>NC_139396.1:122182500-126982500 GCF_054392235.1 Sus scrofa | reverse complement strand
CATTCACAGCACTGAGTGCCGTTGCTTCAACTTAGTTGGCCCTCAATGAGAGTTGAACACACAGATGAGTATGGAAGTGTTGACTGAATAAAAATGTACAAGCTAAAAATTGTGAAAAGAATTTTATTTTTATCTGGGGACCTTAGTGAGGCCTATAGCCCTGAAGACAGACTCTCAGAAGCTCTGAGGCACTATTCCCAAAGAGGTTAGGGAGGAGCCAGGATATAGGAGTTTTTGGCTGGGGTGGTGGGGGCGGGGGGGGACTCATATAGTCAAACATCAAAAGATGACTGCTAATCACAAAGAACAGACATCTCAGGTTAATGATTTGAATGCTTTCCTGTGTTTGGAGCGATGTTAAGATTCTGGTTTTATTGAAATTATTCCTTAGAATGCTTCCTGTCTTTTTCCATCCTGAGATCCTCTCAGGGCATAGCCTCAGGTGAGCAGCTGCAGTGACTGAGGGCTTGATCCTTCTAGAACTGGGATGATGGACAACTTTCTTTGTTTACTGGAATGCTGGGCACCATCCCCTGTCCACAGCAGTATGCTAACTTAGCATGAAGAATAGTCGAGGGTTTTCCCTTGGAATTTAAATGAAATAGTCTGACAACCAATAAAGAGATGGACTCTATTTTAGAATGTCTAGTGAGCAAATGGTTGCAGTTTTCATGAAAAGGAGAGACAAATAAAAACAAGCATAAGTTTCAGGAAGCTCTGTGGACTGTGGATCTATTAAGATGAAGGGCAGTTTCTGAGCCTAACAGCCTATGGACAATCTGCCACAACCTCCCTATTGCTCTTTGCTGCCACTGTTGAAAACCAACTCTTGTCCCAGGAGTGTAGAAACCTGACCCAACATACTCATACCATTTTCTTTCTCTCTCTTTTTTTTTTTTTTTTGTCTTTTTAGGGCCACACCTGTGGCATACAGAGGTTCCCAGGCTACGGGTTGAGTCAGAGCTGTAGCCGCTGGCCTACACCAGAGCCACAGCAATGCCAGATCTGAGCCATGTCTGTAACCTACACCACAGCTCACAGCAACGCCGGATTCTTAACCCACTGAGCGAGGACAAGGATCAAACCCACAACCTCATAGTTCCTAGTCGGATTCATTTCTGCTGAGCCACGACGGGAACTCCTCAAGCTCTTGTTGCTGAAGTTACATTAGGAGAGACTTGAATTTGACTCTTGAGTGGAGCGTCCATGTTCTAAGTACCGGTTGGTTGTCTTTGGCCAAAGCCAAATAAATGACTGTGTTCAGAGCAGTTCAGAACCAATGTGAGCAAATTCCAAGTCCAAGTTCAGTGGAAATTTTACCTATAGATGTTTAATTATTTTGAGCTTGCAGAAGAACTCTGTTTATGCTCCTGTCTTTGAGAAATAAAACAGGTAGTTCCTTGTGAGATGCAGAGCAGTGGACAGTTACTTCTTCTGCAACTTTCCATCCTATCTGGAAAGAATGTTAGCCATCTGCCGGGGTCTCTTTTTCTAACTCACCTGTCACCTGTTCAAAATCACGGTCTACCTCTCTTCTGACAAGTACATTCTGTTCACTTGAAAAACAGCTGATGCATTTGATGTTTATTTGGGTTTCATATTTCCTTGGCTAGGTTTCCTGGAACTTGACTTGCATCACACCATCATTCCAGCAAAATCACCAGAGAAATGCAATTTGGACATGATCCCGGACCTCAAAGCCATGAACCCCCTCAAAGTGAAAACTGCCTCTCTCTTTGAACAGAAGTCCATGAAAGGATGGTGGCCATGCTATGTAGATAAAGACGGCTCCCGTGTGATGGCTGTATGAGTATTTCCTGGTTGGGGGTCATTTATTCCTTTTCTCTTGTAGGTTTTGCCCTTTAGGAGTAGATTTGCTCTTGATAAGATAAGGAAGTTTAAACTGGTGGTCCTTTATGTTACAGGAGTGGTTTGTACCTGGGATGATAAGAGAAGATGGCAGATGCTATGAGCAAGTGTCTGGGGTTAAGTGGAAGATAGAGGGTTTGGAATTGTCAAAAGACTGGGAGCCCAACTGGTTGCGCTGCATTTCTTTAGGATTCTCCGTCACCAGAAATGCTAATTTATGCTGAGCTTCCAGTCCAATTCAGTACAGAAAAAGCAACTTCAAATTTGAGCTCTTCCCACTTAAATTTTTTTTTCCTTTTTCCCACGGCATATGGAGTTTCAGAGCTGGGGATCAGATTCTAGCCATAGCTGTGATGTATGTGTAGCTGTGGCAATCCCTGATCCTTTAACCCACTGTGCTGGGCCAGGGGATTGAACCTGCATCCTGACGATGCAGAGACACCATTGATCCCATTATGCCACAGCAGGAACTCTTAAAATATATGAAAAATACATATATAAGAATATATATCTTAAAAGATGGAGGAAGCAGGGAATGCTGACATCCATTGAACATGACAGCCATAAATTATAAGCATGTTCAGAGAACTCAAGTTATATTCTGATGTAGAAGCAAAAGTGTGGGTTGCGAAGCCTTGTCACAAAGACTCCCTAATTCACTATGTCTTCCTACTAACAGTTAACGTTGTACACCACTGATTATAAACCAGGCAATGTACTAAGTGCCCTACATTCATAAACTTGTTTTTTTAAGACAACTTAGAGATAAACTTTACATAAACTACACCCTCTTAAAGTAGAATTAAAGTGTCCAATTTGATGAGTTCTGATAGATGTACATGCTCATGAAACCACCACCATAATCTAGAGCCAGAACATTCCCGTTACCCCAAAAGTTGCCTTGTGCACTTTGCAGTCCATGTCTTCCTCCACCCCCAGCCCAGGAAACCACTTAGCAGCTTCCTGCCGCTAGATTAATTGGCACATAATCTCATTTAGGTTCAGCTGACAACCTCATGAAATAGGCATTATCTCCACTTTATAGATGCAAAGAACGGGCTTGGAGAGAAAGACCACTTTACCATAATCAGACACCCAACTCTGACTCATCAGCAGAGGAGGCTCTATGCTCCAGCACCTCAATGAGCAATAGAGTCAAGTCAGCAGTTCTCAAATCGCTGATGACCTCATGGACACACCAAGTTTCTAGAAAGTCTATTACAACCTTAGTTAAGCCTGGCCCTAAAAGTGGGCAGCTTTCTAGAACTCTTGCAGCCTCAGTGCCTTCTGTGCACACAAGGATCATAGCAGTACCTGCTTTATAGGGTTGCCCTGAGCATTACCCGAGATTATCCACAGAGAAGGCTTAAGCAGTGCCCAGTGCATCGCACAGGAACCTGTGAACTGGGAGGCAGCAGCCTTTCATTCCCCCGCTCCTGCATCTCTCCAGCTAGTGTATATCAAGCACCCACTAAGTGCTGGCACTGCTCCACACAGTGGGGGTACCGTGGTGGGCGTGAAGCCCAGAGGCTCTCTTGGAGCCCACACTTAATGCTCAATGTGAACTATTGTTACTAGCAGAAATTCAGGCTAATCTGGATCCAGGTAGAGTTACAGAGGGAGGTGTGTGAGCAGGCAAGGAGACGGATGTGAGAAAGTTAGAATGATGGGGATCCAGAGGCTGAAACGCAGGGAGGAGGGAATGCAATTTGTCCTCTCAGTTTCCCACAAGGAGGTGGTTCAGAAACACATGCAAGAGGAAATGTGATGAAATCTCATGAGGAAAATTTAAGGCAATCTAAGGATTGTTTTACAAGACTAAAAATCGTTGCTCAGGGAATATTCCTTGGGTCGAAGTGAAAATATTTGTGAAACGTGATGTCATGTGTTTAACCTGCTCTGCTTAACTGAAGGGGAAAGTGGAGATGACATTGGAAGTCCTCAACGAGAAGGAGGCCGACGAGAGGCCAGCCGGGAAGGGACGGGATGAACCCAACATGAACCCCAAGCTGGACCCACCAAAGTGAGAGGCCCTCTTTGTTCTGCTCCCCAAACACCTGCGGTCTGAAAGCCCCCCTTCCAACTGGGTTAATGCAATGGATTAGCCCTTGTCTTAATTTTGTGCTGAGCAGGGGAGAGGGAGGATGGAGAGGTTGAGGATCTGGCTTCATTTTAACCATTCTCCTTCCCGGGAAACCAAAGTCCAGTGTGTCTTCAGCATCTTAGGAAGCCATTAAAGTTAGAGTGTCTTTCTCAGCTAACCCAGGGGGAATTATATCTTTTCTCAACATTATAAATGTTATTATTATTTAAACTATGTCACCGCTCTGAGGTGTAAAACCTCTGTCCTTCCCAAGCTGAGTAGGTAAATCCATTTCTTTGCAATGCAGCCGACCGGAAACCTCCTTCCTCTGGTTCACCAACCCGTGTAAGACCATGAAGTTCATCGTGTGGCGCCGATTTAAATGGGTCATCCTCGGCCTGCTGGTCCTGCTGATCGTGCTGCTCTTCGTGGCTGTGCTCCTCTACTCCTTACCGGTAAGAGTCCCCGGCCTCTGCCTTGGCTTTCTGTGTGGAAATTGCGGTCGGGCATCTCACTTGGCATTTGCCTTTGTTGCTGTCCACCAAAATGACCCGCGTCACCATTGTGGTGTTGCGACCTGTCAACCTTTGGGGCATTTAATGTGTCCTGTGATGAGGATTAGAATCTCAGGGTTTCACGAATTACAGGCAGAACTTCATGGTCTGAGAAAAACTGTCGTCTCCGGAATTGTAGGAGAAATCCCTCAGGCCTTTATCAGTGTGTGTCTGAACGAAAGCCAGCATTTCCGACGGGTCTTCCTGCCTTCAGATGTTCTTGTTCTAAACTGTCATGCATCCTCAATTTTTCTCCTGGCATTCACAGATCCCAGGCTCATTCGAGGCCTGCACACACCTTGAACACCACCCAAACTACAGAGTTGGCCTCCCCAAAGAAGTACTGCCCTTACCTGCCAGGACAGCTTCGCCAGTGATGCTCCTTTGCCTAGTCCTGTCTCTGACAACCTCCCTTATTCTTTAAGGCCCACATTTCACAACCTCCCTCTCAGATCTCCTTTCCACAGTCATGAATGGAGTCCAAATGGGAGGTTTGTCAGTGTGCCTAGAAGTAGTACCTCCTTCCTCCATCCAAGGAAACGTTGAGCATCTGCTATCGGCAAAAAGGAATTGGAATGTAGAGACACCCAAGGCAGGATTTCTGCCCAGAGGCAGTTCATATCCTGCATACAAGCAACACACGAACTAGTAAATTACTCCAAGAGGCAGCTGTTCTAGAGGCATGACCAAATGACTAGGATCCTGTTGCTGAGGATGATTTCATAAAGAAGGGGGCTCGCCAAGGGGAGAAGGAATAGACAGGCATCCAGAAACCCTTCCTTCCATTCATGTTAATGATATAGACTATTTTGTAATTAGTAGCACAGTCACACAGTTGCAATAGCAGGAATTTAGTATCTTCAGTTTCCTCCAACAACACTTTCAGTTCGCTAACTCTGAGTACACGCATACTGTTTCCTAGTTTTAGGTAGTCCAGTCTGTCTTGACCATTTAAAAAAAAAAAAAAAAAAAAAACCTCAGGAGTTCCCATCATGGCTAGCAGTTAACGAATCCGACTAGGAACCATGCGGTTGCAGGTTCATTCCCTGGCCTCGCTCAGTGGGTTAAGGATCAGGTGTTGCCGTGGGCTGTGGCATAGGTTGCTGACATGGCTCGGATCCTATGTTGTTGTGGGTGTGGTGCAGGCCAGCAGCTACAGCTCTGATGCGACCCCTAGACTGGGAACCTCCATATGCCGAGGGTGCATCCCTAAAAAGCAAAAAAAAAAAAAACAAAAAACCTCACAGTTATTTCTTTTATTGATTTAAACCAGTGGATCTCAACTAGGAGCGATTTTGCCCCTCGGAGAACATTGGTGATGTTTGAAGACATTTTGGTTGTCACAACTGGGATGTGCTTTAGTGGATAGAGGTCAGGAATGCTGCTAAACATCCTGCAATGCAAAGGACAACCCCCAACAAGTCATCTGGTCCTAAATTGCAAGAGTGTCAAGGTTGAGAATCCCTAGGTTTTATATATATGTGTATATATTTATATTATTATTATTATTTTGTCTTTTTAGGGCCACACCCGAAGCATATGGAGATTCCCAGGCTAGGGGTTGAATCGGAGCTGAAGGCACCAGCCTATACCACAGCCACAGAAACGCGGGCTCCAAGCTGCATCTGCGAGCCTACACCATAGCTCATAGCAATGCCAGATCCTTAACCCACTGAGCGAGGCCACGGATCGAACCTGCGTCCTGATGGATACTAGTCAGATTCATTTCCCCTGAGCCACACAACAGGAACTCCTATATATATATCATTTTTAATCCTGTTTCTGTTTTCTTTTCAGAACTATTTGTCGATGAAGATTGTGAAGCCAAATTCATAATGGAAGTAAAAGCTTCTTTTCAAGAGTCATCCAGTCATGAGGGAGTCCTGTCTCTGTTTATGGACCAGAACCCAAGAGTGATTTTGTTTATGTCTGAGACTACATTCCAGGGGCATGTTACACTACTTCACTGAGGCCCATCAGTTCCCAGAGGGCCTAGGTCAAAGTCAGGCCAACAAGCAACAATTTTATCTTGTTATCTTTTGAAGTATTGCATTTTAACCATGTTTTTTTCAGAATATTTTTCAAGGTGGCTGGTTCCATTTAAAAATTGTCCTTTTTTATATATCCTAGTTCTGTAATTCAATTTTTGGAAATTGCTGAAATCGAACTTGAAACTTTCTACATCTTGACTTCATATACTTTTCTTATCTGTAATCAACCAAAAGGACTGTGCATTATAGTTAGGAGAGTTAATTTTTATTTATGCCTGCAACCATTACTCTATTTTGTATGCATAAATGTCATGAGACTCTATTCAAGCTCTGTGATGAACTCAAATAAAAACATTTCACCTTTGACACACTCCTGTTTCTTGTACCTGTGGGCCAAGTTGGGAAGGAGACAGGTTCTAGTCTGGGTCTCAGAGGATGGAATGCCAGGGCATATCACTGGGCTATAAACCCTTTATATAGGTGTGCTGTCGCACCTTGGCAAGTAACCAAACTGAGGCTAATATATAACAGTAACACTTAAAGTACTTATTCTATGCACACTATTTTCTATTTTTAATTTTGTCTTTTTTTGAGTTTTTATCTTTTCTTCCCCTACTGTACAGCATGGTGACCCAGTTACACATACATGTATACCTTCTTTTTTTTTTCAAATTATCATGCTCCGTCATAAGTGACTAGACATAGTTTCCAGTGCTACACAGCAGGATCTCATTGTAATTCCATTCCAAGAGCAGTAGTCTGCATCTGTTAATACCAAGCTCCCAATCCCTACCACTCCCTCCCTCTCCCCCTGGGCAACCACAAGTCTATTCTCCAAGTCCAGGATTTTCTTTTCTGTGGAAAGGTTCATGTGTGCTGTATATTAGATCCCCAGTTATAGGTGATATCACATGGTATTTGTCTTTCTCTTTCTGACTTATTTCACTCAGTATGAGAGTCTCTAGTTCCATCCATGTTGCTGCAAAGGGCATTATTTCATTCTTTTTTATGGCTGAGTAGTATTCCATTGTGTATACATACCACATCTTCCTAATCCAGTCATCTCTCGATGGACATTTGGGTTGATTCCATGTCTTGGTTGTTGGGAATAGTGCTGCAATGAACTTGCGGGTGCATGTGTCTTTTTTAAGGAAAGTTTTGTCCAGATATATGCCCAAGAGTGGGATTGCTGGGTCATATGGTAGTTCTATGTATAGATTTCTAAGGTGCCTCCCTACTGTTCTCCACAGTGGTTGTATGAGCTTATATTCCCACCAGCAGTGCAGGAGGGTTCCCTTTTCTCCACACCCCCTCCAGCACTTGCTATTTGTGGACTTATTAATGATGGCCATTCTTACTGGTGTGAGGTGGTATCTCATGGTAGTTTTGTGTGTGTGTGTGTCTTTTTGCCTTTTCTAGGGCCACTCCCTTGGCATATGGAGGTTCCCAGGCTAGGGGTCCAGTCAGAGCTGCAGCCACTGGCCTACACCAGAACCACAGCAACAAGGGAGCTGAGCCATGTCTGTGACCTACACCACAGCTTATGGCAACGCTGAATCTTTAACCCACTGAGCAAGGCCAGGGATCGAACCTGAAACTTCATGGTTCCTAGTCGGATTCGTTTACCACTGAGCCACAACGGGAACTCCGCGTGGTAGTTTTGATTTGCATTTCTCTAATAATCAGGGATGTTGAGCATTTTTTCATGTGCTTGTTGGCCATCTGTATATCTTCCTTGGAAAATGTCTATTCAGGTCTTTTGCCCATTTTTCCATTGGGTTGTTGGCTTTTTTGCTGTTGAGTTGAGGCAAAAGACTTATATGCTGAGAACTATAAAACATTAATCAAGGAAATTAAAGAGGATGCAAAGAAATGGAAAGATATTCCATGCTCCTGGGTTGGAAAAATTGATATAGTAAAAATGGCCATACTACCCAAAGCAATCTACAGATTCAATGCAATCCCTATCAAATTACCCATGACATTTTTCACAGAAATAGAACAATCCAAAAATTTATATGGAACTAGAAAAGACCCAGAATTGCCAAAGAAATCCTGAGGAACAAAAACCAAGCAGGAGGTGTCACTCTCCCAGACTTCAGGCAATATTACAAAGCCACAGTCATCAAGACAGTGTGGTACTGGTGCCAAAACAGACAGATCAATGGAACAGAATAGAGAACCCAGAAATAAACCCAGACACCTATGGTCAATTAATCTTTGACAAAGGAGGCAAGAACATAAAATGGGGGAAAGACAGTCTTTTCAGCAAGTATTGCTGGGAAACCTGGACACTGCATGTAAGTCAGTGAAACCCTCACACCATGTACCAAAATAAACTCAAAGTGGCTTAAAGACTTAAATATAAGACAAGACACCATCAAACTCCTGGAAGAGGACATAGGCAAAACATTCTCTGACATCAACATCATAAATATTTTCTCAGGTCAGTCTCCCAAAGCAACAGAAATAAAAGCAAAAATAAACCAATGGGACCTAATCAAACTGACAAGCTTTTGTACAGCAAAGAAAATCAAAAAGAAAACAAAAAGGCAATTTACAGAATGGGAGAAAACAGTTTCAAATGATGCAACTGACAAGGGCTTAATCTCTGGAATATACAAGCAATTTATACAACTCAACAGCAAAAAAGCCAACAACCCAATGGAAAAATGGGCAAAAGACCTGAATAGACATTTCTCCAAGGAAGATATACAGATGGCCAACAAGCACATGAAAAATGCTCAACATCCCTGATTATTAGAGAAATGCAAATCAAAACTACCTTGAGATACCACCTCACACCAGTAAGAATGGCCATCATTAATAAGTCCACAAATAGCAAGTGCTGGAGGGGGTGTGGAGAAAAGGGAACCCTCCTGCACTGCTGGTGGGAATATAAGCTCATACAACCACTGTGGAGAACAGTAGGGAGGCACCTTAGAAATCTATACATAGAACTACCATATGACCCAGCAATCCCACTCTTGGGCATATATCTGGACAAAACTTTCCTTAAAAAAGACACATGCAGGGGTTCCCGTCGTGGCCCAGTGGTTAACGAATCTGACTAGAAACCATGAGGTTGTGGGTTCGGTCCCTGCCCTTGCTCGGTGGGTTAATGATCCAGCGTTGCCATGCGCTGTGGTGTAGGTTGCAGACGCGGCTCGGATCACACGTTGCTGTGGCTCTGGCGTAGGCCAGGGGCTACAGCTTCGATTGGACCCCTAGCCTGGGAACCTCCATATGCTGTGGGAGTGGCCCAAGAAATGGCAAAAAGACAAAAAAAAAAAAAAAAGACACATGTACCCGCAAGTTCATTGCAGCACTATTCCCAACAACCAAGACATGGAATCAACCCAAATGTCCATCGAGAGATGACTGGATTAGGAAGATGTGGTATGTATACACAATGGAATACTACTCAGCCATAAAAAAGAATGAAATAATGCCCTTTGCAGCAACATGGATGGAACTAGAGACTCTCATACTGAGTGAAATAAGTCAGAAAGAGAAAGACAAATACCATGTGATATCACCTATAACTGGGGATCTAATATACAGCACACATGAACCTTTCCACAGAAAAGAAAATCCTGGACTTGGAGAATAGACTTGTGGTTGCCCAGGGGGAGAGGGAGGGAGTGGTAGGGATTGGGAGCTTGGTATTAACAGATGCAGACTACTGCTCTTGGAATGGAATTACAATGAGATCCTGCTGTGTAGCACTGGAAACTATGTCTAGTCACTTATGACGGAGCATGATAATTTGAAAAAAAAAAGAAGGTATACATGTATGTGTAACTTGGTCCCCATGCTGTGCAGTAGAAAAAAATAAAATTAAAAAAAAATCTATTAAAGATGTATTCTCAGATTCTCTGTGGTGCAGCAGGTTAAGGATCTGGCTTTGCTGCAGCACAGGTTCAATCCCTGGCTCAGAAACTTCTCCATGCCAAACTTCTCCCCCCACCTGACCCACCAAAAAAAAAATATCCATTCTCTTAGCAACTTTCAAATATGCAATATAGGAGTTCCTGTCATGGCTCAGTGGTTAACAAATCAGACTAGTATACATGAGGACATGGGTACCATCCCTGGCCTTGCTCAGTGGGTTAAGGATCTGATGTTGCTGTGAGCTGTGGAGTAGGTCACAGACAAGACACAGTTTGGATCCTGTGTTGCTGTGGCTGTGGCGTAGGCCAGCAGCTGTAGTTCCAATTCAACCCCTAGATTGGAAACCTCCATATACTGAGGGTGTGGCCCTAAAATGCTGAAAAATAAATAAAAAATAAAAAACAAGTATGCAATACAGAATTATTAACTCTGTCCACCACGTACATTATTTCCCCATGACATTTACTTTTTAACTGGAAGTTTGTACCTCTTGACCCCTTTTACCCACTTTACCTAGTCCCATCCCACTTCCGGCAGGCACCCATGTGTTCTCTGTATTTATGGGCTTGTGTGTTGTTTTTTCCTTCAGATTCCACATATAAGTGAGATCATACAATATTTGCCTTTCTCTGACTTACTGCACTTAGCATAATGCCCTCCAAGCACATCTGTGTTGTTGCAAATGGCAAGATTCCACCCTTTTATGGCTGAATCATATTCCCTTGTGTATATGCACCACATTTTCTTTATCTATCTATGAGTGGACATTAAGATTGTTTCCAAATCTTGGCTATTGTGAAAAATGCTGCAATGAACATGGGGGTATATACATCTTCTTGAACTAATATTTTTGTTTTCTTTGGATAATACCCAGAAGAGGAATTGGTGGATTGTATGGTAGTTCTATTTTGAATTTTTTCAAGAACGATACTATTTCCCATAGCGTCTGTACCAATTTACATTCTCACCAACAGTGCACAACTCAGCAATAACAGCAAGACAGCCCTCACCACAGTGTAACACTGTCTAGATGCTCAAAAGCATCACCATTATCCTCCCATTTCTTGCCCCTAGGTTCTGTGTTGCTCCTTGAATGGAACTGTTTACTGATCTCACCACAGTCTCATATATTGACAGGACAGTGTTCTCACATGTTCTGTAAGACACGCTGACTGTCCTTGATGTCGGCATGGAGCCACCGTGGGTTGCTACTGTCACTCATTACTTGATCATCTCAGCTCCACACTCCTTTTGACAGCCCTCCCACTTGTGGTACAGTACTGTGGTTAAAAGAAGTTACAAAGTGCATAGCAAAGAAAGCCATCAACAAAATGACAAAGTGTTTGAGACAAGATAGTTATTCGCAATATTTAACCATCAGCATGGCACTGGCGCCCACCCATCTGAACAGATGCTTCCCCCCTCAAAACGGAGAACAGCCCTAAAAAATTGAACAGCCATATGAGTATGTGCAGGCATAATGTTAGCTTTTCCTCCAGGGACCCCCACAAACACACATTCCCACAGTGCCTCACTCGAAGAATGGTTGTTGAGTGGACCCATAAGTGGCTTTGAGGAGTCTTACCCGCCTTTGTCCTCAGCATACCTAACTGGTATTCACTAGTGTAGTTCCTTTGAGTATGTAGTGGCAAAGCTCTGTTTGGAATGAAGTAATTCCCAGGGAGAATATTGAGCTGGGCTTTCTGGGTAGCACCCCTCCCTCTCCTCCCATCCCCCCAGAAAACACTTCATCTTGTCAAAAGATAATGGTCCCTCATTTGAGGTTGTTAGCCGCCTGGTGACCTATAAATGATAGCTAAAAGCTGGAACTAATCAGAGTCCAGTCAGATTGTCGCTTCACTGTGAATTAAATAACACTTAGTCCTAACCGATGCTAGCAAGTGCCACCATTAATGGTGGAGGCTTCATTAGGAAAATAAATCTCCATCAATGTCTGGAGGGTGACAGGGAACTGAAAATCCTGATGGGCTAGCGCTTGATTTTGTTTTGTTCCTCCTTTCTCATTTTCAGGCTGGGGAAGAAACATCACAATCAGACCTGCATGTTGCTTTAGAGAGCTGTTTAAAAGATGGGCAGAGTTCTGAAACCCACTTTGGAAAGGCAGCTGAGGGGAGTGCAGTGGTCTCGTTTTCCAGGTGCTGGCCGGGTGGCAGCTCCCAGCCCCTGGAGTTCACCCCGGCTCAGAGGATCGTTTGTCCAAAGCCTGGAGCTGACTTGTCTCACCACCATTGAGCAGATGTTATTACAAACTCAGCTAGAAGGCGAGGCCACTTTCCAGAAATGGCTGTTCAATTCAGAGGAAAGTACAACTTGCCTACCATATGGGAGACCAGCACTGGCAATGATTTCAAAGTTTAAAACCCTCTACGGTTTAAAGAGTTCATGCTAACTAGATCTCTTTGTGGGGTCAATACATTCAGTACTCTGGACCAAATGCATGCAGCCTCCCAAGGCAGATGGGAATTCCATTCCCAAGAATGCCTCTCTAGGTCTGCTTGCTGTGGAATTAGTTCATAATGGAGTCGATGTTGTAAATAGATTAAGCACCCGCCATCTTGGCAGCTGAGTTTGTGTTTGTTCAGCGTTGAATGGCAACTCCCTAATCTTTCTTAGGTTAAACATGATGGGGTCCCAAGGAAGATCAAAGGAAGGCTGCTTGTCCCTTGGATATACATCCCCGCAATGAAATGCCAGAGTTCATGAAGTTCAAGAAAAACACAAGAGAAACGTGTAAGTCGGACTAACTGCAAAGCCTAACCAGTAAGGGAACATAATGAAAAACACAGGCCCACCATATGCACGGTCAAGCTCAGAACCTCAGGGGTGCAATGCTGTGGGAGAAGCAGACTCTAAATTTTTGCTATTTAGATAAACTGAGCAAGAAAGAAAAATCGTGATTTTTTTTTTTTTTTTTTTGAGCGACTCCCTCATAGTAAATTGAATGCTTCTCGGGGTAACCCGATTTTGCCAAAATTTATCTCCATGTCTTAAAAAAGCCCCATTCAGTCCTTGACTAATATTAATGTGCTGCTTCCATGTGTTTTCACAGAATCCTAGAGCCAAACCCGTAATCCTCCCCCCGTCATATTTCAGCAAAGTCCTGCCCCAGCAATTGTCAGGAGGAGGACCGGGAATATCCAGCTGGATTTCAGGGCAGCACGGCAGCCTCGCAGCTGAGGTTTCACCTGGGTCACAGGATAAACAAAATGAATAGATGGAATCCTGTCTTAGGGGCGGCAAGTGCGTGAGGCCAGGGGATTTCAGACGTCTGGAAGCCGGTGAGTTCACCCAGCTCGGTCACAATGAAATGCTGTGACTCTGGGTCTCTCCTTCCAGCCTCCTCTCCCTTCAGCGCCGAATTAAATGACCTTGTCTCTCCCACCGCACTGTTTTATAGTTCTGCTCATCTGTGGCTCAGCTTCCTCTTCTACAAGATTGAGACAATAATCTCCTTAGAATGATTGTAATGATAAAATGACTTAAAAGATGCAAAAATGCTTAGAACAGTGCTTGGGCCAAAATAAGCACCCAGTATATTCTAGTTGTCACCAATCTCATCACCCACCATAGGACAAGAACGGCCAAATACATATGGGCCAGAAAGTGACAGACATGTTCTGCTTTTGAAATGACACCTCTGAAAGGATGTGAGTCACCACTATCTAAAATGATACTGGAATTCCCTCATGGCTCAATGGGTGAAGGATCTGGTGTTGTTACTGCAGTGGCTCAAGTTGCTGCTGTGGCGCAGGTTCGATCCCTGGCCTGGGAACTTTGGCATGCTTTGGGCATAGCCAAAAAATAAGTAAATAAAATGATACTGATCCCCCCACAACCAAGTTCTAACCACATATTCCTAATTAAAGAAAGCAGTTTAAAATGAAACGGCAGGAGTTCCCGTTGTGGCTCAGTGGTTAACGAATCCGACTAGGAACCATGAGGTTGTGGGTTCGATCCCTGGCCTTGCTCAGTGGGTTAAGGATCCCGCGTTGCCGTGAGCTCTGGTGTAGGTCGCAGACGCGGCTCGGATACCGAGTTGCTCTGTCTCTGGTGTAGGCCAGCGGCTACAGCTCTGATTCGACCCCTAGCCTGGGAACCTCCATATGCCATGGGAGTGGCCCAAGAAATGGCAAAAAGACAAAAATAAAAATAAAAATAAAATTATGTAAGGATAACCTGACCCCCTTGCTGTACAGTGGGAAAATAAAAAAAAATAAAAAAAAAAAAATGAAACAGCAGCTCCTCAAAAAAATAAAACATAGGAGTTCCCATCGTGGCGCAGTGGAAACGAATCCGACTAGGAACCATGAAATTGCAGGTTCAATCCCTGGCCTTGCTCAGTGGGTTAAGGATCCAGCATTGCCGTGAGCTGTGGTATAGGTTGCAGACATGGATTGGATCCAGTGTGGTCTGGCGTAGGCCAGAAGCTACAGCTCCAATTGGACCCGCTAGCCTGGGAACCTCCATATACCGCAGGTGCGGCCCTAAAAATAAAAGACAAAAAATAAAAAAAAAATTTAAATAGAATAAAACATAGAATTACCAATATAATCCAGCAATTCTACCTCTGGGTACATATCCCAAAGAACTGAAAGCAGGGACTCAGATTTTTGTACACCACAGTTTTTAGCAGCATTATTCACAGTAGCCAAAAGGTGGAAGCAACCCAAGTGTCCATCAACAGATGAACAGATAAACGCTACGTGGTCTATACATACAAAGGATTTTTTTTTTTTAATCTTTTTAGGACCATATCCTTGGCATCTGGAAGCTTCCAGGCTAGGGGTTTGAATCAGAGCTGCAGCCGCCAGCCTACACCAGAGACACAGCAACGCAGGATCCTAGCCGCATCTACAACCCACACCACAGCTCGAGGCAACACCTGATTCTATAACCCACTGATCGAGGCCAGGGATCAAACCTGTGTCCTCATGGATATTAGTCAGGCTCGTTACCACTGAGCCACAACAGGAACTCCTACAATGTAATATTAGTCAGCCTTAAAAAGGAGAGAAATTCTGACCCGTGCTACAACGTGGATGAACCTTGAGGACATTCTGCCAAGCGAAATAAGCCAGACATGAAAGAACGAATCTACATTGTTCCACTTATATGAGGTAGCTATTGTAGCCAAAACAGAGACTTAAGGTATAGCACGGTGGTTGCAGGGGCTATGAGGGGTGGGGGTAGGAATGGGGAGCTGTTTGTAATGGGCACAGAGTTTCAGTTTTGCAAGATGAGGAAAGTTCTGTGGGAATGGGGATGGGGATGGTAGCACAATGGCCTCAGTGTGTCTAATGCCACCGAACTGTAGACCTAAAAATGGTCAGTGTTAAGTTGTGTATATTTTTACCACACACACACAGAATACTAAGAAAGTGAAAGGTCCCCTCAGACAAACCCCTCCAGCAAGTCAGTTTTTGCCTCTTCCCTATGGATCCAGGCCCCAGGCCCCAGGCGGCAGGCGATTGACTGACCAAGGGGTAACTAACCGAGGGGTGAAGCCTGTCTCATGACAAAACACGGGTCACAGAAGGGTCTTTTGACAACTAAATCCAGAGCTGACAGACACCATGTGTATGGGGCAAATTGGTTTTTGTTTTGTTTTGTTTTGTTTTGTTTTTTGGTCTTTTTATCTTTTCTAGGGCCGCACCCATGGCATTTGGAGGTTCCCAGGCTAGGGGTCTAATCAGAGCTATAGCTGTCAGCCGCAGCCACAGCCACGCTGGATCTTTAATCCACTGAGTGAGGCCAGGGATCGAACCCGCAACCTTGTGGCTCCTAGTCAGATTCGTTTCCACTGCACCACAATGGGAACTCCCCAAGTTGTTTTTTTATAATGAGCTGCCAATGTTTAAAAATTGGAAAAATTCACATGGAAATGTCATATTTTGAGCTTTTCTTGACCAATTGTAAGGTCTCAGTACTTCACAGTGCAAAAATAGGCTGCAGTCACAGCCTGCCCGTTCACCATAGACCTGCTTACCAAGGCCCCCCACTTCTCAGACATTTTCTGCCAAGCTCCTCGAGGTGCTGAGTGTGGGACTCAGATAGATTTTTGTTTCTTTTGGTCTTTTTAGGGCCGCACCCACAGCATATGGAAGTTCCCAGGCTTGGGGTCTAATCAGAGCTGTAGCTGCCAAGCCTTCGCCAGAGCCTCAGCAACGCGGGATCCAAGCCGCGTCTGCAACCTACACCACAGCTCACGGCAATGCCGGATCCTTAAACACTGAGCAAGGCCAGGGATCAAACCTGCATCCTCATGGATCCTAGCCAGATTTCATTTCCACTGAGCCAACATTTTTGTTGTCAAAGTAACCAGGCGAGGATCTGGAATCAACAGGAAGCCCCAGGCTGGGTAGCGCTGTCAGCCTGTCTCCACCCCTGCAGCCAGGTCCCCCCACCTCCAGACCTCAGGTCAGCCCTCTCCCTCCTGGACCCTCTTCAACTTCCCGAACTGCCCCAAGTCAAGCCACAACCCCAAGTTTCATAGAAACACCATCAGCTGCTATAAGACAGGCTTCTCTCAGGAAAGAAAATCTAAACTCACCCTATGAGTAAGCAGGAAAAATACAAAGTAAAGCCACAATGAGATGTCCTTTCCCGCCCTCCAGACTGGCAAAATTTTCTAAAGTCTGACATCAAGGACCCACAAGGGATGTGAACAGTGTATATTTTTTACACAGCTTGTGGGAGTATAATTGGTAAAACCACTGTGGAAAACAAGGTGGCCTCTGCTCAGGATGACAGTCCTGCTGTGACCTGGCATGCCACTCTACAGTTTGTACCCTAGAGAAACATCCCACACGTGTGCACCTGGAGATGGATTTAAGAATGTTTGAAATAGCAAAACACTGGCAGAGCCCCCACAGCCATGAACAGCCATCAGATGGTATGCTGAGGCGTGGTTCTAGAACAAAATGCAGGAAAGCAGTGAACGAGAATGAGTCACAGCTACAGAGGACAACGGGAATAAACCCTAGGAGTGGTGCTCAGTGGAGGAACAAGTGAGGGGAGGTTGCCTGCAGCATTATTTCTCTTATATGCAATTAAAAAACATGTTAAACTAAATATATTGGTCGGCAGGGGTGGAAACATGGTGAATTCACAGAAGAAAAACAGCAAAGGGTGCAGATTCAGGAGGGTGGGGATCTGAGAGACAAGGAAGGGGCGATGGAATCAGGAAGGAGCCCAGAAGGATCCAAAGATAACGGGGAATTTTTTTTCTTAAACTAGATGGTGGATACATGGGGCTCCATGCACTGTATCATTATACTTTGTATCTTGTATATCCCATAGAGATAGTCTTTTGTATCTAATATACAGATTTCTTTTTTAAATTGGAGGGAGTTCCCATCGTGGCGCAGCAGAAACAAATCCAAGTAGGAACCATGAGGTTGTGGGTTCGATCCCTGGACTTGCTCAGTGGGTTAAGGATCCAGCGTTGCCATGAGCTGTGGTGTAAGTCGCAGACATGGCTCAGATCTGGCATTGCTGTGGCTGTGGTGTAGGCCGGTGGCTGTAACTCCGATTCGACCCCTAGCCTGGGAACCTCCATATGCCATGGGTGCGGCCCTCAAACGACAAAAAAAAAAAAATTTTTTTTTTTGTTTCCTCTTCCCAAAATGATTGGGTCATTGGACAGGATGTTGAGGTTAAACACAAAGATCTTCTTTTTGATATAATCAAACTCACTGCAGAGGCAATCGGTGAAACACAATAGCAATCAGTGAACAAAATTGCATAAAAGTTGGAAAGGCTGTTTATCACGGCCATCCAAGACCTCAGGTCCAGCAAAGGCTGGAAGGGTGTTGGGTCTAACTGAGTCTGCATCAGGGATTTCAGTTGAGGGAACTAATTTCAGAGCTGAGGCAGAGAGGAGCAGGGACCTATGACGAATTGCCAGAACTGCCAGCAAAACTGACCAATGCAGAGCAAGACAAGGAGAGAGCCTAGCTTTTCCTCCCTCCTGCCTCCAGTCTCCTCAACCCAGGAACAGACCTCTCCTGGGTTGGCCCCTTGCAGGACAGAAGAGCACAGGGTAGGGGTAGGGGATGGATCTGAGCCCAAATGGGCAAGGGAAGCTGTGGATAAACTTCACCACCCAGCTCCTTGGCATGGGCTCTCAGGTGGGTAGATTATATATTTTTCCTCTTCTACATCCAGGGAAGCTCAGAGAGGTTAAGTAAGTGGCCAAAGATCACACAGCAATTTAGTGGTGGCACCAGGATTTAGACCTGGATGATCCAATTCTAGAGCCACCCTCTGCTGCTCCAACTCCTGGAGATCCTACTAACGGCTTACGTCAGATGAAATAGTAACAAAATCAAACGGGGGAACCAGAAACTTAAAGATTAAATTATTTAATGACTGTCTCTTTCCCACCAAAGAGCGATGTTTTCACTATAATTTTCATTCTATTACTAGTTTCAATCCTACACTGCATTTGTCTCAGTGAATGACAGGATGGCTTCCAGAGTAAAACCATTTGCCATCCCAGTCATACCAGTTTGTCACATGTCCTTGATGGGTGTCCACTCCTGGCTTCCACTGGCTTGTGCACTGAGTGTAGTGAAGATTTCAGATATGAGTTCACAGCAGCCCTAGAAGGAAATCCTGGAAGGAATGCTGCAGAGAATCTAGGGGACAAGTCTCTCTCTCCACCTGGACCACAGAAGGTCTGAACACTTCTCCTAGTCATTTTCTTTTTCTCATTGCTGCTTTTAAGATTCCTAAATTCAGGAGTTCCTGTCGTGACCGTGGTGTAGCAGAAACAAATCTGACTAGGAACCATGAAGTTGCAGGTTCGATCCCTGGCCTCACTCAGTGGGTTAAGGATCCAGCGTTGCCGTGAGCAGTGGTGTAGGTTGCAGACACAGCTCTGATCTGGCATTGCTGTGGCTGTGGTGTAGGCTGGCAGCTGTAGCTCCGATTAGACCCCTAGCCTGGGAACCTCTATATGCCGTGGGTGCAGCCCTGAAAACACAAGACAAAAAAAGAAAGAAAGAAAAAAGAAAGATTCCTAAATTCATTTATATTCATTGTAAAAACTTTGGAAAATGCAAAAAAAAAAAGGCATAAAAATATCCATAATCTCATTAACATGAGATAGCTACTGTTAATATTTTGCAATACTTCCTTCTAGTCTGTTTTTTTAAGATATAAAATTGGGATTTCATCCCCAGAACTTGCCTTCACAGTATTCCACTTTTGTAGCTTCTTTCTCGTCCCCCTCTTAAAATTGTATTTTGTAAAATTTTTTCCACATCATGAAAAAAACTGGTTTATAAATGGCCATTTAAAATTCTATTGGGAGTTCCTGTCATGGCTCTGTGGAAACGAATCTGGCTAGTAACCATGAGGGCGCAGGTTTGGGCCCTGGCCTCTCAGTGGATCAAGGATCCAGTGTTGCCGTGAGCTTCAGTGTAGGTCTCAGACTCGGCTTGGATCCCGAGTTGCTGTGGCTGTGGTATAGGCTGGCAGCAGCAGCTCCAATTCGACCCCTGGCCTGGGAACCTTCATATGCCTCCAATGTGGGCCTAAAAAAGACAAAAATAAATAAATAATTCATTCCATTATATGCATCTACTATAATTGAACTGATTCCCTATCCTTGGCCATATGCTGTTTCCAGTTCGCTGCTATTTTAAGCGATGCTGCTTTAACTGACCCTGGACAAAGATCTTTGTCTGCATCTCAAGGCTTCTAGATCTACTAAAGGCAGGACAGTGTTTGTTTTGTTCATCCAACCTAGTTTATGACACAGAGCAGCCATTGTTGAATGCATGCATGAATGAATGAATTTCTCATTAGTTCTTTACATTAAATCTCTAGGAGAGAAATCCTTGAGTCAAAAGGCAGGAGCTTATTTAAGGCCCTTAAGACAAATTGCCAATTGCTTTCCTGAAATGTAGCACCAATTTACACCCCCACCCTCAGCCCCAGCAGAGTCTGAGAGGGTTCAGGCCAGAACTGATAGACATTCCTTAGCCACTCTTCATCCCGATGGGGTGCCTTTCCCAAGCCCTGATTGCTGGCCACCCCCCAGAGCAGTGCAGGGAGAGGGGGCTGCTGCAGGGGCTTAATAATAAGGCTGCCGTAAGTCTCCTCGGAAGACCCCCTAAGAGGAGAGTGTCCCCTCTGTGCCTGGAGAGGCAGAAAAATCCTCCTACACCCTTCAGAAAAAGCACATACTTGGACTTTTTTCCCTCTGAAAATGTAAATTCTGCTAAAGAACTCTCAGTGTGCTTAAAATAACCTGAGCAAGAGTCTGCAACCAGTAAACTGAGATCAAGGCCATCTGCAAACCACACCAAGACAGAAATTAAACTTCTTCATGTTTTGAGAAGGAGGAAGAAGGGGCTTTGAGTCCACACACACACACACACTGAAAAGCAGAATCAAGCAATCAAAATTTTCAGGAAGTTAAAACAAGGGCAAGAAAAGAAAAACAAATACATCAATTCTAAAAGTCAGTATCATTGCTCTTATTTAGGTTTAAAAAATGGCTTGGCATGTTTAGGACACTAGTGTGAAGAGAAGAATAGCACATGGCTGATTTTACCTATTTCATAAAAACGTACCAGGTCCAAAGGAAAAAAAAACCAAGTTATTTCTTATACCAAAAGGTGTTAAAAATGTCTCCCCTAATGTAAATTGGTGTAGCCCTTATAGAGATCAGTATGGAGGTCCCTTAAAAAGCTAAAAATTTGCAATAGCCAAGGAGTTCCCCTCGTGGCTCAGAGGAAATGAATCTGACTAGTATCCATGAGGACACAGGTTTGATCCTTGGCCTCGCTCAGTGGGTTAAGGGTCTGGCATTGCCATGAGCTGTGGTGTAGGTCGAGACATGGCTCAGATCCCCATGTTGCTGTGGCTGTTGTGTAGGCTGGCAGCTGTAGTTCCGATTCGACCCCTAGCCTGGGAACCTCCATATGCCGCTAGTGCAGCTCTAAAAAAAAAAAAACTATAGCCAAGACATGGCAACAACCAAAATGTCCTTTGACAAATGAATGGATTAAGAAGTTGTGGTATATATACACAAGGGAATACTAATCATCCCTAAAAGACAACAAAATAATGCCAATTGCAGCAACATGAATGTAACTAGAGGGTCTCATACTAAGTGAAGTCAGAAAGAGAAAGACAAATATCATAGGATATCACTTATGTGTGGCATCTAAAATATGGCACAAATGAACCTAGCTACAGGACAGAAACAGACTCACAGACATGGAGAAGGAGACTTGTGGTTGCCAAAAGGAGGGGGGAGGAAGTGGGATGGACGGGGAGTTTGGGTTGGTATATGCAAACCATTACATTTAGAATGGATAGGCAGGAGTTCCTGTTGTGGTGCAGTGGAAACGAATCTGACTACTATCCACAAGGATGTGGGTTTGATCTCTTGCCTTGCTAGTGGGTCGCGGATCCAGCATGGCTGTGAGCTGTGGTGTAGGTCACAGATGCAGCTCGGATCCCGTGTTACTGTGGCTGTGGCATAGGCAGGCAGCTGTAGCTCTGATTCGACCCCAAGCCTGGGAACTTACATGTGCCTTGAGTGTGGCCCTAAAAAAGCAAAATAATAATAATAATAATAATAATGATGATGGATAGGCAATGAGGTCTTGCTCTATAGCATGGGAAACTATGTCCAATCTCTTGGGATGGAACATGATGGAGGACAGTAGGAGAAAAGGAGTGTGTATATATGTACGACTGGGTCACTATGCTGTACAGCAGAAATTGAGACAACACTATAAATCAATTACACTTTAATAAAAAAATAAATTAAAAAAACAACTAAAAATAGATTTGCCATATGATCCAGCAATTCTACTCCTGGGTACATACTTCAAAAGATTCATGCACCCCAGCGTTCATTGCAGCACCATTTACAATAGCCATGACATGGAAACAACCTAAATGTCCATCAACAGATGAATGGATAAAAAAGATGTGGCATATTTACACAATGGAATACTATTTGGCTATAAAAAATGAAATAATGCCATTGCAGCAACATGGATGTACCTAGAAATTATCATACTAAGTGAAGTTAGAGGAGGAAAGACAAATATATGATATCACCTATATGTGGAATTTTAAAAAAAAGATACAAATGAAGCTATTTATAAAACAGAGACTCAGACATTGAAAACAAATAGATGGTTATCAAAGGGGATAGTGAGGAGTGTGGGGGGGAGATAAATTAGGATTTGGGAATTAACAGATACGCTCCTATGTATAAAGTAGATAGATAGCGAAGACCTACTGTATAGCACAGGGAACTATATTCAGTATTTTGTGATAATCTATAATGGAAAATTATCTGAAAAAGTATATACGTATACATATGTATAAAACTGAATCGCTTTGCTGTACCCCTGAATCATTATAAATCAACTATACCTCAATAAAATTAAAAAATTTTTCTTGCGTTTTAGGGCCACACCTGTGGCATATGGAAGTTCCCAGGCTAGGGGTCGAATTGGAGCTACAGCCTACACCACAGCCATAGCAACGTGGGATCCGAGTCACATCTGCAACCTACACTGCAGCTCCTGTCAATGCCAGATCCTTAATCCACTGAGCAAGGCTAGGAATCAAGCCTGCATCCTCATGGATACTAGTCAGGCTCATTACCCCTGAGCCACAGGAGGAACTCCCCATAATGAGTTTTGGATCTGAGTCACATCTGCAACCTACACTGCAGCTCCTGGCAATGCCAGATCCTTAATCCACTGAGCAAGGCTAGGAATCAAGCCTGCATCCTCATGGATACTAGTCAGGCTCATTACCCCTGAGCCGCAGCAGGAACTCCCCATAATGAGTTTTAACAAAAGTCAGAATGTGATAGGAAAGCACAATC
Source organism: Sus scrofa (assembly GCF_054392235.1). NCBI lineage: Eukaryota > Metazoa > Chordata > Mammalia > Artiodactyla > Suidae > Sus > Sus scrofa. The sequence goes on along the minus strand of NC_139396.1, from coordinate 126,959,220 downwards.
CTTTGAGGGACTGCTCTTACAGCTGACACATAACTCCTATAAGCAGCACATCTTTTCAGTTCTTGCCCAAGTATGTTTTCTTTCTGCCAGAGTTTTTTTTTTTTTTTTTTTTTTTAGCTGCACCTGTGGCATATGGAAGTTCCTGGGCTGGGGATCAAATCTGAGCCACAGATGCGACATATGCCACAGCTACGCCACACCAGATCCTTCAACCCATTGCACCACAGCGGGAACTCTTCTACCAGACTTTTGAGAATGAGCTAGATGGTGAAAAGCGCAAAGCCATGCTCTCTGGGGGAGGTCTGGCCCCCTAGCTGCTGTCTGGGGATGTGAGGTCCCTGTGCCCCCTGCATGCAGATGGGCTGACACCTAGGAGTGGCACCTGGATAGAGGCCACGCCATCTCTGCAGAAGTTGGTCCAATCCAGTGCCCTGGTCCCATGCTCTGCCAGCTTCTCACCATCTTGCTTGTGTCAGAGACTTCTCTTCCTTGCAGTTGCCACCATGAGCACAGGCCTTCCCACTCTAGACCTGGCTGCACACCCAGCTCCTGCGACCTGGGAAGGCTGGCACATTGGGACAGCATGATGTGTGATGGCACTAATTATGGTGATAGACTTCCTTTGCAAGACCCTTGACCTCAGAACAAATACACCAATGCCAGGGACACCCAGGAAGCTGAATGTCTTTGTAGTGATTATGGGAAAAGGGTGGCCACCAGGGATTTTGGAAGGGCACTTGCTGCTTTGATCTGAGTCCAGGGCCCTGGGGTGGACATTTCTAGGGGCCTCCAAGGCCCCTGGGGGTCTTCTCCATCACCTGCTGTAGAGTCTGTCTCTTCCTTTTGCTTCTCCTGTCCCCTCTTTCTAGTTCTTTCTTGTGCTCACCTTTCCTCTCTGTATCTCCTGTCTTTCCATGTAAGTCTTTAGCTCCTGCAGGCGTTACTTCACAGGACATTGGTTCTTAGGGCTGAGAAAATTGCCAGCCTCCCATCAGAGGCAGAGACCCTATCTCGCTATATCCATGTCCCTGAAGCTACTGGCATTGCGCCTGGCATCGATGAGCCTGCCTGCCTCCATCCTTGAATAAAGTGAAAGAGAAAGCTGTTCTGAGTTCAGTTATTCCACATGATACCTCCTCCCCATAAAGGAATACCATGTGGGCACTTTGGGAATTTTACTCCAACGACCCCAATACAGAAGGACATGGACTTCAAGCCCCCGGGGTGTACCTGCAAGTTTAAAGTCTTGTGTTCATTTATAAATTTATTCTATATGTTCCATTTCACAATCTTTTTTTTTTTTTTTTTTTTTTTTTGCCTTTTCTAGGGCTACTCCCACGACATATGGAGGTTCCCAGGCTAGGGGTCCAGAGCCACAGCAACGTGGGATCCAAACCGCATCTGCAACCTACACCATAGCTCACAGCAACACTGGATAGTTAACCCATTGAGCAAGGCTAGGGATTGAACCTGCAACCTCATGGTTCCTAGTCGGATTCGTTAACCACTGAGCCATAACGGGAAGTCCCCATTTCACAATCTTTTTATTTTCATCAGATTTGTCTAGTGCTTTGTCTAGTAATCTAGCAGGTGAAAGGTGCCTACAAATTTTCACTAAGCACACAGAACACATTTGGGGCTGCCCAACTCAAAAGTCAGGCTCTGTGGAATATGTGATCTTCACTTTAGGCCCCTTTCTATCCCAGAAAAACTCAGAAAGAAAGGTTGCCACTCTCCCTCCCTTCCTCCCAGCTGCAGTGAACTGCTTCTCACCTGGGCAGCCCTGTCCAGGGCTGCAGTAAGGAACAAAGAAACACACGTATGGATGCATTTCCTAACAGTTAAGATTCACTGAGAAGTTCCGGGGAGGTCAGTTCATACAAAACTAAGGTTGTAAGTAACTAGTGAAATAACTAATCCCCCACTCACCACCACCTTTTTCATCTCCATTACAAATTATTTCCCTGGAATATATCCCATGTGATTCCCATGGCTTAGCAACACCCTGACAAGCATATTGAGAAAGCCCTTTGCCCAGTTTAACAGATCTTTATATTCACTTAATCTAGCCCAGTCCTGGTGCATAGTTGGTGCTTGAGATTAAATTAAAAAAAAAAAAAAAATCCCTTTCTCAACAGCTCTGACCAATTCCCACAGGCTAAGCGTCTTATTGGGGGAATCAAACACATAAACAAATCATTAAGACCTGCTATGACTGCGGGTACTGACACATCATCATAATAGAGGGAAGAAGAACTTAGAAAAAGAAGGTAAGAAAGAGTTAGTAATAATGGCCAAGATTTGGACTCAGAGCCCATCAGGCTGAGGTCAAATTCTGGTTCTCACTTCCCACTCACTAGCCAGGTACAAGTTGTGCCGCTTCTATTTCCTTTCTCTACAGTAGAGATGGTAATAATAGCACAGACATCGGAAAGGTTTTTTTTTTTTTTTTTAAATATAAAGAAGCACTTAGCAGTGCCTAGAACTCAATAAATGTGAGTTATTATTGTTGCTGTAATGATGATGATTTCAACAGAAGAATATAAGCAGGTTAAACATGGATCTGGAAATATGGTCTAATGCACTGCAAAGGAGATTATTCCATCATAGAATCAGCCAAGATTCTTGGGGAGAAATGGAAGGATACAGGGCCACTGCTGTTACTTCGCCTGTTTCAAATTCTGTCCACAAGATGGCAGCAGTGGCCTCAGGTTCTTCCTGGTTTTACAAGGCATTCCATTCAGCTTGCATTCCAGGAACCCCGCCCGAGACAGGCATCTCTGGGACATATTTTAAGTGGAAGGCAACCAGCAACGCATCTAAAGGATGCCCTTCCTCTGGAATGCTATAGAAGCCGATGGCTAGACAGACAAAGACGTTCTGGCCTTGGGAAAAATTGGAAACCACCCATTCATTCATTCATTCATCCCTTCATCAAAAGTGTACTGAGACCTTACTGCATCCCAGGTATTGTGCAAAGGAACAAAGCAGAGAAGGCCCAGTGCTCATGACTTCACACACAAATCAAACACAGGTAGATCATGGGATGGTGTCTCTTAATTACAAGCCTGTGGACTGTGGAAATACACAACTGAACATTAAGCAAAGAAAACCACATACGTGATCGGAAGTCACAGTGACTCTGCTTTGTGTGCTGCCTAGAGTGGGAAGGAATTCGAAGGGACAGAAGTTAATAGAATGCAGTCATGATTGGGGGTTTTGCCCCCTTTAAAATTACTTAAGTTCTTTTCCCCCCTCCTTTAAGTGAGAAATCTGGGCTGAGCCAATGGAAGTCAGCACCTGGAATGTCTAGGGCAGCCATGCAAGGTTACATTCCAGGCTCCAAGCAAAAAAATGCCAGCAATTTGCCTTTTGTCAACTGCAAATTAAAGTAATTTCCACACAGAAGGTTTCTCCTGTTGGCGGTGAGCACCACGAGAAGGCCAAGGCTATTAGAGGCAAGCCTTTACCTGGCGCCCAGGCGAGGCAAACACACCTGAAGTTGAGGTGCCTGGGGTTGTAATCAGGGGATTGTTTGCTTGGCTCTTCTTTCACTGAAGCACCAAACCCGGTGGGCATTAAGAGGTGCCTGGAGGCAGCACACAGGGATATGTCTTCAGCGCCTCACAGCACTTTCTAAAATGTGGAGCAAGAGGCATTCAGCTTTAAAAAAAAATGAAGAGAAGGTAAATGTCTGTATCTGCCATACCCAGTGTTATAATAACAATAAAGATCAGCCACCATTATTGAGAGTGACGGGCAGACACGATGCTCAGAATGTCACGGCCATGTATCAGTCCTCCGATGAGGCAAAAAAGGTATGATTGTTCTCACTTTATAGATGAGGAAGTTGAGCATCTGTGAGGTTAAGTGGTTTAGAGAAATTCACCAGGATTAAATGATAAATATGGGATTTAAACTCTCAGTTGTCAAACTCCTAAACCTGGATCCTTCACCACCACACAGCCAACCACCTGCAGAGATGGATAGAGAGGCATGGCATCGCCTGAAACGAAGAAATGATGTGTTCATTGATGCAAGAAGTATTTATAGAGCACCTGCTCCTATCAGATGCTGGCATACAAAGGTGAGTGTGGTCAACTGCAAAGAACTTGCAACGCAAGTAGCAATCTCAACACAAAGAATTGGCTGCCATGGTGGGTCCAAGCTTGGAGACCAAAGGTGTCAACACACTTGGAATATCCCTTCAACCAGAGTTCAGATGGTGAGCAAATAGACTAAGTTCCCTTCCCTTACAGACAGCATGCTTCTTTGGCTGATTAGAAAATGCTGTCACGAACCCTTAGAAGGGAATCCTTATATCCCTGTGTGCACCTCTCACCCTGGAAAGAGCTATGACCTGTCTGTCCCCCACCCTCAACACACACACAACTCGGCCTGTACCCAAAGCCAGCACCTGGCTAGGGTCTTACAGATTCCAGAATATCTCCCGTCCTGCACCCCCTCCTTCATGTAGCACCAAGTCCTGCACTCTGTGACCTCACAGGAACCCCATCACCTCCTCTTTCGGGGCCTCCTTTTCCTTGTCTGTTGGCCCAGAGGACCAGAGGTCTCTTCTAGCTCAGACGTTCCTCACGGCTGCCGTGGACTGAGCACCAGAATCTCTATGATCTTAACCTTGTTCAATCCTCACTCACATCTTGTGAACAGGTGTGGCTTCTCCATTTTGCAGGTGAATCTCAATACTCAGAAATATCATTGGGGGAGTTCCCGTCATGGCGCAGTGGAAATGAATCCAACTAGGAACCATGAGGTTGCAGGTTCGATCCTTGGCCTCGCTCAGTGGGTCAAGGATCTGACGTTGCCGTGAGCTGTGGTGTAGGTCACAGACATGGCTTGGATCCTGCATTGCTGTGGCTGTGGTGTAGGCTGGTGGCTACAGCTCCAGTTGGACCCCTAGCCTGGGAACCTCCATATGCTGTGGGCTCGGCCCTAAAAAAAGCAAATCAAAAAAAAAAAAAAAAAAGAAAAGGAATATCCTTGGGACTTCTCCAAGGTCACACAACCAGGATCAGAAGCCAGGTTGGTCTTGACCCCCAAAGCATCAATATTTCTCACCACCTCTAAAAAGAAGAGCAGGAGTTCCCATCATGGCTTAGTGGAAACGAATCTGACTAGGAACCACGAAGTTGCGGGTTCAATCCCTGGCCTCGCTCAGTGGGTTAAGGATCCGGCGTTGCTGTGAGCTATGGTGTAGGTCACAGACGCAGCTCGGATCCCGCATTGCTGTGACTGAGGTATAGGCTGGCAACAACAGCTCTGATTTGACCCCTAGCCTGGGAACCTCCATATGCTGCAAGTGTGGAACTAAAAGACAAAAAAAAAAAAAAAAAAAGAAAAAGAGCAAAGGTTTACTCTTTGTCTCCCAGGTTGTTAAGCCATCACCACTTCCTCAATGCTTCCCACAGGAAGCCCTCACGACCACTTACACAGCTGTCCCCGCATCTTTGTCACCATCCTCTTCTACCCTCTTTGGCATTGTTCTTGGAGGACTCTGGTACCTCACACCCTTGCCTGTCATCTCAACACTCATGGAGAGACCCACAACCCCGACCTTTGGCCTTCTAAGATCCTTTCAATCTTGCCCCCACTCTAGGCACCTCCGACCTTCAGTCCTGACACCACTTATACCCATGGAAATGTTCTGCCTCTAAGACTTTCAGCTCCAAGCTCCAGTCTCTGGCCACACCCTCCACCCCATCACCACTTGATTGACTTCCGGCATAGACAGCACCCATGTCAGCCACTTGCTCCCACCCATGTCTTCGCTGCTCTCCTCCCCGCCCGCTAAGCACCTCTGAATCAGCTCCCTTCTTTCTAATCTTAAAATCACTTTACACAATCTCACCTGCATTTTCTCTTCTTTCTCAGGAACCGTCAACCCTCCTGTCCCCACCCCTCCACCCCCACCAGGCGACCTCCACTCTAAGCTGCATGTCACTCTCTGGACCACCGCCTCCAGGAAGAACCAATCCTTCTCAAACACTCTCTCTTGGAGCATCTCCCCCGGGCTTGGGACACTTCCCCAACTGGACCAATAGTGATGTTTCTCCTCTGGGCTGTTTTTGGAAGACCCACTCTTCACGCCCACCTCTCACCATGTTGGACTTTCCATCTCATGCCAGTGAAACGCCACTCTCTGCCACCGGCAACTCCCAGTTTCTAAATCTAATGGTTGTTTCTCAGTTCTTATTTCTTGTGATCAATAAAAGTAGAATCTGCTGTGGAACCAGGTCATTATGACGCCGTTGCTCCTACCCTGTCCTTTGTCTCCTCTCAGATCTATGTTACCCAAATTCTGTGAGCCTGTTTCCCCACCCATGACAGGAGGAAATGAATGCTAACATCATGATGGAGTTTTGTGGACCTTGAATGCAATACCATGTGCCTGACACGCTGAAGGGGCCCCTAAGCTGTTGCTACTGTTTAGTGTCCCTACAACAAAGCACACCTCTTAAGGACAGACATCTTCATGGCCCTAAGAAAACCCCAGGCATTCGCCCAGCACACAGTAGGTACGGAATTACTTCACTGTCGGCAATTATGACTGTTTTATAACCTCCAGCTATTTCCCCAGTCTTTAATTTCAATAAACCACAAATGCTTCATCTACCACGGACTTGGCTGTTTAACGGTCTCAATCCTTTGAAAGGGAAAATGACTCCCTTATTTTTCACTTACTCGCTGTGTGTTAAGAGCCCTTTGATGTTCCAAAGGCCTTTCAAGAAAGCCTCCTTAGAAATAGGAGCTTGGCTTTTGCCACAGGGAAGTGAACTTGAGCCCCAAAGGTTGAGCTGGGACCCTGGAGTCCCAGGCCGGCGTTTTCCTCGCAGGCTCCAGGCCTGACCCCAGCCCCGAGCTTGGAGAAAATGCTATTTGCAAGCTCTTTATCCTTCTCAAAGCTGTCATTTTCGTCAGCCCCACTGGGCATTTTGACAAATGCCTTTGCTAATTACTTAATTATTTTGGCCTGCACAAGTGTGGGGACTGTTTCCTTAAAGAAAAGACGGCTTAGTCCATCCATTCTTATCCAGGCAGGGCCTGAAAGTAGCTTCCCCCCAACCAAATCCCGCTTCAATCCTATTAAAGTGTTTGGCTAACTAAGCACCCCCACCAGTCAAATTAACTCAAATACATTATAATGCAAGAAGCAGCGGCCCAAAGCCCCCTGCCCCCAAGCCAGGCTGAAGCTGGCATTTGTTTTTTTATGCCATTGGCTTGTTTCTTCTAGTTCAAATCTCTTTTGCATGGGAAAGAAACCTGCGCTTATCTGCCGACTTTCAATTAAAGCAACAATTAGGTTAAACGTTAAAATGCAACCCTCCTGGAATGAGCGGGGAGTGGAAGGCTGTCACCCCATCATCAACACAGTGGGGTGCACGGCAGCTGGAAAGTATGGAAGAGATTTCCTGGGTGGGAGGTTGAGCCGGCTTTCCCCAGGCTGGCCAGCCTGACATTCTCAGGCTTTCGCCCTCTAGTAAGATGCCCGCTGGATCTTCTTTACAGCCTGGAGACAAGGCCCCGGACCGGTCCATTGGCTCAGGGTACAAGGAAGCCAAACCAAACTCAGAATCGACCCTGAAATGCAAGTTGCATTTGGAGGTGTGAATTGTTCAACTGTCCACTCTGATCAAATAAACAGCCAGTGGCCCTGTCATAGGCTGGCGAGGTGCCCTGCACATGGTAGATGCCCAGTAAAGAGTGGCTGGTGTGGAATAAAGCTGCTGCCCATCCCGTAGGGTGTCCAGGCTGTGGGAAGAATAGAGTCAGGGGCAGTGAGTCTTGGTGAATCACTGGAGGGGGCAGGAGACTCACAGAGGCTCCAATTAGGGTTGACCCAGGTATTTGTTTGCACAGCTGGGCCCAGAGAAACTGAGCTGACCCTGGGTCTTTCTCATGAAAATGCAATGAGGGCAAAGCTGCCCCTGAAAATACCAGCATCCTGCACAGAGTCCTTGACCACTTCATCAACTCTTCAGTTAGCTCCAGACACAGGGATCTTAGAGACGCGCTCCCTTCTTCTGTGGATGAGGGAGTGGAAGCCGAGAGCGGGTGAGTGATTTGCCCAAAGTCACACAGCCAGTTTGGAAATATGAGAAGCACATATTTCATTTGCTGCAGTGGCTGCAAAGATAACATTCATAGGATCTATAAGAAGAAAATGTTAAGCTCTAATGAGGTTCACAAAAGAAAATGGAAGGAAATGGGAGGACATGTGCTTCTTATGGATGTCATTCTCCCTAAAGTAATGTAAATATGCAGTGTATTTCTAAGGAAGATGCCCAGAGGATGGAGAAAGGCTGTAAAATGATATTAAAACCTGGAAAAATAAACATGTGAAAAGAGGTGGGGAAAATCCAAAATAGCATTGCTCCTACTAGATATTAAAGTGCATCATGAATCAGGAGTTCCCATCGTGGCGCAGTGGTTAACGAATCCAACTAGGAACCAGGAGGTTGCCCTTGCTCAGTGGGTTAACGATCCGGCGTTGCCGTGAGCTGTGGTGTAGGTTGCAGACGCGGCTCGGATCCAGCGTTGCTGTGGCTCTAGGGTAGGCTGGTGGCTGCAGCTCCGATTCGACCCCTAGCCTGGGAACCTCCATATGCCGCGGGAGCGGCCCAAGAAATAGCAAAAAAAAAAAAGACTAAAAAAAAAAAAAAAAGAAAGAAAGAAGTATCCAGAACCAAATTTAAAAACATGTATGTGTAACTGGGTCACCATGCTGTGCAAGAGAAAACTGACACAACACTGTAAACCAGCTATAATGAAAAAAATAAAAAACATTATAAAAAAAATAAAAAAATAAAAAAAATAAAGTGCATCATGAATCAACAAATTTTTAATTTTATTATTTTGCTTTTTAGGGCTGCACCCACAGCATATGGAGGTTTTCATGCTAGGGGTCGCATCAGCTACAGCTGTCACCCTACGCCACAGCCACAGCAATGTGGGATCTGAGCTCCGTCTGCAACCTACACCACAGCCCACGGCAACGCTGGATCCTTAACCCACTGAGTGAGACCAGGGATCGAACCTGCGTCCTCATGGATGTTAATCAAGTTTGTTTCCACCTCGCCACAAAAGGAATTCCCTTATTTTATTTTATTTTATTTTATTTTGAATCAACAATTAAAAGAGTTTACAGTAGAGAAAAATAGTGCAACAGACTAGGAAGAGATCATAAATAGACCAAAGTGCACAAGGACATTTAGTTTATGATAAAAGTGGCATTTCAATGTAGGGAGGAAAGAGAGACCATTCAGTAAATAATTTGGGGGGACCACAGATAATCAGCTGGGAAAAAAATCATGAAGTTAGACTTCTACCTCAGTCCTTCACACACAAAAAAATTTTTAGCTGGATCAAAGATTTAAATTTTAAAAAGGAAACCATAACATGTCTCAAAGAAAACATACAGGAGTTCCCATTGTGGCTAAGTGATAACAAACCTGACTAGTATCCATGAGGACACAGGTCGATCCCTGGCCTTGCTCAGTGGGTTAAGGATTCGGTGTTGCTGTGAGCTGTGGTGTAGGTGGCAGACGTGGCTCAGATCTGGTGTTGCTGTGACTGTGGTGCAGGCTGGTAGCTGCAGTTCCAATTTAACCCCTAGCCTGGGACCTTCTATATGCTGTGGCTTCAGCCCTAAATTGACACAAAAAAAGAAAACCCTGAAGCTAAAAGAAATGACTGATACATCTGACAACAGAAAAAGGCACCATTTCTGTATGGCAAAGAGAAATGCCACAAAGAAAATAAGATAAAATAACACTGGGAAAAATTGTTTGCAACCCATGACCAATAAAAGGTTAGTTTCCTATTTTACAAAGAGTTCAATCAGCAAGATCTCTAAGTGCAGCTCAAAAGAAGAACAGGCACAGGAGGTGAACAAGCAGTTCATAGAACAAAAGAACTTAGAGGGTAACTGGGTAGAACTTAGAACGGCCCTACTTCAGCTCATTAAACAAATCTTTCCTGTAACCTTGCATCAGAAACTCCATCGGGGGAATTTTCAGTTGTGTATTTGCTTATGATTGTCGCTGTTACTTAAGTTCTTTCTGAGCCAATTCTTCAAGGGGAAGGGTCCTAGCGCAGCCAGTCCAGCCAAGCCCTTCTTGCCCCACTAGTCCCTGAGACCCCTGCCAATCCTCCCACAGGTACCAGGGTTCCATGACAGGGTGTGGAAGGAAGCGACCACTGGGCAGTTGCCCCACTGCCCTCCTGCCCTCGAGGAAGAAGGCAAAACCCATGCCATTGTAATGCCACCACGTATTTATTGGTATTGCTTTCTGCTAATTCCTCCCTGCCTGCTCCTGACTCCCATCAGAGCCAGAAATGTGGTATCAATTGTTCTCATTCATCACGGGTTTAGTTTCTCTAACTCCAACCACCTAGAAGGCAAAGAATCTGGAAAGCTGGCATAAAATTCCTCCTCAACAGCTGCCACTCTTTGCTGCATAGGACTGACTCTCCCTTGGCCCTTGTCAATCCTGTCTTTCTGCACAGCCCAATCAAGACTGGGCGTGTGCCACTTTCTCAGAAGGCAGCATGATAGGAACCAGACCAGGGCTCTGCCACAGTAACTTGATAGACAGCAGAAAGGCTGGTCAAGGGCACAGAATGTGGAGAACACCGAGGTGATGCCTCAGGGACAGATGGAAAGAAAGGCCAAATGCAGTTTCCCAGGAGTGTTTAAGGACGCAAGGCAGGGTCCCCATCTGAGAAACAAGATGTTGCTTTACCCGAGAAAGGACCAATTTCTTTTTTTCTTTTGTCTTTTTTTGCCTTTTCTAGGGCCAATCCCGCGGCATATGGAGGTTCCCAGGCTAGGGGTCAAATCAGAGCTGTAGCTGCCAGCCTACACCAGAGCCACAGCAACTCGGGATCTGAGCCGTGTCTGCAACCTGCACCACAGCTCATGGCAACGCCTGATCCTTAACCCACTGAGCAAGGCCAGGGATCGAACCTGCAACCTCATGGTTCCTAGTTGGATTCATTAACCACTGAGCCATGACGGGAACTCCATAAAGGACCAGTTTCAATGACTGCTTAAGTTGCATATCACGGAGTATCAATAAATGAGGAACGGATGAGGCTCAAGGTCAGGAGTTCCCCTACTCATTTATTTGTGTTGGTTCAAGCAGAGACCACGCCACACAGTCAATGTGAGATCCCAGGAGCCATGCACAGAAGACAGCGTGGAATCAAAAAAAGCTGCTAGCACCAATTTGTATGTGAGCATGTGACAGCTATTGGACTACTAAATCGGCATAAACAGGAAACTCAGAGATTAAGTTTTCATGGCTGTTTTCCTGTTACAAATTAACCAAAGCCTCAGTGTCCTCACCCGTAGATTGGGAATAATTATACCTGCCTGCAAGTTTCAGTTGCAGGCCTTAAATAAGGTATGTCACAGGCCTGGATAGTATCTGGCACATGGTAGCTGGGTGATGAATGGAAGTTGGATTGTTATTATTGTATTTCCTTCATGTTAACGTCTCAGTTTCTAGAATCAGAATCTCAGAAGCAATCACCAATTTCTCTTAGAGTATTACATCATTTTTTTCTCTTTCTTTTTGGCCACACCCGAGGCTTGTGGAAGTTCCCAGGCCAGGGATCGAACCTACAGCAGCAACCCAAGCGACAGCAGTGATAATGTCAGGTCCTTAACCTGCTGCACCATGAAGGATCTCTCTCTGCTGCCCCCCCATACACCCTCCCCCCTTATGTAGCTTAAAAGACAGGTTCTAGTTCTTGGGGTTTTCTTGGTTGATCATAACAGCTAACACTGGTCTGTGCTCTCTGTGGGCTGGCACTTGGGTCTCATGACTTTCCATGAATGAACACATTTAGTTCTCATAGCAGCTGCATGCGGTCAGTCATCTTATTAGCCCCCGTTTTGCAGAGGAGGAGCTTGAGCACAAGAAATTAACGACATTTAAGGTCTCACAGCAAGATGTAGACCCAGGATGTATGGCTTTGTGAAAGAAAGATGAACAGTGTTCTCTGTCAACAGTCATCAAAGGGAAACCCATACCGACATATACTTAGAGCGAGCGAGCGACCTGGGAGCTCGGGGTGAGGACACTTGCTTTTTTCTCTTCTGAGCACTGTAAATGTTCCACCCATTCAAAAACTTAGTCAATCCTTGGAAAGGTCTCCCAGTTCGTGCTGACTCTCTCCTCTCTGGAGTCTCCTAGCCCTGTAAGCATGTTTAGACAGATTTCTGGGCCCCCAACAGCCACCACACACAGGCCCCCTGACCCAGGGGTTGGGCCTCAGGTGCTTTAGGGAGGAGGTGGCTGGGCCCCAGGTCACAGACAGACTACAGACCCAGACTGGGCTATGGGGCTCCCTTCCAGAAACCTTCTTTTTGGGGGGAGGGGGAAGAAACTGCTCTGGGTGACTCTCCCCCATTTGGATTTTTCATCTGCACCAGGCTAGGAGGCAGAATGTTTGGGGGGCCCTCCCCAAACAGGACCCCCTCCCCTCTCCACCTGATTTCCCTGGCTTCCCTTCCTTTCTGAGGAGACAAAGGCTCGCATTCCACAATTAGTGACCCGCAGGTTTAAAATGCAGATTCATGGGGGAGTTTCACAATCCCTTGTAAAAGAGTTTCCACTTAGGTGTTAATTATTTCAGCCTCCTTCCTGGGCTGGGCAGGGTGAGGAAGAAAGCCCGAGGGCCACAGGGGCTGTGGCCACAGGTGGGTGCCAAGGTGGGAGGTGGGGACGCCTCCCTAATCCCCCTTTTCCCTCCCCCACCCCATGGGGTAGGACAAGCTAGAATTGGCCCCCTCCCCTGTCACCACCCCCGGCGCAAACACTTTTTCAGGCAAAGGCGCTCCACTGAGAAGGCAGAAAAATAACCTGCAGTATGTTTCCTGCTCAGAAAACCTGACCACACCTGGAAGGATGATTCAGGGAGCCCAAAGAGGTTCCTCCTGAAGATTGTCTGGGTGGGGCGGGCACAGACTTGAGCTAGTTGAAAGGTCTGGTCCCCTGGTGCCCAGAGAACAGGACAACTGAGTAGACGCTACCAGGAGTGAGAAAGAATATGCTAGCACAGTGCCCAGAGGTAATAAACCCAATAAATGATAACCTCAGAGCTATGGATTCTGGGGCTTTAAAATGACAAGAGTTAACACATGCTTATTGTAAACATTCAAACATCACAGAAGACCATGAAAATGAACACACACACACACCCCGCCCCCGCCCAGAGTTTAATGTAGTTTCTTTTTTTCTTTTTCTTTTTTGCTTTCTAGGACCACACCCACAGCATATGGAGGTTCCCAGGCCAGAGGGCCAGTGGAAGCTACAGCTGCCAGCCACAGCAACATCAGATCTGAGCCACGTATGCAACCTACACCGCAGCTCATGGCAACGCCAGATCCTTAACCCACTGAGCGAGGCCAGGGATGGAACCCACATCCTCATGGATCCTAGGAGGGTTCATTAACCACTGAGACACGAAGGGAATTCCTAATGTAGTTTCTTCTGGAATATATACATGCAACAAATACATACGTAGTGTTTTGGTTTTTTTTTTTTTTTACTTACATTATATGTTTTGTCCTGTGGCTGCCTACTTGCTTCCATTTTAAAACAGTGCAAACGGCCTTTGTTCAATTAGAGCTGATTTTTAAGAATAATTCCTGCGTTTGCTAATTACGTTTTCTTGTTCTGGATCAGAGTTTGAATTTATAGGCAGACACTGCCTACTTTTTCTTCTTCTTCTTCTTTTTTTTTTTCCTTTTTAGGGCCGCACCTGTGACACATGGAGGTTCCCAGGCGAGGGGTTGAATCGGAGCTACAGCTGCTGGCCTACACCACAGCCACAGCAATGCAGGATCCGAGTTGCGTCTGTGACCCACACCACAGCTCATGGCAATGCTGGATCCTCAACCCACTGAGCAAAGTCAGGGATTGAACTCACAACCTCATGGTTCCTAGTCAGATTCGTTTCCACTGTGCCATGATGGGAACTCCGACACTGCCTACTTCTGAATGCCTTGGTAAGAGTTGGTAATGCCTCCCTCTTCCATCCCTTTTCCATTTTTCCCAAAGTCGTACTGGCTTCTGCTGCCAGAGGACCTGTCCCTGATGCTGATCACTACTATTCTTGTCAAGGCAGTCAATGCTTGCGAGATTCCTGAAACTAGGAGAAACCAGAGGTCTTTCACGTTTCCCTTCGGCCATCACCCAACAGCTCTGACTACAGCAGACCTAATGTTCCTGCCCATGGGAGGCCTTGCTTCTTATCTTTTCCCAGCCAGAATAATCCCCGAATTTGTTCAAGAAATTGCTGTGTGTTTAATTTCCGTTTCTATAGGTTCCATTTCTGGAAGTTCTATTTGGTTCTTTTTAAATATCTGCTAGATTTTTTTTTTAATTCTCTGTAAATATGTACAAATGTATAATTTTAAAAATTCAGGTATAGTTGATTTAGAATATTGTGCTCATTTCAAGTGTATGGCGAAGTGATTCAGTTATACACATTTTTCTTCAGAATCTTTTCCCTTGTAGGTTATTACAAAATATTGAGCATAGTTGTCTGTGCTATACAGTAGGTCCTTGTTGGGTATCTATTTTATGCATAGTAGTGTGTTGTGTTTAATGTTAATCCCAAACTCCTAATTTATCCCTCTCCCCTATAATTTACACAGTACATAATTTTTTCATAATCTAACTTCACTACGAAAGTAGGTACAGGTTTATTTCTGCTGTATGTTGTTTCTCTTGATTTTCACTCCTGATGCATTCCTTGTACTACTCAAACTCTTAAAGGATAAAAATGTTTTAAAAGATAGAAACAAAATTTCCCAATCATTCATAATATCCAGTAACTCAGAATTCCCTCTGTGCCACGATGGGATCTGTAGTGTGTCTGGAGTATTGGGATGCAGGTTCAATCCTCAGCCTAGCACAGTTGGTTAAGGATCCAGCATTGCCACAGCTGCTAGAATCTGATCCCTGGCCTCAGAACTCCATATACCATGGGGTGGCCAAAAAAAAAAAAAAAAAAAAAAGAGAGAGAGAGAAAGAGAGATGAAATTTGAAAAAAATAAAATTAGATCTAGTAATTCATATTCATTTTGAAGTGGGAAAAAGGGATATGTGTTGGATATATATGTGTAAGCTCAGGATCATCTGTCAAGGTCTGTTGGAGTTCAGTCTATTGAACTTTTGATCTCATCTCTTTGTAGCGCTGACTTCCTGTGACCTTCCTTCCTCATCCTTAAGCTATAACTCACCCACTGCCCTCGGGCTTACATGATAATTGTATGTGATGTTTACAAAGGTTGTCACATCCATTACTACCATGACCCACCCCTGCAGTCCTTTGAGATTGACTGAACTGGATCACGCTACCCCATTTTCCAGACAAGAACACAGTTTCACTCAAGTCAAGTGTCTCGCACAATGTCAGAGGGGTGAAGAATGGGGCGGGAGATAAGAGACCCTGCTGCTGTCTCCACGTAGCATCTCTTCATTGGTGGAGCGTGAATCCAATGTCTGTTGCCTACGGTTACAGACAGCTGACTTCATAAACCACCGTATTTATCCCCCAGATGTATTTCCTTTCAGCAGATGGGTTGAGAAACATGACATTTGGGGAAAGAGCCATACCTTCCCTGGTCGCTTGAACTGGCTGGAGGACAACAGGCCCTCATGTCTCTTGCAGTGAGGCCAGGGTTCCCAGGCACAGCCAGCCCAGAAGCTGCTGAGTGAGAGGAAGAGTAATCATGCAGGAGAGATGGAAGGAAGGAGGAGGGACAGACCTTGTTAACAGAGGCTGGAGAACTGGGTTGTTGGGCTCAGACTTATTGGGGCTGAAAGTCCCTAGAGAAATGTTGCACCAACTTGCAGAACTCTTTACAGCAGGAAGAGAGAGAGACAGACCACTGCATCCTGGAAAATGAGACCCTAGAAAACACCTGCAATAGTCTGAAAGTGGACATTTTTGAACGGCTGGAACTCTCCCCTGGGATGTGGGAGGTAGGGAATAGTAAACACCATTTTCTTTCTTTTTTTTCTTTTTTGCCTTTTCTAGGGCCACTCCCAAGGCATATGGAGGTTCCCAGGCTAGGGGTCTAATCAGAGCTGTAGCCACTGGCCTACGCCAGAGCCACAGCAACGCAGGATCCAAGCCGCGTCTACAACCTACACCACAGTTCACTACAACGCTGGATCCTTAACCCACCGAGCAAGGCCAGGGATCGAACCTGAAACCTTGTGGTTCCTAGTTGGATTCATTAACCACTCAGTCACGATAGGAACTCCAGTAAACACCATTTTCTAAGCTTTCCTGGCCTCTCAGTCAAGCCAATGACTGCTGGAACGTGAGGACTGAGAGATAAAATGGGCCAGGCATTATTTTTCAGTGAAGAAATTGGATAGATATATAAGAGAGGGACTCCTTTCAGAACTATGAGGACCTTTGAACCCCATGAAAGGGTGCGTGATGCCAAAGTCATACACCCCTGGTTCATCAGCCAGCTCTCCAGGGACTGGCTGGATGACCTTGGGCAAGTTATTTCATTTTTCTTTTTTTTTTTTTTTTGTCTTTTTGTCTTTTGTCTTTTGTTGTTGTTGTTGTTGCTATTTCTTGGGCCGCTCCCGCGGCATATGGAGGTTCCCAGGCCAGGGGTTGAATCGGAGCTGTAGCCACCAGCCTACGCCAGAGCCACAGCAACGCGGGATCCGAGCCGCGTCTGCAATCTACACCACAGCTCACGGCAACGCCGGATCGTTAACCCACTGAGCAAGGGCAGGGATCGAACCCGCAACTTCATGGTTCCTAGTCGGATTCGTTAACCACTGCGCCACGACGGGAACTCCCGCAAGTTATTTCAGTTCTTTGAACTTCCGTATCTTCATCAGAAAAAGATACAGAACAACAGCACCCATGTTATAGGATAATAGGTCTAAAGTCTATTAAGTGTATGGCACACACCTAACAGTCCTGCCCTTCATTTTAAAAATGGAATCACTGAGGTCCACAGAGGTGGCTTGCCCCAGGCCATCCAGGAAGGACTGTCTGATGGGTGGTCATTATAGTTAAGCACTTACATTAAAAAAAATGTTTTTTTTTCTCAAGGACTCAGTTTCCTCATCTGTAAAATGGGAATGATATTTATCCTCAATACCGTATCTAAAACTCTTTGAGCCAGGTATTCAGACCTTAGAAAGCTAGTACCTCAGTAAGGTCTGAGGCAGTACCTAGTCATCAAATATAGTCGTATTTCTGCAGCAAAATGTGAGGTATTTACATTAAGTAGGAGAAATGAAGACTATATATGGTTTCATGTTGGTTCAGGTTTGATTTTTGCCATAAGAAGAATTTTGGTTTTTAGAGCTCTGAAATTTTAGATCGTGGACCTGTGGTACCTACTTCAAATGGTCTGGAAGAGCCTACAGGATAATCCACCTCAAATGACCATCATAAGTGGGAGCTCTGTATCACAGTTAACTGTTATGATCAGCTAGTCTGGTGCTCAGCCACAATGCCACAAGCTGTTAAGTCATGGGGAGTATCCGAGCAGGACGTGACAATCTCAGAGACCCTCTGGAAGATGTCCTATGTGTGCCCTCAGCCTGAGAACACCACACCAGCTCCGCAAGGCAGGGGAAGAGAGGAGAAGCAGCAATGCTCTGTGACCACCACCTGTACTATCAGGTTGAACCATGAGCTCTTGTGGGTACCCCTAAAGTAGGACTGGGGCTCTACTCGGTGGGAGCCCTAGTTCTGGGGCCTTTGGAAACTGTGCTAAAGGTTACTTCAATTGGGAAATGAGGGGTGATGCTCTAAACCAGAGACAGAAGCCTCAAGGGCCAGGCAGGGAATGTAAAGGAACAATGGGGCCTGGGTGTGGCCGATGGCAGTGGGACAATGAAGATGCCACCCACTTAGAGCTGTCGGTTGCCTTGTGGGAATCTAAGTCTTGTGTTGCCTGACCTTTTGATTTTTTTAAAATTATTATTATTATTTTTTAAATGATTTTTATCTTTTCCATTATAGCTGGTTCTGTAAATTTTCTACTGTTCAGCAAGGTGACCTAATCACACATACATACATACATTCTTTTTCTCATATTATCCTCCATCGTGCTCCACCATAAGAGACTAGATATAGTTCCCAGTGCTATACAGCAGGATCTTGATTTTCTTTAAGAGAAGTCAAAATTGGAAACGTATGAAATGTCCTGACATTTACCTATTAGTTGCTAACATTTTAAAACATTGTAGACAATCTAATACAGCTATGAATTTCTGATCTAAATAATCACAGTGTGTATAATTTATTTGAGAGCTTGTTATGTATTAGGCAGTGCCCTTCAAGGGCTGTATG
Source organism: Sus scrofa (assembly GCF_054392235.1). Lineage (NCBI taxonomy): Eukaryota > Metazoa > Chordata > Mammalia > Artiodactyla > Suidae > Sus > Sus scrofa. The sequence goes on along the minus strand of NC_139396.1, from coordinate 126,940,845 downwards.
CATTATATTTAATCCTATGGCAGTGCTATGAAGGAGGACCATTAATAGCATTTCAGAGCAGGAAACCCCAAGGCACAGATCACAACATTAAATAAGAGGAGTTAACATCCTACAAGTCAATAAAACTGTAACCTTTGGGGCTCTCATTTCTCCCTCTTTTTTTTTTTTTTTTTTTTTTAAGGGCCACACCTATGGCTTATGGACCAAATCCGAGGGGTCAAATTGGAGCTGTAGCTGCCAGCCTACACCACAGCCCCAGCAACGCAGGATCTGAGCTGAATCTGCGACCTACACCACAGCTCATGGCAATGCTGGATCCTTAACCCGAACGAGGCCAGAGATCGAACCTGCATCTTCATGGATGCTAGTCATATTCACATCTGCTGAGCCACGACAGGAACTCTCATTTCTACAAACAAAAATCATTTACATGCCTACTGGGAAAATAACCAATCTATCGATCTTTTATAAGCTAATATCCAAAGTTATAGAGTTTGGACCTAAAGCAAAAATTGCCTTAGCTTGGGCTGCCATAACAAAATGCCATAGCCTGGGTACTCAAACCACAGATATTTATTTTCTCACAACTCTAGAGACTAGAAGTCCAAGACCAAGGTTCCCGCTGATTCAGTTTCTGATGAGGACTCTCTTTCTGGCTTGTAGATGGCTACCCTTTCACTATGTCCTCAAGTGGCTTTTCCTTGGTGTGTGCAGGTGGGAGGTAAGGGGTGAGAAGAGAAACCACTTCGGTGTCTCTTCTTATAAGAACAATAATCCTATTGGATCAGGACCCCATTGTCTTTTAACCTTAATCCCTTCCTTTGAGACCCCATGTCAAATGGCAGCTGCAGTCAGAGTTAAGACCTCAAGATAAATTCGGGGGGTACACAAACATTTAGTCTCTAACAGACAGTAAATGCATGTCAGATAAAATTCTAATTCCCCAGAGCCTCAGATGATCCTTAAATGAGTGCGTTAGACACTTCTCTAATATGACATTGAAACGAATGTATCCCGTGACTTCTTGACCTTATTTCCAAATTTTGGGTAATTTTTCCTAGCAAGAATGTTGATTGATTGATTGATTGATTGATTTTTGCTACATCTGCAGTATGCAGAAGTTCTAGGGCCAGGGATCAAACCTGTGCCAGAGCAGTGACCTGAGCCGCTACAGCGACAATGCTGGATCCTTAACTGCTAGGCTGCCAGGAAACTCCAAGAATGCTGCATTTGAATGAGCCATCACTAGATAACTCAGGAAAGTGGTTTTATTTATATGCAAATAAAATTCGCACTGAAAATTGCCAAAGAAACACTACAAAATTTTATCCATTAATTCCCTTTTAAAAATATTCTTTATATCCATCACCAAATGTTTCTGCGATTATAATACTTCCTTAGGACAGTCTGGAATATTTGTGATTTCAGCTTCTCTTTTACTGGTTACATTTTAAACTGGTGCTTCCTTTTTAGGGTCACTGTAGCCCTCTTGCTAAGATTTACGCAGTTCTCTAATTTTATTTAACAGACCTCACATTTATTAAGCTCACATCATGGCACCAGTCATTGTGCTCAGGCCTTTAACATATGCTGGTCCCTTTACTTTTACAAGTAGCAGCTTTGTGAGCTAGGTGCTGTTGACTGCTTTTAAAGATGTGGAAACTATTGCTCACAGCTAGCTCGCTGAAATGCCAGAAATCAGACTTTCTTACTTCACATCTGATGTGCTTCCTACTGATTAGCAGTTTAAGAGCTACAGTATTTCCCAGGAAGACTACAACAATGATATTTATGAATGAAACAAATATTTACTGAACATCATACTGCCAGACACTAGAGATAATGCTAGACACTAGAGATAGAGTAAAATAATAGTAACACTAATAATAATAATGCCAGACACTAGAGATAAAGGATTATCAAGATCTCACCATCAAGGAGGTGGCTTATCCTATACAGTTTGTATCACTTTTCTCTCAATTTCAGATAGTCACATTTTATGAACGTATCCTAGGATCTTAGGCAAGTACTCTGGGTTCCTCAGTCTCCTGAAACTTGAAACGCTGGCAATTTTGCCAAGGAAAGAAACAAGGGCAGCGCCATGGCCAGAGCCACCTAGATACCTTGAGGATGCAGCTTCCCAATGACACTGGTGTCAAATCCTTTAATGCTGAATTAAGCCAGTAGCAATATACATGAGAAAGGGACCCCCAAGAGTATTTCTTTCATAAACAATGGCTCTCTTCCCAGGGTCCACTGGAATTTTTTATGCCTCATTGAAGGGCTCACTGGCAATATTTTCCCTTGGATTTCCAAAAGAATGACTTTTTTGAGATGGAGTCCAAGAAAAATAGGATTCCTTTTTATATTTAGTAATTTGTCTTGCTTCATTTCTCTAGCTGTACTACTTAGGATGACAAAGAGAAAAGCAATCACATCCATATAAATTCCACAGATGGACAAAGACCGCAGAGGATGGACTGCCCCCTCTATAAAAAGGAACAAATACCTAGGGATATTGTAGAGCTGAATGTCAAGACTTGGCTATTATTTCTAATCATGAAGTTATTTCAAAATTCCAATTCATGAAGTTCCTGTCGTGGCTCAGTGGTTAATGAATTCGACCAGGAACCATGAGATTGCGGGTTCCTTCCTTGGCCTTGCTCAGTGGGTTAAGGATCCGGCATTGCCATGAGCTGTGGTGTAGATCGCAGATACGGCTCGGATCCCACGTTGCTGTGGCTGTGGTGTGGGCTGGCGGCTACAGCTCCGATTGGGCCCCTAGCCTGGGGACCTCCATATATCGCGGTGCAGCCTTAGAAAAGAAAAAAAAAAAAAAAATCCAATTCATGTTGGACTCCAACATGGTGTGAGTTTAAGAAAGGTTGATAGATGGAAGGATGGAGGTTTGAATAGAGGGAGGGATTGATGGATAGGCGGATGGATTAATTGAACTTATATTTAAGGTGAATCTTGACTCAGTTTTCCTCTGCTACGGGGGTAAAGTGGGAAGTCTTTCTAGCCTAGCCAAGCATAACTTGGGCAGTTAGAGACATCGGTTCTATACCAGGGATGTATCTAGGGGCTTTCTGGTCTCTTCCACATGGTATAAGGAAATTTGAACTTGTTGGAGCTGGTCATATCACATGAGTGTGCCCTGACTCATACCCATGAGTTCAGTGTCCTTTGAGCTATTTTTATTCTTTATCTTGTATCCATAGCATTATTTCCCCAACCCTGAATAACTGGGCTTACTTGATTATATTTAGTATTTATCTTCTCTGGAGGCTTTATTGCCATATTATTGTTCTCATTGGCCTGTTTAGGCCATAGAATGAAAACACTACATTCTGAAAGGGACAGTGTGTTTTTTGCATGAGGGAAAGAAAGAGTCATAATTGGTTTTGATTGTTTCACATTAAGAATAGGCCCTGTCATCTCTATTTAAACTCAGTGAAATGAGAAAGCGATGTTCCAGCTCTGAATGAATTATCCATATTGCCTAAGCAAAGCAATTATAAAGGGATAAGCGGAGAAAAATGGAAGGAAAAATAAAGGCCATGATGCAGCACAACTGAGAAGCAAGGGCCCCGGGCCTCAATGCTATGAACTAGCTACATGTACTTGAGCAAGTCAGTTAACCCCTCTGCCCTTGTTTCTTTTCTTTTTTTTTTTTCTTTTTTTTTTTTTTTTTGCTTTTTAGGGCTGTACCCACGGCATATGGAGGTTCCCAGGCTAGGGGTCTAATAGGAGCTGTCGCCACAGCCACAGCAACCCAGCATCAGAGCCGCATCTGCGACCTACACCACAGCGCACGGCAACGTCAGATCCTTAACCCACTGAGCGAGGCCAGGGATGGAACCTGCAACCTCATGGTTCCTAGTTGGATTCATTAACGACTAAGCCACAATGGGAACTCCTGCCCTTGTTTCTTCATCTACAAAATAAGGCGATGAATCCTAAGATATTCTCCTACTTCAAAACCTTGCTTTTCCTACCAGAGTCTTGCTGTTTCCTAGCTTTATAGGCTTTTCAAAGGAAAACTTGTATGAGATCCTTTTGCAAGTAGAAACTAGTTTTATTTTCCTTCTTTCTTTGACCTTATCCTACTTTCCTTTGAGGTCAAAATCATCCTTTCTATTCCAGCTTCTTCATTGTTGTTTTTCTTGCTGCCCTTAACTTTGTCTTTCCTTTCTCTTGACACATTTTCCTGGGCATTCCTGCTGCTTACTGCAATGTCAGTCTCAGAGAAAACTGGGTTACAAGAGTTGTGAACCCTGATGTTGAGTCAGAACAGATAAGTAACACGTCACGGAAAAGGTACTTGAGGTATTTGCCTCGGAGGTAGCTGTCACTAGCCAAGATTTCACATGAGCACATTCTAATATTTGAGTTTTTAAGACGGAGCCTTTAAGGGACTGCTTCTGACCCTGCAGTTCCCCCTCCAGGAATGCACTTACACAAGAAGATGACACTATAGGTTCAGAAGCGACCCCTGCCACATTGTTTCAAAGAGTCACAAATGGAAACAACTATTTGATCTACAATGGTTAGAAAAATCACAGTCCATCCAGCCAAAAGGCAGTTCATTTGGGCTCTGTGAGATGTAAAAATGCATGTGTTTTGAGGGATATTTCCAGGACATGGAGAAACCTGGACACTTTGTTCAAAGATCTCTTTGAGGGACCTAAACACTGTGACAACTTGCTTTGTATGGAGCAGAAACACAAGCTTCCTTATTGGGTATTAAGCAGAGAATGGCCCCTGTGCTCTACTTCTAGAAACTTCTTTAAACTTCTCCTTGAGGTGATGCCGACTTTCTTCCTGATCATAAGTACAGTCTTCTGTCTGGATTAACAGACATTACTGAGCTCTAATGGAGTGTTGAGTGCTAGAACTAGAGAAGTTAACAGGTCCCTGGCCTTGAAAAGCTCACAGAGACCCAAAGAGACAATCCTAATGCAATGTGCTGTTTGCTTTAGAGAGAGAAACTTATAGAGCTGTGAATGTAGCATTTGAGGAGTGAAGGGAGGGAGCAACCTAATCCAGGCTAGCAGGACAAAGGGGGCGTGTAGTGCTGTAGTGGGGGCAGTGAGGTAAGGTTTCCTAGAGGAGCTGATGAGAGCGCAGCCCTGTTAGAGAGCCTGGTCTTTCTGGGATCTCTCATCCTTGGCAGCTGGTGCCGACACTGCCTCACCCTGCATCATAAAAGTCTGCGTAAAACTCCTATCTGTGCCTGGGACTTTCTCTCTCTCCTCTTTTCTCTTCCAAGTCGGTGGGTGGCAGTCAGCCGGTTCCACTTGGTCCCTCCCTACTTCCCATTCCGATGCTCCAAGGGCAGTGTTGCTAGGTGTTCAGTGTGAATTGTGAGACATGAGCCTCAGTCTCACATCTGAGAAATGGCATCCATCATAATATCTAAGCAACAAAAGCAAAAATACACAAGGGAGACTACGTCAAACTAAAATGCTACTTACTGCACAGCAAAGGAAATCATCAACAAAATGAAAAGGCAACCTACTGAATGGGAGAAAATGTTTGCAAATCACATATCCGATAAGGGGCTCATATCCAAAATATCTAAAGAACTCATACAACTTAATAGCAAAAGACCAAATAATTTGTATTTAAAATTGGCCAGATCTGAGTAGACATTCTTCCAAAGAAGACATACAGCATGGCCAGCAGGTACATAATAGGTGCTCAACATTACTAATCATCAGGAAAATGCAAATCAAAATCACAACGAGTTACCTCCTCACACCTGCCAGAGTGGCTATTTCAAAAAAGACTAGGAACTTGTATTGGTGAGGATGTGGAGAAAAGGCAACATTTGTGCACCATTGGTGGGTAATGTAAATGGATACAGTCAATGTGGAAAGAGTATGGAGATTCCTCAGAAAATTAAAAATAGAACTACCATATGATCCAGCAATTCTACTTCTGGGTACTTATCCAAGGGAAATGAATATTTTAACTCGAAAAGATATATGCACCCCCATGTTCACTGTAACATTATTCACAACAACCAAGATATGGAAGCAACCTAAGTGTTCACTGATAGATGAATGGCTAAAGATGTGTGTGCACATGCGTGCCCACACACACACACACACACTGGAATATTAGTCATAAAAAAGAATGAAATCTTGCCATTTGTGACAACATGGATGTATTTCTAGGGCATTATGCTAAGTAAAAAAAAGTCAGATGGAGAAATACAAATATGATCTCTCCTCTGTGTGGAAGCCAAAGCAAAACCCAAACCCAAAACTTCTTTTAAGCTAATAAATACAGAGCACAGACTGGTGGTTTACCTAAGGCAGGGGGTGAGCTGTCAGAAACAGGTAATCTGTTTTTGTTGTTCTAGTTGCTTTTTAGTTTAAATAAATAGAATTTACATTTAAAAGTTTCAATCATGCTACCTCTTACAGGTTATTAACAATGAAAGCTAGCACAGATGGTTAATATGTACCAAACACTCTGCTAAGCACATTCACACACATCCTTACTTCATTGAATTCTCACAATAACACACCGTTACACTGTTACCCTGTTATCCCAATTTACACTTATTTTTTACACTGTCATCCAGACCTGGGAAATGACCACAGAGGTTTAAGTAATTTGCCAAGATTACCAACTGGTTGTGTTCTTATCCCAGCATCTTGTTTCGAGGATTAGGTGAAATAGTGAGTAGAAAGGTTTAGCAGAGTCCTGGCACACAGCAAGCACTCACTACATGTTAGTTGTTGCTGTGTTGTTGTTGTTGCTGAATATAAGCTCCATGGAGTGCAAAGACTTGACTGCTTCGAGTTTTTTTGTTTTTGTTTTTGTTTTGTCTTTTTGTCTTTTCTAGGGCTGCACCCATGGCATATGGAGGTTCCCAGACCAGGGGTCGAATCCGAGCTGTAGCCGCCAGCCTACACCAGAGCCACAATAACACGGGATCTGAGCTGTGTCTGCGACCTACACCACAGCCCACGGCAACGCCGGATCTTTAACCCTCTGAGCGAGGCCAGGGATCGAACCCTCAACCTCATGGTTCCTGGTTGGATTCGTTTCTGCTATGCCACAAAGGGAACTCCTGTTTTGGTTTTGCTTTATCCCCAGCACACAATAAGAACTGTGTCTGACACACAGTATGTGCTCAAAATATATGTGTTGAGTTAATTACCCAACAGTCTTGGGTTCTGTTTTTTCTCTAGCACCTGTTCGCTAGGGGGTTCCTGACATTTTAGGACAAGTCTGAGAGAAAGTGGGCTTTTTAAATATGTGACCAAATCATCATAGTATGGCCCTGGCTGCTTTTCCAGCAGCATTAACTTTTGTTTTTTCCCCCCAGGATACTTAAGAGAAATGCTGGATACAAAGAGAGTGACAAGCTTGAAAGGATGAGTTCTGGAATGATGTTTCCTGGACTCAGATCCTGGCTCTGCCACTTTCTTTACTTCTTTTAGGTTAAGTTTCCTCATGCTTAAAACTCAGGTGGTAACAGTACATACTGCCTACTTTGTTCGGAGAATTAAACAGGACAACACGAGGTGGGTGTTCTGAGTCTGGCTCAAAGAATGGCAGCTGTGGCCCAGAAAAAGCACAAGTGCTGCTCTCAGGTGTCTTTTCTGACTATTAGGATTTTCTTCTGAATCTTCCAAATTGAGACTCATCAAGGGAAGTCCTCTTGCATTTGCAAGTTTACATTTGCAAGGTTGCAATTTAAAAAAAATGTTTTCATTATCATTATCAGATGTTATTTAATTCTTTCTGCCAACAGGAGTTATTAGAGCCAGTGGTTTGCTAGTAAATATTTAACAGGCTCTTCAAAAAAGGAGAAGGAAAAAAGCCTTGGTTTAGAGCATTTGCTCATTTCTATGGTGTAAATACTCCCACCATGGCTGATTTTGAGCTACTGAATGTCACTGAAGGTGGTATTTGGAAAGTGATGCTAACAAGCAGCTTCGAGCTGTCCCAGTGATTGTGGGTGTCATTTCATCCAAGCATACTCTATTTATTTATTTTTTTAGGGCCTCACCCGTGGCATATGGAGGTTCACAGACTAGAGCTCGAATTGGAGCTGTAGTGGCTGGCCTACGCCACAGCAGTGCCAGATCTGAGCCGCATCTGCAACCTGCACCACAGCTCACAGCAATGCTGCATCCTTAACTCACTGAGCAGTCAGATTTTTTTCCACTGAGCCATGATGGGAAGTCCCATACTCACTTTAAAAAGCATTGATTACAGGGAGTTCCCGTCGTGCCGCAGTGGTTAACGAATCCGACTAGGAACCATGAGGTTGCAGGTTCGGTCCCTGCCCTTGCTCAGTGGGTTAACGATCCGGCGTTGCCATGAGCTGTGGTGTAGGTTGCAGATGCGGCTCGGATCCCGCGTTGCTGTGGCTCTGGTGTAGGCCAGTGGCTACGGCTCCGATTAGACCCCTAGCCTGGGAACCTCCATATGCCTTGGGAGTGGCCCAAGAAATGGCAAAAGGACAAAAAAAAAAAAAAAAAAAAAAAAAAAAGCATTGATTACATTCCTCGGCTCTGCTTGACTTATTCTTTGTTCTATGAAGAATGCGATATACTATACGCAAGAGGCTGGGTGAAGACCAAGCCAGCCTGCTGGAGTCACATCCTGACTCTATTGTGCACTGGCTCTGGGACCTTGGTCACGTTATTTATTTATTTAGTCTTTTAGGGCAACACCAGCGGCATGTGGAGTTTCCCAGGCTAGGGGTCTAATCGGAGCTGTAGCCACCAGCCTACGCCAGAGCCACAGCAACACAGGATCCGAGCAACCTACACCACAGCTCATGGCAACACCACATCCTTAACCCACTGAGTGAGGCCAGGATCGAACCTGAGTCCTCATGGATGCTAGTCAGGTTCGTTAACCCCTGAGCCATGATAGGAACTCCATTGGACAGGCCATTTAGCCTGTCAGTTTCTTCACTGGTTAACTGGCACTAAAACAGAACCTACCTCCTACGTATACATGGACATTGTGTGAAGTGCTAGCCTCATGCCTGGCACATACATGTAGCATGCGTTATCTATTATGATTAGCAGTGAGCTAGCACAGGGACTTCTTGCTGCCAACACGATAATTAGTAGCTGGCATGTGTAAAGCATCTCATGGTTCATAAAAGGCTTTTGCATACATAATGATATTTGATTTGTATAATGGCCCTGCGTTGAGACCACTTTGCCCAACAGTTGAAAAACTCCACATTGGAGGTGCTGTGGCTGTTAGGTGGCACCCTCGTCTTTCAGCACTTGGTCCTCTGTGTAGAATTATGTCCTAGTCAGGCACATTGGAGGACATGAGTTTATATCACAAAATTGAGTCTGTTCCTAGAAGGCCTTTAAAATTTTGAAAGTTCTCAGAAATGAATCGAGGAATACACAGGTTGCTATGTAACAAGGAAGAAAACAAGAGGCCTACAGTTGTGTTGCAGAGACCCAGAGGGGGATTATCCTTGTCTTGCTAACTCAGAGAATTACTGTGATCCGGACATGGCTTAGGTCCTAGGACCCAGATGGACTTGGCTCACAGGCTCCCCTCCCATGGGCACTGAAGGAGGGCCTCGGAGTCCTTTGCCTCCTGATTATCAACAGGGTACTGCGGAAGCCAGGTTGTCTAAGAACTTCCAAGATGAGCAAGATATTATTGTCCTAAAAACTGAGAAAAATAGGTTGCTGAGAAAGAAAGCACCCAGAATGTGTTTGATATTTTCTATTTGTTTATTTAATTTTTTTACAGCTACGCTCACAGCATATGGAAGTTCCTGGGCCAGGGACTGAATCCAAGCCACAGCTGCAACCTACGCCACAGCTGCAGCAGCCCTGGATCCTTAATCCACGGCACCAGGCTGGGGATGGAACCTGTGTCTCTGCAGCGACCCAAGATGCCGCAGTCAGGTTCTTAATCCACTGTGCCACAGTGGAAACTCCCTATTTTTTTCTGTTTAAATATGTTCCTTGCTGTTTTCTTTTTATTTTAACTGTGGTATAATAAACACAACACATTTAGCACTTGAACCATCTTAAAACATACTGTGGTATTTTGGTACATACATGACCTTGTACAAGCATCACAGCTGTTTAATTTGAAGAGTCTTATCACCCCCCGAAGAAACTCTGTACCCAGTCACTCCTCATTCCCCTCACCTCCCAGCCACTGGCAACTGCAAGTTTGCTTTTTTGTCTCTGTGGATTTGCCTATTCTGAACATAACATATTTGGAATCATTTCATACGTGTTCTTTTGTGACTGGCTTCTTTATTTACTATCATGTTTTTTAAGTTAATCCATGTCATAGCATGTTTCAAAATTCCAGTCCTTTTTATGACCGAATAATATTCCATGGTATGGGTAGACCACATTTTGTCTATCCATTCATCAGTTTGTGGATATTTGGGGTGTTTCCATATTTTCACTGCTGTGAACAGGGATGCTATGAACATTCATGTACAGGTTTTTGTTTGATCATCTGCCTTCAGTTCTTTGGGGTACATGCCTAGGAGTGGAATTGCTGGGGCAGGCGGTAGTTCTGCTTAATTTATTGAAGATGTTTTCTTTTTATCAAAGTTACCTTTGATAAAAGGGAAAAGTTATCTTAGAATGAAGAGTATGAGTTTTGGGACCAGAGAAACCTGACTGAATGCCAGCTCCTTGGCAAGCAGCTGCTTGACCTGGTAACCTTTCTCCTCCACAGTTGAGGGAAGACCAATACTTTAACAACCATGGCATTACTAGTAAGCAATTATGTGTGTGACACTTTACTATGTCCCAGACTCATAAAAAGAAGAGGAATTTCTCAGTTTTTTTTTTTTTTTTTTTTTTTTTTTTATGAGGACGAGGTCTTACTTATTACGTCCCAAGCTCAAAATAGCAGTGGTGCAAATGTGGTTATGTTCACAGTTGACACTTGCTAGCTCCCAGTCCCATCTGCTCATCAAATTTGGCCTTGTTTGACATCTCCTCTCTCTCCCAACTCTTGTTTTCCGGAATTCCCAGGGGAGCCTGGTCTCCATGGATACAGCAAGGAGCCTATTCTTGTCTTCTGCCTCCGAGAGGCACAGCGCCCTGTCCCCACCATGCCACTGCCCTCCACAGGGACTCTGCTGGTGGCCCCTTTGCATCTCCAGTGCTGCCCTGCAGTCTGGACAGAAAGGAAAGGGTCCAGTGGGGAGCCTGGCCCTCTTCCCACTCAGTATAACATTCTGTCCCTTAGGCTTGGAACCAACAGTGCTTGGGCACAGTCTCTGAAAGTCCATAAACACAGCTCCTTCCCCACTGCAGAGGGCTGGTGTCTCTGACAGGGGGACAGAAAGAGTGGTTATTCCCTCCACTCTTCCTTCCTCCAGTCATCCCGAGGAGAAAATAAAACACAACCACTGCAAAAACCCTCCATCCTCCTCCATGCATCAACCAAGAACCACACTGCTGGGCCCATCAACTCACAGATAGGCCCTGCCCCCTCCCCCGTCCCCCACCCCCGCCCCCCTCAGCCATGTCCCAGCTCCAGCTCAGCCTGGGCAGCAGCTTTCAAACACATCAGCTCCTCTTGTCCAGTCTTGGGAACTAGCTAGCATTATCCCATTTCACAAAGTACAGTGAGAGATGCTCAGTATTAAAACAATGCAGACCAAGCCTATCCAACAAGCAGCAAGTGGAGCAAACCCCCATCTGTCCCCAGCCAGGGATCTGGTTATCTCAAGGCACATTGCTGGAATGCCTGGACACCTGCATATAAACTTCCCTTTGTGGCTTCCTTTTTCTGGCTAATTGTTTAAGAATATCCCTTCTGATCCCCTATCTTTACTGGTAATGGTCTTTTATGACCCCTGATAGGATCCCAGACCACCCCTGGTTTGTAAAAGTTTTAGACAACTTAGAGTCTGTAAAAACAGATGCCAATCTTGGCTCCCCAAAGGCTGGGATGGTGGGAGAAGTCAGGGTCTGGCTTGGTTGTGTTGTTTACCCTGGACAGCAGGAAAAAAAGAGGTTCTGGAAAACATGGATATAACAGGCCTGCCGTCCTACCATCCATTATGGATGGAGAAGAGGATTTTGAGATTTAGATAAACTTGAGCCAAGATCCCTGCCTGGTTTTAGCCATCTTTTTAAAGGAAGCTGGGGAAGTATCGGAAGCTGCGACCTCTGTAGGATGCATATAGGTATCTAACCACAGGTGGGAAACTGAGGCTCAAAAAAGATATACAACCTGCCTGAGTTCACACATCTGGGCCAAGCCAGGAAAAGCTCACCCAAATCAAAAAAAAAAAAAAAAAAAAAAAGAGAAGCTGAAGCTGTCACTTCAGAACAGGATGGTTAAAGAACTTTTCTTCAAGCCCGAAGCTGAACTTCATTTCGGTCCCAGGAGGCTGTGATTTCCTAGGATCTGCAGAGAGAATTCCAGGGTACCCCAGACTTACAAGGGCAAGAAACTCCAGCTTTCTTTTCAGGAATCTCCAACTGAAATTCAGCATTTCCTTCAATTATCAATGTAGGCAACAAACTACAGTATTTGGGACCTGGGACTTTGTCACCAAAATCATGACTATTTTATATCATATTCTAGGTACTGCACAAATCTCAAATCATTGTTTATACTCATCACTATTTCAAAATTAAGACAATTACTGGACCTGCTCCTAGGTCTTACTTTTTGCATTAGTAAAGGAATTGATATATTTCTATGATACAACTTGATTTTTAAATTGCGTATATAACAGTATATCAACACAATTTTTATAATCATGACATTCCTAATTTATATATATACACACAACTTATATACATCATAATATATACATACATAATTTTATGCATTTTAAAACATTATTTGGGGTATATTTGCCATAGTCAAAAGGTAGAAGCAACACGTGTCCATTGATAATGTATAAACAAAATGTAGTATAGACATGACTACGAAATTCAACCTTACAAAGGAAGGAAATTCTGGAGTTCCCATCATGGCTCAGTAGTTAACGAACTGGACTAGTATTCATGAGGATGGGGGTTTGATCCCTGGCCTCACTCAGTGGGTTAAGGATCTGGCATTGCCATGAGCTGTGGTGCAGGTTGCAGACGAGGCTCGGATCCCACATTGCTGTGGCTGTGGTGTAGGCCTGCGGCTACAGCTCCAATGAGACCCCTAGCCTGGGAACCTCCATATGCTGAAGGTTTGGCCCTAAAAAGACAGAAAAAAAAAAAAGAAGGAAATTCTGACAGATGCTACAACATGGATAAACCTTGAGGACATTGCGCTAAATGAAATAAATCAGTCACAAAAGGACAAATACTTACATGAGGGACCTAGAGTGGTCAAAGTCATGGACATAGAAATAGAATGGTGGTTGCCCAGAGCTCTGTGGAGGGCAGTACAGCAAAGTGAGTGTACTTAATGCCACTACACTATACACTTAAAAGTGGGTGATGGTAAATTTTATATGTATTTACCACATTAAAAAAATTTTAAAACCGTATTATTTGGCAAAGCAATCCACAAACTTCATCGGGCTGCCAAAGGGGTCTGTGGCACAAAAAATAGTGAAGACGTCTGCTCTTATACAAATAAGGAAAATGCCACCTCTAGTGATAGAAGAAAGTCTGTGTTCCATCTCCCATATGCTACCCACCAAACTTCCACCGCTCCCTGCTGTTTGTAATATGGAATGACTCCAGGAGCCTATTTCTATCACCTAGTAGCTGAGTGACCTTGGGCAAGTCACATAACCTCCTTGAACTTCTGTTGTTTTGAAAAGGAAGCTTCAGTCCTCACACCGACCCTCATCCCTCAGGGGCTGTTGAGAAGATAAGAGGAGATGATGGCAGGTGTGACTGTCCGCTTTGTCCCTGCCCTTCATCACTGCCCCTCCCCTCAGCAGGCAGAATCCACCTTCAAGGAGAGTGTAATCCTTCACTATAAATATACCTCCCTCTTGACCAGCAAGTCAGAGTAAGAACTTGGCATAAGAACTTTGGGGTTAGTCTGTTTTTTTCTTTTTCTTTCTTTTTTTTTTTTTGTCTTTTTGTCTTTTTAGGGCTGTACCTGCAGCGTATCGAGGTTCCCTCACTAGGGGTCTAATTGGAGCTGTAGCCGCCAGTCTACACCACAGCAACAGCAATGCCAGATCCAAGCCACGTCTGCAACCTACACCACAGCTCATGGCAACACTGAATCCTTAACCCACTGAATGAGGCCAGGGATCGAACCTGCAACTTCATGGTTCCTCGTCAGATTCATTTCCGCTGTACCACGATGGGAACTCCCTAGACGGTCTGTTTCTGAACCTTGACTTTGGCACTGACCCGCAGCTCTGTGTCCTTGATGGGGACCAAACTACTTAACCTCCCCGATACTCAGTGTCTTTATCAAATAGGCTGACAATAGCCACTCCATGACAATTGTCCCAAATCATTGAAATAATAAACATAAAAAGTCAGATACATAGTAGATAGTAAGTAAGTGGTAATTAGCAGTTTTATTCTCTTGGATAATAAACATCTCAAGGATGTGGATGGAAAATGTATGTCTCCCACAGAACCATAGACACAGTAATGATTTCCAGACTCCGGGGCTCATAGTAAGTATTGGATACATGGATGAGGACAGAGACAGTTATCACTCCCTGGATGGTTATCACAGCATGAACTAAGTGGGTATCAGGATTTCCTCCTCGAGGAGGCAGGACCTATCTTTTAAGTGCCCTCAACCTCTCTGCTTTCACATGTGGGTGATTTAATTGTCTAACACTTGACTTACCACCTGGAAAATGAGGACCAACCAGGAGTGCTTTTTGCTGCCTCTCCCTCTGCTTTGGGCAGAATGTCCATCTTCCACACCTGGTCTAATCCAGTCCCAGATTCTCTTCCCAGGGTGGCCAGGCCAGGATGCACGCTCAGCCTCAGGAATAGGATGCCTGAAGCTGATCAAGGACCTGACCGGCTGGGCAGGGTCGGAAACACAAGCTCTTTTTTTTTTTTTTTTTTTTTTTTTTGTCTTTTTAGGGCCGTACCTGTGGCATATGCAAGTTTCCAGGCTAGGGGTCGAATCGGAGCCAGAGCTGCCAGCCTATGCCACAGCCACAGCAATGTGGGATCTGAGCCACGTCTGTGACCTACACTACACTACAGCTCGCGGAAACACTGGATTCTTAATCCCACTGAGCAAGGCCTGGGATCGAACCAGTATCCTCATGGATACTAGTCTGGTTCTTAACCTGCTGAGCCACAATGGGAATTTCAACACATGCTCTCTAATTGCTCAGAAACACCCCACCTCCACCCACCCAGCAGATGGCAGCACAGATGGCCACTGTAATTGTGCTACCTGGATCACCTGCCCAGGCCACTCAGGGCGAGGGACATTCCTTGAGAGGCCAGCCACAAAATGTCTCAGCAGATCAGTGAGAGCAACTTAGTCACCCTACGACCCATTCTTCCCTCTAACTGTCCAATCTTCACTCTCTTTTTTAGGGCCTTACCTGCAGCATATGGAGGTTCCCAGGCTAGGGGTCCAATCCGAGCTGTGGCCGCCAGCCTACGCCAGAGCCACAACAATGTGGGATCCGAGCCATGTCTGCGACCTACACCACAGCTCACAGCAACACCAGATCCTTAACCCACTGAGTGAGGCCAGGGATTGAACCTGCAACCTCATGGATCCTAGTCAGGTTTGTTAACCACTGAGCCATGACAGAAACTCCAATATTCCCTCTCTTTTGTTCATGTAAACATCCTTCATGAATTCACCCAGCCACAACTTGGCCATTTTTCCATGGTTCATCCATACCCCATTTTAAGGCAAATTGCAAAGATGATGGTGGCGGTAACAATAGGAATTGCTACTGTTAGTTGAAGCACTGACACTGTACGAGGCCCTATGCTAAGCCTATTATTGCCTTTTTATTTTCTAGACTCTATGAGGTAAATAACATATTAGCATTACTCTTGTTATCCCCAAGACAAAAGAGGGATACAACACAGCTAATGAGTGCCAAACTCTCAGCAGTGTGTCTCCAGAGCCCAATCCTTAACCTTTCCGTGTCCCAGGTGGGCATAAAATGCACAATAGTAAATGCTTCAGAGCTAGACAAGTCACTGAAGCAACAAGAAATAGAAAATGTAAAGCTCTCTCTATACCTCACGCATTCCAGCCCTACATGTGCAGCCCTGAATAAACTGTAGAATCCCCAGACTGTTTCCCCACTTGTAACAAGAGGCGGCTGCTTACCCCATAGGGTTATTGTTAGGACTTGGCATGCAGTAGGTACTTAATAAATTATAGTCCCCTCTCTGCCCTAAATTGGAACCCCTTGTTTTGGCAATTTGGAGAAAGAACTTTATTTTCCAAATGGACATCACCAATTCCTGACTGATGGAATGTGCCCACATCGCTGGCAGGAACCTGGAGTCAGAAGGAGGGAGAAGAGCAAGAGTTCCTGTTGGCACCGGTCCAGTGGCTCTTTTCAGACACCATGGAATTGGACAGAAGAGAGGCTGGTCCCAGTGGAGGGTAAAGTCCTGGCCTCCTGACACCCTATTTGGGATTTCCAATTATTCATGTTCACATGCACAGAGCAGAGGTTGAGAAGGTGAAGTGACAGACATGTGTTCTCTGGGCTGGGTGATGGGAGCACAGGAGGAGGTGGAAGGAGGAAGTAGGGCCTGGGAAACCAGAGCAGAGCCAAGTCTCTTTCTGCGGCCTCGGTGGAATTTGTGATTCCTCCAAACAAACCTCCTCGCTCTTTAAATGGGTCCCCATATTGACACTGTGTCCACTGAACTGCCAGCTCAATGGACAAGATCAGAGGCAAGTTCAGGGACAAGTTCAGGGGCTCTGGATTACCCCGCCGTGCCCAGGTCAGCCTCCTCTGTGCCAAGGACATTGACTCCCTGTCAGTGGAGAGTCTGGTCTGTGATCTCTTTCTCCCTCTCCTCTTTTTCCCTCCCCCATGACTCTAGAAAGATTTACCATTGACTTCAAGAGGTCAATGCATTCTTCAGGGACAGCCTCAGCCAAGAAGACCCTTGCACACGGCCTGCCACACACCATTTTTAGAGCCAGCTGTATAGTGCACAATGCTGTGTGCTGTGGAGGAGACGTGGGAGGGAACGTTAAGTTGGGTTCCAGAAAGGAAGAAAATTGTGGGGCTGAGGAGACACAGAGCCGGGGTCTTCTGAGGAACAGGCTGGGAGTAACTCACCTTTAAGCCAGTCTCCTCTCAAGGTGTGGCCTCTAGCCACCTGCATCTGACTCCCCAGGTGTCTTAGTTAACATCTGGCTCAGAGAGACTGAATCAAATTCTTCGGGGGCGGTGTTGGAGAATTAAAATGACTCTGGCTGGAATCGTCACTGTGGGAAAGTGAGACACGTGAACACGGGGAGATCTCGACAAGGCTCTTTACTTCTGCAGAAGGGCGCGGGTACTCCAAAAGCATGCGCAAAGAAGAAAAGACCCTCCCTATTTATCCCTAACGCAGGGGGTATCCCTGTCCCCTTCCCATTGGTCAGGTCAGGGTGCACCTTCTTCTCGGTTGGCTAATTTGAAACCAATTGTTACTGGGAGAAGAGGGAAAGAGGGAGGTGGAGGAGGCTGTCTCAGGCGAAGCAGGAACAAAATGGACTCACAAGACTTCCTTTGAGAGGAAAGACGTATGTTAATTCTCACAGTGGGACCCCATGATGGTCATTGTTAAAGCAGTCGTACCCCAAGATTCTGATGAACTCCAATGTTTGAGCACCACCACCTTTGTCCTTAACCAGCTCAACCTAAAACTGGCTTCCAGTGGCACCTCAGCAAACTGAACATCGACCTTTCCAAAACGGGTCATTTCTGCACTCAAGGTGCTTATAACCACCCCCATCCCGCCATGCAGCATGCCCCTTCCCCATCACACCCCCTTACCCACTGCATTTCCCTGCCATCATCTCATCTCTAACTTGATGAGCACATGAGCCTCAAACCAAACTTAGTGTTTTAAAGATAAGACCTAGAAAGAAGAATTCCAAGGCGAGAGAGAGGGGAGAAAAAAATACTGTAATCATAGTTTCTCGCAAGGGGGAATATAAAAATGGATCTAAAAGGGCCCTTTCATCTCGACTTTCTTTAAATGTTTAAAATAGGGTTGGTGATAATTAATGTTTCTATAAGTATATGCTTAAGAAGTCGTGACAATCAGCCTTTGTCTGCTTGGAGCTGGCAGCCTGGACCCACTGCATTTCAGAAGGGGATGTTTGAGGGTCATTTCACATTGCCTCACTCCTGGCAATTCGAGAGCTGCTATAATTCTGCCAAAGAACATAGAGGGTTTCCCAGTCAAGTTCCATCCTGATTTTGATTATTGTTTATCTCCAGTCCCTGTCTGAATAGTCGTAGTAAAATAGAGGAAGTTTTACTCCTGAATCCGAGGTCAGCTTGTAATGAACCATGGTTTCAATTGCATGAACAGCTGCTTCTTTTATAAGCAAGGAGGGTTCACTTACAGTTCAGGGTAACACAGAAATAATTTAAAGAACAAGGACGCTTCTATTCATTTCTTTATTTTTTTATGTTTTTGAAACATTTTGACATTTGAGTGGCTGGAGAATGTGGATTATTGACTAGACTCAACAGGGCAAAAAAAAAAAAAAAAAGCCAATAAAGTTTAAAAAAAGAAATACAATATTTGACCCACCCCAAACTTCATCATTATATAAAAATTTAATTTGTATAGGGAGAGTTCAAATAATTGACCACACATTTTTTTTAAAGAAGTAAAGGGATGTTTTAAATTTTTTCACACCAAATACCTTCAAAAAGTCCCTCCAAAATAAAGCAAATGCCCCCCCCAAAAAAAACCAATATAACAATGTGAATCCGAAAAAATTTGGCTCTTTGTTTAAAAATAAGCTGAGTATTTTTTTTTCCCATTACCATCAATTGAACATAAAACGGAACATTTTAGGCTTGCATTTTTGTGTTGCAAATAGGTCAGACACTTTAGCTAATAATAGTACAAGACGCACTATTATGTCCCAGATCTGCAGGGACCTTGAGGTCAGAGAGCCCAGGCTCCCGTCTGCAGAAGGAAATGTTGCCACCACATCACTGAGAGCCAGTCACACAGCATAGTGACTAAATAAGCATATCTAGTGAGGGAAAAGCATCCTCCAGGGTGGCCAGTTTGGTTCGTCACTACTGATCTCCTCTAGTTGACATTTCTCTCAGAATCAAAAAGGCATGTACCCTTGGACCCAGAAATTCCGCTTCTAAAAATTCAGCCAAGCACTAGACCTGCCCATATGCAACATGCATTATGTATAAAGTTCTGCATTATAGCTCTATTTGGAAACAACCTAACTAGAAGATCAGTTAAATAAATTACGGTATATCCCTACAATGGCATACTCTAATAGTGAGAGCCAACATAAAATGACTGTTATTAGGAGCCAGGCTTTGTTCTAAGTATTTTGAAGGTATAAATTTATTTCATGGAGTTCCCATCGTGGTGCAGCCGAAACAAATCCGACTAGCATCTGTGAGGATGCAGGTTCAATCCCTGGCCTCGTTCAGTGGGTTAAGGATCCAGCATTGCTGTGAGCTATGGTGTAGGTCACAGAGGCGGCTCAGATCCAGTGTGACTGTGGCTGTGGCCGTAGGCCAGTGGTTACAGCTCCGATTTGACCCCGAGCCTGGGGACCTCCATATGCCATGGGTGTGTTCCTTAAAAGACAATACAATAACTTTATTTCACTTTCATGGCTATTATTATACTATTGTGCCAGTGAGGAACCTGTGGCAAAGAGATTTAGTAACTTGTCTAAGATTTTACAGCTAGTACACAATGGAGCTGGCATTTATTCATTCATTCATTCATTCATTCGTGTGTTTATTAGTGTGACGGTTCGATAAATATTTATCGTGTGCCTACTGCAATACACCCTATGTGGCAACGGAACAAAGTCCTTGCTGTCATTGAGTTTGCTTTTCTGGTAGGGGAGATGAACAGTAAACAAATACACAAAGGCATACAAGTTGTGCTGAGGAGAAAATTAACACAAGGGAGGGAGGGGAAAGAGGATGATGGAGGGATGCTACTTTAGATAAGGGGGCTTTTTGTTTCACAGGTCTGAAGGTGGTCAAGGAGCCAGCGGCAAGGCTGACCAAGGGCAGTTTGACTCCAGAATGAGCTTCTTCCCAAATAGGACTGAAAGCCTCTCATTCACTAACATGATCAGAGCCACTCCGCACAGGTTGGGAAGGTTCTCCAAGTTTCTCTCTGAACCAATGGGGGAGACTGGGAAGAGCGTGCAGTCACTTCTGGTTGGGTACACAGGTGTAACGTTTGTAAAGGCACAGATTCTCTGGAAGGACACGGAAGAAACAGAGGCTGCCTTCAAACCAGGGCAAAGGGGGTCACATCTACTTTGACCACATGCCTTTTTGTGCATTTTGTGTTAAAATCTTCTTATAGATTATTTGACAGCTACAAAAGAATATGTGCAACACACAGGCAGGTTATGGAGTATATTTTTTTTTTAAAAAATCAAAATACTAATGAATGCCCCCAGAGTGTTCTTCTCTCTCCACTAGGACATTGTCAGCTCCACTGAGGCCACATGCAGACTCTTCCTCTGCCCAATTCCTGTGCCGCCAATTTCCCCCACAAGTATCACTTTCCTGAATTTCATGTCTATTGTTTTTCTGCTACCTTTTTTTTTTTTTTCCTGATCACACCCACGGCATGTGGAAAGCCCTGGGCCACGGATCAAACGTGTGCCACAGCAGCAACCCAAGCCGCTGTAGTGAAAACACTGGATCCTTAACCCACTAAGCCACACAGGAAACTCCTTCTGCTACTTTTTATAACAACTTTATTGAGATACAATTCATGCATCATACACTTTGCCCATTTAAAGTATACAAGTCTATGGTTTTTGCTATGTTCATAGAATTGTCTAACCATCACCACAATTTTAGAACATTTTCATTACCCCCAAGAGAGGCTCTTAGTCTCCCATTACTAGTCACTTCCTAGTTCCTCCAAGTACTTTCCACCCCAGCCCGTAGGCAACCAGCAATCTACTTTCTGTCTCTATGGACGTATTTATTCTGGAATTTCATATAAATGAAATCATTGGGGCTGACTTCTCTAACTCAGCATAATGTTTTCCAAATTCATCCATGTTGCTGCATGTATCAGTACTTTTAGCTTTTTTTTTAAGTACCAAGTAATGTTTCCTTGTATGGATATACCACATTTTATTCATCAGCTGAAAGACAGTTGGGTGGTTTCCTCCTTTTGGCTATTATAAATAACACTGTTTCTCACTATCTTTTAAAAGTAGTTGTATTATATAGATAAATCTTTAAGTAACACATTATTCCATCTGACTTGAACTGTATCATGTTATAAGTAGTCTTCTATAACTTACTTTTTCATAGCAACCTTAAGTTTCTAAAATTTTTTCCATGTTCCTGCATATACAAGTACGATTTTCTTTTATGTCCATCACTATACACTATTCCACTGTATGGAGATACTATAATTTATTTACCCATTCTGTTGGTGGACATTTGGTCATTGGGGCTCTTACAGTCTTTCCCAGAACATTCTTATACGCATATTCTTGCACATATGTGCAAGAATTTCTATGGGGCATATCTTCCATGGTTGATGGCTAGGTCATAGACTGTGTAATAGTCACCAAGTGGTTATACCACCAACCATGTGAAAGGATTTCACTTGACCCACATCCTTACTTGATATTAACACCTTTTGAATTTCATACTATGTGTTTATAAAAACCTTTTCAAAGATAAGGAAATTTTAATTATCTCTTATTCAGAAGACAAGTCCACTTTCCTGGAATCCAACCACGGACACTGGCTCTGTTATTTGGAGCTATATCAACCAAATCTAATCTCTCTGTCTAAAGGGCCAGCTGTTCATACATTTGAAGCTGATTATCTTATTTGTCTAATCCTGTCTTCTCTCATATACTTAGAAAAGTTATAATGAAAAAATGAGAAATTAGGATGGGATGTACCCATCCTTGATTAGATGTGAAACAGTTTCCTGTTTCTTCAGGAGGCTGATGTGATCTAGGTCTAAAAAAAAGAGTTCCATGGGGAATATGTTTGGAAATGCTGAGACAGCTGAAATGAGGGTATTTTCTTGGCCATAGGACTTCTCAGAGCTAGATCACATTGTGAATTTATGAGCGAGGTCATAGCATTTACAGCACACCTTCCGAGAAGCATTCAGCCCACCCTGTTCTTAAGAAAAAGTGAACAGATGGTCTTTGGTTCCCTTAACCTGTTTTCATTCACTTCTGTTTCCTTTAAGTCCCCAACATGCCTATGTCTTCCTCTTCTCCATCCCTGCCCTGACCACCAAAAACATTTTCATCAGAAAAATTTTATATCAGTCATTTAGAGCTCTGGTGTGAATTTTATTCAAGTCATGTCTTTCCCAGAAGTTTTAGCCCTCAATTCCAGAACAGAAGCTTTGATGCTAGATTAAAGAGAATTCCAGAAAGAAGAGGCAACTTCAAAGGAAGTATTGAAAGTGTTTGCCTTCTCTCCTAATTTCTGCTCATTGCCAAGTTCAGGAAATGCAGTTCCAAAGGGCAAACGCCAAGTGAAATATTATATGATAATGTGTTTCGTCAATAAAAATTGTAGTTTGTTGAATAATAGCCAGCATTTCCACCTTACAGATAACATGATATTTAACCCTCCTAACCACTCTGAGAAATAGAAATTATCTGCAGGTTACAGATGAGGAAACTGAAGCTTACTCAAATCATGCCATTATGGAAGTTTCGGTCTGGCCCAAAAGTCAGCTCTCTCAACTCCTGGCTTACCCACTTTATGGTCAACACAGGCCTTGTCAATGACCAGCTTTACAAAACCTATTGTATGTGAGCCCACCTGATCAAAAGCACAGCAGCCTTCTAATTAGCCCTCTCATTTTTCCTGGAATACTAAATATTCCATCTCCTTCTAAATCCACTTAGGCTTCAGGATGTAATTCTGCTATCTTCTCCCTGACAAGAACACGCTGGACTTATTTTTTAGCCTCTTCTATGGCCCCAACCATCTTCTCTAGCTGGATTAAACCAAGTCTCACTATGTGTTCCCAAGAGATCACCTTCTTGATCTCATTCCAAGCAGACCTCTGCCAAAAAGATTTCCCTCATGTTCCACCACGAGCTCAATCTGAAAATTAACCACATGGGGTGTCATTCCTTTTAACCACCACCACCAAGGGTTCACCCTGGCCCAAGCTTAACCTGAACCCAATTGTTTGGGATTAGATACAGATTCAAGAACAACTGAGGAGGCCCAGGAATCCAGATGAGGCACCTCTCCGCTCCCCATTTTGCTTTTTTTAGTGTTCACAGACAACTGGGGAGCAGTTTTTTGTTTTTGTTTTAAAGACTAAGTTCCTTGGTCCAGTTCTGGCTTTTTGAGATTTGGGGGAAAGGAGAAATTGGAACCACACAGGAAAGCCAAGGAGGGAAGCAGGGGAGAGTGAATGCCCTGAAAAAAGCCAGGAAGCTATGAGAAAGGGAGAAGAGTAGGGGGGAAGGGGCAGGGAAGAGAGAGCAGCAGCCTTGCCGAGACAAGTCCTTGTTTGTGATGCTCTAGGGTTTCCCATTCTAGTACCAGTGAGATGTCCTCTGTTGGGCTCTGGTCCACAGATTTTGCTATTTTCCTTGTGGGTTCTCATAACTGAAGCCCCTTTTCTTGAGCATATTCAAGCAGGTTTCTGTTCTTTGAAACCAAAAGGATTCTCCATAGAATCCCCCAAACTCTAAGGACCAATGTCTACTGCCCCATCAGTTTAGCTCAAAACAAACACTGATAATCCTTTAAATCCTAGAAGCCCTATTAAAAGAAGTAAAATCTCCAGGAAACTTAACACTCAAACAGGACAATTTTTTGTTTTAGTTTTTAAAAAGCAACATAGATGTGCAAATATATACAATAATTTTGTCTACCATGTTATATATCTTATATATAGTCTTGTTTAAGAACAAGAAAATGTATTATCTGTAATATTGTTTTCACATAACATTATTGTGTTGGATAGTTAATATTTAAAGTAAGATAACTTTATATTTAGATAATCAAATTGTCTATTGGAGTCACCGCTATTTTATCCACCAAATTATCATTTCCAAGAGGGAAGGGCTTTTTGATTTTTAGTATATTTGTTCACTGCTATGTTCCCATGTAAATATTTGATTAACAAAATTTAAATGTCCATTTTTATTTATTTATTTTTGCCTTTTTAGGGCCACGCCTGTAGCATATGGAAGTTCCC
This sequence comes from Sus scrofa, assembly GCF_054392235.1. NCBI lineage: Eukaryota > Metazoa > Chordata > Mammalia > Artiodactyla > Suidae > Sus > Sus scrofa. The sequence continues at coordinate 126,916,522 of NC_139396.1, read as the reverse complement.
AGGTTAGGGGTTGAATCTGAACTGCAGCTGCAGGCAGACGCCACAGCCACAGCAATGAGGGATCACAGCCATGTCTGCTACCCATACCATAGCTCACGGGAACACTGGATCCTTAACCCACTGAGTGAGGCCAGGAATTGAACCTGCAGCCTCATGGATACTAGTCAGGTTCCTTACCACTGAGCCACAATGGGAACTCCTAAATACCCATTTTTAAATGGAGTTACAAACTAATCATTTTAAAGGATTTTCCATGTGAGAGTTAAACAATTTTTTTTTTCAGTTTACCCAAATCAGGCAAAACCTGAAAGCAAAAGAAATTATCCCCATTATCACAAAGTCCTAAACAATGTTTTCTTTGAAGAACAAGCAGACACTGAAAGCATTAATTTGGGAAGAAAGATCCAAGGAAGAAATAAAGGGTGGAAAAATTCCACATCTTATTAAGCATGTTTTTTTGCTATAGAGAACTTGGCCTAAATTTTCTGAGTGAGCTCTTTCTGTAGTCTCCACTTCACCCGATGCTTGACTTCTATTACCTTCACATAAGCCTAAAAGTGGGGGAAGGGTGTTTGGACCAAACAGAGCTAAGCTGCAGAGACTGTGGGGTGCACTGCAGCTCCCCCTCCTCCCCATCTCCATTCTAGGTCACTGGTCAGGACCCATCCCTGACCCTTCCCAGCCATGACAGAGCTTGGGTCTCAGCTCCCCGACTCCTAAAATGGTCTCAGAGGGGAACATGACAATCCTTCATTTCTTTTGAGTGCTAATTGTCCCTGATTCCAGACTTCCAGCTTTCACAGATATATTCAGTACTTGGCTATATTTCTAGACCTAGACAGCTTCCTTCCCACATGGCAGAGACAAAGCTCTCAGAAGCCAGGGGAGACAGGGGCTGGGCCCTGCTGAGAACCTGCCAGCCTGGCACAGGCAGGCTCTGTCTGGAAGGCACCCAGACCACAGCCCTGATCCAAACACTCGTCGTCTGCGACATTTGAAAGTACCTTTCTAACTTCAAGACCAAGCTGTGGCTCAATTATTTAATCTACTCTAATGCAGGAGGCATTACTACACTGCAGACTTTGAATCAGGCAGGAGATTTACCATCAGATAAATAGACCAATCAAGGGAAATTTTCTTAAGTGTATCTCTTTCTATTCTCTATTTCTAAGTAGAGATACCTCAAGAGTGGGAAAGTTCCTTAAAGGTTACCTGCCCTGGGGTCTCACTCCCCATTTCCAAATTGGATGTACCTGGGCATTTCTCTGAAAATATGGATTCTGGGGATTTCCTGAGATAGACTGAGTTAGAAACTTGGAGCATAGGGCCCACCCAGCAGCCTGTGGTTTAACAGGTTCTGTCGGTAATCACGATGAGCTGCTGGGTTTAGGACACACTGCTATGGACCTGGCCCTAGAATCTGGAATATTCCTGTGGGAATCCAGTGCTGGGTATAAAGGAGATCTACCTTATAGGAACTTGTACTATGGGAGGCATCTGGGATTTAGTCAGAAATACCTGTTCCAGGGCAGGGGCTGGAGCTCAGTCATTCAGGGTGAATTTCCTCACTCCATCAGGTCCCTGGGGGGTGACAGGAAGCAACTGGTGTTTGGGAACAGGTCTTCTGGGGGTGTGTGTGTGTGTGTATGTGTGTGAATCCTTTTCCTGTTCCCAAAAGAGCATGGCTGTCAGAGGCCACCAGTCATACTTGGTCTGGACTGGACCAAGTGGAACAAGGTTGAATAAGCCTCTGGACATTTGTTTCCAGCCATAAGATGACTCTTCCCCAAACTTTTTATTTCAAAAATTCTCAAGTCTACAGCAAAGGTGAAGACAGTAATGCAATGTACATCTACATATTCTTTACCTGGAAAATTCAGTTAACACTTTATCGTATTTGTGCCAGGACATTTTCCTTTCTTCCTCAATTCTCTTCATATAAATATTTTTCCCTCTCAAATCATTCAGGAGTAAGTCGCAGACTTCATAACACTTCATGGCTAAGGACTTCTGCATTATTTCCAAAGAACATAGACATTTCCAAAAATTTCCCCCAGATGCCCTTTATAGCTTTTAAAAAATGCGTTAAAGATCCAATCTAGGATCGCACATTGTATTTAGTTGTCATAACAGCTTTTTTTTTTCTTTTTGCCTTCCATGATAGTGCTATTTTTAAAGTATAGAGGTAAGTTGTGTTGTAGAATGTCCTCAAAGTTTTGAGTTTCTCCCCAAATTTGATTGCTTCTTCAAGACTAGGTTCAAGTTAAATGCTGGGCAGGAATATTACAGAGGCACCCGTGGGTCCTTCTCAGTGTCTCTTATCCGAAGGCACATGTGGTCAGTTTGTCACATTTTAGATGAGGTTAAGTTTGATCATTTGGCACAAAAGCATTTTTTTTCTTCTAATGCATGGACATCTACAGGTGGATACTTCAATGCTGTGTGAATATCCTATACTCCAATGGTTTTATCCAACGGCTGAACACCCATTCAGGAAACATTACTTGCCTCAGTTATCAAATGGTGGTTGGAAAATCATGATTTCTTAATTTTGCACTCCTTATACATTTATTTGGTGGCATTGTTCTATGGGAGAAGAGCTTTCCCATCTCACCCCACACTTCATTATAGTATTATTATGACGACGATTATTTTAGTATCTCAATGGATTCATTGATCTTTTATTTGATGTGTTGTTGTTTATGACTTTCACTCTTCTTTCTGATGCTCCATTGACTCAGATTTAGCCATTGTCTGCTCCTTCAAGATGGCTCCTATGTCTTTTTGACATCTCCTCAAGTTTCGAACATTTCCTTACTTTGAGCATTTTCTGGCGTAGCAAGACATTCCAGACCAACCTGGTACTTTCCTTTCCCTGGCCATGGAATTAGCTACTTCTCCAAGGAGCTCCAGTGCCATTCAAAGCTCATTACCACTGGAGTGTCACTGCTTCCAAGCCTTTGGAAGGAACAGAACTAGGAAATATATATATATATATCTATTTTTAAAGTGTGTTTGTACGGATATGCCAGTTTCAACCCAGCACCAAAAGTTCTCCCTCCCCTTCCCCCAATCCACAGTCATCATCTCTCCCTTTTTCCACCATAAAAAATCTCAGTTCCCTCAAATACCAATCTATTTGCTCATTCACTACAATATTCTCAAAATGGTTCAGGAATTACTTCACCACAATCACCACTGACCACAAACCGCTTAAGTGAAGGGGGAGCGCTTTGCAGTTCAGTAATCCTGGCCTGCGGCCCACAAGGGTGTGCAGTAAAAACTGTGCTCTCAAGGTCCTTGGGTGGCTTCTTTGTTTTCTTCTGCGTGGTTGTACTCTCAACTCCATCTACCATTAGGTTCAACTAAGCTTTTAATAAATATTGAGAACACGTTCAGGGTTATAGTCACAGACGGAACCTGGAGGGCAAAGACCCAAGTTGATAACTCAGAGCAAACTCGTGCTTCCTGTCATCGAGAGGAGAGGAGGGTCCACACCCTGTTAGGAAAACAAACCAAGATCCTTCCTCCCCCACAGGACCTGAAAGTATCGGCAAACACCCACGCATCTACAGAGCTAAGGCCAAGTGAAGTCCCAGCTCAGACTGTTCCCTGCCCAGATTTGCATTATTGTTTCAATGCTTCTTTGATTTGGGAAAGGAACCTTGGGTTTAGAGAGCATGAGGGAGAGGCAAATGGAGACAAGGAAGGGACAAAAAGGAAGAAGGGGAAAGAAAATCGGGAGAGGGAAAAGCAGAGATGGAGAGAATGGTGTCCACAGAGAACTGGGGCTATGGAGTGCCCTACAAAGCCTCAACTGCATCCATCTGCCATGAACCTTCCTTGGCTTCTTTTACAGAGGAGGTGGGTTTGAATTGGAGGGTTGGCCTCCTGCCTGGGCTAATTAGGTATGTGGAAGAACCCGGCAAGCTCTGGTGCTCCACAGTGGCTGACATTGCTGGGCTAAGCCTCTGGTCCAGCGGGGCCCAGAGAGCCCTGGGCAGCAGCTATGGGTGTCAGGGCAGAAGCCTGTGTTATCAGGATGCCACAGGGTGGTGCTGGCGTCCTTGTAAGACTCCCTCCCTAGTTTCCTGGGTGTGAGTTAGCTCAAACTAGGGCTCTGCACGTTCACGGGACCTGCCACGGGCGGGGAAGAAGGGGAAGAGGAGTCCATCCTTTCTGATGTCTGCATCCAGCAGACGTCATGTCATGGCACAAAAGGAAGCCAGAAAGTTCACATCTGACTTGGGAGTGAGAAACCTGGGTGAGGGGTGAAGATAAAGTGGAGCTGAGGGTGGAGTTCCTATCGTGGCTCAGTGGTTAACGAACCTGACTAGTATCCATGAGGATGGGGTTCGATCCCTGGCCTCACTCAGTGGGTTTAAGGATCCGGTATGGCCGTGAGCTGTGGTGTAGGTTGCAGATGCGGCTCAGATCTGGTGTTGCTGTGGCTGTGCTGTAGGTCGGCAGCTACAGCTCCAATTTGACCCCTAGCCTGGGAACCTCCATATGCCGCAAGTGCAACCCTAAAAAGACAAAAAAAGCGGGGGGGCCCATAGTTTCTGCACATGTGCTTCCTCCCCTCCTTGGTACTGCTCTCCCCAACAAGTGTGCTAATGCATGGCCCATCATCAGTTTTGCAGGATGCGGTGAGCCTGCGGAAGAGCTTTGCTACGGCTCTATCCCCTCTACTTCCTAGAAAGCAGTTAATACACCGTGGCCCTAAAGTAAAGAACCCAGACACAGTTCAAAGTGTGAGGCTCCAAGAGTCACGTGAATTTCAACAACAGAGCCTTAGGCAGGAGAGGTTAGAACACTAATGGTAGAAATTCAGGCAGCCTTTTCCAAGGAGAGTTGATATTCAAGGCGGGAACTCTTCAGGACTCCCTTCGAATCACGGCACTCACCACTTAGAAGCCTGGCTCTGCGTGGAATAACAACATTTGAGGGATGCTGGGAGGATTCTGTTTCTTCCTAATTGATTTAATCTTTTGAGTTACCATAAAACTTGAGGGCTTGAGTAAATTCAAGGGGCACCACAAAATTTCCTTCAGCAACAACCAGGCCAAAATCTCACTCAGATCCGCCTCAGACATTCCATCCAATTACGGTACAAAATCAAAGCACTGGCAGGGCCCAGGCAAAGTGTGACATCTTGCCTCCTCCCTTCACCCTACGCTGGATTTTTGACATGCAGTGAGGTGCTGACAACATCCTTTTAAGGAAACAAGTAACGGAAGGGGGCTGAACACAAGGTTTGGAACCACAGACCCAAGGGAGAGTAGAGATGTGGCTGTCACTATCTTCTAAGCTTTCCTGGTTCCCTTTAACCAGGGCTAGGAGGCCGAGAGTGCCATGGGTCCGAGAAAGAGGGAGAGGAAAGAAGGCTCCAGAAGCACCACCTCTGGAGAAACATGAGACTGAGAAACTAGCTGACAGATTTCCTAATGGGAAAAACGGTACGGAGAAACACTTTTGGTATATTAGAGGATGTGGGAAGACTTAGCCCAGGGTTCAAAGAAATCTAAACAATGAAAAAAATGAGTAATAATTAGCCCCAGGAAACAAAAAATGTTATACAAGAAAATAAATGTCATAATAGTACACCACTTGGCGGAGCATTAAACAACATTAACTGTGGTGTTTCCTTTTAAGTTCTAAGTTTGTTAGCATTATTTGATGCTTTAAACTCTGCTCAATTCCTTTTTTGATAACAAGTTAATTTGAAAAGCTTTTAGTGACTTTAGGATCTTCAGAGTTAAGTAGATTGGACTTGAGGTCAGTGTGGCATTTGGCAAGAAGTTAGACATTGATGTCCAGTGGTTTTTGTTTTACTTTTTTTCTCTAAAAGGTTCATGTTTGGAGGGAAGTCAGGGGCTTGCAACGTAACATCAGATCACTTCCTTTGAGGGTTATGGGAACATCCCGAAGTCACAACTCAGGTAACCTAAGAGCATCAGACATCCTTAGGAGCCTGAAAATTCCCTAGCAGGGCAGCCCTGAGCTGAGTCAGTGGACTGGGTTCTAGTCCTGGCTCTGCCACCACTAGGTGGACAGTGTGGGGTGAACTCAGTTTACCCCACACACCCCACCTTTCACTCTGGGCTTCAGTTTGCTCAGCTCTGGAACTCAAGAGGTAAGAAAGGGAACCAGACAATGTCTGTTGTTTCACTGGGTCAGGAAAGCTTATCCAGCAGCTCCCACGTCTCTGCTGGTCACAGGAGTTAAGCCATGGACCCAGCTCATGATAGCTCTGCCCTCATGTGCAGACCTCATATCAGTCTAGTGGGGGAGACAGACAAGCAACCAGGGAGCAGGTAAATATGGAATTCAAACCATCGAGATGAAAATGATGGAGGGCCGGCTATTGGGTACTTACTAGATGGGGCGGTCCTGGAAGGCCTCTCTGAGAAGAGTTTTGAGCTGAGGCTTGAGTGGTGAGAAAAAAGTTTGAGTTTCATCCAAAGTGTCATGAGGGAGGGAATTTCAAGGAGCATGGGAAGGTTTTAAGTGGGAGCAGCGTGATGTGGGCTGATTTGTGGGTTTGAAAGCATCCCCTGGCTGCTGTGGGAGGAGAAGGGGGTGAAGCAGGGAAACCCCAAGAGGGATGCTCCTGTGGTCTAGGCAAGTGTGAAGGTGGCTGGAGAGGAGTGAATAGATCTGAGATGCAATTGAGGTCTTCAGAGTATTTCTGCAGTTCCTTCCAGCTGGAGTGTCTGTCAGCTTGCCTTGAAAGTACCACGGTCATCAAGCCATAAGCCACGACTTAATGGCAACTCCTAAGGAAACTGCAGACGGGGACAGAGACTTCCTTCTTAAAAAGGCACCACCAGGGCTGGTGGTTTAGCAAGTGAAGATGATCCGGAAACAAGGCTCAGCTCCCCTTGGGCTAGCGCCTTTGTGCAGGGCACCGCCTGCCAGATCATATGTGGCGGCATATGTCTAGATAAGCAAGACCCTACCTTAAAAGCTGGAACAGAGACCTACTGTGCTCAGAGACTGAGAGCACTGGGAAGAGGGAAGGCAGTGGTTAGAGACCTCTTTGAAAATCCCATGGGAGCTAGGGATGCTGTCTAACCAAAGTGTACTCATTAGCATCCTTTCAGAGGGTGGCAGTCCCTTCATCATCTTCAGCTCGAGTCCCCATGGAGACCAATTGCCTCATTTCAGGAATGGGAAGACTGAGGCTGGAGCAAAGGGCTTTGTCTAAGGCCGCAGCTGTGGAGTGGCAGGGCAGTGCTGAGACCAGGTCACTCTGCCTCCCTGGGCTCCAGGAACCAGGTAAGCAGCTTCCCGCACACCTAGTCAACCCATGTTCATCAAGACCCATGGCTCCAGGGGGCAGCCTGGCGCTCAGCCCATCTGGGTGTCCTTGAGCTGGTGGGTCCCTGTTCCATGCCTTGCCGGGTGAGAGGAATTTGGTCTGCTCTTGGAGAAAAGAATCCAGCACACCCAGGATGAGAACATCTGTCTTTTGCGGGAGAGGAATTAGGAGCCTTTTGAGGAACAGATTTCCTTCCCAGAAACTTAAAGCTTGAAACAGGTTGTGAGACATCCCTTGGCCACACACTCACCCACGCTCCCGGTCCAGGTCTGGCACCCACTCCATAAGGACGCGCTTACAGGTCCAGCCCCTGGTGAGACCCCAGCAGTGCATGATGGATCCACGCTCTGCATCCCCACCTGCTCCACCCGGTCTGCTCTCCTCTGCTCCTCTTCCAAGGACCTGGAATTCCCAAGGGACCCTGGGTCTCCTTAACAGCCCAGACAGGCCCAGGGAGGGAGGGGAACCCAGGAATCAACAGCAACAGACCGGAAGGAAAAGAGAGTGAGAGGGAAGGGGGGAGAGGAGAGAAGGAGGAGGAATCAGGAAGAGGAGAGCAAGGATGGGCTCATCTTTAAAAACTCTCAAGATCCTGTCTGGGATCTAGACTCTTCCTCCCCTCCTCACGTTTCTGGTCTGTCCCTGACTGGCTCTGTTTATGTTCACTCATTCATTCCATCAACACTGAGTGCCAGGCCCTGTGTTGGATGCTAGGGCACAGACAGGAGCCAAGCAGGTCAATGCCTGCCCTTGTGGGGCTCAGACAGACAGACACAGGTCAAATGAGCAAAATACAAAGTTAAAAACCATAAGTCCTAAGACAGAAAAGAATGATCCCTCTATAAGCACATGACAGGGAAACGGCCATCCTAGTTTGAGGGTCTGAGGCCTTGAGGATGAAATAGGGTTCTGCCTTCCCAAGGTTTTGTTTTTAGATTTTCAACCCTATATAAAAGTTGCAAGGATATTACAAGGAACACCTTATATCCTTCGTTCAGGTTGAAGTTGTTACTGTTTTGTCACATTTGCTCCCTGTCTACACACACTTCTTTGTTTTGTACCATTTGAGAGAAAGTTGCAGATATCATGACCCTTCACCCCTAAACATTTCAGCAAATATATCTCAAGAACAAGGACATTCTACATGCCTGCAATGCCTTGTCATACACCGTAAGTTTAAGATTAATAGTATCAACATTCAGACTGCTATGAGCTGAAGTGTATCTTCCCAAAATTCCTATGTTGAAATCCTAACCCCCAGCACATGACAATGACCATGACTGAGACCCTGCAGACCTGGCCTGGCATCTCCAGGGTCTGTGATGGGCCTGCTAGAGAACAGCAGGGACATAGGCCATCAGGCTCGAATCTCCTGCTGGTCAGCTGTCCTGTCCCCACCAAAAACAAGCCACTCAATCAAGGCCCCGCAGCCCTTTCCCACATCCGCTTCTTGGAGAGGAGGTGCCACAGCCTATCATCATCAACAAGGACTTATCAAGGGGGGCAAAGAGCCAGGAACCGTGGGTTACAGAGCTGGAAAGACCTAATCCCTGCTGTGAAGATGCTTTCATGTTGAAGTTGCTGAAGGAGGTCAGTTATCAAGGCGTGTTGAGGGGTTAGTTTATGGGGAGAGAAAACAAGTGACAAATAATCCCGATGCAGTGCCTGTCACAAAGCAAGAGCTCTGTAAGCTTGAGATGTAATACAGAGAAGAAAAGGAGGGAAAGATGGAAGGAGGTAGAGAGAAGGAGGGAGGGTGGAAGAGACCAGATGATAATTTCACTGTGATTTCTTTTTTTTCTTTTTTCTTTTCTTAAGACCACACCTGCAGAATATGGAAGTTTCTGGGCCAGGCAGAGCTGCAGCTGTATGTCTACGTCACAGCCACAGCAACATTGGATCCAAGCCGCATCTATGAGCTACACCACAGCTTCTGGCAACACCAGATCCTTAACCCACTGAGTGAGGCCAGGAATCAAACCTTCATCCTCACAGAGGCAATGTCAGGTCCTTAACATGCTCAGCTGCAACAGGAACTCCTTACTGCAGTTTCTTGCAATATTTTGGGGCCAAAAGGAAATGCTTCAAGTTCTGATATAAAAAGGCCCCAGAATACATACTCTAGGGGCCCATTCAACCTTCAGACATACAGCCACACCTACTATATCCATAACCATAGCCAACACCATCCATAACCTCACCCACTTGGGCAGGCATTCAAGCTCACACTATAGGCTCAATGCCCCCAATTCCACCTGGGTCTACAAAGCCTCCTTCGATTGCTTCTCCACTCACCCGGGCACTGGGATGGCCCTCCTCCACTCACAGCCCCCTACCACTTCCACACTGCACTCAACTCACAGACTCAGATACACAACCACACCCCCAAGGTTACAGCCATGCATTACAGCCCAATGTACAAAGTTAAACATGCAAGGATTCTCAGGCCAGACAACCAATGCCCCCACCCCTCTCTGTAACTATGTTTATAGTTACCCCCTCTTCCAACCTGGAATCACACTGATGGTCTCTGCTTTGGTCAAATTCACATGCGAATGTGGCCAGTGTTAGACTGGCTGGTAGGGGTCATATCCCTGTCACCAGCTCCAGAGTGTCCGCATGTCACACAAAGCTAGGAGACATGTGACAAGGGTCGTTGCCTTCCAATAAAGATGTCTTTGCCCCTCCTCCAAAAAGTAGTGGGGGATGGGAAAGGAAACTGAGGGAGAGACGAGGAAAGAAGAAGGGGGATACTCAACCCAAAGCAATAGATGGCTTCTCTGTCCTGAGCCTGCTTCCTACTTGGCCCCAAGGAAAAGAGAGCATTCCTATAGGATCTGGCATCTAGTCCCTTGAAGGAGCCTTAGATATCTGGGTTCCAGAATGAGGCAGATGTCTGGGGGAAAAATTTTTGCCCCTCAGAGTAATCTCAAGGGATAGTTCCTGGTTCAATTTATGCTCATTGGAAATGGGCAAAAATAACAGCAAAAACACTTCACATTCAAAACACTTCAGGATACTGTCGTCATGGTATTATAATCACATACTTTCAAGGCATTATCTCATTTTATGCAACTTGGCCTGTTTGTCATGTCCAAGCTTCTGTGTAACTGCGGCCAGGAGAATAGAAGTCTGACTTCTGGTTCTTGGGAATGCCATTCAAGCTCCTTCTAGGTAGAATTCCTCATCCTGATAAAGAGAGAATGAGCCTGATGGTGTCTGAGGCTCCTTCCAGTTCGGATGTTTTATGCTTCTACACATCTATAGAGCAGCAATGTCCAATAGAAATTTAATGCAAGCTACATACATAATTTTTTTATATAATGATTTTTATTTTTTTCATTATAGCCGGTTTACAGTGTTCTGTCAATTTTCTACTGTACAGCATGGTGACCCAGTTACACATACATGTATAGGTTCTTTTTTCTCACATTATCATGCTCCATCATAAGTAACTAGACATGGTTCCCAATGCTGCACAGCAGGATCTCAATGCCTATCCATTCCAAAGGCAATAGTCTGCATCCGTTAACCCCAAGCTCCCAGTCCACTCCACTCTCTCCTCCTCCCCCTTGGCAACCACAAGTCTATTCTCCAAGTCCATGATTTTCTTTTCTGTGGAAAGGTTCATTTGTGCCATACATACATAATTTAAAATGTTCTAGTTGTCCTGTTAAAGTCCAAAAAGGTAGGCAGTTTAAATAATATATATTATTTAGCCCAACGTCTCCAAAATATTAGCATCTCATCAAAGAATCAATGTTTAAAAATTATCATGATCTATTTTACATTCTTTTCTTAAACTAAGTCTTCAAAAATCTGGTATGTATTTTACATTTACAGCACGTCTCCATTCGGATGCTAAGTTTTCGTTGGAAATATTGAAGCTGTTTTTAGATTTTTATAAAAATTTACAGTTGTAAAAGTAAAAGGTATGATCTGCATACCTAAGCTGTTCCAAACAAATTTAAGAAATTTTTTCCAATGACTGAATCAAGCATTTACCCCTAAAGTAAAATTAAAGATTTTGATCTTCAGTGGTACTAGGCACATTTCTGTGTCCCATAGCAGCAGACAGCTGGTGGCTACCATATTGGACATCTGGACAGTGGGGACTGGGGCATGGGGGCAGATAAGCAGGACTCCTACAGAGGGCTCCCCTCTTCTCCGTTCACTCTTACCCACAGAGAAGTGGACGAACTGCTAGTTGAGAATGAGATGAAGAGTGGCAAGATTTAATGGCCAATGATATTCCATCAACACCTGCCCACCACCTTGCCGTCTGCGTGCCAAGAAGGAAGAGAAAAGGCTGACCCACCTTGCCCATGGAAAGAGTCTCTAGCTCCTTTCCACAGAGCCGCTGCCAACCTTTCCACAGGCGGTGGCCACATTTCCAGCTCAGACGCAGAGGCACGAGCAGGCGTCTGAGCTTCCTTTTCTTACCCAAAGGAATGCCCGCCAGGCAGCTGGCCAAGGCTGCAGCCCAGACTCTACGTGTCATGTTGGGGATTTGGGCTTTATGAGCACAAGTCAGTAGCAGGGTGATGGGAGGTGGGGAGACAAGATACCAGAGGGACAGCAGGTGAAAGATAAGTATCAGAAAGCAAAGTCAAGAGTACACACCATTCCAGGCTCTGCATTATAACATGCACTCTGGGTGTCCCTGGGTTTCAGAAATACTACCCAGAACCTCATCTCTGAGGAAGGGATAGCTTTGCAAGATACCTCCAGGAAGATCCTTTTATGTTTCTAGGATGATTGTTTCATGCTTCCTAGAGAAGCGAAGAAAAGTTAAAACTAGTCGGGGCTTCGCACATAGTGTTATTATCGTCATGGAAAAATTGAAACTAAAATAACTTGCTCAAGGTCATGGAGTGACAAAGCTGCAATTTAAACTCAAGTCTGTTTGAATCCAAAGCCTGCACTCTTTCCACAAGTAATACCTAATGAGAATAGATGATGTTTACTGCACTGGGCCGTGTGCCTGGCACCATGCTGGATACTTTATAAAAGTCAACTCAGTGATACAACATTTCTGTGAAGTATGACCTCCTGCCCATTTTATAAAGAAATCCAGTCTCAAAGAGGTTATGCAACTTTCCCAAGGTCTTGAAACTGGTGATAGAGTGGAGGTTTGAACCTGACTTCTAAGCTCATGCACTTAGCTATGACATAATGCCTCTTATTTTTAGTAAGAAAACTATGACATAATGCCTCTTATTTTCAGTAAGAAAACTATGACATAATGCCTCTTATTTTTAGTAAGAATACTCACAGTAGAAGACACTGCTGATCTACCCATTGCTCACCCCTGAGCTCACTACAGATGGAACAGTTTCGGGTTCCTGACGCCGTCCTACCTCTAGTACCTGCATTTCTGTTTCTCTCCTGAAAGCTTTCTCGGGCACCTGGGGAACTCTACACCTCCTGGGGGTGCATGAGGTAGGACTTCCCTGATGAAGTACCACAAACTGAGTGGCTTCCAATGACAAAAATCTCTCTCTCACAGTTCTGGAGGCAATGAAGTCCCAAATCCAGGTGTCAGCAGAGTCACGCTCTCTCTGAAGGCTGTAGGGCACATCCTTCTTTGCCTCTTCATAGCTTCCTGCAGTGGCCATAATCCTTGATGTTCCTTGCTGTGTGGCAGCCTCACTCCCATCTCTGCCCCAGGCTCCATGTGATCACCTTCCCTCTGTGTCTCCGTCTTTGTGTCTCTTCTGCCTAAGTCCCCTTTGGTCCAAGTGGGTCTCCAGAGTGGCCCCCTCATCCCTACCTCTTCCAGGTACAGAATGGGGCAAGGGGCCCCCAGGAGATGGGTATCTACACCTCCAGATATCTAAACATATCTATTGATTCCATTGCCAATAAGCATCTGTGAGCATCCAGGAACTTTCAGTGTGAAGCAGATCTTCCTATTGGGCTAGCAACACCAAAACCACTTTCCAAACATGGGGTCTGCTATAGGTTGAATTATGCCCCCCAAATTCATATGTTGAAGTCATACCCCCCCCCAATACCTTAGAATGTGAACTTATTTGGAAATAAGGCCAATGCAGGTGGAAGTAGTTAAAATGAGGCCATTCTGGAGTTGGGTGGGTCTCTAATCCAATATAACTGGTATCCTTACGAAAAAGGGAAACTTGGAGAGAGGACGACACAGAGGGAGAATGCCATATGAAGACTGGAATGGTTCTGCCAAAAGCCAAGGAACAACCAGAAGCCATGAGAGAGGCTTGGAACACATCTTTCCTTAGGAACATCAGGGGGAACATGGCCTGCTAGCACCTTAATTTTAGACATCTGACCTCCAGAATAAATTTCTATTGTTTAAGCCACTCCATTCGTGATCCTTTGTTGTGGAAGTCCCAGAAAACTAACACATGGCAGTGCAGTCTCTGCCTGTTCTCTCATTTGGTATCTACCAGCAGTGTGGTCCTGACCCAAGTCCCTCCGGATGGAAAGAGATAAAAGATAGCCCTGAGGGCCACAGGATAGACTCAGGACCCCTCTCCTGCTGGGGTGTTAATGTTCTTCTCTTGGTTTCCATTGTGTCTCTGACCTCTGACCCATCACATCTCAGGCTCTCATAATTAGTGGGAGTGGTACTTCCAGCTTCCCTTGCAGTCCTCTGGGTTCACTGCAGACAAAGTGGCTGTGAAAAGGGTGGCAGTGTTGCCTGGCTGGGAAAGCCTCTTTGGGAGAGAGATGCTGATGTCCAACCCCAGGGACATGGATCCTGGCCCCCTCAGAAGAGCAGCAAAGCTACTGGTCTTCCCTCACCACTCAATCAGGCTAGACCCTCTGGGTTTGTTGCCATGGAGACAAGCAGGCTACAGCTGCCTGATTCTGACACTGACAAAGTCACTGTGTTTGGAGGCATCTGATAGACCTGTTTGAATCAGGATGCAAATTACATCCACGTGTTGGATTGGTTAATGTTTCTTCGATTTCTTTTAATAGATTCCCCTGCTCTCTCTTCTTCCCCTTTGCAATTTATTTGTTTTGGAAAGTGAATCATTTGTCCTATATAATCTCCATAGTTTGGGTTTTGTTGATTGCATTCCTGTGTCATCACTTCACATACTCCTCTAGACCATGTGTTTCTCATACATTAGTAATTCTAGAGGTGTGGTCAGATTCAGATTTGATTTTGTACCAGAAATGCATTATGGTTGGTGCAGTGGCCTTCCATCAAAAGCTACATAATGTTGGAGTTCTTGTCATGCGCAGCAGAAACAAATTCGACTAGGAACCATGAGGTTGCAGGTTCAATCCCTGGACTCGCTCATTGGCTTAAGAATCTGGTGTTGCTGTGAGCTGTGGTGTGGGTCACAGCTTGGATCCTATGTGGCTGTGGCTGTGGTGTAGGCCGGCAGCTGCAGCTCTGATTTGACCCCTAGCCTGGGAACCTCCATATGTCTCGGGTGAGGCCCTAAAAAGCAAAAAACAAAACAAAACAAAACAAAACAAAAAACCCTTGCATAATGTCTCTTGATCTGTCCCTTTGAGAAGTAAGCAGGCTTTCATGATCTTAGCCCAGATCTACAGATTTTATTAGAGGTTACAAAATAGTGGTAATCTAAACCTATCAGTACTTTTCCTTTTTTAGCTGGAATGTTTCTATAAAGAGAAACTTATCTTTATCGTGAGATACAGTCTACACAGGAAAAGAAAGGTAACTGCTTATATTCTTTCCCTTTAATGGCCAGCTTTCAAAATAATGACTAGAACATTCTCCAAAGGTGACAAGGAGGTTTTATTGTTGTTGTTGTAGCTGTTTTTCTCTAGAATCACTACCTGTTGGTACCTATATCAACAACTTGTGGAAACAAACATATGTTAACATGTTTAAGTCCACTGCAGTTCTTTTTCTTATAATGCTCAAATTATCTGAATTTTTTTTTTTCTCTTAAGTAGCACTGAGATTGTCTGATCTTTAAAGGTTTGGTAGAATTCACCTGTGAAACCTTTTGGGCCTGGTGCTTTTTTTTGTAGGGAAGCTCTTTAATCATCTTCTCTATGTCTTC
Organism: Sus scrofa; assembly: GCF_054392235.1. Taxonomy (NCBI): domain Eukaryota; kingdom Metazoa; phylum Chordata; class Mammalia; order Artiodactyla; family Suidae; genus Sus; species Sus scrofa. The sequence goes on along the minus strand of NC_139396.1, from coordinate 126,901,171 downwards.
TATGGTAATTGATATGGTAGGACTTTTTCTCTCTACTGTGGTTAATTTAAGTGAATTGTATTTTTCTAGAAAATGATCTGTTTCATCTAGGTTTTCAAGTAATTTTGCATAGAGTTGAAAAAACAATCTGTTATGTTCTTATTTTAGATTTCCTCTGCTTTGATGGTTTTCCCTACCCACCCACTGTTACTATTTCTTACGTAGTATATCTCTGCTTTCTACCATTTATTTTCTTAATTAGCTTAGCTGGTGGTTTGTATATTTTGTTGATCATTTCAGCTCTGAGTTTATTAATTCTTCTATTTTCTAATGCATTAATTTCTGTTGTTGTCTTCACTGATTCCTTTCTTCTAGATTATTTTGGCTTTGTTTTTCTTTTCTAGCTTTTTGGGTGGGGTGCTTGATTAATTTTTTTCATTTTAGTTGACAGAGGTATTTAATGCTAAACTTTCCCTCTACTAACTGCTTTAGCTGAATACCACAGTCTTGATTATTTGTGTTTCCATTATCATTAAAAAGTCTGTAATTGCATGTTGCACTTCTACTTCTGACAAACAGATGCTTATTAACACAATTTTTTTTTTTGTAATTTTCAGATGGCATGGTCTTTTTAGTTTTTTTTTTTTTGTTTTTGTTTTTGTTTTTTTTTTTTTTCTTTTTGCTATTTCTTTTGGCCGCTCCGCAGCATATGGAGGTTCCCAGGCTAGGGGTCGAATCAGAGCTGTAGCCATTGGCCTACGCCAGAGCCACAGCAACGCGGGATCCGAACCACATCTGCAACCTACACCACAGCTCATGGCAATGCTGGATCCTTAATCCACGAGCACGGCCAGGGATCGAACCCGCAACCTCATGGTTCCTGGTCGGATTTGTTAACCACTGCGCCACGACGGGAACTCCTCTTTTTAGTTTTTTATTTGTTGATAATTATTAGTTTCATTGTACTGTGATCAGAGAGTGCTCTTTCTGTTTTTTGGAGTTTACTGAGGTTTTTTTTGTGTCCCAAAGTATGGTTACTAGAGAAGATGATATTTCCTTACTATTGGGTTCAGATTTCTACATAGATTTATAAGACCTACTTTATTATGCATATCAATTTCCTATACTCATACTGCATTCTTGATCTGTGTTGTATAAAAGATATTATTTTAAAAACAGGATTATTTAAAATAGGATTAAATAACCTATTAGTAGTGGGTTTCTGTCTATTTTTCCTGCATCTCCAATTGTTAGATACATAAATATTAACCACTGATGTCACCTTATTGTGAATTGCTGCCTTTAACATCTTTTTTTGGGGGGGGGTTGGGGCATACCTGTGGCATATGGAAGTTCCTAGGATAGGGGTTGAGTTGGAACTGCAGCTGCCAGACTACATCACAGCCATGGCAACACCAGATCTGAGCTGCATCTGCAACCTACCCCACAGCTTGAGGCAATGCCAGACCTCAACCCACTGAGCAAGGCCAGGCATCAAACCCTCGTCCTCAGGGACACTGTGTTGGGTTCTTAACCTCCTAAACTGAAAGGGCAACTTCCCTTTAGCATCTTATAGTCTCCTTTTTTGTGTCCTGTAATGCCTTTTGGTTTGAATTTCATCTTGTCAGATATTAAGACGGCAACTCTACTTTTAAGTTTTAATGTGCACTTGTGTTAATATTTTTGTCTATACTTTTATTTTTAATCTTTCAAGATCTCTTGTTTTAAGTATGTCTCTTGTGTAGAGCAATGTGAGATTTTGTTTTTTTAGCCAAATTGAAAATCTTTTTTCAATAGGCAAGTTAGCCATTTACATTGATTGATATGTTTGATCTCAACTCTGTTATTTTATCTTGTCACTAACTTTTAGTATAATTTTTTGTCCCTGTAGCTTTCCTTCTAGCCCTTTGCTAGGGCATTGCTTTTGTTTTCACCATCTCTCATGCTGTTTTTGATGCTCTTTTGTAGCTCACACCGATCATATATCCATCTTGGGATCCTAAAGCTTGGAAACCTCCTCAGCCTGTTAAAACACTTAGAGTGAAAGCATTAGTTTGCTACAATGTCTTCCATCACGAATGAAGGGGTTGTTTAGAGAGACACTCAGGCTTGCTTGACATAGGAATGAACCCGGAGTTTGGAAATTAAAAGACAAAGGGTGTTAGGAAAGGAGAGCAATGTTTCTGGGAGCGTTTCCCCTTACTTAATGAATTACTAGGAGATTTGTGGCTGCGCAGCCCGTCCGGGTAAGTCTTTCAGCATGTGGACCCAGAAGTGTCATAGGCTTGCTCCACTATATCCTCGCTGCCCTTTCTGTGAACTGTGACACTTCCTGTCACCAGTTTATTTTCACTTCTCCCCTGGCAGCTGTCCACTGTAGTCGGCATGCATTTGAAATCATTTGCTACTTACTTGAGAATTCACGCTAGGGAGAAAGGGAAGAAAATAACCATTCCTGGGGACACCACTTCGTCATGAATTTGAAAGAAAAGTCAACATTGAAGAAAGCTCATTGCCACTTTTTTTTTTTAACCACTCAAATGACTATGGATTAGGGACCCAGAAAATGCCAAATAAACTGTAGGAGAAGGGAAAGAAAAGTTCAAGTCAGTTGCAGGGGTGTCTTAATGAGGCCCTAACTCCTTTGCTAGTCCGCTCAGGTCCAGTTCTGTGGTCCTGCCCTCTCCCTCTCACAGCTGCTCTGGGGTTCAGCACCCATTCTTCCATCATGGGCAGATCTGCACATGGGATTTTTCTGAAGAGCTCCGGTTTGGTCTTGGACATGGGGGTTTTGTCATTTGTAAACTAGAAATATAGGAAGTTGAAGTGGCCAGGAGCCTCAGAAAGCATATGTTGAGTGGTTTTAGCAAGAACTCTGTTTTAAATAGTCTTGGGTTCAAGTCACACTTCTGACCCCATTTATATGACCTCTCAAATATCACTGTCTCCATCTAAACAACTGGAATATCATAAAGGGTTTTTATAAGTCCTAAATGAATTGATATGTCAGTGGTCTTCACAGTGTGGTCCCCAGATCAGAAGCAGCAGGATCACCTGGCAATTTGTTAGAAATGCAAATTATCAGGCCTCAGCCCAGGCCCAAGGAACCAGAAACTCTGGGGGAGAGCCCAGCTATCTGTGTTCGAAAAAGCCCTCCAAGTGATTCTCATGACTACTGAAGTTTGAGAACCACTGGTATAAGTGAAACATTTAGCACAGGGTTGGCAACATAATAAACCCTAGATAATGGTAGCTCTGAGCGTTGCTATTATTTAGAGCTCAGTTCAATCCTGCTTTTATAGCTTCATCAACAGGGGCCCGGGGGGGTGACAGTTTGCTTAAGATCACAGGGAATTCATGGTGCAGCTGGGGTTGAACCCAGATCTCTCACTTCCCAGAAAGGGGTCTTTTCCTGTCTTTTCTTTTTCTCCCTCTTAAAAACAATTATGATGACAAACCAACGTGTCTTCCTTACAGTTAGTTTGTGAAATAGCGATAACCTCTAAACTAAGACTAAAACTTACCTCCAACCCTAATCTTCCCCCCTCCTAAGACACAATATGGTTGGCTTTCGTATGTTTTCTCCTATATTTTTTCCTGTGCATAGATATAGGTAAACAATGCAATATTTACATAATATGCATATAGATTGTAATATGTATTACATATAATGTGTATGCATAAATATATATAGGTATGCACATCATCTATATATACTTGTATGTTTATAGCTGTATATATAGACATACAAAATTGCTATCACACTGATTTAAAATTCAAATAGTACTACTAGGTTTATAATTAAAAAAAAAAAAAACAGCTCCATCTCTCCCCACTATTAATTCTTGCTCCCAGAGGCAACTACTTTGTTATATCTCACATTTACTGTATTTTTGTAAAGAGCATGCTTATAATACTCTTTCATGACTCTCTCAGTTTTAGAGATTATCTATTGGCTTTTTGCTATGGATGGTGAGGACTCAGCACCCCCCTCCTGCTCCACACACACTTTTCCAGCATAATCCCATTATTGTCATTTCTACTGTAATTAAATCAGCATTAACTGTATTACTATGTAAATTCTGTGCACATTTAAACCATGCACTAGGGCACAAAGATGGTGGTGAACAGGATTTATCTCTTTTCACTCAGGTGGAGTCTAAGGGATGATTAGATTGGAAAACAGGACCATGCAGAAGGGAGAGGAAGAAAGCATTTTTCAGTAACCCTGTGTGATGGATGGGATCTTGGGACAGCACTAGAGGTGACCACATACCTCAGGAGCACTTAAGGGTGACTGTGACAAGACCATGTGGGAATGTAGGATATGAGTATGATTTGGGAGGTATCTTAGAGTCTCCTTACAGATCAAAATGAAGAATGCCAAGCTATTGCAGTTCCTGTGATCTAGCTAGTTGGAAAACCACAGAATAACTGTCATTTTCTATTTCTTGTGAACTTATTGATTCTTCCTTAAATATCATCAGCTTTGTGTAACCTCATAAAGATGAATGCCTTCTTGATTTAGTACAAGCAAGGAGCTGCTCTCACTGAAACAACAGTCCAACAACCAAAATATAAATATAAATCTTTGTCCCTCTGCTCCCCCTTTTAGCACCCTTGGATAAAATGGATACTGTTTAAACAACTCTTAGCATTCAGGCCACTCTGAAGGGGAGCTCCCACCATGGATAGCCCTAATGCCCCCTGCTTTCCAACCAAGAAGTAGATGTCTTGCTCCATCTTCCTGCCTTGGCTTCTATCAAACACCAGCATCTGGGTCCTCCACCAACTCCCTCCTCCATCCCCACATGATCTAATGTTCAGGCCCAGCTTCTCTTGGTCTTAGATTTCCTGACATTGTACAAGTCCCAATTCTGAGAAGGCAATTATTGTATTAATTCTTTATTCAACATCTATTAGTCTATGTTATTTGTTGCCCCCAAATCTTAGTGCCTTAAAACAATAACCATTTATTATTTCTTATAATTTCTATAGGTCAGAAATTTGGGAATGGCTCAGTTGGGCAGTTCTGGCTTGGGGTCTCTCATAAAGTTGTAGTCAGATAATAGCCGAGGCTGCATCCTCTGAAGATTTGACTGGGGCTGGAGGAGCCCATTTCAAGGTGGCTTACTCACCTGATTGGTAAATGGATAAAGGTTATTGGCTGGAGGTCCTAGGTCCTCTCTACATGGACCTCTCTAAAAAGGTGCTTGAACTGTCCTTGTGATATGATGCCTGGCCTCCCCTAGAGTGAGCAGGTGCAAGCTATATCCTTTTTATGATAGTCTTAGAAGCTACATAGCATTCCTTTTACCACATTCTATCTGTTATAAGGAAGTCACCAAGGGCCCACATTCAAGGGGAGGGGAATTAAACTCTACCTTTTGGAGAAAGATATATCAAAGAATTTGTAGACATACTTTAAAATCACCACAGCAACCAACCTATCTCTTTCTAAGGAATAAGGGGAAAACTACCATGGTTCTTTCTTCCCTTTATTCAATATTTGAATACCTACAATCATGAATGGCTAATAGGATTCAAATCTTGTGCAAACTCCCATTGATTGATAGTAGCTTCCAGAGGCACTTGTGTTACAAAGGATTCTGAGGGCACATCCAGGTTCAGCAGGAAAGAGGTCCATGCTTGATTAGTGATGTCTGCCATTAGCACCAGAGTAGGGAGAGCTGGTGCATGAGCCAAGCGTTTGTTATTTTCGTAGCAGGTATTTCATCCTGTCATTGAGGTGAATGTGAATAAGACAGTGGCCTAGCTCTCCAATTGTTTACAATATGCTTATTGAAGACTGTGGTGAACATAGCTACTCACAAAATTTTATTCACCCATTTTTTCATAGTGACAGAACTGTAGCCATACACCTGGATCCTCTGAAGTTAGATGTGGCTGCACTACCAAGTTTTGTCCATGTCGGTAGAAATGATGTACATCACTACTGGTCCAATACCTTAACATTAGGCCATACCTAAGAGATGATGGAGGAAAAATATGGAAGGAACCAAGGTCCCTGAATGGCCATGTGGAGTGTAGCTACTAGCCAACCTGAAACCTGCCTCCTGGACTTTTACATGACAGAGAAGTAAATGTTTTTGTTCTTTACGCCCTGGTCTTGGGTACTTTTATCTTACAGCAACTAATGTAACAAACACAGATGAGATAGATGATCAACACTAGGACACAACATTGTAGACCCACTATTCTTCGATAAAAAGAAAGAATCCAAAGCCAAAGTTTAAAAAAACTCTAGTCTTCATGCAGTATAACATACAAAAACATCATCATTAACCCATGTGACCAAATGAGTCATACTGAGTATTGGTGATATATTAAACAACAATAGTACCCAATTGTAAATAGCAATGACTCCTAAAATTGTTCTGAGGGCTACATGTTCATGGAGTGCTTTGCACAGTACATGTAATAAGACATAAATGCTTGATAAATGTCAGCTATTTTGTCCTTATAAATTCACTCCTAAACCTGGCGGCATGTTTTGGTGAAAAGTATATATGCCAATAATTGGACTTTTTTAAAAAAATACTTAATCATGATTCTGGTCCATTATTTCATTTCTTTTTATGGCCAGGTCTACTTACTATTAATCCATTACTTGATATGCAACCAGGATGATGTCTGAGGCAAGAAAGCTAACATACAGCACAGATGTGGTGCTGGCTCCAAGGAGTCAATTGTAGCGTGAAATTGAAACACTAAAACCATGAAAGGAATTTAAAGCATTAGAAGTCAAATCAGTAATTCTAGGTCTGGGCCAAGGTGCTCTGAGTTTTGGATATATATTAACCTTCATGAGCAGAGCTGCTGCATAAGCAGTAATTTTTTCACAAAGAGATGCTCTTAGTAGAGAAACACACACTTCACAAATATATGATGGCAGAGAATGGCCCCTTCCCTGCTTTTCAAAGACATCCAGGAAGAAGACGCAATTATCAGCAATTACATACCTGGTTCCTCCCAGTATGAAGAAGAAAGACACTTTTTAACCTTTGTTCCTTCCACATGTTCTTTGATGCCGGGGTCTCTGACAGTCTCTAGGCTAACGTGTGGGAGCTTGGGAGGGAGGTTGAAGGCCATGGCTATGGGAAATGAGAAAAAACATATGATCAGTTCTTGTTCTCACTGAGCTTCCAATCCTCTGGGAAAGATGATGTTCACACAGGAAAAAACCAAAGGTGAGAACTAGAAAGCCACAGGTAATGAATGGTTAAATCATGCTACACAGGCTGAATGCTACTGGAGGCTGAGAAAGGATTGCTCCCTGTGAACTGGCTTAGACCCAGAAAATGTTAGAGCTGGAAGGGATGAGCAGCTTTGTATTGGTTTTCTTCTTGCGGTTGGTAATTGCGTATCAGTCCAGTTCCTGTTCAGAGTGTATTAAGACACCCATTCCAGAGCCAGGTAGGGAAGAAAACCCACCATGGATTGTTTTCTGCCTGGACAATGAGAGACTTTTTTATTTGTTTGTGGGGAGGGGTTTTGCTTTTGGAATGGGGCAGGGGGTGGTAAGAAGAGGAAGAGGAGATAAAAGAAAGAAGAGGAATTTCATGTCCCTCCTGCAGCACGAGACAGCAACTCTGAGAATGCTCCCAACCACCCCATACCTCCCCTTCGGCCTTGGGTTGATTCTCTTCCCATCTCTATTCGAGAGGAAGCAAACGAACGTACTTAAAGTGTCATATGGCTTTTCCATATATTTGTATTCACTTGTATATAAATGATCATAGGATTTCTTATTGGGATTTGAAACTTTGAAAGCTCCCTTCCATTCCCAAGATGGCTTTGTCTTTTCAAAGTCTGAGAAATATCCCTTCAACTGTATTTGAGATGTGAGAGAGTCAGGGTAAAAAAAATTTTTTTTTAGCTTAAGAAAATTCTCAGACATTTTTTGCTAAGCCATAAATCAACAGTGGTTGAATTAAAACAGATCAAGCTTGGCTTGGGTTTAGACCTCCATGAGGTCTCTGGCTAAGCTTGAAGGAGAAAAAAAAGAAGTTAATACTTTTTAAAAAACCAACTCTTGTGCACATCCAGTTGGAAGAGAGCAAATCCCATTTAGTGAGAGCCGACTCTTCTAACTCCCCCTGCAAATCAGTCATTGCTTCATGTTGGCCTCAAACCTGGTTTTCTGTCCTTTTCCCTACACAGGCACCAAGACCACAGACAGGGAAGAAAATGGAACCTATTTGGAGAATCCAGAACCCACCTGTCAGATAGTGTGTCTTACCCAGGGAAATGGTTCCTAGTCCTTAATACTAACTTTGGTGAGAACATAATATTGGTTCCTCAGTATTTGGTTTCAAATCAACAGCTTATAGAAAGAACCACAGTGGTCCATCCCCCAAGACAGAAGACCTAGGCTGGACACTGGAAGGATGCTATGCATAGGATGCTGACCTTCCCTCTGTCTCCTCGATGTGTCACATCTAAAGGAAACATCTTTGTTCTCAAAGACAAAACCAAGCAGAAAGTCATTATGAATGGTTTTCAAAGGCGAAGTCTTCACAGAACCATGGTTTCAACTCTTTTTATCACAAATCTTTGGGGCATCTCTCTGTGTAGCAACATAAAAGAAGTTTCCAAAGCCACTGGAATTTTTTTTTCTTTTTTGGCCACACCTGTGGCATGTGGAAATTCCCGGGGCAGGCTTGAACCCACAGCACAGCAGCAACCCAAGGCTCTGCAGTGACAACACTGGATCCTTAACCTGCTGAGCTAAGGATCAGCTTTGCATTTTTTTAGGATACATATTATTTCCTAGGCCACTACAAGTGTTTGATTCTGTGAGTCCACAACTTTGGAACTTGTAGTATTTAGGTAATTTAAGAATTTTATAATGGTATGTGATTTTTTTCTTTTTTTTTGTAATTTTATTGTCCATGTTTAATTTTGGGGGGCAAGTGTCAAAAGGAGCCCTACTCTCACCCTCATCTCAACTTATAATCATCAACTGATCCACCTTGGTTTCTTTCTTGCTAATGTAATGAGCAAAACAGTTATTTCATGGACAATTTAAGTCCTGGAAAGCTAAAACCCTAAGAGATATTTTACCAATGTTTATATAGGACAGGCACATATCCATTGGGTTTAAAATCTCCAGTTAATTCACTTAAACATAACTGTAACAACATCACATAGAGAAAATGAAAGAGTCTTAAGTTCCAAAAAGGTGTTTTTAATCTCTGATATTGACTATAAACTTGTTGCTTTGGCTCATTTAAGCAAAGATGCAAAGAAGGTCCTTATAATATGTGTTAAGACCACTGAAGCCTATAAGATGTTAACATTATTTAGCCTCTAAATTGGCTAAAAGTCACAATGCCCTTGATGTACCTGATGATTCTTTCTTGGTTCTCAAACTACCAAATATGTTACTGTCTTTTTTTTTTTAAATACATAAAAGTCTCAACACCTGTTTTTCCCTGAAGGGCCTGAAGCAATTCTCTCCCACTTTATTCTGTATCTACTCTAACTTTTATAGTAGAAGCCTATGATGTTGCTTTATTTCCATAGTTCCCAATTCTCTATCTCCAACTATGTAAATGCATAACACATTATCATCTGGGGGGAGAAAACAACCAGCCATGGAATCACACTTTGCATACATTAAATGCATGAATTCACCAGTTCAAAAATCAAGTGTATTCCTCAACTATGTTATTTGGAACCAGACGTGCTTTAAAATTTTTTTTCATAGAGACCATGTTATGAATGATTGAAGTATGTTGTTTTTACTATCAAGATGAATGATAATATTAGTTTCCCTCGTTTCCAATTATTTCTTTCTGTTACACCTCTGCCCTCTAGTTTCCAATTATTTCCTTGTGTGAATTCTAATTTTTTTTTTTTTTTTTTTTTTGCTTTTTTAGAGCCATATTTGCAGCATATGGAAGCTCCTAAGCTAGGGGTCCAATCAGAGCTGTAGCCGCTGGTCTACACTATAGCCACAGCAATGCCAGATCCTCAACCCACTGAGCGAGGCCAGGGAGCGAACCCCCAAACTCATGGTTCCTAGTTGGATTCATTTCCACTGCACCAAGATAGGAACTCCTGAACTCTAAATTTTAACTGAGGACTCTGAACACAGGGATGGTATCTCTCCCAAGGCAACCCCAGATACTAGAAGCAAACCTCCACTCCCAAATCTCACATCTAATGCCCCAGTAGCCAAAAGAATTATTTTACCTATTCCTCTTTCCAAATCAGAAACAAAGGAAGTTTTATAGTATTGCGAGTTAGAGATCAAACTGATTTCTAGCTCTGCTACACACTACCTGTGGGAGCTTCAGAAAGTTATGAAACTTCTCTGAACTTCTGTTTCCTCCTGTCTAAATAGCAGTAATATTTCCCTCCATCCTAAAATGAAGAGAGTAACACCTAGTCACTGGATTGTTATAAGACTCAAATGAGATAATGTATAGAATGTCCTCAGCACATGGTTAAGTGCCTGATGAATAACTTTAACTCCCATGCCCCTCCTCCCATGTAGTCAGTGGTGGGAGAGAACTATTCCCATCTAAATCCCCCCAACCCCTCGGCAATGAGTCAGGGGACCATCCAGGACCACTTGTACTGTCTTTGCAAAGAAAACATTCCTCCCAAAACTGCAAGTCAAGCAGATTTCCTCAGGTTAAAACAAACAAGCAAAAAACATGGGTTGGAGTTCCCGTAGTGGCGCAGTGGTTAATGAATCCGACTAGGAACAATGAGGTTGCGGGTTCGATCCCTGGCCTTGCTCAGTGGGTTAAGGATCCGGCGTTGCCATGAACTGCGGTGTAGGTCACAGACGCGGCTCGGATCCCGCGTTGCTGTGGCTCTGGCGTAGGCTGGCAGCTACAGCTCCAATTCAACCCCTAGCCTGGGAACCTCCATATGCCGAGGGAGCGGCCCAAGAAATGGCAAAAAGACAAAAAAATAAAAATAAAAAACATGGGTTGTGTTTATGAAGATGACTTCTTGGTAAGCCCAGCTGCTCATCTCTGTTGCCAATCAGTTCCAACTACAAGCAAAACTGGCACGACCCTTCCGCAGATAGAGAAGAGCTGCTCATCAGACCAGTTTGGAGTTCTTCAAATCAGAGGAAAATGGTGAGACTGACACATTTGTTGATGACTGAAAAATAAACAGGTAGGACATCTTAACCATCCTTTAAATAGAGATTCTAGTGCTAGGTCTATTTTAAAAAGAGTTTCAAGTTATTATGTAGGCCAATGTTTTCCAAACTGCAGAGTGCAATCCACTAATACACTGTAAAATCAACTTAGTTCATTACTATCAGCATTTAAAAAAAACAAGATTGGAGTTTCCGTTGTGGCTCAGTGGTAATCAACCTGACCAGTATCCATGAGGATGTGGGTTTGATCCCTAGCTCTGCTCAGAGGGTTAAGGATCTGGTATTGCTTTGAGCTGTGGTGTAGTTTGCAGACACAGCTTGGATCCTTCCTTGTTGCTGTGGCTGTGGTGTAGGCTGGCAGCTGCAACTCTGATTTGACCCCTAGCCTGGGAACTTCCATATGCCATGGCTGTGGCCCTTTTAAAAAAAGGAGAGAGAGAGAGAGTTGAATAGAAAGAAACAGAATGCTTCAAACAAGGTAATGGTGAGTATTGTTTCATAAAGCTGGATTGGGATATATAATATATATAATAAATTTTTTATTGTGGGATGCAGCCAAAAATTTTGAATACCACTGATTTGAAAAGGACTTTTTTTCATATAAAAGTATTATCTACATTTAATGAGAATAACTTTAATTTTGAAAGTTCTTTCCAGAACCAAAAGAACTGCCTCCTCATTTAAAAATAAATATATGGAGCCACCAAAAACTTGAGTTATAGTCCAGAAAAAAGCTGTAAACTTTGTTAGATTCAGAGATGCTTGGGGTTCAGTTGTCCAAGACAGACTGTCAATTCAAACAAAACTGAGATTTACCAAAAAATAAAGCAGATGTGGTTATACAAATACTGGTCCAAATGGTAATGATTATTTGAATTTTTGTTGAAAAATAGGAAGTGAAATGATCCCCATGAATGAGAATGATGAGAAGGGAGCAAATGTGGTGTCTTTTCCAATAGTATCTGGTACATAGTAAGTACCCAATAAATATTTTTCAATAAATGAAAATGTTACTGTTACAGGGATAACCAGCCATATCTTTCAGAAAGTATTTGTGGGAGGGAAAAAGAAAAGAAAGCAAAACAAACCCACAGCTCTTGGGAGGTTTGACCAATAAAATGACATTTAGTAAGAGTGATGGAAAACAATGCTCTGAGTAATTCCATATTCTGGGTATGGGAAGGAGTTACTACCTATGCCAGTTATTCTCTGAATTCCACTCACCCCTACCCCACCCAATCCACTCTCTACTTTTCTCTACCCCATTCTGTGTCCCTGGAGGCTGACCTCTAGGGACTGTATCATCTGCCTCCTTTGACCTTTCCCTTTGGCCATCTGGCTTCTGGTTGAGTTTAGCCAATGGAAATTAGGGGGTGGGAGGAGAAAGAGGTCAGGGTATTTCTTCTCTGCTCCTATTCTGCTTCAGCACCCGAATTCTGGCAGACAATGCACTTCCCTAAGACTGGCTCCCACTAGCTCCCCGTGCTATGGCTCCAGCTCTCCCTGACCTCCTCAGACACTGGTCCCTCCTCCTCCTTGAGGCCCAGAGGTGGTCATGGATCCTCACTGTTGCTTCAGTATCCCTCAGGGGTCCCTTCATTTCCAGAAAGCTTCCTAATTTTAACCACGTTTTTTGCCTGGACAATGCGAGATCCTGGATATAAAAGCATATGCATGTTAGCTTTCTTTTTTTTTTTTAATTGAAGAGTGGCACCAAACATGTAAGCCAACAACTTTTCAAAGCACCATTTCATTTCTCCTTAATAAATTAAATGGCATGTTAAGTTCGTGAGAAGTCTCAGAGTCATTCTAAATAGCATTTACTTTTGTAGAGGACTGTGAGCTTTCAGTGGTTAGGCTTCTGGCTGTTTGGTTTCTGGATAAAGAGAAGTGTCCTGTGATGAGACATGAGGGTTGGCCAAGCCCCTTTGGGCTGGTTGTCTAGAAAATGCTCAGTAGGAATATTTAGGCTGTTGGGGTAAGAAAAAAGAGGAGTTTGGTAGTAAGTAGAGAAAGGGGAGAATGGGTCTGGCTTCCTTTCCCCCAGAGTTTCAGCAGAGAATGAAGAATGAAAGAACAGTGCAGTGGGCAAAGGCACAGCGGGGAGACAATCCTGGAAAGAGATTGGGCATGGTCTCCATGCTTCAGATTAACCAAGGCCCAACATGGCTGCAGTGGCACCTACATTGCAGCCCTCCTTACTTCCTTTGTTCCTCTGCCCTTGTTGGTATTGGCCACTCAATCATCTCATCCTTTTCTTCTGAGCCTCTGCATGAACCCAGTCACTCACCCTCCTCCAGCAGTATCTTTCCTTTCACTGTTCTTGGGCTTGTATACTTGAGCATTGTCTAGGGTTTTATTTCCACCCTGGCATGTCTAAGGTGATGGAGTGTTGGTATGATCAGAGGCTAGGTATAGACCAAATAACAGACTGAGGTTAGTAAGGGTAGAAAGTCTGCCCTCAAGTGCAAGAAGACATATGAGGGCAAAGTATCCTCTTCCCAGAAGAAGTGAGCTCCCTAAGTAATAGAGATCCCATCTGTATTGTTCATCTCTGTGACCTCAGTGCAGGGCCTATAATAGATGCTCAATGAATATTCATGTAATGCATGATGGTGTCAGAAACCAACCAATAGCTTGTGCAAAAGATCTTTAGGCTGAGCATTGAAACTAAAGGTCAGGTGGGCAACATCTAATAAAAAGCACATGCTCCTAAAGTTAAAGGACACTGTGACTCCAATGTGACAGACTTACATCTTAACTGGAAACACTTCACCAAAAACTAGAGCCTCCACGGAGGAAGTTCCTTGGGCCTACAGAGGCTCCTGTGTCCGCTTCTGCCCCTCTCCCCAGATGAAAGGATCCCATCTGGAACACGCCGTAAACCAGATGTGCTGCAACAACCAGCATAAAGGTCTCCCTGTGTTCACAATTCCTGTCTAGGAAGTCAGAGAACTTTTGGGAAATGCAGAGAAATGGCCAAATTGGTTTGCCATGGAATGTATAAACCCAACTGACCCCATGATTGGATTTCATTCTCTGACCACAAGAGTGCCAGGCAAGGGAAATGACTGAAGTTTTCCCCAACAAGGGCCCATGAAGACAAACTGATTGACTTTAAACTTTCAGGTTTTAATTTGCCCTCTGCCCAGAAGGCCTCTAGGGATGGAGGGAGCAGCCCTGCCCCCCTAAAAATGGGTTTAACTTTTTTCTCTTTGGTTTCTTTGAAGATGGTATTATCTGAAGGAATTTTTAAAAAAGTAATACATAGTATTTTTCTAATTATAAAAGAAGCACATATTGAAGAGAGTTCTAGAAATCCCAAGAAAACATAAAAATAACACTTAAAGTCAACGATCATCCTTCTACCCAGAGATAATCTTGCAACTCACTTTTTGGTATATTTCTTAATAGGATTTTGATGTGGATATACATGGGTATAGGCATGCATTTTTAAAAATCAAGATCAATACTTTTCTAGCTCACATTACCCTGTTATAAACAAATACCCCAGAACATCAGCTTTTTCTCCACCTTTGTCTATATTTCCCCAGGCTTGAGTCCTAAAAGAGAAATTATTTTATTTATTTTTTTTATTTTGCTTTTTAGGACTGTACCTGTGGCATATGGAGGTTACCAGGCTAGAAGTTGAATCGGAGCTACAGCTGCCAGTCTACCCCACAGCCACAGCAACATCCAATCCAAGCCACGTCTGCAACCTACACCACAGCGCACGGGAACACCGGATCCTTAACCCACTGAGAGAGGCCAAGGATGGAACCCCCAACCTATGGTTCCTAGTCAGATTCGTTTCCACTGTGCCACAACGGGAACTCCTAAAAGATAAATTAGTGTATCAAAAATACATTTTTGAAGCTCTTGACGCATACTGTCCAAATGCCCCCCAGAAAGGTGATACCAAATTTGACTTTATCTGTTGGTTTTAGTTTATCCTTGAAGGAAGTTTGCCTCTTTCCTTCTGAGTGATCCAGGAGTTGAGATTCTAGGGCCGGGTGGGGCTACTGAGTCCCACAAGTCATCAGTGACAGGAGATGGTATCTCTCAGGTCCTTTTCTCCTCTATGGGTGAAGAGGTGGGTTAGCCAACTCAGGAATGCTTTCCATCCAAATCTCTCATGACTCCACAAGTCAAAGATTGTGCTTTCAGGGATCCTCAGCTTTCAGTCCTCCTCATGTATTTGGGTACCACAGTTTTCCTTGGAGCTATTAACATGTGTTTTGTTGATTATAAGCACCAATATTTATACAGACCAAGAAAATACCTGTTGCGGGAAAGAACCTGGGGTTTGGTTTGGCAACAGTGAAATATCTGACTTGGAGAAGGCAAATAGGACTTCACACCGCCTGCAGAAGGTCGAAGTAAGGGAGGTTCAGGTGTGTCCAGGTTGGCCACAAATCCCGATTTCTCAACGAGATAGGTATTTAATGCTTGGGCCACCCTAGCGTCTGATTCCCTTTCTCCATTTGGGGAAATTCCTCACCAAATGCACCTTAGAAGAGTGTTTTCTCTTCTCCCAAAGCCAGATAGTCATCTTCCCTGCTTCCCCTGCAGTAGGATGGGAGCTTGTGACCCCAACTAGGATAAGCAGATACCCATCTCAGGTTAGAATCAGGAACTAGGGACTCGTGAACAAGATGAAGAAAGAATTCTTTCAGCAGCAGCAGTGACAGCAACATCCAGCCTCTAAACGGCTGCACTGACGGCGGCAGCTCCCAGAGTCCAGGGTTAGTGGTTTTGGTGAACAGCTCTGCTGTGTGGATTTGGCTGTTGTCCTGAAAGCATTTATTCTGAGCCTACTCCTGCCTTGATTTCTAAGCCTGTCCCGTAACTCTCCCAAGGACTCTGTGGGCTCCCTGATAGCCTTTCCACAAATTCCCTTTCTGCTTCAATCAGTCACTTGCAACCAAGAACCTTGACTGACGTATTAACAGCCTCTTTGGACTCAGTCTCCTCATTTTTGAAATGGGACTACTGGTGTCATCTCAGAACACTGAGATGAAAGAGCTCACAAAGGCATCTAACCCCATACCATGGCAATGAAGCTCAATCTATTGTCACCCTTGTTTTCCGTTTGGGGAATCTCAGGTTTCCTTGCCCATAGAGATTGAATGTGTTGGAGAGAAGCAAACTCAGGCTGTTTTACTCTCCGTTGTAAATATCACCATCATCATCTTGGTTTCAGCAGTCATTTATTGAGTGCCCCACT
Source organism: Sus scrofa (assembly GCF_054392235.1). Classification (NCBI taxonomy): domain Eukaryota; kingdom Metazoa; phylum Chordata; class Mammalia; order Artiodactyla; family Suidae; genus Sus; species Sus scrofa. The sequence goes on along the minus strand of NC_139396.1, from coordinate 126,884,816 downwards.
ATATTCCAGGCACCATGATGGATGGCATACATACCCTGCCTCCAGCCCTCACAGCAGTGCCAGGTACCCATCCCTCCCATTTTACAGATGAAGAACCTGACACCAAATGCTTCACAATTTTGTCAACATCATCCCAAGGAATTTATGCCCCATGGAGCAGAAACTGTGGGAACAGTTAAGAAGATTCCCAGAAAGACGGAAGAACTTGAAATAAAGCCTATTCAGACACCCATACATAACCAGTTCAACCATTTTGACCATATCAAAACTATGAAATGGTTTCAGAGGTAAAACCTTGCCTGAAAGTCCTGTGAGTTGACTCAAATGGGGCAAATAGTTGTGCCTCTATTTAGACCGGAGACTCTCAGGGGACTGGGATGGTGTTTATCAAAATCAGCTTGAGAATTCTTTCAAACTACACATACCTGCCCTCCCCACCACCGTAAAGAACAAGGCTTGAGTGGCAGCTGCTGCTACAAGCAGATCCTGAGACCAGTCTCAGACACTCTGCACTTTGGGGAAACACAAGATAATTTTTTTTTTCCACAAAGAATCATAGTCCGGCTCTACTGTCTGTAGGTGTTAGGAGGGGAAAAATTCCAAAGGTCAAAAATAAAAATACTAGTTGCGTACAGTGCAGCTGGAGTGACATTGCAATGACAGGAAAATGTGAACTATGTGGGAGAGGAGTCAGACATGCACACAGACAGCTTCTCAAAGTGGGAACTCCAGAGCTCCAGGCGTCTGGGAGGAAACCTTCAACCCACCCAGCGCAAACCTTCTGCTGCTTGCATGTCTTAAAAGTAAGGCTATGCTTTGGCTTTTGAAATGAAAAATTACACCAAAAGAGATGCCTGATTTTTATTAACTATCCTTAAAGGGAGTCTTTCACTAATTCTGGGGAAGATATTTTGCTTGAGTGCTTTCCCACTTTGGCAAATGTGATCCAGAGGAGTCAGATGGAAGGGGGTTTGCCCTGGGCGAACAGGAGAGCACAGAAACCCTGTCGACTCCAGGGACAATTTAAAGAAGAGAGAAGAGTTTTCCTTGAATCGATAGGGTGGAGCCAAAATAAATGGCTACTCTGGTTCTCTTTAGAAAACATTATTGCATTTTTTTTCACAAAAGAGATCTCTGATGCAATTGACCAGAGAGTGTACTAGGAGACCTGCTGGGTCAGAATTCACAGAGAGGCTAGGCCATGTCCTCAAGCTTCTGAAGCTGGTTGTGCAGCCGCCATGAGGCCAGAGCAAGGGAAGGGGGTGGAAGTGGCTTTGGACAGGCGCCACCTTGTGTAGCATGTGAGTCCACCTGGGTTTTGACAGATTAAAGATGGCTCCTGCAGATAAGGCCCGAGTGGACGGTGTCAGGGCATTTACCCAAAGCTCTCCATCAACAATGGCAAAGCGAAAACGCACATGGACAATCCTGGATCGGCAGCGAAGCTTTTGGAAGGGAATCTTAGCAAAAAGCCAGAGCAAGAGACGAGAGCAATAAATCAGGCCCGCAGAAAGTCTGAGTTGAAGGATGCCGCGCCTGGTCTATCACTCCTCGGCCAGCGGAAGCACACGTGGGACCCAGCCGGCGTTGACTCTAGCACCCTGCCAGTTTATTCTGGCTCCGAGAAAATGAGAACATCTTGGCTAAAGATGTTGGGGGCAGTGAGTGATTTTCAGTAAAATAATTTTTACCCCAAGGGGAACCGAAGGCCTAGGCCTCTTACATCAGGCAAAGGTGATCACGAAAGCATGGTGGCCCAGAGCTGAGGATTACAGGAGGTAGTTTCCAGGATCTCTGAAAGCGGATGGAAAGGAGAAAAGCAAGGCAAAAGAACCAGTCCCAAGCTTTCAGAGATGTTCCTTGGGGACCACAGGGCTGATTTATTTTTTATTGTAATTTTTTTGTCTTTTGCATTTTTAGGGCCACGTGCATGGCATATGGAGGTTCCCAGGCTAGGGGTCTAATCAGAGCTGTTGCTGCTGGCCTACACCAGAGCCATAGCAACACCAGATCCAAGCCACGTCTACGACCTATACCAGAGCTCACGGCAATGCTGGATCTTTAACCCACTGAGTGAGGCCAGGGATTGAACCTGAAACCTCATGGTTCCTAGGCAGATTCGTTTCCACTGTACCAAGATGGGAACTCCTGATTTTTTTTTAAATTAATCATAAAATGCCAACCAAAACTCCCCAGTCACTATAGTAGAGTGATTAAGAGCAGAATTTAAATTCAGACCTCTGAGCCTCAGTTTTGTCATCCCTATAGTAGGTACAACAGTTCCTGCCTCACAAGTAAAGATTAGACAAAGCACAAGACCTGGGTATAACAGCTGAGATCATTTACAACCATTTCAGGAAAGCAGTTTTCCAGGCAGCATGGAAGTTCATGGGAGAGATGCTCCATCCTTTGAAATTCCTACGTGAATGGCCAAGGAAAAGCAGAGAATAACAAACTTACTAATTGTGTGTTAGAAAAAAAATATGTCCACAAGAAAGGAAGGAAGGACGGAGGGAGGGAATCTACTTTGGATTTTTCAGCCTCTACCTTTTCCAATCTACTCCTCACTCTGAGGTCAGCATGAGCTTTATAAACACAGATCCCTCCCTTGCCCAGAATTTGCACTGGTTCCCACACTCTAAGGAAAAGGCCCAACCTTCCTCAAACAAGGGTCTATAAAATATGGTGCCCACCCCCCACCCCATCAAGTCTCTAGCACTCCCTCCAGTGGTTCTCATGCCATGTGGCACTGAATCACACACATACCCTCACCCACTCCTCCTTCCCCTGGGTCTCTGGAAATGTCTGGAAAGCTTTGACTGTCATGCTGGGGTTCTAGGTAGGGAAGGCATATAAACTGTGCAGTATAATTGGGGAGTAGCCAGTGTCTTAGAACAGTCCTGGCCAAAATGCCAGTAGCAGCCCTGCTAAAACCAACCAACCAACAAACCTTGAGCCCCTCTTTGTCTTTGTTCCTACCTAAAATGCTCTTCTCTTCACTCCATTCCACCTGATTTTCTCATCCGCGAAGTCCTAGTTTGAAATTGATCTCCCCACAGAAGCCTTCCTGGAACCCTGAACTTTCCCAACAGCAGAACTGATGGTTCTTTCCTAAGCTGTCCTCTGAATCAGCCTCCAGGGGACCCCTGTTCACACTGGATTACTTGGAACATCTGCAACCCAAAGACTGAGAGAGACCTCTTTGTCTTGCATCCTCAAGGCCTAACACAGTCCCTGACACTCAGTGCGGTTCAGTTCATACTGAAGAAAAGAAGGATGACCTCAAGCTCTCTTTCTTATCTATGAACACAAGTAAACCAAGTCTGGAGGGCAGGTGGGCCTCGTCTCCAAGAAACTGCAAGGGTTTCTTGCAAGATTAACTGTGAAATCACACTGCTACCAGCATGCTTGGACTCCACTGGGAGCTGTGTTGCTGAGATGGCTGCTCTTCTCTTTACTTTTCTCTGTGAATTGAATTATTTTTTCTGGGTCATTAAAAGTTGTTTGATTTGGTTAATACCTTATTTATTTAATAATAGATTCCACCCTGGAAGCCAAGTTCAGGAACTAGGAGGCAGGGTTGCTATTTCTTTGATAGAGATCTCCTTGGCTCCAGTAATCTTAGTCCAGGCATGCTCTAGGAAACAGACTCCAATTGGAAATTTGGATTCCTCAGGGAGGTGCTATAGTGGTGGAGACAGACATATAAATAACTATATGAAACAGAAGGCTGCTGGTGCTGAACAGAGGGACAGGCACACAGCTAGAAGACTCAAATAATATGTGGTAAATAAATAGAAACCTGCAATCAGTTTGAGAATAGAGGAGGGAACAGAGACACGAGTTATTCCTATAATGATCATCTTTGCGTCAGCTTAATCAGCATCCCAAACTGTGATTATGACATTTGATTATTGCCTGACATTAATTAGTTACCACATTCCTATCCTTCAGTCTGTTCGGCACACTGTTGCAAGGTTCATTGTCTGAAAATATACTTCCTGCCTTCCTTGCTCATCCCTCGCTTTCAAGAGTTCTCCATAACCTACAGCCCAACATCCTTAGCCTGGCATCTGAGGGTCACCCCCAACTCTGCCTCCTCCCCACTTCCTACCACTCCCCTGCATCAACCTTCCACTCCAGGCGAAGTGGTCACTGATCATCCCCCAGAGTGGAAAGGCCTTGTCACCTTTGTGAATTTGACCACGCTGTTCTCATTATCTAGAATGGCTTCCCATTTCTCTCTACTTCTCCAAATCCTGCCTTTTCATTTTCAATTTCTTCTGCACACTCACTCAAGTTGCTCAGGTTCCCAAAGCCAAATCCTCCTCCCAAATGGCACAACTTATTTTCTTCAGCCAGGTTCAGAACTCAGCAACCTTCACATCCAATCAGCTCTACTGTGAAGGATGGATGGCACAATCCAAACGTGGCTACCTGAGCCACTGCCTTCAGCATCACCTTGGCCAGCTGCTGAGAACAGAGCAGACATGGAACGTGCAGAGCGAACTGAGCTTGGTTTTTACATTTTCTTTTCTCGTCCCTGACAGGTCTCACAAATTATCCTGGACTTAATGAGTCCCTTTAAAAAGAGCTTTATTCCTGGAGTTCCCGTCGTGGCGCAGTGGTTAACGAATCCGACTAGGAACCATGAGGTTGCGGGTTCGATCCCTGCCCTTGCTCAGTGGGTTAACGATCCGGCATTGCCGTGAGCTGTGGTGTAGTTTGCAGATGCGGCTCGGATCCCGTGTTGCTGTGGCTCTGGTGTAGGCCGGTGGCTACAGCTCCGATTGGACCCCTAGCCTGGGAATCTCCATATGCCGCAGGAGCGGCCCAAGAAATAGCAAAAAAAAAAAGATCTTTATCCCTTTCCACAAAGTCCTGCTGGACAGGAATCCAGACTCAAAACTTTGCCCTGTTGTGGTTGCAGAAACGATGCTAGGATGCACTTGGCCAAGGATGTCACCCCAGAATGTCTCTGGGGCTTCTCAAATCCATCCCAAAGCATGGAGGCACAGACCCAAGCAGTCCTCACAGTGGGCCATGGCCATCCACAAAGCAGCTACTTCTGTCTCCACCATGGACCACCTTCTCTCCTTGAGGCCTAATATCAGGGGAATTGGTTCCCAGACCATCCCTGCCACTTTCTAGTGGGTACACCTGTTAAGTCATTTAACCTCCGGGCCTCAGGGCCTCAATTCTCTCAGTCATAAACTACCTTTAAGGACTATTTAAAAATTAGAGGATATACATATATGGAGAGAGAGAGGAGAAAGAGAGGTATTGATACAGAGAAGATGGCAAGTAACTGCTAGTTATAGTGACCTTTGGACAGTTGTTGAGGGTCCTAAAAACTAATGCAAAGTAAGATCCATCCGGGCAGTTAAATCACAGGACAGAACAGAGATTCCATAGTGAGCTGAAAGTTGGACTTTGTGTATCTGAAATGACGTCTCCTCCAGCTCATCACCTCCATCGCCACCACACAAACACACCCTAAATTCAGCCCTTCCTAAGCCTGTACAGACCTGCTCAGCTTGGCCCCCTCAGAAATCCTGTTCCTTTCTTGTTTTCCCATACATCCTCCTTTTACTCTGGGGTCACTGCCACACACACTCTGGTCCCTCAAGAACCCATATCCCCTCCTCACTCTTGTACAGACACGACAAAGGGGTGCAGACCAGACCGTGGGCCCCATTCCCCGCTTGCACTTCCTAGTGCCTCCTGCAGAAGTCTCTTTCTCTTCCCAGCCGACCTCTGCTTGACCAGCCCCCGTTGTTCCCTTGAAGTGTGTTCTCCACAAATGCTTTCTGAAGGAACAAAAACCCCTGTCGCTATTCACTATCTTACAAGCCCTTGAAAAGAATGCCACCAACTCCCTCCAGTCCTGGCCTCATCAGGAGACATGCAGTCCCACTGTGGAGGGCAAGTCAACCAGAAACCAGGCCATAAAATCTGGGCAGCACGGTTCATCCAGCCACAAAGGCAGTGACCCTTGTTTCTCCTTCCATCCTCACAACCCCAGGAAGACAGACCACCTTTAACTAGGTCAACCAGATTCACAATCTCTGTTCCACTCTCTCGCTCTTTGTTATTCTGGTTCTTGGTCAGAGGCACGAAATTCAATGTGATGATTTATGTCTGGAGGAAAAAACAGAGTGTTTCACTAATTCTTGACTAAACTGGACAAGACCTTCCTGTATGGAGAAGCACAGCAGTGAGGACAGAAGGACAGCATCAGACTATCTCCACTGGGGGATTTTTCTAAAAAGTGTTCTGAACTGGCTAGAGCTAGATTCCCGGCAACTTGAAGGTAAAAGTCAGGAGAAAGGGAAACTGTTTGCAAAAAGTCGGTCTCATTTAACTCATAAGGAGCCATCCATCACAGGACGTGACCTTCTCACCCCCTCTCTTCCTTTCTGCTTCCACAAATGACCAAATGTAGTCTTCCTCTTGTGGCCCCACAGACCAAGCCCTCAGAAAAGAAAGGGGAATAAACAGCACTTGTATAAAAACACACCTTGCTCAGACTGACCCCCTGTCCTAAACTGTCTGCCTAAATTGTCCCTTCCATTTACACACTGCACCATCAATGCCAAGGAGAAACCCATCTCCTCATAACAAATGAAGAAAATGTTGATGCAACATAAAATCACGTTCCATGGTATTGAGGACTCTCTGGAAACCAGCTGAAAGACAGCCTAGCCCAAGTGGGTTAGTTATCTTATTTGCTTTACCCCGTATGTAAGCTGCACAAACAACACAAGTCTTACACAAAATGAGGGGTTCTTGAACTTGTGTCTATGTGTGTGTATTTATTAGTAGACAAGTGAAAGCACAGCATTATTCTCATTCCTGTGAAACTTTCGCTCCACCTCCACTTGTGTAACCAGGTCAAATCAAGCCTGAGTTATATGAGAACATGGATTTTAACTTTAACAAATACATAAAGTCATGACCCTTTTGTTTGGATATGCTGCCTGTTCCAGACAGGCAGAAAAGCCACCACTAAAACCAAGAGGTATACAAGACTTCACAATTTATTAAGAAGATTAGCTGGCTTGAGTTTGTCCACTAATGATTAGTCACAAATGTGCGTTCCCTCAGAAGCCTCGGAGGTCAGGTAATTCAAGGAATAGTTTGGTTTAATTTAGTTTCTCTTTTTTCTTGATGTGTTACCAGGCGCTGTAAATTAAGGGCTATTTCATGTTCACCCATTCCTAACCAGATTATATACAATACGGCAAGCCCACCTTAAATATTGTATGTTTTTCTCACTTCCCACTATATTTGTAGAACTGCCTGCTGTGAAATTACAAAGTTCATGGTTCAGCTGAACTTTTGAACTCAAGTGAGGATTTGACACAGCAAAACAATCTAAATGAACCCAACACGAAGTTTTCATAGTCGAAACTGCTTTTCAGCCTATTGTCTGGGGTAATTGAGTAGGAAAGTTCTTTATTGATGTTGTAAAAACTACCAGTTTAATAACAGGCAGAGGGAGTGGAAAGGAGATGAGTGGATGTACCTTGGAGCGTCTAAAATCACGCTTCTTTGCGAGTTCACTGAACTCTACCTGACCCCATGAGGAAGGTCCTCCCAGGATAAGCCACCAACTCCAGGGTTTGTGACCAGATGGCCACAGCCTGCCAGCTCTTAATACCTCAGAGCAGGATTAGTTCTCATATGCCACACAAAATGATAATAATAGTCATTTAAAAAACAGTAGCTGCTACCAAGCATCAAATGGCTACCAAGTGCCAGATCCTTTACAGCTTTTTTTTTCCATTCAGTCTTCACAAAAACTCAATGAAGCTGATCTTACCATCTCTATTTTATAGCTGAAGAAACTGAGACCAGAGAGATTAACCAATTTGCCCAAGACCATACAGCTAGCATGTGGCCTCTCTGTGCCTCAGTTTTCTCATCTACAAAACAAAAAGTTGGACAAAGTGATCTGAGATTTGAGGTTTGGGTGCTGGTGTGTAGGCACATGGAGCACTGCAGAGGGAGAGTTCCATGCCGAAGACAGAGTTCATTCGCAGTGTCTCTTTTAACCCTAACACAACTAGAGGCAGGTAGGGTTACCCCTCACATTACTGAAGAAATCCAGTTTAGCTGGGTAAATTGACTTGCCCAGTATCACACAGCTGGCAAAAGCAGAGTTGGGATAAAATCCCTGACTCTATTTTCTTTGATGTGCTGATAAATAGGATTGTTTCCTTAATTTCTCTTTCTGATCTTTCATTGTTAGTGTATAGGAATGCAAGATATTTCTGTGCATTAATTTTGTATCCTGCAACTTTACCAAGTTCATTGATGACCTCTATTCCATTGTATAGATGTATATATCTATACCATCTGGTAGCATCTTTTTTGGCAGCATCTTTAGTAATAAACCTACTTAAAGAGGCAAAAGACCTGTCCTCTGAAAACTAAAAGACACTGATGAAGGAAACTGAAGATGATACAAACAAATGGAAAGACAGACCATGTTCTTAGATTGGAAGAACCCACGTCATCAAAATGGCTATACTACCCAAAGCAATCTACAGATTCAGTGCACTCCCTATTAAATTACCCATGGAATTTTTCACAGAACCAGAACAAAAAAATTCTTAAAATCTGTGTAGAAATACAAAAGATGCTGAATGGCCAAAGCAATCTTGAGAAAGAAAAATGGAGCTGGAGGAATCAGGCTCCCTGACTTCAAAATGTACTACAAAGCAACACAAAATGTACTACAAAGCAACAGTAATCAAAACAGTTTGGTACTGGCACAAAAACAGAAATAGAGATCAGTGGAATAGGACAGAAAGCCCAGAGATAAAGTCATGTACCTATGGTCAACTAACCTATGAAAAAGGAGGCAAGAATGGATAAAAGACAGTCCCTTCAAAACTGACAGTCTCTTTGGTTTTCTCTGCTGGGAAAACTGGACAGCTACATGTAAAAGACTGAAATTAGTATACAGTCTAACACCATACACCAGATACTATAAACCTTCTAGAGGAAAACAAAGGTAGAACAATCTCTGACATAAATGGCAGCAATATCTTCTTTGATCTACCCACTACAGTAATAAAAATAAAAACACACAGAATTCCCATTGTGCCTGTGTGTTAACGACCCAACATAATCTCTGTGAGGATGCAGGTTTGATTCCTGCCCTTGCTGATAGGGTTAAGGATCTAGAGTTGCCACAAGCTGTGGTATAGGTCATAGATGCAGCTCAGACCCAGTGTTGCTGTGGCTGTGGCATAGGCCACAGCTGCAGCTCCACTTTGATCCCTATCCTGGGAACTTCCATATGCCACACATGTATGGCTGTAAAAAGAAAATAATAAAATAAAAAATGAAAACACAAATAAACAAATGGGACCTAATTAAACTTAAAAGCTTTTGCATAGCCAAGGGAACCATCAAAAAAAAAAAAAAAGACAACTCACAGATCTGGAGAAAATTTTTGCTAACAAAGTGACCAACAAAAGATTAATCTCCAATATATACAAACATCTCACACAGCTTTATATCAAAAAAACAAACAACTCAATCAAAAAACAAGATCTAGATAGACATTTCTCCAAAGAAGACACACAGACGGCCAAAAAGCACAAGAAGATGTAGTACATATATATAATAGAATACTATTCAGCCATAAAAAATGAAATGTTTTTATGGATGCAACTAGAGAGTCTCATATTAAGTGAAATAAGTCAGAAATAGAAAGACAAATACCATAGGATATCACTTATATGGGGAATCTAAAACATGGCACAAATGAACCTATCTACAAAACAGAGACTCATAGACATGGAGCACAGACCTGTGGTTGCCAAGAGGGATCAGGGTGGGAGTGGGATGGATTGAGAGTTTGGGGTTAGTAGATGCAAACTATTACATTTAGAATGGATAAGCAATGAGGCCCTGATGTACAACACAAGGAACTATAGCCAATCTCTTGGGATAGAACATGATGGAGGATAGTATGAGAAAAAGAATGTGTATATACATATGATTAAATCACTTTGCTGTACAGCAGAAATTGGCACAACACTGTAAATCAACTATACTTTAATTAAAATTTTTGTTAAAAAGCACATGAAAAGACTCTCAACATAGAGAAATGCAAATCAAAACTACAATGAGGTATCATCTCAGACCAGTCAGAATGGCCATCATAAAAAGTTTACAAACAATAAATGCTAGAGAGGGTGTGGAGAAAAAGGAACCCTTCTGCACTGTTGATGGGAATATAAATGGGCACAACCACTATGGAGAACAGTCTGGAGGTTCCCTTTTAAAAAACTAAATGTAGAATTACCATATGACCCACCAGTGCCACTGTATGCATATATACAGAGAAAACTATAATTCAAAAAGATACAGGGAGTTCCCATTGTGGCACAGTGGAAACGAACCTGACTAGTAACCATGAGGTTGCAGGTTCAATCCCTGGCCTCACTCAGTGGGTTAAGGATCTGGTGTTGCCGTGAGCTGTGGTGTAGGTTGCAGACGTGGCTTGGACCCTGCATTGCTGGGGCTGTGGTGTAGGCCAGCAGCTGAAGCTCTGATTCAACCCATAGCCTGGGAACCTCCATATGCTGCAGGTGCACCCCTAAAAAAGCAAAAAAAAAAAAAAAAAAAGAAGATGATGCATCCCAATGTTCATTGCAGTGTTATTTACAATAATCAAGACATGGAAGCAACCTAAATGTCCATCAAGAGAGGATTCGATAATGAAGATATGGTGTGTGTGTGTGTGTGTGCACACACACACACACACAACAAGATATCACTCAGCCATATAGAAGAATGAAATAATGCTGTTTGCAGCAACATGGATGGACCTAGCAATTATCATACTTAGTGAAGTAAGTCAGACAGAGAAAGACGAATATCACGTGATATCACTAATATGCGGAATCTTAAAAAAATGATACAAAATAACCTACAAAACAGAAAAAGACTCAAAGATTTCTAAGCCAAATTTATGGTTACCAACAGGGGAACATGGAGGAGGCATAAATTAGGAGGTTGGGATTAGCATATACACACAAGTATATATAAAATAGACAACAAGGACCTACTGCATAGCACAGGGAAATCTACTCAATACTGTGTAAAACTTATAAGGAAAAAGAATCTGAAAAGGAATATATGTATATAATCATAGGTGTATATATATATATAAAACTCCTTTACTTTGCTGTACACCTGAAAGTAACACAACTTTGTAAGTTAACTATACACCAATAATTTTTTTTTTTTTTTTTTTTTTTTTTTTGCTTTCTTAGGGCCACGCCTGTGGCATATGGAAGTTCCAAGGCTAAGGGTCTAATCAGAGCTACAGGGGCCAGCCTACACCACAGTCACAGCAACACCAGATCTGAGCCACCTCTGCAACCTACACCACAGCTCATGGCAATGCCGAATACTTAACCCACTGAGTGAGACCAGGAACCTGTGTCCTCATGGATACTAGTTGGATTCGTTACTGCTGAGCCACAAAGGGAACTCCCAAAAAAATCCCTGACTCTAAAGCTTATTCTCCTTCTGTCTCTTGACTGCAAAGTCAGCATGATGTCATTCGGATTTCCTTGCTTCCATATCCCAAATTTGGATTGAGTTTAAAAGTAAGGATTGGCAGCCTTGGGGTGGGAAGGAAGGTTTACTTTGCTTGACTAAATATAAGATTGATTCCTGCAGAATTTATATTCTAAAACAAAAACATCTCCTCCTGGATTTGGGAGCAAATATGCTCAGAAAGCTTTTCTGCAGTGTGGTGCTAATTCCTATTATTGCTGTGTACCCACCACCATCACCATTTTGCAGGAGTGCTCCTGAAAAAGCTAATACTAGTAACTCAGATATGCTGCATAAAATGCTTAGTCTAGCCCTTTAGTAACCACTTAACAAAATTACCTATTATTATATATTTATTATTCCTCCTTTGAAAAAAAGGACATGGATGCTCCCACTAACACACCCCTGCCATATTAGGTCCAGCAGACTTTCTCTCATATTTTTCATATGCTTCTTGTAAACTATATGGAGTTATATTTTCTTTTCTCTTCTTTTTTTTGGCTATGCCCGCAGCATGCAGAAGTTCCTGGGCCAAGGATTGAATCTGTGCCACAGCAGCGACTCAAGCCACAGCTGTGATAAGGCAGCATCCTTAACAACGAGGGCCAAGGAACTCCTAGATTTTCTCTTTTAATTTGACAAGTTTGTCTTTTTTTTTCTTTTTAGGGCTGCAGACACAGCATATGGAGGTTCCCAGACTAGGGGTCAACTCAGAACTGCAGCTGCTGGCCTATACCACAGCCACAGCAACACGGGATCCAAGCCGCATCTGTGACATACACCACAGCTCAGGGCAATGCTGGATCCTTAACCCCCTGAGCAAGGCCAGGGATAGAACCCACATCCTCATGGATACTATTTGGGTTCATTACTGCTGAGCCACAACAGGAACTCTGACAAGTTCATCTTTTAACTGAGCACTGACTTATGTGGGTTTAAGTCTATCATTTTCTAACTTGCTTCCTAAACTATCATACCTCTTCTATGTTCCTTTTGCCTCCTTTTATGTCTTCTTTCGGGTTAGTTGAATATTGTTTTATTAGTCTAGTTGTCCCACAATTTACTTGGAATTATATATACTTAGACTAATTTTTAGGGGCCACCCTAGAGATTGTAACATGTGTCCTTGATTTAAATTCTAGTGTTATTTAAAATTTTTACCCCTTCCTTATTAACCTCTCCTACAAAATGCTATGCCATGATTATGTCTGTATTTTCAGTTACCCTAGACATTAGAATGGTTTCATACAGTCAATGTTAATTTAGATTTACCAAATATTTGCCTGTTTTGTTGCTCTCATGTCTTTCTGCCTCTCTGAACTTCCATCTGCAATTATTTTTTCTCTGCCTGAAGAATACCTTTTTATATTTCCTTTCTTACAGTCTACTGATGATACATTTTCTTAAATTTTGTTTGTAGTTCTAAAATACATATTTATGGAATATTCGTAGAATAATAGGTTGGCAATTCTTTACTTTCAGCACATCAAAGATATCATTTCAATGTTTTCTGGCTTCCACTGAGAAGTCATTGAGAAATCACTCCTTGTTTCATTTGAGAAGTTAGATGTCAGTCTAAATAGTCTTCCTTTTAAAGTAATCTATATTCTTTCTCTAGCTGTTTTTAAGATTTATCTTGTGCTTGGTTCTCAGCAGTTTTATCCACATGTGTATATCTTTACAGTTAACCTGTTTGGGTTTGAATCTGTGGCCTAATGCTTTTATTAGTTTAGGGAAATTCTCAGCTTTTATCTCTTCAAATATTATTCCTGCCTCATTTTCTCTTTCTACTTCTGAGATTCCAAATACATGTATATTAGATCTCACTCTTTGTATGTCCTACCCTCTTTTCTGTATTTTCTATTTCTTTGACTTTCCATGCATCAGTCTGGATCTTTCCACTGAAATATCTTCCATTTCACTAAGCCTCTTTTCAACCCCATCTAATCTATAAAGCCTATCAACTAAATTCTTAATTTGGGTTATTGTGTTTTTCAGTTCTAGATTTTCTATTTGATTCTTTTTTTTTTTTTTTTTTTTTTTTTTTTTTGTCTTTTTGCTATTTCTTGGGCTGCTCCCATGGCATATGGAGGTTCCCAGGCTAGGGGTTGAATCGGAGCTGTAGCCACTGGCCTATGCCAGAGCCACAGCAACACAGGATCCGAGCCGCATCTGCAACCTACACCACAGCTCACGGCAATGCTGGATCGTTAACCCACTGAGCAAGGGCAGGGATCAAACCCGCAACCTCATGGTTCCTATTCGGATTCATCAACCACTGCGCCACGATGGGAACTCCTGATTCTTTTTCAAATCTACTATGTACTTTTAGTTTCAAGATCTCTGCCAAAAGTCTCAGGCTCATCATTTATTCCTTTGAATATTAAGCATAGTTATTTTAAAGTCTGTATTTAAGAATTCCAATATCTGGAGTTCCCACTGTGGTACAGTGGGTTAAGAATCTGACTGCAGTAGTTGGGGTTGCTGTGGAGATTCAGGTTTGATCTCTGACCCACTGCAGTGGGTTAAAAGATCCAGCATTGCCACTGATGTTTAGGTTGCAGCTGTGGCTCAGATTCAGTCCCTGGCCCAGGAACTTCCACATGCTGCAGTTGTGGCCATTAAAAAAAAAAATCCAGTATCTAGGGCCCATATGAGTCTCTACTATGTTTGTTCTATTATGTTATTTCTCTTGGTTTCATTCATGTTTTCGTGTCTTCGAGTGTGCTTGGTTATTTTTTATTGTGTGCTACATGTTGATTTTGGAAAACTACTTATAGAATTATTTTGAGACCTAGGATATTACCTTCCACCAGAGAGAATTTACATTTGTTTGTTGCAGGTGCATAGGGACATGAGCAATACAGAATTATTTTAATCCAATTTTAAGGACTAATACCATCCCTAGCTGTTTTGGGAAAGCCCAAAGTTTACTCTTTCTTCTAAGGTATGACCTTTCGAGAGCCCAGTTCAAAGGGACAATGGTGGGAGAGGTCAGAAAATCATTATTATAGGTCTAAAATTCCAAATTTGGTAACCTTATGAAACAGTTAAAAGTGCCGATCAACCTCTTAATCACCTCATCCAGATTTCACAAATATTCTCAGTACCAGAATCACTTTTCTGGGTTTCTTTCTTCTCTTGGATCTTGGACCTGTAGTTCTTCACTATCTCTTTGCCTCCGCAATGTCTTCAAAAATATTTTGTTGAGGATTAGTTATCCTCAGCAGGTGATTTGGTCAGGATTACCTCAATTCTGACATTGGAAATTTTCGATTAAAAAAAAATTCTTTACTTGGAGACTGTTCTTTTCTATATTTCTTTTTGCATTAAAAATCTATTTTCTTTTATGAAGTGATCAGAGTAGATTAAATTTTTGAGTTGTGTTCTGTTTTTAACTATCTTATTTGACAAAAATAATGTCATTTGAACATCAGCCCCAAAAATTATTTTGAAGTTTTAATGATTAATAAAATGATTCATAAGTACAGTTTATTATAACACTTAGGGTGGGTACAATTATTATTCCCATTTTATATATGAGGAGACTGTTTCATAGACATTTCATAATGTAACTTGCTCAAGGTGGTGCAGTAATTAAGGACTGAGTCAGATATCAAATCCAGGCTTAATTTTTCTTTGGAGATTGAGGAGTAACTTTTAAATTTTTTATTTTCTATTGTGATCAAGTATACATAAAATTTACCATTTTAAGTGTAGAGTTCTGTGCCATTTATTCACATTGCTGTACAACTATCACTACCATTCATTTCCAGAATTTATTCTCTTATCCAATTGAAATTCTGTACCCATCAAACACTAATTTCCCCATTCAAATCTCCTGCCAGCCCCTGGCAGCCACCATTCTACTTTCTGTTGCTATAAACTGGATGATTCTAGGTACCTCATATAAGTGGAATCATAAAATAACTGTCATTATGTAACTAGATTATTTTTCTTTTTTCCTTTTTTTTTTTTTTTTTTTTGCCACACCTGCAGCATGTGGAAGTTCCCAGGGCAGGGATCAAACCTAACCACAGTAATGACCTGAGCCACTGAAGTGACAATGCTGGAACCTTAACCAGCACAAGGGAACTTCCTGAATTATTTTTCTTAGTCTAATACATTCAAGATTTATCCATGTTATAGTATGTGTCAGAACTTCCTTCCTTTCTTAAGGCTGAATAACATCCAATTTTATGTATATACCATGTTTTGTTCATTTATTCATCAGTTCATGGACACTTGAGTTGCTTCCACTTTACCTTTTTTATTTACAATTTATGTTATTTGAAAACCTTCATATGTTCATTCATCTTTTTATTTATTCATTCATTCAATACACATCTGTGATTTCTTATTGTAAGCTCAGGAGTTTAGAGCTGTGACAAGAAAAACAAGGTTCTTGCTCTTAAACAGCTTTTATACTGGTGGGAGAAGCAGATAGTACAAATTATAGAAAAAGTTAGTATAAATGATATGCATAGAACTAAGATAGGGTGATGTGATAGAAGTGAGTTAGAGGCTACTTTGGACAGGGTACACAGGGAAGATATCTCTGAGAAGGAAACAGTAAGCTAAAATTTGAATGTAATTAAGGTGCCATCATGTGACGAGCATTCAAGGCAGACAGACAGCAGGTACACAGACCCTAAAGAGAAAACAAGCTTGTATGTTCAAGAAAAAAAACAAAGGCCTGTGTTCAGGCATGAGTGGTGAGAAGAAGAATGGTGAGGAATGAAAAACAGCAGGCAGTGCTTTTTTAAGATAAGATAGGGGGTTTTGTCCTCAGCAGGATGAAGTAGTGGATGTGTAGGGCCCCACCCATATTGTCTTAGAATTCACATCTAAATTACAAAGGTTGCTCACTGCAAAAACCTGTGATTTTCTACCTGAGGACTGCATGCATGGCCAGTCAATTTCTGGGGATCAATGCCCCTAGAAACCACTCTCTGGCAGGGTATAGGTAGATAAGTGTCACCACCACTGCAGATAATTACACGGAGTTGGTAGATGAAACCCAAACATGTACTTTGGTTGGTATAACTGATGCATGGTCTCACTGTCCTTCAGAATTCCTCAGCAGAACTGAGTTCCAATTGTAGCTCATTATTTAATAACACACCCTTTGTCAGCTTCTACATCTCATGCCTCCATGCCCTAGAGGTGTTTCCTGGGATCACCTCCCAAGTAAATAATTTTCATTAAAAATCCTTATCTCAGAATCTGCTTCTGAGGAAACTCAAGCCAAGAAAGACGGGAAGCCACTGAAGAATAATTTATATTTTTAAAAAATCACTCAGGAACTTTTAGCTTCCAGCGAATGTAGCTTATATTGGACTAACCTTCTATCAGTAATTATATACTGTGGACAAAACAAAAATAATGACAGTTTGAAGGCACTACAGAGCAATCAAAAGCTGGAAGAAACTGGAGGGAGTCTTAAAGAAGAGAGTTTAAGTGGATAAAATCTATTTTTATATAGATTTTCACTTAAGGGCACACCTCAGTCTGCATGGTGCAGGACAGATGGAGCTCAAGCAGAAAGTGTCAGATTTTATCAGGCTGAAGAGTCAGAGTTTGAAATTCAGAGTTGTCATAGCAGCTGAAAATGGAAGTGAGAAATCCCAGAAATAGTGAGTCACAGAGAAGAAGCCTCAGATTTTCCATATAAATTCTCCTCAAATCCTTGACCAACCCCTGAGCTGTGTATTCATGGGAAAGACCAGAGGAGCTCAATGGAAAGCAAAAATTAGAAGGCTGAAAAAAACCTAATCAGCTACACAGGGGTTCTGGGGATCCAAAATTTCAGTTCAGGTCCCAGCAAGTTACAGGGAGTTGGTAAACACCTTGAGCATTCCACTAAAAACACTGAAAGGGACATTCATACAAATGACAGTAGACTGCTCATGAGAAACAATGGATTCCAGAAAACAATGAAATACAGTTTTACAGTGCTGTGGGAAAATATCCATAATTCTAAAATTTTTTATCTAGAGAAAATATTCTTCAAAAATTAAGATAAAATTAAGATACTTACAGATAAAGGAAAGCTGAGAGGATTCATCACCAGCAGAGCTAAACTGTAGAAATGCTAAAGAAATTCTTTGGGATGATGAGAAATGATAAGAAATGGACACAGAAATCTACATTACAAGATGAAAAGCACTGGAAATGACAAATATGTGGGTACATAGAAAGGGCTATTTTTTATTTTTCTTAAATACCTTAAAAGATAATTGACTAAAGCAAAAATAATACCAATTTATTGTATAGTAGAAGAAAAATAGGTGAAAATAATTACATAAAAATGAGAGGAGGGGAGTTCCTTTCATGGCTCAGCCATAACAAACCTGACTAGGATACATGAGGATGTGGGTTCAATCTCCAGCCTGGCTCAGTGGGTTAAAGATCTGGTGTTGCTGTGAGCTGTGGTGTAGGTCACAGATGCAGTTTGGATCTGGCATTACTGTGGCTGTGCCTGGAAGCTAGAGCTTCAATTCGACCCCTAGCCTGGAAACTTCCATATGTCCCAGGTGCATCCCTGAAAAGCAAAAAAAAAAAAAAAAAAAAAAAAAAAAAAAAGAGAGAGAGAGAGAGGAGGAAAATGCAATCAATTGTGTAGCAAGTTTCTTATATGCAGAGGGATAGTATGTTAATTTAATGTAGACTGTGATTAAAGTGAAGATGCAAATTCTAGTCCCTAGAATAACTGTTTAAAGAATAAAAAAGATGGAGCTAAAAGTTCAATATAAGAAACAAAATGGAATACTAAAAGAAAAAAAATTGGTTAACCCAAAAGAAAGCAGAAAATTACAAACAGAGAAACAAAAAACAAGGAGTAAAAACAGAAAACAAATAGCAAGATTACAGACTTGAATCCAATCATACCAATAATTACATCAACTATAAATGGAGTAAACACTCCAATTAAAAGTCGGAGATTGTCAGACCCTACTTTGTCCTGTTCAAAAGAGATGCATATTAAATATAAAGGCACTGACAAGTTGAAAGAAGGATGAAAAAAAAAATGCAAACACTAAACATGTTAATATTAAAGTATACTTCAAGATAAAGAGAATTTTCAGATATAAAGAAGAATATTTCACAATGATTAATGAAGAAAATGTAACAGTCCTAACTGTATATGTACCCAGTAATGAGGCTTCAAAATACACAAGCCAAAACCAAAAAAAAAAAAAAAGGACAGAATTAAAGGGAGAAATAAATCCACAAGTACCATTGTAGACTCCTCTCTGAGTGACTCTCTGACATTCCTCTCTGTGCAGCTGATAGTACATAAAGACAAAATGTTAGTGAGGATATAGATTTAAACATTATTAAATATATTAGCCTAATCAATGTTTATGGAGCACTGAACAACTGCAGAATGCACATTCTCTCCAAATGCCCATGGACCATTCACCATGATAAACCAAATGCTCTGACCTAAACTTTAAATTAGATGTTTTTTCCTTAACATCTCCTGCCAGCCTGCCCTAATACTTCTCTCAGTTTCTCTGCCATTGCTCTGCAATTCCCCCTCTTTTCTTCATCCTTCCTTTCTCTCTCTTTCTGCTCCAATTTAATGATAACCAAGTTGCCTGTCATGTTTGTTCCCTAGACTTTGCTAACTCATGCTCTCAGGATCTCATCTTCTGCCTGGAGAGGCTTTTTAAGGTGTCTTTAAACAAAGACAGTTTATTACTTGAAGGAAATTTTTGTTTGTTTTTATTCGATTTCTCACCCTACTTTCAACTAACTTGAATTTTATGGGCAGCTTGTCCCATGTCAATAGTCCTGGGTATAAGCTGACTCTTTAGAGACCTGGTGGTGATCTGAGGTCCTCTTACTCTCTCTGCCCACACACAGATATCCACCATAACTGAGTCTGGAAGACACATTCAGTTGATACACCACAATATACTCAGCTTATGATTTGCTTTCCCATGTTACTGCTTTGAAATTACCTTATTTCAGGCAGGGGTAAATTTCCCAGTGGCGGCCATCCATGCTGTGACGATATGCTTCCCCAGAAGAGGGAAGTGGCTGATTCCCAAGAACCAGCAGTAGCAGACAGGCCTGGCTCCCAGAACAGACAGTGTGGCTCCTTATAGGCGGAGTAGGAAGCAGAAAGGCCAAGCCACAAACAGGAGCAGCCTCAGCAGACACTGGGCACACACAGAACCAAAGGCCAGGCCTCCCACAGCATACCATTTGGAGGCCTCCTCACTCAGGGCAGCCCAAGTCGGGAGCAAAGCCACCAGCAGTATCTTCTACAGACAAGATACAGCATGAGAACCATGACCCACCCACTTCAGAAAACCCAGACTGGCAGAGAAATAGCTTTTCATAAGTGAACATGTCAATCCTCTAAAGAAAAGAAACTTCAATACACCATCCATCCTTCAGAAAGTCAAAAAATTTTAAATGCAGGATAAGAATAATAGCAATTTCTGTATTATTTCCAGGAATTTTACTAAATGTTTGTACATATATTATTTCTGATTCTCACAATAATCTTGCATCATTATGTGAAGTGTCATCATCCTCATTTTACAGGTTAGAAGATTGAGGACTAGCGAAATTAAGAAACCCGTCTAGGAGTTCCCGTTGTGGCGCAGTGGTTAACGAATCCGACTAGGAACCATGAGGTTGCGGGTTTGGTCCCTGCCCTCGCTCAGTGGGTTAACGATCCGGCATTGCCGTGAGCTGTGGTGTAGGTTGCAGGCTCGGATCCCGCGTTGCTGTGGCTCTGGCGTAGGCTGGTGGCTACAGCTCCGATTCAACCCCTAGCCTGGGAACCTCCATATGCCGCAGGAGCGGCCCAAGAAATAGCAACAACAACAACAAAAAACAAAAGACAAAAAAAAAAAAAAAAAAAAAAAAAAGAAACCCATCCAAAGAACACCACTGGGATACCATGGAGAAATGGTTAAAAATGAAGATTATTTGGTCTAAAACCCAAACCACACTGCTTTTTTTTCAATGATTCACTTAGATACAAAAAAGAGATTCATTAAATGTCCTCATCAGTAATCTTTAAAAAGCTAACTGTTGGAGTTCCTGTTGCAGCTCAGTGGTTAACGAATCCGACTAGGAACCATGAGGTTGCGGGTTCCATCCTTGGCCTTGCTCAGTGGGTTAAGGATCCGGTGTTGCCATGAGCTGTGGTGTAGGTCACAGATGCAGCTTGGATCCCACGTTGCTGTGGCTGTGGTGTGGGCTGGTGGCTACAGCTCCAATTCAACCCCTAGCCTGGGAACCTCCATATGCCACGGGAGCGGCCCAAGAAAATGGCAAAAAGACAAAAACAAAAACAAACAAACAAAAAAAAACTAACGTCTTCTGGCTACTTGCAGAACCTCCCAGCTTCATGGATACTCCTGCCTTTGTTCCCATCCCTTCCAATTCTCTGTTGTCTCTTGGCCAGGTGGCTTCTGGACACAACCTTGTCCTTTTGGCCCTCTACTCATCCAGTTTAATCCTTCTCACTGAAAAACATGAGATCTATTTTTCTGGGCTCAAACTTCTGACACCCTGCTAAGGTCTTCCATTTCACTTCAGGTTTCTGGTCACAAGACCATGGCTGGACCCAGTGTTATTTGCAGGATTGTGACAACTGACAGTCATCATACCCAGTGAAAAATATAGCTCTTCCCACTTCTGGAACACATAAAAGAAATGATCTTTAAAAGGCCACCCATTAGAAGCCCACTATTGCTAGAGTTAGCTTTTTTAAAAAATAGGCTTTATTCTTTAGAGCAGTTTTAAGTTCACAGGAAAATTGAGAGCAAGAGAAATTTCCCACATACTTCCTGCCCCTACACATGCATAGCTTCTCTACTATAATCATCCCCTACCAGAGTGGTACATGTGTTAAAATTGACCAGTCTATGTTGACACGCCATTATTACTCAATGTCCACTGTTTTTATCAAGGTTCTAGAGTTAGCTTTTTGAAAAATAAACATTATTCTTGCTTAAAAAACCTCTGTTGGGTGTATGCTACTGAAGTCTACATCTCTTAGGGTACAATTCATCAGGATCATAGCATCTCCTCCAGCTTCATCTCTACATTCCCATCACATTAAATCTCCCATCTTTCTCTGAGTGATCATGGGTTTTCTTAAATCCTTGCATTTACACCTGTTGTTTCTTATGCCAAGAAAACTTATTCCTCATGCCTAGAGAATCTGAGACCTGGCTAGTCTTTTCTCAGTGCTCCTGTGGCTTTTGCATGTATCCTCATTAACATTGGTTCACTGCAATCCAATTCAACAAATACTTCATGAACAACCAAGCAATGAGCAAAGAGCTAGGCTTTGGGGCCATGACAATGAGAGCCAGAGTCTCTATTCTCAAGAAGCTCCCAGCCCAGTGAAGACAATAACACCAATGCACCAGTCACAAATATATCAGAAAATTTGACAATTTATAGGAAAAAATCAAACATGCAAAGAGGAGAAAGGTCAAACCAGTCTGGAGAAGTCAGGGAAACCATCACAGAAATGGATGAATTGAGCATAACTAAATGAGTATAAATTTGTGAACTAATGGGATAAGGAGAGAACTGGTGAGGAGAACATTCCACAGGAGTGTTCATACATGTATTTCTTCGCAGTCTTGAGGAGAAATGAGATTAGGGCTATTTCATCTACAGAATCCTTTAAAAAATTCTGTTCCAGACATATACTAGACTAAATAGAGTCAAAACTTACTGCATAGCATAAAAGAGGGGCATACTATTTCTTGGCCAAAAGAGAGATTAAATACAATCTACTCTTTTAGGATCATTCATCACAACTTACATTTGAACCAAAAACATTACAAAGGAATGTTGTGATGTGGTATTTTTTAAACAACATATATCATTTTGAAAAATAAGTCAATCTATTAGTAAGACAAAGAATGTAACTGTCAACCCCCCAAAATGAAATATGCAAATGGTGGATAGTTTTCATTACATCATACAGAAAGATGAAAATGAGAAATTTGGGAGGATGTGCCTTGCTTCCAACTGACCTTTGCTTGGGTTTATGACCCCTATTGCTAACCCAGCCATGTAGTTGGAAATTTATCACCAAGCACAGAGAACAATTCAGCATGTGCCCTGACAGAGATGCTAAGGGCATATGCTTAAACAAGTAAATTAAATAATTTCTCAATGGTGATGGCTACAGGATTTCAATGTATAAGTGATTTTTGATAATATTCTAGTTAGAAGAGTGAGCTAGGAGCTTTTCTGAAGAGCACTATTTTTACTTAGATTGTTTTCCTAGAGTAGTTTTGTGAGCGTTGACAGAGCTGATCAGGAAACTACAGCCCCAATCCATCCCCTGCCACACAAAACATCTCAGTCACCATTACTGTTTATCAAACACCAACCATCTTTTCAAAGCAATGTTCTGTAGCACTGCTGCTCCCTCACTGAGCCAGTTTTTATTTCCTTCACTTTCACAAATGCCATCAATAGCCTCTACTGGACAAATAAAATGGCATTTTCAGTTTTTGTTGTCTTTGGTATCTCCATAGAATTTATATCCTGAGTGTATAATTTGCAATCTTCCTGAAACTCCCCACACTGCCATGTTTGGCTTCTATGGTGATGTATTATGCTAGTTCTTTTCTTCTGTCCTTTCCCAATTCTTTTTTTTCAATCTAAGAATTGGCAATTCTATTATTTTTTAATAGTTATTTCCCCAATACAATTTTTTTTCTACTGTACGGCATGGTGACCCAGTTACACATACATGTACACATTCTATTTTTGTACATTATCATGCTCCATCATGTGACTAGACGTAATTACCAGTGCTACAAAGCAGGATCTCACCGCTAATCCATTCCAAAGGTAATAGTTTGTATCTATTAACCCCAAGCTCCCCAACCATATAACTTATATCTGGAATCTAATATAAGGCACAAATGAACCTTTCCACAGAAAAGAAAATCACAGACTTGCAGAATAGACTTTCCCGATTCTTATTCTCCACTCCCTGTCCCATTACCCCTATACACATCAGCATTTTTCAAAGTTGAATTTAGGCCTCTGGCTATTCTTTCATTTCACTATATCCTTTGGGATTCACCTATGCTGAAAACTTTATCAACTTTACACAGAGGACACTGAAAACCTTCAGTTTTAAAGACCCAAAAGAAATTTCTATTTCTTGTCATACTGCATTGTCTATGATTTTTAATCCAATGCTGGTAGTACGGATGATATGGGCATCCTGGCTTATTTCTAACTAGTGGGAAGACATCTAATGCTTTATCATTTAGTATTATAAGTGTAGATTTCTAGTGGATACCCTTTGTCAATTTGAGGAAGTCAGCTTTTACTCTTAACCTTACTAAAAGCTTGATATTTCTTTGTTTACTTACATTGGGGCTTGTGGTAAGTACACACACCATAAAATTTACCATTGGTGATATTTAGTACATTTACAGTGCTGTGTAAACCTCACTACCATTTAGTTCTAGAACATTTTCATCAACCCCCCCATAAAAAAACCATGCCCAGTAAGCTATTGCTCCCCATTTCTTCACAGAAACAATATGTTTCATGTCTCTAGTGTAACTGTATATTCTGGATGTTTCATATAAATGGGATCATATGATAATCCTTTTCATACATGTGAAATTAAAATTTTTCATACTTATGAATCATATAATATGGCTTTTTGTTACTGATTCCTTTCATGTGGTATAATGTTAAGGTTCATCTGTATTGTAGCATATATCATATTTTATTCCTTTATTCAAATAATATTTCATTTATTCATGTTCTGCTTATTCACTTGTCAGATGTTTGACATTTGTGTTGTTTCTTTCTTTTAGCTATTGTGAATAGTCCTGCTAAGAACATTCATGTACAAGTTTTTGTTTCAACACCTGATTCAGTTCTTTTGGATATATACCTGGGAATGAAATTATTGGGTCATATGGTAAATTTATGTTTAATTTACTAAGGAACTGCCAAATTGATTTTTTTTTTTTTGTCTCTTTTTAGCTATTTCTTGGGCCGCTCCTGCGGCATATGGAGGTTCCCAGGCTAGGGGTTGAATCGGAGCTGCAGCCACCGGCCTACGCCAGAGCCACAGCAATGTGGGATCCGAGCCGCGTCTGTAACCTACACCACAGCTCACGGCAACGCCGGATCGTTAACCCACTGAGCAAGGGCAGGGACCGAACCTGCAACCTCATGGTTCCTAGTCGGATTCGTTAACCACTGCGCCACGACGGGAACTCCCCAAATTGATTTCTACCGTGTTTGTACCATTTAACGTATCTACCAGTAATAATAAGAGCTCCAATTTTTCCATATGCCTGTCAACACTTGTTATTTTCCCTTTTTATTATTATAGCTATCCTAGTGGGTGTGAAGTAGTGTCTCATCTGGTTTTAATTTGCATTTCTTAATGACTAATGATTTAGGCATATTTTCCCATACTTTTTGGTCATTTGCATATCTTCCTTGGAAAAATGTCTATTCAGATCATTTACCCATTTTTTAAATTAATTGTCTTTTTGCTGTTAAATGACATATATATATACACATATATATTATATATTCTGGATATTAGACCCTTGTCAGATATATGATTTATAAGTATTTTCTCACATTCTGTGAGCTGTCTTTTCACTTTTTGGATAGTGTACTTTGATGTACAAAAGTTTCTAATTTTGATGATGTCCATTGTATTTTTTTTTCTTTTGCTGCTTGTGCTTTTGGTGTCATATTTAAGAAACCACTACCACACCCAAGGTTTTTTGTTTGTTTGTTTCTTTGTTTGTGTCTTTTTGCTATTTCTAAGGCCACACCCATGGCATATGGAGGTTCCCAGGCTAGGGGTCGAATCGGAGCTGTAGCCACTGGCCTACGCCAGAGCCACAGCAACGCGGGATCCAAGCCGCGTCTGCAACCTACACCACAGCTCACGGCAACGCCGGATCGTTAACCCGCTGAGCAAGGGCAGGGACCGAACCCGCAACCTCATGGTTCCTAGTCGGATTCGTTAACCACTGCGCCACGACGGGAACTTCCACACCCAAGGTTTTTAAGTGAAGTAAATAAGGTTTACTTCAATGTATTCTTCTCAGAGTTTAATGGTTTTAGCACTTATATTTAGGTCTTTTATCCATTTTAAGTTGATTTTTGTATATGGTGTGAGGTAAAGGTCAATATTCTTCTTTTTCTTGTGGATATACAGTTGTCACAGCACCATTTGTTTTTTTGTTTTGTTTTGTTTTGTTTTTTTTTTTGTCTTTTGTCTTTTTTGTTGTTGTTGTTGTTGTTGTTGTTATTGTTGCTATTTCTTGGGCCGCTCCCGCGGCATATGGAGGTTCCCAGGCTAGGGGTTGAATCAGAGCTGTAGCCACCGGCCTACGCCAGAGGCACAGCAACGCAGGATCCGAGCCGCGTCTGCAACCTACACCACAGCTCACGGCAACGCCTGATCATTAACCCACTGAGCAAGGGCAGGGATCGAACCCGCAACCTCATGGTTCCTAGTCGGATTCGTTAACCACTGCGCCACGACGGGAACTCCAGCACCATTTGTTAAAGAAGCTAATTTTCCATTATTGAATGGTCTTGGAACCATTGTGAAAATAAATTGATTATATGTGTGTGTGTGTGTGTGTGTGTGTGTGTAGTTTATTTCTAGACTCTCAGTTCTAGTCTCATGATCTATATTTTTATCCTTATGCTAGGATTACACTATTTTTATTACTGTAGCTTTGAAATTTGTAATTAATATTTGAAACTGGGAAGTGTAAGCCCACCAATTTTGTTCTTTTTCAAAAATGTTTACTGTTTTAACTATTCAACACCCTTTGCAATTTCATATGAATTTTAGGATTGGCTTTCCCATTTCTAAAAAAAAAAACACTGAAATTTTGATAAAGATTGTATTGACTCTGGAGATCGCTTTGGGTAGTATCACCATATTAAGACTTCCAACATAGGGAGTTCCCGTCGTGGCGCAGTGGTTAACAAATCCGACTAGGAACAATGAGGTTGCGGGTTCAGTCCCTGCCCTTGCTCAGTGGGTTAACGATCCGGCATTGCCGTGAGCTGTGGTGTAGGTTGCAGACGCGGCTTGGATCCCGTGTTGCTGTGGCTCTGGCGTAGGCCGGTGGCTACAGCTCCGATTCGACCCCTAGCCTGGGAACCTCCATATGCCGCGGGAGCAGCCCAAGAAATAGCAACAACAACAAAAAAGACAAAAAGACAAAAAAAAAAAAAAAAAAAAAAAAAAAAAAGACTTCCAACATATGAACACAGGAAGGCTTTCCAATTATTTAGGTCCTCTTTCATTTCTTTCAGCAATGTTTTCCAGTTTTCCAGTGTACAAGTCTTACATAGCAGTAAAATTAATTTCTACATATTTTGTTCTTATTGTTTGTTTTTAAGTGCAGGAAAAGGTGTAAATTTTATTAAATGTTTGTCTCAGTCTATGATTTTATGGATTTTCCTGTACTCTGTTAATATAGTGAATTACACTAATAAACTTCCTAAAATTGAACCATTTTTGTAACCCTAGCATAAACCTTATACAAGCATGACAATATTATGCTTTTGAGACACTGCTGGATAGAGGAAGCAAAGGATAGAGAAGGAGAGATTAGAGAAATGGGAATCCAAATCATAGCTCTGAGACTGATTGGATGGGATGATGCTTATATTTCCAGTTTGAATAACTGGGTTGACAGCAATGCCGTTTACTCAGATTAGTGGGAATATATTTGCGAAGAAGATAAATTCTGTTGAGGACACATTTCCAAACGTGTTGAAAGCATAAATGCCAGGGAGTTTAAAACATTGAGCCAAGATTGTTTGAAATAATTGGCCATAAACTCTCAATTTGAAAATGAAGTAAAAATAGGAGTAGGATCTAACAGATGTTGGTAGTTGTTTACCCAGTCTCCATTAGCCCCTTCTTCCTAAGAAAATGCTGATTTCATTGGGTACTTTGGGAGGTCAAACTTAAAAAAACTCTAACAACACCAATTTTATTTCTCAGTCTGTCTTGCATCTAGGGTTGGGTAGTCATTTTACATGGTCTGGCCAAAGAGACAAAAGCAGTAGTTGCTGGGTGGGGCTTCCAGGAAAGCTCTTTTTAAAAGAGCTGATGTGGAGGGTCTAAGCCCCCTTCCAGAAAAGCACAACTGAAATAAAGCTGGTTTGCATAGTGACTCACTTTGGGATGATGAAGCCTGCTTTGGTGGCCAACACATCTGAAAGGGATTTGGGAGAAAGAACCTATTTTCTGCATAATTCTTGGATAAGGAATCTAATAAATGGAGTGACTAAGTACCATTGGAATTAAAAAGTTCAGAATAAACACTGATTTGTCAGATCTATCCGTTCCTCTTCAACATCCTCAAATTTAAGCAGGAGATTCCTTTCTCACTATGAGGTAAAAGGCAATATAGGGTTGATGATTCAGAACATAGGCTTATGGATTCAGATAGACCTGGATTCAAGTTTCAGCTCTGAAAGCCCTGCAGCATCATTTAACCTCTCTAAGCCTCAATTTCTTCACCAGTAAAATTAAGATAAGGACAATTTCCACTTGATAGGATTGTTGGGGGGGGGAATGAAATGATATGATACATGTAATGTATATGGCACAATGCTTATATATTAGCTGCTGTTGGGAGTTCCCATTGTGGTGCAGCAGAAATGAATCCGACTAGTATCTATGAGGATGCGGGTTTGATCCCCCTGCTCAGTGCGTTGGAGATCTGGCATTGCCATGAGTTGTTGTGTAGGTCATAGATGCAGCTTGGATACCACATTGCTATGGCTGTGGTATAGGCCAGCAGCTATAGCTCTGATTCAACCCCTAACATGGGAACCTCCATATGCCACAGATGCAACCCTAAAAAGCAAAAAGCAAAAAGCAAAAAAAAAAAAAAAAAAAAAAAAAAAAAATTAAAAAAGAAAAAAATTAGCTGATGTAATTATTATTGCATACATATCAGTTCATGCTAAAGTAGCTATTGCATTTTTTTAAAACAATGATTTGATTTGGGAAAGTCCTCCAGTTGGGTTACTTGAATGGTCAGGATCACTTGTCAATATCCAAGAAAGTGACTGTGGCACCTAAGAACTATAGAGCCTCAGGGAAAAGAAGTGAAGTTAGAAAGCTTCAAATGCAGAACTGACCTCTGCTGAATGGAAGGGAGGTCTAAACCAAGACAGCAGGGTAAAGAGTGTGGTCACACTCCAAGGATGGGGAAGGGAAGAGAGATGCTCAAAGGAGACAAGGTGACCATTCAGGGACAGAATGGCCTCCTCTGCTGTCTGGATGCCCAGGAGGATAGCCAGCTGCTGGATCACAGTGACAGACAGAAAGTAGAGCCCTGGCATTGCTCAGAGACAGATATATCCACCAGCCTCA
Source organism: Sus scrofa (assembly GCF_054392235.1). Lineage (NCBI taxonomy): Eukaryota > Metazoa > Chordata > Mammalia > Artiodactyla > Suidae > Sus > Sus scrofa. Next base: position 126,855,817 of record NC_139396.1, on the reverse strand, counting down.
ATCAGTAAAGTAGTTTTGGGTAGGAATAGGCTTTTCCCGAGGTGACTAGAAAGTCAGCACAGGAAACTACGGTTCTAAAAGGAAATTGGCTTCTTTCTTTAGGATTCCAAAACCTGGACAAACTGAAAAGTAGCATGGCATGACCTAAAGCCTATTCAGGATACCCAAGCTTGGAAATATCAGCTTTCCCCAGAGGTAAATAATGGTGTTACAGAATTCCTAACTGGGAGTGGGGCTAATGCCACAGGCTAGGCAATGGAGACACTAGGCCATATAAGAAGAGGGAATGCTTGAATACAGGGTCTTCCCTGTGCAGCAGAAGATGTCAGTGCTCTGTCCAGACCTGCTCAGATTCCAACACCATCTCCAGGCATACTGGCTCTCACTGGTCTTTCATTCTCAACAGCACCTGTGTCTCTTTCAATGGTGGACCCCATTCAGGCTGTCAGAATTGCTTTCCCTGGGTGCCCTGAAGAGCCAGAAGTGCTTGGGAATTTGTCTCCCTGGAGGCAGCCCTTAATAAATGGCAAATGCACCTGATCAGGACAAGCTGGGAATGACATACATGTCTCAGAGTGCCCCTGGAAGACTGATCCAAAATTACTCTGGGCAGGGCTTTGTTTGAGAGGGCACCCTTGGTTGGCTTCCTCCCCTCCCTGACCTATTCCTCATCTCCTTCTGATTTTTGCTGGGAGCCCTTGTAAACAAATCACCTGACAAGGATCTTCCACATCTCAGGAAATCTGTGTGCTGCTGAGCAATGTCCCTATCACCACAGTGCCCACAGGTGCACAATAAATATTTAAGAGAGAGAGATAGAGACACAGGGACATTCTGATATGAGTTGAACCACTTTTGCCCACAGACCAGAATCCAAGCCTGGCCAGGATGACATGCGGTCAGAAGAGAAGGCTCACTCTAGAAAAATCCTCATAACCTGGGGGCAGATAAAGCCAATACTTTGTCTTGTGGGTAGAATTTCCTCTTTGTTTCCTTTAGTGAACGCCTCCACAAACCACAATGGGTTGGGTATAAAATCTCTTTGACTCAGACCTGAAGGAAGTTCAACATCAGGTCAAAGAACAGGGAAAGGGAAGTGACAGAACATGCCCTGAGAGCAGGTCTGAGAGAAGTGTAGCCCTAGATCATCACCATCCAGCCAGACCTGGACAGCCAGGAGAGGCAGCACTGAGACCATGCCCCAGGATTGGCAAACTTCCTTCCTCCTTCCAATCTCTTTGTTTCTGCCACAGTGGCCTTTGTGGAATGAAATCAGGGAACACCCTTCAGAGAACGTGGTTTTTATGCTAGGTCCTTATGATAAGCAAAATAATGCTCCCCCCAAAGATGTCCATGTCATAATACCCAGAACCTGTGCCCATGTTATCTCACAAAGAGGCTTTGCAAGTATGATTAAGTTAAGGATCATGAGATGGGAGAAAATCCTGCATTATCTGAGTGGGTGCAATGTCATAACAGAGATTCTTTCAAGTGGGAGGCAGGTAGGAGTTCCCGTCATGGCACAGTGGAAATGAGTCTGACTAGGAACCATGAGGTTGCAGGTTTAATCCCTGGCCTCACTCAGTGGGTTAAGAATCTGGCGTTGCCATGAGCTGTAGTGTAGGTCACAGATGCGGCTCAGATCTGGTGTTGCTGTGGCGTAGGCCAGCAGCTGTAGCTCTGATTTGACCCCTAGCCTGGGAACCTCTATATGCTGCAGGTGTGGCCCTATAAAGCAAAAAAAAAAAAGAGGGAGGCAGGTAGATCAGAAACATAGGTGTGATGACACAAACAGAGGTCAGAATGATGTAGCCAGAAGCAGAGGATTTAGACAACCTCTAAAACAAACGCAGCTCTGCCACCACCTTCATTTTAGCCCCATAAGATCCATTTCAGACTTCTGACCTCCAGAACTGTAAAATAATAAATTTGCTTTGCTTTAATCCACAAAGTCTGTAGTCATTTGTTACAGTAGCATTAAGAAACTAGTGTAGTCAAATACCATATGATATCACTTATATGTGGTCTATAAAACATTGCACAAATGAAACTATCTACAAAATGGAAACAGACTCACCGACATAGAGAACAGACTTGTAGTTGCCAAGGGTGAGTGGGATGGACTGGGAGTTTGGGAATAGTAGATGCAAACTATTACATTTAGAATGAATAAGCAATGAGGTTCTGCTGTACAGCACAGGGAACTATATCCAATCTCTTGGGATAGAACATGATGAAAAATAATATGTGCTTTAAAAATTATATATATATATAATTATATATATAAATAATTGACACAACATTGTAAGTCATTGTAAGTCTTTAAAAATAGGTTTTTTTTTTTTAAAAAAAAACTAGTATAGTCATAAAGGATGAATAAGAGTTTTCCAGAAAAAAGCGGGGAAGCAGGACAAACACAAACATCATGATAGGTGTGGCAGAACATGGTGGATTGGGGATACAATAAACTCCTTCATGTGCCAGCAAATGTGGTAGTAGACACTGTGTGTTGCCTACTCAGCATCAGTTCCTCCTGATTCTTTCTTAACAAAAATCTATTTTGTTCAGGCCCCACCTCTTACCCCATGAAGCCATGTGCCTCAGTGGAAGCTGGCACGACCTGCGATGTGAGGGTGGGAGGGGCCTGGTTGGCCTGAGAGTGACGCCTAGTTCCTCACCAGTGGCTAATTGGGGATTGGGTATTATCCCATTTATGGCCAGTGAGAGATGAAGGGATGTCTTCTGGGAGGGGCTCCTCTCTTCTTCTGTACCTTGTGAGGTCTGACTTTGATGCCCAGAAGCCCTCCAGCTGCCATATTGCTATCCAGATTGAGGGTGAAGTCAACACACAAAGAACATAGAGGTGACCTGGGAAGAACCTAGCTCTTTACCAATATGACTGAGTCCTTGAAACAAACAACCTGAAGGGGGCTCTACCAGTAGACCCCCTCTATTGTGAGAGAATACACTTTGCCACTGTTTGAGTCACGGTTTCTCTCACTTGCAGTTAAAAACAACCTAACTGATATAGCTGATTAAAAAAGGTTAAGACCATAACACACAAGGGAAACTCATAAGGTTAACAGCAGATTTCTCAGCAGAAACTCTGCAGGCCAGAAGGGAGTGGCATGATATATTTAAAGTGATCCAAAGGAAAAACATACAACCAAGAATACTCTACCCATCAAGGTCCTCATTCGGATTTGATAGAGAAATCAAAATCTTTTCAGACAAGTAAAAGCTAAGAGAATTCAGTACCACCAAACCAGCTGCTAAAAAAACTTCTCTAGGTGGAAATGGCCACAATGAGAAACCAGAAAATTGCAAATGGGAATGCTACTGGTAAAGGTAAACATAAAAGTAGAAATCATCCAGAAACAAATGATAGCAAAACCAGCATTCATGAGAAGACGAAAATACAAATGAAGAATATTGAAGATGCACTTGAAATTAAGAGACCAGCAACCTAAAACAATCCCGTACATATATAGGCTGCTACATCAAAATCTAATGGGAACTGTAAACCAAAAAACTACAACACACACATATAAAAAAGAAAAATCAAACCAAATATAACATTAAAGATAGTCATCAAATCACAAGAGAACAAAAGGGAAGGGAAAAAACCCTAAAATAACAAATCCAAAACAATTAACAATTAAAATTGAAGTGAATACATACATGTTAACCATTATATTTAATGTCAATGGATTAAACCCTCCAACAAAAAGACATAAACAGGCTGAATGTATACAAAAAAAAGATCTATATATATGCTGTCTACAAGAGATCCACTTCAGATCTGGGGACACATACAGACTGAAAGTGAGGGGATGGAAAAAGGTATTCCATGCACACAGAAATCAAAAGAAAGCTGGAGTAGCAATACTAATATCAGACAAAATAGACTTTAAAATAGAGATGTTAAAAAAAAAAAAGAATAAAATAGAGATGTTAAAAGAGACAAAGAAGGACACTACATAATGATCAAAAGATCAATTTGAGAAGATATAACAATTGTAAATATATATGCACCCTACATAGGAGGACCACAGCATATAAAACAAATGCTAACAGCCATAAAAGGAGAAGTTGACAGTAACACAGTAATAGTAGGGGACTTTTTAACACCCCACTTACATCAGTGAACAGACCATGCAGACAAAAAATCAACAAGGAAACACAGGCCTTAAATGACATGCTAGACTAGAAAGACTTAATTAATATTTATAGAACAGTCCATCCAAAAGCAACAGAATATACATTCTCAAGTGCACATGGAACATTCTCCAGGGTAGATCACATGCTGGGCCACAAATCAAGCCTCAGTAAATTTAAGGAAATTGAAATTACATCTAGTATCTTTTCCAACCACAACACTTCGAGACTAGAAATCAACTACAAGGAAAAAAAAAAAAAAAAACAGGAAAAACACAAACACCTAAAGTTTAAACAATATGCTACTAAACAACCAATGTACTACTGAAGAAATTAAAGAGGAAATATAAAAATACCTAGAGACAAATGACAATGAAAACACAACAATCCAAATCCTACCGAACACAGCAAAGGCAATTCTAAGAAGGACGTTTATAGCAATTCGATCTAAAGCAACCAGACAAAGAAGAACAAACAAAACCTGAAGTTAGTAGAAGGAAAGAACTCATAAAGGTCAGAGCAGAAATACATGCAATAGAGACGAAAAAAACAAGAAAGAAGATCAAAGAAACCAAAAGTTGCTTCTTTGAAAAGATCAACAAAATTGATAATTCTTTAGACAGACTCATCAAGGAAAAAAAAAAAGGGAGAGGGTTCAAATCGATGAAATTAGAGATGAAAAAGAAGTTACAACTGACACCACAAAAATACAAAGGATCATAAGAGACTACTACAAACAACTATATGCCAAAAAAAGTGGACAACCTCAAATAAATGGACAAATTCTTAAAACAGTACAATTTTCTAAGGCTAAGCAAGGAAGAAATAGAAAATACGAATAGACCAATCACAAGTACTGAAATTTAAAATGTGATTTAAAGACTTCCAACAAACAAAAGTCCAGGACCAGATGGCTTCACAGGTGAATTTTATCAAACATTTAGAGAAGCATTAACATCTATTCTATTGAAACTATTCCAAAAAAGGAACACTTGCAGAGGAAAGAATACTCCCAAGCTCTTTCTATGAGGCCATTATCACCCTCATATCAAAACCAAATAGGAGTTCCCTTCATTGCTCAGTGGTTAATGAACCTTACTGATATCCATGAGGCTGTGGGTTAAGCCCTGGCCTCGTTCAGTGGGTTAAGGATCCATCATTTCTGTAAGCTGTGGCATAGGTCACAGACACAGTTCAGACCTGGTATTGCTGTGGCTGTGGTGTAGGCCAGAAGCTGTAGCTCCAATTCAACCCCTAGCCTGAGAACTTCCATATACCACAGGTGCAGTCCTAAAAAGCAAAGCAAACAAACAAACAAATACAAAGATAATGCCAAAAAATATTACAGGCCAATATCACTAATGAATACAGATGTAAAAATCCTCAACAAAATGTTAGCAAACCTAATCCAACAATATATTAAAAGGATCATACATAATGATCAAATGGGATTTATCACAGGGATGCAAGGATTCTTCAGTATCCCCAAATCAATCAGTGTGACACACCACATTAACAAACTGAAGAATAAAACCATATGATCATCTCAAGAGATGCAGAAAAAGCTTTTGACAAAAATTCAACACTAATTTTTGATAAAATTTCTCCAGAAATTGGGCACAGAAGGAACCTACCTCAACATAATAAAGGCCATATATGACAAACCCACAGTTAACATTATTCTCTACAGTGAAAATTTGAAAGCATTTCCTCTAAGATTAGGAACAAGACAAGGATTCCACTCTGACCACTTTTATTCAACATAGTTTTGGAAGTCCTAGTCAAGGTAATCAGAGGAAAAAAAATAAATAAAAGGAATCCAAATTTGGAAAAAAGAAGTAAAACTGTCACTGTTTGCAGATGACATGATACATAGAAAATTCTAAAAATGCTACCAGAAACCTATTAGAGATCATCAATGAATTCAGTAAAGTTGCAGGATACAAAACTAATACACAGAAATCTTTTGCATTTCTATACACTAACAACAAAAGATTAGAAAGAGAAATTAAGGGAGAAATCTCATTTACTGTAGCACCCAAAATAATAAAGTATCTACCTAAGGAAGCAAAACACCTAAAAACTACAAGATGCTGGTAAAAGAAATCAAAAATGAAACAAAAAAATGGAAATATATACCATGTTCTTGGATTAGAATAGTCAATACTGTCAAAATGACTGTACTACCCAAGGCAATCTACAGATTCACTGCACTCCCTGTCAAATTACCAATGGCATGTTCATAGAACTGCAACAAAAACTTTTTAAATTTGTATAAAAAAACCAAAAGACTTCAAATGCCAAAGCAATATTGAAAAATATAAACAGAACTGGAGGAATCAGACTACTAGTACAGTCATCTAAACAGTATGGTACTGGCACAAAAAATATAGATCAGTGGAACATAATAGAAAGCCCAGAGATAAATCCATGCACCTACAGTCAACTAATCTATGACAAAAGAGGCAAGAATATACAATGGAAAACAGATAGTCTCTTCAATAAACAGTGCTGAGAAAACTGGACAGCTATATGTAAAAGAATGAAATTAGAAATTCTCTAATATCATACACAAAAATAAACTCAAAATGGATTAAAGACCTAAACATAAGGCCAGATACTATAAAACTTCTAGAGGAAAACATAGGCAGAACACTCTTTGACATAAATCACAGCAGTATCTTTTTTGATCTACCTCCTAGAGTAATAAAAATTTAAAAAAAAATAAACAAATGGGACCTAATTAAACTTAAAAGCTTCTGCACAGCTAAGAAAACCATTAAAAAAAAAAAAACCCACAGAATGGGAGAAAAATTTTGCAAAAGAAGAAACCAACAAGAGATTAAAACCTCCAAAATATACAAACATTTCGCATGACTTTATATTAAAAAAAATTTCAATTGAAAAATGGTCAGAAGATCTAGACATTTCTCCAAAGAAGACAAGAAGGTGGCCAAAAAGCACATGAAAAGATGTTCAAAATGACTAATTATTAGAGAAATGAAAATCAAAACTACAATGAAGTATCACCTCACAGCAGTCAAAATGGCCTTCATCAAAAAGTCTGCAAACCATAAATGCTGGAGAATGTATGGTGAAAAAGGAACCCTCCTACACTGTTGGTAGGAATGTGAACTGGTACAACCACTATGGAGAATAGTCTGGAGGTTCCTTAAAAAACTGAGTATAGGAGTTCCCATCGTGGCGCAGTGGTTAACGAATCCGACTAGGAACCACGAGGTTGCAGGTTCGGTCCCTCCCCTTGCTCAGTGGGTTAACCATCCGGCATTGCCGTGAGCTGTGGTGTAGGTTGCAGACACAGCTTGGATCCCGCGTTGCTGTGGCTCTGGTGTAGGCCGGTGGCTACAGCTCCAATTCGACCCCTAGCCTGGGAACCTCCATATGCCGCAGGAGTGGCCCAAGAAATAGCAAAAAAGACCAAAAAAAAAAAAAAAACAAAAAACTGAGTATAAAACTACCATATGACCCAACAATCCCACTCTTGGGCACATATCCAAAAAAAACCAAAAAAACACAATTCAAAAAGATACATGCGCCCCAATGTTCATTGCAGCACTATTTACAATAGCCATGGAAGCAACCTAAATGTTCCTCAACAGGGGAATGGACAAAGAAAATATACACAATGGAATATTACTCAACCATAAAATGAATGAAATAATGCCATTTACAGCAATAAGGATGGACCTAGCAATTCTCATGTTAAGTGAAGAAAGATAAAGGCAAAAATACATATCACTTAAATGTGTGGAATCTATTAAAAATGATACAAAAGAACTTATTTATGAAACAGAAATGAACTCAAGATTTCTCAACCAAACTTAAGGTTACCAAAGGGGAAACCATGGGGGGAAGGATAAATTGAGAGGATGAGACTAATATATACACACTACTATATATAAAACATAACTAACGAGGACCTACTGTATAGCACAGGGAGGTCTGCTCAATATTCTGTAATAAACCATATGGGGGAAAAAAGAATGGATATATGTATATGTATAACTGATTCACTTTGCTGTAAATCTGAAGCTAATACCACATTATAAATGAATAAAATTAAAATTTAAAAAAAGGTTAAAACCAGATTACAAAAAAAAAAAAACCCTTGCATCAGGCCACACATAAAGGATGAGAAATACAGTCATTTATCTTCAAGGGATTAGACCTTTTTAACAGAGCAGCGACCTTCTAACTTGTGTTTGGGACTAATGACTGTTGGTACCCATAAGAAAAACTGAGACTGGGGAGAGACTGGATTGGAGAAGGATGGAAGGCCACCACACCAGACCAGGTGAGAGATTATGGTCTGAACAAAAGCAAAACGGTGGCTTGGGGTGGGGAGAAAAAGGAAAAAGACAGGATGGATTCAGGAGCCCTCGGAGGGCTTGGAAACTGAGTGAGCATGGGGATGAGAAGCTGGAGGTGACTACAGGAGTTTTAAATATGTGCTCGTTACTGTAATCCTAAAACTTAAATATCTTAAATGCCTTTTAATGTCTACGCTTGTATTCAAGGGATGTCTCAAGTCTCCTTCCCCTCTACCTTCAGCTGAGCTGGAGCCTGTCCTTGGAGCACGTCAAAAGAAACAGTGACTGAAGTCAATGCAGAGGTGAAGGATGACAGTAACGCCCCAGAAGGCTGCAGAGTCCATAACCTTCCCTCAGAGAGGAAACCCCATGTTTTCCCTTCGTCTTCCACCTTGGAAAATACACCAAAACGTGTCCCAGTATCAACATCTGGAGGTGCACCAGGCCCTCTCCTTGTCTCTCTGTTCTGTCTTCCATCAGTGGATGACCCAAGCCGCATACTTGGCAATGACATTAGCACTTCTGCAGTGCCACCAAAGGTCACTTTTCAGTAAAAAAAAAAAAAAAAAAGAAGAAGAAGAACTTCAGATTGTTGCCCCAGGTCAGAGATTCCTTTCTTAGGTAAATATATTGTCATAGCCATGAAAATGGGGTCACAAAAAGGAAACCCAGTGCTCAAAACACGGCACCTGACTTCTGGCTCTCCTTGGGTATGAAACTACCAGAAGCTGTTGAGAAATGATTCATAGTCCTCAATCGGTCAAGTGAGGGGTGATCAACACCACCACGATCTGAAGTATGAAGGATATTTGTGGCCAATCTGCTCATGGAAGATCATAAAAGATGGACGATGAAAGATTTTTGCTTGAAAAGCAGCAAAGGGTTGGCTTTCTCCTTCAGTGTGATTCCCATTCAACCCCCGTATTTGTATATGTTAATATATTAACGTTTGAGATTTTTCAGGTTGTATTCTACAGATGGCATTTTTAATCTGCCTCAAAAATGTAAACATAGCAAGGGTGTTCTGCAGACACACTGCCTGGAGCAACTGTCAAATGGAAAATTCAGTGGAAAGTTTAGCCTGTCTCCAGTTTAACTAAGTTGAGGAATGCTGCAAAAACAGGTGTTGTCTGACACAAGCAATAATTATCTTTCACCTTGATGGATGTTAGTTTAATCTGTTCCTTACATGGTAGCTTGGTCTCAGCTGACTGAATTTAGCGCCAAAAAGCAGATGAGAGGGTGAGTGTGGCTGGTATGTGACACTATGTACAAGATGAGGCTTTGGGGGGCAGTTTTGATTGATTTTTCATAAGGGGATTTCATCGTTTCTCCTGTTTGCCCAAGAAGTATTTAAATCTAGATGGATGTTGTGGTACAAACGTACTAACATTTTCATTAATGGTTTTTAAAAGAGTTTCATTGAGGGGATGATTCAATTCAATGACTTTAACAGAAAAGAGAAAATGAGTTACTAGAACATTTTTTTTTTTCCTGAGACATGAACAGACCCTATAGCTTAATGTTCCAGGATAAATTACTCTGCTAGAAGAACTGCAGTGTTAGCTGGAAGAAGACAGAAGAAAGACCTTGCAGTGCTGATCATAAGCAGCCTTGTTCAAAATCTTTCAAACTAGGGGCTTATAATTTGAGATATTGCTTATTATCTCAGAGTCCCAGAGAGGCCTGACTATACTACAGATGAAGCAGCACTGTCACCACATGATATTTTCTTTTCAATCTTCTGGCAGTATCATTTTGTTTTGTTCTGTTTTTTGTCTTTTTGCCATTTTTAGGGCTGCTCCCTCGGCATATGGAGGTTCCCTTGGCAAATCGGAGCTGTAGCCTCCGGCCTAGGCCAGAGCCACAGCAAAGCAGGATCTGAGCCGCGTCTGCAACCTACACCACAGGTCATGGCAACGCCGGATCGTTAACCCACTGAGCAAGGGCAGGGACTGAACCTGAAACCTCATGGTTCCTAGTCGGATTCGTTAACCACTGCGCCACGATGGGAACTCCTTGTTTTGTTTTAAATCCTCTGTCTCTCTTTTTTTTTAAATTGCCATACCCACAGCATATGAAGTTCCTAGGCCAGAGAATGACTCTGAGCCTCAGCTGCAACCTACACCACAGCTGCAGCAATGCTGGATCCTCTAATCTACCAGCCCAGGATCAAACCAATGCCTCTGCAGTGACTTGAGCCACTGCAGTTGGATTCTTAACCCACTGTGCCACAGTAGGAACCTTCAATATTTTTTTTTTAAGTAATGACAGTCAGTTGAAGATGCTGATCTTGGCAATCTTTTGGATGCAGTCTTTTCAGAAGGGGAAGTGATTTATCACCCCTACATGGCAGGAGTAAACATCTTGGATCACCTTCAGAACAAGGCCTGTGAAACTGACCATATTCAATTCATGGCATATTTAAGTTCCTCCCATAAAATCAGTAGAGGGTAGCGGGTAAGGCTAGGATCCTGGATTGCTGGATCTTGGCTTCTTGAGCAAGGCACATAGCCTAAGCCTCAGTTCCCTCATCTGTAAAATGGGGATACTGCTTACTTCATGGACTTCATATTAGTTTGGGCAAATATCACGTGACCCCATGGGGGTAAAATAGTGACTAAGAGATACACACCTGCACATGTGCCCTCTCAAAGAATTTACAACACAATAAGTGAATTTACATACACTGGTGCAGAATGAATGGGTTAATGACCAATGGTAGTATGTGGACAAGGAATTCTGGGAGCAAGCAATGATTCATCCTGACCTGAGCTGGACCTTGAAAACCGAGAGAAATCTCATCAGGAAAGGGGTTTCAGAATGGGGGGAAACGAGTCACTGTAATAGAGCAATGAAGAGAATAATCTCCCTGCTGACAGAACAATGTGAGAGAAACCAAGCAAGGTTTGTCCTAATATAGACCCCTGCCCCAAAGGCAAGTCACAGGGAATAGTCAGAGGTTTTGCAAAATGCTGTTCCATCAGCCCAGCCAGAACAGAGCCATCCATTTCAGGTAGATGGCTCAACCACAAGCTTTATGCAAGCATGTGCCTCCTCTAGGACCAGCCTGAGACCCCAGGCCAAGGGGATGAAAGGGTAGATTTTGTGTGCACTGATGCCGTTTTAACCCCTGTGTGGGCATAATGGGTCACATTGCAACCATTCTCCAAAAGGCCCAGTCCTTTCCCAGAATTCACTCACAACTATTCCCTCCAGGAGCTCCACCTGGGAGAAGGTTCTCCAAAAATAAGGCTAACACTGACTGAGTACCTACTGTGTACCTGGCACTGTGCTCAGATCTCTGCACTCTAGGAAGCGGGTGCCTTATGGAGAGGTGGACACACAGCACACGAGTCCAGCAGCTTGTCACTATCACCACCCTGCGATGTGTTAGCTGCTGTTGTCCTGACTCCCATGGGGTGCTGCCTGAGCTGCCACCATGCTCCTTCTGACACACCTGCCAGGAACTTCTCCTGTTCCCCGGAGTTCCCACAGCAAAGGTGTTGGGTTCAAGGTGACTGTTCTGACTTTAGCACCCAGCTCTCTTCTGGAGCACGCTTTGGCAAGAGGGTCAGGGAGGAAGCAATGCACACCTGGGAACCCCCGATTGCTCTTAGCCTTGCTGTTTACTCTGTCTTTGCCCAGCTTCTTCACTCCAGGTCACTTTGTCTCCTGGGACGCTGTGGTCCTCCCTCAAGCCTGACCTCCTTGGAAGACCCCCTCCCAGGCTATCAGAGAGAACATAACAGATCCAAACCCAAACTGTGAGCCAAGTTCATGTCTCCTGTCCAAGTCCGAAGTACAGGATGAGGTTGGATCTCTGGTTCCATGTTCCTAAATAGTCCATGAAAGAAGTTTCCATAGCATTCTACAATAGAGACGCTTGTGCTCAGAGTATACAGAAGCCCTCCAGAGACGATTACTTTCACTCTCATCCCAAATACTCTATTCCATGTGGAAATAGCCACAGGCCTATAATTCTGAGGTCTCCCTTGAGGGCTAGGTCTGTGCTGACAGCTCTGATAGGAGACAGAGAAAGCCCCACCACACACCAGACCCCAGTGTATACCTTCTCCATCACCTACCCACATACACACGAGATGTAGCTTTTACTCTAAAGCCAGGGCAAGATGGCCTGGCATGACCAGAAATTATGAATGCGTATCAGCTAACTCAACAAAGCTATTAAAACTTTGGTGTTCTTAATATAACAATTCCTACTTTGGGGGGGGGGGGCATTTCCCATGCCAGTAGTTTATATAGACTCTAACCCATTCGTTCTCCCAATAGCAATACTAAGTGGGTACTATTATCCTCTCCATTTTTTCCAATCAGAAAATTAGGGCTGAGAGAGGAAAAAATCACTCACTCCAAGTTGCATAGCGGACAAGTGGCAGAGCCAGAATTTAAACACATGCAGTCTAATCCAGAGCTGAGCTCTTATTCTGCAAGCTCTAGACTCTTTCCTTCACAGGCATGAAATTTAAGGACATGGGTTTGTTAATGAGTTTCAGACAGTGTTTGTAAATTCGGGAGCATGAATCCTAGCATAAGAACTAAATTTCTCACATGTGTCTTCCTGGGAAAAGCCCTCTTAACCATTGACCCCGCATGAGGGATAACATGTGCCTTTCCTTGCAGTTCTGCACCTTCCAACTTCCATGGTCTCTGCTGACCTTGCACAGCACCCTTTGCACAGCATCTTCCCTTCTGGGCCACTTGGCAGCAGGGGACAATCTAGAAGATTCACATTCTTGCTGTCCTTCTTATCCTTGGCTATGAACAGCAAAAAAACTCCTAACTCCTTTTTAGTATTTAATAAATTTTATAAATTCAAGTTCTCATTACAATTTCAGTCCCATTTGCTGCTTCCTTTTCATCTCCCACCCCTAACGGGGTGGGGGTGGGGTGCATCTTGCCTGTTCCACTCCCAAGTTTAGTCCTGAAACATCTATCCTTTCCTAAGCCAGAGGTTTCAAGCCGTAAAGCCAACAGCTGGCAAAGCCTGAATAAGGGCCCAAGGCTATCTAACTGCAAAGCTGCACCTAAAGAAGAAGGTGTCTTCTCCACCAAAAATGCCCTGGGAAAGATGGTTCTGCTCTTCCTTGATGGGGGAGGAGATGCTGTGGGTCCATGGCAGTCCCCTCAGTCTCTGGAGGAAGCCATCAGCAGGGCCTACATTTCAGGAACCCTCCACTCAGGTCAGCAGCCAGCCTGCACACCCAACATCAAACATGGAAGTTCAGAGTTTCACTGGCCTAACCCCTGTCAGCTCAACCAAAGCCACAGAACTGGAATGAATTTAACCCATGGCTGGAGTAAAATAATAGTTTTGGAGGATCAAAGGCTCAGGAAGGAATAGCATGATCAGACCTTACGGAGATGCTGTCCAAATTCACAGTATGAGTGTATCCCATCCCAATGATGGAGACTAAAGGGAGACTCTAAGGTCCTTCCTTACTCTCTTTTCTCCCTCCATCCTCATGAACACCTGAGTCTTTTCTACCACCTTGGTCCTCCCTCGGGATCTTGATTCCATTTGAAGGAGTAGAGCAGATCCTTGAAGTCATCCAGCCACCCTGCCCCCTGGGGGAGTGGGAGGGGGACACCATGCTCTCCTCAGTAAACGTCTACAGTACAGACCAATGCATGTCTTGGGCATAGTGGCCATACTTCTGATGCCTTGTCCTCCTCTCAAAGTCTCTTTTTTTCTACACTGAAAAAGTATAGAAGGGAACGGAAAGGAGGAAATGAGGGGGAAAGAAAAACCCAGCCTTCATTCACTCATCACTCTAGTAATTATTTAAGTGTTAAAAGAGTCTTAACTCTTCCAGAAAAGGTGCCTGACATAATATGAACACTCAATGAATGTGTGAGTTGCATTAAAATTTATACATTAAATTTCTATCTTTTAAGCTCCCAGAACCTAAGGAGTGCCAACAAGGCAAACATTCTGAATGCCCATTTATACATCTTAACTGGGAACTTACACAGTGCAGGAACCATATTGTGACAAGCCCAGTGGAGTGACCCAGATATAAAGGCAGCTGATATTCAAGGAAATGGCACAGCTTGTCGATAATCTGTAGACCTAAGGGGCTTCTCCATGACCTCTTCTAGTTCACTGTGGAAGCTGACTTCCTGAAGATTTAACGCTAGGGCCAAACTCAGGAAGGTCAGATGCAGGTAGCGCTCCTTCCAGGAAAGCTCTTTGGGGCTTAGTTACAAACCTATGGTCAGACCCAAACCTGAAAACTCTAGGTTGAGAAAACAGGAAGAGGGACACACACTAAACCCAAGGAAGCTAAACTAAAAGAATTGTTGGGGAGCTCCCGTCATGGCGCGGTGGCTAACGAATCTGACTAGGAACCAAGAGGTTGTAGGTTCGATCCCTGGCCTTGCTCAGTGGGTTAAGGATCCGGCATTGCCAGGAGCTGTGGTGTGGGTCGCAGATGTGGCTCGGATCCCCTGTTGCTGTGGCTCTGGCGTAGGCTGGTGGCTACAGCTTCAATTAGACCCCTAGCCTGGGAACTGCCATATGCCGTGGGAGTGGCTCAAGAAAAGGCAAAAAGACACCCCCTCAAAAAAAATTTAAAAAAAATAAAAGAATTGTGGGAATTTGAATGTATACATGTGTATTCACAATACATACCCAAACATGCATACATACACTTTTTTTTTTTTTTTTTTTTTTTTTTTAGGGCCACACCCAAGGCATATGGAAGTTCCCTGGCTAGGGGTCTAATTGGAGCTGCAGCTGCTGGCCTACAACCATAGCTCATGACAATGCCGGATCCTTGATCCGCTAAGCAAGGCCAAGGATCAAACCCGTGTCCTCATGGATACTAGTTAGGTTTGTTAACCTCTAAGCCATGATGGGAATTCCTGACACACTTTTGTTGTTTAAGAACAGGGATTAGTGAATCCCAGCATTCTGGAAATTCACTTTGACAACCGCAAGTAATAGAAAGGAAAATTGACCACAGGTGATTACGACTGAGTTTCTGCAACTCAACATTTGGTTGACTTAAAAATATATATATATATATATACACACACGTATATATATTACAAGTTTAATTCTTCATTACATAAATTTTTAAACATACAAAAGAGTGGAGTATAGCAAACCCAGTTTCAGTAATTAGCAATTTATGGTTGATGCTGTTTCACTTATAGCCCCACCTACTCTTTCCCAGCCCATCTCATACCTGTTTCATATCATTTCACTGGAAAATGGTAGTGCTGTCTCTTAAGTTGGGGCTCCAAATAAGTTCCATGGACTCAACCCAGACCTGTTGCTCAGAGCCAAACCTGACTGAGTTCAGCCAAAATCAACCCAAACAACCCACAGACCCATCAGTGGAAAAGTAAATATTTGTTGTTGTAAACCACTGAGATTTTAGGGTTGTTTGTTAAGTAGCATTATTTTCCAATAGTTATCTGAAACTTAAAATAAACATGTATTTTTTGAATGCTTTCTACATTCCCTTGCTAGGGCTGGGGATACCCAATAAAAGTAATATTATCACTGCTTTTGAAAATCTTACAACCCAAGGAGCTATCACTTCCATTTATGACTTCCATCTGCAATCTTTTGACCATCTTAAATGTTATACAGCCTTAGAACAAGAAATTTGGAATCACAGTCTTCATAACTGATATATCTGATATATCAGCCATGGAAAGTTAAAGCAAGAAGTAAAAGATAATGGCCATTATTTATCAAACACTTACTGGGTTCCAGCCACTGTGCTCAGTGCTTTACCATGCAATTTCCTCTCAGCATACCTACCACAACCATTGAAGTAGGCACTATTATTATTCAGCCTTTTTTTTTTTTTTTTTTTTGGTCATGCCCACAGTACATGGAAATTACTGGGCTAGGGATCAAACCTGCACCACAGCAGAAACCTGAGCCACTGCAGTGACAACACCAGACCCTTAACTCGCTGCCACAAGAGAACTCCTATTATTCAGCTTTATAGATGTTGGAACAGAGAGCTAATTCTTGGGCTTAAGAATTATCCCAAGCTCATGCAACTATAAATGTAGAACTGGGATTTGGGCCAAGATCCATCTGACCCCAGAGCATCAAATTATTATTATTATTATTATTATTATTATTATTTTGTCTTTTTAGGGCTTCACCCACGGCTTATGGAAATTCCTAGGCTAGGGGTTGAATCATGCATCTGGAAGCCTACACCACAGCCACAGCAATGTGGGATCCCAGCTGTGTTTGAGACCTACACCACAGCTTACAGCAATGCTGGATCCTTAACCCACTGAGCAAGGCTAGGGATCGAACCTCTGTCCTCATGGATACTAGTCAGGTTTTTTACTGATGAACCACAACAGGAACTCCCAGAGCAGCAAATTCTTAACCACTAAATTGCAATACCTCCCAGGGTATCATAGTAACTGTTGGAATATCTCACAAATCATGTCTTATTTGACTCCACGCGGGTAGCCTCAAGAATGGAATGAGGTAATGCACATTGAAGAGTATTCAAATGTCAGGAAGGTTTGTGGCTCCAACCAATTGAAAAGAGAGTCTAGGAGGCCTTTGAGACTTATGGGAACCACAGGAAGAGGTGGGTAGGCGGTTAGATGGAAGAGCTTGACTAGAGAAAGGAATAACAGTTCTAGTAACTGGGCATATATGGCTGGAGCAGAGGAAGTGAGGGATTGGGTCAGAAAGGGAAGGTGGGCAGACTGAACCAAGAAATCTTCCTTGTAGACCATGTAGAGGCTTTGAAGGATCAAAAGCAGGAAAATGGCATAAAGGAAGCTGAATAGACAACTAAATGGGGGGCAGGGGACAACACAGTAGATGGGAGAAGCCTCTAAGTTTATAATCTGGGGTGGGCTGAGAAGACCTGAATAGCCCCATGGACACTTTCAATCATATCTGAGTTGCTGGCTCTGATGATGGCTTAAAAAGGAAGGATAGGGTGGGAGGATAGAACAAGAGGAAGAAGTAAGGAGGCTTTAGGCAGATTTGGAGGCTAATTAGAAGGGATCCAAGTCAAAAAAGAGACAGATAACAGATTCTAAGTTGAAGTCTGGGCATCTTGCACAATGGTGCTGTCATTAATAGAAAAAAAGGTTTGCTGGTTGGGGTTTGCATGTGTTTGTCCTGGGTGGGGAAACAGAAGCAGAGATGACTTATGTGCTACAGCTATCATTTGTAAACATTCCACATAGGCGTGAGGCCTGGAAGAGATATCAAGGCTGGAATTGTAAGTGTGGGGATCATCTACCTTGGGAGGATCAAATTGTTCTCTGCACCTAAAGTTTAAAAAAAGACAGAACCCACAGTCTTCTGAACCTGAAGCTCTTTTTTTCAAAGTGGGGCTGACTTCAAGGGCTAGAGGTAGCTGGAACACTATCAGACATTGTCCACTTGATAGGCTTTGAATTTTGTGCTTTACATATATTATCTCATTTCATTCTCTCCCCATAGTCCTGTAAGGAAAGGATTATCTCCCCATTTTACAAGGCTCAGAGAAGGTAATTAGATTTTTCAAGATCACATAGCTTGTACAGAGCAGAGCTAGGATTAGAAGTCAAATGAGGACATCTATCTGGAGGAAACCGTAATTTGAAAAGATACATGTACCCCAATGTTCATTGCAACACTATTTACAATAGCCAAGACATGGAAAAAATCTAAATGTCCATCAACAGAGAATTGGATAAAGACAATGTGGTACATATATACAATGGAATATTACTAAGCCATAAAAAAGAATGAACTAATGCTATTTGTAGCATCATGAATAGACCTAGAGATTATCATGCTAAGTGAAGTTAGGGGAAAGCAAACATCATATGATATCACTTATATGTGGAATCTAAAAGAAGAGTACAAATTAACTTATTTTTCAGAATAGAAACAGACCCACAGAATTTGAAAACTTATGGTTACCAAAAGGGACAGATAGTGGGGGTGGGGCATGGACTGGAGTTTGGGATTGGTATATGTACACTAAGGTACATGGAATGATTGGCCAATGGGGACCTCCTGTATAGCAAAGAACTCTACCTAATATTCTGTGATAATCTATGTGGAAAAAGAATCTGAAAGAGAATGGATGTATACATTATATAAGAGTACATGCATAACTGAATCGCTTTGTTGTACAGCAGAAATTATCACAACATTATAAATCAACTAAACTTAAAAAAAATTTAAAAAATGAAAAAAAAAAGAAGTCAAATGGGATTCCAAAATCCAGAATTGCTTTTTTTGCAGTCATGGTGCTAGGTCAATAGCATTAGCTCACTGGTTTACTCAAAGGTCAAGGTCAGAACTGTCCTCTGAACCATGATCCATCAAGCACAGACCCACTCTGAGACCCAGGAATGTGGCTGCCAGTTCTCCAGCTTGTATTTCTGGGCCATACATCTCCCTAAGCACCTGGAAAATTCTTCTCTCAGAGGTATTTGGCCCTGGTAAGATGCCCATGGCCCATTCAACCCCTCAGATCTGATTACAGTGTTAGCAGAAAAAAACTACCTTTGATAGCAATATTAAGGAATTTTTTTAATCCCCCAAAAAAGTTTTAAAAACTATTCAAAGACAAATTAATTAGAAAAACCCAGTTACAAAATTAAGTGTTTGCAATTACCTGTGGGTCATTGTCTGAGAAGACTCAGAGCCTCAAAGAAGCTCTGAAGCCACTTCCTGAGAAATGTATAAAGAATGCCTTTTTTTGGTATGTGTATGACAGGTAAGAACGAAGATTCTTTTATGTTAATTAAAAATACCAAGTTTGATTCTACAACACATACTTTACTCAAAGACAATCATTCTGCAAAATAAAGCCACCAATAATTGGACCCTTCCACAGTCTGGCACCTTTCTTTCCCCTTGGGAAGAAGTCGGCTCCTAGAAATGCAGACAGCACGTCCCCAGACACAGGGAGTCGTCACCAGGCTCTAATAACTGCTTGTCCTGCCAGGAAGACGGGCAAGCCGGGGCAAGCCCAGGACCTGCAGCATCTGTGTCCAATTCATTCTCCTCAATAAGTGAACTGTCTTCTCAGCCTCAGAGTGGGTCAGAGATCCGGCACATCCATTTCATGGGCTTGGACCCAGCAGAGGCCCATCTGGAATGTCACCTTCCATGTATGGGGCATAAGAGGTTTTTGCTGCAAGAGAACCTTTCACCCCAGCCCACCCACATTTCTCATAGCCCTTGGGTGTCCACACCCACCCTTACACACCCATTTCCCAGTCCACCAACTCCCCATCCAGCTTTAGTTCCACTGTTCATACACAGGCTGTCTCAAATGGACCTGTCCAGGAGTCCCACTGCCACGGTGGAAGGGGGTTTGAAACCAAACTTTGAAGTCATGAAAAATTGCCCTTCATAGTTTTTGAATGAGCAGCATTGTCTTTGGGAGCAGACTTGGAACCATTAGTTCATCAAACAGCATGGCTTTTTCCTGGGGTGTCAACATGTTAGTTTTGTTTATTGTTCTTGTTGCTTTTTTTTTGTAGGCTTCTATACTCAAAGGGGATTTTGTTTCACAAAAGCAAGTTCCCCAGCTTCAAGATATTTTCAGAGTTTTATTATTTTATTGCTAAGTGTGGCCCTTTATGAATGACTCTGGCCCCCTAGTGGCCGGGTAACAGCAGCCTACGCGGTAGCTACCATTTGAGGAGTGAGAGCTAAAGACAATACTTGGCAGTTTCCATCTCTAAGAAGGAAGAGTGGCTGGTTCACAGGAATGGCTGCCCATCTTTGCCAGTTTCAGTCAGGATGTAGAAACATCCATCCTGGCTGAATGATCACAATGCCAAGAAGTCCATGTGGGAGTTCCCTTTGTGGCTCAGCGGAAATGAACACAAGCCTGACTAGTACCCATGAGGATGCAGGTTCAACCCCTGGCCTTGCTCAATGGGTTAAGGATCCGGCGTTGCCATGAGCCGTGGTGTAGGTTGCTGTGGCTGTGACGTAGGTCAGAGCAACTGCAACTCTCATTCGACCCCTAGTCTGGGAACTTCCATATGCCACACGTGCAGCCCTAAAAGCAAAATAGAAAAAGAAAAAAGATGTTCATGTAGATCTAAGGATGATTTTTTTTTTCAAAAAAGAGATTTTGTGTAAATCTCTTTCTCTTAAAGAAAAAAAAAGTTCTTAAAGGTAAGGAGAGCATCTCCTGAGTGTTTAGCACTCAGCAGTAGGAACTCCCATTCTACAGAAGAGGAAATTAAGGTTTAGAACTAGTCTAACAGCTAGTGTGTGGCAGTGTCCAGACTCAAACACATGCCAGCAGCCAGTTCTCACTGATTTCATTCCCTCTGTGGGTCATGGTCCCAAGAGTAAAGCATTGGGGTGGGAGGTAGGGAGAGGGGCAAGAGAGATACTTATAAGCACTTGAGGGTCAGTTTCCAAATACAGGCAAATGTGTGTATACATGACCCATTTCCTGAGTACTTACTGGCCAAAGGGCATGCTGGGACATAGCAGAGAGGAGGTGTCTAATTAATGTTCAGTAACCCAAAGTCTGAGTGAATTCATAAGCAATTTTTTTTAAAAAAGAATGAATTCTACATTTATAGCTTTAAGGGAGGTCTCAGGTGCTGTTCACCAGCTCTGTAGCCAGAACAAAATGCTCTCTCTAGCTACCAATTCAATAAGAAGCTAGTCTGAGGGAGTTTTTGGCCCTTCCTATCCAATCATCATGGCACTAATGCTGATTTGTGAATTTCTTATCAATGGGAGGGCTTCCCTGTGTCTGTTATCTCCTCCATTCCTTACCAGCCATGGTGCTAAGTAAATGCATGTTGAAGGTAACCTTTGTAAGCTCACTGACTGTGGAGTTAGCAAGAAATAACAAATGTAAGATTAAATAAAAGCATACTCAGAATGTCAGCAATCAGAGAAAAGCCCACAGATCATCTTTGGCCTGAAATATGGCTACAAAGGAAGTTTAAAAGTCTAGACAAAGATGCAGAAAGCCCTCTTCAAATAGATTAGCTTCCAATAAAATAAGCATACTTTACCTCCTTAATGCCAAGACTCAAGTAGGGGACCAGAGCTAAGTGACGCTTACCACTGCTGCCTCTGCTGTGGGCATCTATGGATCTTCAAGTATCTCAACTAGGGTGAAGAAACAGACCTCTCTGCATAAAGTCACAACTCAAGTAAGCTATGCCCTGGGGAAAACGAGATAGAAGGAAACCCACCTAGCAGTGGCAAACAACAAAGAAAATGGTCTGTGTCAGCCTCAGCTCTGGGTGGAGCTAAGAGTAACAAAATAACAATAAAATTTCCCTGAGATTTTGTAACCATAAATTTGGCTACACACAGAGCTTTGGGGATAACAAATAGTAGTACCTACAATGCCCACAAAAAGAGCAAGGAAATTTTTATTTCAAAATAAGATTTTCATAAATGAGTTCACAATCAAAAAATACATAAAATAAAGGAAACAAGCCACCAAGGGTGAAAGTTAGCAGAAACAATTAATAGCAGAAGATGACTCAAAGACTTTATTAGAACCTCTGCATACAAAACATAAAATAAGAATGTTTACGACTTTTTCATAAGAAAAATTAAAAACACACACACACAAAAGATCTGAAAATAAACCATTACCTCTAAATATGAACATTTAAATTTAAAATTCAATGGAAGGGTTAAACTACAGGGAAAACAATCACAACTAAAGAAACAAAATAGATCTAAAGACACTACACAGAAAACAACAGAGAAAGACAACCTAAAAATATGAAAGAGAGGGTTAATTAAGCACGAGGATAGTGAGAGGTCTGTAGACACCTAACTGATATTCCAGAAGGAGGTAAAGAGAATGCTGAGAACCTTCCCAAATGGATATGATTCCAACCTTTTATTCAGGAATTCCATGAATGTGAAGCAGGATATGTCCTAGACAAAGGAAAGATGTTCAAAGTAGTCAGAAAACAAAGATGGAATCCTTCAAAAGAATGGAAATAATGCTAACAGAAGATTTCTTAACAACAATGAAAGAAGTTTAAAGACTTTATTCCACTGTCTCCCAAGTGCTAAGAGAAAAGAAAAATTTTCAACCTAAAAGTATGTACTTAGAGATATTACCTTTCAAAAATGAGAGTAAAGATAGTTTTAGGAAACAAAAACGGAGAAAATTCACTGACAGACTCTCACAAAAAGTGTTTCTTAGAGGATAGACCTCCAAAAGGTAAATTACCCCAGCGAGATCTCGCAGATTTAGAAGGTGGGCTGAAGCACACGGTACAGGTGTGAGCAGCTCTGTATGATTCTGAATGTGTAAATCACCATGAATAATGTCAACAAGGAGCACTTCACTTTCTAAAAGATATGGCAATGCTCCATTCTAAAATTTCTCTGAATTATATCCATTCCTCTTTTTTCTTGCAGTTTTATCGAGATATAGCAGATATACAGCACTAGATAAGCTTAAAATATATAGAATAATGATTTGACTTAGAGCTATCATAAAATGATTATCACAGTAAGTTTAGGGAACACCTATCATCTCATATAGATATAACATTGAGGAAATCGAAAATTTTTTCCTTGTGATGAGAAACCTTAAGGAATTATATTCATTCTTAAGAGAAACCAAAGTGAAAACTCAGCTTTCATATACATTTTTGCCCCTCCCTGCTTGTCCCTCAAGCCTCCCTGCTTATAGTTCCTCCACCTTTGGGTACAGCTAAAAGCTCCATTGGCCAGACCTTGCTTATAGTTGGAAGGAGTCATCAGGGTACCACATGCCATAAAAGATCGACTGGAACATCTCTAGTGCCCTGAGTGAGAGCACTTTTCATGGATTGTGGAGACTGAGAGTGAGACTGTGTTAAGGAGTGATAGAGAGGTGAGTAATGAGTGAGATGTGACCTGTGGGGTCAGTTCACCAGAGGACAATGGGCGCAAGGATAGACACAGGTCTAAGGGTGCCCTGGGTGTCTGCAAAGACCTCAGATGAGCCCCTTCTCTAAATCTGGAGGTGATCATTCCCAGAATAAATGGGGCTCATTTAACAGAAATTCAAACGTCAGGAATACATGAATTGGTTGTAATTCCCAAGAATTAGTTCTCTTTCTCTTCTAAGATTTATTTCCTCAAGGTTTGTTTTAAGCTTATATTATTGTGCGCTGACTCCATACTAGTAATAGAGTGCTTTACATGCATTATTGTGAAATCCTCAAGTAAACCTTTTGAGGGGATTTTACCATTTTTATTCTCACAAGGAAGCCAGGACTTAGAGAAGTTGAGCAATTTTCCCAAGGTCATGCAGCTAGCAGGGGATCAGTCAGGACTTGATCCCGAGTTAGTTGGACCTGAAAGCTCAAGGTCTCAATCACGACACTTTTGTTATCTCCCTTAACTCTTCCTACTATAGGATTCTATTTACTTTTTTTTTTTTTTTTTTTTTTTTTTTTTGCTTTTTAGGGCCACACCCATGGCATATGGAGGTTCCTAGGCTAGGGGTCTAATTGGAGCTGTAGCTGCCGGTCACAGCCACAGCCACAGCCACACCAGATCCGAGCTGCATCTGCGACATACACCACAGCTCACAGCAATACCGGATCCTTAACCCACTGAGTGAGGCCAAGGATCAAACCCAAAACCTCATAGTTCCTAGTAGGATTCATTTCCACTGCACCACGATGGAACTCCTACTTATAGTTTTTTTAAGTGTAGATCAGAACATGATAGTACAGCAATTGCGTGTATATATATACATTTGATTTATATTACTATATATATGTTTTATATGTTAATAATATTAAATGTATACATCATTCATACCATTTAATTTAATACAAGACAATGACTTAAACAACTTTTAGGAAATCTGTGACCTACTATTTAAGAACCTGGGATGTCTTATTCATCTTTGTCTTCCTTGTATATAGCACACAGTAGATGCGCAATAAATGTTGAAGTTTTATGACTTTCTCAATAGCCTGTGTAAACATTTTCATGCTTTGGGGTGAAGATTGTTTAGAGTCATTAGAGTATGCTAGTAAGGTAAGGATTGAAAAACAACAACTTTTCAAGACAAGAGCCAACAGCACTGGATTCCACTTCCAGTTCTGACATTAACAGTTTAGCTATTTCACTACTCTAAAGTGGCATAAGTGCAATGGCATGAATTTTTTTTTTTTTTTTAACAGCCACACCTATGGCATATGGAAGTTCCTGGGCTAGGGATCAAAACAGAGTTGCAGCTGAGGCCTACACCACAGCCACAGCAACACCAGATCCAAGCCGCAACTGTGATCTATGCTGCAGCTTGTGGCAGTGTTGGATCCTTAACCCACTGAGCCAGGCTAGGAATCAAACCTACATCCTCACAGAGATAATGTCAGGTCATTAACCCACTGAGCCACAACCAGAACTCCCCCCCTCCACCCCCGCCTTTTTCTCTTCTTTTTTTCTTTTTCTAAATACTTAACATTAGTAATATATGGCCCTAAATTGTATCCCTTGCTGATACCCATGGTGTAAAGACTTGTACCATGGCTGGCTTTCTGGAGACATGCAATAGCCCATCATTTTCTAGTATTTCTCCTACACATACGCGATAGACACGTATAAAACAGAGTCAAATAATGAGGGAGGAATGAGTTTTGAATGTTTATCATTTTTGTTTACTTACCTCACATGCAATTTATTTAACTATAGTTATGTTTCTAAAAGTTTATTTTTAACAACAGCTGTGTTTATCAATCAGATTACAAAATTCCTGGAAATGTAACAATTCACTCTCACAAGCAGACCTACATCTCATTTGGCTCATTTATAAAATTTTAGGAGTTATCCCAAGGAAACAACAAAGGATTTGTGCAAAGATTAAACAAGAGTATCACATTCTTGCTTATAAAATTAAAAAACTATAAACAAATTAAGCCTCTAACAACAGATTAATTAAAAGTAACAAATAGAACACTCGCAGCGTGCCTGGCACTGAGAACTTGGCACAGAAGTCACTCTCTTGGTAGTTAGTCTGTGGCACATAAATTCACTGATGAACCACTGATCGTTGTTCTGTAAAATGTCCTGCCCACAGCGAGCTGCACATCCAGCCCAGCTGGCCTCCCTCTAAAAGACTCCTTCATCCTGTTCCTGTGAATGTGTCCTGTGCTTTTCAGGAGTCAAGTGTCTTGTTTCCAAGTATACAAGCATTTGGTATTCAAGTCCAGTAAAGTGGCTTATACACTAAAAAAATTATTTGTTATTGCTCTGAAATCTGTATTTCACTGAGTGTCCTGTATTTTATCAGCCACTCCATTGGTGAGCCCTGTACAGACTCCTTCTTCTGAGATCCCCAAATAGCAGCTTTACTCATAAGAAGGAGTTATGTCTTTACAGTAACCTTTGTGTCCTGACTGACCTCTGTCTGCTGGCAGAAAGAAAAGCATTCCCTGGAAGTTCCCATCATGGCTCAGAGGTAACAAACCCGACTAGCATTCACGAGGAAGCAGATCTCCCTGGCCCCACTCAGTAGGTTAAGGATCTGGTGGTGTTGTGGCTGTGGTGTAGGCCAGCAGCTGTAGCTCTGATTCAACCCCTAGCCTGGGAACTTTGTATGCCTTGTGTGCAGCCCTTTAAAAAAAAAAAAAGCAAAAATATAAAGGCTTCCCCTCCCCTAGCACAAGGCCGAGCCTATTCTAACTTGCCTTGAGGGGCTTCCCTAAAAGGTGTCCTGAGCAGCTGACCCTGTGGGAGCCAGAAGTCTGTGATGTTCTTAAATGAATGGGGACAGTGAAAAGGCAGGGCCCAGAAGATAGCCCTCACTTCCTTGATGGTTCTGCCCAGGACTAGCCTAGGTCTTAACTACGGCTGGGAAGCCAACCAAAACTGCCCACCAACACCTCCTGCCCTCCTGAACCGTTTCTCTTTCTTGAGCAGCTTATCTCATCCTTCCAAATCTCTTTGGTGTCCCCACTCCTGGACTGAACAACCTGTCCTCAGCTGCAAATGAAGTCATGTATATCCTTCAAATGAGTCCAAATGCCAATCACAGGAAAAGGCCTCACTGGTCAATTCTGCCCCGGAATGAGAGGTGACACATTGTCTGAGGGCGCTAGAGCTTGCACAGAACACACGTGTGTGAACTCTCTCCTTGACTTCAGGACCATCTATTTGGGTGACACATTTTGACCGGCTCTTGAAAGGTGGAGCTGCTGCCTCAGTAAGGAAATTGCCTATGATTAAGGGAAAACGCAAAAGGCTGGGAGAGCCTCCTTGGAGCACCTCAGCCGCAGTAAAAGCTGTCATGAAAATGACCCCAATTTTGCCCCATCTCACTTCCGAAGGAGGGAGGAATTTAACTTCCCAAGCTCTTGAAGGGGTAATCCTTGGTGCTAGTTTTGGATGTAAGGGATTTCTAACTTTCAGAAAAACCCATATGTTTATAGAGGCATGAGGGCCCCAAGCTGGAAACCACATCTCAGGATCTGGTGACCTGGAGTTTAACAATGATGTTATTCCACAGTGGAAAAACTGGAAAGGGTCTGATTGTCCATAAAAGGATTGCTAAAATAAACGAGGTGTCTCATGGATAAAATTCTCTATTGACATGAAACATAACATTGAAGACTCGTTAATGATGTGAGAGACATTTGATAATTAGGGAAAAAATTGCAAAACATGTACAATTATAATTCACCCGAATATGAACAGTGGTAATCTCTAAATGGTAGAATTATCCATTATTTTCTTCTTTTTCATGATATTCATTTGCTTTTTTAATCAATGCATATGAATTGCATTTGTGTAAAAGCAAAAAAAGCTCATCTATACATATTAAAAATCTTTAAGCATGCCAGAACCTAAAATTGTGCTTTGTATTTTTTGTTTGTTTCCTGTTTTGTTTCTGGCCACACCCACAACATGCAGAAGATCCTGGGCCAGGGATCGAAGCTGCACCGCAGCAGTGACAACGCCAGATCTTTAACCCACTGAGCCATCAGAGAACTCCTAAAATTGTGCTTTTAATTCAGGTAAAAACCAAGAAATGGAAGATCTATTTAAAAATCAAACCACAGCAAGAAAATTCAGCAAGGCTTCAAACCATTCTCTACACAACAGAAATTGAAACTTACAGCTTTATAGACTCTCCATGAAGCCAATGAGGTGTATGAGCCTCAAAGATCCCAACGATGACATGACGAACAGTCAACATTTCCAGAACTCTTCTTTACTCTGAGCCAGGCATCAGGCTAAGCACTGGTTTATCTCATTCAACCTTTCAACGACCTTGAAGGGAGTTCCCATTGTGGCTTAGTGGTAATGAACCTGACTAGTATCCATAAGGACACGAGTTTGATCCTTGGCCTTGCTTGGTGGGTTAAGAATCTGGAGCTGCAGTGTAGGTCGCAAATGCGGCCTGGATTTGGCACTGCTGTGGCGGTGGCATAGGATGGCAACTGCAGCTCTGATTGGACCCTTAGCCTAGGAATTTCCAGATGCCACAGGTGTGGCCCTAAAAAGAAAACAAACCAACCAACAAGCAACCCTGCCATTATTCCCAGTTTTCAGGTGAGAAAACTGAAGCTTGGGGATGTAGAGTGACTTGCCTAACGCCCCACAGCTAGCAAGCACAGTCCTGACCTCTGGCCCTGCATAGATGCAAATCCTTTCATTTGACCTTTCCAGGTATCACACCTATGGATGTCACCAGGAAAGAACATCTCTCAGCCATGTTTGCCAGGGTCCTCGCTTAACTGTCAAAAATCAAGATTTTCTTTTTTCTCTTTTAATTACCAGGAAAGAAACACGTTAAAAGCACAAACAATCTGTGTCCTTTCTTCAAGCAGTTACTGTTGGGGAGTGGGGGCGGTGGCGCAATAACCCAGGTCCACAGTCATGTGTGCAAGAACCAATACCAGTGAGCCATCAAGAAAAGGTTGAGTTTGGTCAACCAGTTAGTTATTTGTAGACTAACCAGTTGGCTAACTGACTTAATAGGATTTTTTTTTTTCTGTTATAATTGGTTGCTTGAACTACATTCCCCCCTTCAAGTCCCTCTTCCCACCCAGAGAGGAATAAAATCAAAGTGAGTATATAATAAACACAGCCTGCATGACAGGGCAGGGAATCCAAGCTAACAACCAGGTGTTTCTGTACATTTTTAAACAAGCTTTGGATGTTAGTCTTGCTTGTGTGTGTGTGTGTTTCCCCTGACCTGATACTCTGTCGCATTGAATTAAGTCAAGTCTGTTGGATACCTTGTCATTGAAGAATAGAGCAACAAAGAAAGATACTGGCCACAGCACTTGTGGGCCTTTCCCGCTCCCTTCCCCGTTACCTAGACAGAAGTTATGCAATCTTGACCGCTAAATCTGAAGCTATTTCCCACCAAGACCATCAACCATGCTACTTATGCAACCTAACTCCTGAAACCATCCCAGCCCAAATCTCTCTAGCAACGTGGCCGTGAGGTCTATTTAGAAAGAGCGTAAACAAGCTGAAGGTATGAGGAAGCTGGTGCCTTCCCCACACAGGCCCTCCTTCGTGCTCATCAGGGGAGGGGTGCGTTTCCAAAGTCCAGCCTAAAGGGAGTGAAAAAAACCCGAGGCTTCATTCCATAATTCTTATTCGCTGCTAAAGCCGTGAGGCCAGGATGTGTGTTTAAAGCCTCCTTAACTCAAAGACCTGTTATCTTTACTTGACCTTATTTCCTGTCATTGGTGAGAATCAAGCTGCTTCCATTCCCCCTAATAGCCATATAGTATAACTCTTGCTGGGAACAACCGCTGTGTGTACCTTCCTTTGTGGCAGGCCGCAATCTTGGGAAGTAATATGTCTGTTTTGAAAAGAGTCATTTACAGCCTGCTGTTTGACCTAAGGGATCCAGGAGCCCATCCTTTTCTGGCCTCACACACTGTATTTCCTTCCTGGGTTTTTCGCACGTTTAATGCAGCACAGGTGGTGATGTGTCTCCAAACCAGGTGTCTGAGGCTCAAGATATTCACTAAAATATTTGGCTTGTATTTTTCTTTGGGGCTTGGAATTTAATAGTGTAAAAACAGTGGCGAGTCGGTGATGGCTTAACTTGAATTTTTTAGATTCATCTTTATCTGTCCTTTACCTCGTTCTTCCTCCTTGCAGTTTAACCCTCCCCAGAGATGCTATAAAATCCCTGCAGTTTCCTATCAAACGCTTCTAGATGCCGTGTCAGTGCCGCATAGGCCAGCTGACCACTCCCCACTTGCTGGTACTGTAAATACCTGGTCGGAGCACAGAAGGGCTGGCCACGGAGGAGAAACACCTGGGCAGGTGTGCGGCCAGATACAAAGCAGGTCATTGTGCCTGCCGCATGGTCCAGTAGCCCTCCTACACATATCCCCAAAGAGTGTCTGAAATCCAAACTTTACCAACAGTGAGTGGGAGGCCAAGCCAGGAACCGCACACGTTTCTCTAGGCAGGCTAATAATAGAATTTCTAAAAACACTCACCTTTCTTGAGCATGGACCACGTTCCAGCGCCGCCCTTGATAAACAATGTCTCACTTTATCCTCACAAGAAACTTCTGAGGGAGGTGCTGCTCTTAGTCTTTTTTAAGAGAGAAGAGAAACAGACTCAGAAAGGTTAAGTAATTTGCCCAATGCCACACAGCTAATGAATGGTAGAGTTGAATTTAAACCCAGCTGATTCCAGCCCCCAGTCCTTAACCACTGACTATGCTATCCCATTCCGGTATATTGTCTTAGCACCCAAAATATTTATTTTTATTTTTAGTGGGTTTTATTTTTTCCATTATAGTTGGTTTACAGTGTTCTGTCAATTTTCTACTGTACAGCAAAGTGACCCAATCACATACACATATATATACATTCTTTTTTCTCTCATTATCCTCCATCATGTTCCATCACAAGTGACTGGATATAGTTCCCTGTGCTATACAGCAGGATCTCATTGCTTATCTACTCCAAATGCAATAGTTTGCATCTATTAACTCCAGACTTCCAGTCCATCCCACTCCCTCCCCCTTCCCAATGGCAACCACAAGCCTGTTCTCCAAGTCCATGTGCTTCTTTTCTGTGGACAGGCTCATTTGTGTGCACCCAGAATATTTAATGCAGGATGTCTGAATATGTCAAAGATGGAAAGTTGTTGCAGATGGTCACTGACATAACACTGCAAACGATGCCTCCCTTGGCCTAATTTCATCAGAGGTGCTATTAGCAATACCTGCTCTATGAAAACTTATTGCATTGAGACAACCCTAGGCAAGTCTCTGGTGGGCAATAATGACCTTTTCATGGAAAATACTGGAATGGATTCTACACCCAGCTGTCTCATTCACCAGCTTGGCAAAGTCATTTAACTGCTCTAAGGGGTGTTAGGATGACCATCTGTTCTAGTTTGCCCAGAACAGGACCGTCTACATCTATCACCCTGCTGTAACCATGAATGGAGCCCCCTTTAATCTCCAAAGGGTTCCAGTCGGGATGATAAGTTATCATCCCTGCAAGTGCAGGGCTCCTCTCTTGAGAATATTTTCCTCCTTCTTTGTAGCAGCCCCTTAAATGTTTGAAGAATTGAAATTGTGGGTTAAATCCTTTTCACCTGCTTAACTAATCAAAGTCTTTTTAAGACTTGCTTATCCCCCAAGCGGCAGGAAGCCTAGTTACACCTGCGCAGAATGACAATTACGGAACCTTTTTCCATTCACCTTTCCCCACCCTCAGACCACCCTGCTTCTTTATTCTTTACCTCATATATGCACCAGCTTTATGCCTTCAGGGAGGCGGATTTGAGATTAGTTCTCCTTGCCTGGCTGTCTTGAGAATAACCCCTCTCTTTGCTGTAAAGCCCAGCATCTTAGCACTTTGGCTTGTTGCATGTGAGTGCAAAAGGAACCTAAATCCAATAACAGAAGAGGCCTGTGTCCAACGGTTTAAGTAGGCAGAGATGGCCAATTACGGGTCTGAATTCCCCTGGCTACGGCTATTGGTTCAAAGCTGAGCATGTGACCCACACCTGGCCAATGAGGGCAGACATACGGGACTTCCATAGGAACTATCAACTATGACGCTCTTTCTTTCTGGGGAGGTTGCTGGGCTGGTAGCAGGTCGGCCTAGAGTTGTTGGTGGCCATATCATGAGAAACACCTGCCAAATAAGGAAGCCTGCAGACCACAGAAGAACTGAGAAGTGGAAAGAACTAGCATCCTGATATGACATAGGTGTAAACCCCTGCC
This sequence comes from Sus scrofa, assembly GCF_054392235.1. NCBI lineage: Eukaryota > Metazoa > Chordata > Mammalia > Artiodactyla > Suidae > Sus > Sus scrofa. Next base: position 126,824,124 of record NC_139396.1, on the reverse strand, counting down.
CTGAAGTTGGATCCATGGGGGGGACTTCCTAGTTAAATGTAACAATGATTTCCCTGATACACAAGATAGTTTTGACTTGGGTTCTGACACTTGCAACTGAAGCAGGGCTGATTAAGGAGAGGCTGGATTAGAGCATTTTAACTGTGGCACTTCATGCTTCCCCTGATAAATTCACCCTCTTGGAGTTCCCATTGTGGCTCAGTGGGTTAAAAACCTGATATAGTGTCCATGAGGATGCAGGTTTGATCCCTGTCCTCGCTCAGTGAATTAAGGATTGGCATTGCCACAAGCTGTGGGATAGGCCACAGATGTGGCTTGGATGCGGCTTTGCTGTGGCTGCGGGGTAGGCTTTAGCTGCAGCTCTGATTTGAGACCTAGCCCTGGGAACTTCCATATGCCACAGGTGTGGCTATAAAAAGGAAAATAAATTCACACTTATGCATGAACACACACACACAAAATAACACACATAGACCTCCAGTCCCACTGAGGAAATGGAGGCATTACTCATCTAGGTCTTTCATGGTTTGGTAATGCTTAGAGGAATATCAAACATTACCTGATTCAGTTGTTTTCTGACTCTTCCATGGACACCAAGGTTCTAAGGACATGACTTAGCGGCCATCCTAGGGGTGAGGGGTGGACATTGACAGTTAGAGATCGTGCATTGGGGCAGGACTCAACAGCCATCCCCTGCTTCACCCAGGGCAGCTCCACTGTTACCTGTTTTATACATTAGGAATCGGCTGGAGAGTTCATGGAGGGGATAAAAAGGATTCCATTGCTCTAAGAAGATTGGAAAAATACTTATTTGGTCCAAACCCATCATCCTAACAATGAAGACACCAGAATCCAGACATACTACACCTCCACCCAACCCCCCCCCCACCTACACCCCACCACCACATGGTCACACAGAGTTGATGTGACAGAGAAGGCTTGAACCCTGTCTGGTTCTCTCATGTCACAGTGGCTTCCTTAGTATAAAAAAATAACAAAAAAACGAAAAGACAATCCTATACTTCACACTGTTATGAAGACCAGGTAGAGTTATATTTATAGCATAAACAATATGTATTTATGTATCATATAAGCATAATAGAAATAAAATATCCTGTTTGCTTAGTGTCTGTGTCCCTCACTGGGCCCCAAGCCCCATAAGGGAGGGAACCAGGTGGATGGGATCCCAGCCCCTTAAATACAGTAGAAGCTCAATAAAATTTTGTGTATAAAAAAGAAAACAACTTACAGATGCTAAACAGCACCATAGCGATAAAATCATCAACAACCAGGTTGCAAAAAATCCTATAGGACAAACATCAGTTTCTTCAACAAATTTCGAGGGGGAAGAAAACAGTGGAGAAGGGAATTTACGGATTAAGAGAGCTCTGAGGAATATATGAACCAGATGCGATGTGTGGATCTGATTCAAACCAGCCAATGTTAAATTTATGGGATAATCCAGAAAATTTCCAAGACCATATGAATGTTGGTTAACATTATTGCTTTCTTTTAGATGTAACAATGATATTGAGGTTGTGTTTAAATGAGAATCCCTGTCTTTAAAAAATATACATGCGCATATTTATAGCTGAGATGATATAGTGTCAGGAGTTTGCAAATAATCTGGGGGTGGGAAGTGAGGCTGGGGTAGAGATGAAAGGAGATTGGTCTCGAGTTGTTTGCTGTTGAAGGTGGAAAAAGCCTATGGGGGCTTTTGGCACTATTTTGCTATTTTTGTATGTATTTGAGGTGTTCTATAATAAAAATTTAGAAGGAAGTTCGGGAGGGAGGGAGAGAAAGGCAAAGAAGGACAATCCTAGACTTTGCAGTCAAACTTGGATTCAAATCATGGCGCTTCCATTTACCAGCTGTGAGACTTAAGGTACTATTTGTCAATAGTTTCCTTAAGTGTGATGGAAATAAAAATAGCGCCTGTCTCCTAGCATGGGTTGTAAGAAGTAAATGAAATCATATATGTAAAGTGTGTCTGACAAAGTGTAAGTAATAAATGGCAATAGCAATTAGGACCAAATATAAGGAGTTTCCTGGTGGTCTAGTGGTTAGGACTTGGCGCTTTTACTGGTGTGGCCCAGGTTCAATCCCTGATCTGGAACAGCTTGACTGAAAAAAAAAAAAAGAAAAAAAACAAATATAAAACATGCTGCCCTGGTTATCCAAGTATAATTGGTGTTTGAATTAAAAATTACACTTTAATAATAATAACTAAAGTTACAGAATACTCACTATGTACCTAGCACAGTCCTAGATGTTGTACATGTAAAAACTCATTTACTCCTCATACTTAAAATGAATCCTCTTTGGGTTTGGCTTTTGTTCTCTCTCTCTTTTTTTTTTTTTTGGCTTTTTAGGGCCACACCTGAGGCATATGGAGCTTCTCAGGCTAGGGGTCAAATTGGAGCAGCAGGCCACAGCCACAGCCACAGCAGCACCACATCTGAGCCCCATCTGTAGCTTCACAGCACCTTGTGGCAACACCGGATCCTTAACCCACTGAGCAAGGCCAGGGATTGAACCTGAACCCTCACAAACACCATGTCAGGTTCTTAACTGCCTGCACCACCACAGGAACTCCTGTTTTTTTTTTTGTTTTCTTTTTTTTTTTTTTGGCCACATCCATGGCATGTGGAAGTCCCCGGGCTAGGGACTGAATCCACACCTAGCAGCAACCCAAGCCACTACAGTGACAATACCAGATCCTTAACCTGCTACCCACAAAAGAACCCCAAGTGAATCCTCTTTAAATGAGATTAAAAAGTTTGCAGCAAATGGTGACAATAAATTAGACAAAAACTGAGGGAAATTTATCTTTGAAAGATGAAACTAAGTAAAAATAGTTTTTTATTTTAGAAAATTTATGAAATTATTCATTTAGTATTTTTACTGTTATTTCCAATGTGCTCTGATTCTCAAACAATGGGCGAAGGTTTTAGGGTTTCTTTGGAGCAATTTTTCTGACATTTCATGATAGCGCAACAGTAATATTCTTTGCTTTTTACTTTTTCAGCACAATCACGAAAATAGTAATTCTCACAAAAATATTAGAGGGCCTTATCCATTTTCTGAAGGCTTTCTTAATATTTCCTATTGAAATAATTCTCTTTTGAAGTATCCTGTTGATTTTCTCCCCTTCAATTGTTAAGTGGACTGATTCTCACACATTCGTTAACAGGTTTGTCTGAAACCTAGGAATTCTCCAACATCACCCTTCTGAATGCTTCATGAAATCCTGTATCTTTGCAAGATTTTTAATGCGCTGTTAGCTTGGAAGATGCTGGTGTCAGGGAGGGTGAAGTGGGACAGAGGTATTCAAAGGGGTGTTGATTTTATTAACTGTTAGTTATAAGGGAATTCTTCTTTCCTGTGCTACCTTCCAATTATTGAGACTAGAATACTGGATCTCAGATGACCGTCTATACAATCAAGGTTTCAAGTAAATTATATATAGCCCCAAACTCCTGAAAAGCAGTATTAGAATTAACAATTGAGTACGTCAACCCAAAAGGATTTTGGCCTAAATATCTAGACAATCCCCCCTTATCGCCACTCCCGTTTGATTTTATAGGTATGGATTAAACATCCTCCCCTTAAACCCATTCAGATGGACAAAGCTGGGAAGAGTAACAGGGCCCACCAAAGGCAAGATTAAGAAGGTAAAGATGAACCTTGACCTTTTATGACTCAGTGTTAACCAGAATTCAAACTCCTGCTGCTTAACCAGAGCATTCCTTTCAATTCAATCCATGCAAATAAATATTTCAGCTCTAACATACAAAGTAAAAGGGGGAATGACACCACAGGGAGTGAAATATTGCCGCGTTTCAGCCTTACCACCAAATGTAAACAGTCTCCATGGATTATTTAAATAAGGTCATAATGTAAAAAACCTCAGCAGTATTTGACAGAGATCAAAGGGAGAGTACAGAAATATAACATGAGAGATTTTATTTCCTGAACCACATAAAACCTTGCAAAGAAAAGCCATTTACAGCCAACTGAAGGTACATTCATAAATATGACAACCTGCCTTTACCGGTGTTGAACAAGCTGGCCCAAGCACATGGGATTCACATTTGGGGCATGTTAAAAATAGATTCTCAAGGGAATTCCTTTGTGGCATAGCTGGTTAAGGATCCAGCACTGTCACCACAGTGGCTTGGGTCACCGCTGTGGCACAGGTTGATTCCCTGGCCCAGGAACTTCCACATGCCTGGGCACAGCCAAAAGAAAAAAGAGAGAGAGAGATTCTCAGGCTCCTCCCACTAAAGCTCCAATCAGTACTTCTAGGAGTAGAGCCTAGGAACTGATACATTTTATTGAGCATCCCAGGAAACTTTAAGTTCACGTATGTTTAAAAAACACTGCTTTGGAGTTCCTGTCATGACTCAGGGGTAACAAACCTGACTAGTATCTATGAGGATGCCAGTTCAATCACTGGCCTTACTCAGTGGGTTAAGAATCCAGTGTTGCCGTGAGCTGTGATGTAGGTCGCAGACGGAGCTCAGATCCCACATTGCTGAGGCTGTTGCATAGGCCAGCAGCTACAGCTCCAATTCGACCCCTAGTCTGGGAACCTCCATATGCCTCAGTGTGGCCCTAAAAATCAAAACAAAAAAGAAAAATAAAAAATAAAAAACGAAAAATATTGTCTTAGTCAAGTTGGGCCATTAAGAGTAAGGATGGTTAAACAATAAACAGAGCACCTCTGGCTGATCTCTGGAGTCAACATGGAAAACAAATCAAAATAAGCTTTGGCTGATGTTGGGTTGTATCTTGACTTTGCCCTTTCCTAGCTCTAAGCCCTTGAACCAGTAACTAATATGGGTAAGCTTTTTTCCCCTTGTGTGTAAAAGGGGTGTAGCATCAGCCCACAAGAGATATGAATAAGATAAATAAATGGGAGAACTCAGCACGCTCTGTGACATATAGTAAGTGTGCAGTAACCATCGAATCCCTTCACCTTTTATGCATATCTTGCTAGAAAATGTGCCCAAAGACAGGCCAACACAAGCCATGAGTGTTGGCATTCTTTATATGGGCTGGAGGCATGCTGCCATTATCCTTCTCAACCAGCACTGCCCCCCCTCCACTGCTTCCCATCATCCCCCACTCAACAATCACACCTGACTTCCTGCTGGCAAAATCAGACACAACCAAGCTGTACTGTGCTGGTGCTGCCACCTGTCGACAGCTATGAAAGATTGATTCTCTCTTCTCTTTTTTTCCCCCTCAAGGGGCTCATACCCATAATTTCCCCTTCTATTATTAGCAACAGGCATTGTCTTTCACCCAAAACTTCTATTTTCTTTCCAATATTTTTCTCAGAAACCTCTGGAAATACTTCCTCTTACCTGCCCCACAACACTCTCCATCTGTGTTTGATCTGGGTGCCAAAACCAAGCTTGATCAGAGCTGATGAGCATAAGGGTAGCTATCGGCACTATTCTATCTGTGACACAGAACAGAAAAGCCATCTGTTCAAAAGTGATATTGGAACAAAAAGCATTGCTATCAACCTGGGGAGCCCTTGAAGGTGCCCAGACGTTCTCTTCAGAATCAATCCAGAAATATGTGCCTCCTTCTTAACCTTTAAGAAAAACGTTCTCAAATACCAGCAGGCATGATCAGTCACAAGCAATTTCTCTTTTAATCTTTGCATTGCTGCTCTTGAAAACAAGAAAACCGTGATCCAGGTCACAGGAGTGACCCTCATGACAGGTAGTGCTGGAATCATTGAGGCTCGAGGATGTGAAAATGGTCATCTTTCCCCTACTCCAAACTGCTTCCTGGAGTCCCATTCTGGTGTGATCTACAGAGTAGAGAGGACACTGCAGTTACTGGCCTCCTGCTCATGCCCACACTGGACTTCTCTCCTGTTTTGTCTTTCCTTCCTCTCCTCCCTAATTCGTTGTTTTTCCCACCTTCCAACTTGGCACCATCAGACCTGGATTCAGATTCTGCCAGTACCACTCACTAGGTGTGTGACGTGGGGTGTGCCAGGCTCCTGGGCCTCAGTGTTCCTATCTTTAAAATGGGAGTCATGACGATATCAAAGCCATAAGGTCATGATGAGAACTCGGTGCCTTCATAAGTTCAGAAGACAGTGAGTGTGTGTCACATTGCTCGTCAGGACTGGTGAGAACAAGCACTCAACAACTGTTAGCTCTGGCTTCTTACTCCTCTGCGTCTTTCACCTGTGCTAGCATGAGCTTGCCAGTAAACCTGGGGGAGTACTCCTTGGCTCCCCGTGTGCCAGATTCAGTGTCACCCCCGCAAAGATGTGTTAAAGTAGCAGCAGGGAAGGGATGGACAAGCCTTCCTTGGGCTTTTCCTAAGGGAGAATTACTCTTCCTCTTGCCCATTTTCCAAGCCTCAATAACTCCTTTTGGTCAGGCGCTGGCAGAAGCAGATTAACCTTTAAACACATTTTGATTTTTTATCTCACAGTACATTCTTAGGGTTTTTTTCTTTTTCTTTTTCTTTTTCTTTTTCTTTTTCTTTTTATGGCTACACCTGTGGCATATGGACATTCCCAAGCTAGTGGTAGAATTGGAGCTGCAGCTACCTGCCTACACCACAGCCACAGCAACACAGGATCTGAGCCACATCTTCGACTGACACCACAGCTCACGGCCACACCAGATCCGTAACCCCCTGAGTGAGGCCAGGGATCAAACTCTACATTCTCAGAGTTCCCGATGTGGCACAGTGGAAACAAATCTGACTGGGAACCATAAGGTTGCGGATCCAATCCCTGGCCTCAAGCAGTGGGTTACGAATTTGGCATTGCCATGAGCTGTGGGGTAGGTCGGAGGTTCGGCTCAGATCTGGGGTTGCTGTGGTTGTGGCTGTGGCCGGCAGCTGTAGCTCCAATTCGACCAGTAGCCAGGGAACCTCCATATGCCACAGTGTGGCCCTAAAAAGCCAAAAAAAAAAAAAACCAAAAAAATGAAAGACAAAAAACCCCACATCCTCCTCCATAAGAACCACTATGTCAGGTTCTTAACCTGATGAGCCACAATGGGAACTCCTAAAGGTACATTTTCAAATGTCCTTCTCCTGTTTACAAATGAGACGTGATTATTGAGGATAATTTGGAAAAACACAGAAAGTTTCAAAGATGGAAATATCCCCAATTCCCCCCACCCAGAGATACTAATAACATTTGCCATGGTTTCCATGTGCATATATTTCTATGTTTGTTAAGAATAGACTCCTACCATTGTTAAACATTTTTGTCTGATTTTCATGTTTTGCTTTTGTTACTTAACTTATACAGTGAACATTTCTCAGGATTAAATGTTCATCAAAAAATGACTGTACCATAATCCATCACGCAAATATACAATTATTTACATATTCTTCAGGGTTTCCAATTTATACAACTTAAACTATCTTCAAAAATACATTTTTTTAATCAGAAATCTTTCATCCTCAATTGTGAGTATTTCTCTGGGATTAATTTCTGGAGGACGATTTCTGGGGTCAGAATGCAATGCCCTTCTTAAGGCTCTTGGAAGATACTGCAGAATTCTGCAGAAAGACTGTACTTCTTTACAGCCCCATCAGCAAAGTCTGAGGGACATAAAAGGTCCACTTTTAGTCTCAGGGTCCTGATGAAATAGCCCCTTTTGGAAACTGAGTAGAGGTTGCAAGGGCTTCTTGCCAAGAATTCAACTTCCTGCTGCTTACTTTCTTCAAGACAACCTCGGGTGTATTAAAGAGGCATCCTGCCTCAAACAAGTCCTACGGCCTGACACCACCCTAAATTTCTCCATCATTTTAGTGAAACCCCAAAGGCACCTGCACTAAAATTGGCTTGCATGCCTAACCACACCCAGAAACCCAACCTAAGTACCTCATGCATTGTCTTCATAACACTAGTTAAAAGTGGTGACCTTTTGTTCTCTTGTATCTTGTGCATCTCCCCGACCATAATGCAAACTCCCCGAGGGGCCATTTTGCTTATTCCTCATCGTAAGCTCAGCCCCAGCCCTCTGCCCAGCACAGAGCAAGTGCTCAATAAATATTATCAAGGAGTTCCAGTGGTGGCTCAGTGGTTAACGAATCTGACAAGGAACCATGAGGTTGCAGGGTCGATCCCTGGCCTTGCTCAGTGGGTTAAGGATCCGGCATTGCCGTGAGCTGTGGTGTAGGTTGCAGACGCGGCTCGGATCCCGCGTTGCTGTGGCTCTGGTGTAGGATGGCAGCTACAGCTCCGATTAGACCCCTAGCCTGGGAACCTCCATATGCCGTGGGAGTGGCCCTAGAAATGGCAAAAAAGACTAAATAAATAAATAAATAAATAAATATTATCAAATGACTGAATGATTCATCTCTGTCATTCCTACACCACACTTGCCCCCCGCCCCAATTTTATAAGAGTTGTTTTGGGCTCCATAAACAGATGTAAATTTTTAATCATGAGAGACAGTATAGCCATTTATTATACCTCCAAAGATCAGAGAATTTCTTAACTGGCACAGTCTATCTGTATTTTGGTTTAGGTTGTTTGTTTTAATTTTATTGGAGTATAGTTGACTTACGTCATTGAGTTAGTTTCGGGTGTACAACAAAGTGAATCTGTATATACATATATCCATCCTTTCTCAGATTCTTTTCCCATATAGACCACCACAGAGTATTGAGTAGATTTTCCTGTGCTATACAGTAGGTCCTTGTTACTTACCTATCTTATATTTAGGAATGTATATGGCATAGTCAATTTTGTCAGCAAAAAATCCACTGTTATTCACAAGCTGCTCAGTTTAGGAAGTCACTTCAAAAATCATTAAAAGGAAAAAAAGAAAAAAAGAAAGTCATTTCAAGAAGCACTACCAGCACCAGGTGATAGCTTGACTGCTGCTCCACATCATAGGGTTCAAGCTCAGTGCTAGCTTAGAACTCTCCTATCGGCCTAGGGACCACCTCTGGGATTCCAGTTCTAGGATACTTTAGACTGTCCAGTCTGGACCAGCTGAGCTGCACACAACCCTGTAAGGCTATTGCAAGCTATTGAGATAACCGGTCTGCTGTCACTTAAAGTCTGAAGTACCCAAAGTTTGAAGTGTCTTCAAAATGTACAGAGAGGGAGTTCCTGTCATGGCACAGCAGAAACAAATCCGACTTGGAACCATGAGGTTGCGGGTTTGATCCCTGGCCTTGCTCAGTGGGTTAAGGATCCGGGGGTTGCTGTGAGCTGTGGTGTAGGTGGCAGATGCGGCTTGGATCTGGCGTTGTTGTGGCCCTGACGTAGGCCAGCAGCAATGGCTCCGATTAGTCCCCTAGCCTGGGAACCTCCAAATGCCATAGGTGCGGCCCTAAAAAGACAAAAAAAAAAAAAATGTACAGAGAGTACAGGAACTACATTCCCTTCCTTGAATCACAGCCCTCTCACTCTGGATAAGTTACTTAATCTTACTGTGCCTCAGTTTCCTCATCTATAAAATAGGAATACTAACGGTATCCTTCTCATTTTGTTTTCAGGAGGATTAATATGCTAATATACGTAAACCACCCTGAACCATGCCTCACACACAGGAAAACTCAGGGAACATCTTCCATCATGTTACTGCTGTCCCTTGGCCACCAGCACCTCTTGATGACATCACCTTCAACTCCTCCGTCACCAGCCCAACTCTCAGCCCCCTCTTGTTCTTCCTTTTTACATCTCAGATCTCGGCCCTTTAACAATAGAGACCTATCGGGAGTTTCCATTATGGCTCAGCGGAAAACGAATCTGGCTAGCATTCATGAGGACTCAGGTTCAATCCCTGGCCTTGCTCAGTGGGTTAAGGATCCAGCATTTCCGCAAACAGTGGTGTAGGTTGCAGAGGCAGCTCAGATCCTGAGTTGCTGTGGCTGTAGTGTAGATGGGCAGCTGCAGCTCCAATTTGACCCCTAGCCTGGTAACATCCATATGCCATGGATTCGGCCTTAAAAAGACCAAAAGAAAACAAACAAACAAACAAACAAAAAAACCCAACAACAATAAAGACCTATCAAGCACCAGCTACATGCTGGGCACTGGGCTAAGGACACAAGTGTGCCCTTCTCTGGGCACCTAGTCCAGGACACTGAAAAGGAACTGGGCAGTCACAAGAGCTGGGATAAGATAAGAGCTAGGATGGGGGTAGATGTCCTGCCATATGACGCAGCCTCGGTGCACCAAGAATACTTTCCTGAACAAAAAGACCCAGAAGATGAGCAGAAGTGAGACTGCTTAGGGGTCATGGGAGGCAGAAGGTAAAGAAGAGAATTATAGAAAGAAGGAAGAGCCCACAGAAAGGCCGGGGAAACAAGTGAGGAGAGGCTAGTTCAGGGCAGTAAAAAAGCTTCTATGACAGGAAAAAAATGGGGGAGGTAGGAGAGGGCCAGGGAGTTCTGAGAGGTGGTGATGCTGACCCCAGCAAGGCCAGTCACCCTAAAGAGCTTGAAGGCAACAGAGAACGTCTGAAGGATTTCAAGCAGGGTAGTGATGTGATCGTATCTCCATTTTAAAACATCATTCTGGCTGCGGAGGGCAGACTGTCTTGCATGGGGTTATGAATGGATGGAAATTCCTTTGTGGCACAATGGGTTAAGGTTCTGGAGCTGCCCACTACAATGGCAGCATGGGTGCAGTCCCTAGCCCAGGAACTTCCATATGCTACAGGTGCTGCCAAAAAAAAAAAAAAAAAAAAAAAATGGAACCATAGAGACTAGGAAGGGGCAGCAGATCCAGGTGGGATGGTGCCTGATGACAATGTCAGTGGGAATTAGGGATGGAAAGGGATGGATGGACTTGTAGATGTTGAGGAGGAACAGTGAGCCAGATATGGTAATGAACTGGACATTGAGGCAGGGAGCCGGTCCTTCCCCCAGGACCTGATCCCTTGCACCCTGGTCCTCCAGCGCCTCCACCCCTAATGCCCACCTCCACTTGGCCGCCAGACTCTGCTTCCCCAGATACCATCCTAAACACATCCCTGCCAGTACCCCCAAACTACTGGGATATCTAATCATTGGCTTGGTCACCTCTGCTCTGTGCTGGAACACAGTGGCTCCCACATCCATCCTGCATTCACAGGGCTGACCTGCTCACTGTCCCCTTGCCCAGATACACCTTCTAGATCTTTCTCATCTCAGCTTTAACATCACCTCCTCAAAGAGGGCTCCCCTGAGAGCCTGTAATTCTCACAGCCCTGACAGTGAACATGCATTTGCTTCTCCTTATCCACTCGCTCCCCACCCCCCCGCCCCCATGACTTCTTTGAGTGTCAGTCCATGAGGACAGGGACCTGATGCCTGCTAGGTTTCCCTAACATCTAGCACTATGCTGGCACATGCTGGTGCTCAATAAATATTCGTGGAATGAGGCGCAAGTGAAGGAAACATACTTTGTCCCCAGCTATGAATCAAGGCAGTTCCCTTTATAATCCAACCCTTGTGTGCCTCTCAAGTTCCATCTCCAACATCACCCTGCACTCATACACCCTGCCATGCATTTACATGCATGTGTGCATGCATGTTCACACACACACACTTTAGGCTAAGCAATGTTGACCTGGCAACAATTCCCCAAATACCAAACTTGCACACATGATTTCCCCCATAGCATGCCTATCTGCCCTATTGATCCTTCAAAGCCCAGCTCAGACATTACTGCTTTCAGGAAGCCTTTCCACACCACCTCATCCCAACTAGGTTACTCCCCCACGTCCCCTCTGGTCCCTCTGTGCTATGTTTATTGCACCTGGATGTCATTGTTGTGCTATATTTGCATTCTCTGCCTGTCTCCCTACTAGACTTGATTGAAGGCAAGCCTTACCTTTCAACTTGGAACCCCAGCCCTCTCAGGGCTTCTGAAAGAATAATGCCCTGTTACACAGGCTACTCCTCCCCTCCACTCCCTCCTGAGAGACCTGCCCTAATCACCCAAGGTCTTGGCACCAGCAGCCCTTCGGCTTTCAGACATGGAAAGCTGACTGTGGATTTGGTCGGCCTCATCCTTACCCTTCAACAGCCTAGAGCCAGCAGCAAATCAGAGTTTCTCCCTCCCCTTCATCCCAATTTTCATACAACTAAAAGTAAATCCAAAAATGAATATCCCAAACCAGAAGCCAATTGCAATGGCTGCTTCAGGGGGTTGAGGAGAGAGAGCCTGGGGTCTGCGGAGGAAAGGAGGCTTCTTTTCACTAAATGTTTCTGCTCAGGTTTTCTATGGAAACGTATTATTTTTTTCAGTTGCATTATAATAATAAAGTAGTTACTAAGCAGCATGAGCATCAAGGGCAGGAAGCCTTAAGAAGGAAAAGACACCACAGGTCAAGGCCCTCAGGGAGTATCTGAAGGGGACGTATGGGCCACTAAGACAGGGAAGAGGTCCCCATCCTACCTGCCCATCAGTATCCTCCTCCGCTGGATGAGCAAGCAGAGGCACTGCCATGGCTGACACCGGCAAACAAACAAAAAACAAAAAACAAAAAAAAAAAAGAAGAAGAAAGAAAGAAAGAAAGAAAAAGAAAAGGAAGAATTGGGACAATCACTGACTCTCTCTGACCCAAGGGTGACAGATACCATCCTACAGGGACAGGAGAGCGATCTCGCACACCTATAGCCCATGCATATCAGGGACTGGCTAGTCCAAAGGCTGTGCCCCTGGGCTCAACCAGTGAAGAAAGCAGCATGTGCCTGCATGGGCTTCCCAGGCTGCAGATGTGTAAACAGCTGCCCACATGCAATGCAGCAACTCACCGTAAATACGAGCACTAGGCACACATGTGAATGGAGAAGAGATTAAGGATTTTTTTCCAACCACAGCTTCAACTGGCCAGTGTCTCTACGACACACCATCTCTTCCTGCCCACCCCCCCAACACCACTTCTGCACACTAAGGACACATAGCCAGGCAGGGCCAGCTCCCGGCCGTCAGAGGGGCCCAGAACGCATAGGCCTTTCACTGCCACTGAGTCTAGGGACCATTTGGTGATCTGTGCCACCTCGTCTCCCAGGAGAAAACACCTTCTTTGTCCACAGTGTTAGAGAAAGGAGACCCTTTTGTGGGTTAGTAAAAAGCTGCCTTATTTGGTTTTTTCCCTCCCCTTCTAGAACCTAGTTTTTGACAGTCCTGTGTTGAACCTGCCTTGGTATGCACAAGGCAGCACTTATGACAACTGTAATTTGACCCTTGGCAATCCAACTTGGCCCCTAAATAACTGCCAGCATGGGTATAAAACCTCCAGCAACAATGCCGGCCCAGTGGCTATTAGGGTGATTTACTCTGGACCACATCAAGTTCAGCAGCTGGGAAAGAAGGCAGAGCCTGAAATGGTCTTTCACACTCGTGTCGTAAATTCAGATCATGGCTTCAAAGGTGGTGCCAAAGAGTGGTAGCCCAAAGTCAAGAGGCCGGGGTTTTGTTTTCCAGGGCAAAGGGACCCCATCAATGACAGGAGAGTTCTGTGGAGTGACCCAGGGATGGGTTCCCGGCCACCTCTCCCCTCGCTGTGTCCCTCTGGCTTGAAGGAGCATAAAATGTGTCAGTGGCCCCATGCTCGGTAAATCACTGGATGTGAACCCGGCTGGCCTGGGTGATGGCCTGAGGGGGCCCATTCTCCTGGAGGTGCCACCCAGCAGGTCCCTACTCAGTGACCCTACTGCTGGGTCACCAGGAGTGTGAGACCAGTCAGCCTGCTCAGTCACCAGAAGGGACCTTTTCCAGGGTTAGAAAGAGGTGAAGGGAGAAGAGTCCTTGATTCCCCCAAAGAAACGGCCTCAGCTGTCTCTTTGGGGAGGACTTTTACTTGACAGAGCTCTTAGGAAAACACCACATGCTGATACTGACAACTTAATAATCTCCAATGTTTACTGAGCACGGGCTTTTTGCCAAGAATAGTGCTACTGGAAAAAAAAAAAAAAAAAAAAAAAGTTTTGTTTCAGAACCAAAAAGGCCAACGAGAGAAAAAAAAGTGGCTGTATTGGATTAGAAGCAGGTATCAAAGACATTCATCAACAACAGCTCCTGCCTGTTAAGGGAATGCTCTGCCCTAATATTGACCTTGAGAGGTAAATACAATTAGAACTGCCATTTTACAGGAAACGGCAGTCAAGGAACACTCCCATCATCTTACAGCTAGCTGCATATAGCAGTGTGCGAGTTTTCACATTACACTGGCACATTTAAAAATTTAGCATGCACTTGCACTTAGGGATCAGGTCATTAAAATCACAAAGAGCAAGTATATTAGAATGGATAAGCAATGAGGTCCTGCTGTACAGCAGAGGGAACTATATCCAATCTCTCGAGATAGAACATGATGGAAGATAGAATGAGAAAAAGAATGTTTATGGGAGTTCCCATCATGGCTCAGCAGTAACGGACCCAACTAGTATCTATGAGGACGTGGGTTTGATCCCTGGCCTCACTCAGTGGGTTAAAGATCCGGCATTGCCGTGAGCTGCAGGGTAGGTCGCTGACATGGCTCAGATCCTGCATTGCTGTGGCTGTGGCATAGGTTGGCATCTACAGCTCCAATTTGACGCCTAGCTTGGGAACTTCCATATGCCGTGGTTATGGCCCTGAAAAAAAAAAAAAAGACAAAAAAAAAAAAAAAAAAAGGAATATGGATGTATATATGACTGAGTCACTATGCTGTACATCAGAAACTGGTACAACACTGTAAAACAACTATACTCTAACAAAAATAACATTTTTAAAAAGAACAAGTGTTTTAACCATTTTTCTGCAATCTTTTAAAGAAACATCTTTCTCAGGAGTTCCCATCATGGCTCAGTGGAAACAAATCTGACCAGTATCCATGAGGACACAGGTTTGATCCCTGGCCTCACTCAGTGTGTTAAGGATCCATCATCTCTGTGAGCTGTGGTGTAGGTCGCAGACTCTGCTCAGATCTGGTGTTGCTGTGGTTGTGGTGTAGGCGAGCAGCTACAGCTCCAATTTAACCCCTAACCTGGGAACTTCCATATGCCACAGGTGCAGCCCTAAAAATCAAAAAGAAAGAAAGGAAGGAAGGAAGGAAGGAAGGAAGGAAGGAAGGAAGGAAGGAAGGAAGGAAGAAAGAAAGGAAGGAAGGAAGGAAGGAAGGAAGGAAGGAAGGAAGGAAGGAAGGGGGAGAAAGAGAGGGAGAGAAGGAAGAAAGAGAAATGCCTCTCTCTTTATTTGACACAGTGGAGAAACAAGTTAGCATGACCTTCATCTTAAGCCTTGACATTTACTAAGTGGGCGTGTTAAGGGCCAGCTGGTGATCCAAGGAGGCCCAGTGGTTCAGGAGACCAGGGGTCCAATCCCACCCTCCCATTCACTTGCTGTGTGACCTTGGTCATGTCCCTTCCCTTTTTGGTGTCTCAGGCTCATCTTCCAAGATGAGGGAGCTTATTTCTCCCCCACACCCAGCTCTAAAGCTGGAGTTTTTAACATATGCACTGGGAGGGAAGCCTGCCACCAGCACACCCAGCCCAAGAGAATGAAGTCATTCAGGACCGTTTCCACTTGACCTTGCCTCCCTGTGCTCATTGAGCTGGGTTTGCGCTATGCTGGAACCATGGAAAAGCCTCAAGTTTTATGTAGCAGAAGCTTCCTCCATTACCATTACCATAATGGCCTAGGCCAGGGGAGGAAAATAGGTTTTATTTTGCTTGCATTATATCAGTGAGGTCCAGTCAGGGAACAGAAATCGTACCAGGAATTTTAATAGATGGAGTTTAATATCAAGAAGTGCTGACTAGGTAACCCAAATGGTAAAAAGAGAATTCAAGGGGATCACGGAGGTAGAAATTAAGGAACAGCTCCCACCCCTACAGCCAGGGCCCAAAGGGAATTATTAAAATGTGGAAGCTTGGAGGAGGGGGACCGCAGAGGTAAGACTCAGACCACTGAGGATGGGGCTGACAGGCTGGTGCCAGTGTCTCAAAGGGAACAGAAGGAAGCCAGTTGTGAAAACGACAACCTGGATTTGGCTTTTACTGCAGGAAGAGACTGCCACTGCTGGAGTGAAGGACCATGGCCTGGGTGACGTGCGCAGGACACAAGCTGACCCAAAGGAGCCAGTCCCTGAGGTCCTCCAGCCGGGAAGCTTCCCTCTAGCTCCCCCTGGTGGGCAGGGTCCCGGCCCCATCATCCTAGAGCAGGTATAGAAGGGTGAGTTTGGCGTTGAGTCAGGTATTGGGGCTTGCTACCTAGCCCAGCTACCTGGAATTGCTTCCTGGAGTACTATATTGAAGACCAGGCTTATGAAGTCTAATCTAGGCTCAGCTGAAGAAAATTCTCATGACAAATTGGTGATGTGGAATATGAACCTAGAAAAGAGACCTGGTGGCATGAATGCCACATATTTGCCATTCCTCTGGTGATTAAATGACCCACCACAGTGAGCATGAGAAGTAAGTGCTGCCTCCCAACTTCCAAGAGTATATTCAGCTAGGCGGGCAAAATGAGCTGCAGAGCCAAGGCGGTGACCAACAGAACCCCCTCCTGTTCCCACCATGGCCAGCGATCACTCACCTAATGCTCCCAATCAGGTTGTTGTGTCCAGAATCTGAAGTAAAGTTCTAGACCTGCCACCCAGTGATTTCCAGGGAACCACCGATTAGAGCGAGAGAGGGATGGTTTAAAGGATATTCTTCTCAAAGGGTCACAGAAGAGTGGAGACCAGGAGCAGAATCTCAGACAGCAACACAGGCCAGGCACCCGCACAGGCCTCAGCCTAGGGGATAGAGTCCATCACAAGGCAGGCAAGGCTATGGAGTCAGGTAGTCCTGGGTTCACATCCCAGGTGGGCCACTTTCTTGGTATTTGGATTAAGCAACAGATACTATCTCTGTCCATAAATCAGGTGAGCAAGAAAGATCAATGTATACGTTTTTGAAAGCACAACTTCATTTTGATTTTGCTGATACGAAATGATGATTCCAGTCTTTTACAGGAAGGTTCCAGGGCTGGGTGGGAGTCAGCTTTCACTAGCTCATGAGAGCAGATGGCAGATAGCTTTTCCCACCTGCCCATTCAGTGACCTCACGTTGGCACCTTGAAATCAGTCATGGTGGAGCAGTTACACCACTTACACCCCAAAATCAGCAAGTGCTACCAATGAGGGCTTCTTTCTTCTTCCTTTCTTCTTCTTCTTCTTCTTCTTTTTTTTTTTTTTTTTTTTTTTTTTTTTTTTGAGCCAGTCACCAGATCCACTGGTCCCCTTCCTTTCCCAGAGCCTGCACTGAGGTTGGGAGGAGAAGAATGCAGATCTGGTAATGGTGTAGCACCCATCAGTCCTAGCTCCACTTTGCTACCCCCAGAACCACCCTATTCATGTCTGTAGGGCATCTGCAGACCACCTCTCTCTTCCCTCTGCTGTGCCACCTTTGGAGCTGGGCCCCTCTGGGAGGCTGTCCTCTTGTTCCTTCGTTTAAGACAAAGCCCTTCCCTGCAGTTCCTGCAGTTCCTATTCTCCTTACCTCCTACCTCCAGTCCTAGGAAGCTTTTTTTTTTCCCCATGCAAATAAAATTCTTTCCTTCTCAAAAACTATTCTTAAAGGTTTTAAGCTTTTGGAATCAAAAAACCAGGAAATTCTGTCTCAAATCTACCTTGAGCTTAGGAGCATATGGGAGACTTTCTTTTTGAATGGGAGAAAGAGGAGGGCAGAAGTCCTAGAAAGAAAAAAAAGATTAATGTGGCAAAGAATTCAGTCCACAAGCACATTCCATAATTCTGAGCTTTTGGGTTTTTTGTTTTCTTTTTCTTTTTTTATCATTAGAATGAGCTAGTAGCTTTCTCACACTTCCCTGTTGAAGTGTGAAAGACAAATAATGTCAATAAATGGCCTCTACAGTGCTTAGTGCATAGTAGGTCCTCAGGAAAGGGTGGCTTCTTTTATCTTCATTGAGGCTATGCCCAACAAGACCAGACTCAGTGTAGACAGAAAGCCAGCATCAGGTTTCTCATCCTTCCCTGCCTTGCCCAGGAGCAGACGTTGTAATCCATTGAGTCTGAGAAGCAGGTACTGGTACATTAATATGGAGTAAAAACCCCACATGCTGAATGAACATGCAAAGTGGTCTTAGGTTAAGCAAAAAGTCAAATGGAATATTTAACAAGGGAATAAAACCAGTAATGTTCCCTCAGAGCATAGCATCTTGGCAAGCTGCCCTCTTCTTGGACGGTCTCCCTTCCGTGTCTTTCCAGGCCTCCTTTCTTGCCTGTTATTCTGACTCCACATGTTCCATCTGGTCAGTTTCATCCATAACCACAGCTGCCAGGCACCTCCCCACCGCCATCCATTGATGAATCACAATTCCATTCTTCTCTGCCCTGAACACCAGACCACATTTGCAGCTGTCTCTTGGACATCGCCCGATAAACTTCCCACAGACATCCTCCCACATTCAACATGTCCCATCTTGAACTCTTCATCTGCCCCCTTCTCCTGACATTGACCATGGTCTGCTGTCTCTATCCTAGTGAAGTAAATGCCACTTCTGGTCAACCCAAATACCTCCTTCACTCTCATTCCCCACATCGGTTGATGAGGAAGTCCTATGGTTCAACCCCTGTAGTGCCTGCCTCTGCAGCCTTTCTCTCCAAGCACCTTGGAGTGACCATTGTTTCTCACAGGGATGACCAGTTCTCCCACCAATTCTTCCTCTGCTCTCCCAACTTTCCCCCTTCCAGTCCCATCTCATTGCCTAAAACTAATCTGAATGTACTGGAGTTCAAGTCAGTAAAAAGCAGGAAACCCTTAAAGGAAATAAATGAAAGCAAAAACTAGTTATTTGAAAAAAAATAATAAAATTGATAAATCTTTAACCAAACTGCTTGGGAAAAAAAAGGCACAAGTTAACACCATCATACATGAGAAGTCCTTACAAATTCTAGAGATTTTTAAAGGATAATGAAGAATTCTTTTGAACAACTTCATGCCAATAAATTTAAAATCTAAAATGAACACATTCCTAGAAAGACAAAAACTGTAAAGGTCACTTAAGAAAGACTGTAACTTGAATAGGCCTATAGCTATTAAATGAATTTATGGTTCAAAACCTCCCCACAAAGAAATTTCTAGGCCCAGATGACTTCACAGGTAAATTCCACCAAACTTTATAGGACAAAATAAAACCTTCCAGAAAAGTGAAGAGGAAGGATACTGCCCAGTTGATTCTATGATGCCAGGATTATCTTAGTATCTATGATGCCAAGATTATCTTAATAAACTATACAAAGAAAACTCCAAACCAATATTCCTAGGAACACACATGCCAAAACTCTTAAAAAAAAGTCTATCAAATCAAATCTAAAAATATATTAAAAGGCCAAGACCAAGTTAGCTTCACCCCAGGAATGCAACATAGTCTAACATCAATGTGATTCACTTAGTATTAACAGACTAAAAGACATAAATCATATGAACACCTCAATAGATGTAGAAAAGGCATTTGATAAAACCCAACATCCAATTTCTCTTTGTTTTTTAGGGCTACACCCAGAAGTTCCCAGGCTAGGGGTCGAATCAGAGCTATAGCTGCTGGTCTACGCTGCAGCCACAGCAAGGTGGGATCTGAGCCTGCAACCTACACCACAGCTCACAGCAACGCTGGATCCTCAACCCGCTGAGCAAGGCCAGGGACCAAATCCATGTCTTCATGGATATTAGTCAGGTCCGTTACTGCTGAGCCACAATGGGAACTCCTCCACTTTCCTTCTTTCTTTCTTTTTTTTTTTTTTTGCTTTTTAGGGCCACAACCGTGGCATGTGGAGGTTCCCAGACTAGGGTCGAATCAGAGCTACAGCTGTTGGCCTATGTCAGAGCCACAGCAATGCAGGATGCAAGCCACATCTGTGACCTAAACTACAGCTCACTGCAACACCGGGTCCTTAACCCACTGAACGAGGCCAGGGATTGAACCCGAGACCTCATGGTTCCTAGTTGGATTCGTTTCCTCTGCATCCATTTTCTTTTTATTAAAGTACATTTGACTTACAATGTTGTGCCAATTTTTGCTATAGAGTGATCCAGTCATACATATACACACTCCCTTTCTTATATTATCGTCCATCACGTCTTTTTAAAGAGACTGGATATAGTTCCCTGTGCTATACAGTGGGACTTCATTGCTTATCCATTCTAAATGTAACAGTTTACATCTACTAACCCCAAACTCCCAGTCCATCCCACTCCCTCCCCCTCCCCATTGGCCACCGCAAATATCTTCTGTATGTCGCAACATCCACTCTTGACTTTAAAAAAATAATACTCATTCTCAGCAAACCAGGAATAGGAAGGGATGTCCTCAATTTGATAAAGGACGTTTATGAAAAACATTCCGGCAACATGATATTCAATAGTGCAAGACTCGATGCTTTCTCACCAAGATAAAGAACAAGGCAAAGATGTTCATTATCCCCACATCTAATCAACATTGTACTGCAGGTTTAATAAACCAAGAAAAATAAATAAATAAAAGTCATCTCGAAGGGAAGTGAGGAAGTAAAACTGTCTTTATTCACAGATGACCTGAATATTTAAGTTGCAGGATATAAGACCAATATACAAAAATTGATTCTATTTCTATATGCTAGTAACGAACCACCAGAAGTTGCAATTAAAATACCATACAACAGCACCAAAAATGTGAAATACTAGAAATATGTTGATTGCAAGCAGTCCTCCCTGCTTGGCACCCATGTCTTCTCAAAGGACACGAGGTGTGGGTCAAGGTAAATGACACCCTCTATTTTCCCAAAGTGGAATAGTCCCCTCCTATTGAAATGGCAGCTCATAGGGTGTTCTTCCTCAGTCGTTCCTTGATTTCATTGTCCAGGGGACTAACCTGACCAAAAAAATGCCAGGTCTGTATGCTGAAAATTATGAAACCTCCCTAAGAAAAATTAAACTGGAGGAATATCCCATGATCTATACATTCAATACAATCCCATCCAATATTCCAGCAGGCATTCTTAGAAATTAAAAAGATAATTCCAAAAGGCATGAGGACATACAAAGGAGCTTCAATAACCAAAGTAACTTTGAAAAATAAAAGCAATGTTGGAGGACTACACCACCCGGCATTCAAGACTTATTATAAAACTACGCTCATTAAGACATGGTGACATTGATGTAAAAATAGATAAACAGACCAATGGAACAGAATAGAGAATCCAGAAATAGATCCACACATATATGAACAATTGATTTTTTTTAAAACAAAGGTGAAAAGGCAATTCAGTGGAGAAAGGAGAGTCTATTCAAAAGTTGTACTGGAACGATTGTGCACCTATATGCAAAAAATGAAATCTGATCCATACCTCACACCAAACATAGACATTAATAAAATGTAGAACCCAAAATTATAAAACCTGCAGAAGAAAACATAGGGGCATACCTTGTGACTTCAGGTTGGACAAAGCTTTCATAGATATAACACTAAAAGCATAATCCATTAAAGAAAAAATTTATAATCTGGATGTCAGCAAAATTAAAAACTTCTCTTTGAAATATGCTATTAAGAGAAAGAAAAGACAAACCACATAACTGGAGAAAATATTCACAAGTCACCTAAGTTTTGAGATTTCTAAATTCAATAAAGAGAAAACAGGAGGTTCTTGTTGTGGCTCAGTGGAAATGAACCCGACTAGTATCCATGAGGACCTGGATTCAATCCCTGGCCTTGCTCAGTGGGTTAAGGATCCAGCATTGCCATGAGCTAAGCTATAGGTCACAGATGCACTTCAGATCTGGCACTGCTATGGCTGTGGTATAGGCCAGCAGCTGCAGCTCTGATTCAATACCTAGCCTAGGAAATTCCATGTGCTGTGGGTGTGGCCCTAAAAAGACAAAAAAAAAAAAAAAAAAAAAAAAAGAAAGAAAGAAAACAAAAGAAAAAGAAAACAAATAACTCTTTCCCTCTCCGCCCCCAAGAAATAAAATGGGCAAAAGATTCAAACAGGCATTCACTTAAGAAGTTATATAAACAGCAACTATCCACATGAAAAGATACTCAACATTATTTGTCCTTAGGGAAGAGTAAATTAAAACCACAAAGAGAGACACCACTGCACATCTATTAGAAAGTTTAAAATCAAAGAATGACCATACCATACTGGTAAGGATGGGGAGAAAATGGACCTTTCTTATGTTGCTGGTGAAAATGTAAAATGATACAGTTTGGAAGGGGTTTTTTGTTAGTGGTGATGGGTTTTTTTGGGGGGAGGGGATGTTTGCTTGTTTTTTTTTTGTTTTTTTGTTTTTTTTGCTTTTTAGGGCTGCACCCTTGGCATATGGAGGTTCCCAGGCTAGGAGTCAAATCATAGCTACAACTGCCAGCCACAGCCACGGCCATGCAGGATCTGAGCCATGTCTGCAACCTACACCACAGCTCACAGCAACACCAGATCCTTAACCCACTGAGCAAGGCCAGGGATTGAACCCCCAACCTCATGGTTTCTAGTCTAGCCACATTTCTACTGTGCCATGACAAGAACTCAAGTTTGGAAGTTTTTAAAAAAGTTAACTGTATGCCCATTACATGATCTAGCCATGCCACTCCTAGGTATCGACCCATGATAAATGAAAGCACATGTCCATACAAACACATGTACATGGATATCCATAGCACCTTTGTTTTGTTGTTTTTTTTTTTTTTTTTGTCTTTTGTCTTTTTGTTGTTGTTGTTGTTGTTGTTGCTATTTCTTGGGCCGCTCCCGCTGCATATGGAGGTTCCCAGGCTAGGGGTTGAATCGGAGCTGTAGCCACCGGCCTACGCCAGAGCCACAGCAACGCGGGATCCGAGCCATGTCTGCAACCTACACCACAGCTCACGGCAACGCCGGATCGTTAACCCACTGAGCAAGGGCAGGGACCGAACCCACAACCTAATGGTTCCTAGTCGGATTCGTTAACCACTGCGCCACGACGGGAACTCCAGCACCTTTATTTGTAAGGCTAAAAACTAAAACCTAAATATCAACAGGTGGCGATGTGAACACGTTTTCATGTAGCCATACAATGGAGTACTACCCAGCAACAAAAAGGAGCAAGTTATTATATACCTAATAGCATGGATGAGCTCAAAATATTTATAATAAGTGAAAGAAGCCAATACAAAAAGAACCTCCTGTAAGATTCCTTTTATAGGAAATTCTAGAAAATGCACACTAATCTGTAATGACAGACCAGTAATCTCCTGGGGATTAGAAGGCAAGAAGGAACACTAGAGAGAGACTGCAAAGGGGTACAAGAAAATTTTTATGGGTGATAGAGATATTTCCTCTCTTAACCGTAGTGATGGTTTGATGGGTATATATGAATGTCAAATTTTATGAAACTGTATACCTTTTAAGCTTTTTTCTCGTATGGCCACATGCGTGGCATATGGAGGTTCCTAGGCCAGTGATTGAATCTGCTGAGCCTCTTAATGGATTGTGCCACAGCGGGAAATACATGAGCTATTTATTAAATATGAATTGGTCTCAATCAAGCTGTCAAAACAATACATACATAATAAACTTTTTAAATCTTCTCGGAATTAAGATTTTCCTTCAGAATTTCTTCCAAAAGTTGTTTTCCTGGTCACCTCCCCTCCCTGCTGCACAGAGAAGGGATAGAGACTGGAGTGGCTGTGGTCAGCAAGATACTAGGTTCTGCCCCATCCCCAGGTCTCCCCCAGGCCCAGTACAGCTCCAGAGCATTTTCAGCTCCCTCCCTGCCTGCAGCCTGCCTGCAAACTCATTGGAAAGAAAGAGCTGCTGGCCCCCAACCCTACCTCTCCCCACCTCCACCCCATCCTTCTGCCCTTCTCAGTGTGTGACTCCAACTGCCCTCCCCAGCTTATCATTGTCCCCAAGCAACAGCTGAGTGTCTGCCAAGGGAACCCCCTTCTCCTGCTCCAGGCTCTTCTTCTTACGCTGAGGACAGCACTTCTAGGACCCTCCCTTATCCCTCAAGGCCCCAACCTAGCCCCCTCAGTCACGCACTTCTAGAGAAGTCCCCTGCTGTCACACCAAGGAGATTGAAACAGTTTGGTTCTGCTTAAAGCTTCTGTTTGCATTTAGGAGTTTGTCACACATGCTAATGAAGAGCCAGGCTGATGGAGCAGACACAGGGGCAGAAGGGGCGGGGGTGGCTTCTAAAGAATTCTTCCTGGCTGCTGGGCTGATAAGATTCGGATGGACGAATAGATGACTGGGGGCTCTCCTGTCTCCTGGGACTTAGGTCAGACCCCACCCTGAGCAGCTAAGCTCCCAGACTGTGCTTCTGGAGCCCTCCTGGGCTGGGGCAAGGCAAGGATGCGTGGGCAGTGGGTGGGTGTTCAGGACAGGCAGGGCCCAGCTCCTGCCCTTTCTCCCCACTGTGCTCAAACTCTGGTGCTTCTAAGCCAAGACAGAGGAGTCGCTGGGCAACTCATCTGAGAGTTTCAGCAAATCAAGACAGTGCTCTCCTCTCCTCTTTGTTCTTGATGACTCTTTCTTTCCCTTTTTTTTTTTTTTTTTTTTTTTTTCTCTTTTTGCTTTTCAGGGCAGCACCTGTGGCATATGGAGGTTCCCAGGCCAGGGGGTGGAATCATAGCTGTTGCTGCCAGCCTACATCACAGCCACAGCAACACAGGATCCCAGTCACATCTGTGACCTACACCACAGCTGTCACCTACACCGGCAACACCGGATCCTTAACCTATGGAGTGAGGCCAGGGATTGAACCTGCATCCTCATGGATTCTAGCTGAGCTACAACAGGAACTCCCTCTTAGGGACCTTTTTCCTTTTTATGTGAGTGGCTCTTATGTACTGCACAGCATTCTGAAAATAAAGAAAACACAGGAGAAAATAAAATGCAGATGATCCCATAACCCAGAAATAATAATTTTCATCCTATTTTCATCTCTTCCTTAGGTTTTTAATGGATATGTGTGTAAAAGCAAAAGCAAGTTCATGATAAGAACAGTAACATTTATTGAGCAAGTGTTTACCTTGCTTCGGTAGGCTATGCTGAGTACTTCATGTGGATTATCTTGTTTAATTTTCATAATAACTCTGGGTGATGATGTAATGATTATTCCACTTATGGAGTAACTGAGGCTTAAAGAAGTTAATGAATTAGCTTGCCTAATGTCATCCAAAGATGAAATAGTGGGGCTGGGATTTCAGCCCAGGAGATCTGATTCCAGAACTGGCACTTTCACTCTTAGTGCTTTGAAACTGACTAAATATCCTGTAACTCTCTCTCTGAGTCCTTGGCCTTCAGTGTCATTTAAAATGACTACATAGTAGTCTATTGTTATAATGCACCATAATTTCCCCAATCCTCTATCAGTGGACATTACCTCGTTTTCAATAATACTGTCTCCAACAAGCATCCTTATAGTTAAATATTTGCCTAAAACCTAAAATTAGAATCCTTGGGTCAAAGTATGTGCGCAATTTGAAGGCTTTTGATACATGTTGCCAAGATTGTCCTCCAAAAATAATGGACCAAATTATACTTCCTACATCCTCATCCACACCAGACTACAAAGCATTCTTCATCCAAGTGATTAGAGGCAGCTCAAATTCTGCTGCATGAATAATAAAACTTAGATTAATTAGGGGCTCAGGACAGCCCAACCTTTTCCAGAGGAAATTCCATCCCCCCCAGAGCAGAAAAGCTAGAACTAGACATTGGGCAGAAAGGAGCCTGAGGCAGAGAGCACAAGACCAGCTTTTACTAGATCAAATTAGCTCGGTAATTCTGTTTCTCAGAAATGCCTCGTTTCAACCATTGTCATTGAACAGTCATTGTTGACAATCAAAATGGAGAAGAGGTTCCCGCCATGGCACAATGGGTTAAGAATCTGACTGCAGTGGCTCAGGTCATTGCAGAGGTGTGGGTTTGATCCCTGACCCAGAATAGTGGGTTAAAGGATCTGGTGTTGCTGCATCTGTGGAGTAAGTTGCAGCTGTGGCTCACATTCAGTCCTGGCTGGGGAACTTCCATGGGTCACAGGTTCAGCCATAACATTTTTTAAAAATTAAAAATAGACATGGTTCCCGGTGCTACACAGCAGGATCTCAGACACTTATGATGGAGCATGATAATGTGAGAAAAAAGAAGGTATACATCTATGTGTAACTGGGTCACCATGCTGTACAGTAGAAAAAAAAAATTGTATTGGGAGAATAACAATAAAAAATAAAATAGGAGTTCCCGTCGTGGCACAGCGGAAATGAATCTGACGAGGAACCATGAGGTTGTGGGTTCGATCCCTGGCCTCACTCAGTGGCTTAAGGATCCGGCGTTGCCGTGAGCTGTGGTGCAGGTTGCAGACATGGCTCGAATCTGGCATTGCTGTGGCCCTGGCGTAGGATGGCAGCTACAGCTCCAATTAGACCCTAGCCTGGGAACCTCCACATGCCATGGGTGCGGCCCTAAAAAGAGAAAAAGACAAAAATAAAATAAAAATAAAAACAATAACAAAAAAAATAAAATGAAATGAAATAAACAAAAATAAAAATAAAACAAAATGGTGACAAGTGTGTGGAATGTCACTAAGTCCCTTGACTTCTGAATCTAGCTGGCAGCAGCTCGGAGCAGAGAGAGGATGGATACTGGGGGGGGTGGGGGGCGGTGTCAGAACTCCTGGGTTCTCATCCCAGCCCTGGCATTGCTTGTGAGCCCAAGCAAGGTAAGACAAGCCTCATCTCCTTCATCTGCCAATGCCCTGCACTTCCCAGGAGGCCTCTCCAATCCCCTGTGTCTCAGGGGAGACACTAACCAATACCACCTAATGTTTATTGTGCTTCTACTGGCTACCAGGCACATACTAAGCTCTTGGCTCATGTTACCACACTTAATTCCCCCCAAATCTTTGGTTGTCTACTTAGTAGTACTACTTTTGCCCTTATTTGATAGATGAGAAAACTGAGACCCAGAAAGCTTGAGTAATCTGCCCAAGGTTGGACCAGGGCAGGGCGGGGGGTGGGGGGGTGGGGTATGGCAATAGCAGAGTCAGAATTTGGGCCCAGGACGATGTGACTCACTTTTGGAGGGCCCTCACTTGTCAACACTGGGCTCTAGCCACTCTCCTGTGATCAGAAAACAAGCTCTCTGTGGGGAAGAACCATGTCTGTACCGTTCCTCACTCTGTCCCCAGCTCCAAGCCCAGTGCCAGCAGGAGGCAATAAAGATCTGTGACTGTATTATCTGTCTGTTGCTGCATCACAAATTACCAAAAACTAAGTGGCCTTAAACAGCACCCCGTTCTATAGGTCAGAAGTCTAAGCATAGCATCCATGGGGTTTTTGCTCAGCATCACACAGGCTGAAATCAAAGTGCCTATGGATTATGTTCTCAATTAGAGCTTGGGATCTTTACCAGGATTTCCCTTTTTTTTTTTTTTTTTTTAGGGCTGCACCCACGGCATGTGAAAGTCCCCAGGCTGTGGAGGGGTCAAATCGGAGTGATAGCTACTGGCCTACACCACAGCTACAGCAACGCAGGATCTGAGCTGTGTCTGCCACCTACACTGCAGCTCACAGCAACACCAGATCCTTAACCCACTGAGAAAGGCCAGAGATCAAACCTGCATCTTTATGGATGCTAGTCAGATTTATTTCCGCTGAAGCACAATGGGGACTCCCAGGATTTCTTGACAGACTTTGTTCCTTGCTGTAGTATGACCATTTCCTTACTAACCATCAATTAAAGCCCTCTTTCAGCTCCTAAAAGCTGCCCTCAAGTCCAATCTGATCCCTCCATTTCCCCTCTTACATTCTCATCCTTCAAATCTCTTCCTTCAGGGATGGTCTAGTCCCTTTTAAGGGCATACCTGATTAGGTCCAAGCCACCCAAGGTAATCTCCCTTTGGATTACTGCAAAGTTGACTGCTTAGGGACCTTAATTACACCTGCAAAATCCCTCTGTCATATAATGCAATCTAATCACAAAGATGATAACCCATGATAGTCACAAAGCCCTCTCACATTCAAGGGGAGGGGACTATTTAAGATATGTACCCCAGGGGAGGGAGTGTTGGGACCCACCTTAGAATTCTGCCTACAACAGTGATCATGTGAATGAGAGAAATGACAAATGCATGCATGCATAAATGAATCAAGTATAGATAGAAGGGAGAAGAACGGTCTGAACATGCACTCCCTTCATGATCTAGCCTAGAAATCTGTGTGTGACGGACCCCTGGCCCACTTCACCCTTCCAGGAAATCTTCTGATAGATTTCCTTTCTCCCTAGTGCCTGACAGAGGGTAAGGCTCATACAGAATGGAATGTGTGATCTGTTCTCTGAAGCTTAGAGGAGGGATAAGTGATAATAATCCAGACAGCAGTAAAGAAGAAAATGTCGTATCTTCTTTATGGGGCACTGAACTTTCATTCCAAATCCCACATCTGACCTGGGAAAACCACACACATTCAGCCCAGTCATTAAAGGCACATCCACCAAGTGGCCACCACCCCACCCCACACTGAGCTGGTCCATGAAGAAGGGCATGGATCTCAGTCCCATTTACCCTGTTTCCTCCATGAAATCACCCTAATCCATGACCACATTCCTCCTATCACACGGGCCAAGAGAGTTGGATGGGAGCTAAGCTACCATAAGGAATATTCCTAGAGAGAGAGGCTAAGACAATATCCAGAGTCACTTGCCTTTTAGCTTGAAGTGATGACCCCTCAGCCCTCCACAAGCCTGGTGGTGACCACCTCAGGATCCTCCTGCATAACTTAGGAGGCTTCCTCATCATGGAGTTGGGGAGATGGCCATCCTGGACTGTGGCTGCAGAATCTCTACCTCACTCAACCCTAAGTGTACCCTTCAGGCGTATGAGTTCCACCTGGGATGCGCTTTGGCTGAAATGTGTACTCTTTCATTCAACAATGATTTGGGAAGACCTGTCATGGGCCAGGCACTTTGTTCTGGGTGCCACGGGTACAGTAATGTCTAAATAAAAACCTTTGTCTTCAAGGACTTTTGATTTAGTAAGACAGGCTGTAAACGAGATAAATAAGGAAATCATAAGGCATATCAGATGGTGATAAAGTGCTTTGAGAAAAACAAAGCCAGGAAAGGGGAGAGGGAAGACCCAGGGGGAAGGAAGCAATTTTACCTTTTTTCTTTTTTCTTTTTTTTAAGGGCTGCACCCGCGGCATATGGGGGTTCCCAGACTCGGGGTTGAATTGGAGCTGTGACCGCCAGCCTAGGCCCCAGCCACAGCAAAGCCAGATCCAAGCCACGTCTGTGACCTACACCACAGCTCATGGCAATGCTGGATCCTTAACCCACTGAGTGACGCCGGGGAACAACCCACAACCTCATGGCTCTTAGTCGGGTGCGTTAACCACTGAGCCACAACAGGAACTCCGGAAGGAAGCAATTTTAAACAGGGGAGGAGGGAAGGTTGCCTGAGAAGGGGACTTGTGAGATAAATTAGGACTTAGAAGTGACAGAGGGGTGAGTCAGCTGGGTATTTAAGTGGCTGCAAGTGCAAAAGCCCTGGGACAGCCATGTTGCTTGCTTGCATGTTTGTGGAACAGCAAGGGGGCTGGACACAGATGGAGAAAGAGGGAAAGAAACAGGAGACAAGAGTGAGGCAAGGAGGGCAGGGGCTCCAGAGCACCCAGGACCTCTCCAGCCACTGTCACACCTTCCTTGGGAGTTACTCAGAATGAATGCGGGGAACTTGCAGGGTTTTGAGGAGGGGGGCGCTGTGCATTTTTAAGGGCTCCTTCTCACCAAAGTGTGGAGAACAAACTGTGGGAGTCCCTAGGAGTGAGGCTGCCTCAACAGGCCAGGAACACCAGGTCATCATCTGAAATACTGGCCCTCAGTAAACATTTCTTGAGTGAGTGAATTGAATGCCTGGGTCCAAGGCCAGCTGAGAGTCTGTGAAAAGAATAAGACAGGAAGAGGACAAGTGGACATGGTTACCAGGCCTCAGGGTGCTGAGACTGTGCCCAATAGATCATCCAGGTAGAAAGAAGATGCATGTGGGGTTAGTAACTAGTTAGTTACCCAGCAAAGCAGCAAAGCCCATGTGAGGAGCTGGTCCTTCAGGCAGATGGAGTTTTCCCTCCACCACACACTTGGTTGTTTTCTACTCACCTAACACTAAAGAAGCTCCTGGAGATGGGATTAGGATGGCAGAATAGAAGGACTGGAGCTCAACTTCTCTCCTAAAAACAACAAAATTCACAACTAAAGGCTGAGCATTCTTCACCCAAATGGACCAGAAACCTTAAAAAAGATCCCCTACTCCAGAAGACAAAGAGGAGGACACATCAAGAAGTAGGAGGGGTGATTTCGCAATATAAACAACCCTATACCTCCTGGAAGGGAAGCCCCACAGACTGGAAACTAACCGGTTCACAGAGACTCATCTACAGGAGTGAGAGTTCTGAGCCTCACATCAAACTCTCATGTGTGGGGATCTGGCCCTGGGAGAAAGAGCCCCTGGAGCATCTGGCATTGAAGGCCAGTGGGGCTTGTGCGCAGGAGCTCCATGGGACTGGGGGAGGTGGAGACCCCATTCTTAAAAGGCGCACACAGACTTTCACGTGCACTGGGTCCCAGGGCAAAGCAAAGTCTCCATAGGAATCTAGGTCAAACCTGACTGCAGTTCTTGGAGGACCTCGTGGGAAAACAGGGGTGAATGTGGCTTGTTGTGAGGGAAAGACATTGGAAGCAAAACTCTCGGGAATATTCAGCAGTGTGCCTTTCTCTGGAGGTGGCCATTTTGGGAAAATCTGGCCCCACCCATCAGTCAGTGCTGAGAAGCCCCAGGGCAAACAACAACCCAGGTGGGATCACAGACCAACCCCTCAGTAAACAGGCTACCTAAAGACACCTCAGGCACACAGCCACCTCTAATCCCACACAGAGACTAAGCCACACTCACCAGAGGGATAGGAATCAGCTCCACCTACCAGTGGGCAGGCATCAGCCCCTCCCATCAGGAAGCCTACAGCAAGCCCCCATACAGACCTCAGCCACAAGGGGGGCAGACACCAGAAGTATGAGAGGCTACAACTCTATTATCTGTCAAAAGGTCACCACACCAAAAACCTATCAAAATGAAAAGACAGAGAACTATAACTCAGATGAGGGAGAAAGGAAAAACCCCAGAAAATCAGCTAAGTGATGAGGAGATTCTCACCCTCCAGGAAAAAGACTTTAGACTGTTGATGCTGAAGATGATGCAAGACATTGGAATAAACTGGAGGCAAAGATGGATAACTTATAGGAAACACTGACCAAAGATATACAAGATATAAAACTTAAACAAGAAGAGATACAAAATACAATAACTGAAATAAAAAATTCACTAGAGGCGGCTAACAGCAGAATACAAGAGGCAGAAGAACGAATAAGCGAGGTGGAGGACAGATTAGTAGAAATTATGCGTGCGGAACAGAAAAGAGAAAAAAGAGTGAAAAGAAATGAAGAGAGTCTCAGAGAACTCTGGGACAATGTTAAATGCACCAACATCCATATTATAGGGCTGCCAGAAGGAGAAGAGAGAGAGAAGGGGACAGAAAAAATATTCCAAGAGCTAATAGCCGAAAACTTCCCTAACATGGGAAAGGAAAACCACTCACTCAAATCCAGGAAGCACAATGAGTACCATATAAAATAAACCCAAGGAGGAATACACTGAGACACATATTAATCAAACTCACCAAAATTAAAGACAAAGAGAAAACACTGAAAGCAGCTAGGGAAAAGAAACAAGTAACATACAAGGGAACCCCAATAAGGTTATTGGCAGATTATTCAGCAGAAACTCTGAAGGCCAGAAGGGAGTGGCATGATATACTTCACGTGATGAAAGGAAAAAACCTCCAACCAAGATCACTTTACTCAGCAAGGCTCTCATTCAGATTTGAAGGAGAAATCAAAACCTTCACAGATAAGCAAAAGCTAAGAGAATTCAGCAACACTAAACCAGCCTTACAACAAATACTAAAGGAACTTCTCTAGGCAGAAAAGAAAAGACAGCAACAGGAAACAAAAATACCACAAATGACAAGGCTCACCAGTAAAGGTACATATACAGTAAAGATACGAAATCATCCATGGACAATTATACCACCAAAATCAGGAATCATGAGAAGAAGTGGGTACAAATGCAAGACACTGGAGATGAACTTGCAATTAAGAGAACAGCAACTTAAAACAATCTCATATACATATAGACTCTTATATCAAAACTTCAGAATAACTGCAATTATTGATACACAATACAATTGATACACAAAGAAATACCAACTCAAATACAACACTGAAGACAATCATCAAAGCAGAATAGGAGAAAACAAGAGAAGAAGGAAAGAAAAAAGAGCAACAAAAACAAATCCAAAGCAATTAACTGATACACAAACAAAGAAAAATCAACTTAAATACAACACTAAAGATAGTCATCAAAGCAGAAGAGGAGAGAACAAGAAAAGAAGGAAAGAAAAAAAAGAGCAACAAAAACAAATCCAAAGCAATTAATACAATGGAAGTGAGAACATACATATCAATAATTACCATAAATGTTAATGGACTAAACGCCGCAACCAAAAGACATAGACTGGCTGAACGGATACAAAAACAAGACCCATATATATGCTGTCTTCAAGAGACCCATTTCACTTCAAGGGACACACACAAATTGAAAGTGAGAGGATGGAAGAAAATATTTCACGCAAACAGGGATCAAAAGAAAGCTGGAGTAGCAATACTCATATTGGACAAAATAGACTTTAAAATGAAGAATATTTTAAGGGACAAAGAAGGTCACTACGTAATGATCAAAGGATCAATCCAAGAAGAAGATATAACAATTTAAAATATCTACGCACCCAACCTAGCTTCACCACAATACATACGGCAACTGCTAACAACCTTGAAAGGACAAATCGACAATAACACAATAATAGTGGGGGACTTTAACACCCCACTTACAGCAATGGACAGATCAACCAGACAGAAAATCAATATGGAAACCCAGGCCCTGAATGATGCATTAAACCAGATGGACTTCATAGATATTTATAGGACATTCCAGTCAAAAGCAACAGAACATACATTCTTCTCAAGTGCACATGGAACATTCTCTAAGATGGATCATATCCTGGGTTACAAATCCAACCTCGGTAACTTTAAGCAAACTGAAACATATCAAGCATCTTTTCTGACCACAACCCTATACAACTAGAAATCAACAACAGGAAAAAAACTGCAAAAAACACAAACACGTGGAGACGAAACAACATGCTACTAAACAAATGGATCACTGAAGAAATCAAAGAGGAAATTAAAAAATACCTAGGAACCAATGACAACAAAGATACGACACTCCAAAACCTATGGGATGCAGTGAAAGCTGTTCTAAGAGGAAAGTTTATAGCAACACAAGCCCACCTCAGGAAACAAGAAAAAGCTCAAATAAACAAGCTAACTTTACATCTAAAGCAGCGTGAGAGAGAACAGACAAGACCTCAAGTGAGTAGAAGGAAAGAAATCATAAAGATCAGAGCAGAAATCAATGAAATAGAAACAAAGAAAACCATAGAAAAGATCAATGAAACGAAAAGCTGGTTCTTTGAAAAGATCAACAAAATTGATAAACCCTTAGCCAGACTTCTCAAGAAAAAAAGAGAGAGGACTCAAAGCAATAAAATTAGAAATGAAAAAGGAGAAGTAACAACGGACATCACTGAAATACAAAGCATCATGCAACTATACAAGACTACTACATGCAACTGTACACCAATAAAACGGAAAACCTAGAAGAAATGGACAAATTCTTAGCAAGGTACAATCTTCCAAGACTAAACCAAGATGAAATAAAAAAAATGAATGGACACATCACAAGAACTGAAATTGAAACTGTGATTTAAAAACTTCCAACAAACCAAATTCCAGGACCAGATGGCTTCACAGGCGAATTCTATCAAACATTTAGAGAAGAGCTAACACCTATCCTTCTGAAACTATTTCAAAAAATTGCAGAGGAGGGGATACTCCCAAACTCATTCTATGAGGCCACCATCACCCTGATACCAAAACAAAGATACCACACAAAAATAAAACTACAGGCCAATTTCACTGATGAACATCGATGCAAGTATCCTCAACAAATACCGCATCCAACAATTCATTAAAAGGATTGTACATCATGATCAAGTGGGGTTTATCCCAGGGATGCAAGGGTTCTTCAATATCCACAAATCCATCAGTATGATACACCACATTAACAAACTGAAGAATAAAAACCATATGATCCTCTCAACAGACGTGGAAAAAGCCTTTGACAAAATCCAATACCCATTTCTGATAAAAACCCTTCAGAAAGTGGGCATAGTGGGAACCTACCTCAGCATAATAAAGGCCATATATGACAAACCCACAGCAAACAGCATTCTCAACGGTGAAAAGCTGAAAGAATTCCTGCTGAGATCAGGAACAAGACAAGGATGTCGGCTCTCACCACTACTCTTCAACATAGTTTTGGAAGTCCTAGCCACAGCAATCAGAGAAGTAAAAGAAATAAAAGGAATCCAAATTAGAAAGGAAGAAGTAAAACTATCACTATTTGCAGATGACATGATAACTATACCTAGAGAATCCTAAAGACTCTACCAGAAAAATGTTAGGGCTCATCCATGAATTTGGCAAAGTGGCAGGATGCAAAATTAATACACAGAAATTGATGGCATTTCTATATACTAACAATGAAAGAGCAGAAAGAGAAATTAGGGAAGCAATCCCATTTACCATTGCATTCAAAAGAATAAAATACCTACCTAAAGAGACAAAAGACCTGTACTCTGAAAAGTGTAAGACACTGATGAAAGAAATCAAAGATGACACAAATAGATAGAAAGATACACAATGCTCGTGGATTGGAAGAGTTGATATTATCAAAATGACTATACTACCTAAGGTGATATACAAATTCAATGCAATACCTATCAAATTACCAAGGACATTTTTAACAGAACTCGAACAAAATATTTTAAAGTTTGTTTGGAAGCACAAAAGACCCAGAATAGCCAAAGACATCCTGAAAAAGAAAAATGGAGCTGGAGGAATCAGGCTCCCGGACTTCAGACTATACTACAAAGAAACAGTCATCAAAACCATATGGTACCGGCACAAAGACAGAAATATAGATCAGTGGGATAGGATAGAAAGCCCAGAATTAAATCCACGCACCTACAGCCAACTCATCTATGACAAAGGAGGCAAGAATATACAATGAGAAAGGACAGCTTATTCAATAAGTGGTGCTGGGAAAACTGGACAGCCACATGGAAAAGAATGCAACTGGGGAGTTCCCGTCGTGGCGCAGTGGTTAACGAATCCGACTAGGAACCATGAGGTTGCAGGTTCGGTCCCTGCCCTCGCTCAGTGGGTTAACGATCCGGCGTTGCCATGAGCTGTGGTGTAGGTTGCAGAAGCGGCTCGGATCATGCGTTGCTGTGGCTCTGGCGTAGGCCAGTGGCTGCAGCTCCGATTTGACCCCTAGCCTGGGAACCTCCATATGCCGCGGGAGCGGCCCAAAGAAATAGCAAAAAAAAAAAAAAAAAAAAAAAAAAGAATGCAACTGGAACCTCCCTAACACCATACACAAAAATAAACTCTGAATGGATTAAAGACCTAGGTATAAGACCAGACACTATCAAACTCCTAGAGGAAAACATAGGCCAAACACTCTCTGACATAAACGACAGCAATATCTTCTCAGATCCACCTCTCAGAGTATTGACAATAAAAACAAAAATAAACAAATGGGATCTAATCAAACTTCAAAGTTTCTGCACAGCAAAGGAAACCCCCCAAAAAACGAAAAGACAACCCACAGAATGGGAGAAAGTCCTTGCAAGTGAATCAACTGACAAGGGATTCATCTCCAAAATTTATAAACACCTTCTGCAGCTCTATACCAAAAAAACAAAAAACCCCATCCAAAAATGGGCAGAAGATCTAAACAGACAATTCTCCAAAGAAGACATACAGATGGCCAAAAGACACATGAACAGATGTTCAACATCACTCATTATTAGATGCAAATCAAAACCACTCTGAGGTACCACCTAACACCAGCCAGAATGGCCATCATCCAAAAGTCTACAAACAATAAGTGCTGGACAGGGTGTGGAGAAAAAGGAACACTAGTACACTGTTGGTGGGATTGTAAATTGGTGCAACCACTGTGGAAAGCACTATGGAGATTCCTCAGAAAACTAAACATAGAACTACCATTTGATCCAACAATCCCACTCCTGGGCATCTATCCAGAGAAAACCACGACTTGGAAAGACACATGCACTCCAATGTTCATTGCAGCACTATTTTCAATAGCCAAGACATGGAAACAACCTGAATGTCCATCAACAGAGGACTGGATCAAGATGTGGTACATATACACAATGGAATATTACTCAGCCATTAAAAGGAATAAAATACCAGCATTTTTAGCAACATGGATGGACCTAGAAATTATCATGCTAAGTGAAGTCAGCCATACAATGAGACACCAACATCCAATGCTTTCACTGACATATGGTATCTGAAAAAAGGACAGACTGAACTTCTTTGCAGAACAGATTGTGACTCACAGATACTGCAAAACTTATGGTCTCTGGAGGAGACAGTTTGGGGGGTGGGGGGATGTGTTTGGGTTATGGGATGGAAATCCTGTGAAACTGTATTGTTATGATCATTATATGACTACAGATGTGATAAATTCATTTGAGTAATAAAAAAAAGGGGGGGGGAGCTCCTACTGCATAGCAGATGCCTTGAACACAGAACAGTAAACAAGACAATCAGGAGCCTGCTGCTTTGTGGGAAAGATGGTCAAGAAATAAAATAGTTAGGGGTTGTAGCAAGTGCTGTGAAGGATACAATGTTGATATAAAATAACTGGGATCTAGGAGTTCTCTTGGAGTGCATTGGGTTAAGGACCCGGTATTGTCACTGCAGTTGTACAGGTTCAGTCC
Source organism: Sus scrofa (assembly GCF_054392235.1). NCBI lineage: Eukaryota > Metazoa > Chordata > Mammalia > Artiodactyla > Suidae > Sus > Sus scrofa. Next base: position 126,787,136 of record NC_139396.1, on the reverse strand, counting down.
TTGTACTGGGAACTTCCACATGCCATGGGCATAGACAAAAGAAGTAAACTAATAAATGGGATGTAAGCAAAGATGCAACCAACCAACCAGTTGGTGGGGGGAGAGTGGGAAGTATTCCAGGCAGAGGAGACAGCATGTGCAAAGGCCCTGGGGAGGGGGGAGTCCACAGTGAGTCTAAGAATTAAAGGGAAAACCCTATTGGTTAAAGTTACACAGAGCCCTTGCTACTTCCTGCCTAGATGTCCAGTGCTGTGAAGGGCTGTGCAGGAGGAACAGGACTGGGAGATCAGGCGCTAGGAGTAGGAGCTGCAGGTAGGTCCTGAGCTCTGGGGATGCTCACTCTCCCAGGAGACCCCAGGAAAAAGCTGCCAGCACCAGCAGTTTCTGAACTTACTCAGAACGTCAAAGGGCACCAGTAAACACTGTCAAGTGGTTTATAGCTGAAAATGTGGAGTTCCCATCATGATGCAGCAGAAACGAATCCAACTAGCATTCATGAGGATGCAGGTTCGATCCCTGGCCTCACTCAGTGGGTCAGTGATCCAGTGTTGCTCTGAGCTGTGGCGTAGGTCGCAGATGCTGCTCAGATCCAACATTGCTGTGGCTGTGACTTAGGCTGGCAGCTGTAGCTCTGATTCGACCCCTAGCCTGGAAACTTCCATAGGCAGTGGGTGTGGCTCTAAAAAGCAAAAAAAAAAAAAAAAAAGAAAGAAAGAAAGAAAAGAAAAGAAAAGAAAAAAGAAAAAACAGAAAGTACCTAACAAGTGATAAGAAGGAGTAGGAGCTTATTTACCATTAGTTATTTATTCCACGAAAGTCACATCTCTGCTTAAAAACAGAGAAAGGAGAAAATCAAAATAGTCACTAGTCCAGGAGATGCTGAGTACACCAAAATTCACGGATGCTCAAGTCCTTGATATGAAATGGCCATGGTAACATCGGCTTTCCATATCCACAGGCCTCACATTCATAGGTAAATCACCCAAGGATACAAAACACACAAAAAAAGGTCCTGATTCTACTGTATCCCTTCTAGGTGGCACCCCAAAACAAAGGAATTCTACACTCACATTTTTAGCTCCATTTTTGAGTTAAAATAGAAGAAGGAAAAATAAAATCCATAGGAATGCTAACTAAAAGTTGCCTTTGCCATCCATTTTTAAAAGTCACATAATGTGCCAGTTCTATTCCAACTGATGTGAAAAATGCATATTAACTTCATGATGTCCCACTAAGGGAAGGATCCTACTTCTCAAAATGATAGGGAAAAAGAGGGATAGAACTCTCCTAGATGATACACACAGGCAAACAGCGCTTACCAATAAGAAACATCAAATTCTCTCTCAAGTGATTCAGAAATAACACCAACAGCATCTTTGCAAATCACAATTCTCTCATCTCCTCTCTAGAAGCCCTGGAAACCACACTGCTCCAGGCCCACAGGGGAACACCTGACCCCAGCTGGACCAATGAGACTCTCACCCGGAATCTGGTTGTCAACTGGGAGACGGTTTATCTAATGGGCAAGGGGATGTGAGACCTACCTAGGAACTCCCTGCAACCTTGTCTTGCCGAATGTTCTAGAAAGTGAGAAGAATGTCCAGCCCCAAACGGGTACAAGCTCTTTCTGTGGCTGGGCCTGGGAAAGCCAGGATAATCTGATAGTCACCTGAGCTGGGGGTTCCAGGATTCCCAGCTGGTAGACAAGCACTTTCTCCTTGGTTCTCAGGCTCATCTGGAAAACAATTGAAGTGCTTCTCTCAGCTCTATAGCCTGTGGCCCCGAGACAAAAGCAGTCTGATTGGAAGCTGGGAGGCAAAGTTAAATTTCCTACACCTGTTATGGACAATATTTGTGTGTCCCCCATTCCCCAAATTCGTATGCTGAAGTCCTAATCTCCAAAGTGACTATATTTGGAGAAAGAGCTGTGAGGAGGTGATAAGGTTAAATGAGATACTAAGGGTGGCCCTAGTCCTATAGGCTTGGCTTCCCCATAAGAAGAGGAAGAGACACCAGGATTTTCTCTTTCTTTGAGGACACAAGAAAAAGGAGCCATCTGCAATCCAGGAAGGGAGCACCTACCAGTGACTGAATTGCCTGGCACCTTGATCTTAGATTTCTCAGCCTCCAGAACTAGGGGAAAATGTTGTTTCTTTCTTTCTTTTTCTTTTTTTTTTTTTTTTTTTGTCCTTTTAGGGCTGTACCCATGGCACATGGAAGCTCCCAGACTAGGAGTTGAATCAGAGCTGTAGATGTCGGCCTACATCACAGCCACATTAATGCCAGATCTTTGACCCGCTGAGCAAGATCAGGGATCGAACCAGCATCCTCAGGGATACTAGTCAGGCTCGTTACTCCTGGGCCACAATGGGAACTCCAAGAAAATGCATTTTTTTGTTTAAACCTTCCAGTCTCTGGTTTGTTATGGCAGCCTGAGTTGACTAAGACACAGCTGCTTCCTCAAAACTGGGGAGAGGGGCTCTCATATGATGGGAGTGGCCCAGCAGTACCTCCTCAAGACCCCTGAATGCACACAGCCGGCTTCCAGACAACAACCACCCACTTCCCAGGACAAGTGAGTAGGAAGAATCTTGGGCAAGCCCACAAACCTGCCCTGGCCTCAGCCCTTGGCCACCCCACCACCAGGATCCAGGAGCTGACAAAATCCTGCCAGTTGCCCTGGGCGTCCACCCAGCCTCCTCTGGTGCATTCCTGCTGCTTCCTCCATGGGCAAGGAAGCCCCACTTGGCAAGTGAGCAGCTCGGGATGCAGGAAGCACAGCCCAGCACTGACTGGCCAAGGAAAACCGTCCCCTCCCGACCTGTGCCCCAGGCTTTCCTGCTAGGATGTGTGGAAAGGGCCAGATAGGGCCCGGAGGGTGTTGGGGGCTGGCTGGCCCCAAGCCGCTCCTCCAATCAGGCTGCCATCACCCCACCTTTACATGGAGGCTCCCCAGCCCCCTCCTCTTCCTTCATCCCAGTTGACCCAAAAGCACACAAAATGCCATTTCCATTCCATTGTGTTTTCATTCATGCAGGAAGACCTTAATGTTCATTAAGATAGGAGACTGGGAGGACAAAGCACATCTGTCCTATTAGTTTGTTTTAATAATGAAAGCGTGCATCCTCAAAATCCAATCCTTATGTCTTTTTTAAAAATGTCTCAGCCTCCCTTTAGAGTTCTCTCTCTTAGGCCTACATCTTGTTCTGTGCTCTTTGGAGTTACCTCCTGAAGAGCCTTAAAAAAAAAAAAAAAAAAAAGACCACAAAAGCCTCTCTTTTTTCTCCCTTAGCTTCGGAGATCCTGGCTCCTGGGCTTCTCCCCACCCCCTCCCTTTCTACACATGGGGCTGCTGACGTCACTCTCTCCTTCCCAACCTGGATCCACAAGCCAAGCTCTCCTCAGAAACAGACCGGGCACCTGCCTGGGGACACGTCTGCTTGGTGTCCTGTGGGTCTCCACCCCACAGACTCACCTCGTCCCCACACCAGCATCTGCTCCTGGCCCCCCCCACCCTCTCAGGGACCTCACCTGTGTCTAGTCACCATCATGCTCAAGCTCAGGCTCCTTTGCCTCCTCATCTCCTGGTCCAGAGCACCACGGAGCTCAGATGTCTCTGGCTTCTGTTTCCTCCTTGACACACTCACTTGTGCCCTCCCTTCCCCTCCTCTGAACTTCTCCAATAAACTTGCAACCAAATACCAGCTGGGGAGCTTGGGAGACATTACTTCACCTCCCTGAGCTCCGATTACCCTCTCTGCAGAATGGGTATAATGACCTCCACCGCAAAGGCCTGTGCTGAGGATACGTAAATATCAGTCAGCTGGGCTGGGCTCAGCGCATGTCAAATAAATATTACTTCATTGCACGTTACCCCCACTTCTTCAGGCCAGTTCTCCGTGATGGGGTCTATCCTCTAGGGAAAAACCTGATTTCCAGAACCAGAGTTTGCCGAAGACACCCTGCCATTGTCTGCTTCCAGCTGCAAAAGTACTGAGTGTCTTCTTTTTTCTTTTTTTGTCTTTTTAGGGCCACACCTGCAGTATGAAAGTTCCCAGGCTAGGGGTCAAATCAGAGCTGAAGCCGCCAGCCTATGCCACAGCCACAGCAACAGCAACACAGGATCCAAGCCGCATCTGTGACCTACACCACAGCTCATGGCAATGCTGGATGCTTAACCCACTGAGTGAGGTCAGGGACCGAACCTGCGTCCTCATGGATACTAGTCAGATTCATTAACCGCTGAGCCACGATGAGAACTCCCCGAGTGTCTTTTTTTTTTTTTTCCATCTTAAACTAAGCTGATATTGGACAAAATGATCTGGTTTATTCTTCTAAAATATTCAGATCAGGAGGATACCTGAATTTTTAAAAAATAATTATGATTTTTTTCAAGCTTGTCTAAGGAAGTTTTTATAAAACAAAGTAGAAAGAATTCATTCCCACCAGGCATTATCCTTCCTTCCCACTCTGCTTTTGGAAGGATTTGCAATTCAAATTGAGGATAAACTGTATTTTCACTTAGAAAAACACATTCCCTTCAGCAATAAAATTCTCTCTTGAATAATTCCCCACAAAAAACCCATATCTTTATATGTGTCACAATTTAACAATTTAATAAGAAAATGCTATTGATCTCTTTTCCCTTTCTTATTCTTTCCCATCATCTCTTTAATGATGGAAATTTCGAACTGCACACTCTCTCACACACACACGCCTCCTTTGTCTTTTCAAATTTCTTTCCAACAAATCTCACAAATGACAGTGATCAGAATTAATTTAAATTATTTTAGCTGACATCAGCTTAGGGCCAGATCCTCAGTATCAAAATGAAATGGAAAATTGCAATAAAACCCATAGCTTCAGCTGAATTATCCTGACCATTGCCCAAAGTTCTGTATTTCCCAAGAGAACTGCTTTCAGATTAAGAGAGAGAGAGAGAAAAAAAGTGTGTTGGTGTGTTGATAAGTAAAGGCACAGATGACTCTGGAGTGTCAAGTTGAGTGTGCAGGCTCTAGAGACAGACCCTCTGAGCTGGACCCCTGACTGTGCCCCTTATGAGCTAAGGGACCCTGGATGAGTTGCTGACATCTCTGAGTTTCAGTTTTCTCATTTGGGTTGTTGTGAGAATTAATTCATTCATGTATAGAAGTTAGGACATTGCCTGGACTAAGTGTTCAGTGACAATAGGAATCACTACTATTTCAGATAAAATCAGTGCTCATTCCAAGTACCATAAACCTGGAGGCAGTATAATGTAATGGTTAGGATTTTTTACTCAGACAGCCTGGGTTCAAATCCTGACTCCACTACTTAATAGTAGTGTGTGACTCCAGGCAAGTTACATAACAATTCTGTGCCTCCGTCATTTGTAAAAGGGGTATTAAAAATTGTACCTGGGAGTTCCCTGGTGGTGCAGTGGGTTAAGGATCCCGTATTGTCACTGTGGTGGCTCCAGTGGCAGCTGTGGTGCAGGTTCAATTCCTGGCCCAGGAACTTCCTCATGCCACAAGAGTGGTTAAAAAAAAAAAAAAAAGTGCCTGCATCATGGAAATATTATGAGAATGAAATGAGACAATGTGAAATAGTGCATATAGTAAATGTTCTATGAAGTTTTGGTATTATTTTTCTTTGCATTCTATGAAAATAAGGTTAACTCAGAACTGCTTCCCCAACCACACAGGTGTGCAAAAGGCTAGTGGTGCTATCAAGTTTTCCACTTTAGTTGCTGATTAGGGGCCAAGCTGTATTAAAGCACACCTCCTATTTGGGGGTTATCCCTACCTAAGGTGGGCCACAAAGACCTGTTAGATAAAAGGAGGTCAGACAACCCCTCTCTCTGCAATTGGCAGCCAGGGTGTGGGCACGTGACCTGGGCTCCACCAGTCAAATCCTCGAAACTGGGATATGGTTTCTGAAAGCAGGAAGTGGGGAAGGCTGGTGGGGAGAGCAGACTGAGGGCTGATATCTAGAGCATTATTCACTTCAACCACAGCACCTCCACTTTTTCTCTCTCCTAAAATTCTTAATTACAAAATCAACATGTAATCTTTTTTTTTTTTTTTTTTTTGGTCTTTTGAGGACTATACCTGAGGCATATGGAGATTCCCAGGCTAGGGGTCCAATCTGAGCTGCAGGTGCTGGCCTATGCCAGAGCCACAGCAATGCCAAATCCCAGCCATGTCTGCAACCTACACCACAGCTCATGGCAACGCCGGATCCTTAACCCACTGAGGGAGGCTAGGGATCAAACCCGCAACCTCATGGTTCCTAGTTGGATTTCCGCTGAGCCAACAATGGGAACTCCATTCAACATGTAATCTTTACAACCAGAGGATGCATCTATAAATATACTCAGAAAGCGTGATTAATCTCTTTGCAAAATATCCCCTTCAGTTCTCCCCACCAATTATCTAGTCCCTCTGCACCTTGTTCTCCCTGTAATGCTACATCAGAGCCATACCTCGAGACCAATGAATGTCTATCATACTCACTCCACTATGGCTCCATAACTTTCCATAATATAAATGCACTACTACTTTTTTGAACTCTTCTCTGCAAACAAACACCTTTTTGGATATCCATTACAATTTTAAACGTATATCCTCATTGACCCAGTAGCTCACTGTCGGGACTCAATCCTACAGAAAAAAACCAAATATAAGGTTACTTACTGATTACACATTGCTTGGGGTAGCAGAAGCTGGAAATAACCTAAATGCCCAGAAATCTCCCCATATCTGTTTTTTATGGTATTTTGTTTGGGGAGGGGGGAAATTTCAGCCATGAAAAGTGATTTATGAAAACCACTACTCAAATCCAGGTGAGAATTGGGAACTTTTGATTTTTTCCAACACTGAAATTTTAGATGCCTTTAATTTGGGGCAATCGGGAAGTCAGGAAGAAAAAAAAAAAAATAAGCTGTATATGTCAAGGTCTGATTACCACAGTACAAGTGAGTCATTGTTAGGTTCAGTTCTTGTCTAGAAGTCCGAGGACAGCAAATCTGAATCCTCAGAGAGCTCAAGTTCAGAATTTGCTCATATTCAGAGTCCTAGACCACAGCGAATTACCTGGGACTCTTGTTAAACTGCAGATTGATCCAGCATGTCTGGGGTGGAGTCTAAGATGTTGCATCTCTAACAAGCAACCAGATGATGCAGATACTGCTGGTCCATGGACCATACTTTGAGTTGTAAGAATCTAATCAATTCACATCTGCTGTCTGAATTGAATTTTTCCTCATTTTTTTTCAAATAATGTGGTGCATAAGAGTGACTATCTGGCTTTTCCTAGGACTGTTCAGTTTTTTCACTGAAAGTCCTGAGTACCAAGAGACAGGACAGTTGGATTAGAGCAGGGTCAGCTAACTCAGAGGCCTGAAAGGTAATAAATGAATAAAGTGAGCTGATTGCAGACTGTGGCAAACCAAAGAGCTTAAACGCCCACTCTTAGGCTCTACCTACAAGTCTCCAATTTACAACCTTTCTGCAGATGACCCCTCAGACTCCATCCAACTGAGAAATTCTTTAACAGATTTTTTTTTCTGATGGTAGTTGTTAGTTCCCATATGTGACAGGTCACTGAAAATATCAGAAGTCAGGAGTTCCTGTTGTGGCTTGTCAGAAAAGAACCCGACTAGTATCCATGAGGATGTGGGTTCAATCCCTGGCCCCGCTCAGTGGGTTAAGGATCTGGCCTTGCTGTGAGCTGTGGTATAGGTCTCAGACTTGGTTCAGATCTGGCATGGCTAGGGCTGTCGTGTAGGCCGGCCGCTGTAGCTCCAATTCAACCCCTAGCCTGGGAACTTCCATATGCTATGGGTGCAACCCTAAAAATCAATCAATCGATCAGAAATCAAGGACTGCCCAGAAAATAGATGAAAATGCCTTTAAGGGAGGGCAGGGAAAGAGTCTACCCAACCACTCAAAAACTGAGTATGGCAGCCAGCCTCCAAGGTGGCCCCCACAGGTCCTCATGTCCTTGTATTCACATCCTTATGTGGCCCTCTCCTGCCCTGGATAGGGCTCAGCTGTGTAACCAATAGGATATTGTGGAAATGGAGTGTGACTTCCAAAGCCAGGTCTTGAAATATACTGAGGTCTTGAAATATACTTCTGTCTTGCTGCTTTTTTAGACCCCTTGGTCTAGAAGAAGTCAGCTGCCATGTGTTGAGGACGCCCAAGCAGCTCTATGGAGAGACTCGCATAGCAAGATACTGAGACCTCCTGCCAACAGCCATGTGAGGGAGCCATCTTGGAAGTGGATCTTTCAGCGTCAGCTCAGCCTTCAGGTGACGCAGCCCCAGCCAACATCTTAACCACAACCTTATGAGAGACTCTTAGACACAATCACACAGCTAAGCCATTCTTGATCAAGAACTCTGAAAATTTCTCAAGGATCAAAGATCCACAATGTTTTCAAACTGGCAGCCAGCAAGGCCATAAACAAGTTTTATTTTGCCTGCACAATTCTTTCTTTTTATTGTTTTAGTTGCCGACATCTAAACATCAGGATATTCCCATGCAAATCAGGATTTCCAGCACCTCCTGAAAAATTGGAAGAGCTTTCGTTCCTACAGGTCAAGGATAGGCCAGACTGAGCAGCACCTGTCCCTTTAGAGGCAAATGCTTATGCCCTGTATTGGCACACCCACCACCCCCAGCTGTATCTCTCCCTGGCTCATATCACTTGTTAAATTACCTGCTGACCTTCTGAGTCTGTGATCCTTAGAGATCAGAAAGCTTTTTTTTTTTTTTTTTTTTTTTTTTTTTTGTCTTTTTGCCATTTCTTGGGCCGCTCCTGCGGCAGGTGGAGGTTCCCAGGCTAGGGGTCCAGTCGGAGCTGTAGCTGCCGGCCTACGCCAGAGCCACAGCAACATGGGATCCGAGCCGTGTCCACAGCTCACGGCAACGCCGGATCGTTAACCCACTAAGAAAGTGCAGGGATCGAACCCGCAACTTCATGGTTCCTAGTCGGATTCGTTAACCACTGCGCCACGACGGGAACTCCCCAAAAAGCTTTTCGTTGGTGGTTTCAGTGCGGTCCTAGGACCAGCAGCGTCAGGATCACCTGGGAACTAGCTGGAAATGCACATTCTTGGGTCCATCCAGAAACTCTGGGGTGAAGCCCAGTGATAGGTATTTCAACAAGCCCTCCAGGGGATTCTGAGGCGCGCTAACGTTGAGAACCACTCAAGAAATAAGGTTTCTTGCCTTTAGAAACTCTATTAGTTTCCAGCGCTGCCATTTTTAAAAGATACTACAACCTGGGTGTCTTAGACAACAAAAATGGATTATCTCACAGTTCTGGGGGCAGTTCTTGTCTAGAAGTCTGAAGTTAAGGTGTGAGCTCCCTCTGAAACCTGCAGGGAAGTGCTTCCTTGACCCTCCCTAGCTTCTGGAGGTTTGTCGGGCGTCTTTGGCATTCCTGAGACTGGAGATGCCTCGCTTGAGTCCTCCGTCTTCGCGTGGCGTTCTTCACGCGAGACTTCCCATCATCCCTCTGTGTCCGTCTCCCCTCCCTGTGTCCCAATTTCCCCTTCTTAAAAGGACTGCAGTCATACTCGATCAGGGCCCAGTCTAAGACCTCATTTTAACCTGGAGTCCTCTGTAAGGACCCTGTTTCCAAATAAGGTCACATTCTCTGCACTGAGGGTTAAAAAGGCAAGATTTTTTTTCTGGGAGGGTGGGGGTGAGGAGACAATTTAACCCATAACAGAAACCATTTTCTGCTGTGCAGCAGAAGAAACTCAAAATGAATGAGGGTCCAGCTCTATCAACATGCAGACCCACCCCCCGCCCCCCCCAGCCCCACCAGAAACACGGGCAGTCTACCCGGGTCCTCTCGGTGGCACGAACAAGAACCTGGAAGCAATTTAGTCCAAAATGATCTGCTCACCTGCTCTTTATTCCCGACATACACATAAATAAACAATATAGTTTTTAAAAAATTGAGGACTAATCCTACAACGTATTCGACACGGGACTGCCAGTCCCGATTCTCTGTGGTGACCTTAAATTTCTTTGAGCCCCAGATTTCTCAGCTGCAAATTGAAGGGCCTGGTGGTCTATCCATAATCTCCCTTCCAGCTTGAAAAGCCTGTGACTAATTGACATTTGATGAACTTTCTATCTCAAAACACCAAATCCCCTCCTCCATCATTAAATAAATCGCTGTTGTGTTGGACAGAATGGCTGTACTTAACGAATCAATCAATGCGTTTTGTCAAATGTCTATTGTAAGCAAAGTGCCTTGTCCTCTTTTCCACAAAGCATTTGAGTTAAATGAAGCTGTTAGTGACTTCAGATAAAAATTCTTGAAGCATCTATGGTTAGAAATGATTGAGTAGGAGTTCCCACCACAGCTCAGCGGAAATGAATCTGACTAGGATCCATGAGGTTGCAGGTTCCATCCCTGGCCTCCCTCATTGGGTTAAGGATCCGGCATTGCTATGAGCTGTGGTGTAGGTCGCAGTTTCAGCTCAGATCCTGCGTTGCTGTGACTGTGGTGTAGGCTGGCTCTGATTCGACCCCTGCCGTGGGTGTGGCCCTAAAAAGACAAAAAAAGAAAAAAACGGGGGGAAAGAAAAGAAATGAGCAAGTAAATTTCTGATCCTTCAGTGGACTAGGGAAGGGTGTGGCCCTGGTGAGAAATCGTAAGCTGTGGGTCCGCTTCTGTGCTGCCGTGCACGGTTGTGAATATTGCAACATGATAACTCTCACCCAGAAAACCCACCACGTAATCCAGGTCTAAGTTTCCACCCTGTCCCAGGGCTCTAACTCGAGTTGACTCTACTTCAAAAGAAGGAAAGCTTGTTTGGCCAAATACCCATGGAGCATCAGTTTCAGGAATGTGACATGCTGTTAAACCACAGCCGTGTAAGCTTGCGGCCGCTGAGATTTTCCAAGGATGAAAGTTTCACTTTTCAAAGAAAAACATGGCACCACGAAGCTGGAGAGACATGAGGTGAATGGCGTCGATTGGCCCCAAGAAAGTTTCTCTCCTGAAGAACACCTCCTCTGTGTGAGCATGTTCTGGGGGAGGGCAGGCAGGTACATAAGGATGGGCTGGATTGACCAGCTTCCGGCAATGAGACGCAGCTCCTACCTTTGAAGAGCTTTTCAGAAGGTGGATAGAGAGGACAGCTGGGCAGAATCCAAGGTCAGCACATGGCATCGTGGAGGCCCGGGAGCACTGGGAAAGTCTCGGGCAGCCAGGTCAAGTGGATGGTCAGCCTGGCACTGCTTGGAGAGGCCTAGGGGGTGCGGGAGCAGTTGCAGGACCTGGAGCTGGAAGCACAGGTCATAGGGCGGGAAGGAGGTTCAGGGTCTCTGTGAGGACATACCTCAGGCTCCCTGGTCCCACCACCACATCTGGCTTGGAGCTCTAGCAGAAAGATCACCAAGGACCGCTAAATGCCTCTGGAAGAGGAGGTCAGGTCGTCCCATCTCCCTAGATTGGAGTTAAACTGCATTTCAGAGTAAAAGAGTATCTGAGCAATTGATTTAATAGAGAATCAGTGTTCAGAGAATCATGCCCTTGAATGTTGGAAGGGAACTTGGGAGTCATGTAACCCAACCTCCCTCTCCCGGTCAGAATCCTTATGGTGGCTTGGTTATCTGGCTTCAGTTTGGATGCCGCCATTGACAGGGAGTTGCTCTCTCACAAGGTAGCCCGTGACACCACCAAAGGGCTCTCTCAGGTAGTTTCAAAATGTTTTCCTTATATGGTGCTAAGGTCTCCTTCCTTCCAGCTTACCCTCCTAAGTGTGTGCTCTGTCCTTCAGAACAGGTCTGAACCCGCGTTTACTACAGCAGCCCTTTGACGATTTGAAGGTGGGGCCACCACAACCTTTAAACATTCCTGGTTCCTTACTCACTACTCTTGTGGGGTGGCCCCTGGACCGGGTGAAGGTCATCTGAGCCTGTTATGCCTGGGTCCTTCGAAAAAAGTGTTCCCTACTCCCTGAAAACAGAGCCATTTTCCAGGGGTAATGAAAGCAACTTGGGAAGTACATGGGCAAGGCTGGAAACCAGAGTTAGCTGACCTCGGAGGTGGTGGCTACTTCAGAAACTAGAAGATGATCCAGATCAACCAGCCTGGGGTGTCCCTTCCAAGAGGAGCAAGGAAGCCATGACCAGGCCTGCAGACGAGTATTTGCTAAGTCCTGAGTGACTGTAGCTTCTCATTGTCTGGGGCAAAAGCAAGCCCTGGGCCAGAGACTATGGACACCAGATTTCATGGACACGGGTGGGGAAAACCGCTGGGCTCTGAGCTTAGTATAGAAGGGAGAAGCCCGCCCCCTTGTGGACCTGTGGGGAGTGGCAAGGTGTGAAATGCACCCAGAAACCTAGCAAGAGATGAGGGGTCTTGGGGGAGCAGCCACTTTGTGTCACTGCTTCCATTTCCCCAGTTGCCCACAAGAGAATTGATCTGGACTGTCACAGAGCCGGGGAGTGGTGCCAGGGGACATGAAGGGAAGTTGGGAGGTGGAGACTCCTGGGTCTACCCTGCGTCTAGATGTCTGGCAACAGAAAGTTGGAGAGAAATCAGGTAGGTGTTATTCGCTATTGAGAAAAAAAAAAAAAGGAAGAAGGAAAAAAAGACAGCAGGAAGCTTTTCTTAGTTCTGCCATTCCCTGGGTGGCCCCAGGCAAATCAGAGTCCCTCTCTGGGCCTCCCAGGGCTGAGCTGGGTAAAGGATAGAGTCCGTCTGAATGGTGGCACTTTATGGACCCAACTGGAGGCCTTCACCTGCCAGTCCTGTCAATGATCTGGCCTTGGTGGCGCCACACTCTGACTGAAGAGAAGAGGGGATGGGAGCGACCAGGGCAAGAGGTGTATGTGGAAGGGGAGATGAAGGGTACCAACCTGGCCAGCGGGGCAGATCCACCCAAGCCCTTCCATCACTGTGCCAGGCCCCAGGGAGGGGAACCCCAAAGAGTCGTATCTCACAGTGGTCTCCCCTCCTTGCATAACTGTGGCCAAGTCTAAATCTAGAACAGTGACCTCCTCCTGAAACACTTCACTGGGAGTTGCATAGACACTGCTCAGAAGAGCCTGTACCATAAAACATGCTTGCCCCAGATGATGCGACCCACCTACCATCTACACAGCCACCCGCAAACATCAACTGTGCCTCACACTCATATACTTCTAAACTGCCTTTACTCAGCACTAAACGCATTATCAGATAACGTATTTTTGAGACATATTCTGCTCTACGCTGTAATCGATGAATATAATTGGGCTAAATGTTGCCCTGGGAAATGCAAGCCAGAAGCATTTTTCCTCAAAGCTCTCCGGATAAAAAATAAAGGTGGATTTCAAAAATTGAATTATCTGCTAAAATGACTCAGATTTCTTTCCGCACTGTGCTCATAGAGACACGCGGTCACGGAGTCACCTAAGACAGGATTTTGAAATGCTGACTGTCCTCTGGCAAAACGAAGAGTATTGAAGCCTTTAAAAAATGACCTCGTATAAATTATCTGAAATAACGTCCTCAGGGTAGTGTGCTCCTTGCTGGAATGACCCAGGGCGAATGTGATCGGGGGAGGGGTCAGTTTGCACACCACAGTACACTAAAGCTTTGGTTGGAGGGAGAAAAAAAAGCCTGTAATTTTTCATTTTAAAAAAAGGTATTATAAGCTTATTATAAGGTATTATAAATTATTATGTAAACACCTCTTGAAAAAATCAGAGGATTCCAAGCTTAAGTACCAAGTTCTACCTAAAAAAACTAAAGTCAGGTAGAGCATGTAATTCTCATTGTAGTCAGAACCCTTTTCTAACACCTCTTGAGACCACCCAGTTTTTTCTGCAGTATTGCCAAATGCTAAAATTGTAATGAAAATTTTAAAGTCCAAAACCTACAAGCCATCAGAGGTTCAGTGAGCAGATTGTGCCATTTCAAAACTGAAAATGTGCTTGCATAAGCAAGTCACCGGGCTAACCTTTCTGGATTGAGAGTCTGGCCTTCAGTTCAGAACATGGCTATGCCAGGGTCACAAATGTGACAAAACTGCGCTTTCACGGAGGTTAGCCAAGGTTCACAGGGTCATGACTGGGCCATTTTATCAGTCATGTCAGGATCACACCCTATTGCCTGGCATAGATAAAACTTTATCTGTCAGTTTGCTAGTTCTATTCCTCCTGCCTTATTTTCAATAAAGAAAACCTGGACTTGCTTATCTGAACCAGAGAGTGGCCTTTTCCAATACTGTTTTCATATGCAACTTCAGAGTGATTTGGGGTCTCATTTTAGTCAATAACTGTCCATGATCTGAGTGACTGGCTTTGTCTTACGTAAAACTTTAACTTCAGAAAACAGTTCTGGCCCTGTGCGACAGCATGGATATATTATGTTTATTAAACATTCTAAGTTCATGGCTGAAGGTGTTATACCAGGAGATGATATTCTCCAAGTGTTAGCTTTTCAAATTCAGCTTTCCTTAAGGTAAAGCAAACCCCCTCCCCCTCCAAATTTTTAAATGAACTTCACTAGACTTTCCAAATAGATGATCTAAATTTTCATAGAAAAATTCACAAAATTACCTTTGGACGAACACACACAACTAGTATATATTTTCTAGTAGCTGCTGAGAGGGGAAAACGGCTAAAGCATTTTCCTCACAGAAACTTGATGGGAACAGATGACAAACAAGGCCATGCATGCAGACATCTAGCAATCTGGTTAGATATACAAATATAAAACCAGTGAGTTTTCCCCCATAGAAATGTTAAAGGCAAGACAGGCACCTTCAGATTTTACTTTATTTGGAAGCTATCCACATTCATTATTTTCAGATTTAAAGGCTGTGGTACTGTAGAAGGGACATAAATATTATAATATACATTTAGAAATTAAATATAATAAAATCAACAGGACGCTATGTAAAAAGTCCTATGTACACTTCGATTAAGTCCGAGGTCTGGGTATTCCCACCCATCAGATCTCCCCCTGGAAACGGGTAAACCTTGCTGGGAGATCATCCACAGGGTACACGGTGGGACTAGTTTTCATTGTAGGAGGTCCATTTAGGAGCCGCCAGTCACAATGCCTGGCCAGCTCCACTGTAAATATTTTGAGAAGAATTTTTGCAAACTCTTTCCCCACGCAGCTCCTAAGGCCTCCTCCAAATGGGATGAAGCTGAACCTGGAGGCATCCTCTGGGTGAGGCAGGAGAAAGCGGTCAGGATTAAATTCCTCCTTGTTGGTGAAGATGTCAGCGACATCGTGAGTATCGCAGATACTGTAGATAACATTCCAGCCCTTGGGAATCTGGTATCCCTGCAAAAGATTATGAAATCCCAAGGGCTGACAAGCTGGCATTCAACTTTCCCCAAGAAATCCTATCACCGATATCTTGGAGGCATTATGCATTGAAAGAAAGGGAGGGAAGGTGGCAAGAAAGAGAGACAGACATTCGGGATGCTGAAACATCTGTTCACGTGGGGCAGGACAAGGTCATCAAAAGCCTAAGAAACTTAAGTCAAAGCAAAAGGAGATTTAAAAACCACAGCACAAAAGGTGAGGGTAGGGGTAGGGGAGGACGTTTAACTTACATTTAATTCAAAAGTCTTAAGGGCAACCCGAAACCCTCCTGGAACTGGGGGATTCAGTCGAAGGGTCTCTTTAATAACACATCCAATGTATTTAAGCTGTTCCAAAATTTCCATGTCTAACTTGTTGTCTTGATTGCCCTTGCAAAGTAAACCCTATCAAAACAGTCATACAGAGGTGAACGGTTATTCTGTGCTCCAATAAAATCAGCCCAGCAGACATAAACAGGGCTTAAGTGGCGGCTAGACCCAAAGGGCCCCAGGATGGGAGAGTGTGAGGGTGAAACAGGGAGCAGCTAGTGACCATTTGTCTCCACCCCTGGGCCCAGATCCCAGAGAATGCTGCTCACCAGTTAGAACCACTAAGTTTCCTCCCCTCCCCCAACCACCACCCCCGATGCTGGCTGCCACTGCAGCCACCTAGGAGTCTCCCCTTCATGCCCTTGAACACGCAAACCCAAGAAAGTGGACCCTATCTGAAAAATCTCCAGGGTTCTGCAAAAAGTGGAGAAGAGGTAGAAATACAAGGTTGAACCCTGCCTGAGAGGGATCACAGCTCAGGATGCCTTCCTTTTTATCTGAAGAGCTAATGCTCTTTCCCACCGGTGGCCCACCCAGTTCCCCTACCTTACTCTTCAGCTCCTCTCGCACTTTCTGGAGAACATGTGGGTAGAGCCCCAGGTAAGTAATGAGAGATGTGGCTGCACTGGCCGTGGTTTCATGTCCTCCAAAGAGGAGCTCTGTTGAAGACTGCTTTAGTGCCTAAGAGGGGATTAAGATGAACGTTTTGATAAATCTGCATGCAATTTTACAGAGCAATTACTCAGAATAGAACCAAGGGTTCTGCAGGGAAGACGAGAAGGGCTGAACGTCTGCTGACAGAAAATTCATTTAAACAAAATGCTAAGACTGTTCAGTTCAGCTAGAGCAGAAAGGCCAGTTAAAATCCCAGTTTCCCAGGAACTCTTGAATTAAGGCCTTAGCTGTATTAAAATCGCCCAACATTCTTTATTACATTTTACAAATTCCAACTTTCGCTTTAAAACCTGGAAGGGCTTGGAGACTCGGCCCCTCCCACAGCTCTGCGGACGGGGTGTCTCAACCTCTGAGACCCAGCCCTGGGGTCTGGGACGGCTTCCCACACAGGGACGCTGGGCCCCAGGCAGGCATGTTGGGGACCCCAGGGACTGCGCTTGGAAAGCCAGAGGATCAAACTCCGCCGGGCCCCTCCTGAAGCTGCCACTCACCTGCATGTCCAGCCTCTCTCCCCTCTCCCATGAGTGCTCGATCAGCAGCTGCAAGGCATCTTTACAGCCCCCTCCCGCCCCGGCTGCCCGCAGCCCGCAGATTTTGGCGCGAATGTTCTCCTCTATGCGAGCGTGGATGAGGTTCCGCGCCTTCAGGCCCTGAGTGGCAGAGAGTGCACCGCGGTGAGCAGAAGCCAGAACCCCGAGCCCTCAGAGCGCCCAACTCCGCACCCTATATACGGCCCTTACCCGGTAGAGCCCGCTGAAGGGCACGTCGATGGGCAAGGAGAAAAGATTGCGGGTCATTTCCTCGAAGGCTTCCACCAGCTGCTGCTCGGCTTCCCCGCCGCTCGCCAGCCGGGGCTCGCAGCCCAGCAGGATGCGCATGGCGATGCGGAACATGAGGCGTTTCACCTGGGGGTAAACCAGGAGGCCGCGCTCTCCGCAGCTCAGCCACTGCTCCAGGCAACTGTCCACTTCCTCTGCGATCACCGGCACGTAGCACTGGAGCGCCTCGCGGCTGAAGGCCTGCATAATCACCTGAGCTCCGAGGAGGAGAGAGTGTTAAAAGCCGGCCCAAGCCGCCCCTCTCGCCTTCACGGCGCCCCTTCCAGAGACCCCCAACCCCTCCAGACCTCAAGGCACTTACAGGCTGGGAAAACTACACTCTTTGAAAGGGTCCTAGCTCACAGCTCATGCAGCTGTGGTTTGCCCAGAACCTATCTGCCTGAACCCCTCCGGCGAAGAGGGTCCCCCTCCTCTCCAGGCGCCGTCACACCGCCTTCCCCCCCCCCCCCACCTTCTTGCGCTGCTTGTGCGAGGAGTCGTGCAGGTTGGAGAGGCAGCCAGAGCCCAGGATCGTGCGCACCGACGCCGGCCAGTGGACCGACACGAGCCGGTGTTCCCCGAGCAAGATGCGCCGCACGTTGTCTGCACCCATCACCCGCACCGTGGGCCTCCCGAACAGATGCGTCTTGTAGATGAAACCGTATTTCCTGCGCTTCATCTGCAGGAACTTCCTTCGCTGCGAGAGGAAAGCGGAGGAAAGAGGCGGGCGTGAGGGGGCGCCGGGGAGCGCCGCGTCTCTGGCTAGTCCTGATCCTAGCCTCAGTCACCTCCCTCCCGGGGGCGCCTACCCCTGCTTCACTGGAAGCCTGGTGCTGAGTCGGGCTCCGGAGAATCGTCCTCCCTTACCTGTAGCACCATCTGCAATGTCTCCCCAAAGAAGGGGAAGCCCATAGTTCCAGGGGGCAAAGGAAGGGTGCAGCTGCGGTCCCGGCTGCTCACGCAGTACAGGTCCCAGAGTTTGATCGCGGCCAGGAAGAGCAGCAGCGGCAGCACGAAGGTGCAGAGCACACTGGCCAGCAGTGCCGGGAGCCCCATAGCGCGCCGCGACTTCCCGCGCCACCTGCCGCCGCCTCCAGCGCTCCGAACTCCGTCGCGCTCCCGCTTTATAGGCGGCCCAGGTTGCTGCCCACGTTACCTTAGACAAATTAGTTCACCCAAAGTTCATCTTTAATTGCGGATTGGGCCCCTGGCTCCTCCCCCCGTGAGGCGCTGCCCAAAATCTTTAACCGTTTGTTCCGCGCCGAGGCAGAGGCGGCGCGGTGGAGGCTTTCCTCGGAGCGCGCCTCCTGGGGTGCAGGGCTAGGAGCAGCCTATTTCCTCCTTACAAGGTGTGCGGGGCTCCAAGACCGCGGCAGGGCCGGACCCGGGCTCCAGGGAGCGGGAACTCCAAGCCCTGGGCTTCCGGGCGATCTCTTTGGAATCTCTCCCGCGGGGTCCGACGGGCGGTCCCAGCCCAGCGCTGCCTGCACCGGCTTTCCAATTTATGGGCTCCGTGTGGGACCCCTTCCACCTGCTAGGGAAGCAAAAGGAAGTGAGTTCAGTGATCATCCAGCTGCTTTGTCCCACAGGTGAGGTCCAGAACGCAGAGCAAAACGCAGGCTTCCCCACCCTTCTAAAGATCTCGCAAAAGAGCCTAGGGCCAGGACTCAGACGAGAGTCGTGGGGAGTCATGATCGGACGACCAAAGAGTCCCAGTTCCCCAATCCCCTCAAGGAGGTCCGCACTCCTGAAGTCTTGGAAGGTCCTACTTAAGGATATGAGAGAGCCTCCAGATCCTCGGGACTCCAGGTGAAGCGTGCACAAGTCTGCGCCCTAACTCTGACTCCCCCACCGGGGACCACAGGAGCAATCCGCCCGCGGGTCCGCGGCAATAGGCGCTCTGCGATCTAGCCACAACTGGTCGTTTCCCAAGGCTCTGGGGCTTTGCAGCACCAGCTCGGCAGAGGGGAAGAGGGTCTTTAATCCTAGTAGGATAAGAAGGGAGAGACAGAAGATGGAAAGCACGGAATTTGGGCTCTGAATCCCGGCTCCATCTCTCCTTGAACGACCTTGGACAAGTCCCGCATATCCTCGAGCCTGTTTCCTCCTCCTTGGTATAGAGGTGATCTTTCCTGACCTATCCACTCCTCGAAGTAGCTGTAAGTTTCCAAAAGGGGCTTCTGGTTGCAAATACTCTTCCCAGCTCCAGGCACGCTCAGCTACGTTACCAGGGTGACCTGGACTCTGGGCACAGGAGCCATCCTCCACTCTCCCAGCTCCCACCCAGCAGAAAGCCACTCAGGTAAAAGGGGGTGCTGGGTCGTAAACCCAGGCTTTATCTGGCTGCTGATGGGAATGTTGAGGGAATCTGTACTCAGAAGGGGGTCTTCTGGCATTTGCCCAACTATACAATCGGCTGCTCCCGCAGCCAATGCCTGGAGCTCAGACACTTTGGGAAGCGCGTGAGCGCTCCCCTCTTCCCACCTGGCCAAGCCAGTGCGACTGGGTCCGAGCCGCCTCGGACCAGTCAGAGGCACAAGTTCACTCGGTTCAGCACGAAACGGACTAGCGGCACCGAAAACGAAACAATAATGTATGTTTGTTCAAAACTGAATATCGGCTTTTACGGGAGCACGCCACACGCCTTGGACACGTCCCTTGTTGATGGAAAACGCTTTGATCCTGAGAGCTGTGAAATACTCGGCGCTCCCTAAACCCCGCTGGTTGGGAATTGTCTGGGGAGTAGCAGTCCCTGCAACGCTCCAAGCCCAGGTCGCCCCAGGGCATGTTTCGCAGAAACGGCGTTTCCCCACAACCCCCCTTGGTGTTTCAGATGATTTGACGAATGTAAACAGTGAAAGACGACTTCGGGCGGTGTACAGTCAGGCACCGGGGCCGAGACGCGCTGGAGATAATTCTCAGAACTCCCGGCCCACCCCTTTCAGGACACTGCCTCGGCCCGTGAGCAAAGCTGGTGAGCGGGGGCGTGACCTGGGGCCCAGTCCCAATCCTCCGGCCTGACCCGCCTGTGACCCCTGCAGGCCGGACCGTGACATCCGAGTGAACTCTGCAGGGCCCTCTCGCCAAGTTCAGCGCGCGCCGGGTCACAAGATGAGCGGGGCCTGGGCGCTGGAAATTGCCACAGGCGGGGAAATGTTTCAATCTATCTGCCCATCGAGACCCGTGAGGACGACCGGCAGGAAAGGATCAAATGGGATAGTGAGGATCATTAAAGACCATCTTGAAGAGGGGAAGGGGACAATAAATTACTAGCGGGATGATAAGAACTTTGATTTAGAAATCTTGCCAAGCTTTCTTGAGTGGGTGGTGTGGTGGGTGGGGAGCGGGACTGGTCCACTGGCAAACAAAATGTTTCCAAGATGTTTACAGAACAGCCTGTGGCCACTGGCTGGGGGATGGGGAGTAGTTTTTTTTTGCTGGGGGAGGGGATGAGGACCTGACTGGAGGAGGTTGGCACCCCTCCTCCACTTTTCTCCTTTCAACTCCTTCTCCCCTGGTCTTGAGCACCCTATAGCCCGCCTCAGGGTTCTATACCCACTGTTCCCTCTGCTTGAGGTGCCTCTCTCACTGGCCTCCTCGGAGCTGGTTCTTTAGGTCGAACATCACCAGGGAAGTTTTCCCAGACCCTAGCCTGCCCAGCTGGGCCACCAGGCACTCTGCACTACAGGCCTGTTTTATTTTCTGGACAGCACCATCACCATCAGACCTATTCCTGCTCTAGTTTGCTGGCTTATTTACAGTCTATCTCTTCTGTGAGTTCCTCCTCTTGTCCGGGAGGGCAAGAACCACGTTTGCTCCTTCCGCAGGGAATCAAAAGCTGCTAAAGCTAGAGATCAGATTTTCCTTGAAATTGCTGAGAATGATGTATCAATGAGAAATAAGCGTAAAATGGAAGCTGCCCCTCCAGGGGTTTATGGTTCGTAAAGACTTCGCAGCAAGTAAACCAGATCTCTTGGAACCAGCTAAGTTTGGATTTCTGAGAGTCTCCTCCCCATCTATCTCTCCCCCAATTAGAATCAACCCCAAGCCCTGGTCCTTCCACCACCGCTTTCTCAGGCGGAGATGTTGTCTCTGCAGCCTCAGGAGCGCCCTGAGGGCAGGCCCCAGATCAGCCACTTTTGCTGGCTCCATGGCTCTGGCGCCTGAAGATCCCAAGGCCTGGCGCCAGGGCTGGTGGTCAACAGTGGGTGATGAATTGCCCTGGATGGGGGTTACAGCAGTGTCAGCCGAGTTAGGAAGGGCCCTCTGCGCTCTTGAGCTACCGACCCTGCCTGTTCTTGCTGCTTCCCCTTTTCCTTCTGGCCCCAGGATCCACCTTAAGCATAAGGTCAGGAGGGCACCAGCTTCCTTCTGGTTCACTAAGGGGTCAACTCAGGCCTTGGCGGCAACTTCCCCATCATGTCCAGCTGCCCCGGCCTGTCTGAAGGTGGGTGGCAGGTTACAGTGGACTGTTAGGAATAACAACACTGGAGACTTCTTGGCTTAGATTTAAATGCTGCTGGGAACCTCTGTGTTGGAAAGATCCAGAAAGTCCTTAAGCCAACCTAGGGATCACTTTGAAAGGTTAACAGGGCCGAGACCTGCATGGTAGCCACAGACCCTGGGGCTGGAGCAGGGGGTAAGGGATAGGATGGAGGAGAGCCCTGGCTGAGCAATCCAGGAGCCCACTGCTGGCACTTCAGCCAGTCTTTCGCCTGTTTCTGCTCTGCAGTAGAGGAAGCTGAGGCAGTAAACCAGAACGTTCCTGCAGCCAACCGTCTTGGAGATAATTTGCAGCCCAGCTCCCTCGGGCTATGCTCAAGAGAGAAGTTCCAGCAGTCTGGCCCCAGGCTGCCCAGTTTCTAGCCCTTTTCTGGGTATACACAGGGCAGGTCTTTCTGCAGGGTCTTTCTTGGGTCTCCTCCACCCTCCATCCCACTTTCCCACCAGGGAGCAGCTGCCCAGCTAAGCTGTAGCCTCCTCATTCAATCACTCCAGGAAACTTTACTTCTTGGCCTTCCTGTTTTGGGTACAAATACCCCAAACCTCTCTGATTATGTCTCAACTGTTCATGAAAAGAATCCAGCTTTGGAGTCCTATTCTCCCATGTATAAATGGAAAGATTAAACACGTTCTTGAACTAGGAATTTTTCTTTTAAGATATCTCCAGCAGAAGCCGGAGGTGTTGAGCCTGTTTAGAGAGCCCTGGAAGCGCCCACAGTTCTGGGTTTCCGCTGAGACCGGCAGAGGCCAATGCTCACCAAGCGGAGGCCAGCTGCCTGAGGGCCTTCCGTTGGGCGCCTTCTCAGTGTGTCTTCCTATGGCCCACTGCCAGGCCAGGGATGCGCTCCTGGCGTCCCTGCTTCCTCTCCAGGGGTGCAGGTCCCCCCTCGTTCGAGGGTCCGGTCCTCCCCTGGCAATCCTCCTCGTGGCACAGCGATCCATGTCTCCTCTTGGGCTTGGCTCTTAGTGGAGCTCTGTTCCCTCCATCCCTGCTTTCTGGGAAGGGCTTAAGAAACTTGGCCCACCACCTTCCTCTGGGTGCGGAGGGCAGAAGGCACCTTGCCACCGGCCTGGGCGCTTCTCTAGTGAGGTGGCAGTGACTCAAGCGTCTCCTTTCTCACAGTCAGCATTCGGGACCGTTTGTTGAATGAGAGAGCGCCCGACCCGGCACTGGGGAACGGCAGGTGGACGGCCGCGGCCTTTGGCGAAGTCAGGTCCCAGGACGCAGCGGGTCAGAGGCGTCGTCCATCCTGCGCTGCCGAAGGCGCAAGCGGGTAGAAAAAGAGCCGCAGCCCGTCCACTGGGTGCACTATGGGCACGGTCTGCATGGCGGGGAAGGAAGGCGTGGCCAGTTCCCAGCGCGCCGTGCGCACCAGCTCCACCGCGAGCAGCTGGAGCACCGTCTGCGCCAGCTCCTGGCCGAGACAGCTGCGCGCACCACCGCCGAACGGGATGTAATGGAAGCGGCCAGCGGCGCCCCGCGCGTCCTCGCCCGCAGTGTGGAAGCGCTCGGGGTCAAAGCCCTCAGGGGGGCTGCGGTACACCGCAGCGGTCTCGTGCGTGTCTCGGATGCTATACATCACGTTCCAGCCCTTGGGGATCTGGTAGCCCTGCAGGGAGGTGAGGAAAACCCGCCTGACCACAAAGCATCCGGAAACCCGGTCCGAGCCGGTCCTCCGCCCCGGGTATATAAAAAACAGGCTTCTGAAAACCCTAGGAGATAGCTCTGCATCCCCATCTCAGCCCCATCCCTGGTGAGCTGTGTGACGTTGGGCTATATGATCAATCTTTCTGAGCCTCAGTTTCTTGATTGATAAAGTGAGAACAAAAATGTCCACTTTTGTTGTGCAAAATCGAACCACAGCTCTGGCATATATATTAGTGGTCAGTAGATGTGCTCCATTATGTTTCAGTATTTTTTCCCCCTTCTTCTTACATTAGATCAGGAGACTTAGTCCTGATCTAGTCTTGCACCTGCTAGCTGCCTGGGCCAGACCAATGCAAATGACAGCTCCTCTATGGTCATCTCAATGACACAGCTCCTCTTTGCACTAAATTGAAAACTGCTTCTCTGTCCTCACCACCCATTAGCTGTGCAATCATGTCCAGGTTGGGTAGCCACTTTCTAAGGATGTGCACATGACAACTAAACCGAGGAGCCCTTCAAATTTTGGAAGGCAGTATTCATGTTCCCTTCGCCCAGGTCCAATTTTTCAACTATTCCATTTTTGTCATATCTTCCAACCCCGACTATCCTGCTTTCCTGGCCTGAATAGGCTCCAGGATGTCTACTCAGAGGCTCTCAGTAGGCTAGTAGAAGATCTTGGAATCACTAAGGTGCTCTCCCTCTCCTCTCTAGGTCCCAGTTTTCCCCTCTGGAAACTGCAGGATGAATAAGACCCCCACCTCTTTTCACCCTGGTAGTCCAGTGCTCTCCTCCCTTGGTTTCCCTAAGGCTTTGCACCCCAGCACCTGCATAGTGACATCTGAATTCTAAGATTCAGCATCCAAGACATCAGCATTCAGCCCACCTTTGTCTGGGCTGTCCCCTCTGGTGGCATGCTGTCCCCACCCTAACCCTTCATTGCCCCAGTTCAAATGCCAGTTCCCAAATGTTGTGTTATTATTCAGCTAGAGATCACTCTCTTCTTCACACCAGTTTGGGATGAATTTGCTGACTTGGCCCCCTTTCTCTGCATGACAGCACCTCAAGGGCAGAATCCCAGTCCCTTTGGTGGCCTCAAACCCTGGTATGCAATGTGGTAGGAACATCTGCTGTTTAAGGTAAGGGTCAGGGAAAGAGGTTCCCACTCTGCTTTCAGCCACTCAGGGACTGCACTGGGGGAAGGGATTGCAGTGATAGCCCTCCGAGCAAACACCCTCAGTTTGGCAGCGGTAGAGCTGCCACTGGGAAGCATAGCCCAGCCCCACATGGAGTGTCAAAGCTGGAAGGGACCAAGGCAGCTTCTTTCCAGAGTAAACTGAGGCCAAGCGTGAGAAGGGTCAAGGCAAACTGAGATAGAGCCAGGCCCAGACCTTAACCTGCTTGCTCAGCTCAAGCCAGCCTGATAAGAGCAGTAAGAGATTCTACCCCATATTTTACCTCACTTCCCTGGAAGCCGGGTGCTCAGCCTGGGGCTTGAACAGGTGACTGGGTTGATGCCTTCGACTTGTGAGGGAGCCAGAGATATGGCGTAAGGGACATAGTGGGGGGCCCTCTGTGTGTCCTATGCAGCCTCGCTGGCTGAGGCAGGGGGCGGGGTGGGGGTGGAGGTGCTGGGCAGAGCGAAGGTTGTTTTTATTCTAAAACTCGGCTCAAATGGACCGCGGCCGAAAGCTGAGGTGTAAGGGTTGCCAACCTTGCTTTGCGCCCACAATCGTGGTTCCGGGAAAATGTAAAAGGAGTCAGCGCACTTTCCAGGTGGGAAAGAGGAGGTCGGGTGAGGGGAAGAGGAGAGCGCGTGGCCCTAACCCCTCCTACCTCCCGGCAGCGGGCGACAGGGGCGGGGCGGGCGTCCGAGGCGCGGCGCACTTACATCGAGCTCGAAGGTGCGCAGGGCTGTGCGGTAGCCCCCGGACACGGGCGGCAGGAGGCGCAGCACCTCCTTGACCACGCAGCCAACATAGCGCAGGCGGCCCAGCGCTGCCAAGCTGAGGTCCGGCTCGCAGCCGCAGTCGGGCCGGGGCCCCGCGCCGCCCCCCGAGGCCCCCGGCGCGCAGCCGCACGCGCGCCCCAGTCCCTGCGCCGCCAGCTCCTGCCGGATCTTGACAATGGCCGCCGGGTGCTGCAGAAGTAGCAGGACGAGGGACGTGCTGGCACTGGCCGTGGTGAAGAAAGCGGCGAAGAGGAGCTCCACAGCTGACTCCTGCAAGAGAGCCCGGGCGGCGCTGAGTTTCCATTGGCCGGGCCCTGGCCTCCTGATCCCCTGGCCGAGGCGCAGACGGGCCCCACATTTTCCGTTGCCCACGGGCCAGAGCGCCAGGTGCTCCCGTGGCGGCTACCTGTGCAGGTCTTGGAGTCAGTTGAGGCCCCAGTCCGCCTCTTGGGGAAGCCACAGATAGAAATGAGCAGCAGTAGAATCTGTTCACTTCTCCTGGGAGGTTCCCAAAGATAACGCCAGGAACTTTTTCTGTGTAATATCTTAGGGCTTTAGATGTATTAACTCATTCAGTTCTTACCCGCAGCCCATGGGGCACAATTACTGCCAGTTTTACAGGGTTGGAAACTGAGGCTCTGAAAGATGCTTGGGGTCCCTAAGGTCAGCGGTCGCAGTAGTTGGGCTGGGAGCCCAGTGCTCTTAACCATGCAGTACTGCCAACAGCCCTAGCTAGGCATCCTGACAGTGACTGCGGTAGCACCTGCAGCAGCAGTGCCAGCCTCATAGCAAAGCAAGCACCGTGGTTTCCTCCTCCTGCTTAGTGGTGGTCCCAGAGTGACTAAACCTCTTCCTGGTCTGCACAGCTGGAAGGACAGAGGGGCCTTGATGGCGAAGCCCTTGCCTCTGCCCTCCCAGCTCCTGGTGTGGTGTCTTCCTTCCTGGCAGCACCCCGAGTGTTTTACACACTGATTGATGTGATCATAGGATGAATGTGTATCCCTCTCCTCCGGCACCTGCAGGGCAGGGGCTGTGTTTTGCTCACCTCTGTATTCCCAGTCCCAGCATGGATCCTGGCACTGAATAGGTAGTAGACAATATTTGTAAAAGCAATGACCCGACCAAGGTTAATTGCCAGCCCTGGACAAGACGGGGAGCTGGGCTCCAAGGTCCTCCCTGATCAGCCAGAACTGAAGATTTCCGGGCAGTGGGTCCCTTCCTGAGAACCTGGAGGGTGTTGTCACCCCTTCCCCAGTTCTGCCAAGGCAGAGGGTCCATCCACTCCTTTCCATACTTCTCCCCTTCTCAGCCCAGAACTGTTCCCCTCCACCAGCTCCCCCAGGCCTCATGACCCCCTAGCTCATCGACTTCTAACCTCTTCGACTCTTCCAGACTTCACAACCACCCAGGAGTCAGGAAAGAGTTTATCAGTCTCTTTCTCAAAGAAGAAACTAAAGTTGAGGCCCACCTTTCAGTGGTTGGCTAGTGGCAAGTGGGAAACTGAGGCTCAAAGGATGGGAATTACTAGTGGAAGGTTGAGATGTTCCCATTTCTAACTTCCAAGTCCCCCAGCCACTCACTCCACTCCTTTTGGGTTCTGGGGCTGGTGGGTTGAGGGGCCGTTCCAAAGCTTCCCTCCTTACCTCCATTGCTCTATCCATACATGCAGAGGGATTCTATTCTCCAGTAGATTCTGCAAGTGGCAGAAGACAGGTAGCAGGGTGCCAGGTACCAAGGTGGCTCATGGAAGGAAAAGGTAGATGTGGGGAGGAGGAGGGGAGTCTCCACTCAAGAAGACTGTGGAGTTTGACACTAAGCCCTTAGAGTTTGTAGAGAAAAGGAGTGAAGAGAGCTTCTTAGGCAGGGGGACAGCAGAAGCAAAAACATAAGAGTGACAAAGTGAGGGGAGCTGTTTGCTGCCAGAACCTGTAAGGGAGGGCCTAGGATTCAGGCCTTCAAGCTCCTACTGAGAGCAATGGTGACTGGCCCAAGGCCATAGAGGTAGTGGGTGCAGCAGAGCCCTGACTGGGTCCCAGGTCTCTTCTTTCCCCTCACCCTGAAGAGTGCCTGTGGCTCAAAGTGGGGCCAAACAGTATGTTGCTTCATTGCTCCAGGGATGCAGCATGTGTGTAGAGACCTGCTAGAAATGCAAGGGAGAAGAGAAATCTCCTCTCACACCACCTACCTTCAGCTCCTGCACTGAGAGCTCCTGGCCCAGCTCCCTGGTGCTGTGGATGATGCCAGCCAGAGCATCACCTGGCTCTGCAGCCTTGTCTTCATGAAGTTTCTCTGCAATGGCCTCCTCCAGGTGCCGATGCAGCTGGTCCCGTGCCCGGATGCCCTGATGTGCAGGGAGAGAAGCGACATGGGGCAGGAAGGCCAGCCCTGAGCACCTACCCACAAAGTCTTCCTAGGGCTGCTCTGGCTCTGCTGAGACACTTTTCCAGCTTAGCTGGCACATAGGAGGGGCTCAATAAATGCTCAGAAATTCATCCATTACTCCCCACACAGCATTCTCTCTTGATGATCACGAGCCCCTTTGGGGGCAAGGCAAACAGTTATTGTCCTCCTACTGTGAGGATGCTGAGGCTCAGAGGGGTCAAGCAATTGCCCAGAGCCACACAGCTCACACAGCACACAGCAAATGTCCATGTCAGGCACAGAACCCATTGCCCTTTGCCTGCACTAGGCATGGGCAAGGGCAGGGTGCCACCTTGAAAGCTCTAGCTTAAAGGACAGTATTGGAATTTCTAAACATTAGCCTCTCTAACAGGGAAGGCAAAAGGGCTGGGGTGGCCCTCCAGAGTTCAGGAAGCAAGCACAGTGAAAGTGTCCACCTGGGGAAGCATTTTGAGAACCAAGGCTCTGTAGTCAGGGGAGATCTGGTTCAGACCCTGCCTCTGCCACTACTAGCTGTGCAATCTTGGGTAAGTCACTTAACCTCTCTGAGCACCAGTTTCCTCATCAATAAAATGAGAATAACAATATGTTGCAGGCTGAGAGGATTAAATCAGAAAATGTAACCAAGGCATCTGCCCACATAGTGTGTTCCTTTATACATAACCAGGGCGTCAGTGCAGACAGAAGCCCCAGCTCGCTTGCTCTCTGGGCCGGCCCATCGCTCTGAAGTTTGAAGAGGCCCTGGTTCTCTGATCCGGAAACTAGCGGGCCTGGGGCCGCGGGCGGGGAGCCGGTACCCATCCTTCTCCAACCCGGGCTGGCGCCGGGGGCGTGTCTGAGGCCCTTGTGCTCCCATCCATACTGCAGCCTTGGAGAGGCGCTGGAGGCCGGGCAGGGAGGCGCCGCTCTGGGGAGGGGCTGGGATGACTGGCTGGGCTCTGGCCACCGAGACCCAACGGCGGGAAGCTGGGGGCTGCTGAAGCTGGAGCTCGCCCCATCAGGCGTGACCCAGAGAATGCGTGTGACCCGCCCTGGGTCACCCAGGGAGTCAGAATAGAGGCAAGCACGGGCGCCCACCGCCACACCACGCCACCTCCCAGCAGAGACGAGCTTCTGTCTCCCAGCAGAGTTGACGCCTGGGGTGCGTCAAGGGAGCTCCAAAGGGAAGGCCTGGGGAGGGGCCGGCAGTACCTTGCGCAGGCCGCTGAAGGGCACATCTAGGGGCAGCGAGAAGAGGTTCTCCACGAACCGCTCGAAAGTCCGGGCCAGCTCCGAGCACTGCTCCTCGTCTAGCCGTAGGCCCAGTAGGATACGCGCGGCCATGCGAAAAGTGAGCGCTTTGGCGGCCTCGTAGACAGCAACCGGCCCTCGGGCAACACACCAGGAGCGCACCTCACGCCGCAGCGCCCCCTGCAGACGAGGCACGTAGCGCTCCAAGGCCGCGCGGCTAAACACTCGAGCCAGGATCTGTGGGGAGCGCGTGGGGTCAGCCTTTGCAACCGTCCGGCCTCTCCTGCTCTGTGACTCCAGAGGAACCAAAAGGCCAACTTCAGCCCCCTCTTCTAAGCGACCCAAACCCAAAGGTGTTGGCTTTTGCTCTCTCCATTCCCTCTTGTTCCTCTCTACACAGTCCCTTCCATCTATCCAGGCTATACGGCCACCTCCTCCAGGAAGTCGTCCCTAACCCTCTCCAAGTTTGAGTTTCCAGCGCTTCTGGTATCAGAATCGCAGAAGATCGAAGATGAAAGGACCTTTAAGTCCAGGTTCTGGCCTTATAAAACCAAAGGTGGAGAGGGGAAGAGACTGGCCCAATGTCACCCACTTGTTAGGGGTCCTGGCTAGGTTCACCTTGACCCCAGTACCTAAACCCGGCCTGGCCCACAGCA
Source organism: Sus scrofa (assembly GCF_054392235.1). Classification (NCBI taxonomy): domain Eukaryota; kingdom Metazoa; phylum Chordata; class Mammalia; order Artiodactyla; family Suidae; genus Sus; species Sus scrofa. Next base: position 126,757,611 of record NC_139396.1, on the reverse strand, counting down.
ACTACAGCAGGACTGACCTCCCGACCACCCCTTCTGTTTTGGGCTCACCTTGCGCCGCTGCCGGTGCGGCTCACCGACCGCGCCGAGCAGAGTGTGTGAGCCCAATAGGATATGCGCGCTCTGCGGCCACTGGCTGCGCACAAGGCGATGCTCCCCCAGCAGGATTGTGCGGACGTTCTCTGCGCCGCTCACGCGGATCACGGGCCTGCCCAGCAGGTGCGTCTTGAACACGGTTCCGTAGCGCTCCCTCCGGGAACTATGGAAGCGCGAGCCCTGCAAGCCAAGCCGAGCGAAGAGTGCTGGAGCCGCTGGGCCTCGTTTGGGGATCTAGCCCAGCCCTCCCGACTGCCCCTTGAAAACAACTCGTGCTCCAAGCTGTTGCCTTACTCTCTACAAAAGAGTCTCAAATGGGCCTCCAGATTACCCTGCGGGAATGTACATGCTCCTGTTCCTATTGATGAGAATATGAAACAGAAGCTCAGAACAGGGACTTGAGCGCCAAAGGGCTCATGGCTGAGACGCGCCCCCGACTCCTGATTCTATAGTGGCGGGACACAGGGCCCTAGAATCTATTATCCCCGCGTTGTGTCAGGACTTAGAAGTTTGCTGAGGAGAACATCAGTAACATACCGTTCGATCGAGGGAGCATCTGGCCAAAGGAGAGGGCTCTATATGCTCTCTGGACCCCTGGGCGTTGGGAAGAAACTGGCTACGAACCCTGGGAACCCTGAGAGCCAGTGGGAACTAGAGAAGAAGGGGCCATACTGGGGTGTGGGAACGACGGACCGCTCACCTGAACTAACCAGTGCAGCGTTTCCCCGAAGAAGGGCCAACCCATGGAGCCTTTGGGCAGGGGCAGGGCAGAGGATCGGTCCCGGCTCAGCGTCCAACGGAGGGTCCAGAGATGTTGGGCCAGGCTGAGCAGCAGTCCGGCGCACAAGAGAGCGGTGCCCGCCGCCCCGAGCACCGACAGGGAGCTCAGCCCCCAGGGGAACATGGCGAGCCTGCGAGGGCCCAGGCCCCTCTGAGAGCGCAGGAGCTGGGGCGCCGACAGCTCCCAGTGCTCACCTGTTCCCTGCGGAAAGGGCCTGGGGCTTGGGGACCCAAACAGATTTACCACCTCGGACAGGGACTTCGCTCTAAAAGCAGACCAGCAGCGGAGGGCGGCAGTGACCACGCGCCCTTAGGAAACGCGCCTTCATCGAGACAAGAGCTCAGGACTTTTCCCGGAGTCCGACGGCTCCTGGGCCAAAATGCCACCTCCTCGCGGGGGTGCCAGCTGCCTCGGGATCGCTCGCGCCGGGTACCTCCCACCTCCTCCCCAGTCAGCACCCTAGATAGAAGCAGCGAAGGAGGGCAAAGAGAGGAGCAACTCACCGGTATTGCCAACGAGAGCTGCGCTCACCCAGGCTGTAGACCCTCGCCCACCTCTCTCTCCTCCAGCCTTTTAACCCTTCTCGGCCCGCCCAGGCCACATTTATATAGATTTTGGCTCCCTCCCTACGGATGGATCTCGATTCACACGACGTGACGCGCTTCTGCATATTTAAAGCGCTCCACGCAGAGTAATGATTGGAGGCGGTGGGCAGCGGCGCACTCTCCAAAGGGTAGGAGTGGGGAGTGGCAGCTGCTGCGGCGCTACGACTAAGCCGAGGGCTGCGCCCCGCGCAGATCCCCGGGCGGGGCCAGCGGTTTCGCGCCAAGAATCTCCTGGCTCCTAGCAGGAGCTCGGCGGGTGGACGTACAGAGCGCACCAAGCTTATTCGAGTTCTCTCTGGGTTTCCCACCTTCCAACTCCCAGGTGCCCCTTCCCCTCCCGGCACTCCAAAGCCAAAGGGCTGGGGGCTCTTCCCTTTGCTCTGCTTCTGTTTTAGGGAAATTGCGGTCTTCGATGTCTGCCTTGGCATCGCAAGAGCCTACGAAGGATGGCCGGGATCGAGATTCTCCGACATCCTCCACCCTCCGAGGTCTCTGATCCAACACTTCCAGAATCCTTTGAAAGATGGTGGTGGTGTCATTGCTGCCCAAAGCTTCAGAGACCCTAAACCCACGAGGAGCGGAACCTCCAGGTCCCTTTCGGGTCTCAAGGACTAATTCACCGTCCCCTCCCCCTTCTTACCCTTCCTACACCATCGGTCTACACAGTGACTTCTCGGGCTTTTGGTGCGGCTCCAAATGTCCCAGGTCTCAGGGTTATAGTCGCTACAGCGCGCAACTCGAAGTTGGGGGTGGGGGAGAGTGCAGGGTGCTTGTTTTACTGAAAAGAGTAAAGTGAACTCCTCAAATCCATCACTGCTGAGGACCCACAGTGGTCTGCCGCAGGCAGTGCAAAGACAGCATGTCTCTCTCTCCGAATCGAGGATGCCTCAGCCCAAGCTGGAGACGTTCTGAGTGCCCTGGAGGGCTGGGTAAGGCACCCAAGGGACACCACATTCCAGTCCTCAGAGAGAGCTAGCTTTGAGGTGAACTAGCTGTTCACCCATTCTGCTTCTCTTGTAACTTCCAGATTGTATTGTTACCATGTTTTCTATGTAACGTTTTTTAAAATGTTAAATACTTTTGAATAAGAGCTGGCCAAGGGAATATATGATTGTTTTCTTTGCTTTGATGATACTTTCCAATTACCAGAGAATAATAGCCTTTCTGAAGGAAGCAGTTATTTTAAGTGGCTCTAAATAGATACAATAGTAATGAATTTTCAACTTGCTCAACCTTTTTAATATTTCATCACAAAATCAAAAAACATACATGTAATTCTTTACACTTATTTTTACAGAGTCAAACATAAGTTTCTTACAGGCATAAATCCTGAAAATGCAAAAGGACCATTCAGCATAAATACAATGAAGAGAAAGTAAGGATCAGGCTGACATTGCCATTTGGACCGTAGTACTTTACACAGAGTAAATGTACATTCGTTTTGGGTTTTCCAGAGTTCATTCGGTTTGGTTTGTTTCCACAGTAAGGATACAGTACTCAGAGCTGCTCTTTGAAGAAGGTAACCTGACCCCTGTGGTGACTTCTGTGTGTAGGAACACTTCTATCCTAGCACAAGCTGCACCTGAGGTGGTTAGCCGTTTAGTTTCTGTCCTTCTAACTTGAACCAAACCAAACTAAATAAATAGGGTCAGCCACAAACAATATAGTTAGAAATATTAATCCTGCTGAACAGAAACAACATTGCCTCTGTAGAAAATCCAAACACCTTTTCTTCATAGCTTCAGATTAAATTAAACCACCTCAGTAGAACAAATAATTCACATTCTTATTGGGTTAAATCAAGTTTGATTTCAGTGGCCTTTAAAGATTTGTCTATTCCTTCCTCAGAATCAGCAGAATTGGAAAACTTAGTCTACTTAAATCACACTAAGGTAAAAATTCAAGCTAAAAGGTCAGAAAATGAAATATCAGACATAATTGCATTCCAAAACCAGATACTGAGGGAAAAAAAAAAAACCCAGAAAAAATCATTTACGTCTAAATAGAAAAAGAATACTTATATATAGAGACATAAGTTTTTCTAATATATTTACAATCAGTTTCATATACATTTTGACCTTATTTATATATTACAGTCTTGCCTTTTTTCCCTAAAAGTGAAAAAAATTAATGTCACATTTTCCATATATAAAATAGTATTCAATTATTTAAAAACCCATACAAATGATATTTATAATTGTTTCTTGTTTAAGCTCTCATCAGTGTCTTTTCTCTAATGTATTTTCGAATTCTTCAAACAACTTTCTGTATCATGAGCAGTGCCTGTCAGAGATCAATGATGAGTCACGGATTTGGTGTCACTGAGTGCAAGCGATGTGAAGTCTATGAGTGCTGGGACATACCATTCACCAAACTTCTCAGCTGTTTCACGACTGTCTCTATCAACTTCTGTTTGTCTCGATCATTCTTTCTGAATTGAGCAAATATATTGTTCTTTTTGCTAGTATCCTTCATCCTAGGAATATATGTGAATTATTATGAAATGTTTATTAGTAAAAGGAAATTAAAAGTTGCACTGTCACAAGTAAAATATCTCGGTGTGCTCTGGATTAGCTCACCCTAATCCTATGCTTGAAAAATATACTTCAAAGAAAATAGGTACTACTAATAGAATTACAGAGATAGCAACCACACAGATTATTAGCAGCTTTATTTTGCATTCTATATGAAGTCCTCTTTTTGCATTAGTATGCAAATATAAAGCATGTTAAGTTTTCTCATACCATTCATAAAGTATGCTAAAACATATACCCTCTAGACTTTGCGTATCACTCAGAGCAAGACAGGGTGAAAGCAAAAGTAACACTAGAAAATTTAAAGCAGCAAATTTTTTGCCTCAGTTGTGTTTTATGGCACTGTAAAACAAGTTTACATTTATTTAAAATAGGTATTTGTTTTCTCTCAAATCAAATACACCACAGATATTCTGAAATGTGGGAAAATTGAAAATTGTAATAGTGATATTTAAAGTGAAAAATGATTAAAAAAATAAAATGAAATAGGCTAAAGTGAAAAGAAAACCTGCCACATAATGAGAAGGAAAAGTAGTACCTACAGTTGTGTTATTACTAACTGGAAAGGGCGCGCTGGTTAATTCAGTTTTTATAATATTATTTTTTCAAAACTCATACTTCTCTACCTGTAAAGAATCCAAGCCCATCATGGTAGGATTTAGACAGCACTGGTGGCAAACATTCCAATCCCTGGCTATGTTTTACAAAATACCTTCTTTCCTGTGTTACAGTATTTTTAAAAAATAGTTCCAATTCTCACTTACCTCCAGTAAACGTATTTCTAAAGCCAATTAAGCCAGGTATTGAGGGTACAATAGGAAAAATGTTTTGTTCATATCAACGTAAACAGCAATCTCATATAAAATTACACTGACATTGAAGGCGAGTAAGACAGAGGCTTAAGTTTTGGTCATTGAAAAGAACTGAACTTGGAAGCTCATGGAGACATTTTTCTTTTGATAAAAATCCCTAGTTCTTCAAGTATCACTGAATCGCAAAATGCTTAAATGGTATGCAAAGAAAATTGCAGAATATACTCACTTCTCTAGAAGAGTAAGGGCTGTGTTTGGATTCACCCGAAGGTACTTGGAAGCTGGCTGACCATAATCAGCTAGATAAGTAGACCAGTCCCAAACCATAAACAGATCAAGGAGCTGAGGAAGATGTGGAAACACGTTAAACCAACTTTTGGCTATTTATCTACAGATAATATAAAGTATATGCTGCTCTTGATCCATTTTAATGTGACCTGCTTCTCAGATGGAACATAATAAGGAAATTCATTCTTAAAAACTGCATTAACTACATTTTATAACCAACATAGTGTATAATATCTTTTCACTTTTGAAATTACTAAAATTGTCAGAGGTTGCTTTTCTAATAAAATACTTGGTTGCATTTTCAAATAATTGTAAAATAATGAAAACAATGTTAATATAATTATCGTAATATGTGTACTGATGTATAGAGACTTAATCTACACATCATTCAGTTTATACTCATTTAATTAACAAGGGTTGGTGCTACTAACTGTTAGAAGAATTTTAAAGAACTTATATTGAACCTTTTTTCTTAGAGGTTAAGTATGTTTACCTTTCAAAGAAGCCGTTGGTACCTAGACTTTTCCCAAAGTAATTTAAACTGAAAAGCTCAGATAATCTCAATGAAGTGCATTAAATAACCTCTGCTGGATTCTCCCTGGTGACAGATCCTCAGTAGTGTTATGAAATGAGGCCTTCAGGACTTAGCCTGTTAACTCTAAGCAATCATTCTGTATAAACAAACAACAACAAAAAAGAAACCCTCTTGTTTTCCGTAGTGTTTTAAAATTGACTATTTGCTTTATAATCTCCAGTTAGAACTGTTGTCAAATATGGAAGTAATCTTTTAAAAGCAATACCATGCCCAAACCAAAGCACCAAACTCCTTATCCAACTTTAAAACCCTAATCCCCTTTAAGCCATTTAAAACCAACTTCCTATCCCCATTTGAATTGTTTCAGAAAGCTAATGCTTTACTTAGTACCTTCCTTCAATTTTTATATTATTCTTTCTTTTTGTTGTAGCTCACTTTATAACTAAAGAGTGTATTGGTTTTCCTTTCAAATGAAGGAAGTATTTGTATTTACTCATAGGATCTGTGTGCCAACCCACTGGCTTTGAGAGGGATAAAACTTCTGGGGTGGTTAAAACCTAGGGAAAAGTTACAAGAAATTAGCTCTTCCTTAGGAAGATAATGGGTGTGTTTGACTCTCTTCCCATCCAATAAACAGCTATTAGTAGAGATTTTCTTCTAAAAAAGAGGAAAATTTTACAATGAAAATATTAACTGCTAATATTAAATGCCACGGTTTTCTCTCAGACAACATTCTAGGCTATACCAAAAGTTAAAACACTGGTACAGAAACTACACTGAGACAATGTTAAAAGAATATACTGTCTGAAAAGGAAAAGGGAACATATTTCAAGTTCTGTATAATTTTTGACTCTTGCTTAGCAATAAGTACATTTTCCTCTTCTTTCACAAGGAAAAGTTCTTTGTACACTCTACAGTGAGAATGTAAGTTGAAATAAATTCTCTGGAATGTGAATGTGCAATATGTATTTAAGAATCTTATAACAATGACTATTCCCTTTGACTCAATAATCCTAGTTCTAGGAATCTAACTTCAGGAAACAATAATAGAAGTAGACAAAATTTATGAATATATTAATCTCAAAAATGTTATTTGTGTCATCAAAAATTAAAAAAGAAAAAAAAATACTGAAGACAGCCTAAATGTCAATATTAAAAGAATAGTTAAGTAGTGAGGTATATCTATCTATAAGATGAATATTGTGTGGTTATTTAAACTGATGCTCACGCAGAATTTTAAATAACATGATAACATGGGAAGAGGTTTATGATAAATATTGCCTCTAAAATTATATAAACACCCATCAAAAGAGACTGGAAGAGAGTTCCCGCTGTGGCATAGTGAGTTAAAAATCCAACTGCAGCAGCTTAGATTGCCTTGTAGGCATGGGTTTGATTCCCAGCTCAGTGCAGCAGCTTAAAGGATCTGGTGTTACCACAGCTGCAGTGTAGGTCGAAACTGCGGCTCAGATTCAATCTCTGGCCCAGGAACTTCCACATGCCTTGAGTGTGGCCATAAAAAAAAAAAAAAAAAGAAAAGAAAAAGAAAAAAGAGAAAAAGAAAAAGAAAAGAAAGAGAAAGAAAATCTGAGAAGATGTTAAGAATGGTTGTAATTTATGTGGTGGGATTATGGGTAACTGTTACTGTCTTCTTTATTTTTATAATATTCCACAATGAACAGGTATTTACTCTAGAGTTAAAAATAAGGTTTACATACACACATACATTTTTTCAATAAGTTTCAGTAATGAATTCTCTTCTATAGCTGTTAATAAAAGCCTCATTTTGAAGGAGTCCACTTGCAGGTATGCGTATGTGTTCGCACAACTGTTTGGGATGTGCACAGTCAGCAGAAAGTAATCACTTAATGAACTGGCTGCAAATTCCCTTTCTTTCCAAAATGCGACAGCGACATGATCTTTGGGATTTGGAAGAGGAAGGAGCCTTAATATACAGGCTGATCCATCCCCAGGTGGGAAAGGAGGAGCTCACTGGATGAATTTAAAACCTACCCCAACTCCAACTATGAGTACAAAAATCATTCTACAGCACAAAAATAGTCTTTCCTAGATAAAGGAATATTATAAGAAATAATATTTTTCACATATGGTCAGATATTCATATGCAAATTTCTTATCACCAGAAATTATAGGAACCACAAAATTTGACCTAACTGCCCAGACAGACGTCTAATCTACATGCTCTCGAATTTACATTAATACTTTACAGAAATACATATAGTGTATGTTAACTTATAGGTATCAATGGAAATCTGCATAAATTTGCAAATTAATGGTTAAAGGAGTTCCCATCTGTGGTGCAGCCATGTGAGCTGTGGTGTAGGTCACAGACACAGCTCAGATCTAATGTTGCTGTGGTTGCGGTGTAGGCCGACAGCTGTAGCTCTGATTAGACCCCTAGCCTGGGAACCTCCATGTGCCTCCTGGGTGCAGCCCTAAAAAGCAAAAAAAAAAAAAAAAAAAAAAAAGAACAAAATAATGGTTAAGGAACTGCCAGGGTGAATAAAGGGGCCATGGATCTACATAAGATTCACTTTTTCATTTAACAAATTTCAGATGTCCACCTACAACGTGCTGGCTACTGTGCAGGGCACTAGAGAAACAGTTTTGAATGAGACAAAGTCCCTGTCTTCAAAGAGTTTACACTGTAAGTGGTGGAAGTGGGGAGGCAGACAGTTAATAAGGAAACAAGTAATAATTTATGTTAACATGAAGAAATTACAAAGAAAAAGCTATTCACATAAAATCCTGGTAATTTAAACTACAGTAACACATGAGGAAGCTACTACCAATTTAATATTAAGTAAGATAGAAACTGATTTATGTAGGATCTAGGGATCTAGTGGTCACATGCTCATTATTCTCAAGCCATGAATCCAGTGGCTATAGACTTGAGCAACATTTCAGGTCTGTTGGCTCTATGCCCCAAAGGATACCTGGATGTGGGTGAAGAAGAAAGACAGGGCCCAACAAGACACTGATGTCATATTCTGATTTCTCATTTACATATCTGTAAGGATGTTTCAACTGCATAATATCACACTTAAGAAGTAGAAGCAAATTTCAAAGAGCTGGGCAGGCAAACTTATAAAGTATGTCTGGCAGGGAGTTCCCGTCGTGGCGCAGTGGTTAACGAATCCGACTAGGAACCATGAGGTTGCGGGTTCGGTCCCTGCCCTTGCTCAGTGGGTTAACGATCCGGTGTTGCCATGAGCTGTGGTGTAGGTTGCAGACGCGGCTCGGATCCTGCGTTGCTGAGGCTCTGGCGTAGGCTGGCGGCTACAGCTCCGATTCAACCCCTGGCCTGGGAACCTCCATATGCCGCGGGAGCGGCCCAAGAAATAGCAACAACAACAACAACAAAAGACAAAAAAAAAAAAAGACAAAAAAAATAAATAAATAAAGTATGTCTGGCAGAATGTAACCACTCAGTAGATATTCAGGAAATACTCCCTAGGAGTTCTCTTGTGGTGCAGCAGGTTAAGGATCCTGCATTGTCAATGCTGTGGCTTGTGTCACTACTGTGGGTTTGATCCCTGGCCCCCAGGAACTTCTACATGCCCAGGTGCAGCCAAAAAAGAAGAGAAATAACTCCCTGATTGAAGATGCCAGACCATCATTCAAAGTTTACTTGGGAGTTCTTTTCTTAGGCTTTATGAGTACAAAAAATGAGCATCCTACAGACAATTTCATTTTATGCTGACAGTTCTCTGAAAAAGGCCAAAACTGGCCTGCAGGCAAACTAGGGCAAGTAAATGCAGCCCACTGACTTCCTGCCACCTCTCTCAGGCTTGATAAAGAGGATAGACTCTCTCATGATAAGGCATTGGATCTAAAGTCAACTGAGGTAAATAATCTTCCTAGAAAAATAAATACTAATCTTCCCTTCCTTTCTTCCTTCCTTCATTTCTTTCTTCCTTCCTTTTTTTCTTTCCTTCCTTCCTTCACACTAATATTTCTGAATGGTCTACCAGTGTCCCTCCAACCATAACAATTATAAGGTCCTTTTTTACTTTTTAAAGTATAGTTGTATTGAAATGAAACATGTTAACACCAAACTAAGATGTTATTCCTGGGTCCGACCTAACACTATGCCAGCCCAGTAAATCCATTTCTATAGGCTGCTACCTATGCCTGTTTTGACTAAGAAGCAAGATCCCCGGTCTTGGGATGGTTTAAAAAGAATATGTCTGCTCTGGAGCCAGACTTAGATGGGGAAGGGATGAGGAAACTGGAGAGAGGCCAGGCACAACCACTGACATAGCTTTTCACTCCGCACAGTCATTGCTACAGGAACTGCCTCTCACATTCAGTGAGGTTTCACAGGATATACCATGTCCTTAACATTAAAACCTAAATTATGGAAAACCTCACTTCTCTATCTCAAGTTTTGCTTCCTACAGATGACAGTACACAAATAATCCATTTGTTATTAATCACACAAAATCTCCCTCAGTCCCGTAAATAAACTTTAAGACATGGTCTCAACAGGTGAATTTATTAGTTAACGCATATACCTGAAATTCAAAGAGTAGATCAAACATGAACAAAAACAAAAATCTCCCCTAGATTATCCAAAAGCAATTTTACAATTACTTATTAAAGGATAAAGTCAGGCATATTATAATGAAAATTGGTATTAAGTTCTAAAAATGGGTTTGCTCCAATAGTAATTCCACCTTAAATCCTTTTAGGAAGTAAGCAAAGTATGGATCATATAAAATGAACAGCAAAATAATGTGCCTCAGTTCTACCTCATCATGATTTATAAGATTACCTAAAATTAGTAACCTAACTTTTTTTTTTCACCAAGGATTCAAAAATACCCTTCATAACTAATCTGATAACATATAGCGGATGTATGCCAATTTTTAAAAGTGAGTTGTACATTTCACTTCCTTAGCGTTCCCTGTGTGTGTCCAGCAAACAAAAAGATTCAGCTTAAGGAAAGAAATGGTTGCATGGGTGGTCCATTTATATGCTCAAAATAGTTGAATCACTTCAGAATCACTGAAGAATTAGTCTGTGTCAATGCATTTAGCTTGCTGACAGTTTCCCATCCTAAGTTGCACACCGAACATACACCCAAAAAACTTGGGGTCTCAGACCTGTTGAGATCACTTTGTGCAAATGACACAATGAATCTAGGCCAACTTAAAACCATTCTATGGAACTCTTGGAGTGACTTCTTGCTTTGTAAAAGTGAACCCAGAGTGCCAGGTCATTTTTTCCTTGAATCTGGTTTAGCTTTCTTTGTTTTGGGTCTTTTGGGTTTTGCTTTTGAAGCACCTCAGGGGCAGTGACCCAAGACAGAAGATAAATAAAGTTAAGCCAACCTCAAGAGAAAAGCAACTGGGGATACCAGGTTTGCTTTTGTAAATGTGAACAGTGACCTGGGGGCTCAGGGTCAACCTTAGTCCCCCAAATTCCCCTTTCCAAACACTAAATCCACCTGGGACCTCAGAGTTGCTTGGCAGATTCCAAAAGTAAACCAGGATATCATTTTTCCTATGCCTCCAGAAAACAAAGCCAAATCAAGGGTTCCTAGAATGCTTCAGAGACTTAAACAACAACAAAAATCCTACACCCGAGTGTAGCTTTAAGAGAGAAATATGAGTAATTACACACTGGGGATTGAAGAAAAATGGGTTGTACTAAATTAGCTACAATGGGGAAAAAATAAGTCCTTCTTCTAAATAGATGCTGAAATTAAATAATGAGCTCCATATGCTTTTAATTTTAATTTTTTAAAATTTTATTTATTTATTTATTTATTTGCTTTTTAGGGCTGCACCTGCGGCATATGAAGATTCCCAGGCTAGGGGTCTACCGGGAGCTGTAGCTGCTGGCCTACACCACAGCCACAGCAACACCAGATCTGAGCCACATCTGTGACCTATACCACAGCTCACGGCAATGCCGGATCCTTAACCCACTGAGCGAAGCCAGGGATCAAACGTGCAATCTCATGGCTTCTAGTCAGATTCGTTTCCGCTGAGCCACAACAGGAACTCCTCTATGTGCTTTTCAAAGCACTTGGCTTTACCCCCTTTAGAGCTACCTGAAAACCCAACTGGAAAATTCCACATGCAGCATAGAAGAGAATTTTCAGTAGCATTCAGAAAGGGCTTGGGCAAAAACTCTAAAGAAGCTGCATTGTGTTTCTACTCACCTCACTTTTTGCCCATCAACTGCCTTCATGCTGCCTTTGGGCTCTTGGATACATCTGACCCCTAACCCATGTCTACCCTCTTCAAATATCCCATCTGCCATACCCACTCTCAAGTAGCAAGCGAGCCTTTCTACTACCTCTGTGAGGAACAGAAGCAAGCTCTGGGCACACTGTGGCTTAAAGGCATTGGTCTCTTCAAGTCACTTAACTCAAGTGAACTGCACCAGGCACACAGTAGTCTTAGATAACTACCAGGTGCCTTTTGGAGTTTGGGGGAAAAAAGAGGAAAAAAGAATTTACATCTTCAGCTTTACACACATATATTTGCTTTATCTTAAACTTCTTGGTCACTACCATGGTCAGAGTAGTATTCAGATACACATATATTTATCAAGTAATACATGGTTAATAATCAAATGGGGCATATCATGAAAACCAAGAGTCCACAGCACTACCATTCCCATTCTTAGAAGCAATGTTAACTCCTTTTGTTTTAATACTGATGATTAGCTCAATATCTCTAAACATGCTTATTTTTCTAGTTTTAATTTGCCATCTTACACCTATCATATATGAGAGTTTACTTTATATCACCTTCCTATTTTGTGTTATCACAATTTTTCTCTTCTTCTTGCTTTTATAATTTGAATATAATTACAAAATTATATTCCTAAATATAATTCCTATTCCTTGTTATATCACCTTAATTTTTTTTAAAAACAACTTCGAGATGTATTTCACATATCATCCATTTAAAGTGTACAAATAAAGAGTTTTGAATATATTCACAGAGTTCTGCAACCATCTCAATCAATTTGAGAACATTTTTATCACCCATATCCATTAGCAGTCACTCTCCAAATTTGAGTCCTATAACATGTGGCCTTTTGTGTCTGGTTTCTTTGACTTAACACAATGTTTTCAAGGTTCATCCATGTTGTAACAGGTATCAGTACTTCACTACTCTTTACTGCCAGATAACACTCCACTATATGCATGTACCACATGCGTTTATCCATTCATCAGTTAGTGGACATTTGGGTTATTCCCATTTGGGAGCTATCATGAATAATACTGCCAGGAACAAGTTTTTGTGTATGTATGTGTTTTTATTTCTACCTAGGAGTAGAATTTGTTACAGAAGCTTTTTTTCCCCTCATATTTATTTACTTCTGTATTTATTTTTTGCTTTTAGGGCTGCACCCGAGGCATATGGAAGCTCCCAGGCTAGGGGTCAAATCAGAGCTACAGCTGCCAGCCTAAGCCACAGCAACACTGGATCCAAGCCATGTCTGCAACCTACACCACAGCTCACGGCAACGCTGGATCCTTAACCCAGTGAGCAAGGCCAGGGATTGAACCCTCATCCTCCTGGATGCTAGTCAGGTTCGTTAAATGCTGAGCCACGAAGGGAACTCCATGATACAGACACTTTTAAGAACATCTTTTGACTCTCCATTTAGTAATATAAGAATATTAGCAATTGATATAGTTGAGTTTTAAATAATTATTTTGGCAATTGGGGTTTAAAATATTTATATTTACTATTTAAACCCAAATAACAATAGGTATTTAATTAAAGTTTCCTAGAAGTCTTTTATAAATGCAGAAAAAGTGTAATAAATTATTATCAAGAATTTTTTAGCCTCTGTTTCTGAAAAACAAAAAACCTAATAACTATCCACGTAAAAAGAACATTTCAGATAGTTTGTTCCAGTAGATTTACCTCCAACAATTGAGTGTGATGTTGGTTTTATGATACCTTTACATAGATATGTGGCTTGTTTTTTCTCAGTCATGAGAGTAACTGGTTCAGTGTCCTGATATTGTAAGGCGAGTTACACGTTGAGTGGCTCCACTTGCCTAATTACCCAAATCAGGAATCTGGATTTGGTCTGCTTTGACTCCTTTCTCTCCAACTCCTGCATCTAACTTATTGCCAAATTGTGTCAATTTAACCTGCTAAATATTTTTCCCCTAATTATTTCCTGAATTTACCTGCTGTCTACTTTCCACCCTTACTACTACTACTGTCCTAGATTACTTAATTCCTACCAAATACCAGATACTGGGCCAAATGTGGAAGCTCCCAGGAGATATAGATATTGAACAAAATATCTGGGGCCTTTGGACTTGAATACTCCTCTGTCTCTTCCTTCTAATAACTCCAGATCCATCCACATCCACACTGCTGCCAGAGAGATGCTGCTAAAATACAAATCCGATCATACCATTTACTTGCTTAAAACTTTCAATGGTTTCCCAGCTCCTATAAGATAAAGCTCAAATACCTTAACATGACATGCAAAGTTACAGTTTCCCTTCCTCTCCTGCCTTGGAATTTAAGCTCCTAAATAAGGAACTACTCATAGCTCTCTTACAAACTATGGTGACCCTAGGACATTGTCATTTTCTTGTTCCCTTTCCCTCCTTCTTCACCCAGGTAACTCTTCCTTATTCCAGAGAATTTAAGTCCGGATTCACCTCTCTCAGGAAGCCTCCCCAGACCACTCTGAGTTAGCTCTTACTCTTTCGTGTATCCTCAGAGCATCCTCCACAAATCTCTATCACAGTATTTTTCACAGTATGTTGATATCACAATAACTATTTGTCTACCCACTAAAGAATCAAATATCAGTAATTCCTTCTAGGAGTTGCTGTCATGGCTCAGCAGTAATGAAACTGAGTATCCATGAGGACTCAAGTTCAATTCCTGATCTCAATCCATGGGTTAAAGGATCAGGAGTTGCTGTGAGCTGTGGTGTAGGTTGCAGACTCAGCTTGGATCTGGTGTTGCTGTTGCTGTGGCTGTGGCGTAGGCTGGCAGCTACAGCTCCAATTCAACCCCTAGCCTGGGAACTTCCATATGCTGCAGGTGAGGCCCTAAAAAGACAAAAAGAAAAAAAAAAAAGAAAAAAAATCCTTCTGTAGTCTGGATGATTCATGACTATCTCAGTCCTGTCTCCTCCTAATATGCTAATAGCTGAAGAACTTTTTCTTCTTCCTAATAATGTACTTTGTAAGTGCCTCAAAGCTGATGACTTGTTTTGCTCAGTATCTATATCTCCACATTTGGCCTAGTATCTGGTATTGGGTAGGAATCAAGTAAATGTATGTTGAGATGAACTGCAAATGTTACCTTTGACATAGCATTTTATGTCTACACAGAATTCACATCATATATACTAATAAGATGGCTACGTTATTTACTTGGCATGTAAGCTATTTATAATTAAGACATGTCTGAATTTTTATTAATGTCTTATCATTATTCTGAAAGCCAAACTAGTCCATTTGACTGATTTAATTTGTGCTACAGATTGTACTAAAATATTTCATGATCAAAGTTCTGCTCTTGAGATTACCTTTCATAGACCAGTGATGCCACCATCAAACATGAACAAACATTCCCGGGTCATATACTCAATTTTCTGTCCAGGTTCATTACATCATCTGCAACACCTATATAACAGGTAGTTATGAAATGACTTCACCAATGAAGCTCAGACTTCCAAGACTAAAGATACCAGACCCTGAAACTCATGATGTGAGATGTTCACTAGACTTTCAATTCTCTCTGGTGAGTCATTTTCCTTCATTGAAGCTATGAAGAAATAAGATCTGCTGGTACAAATTGATGACTTTGGAAGAACTCAAGCAACAAAGGAAAACAACATGGATTAGCCAGAGAAGAAAAATTGTGTCCTTACTCTAGAAGATAGTAGTTGTTTGGATAAGGGAAGCTAAACTGGTCTGGGGTTTCTTTATCCTTAGAGTGCAACTGTTAAGAAGAACAAGGGGGAACGAATAACCACTTTTTAAAATTTGTAAGAGTCTAAGTGGATATTCCCCTCCTTCCCATACTGTGATTTAAAACAATGCAGGGAGTTCCCGTCGTGGCGCAGTGGTTAACGAATCCGACTAGGAACCATGAGGTTGCGGGTTCGGTCCCTGCCCTTGCTCAGTGGGTTAACGATCCGGCGTTGCCGTGAGCTGTGGTGTAGGTTGCAGACGCGGCTCGGATCCCGCATTGCTGTGGCTCTGGCGTAGGCCGGTAGTGGCCTACGGCTCCGATTCGACCCCTAGCCTGGGAACCTCCATATGCCGCAGGGGCGGCCCAAGAAATAGCAAAAAGACAAAAAAATAAATAAATAAATAAATAAATAAAACAACGCAAATGAAAACTTTGAGACTCTAAAAGCTGGATTAATTTAGTCTTCAATAAAATTAGTCACATATGTTTTAGTCTAAAATTTTTGCAAGTCAAGTATATTATTTACAATTTGTCATTAGTTATAAACACTGACTTTTGGCTTTTGAAAAAATAAAGCTAAACTAAAATTAAAACTAAATACTCCAGGTCCCAAGGCATATTATCATTCTATTCTTTAAAACAGAACTCAGACCATTTGAGACAAATGAAACATACCATGACCATTACATCTAAACTGCCTCAGAGAAAAAAAAAAAAAAAAAAAAAAAAGGATAGTTTTTACGGTAATACCTTGACTAAAGAATACACCCCAGTTCTAATCCTTGCAATAATTTTTTTTTTTTTTTTTTTTTTGTCTTTTTGCTATTTCTTGGGCTGCTCCCGCGGCATATGGAGGTTCCCAGGCTAGGGGTCTAATCGGAGCCGTAGCCACCGGCCTACACCAGAGCCACAGCAACGCAGGATCCGAGCCGCGTCTGCAACCTACACCACAGCTCACGGCAACGCCGGATCGTTAACCCACTGAGCAAGGGCAGGGACCAAACCCGCAACCTCATGGTTCCTAGTCGGATTCGTTAACCACTGCGCCACGACGGGAACTCCCTTTGCAATAAATTTTTAGTGAAGTGAGGAACTGAATTTCAGATGCATAGCTTTCTAGAGATAAGGTCTCAGTTTTTTGTCCTAAAATATAAATATAAACCTTTTACCATTTTGCCTTAGATTCCCAAAGAATGCAGAGTTAGCTAGACTACCATACTAGTAAGACGAAAATAAGGAAAATAAGGATCTTTGTGGTCTATATTAATGACAAAGAATACTATAATATCTTGGGGAGTATTTGTACTTAAGGGGGCTTGCATCCTCATTCATTTTCTTCTTTGAAATCTCCTATTTTGTAATTTTTACTCAACTTAAAAATATACGTATTTTTCACTTTTCTAAATCTAAAAGGCACTTCTCTTATGTTAAATAATTTATTAACCCCTAATTATCCAGACCCAATTGTATGTAATTACCTTTTGTCAGGTATAATTTGCTCAATAAACATGTCAGAACACTAGCTGCTTAGTCTTTTTCAACAGATAAATTTGGTTTTTCCATAGCCACAGGGCATAATTAAATATGAAAAAGGGTGGGAAATTATCAAACCACAGGAGAGCTGATTCAGGAAGGTAGTACATACATAGCAAGTTACCATGTCTTACTTTGGAGGCTGATGCTTGCCTGAGTGCTCAGTTACCTCAGGAACAGCGTAACAGTAACAGCACTGTGATGTAAATTTCAAAATGGGCAACAGATAAACTTTAGGATGCATTTTTGTTAAGAAGCAGGTATTGATAAATAGGTACTGGTATCACACCTTCACTACAGGTTATAGGAGTAAAATACAAGATGAGAAACTAAATCAAAACAACAGGGGAAGGACTTATCTTCTTGGTAAGATAAATGCAGCCAGTGGAATTAAATGGATTGCGATCTAAGTCCTACAATGCTTGCATGATGTGACTCTGCACCACGGGAGTGCAAAAAGAAATCCCTACCTGACCTCTGGATAACCTAAACAGGAAGCTAGGACATTTCTAAGCAAAATAGGCTGTGTCATTCTGTTAAGATGATTGTTTCCATTGACACTCTGAACAAACATCTTACTAGGTCATCAGAAAAAATTCAAGCCACAGCGTCTCTTCTTTGTAATACATAAACCTAAACGGGTGCCTGGCCCAGCGCCCTCCACATTGAGGAGGTAAAGATGATAATTAGGAAGACAAAAAAGGGGAAAAGGTAAGAAAGTTGGAAGCATTCTTTAAGTAGTTACAGAAGAGTTGAAAGTAAATTAATATTTTTAAAAAGCAAATTCTTAAGAATCTGGATTAAGAGAGTAATCGAGTATTTTAAAGAAATACCCAACAAACAGTCCAAGTCAAAATGAGTCAGCAATTTTTTCCAAAATAATTTAAAAATATCTGGCATTTGCTTACAGCGTGTCAGAATGTTAGAAATTTTGTTGGGAAAAATCAAGCTCCTCTAATGTCTACCGTAATCAACATGCTATGGATGTGATTTGTTTACCTGATTATATTTCACTTGGATAAGAAATGCTATTTCTTTTGATACCAACAGAGTATTTATGTCATTACCTTATTAAATTCCTTCCCAATTCCATTTGTTTTAAAAGTCAAGCTTTTACTTTGAATTAATCATTTAAGGGAGTTATGAACTCTGGGTCTCAATTTCCTCTTCTATAAAATGAAGAACTGTGTTTGCATGTGACAAGTTCTCCATTTGACACTAGCATTGAAAAGATAATGGTAACCCAGTGTTTGGACTCAAGAAGTTTGTTAAGTGTAATGGAATAACCACACAAACAGAACTATGAACTAACATGCTAATTATGCAGATAGAGCTACGTATAGGTTATTGTTATTAGAACCTTCAGTCTTGCTTAGGGGAGCTAAGATACCCAAGAAGGTATCTTAGATGGCACACCCAAACTGAGTCTTACAAAGGAGTCAATCAAGGGAAAGATGATGGTTTTTCAAACAGATGGGACAGCATGAGAAAAGGTACAAAGAAACAGCTGTGCCTATGGGGTATGTTGCAAACTTTAGTGTTAATGAACTGAAATATAAGGGAGTAGGTAGTCCAAGATAGGCTAGAGAAGGGGATAGGAGCCAGGTCATAAAAAGACATGTATGTGTTGTTTAGGAACTTTGGGTAGCCATTGAAAGGCTTCAAACAGAGGACCTGACATAGCTCCATCAATTAGACAGGTTACTCCAGCAGCCCTGTGAAGAATGGATTTGAGGGAGTTCCCGCTGTGGCTCAATGGGATCAGTTGGCATCTCTGCAGTGCCATGGTGCCTGGCACAGTAGGTTAAAGAATCTGGTGTTGCTGCAGCATGGCATAGTAGGTCATGACTCGGGTCTAAACCTGATTCCCTGGCCTGGGAATTCCATATACCATGAGGTGGCTGGAAAAAAAAAAAAAAAAGAACGTATTTGAAGAGAAAAAACCAAAGGTATGAAAAATTATTAGGATACTGTTGTGATGACTTTGAAATATACCAGAACAGATAAGTAGGTAGTTGGGATAGAGAGAAGAGAATGAATAGTTAATAGGCAGGTAGTTAGGATGCAAAGAAGATGGGTTTGAGAAATTTTTAGGAGGAAAAGTCTCTAGGACATGATGAAATACTAGGTGTGAGACCTAGAAGAGAGGTACCACCAACCAAAACAGAGAACATGCCTTTGACTGGAGAATGAGCAAAGACCATGTGTTGACAGCTTTGGCCACACAGGATGCAAGACAACATCCCAGTGGAAATGTCTACCATGCAACTGGATATGCAGCTAAGGCATTCAGCATCTGTACCAGAGATACAAGAAGAATGGGTAAGTTCACTCAGGTAGAGTGCCTAGACAGCAGTGTCCTAAGAACAGAAACCTCAGGACATTAACATTTAAGGAGTAGGAAAAGAAAACCATAAAAAAGAACATTAAGAGAGTACAGTCTTTGGAAAAACAAAGAGAATTTGAGAGAGGATGTGATCAACATTAACAAACACAGTAAGAAGACCTATTAAGATAAGGGCTGAAAATGTCTACTGCCTTCCCTGGCCTCATTTGGAGGTTCCCAGGCTAGGGGTTGAGTCAGGAGCTATAGCTGCTGGCCTAGGTCACAGCCATAGTAATGTGAGATACAAGCTACATCTGTGACCTACACCACAACTCATGGCAGCACCGGATCCTTAACCCACTGAGGCCAGGGATTGAACATGCATCCTCATGGATGCTGGTCAGATTTGTTTCCACTGAGCCATGACAGGAAGTCTAGTGAGCACTGTTTTAGCAGTACAGCAAACCAGGTTGGATTCAGAATGAGAGATGAGGAAATAAGGATATAATCCCTTCTAAATCATTTGTTAAAGGAATCTGGATGCAAAGGGAAAAAAAAGAGATTGGAAATCGCTAGAATGAGACTAGAGAAGATACTTTCATTCTCTTTCCTTTTCTCAGATAGAAAGATCTGTACATGTTTTCAGGCTAGGTAGTTGGGAAAAGGATAAAGCAGAGGAAAGGTACATGAGTAAAGAAAGTCCCATAGAAAAGATTGGCATCAAGGGCACAGGAAGATGAGAGAGCCTGGGTAAAACAGCACCTATCATCTGAGACTGAAGGAGGGTAAGTGAGGATGAGTAAATATAGATAAACTGATTGCAAAAGCAACAGTGAGAGACTGATGTGACAGGCACCAAGGAGGCTTAAAGGGGCTGGAGAGTGGAAGAACAATGGTCTATATATAGAAAAGAGGAATTAGAAGGACAATCTCATTCACACTGTGCAGCCTATGAATGAATGTGTGGCTACCACTAGGGAGGGCTACAGAGTTAGCAGTACCCTCAGAACTCCATGACTCGACAAGGAGGCAAATAAAACATTCTGTTCCACAGTAAAAGCTGTAGGGCCAATCATACTGGAATGAAGGTGTAAGAGGGCAGAAGAAGTGAGAAGGTACAGAATAAAAAAAACAATGACGGAAAAGAGACTGGGGAAAGGTTGGGAGGTGAGAAGGAGTGGAGAAAAAAGTGGAGAGCAGGGAGGAAATACTTAACTTTATTGGGGAATCAAATATTCAGTCTTCTAGAAGGAGGGATGCATGATGAGGAAGGGCCAAAAATGGCAATGCCTGACCAAGACTCAGAAAGAAATGGTGAAGGCTGCCATGAAGTTTTCAAAAGGGCAGAGAGGCCTCTGCTTGTTTGTGGGCTCTTTCAAGACATCCAGAAGCAGCAAGGGCCCTGGTTAAGGGGAACGCTTCTAGGAGGTTTGGTTAGATTTTTCTGAAATCCCCTCTAATTCTCAAGTCTTAGGATTTCATGACTATGAAAATCATTGAATCACAAACTAAAGGTAATTGGAAGATGATCTGACATTTAAGAAAACACAGAAGAGGCAAAGAAAAGGAACTATAAATCATAAAACACTCTAGGGACTAAACTGTCACTTAACATTAAGTCCTAAGCATTGTAATGTATACCTAAGAAGGAAGTTCAGGCAAAAATACCATAAATGATTCTCAAATCAAATAATGCATTCAGCAATTTCATCCTTTCAATACATATTAGTAAAGACATCCCCAAGCCATCTAGATTTGAGGATGGGTGGCTCTACAAGGTGACTGAGAACTTGCTAAAGTTTGGAATATACACATATGCCTAGTTTTGGGGGTATGTTTGTTCTCACTTTCCAAACAAATTGGGAAGCCTTCAAGGGCAGGGTACTATCTCTGACTTCTCCCTTTGAGCACTCAATAAAAGCTTGTTGAACTGAACTAAATTATATTTCATAGAATATTTTGAGAAGTAAAAGTTTAAGGACTGTGTCTCTTCTGTGACAAAATATAGCCAGAAACAAAAAGCAGAGATGAATGCACAAGTAAAAGCTTGTAATTTAAACTACAGAAAAGCTTTGCACAAAAATAGCCAGACTCTAGGACTCGTTCACACATAAATTACCTACAATGGATCGTGACAGTCTTTATTTACATAAAGTTCACTAATCACCTAACTGTTAATTTTTCTTTATTTCAGACCATTAAACATATCTGTAAATAACTTTTTACCTGAACATCTTATTCTAGTAGAATGGAGGCTCTTCTATACTTTATAAAAGGAGAAACTGAGTTTCAGAGATATTAAGTGTCTTAGTCAAATGTATATGTAAAGCCAAATCAGAATCTAATTTCCTCAATTTATAAATTAAGTGCTTAAACAATTTAGGATGGCTTAATTTATACAAGATTTACTTTTATTTGTATGAATAACCTATCTGCTTTCAAAAAGAACATTTGGTGAGGTTTTTTTTTTGTTTGTTTGTACATTTTTTGTTTTTTTGTCTTTTTGCTATTTCTTGGGCTGCTCCCGCGGCATATGGAGGTTCCCAGGCTAGGGGTTGAATCGGAGCTGTAGCCACTGGCCTACGCCAGAACCACAGCAACGTGGGATCCGAGCCGCGGCTGCAACCTACACCACAGCTCATGGCAACACTGGATCGTTAACCCACTGAACAAGGGCAGGGACTGAACCCGCAACCTCGGTTCCTAGTCGGATTCATTAACCACTGCGCCACGATGGGAACTCCTGGTGAGGTTTTTAGAACACTGATGTAATAAGATTTGCACTGGATATTGCAAATGCAGTATGGGCAATCTAGGTAAAAGGTCTTATACAACAAAAAGAATCTAACAGTGAATACAGTGTTTCTGGTGTTTCTCATTAGTATGGGAAACAACAGTATGTTATTGCTATTTTTCAGACAAAGCACTTAAATATTTAAACTTCTCATAAATTATCCACCCAACTCAAAGAAATCTATAATTATAATAAAGGAAAAATTATTAGAGAAAAATATTATTTCTTATAAATGAATATTTGGAATTTTGGCAAAAATGTGAATTAATTCTGACAGGAAGGATAATGTTCCCTTTTGGAAAGTACAAAATACTGAGTTTACATCTAAAAATTAGTTTAATGGATATATAATATTTATCAAAAGCAAGAATATTACTATCCTTTACTGCTGGCAGACTATTCTAAAAATCTTAACCTATCACTTTCTGTGAAAAAAACAGCAAGAATATTAATGATTAAAAACGTTTTAGTTTAGGACTACTTCTCTTTACATTATGAACTGGCTTATAATTCCCAGTCTATGGAAACAAAGACTCCCTCCCTGTGCAACACATTGAAGATCTGCCTTAACATTAATCACAGTATAAGGAATATGCCATATTTGCAAAAATACACACACAAATAACTTTTTCCCATAAATCTGTTAATTTTGTTTATTTTTATACTGCTAACTTAAGCATTTTTCTTAATTCTTCTTCTTTTTTTTTTTTTTTTTGTCTTTTTGCCTTTTCTAGGGCCACTCCTGCGGCATATGGAAGTTCCCAGACTAGGGGTCTCATTGGAGAGATAGCCACCGGCCTACACCACAGCCGCAGCAACTCGGGATCCAAGCCGTGTCTGCAACCTACACTGCAGCTCACGGCAACGCCGGATCCTTAACCCACTGAGCAAGGCCAGGGATTGAACCCGCAACTTCATGGTTCCTAGTTGGATTCGTTAACCACTGCGCCACACGGACACTTCCCAGGGGTTTCACTTCTAAAGGGCTGTAGAAATACTTAGACTGCTGCTCAATATATATGACTAGGGATTTTTTTTTTTTTTTTTTTTTTTTTTGCTTTTTAGAGCCACACTTGTGGCATATGGAAGTTCCCAGGCTGGGGTCAAATTGGAGCTGCAGCTGCTGGCCTACTCTACAGCCACAGCAATGCTGATCCAAGCTGTAGCTGTGACCTACACCACAGCACATGCAATGCCAGATCTCCAACACACTGAACAAGGCCAGGGATCAAATATGCATCCTCGTAGATACTAGTCAGATTTGCTTCCACTGCACCACAAGGGGAACTCCTGCAGGGTTATTTATATGTAGAAATATAAATCCAAGAAAAGAGGACTTGTTTAATAAATTCGTACTATAGAACATTATGAAGAAATGAAAAAGCATTAAGCAAATCCATATTTACCAATATGAAATCATGTGGTACTGCATGATAAATATAAATTATAACACATGTAGCTCACTTCCTCCTAAAGCAAAGAACTCCACATATGTGCACACAAGTAGGTGCATGTGTGTTGTTTAAACGTTCATTTTAAAAGGTCTACAGGGAAATATACCAGTATTCTAAGTGACTGAAGAGGAGGAAAAAAAATGAGAGCTTTCTTTTTATACACATCTACATATTCATTTTTTTGTGTTTTAAACTGGGAGCATACATGTGAGGTTAATTTCCTAATTTTGAGAATTATATATAACTACACAAAAAAATACCACTGGGTAATAAAGCTGGGTGAAGTATACAAAGGATCTCTCTCAACTGTATTTGTAACTTCCTGTGAGTCTGTAATCACTTAAAAAAGAAAAGAACTGTGAGCAGGTACTATTTTTGTAATTATTACGGTGTTTGATTTTTTTGGGTTTTCAGAAAATAATTTAGAGGGTAATTTTCCACACTACAAAACAGCTCTGATCTTTACCCTTAAAATAATCACAAAAATATATTAGTTCAAAATTTATATCTATAACTGAAAAAGGTATGAGCGCAAATTACATACTTAGTTAAGCACATAAACTGTAAGGCACCAGAATTATAACACTGGAATGCAAAAGGACAAAAAGGCAAAAGTCATTTAGGTACAGCCTAATCCTTCATAATCTAAGCTCTCCCAAAGGGCAGCATACTTTTCTGATATCTGGACCTTAAAAGTAAACTTTGTGAGATGTCTGATCTTGTTATATTCAGGAATAAACCGAAAAATGTCTTCCTTTAATTCTTTGGCACTTCTAATGAATTTAGGATTGTCTAAGGGAAAAATACTTGCTGGAGGAGCTGTGTGAACAAGCTTGTTGTCCTGCTACTATATCTAGTCAAGCATTTGGATACTACAACTTTGGCAAATCCCATTAATACTTTAAGAAGTCAAAGACTTTAAAACTTCTAAAGAAAGTTCCTGTGAAGTAGTCACAGGGGCAAGTTTAAGCAAGCAGAGTGTGTATACAATATAGTAATAAATATAACGCAAACAAAAGGAGATTTGTCTAATTATAGTGGAAATAATTGTTATTTAAAAGTGTCTTCTTCCTCATAAAAGAATAAACTGGACTAGTGGCAAAAGAATTGTATGTTGTGATGCCGTAAGATTAGTAACAAAAGACAGAAATTTCAAAGTAAAGTCTTGGCTGACGCCCAGTCTCCAAGGCAAGAATTATGGTCTAACAATTCGTTCAAAACTTCCAAGGCTTGTTCATGTCCCTTTAGGTAAAATCCAAAATGGTTCAGTTTGAGTCAAACAGAAGTTCATATTTATCAGCGTCCTCCTATCTTTCTACGGTGAAATACACCTGAACTTCTTTCCTAAATTTTATAACCATTTGGGGGGCATGTTACAGAGAGAGTGTCAGATTATGAATAAAAGGGTGGAAGAAATTAGGTGAGGAGGATAATGAGAAACAAGGACATGGGTTCCTTGGGTATTTCTCTTATTAAGCAGTGTTTTTGGAAGAAACTATGCTCCTCATAGTTTCACCATGAAATAGATCTGACACACCAGCCCTGCCATCATCCTGATGAAGTATAGTATGTCCAGAGATGGTAACTGCTGACTCAATCAGCTAACAATCCCTACAATGCAAGCATCACACAATTCACTATTTTAGCAACAAAGACTAAGAACGCAATGAAAAAGATCTCTCCCAGAAATAAACTCTACACCATTTTCCCCTACAGATTTCATTAAATCATGAAAATATATAGTTGAAATAGTTCAGAAAACAGTTTCCCAATGTCATATGGTAGTTACTAAGAGAAGCATGAATCCATCCCTATTTCCTGATTTCCTATACAATAACGTCCTCCTCAAAACACCATTTTTTTTTTTTTATGGCCGCACCTGAGGCATATGGAAGTTCTTGAGCTGTAGAGGTTGAATCGGAGCTGCAGCTGAGGCCTATTGCACAGCCACACCACATCTGAGCTGAATCTGCCACCTACTCCACAGTTTACGGCAACACTGGATCCTTAACCCACTGAGCAAGGCCAGAGATTGAACACACATCCTCATGGACACTATGTTGGGTTGTTGGGTTCTTAACCTGCTGAACCACAATGGGAACTCCCATGGCTTTCTTTTTACACTCCTTAATTTCCATCTTTTAATCAAGATATTTTTTTGAACCTATGGTTTTTATCTTCAACTTTATCTTCTTTGATACTAACTGACACATCTCCCAAGTTTTCTAACTCATTTTAGTTTTCTGTTCAATTTTGTTTTCCCAGTAGGTGGTTGCAGAAGGCACTCATAAACATTTGCTGGATAAATGAAGCAATAAATTAAAATCCATACAGGAGTTCCTGCTCTGGTGCAACAGGATGGGCAGTGTCTCTGAAGTGCTAGGGACGCAGGTTCAATCCATAGCCCAGCACAGTTGGCTAAGGATCCAGTGCTGCCGCAGCTGCAGCATAGGCTACAACTGTGGTTCGCCTCTGATCCCTGGCTGAAGAACTCCATATGCCATGGGGCAACCAAAAAAGAAAAGAAAACAAACAAACAAACAAACATAATAATGCCTTTTTTTTTTTTTTTTTTTGGTATGTGCTTTTTTAGGGCCACCCTCACAGCACATGGAAGTTCCCAGGCTAGGCGTCAAATCAGAACTACAGCTGCTGGCCTACACCACAGCCACAGCAATGCAGGATCTGAGCCACATCTGCATCTACACCACATCTCTCGGCAATGCCAGATCTTTAATCCACTGAGTGAGGCCAGGGATTGAACTTGGATCCTCAGGGATACTAATCAGATTCATTTCTGCTGCACTGCAAAGGGAACTTGCATACATAATGCCTTTTAATACAAACAGTTATAGGATTCCATTAACAAATGTTTAATTTATTCATGTACTGCCTTGATCCAAAGGGGTTTTAAGGCAACTTATAAAAATACATGCAAGATAAATACAACTTAATAACTGAGAAAATCAGGGCCAAGAGAAAGTGAAGGTGGAAGGTTAGTATACAAATAGCATGTGATACTGTCCTATATACCAGAGTATTCTAGCTCCACAATGAAGAAAAAATATAGTTAGATAACTCACAGTATTCTTGAGATAAAAACAAACTAGCTGTTCTGGATAAATTCAACTCTTTCTAATATAAAAAACAGAAACTTCTGAGTCCACATGAAGAAGCCACTGTGAAATATAGTGAATATAGTAATAGCAATCAATCATCTACACCTAGCCTACCAAAATAATCATCTAACTATTCTCCCTGACTCTAATTTTTGCCTCTTTTAATCTATTCTCCTTAGAACAGCCAGTGTATTTTTTTAAAAATGCAAATCAGAGGATGATACTAACCTGTCTAAAACTCTTGAATGGTGTCCTATCATACTTAACATCTCAAATGCCTTAACAAGGCCCTGAAGGTCCTACCTGACTTGGTTCTGATAAGCTTCCCAATTTCATTTGCACCTCCCTTCTCCTTGCTGACTATGTGAAAGCCATACTTTCTCTGCCTTGACAGCACAAGACTCGGCATTTGCTCTTCCCTCTATCAGGAATACTATTTCCCCTTATCTCCCAATTTCGTTCCAATATCTCTCCTTAAAGATTCGTTTACCTTGACAACCCTATCTGAAGTGGTCCACCTGATTCCCAGTCACTGTTCAGGTTAACTTGTTTTTTTGTCTCTCACAGGATCTAAACATATTTGAAATCCTATCTAAAGCTATTTGAAATTATCACTATTTGTAGCGGATCTCCCTTCAACAAAACAAGCTATGAGAGCAGGGATCTACCCTATCTTGCTTACCACTGTATCCCCAGCACTTAAAACAGTGCCCAGAGCAGGTGCTCATATATATATTTTAATTTAATTTAATTTAAATTTTATTTTATTTTTGTCTTTTGTCTTTTTAGGGCTGCACCTGCGGCATATGGAAGTTCCCAGGCTAGGGGCCTAACTGGAGCTATAGCTGCCAGCCTACACCACAGCCACAGCAACGTGGGATCGGAGCCAAGTCTGCAATCTACACCTCAGCTCACGGCAATGCCGGATCCTTAACCCACTGAATGAGGCCAGGGATGGAACCTTAGTCCTCATGGATACTAGTTGGGTTTGTTAACTACTGAGCCATGACAGGAACTCTCTAGATTTTTTTTTTTTTAATTTTAATTCTTGAAATACAGTTGATTTACAATGTTGTATTCAAATATTTAATAAATAAAGACATATCAGGAAGTGAGACAGCTCGTGGCAATTTGGTTTAGTCTGGACAGCTTTCAGTTTCCTTAGAGTGGTGATAGTGAGATAACTTGTCAGTTCGTATATGATGCCGGTGTTGAAAGAACTGGACCCTCTTCTCAGAAACAAGCACATACAGACAAAATTTTGTATAAGCCTCCTAAAATCAACCCATGATCCCCAGGTTACAATCCCTGATCTAAAGGCATGGAAGGACCTTTATGTAATACAATCTATGTTATAATCAATTCCTGCCCTGGAGTTGAACATTCAGTGGAAAAAAAAAAAAAAAAAATCAGTAAAGACCTGCAAATCATTCTTAACAGATTTCTCTACAAAGTGGTAGAATGTAAGAGTAGTCATATGAGCAACAGTCATGGCTAACGGCTGCTTAGTCTCTTCATTGTAGCATATTGCATTGAGAGGCCCAGATTTGGAATTTATCATGAAAGAAAACGGCATGTATATTGAAAATATACATAAGTAAGAAAACAGATCTGTGAAGGTAGGAGTAGTTTTATAGGTTGCCTCTTTAAAAAATGGAATATACTATACCCTTGTTCCAACTGTATGACATCATAAAATGGATCAGGATGTGGACAGTCAAGTTCCAGGAATTTACAAAGTCAAAAAAAACCAAAAAACAAACAAAAAAAAAGAACTGCTTTAATATTCAGAATGGGGAGTTCTTGTCGTGGCTCAGTGGTCAATGAACCTGACTAGTATCCATGAGGACGCTGCTTTGATCCTGGGCCTTGCTCAGTGGGTCAAGGATCTGGCATTGCCAGGAGCTGTGGTGTAGGTCACAGACACAGATTGGATCTGCTGTTGCTGTGGCTGTGGCATAGGTCGGCAGCTGCAGCTCCAGTTTGACTCCTAGCCCAGGAACCTCCGTATGACTTGAGTGTGGCCCTTAAAAAAAAAAAAAAAAAAAAATTCAGAAGGGTCCATGGATTCTTTTGGAGGCCTCTAGAGTACCATTAATAAAAAGATGCATGTGTAGGGCCACAAAATGACTTTTAAAAAAATATATTCTTAAAATTTCGTCAGATCAAAGAAGTGATGAAAGGTAAAAGAGTTTATTTAGGTCTACAACTCCTCCTTTGTCTGCTAGGGAATTCTTGGTGACTAGTAAAAGAGACCAACTGAACGAAGAAGCTTTTGTTTCCCTACCTCTTCCCTTTTTCTATCTGAAGGTGCTTACAGTTAACTTGGAAAGTAAATCATCTGGGCAAAACATTTCTGTTAAGTTCTAAAGGACTTAGATGTTTTTTCACTATATTTTTAGTACTGCCAATAGTAATACTATTTTCTTTGCGGAAGTTTTGGCTTTGTTTTAACGCTCTCACATTGGAAAGTATTAGATTTTCTGTCTTAAGGAAAGGTACAATTATCTTCAAAAAAAATTACTTTGAATGTATTTAATACTAGGAGACATTCTTTACAACAAACAAAATATAGAACTTACCTTGATCATTTTATCAAAATACCTCTCCTTCAAAAACTTCCCATCTCACGTACAATGTATTAGTAAGGGGAGAAAAGGTAGAGAATACATTCTTTATTTCTCTCAAGTATGCATACTGTGGCTCAATAACAATAGCCTTGATGATTCACTAAGGAATCTGACAACTGTTAAGATCTAAACTCCATATGAGCTGGTATTTTAATTTCCCACTTAAATCTCTTCATTCTTCACAAGCAATCCTGTGTTACCATTTCATGCTTCTTAAAAACAAGTTATTCTGTATGACTGACTGACTGGTTCACTGAATCTAAGAAGCATTAATCCTCTAGTAATTACTAGCCTTCAAAAAAATCACCTCAATGTTTTTTAAAAAACTAAGTTCAACAAGTTATTTCTGAAAACTTTGTACTATTTTTCATCATTTTTGTACTCTTTGTATTTTAATATTTAAATTTTATCTATCTACTGAAAGGCTTATCTATTCGCTATCACAGCCTCTGTTTTAACCAGAACATAGTTCTAGAAGTCCACAGATTAATGCAATGCAACAGTGGTCCAGGTAATTCGGTGTTTTCAAACTGTGTGTCAAGAACCCTGCTTTGCACGATAGTAAGAAATTTCTTCCTTCCTTCCTTCCTTTTTGTTTTTTAGGGCCACACCTGCAGCATACTGAAGTTCCCAAGCTAGGGGTTGAATCAGAGCTGTAGCTGCCAGCCACAGCCAGATCCAAGCCCTGCCTGTGACCTATACCAACCTCACGGCAACTCCGGATCCTTAACCCACTGAGAGAGGCCAGGGATTGAACCTGCTGCGCCCTCATGGATATTAGTCAGATTTGTTTCCACTGAGCCATGAGGGGACTCCAGTAAGAGATTTTCATTTGTGAAAAGTATTCAGTACTCAAACAGGTTTGGGGGCAAAAAAGAGATACACCTTTACTAGGACTTCTCAAAGCCTTTAATGTATTAACAAAAGTGTGAATTTACAAGAGAAGGACAAAAAAAAAAAGCAGGATTTCCTAAAATTACTTGACCACACTTTACTTTCTTCATGACTCACTCTTCCAAACAACAGTAGTTTGGAACTACGCTGCTTTAAGTTCAGCTTTATACTTGGTCATTTCTGATCACTCAATTAAGGTGCAGATTGTCTTTGCCCAAACTCCTTTAATACCTCTGTCCAAAATATGTCTTTATCCATAAAGAAAAAGTAATTGGTTTTGGAACAATGACAACATTTCTTAGAAATTACTTATTATTTTAGTATCCTGAATGATGACCAAGATAAATCAAGAAATGTTTGTAATGGTTAACACTTTTACTTGAGAAGGCAGAGAAATCTATCATGTGTTTTTAGAAATACTCTCATCAAAAATAATTGAAATAGGAGTTCCCATCGTGGCTCAGTGGAAATGAATCTGACTAGTACCATGAGGACGCAGGTTTGACCCCTGGTCTCACTCGGTGGGCTAAGGATCTGGTGTTGCCCTGGGCTGTGGTGTATGTTGCAGATATGGCTCAGATCCTATATTGCTGTGGCTGTGGTGTAGGTCAGTGGCTGTATATAGCTTTGATTCAACCCCTAGCCTGGGAACCTCCATATGCCGCAGGTGAGGCCCTAAAAAAAGACACACACACAAACATAGACACACACACAAAATTATTGAAATGGAAATTTTTTTACTGTTTTTAAAGAATGTTTGTTTATATGGAGTTCCTGTCGTGGCTCAATGGTTAACGAATCCGATTAGGAACCGAGAGGTTGCGGGTTCAATCCCTGGCCTCGCTCACTGGGTTAAGGACCCAGCGTTGCCGTGAGCTGTGGTGTAGATTGCAGACACGGCTTGGATCCCGCGTTGCTGTGGCTCTGGTGTAGGCCGGTGGCTACGGCTCTGATTAGACCCCTAGCCTGGGAACCTCCACATGCCGAGGGAGCTGCCCTAGAAAAGGCAAAAAGACAAATAAATAAATAAATACTTAATTAATTAAAAATTAAAAATTAAAGAATGTTTGTTTATATGGAACATTAACGTGTGTGAAATATCCCAAATCCTAATAAGGTGTTTCTGCACACCAGAAAATATTTTTGAATATAGCTTAACAATTTGAATTCACTTATTTAACATTTACTGATTGTTTACTATGTGTTAGGAACAGTGTTAAGCAGTAGATGTACAGCAGTGAACAAAAAAGGACATGATCCTTATCTTCATAGGCCTGTAGCTTAGCTTTTTTCTATTACGTTGCCTGTACTGTTATGAATATTTGCTCTAGAATTGCTTTATTTTTTAAAATACCTCTGATGTGGTGAGGGCATAGTTAGTCTGGTATTTTAAAACCTTAACCCCACAACTAATTTGCTAATGAGGAATGGCATGAACCATGAAACATGCATACAATTAACTGAGGGATAAGAGAAATCATTTTACTTGTACATTAGAAGCACATATCATTTTTATCTCAAAGCCCTGTGTTTTACAATTATTTAACATTAAAATGCTATGAGATCCAATTCTTTCCATAAATAATGCTTATTCAACTGGATAACCATAAAGAACAAAATGAATCTTGAACCTTACACTCCATACCATGCCCCAAAATCAGTTCCAGATGGACTATAAACCTAAACGTGAATGGTAAAACAATAAAACTTTTAGACATTTATAATTTCAGGAATAGGCAAAGACTTAAACAGGACATTAAAAAGAAATAACTATGAAGGGAAAACATAATAAATAGGATTTCACTAATACAACAAACTTCTATTTATTAAAAGCCACTTCTAAGAGTGAACAGACAAGCCACAGAGGGGGAAGATATTTGCAATACATACATTTGACAAAGGACTCATATTCAGAATATACAAAGAACTTCTAAAAATCAGTAAGGAGGAGACAATCCAACAGAAAAAAAAATTGCAAAAAATCTGAAAATGTTATTTGCAAAAGAGGATATCCAAACAGATAAATGATAAACAAAAAGGAGTTTAATTTTATAAGTCATCAAGGAAATACAGATTAAAACCGTAATGTGAAACTACTGTTATACCCACTGGAATGACTGAAAAGGAAGAAATGACTAATATCAAGTGATCAAGAATTCTTCTACATTTCTGGCTAAAGTATGAATGAGTACTCTTTTCTTTTTTGTCTTTTTAGGGCCGCATCTGCAGCATATAAAGATTCCCAGGCTAAGGGTCGAACTTGGGGTCGAACTGGAACTGTAGCCGATTTCCTACGCCACAGCCACATCAACACCAGATCAGAGCTGCGTCTGCAACCTATACCACAGCTCACAGCAATGCCAGGTCTTTAACCCACTGAGCAAGGCCAGGGATCAAATCTCTCTCCTCATGGTTACTAGTTAGATTTGTTTCCCCTGAGCCACGACAGGAACTCCTGAATGGGTACTCTCACTTTGGAAAACTGGTTCACAGTATCTATTAAAACATCATATACCAACACCCTCACTCAGCAATTCCATTCCTAGGTAAGTACCTTAACAAAAATGTGTGCATGTATCTTCACCAAAAGACATGCAAAAGAATGTCATGTTAGAACAATACAAATCCATTCATATGTCCATCAATAGTAGAATGTACAAATTATGGTATATTTATATAATGGTACATGACACAGCAAATGGAATGGATAAACCATAGCTACATGTAACAACATGAATAAATTTCACAAATACAATATTTAGCAAAAGAAGGCAGAACTAAAAAGTTAATAATGCATGATTCCATATATTCAAAGTTCAAAATCAGACAAAATTTATCTTTGGTACTTGAAGTCATAATAATTGTTACCCTTTGAGAAGGGGAAGTTCAGTGAGGGGTGGAAGTCTCTTTTGAGGTACTTACTGGTCAAGTTTTTTTTCTTTATCTGGGTGTTACAGAGAGTATTCACTTTGTCAAAAATCAGCAATAGTATACTTAGGATTTGCTTGATGGATGTTATACTTCAATAAAATATTTATCTGAAAAGTGCTTTGAGATCCAAATATATTTTGCACACCTCAAATTCTTTCTCAAATTCTCCATAGTCCAGAGAAACGATCACTCCTCTTTTCCCTAGTTTGTCCAAAATAAAATACTTGAAAAGAGGCTCTAATCCTAGATAGGGAAATACAATTTATAATTTTTATGGCACAGAATTATAACAGGCAGAATAAACTGGTATGGAAGAAGAAAATGACTCATATATAGGCCAATAAGAACCACATATTTGACTTATTCCATGAAGGTACAGCTCTCTAAGGCTTTGCACAAAATACTCCCAGATTCTTAAAAGCCTCTTCATATGACAAGATATCTGATCCCTCAGTACACTTGTAATCTCTCTTATATGCCCTCCAATTTGTGAGTGTCCATACCATCATGCAATACTCAAGGCACAGCATTAACGGCCCCAAAGCACAGTGGTCTAACCTTAATACTATACTTTCATCAATGCAGTCTAAGGATTACCAGCACACTGCTGGTTCATTTGGAGATTAACTAAAATGACCAGATATTTTTCATACATCAGATTTCTTATATTTTTAAAAATGTCTTTATTTTTTAAAAAAGTTAAATACAGCATTTAATATTTTCCTTGCTTAATTTATCTTTGTTGGCTTTGACATATCACTCAAATCTAAGGAGAGCACTTTGATTCTGTCTTATATCATCTTAGGTAACTCTCCTAGCTCTGTGTAATCTATATATATATAATTCATATTTTGTCTATGTATTTATCCAAGTCACCATTTTAAAAATAATGTTGATTCCAAGCTGTCAAACATCTAGAGGGTATTGCCAGAATCCTGACTTAAAGCAGCATTTCCCAAAGTATGTTTCATGTAATACAACCACAAATTAGTACGGGATGGGTTCTGTGATGAGTTTAGGTAATGCTGAGTTAGCGCACCATTCCTCAGTCCTTACAATTCTAACGCACACGGTAAGTCTCTAAGAGGCGATTAGAGCATAAAGTGTTTCCCAAACATAGCTGACTTGGAAAATTTTTTAAAGAAATCTTTTCTCATCTTAAGAAATTAGTGTTCCTAAGAAAGACACTTTGAGAAATACTACTCTAGGGTAATAATGATACATTAGCCAACATTCTTTGGGCAAGAGATTATTTTATAAGTTTCTAACCTACCTAAATGCATTATCAGCATCCAACTTACCTCAACCTCTCCATATTGTCTAAAGGATTACCAAGATATTGTCAAATGCAGCAATAATTCTTGCCAGTCTAACTTATCACAGAGTGAAACAGGACCAGGTAAAGAGGATTTAGTATTAGGATTATTAGTGAGCCATAGATTCTCAGTCTATTGTGAGAATTTTGCTCAATAAGAAGCTATGAGGTGAGAGATATATTTTTATGGTTTCCCACTAAATTGGCTACCCTTTAAGTTTTGGTCATTAAAAACTAATCTTTAGTTTCCCAGAAAATTCAGTTATATGGGATACCTCATTTTCCAGTGATATTTAGTGAAATTTTGCCATGTATTAAGAATGAGTTATAAAAAGTATCACTGAATATTGTATATTAAAGAATCTTATAATAAAAAGTTTAAAATTTGTAAAGCTTTCATATATTCTCAAAAGAATTATATATATATATTGAGATCTATTTGAAAGATTATATTTGACAAAAGAGATGGTCTTTGTAAAGAAAACTCATAAGCACAATTATATTGAAGTCCTTCGTCATTTAGTGACTTTCAGAACTGGAGCAGGAAGATGACAGAATTCATTTATTAAAAAAAAAAAGTCTACACAGACAAATCATGTTCAAATAGCACTTTTAAAACTGAATAAGGCAGTATATTTATATAATGCAGTACCAGTACTGCTAATCCTCCACACTATTGGTGCAGAAGGACTTCAAATGTTGTTGAGATAACTGGCTTCCATTAGCAAGCATGTGATTGGCAGGATGATAAAGTCTTTTCACTCACAGGTCAACTATTTCCTTTTCTTTAGAAGAGGGCAATTCTGATGATCCATCTCTTAGCTACAGTCTCTCATTGAGTCCCAATTCTCTTGCCTTCAGCTTTGATATGGCTCTAACTTTCCTCTTGTATCAGCTCATACTTGTCATCAAGTTCTCTATTCAGAACAGCAAATATCAGGAGTTTGACCTCAGGGCAAAGTCCGGGTGGGCAGGTAAAATCTGGCCACTGGACCTACTTCCTAATCTTTCATACCCAGCAATTCATGAAGCAGTATCAAATTCAAACTAAAAAACAGAAGCATGACCCCTTATAAGTACTATGAAAAGGGCTCTTTTGCCTTTCTAAGTATACTTGAAAAGAACTGTCAGCCACTCTATTAAGACAGAAATGGATCACAGACCAGAAAAAAAAGAAGGAAAAGTGCAGAAATCCAACTGAAATGTAAATAAAAATGATAGCACCCTCTTTATGCTTGGTGATACACTACTGCATATAAAAGTGTTAAAATAATATGTTATGAAACATCTTTATGAAGTCAAGAACATAACACTACTGAAACTTTAAGTCATTCTTATTTTAAGAATCACTGATAACTGATACCAAAAAAGTTGTATCACCTCATGTGAGACTTAAAGTTTTCAAAACTAATTTTATTCTTGGCAAATTCCCATACCTGACATTTCACCACTAAACTGTAAGTTATTTTTTAAAAACAAATATAGGTGAAAAATAACTATCATTATCAAGTTACTAAATCCAGGCCACGGAAATAATAAAATTCAAGTTGTGTTACAGTGATCCAGTAGCTAAAGACAAGAATTAGTTGCATCTTCTTGTTTTAGAGTACCAAAGAGAGAGCACAATGAAATTTTAACATTAATAATCAGGGAAAATAACTTTAAGCCTCTTTTAAGACTAGAAAAATTACATATATAAAAAGCTCATCAAAATGTTCTATCCACTACTCACTCCCAACAGCATACTAACGAACATACTTTATTTTTTAATTTTTTTGGCCACACCCATGTGGAAGTTCCAGGGCTAGGGATCAAACCTGTGCCACAGCAGCAACCTGAGCCACAGAAGAAACAACATCAAATCCTTAACCCACTGAGCCACCAGGGAACTCCTAATAACCATGCTTTAACAATGTATTTTATATTAACTAGTTATTTCTATGTAAATCTTTTAACAGTCCTATATACTTGTCATAATAGATTTCAGAATTCTAAATGTTTCATAATAGACTTTTTTATTTACTTAAAAATCTCTTCAAGAAATTACCTTGATGAGGAAATGTCAATCAGGACTTAATGCCTCCAAGTGCACATCCCTGATAAGTAAATACAACCAAAAATACTTCAGATGCTCATTAATATTTATAAGTATACCTTCATAACAATTCCCTAGTGAGCTATATGCTTGTAAAGAGGACTTTTTTTTTGCTGTCAAATGATGACTGTCTTTGAAGTAAAAAAGTACCTGGCATCAGAGTTTTAATCTGCTTTGAACTTATCACCTATTGGACAAATCAAGGAACAGAATCTTTACCAACTGCTTTATAAATAATGTGATTCTATCCACAATCTTATAATGAAATTACAAACTAGTTAATAGCATAAAAATTCCTATAAAACTGTGAAAATAGCAAACAATAAATTTCAAATTTTCTGTTAACAGATAATTCATATACAATGGTAGCCATCCTCAAATCACACTCTTTCGATTGGAGAACATATTCATGTAAGTGGGCATAACCTATTCTGGAAATGATTACACAATCAAATCTATTTCCAACTTGCTAAAGGACTCAGTTTTTATATCAGATCATCTTACTCCCTGGACAGTAGGAGAGCAATAGATATAACTCCTAAAGAAAATGAGTCTACATTCAAGAGTAAGAATATCTTTTTTTTTTTTTTTTTTTTTTGGTCTATTTAGGGCCGCACTTGTGGCATAAGGAAGTTCTGAGGCTAGGTGTTGAATCAGAGCTGCAGCTGCTGGCCTACACCACAACCACAGCAACGGCAGGATCCAAGCTGCATCTGCAACCTACACCACAGCTCAGGGCAACACCAGTCCTTAATTCCACTGAGCGAGG
This sequence comes from Sus scrofa, assembly GCF_054392235.1. Lineage (NCBI taxonomy): Eukaryota > Metazoa > Chordata > Mammalia > Artiodactyla > Suidae > Sus > Sus scrofa. Next base: position 126,720,156 of record NC_139396.1, on the reverse strand, counting down.
CCAAGGATCGAACCCATATCCTCATGGATACTAGTTGGATTCGTAACATGCTGAGCCACAACGGGAGCTCCAAGAGTAAGAATATCTTTTTTTGTTTTGTTTTTTCTTTTCTAATTGAATCATAGTTGAATAGTTGATTTGCAATGTCGTGGTTTTTTTTTTTTTGGTCTTTTTCTAGGGCCACACCCACAGCATATGGAGGTTCCCAGACTAGGAGTCTAATCTGAGCTGTAGCCACAGGCCTATGCCAGAGCCACAGCAACTCAGGATCCCAGCCACGTCTGCAACCTACACCACAGCTCACAGCAACGCTGGATCCCTAGCCCACTGAACGAGGCCAAGGATTGAACCCACAATCTCATGGTTCCTAGTGAGATTTGTTAACCATTGAGCCATGATGGGAACTCCAGAATATCTTTTGATAAACTGAAATGTAAGTTCAGAATCCACTTTCTTCATTTTCTATTATCTTTCCCAACTTAGTAAAGCTAACCAATCTATAGATCTGATCATCTGTAAAAGTGTTCCTTATCTGGCAAAATACATGAGCACTGATTGTAAACAGAAATAAATATGAATATATTTATGTGTTCAGTGCTTTATAGATATAATTGGGAGACAGGAATGGCTTTTTCAATTTCCTCCTAAACTTGATTTGAAATGTCGTTAATTTCCACAAGCCTCCCTTGTCTTATAAGTAGTCCTAGCCAGTTGTGGCTATTTTGCTTCTCTAAGGGATTGTTAAGCTTCATAGGGATGAAACTGTCTATTATGTTACCTCTGTGTCTATTTTTTTTTTTTTTCCTTTTAGGCTGTACCCGCAGCATGTGAAGTTTCTCAGGCTAGGGATCGAATCAGAGCTACAGCTACTGGCCTACACTGTGTCTGCAACCTACACCACAGCTCTTGGCAATGCCAGATCCTTAACCCACTGAGCAAGGACAGGGATCGAACCTGCAACCTCATGGTTCCTAGTCAAATTCGTTTCCACTGAGCCACAATGGGAACTCCGTGGTTCTATTTCAACCACATCTCCCCACTCCAAATAATCAGTACCTAGTAGCTGGTATATACTTACTGAACATTGGCTTGGATTTAGCAAAAGCTCAAACATTTACTGAAATCAGAGTTCCTTAACTGCTCAAATTAGTCCTTTTTCAAACATCACTGTGGAAGAGACTACTCATAACAACGGTGCAGCCCCATCTCCAGTTACCTCCAGTCCCCAAACAGTACGGGACCATTAAGAGACTGGCTTTCATTTAATTCCGCCTCCGTTTGGTTCTTCTTGCCACCGGCAGCAATCATTCCTGTTGTCAATCCTAGAACTCCTGAGCCCTCTAACTTGCATCTACCCCTCCTCCGCACTCTTGTGCCTCTCAGCTTTATTAAGCTCCCTAATCCTAGGATTAAGAAAGAAAAAGAAAAAGGAGGAGGGGGAAGAGGAAAAAAGGAATAAGAAGAAAAATTATGAGGAGGATGGAAAAGAGTAATAGGAAGAAAATGTAAAGAAAATGACAATAGAGAAGTTAAAGAGTAGTAAAATGAGTGGACAAGATTTAAAAATTATCGCATTTGTTGAGAGTTAAGTGACCAGAAAATAATTGTGTAAAATGTATAATTACCTTTTAAAAATAGTTTTATCCTTTTTTCTAGAGGCATACAGAAAAATTATAAAATATTCTTTACAACGTTAATATTTTAAGGGGCTCCTTTCTAGGCTGTAATAATTTACATTTAACTCGAGTCCTAACCCTAATGGTATGCCACCAATTTTCATAAATGACCATGAAATCATTAAGAAATAACTTAAACTTCAAGTGCCACTAAACAAAAATATAAGGTTTTCATTTAGTCATCTGCTTGGCAAGTGATCACTAAGTTAAGTATGAGAATGTCCTATTAAGTTGAGTATCCCTGAATGGATACAGATTCAAAGAGAAGAACCAAATACATAGTTATCAAAGAAGTACTTTTTAAAAGAAAAGCTGTCTCAAGGCAAACAAGCATTCCTGTAGCATTAAAAGAAACAGGCGAGTGGGAGAAGGTAATAAATGAGAAGTATATTAATACATCTTACTTGTCTGAGGTCAATGAATGCTAGCTGCAGGGTATCCCCCTGGAATCCTGGTACAGGCTCAGAGCTGGCAAACACTATTAAAAAAAGAAATAAATAAAAACAAGATTACAAAATATACAAGGGCCTAACCACTAAATTAATTTCTACTCATCACAAAGGTATTATAATATTTATAGTAATCATTTCAAATAAAGACTATAACCTTCAATTTTCACAACTGAGAATGTTCTCCACACCCATTACCACAAATATTTTCATAATTTTAAACTTCTAATCTGCTGTTTGATTACTATAATCCTTAATTACAATACATTTTAAATGGTTACCCTACAAAAGTTCAAGAATAGTAATATACTTCAATCAAGAAAAGTTTTCTGACTCTTTTTAGCCTTAGGTGAATGATTATAGAATATTTTTTTTTTTTGTCTTTTTGCTATTTCTTTGGGCCGCTCCCGCGGCATATGGAGGTTCCCAGGCTAGGGGTCGAATCGGAGCTGTAGCCACTGGCCTACACCAGAGCCACAGCAACGCAGGATCCGAGCCGTGTCTGCAACCTACACCACAGCTCACGGCAACGCCGGATCGTTAACCCACTGAGCAAGGGCAGGGACCGAACCCGCAACCTCATGGTTCCTAGTCGGATTCGTTAACCACTGCGCCACGACGGGAACTCCTATAGAATATTTTGAAACTATACCAATTATAAGGCTGTCAACATATTTCAAAACATCTGCTTTGTTACAGAATATGCTCTATAAAAATCATACTTCTAGCTAACAGCAATAACAGTCAGCCCTGTAAAAAGTTAGCTTTAGGGAGTTCCTGTCGTGGCGCAGTGGTTAACGAATCCGACTAGGAACCATGAGGTTGCGGGTTCGGTCCCTGCCCTTGCTCAGTGGGTTAAGGATCCGGTGTTGCCGTGAGCTGTGGTGTAGGTCGCAGACGCGGCTTGGATCCCGCGTTGCTGTGGCTCTGGTGTAGGCTGGCAGCTACAGCTCCGATTAGACCCCTAGCCTGGGAACCTCCATATGCCGCGGGAGCAGCCCAAGAAATAGCAAAAAGACCCCCCCCCCCAAAAAAAAAAGTTAGCTTTAGATGAAGACAACAGGTAAAATGTTCAAAGTAGCAAAAGGAGGATGATAAAGGAATGTCTGTTCATTTCTTTTAATAATTTTAATAAAGAAATCCCACCTCTTTAAAAACTAAAAAATATTATAAGACAAAATATATTTAAGATTTCTTAAGATAGATTTCTTAATACCTTAAAAATATTTCAAAGGATTTTTTCAACATTTTGTACTTAAAAAAATTTTTTAATGGATATTCTTTTTATTTTTTCTCAAGCTTTGGGTTATTTTACAAATGTATGTAAATGTACATATTATACAATTCAGGATTGTTTTTTGTTTCATTCTATAGACTAAATATAACAACACTTTCGGAGTTCCCCGTCATGGCTCAATGGTTAACAAATCCGACTAGGAATCATGAGGTTGCGGGTTCCATCCCTGGCCTTGCTCAGTGGGTTAAGGATCCGGCGTTGCCGTAAGCTGTGGTGTAGGTTGAGGATATGGCTTGGAACTGGCATTGCTGTGTCTCTGGCATAGGCCAGCAGCTACAGCTCCGATTAGACCCCAGCCTGGGAACCTCCATATGCTGAGGGTGCGGTCCTCAAAAAACAAAAGACAAAAAAAAATAATAAAAATAAAAATTTAATATTAGTAATGCTTTCTTTAGTTGAAGTTAAGTTGAAGACAATCTCAATATTAGTTATTTTGAAAACAAAAGCCTTGTGGCCCATAAAAAAGACCTTATCATTTTACACACAAGCTTCTCTGATAAGAATAAGATGCCTGCCACCGCTCTCTCTCCTCCTATCTCAGTTTTCTTAGGGAATATTATAGATTTTTCCATTTGTGAATTTATATGGGAACATCCATATGCTATGGGGGCAGCAGAAAAAGAAAAAACAAAAAACAAAAATAAATAAAAGCCTAGCACAAAAAGCCTTGGCATTTTTGGAGAATGAAGAATTCAAATTAGTTTTTGTTGTTGTTGTTGTGTTTAAGATAATGATAATTTCTGCTGTAAGCATTAAAACTTTTTTCATTGTAAACATTTTTTTGATAAAATTTTAAACTGCATAATACTTTTAAAAAAAGAATACCAAATAATATAGAAACTTAATTCTTGCTGTTGATCACCATTAAGAACACTTTTTATTCTATACAATAAAATAAATTCCCAGGGCTGTTATGGTATTAACAGCTGTTTTCTATTATATTAAATAGCTCAATATGCTGCATTGTTTGAGTTCTGGTGTCCAGCTTTTATAATTTTTCTGCCCTCTCTTTTGCAGTCCTTTTTTTTTTTTTTTTTTTTTTTTTCTTTTTAGGACCATACCCATAGCATATAGAAGTTCCCAGGCTAGGGGTCAAATCAGAGCTGCAGCTGACAGCCAACGCCACAGCCACAGTAACATGGGATCTGAGCCACATCAGCAACCCATACCACAGCTCATGGCAGTGCCAGTTTGTTAACCCATTGAGTGAGGCCAGGGATTGAATCTGCATTCTCAACTAATCTGCATTAGTTGGGTTTGTAAGGCACTGAGCCACAATGGGAACTCCTCTTGCAATTTTAACATAAGTTCTTACTCCCTGCTCTCTTACTCATCTCTTATGTTATCTTTAGTCTTCTTGAGCAGTTAAGTCAGCTAATCAAATACTAGAATTGTGTCAAAGTAAGAGCAAATACAGCCTGAGCAAGGGCCTCTCCACAAGTAAGGCGAGTGAGTATATACATATGCCTTTGAGTATATGTACCTTTTAGCTACTCAGAGGTACACTATTTTCCTCATTATCTCTTGGTTCTCTGTAAGGTACCATGAAGTCACGGCCATTAGATAATTACATTTGCCTTTCCCAGAACCCCTCTTTCCAGAAAACTAAGATTCACTCAGCAAATCTAACCATATATTCATACTGTGACAACTCCATCATCCCCTACCATTCATTGCCCAGATAATTGAGCTGCCTCTCTAGTAACATCAGATCTTAACTGAAAAGCAACAAGCAAAATTCTATCAGCTCTTTAGAAGTAAAAATTTTTTTAATCTAAAAAATACTTTTCTTAAGCTCATCCAGCATATTGTTGGCTTTTTTGGCCAGTTCAGGCTGCTGTTTCCAAGTGACATTGAACTACAAATTTCTAGTGGTCTCCAACCAAGACTATAAATGTTAGCTCAGCATCTACCATCACCACGTATACATATGCACATAAATAAAGACTTCCTGTAACACAGAGAGACTTTATATATCAGACATAAAAATCAGCTCAATTTCAATTATATTTTAACTACTTTGACTATTTAATCTCCCAGATTTTTTCTACACTGAAAATAATCTGTCATTTTTCTTCTCCCTCAGTTTGTTTGTTTTTTTTTAATTCGTTTTTTTAGTTCTTTTTTTTTTTTTGGTCTTTTTGCTATTTCTTGGGCCGCTCCCGAGGCATATGGAGGTTCCCAGGCTAGGGGTCGAATCAGAGCTGTAGACACCGGCCTACGCCACAGCCACAGCAATGCGGGATCCGAGCCGCGTCTGCAACCTACACCACAGCTCACGGCAACGCCGGATCCTTAACCCACTGAGCAAGGGCAGGGACCAAACCCGCAACCTCATGGTTCCTAGTCGGATTCGTTAACCACTGCGCCACAACGGGAACTCCCCACTGCGCCACAACGGGAATTCCAGTTTCTGTTTTAAGATTTGTGGTTTAATGAGTCCCACCACTTGGGATTAAACCAAACAGCTTAGTGTCAAAATTATAATAGTACCACAAATTTATGTAGCTTTTTAGAGTCTACAAAGCACTATCTCACATACCATCTTCTTTGATCATCACAATAACTTATTTTAGTAAACAGAGCATGCAGATGATGGATCATCAGCTCTTGTAGCTAAAAGAGATACCCCCTTTGAGGAGTTCCTGTCGTGGCACAGTGGTTAACGAATCTGACTAGGAACCACGAAGTTGCAGGTTTGATCCCTGGCCTTACTCAGTGGGTTAAGGATCCGGCGTTGCCATGACCTGTGGTGTAGGTCGCAGACGCGCTCAGATCCCGTGTTGCTGTGGCTCTGGCATAGGCTGGGGGCTGCAGCTCCGATTAGACCCCTAGCCTGGGAACCTCCATATGCTGAAGGAGCGGCCCTAGAAAAAAGGCAAAAAGACAAGAAAAAAAAAAAAAAAAAAAAAAAGAGATATCCCCTTTGAAATATCTCCAACTGTCCCCAGAAGGCTCAGTTTAAAAGTCACCAAGTTCTTCATTTTATAGTACAAAATAAATAAATAAAAGTAAAGTGATTTGCCCAGCATCATATAGCTAATTCAGATTTCCTGACATTCAGACTTAATCCAGAATCTAATTAAGCATTCAGCCTCTCATCTTTCATTCCACCTCTCCTAAAAACCTAACCAGTATGAAAGTGAGAGTCACTGGCTTATTGCTTTCATCTTTTTCTCAAATGTTTTGTAGGGGTAGGAAGCTTCAGATTTTTCCTTTATTTCTTCAAAACTCAAATGCAGTCAATCCTGTTTTTACCTTCAAAAACATTTTGAGCCTGAATCTGTCTCTACCTTCGTTTACACTAGTATCATTTGTTGCCTGTACTACTAAAACACACTCCTATCTGGTCTCTCTTACTTCTTGTGTGCCACTTCTCTATCTCCTTCTCCCAGGATGACTTACAGAAGATGTAAACTGATTTGTGCCACTTCATAGTAACATCTTTCAATGGTTCCCCATCACCTTCACAATAAAGCAAGACAAATAAGGTCCTTTAGAACCTGGCCTTTGCCGATCTCTCCAGCCTCATCTCTTACTACTTCCTAGGGCACCTTAAACTCTTTCCATTCCAAACCACCTGCACTTCCTTATATATGCCACAGTCTCTTTTCACAGTACTTTGATCCTTCTGCCTGGAGCATCTTTCTTTTCTTTTCCATTGGATAGCTTTTATTTATCCTTCCATTCACACATCTTCCAGGGGAGACTTCCACTGCCTTTCGGGCTGGATTAGGTCTCTCATCTGTGATTTAATTGCAGCTCCTGTACACAGTCTAACTACATCACTCATTTTGGTAACTTGTAATTGTTTATCTCTGGATTTTCTCATCAGACCATGAACTCCCTGAGGATAGGAAATATACTTCCATTATTATACCTATACCACCTTAGCATGATGCCTGACACATAGCAACTACTCAAGGAAAATTTCTTAAATGAATGAAGGAAAACTGAACAAATAAACTCTAAGGGGGTACTATCTAATCCTGGTAATTGATACATCATCTAGCTCATTGATTAGATCTAGAATGATGCTGTCCTATAGAACTTCCTTCAATAAGTGAAATGTTCTAAGCTGATCTGAATTTTCAGCTTTATTTAATAGTTACATATGACTATTACCTAGTGTAAATCTAAAATATTCTGGGCGTTCCCATCATGGCTCAGTGGAAACGAATCTGACTAGCATTCATGAGGATACAGGTTCCATCCCTGGCCTTGCTCAGAGGGTTAAGGATCCAGCGTTGCTGAGAGCTGTGGTATAAGTCACAGACGTGGCTGGGATCCCGAGTTGCTGTGGCTGCAGTGCAGGCCAGCAGCTACAATTCCAATTCGACCCCTAGCCTGGGAACCTCCGTATGCCACAGGCGCAGCCCTAAAAAGACAAAAATTAAAATTAAAAAAAATAAAACATTCTGTGTATATTTAGCGTATTTATTTCAAAATAACTGAGGGTGGGTGAGAATATTCCAAATGTTTCCTTCAGCCAAAACTAAACTGCGAATTCTTCCACTAAACAAGAAGCTCCTGGGAGGTTTTTTGTTCTTACTTTTTATACACCCCATGCTTACTGTACAAGAAATATTCATAACTATGTTGAATGAATCAATAATAATACAAATAATTCATTTCTACTAATATTGTCCCAATAATTCTAGAGGTAGATTTCAATTTGGGGGCTTTTCAAAGAACGGATGACTAATTTTTGGAACCCTTTAAGTTTGTCTTCAGAGTCCTTCCTGCTTATCCCGATTCTCATTTTATGTATGATTTGTCATATTTTGGGGTTTCTTTGTTCTCCTCCCTTGGGACAACTTTTTGTTATTTTTATTTAGTAATGCCTACTTCCTTATTATGAGATCTTTGTCTTTATCGTTTAGTTATGCCATTAAGGGCATTTTTAAAAAAATGCACAATGATCCTAGTTTTTCAATAAGATATTTAAAAATAGTTTCTAGGCTTTCTAAACTTTTGTTATTTTTTTTTAAAAGAAAGTCAAAATCTTTGGGTTGTTTTCACTTAATGCCTCTAAAATAAAGGTTAGAGAGGGAAATGCCATTTTATTCGTAAGGTAAAACTTTGCTGTATCAGCCTAACTGGGAAGAAGATAATTAATTTAGACAAAATGAAAGTAAAAAATAATACATGCTGTAGAAGCTGTGATTATGACCAAAAAAAAAAACCTTCCAAACTGGTAATCTGTGAAGTCTTAGGAGAATAAATAACGAGTATCTGTTGGCAAAATCATGAATTATTTATAAATATAACAAAACTTGAAGTAGGGAAATAAGCCCTCTCTGCCTTTAGGATCTGTGTATAAATGTACAGGGTTTGTATTGGGGTAACAAAGATGGCTAAGATGTCAGAATATAAGCACTTATCCTGGCATGAAAACATAAACCTCTGAAACTAAATGCAGAGGGAATAAGTCTATGAACAATCTTGTCTTAGGCAGACAGTTATTTCTACTGTAAGGTACAGAATGTGGATTATTTGGAAAACAACTACACAGAGTAGAAAGAATTGTCAGGGGGTGAGGAGAAGGGGAAGAGAGCGTGTCCCTGGAGACACAAGAGCAAAGAGACTAAAAGATTGACAGAAGATTGAAAAGGAGGGTGAGGAGGTTAGGCTAAATAAAGTCTTAAGACTTTGCTTACAGGTGACAAGGCAAGGGCCTATAAAATGGAATGTTTGTAACTAAAAAAAAATGACTCGATATAAATACCAATAGTCTGCATATTGAAGATATTACTCATAATTCCACTTCTTACTAGATTTGAAGATTTAAAGGAGCTAGTTAGAATCCAAATTTTGGCTAGTCAAAGCATTCTATGTGCACCAGATGTGTCATTAGAAGGGATGATGAAGAGCACCATCTAGTGGTTTTTCTGGTGGTGGAGAATTCATGCCTGAGAGAATGAGGGGTCTTGTCAGAATTCTTGACTCATATTCTGTTACATGCAGTTGGCAACAGTGGAATGCAAGCCCAACACGCCCCTCTACATTCATCACCCCACTCTTGAATAAGGTAGTATCTATTTCTCTCTTTTTCTTGGAAAAGGGGCAAAGTAGCCTCAATTTAATATCCTAAATGACATTAAAACCAGGAACAAATTCAAGTAGGCAAATAATATAATAGCACTCAGCTTATTTATATGTATATAAATAAGGAGTTCCCTTGAGGCACAGCAGGTTAAGCATTCAGCATTGTCACTGCAGTAGCTCAGGTCACCGCTGTGGCTTGGGTTCAATATCTGGTCTGGGAACTTCCACGTGCTGTGTGCAAGGTAAAAAAAAATTAAAATTAAAAAATTAAAAAACAATTTTAAAGATATTGAAATATCTCCTTTGCAATCTACATAATTTTCCATGAATCCTTTAATTTGGGGGTATGGGCCTCTTCAAGGCTAGAATTAGAGGCCCTGAGGTCACAGCCATATATATATATGTATGAGAATCTATAAAAAGACTTTTTTTTTATTTGAGATAGGCTAAACCTTTATCCAAATGAAAAAAGACGAGGGCCTTCAAACCTAGAGATTCACCTATTCCTCAATAACTCACCTCTGAAAAAGGTACCAGTGCTCTTCAACCTGGAGCTTTACTAGTGCTTATGAATTTAGGATGTTAAACTCTTAGGAACTGATAACCTCATTTAGGTATTTGTATAGAAAATATTAAAAGTACATTCTAGACCTATTCTGGGTACTTCAAATCTTTGATTGCCTGATGCTTTGGAAATGTTCTGTGATTTTTTTAGATTTCTGAGATAACTTTATGGGAGCTTAAGAGAACACTTTTATCTTTTCCTCTATACAGTTACATTTGTAAGGTATCTTATACTTGGACCCAATATATAACAGGTGTTTGATAAAACAAAAGCATATACACAGATTTAGAATTTCAGCTTCATGCCAAGCTTGGCAAATATTCCTCCAACTAAGAGTGATTTCTCTTGAACTTATACAAAAATGATCAATGCAGCTTTCAGAAGGGGCTACACTTGCAATTCCAAATGGATGCCTTTCTGCCTTCTCCAACCACAGAGTTACAATCGTATTTCAAAAATACCACTTCCTTCACTCATAGACCCTACCTAATATTCTCAATTGATATAAATTTTTATCTAAATTAATTCTGCTTCTATATTCTTTCACGGTACCATATGCTTTCCGTTTGTAGAATTTAACACATATAATCATATTTACTAGTACAGTTGTATAATGAATGCCTCCCCACTGGGCTTAAACCCCAAAAAGGTTAGGACCTTTTCTCTTTGGTTTACTACTGTATCCCCTAAATGCCAAGCACATAGTAGATATGAAGGAATTAATGTATAAATACAAAGTCCCATACTCTTCTTTGCCTTAAATTTTACTACCTCTGAATCCTAGAACTAGGATGCATCTTGGAAATTATCAATTCTAAATCCCAATTTCACCAGAAAAGTCGAGGCCTCTCAAATGTTAAATGGTTTGTCCAAAGCCACTTGCCCAAATACAGGCAGAGCCAGGACTAGAACCATGGTCTCAACTTCCTAACATGTGTGCAGACCATCTTAAGATTAATTTGAAAGCACTTAAGGAAAAAAAAATTCTTTGTAAGTTCACATGATTCCATCCCTGAACTCAGACATTTTATCAGGTTCGACCTATGGGTTAAAGACGATCCAAAGAAAAATGACCAAAAGGGGAGTGAAAATAATTCCATAAGAAAACATCAAAGAAATTATGACTGTTTAGTTCAGAACAGATGAAGTTAAAGGGTCATTTAAACAGTCATCAAATATGTGAAAGAAAAAAAAAAGTACAGCAGCATCAATTGGCCTTAACTTTTTTTTTTTTTTTTTTTTTTTTTGTCTTTTTTGTCTTTTGTTGTTGTTGCTATTTCTTGGGCTGCTCCCGCAGCATATGGAGGTTCCCAGGCTAGGGGTTGAATCGGAGCTGTAGCCACCGGTCGAGCCGCGTCTGCAACCTACACCACAACTCATGGCAACACTGGATCGTTAACCCACTGAGCAAGGGCAGGGACCAAACCTGCAACCTCATGGTTCCTAGTCGGATTCGTTAACCACTGCGCCACGCCACGACGGGAACTCCGGCCTTAACTTTTTAATTACAAAGGTAGGAGAACTCCAGAAAAGACAAACGAAGATTATAGAGACTTTCTGATTTGCTTTTTGCTCATTATTCAAAAAATATATGCTATGAGCACAGCATTCTGCACGGTGCCTACAATTATAAATTCTATGTCGAATCTACATAACTATATGAGATGATTAAATCTCTTTTCTTCCCCCTCTCCTCTTCCTCTCCTTTCCTCTTTCTTTTTCTCCCTCTTCATATCACCCACCCCAACTGGGGTGCGTTCTTCTATCTCTTCTATGTGATTCTCTAACAACCCAAATCATGTCCAATTTACTCATTCACTGATTCTATATATTCTGTTCTCCAAAATGTCTAGAACTCATCTTTTTCTCTTCATTCCCACTGCTAAAGTCAAGCTCTTTCTATCCTTCACAGATAAAAGTTCAAGAGTCTTTTAACAGGTCTTCTTATCTGCAATATCTCTCTCATTTCAGTTCAACTTTCATATGACAGAGTTAACTTTTCTATAACATAGACTTCAACATAGACTTCACCTATGGTCTTGATTAAAAAGTTTCAATGGCTCTTTATTGCTTATTAAATAAAGTCTAACATCCAGAAATTTAACTTTTTCCAATCATATCCTTCAATACTTTCAATCATGTATCTTACAGTCCATCTTCTCAACCCCATGTCACATAAAATTAACTGCTTTCTAAAAGTAATATATACTTTTATAAAGAATTTATGTTCTATTATAGTTATTTACATGTCAGTTTCCTCCCCACCCAGTATGTGACATCTTTAAAACCTGATTCATCTTTGATTTCCCAGTATATAACAGCTAATAGGTTCCCATTTAACATCTGAATAAAATGAATCTTCCTACAGATCAGTTGGCTCTACATGGAAAAAATTCAGTTACAGACTTTTAGCTCAAGCCAGTTTAACTCACAAGTATGTGTGTCACCAGGGAAAAGGGCACAAACACACTGCCTGAAAAAACAAGTGAGCACATAGATGGATCAAGACTAATTCTTTCACCACCAGAAAAAGAAAACAAAAACTAAAAGCACATGGCTGAATGATAAAAGAAACTGAATTACTTCTAACTTTCTACCTTCCCAAACTTTAGCTTGTTGTGCTATTTGTTTCTATCTTAAGACCTAGGAAATATATGTATAACGTTTTCATGAAGTCATGAGGATGGAAAAATAATCAAACAAAATAAGAGGAAAATTTTACTCAGAATAAAAGTCATTTTTTTTTTTTTTTCTTTTTAGGGCCGTACCCGCAGCATATGGAGGTTCCCAAGCTAGCGGTCAAATTGGAGCTGTAGGCGCCGGCCTACGCCACAGCCACAGCAACACCAGATCCGAGCCGTGTCTGTGACCTATACCACAGCTCATGGCAATGCTGGATCCTTAATGTACTGAGCAAGGCCAGGGATCCAACCTGCCTGCTCATGGATGCTAGTCAGATTTGTTAACTGCTGAGCCATGATGGGAACACCTAAAGGTCATTCTTGGTACTTATATTTCATGCTTCTCCTATTGCTTAAATTCTTTGACTTAAGCCCTTCTTGAGATGCCCAGGATCTTTGGTGGTTCATGGTATCTAGTTCCTGATCTCTATTATCAGACTTCCTCAGACTCTGGGTTTCTTACTAGAGCAAAACAGACTAGTAGGGTTTTACGTTAATCCTGTGAACCAATCACAGACTTTTAGGTATTGGTTTCTGAGCTTTTTAAAAGGAAAGTAATTATTATGAGTCAATATGGGTTTATGAAGAATCAGAATAGTATCATTTTCTTCTATGAAAGGGCAATTAGACTGGTAGATGAGGAAAATTCAATGGTCATTATTATCCCTACATAGCAGCAAGATATCTGGCAAAGTTGCTCATAACTTTGAATTATGTTTTAGATTCAAACTATTAGTTAAATTCAATTAGGGAATTAACAACTGGCTGAAAAAAAAATCTAAAGATACCCATAAGATTCTGAATAATGGATCTAAGTCAGTATGAATATAGATAGATGTAATGTGGTTTTTAAACATTATTGGGCATCAGTATTACCCAAAGTGTCTATTCAAAGAGAAATTGCTGTTTCCTGTGCCTGGAATTCCCAATAAAGTAGGTAAAGCCCCCAAATTCACATTTCTAACAAGTTCCCAGGTGATACCATTGCTGCTCATCTGGGAAGCAGGTTTTGAGAACCACTGATATACAATATATCAGGATATAGATATCATGTTTTGTTTAACATTTTGCTAATTACCTTGTTAAATAAAAGCATGATGACAAATCTTCAGATATTAAGTTCTGATATAAAAAGACCTCAATGGGCTAGCTGTGGGATAAATCTTAAAACAAAGCTTAATAGGGATAATCTTAAAATGCTAAAACAAAAACCAATCATATAAGAAAAACAAAGCTTGGCAATCACATACAAAGAGAAAGATAAAGAGATTTTAGAACATTATAGCTTTAGTGATTCAAGAATATATACTCTGAGTACCAAAAAAGGTAATAAAAGTTTGGACTTTACTGATAAAGTATGAAAATATTAAACAATGTATTTGATAGTCCAACAACATACTATACTGGTTTCCTCACACCTTGCTTTAGCTGTATTCACTTCTGGACAGAAAACCAGTTTGTTCAAAGAAGAGCTTTGGATCTAACATCATATCACATGAGAATAGTAAGAGGAATTGTTGATATCTGGCCTTCAGAAGATTCAGAAAGAAATAACAGCAGTTTTCATATAATTGGCTTGTGGATTAGGACTTGATTTTCTCTGTATGACCCTAAGCAAAACTGCCGCATATAGTTGTCAGACTGCTTACTATACATGGGTGCCCAGCTGAGGAGAGAAGTGGGTAGGAAGTGAGGGCTGAAATGTAGCTCACATTTCACCTGATAACCACATGCTTTGGCTGGAACAAGGGTAAACTTTTTCTAGTTAATATAAAGGGGACAACGCTGGAAGACTTTTTCCTTTCAGTGGGAATACCTTTTCTAACTTGCGCAAAGGCACAATATGGCCCAGGGGTGACTCTAGCCCTAAAGTAAAACTAGATCCATTAGAAGAAGTTTAGAGAAAACAATTTCAGCTCAATGTAAGAAACTGATAAGGTATTAAATAGAAACACATTTTCTGAAGAGTACTTAATCTCCCAAGTTAAATGTTCAAGGAATAGGTGGACCACTATTTGACAGATTATTTCCAAGGCAGAGGAGTATGTAAGCATATTTTACCAAGTGGGTGGTGAAACTCAATGATCATTTAGTTTCTAGGATTCTACATCTGAACTATCTGTTTCTTTTTCCCATATCCCTGTTGATTCCTAAGGCATCCAGATTCCTTCTCTTCACAAATTTACCATGTATTATTTAGTCCTCCTCTTACCTAACCAAATTCTTCTTCCTATCCCCCTTTCTTCTCCTTTCCCGGCCCCAATATGGAGAAAGCATACACATGGCATTAATACTGAAAATAAACTTTGTATTTTTAAAAAAGTGCTTTCTTCCAGATTTAAAAAAGCAAACAAAAACACTATTAAAATAGGGATGAAAACTAAAATTCTCTGAACATATTATTAAGAGAAGGCAAAGTTTCATTTTCAAGTGAGTCATGTATCACTGAAAGTCATGAATTGGGAGGGGGTACCTAATTCTTTTGCACCAGGAAGAGAGTGGAATAAACATGAAAAATGTAATATTAATGTATATTTGTTCAGTGGGTACTGAACACCTGATACTCTATTAAGTAAGTAATGAGTAAGTAATACTTGATGAGTATTAAGAAACAGAGCCAATCTTAGGCATCATCTTAAAGGAAGCAGAGTTATTTTCTGTGGTTTGTCTTTGAGTCCTGGTTTCTCCCTTTCCATATCTATAGTACCAAAACCTTGGCCCCCATCAGGCTAGGGTTTATCCCTCCTGCACATGATTCCAGAGTTCTTTAACTGAGTTACACCTTACACTTAGGTATAATCTCTTCTAAGAGATTAGGCCTTTAAGAAAACATCAGCATCTTAAAAAGAGTCTTCAGTAACTCCACCTAAACAAGCAACTAATGGGAGAACTGTCCTACGATGTGACAGAGAGGCAAAGTTTTGTATTTTGTGTGCCTTTCTCTAGGTATAGTTAGACCTGCTCTTCTTGGAGAGATAAGAGTACAGAAAAAAGATTAAGGTATTTAAAAAGTTGCCTAACCAAACAGTAACTTCCATTTTTAAACAAGATATCTAATTGAGAAAATATAAACAAATGCCAATAAAGGGTTCAACCACCTAATTATTTTGAATCTGCATTAAAGACGTAATAATACAAAGTGTCTCAAGCGATATTTATGTAAAATGTTTATACAAGCATTGTCATACTGAAATGATCTCAAAAGATAACTTTTAAGGAACTTTAAGAATCTAGTTTCAAACTATTTGTAGAATGCATTAACAATTACTTTGAGTTAGAAACATTTTAAAAAGTGCTTTCTGGTAAAAAATTTTTGTAAATACAAAATAAATATAATAAAGGTTTTATAATTAGAGAAATTAGAAATGCTTTCCAGAAAAAGAAAATGAATCCTTCTTTTCCCTAGGGAAAAATGTTCTTTAGCTTTGTAGATCAGTATCTCTCTCTCTCTCTCTCTCTTTTTTTTTTTTTTTGGAAGGAACTAGGTAAGTTTTTAAAACTTTGAATTTCTATTTATTTGTCTTTTGCCTTTTTAGGGCCACACCCATGGCATAGGGACGTTCCCAGGCTGAGTCTAATCGGAGCTACAGCTGCTGGCCTATGACACAGCTGCAGCAATGCCAGATCCCATCCATATCTTCGACGACCTACACCACTGCTCACAGCAACGCTGAATCCTTAACCCACTGAGCGAGGCCAGGGATCGAACCTGTATCCTCATGGATACTAGTCGGGTTCATTAACCACTAAGCCACAATGGGAACTCCTGAATTTTTGTGTGTGTGTAATAAACAGTTGATCTTGATCAAAGGGCCCATATAATTATTCTTTTTAATATTAATTGTTTTTCCTAGCAGAATGCCTTACATACAAGGGAAGACATTTATTACTTGTTGAAAAAAACCTGTCATTTCTGCTTCAGTTGCAAGCCAGGGACATTTAATTTGTTAATGTCTTTCACATAGAATATATTATGGCAAAATCTGACTCAAGCAAGTATTTTATAATCCTTCTTGTGGCCCAGTGATTTTCAATTTATCAACAGTAGTGTTTGACTAAACTGTCAACCAGTGATTTTCATCATTTAATCAGTGAAAGTAATGCTTAAAAATTGTTCCACAAACTCACATATAAGGATAATAAAATCTACAAGCATGTATAACAAGGCTAATAACGAAATACCACATTAAATTTTGAAGCTGACTGGCTAATGTCACCTTAGATTATGGAATCTGCTAACCTCATCAACTAAAGAGAATAAAGTGAAAAATAATGACAAAAGTAAAGACTAGAGAAATTCTTTGGGGAAGAGAATCAAAAGATTTAGAGAATAAAAGAAGCTTCACTTGGAATGCTGAGTCCCAAGATTATCCTTTAGCAAATATCTGAAAAGTTATTTTTAAGTAAGAATGACAAACTTAGAACAATTTCATTTGTTTATTACAAACCTTAGGAGAAGAATGACCAAAAAAAAAAAAAATTAAAAATCATTTTTTTCTTCTTTTACAATTTTTTTTTCATTTTTTAGAGTTTTACTGAAGTATAGTTGATTTACAATGGTCTGATAACCTTTGCTGTACAACAAATCATCTTTTTAATTATCCATTCTGGACTGTCACTTAAGTGCCTCTCTGGAGGTCCCAAATGTGAAACTGAGATATTTTTCTCTTCCTGGAAGGAATCTGCTTCTAAGGCTGACAAAAGTTAAGCTGAATCAGGCTTCTTCCCTCTTAGAACTATCACATTATATATCATTTTTTCATATAATTTAAATATAGATTCCTATAAATGAATCATATTTAAACAAAAAGGTACTTACATTCACATTGTATGACATCTAAGTTAAATTGCTGAACAGCTCCCATGCTTATCTGTTTTAACTCACTGTCCAATAGCATCTGCATTAAGGATGTTGACAGATGCTGGCAGGCTGACATGCAAGCAGTCTGGGCAACTTTCCCCTGTTTAAAACAAATATCCAAACCAAAAGAATAAACAAACATAGAAATATACCATAAATTACCACAAAAATTATACGCATTGTATTTTTTGTTGCTTTTTTTTTTTTAGAATAATTATTGGCCTTTCTGTATTCTTAGTTGCAGTCTTTTAGCATAGGAGTTATAAGTAACATTCTGTTCACTTGTCCTTCTCAGGATATAAATATCATTAAAGCTTTAACAGCACTCAGGAAAATTAAAATACAAGATTAAAATCCACTAATTATTATTTTAGGTCTCTTGAAATGCCTTATGTATTTTTTTTAAAGTGTACATTAAAATACGACATTGTGACACAAAATATCTGTCATGGTGATGAAACATTTTATTCATATAATGCTCTTTAAGCTCTTCTTTATATAATTAACCAAGTCAAGAAATAAGGGAGATAATTAGCAGTATAATTTATTCTAATTTAAACTGTACCCAATATACTTTATAATGCATATATTGATACATATATAATATGTAAAATATACATTGAGTCATTAGGTCCTACTTCTAATCAGAGTATTAGTTTGTAGTATAGTTTCAATCAGCAGGGAAAAAAAGAAGCTTGCCTACCAATATGATTTCACAATCATCTACAGATCTACGTAAGTTTTAGAAATTAAATTTTAAAATCAACTGATGATTTAGAAATATGTAGTTAAGTGAGCTACAAATACCTATGGTTGTCTTTTAGATATATATACATCATAAAATATTTTCTACTACAAAAAGCTCCTAAAATGATAACTGAATTTGACTCACAGCCCTGATTCAAGCTATATGTTCTTAAAAACAAAAACAAAAAAAATTTAAATGTTTAGCCTCTAGATCACACAGCTAAATCACAACATAATATCACTTTTAGTATAAATCATTCTTTTAAGCAGTCTTTTTATTTCAACTAGAAGTTTAAAATATAAAAATTCTTTTAGATAATGTTTTCCAGTGTAATACTGCTCATAGTATGGCTATCTCCAACCCACAACTATGTGATTTGGTGATGGATTGACTGCCATGGTAAGATTCAAAAATCTATGAATAGGGTTAAAAATAATGACTTTTGGAAGCAAAACATGTGTCATGTTTTGTTCATTTGCATTAACAAATATTTACCCAGTGATATTTGATAATTATGCTTTTTCCTACTTATCACAAAGGCCAGGAAAGTTACAAATTCATGAAAATCTTCCAAGCATAAATGCCACAATACATTAGTACAAAAATGTTAACATAGGGTTGATATCTGTTAAAAAGTAAGAAGAACATAAATGTATTTTCAAGATGTTTACTGGAACAGTTGTTCATGAAATTACACACTCAAAGTCAGTCTAGAAACAAGGAACTTTCATGAATCTTTATGAATCTTTTTGAGTCTTTAGCATTTAGACACTATGCCCAGTGAAAAACTGTGCATCTGAAATGGAATGTCAAATTCTCGATCAAAAACTTTAGAGATAAAAGCTGATGCAAACAATATATTTGACAGATACTGATGAACTGCCAAAAAGGAATGTAACAAACAATGCAAAACCCAGCATGCTTCAAGATCCCCAAACCCAATAGGAATTAGTCTAGGAGACATGCAGCTTCATTCCCCAAGCAGAATATATCAATATGAATGGGGGGAGCTGGGAGAGAGACAGAAAAAGAAGAAATCAATGGCATGTAATTTAATTACAACATAAAAGGCTTGAGAATACTTAATGGAAATGTCATTTTGACTTAACTGAACAATTTAGTGCATTTTACTTTAATGTATTTTGCCATCAAATCAGCTCCATGTCCTTCTAAAGGCAAAAGCAGATTAATAAATTACTAATATATTCATTTCATAAACAAACACACTGTACAATGTAAGTGGTATTATTTTAAGGTGAACTTTAAATTTGAACATGTGTTCAGATGCTACAAGTGACTATGTAGCAACAGTACTGGAGCCAAAATGATGGTACTAGTATAAAAAATACAGGCTATTCCATAAATTTGGTGGATATAGGTAATGAAAACACATATATGTGTGTGCATACACACATACACACTCACACACAAGTTTAGCTTTTGTTTAAATAACATGTAATAATGAAATTCTAACATTAAATTTCTTTTGATTATGCATATTAAATACAGGCTTATTGTTCTCAAAGATAGAAGTTTAAAATATTTACAAAATATTCAAAGGAAATAAATTCTTACTTTTTATGCTCAAAATTAATATCAAAGGTTCAAATTCCTTAAATTTTTAAAGTTATATTCTATAAGATCATACAGTTTTTCATGTGAACAAACATTCTTAAATTTTACCTGATTTAACTGATTTTGAGAAAGAAAATTTAAAAGTTCTGGAAATTTGCACATCCCCAAAATAACTTTAGCAATTCATTTTTGAAGCCTATATATAGCCCTTGGTACACTTCTGTATAACCAAAACACCCCTTCCTGAACACTATTTTGCTATTACTGTTGGGGCTTTTAATACTATATCACTTTCTAGAACAAAAACAATCTAAGTACTTTTACAACTACCTTTAAAAACTGGTCCTTTTCATTATAGAGATGCTCTGGTTTTTAACATTACAACAAACAAAGCAAAAGTAATTAAGTGAAGTGACTGAGGAAACACTGCACATTTAATAAATATCAAGTACCTAGGAGTTTCTGCTCCCCTCATGTGAAAAATTAATTGCAACTCTTATTAACATTCTCTTTAACAACATAAATTTCAGTAAATAAGTAAAAACACCTGCCAAACTTTTAAAGGTAACTATTTTTTTTACCCTGCTCTAACATTTTGCTGAAAACAACTTGCAAAGACAGAAAATCCTTAGACAAACTTCTTATATTTCAAAGGAACTTGTAAAAGAGAATCTGCTGACATATTAGATCCTTTTTGCATTACCCAAAAGCTTTTCTTCTAAGAACAATTGTGGTAAAGAGACATTTGGCTCCTAGGGAATTCCCAAAGGGTCAACCATATGCATCCTTCCATGGCACCTTCACAGTGCTGCTTTCTAGATCCATGTCTCAAAAGCAGCTTTCATCATTTACTTGTATGTCAGTCAATATGATTTATGGACTGCATTCAACAAAGTCAAAGCATATAGAATGAGAAATATGACTACAATCTGCTAATTTGTTTTGTATTGAGCCACTTACGAGTCAAAGACCTAATGTCAGACTGAGACCAGCAACACAATTAACCAGTCGGTGACAGATTCATCCATCCTCCCTGCCAGGCTGTGCCAATCAAAGACAGCATGAGGTGACATTTGGTGAAATCAGTAAGAAAACTCATTCTCTAAGTAACCTATGTGAGACCTTGATTGACACTTTTTGAATTTAGTTTGTGGAACACAGCCACTCTTTATCTAATAGTCCCTCACTACAAGCTGTGAAATAAGGCTTTTAATGCCAATCATAAGAACAATAAACCACAAACCACCAACCCTCAGTTTAAAAGGAATCAAGAAAACACATCTGTTTGTATGTCAAGCCAAATTTCCAAAATAATTTACTATTATAGATTAAAGATACTCTGTTTCCTTTGAAACATCATAAAGTGACATAGCAACAAAAATACAACACATTTTATTAGATTATGGCTCAAACCTGTTTTGGTTTCAAAGTAATGTTTTGATAGATCTACTCTAATATAATAGTGGGAGAAATGTAGAATACTTAAAAACTAATTTGACACATTTAAATTTTCATTTGAAGTTTTCATTTCTGTCTCACCACTCTCTTATTTCAAAGATCTAATAAAAAAAGGGAAGGTTTGATTTCAATAGTAACTATTTGAAAGCATTTTTCAATGCTGCTTTCATTCTTTCAAATACATTTAACATAAAAATGTGCTCTTGAAATCACAACCATTCTTTATCGGTCTACTTTCCTTAATGATCCCAGGAGAGTCCATTTTTCTTTATTTATACCCCCACAAAAGATCAACTTTACACAATAAGTTACTCTTTTATGTAAGTAAAAAAAAAAAAAAAAAAATATATATATATATATATATATAGACTCAGAAATATTGTACACTGTATTATTCTTTAAATTGATAACAGGTTTTGTTTTAAAAGGTTATGTAACTCTTGTCAGAAAAACTGGAAAGCTGAAATGAAATTAAGGTCAATTTAAATATTAAATCTAAAACTGGTAAGTGAACTTATTAATTCTGATTCTATAGGGTATTTAAAGTTATTAATTTTTTAATTTACTTAAACAAAACTTTAAAACACTGCTATATTATTAAAACTTATTGCCTCTCAGTTTGCCACATGAATTTCAGTTATGAGACTATGAAATAACCTTTTCAGAGGGAAGACAAAGAGGAAAGAAAGTATTTTGATGAATTGGTCAGCATTCTAAATGGCTACAATTTTTAGCCTTTTAAAACATGCAGTCCAAAAGAGTGAGGGTTTTCATCAAATATGAAATAAACACTAAAATTAGAAATAAATTCTTAATTGAAAAAAGATGTCTAGTTGAAAAGTAGACATTTTAAGAAATCTATTATTCTTCTAATCTATTATTCTAATAGAAATCTATTATTCTTTTACATAAGAATCAATAATTTAAATTTTACTATGTGAAACTACATTTACTCAAATTTAAAGAATGCCATTAAATCAGGAAAAAAAACATGCCTAAACATTAGTATACAACATGAAAATTTCCCCAAGATGATTTCACAAATGCACAAAGATTGCTCTATTTAGTAAGACAGGTTTTAATCTATTTTCTGGCTGAACACTCTAAATAATACTGAAATGTTTCAGATTCCCAATAATACAGAATGGAGGAGTTACAGAAGTTTAAATTTAAATATGAATTCCTTTAGTGAGAGTTTTTTGTTTTTGTTTTTGGCCACACATGCTGTATATGGAAGTTCCCAGACCAGGGATCAAATCCAAGCTGCATGCATGCAACCTACGCCACAGGTGGCAGATCCTTAACCTACCATGCGGGGCAGGGGATAGAACCAGCAACACCACAGAGACAGGCTGGATCATTAACCCACTGTGTCACAGCAGGAACTCCTTCAGTGAGTTTTAATAATAACTTATAACACTATCTTGGAGACAGAGTTTTGATATTATGTCCAAAAAATTCATAGGTCTATCAAAATACTCTTGCTCTAACATCCCTCACATTCTCCAAAATACCTCCTTTACACTTCTATATTCCTCTCATTCTCTTTCTGTCCCCATCTCAGTAGTTCTAGCCTGGAAAGAATTGGTTATCACATCAGTTAACCACAATTCACAGCCAATTATGAATTCCTTTCTCCCCCTCTTAGGCTTTTCTCCTCCTAACAATTTTCAATCATAAGATAAGAGACAACATAAATACTTGCTCTTGGGACACAGACATAAATACTTGCTCTTGGGACAATTTTCAATCATAAGATAAGAGACAACATAAATACTTGCTCTTGGGACACAGATACACACACACACACACACTTAAAACAGAAGCATCTTAAAGGTGGGGAACAAAATTCTCCAAACTAGGAAAACTTTTTTTCTCAATCTTTTGAACATGGCCTTAGATAACATGTAATACCCAGATTTTCAGCTTTCTGCAACTATCATTGTTGTTGTCATGGCAGTTCCATCATTTCTCTAAACTCATCCTGTCTTCAACAGGCAGAAAGAGAATGCAAGGATAAGTAGAACAATGAAAGTCTAAAAGAAGTCAAGGTTTTGAAAAAATGCCTTTGCTTCCAAGCTACCAATTATACCAGAAATTTAGATAAAATGATGAAAACTGCATGCAATTCTGTCCAGAAGAGCAGGAAGAGGAAGCTAGTTTGTGCTATGTGGGAACTGACAGAGATTTTTATCTCTTAATCTACTTGATAATAGCAAATTTGGCAATCAGATACATGTTTAAATATATATCAAGGCCCTATAACTCTCTCACTTGGCTAGAGAAATGCAAGAGAAGTTAAAGATGAGCTATACTTTTCCACATGGTGACTGAACACTATGATCAAGCCACAGAAATTAAGATTGAAAAAATGAAGCATACCAGCAACTGGTTATTAAAGCAAAGCTCTGTGATAGCAGAGTCATATCCTCATTTTTATACATATGCATCCAGCTCAGAGCGTTAGGCCATGTAATCACTAAAATGTACAACATCCCATGCCCAGTTTCACTTAAAATTTGCAAAGAAGTTGGCAGAATCACTAATAGGTTTGACAATATAGGTTGTTTCCACATATCATTAGTAAAACAGACAAAAGTCACCCAAGCCAACTGATTCTCTTACTAATATACTAATATATGCAGGTAGGTGGCTGACATAGCCATACATATAAACAAAGCGCAGAGTAGGCCTCTGTCATTCAAGGATTTGTATTTAGGTAAGAAGACTCTGATAGGAGTTTCCATTAGTGGCTCAGTGGGCTACAAACCCAACTAGTATCCATTAGGATGTGGGTTCGATCCCTAGCCTCATTCAGTGGGTTAAGGATCTGGTGTTGCTGTGAGCTGTGATGTAGGTCGCAGACGTGGCTCAGATTCCGCATTGCTATGGCTGTGGTGTAGGCCAGCAGCTGCAACTCCGATTTGACCCCTAGCCTGGAAACTTCCATATGCCACAGGTGCAGCTCTAAAAAAAAAAAAAAAAAAAAAAAAAAAAGGAAAAGAAAAAGAAAAAAGACTGTGAGAGTCCAGTACAAGTAGGGCTTCACTTGCTGAGGCTCATCTTTGAATAACATGCTCTGTGAAATGGATATTAGGTGGGGAGGAACCACTCAGCAACTGAATGCTGTCAAAATTCCAATTCCCCCTAACGCAATCTGGTTTTGCTGTCCTCTGTTAGCTGACATGGATAAAGTAACTCTCATTATAGTCTACAGTTTTCAATTATATTTTATAGCATTTTCTGAAAGAGGTTACATGGCAAGCAGTATTTTCAAACTTGGGAATCCTCAAAGGTTTGGGGTATACTTATCCAGAGTATTTAGGGCTTTTTGAACAGGTAATTTCACTGAGCTAAATCCTAGACTGTGAGAATGTGGCTCCCTCACTTCCAGTTGGGGGAGTACCTGAGATATGATTTTATTTTATTTTATTTTTTGTCTTTCTGCCTCTTCTAGGGCTGCTCCCGCAGCATATGGAGGTTCCCAGGCTAGGGGTCAAATCGGAGCTGTAGCCGCCAGCCTACACCACAGCTCACAGCAACGCTGTATCCTTAACCCACTGAGCAAGGCCAGGGATCGAACCTGCAACCTCATGGTTCCTAGTCGGATTCGTTAACCACTGAGCCACGACGGGAACTCCTGAGATATGATTTTAAAAGAGTAAGGGAAATGTATCATGTGAGGGGAAGGTACGTATTGAAAAAAAAACAAAACTCATACAAAAGAGGAAGGAATAAGCATGGTAAGTTATCTACCATACCTTGTTTTCAAAAGACAAGCCTGCAAATAACATTCTACAGTACTCTGAGAGTGAAAATTAAGTTTTTACAGACATCTACAGTAGGCCTTTGTCAAATACCCGTCTCTTGTTTCCAGAGACTTTAAATCTCAATGCTACCATCTACCACACCGATTTCCAAAAGGTAGAAAGATTTATAACATGACAGCTTCCCTACAATGCCTTAAAGTCTTCTAAATGAAAGAAAAGGAAGTGATAAAAATGTTGTTGCTCATCTTCTGAATTCTTCCCACACGTGTAATATTCATCTAAACATGAGCCTTTGTTGGGACTTTACCCCACGAAGTCTAATCTCTTTACTTTGCCTTGCATGAGTTTTATTAGTATGTACCAGGATCTTGGCCAGCTGCATTTTGTTTTCTCTACCTGACCTTCAGACATCCTGTAGATAAGAATGCACCAAAGCTGTTTTACCTCTCCCATCAGCTCTATCCTCACCTTTATCCATTCCTGTTTGCTTCATACAAGGAAGAAAAAAAAAGAGAGAGAGAGAGAGAAAAGAAAAGAAAAAAAGATGCTTCTCAGCATCACCAGATCCTGGCCTGCACAGGAAACTTCTGACTCCAACATCTTTTCCTATCGTCTCCTTTATTTCTCTTCAGAGGATCTGACCTTCTTTTTGCTATCTTTATCTGCTCACAATAAATTCCAACTCGAACCACCTCTTATCTACATATTTTAGTCCCTTTTCTTCCCCCATTTTAATTTTTGTCTATTTAGCTGAGGGGCAGGGTGGTGGAAGAAGAGAAGTATCTTCTATTTTTTTCTTCCTATTGTGGAATACAGGTTAAAGGACAAAGATAAGACAGGATTTGCATTCCTAGAACTTACTGCTATCTGCTAAAACTCAAGTAACTTTCTAAACAAGAACTCTTTGTTTCCATCTAGTAGTGAAACTAGATGGTACATTTTCATCTGTTTGTTCGTTTGTTTGTTTGTTTGTTGTCTTTTTGCCTTTTCTAGGGCTGCTCCCTCGGCATATGGAGATTCCCAGACTAGGGGTCTAATCGGATCCATAGCCACCAGCCTATGCCAGAGCCATAGCAACACGGAATCTAAGCCACGTCTGCAACCTACACCACAGCTCATGGCAACACTGGATCCTTAACCCACAGAGCAAGGCCTCATGGTTCCTAGTTGGATTCGTTAACCACTGCGCCTCGATGGGAACTCATCTGTTTTTCTTCTTCTTCTTTTTTTTTTTTTTTTTTTTTGTCTTTTCTATGGCCGTACCCACGGCATATGGAGGTTCCCAGGCTAGGGCTCCAATCGGAGTTGTAGCTGCCGGCCTACACCAGAGCCATAGCAATGCCAGATCCGAGCCGCATCTGCGACCTACAGCACAGCTCACAGCAACACCATATCCTTAACCCACTGAGCGAGGCCAGGGATCGAACCCACAACCTCATGGTTCTTAGTTGGATTCGTTTCCACTGAGCCACAACAGGAACTCCCTCATCTGTTTTTTAATAATGAATCTTCTTGTTCAAAACGATACTTTGCCTATAAAGCCTGTTATAGATGATGTTGGCTATTTCACCTATAGCTATTAAAGTTATAGGACATTTGTAAGTGTACATATGCATATGTGTACTAATACTAATACATGCACATTTAGTCTATAGGCTGGGAAGAGTCAACTTTAATTATTTCCATTTATCTCTCCTTGATCTGTTATTCACAGGTCAGGCTTTGTAGTTCTCTCCTCATCCACTGGCTTCCTACTAGGACTCTCATGCTGTTTCCTTCTAAAAGCCCTCTATTACTACTTCTATCAACTATGCCCTGATTAAGAGCAACTCAAAATGCTGTTTTCTACAACCTGTGACAGCAGAAAAATATTTAAGTATGCTATATACACACAGAAGATTTACAAACTTATGAAGTTAAATTCTAAACCAAGATCAGTTTGCATTTAGCTATTAGAGACATCAACTTAATAAATACCTAAAAGGATTAAAGTTATAAAATTCAAGTGTTCATTTTTACCTAAAAAGCAAGATTTTTTTTTTTGCAATTAACTTCCAGCAGTGAAAATCACTTAACTGTTTTATTACATTACGAAAAATCTTAAGAAAAAAATGTAAATTCTAATAGTGGGCTTCGACTGTTTTTAACTTATTAAATTTACATTTTCTTTCAAAGTTCTCTCTCCCCAATGTGCTGATACACTGTCAATGGTTTGCTTTTGTTGATTTTTGTGTACTTGGAAGTAACATTATAAAAGTACGGAGATATCAAACGATATCATAGAAATATCTCATCTATTACCATATAAAGAACTATCTCATATAAGCAATTTTTTCAAAACATTGGGTATTTGGAGTCCCCTTCATGGCTCAATGGTTGATGAACCTGACTAGGATCCATGAGGTGTGAGTTCGATCTCTGGCCTCACTCAGTGGGTTAAGTATCCAGCATTGCTGTGGCTATGGTGTAGGCTGGCATCTATAGCTTGGATTTAACCCCTAGCCTGGGAACTTCCATATGCTGCATGTGCGGCCCTAAAAAGAAAAAAAAAAAAAAAAATTGGACATTCAAGTGCCAAATATTACTAAATTTCTCATTCACATTTACCTAAAACTGATCCCCAAATCTATCCTTCCTTCTTAAAGAGAGGACAAGAAACAATATGAGGTTTTTTGGATAGCAGGGTTAATATCACTTCTGTATTCTGAATATGTATATGGTTTATCTGCAGGAAACCTGTTAGCAAGCTTAATAAGTACTTAACAACTACTACATTAAATGAGCAAAAAGGTCAAGTGGAAGCATGAGGGTCTGTCTCTGCAATGAGTCAAAATATTTTTCCTTAGTGTTGGGAATTTGCAACCGTCATTTTGGTGCTCTTGTTTCTTTCATTTTGCTTTGATCACTATTCAAAATTTATAGCTATATCTAGAGACTTGTGGTCTGAATTACCACATTATTTTTTCATGGAGGTGTGCAAGAAGTGCATAAAAATACAAATATTTCTAATCAGTACTGGGGATACTATCTTTACAAAATCATGTTCATGTACACATTTTCTAAACTTCTTCCTGCAAATAATAGACTGTAAGCTTTCTATTCAAAACTAGAAAGAATTCTAATTGGCAAATTCCTGACTCAAAAATTCAATTTTTGCTGTATACTTTTTAAACATATGAGAAAATGACTTTTATAGTAGTCCATTTCTTCACTATTTCTCTTCTATTAACTTTAAAAATACTTATCAAGCCCTTACTCTGCAAGACATTGTTTAGGTATTACAGAATAAACAATGATGAGCAGATACAATGCCTGACATAAAGCGATTAAATTCCAGCAGTAGAGACGGCAAGTCTAGGACCACAGCACAAGACAAAATACAAACAGTACCATAAAAGTGGGACAAAGTATCAATACATGGTTAAGTGGAATTAGCAAAAGCTTCATGAAAAAGGCAGCATTAAAGACGGCTTTTGGAAGAGATTCAAGATTTTTTACAGTTATAAATGAAGACAAGGTAGAAAATTAAAGAAAATTAAAGCAAGACACAATGAATTTCCACTTTGGATGCCCATGTTGAATAATGGTCAGAAATAAATCTGAAAGAGGCTGAGATCATTTTTTTGTTAGTTAGCCTGTAGAATTTTTACTTAATTCAGTAGATAAGTGAGAAACTCTTAAGTTTTTGATTAGGGAAAACAGGAACTATGCTTTGGAAAGGACAATCTGGCTTTGATAGGCAGGATGAGCTGAAGTAAGGAGAGATTATTGGGAGAGACTAATTAGAAGACAATTACAATAATCAAACTCTGAACTTTGATAACAGAAATAAGAACAGAAAAGACAAAATATAGGTTAGGGACACTTACAAAAACAAAATAAGATTTTTCAGTATTTATATGCAGATACAATTTGGCTTCTTATTCTGGTTGTCAAGAGCTCATAACTAGAGGTGAAAAGGATAAATAAATACAATAAAAAGAAAAATAGTATGAAACAATTTTAAAAAGGTAAAAGCTACGGCAATTCAGGAAAGCAATACTGGGCATGGAGTGAAAAAGAAACACTTGAACTGGGTTATGCACTGATATTTCTACAAGTACTGTTTGGGTAAGGGTTGCAGAGAAAAAACATTCAGGAAAAGCAGTCTTACAAACAGTAATACTAACAACTAATATTTTTTGAATGTTTATTACATGCCAGGTACTTTTCTAAACATTTCATGTACACTACCTCATTTAATCTCTAAATATATACATGTAAGGATATAATTATATAAAGTGTATAAGTATATAAAATATATATAGTATACACTCTTATTGAACTCATTTGCAGATAAGGAAAATATTTGTGAAGTGTGGCCTGTCATGCATGAGGTGACCACAGAGAGGTTTCCCAGAGCACTGTATTCACCACATATGCACCATAATATTAACCCTCACAATCAAATTCCAGAGAATCTTGATTGCTTAAGAAACAACTAATATTACCTTCAAACTTTGGTTTCCACAAAACTACAATATATTAAGAACATTGCCAAAAAATTAAAATTTACTATAAATACCTAGGCAGAGAAAAATAAGCCTGCAGGAAGTTCTTTATTTTCTAATTTGCATGCTAGCTTCAGCTTATATCTACTTACCGACATGGCTGCGTGATCATTGCTGTTAGTCTGAGAAGGAAGTCAGACAGGCAATCAAACAAAAAGGAAAATGTATTCCAGTAACGACAGAAGTGGTGTTTAAAAGTAACAAAACAAATACTTTCTAAAACAAGCAAGCTCTCTGTGTGTTGCTATAATTTAAAAGACATTAATTAATCACATAATGTGACTATCATACATATGTGAGTTTTCACATCTACACCAATCAGATAAATCCTCCTCCAAACTTCTGTCTACCTAATCAAGCTGTGTAGTCAGCATTAAAATACTGAGAACTTTAGCAGTTACTAAAATGTCTGCTGAACCAGCAAGTTTAGAAAACATCAGCTCATTGACAAGGTTCTTTCCAATGGAAAAACTGCTCTTGAATTTTAAGCAAAAATGTCGATATTTAAGCTCTGGAAATTTTAGTTCAGTTAAATCTAGTGCCAAGCATTGGAATCTGATTTTTTAACAAGCTTATTTTCCTACAAGTGATTTTAATACAAAAAGAAGTAAAACGTCTACTTCTTTACAAATAGAAAATTATAAAGAATATATGATTCTGAAGATGCTTAGAAAGGATAAGCCACTATGCTTCCACAAAACCCGCTCACAGAGCTTAAAATAAATTACTCAAGGAAAGGATGGCACACTAAATTATCTTACAATTAATCATTTAAATGTATTTTTCTCCCCTGGGAAGTGATTAATAAGTCAAAGTGATTAATAGGTCGAAGTAAAAACCAAATCATTGGTCTCAAACACATATCAACTCCCACTTAAGTTATGTATTAAAAATATGGTACTGGCTTATTCATTTAAAACATTAAAAATTAATTAAATGTTAATTCCTTAAAATAATAAGGATTGATAAAATAAATTTAATTAGCCTTAAAATACTGTTTTTTAAATTTTTTTCCTTTTTGGCTGCACCCACCATGTATGAAAGTTCCTGGGCCAGGGAGTGAGTCTGAGTTGCAGCTGTGACCTACACCACAGCTGCTGCAATACCAGATCCTTAACCCACGCTCCAGGCCTGGGATTGAACCCACACCACAAGAGAAACAATGTTGGATTCTTAACACACTGCACTACAGTGAACTCCCAAAAACACTGTTTTTTAATTGATCTAACTTACTTTTCAAATTCCAATAATAAACTATATAATATTTCGGCACTACTTTTTTTTTTTCTTAAGAAAAGGGTATTCACCCAGAAACATGGATTTAACCTTATTATGTTAGGTCAATGAAACTCAAAATCTATTTATTACTGGTAGCTGAACATCTGGTATAGCCTACCCCTAAGTGCCCCTCCATGTGAGAAGTTGTTCTCTTCACCAAACACATATAGAGTAAAAGAGAAACCACAAGCAGAAATGGAGGAAGAGGACACTCAACTAGCCAGGCAAATTATGGCAACAATTAAGCCCAGCAAGCAGAGGGCTAGCAGCTGTGTTAGCCAGACAATGCATTCTCTTAGAAGAGTGGACTAGACTCTGGATAATCTCTCAGTCCTTTCTAGGTTTAACTTCCAATAAATTTTGTTTGGAAGAGCAAAATTATCCCATCACCACAGTTATTTTATTCAACTACTTTTCCAAAATCTTTCAAATTATAGGTAAAGGTATTTTGCAAGATATAAAAGCCAGAAAATCAAGATGAAATTTAGCTAAGATTTAGTAACCAGGTCAATAAAAGTTGGTCAACAATACTTAACACACAACATGTACATCATGAGACATCATTGTTCACATGACACAATTTTATATGAATTATAGTCAATAAATCAGATAAAATATTATTATCCTTATATATTTTAAAATTAATATCCAAACAAGAAAAAACAATTTGTAAGTATGTGTGTGTGTGTGTATATATATACAATAAATATATGGTTATGTTTCACTTGATAAGGAAAGCACTAAAATGTATTCAAAGCTGCCTGTTACAATTTTAAAAATACAATCTTTGTATTTTTGTTTTGTTTTATTGTTTTGGCCATGCCTGCTGCATGCAGAAGTTCCTGGGCCAGGGATCAAACCTGGGCCACAGCAGTAACCTGAGCCACAGCAGTGACACTAGATCCTTAACCTGCTTAGGCACTAGGGAACTCCCAATTGTTGTATTTTTAATACAATTCTTTCTGGTGTCACATAAAAGAAAAGGTGATAAAAGTCTGTGATTATATTATTGACTAATAAAGATCTCCTTTGCAGTTTTCAGTGAAGTCAAAAGATATGTACACTTATAAAAAAAGTATGAACCAAGTAATAAAAAATATAAAAGTGCGAAGCTAAAAGAGAAAATAAGATGTCAGAGTGAATAAATCAAAGTCTAGCTTGGGACTTTACACCCATACGACACTTAAAAACAAATTTTATATATGGGGACCTTAGAGGTGAATTTATCCAATCACTTTATCCAATCACAAGGAAATAAGTTGTTCAAAATCAAGATGGTAGATTATTTAATGTGCTTGCAATCCTGAGAAACAAGTGAAACAAAAAGCACAGAATTACGAAAAGGAATAAAATATTTAACAGAGGAGAAAATGAAGGGGTATGGGGGAATTTATCAAGGGATACTTTCTGGAAGACAGAAAGCAGATTAAACAGAAGAGAGAGCAACTGCCCATGATATGCTACCAGGGAACTATAGTGGAGCTCTGAGTCAGCTATACATTAAAGGTCCAGAGTTGGCAGGTATGAGAGAGGACACAAATGAGAAGTGGAATGGAAAGCAGGGAAAGTAATTGAAGATTTCTGGAATGACTGTGCCAATGATCTCCTAACTGTAAGAGAGAGCATAAGCATTTTTCACAATGAGAGGACTTCTGCGGGGAGAGCTGAGTGCTGGTATAGGTAGAAGGGGCAGGGGTGGTGGTGGGGGGTCCTGCTGATCTGGCAGCGTCGTGGCAGAGGAAAGAGGCAGAGAAGTCTACACAACTTATGGAGCTCAGTGTAAGATGTGAGGTCACTTGTTCAAAAATTATTAAGAATTTCAAGATAACTACAGAGCATTAAACCCCAGGCAGGACCCTTCTAAAACTGGGACCTGGCGCAACTGCACAGATTACACATCAGTGAAGTCAGCCCTAAAGAGAGGAAGATCATCTCCATCTCTGCTCACTCAAATGTGAAAAATCCTAGGCAAAATGCCTCTCAAATTAAAAAGAAAAAATCTAGTCAGATTCCTACTGGGGGAAAAAAATTTATCAAAATATAGGGTATTTACACAGTAGCAGAGTAAACCCGTATCAGTGTTCCAGGCCTTTTTTGCTAAAAGAGAATGAAGAAAAACAAAGAAAAAACTTATTCTAGAGAACGGATAATTCAAGAAAGAGAAAATAACTTTTTAAAAACTTTTCCAATACCACAGGGAGATTTAAAAGATAACATATCCATTAAAAAAAATAGAGAGAACATTAGGAGTTCCTGTTGTGGTTCAGTGGTAACAAACCCTGAATAGTATCCATGAGGATGTGGGTTCAATCCCTGGCCCCACACAGTGGGTTAAGTATCCAGCATTGCTGTGAGCTGTGGTGTAGGTTGCAGATGTGCCTTAGAGCTGGCATTGCCGTGGCTGTGGTGTAGGCTCGTGGCTGCAGCTCCAATTCAACCCCTAGCCTGAGAACTTCCATATTCCACACATGTGGCCCTAAAAAGAAAAACAAGAGAGAGAGAGAACAGTATTCTATGAAAAATTTACATATTTAAAACTGAAGTGATTCCTTAGAAATTGAAAATATAACAAAATATTCTCTAGAAGGACTGCAAATAAAATTGAGAAATTCTCCCAAAGCACAGAACAAAAAAAAAAAGATGAAGAAACAGGAAATGAAGGAAAGGACAAAAGACAGAGGACCAACCTAGAAACTCTAACATCTAACTAATGAGAGTCCAAGAAAGAGAGAACAGAAAAGCAAAGGGGGAAGTTCCCATCGTGGCTCAGTGGTTAACAAACCCAACTAGTATCCATGAGGAAGCAGGTTCAATCCCTGGCCTTGCTCAGGGGGTTAAGGATCCAGTGTTGCTGTGGTATAGGCTGCAGATGCAGCTTGGATCCTGTGTTGCTGTGGCGTAGGCTGGCAGCTATAGTTGATTCAACCCCTTGCCTGGGAACCCCCATATGCGTGGGTACAGCCCTTAAAAAAAAAAAAGCAGAGGGGAGAAAATTATCTAAAAAATAATAAAAGAGACTTTTCCTGCATTGAATTTCCCCTCTGACAGTAAAGGGATGCTGAACAAAGAGTGAAGTGAATGGAATATAAGCTTACATCTCCACATATTCCCATGACTTTTTTTTTTCTTTTTGTCTTTTTAGGGCCACACCCACAGCATATGGAAGTTCCCAGGCTAGGGGTCAAATCAAAGCTGGAGCTGCTGACCTACGCCATAGCAATGTGGGATCCAAGCCACATCTGTGATCTACACCACAGCTCACAGCAACACTGGATCCTTAAACCCACTGTGCAAGGCTAGGGATAGAACCCACATCTTCATGGATACTAGTAGGGTTCATTGCTGCTGAGCCCCAATGGGAATCCCAACATTTATTTTTTCCATACCCAAGATGTGCAGAAAATCCCAGGCCAGGGACTGAACCCAAGTCACGGCAGCCGTGAGCCACCATGGTGACAACACTGGATACTGAAGCTGCAGAGCCACACAGGAACTCCCTCTAGTGACATTTTAGAATATAAAGGAATAAAAAAATATATCCTAAAACTTGCATGCCAGAAGAAAACAGAGGAATGCAATAAAAATTATCAGAGATAAAACTATCCAACCTAGGAATTTCCTCTGTGGCACAACAGGATTGGTGGTGTTTATGGACCTCTGGACACAGGTTCAATCCCCAGCCTGGCACAATGGGTTAAGGATTTGGCACTGCCACAGATGCAGCACAAGTCACAATTGTGGCTTGGATCTGAACCCTGGCCTGGGAATTCCATATGCCATGGGGCAGCCAAAAAAGAAAGAAAGAAAGAAAAAAAAAAAGAACTAAACTATTCATCCTAGAACTATATAACCAGCCAAACTAGCAATCAAACATTAGGAGAGAAGAAGATACTTCATGATACACAAGGACATAAATTAGGAGGAAGTTACTGAGGCAGTTTAACAAAACCAACCAGCAAAGCAAAAAAACAAAAAACAAAAACACATGCACAATCCAGGAAAAAGCTCCCAATCTTGGAGAAAAGAGAAGGAAAGTCCCAGCTTAACAGCCACACAGCCATTAAATCCTAGAGAGCAACTGGTACAAACTAGAAAGAGAGGCCTCTGTAGCTGTCAGAAAATAGTAGATGAAGAACTGATAGAATAAAGGATAAAGAAACTAATACTTTTATCTTACATAGAAAAGAATTAAGATACTGTCTAAAGAAAAGGAACAAAAACTAGGAGTATAACTATGTTAGTAAAGAAATACTAAATAAAAGAAATAACACAAAACAATGGGAGACAAAGGGGAAAATTAGAGTTTGTGATGTGTGCCTTATCTCTCACAGTGGGTACTCACAAAACATTCTCTTTTTAAGATAATGTTCAGAAGAAATGAAAACATATGGTGAAAAGGTAGGCTGGAGGTTTAGGAGTCTGGGATGGAGGTGGAGGTTGGTGAGAGACAGGCTATTTTCTATCCCACTTGACTTATTACCATATACACATATTAATTAAAGTAAACTAAAACAAAACAGTCTTTATTTATAGCTCTATAAAATAAACCAGACATTAGCAAATTGATCCAGAGGCTGAATGACTTGTCCTACTTCCACAACACCAGTTAACTGGAAGAATCAGGCCTAAACCCTCAAATCTCAAAATTTTCAGTACAGTACAGTATCTCCAGAAAAAAATTCTTATGGAGAGAATGGTTTTAAAAGTCAGATAGGAGTTCCCGTCATGGCGCAGTGGTTAACGAATCCGACTAGGAACCATGAGGTTGCGGGTTCGGTCCCTGCCCTTGCTCAGTGGGTTAATGATCCGGCGTTGCCGTGAGCTGTGGTGTAGGTCGCAGATGCGGCTCGGATCCCGCGTTGTTGTGGCTCTGGCGTAGGCCGGTGGCTACAGCTCCGATTCAACCCCTAGCCTGGGAACCTCCATATGCCGCGGGAGCGGCCCAAGAAATAGCAACAACAACAACAACAACAACAACAACAAAAAAAGACAAAAAAAAAAAAAAAAGTCAGATATATATTTCCTTCTCACTGACAGAATGCATAATGTTTTTTAACTATTTACGGAAATTAAAGATGTAAATTAAAAATTTAGTGGCACTGGACACATTTAGTAGGGAAAGAAATCATGGCCCTAAGCATAAAGAATTTATAAAGGATACTAAATTAGTGCATCAATAAATTACTAATAGTTCAAAGCAACATTTAAGCCAAGGGAAAAAACCTTCAAAGGAAGCAGCAAAGGGAAACACCATAAAAGAAAATTGGATAGTGTTAGATACAAAATTTAAAGAGAAAGTAACACAGCACATTTCCCTGTCTTAAAAGCAGTTTCTACTATAGTATTTTAAATTTTGTCATTAAACATATACTTTGATTTTTTTTTTTTCTTTTTTTCCTTTTTTGGGCAACCCCACAGTATATGGAGCTGCTGGGCCAGGGAATCAGATCTGAGCCTCAGCTGTGCACAGCAACACTGGATCCTTTAACCCACTGTGTGGTGCTAGAAATCAAACCTGGAACCTGCATCCTGACACTAAAGAGACGCTGCTAATCCTGCTGGGCCACTGATTTATTTCTTGAATTAATAAAAGGTAAATAATTTTTCTTCAACAATGTGATTTTAAAAGCTATGCTATATTTAGTGCTGTATTAGTGAATGCTTAACAACAATTCTCTGGGGGGAAAAAAACCCTTGATTAGTAAGATACGCTGATTTCCATGGTCTAACTATGCCTGGCAAAACGTAACGTCACTGAATGCACAGTTGGGAAGAGACTCTACAGGTTCTACAATACATATTTCCCAACATGATTTTGAGGCCATTTTGTCTTAGTAGGAAGACACTTCTAATCTTAGAGTAAAAGACATTGGAAGAAATGATTCTATTAATAGATGTTCTTTTTATGAACTTCTTTTTCAGGTATCCATTCTCCAAAATGAGATATACCTATAATCAGATAATGATCTTCTTTAAAAATAATCAATCATATTAACATATAGTTAGACAATCATAGGCCAAAGATAAAATTCATTATTCCTAAAAATCATGTCTTTGTTATCCAATCTTTTTTTACTGTTCATCACACCACTTCTATAAGCGCAGAAAATCAAATTTTAAGCATATTTGCAAGTAAAAGGAAAACATGTATTTCTGGGAAGAAAACAGCTTTGATATTTATATTCACACAGAAACCAGATTAGTTTATTGTCTTTCTAAGCTGACTGACTTGGGCCTGTGATAAATTTATTTCCAAATACCTCCTGTTTCTACGAGTGGATGAGTGAGAGAACTGATATATTGCTTTCCTCATCTGTTTCTCTTAAGAGTCAGTTGGTACAAGCCCGTGCAGGGAATGGAAAAATAAAGTGCTTCCTTGCTTCCATGTTGAATTACCTACTCACCTGCATTTCCCTGTGCTCTAGCACAGAAGCCAGGCTCTCCTGGCTATAGGAACTGACAGTAGACAGTATTTATAGTAATGACAGGTATTTCCTCATAACCTAAAATGTTAAGCTTCTGTGCTAAATGTATTATCTGCCTTAAGGGAGTTTGCCATTTTATGACTCAGAGCTAAATCTGTTTAGCTGTTATTGTTCTTAGAGGTCAGGAAGCTGAAGGTAGCCGAGCCCAGGATAGGCTTTAGAGTTAGAAAGACTTGTTTGAACCTTAGATTTTTAATTTCTTGTCTGTGGGATTCTTACCTTCTGCAAAATGAGCATAATTCATTTTCCCCGTAGGACTATCAGAGGATGAATTAAAATCATAGGTAGAATAGTTGATTGGCAGGGTGCTTGGCATAAAGTAGGTATTGTTAATAAATGTTAGTTTTGTCTTTTCTTCTCTCTTCTTCCTCTGTTATTAAGGCTTTTTATAGTACTAGTTTTTTAAAAATATCTTTTCACTTTTTTCTTTTATTTATGCCTACATTTTTAGCTTGATATTACTTACCCTTGAGTTCTATACTTTTGTATTATATAGCCATTTTAAAAAGTCTTCATTAATTGTGAAAGATAGTCACTGTAAGGTGTATTTATTTTAATAACTATTATAGCTTAACTGCAGTGCTTAAAAAGGCTACTAATAGATGCTAGCTAATGCCAGTGACATATGATTAGTACATGAAATAAATATTATTTTATTTCCAAATCATTACTCTTGAAATCTGTAATTTTTACTAATTCAAATGTGTACCTGACCCTTCTTGTTTTTAATAATTTTTTTCCCTGACAATTGGAAAATACTGCTAAATACAGAATAAAAAAAAGTTACCTGCTGTTATCTTGTAAAAAGATAACTACAGTTAACATTTTGACATGTATTCTCCAAGTCATCTTTTTCTATGCATTTATCACACTTATTTTTAAGCCTGATTTATAAGCTAGCTTTGTGGGTTTTAAAATAAGATTTTATATTAGCTAGAAAATTTAAAAACAGAAGAATTTTTAAAAGCATTAAACATTCATTCACCACTTACAAGTACATAAATAGAAGGAGTTGTTAACAACTTGAATACATCTAGTGATTCTTCATGACTGCCAAGTAGAAGTCAGTAACCTTTTACTGTGAATACAGTACCACCTAAATACCCAGCGTTGATCTGCTTCTGGAAAGAACAGTTAACATTTCTTTCCTTCATAAATTCTAGTGATGTGTTTGTTTCAAGAAAGATTTTTTATTGTTTTTTAATTTTTATTTATTTATTTATTTTTTGTGTCTTCTTTTTTTTTTTTTTGCTATTTCCTTGGGCCACTTCTGCGGCATATGGAGGTTCCCAGGCTAGGGGTCTAATCGGAGCTGTAGCCGCTGGCCTACGTCAGAGCCACAGCAACGCGGGATCCAAGCAGCGTCAGCAACCCACACCACAGCTCACGGCAACGCCGGATCCTTAACCCACTGAGCAAGGGCAGGGACCGAACCGCAACCTCATGGTTGCTAGTCGGATTCGTTAACCACTGAGCCACGACGGGAACTCCAGATTTTTTACTGATTTACAGCTTCTAAGGGATATGTATAAATGATGAATTTTTAATTTCTTCATGTGTTATTTGCAAAAGAAACCCAGTTTATCTAAATGTTTATACTAACAAATGGATATTTTTTATAGTAGAAGTAAATAGATCTTGAAGGGTCAATTTGTTCATATTTCTTCCTTTCTAGAAACTCTCTTTTGTTTTATCTCTAACCATAATGTCATCTTCTGTGCTTATATTTGCTACTACTCTAAAGAAGTAGATAAACATGATGTGTGTCTATCTGTGAAAATGTGCACACACATGCATGTGTTTATTCTTGAGGATTATTTCTGATTGGAAGCATGGGGATGATTTACATTTACATGGTGAATTCAAATTAATTCAACAATAATTTAATGCATACTTTTTTGAAATCAGTTGATTAAAAAATTAGATATATATATATATCAATCCTAGGTAACTTCTGGAAAGTTTTGGCACAGATCCACTATTAAAGTCTCTATAAGAAATACTTCTAGGGAGTTCCTGTTGTGGCTCAGCAGGTTAAGAACCTGACTAGTATCCATGAGGATGTGGACAGTTGAAGCTCCAATTCTACTTCTAGCCTGTGGTCCCCTAAAAAAGCAAAAAAAAAAAGCAAAAAAGAAAGAAATTCTTCTATTTATTTTTTAGAAACACCTTCCTTTAACTATTCTAGTTGGCCCACTGATGGAAAGGGTGAGAAGAATAAGTTTTTTAAAATTTTAAACAAGGGAGATCATTGAAGGCAATTGGGTAGGCTCCAAATTAAATATTTTTGTGTTCGGCTATATCTTATGATGAGATTAAAAAGATCCATAAAATTCTCCCTATTTTACTTATACAAAACTATTCCATTCACATTTTAACAGTAGTCCTGTTATTTCAAATATACCTAATGAGAGAATGT
The DNA here is from genome assembly GCF_054392235.1 of Sus scrofa. Classification (NCBI taxonomy): domain Eukaryota; kingdom Metazoa; phylum Chordata; class Mammalia; order Artiodactyla; family Suidae; genus Sus; species Sus scrofa. The sequence goes on along the minus strand of NC_139396.1, from coordinate 126,680,296 downwards.
GCATCTCACTATAATTTCTTTGGTCTCTGTATTCTTCATCAGCCTATTCACCCTCAAATGTCCCTGGTACATCTTTTTTTTTTCTTTTTCTTTTCTTTATTGGCCACCCACGGCACATGGAGTTCCCAGGCTAGGGATCAGATTCAAGCCGCAATTGCAACCTGCACTGGATGCGCCAGAGACCAAACCTGCGTTCTGGTGCTCTAGAGATGCCACCGATCCATCCCATTGTGCCATAGTGGGAACTCCTTACATCTTTTTTTTTTTAAATGTTTCATCAACAGATTAGTCAAGATATAAATATACCACAACTATACATTAGGACGGAACAATGCTCCTTTTTTACTTCTGATCTCTAATCTAAAATACCCAATAATCTCTTGGCCTTTTCTTTTTCTTTCTTTCTTTCTCTTTTTGGCTGCAGCAACAGCATATGGAAGTTCCCAGGCCAGGAATCAAATCTGAGCCACAGCTGTGACCCGTGCCACAGCTGCAGCAACACTGGATCCTTAACCCACTGCACAGGACAGGGGATCAAATGGGTGTCTCCACAGAGACAAGCTGGATCATTACCCACTGAGTCACAAAGGGACCTCCCCTTGGCTTTTTCTAACAGGAAAAGCCACTGATTATATTGACTTTCAAGACAGCTACTCCTAGTAGAGTTTAATTCTATTTAAGCCTATGTTGTCAATTTCAGGGCTTTGTTTTGGCTTTGGTGGGAAGAGACTTGTAGTTATTTTGGTTAAAAAGTAAAACAAATTAAAATTTAAAACAATTGACTAGAGAGGTTCATGATCCCTGATTTCAAACTATATTACAAAGTTACGGTAATCAAAACATGGTATTGGTATAAAAACAGACACACAGACAATGGAACAGAATAGAGAATCCACATAAATATAAAAAACATATTGACAGCAAAGAAACCAAGAACATACAATGGGGAATGGACAGTCTCTTCAATAAACAGCTGGGAAAATTGGGCAGCCACATACAAAAGAATGAAATTAGACCACAGTCTTACACCATACACAAAAAAATGAACTCAAAATGGATTAAGGATTTGAATGTAAGACCTGAAATAAAAAACTCCTGTAAGAAAACATAGGAGGTAATCTCCTTGACATTGGTCTTAGCCATGTGTTTTTAGTTCTGACTGCAAAGGCGAACAAAAAACAAACAAAAATACAAAGGGGACTACATCAACCTAAAAGCTTCTGCACAGTGAAGGAAACCATCAACAAAATGAAAAGGCCACACACCACATGACAAAAGATATTTGCAAACCATATATTCAATATGGGATTAATATCCAAGATATATAAAGAAGTCGCACATCTTAACAACAACAAAACAAGCAACCCAATTAAAAACTGGGCAGAGGTCTGAATAGACATTTTTCCAAAGAAGATATACAGATGGCCAACAGGCATGTGAAAAGATGTTCAACATCACTAGTTATCAGGAAAATGCAAATCAAAATTTCAATGAGATATCACCTTATATCTGTTAGAATGGCTTTTATCAAAACAATCAGAAATAACAAGTGGAGAAAATGTAGAGAAAAGGAAACCCTCATACGCTTTTGACGAGAAGTGCAGCAACTATGGAAAACAGTATGGAGATTCCTCAAAAAATTCAGAATATGATCCAGCTGTTTCACTTTTGGCTATTTACTTAAAGAAAAAGGAGGAGTTTCCATTGTGGCTCAGCAGGTTAAGAACCCAATTAGTATCCATGAGGATGTGGGTTCAATTCTTGGCCTCAATCAGTGGATTAAGGATCCGGTGTTGTTGCAAGCTGTGGCATAGGTCACAGATGTGATCCCACATTGCTGTGGCTGTGGCTGTGGTCAGCAGCTGCAGCTTTGATTCAACCCCTCTCCTGGGAACTTCCATATGTTGCATGTTTGGCTCTAAAAAGAAAAAGGAAAACACAAATTTGAAAACACATGCACCCCTCTGATCACTGACATATTATTTATAATAGCCAAGATATGAAAACAACCTGAGTGTCCATCCATGGATGAATTGGTTTAAAAAAAATGTGGCATACATATACAATAGAATGCTATAGAGCCATAAAAAAGGAAGGAATCTTGCCATCTGACCTTGAGGGTGTTATGCTAAGTGAACTAAGTCAGACAGAGAAAGACAAATACTGTATGCTTTCACTAATATGTGGAATCAAACAAAACAAAACAAAAAACAAACTCACAGGTATAGAGAACAGACTGGTGGTTACCTGAGTGGTAAGGGTAGAGGGAAGGGTGAAAGTGGGTGAAGGGAATGGTAATTAGACTTATGGTGGGGATCACTGCAGTAAAGACAAATATCATTTTATAGTGTACATCTAAAATTTATATATTGTTATATATTAATTTCAACGCAATAAAAAATTGCTAAGTTGAGTCTTTACAAATTTATTTATAATAATAGAAAAGGAAATACTCAAGCTAAGAAGTTGGCTTAAACAAAAAAGTCTCCAACTAAAACTGAATTCTAAAATATACTTTAGTAAGCACAACTATAATAATTTTTTGAAAAATTTTTATACTTACAGGCAAATGAGTAAACACTTGAAAGATGCTTCTCAAAAAATTAATAAGATCCATTAAATAACCACTAGCTCTTCCATCTGGCTCAGACATTGTCCAGTCATAATCAGCAAGCTGAACAAATTCATCAATTTTTTGATTAAGTTTAGTATATATTTCTCCTTCTGCTGCATGTCGGGCATCCTGATAGGGGACAACAAAAAATAAGAAACAGTTACAGAAACAGGTAATAAATCAAGATTTTTTTTTTTTTTTTTTGTCTTTTTGCCTTTTTGAGGACTGCTTCCCATGGCATATGGAGGTTCCCAGGCTAGGGGTCAAATCAGAGCTGTAGTCACCGGCCTACACCAGAGCCACAGCAACGCAGGGTCCGAGCCGCGTCTGCGACCTGCACCACAGCTCACGGCAACGCCGGATCCTTAACCCACTGAGCAAGGCCGAGGATCGAACCCGCAACCTCATGGTTCCTAGTCGGATTCATTAACCACTGCACCACAACGGGAACTCCTAAATCAAGTTTTTTTTAAATTCTAGGTTTTGCTTTTTATTTTTCTTTGGTCTAATATCTTAGATATTCATTCAAAGTCCAAGAAAAGTGTAATTTGTTCTTGCTGTCACCCCAGAAAAGTAAATCAGTCAGCAAATGTCTAAATGGTAACAAAAATTATAATTTTTTGGGTTTTTTTCCTTTATTTTTGCTTAGTTCTTTTTTCTGATCGATCTACATTTCTGAGGTGACATCAAAAACTGGTCTACTTTTTTCCATAAACTACCCAGGTTAAGATAATTTAAATGAAACTCTGGTGAGGGGTATTTTCTATCTTTAGAAGCTTATTAATACTTTCCATAGCCTACAAGAGCAAACAAAGAAATCTAAGGGAGTTAGCGGCTGGTGCTGTGTGAAAAAAAAATTCAGACAGCAGTCCTAGGTAGGAATGTGTTTTAAAGTCAAATCTGAAACAGGACTTTGCTAAGAACTAAGGATTCTGCTTATTTTATAATCCAGACAAATACAATCATCATAAAACATATGTGCGTAAACTGACTCCCTGCATTTTATTTTTAAAGAAATAAGAGCAAGGAAAGAAACACATTGTAGGGAGTTCCCATTGTGGCTCGGCAGGTTAAAACTCGACATTGTGTCTGTGAGGATGCAGGTTCAATGCCTGGCCTTGCTCAATGAATGGGTTAAGGATCCGGTGTTGCCATAAGCTGTGACAAAGACCACAGATGTAGCCCAGATATCTGGCATTGCTGTGGCTGTGGTGCGGGCTGGCAGCTGCAGCTCCCATTTGACCCCTAGCCTGGGAACTTCTAAATACCATAGGTACAGCTGTAAAAATTAAAAAAAAATTTTACTGTAACTTTTCCTGTATTTATACACGAGAATACACTGAATCATTTGCTAAAACATTTCTAAAAAAGATCACTAATTGTAATCTAAAGACTGGACTTCCTGGGGAATTCTACTGCAGCTGAAACCAGAATACTCTCAAACCAAAATACACTCAATACTCTCAGGTCTGACCAGAAAGTCAGTAACATTATCAACTCACTCCTAAATTAAATTTTAACATTCAGCTTTTCAAAGCTATTCTTTCTTTACTCGTTAAAGAAACAGTACCCTCTGGAGGCAGCAATGTATCTCATATAATGAGAAATGGTGTATTTTAATGTACAAAAATTAAATGATACCATACTATCAGTGGTTCTTAACCACAAGTGTACAACAGTCACCTCAATAAATTTTTTGTAAACAGATATATGAACAAATTCCATTATAGACCTAATAGACCATAAGCATGTATGTTTTAAATAAAAGCTAAGTAGAAATACAGCTGAATATTTTAGAAAACATCTATGACTATCACCCATTCCCCCTACTTGGAACAGTCCTTGAATACATTTGGAAAATCACTCTGTATCCACTTATAGCACTATCTGGTGTGAAAAGGACTGAAACTGTAGCTAGTTTCAAGAATGGATTCTGATGAGTTTATTAAGTCAACTATCAATTATCTTCACTGAGAATTCCATAGTAGCTAGCGGAAGGTCACTTTCTCTTTTCCTCTAGATGACAAATCTAGAGGATATATGGTTTGAACTGTGACCTCACAGCCATTTTGCTACCAGAGTAGAAAGTCTATAACTGCTGGGCCACCATGTGTAGTCTGACCATGAGGACAAAACTACATAAAGCAGAGTTAAAAGATGAAGGGACTATAGGTCCTTGGTGACAGTTGCTGTGCAGCTAGCTCTGCCTTACATGAAATCTGCCCCATTCTTGAACTTTCCAATCACACTGGCTAATAATTTCCTTTTACTGTTTAAGACATTTTGACTTGGTTTTTCTATAAGTTGTCAATTTTCTTTTAGTAGCCTTAATATAAGTAGCTTAAGACTTTAATTTCCTTGATTAATGTTTTATAGTTCTTAATGTATAAGTCTTTTACCTCCTTGGTCAGGTTTATTCCTAGGTATCTAAAAATTTTGGTGCAATTTTAAAAGGTATTTCTAAAATATTCTTTTTCTAATATTTCCATGTCAATATACAGAAATACAACCAAAATTTTGAGTGTTAATCGTGTATCCTGCTACTTTGCTAAATTCATTTACCAATTCAAGTAGTTTTTGTATGGAGTTCTTAGAGTTTTTTGATAAAGAGGAAAGCTGTTAACTTCTGTGTTTTAACCTTGTATCTTGAAACTGCATTAGAGTCACTAATTAGTTTTCAGAAGGTTTTCTTTTTTTTTAAATCCTTTCAGAGTTTTTACATAAACAATTATGTAATTTGCAAAAAAAATTGTTTTATATCTCCCTTCCCAATCTTTGTATCTTTTATTTCCTTTTCTTGTCTTATTGCATTAGCTAGAATGTGCAGTATGATGTTGAAAAGGAGTGTGAGAGAGGACAGCCTTACCTAATTCCTAGCATTTGTGGGAAAACATCAAGTTTCTCACCATGAAGGATGACGTTAACTGTAGGATTTTCATAGACATTCATTATCAAGTTGAAAACATTCTCTAAGTTTAGTTAGTGATTTTATCAAGAATGGGTGCTGAATTTTGTCAAATGCTTTTTCTGTATCCATTGATATAACCATGTGATTTTTCTTCTTTAGCTTGTTGACATGATGGATTATCTTAATTGATTTTTGAATGATGAACAAGCCCTGCATTAGCTGGGATAAATCCCACTTGGTCATGCTGTAGAATTCCATTTACAAATCGTTAGACCCAATTTGTTAATATTTTGCGTCTATGTTCATGAGAGATATTGGTCTGTAATTTTCTTGTAATATCTTTGGTTTTGGTGTTAGGGTATTGCCAGCCTCATGGAATGATTTCATAAGTATTCTCTCTGCTTCTACATGAAAGATATTGTTGGGAGTTCACACTGTGGCACAGTGGATCAAGTATCTGACTGCAGTGGCTCAGGTCCCTGTGGAGGTGGAGGTTTGATCCCTGACCGGGCATAGTGGGTTAAAGGATCTGGCATTGCTGCAGCTGCAGTGTAGAGTCGAAGCTGTGGTTCTGAATCAATCCCTGGCTCAGGAACTTCTATATGCTGCAAGGAAGGAAGGGAGGGAGAGAGGAAGCAAGGGAGAAATCAAAGAGGAAAAGAAAGGAGGAGGGAGGGAGGAAGGAAAGAAAGGAGAGAGGGAGGAACGAAGGGAGGGAAGGAGAAATACTGTAGAGAATTGGTATAATGTCTAATTTAGATGTTTGATAGAGTTCACGAACAAATTCATCTAGGCCTAGTACTTTGTTTTAGAAGGTTATTAACTATTGATTCAATTTCTTAAATTGATACAGGCCAATTCAGGTTGTCTGTTTCTTCTTGTGCAAGTTTTAACAGATTGTGTCTTTGAAGGAATTGGTTTATTTCATCTAGGTTGTCAAAAGTTGCAGGCATAGAGTTGTTCATAATATTTCTTTTTATCCTTTTCCTTCCTTTTTTGTCTTTCTGTCTTTTCTAGGCCCGCACCTGCAGCATGTAGAGGTTCCCAGGCTAGGGGTCTAATCAGAGCTGTAGACACTGGCCTATGCCAGAGCCACAGCAACACCAGATTCAAGCCGCGTCTGCTACCTACACTGCAGGTCACAGCAACGCCAGATCCCTAACCCACTGAACAAGGCCAGGGACCGAACCTACAGCCTCATGGTTCCTAGTCTGATTCGTTAAACACTGAGCCATGATGGGAACTCCCCCCTTTCCTTCTTGACCCATGTATTATTTAGAAGTATGTTGTTTAATCTCCAAGTATTTGGGAATTTCCAGTTTTCTATTACTGATATCTTGTTTAATTTTATTGAGGTTTGACAGAAGACACTGTATGATTTCTATTCTTTAAAATTTGTTAAGGTGTGCTTCATGCCTGAAAATGTGGTCTATCTTGGTGAATGTTACATGTGAGCTTGAGGGAAATGCATATTTTGCTGTTGCTTGATAAGCAGTTTCTAAGTGTCAATTATATCCAGTTGAATGATGGTATTGTTGAGTTCAACTATGTTCTTATTTATTTTGTCTGCTGGGTCCGACCATTTCTGGTAAGAGTGGTGCTAAAGCCTCTAACTATAACAGTGGATTTATTCATTTTTCCTAATAGTTCTATCAGTTTTTGCTTCACACTTTTTGACCCTCTATTATCAGGCATATGGATATTAAAAATTTTTATGTCTTCTTGGAGAACTGACAGATTTATCATTATATAATGGCCCTCTTTATCCCTCATAACTTTCTTTGTTTGAAGTCTGTTCTGTTTGGAATTAATACGGCCACTTCTACTTTTTTGATTACTGCTAACATATCTTTCTCCATTCATTTATTTCTAATACATATGTATCTTTATATTCAAAGTGGATTTTGTAAACAACACAAAATTGGGTCTTGCTTTTACTGATCCACTTTGACAATCTATGTCTTTCAATTAGTGTTTTTAGGTCAGAGATGTTTAAATTGACTAATGATAGCTGGACTTATATCTACCATATTTGTTACTGTTTTCTATTTTTTACACAGTTTCTACTTTTGTATTCCATTTTTCCACCTTTTGTGATATTAATTGAGCATTTGTATGATTTTATTTTCTCCTTCTTAGGATATTACTTATACTTCTTTTTGTTTGTTTTTAGTGGTTGTTCTAGAGTTTTCAATATACATTCACAATTATTCTAAGCCCACTTTCAAAAAACACTATAAAATTTCATGGGTCATGTGAATACCTTATAACAACAAAACAATCCAAATTCTTCCCTCCCCACTCCTGTGTCATTGCTGTCATTCATACAAACATACATAAGTATACATATATATGCATATATATACACATAGAGATATATTAAAAAGCATACACAATTGAATACATATTTGCTATTATTCTTTCCAACAGTTATTAGATCAATTAAGAAGTTTACCATCATTTTTACTTTCTCTGATGCTCTTCCTTTCTTTATGTATATCCAAGTTTCTGACAACTATCATTTTCTTATCTCTGAAGAAGTTTTTTTGTTTTTTTTTTTTAACACTTCTTGAAAGGCAGGTCTACCGGCAAATTTCCTCAATTTGTGTTTATCTGACAAAGTCTTTATTTCTCCTTTACTTTTGAAGGATAATTTTACAGGATATAAAATTCTAGGTTGATGAGTATTTTTCTCTCAACACTTTAAATACATTACTTCATTCTTTTTTTTTTTTTTTTTTTTTTTTTTTTTGCTTTTCTTTTTAGGGCTGCGCCCACAGCATATAAAGGTTCCCAGGCTAAGGGTCCAACTGGAACTATGGTTGTTGGCCTACACCACAGCCACAGCAACATAGGATCTGAGCCACGTCTGCAACCTACACCACAAACAGCTCACAGCAATGCTGGATCTTTAACCCACTGAGCGAGGCCAGGGATCAAACCTGCAATCTCATGGCTCCAGTCGGATTCGTTTCTGCTGTGCCACAATAGGAAATCCTCATCCTCTCCTGTCTTGCTTGCATGGCTTATGAAGAAAAGTAAGATAGAATCCTTTTCTTTGTTATTCTAAGTAGGTTTTCCCCTCTGGTTTATTTAAGGGTTTTTTTATATTTAATTTTGTAGAGTTTGAATATGATATGCCTAGGTGTAATTATTTTGGCATTTATCCTGCATGGTGTTTTCTATTGTCTTTGAATTCAGGGTTTTTTGTGTGACATTAATTCGTGGGAAATCCTCTGTCACTATCGGATCAAATATTGCTTCTGTTCCTTTCTCTTTTTTTCTGCTTCTAATAGTCCCACTGCATAAATGTTTAACCTTATGTGGTTGTCCCACAGTTCTTGGATAATCTGTTCAGGGTTTTTTTGTTTGTTTGTTTGCTTGTTTTAATGTTTTCTTGTTGGCTTTTCTGTTTTGGAAGTTTCTGCTGACAAATCCTCAGAGAGCCTTTTCTCAGCCATGTCCAATATCCTGATGGATCCATCAAAGGTATTCTTTATTTCTTCTTTTGTTTGTTTTTGTCAAGATTTTATTTTTGTTTTTTTATTACCTCAGTGAATTTTATTACATTTATGGTTGTACAACGATCATCACAACCCAATTTTATAGCATTTCCATCCCAAACTCACAGCCTATTCCTCCATCCCTCAACCTGTCTCCTTTGGAAACCATAAGTTTCTCAAAGTCTGTGAGTCATTATCTGTTCTGCAAAGAAGTTCATTGTATCCTTTTTTCAGATTCTACATATAAGCGATAGCATACAACACTGGTATCTCACTGTCTAACTTCACTTAGCATGATAATTTCTAGGTCCATCCATGTTGCTGCAAATGGCATTATTCCATTCCTTTTTATGGCTGAGTAATATTCCACTGTGTATGTGTACCACATCTTCTTGATCCACTCCTCTGTCCATGGACATTTAGGTTGCTTCCAAGTCTTGGCTATTGTTTATAGTGCTGCAAAGAACATTGGAGTACATGTATCTTTTTGAGTCATGGTTTTCTCTGGATAGATGCAAAGGAGTGGGATTGCTGCTCAAATGGTAATTCTATTTTTAGTTTTTTTATACTGTTTTCCATAGTGGTTGCACCAATTTACATTCCTGCCAACAGTGTAGGAGGGCTCGCTGCTCTCCACACCCTCTCCAGCATTTATGGTTTGTAGACTTTTTGATGATGGCCATTCTGGCTGGTGTAAGATGGTACCTCACAGTAGTTTGGACGTGCATTACTCTAATAATTAGTAATGTCGGACACCATGTCATGTGCTTTTTGGCCATCTGTATGTCTTCTTAGGAGAACTGTTTATATCTTCTGCCTAATTTTTGCTGGCATTATTTGATTTTCTGGTATTGGGCTGAAGGAGGTGTTTATAAATTTTGGAGATTAACCCCTTGTCAGTCAGTTGCTTCATTTACAAATATTTTTTTCCCATTCTATGGGATGTCTTTTTGTTTTGTTTAGGGTTTCCTTTGCTGTGCAAAAACTTTTCAGTTTAATTAGGTCCCATTTGTTTTTGTTTTTATTCTCATTATTCTACAAGGTAGATATGAGAAGATAATTGCTGTAGTTTATGTCAGACAGTGTTCAGCCTATGTTTTCCTCTAAGAGTTTTAGAGTATTCTGTCTTATATTTAGGTCTTCAATCACCTTTGAGTTTGTTTTTGTGTATGGTGTTAGGAAGTGTTCTAATTTCATTATTTTACATGTGGCTGTCCAGTTTTCCCAGTATCATTTACTGAAAGACTGTTTTTTCTCCATTGTATATTCTTGCCTCTTTTGTCATAGATTTGTTGACTGTGTATGTGTGGGTTTAATTCTGGGCTTTTTATCATGTTCCACTGATCTATATGTTTGTTTTTGGGCCAGCACCATATGGTTTTGATGACTGTAGCTTTGTGGTTTGGTCTGAAGTCAGGGAGCCTGATTCCTCCAGGTCCATTTTTCTTTCTCGGGATGGCTTTGGCTGTTCTGGATCTTTTGCGGTTCCAAACAAACTTTAAAATATTTTGTTCTCAGAGTTCCCGTCATGGCACAGTGGTTAATGAATCCAATTAGGAACCATGAGGTTGCGGGTTCAGTCCCTGGCCTTGCTCAGTGGGTTAAGGATCTGGCATTGCCGTGAGCTGTGGTGTAGGTTGCAGACAAAGCTCGGATCTTGTGTTGCTGTGGCTCTGGCATAGGCAGGTGGCTACAGCTCCGATTTCAACCCCTAGCCTGGGAACCTCCATATGCCACGGGAGTGGCCCTAGAAAAGGCGAAAAGACAAAATAAATAAATAAATAAATAAAATGAAACATTTTCTTCTAGTTCTGTGAAAAATCTTCTTGGTAATTTGATGGGGATTGCACTGAATCTGTAGATTGCCTTTGAGAATATAGTCATTTTAACAACATTGATTCTTACATCAAAGAGCATGTTTGAATTGTCTGTGTCATCTTTGATTTCTTTCATCAAAATCTTATAGTTTTCAGAGTACAGGTCTTTTGTCTATTTTTTTTTTTTTTTTTGGTCATTTTAGGGCCCACACCTACAGCATATGGAGGTTCCCAAGCTAGGGGTAGAATTAATCACAGTTTCGATTTCTGGACCTCATCACAGCCACAGCAATGCTAGGTCCAAGCCGTTGAACTATGCTGAAGAAGAGTAGACATCTTTGTCTTGTTCCTGATCTTAGCAGGAATACTTTCAGCTTTTTACTACTGAGAAGGATGTTAGCTGTGGGTTTGTCATGTACGGCCTTATTATGTTGAGGTAGGTTCTCTCTATACCCACTTTCTCAAGGGTTTTATCAGAAATGGGTGTTGGATTTTGTCAAAGGCTTTTTCTGCATCTATTGAGAGGATCACATGGTTTTTATTCTTCAGTTTGTTAATGTGTTGTATCCTACTGATTGATTTGTAGATATTGAAAAATCCTTGCATCCCTGGGATAAATCCCACTTGGTCATGATGCACAATCCTTTTGCTTTTTTTTAGAGCCACACCTGAGGTATATGGAGATTCCCAGGCTAGGGGTCAAATCAAAGCTGTAGCTGTTGGCCTACACCACAGCCATAGCAATGCCAGATCCAAGCCACATCTGTGACCTACACCACAGCTCATGACAATACCAGATGCTTAATCCACTGAGCAAGGCCAGGGATCGAATCTGCATCCTTGTGGATGCTAGTCAGACCTGTTAACTACTGAGCCACAATGGGAACTCCTACAATCCTTTTAATGTATTGTTGGATTTGGTGTGCTAGTATTTTGTTGAGGATTTTTGCATCTATGTTCATCAGTGATATTGGCCCGTAATTTTCTTTTTTGTGGTGTCTTTGGTTTTGGTTTCAGGGTGATGGTGGCCTCAAAGAATGAGTTTGGGGAGTGTTCCTCTGCAATTTTTTGGAATAGTTTCAGAATGATAGGTGTTAGCTCTTCTCTAAAAGTTTGATAGAATTCGCCTGTGAAGCCATCTGGTCTTGGACTTTTGTTTGTTGGAAGTTTTTTAATCACAGTTTCGATTTCAATACTTGTGATTGGTCTTCTCATCTTTCCTATTTCTTCTTGGTTTAGTCTTGAAAGATTGTACTTTTCTATGAATTTGTCCATTTCTCCTGGGTTGTCCATTTTATTAGCCAGTAGTTGCTTGTAGTAGTCTCTTATGATCCTTTGTATTTCTGGGATGTCTGCTGTAACTTCTCCTTTTTCATTTCTAATTTATTGATCTAATTTATTGATTTATCTTTTTGTCTTTTTTGTGTGTCTTTTTTTTTTTTTTGTAGTTTCTAGGGCCACACCCACAGCATATGGAGGGTCCAAGGCTAGGGGTCTAATTGGAGTTATAGCTGCTGGCCTTCACCAGAGCCACGTCTGTGACCTACACCACAGCTCATGGCAATGCCAGATCCTTAACCCACAGAGAAAGGCCAGGGATTGAACCCACAACCTCATGGTTCCTAGTCGGATTCGTTAACCACTGAGCCATGACAGGAAGCCCTTATCTTTTTTTCTTGATGAGTCTGGCTAAGGATTTAGAAATTTTGTTGATCTTTTCAAAGAACCAATATTTAGTTTCATTGATCTTTCCTATGGTTTTCTTCATTTCTATTTATTTCTACTCTGATCTTGATGATTTCCTTCTGCTAATGTTAGGTCTCATCTGTTCTCTCTCTAGTTGCTTTAGATGTAAAGTTAGGTTGTTTATTTGAGCTTTTTCTTGTTTCCTGAGGTAGGCTCGTATTGCTATAAACTTCCCTCTTCGAACTGCTTTTGCTGCATCCCATAGGTTTTTGGATTGTTGTGTCTTTGTTGTTGTTTCCTTCTAGGTGTTTTATAATTTCTTCTTTGATCCATTGGATGTTTAGTAGCATATTGTTTAGTCTCCACATGTTTGTGTGTTTTGCAGATTTTTTTCTTGTGATCAATTTGCAGTTATACAGCATTGTGGTCAGAAAAAAATGCTGGATATGATAGCAATTTTCTTAAAAGTTACCAGGGCTTGATTTGTGGCCCAGAATGTGATCAATCCTAGAGAATACTCCATGTGCATTTGAGAAGATAGGTATTCTGTGGCTTTTGGATGGAATGTTCTATAAAAATCTATTAAGTCCATCTGGTCTAATGCATCATTTAAGGCCTGTGTTTTCTTATTGATTTTCTGTCTGGATGATCTCTCCATTGCTGGAAGTGGGGTGTTAAAAGTCTCCTGCTATTAATATGTTGTCAATTTCTCCTTTTAAGGTTATTAGCAGTTGCCTTATATATTGAGATGATCCTATGTTGGGCGCACATATATTTACAATTGTTATATCTTCTTCTTGGATTTATCCATTGATCATTATGTAATGTACTTCTTCGTCTCTTATAATATTCTTTATTTTAAGGTCTATTCTGTATGATATGAGTATTGCTACTTCAGCTTTCGATTCCTGTTTGCATGGAATATTTTCTTCCATCCTCTCACTTTCAATTTGTACATGTCCCTAGAAGTGAAGTGGGTCTCTTGAAGACAGCATATGTATGGGTCTTGTTTTTGTATCCATTCAGCCAGTCTATCCCTTTTGGTTGGGGCATTCAGTCCCTTTACATTTAAGGTAATTATTGATATGCATGTTCTTATTGCCATTTTATTGTCTCTGGGTGAGATTAGATATGGCTGTACGCCTGGGGGGGTCTTTAGGCAGCCTATTTGCTGATGGGTGGGGCTGTGTTCCCATCCAGATTACTGTTTGCCCTGGGGTTCTCAGCCCTGATAGGTGGGGCCAGATTTTTCCAAAATGGCCTCCTTTAGAGGAGTACACACCAATGATTATTCCCAAGACCTTTGCCTCTAAAGTCCTTCTCCCACAACAAAACACAGTCACCCCCTTTTTTCTCATGAGATCTCCCAAGAAATGAAGGCAGGTCTGGCCCAGATTCCTATGGAGTCTCTGCTTTGCCCAGGGACCCAGTGCATATGAAAGCTTATGTGTGCTTTTTAAGAATAGGGTCTCCAATTTCCCCAGTTCCATGGAGCTTCTGTGCACAAGCCCCACTGGCCCAGATCCCCAGGCATTGGGACATGACATGGAACTCAGAACTCTCACTCCCATAGATGACTCCCTGTGATACAGTTACTTTCCAGTCTGTAGGCTGCCCAGCCAACAGGTATGGAGTTGTTTATATTGCATAATTGCTCCTCCTACCATCTTGATGTGGCCTCCTCTTTGTCTCCTAGAGTAGGATATCTTTTTTGATAGTCTGCAGTCTATTTGGTTGAAGGTTGCTCAGCAGATGGTTGTAATTTTGTTGCTTTTAAGTGAGAAGATAAGCTCCAGTCCTTCTACTCTGCCATCTTAATCCAGTTTCCCTTCTTCATTCCTGTTACAGTGTTCAACCCACACTACAGCTCATGGCAACACTGGATCCTTAACCCACTGAGTGAGGCCAGGGATGGAACCCACATCCTCATGGATCCTAGTCGGGTTCGTTAACCGCTGAGCCACGAAGGGAATCCCCTGTTACAGTATTTCTGATCTAGCATTTCTTTTTGATTCTTCCTTAGAGTCCCCATCTCTGCTTAAATTACCCATCTGTTCCCACATGATGTCTACTTTATACATTAAAGTCCTTAGGATATTAATCATAGGTTATTTTTTTTTAATTCCTGGTCTGACAATTCCAACATCCCTGACATATCCGAATCTGGTTCTGAAGCCAGAATAATACCTCTTTAAACTGTATTTTTTGATTTTAGTCTGCCTTGTAGTTTTGTTTTTTTTTTTTTTTTTCTTTTTTGTTTTTTTTGAGAGCAGACATGATGTGCTAGGTGAAAAGAACTGCAGTAATTAGGCCTTTAATAATGTGGTAATAAGACATGGGGGGGGGAGAGAGGAAGTGTTCTTCAGTCCTATATTAGGTCTCCATCTTTAAGTAAGCCTTTGCTTCTCAGCTGTGAACTTTGCAAGTGCTTTTCGTTTCCACTCCTCAAGTTGAACAGGATGGCCATTGGAGGCCGAAGTTGGGTATTTCCCTTCCTTCCCCCAACAGTTGAGTCACTGGTAAATAGTTTAGGCACTCGTAAATAGTTTCTTTTGAAGTTAAGTCTTGTTGATAAAAACAGAATGCTTAAAGAACAGAATGCTCTGGCATGTTTCAAAATCATTCCTTTTTTTCTTCTCCCCTGCTGGAAGTGTAAGAAGATTTTTCTTAAGCCTTCACTGGGAGAACTCGGTGCCCTCTAAGACTGGGTTTTATTGGAGGTTTAACTCTCAAACTGGTCTATACTGAACTTCTAGTAGTCAATTACACTTCAGGTTTTCCTACCCTAGTAGTGATTCCTGTTGGTTTCTGCTCCATCAAGTATGATTCTTTGTATTTGCCTTTCTCTCCAATTTGTGGCAGAGGAGGGGGGAATTATAGCAGTGTGTCCTGTAATCTCACTTCTTTGAAAGATCAAGGAAGAGTTGTTGATTTTTCAGTTTTATCAGCTTTTTACTTGTTAGGACAGAGTAACAACTTTCAAGCTTTTTACTTGCCAGATTGGAAATTAGAAGTCTGTGTTCACTTTTTAATAATTAATTGAGCTATATCTATTTATAATTTTTGCATTTATATATTGTGTGTGTTTATGTATGCAGGTTACATTTCAAGAAAAAAGTTTTTTTAGTCCCCATGTATCATGTCCACGCTCCAAAGGAAGAGAATTTCAAGCCCTCAATCAAACATAATTTACACTGTCACTTTAGCCATAGTCCTAAAAAACAAAACTTTCTAGGGAATTCCTGTCATGGCTGAATGGTAACAAACCCAACTAGTATCCATGAGGACATGGGTTCGAGCCCTGGCCTGGCTTGGTGGGTTAAGGATCTGGTGTTGCCTTGATCTGTGGCATAGGTTGCAGACAAGGCTCAGATCTGGTGTTGCTGTGGCTGTGGCAGAGGCTAGCAGCTGCAGCTCTGATTTGACCCCTAGCCTGGGAACTTCTATAGCCCAGGGTGCAGCTCTAAAAAGACAAAAAAAAAAAAAAAAAAAAATTGTACACACTCATCAACAGATTAAAAAAAAAAAAGCTAACTGAAAATGAATTGCAAGCATATTCTTCCTAGGCACTTAAAATTACAATCACTGCCAGGACTCTGAAGGAAAGGAATCTTCTGGGTGGCAGGTTGAAAAAGCCTCCGGAGCAAAGGCGAAGAGCTCTGATACCAAAGAAAAAGAACTGGGCCATTTCTATACTATAGGAATGGTATTTCTGTTTTCCCCTCTATTCTGATGCAAATCTTTTCAGTTAGATATCTTAAATTAGCTTCAAGTAGCTCTCAGTGTGGATCCAAGTTCACTTCAAAAAACTGTGGTACTGCTTGAGGGCAGGAACTACTTACTTAACTTCTTGTATCACTCACAGATTCTGTACAATGAAAGGCAAGCTAACAAGATGGTCTGTATAATATTTCATAATGTAAACAAATACAGAAAATCATGCATTCTGTATACGCATATGTGAGGTTTTTGAGGGGATGCAAATGGAGGAGGTGTGGGTAAAAGGATCACGTAAGTGCGTAGGTCTGTAGTCATTAAGCAATTAAGTATGGATATATTTGGTCAGGTTATCGGACTGAAAAGAATCAGGCTAAGAGGTTAACTAAACAATCCATGTCAATGTCTGTAATCAAGACTGTAATTGAATCACCTACAGACTGACTAATTACTATGAATGTAAATTCCCCCAATCTCCCTTAATAATTCACCTTAATAATGATTTAACAATTCTCTTCGTTGAATTGCTTTCTCATATCACAGTTTAAGACAAATTCCTCTTGAAACAGATCAAAGGTAGAACTGAAGATCACTTGACCTTCACATATGGAGCTTGAAATAGCTCTTGCTCTCATATCTTAAAACAGAAAGAGTTTCCTGAGTTCTGTGTAAAGCTAAGAGAAATACCAAAAAGCAAGGGTGTTCTACTATGTGTACAGGCCAAACTTGATTTCCTGATTTCTGAGAAAACTTAAGGGGCATCCTATGGCAGTTGTATGTCAATTTAGGTACCACTGGAATGATGGATCAGAGCTAAATTTCTAAACATTTCCTCTCTACAGGCAGATTTAGAGCAATGAAGTTCCAAGCTACCTTAACCTAAAGCATCTTGTTTCTACAAATGGCCAGTAGGCACATGAAAAGATGTTCAACATCACTAATTATTAGAGAAATGCAAATCAAAACTACAATGAGGTAGTAGTATTGCCAAGTGTCTTTTAATAGTTTTTTTCCTCCTGCGAGCTCCTTGAGGGCAGAGATACATTTCTATATTTTCAGCACCTAATAAGAGTGTTCAGAGCATAAATCATGTACAATTGATGGCGCTGTGCTACATATCCCCTTTAATCCTCAAAATTATTGTTTGAGGTAGATAATATATTGCTATTCTAATTTTACAGATAACAAATCTAGGAACCATTAAGAATGTACCCAAAGTTACATAGCAGTCTAACTCCAGAGTATATGCCCTTACTGTACTATATACTATCTGAATAAATGAATACCTGTTTTGTACAACTTATTAGTTTTAACAATTTTATCAATCCATTCACTCAGATATCATCTGCATTTATTTCTTATATTAGGATGACCACATGAGCTCAAAAATCATCAGAGGTGTGTAACATTTAGAGACTAGGCTTTTAATTTTAGGAACCAAGGGTCTTTTATGGACTTCACACTTTCAAAGTCTGGTTAATTAAAACAGCTATATCTAAATACAAGTATAGTGAATTCTTTAAATGTAAATGATTATGTTATAATTTTAGGAAATAAACTGGGTAATTGTAATATAAGAATAGGAAGATGAGAATTCTTTTTAATAGAAAACTTGAAAAGGGCTCTGAGGCTAAACTAGCAAGCCTATTTTATACACAAGGGATGAGTAAATGGTTTATATTAACTGAACAAACTATTCAATGCAAAGGGATTTTATTTTACTAGACTATGCCAGTGTCTCATCTAGATTACATCAAGTCAATAAAATAATAAAATAGTTTATGAATAATTTACAAAATTATTTAATCTTCCATTCTGCTTAAAACAATTAATTAATTTTTTGGTATATCCCATGGAATTAGAAAAACAGAAATCTTTCCATTCAGAAGTGTAGGACTTGAGTAACATATAATAAGGTTAATATTTATTTTTCTTCAGATCAGAGCCAGTAAAGGATGCAAAGCTTACCTAATTTCCTTATCTAATTCTTCTTACATTTTAAATTTTCAAACACATACACACTTACATATGTTACATATACAATTAAATATTAAACTGAGATATTAAAGCAAATCCAACTAGACCAATTTGTCACTACTCTTAGGTCTTCAAAACATGAAGATGTAAAATAGCTGTAGAAAATCAATATACTTTTCTTCATTTTAATAAGATGTTTAAAATACTAAAAAGGAACTGAAATTTATATGCTCATTGTGGACAATGATTGCCTCTAATTTTTAATTGTTAGGAATATAATGGAATCACGTGTATAATAAAAACTGTCTTTAATTTTTAAAAGTTTGCTTATAGCGGGTGTAATAAAAATTTTGGTCAGATTTTTTACATACCTTAAAAGTAGAGAGCCCATAAAGTCTTGTAGTATGAACAGTTTCTTGAGAAATATTTGTAATGTTAGTTATGAAGTCCTCAAGGTATTTACAAGCTTGCTCCAGGTGTGTGGTGTTTATGATGATTTGCACTAGCTACAAAATAGAAAATAGCTCTGGTAAAATGAAGGTTACATGTATACAAAGCCATTTGGTTTTTAAAAACAGGATTATTACTTCTAGCAACTGTACCATCTTTGCATAATTATAGCATTATGCCATTATAGAGTACAAGTGATTGTCTGATTTCAAAAGCCTGCTGTAGGAGTTCCCATCGTGGTGCACTGGAAACAAATCCGACTAAGAACCATGAGATTGCTGGTTCAATCCATGGTCTTGCTCAATGGGTTAAGGATCCGGTGTTGCCTCAACCTGTAGGTCACAGATGCGGCTTAGATCTGGTGTTGCTATAGCTCTGGCATAGGCCAGCAGATGTAGCTCCAATTCAACCCCTAGCCTGGGAACCTCCATATGCTGAGGGTGTGGCCCTAAAAGGACAAAAGACAAAACAAAACAAAACAAAAAGCCAGCTGTAAATACTGCTATTAATGCTATCATCAAAAAAAACCTGAGTCTAACTACCAATTAATTAAAATAAATTTTCAAAGCACTTTTTCAAATTTTATACATTCACCAAGTTTAAAAAAAATGAGTATTTTCACTTTTCATGTAAAGTCTGGAAAACATAAATCTTCATATATCTTCTAACACCTTCAACTATCTACTATTCCACATGTAAGCCCTTTTCCCTCACACTGTTTGAATTTACAATGACACTTTTATTTGAAAACCAATCCACTTCTATTAATAAATTTAAAATGGAGGGCTAACTTTATAGGATGGTGTTCTTTCAACAATAACTTAATTTATAATAATTGTTTCATATAATGAAACATTTAGCTATAAATATCTTTTTAACATACCTCTGTCAAACCTATATGAGGCTTTCTAATAAGATTCAGTAAACAGCTACTCAAAGTTCTGGTCAGCAGCAGATTTGTAGATTTTCTAAGCATATCATCTATTTCTGTTGAGCTAAAAAAAAAAGGTTGATATTATGGGTACAGTTAATTAGCTTCCTAAATAATTTAACACAACTTACTAAAATAATTTACTCTAATTCCATTATATCTTTAAATAAATTAAAATTATTCATATTTATTAAATCACATATTTCAATTCAATTTAGTTTCACAAAAGGGATACTTTCCATAAAGTAGAATGCTCATTTATGGAATAATTTAAGTGTATTCAATTAACCATTATAGTAAAACCATGGAATATTTAGTATAAGGAAATAAAACTATTCTTAATTATGACTCCATTATGGAACTGCCAATTTCAAAGACATTTTATATACAAATATAGCTAAAATTACTTTTAAAATGCAAATTGATGTGAGCTCTATAGATATAATTAAAAAGTTACTAGATTTGGAGTTTCCATTGTGGTGCAGCAGAAACAGATCTGACTAGGAACCAGGAGGTTGAGGGTTCTATCCTTGGCCTTGCTCAGTGGGTTAAAGATCCGGCGTTGCTGTGAACTGTCATGTAGGTCACAGACAAGGATAAGATCTGGCGTTGCTGTGGCTGTGGCGTAGGCTGGCAGCTGCAGCTCCAACTCGACCCCTAGCCTGGGAACCTCCATATGCCACAGGTGCCGCCCCCCCGCAAAAAAAGAAAAATTACTAAATTTTAACATAACTAAGCTATCCATTTCCATTGATATTTTTAAAAAAGATTTAAAGCAATAAATGTCTTACACTACTTTTAATTTGGGAGAGAGAAGAACTAACCCTATATATAATACCTCTAAAACCCTCAAGACAGCTAGACTAGGACTGCTTATTATTTTCTTCTAATCACTAGCCCTTCAATTGAAGTCAATAATGATTTTTTGTATATAGCTTCATCATCAAAATAGTTAAGCTGTCCTTAGACCAAGTTTTCTCAGTCTTAGCACTACTGACATTTTAGGTTAGATAATTCTTTGTTGTGGGTTGTCCTATATTATTGAAAGATGTTTAGCAGCACCTTTGGCCTCTACCCACTTGAAGCAAGCAGCAGCACTCCTCCCCCTAGTTGTGGATATCCAAAATGTCTCTAGACAGTGTCAAATATACTCTGGGGGCGGGGGAGAGAGGCAAAATTGCCTCAGTTGAGACCCACTGCCTTAAACACAGTCTAACATTCTAATTTAAGCATCTTTTTACTTTTTATTTTACTGAAACATTACTCTTAAAAATCTAAGAAATACAAACACTTAGTAGTTTATATTTATTTCAAGTATGCAAATGGAGCAAGATTTGACAAAACACCGATAATTTTCACTACTACTCTAATTAACATACTCCATTTTAATGCAGGTACTCATCAACTTCTAGTAGTTACCTTTATTGTGGCAGACCTGAGGAGAATATGTCTCACTTATTCTTTATATCTAAAATCAAGACTTCCCAGGGAATGTATATAATACCAGTAGGGTTTCAGGGTTACTAGGCGGCAAACTCTCTGACAAAAGGAGTTCCCTTCGTGGCTTAGACATTAACGAACCTGACTAGGATCCATGAGGATGCAGGTTTGATCCCTGGCCTCGTTGAGTGGGTTAAGGATCCAGCATTGCCGTGAGCTGTGGTGTAGATCGCAGACACGGCTGGGATCCCTTGTTTCTGTGGCTGTGGTGTAGGCTGGCGACTGTAGCTCCAACTGGACCCCTAGCCTGGGAACTTCTGAACTTCCATATGCCACAGATGTGCTTCCCCAAAAAGCAAAACAAAAACAAAAACAAAAGAAACCCCTCTCTGGCAAAAACTCTATCAATAGTGTCCCTAGAATAAGCAATGTACTCATGCTGATAAAAAGGAGGTGGTTGCCAACTCCTCTGGTTTCTTTACTGACATTCAAATTATGCTTAAAGAAACCCTGTATAACAACCTTTTCAGATGCAAAGTTTTTTATGACATATAATGTCTTTTGATTAATTCCCCTGAACTTCCTTGAATGCTGAGTCAATGCATCCTTTTCTTCCATAAATAAAAGCAGAGAAAAAAAACCCTATCAGCACCTATGCTGTATTTGTGCAAGCAAAATTTACCCAGCAATGTCCAGGATTTCCCCCATGAGGTTTTTATACTGAGTAATTTTTTTGCTAACTCCTTGTCTTTTGAGCCTCTAACTTGGACTCTTCCTAATTTTTAAATTGCATTCCACAGTAATTCAATCTTTTTTTTTTTTTTTTTGTCTTTTTGTCTTTTTGTGTTTTCTAGGTCTGCACCTGCGGCATACAGAGGTTCCCAGGCTAGGGGTCTAATCAGAGCTGTAGCCACTGGCGTGGGATCGGAGCCATGTCTGAGACCTACACCACAGCTCACGGCAATGCTGGATCCTTAACCCACTGATCAAGGCCAGGGACTGAACCCACAACCTCATGGTTCCTAGTCGGATTCATTAACCACCGAGCCACAACGGGAACTTACGAAAACCGAAAATTTCTTAAAGATCATATTAGATCCAGATGTTGCCTCTGCAAACAAATAATTGAGACTTTGGAGTCTCTTCATGAAGTCACTTCATTCTCTGGCCTTGCTTTTATTCACATATTAAAAGAAACCTTTTTACTACAAATGCTCCAAAGATCTTGTTTTTAAAAAAAGTTAACTATGAATTATGTTCAAAAAGAGCTTTAAACACAGAAAATCATTTTCCATAACTCTTTAACAAGAACAACAACAAAAAATCCTCTAATAGCTCAATTTTAGGTGACAGGTGTAAATTTTTAAAATAAAAATATATGTCAGAAAGCTGATAATCTAGACTAAATTTAGATTTAGATTTTTAAAAACTATTGCTGTTTCTGTTTATTTTGAGCTATTACTTTCATTAACAAAAAATCAGCCAATGTATAATAAAGCTAACAGTAAAAAAAAAAAAAAAAAAAAAAAAAAAAATGTGGAGTTCCCCATCATAGCTCAGCTGTTAACAAATCTGACTAGAATCCATGAGGACATAGGTTCAATCCCTGGTCTTTCTCAGTGGGTTAAGGATCTGGCGTTGCCATGAGCTGTGGTGTAGGTCACAGACTCAGCTCGGATCCTGCATGGCTATGGCTATGGCTGTGGTGTAGGCCGGCAGCTACAGCTCTGATTCGACCCCTAGCCTGGGAACCTACATATGCCATGGGTACGGCTCTAAAAAGACAAAAGACAAAAAATTTAAAAATGAAAAAAGTAAAAAAAAAAAAAAAATGTAGGCATAAAGGCCTTGCTGAATGAATAACACATCATCATAGAGAGTTAATTAGAACAACTGGGTATGAAACTAATGAAAACGACAAATGTTTTTATCAAAGAGATAAGGAAAAAATAGTCTTCTCTGCTGTAGCTTCAGTATACAATATTTACTTCTAGGTAATGCTACGAGTTCATACACATAAAGAATAAGAACTGAGGGAGCAATTCTATTTCTGGTCAGTCAATAGGGAAGCTTTAGGGAAAGTTATACAGAATATTATGACCAATTGGAGTTTCTGTTATGGCTAGGTGGGAAGGAACTTGACTAGTCCCCATGAGGATGCGAGTTGGATCCCTGGCCTTGTTGAGGACCTAGCACTGCCATGAGCTATGGTCTAGATCACAGATGAAGCTCAGATCTGGCATTGCTATGGCTGTGGTGTAAGCCAGCAGCTGCAGCTCTGATTCAGTCCCTACCGTGGGAACTTCCATATGCCACAGGTGTGGCCCTAAACAAACAAACAAAAGGACTACTATGAATGATGGCTTTTTTATCTTTGGTGTTATAAATGCTGTAAAAAAAATCAAACAACAATTAGAGATCTACTATTTCTCCTCTGTAAATAAAACTTTCCAAACTGCTAGATTTCTATACTTTCTACAGTTTAACAATATTTTAATTATCAGTCCTATTTTTCAAGAATCAATGCTTAGATTAGATAATAAAAAGTACTTGTTAGACATACATATTGTACATGCTATCAATTTAGAAAATGTTAAAGTAATCTACATTTAAAAGAAAAGATGAGGGGAGACCAGAGTTATAGATTCAGGAGTGCAGTCTTAAGAGTAATTCTCAAATATATTTTAGCCAAGTTGTAGGATGACTATTAAGGGGAGACCTCTTTTTTCTCCCTTTCACTTGTATATGTATGCCCCATAGTAAAAAGATGAATGCATGCATCACTGTTTTCAAAGATGACTATAACCAGAATCTATTTGAGAGTATATAAACTAACTCAAGTCCACCTAAATATACATGTTTTCTCTGTCTCTTAATGGCTTCATTTACAAATACTCTAATTTTAGGCTCCTAAACACTTCTTTTATATGTTCCTCCTCTTCTTCACTACAGATCCTGACTACTTCAAGTCTTCCTTCATCTCTGTCTTGAACCATTGTCTTCACCAATTCAACATGACTGTGTTTTTATCCCCCTCCAATCTACCATCCACATTGAGGCCAGAGTAAACTTTCTAAAATATTACTCCAGTCATGTCGTTCCTTAGTTAAAAAATTCTTCAACAGTCTGCCAACACCAGCAAATAAAGCAAAAACACTCCAAGCTCTAGTCTCACATGTAATACTATAGTATCCCACCCTCTCCTATATCTTATGTGCCTACCATGTCCCAGGCTACACTGAATGCTTTATACACACACATTATCTCGTTTAATTCTTACAACCACCATATGAATGATTTTTCTCATTTTACAGAAAACCACAACTTAGACAGTTTAAGTGACTTGCTCAATGTCCTTCTATACCTAGCGTCAGCACCATTCAAACTAAGGTCTAAGTCTGAAGTTTGTGTTCTTCACTTCACATTATATTGCCTCTGTTTTAGGTCAGAACTTTAGAAGGTTCAATAACAAAAAAAAGACAGGCATAAATGTTTGGTGTCTCAGACCATTAGAGCTCAACTATTGAAAAATAGTCTGTCATTCCTTTTCAGTTAATTCATTTGTATTCATGGTTCTTCAAATGCTGATAGTGTGTGTCATTTTGTACAGCTGAGAGAATACACTACTCCAGTAAGTTTTATGATTGAAGTTAAGCTAAAGTCTTTAAAATATAGTTTTAGAAACTTTGGTATAAGAGGTTAGTAGAGTATGATGAAGCTTAAGGCAGTGATTTGTTGGGGGTTTTTTTGTTTTGTTTTGTTTGGTTTGGTTTTTGGCCATGCCCATGGCATGAGGGAGTTCCCAGGCCAAAGACTGAACCCGAGTCATAGCAATGACAATACCAGATCCTCAACCCAATGAGCCACCAGCGAACTCTTAGGCAGTGGTTCTTAAATGCAGATTGTATCAGAAGCATCCAGAGAACTTGATAAAGTCAAGCACACCACCCTCAGAGTTTTTAATTCAGTAGGTCTGAGGCTGCATTTCAGGTTATTTCCCATGTGATAATAACACTGTTAGTCTTCGGGTCACATTTTGCGAATCACTGGCTTTTGAGAAACACAGTACAGCAGATGCTATGTGTGAAGTATTTGTATTCTTTTCTTTTCCTCTGCTCACCAACTCATATTCTTTCACAACAAAAATTAAGAAATCTTTTAAAGAATACCTATTCACAAAAAAAAGCAGCATAGGTCACAGAAGTGATTTGGATCTGGTGTTGCTGTGGCTGTGGTGTAGGCTGGCAGCTGCAGCTGTGATTCGACCTCTGGGAACTTCCCTATGCTGCAGGCGTGACCATAAAATGAAAAAAAAAAAAAAAAAAATCGGGTAACTCTTTCACTCTGGCAGAACACACATTTCTTTTTCTCTTTATTTATACATCATTTAAATCCAAAGCAATGACAGCTTAAAATAAGAGACACAGTTACAGTAAAATAAAAACAACTGTCTCTGATCTCATTGTTTCGGCTTGAAAAATAAAGAACTGTAATATCTGAACTACTTTAATGCCTCTTTACGACTTAAAATTCAGAAGGGATTCATATTGAAGGGTAATTCATGATATTCAGTATACAAATTTAGAAAAATAGATTTTAGAGAGGGAGACATGAAAGTCAGCATCACCACTCTCTCCTACAAAGTACCCAATTACAAATATATCATATGACTGTATATAATATATATATATATATTTTTTGGTCTTTTTGCATTTTCTAGGGCCACTCCCGCGGCATATGGAGATTCCCAGGCTAGGGGTCTCATCGGAGCTGCAGCCGCCTGCCTACGCTAGAGCCACAGCAACGCCAGATCCGAGTCATGTCTGCGACCTACACCACAGCTCACGGCAATGCCAGATCCTTAACCCACTGAGCAAGGCCAGGTATTAAACCCACAACCTCATGGTTCCTAGTCGGATTCGTTAGCCACTGAGCCACGACGGGAACTCCTCATATGACTATATTGCAGTGTCCATCTAGGTGGCCAGAACAAGGTGTGGGATTGAGAGGAATGTTCCTCTAACATTAACTAATTGTTCTTTATATGCCAGATACTTTCACTAAGGTGCGAGTCAGAAGACTGATCCTTTAGGACAGCTCTCACACTAACTAGCTGGATCATTCTGGATCAACAATATAGCCTCTCTGAGTCTCTTTTTCCTTATCTGCAAAACAATGATATTATCACATTTTTCATCTCCCTAATTGTTGGGCATTACTTTCATCACACCAGATAAATGCTATTCTCTTGCCTATATAATCACATCGGCCATAGGAACAGCGCTGTTTATTAATTCTTAACTAATTCTGTCTGAATCCTCACTTAAGCCTATTTGAGAAAAAAACTATTACAAATACCAGCTTTTTGACAAGTCAATGACATAAAGAAGGAATATTATTTAGCCACTGGTAACCTAAGAAACAGAAAAACTAAAATAAATTAGTAAGATCTAAACAACCAAAGAAAAAAAAAAAAGAGGGGATACTGATCAAACATATTTAACAACAAATGCAAAGTCTGAACTTTATTTGGACCCTGATTCAAACAAACTAGCTATAAAAGGATATCTGGGAGATAGTCAAGAAA
Organism: Sus scrofa; assembly: GCF_054392235.1. NCBI lineage: Eukaryota > Metazoa > Chordata > Mammalia > Artiodactyla > Suidae > Sus > Sus scrofa. Next base: position 126,653,666 of record NC_139396.1, on the reverse strand, counting down.
ATATTGATACAAACTAGAGAATTGATATTATGGAATAGTGTTAATTTTGTTAAGGGTGGTAAAACAATGAAATATCCTTACTGTTTTTACAAACACATCCTGAAGTAGTAGTTAGGGATAAAATGCTATTATTTCTGGAATTTGATTTAAAATACTCCAGCAAACAAAACAGAGTATAGAAAAATGTTTCTTATGGTTAAATCTACATGCTGAGAACAGAGGAGTTTCTTATCCTATTATCTCTAATGTATATTTGAAGATTTATATAATAAAATGTTTAAAAATATATAATATCAGACTTACAGCAACTTAACCCCAAACGTCACTAAAATATGCAAGCCTTCCAATGGGATAATAGTCCATTAAAGAGTCATGGCCTTAAAATCAAGTGTTAATGTTTCACAAAAATAGCTATGATCAAGATACATTTCTTATTAGTAAACTTACCTCCGGTGTAGTGACTCTGAAAATTTAAGGCTGGCATAAATAAATTCTTTAACTTGAATGTATATATGAGGCACTGACTGAGACATGGGGAATTTCTTTGGGAAGGGTTGCTGTTGAAAGAAAAACAAAGTTGATTTTTTTTTTTTGAAATTTTGGAAAAAGATACTCTAATCACCTAAAATGTAAAAATTAAATTGATTTCACATTTGAATAGTTAATACCTGCATCTTAAAAGTCTATTGTTATATTTCTACATTACTTTTGACATTTTAAAGAGAACCAAAATATTTCTGAAGAAAATAATGTGGCAATTTACCTATTTATTTCTGGCCTTTCTTTTCTTTTCTTTTTTCTTTTTTTCAGCATGAAGAAGTTCCTGGGCCAGGTATAAGATTCACGCCACAGCAGTGACAACGCCAAATCCTTAACTACTAAGGAACTCCTACTTTTTAAATCCTATAATGACTTCTAACAAGTAGAGAAAGCATATACCAATATCTCTCTGTGTTCTGATGATAAGTATCCTGCAGGAGATCATTAATTGCCTGCTTCTTTGCTTCCATACATCATGTAAGAATCTGCTTGTGTTTGAAAGTTATAGGCCAGCTTCCTGGCCCAATGTCATTAAATAATTCTAAAACTCACTTAACTTGCTTGAATTGATGCCAATTCAAGAAGGTATCCATTTCATTCTATAACTCCTAGAGTACCTTTTAGTAGCTTTCTGGACAGTATACCATCAAACACTAGTATGCAGCTAATGGCTTACAGTGTGCTTCTTCATGAAAATGCTTTATCAGCCAACATCTATTAGCAAATTCTCAGTCTCCAAGAGGTAAAACTTCTCCAAGATTTTTACCAAAATCCCTTTATTTATACTTCATGAAGACTAATCTATGCTTCCATCTTCACATTTATCGCAGCTTAGTTTTACATAATTGAAAGTACCCTCGCCAAAGTCACCAATGACTTCACAGGTATTAAATCCAATGAACTTTTGGTGTTAACCTGATTTAGCTGAGGCATCTGACACAATGGGCTCCCTCTTGCTTCTTAAATGATCTCAGTGTAGGGAACCCATGCCCTACACTGGTTTTCTCATTTCTCTACCTTCTCTGTATCTCCCCCTCTAGCCATCCCTTAACTATTGCTGCTCCTTAGGGTTCTATCCTATGCCTTCTCTTCTTACCACACAGACTATCCTTGGAGAATCTCGTCTATTCTCAGGACATTAACTACCATGCAAGAGCCAGTATCTCCCAATCTACAACTCTAAGCCAAATCTTTCTCCTCAAATCCGAATCTGTATATCTAACCACCAATTGAACACTTCCATTTGGCTATAACATTTGAGACATACTCAAAAGATCCAAAAGTCGTCTGTTCCTTCTAAATCTGCTCCTCTTGTGTTTCCTATCTTAGTGAATGCCACCACCATCCAAGGCAGAAACTTGGCTATGAGATATGCCCCCTATCTTCATCATCTCTCATATGCCAATTATAACCAACTCCTGTCATTTCCACCTCTTAAATATCTGAAATAGGTTCCAGAGCAGTAACTCCCATTCAGGGGACCAATTTCTCTTACCAAGATAACCTCAACAATCCCCTAGGTCTCCCAGCCTTACTCTTATCCAATCCATTCCCTACACATTAGCAAGAGAGATCTTTCTAAAGCACAAATCTGATTATGTTTTTACTGCTTGAAACCTGGTGGTGACTTATCATACCCGTCACCCTGTTTACAAGGCTTATTATGGTCTGGCCCTTTCAACTTTATCTTCATTTTCTGAACTTCATCTCTTGTACTTCATCAGCCTTGTACTTTATACTATGAAATTATAGCCTTTCTGTATGCTGCTTCTTTTATCTTGAGCAGGTCCAATTTCTGTGAACTGTGATTTCCTATTTCTTTTATCAATCCCTCACTTGACTATAAGTTCCTTGACAGCAGAGACTAAAAAACTAGCACCATGCACAGGGTCTAATAGATAATAGGTTAATATAGGTATTCTTAGGTATCTCCAGCAGAAGGAAACTTAAAATTAGCTGGTAGTGAAAACATCTGCAGAGTGCAGTTTCTCTCCAAAATTGGTAGATGTAGAGATTAATTTCCAAATTTAGAGATTGAATTAGGAGTACTATAAAAATCAACTAGAGTTGCTATTCTTCAAAATCATCTTATTATGAGAGATAGCTTACTTCCAATTTACATTTGCAGAAAATTAATCCAGTATTATCTGAAAGACATTTCAGGTTTAAGAATTTATTTTAATGACATTAAAGACAATATGAATATGTTCTTATTTTAGCCAGAGTTCTAGTTAGCATAGCTATCTGCAAAAAAACAGATTTTTGCATATATGTTCAGTTTTACTCATAATTTCCACAAAACACAATAACTAAAGTTATTCGAGAGATAATTTTACATCTTTTCTAATCATTTTAATTGATAATTATATTTAAATTAGGAAAAAATTAAAAACATACACATAAAACCAAGAGAATATTACTAAATAACTTCTGGGATTTCTAAGTTATCACATTTAAATTTTCCATTTGGCTTTTGCCTTAATGATAGTTCTTTTTAATGATGAGTAATACATTAACCAATGAATACAATTCCTAATAAGCTTACTCCTAAGAGATATGTATATTCTGGAGCATCATACAAGCAAAGTCAAATATCCGTTTAACTATAAACCTATTTAGAAAGTTTAGTGTAATTAGATGGGACATTAGAGATTATTTAGTTCAACTTCCTCATTTGACAGATGAGGCACAAAGGCCCAAACAGGCTAAGTCACTTGCCCGTAATAGCCAAGGACAGACCTGGCACATGGATCCAGACCTAATCCAGTACTCTGCATTTAGATGCTATACCCTGAACAAACTTATTACCAGTACCTAAAACAAAACCAAACAAAGCCATGAGACAGAGAATATTCTGGTAATATTTTTTTACAGGGAAACTTTGATTGATGTTTCAAAAATACAGACTGACGGACTTTTTTATGTATTAGAATACAATTAGGTATATGCAATGGTAGTGTTAGCTATAACCTAAGAGCTATGCATTTAATTACTTTGTCCTATATTTAGTGACTATTACACATAATATTTTTAGCTTATGTACTTAAAAAATATAATAAAAATTTACAGTCACAATCCACACAATTCATTTGGAATTCACTCTTCTTCACCATGAAGGGATACAAATGTAGAAAAGGACTAAAGAGTTGGAAAAATAATTTTAAAAAAAGAATAAGGGGAAAAAACAAGAATAAGGAGAATGAAAAAGGTGACAATAATAGAAAATATGATACCCTTTTCCCATGAGATCTAATTCTACCCAGAGACCCTGGATTGGTGTGCATGTTTCTGTGCACATGTGCAATTGTGTTTTCTCAGAATACTCTATATGCTGGTCTATTTCCTTTCTTTATCCTGTCTTTTGTTCAGACATCTTAACTCCAAATATATATATATATTTTGTTTTTGCTCTTTAGTGCCATACCTGCAGCATATCAAAGTTCCCAGGCTAGGGGTCGAATTGGAGCTGTAGCTGCCGGTCTCTGCTGTAGCCACAGCAATGTGGGATTTGAGCAACATCCTCAACCTACACCGCAGCTCTGATGAAACCAGAGTCCCGGCCCACTGAGTAAGGCCAGGGATCGAACCTGGATCCTCATGGATACTAGTTGGATTTGTTTCTGCTGCTCCACAATGGGAACTCCCGAAATATATATTATTACTTCAGAAAAAAATCTGCAGGTGGCTACTGCCATCCTTCAACTCTTACTTACTCAAGATAAACTTTCTGTATATTTCTAGAAAAAAAGCCACAAAATAAGATCTTCCACAATGATGGAAATTTCGAAGAAATTCTTTCACTACAATATTCTTTTATTCCTATAATCTACTCAACATTTAGCCTATCTAATTTAAAGTCCACTTAATGTTATAACAGCTGTCCTGGGAATCCACCTAACATTTGGGTCAACTGTCCTAGTATCCCTAGAAAAGTCCCTTCTTAACCTCACCAAAACAGTAGTAATAACAGTAGTAGTAACATAACCTTCAAAAATTAACAAAACATAATTAGTTTTCTTAACACAAAACAACAAAATCCTCAAAAGAACTATTTTCACTTACAATGTCAGGTTAATTATGTAGCAATAAATATAACTAACTCATTTTTAAGAAAATTCTTGAATTAAGAACTAGTTTGTACCTTTTCAAGGTCTGGATCTTGAAAGGGAAATTTACTGATGACTACTTTATATTCTTCTTCACTAACAATAGGAATGGGGCTATAATTATCTTCTTCAAAAATGTCCCTGTTAAGAAAGATGAAAGAATTGAGAATATTAGAAAACACATTATAGGGTGCTTTAGGATAATACTTTTTAAAAAAACCCAATGATTACAAAATCATTTTCTGTTTGTCAGTTAAAGGTCTAAATAGGAAAACAGTGCCTAATCATTCAGAACTCTAACATTCAATACCAAAGTCTGTTCCTCAAAATTAGTGTGCAATCTCATCTTCCCATTTGTTTGTTTTCCATCCTCTCAGCACATTAGTTTCTGTTTTCTGGTCTAGAACAATTCTTGCCATGATACAATCTGAACAAACTCATTACCTATAACTATAAACAAAGTTATGAGATGAAGAGTATCCCTGTCATATTTCTTGATAGGAACAACTCTCAAGTTGAATGTCTTTTGTCTTCTCTTTCTTACTAGATCATAAACTTCCAGAAGACAAAAACACTATCTTCTATTTTTTGTCTCTCATAGTGTCAGAAACGTACCTTTTATTTCATGTAGTTGTTGTCTTTTTAGGGCCGCACCTGCGCATATGGAAGTTCCCAGGCTAGGGGTTGAATTGGAGCTTCCAGCTTATGCCACAGCCATAGCAACACAACCTACACTGCAGCTCATGGCAACACCGGATCCTTAACCCACTGAGCAAGGCCAGGTATCAAAATTGCATCCTCAGAGATACCAGTTGGGTTCGTTACCACTGAACCAGAACAGGAACTCCCCAAAAGGACCTTTTATACTTAGACAGGCACAGACATTTACTACTCACCAGATATCCATGTGCTCTATCCTACACAGGCCCCTTGCAAATAGGCAGTCATATGTCTAGTTTTAGCCACTCGACTGTAAATACAAGTTACATGTGTTGCTTCAAGTCTAAAGCATTTATGAATTAACTATGTGACCGTCCAACCCAGGGTGATAGGGGAGACCACTACGTTGAGAAGGGAGAATCACAAATGCCAACAGCCTGGATCTTGGATTACTGGACTCAATATGGACTTCTGTGTGATTGAGAAATAAAATGCCTGTGTTCATTCAATGAGACTTTGGGCATTTCTTTTTTTTTTTTTTTTTTTGGGTCTTTTTGTCTTTTTGCCATTTCTTGGGCCACTCCCGAAGCATATAGAGGTTCCCAGGCTAGGGGTTGAATCAGAGCTGTAGCCAGCCGCCGGCCTACGTCAGAGCCACAGCAACTCGGGATCCGAGCCGTGTCTGCAACCTGCACCACAGCTCACGGCAATGCCAGATCCTTAACCCACTGAGCAAGGCCAGGCATCGAACCCACAACCTCATGGTTTCTAGTCGGATTCATTAACCATTGAGCCACGACAGGAACTCCAAAGACTTTGGGAATTTTTGTTACTTCAGCATAATTCAGCTTGTCCTAGTATACCTGCTGTCCAATCAACTTCCTTTTAATCAGTAATTCAGTCCAATTAATATTTATTGAGCACCTGTGGCATAGGCCAGCAGCTATAGCTGCAATTCGACTCCTAGCCTGGGAATTTCCATATGCTTCAGGTGTAGCCCTAAGAAGACAAAACAAAACAAAACTTAAGCAAGAGTTCCTGTTGTGGCTCAGTGGGTTAAGAACCTGATATAGTATCCATGAGGATGTGGGTTCGATCCCTGGCCTTGTTCAGTGAGTTAAGGATCCAGCATTGCCGCCAGATGCAGCATTGGTAACAGACGCAGCTTGGATCCAGTGTTGCTGTGGCTGTGGTGTAAGCCTGCAGTTGCAGCTCTGATTCAACCCCTAGCCTGGGAACTTCCAAATGCTGCTGGTGCAGTTGAAAAAGAAAAAAAAAAAAAAAAAAAAAAAAAAAAAAAAAAAAAAAAAAAAAATCTAAGCAAAAACCATGACCCAGAACACTCTGAATGCAGAAGTCAAACTATATGTAGGAATTACAACTGACATGCTATCATTGCTCTCTACCATTACACTGGAGGATAATTGTTAATCCTATCTCTTTTGAATGAACCCATTGGCTTTTCAGAGAGAAAACAAAACTTCTCGTTTCCCCAGTCTTGAGGAGCAATCTCACTACTAACTAGAAGTTTTAAGATAGATAAGGGAGAATAACTGGCTCAGCACAAATCTATTAACAACTAGAAAAATTTAAACAGTCTTCTGAAAAGGGTAAGTTAATAACATCAATCCTATAAGTAAAAACATGTATATGTATATACACCTTATCACCACATTACATTGTAGCATGTATATTATAGATTACCATCCCAGCAATAAACACAACTTCTACTTCTAAAATAAAATATCAAAAATTGTTAATACTTATATGACTCATCCAAAACTGTCAATTACTCATTTGGGACAATATCCTGACAAGATCACTCCTAAAGGATGTTAATACAAAAAGCTTAAATGAGGATTCATTTGATCTTGTATTACATTATAAATCACTTAGGTATTTTAAAAAGATTTCTATCACAGTATTCAGAAAGTCAGTCCTCTATAGTTTTGAAAACTGATGGGGTAAATGACACATTCATGTTAAATCATTTAATGTATTTTTATTTTAATTTCATCAATTATTATTGCCACATTGTTTCTATCATATTTTGGGTAACCTAGATATAAGCTCTCAAGATTGATTATTTTCTCTTGAAAGAAAGAAAAAAGGAAGGAAGGAAGAGAAAGAGGGAGGCATGAAGAGAGAGAAGAAAGTTTTTAGAATTTAAAAAGGAGGGAACAGTAGTTCCCATCGTGGCTCAGCAGTTAATGAACCTGACTGGCATCCGTGAGGACACAGGTCTGATCCCTGGCCTTGCTCAGTGGGTTAAGGATGTGGCATTGCCGTGAGCTGTGGTGTAGGCTTCAGACTTGGCTTGGACCCCGCTTTGCTGTAGCTCTGGCATAGGCCAGCAGCTACATCTCCAATTGGACCTCTAGCCTGGGAACCTCCATACGCCTTGGGCACTGCCCTAAAAAATATATAAATAAATAAATAAATAAAAAGGAGGGAGCTGATCTCTCTTTTCATGGCAAAAAAATTTGTATAGATATTAAAATACTTTGTGCCCTGCAGGCAAGTGGTTAACAAAAGTAATCTTCCTAATTAGACACTTTAAGATTTTTAATTTAAAAACTATATCGTTTGTAGGGAGTTCCCGTCGTGGCGCAGTGGTTAACGAATCCGACTAGGAACCATGAGGTTGCGGGTTCAGTCCCTGCCCTTGCTCAGTGGGTTAACGATCCGGCGTTGCCGTGACCTGTGGTGTAGGTTGCAGACGCGGCTCGGATCCCGCGTTGCTGTGGCTCTGGTGTAGGCCGGTGGCTACAGCTCTGATTCAACCCCTAGCCTGGGAACCTCCATATGCCGCGGGAGCGGCCCAAGAAATAGCAACAACAACAACAAAAAATAAATAAATAAAATAAAATAAAACTTAAAAAAAAAAAAAAACTATATTGTTTGTAAAAATAGCACCTTCCCCAAACAAAATTTAAAAGCCATAAATTTCTGTCTCTAGTATTAGATACCTTTGAATACTTATAGTCTCATATTTAATCATTCACTGCAAAAACTACAGAGATTATAACTAAAAGTAATACAATTAAAAACTGATTGTAACTGGTATAGTTACTGCAAAAAACAGTATGGAGCTCGCTCAAAATATTAAACATTCATTTACCATATAATCCAGCAATTTCACTTCTGGGTATATGCCCAAACAAACTGAAAGGAGGGACCCAAGCAGATAACTCTATATCAATGTTCACAACAGCATTATTCACAACTGCCAAAAAGTGAAAATAACCCAAACATTCATTAAGTGGATGAATGGGTAAAGTGTGGTATACATAATGGAATATTATTCAACCTGAAAAATGAATGAAATTCTGATACATGCTACAACATGGATGAACCCTGAAGATATTATGCTAAGTCTAACAATCCAGACATACAAAAAACAGACAAATCCAGACCCAAAAACCAAGCATTATATGATTCCACTTATATAAAGTACCTAGGAGTCAAATTCATAGAGACAAAGTAGAACAGTGATTGTCAGGGATTAGAAGAGAATGGGAGTTACTGTTTAATAGGTACAGAGTTTGAGTATGGGAAGATAAATAGTTGTGGAAAAGGATGGCGGTAATGGTTGCAACAATGTGAAGGTACTAAATGCCACTGAACTATATACTCATAAAGGGTTAAAATGGTAAATTTTATGTTATGTATATTTACAATAAAAATTACTATAAGCTTTTTTATTGCTAAATACAAAAACAATTACTTTAGCATTTGACAAACTTTTCATCACATTAAGACACCATGATTTAGACTAACCTGAAAACTCCAGCCCATTTCTTAAGCAATGTTTCATTGTATTGATCTCTTATTTCAAATAAAAGGTCAAAAAGTCGGTTCACTGGAAAACCATAACCCTAAAACACATACACAAAAAAGCAGATAAACAAGTCAAACAGAGATATTCATTTTTTTTAAAGCTCAGAATACTGGAGAAGTGTTTGAGGTGAGCACATACCACACTGTGTGCCATTCCAAAAGTATGAAAAAAAGATAACCTTTTGACTTTCTACTAAGTTGTAACAGGTAATAAAGAGTCTAGAAAGAGTTTTATGAAGCTGGAATAATTTTTCTATTTCTTTTCTCTCTTTTTGGTCTGGATCACATTGTTAGCCTTAAAAAATATTCAAAGTCAGAACTGGAAAAAAAGTTCAAGATTAATGATCTCTATAACTGGGTCTCGGGAAGTATCTTAAATAAGATACAAGAAGAAAAGGAAATTCATTCTGTCTGAAACATGCTGGCTTCCTTCTGCATCCTTAATTTAACAACAAATTTGTTGTATAGGGGAAGGACATCTTTATCAAGCATACACTCCAAAACTTTACTCCTTTACAACTCCAAATCTACTGAAATCTTACCCACATCAGGACCAAATGTTTCTGCCTGCCTCAGAAAGTTGCCCGTATTCTCCTTCCAGCCTTATCTCTTCATCTTTGGTCTCAATACTATCTCCTCCTGTAGGAACTGCTTCATGGATTATCTACTCACTTTGCTGTATCTTTAACTTCCACTAGCTCCTTACTCGTCAATAAATAAGCTAAATTTCCTCCCATCTTTAAACTAAGAACAACCAAAGAAAACAAAAAAGCCCTCCCTCAATTTTCAGTGCCCTGCAGCTGCCTCCCTCTTTCACTGCTTTCACAGTCAAACCTACTACAATCTAACTACCATTCTTATTCCTTTATTGAAATTGCTCTCAACAAGTCACAGATTATCTCCTACATATAAAATTCCATGACCTCTCACTATTTTGCCTCTCTTTCTTAAAACTCTTCTGCATCGAATTCTGTAACACCATTCTCTCTCCTTGTTCTCCTTTTATCTATGAATAATCCTTCTGGATTCCTTTTTTCTTCTATCTCCATCCTTCAATCTTCTCTCCTAGCTCCCTAGGGCAATCTTAAGTCAATTGACTTCAAACAAAACAAATTCTCTGGTTATACTCAATCTGTATAGCTAGATCTCTATCAATTCCAAATACTTACTTTCAACACCTCGTAGACATCTCCAGTCAGTCTGCCAATAAGCACATGAAAGTTAACTTATCTCTTTCTTTTCAAACTAAACCAAGGGTTCTTCCTATTTCCTACCCCTGGTAATAGTTCTATCATCTATCCAACTTACTAGGAAAGAAAGCTGAAAATCATCAAAGTGCCCCCAAAACAAACACATCTAATCAGTCATCAAATTCTTTTGATTTTACCTCCTTTACAAATCTACTTCAAATCCATTGTTCTTCTCCATCATTTACTACCTTTCTTTCTTCCAGAAGTCTTCCCAGCATCACTTTATTACAGGCCCTTAACACCTCTTTCCTAGAGTGGTTTAAGAGCTTCCTAAACTGAAATTCCAACCATCTGCCTCTTTCAATTCAATCTATTGCCCAGACACTTAAAATTATCATCTAAAAATGCAAATCTAATCATGTCATCCTCCTGATTTAAAAACTACAGAAGACTTCTAAAGTCCCACAAGACCTGCCACAATCTGGCTCAAACCACCTTATCAATTTTATACCACTATTTGCCCTTCTTTTTTCATACTCAAATACCACAGTTTCTAACACCATCAGCTGGTCAGCCATTCTCATGCCCACTATACCATATCTCTATCTACAGTCAACACATGCTGTTTTATCTGCCATTAATGCCCTTCCCTTCATATCTACTTGCTGAACTCATACTTTAAAATCCAACTCATATTTCAACTTACAGTATAGCCTTTCCCAATTCCTGAAATCAAACTTGTCATTGTCTCTTCTGAGAGGCCAAAGCTCTTTGCTATATTACTAAATTAGTATGTCTAATTATACATTTTATTTGTTTAAATTAAACTGAATTTCTTGAAGCCAAGAATTTTTATGTCCCTATTGTCCTACAGATTTTTATATCTATCATGGTATATATGATCTGGCTGCTTGCATATAGTGGGTGCTCAAAAACGTTAATGAATGGGAGTTCCCGTTGTGGCTCAGCGGTTAACGAACCCAACAAGGATCCATGAGGACACATCGCTGGCCTCACTCAGTGGGTTAAGGATCCAACATTGCCATGAGTTGTGGTGAACGGTGCAGATGCAGTTCAGCTCCTGAGTTGCTGCAGCTATGAAGTAGGCTGGCAGCTACAGCTCCAATTGGACCCCTAGCCTGGGAACGTCCATATGCCGCGAGGGCGGCCCTAAAAAGACAAAAAGACAAAAAAAAAGTTAATGAATGAATCAATAAATGATTATTTTGATTTGCTTAATAGGCAGCAAGCAGAACTATGAACAGGCTAATTTTTTTTTTTTTTTACTTTATTGTTTAGTCAGCTTTGTTTTAAAGGATAAAATAATGACTTTTTTAAAAGAAAAATTTCTTTAGCGTGACAAAGTGCCAATTTTAAAAACTAAGTATTATACAATATTCTCTAATTAGTTAAAATTTAATTAGAAAAGACCATCCCCAACTGTTCAATTAATAAGTATAACTTGAAAAATCAGCATTTACTAATTCAGAATAAGATCCACTTAATAATCAGCTTGTCAATCTTCAGTGAAATGAAAATACTACAGGATTTCTGAATAAAAAGGACTGGTTTATTTTCCTCAAACTCACTTCAAAGAAGTAAGATTAGAAGGTTTATTTACAAGGTTTACACACCCATCACTGCTGCTTTTCTAATGCTTCTATTACCTGAATATTGTCTATTACTCTTCTTTGACTCTCTGCAGTTCCCTGGAACCATATCAAATACTCTAGATTCAACTGTACTTTAAGTGCCAACCCAAGAACAGTTTTTTATGATTTTTAAAAGAGAGATAAAGAGCTTGCATCAGAATAATAATCAGTGCTGCTACCCATATCAACGAAGTCTGTTACCAAAAAAAAAAAAAAAAGCCAACCAAACTACATTTTGTACTTGGTGACGGAGTTGATTTACATTCTAACAGAAGTTTCTTTTCATTATGGATCCATGACAAACCATCTGTAGACTGGCGGTCCCTGGAACCACACTTTAAGTAGCAATGCTTTGAGTCATTATGGCTAGCAAAACTCCCTCAAGTTACTTAGAAATAAGCCCAAAATATTAAGGCTGTCTTTAATAAAACTCACCAAACTTTTCCTGCAGAGAGATCAGTATTACAGGTACATTAGTCACAAAATTTATGAAAGCAAAAAAATCCCACATTATTCTGGTATTACTGTACAAGCCATACTAATTAATAAAGATGAAGGCAATATAATAATTTACTAAAGGAGCTTGTGGAATCTTCTTAGGTTTAAGAATAAAATAAACAACTATTATTCTAGGATGGAAAGACTCTTGTGATAAAGGAAATAGTTTGGCATTTCCCAAAGCATTTAAATGAAGCTCTAGATCTGAAAGATGTTCTAAGGGGAAAAAAAGATTTAAGTGTCAAATACATTAGACAAGTGCTGCATAATCACCTTTCTTTTGGAAATTAGCTCTGAGCCAGGTTTCCAGTAGAGAAATCTGTTTTACTTCACTCAGTATTTATCATACTTTGGAAAATGCTGGTCTATATTTCATGCAAAGTTATTCCAATAATAAAAATCCCATAAATTTAAGCATGAAAACCAAATGCAATCAATTCTTTATTACCTATGATCAAGGAGGGACAAGCTTGAAAGTTTGATACTAAAAACCACAAAGATATTGAGTTTTGAGATAATTCAGCTCTAATCTTAGTTTAAAAAGAAAAAAACAAAACCCTCAAAGTAAAGTGATCTGCTCACAGTCAAGGCACACCTGAAATTAGGAAGGAAATGAGTATATACAGCTTTCAAACTAGTATGTGTTTTCATATATAGTATCACATTTAAAACTCAAAATAATTCTGAAAACTAATAATTAATAAACCCATTTTTCACAAATGAGGATCTGAAGTTTACAAAACTTACAGGCATACAATTAATCAATAGCAAATGTTGAACATAAACTCTAGGTCTTTGGGATTCCACAGCTCATGTTCATTATCCTCAGGCAGAACTTTAATCTTCTAATTTCTAGTTCAGGGTTCTTTCCACTAAACTGTACTTTTTTTTTTAACTGCAAAAATACTTTGTTCTAATAGAATGGCAGGTTATTTTTTTCCAGCTTTACATGAGATATAATTGATAAATAAAAATCACATCTCTTTAAATGTACAATGTGATGATTTGATACATATATTATGAAATTATTACCACAATCAAGCTAATTAACATATCCCTCACCTGACTAGTACTTTAAAAGACATTAATATTCCCTGAGCTCTGTCCAAGTTTTCTAAGGTGGTATGAAAAGTCCTGCCTAATAGGGGAAGACCAATACATAAGTAAACATTTGGTTACTGCTAATTTACTTCCATTACTCTGCAGTAAAATAAATGAGTGTGGTCTATATTTTGCATAGCTTTAAGTGCTCAAATAGCCATTAGTAGAATATTAGATTATCACCTACCTGCAAAGTATCTGCAAATATTACGATGAGATTCTTCAGCTCCAAAACAAGATCAGGATCAGTGCAGTAAGACTGGAAGAGTGAAGGGTGGGTAGGGGTAGAAAAACACACACCAGAGTCATCTGGTTAAAAACTAAGAAATAAAATACTAGGTTTTTTCCATTAATTTGCCTGACTTGCAACAAATTTAAAATCTTGGTTTTTTTAGGTCCATAGTTGGCTTCCTCTATTCAGTAAAAAATTCTGAGGAAAAGATCATAACATGATATATCTAAAGTATCTGTATTATATGAAAAGAAATTTTCCTAAAATTTGCACACACTAAACTTTACACAAAGCAATGATGCCTACATTTCTAAAACTCTTCAGATTTTAAGGAACTAGTTATTTCAAATTGAAAAAATGGTTTATATATAGACCACATATTTCTATTTTTTAATTATTTACTTATTTATTATAAAAGACATACAATCAATATATTACTTTCTCTAATATAGGAAATGACAATTTAAGTATTTTCTTAGTAATTCACCAAAGAAAAATAATTTCAAAGGGATAGTGAAATTCACTCTTGTCCCCTTAACTGCATTTGATAAGATTCTGAGGGTGTGTGTTGCATTTCATACATTATGATTTCATGTATGATGTCACGGAATTAATAGGAAGCTTACTGTAATATTACACATTCATAGCTGGCCTGAATATAAACCATGGTACAATGTATTGTTCTTTATTATAATATGTTAGAAAAAGTTGTAGTTCATTGGATAAACTGTGTATTGAGAATCTATGTCCCTGATAAATAAAAATATATTTATAATCTACATATCACTTAAACTAATAATCATCCTTCAAAATATTTTTAATCTCTATTCTCAATAACAAAATTATAAAAAACAGACTACAAAATTTTAAGTTCAGGGATATTTACTGAAGGTAAACTACCACAACTGTCTTGAAAAAGTCTACGTTGAGCAATTATTAATTTCAAAAGTCCTTATAACACTATGATATTTATTTCCACAAAATGTATATAATAAAAATATTTTATCATTTTACCTTCATTTATAAAAAATTTCATTATTTCAAATGAGTTCAAATTCTGACAATGGCATACTTTTAAAAAAATTTATAACCGTACTACGGGAAACAAATTATAAACATTGAAGAACAAGTTCTATTGAATTTTAATGGTGGAGTTTATTTTGGAAACAAAGAATTCGGAATGATAATTAAAAACCCTTTCTTCATAGTGCTTTTCAGGGATCTAATGAAGAGGTCAGTTGAGACTAATGAGACCAGCTTAATTCTTCATTTTCTATAATGCTGAACTAAAAGTGTCTTCAGAGGCCCCAGTCAGTTGCTAAATCACAAGCCAATGAGCCTGACATTACTACTTCCAAATCCGAGCAATTACCCAAAAAATGCAGAACCGATGGAGGTACAGTTTTCTTCTGACATTATGCATTTTAGAAGTTCTTGAATTAAATGAATTAAAAATTTAGTAACATAAATTGTCTGACTTACTGAATGAGCTCTAAGGACAGCAATTATCTTTGAGAGGGCCATGTTCCAAAGTTCATCAGTGTATGCCCTGGTTACTAATCCTTGAGTCACATGTAAAATGTGATCTTCCACCACAAAGAACCTAAAAAAGTAATTACCAAAATAACATGAGTTTAAAAAAAATTAAAACAAACAAAATAATTAGTTCTGACATTTAATATAAAAATAATATTTATTTCCATATTTGATACATACCCTACAATTTGAGTGAAATATCTTCTATAGCCATCAACTGTTTCATGCTTTAAATGAAAAATAAAAATCAATTTAAAGCAATAAATACCAGAAACATAAAAGTAAGTTCCAAATGAGTAGAACATTTATTAACAAATATTTACTGAGAGTCCCACTGCATGCTGCGTACATCTTTAATGTACCAGGGTATACAATGATAAATAACAAAAAGTCTTTATCCCTCATGGATCTTTCATTTAAAAGGAGAGGACAATAAACAAAGTAAAAAGTCAGTATGATTTCAATACGATTGGTTTCTCAGTAGCCTAGTTCAAGTCACCATCATCTGTCATTTGGACTATTACGTCATTCTCCTACCTAGTCAGTCTTCCAAGCTTTCAAGCTTGCTCCCTACAGTCTATTCTCCAGAAAGCTGCCAGAATGACACTTTCAGAACAATAAGCAAATAATTACATCTTCTGCTAAAAACTCAAAATGGCTTAAAGACTTAAATATAAGACAAGACACTATAAAACACTTAGAAGAGAACATACACTAAATATTCTTTGACATCAACTGTACAAATGTTTTCTTAGGTCAGTCTCCCAAAACAATAGAAATAAAAACAAGAATAAACAAATGGGACCTAATCAGACTTGCAAGCTTTTGCATAGCAAAGGAAACCATCACAAAAAAAAAAAAAAAAAAAAAAAAAAAAAAAGACAACCTATAGAACGGGAGAAAATAGTTTCAAACGATGAAACTGACAAGGACCTAATCTCCAAAATATACCAACAACTCATACAAATCAACAGTAAAAACACAAACTCAGCTGAAAAAGAAGACATTTCTCCAAAGAAGACATATGGATGGCCAACAGACACATGAAAAATGCTCAACATTACTAATTATCAGAGAAATGCAAATCAAAACTACAATGAGGTACAACCTCACACAGGTCAGAATGGCCATCACTAGTAACTCTACAAATAACAAATGCTGGAGAGGGTGTGGAGAAAACGGAACCCTCCTACACTGTTGGTGGGAATGCAACTTGGTACAACTGCTATGGAAAACAACACAGAGGTACCTCAGAAAACTAAATACAGAACTATCCTATGATCCAGCAATCTCACTCCTGGGCAAATATCCTGGACAAAGCTTTGACTGAAAAAGATTCATGAACCCCAATGTTCACCGCAGCACTATTAACAATAGTTAAGACATGGAAACAACCTAAATTTCCAACAACAGATGAATGAAATAGAAAGATGTGATACATATACACATTGGAATACTACTCAGGCATAAAAAAGAACAGAATAATGCCATTTGCAGCAACATGGATGAAACTAGAGGCTCTCATACTAAGTGAAGTTAAGTCAGAAAGGGAAAGACAAATACCATATGATATCAATTCTATGTGGGATCTAATATATGGCACAAATGAACCTATCTACAGAAAAGAAACAAACTCATAGACATGGAAAAGAGACTTGTGGTTGCCAAGGGGGAGGCAGGGACTGGCAGTTTGGCGTAAGTAGATGAAAACGATTGCATCTGTAATAGATAAGCAATGAGATTCTGCTGTATAGCACAGAAAACTATATCTGATCCCTTGTGATGGAACATGATGGAGGGTAATGTGGAAAAAAAGAATGTATATGAGGATACAGGATATGATGACGTATCCTGTCATGGCTCAGTGGTTAACAAACCCAACTAGCATCCATAAGGAAGTGGGTTCGATCCCTGGCCTCACTCAGTGGCTTAGGGATCCAGCATTGCCGTGAGCTATGGTATGCCTTGGGTGTGGCCCCAAAGAGACAAAAGACAAAAAAAAAAAAGAATGTATATGGACGTATGGCTGGGTCACTTTGTTCTGCAGCAGAAATTGACAGAACACTGTAAATCAACTGTAAGAAAAAAGTTTTTTAAATAAAATGAAATGAAAAAATAAATAACAAGAGTAATCTATGATGCTAATATAAAAAGACTCCCACTTGCCTCTGTAGCTGCCACTTTTCAGCTAATTTTATACCCAATTTGACTATTCATAAAAGTTAATGTAATACTACATACACAAGGAAGACTGCTTAGAGATCAGTTGGTGAGTCAAGTTAGACCGAATTTGCTTAAATAAGGATTAACTTACACTTCCCTGATGAAAAATGTTATTGAACATCTTTTCATGTGCTTAACTGTCATCTGTGTTATCTTTGGTAAAATGTCTATTTGAATCTTTTGTCCAATAGTCTGTATTTAGTTAGCTATGCAAGTTTTTTCTCTATTCTGGATACAAGCCTTTTATTAGACATGAGTTTTGCAAGTATTTTCTCTCCATCTGTGTCTTGTCTTTTTATTTTCTTGACAATGCCTTGTCAAGGGCAGAAGTTTTCATTTTGATGTTCAATCTATCAATTTCTATCTTTTATGGCTCATGCTTTACCTATATCTCCTAAGAAAACACTGCTTAATCCATCATAAAGATTTTATTACCCAAAGATTTTAATGTTTGTTTTTTCAAAAAAAAAAAAGTTTTACAACTTTAGCTCTTATATTTGGGTCCATAATTCATTTTCTGAATTGCTGAATGAGGTAAGAGTCAATATTCAGTTTTTGCATATGGCTAATTTCATTCTCTTGTAGTCAGAAGACTTACTTGTACATGTACTGTTTTTATGAGTTTTCATAGTTAACATCTAGTCACACACCTATCACCATAACCAACATACAGAATAGTTCCATACTGACCTGGGTTTTTTTTCACATTATAGATAATTTTATTTCAATGTTTTCTTTCTTTCTTTTTTTTAATCTTTTTGTCTTTTTGTCTTTTAGGGCCACACTGGCAGCATATGGAGGTTCCCAGGCTAGGGGTTGAATCAGAGCTGTAGCCGCTGGCCTATGCCACAGCCACAGCAATGCGGGATCTGAGCCCTGTCTGCGACCTACACCACAGCTCAGAGCAACACCAGATCCTTAACCCACTGAGCAAGGCCAGGGATCAAATGTCCTCATAGATGCTAGTTGGGTTTGTTAACCACTGAGCTATGACTGGAACTCCCTTTTCCTTGCTTTTCTACAGAGCATAAATATGTCACAATTTTATAACCAAAAAGTATATGTAGGAGTTCCCTGGTGGCACAGTAGGTTAAGAATCTGGCATTATCACTGCTGTGGCTTGGGTTGCTGCTGTGGCATGGGTGTGAACCCTGGCCTGGGAACTCTGCATGCTACAGGTGTGGCCAAAAAAAAAAAAAAAAAAAAAAGATACACATACACACACTCTTGAGAATGACTAATAAAAATCCCACAAACATAGCATCTTCAGATCACTGACTTAGTCTTTGTCAGGACTATACTTTCCTACCTGATTCTCAGTGCATTTAAGAAGAATATAAGATATTTTTTAAAAAAGATTTATCTGAGTTCCCATTGTGGCTCAGTGGCAATGGACCCAATTAGTATCCTGAGGACACGGGTCTGATCCCTGGTCTCACTCAGTGGGTTAAAAGATCTGAAGTTGCCATGAGCTGTGATGTAGGTTGCAGATGAGGATCAGATTCTAAATTGCTATGGCAGTGGCAGAGGCCAGCAGCTGTGGCTGTGAATAGACCCCTCACCTAGGAACTTCCATATACTGCTGGTGTGGCCCAAAAATAACAAAGCAAAAAAGTTTTTAAAAATTAAAAAAGTTTTTTATAGCATCTTTAGTTGTTTTTTCAGTGGGACAATTAATCAAGGTTGAGTCCATCATGTTGTCAGAAATTAATTACCAATCCCTGACATTTTATATATTTACTTGTTTATCTTTTAATTTATTCACTGTCTTATTTATTTGTGTATAGTCTACCTTCCCTAATTGAATATAAGCTCCTGAGAGAAGAACCTTACCCATATTGTTCACTGGTGTAACCTTTATACCTAATTGGAATTATTGGAAGTGGTAAGTATTCAATAAATATTTGTTGTTGAATGAATAGTGATGCATGCTTTCAAAAAATTAAAGGGGATAAAAACTGAAAACATAACCAATTCAAAATTTTCACATACTTACCATATTTGACTGTGGTTGCAATACCAGTCTTGCCTGTTTCTTTCTTTGTTTTCGGTAATAATTTTCAAATGTTTCCTCATCTCCCTAAAATAAAATTAGCAGAGTAATGAAAAATATACAAATAGAATGCTAAACAGATTAACTCTTTACCCCTTAAGAGTCCTTTTTAAGTTTCTAACAACTGGAATTAAATGCAGATTGGTATTTCCTACTGAACATCAAGAACAAATTTTTAGCATTTAGTTTAAAGACAGTAACCCTGTCTAGTATCATGGCAATTAAGAAGACTAAAGATTTAACAAAGGAAGGGAGGGAGGGAGGAAAGAAGGTAGGGAGGGAGGAAGGCAGATTGGGTGGGAAGAAGGAAGGAAGACTAAAGGTGGGTTCAAATAATTTGCCCAACTTATTATTTAGGCTTCAAAGACTGACCAAAGAAAATATGGCTGTCAGTGAGGGAAACTAAATAAGGAAATCAGCCGTCAAGCCCCAACTTCTGAACATACTGTATGAGGCCCTACGTGATCTGGCATCTTTCTCCATCTCTTGCCTTCTCTCATTATAGTCAATATACCATTTTCTTTTCACGTCCAGGCTTTTGTGAAATATGTTTTTCAGTTACTTTTCCCTATATGACTTTTTAATTTTTTGTTCGGCCGCACCCACAGCATGCAGAAGTTGCCAGGCCAGGGATCGAACTCATGTCACAGCAGTGATCTGAGCCGCAGCAGTTAACAATGGTGAATCCTTAACCCATCAAGCTACCAGGGAACTCCCTGAATTTTAATTTTAATTTTAATTAATTTAATTAGCCACATATAGCTAGTGGTTGCCACATCAGAGAGTGGAGATCTTTTTTATCTAACTCTAATAGAACATGGTCCCTGTCCATCTAGTTTATCATTGTATCCTTATCAGTTACACAATTCTTGGCACATGGAAGGCACTAAATAAATATTTGTTGATGAATAAATGACTGAAGAAGTAAATGGCTATATATCTATCTCCTCTGTCTTCCTCTCTTCTTAAAGAAAAATCCACCCAGAGTCATTAAAAAAGGTTTACAACCCATTCCCCTACTCAAGGATCCAAAGAGAATCTAAGAGAAAGAAAAAAAAAATGTTAATAACAGGAAAAAAAAATCAAAATTCATATTTTCACTGAGAAAATTCTGATATTTTAATACTCAAGTGGCTACAAAAAACATGACTTAGTAGCTATCAAAGGTAAACTCATGCATAAAATATTTTTGTGTAGGTATCACCTAGTGCAGTTCTTCCAACTTTTGCACTTTATTTAAAAGAATTTCAAAAAAAAAAACAAAAAACAAACCATGATCCCCCTGACAGTTTTATTTTGGTAACTAAATTTTTTTCACTATGAGTTTAACTAGATTAAAAGGATAAAATTTCAAATATATTATAAATAAAACTATTACATCCTCATTTAAACATGTCCAATGGATACATACCATCACTCATCTTAAAAACATGAACAAGTTCTTCAACATTCAGAAAGTTTATATTTTTCCTTTTTAAACTCGTATTTCAGCTTACTACCCTCATAGAACTTTTTCTAATTTAATGTGTTTTTTCTAATGCTATATTGTCTAATGTAATATGTTCTTATTTTTATTCGTATTTCTGAAACCGTAAGGCTTTAGGTATTAAAGTGGTTTTTTTACTTCTGGGTTGAATTATCATTAATAATTAGTACATAATGATCAAAGCAACCTAAGTATATTACACATTTTGATAATTAATGAGCCAAAAAGTAAATTTCTATTGAAAATGAATATCTGAATAGGATTAATGGGGCTACTTTTCTTCTTTTCTTTCTTTTCTTCTTTCTAGGGCTGCACCTGCAGCATATGGACAGTCCCAGGCTAGGGGTCGAATCAGAGCTACGGCTGTAGGCCTCCACTAAAGCCACAGAAAGGCAGGATCCAAGCCATGTCTGTGATCTGCACCACAGCTCACAGCAATGCTGGACCCTTAACCCAGTGAGTGAGGCCAGGAATTGAATCCGCATCCTCATGGATCCTAATCAGGTTCAATAATTGCTGGGTCATGAAGGGAACTCCCTTTTTTTAAATTCAATTGACAATGTACTTTTTGGTTAAAACTCTGAGCTGCAAATTTAGTAAATTTAATTCACACAAAGAAGTGCCCACTCTAATACCTGATCTTATTACAAACTGAATGTGATGGTAGAAAGAGTCAATCAGTTACTAAATTCAGCAAATCTTTTATGAAATATCAGATACAATGCAAGGCACCAGGGAAAGAACAACAAACAACATCTGTGGTGTCTATTCTTGTTGACTGTGTAGATACAGCACAGGGATAATAAAAAGTAACAAAAGTGCTACTGGCACTCACTATAGTTTATGGTGTCCATATAAGACAGAAAAATTGAGCACTAACCAAAGCAAAAAAAATCATTCCTCTACACCAAACCCAAAAAATCTACAGGAAAACATCTAACTTGAAAGGAGTAGTGAAAGAATAAAACAACATGAGAACAGCAGATATCTGTTGATCTATAACACCAGACAGCAGTATAATCTTGATGGAACTCAGCCTCTGTTTGCCTCAGGTATAAATAGAGTTAAATATGTGTATTTATATAACACACACACACATATCTATATATATATATATAGTCACCTGAAACTGAAAATAATCTACAAAGTTAAGGTAGTTTATACACACACACATTTGAATAATTATTTTTCATAGAACAGACTAAAAAGTATTATTTTGATTCTATAGATTGAGTTTGTATAGCTTTAAAAAGAGAAATTCTTCTTAAAGGTCCATTCAAAAAGCTCAACACATTTGAATATTATTAACTTATTTGTAAAAAATGAGTTTACATTGATATTGTGCTTGTATATCATTTTTATCTTAGCTATGAAGGGCAGAACTGGTCCTATCTTTCAATAGAGGGCTAAAAGAAAAAAAAGGTTAGCTAATAAAGATAATTCCATTTATTCTAATGAACATAACTGTCATTATTTTTAAATTACATAAGTAATCCAAACCTCAAAACTCTTTAAAAGTAAGTGGCTTAAGAAGGCAATGGAATGACATATCAAAAGTGCTGAAAGAAAAACCAAGAATTCTATATCCACCAAAACTACTGTTAAAAAGCAAAAGAGAATTAAGACATTCCCAGGTAAATACAGTTAAATATGTGTATTTATATTGAGAGATTGATGATGCTAGCAAAATTGAGAGAACTGATGCTAGCAGAACCTTCCCTAAAATATTAATAGGACTACTTCTGGCAGAAACTAAAGGACACTTCAATTCACATGAAAAAAATTAAGAATACCAGTAAAGGTGAATACAGAGGTAACTATAAAGACAGTAAAAATGTACTTTTGTTTCGAACTTCTTTCTTCTGATTCAAAAAACAACTGTATAAAGAATGATAAATCTGTGTCAATGGCTGATAATATATAAATATATAATTAGTATGATAACAATAACACAGAGGAAAGGGGTAACTGTGAACTATATTGTTTTAAGATAAAGATGTTCACTGTAATCCCAGGGCAAATGCTAAGAAAACAGTGAATACATATGTATAAACAAACGATAAGAGAATTAAAATGGTACGTCAGAAAATGGTACATGAGAAAGCAACAAAGTCTTAAAAATATATGAAGTAAAAACTGGCAGAACTAAGGGAAGAATAGACAACTCAATAGTTGTATTTGGAGGCTATAATATTCTCACTTTCAAAAACAGAAGAGGCAGAAAATCAATAAGGAAACAGAAGATTTGAACATTATAAAGTAACTAGACCTAATTGGTGTCTACAGATCACACCACCCAACAACAGCCAGATATATATTCTTCTCAAGTTTACATGGAATATTCTCCAGGATAAAGCAAATGTTAGGCCATAAAACAAGCCTGAATAAATTTAAAAGGACTGAAATCATACAAAGTATTATTTCTGACCACAGTGAGATTAAATTGTAATCAATAGTAGGACTTTTGAGAAATTCACAAACATGGGGATTAAACACCTAAATAACCAATGAGTTAAAGAAGAAATCACAGGAATTTAGAAAATATTTTGAGATAAATGGAAAAAACATACAACACACCAAAACACATGGATGCAGCTAAAGCAGTGGTTAGAAGGAAATTTATACCTTTAAATGTCTATATTTAAAAAGAGAAGTTCTCAGGTGGCACAGCAGGTTAAGGATTTGCATTGTCACTGATTGGCTCAAGCTGCTGCTGTGGCAAGGGTTCAATCTCTGGCCCAGGAATTTCCACATGCCCCAGGAGCAGGCAAAAATGAAAAGAAAAGAAAACTTATTTTTTTTTTTTTAAAAAAAAGAAGACTTCAATCAATAACTTTAATTTCTACCTATGTGAAAGAAGTTGAACACAAATGGCCACATACAGTATGATTCCACTTGTATAGCTATCCAGAATAGGCAAATTCATAGAGAGAGTAAATTAGTGGTTTCCAGGGACTGGGGAGCAGGGGATAAGGAGTGACTGCTAATAGGTAAGGATTTCTTTTTTGTGATATTGAAATGTTCTGGAATTAGCAGTACTGGTTGCACATCCTTGTGAACCTGCTAATACCACTGTGTTGCATATATTACAAGGGGAATTTTTTTTTTTTTTGTCTTTTTACTTTTTCTAGGGCTGCTCCCATGGCATTTGGAGGTTCCCAGGCTAAGGGGTCTAATCGGAGCTGTAGCCACTGGTCTACACCAGAGCCATCGCAATGAGGGATCTGAGCCACGTCTGAGACCTACACCACAGCTGATGGCAATGCCAGATCCTTAATCCAGAACCTCATGGTTCCTAGTCGGATTCGTTAACCACTGAGCCACGACGAGAACTCCAAGGGGAAATTTTTTTGTTACATGAATATATCACAAAAATGCTATTTAAAAAAGGGGTGGGGGTTAACTATCCAGCCAAAAATGAAAACAATGTGCTGTGGAGTAAACAAATACAGAAGTCACATATTTAAGGAGTTCCCGTTACAGGTCAGCGGGTAAAACCCAACTACTATCCATGAGGATTCAGGCTCAATTTCTGGCCTCACTCAGAGGATTAAGGATCCTGTGTTGCTGTGAACTACGGTACAGGTCAGAGACACGGCTCGGATCCCGTGTTGCTGTGGCTGTGACAGAGGCCAGCAGCTGTAGCTTAGATTCCACCCTAGCCTGGGAACTTCCATACGCTACAGGTGCAGCCCTAAAAACCAAAAAACAAACAAACAAACGAAAGTAACATATATAAAAGTTAGCTGTGATACAACAACAGCACAAAGGGAAGAAGACAGAAATGTCAGGTTCTTTTAATATACATGAAAAGTATACTTGGAAGTAGACTAGGACAAGTTAAAGAAAAAAATAAATGCCTTACACTCAGTGGATTATTTCACAAATAAATACTACAAGATTTGCAGCTCACTGAGCTTGAGGGCAGCCTTTAGAAAAGTAGACCTAAAAACCACACATGTCTTTTTAATAATACAAATACATGCACACATGTGTGTATACACACATATAGGTATACACAAAACATACACACACACACACACACACACACATATATAAAAGATACTTACCAAAACAGAATAAATGTGCAAACATCGGTAAACAGGGGAAAAATCAACAAGATCTTGAACAGTTAAGACCTGAAAAATAAATCCATTTTTAAAAAATCATAAGTCAAACTACCAGTCCACTATTGAGATTCACGTTCTAACATTTACCAGCTATAAAAAGCATATAATATAAACACAATGGCTTTTTTATTCTGTTTTGGCATTTGCTTAGTAGTTCATTCTTCATATATTTGTCATCATTGTTGGCTGCTTTAGATTATTAGGTAATAAAGAGGAGAGGCTGTATATCTTTAACATGCTTGGTAGATTACCAGAAAATTGCTATGGATAACTAGATACATCATTATTGCTTTTTGGTAAAGACGGTGCATGAATGTATGGTTTAACTGTAGAAGTTCCTTCTCTTCTGCAGCTAAGTCACATGATTTATCATTTCATCAAATTGAAGACATCATCACTATTATGTAACACTAAGAAAGAAAACACTACCACTTGAGACTATAGTATCATCAATTTTAAGATGTATTCTGATTCTGAGATGTTGATAATGTTTTTAAAGTTCACCTTAGAATTGACGAAACAGAGTAATATAGTTTCCCAAACTTGAGAAACTTTTCTTTTTTTACTGGTTTTTTTTTTTTTTTTTTTTTTTTTGTCTTTTTAGGCCCACACCAGTGGCACATGGAGGTTCCCAGGCTAGGGGTCGATTCCAAACTGTAGCCTCCAGCCAACCCCACAGCCACAGCAATGCTGGATCCTTAACATACTGAATGAGGCCAGGGATTGAACTCATGTCCTCATGAATACTAGTTGGGTTCATTCACCGCCGAGCCACAACAGACGCTCTGAAAAACTTTTCTTAAAGATAGACATTTCTATTCTCACAAATCCTCAAGATGAACTTAAATTATTTTTATCACAGTGTTATTTATTTGGGAAAACGGCAGAAGCAAAATATGGTAACAGTAAAATACACTGGGGAGAAAAGGGAAACAACCAAGTTTCACTTAGAGTATTGATCTGGGGATAAGGTACGATGATAATGCTTCTAGCAGTTAAAGATAATGCAAAGCAGATGAAGGAAAATTAAGATAAAAAGATGAGACAGTCCATTTACACCATGCTGAATTTCAAGAGAGCACAGACTTATAGAGATTCTCTGAATAATAATAAAGAAGGAACAGGGAGTTCCCGTAGTAGCTCAGTGGGTTACAAACCTGACAAGCAACCATGAGGATATGGTTTCAATCCTTGGCTCTGCTCAATGGGTTAAGGATCCTGTATTGCCAAGAGCTGTGGTGTAGATCCAGACACATCCTGGATTCCGCGTTGCTGTGGCTGTGGCCATCAGCTGCAGCTCAGATTCGACTCCTAGCCTGGGAATTTCCACATGCCTCAGGTGCAACCCTAAAAAGAAAAAAAAAAAAGAAAGAAAAAAAGAACAAAAAAGCAGCTTTCAGAAACAATTATTTAGGAGTTTCCATCGTGGCTCAACAGAAACGAATCTGACTAGCATCCATGAGGACACAGGTTCAATCCCTGGCCTCGCCCAGTGGCTTAAGAATCCGGCGTTGGAGTTCCCATCGTGGCGCAGTGGTTAATGAATCCGACTAGGAACCATGAGGTTGCGGGTTCGGTCCCTGCCCTTGTTCAGTGGGTTAACCATCCAGTGTTGCCATGAGCTGTGGTGTAGGTTGCAGATGTGGCTCGGATCCCGCATTGCTATGGCTCTGGCATAGGCCAGGGGCTACAGCTCCGACTGGACCCCTAGCCTGGGAACCTCCATATGCTGCGGGAGTGGCCCAAGAAATAGCAAAAAAAAGATTAAAAAAAAAAAAAAGAATCCGGCATTGCCATGAGCTATGGTGTAGGCATCAGACACGGCTCGGATCTGGCATTGCTGTGGCTGTGGTGTACGGTGGCAGCTACAGCTCTGATTTGACCCCTGGCCTGGGAACCTCCATATGCCGCAGGTTCAGCCCCCCAAAAAACAAAAAACAAAACAAACAAAAAACCCCACAATTATTTAATTTCATGGGACTAATCAGAATTAATTCTATATTAGAAGGACATTAAATAATATATATGTATTTTTGCTGTATAGCAGAAATTGGCACAACACCATGTATCAACTATACTTTAATTTCAAATGTAAAAAAAATTACTTTGTAGTAAGTATCTCAGCACCAAAGAAGAAAAAAAGGTAGGCTATCCAAATTAGTCTAAATGAGGCGGTTAAGCCATTATGCATTAAATTACTGCCATGGGTAAGTAATATATGAGTGTTCACTACAAAAAGAAATTATTAAATTTACACTTTTACTGCTAATTATGGCAGAACACCTAGGTTCAAATATTTGCAGCTTACAAATACAATCTATGATACATCTTATCTGTCAATTATGCAGACTAACATTTTAGATGACTCTTTTGCCCTAATAGCTCATCACAAACTGATCTACATTAATTCAATATGCACACAGGAAGACAACCTACAATTCAAAAAAGTCATTCCAAAATAGATGAGAGATGGAGTTCCAATCATGGCTCAGTGGAAATGAATCTGACTGGTATCCATGAGGATGCAGGTTTGATTCCTGGCCTCGCTCAGTGGGTTAAAGATCTGGCATTGCCACAAGCTGTGGTGTATATTGCACATGCAGTTCGGATCTGGTGTTGCTGTGTCTGTGGCACAGGCGAGTGGCTACAGCTCCGATTAGACTCCTGGCCTGGGAACTTCCATATGTCATGGGTACGGGCCTAAAAAAGGAAAAAAAAAAAAATAGATGAGAGAGGGAGAATGGAGAGAAAAAAAGATGAAAAGAAAGGAAAGAAGGGAGTTCCCTGCTGGCTCAGCAAGTTAAAGATCTAGCATTGTCACTTCCATGGCACAGGTTCAATCTCTGGCCCAGGAACTTACACAAGCCACAAGGTGCAGCCGAAAATTTTTTTTTTTGCTTTTTTTTTTTGCTTTTTAGGGCAGTACCTGTGGCATATGCAATTTCCCAGGCTAGGTGTAGAATTGGAACTGCAGCTGCTGACCTAAGCCATAGCCACGGCAATGCTGGGATCTGAGCCCCATCTGCGACCTACATCACAGCTTACAGCAATGTTGATCCTTAATCCACTGAGTGAGGGCAGGGAAACCCACATCCTCATGAATATGAGCTGGGTTCTTAACCTGCTGAGCATCAGTAGGAACTCCCCCAAAAATTTAAAAATTAAAAAAGGAAGGAACAAAGATATAAACAAAGAAAGATCACCTCCTCTTCATTTTCATCCTCTTCCTCAAATCCATGTTTCAATTCAATTTCATTCCTTTCTTCTGGAATTCTATCATTTATATACATATTCTTCCCAAATTTTACATTATTTTGCTTCTGCAGAGTAATACTGAAGGTTTTCTGCTGCTGTGCCTATTTTGGAAAAAGAAAAATTCAGATTATTTGAAAATTTACTGTGTGTAGGGAGGGATTAAATAGGAGTTTGGGATTAACATATACACACTACTATATATAAAACAGATAACTTACAAGGACCTACTGTAGAGCACAGGGAGCTATATTCAATATTTTGAAATAAACTGTAAGGGAAAAGAATCTTTTAAAAATGGATACATATGTATGTATAACTGAATCATTTTGCTGTACACCTGAAACTAACACAACACTGTACGTGAATTAGACTTCAATTTCTAAAAAATTGAAAAAAAGAAAATTTAGTGGTCAAAGGTGGTTCAAGAATTTGTTCATATTTTCTCATCTTTTTAATGTCTGTAAGTGTAGGATCTGGAATGATGTCCCATTTTTTATTCATGATTTGTGCCCTCTTCTTTGTTCAGAGGTTTTGCAGGGAGTTATCAATTTTATTTGAAAAGATTAGGAATCAACTTTTGGCTTTGTTGATCCTCCATACTGTATTTTGTTTTCTATTATAAGTTTTTTTTTTTTGGTAGTACCCATGGTATTTGGAAGTTTCCAGGCCAGGAACTGAACCCAAGCCATAGCAAGGACACGAGCCCCTGCAGTGGCAACTGGATTCTTAACCTGCTGTACCGCAAAAGAACTCCCTGGGTTTTTTTGTTGTTGTTTGTTTTTTTAAATATTTTATTACTTAAATGAATTTATCACATCTGTAGTCATATAATGATCATAACAATACAATTTCACAGGATTTCCATCCCACAGCCCAAGCACATCCCCTCATCCCCCAAACTGTCTCCTCCGGAGACCATAAGTTTTTTGATGTCTGTGAGTCAGCATCTGATCTGCAAAGAAGTTCAGTCTGTCCTTTTTTCAGATTCCACATATCAGTGAAAGCACTGGATGTTGGTGTCTCATTGTACGGCTGACTTCACTTAGCATGATAGTTTCTAGGTCCATCCATGTTGCAAAAAATGCCAGTATTTCGTTCTTTTTAATGGTTGAGTAATATTCCATTGTGTATATGTACCACATCTTCTGGAACCCCTCCTCTGTCGATGGACATTTAGGTTGTTTCCATGTCTTGCCTAGTGCAAAGAGTGCTGCAGTGAACATCGGAGTACATGTTTCTTTGCGAGTCGAGGTTTTCTCTGGGTAGATGCCCAGGAGTGGGATTGCTGGATCAAATGGTAGTTCTATGTTTAGTTTTCTGAGGAATCTCCATAGTGCTTTCCACAGTGGTTGCACCAATTTACAATCCCACCAACAGTGTACTAGTGTTCCTTTTTCTCCACACCCTCTCCAGCACTTACTGTGTGTAGACTTTTTGATGATGGCCATTCTGGCTGGTATAAGGTGGTACCTCAGAGTGGTTTTGATTTGCATCTCTCTAATAATGAGTGATGTTGAACATCTTTTCATGTGTTTCTTGGCCATCTGTATGTCTTCTTTGGAGAAGTGTCTGTTTAGATCTTCTGCGCATTTTTGATAGGCTTGTTTGTTTTTTTGGTGTGGAGCTACAGAAGGTGTAAGAACTCCCTGTTTTATATTACACTGATTTCTACTCTTCTCTCTCTCTCCTTTTTTTTTTTTTTTTTTTTTTTTTTTTGGCCACATCTGCAACATAAGGAAGTTTCTGGGCCAGGGATGGAACCTGAGGTGTAGCTGCGGCAATGCCAGATCCTTAACTCACTGTGCCAGGCCAGGGATCAAACCCACACTGCTACAGAGACAACACCAGATCCTCCACATTCTGTGCCACAGCAGGAACTCCAATTCTACTCTTACCTTGATTATCTCCTTCCATTTTCTTTTTTTCAATTTTATTTTATTCTGGTAAGTACATTTAACATGAGATCTACCCTCTTGAATTTTTAAGTGTACATGCATTTTACATTATTAATATGTTCTATTAATAATATATTATTGCTGATAGGTATGTTTTTACAGATGAATTAAGTTTATTCATCTTGACTGAAACTCTATGCCTGTTGATTAACAACTGATTAACAACTCCTCATTTCCCCTAGCAACCACCATCCCACTCTCTGATTCTATGAATTTGACTTTTTAGATAGTTCATAATTTCTTTTTTAAAGGCTGGATAACATTCCATTGCATGTATATAACGCATTTTCTTAATCTATTCATCAGTGGACATTTAGGTTGTTTCCACATCCTGGATATTATGAATAATGCTGCAAAGAGTATGGGAATGCTAGTATCTCTTCAAGATGCTGAGGGTTTTT
Organism: Sus scrofa; assembly: GCF_054392235.1. NCBI lineage: Eukaryota > Metazoa > Chordata > Mammalia > Artiodactyla > Suidae > Sus > Sus scrofa. The sequence continues at coordinate 126,622,808 of NC_139396.1, read as the reverse complement.
TGGATAAATACCATCATGGGACATAGGATAGCTCTATTTTTAATTTTTTCAGGAACCTCCATACTATTTTCCATAGCCGCTAGACCATATGGCATTCCCATCAATATTGTGCAAGGGTTCCAATTTTTTCCTTACCAACACATGCTGCACTTTGGGGGGGGGGCGGTAATAGCCATTTTGAGAGGTATAAGGGAGTATCCTACTGTGATTTCGATACATTTCCCTAATGCTTAATGAAGTTTAGCATTTTTCTGTACACCTGATGACTTTTTTTTTCTTTTTAGGGCTGCACCTGTGGCATGTAGAAGCTCCTGGCTAGTGGGTCGAATTGGAGCTGCAGCTGCTGGCCACAGCAACATGGGATCTGAGCCACATCTGCAACCTCCACTGCTGGATCCTTAACCCACTGAGCGAGGCCACAGATCAAATCCACATCCTCAGGGATACTATGTCAAGTCTTTAACCTGCTAAGCCACAGCACGAACTCTCTTGTTAGCCATGTTCCTTTGGAGAAATATATATAGAAATTTCTAGTTCTTTTTTTTTTTTTTTTTTTTGTCTTTTTGCTATCTCTTTGGGCCGCTCCCGCGGCATATGGAGGTTCCCAGACTAGGGGTCCAATTGCAGCTGTAGCCCCTGGCCTATGCCAGAGCCACAGCAACGCGGGATCCGAGCCGCGTCTGCAACCTACACCACAGCTCACGGCAACGCCGGATCGTTAACCCACTGAGCAAGGGCAGGGACCGAACCCGCAACCTCATGGTTCCTAGTTGGATTCGTCAACCACTGCGCCACGACGGGAACTCCTCTAGTTCATTTTTTAATTAGGTGATTATCTTTTTGTTATTAAGTTAATTCTTACTTATTTTGGAGATTAACTCCTAATCAGACGTATAGTTTGCAAATCTTTCCTCCCATTCTATAGGTTGCCTTTTCACTCTGTTAATGGTCTTCTTTGCTACACAGATGCTTTTGAGTTTGATGTAATTCCACTATTTTTGTTTATGTTGCCTATGCTTTTTATGTCATGTCAATACTTCTACTTTTATTAAGTTTAATTTGCTGTTGTTTCTCTAACTTCCTAAAATGGGTATTTACATAACTGATTTCTGCCGTCCTTTCCTAGTTTATAAATGTAAGTCTATAAATTTCCCTTAAACATGACTTTTGTCACATCCTGTTTTTTAAATGTCATATTTTCATTATAATTCAATTCAAAACATTTTCTCATTTCAAATGAGCGTCTCCTCTGACCCATGGGTTATTTAGAATTTTATTTCTTAATTTCTAAACATATCGAGATTTTATATTTATTTATTTTCAGTTTCTGGAATAATGCCAAAATAGCCAAAGAATATGTTCTGAATTATTTCAATCCTTTGAAATTTATTGATATCTGATCTATGGACCAGAAATATCAATCTTGGCAAATGTTCTTTAAAAATGTATATTCTGAAACTATGATACAGTGCTACATGTGTCGATTAGGTCAGGGTTGCTAATCATAATTTATTAATCTATCTTTATCTATCTATCGATCTTTTGATGTATCGATCTATCTGTCATCTTTTTAGGGCCACAGCCATAGCAGATGGAAGTTCCCAGGCTGGGGGTTTAACTGGAGCTGCAGCTGCTAGGCTATGCCACAGCCACAGCAATGCCAGATCCAAGCCACATCTGCGACCTACACCTCAGCTCACAGCAACACCAGATCCTTAACCTACTGAGTGAGGCCAGGGATCAAACCCACATCCTTGGTACTGGTCAGGTTCTTAACCCACAGAGCCACAATGGGAATTCTGCTAATCATATTATTTAAAAGGACTAAATCCTTACTATATCTATTGGTGCCAGTAGCCAGTAGTTACTGAGAGGAGTTCATTAAAATCTCCTACGATTATCAAGTTGTCTATTTCTCCTTTTAATTCTTTTTTTTTTTTGTCTTTTTGCTATTTCTTGGGCTGCTCCCGTGGCACATGGAGATTCCCAGGCTAGGGGTCCAATAGGAGCCGTAGCCACCAGCCTACACCAGAGCCACGCCACAGCTCACGGCAACACCAGATCCTTAACCCACTGAGCAAGGGCAGGGATCGAACCCGCAACCTCATGGTTCCTAGTCGGATTCGTTAACCACTGCGCCACGACGGGAACTCCATCACCAGTAATTCTTTTTAAAGAGGTAAGCCAAATACATAAATGAAAACACCCAGAAAAAATTAAAAGATATGATACATACATGAACATACATAAAATATGCTCCCTTAACTCCAAGTGATTATTTATAGAAAAAAGTCTACTAACCTCACAGAAAGAACTATGGTGTCAAGTTGCAAACATATTCCACAGAAAATGCCCAGTTTGTGAAGACTAAGAATGCAGAAGCTGTTAACTTAATTATTGACAAAAATGAACATTTCTACAGATTAAAAAGTTGAGAACCCTTATATTTTCTTTTACACATTTTAGTGATATTCCACTATCAGAATTTCATTATTAGAGATTGAAAAAACATATAGGCTTAATCAAGGATTTTAACTTCCTTATATAATGCATATTAGTGGAACACTCCTGTTTCGGTTGGTCAGGTTGTAGCTACTCTGTTCTGTTAGCATGCAGAAAGTTTACCCACTGCCTCTTTAGGGTGAATTCTCTCTAAGGGATACATGACTTCTAATCAGACCTTTCTACTCTCAGACAATCAGACAATGCAAATCACAGAAATCTAGCTCTACCCTCACCTAGACCCCGATGTTGGCTCCAAAGGCTTGTGCTTGAGAAAAATCACTATCCCTCCATTACTATCATCAACCTACTCACTGAAAAAATATCAGAATTCCCTTTTTCCTCATGTGCCCAAACTAATTTTGTCTATGATTTTCAGTTTTAACAATAAAAAAACATTTATTTAAAGCATTGTTTCCAAACTGTGTTATGTATAAAACTAATATTTCACACAGTATCAATAGATACTCCTTTAAAAAGGTGTTCTATGCTCAAATAAGTTAAATATTACATACTATATCTCTCTTCCAAGGGATTTAAAATTCATAAGAAATATGCTTAACTTTATTTAACCAAGATTTCCCAAACTTATTTGGCCATTTAGTCCCTTTTTCCCCTAAAATGTCAGTCAGGAATATAATATTAAACTGTTAACAGAGACTATGAATTTTAGGTATTTAATGGCTAATTAAACATCAAACTACTCATAGTGGACCCATCTCTCATATTAGATTGAGGGGAAAAACCCTATAAAAGCAAGGCTGTCTTTTACTTTAAAAAAATTATCCCTAGAGAAGCCAAAGCTCAGCTCTAAACTCTTTTAAAAAAATAAATAACGTCCTCTGCAACTCATGTACAGCACAGTGCTAGATCCCAGAAAGGCAAAAATAAGTAGGATGGATATATCTCCTTCACCTTAAAAACTCACTATCTAGTCAAAAACACAAAAAAAGGAGTTCCCACTCTGGCATAGTGGGTTAAGGATCCAATGTTGTCACAGCTGTGGCATAGGTGCGGCAGTACAGGTTTAATTCCCAGCCTCATGAAGTAGGTTAAGGATCCAGTGTTGCCACAGCTGTGGCATAGGTGGCAGCTGCAGCTCACATGTGATCCCTGGCCCAGAACTTCCATATGCCATGGGTGCAGCTGGAAAAAAAAAATGAAATAACCAATTATAACGCAGTGTGAAAAGTACAATAGATGTATGCACTGAAGAGGAAGTGACCATCTCTAGCTAGCAGGAGTGAGACAAAGGAAGGTAGATTTCACAAAGTGATGCTTAAGTCAGCTTTTGGGGGAAAAAGCAGGAATTCATCAGACTGGACAATTTAGAAGAATGGAAGACATTCTAGGTAGAAGAAACAACTAGTGTATTCAAAAACTTATGAGATCTGATAACCTAACAGCACTCAAGGAAGAGGGAGTATAAGAGATGAGGTTTTTGTTTCATGCTCAGGAATCTGAACTTAGGTAACTAGGAATCACTGAAGAATAAGTGATTTGGTCAAACTTGCATTTTAGGGCAAAAAGCAAAAGGAGAAAAGACCAGAAAAAAAGGAAAATAGTTAATTCGATATAACAATAGCCTGAGTAAGTAGAGGAAAGGGCACAGAAACTATAGATATTTAGAAGCAGAAATGATAGTTAATAAGTAGGATTTAGTAACAAACTACATAAAGGGTATAAATACTCCTGAAAAGTCCAAAGCATCCCCCAGTTTCTAGCTTGTGAAAACAGTAGATACCTCTATCTGAGATAAGAAATACAGAAAAAAAAAAAAACTGATATAATGAAAAGATAATGAGGTTACTTTTAGAAATGCTGGGTTTAAAGTGTGTATAGGGCACTGAAGTGAATATATAACAAGCAAATCCATAAACGGGATATAAGATAATGGAATTAACCATAATATACAAAGAATGTCCAAGGGTGGGAGGTACTGATTAGCAAAGGACAAGGTTTCCATTTATGTCATGTAAGGAGATGCTAGAATCAAACTGTGATTCTGCCAAAGTGACCACAGTTTATGAGAGACTCCAGAAGGTTTCCAATGCTGAAAAATCACAAGAAATTAAATGGGAGCCAACGGGAAACCAAAATTTAACAAAACAAATTTTCTTATTAACTCATAAGGACTCTACCTGTTTCACCATTAGAAAACTCTCTAACGTCTCAATTTCGTGGAGGAAAACCTGTAAAGAAAACAATACCTATAGACAAAAGAGGTCTGTATAAAAGGCTATCTTTAAGTTGCAGAGGTAAGGAGCTTGATTGTTTATACAAGAAAAAATAAGTGGTAAACCAGGAGGAGTCTATTCCCACCCAGCAGGAAATTCACATAAACCTTAAGTCCTAGGATCCATGATTTGGTGGACTGTCAAGGCAGAAAAAGTACAAAACTGCGCGATGAAAACCAGTTCAGAAAGGATAAGTTTAATAACGAAACTCAAGTAAAATGTATAATGGAACATGAACTTTAAACTACTGTTCACAAGCTTAACAGTGAAAAATTTTACCATATGGTTGTGTTTTTTTATCCCCACTGCAAATACAGAATACCTTGCCCAGATGTAATGAAAAACCACTGAAAATACTGATCCTGAAGGCAAGAATATAAAAATTTGAAGAGCTCACCAGTGGGGAGAACACTCACTGAACAGAGACAACCAATGGGAAAGATGTAATCCCGAGATTAATGGGAGGTCCTATGGGAAGGATCAGAGGCTTCCGATTTACATATTATAAAATGAATCAGTCCTATTACTATCTTGAAGTATCAACAGAAGAGAAAGATGATCACTTCAGAGGAAAACTATGAAATTCCACACTTTTTTCTAGTTTAACAAGTTTAATATTATCTTTTGGTTCTATCAAGTTCTCCATTCCTGCAGCTTTCTTAACCTATATGGTTCTCAGGAACAATCACAGTAGCTAGATTCAGATCTCCAGATTCTTTTTCTCAACCTGCCTTTTTGAATCTTCTTCTCTTACATTTACTTTGCTCTCTCTCTTTCTATCACACACATAAGCAAACACAAATACACACAAACACCCACCCACACACTCTCTCTCTCTCTCTTTTTTTTGTCAGTATCCAAGTTCCCAGGCCAGGGACTGAACCTGCACCACAGTAGCGATCTAAGCTGCTGCAGTGACAATGCCAGATCCTTAACCTGTTGTGCCACAAGCGAACTCCATCTTACACTTTCTTAATATTTACTTTTTCCAGGCTACTAATCTGCTGTTCAAACTCTAACTCACTGGGCTACACTTCTACTATTTCCATTCTTATACTACCACCCACAACTAACCATATTCACACTATCTCAGTGGCCTCAGGTCTAGCTTTCACAGATAAGAAAAGAAAAAAGTTTGGTTTAAATTCTACTTTGTAGCTTCTTTTTATTTATAGCAAATAAAAATAATTTTGTCAACCAAGTATTTAACTAATCTGAATAAAAGATAACTATCAAAGTAATATGAAAATCAAATCTGCTCCATGGAAAAAAAGGGAACCCTCATACACTGTTGGTGGGAATGCACATTGGTATAGCCACTGTGAAAAACAGTATGGAGGTGTCTCAAAAAGCTAAAAATAGAACTATCTTATGACCCAGCAGCTCTACTCCTGGATAGAAAGATAGATAGATATCTCCCAAAAAAAAAACAAAAACACTAATTCAAAAAGATATATAAACCCCAGTGTTCGGAACAGCATTATTTACAATTGCCAAGGAGTCCCTTTCATAGCTCAGTGATTAACAAGCCAGACTAGTATGCGTGAGGACATGGGCTCAATCCCTGGCCTTGATCAGTGGGCTAAGGATCCAGCATTGCCGTGAGCTGTGGTGTAGACTGCAGACGTGGCTCAGATCCCGAGTTGCTATGGTTGTGGTGTAGGCCAGCAGCTACAGCTCTGATTTGACCCCTAGCCTGGGAACCTCTATATGCCAAGGGTGTGGCCCTAAAAAAAAAAAAAAAAAAAAAAGCCGAAAAACAAAAAACAATTGCCAAGATTTTGAAGCAACCTAAGGAATTTCCAGTTTTTGGCCAGTTCTGAATAAAGCTCTTATGAACATATAAGAATGTTTTCATTTCTCACTGATAAATACCTAGGAGAGGAATTACTGACGCTAAAGGTAGGTACATTTATTTTATAATTACCAAATCTTTTCCCATTGTTCATCTTTCTATTATTGAGCTGTAGGAGTTAATTCAAAGACAGTACTTTTGATTTCCTTTAAAAAGAGAGTAATTTATTCTTAGGAGAGAAAGAACATAGGCAAAACATTCTCCAACATCAACCGTACAAATGTTTTCTTAGTCAGTCTTCCAAAGCAATAGAAATAAAAATGAAAACAAACCAATAGGACCTAATCAAACTGACAAGCTATTGCACAGCAAAGGACCCCATTTAAAAAAAAAAAAAAGACAACCTACAGAATGGGAGAAAATAGTTTCAAATGATGCAACTGACAAGGACCTAATCTCTAAAATATACCAACAACTCATACAAATCAACAGCAAAAAAAAAAAAACCAATTGAAAAAGAAGACATTTCTCCAAAGAAGACATATGGACGGCCAACAGACACTTGGAAAAATATTCAACATCACTAATTATCAGAGAAATGCAAATCAAACTACAATGGGGTACCACCTCATTCTACTCAGGATGGCCATCATTAGTAACTCTACAAATAACAAAAGCTGGGGAGGGTGTGGAGAAAATGGAACCCTCCTACATTGTTGGTGGGAGTGCAAATTTATACAACCGCTATGGAAAAAAGCATAGGTACCTCAGAAAACTAAATATAGAACTACCAGATGATCTAGCAATCCCACTCTTGGGCATATATCCAGACAAAACTTTCCTTGAAAAAGATGCGTGCACCCTTGTGTTCTGTGCAGCACTATTCACAATAGTTAAGACATAGAAACAACTTAAATGTCCAAAGACAGATAAATGGATTAAGAAGATGTGGTACATATACACATTGGAATACTACTCAGGCATAAAAAAAAGAACAAAATAATGCAGCAACATGGATGAAACAAGAGGCTCTCATACTAAGTGAAGTTAAGTCAGAAAGGGAAAGACAAACACCATATGATATCACTTCTATGTGGGATCTAATATATGGCACAAATGAAACTACCTACAGAAAAGAAACAAGCTCATGGACATGGAGAACAGACTTGTGGTTGCGGGGGAGGAAGTGGGGTAGACCAGGAATTTGGGGTTAGTAGATGCAAACTATTACATTTGGAATGGATAAGCAAAGAGATTCCACTGTATAGCACAAGGAACTAACTGTATCTGATCACTTGAGATGTAACATGATGGAGGGTAATGTGAAAAAAAGGAATGTATATGGATGTATGGCTGGGTCACTTTGCTGTGCAACAGAAAATGACAGAACACTGTAAATCAACTATAATAAAAAAACCGTTTCAAATAAAACAATGTAAAATAAAATGAAAAAAATAAAAAGAGAATAACCTGTGACCTTAGCATAAAAAGCCTCCCATTTGCCTCTATGGCTGTCATTTTTCAGCTAATTTTATACCAAAATTGACTATTTGTAAAAGTTAATATAGGAGTTCTCATTGTGGCTCAGCAGTTAACAAACCCGAATAATATCCATGAGGATGTGGGTTCGATCCCTGACCTTGCTCAGTGGGCTAAGGATCTGTGGTGTAGGTGGCAGAGGCAACTCTGATTCCAAATTGCTGTGGCTATGGTGTAGTCCGGCAGCTACAGCTCCAGTTCAACCCCTAGCTTGGGAACCTCCATATGCCGTGGTTGCGGCCCTAAAAGGACAAAAGACCAAGAAAAAGAAAAGTTAATGTAATACTACATACATGAGGAAGATTGCTGAGAGATCAGTTGGTGAGTCAAGTTAGACTGAATTTACGTAAATAAGGAATAAGTGCAATACACACAAAAGCTGATAGAATCCATTTAAAACAATAAGGAAAAGGATAAATTTTAAAAAATTATCAGAAAAGGATAAATTAAAAAAACCAACCATTTTATATAAGTAAAAAAAGTAAACTTTGGATATATTCTATAACCTAGATTATTAAATAACATTAAATTAAAACTCTTCTTTTCAATCTCACCTGTTTCATTGCTGTTTCACCTATTTTGTCAGAATGCTTTCGAATGCTTTCCAAAAAGTCTTTGAGATCAGACATGGAGATTTCTTTAATATCTTCGCGGAGTTTAGGAAGATTTTCTATCATTAACTGACAAAACCGGTATTGACTGACCCGGGGGAAATACACATTTTCTAATTGTTCCATAGTTTTTAGAGCAGAATAATACCTGTGAGAAGTTAAAAAGAAAACTCTATAAAAAGTTCTTCTCACATTAATTTTACAACTAAATCCACATAATCAGTCCAACACTCCCATCAAAAAGGATAAAGTTATAGTTAAAGTATATAAAAATTAACATTTATTTCTACTTACTATGCACAAACTATTCACCATATAAACCAAGCAGCAGGATGAAAATTTACTAACATATAATTTCTTTACTTCATTTCATCTAAATCTATAACATCATCTTTAATATCTAAATCTAAATTATCACACTCATCACAAAACCTTAAATGTTTATATGTACAATAGTTCTAAAATTTTTAATTAGAATAGTTATTCTATGTTTGATTTCACAGTATCTCGCCTAGCCACACAACATTACCATCAAAAAAGCACATAGCACAGATTTAAATAAAATCAAAATAAAATATATTTTAAAAAGCTCTTTTTAGAAAATTTAACACTTTTTAAGGCAATACGAAATAACATTGTCAAAACCATTTAAAAATCAATGTCAATTTTTTTCAATTCGAGAAATATTTACTGGAGTTCCCGTCGTGGCGCAGTGGTTAACGAATCCGACTAGGAACCATGAGGTTGCGGGTTTGGTCCCTGCCCTTGCTCAGTGGGTTAACGATCCGGTGTTGCCCTGAGCTGTGGTGTAGGTTGCAGACGCGGCTTGGATCCCGCGTTGCTGTGGCTCTGGCGTAGGCTGGTGGCTACAGCTCCGACTGGACCCCTAGCCTGGGAACCTCCATATGCCGTGGGAGCGGCCCAAGAAATAGCAAAAAAAAAAAAAAAAAAAAAAAAAAAATTTACTGTAAAGCAGTGGTGACATGCTAGGTATGTAGCAATTAGTAAAGTAGAAACTGAATCCTAGAGAAATTGACACACTGTCATATACATACTTTAAGTTTCTCTAGACTTCTGTGAGGTTGATATCTATGGCAGGTATTACTATTAACAATCTATAGATGAGAAAATGAAACACAGAGAAATAGTATATAATTTGTTCAAGATACTATAACTTGAGACTTTCCGAAATTGTCAGTATCCTACAATATTCACCATCTGAGAGTAGGCGGAGGAATTTTTTCAGTTAATCAAATAATATTATATACTTTTCCATTAAATTGAATGTTAAAAATAAAAGGCAGTATCAAAAAACAACAATAATATACACAGGGGAGATGGGATTAAGATGGCAGAATAGAAGGACTGGAGCTCAACTTCTCTCCTAAAAACAACAAAATTCACAACTAAAGGCTGAGCATTCTTCACCCAATGGACCAGAAATCTTAAAAAAGATCCCCTACTCCAGAAGACAAAGAGGAGGACACATCAAGAGGTAGGAGGGGTGATTTTGTGACATAAACATTCCCATACCTCCCAGGTGGGAAGCCTCACAGACTGGGAACTAATTGATTCACAGAGGCTCACCTACAGGAGTGAGAGTTCTGAGCCCCACATCAAACTCTCCGTATGGGGATCTGGCACTGGGAGAAAGAGTCCCTGGAGCATCTGGCATTGAAGGCCAGTGGCGCTTGTGCACAGGAGCTCCATGGGACTGGGGGAAGCGGAGACCCCATTCTTAAAATGCACACACGGACTTTCACGTGCACTGGGTCCCAGGGCAAAGCAAAGTCTCCATAGGAATCTAGGTCAAACCTGACTGCAGTTCTTTGAGGACCGCCTGGGAAAAAAGGGGTGAATGTAGATTGTTATGAGGGAAGGATATTGGAAGCAAAGCTCTCGGAAATATACAGCAGCATGCCTTTCTCTGGAGGTGGCCATTTTGGGAGAATGTGGCCCCACCCATCAGTCAGTGCAGAGAAGCCCTAGGGCAAACAACAATCCAGCCCCGCCCCTCAGTAAACAGGCTACCTAAAGACCCCTCAGGCACACAGCCCACCTCTAATCCCATCCAGAGACTAAGCCACACCCACCAGAGGGATAGGAATCAGCTCCACCTACCAGTGGGTAGGCATCAGCCCCTCCCATCAGGAAGCCTACAGCAAGCCCCCATACCGACTTCAGCCACAGGGGGACAGACACCAGAAATAAGAGAGGATACAACTCTATTATCTGTAAAAAGGTCACCACACCAAAAACCTATAAAAATGAAAAGATAGGAGTTCCAGTCATGGCACAGTGGTTAACGAATCCGACTAGGAACCATGAGGTTGCAGGTTCGGTCCCTGCCCTTGCTCAGTGGGTTAATGATCTGGCATTGCCGTGAGCTGTGGTGTAGGTTGCAGACATGGCTTGGATCCAGCGTTGCTGTGGCTCTGGCATATGCCACTGGCTACAGCTCCAATTCGACCCCTAGCCTGGGAACCTCCATATGCCGTGGGAATGGCCTAAGAAATAGTAAAAAAAAAAAAAAAAAAAAAAAAAAAAAGAAAACACAGAGAACTATAACTCAGATGAGGGAGAAAGGAAAAACCCCGGAAAATCAACTAAGCAATGAGGAGATTCTCACCCTCCAGGAAAAAGACTTTAGACTGTTGATGCTGAAGATGATGCAAGACATTAGAATAAACTGGAGGCAAAGATAGATAACTTACAGGAAACACTGACCAAAGAGATACAAGACATAAAACTTAAACAAGAAGAGATGCAAAATACAATAATTGAAATAAAAAATTCACTAGAGGCAGCTAACAGCAGAATACAAGAGGCAGAAGAACGAATAAGCGAGGTGGAGGACAGATTAGTAGAAATTATGGGTGAGGAACAGAAAAGAGAAAAAAGAGTAAAAACAAATGAAGAAAGTCTCAGAGAACTCTGGGACAATGTTAAACGCACTAACATCCGTATTATAGGGGTGCCAGAAGGAGAAGAGACAGAGAAGGGGACAGAAAAAATATTCCAAGAGAAAATAGCCGAAAACTTCCCTAACATGGGAAAAGACCCACTCACTCAAATCCAGGAAGCACAATGAGTACCATATAAAATAAACCCAAGGAGGAACACCCTGAGATACATATTAATCAAACTCACCAAAATTAAAGACAAGCAGAAAATCCTGAAAGCAGCTAGGGAAAAGAAACAAATGACATACAAGGGAACCCTAATACGGTTATCGGCAGATTTTTCAGCTAAAACTCTGCAGGCCAGAAGGGAGTGGCAAGATATACTTAAAGTGGTGAAAGGAAAAAACTTCCAACCAAGATTAATCTACCCAACAAGGCTCTTATTCAGATTTGAAGGAGAAATCAAAACCTTCACAGATAAGCAAAAGTTGAGAGAATTCAGCAACACTAAACCAGCCTTACAACAAATACTAAAGGAACCTCTCTAGGCAGAAAAGAAGAGACAGCAACAGGAAACAAAAATTCCACAAATGACAAGGATCACCACTAAAGGTATATGTACAGTAAGACACTAAATCATCCACGTACAATTATACCACAAAAATCAGAAATCATGAGAAGAGGTGGGTACAAATGCAGGACACTGGAGATGAACTTGCAATTAAGAGAACAACAACTTAAAATAATCTCATATACATATAGACCCATATCAAATCTTCAGAAAAACTGCAAACCAAAAATCTACAATTGATAAACAAATAAGAAAAATCAACTCAAATACAACACTAAAGATAGTCTTCAAACCAGAAGAGGAGAGAACAAGAGAAGTAGGAAAGAAAAAAGAGCAACAAAAACAAATCGAAAGCAAATAATAAAATGGCAATGAGAACATAAATATCAATAATTACCTTAAATGTGAATGGACTAAATGCCCCAACCAAAAGACAAAGGCTGGCTGAATGGATACAAAAACAAGACCCATATATATACTGTCTTCAAGAGACCCATTTCATTTCTAGGGACACATACAAACTGAAAGTGAGAGGATGGAAGAAAATATTTCATGCAAACGGGAATCAAAAGGAAGATGAAGTAGCAACATTCAAATCAGACAAAATAGACTTTAAAATGAAGAATATTTTAAGGGACAAAGAAGGTCACTACGTAATGATCAAAGGATCAATCCAAGAAGAAGATATAACAATTTAAAATATCTACGCACACAACCTAGCTTCACCACAATACATACGGCAACTGCTAACAACCTTGAAAGGACAAATCGACAATAACACAATAATAGTGGGGGACTTTAACACCCCACTTACAGCAATGGACAGATCAACCAGACAGAAAATCAATATGGAAACACAGGCCCTGAATGATGCATTAAACCAGATGGACTTCATAGATATTTATAGGATATTCCAGCCAAAAGCAACAGAATACACATTCTTCTCAAGAATGGAACATTCTCTAAGATGGATCACATCCTGGGCTACAAATCCAACCTCGGTAACTTTAAGCAAACTGAAACATATCAAGCATCTTTTCTGACAACAACACTATATGACTGGAAATCAACAACAAGAAAAAAATCTGCAAAAAACACAAACATGTGGAGACTAAACAACATGCTACTAAACAAATGGATCATTGAAGAAATCAAAGAAGAAATTAAAAAATACCTAGGAACCAATGACAACAAAGATACGACACTCCAAAACCCATGGGATGCAGTGAAAGCTGTTCTAAGAGGAAAGTTTGTAGCAACACGAGCCCACCTCAGGAACCAAGAAAAAGCTCAAATAAACAAGCTAACTTTACATCTAAAGCAGCGTGAGACAGAAGAACAGACAAGACCTCAAGTGAGTAGAAGGAAAGAAATCATAAAGACCAGAGCAGAAATCAATGAAATAGAAACAAAGAAAACCATAGAAAAGATCAATGAAACGAAAAGCTGGTTCTTTGAAAAGATCAACAAAATTGATAAACCCTTAGCCAGACTTCTCAAGAAAAAAAGAGAGAGGACTCAAAGCAATAAAATTAGAAATGAAAAAGGAGAAGTAACAACGGACATCACTGAAATACAAAGCATCATGCAGCTATACAAGACTACTACATGCAACTACACACCAATAAAACAGAAAACCTAGAAGAAATGGACAAATTCTTAGCAAGGTACAATCTTCCAAGACTAAACCAAGATGAAATAGAAAAGATGAATGGACACATCACAAGAACTGAAATTGAAACTGTGATTTAAAAACTTCCAACAAACCAAATTCCAGGACCAGATGGCTTCACAGGCGAATTCTATCAAACATTTAGAGAAGAGCTAACACCTATCCTTCTGAAACTATTTCAAAAAATTGCAGAGGAGGGGATACTCCCAAACTCATTCTATGAGGCCACCATCACCCTGATAACAAAACAGACAAAGATACCACACAAAAAGAAAACTACAGGCCAATTTTTGCATCTATGATGAACATCGATGCAAATATCCTCAACAAAATACTAGCAAACCGCATCCAACAATACGTTAAAAGAACTGTACATCATAATCAAGTGGGATTTATCCCAGGAATGCAAGGGTTCTTCAATATCCACAAATCCATCAGTATGATACACCACATTAACAAATTGAAGAATAAAAACCATATGATCCTCTCAACAGATGCGGAAAAAGCCTTTGACAAAATCCAACACCCATTTCTGATAAAAACCCTTCAGAAAGTGGGCATAGTGGGAACCTACCTCAGCATAATAAGGGCCATATATGACAAACCCACAGCTAACATCATTCTCAATGGTGAAAAGCTGAAAGAATTCCTGCTGAGATCAGGAACAAGACAAGGATGTCGGCTCTCACCACCACTATTCAACATAGTTTTGGAAGTCCTAGCCACGGTAATCAGAGAAGTAAAAGAAATAAAAAGAATCCAAATCGGAAAGGAAGAAGTAAAACTATCACTATTTGCAGATGACATGATACTATACCTAGAGAATCCTAAAGACTCTACCAGAAAACTGTTAGAGCTCATCCATGAATTTGGCAAAGTGGCAGGATACAAAATTAATACACAGAAATTGATGGCATTTCCATACACTAACTATGAATGATCAGAAAGAGAAATTAGGGAAGCAATCCCATTTACCATGACATCCAAAAGAATAAAATACCTAGGAGTAAACCTACCTAAAGAGACAAAAGATCTGTACTCTGAAAACTATAAGACACTGATGAAAGAAATCAAAGATGACACAAATAGATGGAAAGATATACCATGCTCATGGATAGGAAGAGTTAGTATTATCAAAATGACTATACTACCTAAGGTGATATACAAATTCAATGCAATACCTATCAAATTACCAAGGACATTTTTAACAGAACTCGAACAAAATATTTTAAAGTTTGTTTGGAAGCACAAAAGACCCAGAATAGCCAAAGACATTCTGAAAAAGAAAAATGGAGCTGGAGGAATCAGGCTCCCAGACTTCAGACTATACTACAAAGCAACAATCATCAAAACCGTATGGTGCTGGCACAAAGACAGAAATACAGATCAGTGGAACAGGAGAGAAAGCCCAGAATTAAATCCACGCACCTACAGCCAACTCATCTATGACAAAGGAGGCAAGAATATACAATGGAGAAAGGACAGCTTATTCAATAAGTGGTGCTGGGAAAACTGGACAGCCACATGGAAAAGAATGCAATTAGAACCTCCCTAACACCATACACAAAAATAAACTCCAAATGGATTAAAGACCTACATATAAGACCAGACACTATAAAACTCTTAGAGGAAAATATACGCCAAACACTCTCTGACATAAACGAAAGCAACATCTTCTCAGATCCACCTTTTATTGACAATAAAAACAAAAATAAACAACCCAAATGTCCATCAACAGATGATTGGATTCGGAAGATGTGGTATATATACAGAATGGAATAGTACTCAGTCATAAAAAAGAATGACATCATGCCATTTGCAGCAACATGGATGGAACTAGAGAATCTCATCCTGAGTGAAATGAGCCAGAAAGACAAAGACAAATACCATATGATATCACTTATAACTGGAATCTAATATCTAGCACAAATGAACATCTCCTCAGAAAAGAAAATCATGGACTTGGAGAAAAGACTTGCGGCTGCCTGATGGGAGGGGGAGAGAGTGGGAGGGATCGGGAGCTTGGGCATATCAGACACAACTTAGAATAGATTTACAGGAGTTCCCGTCGCGGCGCAGTGGTTAACGAATCCGACTAGGAACCATGAGGTTGCGGGTTCGGTCCCTGTGCTTGCTCAGTGGGTTAACGATCCGGCGTTGCCCTGAGCTGTGGTGTAGGTTGCAGACGCGGCTCGGATCCCGCGTTGCTGTGGCTCTGGCGTAGGCCGGTGGCTACATCTCCGATTCGACCCCTAGCCTGGGAACCTCCATATGCCGTGGGAGTGGCCCAAAGAAATAGGAAAAAAAAAAAAAAAAAAAGAATAGATTTACAAGGAGATCCTAATGAGTAGCATTGAGAACTTTGTCTAGATACTCATGTTGCAACAGAAAAAAAGGGTGGGGGGAAAATGTAATTGTAATGTATACATGTAAGGATAACTTGATCCCCTTGCTGTACAGTGGGAAAATTAAAATAAACAAATAAATAAATAAACAAATGGGACCTAATCAAACTTCAAAGTTTCTGCACAGCAAAGGAAATCCCCCAAAAAACGAAAAGACAACCCACAGAATGGGAGAAAATCTTTGCAAGTGAATCAACTGACAAGGGATTCATCTCCAAAATTTATAAACACCTTCTGCAGCTCTATACCAAAAAAACAAAAAACCCATCCAAAAATGGGCAGAAGATCTAAACAGACACTTCTCCAAAGAAGACATACAGATGGCCAAGAAACACATGAAAAGATGTTCAACATCACTCATTATTAGAGAGATGCAAATCAAAACCACTCTGAGGTACCACCTTATACCAGCCAGAATGGCCATCATCAAAAAGTCTGCACACAGTAAGTGCTGGAGAGGGTGTGGAGAAAAAGGAACACTAGTACACTGTTGGTGGGATTGTAAATTGGTGCAACCACTGTGGAAAGCACTATGGAGATTCCTCAGAAAACTAAACATAGAACTACCATTTGATCCAGCAATCCCACTCCTGGGCATCTACCCAGAGAAAACCTCGACTCGCAAAGAAACATGTACTCCGATGTTCACTGCAGCACTCTTTGCACTAGGCAAGACATGGAAACAACCTAAATGTCCATCGACAGAGGAGGGGTTCCAGAAGATGTGGTACATATACACAATGGAATATTACTCAACCATTAAAAAGAACGAAATACTGGCATTTTTTGCAACATGGATGGACCTAGAAACTATCATGCTAAGTGAAGTCAGCCGTACAATGAGACACCAACATCCAGTGCTTTCACTGACATGCGGAATCTGAAAAAAGGACAGACTGAACTCCTTTGCAGATCAGATGCTGACTCACAGACATCAAAAAACTTATGATCTCCGGAGGAGACAGTTTGGGGGATGAGGGGATGTGCTTGGGCTGTGGGATGGAAATCCTGTGAAATTGTATTGTTATGATCATTATATGACTATAGATGTGATAAATTCATTTAAGTAATAAAAAAATACATAAGAAATCTGATAGGAGAGCACAGGCACTCCTCATTTTTGCACTCGGCACACACATTTTATGGTGTTTGGCAGATAACTGCATTTTTTACAAATTGAAGGGTTTGTGGCAACTCTGTGTTAAGCAATCTATCTGCGCCATTTCTCCAACAGCATTTGTTCAACTTGTGTCTGTGTGGTCACATTTTGGTAATTCTTGCAATATTTCACACTTTTTCATTATATTATATTTGATATGGTGACCTGAGATCAATGATCTTTGATGTTACTATGACAACTCACTGAAGGTTCAGATTATTATTAGCATATGCTAGCAATAAAGATTTTTTTTCAGCCACACTGAGGCCTACAAATGCATCTGCAACCTACACTGCAACTTACAGCAATGCCAGATCCTTAACCCACTGAGCAAGGCCAGGGATTGAACCTGCATCCTCACAGAGACAATGTTGTGTCCTTAACCACCAAACCACAATGGGAACTCCAAAGTATTTTTAATTAAGTTACGGACATTGTTTTTTGTTTGTTTGTTTGTTTGTTTAGAAACAATGCTACTGCACTCTTAACAGATCATAGAATAGCATAAACACAGCTTTTCTATGCACTGGGAAACCAAAAAATTTGTGTGACTAATTTTATTGCAATATTTGCTTTACTGAAGTAGTCTGGAACTGAATCTGCCTATCTCTGAGATATTCCTGTAAATTAAATTATTGGTTTTCTAGCCTATATTCTCAAAAAGAACATATTTTACAAAGTATCACAAAATCTTACTACTAATTGAAAAGTTAGACACCTAATTTTATCTTGGTTATTTAAAATCATTAGAATTATTATAACAATTATAATAATTATAAACAAATAAAATATACATTTGGTCAGAAATTAACATATTAAGGTAACTGTAAGGGTGGGAAAGATGTCAGCACAATGATTTTTATTATACCCAAGTCATTATAGAGTTAGATGATGTGACATACTGAATAATATCATTTCTGAGTAAAATAACATTCAGATACAATAAATCAGTGAATAATCAAAGTACATTATTTGATCCTGGCCACCCTGATTTGATTTAAAGTATACCCTAAAAGTGTTCTCTCTATAATTAGGTATGCTTTCTGAAAATTCATGATAATGTCTCTAATATTTGAAATGGTAAGTGATAGATGCTAAGTGAAAAGTATTACCAGTAGTTTTTGCAATGTATCATGGCCATAATCAACTGATTTAACAATACAACTGTGCCTTCCTTCATGCTGTTCATCTCTCATCTCCTATCCTGGGTTTTGCTGTGTCACTAAGGCATAACATCACAAGACCTTCCTAGCACCCACAAATGTGAGCAGTTAATGCCAGTGTGTTGAATTCTTAGCTAATTAGAAAAGGAAACCAGGAGTTCCCAAGGTGGCACAGTGGAAATGAATCTGATCAAGAGGTTTTCAGTTTGATCTCTAGCCTCGCTCAGTGGGTTAAGGATCTGGCATCTCCATAAGTTATGGTATAGGTCACAGATGCAGCTCAGATCCTGTGTTGCTGTGGTTGCAGTGTAGGTCGGCAGCTATAGCTCCAATTTGACCCCTAGCCTGGGAACCTCCGTATGTCATGGGTTCGGCCCTGAAAAGCAAAAAAAAAAAAAAAAAAGAAAAGAAAAAGAAAGAAGAGGAAACCAGATTAATTCTCCTTTTTTCCTCCTGGATGAAATGTTCTGATTTGCAATAATTTATATAAATTCCCAAAAGTTCTTTAAAATTGAGCAAGATTAAGCACTGGCTAACTCAATAATTTATAATAATAATAATAATGTGCTCTCCCAACTTCCCTATCTCATGTCCCTTTCTCTGAATTCTGCTTCTCAGTTTCCCTAGAATTATACTCTTTTTAAAAGTAGCAAAATATAAGAGCTTTCTTTTTTGGGAGGCCCAGGATAAGACACACAGAAAGTTTATAGCCTTAGGCAGAGAAGGGACATCAGAGACCAGAGCCTTTCTAAAAGTTAGCCATAAATCTCCTCAGCTTTATCTATTTCTAAATGAAAGCAAAATTTGACAATTTCTCTTTTGCTATACATGAAAATATCTTTAAAAATTATAAGAGTAATCCATAACCACTGGGAAATATGAAAACTATAAATAGAAAATTAGAGGTACCCATGATTTGATACTATCATGTAGTAATAACTGCCTCAGTAACATCTGGCCACATCTATATCCAGTCATATATCTATAATACATCCTGTTACATATGCTCAAATCTTATTTCACAATATATTGTGGAATTTAACTTTAGCTAAAATTATTTAGAAACAGATTATTACCCTATTTGTAAATCTATTATAAAAAATGCAAATGTCCTCATTATTGGGTTTTTAAATATCTTTTTTAAGTTTTTATAAACAATTCTAAATTTCCCCCATGTTAAGTCTCTGTCAAGTTTTCTGTTTTTATAAATATAAGATACTTCAAGAAATGCATAAGTCATCTTTTTTTTTTTTTGTCTTTTTAGGGCCGTACCCGTGACATATGGAGGTTCCCAGGCAATGGGTCTAATCGCAGCTACAGCTGCCAGCCACAGCCACAGCAACGCCAGATCCAATCCACATGCGACCTACACCACAGTTCATAACAACACTGGATCCTTAACCCACTGAGTGAGGCCAGGGAACAAACCTGAAACCTCAGGGTTCCTAGTTGGATTTTTTTCCACTGCGCCACAATGGGAACTCCTGCATATGTCATCTCTAAATGGAAAATGTGTGGGTACTCTAACAGTTCTCTGGCCCACAAGGTAGAAATTATGCCACTGTTCTTACTTCATTTGCCCTGCCTTGAGCAATTCCAATTCACTAGTTTCTCCTATTACAGAAGTGGTTACTCCAATCCCTACTATTCTTTTTTAAATGCAGTGTCTCGCATAGAATAAAAAATTACAATATACAAGAATAAGCAGAAAAATGTGACTCGTTCAGTGGGTTAAGGATCTGGCGTTGCTGTGAGCTGTGGTGTAGGTTGCAGACGTGGCTCGGATCCCGCGTTGCTGTGGCTCTGGCATAGGCTGGCAGCTACAGCTATGATTAGACCCCCAGCCTGGGAACTTCCATATGCCTCGGGAGCAGCCCTAGAAAAGGCAAAAAGACAAAAAATAATAACAATAATAATAAAAAATAAAAAAGATTTTATCTTCATTTTGATTAGCTCTTTTCTTGTTTTAAGGACAGTAGTGATGATTTGAAAGTTCTTTAGATGTTAGGCCAGAAACCAGAAGTTCCTTATATTTTATCCTCTTTTTCTTTTTTATTATCAATTTTTAAAAGCTCTTCATATTTTGTGATTAGCAGTCCTATCAGAAAACATACTAGACTGTGGCTTGCCCATCAACTTTACTGAAGTGTCTGTTGTTGTTGTTGTTGGTTTTGCCCATGCACATGGCATGAGGAAGTTCCCGGTTTAGAGATCGAACCCACACCTCAGCTGCAAACTGCGCCACAGCTGCAGCAATGATGGATCCTTAATCTGCTGTGCCAAATGGTAACTTTCTCTGAGAGTCTTCTGATAAACAGAATTTTTTTTTTTATCTGAAATCCATGTTATCAATTTTTATAGTACCTTTTTGTGATTCTTCTAAAAAATATCTTTGCTTAACCCAGGGTTGTGAAGCTATCATCGACCTTTTCTTCTAGAAGCTCTATGAATCCAGGTAGATTAAAACAAACAAACAAAAAACCAACTATAGGTTGTCTAAAAGAAACCACTCTTTTTTTGGCTGCACCTGCAGCACATGGAAGTTTCTGCAGCAATGCCAGATCCTTAACCAGCCGCGCCACAAGGGAACTTCCTACATGAAACTACTTTAAATATAAAGACACAGAGAGATTAAAAGTAAAGGGATAGAAAAAGATACATCACAATAACACTAGTCAAAAAAGGTAGACTATCTACATTAACTTCAGATAAAGCAGACTTCGGGGCAAGAAAAATTATGAAAGATAAAAAGGAGAATTACAGAATGATAAAATGGTCGATCTCCTAAAAGACATAACAATTCTTAAGGCTAACAACAGAGCATCAAAATATGTGAGGCAAAAACTGACAGAATTACAAGGCAAAAGAGAAATTCACTGTTCTAGTTGGAGACTTTGGCACTCCTCTTAAAAGTAACTGACAGATCTAGCAAGCAGAAATTCGATAAGGATATAGCTGAACTGAAGAGCACCATCAACCAAATGGATCTAATTGACATTTGCAGAATAATTCATCCACCAAAAGCAGAATACATATTTTACTCAAACTTACTTAGCACATTCTCCAATATAGACCATATTCAGAGCCATAAAACACACCTTAAATTTAAAAGAATAGAAATCATACAAAGCTAACAGCACACTTAATGTTGAGAAACAACATGCTTTTTCCCATGAGATCAAAAACAGGCAAAGATGTTCCCCATACAATCTTGTTTAACATCATACTGGAATTCATAGGTAATGCAATTAGACAAGAAAAGAAAATTAAGTCTTCACTTCGGGAAAAAGAAATATAAGTTTTTGTCTGCAGATGACTTAATTATCTATGTAGAATATTCCAAAGAATCAAAAAAATTCCTGATTACAGCAAGACCTCAGGACACAAGTTTAACTTAACACTTCCTGTAAACCAGCAACGAACAATCAGAATGTGAAATTCAAAACACAACACCATTTACATCATCACCAAAAAAGTATAAATCTAACCATACATGTACAAGATCTACATAAGGAAAATGACAAAACTCTGATAAAAAAAAAATCAAAGAAAATCCACTTAAATGGATTTTGTCTTTTTTAGGGCCATGCCCGAGGCATATGGAGGTTCCCAGGCTAGGGGTCGAATCGGAGCTGTTGCTGCTGGCCTACAACCACCATCACAGCAATGCAGGATCTGAGCCACGTCTGCAACCTACACCACGGCTCACAGCAACACCAGATCCTTAACCCATTGAGCAAGGCCAGGGATCGAACATGCAACCTCATAGTTCCTAGTCGAATTCGTTTCCACTGTGCCACAACGAGAACTTCCTCTTTTGCATTTATTAAAGGGAAATATAAACACGCCTACAAATTTCACGGCAGTCTTATTCATAATACTTCCAAAATGACAACCCAAATACCTACCAACTAAAATAGATAAACTAATTCTTAGAACTGAACACCACTCAGCAATTAAAAGAAACAAACAATTAGCATATGCAACAACATAAATGAATCTCGAAACTTTATTTGGAGCAAGATATATTAGACAAGAAAAATATATATATATTATATGATTCTCATTTATATCAATTCTAAGAATTGGTAAAACTAATCAATGGTAACAAAAATCTGAAAGTGGTTATCTCTGGAGAAGGGAGGAGGAATTGATTGGAAAGGGGCATGAAAGAACTTTCTGGGGGTAATGGAAGTGTTCTACATCTGGTTTTGGATGGTAAAGACTGGGAGGGAATATGAGGAAAACTTTGGGGGTGGCAATAATATTCGATATCTTGATCTTGGTAGTTATAAAGGTACATTCATTTTTTTTTTAAGTCAAGGACCTGTAGACTTATGATTTGTGCATATAAGTCTAAAAAACTACTCAGCAAGAAACTTAAAAAATAAAAAGCTGCACCACAGAGAAAATATTTTACAACACATCTGAGAGAAAAGGGGCCAATTTCAAAAACAATCAAAGATTCTGAGCCTGTTTCATACATGCTAAACTTGAGGTAATAGTATAGCATCCAAATGAAAAGATTTAACAAGAATCAGAGATGTAACACTAGAGTTTAAGATTCTAGTTTTGTTGTTGATTTTTTTTTTTTTTTTTTTTTTTTTTGTCGTTTTAGGGCCAACTCTTGGCATATGGAGGTTCTCAGGCTAGGGGTCAAATCAGAGCTGTAGCCTCTGGCCAATGCCACAGACACAGCAATTTCAGATCCAAGCCATGTCTGCAACCTATACTACAGCTCACAGCAATGCTAAATCCTTAACCCACTGAGTGAGGCCAGGGATAAAACCTGCATCCTCATGGATACTAGTCAAATTCGTTTCCACTGAGCAACAACAGTAACTCCAGATTCTTGATTTAATTTGGGAGTCATTTGAATATGAAACTCAATATTTTTTAACAAATGTGAAGTGATAGTGATATTTTGCAAGTCAAACCAAATCCAACTGTGGGCTAGTTGATTCTATTAGTCACTAATTGCAACCTTTGGTTGATCAACAGGAGTAACATTTGCCCATGCCCAATATTTCATCACCATATGTGGACACTTGCCCTTAGAAAAGTAGCAGGGCACCACGAACCCAAGGAAAGAGAAGTGAGACACTAAATATCTAGTGAAATGGCAGGCTGAACACATGCTTTCATCTTTACCCCTTCTGGAAACACCAATAAAATGCCAACGGAGGGATTTTTTTAAAAAGCATAAACAAACTCACACAGATGAAGAGAAAGTGAAAAGTACAATAAAATTTTACAACATGGAGAGCTGATGGACAAGCAGTTAAAAAAACAAAAAAACAAAAAAACAAAAAACCTCAGCAGACCTGACAAAACTGAGTTCTAAGTCAACAGCTGAGAAAACTTAAGCTTAATTAATTTCATAGACCCTCTAATAAGTTCAGGAATTGACAGGAATCTCAATCTCACTATTTATGGAAGTAGAAACAAAAGGAGGGTTAAAGTAAGGAATATTGGTTAAAATATGCTTAAGAAGCAGACCCCAGATTTTTTCCCTGACAGGTGTCTGAGCAACTGTCTTTCTCTAACTTGGCAAAATGCTAAAAGAGACTAAACCAGATAATCTCTGGATAGAATGAGGGCAGCAGTACTGGTCTGCAAATAAGAGAATTAGTTTAGCCTATATATAATAGATGCCCTCTTCTCCAACTCAGATCCCAGAATGCTGGAAGATCTTTCTCCTCCAAGGTCTGCTCTAGAGAATCCAACAGTCCCAGAAAAAATAACTCCAGATATTAACATCAGAAGCTCCCCAACTGAAACAGCCCAGTCAGATAACCTTACAGTGAAACTCACAATTAACTAGTCCCACCCATATAACCAGAGCTTCCAATTAGCTTTTATGTCCACTACACTAAATATGAGTACTCACCAAGGAATAACCAGACATCTGAGAAACACCTCTAACAAAAAATGCAGAAATTAAAAACTAGGGGAAAAAAACCTGGAGGAAACAGACTTTACAAGCAGATAATATAGACACATAAATCTAAAAGCTCAGAGAGGTTAGAGAAAATACTGTAACAATGAATCAAGAACAGGTTACCTGGGGGAGTTCCCGTTGTGGCTCAGTGGTTAAAGAATCCAACTAGGAACCATGAGGTTGCGGGTTCAATCCCTGGCCTTGCTCAGTGAGTTAAAGATCCAGCATTGCCATGAGCTATGGTGTAGGTCACAGACGCAGCTCAGATCCCACGTTGATGAGGTGTAGGCTGGCAGCTACAGCTCTGATTAGACCCCTAGCCTGGGAACCTCCATATGCTGAGGGTGCGGCCCTAGAAAAGACCAAAAAAAAAAAAAAAAAAAAATAGAATAGGTTACCTGGAAAAAAAGATTTGGAGATCAAAAAATTGTTCTTAGAAGTTAAAAACTAGATAACAGAAATAAAATAAAATCAGCATTATTTTTGGAAGATAAAGATGAAGAAACCATACAGAAGCTAAACAGGGAGACAAAAATATAAAAAATTTGAAAGAAAACATAAAATCAGAGGACTGAAATAGAAGACTGAACATTAATTAATTGTCCTAGCGAACCATGAAAAAATTCATTTTCCTAGATATTAAGGATATTATTAAAGAATAGTTTCCAAATTAAAAGTAGGTTCATGAAGTACCCAACACAATGAAAGTAAAAAGCCCACATCAAAGCACACACCAGCAGAAGATGCAAGCTGTTACATTTAGAATGAATAAGCAATTAGTCCTGCTACATAGTATGGGGAACTATATCCAATCACTTGTGATAGAACATGATGGAATATGGGGAAAAGAATGTGTGTGTGTGTGTGTGTGTGTGTGTGTGTGTAAAACACTGGGTCACTTTGCTGTACAGCAGAAATTGGCAAAACATTGTAAATCAACTATAATAAAAATTTTTTTTAAAGCACACACCAGAAAAAACAAACAACCCCATCGAAAAATGGGCAGAAGATCTAAACAGACAATTCTTCAAAGACATACAAATGGCCAAAAAACACATGAACAGATGTTCAACATCACTCATTATTAGAGAAATGCAAATCAAAACCACAATGAGGTACCGCCTTACATCAGCCAGAATGGCCATCATCAAAAAGTCTACAAACAATAAATGCTGGAGAGGATGTGGAGAATTACACTGTTGGTGGGAATGTAATTTGGTGCAACCACTGTGGAAAACAGTATGGAGATTCCTCAGAAAACTAAAAATAGAATTACCATTTGATCCAATAATCCCACTCCTGGGCATCTATCCAGAGAAAACCATGACTCAGAAAGATACATGCACTCCGATGTTCATTGCAGCACTCTATACGATAGCCAAGACATGGAAACAACCTAAATGTCCATCAACAGAGGAGTGGATAAAGAAGATGGGGTACATATACACAATGGAATATTACTCAGCCATAAAAAGGAATGGAATAATGGCATTTAAAGCAACATGGATGGACCTAAAAGTTATCATCCTAAGTGAAGTCAGTCAGACAGTGAGACACCAACATCACATGCTATCACTTACACGTAGAATCTAAAAAAAGGATACAATGAACTTTGCAAAACAGATAGTGACTCACAGACTTTGAAAAACTTATGGTTTCCAAATGAGACAGGTTGTGGGGTAGGGGGATGCACTGGGGTTTGGGTGGAAATGCTACAAAATTGGGTTATGATGATCATTGTACAACTGTAAATGTAATAAAATTTATTGAGTAATTTAAAAAAAGAAAAGAAAAAATAATAAAACACACACCAGGAAATTACAGATCACAGACGACAAACAGAAGATTCTAAAAGAGAGAAAACATGGGTCACAAATCAAGGATAATAAATCAGAATGACCTCAAATTTCTCAATGGCAAACCCTGAAGGTGGAGATCATGAAAGTGTGTGTTGTAATAAGCCCACCTAGGAGTTCCCACTGTGGTTCAACAGGATAGGAGGCATCTATCTCTTCAGCACCAGGATGCAGGTTTCATCCCTGGCTGCAGCTTCAGCTTGGGTCACAATTATGACTTGGATCTAATCCCTGGCCTGGGAGCTCCAAATGCTGTGGAGCGGCCAAAAAAAAAAAGCCCACCTAGCATGAAGATCATAGCTTCTAAATACCATTATTCACTAAAAGAAGTTGTATTTTGGAGGATGGCTATTTCCAGATCTAGGGCAAGAAAAGTACAACATGAGCCTGGAACATCTTATTTATTGTAAGATAAGAAAGAAAGCACTCAAAGACAAATGAGGACACAGGAAGCAGCTTAAAGGGTTCCCCCTAGCCAAAATGGGGACAATTTGTGCATCAAAAATAATAACCATAAGTTAAAACACATTAATTTTTTTAAAAATCTGTAAGTCAGAGTTCCCACCATGGTACAGTGGGTTAAGAATCCGACTGCAGTGGCTCCAGTTGCTGCAGAGGTGAGGGTTCAATTCTCAGCCAAGCACAGTTGGTTAAAGGATCCAGCACTGCCACACTGTGGTGTAGGTCACAGCAGTGGCTTGGATTCAAGCCCTGGCCCTGGAACTTCCATTTGCCACAAGTTCAGCTATTTAAAAAAATTAAAAATCTGTGAGTTCACAATGGTAATTAGGAAAAAAAAAAAAGCTGAAAAAAAAGAGGAAAAGTTTTTTACATTAAAAAGCCAGCTAATAAATGTTAAAGGATCAATAGGATTACAAAAATCACCATTTTGTAACCCCAATATAACAACTGATTAAATTAAGAATCCTAAAACCACTAGGTGAAAGGTTAAAAAGCAGAACTCAAAACATCACCTCCCATCAATTACTCATTAATTGCAAGAAGAAAAATATACCTTTTCATAAGAGATCTGACAGTAATCCCCTTAACCAAAGGATCAAATTCAGGATAACCTAGAAATAATCTGATAGCATGTGCCTTCTGATATCATACAATAAGAGGGACACAATACCATTTATGTTGTACTCTTGCTAAAACATTTAATCTGAATCTAATCATGAGAAAATAATTAAACAAATCCAAAATGTCCTGGTCTACAAAACCATTAAACTGGATTCTTTCATGAAAAAACAAAAAAAAAGCAGAAAGATTGTTCTAAATTACAGGGATATATATATATATATATATATACCAACCAATGTTTCAGGGAGGAAACAAAAAAAGCAGAAAGACTGTTCTAAATTACAGGGACATATATATATACACCAACCAATGTTTCAGGGAGGAAAAGAAGATATAAGAAATTTGGAGGACAAATGGGGAAATTTAAATACAAATATTATATCATGTTACTGAAGAAATACATAATGCCCCAAACCTGAAAATAGTGAAGCAATAGTAAAAGTTAATTATTTAAAGACATAAATGTAAATAGCAAAATAATTTCTCTAAAAAGTTAAGTTTTTGCCCCTAGGAATGATGAATGGCAAGTAGAGAAGGTGATGTCTGTTGCTGTTTTTTTTTTTTTTTCCAACAAACACACAGAACTATTTAACTTAAAATACAAGTGTATACAACTGTGACAGATAAAAAATAATACAATGATAATATGTACATAAAATAAAAGATTCTTTCAGAATAGTTTATGGATCATGTATTATGAAGGAACGAAATCATTCTACTAATTATTACCAGTTGGTAAAAACCTAATAAAATTCAATGTAAAGCACTACGAAGCAGGATATACACAAATCTCTTGAGTATAGATTTGCATATAATGTGTTGTAATAACTAGTTATTAATAAAGAAGAAATGCTTATTTTCCTATTTCAAGCATGTCTCATTCTGATCTTTCTATATAATTTAAAATTGTTCATCTTTAAAACATTTAAACATTGTTACATCATTACATCTATGGCAATCCATAAACTAAATTATTTTTCATTTGTCATATATTCATGTGTATTATAAAATAGAACATGAACTACACTAGCCCAAATTGTCAAAATGTAACTACCCACGCCTTGCTTTCACATAATACACACTTAGCCTTTGATTGTTTGCAATGTTAATAAGTTCTTAAGTTAATGAGCATTTTTTTTTCACTCCTGTTCAGTTGTCTATTTGTCCTTCACCAATATTACCAAATCTTTGAAACCAATTATAAAGGACAAAGATCCAAAATAAATGACTGAGAATTGCTTTATTGAATGATCCTGAATGGTAAATCACATTAACAAAGAATAAACATGGAAAGCAAAACTCTTATTAAAAACAATTAGAGAAAAACAACTCACCTTTTTGCACTCATCTGCTCTTTGAGCTTACTGTACATTTCCAGCACTGCATTAAAACATATAACTTATTTTAGCTTTCAAAATTAAAAAAAAATTGGGGGAGATAAAAATTAAAGCAAAGAAGAATATATTATATAAATTCAGTAATTTTCTCTATTCTTTGATTTATGGCTTATATTTTCAAATAAAATGTTATACTTCAAGTAAATGAAAACATTTTAATCTCTACATATATTGAACATTACATTGTATATAAATACATAATACTGAACCAGGAACACTTACACATGCTGACACCTATAACTGAGACATCAAAGACAGATAAGTTACAATTATCTTAATCAGAAACTTACTGATATTTCTTCCCTGCAGTGGAATCAGAAGTCTAGACTTTAGTTATTTGAGGAAGCTGAGTAACAGTGAGATTAATTGATTTTAATTCAATATGCCCAATAAAATAGCTGTTATATATAGCTCACTAAACAAAATTTAAGGGAGTTCCTATTGTGGCTCAGTGGAAATGAATCTGACTAGTATCCATGAGGATGTAGGTTTGATCCCTGTCCTCCCTCAGTGGGTTAAGGATCCTAGGTTGCTGTGAGCTGTGGTACAGTTCACAGACATGGTTTGGATACCACGATTTTTTGGCTGTGGCACAGGCCAGCAGCTGCAGCTCAGATTCGACTCCTAACCTGGGAACTTCATATGCCACAGGTGGGGCCCTAAAAAGCAAACAAATAAAATTTTAAACCAAACCCACAGAGAAAAAAAATCAGAAAAGATTACAGCAGGGAGTAAATTATATTAAAGGCATAATAAATATTAAAAAAGTATCCTTATTTGTTTTATCATTTCCATCAAAGGCAATTATTCAATAAATTTTTTATAAACTTCAGCAAGAAAAACACTGCCACCAAAAAAGATTTTAATGTAACTATGTAGACTGCCATTCATACTTAGTAGAATTTCAAAGTATAAAGTAGGTACATTACTGTTAACTCAAGCTAGCTGATATTTTCCTAGACCAGAGAGATAGACACATTTTTTTCCAGATTTTTTATAGTCTTACGGCTACTCCCCAGGGGTCTTCAAGTTCACAAAAGATATTGCTTACTTGTGTGAAAAACCATAAAAGCTGCAATGATGGCTACAATGAACCAGCCCTAACTCTGCAGACCCTATGTATATCTCGATCAAAGTCCCTTTATTGCAGTGCAGTATTTCTCACATTTTCCAACTGAAACATTAATGTGAATACATAACCTAGGAAAAGAGTGTAAAACTGCTGCTACAAGTATAAACTTTCTTTGAAGTCTCCTGTTTTACCTCAACAATTCACATAAACTTCACATCTACCTTGTATTATTTCCATATTGTTTTCATATAAAAATAATGCTTTCCTCAAAAATAATCAATTAACTAATGTACCAGGAAAATGCACTGTTTACTCTGTGACTTCTTATATCCTCTCATACTCCCCCAATCTAAGGAGGAGTTAGGCAATTTTACAGTAATGGCTTACTTGTCTTTATTCACATGAGATTACATGATCCTTCAGAGTATGGACTATGTCATTTTCAACTTCATATTTCCAATACCGACCATAATGCCTGACACAAAAAAGTACGTATGAGTGGATAAACAGATGGAAATATGGAGGAAAGGAGGTGGTTTGGGATGTGGCTATCAAGAACACAATGTCTACATGAACTCAGATTTCCTGTCCAGCCTTGAGAGCAAACCCAGCAGCAGTAACAAAAATCTAACCTCTACTTCCCTTATTTTTCTATTTCAAAGAGCCCACTAGAGTTGAATAAGCTGAGTTTACGCTTTCTCATTTCCATTTGTACCCAATTTTCTAGAATTACTACCATTCAGGGACAAAGCATTCAAGCTAAGAGACTGTCTTCATGGCTATTTCAGTGCATCTTATGGAGGCAAAGAGGTATTATTAAGCATTACTATAAGGAAATAGATTTCTCAACCCTTAAACCTAACATAATAAGCAGGTATTTTATTTATTCAAAGTCAGTGTGCAAATATTCCTGGCCCATCAGAAATTAAGATAAGCAAAATTTCAGTGACTCTAAAACAAAAAAGAAAAGTTTTATCCTAAGTCAGAAAATAATTATTTTGGGTAATATAATCTGCTAACAGTTTATGTAACTTGTAGCCTAAGCTAAATTTATATTATATAAATATCATATGAAGCACCTTATTCTATTCCTCCCAGATATGGAGGTTCAGGTTCCTTCCATTAAAAAAAGTAAGTTTAAAAATGAGACACTGAAATGGATTTACCTTACTACATCAAGGAAAAGATGTCATAAACCTAATTCCTTTTATTTGAACAGGGTACACGCAGGTAAGGAAAATACTCAGTTTCTTCAGAATTTATTTGATGTCCCAGCAATATCTGAGCCCTAATAGAGACCAAAAACTCAGAAACCTAAAAAGTCAGTCTTTCCAAAATATAGCAGGAAAGGCAAAACCAAAAAAGGGAGAAGATCTAGTACTTTTGGATGTTATCTTACCAGCAAAATGAAATTCTGAGCAAAGCAAAACCAACCTGCTTAAGTGATAAAAAGAAAACAATGGAAAACTAGATGTAAAAAAATCAGGCAAATTAGAAAAGGAGAAAAAAACGTAATGAAAAGATACTTTCCCCATGGGAAAGTATTCTGAGAGGAAAAAAATGGAGGGGTGGGGAGGGACAAAGGACAAACTAGGCAGAAAAGAGATGGAAAGGCAGAGTTTGTTCTAGGAGACTGACGTAAGATCATCAAATAGGGGCCTTATGATAAAGAAAGCCATGAAAATTCAGGGAATAAAGTAGATAGGAAAGAAAACCATGGGATTTAGGGGGACAATCACCAAGTAATCTGTAACTATCATAATGAATAATGACCATCTCGTTATTATTAAACTGCTATCATTAAATTACAGTTCAGCCAGGCTGAATGTTACATTACAGACAAGTTAAACTCACCTGGAAGGCATAACTGTAATTTTTCTACTACAGTTGTAATATTCCTCTGCTGAATTCTACATCGAATAATATCTTCCGTTTGGACAATGACCTTTAAAAAGAAGAAACATCCATATTTTAAAATGAACAGTTAAATTGTATCCACATATTGAATGCACAAAAAAAGGTATCATTTTCTCACCTCCTTTCCAGCATCTTGAAATCTTCGGTTGGTATCAGTAACTTGCACCTTAAAAATAATTTCACCTTAGTTAGACAAATATGCATAAAACTGCCCTGATGTAACTGCTCACCCTTGTAATCAGATCATGCTTCATGAGAAACTTAGAACAAAGAAATGCAAATTCAAATTAACTCTACAGCTTGAACTTGAACTTTTGATTGAAAAGGGCTTTTGTTAACTTCAATTACTTATGACAGTTCTTTTTAACAGATTCTGTGGCAAACTTCTCAAATTTAATCTAGATTTTTGAACTTTACTTGCTTCTCTAAGTCTGTCAAACAATTCAAATCACTGACCCAATTGACCACTGGTCCCTTTTTGATAACTTCAATGAGGTCTATGTGCCATTCATTGTCTGTAGGAAATGGTGATTGCATTTTATGGTAATTAAACATTCATACTTTGCTGAATGCAAACACTGGGTGGTTGATTAACATCAAACACGGAAATCTCAATCCACAGCAACATTTTAATGCTGCAGGTGCAGGCAAAGCTCAACCTCAAATTTTCCCACATATTAAGTGACTCATTAGGTCATCATAGTAAGGAAGCACATTCTGGTTTATTAAAAATCTCATTAATTTCTGAACAAAGATGCTCAGTGACCTCATTGATGCTGTATTTGGTCTCTTGTTATCTGAATATCCTTTATATAATGGTTTTCTAATCATAACCTTTGGTGAACCAGGGTCGTTCTGCTGCTAAGCTCTCCAAATGTAAAGAAAGAGAAATAGGACAATTCTTATAACTAAGTATTTTGTATTCTGACAAAACAAATCTAGGTCTCATTCAATAAATGTTTTTGCTATGTGGAAGAAAATGTAGACCAACTTTAAGAATATTATATGCTGCTATTAAATAAAGAAAAAAATTTAAAGTTTCACTATTATTAAATAATTTTGAGAACACAATTACATACAGTAAGTTTTTTTAAATTTTCAGAAGATAACTTTTTATCAATATTGTACTAATTGTTACTTTAGAACCCTGATGACATGAGGACTTTCACTGTGTGAACTTTTTTAATTCATTCCCCTGCATGGAAAGAAATCCTGTTGAGTCAATGCATTACTTGCTTTACAAAGAAAAGAGAGATTACTTCTGTCATTAGCATGACAACTGTGTTAACAGAGCATTCCCAAATATATACACGAATTCACTTCTTGAAGTTAGCACATTTAATAATGTTTGTAAATATGCACTATAAATTAATACTTGAGTAATTTAATGAGAGCAAAGGTAAAAAGGTATTTCTTACCTTCAGTTTTTCTGCATCAGTTCTTACTTTAAGAAGTTCTGTAATAGCATCTACAAAACCCTGATGATGAAAATTACACATCTTCTCAATTTCCTTGTCATGATTACGGATACAAGCATCCAACTTTTCCATAAACTTCTTGTGTGCATTTGGTTGGTCATCATACACAGACCTGTATATATACAAAAAGAAAGCTAACATTAACTTCCCAGTTCACCAAAATTTACTCTTTATTAACCCAAATCTTTACAAAAAATCTCTGAATAAGCTAGAATGATAGCACTGACATGAGTAGAAATAATTTGGGTAGAAAATACTTAAATTCTTTTTGAACATGTTAATATTTAAAGAGCCATAAGCCTTCTAGACACATCACTAGGGATCTGGAAATAAAGGTCTGAGACTCAGGAGATGAGTCTTCAATTTACAAATACTCAAAAAAGGAATCACTAAGTGAATAATTAAGGAATGCATAAACAAACTCCTGGTTTCTACAGCATTTACTATGCATCAGGGCATAGTCTTTTCTCTTTTTTTGACCATGCCTACCGCATGCAGAAGTCCCCAGGCCACGGACAGAACCCGTACCACAGCAGTGACAATGCCAGGTCCTTAACCACTAGGATACCAGGGAACTCCTCAGGACATATTCTGAGTGTTTTATGTATTAACTCTTTAATCTTGACAATAAGTCTATAATGTATGAATTATTACTACCCTTACTAATTTACAGAAAGATTAAAATTATGTAACTATCATAAATGTCACAACAGCCAGGATATGAATCCCAGTAGTCTGGCTGCAGAGTTCATAATTTCAAGTATAAGACCATACTGCAGTCACCACAATGTTTTCTATAAACACGGCATTTGCACTCCTCCAGTATCTCAGCTCATGCTGTCTCTACACTGAGGGACTTTTCCACCCACCATGCAGTAAAGGATTAACCTTGCCCAAAGAAAGGTTTGGCCCTTGCCCCCAATTCCTGGGAGGCTAGCCTTTGGAATGTTCTGCATGACAGATGCCTTTTTTACTTGGGTGTCTTGAGCAATGCCAAACAGTCAAAGCTAACAATGTGACTTATAATGTGATTTATAGTAGGTGGAGCCATCAAGCCACACGGTAACAGCTTTGGAGGGCCTGAAAATTTGGATGAGCAACTCAAACCACTTAGTGGCATCAAGGGGACAAACCTCTGGTAAAAACTCTGGACATCATGGCTTAGGAGAGCCTCCCTGGTTAGTAATACTCCATGAGTGTTGCCACATATCATTGCTACCCACACGGATTCCACTGGGAAGGGACAACTGGAAGCTCCCCAGTGGGACTCTCCTAGACCCTGCCTCATATGCCATCTCTTGTTAATTTTAATCTGTATCTTTTTGCTGTAGCAAACAGTAACTGTGAGTATAACAACTTTGGTAAATTCTGTGAGTCCTCCTAGTGAATTACTGAACCTGAAGCTAGCCTTGGGGCCCTCCAAAAATGTGACTCCCCATCTGTTGCCCATTGTTTGAGGTTCAATTCAAGTTCCATTTCTTCCAGCAGGACTTTCTCAGTATCTCCATACCAAGTAATCTTTTCAACTATAGAAAAGGTAAACATATAGTCCTTTCTACTCCCTCTGACAAATTATAAATAAAATATACAATAAAATTACATTACTTCACATTGTAACTTAAATTTTTCAAGTATATGTCATATATTTTTACACATAAACTGTAAGCTTCTTGAGGGAAGAATACCTATCATAACACTAAAGATAGTAATATAAGGTAGCAATCATTAAGAACTTAGGCCGTGGAGTTCCCTTTGTGGTGCAGCGGAAATGAATCCGACTAGTATCCATGAGAATGCAGGTTCAATCCCTGGCCTCGCTCAGTGGGTCAGGGACCTGGCATTGCCATGAGCTGTGGTATAGGTTACAGACACAGCTTAGATCTGGCATTGCTGTGGCTGTGGCGTAGGCCGGCAGTTGTAGCTGATTCAACACCTAGCCTGGGAACTTCCATGTGCTGCAGGTGAGACCCTAAAAAAAGACCCAAAAAAAGGAACTTAGGCCTTTAAAAGCTGGGCTAGAACTAGTCTCTGATCTTGGATATCTTCTCTTTTCTACCTATACCCATCTCTCGATCTCATCTAGACTTGGGGCTTTAAATTCCATAAACACTCTAACACCTCTCAAGTTTTTGTTTCTAGCCCTGGTCTCTTCCTCAAACTTCAAACTCATGCCATTTCTCTGACTGGATATCTGATAAGCATTTCAAATATGTCCAAAATGAAGTCCTATCTTCTTTCCCAAACCCTAGTTCTCGCACAGACTTCCTTCATCTTGGTGAACTCCATTCTTCTAGTTGTTCAGGCAAAAAAACCTTGAAATCATCCCTGACTATTCTCTTTCTCCCACTCTTCCCACCAAAGCAATCCAACCACATCTCACCACCTCCTGTTACCACCCTGGACTAAGACACCCATGTGTCCTGCCGCTTATTCCTAGAGAGTTTCCCTGATCCCACCCTTGTTTCCCTTCAGTCTGTTTTGAACACAGTAGACAGAATGATCCCACTAAAATATAAATCAGAGCCTATGTCTCTCTTCGGCTCAAAACCGTATTTCTCTTACAACAGCCCATAAAGCCCTACGTAATTCTGCCCCATGTTATCACAGTGACCTCACTTCCTAACACTTTACTCATTCCATGCCGGGAACACTGGCCTCCTTGTGGTTCCTGAAACACACCAGGCATATTCCTGTCCTATGTTCTGCACATGCTGTTTCCTCTACCTGGATCACATTTCTCACACATGGCTGCCTCTCTCATATCCTTTAGGTCGTTTATCCCCTTCTTGATGAAGTTCTCTCTGGCTATAATATCCACATTATAAACATACACAGACACACAGACACACACACATACACAATTCTCTTTCCTGCTTTATTTTTTTCTCCTTTTTAATTTCCTTAAATAAAGTATACTTTGTCATTGCATCACCCTTACCACTATTGAATATACTCTCTATTTCACACTTTTATTTATTTTTCAACTTTGCCTACTGGAAAGTTGCAGGAGGGCAGACAGTTTTTGTCCATTTTGTTCCCTGTTGTAGACGCAAACCTAAAATAGAGCCGATCACATAGCAGATGCTCAATAAATAACTGATAGATGAAAAGAAAATAAATGAAGGGCAGAAGTAGGTTAGTGGAGCAACATATAGCCAAGTCAAGCCACAGAAGCAAGGGTCAGCCTTTTTAAAAGAGATGGGTTTAAGAATAAGTAACTCTGTTTTTTCATCTGCCCCCATCCTCCCGCAAAAAAACCCTGATAGATGGAATCAGAAAGGACACTTACTAGTTGTTCAACCTCAGGTAAGCCACCCAACTTCTCTATATCTGAATTCTCTCAACAATAAAATAGGATTTTAAAAAGTACCTACATCGAAGTGTTATGAGGATTTAGTAAACATTTGAAAACCTCCTAGCACAACAACCGACACATAGTAAGTGCTCAATATACACTAGCTATTATCATAGTATGCGCATAAGAGACAACTAAATCCCTGTTAAATGAGTGACTCATCTGCTGAATAAATTAAATACTGGCTGCAAATATCAAATATGACTAACACTCAAGCACTCATGCTGAAGAAGCTGACTACCGTTAATACCTGGCAATTGTAAAGGGCCTTTTGTATTTTTTATATCTAAGGTTTTAATTTCTTACCACATCAGAGAAATTATCACAAATGAGGAAATAGGCAGAGAAATGATAAATGACTTGCTCAATGTAGCCTAGTTAATGAATGACTGGAGCAGTACTATAATTTCCACTTAAGTGTTTTTCCTACACTACATATAGCTAACAAGATCTCTTAAACAAACATTATACCAAACAAAAATTCACATGCAAGAGGAAGGTTATCTTATCGACCTTGGTGTGATAAACAAATTTCTATTTCCGAACTGAAATTAGTATTATATTTCTTCAAGTAGTATATATGCGTTTCTAAGATATTTTTACATATTTTAATAAAACTTTGATATTTATCTGGCTCTTAAAGTACCAGGTAGTAAACAGAAAATACCAAAAGAACTGGCTCTTTTTTTGTCTATTACAGCTGCATCACTGTAACAAAAAACTAGCAAGAGGTATTTTAGGACTGCCCTACTACAATGTTCCTCCAAAGGAGGGTTTGATTCCTTTCCTCAATGCAAAGACAATACTGTTATCTCTTTTAAAAATAACAATAAAATATAAATAAACAGAAGAAGAAAAACTAGTTATTTCCCAGAGGTCTATTGTATTTTAGAAAGTTCTTAAAGTCCATCCTTTAGTGTCATTTGAATTTACTCTCCAGAGTTGTAAAAACATACTTTTATAGCAATTCATGACACTGCCAGTGCATCTATTACAGCATCTATATCTATAAATGGATATAATGTATGTATTATACCTTATATATTAATACATATAATAGCAGTGCAACTATTACAGCAAGTGAACACCTCTTTTCCTAATGACGTTATTAGTGTAGAGAAAAATAATTATCAGAATTATTTAATGTTAAAAATAAAATCAAAGAATTAGTACTGTGAATGAGAAAGAAGAGTAGGTCTTGATCTTCCTATTAGTAAGTCTTAGTCTCTCCTGACCCTTGGTAACCATTTGCCATTCCAGACACGAGTACAAGCTGCACTCCAAGCTGATATAACCACTTGTCAACCACAATCCATATCAATGAGATCATTCTAAGCAGAATACACAGAAATGATGTCAAGATAAAGAAACGTTCCAAGTCACAGGAATAAATTATATTAAAGCACATACTGAAGGATCAGGCAAATGCCAGAGTCCAAAATTCATCAAAAGATAGAATGTTCTAGAATTCTAAAAAGAACTCAAGAAAGTACACAATTCTGACTTCTTCAATTTAATAAATGCATCACAAATCTAAAATCCAGACACAAGCACTGAAAAAGACATTAATCACATGTGGTTGAATGACCCCTCTATCCACTCTGATGAAAAGTAATATCAAAAATAACTAGTCTAAAAATTTGCTAATAAAATCAATAACAAATAGATAAGTGAATAGAGAGAGGCAGAAAGTGAGAAAGGGTAGATATGTATAAGAAAAAGGAAAAAGGAAGAATTTTTTGACACTGTATGCATAAGCAGGAATTATCAATCTTTCTCTGATGGGATCCACACTTAATTACAAAGATAATTTGGAAAAAAGGTGGATGGTGTGGAATATAGAAAGAAGCAGGGAAGATGTGCACCCTTTGTCAACAATTCCCTAGAAACTAAATAGACTAAAGAGGCGTCATACTCTGCTGCTTCTGGCTTAATGTGATAAAGATGACCAAAACAGCACCACAGAACCAAATACTTACTATTAAGTGATCTACATTCAATACCTCATTAATATTCACTCTAGTTTTATGACATAGACACTGTTTGCATCCCAATTTACAAATGTAGTTTGGGAAGATTAAGACTTTAAGCCCAAAGTCACACAGTAAGGGAACCGAGATTTAATCCCAGGTCTACTGACTCCAAAGTCAGTGCTCCTAACCATTATGTTAGATAGACTCTCCAACCAGAAATGGTGATAAGCAGCATGAGAATGCAGAGGAGTTACCAGCATAGCAACTAACCAGATCACCTTTGAAGATCAACAATTGAGAATGACTCAGTAGGGAATCCCTGATGTGCACTGTTGCACCCATCAGGTGAAATCATCCAATGAACAGAAAAAGGAGATGAGAACTGAGGCATAGCTAATTGTTAGGCAGAATTAAATTACAAACGCAAGAAAATAAGAAGGAACAAAGAATGAAGTAGAGAAAACTGAAGGCCCTGTACTCGTCTGACCTCAGCTGAAGAGACTATGAAAAATCCATTTTTCTTTTTCCTTTTTATGTCTTTGAAAGATAATCATTATTCCATGAGATTTTGACCTAAAGAAAGGAAATACCATTCAGTACTACTCATTCTTTGAATCTTAAATTGGTTAACAATCGTCCAACTAATTAGTGTGCCATGCACATTATTGTCCTAAATTTTCAAGCAATACACAATCTTAATGAAAATAAGTTTTTCTTCCTTCAAAATGTCCCCAGAATTTAATAATACCTACTAGTGAGACTAATCAAGTTCCTCTAAATACACACAGATATGACAAAACAAGAAAATGTGAACATTAGAAAGTCAGAAAATTTTCCACTACCCACATCCACTAAGACTGTACTTAAGTGCTCCATATACAGATACTGACTTCAATAAATGAATTCAGTCATCACAAAGCCTTAGCAAAATAAAAATCTTACTCCTGGCAAAATGCAATGCTAACCAGACAAAAATGCAAATGCAAAATCAATTTTAAAAGAAGAGATGACTTTAAAACTTTGTGAACAGAAAACTAAGATGGATTATGCTATCTTACAGTTTTATTTACATATTTTAATTTAGCAACTAGGAATGCATAAAAACAATGTATATGTCTTAAAAGCATAGCTAAAAAAATTTAGACACACATTTTCTATCTTCATTAGATCTAATCTTCCACACCAAAGCAAAGTGTGGAAATATGAGTTATCACACAGTATTTGATCATCTGATGTATCAGGCTTATAGAATTTAAATAACTACATCTTTCAGAAATGCCATCTTGACTTGTTTGCATAGAGCTCCACCTAGTGGTAATTAAACATAAGAAAACTAAGATGTCATTTAAAATGGAACTGATTCTTTGAAACTTAAATGCTTGTGTCATCAAATCAAGTGTTTTAATGGAGGCCCTCAGGCTACTTTGATTTTTTGGACAGCTGCTACATTCTGTTAAAAAGATAAACAATTTACCATTTTTTTTTTAGAAAAACATCTTTCTGATGTAAAACAAACAACAGTCACAAGATATGTGAAAAAGAACTCTCTTCTTATTACCGGCAACATATTAGAGTACTTTTTTGTCAAAAAGCATTTATTTAATATCCTTCTACTATCTTTGGTATCCTTTTCTTTCATTTAAAAAAAAATCCATGTAACTGTGAAGAAAATAAAATCTATTAGTTTCCTGAGAAATGATTTAACTTTTAGTAAAATAATTCTAAGCACTACTTCTCACTTCCAGTGTATGCCTTTTAATGCCATTTTCTACTTTTTCAAACATTAACCATATTTTTTACCAGTTCTTCAAATGACATTTGCCTTAATTCTGTATTTCTAGTAATAAAAAATTACTTTCTCATTCCTTTGAGCATTCTATTATACCAGTCCATAGGAATTTTTACTATTTCTTTCATCAGTGTTTTAAATAGCATATCAAGCTTAATTTCTAGCATATTAATCTTAATTTTATATTTCTAGTAATTTGTATTCATGATTTTTTTTTTTTCTTTTTAGGGCCATACCTGCAGTACATGGAAGTTCCCAGGCTAGGGGTCGAATCGGAGCTGCAGCTGCAGCTCATGCAATGCTGGATCATTAAGCCACTAAGGAAGGCCGGGGATCAAACCTGCATCCTCAAGGATACTAAGTCAGGTTTGTTACCGCCAAGTCATGGGAACTCCCATCTATTTAAGATTTGATATTTTAGCAAGATTATTTATGATACTTTTTCAGCAATTTAACACTTACATTAAACACTTTTCATGTTCTAAGTACCAATCAGCTGATTAGTACTGAAATTTTAGTCACTAACTATAAAATG
This sequence comes from Sus scrofa, assembly GCF_054392235.1. NCBI lineage: Eukaryota > Metazoa > Chordata > Mammalia > Artiodactyla > Suidae > Sus > Sus scrofa. The sequence continues at coordinate 126,581,855 of NC_139396.1, read as the reverse complement.
TTTTTCTGAATACTATATTTATGACAATTAACTACCCTTTTGACAAATTAAACATTCCTAAAAATGCCACTATGAAGACAATGTTAAACATAATATAGAAAAGCTGATCAAAACTTTTCTTTTTTAATTTTTTTTAATTTGAGTTCCCGTCATGGCACAGCGGATATGAATCCAACTAGAAACCATGAGGTTGAGGGTTTGATCCCTGGCCTCATTCAGTGGTTTAAGGATCTGGTGATGCCATGAGCTGTGGTAGGTCACAGACGAGGCTCAGATCCTGTGTTGCTGTAGCTGTGGTGTAGGCCAGCAGCTATAGCTCCAATTTGACCCCTAGCCTGGGAACCTCCAAGTGCCATGGGTGCAGCCCTAAAAAAAAAAAAATACATAAATAAATTTTTTAAATTATAGTTGATTTACAATGGTGAGTCAATTTCAGCTGTACAGAAAAGTGATCCAGTCATATATATACATTCTTTTCCTCATATTATCCTCTATCATAGTTTATCACAAGTGACTGAATATAATTCCCATGCTATACAGCAGGACCTCATTGCTTATCCATCCTGAATGTAATAGTTGGCATCTATTAAGCCCAAACTTTTCAAAACCTAATCCCAAAATTTTCAAAAGCTATTAAAACCATCCTATTCCAACATAAATTACTCGCTATCAAACTCAAAAATAGTTTTTGTTTGTTTGTCTTCCTTTTCACAGCTGCATATTGAGGCTTATGGAAGTTCCTTCGCTAAGGATCAAATCAGAGCTGCAGCTGCCTGTCTCTGCCACAGCCACAGCCACAGCCACAGCCACATCGGATCTGAGCCATGTCTGCGACCTATGCTGCAGCTTGGGGCAATGCCAGATCCTTAACCCACATCCTCACGTCTAGACACTATGTTAGGTTCTTAACCCACTACACCACAACAGGAACCCCAAAAATAGTTTTAAAAAACAGTTTGGGGGAGCTCCCGTTGTGGAGCAGTGGTTAACAAATCGGACTAGGAACCAACAGGTTGTGGGTTTGATCCCTGGCCTTGCTCAGTGGGTTAAGGATCCGGCGTTGCCATGAGCTGTGGTGTAGGTCGCAGACACGGCTCAGATCCCGCGTTGCTGTGGCTCTGGAGTAGGCCGGTGGCTATAGCTCCGATTCGACCCCTAGCCTGGGAACCTCCATATGCCTCGAGAGCGGCCCAAGAAATGGCAAAAAAAGACAAAAAAAAAAAAAAAAAAAAAAAAAACAGTTTGGGGTATATCAGTAAATTTGGTAAATTCAGCAAATCGGTCATACAATAAATTAGTTATATGGCAAATAACTTAAAGCCAAGATTTGAAAAATTTTCCTTAAGCAGAAGCACATGAATTGCTAGCTTAAGTTCCTTCAGAACAGAATATATGTAACCCCCAAATATAAAAGGACAGTTACACACCGGAGGACTCTGCTTCGTCCAGATTAAGTCATCAGCAGGTCTCTGGGCTCCCTGTATGGATCCTGGAATTAGGAGAAGCTACACTGACATATTCTGTCTCTTCCTACCTAAGTGACCAGTTGGCGTCTATATCCTAGGCTATCAGAAACAGGAAATTTAATCTAATTTTTCAGTGAAAAAGTCTCCTAAACACCAGTTTATAATCCACTTGAAAGCCTGCAGCTAGAGTCAGAAACGAAACTTGAAACACTGCACTCTCTTCAGTAGCCTTTAGATACATTTAAGGGAGCTCCCGTTGCGGTGCAGTGGAAACAAATCCAACTAGTATCCATGAAGATGCGGGTTTGATTCCTGACCTCACCCAGCAGGTTGGGGATGCAGTACTGCTGTGGAGCCGTGGTGTAGGTCACAGATACATCTTGGATCCCGTGCTTCTGCTGCTGTGGCTGTGGTGTAGGTTGGCAGCTACAGCTCCAATTCAACCCCTACCCTGGGAACTTCCATATGCCACAGGTGCAGTCCTAAAAGGCATTTAAAAAAAAAAAGGTGCATTTAAGGTGTTCAAAATTTCAGTAATATTCATGTGAGAAACAATGGGCTAAAATATTCAAAGATGGCAAATGAGTTAACATTTGGGAGAAAAGCCCCTTTTTTACCTCAAGTCACATGATTTGGAATTGTTTTCTTTTAAATAACAAATAGCAAAGACATCATCTCCCTATCTTAAACACACAAAAGGACTGCTTCAAAATACCACTCAATCTTGAAAATTAAAAAAAAAAATTCTACTATAGTTACTTAGCAATTTGGAACAGCAAGAATGAAACAGTATAAGGTATCATGTTAAATGTTAGTATTCCTAACATTTTTTTCCAATCATTTCATCAAATATATTAAAAATTAATTACAGGAGTTCCCGTCGTAGCGCAGTGGTTGACGAATGCGACTAGGAACCATGAGGTTGCGGGTTCGGTCCCTGCCCTTGCTCAGTGGGTTAACGATCCGGCGTTGCCGTGAGCTGTGGTGTAGGCAGCAGACATGGCTCGGATCCTGCGTTGCTGTGGCTCTGGCGTAGGCCAGTGGCTACAGCTCTGATTCGACCCCTAGCCTGGGAACCTCCATATGCCGTAGGAGCGGCCCAAGAAATAGCAAAAAAAAAAAAAAAATGAATTACAGCTTTCCCTGATACTTTGTAATCCAGGAGTAAATAATAAGTGAAATGGCTCCAAAGCATTAATAGCAGGATAAAGAGAAAGGAGAATTCTTTCCAACAATATTCATTAAGTAGCAACCATGTACAAGAGAAACTGAAAATCAAGCACAGAAAACAGGCATATGCACAGGCAATTTTTTTTTCTTTGTCTTTCGTCTGTTGTTGTTGTTGTTGTTGTTGCTATTTCTTGGGCTGCTCCCGCGGCACATGGAGGTTCCCAGGCTAGGGGTCGAATCGGAGCTGTAGCCACCGGCCTACGCCAGAGCCACAGCAACGCGGGATCCGAGCCGCGTCTGCAACCTACACCACAGCTCACGGCAACGCCGGATCGTTAACCCACTGAGCAAGGGCAGGGACCGAACCCGCAACCTCATGGTTCCTAGTCGGATTCGTCAACCACTGCGCCACGACGGGAATTCCATTTTTTTTTTTTTTTTTTTTTTTTTTTTTTTTGTGCACAGGCAATTTTAATAAAGAGGAGAGGTGGTCCCTAAATCATTAAGATTTATCTGCAGTGAGCTTTACTCTTCAAGGAGGTGGGAAAATAAATGAAGAATAGTAACATAGGTCCAAAATTCTTTGATATACCTTCCATAGATAGGTGCAGTCAATATCCCCTTCCTTTAATTTAGGGTAGGCTTGTGACTATTTCAACCAATGAAACATAAGTATTAATTTGTGACTTCAGAAGCTAGAAAAAAGCCATGGAACTTCTATATAGATGCCTTTAGATACTCACTCTGGGGGAAATCATCCCATCATGTAAAAAATCTGATAATCCCAAAAATGATATGCTGAAGAGGTCATATGTGGTCACCCCAAATGACAGCAATATCAATTGCCAGCAATTCGAATGAGCCATTGTGGCTATCTAGTCTAGATGAGCCTTCAGCTGATTTTAGCCCACTTAGCAACCAGTATCTATCTGACTGCAACCATGTGAAAGACCCCAAGCCACAACTTCCCAACGGAATCCTTTCTGAATCTCTGAGAAAGTTTTCCGAGCACAATAACTAAATGTTTGGTCATTTGCATAAAAATATTTAAAATAGAATGAAATTTAAATCTTTTCCAGAATAATTCCTTTTTCTGTTCTTTCTTTTTTCCTTTTGGCCCCAGTCCTTTTTGGCACTGTCCTTAACTTCTTTTTCCACCTCCAGGGCGCTTCTCTCCCACAGTGTGCCTCAATATTAAACTTCTTTCAAGATTATGCTCAAGATAGTTCCTTCAAGATACTTTTATCAATACCTATATTGAATAACTCTCCCATTGCCCAGAATGTTCCCAGATCTTTTGCACACTATCTTTTATTTATTTGTATAACATATCAAATTCACTCTTCAATTACTTAGTGTATGTTTTAATCTTCTAAATTCCTTGAGAAATTGAAGGTATCTTCTATTTCTATACTCAATTCACAAGTGCTATGAGGATGCAAAATCTTAACTACCAATCTTAATAAACAGAAAAGGTTCACTAGAGGGCACTCTTTGCCAAAAAATAACCTCTAGAAATACTGCTTTTCTATTGTATCAAAATACAGTGTGAATCTCATACTCTACCTGATTAACAAATATTATGAAATAAAAATAAGATTAGTTCCTTTTTTGAATCTGTTTTTCTGATAGCTATTGCTTTAATATAATGGTTAAAAATAGCAGAACAACAAAAACAGACATATGGATCAATGGAACAGAATACAGCCTAGAAATAAACCCACACACCTACAGTCAATTAACCTAAAATAAAGGAGACAAAAATATACAATAAAAAAAGACAGACTCTTCAGCAAGTGGTCTTGGAAAAGTTGGGCAGCTACATGTAAATCAATGAAATTAGAACACTCCCTCACACCATATACAAAAATAAGCTCAAAATAGTTTATAAAGACCTAACTATAAGACGACACCATAAGACTCCTAGAAGAAGAGAACATAAGGCAAAGCATTCTTAGACTTAAATCACAGCAATATTGGAGTTCCCATCGTGGCTCAGTGGAAACGAATCTGACTTGTACCCAGGACGCAGGTTCGATCCCTGGCTTCATTCAGTGGGTTAAGGATCCAACGTTGCTGTGAGCTGTGGTGTAGGTCACAGACGGGGCTCAGATCTTGCAATGCTGTGGCTGTGGTGTAAGCCAGTGGCTACATTTCTGATTCAACCCTAGCTTGGGAATTTCTATATGCCACAGGTGCGGCCCTAAAAAGACCAAAAAAAAAAAAAAAAAAAAAGGCAGTATTTTCTTAGTCTCTTAGTGCAGAAGAAATAAAAGCAAAAATAAACAAATGGGACCTAATCAAACTTAAAAGCTTCTGCACAGCAAAAGAAATCATCAATAAAGCAAAAAGACAACCTATGAACTAAGAGAAAATATCTGCAAATTATGCAACCAATAAGGAGTTACTATACAAACATACAAATAGTTCATACAGTTTAATATCAAAAACAAACAACCCAATCAAAAAATGGGCAGAGGGAGGTCCCGTCGTGGCTCAGCAGTAACAAACTCGACCAACATCCATGAGGACTCGGGTTCAGTCCCTGGCCTCACTTACTGGGTTAAAGGATCTGGCATTGCCATGAACTGTGGTGTAGGTCACAAACGAGGCTCGGATCTGACTGCTGTGGCTGTGGCATAGGCTGACAGCTGCAACTCTGATTTGACCCCTAATCTGGGTATGCTGCAGGTGGCGGCCCTAAAAAAGACCAAAAAAAAAAAAAAAAATGGGCAGAAGACCTAAAGACACATTTCTCCAAAGCAGAGAGATGGCCAATAGGCATATGAAAAAAAGTTCAACATTGGTAAATGTTAGAGAAATGCAAATCAAAACCACAATGAGGTATCATCTAACACCAGTTAGAATGGCTACCATCAAAAAGTCTGTAAATAATAAATGCTGGAGAGGATGTGGAGAAAAAGGAACCCTCCTACAAAACGGGAGGCAGGGGGGATGTAAATTGGTACAGCCACTATGGAAAACAGTATGGCGTTTCCTTAAAAACTAAAAATAGGAGTTGCCATTGTGATTTAGCAGGTTAAGGACCTGACATAATCTCCATGAGGATGCAGGTTCAATCCCTGGCCTCACTCAGTGGGTTAAGGATCTGGCATTGCCACAGGCTGTGGCATAGGTCACAGATGTGGCTCAGAGCTGGTGTTGCAGTGGCTGTGGCAGAGACTGGCAGCAGCTCTGATTTAACCCCTAGCCCAGGAACTTCCATAAGCCGCAAAATAAGGCTATAAAAAGAAAAAAATAAAATAAATAAATGCACAACAATAAGGAAATAAACAAATAGAGAAAATAGGATGAAAATTACACACAATGTAATTTAACTTCACTTAATAAATATTTAAAAAAATTAAACTTTTAATATGTTATTTATCATAATCTTAAATATTCTACAAGTAAATAATAGTTGTTTCTAATATTAAAAAATGGCTAGAATTTTATTATCCTTAAGCAGTGGGAAAAAAGTGTTTTCCCTCCTCTCTATAGAATTCTTCAAAATTTTCTACAGTGAAGGTTTTTGTTTTTTATTAATTCAGTTGAAAAAGTATTTACTGAGGATTTCCCATGTGGCACGGTGGGTTAAGTATCCGGCGTTGTCATGCAGCAGCTAGGGTTGCTGCTGTGGTGTGGACTGGATCCCTAGCCCAGGAGTTTTCATATGCCGTAGGTGCAGCCCCCAAAGAAAGTATTTACTGAGAATGTTGTACCCATGGTATTATGCTATGTAACATAGTTTGAATTAGCCAGGTATGCATGACAATCATAGGCCTCAGGGACTATAAGGCCTGCATTTGAGATATTTATTTAAAATATACACACAAGACATACAATCATAACTAAACAACATTGTGTAGCACTTTAAAAATCCATGCTATTAGAATTCAGACAGAGAAAATATCCATATATTTATATGTGTATGTGTTTAAATAGATAATATGTATCCTTGTAGAATACAATGTTTTAGGATGCCAAAATTTCATATAGGAAATAGGACCTAAGAAGGGAATTCCGTGATAGGTAGATAGAGGAGGAGAAAATTCAATCATGGTAAACACAGCCAGGAAAGAACACAGCACTGTAAAAGAGACAAGCAGTTTAACCGATATGAAGGATATCTGTTGTAAGTAGTGAGAATTCTAACAGAACTCTTAAGAGTAGTTAATCTTTACTTGACTTGTGCCCAAGCCAAGGAGTGGCAAGACTATTCTCTGTGATTTTAATAAAAGTCATAAATCTTCGCCCCAGAAAACTGTACAAACACAACTACAATATATTCTTTGTCTCTAAGAACCACTGACCATTCACAAGGCTGGACAAGCAATATGGCCTCTTCTGACCAACAGTACTTTGCACCAGAAGCGTACAACTGATTCAAGATAGTTCAGTTAGACAGCTCTTTCAGGAATTTTGAACTGGAATTCAGACACAGCCATCTGTATGCGCTTGACTGACATATGGAAGCTGTAGGTGGTCATCCTCCTCAAGTACAGAGAGAAGGAGAGAAAGCCAGACTTCAGAGAACGAAGAAGACAGAGAGAAACATGGAGAAATGGAAAGAAATACTATCACTTCTTTCTTTCTTCTAGTCTTTTGAGAAGTAGGATTGCTGTGAGATACCCAGTAACCGTACACTATTTTTTTCCATAAGTTCATTCAAGTTGGTTTAGTAATTACAACTAAAATAAACAAAAATCTGTAACTAAGATATACATGCACATGTATGCACACACCTACACATACACAAACATACACACAAATTCCTTACAATTATAAGGAGTTGACAAATCACCTTATCTGACCAATACATTAGAGCATGTCTTCCCAAATGAAGAGGTTATACCACAATAATGATCATCTCAAACCTCATTCTAACTTTCTATCTATGCCATGATATAAAAAAAAATCCAAAAATAAAGTCATAGTTTAATTAAATAGACCCTTGAGGAAACGAACATGTCAAACAAGTCTCTAGGATAATAAGCGATAATAATATAATGCCATCTAGCTTTCATACAACATTTTTGCTTTTTCAAAACTTCCACAATATTGAATAGCTAAGTAAAGAATTCAGGATAAATGTCCTAAAATATCACTGTTAAGTATCTAAACCAAGTAGGTATTTTGTAGCTGTCAAGTAATGGAGAGTTTCTAGCAACTCTAACAACGTATAAACACAGAATTCAATTTTTTTCATTACAGAATGATTAAGATTTTTTTTGTTTACAAAATATTCACTCTTTTCCCATAAATATTTCATCTAGTTTGCCATATGCACTCTTAAATGTTTTATTAAGTAATGCCCAGGTGTTTCCTCTAATTCAACTGAAGACATTCTGTCAAACAATATTTTAAATGACAGAGTTAATATACTTTAATTTAAAAAAAAGGAAACAATCATATCTTAAAGAATCATACAATCTATCAAAGTATCAAGATAAATCAAAGTCAAAAAATAAAGGATGGCTTTCCATACATTTCTGATGTTGAATTTTACTTGCCTTGTTTTTCCTCTATGCACAATTTCTCAGACTTGTACTCACTAATAATATCCTGTTTCCCTGCACAGGAAAGAGTCTAGTGCAGTTTGTTAGTTAACATTACTTCCTATAACTAGGACTGACATTCTGTAATATTGACATTAACACTCACTGAAATTGGTTAACAACAAAGCATAATGATGATCGTTAATGGACATCCTCTATGGTGAAACCTGAACTGATAATCAGCTAACACAGATTTGCAATAGACTTCCTCCTTCCTGTTTTTACACTCCTGACGAAGGAGATGTCTCTTCCTGTTGACTTTTGCACTACTTGATAAAAAGCTAAAGATGAGAAATGGAAACTCTTAACATGTATAAATTTAATTTCTCCTCTAGGAAGGATAACAAGTTGCTAAATAAATTTTAATTCGAAAAGCTTAAACAATTAATCAGATTAATGAATGCAGATGTAGACTGCCTCCCTAGAAGAATGTAGAAAATTCAACAAAAACATCAAACTGTCTAGAGCAGATCTAAAGTGCAGCAGTTTGCTTAGCAGCTTAAGAGATGATCTATATACTGCTACCAAAGTCCTTTTCAGGAGTATTCATTTACAATCAAGGGGAAATTCACTTAAGATTGACTTCTCAGCAAAGCAGCCAAAAACAAAAAACAAAAGCAAACAAAAAAACCACCATTCACCATGGAAAATAAAACAGAAAATTAATTGAATTCTACACTTACAATTTGTGCTTTACGCTAAAAACTATAGTTCAAAATGTAGATATAACATTAATATTTATAGACCCCAAACTTTAGCAACAAACTTTTATAAAGCAGAAACTATAAGAGATGTGAGAAGAGACTGTAACAAATTAAAAAGTAGGACACTAACATACCTCTCAATTTAAGAAAGGTGAAAAACAATATGAGGCCTTAAAGTACATAACCAACTTGGCTAATAAGGAGTCTGTGTGTAAAACTGAGAACCCTAATAAAAGAGAATATGCTTTCTTTCTAAGAGTACATGAAACACTCAAGAAAACTAACCATATATTAAGCCACAAATAAAATCTCAGTAGGAGTTCCCTGGTAGCCTAGAAGTTAAGAATTAGGCACTGTCACTGCTGCAGCATGGGTTTGATCCCTGGCCCCAGAACTTTCTCATGCCACAGGCATGACCAAATGGAGAAAAAAAAAAAAAAAAAGATTTACCTAAATGAAGTGTAATAAAATTAAAAATTAAAAGCAAATTTTTAAAAATAAAAAAGACTACATCTGGAAACTTTTTAAAAAATGCACCACTAAAAAACTATTGGATCAAAGGGAAAATATTAAAATAAAACAGCAGAATTTCTTTAAAATGGCAAGGAAAACATCAGAATATGTGAGATACAGCTGTATCAGTCATTAGAGAAACATTAATAGCATGAAATAATTACCTCAATAAAATAAATGAAACAAGTGCAAAATACAAAAAGCTAGAAAAACAATAAATTAAATCAAAAGAAACAGAAGAAATAAATCATTAAATATGAAAGGAATGCTTTTATATTTAATGAAAACAGAGAATTAATGAAATGAATAAATCCCAAGACAAGAGAAAATTAGTGGAATGAATAAATCCCAAGACACATCTTTTTTTTTAAATCAACAAATCAGACCAACCCAGTGAACCTAATCATGAATAAAAAAAGAATGAAATCACAAACCATCAAAACAGAAGAAATTTTAATGTAAAACTATATTTGCACAACTCTACTCAAATAAATTTGAAGGGATAATTTTCAAAAGAATACAGCTTACATTATAGAGACAGAAAATTTAGCACAGACCACTTATCACAAGAGAAATAGAGAAAGGAGTTAAGGGACTCTTCTAAAAAAAAAAAAAATAGTCAACAGACCCAATTGATTTCATAAGGTAATTCTAACAAAACTTTAAAGATCACATGATAATCAATACTAATTATATCATTCCAAAGCATAGAAAAAGAAAGGAAATTTCCAATTTAATGAAGTGAGCACAACATTGATTTGAAGACCTGAGAAAGACTACACCAAAAAAGAAAACTACAGACCATCTCACTTACAAATATCAATACAAAATCTTGGAAAGCGTACACACAAACAGAATCTAACAGCACACCAAAAGAGTAATTTATCATGACCCAATGAAATTTATTGTATGAAGACAGGAATATTTCAAAAATAGGAAATGCATTAATAAATTCAGTCATACTAATGGAGCAAAAGGATAAAAATCATATGACCACCTCCATATGGAGACACAGAAAAGACATCTGACAAAATTCAGCAATTTCATGTTAAAAATACTAAATAATATTTTCCCCCAGAATAATAAAATATAAATAATATAAGTATCTCAGCCCAAAAGCCAGAGTTTTCCTTAATGAGAAAACACTAAAGGCTTTCCTACTAAACTCCAGGCGGGGGGAAAAAAAATGCTCACTGTCTCAACTACTGTGTTGCAATTATTAAGCTACAGCAATCTATGGTATATGAAGTGAAATGGAATACTATTTCTAAATACAGATTATAAAATTACATTCCAAGAAAACCCATAAGGAATCAATGGGGAAAAAATTACTACAAACAATAAGGAAATTTAATAAAGAGGTTAAAACTTAACATACAAAGATTACCAACATTCACATATATATGCAAAAATTAGAAGACATAATGTAAGAAAAGACACAATTAAAATAACCAAAAAACACTTACACATAATCTTAAGGAATTTTAAAATTTATCTGTGCAGAACTTTTAACTCTCCTGAAAGACATAACATGTTCTTGGAAATGAAGACTAAAGATCATCAAAATGTCTGTTCTCATTCAATAATTTATAAATTTAACTCATTCTCAATAAAATACTTTGAAGATTTTTCTACAATGGTACAAGTTTATTACTAAGTTCATCTGGAATAATAAACAAGGAAGAGTCACCAAAAAGATGAGCAATAAGGTGAGGGAAGCACTACCAGATATTTTAACAATAAAGCCTCTATAATTGTGAAGTTGTATAGCACATAAATAAACATATAGACAATGACCAGGATAAAAAAAAAAAAAAAAAAAAAAAACAGAGAAAGACCCACTGCATATGAAAATTCACTAAATGATAATGGCAGCATCTCAAATCAGTGTGAAAAATATATACTTTTTTTTTTTTTTTTCACTTGTGGCCACCCCACGGCATATGGAGTTCCCAGGCCAGGGATCAGATGTGAGCAACAGCTGCAACCTATGCCACAGCAATGCTGGATCCTTGAACCCACTGTGCTGGGCATGGGACAGAACCTTCGTCCTGGTGCTACAGGGATGCACCCATTCCCACTGTGCCACAGCAGGAACTCCAAGATACACTTTTTAATAAGAAGTATTAAGATAGCTGGACTGCCAAGTGAAAAAAGATAAAATTATACCATACCCTAGGAAAATTCAAAATGGCTCAAAAATGTTAAAGTAAAAGATAAAACCATCTACCAAAAGAAAACATGAGTGGATTTCCAAAAGAAAACATGAGTGGATTTCCAAAAGAAAACATGAGTTGATTTCCAAAAGAAATCATGAGTGGATTTCCACAGCAAAGAAAACTTTCTTATGATTCAAAATCAAGCAGAAAGGGCAAAGACTGATGAATGTTATTCCCATAAAAACTTCCGCATGGCAAAAAAAGGGGGAGGATAAGCATAGTAAAAGACAAAATGAAAAAAAATGTTTTAAAAAAACCAGAATGGAGTTGCCATTGTGGCACAGCAGAAATGAATCTGACTAGTATCCGTGAAGATGCAGGTTCCATCCCTAGCCTCAATCAGTGGGTTGGGGATCCAGCATTGCTCTGAGCTGTGGTGTAGGTTGCATACACCACAGATGTAAGTTGCTCAGATCCTATGTTGCCGTGGCTGCAGCGTAGGTCATCAGCTGTGGCTCTGATTTCACCCCCTAGCCTGGGAACTTCCATATGCTGTGCATGTTGCCCTAAAAAGAAAAAAGAAACAAACAAACAAACAAAAAAAACCCAAACAACAACAAAAAAACAAAAACAGGTCCCAACTAATGGTAAGAAAAATTGGAAAGATTTTGAAATGGACAAAAATAATTACTGAATATCCCATCCAGGACACCCTTCTAGATTATCTGTGACTTTCATTTTCTTTTGGGATATTTTACATTTCTGTAAATTGCTAAAACTGATAGTACTGCAAGTTACTCCTTTGTCCATAGAAATGCAAAACACTTTGACCAATGGAATGCAACTGATTATTTATTGCCTTGCAGATATTGACCAGTTACATACCAACTGCTAAATCTATGTTAGCATTCCAAATTGCCTATATCATTTTTTTTGCCATTGCCTTTGAAACAGTTGTAATCTTACTGGTTCCCTCATTAATTAATAAGTTGAATACAATTCTTGGCATGCACTAATTTTTTATCTGTATGAGGAGCATAATTTTATCATTTTTGAATATTATCTTTTAACAGTTTTGGAGGTTTCATCAAGGTGTCCAATGGAGGGGTTCCCACTGTGGCTCAACATAGTCTCCATGAGGATGCAGGTTCGATCCCTGGCCTTGCTCAGGTTAAGGATCTGGTGTTGCCGCAAGCTGCAGTGTAGGTCACAGATGCAGCTGTGGCTCCGAATCAACCCCTAGCCTGGGAACTTCCACTTGCCACAGGTGCAACCCTAAAAGTACCCCCCCCAAAAAAAATGCCCAGTGTATTCACTTGGCAAAACCAGGAAAATGCACTGCCAGAAAACTGCACCTCATGGGCTACTTTAGCTTTGGGCTTCTAGAAGGAAAATCAAGTGGCAACAAACATTTAACTTTGAGGGCTCTGTTTCCCTGAGGTTTGTTTGGTTTTGTTTTCCTTGCTACAACCTGCATATTTTAGTTTGGTTTCTTAATAACCAATAAGTTATTACCCCTAAGTGGTAACAATGATTGAGAATCTGGCTTCATGGTTTTGAAGCAGGAGGGAAAGGGGCATGGCACAAACCTTAAATAATAACATAGCCCTTGAGGATATGACATAAACTAAGATTTCAGTAGACCTTTAGCCTTATTACACGCTCACTGTAAAACACCAACTAAATGACACTGCCGTAGGTTCCCTGACAGCTCCAAGGACAATCATAAAAGACCAAAAAGCGGGTGGTAGTCCAATTCCTGGAAATCCGTGCCCCTTGCCCCGTTTGTGTGTCTGTGTGTGTCTGTGTGTGTCTGTGTGTGTAGCTGGAATACTCCTCCCATTCATTAGCCTATGAAATTTCCTAGTCATAAAAACAAACCACCCCACATTTCAGGGCCTCTCTCACTTTTTGAGGTAGACTGCATTCTGTCCATGGAATGTGTATCTCTCTCAATAAATCTACCTCTTACCTATCACTTTGCCTCTTGCTGAATTCTTTCTGTGCTGAGACATAAAGAACCAGAACTTGAGTAAGTCCTGAGACCAGGTGTGTGATTTCAATCAGAAGAGAGTGGGGTTCAAGTCTCAATCTGAGTTGTACAGTTTCGGTTTGACATTTATTTGGTGATCTCTATACACAGACGACAGAGATCTCTTGGGTAAAAGATGAAAAACATGCTAGTATGTACATCTTTTTTGTCTATTTCGAGTTCAAGTCACTTAACAATTTCATGCCCTCCAGAATTTTATTCAGTTCTTTGATAACTGGACCAGTGAGGTTTTATCTCCTCAACTAATGCCTCTTGACCTGTGGGTGAAATTACAGAATCAAAGCTATAAAGCTCTGTCTCTAATTTAGAAAGATTTTTAATTCTCATTTGTGTGATTAATCAAACAATTTATGTCAGGAAATTATTAAATATTTAAATTTTAAAGTTTCTTAAGTTAAAGGAACTGTTTTGACTGGCTTATTGATTTAAAAAATAGTACTTATTCAAATGGAATATTTATAAAATTCCCAGAAAACAAAGAAACTGAATTCCTAATGCTTTAAATGTGCTAAACTTTTTACAAAAACTCTTACAGGAATTAACTTAGAAACATTTTAAAAATCCAGGTTCACATAATTAAAGTACAGTTGGAGTTCCCACTGTAGAACAATGGGTTAAGAATCCAACTGCAGCAGCTCAGGTCACTGTGGAGGCGTGGATTCAATTCCAGCCCAAACAGTGAGTTAAAGAATCTGGCATTGCTGCAGCTGCAGTGTAGGTTGCAGCTGCAGCTCAGATTCAATCCCTTGCTCATTAACTTCCATATGCCATGGGTGCAGCCATTTAAAAAAAAAAAAAAATAGAGCTGACCCTTGAACAGCTCAGGGGTTAGGGGCACTCACCCTCCACAGAGTCAAAAATCCACTTATAAATTCATTGTTGGTCCTCCATATCCAAGGTTCCTTTGTATCTGTGCTCTCCATCTACAGATTCAACCAATCCCAGATCCTATAGCACTGCTGTATTTACTACTGAAAAAACTCTGTGTGCAAATGGACCTGCATAGTTCAAATCCCTGTGGTTCAAGGGCTAACTGTGTAACTTCAGTAAACAAGCCTAATTTGATCATTTGGGTTTATAAAAAAAGTTTTCTTTTCTCCTGACTAATCATTTTATTCCACTTGGGTTTGTTTTCCTTAAACATATACAAGTTTACTAATCAAATAAACTAATATTACCCTACATAAATATTTAAGATGATTAAAATGTAAATTTGTGTTCAACTAAACAGAATCATTACTCTGACAAACTTTTTATGTCAACATATACTGAAGATTAATTTCCAAGATCTTTAGGTAACTTAAAATCTTAATATTAAATTAATTAAGAGATAATCATTGGACATCTAGTTAATTTTTAAGTATGGTGGAATCCCAACAGACTTATTACTAAACATAATTACATTTATATACCTTTGCTTATTTTTATATGCTATAGAAAAGCTATATTTTTTGGATATGTTACTGAAAATATTCATTTTGCCTCTTTAATTAAATGAGTAAAGGGGATGTTTGTGTCTGAGTAAGTTGTACTATGTGTGTTCATGAGCTTTGCTCACATTCAGAGAGTCAGACAGTTGTCAATGTTCTACTTCAGTGTTTCAATATAAACTACTTCAGTTAAAAGTTAAAATCATTAGTAATAGTTAAGATTATACTCGGAACAAGGACAAAAATACAACTGTGTATGTGCTTTTGTTTTTCAAGGAAAAGGTAGTTTTAACATCCTACTTCTCAAGTAATTCTCAAATTTGGGGATTTCTTTTACACTCTCAAAACATTGAGAACTCAAAAGGCTTTTGTATATGGAGATTCTTAAATATTATAATTATTACCTTAAAAACTAAAGCTGAGAATTTTAAAAAGTTTTGACTGGTTCATTTGAAAACAGTAATGATGAACGCATTGCATATTAACATAAATAATCCCAGTATCATTTGAAAATAGTTTTGACCTCACAGATCCCCAAAAAGGAACCAGTGTGTTACAGGGAAATCTACTCAATATTCTGTAATAACCTGTATGAGAAAAGAATCTGGGAAAAAATGGATGTATGTATATGTATAACTGATTCACCTTACTGTACACCTGAAACTAATACAACACTGTGAGTCAACTATACTCCCTTTCCAAAAAAAAGAAGTTCCTATTGTGGTGCAGCAGAAACAAATCCAACTAGTATTCATGAGGATGCGGGTTCAATCCCTGGCCTCGATCAGTAGGTCGGGGATCCAGCACTGCCGTGAACTGTGGTGTAGGTTGCATCCAGTGTTGCTGGGATCCCATGTTGCTATGGCTGTGGCACAGGCTGGCAGGGGCGACTCCGACTGGACCCTAAGAACCAGTGGGGATTTTTGTTGTTTTTGTTGTTGTTGTTTTGGGGTTTTTTTGTTTGTTTTGCTTTTTAGGGCTGCACCTGCCGCATATGGAAGTTCCCAGGCTAGGGGTTAAATCAGGGCTGCAGCATGTGTGTAACCCGTTGAGCCACAATGAGACTTCCAAGAACCAGTGCTCTTAAACAAACTGTTTAAGAACATGAAAGAGCACAATGAAGGACAAAACACGGAAAATGAATTGTATTTGCTTTGATTTACACTATAGGCCTAAAAATAAGCTACGAAATATGTTTAAAATCTAGCAATATATATTCAATTTTGTTGGGCTTGCTTCATTGGTTTACTGGCTAATGACCTGCCTGTAATATGAAAGGTTATTCTTTACCTTCTGTGTAATCTTCCTAGATAACTGTCTTGCCAGAATAATGTTCTGCACTTCATATGGACTTTATTAAATTCTCGATTATTTACTAAACAAACAAAAAAAAGTTTTCCTCTCACTTATGAAAAGAACTAAGTTTCTTTGTTTATTTTTTAAATACTTCACTTTCACTTTGATTAACCAAGTTTTGTTTCTCAGGCAAACTCTGAGATCTGTTTTAATTTTGCCTTCCCAAATTTCGATCCTAAATAGAGAAAAAGTAAAGTAAAACTTTCAAGATATCTTTCACACCCAAAACTGTCCTGGAAGAGTTCCCTGGTGGCCTAGTAGTTAAAAGATCTGACATTGTCACTGCTGGACATGGGTTCCATCCCTGCCTGGCCCTGGAATTTCTGCATGCCACGGGCACAACCCAAATAAATAAATAAATAAATCTGTCTTGGAGATTTCCAAGAACCATGGAAGAGAACATTTATTCTTTCAATTTACCAAAAAGAGAAATACTATAAATGTAATAATTTGATGTTATTATAGTAAAAGTTGCATGAGACGAGCAGTCAAATTAGACGTTCACACCTCCTAGGTTAAATCTATAAAGAGGAAATGCTATAAAGAAACATTTTTGAAAGTATACTCATGAGAAGTCCCTGAACACTGGTTAATTTATGGGATAATAATTGCTAGCGATCACTAGGCTTTCAATAAACAAAGCAGTAGTAATGCACTGTACCTTGCAGAAAATTGTACTTTCCTTCATTCTAATGTTAGTTACAAACAAAAAATGTATGGTAACAAATTAACCATAGACATTAAGCCTCTGTCATCTGAAGTCAGTCTTTGTTTCACTCTGCTGCTTACTTAAAAGCTCTGCTACAAGCTCTAAGTCTTCAACAATGAAGGACAGTCTCAGAGCGTTGTGGCACTCCAAAACTACTGACACTTCACAAATAGACTCTTTAAACACAGAATAGCCAGACGACTCAGCAATTCCCCTCTTAGATATGTATCTTAAAAAACTGAAAACAAGCATTCAAAGAAAAGCTTCCAAGCTTTTCATATGTTCATTCATATTTCATCAATGTTCATAACAGCATATTCACAACAGCTAAAAGGTAGAAACAACACAAATGTTCACCAACTAATGAATGGATGAATAAAAAATGTAGACTATCCACATAAGGAAATATTATTCATCCATAAGAAAGAAGTACTGATACTTGCTACAATATAGATGAATCCCATAACATTATCATAAAGCAAAAAATGTCAGACACAAGAAGTTACATATTATATGCTTCTATTTTAACGAAATACCCAGCATAGGTAAATCCATGAAGACAGATATGAGAGTAGTAGTTGCCAAGGGGATGGGAGAAGAGGAGGAATGGGAAGTGACTGCTTATTGAACACAGGGTTTTCTTTTGAAATGATGAAAATGTTTTGGAAGTAGGTAGAGGTGATGGTTGTACAACACTGTGAATGTACTAAGCATCATTGAATAGTACCTTTAAAATGGCATATTTTATGTTTTGTGAATTTTACCTCTCTTTAAAAAGAAATATATGACAAACCTTCCCAGAATTCATGAACCTGCTTCCTAGGGAAACAACCATAACCAACGAAAACACCTCAGAAATAAAATATGGCACAAAAGAACCTATCTACAAAACAGACTCAGAGACATAGACAACAGACTTGTGGTTGCCAAGGGGAAGGGGGGAGGGAGTGGGATGTGGGAGTTTGGGGTTAGTAGATGCAAACTATTACATGGATAAGAAAAGAGGTCCCACTGTATAGCACAGGGAACTATATACAATCTCTTGGGATAAACCATGATACAAGATAATGTAAGAATGGAAATGTACAGAGTTCCCTCATGGCTCAGCAGTTTAAGAACCCAACTAGTATCCATAAGGATACGGGTTCAATCCCCAGCATCACTCAATGGATTAAGAATCCAGCATTGCTGTGACCTGTGATTATAGGTCACAGATGTGGCTTAGATCCTGCACTGCTGTGGAGCAGGCCAGCAGCTGCAGCTCCAATTCTACCACTAGCCCAGGAATTTCCATATGCCACAGGTGCGGCTCTTAAAAAAAAAAAAAGGAATGTATATATATGTATAACTGGGCCACCGTGCCGTTCAGTAGAAACTGGCACAAGACTGTAAATCTATACTTTAATAACAAAAAGAAAAATAACTTTAAAAAAATAAAATACAAAAAATAAAAAAGCACCATTTAATATCTCTGGAAATTGTCCTAAGAGCTTACAGCAAATGAAGAAGCATTTATTCAAGAAAATCTACCAAGAACAGTTAAGAGTTTATGCCCTTGAACCACAACTAACACCCTTCTTCCAGTTCAGCATGATAGAAGCTCCATCTTGGGTGGGTGTGGCTAAGGAGGCAGGGCTTCCTCTCCCTCCAGGTTATGGGTAGGGGTTAGAGAAAGGACAGGCATTCTGCATTTCTCATCCTCCCTCCCCTACAGTTCAGAGTTACAGAAGCTATATTCTGGATGAGTGTGACTGAAAGGTGGAGGGCTCCCTTCTACCCAGCCCTTCTTCCTCCACCCAGCCCCAAGAAGACTGTCACAGGACAGAGGCTTTACCACAGATGTAACAGTCAGGAAGACTGGGATCCTAAGTGCCCCACCTCAGCTCATGGAACAGAGGCTGCACACTATAAGGTCAAGCCAAGAAGACCAGATATTATTGTCCCACCCAGAGTCCTGCTCATAAAGAAAAGTATCACTTAAAACAGGCTACTGTTCTTGCCCAGGCTCTGGAACAGAGACTCAGATATGATACCCACCTGGAGAGGCAGGAGATAAGTACAGAAAGCCACAAAGTTCTCCCCACAGAAACTAACTTTAGAACAGAGTACCAGGAAGTCCAAACATAAGGGTAATCTCAAAAACAATGGAGATTTTGGTAGTAAGAAGTTGAGAGGAGGCTGGTAGTTCCATGAGGTCAACAACCTAAATCATAGGTCAGCCGGTTTACCAAAACAAACCAGGGAAACAAAATGTGAAGAGCCCTCCTGTGATGAGAGCAAACCTCAAAAATTGGCCTGAAAAACTAACACTGCACTCAAACACATATTTGTACACCTTGATCACAGTGGCTCTCACAAGAGCCAAAAAATGGAAGCAATCTGAGTGTCCATCAACAAATAATGGATAAACAAAAAGTAGTATATAGGTACAATGAAATATTATCCAGCCTCAAAAAGGAAAGAAATTCTGGAGTTCCCTTTGTGACACAGTGGAAATGAATGCAACTAGAAACCATGAGGTTGCAGGTTCAATCCCTGGCCTCACTCAGTGGGTTAAGGAACTGGCATTGCCATAAGCTGTGGTGTAGGTCTCAGACGCAGCTCAGATCCTGCACTGCTGTGGCTGTGGCGTAGGCTGGCGGCTGTAGCTCTGATTTGACCCCTAGCCTGGGAAACTCCATATGCTGCAGGTGCAGCCCTAAAAAGCAAATAAATAAATAAATAAATAAAAATTTCAAAAAACGCTGCAATTCTCACTTAAAAATTAAGAAATTTTTAAAAAGGAAGGAAATCCTAACTCGTTACAACATGAATGAACCTTGATAACATAATGTTAAGTAAAATAAGCCAGTTGCAAAAGGGAAATTATATGATTCTACTTATATGAAGTATCGAAAATAACCATATTCATAGAAACAGAAAGTATGATACCAAGTAAAAGGGACAATGGGGATTAGCATGTGAGGAGTACAGTTTCAGTCTGAAAAGATGAAAAAGTTCTGGAGATGTTTAGTGGTGATGGTTGTGTAGCATTTGAATGTACTTAATGACACAGAACTGTATATTTAAAATGATAAATTTTAAAAAGGCTTGGTTTCAGGAGTTCCTGCTGTGGTTAAGAGTTTGTGTTGTCTCTGTGGTGGCACAGGTTCAATCCCTGGCTAGGTGAAGGGGATTAAGGATCTGGCATTGTTGCAGTTGGGGCATAGGTCACAACTGCAGTAAAAAATTTAAAAATAAAATTTTTTGGAGTTCCCGTCATGGCGCAGTGTTTAACGAATCCGACTAGGAACCATGAGGTTGCGGGTTCGGTCCCTGCCCTTGCTCAGTGGGTTAACGATCCGGCGTTGCCGTGAGCTGTGGTGTAGGTTGCAGACGCGGCTCGGATCCTGCGTTGCTGTGGCTCTGGCGTAGGCCGGTGGCTATGGCTCCGATTCGACCCCTAGCCTGGGAACCTCCATATGCCGCAGGGGCGGCCCAAGAAATAGCAAAAAGACAAAAAATAAATAAATAAATAAAAATAAAAATAAAATTTTTTAAAAAGCCTTTTTGAGTTCCCTGGCTCAACACATTAAGGATCCAACATTGTCACTGCTGTGGCTGGAGTCACTACTACTGCTGTGGCACAGGTTCAATCCCTAGCTCAGGCTGTGAGCATAGCCAAAAAAAAGAAAAAGAAAACGAAAACCACATAAAATGGTAAATTTTATGTTATGGATATCATACAACAATTTTTTAAAATAATATTTTAAAAATCAAGATTGGGAAGATTAGAGAATTTAATCCACTAGAAAAATCATTAAGCCAAGAATAAATATGAAATAGAGATAAATTACCTTTTATTCCTTATATTTATCATATATATTTATATAACTTATAAATATGATAAATAATAATATAAATTATTATATTATAATGTATTATAATTTATCATTTATTCCTTCAAATTTACTAAGCATGATCTGGTTTGAATAGGTTCTAACTACTGGAACATATAGCAGATCCCTGTTACCAGGTGATGCATTCACCTCTCAGCTGCTAAGGACTCATAGCTACACCCTTCTCTGGAGACCTTCAAGGGGAAGGGACTCCACCCAGTAATGCCTGGGAGGGTATGCATCCCCAACACATACACACTGTGGGAGGAGCCTGTAGCCAATGAGAAAGCATTGGAGGTGAGAGTAAAAGGTCAGGCCCATTGCCTCAAAGTGGAACAACTCTGTGGTATCATTCTAACTCCAGAGCTCTTCCTGGAATCAGGCTAAGGCTACACTTAAACCCACAGTTTTACTGATTTCCTCTTCTCTATCCCATTTCCCTCCCTCCTACATGTTTCATTTGAAAGTGGTGCCTCAACAAATCACTTGCAAAAGGGAAAAAGAAAAAAAAAAAAAAAAACCTACCACTGCAAAGGGGACCAAATTAACTTGGTCAGACTGTGAAACAACTTATGTCCCTGGATATTGCTGAAAACAACAGAGCAGCCAGCCAGCAATTATCTGGAGTCCAGCATCTGAGTGTTGATACCAAGACACGCAGACAGCTTAACAGAAATCAGGAAAGCGACAGAGAATTCTGCTAAAACCAATGTCATTCCAGAGTGACTGTGCATGTGCCAAAATGTGCCCTCTGAGGAGTGAAAGCCTAGGCTTCATACTGTGAGAGAAATACTCTTGACTAGAATAGCCCAGCCAAGCCATTAAACAAATATGAACAAGCCCCAGAAGGTGGTGGGGTAGTGGGGATCGATATCAAGAGTTGATATAATATACTATCTAAAATTCCTAGTTTTCAACCACAACAATAAATTATGAGATAGGCAAAAAATAAATAAATAAATAAAAGAGAGGGAGAGAGAGACACTTGGACCCACACACACAAAGGAAAAAAAAACAGACCTTATAAGACCTAGATGGAGTTAACAAAGACTTCAAAATACTGTGTTTAAAGTACTAAAAAGGAGTTCCTGTCGTGGCTCAGTGGTTAACAAATCCGACTAGGAACCATGGGGTTGCAGGTTCAATCTCTGGCCTTGCTCAGTGGGTTAAGGATCTGGCACTGCCGTGAGCTGTGGTGTAGTTTGCAGGCGCGGCTTGGATCCCACGATGCTGTGGCTGTGGTGTAGGCTGACAGCTACAGCTCCGATTCGACCCCTAGCCTGGGAACCTCCATATGCCACAGAAGTGGCCCAAGAAATGGCAAAAAGACAAAATAAATAAATAAAGTACTAAAGAAAACCATGCTTAAGGAAGTGAAGGAAGGTATGATGACAATGTCTAATAAAATAAAGAATACTAACAAACAGAGAGAAATCATAAATAAGAACTAAGTTGAAATTCTGGAATTGAAACGTTAACAACAGAAATGAAAAACTCATTAGAGTATCTCAACAGCAGATATAAAATGGCAGAAGAAAGATAGACTACTTGACCATAGACTAGTAGAGAATATGCAATCCAAAGAACAGAGAGAAAAAATAATGAAGAAAATGAAGAGAGCTTCAGAGAAATGTGGACACCATTAAGCACACCAACATACACACAATGGGAGTACCAAAGCAAAGAAGAGAAAGGACCAGAAAGAATATTTGAAGAAACAATGGCTAAAATTCCCCAATTTTGATGAAAAACATTAAACATTTAAGATGATCAACAAACTACCAGAAGAACAAACAAAAAAGACATCCATACCCAGACACATCACAGTAAAAAAAAATTTGAAAGACAAAGGGAAAACCTTGAAGGTAGCAAGGGAAAAAAAACATATACACATGGGAATCCCACTGATACTAATGGCTGACTTATCAGAAAGATGAGGTGTTCCCGTGGTGGCGCAGTGGTTAACGAATCCAACTAGGAGCCATGAGGTTGCGGGTTCAGTCCCTGCCCTTGCTCAGTGGGTTAACGATCCAGCGTTGCCGTGAGCTGTGGTGTAGGTTGCAGACGCGGCTCGGATCCTGCGTTGCTGTGGCTCTGGTGTAGGCCGGTGGCTACATCTCCGATTAGACCCCTAGCCTGGGAACCTCCACATGCCCTGGAGCGGCCCAAAGAAACAGCAAAAAGACAAAAAAAAAAAAAAAAAAAAAAGAAAGAAAGATGAGAAAGCCAAAAGGCAGTAGGATGATATATTAAAAGTGCTAACAGAAAAAAACTGTCAACCAAGAGTGTTATAACCAATAAAACTATCTTTGAAAAATGAAGGTGAAATAAAAGACAATTATAGATAAACAAAAACTGGGAGAATGAGTTACTAACAGACCAGCCTTACAAAAAATACTAATGAAAGTTCTTCATCATTAAAAGAGTGAGCCCAGGTGGCAATATGAACACACACGTGTGCATTCACATGCGCATGCACACACACACACAAAAGAACACCAATAAAGGTAACTACTTAATTATAAAAGACAGTATAAATGCATCTTTCTTAACTGATTTAAAAAGTAATTGCATAAAACAACATGTATATAAATTTACTGACAACATATAGAAATGTAATATATTTGAAAGTAACAGCACAAATTAGGTATGTGGGAGCAAAGCTGTACTGCAGTAAGAAAATGACACAACTAAAAATTCAGCAACAAATGAAGAGAATCAGAAATGGTAAATAAGGCTAAGGTAACAAACTCTATAAACTTGCTCTCCTTTCTTCTCTTAGCCACTTTAAAAAATAAAGTTATATATAGCAACAATTATAACAATGTATTATTCGTTTTATAACATACAAAGATATAAAATATAATAACAGCACAAAAAAGAGAAAGATGGAATAGAGCTATCCAGAAGTAACATTTCCACCTTTCGCTGGAATTATCAGAATTAATCTTAAGCCAATTTTAAGAGCAACTAAAAAAATAATTTTTTTAAATACTGGAGAAGTTCCCGTAGTGGCTCAGCAGAAATGAATCCAACTAGAAACCATGAGGATGCAGGTTCAATCCCTGGCCTTGCTCCGTGGGTTAAGGATGTGGTGTAGGTCACAGACACGACAAAGATCCCGAATTACTGTGGCTGTGGTGTAGGCCAGCAGCTACAACTCCCATTTGACTTGAAGCTTGGGAACCTCCATACGCTACAAGTGTGGCCCTAAAAAAAAAATAATAATAATAATAAAAAGACAAAAATAAATAAAAATTAATTTAATTAAATACTAGAAAAATCATCAAAGTAATTAAAATGATATATTGGAAAATACTCACTTAACAAAAAAATGGCAAAAAAAAAAAGAATGGAGGCACTAAAAGAAGTAAGACATACAGAAAATACCAAGTAAAATGTCAATGGCAGATGTAAATTCAACTATATAAATATTAACATTAAACATAAATGGAGGGGTCCCCACTGCGGTGCAGTGGGTTAATAATCCAGCTTGTCTCTGTGGCAGTGCCAGTCAGATCCTTAACCCAGCACAGTGGGTTAAGGACATGGTATTGCCACAGCCGTGGTGCAGATCACAATTGTAACTCAGATTCAATCCCTAGCCCAGGAAATTCCACATGCTGCTGGGGCAGCTAAACAAACAAATAGAAAAAAAGGAGTCCCATGGTGGCTCAGCAGACCAGGGATCTGGCATTTTCGAAGCAACAGCCCAGGTGTTGCTGTGGTACGGATTCAGTCCCTGGCCTGGGAACTTCCACATGCCACAGGCTCAGCCAAAAAAACAAACAAACAAACAAAAAGTCAGAGACTATCAAACTGAATAATAATCAAGATCCAACAACATGCTATCTACACACAATATGCTTTAGATTCAAAGATAAAAAAAAATAGGTTGAGAGATGGGATTAAGAAGGCAGAATAGAAGGACTGGAGCTCAACTTCTCTCCTAAAAACAACAAAATTTACTACCAAATGCTGAGCAATCTTCAAGCAAATGGACCATAAACTTTCAAAAAGATGTCCTACTCCAGAAGACAAAGAGGAGGACACATCAAGAGGTAGGAGGGGTGATTATATGATATAAGCAACCCCATACCTCCCAGGAGGGAAGCCCCACAGACTGGAAAGTAACTGGTTCACAAGAGACTCACCTACAGGAGTGAGGGTTCTGAGCCTCACATCAAACCCCCAGGTGTGGGATCTGGCACTGGGAGAAAGAACCCTTGGAGCATCTGACATTGAAGGCCAGTGGCGCTTGTGCATAGGAGCTCCACAGGACTGGTGGAAATGGAGACCCCATTCTTGAAAGGTGCACACAGACTTTGACGTGCACTGAGTCCAAGGGCAAAGCGAAGTCTCCATAGGAATCTGGGTCAGACCTGACTGCAGTTCATGGGAAAACAGGGGTGAATGTGGCTTGTTGTGAGGGAAAGACATTGGAAGCAAAGCTCTCGGGAATATCCAGCAGCATGCCTTTCTCTGGAGGTGGCCATTTTGGGAGAATGTGGCCCCACCCATGAGCCCTGAGAAGCCCCAGGCCAAACAACAATCCAGGTGGGATCACAGCCCCACCAATCAGTAAACAGGCTGCCTAAAGAACCCCCAGGCACACAGCTGGCTCTAATCTCACCCAGAGACAAAGCCCCACCCACCAGAGGGATAGGAATCAGCTCCACCTACCAGTGGGCAGGC
This sequence comes from Sus scrofa, assembly GCF_054392235.1. Taxonomy (NCBI): domain Eukaryota; kingdom Metazoa; phylum Chordata; class Mammalia; order Artiodactyla; family Suidae; genus Sus; species Sus scrofa. Next base: position 126,556,164 of record NC_139396.1, on the reverse strand, counting down.
ATCAGTCCCTCCCATCAGGAAGCCTACAGCAAGCCCCCGTACCAACTTCAGCCACAAGGGGGGCAGACACCAGAAGTAAGAGAGGCTGCAACTCTTATTATCTGTAAAAAGGTCCCCACACCAAAAGCCTATAAAAATGAAAAGATAGATAAGGGAGAAAGAAAAAAACTCAGAAAAACAGCTAAATAATCAGGAGATTCTCAGCCTCCAGGAAAAAGAATTTAGACTCTTGATGCTGAAGATTATACAAGAAATGGAAATAAACTGGAGGCAAAGATGGATAATTTACAGGAAACACTGAGCAAAGTGACACAAGATTTAAAACTTAAACAAGAGATGCAAAATACAATAACTGAAATAAAAAACTCATTAGAAGCAGCCAATAGCAGAATACAGGAGGAAGAAGAATGAATAAGCAAGGTGGAGGAAAGATTAGTGGAAATCATGGATGCAGAACAGAAAAGAGAAAAAGGATTGAAAAGAAATGAAGAGAGTCTCAGAGAACTCTGGGACAATGTTAAACGCACCAACATCCATATTATAGGGGTGCCAGAAGGAGAAGAAAGAGAGAAAGAGACAGAAAAAATACTCAAAGAGACAACAGCCAAAAACTTCCCTAACATGGGAAAGGAACCACTCACTCAAATCCAGGAAGTGCAACAAGTACCATATAAAATAAACCCAAGGAGGAACACCCCAAGACACATATTAATCAAACTCACCAAAATTAAAGACAAAGAGAAAATCTTGAAAGCAGTTAGGGAAAAGAAACAAATGACATACAAGGGAACCCCAATAAGGTTATTGGCAGATTTTTCAGCAGAAACTCTGAAGACCAGAAGGGAGTGGCATGTTATACTTAACATGATGAAAGGAAAAAACCTCCAACCATGGTTACTTTACCCAGCAAAACTCTCATTCAGATTTGAAGGGGAAATCAAAACTTCACAGATAAGCAAAAGTTGAGAGAATTCAGCAACACTAAACCAGCCTTACAGCAAATACTAAAGGAACTTCTCTAGGCAGAAAAGAAAAGGCCACAACCAGAAACAAAAATACCACAAATGACAAGGATCACCAGTAAAGGTATATATACAGTAAGACACAAAATCATCCACGCACAATTATGCCATCAAAATGAGCAATTGTGAGAAGAGGAAGGTACAAATGCAGGACACTGGAGATGCACTTGCAATTAAGAGACCAACAACCTACAACAATCTTGTATATATATAGACTCATATCAAAACTTCAGAAAAACTGCAAACCAAAAATCTACAATTGATACACAAACAAATAAGAAAAATCAACTCAAATACAACACTAAAGATAGTTTTCAAACCACAAGAAGAGAGAACAAGATAAAAAGGGAAGAAAAAAAGAGCAACAAAAACAAATCCAAAGCAAATAATAAAATGGCAATGAGAACATAAATATCAATAATTACCTTAAATGTGAATGGACTAAATGCCCCAACCAAAAGACAAAGGCTGGCTGAATGGATACAAAAACAAGACCCATATATATGCTGTCTTCAAGAGACCCATTTCACTTCAAGGGACACACACAAATTGAAAACAAGAGGATGGAAGAAAATATTCCATGCAAACAGGAATCAAAAGGAAGATGGAGTAGCAACATTCAAATCAGACAAAATAGACTTTAAAATGAAGAATATTTTAAGGGACAAAGAAGGTCACTTAATGATCAAAGGTTCAATCCAAGAAGAAGATATAACAATTTTAAATATCTATGCACCCAATTTAGGTTCACCACAATATATAAGGCAACTGCTAACAACCTTAAAAGGACAAATCGACAATAACACAATAATAGTGGGGGACTTTAACACCCCGCTTACAGCAATGGACAGATCAACCAGACAGAAAATCAATAAGGAAACACAGGCCCTGAATGAAGCATTAGACCAGATGGACTTAACATATATCTATAGGACATTCCATCCAAAAGCAACAGAATACACATTCTTCTCAAGAATGGAACATTCTCTAAGATTGATCACATCCTGGGCTACAAATCAAATGTTAGTAACTTTAAGAAAATTGAAATCAGATCAAGCATCTTTTCTGACAACAACACTATACAACTGGAAATCAACAACAGGAAAAAAACTGCAAAAAACACAAACACGTGGAGACTAAACAACATGCTACTAAACAATCAATGGATTACTGAAGAAATCAAAGAGGAAATTTAAAAATACCTAGAAGCAAATGACAACAAAGATATGACACTCTAAAACCTATGGGATACAGCAAAAGCCGTCCTAAGAGGAAAGTTTATAGCAATACAAGCCTACCTCAGGAAATAATGTCCCCCTAAAATTCATGTCTATCCAAGATGTGTGAATGTGATCTTATTTGGAAATGGGGTCTTTGCAAATGCAACCAAATTAAGACGAGGTCATACTGGATTAGAGTGGGCCCTAAATTCAATGACTGGGGTCCTTATAAGGAGGGGAAGGTTTGGAAACACACATAAAAGGCTATATGTCAACAGAAGCATATATTGGAGTGATGCTATTACAGCTAAGAAGTGCCAAATACTGCCACAGGCACCTGAAGCTGGGAAGAGGCAAGGAGAAGTTCCTTCCTAGGACCTTCAGAGGGAGAATGGCCCTGCTGAGATCTTGATTTCAGGTTTCTGGCCTCTGAAAATATGAGAGAATAAATTTGTTGTTTTAAAGATAAAAAAAAGAAAAATATTTTAAAAATACGTTGAAAATAAAAGGATAGAAAAAGAAATATGCAAGGAGCAACCACAAGAAAACTAAAGAAGCTAAACTAGTATCAGACAAAACAGACTTAAAACAAGTCTAGAAATAAAAACATTTTATAACGGCAAAAGAGTCGATCATTCAGAAATAGATAACAAGCAGAAGTTTATTATTCCAGCTATATAAAACTGGAGAAAATGCCAATTTATTGGAGTTCCCGTTGTGGCTCAGTGGTTAACGAATCTGACCAGGAATCATGAGGTTGCGGGTTCAATCCCTGGCCTTACTCAGTGGGTTAAGGATCCAGTGTTGCCATGATCTGTGCTGTAGGTCGCAGACACGGCTCAGATCCTGTGTTGCTGTGCCATAGGCCGGTGGTCACAGCTCCGATTCGACCCCTAGCCTGGGAACCTCCATATGCCATGGGAGCAGCCCAAGAAATAGCAAAAAGACAAAAAAAAAAAAAGAAAGAAAGAAAGAAAGAAAATGCAAATTTATCTATAGTGACAGAAAACAAAATAGTGATTGCCTGCAGAGTAGGTTCAGGGAGAGAGAGAAGAAAGGGATCAAGGAGGGATGAAGGAAACTTCTTTGAATCTACTCGTTATCTTGATTTTGTTGGTGCTTTCATGTATGCAGATGTACATCAAAACTTATCAAAATGCATTATTTAAATATGGACAATTTATTACATTTCAAATTTATATCAATGAATCTTATTTTTAAAAAAACGAAATATATAACAAGTATACACATTTATACACCTAACAACAGAACCCAAAATACAAGAAACAAAAAATATCCATTACCCAATAATGGACAGAACTAAGCAGAAGATCAAAAAGGAAATCGAAGACTTGAACAACTATAATAAGACCTAACAGACATCTATAGAATCTTCTACCCAACACCATCAGGATACACATTCTTCTCAAGTACACATGGAACATTCTCTAGGACAGACCACCTGTTAGGCCATAAAACAAGCCTTGATGAATTCGAAAGGACTGGAATCATACAAAGTATAATCTCTGACCAAATGCAATGAGATTAGAACTTAATAACAGAAGGATATTTAAGAAATTCACAAATATGTAGAAATACTTACATACATACTTCTAAATAACCAATGACTAAAGAATGACAAAGGAAATTTTTAAAATACCTCAAGATGAATGAAAATGAAAACACGCAATACCAAAACTTATGGGATAATGCTAAAGCAGTGCTTGGAGTGTTATTTATGGCTACAAAAGCCTATATTTTAAAATAAGAAAGATCTCAAATCAATAGCCTGCTCTTCCATCACAAAACACTAGTAAAAATATGAGTAAATTAACCTAAAAAAGCAAGAAAAAAAAAGATTAGATACAAAGGAAATAGGTAATAGGAAAACAATAAATACCAATAAAATCAAAAGTTCTTTGAAAAGATTAATAAAATTGACAAATTTTTCTAGACTGACCAAGAAAAAAAGATCAGAAAAAGATCAGATTTTTTTTTTTTTGGTTTAATATGAATTACATTGGTTGGTTTTTCAAACGTATCCTTTCTTGAAATAAATATCATTTGTGATTTTTTTCATATATATTACGGATTTCATTTGCTAAAATTTTATTTAAAGTGTTTTCATGTGTGTGTATTAATAATATTCATGTGTAGTTTCTTTTTCTAGGATTGTCTTTGTTTAGTTTTGGTATCAGATTATTGTTGACTCCAAAGTGAGCTGAGAATTCATAATTCGTATTTTCTCCCTTTTTCCCACTAGAGGCTTATCAATTTTACTGACATCAAAGAACCAGGTTTCAGTTTCACTGATTTTCCAATTGCTTTTCTATTTCCTGTATCACTGATATCCACTCTGATCTTTATTATCTCATTTCTTTGGCTCTTTTGGATTTCATTTGCTCTTTATTTTCTAGTTTCTTAAGTTAGAAGCTGAGGCCATTATTTTAAACCATACTTTTCCAATAGAGGTATTTGGTGCTGTATTTCTAAGAATAGTTTTATCTGTATCTCACAAATTCTGATATGTTGTGTCTTCATCTTAATTGTTCAAGTACTTTTTAATTTCTCTTTCCATTTCTTCATTTAGACGTGTGTTATTCAGTGTCCAAATATTTGGGAACTTTCCAGATGGTTTTGTTATTAACCTCTAATTTAATTCCATTGTGGCCAAAAAAACATATCACATGCCAGGCCCTGTGAAAAGTATATAATATGCTTCTCATTTAATCACCTGGCTTCCTCCAGGAAACCAGATCTAATAGAAAGTAAATCAGGTCCCTAGCCTGGGAACCACCATATGCCCCAGGTGCAACCCTAAAAAGACAAAAAAAAAAAAAAAAAAAAAGGTGCAAATCAGTTAAAGGTTAGGCTGAGAAAAAAAGTCTGCTGCAAAAAAAATTATACAACCATACAACATAAGACTGCAGACCAGCTTTAACTTAATTAACTGTTAATTAAGAAAATACAAAAATTAATCTTAATGTTGAAATATTTATAGATGAACTGATGTCTGGAATTTGCTTCAAAATAATCCAGGATGAGAAAGAGTAGACTGATTAAGGGGTTGAACTGAAGGTAGATGGTAGATTCATGTGGTTCATTATACATTTTTACTTTTTAAAACACTTAAATTTTCCCATAATAAAACTTTTTTAAAATTTAGTAGTAGCGGAATTCCCGTCATGGTTCAGCAGTAACGATTCTGACTAGTATCCATGAGAACATGGGTTTGATCCCTGGCCTTGCTCAGTGGGTTAGGATCTAGTGTTGCCATGAGCTGTGGTGCAGGTCACAGACGTGGCTCAGATCTGGCATTGCTACGGCTGTGGCACAGGCTGGCAGCTGCAGCTCTGATTTGACCCCTAGCCTGGGGACTTCCATATGCTACAGGCGCAGCCCTAAAAAGACAAAAACAAAAAAAAATTAAAAATAAAATAAAATAAAATTCAGTATTAGCACTTCACTCAGTGAAACCTAGGGGAAAAAAAAACGGTAGTAGCTTACTTAAACTCTGTTCAAGAGAAAAGGACTGCTGGTAGTGCCTTCTATGTGTGTATGCAAAGAGTCTGTCTGTAAATGAGAGATGACAAGGGTGTATACAGGGTAAGTCTGCGTTTACTAAAGAATGTGGGCCACAGCTGCAAACTACACCACAGCTGCAGGAACTCGGGGTCCTTAACCCATTATGCCACAGCAGGAACTCCCAAAAGTTCAGGATTTCAACAAAGTAAGCAGGTGACACAAATGTCCAGCAAAATAGAAGAGAATGATAACACCATGAACACATATATTCTATTTGTATCACAAAAATCTCTCAATATATAGCTAACCCTTGAACAATGAGTGGGTTAGGGCCACAGACCTTTCATGCCCTGGAAAATCCATGTATAACCTATAGTCAGCCATCCATACACTAGGTTTCCCCACAGCCTCAATTCAACCAAATGCAGATCATGCAGTACCATAGTATTTACTATTCAAAAAATCCAGTTCTAAGTGCATCCACACAGTTCAAATCCTTGTTGTTCAAGAGCAAACTCTCAATTTTTTCTTTTAAGTTAATTTCATTTGCTTTCAAGGATACTGCCAAGCACATATTCTCAAGAGGAAGCATCTCCGAGTCCCCATCGTGGCTCAGCGGAAACAAATCTGACTAATATCCTTGAGGATGCAGGTTCAATCCCTGGCCTCGCTCAGTGGGTTAAGGATCCAGCATTGCTGTAAGCTGTGGTGTAGGTCGCAGATTCCGCTGGGATTTGGCATTGCTGTGGCATAGGCCAGCAGTACAGCTACAGTTCGACCCCTAACCTGGGAACAGGTGCAGCCCTAAAAAAAAAAAAAAAAAAAAAAAAAAAAAAAAAAAAAAAAAGAAGAAGAAAAAAGAAGCATCGGAGTTCCTGTGGAGGCTCAGTGGTTGGCGAATCCGACTAGGAACCATGAGGTTGCAGGTTCGATCCCTTGGCCTTGCTCAGTGGGTTGGGGATCCGGCTTTGCCATGAGCTGTGGTGTAGGCTGCAGACGCGGCTCGGATCCGGCGTTGCTGTGGCTCTGGCCTAGGCCGGTGGCTACAGCTCTGATTAGACCCCTAGCCTGGGAATCTCCATATGCCGCGGGAGCAGCCCAAGAAATAGCAAAAAGACAAAAACAAAAACAAAAAAGGAAGCATCTCTTTCATAACCAATACTCTTTTCAAAAAAATGGACTGTTCTGATAATTAGACACACTAATACTCTTTCAGTTCCACCATCCACTGAGGAAAACAAAGCTTCCTTTTAATCTATGATTTCTACTTTCATTACCAAATGTGGAGTTTTATGAAAAGAATTACATTGAAAAAGGAAATACACAAATTATTCTTATATCATAGAAGAAACTTCATGTGACAAAAATATTACCAAGTGCCTACCACATGCTTGGTGCTAGGGATACAGCAGTAAACAAAGAGGCATGGTCCCTAAGATCCTGGGCTTTCTGGGCCACCTAAACACCTAACCCTCCCAAGTCTACAAATAAGAAACTGATGTCTAGAGAAGTTAAATGATTTTTCACCATGACCACACACTTCATCAGTGGTAAAACTAGGGTAAACCAAGAACCCAGGTCTCCAGACTCTTAGGGTAAGGTGGATTTACATCATAACTTGAACTGGCTTCACATTATACTATATCCACAGGCCACATAATATACAGTGCTCCATTTCTAGGAAGTGTATCCTGAAGAAAATAATGATAAAAGCACAATCAATCCCAAGTTCCCTAAGTGAATAATAATTTCATTGTCATCAAAGTGAAAAATAAAACCTTATATTTAAAAGGCACTATTCTTGAAGAACACAATCTAATGGATCACTACAGTGCCCGGCTAACATTCTATTATTAGAGCAGCAGGTACTCGGTCTGGAATATTCATTACCTAGGACTATTTTTAAAGGGTGGAGATTCTCTTTAAAATAAGGGGGAAATAAATGCAAAAGCAATTAAACGTTTGTAAAGAAGTAAAAGCTCCCCAGACTCCAAGAGAGGCCAGCCCGGCGACACCACGCTCCCATCAGCGCGTTCCAGAGCATCAGCTCCTCTCCGCCGGCCCACGCTGCCTAGTCGCCCACTCCGGCCACGAGGGCGTGGGGATGACGGCGCCGGCAACTCCCGCTCAATTTCAATTCTCCCACGCTCGCGGCAACCCAGCACGCCAGGGTTTCCACCTGCGCGCGCGTCAGTCATGCCGGCTGTGCCCACTTAACCTTCGCCCCTGGCACGTCCGTGGCCGAGCCGCCCTCCGTCCCACCGCCACCGGAGAGCCAGGGGCCCCAGGCGCGTCCTCGAGACCGAAGCCGGGACTGGACGGTGAAGGCGGGGCGGCGAAGGCGGGGCCGAACCGGGGCTCCCGGGGTCAGAGGAGCCGTGGGAGCCACACCCTCCAGCTGCGCGGTGACAGCTCCCGAGGCTGAGGCGGACCGCGCTGACAGGTGTAGCCGCCGGTGCCGCCCTGCCCAGGTCCCCTCTCAGGTCCCAGCCCGCCGTCCCGCAGCGCCCCCGCCCGCCTCCGCGCGCACCACCTGTCGGGCCGCCCAGCGCGCTGCCCGCGGCGGACGCCCCGCCCGGCTCCTGATGAGCGACCGGGGGAGGGGGGGACAGCCCGAGATCCCGAGAGAATGAGAGCGTTACCGGAGGGTGGGCCCCACGCAAGCGGTGTCGGTGCTCTGGATCTCCTGCAAGATCCGTTCGTGCTCCGGGACGGTGCCCAGACCTTCGCCGCTCTCCGCCATCTTGGCTGTTAGCAGAGGAGCCGGCGAGGCGCGGCGCCGCGCGGACGACGGGGGCGAGCGGCCTGTGGCGCGAGCGCGAGGGGGGCGGGGAAAGGGGCGGGGCTGGAGAGAAGTGGGGCGGGGCGGGCAGCGCGGAGTGCGTGGGAGGCGCGCAGCGGCGCGCGACCAGGTACTCGATCCACACACCTGTGGAGACAAAGGCGCTGCCAGGGGTGGCTGGGAGTGGAGACGCCTCACCTCCACATGTCCCCCACCGCTTGCCTCTAGTTGCTGTCTAGCAGTCGGCCCCGCTTTAACCTGTATGCTTGTATTGTGTGTGCCAGACCCTCTGCTACGCGGTGGGAATACTTTAGCAATGAGAGAGGTCGACAAATAGTCATCCTCAGTCTGTAATAAAAGCTACAGGAACGTTTAACAAGGAGGCCTGATGTACTCTGGGTGGTGTAGAGTGGAGAAAGCAAAGCGTGTACTCGAGCAGAGCAAAATGGTGTGTGGGAGTAAGATTTATTTTAGGAACCAGCCAAGAACCCAGCTGGCGAACAGGACGAACAGGACGACGCTCTGATTGGATTCCTACCCTTGCCTTCGGGAAGTTCACAGAGGCCAGTTAACTTGGAAATAAATTATAAACGCCAGAAAAATTAAATGTCATAAAACTATGACATTTTGTGGCAAAGATAGGAGAGAGATTCAGTGAAATGTGAATCTGGGTTGATTTCATGTCAAAGTCCTTGAACCCAAGTGCCCCCAGGTTGCTGTAGGTAGGCTAGGTGGGTGAGTTCTGCAAAGGTACTAGTGTAGTGTGTAGTACGCTAGTCCTGTTTAGTATTTGTGCAACGCTGAGTAAACCAGTTTGTCATGATCAAAGCAGCGATTAAGGAAGATGAATCAGGAAGAGCTTACCAACCTAGGCCTGAGGGACAACTGTTTTCTGATTTCATTAACCCAGGACTCTGAACTTCCCTTTGAGTCAACCAAGCTCTTTACTATATAGTTGGTAACTCACCCTTTCAAGTGAGCTGTTACTAGAAGCTTTTACTGCTTCCATCCTCCTGCCACAAAAGTCCTGGGAGATGATCTTGCATAATAGTTATGAATATGAGCTCCAAAGATTCGTGTCCTCAATTTAATTTCCTGCTCCTTCACTCCACAGCTGGGTGACACTGAGCAAGAACCTAGTCTCTTTATAGTTCAGCTTCACCCACCCCTAATAGTAACTGTCTACCTTATTTTGCTGTCCTATATTGTGTTAGTTTTCTATTGCTGCTGTAACAAATTACCACGAGGTTAACAACTCAAATTTATTATAGTTTCAGAAGGCTAGTAAGTCCAATACAGTTTTCACTAAGCTAAAATCAAGATGTCAGCACAACTGTGTTTCTCTCCAGAGGCTCTAGGAGAGAATTCATTTCCTTACCTTTTCAGCTTCTAGAGGCCACCCACATTCCTTGGCCCCCTTCCTCAATCTTTCAAGCCAGCAATATTACATCTTTCTGACCATTCTGTAGTCACATCTCCCTCTAACTTAGGCCAGAAAAGATTCTCTGCTTTTAAGGACCCATGAGATTATGATGGATACAACCATATGATTCTGGATAATCTTCTATCTTAAGGTCTTAACATTAATCACATCTGCAACATCCCTTTTGTCATGTAAGTAACATATTTACAAATTCCAGGGAATCGTATGTGGATATTTTGAGAGTCATTATTCTGCCTGCCACCCTTAGTAAGTGTCCAACAAACATTACTAATATATATAAATGTCCTCATTTCTACTAATGGGAAATTTCTGTCTTCCTCGGAAATTTTAATGCAAATTTATCTCCTTCGTAAAGGTTTCCCTAGGAGTTCCTGTCGTGGTTCAGTGGTTAACTAACACAACTAGTATCCATGAGGAAGTAGGTTTGATCCCTGGCCTCACTCAGTGGGTTAAGGATCCAGTGTTGCTGTGGCTGTTGTGTAGGCTGGCAACTGTAGCTCCAATTCGACCCCTAGCCTGGGAACCTCCACATGCCGTGGGTGTGGGCCTTGAAAGATAAAAGACAAAAATAAATAAAGAAAACAAAGAAATAAAGATTTCCCTATAGTCACAACTTTCTCCACTGACTCTAGACTCAGTTTAGCACATTTATCTACACCAACAACTGTTTAAATAGTTTGCACTTGTTTCATTAGTGCTTCTTCATAAATTGAATTTTGTTTGTTTTCATACAGTTGGTCCCCAGCAGACTGAAACACGGCTGACCTCAGTGCACACTCACTTGGAAGACCAAGAAAGCTCTACTCCATCCAACTGTTTATTTTACCAAGAAACCCTATCAGAAGCCTGTTTCCATTGTCTTCCTGATACAGGAGAATCCACATCTTCTCTGGGAAGTCCCACTTCCTCAAAAATATGCAGGGGAAAAAAAATCTCTTCCCAAGGCCACCAACGCTTTCACACCATGTTAAGGTCCTTAAGGTCAGAAATGACTTTAGTTGTGCAATTTCTTATAGTTCCTCATAGAATTCTGCACAAGGCTGAGAGAAAGCTGGAGGAGTCTTAAAACCAGACAGTGTTGAAGCCACTGGAAAGAGTTGCGAATGAGTTAGAAAGGAGCATTCCAAACAGCTCTGAGCATAAGGTAAGAGTTTAATTAGTAAGTTATTGGTAACAATTAGAACAATATAAAATTGTAAAGAGTTTCTTCAAACTTGCTTTTTATATACTGACATTATATGTAACACCTTATAATGTGGTGTATTCGTTGTTTCCGTAGTAGAAATCTGCAGCACAAACCATGTTACCTCAAATTCCCTGATGTTCATTTTTATCACAAGCTTCCATGCAAGAAACAATATTTATAGATTTCTGTCAGAGGATGTAAACTTCATCCGTTTTCGGGTTTAAAATTTTTATCTTTGAATCATGCCGAATGCCAGTACCTAGAACCCAGTGTTTTGGCCCTTCATGCCATTGCTTTTTACTGAGTAGTAAAAAACTGAATTTTTTTCTTAGCCAACTGCTCCCTGAGGCACCTGGTGTTAACAGCTCTGAAATGCAGGTTCGGCTCTTAAGAAAATAAACCTTTTGAAAATTGAACCTGAAACCAAAACGTAAGATCGGAGGACGAATTTTATACTGTCCTACAGGGAGGCTAAAAAGCCAGTTTTCTCTGTGGGAAATGGCAAGCTATCTTAGTTCAGACAACGAGCAGGGCCAGAATTCATGGTTCTGAATTGTAAAGCAAGGCAAGTAGAGCGGGGCCTGTGGCACAGGCCAGTTTCAAATTCAGCAACTATGTCCAGATGGGGCCTTCCTTTCCAGAGCGTTCATTACCCAGACCTTCTCTTCTCCAGTCCTGATGGCATCTATCCAAACCCCTGCCCTGTGAAGCCAGGCCTGCTTAGGTACCCTCACTCCCCGTGCTGTTTCAACACCTGCCCATAAAGATTACCTCAACATTCACTAGCAGCATCCTCCCCTCAGTTCAAGTAAAGATAGAAGGAAGTCCACATACCACTTCCCCTTCTGAAACAGCTTTTGCTGCTTCCCTCTGTGACTTCTGACAGTTCCGTTAGTACCTGAAGGTTTTTGCTAAGAATTTTTTTTTTTTTTTTTTTTTTTTGTCTTTTTGTCTTTTGACGCCTGCATTTGTGGCATATGGAGGTTCCCAGGCTAGGGGTATAACGGAGCTACAGCTGCCAGCCTACACCATAGCCACAGCAACACAGGATCTGAGTTGTGTCTGTGACCTACACCACAGCTCACAGCAACGCTGGATCCTTGATCCACTGAGCAAGGCCAGGGATCAAACCCACAACCTCATGGTTCCTGGTCAGATTCGTTTCTGCTGCACCACGACGGGAACTCCAGAATTTAAAGCTAAATGTCCTAAATCACTAACTTTGTAAATTTTAAATGTGGACCTAGATATAACAAACACATTCATGTGAGAGAGAAAAAAAAAAAAAAAGCCTAGTCTAAATGGCTACATTTCTGGCTCCCACAGTATGGCTAGTGACATTAGCTAGCACTCCTCTGCAGAGAACCTAAGAGGGAAGCCAGACCTGAAGCACCATAGCAATTGCAAAAATAGCAAGAAGCTCTGATGAGTGGTATTGTTTGAGCACCAAGGTGGAAGTCAGGGATGATACATCAGCAGCAGATGGACCACACTCCATTCAATGAAGTCTCATCCCTCACATACAGTTATCCTTCCCAAGACCTCCGCATCCATGAGATATCCAATGCCTTGGCATGGCCCTTCCTGGGAGAAGCAGAGCAGTACTTAGGCTTTTATCACTCCCATGTGTGTTTGAGCAAAAACTGTTATATTAGTTTTCTATGGCTGCCATCACAAATTACCATAAGCTCAGGGAGTTCCCATTGTGGTTCAGCGGTAATGAGCCCGACTAGTATCCATGAGGATGCAAGTTCAACCCCTGGTCCCGCTTAGTGGGTCAAGGTCCAGCATTGCTGTGGCTATGGCACAGACCAAGGGCTACAGCTCTGATTCAACCCCTAGCCTGGGAACATCCATATGCCACAAGTGCAGCCCTAAAAGTTTCTTTTATTCTCGTAAGAATTCCATGAAGCCTTCTCACCAGGGGTACCTGCACCAGAGTTTCCAGGAAGGAAGAAATAGAGTTTCTTAATGCAATTTTCCCAAATGGAGCAGCATGTTGTATGGGACATATGAATTCCAACTGTTGGTACTTGTGTACTTTGATTTCCCAGAAAGTCAAGTAATCAGTCAGCCAGATCAAACCCTGGAAATTCTGATGAGTGAACTTGACCCAGCAGTTATGGACTAGTTCTCCATGAAAGATGGTATTACCAAAAAGGATGTCACTCGTATTACTGAAAAGAATGTCACTGGTGAGAATGGAATTCGTGACCTGATAGCAAGTCCTGTCATTGATGCCACACTGTTCAATCTTTCTGGGTATTCAGTGGATGGAATGAAATCAGATAGAATTTATTGGACTAGTCACATCACTTCGGAACCAGAATTTTCTTACATTAATTTGAAACAAACTCAAGTAAGACCTTCCATGATGACCTGATCAGGTAAGTTGTGGAAGTCTTCAAGCCGGGAAAATTTGTGACCTCCCTGTTTGTAAATCAGAGTTCTAAATGTCTCATTGTGCTTTCTTCACCCCAGAAGATTAAAGGTTTTAAATGTCTTGATTGCTAGAGTGTTATGTTCAATGATGACAATTTTGTTTTTACCAATTTTGCTAAGAAGCAGCAATGACAGCAGAATTGATTAATACCAACGAAGAAAAATCACAAAAAGAGAACACACATAGAATAAGGTGGTGGCTATTTTTTAGACATTGATACCAGGGGGCCATGCTTTGCATAAAGACCACCTTGTAGTTGCAGAAGGCCCTAGCCATAATCATGATGTAACTATTTTGAACTGTAGGCATTATTATATCAAGGAGTTAGATATTGTCCATGAATGCTCTCTTCTTTATTGAGGTATCCTATACCACTCTTCCTGTGCAACTGATGTGCAGGTAGAAAAAACCTTTCACTATATGAAACTTTACACTTCCTGTGAAATTAGAGTGTTATGATCATTATACAACTACAGATGTGATAAATTCATTTGAGTAATTAAGAAAAAACTTTGGAGTTCCCGTCGTGGCGCAGTGGTTAACGAATCCGACTAGGAACCATGAGGTTGCGGGTTCGGTCCCTGCCCTTGCTCAGTGGGTTAATGATCCGGCGTTGCCGTGAGCTGTGGTGTAGGTCGCAGATGCGGCTCGGATCCCGCGTTGTTGTGGCTCTGGCGTAGGCCGGTGGCTACAGCTCCGATTCAACCCCTAGCCTGGGAACCTCCATATGCCGCGGGAGCGGCCCAAGAAATAGCAACAACAACAACAACAACAAAAGACAAAATAAAAAAAAAAAAAAAAAAAAAACTTTACGCTTGTGAAAAATAATTTGGTTTGGTTTACGCACAGTGCTAATATTTCTCCAAGTATCATCCAAAATTCCCCACAGACAAGGCTTTCATCCTTATTAGATGTTGGCCTCAGCCTAGCCATCTGGGACTGTTCTATTAAATTACCGCCCGGAATTTACATCCAGTTACCTCCACTTTCTAGAACATATTCTCTACTAGCCTGATCAGAACTTATTTCTACTTCATACAGATGTTTTTGCAACAGCAAATAAAGTTTTCCTTTCATAAGGTGAGTCCTCTTTAAGAAAATGATGGCAGTTGTCCATGTTGTGTATTACTGTTTTAACATTGCTGCCTGTGCTTTTATTACTTTGAGTTGTTCCTCACTATGGTGTCTCTCGTCCCAACCACACCCCTCAGTAAAGCAATATACTATTAAAAAATAAAAATAAAAAAATCAGGAGTTCCCGTGTGGCTCAGCAGTAACTCCAACTGCGACATTCCTAAATGTCTCTAAAACAAAGGGTTTCAGCTATAGGTCAAAACAAAAACCGTCATAGCTATTTACTGAGAAGTATTTGCTCAGCCATTTATATCATCTAATTTAATCTTTACTAATTTAATTCATAATTTGACTATTAGCTAATTTTACTAAAATCTAATTTCATCCTATGAGGACCTTATGCTATCTCTGATTTAATTTGAAGAAACTCTGACTTAGATTAAGTCACTTGTCCAAGGCCACCCAGCTAGTGAGTTGGCAAGATGGAGCTAGTAACCTGTTCCTGTTTTTCTTGTTAATAAAAAGTCAGATAAGAAGAACATTCCAGGAGTTCCCATTGTAGCTCAGTGGTTAATGAATCTGACTAGGAACCATGAGGTTGCGGGTTCGATCCCTGGCCTCGCTCAGTGGGTTAAGGATCTAGCGTTGCCGTGAGCTGTTGCGTAGGTCACAGACATGGCTTGGATCCTGTGTTGCTGTGGCTGTGGTGTAGGCCAGCAGCTGTAGCTCCGATTGGACCCCTAGCCTGGGAACCTCCATATGCCACAGGTGCAGCCCTAAAAACACACACAAAAAAGAAGAACATTCCAGTGTTGTTTTACTCAAGGAGTAAATGACTTGGTCAGTCTCTATGGGACACAGAGCACATCTCTTGCTGTCAGTCTTCCTGGTATATCTTTTTCCTCCCAGGAGTCCTGAGGAGAGATTTTAGGTGGATCTCTGGAAGTCAATATTCGCTGTCCAAAAAATAACTCAACATGTGGGTGCAGTCTTCCAATGTGCTCTGCTGTCCCCAACTTCCTCATTGCTGTGAACTGTGGTGTAGGCCAGTCAACCCCTAGCCTGGGAACCTCCATATCCCGCAAGTGTGGCCCTAAAAAGCAATAAATAAATAAATAAATGTTTGGGTTCAAATTCCAATTCATCTCTTACTAGATGTGGGGCTTTCGTAAAGTGACTTAACTTGTCTAAGCCTCAGTTTCTACAAGTGTGAATTAGGGACAATAATAGTCCCTAGCTCACTGAGTGGTATGGGGAGTGAAGGAAATAATGTATGTATAAAGTTTAGTCCAGAGCTTATTCAACATGAACATTGGAGATGAGGATTATCATGCATTTGTTATTAAACCAGGAAGCCCCGAATTTAGCTTCCTCTTTGAAAAAATAAAAATAAAAACAAGACGTGAAAGTTCTTTTTTCTAATCATTAGCGAAATAGCCTAATTTTGTATCAGGGTTCTCCGAACCTGAACCTCATTTTTTTCTGAATGCTCAATGGGTAAAAACTGCCTGAAAGTTATTCCTGTTGTGGAGGGGGAAACAGGACCATGTCTTTGGGTTAGACTCTTGGTTCCAGATCCATTCTAGTGCACCCTCTGGATCTTGCTTCTAAGGCAAGTGCCTCTTCATTGCCCTTGGAGGCAGTTCTCATCCTTTGAGGCAAATATCGGGGTGGCAAACAAATCATTGAGACTGTCTCCATATCCAGGCACAGGGTCAATGTCTGTATTGGGCTACCAGCCCAGTTACTATTTGTTAAATGAATAATCCAATGGAGATACTTCTAATGTTAAGCCTAATATTGTAAAAGCATGTTTCATGAGGTAGGGTACAGCTCTACCAAAATATTCCCTTCCCCACTCCTGGAAACCCTAGAACAGACTTCCTACTCTTCATCCTCTCCAGATTTTGCTAATATCATTTGGATGTTTCTCATAGAGTTTAAGAGCCTGTGTCATATGATTGCAGGACTTAATCAAAATGTAAAGTACAAGCAGTCTTTATATATCGGCTCAAATAAACTAACTCTTCCCCGTGCCTTTTAGCCGCTCTTTGGGGATGCCTTGACAGCTGCAGTCCTCCAGCTTCTACATTGTTGGTGTGGTGACCCCAAGTGGCCACAATCTGTAAGTGCATAAGAATGTGACCAAAGCCCAGACAGGCTGCAAAACTGTGTCTACGAATCTGTTCCATACCTCAGGGGGGAGAACAATAGAAGGAAATCTGAACTTGAAGCCAAATAAAATCAGTTTTTCTAAAACATGGGGCAAAGAAGTTCAAAAGTAATTAGCCCCAGGTTCTGTTCATTCAACAACTGTTTTTACTGAATTCTAGCTGTGTGCCAGGCTCTGCACTAAGCTCTCACTCAGGCAGAGTGGCTCATCTGTGTGGGGCCTAAGCAGTTGCTCTTGGCTTAATGCTCTACCATCACCATCTTGTAATTCTTAGTAATTTTTTTTTTTTTTTTTTTTTTTTTTTGTCTTTTGAGAGCTGCACCCACAGCATATGGAGGTTCCCAGGCTAGGGGTCCAATAGGAGCTGTAGCTACTGGCCTACAGCACAGACACAACAACATAAGATCCAAGCCACATCTGTGACCTACAGCTCAGTGCTGGCTCCCCGACCTACTGAGCGAGGCCAGGGATCAAACCTGCAACCTCATGGTTCCTAGTCGGATTTGTTTCTGCTGCGCCATGATGGAAACTCCCTTAGTAATTTTTTAACAAGGGGTCCCATATTTTCATTTTGCATTGGTCCTGCCCTCAGAAAGATGTCCTGAAAGCACCATTAACTTGCTCATCCCAAAGTTAAAGTCCACTGAGCAATTAGAGAACAATAGCATTTTTTTTTTAATTCCATTCTTCTCTCTCCTTCCTTCCCTCCACGGGTGCCCCCATCCCCCTGCCCACCACCAGCTTATAACACCAACAATTTTCTCTTCTCTTTCCTCTTTCTTCCTTCCTCATTGTTCGTAGTGAATAATGTAATGAAATGATAATATTGACAATAACAGCTGACATTTACCCTCTCGCCACTTTGTAAAATAGCGTCCCTGGACCTCCCTATCCTTCACCATGATTTGTTATTCTTCCTAGCACTTATTACCACTTTTTAATTTATTTTTAGCTCTCTTCTCTAAAATGCCAGCTCCCTGTGAGCAGGGAATTTCTAGGTGTTGATCTTGCTGTATCAGCGGCAAGACCATTGACCATCCTAGACCACTGCCTGCCACACTGAAGATGCTTCATAAATATTTATGTGCTGAATGAATGACTATGCATGAGCCACTACTTTAAATACAGTTCATGTCTAATTCAGGTAATCTTTTCAATAGTTCTATTAGTAAATATAGAGGCAAAACTTGAACACATGTCCTTCTGGCTCCAGAGCCCATTCATTTAACTGGCAAATAAACAAAACTGTTGCCCTGCTTGGAATCCTTGGTTCCTAACACAAAAAATGATTTATTTGTTTTTTTCTTAACTTCTCTCTAGTGTTGCACTGAAGATCAAACAGCTAGTGTTTACAGTTTAGGTTGCTGGGTTTTGTTGTTGTTGTTTTAATGTCTTCTGTCCTTTCCTAAAAGCATGTTATCTTCATTCTCAAAAACATTAAAATCAAAGAAATAACAATATCCTGTTTGCTCTTAAACTGGTAAAACTTCATGGCCAGCTTTTGGAAAAGAGCCCGAGAGAGTCTGTGAGTACAAGTGTAAAACAATTATGTTATCATAAAACAATTACAAAAATTTCTTCTGGTACGTCATCATGTACAATTCCCTTTTCCTCCTATTTTTCCCAGCCGTCGGCAGGGCTTTCTTTGGATGTGTCCTCTTTTTCTATCTCCCACTGACATTGCCCTGCTCTTCAGTGTATCTCAGTCTCAGTCTCAGCTCTAGCAGGAAGACACACTGGAAATTCTGAACTCACATCAGTTCAGACCTGTTATGATTTCAGGACCTGTTCTGAGTGAGAGGCTAACAACACACCTGCAGGATCCCAAGAGGCATAATGAGCCCAGGCTTTACCAGGTACGAGAGGGTAGCCACTGGGGGCAAGTATAATGATTGAGGCCTGGCAGCAGGAAGTTCTAGCATGAATATGCTCAGTGTTAGGACACTGCTACTGTGCTCTCCTAAGACCAAAGCTACCATCACTCTTTTATCAGAACCACCCTCAACATGAGGACTCAGACAACCACTGCCAATGCATTGGAATTGACGTACTAGTTGAAACCTTTTAACACCCTCGATCAAGGAAGTTGATAATGATGAATAAGGCTGAATAAGGTACTACTATGATCCTCTCTTTAAGCATGGCTCCAGATAGCCATTAAGCCTACCTGGGGCAGGCACGCCCCCTAGAGGGAGCAGCTGGCAAGGAGCTAGGCATCTCCAGGCCACATGGAGGGACTGGAGTAAGCATCAGGAAACATAATGAGAATGAAAAAATCTAGTGGAAATTAACATATGGTGGTAACATGATGAAAACAGGGATGCTCAGGGCAGAAGCATTAGGGCAGCAAAACTAATTCTAGACCCCCACCTGCTCATGAATTTCAGCCTCCCAAAAATCTGCCAGCCCTGAGACTTTCAATGCCCAAAGCAAAGCCGTGCTAGGACAATACAGGCTCTAGCAGTAGGCCTTTCTTTACATTGCTCCTTTTTCTTTGAAGTTCAATCACACTCCGCATGGATAACATCAAATTCCACTTTGCCACCCTGGAATTTTGTTCCCCAATTCAAGTGTTATTGCTGCCTGATTGGGAATTTCATTGGCAACCCAAAGAAGCCAAGGAAAAAAGATGTCTCAGCTCTCCCCTAAAACTATCTCTCTTTTAAAATGAATACTTTGGCTCTGATTGGACCCCTAGCCTGGGAACCTCCATATGCCGCAGGTGTGGCCTTAAAAAGCAAAAATAAAATAAAATAAATACTTTGGGCAGTGGTCCTATTTCCCACACAGAATGAAAACAAACACAGGGCCTCAGAATCATCTGATTTTTGTCTACTTTTCCAACAAAACAGAAAGAAGGCCAAAGAAGCTGACCCCAGGGCGCCCTGGGGGAGGCAGGGGGGAGACAGGATGGGCCACCTGGAGCAGCCTTGTATGAAGTCAGGACGTAGAGAGAAGGCAGGTGAAAGAGACTTAGACCATTGGCAATGCTGGACAACATGAGTCCTGGTCTCAGTAACCCCCCTTACCACTCCTCAGGTGGAGGAGACCCATTCATTCAGATGATGGTAGGGCTGAGTGAGCCAGGAAGTCCTGCATACACTGTGAAAGAAGGGCTCTTGAGCCTTCCTTAAATGACACTGGTAGAAATCATCTCTGGGTTTTAAGTCTCTGAGCTCACCCTGTTAGAAAACCAAACTCCACCTGACCCTGAGCACTGACCAGGAGCAGGGCACCTCAAAAACAAGGTGGGCAGAGGAAGCTAACAGTTTAGGATTTTATAGCAGAAAATATTTGTAGACGTAATGCCTTTCTTCTGTGACAGGGAAGCACAACTAGAACTCTTGAATGTTCTCTCCACCTCAATTTCCCAGATGTGGAGCTTTCCCTAAGAATGTTCCTTGCCCATATTCCCAGGCCCATCCCCTCAATGTCCTAACCCTTCCTTGTTCCTTCTGGGGCCTCACAGTGGAGTCTTTGCAGCCCTGCTGGTCCTTCTGCCTCCCAGCCAAACCCCTTTCCCACTCTCTCTGCCTTTAGACCTTGTAGCTAGTCAAAAACTCCCACCTTCTCCTCTTCACTGAAATGATGACTTTCTCTCTGGACTACCTTATTTCTTTTGCTTCACAAGGTCACCATTGGCTCAGAAGCCCATACAAAGTAGTTCAACAAATATTTATCCAGCTACTGTGTGCCAGGTATGGTGGAAGCTTATGCAGAGGATACTAAGATATAAGTAAGACACAGGTCATACTCTCAAGAATCTTTAGCCTGAGAATGGTTATAGCACAAAATACACGCGCGCGTGCGTGCACACACACACACACACACACACACACACACACACACGCAATCAGAATAAATGCCCTGGATTCTTTGGTGCTTCAAGGGATGAAGTGTTCACCTGTGGTTGACAGATCAAGAGAGCTTTCACATGAAGAAGGAAGAACATTTGAGCTGTGCCTTGCATGATGGGCTGGGTTTTGGCAGGCAGAAGTAAGAGTGAGGGATCATAAGGGAAAGGAACCATGAGCACCACATGGAAGAAAATGAGGCATACTGTCAAATAGTAAACAAAACGGAAGTCCTGTCTTTATTTTCCTGCCTTCACATTTGACCATGTGAGCAGATATGTTCCATAAGAGCGGTGAAATAGAATAGTTGACACTGGAATATCAATGACATGCATAAGGATGTACAGAAAGGCATGGAATGCCAGCCTCAGAAAGCTTCATCTAATAAATTTTTTTTTTTTTTTTTTTTTTTTTTTTTTTTTTTTTGTCTCTTCTAGGGCCACAGCACATGGAGGTTCCCAGGTAGGGGTCCAATAGGAGCTGTAGCCACCGGCCTACGCCAGAGCCACAGAAATGCGGGATCTGAGCCGCATCTGTGACCTACACCACAGCTCACGGCAACACCAGATCCTCATAGCCCACTGAACGAGGCCAGGGATCGAACCTACGTCCTCACGGATGCTAGTTGGGTTCGTTAACTGCTGAGCCATGATGGGAACTCCGAAAAAATATTTTTTAAAAATTAGGAAAACTAATTTGGGCAAATATTGTCCTAAATAAAGGCTTGTTATGAACCCTGTGTGTATCTTCCAAAACAACATTGGAGTGTTGTTTTTTTTGTTTTGTTTTGTTTTTTGTCTTTTTGCCTTTTCTAGGGCCATTCCCACAGCATATGGAGGTTCCCAGGCTAGGGGTTTAATCGGAGCTGTAGCCACCGGCCTACGCCAGAGCCACAGCAACACGAGATCCAAGCCATGTCTGCAACCTGCACCACAGCTCACGGCAACGCCGGATCCTTAACCCACTGAGCAAGGCCAGGGATTGAACCCGCAACCTCATGGTTCCTAGTCGGATTCGTTAACCACTGAGCCACGACAGGAACTCCAACATTGGAGTGTTTTAACAGTAGCCTTTGGAAAAGACTGCCCTCACTCCTTGTTCAATAACCCAAACATGAAGCTAACAGTGGGCATTCCAGGTCCAGTGGTAATGATAACAGGCAGCACCTGGAGGAAATATTTATGCAGTGTCTACCCTTGTGATGCTGGGAGGGTACTGGGACTGCTAGATCTAAACAGGTTCATTTCTTTAGGAAGACCAAGTATAAGCTTCTGGATATTTTCCCTCAGAACAGAGGATGGGACAGATCCAAGAACCAAAGCAAGAAGTCAGGTCCAGTACCAGGGCAAGACTAGCCGATAGTTCCAAGGATGGATGAAGTCTGTAGATGTTAGCCAGGATTGTGAGACCAAGGGAGAAGTAGAAAGGGTCAGGGGTCAAAGACTAAGGGCTCTGCAATGGCAGCAGAGGCCATGGTAATTAACACATGGCCAGGTTCCCTTTATCCCCGTCTCACATTTCCCTGTAGACTTCTGACCTAGCTGCCAGACAGATGCACAAGTTTTAGAAGATGCTAGACAGTATAAAGTCTGTTTCCTTTGGAAAAAATGACCAAGCCCTTGTGAAAAGCTTTGGTTTCTTCTACTTATTGAATAAGGTAAAAATTACCTGTCTTTTTTCATGGATGTCTACGATGCTCAAATAAAATGAAAGTGAAAAGAACAGTTATAATAGAGTTGTAATTATTTTGCAACCGCATCTACATGTTGATAATCCAAGAATCAACCAGTAAATACCATTAGCTTCCCATACCCCCAACATTACTTTAGGCCCTTTGGAAAGATTCAAAATTTATTTAATGCAAAATCAAATTGAAACATTCAGGAGAAATGTATTCAGACCGAAATTATAGAATTTCAAAGCATTTGACCCTGGATCTTTTTGAGAATGAAAAGACAACACCAAAAAAAAAAAAAAAAAGAAAGAAAAAGAAAAAGAAAAAAGAAAGAAATCCTTTCACTTAATCTACAAATATTAGTCAACAAATATTTATTGACTGTCACTATCCTGTTCCCACACTGATAGATATCAGATAAAGGAAGACAGACAAATTTTTTTTTTCTTTTTAGGGCCACACCCACGGCATATGGCAAATCCCAGACTAGGGGTCTAATCGGAAATACAGCTGCCTGTGCCATAGCCATAGCAATGCCAGATCTGAGCCGCATCTGTGACCTACACCACAGCTCAAGGCAATGCCAGATCCTTAACTCACTGAGTGAAGCAGGGATCAAACCAGCAACCTCATGGCTCCTAGTCAGAATCATTTCAGCTGCACCACCACAGGAACTCCAAAATAATTAAACTTTAAAAGTGTCCATTTAGCACAGAGATACATGGTCTTTCATCTTAATCCTGCCCTTGAACTATGCATATTAATCCCCATCCTACCAAAGAAGTTATTTTTAAATCTTATGTAGAAATAAAAAAAAAATACATTCAAGAGGCCACCATATACCCAAGAGCAACAACAATGCAAATAAGCATTCTGCGTTCTTCCCCTACAACTGACGTCCACACAAATATAAATGAGTTTCATTGATACATCTAATTGTTCTTGATGTTTTTCACTAGGCAACATCTTAGAGAAAATAATTGAAACCTGATATAAATAAGACGGAATATCCATCTGGAGTTGGCATGCGGCCCTTTTTGACCACTTGAAAGTCATTTCTATTTTTGGATCTTGTGATGATGAATCCTGAAACAAATACAATGCAAAAAAGTGGATTTTTTATTTATTGTCATTCATTTAAGGATAAAATTTTGAGATTAGGTATATAAAGAACTGTAACTATTTTTCAAAAATTATTTTTTATTCTTTATAAAAATAAGTATACAAAGAAGAAAAGTATAAAAAGAAGTGCATAAGACTACCTTATACCTACCAAAGAAGAAACCAGAAAATATAAAGGAGACTTACCTTAAAGTAGCTTCAATGGGCAGCTCGAAGGACTGGATCTCAGCCAGGACATTCTCATAGGTTTGATCTGCGTCCTCTTCCAACATTGCTCCTGATTTTCCAGCCACAGACATCAGATTTTCAGTGCAAAACAGTTGTAATTTATAAGAGAAATGTCGTTTTCCCTATAATTATGACAAGGGTTCTCTCTTCATCCAAAGTAGCAGCAAAAAACTGAGCTCACTGTCTGAGCTCATGCTATCAAAATCCTGGCTTCCAAGAATGTTGCACAGCTGTTGCTGTCCTGTCTCTGCTTATAACATTTTACTTATTATTAACCTTGACACAGTTCAGAAAGTTCCTGCCCAATGCCTGCTATATTTATTTGCTTGTTTCTCAAAGACAGTAACAGCAAACTTTGATAGGGATTAGAAAAATTACACTATAAAAAGTTATTAAATTACAACGGACTTGTTAGGGCACATATTTTAATGTTATTTATGCTAACTGCGCCATTAGAGCTATGCTCCTAATTATTCCTGCAACGACACCCTTGCCCACAAACCCAAGCAGTTAACTTACTCAGAAAAAATATGTGTGTAACAATCCTATAGGATATGATTTTGAGGTCACTGGACAAGCACCTTGGTTCCCCATCCCTGTCACTTGCCACCTTACTCACAAAGGTGTGACGTTCCTCCGTTAAAGAGCCATTCCTTTTTTTGTCTCCTGTTCAAAGACAGATGCTCCTGGAAATGGTTGAATTTTAATCCTTAAATCAGCCACTTATGCCTCACTGTGAATGAGTTTGCTAGATCCTTTCTGCAGGAGAGATTTTGATGTGGAGGGAGAAAGCACGAAGACGCCAGCATGTTAAGGGGGCTGGTTGCCACCGAGAGGAAAAAAGTGTGAAAGGAGTAGAGGCCTAAAATATCAAGGAAAAATGTGGAGACCAGCCAGCCAGTCCCAAGGAGGCCTAAAAAATTAAATGGATACATAATTCCCATTACCATTTGTACTAGATCTTCCTGAATTCTGAGTTTAACCTCATGCTTTCTTGCCCAGTACTGGAAAGGGAGGACTAGTGACATTCTTCTGTATGAATCTATTTTTTTAAGTTTTTATCAGATTTGTTAATATTGTTCTGAAAAGAAACGGGAAGTTCTTTCTCCTCAAAATGTAATATTCATATAACCACAGGCATGCTTCATAAACTGCATCAGTTTTTCACTTCTCTGTGCACCCTTACACTTGTCAGTGCCACACTGAGTGTCCCTCCATGCCCCAGGGCTTTGGGCTTAGCCCTGTGACTTCTGCAGGCCAGTGATACATGACAGTTTGTGAGCTCCAGGCCTGGGCTTTGTAAGGCCTCTCTTGCTGCTGTTTGCCCTCTTACACCTCTACCATCACCTGAGAAAAATATTCCCGGCTAGCTTGCTGGTCCAAGGAGGATGAGACATACAGGAAGCAGAGTCATTGCCACTGATCCACAAAAATGCAGGGAGAAGCATAGTTTTGCATCTAGCTGCAGCAGTCTGAAGCAGAGGCACCCACCCCAGCCATGCCCCAAATACTCACAGACACAGGAGCAATGATGAATGATGGTTCTTTTCAGCCACTGAGTGATGGGTTGGTTATATGTGCTAGTAGCAAACTAATCCAGCAGTCTTCACCTCAACCCCACCAATACCTTCAACTCTTAGCCCTAGTTTTCCTCCAATGGCAGGATGGCAGAAATGCATCAGGAATATGCCTAACACTATTTCCCCCAAGAGGGAGTGATGGTGCCTGCCTTCAAGACCTGACACAAAACAGTGATTTTCTATCTTGTGTTAAAGCCATTTATGTGCAACGTTTTTAATTTATGCCAAATTATCAGACTATGCAAGAAAAGAATGTCTATTTGATTTGTATTTGTATTCCCCTTAACACTAACACATTGCCTTGTGTAGCAGGAGTGTTCAGGAAATGCTTATTGAATGAGTGAATGATTGACAGTAAAGCTACAAGCTATGGATTACTCCTGCCTTCTGAGGAAATATTGGTCCAAATGGTGCAAAAATATGACACTTCCAGATCAAATTTATCAGACTGTGAGAATTCATAAATTCAGGAGTTCCTGTTGTAGCGCAACAGAAATGAATTCAACTAGTATCCATGAGGATGTGGGTTCGATCCCTGGCCTTGTTCAGTGGGTTAAGGATCCTGCATTGCCGTGAGCTGTGGTGTAGGTCATAGACGAGGCTCAGATCCTGAGCTGCTGTGGCTGTGGTGCAGGCTGGCGGCTACAGCTCCAATTTGACCCCTAGCCTGGGAACCTCCACATGCTGCCAGTGTGGACCTAAAAAAAAGGCAAAAAAAAAAGGCAAAAAAAAAAACCACATAAATTTATGTGGGAAATCATTCTGGTCATAAGAGAATGTTGGTCATGACTTTACTACATTGTGGAGAACAAATTCATAGGTAATGCCACATATGCATGAACATATATCCCTGATGACCCACCCGGCCCTAAATATAACAGTTAAAAAATTGGGGGAGTTCCCTGGTGGTCTAGTGGTTAGGACTTGGTGCATTTACCACTGTGGGCAGGGTTCAATCCCTGGTCTGGGAACTGAGATCCCATCTCAAGCTGCTGCATACCACAGCCAAAAAAAAAAAAAAAAAGAGTTCTCACCGTGGCACAGTGGGTTAAGAATCTGACTGCAGGAGTTCCTGTCGTGGCTCCATGGTAACAAACCCAACTAGTATCTGTGAGGACTCGGGTCCAATCCCTGGCCTTGCTCAGTGGATTAAGGTCCAGGATTGCTGTGAGCTATGGTGTAGGTCATAGATGTGGCTTGGATCCCGCCTTGCTGTGGCTGTGGTGCAGGCTGGCAGCTGTAGCTCTGATTCAACACTTAGCCTGGGGAACTTCCATATGCTATGGGTGTGGCCCTAAAAAGCAAAAAGCCAGAGGAAAAAAAAATCCTACTGTAGCAGCTTGAGTCCCTGTGGAGGAGTGGGTTTGATCCTTGGCCCAGAGCAGTGAGTTAAAGGATCTGGCATTGTCACAGCTGTGACCTTTGGATTCAATCCATGGCCCCAGAACTTCCACACCCTGTGGGTGCAGCCATTTAAAAAAAAAAAAAATTCTTCTCCCCACATACCCCAAACTTTCATTTTTTACATTTTCAAATTTACAGAAGAATTACAAGAACTCCATGAATAGTCATATACCCTTCATCTGATTCACCAATTGTTAACATTTTGTCACATTTGCTTTCTCTGTCTCTCTGTTTATTCATGGGGATTTTATAATGTAGGTATATGGTTTATATATGTGTGTGTATATATATATCATCCCTAAATATATAGTAATAAAATTGTGTTTATTTAGAGTATTTTTAGAACAGATTAATGCTATAAAGTAGTATAATTAATGAACCACAATAGCTTTGACTCATTGTTACTCCCTGACCCTGTTCCTTCTACACAACTCTGTTATTCCTTCCTGTACAGCCAGCTCCACCAGGAGATTCAAGGTCTTCCAGCCTGTTGGCCTGGTTGCCTCCCTCCACCCCTCCCTGGTTGCCACCCCTTAGCCCTCCTCACACCTCCTCTTCTCCTCGCACCCCACTCTCCTCGGCTCCTCCCACTTCTGTTAAGTGAATTTTCTCTCTGCCTCTTACTTTCTTCTAAGCCCTGTTCGGCACAAGCAACAACTTCCTGTTTCCACTGACTAAACCAGCATCTTCCTTTTATTCAAAACTTTCCTTGAGTGCCATTTCCTGCCGGAAGTCAGCACAGATTGAATGAACAGGCGAGGAGCTCCTCCCAAAAGCAAGTAGTCAGAAAAACAACCTCCCCTATCCCATAGCACTGACAACAAATTCACCAAATAAGGGAAAGAAAAGGAGGTAATGGAAAGATGTTAAACAGCCATATTCCAAGATGCCCATAAAAGAGAACAGGGAGAATGACTGGAATGTTCCTAGTCTCAACACACAACCTTGCCTCTCAGCTGCAGCTCAAACTGTTTTACTGCTTTCTGGGATCAAGCCTGATCACCAATTAAGTAGCTCTAGGCCGGTGGTTCTCATTAGGTGATCTTGACTCCCCCAACCTGAGGGCAATACCTGGAGACATTTTTGATCATCTCAACTGGAAGCGGTGCCACTGACAGCCAGTGAACAAAGGCCAGAGGTGCTGCTAAATGACCCGAAATGCACAGACCTGTCCCCCACAACAAAGAATTACCCAATTCAAAATGCCAATAGTGCTGAGGTTGGGAAATCCTGCCCTAAGTTGTTCTTTTAGGACATAGCATCAGCCCATGTGTGGTGTTGATATGGCCTTGCTTCCTAGAGCCTGTCTCTGAGCATTTTTTTTTCCTTCTCTGTAACTGAGTTTTGTTTTTTCTTTTTTCTTTCTAGGGTCACATCTGCAGCATATGGAAGTTCCCAGGCTAGGGGTCAAATCAGAGCAGTAGCTGTAGGCCTATGCCACAGCCACTATAACACCAGATCTGAGCCACATATGCAACCTACGCTGCAGCTTGTGGCAATGCTGGATCCTTAACCCACTGAGCCACAACAGGAACTCCTATAACTGAGTTTTTTTTTAGTTTTTGTTTTTAATTAATCTGCTAAGAACCATCTAGAACGAGAAGCCAGTCTTTTTTTTTAAGTCTATTATTCAAATAAAACATCAGTCTATTTTTTTGCATTCCTCCCTTACCAAAACTGGAATCCCAGCCTCCTCACTCTGTACTGGAACCACCAAAGGGAAGCATTATACTCATGGGTTTCACTGGCACAGGTGCCCCCTCTGTAATTTGCAGTCTCTAGAAAATATCTGGTACCCTGGGGGCAAGGGGTGGATAGAAGGTAGAAGGGTACCAAAAGGAAGTGGATTAGCTTGACAGTTACCACCTGGTGTTCAGTGTATTCAGTTCTGTTCAGAGCCTTGGTGGAGTCTGAGTTCCACCCTTCCATCTCTACCCCATACCTTCCTGTAGAGATAGTTTTCCCACCTGTATAGGTAATCCTCACACTTCTGTATGTTGTTTTTGTTTTTGTTTTGGATTTGTTTGTCTTTTTAGGGCCATGCCTGAAGCATGTAGAAGTTCCCAGGCTAGGGGTTGAATCAGAGCTGTAACTGTCAGCCACAGCCACAGCAATGCCAGATTGGAGCCTTGTCTGCGATCTACACCACAGCTCACCGGAACACCGAATCCCTAATCCACTGAGTGAGGCCAGGGATCAAACCCGAGTCCTCATGGATACTAGATAGGTTCATTACTGCTGAGCCACAATGGGAACTCACTGTATGTTTTGTTTTGATATGTCAAGAAAAAAAATCTCAGTAACCTAGGAATAAAAGAGAATTTCTTTATAAAAGTAGTCTATCCAAAAACAAAACAAAACAAAACAAAACAAAAAAACCCTAAAAAACTCATTAACATCTTACTTGGTGACAAAATGTCAAATGTTGGCCTCCTCAGCTCAGGGAAACAATAATCATAGCTTTACTTGAAATTGACCTGGAAGTCCTAGCCAATGCAATAGGACAAGGTAAAGAAATGAGATATAAAGATTGGGAGTTCCCGTCGTGGCACAGTGGTTAACGAATCCAACTAGGAACCATGAGGTTGTGGGTTCAGTCCCTGCCCTTGCTCAGTGGGTTAACAATCTGGCGTTGCCGTGAGCTGTGGTGTAGGTTGCATACGCCGCTCGGATCCCGAGTTGCTGTGGCCCTGGTGTAGGCTGGCGGCTACAGCTCCGATTAGACTCCTAGCCTGGGAACCTCCATATGCCTCGGGAGCAGCCCAAGAAATAGCAAAAAAGACAAAAAAAAAAAAAAAAAATATATATATATATATATATATATATATATATATATATATAAAGATTGGTAAGAAAGAAGAAAAACTGACATTTACAGAATACATGATTGTACATATATACTATATATCTAGGAAGATGATAGGCCGACTAAGTAGGACCAAAAGATCTACTGGGCCACAACTGAAAGTGCTAACAGAACTTTAAAACATTAAGAAATGACAAGGTCCAAGATTTCAGAAAGGCAGAATGAGGATAACAAACCCATTGGAGGCCCAGGAAAACAAACCCAGAATGAGGATAACAAACCCAGTCAGCATTAAGTTAGGGGCCTGTAAGATAAGCAAAGGCACAAGAAAATCAAGAGCAGCCTGGATATGGGAACACCTAAGCAATTACATAGAATGACCTTTAGCTTTTGCAGTTTACTTTTATAAACTCACTTGGTATGGAGATGATATTCTAGCTTTTAGGGTCGAATGATACAGATAGCAGCAGCTCTTCATATGTCATAATATATCATTTGCTCTTCACCTCTTACATGCTGCCTTGCCATACAAATCTAACAATGTAACTTGAAATACAGAAACACTGATCAGATACAATACAGGCACACAGGAATTTTCCACTTCCTCCCGCATAAAACTCAACATTTGAACTTCTAACCCCCACAATGGTGACTTGTGTTTACCTGGTCCTCTCTTCCCCTACCTGGTATCATTTCTGGCCAGCAACTGAGCTCTTCTAGGCCAGACTTGTCTCCAGTGGCTGGCCCAGGGAACCATCTTTCTCAGCATCTCTCCACCTCTTCCTTTCTTCCTCTCTGTCTTCTGTTTTAGTCTTCAGAGACATCAGGTACTTGTCATTCTCAACCCTTATTTTGTTTCATCCAAATAGTCACTTTGTACACACACACACACACACTCAAGCAGGTGCATACACACATAACCTGTCTAAAAATCATAGTTCTTTTAAATGGAAGGATCATTTTCAAACTCTAAAATTGAAGGCCAAGGAGACTTTTTAAAAAATTGCCTAAGATTTTCATGTTCTAGTAGCAGAAAAAAGAAAAGGATGCAAACCTCCTGACCTGTAGTCCAGTACTCCTCCCCTACACTATTTTGATTTCTTTTTCTCTAATTCTGTACCACCCTGATTAGCATTTTTGGTGAGCAAAGAAATGTATCTCAATCAGAAATATTTAATATATCTTTTAGAAATACTTACATAGCAATTAATGTATGCCAGACATTGTTCTAAGCCCTTTACAAATATTAATTCATTAAATCCACATGACATCCTATGAGGCAGATTATTATCATTATCATAAACATATAAGTCAATTGTGTGATCCAGTTGCTGAAAGTATAGTGCAATCTTAGGCTGCATTAATAAGAGTACAGAGTTTAGGGCCAAGAAGGCTAAAATTCAGTTGTATTCTGTGCTCTTGTTCTGATATCCATTTGCCTCACTCCTTCACTTCCTTCAGGCCTTTACTCAGAAGTCATCACCTCAGTGATGCATTTGCTGGAAACAAAATCCAACATTTTAACTTTTATCTCTATCCCCACTACCTCCTCCACTTTATTTTTATCTCTCAATATTTATCACCTTTGAACATACGATACACTTATTTATCTTGTTTATCATCCATCTCTCCTTTTAAAATGTAAGATTAATGAGGACAGGGAATTTTTTTTTTTCTGTTTTGTTCACTAAGGAAGCTCCAGTGCCTAGAACTGTGCCTGGCAAAGAGGGGTCGCTCAATAGTGTTTGTTCAATGGATGGATGAATAAATAAGTGAAGAAACATACAGATGAGAAAGGAGAAAAATAAATACCTGAATAATTATACTATATGAAAGGAAGAGATGAGTACTAGAAAAGAAGAAGGGATAAAAAGGCCAGAAAGGATTCAATGCAATCTCTATCAAAGTACAAAGGACATTTTTCACAGAACTAGAACAAAATATTTTAAAGTTTGTTTGGAAGTACAAAAGACCCAGAATAGCCAAAGCCATCCTGAGAAAGAAAAATGGAGCTGGAGGAATTAGGCTCCCTGACTTCAGACTATACTACAAAGCTACAGTCATCAAAACCATATGGTACTGGCACAAAGACAGACATATAGATCAGTGGGACAGAATAGAAAGCCCAGAATTAAACCCATGTACCTACAGTCCATTAATCTATGACAAAGGAGGCAAGAATATACAATGGAGAAAAGACAGCCCCTTCGACAAGTGGTGCTGGGAAAATTGGTCTGCCACAATGTAGAAGAGTGAAATTAGAATACTTCCTAATACCATACACAAAAATAAACTCAAAATGGATTAAAGACCTAAATATAAGATCAGATACGCAATCTCCTTGAAGATGCTTTGAGGCCCAACACAAACCACACGCTGGGTCCCTCCTCCTGACCGTCCCAACATTATAAGGCAGGTGCTGGCTTTGCAGAAGGATTCTGTTAAGATGCCTGTCTCTTTCCTTCCTGACTTTCCTTCCTATCAAACGAACTAAAACCCCCAACAAATGGAAGAACTACTTGATGAAGCATTTTTCAATCCTGGAAGAAGGAGGTCAATCAGAACCAGTCATGGGGCCACTAAACACCAGCTGTGAAAGACAATGCAGGAGTTCCTGTCGTGGCTCAGTGGCTAACGAACCCAACTAGTATCCATGAGGACGCAGATTCAATCCCTGACCCCACTCAGTGGGTTAAGGATCTGGTGTTGCTATGAGCTGTGGTGTAGGACACAGATGAGGCGCAAATCTGACATTGCTGTGGCTGTGTCATAGGCCAGCAGCTACATTTCCAATTTGACCCCTAGCCTGGGAACCTCTATATGATGCAGGTGCAGCCCTCAAAAGACAGACCAAAAAAAAAAAAAAAAAGACAATGCAATCTTGCCTCTATCCTGATCCTTAACCTATAGTCTAATTTTCTACTCCCCAAACTATAAACCCACCTCCTAAGTTCTCCCAAAATGGGGGCACAATCTTTAAGGCATTAGCCTGCTGTGGCCTCCTTTGCCTGGCAAAGCAATAAAGCTATCTTTTTCTCTTTCACCCAAAAAAAAAAGACCAGATACCATAAAACTCTTAGAGGAAAACATAGGCTGAACACTCTCCGACATAAACCACAGCAACATCTCCTCAGATCCACCTCCTAGAGTAATGACGATAAAAACAAAAATAAACAAGTGGGACTTAATTAAACTTAAAAGTTTCTGCACAGCAAAGGAAACCCTAAACAAAACAAAAAGACAACCTGCAGAATGGGAGAAAATCTTTGCAAATGAAGCAACTGACAAAGGATTAATCTCCAAAGTTTATAAATACCTCCTGCAGCTAAATACCAAAAAAACAAACAACCCCATCAAAAAATGGGCAGAAGATCTCCAAGACAATTCTCCAAAGAATACATACAGATGGCCAAAAAACACATGAAAAGATGTTCAACACCACTCATTATTAGAGAAATGTAAATCAAAACCACTATGAAGTACCACTTTACACCAGCAAGAATGACCATCATCAAAAAGTCTACAAACATTAAATGCTGTAGAGGATGTAGAGAAAAGGGAACCCTATTAACACTGTTGGTGGGAATGTAAATTGGTGCAACCACTGTGAAAAACACCATGGAGATTCCTGAGAAAACTAAAAATAGAATTACCATTTGATCCAGCAATCCCACTCCTGGGCCTCTATCCAGAGAAAATCATGGCTTGAAAAGATACATGTACTTCAGGGTTCATTGTAGCACTATATACAATAGCCAAGACATGGAAACAAACTAAATGTCCATGGACAGAGGAGTGGATAAAGAAGATGTGGTACATATACATAATGGAATATTACTCAGCCATTAAAAGGAAAGAAATAATGGCATTTGTAGCAACATGGATGGACCTAAAAATTATCATCCTAAGTGAAGTCAGTCAGACAGTGAGACACCAACATCAAATGCTATTACTTACATGTGGAATCTAAAAAAGGACACAATGAACTTCTTTGCAGATCAGATGCTGACTCACAGACTTTGAAAAACTTACGGTTTCCAAATGAGACAGGGGGTCGGGTGGGGTGAGGGGATGCACTGGGAGTTTGGGATGGAAATGCTATAAAATTGGGTTGTGATGATCGTTGTACAACTATAAATGTAATGAAATTCACTGAGTAATTTTTAAAAAAGGGGATCAGGAAGGGTAACCCAAGTATCCATTGAAAGATGAATGAATAAACAAAATATAATACAAACATACAATGGAATATTATTCAACCTTAAAAGGGAAGGCTATCCTGTCACATGTGTTCCAACCTGGATG
Source organism: Sus scrofa (assembly GCF_054392235.1). Classification (NCBI taxonomy): domain Eukaryota; kingdom Metazoa; phylum Chordata; class Mammalia; order Artiodactyla; family Suidae; genus Sus; species Sus scrofa. Next base: position 126,522,321 of record NC_139396.1, on the reverse strand, counting down.
AACCTCGGGATATTATCCTAAATGAAATAAGCCAGTCACAAAAAGATTTCACTTACATGTGATATCTAAAGCAGTCAAATTCATAGAAAGAGAAAATAAAATGGTGATTGCCAGGGGAAGGGAAGAGGCGGAAATGGGAAGTTTTTGTCTAGTGGGTATAGAATTTCAATTTTGCAAGATGAAAAAGTTCTGGAGAGGCAATGCACAACAACGTGAATTTACTTAACATTATTGAACTACACACTTAGAAATGATTAACATGATTTAACAAAAATACAGGGCAGAGTCAGGAGAGAACAAAAGTATTTGTGTAGAAGAGACACTTTGACTGAAAATTGAAGAATGAGTACTGTCTGGATATTCTAGGGTGGTAAGGGGACCCACAGCGCATTGCTATGCAAAGGAGTTGGTAGGAACAGGGACCTCTGATGTAGAGAGAGGGTGTGGCCAAGGACGTGAGAGTGTGGCTAGGGTTATAAACAAGGGTTGTTTGCTGGGGATAAGTATGGAGATGCAAGGTAAACAGAACTTCTTCCCTTGTTGTTTTGCAAGTACTGTTGCTATACACATAGCAACTAACAAGATGGCTGGCACAAGTTAGGTGCTCACTAAATATTTGTTCAATAAATAATCTTTACACAGCAGTACACTGCTTTGTAAGTAATAGGTAATCAATAAATATTTAATCATGATATCAAAGTTTGTCTTACAAAGACTATCTAAAATGAAATAGTTAAAAGTTAGTTTAGTTATATTAGCATTATTATTTCAACATTAGGAAACTTTTCAAGATACTCAATTTAAAAACTATGACATTAAACATATAACAATCAGTATGGTAAAATAAAACTAATATATAAATTTTTTAAAAAACTATGGCATTATTATTTTCTGGAGACACTCAGCAATATGGTTTGTTATTTGAAAGTTAGTTTACAATGGAATATTACTCAGCCATTAAAAGGAAAGAAATAATGGCATTTGTAGCAACATGGATGGACACAGAAATTTTCATGTTAAGCTAGGTCAGTCAGACAGTGAGAAACCAACATCAAATGCTATCACTTATATATGGAATCTAAAAAAATGAAGCAACGAACTTCTGGGCAGAATAGATACTGCTGACTCACAGACTTTGAAAAACTTGTGGTTTCCAAATGAGACGGGGGTTGGGATGGGGTGAGGGGATGCACTGGGGGTTTGGAATGGAAATGCTATAAAACTGGGCTGTGATGATCGTTGTACAACTATAAATGTAGTAAAAATTCATTCAGTAATTTTTAAAAATGAAAAGAAAAAAAATTAAAAGGTGAGGGGGAAAAAAAAGTCAGTTAAAAAAAAAACAAAACAAAACTATGGTATCCAAAAACTATCATAGTTCCAGAGGGCCAATCTATATACTTTTTCTTATCATCTTCAAAATTCAGGATGCAAAATTTCATTACAAAAAGCATTTTGGTCTTTCAACTAATCTGTGTTTTCTAAATAAACTACATTCCTACTGTTCTTCAAAGGATAAAATTTTTAAGTAATTAAGAAAATACTTTTAGGAGTTTCCTGGTGGCTCTGCAGGTTGGGGATCCAGTGTCTTCACTGCAGTGGCTTGGGTTGCTGTTAAGGCACAAGTTTAATCCCTGGCCTGGGAAATTCTGCATGCTGCAGGCACAGACAAAAAAAAAAAAAAAAAAAAAAAAAGAAGAAGAAGAAGAAAGAAAAGAAAAGAAAATACATTTGAAAATCTGTTCTAAATTTCTGATATAACTCACCACAACATTCTGTTTATAAAGTCATAGAGGACATGGTGTTTTAACGACTATTAGAATATCATTACTGTTATCTAAGAGTCTACTCTCTGGAACATGCCGTGATTCTGCACATCTCAAAAGCTTTATAGATGCTGCTTCCTTTATCTGTCCTCCCCAGGCTTGTTTTCTTGTAGAACATGGAGATAATTACAGTCACACCTACCTTATACCATTTTTATGAAGAATACATGACTTTTGAGCATTTACGAGGTAAAGCACTCTAGAGAGTGTTTGGCACATAATGAACATCAGTGTCAGCTCGTACTGCTACTTATCTTTCAAGGACTCCTTCAAATGCCACCACCCTGTGTAGAATGATTTGCTACAATCTCCCATAACTCTTCTGAGTAGGCCTTTATTAAAGCACTTAGCCCTTAGTGTTACTGTTGTTCTGCCCTGTAGTTACCTACCTTACCAGACTATGAGCTACACAAAAGCAAGAAATATGCCTTCTGTTCTTTATCGTCAAAATATCTAGCACGATGCTAGGTGCATGGTGGGCATGAATAAATAAAAGACAAGCGGGAATGATGAAGATAATATGACTCTCCAAAAGAAATATGAATAGTGTTTATTGCTTAATTAAATCAACACTTTTCCAATTTCACAAGGAAATTCTGGACTAGTTGTTTTAATTAACTGTGATTATTCCTTTTCCTTATCTTCATGTAAATCGGGGGTTTCACTAAGAGGAGGGACAGGTAAAATCTCTCCTGCCAGCCATTGTCTTTCTGAGTTCTCAATAAATGGAACAGCTATGGTAGAAATAGCTTTCCCAAGTAGATACCTGAATCTTATACCTCTTCCATTTGTTACGCCAGGGTATTCTGAGTGAAAATTTTTAGGGTGCCCTTGTTGATCTTCTCCCAAGTGTACATCTTAAAGCGTTTTCATCCTGGCCAATAAGGAAACAACAGTCTCCCTCCTATTGTCACAGAACTAGATTATGGCGCTACCTACTGGTCAATGTTTGGCATGGATTACATTGAAACTGACTCATGCTCTTCTAGATTTTAATTTTTACACTGTCAATTGTAAAATGTCATTAGACATCACTACGCGTTTTGCTCTCTTTTTTTCTAGTATTTCTGACAATCATTCTACATGTCATTTATCCTCCGTTCATCTAGTTCAGATCTCTTCAGCAGAACTGAGAAGACATTCTGCAAGACCTTTTATCCAAGCTGCCTTTTCTCCCAGGAAAACCTGGATCTTTACAGTCAGAATTCAGGACACTAACTTCTTTGGGAGGATAGGTTCCCGTGTGCCCCATCTGAGTCCAAGGAAGTCTGGCAGGCAGCCCACGGCAAGTACACCCTCCTTTACACACATTCTTCTAAACAATCATCTCTTTTCCCTCTTTTGAAACCAAACAATTCCCTCAAAAATATGGCTTCAGGCATAAAATAGGAAATAGTACTGAACAAACGGAAATGTTTTGCTTTAAATTCTGAAGCCATTTGTTTACATTAAGAAATAGTTTGCATTCAAAGCCTGTAATTGAAAAGAAACATGAATCATCAATCACAAGGGGACTTTATAGATAAGAAATAGGTGCTGGCCTAAACAATTGTATTAAACACGAACAACTCTTCTTGGGAGCTTTTGCTGAGTCATTTTTCAGGAAGTGGGTTGTCCAGAGAGATTTCTACAGGAGGAACAATTGACAATATTTTCATATTAATAACCTCCAGTTACTTTATTGTTCTTAAAACTTTTGTTAATGAGTATTTTCCTGTTCAGTGAAAAAAAAACATTAATCAAGACAAAGCTTAATCTGATTTATTTTTATGTGTTTGGGGTTCTTCTATAAGTGATATTAAATATACTTAAGTAAGAGTTATAAAACATCCTCATTCACGGAGCATAATATTAGGAAATATTTTGTTGTGGATCTTTTTTTAAAATGGTGCAACAGTATATACTGACACATTCCTTAGAGTGGTTCCAAATAATCATTTGGGATTTTTTTTGTTTTGCTTTTGTTTTTACTTCTTCTTTTTTGGCCACCCCATGGCATATGGAGTTCCCCTGCCAGTTATCAGATCCAAATCTCAGTCTCCACCTAAGCTACAGCTGCAGCAATGCTGGATCCTTAACCCATTGTGCCGTGCGGGGTCAAAGTGGCATCACAGTGCTCCCAAGACACTCACTGTTGATCCCCTTGCACCACAGCAGGAACTCCCCAAATAATCATTGTGGACTCAAATTGCCTTCAAGGCAGTGGCAATGTTACCACTTGGTTGGGAGTCTCTTCTGCACAACTCTTTCTGAGAGTTCTCTCAGTTACTCTCCTCAGATAAGGGACAATCAATGTGGGCTCCTGGAAACCCACTAAGATTAAGCCAGTCATACAAAGTTCTTTCAGAAAACTCTCCAGCAGGATCATGAGGACAGACGGGGTCAGTGAGTTCCCTGGAATAGACCGCCTTTTTGGTCCTGCCCACAAGCACTGAGCCTCTCTCTTAGTCTCTGACAAGGGGCTGAGGTCATGTGCCTATGAAGTGGGGACAGTAAATTACAGAATAAGATCATGTGTGATTATGATTTCTGTTAGGATAAATAATTATCATGTTTGTGGTCCTGATTTAACACAAATATATCTCCCACAACCTACCCCTGCCACCTGCTCCCACAGAAGCTCTGCAGAGAAAGCCTCACTTCACATGCAGAGTGTAGCTTTCCTTTCATACTGCATGATAAACAAAGTGGGTCCAGCTATGCAGACAAGGAGCAGTATCAAAGTGGGCCTCTGTGTAGTGCAGCAGTTGCCTGCACAGACTTCAGATTTGGGCTTCCTGGGTTCACATTCTACCTCTGCTAATTATTAGCCACGTGAATTCGGAAACTCTTCTGTGTCTGGAATTTCCTTATATACACAATAGACAAGCTCCTATCTCATAGATTTAATGGGGCAGATTAAATTAATTAATGCAAATAAAGTCTTCGGAACATTAATATCATACCATCACACCATTGCTTAATAAGGAACAATATTATGAACCATTGAGGTTAATTTTTTTAATCAACTGCTTTATAATTTTGTTACAGTGACTAGTATTGTTCTCCTATTTTTTTTTTTTTTTTTGTCTTTTTGCCATTTCTAGGGCCGCTTCCGAGGCATATGGAGGTTCCCAGGCTAGGGGTCTAATCAGAGCTGTAGCCCCCGGCCACAGCAACTCAGGATCCGAGCCACGTCTGCAACCTACACCACAGCTCACGGCAACGCCGCATCGTTAACCCACTGAGCAAGGGCGGGGATTGAACCCTTAACCTCATGGTTCCTAGTCGGATTCATTAACCACTGAGCCACGACGTCAACTCCTACCTATGCCCACTTTAAAAGAAATAGGAGGAGCTCCCATCGTGGCGCAGTGGTTAACGAATCCAACTAGGAACCATGAGGTTTCGGGTTCGATCCCCGGCTTTGCTCAGTGGGTTAAGGATCCAGCGTTGCCATGAGCTGTGGTGTAGGTTGCAGACGTGGCTCGGATCCTGAGTTGCTGTGGCCGGGGGCTACAGCTCTGATTAGACCCCTAGCCTGGGAACCTCCATATGCCATGGGAGCGGCCCTAGAATGGCAAAAAAGCCAATAAAATAAAATGGGCATAGGTAAATATCTCTCTGCTGAGAGATTCTCAATGGTCAGAGTTTCAAAAATGTCAGTGACCCATAAAAAAGGTTAGGAAACTACAATACTCATATACTTATTATAAAGTTACTTCCTGTGTACTGATCTTTATGTTTTGTTAATTTACTCATTCATCATTGAAAAGAAAACTATATATTTACGAACCTACTACATACTACATTGCCCTCCTCCACAGAGCAATAGAAAAATTTCTCCTTTATTCCAATCAGATTGAGGAGTAGGGGTCTGGGAGTGAGACACCTACAGGCCACACCCAGGATAGCCCACACTCCTGCTGGGAGAATTCCCCTCTGGGCCTCAGAGGCTGGCTTTGAATGCAGACCTAACGCCAGAGCTCATAACCACTATGTGAACTGTCTCCCTGGCTCACTGATGCTTCACAACTCAGGACCATCCTAGAACCTTCCACTCAGTGTGCAACCCCAGCGTTAATCACCTATTTGGTCAACCCTAGGCTCCTAGAGTTTATTTTTAGGGGTAAAGAGATGAAGCAAGATTAGAAAGAGAAACCCAAATCCTTGGAAAGAACCTCAAAAGAAAAAGGACCTGATTAAATGTACTTTTAGTGTTTCTTTTTCTGCTTTGACATTCTCCAACAATCATTAAAGAAGGATTGTACTATGGAGAAAGGGAAAAAGCTGCCATTTTTTTTTTTTTTTTTTTGCTTTTTTGTTTTTGTTTGTTTGGTTTTTGGTTTTTAGTACCACACCTGCAGCATATGGAAGTTCCCAGGCTAGGGGTTAAATCAGAGCTACAGCTGCCTGCCTACACCACAGCCACAGCAGTGATGGATCTGAGCTGCTTCTATGACCTACACTGTAGCTCCTGGCAGTGCTGGATGCTGGGCCCACTGATGGAGGCCAGGGATCGAACTCACATCCTCATGGATACCAGTCGGATTCATTTTTGCTGCACCACAACAGGAATTCCCAAAAAGCTACCATTTCCTTGTGTTCCTTCACATCTTCCTGGCTTCCCCTTCTCAGCTTTCTTCCCAGGTTTCTTTTTGTCAATCTGTCCCTTAAGTGTAGTTGTGTCCCAGGAATCTGTCCTCAACTACCTTTTCTTCTTACTCTAGATGCTATGAGTTCATCTTTCACTTGTGTGTTGAAGTGTCCTAAATCCAGACTTTCAATTACACCCTTGTCCTAAGCTCCAAACCACTTCTAACAATCTACATAACATCTCCACCAGAATATCCTGTCTCCCTGGCACGTGACATCCAGCATGTCCCAAACTGAACACATTGACTTTCTTCTCTGTCTTATTCTGTTTGGACTGTTATAACAGATTACCACAGAGTGGGCGGCTTAAACAACAAGCATTTCTTTCTCATAGTTCTAAAAGGCTAAGTCCAAGATCAAGGCTCCAGCGTATTTGGTGGCCAGTGAAAGCTATCCTGGTCCATTACAGCCATCTTGCTGTGTCCTCATGTGGCGGGAGAGGCAGGGGAGCACTCTGGAGTCTCTTTTATAAGGGCACTAATCTCATTCATGAGGCCTAGTTATGTTTCGGCGTATGAACATTGAAGGGATACCCACATTTTATCGATAGCACTCCCCTCTCCACTGTAAGGCAGTCTCCACACACCAAACACCCATCTACTAATAGCAATGATATTCCCAACATAGATATTCTCAACCTGCTCTTACTCTCCAAACCACTCTCTGCCTATCTCTGATCCATTAGCTCTGAGCCTAGTCACCTCAGTGCCTTTGTAGATACTATTTCTTCTGTCTGAAATGCCTTTCCGTCTACCTGGTTAAAAAAAAAAAAAAAAACTCTATGTATTCAAGACTCAACACAGACAGCCGCTTCCTCAAAGCCTATCTAGGTCTTGGGCTGTACTTCACACAGGACATCATTTGGACAGGGGACAAATATATTTTATTTCAAATATAAAGTATAACTCTTTGAAGACCACCTCTGGGCTTCATTTACCTGGGTCCTATTCACATCTGTAGTTCTCAGAGCACTTAGTTAGGGCCTCATCATAGAATTCTCAATGTGTTTGCTGGACTAATCAATTAACTAATGCAGTAAAAAGGAATTGTTGTACTTTAGAGTGGTGAGTTATTTCCTTCTCTATTCATTCTTAGTCTTCAAATTTCTCATTACCTACTACCACTTTTGGATTGGTCACCACTCAGAAATTTTAGTGCCATCAATATTCTATCTCACAAAACATTTTAGAGTGTATTTGGTTTATGAGGCCTGACACAATCTGGCCTTTCCAAGGACACCCATTGTAGACAAAAAACTGAGCAAATGACTAATGTGAATTCCTTCACTTCAAGCACACTATGATAAAAAGAAAAGTTTCCATTTATACCAGGTTTTGCAGGGTTGTGGTTCAATAGGTGATCTGTATGCTTCCTTTTTACTTCCAAACACATGTGTTTCTTTGTTTCTCAGGAAGTAATCATCATGTAGCCATGGAAATCAATGAGTGCAAAGGAAATGTTGCAGGGGAATAATGAAGCCAACTAACTCAACTCCACAAAAGTTGGTCACATCCTAAAATAATTAAAGTACAACCATCCAAATGCTCTTAGAGGAAGTGTTAATCGGCGCTTGGTACTTGGTACTTTGACAATAATCTGTACAGAATGTGAAACCATTTCAAAAATTCTAAAGCATTTATAAAAGGTAATATATTATCAAGACTAATGAACAAATATTTATTGAGTGACTACAGTGAACTAGGCTCTTTTACAGTATCCCATCATTTTATCATCTCAACAGCCCTACAGAATAGCTATTTTTGGTATTATTTCCAGCTACATATTTTAAAAAAAGAGAGAGAGAGAGAGAGATAGTGCTTGAAGAAGCATGTTCTTTCCACCAATCAGAATTCATCTTAGAGATGAATGTTGCCCACATCCATGACCTGAATTCTAAGAGGAACTCAGCAAAGAACAAAGTACCTTCCAATCAAATTTCCACACTTAATAAGCAATATTCAACTGTTTTTCTGCTTATCTAAGCTTGCAATTCATAGCCTTGGAGGTGAACTGTGATTTGGAGGTTGAAGACCTCTCACTAACAGGAAAGGCAAGACCATAAATTGTTTTATATTAAGTCATTTATAAGTCATCAACTCTCATCAGTAACATTCTGAAACAATGGACAATTGTACTATTTTCCTCTTGTAGTAGATTTCGTCATGTCAAAATCTTTGTAAAGATCTCGAGTTCCCGTCGTGGCTCACTGGAGAAGAATCTGTCTAGCATCCATGAAGATGCAGATTCAATCCCTGGCCTTGCTCAGTGGCTTAAAGATCTGTTGTTGCCGTGAGCTGTGGTGTAGGTCACAGATGCAGCTAAGATCTGGCATTGCTGTGGCTGTGGCATAGGCCAGGAGCTACAGCTCCAATTCACCCCAAGCTGGGGAACCTCCCTATGCCAAGGGTGCAGCCCTAAAAAAAAAATCATTGTAAAGATTTAAAATTTGTGTTATACAGAAATGTGTCTTACAACAGTGTTTCAATGGAAGGAATTAAATGTGGTAACAGTATTTTAATCTTGTGTTTTTGTTTTTGCCACACCAGTGGTATGCAGAAGTTCCCTGGGCCAGGGGTCAAACCCATACCACAGCAGTGACCTGAGCCACAGCAGTGACAATGCCAGATCCTTAACCACTAGGCCACCAAGGAACTCCTTAATCGTTATTTAGAATTTTAAAGTAATGGAGTTTATGTTAGGGGAGAAGTTATGGACTCAGCCTCATTACTTTATAAAGCATGCATGCCTTATGTTTTATACAAATTAAATTATTAATTTAACTCCTGTATTGTTTGGCATAAGGTTATCATATTACCTACCCATTTTAAGACCAACCAGATACAGTTCAACACAAAAGAAATTCCCTTAGAAGGGGCTGATATACAAACTAAATTCCAAAACTTGTTATGTCATTACTGATAGTGGTAGAAATGAATGTGTCAAAAAAAACTTGGAGAAAAATTGCTTTCATAAGCAACCAATCACTGTCATTTACTGAGGACCGGTTTTGTGCTTAGCATTATGCCAGGTATTATAAAACATCCAGAAGAAATGTGTAGTTGCCTTTTATAACAAGGTCCATTGGTAGGAATTATGTTAAATTTCAAGTCACAGAGAAGAGATTACAAGTGGCGTTTGTTCTCATGAGTAAAAGAGTCCAGATATGGACTAGGACAGTCCAGGGCTGGTGTGTGGACTTCTCTGCATGAGGCTGGGAAAGATAGGCCAAAAGATATTTGGTTAAAATGCCATTTTGAATATAGTTAGGATTCCATTAAGAAGGATGAAAAGAAGGGGAATGAATAGAGAGGAGGTACCCACATTTGCAGCCACCAAAGGTAAAGAAGCAGAGGAATAATAGAGCCCAAAAAGATCAAAGATTTCAAAATGAAAGAACAATTGGATTTGAACTCAGCTCTGCTACCTACCAGATATAGCAGAAACAGCAGGATCAGCCAAAAGGGAGATTGGACCAGGGTGATTAGTCATGGAGATGTTAGGAAGTGGTCAGATTTTGAATCTATTTTGAAGGTAGAGCACACAGAATTTGTTAATGGATCAGAATGCAAGGTATTAGATACAGAGGAATCAAGGGTGATGCCAAGGTTATTTTTGTTTAAGCAACTGGGAGAAGGGAGTTGCCACTTACCAAGAAGGGCACTCTTGAGGGAGGAGCAGGTTCAGGATGGAAGTGGAAGGAGATCAGATGCTCAGATGTTTACTAGACATCCTAACGGAGATGCTGAGCTGGAAGTTGGACATACGGTCTAGAGCACACTGGAGATATAAATTTAGAAGTAATCCATATATAGATAGTGTTTAAAGCCTTGAGATTGCTTGAGATTATTAAGATAATAAGTGCAGATGGAAAACAGAAGAGATTCCAGGAGGGAGTCCAGGGCACTCCAACACAGAGGGATCAACACTGGAGATCAAGAGATCTCTAACATAGAGAGATCCCAGAAACAAAGAGAACTAGACAAAAAGATTGAGAAGCAATGCGGTAAATGGGAAACCAGGAGTATAGCGAAAACCATGTGAAGGTAACATTTATTTGAGAAGGCAGTGACTGTCTCAGATGTTGCTGACAGGTCAGGTAAGATGAAGACTGAAAATCAACCACTGCATTCACCTTCTAAGAGTGGTTTCAGTGAGAGTGGGGATAAGAGGAGAAGAAACAAGAGAAGAATTAGAGACCGCTAGTAGATACGACTTTTCTGAGGAATTTTGCTGTAAAGGGAGAGGAAGGGGATCAAGAGAGGGGGTTTTGCGGTTGTTGCTTGGATGGTTTGTCTTTTTTTGTTTTTTGTTTTTTTGTCTTTTTTTCCTAGGGCCAAACCTGCAACATATGGAGATTCCTGGGCTAGGGGTATAATCAGAGCTGTAGCCACCTGCCTATGCCACAGCCACAGCAACACCAGATCCAAGCCACGTCTGAGACCCACATCATAGCTTAGGGCAACACCAGATCCTTAAACCCACTGAGCAAGGCCAGGGATTGAACCCGCATCCTCATGGATACTAGTTGGGTTCATAACCCGCAACCTCATGGTTCCTAGTCGGATTCATTAACCACTGAGCCATGATGGGAACTCCTGGTTGGTTTGTCTTTTGATGAGAGAATGCTTATATGGCACTGGGACAGAGAGAGGGAAGGATTTCTTGCAGCAAGCACTGTCTTTGACTGACCAGGCAAGAGGGGTGGAATCCAGCACATAAGGGGAGATGTTTCCTTTGTCAAAGTGTGTAAAGCTCATCCAGAAGCACAGGACAGAAGGCCGAATCTATGAGTCCAGATGCTGGTGTGTGGGTAGATGTGGTTGAGGGAGCTTGTGAAAGTTTTCTCCTGGTGGCTTCCACCTTCACGGTATATAGGGAGCTGGTTACCGTGACAGTCAGGATGGGAAATGAGTGGTTGAAGGTGTGAGAAGAGAAAGTGTAAAATAACCCCCTTTCAGGAAAGTGAGTGAATGAACAGTCTCAGGAAATATATAATGATTGCTGGGCAGCCTGAAGGGTCCACTAGAGATGAGCGATAAGGAATTTAAAATGAGACCAGTCAGCTTGGTTGTGTGTTTTTCTCCAGCTTCATTCAACTGTGTGAATGGGAGGTTAAATTTAACAAAGGTTGTAGTTAGCCAAGTTAGTTCAACAAAGTGAGAGGACAAGGGAGTTGAGAGTATATTCAAGGGACTGATTAAAACATTTGACCACAGATTTAAGATGAGTCAGGAGAAAAGTGAGGCCATGAAAGGAGGGAGGGGCAGTAAATATAGTTGAATCAATGGGTTTTAGGGTCCACTGGAGTTGAAGGACTGTTGGAGTTTACAGAGTGTTTATATGTCCACTAACAAAAAAAAAGGTCTGAAATTCTCAAATCTAAGATGTCCAAAGATGTTAGAATTTAGGGGTTTACCAGTGTGAGCTCCCCCATTCACCTATCCCAAAATAAACCAATCAAACTTCTCTCTCTACCACTGACCTGATTCGGAGGTGACCTCATAATATAGTGTGATTAAATCCCATTCCTAAATTCCAGATTTTCATACACTTCTAGTGTTTCTTGCAAATGGCAAGGTAGAGGTTCCAGCAGGCTCTCGGACATGGCAGAAGGCCAGGTCAACCAAAGAATTTCTCTTTCCTATAACCTGAAGAGTACTAAATATCAGGCAGTCTATTGAGTTTAGCAGTTTTCAGGAATAAGCTACATGTGTTTGGAGAGCATCTCATTAAAGCTGTTCCACAAGAAACAAGGCTGCTCTTTCTTTTTCTGTTCTTTCTTTTCTTTTCTTTTTTTTTCTTTTTTTTTTTTTTTTTTGGCCATGCTTGCAGCATGAGGAAGTTCCTGGGCCAGGGATCAAATTCAAGCCACATCTGCAACCTATGCCACAGCTATGGCAACGCCAGTTCCTTAACCCTCTGCGCTGGGCTGGGTATCAAACCAGCAATGCCACAGAGACAAAGCCGGATCATTAACCCACTGTGCCACAGCGGGAACTCCTGGCCAGGCTCTTTAAATAAGGGCAATGGAGAACCCAACATACAAGACCATATGAAAAGTGAAAAAAAGAGAAAAAGGCCCCAATGAAACATCTCAAGAAAACCACTCTTTCTGAGTGGGGTGCCAGGGCCCATTTTTCCCAGCCAGCGTATCACAAATGCACTCCCAAACATCTTCATCTCATTGGCTAACATCACAAAAACATCATAGAATCAAAAAAGCATTTACATAAGTATTGCTAAAATTCTCTCTCTTTCCCTGCCTGCCACTGAAAACCCAAGATTCTAGGAAAGCTGATGATTCTAGGAAGTTTGCTGGTGGCTCAGTGGGTTGAGGATCTGTCATTGTCACTGCTGTGGCTCAGGTTCCATCCCTGGCCCAGAAACTTCCACATGCTGTGGGTGTGGCCAAAAACACAAAAAGTATAAAAAAAATTGTTTTTAATTTTAAAAAAGTCAATTGGTGACCCCATACTCAAGCATCTTCAATTTCTCTTATACATCACTCTTGTCAGAATTTTAGAATTTTGAAATCTTTACCTTTATTGAGTAACACAGACTGGAAGTGGCTAAATGGTCAGTCAACAGTCTTTTTTTCTCTTCCAGCCTCCTTGAAAAGATCTCCCAGTAATAAATATGACCAACTATACAGGAGTTCGGAGTAAATGTGAATTTACTTGATTATAACAAACAAAACCAGCAAGTAGTGTGTTTTGCTTTCTTGAAATTAAAAGTCACTGAAAAAGTTTAAAATAAGCATCAAAAGATACTCCTTTTTCCCCTTTTAGTCAAGTCCTACAATACTTATAATGCTTGCCACCTTTCACAAATCCTAAGTCCTATAAAAGGTTGAACTCAGATTATAAGGTAAAGATTTGCCATCAGAGAACTAAGATCAGAATGTCCTGCTTCTGTGAGTTTAAGGAAAAGCCTTAATGGTTCTTTTTAGTGTGGGGTTTGGGGTTGAGTAGTATTTAAAGCACTAAACTGTCTCTCCAGTATTTGAGGGGATTAGCTTTAGAGTTCATTGTGTTGACCGTCTTTTGAAAGATTAGATAGTTTAGTTAGGCTCCTACTGACCATGCAAATGTCTCAGTGTTTATTGACTGTCTGCAGTCATTATCAAAGACTCTGAACACAATCGACACCTTGTAAACAGAAATCCCATTATTTTTGTGGTCCCGATAAGATTTACTGAGGATTCAATTTTTTTTTATGATTGACCAGCCAGTTAAAGATATTAATACAGTACAGGAGAGTATGATAAATGAGTGTGAATTCAGTTAACGAGCTTGCCCTTTTATTTCGTTTGGAAACTATACTTTCATTTTGCTTGTAGACTTATAGAAGTAATTATCTGGACAGTGCTCTGTTTAAAACTACTTAAGTACATTTGAATGTGTTATATGCATTTCTACTAATCCTTCAATGATCTACAAAGGGGTATGTTTTTAGAAAGATGGCTTAAGTCTTCAAGTATGTAGAATATTTCCAAGGATAGTACAAAATGATTTCGTTTGGAGGCATTATAAGGACTTATTTGTTGGACAGTTTGGACCTGCGTTTTAAAATGCTTTAATCAAAATAAAATTTGAGGGAGTTCCTGCTGTGGCTCAGAGGGCTAAGAATCTGACTAGTATCCATGAGGATGCAGGTTTGATCTCTGGCCTTCCTCAGTGGGTTAATGATCTGGCATTGCCATGAGCTGAGGCCTACATCGCAGATGTGCCTCAGATATGGCGTTACTGTGGCTGTGGCATAGGCCGGCAGCTGCAGCTCCAATTCAACTCCTAGCCTGGGAACTTTCCTATGCTGCAGATGTGGCCCTAAAGAGAAAAAAAGAAGAAAATAAAATAAAATTTGAACAGTCAGGCAATAGACATGTTGCATTTGACCACAGGTAAAAAATCCGTGAGATCAACATTATTTTGATTCTGAATCTGGTGATCTCCAATGGCGGGAGGTGCTATTTAAGCTTCCCTCCCTGCTCACCAGTAAGATGTGTGAAAGATGGGAGAGGGTGAAGGAAGTAGGCCCTCTGGGGACGTATATGGCAAGACTTCAAGAAAAGATGACGTCTCCAACACTCAGAGTGTAATGAAAGCAAGTAGGAGCCCAGCCGCAGGAAGCATTGGAAGGGGGCTAATGTTCAAAAAGAAAGCAGACAGCTGGGATTGGACAGACTGGCCTGAGAGAAGTGGAAAGTGTGCCCCCCCTACCACCTTTGATTGGCTCCAAAGGAAACATAAATTACTTTGCAGAACACAAAACCCTTACAATGAAACCACAACACACCTCAACAGCCTCAGCTCCCAGCCTTTGATCCCAGCCCTCATGCCCCTGGCCTTTGCTTTTGCTGTCCCCTGCTTCCTCACTCCTTCACTCCGAACATCCAGATGTCAGCTCTTCAGTGATGTCTTCACAGATTCCCTCAGACACGAACCTCACTTGCTCCACTATAGTCATGGACTTCTTGTCATTTCTTTGTGGGTCCAGCTTCCCCACATCTGTAAGCTCTGAGAGGGCAGGACTCAATTTTATTCCTTTTTCATAAGCCCAGGGTCTAGCATATGATATGGGTTAATAAATGTTCAAGGCAGGAAGAAGGAAGACACCTATCTGTGTCTTTGCTTACATGCCTTCTCCACTTTCTCTTCCAGTATGAAGCTTACCCATTAGTCAAAAACAAGCTGCTTTTTGAAGAGTCCCCTGGTCAATGATCTCCCATTTCTTCAAACTCCCATAGCACCTATGTGAGAATTATACAACTGACACTTAACAGACTTGTATCCTCAGCTTAGCTGTGTTTTTATATCTATGTGCCATTTCCCCAACCACAATCAAAGAGCTCTTTGCAAGTCTTTAACTGCCTTGCATTATCCACAGTGCCTAGTGGTACTCTGCTTAGGGTTGCTTCCTACTTAGTGTTGAATACGGACACGGGGAAGGTCTGAAAGGTACCTGGGGCAAGTTGTTTTGAGAGGCACAATGAAGAAGCAGCAGATACGGGACAGCCTAGGCCAAAACAGAGGTCAAGCATGAGAAGCAGCAGGCAGAATGCCCCCCAGTCCCCAAGCACCTCAAAAGGAGACAAAGAAAGTCTACCAAGTGTTTAACAAGAGGGATGTTGGGGTGGGGAAGGCATGCACTTAAGCTAATGAAAAGCCAGGACATTGCAAACAGGAACAAATGTTGGCAATCAGTTGCTAGAGACAAACCAGGAAAAGAGAAGAACATTGGAACAGCGAGAACCTATTGAGCACCAATTATGGGCTCATCGTATCACATACATTCTTTTTTAAAAATACCTTTATTAAGATATAATTCATACAGCATATAACCCACTCATTTAAAGTTCGAAATTCAGTGATTTTTAGTGTATCCATAGAGTTGTGCAACTAAGAGCAAAATCAATTTTAGACAATTCCCATCATCCCAGAAGGAAAGGGGTCAGTGGTCACTCCCTATTTACCTCCCACCCCACTTCCAGCCCTAGACAACCAGTAACTACTTCCTATTTCTGTGGATTTGCCTATTCTGGACATTTCATGTATAGAGACCATACTACATATGATCTTTTTTGCCTGGGTTCTTTCATTTAGCATAATGATTTCAAGGTTCATACATGTTGCAGAGTGTATCAGAACTTCATTGCTTTTTATTGCCAAATAGTATTTCATTGTATGGATTTTTTTTTTGTCTTTTTCTTTTTTTGGGGCACATCCTTGGCATATGGAGGTTCCCAGGCTTGGAGTCTAATCGGAGCTACAGCTGCCAGCCTACACCACAGCCACAGCAACTCAGGATCCGAGCTACTTCTACCACCTACACAACAGCTCATGGCAATGCCGGATCCTTAACCCACTGAATGAGGCCAGGGATCGAACCCGTGTCCTCATGGATGCTAGTCGGGTTTGTTAACCACTGAGCAATATTGGGAACTCCTCCATTGTGTGGATTTATGATATTTTATTTATCCATTCATCAGTTGATGCGTATTTTGATTAATTCTTGACCTACATTTTTTCATTTATTCTTCCCCAAACTCCTGAGAGGTAGGTATTAGTGTTCTCATTTCACAGATGAGTAAACTGAGGCTCAGAAAGGTTAACTACCCTGCCCCTGCATGTAAATAATGGCACTGAGATTGAACTTAGGTCTGCCTGACTCCAAAGGCTCTAGGTTTAATCATCACCTATGACATGGCAGACCTTGTCAATGAAAGCATGTAAATCAGGCCAAATTCCAAAGATGCAGAGATCATTGATATTCCCCATCTTTCAAGGAACTTAGCTATACATTTCTAAATGTGATATTTTGGTGAAATAGCAGAAGGAACATGAATATTGGAGCTAGAAAACCTTGTTGTTTTTTTTTGTTTGTTTTTTGTTTTTTTGGGTTTTTTTTTGGCTACGCCTGTGGCATACAAACGTTCACAGGCCAGGGATGGAACACATGCACATCAGTGACCACTGCAGTTTCAACACCAGGTCCTTAACCCACTGCACCCCAAGGGAACTCCAGAAAAATTTGGTTTTGAATTCTACGTATTAGCTTGGTGATTTGGGGCAGATTGTTTAACTTCTCCGAGCCTCAGTTTCCTCACCTCAAAATAATGCAGATAACTCCTACCATGCAGGGTTGTGAGGATTAGATAAGCTGATAAATATAAAGTGCCTGACATATATAATAGATAATCAAAATATGGTAGCTGTTATTATTATCATTACTGTTGGCAATGGTACCAAAATCAAGTAAAATACACACCACACCACACATTACACACACACAACTCCTCCATAAAGAGGAATCTGAAAAGGTTAGTTTGGGTTATTTGGTAGTGAGAAATCCAGGCAGGAGTCTCCAGTGGTAGACAGACAGAGATAAGGAGCGGGAGCTCAGGTAAGAGGTCAGGGCTACAGATATAGATTTGGGGGTTATCAGTATGGCAGTGAGGGTTGAAGCTGCGACAACCCTTCAGGTAGAACCAGGCAGAAAATAAAGAAACGAGTCTAGTGTCTGAGGCTTGAGATGACTGCAACTACTATCCAGAAAAGTAATAAGGAGCAGTATATGGTACAGAAATAAGTATTTGGAGGGGTGGTGGTTATACCAGAAGAGCATTTAATTCTGAGAGCCAAAGGAGAAAATATATTTGAGGAAGGGAAAGAGGTAGAAGGGAGAAAGCTGAGGTTATGTTGTAGAAAGATTTGCAATAATGAGATTTGTCAGTCAAGAAGTCACTGGTGACTTCAATGCTGAGCATCTAACCATCTATTCATTCATGTTTTCATTCAGCATTCATTGACCATCTATAGGGTACCAGGCACCTTTAAGAGCACATGGGTAGGAGTTCTCTTGTGGTGCTGCAGGTTAAGGATCCTGGGTTGTCACCGCAGCAGCTTGGGTCACTGCTGTAACTCCGGTTCAATCCCTAGCCTGGGAATTTCCACATGCCTTTGAGTGCAACCAAAAAGAAAACGAAAAAACACACGGATATAACACAATCTTTGACTGCATTGACCATGACATAAAACAGAAGGAAAATTCAATATTCAGTGAACCCAGTTTTCTATGAGTAGGAGAAAGTGGGTCTTCGTGGGACAAATATGATGGAAGGATAGAGAATTAGCAAATCGGGAGGAAACCGAAAGGCATGGCAAAGGCATGCTGAATGAGGGAGGGGCTTTTTCATTTTAAAGGGGGAATTAAAGAAGGGGAAAGAAGGCAGAAGCCTTTGGGTTTATATATTGATACAAATGTTATCTGGAGGCTTCTTCGCTTATGGGTTGAAACTTGAAGTGAATGTTTTAAAGTTGACAGTGCATTCTAAGCACATGTATTAGTAATTTTTCTCCGAAGATCCACAATTTTTTCCCTCCCAGAACTTTGAGTGCAAATGGATCCTTCAAGAAAATGCACTGTGTTTATCCATTAGTTGCAGGACATTTCGATTAATCACAAAAACTACAGACTCCTCCTCTTTTCCTATCCCCCAGCCTTCAGTCAAGGTACCCTCATCTGTGGCCAGACTTCTTGTTTACCATTAAAACAAATAGATAAAGAACAGCGAATAAAAATCAGTTCAGAAATTATGGATAGGAAACAAAAAACAAGCATAACAGAAATGGAAATACTTAAGAAATAAAACCAGAAGCCCAAAACTCAAAAGAAGAAAATGGTGACACATTTATTATGAAAAAGTAGAAGAAGTTAATACTGAAAAAGTTAAATAGAAAATCTTAAGGATAAACTTAATTTTTTTTTTTTTTTTGTGTCTTTTGTCTTTCTAGGGCTGCACCCTCAGCATATGGAGGTTCCCAGGCTAGGAGTCTAATCGAAGCTGTAGCCGCCGGCCTACACCACAACCACAGCAACGCCAGATCCGAGCTGCGTCTGGAACCTACACCACAGCTCACGGCAACCCTGGATCCTTAACTCACTGATCGAGGCCAGGGATCAAACCGAAACCTCATGGTTCCTAGTCAGATTTGTTAACCATTGAGCCATGACGGGAACTCCCTTAAATTTTTAAAAATAAAACAAGGTGCAAACTATTGCATTTGGGGCAGATAAGCAATGAGATCCTGCTGTATAGCACAGGGAACTATGTCCAGACACTTGTGATGGAACATGATGGAGGATAATATGAGAAAAAAATGTATATATATATGTACCACTGGATCACTTTGCTGTACAGTAGAAACTGACAGAACACTGTAAATCAACTATAAGGGAAAAAATTAAAATCATAAAATAAATAAATAAATAATGAAACAAGCCAATACCACAAGAATCAATAAGATTAATTATTGACAAACTAAAGTAACAATAAAACTTAAAGCCAAACAATAAGAAAATGCTAATAACATTATAATAAAAAGAAAGATAATAGAAGTACATTTTTAAAATCCTAATCAAAATAGTAAATAAAATCCTAATCAAAAAAGTAAATAAAATGATAAGATAAAAAATAGAAAATGAGCATAAACAATTAAAACAGCAAAGAAGAGACTAAATTAAGAACCAAAAGCTCTGGAGTTCCCACTGTGGCTCAGTGGTTAACGAATCTGACTAGGAACCATGAAGTTGCGGGTTCAATCCATGGCCTTGCTCAGTGGGTTAAGGATCCAGCATTGCCTTGAGCTGTGGTATAGTCACAGACCCGGCTCGGATCCCGAGTTGCTGTGGCGCTGGCAAAGGCCAGCAGCTATAACTCTGATTAGACCCCTCGCCTGGGAACCTCCATATGCCATGGGTGCAGCCCTAGAAAAGACAAAAAAAAAAAAAAAAAAAAAAAAAAAGACAAGGACCAAAAACTCAAACATAAAAGAATAAAAGCATATCAAAGCGAAAACAGGTAAAATTAGTGAAAATTATGTAGAGATACAAATCAGAATGAAAAAAAACACTGTAACACAAAAACACAAATATTTTTAAGGCTAAGGTACTAAAAATAAATGTCTAGTAAGAACTAAACACATCTCAGGGAAAAACTGACAAGCAGTGTTCAATTCCAACGTGATCCTCTGGGTTAAATGAAGCCACCCCCACTCTGGTTCCTGGTGGAGGGTGAGGACAGAACCAAAAGCATTAAGAGCAGAACAGGGTCTCTCTCCTTCGTGATGGTAACACAATGCCATGCCCTCGGTGCCAAGGCAGCTGGAAGAGGTCAGCCCCCCAGGGACTCTAAGAAAGCACTGCTGCCTCACTGATGCTCCATTCCATGAAAGCTCTTATAAATAGTAATATAGGACAACTGGCAACAACGTGAATTGCTTGAATTGCTTACTCGGAGCCAGCCGGTTCTCCCTCTCCTATAGAAGGAGGTATCAGTTAGGTTAGCATTAGCTGGAAGTAATAGAGACCCAGGCTAACAGAGAATTGAACAGGCTGGAACTGTATTTCTTTCTCATGTAACAGTCCTGTTCACCTTTCCCTGCTCACCTAAGACCCTACACTTAGGCTTGTCCTCACAGCCTATGATGGAGCTGCAGCCATCTCTCTCCAGGGGGAAGGAAATACACAAGGATGAAGGGTGTACACCCGTTAGCACTTAAAGATGCAAATGGAAGTCCCTCCCAGCACTTCTAATCATATCTCATTGGCCAAAACTAAATTTCACTTAGCATCAAGGGATGCTGGAAAATGTAGTTTTAAGTCTGGTGGCCATGGGCATAGCTGCAAATTCTGTTATGAAGGAAAGTGAGAATGGATCCTGAGGGTCAGCTAATGGTCTCTGTCTTGCAGGATAAAACATCAGCACTCCCCTTCCTTCCCCTCCTGGAAATGAACGTTTATTTCAGGTGAGGGCCAATATTAAAAGTCTTTGGTTACCCTGGTCTAGACAGAGAAAAGAAGACTCCAGTAAAACTATATAAACAAATATAGCATAAATATGAATGGTGCCACACACTACCAGAGGGGCTAAAATATGATCATAAGATGTCCACATTTCACTCTGGCCTAATATTTCAAGAATCTGAAAGCTAAAGTTATTATCCAGTTGTGAAGACCTAGAGTGGCCTCTTTATACAACAGAAGGTGGAGTTCCCTGGTGGTTCAGTGGGTTAAGGATCTGGCATAATCACTGCTGTGGCAGGGATTTGATCCTTGGCCCCAGAACTTCTACATGCCACAGACAGAGCAAAAAAAAAAAAAAAAAAAAGATGGGGGTGGGGGATGGAGGGGAAGGCAATGGCTTTCTGGTTTGTTTTCTGCCTCCTACTTGGTTCCCTAAAGATTTTGCCCTGAACAAGCTGCCCAGTTGGATAAACAGCCTCTCTCCCCATTTTCCCTTTAGGAAAAGGCCTGTTAGATCCAAAGAAATTTACAGAGGATCTTAAAAGAATAGACAGGTCTCCTATTATGCTTCCAGCACTATATTAGTCACTAAGAAGAATCACAAAGGGAAAGGTCAATGGGCCCTGTGACTAGGGGATGCATTTATGGAGCCTCAGTTTATCTCTGTGTAATGAAGTGGTTGAACTGGATCTGGCAGCTCTAAAACTATGGTTTCTACAAGCATCATACTAAGTAGTTGGTTTAAAAAGGCAGATCAAGAGTTCCTGTCGTGACTCAGTGGTTAAAGAACCCGGCTAATAATTACAAAGTTGCAGATTCGATCCCTGGCCTCGCTCAGTGGGTTAAGGATCCAGCATTGCTGTGAGCTGTGGTGTAGGTTTCAGACAAGGCTCAGATCCTAAGTTGCTGTGGCTATGGTGTAGGCTGGCAGCTGTAGCTCTGATGTGACCCCTAGCCTGGGAACCTCCATATGCAGCAGGTATGGCCCTAAAAAGCAAAAAAAAAAGAAAAAAAAAAAAAAGGCAGATTTCAGATAGATGAATACATTTTAATGTAACAGTATGAAAACTTCACTAATATGATTTCAGATTCCACATTCTTACCCTTTAAGAAACTGTTATTTGCCCAGTTTTGGTGAAATGTCAAAAAGTACATATACTCATAATTACCTGAGAATGATATTAATATATTCTTTTTTTCCAACTACATAC
Organism: Sus scrofa; assembly: GCF_054392235.1. Lineage (NCBI taxonomy): Eukaryota > Metazoa > Chordata > Mammalia > Artiodactyla > Suidae > Sus > Sus scrofa. The sequence goes on along the minus strand of NC_139396.1, from coordinate 126,500,345 downwards.
CTCCATAATGCCAGACTTCAACCAAAACAGCATATCCCAGCAGATTCAATGCAGAAGCAAAAAAGAGAATCCATCTGTCCTTAATTAAAGCCAGATATTAAAGAGATATGCAAAAACATAGAGTGAAAACACTCTTCTTGCTAAATTATTTGCTATCTCGGAAAATATAATTATTTTTCATGAGATACCTACATGAACATGTAATGGTTTTATTATTGTTATGATTAAATTGATTAATAAACAAATATTTAAAATTTTGAAACCCAAACAAATTCAGAATCCAAGACTTCCAAACCTCCCACCCCACCATTACTGCCACCATAACCACCACCACCAAGAATATTCCTGGTTTGGCAGGAACGAGGATGAGCCTAGGAGGGTACAATCTCGATAATTCCTTCAGGGTGATTCTGATGCAGGTGGTCCTAGGGCTACACTTTGGACAGGAGCTCTCTACAGTCCCTCGCACCCCAAACTGTAAATAGGAAAGAAGAGAAGAGAAACACACTATTATAAGGTCAATAAAGACATTTCCAGATTGTTTTTTGGTTTCTTCTGAGTAGCTTTCAGGGCCAGTCATGTGACCTCGCCAAAGACAAGTTCTTTGAGTTAGTGCCTCAAAGTGTCATGGCTTCCTCGCCTGTCCTTAAACCTGCCCTTCTGGCCAGTGCATTTAGCTATGTTTGAACTCAGTGTTTCCTTTGGTAAAGCTTTCCCCCATTATAGTCATTTCTCAGAGGATTTATAACCTTCAAGGTAAAGGTCCCTGCAACAAGACTGGAGGATGATCCCGCCATAGACTCATTAAGAGCACTTCAGGTGCATCAATGTCCCTGGTCCCCGGATTTATTACAACCCGGTAAAGCCTCTTTTTAGAAAGCATACTTTTAGTTCCATTTATCCAGCAGGCTTTTCCAGAAAGAGATTAGAAGTAAAATGATTTGAGACAGAATCAAAGAATTCTATCTTTTTAATTAGTGTGTTAAACATGGGAACACCTAATACAAATATTTGACTCTGTGGTTGAGCGTTGGCTCTGAGGTCACCAGGGGAAATTTACAGGGAACTCTAAAGGCCCTCGCAATAATTATCTGGGGTTATGACTTCTCGAATTGCTCTTCATTGCCAATAGCACTGCATTTGGACATAAATAAAATTTGCTAAATTAGGGCACTGCTCTGGTTAAAATGTTTAATCTTCACTTTAAATGAGTTGTGGTCATGGAAGCCTTTTTGTTTCATGGAAGAGGGTAACTTTACACAAGGTAAGCTCTTTTTACACAACCTAATGACTCACTAATTTAAAACCCTTTTTGGACAGATGCCAGGCTGGTCTGGTCAACATGGGGAGGAAGCAGATATCTTTTTCAAAAATATTTTAGGTTAGTTTGATTTTACAATGCATAATCTATCATTGAACATATTATGCAAATGACTTATTAAGTGCCTTGGTAGGGAAGTTAATCACATCCTTAAACTGTATCTGCTTTGCATAGAAATCTGTATCAAAAATGAGACAATATTTCTTTTCATTTTTGGCCACACTGTGGCATAGGGAGTTCCCAGGCCAAGGACCAGTTCTGAGCCACAGTTGCGACCTACAATGTGGGATCCTTAACCCACTGAGCTGGGCCAGGGATTGAACCTGTGTCCTAGCTTTCCAGAGACACTGCTGATGCTGCTGTACCACAGCAGGAACTCTGAGATTTAATATTTTATCACATGATGCTTTACACCATGGGCTCTGTACTATCTCTGATGTCCCAAATTTGTTCCTTGCCTGAAATGACAGACAGCTGTGCTGAGGAAAGAGAGGAAGCAAAGGAAGCTTCCACAGCTGGGACAAGACCAGGGGACAAAAAGGAGGAAAGAGGGAAAAACTAGGAACAAGGTCAGGTGGAGTGGAAGAGTGTATGTTCCATTTCAGAACTTTTTTTTCTTTTTTTGGTCTTTTGTCTTTTTTAGGGCCCCACCTATGGCATATGGAGGTTCCCAGGCTAGGGGTTGAAACAGAACTGTCGCTGCCGGCCTACACCACCACCACAGCAATGCAGGATCCCAGCCGAGTGTGAGACCTACATCACAGCTCATGGCAACGCTGGATCCTTCACCCACTGAGCAAGGCCAGGGATCGAACCTGCGTCCTCATGGATACTAGTCGGGTTCGTTAACCACCAAGCCATGATGGGAACTCCCTTTTTTGGAACATTTTTAAATGGACTTTTCCCTTCCTACTAAGTTTTCTTGACTATTTATCTTGAAATACTATGCTGGGTAGAACTCTGAAACAGGTCCTTTTTATAACACACTCCTCTCATACCACCCCAAAAATTAGTCCCTCCATCCCCCCAGTACCTGAAAGTGTTTATTTCATCTTTGCATCTCCAGGCCCCAATCCAGTGCCTCACAGAGCAGATATTCATCAAATGTTTGTTGAATGAATGGATAGATGGATGGAGAGAATAGAGACTCATCCATTAACACATCTTTTAAATTAACAGATCTCCCTATGAAGGCTAGAGGAATGTTGGTCTCTGTCATGAACGGGATGGATTTAATTAATTAATTAAACTCCTTGGGAGGAATTAAAGTGACAACGAACTTGAGCCCAGGAGAGAAGAGAAGGCAGGCCTGGCTCAGGACACTGAAGAGAGTCAGAAGCAACATGAGGACATGGTGCATCTGGAGGATGGGGCTGAGGATGTGAAGAGTCCCAGTGAATTTTCCAAACTGGGATCACACCGTTGTTCTAGCTGGAGGCTTTCTCTCTCTCCTGAGTTTTAGAGAAATTAATTTCTTTTCAGTTATCCCCCAGTTCAGTCTCAAGCCCCTGGAGAGCCAAGGTATCCTCTAGCAAAGAAAGGCTTGCCTTGACTTATTCTGAGTATCTCAGGGGAGGAATGGCATGGCTCTAAGAGAGGACTGGGGAAAGTCAGAGGGGCATCAGTAGTGGCCCTCAGCCGAACAATTCAAACAACTTATCTACTTTCCCAATCTCTGACACACTTGCCATCCTCCTCTCTGAAAATGATGCTCTTTTCACCATTAAAAAAAGAGGCTGGAGTTCCCGTCGTGGTGCAGTGGTTAACAAATCCGACTAGGAACCATGAGGTTGCAGGTTCGATCCCTGCTCTTGCTCAGTGGGTTAACGATCCAGTGTTGCCGTGAGCTGTGGTATAGGTTGCAGATGTGGCTCGGATCCTGTGTTGCTGTGTCTCTGGCGTAGGCTGGCAGCTACAGCTCCGATTAGACCCGTAGCCTGGGGACTTCCATATGCCGCGGGAGCGGCCCAAGAAATGGCAAAAAGACCAAAAATAAATAAATAAATAAAAACTAAATAAAAAAAGAGGCTGTTACCTTTATGATTCCAATAATAACAAAGGCAAATGAGAAAGAGCTTGTCCATTGATGGGGAAGTTGTTAAATAAATTACAGACGACCATGCAACAGTTTAAAAGAATGAGCTTGATAAATCTACCAACATGAAGCATCCTTAAAGCTATAATGTTAAATGAGACAAGCACATGGGGGGAACAAAGTGATATGCTATTTCATCAGTTTTTTAAAAACACATGTGTCAACAATTCAACAACATTGGATTCATTTTGGCTGGTTTACATTTCAAAACTACACTGAATAAGTTTCTTCGGGACTTGATCCTGAGCAGTTAGTTTCTCCATTTGCAGTATTACCCACTTTGTAGGATTATAGTGAGAATTAAAAGGGATCATCGATTTAAGGTCCTTTGTCTGGAATTGTCTGAATGTAATGATGGTCTAAATGTCTTGGGGAGGAGTCCTAAACTAAATTATCTTTCCACTCCTCCCAGCTATTCAATGACCCTTGTAAGGCCCAATAAATGTGAGTGCCTTTCTCCTCCTTCCTCAATTCAGTACTAAAAAGATACTCATTCCACCATTGATTGCTCCACGCAAATTTTTAAGTGATTTTTTTTCAAGTTAACTCCACTTAATACATTATCTATTTCAGGGTTTTTTCCCCCCTTCCCTTTTGGATTTGTTTAAGTTTTTTCATCGTGTTCTTCCGAAATTAACACCTCATTCTCAAAGCCCCTCACTCTCCAAGCAACCTTCCTCCAGGTGCCCATTCCCTCTGCGCTCCTACTGTGTTTGCCACAAATACAGGCTTCCTAGAAAACCATTTTATTCAGCCTTAGTGATCTGGACGCAGCTGTTTATTTGAATCAAACATTTCCTTATATGTTCTCATTTCACTTTCAAGTTCTATTTCCTTGGTTACTTGGTTCTCAAATTACAGACCGCTTTTTGCAGAAAGGAGGTAAAAGTAATTTTAGCCTATGATATAACACCGAAGGATTTTCTCCACTCCTTTATTACACAAGCCGTTGAGCTTAAATTGTACATTCCAGATTGGTTCAAGTCTCTTCAGGAAAATTAAGCTTCATTTTTTTTTTAAAGTAATTGATCCATACATTTTTTTTTTTCCTCTGGAGTAAACAAAAGTTTCTCTCCAGTCCTCAGCTGATATTTCTAACAAGGACCTTAACAGAATAACAAGAGCTAACATTTATTGAATCCTTATTATAAGCCAAGTACTGTTCCATGCACTTGACATTTAATATTTTTAACAATGATTCCCAGCCTGCTCAAGAGGAAATTGCTGGGTAAAAGCAGTAGTTCATTATCTTGTCTTCTATTTGTACTTTTTCCATTGTGTACCCAGGAAAAACTCCGTCCCAGGTTTCACAATCCCTGGTTTTGAATATTCACACCCACAGTCACTAATCTTTCTTGTTAACACCTTGTAGTTTGGCCCTTGATTAATTCAATCAGTGATTAGCACTTCTACAATAAGTGTTAATCTTGCTGTGAAAATACCTCAGAGCTCGGTCCTTTATTGAGGTTTTCTGCCCCAATCGCAGTATACAGGACAGGATTTCCCTATTGTGAGCGATATCTACAAGGCATTTCCCATGCACACCACCAGCTTGAAAAAAGCCTGCTTCAAAGTCCGCCTGGACAATTAAAGCATGGAATTACAGGCTCAGGTTTGCACCCACCACAAGCAATACACTCCCACTGTGTACCGCTCTTAATTCTGTGAAAAGCAGGGGGCCAGATATTTCAACACCAGAAGTGAATAAACCTCCAGAGGGCACCCTCAGCAATGGGGTTTGGGAAGAGGGGATTCCAGGACTGACGGAGCCCTGCTAGGCACTGCTCTCTGGTTCCCAGCCATCCAGAGGTTAAGCTGCCCAGGCATGAGAAATTGGGCCATCTCACAAGCAGTCAGAGGGGCCTCAAGTGCCTCAGCTGCCACGTATGAAGACCTCCAGCTTCCCAAGAGCAATTTTCTCCCTGACAATGAGTGGAGCTGAACTAACAATTTCAGGGATGCCCCCTACCATTGTCCTTTCTATTTCACAAGTGAGGATATGGGTTTACCTTGAAAGCATTTGCCCGGGCTCACACACTCCAAGTGGCAAGCCCTGGGAAGGCAGCCCGCGTGAAGAAACACCAACAGAACAAGCTCACTTTTCCTTTTCCATTTAAAAGAGAAGAGCTTTGATTTTAGCTTCCTAGGAAATGATCAGCTTTCGTTGGAGCACTGTGGTTGCAACATTTTAAACCGTTTTGTATAAAGGCAAACTTCTGCAATGCTACTGACTGCTTATAGGCCCCTGGAGGGTGTCTCTCACCATAAAAGTGTTCTAAGAGATCTTTCAAACTAATTTGAAGATTTTGCTTGATAGCACAACAGTACTGTCCCAACATTACCTTTAGGATACACTTGTACATCGTTAGCCTGGTCTTCCTACTCCTCAACTCTTTGACATAGATGGAGAGAATACCTTCAGCCCATTTTGCAGATCAGAGAGTGGAAGCCCAAAGAGATCCATTTGCTGACCTAAATCTCATAGCCTTGTTCCTGAGCAGAGCTGAGGCAAACTCAGGCCCCCCAGCTTGCGTGGACAAGAGCATAACCACTGTGCGTTATTGGGCTCTTTCTCAATCAGTGGAATCAGAACTGTGTAAGCTAGTTATTAGCAGCAGAGCAAGGGCTAGAAAAAAAAAATCAGGAGGCATCAAAACTACATGACACAGGGAGCATGTATTTCTTTACAGTCAAGCCAAGGGGCTGAAGGGACCCCAAAGCCAGGCATGATAATAGCAACCAGTTATGCCGAGACCCATGGAATTGGGGTAGAGAGAGGTGAGAATTCAAAGGAGAAGCCAAGGGCAACCATGAGTGAGAATGTGTTGATGTGTTCTCATTATGCTTTACCAGATGGACCCAGAGCAGTGAATAGTTCTTATGCTTTAACTCTGGGTAGGGAAGGGCTTAATACAAATTCCTTGTTCCACTTATTCCTAAGAATCAAAGTCCCTGAGAGTGAGGCCAGGGAATGTGTATTGAAACAAGCCTTGCAGGGATTCTGATTATGCGTGGAGGGAGAAGCAGGGGCAGATTGCAGGGGCACATCTGAGGTGTATGTGGCTGCCTGCAGCAAAGACAGCTCAGCTTGCTCCTGCATTGAATGAGAGCAGATGGACAAAAGAAAGCTTTCTTGTGAGCTGAAACGGGAATAAGAATTTTGAAAGTGCAAGTAATAGACGTCCTGGGTTCTCCCACAGAGAGCTCCAGCACCACAGAGGTGCAGGTGTGATGAGCTCAGAGGGAGTGAAAAACCTCCGACTCCAAGCCAGCTTACACCCAGACCGGGACTTGAACCCATGGTTTGTTTAATTACAATCACTCACCTGGTGTGTGGACTTACTGAGGTTCAGGTTCTTTGTGTCTCAGCGCAGAAGGAATTCAGCAAAAGACAGAGTAATAGGCAAGAAATAGATTTCTTAAGATAGAAGCTTGTGAGAGATGCAAGCGGGCAGGCAAGGAGGCTCTGTCCCAAGGATCAGATGGGCTACATATTTATAACCCAAGGAAAGTGGGGAGGGGAGAAAAGACCAGCTTCTTCCTTGTTCTTCAAGTAGACGTCAGGCTTACATCACTAGCTCCTCCTTTGTATTGGGTAATAGAGTATTTGACCCTAAGGGGTCAAACTAGGACTATCATGGTGCCTATTCACATCAGCAGAAGGGTGGTAACATATGCTAAAATATGTTGAATCATCTCAGGTTTCCATATAATGAGGGTCTCCTACTTTGGAATGTCTTCTTTCCCTTAAATTCCTGCCCTTGATCCTAAGGATCATTATCTTGCCGAACTTGAATGCAGACCTCTTTTTATCTTTTAGCTAATGACCTGCGGCATATCTCGTGCTTTTATAGTTAAGCAGGCCTGCTTTGTTCCACCACATTCTGATGGCTTTCTTGAGCAATTATTAACTTACAACGGTCTCCCAAATTTTCCTGGGTTTCCCTCTGTGTCTATGGCCCCCTAATGGGACTTCTACAACTACCTGTATAACTATCCTACTCCATCTCTATCATTAGGACTTGGCTACCTAGGCATCTACTACCAAATCAAGACCGAGGACTGACCAACAGGGTCCTGATGTAAAGGAGAGGGGACATGGACAGGAGAAAACATCAAGAGATTTTTTTTATACTTTTTATACCTTAATTTTCATTCTAACTGCTACTCACCCAGATATACAAAGCATCAAAAAAAAATTTTTTTTAACAAGAGCAACAGAAGCCTTCACAGTCTAGGAAAGAATAAGCAAGTTAACAAAGGAGGCACATGTATTATCATTTGTTGAGTCAGATAAGAGATGACAAGGCTCAGACTTAACACCAAAGAAGGCAGGGTGGGGAAATGGGGATTATTCTAGAGAATTATTAGCAAGAGAAGAGTATAGTTGATACCTTATATGCCTTCACTAAGCCTTAGATCCATCATCTGTAAATGGGGATAATAACATTACCTTTGACAAAGGGTTTTTGAGAGAATTAAATGAAATAATGCATATAATAATATGTTTGATGAACTTAACAGTTTAACTGGCATATAGTTAAGTGCCTCTTAGTATAGCTCATACCATACGATTATCAAGTGGGCTAAATGAGATAATGAATGCACAACTCAGCATAGCACATGCACATAGTTAAGTGCTCAATAAACTGTAACTAAAAACACTATTATAAATTTAAAAATGACATTAGATACTATAAGACAGAAACAGGAGCAAAGAGCAAGAAATAGAAAATAGTAACAAAGTAATACAACTATATCAATAATCACTTTAAATGTCATTGGTATAAATACACCAGTGAAAGGGCAGAGATTGTCAGTGTAGATCAATAAGACCAACTATATGTTGCCTACAAGAAATCCCTCCTTTTTTGTTGTTGTTGTTGTGTTTGTCTTTTTAGGGTCACACCTGCAGCATATAGAAGTTCCCAGGGTAGGGGTCAAATTGGAGCTGTAGCCGCTGGCCTATGCCACAGCCACAGAAATTCAGGATCCAAGCCATGTCTGCGACCTATACCACAGCTCACGGCAACACCAGATCCCCGACCCACAGAACAACGCCAGGTATCAAACCCACATCCTCATGGATACTAGTTGGATTTTTCTGCTGTGCCACGATGGGAACTCCCAAAACCTACTTTAAACATAAAGATACAAATAGAGTTAAAATAAATGAACAGAGGAAAAATAGGTTATGTTAACACTAACCATAAGAAAGCTAGAGGACGTATATTAATTTCAGACAGAGTATACATCAAAGCAAGGAAAGTTATCAAAAATAAAGAAGAGTATTACATAATGATAAAGGGGCCAGTTCTCCAAGGAGACAAAACAATCCTTAACGTGTATGCACCTGACAACATTCATCGACAGAAGGTAAAAACTAATAGAACTGTAAGGAGAAATGGATGAGTCTACAATGATAATTAGAGAGTTGAAAATCCCTCTATCAGAAATGGACAGATTCAGGGAGTTCCTGCCATGGCTCATCGGAAACAAATCCAACTAGTATCCATAAGGATGCAGGTTTGATACCTGGCCTTTCTCAGTGGGTTAAGGATCTGGTGTTGCAGTGAGCTGTGATGTAGGTTGCAGATGAAGCTTGGATCCCAGGTTGCTGTGGCTGTGGCAAAGGGTGACAGCTGTAGCTCTGATTTGATCCCTGGCCTGGTAATTTCCATATGCTGCAAGTGTGGCCCTAAAAAGCAGAAAGGAAGGAAAGAAGGAAGGAAGGAAGGAGGAAGGAAGGAGGAAGGAAGGAAGGAAGAAGGAACGAAGGAAGAAGGAACGAAGGAAGGAAAGAGAGAAAGGAAGGAAGGAAGGAAGAAAGAAAGAGAAAGAAAGAAAGAAAGAAAGAAAGAAAGAAAGAAAGAAAGAAAGAAAGAAAGAAAGGAAGGAAGGAAGGAAGAAAGGAAGAAAGGAAGAAAGAAAAAAGGACAGATTCAGCAGGCAAAAAAAAAAAAAATCAAGAAGGAAGTTGTGAACTCAACAACATCATCAATCAACTGGACATAATCAACACCTACCTACAGACTACTTCACCCAACAAGAACAGAATATATATTCTTCTCAAGCTCAGATGGAACATTCACCAAGACAGACCACATTCTGGGCCATAAAACATACTTTAAAAATTTTAAAAGGAGGATTTCCCACTGTGGCTCAGTTGGTTAAGAACCCAATAAGTATCCATGAGGATGTGGGTTCGATCCCTGGCCTCACTTAATGGGTTAAGGATCCAGCATTGCCACAAGCTGCAACATAGGTTAATTCCAGATGCTGCTCGTGATGCTGGTGTTGCTATGGCTATGGTATAGGCTGGCAGCTGCAGCTCTGATTAGACCCTTAGCCTGGGAACTTCCATATGCCACAGGGGTGGCCCTAAAAAGAAAAATATATTTAAAGGAGAGAAAGCATACAATGTCTGCTCTTAGACCACAATGGAATTAAATTAGAAATCAATAACAGGGAGTTCCCATCATGGCTCACTGGTTAACGAATCTGTCTAGGAGCCATGAGGTTGCAGGTTCAATCCCTGGCCTTGCTCAGTGGGTTAAGGATCGGATGTTACCGTGAGCTGTGGTGTAAGTTGCAGACATGGCTTGGATCCAGTGTTGCTGTGGCTCTGGTGTAGGCCAGCAGCTACAGCTCCGATTCGACCCCTAGCCTGGGAACCTCCATATGCCACGGGTGTGGCCCTAGAAAAGGCAAAAAAAAAAAAAAAAAAGAAAAGAAAAATTTAGATAACACATGGTCGTAGAAGAAATCTCAAGGAAAATTACAATAAATTTTGAATTGAATGTAAATGAAAATACAACTTATCAAAATTTGTGGGATACAGTAAAAGCAGTGTTTAGTGGGAAATTTATAGCATTAAATGCACATATTAGAAAAGAAAGATCTAAAATCAAAAATTTAAGCTTCTACCTTCCAAAACGAGAAAAGAAAAACAAATTAAATCCAAATTAATCAGAAGAAAAAAATAATAGAATTTAGAAGAAATCAATTACATTGAAAAAACAGGAAATCAATAGAGAAAATCAATGAACCCAAAATCTGGTTCTTTGAAAAGATCAGTAAAATCTAGAAGCCTTTAGCCAAGCTTAGAAAAATACAGTATACAAATTCCTAATACTGGAAATGAAATAGAGGATATTACTATAGATCCCATGGATATTAAAATTATAATAAAGGAATATTATATTATGCCAACAAATTTGATAACCCAGATGAAATGAGCCAGTTCCCTGAAAGACACAAACTCAAAATTCACACAAGAAGAAACAAGCAATCTGAATAAACCTATATCTACTTAAAAAAATTGAAACAATAATTAATAACCTTCCAAAACAGAAAGCACCAGGCCAAGATGGGTCCACTTGTGAATTCTACAAATAATTTAAAGAAGAAATTATACCAATTTTCTATCCTCTTTTAAAAGGTAGAAGCAGAGGGAATACTTCCAAGCTCCTTCTAAGAGGACAGTGGTAACTTAATATCAAACCAGATAAAGATATTAGAAGAAAACTACAGATCAATATCTGTCATGACTATAGATGTTAAACATCCTCAAGAAAAATTAGCAAACTGAATCCAATAATTTATAAAAGGAATTAGACAACATGACCAAGTAGTATTTATCCCAGATATGCAAGGTCCCATTCAAAAATCAATTAATGTAATCTATAGCATCACTATGTTAAAATGAATAAACATATGATCATATCAATAGATGTAGAAAAACTATTTGACAAAATTCAACACCAATTCATGATTAAAAAAAAAAAAAACTCTCTCTAAACTAAGAGGAGGAAAAGTTCCTCAGCTTAATAAAGAATATCTACAGAAAACCTACTGCTAACATGGTACTTAACAGTGAGAAACTTGAACCTCTCCCATTAATCAGGAACAAGAATATCTCCTCTCACCACTCATTTTCAACATTGTACTAGAAGCTTTAGATAATGCAATAAAACAAGAAAAGGAAATAAATAATAGTCTGATTGGAAAAGAAGAAAGAAAACTCCTTGTTCACACGACATGATCATGTGCAGAGAAAATCTAAAAGGACTGACAAGAAAAAGCCCTCCTGCAATTAAAGTGATCATAGCAAGGTTGCAGGATTGGAGTTTATACCAGAAATGAACAATGTGATTTGGGGAGTTCCCATTGTGGCACAGCAAAAACGAATCCGACTAGTATCCATGAGGATTCGGGTTTGATCCCTGGCCTCACTCAGTGGGTTGGGGATCCAGCATGGCCATGAGCTGTGGTGTTGGTCACAGAGTGGGCTTGGATCCCAAGTTGCTATGGCCGTGGTGTAGGCCGGCAGCTGTAGCTCCAACTTGACCCCTAGCCTGGGAAATTCCATATGCTGAGGGTGGGGCCCTACAAATCAAAAAAAAAAAAAGAAGACACAATATTGTCAGGATGTCAGTTCTTATCTTAATCTGTAGATCGAAGGCATGCCTCATCAAAATCCCAGCACATTACTTAGTGGATTGTGACAAAATGATTCTAAATCTTACATGGAGAGGTAAAAGACCCAAAATAGCCAACACAGTGATGAAGGAAAAGAACAAAGTTGGAAGACTGACGATACCCAACACTAAGTCTTGATACAAAGCAAGACAGTGTGGTATTGGCAAAAGACTAGACAATCCCAGACCCAGCACAGTGGGTTAAAGGATCCCACATTGCCAAAACTGCAGCATAGGTCACAGTTGCAGTTTAGATTCAGTCCCTGGCGTGGGGATTTTCATATGCTGCAGGTATGGCCATTAAAAAACAAAAACAAACAAACAAAAAAGATCATGGACCCAAAGGTAAAACACAAAACTACAAAACTCCTAGAAAATAACATAGGGGAAAACCCCGATGACCTTGAATATGGTAATGACTTTTTAGCATCTCTACAGGTAAACCCATGAAAGAGAATTTATAAGCCGAACTTCATTAAAATTAAAAACTTCTGCTCTGTGAAAGACAATGTCAAGAGAATGAGAAGGCAAGCCATAAACTGAGAGAAAATACTTATTAAAAAAGCATAAGTGATAGAAAACTGTTGTCCAAAATATACATAGAACTCTCTCTCTCTCTTTTTTTCTTTTTTTTTTTTTTTTTTATCTTTTTGTCTTTTTAGGGCCGCACCCACAGCATGTAGAAGTTCCCAGGCTAGGTGTCAAATCGGAGCTATAGCCACCGACCTACACCACAGCTCATGGCAACATTGGATCCTTAACCCACTGAGCAAGGCCAGGGATCGAACCCACGTCCTTGTGGACACTAGTTGGGTTCGTTAACCACTGAGCCACAGTGGGAACTCCTACATAGAACTCTTAATTAAAACTCAGCTATAAAAAGTGAAGAAGCTGATTTAAAAATGGGCAAAAGATCTGGATACTCACTAAAGAAGATTATACAGATGGCAAATAAGCCTATGAAAAGATGTTCAAAATCATAAGTCATTTAAGAATTGCAAGCTGAAACAATGAGATGTGACTGCACACATATCTGAATGATCAAAATCTAAAATTCTAACAACACCAAATACTAGTGAGGATGTGGAGCAACAAGAATTCTCATTTGTTGCTTTTTGGGAAATGCAAAATGGTACGGCCACTTGGGAGGACAGTTTGGCAGTTTCCTAAAAAACTAAATATATTCTCATCTTATAATCAAGAAGTGCTGCTCTTTGAGGAGTTCCCATTGTGGCTCAGTGGGTTAAGAACTTGACTAATATCCATGAGGACGCAGGTTCGATCACTGGCCTCAATCAATGGGTGAAGAATCTAGCCTTGCTGCAAGGTACACGGTGTAGGTCGAGGATGTGGCTCAGATCTGGTGTTGCTGTGGCTGTGGCATAGGCCAGCAGCTGCAGCTCCAATTCGACCCCTAGCCTGGGAACGTCATATGCCACAGGTGCTGCCCTAGGGCAAAAAAAAAAAAAAAAAAAAAAAAAAGTTGTGCTCTTTGGTATTTACCCAAATGAGTTGAAAATTTATGTCCACACTAAAACCTGCCCATAAATGTTTATAGCAGCTTTATTCATAATTGCAAAGCGGAAGCAACCAGATTTCCTTCACTACCTGAATGGATAAACTGTTGAACATACAGATAATGAGATAGTATTTAGCACTAAAAAGAAATGAGCCATTGAGGAGGCTATGCCTGTGTGGGGGAAGAGACTATATGGGTAATTTCTGTACCTTCCATTCAGTATTGCTGTGAATCTAAAACTGCTGTAAAAAAAATAAGCACTAGATAAACAAAATGTCATAATTATTGCATAGCACTTGGCATTCTAAATTGAATTGTTTTTGTTTTGTCTTTTTAGGGCCACACCCATGGCATATGGAGGTTCCCAGGCTATGGGTTGAATCAGAGTTACACCTGCTGGCCTGCACCATAGCCACAGCAAATTGGGACCTGAGCTGCATCTGCAACCTACACCACAACTCACAGCAACACCGGATCCTTAACCCACTGAGCGAGGTCTGCGATCAAACTCCCATCCTCATGGATACTAATCAGACTCATTTCCACTGAGCCACAACAGGAACTCTCCTACTGAAGATTTTAAATGAACCACATGGTAACCACGTAATACAATGAAAATTTAAAAGGACCAATAACCTTAACTTTGGTGCCTCAAAAATACTGCAGAAAAAAACAAATACGACCGATTTTCAAACCTCACAAGAGAACCAAGTACACGATACTGATTTTATTGAGAAAACTCTGGTCAGGCTAAGAAGACAGATTATACAGAGCAGCAGCAGAACAGAATTGATCTGACTAATTACAGTAAGACTTTTGTCCCACATCCTTGAGTTTTCTAAAAGGTCAGGAAACAGGAGTTCAGTAACATTGTTCTTGGTTGGAAAAGCAAAGATGCTCATTAAATTAAGGAACTGAGGAGAGTTTTGAGAGGTCAGTTTTGAGTCCAGTGGCATTTCAAGGATCCACTGGGGAGAAGTCTTTAAATACTGGGAAGAAAGAAGGGCAGTGCCAAGGCTGTGGAGAGGTCAGAGGGAAGAGGTTGCACTAACAAACATCCTCACCTTGGCAGGTCTTCTTCCAGCTCTTCTCTTGGGAGACTCTCTCCCTGCTGGAGAAACATTAGTCTGACTTTTCCGACTTTGTTAAAGTAAGAGCCATTAGAAGCAGGATCGGAGACCAGATACGTACTTCTCCTTTGGCTTCCCTGAATGTTTTTTCATTCTCTCTTGTCTTCATCAATTTATATTTATAGAGTGCCAGGTGCTGGGGATACAGCAATAAATAAAGTCCTTGCTTTCATGGAGGGAGAGGCAGATAATAATATAGTAAATAGATAATAACTCATTGGGAGATGACAAGTGTTAAGATGAAAAATAAGGTGGTAAGGGACTAGAGAGTGATGAAGTATTGGGGTGGTACTTTAGATGAGGGAAGTCTTCTCCGCGGGGGGAGGTTTCAGCAGAGACCGACTGAAGGCGTTTTATAAAGCAGTAGATTCAGTAATATCATCTATAGGAACATGGTGAAATGTTTCTTGTGGTACTGTAAGTATCCCCACATATTAGTGCACTGAAAAAGTAAAAATATGGTACCCAACTGAAAACAAAAAATGGGGGCCAGGGAAACCAGGAGATGACAAGCAGGGAGGATGGTGAGTTTTGGTATCAGACAAATGTGGGTTTGAACCCCTACCCTGCTGTGTGATCTTTATGAAGTTATTTAACCTCAAACTCAGCCCCAGTTTCCCCATCGATAAAACAAGGGCCAACGAAGGTGTCAACTTGACGGGGTTATTATAAGAATTCAATGATATATATATAAGACTATTAAGCCCAATGCCTTGTCATATTGTAAAAGTTTTTTTAAATGATAGCTATTACCCTTGACGAGATGTTACAAGTTGGTTAGTTTCTCTTTTTTTGCTCAAAATAATTTTAAAACAAAGACTGACATACCAAAAGTGGAAGAGGGTTCTAATCTAGGATCCATGGATCCCTATGTTAGGGGTAAGAGTATCCATGAATCAGTTTTTAAGGTGTCTGTGAATCCCTGAAACTGTGTGCAAAATTTGGGGGACATAAATGTACTTTTCTGAAAAGAATGTATCTATTTTCATTACATTCCCAAAATAAGCCATGACCCCAGCAGTTAAAGCTGCTGCTTGCCAAACCACCTTTTTTTTTTTTTTTTTTTTTTTTCCGGTCTTTTTGCCATTTCCTGGGCTGCTCCCGCGGCATATGGAGGTTCCCAGGCTAGGGGTCTAATCAGAGCTGCAGCCGCCGGTCTACGCCAGAGCCACAGCAACTCGGGATCCGAGCCGAGTCTGCAACCTACACCACAGCTCACAGCAAGGCCGGATCATTAACCCACTGAGCAAGGGCAGGGACCGAACCCACAACCTCATGGTTCCTAGTCGGATTTGTTAACCACTGCATCACAACAGGAACTCCCCAAAACACCTCTGCCTTTGTTATTTACCAGCTTTTCCATTTCAGGTTATTCTAGTTTTCTGATTACAGAGTATTCTTTTCAGAATAACATAAGTTTTTTAATGAACAAAAATATTTAAAGGCCTCTCTTTCTCCTTACTATCTTATTAATTTGAAAACATTATCTCTTGGTGACAACATTTTCTTTCATTCTCTTTTTTTTTTTTTAATTTTTTTTAAAATTTTTTGTCTTTTTGCTATTTCTTTGGGCCGCTCCCGCAGCACATGGAGGTTCCCAGGCTAGGGGTCCATTCGGAGCTGTAGCCACTGGCCTACGCCAGAGCCACAGCAACTCGGGATCCGAGCCGAGTCTGCAACCTACACCACAGCTCACAGCAAGGCCGGATCATTAACCCACTGAGCAAGGGCAGGGACCGAACCCACAACCTCATGGTTCCTAGTCGGATTCGTTAACCACTGCGCCACGACGGGAACTCCTCATTCTCCTTTTTACTTGTAGCTGGAAAGTGAGTTCTTATTTGCTTTGCAATCTCTATTTGTTTATTTTTATTTTTGTGGCTGGACCTGCAGTATATGGAAGGTCCCAGGCCAGGGATCGAACCCTCACCTCCACAGCCAGATTCTTAATCCACTGCACCACAGGTAAAACTTCAACTTTGAGATTTCTTAAAAGCTACACCTTCTCCTTAGTTTGACTTTGTGATTCTGTGTTTAAAAGTCAGTAGTGCTTTGGCAATCCTTCTTACTTATATAGTCCTAGTTGACATTTTTCCAGTGAAATTTTCCCTATTTATCATTTGTTAGTACAGCTGAAACCCAAGCTATATGAGTGATAGAATCCTTAGAAGAAGAGAAAAATGAAACTATGCAATTTGAACCTATGTAACTGAAAGCCTCACAGTTATGGGCAAGACTTAGAACATACAAAATATTACCATGAAATTTACAAACTTACCAAAAACTAGTACACATAAATTGCAACTTAAGGAAATGACACATTGTTACAGACTGTCAGAACATTTACTATGTTAGCCATATAATGGACTGTCACTGGCTCCCTCAGGCTGCCCAGCCGACTCTTCAAAGAGAAGTTGACAATGTCTGGAGTCTGATCCTCATGAGAGAAGTGACTCTGAATACAGTATTTGTTAAGACTCTTGATAGCAAAAGAGTTGCTAGGCACAGAGAGAGAATTCATAAACTCAAGGCAATAAAAAGTCTAGGCGTCACTTTCTAGATGTAGTCCCAGCTGGATCAGGGTTCCCCTGGTATCAGGCCCTCTCTCCATCTGACCACTGCATCTCAGACAACTCCACACATGAGGGGAACCTGGCAGATCAAGGCTTAAGTTTCCTTACAGCCATTACTCCCAGCCAAGACCTCGCTTCCTCAATAACTCCTATAGTTCTTAAAGGAATCAGGGATGTCCTGTCTATCCTCCCTACACATGGTTTGGGAATGGGGATGCTTTATCTGATCTACATGAGCTGAATATGGGAGAGAGTGGATTCCCCAAAGGAAAATGGAGGTTCCAGAGCAGATTCCATCCAGTACCACTCAGCATACACTTTTCCAATTGCCTGCACAGAATTCTAATTATTCAGGTATAACAGAGATCCTTTGATCTTAGGAAGAGCTTGCTCTTATCCTGACGTCTGAGATTAATTATGAATAGAAATCTTTATTTCTTCAGCTTATCATTGCTCTAGGAGTAGCCATGTGATCCAGTCCCAAACAATGAGAAATAAGCAGACGTATGCTGAGTTGAGCATTTTAGAAAGATTTGCTGTTCTGGAAAAAAGATGTGGCATGATTTTTTTGCTCCATTGCCTTTTACCCTTCTTTCTACTTGGAATATGGGTGTGATGCCAGGGAGGCAGCAGCCATCTTGTGACCATGAGACAACAATTTGAGGATGCATACAAACACTCCCCAAGGCTAGTAGATCAGAAAAATAGAAATTTCCTATATACCTAACAGCACCAATGAGGCTATACATTAACCTTGACTGTCAACCTCTAGGCTTATCATGTGACAAAAAAACCTTGCTTGTTTCAGCTACTGTTAATAGTATTATCAGTTACTTGTAGCCAAACACAATTCTAACTGCTGCAGATGCTATGACCAGAAAAATAAGGAATGGAGGCTGCGCAGGCAAAAACAATGAATTTTCACTAGAGATGCTGGGACACTGATAACTCGAGGCTGGACTTTTCCATTTCTTCAAACAGGTACCAGAAAATCACTTCCTAAACAATAGAGCAAGAAGAGATGGAAAGAGTATGCAGAAAGGAATATGGAAGGGTATCTCAGATTTATTTAGTCTTCTGTCTTTCACTGAGAACCGTTAGGGTGATAAATATCCATTCTCCAATCAAAGATGAATATGAGTGAACAAGTTCTTCTTTTAAAATGTTAACACCAGGAGTTCCCGTCGTGGCTCAGTGGTTAATGAATCCGACTAAGAACCATGAGGTTGCGGGTTCAATCCTTGGCCTTGCTCAGTGGGTTAAGGACCCGGTGTTGCCATGAGCTGTGGTGTAAGTTGCAGACACAGCTCAGATCCCACGTTGCTGTGGCTCTGGCATAGGCCAGTGACTACAGCTCCAATTCGACCCCTAGCCTGGGAACCTCCATGTGCCGTGGAAGTGGCCCAAGAAATGGCAAAAAGACAAAAAATAAAAATAAAAAATAAATAAAATAAAATGTTAACACCATGGAGTTCCTGTTGTGGTGCATTGGAAACTAATCCAACTAGAAACTATAAGGCTGTGGGTTTGATCCCTGGCCTTGCTCAGGGGGTTAAGGATCCGGCATTGCCATGAGCTGTGGTGTAGGTCACAGACGTGGCTCAGATCTGGCATTACTGTGGCTCTGGCGTAGGCCAGCAGCTACAGCTCCAATTAGACCCCTAGCCTGGGAACCTCCTCCATATGCCTCGGGTGCGACCCTATAAAGCAAAAGCGAAAAAAAAAAAAAAATGTTAACACCACGCTTCCAGGAGGTATACACCCAAAACAGTTAAAAGAGAATTTGCCATTCAAATTTTATCTCTGCCACTTATTAGCTATGAGACCTAAAGCAAATTATAGTTAACTGGGTCTCAGTTTCCTCCTATGAAAAATGGGGATAAAGGCTTCTACCTTGTAGGACTGGATGTCTTTTTTTTTTCACTCCCATACTTGCTTTAAAAAAAAAAAAAGTTTTATTAAAGCATAATACATATCACTGGTTAAAGATATGGTTCATGTACCCATGAACTAGTGCAATCTGAACTTTTACACCTAAAAACCACACTCTTGATCACTGGTTAACAGCAGGAAACTTTTTTTTTTTTTTTCTGCTTTTTAGGGCCGCACCCACAGGCATATGGAGGTTCCCAGACTAGGGGTCAAATCGGACCTGTAGCTGCTGGCCTACACCACAGCAACACAGGATCTGAGCCGCATCTGTGACCTACACCACAACTCATAGCAACTCCAGATCCTTAACCCACTGAGCGAGGCCAGGGATCAAACCTGTAACCTCATGGTTCCTAGTTGGATTCGTTTCCACTGCACCTCGACGAGAACTCCAACAGCAGGAAACTTAACATGCATTTCTTAACCACTATGTACACTCAATAAATAACATCTACCAAATGCAGAGTGTCAAATCCACACATGATATAACTTTCAGTCCCAGATTGAGATTTTGGTCAGTTTTATTTACTATTTTATCCCCAGCCTATAGAATAATGCTTGGTATATACTGGGCGCTCAATAAATATTTGTTGAATGGTTGAATGAATCTTTTACCTCTGTTTGGTTTCTATGGTAGGTAGACTTTCTTCCTATTTGACCTTGCTATTTCCCTAAGCATGTTGAAATCTGTTCATTTCCTGAGGTTCATGAGAGACCTAAAATTGTGAAATAAAGGGAAGGATGCCTGCTGACTTTAGTCACCTTAAGAGAAGTGGTAACACACTGAAAGCAACACAAAGGACAGTTCAGCCTAGGTCATGCCAAATGGACATAAGCCAAAAAATGAGTCATTCTGAATTGCCACATCTTTTAAGGATAGCATAAGAATAATAGCCAGCCACCATGCTCAATGCATTGTAGATGTGATCTCGTTCACTCTGTCCAACAATCCTAAGAGACAAATGTCATTACTCCCATTTAACAGATGAAGAAACTGGGATTTAGAGAAGATGCTTTATCTAAAATCCATCACCCAGATAGTAAGTAATGGAGCCAGCATTCAAACTCAGGTCTGTGCAACTCCTAGAAAAATGCTCTGAACCATTTTGCCACGGTGATTTATCTGAAAGCCAAACCCCTGAAGAGGAAATAGATCTTATGGATGGGTCATATATTACAGGACCAACCAAATCTTCTAATCTTGGGGTAACCTTGACCCATGTGTAAGAGACACCCAAGGCCCAAAGCTCCGATTATCATTCATAGGTGTCCAACACCATTGGTATCAGGCCCCCCACCCAGGAAAGGGACAGACCTTCTCCACTGAGCAGCTGTTACTTTTTTTTTTTTTTTTTTCCTTTTTAGGGCCGCACCTGTGGCACATGGAAGTTCCCAGGCTAGAGGTCGAATCAGAGCTGCAGCTGCCAGGCTATACCACAGCCATAGCAAGGCAGGATCCAAGCTGCACCTGCGACTTATACCACAGCTCAAGGCAATGCCCGATTCTTAACCCACTGAGCAAGACCAGGGATCAAACCAACATCCTCATGGATACTAGTGGTTCGTCACCACTGAGCCACAACAGGGACTCCAGTTGTCACTTATTTTAAATACCACCCTTGTGAATAGCTTTTATTTATACAACACCATAATATGGCATTGGAAATCAACATTCTAGTTGGTTTTGGTTCCTCCAGACATGGCAGGCAATTCAATTTGTTTCATATGATGTTCCTTGACTAAAAAATGGTATTGAGTAGATTGTGGGTGTGTTTTTACCTAAACTGTAATGTTCAAATAGCACTTCTTATGGTGTATTTATTTAGAGTTTGTTGGAATAACAGGTCATTATACAAAGAGAAAGAGAGTCATTGCCCAAAAAGTGGTTTAACTTTTCAAGAGCTGCCATGGTGAAAAGTCATTAATTGGACAGTCATTTTACAGTGTATACAATGAGCCTCCACGCTCTCTCCTTCCTCCCCTCCTCCTTCTCCTTTTTGGAAAGGAGCCTGGATTATATTTACAAAAACAGCAATCAGTATTCTAAAAAGTATGAGTGAATAGGGAAGAGAGTTGGTCAATGCATTAGAATCTTTGTCATGACTCACCTGCTTATGAGCCCATAGATATGACCTTGACAACCTTTGATCACATTATGCTTTGTAAATGGAAAACATCAGTTGCAGAGAAAACGCCAAGCAAGCATAATGGATAAGGAAATGAGAGAACCACCTGAAGAAGTGGTACAAGATTTGGTGTGGGAGCCACAAGTCCTGAGCTCTTACTCAGATCCTTATGCTTTGGGTCACCTTCGATAATCTTTGTGTCACTGTGGATAAATCATTAAACCTTTCTGAGCACCAGGCCCAATATTTCAGTATGCACCCATTTTTCATGAAAAAGTGGGAATATTTATTTTTGGGTAAAAGAGCATGATATTTAAACACTGGCAACTAACCCAAAATATTTTTAAACACTTACAGAATAAACAGAGCACATATGAAGCCATATTTGGCCTACAGGCTTACCAGCTGGTGACCAAAACTGTTCACATACTCCATCAATGGACAAAGTTGGACCTAATGGAAGCTGTCCAGCAGTGTACTGGACATGCACATTTATAAGAGCCAGTTTTGTGCATTCTTCCCAACTTCATATTCAATGACATCATGTTGGTAGCTTGAAATCAGCCATGGTTGCAATATTTGCATCATGCAAATCATAAAATGCTATAAATCAGTCCCTTGCCCCCCCACCACAGCTGGCTGTAAAATAGAATACCACTGTAGCTATCTGTCCCAGCTGATCCTATGGTTATTGTACTGCATATCAGAACTAGAAGAGGTCTAAGACAGTCTGAAAGAAAGGAAAACTCAATCAAACTAATTAAAATTTAAAAAGGGGGATTTAACTGAAAGAGGGATTAAACTACCAAACCTTCGGGAAGTCAGGATATAGTCTCCTGATTAAGACAAAAGGAAACAGGACTGGATGCCACACAGAAACTCTCTCTCCAACACTGCATTTGGCCTCTCTCTGGATGTTAGTTTCATTCTCTCTCTCTCTCTTTTTTTTTTTTTTTTGGTCTTTTTGTCTTTTCTAGGCATATGGAGTTCCCAGGCTAGGGGTCGAATCGGAGCTATAGCTCCTGGCCTATGCCATAGCCACAGCCACAGCAACGCAGGATCCAAGCTGTGTCTGTGACCTACACCACAGCTCACGGCAATGCTGGATCCTTAACCCACTGAGCAAGGCCAGGGATCGAACCCGCAACCTCATGGTTCCTAGTCAGATTCGTTAACCACTGAGCCATGATAGGAACTCCTTTCATTCTCTTTTAAAGCCTCTCCTCTATGGAAATGATAAAGGCTGGGGCAGGGGGCAGCAGGGGGGTCGGGGGGGGAACAGAAGCACTTGCTCCTCAAGGGCACAGGTTTGCTGCTGGCATATGGGGCACCTTCCTCCTCTGGGCTGAGAAAGCCCTGCTCCAGTGTGCACAATGGTTTAGTAGGGAACACAGGCTGGGTTTTAGTCCTTGTTGGCTCCCATCTGGGTGCCTGTATGCAATGTACAACTTGCCCAGTTATACACAAAGACCCCATATAAGCACATTCTCCAAGAGCAGTGCCTTTCAATAAGCTTTAGCTTACAGTGTTGATGTAATGATGTTAATAATGTGATGGAAAGGCAATAGGAAAGCAAATGTCAGTTGGTTCAAAATTAGGGCTGAAACCATCCATAATCAAACTTGGAAATCCAAAAGAAAGTGTCTCTCCTCTCCTCCTGCTTTATTTATTTATTTATTTGTTTTGGCCACACCCTCAGCATGCAGAAGTTCCCAAGCCAGGGACTGAACCTGCACCACCACAGTGACAAGGCCAGATCCTTAACCGCTAAGCCACCCCCACTTTTTAAAATAGACCTTTTTCTGGGAGATAATTTTAGATTTAAGAAAAATTGCAAAGATAGAGAGGTGCCTCCCTAAGAAATAGATGATGCAGATGAAATGTTTTTGTAAACCTTTTGAAACCTACAAAAGTATAAACACATGATTTAACTTCCTATTTAGTTCATTAGGAATAAAGAGGGTGAAAGTTAGCCTTAAAGTTCAGCATCTTGTGCTAAGTTCATTCAAAATTTGCTTTGAAATAATCACCAAGTAGGTGCTTCCCCAGTGTTATCTTTATATAGTATCTTATATAGAAAATAAAGCCAAAGGGGAGTTCTCGTCATGGCGAAGGGGAAACAAATCCGACTGGGAACCATGAGGTTTCTGGTGTGATCCCTGGTCTCCCTCAGTGGGTTAAGGATCTGGTGTTGCCATGAGCTGTGGTGTTAAGTCACAGACACCGCCCAGATCCTGCATTGCTGTGGCTCTGGTGAAGGCCGGCGGCTACAGCTCCAACTCAACCCCTAGGTTTGGAACCTCCATATGCCTGTGGCTGCGGCCCTAAAAAGAAAAAAAATAAAATAAAAAATAAAGCCTTGGGGTTAACGGATGCAAACTATTGCTCTTGGAATGGATTTACAATGAGATCCTGCTGTGTAGCACTGAGAACTATGTCTAGATACTTACACCGAATCACAACAATGGGAGGAAAAAGTATGTATACATGTATGTGTAACTTGGTCCCCATGCTGTACAGTGGAAAAAATAAACAAATAAAGCCAAAGGAAGAAAGATACTGTTAATAATTATGACAAGGGCAGTTCATTCATTGTCTTCATTCTTTTGACAAGGATTTTCAGAGTATCTTGATATGTCCCGAGCATATTAAGAAAGAAAGAATAGAGTGATGTGGAAAACCAGCACTGTCCTTACCCTAATGAAGCTTCTAGTTTAGTGGAGGAGACAGGCCAAATATATAAAGGACTAGAGGACATAGGAAGGGGACATAATTTTGTGAAGTGGCATGAATTGATGGAACCTGTGACAAACCAACAAGAGACTGTACTGACTAAAGTTTTTCGAGTTTAATTAAAAAAAAAAAAAAGCCAAAGCTAAAAAATCTGCATGGTCCACTGAATGCATCTAGAGATACATTAGGCCTATTACACAAATAATTATGAAGTGGAACTAAAAATCGTTTTTAAAAACATCTACAATGCCATGAGGAAGCATAGTAATGGCCCTGGACTACAATTCCTGAGGAAGTTATACTTCCCCAGAAACCCAAAAGTTTAGTAGGAGTTAATTAGGCAGTTAGTACAGGGGGAAGAAGATTTAAGATAAATGGAGCAATAGTAGAGGGCATAGGATATTTGAAGCTTCAATGTGACTGAAGACCAGAGGTTGAGGGGGGAAAGCAGCACGACACGAGCTGAAGTTTCAGTGGCTAGATAATGAAAGATTGAACAGGTTGTGTTGAGAATTTTGAACTTATGCTAAAATGAATGGAAGTTCACTAAAGGGTTAGAAACAAGAGAGTGATTTGATTATGCATGCATAGTCACGAGGATACTCTGGTCGAAGTGTGTAGAGTTGTATGGAGAGAGAGGTCAAGATTGGATGTGGTAGGGACAATTAGGATGATGTTGAAGTAGTCAGGTGAGATAGGTTAGGCTTGGACCAAGGAGTTCATGCTTGAAATAGAGACATTTTATCAAATGCGATTAGGAGTAGCTGTGACAGAAAGCTCCAAATTATCTTGGCTTAGATTAATAAATATGTTAATTGACGTTTGCACACAGCCTAGAATTGGATTGGTGGCCCCACAATTACCAAGGACCAGATTCCTTCTATTTTACTTCTCAGCCTGATTTTCATCTCCTGGTCCAAGATGGCTGGTCTAATTCTAGCCATATTGTTTGCATTCCAACCAACATAAATGATAAAGAGAGGAAATAAAGTATGTCTCCTCCATTTAAGATCATTTCTAAAAATGACACATGACACTTTCAGTTACAATTCATCACAGAACTTAGTCACGTGACCCCATCTGGTTGCAATTATTATTCTAGAGACTGCACCCCTTCTGGAAATCAAGAGTTCTATGACCAGAGTTCCCGTCGTGGCTCAGTGGTTAGTGAATCCTACTGGGAATCATGAGGTTGTGGGTTCGATCCCTGGCCTTGCTCATTGGGTTAAGGATCCGGCATTGCCGTGAGCTGTGGTGTAGGTCGCAGACGCAGCTCAGATCCCCCATTGCTGTGGCTCTGGTGAAGGCCAGGCTGGCAGCTACAGCTCCGATCAGACTCCTAGCCTGGGAACCTCCATATGCCTCAAGTTCGGCCCTAGAAAAATACAAAAAAAAAAAAAAAAAAAAAAAGAGCTCTATGACCAAAGATGAAAGGAACAATAAACACTGGGGGACAATAAACATCTTCTATAATAAAAGTAGATAAAATTGAGATATATTTTAGAGTTAGAATTAGTAGGATTTAATGGTAGATTTAAGCAGGGGGCTATGAGGAAAGAGAATAAACAGAACTAATTCCCACTTTTCCAACATAATCAACTGGATAAGTGGTAGTACTTTTCTGGAAATGAGAAATGAAAAAAGTAGCAGATTTGAGACAAAGAACAAGAATTAGCTACTGAGAGTATACAACCCAGTCCTCAATATTACAAAGGAAACAACTTATAAGTTTCCTTGTATACCCTTTCAGAGAGGGACAGTGCCCAGACAGCCATGTGTATGTATAAGTGTGTGCATGATCTATGCAGACACACACATACACACACACACACACTTTTTTCCACCCAAATTATACTTTTCAATCACACCATTATATACCTTGAATTTTTTACTTTGTGTGCCAACAATACAGATTTATAAATAATTTTTAAATTTATCTTTAAAATCAAGTATGAAATTAAAAGTAGAGTTAGAAGTCCAAAAATACTATAATACTGACTTTTGCATTTACCTGTGTAGTCACCTTTATTGAAGATCTTTATTTCTTTGAAGGGCTTCAAGTTGGACCTGAGGACTCCCTTTAACATTTCTTGTAAGGCAGGTCTATTGTTAACAAACTCCCTCAGCTTCTATTCTCTAGAATATCTTAATTTCTCATTCAATCCTGAAGGATAGTTTTGCCAGATATAGAATTCTTGATTGACAGGGTTCCCTGCCCCCCCCCCCAGCACTTTAAATATGTCTTCCCATTGCCTTCTGTCTGAGAAATTGGCTGTTAATCTTATTGAGGATCCCTGGAACATAGTCAGTTTCCTTTCTCTCACTGCTTCCAAAATTCTCTTTGTCTTTTGGCAGTTTGATTATAATTTCTTTGTATAGACTTCTTGAGTTCATCATACTTGGACTTTGTTAAGTTTCTTGGATGTGTAGAATCATCAAATTTGGGGACTTTTTTGGTCATTATTTCTTTAAGTAGAATCTCTGCTCCTTTCTCTCTTCTCCTTCTGGGACTCCAAAAATGCATGTTTGTTGGCTTGATGGTACCCATTAATAGCTAAGACTCTATTCACTTTTCTCTTTTTTCCTTTCTCCTCCTCAGTATGGATGATTTTAATTGTCTTATCCTTAAGTTCATTGATTTTTTTTTCTTCTCTCTGCTCAAATTTGCTGTTGAAAATTTCTAGTGAATTTTTCATTTCAGTTATTATACTTTTCAGCTCCAGAATTTCTAGGGGGCTCCTGTTTATAATTTCTATCCCTTTATTGATATTTTCATTGTGTTTGTACATCATTTTCCTAGTTTCTTTTAGTTCTTTGTGCATATTTAAGATTGTCAATTTAAAGTCTTTGTCTAGGAACTTCAACACCTATTCTTCTTCATGGATATTTTCTGTCAATTTATGTTTATCCTTTGAGTGAGCTATACTTTCTTGTGTCATTGTATGATTTATGGGTTTTTTGTTGATAATTGTACATTTAAATTTTATAATATGATAACTCCAGAAATCAGATTATCCTCCTTCTCCAGGGTTTGCTGTTCTTAATTGTGAAGGCCACAATTGTCTGTTTCTTGAATAATTTTTCAAACTATTTTTGTAGGGACTGTATTCCTTGTTATGTATGCTCACTGAAGTCTCTGTTCCTTTAGCCATGTTCAGCTAGTGCTTTGAAAGAGATTTCCTTGATTCCAGGAGCTAAAAAAAAAAAAGAAAAAGAAAAAATAAACATCTCTCTCATTCTTCACAGATTGGTTGTATTGAGGCACTTTTTTAACACTTAGCCAGGCTTCTTACAACTTTGCCTTAGTCTTTACTTGCTACTTGCACTTAGCCTAAAGATCATCCAGAGGTGAAAGCTTAGGTTTTTCCTAAGGATGCATCCTGCCTTGTACAAATGTGTAGTTTTCTAAATTCCTCAGTATATATGGATTTTTTGGAATGTCCTGATTTCCTACAAAAGTCTCTTCCCAGGTTTTCCCCCCAGAGTTTAGGCAGTCTATCTGTGTCTCAACCATAATCTTTTGTTCTGCACATTTTTTGATCACCTTACAATATTATAAGCAATATCCATCACTTTTCTGCCCTAAATTCTGAGTTAGATAAAACCGAAACATATCTTGTGTTATTCCTTCAGGTAGCCTCCAGATGAGTTAGACTAGACAAACACAATGATTTGTGAATAAGGTCTGCTCTGCTTCCTTCAAAACCAGAGCCAAGGTTCTTCCTGGGAATTCAGGTTGCTATCTTCAAGACTGCCACCAGGGAAGGGATGTGGCAAGGACAAGTAAAAATGCCACAAAAATTTTCTACCATTTTTGTGCTGCCTTTTTCTTGATTCAGCATTTACTGGGTTGCTCTAAATGTTTTTAACTTATTTTCCAGAGCTCTGACAAACTTGGTTTTGACAGTTCCTTGAATTTTATTTTAATGTTTCTGTTGAAGAATGAGTATCTGGAGCTGCCTATACAATTTTGATGATGATGTTATCTTTTAGTAAGCTTTCCCTTTTTTTTTTCCGGTTGCCCCATGGCATATGGAGTTCCCAGGCCAGGGATCATATTTGAGTCAGAGTTGCCACAGATCTGGCAACATCAGATCCTGAACATACCATGCCAGGCCAAGGATCAGACCTACATCCCAGCACTTCAGAGATGCTGCTGATCCCCTTTTGTCACAGCAGGAACTCCAAGTAAGCTTTTTAATTTTGAAATAATTTTTGAATTTAAAAAAATTACAAAAATAATACAAAGAATTTCTGTATCCATATTTGCCCTAACCATTAACATCTTTTATGACCACAGGGCAGTTATCAAACCCCTGAAATTAGTATTGATACAATACTAGAAAATCTACAGACCTTATTCAAATGCTTCTAATAACTTCACTAATGGTCTTTTACAGGTCCAGGATGGACTCCAGGATCACAAAGTACATTTAATTTTCATGTCTCCTAAGTTTCCCCAACCTAGGAGAGTTCCTCAATCTTTCATGATCTTGATATTTTTGAGGGGTACCCACCCTCTAGTCATTTAGAGAATAACTCTCAGTGATATTTCCCAATGGTTGAATACAGGTAGAGTCAGTCCTCCTTATCCTCAGTCTCTGCATCCATGTGTTCAACCAACTATTGATCAAAAATTTACCAAAAAAAAAAAAAAAATTCCTGAGAGTTCCAAAAAACAACTTGAATTTACCACACACTGGCAACTATTTACATAGCATTTACATCACATTAGGTATTATAAGTAATCTAGAGATGATTTAAAGATTAGAGGAGGATGTGTGTAGGTAATATGCAAATATTACACCATTTTATATGAGGGACTTAAGCACCCAAGGATTTTTATATCTCTGAGGGATCCTGGAACCAAACTTATGCAGATATTGAGAGATGACTATATGCATTTTTTAAAAGAACAACACAGAAGTAATGCTGTGCCCTTTTCATCACATAATATCAGGAAGTATATGATGTTGATATTACAAAAATAGAGAATTTAGAGAGTTCACCAGCTTCCCTTAATGTTAACACCTTACATAACCAGGACATTTTCTTTAAAACTAAACAATTAATGTTGGTACAATAATATTAACTAAATTACAGGCTTTACCTGGATTACCAGTTTTTCCACTGTCCTCTTTCTATTCCCGGATATAATCCAGGAAACCACATTGCATTTAAAGATAGCTCCTTTTTTTTTACGTGATTATGCTTCTGCTAACCCATAGCACAGGAGTCCCACCCCTTCCCTCTCCATATTACAACCTTCATATGCTGATAATATATGGTTACCAATGGCTACCAAGTTTCACTTCTCACATCCCCCCCACCACAAAAGGGGAACTGCCCTCAATTTCTGTGGTTCAGATTTAAAAATCCTATTAATGAGAACCTACTGTATAGTATAGGAAAATCTACTCGATAGTTTATCATAACCTATACAGCAAAGAAGAATTGATATATTTATATGTATGGCTGATTCACTTGTTGTACACTTGAAACTAATACAGTAACATTGTACGTCAATGTTACGAAAACTATACTCCAATGACATTAAATTTTTTTAAAGAAATGCAATAAAATGACCTAAGAAAAATCCTAGGAGTTCCTGTAGTGGTGCAGTGGTTAACAAATCCGACTAGGAACCATGAGGTTGTGGGTTCGATCCCTGGCCTCACTCAGTGGGTTAAGGATCCAGCATTGCCGTGAGCTATGGTGTAAGTCACAGACGCAGCTCGGATCCCATGTTGCTGTGGCTCCGGCATAGGCCAGTGGCTACAGCTCCGATTAAACCCCTATCCTGGGAACCTCCATGTGCCGAGGGAATGGCCCTAGAAAAGGCAAAAAGACAAAAAAAAAAAAAAAAAATCCTAAAGAAGGATTTTGATTGGACTGACTTATGACAAATGGCTTCCACTAGCTGACATGGCTGAAAGAGGAAGGTCTCATAACACAACAATATTTTTGGGAGCCGACCCTAATGAAGGGATCACTGCAAACTAGGCAGTGACCTCAGCTGAAGTCCACCACATTAGTCACTAACTAGTTCATTCATCTTGTTTCACAAATGAGGAAACTAAAGTCTAAAGAGACTAAGTAACTCTCTAAAGGTCTAGAGCTAGTCTTTAGTAAAATGAGAGCTAAAGCCAGGCCTCCTAACTCTCAGTTCTAAACATAAGCCTCTATCTCTCAAGCACTACCATGATTTTATTATGAATCCCAGGAATCAAAGAAACTGAAATTAGAAGCAGCTTCAAAGTTGATCAAGCTCTTACTGATCGCACATTTCCCAATGGATCCAAGCTGATCCTAGGGAAATGGAAACCCTTCCTGTTTATTTTTCTCCAAAAGTGAGATTTCAAAGGAATTCACACTGAGTGGGAGGAGCGACAAGGGAGGATGTTCATCAGCAGGTTTGTTAAACTGGACTAAAACCATATCATGCAATATCATACAATCCATAAATGAAAATGAAGAGCTCTGCGTCAACACAGGAAGCTGTTTCATATACAGCGTTAAGTGGAAAACCAAATTCAAATAACAAGTGTTACCAGTGTAAAGCTATTTATGCAGGAAACAGTGGGAACAGCATCTGTTGACATACTACTAACAGTCTCATCAATGGCAATGGGATTATAGAATTTTTATTTTATTATGCTTTTCTACAGTGTTTGAATTTTTGACCAATGAGGATGAACTGAAAATATTATGCTAAGAGAAAGAAATCAGACACAAAAGGTCATCTAGTGTATTATTCCATTTATATGAAAAATAGAGAATAGACAAATCCATAGAGACAAAAAGCAGATTTTGCGGGGCAGGGGGGAGCGGAAGTTTTCTTTTGGGGAGGGGGCCTGGAAGTTCCCAGGCTAAGGGTGGAATTGGAGCTGTAGCTGCTGGCCTACACCACAGCCACAGCAATGTGGGATCCAAGCCACATCTGAGACCTACACCACAGCTCACGGCAATGCCAGATCCTTAAGCCATTGAGCAAGGCCAAGGATCGAACCTGGTCCTCATGGATACTAGTCAGGTTCATTATTAATGCTGAGCCACAATAAGAACTCCCAGAAAGCAGATTCGTGGTTTCCAGGGGCTGGGGTGAGGGAAGATAGAGAGTGACTGCTAATGAATATGGGGTGATGAAAATGTTTTGGAACTAGATAAAAGTTGTGTGTTGTACACTGTGAATCTACTAACTTCCACTGAATTGTAAACTTTTAAGGGGTTAATTTATGTTACGTGAATTTTGCCTCAATTAAAAAAAAATGTTTTCCTGAAATGAGGAAATCTCAGTATTTACGTATATTCTACTATGGGCTTTAGACACACAGCTCATCTATGCTACCTCAGTAAGTTATCTATAAAATAAGAAGAGTTGAAGCAGCTGGTCTCTAAAATCCATTCAGGCTCTAACATTCTGATTCTGAACACATTCACCTTATATGCAATCCCTTGTAATTTGGGCTAAGACTGCACAGGCTATTTATTTATTTATTTATTTTGGCAGATATATCACACAGCTGACCTAATATTCAGAGGAAAGAAGAGGTACTTTCAAAGATCATAACTGTATAGATCATCCAAGCCTAATCATGGCTACCAAGAGATTACAGAAAGAGTGTGGGAGGAAGGAAGTGTCTGAGGTCTAAGGTAATAAGCATAGGTGACATGTGTTGAGTATCTTCTATGGGCTAGACACTATGCTCGATGGCTTATGAACATTGTTTACGTTTTCAAAGGCAATCCTTGGAAGAAAGATCCGGAGCTGGAAAATGGTAAATAACTTGCCCAAAGACCCACAACTAGTAAGGGGCAGAAGTGGTATTGAAACTCAGGTCTACTTATACTCCAAAGTCTGTTTTCCTTACACTTACTTATTCTTTTTTCCAAAGAGGAAAAGGACTCAAGGAAAATGACCTGATGCTGGAGGCAAAGAAACATGAAAGCAGACTGGAAAGAAAAGTAAAAAGAGAATAATCGATAAAAATCTAAGGAGTTCCCGTCGTGGTGCAGCGGAAACGAATCCAACTAGGAACCATGAGGGGGCGGGTTCGATCCTTGGCCTTGCTTAGTGGGTTAAGGATCCAGCGTTGCCATGAGCTGTGGTGTATGTTGCAGACATGGCTCGGATCTTATGTTGCTGTGGCTGTGGTGTAGGCTGGCAGCTGTAGCTCTGATTGGACCCCTAGCCTGGGAACCTTCCCATGCCATGAATGTAGCCCTAAAGAGCAAAAAAAAAAAAAAAAAAAAAAAAAAAAAAAAAACTTAACTTAAAAAATTAAAAAAAAAAATGGGGGTTCCCATCGTGGCACAGTGGTTAACGAATCCGACTAGGAACCATGAGGTTGCGGGTTCAATCCCTGCCCTTGCTCAGTGGGTTAACGATCCGGCGTTGCCATGAGCTGTGGTGTAGGTTGCAGACTCGGCTCGGATCCCGCGTTGCTGTGGCTCTGGCGTAGACCGGTGGCTACAGCTCCGATTCGACCCCTAGCCTGGGAACCTCCATATGCCACAGGAGCAGCCCAAGAAATAGCTAAAAAGACAAAAAAAAAAAATTAAAAAAATAATAATCTAAGATTATCCCTGTGCTGGAGAGTGAAATTTCCTTGGGCCAATTTTCATCCTGATTATCAGCTATGCCTTCTGTATAACTATGATAAACTATATTCTTTCACTATAATCTGCTAAAGTTCCTCTGAGTTTAAAGAATCTTACACCTGTATTTCCATGAAGTCTAAAAATTATTGCATTGGATATTATTTTTTACATTGTTCAATTGAAGTATAATTGATTTACAATGTTGTGTTGATTTCTGCTATACAACAAAGTGACTCAGTTAAACATATATATATATACACATTCTATTTCTAGAATATAAATAAAAGAATATTTATAATAAAATATTTTATAATAAAAGAATATTATTCTTTTCCATTATGGTTTATCACAGGATATTGAATATAGTTCCTTGTGCTATATAGTAGGATCTTGTTGTTCCCTATTGCATTGGATATTATTGATCCGACATTATTTCATCCTTTTAGTTTAACAAAGAAAGGAGCTACTCAGAAAAAGAAGTAATTTCCAAATAGATAAAGGAGAGATAAAGGAAAATCACTAGGAGCTCCCTGGTGGCCTAGCAGTTAAGGTTCAGCATTGTCGCTGCTGTGGCTTGAGTTCAGTCCCTGTCCTGGGAAATTCTCCACACCACAGGCACGGCAAAAAAAAGAAAAAAGAAATCATTAAAATCAGTTGAAAGAATAAATGAAATTTGGAAGATAAAATATTGAAACAAAGCAAGTGTACAAGTTATTAAGATAAGAATCAAAGATATTATGAAGTAATTAAAGAAGTTGAAACTGTGAGGAAGCAGTAGAGACCAACTGTGGTTTTCCCAGCAGGAGAAGTTGCTTGATAAAGGAAATTTAAAGTTTTGAGAAGTGGGAGCAGAGCAAGGCCCAGACTTTCATTTGAAAAGGACACCAGAACATTTGCTGGTAAACAGTCACTTGTCAAAAATCAGAGAAAAAATCAGGGAAAAGCCAGTGGACAAACTGGCTAGTGAGTCCGGAGGGGATAATTGCAACAGTTTCATGTGGAACCAAAGAAAGAGATGGAAAGGGGAAGGTGGATAATGCCCCCAGGAATGGCAGATGCGTCTGTTAGCAAGAAGAAAAATGCTTTAGAAGTAAGATAAACACTAAAAATTAAGGGAACTGGTTTTCAAATCAAACTCAGCAAGTAAAGAAAAACAGGCTCAAACAGGGGGAATAGAAAGATCAGACAGCAAGCACAGAATCAAAGAGCCAGAAAATACTGTCACATGTGATCGGACAGGTTTTTCATTGCTTGACACAGGCCAGTCAAGGGGTGAGCAGATCTGAAATTTTAATTATACAACTGCTCATCAAGCTGGTTGCCTGTGAGGCTATATCCTCCTGGAGCCTTTCTAATGGAAGAAGCAAAACTGTCTTTATTCACAGACAACATGACCATAAATGTAGGGAGGCCTAAGGAATCTACAAAAAACAAAACCACACACACACATACACACACACAAAAAAAAAACACCTAGTAAAACTAATACCAAGGTCTCAGGATACAAAGTCAACATATAAAAATCAATTGTATTTCTATATATTAGCAAAAAAAAAAAATGGAAATTAAAATGTTTAAGTCCATGTGCAGTAGTATCCAAAAATAAAATAATAGGGATAAATTTAAATAATGGTTATCCAGGATTCCCTACAGTTAAAAAAATCAAAGTGAATATTCTCTTTAGCCTAATAAACACTTGGTTTAGATATCACTTTAACTGCTGTGTGTTAGGAATAGAGGATGCAAGGAATAGAGGAAAGAGGGAAGAAGAGGGAGACATCTGTTTGGACTTTGAAACTGCTGATTGTTGAATTAGAGAAAATTAGGATAGATGGAGCGAAAAGGTTGGAGAGGAGCTATATGATTCTACAACTCAACTTTCTGTGTCCCTAGTCTTTGTTTTATAAAAATCCAGAGCCTTGGTACCCAAAAGCTGCTGTCGAGACTCTGGAAGTAGAGATGGTGAACCTGAGGAGGTCTCTTAATCTCATTAAAAAGTAATTGACAGGAGTTCCTACAGTAGTGCAGTGGAAACAAATCTGACTAGTATCCATGAGGATGTGGGTTCAATTCCTGGCCTTGCTCAGTGGGTTAAGGATCTGGCATTGCCATGAGCTGTGGTGTAGGTCTCAGATGAGGCTTGGATCCAGCATTACAGTGGCTGTGGTGTAGACCAGCAGTTGTAACTCCGATTCAACCCCTAACCTTGGAACTTCTATGTGCCACGAGTGCGGCCCTTAAAAAAAAAAAAAAAGATAATTGTCTAGTTACAAAGGCAAAACTAAGATCAGATCTCTCTTTCTTCTGAGATTGCTGACTCAAACAAGAAAGCAAATGTAAACTATAACTGCTAGCTCCCATTCTCTCTATGCCCAGTAGGTAGAAGAGGAGAAATTCCTAACCCAAAAGAGGTAAAGAGTGTTATAGTTTTTAATCGCTCAAGTCAGGAATCAACATTTATTTAAAAGGGTAGGTTTTAAAAGTTCCCATTGTGGCTCAGCAGTAATGAACCCGACTAGTATCCATGAGGATGCAGGTTCGATCCCTGGTCTTGCTCAGTGGGTTTAGGATCCCGCGTTACTGTGAGCTGTGGTGTAGGTTGCAGATGCAGCTCGGATCCTGTATCGCTGTGGCTGTGGCATAGGCCAGTAGCTGCAGCTCCAATTCAACCCCTAGCCTGGGAACTTCCATATGCCACAGGAGTGGCCCTAAGAAGAAAAAGAAAGAAAGAAAGAAAAGGAAGGAAAGAAAGAAACCTACTGTATACTCTACTACAAAATAGCCACAATCATATAAAATAAGGGGTAAATCTGCGTATACTAACAGTTGAATCTATCCAAGATATACTATTAAGGAAAAAATACAAGTTTCTGAAGAGTAGGTAGGCATTCCATTCTCATATTTTTTTCTAAGTAAAATAATTTCAATATGCACTGAAATAAATCTAAAACAATATATAACAAAGAATTATTACTAGGAGGTTGATATGAGGGCTTTCAATTTTAAACTAAATACATTTCTATGTTTAGGGGTGTATGTGTGCGTGTGTGTGTGTGTGTGCGTGTGCACGTGTGTGTGCATACACATGTGCATTTATTGTTTTTGCAATTAGGATAATTTTTTTTCTTTTGTTTTTTAGGGCCGCACCCACGGTGTATGAAGGTTCCCAGGCTAGGGGTCGAAGCAGAGCTGTAGCCACCAGCCTACACCACAGCCACAGAACGCCAAATCCGAGCCACATCTGCGACCTACACCACAGCTCATGGCAACGCCAGATCCTTAACCCACTGAGCGAGGCCAGGGATCAAACCTGTAACCCCATGGTTCCTAGTCGGATTCGTTTCCCCTGTGCCATGACGGGTACTCAGGATAAAATTATTTTTAATCTCATCAATCTACAGAAAGGGCTGGTCTTTGCTTGGCATTCACAACTATCCTACGAGGATTGAGGGAGTTCCTATTATGGCTCAGCAGGTTAAGAACCCAACTAGTATCCATGAGGATTTGGGTTCGATCCATAGCCTTGCCCAGTAGGTTAAGGATCTGGCATTGCTGCAAGCTGCAGTGTAGGTCAAGGATTATTCTCAGATTCCACGTTGCTGTGGCTGTGGTGTAGGCTGACAACTGCTGCTCCAATTTGACCCCCAGCCCAAAAACTTCTATATGCCACAGGTGCAGCCCTAAAAAGACAAAAACAAAAACAAAAACAAAAAACAAAGAGGGTTGTAGCCAAATGTCCTCCCTTCCCAGATAAAAAAGAGCCCAAGATGCTGTCCAGGGAAACTGTCTCCTATGTACGGCTTAAAGATGAAGTGTAACTGTCCCTGTGACCACTAAGGGGACTTCAGACAGGGAACATCCAGGGAAAAGAGCTAGAGAGAAAGCCAAAGAGCTCACCCCAAGGGGCCAGACACAGAGGCGAAATCCACTGGATGGGAACCTCTGACACCTACCCAAATGTATGGTGGTTGGTGGCTCTGAAGTGATCCTCTGAACAAATGAGGCAAAATGTGCCTACAGGGTATCCTGCCACCTCAGGAGCTGGAAGGGAGGAAGCTATGCAGACAGGGAGCATCTGGGAATAAGTGAAGTATAAACAAGCAATAAAGAATTAGGCTTACTTCATCTTCCTATTTAAAATGGTTTCAGAATTTGTTATAAGAAAAAAATACTTACTTTCTTAAAGTATATGGTTTTTTAGGTGTAACTTAATTTCTTTCCAGTTATAGACCTCTGAAAATTTGCATACTGCCTTGACGCAAATCATTTTTTTAAAGAGTGCCTCATTATATTCCACTGGCTTGAAGAGATTTTATAGAATCAAGGCCGGTCTCTTCCTCTGTCATCTGATTTTGGTAAATGAGCCTCATAACGGAGAGTGGCTGCAAAATGTACCCCCACCCCCAAACTTCTGAAGGGTTGAGCTGGGAAGAAGAAATTCACCTCACTATTTCTATCCCCCGAAAGCGGTCTGTCTGAAGGCTCCGGGGCAGTCAGCCATTTCCCAGTGCAACAGAGATGGGTGAGAAGTCCTTTTTAGGCAAGGCATTAAAAGGAGTTGGCTGAGCAGATCTAAAAAACTTGGTCAACAGGGCGGAGGCAGCCCTTGGGGCAGAAGTATTACTTCACAGTTGCATTGGCTTCCGGTGGCCGCCAATAGAGGCAGCATCTGGCAGCCAGCCCACCGCAGAGAAGAGGGAACTCCACGGAGAAGAAAATAGCAATGAGGCCCCAAAGGTGGAAGTGCAGCCTGAGAAACTTCAGCCAGCCTGGGACTGCTCCCCCAGCCCTGGCCACTCTGCAGAGCAAGGCTCTACTACTCTGGCTTTGAAATAGGCACTTCCCTCTGATGGTGACACATTCCACAAGCACTTTTCATCTATTATTTAATCCCTGTCATTTATTCCACATCGGAAGACTATGAAGCAGGTGCTATTATTATCTCCATTTGTCAGATGGGGAAAACCAAGGCTCAGAGAGGTAAAATAACCTGCCAAAGAATGCACAATCAGGAAATGGAGGAGCCAGGATTCAAACTCTCCATGTGGCCCGCTCCAAATCCCAGCCTAGGATGGCCATGACTTGAGAATTCAAGTGAAAACCAAGAAGAGGAGGTGAAAGTGAGTACCGCCTCCAAATGACACTGAATTGGAGCAATCTTGTCCTCCCTGGTAGGTAATATTTTGGGTTTTCCTTCCTTGCACACAACCAGGCAAATGACAGCAATTCTAAAGAGAGATAAATATAAAAACAAGAAGTGAAACACTGCAGACACCTGAAACCCGACCATTTCTGCAAGCTCGAGCTAGCAGAGCTGCCACACAACAGAAATAGTTCTGTCCTGTTAGATAGGCTTTGTTTTGCTACATGGCTGCATATGCAGTAAAGTGATATCAAGTCCTGAGGGTCCACTCCTTTGATGAGTTAAACACACAAAGGCCTACATTTTGATGTAATCTGATAGCATGTAGTTAAGTCCTAGACAAACTGCAACTGTGAGGAAGTGATAAACCCAACTTCCTGCACAAAGCTGCCTGAGATAACACTTTCCATGGACTAGAAGAAAAAAAAAAGAGAAAGAGAGAGAGAGGCATGATTGCTACAGAATTTTAAAGAAACTAGTCCATTCTTAATAAATAACCCCTTTTTCATGTGGTCCCAGAAACATCTTAAGCAAAACCAATGGCAGTCAGGTGACTACAGTAATTCCACATGACTTCGTTCTGACTTATATTCACAGGCGAAATCAGTCACTTGAGATGCACTTGATTTTCTCTCTTAAGGATACTTTAGTTCAAACTCGAAATCTCAGGTATCTTCTGGGCCAGGAGAACTTCCCTGCAGTTTAATGAGAATTCAGACTGAGAGGACTGAGGTTGCATTAACTGGCTAAATGGTGTTCCCACTGAGTCTTTAAAGAGACCGATTCAGCTTGAATAAACACACATTGGAACAGTTGCCAACTTAGAAGGACCCATAGCTAGTTCCACAATGCCAAAACAGGGTC
This sequence comes from Sus scrofa, assembly GCF_054392235.1. Lineage (NCBI taxonomy): Eukaryota > Metazoa > Chordata > Mammalia > Artiodactyla > Suidae > Sus > Sus scrofa. Next base: position 126,461,828 of record NC_139396.1, on the reverse strand, counting down.
AAAGTGACAGTTTCGCTAAGTGTTCTCATGGGTTGTGTCATATATAAACAACCAGAAAGAGCTGACGGTGCTGGGGATTTTCTGTGAGTGCATCCATTACTTCACTCATTCAGCAAATGTTTATTGAGTGCCTACTAAGTGCTAGAAAATAACGATAGCGAAAAATAAAACAAAACAAAAAAGAGATAGCTTCTGCCTTCAAGGACTTTCCAGTCTATCTAGGGAGGCAGACATTGAAGAAAACACACAGCTCTGTATTAGTCACAAATGACACTGAGTGTTCTCAAGAAAAAAGAAGCAGGGCAGCCTGATTTCAGTTTAGGCAGGGTGGGCAGCGAAGACCTCCGTGATGATGAGACATTTAGTCCTGAATCATCCAAGCGGAAGGCCTGTGTGTCCAATAAGTCAAAAGAGGAGAGAGAGGGGGTGTTTCGAGGCTGGAAATTAAAGAGTAGCCAGATCAGGTGGGGCCTGGGCCCCATGAAGGAATCCAGCTTTATTGGGAGCACCCTGGGGACCACTCCTCTCACACTGCCGACCTCTAATAGCGGTCTACTTCTAGACTGTTTTCTAGGCAACGATCTCAAAGAGAATGCAGGAGCCCAAAATCCTTTGGGAAAAAAGCTGTGAGATAAAATTCCTACAAGTAATTTGGGGCACCACAGGTATTCCCCTTAAGTTCAAGCTGTTCAGCCAAGTCACAAATTGGGATGGGAAAAAACCAGGATGATAAAAAATGTATGAGCTACTGAATCATAAAATGTTTTTATGATTTTAATATGACTGTAGAGTCACACAGTTCTTACATATAGATAGGACCTTGGCAATCACGTGGCCTAGTTCTTTTGCTCTATAGGGAAGAAACTAAAGCCCAGAAACTGACTTTGGAGATTCCTTTGGGATGAGAAAGTGAATGTCCCGAGTTGAGAAGCTCATCAGCCTGTCACTGAGGATGGCGCATCTGGAATACTAGGCTTCCAAGATGTAAAACCAGTTTCAGGTTCTCCCTCTTGGGAGTTCCCCTTGTGGCTCAGCGGGTTAAGACCCTAACCAGAATTCATGAGGATGTGGGTTTGATCCCTGCCTTTGCTCAGTGGGTTAAGGATCCAGTGTTCCTGTGAGCTATGGTGTAAGTTGCAGATACCCATTGGATCTGAGTTGCTATGGCTGTGGTGTAGGGTGGCAGCTGCAGCTCCAATTCAACCCCTAGCCTGGGAACTTCCATATGCCACACCTATGGCCCTAAAAAAACCAAACAAACAAACAAACAAAAGTTCTCCTTCTTGAAGTCTTCTTAATGTGTTGGTTTTACTCCACAATCCAATAACTTAAAGAGCTTTAAGGCACAAATAATAAAAGTCCTGTTTCCTCCTCTTGTGTGTATTGCCAAGCCCTAACCCCTGTGTGTCTCTAACCCCTACTGGCTACCTGGCCCTCAGCATCAGGGATTTTTGAAGTGTTCTATGTCATTAGAGATTTTCTTTTCATTCTGAGGCTCCTGATCAGGAATCCTGGCTTCCTTCAGGGGAAGCTGAAGAACCTGCAGATTTGATTGAATTAAACTATTTAAAAAGGATGAGGTGTTCCCCCTCTGGCACAGTGGGTTAAGAATCCAACAGCAGTGGCTCAGGTCACTGCAGAAGCACGGGTTTGATCCCCGGCCCAGTGCAATGAGTTCATGGATCCGTTGTTGCCACAGCTGCAATGTAAGTCACAGCTATGGCTCAGCTTTAGTCCCTGGCTCAGGAACTTCCATATGCTGTGAGTGCAGCCATAAAAACTAAATAAATAAAATAAATTAAATTTTAAAAGATGACACCTCTAGAGCCAAGCAGACATATCTGACCTGGGTAGAATATCACTTAGTTGACTTCAGATAAAATCTTTTACCTCTCTGGGCCTCTACTTCCCTTCAGATACTGCTGAAGGCAGTTGCATTTCTAATAATCTATATACTCAAGGTAAATCAAAAGAGGTTGGAATCTTGAGAGAAAATGTCCTTAACATCTCATTTTCTATAATAAGATGGAAGGAAGGAAGGGGGAGGAGAGAGAGGAGAGAGGGAGGGAAGGGAGGAGATGAAGGAAAAAAGGAAGGGAAAGAGGAAAGAAATCATTAGTGAACAAACTAAGATAGGAAAAGAGGGGAAAAGCTGTGCTTTCCAAACCTCTCTGCATCCTTCATAGAAATATATTGAGCTTGAGTTGTGAATAGCTGTCAAAACACAGCCCAGTGGAGCATACCTAAGAGTCTTTGGCAGATTTTGACTCTGGAAGTAGAGAATGGTTTGTGCTTCTGCAACTTCTGTTTAAGAAAGCAAATGAAGTTTCAAGAAAAAAAATAACTAGAGAAGAATGATTTTTTCTTTTAAATTTGTAATACTTCATACTGCAAAGATTCTATGAATTGTTGATATTTAGGAAAAGCACATAACCCAGATCCCAGCATGTAGCAAATGCTCAGTTAACGTTGGCTGTAATTCATACTAGAGAGAGCTATTGGCCCAGACATTAGGAAGTCTAAACTCTAGACCTCTGCATAACCATGTGACCTTAGCAAGTGTCTCCGCCTGAGTCTCTTTCTTATTTGTGAGACAAATGGACTGGATTGAATTCGATGGTTTATCTGGTATATTGGGCTTCTCCAGCTGGTATCCTCCAATTCCACTTCTAATGCCTCCAAGTCTGAAATGAGCACCGATATCATTTTAATGAAAAGAACTTTTTTCTCATATTATAGTATAAAGCACTTACATAACTTCACAGAATACTTCTCTTGCCTGCCCTAAATTGATAGATTTGGGGTGTTTTTTTTTTAATGTTTGTTGAAATAGAGTTGATTTATAATATTGTGTTAGTTTCATGTGTACAGCAAAGTGATTGTTATATATATAACCATACATATATCTTTCTGCGTGTGTACAGACACGCACACATCTTTTTAAGATTTTTTTTCCATTATAGGGTATTACAAGAAAGTTGATAGGTTTTTTTGGAGCATTAAAATTAGGGAAGTGACTCCTAGACTGGGAGGATGGACTAGTGGCTGCCAAGGGGGAGGGGGAGGGAGTGGGATGGACTGGGAGTTAGGGGTAAGTAGATTCACACTGTTGCATTTGGAGTGGATAAGCCATGAGGTCCTGCTGTATAGCACAACTATATCTAGGCACTTGTGATGGAACATGATGGAGGATAACGTGAGAAAAAGAATGTGTATATGTATATACATACATATACATGACTAGGTCACTGTTGTACAGCAGAAACTGACAGAACATTGTAAATCAACCATAACAGAAAAAATAAAATCTTAAAATTAATTAATTAATTAAAATAAAATTAGAGAAGTGGAGTTCCCATTGTGGCTCAGCTGGTTGGGAACCTGACTCATGTCCATGAGGATGCAGGTTCGATCCCTGGCCTTGCTCAGTGGGTTAAAGGATCCAACATGGCCGTGAGCATAGGTCATGGATGCCATTCAGACATGCTGTGGCTGTGGCATAGGCCAGCAGCTATCGCTCTGATTTGGCCCTGGCCTAGGAATTTCCATGTCACCGGTGCGGCCCTAAAAAGACAAAATAAATTAATTTAATTTAATTTAATTAATAAAATAAAATTAGAAAAGTAAATGGGATTAACACTTGCCTAAAGGACCAATTTCAGGAGCAAATTTTGAGCCAGTAATTACAATGTAAACCTTCTTAAGAAATGTCAAGTTAGAGAGTCTGATCCTAATATGGCATCATGATATCAGCTGGCTCTTAACCCAGTCACAGTGTTGAAGACTCAGTACTTCCTAAGACTGGATTCAATCACCCCTGGGAGACTGTCATTTCCCTGAGGGCTTCTCTTCAAGTAAAATTGTTTTTGCCTTCCCAACTGAGTCAACACATCTGTTCTTACCTATCTTAAAAGCTTCATCAACTCAACAATTGTCCAAAAGGAAGAGGGAAAAAAAAGCTATTGTGTGATGAAAAATGTTGGCAAATATTATGAAAACACATTCTTAAAACATCTCTCACTTCTGAGAAACAAAGTAAAATGTACGAGTCGTGTGTTTTTCTGTTTCATGACTAACAAAATGATTCACTGCTAAAATGAGTTACTTCGAACATATTTACGTAAAACAAGTGTGAACAGTTAATTGAGAAAATAAAAATAACCCAATTAGAAAAATAAACTTTGAATATCTCCTCTCTAAAAACACCAAACTTGGAACCCTTAAACTAGGCAAGGTGGTCACGTGCAGTGTTTTTTTGGGTTTTGTTTTTTTTTGTCTTTTTGCCTTTTCTTGAGCCGCTCCCTTGGCATATGGAAGTTCCCAGGCTAGGGGTCTAATCGGAGCTGTAGCTGCCAGCCTACACCACAGCCACAGCAATGCGGGATCCAAGCCGCATCTGCAACCTACACCACAGCTCATGGCAACGCCAGATCCTTAACCCACTGAGCGAGGCCAGGGATTGAACTCGCAACCTCATGGTTCCCAGTCGGATTCGTTAACCACTGAGCCATGACGGGAACTCCAGTCACGTGCAGTTTTAAGTTATTTGGATGTTAATTGTAGCTGCTATGCACAGGGAAGTTTTTTTTACCTGTACTGTCCAATACAGTAGTCACTACCATATGTGGTTACTGAATGCTTAAAATATGGCCGGTGAATTGAGATGTGTAAAATACACACTTTTTTTTTTTTTTTTGGTCTTTTTACAGCCACACCTATGGCATATGGAAATTCCCAAGCCAGGGTCAAATTTGGAGGTGCAGCTGCCAGCCTACGCCACAGCCACAGCAATGCAGGATCTGAGCCACACCTGTGACCTATGCTACTACACCTTGTAGCAATGCCGAATCCTTAACCCACTGGATAAGGCCAAGGATCAAGCCCACATCCTCATAGATACTAGTCAGTTCTTAACCCGATGAGCCACAACAGGAACTCATACACCCTGGATTTAAAAGACTTAAAACAACAACAAAAGAATGTAAAATACCTCAATAATTTTATACTGTTACATATTGAAATGACACCATTTTGCATATATTGGGTGAAACATATTATTAAGTTCATCTCTTTCTTTTTACTTTTAAATGTGCCTATTAGAAAAATCTATAATTATATACAAAACATGCATTTGTGGTTTACATTATATTTCTTTGGGACACTGCTGACTTATACTCTTGGCTTATGTTTATTATATGGCTTAGACTCCACCTAAGAATTCTTAGTCACCAGCATTTTGTTCTTTTTCCTAGAAGGATTCTGTATAGTGTGGTCTTATGAGTTTGTAACTAAAAGCTAAATGCCTAAAAGTATATCGAGTGATGAATATTTATTTAAATGAAAATATATCCATGTTAAATTAAATAGTGAAAAAAGGCTAAAAACAGTATGTAATGAAAAAATGCTCTCCCTCATTCATATAATTAAGGTAAAATATAGCAAATATTTAAAAGTTTTGTTACACCCACTGTTGGTGCTGATGAGGGGAAACAGCATTTTCATATGCTATTTGTGGGGAAATAAATTGGCACAAGCTCTTTGGGGGGCAACTTAGCAACAGCTATCAAATTTAAATGTACATTATCTTCAGTCCAGGATTTCCATCTCAGGGAATTTACCCTGCACTTACATTGGCACATATATGCAAAGATACATCACAAAAATTTTATAATAGCAAAAGACTGCAAATTATCTAAATGTTCATGAATAGGGAACTGGCTAAAAGGTTTTTTGGGGTTTTTTTTGTTTTTTTTTGTTTTTTTTTTTTTTGTCTTTTTGTCTTTTTAGGGCCACACCCGAGACATATGGAGGTTCCCAGGCTAGGGGGTTGAATCAGAGCGGTAGCTGCCAGCCTATGCCACAGCCACAGCAATGCCAGATCTGAGCCATGTCTGCAACCTACACCACAGCTCACAGCAACACTGGATCCTTAACACACTGAGCGGGACCAGGGATTAAACCCACATCCTCATGGATGTTAGTCGGGCTCGTTAACTGCTGAGCCATGATGGGAACTCCTGGCTAAAAGTTTTAGTACACTCATATACTGGAATACTGTGCTGTCAAGAAAATAGTGACAGTCTCAGCAGTAGTAGAAGTTGGAGTAGTAGTAAAAATTGTAATCTTAAGAAACAGTAGGAGTTCCCATTGTGGCTCTGTGGAAAGAATCTGACTAGGATCCACGAGGACACAGCTTTGATCCCTGGCCTTGCTCAGTGGGTTAAGGATCTTGCGTTGCCATGAGCTGTGGTGTAGGTTGAAGACGGAGCTCAGATCTGGTGTTGCTGTGGCTATGGAGTAGGCTGGCAACTACATCACTGATTCTACCCCTAGCTTGGGAACCTCCACATGCCACTGGTGTGGTCCTCAAAAGACCAAAAAAAAAGAAATAGTAAATTACAAAGCATAAGCATAGTGCAGGAATTACTTATTTACTCAGAATTATCCTAGATTATTTTTTTCTGCCATCATAGAGAATGAAAGTTTAAAATAATCACTAAGTTGAATTTTAGAGGGAAAAAAGTTATACTTTTCTCGATCACCTGAATTTTGGGGAATAAGTATTCAGACCTGCTACACTTGTGTTTATAACAGTTTGGAATTAGGATGAACTAACAAAGGGGAAAGACTAGAAGGCATCTTATGAAAGGGACGGGCACACAGCACTCCATAAATCTTGGTTATTGTTATCATTACCCATAATAATTCAAGTTAAAAGAGATGCAAACTAGGAGTTCCTGTCGTGGCTCAGTGGTTAACAAATCCGACTAGGAACCAAGAGGTTGCGGGTTCGATCCCTGGCCTTGCTCAGTGGGTTAAGGATCTGGCGTTGCTGTGAGCTGTGGTGTAGGTTGCAGATGTGGCTTGGATCCTGAGTTGCTGTGGCTGTGGTGCAGGCCAGCAGCAACTGCTCCGATTAGACCCCTAGCCTGGGAACCTCCATATTCTGCGGGAGTGGCCCTAGAAAAGGCAAAAAGACAGAAAAAAAAGAGAGAGAGAGAGAGAAAGAGATGCAAACTAAACCAAGAAAGTGACAGCTGGGTAGGGGAAAAGAGAAAATGAGCCATGCAACAGCTATGGAAGAAGTAGAATGGACAGGATTTGGGGACTGGAAGTCTGTAAGCTAGGGTAAGCCTGCAGAATAACGTTCAGGGTGGGCTGGAACAGTGAGGTGGACTGATGGAGTCAGGAAACTCAGAAGAAGATGCAGCTATGAGGAAAAGATAAATTTACCTTGGGACATTTTAAATTTAAAGAGAGTACAGCTGCACATACATAGAGAACAGACTTGTGGTTGCCAAGGGGGAGCAGGATGGACAGGGAGTTTGGGGTTAGTAGATGCAAACTATTACATTTAGAATGGATAAGCAATGAGGTCCTACTGAATAGCACAGGGAACAATATTCAGTCCCTTGGGATAGACCAAGATGGAAGATAAGATAGCGAAATGTAGGAGTTCCCATCATGGCTTAATGGTTAACGAACCCAATTAGTATCCATGAGGATGGAGGTTCGATCCCTGGCCTTGCTCAGTGGGTTAAGGATCCAGCGTTACCATGAGCTGTGGTGTGGGTTACAGACTCGTCTCAGATCCCACCTTGCTGTGGCTCTGGCATAGCCCAGCAGCTACAGCTCCGATTTGACCCCGAGCCTGGGAACCTCCATGTGCCGTGGGTGCAATCCTAAAAAAGAGAGAAAGAGAATGTGCATATATATATACACACACATATATATAATATATATATATATAGGCTGGGTCACTTTGCCGCAGCGCAGAAATTGGCACAATAGTGTAAATCAACTATACTTTAATAAAAAATTTAAAAAAGAGTATAACTGAATCACTATGCAGTATAGCAGAAATTAACACATCATAAATCAACTATACTTCATTTTTAATATAAGTAAATTTTTAAAAATTTAAAGAAACTTTTGAACCTTTAAACATGTCCACTGGGTAATTGGATCCATGCCTCCAGAGCTCAGTGGGAGAGGATTAATTTAGAGAAACGCCTTTCGCTATCTATTCTCACTGTAGAGGTGGTGCAATAGTTAAAGGCTTGGGTTTAGATGAAGCTTCTCAGGGAGAGCTAAGGATAAGCCCAAGGGAAAACAATGCTTATAAGGTGTTATGGTTGAACTGTGTCCACTACCCAAATTTATATGTTGATGTCCAAACCCCCAGTACCTCAGACTATAACCTTATTTGGAAGTAAGGTCATTACAGATATAGTTAAGATGAGGTCACCGGAAGAGAGAAGACTAACCGAGTATGACTGCTGTCCTTTTTTTTTTTTTTTCTCTTTTAGGGCTGCACTCTCAGCATATGAAAGTTCCCAGGCTAGGGGTCCAATTGGAGCTACAGCTGCTGGCTGAAGCCAGAGACACGGCAACATCAGATCTGAGCATCAACTGCGACCTACACCACAGCTCACGGCAACGCCGGATGCTTAACCCACTGAGCGAGGCCAGGAATGGAACCCGCAATCTCGCAGTTCATAGTCGGATTCATTTCTTTTCTTTTCTTTTTTTTTTTTTTTTTTGTCTTTTTGCTATTTCTTTGGGCCGCTCCCATGGCATATGGAGGTTCCCAGGCTAGGGGTCCAATTGGAGCTGTAGCCGCCAGCCCACACCAGAGCCACAGCAACGGGGGATCCGAGCCATGTCTGCAACCTACACCACAGCTCATGGCAATGCCAGATCGTTAACCCACTGAGCAAGGGCAGGGACCGAACCCACAACCTCATGGTTCCTAGTCGGATTCGTTAACCACTGCGCCACGACGGGAACTCCCGGATTCATTTCTTGTCTTTTTTTTTTTTTTTTTTTTTTTTTTTTTGTCTTTTGTTGTTGTTGTTGCTGTTGCTGTTGCTATTTCTTGGGCCACTCCCGCGGCATATGGAGGTTCCCAGGCTAGGGGTTGAATCGGAGCTGTAGCCACCGGCCTACGCCAGAGCCACAGCAACGCGGGATCCGAGCCGTGTCTGCGACCTACACCACAGCTCACGGCAACGCCGGATCGTTAACCCACTGAGCAAGGGCAGGGATCGAACCCGCAACCTCATGGTTCCTAGTCGGATTCGTTAACCACTGCGCCACGACGGGAACTCCCGGATTCATTTCTGTTGCACCACAACCAGAACTCCATTTTTCTTTTTTTCCTTTTCTTTTCTTTTCTTTTTTTTTTTTTTTTTTTGCTGTCCTTGTGAAAAGGGGAAATTCAAACACAGAGGCATACACACAGGGAGAATGCCACAAAACAGTGAAGGCAGAGATCAGGGTGATGCTTTTACAAGCCAAGAAACCATCTTGCCAACATATTGCTCTCTGACTTCAAGCCCCCAGAGCCATGACACAACAAATGTCTGTTGTTTAGGCCATGTAGTTTGTAATATTTTGTTATAACAGCCCTAGAGAATAAATACAGAAGTAAACAGAGAATGAAAAGCCTACAAAAAAACCTCCAAATGTGTTAAGGTCCCTGAAAGGAAGAAATCCAAAAAAGCATGGCATCACCTAGCCAAGACCAGGAAAGAACTCCAAAGGGAGGTCATAGTCAATAAAATCAAAGGTGGCCTCCAGCAAGGCAGTAGAGGGGCCACTGGCAACCTTGGAAAGAGCCATTCCAGTGGAGTCAGAGACATGGAAGCCAAATTGCTGGGGCCTGAATAAGAAGTGAGGAAGAAAAACAGACTTCAGACGTTTGGGGAAGGAAAGAAAAGGATGGAAAGGAACTTAAAGGGAGACCATTGGGTCCCATTTTTTTTTCAATGATTTGGTACAGCTATTTGATAAGGACAATGAGCCAGTGGAGAGGGAGGAAACAGAAGGAGAAATCGAGATAGAGGTGATGGAGATGAGCTTGAAATTGAGGGAAAGAAAGAGAGAGAAGGAGGAGGAGGAGAAGAAGGTGGGGGGGGGAAAGGAGGAGGAAGAAGAGAAGAGGAAGGGGGAGGGGACAAGGAGGGGAAGAGGGAAGGAGAGAAGATGGAGAAGGTGGAGTTGGAGATAGAGATGAGAGAGACAGAGAAGAAGTAGGAGAAAGAGGGGGAAAAGGAGGAAGGGGAGGGAGAGAAAGAAAGAGGGGCAGAGGGAGGAGAAGGGGAAAGGAGAAAAGATCTCAGGATTGAAGAGAAGCCATTCTGATGGCTGGTTGGTATGTTTAAGGAGAGCCACATCACAGTTCCCGACAGCTGTGGCAGCAAGGCCAGGGGTCCGGGGGCCACAGCTGGGAACGGCCATGATGGAAGCAGTGGGACAGGCCTTTAATCCAGTGAGCAAGAGTGGCAGCAGCAATGTCCTCGACAGACTGATTTATTTGTAATGTGATTTTGGCCCCAGCCTGACTGCTGTTCCATTTTTTCTGAGCTGATTCCACAGCCTCTCTGTGGATTCTGGGAGCTGCCCACCGTCTTTGGGATCAATCGTTTTTCTATTTCAATCAACTTGAGTCAGCTTCTGTCACTTACACCTAAGAACTTGGCCTGATCCAATCACGCCAGCACTTTAAAGGAAACCTTTTGAGGGAGTTCCCATTGTGGCTCAGTAGTTAACAAATCTGACTAGGAACCATGAGGTGGCAGGTTCGATCCCTGGTCTTGCTCAGTGGGTTAAGGATCCGGCATTGCCATGAGCTGTGGCGTAGGTCACAGACATGGCTCAGATCCTGAGTTGCTGTGGCTCTGGTGTAGGCTGGTGGCTACAGCTCCGATTAGACCCCTAGCCTGGGAACCTCCATATGCCACAGGAGCAGCCGTAGAAAAGGCAAAAAGACAAAAAATAAATAAATAAATAAAATTAAAAATAAAATAAATAAAATAAAATAAACCTTTTGAATCCTTCCAGCAAGTCTCAGAGGTAGATTTATATTATCATCTCCATCTTCCCAGTGGAGGAACTGAAAGATAAAGAGTTTAAGTTATTTGCGCAATATCACAGAGCTAGTAGAGAGTGCAGCCAGGCTCAACCCCAGATCTATTTGCTGCCAAAGCATTTAAATGCCACACTCTGCTGTCCTTTACTTAAGCAAGCTCCATAAATGCTACGACTGCATACCCTCTACCCCATTGTTGCTGTATCCTCTACCCCATTGTTGCTGTATCCATCCTGTGTCCTCCAGGATGCTGAGATAGTGTTAGGAGTGTAAGAGGTTACTAGGAAGGTAGATGCCTGTAAAAGATAAAGGAGGGGACATGGGGGAGTTCCCGTCATGGCGCAGTGGTTAACGAATCCGACTAGGAACCATGAGGTTGCGGGTTTGGTCCCTGCCCTTGCTCAGTGGGTTAACGATCCGGCGTTGCCGTGAGCTGTGGTGTAGGTTGCAGACGCGGTTCGGATCCCCCGTTGCTGTGGCTCTGGCATAGGCCTGTGGCTACAGCTCCGATTGGACCCCTAGCCTGGGAACCTCCATATGCCGTGGGAGCAGCCCAAGAAATAGCAAAAAGACAGAAAAAAAAAAAAGGAGGGGGTAATGGAATTGGGCAGGGAGAGCCTCAGATCACAATGCAAATCTGACAGTCTCAGCCACTCCCATGAGGAGCTTTGGAGTGCAAAGGTTGCTCATTCAAGAAGTCCCACCTTACACAGAAAGAGCCAGGTCTGCCTTCATCATGCTCTATCATTGGCTGGGGGCTGCCCGGGAAGAGCGCAGTCTCAGCTTGAAACTACGGTGGATGCCAGAGGTGCTGCATTAATTGTCCCCCTACCAGCTGAAAGCCAGGCTCCTTCTGGAAGAGAGAGCTGTGCAGCAAACATCCATGGCTGCTGCATCTACCATGCACCTCTGTTCCTCTGGGAAATTCTCAGGGATTTTAAAACCTGTATTCAAGAACCTCATTCTGCACTCCCTCCACCACGTGTGGGGTTTGGGCTCCCACAACACCCACTCCGCCCTGATTCTACTTGGTCATGCATACATCAGCAAGTCCCAGACTTTAAAGACATATAAAGTAGCTGCTCCTCAAATAATAATAATAATAATAATAATAATAATAATAATAATAATAATAATGGTCTCTATTATAAATATTCATTTGCAAGGCTAGTTCACTAGCAAAACTGTAACTCTCATGTACCTCTGACAACTCACAGCCCTTCTTCCAGTTTTGTACCAATTCTGAAAGGAATCCCAACAGCTCACATGTTGTGTGTATGGCCAGGCAGCTTCTCAAAATGACCCTTTTGCTGATTGGGATAAAAAAGCAGAATACATTGAAGCTGAGTGAAACCTCAAATGGCTGTTTTTCAGGGTGATTGCCTGCTTCAGTGCCTCTGTGTCAGTGCTATTATCTCCAAGTTTTGAAAAGAAAATAATCATTCCATTCACAAACCCTTGTTAAGCTCCTGGGTCCTAGGCACTGTACCAGGAGCTGAAGTTAAAGTGGTTGTGATGGTTGTACACTACGTCTACCTTTTTTTTTTTTTACAATTCTCCCTTCAAATGATGGAATGTGACTTTCCTTCCCTTGAGTGTGGGCCAGACTGCATGAGTCACATTTAACAAATAGAATGTGACCGAAGTGACAGTATGACTTCTGAGATGAGGTCATAAAAGGCAATGTGGCTTCCTCCTTGCTCTGTGTTACATCACTCTCTCTGGGGAAAGCCAGCTGTCGTGTCCTGAGGATGCTCAAGAAGCCCTATGGAAAAGTCCATGTGGCGAGAACTGAGGCCTCCCGCCAATAGCCATGTGAGGGAACCATACTGGAAGTGGATCCTCCAGCTTTAGTCAAGCCCCGGATGATGCAGCCCCAGCAACATCTTGATCAATGCTTCATGAAAAACCCCAAGCCACAGCCATCCAGTCAAGCTACTCCCAAATTCCTGACCCACAGAAACTGTGAAATAATAAATATCTATTATTGTTTTAAGCCATCAAATTTTGGGGCGATTTGTTATATAGCAATAGAAATAGTGGTAGAAGAGACAAACATGGTTCCCGTTCTCATGCTGGGAGCAAATAATAACCTATTATTACACAAATGTGGAAACACTGAGAGTCAAATCATGCCCAGCAAATCCATACAGATGTTATGATTTCCCACTGACATGCAGTGTGGGAAGATTTGTTACATTATTGTATTGATTGTGACTGGGATATTGATTTGGAGTCTACTTTGTCACCCAAAGAAAGGTCTAGCACGTCTTCATACCATGATCATTGTGGACACTGTGGCTAAAATGGGAGGGCTCTGGAGCTGTAAACACAGTGTGGGTTCAGGTCAGAGTGAGTGCCATGGCCACCCAAGCTCCATGCAAACCATGGTGCAAGGAGGACAGAAGCCAAGACCTCTACAGGGAAAGCTTATCTGAAAAGATGACAAGAGTTCTGAGAGAAGCAAAAAAGAAGCAAGAGACCATGTGTCTCCGGGGAGAGATGGCCTGACAACTATCCATCCCCTGGGAGCCAAATGGACTTTTGGATTGTATTTCATAAAATTTTCATATTTTTTCCAATAAATCTCCTTTTCATGTGAGCTAACTAGCTGAGTCGGCTGTCATTGCATTCACACAGTCCCCACCCCAGCCTCTTTTCTGGTGTCGCCTCTTCCAGGATCTGGCTTCTCCAGGGCACCCTGCATGGAAAACCAGAGGAGTGATTACTGTTTCAACATGTCACCCTCTCCTCCACGTACACACAAACCTTAGCCAGGTCCCCACTCCTACAGCACCTCAGCCTGGCATTTACTGTCCTCCTCCTTCTGGTTCCAACTCACCTTTTCAGGGCTCCCCTAGTTATACCCCATCGCTGGATAAACCAAAAACCCTGAAGTTCCCCCAGTGTGTCTTGCTTTATGACCTTCAAACATTTTTTTCCAGTCATTCTTTCCACCTGGAAGCCCATTCCTCCCCTCATCTACCTTCCTTTATTCTAGTTATCTAGCAAAGATGTTCTTAAATGCTTCTCCATGAAACAGCTTCAGCTGACACAGGGTCTCCCTCCCTCCTCTGAATGCCTACTTTATGCCTTGGTAGGATACAAATCGTCCTCTGTCTATACTTCAACTATATATGTATGTAGCTTATCATCTCTACAAAGTCATAAGCTTCTTGAGGATGAGAACAAGGTTATTCATCTTTATATCAACTTGGTCCTAAGCCTCCTTCTCTTTGCACTCTCTCCTCCCTCCTTTAATGATCTCATGATCTATAACTTACTTCATCCATCTAAATGCTGTCTCCAGCCCAGACTTCTCCTCACACCTGCCTATGTGACACACCCACATGGGTGTCTCAAGGCCCCTCACACTCAACATGTTCAGGGGAAACCCTCATGATGCACTTGGCCCAGCTCAGGCCTCCTTTGTGTTTCCTTTCTCAGCAAATGCCACCAGTGCCCCAATCAGCCATCCGATGCTTCCAGTCAGATTCTAGGAGTCACCCTTGAATTCTCCCCTCTGTCAACCTCTGTGTCTAATCCATCACCAGGTCTTACTGATTTCACTTTCTCAATGGTATTTAAATCCCATAATTTTCCCTCATCTCCACTGCCACACCCTAAATCCAAGATATCTCTCACCTTGCCCACCTTCTTCCATTTGGTACCCAAACTAGACTCCCCCTATTAACTCCAGCTTCATAACACCAATCCATTCTGGGTCATATGGATAGAATAGCATTTGGGTTTTGAAAACCGAATCTGGCCAGGTCATCCCTAAAGGCTTAAGTTCTTCAATGACTTTCAGTTGTTCTTAGGAAAAGACCCAACTTAATATAAATGACCCCAGGGCTCTGTATTATCTGGCCCTGTTACCTCTCCAGACTAATTTTGTGCTATTTTCTTCCTCTTCTCAACATTTTGGTCACAGGGTACTACTTTCAGTTCCTCAAAAGTGTCTTGCTCTCTACGGCCTTGGGGCCTTCACACATGCTCTTTCTTTTTACTTCATCTACCTACCACTTTTGCCTAATAAACTCCTTTCATCCTTCTAGTCTCAGCTCAGACCTCAGCTCCTCAAAGAAGCCTCCCCAGACCAGATGTGGTCCCTCATTGTTCCCTTGATTTCCTTTCATTGTATTTAGATTATTTTATAATTACATATTTCCATGCTATTTGAAGTTAGAAATCCTGCCTGTTGTGTTCACAGTTACATCTCCAGCACATAGACAGCAGAGGAGTTGCTCAACAAAATTTGTTTTAAAAGGGAGGAAGGGAGGAAGGAAGGAAAAGATTCAAGTAACCACCAACAAAATCTGGATAGACCAAAACTCAGCAAAATATATTCATGGCCTGGTACATCTGATTGCCAATATCTTCAAGATATGTTAAGTTTTTCTTGAAGCCTAAAGATTTCATATTTTCCTCTATTTTATATTTGCCTCAGTTAGGGTTTCATGTAGCTGAAAATAAATGACCATAGGATTTAACTAAATAGAGATTTTCATCTTCTCTCATAATTGAAGTTTTGAGGTAAGGCTGAGGCAGCTGTTTAAGGAAGTCAAGGTTCCAGGCTCCTTCTTTCTCTGCCACTCCTAGCACCTGACTTTATTCCTCAGAACCAAAAGCTGGCCTGATGCCCCTCCAACATGGTAGCCATACTCTAGGCAGAAAGAAGGGGAAGGGTAAAAGGCAAAATGATCAAACCGACAAGCTTTTGCACAGCAAAGGAAACCATAAAAAAAACCCAAAAGTAACCTAGAGAATGGGAGAAAATAGTGTCAAATGATGCAACTGACAAGGGCTTAATCTCTAAAATATACAAACAATTTATATAACTCAACAGCAAAAAAGCCAACAATCCAAGGGAAAAATGGGCAAAAGACCTGAATAGACATTTCTCCAAAAAAGATATACAGATTGCCACCAAGCACATAAAGAAATGCTCAACATCACTGATTATTAGAGAACGGCAAATGCAAATCCAAACTACTATGAGATACCACCTCACACCAGTCAGAATGGCCATCATTAATAAGTCCACAAATAACAAATGCTAGAGAGGGTGTGGAGAAAAGGGAACCCTCCTGCACTGTTGGTGGGAATGTAAATTGGTACAACCACTATGGAAAACAGTGTGAAGGTACCTTAGAAAACTATATATAGAACTACCATATGACCCAGCAATCCCACTCTCAAGCATATATCTGGACAAAACCTTCCTTGAAAAAGATACATGCACCTGCATGATCATTCCAGCACTATTCACAATAGCCAAGACATGCAAACAACCTAAATGTCCTTTGACAGACGACTTGATTGAGACCATGTGATTTATATACACAATGGAATACTACTCAGCCATAAAAAAGAACAAAATAATGCCATTTGCAGCAACATGGATGGAACTAGAGACTCTCATACTAAGTGAAGTCAGAAAGAGAAAGACAAATACCACATGATACCATGTGGATAAAAGTGATAAGTTCCATCAAATACATGTTGTTTTACATATGTAATCCTAAATGTAGACTAATCTTTCCTCCTTGAAATGTTATTCTTACTAGTGCATACACTTAATTTTAAAAATTTAATTTCAAGTTAATTAAGTCAAAATTTGAGCCTGCAATTAAAGCCTGCTGCCACTAGGTGTTGTTTCTTCAATCAGTTGGGTTTTTTTGTTCACACCCTTCATGCAGATATTTGTTCAGCTATAGCAGGAGCAAATGAGACTCTCCACACATCTATTAAAAGAAAGATGTAGACTATGCACGTAATTAATTACGCTGAAGTTAAAAACAGGGATATCAGAAGGCTACATAAGAAGAATTAAGAATGCAAGGGATTCACAGTGGTTGAGCCCAACCTAGACAGAGTTCAGAATGAGGGAACTAGAGGGATTTGTGGGGAGAGGTTTCTTCAAAAAGAAAATGACAAGTCTGATGACTCAGAAGCAAGAACTAATTAAGTATGGAACATAGGCAATAAGAATATAGCAAAGAGGACATACCTACTATGTGGGGGAACATGTTTTTCAATTAGTATCACTGCCTTTCATTAGTTAAACTCAACAAATATTTATTGACCATCATCTATGTGCCAGAAATTCTGGGAAAGCTAGTACTCCTCCCTGCCCTGCAAGGGAACAGAAAGAATATTACCGCTCAATGGAATTTTGGAGGACATATATTCTACTTCCCCATTTTATAGATAAAGATATTAAGGTCCAGAAATATTAAATGACTCCCCATTGTCACCAGTTAGTTAACAGAAAACCATGGCAGGATCCAGTGTCTTTAGAGTCTCACCCCAACAAAACCTTCAAGTCTGCCCATCTCCTTGATGGGGCAGTTCCTTACTTTCAGAGAGGATGAGGTTTTGTTATTGCTGCTGCTGCTCTGTTTCATTTTTTACAATTAACTTACCATGTACAAAGGCATGCAATTGAAAAATTGTCCCTGTAGGGAGTTCCCGTCGTGGCTCAGTGGAAACAAATCTGACTAGCATCCATGAGGATGCAGGTTGGATCCCTGGCCTCGCTCAGTGGGTCAGGGATCTGGCGTTGCTGTGAGCTGTGGCATAGGTCAGCGGCTACAGCTCCAATTCAAACGTTAGTCTGGGAACCTCCATATGCTGCAGATGCAGCCCTAAAAACACACACACACCCAAACAAAAAATTGTCCCTGTAAGTAATGAGGTCCTACTATACAGCAAAGAGAACTATATCCAGTCTTGTGGAATAGACCATGATGGAAGATAATGTAAGAAAGGGAATATATGTGTGTGTATACATATACATATGTAAATATATACACATATACATATATGTATGTATGGCTGGGTCACTTGGTTTTACAGCAGAAATTGGCACAACATTGTAAATCAACTATACTTTAATAAAAAAAAAAAACCCGATTCTCAGAAATCCATGTTATTTTTCACCATCATCAAGCATCTATCAGCTGAACCCAAGATGAAAATTTCTCTCCTCCTACTCAATGCCAATCACTCTACTCTGCCCTCCCTTTCTCAAAGCTTTCTTCCTCTGGCTTCCCTCCCCACCCTTCAGCACCTCTGGGAACACCCACCAGGTTGAACTGCACTTGTTAATTGATGGTTTCAAGATTGCTCTGATGTCATTTCAGAAGCTATGTCTCCCACTTACCTTTGTAAGCTCCAGAAAAACAAAGGCAGTACTTCTCAAGGGCTAAAGGTTTAGAACAAGAAAAACCTAGATTACAACCAAAGTCCTGCCATTTACTGCATAGCCTTTGGAAAATTATTTAACAAAATTGAACTTCGGGGTCCCTGTGTGTACAATGAAGAAATCAACACCTAATTCATCAGGGTGATGCAAGGATTTAATGAGATAAGGCATTAAATCCTTATCTTTGGATAAGGATTTATCCTTGGATTCTGCTGTTGCTGTGGCTGTGGTGTAGGCCAGCAGCTGTAGCTCCAATTAAACCCCTAGCCTAGGAATCTCCATATGCTGCAGGTGTGGCCCTAAAAAGACAAAAAGAAAGAAAGAAAGAGAGAGAGAGAGAGAGAAAGGGAGGAAGGCAGGCAGGCAGGCCAGCAATGATGTACCTCCTTCATTGGGTGGTTGTGAGAATTAAATGAAAGAAAGTCTAAAGTGCCTATAACAGTCAAAGACAAATGTAAATTAAATGAGAGTTATTATTACCCATGATTTTGTCTTATAAAAACTATGGGCCCCTTGGATTAAAAGGTGAAATAAAATACCATGTTAGCCAATTGCAAACCAATTATCTAACTTGAACCCAAAACAAAAAGTAATTACAGTCAACCCCTGATCATACTTGTGATCTTAGGACCATGAAAACCATCTCTCAAGGCCACCACATCCTATCCCACCTTCTCATAGAATTACATTCTTAATTCTGTTAAACTGAAATTTCTTTGATCCCTCCAAATCTCATTACATACAACTTCCTTGTCTTAGTCCTTATAAATTATTATCCTCTCTTACAAATAGTTTTGAGGAGATTGTCAAAGAGAAAAATCCTTATGAGATTTTGTACATTCTTTTTTCCTTTCTTTTTTTTTTTTTTTTTTTTGGTCTTTTTGCCTTTACTAGGGCTGCTTCCCACAGCATATGGAGGTTCCCAGGCTAGGGGGCTAATCGGAGCTGTAGCTGCTGGCCTATGCCACAGCCACATCAACGCAGGATCTGAGCCGAGTCTGTGACCTACACCACAGCTCACAGCAACGCCAGATCCTTAACCCACTCAACAAGGCAGGGATCGAACCTGAAACCTCATGGTTCCTAGTCAGATTCGTTAACAACTGCGCCACAATGGGAACCCCGGGATTTTGTACATTCTTAAGTCAGTGGTTCTGCTAAGCAATGAGGTTGGCAGAGATAAAAGGCCGTGATCACTTCAGAGCTTGTAACCTAAGTGTGAATTGTGGTTATAACAACTAAGAAGAGTGGTCAGTTAGCTGCACTACCCAAGAAGGATTCCTAGTAGTTAGTGATACGTTGTGACAGCAGCACGTATTTAAGAAAGGAAAGCTGAGAAAGATTCCAATTTGAAAGAGACTGGAAATATTTCATGAAATGTTTGTGAAATTTGTGCAGTGGGTATACCCAAGTCAGGATAGAGACCTCAACGCTGACTGAACATAACTCTTCTCCTACAAGAAAGAATATAAAAGATGGTGGCTATATGTGTAGGTTTTGGAGTCAGACCAGGGTTCATTTTTACCACTTCTTTGTTATGTAACCTTGAGTAAGTCAAAAGTCAGTGTCCCTATGAATAAAACTTAGATCATAATACATACCTTGTGGAGCTATGAATAGAATTGAATAAAGCAACAAATGTGAAATTCCCAGCACAATGTCCTACATATATCTGCTCACTACATTCAAGTTTTTAATACTATTGTACACCATAATAAACACAGATGGGACACCAACATCAAATGCTTTCACTGACATGTCGAATCTGAAAAAAGGACAGACTGAACTTCTTTGCAGAACAGATACTGACTCACAGACATTGAAAAACTTACGGTCTCCGGAGGAGAGAGTTTGGGGCGGGGGGAGGGGGGGGTTGGGGATGTGCTTGGGCTATGGGATGGAAATCCTGTGAAATTGGATTGTTATGATCATTGTACAACTACAGATGTGATAAATTCATTTGAGTAATAAAAAAAAATCACAGATGGGGGTTAATATCCAAAATATATAAAGAATACATACAACTTGATGGCTATCATCAAGAAGGGAAGGAGTTCCCACTGTGGTGCAATGGGATTGGCAGTGTCTCTGCAGCACCAGGACATAGGTTCCAACCCCGGCCTGGCACAGTGGGTTAAAGGATCCACCATTGCCTCAGCTGCAGCATAGGTTGAAGCTGTGGCTCAGATCTGATCCCTGATCCAGGTAACTCTATATGCCATGGGTGGCCAAAAAAAGAAAAAAAAAAAGGGAAGAAGAAGATAAGGGATAAATGCTGATGAGTATGTGGAGAAAAGGGAAACTCTGTGCACTGTTTGAATGTAAGTTGGTACAGCAATGGAGGAAAACAATATTGAGGCTCTTCAAAACTTTTACAATGGAATGACCATGATCTAGCATTTCCTATCCTGGGTATGTAACCAAAGGAAATGAAAACAGAATTTCAAAGAGAAACATGCACTCCTATGTTTACTGCAGCGTTAATTACAATAGCAAGATACGAAAACATCTCAAGTGCCCATCAATGGATGAACGGATAAAGAAGATGTGATATACAAACAATGGAATATAATTCAGCTTTGAAAAAGAAGGAAGCCCTGCCATTTATGACAACATGAATGGATCTTTAGGACATTATGTTAATTGAGATAAGTTAGAGAGAAAAAGACAAACACTTTAGAATATCACTTACATGTGGAATCTAAATAAGTCAAACACATAGTAAATGGTACTTTCCAGGAGTCAAAGAGTAGGGGAATAGAAGAGCTGTTGTTTAAGGGTGCCAGCTTTTAAATAGTATACAAATAAGTCCTGGAGATCTAATACATAATATAGTGATTATAGACAACAATACTGTATCATAAATATCAAACTTACTAAGAGACTGGATCCTAAATATTTCCACCACAAAAAAGAAATGATAATTGTGTGATGTGATCTGAGGTGTTAACTAATGCTGCAATGGCAATCAAATTACAATATATAAATGTATCAATTCAAAGTGTTATAGACCTTAACTTATGTAATATCACATGTGAATTATACCTCAATTTAAAAAAAGAAAAACAGAGTGAATGTGTTCCAAATGGGAAATCTCTGGGTTTATTCAGAGAGGGCTATATAGCTGTTGTTATTTTCTTCATCATTATGATGAGATGATCAACTTAACTCTAGAAATTAAGAATAAGAAATGAACCCCACCTAAATAAAAAGCATTACCAATTCTTCCCCTTATTTCCAGTTACATGTTGGCAGGAAGTTTTTAAGTCATAATGTGCACACTGTTAAGTTTATGCTTTTAACCACCATGTATTTTTCCTATATTGTACCAATACTTGCTTTGGGAGTTCCCTGGTTGCCTAACGGGTTAAGGATCTGGCATTGTCATTGCTGTGGCTAGGGTCACTGTCGTGGTGCAGGTTTGAGCCCTGGCTTGGGAACTTCCACCTGCAGCAGATGTGGCAAAAAAAAAAAAAAAAAACCTAAGGACTTTGGGTGACAATGACATGGTCAGGATAGATTCATCAATTATACTATTCTGGTGGAGGATGCTGATAATTTGGGAATCTATCCATGTGTGGGGGCAGAGGGTATATGGGAAATCTTTGTGTCTTCCGATCAACTTTGCTGTGACACTAAAATTGCTCTGAAAACTAAAGTCTATTAGAAGAAAAAAAACCTAAAAGCACTTTGAATCACACCAACTGAGTCAAGGGGAGACATGGAGAATGCAAATGGTGAATTTCACATGTCAATTTGACACAGCAGTTTCAACCAACTCCCTGTCCATTTTTCTCCAGCTCTCCCAAGAGGGGCACTTGGAGCTTGTGCTATGCCTTTGTGTATCTGCAGTGGAAAACCTGGGAGAAGAAGGCAGCACCACTTCCTCAGAGCTGTGCAGCCACAGGCCAGGGCCACAGTTTTGCAAGTGGGGCTCAGGCTGGATTCAGCTTCAATTGGCCTCCTCAACCAGGCACTTTTGCACAGTGCGCTAACTGTGGAACAGTACACAGTGACCTGTTGAACTATCAGAGTAATTGTCAACTATATGATCCAGTCAGAGATGAAAGCTGCATTGTTTTTTATGAAACAGAGGGAAAAACAAAAAGAAGAAGAGGGTTCCAGAATAGGAACCTTTGAATAATGGAGTTGACTCTTTTGAAATCTCAGCATCAACTGCTCCATCTTACTTCTCTCATTCTAAACCCACAGACTCAGCTGAAAAACCAAGAATATATTTACATAGGATGGATTCAACCACAAACTATCTGAATTAATGTTGAAGGACCTGATTTGACTCTGCTCCATGAGACCAGACACAGTATTTATTTTTTTCTCACTATTGTTTCTCCAGCTTTTAACATAGTGCTTGGTAAATAAAAATGTGTTCAGTAAATATTTATTGGCTGAATTGCTGTTTTTTATAGGGGAATAATAAAGCCAATTGCTTCACTCCTTTCATATGCATGAGAGCACTTCCCTCACAGTTTAAGCACAATAAAAATGCTCTGAACATTTGTAAAGTCTGGAGATATAAAGAAAGAAGGCAGGTGGAAGAGAAGGGCATTGATAAAGTCTGCACCAGTTTGGGAGTTGAGAACCTGGGTTTTGGAGTCAGAGAGACCTAGGTTTGAATCCCAGCTTTTCCATCTACTAAACTGGGAACTCTACGCAAAATGACCAAAACTGTCTCAGCTTCCTCATCTCTAAAGTAATAGTGACAATAATGCCCGCTTAACAGAGTTGTTGAGCAGATTACATGTCAATAAATAAGTAAATATGTGTGTGTGTGTGTGTGTGTGTGTGTGTGTGTGTGTGTGAACCATCTAACACAATTAATTACTGGCGCATTGTAAATGCTCAATAAATGCCAGGTATCATTAATTTTTCTGTGCTTTCAGAAGGCTAGGGGGAAAAAGAAAGTAAAAGAGGGACAAATTATACAAATGTGGCAAAATCTCAACAGCTGGTGAATCTAGATGATGTATACATAGAGGTTCCATGTATTGATCTTCCTACTTTTACATATGTTTGAAATTTTCCATAAAAATTTTTCAGTTAAAAAGCAGAAAAATATACAAAAGCTCAACTGCCTCCAAACCAACCAAATATTCATGCCCTCAATAACTTAAGCACTGTGTGTAGGACATCATGTGCCCTCGCTATGCGGGACGCTGGGGACCCTGCGCTCAGGGAGCTTATGGTCTGGTTAGAGATTGACACTGAACGCACAGTCACACAAACACATACATACGCACAAGCTAAGGAAATTCTCCACAAAGTGGTCTGGCTGTGCTGAGAAGTCAGAGAAGGACTGGGTTTAGAGAAGGAAGTCAGGAAGGCACCTCTGAGGAAGTGGTATGTAAACGAAGACCTGAAGGAGCCTAGCTGGGCAAGGCAAGGAGAAAAGCAGCCAGGTGGCAAAGGGCAAAGCACCCAGAAGGAGCACCCAGATCAAAAGTCCCAAAACCAGAGGTCCTGAGGCAGGAATGGAGGGCAGGCCAGTATGGCTGGAGCACAGGGCAAGGGAAAAGGAGGCTCAAGAGGAGACCGGAGAGCTGGCTTTGCATGCCCTCGAGGAGCTCTGGGCCCTGGTCCTCTGTGTCCTAAGAGGCCTTGGAAGGGAATGACAGGCTCAGCTGTCCATTAAAAATATTTACTCTGGCCACATGGAACAGATCAAAGCGGTCATGTTTGTACATGTATAGAACCTCTCCAGATAAATACACAAGAAATTAGTAGTAGTGGCTGCCTCTGGGGAAGGGAACTGAGAGATTAGATAAAAGGGGTTGGAGGGAGACAATTTTCACTGTATGTGCCCTTTTGTACTATTGATGGATTTTCTATTCAAAGTAAATCTTGCGGGTCAGAATGGTCATCATTAAAAGTCTACAAATAACAAATGCTGAAGAGGGTGTGGAGAAAAGAGACCCCTCCTACACTGTTGGGGGAATTTAAATTGGTGCTGCCACTATGGAAAACAGTATGGAGATTCCTTATTAAAAACTAAAAATAGGGAGTTCCCGTCATGGCTCATTGGTAATGAACCCGACTAGTATTCATGAGGACTTGGTTCTATCCCTGGCCCTGCTCAGTGGGTTAAGGATCCGGCGTTGCCTGAGCTGTGGTGTAGGTGGCAGACATGGCTTGGATCCCACATTGCTGTGGCTGAGGTGTAAGCCAGTGACTTCAGCTCTGACTCAACCCCTAGCCTGGGAGCTTCCATATGCCACAGAAGTAGCCCTAAAAATAAAAGACAAAAAAAAAAAACCAAAAACCAAAAAATAAAAATAGAACTATCATATGATCCAGCAATCCCACTCCTGGGCATCTATCCTAAGAAGACTCTCATTCAAAAATATACATGGACCCCAATGTTCATTGCAGCACTATTTATAATAGCCAAGACATGGAAGCAACTTAAGTGTCCATCAACAGATTATTAGACAAACACAGGTACATACATCTACAATGGAATACTGCTCAGCCATAAAAAGAATGAAATAGGGAGTTCCCATCATGGTTCAGCAGAAATGAATCTGACTAGTATCCATAAGGATGCAGGTTCGATCCCTAGCCTTGCTTAGTGGGTAAAGGATCTGGCATTGCCATGAGCTATGGTGTAGGTCATAGATGCAGCTCGGATCCCTCGTTGCTGTGGCTGTAGCACAGGCCAGCATCTGTAGCTCTGATTCAACCCCTGGCCTGGGAATTTCCATATGCCGTGGGTATGCCCCTAAAAAGAAAAAAATAATAATAATAATCAAATAATGCCATTTGTTGCACCATGAATGGACCTAAATAAGCCAAAGACAATATCATATGATATCATGTATGTGGCATCTTTAAAAAATGATGCAATGAACTGATACACAAAACAGAAACAGATCCACAGACACAGAAAACAAACTTATGGTTACCAGAAGGGAAAGGGGGAAAGATAAACTAGGAGTTTAAGATTAAGATTATACACTACTGGAGTTCCCGTTGTGGTGCAGTGGTTAACGAATTCGACTAGGAACCATGAGGTTGCGGGTTCGATCCCTGCCCTTGCTCAGTGGGTTAACGATGCAGCGTTGCTGTGAGCTGTGGTGTAGGTCACAGACGCGGCTCGGATCCCGCGTTGCTGTGGCTCTGGCGTAGGCCGGTGGCTACAGCTCCGATTGGACCCCTAGCCTGGGAACCTCCATATGCCACAGGAGCGGCCCAAGAAATAGCTAAAAAGACAAAAAAAAAAAAAAAAGATTATACACTACTGTATATAAAATAGATAAACAACAAGGACCTACTGTATAGCACAGGGAACTATATTCAACATCTTGTAATAACCTATAAAGGAAAAAAAAACCTGAAAAAGAATATAAATATATATATAAACTGAGTCACTTTGTTATATACCTGAAACTAAGACAACATTGTAAATCCAGTATGCTTCCATTAAAAAAATAAATAAATAAAATGTTATAGGTTTTTAAAAGAGCAAATCAAACAATCATTTTAGGAGAAAAATATCTCCCATCCTTCAAAGGGACACATCATCCAAATCACGTGACATGGGCGCACAGACACACAACATCACACATATACAGACACACATTGGGTTACATAGCAGTGGAGCAAAAGACAGGCTGACGACAGATTTCGGCCCAAACAAGAACTTTCCCAATGATGGTTTGACTTCATCTTTCTTCATGCCTTCCAGTGGTGCAGCCCTCCAGAAGCCCCAAGAGGAAAAGTTTCTAGAGAGAACCCTGGAGTTTAGAGAGTCTTTTAAGGCTGGATTCTTGGAGCACTACTCAGCAGTGACTCACAAGGGAGCGTGTTCAGGAACGAATGCAGGGACGGCTGGCTCCTGGAGGGCCCTCTAGGGGAGATGCAGGATTATCAAAGGCCCTTGAGAGGCCCTGATCCAGACTTGCGGAGGGGGGTTAGCATGAGGTTTAGAGATGGTGCCTATGGGCATTGGTGAAGGAGGGGTTTCATGGATGCCGCATCTTCAGGAAATGACATTCTGCTCCCAGCAAAACGCATGAGGCTTATTAAAGCAGACCGACAGCAGCTGATACCAGAGGGTTGATTCTGTTAATTCTGACTTTTACTATGGCTTCTCCTTGCCTCCCTCCTTTCCAGTCTTGTTCATCCAGTGGATTATAACTCACGTAAAGACTTTCTCTGTGACTTGCAAGAGTATGGTTCACAATATATGAACATTGGATTTTGCTGTGTGATGGGACTGCCAGCTATTTTTAAATTTTTCTTTCTTGTTTCTAATTTTTCTGCAGTAAACATGTTTACTTTTGTAGTATGGAAGGGCGTGGGGAGATCTTTTTCAATGTTTGCATACAATTCTGCCAGCAAGACACTGGAAATTACAACTACCTCTTTGCGCTTTTGTATCAGAACCACAAATTGAGCAAAAACAGGCTTTTGAGAACAGGTCCAGGGATAGGTACTGCCAAGGCTCTGGCAGTACTTTATAGTTGTTTTTTTTGTTTGTTTGTTTTTTTTTCTTTTTTCTCATTCTTCAAAGGTCAAAGGTTCGACTTATTTCTCGATTCTCCAACCCTGTATTCCCCGCCCCCACCCCATTCCCCTAACACCTGCTAGCTAGGCACCCTCTTAAACCATATTCTTCACTTCAGCTGCATTTTTAAATTAACTTTCTAAACTGGGAAAGCAATACTCCACACCGCTAAGCAGAGGCAGTTTCACTAAGACAGATGGAAACAAAGAAATGGGACCACATTCACTTCAAGATTTGCATAGGCCCAGACACTGAAAGCTAGGGCCTCTAGACTTCAGCCACATTGTTCTTACAACTCCTGAAAAGTCGTCCTCCTCCTGGTCCCCGGCTTCGTTCAGTGATCCCCCAACCCTCTCAGACTCTAGCTGTGGGACTAGGGGCCAAGTACCCACCCTAATAGCAGGCTGCCTGGGTTCAAACTCTCTAGCTCCCAGTTAGGCTCTGGTTCAAGTGACTTGAACAAATTACTTCACTTCACTAAACCTCTATTTCCTCATCTGCAAAATGGGGTAACACCTGAGTTAAGGTCATACGTGGTCCCTCATAAGCACTTAACAGTTGTGAACTATGTTTAATTTTCAGCAATTCTATCAGTTCTTCCTGCTGCCTCTCATCTCATTTAAATTGCCATCATTTAGATGTCTATTTTTAATTAAAGAATATTTATTTTATCTCCCAGTAATTTGGAGGACTTTTATCTAGACTGCCTTCGAGGCATCACAAACCTACAGGGGAAAGAATTCTCTGGTTACCTAGCAAGCTGTCACTGAACAGATGCTCAGTACAGGGTATGAGGGGACAGCATAGACTGATGGTCTCAATGTAGAGAGAACAGATAAAGGAACAATCTGGGTAAGAAAGGGCCCCTGGAAGAATTAAATGTTTAGTTGTGTCTTGAACAATATGATAAAACAGGGCCAACAGGGTCACAATAGGTTATTTGAAGTTTTAGAACTGTACATCCAGGACAATGGCAGATCTTTCTGGTTGCCACAAAGGAACTGGGGGACAGCTACTGGCATCTACTACGTAGAGGCTAAACACTGTACAATGCACAGGACAGCTCCCTGCAACAAAGAATTATCCAACCCAAAGGGTCAACAGTACCGAGGTGGAGAAAGCCTGCTCTAGATTCCCACTGCTTGAGAGAAATGCAGACTTGCCCTCCTTTGCCTTTAAAAGATGAGTGATGAGTGCTCACTGAAGTTGTTATTAGTGTTTTCAATTTTTTTTTTTTTTTTTTTTTTTTTTTTTTTTTTTTTTTTGCTTTTTAGGGCTGTGCCCGTGGCATACAGAAGTTCCCAGGCTAGGGGTCGAATCAGAGCTACAGCTGCTGGCCTGCACCACAGCCGCAGCCACACAGGATCCGAGCCAAGTCTGCAACCTACACCACAGCTCACAGCAACACCAGATCCTTAACCTACTGAGCGAGGCCTGGGATTGAACCCGCGTCCTCATGGATCCTAGTCGTATTCGTTAACCACTGAGCCATGAAGGGAACTCCCAGTTTTCAAATATTTTTTATTTCTGACAGTATGACAATCTTCTAGGGTTCAGCTCATCACAGCATTCTCTTTTCCTTTCATAGCTTCTGGGGCTCATCCTTGCTTACTTTATGCCCTCACCCTACAAATACTTCCTTCTCTTCAAAAAGGAAGGAAAATGTGGGAAGAAGGTAGCCATATGCGTTAATGATTACATGATATCACAATAAAATTCCAGGCCCGGTAGCCTTCTCATCAAGACTTCTTTAGATAAGTCAAGACACTTCACCAGAATGGCTGCTGTCCAAGCAGATTAAATTAGAAAGCTAGTAGCATGCTACCAAAAAAAAAAAAAAAAAAAAAAGACAAAACCACAACTTATCACCATGATTAATCAGAAGGAGTTTCACTGGCTGTTTGTTAATGCATTGCACCAAACAACTGAGGAATGTGACGGCTGGCTGTTGACCCCAGTAACCCAACACCACCACGCTGTGTTAAATTGATAAATTAGTTTAAAAGAATGATTACCTGCCTTTACTGTATGAATTTTGCTTGGTGTCCTTTTATAAGAGGATGAGCTTGGCTTCCAAGAGTCTAGTGTGTGAGGCAAAGAAAGGCCCACACAAGGAAAGGGAATACATTCCTGAACTCACCATGAATGTATTCCCCCATTGGCAGGAGTCACAGCCACTCCAAAGCCCTTGCAGAGCTAAAGGCCATATCCCTTCTTAGAAGCAGCCCCTCTACAAATGTCCACTGAGGGAGAAAAACAAAGGCCTTCCCAGGAAACCATGAGCCTCTCTCAGTTGGGAAACTACAACATGCTCTCCAATCAGACTCCTTTTTGAGCTACTCGACTTTGGTGGCTAATTCATACCTGAGACATACCTTGCAAACACAAATGGCATTCCAGACAACCATCACTGACCAGTTTAAGTAAACTGACCACTTGCTGGCATTTGTAAGAGTCAGCGAGTGTGTGTAGCAAGGGCTTAAGAGCTGAGTGTTCGAAAACAGCTGGCACGGAAGTCAGACCTAACATCGGCTAACAACAGCTAACAACATTTGCTACTGCTTATTGAGCACTTACTATGGCCATGGGCAAGGCAATTTCTCTCCCCTGGATCATTTAATCCTTGCAGCAAGTATTATTATAGTTCCTTGATTTGCAGATGAGGAAATAGAGGCTCCAAGAGGCTAAACCATCAGCCTTCCTTCGAAATATTTGTATGGAAGGGTTAGGAAGACTGCTCCCTGGGCAAAGGCTGCCTCGGTGCAGACCTGAATGTGTGGCAGGTGAGGCAAGGAGACTTGGAGAAGAGCCCTGGGAGAGAATGCAAGACATCTAAAGCTAACAAGGGAGGGAGTGGCTTGGGTGTTCGAGTTAAGGCCAGAATAGAATCAGTGATCTGATTAGAAAACCAATTGCAAGGGTCCAGAGCTTCGAAGTATGGGATGTAACCATCTGTGAGACAAGGGATCACTGTAAGAGGTAAATAACAGTAAATCTCTCCAAGAGAAGGATATTAGCTTGTCAGTTCAAGATCCATCATGTGGACTGAAATCAAATGGAAACAAAAAATCTGGTGCTCAATGTGGTGTTCAGATCTGAGTTTGAGGGGGCACTGTGTGACCTTCAACCTTCAACACAACATCCTCACCAGCCTCCCTACCCACAGGCATGGGTCTGACATGCATGCCATTGCTTTACAAGAAGAAGCAGGAATTTCAATTAAGTCACATCAACTGTTCACACTCTCGAGCCCAACCAGGCTGAGATCAGGAGCCCTGGAAAAACAAGTCCTTGAGGAAGGGAGACTGTGGATTGCTGGATAGGGAGTGTGGAGGGGATCCCAAAGATAAAGGGTGCAGTCACACGGCTGGAGGGCCACTGAATGCTATTTTACCTGCTTCCCCACTGCGATCAGGGTTATGCGCTTACTTTGCTGTCGTCCACTATTTATTTCCAAAGTACAGGAAATTAAAGAAATCTTCTAACAGCCATATATGCAATTGAACAAATACCGACTTTTTTTTTTAGCCTAATTCCATGAGCCATCTTTGTACAAAGTGTTGGAAGGATGATTCCTCAGGGGGCTCTGGGGTAAATCATCCAGAGAACAAGAACTTAGGTATCATCCAGGCATCCAGGGCAGTCCTGCTATACAAAACAGGGGCAAAAAGGAGGCCAGGAGTGGTCAAGTGACCTACCCAAGCTCTGACATGTGCTCAGCACCAAGCCTAGACCCAGGTCTCCAAACTCACACTCAGCCCTCCTCCCCTCCACCCGCAGCCACAGTTCTCTAGCTGTTTGCTTATACCTCCCTCTGCTCTGACTTTTCAGAAGTCCCAGGCCTCACCAAATCTAGCTACTCCTGTTTTCTTTTTGTAAGAGTTACCGACCTGTCAGAGAGACTCTTTGGAATAGAGTTAATTCCTGACACACTAACCAGAAAAACCTTCATGCCACTTTGGAAGTCATAACAACAACAGCAATAACGATGACCATAACAAACATGTCCTCGGTGCCCACTCTGTGCCAAGCCCTCTGCCAAGTGTTCCGTGGACACTACCTATTTAACGTCTACATTAGTCCCCTGGGATCGTCACTGTGATTCCCATTTTAGAGATGCAATAACCAAGGTTTTGTGAGGTTAACTCACCCATGGGTCCAGCTAGAAGGAGCTGGGACACCAAAAACTGCCCATCCCGCTGGGGCATGGATGGATTCGACATGTTTCGCCAACTAGACTCCTCTAATCTCTTCCATCCCTGCAGGACCTAAACCAATGGGATTCCCAAGCCCACTATGCACAAGAACCCCTTGGGGAGTTTGGTCAAAAGAAGATGCTCAGGCCCACCTTTCACCTACTGAATCAGAGTGTTCTAGTCTGTAACCCACTAATTTGTCTTAAAACAACCTCCCCAGGTACTGCTGGTGCACACGGATCTTGGGAACCTCTGTCTAAGGCTGTTGACTTTTCCTGCTGGCTGGAGCCAAAGAGTCTAGACTGCAAGACCTCCTGCCCTTCTCCTCCCTTCACTGGGCTGCTTCTGTAGTTACAAGAGAGTGAAGGTGCTATGTCGGGGCAAAGGTCCTGGAAGGTTCCTGGTTGCTTAAGAAAATGCAGACACCTGGGCCCTCCTGCCACCTGACTGGTGCCCAAAGAGAGAGAGAGAGCTGTTACATACAAGCAGAGACCAAGTGACCAGGAAAGAGGGGGAGACCACCACCAGCTGCCCCACTCCTCCTTTCTGAGGAGTCACTCAGGGGAAACTCCACTCAGGCAGTGTTCTCCTGCCGGGGGAGAGAGACCATTTCTCCGTGTGTCCATCAGCTCTTCTAGTTGGTTGGTACTCCATGGAGCCAGGGGTCAGGAAGTCCCCAATAGCTTGGTCAAATTACTGACCTAACTTCAGAGCATCCCAAGGAAGGTTGGCCAAAGAAGGGGCTGAGAGGCTGTCTGGTCATTTGACAAATGGGAACCTGAGGTGCAAAGAAGAGGTGTCTCTATTTTGACCCATATGTATCCATGAGACTATCCAGACTCAAAGAGATGATGTTGAAAGGCTTGCCCTGAGTCATAGTGTTAAACAGGCAAGTAGGTTGGTTAGTTCATTAGTTAGCTCTCAGGAGCAAGGGAGAGAATGGCCCCCTGGTTTATCAAATTAGCTCTCTGAACTATGTGAACATCTCTCTGTCCTTCTGGTACATATTTGTTCATAGGTTTGGAAAATATGACAACTGTGTCAGTGGGTACACAATTATTTGGAAAGTTATTCTCAGAAAGCATTATACAATATAAAACAGATAACCAAAAGGGACCTACTGTGCCACAGAGAGAACTAGACTCAATATCTTGTAATAACCTATAATGGAAAAGACTCTAAAAAGAAATATATATATATATATATATATATATATGTATGTATAACTGAATCAAATCACTGTATACCTAAACTGACACAACATCGTAAAACAACTGCATTTTAATTAAAATGTTTTAAACCATTTTTTAAAAACCCAGAAAGCATTATACATATTGCCTACACATCTTCCTTACATAAATCTCATGCCCTCATCCTAGACTGGAACCAAAGAGCATACCGATGCGTCCAAGCACATGATAATTCCAAGACCTGCCGAAGCCTGGGTCTTTGTAACCATTTCTCTTTCCACAATCTTATCTGATTGGTCATTATCGCATGGTCCTTCAGGTTTATCTGTTCCACTGCTACTCAATCCAATCCTCCTATCTTTTAGACTTTAAAATTGTAGACAAATCAAAGGCCACAGAGTTTCTTGCTATGCTGTAAAATCTCCAGTTTTCAGACACATAACAGCAAATGTTTATTGAGCATTTTCTCTGCACCAGGCACTGTTCCAAACTCTGCACATCCCTTATCTTATTGAAACTTGGCAACAACCTCTTGAGGTAGGTACTCAAGACCCCTACTTTATAAAGAAGTCTGACATTTAGAGAAACTCTGTAGCTTGCCTTAGGTCATACAGCTGGGATTCAAATCCAGGCAGACCTACTGCAGGATCTACCCCTTCACCATAGTAGTCCTCATAATTCTGAAATAGGGATTGGAGATGTTAAGATCCTTCTACTTTATAAAAATTTCAATGAACATTTGTTGAGTACCTCTGATAAGGGATAGTCCTACAGTGTTTACAAAGGTGATTTGAGAGAGACAGCCCTTCCTCTCACAGGGAGTCAGACAGGTATTCAGTTAGTGCAATCAATAGTAGAAAGTCCTAAGGGCTACATTGGAAGCACAGATAAAGTATGATAAAAACACATAAGGACAGTCAATAAGCAAGCAATCAGCAATGACTTCCTGGAGGAGGTGGCATAGGTAACCTCCTTGAATGACAAATAATGCACAGCTGGCAGAGATGGAGGAGTGCAGTCCCTTGCTGCCGGGCAGTGTGGGATGGTTAGTGGGCTCAAATCCACTTACTAGCCATGCAGCTTCATCTCTGAGCCCTGGATTTCTCATCTGGTCAGATGGAGGAGGATCTCTCCAGGCTGTGGTGACTGTTGTGGGGCTAACGTGTGTGAAAATCTAGAACAGCACACAGGAGTGGCTCACAGATGCTCTGTTCCCTTTGGGGTTCACTGAGTCATTTCAGAACCCATTGCTCTGGGGCCACTCTCCAACAAAGCCTAGTCTGTGTTCCTCTAAGAAATCATTCTTGTCAAGGCTCTGCTTCAGTCAAATGTTCAAAAGCGGACCACTTCAGCTCGCAACAGACTTTGTAAAGGCAATGAGCACTGAAGCTTAACTTCAGTGGTGTGGCCAGGAGCTACTGCAGTAGAACAAATGGATTGTTTATCAGCTTTCTATCTGTCCCTAACAAAACCATGTGAAATGAGGCATTAAACTCCCGGTTTTCTAAAAAGATGACAAACACTGGCTAATTTACTGGAGTAGAACATATTGAGCCAAATGTTTAGTTTTGCATTAAATCTATATCTAGCATTTTCATTAAAAGGGGCAAAATGTAGACTCTAGTGATGCTTCAGTGCCCATTTCCAATTAATGCTTAACATTTAAAACCGTGCCTGAAATTGCAAATGTATCAGCAAACACATAAGAAGGACCAGACTAAGTGCAATGTGCTTATTCACAGCCAGCTTCTGAGGCTGCCAATGGATTATTGCAGGGGTTATTTGCCCACACTTGCCTAGGCTGTGAATAGTTAATATCCCTGATTGCTTAGTTAAATACGTTTTTAGAGAGAGTTAGAGAGGCATGGAAGAAATAGGGGATCATATAATTTTTGTGTAATGAACAATTAAGTCATGCTATATACTTCTTGATTCACAGTTGATAGTTCTAGGGTAATTAGGCTAGTATCCTTCTGCAAAATCTCTTAGCTTCCCTAATTATCAGTCATGGCCACAGTGGAGCTAAAGTACCTAAAGAATACAAAGGACCAAAAGGGAGTTCCTATCGCAGCTCAGTGGTAGCGAACCTGACTAGTATCTGCGAGGACACAGGTTGGATCCCTGGCCTTGCTCAGTGGGTTTAGGATCCCATGTTACCACAAGCTGTGGTGTAGGTCACAGATACGGCTCAGATCCCCCATGGCTGTGGCTGTGGTGTGGCCCAGTGACTATAGCTCCCATTCAACCCCTAGCCTAGGAACTCCCATATGCCTCGGGTATGGCCCTAAAAAATAAATAAATAAATAGAACCAAAGACTATAGAGTGAAAAATAGTCATTTTTCTAAAAGAACCAAAAGTATAAGATAAAACATTTTTCCCCATTATGAAATGAGAACTTTCGGTTATTATTTTATAATCTTAACTCTTGCCTCAGATATGTCTTATATATGGTTATCCAAATGGCTGGGGGGAAACTCTAATATAAGATAATGTCACTACTCAGAGTAATAAAGTAAATGCTATGTAAGTGGAAAGTGATATGATTCAGAACTAGGAAGCAGGTTAATGTAATGTGATGAAAGTAGATTTTGGAGTCAGAGTCCTTCGGTCTGAATACCAGCTCTGGTACTTCGCCAGTAATTACCAATCGGCAGACCCACCTAAATATGGAATGGAGGAGGGTTAGCTCTTCAAAGGGAGCGAGGTGGTGCCCCAAGAGGAGAAACAAAAGGGATACAAGGAGATGGAAAAATCAGATGTCTAGGCTACTTCAAAGAATGGTAATTGAACTGAGTGGTGAAGGGCAGGGACTCTCAAATCCACAGGACAGAGCAGGGTCCAGAAGCTAAGGCATTGAAAATTGAGGCTGAAGTTTCATTTCAAACTAGCATGAGGATCCTGAGAATAGGTTCAATCCAGCCCTACTATACAGTAGCAGCTCCACATTCAAGCTGTGGCCCAAGCACAGTGAGATGGTGACTGCTAGCCAAAGGAGCAAGTTGTATAAACATACTGTCCAGGAAGAGATGGATGACTGGTTTTAGAAACTGAGGTGGTAGCCACAGCAATTAGACAAACAAAAGAAATAAAAGGCATCCATATAGGAAGAGAAGAGATCAAACTGTCACTGTATGCAGATGACATGATACTATACATAGAAAACCCTAAGGACTCAACCCAAAAACTACTTGAACTGATTAATAAATTCAGCAAAGTAGCAGGATATAAGATTAACATTCAGAAGTCAGTTGCATTTCTGTATACCAGCAATGAAATATTAGAAAAGGAATACAAAAATACGATACCTTTTAAAATTGCACCTCACAAAATCAAATACCTCAGAATACACCTGACCAAGGAGGTAAAGGACCTATATGCCAAGAACTATAAAACTTTAATCAAAGAAATCAAAGAAGATGTAAAGAAATGGAAAGATATTCCATGTTCCTGGATTGGGAAAATCAATATTGTAAAAATGGCCATACTACCCAAAGCAATCTACAGATTCAATGCAATCCCTATCAAATGACCCATGACATTTTTCACAGAACTAGAACAAACAATCCAAACATTTATATGGAGCCACAAAAGACCCAGAATCGCCAAAGCAATCCTGAGAAACAAAAACCAAGAAGGAGGCATAACTCTCCCAGACTTCAAGAAACACTACAAAGCCACAGTCATCAAAACAGTGTGGTACTGGTATCAAAACAGACAGACAGACCAATGGAACAGAATAGAGAACCCGGAAATAAACCATGACACCTATGGTCAATTAATCTTTGACAAGGGAGGCAAGAACATAAAATGGGGGAGTTCCCGTCGTGGCGCAGTGGTTAACGAATCCGACTAGGAACCATGAGGTTGCGGGTTCGATCCCTGCCCTTGCTCAGTGGGTTAACGATCCGGCGTTGCCGTGAGCTGTGGTGTAGGTTGCAGACGCGGCTCGGATCCCGCGTTGCTGTGGCTCTGGCGTAGGCCTGTGGCTACAGCTCCGATTCAACCCCTAGCCTGGGAACCTCCATATGCCGCGGGAGCGGCCCAAGAAATAGCAACAATAACAACAACAACAACAAAGACAAAAAAAAAAAAAAAAAAGAACATAAAATGGGAAAAAGAAAGTCTATTCAGCAAGCATTGCTGGGAAACCTGGACAGCTGCATGCAAAGCAATGAAACTAGAACACACCCTCACACCATGCACAAAAATAAACTCCAAATGGCTGAAAGACTTAAATATACGACAGGACACCATCAAACTCCTAGAAGAGAACATAGGAAAAACACTCTCTGACATCAACATCATGAATATTTTCTCAGGTCAGTCTCCCAAAGCAATAGAAATTAGAGCAAAAATACACCCATGGGACCTCATCAAACTGAAAAGCTTTTGCACAGCAAAGGAAACCCAAAAGAAAACAAAAAGACAACTTTCAGAATGGGAGAAAATAGTTTCAAATGATGCAACTGACAAGGGCTTAATCTCTAGAATATATAAACAACTTATACAACCCAACAGCAAAAAAAACCAATCAATCAATGGAAAAATGGGCAAAAGACCTGAATAGACATTTCTCCAAAGAAGATATACAGATGGCCAGCAAACACATGAAAAAATGCTCAACATCGCGGATTATAAGAGAAATGCAAATCAAAACTACCATGAGATATCACCTCACACCAGTCAGAATGGCCATCATTAATAAATCCACAAATAACAAGTGCTGGAGGGGCTGTGGAGAAAAGGGAACCCTCCTGCACTGCTGGTGGGAATGTCAACTGGTACAGCCACTATGGAGAACAGTTTGGAGATACCTTAGAAATCTATACATAGAACTTCCATATGACCCTGCAACCCCACTCTTGGGCATCTTTTTGGACAAAACTCTACTTAAAAGAGACACATGCACCCGCATGTTCATTGCAGCACTATTCACAATAGCCAGGACATGGAAACAACCCAAATGTCCATCCACAGAGGATTGGATTCGGAAGAGGTGGTATATATACAGAATGGAATACTACTCAGCCATAAAAAGGATGACATAATGCCATTTGCAGCAACATGGATGGAACTAGAGAATCTCATCCCGAGTGAAATGAGCCAGAAAGACAAAGACAAATACCATATGATATCACTGATAACTGGAATCTAATATCCAGCACAAATGAACATCTCCTCAGAAAAGAAAATCATGGACTTGGACAAGAGACTTGTGGCTACCTGATGGGAGGGGGAGGGAGTGGGAGGGATTGGGAGCTTAGGCTTATCAGACACAACTTAGAATAGATTTACAAGGAGATCCTGCTGAATAGCATTGAGAACTTTGTCTAGATACTCATGTTGCAACAACAGAAAGGGTGGGGGAAAACTGTAATTGTAATGTATACATGTAAGGATAACCTGACCCCCTTGCTGTACAGTGGGAAAATTTTTTAAAATTATTAAAAAAAAAAAAAAAAAAAAGAAAGAAACTGAGGTGGGGTGAGCCAGTGGAATGATCTATACACTTCTGGACATTTCATTTTGACTCTGTGATTTCTCTTTGGGTTTCACTCATTCAGGCA
Source organism: Sus scrofa (assembly GCF_054392235.1). Classification (NCBI taxonomy): domain Eukaryota; kingdom Metazoa; phylum Chordata; class Mammalia; order Artiodactyla; family Suidae; genus Sus; species Sus scrofa. Next base: position 126,424,267 of record NC_139396.1, on the reverse strand, counting down.
GCCTCTCTGAAGTCCTAGACCACAAGATGAGGCACTAACTACGACAGAGGTCATTTCTTAGTGCCTCAGTACCACCCAGCCCCCCTACCCAATCTTCAGGATGGTTTTTAGTTCTAGGAAAAATACCCCGGGGATTCTGGTACTATCTTGAGGGATTTTTGCTTTCTGTTATGGTTCTAGGTTTCCAGAGAATATAGCATAAATATCTAGGCCTCTGTTTTCCAAGCTGTGTTCACAGAATGGTAATTCTAAGGAAAATAATGGGTGCTATGCAAGCAAAGAGTTTGTAGATCAAAAAATGTTAAAGACACATTGTTAAAGTTGTATTTATTTCTCATTCTGCAGGACTTCTCAGAGCCTTTAAGATGTTAATGTGCCATGTAAATATCCAAAAGAGGATAAGATATGCCAACTTTTGAAAGCTTATTTGACCCGAATCTTTAATTTCCACCTCCTACACTCTGTGAGGCCAGTGTTTTTCTAACAATTACTTTGGAAACTATTTTTCTAAGCTTGAGACTGAGAAGCTCTACTTCCACCCAAAATGTATAAAGCCTCAAGGGAATGCTGCTTCCACAATAACAAAATGGATAATCCACAAAACTATCGTTTCTGAGCCCACCAGAGAACTGAGCTGCAAAGCAACCAAGGGAACTGAATTCCAAAGGATGAGAAGCCATCCTGAGGAGAGAAACAGCAAAGAGTGAGAAGAAAAGGTAATCACCATAAAACCCGGTAAGAAGAAAAGTCCTTAAAGGCTGAGTGTGAGCAAGCGTGACAGTTGAGAATCCCTAAGCACTCCAGACACAAGAGGAATCCCTGCTTGCCATCTCTTTCCCCCTGGTTTCCACTTGATACCCATGAGAAAGACTGGAAACAGACAGTAGACCTGCGAGATGCTTTCTCTTGGTGGCACAGTCCTGCAGCATCGGAGGGTGGAGCAGGAGTATCTGGACAAGACCATTCATATGCCAAGCCCTGTATAAGGACAAGGTCATGGCTGTCTGCCCCTGGGAATAACAGACACTCCTGTGCCCAGGATTCAGCTCTGATACAAAGCGGAGGTCTGCTGCAGCTGAGTGAGGAACAGGAAACTCTGCTGGGCCCCAAGACCCCCCACCAATTCAAAGCAGAATTTAGTTGCTATGGAGGAAAGGGCAGGAAACCTGCCTGCATTCTGGATCCAGAACTTAGTAAAAGGCAGAGGTTGCCTGTCACTAGGCGAAGGGCTGAAATGCTAAAAAACCACCACCCTCATGAAGGTATTCATGTCAACAAAAGGGTCAAGTCAAGGTAAAAGAGGACAGACTGGCTGGTTGGGAGGCTGGGGAGAGATAAGAGAATATCATAGTGGTACTAGGATGGGCACTAAAGTCAGACTGACCTAGCTTGGGATTTGCAGGCCACCACCTAATCGCTTTGTGACCTTCAGCACGTTATCCAAGGTCACAGAACCATAGTTTCCTTGTGTAAAATAGGGATGAGGGTAATAGTATCTTCCCCAGAGAATTGTTGGGAAAACAGCACACAGTGCCTGGCACACAGAAAGCAATTAATGAAGGTAGTTGTTGCTTTGATTTCAGCAGCTGTTGGAAACTGATAAAGAACAGCTGAGCATTAGTCTGATAGGGCTGCCATAATAAAATACCATAGATTGGGTGGCTTACACAACAGATACTATTTTCTCACAATTCTGGAGGCTGGAAGTCTGTGATCAGGGTGCCGGCATGTTCAGGTTCTGGCAAGAGCCCTCTTCATGTTTGCAGAAACAAGACCAAGACCTGGCCAAGAATCATATTCCATCTCCAGGCTATAGAGATCGGTTCAGAGATAAACGCATGTTCATCTTTACAGTCCAATGATAGAAAGTCCTGGAACCTTTTATGGAACCATTGGGGAAGAGAAATACTCCTTTCTCCTAAAGTTGCTAAACCTGGAGACCCTGGCTGAGATGGAAGCCTCTGTGAACAAAGGAAAGAAGAATTGAAAGATAATAATGGAGTCCTGACAATAGTGTTTGAATGCCGAACCATCAATTAATTTAACTGAATTAATCTCTATATAATATTGAATGAATTCAGGCATTTCCCCTCAAATCAATGTGCTATTTGACCAAATTAAATCTTTATTTTTTTCAAAAATACAAGAGAAAAGCTTTGTGACCTCAAATGAGATAGAGATCTTAAACACAACATCCAAAGTATAAGCCATAAAAAAAATTGATGTCGGACTTCATCAAAATTTTAAAATTCTGCTCTATGACAAAACTGTTAAGAGAATGAAAAGATAAGCCACAGACTGGTAGGCAACCAATCACATATCTGATGAGGGATTTATATTAGAATATATAGAGAACTTCCAAAACTCAGTAAAGAAAAAACAAATTACATAAAATGGGAGAAAAGATTTGAACAGACGCTTCATCAAAGAAGATACACAAATGGAAAATAAGTGCATGAAAGATGCTTGATATTATTAGCCATTACAGAAATGCATATTCAGACCACAGTGAGATAGCACTCTAGACCTATCAGAATGGGTCTTAAATTTTTGTTGACAATAATAAGTGCTGGTGAGGCTTGGGAGCAATTGAGGTGCTCCTTTACCACAGGTAGGAATGCAACATGGCAAAGCCACTCTGGGGAACTGAATAAGTGTCCCCTCCAAAATTCACATCCACTCTGAACCTCAGAATATGACCTTATTTGGAACTAGGGTCCACATAGATATAAATTAGCTAAGATGAGATCATAGTTGATTAGAGTGGGTCCTTAATTCCATGAATGGTGTCCTTGAAAGAAGAGAGGACAGGAGTCCCCATTGTGGCTCAGTGGAAATGAATCAAATCCAACTAGAAAACATGAGGTTTCCAGTTCAATCCCTGGCCTTGCTCAGTTGGTTAAAGATCCCAAGTTGCCGTGAGCTGTGGTATAGGTCAAAGACGCTGCTTGAATCTCACATTGCTGTGGCATAGGCCAACAGCTATAGCCCCGATTAGATCCCTAGCCTGGGAACCTCTGTATGCCGTGAGGTGTTGCCCTAAAAAGAAAAAAAAAAAAAAAGAAGAAGAGAGGACACACAAAGACACACAAGAGAAGACCATGTAAAGACTGTGACAGAGACTGAAGTGATGCAACCAAAAACCAAGGAATGCCCAGGACTGCCAGGAGCCATCAAAGCTAGGAAGAGGCATTCTCCCTGAGAGCCTTTAAAAGGAGTATAGCCCTGCCAACCCCTAATTTCAGACTTCTAACCCCAGAACTGTGAGAGAAGAGATGTCTGTTGTTTTAAGTTATCAAGTTTGTGGTACTTTGTTACAGTAGCTCTAAGAAACTGAAAAACAGTTTGGTGGTTTCTCCTTCAGTTAAAGCTGCGTTTACTACATAACTCAGGAATCCCATTTTCAGGTATCTACCCAAGAGAAATAGAAATCTACAATCACACAAAAATTTCACATGAAGTTTATAAAATCTTTACTTGTAATCACAAAGAAAACTGGAAAAAATCTAAATATCCTTCAAGAGGTGAGTGGATAAGCAAGCTATGGCATATCCATACTATGGAATACTACTCAGCAGTGAGAGGACGTAACCGTTGCTAAAAGTAACATGGATGAGTCGAAAATGCATTATGCTAAGTGAAAAAAGCCACACTCAAAAGGTGACACACTATATGATTCTATTTCTATGATATTCTAGAAAAGGCAAAACTATAGTGACAGGAAATTAGTGGATACCTAGGTTAGAGGTGAGAAGAGAGGTTGGCTACAAAGGGGCGGCAGGAGAAGGGAATTTCTTGGGGTGATAAAACTGTTCTCTACCTATCTTAAATGTGGTAGTGGTTGATAAATGCACAACTGTGCATTTATCAAAACTCACAGAAGTATACCATAAAGAATGAATTTTACTGAAAGCAAATAATAACTATACATACATACATACATACACACTACATTAAAGATGTAGAAACAGCTTGCCTGCCAACATAATATGTATTGTGTATTTGCTTTTAATGTCATACATGCATATGATGGGTGGCAAAATCTTCATTTGCATATTTTCTCTGACACATCTAAGCAGACTGAGATTTCTTTCAACAACAATTCCATTCAAAACACATTAATGAGCATCACTCATATTCAGTAGTTTCCTGTCCAGTGAAGGAGAATGACAAGAACTTACAGTACTGACAATGTGGATGGTTTCAACAGGAACCACTTTAGAGCTGTTGTGATAATAAGTCAGATTTGTGTAATTTTCTCAAAATAGAAAATAACCTCAAAACATCCATCTGAAAAAATAAGATCACAAAAAGAGGAAGGCAGAGGAGGATGCAAAACTGAGCAGTCGCAAACCTTAAAAATTAAGTACTAAATGTAAAAAGAAAAATGGGTTTCAGTATATCTAACCCAGATCAGCCTGATTGTGGATTACCCACTGAGAATTGTTCAATAGTACAGATAGATTTATAGCCTTTTACCTAAAGAAAACAATGTTACTAAGTTCCAGTGGTCTTTCATCTTTCACAGAAACAGTATATATAATTCTTGAGAAAGTAGGCTCTGGAAATAGATAAGCCTATATCTACTCATTTTTAATCCTATATCTACTAACAAATCTATAACCCTGGCCAAATCATTTAACCTGTAAAATGTGGATATTAATATCTACACTATAGAGTTGTAGATAATGTATAATGTATACATTGTAGATAATGTATAATGTATGCTAAGGTTTATAGTAGCATTTGACATGTAATAAACTCTCAGCCAAAACAATCTTGAAAAAAGAATAAAGTTGAAAGACTCACATTTCCCAATTCAAAACTTACTACAAAACTACAGTAAAAAAAAAATGTGATACCACCTCAAGGTTAGACATATAGACCAGTGAAATAGAACTAAGAGTCAAGAAATGTACCCATACACTTATGGTCAGTTGCTCTTCCACAGGGGAGCCAAAACCAATGGGAAAACAATAATCTTTTCAACAGGCGGTGCTGGGAAATCTGGATATCTCCCAGCAAAAGAATCATGTTGATCCCCCACCTCACAAAAATTAACAAAAATTATACTCAAAATATATATATAAATATAAATTATTTATATATATATAAATTAAATCAAAATATATCAGTGACCCAGATATAAGAGCTAAAAGCACAAAACTTAGAAGAAAACACAGAGGTAAATCTTTATAACCTTGGATTCAGCAACAGATTTTCAGATATGACATCAAAAGCATGAACAATAGTAACAACAAAAAATAGATCTGACTTCATCAAAATTTCAAACTTTGTGTATCCAAAGACATTATCAAAAAATGACAAAACAATATACAGAATAGGAGAAAATATGTGCAAAACATCTATCTGATAAAGGTCTAGTGAACTGCATAATTAGTTTATCCAGAATATGTAAATAACTCTTACAACTCAAGAACGAAAAGACCAGCAACCCATTTTATGGGCAAAGGAATCAAATAGACATTTCTCCAAAGAAAATGTACAAATTGCAAATAAGCACATGAAAGGATGCTCAACATCATCAGTCATTAGAGAAATGCAAATCAAAACCACAATAAGATGCCACTTCACACCACAAGGATAGTTATAATAAAAAAAATTTTGGGAGTTCCCGTTGTGACGCAGTGGTTAACGAATCCGACTAGGAACCATGAGGTTGCGGGTTCGGTCCCTGCCCTTGCTCAGTGGGTTAACGATCCGGCGTTGCCGTGAGCTGTGGTGTAGGTTGCAGACGCGGCTCGGATCCTGCGTTGCTGTGGCTCTGGCGTAGGCTGGTGGCTACAGCTCCGATTCAACCCCTAGCCTGGGAACCTCCATATGCCGCGGGAGCGGCCCAAGAAATAGCAACAACAACAACAACAACAACAACAACAAAAGACAAAAAGACAAAAGACAAAAAAAAAAAAAAATTGAAGGGAAAATAACAGGCTCTGGTGAAGATGGAGAAATTGGAATCCTCGTACATTGTTTATGGAAATGTAAAATGACACCACCACTATGGAAAACAGTTTGGCAATTCCTCCAATAGTTAAATATAGAATTATCAAATGACCTAGTAATTCCACTCCTAGGTATATACCCAAAAGAATTAAAAACAGGTACTCAAATAAAAACTTAAACACACATGTTCATAGTAGCACTATACACAATGGCCAATGGGTGGAACACAACCCAAATATCTATCAATTGACAAATGGATAAACAAACTGTAGTTACATATACAATGAAATAGCATTCAGCCACAAAAAGGAATGAAGTATTGGTACATGCTACAACATGGATAAATCTCAAAAACATTATGCTAATGTTTTAGAAGCTATACAAATAGACTACATATTGTATTATTCTATTTGTGTGTAATATCTACAGTGGGTAAATCCACAGAGACAGAAAGTGGGTAAGTGGGTACCAGGGGCTGAGGGAAAGGGCGAATAGGAAGTGCCTGCTTAATGGGTACAGCACTTTATTTCGAAGTAATGAAAACATTTTGGAACAGAATAAAGATGGTGGTTGCACAACACTGTGAATATACTAGATGCCACTAAATTTTTCACTCTAAAATGGTTAACTTCATGTTATATGTATTTCGCCTCAATAGATTCAAATTTTGAAAGTGAATTATATTTAGAAAATTTTAACTTTATCGAGAACATTAATGAAGATTTGAAAAAATGGAAAAAAAATATATAACCCTCCAGTAAGTGTTGGCTATTTTTTTAATCTAGGGCTTTGTCTAACACAACACTGAAACAGTGTAATTTAAAATATGAATAGAGGAGTTCCCACCATGGCTCAGCAGAAACAAATCTGATTAGTAACCATGAGGACGCAGGTTCAATCCCTGGCCTCACTCAGTGGGTAAGGATCCAGTGTTGCCGTGAGCTGTGGCATAGGTCGTAGACATGGCTCAGATCCCGAGTTGCTGTAGCTGTGGCATAGGCTAGCAGCTACAGCTCTGATTCAACCCCTAGCCTGTGAACCACTATATGCCACAGGTGCAACCCTAAAAAGACCAAAAAGTAAAATAAAATAAAAACAAAATATGAGTAGAGATTAAAAAAAAAACAACAAAACACTGTGTCTAGCACAGGGAACTATATTCAACATCCTGTGACTAAATAATAATGGAAAAGAATATTAAAATAATATTCACTTCATTATACAGCAGAAATTAACAAAATGCTATAAATCAACTATATTTCTTTTTAAAAATTATAAGAAGTGTGGCAGAAAGAAAGAAAGAAAGAGGGAGAAAGAAAGGGGGAGGGAGGAAGAAAGAAAGAAAGAGAAGGAAGGAAGAGAGAGAGAGAGGGAGGGAGGGAGGAAGAAAAGGAGGAAGGAAGGGAGACATATGAGTGGACTGCAGGGCAGAGCACCTGCTCTTCCATGTCAGATGATTCAGACTGTGAGACACATAAATCTTCCTAGGTTCTGGGCTTCTTAAGTCCAGTACTTTGTTTGTGCTGACAGTCTTTTCATCTATGGTGCAAGAGTAATGAACAGGAAGACTTAGATATGGTAGAATTGGATGCTAGCTGTTGTCTATTCAAAAAACTAGTCCACACCCTGGAAGAAGGAGAAAGCTGATTACATGGAAGAATGAGAAAGCTCTTCCTTCTGCTGCAGAATGCACGTTCTAGTTCTTAATCCCAGCCACAAATATTTGAATACAGAAGCTAAATTGTAAGAACATTGTAATTAATCCAGAAACCAATGGTGTTTTTAGATATTTAATATAGGAAAAGGGCCTGAAAGTAAAGATTATGGGACACTTTTTTATTAGATATTTGAGAGAAATTTTTTATTTGGTTCCTCACTTTATACTGTGGGGCAAAATAAATTCCAGGTAGATTAAGAATTAAATGTAGAGGAGTTCTCATCATGGCTCAGTGGAAACGAATCCATGAGGATGTAGGTTCAATCCCTGGCCTCGCTCAGTGGGTTAAGGATCCAGTGTTGCCGTGAGCTGTGGTGTAGGCTGAAGACCATGGCTTGCATCCCCCGTGGCTGTGGCTGTGGTATTAACCGGCGGCTACAGCTCCGATTCAACCCCTAGCCTGGGAACCTCCATATGCCATTGGTTCGGGTGCAGCCCTAAAAAGACAAATGACCAAAAAAAAAAAAAAAAAAGAATTAAATGTAGAGAGAAAGGGCGGGGGACGCAGGGTGGGGAAGATGGAAGGTAGAGTCTTAGGAAGAATTTTTTTTAATGTAGGCAGACGCTTATTTGCTCTCTGAATGAGAAAAGATTTTCTAGCCTTAAGTGAAATAAAGGAAATCATGAAGATATTGCCACATTTGACCACAAAAAATTTTTCACATCAGAATTACAAGCATGTATTTTAGAAACTGAGAAATATTTCTGTAATGAATAAGACAAAAAGTCACATCTTCCAACATAAAGAGTTCAAATAAATCCATAAGAAAAGGAATGACATGAAAGACAATATGCTAAAGAAAAAAAAGAAATAAAGAGCACATAACAATAGCTCAAATTTTTTATTTTTATTTTTAGGACAGCACCTGCAGCATATGGAAGTTCCTGCAGCATATGAAAGTAGGTATAGGAGTTCCTGTCGTGGCGCAGTGGTTAACAAATGTGACTAGGAACCATGAGGTTGCAGGTTCGATCCCTGGCCTCACTCAGTGGGTTAAGGATCCAGCATTGCTGTGAACTGTGGTGTAGATCGCAGACATGGCTGGGATCCTGCATTGCCATGGCTCTGGCACAGGCCAGTGACTACAGCTCCAATTAGACCCCTAGTCTGGGAACCTCCACATGCCACAGGAGTGGCCCTAGAAAAGACAAAAAGAAAAAAGAAAAAAAGAAAAAAAAGAAAAGAAAGTGGATATAGAGGGAACATATCTCAATATAATAAAAGCTTTCTATGACAAACCATAGCCAATATAATACTCAACAATGAAAAGCTCATGGCCTTCCAGCTAAAATCTACAACTAGACAAAGATGCCCACTCTCCCCTCTTCTATTCAACATAGTATTGGAAATCCTAGCCACAGTAATCAGAAGACAAGAAAAAGAAATAAAAGTTATCCAAATTGGAAGGGAAGAGGTAAAATTGTTACTATGTGCAAGTGATATGATCCTATATATAGAAAACCCTGAAGATCCACACAAATACTACTAGAACTGATAAATGAATTCAGCAAGGTAGCAGGATACAAGATTAACATATAGAAATCAGTTACATTTCTATCAGAAATAAAATGAAATATCAGAAAGGGAATGTAAAAAAATATATACCTTTTATATTTGTTTGTTTGTTTTTCTTATCAAGTAATCTTAATCAATTGTTATTTCTCTATATCTATACCTCTTAAAATCACACCCCTAAAATTAAATACTTGGGAATAAACCTGACCAAAGAGGTTAAAGACTTATACACTGAGAACTATAACAATTAATAAAGAATACTGAAGACAATTTTTTTTTCTTCTTTTTAGGGCCACGCCTGCAGCATATGGAAGTTCTCAGGCTAGGGGTGGAATCAGAACCATAAAAGAAACCCAGAATTGCCAGAGCAATCCTGAAGAAAAAGAGCAAAGCAGGAGGCATAGCACTCCCAGACTTCAGAAAATACTACAAAGCTACAGTAATCAAAACAGTATGGTATTTGGTACCAAAACAGACATATGGAACAATGGAAAAAAATAGTCCAGAAATAAACCCACACATCTATAGTCAATTAACCTTGACCATAATGCACAAACGAGGCAAGAATATACAATGGGGAAAGGTCTCTTCAGCAAGTGGTGTTGGGAAAGTTGGACAGCCACATGTAAATCAATGAAGTTAGAACACACCCTCTCATCATGCCCAAAAATATACTCAAAATGGATTAAAGACTTAAAACATGACACCATAAAACTCCTAGAAGAGAACATAGGCAAAACATTCTCCGACATAAGGATCTGGCGTTTTCATTGCAGTGACTTGGGTCACTGCTGTAGCTCAGGATCAGTCCCTGGCCTGAGAACTTCCACAGGCTGTGGGTACAGGCAAAAAAAATGTTTTAAGAATCAGCAAATAGGGAGTTCCTGTCGTGGTGCAGCAGAAACGAATATGACTAGAATCCATGAGGTTGAGGGTCTGATCCCTGGCTTCACTCAGTGGGTTAAGGATCCAGCACTGCAGTGAACTGTGGTATAGGTCACAGATGCAGCTTGGATCTGGAACGGCTGTGGCTGCGGCATAGGCTGGCAGCTGTAGCTCTGATTCAACCCCTGGCCTGGGAACCTCCATATGCCACAGGTGCGGGTGCAGCCCTAAAAAGACGGAAAAAAAAAAAAAAAAAAAGAATCAGCAAATGAGTCTATGCTGTTTGGACTCAGGATAATAGCTTCCTTTGCAACAGTGGGCACAGTGACTCAGGGCAGATATAAAAGGAGCTTCTAGGGATCTAGTACTTCTATGTCATCCTAAGGATTTCAGTTACATGGTGTCTACATTTTGTGAGCCATACAGCTATGAACTGTGAACTTTTTTGTATGTAATTATACTTGACTAAGAAGTTTCTTAAAAATGAAAATAGGAGTTCCAGTCATGGCTCAGTAGAAACAAATCTGACTAGTATCCAGAGGAAAAGGGTTTGATCCCTGGCCTCACTCACTGGGTTAAGGATCTGGCGTTGCTGAGAGCTGTGGTGTAGATCACAGATGTGGCTCAGATCTGGCATTGTTGTGGCTCTGACGTAGGCCAGCGGCTATAGCTCCAATTTGACCCCTAGCTGGGGAACCTCCATATGCCACGAGTGAGGCCCTAAAAAGACGAAAAAAAAAAAAAAAAGAAAGAAAGAAAATTAATAAAAACAATTTCACTGGTTAAACATAGATGTCTATTTCATAAACATACTTTTACATTTTTTGAAAAGTAAAACACCATACAAACGCAAATATATTTTAGCGTCCCATGTTCAGATAATACTGAATAATGGCTAAGATTCAGAACAGTCTATTCTAAAAATTGCAGGCTTAAATTCCCTGGTCACTATTACCATTATGTTTTTCTTAATGCCTGAAATAACATCTAAACAAGGGGCAGCTGCTTCAGGCAAAATCGTATTTGGGTGATTTTAAAGTCCTTAATGAGATCAGGTAATTGCTTGGTGAAGCTAAAAATTTAACCTTCAATTAACTAATCAACAGCACCATACATCATCATAACTATCTCACTCCCTTCCACCTACATACCATCAAGTCAATATATGGAGGCAGGTGTCTAAGAAACCACTTCCTCTGGACGTCTGAACCTGCACTCAGGGGCCATTTTTTAAACATTTATTGAATCAGTCTGGTCTAACTTACAATTAATGGAAAGTCTGTAGTAATGCAGATTCCATAAGCAGCTAAGGAAAGCTAAAACCTTGAGCCAGGGCCTGAAGCAAACACATTTTCTGTTCCTTCTCCATTTGTTTCTTTGCAATTTATGAACTGCTTTAAGAAATTATTTAAAAAACATTTGAGTTTCCTGCTCCCATTTGCTAAATGAATGATGCTGATAAAATAGTAGTAGTAACAAGCTACCCCAAATAGTGTCATTTTTCAGTAAAGCAGGTGTATTTTAAATAAAACTCTTGGTTGAAATTGAGAAGTGTGAACTGGAAATTGAGTGAAATTGCCAAATCTAAGAGAAAGATGGCCAATATAAACCCACAGAAGCACTTCCTCTTAAAATTCATGTCTGTAAAAAGGGGGGCGGAGGGGGGCAAACATCTTCTTTTAGTGCTTGTTTAGGCTTAAACAGACCCAAACATGCCCTCCTCTCACCCACGGCCAAGCCCAGCAAAAACTCTCACCCCTTTACTGCAGCCCTTCCTATGCTTTCTGCTCTGCTCCTGGAGCCATCCAGAGAAGCTAAGTTTCTGGTGGCCAAGAAATAGGAAATACCACGAGAGTACAAGGCTTGGGGAGGGAGGGAAATGTCTCTCCTTTCCGCTGGGGAGGGCATATGGTTTTCACTTTCATTCTGTACTTCAACATTTATCGCAAGCTTACTGCATGTAAAACCCAGTGCTAGATGTTGGGGACACCATCGTAAGCCACTGAGCTGCTCTATGCTCAGGGGTCCTAGCAGAACATGCATCAGTGGGTTGGTCAGCTGAATAAGAAATACAATGATACAAATCAGTGCATATAGTGGGAACACCAAATAACATGGGTCAGGGACAGATTTTTTTTTTTTTTTTTTTTTTTTTTTTTTTTGTCTTTTTGCTATTTCTTTGGGCCGCTCCCACGGCATATGGAGGTTCCCAGGCTAGGGGTCGAATCAGAGCTGCAGCCACCGGCCTACGCCAGAGCCACAGCAACATGGGATCCAAGCTGCGTCTGTAACCTACACCACAGCTCACGGCAACGCCGGATGCTTAACCCACTGAGCAAGGGCAGGGACCGAACCCGAAACCTCATGGTTCCTAGTCAGATTCGTTAACCACTGCGCCACGACAGGAACTCCAACAGATATTTTTTAAACACTTTGAAAGATATTAAGCTTATTTTATAAAGCTCGTTTCCCTAGGAAACTAGAAATTGTGCTCCAGTCAGTTTATTGGGTTATTTTGTTTGTTTTGTCTTTTTTTTTTTTTTTTTAGGGCTACACCTATAGCATGTGGAAGTTCCCAGGCTAGGGGTCGAGTCAGAGCTGTAGCTGCCAACCTACACCACAGCCACAGCAACATGGGATCCGAGTCGCATCTGCGAACTACACCACAGTTCATGGCAGCGCCAGATCCTTAACCTGCTAAGTGAGGCCAGGGATTGAACCGTGTCATCATGCACACTAGTTGGGTTCATTACTGCTGAGCCACAACAGGAACTCCTGTGCTCCAGTCAGTTTATTACTTTCTCATGTAACAGAATAATGTGCTATACACACAGAAATTGCATATGCCCTATATTTTGTGGTAAACCCTTCCAGATGTAATGCTGGACTTGAATTAAGGCAAAAAGATTACATAAAATGAGTAAAAACCCTCACCTCTCTTCTTTCAGCTAGAATTAGACCCAGCTTGATATCTTCTCAAGGGTACGAGAGATGAGGAAGTTCACATTACAACATTGGCTGGGATAGTCATTGAGGTCTTGGGCTTAATTTCTGGGTGACAGTTTCCTTATCTGGAAAATGGGGCAATAACAGTATCCACCTCAGAGGATCTTTTGTGAGAATTGATATAAACCATGTGAAGGAATCATACAATGTTTAATACATAGTAAGTGCTCAACATGTGTTCATTCATTTATTCATTGAACACATACTTATGGTGCAGCTATTATGGGTCAGGCTGGAGATACACAGCGGTGAACAAAACACAAGAATTCCTACGCTCGTGACAATAACATTTCAATGAGAGACAAATAAATTATTAACTAACCCAAATATTAAGCCCAGTTGTAATAAGGGAACTAGAGAAGAGTAAATTGTGGGAGGGGAAGAGGGAGTTGTGATTTTAAATAGGACAGTTAGGGAAGACCAAGCTGAGGAGGTGAGAGAGCCAGCCAGGAGGCTGTCTAGGGCAAGGAAAGTTCCAGATGGAGGAAACTGCAAAAGCAAAGAGATCTGTGTGAATATGGTCCATGATCCCTTTACCAAAATGCTGGAACTCAAAAAAGAACAAAGAACTCTGAAGATTCTAGTCATACTTATTCCCTGCCCTCTTTCCCCTCCAGGTGGGTAAACATGACCATCTCTCTCCCTAGAACAGCACTCCTTTTCCTTTTCTCTGCTTAGCAGCTTCTGGAATGCTCTGCCATGGCATCTTGTGCCTACCTCTTATTGCACCATCTCTCAGGAAGCTCCACTACACTCCCAGCGCACAAATGCCTGATCCCCCTCAGGACACAAGTATGATTACTTTTTGATGATTATTATCACTATTATTGTTTACCCTGGTTCAAAAAAAAAAAAAAAAAAAAAAGCTAAACTAAAAGAACTATCCTTGGAGGGATGGGGGCAGTGTATTAGGACTCCAGCAATATTTTCCTTAAACTTAGGATGTCTACCTCAAAGCTGAAAATTTCTAAATATTTGAAGAAAATCTTACCTAATTGTGATGTCTGAAAAAATGAGACTAGTCATTTTCTATTCTTAATGGGGAAATAAACTGAATGGGGAAGAGGAATCTTGAGACGGAGGAAGGGGGGGCTAAAAGAGGAAAAATACAAGTAGATAGGTGAGGAGGGATAAAGGGCATAATTAAACTCTACAAGAAAAAAAAAAAGTTTAATGGAGACAAACTGAACAGGCATTTTCTCTTCCTGCATCTAAGAACTGCGGGGGGTGGGGGAATGGGGGTTACCATTAACCCTTTCTTGTCGTAGCGTTACGGAGGGATAAGATCGGTGATGAGATTTTTGACTTTTTAAAATTTTGAATGATACCAAACTCGAAATTAGAAACAAAATTCTAATACTTCAAAAAAAAGTTTTTAAATGATAGGTAATCTCAGGAGCTTTTATCTGGAAAATCACTTGAAATTGGCAGTGACTTTTTTTTTTTTTTAAGTAGACACACGGAAAAGTTAGTGTACGGTCGCCTCGAAACCCTCGCGGCGACCGCCGGATGCTCCAAAGTCAAGATCCTCCGCAGACAGGAAATGCCTTTGCCAGCCCCAAGGTCTCCTCCCCGCAGCCCTCTCTATTGTCTGGAGAGATTTGTGTACATCCGACTGAAGAGGTTTCCCGCCTGCAACTTCGAATCAAAGCGCTGCCTCAAAAGAAAGGGACTCAGTGGGGGCTTTCTAGCTTTCCTGGCTAACGCTTGGCGCCCACTGTGTGCCGCCTCTCAGGTGAGCCTCCCGCCTCTCGAGGAGCTGAGGCTGAGAATTCTCGGTTCCCAAGGCCTCCAACCAGCAAGGGAGGTGGAGGGAACAAGTCTGCCTTACTTCCAGCCCTGCTCCCAACCACCCAACAATGGTAACATTCCCGAGTACGGTTCCCCAAGAGCCACATCTGAAGGGGTAGCTACTGTTCTGTAGACCTTGGATCGCAGATGTTTTGGGTGAATGGGAGGAATCGCCAAAGTGCTTCTCATTTGGATTCAACAATACAAAAAAAAAAAAAAAAAAAAAAGGAAAAAAGGTATCAAGGGACAAAATCAGATTAGACAGAAATTCCACCTGGACTGTCATGAAATCCAAAGGGATGTACTAACATTAAAAGTAAATATTAGTACAACATCTGATTATTTTTACTACAAGATACCAAACTCCTAACTAGAAGCACCCTGAGTGATTGGTTTTCCACATTCTGTCCCATGTTGTCAGTAGTCTCATAAATATCACAGATTTAAAGGATCGCCGATCATTAGATTTTAACAAAAATTAAAAGGGTGAGATTTTGAGTTCCTGTCATCTTCCACAAGGCAGAAGAGCTGGAATGGGAACTTTGGTAAATATGTACCGTCCCCAGCTAAACGTATTTCCCCCAAGTCAAGATACATTTTCTTAAATCCCTACCCTGCCCCCATTAACTAAAATGAATATTCACAGCAATGAAACCACACACAAAAAAAAGACTGTCAGAAATGTTGAAAGAGAATAGGTACTTTCACTATCGGAGATGGTTTCCTCTTTTCCCACAAGATGTCTTATCAGCTTTCACCCTGAGAAAACCATAAAAAGTAAGAAAAAGAAACCTTATGCAACAGTTTGCTAAATGAAATACTACACAGCAGGCTAGTCATCCCTAAAAGTGATGTTGTTTAAAGAGTCAAAGTACATCATCCAACAAAATCAATATCCTATTAAGTTAGAAAGGGTTCTGAATATCAAAGACCAACGAACTGAATAACTTAAAGTATAAGTACATGACCCAGGGGATTAATCACACACTGTCATGGTGAAATTAGGGCAATTCTTCCAATCATTAACGTTTTGCTTACAAAAATGTGCTTTTATGTTTGTCTTTCTGCTAAATGATAACCGTTTTCAAGTTGAATCTCCTGATAAAAAGAGTTAAAAACAAGACAAGAGTTGTGCTGTAAAGGTCATACATGCTGCTTCAACATGAAATAGCCAAAAGACAAACAAATGAAAAATGCCTGGATTGTAGGAAGAATTTGTAAATATTCATTGGCAATTTGCAACGGGGCACTTTAGAAAACAGTTAATGCCTACCCCCTGTCCTGAAGATACTGTACTTCCTCCAGTCAACACACTCGGGATTCTTAAGATTCAGAATATGAGCAACTTGAAGAGAATATCTTTAAATTGGAAAAACAGCCTGGTTTCGGGGATTGTCTACCCTAAGACAAGATTTAACCCCTCAATTTTTCTAGTGTCAATCAATACATAAGCCTGGATTTCTCTGTGTGATAGTCATGATACAGTTATTCTCGAGAATAAACATTAACCAGAGGTTATCTCCAGGAGCGAAACACACACACTGATTTCAGGATGGCTTTAATTCAATATTAGGCCCACAAGCCTCCTGTTCTCCCCAGACTCTGATACAGACAGCCCTATTTTCAAATAAGACTGACTGTGACCTTTGAAACCTCTATGTAACCTGTCAGACAGGGTCAGGGAGCCTGGAGCCTACAGCTGAGAGGAAAGGAGACCCTCCCACTGGATGTCTACTGTGGGCTCCAACATTGAGGAGACACAGAAGATAGGGGGGAAAATAAAGAGCTTGAACAGAGCTGGGAAGTGGGCGGCTGGTAGGCGTCATGTGGATCAGCTAGATCATCTTCATTCAATTGATGAGAGAGCTGAGACCAAGAACTAAAACTCCAACCCAGATCTTTAAACTTCCAAGCTTATGTACACCCCTCTTGCTTAAGGAGCCAGTACTGATTTTCTCAGAAGTTAAAATTCACAGGTAGGGAGCTCCTACTGTGACACATCCACAGCATCACCACAGCTGGATTCAAAGAGGGCCTTGTTGGAATCTAAGGAAGTAGGGTAGGAACCCCCTAAGTGCAATGGCTTTTTCACTCTGTGTTCACCTGAGTGCTCCTGTCTGGGGGCCACAGCCCCGGTCAAGCCAAGCCAGGATGCAGTTATTCCTTCAAAGGACCTCAGCTGAGAGGCACCCGACTCTGCAACAACTAAATGCCTCCATGAAGGCCCACAGCTGAGGAAGATTTCTGGCCTCTCCCCTCACAGATCTCTCCCATCATTTTCCAGCCGCAATACCAGCGCCCGTCAGAAAGCTCAGCCCACCCTTCCTCTCAGCCCCACACCCCCCTCGCCTCAGCTCTTAACTCCAGCGCTCAGTACCTCTTCCTCAGCTCCACTCCCTCGCCTCAACCATCAAACCCTCCTCCCACCTTCCCTCTTCATCCACAAGGCGGCCAGCCTCCCGCTCCCACGCTGGCAGGCGCTGGTGGGAGGAGGGGAACAGGTGAAGGAGGAGAGAGGGAGGAAGGCGGACCCCTCCTGCTTCTTCCACCCTAGGAGCACCTTAGAGCAGTGATCCCCCGACCACTAGCTGGACATCACCTGACCACCTGTCAGAAGTGTAGGTTCCCCGTCCTACCCCAGACCTACCCAAATCAGAAACTCTGGTGGGCAATGGGTCCCAAAAAGCTCCGCAGGTGAAACTCGTGGAAGAGAACTGCTCTCTTCGCATAAACTACTTTCCCCTACCTCCCGACCCCGGCCCCCACCCTCGCTAAGAGGACCCCCGCCCCCAATCCGGGTTTGGCCGCTAAAGGATGACGCAGTGTTGACTCACGCGGGTCAAGGACAGCGGCCCTGGCTGGCTCGGCTGGCAAGGGGAATCGATGGAGCTTGACGGCTCGCGTTCCGCGGCGACGCTGCGAGTCTCGGCGCGGCTGCTCTTCCCACCGCCTGGAGCGCTCAGACCTCGGGGTCCGCGGGCGGGAGCCTTCCCCCCGCTGCCCCAGACACACAACACACACTCCTGGCCCCCAGCAAACTCCTGGGAAAAGGCTCAAATCTACCTTCTAGGCGCTTGCCTCTGGCATCAGCCATAGCCCAGAACTGCGCTCCCCCAGGCCCCGCGAACTGCAAGAGCCCCAGCGACGCGCAACACCAGACGCTCCCGCGCCCCTGCGCCCAGCGCCGCGCCAGGAAGCCGAAGGCGCTTTAAGAAAATGGGTGGGCTTGTTTTATCAAAGAATGAGAGGTCCAACAAGGCCAGTTGTCCCACTGAAAGATTTATTTTATAGGCAAGTTACTCATGTTAAAAAAAAAAAAAAAACCCAACTAGGTCTTTTTTTTTTACAGTGAGCAATTATATATACACACACTATAAACACTGTTTAATATAAAACACACTATCTACAATCTACTTACATTTCGTTAACTTGCTACTTCTAGTTCATCTGTGATTAATTTTAGTCACTGATGAGTCAGTTTCCCTGCTTGAATTGGACTGTATCCCCTTAACACCTTGGTCAAACAGATACTAAGTGATAGTGCAAAACAAGCATTTCAGATTAACTCTCTCTCTGATAAAAAGAACACATATATCCCCGAGGCAAGAGCTCTGAGATGGGTTTGGATTTAAGGCATCAGTTTAAGAATGTAATATAAAAGTAAAGAATATTTCCTTTAAAATAGTCCAAGGCTGCCTGAATTGCGGGCCCCTTTTCCTAGGTATATCTCTGGATTTGGGCTGCCCCTTTGCTTCTCTATTAAGTAGGATGTAGATACTGATTATAGAAAAGTTATTCAAGAAGGTCCTATTAAAATATTTAAAGTTATAACTTAAAAAAATTTTTTAAGTTCAAAATTACTTTTATAAATAGAAAAAACAATTTACTTCTTAAGGGGGGGGTGAATTTAATCAGTGGAGTCCCTTTATCATACAACCTAAAATCAGTACATAAACTATTTAAGTCAAAATTCAGGTTTCAATGTGAGTTTGTTATTTAGCCAGTGCAGCAAATATTTTAGGTTTCCAGAATACCAGCAAAATGATTCCCTTTTCATACAGTTTTCCAGTCCATCTATGAAGATTTTCTAAAGCAAATGATATTCCCAAGTCCATTTTTCTGAACATGCCAACATCAGTGGTCATCATCCAGCATTAAAATAGCCTTTATCACCCTCGATGTCCACTTCCTGATCTGAATCCTCTGAAATCTCTGATTCAAGGTCTTCCTGGGAGACAGGGGAGGGCGAACACTGAGAGCTATCCAAAGCACCTTTATTCTGTTCACTGGGCAAGTCTTGCCTCTGGTCACAGGAATTGTCCAAACTTTCCAGTTCTTCTTTTTTATTGTTTTGAGGGTTTTCCTGAATGAAGAGGATGAAAATGGAGATTAATGGGATCATGAAATATGGAGATGCGAGAGACAAATCTTTTCATCTTCTACCATCTTTTTAATTTTTAGTTTATCAACTACTTTCAGGTATGATGTTTTTACTTAGAAACTACATATTTCTGCTTTTTTCTCACTTTGGAAGAAGTAAAATTCCTGTCATATCAGAGAAAGATTATACTCTTGCCAGATAAGACCAACCCATCACGAATATAAGTGCAAACATACTATGTCAAATGAATATTTAACTCTAGCCCCAGACACATGGTCTCAAAGTTCTTAAAAGTTTAGGGAAATAAAATAAATCAGACTACTATAGATACACACTATCTTTATTCTCAAATATTTAAACCTTGCCAATTAACAAGGTCTTCAAGACATTTAAAAAATATGAATGCTAAAAGGTGAATTAAGGATAAAGTTTCAAAATTATTAGATTGAATCCTTTTTAATCCATTTTCTGGAGTAAGTTTACAAACATATAAACACATAATATAAAACAAAGTGAAAAAAGAAAACAATAAACACAAATATGTGTAGCAAGTTACATAATCCTGGCAAAGAAAAATAATAGCTGGAAGACTGTTCCAACTGAAAAAGGAGACATCTATAATTTACTTAAAATCTGGAGGAACTTTCTGGCAAATATTCCCTTATTACATAGGAACTTTCAAAAGTTCCTGGCAAACCACCTTTGACCAAGAACTAAATAAGTTTTTAATCCTATTTTTGTATAAAATGCACATAAACACCATAAGGAAATATGATATACTGCTAAAGCGAGACCATAAGAAAAATAGATTTAACAAGTTTACAACCACGTGGCAAGTAGAGGCATAAGGTCAAATACTGAGAGGGAATTTGAAATTTTTAAGACTGTGTTACAGTAATGAAATTATGGGAATTTTATTTTCTGTTTCAAAGTGTTCTCTGTGACACCACCTTATTGCTTTTAATGAAAAAATTATGATCACTAAATTCTAAAATGCAGTGTTCAATTTCCCCACTCATATTGTTACAAAAATATTTTGTTTATTATAAACTGTATATACGCTGGCAAATGAAAAACTCAGCAAGTGTCAGATAATTTTGCAGAAGACATCCAGATTAGGACATCAAAACCAAATCTTTAGCTTTAAGTCAACAGAGCTTCTTTAAAAACTGAATTAGCCTTTACTTTTTATCACAAATTGCGTAACAAGGTCATTGGAAGAAAAGACTGTTAGAAAATTTAAGCTACTTTCCAAACATGCTTGGATATTCTCTTACTGTTTTTATACTCATCTTAAGAGCTAGAATTAGAGAGAAAATTATTTTTTAACCCTTTGATATTTAATTCTTCTAAAAACAGTGCAAACAAGACTTAAAGGTGTTTATTTCCTTATATTTACCCTTGAGCTCTGCCTGGTTTTATTATGGCTGTGTAAATAAAAGAAACAATTTTCTCCCAAAGATAACTGCTTAAGTCATTTACTGTCAATTACTTTATCTTTCCTGCGTTAATTAGATAAACAACATATGGGGTTTATAAAACAATTAGCTGGGAGTTTTACTAGCCAGTGTGTGAAAACCCAAGCATAATTGATATAGGAACTGCATTAGGTGCTTTTAGCATTACTGCCGCCTGAACAACTCATCCTGAATTTCAGCAGGACTATTTGCCTTTTTAATCAAGGTGAAGAGGTTAAATAGTCCCTTAAATGACTTTTGCATACAACCTATAACAGGCCTCGCATTGTGATAACATGATAAAAATATTTATTTCCATAGAAACAGAACCATGTCAATACCTGTTTTAGTCTTCTCCATTTAGCGCGACGATTCTGAAACCAGGTTTTGACCTACAGGAGAGACAGAAAGAAAACTTGCCATGAGCCCAAAGGGACCTGGGGAGGAGGTGAGCCAAGCGGTTCAGGGAGCAGACTCGCGCTCCAGGAGCCAGTGCCCCCCCGCGGCTCCAAATCTCACTCCGGCCCCCGATCCCTCCCCCAGGAGTCTCCCCAGGCCCCTGAGCGAGCTCACCTGCCTCTCGCTAAGCTGTAGCATCTTGGCCAGACGCTTCCTCTCAGGCGGGGAAAGGTATTTCTGGGTCTCAAACTTCTTCTCCAGCTCAATGGTCTGGTCATTGGAGAACCTAACCTGGCCGCCTTTCCTTTTATGCAGAGGCCTCTGAAGGAAGGGGCTCCAGAGCAGGGGTTTGCCTGTGGGCAAGAGTGGCTATTAGAAAGGACCCTGTAGCGGCCTGACCCACTTCAGACTTGTCTGGCCCTGAGAGTGACAAAGAGAAGGAAGGGAGCCTGGAGGACCCGCTACCAGATACACCGACATATACAGACCCAGAGATACAGGAACACCCAAAGTCACACGCCTACACTGCCTATGCACATAGATCACACTGTACACTCCCAGACACACACAACCATCACGCCCATAGCTAAATATAACCGTTTTGATTCCCAGAAGAACATCGACTATAAATTGAGCTTAAAATCACCATGATCTTTTTAACCAGTCGCTCTCAGAATTTATACACAACTTTTTGCTCCTCTGGGCCCTCTCTCTTGGGGGAGCGCACTTTCCAAAGATCAAGTGGGTGTTACGTTGAGGAGGAGCGGGTTTGTCGCACTAGTCAGGCGCGTTGCTGCCGGGGCGGCGCCGGGACCAGGACACCACCTCCAGGGTGCGAGGGAAACCCTCCCGCCCGGGCGCGGGCTTCAGGGCGCGCGCGCGTAGCTTTCAATCCTGCCTGGAGGGCGCCGCGGCCTTCTCTGATTTCACACCCGGCTCGTGGGGGCGGCCAGTAAAAGCCACCCCGTGGGCTATGGCAACATTTCCGTCAATGTGTTTCCTGTTGGTCTATCTCGAAAAACCCTTTGCTTCCTCCTGCACAGTCCCAGCAGTAACCCAAGGAAACCCAGGGCGCGCTCAGTGAAAATGCTCGCCCCCAGGTCCGGCCCAACCCGGCTGAGAGTCCGCCTTCAGCCCCAGCAGGCGAAGAGAGTGACGACAGGCCTGTGGCACCAAACCCTCGAAGGCGGGATCAAAAACACAATATAATAACTCTAAAAAAAAAAAAATCCTAAAATATAAACTCCCCCAAATCTCTGTAGCAAAGTAGAAAAGTGGAGCGCTAGGGGCTGCACCATAATAATGACATTATAAAGTCAATTAATTGAAATGTTAGTTGTCTGCCGGGTGCCTGCAGAAGCTGCTGATAACAGAGGTTAGATTTAAAACCTTGGTGACCCAAGGCAAGGAGCCCGGTTTTATTTACCCCAGGCTTCAGATGCCAGAGGCGCCAAGGGCCACCCGGAGCGTGGATCACGCTTATTTCTTTGGCCATGTACTGAGGGGACAAGTCCTGTAAACTCTATATGGCCAAAGTGTCCGCGCTGCCCTTCCTACTCCAAAGACGTGTCGGTCAGTCCGTCCGTCCATGGGTCTGCAAGGCCTGCGCTACACGCTTTGAAAGCTGGCATTGTTTTTTCGAGATTTTGCTTACGTCAGGATTCAGACCGGTTCAAAACAGCCTCAAAAAAAAAAAAGGAAGCAACTGGTTATTTTAGCTGCCATAAAGTCACATCCCACACAGAGGAAATGAACAATATCAGAAAAACGGATCCCGGCTATCAGAAGTCGAGTGTTTCCTGAATTTGTCTGTATTGAGGATGTCGATAAAATAATCAGCAGCGTGCACTACTCCGGGGGAAGGGTCTGCTTCATGCAGCCAGGAAAACACTTAACAGCTTCTGAAACCAGATTTACTCCTATCGAGAACTCAAGATTTCCTGTATGAACGGAAAGGGTCAGGCTCTTTCACTGCACAAGCTTGTTGAACTAGGTCCAGCCCCGTAACCACCCGGCCCGGGAACTACCCTTGCCCCGCACGAGTGGCCTGGGGGGCCTTGGCACTCCCTTCCCAGTCCCCCCAGCTCAGGGAGCCCCACCCGGGCGACACGGGCCCCCAGGACTCCTTCGTCCGTCGGCCCTGGCGGCAGCGCCCGAGGTCTGGCCGGGGCCTGCTTGCCCCGACGCCTGCAAGGTGCAGGAAAACCAATCTGAGTCACAGTGCGGTCAGTCTGGGCCGCGCGCCGCCGGGGCCCGCGCCTCCCGTTCCCCGCGCGCGCCCGACAGCCGCTTTTCAATCGCTTTTGCCACAACTTTCTATTGCCTCCCCCTCCGCCCCCGCCGCCTCCTGGGCGCTGCCACCTGCCGGGTGGCGCCTTCCTCTCCGCCGCCCCGGCTCGGCCCCGCCATGACCCCGGCCGCCTTACCCAGGGGGTCGTGGCGGATCAGGGCGTGCGTGTAGTCATTCACCGACCGCGGGAAGGGGTACAGAGGGCCCCCGAAGCCGCTGGGTCCGTAGGCGGCGGCCAGCGCGGCAGCGGAGTGGTGCGAGAAGGCGGGGTGGATCGGCGTGGGCTCGTACACCGGGGTCCGGTAGGAGGACACGAGGCTGGTGAAGGAGGAGTTGGGGGACGGCAGCGTGGGCGTGGGGGTGGGCGCGGCGGGCCCGCGACCCAGAATGTCCTCGATGTAGAACGGCGTCGGGTGCGCAGGCTGCAGCAACGGCGTGGGCGCGTACAGCGGCACCCCCACGGCGCCAGCCGGGGGACCGGGGTGCGGGTACTGCATGGCTCTGCCGCGCTCCGGCCCCTCGGAGAGCTGCCGGCCCGCGCCGCGGCGCTACATTTATCCGCGCTCCGCGCTCCCGGCGATAGGCTCTGTCGGCCGCGGGGTGGGGCCGGGCACTCTGGCCCCTTCCTGCCGCCAGGCCCTGCGGCCAATGGCGCGGAGCCCCGGGAGCCGCCTCCCGCCCCCACCTTTGGCCCGCCCCCGTCGGCTGAGCTCCCCGCCCTCGGGACCAGCCCGCTTCCAGCCTCCGAGGACCCTGCGCCCCCGTGCCCAGCTGCCCGCACGCTTGGGGCTCCAGGCACCCCGGCCCGTGACGCCCTCGAAAGAAGTCCGGGACACCCTCGAAGGAAGCCCAGGGCCGCGTCCGTCGAGCGAGGCGTGAGGCAAGCAGCTGCCTGGAAGGCGGATTCAAGCGACTGTAGCCCCGGTGGGAACACACCTCCACCGAAACCCGGGTGCACTGGTCGGAGCCCGGACCTGGGGTGGCTGCAGCTGCCCCAGGGAAGGGACGGCTGGACTCGGGCTCTGCAGGCGTAGAGGTCACTGGCAGGACTGCGGCTTCGCAGGCCCGAGAGCACCCTCCCTGGTCGGCGCGCTCCCTGGAGTAACGGTGGCACAGGCTGTTGCCCCGGGCGTCTAGGGGAGCTCGCGGTGGGAGAGAGTGCCTTGGGATCCTGGGGCAGCTCCAACGAGAGAGATCCACGGCCCTTGCCTGCCCAGTGGGGTAAGGATAACTAGACTTCAGGTGTTCTGGACTCTTGGCCTCTCTACCTTGTTTCACTTGTGGTCCCCGGGACTCAGCCACTTCCCGGGGACGCTGGCAGAAGTCCCTTCCGGCAGGAATTAAGGGAAGGCCTGAGTCCTACGGCGTCAGCCAGAAGCTGTGCGATTTTCTCCGACCCATTAGGAGCTGCTCCTGGTCCCCTATCCCCGGGTCCAGGGGGATCACAGCTGCGCGCAGCCCCGCTTTTGCCGTTTTGCACGTGTTTTCTATTGAAGCCTTGACGCTACCCGGTGTGGCTTCGGTTCTGTGCAGCTCCACTCGCCTGCGGGGCAAGGGGGCATTTTCTTGATTGACGCCCTCCTGCGGTAGTCACACCTCGCGGTGAGCGGTTTCAGCTAAGGTCCTCCATGAACCGTGGAAATGAGAGGACTTCCCAGCTTTTTCTATTCAGCGTTTTTATTTGCCTCTTGGAATTATTTCTCCGACTGCAGCAGAAAGGCAGTAGGAAGAGTGGGCTGGAAGCCGGATGGCCTGGGTTCAAGTTTAAGTCTGCACTTTTTTGTTGAGCACCTACTGTGTGCCAGCAGTGTACAAGACAGATTTTGTTCCTGTCCTCGAAGTGGCTGGAAACAAATTTAATACAGTGACTTATGTATGTGCTAGGAAGAAGTATGTGATGTTTGAAAAATGAGTAGGTGTGAAGGAGCCTAGAGAGGGACTAACACTTCAAACCCAGGGAATAACATGTGAGAGTAGTCAATACAGCTTTTCAAGTTGGGTTCCCTGAGTTTTTCTCATCTGAAACATTTAAGACTTTAAACATTTCTAATCCTTTTGAATTCAGGTCATAGGCATCTATCAGAATCTGATGACAGACCAGAGCTACAAACACAGACAAACACAGCACGTATAATATGCTGTCATTTGGGTTAAAACTTTGGTAGAGGGCAAGAATATTTATCTGTGCTTATGCTCTATTTTATAAACCATCTCTGTAAGGATAGACAAAAAACTTATAACGTTGGCTGTCTATGAAGAGAGAGGTGGAGTAGGGAAAAGAATGTACTGTACACTTTGTGACTATCTGGAGAATTGAACCGTGTGGATGTGGGACCTATTCATAGTATAAGCTGGTCCTTGAAAGAGTGGCTGGTTCTAGGTCTGGGGCAGGAAAAGTACAAGGTGAGCTCAAGGCATCTTGTGCCAGAAATCACGACAGGAAACAGGAACTGGCTTGAAGGGGCTTCCATTGGCCCAATTTGGGGTAATTGTAGGCATCGAAACACATTATGGATTATGAGATCATAGAATCATTATCTGTAGTGATCCTCAAAGAAAGAGAAAAAGGGATGGTAGGTGGTAAAGCTGGAAGAATGCTAGCTAGCTAAGAAATGTAGAAAGATTGATAAAATCAAAAAATGTAATAATTCATTCAAGAATCATTGGACACCAAAACCATCAAGTGGACACTGTTGAGGATGAGAATTTTCACAAGGTATCATAGTATCACCCCAGTTGATTAGATTCTGCATATTTTTTAAGCTATAAAAGACTTTCCTATAAAAATGGAGATAACAGGGGAAAACTGAACAGGGATTGTGTGTGAGATGACATTATTAAACTAATGGTCATTGTTTTAGGTGTGATATTGGTATTGTGGGTAAAATGTCCTTATTCTGGGAGATACAAGCTAAGGAATTTAGGTGTGAAGGGTCATGAAATCTGCAACTTTTGAATCAGCATACACACACACATATACATATGTACATATATGTAAAGAGGGAGATAAACCAAAGTAGAAAAATTGTCACTGACGGATTTAAGTGAGGAGTATACAGACATTCATTGTACTAGTTTCAGCTTCTCTATAGATTTGAAAATTTTAATATAAATACTTTATGAGTTTATATGTTAAAAAGTAAAAACATTGTCTTAGGTTTTTCAAAAGATAAAAATTATTTGAATTATTTGTTAAGTCTGCATACAAGTTCAGGTAGTGCATTGCTCTTGAAAACCATCTGTGCAAGGCTGTTTGCAAATCATTGGTCTCTCCAGGGTCTGGTCTGATGTTGTGCCCCCTCCACTGGTCATAATTCTCCTCACATGGCCTGATAGAGAATTCAAGCCGGTACTGAGAGACTGTGAAAAGTAAAGTGTTCTGTACTAAGGACAGAGACGGGATTTGGGGACGAAGAAAGGACAGGTGTTATGTTAAAGGACTTCACAAATGATGTTTGCATCTTCAAGATTGAGACCTCAGTAAATGAAGCAGATTAACTATGATTATTATTTTCTCACAAAATGTTTCTCCCTCATCTTTGTTTTTCTCCTTTTTCCTCCCCTTCTCCCTTTAGCAAGTGATTGCGATGATTGCTCCAATTCTTGTAATACTCGTACTGTTGATCAATAGCCAGCCTTCCTTCCCCATCTTCATAAATAGTATGGGTTTATAGTTTATTCCGTGCATGACTCAGCCATCAGCCATAAAGATCTAAATCTACAAATGTTCCAAAAATAAATATTAAAATAGCAAGGAAATAATCACTAATATAGGAAAAGGAAGCATCATTCCTTTCTTTGATTTAGCCACAGACCCTGTGAGGTGGATGGGGATCTTAAAAGGCATTGGTATAACATTCCAATTTAGCTACATAATCCTCACCAGCAAATTGAAGCACTTAATTCTGTTAAGCTATATAACACCACCTCTTCTAAATCCAGTCGTCAGATCCATGTTCATTTTGCTATAGTTAAAAAAAAATTACAGCCACATTTGTGAATGTCACATGCATTGAACTACATAATTTTTAATATCACTTGTGTAGGTTTTATAGTTGGTTTTATTGTTTTAAAAGTCATTTGGGGCTTTAAAAGAACTAGATTTTTCCAAAGTTGTCCTTATAATTTTTTTTTCACACAGTCAGAACTAATAAAACAAAACAGTTGTAGCTATTTAATTCAAAATCTCTTGGAGTTTCAATATTTTTTCTCTGCTGGATACTAAAACCAATAAAGCTACATGAGATTTTAATTATATTCTGAATTAAACAAGACCCTCTCTAAAAATTTGGCACCATTTATTTTAGTCACTGTTATTGTGCAAGATACCAGACTTTGTAAAAAGAAGAGAAGGTGGTTCTTACCTCTGATTTATCTAGCAGGAAATTAGGTAATTTTTTTTGCAACTTATTTTCAGTAATGTACATAGATGTCAAACTTCACATTAGCTATAGCTTGAGAAAATCAGTGGATTTTATTATAACTATTTAATTCTATTTTTGCTTACACTAAAAGTTTTTTTAATCTTCAGTTGTTGGAATGACATTTATTAAATCACATATTAAATCATTGTATTATATTTTACTTAAAATTTGACAAAATTAATTAATGTTTTAGGGCTTTACTAACTTACAAAATGCTACTGTGATCAAATAGAAATATCTTGTGCCATGAATGGGATCAGAGCTCTGGAACATACAGGCGATAGTCATCATGCTGCTTCAGTGGTGTTCACATTTTACATACTATAATTACATAACATCATAATGAGGATAAATTTTACCAACCAGTGAGCTTCGGGTGGAGTTTATGATATTTATTTGCTCAATTTAAAAAAGTGATGAAGGAGTTCCCATCGTGGCCCAGTGGTTAACAAATCCAACTAGCAACCATGAGGTTGTGGGTTCGATCCCTGGTCTCATTCAGTGCGTTAAGGATCCAGCGTTGCCGTGAGCTGTGGTGTAGGTTGCAGATGCGGCTCGGATCTCGCGTTGCTGTGGCTCTGGTGTAGGCCGGTGGCTACAGCTCCGATTAGACCCCTAGCCTGCGAACCTCCACGTGCCACGGAAGCTGTCCTAGAAAAGGCAAAAAGACAAAAAAATAAAATAAATAAAAAAGTGTTGAAGAACTCAAAAAAGATAGAGAACCTTATTTTTTAAATGGGCAAAAGATAACAGACATTTCTCAAAAAGATACACAAATGGTCAATAAGCACATGAAAAAAATGTTCTACATCATTAGTCATCAGGGAAATGCAAATCAAAACCACAGTTAGATACCACTTGACACTCATTAGGCTACCTTTGATAATTTCTTTTTTTTAAAAAAACGACAGGAGTTCCCGTCATGGCACAGTGGTTAACGAATCCAACTAGGAACCATGAGGTTTCAGGTTCGATCCCTGCCCTTGCTTAGTGGTTGACGATCTGGCGTTGCCGTGAGCTGTGGTATAGGTCGCAGACAGGGCTCGAATCCCCCATTGCTGTGGCTATGGAGTAGGCTGGTGGCTACAGTTCCGATTCGACCCCTAGCCTGGGAACCTCCATATACCGCGGGAGTGGCCCAAGAAATGGCAAAAAAAAAAAAAAAAAAAAAAAAGACAAAAAAATAAATAAATAAAAATTAAAAAACGACAAAAGTTGGTAAGGATGTGTAGATTTAGGAGTTCCCATTGTGGCTCAGTGGTTAACGAATCCAAGTAGGAACCATGAGGTTGTGGGTTCGATCCCTGACCTCGCTCAGTGGGTTAAGGATCCGGCGTTGCCAAGAGCTGTGGTGTAGTTTGGAGACACAGCTCGGATCCCACGTTGCTGTGGCTCTGTGTAGGCCAGCAGCTACAGCTCAGATTCGACCCCTAGCCTAGGAACCTCTATGTGCCATGGGAGTGGCCCAAGAAATGGCAAAAAAGACAAAAAAAAAAAAAAAAAAGGAATGTGTAGATTTAGTACCCTTGTACATTGCTAGTGACAATGTAAAAAGGAGTTTCTGCTGTGGCACAACAGGATTGTTGGAATCTTGGGAGGCTGGAATGCAGGTTCCATCCCCAGCCTGGCTCCGTGGATTAGGGATCTGGTGTTGCTTAGTTCACAACTGCAGCTCTGATTTAACCCCAGGCCTGGGGAACGTCATAGGTGGTGGGGCAGCCAAAAAAGAAAAAAAAAAAAAAAAAAAAAAACAACAACAACAACAATGTAAAATGAAGCTGCTACTTTAGAAAATCTGTCAGTTCCTAAAAGTTTGAATATAGTGTTTCCATATGACCCAGTAATTCCTCTCCTAGGTATACACCGAAGAAATGGAAACATTTGAAGTTCCCTTTGTGGATCAGCGGGTTAAGAACCCAACTAGTATCCATGAGGATGTGGGTTCAATCCCTGGCCTCACTCAATGGGTTAAGGATCCAGCATTGCTGCAAGATGTGGTGTAGGTCGAGGATACGGCTCGGATCTGACATTGCAGTGGCTGTGGCTTTGATTCGACTCCTAGCCTGAGAACTTCCATATGCCACAGGTATGGACCTAAAAAAAATAAAATAAAAAAGAAATGAAAACATTTGTCCACACAAAAACTTGTAGACAAGTGTTCAGGTAGAATTATCCATGGTAGCCAAA
This sequence comes from Sus scrofa, assembly GCF_054392235.1. NCBI lineage: Eukaryota > Metazoa > Chordata > Mammalia > Artiodactyla > Suidae > Sus > Sus scrofa. Next base: position 126,394,250 of record NC_139396.1, on the reverse strand, counting down.
AAGTAGAAACAACTCAAATGTCCATCCACTGATGAATGAATAAATAAAATTTACATCCAAGCAATGGAATATTACTTGGTAATAAAAAGGAATAAAAGACTAGTACATACTACAGTGTAGATAAACATTTTGCTGAGTGAAAGAAGCCAGATACAAAAGACCACGTATTAGATGATTCTCTTTGTATGAAATGTCCAGCATAAGGAAATCTACAGTCAGAAAGTAGATTAATAGTTGCCTAGGAAGTTGGAGGTAAATGAAGAGTGACTGCTAATGGGTACAGAGTTTTTTTGGGGGGTTTGTTTGTCTTTTATTTTCTTTTTGTCTTTTTAGGGCCACACCCATGGCATATGGAGGTTCCCAGGCTAGGAGTCAAGTCAGAGCTACAGCTGCCCGCCTACACCACAGCCACAGCAATGCCAGATCTGAGCTGAGTCTGCGACCTACACCATACACAGCTCATAGCAACACTGGATTCTTAACCTACTGAGCGAGGCCAGGGATTGAACCTGCATCTTCATGGATATTGGATTTGTTTCTGCTGAGCCACAACATGAACTCCCCAGAATTTCTTTTCTTTTTTCTTCTTTTTTTTTTTTTGCCAGGAAATAAATTTATTAGGATAGGACGTTTATGAGAGATGTCAGTGGGCAAGCAAGGAGGCGCTGCCCCCAGAGTTTCTTCTTGAGGTAGTAAAAATATTCAAGAAGTTATTATAGTGATGGTTACACAATTTCAAAATTTTCCAGATGGAGTTCCCATTGTGACGCAGTGGTTAACGAATCCAACTAGGAACCATGAGGTTATGGGTTCCATCCCTGGCCTCACTCAGTGGGTTAAGGCTCTGGCGTTGCCATGAGCTGTGGCGTAGGTTGCAGATGTGGCTCGGATCTGGCATTGCTGTGGCTGTGGTGTAGGCCAGCAGCTACGGCTCCGACCCGGCCCCTAGCCTGGGAACCTCCATATGCTGCAGGTGCAACCCTAAAAAGACAAAAAAGGACAAAAAAAAAATTTCCAGAAAAAAAAAATTAATGGATGAATCATATGGTGTGAATTATATGTAAATAAAGCTTATGTAATTTTTTAATAATAAAAGAGAAAGGATGTCACATGAAAGCCAGTAATGTACCCTACAATAATTTTAACAAGGATTACAATACCAAAAATAATTTAAAAAAAATTTTTTTTTCTAGGGCTGCACCTGCAGTATATGGAAGTTCCCAGGATAGGGGTCAAATTGGAGCTGCAGCTGCTGGCCTATGCCACAGCCACAGCAATGCTGGATGCTAGTTCCATGTGTAACTTACACTGCAGCTTGTGGCAGTGCTAGATCTTTAACCCACTGAGCAGGGCCAGGGATCGAACCTGCATCTTCATAGATACTACTGAGGTTCATTACCCCAGAGCCACAATGGGAACTCCCTGTGCTACATTTTTATTTCGAGTTTCTTAGCCATTTTGAGCTCCAGTTTCCTCAAAAGTAGCATAAGGATTGTAATAATGTTTCTTTCATAGTACTCTTAGGATTAAAAGTGATTACATGTAAATCACTGGCATACAGTAAGCACTCAGTAAATAGTAGTTGCTGTGATGATGATGGAGATGACGATGATAATGATGATGATGGCAGGTGCAACAATAACAGTGGACAGGAAGTAGACCAGAGGGCTCTCCTAATTCTCTTCTGAAAATAGAGCATTGCTCTAGTAAATGTTGCTTGAAATAAATGCATCATTTGGATTTTGAGAATCTTTGAATCACTTTGCTGTGTATCTGAAACTAACACAGAATTGTAAATCAATTATACTTCAATTAAAAAAAAAGGGAAAACAGGAGTTCCTGTCATGGCGCAGCGGAAACGAATCTGACCAGAAACCATGAGGTTGCAGGTTCGATCCCTGGGTTTGGGATCCGGTGTTGCTGTGAGCTGTGATGTACATCGAAGATGAGGCTCGGATCCCTCATTGCTGTGGCTCTGGCATAGGCCATTGGCAACAGCTCCAATTGGATCCCTAGCCTGGGAACCTCCATCTGCCTCGGGTGTGACCCTGAAAAGATGGAAAAGACAAAAAAATTAAAATTTAAAAAGGGAAAACAAAAAAGTAATTTCTGATAATTTTTAAAGATGAAAAATAAAAGTGTAGCTTGATTTTGTTTTGGCTATTCCAATTGAGTTATCCAGCCAACTAAATGATCTGTAATTCTGTGAGAAAATAACAGCCATTTAAAATAATATTTCTGGGAGTTCCCATCATGGCGCAGTGGTTAACAAATCCAACTAGGAACCATGAGGTTGCGGGTTCGATCCCTGGCCTTGCTCAGTGGGTTAAGGATCTGGCATTGCCATGAGCTGCGGTATAGGTTGCAGACACAGCTTGGATCCAGCGTTGCTGTGGCTCTGGCGTAGGCTGGTGGCTACAGCTCTGATTAGACCCCTAGCCTGGAAACCTCCATATGCCGTGAGAGGGGCCCAAGAAATGCCAAAAAGACAAAAAATAAAAATTAAAAAAATAAGTAAAATAAAATAATATATCTTTGGCTTTGCTCAAGGCATGTGGAAGTTCTTGGTCCAGAGGTCAAACCCACACCACAGCTGTAACCAAAGCCACAGCAGTGACAATGCCAGATCTGTAACCCACTGAGCCATGAGGGAACTCCTAAAATAATATTTTTAATGAAATGGTTTTAACCAGTTTATTTTCTTTCTCTTCTTCTTCAGAGGAAAAGGTACCAAGTGAGATCTGACATTGATGTTTCTGTTGAACTGAAGCCACTTGCTTCAGCAGAGAATTTGCCACCCAGTTTTCAGTTTCCTTCTAAACAAAAGCTTTTCAACATGGAGATGAGGTTAAACCTAACAGGATATCAGATCAAGTTCTTATATGCTTAGGTCTTTTTACTTACACATTGGAGAAGTATCTTTGAAGGCATGGGAAGTGACCAAAAAGACAGAAAGACTTGGCTGATGAGGGGTTGGAAGAACTAATAAGTAAACATAACAACAATTTTGTTTATTTTTTTTCATCTAGTTCTTAATTTTTATTACTGTTGATAATGATGACAATTTTTCTCTTAATATTTATTAATTGACAATTGATAATACAGTTACATTTATAGTTGATTTTTTTTTTCCCACTGTACAGCAAGGGGGTCAGGTTATCCTTAGATGTATACATTGCAATTACAGTTTTTTCCCCCAAACAATTTTGTTTAAAAGGACTGAAGTAGGAACAAAACAGGCACACATTTGAAAAGAAGATCTCTCTTGAAATCAGCCCCACTATTTATCTAGTAAGTTAGCAGATGTTAACAGGAGACTATACTGACGCTGCTCCCACCTAGGATGTAAAAAGCTGAAAAGACCTCTCTAACAAGAAAAAAGTAGATAAACTACACAATCATAAGTTTTCTGGGAGTTCCCATTGTGGCTCAGTGGAAATGAATCTGACTAGCATCCATGAGGGTGCAGGTTTGATCCTTGGCCTTGCTCAGTGGGTTAAGCATCGGGCATTGCCATGAGCTGTGGTGTAGGTTGCAGACACAGGCTCAAATCCCGAGTTGCTGTGGCTGTGGCATAGGCCAGCGGTTACAGCTCTGATTGGACCCCTAGCCTAGCAACCTCCATATGCCATGGGTGCGGCCCTAAAAAGACAAAAAAAGAAAAAAAGAAAGAAAAAGAAAGGAAAAAGAAAATTTCTGAACCAATCAGAGAGCTAAAGTCTCCAGCCAGCCAAGCACTCTGAGGAAAGGAAGGACTTCCTAATGAGAGACAGGGATGAGCAGTAGCCAACCTGCAGTTGAGCCTGGGAGGAGGAGACACCAGATACTGTGCTAGCATATAAGATGGAGACATGAACCAATAAATACCGTGTGTGTTCTGACTGTTCTACCCACCAGTCATTCCGCCATCTCTCTCCTTCTCCTTGGGCTTCCCTATTCCCTCAGACACAATATTGAAATTGGGCCAGCAAATAACTCTACAGGGGCCTCTAAGTGCTCAAGTGAAAGGAAAAGTTGTGTGTCTCTCACTTTAAATCAAAAGCTAGAAATGATTAAGCCTAAGTGAGGAAGGCATGTTGATAGTTGAGAGAGGCCAAAAGCTAGGCCTCTTGCTTCAGTTCACCAGGTTGTGGATGCAAGGTGAAAGTTCTTGAAGAAAATCGAAATTGCTAATCCAGTGAACACACAAATGGTAAGAAAGAGAAATAGCCTTATTACTGACAAGGAGAAAGTTTTTATGGTCTGGGCAGAAGATCAAAACCGTCATAAGATTCCCCCAGCCAAAACTTAATCCAGAGCAAGGCCCTAATCTCTTCAATTCTATAAAGGCCGAGAGAGGTGAGGAAGCTACAGAAGAAAAGTTTGAAGCTAGCAGTTTGTTTCTGAGGTTTAAGAAGGGAAACCATCAGGAATTCCCATCGTGGTGCAGCAGAAACTAATCTGATTAGCATCCATGAGGAGGCAGGCTCGATCCCTGCCCTTGCTCAGTGGGCTAAGGATCTGGCGTTGCTTTGAGCTGTGGTGTAGGTCACAGATGCAGCTCAGATCTGCTGTGGCTGTGGCTGTGGTGTAGGCCAGCAGCTACAGCTCGATTTGACTCCTAGACTGGGAACCTCCATATACCGCTGATGCAACCCTAAAAACACAAAAAAGAAAAAAAAAAAAAAAAAAAGAAAGGAAACCATTACACTGAGGTATATGGAATGACTGGCCAGTGGGGACCTGCTCTTTAGTACAGGGACCTCTACCCAATATTCTGTAATAATCTATATGGGGAAAAAAAATCTGAAAAAGAATGGAAGTGTGGGAGTTCTGGTCGTGGCTCAGCAGTTAACAAATCTGACTAGGAATCATGAGGTTGTGCGTTCAGTCCCTGGCCTTGCTCAGTGGGTTAAGGATCCGATGTTGCCATGAGCTGTGGTGTAGGTCGCAGACGCGGCTCGGATCCCGCGTTGCTGTGGCTGCGGTGTAGGCCGGCGGCTACACCTCCGATTTGACCCCTAGCCTGGGAACCTCCATATGCTGCCAGAGAGGCCCTGGAAAAGGCAAAAAGACAAAAAAAAAAAAAAGAATGGAGCTGTGTATATGTATGACTGAATCATTTTGTCACATAGCAGAAATATCACAACATTGTAAATCAAATCTACTTCAACAAAACTTTTTTAAAAATTAAAAAAAAGAGAAGAAGCCATCATCATACCATAACAGTGCAAAGCAAAGCAGCAAATGCTGATGCAGACACTGCAAGTTATCTAGAAGGTCTAGCTAAGATAATAAATGAAAGTGGTTACATTAAACAGATTTGATGTAGATGAAACAGCCTTCTGTTGGAAGAAGGTGTCATCTAGGACTTTCATAGCTGGAAAGAAGTCAATATCCGGTTTCAAATCTTCAAAGAACAGGCTGATTCTCTTGTTAGGTACAGCTGGTGATGACAGGAAGCAAGCACTCATTTACCAATCCAAAAATGCTGGGGCTTCTAAGACTTATACTAAATCCACTCTGCCTGTGGATGACAAGTCCTGGATGACAGCATGTCTGTTTATAACATGGTTTACTGAATATTTTAAGTCCACTCTTCGAGAAGTTTGGGAGAATTTGCTTCAGTTTTGAAAGATGTTCTGCTGTGAGTAAAATGCTATCAAAGAGGATGGGATGCTATAGAGAACTCATTCCTGAAAGAGCCAATCGATGCGTCTTAATTTAAGAAATTGCAATGGCCACCCCAGCCTTCAGCAATGACCACCCTGATCAGTCAACAGCCATCAACATTGAGGTGACACCCTCCACCAGCAAAAAGAGTATGACTCTTTGAAGGCTCAGATAATGGTTGGCATTTTTTAGCAATAAAGCTTTTTGTTTTTGCTTTTCAGGGCCGCATGCACGGCATATGGAGGTTCCCAGGCGAGGGGTCCAATCAGAGCTACAGCTGCTGGACTATACCACAGCCACAGTAACATCGGATCAGAGCTGCATCTGCAAACTACACCAATGCCAGAGCCTTAACGCACTGAGCGAGGCCAGGGATCAAACCCGAAACCTCATGGTTCCTAGTTGGATTTGTTCCACTGCATCATGACGGGAACTCCTGCAATAAAGTATTTTTAAATTAAGGTGGTACATTTTTCTTTAGACATAAGCTATTGCACACTTAACTGACAATAGTCTATAGTGTAAACTTAACTTCTTTTTTTAATGGGAACACCCACAGCATATGGAAGGTCCCGGGCACTAGGAGTAGAATCTGAGCTGCCACAGCCACAGCAACACCAGATCCCAGCCCATGTGCAACCTATGCCACAACTTGTGAGCTTGTGGCAGCTCAGGATCCTTAACCCACTGATCTAGGCCAGGAATCAATCCCACATCCTCATGGATACTAGTCGGGTTCTTAACCTGCTGAGCCACAGTGGAAACCATAAGAACAGTTTCCTATCTGTTAATCAATTCTATTTACAATATTGATGCCTTTATGATTCAATTACCTCTTCTTTAATATATGATAGGACTCCGTAATTTTTTTCTTTTAAAAAAGTTTTATTATAGTTGATTTACAATGCTGTCAATTTCTGCTGTAAAGTGACCCAGTTATGCATATATATATGCAGTCTTTTTCTCACATTTTCCTCCATCATGTTTCATCACAAGTGGTTAGATATTTTCCCCTGTGCTATACAACAGGATCTCATTGCTCATCCACTCCAAATGCAATAGTTCACATCTACTAACCCCAAGCTCCCAGTCCATCACACTCCCTCCCCCTCCTCCTTGGCAACCACAAGTCTATTCTCTATGTGCATGAGCTTGTTTCTTTTCTATAGACAGTTGCATTTTTGCCGTATATTAGATTCCAGATATAAGTGATATCATATATTTTTCTCTTTCTGACTTTACTTAGGATGAGAGTCTCTAGTTCTATTTATGTTGCTGCAAACTGCAAATGGCATTTTGTTCTTTTTGATGGCTGAGTAGTATTCCATTGTGTATATGTACCACATCTTCTTAATCCATTCATCAGTCAATGGACATTTAGGTTGTTTCCATGTCTTGGCTATTGTGAATAGTGCTGCATTGAACATAGGGGTGCATGTATCTTTTTTCAATGAAAGTTTTGTCCAGATATATGCCCAGGGAGTGGTATTGCTGGATCATGTTAGTTCTATATTTAGTTTTCTGAGGTACCTCCATATTGTTTTCCATAGTAGTTGTACCAATTTACATTCCCACCAACAGTGAAGGAGGGTTCTCTTTTCTCCACACCCTCTCGAGCATTTGTTATTGGTAGACTTACTAATGATGGCCATTCTGACCAGAGGACTCTGTAATTTAAATGGCTTTTATTTTTTAGGTCACAATCACACAAAATGTATCATTTTAAGACTTACTGTGATCATTTCACAATGTATATGGATATCAAGTTGTACAATTAAACTGTGTTATATGCCAATTATACTTCAAGAATTTTTTTTAAATTTAAAAGTCTGCCTCCTTAGCAGAGTAAGCAGTACATCAGTTTCATCAAATAAATCATTTTAGGGAGTTCCTCAATAGCATTGTGGTTAAGGATCCAGTGTTGTCACTGCTGTGGTGAAGATTCAGTTATTGGCTTGGGAACTTCCCCATGCTGTGGGCATAGCCAAAAAAAAAAAAAAAAAAAATTTAAAGTACATAATTTCAGTGACATTTAGTATATTCACATTTACAACAACCACATCTATGTAGTTCCATCTATGTATTTCCAACATCCCCCCCAAAAAAACCTCCATATTCAATAAGCTGTCACTTCCTTTCCCCTGACTCAAAGCAGTCTTGGCAATCACCAATATGTTTCTGTGAGTTTACCTATTCTGGGCATTTCATAAAAATGGAAACAAGTGATATGAACTTTTGCATCTGATTTTTTCCACTTAGCATTGTATTTTCCAGGTTTATCCACATAGTAGCATGTATTGGTACTTCATCCTTTTTTATGGCTGAGTAATAATCCATCATATGTATAAACATATTGTTTATTCATTCATATGCTGATGGACATGGGTTGTTTATACTGTTTAGCTCATAGTACTAACATGGACATTTGTGTTCAAATTTTTATGTGGTTAAATTTTTTCTTTTTTCTTGGGTAGATACCTAGAATTGCTGGGTCATATAATAATTTTACATTTAACTTCTTTAGGAAACACCAAACTCTTTTTAAACAGTGGCTGAACCATTTTACATTTCCTCTGGCAATATGAGGGTTCCCATTGAACATCTTTACCACACTTGTTATTTTCTATTTTTACTATAGCTATCATTGTGGATGTGAAGTGATCTCATTGTGGTTTTGATTTACATTTTGATGAAGACCACACTCTTGCTGCGTTCAAGAATCTGTCTTCAGCTTTAACAGTTTGATTATAATATGTCTTGTTGTGGGTGGATCTCTTTGAGTTTATCCTGTTTGGATTTGTTGCGCATCTTGGATGTGTAGATTTGAGTGTTTCATCAGATTTGAGAAGTTTTCAGCGTTTTTTTTTCTTTTTTTTTTTTTTTTTTTTGCTTTCTTAGGGCTGCACATGTGGCATATGTAAGTTCCCAGGCCAGGGGTCAAATCAGAGCTGTACCTGCCAGCCTACACCACAGCTCATGGCAATGCCATCCTTAACCTTAACCCACTGAGGGAGGCCAGGGATTGAACCCACATCCTCATGGATATCAGTCAGGTTTTTTACCACTGAGCCACAACAGGAACTCCCAGCCATTATTTCTTCAAGTATTCTTTCTGCCCCTTTCTTTTTCTCCTATCCTTCTGGTACTCTTTCTGCAAATGTTGGTATGCTTCATTGTGATTCACAGGTCTTCTGAGCTCCATTTTCCCTTAATTTCTTTTTCCTTTCTGCTTCTCCTGTTGGACAGTTTCAACTGAACTAGCTTCAAGTTCACTGGCTCTTTCTGTTGCTTACTCATATCTACTATTGGAAGCCTCTAGTGATTTTTTTCATTTGCTATTTTACTTTTCAGCTCCAAATTTGTATGGTTCCTTTTTATAGTTTCTTCAGTGCTATTTTCTATTCATTGAGACATTTTCCAACAAAATTCCTTTAGCTCTGTAAGTATATACATGGCAGTTGATTTCAAGTCCAGTGTTTGTACTTCCTCAGGGATGGTTTGTATTAATCTCTTCAGTGAATGAGCCATACTTTCTTTGCATAGTTGTATGTTTGCTAAAAAGTGAACATTTTGAATATTATGACATGGTCACTCTGGAAATCAGATTCTTCATACCTCCAGGTTTGTTTTTTTATATTAGCCATGGGCTGTAGCTGCTTAAGCGACTTTTCTAAACACTTTTTTTGGTAAAGTCTCAATTCTTTGACTTACATGGTCTCTGAAGTCTTTTGCCTGTGTTCAGCTAGTGTGTCAATCAATTTCCTTAAATGCCAGTGGCCAAAAAAATAAGTATATAAAACAAGAATGAGAAGGAAAAAAAAGAAAGAAAAAAATGCTTCCAGCTTTTAACATTGGCTGTGTTGGAGCACTCCTTCAGTGCTTAGCTACATCTTTTTATATCTGCTTAGCCTTCACTTCCTTCTTGTGCTGAGTTGAGTTCAGCCAGCAGTGAAAACTTAGGTCCTCTCAGGTCTTTTCTAAGCATGCTACTTAAGCTAAATATGAGTGGCTTACTCATTTCCCCAGTATACACTGTTGTTTTTGAATATCCTAATTTCCCTAGGAAATTCTCTCCCATTTTTTCCCTCCAAGGCTTTAGACACTCATTTATTTACCCCACCTGTTATCTTTTTCCAAAGGTGGCAACAGGTTGTTCATTTGCCTCACGATATTTTTGAGAAATGCCTGCCACTTTTCTACCCTGAGATCTCACTTAGATGAAACAAAGAAAAGTGGCTTGCTTGTCTTTCAGGTTAGCCTACGCAGGTCACAGCAAACAACTTTTTGAAATTAATATCTCTGCTCCTTCAGGATCAAGGATCCCACTATAAGAACCATGGACTGCTGTCTGTCTTCAAGACCACAGGGCTGGGAAGGGGAATGGAGCAAGGGCAAGTAAAACATCAAAAAGTTGTACTTCCTAGATTACAAGGTGCTTTTTTTTTTTTTTTTTTTTGTCCTCACCTGCATCATGTGGAAGTTCCTGGGCCAGGGATCAAACCTGTGCCATGGCAGCAACCCAAGCTACAGAGTGACAATGCTGGATCCTTAATGCACTGAGCCACCAGGGAACTTCTAAGTTGGCTTGTTCTTTTTTTTTTTTTGTCTTTTTAGGGCCACATCTCCGGCATACAGAGGTTCCCAGGCTAGGGGTTGAATCAGAGCTACAGCTGCCAGCCTATGCCACAGCCACAGCAACGCTGGTCCAAGCCACGTCTGCAACCTACACCACAGCTCATGGCAACGCCAGATCCTTAACCCACTGAGGCCAAGGATCGAACCCAAGTCTTCATGGATACTAGTCGGGTTTGTTAACCACTGAGCAACAACATGAACTCCTTGGCTTATTCTTGATTCAACATTTGCTTCGTTCTGTAAATCTTTGTTTTCTCAAGTTCTGACAAAATTGTTTCTGAATGTTTTTGCCTCTGAAGAGGAATGGGATCCTTGAAGCCACCTACTCTTATTTTTTCTGAGGGTTATTTTTTGAGTGCTTAAAATTTGTAGAGCTAATTTAGAGTTCTGGATGTTAAAATTCTCCAGATTATATTTGTTTCCGTCAGGCAGTTGCATTAGCCTCACTAGATAACTTTAAAAGAGTTAGATGGACTTCAGGCCCTGCGACGGCCATCTATTTCTCACTAATCTCACACTAAAGTGTAGCTCCTTGGAGTGCAACTGAAAGCCGGGATGTTTACCAAAGCCCTTCTTCCTCTGTGGTACTTGTCGATTAGTTTATTTTAGGAATTGTAATATAACTTGCTTATTAAGTCTGTAGACATACCCATTGCTAACTAAGAAATAATGCGACAAGCAAGCAAAAGTAGAAACCAAATTTATTAGTCATGGATTTACTGAGGATGTTTATTTTATATAATCCATAGCTTATGTTGACATCTGATTTCACAGAGAAATTATATGATTATACTTATTAAGATAATTAGTACTTCTGCAAGGCAAATTTAGTTCCTCAAAGTAGCACATTTTCTAATTCTCCAACAAAGTTTGGTTCTATTTAGCTATCAAAATCAAACTCTGAATTTATACACTTAATTTGATGTGGGCACAAAATTTATTCTTTGCATATTTTCCTTCTAAGTGCTCTGGTTCTTCATGCTGATACATACCAACTTCCAGAAATTTGGCTGCCAGATCAAAATTGTCAGGGCCCTTCTAAGGGTTAAGATTTCAACAGAGAAGAATATATATATATATATATATATATACACACATAGTTTATTATATACAAAGAACAAAAAGTTTCACCAGGTAAACAAAAGAATATAAATTATAATCATAGTTAATAGCTTCAAAAAGCCCTTAAACCACTGTGACCTTTTACACAAGATACAGGCCTCAAAATGGGGGTCACACAGCCACCGATCAGAGCCCTATGTAGTTCTCTGTAATAGCAATCGATATTCTGGAGAAGAATGAACTTCTGTGGGGGCTAATGTGTTAGGCTTTGTAAAAGAATGAAATGCTTTCACACCAAGAGGGAAGAAAATTAAAAATACTGAAGGAAGGAATACTTCTAGGGTTATGTGTATTGTTGACAGTGATTTTAGAGATAACCACAAAAAAAGTGTTAAAGGTTTCTAGTAAAATTCTGGCTATCTCATTATAATGGATACCATTCTGTAGCTCTGCAAATGGTTTGGTGACAAATAAAAGGGGAGAAAGTGAGCTGAGAAGGCAGAGTAACAAAGTCTAGGGAAGGAGGCAAGCAAATATAAACGTAATTCAAGCAGAGCAAGAAAAGAAAGGATATAGTCCTTCTCAAGAACAAGTGTTGGTGATATTTACCTATGTAGCATTCAAGCCTAAAGAAAAAGTGCAGCTTCTATATAGCTGCTATTTAGTAATACATAAGAAAAATATTTTTCATTTGTTATAAAAGAGCTATTTTATATCAAAAGCTAGAAATATGTATTTACTCAATGCAAAGATGAAACCCAACTTAACAGACAGTGAACTACAGGAATCATAGAAAAATGGGTCGCCATTAAATTCAACTAAACCTACAGTACTGCCTTGATACTTTCCACTCATTTTAAATCTATACAAAAGGCTCAAGTTCTGGAGTTACAGGTTTTATTTTTCATTTTCCTTAGAAAATACAATTACCAGTCCTTAAGTTATCCAAAAATTGTTCTGGGCTCGTAGGGGTAACCTGCTCTTCGTAACAGATTGCTCTGCAGCTTCTTCTGCTTTAGACCTCTCCAATGGATTAATGCCTCTGTTTTCTTTGTCTTTTCCGTGTGATTTTTTATGCTGTGAATTTAAGGAGAGTAATTAAGTCAATATAACACAACTTGTGATACACATTAACTATATTCTATTTTCAAGTTCTCTGGGTTAATGGCAAGAAATTAGTATAGAAAACTACAGAAAAGGCTCAGCACAAATTTGAGCCAACGATTTGTTTGGCAATAGAAATGAATGCCTCCTTCATTTTATCACCAGGTGGAGTAAAAGAAATATTAATTTTCTGTATGATTTTTCCAAAGGAATAATCACACATTTTACTGTAGGGCAATGGTTTTCAACAGGGAGCAATTTTGCCTTCCCCATCCCAGACGACATTTGGTAATGTCTGGAGGCGTTTTGGGTTGCTAAAACTGAGGGGTGCTACTGGCTTATAATGGGTAGAAGCAAGAGGTCCTGCTAAGTATCTTATTCTATACAAGACAGGTCACCACAACAAAGAATTATCCAGCTCAAAAGGTCAGTTGTGCTGCTGCTGAAAATACCACTCTAGGGGATTTGCTATTGTGCAAAACTGGCAATTCTATTTTAAGCAAAGAGTATGATATATAGGCTACCTCAAAACACTTGTTGTTTAAATTGTATTTTATTTAAAAAAAAACTTATATTTATCATTTAGGAATATTTAATTGGAATCCTTGTACTTGACCTTGGAGAGCTTTAAAGTGACTGATGACATTCATTGTAGACCCACTCCTAAATTATGAGACAAATCACAAACCAACTTTAGAGTTTTTAACCCAGAAAACTTCCCCATATCAGACTGCTATCAGAGAAAAAAGAATTTCTGGACTTCAGCTAAAGGTCTAAACTCCAATCTCAAGTCGTTTCTGGTACTATAGGACCTCCTTGCCATAGCTGACCCACTAAGCCTGGCCTTCAAAATGCCATAAGCTGTAATAATGAAACCATTTCCAAACAGGGATTAGGTAGTCACTGAGGTTCTCTTAACTTCCTCCCTTTTCTTTTTTTTTCTTTTTTGCCACCCCATGGTATATGGACCTCCCAGGTCAGGGATTGGATCTGAGCCACAGCCAAGAACTAAGCTGCAACAGTGGCAATGTGAGAACTTTAACCCACTGTGCCAGGCTGGGGATCGAATCTATGCTTCTAAGACACTGCCGATCCCCTTGCGCCACAGCAAACTCCACTTTCTCCCTTTTCTTACCTTTATGAGATAGAAGGGAGGGTTGAAAAATATAAAGAAATATATTCAGAGTTTTCTAATATTAAAGAATAAAGCAAAATGTGGGAAGACTTTGGGCATAAAACTGCCTTGATGCAGACAGAGAAGAATTTAATAAAATCTGAGCTAGAAGTTTTAACAGCTTAAATTAGAGATAGTGAATATTTAGATATTGGTGGCAAGACTGACAAGTCTATTAGACAGGTGCAAGCACGTACATATCAGAAGCAGCATTTCAACTATAAGTGTGGACATCAATGTCCTATGGAGGGATATCCTTGCTTCACAGACTCTGTCTAGGCTCATGTCTTCAAGTTAGAAGGAAGGATGTAGGCAATTTAGATTGCCATACTCTCCTACCAGCGGTGACAAGAGGGTAGGAGAGGTCACACAGTTTAAAGGCACAAGATCAAGGCAGGTGAAGCACTCAGGCCACATGGGGGAACAGTTATCAGGAGAAAAGCCTCAGGCAGCAGAAACCAGTCATTTAACCTGAGAGGCCTTTAGTCTCTCAAACTTTTAAACTTCCTGGCCTTCAAAGGCTGATTATGGGCAGGGGTAGGCTCCAAGACCTCCACGTCAAAACTGGAAGGAAGAAGGAAATGACTGCTTTCAGCATCCTTCTGAGTTGTAGGAAGCAGAAAAGGGATAAATGTAATAGTCAAAGAAACCAGCTGAGGATGGGATTAAGTCACATCTTGCCTTTATTTGTCCTACAGAAAACCCTTAATGAATTATCATATTTGTATAAATAATTTAAATCAAAAAAGTTAACAAGCCATTCCAAAGACATGACTAAGATATTTTTTTCTGTTCCACCCATCAAGAGTAATGCCTTTATCTTGAATACCAAATGACTGACTTAGATGTGGAAGGGTTATCTGATAGGATATAATCACGTACCTGGAAAAAGGGAACCCCACCACTAGATGAACAGTCCTCACTGGTATTGACAGATGGCTCTTGACTTAGAGGTTCTTCAGCAGTGTGCACCAGAACCGCCTTTTCTTCATCCAAGTCCTAAAACAAGAAGCTACGTGAGTGATTAAATCTCAGGGCTTAAAAAAATCTTTGCGAAAGTAAAGGCAGTTTTCTTTCTTGAAAATAACATGTCTATTACGTAAAATTAAACATCAACAAAATTAGTAGGAAGTCTACAAAATAATTAAAACAATTCTTATTACATTTGCAGATAGAGAAGTTCCTATAAAAAAAGGTAAAATGTCATAATCTCAGAAGTAAGAGATTACGCTTTATTTATTTTCTTCTTTGCTGCTTTCCAATTTCCCAACTTTTCTATAGTTATTATAGCTAATAGCACAAATTGTGGAGCCTGTATAGGTTCTAATTCTAGCTCTAATTCTACCTGGGACAGGGTCATTCTTAGTTTCCTCACCTGTAAAATGGGCATAGTCTAGCATTCACCTTATAGGGTTACTGAGAGAATTAACTGAGGAAATATATGTGTAAAGTGGTCAGAACAGTGTTAAGTACATCATTAGTACACTATAAACACTGTCTATTATAATTATCTATTAGTCTAATAAAAAAAGTGGCCCAATTAAAAGAAACTGGCTTAGCAGTCAGACAACTATCCTTAATAAGAAACAGGGTAGGACTGGAAGGTAAAGGGTAAAATTCTTCACATGAAGTCAATGATATCAAGAGTTTATGGGAGTTCTAAAACTAAGATGCTTAAAATAAATCTTACCTGACTGGTCACTTCTTTGTTGTTTTCTGAACAATTTAGCATCATTAACAGCTCAGGCTGTTTCTTTTCCAACTCATCAAGGAGCAGTTCACGTGGCTGGGTTCTTGCCAGTATTGATGGGTATAAATAATTTTTCCTTTGTGGTGTTGTACCTTTAGAGACACAATACAAGTGATAGAAATTGAAGTATAGGATATGAATAAGGTGTTTTATTCCCAATGGCTGAACCCTCAGCATATGGAAGTTCCCAGGCCAGGGACTGAATTTGAGCCTCAGCTGCGACCTATACCACAGCTGCAATAATGCCGGATCCTTTAACCCTCTGTACCAGGCCAGGGATCAAAGCTGTACCTCCACAGAGACCTGAACCACTGCATTCAGATTCTTAACCCACTGTGCCACAGCAGGACCCCCCCCTACTCTTATTTTAAATGCCAGAACTTATTCTTCCCAGTAAGTCTTTGCCTTCCAAAAACAGAACCATTGCAAAGAGGAGAATCAGTCTTATACCTGTCAGGCATATGTTGCTTACACTATTTCCTAAGTGAACAGATGACCTCAAATACACTTACATTTTTGAAATTCAATGCCAAAAAATGAAATTTTCTAACTCTGAGGATGTACAGAAGATGTAGTGTAGCCTCTAAAAGGATTCAGAATGTTCTGAAAAATGGCAGTATTATTGGAATTTGAGTACAATTTTTCCAACATGATCGGTTTGATAGAGAAAAACACTTCACTATAAATTTGGTGGTGATGGCCAACAAACACATGAAAAAATGCTCAACATCGCGGATTATAAGAGAAATGCAAATCAAAACTACCATGAGATACCACCTCACACCAGTCAGAATGGCCATCATTAATAAATCCACAAATAACAAGTGCTGGAGGGGCTGTGGAGAAAAGGGAACCCTCCTGCACTGCTGGTGGGAATGTCAACTGGTACAGCCACTATGGAGAACAGTTTGGAGATACCTTAGAAATCTATACATAGAACTTCCATATGACCCCGCAATCCCACTCTTGGGCATCTATCCGGACAAAGCTCTACTTAAAAGAGACACATGCACCCGCATGTTCATTGCAGCACTATTCACAATAGCCAGGACATGGAAACAACCCAAATGTCCGTCGACAGAGGATTGGATGCGGAAGATGTGGTATATATACACAATGGAATACTACTCAGCCATAAAAAAGGATGACATAATGCCATTTGCAGCAACATGGATGGAACTAGAGAATCTCATCCTGAGTGAAATGATCCAGAAAGACAAAGACAAATACCATATGATATCACTTATAACTGGAATCTAATATCCAGCACAAATGAACATCTCCTCAGAAAAGAAAATCATGGACTTGGAGATGAGACTTGTGGTTGCCTGATGGGAGGGGGAGGGAGTGGGAGGGATCGGGAGCTTGGGCTTATCAGACACAACCTAGAATAGATTTACAAGGAGATCCTGCTGAATAGCATTAAGAACTATGTCTAGATACTCATGTCGCAACAGAAGAAAGGGTGGGGGGAAAAACTGCAATGTATACATGTAAGGATAACCTGACCCTCTTGCTGTACAGTGGGAAAATAAAAAAAAAAAAAAAAAAAAAAAAAATTTGGTGGTAGCTAAATATTAACCAGTTACATTTCTTTATAATAACTCGAGCTTTCGTAACTTACAAAGCACTTGCCTTTTCACTTAACGTTTATATTCCTGATGTCACTGAAAAGTGGACAATAAATACCAGGACTCCTGAAGAAAAAATTAACTAACATTCTTTGGTGCCATCTGTTTTTACACTTGCTTTTAAGAAAACAAGCTTTAGGAGTTCCCGTCGTGGAGCAGTGGTTAACGAATCCGACTAGGAACCATGAGGTTGCGGGTTCGGTCCCTGCCCCTTGCTCAGTGGGTTAACGATCCGGCGTTGCCGTGAGCTGTGGTGTAGGTTGCAGACGCGGCTCGGATCCCGCATTGCTGTGGCTTTGGCGTAGGCCGGTGGCTACAGCTCCGATTCAACCCCTAGCCTGGGAACCTCCATATGCCGCGGGAGCGGCCCAAGAAATAGCAACAACAACAACAACAACAACAAAAGACAAAAAAAAAAAAAAAAAGAAAACAAGCTTTAAAGTATAATTTACATACCATGAAATTCACTCACTGATTTTTGGTAAATTTACAGGGCATGTAAGCCACACCACAATCCAATAAATAACTCAATTACTCATCTTGAATTAAATAGGATGAGTTTTTATACCTTCTTTAATGAAGGCTTCCCTGAATCATTATAGCCTATGCTGAGCTTTGCCGTTTCCCACCTCCCAAAATGGTAATTCCTAAATGCCAATCTAACAGTCCATGACAAAATTAGAGGTACATAGGAGAATGTGCAATGTGCTAAATTTTACATTAAACTAGATTTAATTACATTCCTCCATTATTTTTGCTATTAAAATGTCCTTTTATAAACAGTACTAGATAGATGGTTGGTTTTCTTTTTATTCGCTTGAAAAAATTGGTTTTTTTGGCCAGGCCCATGGCATGTAGAAGTTCTTGGGCCAGGGACTGAACTCTTGCCACAGCAGCAACCAGAGTCGCTGCAGTGACCACACCAAATACTTAACCCACTGCTCCACGAGAGAATTTCCTCTTTTTGTTTTTAAAATGTCCTCTCTTAACAAGGCCATTTCCCTGAATGTTTGTAAACTTTTCCTGAATTATGATGCCCAAGTTTCCAGGAATATATGTCACCTATATCAACTCATGCATGATTCAAGCTATTTTAGAGTTCAAAATTTTCCATATTTGAGTTGATTACAGTAAGATGATGAACTCCTATCAGGCAATAAAACATGTTCCTAGTTTTTCTGAACATGTGGTACTATATACAGTTGAATTCAACTTCAAAAGTTTTAACAATTCCAGGAGTTCCCATCACAGCTTAGTGGAAATGAATCTGATTAGTATTCATGAGGACAAAGGTTCAATCCCTGGCCTTGCTCAGGGGGTTAAGGATCTGGCATTGCCATGAGCTGTGGTGCAGGTTGCAGTTGCAGCTTGGATCTGGCGTTGCTGAGTGTTGGCCAGCAGCTATAGCTGTGATTCGACCCCTAGCTGGGGAACTTCCACATGCCATAAGTGCGGCCCTCAAAAGACAAAAAACAAAAAACAAAAAAAACCCAAAAGTTTTAACAATTCCATTTCCCTTTTAAAATACCTGTTGGGACATCCAGTTTCAGATCCTGTTGTAGAAAGCAATTAAGTTTAGTCGAACCAATTTTTATGATTTTATTAAGTTCTTGACTATGTGTCATTAATTCTTCTTCACCAATAGTTAACTTTCCAAGAAAAATGTTATGCTGGTTCTCATGAGCTGCATAACATCCACTTAATTTTTCAGTAATCTCTGAACTTGAAGCCTCACAATCTTGGTTTACAACCTGTAAATGATGCAAATCAGATTTTATTATTAAAATCAAATTTGCCAGTGCATTATGCAACATTTAACTTCTTACTTTGAAATTTTCCATAATAAAAGTTTTAAAAACGCATGTAAAAAAGTAGGTCTAATAGTGGAATAACCCCCTTATATAAACTATCCAGCTTGGACGTTTTTTAATACATGGGGTATAGATCAAAAAAGATTGGCCACTTATTCCTGATTTCCACCAAGATTATTTTGCAGCAAATCTTACATCATTTCATCCATTTATTTCAGCATATTTCTCTAAGAGCTAAGCATTTTTTAAGACCACTCTCGGAGTTCCTGTTGTAGCTCAGTGGGTTAAGAACCCAACTGTGAGGATGCAGGTTTGATCTCTGGCCTTGCTCAGTGGGTTAAGGATCCAGAGTTGCCCCAAGCTGTGGTGCAGGTCGCAGACTCGTCTCAGATTTGGTGCTGCTGTGGCTGTGGGGTAGGCCTGCAGCTGCAGCTCCAATTGGACCCCAAGCCTGGGAACTTCCATATGCTGCAGGTGTGGCCATTTTAAAAATGAACAAAAAAAAACACACCACTCTCACGTCTAAAAAACTTAACACTGATTTTTTTTATATTAAATGTCTAGTCAGTGTTTAAATTTACTGTCTCATGTTTTTCATACTTTTTTTGTTTGAACCAGAATTCATTAGACGTTGATATGTCTTAGGTAGCTGTAATTTATCATCCACGCTGAGATAATTCTCAGAGTAAAAAGGGTCATTAATAATAATTACCCAAGTGCAAAAGATATAAACAAGGACTATCCCAGGCAAACCAGGACTTAAGGCCCTCTAGTCTTAACTCTCTTTTGATACAGGTTATTCATCCTCATACTTTTCTCACTGAAAAAAATTTTCACTGAAAAAACAAGGTCTTTGCTCTACTGAATATCTCAAATTCTGGACTTGGTTACTATACTTCTAAACTGTATTTTTTTTTTAATTTTTTAAATTGTAACTGAATTACAAACTAAGCTGTGTTTTTTCTTTTTCTTTTTTTTTTTTTCAGCCATGCTTATGGCATGTGGAAATTCCTGGGCTTAGGGATTGAACCCACTATAATGACAACACTGGGTCCTTAAACTGCTGTGCCACAAGGGAACTCTGTAAGCTGTATTTTTCATATATTCATCTGTTCTCTGTATTTTCTACAAATTAGATCTAGGACTTCCTGTTGTGGCTCAGTGGTTAACAAATCCGACTAGGAACCATGAGGTTGTGGGTTCAATCCCTGGCCTCGCTCGGTGGGTTAAGGATCTGGCATAGGTTACAGTGTAGGTCGCAGACTTGGCTTGGATCCCGTGTTGCTATGGCTCTGGCTGTGGCTCTGGCGTAGGCTGGCAGCTACAGCTCTGATTAGACCCCTAGCCTGGGAACCTCCATGTGCCGCAGATGCGGCACTAGAAAAGATGAAAAGACCAAACAAAAAAAAAACCACAAGAAAAACAACAAATTAGTTAGATCTAAAGGCTTGATCTAAATCAGGTTTTAACTATTTTACAAGAAAATTTCATAGGTGGTACTGAAAGGAAATAATGCCTGGCTGTGTCTCTCATGTTAGGAGGAATTAGTGTGTTTGAGTGTAGTCACCCTATTAAAGATCCTGTCAGCTTTTGATCACATGGTGTAAGCAGTCATTAATGCCCACGGGGTTATTTCACTAGGGGTTGCAAAACAGTGATATTCTGTCATTTCTTCTACATTTTATTAGCTGGTATTCTTTGAAACACTAAACCAAGACAGAATTCTTTCAGGAAAGACGGATGCTCAATTGCTTCCTTTTATTTACCATTTCTTAGAATAATTTATTCCTTCCCTAGCATGAAGCAAAGGACGCATATAAAATTTTTATGAATTCATCATTTTCAATATGTTTGATATATTTTAATCTATTGTAGCAATTCTTTTTTTTTTTTTTTTGTCTTTTTGCCTTTTCTAAGGCCACTCCCACGGCATATGGGGGTTCCCAGGCTAGGGGTCTAATCGGTCTATGCCACAGCCACAGCAACGCAGGATCCGAGCTGCATCAGCAACCTACACCACAGCTCACAGCAACACCGGATCCATAACCCACTGAGCGAGGCCAGGGACTGAACCCACAACCTCATGGTTCCTAGTCAGATTTGTTAACCACTGAGCCACAACAGGAACTCCAGCAATTATTCTTTTTGATGCTCAAATTGTACCACCTTTAAATGGGATTGTCATCAGGTTGGCTCCTCAGTCTTTATGGCACAGTCCCACTAATCTTTAACAGCTTCCTTACTTTTCTGGTATGACAAGATCTCTAGGCTTATCCTGCACATTTCCTGATCCAAACCTGAAATCATCTATTTCTCCATTAGTCCTGGTTCCTTTTACTGAAAATAGCTTATATAGCTTAAAATACTTGTTATTTTACCTAATTCCTGAGAATATTAAAATCTCTTTATTGCACGGAAGAAAAACAAAGCCACAAAGACCTCATACAACTTTTAAGTTCAAGCAAACCTACAAACCTATCGGTTATCTTCTGAGCAACCAGAACAAAATCCTAAATACATAAAGTACTAACAGGTCTGAATGTACCTGGAGCAAAGTAAAAAGCATACATTCGCTCAGTGGGTTAAAGAGCTGGCATTGCCGTAAGCTGTGGTGTAGGTCGCAAATGCAGCTCAGATCCCACCTTGCTGTGGGCCGGCAGCTGTAGCTGTGATTTAACCCCTAGTCTAGGAACTTCCATATGCCATGAGTGTGGCCCTAAAAAGCAAAATTAATTAATTAATTAAAATAAAAAGCATATATAAGTAAAAGATGTTATACATCAAAAGACAGGGTGCCCTTAACTGAAGGAACTAACAAGTCAAAAAAGATAGATATGGAACAGATGAGACAAATGCTAAATAATTTTGAGATCTAAGAGACATATATGTGGAGTTCCCGTTGTGGCGCAGTGGTTAACGAATCTGACAAGGAACCATGAGGTTGTGGGTTCGATCCCTGGCCTTGCTCAGTGGGTTAAGGTTCTGGTGTTGCTGTGAGCTGTGGTGTAGGTTGCAGACACGGCTCGGATCCCACGTTGCTGTGGCTCTGGTGTAGGCCGGTGGCTACAGCTCCTATTAAACCCCTAGCCTGGGAACCTCCATATGCCGTAGGAGCGGCCCTAGAAAAGACAAAAAGACAAAAAAAAAAAAAAAAAAAAGAGAGACATATACGTGAAACAAGGCATGTATAAGCATACCAACTATTAAAAAAAATTTAAATCATTCATTATATTTTAAAATACCATGTTTTTTAAAACCAGTTCTTAGCCAAGAATATTTAATTTTCTGATTATCACTATTCTCCCCAAGTAGATTCAAGTTACAAAGTTATTACCTTCAATACATTCTGAAGTTCCTCTTCTCTTTTATTTAAGGAAGATACCCAATGCTCAGAAAAACAAAGTGTGTTTGTGTTCAGAGCCTCGCATCTCTGTTCAGTCTCTTGAGATATTATTTCAAGATTGCAACTGAGTTTATCACAGTGTTTCTCAGACTTTTCAACCAATTTTGTACCTTCTTGGTTAAAATGTCTGAGTTCCTCTGATAGGTCATCAAACTCAGCACAAAATTTTTCACTGTGAGAAGCTGTTTTGCTGATCATATCTTTAGATTTCCTACAGGAGAAAAGAATAATACTGTTAAAGATGGAAAAAACTAAGACTCAAAGGATACATAACTTGCCCAAGATCACACAGCTCAAAAATGGCATCTTCAAACCTAAGCAGATTGACATCACATCTGTTATTAAGTGACCCCTGAAAATATCTCTCCTTATAAAACCTTTTCTAGCCCTTTTCCAGATATGATGCTTTACTGTGTAACTCTTAGAATATTAACTATATGGTTATTAAAATGAACTCTGTCTACCTGTTTTACTCCTCCTACCAGATTATGTTACTTAAAAACATCTCCTACAGCCTCGAGTCTCTAGTTTAAGGCCTAAACTATCCACAATCAGTCAGTCATTCTGTACTTAAGCAGTTTTGCCCTGCCTATAATGCAAAATAAATTGTAAAATTATAAATATTATAAGACAAAAAGTCAACTATAAAGCTTTCTAATAATCAAAAGAAAATAACATTGGGATGTGACAAACTATACATATAGCACACTTAGTACAATGTAGCATAACCCTAATATAAAACTAATATCAAAATATACATTTAAAATTCACTGATGAAATTCCTGTTGTGGCTCAGCTGAAACAAATGTGACTAGAATCCATGAGGATGTGGGTTTGATCCCTGGGCTTGCTCAGTCGGTTAAGGATATGGCGTTGCTGTGAGCTGTGGTATAGGTCGCAGACGCAGCTTGGATCCCGTGTGGCTGTGGTGTAGGCCAGCGGCTATAGCTCTGAGTTGATCCTAGCCTGCGAACTTCCATATGCCTTGGGCAGGGTGGCCCTAAAGAAAGAACAACAATAACAGAATTCACTGATGGCTTCTTTTTCTCAGTAAGGTTCCTTATCACAGCATTCAAAGTCATCTCATGGGACCACAGAGTTAAACGTTGGGGAATAAAGGTTACCTGCTATTACCACTAGATGGTACACCACATGAGCAAATCAAGTGAGGAAGCAAATGGGCTGAAATCTGAAGTTCAACTTCAGATTAAGCAGAAATAATTGAAAAAGGAAAATAAATTTAAGTGGTAAGCTTGGAGGCTATCAGTACAAATTTATCCCCAGAAGGAGTCATAACCTAATAGGGAGATAAAATTTATTCCTAAGAGACTACAACCTATGACAATAAATGCCAAAGGCAGTGGGACTCAAACTTCAGTATACATAAACCTCGCCTAGATTCTTGGGCTTTACTCCCAGCTGTTCCTTTTACAGGGACCCAGGACCACACTTTGAGAAATACTAGTGTAGACAACAAGTGTCAGGAAGATAGAAAAATGACTTGCATAGGTCACCATTCCCTTCCCACTTCAGCCCTACTCTTTCAAAGCTATGGAAGTCAGAAATCCTTAAGTCCAGACACTAGGAATAAAAAGCAGGGAAATCCTTTCTAGATTCAGAATCTAGAAAGAAGAGTTCAGGCTGGAACATGACATAATGGATAGGACCAACAACAGGATTGAAAAAGAGATGATAAGAGTTATGTAGTAGAATAGGTGACAGCCACAATTCTAGAGCAGCATCATTCAATGGAAATGTAATATGAGCCACATATGTAATTTTAAAAACTCTAGAAGCTGTATTAAATAAGAAAATAGATAAAGTAATCAGTAACAATGTATCAGGTACATAGAGCATACATAGAAGTAAAATACATGAAAACGTATGAGAGATAGGAGGGAGGAATTGGGAATATATTGTTAAAGGTCCTCTCTTACACAGGAAACAGCAAATTATTTGAAGGTGGATTAAAATTACTTTAATATATATATTACTAGTCCTAGAAAAACCAGCTTTAAAAAGTAATTTTAAAAGTATAAATGATGGGGAGTTCCCACTGTAGTACAGTAGGTTAAGAATCCGACTTCAGTGGCTTAGGTTGCTGCAGAGGTGTGGGCTTGATCCCCAGCCCAGGGCAGTGGACTAAAAGATCCTATGTTGCCATAGCTGTGGCAAAGGTCACAGGTATGGCTTCGATTCAATCCCTGGCCCAGGAATTTCCATATGCTGCAGATACAGCCAAAAAAAAAAAAAAAAAAAAAAAAAAAAAAAAAAAAAAATCCAAAAACAAACAAACAAAAAGCAACTTGAAAACTAGGAAAGCTTTTTGATGTTTTACTTGCCCTGGCTCCATTCCCCTTCCCAACCCTGTGGTCTTGAAGACAGGCAGCAGTCCAGAGTGGGATCCCTGATCCTGAAGGAATAGAGATTTTAATCTCAAAAAGTTGTTTGCTGTAACCTATGTAGGCTAACCTAAAAGACTGAAGCAAGGCACTTAAATGCGGCCATTAAAAAAAAAGAAAAAGGAAAAGTATAAATGATGGAGTTTCCTGGTGGCTTAATGGTTGTCAGTGCTGTGGTGCCGATGCAAACAGTGGCCCCAGAACTTCTGCATGTCATGGGCGTGGCCAAATGAAAACAAAACAATATATATAGGGTTGAAAAAAATCTTCAACAAATAATGGACGAAAATTTCCATGTTTGAGAGTTCCCATTGTGGCTCAGTGGTAACAAACCTGACTTGTATCCATGAGGACATGGGTTCGATCCCAGGCCTCACTCAATGAATTAAAGATCCAGTGTTGCTGTGAGCTGTGATGTAGGTCGCAGACATGGATCTGATTTCACATTGCTGTGGCTTCAGTGTAGGCTGGCAGCTGTAGCTCTGATTTAATCCCTAGCCTGGGAGTTTCCATATGCCACGGGTGCAGCCCTAAAAAGACAAAAAAAAAAAAAAAAAAAAAAAAAAAAAAAAAAAAAATCCCAAGTTTGGTGAAAGGCATTAGTCTATAGATTCAAGAAGCTGAGCAAATCCAAATAGTGTTAACTCAAAGAAATACATAAAAAGACACAATATATCAGACTTCTAATGAGAAAGGAAAAATCTTGAAATCAAATACAGAGAAATTGCCTATAAGTGAACAATCATTTGACAGTAGATCTCTCATCTCATGGAGACCAAAAGGAAATGAAACAACATGTTCCAGGTGCCAAAAAAAACAAAAACAAAAAAAACCTGTCAACACTGAATTCTATAACCAGTGAAAATATTTTTCAGGAATGAAAAGAAAATCAAGATATTCTCAAGACAAAGGAAAACAGCATTTGTGGCCAGCATACCTACTTTTAGACTAAAAGAAGTTCTCCATGCAGGACATTTGGAACTTCAGGAAGGAACAATTTAATGGGCAAAAACAGGGATAAACATAAGAATATTCTCCTCATGAGTTTAGAATATCCATAGACAAAAAAATGAAACTTGACAAACCTGGAACCTTTTATAAAAAAATAAAAATAGATCATAGATTTAAATCTTATATAAAATTATAAAAGTTCTGAAAGAAAACAAGTCTGATCTGAATATATAAGATGTGAGACTGGCAAGCAATAGGCCTATAATGAAGCTATATTAAACACTAATGTAGTAATCAGGAGTTCCTGCTGTGGCATAGTGGGTTAAGGATCTAGTGTTGTCTCTGTAGTGGCTCAAGTCACCACTGAGGTGCAGGTTCGATCCCTGACCCAGCACAGTGGATTAAGTGATAAGGTGTTGCCACAC
This sequence comes from Sus scrofa, assembly GCF_054392235.1. Classification (NCBI taxonomy): domain Eukaryota; kingdom Metazoa; phylum Chordata; class Mammalia; order Artiodactyla; family Suidae; genus Sus; species Sus scrofa. The sequence goes on along the minus strand of NC_139396.1, from coordinate 126,368,250 downwards.
TACAGCATAGGTCGCAGCTGTGGATCAGATTCAGTCCCTGGCTTGGGAACTTCCATATACTGTAAATATGGCTAACCAACACCCCCCCCCCCCAAAAAAAAAAACTAAAAAACACACCACATTAATATCGGAATTAGAAAACTTTTTCTTAAAAATCCAGATAGCAAATATTTTAGGCTTACAGGCCAAATACATATGTATATATAGTCTTTGTATAATTTTCACAGTGCAAAGACAGCCAAAGGCAACACATAAACAAATAGGCAGACCGAGTAAACAAATATGACTGGGTTCAATAAAATTATTTGCAGTAGCAGGCATCCAGTCTGACAACCATAGTTTGCCAGGCCCTGCTCAAATTATTAAGTACACATTTCATCATGGGTATGGGTTAGAAATTACTCAATGTGTATTCTAAGACTAAGCAAATCAGTAAATACATTATGGATGAGAGCCAGGTTTCTCACTGAAAAATATGAAAAAGATATTTAAGTGCATGTATATATACACATTCACACACATATTCTTCTAGCCTTAGAAGAAATGACACCCCAGTAGCAATGAGAACACCTAGGGCCCAAATCTTGTTTCTATTAATAAGAGCTGGGGCTGAGAAAGTATAAGATACCTGGAATACTTTGTTATATCAGAAAGTAAGAAAATGCTCAAAAGGGACAGATCTTATCAAAAGGACACAAGAGACAACTTGAAGAGGTTCTCAACAGTCAAAACTGGGATTAATTGGAGCATCAAAATATATAACAGTGGATTATTTAATCCAGAGGATAAAAGAATCCATGAGTACTTGCTAACATAAAGAAATGAAAAGTAGAAATGAAAAATGAAAATGGAAAGGAAAAGTGAAACTCTTCCTCTCAGTAGAATATCAACTAACAAACATAGACGGAATGATGGAATTAGAAAGAAGAACATTTGGAGTTCCCATTGTTGTATAGTGTATTGAGAATCCAACCACAGTGGCTCAGGTAGCTGTGGATGCCTGGGTTCGAAAGCTGGCCCTAGGCAGCGGGTTAAAGGATCTGGTGTTGATGTGGCCGCAGCATAGGTCGTAGCTGCAGCTCAGATTCAATCCCTAGACTGGGAACTTTCATATGCCATAGGTGTGGCCATAAAAAAAAAAAAAAAAATTTGACAACCACTATTGTAATTGCTTCAGAGATAACATATCAACAGATTCTAAGAGCAATAGGATATTTACATAGTTTCAAAGTATTTCCCCATAAATTCTTTATTGACTGCAAAGGAAAAGATTAATTTTATAGTGGAGAAATCTGGAGGACATCACCATAACCAAATTATCAAGATTGCACCTCTTGATATCTGAGATGCACTAAGAACACATCACTTTTAAGGTATTCTTGACAACAGCAACTAATCATGAAGACCAACACCAACTGAGAGACACTGTATTAAATAAATACTCTATGCTCTTGGAAAAAGAAAAGGCCATGATAGACAAAGACTAAGGAACTCTCCAGATTAAAGGATACTCAAGAGACCTGACAATTAAATGCAATTTGTGATCCTCTGTTAAATCTTGGACAAGAAAAATCTTTTCCTTTTCCTAATAAAGAACATTAGTGAGCTAACTGTATGATAGATAGTAGTTCTCAATATTAATTTTCTAATTTAAAGTAATTATTGTATGGAGTTCTCATTGTGGCTCAGCAGATTAAGGACCTGACATTGTCTCTGTGAGGATGTGGGTTTGATCCCTAGCCTTACTCAGTGGGTTAAGGATCTGAAATTGCTGCAATCTGTGGCATAGATCATAGATGTGGCTCAGATCTGGTGTTGCTGTGGCTGGGGCCCAGTCCTCAGCTGGAGTTCCAATTCAACCCCTAGCCTGGGAACTTCTAGATGCCATAGGTGCAGCCATAAAACAAAAACAAAAATCAAAACACAACAAAAAAATTGCTATATAAGACAGTATCCTATATTTTTAGGAATTACACACTGAAGTATTTGGGGGAAAGTAGGGATTATAAAGACTGCAACATAGAAAAGATCTATAGGCAACATTATGTAATATATATAATATCAGAAAGAGGGACACAACATTAGAACAATAAACCAAATAAAATGTTACCTGAGAAAGTGGGTTGATAGTATTTGTGATATTTGAAGGTTTTTATTAGGAAATAATTTCAGACAGAGAAAAGTTAAAGAGAATTTAAAAACAGCTTACTGCTCTGTATTTTCTTGAACACGGGTAAGTGGTTTCCGGATGTTTTCACACTTTTCCTCCAAAGCACAGAATCTTTCCTCCCAAAGACTGATTAACTGGCAAAGTTCCTGTAAGAAAAGCATGAGGAGGAAAGAGATTGAAGTTATAACACAAACTTTATTTCTATACTGATATATTTTCCCATAGGTGAGAATTATACAAATTCCTGACAAGAGATCTTTACCTCCTTCCCATAGAGGAAAATAGTGGAAGTGATATTAAAAGGATGTTATAAGCATTTTTTTTTCTCTTGAGTGTACAAATTTTTCTTATATTAAAAGTATAGTTGAGAGAATTCCCATTGTGGCTCAGTGGTAACGAACCCAACTAGTATTCATGAACATGCAAGTTCAATCCCTGGCCTCACTTAGTGGGTTAAGGATCCAGCATTGCCGTGAGCTGTGGTGTAGGTCATACCACGGCTCAGATCTGGCCTTGCTGTGGCTGAGTCGTTGGCTGGCAGCTACAGCTCTGACTCAACCCCTAGCCTGGGAACTTCCATATGCTGCTGGTGCAACCTGAAAAAAAAAAAAAAAGACCAAAAAAGATGTAAATAGAGTTTTACCTTCTCTCATACTTGGCATCTTTAAAAGTAAACACTCAGAGGCACATAACATGCTAGGGACTTAGATTATAATATGAAGAAGCTACGCTAAAAACCAAGGAAGAGCTAAAAATGCACCCAACATTCACATTCACTGTTCAGTCCATTAGTTGGCCAACATCTCCGAATAACACATCAGCAAACAATACATATTTAACACTCTGATTTTGAATAAAATGTGTCAGTATTTCTAATCTCAAAGTAGAAGGAAACGCAGGAATTCTCAGCTTTGTCTACATATAAACAGGTGACTAGAATTTTATGTAATTTGTTTGTGACTGCTAATCTCAAGTTTTAGGAAATCTAAGAGATAGGTCAGTGAGTAAACTTGCTGACTTTAAGCCAGGGAAGTCAAACCATTCATACTAAAGTACTTTGCACATCATAGATGTTTTGCTTGTTTTTAAATAGTTGTTTACCAATTATCAACATTTCAACACAGCTAATTAATAAAAAGCTGATCTACCTTAGAATGATGTATCTAAAAAGCGCTTCAAGATAAACACCCCAGAGTTCCCACTGTGGCGCATGGGAAATGAATCAGACTAGTATCCCTGAGGATTCGAGTTCAATCCCTGGCCTCAATCAGTGAGTGGGGGATCCGGCATTGCCGTGAGCTCTGGTGTAGGTCACAGCCATGGCTTGGATCCCGAGTTGCTGTGGCTGTGGTGTTGGTTGGCAGCTGTGGCTCCAATTCGACCCCTAACCTGAGAAATTCCATGTGCCAAGGGTGTGGCCCTAAAAAGCAAACATAAAAAAAAAAAAATTAAAAAAGAACTTTAGACATTCATTACTAAGGTCTTAAGAATACCAGAAATTATTTTCCATATATCTAATATAGATTATGATTTTCCTGGTTTGGGTTTGGTTTTGGTTTAAAGTCTCATATGTTGAGAAATATATGAGCTCTTAGCATCCTGTGCCTGACATGAAGAAAGTCATGAATTACATTTATCAATTAAGAGTTGTATTAATTTACTACAATTTAAATGCCTGATATTGATGAGACAAAAACTGTAAAAGAAGGAGGGCATAGTTTAGCAAGGAGAATAACCAACCATGTTACCCCCAAAAAAAAAACCACACAAAAACAAAAAAACAATTTATCAAGTTACAATATAGATACATGTTCATTTAAAATGTTATGACCATTTTCTTCTAATTGTACTCCCAATGGTCTATTTCTACAGTCTTATCTTTCTTCCTGATGTGAGAATGGGACTGTCTTGTCTTACTGTGCTTTAGCAAAAAGTTCTCATAGAGCAAGTCATTAAATATTAACAGAGAAAAGTACTCGGGAGTTCCCTTCATGGCTCAGCAGAAATGAATCTGACTAGCATCCATAAGGATGCAGGTTCAATCCCTGGCCTCATTCAGTGGGTTAAGGATCTGATGTTGCCATGAGCTGCGGTATAGGTCGAAAACACGTCTCAGATCTGGCATTGCTGTGGCGTAAGCCAGCAGCTACAGCTCCCATTTGACCCCGAGCCTGGGAAACTCCATATGCCACCGGTGCGGCCCTAAAAAGACGAAAAAAGAAAAGTACTCAATTATTTCACATCAATTACTGTTATAAGCACAAATGGCTACAGGTTTCTCAGTGTGTTATATAGCATTCCATTTGTAACAGGGATTACCAAGTTAAAGAGCATAAAACTTTTTTACACTCTCCAAAACACTTGAGTAACTTACCTGTGAATGGATTTTCTGTATTGTCTTCAGGTCTTCAGTTAAGTTTTCACACAGCTTCTGTGATTCAGCCAAGGAAGAAATTGTATTTTCTTGCAGTTCATGTAGATTGTTACACAGTGTACTGAGAAAACCATCCATTTCCTTTTTCTGATCTTCTATCTTTGAAGAAAAAAAATTAATTTCTTTCTTAAAGAAATGTTTTATTTTTATTTTTTTGAATACATACAAAATAGAAAAGGTACAAAACAGTATGCAGAGAAAGTCTTTTTCCCCTGCAGCCCCCAGAACCTCATTCTCATTCCCACCTCTGAGAGATGATTGCTACCATTATCTTTTTATGGCCATACCTATGGTATATCGAAGTTCCTGGGGCCAGGGACTGAGTCCCAGCCATAGCTGTAACCTACGCTGTATCTGCAGCAACACGGGATCCCTAGTCCACTGAGCCAGGTGGGGGATCAAACTCATTCTCTGCAGCGACCTTAACCACTGCAGTTGGATTCTTAACCCACTTGGCCACAGCAGGAACTCCTGATTGCTACCAGTTTTAAACACTTCGAGACATTTTATTACCCATATTTAGGGATTTATGCATACATAAATGGGTATACATTCACATGTATATCTTCCTCACCCACTATATAATAGCCTGCTAGGTATGGTACAATGTAAATATTTATCTTGAAGATCATTCCCTCTCACTTTTCTTAACCATGATTCTGCTGAGCACATCAAAGGCAGAGAGCATTCCTATTTCCTTCCTCCTCCCCATTCCTTCTCACAACCCAGGAGCTTTGCATGTAGACATATCTCTAGATGTGGCCACAGACAGTATTTCTTTTGCAAACAACAATCTGAGGTAATAAGAATATTAGTTACCTTATTAGACACTGTTAATGAAGTCCTGAAAATATGCTTTAGTTGACTATTGACTTCCAGTATCGACACCACGGTGGGGGATAAAACTGTTTCCAGTGAACTGAGAAGGTCAGTCTTAAGTACATTCTGGTTTTAAAAATAAACGAACAACTCTTTAAAAAGATTTTCACTTCCATAAATCTGGTTGATTAAATAATAATATCTTAAATACTCTGTTAACTAAACATGTGCATATTAAAATCCTAAGCGTCCATTCTCTATTCTTTATAGTCTACAAAGCCTATTTATTACTAGAGTTTATAATCATAAATCACTTACTTCTGCATAAAGTAATTAAGAAAATGGTCATTTGTGTACAATAGATTTTTAACAGTCTAACACAACAGAAGTCTGATACAAAGAAATCAGAAGAATTCAGAAGGGGGGGAAAAGACAGTCTTTTGATAAGATTTCAGGATTGCAAAGAAAGAAAGGAAAAAAAAAACACCCAAAACTATATTTTAATGAAACAAATCTCAAGCAAGTTTACTAAGTCAAAAAGGCTGAGACCAAATAGCCTTCAAAAGTGGGCTTTGGCTGGAGGCATTTGAATTTGAAGACCTGGCAACTTATATTCCACTTTATTAGAAGAACTTATCAAGGTTCTTGTTCTTATCAAAGTATATAAACAAGGTGAGAATGTATTGTAGATTGAGGATTTTTATTAAAAAAAAAAAGATGAGGAACTATAACAGAAATAATTAGTAAATACTTAAAAAGCTACTGGTATTCTTTTGAAAAGAGAACTATTATATCACTCATTCTGTAGGAGCAGCAAACATCTCTTTGCACTCAAGCAATGCTTATAAATTGGTAGAAGACATTAACAGTTACAGACTACCATTTAGTGAATGAAGCAACTTCCAAAAAGTTAGTAACAACAGAGTATCTTTTAACTGTGTCAAATTTGGGTGATTGAAGAAATCTACCAAATAATGTCATTTAGTCATATAAGTACTAAATTTTTGGCAGTGTCAGCTAACATTTGTAGTATGTACTTGAAAAACGCTCAGCAGATATTGTTAAACTCAAAAACGGAGGCAGAGAGCCCATACAAAGAAAAAAAAAATTAACTACCTAATATCCCCTTCTGGTTGGGTCAGTGTAATATCAGCATGACTCTTTCTGGACCCTTAAGGAAAGAATGACTGACCACATTCTGAGCCAATTAACAAGTCATGAGTGAGGTGAATTCACATGGAGCTGCACCTACCCTTTCTATTAAAAGGCTTACTAACTCCTACTCTTAATGTTACCAGATATAAGTGAAAAAAAGTTTCAAAGGTTAGTTACATGAGTTTGGAAATTAATCTTTCCAGGAGAAAAAAACAGTGAAAAGATTTGGCTTTAAAAATATAAAGCTACTCTCTTAAAGTGATATGTTAATCACTGTGTCTAGGAAAGCTTAAGATGAAAGAATAGCAGTTAGCATTGTTTTTGAAGACTTAAATGAAACCCTTCAAAAATAAGAGATTTACTAACAATCAGTTTCTGAAGTTCAGTTTTACTTTCTGCTGCTAATGACTGTTCTTTTAATATCATGTTAGAAATCTGAGAAACAAGTGTAGACACATTTTCTGGAATAGATGTGAGGGATCCAAGTGCTGTTGCAGTAATAGTGTCTAATGCAGAGACACTGGAAGACAGCAGATTTCCTATACCAAAAAGAAAAAAGAAAAAAAGATGTAAACTTGGACATAAACATATTTAAATACAAATACAACCTTTAAAGAGATTGGCAAAATTATATCCTTGTGGAAATTTGTAATAATAAGCTGAAAATAACTGGCTCACCACATAAGCATGGAATCATTTTAAATATAAATTAAATACCTTCTACACAGTATCTGGTAAGCACTTGTATCTGTAAGTGTATCAGACCCCAAACTGTAACTCAGTGTAAACCAAGAGTCAGAATATTCTAAAATTAATCTATAACTACAGTATTACTCTAGATAAGAGATTAAAAAAGAGAAATAAGAAATCAATAAAAATTTTTAGTGATTGGCTTAGAGTGATTAGACTTTAGGTGGTTTTTAAGTTTTGACATTTCTGTACCTTCCAACTTTTCTACAGTGAAGAAAATACTTTAATAATAAACAAGTAAGAGTTCCCATCATGGCTCAGTGGAAACGAATCCGAGTAGGATCCATAAGGTTGTGGGTTTGATCCCTAGCCTCACTCAGTGGGTTAAGGATCTGACATTGCCGAGAGCTGTGGTGTAGGTTGCAGACATGGCTCAGATCCCATGTTGCTGTGGCTGTGGTGCAGGCTGGCAGCTGTAGCTCCGATTCGACCCATAGCTTAGGAACCTCCATATGCCATGGGTGTAGCCCTAAAAAGCAAAAATAAATAAATAAATAAATGAAAAATAATAAACAAGTACTTAAGGGTATTTTCCTAAATGAAGATAACAACAATGGTTATGGTTAAAAATAACATCCAGGAGTTCCTGTCGTGGCGCAGTGGTTAACGAATCCGACTAGGAACCATGAGGTTGCGGGTTCGGTCCCTGCCCTTGCTCAGTGGGTTAACGATCTGGCGTTGCCGTGAGCTGTGGTGTAGGTTGCAGACGCGGATCGGATCCCGCGTTGCTGTGGCTCTGGCGTAGGCCGGTGGCTACAGCTCCGACTGGACCCCTAGCCTGGGAACCTCCATATGCCACAGGAGCAGCCCAAGAAACAGCTAAAAAAAAAAAAGAATAAATAAATAAATAAATAAATAAATAAATAAAATAACATCCACATATTCTGACAACATAACATTCGAGAGACTGATTCTCAAAAGAAAAAAAAAAGTTAGAGAATGTTTATGCACAGAAAATTTTAATAAGGAAACCCGAGATATATAAGAGTAATATCCATGGAGAATGATACAAAGTCAGGGATAAGGGAGACTTTTTTACTTCTGAAGTTTACATATTTAGCTATTATTTAATAAATATAACTTAGACTTGCTTTTTTTTGGTCTTTTTGCCATTTCTTGGGCTGCTCCCACGGCACATGGAGGTTCCCAGGCTATGGGTCAAATTGGAACTGCAGCCGCCGGCCCACACAACCACAGCAACACCAGATCCGAGCCACGTCTGTGACTTACACCACAGCTCACAGCAATGCCTGATCGTTAACCCACTGAGCAAGGCCATGGGTCAAACCCGCAACCTCATGGTTCCTAGTTGGATTCGTCAACCACTGAGCCACGACAGGAACTCCTAGACTTGCTTTAATTCAACAGCATTAATCCCTAGTCCGAACAGACACTGTGTGCACTGAAGGGGACTAGTGACACTGTCACCTCAGTTTTTATGATATTTAATTATCATTTTGAAATTAGTCTCACACTAAACAAAAGATTAGAATTAGAAATGCTTGAACTTACCAAACAAGGTCTTGTGAACTTCTAGCATGTGCTTTTGTTTTGAACTGCCATCCTTAATTAATTCTTCCATACTATTAAACAGACTATTCAGGTTTTTGCCAAAAATATCCTGAGCTTCTGCATTGTGCTGATCAACTGCCTTCTTACGATCCAGTTTAGAATGAAGACCAGATACAGCTTTTGTAGTTTCTTCAACTGTGTTGAGCAACTATATATGATTTTTAAAAATAAGTGTTGATAAGATGGATGTGACAAAAGCAGTCTAATGACTTCTTCTATGCCTCATAAGGACTTCTTCTTATAAGAACTATTAAACTTTATATAGTGTATCAGAATAAAATTTTAAATTCATGCTAATTTATCTAGGAATGTTTATTTCTTATTCCCCTCCCTTAGCCACCTAGACAATGAAAACTGATCTTGCCAATCTTTCTACAGTAATTATCTTCCCTCACAAATTTTTATTATGTTATTAATTCCTGAAGAGTACACCTAATAAAAAATTAAGTACTTTCAACATCTTCCATCATTAGAAGATACTAAATTTTTGATGACTGATTAGTTTCAACTCTGACCCAAAGCATTACATCATTATTCTAAACATCCATAACATATAGTTAAGGCATGTTCTATTTTCAAAACTCTAGGAATAGTTTTTTCTTTTTTTTTCTTTTTTTTTTTTTTTGTCTTTTTCATTTATAGGGCTGCACCCAAGGCATATGGAGGTTCCCAGGATAGGGGTCTAATCGGAGCTGTAGCTGCCGGCCTACACCACAGCTCACGGCAACGCCAGATCCTTAGCCCACTAAGTGAGGCCAGGGATCAAACCCACAACCTCATGGTTCCTAGTTGGATTTGTTTCCGCTGGGCCACAATGGAAACTCCAGTTTTTTCTTAAATTGGCTTCTCCAGTGAGGAAAATTTAGATGAAATAGTAAAATAATGTTTTCCAAACAGACAAAAATATCATTTGGGGTGAATAAAGAGAATACCACAATTAATGCTTAACCTAAGAAAATTTCTTTTACCCATTCTTTTTTTTTTTTTTTTTTTTTGTTCTTTTAGGGCTGCATCCACAGCATCTGAAAGTTCCCAGGGAACCTTAGCTGCCAGCCTGCATCACAGCCACAACAACATGGGATCCAGCCATTCCTGGGACCTAACAACGCAGCTCAAGGTAACGCCAGATCCTTAACCCACTGAGCAAGGCCAGGGATAGAACCTACATCCTCACAGATACTGGTCGGGTTTGTTACTGCTGAGCCACAACAGGATCTCCCTCTTTAATTTCTTTAATGAGAGTACAAATTAAAACAAAGAACAAACCCTGCTGGCAGTATCATGAAGTTTCTCCTCAGTACTTTCCAAAGCTGATGTGATATATTCTTCTTTAACAAGCTGTAATTTAGTTTCTTGCAGGTGTTTTTGAGTGGCTTCAAGTTCCTGTGTCTTATTTTGCAGATCAGATTTGCATTGGTCAAGTTCATTTTTATTATCCATAAACAATTCTGTAACCTAAACAAAATACATTAAACACTTTTTTTGAGAATTAAAAAATGCTGAACTTGTTGAGATACCTGGCTAGTTCATAATATAGTATTAGAAGAACCAAACAAATTATTTCCATGTAAAAGCTGTAACAAGTTACCAGGTAGGTTAGAATATTTTACATGGCATCTGGTTTCTTGCTGTAATTTCATTAAAAACTAGACCTGTTGTTATTACAGGTCTAGTGGTGTTAATTCTTCAGATTTCTTCCAACACTGCCAGTGTGAGGATGGCAATGAAAGATCTCTCCACCTTGTTATTTAACATCTGTTTTCTCCAAACATCTACATCCTCTCATCTAATAAATATTAATGTAAATGTCTCGGCATTCACTATTTAGCTTTGCTATTAAATCATACAATGCAGTTAATTTATTATAAAGTTGCATTAATATGTGTCAAAATAGAAAGCTTCCTCATTACCACTGATGATAGCTAAAAAAAAAAAAAGATACAACTTTTAGTTTAAAGGTCAGCAAAAAAAAAAAAAATTCTTAAAAAATATCAGGTCCCACACATTCTGATACTGTGTTTTAATATTTGCTTTTTTACATGACATTCATTACTGTCTGGAATGCTTACCCTATTTAGCTCCTCCTCAATGGCAGCAATTTTTTCAACCAATTCTACAATTTGTTCTTCTTGAACAGTTAGTTTTCCACTCATGGCTCTAAAACAAATTTTAATAGGGGTTTAACAGTTAATATTTTTTCCTAATCCCCATAAAATGTATCGTAACATAATTGAGGCAGTACACATCATACCTACTATTTACCATTACCATGATGATACCTACATGTCAATACCAATAAAGTGCAAAAATTAAATGTATTCTTTATCCTTGGTTTTTAAATGGACTGTTGTATTTGCTTTCTCCATTTTGAAACCGAGAATCCCTACCTATAAGGGGAAAAATATTTGTGTATAAAAAATTTGAGAAGGCACAATGCTGATGGAGGATTATAACCCACATAAAGTAGAAGTGGGGGATACAACTAGGTGTCAGTAATCAGGAATATGAAGTATAAACAAGACACACAGAATCCAGGACAGGCTTGTGAAATGGAGGCATCAGATGTCACAGGAGGAAGGGTGAGATAAGGAACTGAAACATGGAAATGTTTGCAATTGCACCTCCTCCAGGCAAACCTACCCCAATATGTAGCCCAACATACATATGATTATCATATCACACAAATCCTCATGAAATGAAAGTATTCTCTAGAGCACAATTCCTCAGCCTGAGCACTGACACTTTGGACCAGGTAATTCCAGTCTGCTTTAATTTCTTGAGCATTACCGAGTTTCAGAAGTGACTACTGTCTTCTGCATTCTTCTAGTTCCTTCATAACTACTAACAATTTTCTGTTTCACACTGTGCTTAAATGACAAAGATCCTTTTAAAAATGTAAATTTCTTAGAGTTCCCGTTGTGGCTTAGTGGTAATGAACCCAACTAGTATCCATGAGGATGCGGGTTTGATCCCTGGCCCCGCTCAATGGGTTAAGGATGCAATGTTGCTGAGAGCTGTGGTGCAGGTTGCAGATGAGGCTCAGGTCCCATGTTGCTGTGGCTGTGGTGTAGGCCAGCAGCTGCAGCTCCCATTCAACCCCTAGCTACCTGGCACCATGCAAAGTTATTACTATATTATTGACTGTATTCCCTATGCTGTACATTACATCCCTGAGACTTACTTATATAACTGGAAGTTTGTACCCCTTCACCTATTTTGGCCATTTTCCTATGACCTTCCTCTGGGAACCACCGATTTGTTCTCTGTATCTATAAATCTGTTTCTGTTTTGTTATGTTTGTTTATTTGCTTGTTGTTGTTTTAGATTCCACATAATAAGTGAAATAATACAATATTTTTTTCTCTGACTCATTTCACTAACTTAATACCCTCTAGGTCCATCCGTGTTGTCACAAATGGCAAGATTTCATTCTTTTTTATGGCTGTGTAGTATTTCATTATTTATATATCACATCTCCTTTATCCATTCATCTGTCAGCAGACACTTAGGTTGGTTCCATAACTTGGCTATTATAAATAGTGCTGCAATGAAATATGGGAGCATATATCTTTTCAAATTAGAGTTATGTTGTGCTTTGCATGTATTGCTTTTACAAATTGAAGGTTTATGGCAACCCTGCATTAAGTCTATTGGCATCATTTCTCAACAATATTTTTTTTTATTTAAGGTGTGTACATTTGTTTTAAACTGTTGCACACTTAATAGATAACAGTATAGCATAAAAATAATTTTTACATGCAATGGGAAATAAAAAACTCATGTGACTTACTTTGTTGTAATATTCACTTTATTGCAATGGTCTGGAACCAAATACACAACCCCTCCAAGGTATGCCTGTATCCTCTTCTAGAATTGATCCCTTTATCGTTATATATTGCTCTTGTTTGTCCCTTGTTAGAGATTTTGTTTTACAGTTTATTTTGTCTGATGTGTATTGCTACCCTAGCTTTCTTTTCATTTCCATTTGAATGGAATATCTTTTTCCATCCCTGCTTTTTCAGACTGTGTGTGTCTTTAGATCAAGTGAGTCTCTTGCAAGCAGCATACAGATGGGCCCTTTTTTTAATTCATTCAGCCATCCTGTGTCTTTTGAATTAGAGCATTTAGTTCATTTACATTTAAAGAGATTATTGATAGATACATACTTCTTGTCATTTTGTTAACTATTTTCTGATTGCTTCTGTAGTTCTGTTTCTTTTTCCCTTATAGTTTGATGATTTTCTTTAGTGTTATGTTCGGGTTCCTTTCTCTTTATTCTTTGTATCTGGTATAAGTTTTGGGTTTAAGGTTACCATGAGGTTCATATGTCAACCTGTATATATACCAGTCTACTTTAAGGTGATAGTCACTTAAAAGTTTGAATGTTTTCTAAAAGCGCTTCACTTTACTGCCCTCCCCCAACACTTTGCTTTATGGACTTTTTATACTTAAAGACTTTTTAACATTTCTCACAAGAGAGAAATGAATTCCTTTAGCTTTTGCTTGTCTGAGAAAATTTATCTCTCCTTCAATCCTAAAAGATAACTTTGGGAGTTCCCAACGTGGCGCAGTGGTTAACGAATCCGACTAGGAACCATGAGGTTGCGGGTTCGGTCCCTGCCCTTGCTCAGTGGGTTAACGATCTGGCGTTGCCGTGAGCTGTGGTGTAGGTTGCAGACGTGGCTCAGATCCCGCGTTGCTGTGGCTCTGGCATAGGCCAGGGGCTACAGCTCCAATTGGACCCCTAGCCTGGAAACCTCCATATTCAGCGGGAGCAGCACAAAGAAATAGCAAAAAGACAAAAAAAAAAAAAGATAACTTTGCTGTTTAGAGTATTTTTCATTGTAAGATTTCTCCTTTCAGCACTTTATCAGGCCACTCCCTTCTGATCTATATATTTTCTGCTGAAAAATCAGCTAATAAGATAAGTTGTCTTTATCTTGCTAATTTTAAGATCTTCTCGGAGTTCCAGTCATGGCACAGCAGAAACGAATCTGACTAGGAACAATGAGGTTGTGGGTTTGACCCCTGGCCTCGCTCAGTGGGTTAAGGAGGTGGTGTTGCTGTGAGCTGTCGTGTAGGTAATAGATGTAGCTTGGATCCTGCGTTGCTGTGGCTGTGGTGCAGGTCAGCAGCGGTAGCTCTCCGATTTGACTCCTAGCCTAGGAACCTCCATATGCCACAGGTGCAGCCATAAAAAGCAAAAAAAAAAAAAAAAAGAAAAAAAAAAGATTTTCTATTGACCTTTCATTTTTGTCACTTTATTGTAATGTGTCTTGGTGGAGACCTCTTTGGGTTTATCTTGTTTGAGATGCTCTGTACTTCCTGGACCTAGATATGTTTTCTTTCCCAAGTTACAAAAGTTTTTAGCCATTATATCTTCAAGTAAGTTTTCTGCCCCTTTCTCTCTCCTCCTTTTGAGACCCCTATAATGCAGATGTTTTTACACTCAATGTTGTCCTAGAGGTCCCTTGAATTAAGCTTAAGCCCGTGCCTGTGGCATATGGATGTTCTCAGGGCCAGGGGTAGAATCAGAGACACAGCTGCCAGCCTACAACACAGCCACAGCAACTCCAGATCCAAGCCATATCCGCAACCTACATCACAGCTCACGGCAATGCTAGAGCTGTGACCCACTGAGCAAGGCCAGGGATCGAACCCTCAACCTCATGGTTCCTAGTCAGATTCGTTTCCATTGGGCCATGACAGGAACTCCAAACTAAGCTCAATTCAAAAAAAAATTTTTTTTTCTTTTTTTAGGGTCACACCTGTGGCACATGGATGTCCTCAGGGTTAGGGGTCGAATTAGAGCTACAGCTGATGGCCTCAGCCACAGCCACTCAGGATGTGAACCACATCTGCCACCTACACCACAACTTGAGCAATGCCAGATCCTTAACCTCTTCTCACGGACACTATGCTGGATTCTTAACCTGCTGAGCCACAACGGACACTCCTAAAATTCTCTTTTCTTTTAGCTGTCCTGATTTGGTGAATGCCACTAAATCATGGTTTTCCAGATCACCAATCCATTCCTCTCTGCATCATCTCATTTGATAATTCCCTCTAGTGTATTTTTTATTTCAATTATTATATTCTTCGGCTCTCACTGGTTCTCCTTGATATTTATTAACTCATTGTTGAAGTTCTGTGTTCCTCCTTTCTTCTCCCAAGTCTGGTGAGCATCTTTATGACCATTACTTTGAATTTTTTATCAGGTAAATCACTTAAATTCATTTCATTAGGGTTTTGTCCTGGGGCTTTATCTTGTTCTTTCATTTGGAAAATATCCCTCTGTCCCCTCATTTTGTTTGACTTTCTGTTTGAAACAGCCTCCTCTCCTAGTCCTAAAGGCATAGATAGTCTTGTAAAGGCACATGTCCTGTGTAGACAACATATGCTGGGTAGCTTTAGCAGGCCAGGTAGACACAGAGTGGACACAGGCTAGAGAGAATGATTTAGTTTTAAAAGTTCTATTAAACATTGGTGTAAATAAAGACTTACTCTGGGTTGGGGGGGGGTTGGTCTTTTTCTTAGGGCCACACCCACGGCGTAGGGAAGTTGCCAGGCTAGTGGTTGAATCAGAGATGTAGTGCCAGCCTACACCACAGCCTACATCAGAGCCACAGCAATGCGGGATCTGATCCACATCTGTGACCTACACCACAGCTCATAGCAACGCTGGATCCTTAACCCCCTGAGTGAGGCCAGAGATCAAACCTGATGGATGCTAGTCAGATTTGTTTCCACTGAGCCATGATAGGAGCTCTCATTACCCTGTTTAAATGCTGGCTGCAGCTTTTATGATCTTTTCCTGATTTATAATATAATAACCTCTATTTCAGAAAGAATTTGTTTCACATCATGCCTTTTTTTTTTTTTTTTTTTTTTTTTTGCCATGCCCACAACATGCAGAAGTTCCTGGGCTAGGGATCAAACCCAAGCCAGTGTTTACTGAATGAGTTAATGTATAAAAATATTAAAATGATGGAAATAAGGACATAGGTAAACACTTGAAAAAAATATGAAACACTAGTGTCTATGGTCGAGAAGTATATATGAAAACCAGAGAAACAGAAAAAAAGAAACATTTACAAATATCAAGTTTAAGAATTAAGTGCAAATTTACAAGTGATTTTTGGGAGTTCCCATTGTGGCTCAGAGGCTTATGAACCTGACTAGTATCCATGAGGATGCAGGTTTGATCCTTGGCCCTGCTCAGTGGATTGAGGAATCGGCGTTGCCATGAGCTGTGGTGTAGGTCACAGACGCAACTTGGATCCAGTGTGGCTGTGGCTGCGGCTGCAAACAGCAGCTGCAGCTCCAATTCAACCCCTAGCCTGGGAACTTGCACACCATGGGTGCAGCCCTAAAAAGTAGATTCAAAAAAAGAAAAAAAATTTACAAAAGTTTTTTGGATTTTTTTTTTTTTTTGGTCTTCTTAGGGCCACACCCACGGCATATGGAGGTTACCAGGCTAGAGGTCCAATTGGAGCTGTAGCCACCGGCCTACATCAGAGCCACAGCTACTTGGGATCCGAGCCACGTCTGTGACCTACACTACAGCTCACGGCAACGCCGGATCCTGAACCCACTGAGCAAGGCCAGGGATTAAACCTGCAACCTCATGGTTCCTGCTTGGATTCCTTAACCACTGAGCCACAATGGGAACTCCTACAAAAATGTTTTACAATAATATTTTTGTCAAACGGGTATGAGCTATGAACGAACCAAATAAAACTAAAGTCACATAAGAGAAATAAAAGGAGAATTGTTATATAATACCCTATGGCACACAATATAAACTTTAGCATTTTTAAAGTTAACATATGACAACAATCAAAAGGATTTAGTGCATTATGATAATTGAAAATAAATGTAAAATTAAGTTTATTATATCTTTTAAAATGATCGTATAATGTAACATCTATAAAAAAAGTTAAAAGATTATATTAAAATACTTTGGGTTATTTTCAATTAGCTTTAAATACCTTTTATCATTCTTTTTTTTTTTTTTTTTTTTTTTTGCTTTTTAGGGCCACACATGCAGCATATGAATGTTCCCAGTGTTCCCAGGCTAGGGGTTGAATCAGAGCTGCAGCTGCTGGCCTATACCACAGCAATGTGTGATCTGAGCTGCATCTGAAACCTACAACACAGCTCACAGCAATGATAGATCCTTAACCCACTGAGCAAAGCCAGGGATCAAACTCGCATCCTCATGGACAGTAGTTGGGTTCACTACTGCTGAGCCACAATAGGAATTCTCCCTTTTATCATTCTTTTTGTGTGTGTGTCTTTTTTTGTCTTTTCCAGGGCTGCACCTGCAGCATATGGAGATTCCCAGGCTAGGGGTCCAGTCGGAGCTGTAGCCACCGGCCTACACCACAGCCACAGCAACGTGGGATCCAAGCCACGTCTGCAACCTACGCCACAGCTCACGGCAACGCCAGATCCCCAACCCACTGAGCAAGGCTAGGGACTGAACCTGACACCTCATGTTTCCCAGTCAGATTCGTTAACCACTGAGCCACAACAGGAACTCCCCTTTTATCATTGTTAATTTTAAAGATGCTCTATGAAAGTTACCCACTTAATATCCTCAAGGATAAATACAGTCAGAAATTTTTCAAGTTACAATCCTTAGCATCCCACTTACCTTATGCCTCTATTGTTATTATTGTAGTTTCCCTATAAAGCTTCAGTAGAAGTTTTCCTTGGAACAAACCACTCATGGGTTAAAAAGTGAACAGAGGAGTTCCTGTTGTGGCATAGCAGAAATGAATCTGACTAGTATCCATGGGGATTTGGGCTTGATCCCTGGCCTCACTCAGTGGGTTGGGGATCTGGCATTGCTATGAGCTGTGGTATAGATCGAAGATGTGGCTCAGATCCTGAGTTGCTGTGGCTGTGGTGTAGGCTGGCAGCTGCAGCTCCAATTCAACCCTAGCCTGGGAACTTCCATATGCTACAGATGTGGCCCTAAAAAGCAAAATTAATTAATTAATTCATTAATCAATTTAAAAAAGTGAACAGGGAGTTCCCAACGTGGCACAGTGGAAAGTGAATCCGACTAGGAACCATGAGATTTTGGATTCGATCCCTGGCCTGGCTCAGTGGGTTAAGGATCAGCCGTTAATGAGCCTGACCAGCATCCATGAGGATGTGGGTTTAATCCCTGTTCCCACTCAGTGAGTTAAGGATCAGGTGTTGCTATGAGCTGTGGTGTAGGTCGCAGAAGTGTCTCGGATCTGGAGTTGCTGTAGCTGTGGTATAGGCTGGTGGCTAAAGCTCCGATTCAACCCCTAGCCTGGGAGCCTACATTTGCCATGGGTGTGGCCCTAAAAAGACAAAAAGACAAAAAAAAAAATTGAACAGATTAGAGGCTGCCAGGGGTTAGGGATCACTAGGGAAGAAGGGTAATGAATATGACTACAGAGAGGTGGCAAGAGTTTGATGTTTACAATGATAGGACAGTTCTATATCTCAATTGCAGAACTACAATGAATCTACAAATGTGATAAAATAATACAGGATTATACACATATTGTACCAATGTCAATATCCTAGTTTTGATATTGTACTAACCAATTTAGGAAACGGGGGATGGGGGTGGTAAATATATATGACCTCTGTACTCTTCTTGCAACTTCATATGAGTCTATCATTACTTTAAAACAAAAATTTATGTAAGTTTTTTAAACTGTTTCATAACTACTTATTATTATTAAAACCAAAAATATTTATAGGAGTTCCAGCCTTGGCCCAACAGGATCGGCAGCATCTCTGTGGCTCTAGGATACGGGTTTGATCCCAGGTCCAATTCTGGGCCCAGCACAGTAGGTTAAAAAATCTGGCATTGCCAGGGCTGTGTGTAGGTTGCAGATCAGATCAGATCTGATCCTGGGCCCAGGAACTCCATATGCCATGGGTGGCCAAAAAAGGAAAAAAAGAAAAAAGAAGCACCTACAGGAAGCATTTCAAACAGCCTATTACCAGAAAATGCTTATTCTTAGAAATTCATTTCCATAGCCACGGGCATACCTAAAATTTTCTTCCGAAATGTACACTCCATTTTTTTCACGGGCTGCAGCAAGATCTCGTTTCAGACGCTCTATCTCTTCTGTATATTCCTACACAAGGAGAATATTGTCTCAATTTAGCACTTAAATTTTTTTTTCCATTTGGTTTGGGGAAGATATGTAATAAGTAAAACAAAGTTAGTCCTTTTGTTTTTAAAGCATAAAAAAGTATGATTAAAAAGCCATACCATACTTTTTATTCAATATTTATCTGTTTAGGATAAAGTCTTTCAACAGCTTTCAAAGCTCCTTTAAATGCATTCATAAAAATATGGACTTCTGAAGGCAAAAATCAAGAACCCACTTGAAGAGGTACCCACTGGCTAAAGACAGGACAATATCAATGTTATTGAGGATATGAATCCTTGTGATGGAGCTGTGCAGTATCTTGACTGTGGCAGTGGCTCCATGAACTAAACACGTGATAAAGCTGTACAGAGCTAACCAAACACAAATGCATGAATACAAGGGAAATCTGGCGAATAAAATCAGTGGACTATTATTAATGTCAATATTCCTGAGGTGATACTTTACCGTACAGTTTGACAAAATGTACAAAGGATCTCTATTATTTCTTTCAACTGCATGTGAATCTATGGTTATCTCAATAAAATCTTCAACTGAAAAAAGAAAACAGGAGTTCCTGTTGTGGTTCAGTGGGTTAAGAACCTGACATAGTCTCTATGAGGATTTAGGTTTGATCCCTGGCCTCACTCAGTGGGTTAAGGATCCAGCACTGCGGCAAGCTGTGGCATAGGTCATAGATGAGGTTTGGATCCAGTGTTGTAGGCCTGCAGCTGCAGCTCTGATTCTACCCCTAGCCTGAGGAACTTCCGTATGCCACAGGTGTGGCTGTAAAAAGAAAAAAAAATCAACAACAACAAATAAAACCCAAAGACACTATCAAGAAAAGGAAAAGACAAGCTAGACTGGGAAGAAATATTTACAAATTATCTCATAAAAGGCTTGTATCCATCCAGAAGGTATGAACAACTCTATATACCTTAATTGAAGCAAATAATTTAGACAGACATTTCACAAAAAGGATATGCAAATGGATAATAAACATGTGAAAAGATGCTCAATATCATTATTGATTAGGAAAATGCTAATTAAAATTGTAGTGCAGTAACATTATGCACTTATTAGAATGGCCAAAATTAAAAAGGCTGTAACAAATGTTGAAGAGAATGTGGAGAAACAGTAACTCTCATGCACCTTTTTTTTTTTTTGTCTTGTCTTTTTAAGGGCCACACCCACGGCATATGGAGGTTCCCAGGCTAGGGGTCGAATCAGAGCTATAGCCGCTGGCCTACGCCACAACCACAGCAACACCAGACCCTTAACCCACTGAGTGAGGCCAGGGATCAAACTCTCAACCTCATGGTTCCTAGATCAGGTTCATTAACCACTGAGCCACGACGGGAACTCCAAACCTCATGCACTTCTGATGAAAATTTAAAGTAGAGTCACTTTGGAAAAGTTTCTTAAGGAGTTAAATACTCTTTATACAACCCAGAAATTAAACCATTAGGTATCTATCCAAAAGAAATGAAATCACATCAACACAAAGACTTGTACATGAATGTTCATAGCAGCATTATTGGAAAAAATCCAAATGTCTATGACTGGTGAATGGATAAACAAAATGTGATATTATCCATATACTGGAATACTGTTCAGCAATAAAGAGAAACAATCTATTGATACATACTATAACATAAATGAGCCCCAAATGTTATATAAGAAGGCAGATGCAAAATAGTGAATACTATGTATTTTATTTATAAGAAATGTCTAGAAAAGGGAACTCAGTAGTTTACTGATTACAAAGAGGGAAGAGGGGAACTTCACAGAGTGATAAAGTTATCTAAAATTGGATTGTGGTAATGCTGAATATTCTTTTTTTTCCCCACTGTACAGCAAGGGGATCAAGTTATCCTCACATGTATACATTACAATTACATTTTTTTTCCCCACCCTTTGTTCCGTTGCAACATGAGTATCTAAACAAAGTTCTCAATGCTACTCAGCAGGATCTCCTTGTAAATCTATTCCAAGTTGTGTTTGATAAGCCCAAGCTCCCGATCCCTCCCAAACCCTCCCCCTCCCATCAGGCATCCATGAATATTCCATAATGTAATAAAAATCATTGAATGGTAGGCTTACAGTGGGTGAATGTTATGATAATTATATCCTAATGTATGGTATACATAATGCATGGTAATTATACCCTTAAAACTAAAAATAATTAATTTTTTAAATAAAAATAACTGAAATTTCGTTGCCATGAGCCGATAAAGTCAACGTTATTAGCATTAGAAAAAACATTTTAACATATAGAGTATTTAGTTTAAATCATTAAATGAAATGCCTTACCATGGGCAATTTAATAAAACTTTTTTAAACAATTATCTCTATCAGTTTCTCATTTTCACATTTGTCAAACAAGATTTTATTACTCCACAAAAATGCACAATTACCTTAATCAGAGCTTTCTTGGTGAGTTTCTGGTTAACTTCAGGCTTATTTAGTATGTTCTTTGCTCTATGAGCATATTCCAATGTACTAAGAGTTTCCTGTGATGAAAAGAAAAAGCCAATTACTAAAGATATGAGAATAATGCAGTTTTCTTATCCGAAATATACTATACATAACTTATAAGTAGTAATTTATAGTTATATCTAAATCTAAAAATCTACCCACTAATATTACTATACCCAACCTTTGAAAAGAAGGATTGGCAGAGTTCCCTTGTGGCACATCCAGTTAAGGATCCCTGGCCTGGAAACTTCCGCATGCGAGGGCACAGCCAAAAAAAAAAAAAAAGAGAGAGAGAGAGAGAGAAAGATAAAGAAAAAGGATTGTTCAAAACATCATTATCTTTTTTTCCTTTTCAAGTTTATTATAGTTTGATCTAATAATTTTTTGCTTTATATTCATTTTAGAACTCAATGAAAGGAATCCCTTTGTAGGCTCAGCTGGTTATGAACCCGACTAGTATCCTTGAGGACGTGCGTGGGTCTGATTACTGGCCTACTCAGTGAGTTAAGGATCTAGCATTGCCATGAGCTGTGGTACAGGCCCAAGATGCAGCTCAGATCCTGCGTTGCTATGGCTGCAGTACAGGCCTGCAGGTGTAGTTCCAATTGAACTCCTGGCCTGAGAACTTCCATATGCCACAGGTGTGGCCCTAAAAAGCAAGCAAACAAACAAACAAAAAAACCTCAATGAATTTCATCAATTGATGAATAAACAAATGTCCTATATCCATACAAGAGAACATTCATTCACAAAAACGAATGAAGTTTTGATACCTGTTACAACATGGATGAATAGTGAAAACATTATGCTAAAGGAAAGAAGCCACTCACAAAAGAACACTTATTGTATGATTCCAGAAGTACCAAGAATAGGCAAATCTATAGATTAAAAAAAGATTAATAGTGACTCAGGACTGAGAGCAGGGGCAGTTGGGGTGTGATTAGTAATGGGTTACCAGGTTTCTTCCTGGGATGAGAAAAATATTTAGACTTAGATACAATTTTATGGTATGTGAATTATATATCAATAAAGATTTTTTTGGCCACATCCACAGCATATGGAAGTTCCCAGGCCGCTGCAGTGACAATGCTGGATCCTTAATCCACTGAACCACAAGGGAACTTGAATATATATATATTACTTTTTTTTTTCTTTGTCTTTTTGCTTTTTCTAGGGCTGCTCCCATGGCATATGGAGTTTCCCAGGCTAGGGGCTGAATCGGAGCTGTAGCCACCGGCCTATGCCAGAGCCACAGCAATGCGAGATCCAAGCCTCATGGTTCCTAGTCAAATTCATTCACCACTGAGCCATGACGGGAACTCCCGATATACATTTTTTTTTAATGAGAGAGGAGTTAGAGACCTTATAAGATCTTTTCTAATTCAATTTAAAGCAGATAATCCAATACATAAGAGTAGATTTTACCATCTTTGTTGCTTCTCTTGGTTTTCCTACCTGTTCTACACACCCAATGCCATCTTCAGTGCTCTCTAAGCTGTCTCTAAAACACTAGCAATTCACTTAACCCACTCCGAGGTACTCAATTAAACTGTTCACTGCTAATGAGCACAGCACTTTTCTTGGAAGACTGTGAGCAGGGGAGTTCCCGTCATGGCTCAGCAGAAACTAACCTGACTAGTATCCATGAGGATACAGGTTCAATCCCTGGCCTCATTCAGTGGGTTAAGGACCTGGTGTTGCCATGAGCTGTGGTGTAGATTGCAGACGAGGCTTGGATCTGGTGTTGCTATGGCTGTGATATAGGCCAGCAGGTGTAGCTCCGATTTGACCCCTAGCCTGGGAACCTCCATATGCCACAAGTGTGGCCCTAAAAAGACCAAAAAAAAAGAAGACTGTGTGCAAAGTGTAATTAACTAGTAATTAACTAATCTTTTTAAGATTAAAAGCTACTACATGGAGTTTCCGTCATGGCACAGTGGTTAATGAACCTGACTGGCATCCATGAGGACTTGGGTTCAATCCCTGGCCTCGCTCAGTGGGTTAAGGATCCAGCATTGCCGTGAGCTGTGGTGTAGGTCACAGATGTGGCTCAGATCCCATATTGCTATGGCTGTGGTGTAGGCTGGCAGCTGCAGCTCCAATTAGACCCCCAACCTGGGAACCTCCATATGCCTTGGGTGTGGCCCCAAAAAGACAAAACAAACAAAAACTACTACAAAGGAAAAAGATCATTTTTTTTCCAGTGGTGTCCTCCTCTATGTATCCACATGCAATGTCCAGGTTCTTTTTACTGTGAATGAAGCCAAGTGATGAACTTTAAAAAAATGTGAGAGTCAAATAAGAATTATAGCTACTACACTTTTGAATACCTTTCAAAGGGCTTACCTCAAGATTGAGAGATGCAGGTGAAATTGTTGCAATTATAGATGTTCTTGTACGTCCCCCAAGAGAGTCCTGGAGGATTCTAGTTAGTTTGGATTCTCGATAAGGAACATGAGGTGTTCTTTCTACAAGAGCAGTAATAACCCTTCCCAAAGTCAAAAGGGATTGATTGATATTTCCAGCTTCCCGAGCTCTCTTGTCAACTGCTCCAGATCGGCCAATGTTCTCGCTTCCAGCAAGATCAACCTTGAATTTTAAAAATAAAAATAAGTTCTCAGTCTATTGGATTTGGAATAGAAGACTTTTATTCTCATATTGTACATAATATGTTAAATAGCCAGTAAACTATTTTTTCTGTAATTAACAACCCGCTACAAAGCTAATAACCTAGTAACTAGAAAAACATTGTCTGGAAGTACAACTTTCAAGCTGTTCTATGAGCTGATAAAGAATGTGACAATGGAATAAAACTACCATGTGACCTAACAATCCCACTTCTGAGTATGCATCCAAAGGAAATGAAATCACTATCTCAAAAAGATATCTACACCCCCATGTTCAATGTATTATTCACAATAACCAAGGAATGAAAACAGCCTAAGTACCCAGTGATGGATGAACAGATAAAGAAGATATGTGATATGCACATAATGGAATTATTATTCAACCATGTGAAAGGATATCCTGGCATTTGCCACAAAATGGATCAACCTAGAGTACATTATGCTAAGTGACAGAAGCTGGACAGAGTAAAACAAATACTATATGATCTCACATGTGGGATCAGGGTGTGGGAGAGGGAAAACATATGGGAGGGGAGAAAGCTGAACTCATAGAAACAAAATGTAGAATGATGGTTACCAGGAACAAGGGAGATGGGGAGAAAAGAAAATGCTGGTCAAGGGTTACAAGCCTTCAGTTTTAACATAAGTAAATTCTGGGATCTGATGTATACTATGGTAACTACACTGAAATGTGCTGAAAGAGTAGATCTTAAGCATTCTCACCAAAAAAAAGTAACTATGTAAGGTGATGGATATGCTTATTTACCTGATTGTGGTAATCATTTCACAAAGTACACTAATATCGAGTCATCACATTGTGTATTTTAAGTACATAATTTTATTTTCAATTATACCTCAAGAAAGCTGGTGGTGGGGGGGAATCAGAAAGAATGAAACAGTGGTATTAAGGTTGCTGCTTACCAAATTCAACTTTCCAATTTTAACAAGCTCTTCTCCATCAACTGTAGTCTCCTTCATATGTATGGTAACAGAGAAAACTGAATGGGAACGACTAGAAAACAAGACCAAGTTGCCCAGTTATTATAATGCAAAACATTATTTGCTTTCTATAAAACATTGAAGGGAGTTCCCATTGTAGTTCAGCAGTAACGAATCCGACCAGTATCTATGAGGATGCAGGTTTGATCCGTGGCCTCGATCAGTGGGTTAAGGATCCGTCATTGCTGTGAGCTATGGTATAGGTCTCAGATATGGCTCAGATCTGGCACTGCTGTGGCTCTGGCATAGGCCATCAGCTGCAGCTCCCATTCAACCCCTAGCATGGGAACTTCCATATGCCACATGTGTGGCCCTAAAAAGAAAAGTAAATAAATACAATATTGAAAACAGCAAAGAAAGATCTAAATCCACCAGGGTAGAGAAAGATAGTATCAGAAAGGGTAGCAATAAGATTTTGGAAGACAGTGGATGGATAGAATAATGCTAAGTTTTTGCTTTCTTGTATTTGCTGCCCATAGAGGAGACCCCAATAAGAAGCTACCTGAAAACAGCCTAAAAGACTTGAATTTGGACAGCTGCCTGGTGTGTCAGAGGAAAAGGTTTGCAATTGATCTATTTATAAGAACGGCTTGGAATATATCATCACCATAAATTCAAACGGCACCAGGCAAGCCATCAGATTACAAACCCGAATGTCAGCTGTGCTAAAAGGACATTGCTCTGCTTTGAAAACATCATCAGAGATAGGTAGCTTCTTGCTCTGAACAGCAGAAATAGTAAATAGCAGTGTTTACCAAAACACTATAAGAGAATCACAGCTAAAATATAAAGTTTTCCAAAGTCTATCTTACGCAATATACTGACATTCTGCTTTTATCTGGAAGATGCAAAAACCATATGGACAACCAAAGACCTCATTCCCTTCTGTGTCAATGACATTTGGTGAACATCAACGATTGTTAATGTCATTGTTGGTTGCCAGATGGTAATGTTTAACTTTTTCATTTGTACTTTCCACATTACTTGGAAAATTTTACAGTAAGTATCATTTTTACAAAGTTATTTAAAAGTGTTTTTTCTTTCTTGGCTGCACAGCATGCATAAGTTTGTGGACCAGGGATCAAATCTTCACCACAGGGGTGACCGGAGCTGCTGCAGTGACAATGCAGGATCCTTAATCCATGTGCCACAGGAGAACTCCAAAATTATTTAAATTATTTTAACTATCACAAGGAAAAATACAAACTATCATCTGAATTATAACATGCTTCTCGTGTTTTCCTACCGTTTGCTCATTCTTAACTCAAGATGATGAAATTAAGACAATTAGAGAATAGAAGTCAACTCTGATTTTGGAGAAGTGAATTATGTTTTCCTTCTCTTTATCATATACTTTCAAAAGAAGAGATCTTTACTCCAGTCTATGTATCAAAAAAAAGGAAATCCTACATTTTTCAAATTTACAGAATAGGAATTTTATATTTTATAGAAAAATATTTAGAGAGGAGTTCCCGTCATGGCGCAGTGCTTAACAAATCCAACTAGGAACCATGAGGTTGCGGGTTCAATCCCTGCCCTTGCTCAGTGGGTTAACAATCTTGCTGTGAGCTGTGGTGTAGGTCGCAGACTCGGCTCGGATCCCGCGTTGCTGTGGCTCTGGCGTAGGCTGGCAGCTACAGCTCCGATTAGACCCCTAGCCTGCAAAGCTCCACGTGCCACGGGAGCGGCCCAAGAAATGGCAAAAAGCCAAAAAAAAAAAAAAAATTTAGAGAAAAGAAATTTTCTTAAGTTCATTCCTCTAAATTCTAAATAAAGTCTTAGGAGTTCCCTGGTGGCACAGCAGGTTAAGGACACAGCATTATCACTGCTATAGCACAGGTTTGATCTCTAGCCCGGGAACTTCTGCATGCCATGGGTGCAGCCAAACAAACAAACAAAAAAAAGAAATAACGTCATAAACCAATAATTTAAGAAAAACAGAAATTTCATTCTATGATTGGTTTATAACTCAAGTTTTTTGTGTTTTGTTTGTTTTTAGGGCTGCACCTGCAGCATGTGGAAGTTCCCAGATTAGGGGTCAAATCACAGCTGCAGCCTCTGGCCTACACCACAGCCACAACAACACCAGACTCGAGCTGCATCTGCTACCTATGTCGGAGCTTGCAGCAACACTGGATCCTCAACCCACTGAGCGAGGCAAGGCCAGGGATCAAACCCACATTCTCATGGATACTAGTCAGGTTCATTTCCACCAAGCCACAACGGGAACCCTATAACTTAAGTTTTAAAAATGGAAAGCTAGGAGTTCCTGCTGTGGTGCAGTCTCTGCTGTCTCTGTGCAGTGCAGGTTCAATACCGGGCTCAGTGCAGTGGGTTAAGGATTTGGCATTGCCACAGATGTGGCCTGGATTTGATCCCTGGCCTGGGAACTCCATATGCCATGGGAGCACCTGAAAAAGGAAAATAAAAAGGAAAGCTATTATAGGAAAAATTAATTAAAATTATAAAATAATCTATACCCCTACGATGTTATGTTATTCTTCTTCTTTCTTTAAATGCATACATATTTAGAGTTGTAGTTATACTTGCTATAGCATAGTATAGAAATGTCCAACTGTAAGAGAGCAAAAAAATGAGAACTAGCCCTAAAAGTCCTTCTCTAGCTCAGGGAGAATGATATTCAGGTAAGTTTACCTAAAGTAACATATTTAGTTGACTGCAGATCTGGAACTAATCTCAAATATCTAACTCCTAATCCATAACTCTTTCAATTACATTCTGACATTTCTTCGAAGATGAGTAGAAAAAAAATCACCTCTGACTTGGTAAACTGCATTTGGGGAGTCTGGGATTCATCCTATAAGGGATGCTAACAAATATGCTCCTTTCTCCCCTTGAAAGCCAGTGTTAGTGACCATTTGCCTTCCTACATTAAAATGAAGCCATTTTGGGAAAAAAAAAAAATCACATCATACAACCTAAATATATACAATTTTTGTCATCCATACCTCAATAAAGGTGGGAGGGGGGAATTGTTATTTGATGTTCTTCTAATCCTTGCTCAAACCAGCGATTTGCAAACTGTGTTCTAAGTATCCATAGGGGCTCCAAAAAAGTGCTTAAGGAGAATTTTCCTAAGGCTGAGGAGATAAGCCTCTGAGCTTCCCATTGCCAAATCAACTACAACAGTTGCATTAATCTGGGCTCCCACATACGATTTCATTTGGGTAAAGAAATCTTCTGGTTAAAAAGACTTAATACTCTGCTCAAGTTCAGCTTGTCTTTGTTCTCCTTTCAACATTTTCCCAATATTGGTGCTATCCCTATAAATCTCAAGCCAATTACTAAGGCCTGCAATCTAGCATACAGTCTAGATGTGTGACTCACTGACTTTGACCCAATTTGATTGCCCAAGTTCATAATTCTTCTTAAAGAGGGAGTGGAGTAGTGGGGGAGACAATGGCTTTCTCACCTCGAGTAGGCATTCATCAAAGTTGCTGCAGTTGTCCTTTTTGCTGCTCCCTTCTCCAAAATTTGATAGACCTCATTCTTGTTATGTACCGTAATTTCTTCTAAACCTTTGATTATCACTCCCCTCTGACCAAATATTAAATGGCATTCATTAGATTGGTTATATATGGAGAAAGAGAGAGAGAGACTTTTCAAAGTATAAAACTGTAACATTTAGAGACATTTTATTCTCCCAAGACTGAAGTTACCTTGTTACGGGGATCATCAAACATCTGTAGTCTCTCAGAAACATCAGAAGATGGATTAAGAAGATCAAAAAGCTCTTCATTATAGATTTCCAACAGAGACACTTTGACTGAAAATTCAGTACCATTATCAGTAAGTTTCTCAAAAATTTGATGAAGAGTACGTGGAATTATACCAGCCAAAGGGTCCTAAAATTATAATATTCATAAGCACTTAAATAAAGCATGAATGCCATTTACTGCAACAGTTAAGACATAGATAAAAAGGGCCTCTTTTATAGTATATTTAAACATAAGAATGTCAAAACAAGGAAAAAAAAAAAAACTAACCAAATTTAAGAAGCCAACTTTTATAAATCATTTACAACAGTCTGTTCAATAGTAATTATTCTTCCTCCCACCTTCCACAAATCTGTCATTCTCAGCAGCCACTTCATGCCTGAGCATTACACAGAAACCAACTAAGCCAAGGTACTTATAAAGCCAAGTTCAATAACCCTTGCCAGTTTTTCTCATCAGAAATAATACCATCACTTTAATCGGAAAAGTGGCTCACCTAACAGTATATTCCCTAATTCTGACATAAAACAAATTGTTTCTCAAATTTCTAGGTATACTTTTTTTCTTTTTCTTCTTAGGGTCCAGCCTAGGGGTCGAATCAGAGCTGCAGCTGCCAGCCTACACCACAGCCACAGCAACTGGATCCAACATAAGCTGAATCCTTAACCCACTGATCAAGGCCAGGAATCAAACTCGCATCCTCATGGATACTAGTCAGGTTCTCAAACCACTGATCCACAACAGCAACTCTTAGATGTCCTTAATAAAACTGTTATCACCCTCTAAATTTTGAAATTGTGTTGTAAGCCTGTTCCATAACTCCTATGATCATAATTCCATAACTTTATTATCCTTGCATTAAGTAAGCTAATGCCTCATGTACGTAACCACTAGAAAAAAAGATCTGCCTAAATATTAATAATATGGAAAATTAACTTAGTCATTAAACATATTCAAACGCATTTGATGGAAATCTGTCATATATACTGTGTGTTTTCAATAATATTCAGCAATACAGTGACCCTAATTTCTTGAACCAAGTTGTCATTAATAAAGTACCATACTGCCCCCATTGCTCTGCTAATTTAATGACTCATTCCCTCACTGCAAAGTCTTCCACTTGAAGCCCTACTCAGATTCCACTCTCCTACAATACTCTGCTCCAATTATTCTGTCCTAAATAGGCCCTTCTCTTATCACTTTAACTGTGCCATATGTATTGGTCCTCTCTCTCCTAATTACCATACCATATTCTTTAATTTTATTACAGTAGCAGTTTATCTTAACTTTGTGTTTTATATGCATACACTGATCTTTTCCATTTCAAGACAGAGGCCTTCAACCAGCTTTTATTCAGTATACTTTAGCCACTTTAGAAACACAAGTCTGTTATAAACAATAAATACCTCCTCCCAAGTATACTCTTCATTAGGGGACCTTTCACCTTCCATTGTAAACGTTTTTCCGGTGCCAGTTTGGCCATATCTGTCAAAATTAACAAAAGTGTTAAACAAACAAACAGAAACCAAATACATGCATCTAAACCTTTTCATCAATTTAGAAAATAATGTTTCACTCACGCAAAAATAGTGCAATTATAGCCCATAATAACTTCATCCAGAATTGGACAAACAACACTTCGGTAAACATCAATTTGTTTAGTAGATGCTCCAAAAACCTATCCAAAAAAGGGGGGGGGGGGTTTATTTTTTTAAAAAGATTCAAAATTACTTTAATAATTTTGGTTTTAATATATTAACTTATTTAGCCCACTAGAAACCATTTGACAACTCAAAGAATCAAATGAAATTTGCAACTGCATGCTAGAACCTAGAGAAAATATGTATACTAGGAAATCTTTACATTAGTGAATAACAAAGAAGTAGCAGCATTTTAGGAAGTAAGTACCATATCAAAAGTATATGTTTTCCGTGAGCTCTTGTCAGCCAGTCCTCCAGTTCGTACACTAACTTCTTTCCTTACGTGGTCACATTCTACTACAGAATGGGCATTAGCTTTCCGTTCTGCCAAATTAAATGGTCTATAAAAAGAAACACACAAGGTTATTCAAAATCTGTTAGGTATCAGGTACTGATGACATTTTTATTAATACCTCAGAAAAGAACAATGTGAAGTTTTACTACACCATTGTTGACAGTGATTAAATGGAGCCTAAAGAATACTGCAAAAGCCAAGAGCAGAATCTTAAGGATTTCAATTCCTAGAAGTTTTTTAAAAAAAGTTTTGAAAAGTATGTACAATTATGACAGTTTGTTGGAGTAGATGCTAACAAAATTGATAAAAATAATGACTAAGGGTTCCTGTTGTGGCTCAGTGGTTACGAACCCGACTGGTATCTATGAGGACATGGGTTCAATCCCTGGCCTCCCTCAGTGGGTTAAAGGATCCAGCATTGCCATGAGTTGTGGTATAGATCGAAGATGTGGCTTGGATCTGGTGTTACTGTGGCTGTGGTATAAGCTGGCACCTGCAGCTCCAATTCAACCCCTAGCCTATGAACTTGCATACGCTGTGAGTGTGGCCCTGAAAAGACAAATAATAATAATAATAATGACTGATATATTGAGTACTATGTCAGGTATTCACTGTTCCAAATGCTTTATACACCATGTTAACTCAACTTGTCCTCACAAGTGTGAGGTCTAGTGGGGAACAGTGACATAAAACAAGTGATTCGAAGAGAAGTGATGTTTAGAAAGGGTAAGTAAAAGGTGCTGTAGGAACATAGAGCAAATATTTAATGTGCTCTAGAGAGATCCCATCGTGGCTCAGTGGAAACGAATCTGACTAGCATCCATGAGGATACAGGTTCGATCAATGGCCTCACTCAGGGGGTTAAGGATCAGGTGTTGCCGTGAGCTGTGGTATAGGTTGCAGATGAGGCCTGGATCTGGCATGGCTCTGGCTGTGGCTGTGGCAGGCAGTTGCAGCTCCCATTCAACCCCTAACTTGGGAACTTCCACATGCCATGGGTACAGCCATAAAAAGATGACCAAAAAAAAAAAAAAAAAAACTCAAAAAATTTAATGTGTTCTTGATTGGGACAGGGAAGGCATGAGTGTTAGGAAAGACTCCGTGAGGAAGAAATCTAAGCTAAAGGCTTCCTTAGGCACTTGAGTATAATGATGACTCTTGATCCAGTCCACTTGGGCAATGTAGTCCTTTAAGCCTGTCTCCTCATTTGAAAATTGAGCTTGGTAATAGTACCAACCTCACAGTGTAAGCAAAGATCCTGTTTAATTTACTGTTTCCCTAGGGTCTATTACCATGCTCAGCACACACTAGACACTCAAATATCTATTAAACTATACTGCTTAATAGATGTCATCTTAAAGAGAATGATGGGAAAGCTAAAAAGAACCATGCATAAGATACTGATGTACTTAACGCACATCTGGGCCAAAGGGAGAGGTATACTCTTTTTTTGTTTGTTTTTAGGGCTGCATCTGCAGCATGTGGAAGTTCCCAGGCTAGGGGTCAGATCAGAGCTGCAAATGCCGGCCTACACCACAGTCATAAGCAATGCCAGACCTGAGCTGCGTCTGTCTCCTACACCACAGCTCATGGAAATGCTGGATCCTTAACCCACTGAGAGAGGCCATGGATCAAACCCATGTCTTCATGGGTACCAGTCGAGTTCTTAACCTACTAAGTAACATGGGAACTCCCAAGAGGTACACTCTTAAGACCTAAGTTCATTTTTCCCATTCATTATCACATATTGTGACAGGAAATGCCAAACAGGAAATTATCTTTGCCCTCATCACTAAATGAACCAAGTTGCTATTTATTTTAAAAAGGATATGTCCTCTGGCATGCATGCCCCCACACTTAGCATATTTTGACTGGTCAGAAGATCAAATTGTGATCTTAAGAAATTTAACTCAGTAACTCCCAGGTAATATCTGGTAATGCTGTCATTTATCAAATGTATGAAAACTTACACAATGCACACAACCCACTGTATGCAGTATTTTAAATGTTCAACCAAATTGAGTCAAAACAAACTTATACTGAGGTAGGCCAAAAGTATCAGATAGAATGAATTGCTCTCATGTGGTTAAAGCTTTTCCAATTGGTCGAATCTCTTGTCTGGTTGTGTGATTAAGGTACCAAATGAATACCATTCAAGTTCTCAGGTCAGAGTAATAGAAATTCACACAAGTCACACATACTAAGTTATTAATACTCCAAGAGGAGCTTTAGGAATTGTTCGTACTGCAATAAAGAATACTGTCGGAGTTCCCATTGTGACGCAGTGGTTAACGAATCCGACTAGGAACCATGAGGTTGCGGGTTCGGTCCCTGCCCTTGCTCAGTGGATTAACGATCCGGTGTTGCCGTGAGCTGTGGTGTAGGCTGCAGACGCAGCTCAGATCCCAAGTTGCTGTGGCTCTGGCGTAGGCCGGTGGCTACAGCTCTGATTCGACCCCTAGCCTGGGAACCTCCATATGCCGTGGGAGCGGCCCAAGAAATAGTAAAAAGACAAAAAAAAAAAAAAAAAAAAGAATACTGCCAAGCCACTATTTTCCACCCAGACTTCTCTAATCAGAAACTTCAAGGTTTCTGCTGATGACACTAACAAACCCATCAATACATTGACTTCATTACAGTTATATTAAAATTCAAACAACCAAGATGGTAAGAAGGGAAATTGAAAATTAAAAGGAGTTCCCGTCGTGGCGCAGTGGTTAATGAATCCGACTAGGAACCATGAGGTTGCGGGTTCAATCCCTGGCCTTGCTCAGTGGGTTAAGGATCCGGCATTGCCATGAGCTGTCATGTAGGTCGCAGACACGGCTTGGATCCTGCATTGCTGTTGCTCTGGTGTAGGCCAGCGGTTATAGCTCCAACTAGACCCCTAGTCTGGGAACCTCCATATGCCGTGGGAAGCAGCCCTAGAAAAAGTCAAAAAGACAAAAAAAAAGAAAAGAAAGAAAATTTAAAAAAAAAGAAAAAATCCTGTCAGTGGAAATCCATTCATTCATTCATCCATAAATATTCATATAATTAGTTACTATACAAGTAAAGAACATCAAAAAGATTGTGTTCATTGTAATCAAGTAATGAGGTCATCTATCTCTCTTGAAATCTTGCTAATCTCTTACACTACAATAAACTGTGCCAATTAAAAGTTTAAAACTGAAAAAAAAAAAATTAGAGAAGAGTATGTGACAGAGACCACATGCAGTCTGCAAAGCCTAAAATATTTACTATCTGTGCCCTTTACTGAAGGATCTGACAACCCCTGAGGGCCTCATAGTTGTTTATTTACTCAAGCTTAAGGACATACTTGCACTAGGAAGGCTATTTGAAATAGAAAAAGCCATAGACATAGAGAACAGACTTGTGGTTGCCAAAGAGGAAGTGGGAGGGAATGGGATGGACTGGGAGTTGAGGGGTAGTAGATGCAAACTATCACATTTGGAATGGATAGACAATGAGGTCCTACTGCATAGGACAGGGAACTATATTCGATCTCCTGAAATAATAAACTGTAATGGAAATGAATATTAAAAAAAAGGATATAATCTGGACAAAGCCTTCATTCGAAAAGATACATGCATCCTATGTTCACTGCAGCAATATTCACAATAGCCAAGACATGGAAACAACCCAAATGTCCATCAACAGACAACTGGATAAAGAAGATGTGGTACATATATACAATGGAATACTACTTAGCCATAAAAAAGAACAAAATAATGCCATTTGCAGACATGGATTTTCATACTAAGAGATTCCCATAGTAAGTGAAGTAAGTCAGACATGATATCACTTATATGCAGAATCTAAAATATGACACAAAGGATCCTATCTGCAAAATAGAAACAGATCATGGACATGGAGAGCAGACTTGTGTTTACCAGGGGGGAGGGGGAAGAGACAGGGATGAATGAGGAGTTTGGGGCTGGTAGATGCAAACTATTACATTTAGAACGGTTAAGTAATGA
The DNA here is from genome assembly GCF_054392235.1 of Sus scrofa. Lineage (NCBI taxonomy): Eukaryota > Metazoa > Chordata > Mammalia > Artiodactyla > Suidae > Sus > Sus scrofa. Next base: position 126,333,386 of record NC_139396.1, on the reverse strand, counting down.
GGTCCTACTCTACAGCACAGGGAACTGTGTACAGTCTCTTGGGTTGGAACATAATGGAAGATAGCATGAAAAAAAAAGAATGTGTGTGTGTGTGTGTGTGTGTGTGTGTGTGTGTGTGGCTGGGTCACTGCTGTATAGCAGAAATTGAAAAAACGTTGTAAATCAACTATGCTTTAATAAAAAAATTTTTTAAAAGAAAAAAATAACTAGGTCACTTGGCTATACAGCAGAAATTAGCACAACACTGTAAATCAACTGCACTTTTCTAATTAGTCTAATCTGAAAAGAAAAGCATTTCTTTATACTGAAATTGTTACAAATATTAGACACATCCCAAGCACTTTTCATTAGCGATAAACTAAAATAAATCTCTTTTAAGTTAAGGCTTGAAATGTATTGGAATAATAAACACGAGTTCAGAATAATGTTTAACTTTTGGGGAGGGATACAATGGGACACCAGCTGTAATGACTGTTTTGTTTCTAATCTGAGTGATGGATACACAAATGTTTGTTACACTGTTCCTTGTAATTTTTTACAGGTCTGACCTATTTGTAACTAGCAATAAAAATGAAATTTAAAAAACTAAAGCCGCACAGAAAAGGTAATACTGCCTGATGTCACTAAACAATAAAAATCATGTGAAAATTTGCATTTGTAACATGGGCTGCTTTTTAAAAAATCTTCAAAACAGGTTAACTATTAGCAGAAGCCCTAGAGTGCAACTAGTAATTGGTTATACTTAAGTTTACCATCAAATTTCCTCTCTGGCATCCAGTTTAAAAAGCTATTACCTTTGATATCAACAATTCAAGTCACCAAAGCTGTGTAGGCAATAACCTAAGAAAGTTTGTTGATACACTTTGAAAATAACCTTTTAATTTTAGAATATGTTTGGATTTCCATGAAAGTTGCTGATGGCAGAGTTTTTGAAACAATAACAACAAAAATAGACACACAAAACACACATACACCAGTAAACTGTAAAGGGCCTCTAAAAAGCTGAATAAATCCAATTAAGCAATTTGTACAAGTATGTTTTTCCTCTCCTAGTTCATTTTAAAATCGGGAAGTGATATGGAAACTAATCGAGGGAGAGTAGAACACCTTCACCCACCCACTGGGAAAAAGCCTTCTCCTTTGGACAAGAGAAGACCAAGTACAGTACAACTTAAGTTGTCTCCTCGATCTTTTAAAAACAAACTCACTCTACGACTTAATTTTAAAACGTTAAATACAGCGCTGTTTGTTTAATAGGGATTAAGGAAATATTTCATTTAGAATAAAGAGAACAGGTGACTGAATATGTTTTTAGAGGTTATGAAGTATGATAATCCCAAGACAAATGTTAAAACATTTGCAAAGTAGGTGTGCAGTCTTATTTCCAAACTGACCAACTGTTAGGAGTGACATATAAAAGTGACGCCTAAATCTCTGTCGACAGTTTGAAAGGAAAAAAAAAAAAAGCTCTTTTCAACAAAGAACAGCAATCAATTCTCCATAGCTGCTTAAACTACAAAGTCAGACACAAATATCCTTTCTTCTGAAAACACTAATTTACTCGCCGCAGCAACCTGGTGTTATTTTACCGAACTGAACGCGGGGAACTATGAAATAGGAAGGTCTGGTTCCTTCAAAAGCTGCAAACAAAATCGCTCTCCTCCAACCGCGCAGGAGGGAGCCCCACAGCAAAGCCCGGAGCTGGGAATCCAGCCAGGCTCGCCCTACCTGCATCTCACCACCACCTGGATATTCTTTCCCTTCTCATCTTTCTTCTTCGTAGAGGAATTCGGCTGAGACGCCATGACTGTCCCCGCCGAAAATCAAGGCCTGGTCTCAGACTCCTGCGCCCAAGGGCGTGGAGTGGCTCTGCAGCGTCGTGGACCTGGGTGATCTCCTTCCCTGCCAGGTGCTGCCCGTAGGCGGGAAAATCGCTCTCCACCAGGGACTCTGGCCGCACTTGTGTCCGGCACTATCCGGAGCCTTCGAACCTCCAACCTAGTCTCCGCCTAAGCCCAGGAAACCAAGCAACGACTCGGCGCCTCAATTTGAAAAAGAAGACCAAGTCGCCTGGCCAATTGCAGCGCGGGCGCGCAAGGCACCATGGGATATGGTGTCGTCATCCGATTCCACCCCGAGGGCGTGGCCGCGGGAAAGTGAAAAGCGGGTCCGTATTTGCTCGCCCAGAACCCTTAGTCTAGTGGGACAAATGCTGTAAATAGTCTTACGCTTCACTGTGGCCTTACTCGAATTACATAACCGTCTCTAAACCAAAATTTCCTTATCTGCAAAATGGAAATAAGAGCAACCGTCTCAGAGAGTCGTGTGAGAATCAATGAGCTAGTGCGGGTAAATAGCTTAGACTAGAACATGTAAGCCCTCAGGAAAGCTGGAGGTGATTTTAATTATTTTTAGAGGATTGTAATAAAATGCTGTGAAGCACAGAAGAGAGAGGTCCAAAGCGAGCCCGTTTCTCGGAGGGAGCGTCCAGAGTAGTCCTAAAGAATAATTAGGACGTGTTAAGGTGAGGCTACCACGGGTTACCAAAGAAGCTACCAAAATCGTGATGCAAGGACACTGCATGTCATTTTAGGACATGAATTTATCTTTATCCTTTAACTGATGAGAAAACGTCATTGCCAAATGATTCCAAGCAAGAAAGTAGGATCAGATTCGCATTTCCTGACAACTCTTCTGCAGTAACTTGCAGGCTCAGGTCGCGCTCCCCTCCTGGGACGTGGCGCTGCATCCAGCGGGCATCTCAAGGAGGTTGCGCGAACGCCTGCTCGCAGCAGTCAGCCTACAAATCCCAGCAGGCAACGCTGCCTGGACCCCTCCAGCTCTCCGTAGGCGTACTCCGGCCCATTTCGGCAGTGCTTGGAGTGACACCAACAGTTTAGACGTAGGTCTCGGATCCAGGAAATAATAAATTATGGGCCTATGCTGTAGTCCGCTCTGGAAACTGAGCTTCTGGGCCACATTTATACCCTGGGAACCTAGATGAAATTGTAGTTTCTTAAGTGACAGCCAGATGAGGTGTAAAGCTCTCAGCCCCTTAGTGTTCCTCTGCATAATAACCTCCTATCATTCCCCTAAGGAAGCATCTGTGATAGCTTAGACGGATAGTTTTCCCCGCTATGCATAGCCAAATGCCTACTGATATTGAGGTAGGAGGAAGATGGGCCCCTGGGCTGAGAATAGCTGGGACTTGTTAGAGTAAATGGTGCCTTGTTTCTCTTTGACACTTCGAGGAGAAAGTTAATTGTAGGAACTGAGGTCTGCTAGAGTAGAAAGATAAAATGACCACCTCAATCGCTTCTTGGATCAAGAAGTTCTCCCCAATTACACATGCACAGTAAGACTCCTAGGAGTCAAAAAGGAAGGGTGTGCCAGGCCATAATATGTCTTGATACCATCTCAGAACTCTTTGCTCTGGAATCCATCTTGACCAAAAGATGTGCATGCATATCGGGAAGGAGCCTATGACCAGTCAGGTATGAGAAATAAAACAAGAAAATTGGCCAAAGGAAAACAAAGACGGGGAAGAACTGTCCTATATAAGTGATTTAAATCACCTCTCTGGTGGGCTCTTCACTCAGGGGGATGCCCGAACCCTTACTCCTCTTTAGAGTATTACTTCTTTGCTTCTGACCTAAATAAACTGCTTCTCTGTGTGCTCTCCCATGTTGTACTGTGACTCTAAGAATAAACTTTTTACCTGTTTTTACAGTCTTTTTTTCTCCTTAAAACAGTCTTGCTTTCAACAGGGAGCAAGAATCAGGGCAATTCTGCTTCTAGCCTCTATCTGGCCTAGTGGCTAGTATTCCCAGTTTTCATCCAGGCTACCCAGTTTTAATTCTTAAGCAGAGAATTAAGATGTCGCTTCAAGCCATCACTCACTTGTCCCTCCAAGATCAGTATCTCCTCCTAGATGGCTCACCAGCATCTCACTATGAACCTATCCAAAACGGGACTCTTTATCCCACTTGCCTCTACCCTACTCTCTCTCATTTAGACACCTGGCGCTAACCAGATGTTTGATTCCTTTGTTCTCCCTGTCCAGTGCAGCCCTGTTGCCTTTATCACCTCTACCCACTCTAGTCAAAATCTCTTTTATCTCTTCCCCGAACAACTGCCCTTAACCTCCTTGACAGGTTTCCCTATTTCTGCTCCTTTTTTTTTTTTTTCACTGCATTCACTCAGCAAAAGGAAAACTTAAAAAAAAAAAAGAAAAGAAAGAAACACATCATGCCCTTCATGTACTTTTTAACCTTACATGAGCTTCTCATTATACTTAGGATAAAATCCAAACTTCTAATCATGTCCTGTAAGGTTCTTGTTAGGAAGGGGAAAATTTCTCCCTTTACCTATGTTGAGTTCTTGTTGCTGGACTAGTAATGAAATTGACACAAGGCAGATTAACAATAAAAAATAAAGAATTAAAAAAACAAAACAAAAAGAGGAGTTCCCCTTGAGGCTCAGTGGAGACGAATCCGACTAGGAACCACAAGGTTGAGGGTTCTATCCCTGGCCTCGCTCAGCGAGTTAAGGATCCGGCGTTGCGGTAAGCTGTGAAGTAGATTGCAGACGCAGCTTGGATCTGGCGTTGCTGGTGGCTCTGGTGTAGGCCGGCAGCTGTAGCTCTGATTTGACCCCTAGCCTGGGAACCTCCATATGCCACAGGTGCCCTCCCCCCCCAAAAAAACACCCAGAAAAAAAAAATTTTTTTTTTTTGGTCTTTTTGCCATTTTCTTGAGCCACTCCCGTGGCATATGGAGGTTCCCAGGCTAGGGGTCTAATCGGAGCTGTAGCCACCGGCCTACACCAGAGCCACAGCAACGCGGAATCTGAGCCGAGTCTGCAATCTACACCACAGCTCACAGCAACGCCAGATCCTTAACCCACTGAGCAAGGCCAGGTATGGAATCCAGAACCTAATGGTTCCTAGTTGGATTCGTTAACCACTGAGCCACGATGGTAACTCCCAGAAAAATAATTTTAATTTGAACACAAAAATGGACCTAGGAAGTGGCCAAAGCAGGCAGTTTTTATGAATTTTAGCCAATCTTGTGAAAAATTGGCAGGAGGAAGAAACTTAGTTTCTTCAATTAGTTGCTCAATTACTGAAGAATTTAAACAGAGTTTAGGCTTGGGGGTAGCAAATTAAAGAAGTAACAAGGGGAGTTCTCGTCATGGCTCAGCAGAAACGAATCTGATTAATATCCATGAGGACGAAGGTTCAACCCCTGGCCTCAATCAGTGGGTTAAGGATCTGGCATTGCTGTGAGCTGATGTCGCAGATTTCGCTCTGATCTGGCGTTACTGTGGCTGTGGCATAGGCCAGTGGCCACAGCTCCGATTCGACCCCTGACCTGGGAACCTCCACAGGCGGAGGGTGCGGGCCTTAAAAAAAAAAAAGTAACAAGGTTTGTTTACAAAGATGTCTTGCCTGAATTCACTATCTCTGGTGATAAGCGTGTCTTTTTCCTTTCAGATGCTGGAAGTGCACCTTTTGCAGGAGAGATTTGTTTCCTGCACTCAGGTCAAAGTGTCCTTATGGCACTGGTCATTTCTTTAGTTCCAAATAATCAATATTCCATTGAGGCACATTTTGGTGCAGCCAACCTGGGGCACCAACACTCTCATGATCTGGCCTTGACCTATTCAAAAAAAAACTCCAGCCAGTAGCCGCACTGCTCACTACCATGGTCCAAAGCTTCCAAGCTCTTTCCTATAGCCAGACCTTTCCATCTCCCTACAGTTCTCTAGTTTGGCTCCTTGCATGGCTTATCCATTCTCATCCTTCAGTTCTCAGCTAAACTTTCTCTCTCTCTTTCTCTCTTTTTTTTTAAGGTTACACCCATAGAAAATGGAAGTTCCCAGGCTTGGGGTCAAATTGGAGCTACAGCTGCCGCTCTACACCACAGTCACAGCCATGCTAGATCCGAGCCGTGTTTGTGACATATACCACAGCTCAGGGCAAAGTGGGGCCAGGGAGCAAATCCGAGTCCTCGTGGATACTTGTTGGGTTCATTACCGTTGAGCCACAACAGGAACTCCCCAACTTTCTCTTTAAAAAGGACTTCCTTGGAGTTCCCGTCGTGGCACAGTGGTTGACGAATCTAACTAGGAACCATGAGGTTGCGGGTTTGATCCCTGGCCTTGCTCAGTGGGTTAAGGATCCGGTGTTGCCATGAGCTGTGGTGTAGGTCGAAGATGTGGCTCGGATCCTGCACTGCTGTGGCTCTGCTGTAGGCCGGCGGCTACAGCTCCAATTAGACCCCTAGCCTGGGAACCTCCATATGCCGCAGGAGCGGCCTTAGAAAAGGCAAAAATACAGAAATAAAATAAAAATGAAAAGGTCTTCCTTGGCCATTCTATCCATTTTTTGGACGGGGTCTTAATTCTTTTTTTTAATTAATTAATTTTATTACATTTATAGTTGTACGACGATCATCACTACCCAATTTTATAGCATTTCCACCCCAGAACCCTCAATGCATCCTCCCACTCCGCAACCTGTCTCATTTGGAAACCATAAGATTTTCAAAGTCTGTGAGTCAGTGTCTGTTCTGCAAAGAAGTTCATTCTATCCTTTTTTTAGATTCCACATGTAAGTGATAGGATTTGATGTTGGTGTCTCATTGTCTGACTGACTTCACTTAGCATGATAATTTCTAGGTCCACCCATGTTGCTGTAAATGCCGTTTTTTCTTTCCTTTTAATGGCTGAGTAATATTCCATTATGTATATGTACCACACCTTCTTGATCCACTCCTCTGTCCATGGACGTTTAGGTTGTTTCCATGTCTTGCCTGTTGGTATAGTGCTGCAATGAACATTGGAGTACATGTATCTTTTTAAGTCATGGCTTTCCTGGATAGATGCCCAGGAGTGGAATTGTTGGATCAAATGGTAATTCTATTTTTAGTTTTCTGAGGAATCTCCATACTATTTTCCATAGTGGTTGCACCAGTTTACATTCCCACCAACAGTGTAATAGGATTCCCTTTTCTCCATAACCTCTCCAGCATTTATTGTTTGTAGACTTTTTGATGATGCCCATTCTGACTGGTGTAATATGGTACCTCATAGTGGTTTTAATTTACATTTTTCTAATAATTAGTGACACAACATTTTTTCATGTGTTTTTTGGCCATCTGTACATCTTCTTTGGAGCATTGTCTGTGTAGATCTTCTGCCCATTTTTTGATGGGGTTGCTCATTTATTTGGTATTGAGCTGCAAAGGTGTTTATAAATTTTGGAGATTAATCCCTTGTAAGTCATTTCATTTGCAAATATATTCTCCCATTCTGTGGGTTGTCTTTTCGTTTTGTTTAGGGTTTCCTTTGCTGTGCAGAAACTTTTAAGTTTAATTAAGTCCTACTTGTTTATTTTTGTTTTTACTGTCCTTACTCTAAGAGGTGGATCTGAGAAGATGTTGCTGTCATTTATGTCAGAGAGTGTTTGGCCTATGTTTTCCTCTAAGAGTTTTAAAATTTAAATATCTGGTCGGTCTTTTATTTAGGTCTTTAATCCATTTTGAGTTTATTTTTGTGTATGGTGTCAGGAAGTGTTCTTTTTTCTTTTTTTGCTTTTTTAGGGCCACACCCATGGCATATGGAGTTTCCCAGTCTAGGGGTTGAATCGGAGCTACAGCTGCTGGCCTACACCACAGCCACAGCAATGCCAGATATGAGCGACTTCTGTGACTTACACCACACCTCACAGTAATGCTGGATCCTTAACCCACTGAGAGAGGCCAGGGATCGAACCCTCAACGTCATGGTTCCTAGTCAGATTCATTTCCACTGTGCCACAATGGGAACACCAGGAAGTGTGGAGTTTTTGTGTAGCTGTCCAGTTTTCCCAGCACCACTATTCAAGGGGCTGTCTTTTCTCCACTATATATTTTTGCCTCCTTTGTCATAGCTTAGTTAACTGTAGGTACAGGGGTTTAATTCTGGGCTTTCTATCCTGTTTCACTGATCTATATTTCTGTCTCTGTGTCAGTACCATATGGTTTTGATGACTGTAGCTTTGTAGTATAGTCTTAAGTCAGGGAGCCTGATTCCTCCAGCTCCATTTTTCCTTTTCAGGATGTCTTTGGCTATTCTGGGTCTTTTGTACTTCCAAACAAACTTTAAATATTATGTTATAGTTCTGTGAAAGGCCACCCTATATTAAGCATATTCCTCCTATCATTTTCTGTTTCCAGATCCTGTTTATTTCCTTTATAATACTACAACCCAGTTTCCTGGGTTGGAAAGCATGTTTCCTGAGTCTCACCTGTGTACTCTTTCTTAGATTACTTCCTTATTTGGGTGGAACACGTCCTCCTATAGCTTCCTGAGAAATAGTACAGAGGAAATAAATATTTTGAGAACTTGCTTGTCCAAAAATATTTTTCTTCTACTCTGTTTCTTGATTGCTAAGTAGGTTATACGTAAAACTCCAAATTCTAAGTATTTTTACTTCAGATTTTTTTGGGAGGGAGATATTAGTTTCCTTTGGCTGTTGTAACAAAGCACACCAAACTTGATGCTTTAAAACCACAAAAATTGATTCTTTTATAGTTCTGGAGGCCAGAAGTCTGAAATAACTTCCCTAGGTCAAAATCAGGGTGTCAGTAGGGCCAGGCTCCCTCTGCAGGTTCTAGGGGAGAATCCATTCTTCCTTGTGCTTTCCAGCCTTCTGGCAGCTGCTAGCATTCTGTGGCTTGTGGCACATCACTCCACTCTACCTCCAGGCTTTCTCTTCTGTGTCAAATCTTCTATTTTTCTCTTATAAGGATACATATGGTTACATTTAGGGCCTCCATAGATAATCCAGGATAATACCCCAGCTCAAAGTCCTTAATTTCAACAACCCAATTGAAAAATGGCCAAAAGCAGTTCCCGTGGTGGCACAGGGGAAACGAGTCCATGGATAGGAACCATGAGGTTCTGGGTTCCATCCCTGGCCTCTCTCAGTGGGTTAAGGATCTGGCATTGCCATGAGCTGTGGTATAGGTTGCAGATGCAGCTCGGATCCCGCATTGCTGTGGCTGTGGCATAGGCCGGCAGCTGTAGCTACAACTGAACCCCTAGCCTGGGAACATCCATGTGCCACAGGTATGGCCCTAAAAAGGCAAAAGATTAAAAAAAAAAAAAAAGAAAGAAAAATGGCCAAAAGACTTGAATAGATATTTCTCCAAAGAAGATATACAGATGGCCAACAAGCACATGAAAAAATGCTCAACATCACTGAGTATTAGAGAAATGGAAATCAAAACTACCATGAGGTACCATCTCACACCAGTCAGAATGGCTGGCATTAATAAGTCCACAAATAACAAATGCTGGAGAGGGTGTGGAGAAAAGGGAACCCTCCTACACTGTTGGTGGGAATGCACATTGGTACAACCACTATGGAAAACAGTATGGAGGTACCTCAGAAAACTAAATATAGAACCACCATATGACCCAGCAATCCCACTCTTGGGCATCCATCCAGGCAAAACTTTCCTTGGAAAAAGACACATGCACCTGAATGTTCATTGCAGCACTATTCACAGTAGCCAAGACATGGAAACAACCTAAATGTCGATTGACAGATGAATGGATTAAGAAGATGTGGTATATATACACAATGGAATACTACTCAGCCATAAAAAAGAATGAAATAATTCTATTTGTAGCACCATGAATGGAACTAGAGACTCATACTAAATGACGTAAGTCAGAAAAAGAAAGACAAATACCATGCAATATTACATATCTGGAATCTAATATATGGCACAAATGAACCTTTCCACAGAAAAGAAACTCATGAACTTGGAGAACAGACTTAAGGTTGCCAATGGGGATGGGGAGGGAGTGGGATGGACTGGGAATCTGTAGTTAATAGATGCCAACTATTGCCTTTGGAATGTGTAAACAATGAGATCCTGCTGTATAGCACTGGGAACTGTATCTAATCACTTATGATGGAGCATGATGGTGGATAATGTGAGAAAAAGAATATATATATGCACATGTGACTGGGTCACTTTGCTACACAGTAGAAAATTGACAGAACCCTGTAAACCAGCTATAATGGAAAAAATAAAAGTCATTAAAATTTTAAAAAGATCCTTAATTTGATCACATCTGCAAAGTCCTTCTTCATTTCATAGGGTAACATTTAAAAGGATTAAGATGTGAATATCTTTTGGGAGACATTCAGCCTACCTCAGGAAGTATGCTGTAAAAATACCTTATTTATTCCGATGCTGTTCTGGTAAATGTCTTAGTGCCAATAAGGAATCTGAATGTATATTCTAATGGATTTTTTAAAAGAGCTTTGGTTAGTTAATTAAACAATCCAATGCACAGATCCCAAATAAGATTAAATGTAGCTATACTCTGTCCTCTATCAAACATTGAAGATTTCTCTGTGTGTTGTTTTACGGAACTCTCTAGCTGTCAACGGTTTTATTGTAGAGCCTGTTTATATCCATCATAAATATAATCATTCAATATTTGTATAATTGTCTGGGTTGTATAACTTTATTTATTTATTTGTTTTATGGATTGCACGTGCAGTGTATGGAAGTTCCCAGGCTAGGGGTCAAATCAGAGCTACCACAGCCACAGCAATGCAAGACTGGAGCCACATCTGTAACCTGCACCACAGCTCACAGCAACGCCGGATCCTTAACCCAATGAGTGAGGCCAGAGATCAAACCGGCAACCTCATGGATCCTAGTTGGGTTCATAGCTGTTGAGCCACAAAGGGAACTCCCTTCAATTACAGTATTACTCGCAATAGTAAAAAAAAAAAAAAAAAAAAAAGGAAATAACCCACATGTCCATCAACTGATGAATGGATTTTTAAAAATATGGTCCATCTAGGCAATGGAATACTCTGTATTCTACAATAAAAAGGAATAAAGTACTAATACATGCTACAACATGGATAAACCTTGAAAGAAGGTTTAGGTGAAAGAAGCTGCCCACAAAGGACCATGTATTGTATGATCCCTTTTGTATAAATGTTTAAGATAAGACAATCCATACAGACACAGACAGAAAATAGATCAGTGGTTAGCAGGGTCTGGGAGAGAAGGACGTGGGGGTGGGGAGTTGAGGGCTGATAGGTTTCTTTTTGGGGTGATTAAAATATTTTGGAATTAAATAGTGGTGGTGCTTGTACAACATTGTGACTATACTAGAAACTACCAAATTGTACACTTTTAAATGGCGAATGTTATAAGATATGTGAATTATACCTCGATTAAAAAATTTCAGAGAGGTCCCATTGTGGCTCAGTGGGTTAAGAACCTGACATAGCGCTGTGAGGACATGAGTTCGATCCCTGACCTTGCTCCATGGGTTAAGGATCTGGGGTTGCTGCAAGCTGCGGTGTGGGTCACAGATGCAGCTCAGATCTGGCATTGCTGTAGCATAGGTCTGCAACTGCAGCTCTGATTTGACCCCTAGCCTGGAAACTTCCATATGCCATAGGTCTGGCCATTAAAAAACAAAAAAAAATTTTAAGTATGATTTTTGGTATTTTAAATAGAAGTACTTCTGCATCTTCTCTCTGCAGTTCTTAATTTTTTAAACACAAAAAAAATGCTTCTAGCAAAAAAAAAAAATTCTAGACATAGACCTTAATCCTTCACAAAAATTAACTTGAAATGGATCACAGATGTAGATCAATTTTCAATCTGAGGAGTTCCCATTGTGGTGCAGTGGAAATGAATCCGACTAGTACCCATGATGATGTGGTTTCGATCCTTGGCCTCGCTCAGTGGGTCGGGGATCCTGTGTTGCCTGTGAGCTGTGGTGTAGGTGGCAGATGTGGCTCAGATCTGTTGTTGCTGTGGTTCTGGCATAGACCAGTGACTACAGCTCCAATTAGACCCCTAGCCTGGGAACCTCCATACGCTATGGGTGTGGCCCTAAAAAGACAACAAAATAAATAAATAAATAAAAGTTCAGTATGAGGTTGGTTGAATTCAAGGATGTAGAATCTGCTCTTATGAAGGGCCTGCTATAGCATGTCATGTTATTATTTCTTTTATTTTTTGGCCATGGCCATGGCATGTGGAATTTCGTGGGCCAGCGATGAAACAGGTGCCACAGCAATGACAAGGCAGAATCCTTAACTTGCTGCATCACAAGAGACTCCTACCAGGGCATTTTATATAACGGTTTTGGCATCTGCAGATTTTGGGATCTGTGGGATCCTAGAATCAATGCCCATGGGTAATGATGAAAGACTCAGTACCCAAAGAGGGTGAAAAGTTATGTCCACACAAAAATCTGCATGTCGATGTTTATAGCAGGTTTATTCATAATTGCCAAAACTTGAAAGCTACTAAGATGTCCTTTCAGTAAGTGATACATCCAAAGAATTGAATATTCCTCCATGGTAATTAGGAATGAGCTATCAAGCCATGAAAAGACATGGAATAAACTTAAATGAATATTACCAAGAGAAAGAAGCCAACCTGAAAAGGCTACATATTGTGTAATTCCAACTATATGACATTCTGGAAAAGGCAAAACTATAGAGACAGTAAAAAGATTAGTGGTTGCCAAGGTATAGATGGAAAGTAGGGATGAATAGGCAGAGAACAGGGGATTTTTTTTTAGGGCAGTGAAAATACTATGTATTATACTATAATGATGGATACATGCCATGACATATTTGTCCAAATGCATAGAATATACAACATCAAGAGTGAACCCCAATGTAAACTATGGACTTTGGGTAGTAGTGATGTGTAAGTGTGGATTCATCAATAGTAATAAACATACCTCTCCCGTAGGGGAGGTTGATAATGGGCAGTCTAAGCATGTGTCGGGATGGGGAATATAAGGTACACCTCTGAACCTTTCTCTCGATTTTCCTGTGAATTGGAAACTGCTCTTAAAAAAATAGTCTTCAAAAGCTTGGGAAAAGAAGTGCTTCTGGCCATTTCACATAGCTTTTTCTTTTTCTTTTTGGCTGCATCCTCAGCATATGGAAATTCCTGTGCCAAGGATAGAAACCTCACCTCCATAGTGACCCAAGCTGCTGCAGTCAGGTCCTTAACCCTCTGTGCCACAGCAGGAACTCCTCACAGAGCTTTATTTTTACCTTCACAACAAATAAAAGCATTTTTAGTAGGCATCCTATTTTCCTCATACCAACTTATGCTTTATTGAAATACAAATCTATGTTTTGTTCTCATTGTATTTTCTTCCAAGCAGGTAGCTAGGCCTTTTTGAAAAATAGTTTAAAGATGGGAAGTTTTCCTACTATCTTGGACTGCTATTGGAAACTTGTTGGAAGTTATTAGTAATCTGGGGAACTTAGTGTTTTATATAAACCACCATCTCACCAGAATTTGATTTTCCATAGTAATTTGCTCATACCTATGATTTATTTTTATTTTATTTTATTTTATTTTATTTTATTTTTTTGCTGTGCCCATGGCATGAGAAGGTTCCAGAGCCAGGGATCAAACCCATGCCACAGCAGTGACTTGAGCTACTGCAGTGAAAACACCAGATCCTTAACCCACCACACCATAAGGGAACTCCACACCTATGATTATTACTATGATTTTTATGCCCCTAGGTTTTACTCTAATAACTGTCGTAACAGATATGATTTTGCAACCACGATCTTGACTAGTGTTAAGAAATTTCAATGGAACGCCCATTGTGGCTCGGCGGTGATTGAGAGGGTTGAGAGGGATCAGTTCCCAGCCTTGCTCAGTGAGTTAAGGATCTGGTGTTACCATGAGCTGTGGTGTAGGTTGCAGACTTGTCTGGGATCCTGCCTTGACATGGCTGTGGCATAGGCCAGCAGCTATAGTTCCAATTTGCCCCCTAGCCTGGGAACTTCCACATGCTGTATGTAGGTGCAGCCCTAAAAAGCAAAAAATGAAAAACAAAACAAACAAAAAAAGGAAATATCGCATTACTTTATTTTATTTAAAGAATATTAACTATGACCCCAAGTTCCCCATCCACCTAGAAACTTCAAGGTGGAACTTCCCCTTCGACCTTGACTACTACTGCAATTCTCCTCAGTCACACTTCCTTGAAGACAGTTTTCTAGGTTTTGCTGCTGCTGAGACGTCCAAAGCCATTCTGAGTCCTGATCATTTGTTTGTGGCCTCTCTGCTCTTTCTTTAAATAATCTATTTCCCTTCAATGTGCTGACATTCTGCAATAAGAAGCCTTGTTGTGCACGTATTTTCACCCATTGAGCAGAGCATTTGGCAAATCCTTTCAGTCCGGCAACTCATTTCCTTCAGATATGGAAAATAACTTTGAAATATTCATTGAATATTTCTACTGTTTTTTTTTTTTTTTTCCTGTTCTTTCTTTTTCTTTTTTTGGGCCATACCCAGGGCATACGGAAGTTCCCAGGCCAGGGATTGAATCTGAGCCACAGCTACAACCTATGCCACATCTTGGCAATACCAGATCCTTAACCTGCTGTGCCATAGCAGGGACTCCTTCCTGTTCTTTCTTTCTGAAACTCCTATATGTGTATGATAAATTTCTACTACCTAGGAGTTCCCGTCGTGGCATAGCAGAAACGAATCTGACTAGGATCCATGGGGACGCAGGTTTGATCCTTGGCCTCGTTCTGTAAGTTATGGATCCAGCATTGCCATGAGCTGTGGTGTAGGTCACAGATGCGGCTCAGATCTGACATTGCTGTGGCTGTGGCGTAGGCCATCAGCCATCAGCTACAGCTCCGATTTGACCCCTAGCCTGGGAAACACCATCTGCTTCGGATGTGGCCCTAAAAAAGCAAAAAAAAAAAAAAAAAAAAAATTTCCCACTACCTAGGGATTACTATTAGTATTTTGAGGTATTTCTTTCCAGTGTCTATATTTATATTTTTAATAATTGAAATCATAGTTAAATATGCAGTTTTATGTCTTGAATTATTTAATACAACTTAAACATTCTTCTGAGCCCTAATAAAGTCTTCATAAACATATTTATTTGCATGACTTTATAAGACTCTTGAGCAACACCTATGCAATTTGCAAGTGAATAGCTGATGAGTAATTTAATTTAGCTATCTTTTTCCATGGTTGCCAGAGTCATGTTAGGTTCAATACTGTATGTCTGTGGGTATGAATGCCAAAGAGAACAAACAGTCATTATGTCTGCTTGTGCTTATAAACTAAGGAAAAAAGAGCTATGAACTGCTTATAAATCTGTTTTTTTTTAAAAAAACAAACCCAAAATCCTTAAGTATTGAGTTTCCCCAAATCCAAATTTTGGTTACTCTTTTTGGTGTTCTAATAGTAGCATCTCAGTAGGAAAGATTAGTTGGGAGAGAAGGAAAATGAGGCTTCCAAGGCTCTGGCCTCCTATCAAATCCCAGAACATGCCGGACTCTCTCTTGTCCCAAACTTCCACGATGGTTGTTTCCACTGTCTGGAGTCTTTCCCTCACCTTTTCATATATTAGCTCCCTCTTACCTTTCAGATCACAACTTAAATGTCACCTCCCCAAAGACTCTATCCCCAGCCACCATGTCTAAAGTAGACCCTCAGTCTCTCTCATGAAACCCCATTTCTTTATCTACACAGCAAAAGATGTTGGAATTTTATTCTACATGTTTTCCTTTATTTGTTATACCTCAGGATCTTTTCCCAGAGACAGAGAATGTCCAGGAGATTTTGGGTTCTTATGGTATGAATGCAAAGAAAAAAAAATATTCAGTGTTTCTAACTTTCAAACTAGGCTCTTAAAGGAAAGCCCTGAGAAAGCCCTAAGTCAGACAGTGAGTGGCCAAGGGAGAAGCAGATGACTGCCCCTCCACAACTTTCAAATTCTGGTTAAGAAATTCCTGGCTTGTACATCAGATGGAGAGAAAAAGATGTAGGAGGAAGAAGGTAATGGAGGAGTTTCTGTCGTGGCTCGGCAGGCTAAAGACCTGATGTCTCTGTGGCCTTCCTCAGTGGGTTAAGGATCCAGTGTTCCTGTAAGCTGCAGTGTAGGCCTGGAGCTGCAGCTCCAATTTGACCCCTAGCCTGGGAACTTCCATATGCCATAGGTGTGGCCATAAAATTAAAAACACACACACATACACACACAAAACCCCATATAACACACACACACATATATATATATAAATCCCAGGAGGGGTCTGGTGAAGAGTTAGCTCATGAGAAGGGCCACAGAAGCTGGCTGTCCATTGGCAGCAGCTTATGCAGCCTAGTCCAAACCCCGAACCCTGTGCTCTGAGTTTTGCTGAACTTCCACCTACACTGTCCCATGTGTACACTCCTGTTGTCAATCCCTCTTAATAGAGTTGGTGAGTTCTTTGCTATCTCCTTCCATCTAGAGGGGCCATAGTGATGACAGAGGGAAAGTCCAAGGACTATGACATGGGTGACGCTGATAGCAAGAAAACCCACCCTGGTTACTCTAATTTTTGGGGGGAGGTTCCCCATAGAATATGGCACCCACTGCAACTGGGCTGGGTATCGAACCCATGTCCTGGCACTGCAGAGATGCCACAGATCCCACTGCGCCGCAGTGGGAGCTCCTCTATTATTATATGAAATACATTTTATAATTACTATTTTTTTTTTTTTTTTGGCAGCTCCTGAAGCATGTGGAAGTTCCTGGCCCGGAGATCGAACCCATACCACAGCAGCTACCCAAGCCACTTCAGTGACAATATCAGATCCTTAACCCACTGTGCTATAAGAGAATCCACTTTATGTAATTACTTTATAAAAGTATTAATTTACTTCTCTCTCTCACTATAGCATAAACCCCCCAAGAATAGAAACCTATTTTCTTGGAGCTCCCACTGTGATGCAACAAGATTAGCAGCATCCTGGGAGCCCCTGGGAGGCAGGTTCGATCCTCAGCCAGGCACAGAGGGTTAGGGATATGGGCTTAAGTTAGGGACTGCGGCTTAAGTTGTGACCGTAGCTCCAATCTGATGCCTGGCCCGGGAACTCCATATGCCTCAGGGTGGCCAAAAATGACCAAAAAAATAAACCTAGAAACCTAGTTTCTCTTTTCTGTGAGGTATCCTCAACATATAAAGCAAGGCCTGACCCATATTTGTTGAATGGGTAAATCAAGAATAGTCCTAACTGGAAAATATAAATTATAGATTTTTACATTAATATTTCAAGTACTGCCCATAAAGTAACTCTAACTTACCATTAAGGACTAGAAACTATGAGTCATTTTGGAAAACTTTTAACAAATTTATAATTAATAAATCACTTACCTATAAACATTTTAAAAAATTCATGTTGCTTTTAGGTATTTTATTACCATAGCACTGTACTTAAAACTAATATACATTGTAAAACTTTTTACCATGGAAAATTTTAAACATATTCAAAATCAACTGAATAGTATTATAAATTCCCCAGGCATCCATTTTCCAGTTTCAATATTTATCAGTTCCTGACCAATATTCCTCTTCTTCTCTCATCTTCTACTGAAGATGGAATTATTCTGAACCAAATCCCAGGCATCATATTATTTCAGTATGTATCTCAAAGGACTATTAAAAAAAAAAAAACCTGGGCGTTCCCTTATGGTGCAGTGGGTTAAGGATGTGGTGTTGTCACTGCAGTGGGTTGGGTCGTTGCTGAGGTGCAGGTTCAATCCCTGGCCTGGGAATGTGGGTGTGGCCAAAAAAAAGTTACTGTGAACAGCCACTAACATAACCCCCAAATTACTTATATAAAAAATCTAGTCAGGGGTTCCTGCCGTGGCTCAGCGGTTAATGAATCTGAATCCATGGGGATGCAGGTTCAATCCCCGGCCTTGCTCCGTGGGTTGAGGATCTGGCATTGCTGTGGTATGGGTGGGATCCTGAGTTGCCGTGGCTGTGGTATGGGCCAGTGGCTACAGCTCTGGTTCAGCATCTGCATCTGGCCTGGGAACCTTCATGTGCCTCAGGTGTGGCTCTAAAAAGCAAAAAAAAAAAAAAAAAGAAAAGAAATCTAGTCAGTGTTTAAGTGTTCACACTTTTCTGATTGTCTCATAAATGTTTCTTTTTCACAACGGGTTTGTTCAAATCAGGATTTAAACAAGAACCAAGCATTTCATTTTGGTTAATGTCTCCTTTCTTTCTTTGATTTTTGAAGATTGTTTTTGAAGAGATTTTTTTTGTTTGTTTTTTCGGGTTTTTTTTTTCGCCACGACCATGACATGTGGAAGTTCCTGGGCCAGGGATGGAACATGCGCCACAGCAGTGACCCAAGCTGCTGCAGTGACAATGCTGCCTCATTAATCCACTGAGCCACCAGGTAACTCCTTTTTTTTTTTTTTCCTTTTCTAGGTCTGCTCCCGCAGCATATGGAGGTTCCCAGGCTAGGGGTCGAATCGGAGCTGTAGCTGCCAGCCTACGCCAGAGCCACAGCAACGTGGAATCCGAGCCGCATCTGCAACCTACACCACAGCTCACGGCAACGCTGGATCCTTAACCCACTGAACAAGGGCAGAGACGGAACCCGCAACCTCATGGTTCCTAGTCGGATTCCTTAACCACTGCGCCACAACGGGAACTCCTTTTTTTTTTTTTCAACTCCTGTTTTTGAAGAATTTATTGAAGTATTGCAAACAGAAAAATATGTAAATCATAAATGTATAGCTCAATTAATTTTCAGAAACTGAACATACCTATATATATCTATATATATATGTGTTTTTTTTTTCTTTTTGGGGCCACACACAGGGTACATGGAGGTTCCCAGGCTAGGGGTCGAATTGGAGCCACAGCTGCTGGGATCTGAGCTGAGTGTCATCTACACCACAGCTCACGGCAACGCTGGATCCCCAACCCACTGAGAGAGGCCAGGGATCGAACCTGCAACCTCATGGTTCCTAGTCAGATTTGTTTTTGCTGCACCACAACGGGAACTCCCTGAACATGCCTATATATAACATACCTCACAAGCCCCACATTCTTTCAGTCACTGCCCACCCAAAAGTAACCACTAACCTGATTTCTAATACTATAGATTAGTTTTGTCTGGTTTTCAACTTTGCATAAATGGACTCATACAGTATGTGCTCTTTGAGATCTGGCTTATTTTACCATGTTTGTGAGCTTCATCCATATTGTTGAGTATAATTTTTGACTGTTCATTTTAATTGCTGTATAGTATTCCACTATGTGACTATTCCCAAGTTTATTTTTTCTGTACATTTTACTGTTGATGGGATTTGGATTGTTTCCAGTTTGGAACTGCTATTAGTTGTGCTGCTAATAATGTATTTGCATGGAAGTGTGTTCATATTTCTGATGGGTATACAGCTGGAAGTGAAATTGCTGGGTTATAATGTATGCTTATGTGCAGCTCTAGTAGATACTACTGAATAGTTTTCTGCTGCCTATTTGTCTGCTCTTGTGCCATTACCAAATATTATCTCAGTTACCACAGCTTAATAGTAACTCTTAATGTTTGGTAGTGTAAGTGTGCCAGATTCTGCTTCAAGATTGGTTTGGGTCTTCCGGGCCCTTTGCATTTTCATGTAAAATTTTGTAAACAGCTTGTCATAGCTTCTTAATTCTAAGGCCCCTTCAATCCATAGGCTTCGCCTCCCTTTCTTTCTTATTTTGCAATTTATTTGTTGAAGAAATAGAGTCATTTGTTGTATACTGTTACAAACATTCTAAATTTTGCTTGATTGTATACCAACAGTGTGATTTAACATATTTGTCCCCTGTATTTCCCATAAATGGTATTTACAACTAGAGACTTAATAAGATTCAGCAAACGTGCATTTGACAAGCATTAACTAACCACTGTGCTTGCTGCCAGGTGAGATACAAAAAGACATCATTCCTAATCTGTTGATGTTTACGTCTATGAAAGTTAAGATTCAAATAAGTGCCTTTAGAGAGTAGCAGCTCTGATCAGGGAATGGTTAACCCCAATGGGGTATGTGAGAAATGGCATTAAGGCAAAGTTTTATAAAGTCAATGCCTTTTCAATAGGTTTTGAAAGTTGCTAGAGCACTAACAAGCTAGTACTGCTGTAAGCATCAATTAGCTCTGACAGCTGTGGAAAATGGAATTGGTGGAAGTGGGGGGCAGAGGCGGAAATGTGGGGTGAGTAATGGCTCCCCAAAAGAAATGTCTAGGTCCTAATCCCAGGAGACTTCAAGTGTTATTATTTGTTAAAATTATCTTTGCAGAAGTAATTAAGATAAGGATGAGATGGGGTCATCCTGGATTACCTGATTGTGCTATAAATCCAATGACAAATGTCCTTGTGAGACAAAAGAAGACAAGACACACAGAGAAGAAGGCATTGTAAAGGTGGAGACAGACATTAGCGTGATACGGCCTCAAGCCAAAAAGAAGCTGAAGGAGGCAAAGCAGAGTTTCTCCCCTAAGATCTTCTGTAGGGAGTGCAGCCCTGCCAACATCCTGATTTTGGATTTCTGGCCTTCCGACTGTGAGAGAAAAAATTTCTGTTAAGTCACTAATTTTGTTGTAACTTGTTATGGCATCCACGGGAAGCCAATACAGATAGATGGGCTGGAGCTAAAATGTAACAGTGTGGAATTTTTACCTTACACGCACTAGGATTAGTTCTTTGCTACCTCGGTTTTCATCCCTCCAAGATTTGCCTTTAGCTGAAACTATATGATAGAAAGGATTTCCCAGGTGTTCCCACTGTGGTGCAATGGGTTAAGGATCCTGGGTTGCTGTAGCTGTAGTGTAGGTCACAGATGCAGGTTGGACTCAATTCCGGACCTGGGAATTTCCATATGCCATGGGTGCGGTGGGGGGAAAAAAGAAAAAAAGATCCCCGAGTACCTCTTTGATGAAGCAACCCCTTAAAGGATCCTTCTCCTGAATTCCCATTTGAAGCAATAATAGTATTCAAAGCACTGTTTTTGGCTGCAGTCTTCGTCTGCCACATCAGCAACTTAAAAGCACTTAAACCAGGAAATTGCTAACCCTAATTGAGCTCTCCTTAAAGACCCCAGTAAAAGAATGTAACAGAAAGTGAGATTTGTAACTATTAAATTGTTCTCAGATGCAAAAAGGGACTGAAATACATTGACAACAGTAGGAGTACTACATTCATGCGTGAGCGTTTGTTTTTTTTTAAATATAGTAGTAGCACAGAATGGTAGTTTCTATTCTGGATTTGTAAACCCACGAATGTCTGATTTTGCTGTAGCCTGTCCCATCTCCACTTTGCCGGTTTCCCAGATGGAAATCCAGGGTGCTGGCCTCCCTCTCAGGGACCCTCGGTCTAACTTCTCCCTCGCCCCTACCCCGCAGTCCACGCCCTTACCGAGCTCTAGAGGGAGCCCGCGGGCCGCGCGCCCGCCGCGGATTGGTTTTCCGTGAGGTCGCCTAGTCGGCTGACCTTGTTCCAACACCTGTACTGCTGCTGCCGACAGCCAACGGGGGCGCCTGGGGAAACACCGCCCCTTGTGCCCTCACGGTATTCATGAGCTCCCAGTCCTCCACTAACACAGCCAGATACACATCGCTCCCCTTACGCGTGCGCCCGCCGTGACCCAGCCGGACTCTTCCCCGCCCAGGGAAGCCTGGTGGCTGGGTTTCCGCAGCACCCGGCGAGACTCCTTCCAGCCCGCTAGCTCCGGCCTTGGCCGCCCGCCGTCCCCGCCCCTGTCGGGCTCCCGGCAAAACCCGGAGAGACCGCGGTTCGGCGGCTCCCGGGAGGCGGCGCGGCGCTGCGTACTGAGCATGCGCAGTGAGCAAGGCCGGCTCCGGCGCAAGAAGGAAGCGTTCGCGGTGATCCCGGCGGCTGCGCTGGGGTATGCGGTACCGGCTAGCGTGGCTGCTGCACCCCGCGCTGCCCAGCACCTTCCGCTCCGTCCTCGGCGCACGCCTGCCGCCCCTGGAGCGCCTCTGTGGGTAAGCGGAGCGGAGCGTCCGGGCCCTCGGGGCCCGTGGGTCACGGCGGTTTGGAGCTCGGGTTGCAAAGTGGTGATTCAGCACTTAAAGCCGCCGCCGCCGCTCCTCACGCCGCCCCGTCCTGCGGGCCGGGGCCGGGACGGCCGTGTTGAGGCCGCCTGGGGCCCAGAAGGGTGGCTGGAGGGGAGAGAGCGAGGAGTCTGGCCCGAGAGGAGGGCGTCCTACGGACTGGTGAGGGCGGACGGAGGCTGTGACCCGGGGTCACGGGGCGTGTGTCACAAGTGCGGGGGGCTTGGCGCATGGGCGCCGAGTCACCCCGGCCCGCTCCCGAGAGCCGCGCTGGGCCGCGCCGCTTCGGGGCAGGGGGAGTCTGCCAGTGAGGGGCTGGGAACCCGAGGCTGACGGTCCCTTGCCGTGAGGTAAAGGAATTCGAGTCCAGGACGACCGCTTCTCACCTTCTTCCCAGCCGTGCTTTTTCCTGTGCGAACTGAGTTTCCACTATTATAAGGAAATCCCTGCATTGGGATCTGTAAAAGTTTGCCTGCCTGCACTTAGTGAGTAGCCCAGTGTTGGCTTTCCTGTAGGGAGAATTTGGGAGCCGGAAGATGCGTAGGATCCTTCACAGCAGCTCCCTTGTTTCACACCTGAGAACCGAGGCCCGGAGAGATTGTGTGATTTCCCCACAATTGCAGGTTGTGGCACGAACCAGGATGGGACGCACGTTTTTTTTGCCATCCGGTGGCGTGCTCTCTCCTCTTGGCTACTCTGTGTATACGGGAAATTTTCAGTCTTGTAGCGAACGCTGAATATACCCTTTACTGTGAAAAAACAGGAATTGGCAAAGCTGGGTAGTCTTGTCTTGCCTAACTTGGATACATCAGATTTGAACCCCTCCTCTGGTTTAAAAAATATCCAGGATCTACTAAAGGCAGGGCACAGTGATGACCCTCTGTGTAAGGAACGTGGTCTGCATTCAGAGTGGTTGGAGCGAATTAAGATGCCAGAAGAGTGTAGCCAGCAAAAAAAACGGTGTGTTTGAGAGAATCAGAAGACTGGCAGGACGTGTCTTAGGAGCTCGCTGCGGAGCAGAGATGGGAGAGGGGTCTGGGCTGGCCTCTGAAGGAAGGGCAGAAGGTGGGCAGGGGTGGGTATAGTCTAGCCTAGGTGTGCAGGTTAGTTGGTCCGTGTTGGGAGAACAGTGAGCAGATTAGTCTAGTTGGACCCTTAGAGAATTTACTTGGGGACATTAGGAGGAAACAAGTCTTGTGTTATAAAAGTAGGATCGTGCTAGCCCGGGCTTTGGCTTTTAGTTGCAGCTTTTCCAGAGAATAGTAGGTAGGGAGCCATCAAAATTTTTGAGGTGGGAAGTGATGTAATGAACTGGTAATTTAGGAAATTAGTTTGGTGGCTGTGTGCAGGATTGTAAGGGATTGGAGAGACCTGAGGCAGAGAAACTGCTTGGGACTTGGTTTCTACTGCCTGAACTAGGATAGTAGTAAAGATAATAAGAAAGCCTAATGTAAATGAAGAATCTGTGGAACTTTCCCTCTTCTATTTCCCACTACACCACAAAATCCATTACAGCATGGAAAAAGATCCCTGAATTTAGACAGGGAAGTGGAGATGCTGAGCACAGGTGGGGTACCTCCCTGGTCCTCCTTCGTGTCAGAACACTTTGTTTTTAATTGTTAATAGGCTGTATTTTGCTCCATCTTGTCTCCAGTGTACAGATTTGTAATTTTAAAGAAGGCATCAATTTTAAGTTTTATGCAACTAAAAGGTTTGTATATGTCCTATTTACAATTCTGTCTTCTCCGGTTTTCTCACACTGTTCTTCACTTTCATTGATGAAGTCTAGGGCATGGGTTGAACAACCAGAGCTTTCAAATAAGATTGTTCTCAGAGAGGGAAATTAGAGATTCAAAGCATAATAAATGAGATCAACTGTTTATAAAGCACTACACTGTAAATTAGTGGCTGAGGTGGTAAGGAAAATGCAGGTTGAATCAAAGGGATCGGGGTGTAGTTTTAGGAAGGAACATGTTAACATGAGTGCATGTGTAGTTACCACATATTTCAGATCTTAAGGAAGGAAATCAGTCCTATTCCTCATAGTAGGAAGAATGTGTTAACAGAGGCAGTTACGTAGCAATTTGCTGGAAGAGCTGGGCTTTTACTCATGTCTGTCTGGTGCCCAAGTATGAGCTCTTAACTGCTATTTTATACTGCCTCTGCCAGTGTTTGGGCATTTATTTCCTGTTCTAACCTCTTGAGCAAGAGGTGGTCTTACGGCATTTGAATTAAGATCAGTACATTTACAAAGCCCTCTCATTGTTCTTTTCAGCCATATTGGGTAAGCTGGGACTCTGCAGAATTACCTGAACTGGGGGAACCTGGAGGTAATAGCCTATTCCCTGGCAACCACTTAAAACACCTGAGCATCTGTCTCATTTTGCAGGCAGCTCTATGTTACATTTATCTGTTCTACAGGCTTTTAAGAAACAGTGGTATGGAGTTCCTGTCATGGCTCGGCGGTGAAGGAACCATGAGGTTGAGGGTTCGATTCCTGGCCTCACTCAGTAGGTTAACGATCCGGTGTTGCCGTGAGCTGTGATGTAAGTCGCAGACGAGGCTCAGATCCAGCGTTGCTGTGGCTGTAGTGTAGGCCGGCAGCTACAGCTCAGATTCGACCCCTAGCCTGGCAACTCCATATGCCACAGGTGTGGCCCTAATAGCAAAAAAAAAAAAAAAGAAAAAGAAAAAAGAAACAGTGGTATGCCAGCAGGTGGGATTAACTATTGAGATTCAGGCTTTTAAACTACTTTAACCAGAACAGTGTGTTTTAACAGTTTAAAAGGGCAGGATGCCTTTGAATATCTTTAGCCTTAGCCACACAGAATAAAGTTACATTCTGCCTATCTGCCTTAAAATTTAGAGTTGGGGACAGTCACATCAGGGAGTAATGTGGGGAGCAGAAGTTCAGTGTATGTTTTCTTGAGAATTGGTTTCTTTTCCATTTTTCTGTTACTATTTTAGACCTCCTCAAAAGGTACCCAGAGGTTCAGTGTGTTGCTGTGGCTGTGGTGAGGGCTGGCAGCTTCAGCTCCATTTGGACCCCTAGCCTGGGAACCTCCATATCCTGCATGTGTGGCCCTAAAAAGACAAAAAAAAAAAAAAAAAGTATGTAACTTAAAAAAAGAAGTGGGAGTTCCCATTGTGGCTCAGAGGGTCAAGAACCTGACTGGTATCCATGAGAATGTGGATTCGAGCCCTGACCTTGCCCAGTGGGTTAAGGATCTGGCGTTGCTGCGAGCCGCAGTGTAGGTTGTAGATGTGGCTGGGATCTGGCATTGCTGTGGCTGTGGTGTAGGCTGGCAGCTGCAGCTGTGATTTGAGATTTGACCCCTAGCCTGGGAACTTCCATATTCTGCAGGTGCAGCCCTAAAAAGAAAAAAAAAAAAGGCAGTACTCACAAGCTGTTCCTTAAGGGAAAGGTATCACCCTTCCTGACATATTTATCCCGTGAATGAGTGGTCTTTCTTCAAAACTGGTTTTCTCTGTTAATTTTCCTAGTTTTTTTTGGTTTCGTTTTTTGTTTTGGCTGCACTTGAGGCACATGGAGGTTCCCAGGGCCAGGAATCAAACCCTTGGCTGTAGTTTCAGCTTCCACCACAGCTGTGGCAAACAGTGGATCCTTAACCCACTGCACCTAAAAGGAACTTGTTGATTTTCCTAGTTTTGAATACAGGTTCGATGTTATAATTTTTTGAGTTTAGCTTGAAAATTGGAGTAATCTTTGAACCCTTCTTTTCCCTACGCCGCCTATTCCCTAAAGCAAACTTTCTTGACTCTTACATCCTAAAGTTCCTTGGAGTAAACTTGATCATCCATCACAATCCTGGTTCAGCCATAATAAATCTTCCCTGACATGTCACATCTACAAGTTTTATAACTGATTTTCCAGTCTCCTGTCTCCCTGTTAGTTGATCCTTATTATCAGATTCATCCCACTAATGTAATACTTTCCTCAAGCCATTGTCTTAGAATTACCACCAGTAATTCTACACTATTTCAGGGTTAAGTCCATCCTTTTTTTAAAAATCTTATTAGTTTTTGGCAATGGTGAGCAGCAGCTTGATGTGGGATTTCAGTTCCTAGACCAGGGATTGAACCCAGGCTACAGGGGTGAAAGCACCAAGTCCAAACCACTAGACCACCAGGGAACTCCCAAATGCAAACCTATTGACCCAGCATTTAAGCATCTCCTAAGCTGGCCTTAGCCCAACTTTTAAACTTAACTTTCTTCTTCTCTCATCAGACTCAGTAATTTACTGATTCTTACACGTGACCTGTTCATTCCCAATTCTAGAATGCCCTTTCCTCTTTTCTTTATATGACTAAATCTTACCTTCTTTTTAGACTTTATACAGGTCATACAGTTAGCTTTCCTTTTTCTGAACTTAATGATTTAAAGAGATTTTGAAATAGCCATTTGACATTTAACCATATACTTACTGCCTCATATTTTTTATTCTTTTAATTATTTAATATTATATATGCTAGACTGTATAGAACAAAGAAGAATAATAAAATGAACACCTGTGTACTCACCATCTAGTTTAGGAAATTTCCAGTAACTTTGAAGCCCTCTGTGTTCCCCTCCCCACTTGCAACTTTCTCTCTCCCCTAGAGAGAGAATGTTTTCCTATATTTGGATAATAATTCTCTCTTTTTTTTTTTACGGCCACACCTGTGGCATATGGAAGTTCCTGGGCTAGGGGTGGAACTAGGCTGCAGCTGAGGCCTACACCACAGCCACAGCAACACAGGATCCAAACCACATCTGTCACTTAGACTAAAACCTGTGGCAGTGCTGGATCCTTAGCTGAGTGAGGCCAGGGACAAACCTCCATCTTCATGAAGACTAGGTCAGGTCCTTAACCACAATGAGCCACAATGGGAACTCTTCATTCTCTTGATTTTTCTTTATTGCTTTATCAATCTTAATATATTCCTAAACAATACATTGTTTAATTTTGCTTTTGGCCTTTATGGAAAATGTTCATCTCTGAGTTACTTTTTTGTTTCACGTTGCTTTTGAGATTCATTCACATAGATGTATGTGTTCACTGTTGAATGGCAATCCTATGTGAATATGCCACTAATTTTTTTCTATTCTGTTGTTGATAGAGATTTGAGTTGTTTCGATTTTTTTTCCTATCACAAATAGCCCACGTGGCTGGCTTGCCCTAGTACCTAGTCTTTTCTACCCGCATTCACCAGGGATTTCATCCACTTATATATGCTTTGTACAGTTTGTAGCTAGTAACCACATATGCTTATTTAAATGTACACTAACTAAAATTAACAGTTCTGTTCCTTAGTCACCCTATCCACATTTCAAGTCATATGTGGCCTGTGGCTGCCGTATGGGGCAGTGCGGATATAGAACATATCCATCATCACAGAAGTTTTATGAAACTAGCCTGATCTGTATTCTCACAGTTCCCAAGTGTGTATCTCTTGCTAGGACCCCCTTGAATTTCAGATTTAGGTAATAAATTTCCTACTCACCATTTTCTTTTGGAACTCCAATATGCTCTTAAACTTAGGTCTACAACCTGTCTTCAAATCTTCTACTTCCAAACCTACCCCTGCCAGTTTTCTCCCTTATCCCAGTTAATGACATTGCTGGTCTTCCACTTGGTGTAGGCTAGCAACTTGGAATCATCCTTAACTCCTTTTTTTGTTTTCATGTGCCTCTCCCAGCATATATATCCAGATTTAGACTCTGCTCACTGCCACCACCCTGGTTCTAATCACACCCTCTCACCCAGGTTACTACAGTAGCCTCTTAACCAGTTTCTTTTCTTCCGTACTTGCCTCTCTACATATAGCTTGTTCTTGTCACCACTGACAGCATGATCTTTCTGAAATCCAAGACCCAGATCTTGGCTTCGGAATATTGAATACCTTGCAGTTGATCCTTGTTTTGCTCAGACTTAAAGCCCTTATAATGGTCAGGGAGGCTCTTTGGGCTCTGGCCTTTCCTTACCTCTCTCTCTGATCTTGTTTCCAAAATACTCTCTTCTATCCAGTCCCATTGGTCTCCTTGCTTGACTCGGTATTGCTCAGATTATTTGCAGTGTTTGCTCTTTGCTCAGATGCTCCTCTATCAGTGAGATCAGGGGGGCTTCACAGAGAACGCAGTATTTGAGTAGTTTTTTTGGGGGGGGGGTGTTAGGGCTGCTCCCGTGGCACATGGAGGTTCCCAGGCTAGGGGTCTAATCAGAGCTACAGCTGCCAGCCTACACCACAGCCATGCCAGATCCGAGCTGTGTCTGTGACCTACACCACAGCTCATGGCCACACTGGATCCTTAACCCACTGAGTGAGGCCAGGGATCGAACCTGCAACCTCATGGTCCCTAGTTGGATTCATTTCCGCTTCGCCATGACGTGAGCAGATGTTTTTCAAGGAAATATAAAATTTGGATGAACAGAGAAGGGGAAGAGAGAGTATTTCAGATGGAAGGATGGTAATAGCAAAGGCTCAGAAGCAGGACAATTCAGACCATAATCAAGGAAGAGTGAGATTTTATCCTAAAGGAAGTTGGGAGCCTCAGATACCTTTTGAATAGCAGAATGACATACGTAAGTTGTGTTTTTGGATGACTAATCTGCTTTTTGAAATACAGTTGAAATGCAGGCAGAGATTGACAAAGAATCAAGAAATTGTGCAAATAACAAGGAAAGGAGAGTGTCTGCGGAAGTCATGTAGAAAGAAGGTTTGACAGTTTTGAATGGGTATTGTGGTGGGGATGGAGGAATCAAAGAGGCTTAAGGCCTTAGTGACTGTGAAATTAGGTAGGAGGAGTGCCTGT
Organism: Sus scrofa; assembly: GCF_054392235.1. Taxonomy (NCBI): domain Eukaryota; kingdom Metazoa; phylum Chordata; class Mammalia; order Artiodactyla; family Suidae; genus Sus; species Sus scrofa. Next base: position 126,304,629 of record NC_139396.1, on the reverse strand, counting down.
CGTGGCACAGCAGAAACAAATCTGACTAGGGGCCATGAGGTTTCGGGTTTGATCCCTGGCCACGCTCAGTGGCTTAAGGATCCAGTGTTGCTGTGGGCTATGCTGTAGGTTGCAGATAAGGCTGGGATCTGGCGTGGTTGTTGCTTAGGCCAGTAGCTGTAGCTGCACTTAGACCTCTAGCCTCTGAACCTCTGTATGCTGCAGGTGCGGCCCTAGAAAGCAAAAGAAAAAAAAAAAAAGAAAAGTAAAGAAATTAGGTAGGAGACACCACTGGGGTAGGGAAGGCTCTTGTGGGGAGATTCAGCTGCAGGCAGTGGGAAGAGGTCCAGCCAGGTGAGATGTCAGTGCTGCCTGGTGGGTGGCTGGTTTCTGAAGGCATACTAAGAGAACAGGTTGGTCAGCTGCAGCAGTAGGGCACAGTGATGCAGTTTTATTGGCACTTCAGAGCTGGCTTTATTGGGAACTTGGATAACTCGAGGCCCCTCATGGCAGCGGACAAGACAGAGTAGTCCTTAAACAACCAGAAAGAAAACCAAAATGATGATCCGGTTTGTAGATTGGTAGCTCAGGGAAGAGTTCAATTAAAAGATTTTGATGATCCTTTGCCTGGCATTACGGGCTATTTGCTTTTAGGACATGGAGCAAGGGTCCCCTGAAATGCTATCCCTGTCACCTAGCACAGTGTCTAGCACATAGTAGGAGTTCAGTATTTGTTGGATGTATTTGTCAGGGACATGAGCTTCTGGAAGTAGGAAGCCCGAGTCATAAACATGATTCAATTTTTGCTTAGAATTTGCCATTTCTATACTCTAAATGTCAATGTAGCCAATAACTGGTATCTGTATGTGTTTTTTATGATAAAGAAATTAGAGGTTGGAGTGTATTTCCAAGATTTCTTGCAGTTCTGAGTTATTCATAGCAACTAAATTGTTTTGAAAAGGGATAGGACAGTGTGGTAGAAAAGAGCTCCTGGGTACAAAGGCTCAATTCACCTGGATTCTAGTCTTGGTTTTCCATTAGCTTCACTGTGTGGTTGTGGATGTTAGACGAGATCATCTTTAAAGTTCCTACTACCTCTGTGAATCTGAGACCTTCTGTTTATGAAGACTCTAATCTCAGAGTTCCCATTGTGGCTCAGTGGTAATAAACCCAACTAGCATCCATGAGGAGGTGAGTTCAATTCCTGGCCTTGCTCAATGGGTTAAGGATCCAGCTTTCTGTGAACTGTGATGTAGGTTGCAGACATGGCTTGGATCCCACTTGGTGTGGCTGTGGCGTAGACTGGCAGCTGTAGCTCAATTTACCCTTAGTCTGGGAACTTCCATATGCCTTGCTCTCTAGCTGTACTATGGCTCTGATAATAGTCAGTTTCTCATAGTCAATTGGAGTGACGATGCTAGTGAAACCGAGTTGCTGGCAGTAAAGATTATATAGTTGTTTTATGAAATGATAGATAAAGAATATTCCTTTGACAGCTCATCTGATACATATCAATATTTATAATCAGTTGGTGCTCTTACTAGTTTTAATTTTTCAAGTAGCTCTAGTTTCCTTTGTAGTATAACAACAAAGTCTCAAGTTCAGGTTATGATATAAAAAAAGAATGTGTATGTATGTATGACTGAGTTACTTTGCAATACAGCAGAAATTGGCACATTGCAAATCAATTGTATTTTATTTAATTTTTATTCATTTATTTTTTTGGTCTTTTTGTCTTTTTAGGACCTCACCTGAGACACATGGAGGTTCCCAGGCTAGGGGTCTAATTGGAGCTGTAGCTTCTGGCCTATGCCACAGCCACAGCAATGCGGGATCCAAGCTGTGTCTGCCACCTACACCATTGCTCATGGCAACGCAGGATCCTTAACCCACTGAGCAAGGCCAGGGATCGAACCTGCAACCTCATGGTTCCTAGTCGTATTGATTCTGCTGCACCACCACGGGAACTCCCTGAACAATTTATTTTGAAATTTATTTTAATATTTCCGGATAATATGCTATACTGTTATTCCTTGATTTCTCTCTTTCTTTTTTTTTGCTTTTTAGGGCTGCACCTGCAGCATATGCAAGTTCCCAGGCTAAGGGTCTAATTGGAGCTACAGCTGCTGGCCTACACCACAGCCATAGCAATATAAGTTCCAAGCTGCATTTGCAGCCTACACTGCAGCTCGAGGCAATGCCGGATCCTCAATCCACTGAGGCCAGGGATCAAACCTGCATTCTCATGGATACTAGATGGGTTGGTAAGCCATGGAGACACGACAGAAACTCCTCTTTTCCCTTGCTTGTCTTAGTGGGTTAAGGATGTGGTGTTGCCATAAGCTGTGGCATAGCTCACAGATGTGGCTCAGATCCAGTGTTGCAGTTTTGCTGTGGCTGTGGTGTAGGCCTGCAGCTACAGGTCCAATTTGACCCCTAGCCATGGACCTTCCATATGCCACAGGTGCAGCTATTAAAAAAAAAAAAAAAAAGATCTTCTATTTCCTAAACAGGTGTAGATCTGAGTTTTAGTATGATCAACACATTTGTAGAATAAATCTGCAAAATTGTGAGAGATATATGAATGACTTCTGTTCCTCCATCCAGCTCTAGAATCGTAGGATCTTTTTTTTTTTTTTTTTTGTCTTTTTAGGACCGCGCCCATGGCATATGGAGGTTCCCAGGCTAGAGGTCTAATTGGAACTACAGTTGCTGGCCACAGCCATGCCAGATCTGAGCCGAGTCTGCGACCCACACCACAGCTTACGGCAATGCTGGATCCTTACTTAATCCACTGAGTGAGGCCAGGGATTGAACCTGCAACCTCATGGTTCCTAGTCGTGTTGTTTCTGCTGTGCCACCACGGGCACTCCTATAATTGTATGATTCTAAGTAGGAAAGAATTAAATGATTTTACAGATTAACACATGGTTAAATCAACAAACTTTTGAAGAGATCCTTTGCAGAACTTAGATTAAAAAAGACACAACTTTTCTTCTTTTCCCTCCTTCCTTCCTTTTGATTGTTCATTGCAGATTTCAATTTATTTGTTTTCTTGCAGTTTTAATGAGATATAATTGACATACAGCAGGGTATAAGTCCTAGGTATACAGCATATTGATTTGACTGACAAACATCATGAAGTGATTACTACAGTAAATTTGCAGAACATCCATCATCTCATATAGATACACAACTAAAGAAATAGAAAAAAAATTTTTTTCCTTGTGATGAAAACTCTTAGGATTTACTCTCAATGACTTTCATATATAACATAGAACAGTGTTAACTATATCATGTTGTACATTACACTCCTAGTACTTATTTATCCCATAACTGGAAGTTTGTAAGTTTGTACCTTTGACTGCCTTCATCCAGTTCTCCCTTCCCACATCCCTCTTCTTCTGGTAACCACAACTCTGATCTCTCTTTCTCTTTTTTTGGGGGGTGGGTGGGGTGAGGAGTGCTGCACCAACAACATATGAAAACTCGCAGGCTAGGGGTCAAATTGTAGTTGCTGGCCTACACCATGGCCGCATCAACTTGTGATTAGAGCTGTGTCTGCAACCTACACCATAGCTCAAGGCAACACTGGGTCCTTAACCCACTGAGTGAGGCCAGGGATTGAACCCACATCCTCATGGATACTAGATGGATTTGTTACCACTGAGCCACAATGGCAACTCCCTGATCTCTCTTTTTTTTAAAATCATGCTAAAATTTATTGTATTTTTGTTTTTCAATGGCCATACCCATGGCATGTGGAAATTCCTGGGCCAGGGATTGAACTTGAGCCACAGCTGCAGCAATACCCGATCCTTTTAACCCACTGCACAGGGCCTGGATGGAACCCATGTCTCCCCGGCAACCCAAGCTGCTGCATTTGGATTCTTAACCCACTACACTACAGCAGGAGCTCCTCTGATCTCTTTTTCTGTGAGTTTTTTTATTTGTTTTTGAAGTATAATTGACTTACAACACTATGTTAGTTCCTGTTACACAACATAGCAATTTGATATTTCTGTATGTTTCAAAATGATCACCATGGTAAGTCTGGTTATCATCTCATCATACAAAGATATTACATAATTGTTGAATCCCTGTACTGTATATTTCATACCCATGACTCATTTATTTTGCAACTCATTTATTTTGAACCTCTTCATCTCCCTCACCTATTTCTTTCTTCCCCTCAATCCTTTCCCCAATGGCAGCCACATGTTTATTCTCTGTATCTATGATTTTTTTTTAAATTTTAATTTAATTTTTTTTTGTCTCTTTAGGGCCACATCCATAGCATATGGAGGTTCCCAGGCTAGGGGTCAAATCAGAGCTGTAGCCGCTGGCCTACACCACAGCCACAGCAACAAGGGATCCGAGCTGCGTCTGCGACCTGCACCACAGCTCACAGCAACACTGGATCCTTAACCCACTGAGTAGGCCAGGGATCGAACCTGCATCCTCGTGGATAACTAGTCAGATTCGTTTCCCCTGAGCCACGATGGGAACTCCCTGTGATTCTCTTTTTAACATAACACCCTATAGGTCCATCTATGTTGTTGCAAATGACAAAATTTTATTCTTTTTTATGTTTGAGCAGTATTCCATTGTGTGATTTTATGTATATATAATATATGACATATTCTTTATTCATCTATTAAAGTGCACTTAGGTTACTTCCATAACTTGACTAGTGTAAATCATGCTGCAGTGAAATGATAAATCTGATAGAGTTATACAGAGAACTCATACAACTCAGCATGTTCTTGTCACCACTGACAGCATGATCTTTCTGAAATCCAAGTCCCAGATCTTGGCTTCGGAATATTGAATACCTTGCAGTTGATCCCTGTTTTGCTCAGACTTAAAGCCCTTATAATGGTCAGGGAGGCTCTTTGGGCTCTGGCCTTTCCTTACCTCTCTCTCTGATCTTGTTTCCAAAATACTCTCTTCTATCCAGTCCCACTGGTCTCCTTGCTTGACTCGGTATTGCTCAGATTATTTGCAGTGTTTGCTCTCTGTTCAGATGCTCCTCTACAGGGGGGCTTCACAGAAAATACAGTATTTGAACAAATTTTTTTTTTTTTTTTTTTTTTGTCTTTTTGCCTTTTTCTGGGGCTGCTCCTATGGCACATGGAGATTCCCAGGCTAGGGGTCTAATCGGAGCTGTAACCACCGGCCTACACCAGAGCCATAGCAATGCAGGATCCGAGCCACATCTGCAACCTACACCACAGCTCATGGCCACACCGGATCCTTAACCCACTGAGCAATGCCAGGGATCGAACCCACAACCTCATAGTTCCTAGTCGGATTCGTTAACCACTGCGCCACGACGGGAACTCCTGAGCAAATGTTTTCGAAGGAAATGTAAAATTTGGATGAACAGAGAAGGGGAAGAGAGAGTATTTCAGATGGAAGTAATGGTAATAGCAAAGGCTCAGAAGCAGGGCAATTCAGACTATAATCAAGAAGAAGTGAGATTTTATCCTGAAGAAGTCGAGAGCCTCAGATACCTTTTGAGTAGCAGAATGACATACGTAAGTTGTGTTTTTGGATGACTAATCTGCTTTTTGAAATACAGTTGAAATGCAGGCAGAGATTGACAAAGAATCAAGGAGAGTGTCTGCAGAAGTCAGGTAGAAAGAAGATTTTTCAGGAGTTCTCGTCGTGACACAGTGGTTAACGAATCCGACTAGGAACCATGAGGTCGAGGGTTTGATTCCTGGCCTTGCTCAGTGGGTTAAGGATCCAGTGTCGCCATGAGCTGTGGTGTAGGTTGCAGATACGGTTCGGATCCCGCGTTGCTGTGGCTCTGGCGTAGGCTGGCGGCTACAGCTCCGATTGGATCCCTAGCCTGGGAACCTCCATATGCCACAGGAGTGGCCCAAGAAAAGGCAAAAAAAAAAAAAAAAAAAAAAAGATTTTTCAGTTTTGCTTGGGTATTGGGGTGGGGGGCAGATGGAGGAATCCAGGAGATCTTGTCAGAATTAATGATTATAAAGGTGAGAGTTTTTTCCGAACTTTTAATCTGTTCCATTAATATGTAAGTCTGACTTTATCCAGACCACACTATTTGATTACTGAATGCAGGTTACCCAGCTTTGGGAGAAATATCACTAAATCAATGTTATCTATATTTTCATTATCCTATCAGTTGGCACTCAGTTTTGATTTGTCCTTTATTGGTTATAATTACTTTGATTACTTTAAGGTAGTTCGTCTCAGGCTTTTCCACTGTAAAGATACTCTTTTTTCTTTGTTGTAAGCATCTTCAGGGGGATACTTTAAAACTACATAAATATAATGTTCCTCCTCAAACTTTTAACTTATTTATATCAGTTGGACTTAGGATATACTGTTTTATTTAAACAATTTTAATCTGTTACTATCATTATTTAATCTTATGCTCAAGTTGTCTCGGACGGGCTGTCCCTCTTAAGCTGGCTCCTGTATCCATTTAACACCCATCCTCCTTTTTTTTTTTTTTTTTTTTTTTGTCTTTTTAGCTATTTCTTGGGCCGCTCCCTCGGCATATGGAGGTTCCCAGGCTAGGGGTTGAATCGGAGCTGCAGCCACCGGCCTACGCCAGAGCCACAGCAACGCGGGATCCGAGCCGCGTCTGCAACCTACACCACAGCTCACGGCAACGCCGGATCGTTAACCCACTGAGCAAGGGCAGGGACCGAACCCGAAACCTCATGGTTCCTAGCTGGATTCGTTAACCACTGTGCCACGACAGGAACTCCCCATCCTCCTTTTAGTATTTTCTTATTTTTTGGTACAGCAAGATGTTCCAGGCTCATCCTCTCATTGCCCTGATCCAGTCCTGGAATCAACCATGTCTCCAAGGAACCCTAGTGGAGATTAAAATTTAGAAACCAGGAGTTCCCATTGTGGCTCAGTGGTAATGAACTTAACTAGTATCCATGAGGATGTGCATTCAATCCCTGGCCTCACTCAGTGGGTTAAGGATCTGGCATTGCCGTGAGCGGTGGTGTAGGTCACAGACATGGCTGGGATCTGGTGTTGCTGTGGCTGTGGCACAGGCCAGGAGCTGCAGCTCCGATTCAACCCCTAGCCACAGGTGCAACCCAAAAAAGCCAAAAAAAAATTTAGAAACCAAGTTTTAGATACTTAATGTAACTCATTGCTATTTGGGGAGAAAGAGGAGGATAGCTACTTCTAGGCCCTCTTACTAGACAGAGCTAGAAATATATGTATGTAAATAGGTATTTATTATAGATAGGGGTACATAGATATACGTATGCTATACAGAGACACATGTTAACATCTATATTTATTTCCAATCTGCCTATAGTTATATATTGAAAACCATGAATCACACAGATAACCTCCATTTCCAGTCAGGAACTACAAGGTACATTTTAGCTTTTTTCCTTTCCATGTTTATAATTCTTTGCTTGATAGTGAGGACCCTGGTTCTTACTATCCTTGATAAATATACTTATTTAATCCATCCCCCTTAATGTAACTAACATCTCATCATTGCTGTCCCCTCTCCCCCTGCCCCCCGCCCCCAGGCCCTTTGAGGTGCTTCCTGGGTACCACTACTCCGTGTTGGCTGTCCCAGGAGTCATTGCCCTTTTTATTGTGTTAGAGCTTTGACACCTTGCTTGAGGCTGTTTCCTCAAAGGTATGCATGATGCCTCCTTAACCCTGATTAGGCCTAACTACGTTGCTGGGCTACCAAGAGCAGTTCTGCTCTCCTCACCCACTCAGAAACAGGGGTATATCTAGCCTTTATGTTAACTACCCTAACATTTGTAAATGGAGTTTGTAAAAAGACCTAACTTTGCATTAACTTTTTTATTTTTGATGATGTAGAGGGTCTGGATACAGATGTATTTTTAATTTTTAAAAAGCTTTTCATTGGAGTTCCCTCATGGCTTAGTGAGTCACTGCTGTGGCTCAAATCACTGCTGTGGTGCAGGTTCCATCCCTGGTTGAGGAACTTCCGAATGCCGCAGGTGAGGCCAAATTTTGTTTTGAACTAATCTTAGACTTAGAAGACAGTTGCAGAAACAATACACTTAAACATTGCATAATTATTAAGAACAAGAAATTAATGCAGTTCTTGTTGTGGCTCAGTGGGTTCAGGATATGGGTTCTATCCCTGTCATTGCTCAGTGGGTTAAGGATCCGGCATTTGCTGTAAGCTGAGGTCTAGGTCACAGTTGTGGCTCAGATCCAGTTTTGCTGTGGCGCAGGCCAGGAGCTGCAGCTCCTATTGGAACCCTAGCCTGGGAACCTCCATATGCCACAGGTGTGGCCACTTAAAAGAAAAAAAAGAACTAGAAATTAATATCTTTACCTTCATAGTTGATAAATAAGTATCTTAGAAGAGATGCTTTGAAACTGTGCAAATCCTTTTTTACTTCTTAGTATCCACTCGTAGTTCTTTGCAACATTTATTACTGCACATAATGGTGATTATTTCTCTTTACTTATTAATTGTAATTCTCTGAGGGAGAGCTGTTTTTCTCTCATTTGTTTACATATTTACTTATTTTTATCAGTATGAACTCAAAAATATTTAGTGTTAAAATTCATTGCTGTCAGTTGTTTATTTGTTGCTGAAATTGTTCTGTCTTTGGCCATTAGCATCTTTGGGTTGGCCCCTGTGTATTTTCAATAAATCCTCATCTTTTTTAGAGAACTTCTTTCTTTCTGTCACTGTGAGATGTTTCAGACTCACATTGTATTTTCTTTGCTCTAACCCTGGAATCAACTACTTGATTCCTCTTAATGGAAAATGATGTTAAGGGATCATGATCTGGGCAGTGGATTTCCTGACTGTCACTGAGGTGTCATTACTTTCAGTGGATGGTCTAGCCACCCCCACACATGGATATGTTTATATTTCTATATCTCTGTGTGTATATGTGTGTGCTCATATGAGTTTGTATTGATAATACCTCTGATTCCAACTTAATATTACAAACTTTATTCTTTTTCCTTATAATTTCTTCCTCTAACAATGAGTATATTGGATATCATTATTGACAGTTTATTTACTTATTTCATCAGTTCTGGTGTACATATAAAGTATTTTCATAATTGCCTATACCTCTGTAAGAAGCATTTTTCTTTTCTTTTCTGTGGCATGTGGAAGTTCCTAGCCCAGGTTCAGACTTGCTCCACAGCAGTGATAACATTGGATCCGTAATGGCTAGGCCACCAGGAAACTCTAAGAAACTTTTTTTTTTTTTTGCTTTTCGGGCCACATCTGTGGCATATGAAAGTTCCCAGACTACGGGTCAAATCGGAGCTGCAGCTGCTGGCCTGTGCCACAGCAACACCAGATCCCAGCCATGTCTGTGACCTATACCACAGTTCACAGCAACGCCGGATCCTTAAGCCACTGAGCAAGGCCAAGGATTGAACCCACATCCTCATGGATACTAGTTGGGATCATAACCCACTGAGCCAGAAGGGGAACTCCCTCTTCCAAGAAACATTTAAAATAACTATATCATAACATTCATGTACAGTCCTTTATGCCTTTATTGTATCCAGTCAAAATACTACTTTCTAGGTAGATTGTTTCATTTCTTTCCTACCTTCTTTAGTATGATTTATATGTTTGTTTATAATACAGTTAGTTTCTCTCATTAGTGTTTTCTCTTTTGCACACCCACATCCTAATTGATTTTTTTTTTTTTTAAATCTTTCTAGGGCCGCACTTACAGCATATGGAAGTTCCCAGGCTAGGGGTTGAATCAGAGCTGTAGCTGCTGGCCTACACCATAACCACAGCAATGCAGGATCTGAGCCACATCTGTGACCTACACCACAGTTCATGGCAATGCCGGATCTTTACCACTGAGCGAGGCCAGGGATCGATCCTGCATCCTCATGGATGCTAGTCAGATTCATTTCCACTGAGCCACAATGGGAACTCCCCTGATTGATTTTAATGGTTTATTTTTATTATTTTTATTGTGAAACATACGTAAGATTTGCCATTTATACTTTTTTTTTTTTTTTTTTTTAAAGGGCCACACTCATGGCATATGGAGGTTCTCAGGCTAGGGGTCTAATCGGAGCTGTAGCCGCCAGCCTACGCCAGAGCCAAAGCAATGCTAGATCTGAGCCTCATTTGCAACCTACACCACAGCTCACAGCAACACTGGATCCTTAACCCCCTGAGCGAGGCCAGGGATTGAACTGCAACCTCATGGTTCCTAGTTGGATTTGTTTCCACTGTGCCACGCCGGGAACTCCTTTTATTTATTTTATTTAATTAATTTATTTGTTTTAGGGAGACATTTATACATTTTTAAGTGTACCTTTCAGTGTCACTAACTGTATCACATCAGTGTAGTTACATTGTTGTACAACCATCACCACAACCCAGCCCCAGAACTTTCTCATTTTCCCAAACTGGAACTGTGTATCTGGCAGTAACTCCCCAACACTCCTTCCCTTTACCCTCTGGCAACTATCATTCTACTTTCTGTCTCTGAATTTGACTACTCTGATACCACATACAAGGGGAATCATACACTATTTGTTCTTTTGTGACTGGTTTATTTTACTTAACCTGATGTCTTCAAGGTTCATCCATGTTGGGATTCTGTATTTTTTTTTCTTTTCTTTTTTGGCCTCAGCCGAGGCATATGGGAGTTTCTGGACCAGAGATTGAATCAGAGCTGCAGCTGTGACCTGCACCACAGCAGGAACTCTTAATTCTGTATTCATTTTTAAAGTGTACTTGCCAGAGTCTAGGGAATTCCTAGCAGTATCACTGCTATTAAGAGGCCCTGAGATGGTGAGGTGGGGACTCTTAACTTGTTCTGCTCACCTTGAACTAGAGTAGTTGAGTTTTAAGAATTATACTTCTGTAAGATTTCAGTAGAGGAAAGCATATTTTCTTAGTTTAAGAAGCACATAATGAATGGTATTCAAGCTACAACTTTAATACTCGCTGGCATGGCGCTCCCGACACAACCTAGTCAAGTGAGGGCTGTTTTCATTGCTCATTGGTTCCATAAGCATCATAGATAGCTTCCTTACACATCCCACCGTTAACTTAGTTAACATTAAACTTAGCTTTGCTCTGAGGCAACACAAAGTGGGTTTACTCTTACTTAATAGTCTTGAGTATTTGAACATTGCTTTTGTGGGTTGGTCATAGTATTGTGGAGGAGTCCATTCTCATTTTTATTTTATTTTTTTGTCTTTTTACCTTTTCTAGGGCCCTCCTGCGGCATATGGAGTTCCCAGGCTAGGGTCTAATCGGAGCTGTAGCCACTGATCTACACCAGAGCCACAGCAATGTGGGATCTGAGCCTCGTCTGTGACCTACACCACAGCTCACAGCAATGATGGATCATTAACCTACTGAGCAAGGCCAGGGATTGAACCCACAACCTCATGGTTCCTAGTTGGATTTGTTAACCACTGCGCCACTACGGGAATTCCAGGAGTCCATTCTGATATGGATCCTTTTGGGACTGGATGAGAATGTAGATAATTATTTTTTGGCTTACATTGCTATTGGGATTCTGGAGCCCCAACGACTGGACTCTTGCCATTTTTACCTCTGTGTGACCTGGTAATTGTTATTGCCATCTTCAAGCCTTTTTCCTCATCAGCAAAATGGGGACAGTAATGATACCTCCCTCATAAGTTTGCGATGAGAATGAAATGAGGAAATGCAAATAATGTGTATGTCTCCATCATGTAGCTAGGTTTTCAACAAATCTGGACTAAAAACAATAACAATGCCATCAGTCCAATGAAGAGAAGAAAGTGTTAGGTATTTATTTATACTGTCTTTGGACACAACAACAGGGGTATAATTTCAAAGTTGTAGGCAGCCACCTGGATGGGATTTGAGGGGTAAGTTTTTAAGCCTGTAACTTAATAGAATAGCATCTGTTGTTAAAAAAAAAAAAAAAAAATTGAGAATCTAGGCTGTTACTACCTAACGTTCTTATCCTATTTGTAGAAAGAAACAAAATGAATCCTAAAATTGACAGCAACGTTGGGCCAAACCGCATTAGGTCAGCAGTTGAATGAGAAAGTAGGTTCCAGAATTAGGCTGTTGGTTCTCTTCCATTGTCTGCTTAAAGCTTTTACCTCACATCAAAAACCATTGAAAAAATTCATTTGGAAATTGTCCCAGTTGTGAGCCAACAAACTAATTCCTTTTTTCATTTTTCTTTTCCTTTTTTTTTTTTTTTTTTTTTTTTTTTGCTTTTTAGGGCCACACCCATGGCATATGGAGGCTCCCAGCCTAGGGGTCCAATTGGAGCTATAGCTCCTGGCCTACACCAGAGCCACAGCAATGCTGGATCCGAGCAGTGTCTGTGACCTACACCACAGCTCACGGCAATGCTGGATCCTTAACCCACTGAGCAAGGTTAGGGATCAGACCTGCAACTTCGTGCTTCCTAGTTGAAATTGTTTCTGCTGCGCCATGATCGGAGCTCCCAACAAACTAATTTCTTAAGGAAACCAAGTTGTCAGCACCAACTGTGAATGAAAATGGAGTTCAGATTTTTCCTTTATTAATTAGCTTTATATTGTGATGTAGCTGATGCAAGTTAACAACAACAACAAAAGGTTGAGAGTTCCCACTGAGGCTTAATGGATTAAGGATCCAGCTTGTCTCTTTGGTGTTGCCGGTTCGATCCCTAGCCTGGTGCAGTGGGTTAAACATCCGCCATTGCCACAGTGGTGGTTGAGGTTGTAGATGTGGCTCAGATTTGATCCCTGGCTCCAGAACATCCATATGCTGTGGGTGCCACCAAAAAAGCAAACAACAAAAAGTTCGCTTCGGGCTTAAGCATTTAGTAAGCAGAGCCTAGTACTTCAAGTCCATTAAATTTTATCTTTTTAAAGATTCTTTCTATACTATCCTGAAAAGTACAAAGAATAAAGTCCATCTAATAGTCTGTTATCCATGGATAACCATACTGAACAGTTCTGTGAGTATCCTTCCAGGGGTTTAGTCTGTATGCCAAAGATAAACTTTTAGCTTGGTGGAGTGACTGAGAGCATGGTGCTTTGGTGACTAAAGAGTTGGGTTTGGATCTTAGTTCTTTTATTTAATGCCTTTGTAGTCCTAGCCAAGTAATTTTATGAGATTTAATTTCCCCATCCAGGAAAAATGGGAATAATAGGATCTAAGGGGTTTGTCGATGTTATAATCTCTGTAGAGTTTGTACTGTGTACAGTACTGACTGAGTGAGCATTCAGTAAGAGTCTGTCCCAGTGCCCAGGCAATGCTGCTTTCTAAAGCAGATTCCTTTGCTTGTGCACTTGATTGCTTACTCAGGGGCGAGGTTTCTGCAAAGCTCTCTCTCCTTCATTATCAGTCTCCCCCCCCCCCCCAACTACTTAAGCCCTTTCTGGTTTAGATTTTTTAAAATAAATAGGTGGGAGTTTAATACATACAACTTTCTGTGTTTTGATGAGGCTATTTCATGGCTTTATTTTAAGTGGATTAAATTGGTTGCACTTATCTATTATTTTTCGATGATAAAGTTAGAACTCTACACTAAATTGACAGAGGTCCTATAGTTACATCAAACTTGGACAGCCTTTACAGCATCTCTGCTATAAAGCAGGTGTAAAAAAGCTTCACCAAGGCAGTACCTGGTAGATAGTAGGCACCCACCAACCTCTGTCACAATTTAGGGCCTTTCATCTTTAGCACTGTTGACATTTTGGACTGGATAATTCTTTGTCATGAAGGTTATCCTGTGTGTTGTAGGATGCTTAGTGACATCCCTGGCCTCTATTCACTAGTTGCCAGTTGTATCCTTCAGTTGTGACAATTCACTGTGACACATTGCCAGATGTTCCCTTGGGGAGCGAGTGATTCTGTTGAGAACCCCTGACTATAAACAGTGGCTAACCTACAGTGATTGTAAAGGGGTAATTATTTACCTGTTTTTCTGATAATCTGATAGTTTCATAAAGTACCATCCTATTACCAGGCTATCCTGGAGATGACACCATATACCTGGAATTGGCATGAGTATCTGTTAAGAATGCCAGTAATAACATGGTGGCTGTTGGAATGGTCTGTTTTTTTCTCACCACCCTAGGCCATAATAATGGTGATGATTATAAGGTTACCATTCATGAGTGCCTGCTATCTACCAGATACTGCCTTGGTGAAGTTTTTTAATACATGCTTTATAGCAGAGATGCTGTAAAGACCGTCCAAGTTTGATGCAATTATAGGACCTCTGTCAATTTAGTGCATCCATAGGAACACCTCACTCGACTCTTGGTTGGCAGTACTAGTTGTGGCCCCAAGGCCCGGTTTGACCAGAAGAGTTCAGTAGGATCTAGGATCTGAGCAGCAAAAAGGTAATTTGGTAAAGGTGAAGGTATATAATTACAGAACACTGTCTGAAAGTGGTCCTTGAGTCAGTACTCGTGTGAAGAATCACATTAAGGCAGAGTACAGGTCAAGTTTTTGAACCACTATTATCTGATGAAGGCAGGATTGTCTTTCTGTCAGAACCAGGGTGCATGTCTCAGTGGAGCTCAGCCCTCAAGTGCAGAATATGAGTATTTGTGGTTTGCTTTCTTTGGAAGGCTATCTGCAGAGAATTGGTTACAGGCTACTAACTCTTCCTAGCTTGTGATTTGAATTAATCTTTAGAAACCATGGCAGGGATCTTTGAGCTGTCCTTGCTGTTATGAGATCATAGAGAATCTATGAATAAGATGACCCATATGTAAAATTAATTCTGAGTTTGAAGATATGTTCGCTTGGAATGGTTTTTTTTGTTGTTGTTGTTTTGTTTTAAAATAAAGAACCTATCTAATTCAAATCCTGGGTTAAAAGTTGTTGTTTGAGGTAAATATTGAAAATTATTGAGAGGAGAATTTATTCAGCATTTAATCATTTTGCTTTTATTTGGATTATACTTATTGCTTGTCACTCTTAATTGGTTGTAGGGGTGTCTTAATTCGTTGTTAGGAGTTTTATTTTTAAATCTTAACTGGGGTTGAAAGTAATTACTAAAAGCTGGCTTTCAAATTATATATTATGGGTAAAGACTTGTTAAAAGATTTAACATATTCTATTATTGACTTAGTTGACTCATGCTGTGCTTACATAGGTCTCCTAGTTCTTGTGGCCAAGATGACGTCAATGGAAATAATTGTCTCAGGACACACCTGAAGTTTAGATAATTATACTAATTGGACTGTTACTTCTTATGCGCCTTCTTAGTTTAGCATCTCTTGGATATGGATAGCTACCTCTCAGCCTCCAAATGGTACTATTTCTAGGATGACTTTTGGTGGATGGTCTTTACAAACTGAATAATTCCTTTATCTCCCTCTCCTTTTATTTTACTATGTTTTACGATTTATAAAAACTCTATTTTAAAAACTTTTTTTTTTTTTGGTCTTTTTGCCTTTTCTAGGGCCGCTCCCGCAGCATATGGAGCTTCTCAGGCTAGGGGTCAAGTTGGAGCTGTAGCTACCGGCCTATGCCAGAGCCACAGCAACGCTGGATCCAAGCCGTGTCTGCAACCTACACCACAGCTCACGGCAACACCAGATCCTCAACCCATTGAGCAAGGCCAGGGATCGAACCCGCAACCTCATCGTTCCCAGTCGGATTGGTTAACCACTGAGCCACGACGGGAACTCCTATTTTAAAAACTTTTAATTGAAATGTATCTTAAGTGTGCAGCTTGATGCATTTCCACAAACTGAATGTACCTGTATGAATATACCTGCATAACCAGCACATGATCTACATCTCAGAAGCCTGCCCTCATGTTTCCTTCTAGTCCCCACCCCAACTCCTACCATCCTTACATAAAAGTATGGCTCGATTTTACTTTTCTTACACTTCATTTAGATAGAAGAAAAAAATACTTGCTCTTGGAGTTCCCTCTATGGCACAGTGGGATAGGCAGCATCTCTGGAGTGCTGGGATGCAGGTGCTATCCCTGGCCCTGCATGGTGGGTTAAGGATTTGGCATTGCTGCAGCTGCATTGTGGTTTGCAACTGCACTGGGATCTAATCCCAGGCCCAGGAACTCCACATGCCACAGGATGGCCAGAAAGAAAAAAAATGTACTCTTTAGCACCTAAATTCTTTCACTCAACCTTACATTAGTGATATTTATTTCTTTTTGTTCTTTGTTCTATGTTATTTGTTTTCATTGTTGTATACTGTTCCATTATGTGAATATATCACAGCTTATCTTTTCATTACTGATGGACATTTGATCTTTTCTAGTTTTGGCTATTACGAATAGTATTGTTGTGAACATATAAATGCATTTATTTTGAGTATATATCTAATACATGAATTGGTAGGTCATATTGTCAGCTTTAGTATATACTGCCAGTTTTTGCAAATGGGTGTGCCAGTTTGCATTCCCACCAGCAGTGGGTAAGTTTGTGTTGCCCTGTGACTTCTCTATCACTTGGTATTTTTTCATTCCTTTCCTTTTAGCCATTCTGGTTGGTATGTAGTGGTATCTCAGAAAATCTCCCAGGGCAAAAATCCACTGTGAATTTGGAGCATTTTGGAGCTTTAATCTATCAAACCAGTATTATTTTCATATTCCCTTTCATCCATGAGACATTTCTGTATATTCTTCTCTCTCTTTAAACTTAGTACATTTAAATCTACCATACATTTTCCCTGTTATTCTTTTTCTTTTTTTCTTTTTTCTTTTTTTTGTCTTTCTGCCATTTCTTGGGCTGCTGTCACGACATATGGAGGTTCCCAGGCTAGGGGTCGAATCAGAGCTGTAGCCACCTGCCTACGCCAGAGCCACAGCAACGCCAGATCCAAGCTGTGTCTGTGACCTACACCACAGCTCACGGCAACACCGGATCCCCAACCCTCTGAGCAAGGCCAGGGATCAAACCCGCAACTTCGTGGTTCCTAGTTTGATTTGTTTCCACTGGATCATGACGGGAACTCCTTTTTTTTTTTTTTTTTTTTTTGCCTTTTATTCTTTACTAATAGTAAATATTCTTTACTATTAGTAAAGTAGATAATGTAGTTCTCAGTGCAGGGACTCCTTTGGCAGATTGGAAGCATTCTTCCAGGATACCTATCTCTGTTTTATATAGGGAGGAATGGGTGAAAAACTGAAAAATTTCCTTGGAGCATTATTTTAACCTACTTATATTTTTATTTCCTCATTTTTATTATTTGGGATTATAAGGAGGAGAATGGGGTCAGGGAAGGGCTGAGGGGGTGGTAACGTGCAGCTGGGGAAGAAAGCCACGTATGATTTCCTTAAGCATCGCCTTCTGCTCCTCCCCTTCCTACGCTTCCTTTGTATAGTTCCACCTTTGCTACAAATCAATTGTGTGAATGCCCTTGAGCAAGTCACCTAATCACTGAGCTTTTGATTCCTCATCTGCGATTTAGGAGAATGGCCACGAACAACTGCTGTGATCTGCCAGTTAGGGAGAATGGAAAGATTCAATGAGTGATTTATAAAGCGTATGACACTTTAAAATTGGGAATGGTTCTTAGGATTAGTTTTGTACAGTGGCATCTATCTCACATTTTCTAACATCCTGAAGGCCACTTGTGGAAGAAGGATACTTGTGAAATACTTTTGGTCCCCAAACTACAACTGTAAGAAACCTGTAGTTAATTGTGGCAAGAGGTATAATAAATTGGAGGTTTTGTTCATTTGCTTAAACCTTCATAATATCTCTAAATTTTTCATAGCTAAGCTTGTCACTTTTGGAATGAACAACCATTGATATGTGTGTACCAAAACTAAAACAAAATTTGCAAAAGCACTTTTCTCTAAAATGATACTGCTGTAGGATTCCTTTAAATTACAACACTCTTGTTCATTTAAGGTTTCTTTTTGTTGTTGTTGTAAACGCCTTTCCAAAGGGCTCAGCGAACAGCTGACATTCTGCCTGGAACAAAGGCAGAGCATCTCCTCATGGCCAGGTAGATTTAATTGACAGAATTTTAGTTTATACTCACCTTTATTGATCTAGCTGGTTCATGAAGGGAGATACACTGGTCCTTATAACTGAAGAACCTTGGGGTAGATGGTTCCCTGAGACATGTTATTTTTAAGTTCAAGTAACATGAATAGTATTTGGGAATATGTTGTCTTATGGCGAGGCATCCAAGGGCTTATACCACCACTGCCTTGATATTTTTACTAATCTCTGCCTTGTAAGGAGAAGAAAGGATGTTTGTAGGGTGGTTCTGATTCTAGGCATTTTCTCTCTGGGTGCCTCCTAAACTTTCGGGAGTGCCGTAGGTAAACTTGACTTCCGCCTAAGGTTTTGGGAGTGGGTGGATGGATTCCACAGAGGGGAGGTTTTGATTTATAATATGAGTATTAGCCCAGTCATCAGGTTTATAGGTCATCCACTTAAAAATTAGAAATGGATCAGGTCTAACTTTAAATAATGTCTTGGGCTCTGGGGTGGATAGGGGAGCAAATGGCAAAATAAAAGCTTATTTCCGTAAAATTTTTTCTCTTAGTACAGGAATCTGTAATTGATCTATTTGGAAATTTGCTTTTGCCAACCTTCAATTTAGGCCTTTGCATGTCTAGATAAAAGTCCATGATTTTTCAGTGGAAGTTTTGATTGTCATTCTGTTAACATCAAGCTCGTGTTTTTCTCCAGAATGCCTCACATTTTCTCCTCACCATCCTTTTGCTTAGGTGTCTCCTTTCTTTTATTTGGCATGCTCTGCTTACCTGCTTTTTCTCCTGTCTCCCTCCTAGACAGAGATAAATGCCCCTTTTATTACTCCCATAGTGTCCTGGGGATAACTTTGTCACCACACTTAAAAGACAATAATGGCTTGTTTTCATTTCTGTCATAAGTCTGAGTCTCTTCAGAGTAAGAGCTCTGATGTGCTCATCTTTGTAGCCAACATGCGTGGTGTGGTGTGTATAGGCCCCCTTAAAGTGTTGTTTGGATGTGCGGGGGCTGAAGTGGTCAAAGGACTGAGTTAAGAGCCAAGTACTAATTGTAACTTTTTGTTGTGTGATCTTGGACAAGTGATTTAAGCTCCCTAAGCTTCAGTTTCCTTATACGTAAGATGAGGGGATTAGGCCACCTGAGGATCTTGTTAAAATGCAGATTCCAGCTCAGTAGGTCTGTGGTGGTTTACTGATATTTTGCATTTTTAACAAGCTCCCAAGAAGAGCTAGTGCTGCCAGTTCAAGAACTGCAAAGGACTAGATAACATATAATGGCTTTTCTAGCTTTTACCTTCTGTGATTTTAGTTATCGTTTTAAATTCTGTACAAAATTACAAGATATGCTGTAATTAATAAACCTCTGTCCAGGTTTATTAGAATTCTCAACACTGATAATTCTGTGCCTTGTTATGAAGTTGTATGACAGTGTCCCTAAAATTCAAAGTACTTTTATTACTACCAAGATTTTGACTTTGACAGGTTAAAAATATCCAAAAAATGTTTGGAAAAGCATTTAAGTCAGCACAAGCTTGTTATCTAAAACTCAGAATACTTGCTTGCTTGCTCTTTGGTGCATATTGGTGAACATTTGCAATAAATAAAATGCTAATGAGGAAGCTGAGTTGGATAGACATGTGATCTCATGAGTATAAATACAGAGACAGGCAAGCTGTTGAGGAATTCATCAGAGGAGGAGGAGTTCCCAGTCATCTTCAGTCCTCCAGAAGGTGAGAATCAAATTGTAGGACATATTGATAGGTGCGCTGTAGATAAACACAAACTGTGTCTATTGACTATGGATTGCTGAGGATGGGTTTTGTTTGCAAATGTTTCTACTGTTTCTTTTGGCTTTTGCTTCCTCAAGAAGTCACAATACTTGATTTTGCAGCATTGCCAGCTTAGAAATTTATAGCTGTCCTTGATATCATGTACGGATGTCTAAAAGTAGTTGGATTAATTTTTATGTTTGATTTATAGAATAAATCCATCTCTTTCTTTACTCATAAGCACACCAGGGGTATTAATGAGGCATAATTTCAGTGTCCAAATGAGTTATATACATGCCTGTGACGGACTCTGATCACTTTTTTTTTCCCTTTAAGAAAATGAAAATCTGGACAAGGGAAAGTAAACCCTGGAAAAAGTACAGAATATAGCATATAGTTGAGGGTGGTTATCTTAATCATAATGAATTTTGCACCTCCCACAGGATAAGACAATTTGTCCTACCAAAGTGAGCTGTATTTCTTTTCCCGACTCTAGCTGTGGCTTGGGCAGAAGTTTTAGAGCTTGCCTCCTCCTCCTCCTCATCACCATTGCATTTTAGTCATTTGTAACCTTTGGTTCCCCTAAATCAGACTAGCAGGGGCAAGCACACTAGAGGGAATTGGGTGTAAACAATGGCAGTAGAGCCAAAATAAATAGCCTTTGGTTTTTGCTCTAGTGGAATGTGTCACTAAAATTGTAACTCTCTCCTTCCTTCTGGTAGAGCCTTACGGGAAGGAGCTTAGGCATTCTCTGTGGTGCCTATGGAGCTGTTTTACTGTTGCTTTTTAATGCTGTCCTTCTTGCTGGGGGTCTCAATGGAGGCAGCCTCATGGTTTGTTTGATCTTAATGTTGCTGCCGGGTTGGGACTCTTTTTGAGATAGTATATTGTGTCCAAATTAAAGCATTTGGAGCCAGCTATGTACTGAAGGCACTGCTGCTGTCCAAACAGGTAGTCTTTGGGGAAATATCTTAACTGGCATTATTACTGTTGTGACCCCCCTCTGGAGGCTCAGGATAGACCATTTTCTCTTACGCTGAGAATTTTTTTTTAACGTAAAGCACCATTTTAAAAGACCTTTCACTTAGACATTTTTATTTGTCTTTGACGTTGAACTCAAGAGGCTTATGGCTAATGATATAGAAAGGAATTGTGGGGGTTTTTTTTTGTTTTTTTTTTTTTTTTTTGTCTTTTGTCTTTTTAGGGCCACACCTGTGGCATATGGAGGTTCCCAGGCTAGGGGTCTATAATCAGAGCTGTAGCTGCCGGCCTACACCACAGCCACAGCAAGGCCAGACCCTTAACCCACTGAGCGAGGCCAGGGATCGAAGCCGCAGCCTCAAGGTTCCTAGTTGGATTCTTTTCTGCTGTGCCACGACAGGAACTCCTGAGAGGAATTGTTAATAATGTCTTTTCATGTCCAGATTGCTTTTGAATTTTCTATGGTGGCCTTATATCCCCCAAATATTAGTATTATATTTTATACTTTGTTTTTAAAGAATTTATTTTTACTATAAACAGGGCACGATTATTAACATTATCTATGTAAAGTACTATGTGTTTTTTTTTTAAAAATCACTATCGTATATATATAGTAGGACCTATAGTATCTCCAAAGTTCCAAATAGTCTCCTCAAAAGAAAATCTGGGGGACATTCTTAATAAGAGCAAACCACTGGTTTATCAGCTGCTACCCAGAAGACTAGTTACAGGTGACTTTATAGAGGAAGATACTCTGATAAAAGCAAACTGGATCTTTACCTCTCTTAATTTCTATAGATTTAAACACAAAAAATAAAAATTTTTTTCTGAAATTAATTACATACCTATTGATAACACCCCCCCCCCCATTTATCTTTAAATCTGAATGTCTGTCAGTCTTAAGAAGCAGGTAGGAGTTCCCATCATGGCTCAGCGGAAATGAATCTGACTAGTATCCATGAGGACACAGTTTCAATCCCTGATCTCTCTCAGTGGGTTAAGGATCCAGCGTTGCCATGAGCTGTGGTGTAGGTCACAGACTTGGCTCAGATCCTGCCTTGCTGTGGCACAGGCCAGCAGCTACAGCACCAATTCTACCCCCTAGCCTGGGAACCTCCATATGCCCAGGTGTGCCCCCCCCCCCAAAAAAAGAGGAAGCAGGTAGATCTACTTCTTTTATCTTCCAGGTGAGAAGCGAATGTGTTAGCACAGGATCATTTTTTCTTCTGCAGTTTCAGTAAAGTTTTTGGCTTTACCTGATTAGTATATTGACCTACTAATAATAGCAAGCTCAGTTTTTGACTCTTAAACAGTCCTCACCATAGACAAAAATAGCATCCATTCTTTGTCTCAAAAATATGCATATCCCAGATTTAGAAAATCCCTTTACTGCACTCATACCAACTTAGAACTCTATAGGAGTCTGTGTGCTGGTGATCCCTTCCCATCACTGTAACTCCGGCCTTCCTGGAGAAGAAAGGAGAGAGCTATTAGAGGAAGGGAAGTCCTTTGTAAGAGAAATTATCTAACATTTCTGTTAAGATCACTGAACTGTTCCTACTCTGGCATTCACCTCTTCACCAGATTACAAAAATTTCTTGGGGTCCTTACGACTTTTGTTTGCTTTTATGTCATTACTATTGCTGCCTTCAGAGGACAGCTGAAGTTTCTTATTTTTATTAGGACTTAACAGGATTTTTTCCTCAATGAGGTTGTTCCCTAGGTTCTGAGCTTGTGAGTATCAGACCCTTGAGCTCCAGATCTGCCCTCTGTTTGAATATCATCACTTTGAGCAATGTTTTGGTTGATCCAGTAATAATGCTTGCACAACTTCTTACCTTACTTTAATAGATACCTCTGAGATATGTGGGAAAGCAGTTAGTTATTGGTAGTTGAAAACTGTTTTGGGTCAGCACACTGACCAGCTCATGGCCCAACCAATCCTGTTGCAAATCCTCATTGATGTGCTGTTCTAGATACAAATATGGTTCCACAAAAACAATATTGGCATTTCTCTGAAAGAATGATGAGTAAGAGGGAGGAGAGGAATGATTATACCCCACAGATAGGCTAAAAAAGTTTCGCCTGGAGTCTGGATCAAGATGGTGGAGTAGGAAGATCCTGAGCTCACCTCCTCCTGTGGACACACTAAAACTGCAACTACATATAGAACAGCTATCTCTGAGAATGACCCGAGGATTAGCAGAACAGATTTTCGGATTTTATATAATGACCCTCATAGCAACCACAAAAACCTGTAACACAAATAGGTTACACAAAAAATAAAGAGAAAGAAATACAAACATAACACTCAAGAAAGTCATCAAATCACAAGGGACAGGAACAAAAAAATAAGAAAGGAAGAGAAGAATTACCAAAACTACCAGAAAACACTTTTTAAAAATGGCAACAATATATACCTATCAGTAATTACTTTAAATGTAAATGAACTAAATGCCCAATCAAAAGACATAGGGTAGCTGTGTGGATAAAAGAAAAAAGATCCATTTATATGCTGCCTGAAAGAAACTCACTTCATATTTAAAAACACACCGAGACTGAAAATGAAGGGCTGCAAATAGAAATGAAAACTGGGGTAGTAGTACTTACACAGAAAGAATAAACTTTAAAACAAAGACTGTAATGAGACAAAAAGGGGCATTACATAATGATAAAGCAATCAATCCATCAAGAAGATAAACACTTAATATCTAGGTACCAAACACAGGAGCACCTAAATATATAAAGCAAATATTAGCAGATGTAAAGTGAGCTATTGACAGTAATACAGTAATAATAGGGGACTTAAAAGCCCCACTTATATCAATGGATAGATCAAGCAGAGAGAAAAATAACAGTGGCCTTAAATGACACATTATATTGGATGGACTCAATAGATATCTACCTCACATTTCATCCAAAACTAGTGGAATATACATTCTTTTCCAGGCACATGAAACATTCTCCCAGATATATCACATAATAGGTCACAAAACAAGTCTCAAAAATTTTAAGAACACTGAGATTATGTTAAATAAGCATCTTTTGTACCATAGTGAGTGGTAAAAAAAAAAAATAGAAGTCATTTATGACAAGAAAAGTGGAAACACTTGGAGGCTAAACAGCATGGTACTAAACAACTATTGGGCCAATGAAGAAAGCAAAGAGGAAATAAATTACCTTGAGATTAAAAAAAAAATTACCTTGAAACAAATGAAGCTGGAAGCACAGTGTTCCAAAATCTATGGGACACAACAAAAGCAGTTCTAAGAAAGACATTTATAGCAATACAGGCCTACCTCAGGAAATAAAAATTTCAAATAAGTAATCTAACCTTACATGTAAGGGAACTAGAAAAAGAAGAACAAGGCCAGAGTTACTAGAAGGAGGGAAATAAAAAATATCAGAGCAGAAATAAATGGAGACTAGAAAGTAATATAAAATATTAATGAAACTAAAAGCTGATTCTTTGAGAAAATAAACAAAATGGATAAACTTTTAGCCAGACTTGTCAAGAGAAGGCCCAAATAAATAAAGAAAAAGGGGAAGTTACAATTGATACCATGGAAGTACAAGGAGTCATAGGAGACGCCCATAAACAACTATTTGCCAACAAATTGACAACTTAGAAGAAATGTATAAATTCTTAGAAGCATACAGTCTTCTGAGTCTGAATCAGAAAGAAATGGAAGAGTTCCCGTCATGGCGCAGTGGTTAACGAATCTGACTAGGAACCACGAGGTTGCCGGTTCGATCCCTGCCCTTGCTCAGTGGGTTAACGTTCCAGCGTTGCCGTGAGCTGTGGTGTAGGTTGCAGACGCAGCTGTGGCTCTGGCGTAGGCTGGCAGCTACAGCTCTGATTAGACCCCTAGCCTGGGAACCTCCATATGCCGCGGGAGCGGCCCAAGAAATGGCAAAAAGACAAAAAAAAAAAAAGAAAAGAAATGGAAAATCTGGACAGATCATTAGTAGTGAAATTGAATCAGTAATCAAAAAACTCCACAATCAAAAAGTCCAGAACTGCACAGCTTCACAAGTGAGCTCTACCAAACATTTAAAGATGACTTAATATCTCTCTCTGTCTTTCTCAGACTGTTACAAAGAATTGAAGAGGAAAAGGAACACTTTAAAAATCATGAGGCCAGAATTACCCTGATACCAAAATCAGATAAAGATACTACAAAAAAAGAAAATTACAAGCCAATATTCCTAATGAACATAGATGCACAAATCCTCCACAAAATCCTAGGAAACCAAATTAAACCATACATTAAAAGAGTCATATAATATGATGAAGTGGGACTCGTTCCAGCAATTCAAGGATGGTTCCATATCTACGAACCAGTCAACATGAAACATCATATTGACAAAATGAAGGATAAAAATGATATGATCATCTCAATAGATGCAGAAAAAGCATTTGACGAAATTCAGCATCCATTTATGATTAAAAAAAAATTCTTAACAAAGTGAGTATAGAGGGAATATAACCTCAACATAATAAAGGCCATTTATGGCAGACCCACAGCTAATAAAATAATGGTGCAAAGCTGAACTCTTTTCCTATAAGATCAGAAACAATCCAAGAATGCCCACTCTTACCACTTTTACTCAGCTTAGTATTGGAAGTACTAGCCACAGCAATCGGGGAAGAAAAATAGATGAAAGTTTTCCAAATTGGAAAAGAATAGGTAAAACTATGACTATTTGTACGTCATCCATGATACCCTATATAGAAAACTTTAAAGAATCCACCAAAAATTGTTAGAATAAATACATTCAGTGAATTTTCAGGACATAAAATCAGTATTAAGAAATCTGTTGTTTTCTGTATAGTAATAATGAGCTTTCAGAAAGAGAAGTGAGTAATCCCAATTAGAATCGCATCAAAAAGAATAAAATACATTGGAATAAATGTAATCAAGGAAGTAAAAGAGCTGTACTCAAAATCTCCATAAGATGTTGATGAAAGAAATTGAAGTTGACACAGATAAATGAAGGATATATTATGCTCATAAATAGGGAGAATTAATATTGTTAAAATGTACACATTATCCCAAGCAATCTTCAGATTCAGTGTAATCCCTATGAAAATACCAATGGCATTTTTCAAAGAACTCGAACAAATAATCCTAAAATTTGAATCTGCAAAAGGCTGTTAGTAACCAAAGTAATCTTAAGAAAGAAAAATAAGTTTGGAGTTAATTATGCTCCCTGATTTCAAACTATACTAGAAAGCTATAGTGATCAAAGCTATATGGTACTGGCACACAAGCTGATGCATAGATCAGTGGAACAGAATAGAGACCCTGAAAATAAACTCAGTTGGGTGTGATCAATTAATTTACGACAAAGAAGTCAAGAATATACATTGGGAAAAGACAGTCTCATCAGCAAAGCTGTTGAGGAAAACTGAATCACTTTCCTATACCTTATGCGGAAATAAATATGAAATGGATTAGAGACTTAAAATCCATTGGTTTATGGTTTCTTATGATTCAAAACCATAAAACCCCTGGAGTTCCCATCATGGCGCAGTGGTTAACGAATCTGACTAGGAACCATGAGGTTTCAGGTTCGATCCCTGGCCTCACTCAGTGGGTTAAGGATCTGGCGTTGCTGTGAGCTGTGGTGTAGGTCACAGACTCGGCTCAGATCCCGCGTTGATGTGGCTGTGGCGTAGGCCAGCAGCTACAGCTCCGATTCGACCCCTAGCCTGGGAACCTCCATATGCCACAGGAGCGACCCTAGAAAAGGCAAAAAGACAAAAATAAATAAATAAATAAATAAATAAAAACTCCTAAAAGAAAATATAAGCAGGATGCTTTTTTTTTTTTTTTTTCTTTTTATTTCTTTGGGCCGCTCCCACGGCATATGGAGGTTCCCAGGCTAGGGGTCGAATCAGAGCTGTAGCCACTGGCCTACGCCAGAGCCACAGCAACGCGGGTCCAAGCCACGTCTGCAACCTACACCACAGCTCACGGCAACACGGGATCATTAACTCACTGAGCAAGGCCCAGGGACCGAACCCGCAACCTCATGGTTCCTAGTCGGATTCGTTAACCACTGCACCACGACGGGAACTCCCAGGATGCTTTTTGACATCATTCTCAGCAATATTTATTCAGACAAGGGAAACAAAAATAAACAAATGGGACTACATCAAACTAAAAAGCTTTTGCACAGCTAAGGAAACCCATCAACAAAATGAAAAGACAGTCTGCTAAATGGTAGAAGAAATTTGTAAATGAAATTTACAAATAAGAACATTGTAAAACAAATATTTGATAAGGGGTTAATATCCAAAATCTATGAATAACGCACACAATATCAAAAAAATCTGATTTTTAAAAATGGGCAGATAACCTGAATATACATTTATCCAAGAAAGGTATACACGTAGCCAATAGAAACATGAAAAGATATTCAACATCATCACTATATCAAGGAAATGCAAATCAAAACCACAAGGGAATAGTGTTTTTCAATGGTTCATGAAACAGTGGTTTCACGATCAGAATGACTATCATCAAAAAGACAGCAAACAAGTGTTGGCAAGGATGTGGAGAAAAGGCAACCCTTGTGGATTATTGGTGGGATGTAAATTTGTACAGCCATTATGAGAAATAGTGCATCGGTTCCTCCAAAAATCAAAAATAGAACTACCATATAATCCAGTAATTCAACTTCTGGGTATTTATCCAAAGAATATGAGAACACTAATTTGAAAAATAGAGGCAGCTCTATGTTCATTGAAGCATTATTTATAGTAGCTAAGATATGGAAGCAACCTAAATGTTCACTGATGGATGAATTGCAAATGGCAATGCATACGCAGGTGGAAAGATTTCATTACTTTTCGTGGCTGAGTAATATTCGTTTGTGTATGTGTATGTATGCATTGTACCTTCTACACACACACACACACAAATATATTACTCAGCCATGACAAATAATGAAATCTTGCCAGTTGCAACAAATCAAATGGATTCAGAGGGTTGTTATGCTAAGTGAAATAAATCAGTAAAAAATAAATACTTGCTGTATAGCACTGGGAACTATATCTAGTCACTTACGATGGAACATGATAATATGAGAAAAAAGAATGTATATAGGTATATGTGACTGGGTCACCTTGCTGTACAGTAGAAAATTGACAGAACACTGTAAACCAGCTATAATGGAAAAAAATAAAAGTCATTAAATAAATACTAATGGTTTCACCTATATGTGGAATCTAAAAAGCAAAACAGGAGTTCCCGTCGTGGCTCAGTGGTTAACGAATCCAACTAGGAACCATGAGGTTTCGGGTTCGATCCCTGCCCTTGCTCAGTGGGTTAATGATCTGGTGTTGCCGTGACCTGTGCTGTAGGTTGCAGTCGCGGCTCGGATCCTGCTTTGCTGTGGCTGTGGCATAGGCCGGTGGCTACGGCTCTAATTCAACCCCTAGCCTGGGAACCTCCATATGCCGCGGGAGCGGCCCAAGAAATAGCAAGAAGACAAAAAAAAAAAAAAATAATAATAATAATAAAAAAAATAAAAAGCAAAACAAGTGGACAAGCAAAACGAAACAGAAACAGACTCACAGATGGTGAGGAAGAATTCTTGGTGGCCAGAGGGGAGGTCATTGGGCAACATAGGTGAAGGTGATTAAGAGGTATAAATTTCCAGTTATAAAATATGTAAATCAATGGGGGTATAGGGAATATAGTCAATGATATTTTAACAGCTTTGTGTGGTGACAGATGGTTACTAGACTTACTGTGGTGAACACTTTGTAATTGTTCTGTTGTATACCTGAAACTAATATTGTACTTTTAAAAAATTAAAGGAAAAAATAAGTTTCTAGCACTTTTTAAAAAAAATCTGATGACATATGGGTTTACTTGTTACTCTTTGTTCATTAAAAGAAAAAGCACAATCCAGTAATTAATCATTTTTTTCCTTTTCAGTTTCCAAAAAAAGACTTACAGCAAAATGAATAATTCAGCTATCAAGAGGCTGGGAAATCATATCATCAAATCTCCTGAAGATAAACGAGAATACCGTGGGCTAGAGCTGGCCAATGGGATCAAAGTACTTCTCATCAGTGATCCCACCACAGATAAATCATCAGCAGCACTTGATGTACACATAGGTACAATTTAAAATTATGAATTAAGCTTTGTTAGTTTTGTTTTTTGTCTTTTTAGGACCACACCCATGGCATATGGAAGTTACCAGGCTAGGGGTCGAATTGGAGCTGTAGCCACTGGCCTACGCCAGAGCCACAGCAACGCAAGATCTGAGCCTCGTCTGCAACCTACACCACAGCTCACGGCAACACCGGATCGTTAACCCACTGAGCAAGGGCAGGGATCGAACCCTCAACCTCATGGTTCCTAGTCGGATTCGTTAACCACTGCGCCACGACGGGAACTCCAGCCCAAGCTTTTGACATCAGTTAACTGGTGACTCTGGGCAGATATTTAGCTTCTCTGGACTTAGTTTCCTCACACACCAGCTGAGAAAAAGAGTTGAATTCACTGTTGTGTAAGAGCTAGAAAGTTCCAGCTCTTAAATTTAACTGCAGGAGACAATACTGCATAGTGCAAAGGTCTGGGGGTCAGCAGCTCTACTAGCTGTGAAACTTTGAGCAAAACCCTTTACCTTACGTCAGTTACTTTTTGTATATATACCTTACTTAGTGTTGTGCAATGACCAATTGGATGAGAATTTACAAAGCACACTGCATGGTGCTTGGCAATATTTATGTGTTCAATTTATGATGGTAATTATCTTATTTTCCCAATTCTAAAATTGAATTAAATAATAGCTTTGCAGAAAGGAAAAACTATGTCTCACTAAGTGTACATATACATGAGAAGCAACTTGATTAGATGTAGAAGAAACATGTACAAAAGAATTTAGGAAACATGGTATTTCCTAGTGTATCACAAGTATATCAAAGTAAAAGCATTAGAACCATTACTGTAAAGGACGGGAATGAATTTCCTTGCTGCTAGGTCACCTTAGCCGGGGGCCTAACAAGATATTCTTGGTAAATGTAATGTGATTTAACTTAGCTGTAGATTACCAACAGCTGACAGGGCTACTATACAGAGTGAAGTACATCAAACTGGAAATTAACGGGTCTTCATCCGCACAAATATGAGTGTTCTAATTATTGTTAAAATTAGGTCAATGAAACTGAACAGGAGTTCCCATCATGGCTCAGTGGAAACGAATCTGACTAGTATCTATGAGGATGCAGGTTCAATCCCCAGCCTCACTCAGTGGATCCGGCGTTGCCCTGAGCTGTGGTGTGGGTTGGGAGCGGCCCAAGAAAAGACAAAAAAAAAAAAAAAAAAAGCTTGGGCTGAGATCTAAACAGCACGATTTTAGAGTAGCTTATTGGGAGTTCTCGTTATGGCTCAGTGGGTTAAGAACCTGACTAGTCGGAGTTCCCATCGTGGCGCAGTGGTTAACGAATCCGACGAGGAACCATGAGGTTGAGGGTTCGGTCCCTGCCCTTGCTCGGTGGGTTAACAATCCGGCGTTGCTGTGAGCTGTGGTGTAGGTTGCAGACGCGGCTCGGATCCCGCGTTGCTGTGGCTCTGGTGTAGGCTGGTGGCTACAGCTCCAATTCGACCCCTAGCCTGGGAACCTCCATATGCCGAGGGAGCGGCCCAAGAAATAGCAAAAAAAAAAAAAAAGAACCTGACTAGTATCCACGAGGATGTAGGTTCGATCCCTGGCCTCAGTGGGATACAGATCCGTAGTTGCTGCAAGCCATGGTGTAGGTTGCAGGTGTGGCTTGGGTCCTGCGTTGCCATGGCTGTGGTGTGGGTTGGCGGCTATGACTCCAATTAGATCCCTAGCCCAGGAACCTCCATATGCTGCAAATGGGGCCCTAAAAATAAGTAAATAAATAGAGTAGCCTATGGTTAACTTTCACTGACTGTATGGTTGGAGTTGTCATGCTAACAGTTTCCAGATCATGTGTAATTCATTTGTACTTGGTAGCATTCAACATTTTATTTTATTTTTGTTATTATTATTTTTTTTTGTCTTTTGTCTTTATAGGGCCACACTCTGGCATATGGACATTCCCAGGCTAGGGGTCTAATCGGAGCTGTTGCTGCTGGCCTACGCCAGAGCCACAACAATGCCAGGTCCGAGCTGCGTGTGCGACCTACACCACAGCTCATGGCAACACCGGATCTTCAACCCACTGAGCAAGGCCAGGGATCACACCCGCAGCTGCATGGCTCCTAGTTGGATTTGTTTCTGCTGTGCCATGATGGGAACTCCACATTCAACATTTTAAAAATGATTTAATATATGTATATAAACACATATATGTATACATATTATTTTTTTCTCTTCTTTTTCAGGTTCCTTGTCAGATCCTCCAAATATTGCTGGCTTGAGTCATTTTTGTGAACATATGCTATTTTTGGGAACAAAGAAATACCCTAAGGAAAATGAATACAGCCAGTTTCTCAGTGAGCATGCAGGAAGTTCAAATGCCTTTACTAGTGGAGAGCATACCAATTACTATTTTGATGTTTCCCATGAACACCTAGAAGGTGCCCTAGACAGGTAATGCTGAAAATACCCTATAAATTGTCCAACTCTGTCCACTTATCAAGTAAATAATTATTACTATTTTTACAAAGATGTCTTCACAAGTTTATAGCTTAACAAAAAGTATTTTAAATCAGTGTTTCTCCCCCTGGGTTTTATAAAAAAGAAAAAATAAGGAGTGATGTCACACATTTACTTAGTGTTAGAGGAAAAACGATGGTATGACTTTAAACCAGCTTTCAGGCCTGCAAAATATTTTATTGACTTATAAAATTCTTCCCAGCCCTTCCCATTCTAACGGTATTACACATGAAGCATGTGATGAAGAATAAGCTGTAATAATGTCTTGGCTCTCTTTTCAACACACTCTTATTCCAGAATGCCAGAATTTGTATCCTCTTCTCTTTTAGTTCCTCCATCCTCAAGGATACTTAGTGGATACAGAATGTTTTGACCTGCAGTTTCATCCCTGGGGATTTTTTGTGAAAGTATTTTCTGGAGCAAGTTCCATTAAGCCAATTTAAATTCTTGGTCAGTTTTCTATACAGCTAACAATTTCTAATTTTTTGTTATATCAGTGATTTTATTCATTATTCAAAGTGTGATTTTTCCTTCATGAATTTTTCTAGTTTTCTGTGTTACCAAGAAGATGAAATTCTGCAGCCTTTTGATAGGTCTATTAATGATTGGATTTTACAGTTTTAGTGATTCTCAGCTTTAACTGCTTACATATATTAATAGCCTTTTTTTTTTTAAAATAATAGTTTGAATTTATTCTGTTGCTCAAAGAACATTAACAGAACAAAGGCATGGATTCAGGATATAGGACTGGGTCAGAGTAGTCTGTTTCTTACTCTAGCTTATGTTTCAGTCTTTAGGCTGCAGCTCTGAGGTGTAATCATCTTTTGTATGTATCCCCAGAAGACTTCCATTAATGAGTTCCCTGGGATCATACACTGAATTTAATTTCCTGCTTTACAGATGCCTCAGCAGATGTTCATATAATAGATCTCTGTATGATGGAGGCTGTTACTTGGATCAGAGGAAAAAAAAAAAAAACCAAACAAAACACTTGTATAGACCATCTTTTAAAAATACTGGTTATGCTGTGTCATAATCATGACCCTTTATGTAGGTTTGTCTAGCAGTGGTATTAGGCATTTTTCCCAGCCTATAGTATGTTTCCATGTATTTTTGAGTGTAGACGATGGAGTTTCCCTTTGGATTGGTATGTGTAAAGCACTTAGCACAGTATTATATTCATTCTGTGCTTAAAATAATATCAAGTAATGATCACAGCTTCTTTGATGGCTGGACTGTGAGTTGCAGTTGCTGAGATGTTTATAGACTCCAGCGTCTCTTAAGTCTACTCGGTCCCATTCAGACAGAGCCTCTCTTCTTGGCTTCATCTGAATTCTGGACCTTGTATTTTATAGGATAAGATCTAAAATTTCTTAAGAATTACTATATGAAAACATGATTTAAATCACAATGTGATATAGGAGAGTTAATTTATTAATAAAAGGGATCTTAGTTCAGCTTTGGGCCACTATTAAAGAATAGGCTCAAGAATAGCCTATTTCATGAGTTCCCATTCTGCTGTGGTGCAGCAGAAACGAATCCGACTAGGAACCATCAGATTGTGGGTTCGATCCCTGGCTTCCCTCAGTGGGTTAAGGATCAGCATTGCAGTGAGCTGTGGTGTAGGTCGTAGACGCGGCTTGGATCCTGCATTGTTGTGGCTGTGATATAGGCTGGCAGCTGTAGATCCAATTTGTCCTGCAGCCTGGGAATCTGCATATGCCATAGGTGCGGCCCTGAAAAAAAAAAAAAGAAAAGCGTATTTTGGTTACTTTTACGTATGTTAAAGTTATATGCCGTGTTATTTGTTAAGCCACTGCTTTTTAAAGTTTTAAAATTCTCTTAATGTTTTATAAAATCTTGTGATTATGTCTTGGTCAAACTACTGTTATAGACTTTTCACTTCTAATCAAAATTTGTTTTTCTTCATAAGAAGGAAAAATATTCAAATAGAGCCTTTTAAAAATAGTCTCTTAGTTTGTCCTAAAAAATGCCTGAGTCTTAGTGAAATTGCACCTAAAACTTCTGAATTCAAGATTTATTTCCTAAGAACTATAACCTGTCTTTTTTTTTCCCCATGGAGAATTAGCTACATATAGTCAGATTTTCATAGACACGGCAAATTGCAAATCTTCTAGGTAGCCATTGTCTCCTAAGTCTGCTTTGACTTTTTGTTGTAATATTGTTGTTATTGTTGTTGTTGTTTTGTCTTTCTGCCTTTTCTAGGGCCGATCCCTCGGCATATGGAGATTCCAGGCTAGGGATCCAAATGCAGCTGTAGCTGATGGCCTACGCCAGAGCCATGGCAACACCGGATCCGAGCTGCATCTGCGACCTACACCACAGCTCATGGCAATGCCAGATCCTTAACCCACTGAGCAAGGCCAGGGATTGAACCCGAAACCTCATGGTTCCTAGTTGGATTCATCAACCACTGAGCCACGACGGGAACTCCTTGTTGTAATATTGTGATTTATATTAGTAAATATATATTTGGTCTTTGTCCCTGATCTCATAGCTCCTAAAAGCCTTGAAATGTCCTAACTGGAGAGAGCTATAAGGTTGTCTTTTGTTATTTTAATGAGGTGACTTTGGGAATTTTCTAGTTAACCTGAGGAAGGGGGCTGGTTGTCAGGGAAACCAGCCTGTGAATAGAAAGTTAGAATCCTCAGTGCAGGGGCTGGGGATTGGCTTCTGTCACCAGTGGCCAGAGATTTAATCAATCATGCCTAAGTAAGGAAGCCTCTCTAAAAACCCCAAAAGGAGGAGATTTAGAGAACTTAAGGGTTGGTGAACATGTGGAGATGTGGGGAAAGCAGCCTGCCTAGAGGGCATGGAAGCTACATACCCCTTCCCACATACCTTGCCTTATGCATCTTTTTCATCTGGCTGTTCTTCAGTAATATCCTTTTATAATAAAACTGATACTCTGGTAAGTAAAATGTGTTTCTCTGAGTCCTGTGAGCTGATCTAGCAAATTAATTGAACCCGAGGAGGAGGTCATGGCAGCCTCCAATGAATAGCCACCTGGTCAGAAGCCCAGGTAACAACCTGGACTTGAAATTGATCTTCGAATTTGGGGGGCTGGTGGCGGGTGTAGCGGGGTGTTGGGGAACTGCTTGGTATCCTGGTAACAACATATGCGAATTATCAGAATTAGAAGTGTTAATCTTTTTGTATTTTCACTTATTTAACATCTCTGGGGTAGATAGGCTTCTTTGAATTTATGAATGTCCAATATTATGTTTTTATTCTGTTACTTAGAGTTTAAATTTCTTTTTTCTTAGTAGCAATTTCTTTTTTCTTAGTTTTTCTGATTCTGTAGATTCATATTTCCTGAGTTTCAAACATATTTTTAAAAGACCACTTTTAAAATAACCGCTTTCACATTGTTTATTATATTTCACACCCTTAGGTTTGCACAGTTTTTTCTATGTCCCCTATTTGATGAGAGTTGCAAAGACAGAGAAGTGAATGCAGTTGATTCAGAACATGAGAAGAATGTGATGAATGATGCCTGGAGACTCTTTCAGTTGGAAAAGGCTACAGGGAATCCCAATCACCCCTTCAGCAAATTTGGAACAGGTTTGTCAGCAGCGGTTTAACTGCATTAGTTCT
Organism: Sus scrofa; assembly: GCF_054392235.1. NCBI lineage: Eukaryota > Metazoa > Chordata > Mammalia > Artiodactyla > Suidae > Sus > Sus scrofa. Next base: position 126,269,693 of record NC_139396.1, on the reverse strand, counting down.
CCTTGACCTCATTTAAACCATGGCCTCTTTGCCCAGTATTGTATTTACAGTTCAGGATAGATTGCAGAACTCCTTATTCCTCCCTACCTTGTTCTTTATAAACTCAGAGTCTAGAGCTAGTAAGTGGTTGTTATATCATTGTTACTCCCTATAATTTCTTAAACCATGCCCCTACACTCATATTATATGCTAGGTTCCTGTGTAGGGATTTGTGACTTGTGACCTAAAGAGAGGTTAAAGCTTAGGTAAATGAACTTCATGGAGAAGGTGATAGCTTACTGAGAAGAAGAGTGACCAAATGAAGCAGGTTTATTGGGTAACAAAGTGTATAATTGAATATAGATCTCAGAAGTAGTAAGAATGAAGCAGTAATAATCCCTTCAGCAGATGACTAACATTTTGGCTAGTAGTTTGTCTTTTTTTTTTTTTTTTTGCTATCTCTTTGTGGCCGCTCCCACGGCATATGGAGGTTCCCAGGCTAGGGGTCTAATCGGAGCTGTAGCCACCGGCCTACGCCAGAGCCACAGCAACGCGGGATCCGAGCCGCGTCTGCAACCTACACCACAGCTCACGGCAACCCCGGATCGTTAACCCACTGAGCAAGGGCAGGGATCGAACCCTCAACCTCATGGTTCCTAGTGGGATTCGTTAACCACTGCGCCACGACGGGAACTCCTTGGCTAGTAGTTTGAAAAGAAGGATGTACACAGGAGTTGGGCCCTTGGCATTAATTTTTTTTCATTGAGATAAGGTTTAGGTACAATGTTATGTAATTCTCAGGTGTGCAACGTAGTGGTTCTGGCATTGGACTTTATATATAATACTCAGGACGATATTCTCAAAACTGTGGTAAGAGTGACCTAAGCAGTTATTTAGCCTTTTAGAGGGTTACTCTGACCATCTCATACAGATAGGGGTCTGTTCAGGGAGCAGAGCAGTTAGAATTGTGAATAGAGATTAACCAGCATTTCAAAGGGAGGAGATAATAGATCCCTTTATTCTAAAGTCTACCTTCCAAATAGAATGCTCATGTCAAGGCTTGTTGAATCTTTCTGCTCCCTTGCCTCCACCTCTGCTGGCTCCAGAGAGATGCATAGTGTCTGTCGCGGGTATGTCTGTACAAGAGACGTCTGTACAAGACACAAGGTCTCTGCTCTCAAAGTGCTGTAACATCCTAATAGCAGATTACAAGTAGGGGTGACAGATAGTAAAATAAATCTGGAGATTCTTAATTTTTATAATTGTACCTTTTTTCTTCATTCAGGTTTTCATTAAAAGTACATTTAATTTAAATACTTAAACAATACAAAAGTATTCTTTTAAAAAGCAAAAACAAAATGTTGCCCTTTTCTTCATCTACTCCTGCCATTCCTAATCACCAGATGTAGTCATTGTTAAAGGTTGCTATGACTTTGGAGTTCCCTGTTGGCTCAGTGGGTTATGGCTTGGGTTGTTGCTGTGGCACCAGTTTGATCCCTGGCTAAACAAAAAGTTAGTGTGATTTTAAGATACTGATTTGGGGATTATGATAGGTTGTTAAGTGTACTTTAAAATTTACGCTTATTGTATAAGTTAATTTGGGGAACTTTTTAAAGAGCCTATTAGGACAGCTTTCTTTCAGTTTGGATACCATTCTAGTATATCTAGCAGATGCCAGGGAATTAGCATAGCTTTATAGAAATAGGAGTTTCTTTTTTTTTTTGGCTGCACTCAGGGCATGCAAAAGTTCCTGGGCCAGGGATCCAACCCACGCCACAGATGCAGCCTGAGCCACAGCAATGACAGTTCTAGATCCTTAACTGCTGAACCATAAGAAAACTCCCAGAAACAGGAGTTTTTAAAAGTTGCATTTAGAAGCAATGATACTCTGTTCTTCAGACTTAGAATAGTTGGCACCCAGTATCAGCATCATTGCTAAGGTGCACACTGTTGTCCCTAAAATGTTTATGTAATAATTAATTGTTTGAAAATTGGCTTAGCATCGGCATACATGATATATCAAGAGGGAATATGAGTTTAAAAACCAAATTTCAGGAGTTCCCGTCGTGGCGCAGTGGTTAACGAATCCGACTAGGAACCATGAGGTTGCGGGTTCGGTCCCTGCCCTTGCTCAGTGGGTTAACGATCCGGCGTTGCCGTGAGCTGTGATATAGGTTGCAGACGCGGCTTGGATCCTGCGTTGCTGTGGCTCTGACGTAGGCCGGTGGCTACATCTCTGATTCAACCCCTAGCCTGGGAACCTCCATATGCCGCGGCAGCGGCCCAAGAAATAGCAACAACAACAACAAAAGACAAAAAAAGACAAAAGACAAAAAAAAAAAAACAAAAAACCAAATTTCAGGAGTTCGCCGTTGTGGCGCAGTGGTTAACGAATCCGACTAGGAACCATGAGGTTGCAGGTTCGATCCCTGGCTTTGCTCAGTGGGTTAAGGATCTGGCGTTGCCGTGAGCTGTGGTGTAGGTTGCAGACGCAGCTCAGATCTGGCATTGCTATGACTGTGGCATAGGCTGGTGACTACAGCTCCAATTAGACCCCTAGCCTGGGAACCTCCATATGCCATGGGTGCGGTCCTAAAAAGACAAACAAACAAACAAACAAACAAAAAAACCCCAAAAACCAAATTTCAAAATCACTACATCCACATGATTGTTGTTCTATAAGTAGTCCCTTTGGCAGTTTAGCTATTTCCATCAACAATGCTGCTGTTGTGCAGACTATATTAGAACTCCTCTCTGGGAGTTGCCTTCTTTTAAATAATCCCATTGGTGGAGTTCCCATCATGGCGCAAAGGAAATGAATCTGAGTAGGAACCATGAGGTTGTGGGTTCAATCCTTGGCCTCGCTCAGCTGGTCAAGGACCCAGCTTTGGGAGTTCCTGTCATGGCACAGTAGAAATGGATTTGACTAGGAACCATGAGGTTGCGGGTTCGATCCCTGGCCTTGCTCAGTGGGTTAAGGATATGGTGTTGCCATGAGCTGTGGTATGGGTTGCAGACACAGCTTGGATCCTGCGTTGCTGTGGTGTGGTGTAGGCTGGCAACGGTAGCTCTGATTAGACCCCTAGCCTGGGAACCTCTATATGCTGTGGGAGCGGTCCAAGAAATGGCAAAAAGATAAAAAAAAAAAAAAAAAAAAAAAAAGGACCTGGCTTTGCCATGAGCTGTGGTGTAGGTGGCAGATGCAACTTGGATTTGGCGTTACTGTGGCTGTGGTGTAGGCTGACAGCTGCTGCTCTGATTCAGCCCCTACCTGGGAACTTCCATATGCCCTAAAAAGACAAAATAAATAAATAATCCCATTGGTGATAAATCACAATCAGCATAATTAGGAGGCACCCACAGTTTTCCAGAAATAAACCCAATGAATGAGCAGTATTACTTCTGGTTACAAAGAACAATCTTAAAATGTCCTACAGGAAGGTTTCAGGAGTGATGGGCAAAGAGAAACATTGAATGTCACGTGTGTATGGGTGGAGTTTGAGAGCATATTTGTTTTTATAACCATTAGGCTAAGCAGTTAGTCAGCAGAGTATGAATTAATATAAACAACCCAGAGATGAGTTAGCTATACTCAGTACAAAAGTACAGAAAATGTGATATAAGTAGTGCAAATGCCAAGTCACTTACTAATTTAAAAAATATAAAGTAACATTGAACTTTTTGGAACAGAGGTTCTGTCCATTGTTAAGGTCACAGATACATTTGAAAATATGACGAAACCTGTATACTCGTCCTAGAAATTACACACATAAAATTTTATAAGAGTTATTCTTGCAGAAGAATCGTCAGAAATTCACATTTAATTTCCGTTATTTTTTAGCAACTTCAGGTATTTCTGTGAGTGTGGCCCATTTTGTCCATCAAGGGATTATGATTTATTATTTACTTAACATTAAAATATTTAAAATATTATTTTCGTAATATTATTATTATTTAATGTAAGGAGAATCTGAGTACTTTTAAATGAACGTAGACCAAGCCTTGTGTTCTTTATTTTTAAGAAAACCTTAAGATAAAAAGTTTGTCCTTAATGGTAATTTTTCATGTTTCAAAAATAGTATAGTGACTTTCAAACTTTTCTTTATACAACCCACAGTAAGAAACATGTTTTTTTGGTTTTTTAAAAAATTTTTTTCTAGGAACCATGAGGTTGCGGGTTCAATCCCTGGCCTCTTTAAGGATCCAGTGTTGCTGTGAGCTGTGGTGTAGGTCTCAGATGGGGCTCAGATCCCAAGTTGCTGTGGCTCTGGCGTAGGCCGGCAGCTACAGCTCTGATTTGACCCCTAGCCTGGGAACCTCCATATGCCACGGGTGCAGCCCCATAAAAAGCAAAAAGACAAAAAAAAAAAATTTTTTTTTTTTAAATTTAGTGGCTGCATCCACAGCATATGGGCATTCCCAGGGATTGAATATGGGCCAGGGATTGACTCCTAGCCATAGCTGTGCCCTCCGTGCAGCTGCGGCAACGCCAGATCCTTTAACCCACTGCCCTGGGCCAGGCATTGAACCCGCACCTCTGCAACAACCTGAGCCACTGCAGTCTAATTCTTAACCCACTGAGCCACAGCAGGAACCCTGAAGCATGTTTTACTTAGCAACTGAAAGAACATATCTGTGTGTTGGTGTAAGCAGCTGAAACAAAAGTTCTACCAAACAGTATCTATCTTACACCTTGGGATGTAGTCTGCTACCCTCTGTTACATTCTCTTTTTTTTTTTTTTAATTCTGGTCTACCAGTACATTAGCTTTACTTAGTTATAATCAAGTGGGTCCCAACCCACAGTTTAAGTAATCCAAAATAATAGGCAGGAGTTCCCACCGTGGCTCAGTAGTCATGAACCCGACTAATATCCATGAGGATGTGGGTTAAATCTCTGGCCTGGCTCAGTGGGTTAAGGATTTGCTGGTGTTGCTGTGAGCTGTGGTATAGACATGTCCTGGATCCCACATTACAGTGGCTATGGTGTGGGCCCGCAGCTATAGCTCTGATTCAACCCCTAGCCTGGGAACTTCCATATGCTGTGTGTGCGGCCCTTAAAAAGCAAAATAGTAATAATAATAGGCAGTCATTTCAGTAGCCTCAGGAAAAGCATTTGATAAAACTCATTCATGAGCCAAACAACAAAAAAACTGTTGAGCTGTTAAAAACCTGTGTCAAATATCATGATTAATTCTGATATTTCAAAAGGATTTCCATTGAAAGGCAAAACCAGAACAAAAATACACTCTAATCACTTTTTTTGTTCAGCTGTGTTGTAGGTGCTAGTCATAGCAGGAAGTCAAGGGAAAAAATATAAGAGGTTTAAAAGAAGGAAAAGGAAACTTTTCTTTTTTACCTATACAATTGCATGAAAAAAATTCAAGAAATCTTCAGAGCAGTTATTAATAATGATAATTCACCGAGGTCGCCAAAAGAAGAGAAACACTAAAATTGCATTCTTGTATCAATAGTAATCAATTCAAAAAATGCTACAGAAAAAAATTATTTCATTCACAATATAAAAACAGCTAAAAGGTATTTAGGAATAACAAAAGAGCAAGAAATATATAATGGATATAGGAGTTCCTGTCAAGGCTCAGTGGTTAGCGAATCCGGGTAGGAACCATGAGATTGCAGGTTTGATCCCTGGCCTTGCTCAGTGGGTTAAGGATCTGGCATTGCCATGAGCTGTGGTGTAGGTCGCAGACTCGGCTTGGATCCCGAGTTAAATAAATACGTACATAAATGCATACATACATAGGATATAAAACAATGCCTGAGTACATGGGGAAATAAACCACGTTCACGAATGAGTAAACTCAGTATAGCATAGTTCACTCTGAATTTATCCAAATGCAGAGCCATTTGAAAGCCCTGCATTTCCAAGAAAAGGAGTTGTTTTTTTTTTTTAACAGGAATATTCAAGCAAATCAACATGAGAAAAAAATAACAGAGTTTAGAGAGGTGATGCACTAAGCTTGGATGCAACAGCAAAACCAGACAGGAAACCAGACATTGTATGCCCCTGATGCTGATGCTGCAAAAATAAGTGGTTTTTTTTTGGTAATTGATAATCTGATTATAAAATTAATAAGAAAGAGTAAAGGGCCAAGAATAGCTAAGATGATTTTGAAGAACAAAAAAGAAGGGACTACTTCTACCAGACACTACAACTTTAGTTGTTACAAGGAGTGGAATTTGTGCAAAGATACTTGAAGCTGAGAGTAGAACAGATTATAGGCCCTAGAAACATACCCACAAATGTAGGAAAACTTGACATAAGACAGAGGTACATTACATCTGAGTAAGGAAAGGATAGACCTTTTAATAACTGATGCAGGGGCAATTAGTTCATATAGAAATAAGTAAAATTAGATATCATCTCACACCATGCACAGAAATAAATTCCAGGTTGATTGGACCTAATTATGGAAATAAAGCTATGCAACTATGAAAATACATGAGAGGTTTTAAAGTCTTGAGATAGGAAATGGTTCTCAAGCACACATAGCATAAACCGTATCTTCTGGAGATAAAGATAAATTGACTTCATCAAAACTTAAAATTTCCGTTCAGTAGAAACACAAACACAAAAGACAAACCTATCCCCAGTGAAGATATTTGCAAAACATTTAGCTGATAAAAACTTCTATAAAGAAATAAGTAAAAGATTAAACAGCTCACTAGAGAAATAAGTGAAGGAGGGTTCCCTTTTCTCCACACCCTCTCCAGCATTTGAATCATTTACTTTGAAAGTCATTTTTGTAGATATTCTATGCTACATCTGTTTCTAAACACACATCTTCATTGACTCCCTGTATGATCCTCCTAGCCTCAGCCTTCAGCCAGGATCCCACTTCTCACTACCATAGGCTTCGGTGACCTTAAGCTTGGCCTCTGAAGTTCAGCAGGGCTGACTTTGAATCTTCGCTCTACCACTGACCAACTGAGAGACTCTGGGCCAGCTTCTTAACTTCCGTAAGCCTCAGTGTCCTCCCATATCGGGTTGGTGTGAGGGCTAAAGGAGGTTGTGCTTGTGAATAGTTAGCCAAGAGTCTGGTCATAATGGTGCTCAGCAAATGATAGTAGTCTTTGTAATAATGATATAATAGAGAATTGGTAGCTGTGGAGGAGGGGCAAAACTTTGATAAGGTCCTTGCCATGAAAGATGAGGAGGACAGGGCTGCTGGAAGAGCCCGTGGGTTTGATGAACTGACTGTAGGCAGTGTTACTAGAGAAATATTCTCTTGTTCCCTTTTTAAATGGAACCCCTGCATGATGTTCACATTCTCTTTCCCCCTCATTTATCCCTCACTTATTATGCCTTTGGTTTTAGTTCCATAATTCCTGATACATTGCCTTTTTTCCTGTTGCCTTTTTTCCTTTTTTGCCTCTTTGTGGAATAAAAGCAGAAGTTGTTGAATTTTTAAAAGTAGTTTGGAACAGGAAAGAGAAAACTTTGTTCTCGTTATTCTTTAGTGATCTGTTTTTCTAAACATAACCCCACAGACCCTGTGGGAGCGAATGGGTTTAGTCATTGGAGAAGGAAATAAAAGAAGGAAGTCAGGGTGTGGGTGAGGGAAAACAAAAAAAAAACAAAAAAAACAGGCACTCCTTGATGTATCAGTGGAATGAAAGGCAGAGTGGGAGGGCATATGGAAATAGAGGGTGGCGCTGTATCTAGATATGGTGACATTTTTCTTTATTGTTATGCAACATTTCTGCTTTCTAGCATTTAATCACAGGATTGTAGAAATCTGAATAGGTGTTATAAGTATGTTCAGGTTATCTTTCTTTCTCAGTTGACAAGTAATTTTTTTTTTTGTCTTTTTTTTTTGTCTTTTCTAGGGCCGCACCCACGACATATGGAAGTTCCCATGCTAGAGGTCTAATCGGAGCTGTAGCCACCGATGTACACCAGAGCCACAGCAACACAGGATCTGAGCCTCGTCTGCGACCTACACCACAGCTCACAGCAACGCCGGATCCTTAACCCACTGAGCAAGGCCAGGGATTGAACCCCCAACCTCATGGTTCCTAGTCGGATTCATTAACCACTGAACCACGACAGGAACTCCTCAGTTGACAATTAATTTTTTAAAGGTCCTATGCTTGTAAAGTGCATTAGAAAATGCAAAGAAAAAGTTCCCATTGTGACCCAGTGGTTAACGAACCCAGCTAGCATCCATGAGGAAGAAGGTTCGATCCCTGGCCTCACTCAGTGGGTTAAGGATCCAGCGTTGCCCTGAGCTGTGGTGTAGGTCACAGACTCGACTCGGATCCCATGTTGCTGTGGCTGTGACGTATGCTGGCAACTGCAGCTCCAATTCTACCCCTAGCCTGGGAACCTCTATATGCTTCTGGTGCGGCCCTAAAAAGACAAAAAAAAAAAAAAAAAAAAAAAAGCAAAGTGTTTTTGTATTCAGGGTGCTTCTGGTTTAGTTGGAGAGGCCAGGCAAACCCAGGATTTCACTGGAGTATAATCTCATATTTAATTTTCCAGGACCATTATCTCTGTCTCTCTCTCTCTCTCTCTCTCTTTTTTTTTTTTTGTCTTTTCTAGGACTGCACCGGTGGCATCTGGAGGTTCCCAGGCTAGGGATCTAATTGGAGCTAAAGCCACAGCCACAGCCACAGCAACTCAGGATCTGAGCTGCATCTGCCACCCACACCACAGCTTATGGCAACGCCGGATCCTTAACCCACTGAGTGAGACCAGGGGTCGAACCCGCAACCTCATGGTTCCTAGTCGGATTCATTAACCACTGAGCCATGACGGGAACTCCCCCCTTTATCTCTTCTTTTTCTTTGCCTCCTTACTAATTTTTACTGAGTTCTGTACTAAGCACTTTGCATGGATTACTTAATTCTCATCATATCCTCAGTAGGTACATGTTCTTATTATTTCTGTCTTATAGGTGAGTGAACTAAGACTTTAGGGGAGGTAATTAAATTGCTTAGGGTCACTCAGCTTTTGAATGCTGGAGCCATGAGCAGATGCTTTTAACCACTGTTCTATTCTGCCTGCTTCATTAATTTTTTTAAATGATTTTTATATTTTCCATTGTAGTCGGTTTACAGTGTTCTGTCAATTTCCACTGAACAGCAAAGTGATCCAGTCACACATATATATACACATTCTTTTTCTCACCTTATCCTCCATCATGTTCTATCAGAAGTAACTAGATATAGTCCCCTGTGCTCTACAGCAGGATCTTAATGCTTACCTACTCCAAATGCAATAGTTTGCATCTATTAACCCCAGACTCCCAGTCCCTTCCACTCCCTCCTCCAACCCCTTGGCAGCCACAAGTCTGTTCTCCAAGTCCATGAGTTTCTTTTCTGTGGAAAGGTTCATTTGTACCATATATTAGATTCCAGTATGAGAGTCTCTAGTTCCATCCATGTTGCTGCAAATGGCATTGTTTTGTTCTTTTTTTCGACAGAGTTGTATTCCATTGTGTCTATATACCACATCTTAATTCATTCATCTGTTGATGGACATTTAGGTTGCTTCCATGTCTTGGCTATTGTGAATTGTGCTACAATGAACATAAGGGTGCATGTATCTTTTTGAATGAAAATTTTGTCCTGATATATGCCCAGTAGTGGGATTGCTTGGTCATATGGTGGTTCTATATTTAGTTTTCTGAGATACCGCCATACTGTTTGTCATGTGGTTGTACCAATTTACATTCCCATCAACAGTGAAGAAGGGTTCCCTTTTCTCCACAGGCTCTCCATCGTTTGTTATTTGTTGATTTGTCAATGATGGCCATTCTGACTGTGTGTGATGATATGACCCTGTGTTCTTTGTGATAATGTTAGGGAAAAACCAAAACCATGACAAGAAGCACAGACCAAAGAGTGGGCCCAGTAGCTTTTGGAGAACATGAGTTAGAATAGTTTGGCTGTAACAAAGGACACTTTTGCATAGAAAAGTAGGGAAGAGTAGGAAAACAGATTAGAACCCCAAAAATATTGTGAAATATGAGCCAGAAGGTAGTTGCATAACTCCTGACCCTGGGATGATGATAGTGACACAAAAAATTAGACTGCAGTGAAAAATGAGTCATTTACTTTCTTCTCCCTTTCTTCCCTCCCTCCCTTTCTCTTTTTAAGTGAAGAATTTAAAACATATAGAAGTAGACAGAACACTATAATAAACCCTGTGTGTACATTACTTTCCCCTGGCCAGTCCTGTCTGATCCATTTTTCCAGTCACCCCCTTGTATTATTTTGAGGAGATCCCAGACATCCTGTTTCACTCACATATATTTCAATGTATGTCTCTAAAGATAATGACTCTTTTTAAAAACATAGTAATGATACCATTGCCATTAATATCATCAAATATCCAGGTAGTAGTCAAATTTCTAGTCATCTCATAAAAGTCATACTCTTTAAAAAGTTTATTTGAATGGATCCATAAGAGTTTCAAATGTCAGTGATTGATTTGTCTTTTAAGATTTGAGTCTGTAGGTTTATTCTTCATCTCCTCCACTCCTTTACTTTGACCCCCTGGAAATTTATTTACTGAAAAATCAGATTGTTGTGTAAAACTTTTTTCTTTTCCTTTTTTTGAGCCATGCCCACAGCACGTGTAAGTTCCCTGGTCGGAGATTGAACCTGCACCACAGTAGTGACCCTGGCCACAGCAGTGACAACACTGAATCCTTAACCAGCTGCACCACAAGGGAGCTCCTGTGTAGAACTTTGCCTAGCTTAGCTTTTGCTGATTGCATTCTCAACAGTGTAGTTTAACATTCTTATCTTCTGTATTGCCACAAATTGGCAATTGAATATGGGGTTTGATCAGATTCTTTATCTATTTTTGGACAAGGCTTCATAGGTAGTGATGTATTCTGGCATCAGGGGCATATAAGGTCTGGTTCCCTGTTTTTGATATCGCATCCATCCTTAGTGCATGTTGATTTGCTTGAATACTCCTGTTAAAAAAAAAAAAAATCCCCTTTTCTACTGTTTGGCTACCCAGTGGGGCAGTTACTATAGAAAAGGCAAGACAAATGTTTGATTTATTCACTTTATTAACCAGTTTTCACAATACTGAGTTGGTTCCCTAGCATCCTTTTTTTTTTTTTCAAGGATCGCACCAGTAGTATATGGAAGTTCTCAGGCTAGCTGGTGGTATAATCGGAACTACCACTGCCTACCACAGCCACAGCAACGCAGGGTCCAAGCCACATCTGCAAGCTACAGCACAGCTCACGGCAATGCCAGATCCTTAACCTACTGAGTGAGGCCAGAGATCCAACCTGCCTCCTAGGGCCGCACCTGAGGCATATGGAGGTCCCCAGGCTAGGGGTCAAATCTGAGCTGTAGCACTGGCCTACACCACGGCCACAGCAACACCACATCTGAGCTGTGTCTGCAACCTATGCCACAGCTCATGGCGATGCCAGATCCTTAACCCACTTAGCAAGGCCAGGGATCGAACCTTCGTCCTCATGGATACTAGTCAGATTCTTTTCCACTGAGCCAGGACGGGAACTCCCTCTTCCAAGATCTTGAGAAGATTGCTGTAACAAGAGGAAAAAGCTTTAAAAAAAGGTTATACTAATCCCAAGTAACTAACTGTAGATATATTAGCCTAACCTTTAGAATCTTGAGTTTTTAGAGAGCAATTAAGGTTTTCATGATTGTAACTATCAAATTGACTTTTCTCTGAGATCCTTATCAGACATACAGTTGGAGACACGTCTAATTTTTTTTTTTTTTTTTTTTTTTTTTTTGTCTTTTTGCTATTTCTTGGGCCGCTCCCGCGGCATATGGAGGTTCCCAGGCTAGGGGTTGAATCAGAGCTGTAGCCACCAGCCTACGCCAGAGCCACAGCAACGTGGGATCCGAGCCGCGTCTGCAACCTACACCACAGCTCACGGCAACGCCGGATCGTTAACCCACTGAGCAAGGGCAGGGACCGAACCCGCAACCTCATGGTTCCTAGTCGGATTCGTTAACCACTGCACCACGATGGGAACTCCTAATTTTTAAAACATATCTAAAATTTCAAATTCAGTCCTTTCCATAGATTGTAAGAAACATTTGTCTGGCTTTAGACTTTTCCAGGAAAATCTATTTACTTAAAAATCAGCGTTCATATATGTTAGTACTGAAATTGTAAGCTTTTTTTAGAAAATAGAATTTATAGTTCTTATAATGGAAGCATAAAATAAAATTTACTGAGCTTTACCATTTACAAAACCCTCTTCATATCCACTGTCGATTCTTGTAAACTTACAACAACCTAAGTTCCTGTTAAGTGATTATTTTCTGACAGATGCTATGCTGAGACTTAAGACAGATTATTCATTTAATCCTCATAGCAATCCTGTGAGGTTGGTTCTCTTATCATTCTTATTTACAAATTAGGAAACTGGGGCTTAGAGAGCTGAAGAAACTTGTCTGTGTCTTATAGCTAGGAACCAAGGGGCCAGGGATTGAGCTCTTGCTGTTAACAACAGGGCACGTATCTGGATTACACCCATTTTATAGATAAAATAAATGACCCCTTGGGAATATCTCTAGTCTTTTCCAAGGTTTCTTGGTTAGTACATGATGGAGCCAGGACGAGAAACCCTGAATCTCCTACTGCCAAGCCAGTGCTCTCTTCTGGAAAGCCCAGAGTGAGAGGGCCCCAGTGGGTGGGCAACCCTGACATGCTCAGGCCTCTGTCAGAGCTCACTCCTATGGCGATAGAGCCAGAAAGGGAGGACTAAAAAAATTTGTGTAGCAGCGTTTTATTTTGATATAAATGACCCAGCTGAATTAGTGCTTAATTAGGACAGTGTATGTCTGGAGACTGAACTGGTGTTTGTTATCCCAGCCATACTCACAGTGTTCTCCACATCCAGATCCTTAGGTAGAGGAAAGTCATCATGTGGACCATTTATTGAGCTTTCTTTCCTGCTTTAGTGCCATGGGTTTGGGATTTTTTTTTTTTTTGGCCACTCAGAGGCTGAAGTCGTCCCTGCGCCCCCCGCAATTCAAATCATAACATAAGTAGTTGATATTTATTGTCTTTATTTTCTGCTATACATCAGGTATTATGTTAAATTCTTTAATATTTTTATAGATTTATTATTTGTCATAAAAGAGATCTGTACAAAAGCATTGGCAAGATCATTCTTTACACACTACTTAAACGGAACATTACAAATACAGTTTGAGCATCTGCTGTACACTTCAGTTGCATTTTCCTTCCTGCTCCCAAGAGATAATCACTATCTTAAGTTTGGTGATTGTCACTTCCATACTTTTTTGTTTTTTTTCCATTTTTGTTTTTCAAGTTTATTGAACTATACTTGATTTGCAAGGTTGTGATAGTTTCTGCTGTAGATTGTCACTCCCATACACTCTTTTTTATAAAAACATTGCTAGGTTGTTTCCACTGTGGTGCAGTGGCTTAAGAATCCAACTGCAGTGGCTTAGGTCACTTCAGAGGAACAGGTTTGATCCTTGGCCTGGTGTAGTGGATTAAAGGATCCAGAGTTGCTGCAGCTGTGGCTTGGATTCAGTCCCTGGCCTGGGAACTTCCATGTATTGTGGGTGCGGCCGTAAAGTTAAAAAACAAAAAACAGAAATTCCCATCGTGGCTCAGTGGTAATGAACCCAGCTAGTATCCATGAGGCAGTAGGTTCGATCCCTGGCCTCGCTCAGTGAGTTAAGGATCTGGTATTGCTTAAGCTGTGGTGTAGGTTGCAGACGTGGCTCAGATCTGTCGTTGCTGTGGCTGTGGTGTAGGCTGACAGCTGCTGCTCTGATTCAGCCCCTACCTGGGAACTTCCATATTCCATAGGTGCAGCCCTAAAAAGCAAAAAAAAAAAAAAAAAACCAACCAACCAAACAAACAAAAACGAGAGAAACAAACCATCGCTATGTCATGCATTTACTTCTAAGCAATATGTTGCATAGTTTTAAAATTTTTATAATAAGGAGTTCCTGTCTTGGCTCAGTGGTTAATCAATCCAACTAGGAACCATGAGGTTGCAGGTTCAATCCCCGGCCTTGCTCAGTGGGTTAAGGATCTGGTGTTGCCGTGAGCTGTGGTGTAGGTTACAGACACAGCTTGGATCCCGTGTTACTGCTGCTGTGGCTGTGGCATAGGCTGGCGGCTACAGCTCCAATTAGACCCCTAGCCTGGGAACCTCCATATGCTGCAGGTGCAGCCCTAGAAAAGACAAAAAAAAAAAAAAAAGAGAGAGAGACAAAATTTTTATAAGAATGGTGTTTTATTGCAAGTATTTTTACCGCTTGTATTTTTCATTCAGTGTTATATATGTGAGAGTTATCCATATGGGGTGTGCCTCTGATAAGTTTTTTATTTTTATTTTTTTTCGCTCCTATCTGAAAAATTTATTGAATGTATATAGTTTTTTTTGGGGGGGGGGCTTTTTAGGGCCGCACTCATGGCACATGGAAGTTCCTAGGCCAAGGGTTGAATCAGAGCTGTAGCTGCCAGCCTGTGGCACAGCCACAGCAATGCCAGATCCAAGCCACGTCTGTGACCTACATGGTAGCTCGCGGCAACGAGGGGTCCCTGACCCACTCGGTGAGGGATCAGACCTGCATCCTCATAGACACTAGTCTGATTCGTTTCTGATTCGCCACAACGGGAACTCCCTGTGTATACTACTCTTTTTCCATTTTCCTGTCGATGGGATGGTCCTGCTATGAGTATTCTTGTACATGGCCCCTTGTACACAGAATTCTCTCGGGTTCTAGGAGTGGAGTTCTGCTAGTGGAATTACTATAAAGAAGGGTACCTACATCTTCAGATTTAACAGATTTTTACTAAATTGTTTCCTGTAGAGGTTGGTGCAGTTTGCTCTCCCTTGGGTAGTGTCTGCGTTCTCATTTCACCATAGCACTTGGTGTTATCAGACTTTCTATTCTATTTATCGGTTGTTCAATATAGTCTTATGCTTTTTAACATTTTTAAAAACTTTGATATAAGCCTATAAACATCAGGACAGCAGATTGAGCTCACTAAGAGAAGCAGAATGACTTGTTCAAGGTCAGGCAGCCAGAAGAGGGCTGACCCTGGATTAAATGATAGCTCTGCCAACACCAAAGCCAGTGCCTCTTCCTCTGCACCTCCCTCCCTGGGGATCATGGCACTGACAGTAACAGAGTCTGCTCTGTAATTTAAGGACTAGTTGTGGAATTCTGTGCATTATGTCCTGCTTTTCCTTTCATTTCCTCATCTGTTTCTTGAGATCTCACTAGCTAACCTCTTGCTTTAAAAAAAAAAAAAAAACTTAAAAGATTTGTTATAAGAGAATTAATAGGAGTTCCCATCGTGGCTCATTGGTTAACGAATCTGACTAGAAACCATGAGGTTGCAGGTTCAATCCCTGGCCTTGCTCAGTGGGTTAAGGATCCGGCGTTGCCGTGAGCTGTGGTGTAGGTCACAGACGCGGCTCAGATCCCGCGTTGCTGTGGCCATGGTGTAGGCCAGTGGCTATAGCTCTGATTAGACCCCTAGCCTGGGAACCTCCGTATGCCGCGGGAGTAGCCCAAGAAACGGCAAAAAAAAAAAAAAAAAAGAGAGAGAGAATTAATAAACTGAATAGCAAGCCCAGCTCTTTTTCCTGTTTGTACCTAGTATTCATGTTTCTCTGTCAGTGTATCAAGAGCTGACTGTCCTGCCTTCAAGAGAGTCCCAGGGGAGGACATTTTCTTCTTTCTCCTTCAGGAGCCTCTAAGGATGTAGGACTGCCATTCTGGGCTGTGTTCCCAAATGGACCACAGTCCTTCTGTCATCTCATAGTAGAAAAACATCTATCTAGGCAGCAAGAAAATGAATACATAGATTCACAGAATGGTATCTCTTTGTGGCTAAAAGCTGCTTTTCATAACAAATGCAGTTGAGCCTTTTTAGCAGTTTGGCAAGAGATAAAGAATCTCTAGTTGTTTTTTTATTTTTTGGCTGCACCCACAGCCAAAGTTCCCAGGCCAGGGATCACAGTAGTGACCTGAGCCACTGCAGTGACCATTTCAGATCCTTAACCTACTGTGTACCACAAGGGAACTCCAAGAATCACTAGATTTTTGTACCTTAGGCGAGCCAGGTTGCTGTTGACAAAGTGGCTCTTTTGATTCATTTTTCTTTTACCTTTTTGTTGAAAGATAATAAGTATACTGAAAAGTGTCTGTGACTCTGGTAAATTATTGTGATTATTTTTACATTTGCTATTTGAAGAATCAGTTGAATAAATAATAATACTACTATTATTTATCTGTAACTCTGATTTTTCAAAAACTCAGGACACCATGGACCCAGCATCCAGTCAAGAAACAAGATTACAAGCACCTTTTGTGTCCCTTTGCCATCACTTATCACCCACCTAAGAATAACCTCTGTTCTCACTTCTCATGACTTGGACTAGTGTAGCCTGTTTTTATGAGTTATATAAATGAAATTATATAGTGCACACTCTTTTGTGTTTGTCTCCTTTCATCCAACCTTAAAGTTGTGAAGTTCCTCCAAACACTGTTGCATATAAACAGTGGATTCTTCATTCTTTTTGCAATATAGTATTCTGTTACGGTCCTGTAGCACATTTTGCTATAGCATTGCCAGTATTTTGCCAGTGATACATACATGCTTAGTGTATTCAGGGTATGTTCCTGCTTTATCTCTGTGTTTTAAATGAACCTTAAGATAAAGGTTAGGGATTAGAATGGTAAGATATTCAGGTACATTAAAATCCAAGGAGAAGGAGCTAGAGGTAGTCAACCTAAAAGAATTTTAAGCAGTAGATGGAGGTTATGATCTGGTCTTTATAAACTTTGATTTGAGATTAAAAAACAAAACAAAACAGATTATTGACCAGACTGTGTATAGCCACATCAGATTACACTTAGACTGAAAATCTGATTTCTGTCTATCACATTTATGGTCAGTTGAAATAAAACTTGACTTCTCCAAGCATGGGTGTCCCAGTGTGTGAATCTTGATTCACATGTTGTAGGAATCTTAACTTGGCAGTGTGAATGAATAAGGACTCTCTGAACTGAGGCTTTAGAACCTTCACTTAGTGGAACAGGGAGGTGCCGTCAGTACTCAGGTTTCACCTTAATGTGAGAGAACTTCAAAGCATTACCTAGCAAAAAAGCTTTTTTTCTTTTCCTTTTCTTTTTTTCTCCTGAGGAATTAGGACTCCACATACTTTTTAGATGACTTGGATCCCTCAGGTAGAATGAGGGGATGTTTTAGGACCTCAGAGTACAGCAGATCCGGAATTGAATTGGATCTTCAGTGAAACTGAGAGGGCTAGTGAAGAACTTAGAAACTGGACCAGCAGGCTACTGCTGGTGAATATGAGTACATTAGATTGTTCTCTGACTAAAAAAAGGTTAATGAGGTTAATAGATGCAAACTATTGCCTTTGGAATGAATAAGCAATGAGATCCTGTTGTATCGCACTGGGAACTATATCTGGTCACTTATGAGGGAGCATGATGGAGGATAATGTGAGAAAAAGAATGTATATATATGTATGTGTGACTGTGTCTCTTTACTATAGAAAATTGACAGAACAGTGTAAACCAGATATAATGGAAAAAATAAAAATCATTTAAAAAAAAAAAGGTTAATGTGTACTTGCTGGGCTGTTTCTTGCACACTCCACTAGATAAGTTGATTGAAGTCTTCTGGGGCATAAATCTTGGCTCAGAGTACTATGCAGCTCTAAAGCTGAAGACTGGGTCTGAGAACGCCATCTGGTGGCTCTCTCTAGATAACTAATTTAGTGAAAGAGGGACTCTCCCAGTGCCAGTTCATCAGCCATTATAATAACCCAAGGGGGGAGAAAACACATCAAGAATGTGATCTGCCATAGTTTCATCTCTACAGATCAAAGACAGGAGCTCATTTAATAGTATAAGCAGGAGCAATAATACAAGTTATTATACTAGGATCTTAGGATATTTCTAGTCAAGATGCCATTTTCAGAGAGTTGTCAGTCATTGAAATTCCACCTCCCAGTCTTTAAATGACAAGATCTTTATTAGAAAGGTAGTACTTAGAGACTTTGACTGTTTGCTTTAGACATGCATATTTTATTCTGACTGAATTAGTTATTAATTTCATAAGAGATCTCATAGTGGCACACTCTTGCATCACTTGAGACCTACAAAAATAGCATTGCATCCTATTTTTACCAGTCTAGGTCAAATCCATGAGAACTCACATCACAGATTTAATGCTTCAGCCAAGAATAGTACATTTCTTTCCACAAGTAACCTGGCAAGTTCCAAAAAGATCCCTCAGTGACTATGTTCAATTAATTATGGAGCACACAGGGAATTGGAAATTAAAAGAAGTGTGAATGGAGGCTCTGTGAATCTCATTTTGTCTTATAAGTGCTTGTAATCTGACTATCTCATAGGAATTTTAGGAAACATAATTCTTATAAAGCCCTTTAAGTTCTTGAGGGAAAACTGTAGACTAAGAGGTTACTAGTTTGTACTGTACTGTCCTGTTTATCCAGGTTATGATCAGGCATATTTGTCTAATCATTATATGTGTTTCTTTGAACTCTTTTTAAAGTTTACCTTATGGTAATGTCAGGAATAATTACACAACTTTAAAGTTCACCTATTTTGCTTTTTCTCAGAAATGTTTTTCCTTCCTCTCAGGTAATAAATATACTCTAGAGACTAGACCAAACCAAGAAGGCATTGATGTAAGACAAGAGCTGCTGAAATTCCATTCTACTTATTATTCATCCAACTTGATGGCTATTTGTGTTTTGGGTCGAGGTAAGAAGCCTTAAAATTGTCTCATAGAATTGGATAATCTGGGTTTTACATTTTGGCTTTTACAGAGTATTGGAAGAATGATATAAGATATTTCATCTACTCAGAGGCTTTTTAAAAAACAAAAAAAACACCAAAAAAACGCTGCACCCACAGCGTATGGAAGTCCCCAAGCTAGGGATCAAATTGGAGCTGCAGCTTCCAGCCTACGCCACAGCCACAGCAACACCAAATCCAAGCTACATCTTCAACCCACACTGTGGTTCATTGGCACCACCAGATATTTAACCCACTGAATGGGGCCGGGGATTGAACGCTCATCCTCATGGATATTAGGTTTGTTATCACTGAGCCACAATAGGAACTCCCTTAAATTTTTGTCTTTCTTTCCTTTTTTTTTTTCCCCACTCAAAATCTTTTGAAAATGATCTCCTTGTTGGAGAATATATGGAGGGGAATTTTGTTTTTAACTCACTGTGTTCTAAAACAAAGCCTAGGCTGGTGTTCCCTTGGTGGCTCAGTGGATTAAGGATCCGGCATTGTCACTGCCGTGGCTCAGGTCACTGCCGTGGTGAGGGTTCAGTCCCTGGCCTGGTAACTTACACATGCCGTGGACACAGCCAGAAAACAAAAACAAAAACCCAAACAAACAAAAAATATCTGTATCATTTCAATAAGCACTTATTGGGCAAGTAACAGTGACAACAGATGACTCAGACATGAGCCCTGCCCTCAGCGTTCTTAGTGGAAGAGTCGGGAGGATCTAAAAGAAACAAAGAGTGTCTTTGTTTCAGTTCCCTCTCTCAGTGTGACTGACCTATGTTCAGCTCAGTGGATTGGATGGCAGGTCTGGAAGAGGGGTCCTTACAGTACAGTGATGTGCGGAGGAAGTGGGCTCTCTTAGAGGATTAATGGATAATCCTCTCCTTCTTCTAGGAGGAGGGGAGAGGAAGAATAACCATGTGGAAGGATCTCTGTCACAAAGAGACAAAAAAGTTTTTCTCTGTTCTCCCATGAGGCCATCCCTCTAGTTGTGGCAGCACCAGTTACCTGGACACTTGACAAATAGGTAACTGTCAAGTAGAGACCCTAGGATTGCCAAGTCCCGGTGATGTAAAGATGAATGGGACTCTGTTCCCTGATCTCTGTAGCTCACAGCTAAGCGGTGAAGACAGACGGTGCATTATCAAACAGCAGCCTTACCTTTAAAAAGCTGCAGTGTGAATTTGTGCTTTTAGGGTAGAAATACTCAAAAAGGAAAGGCATACTTGGTAGAACCTTCCTCTAAAGGGTCTTGCTGTCATCAGCACTTCAGGTGGACGAATCATCATTGACCACCCACCTGTTTCCCGTTGCATGTCCCCTCTGTGTCTTTTATGTCAGATGTCTCTCGCTCCAAATGCATCTGCTTCATTCCTCAGTTCACTGTCATATAACAAGCAGCTATGGGTTGGTCTTTTATTTGGCTCTGGACATCTTGGGGTCCTTCCAAGAAACTGAAGTAAAAATACATATGTTTTGCTCAGTGGGTTAAGGATCTGGTGTTGCTGCAAGCCACGAGGTAGGTCGCAGATATGGCTAGGATCCTGAGCTGCTGTGGTGTAGGTCAGCAGCTGCAGCTCCAATTTGACCCCTAGCCTGGGAACTTCCACATGCCACAGGTGTGGCCCTAAAAAGAATAAAGGAAAAGAAAAGTACATGTTTTATAAATAAAGTGCACATGCCCACAGGCTTAAGCCTAAAAGAGAATTTCTTACTTTATCTGGACAATTCTCACATGATTAAGTGTTTTTAGGGAGTTTATGGAGAAGTTCAAAATGGGTCGTAGAATATCAAGGAAAATTTCTTATTTGATTCAAATGCTTCCTGACAGTAACAAGTGATGAATGTTTATACCATTTATAAATAACCTATTTTTGAGGAGATAGAGTCAAAGTGAGTAGTTGTCTTGTTTATAAAAAGATAACCTTGTCTACTATTTCCTTTAGAATAGTAGTAGTATATGTGCACAGAAAAAAAATTATCCCACAAAGAAAGTATTAAATGGAAATCAGTTTCTTCTTTATCCCATCTTATGACCTATATGCCCTCTTCTCAGAGATAGTCACCGTAGATGATTTTTTGTTATACTTCCAAAAGTAGAATTTTATTAATATACTTGTATTTTTGTATCTGTTAAAATAATTAAATGAGATTATACTACATGGCAATAAAATCTGCACTTTTCACTTAATAGAGCTTTGAGAGTTTTTTGTATCAGGAGATAAAGATTTCTCTCTCATTACTGCCTGCATAAAATTCCATTGTACAGATGTTTCATAACATGCACACACTGGTAGATGTTTAGGTCACTTCCGGTTTTTGTTATTGTTTATAATGGTGCTGAGTGAACGTCTTACACATAGCTTTATAAACTTTTGCAAATGTAGCTCTATAAAAAATATAGATAGGCAATAACATGGAACTTCACTTAAGTGACTTTAACTTTATTAGTAATCTTTGTGTGACTTTGGCATAATATGGTACAGCATCATATAATGTTAGACCTTGGAAGAGACTTGTGATCAACCTACCCAACTTTGATATTTTATAGAACCTAGAGTGGTTAATCGTTTTGTCCAGATAGTTTTGATGGGTAAAGTTGGGTTAGTACTAAAGTCCTCTGATCTCCTGATTCAGAATTCTTCTCACCATTTTATACTATTCCCCTGCAAAATCAGTTACTTACAAACTGTCAGTTTATTTGACTTTTAACAGTGGGTTTAGACTGTATCTATTTATAAAGTGAATGTTATAATCTGTTAGCTAGTGGTTTAGTACATGCCTGTTGGGAATCGTAGATAAATATAAAACACTTTTTTAAACTATAAAGAGGCAGACGTGTGAGGTATAATCATTATCAGTGCTGCATAGCTTCAGAAGTTTATACAGGTATCATTAGGATTTAACTGAATGCTTCAACTTTATCAGATGAAGTGTTTTTTAAAAATCCTAGGTTTTTCCTTTTTATAGTCCTGAGATTTTGCAGGAGATCCTGAGGGGCTCCCCCCCTCCCCTCGCTTTATTGAGATGTATTTAAAATATAACATTGTATAAATTTAAGGTGTATAACATAGTGATTTAATAGGTATATATGATCCAAAGATTTTAAATACTACCCATCATGTGTTATGATTAAAGTTCTTTTTCCATTGTCTGTTTTTTCTTGTTTGTAGAATCTTTAGACGACTTGACTAATCTGGTCGTAAAGTTATTTTCTGAAGTAGAGAACAAAAATGTCCCATTGCCAGAATTTCCTGAACATCCTTTCCAAGAAGAACATCTTAGAGTAAGTGCATGCATTTCTAGTATTTTTTTCTTTTTTAAATGTATAGACATAATATATACCTAGTTGATCAAAGAGTACATAAAAATTTTTTGGAGGTTTCATTATTTATAGTGTTTAATATTAATCTAGATAGTCAAATCAATTTCACATTTCTGATCTTTGCATGCTGAAAGTGGTTTTGGTATCTATAACCTTGGCAGACTGTAGAAGCTATTACCTAGTGCCAAAGGCAAACATCCAAAAGTATTTAGCTACATGGTGCAGGGGACCAAATGTGGCCTGCATACGAACTGTAATGAAATCCCACCACGAAGGAATCTGGGTCATTTATTTCTTTGTGGTCAGTATGATTTTCTCTGGGAATTGGTTCTTTCCTGAATTTGAGATTCTTCTGTGAAAATCAGTATTCTTCATAGTTTGTAAATATTTTTATTCAATAGGAGTTATATATAGCTAATCTTTTGTAATCTGTTTGCTTGTTTTCCCTAGCAACTTTACAAAATAGTACCCATTAAGGATATTAGGAATCTTTATGTGACATTTCCCATACCTGACCTTCAGAAATACTACAAATCAAATCCTGGTCATTATCTTGGTCATCTCATTGGGCATGAAGGCCCTGGGAGTCTGTTATCAGAACTTAAATCAAAGGGTGAGTTTTTTGGGCACCAGCTTCTGAGGGTAGCCCCCCAATTCCAACATGGTTTTTTATTACTCTGGCTCTCATTTCTCAGTATTTTTCTGAGAAGGAATATTTTCAGATGAGACTGTTGAGGGTTTAGTAGAGAGTGAGGTGGTGGGTGTTAACGTGCTTGTTTTTTTCTGCTATGGGTTGTTTTTTTTTTTGTATTTTTCCTATAGTTTGTTTTACCCTTTAGTATTGAGCAGTGAAGTTTAGATATTTCAAAAGGGATAGTGGTGCATGTTTTAAATAAGATCGAGGTTTAAAAAAGTAAAAATTCACATTGGATATTCTTTACCGTCTCTGTGAAATGTCAGCGCACATTATGTCTCTCTGCTCTTATCCATCAAACCGAAGGGTGTTCTAGGATCAGTTGATAGATGATTTCCAAGGCCCCTCTCAAGTCACACTCTGTTTTTATGTAACACTTAAGCACAGTAGTCCACTCTTGATTTGGGAAATGATTTATAAAGTCCCAGAGAAAGCTCCCAACCCCAGTTCTGAAATTGCTTTTCTGAACTGAATTTTTTTCAGTCTTTTCTGCAAGAGGTACATTCTGATCTCTTGGGATCATATAGAATAAATTTCTTAAAATTATTTATCTTAAAAGAAGAGACACATGTAATCATACTGATTTCCTTTGAATGTTACAGGCTGGGTAAATACTCTTGTTGGTGGGCAAAAGGAAGGAGCCCGAGGTTTTATGTTTTTTATCATTAATGTGGACCTGACTGAGGAAGGATTGTGTAAGTATTGACCTTTTTGTTTTTGAATAAAAAATTTATTTCTTATGATTTACTTTTATTAATTTATGCTGTGGATCTCTTTTTGTTGTTGTGTTGTTGTTGTAAAGCTATAAACACTTTATTTCATACCATTTTATCCAGTATTTTTTCATATGTAACTTGGATGATTTTTCCCTCCTTATCAACTGATTTATAGTGTACTTATAAAATGTATATTTGTCTTTTATTGCTCATTTACTGCCCCAAAGCCCCTTCTGTCACATATCTCAGATCCTGGAGGGCCATGTGTGTGGGACCCTAAAACCAATCTCAGGGAAGGGAGAACCCCATTTCTAAAAGGGACCATCTTCTACTTAGCTGAGTTACCTTAGGATCAAACTCATTGCTTTGAAGGATTTGAGAACTAAATGATTTTTAAGTGTGCCCCTTTTTTTCCAGTACATGTTGAAGATATAATTTTGCACATGTTTCAATATATTCAGAAGTTACGTGCAGAAGGACCTCAAGAATGGGTTTTCCAAGAGTGCAAGGTACTTTTGTTTCACCAAAATTTTTCTTAAGGAAGCTTTTCAAGAAACAAATATACGTGAATTAGTTTAAATTTAAGGCCCAGTGAAACTTTTATTTTTTTTCCTCCTAAGCTCTGAAACTTTGCAATGCATAGCAGCTTTAATTAAGGCTTAGTTGTACTAGTCTCTTTGGCTACGTGGGGTACAATTAAGAGTTAAGGCATCATGTATCCTTTTTTAAGAGGAAAAGGAAAGAAATCAGACGAAAGCCAGCAGTTTCTTGAGCTTTTATCTACCAAGGCTTACTTTATTCTCTACCTGAAGCTTATGTGAGCTATGTAATCTTCAGATCTGATGATAAAAATTGTAGCAAACTCTCCAAGTTCCCATCATGGCTCAGTGGTAACAAACCAGACTAGCATCTCTGAGGATGCAGATTTGGTCCCTGGCCTTGCTCAGTGGATTAAGAATCTGGCGTTGCTTCGATCTAAGGTGTAGGTTGCAGACGTGGCTCGTATCTGGTGTTGTTGTGGCTGTGATGTGGACCAGCAGCTGCAGCTCTGATTGAACCCCTAGCCTGGAAACTTCAATTATGCCAAGGGTGTGGCCCTAAAAAAGCAAGAAAAAAAAATGTAGGAAACTCTCCAATAGTGAATCATTTTATATATGATTTTGTTCTTAAAAATGATTTTATTGTTTTCTGTTTGGAAAAGCATGGCTCTTTTTTTTTTTTTTTTTTTTGGTATTTGTCTTTTTTAAGTTTTTGGAGACTTCTTTTAAAAGGTTTTTTAAAATACGTACTTTATATTTAAGGCTTATCAAAACAAAATGAATTTTAACATGAGACATCCTCTTTACCTAGATAAAAGTTTAAAGGTATAATCTCTGCTTGTAAAACTTAGGACAATAACTTCTAATCAGAATGCAGTTCTTTGAAAAGGTCAACAGAGTCATCGTCTGTGCAGCTGTTAGATCTCACAAAGTTCCTGCACAGTTTTCCTAATTCTTTGACTAATAGTTGCTACCATTTAGGTTATAGAATCATAGTTTTTGTTTGTTCTTTTCGTTTGTGTTCTATACACTTCTAAATTAAGCATAGCCATTTTTTCCCAGAAATTGTAATAGTTAATATGGAGTAGAAAGTCTATAGTGCAATCCAAACTCCCTTCAAAAAAAAGTATTTCTAAATATTAGAGGACTTAGGTCTAATTGGATTAACTTTTCATTTTAGGACTTGAATGCTGTTGCTTTTAGGTTTAAAGACAAAGAGAGGCCACGAGGTTATACCTCTAAGATTGCAGGAATATTGCATGTAAGTTTATTGTTATTTTACTGTATACATTGACAATCCTGTATATATTTGCAGTCCTCTGTTGAAGCTGCTTCCTAAGACTTTAGACTTTGTAGTCAGGCAAACTTTGATGTGAAGATATGCTTAAAATATTAATTTTCATCATGCTAAAAACCATCCTCTGTAATATTTTCATTTCATTCATTTTGCTCATTGGATTTAAATATTTTTCAATTTACAGTGCACTAGGTGCTACTTATGTGAAAGCTATGGCTCATCCTCCATTTCCATTGCTGCCACGCTAGTATGAGCTACCATCATGTCTTGCCTGGGGCACCATCAAAGTGGTCCTCATCTGGGTTCCCTGTTTGCCTTCTTCTCTCCAAACACTGTTTATTTTTCCAGCCTCAGTGATCTTTTGAAAACCAAAGCCAGATTGTTTCAGTCCTCTGTGTCAAGGCTTTAGTGGTTTTTCATCAGAGTTGGAACAAATCTAAATTTTCACCTTGACCTAAAAGGCGATCTGGCTCCAGCCTGTCTCTTTGCCTATATTCTGTCTGCTCCCCATCCCACCTCTCTCATTCCCATTCCACTCCAGCCACACTGGGCTATCTGCCTAATCTTCAAGCATCATCTTTATTAGTCCCTCTTAGGGCCCTTACATTTGCCGTTTTCTCTTCCTGGAACACTCTGGTCTTTGCATGGCCAAGTTCTTCTTATCATTTGGGTCTCCACTCAAGATGTTTCTCCCTCAGAGAGATCTTCCCTGACCTCCCAGTCATGACCCTGTCCCTTTTTGTATTTTCTTCGTAGCCCCTATCACTATAATGACAGTATTTGTTGGTTTATTGTCCACCTCCCTCCCAATTAGAGTATAAGCTTCTTAGAGAGCAGGGGCATCATCTCTCTTATCTAGCACTGTATCCACAGCAGCACCTAGAATAATGCTTGACACAGAATAGATGTTGATTACATGCTTGTTGAATGAATGAATAAATCTTTCTCAGTAAGTTGCTCTTACTAAAAAAGCATCTTCTGTGTTATTTGTCTTCACTAACTGAAAGTATAAGCCATCTCCCCCACAACTTTCTAAATGCTCATCTGATTTCATTCATAGAAATTTGAGTAGAAATTCTGTTCATTAAAATGTATATACTTTATATTAAGAATCCTATGGGTGTCAGCATTTAAGCATCAAATTTTCTTTACTAACAGGTACTCAGTTTTTAGCCAGAGGTATTACTTACATTTTTCCCTAGTAAAACATGATTTTGTTCTCTATAATGTAAGTATGTTTGGGATTTAACTGCAGAATCATCCAGCAATGTGAAGTTGCTTCAAGTGTGGTAGGAAAGAGAAAAGAATCAGAAATTTTTCCAGTGGGGTAAAATTTAATTAAAGGAAGCAGGGGGTATAAATACAGGATTTAATGTGTTAGAGATCTGTTTGCTTTAGTAAGTTAGATTCTGTTGTAGCTTTGCACATTTTATTTATTTATTTATTTTCCTTTTAAAAAGTACTATCCCCTAGAAGAAGTGCTCACAGCTGAATATTTACTGGAAGAATTTAGACCTGATTTAATAGAGATGGTTCTCGATAAACTCAGACCAGAAAATGTTCGGTGAGTTGATCTTCAGATTTTACTGTTATATACTAAATTTTCAATATGGATTACAATCTGAAAATTTGAAATTGTGAATAAAATGCTTTTAAGCTTTTTATCAAGCATGATTATAAAAGTAGAGTAAGCGTAATGAGCCAGTGCCAAACTTAAACAGTCAGTACATGGCTGGTCTTTGTTATCTATGTTCACCCACCCCTCTTCACTCATGCGCCCTCTACTCTAGATTATTTTAAGTCAATATCGCTAAAACATAAAGATTCTCTTTCAAAATTTCATTATGAATAAAATATAATAGATCATTTAACATGGCATCATCCTAAGTCAGACGCCCAAAGTGTCAGCTGTTCTGTTTGTTTCTGTTTGTTTGTTTTCACGTATCTGGTTTTATGAGCAAGTGAGGATAGCCTCTTTTTTTTTTTTTTTGAGTGAAAGTAAGGATTATATTCTCAGAATGCTTCTGACAGACCAGTGGTTAACCAGGGGATCCAATGTTGGAGGAGCTCTTACAGTAACAAGTATTCCTGGTAGGGAAAGATCAGCCCTAAAGAGCTTATGAGCTACCACATGGTATTTCTGCCTTAAAATTGAATTTCATCTGTATTTCCTTAAGTCATGAATAGAAGGAACACAGTTCATTGGCACATATATTGCGTTTTGAGTTTTTCTTCTCTTTTGAGCACATATTTCCAAGATTTTCCTGGGAACTTGGTTACCAAGTAAATATGTTCTTTGGAACAGTCATTTTATGAATAAAATCAACAATCTGGTAAAAAGATTTATTTTTTTTGAAGAGAAAATCCTCTAACAGAATTAGTCTATCAAAGTTGTTTTCCTGACATATACTAACAGTAAACAATAGGAAAATTAAAAGAAATATTATTGGTAGTCACACAAATCTATGCATATGATGATAAAATGACATAAAACTCTACATACACATTGTACCAACATGAATTTCCTAGTTTTTTTAATTAAAAAAATTAAAATATAGTTGATTTACCATGCTGTGCCAGTTTCTGCTGTACAGCAAAGTGACTCAGTTATACATATGTATACATTTTTAAAATATTCTTTTTAAATGGCCACACCCACAGCATATGGAAGTTCCCAGGTCAGGGATTGAATCTGAGCTGCAGCTGCAACCTACCCTGCGGTTGTGGTAGCACCAGATTCTTCAACCCACTGTGCTGGATCAAGGATTGAACCCACTCCTCTGCGGCAACCTAAGCTGCTTCAGTTGGTTTCTTAATGTACTGCACCACAATAGGAACTCCTTTATATTCTTTTCCATTGTGGTCTGCCCCAGGAAATTTGATATAGTTCCCTGTGCTGTATAGAGTAGGATCTTGTTTATGTATTCTAAATGTAATGGTTTGCATCTACCAACCCCAAATTCCCAGTCCATCCCACTCCCTCCCCCAAGCCCCTTAACAACCACAAGTCTGTTCTCTAGTCTGTGAGTCTGTTTCTGTTTTGTAGATAGGTTCATTTGTGCCATATTTTAGATTCCACGTATAAATGATACACTATGGTATTTATCTTTCTCTGACTCTTAGTATGAGAATCTCTAGTTGCATCCTTGTTGCTATGAATGGCATTATTTTGTCCTTTTTTTATAGCTGAGTAGTATTTCATTGTATATATGTACCACATCTTCTTAATCCATTCCTCTGATGATGGACATTTAGTTTGTTCCCATGTCTTGGCTATTGTGAATAATGCTGCTATGAACATAGAGATGCTTGTACCTTTTTGAATTATAGTTTTTTCTGGATCTATGCCCAAGAATAGGATTGCTGAGGAACTTCCATACTATGCTATTTGCTGACTTGTTAATGACGGTCATTCTGACTGACATGAGGTGGTGCCTCATTGTAGTCTTGATTTGCATTTCTCTGATAATTAGTGATGTTGGGCATCTTTTCATGTGCCTCTTGGCCATCTGTATATCTTCTTTGGAGAATGTCTACCTAGGTCTGCCCATTTTTCAATTGGATAGATTTTTTTTGTTGTTGTTTGTATATTTTGGAGATTAAGCCCTTGTCAGTTGCATTGTTTGCAGCTATTTTCTTTCATTCCATAAGTTGTCTTTTCTTTTCTTTTTTTTTTTTTTTTTTTTTTGTCTTTTTGTCTTTTTGCCATTTCTTGGGCCGCTTCTGTGGCATATGGAGGTTCCCAGGCTAGGGGTCAAATTGGAGCTGTAGCACCTGGTCTATGCCAGAGCCACAGCAACTTGGGATCCCAGCCACGTCTGCAACCTACACCACAGCTCACGGCAACGCCGGATCGTTAACCCACTGAGCAAGGGCAGGGATCGAACCCGCAACCTCATGGTTCCTAGTTGGATTCGTTAACCACTGTGCCTCAACGGGAATTCCGTCTTTTCTTTTTTTTTTATGGTTTCCTTTGCTGTGCCAATTTTCTAGTTTTGATACTGTATTATAATTGTGTACGATGTAGGTAGCCATTGAGGGAAACTGAATGAACTGTACTATTTTTGCAACTTCTTAACTACAGGAATCTATAATTATTTCAAAAAAAATTTTTAGAAATTATTTACAATAGCAACAAAAACAAAATATTTAGGAATGAATTTAATCAAAGATAAACAAGACATCTACACCGAAAAAAAATGACAAAACAGTGCCAGGAAGTATTAAAGACCATGTTTATAAATTAAGAGACTTGTTATTATTAAAATGTACGATATCTCCATTTTGATTCACAGACTCAGTGTAATCACAATCAGAATCCCAGTAGGCTTTTTTTTTTCTTTAAGAAGTTGGTAAGCTGATTCAGAAATTCGTGTGGATCTATAAAGGACCTAGATTACCTGGAACACTCTTGTACAAAGAATCAAAGAACTCAGCTGCCAGATTTGAAAACTTACTATAAAGCTGCAGCACTTAAGACATCATAGTATTGGCATAAAGACAGAGAAATCATTAAAATATAACAGAGTTTAGAAATAGGCCCACACATATATGAGCAATTGATTTCTCTTTTATTGTGGTAAAAAAAAAACCACATAAATTTATCCTAAGTATTTTTATCTAAACAACCATTTTAAGTGTACAATTCAGTAGTTTTAAGTATATTTGTGTTGTTGTAAAATAGATCTCCAGAACTTTTACATTTTCCAAAACTGAAACTATGGCCATTAAACAACTCCTCTTACCCTTCTACCCCACCAGGTAATCACTGTACTTTGTATTAATTTGACCACTTAGATATCTAATGTTTATGGACTTAATGTTTATAAACCTGTCTTTATTTCACTTAGCATAACATCCATAAGGTTCATCTAGGTTGTAGGATATGACAGGATTTCCTTCTTTTTTAATTCTGAATAGTATATTCCATAGTATGTATACATCACATTTTTTCTATCCATTCATCATTAGTCAGTTGATTTTCTGACAAAACACAAACCTAATTAAATCAAGGGAGGAAAGTCTTTTCAACAAATGGTGCTCTTTTGCCTGCCATGTATCTTATGGAAAAAGGCTAAACTTGACCTTTACCGAACATTCACAGAAATTAATTAGAGATAGATCATAAGTCTAAGTATAAAAGCTGAACCAAGAAAACTTTTGGAAGAAAATATAGTTTGAAAATATCTTTAAAACCCTTAAGATAAGCAAAGATTTTCCAGAGCGTGCAAAGCAGTGTCCATTAATGAACAGCCATGGATAAATTGGACTTCATCAGGGTTAAGAACTTCTGTTCATAAGGTGATTTATACATTTGCTTACATGATTAAAATACGTGGAAGAAAAACAGAACAAACTAAATCATTTTAGGTAAGTAAAATAGTTTAAACGTTTCTGTTTTCTAAACACTTTTTAAGATTTCTCCCAGTGACTGGTTGTGTAGTTTTGCCACCTGCTAGTCATGCTATCTTGAAAGATCACTTTTTTTCCTTCAACCAGTGTTTATTGAATAACTAATGTGAAACCTCAGAGGTCATTATCCTACAAAGGGGAATGTGTGGAAAGTTAACTTTAATAATGTCATGGAAGTGGGATCAAATGGCAGAGGAGCAAGATGTGCTGCTCACCTTCTCCCACAAATACATCAAAAACAAACAAACAAACAAAAACCTGCAACTGCATGTAGAACAATTGGCACAGAATATCGACTGAATGCTGATGGAAGACCTTAAACCTCCAAAAAGGGCAAGAAACCCTAACTAGGGTTAGAAACATAACTGGGCAGAAC
This sequence comes from Sus scrofa, assembly GCF_054392235.1. Classification (NCBI taxonomy): domain Eukaryota; kingdom Metazoa; phylum Chordata; class Mammalia; order Artiodactyla; family Suidae; genus Sus; species Sus scrofa. The sequence goes on along the minus strand of NC_139396.1, from coordinate 126,238,529 downwards.
AAATGGAAAAAAAAAAGAGGAGAAGAAAAAGGAATCAGGACAGGACCAGTAATCCTGAGAGGGAGCGGTGAAAGAGGAAAGGAACCTGCACCCTGCCACCTAACTGACAGAGAGATCAGCCCTGACAAAGAGGGATCCTCAGAGCATCGGAGAAAAGCGCAGCAGCCAGACTGAGGAGGGCAAAGCAGAAAAAATGCTGCAAGATCATCAGTGTTGTCACCCCCAGACACCACAGCCTGAGATGCTTGGGCGGGGGCTGGGCGCTGAGACTTAGACTCTGGAGGTCAGTTTCAGGAAGAGGAATAGGTTGGCTGCATGAAGACAGCCTGAGGGGCTAGGGAGTGGCGTGCCCTGCACTGAGGAACAGAGTGCTGTAGCTGAGGGAGCACAAGAGGAGGCCTAGGCCCACAGGAGAAACAGGGCACCATTGTTGGGAAGGGCAAGAGGAGGAGGGGTGGGACCACCATAGGAATCTTTCTCTGCACACACGAGGGCTCTGGGACAGTGGAGTGCCTCTTGCGCAGGTTGTTGAGGCAAACTGCTGCAGCCGTCTCAGACTCCAGAGGTGGGCACAGCCTGCCATCATTAGGGGTCCATCTATAGGCACCACCTGCAGCCCCAGTCACCTCAGGGGTCACCAGCTAGGAGGGCACTGCAACCGAGAGCCACCCATTGCCCTCACTCCCCTGGGAGCCCATAGGCTCTACTGTTGCCACTGCCAAGGTCTGTGGGTGCCGCCTATACCTCATTGAGGGACACTGTCATTTCCCAGGGCCCTGCAACTAGGAGCACCCTGTACCACCTTCCCTCAGGTCCTCACCACTGTCAGTAGTCCAGCAATTGGGCACTGGCTACAGGCACTGTCCATTGACTCCATCTTCCTGGAAGCAACTGCAGGCTATACACTGGCATACCCCTTATCAAGGGGATAATAGCCTGCACACACTGAGGAAGCATCCAAACCAAAAACAGCCCTCATGCAAAAAAAAAAAAAAAAAAAAAAAAAAAAAAAAAAAAAACCTCACAAGCTTCCCAGGGGCACTCCTCCCATTTAAATACCCCTCCAAGACTATAGGAGTTGTTTTGGCCATACTACCCAAAGCTGTCTACAGATTTAATGAGATCCCTATCAAACTACCCATGTCATTTTTCACAGAACTAGAACAAACAATCCAAAAATTTATATGGAACCATAAAAGACCCAGAGCAATCCTAAGGGCCAGAAACCAGGCAGGGGGTATAATTCTCCCAGACTTCAGACAATGTTACAAAGCTACAGTCATCAAGACAGTGTGGAACCAGTACAAAAACAAACGTGGACCACTGGAACAGAGTAGAGAGCCCATAAATAAACCCAGATACGTATGGTCAATTAATCTTTGACAAAGGAGGCAAGAATATAAAATGGGAACAAGAGAGTCTCTTCAGGAAGAGGTACTGGGAAAACTGGACAGCTGCATATAAATCAGTGAAACTAGAACACAGCCTTACACCATGCACAAAAATAAACTCAAAATGACTTAAAGACTTATTAAGACAAGACGTCATAAAACTCTGAAAGAGGACATAGGCAAAACAAACAACTCATACAACAGTACAAAACAAACAACCCAATTGAAAAATGGGCAGAATGCTTAAATAGACATTTCTCTGAAGAAGACATACAGATGGCCAGCAGGCACATAAAAAGATGTTCAGCTTCACTAATTGTTACAGAAATACAAATAAAAACTATAACGAGGTACCACCTCATACCAGTCACAATAGCTATCGTTGATAAGACTACAGATAACAAATACTAGAGAGTGTGTGGAGAAAAGGGAACCTCCTACACTGTTGGTGGGAATGTAAGTTGGTACAACTACTATGGAAAACAATATGGTGGTTCCTTAGAAAACTAAAAATAGAACTACTATATGATCCAGCAGTCCTACTCCTGGACATATTATATATCCAGACAAAACTTTCATTCAAAAAGATAACATGCACTTCTGTGTTGATTGCAGCGTTATTCACAATAGCCAATGCATGAAAACAACCTAAACGTTCATCAACAGATGAATGGATTAAGACGTGATACACACAATGGAATACTACTTAGTTGTAAAAAAGAGCAAAATAATTCCATTTGCAGTAGCATAGATGGTACTAGAGATACTCATACTAAGTGAAGAAAGTCAAAGAAAGACAAATACCATATAATGTCACTTACTTGTGGAATCTAAAATATGGCACAGATGAACCTATCTATAGAACAGAAATAGTCTCACAGATGTGGACCGAAGACTTGTGGTTGCTAAGGAGGAGGGAGTGGGATGGACTGGGAGTTTGCATTTAGAAAGGATATAGCACAGGGAACTATAACCAATCATTTGTAATAGAACATGATGGAAGATAATGTGAGAAGAATGTGTATATATGTATGACTTGGTCACTTTGCTGTATAGCAGAAATTGACAGAACATTGTAAATCAACTATAATAAATTTTATCATTTAGTTACCTTCAAAATTGGAGTTCCACCTGTAGCTCAGCGGTAATGAACCCAGTTAGTATCTGTGAGGGCTCGGGTTTGATCCCTGGCTTCCCTTAGTGGATTGAGGATCCGGTGTTTCTGTGAGCTGTGGTGTAGGCCAGCAGCTACAGCTCCTATTTGACCTCTGTCTAGCCTGGGAACTTCTGTATGCTACAGATGTGGCCCTACAAAGACCAAAAAAAAAAAAAAAAAAAAATCCTTGAAAATTGCCCATCTGCAAAGTGCAGTAGTATGTTATCTTTCTGTGTGATGCAAAATGATTTAACAAAGTGGAAAATTGTTGTACAAATATGAGGTATTTAAGACTATGTCATATAATTAGGATGTGCTTTTTTTGCAAGAAAAATCAGAATTTAAATTACGTGTATATATTTTTGCAGCCCTAGATATAGTTATTTGACCCCACAACATTATAGGAGTGAATTTGCAGGAGCATGCATTTTTCTTTTGTTTAAATTGCCTGTTTCTAATTCCATATCTTATTCTGTTAGGGTTGAGAACCTCTTTTTTCTCTCTACCCTCACCTTGAAAGAAAAAGCACTTTATTATAGGATTGATTTCTGTGGCTGTTATAACTGTAACTGCAGTCAGTGACATAGTGCAGAACAACCTGGGACAATAATGCCAGCTGCCAGGCCAGACTGAGATTGCTTGAGGGTAAGATTCTTGTCTTTAATACCCACTGAGACAAGTTTAACGTTGCAACCAGGTAGGAAAATTAACAGCAAAATCCTTCAGAAGGAATGGAACCTTAAGGGTCATTTAATCCACCCTCCTTCAAGTATGTATCTCTTCTGCAATGTCTGTCTCTAACAAGTAGTTAACAGCTTTAGCTTAAATTCCTTCAAGGATGGGACACTCATTAAATACCAAGGTAACCAATTCCATTTTTTTCCAGTCCTACTTACTAGAGAGTCCTTTGAATGTTGACATTTGATTTACCTTTTCAGATGTTTACCTGTTACTTCTCCATCATCATCATCACCCACCTTCTTTGATCCTATCATTTGATGCCCGTTTTACCATTTTCAACTTAAAAGTACAGCTATACATTCCTTGCTTAAGTCATGAATAAGCCTGTCCATTTGGGAGAAGTAATTCTTGGTGAATCCAAGTAGGTCCCAGTGATAACTGTCTCTTGTCCAAATGTTTGACAGTCTGACAGTTGACTATAGAATTTTGTCAGGAGGTCTGTGCCTAATCCACTTATTTATGATTTTTAGGCTATGTCCCTTTTCCTCTCTGAACATCAGAGCCTTTGTCATCTTCAATCTTCTGCCTCTTTCCCTGTCATGTGTTACCTCTAAAAGGTGATGAGCAATGATCCTTTGGATTTGTGAGTTGCCTGAGCATCAGAATGTGACTCATCTATGTTGGAGATGTGAGTTCATTTGAGTCACCTGGCTCACTCATTCAGCAATCCTAGACTTCAACTCCTTTTTTTCAGTTTTTCCATTATTTGGTCCACTTTGCAGTTTAAAGACCTGTGTTTCTTTTTCGGCTACCTGTGGCATATGGAGTTCCCGGGTCAGGGATCAGATCCAAGCTGTAGTTGCAACCTAAGCTGCAGCTTCGGCAACTCGAGATCCTTATCCTGCTGTCCCAGGCCAGGGATCAAATCTGTGTCCCAGGGCCCCAGACACTGCAAATCCTGTTGCGCCACAGCAGGAGCTCCTAAAGACCTGTGTTTCTCTCAAAGACAATGTGAAGAAGAGATCATTAGTCCTGTCATCTACTAACATGGGATCAGCATATCACATTTGCTTTAGGTCGTGTGTCCCATTAGATTATGAGTTCCAGGTAGGAACTGTATTTTATCTTTCCCAGAATTCAAGCTAGTAAGGGATCAGTAAAAGTTGAATGAATTCTCTAAACTTTTAGTCTAACTTTTCTTAATTCCTTCTTATTTTAAGAACCCTCAACCCTTTTTATTTCTTGGTCTTTTTATGGCCGCACTCCTGGCATATGGAAGTTGCCAGGCTAAGGAGTTAAACGGAGCTGTTGCTGCCAGCTATGCCACGGCCACAGCAACACCAGATCCAAGCCACGTCTGTGACCTGCACCACAGCTCATGGTAATGCCAGATCCTTAACCCACTGAGCAAGGCCAGGAATCGAACCTGCATCCTCATGGATACTAGTTGGATTTGTTACTGATGAGCCACGACAGGAACTCCAAGAAACTCTTCTTAAAAATGTTTTTTTAAAAGCACTTTTATGACCCTCAATTTCTTTAGCACTTTTGCCTTCTCATCACTATTCTTTAAGTTTGATTTTGAGTCTCATCAACAGATTTTTTGTACCTTCTTTCTTTTTCTGTGTGTACCTTTTAAAATACGATATGGTACCATGATATTTTGGAATTCTAGTAGAAAGGATGGAATTTAACTAACTCGAATTCCTATTTAAAAGGTAATGAAACTGAAGCCCAGAGAGTTGCCTAATTTAGATCCTAACCATGATTTTGGCAAGATCTCAAAGAAAACGAGTCATGGTATTGACGAGAATCCAAGTTTCTGATGGCCAGGTCTGTGCCCTTTCTGTTAGCTCTGTTTGCATTCATCACGATTACCTGTGAAACCTCTTCTCATTCTTGGCTGTCTTCCCTCTTTTCTCTCTCAGGGATTATTTGCAAAGGTCTTAGGAGAATTAATTCCTTGGGAACATACTGCCTTTTGACATATGTAGTGAGGATTATTTCTGAATGGGTCCCATCAGCAGCAGCAACTATTTCTTTTGGAACGTTTCTAAATGGCTGACTTGGAATCAACACTCAGCATTCATTATATCCCAGTGTTTCCTTTTCTTACTGTTGTAAGTTTTGGTATGAAGATAAAAGGTCATTTTCTCTCACATTTCTAAGGATCATGTCAGTACCATGTGAGTAGCCAATTCTTTGTGGATGGAATTAAAGAATAGCATTCACGGGAGTTCCCTTTGTGGTTCAGTGGTAACAAACCCAACTAGTATCCATGAGGATTCGGGTTCCATCTCTGGCCTCACTCAGTGGGATAAGGATCTGGCATTGCCATGAGCTGTGGTGTAGGTTGCACACGTGGCTCAGGTCCCTCATTGCTCTGGTTGTGGTATAGGCCAGCAGCTGCAGCTCCAACTTAACCCCTAGCCTTGGAACTTCCATGTGCCTCAGGTGGGACCTTAAAAAAAAAAAAAAAAGCATTCATACGCACACACACTTAAGAAAAAACTCAACAAGACCGTATTGTTTTGGGGTTTTTTTTTTTTTTTTTTTTTTTTTTTAGCATAATTAGGTTTCTAGTAGTCTAAGATGCTGCAGTTTCTGTGCCAGTTTTTCTCAACTGTCTGCAGTGAAATAGCTTTCTGTGGTGTACTTTGATTATTGTGACCTCTTTTTTTCTCCCAATCAGATACTCTTGTGCTTCCACATTCTGGTTCATAGATTTCTGTATATGTTTGACATATGTCTACTCTGTCTTTTCTGTTATTCTCCCTTTATAATGTATTTGTTTTAAAATGCATACTCTTCCATTGTATTCCAGTTTTGAATTCCTCAGTGGTATAGTAACTCTTCTTGGTCTGCAAAAGTATCTCTTTTTCTTAGGCCAGTAATTGGCATTTGCCTGGTTTGAGGACCTTCATTTACCTACTTCATATCTACTTTCTTAAGTTAACATTGCAACTGTTATCCATACACTTTATTTTGGTATCTAACTGTCTAAATCCCTTAGGATTGTGCCTAATAAATCTCCTTTCTTTCCCCCTCTTTTTAACCTGAGCATTACTGGATGGCCTCCAGGTTCTGCTTCTTTCTGTGTCATATCATCATCCTCCAGAGCATTTGGCAACTCTCCCCAAGTTTTTTCAGTTTCTTTCTCAAAACCAGGTTTACAGTGTTCTTGTTCCAGAGAACAAGTCCACTGCCAAAATCTCAGTCTTCACGAGTTATAATCAGTCCTTTGCTCATTATTCTGATGCATGGATTGTCATTCAGGAAAAGCAGAGACGTTTATGTAACAGACTTTTCCAAAATCAAGCATCTCGTGGAATAGAAGATGGGAATACTACCTCTCTTGCACGTAATTCCACTTCATAATACAATTTTCCAGGTATCTCCTTGCAAATCTATCCATTCATTCTTTGAGAAGTCAGCAGGGGTGGAAGCAGTTTCGAGCACTGAGTCTTAACTGGCTCTGTCATGTATTGAATGAATGTCTTTAAGAAACATCACATACCCTTCATGTGGCTGGGTGAATTCTGTATACATTCTACACATACCCCTCATAAGGGATTCTCAAATTGCCAACATATATCACTTCTAGACAAGATAATGGGCTTCTTTCATCTCTTAAACTCTATGATTCTTCTGCATGTTTCTTATTCTTATTTAGCATGTTTTCCAGAACTGGTAGTGGTCAGTGGCAACTAGGTCAGATCAAGAACACCTTAAACTGGAAGGTTAGGAGTTCCCGTCATGGCGCAGTGGTTAACGAATCCGACTAGGAACCATGAGGTTGCAGGTTCGGTCCCTGCCCTTGCTCAGTGGGTTAACGATCCGGCGTTGCCGTGAGCTGTGGTGTAGGTTGCAGACGCGGCTCGGATCCTGCGTTGCTGTGGCTCTGGTGTAGGCCGGTAGCTACAGCTCGGATTCAACCCCTAGCCTGGGAACCTCCATATGCCGAGGGAGCGGCCCAAGAAATAGCAACAACAACAACAACAAAAAGACCAAAAAAAAAAAAAAAAAAACTGGAAGGTTAGTCATATTAATAGATGGGTGAGTCGGATTGCTTATGGCAGCTGTCCTAACGCAAGTGATAAAGCCAAGTCCAGTTAGTCAGGTAGAATATTTTATTTGATGAATAAGAAATAGATGGTGGTTCAGATAGGCATTGAAATTGGGGAGATCCAATGATAGGTGTTTGGAACATAGCGATTAGGATTCTGAAAGTGAATGGGAGTTTTGATGGCTAGTAGCAGGCTTTCAGCTGTGAGGCTGACATTCAGAGGCTAGTTTTCTGAATTGAGACATGACATAAAGAAGAAGTAAGACCAATAACAGGACTGACTGCATGACAAGACTTCCAAGCTATTGGCCTAGAACTCTATCCACAAGATTCAAAATAGGATTGGTCCCAGCCTGCACTCGAGTCCACTGGTCAGAGTGAAATGATTCCACTTTTGATAATTAAAAGGCAGCAGCAGCAGAAATGTCCCTGATGGTCCTCCACTGGAGTTCCACTGGCACAGAGCTTCTTTCATTCCTCGACCTATCTTTTGACATTATTTTACTTCTGCCTTCCCTTCCTGAACTTTTTTTTCCTTCTGCCTTCTTTTCTGTGCTGTTTCTACTCTCCCATCAGAAAAAGATAGAGATGATTTGCTTGGTCTTGTCCCCTTCTCCTCTAGCAGCAGGAAGGCCAGTGAACATGTAGTGCATACAGTTGATAGTAGTCTCTAGCAGAAAAAAAAAACAACAGAGTACAAACTTAGCAAGTAATAATGAAAGGTTTTTGGTTTGTTTATTTATTTATTTATTTTAATATCTGAATAAGCCAACAAGTTTTCTTAGCCATCCCTATAACCCTGGGCCTGAGCTGTTCCTGGGAAGGGTACTTTGTTTTGCTTTTTAAAGGCCTGTTTTTCTTTTTTCATTTTTTTAGCTTTTTTTTTTTTTTCTTTTCTTTTCTTTTTAGGGCTGCACCCGCAGCATATGGAGGTTCCCAGGTTAGGGGTCTTATTGGAGCTACAGCTGCTGACCTATCCCACAGCCACAGCAATGCAGAATCCAAGCCATGCCTGCGACCTACACCACAGCTCACAGCAATGCTGGATCCTTAACCCACTGAGCCAGGTCAGGGATCGAACCCACAACCTCATGGTTCCTAGTCAGATTCGATTCCACTATGCCACGACAGGAACTCCAAGGCCTATTTTCCAACTGACCTTATTTCATTTTTCCCCTAGCTGCTCTTCTTTTAACATTTTAGTCAGTAGCATTCATAACAAGAATATTTCCTGCAAGCAGTTTTTCACATTAAAAATGATGGGCTGTAACCAAAGGAGAACAGAGACTCTGATCAAAGACTTCTGTACATTTGTTGCCATTTCAGCTGAGCCTCATAGGACTTACTGGATCTTAGAGGCCTAACAACTTCTTGGATGTTATTTACATTTTTATGAGTCAGATTCTATAAATTTATATAAACAACATGAGTTTATAGGTTTTTTTCCATCTCTCTCTAGGGTTGCAATAGTTTCTAAATCTTTTGAAGGAAAAACTGATCGCACAGAAGAGTGGTACGGAACCCAGTACAAACAAGAAGCTATACCAGACGAAGTCATTAAGGTAGGGCTAACTCATCTATGAATACACCTGATGACTGAGGGACACACCAGAACATGAGTTCCCTCGATCCACCAATTCATGGCTCAGAATGTGGAGAGTGATAGCCCAGCGCTTCTGTACCATCCCAGGGGATGGGGAGAGCCGGATAGGTTTTGCATGAGGAAATGGCACTACACCCACCTCCTCATGTGTCTGTCAGATAGCAGGGCTAGAAAGCAGACTCCCAGCCTCATGTGGTCAAAGATCATTGAAGTTCAAGGTACACAGGGATACCAAGGCACCAAAACAGGCAGAAAGGGATAGCAGTAGAGGGCATGAAAGACAGGTGCACGGGCTTCCGAGAGCTCAAGATCTTGCTGTGCACACAGGCGGGGAGCAATTTCTGGGATTCATACTGTCTTCACTTTAGGGGAGGACTGTATTTTGTACCTCATATTGTATCATTGCTCTTTTTATCAACACAAGGGCATTACAATTTATTTCAAGACAGATGTGTATAGATAATATGTTAGCTCATTCATTAGTAGTCAGGATTTTGTTTGTCCTATCTACTCGTCCGGTACTTTTTTTTTTTGGTTCTCATTGGCTGTGTAGCTTTGAGATTGTGTCCTTTTTTTTCATAGGAAGACACCTGGAAGCCTCACTCTGACTAAATTCTAGCTAAACTCAAGTAATGGACATTTCTTAAATGTACCAGGGTAATGACAATACAGGAAAAAGAATAGCTTAAGAAAGAAAATTATTAATGGTACTTTCCTGACATAGTCACAGCATAGAAGCAAAGGTCTGAACCCCTTTAATATGTAAAAATGTCCATCTTACTAAACCAAGGAGAGCTGGTCTCCCATGAATGAGTGCTAGGTCCGAACACACCCTAAAGCAAGAGAGAACCCCTGTTCACCAAACTCTGACCATGGCAGACATGCCCCAAATGGGAATTTAAACAAATTCATCTGGAAGCTCAGCAGTGGAATTACTTGCTAAGGGTTTACCACTCCCTGCGATTGAGCCATTCTGAAGATTTAAGTTGCTACTTATAAATAACATGGCCAACATCCTCACCACCTGAGTGCCAGAAGATACAAATGCAAAGACCAAAATAGAACTGCAAGAGCTGCAAGACTGTGCCACATCAGCTGGAGGCCAAATTACTGAACCCAGAATCATTGGCAGTTGGTTGCTTTTTTTTAAAACAATAATAAGTCTTATAAATCAGAGTTCATCAATCAGTAGCCTGATCTGTCCCACTTAGCTTTTGGAAGTAGCCATGGAACAGATCCAACCTGCAGATGGTGTCAGTCATGCCCCACAAACCAGATTTAAATCTCAACTTTGTCCTTAACCTTATGCTTGAAATACTGATCCATTCGAAAAATGTGTTTATTTATTTATTTTTGCCTTTTTAGGGCTGCACCCAGAACATATGGAAGTTCCCAGGCAAGGGGTTGAATTGAAGCTGCAACTGCCAGCCTACACCACAGCCACAGCAACGCCAGATCTGAGCCATGTCTCTGACCTACACCACAGCTCACGGCAACGCCAGATCCCCGACCCACTGAGTGAGGCCAGGAATTGAACCACTACCCTCATGGATACTAGTTGGATTCGTTACTACAGAGCCATGTCGGGAACTCTTATTTGAAAGTTCCCATGGTCATTTGGGAGAGGAGCAGGCCAGGCCTTTATAAGTCCTGAAGTGAAATAAGCCTGCTTTAATCTAGTTTTCAACCTTACATGCAAGTAATTTAGTACAGCTGAAAGTTTAAGCCAAATAAATGATCTGTTGTCTGGCAGTTGTGGGAATGCATTTTTGTGCAAATTACTCTCCATTCTTTAATGAACCAGAGCAGACGTCTTCGTACAGACCGGTTAGCCTTAGTGTTCCAGTCTCAGATTGTTACTTCACCTTAACAGGTCATTTTAAAGATGTGTAAAGAGGAAAAGTAAGTATATAAGTATAAAATCCTGATTAGTACCAAAGACTCCAGCTCAATTTCATGAAAAGTCATCAATAGATCTTGGGAGTAGCCTCTTTATATATGATGAAAAAGAATGCTGTGTGACGTATAGTCCCAAAATATTCTAGCTCTTAAGCAAAGTGACCGGTTTAAACTCTCAAATCAGTTCTAATTGCTATTGTGTTTTTTTTTTTTCTTTATTCATTCAGAAATGGCAAAATGCTGACCTGAATGGGAAATTTAAACTTCCAACGAAGAATGAATTTATTCCTACAAATTTTGAGATTTTGTCATTAGAAAAAGAAGCAACACCATACCCTTCTCTTATTAAGGTAATATGTTAGAATCAGTGATATTAAATTTAGGGGACACAGCTGTTACATGGAAGGAGCTAGAGAGATGATTTCTTGCCTTTGGTACTGTATTGATTTGGGGGGGGCTCATACCCTAGAGGTAACAGAAAAGTTGCAGAGAGAATAACTACAAGAAATATTAAAAGGCTAAAAATGTTAAAAGTACTAAACAACATAGAATATAGGGAATTGTTTTCTTTGCAGAAAATAAAAGTTAAGTCTGGACTGTAGTCACAAGTCTATTGAAAGATAGCGAGAGGCCTCTTCTCCATGTTCACTGAAGCCCCAATAAGGAAGTAGATTTATTTTTATTTTTAGAAAGTGTATTTATGCTGCATTGTAAAGTTAGAGGCAGGAAAGAATCTTTAAAACCATATCCAGGGGAAGCTGGTGGATTCCTGCCCTTAAAAACAATCCTTTCTCATTTTGTCAGAGCAGCTCTATGAAGTTAATAGTGTTATAAGCCAGTGAGAAGAATGACTGAGAAGGGGGTTTTCTCTTTCTTTTTCAGAATATTCTTTTCATGTCATTATTTCACACCTTGGCAAATTGTGTAGAAAAATGGATCTGATTATTATAGCATATCCTCTTTTCTAAACTTTAAAACTAACTCGAATTTCCAAACTTACCACTGTAGACAAACATCTTTCTCTTTTCTTCACATGACCAACCATCCACATTAACTCAATGAGATAAGAATTAGTGTTTAGGAATGTGAAATTTAATTTATCTCAATTGGATTAATAATGAGACAACCATTTTTCTTTAAAAATAACATTTGATGAGTTAGAGGTTAGGTTATTCAAAGAGAAAGCTTTTTTTTTTTTTAGTGGGATTTTAAAATTATAGTTGATTTACAGTGTTGTGTGAGAAAGCTTATTCACTTCAATTTTTTTATTCTTTGTTTTAAATTGGCCATCTTAGCATGAATTAAGAACATTATATCCCGTGTCAGAGTTTCAGGGTAGTTTCAGTGAACTTAAAGACTTTAAACTATAGTATGCTTGAGCAATAGGGTGAGTCAAGGGAGTGGCTTATTTGTTCACCCTTGACTATATTAGTTACCCATTACTGTGTAACAAATTACTCCAAAATCCAGCAGCTTAAAACCACAGATATTTATTTTATCTCATGCAATTTCCAAGGGGCGGGAATCTGGAAGTGGCTTAGTTGGGTAGTTCTGGCCAGTGACTCTCATGAGGTTATAGTCTAGCTCTTGGCTGGGGCTTTGGTCATCTGAAGGCTCAGTAGGCCTGGAGGATTCTCTCCCAAGTTCACTTGTGTGGTTTGGAGCTTCCCTTAGTTTTTTACTACATGGACCTCTCAAGAGTTGCTTGACATGGCAGCTGGCTTCCTCCACAGTGAGTGATCCAAGAGAGAAAAAGTGGTTAGATGGAAACCAGAGTGTCTTTTATAATCTGATCTCAGAAGTATCATACCATCACTTCTGCCATCTTCTCTTGGTCTCTGTGTGAGTCCAGTGCAGGAGAGAGGACCACACAAGGTGTGACTTTCAGCAGGCAGGTATTGGTGCAGCCCACCTTGCAGGCTGGCTTCCATATACCCACCCTCCAAGGACTCCTGCATCTGCCTCCCAGCATCCAGAAAGACAGGGACAGGACAGTTGGTACTAGCTTCTCTCTGTCTCTTCCTTCTGTGTGTCTTATCTCTTTAACCCAGGACGAGGATAAAAGGGTGATTTCTCTCTGCTGCTGGAATCACCAGTCATCTCTCCAGCTTCCCACCAGCTAAGCCTCTGAGTATACGTCAAGGACAGTAGCCTGTCCAGAACAAAACTCAGCTATTACCTCTGTCCTCCTCCTCTTTTTTTTCTTTCTTTCTTTCTTTTTTTTTTTTTAATATCCCCACCCGCGGCATATGGAAATTTCTAGGCCAGGGATCAAATCTGAGCCACAGCTGCAGCAAGGTTGGATCCTTACCCCACTGAACCAGGCCAGGGATTGAACTGGCGCTGCCAGAGACAGCCCTGGATCCTAACCCACCGTGCCACAGCAGGAACTCCTGTCCTCCTCCTCTTGAAGAGTGATTTGAGTGAAGGTTTTCGCTGAATGTGCCCATAATTCTCTAAATATATTATTTCTTTATCACAGGATACGGCTATGAGCAAACTCTGGTTCAAACAAGATGATAAGTTTTTCTTGCCCAAGGCCTGTCTCAACTTTGAGTTTTTCAGGTATGTAAAATGAATCTAGCTACAAAGCTTGCTTTAAAAATCAGCAGTTACATTTCTAAACGGTTTCTTTGCTTCCTTAAGGACCTGTATTTGGAAATAAAAGGAATTAGAGTTATTTAGCCTAGACAGGGAAAGGCTGCTCCTTCCTGTTAAGGGATATTGTAAGAACCAAGACAGCTAATTCTTCCTTTCCATTGATGAGTACAGTCTTTAACTGAAATGATTTATGTTAGCTCTTAGGAGGACTTTCCTAAGCTTCAAGGTTTGGGGAAGGCTGTAGACTCACCAGAAGTTTCACTGCAGAAAGAGGAAATTATTTGGGGTATTTTTTGGTTGTGATTTTGGTTTTGTATTCCTAGAACTTGCCCAGAAGAAGAAGTAGTAGTTACTAAATGATCGTGTGTCCTTCCAGACCTTTAATTGTCTGAAGCCCTTAGATGCTACTTTCTCTCGTCCTGGCTTGGTAGATGTTTAGTAAAATTTATGAATAATGCTATTGTTGAAATGATTTCTCAATATAAGTTTTCGGTTCATCTGTCTTATTTGTGTGATAAAGTTATCATTCAATTCAGATTTTACTTAGTGAGTTTGCACTCCATAATTTTATTTTTCTAAATTTCAGTAGTCAGTGTTTATAAAATGAGCCTATCCTCCTTTAATAATGTTCAGTATAGTGATCAACTTTTGCTTTAATTGTTATTTGATTTGCTTGGCATGAAATTAAAGCTAGATGTGTTTTAAATGTTTTGGAAAAGGGGAAAAGAATCTAAGTAGAAAGATAATAGTTCAGCAACATGTTGAGGTTGTAGGGATATAAACTTTTTTTTTATAGCATGGGATTCATAGATTACCTAGAGCTGCCATGAGATTTTTTTTTTTTTTTTTTTTTTTTTTTTACTTCAAACATGGGCTTTCTGCTTATGGCTTATTGTTGGTAGAGAGTATTACAAAGCTGGTTTTATTTTTTGATATTCAGAGTTTCAGAGAGGTGTTTTTAACACTAAGCAGCTTGTCACACTGTCTTCCCATTTGACGTCTATGATTTGGTTTCAGAATACCTTTTGAGAGACCATTTGACATTTTTGCATTCTCTAAATTGCCCAACATAGTTCTCAGAATGAAAAATGTCTACTTCCCACCGGTCCCTCTCTGAGTTCTAGTCTCTAGAAGTAAACACTCTTAGGTTTCTTGTACATTCTTAACAAAATGTTCTGTTGGTGTGTATCCTTTTAATCTTTTCAGAAATAGGATAAGATTATGCATACTTACATGTTTTTAAAACACGTTAAACATGTAACATCTGATTACAAAAAAATGTGTTTTGAATTAACAAATGAACCAGGATTTAATTAAGCCTTCCACTTGAATCATACTCTCTTCTAAAAGTTAAAGACCCTCTCCAGTTCACCAGCACAGCTGCTGTGGACACAGCATTTTAGGACACTTCTTGGAATTGCATTCTGAGATGGAGCCATATGGCTTTGAACCCCAGATTTGGCTTTTTCTGGCTTTTCACTTCTCCCTGAGGGTGCCTGTGGGGATGAGCTCTTTCAAGGACTCTCTTGTTTTGGTGCTCTTGCTTATGTGAGTTGTGCCTCTCTAAGTTTCTGAGCTGCTCTTTGCCTAAGGAAGGAAGGCTGTCATCATATATAACACTTAAAAAATTAAATGACAGTGTTCTTTTAGTTTGCCAGGTGGAGAATGTTTGCATAGCTGTAGAATTTTTTCTTTGATTTTAATTCTCTGTGGCTAAACACTTCACCCCTATTTTTACTTCGTTATCTCTTTTTGATAAAATTGTTGGTTTTGCTATCAGTACATTGTTTGTATTTAACTGTGCTATACAGAGTGAAACGTATAGTTTGCTGCCAAACAAACCAAGCCAGGCATCTGCTTCAGATCCTTGACACTAGCAGTTTCCTTAGCCTGGGAAGTTCACTCAGATATCCCCAGGCTTGCTCCTTTGCTTCCTTCAGGTCTGGGCCCAGATGTGGCCTTTGCCTTGATTAACAATTTTATGTGAATTAGCCATCTTCCTCTCCCACTACCACCACTCCCCATCACTCCTATTCCTCTCACTTACCCCGCCTAATTTTTCTCCGAAACTCTCTCACCACCTGATGTATCATATTTAAATGTGTTGTTTCCTCCAACTAGACTCTAAACTCTGATGTCAGAGACGCTGCTGATTTGTTCCTTCCTTATTCCCTGTACCTAGGGAAGTGCCTAGCAATGTAGTAAGCTTGTAGTACATATTTTTGAATGAAGGAATCTTTTTCTTTCTTCTCATAAAGGTAAGCAGTGTCACATAATCAGATGAGAAGGTCATTTGAATTTAAATCCTAACTCTGCTGCTACCAGCCTGGATGACATGAAAAAAAATGATGTTTCTTATTTGGGAAATGAAGATTTAATTTAGGTGATCTCTGTGGTCCTATTTAGCTCTTGCACTCTGTAATTGTTTCCTCTCTTTCATTGCTCTCTCTCTCAGGTAAAAATTTTCCTATTTTAAAATGTGTGTCTGCAGTTATGTGATGGAAATTACCATTTATTTTGCTGACAGTGTTCTGGTCTATTAGTTGGAGGGAAACCAGAGATAAGCTAACATTGTCACAGATCTCACTTTTTCTCTTAAGTTCATACGGTCACGAAACTTCTCACTCTCATCTTCCTGTCCTCCCGGCTGGCTCAGAGGGAGAAAGAGAACGTGCAGATGCTGTCAGCTCTGTCAGCCATACCTTCTCCTATTAGCCTAAACATATTTTGGCCCGTCGCCACTCTTTACCTGCCCTGTGTTTCTAACTTGTCAGTTCTACCACACCCTCTTCACCCACCAGCACTCGTGGCATATTTCAAGCTCCTTTTTTTGGACATCTTGTTTTTTTCCCTCATGAGAAGAGACAGATTCAAGAATTCAGCACATGTCTTCAGAAAGTTATATTAACTGATGTTCCGTTCCTTGATTCTTCTCGAAAGGCCATATCACATCGGGAAGTAATAAATCAGCTATTTTACTGTCAACATTTTCTTCCAGCCCATTTGCTTATGTGGACCCCTTGCACTGTAACATGGCCTATTTGTACCTTGAGCTCCTCAAAGACTCACTCAACGAGTATGCATATGCAGCAGAGCTAGCAGGCTTGAGCTATGACCTCCAAAATACCATCTATGGGATGTATGTAAGTACCCACGTCTTAGAGCCTTCCACTCATCAACATTTTTTTATATTGATTTGATGGAAGCATTTTTGATTGAGGGTATGAGTTTAATTTCTTTTTTTAATCTTTGTGGATAATCATATTTTCTCATCATTTAATTTTTAAGTTAGCTCTTACTCTAAGTATTCAGCAGTATACCATTCATATTATGCAAATTTTCCTTGATTTCTTTTCTTTTTTTTTTTTTTAACATCTTTCATCAGATAGTCATATTTTTCTCCTCAAACAAAATCGGGCCTTGATTTAGGTTTAGATCTCACCCATTCTGTATCTGAAGTCTTGGTCTTTGACAACAGAGAATGAAATCTTCCTGCCACTGTAAAACATAAGGTTGGCCTGTGCTATTTCCCTAGGAATTCAGGTCATGAGGCTGCATATTCATACTCTTCGGTCATGTTTCTTCATTACCATGCCACTGCTTGAGGTATCAAAGCATTTCTTTTGTTTTTCTTTTTGTTAGTCGCTACATTTATGCTGATCCTCTCCATTGCAACATGACATACCTGTTTATCAGGTTATTGAAGGATGATTTAAAAGAGTATACATATGCAGCACGCCTCTCAGGTTTGAGCTATGGCATTGCATCAGGAATGAATGCAATACTTGTAAGTAAAATGAAAACCAAAGAAAAGGCATCACCCTGTTTAAGCATTATGTTGAGCTTGGGAAAACTATTAACTTCTGCATTTTAAAACAAGAAGATTGATGGTTTTTTCCTTGCACCTTTTTAATGACTGAAGAACTCAAGTTAGTATTAGTTCCACTAACCCATGATTTAGTAGAGTTTAGTGCAGTCTGTGAACATGTATGTGTGCTCCATTTATTTGCATGTTCCTCTGCTTGAAATGTTTACCATATTAATCCTGAAAGCATCTTGCTCTTTCCATGTATTTGAATATATTAACATGTGTAAGCGAAAAGTACCCATAGTTACTGTTGTGGTGCTGAATTTTACTTATAAGCTTCCTTTATTTCTACTGACAATTGTAGAAAGGTCCTTTGTTTAGATACATCTTACATTTTCATTAATTTCGTAGCATGTGTCATTAACTACTTTTAAGTGTGCTTTAAAATAAGCATTATTAAATACATCCCAAGAAATAACTAGATCCTTTGTCTTGAAACCATTTCTGGATGGTTCCAAATTTATGTCTCATTTCCAAATTAACATCCCTCTCCTGGCACACATTCATCTTCACTTTTCTTGAACGCATATTGTATGTTTTATAACAACTAAAATGAGAGCATGTGCTGTGTATTCCTCTCATTCTTATACAAAAGGGTCTATATTTAGGTTTTTAAATTTTATTTATTTTGCGGTGACTTTTTCTTCACACAAGTAACTTTTCTGGTAGTTTTTGCTTAATGTATAAAAATGTGTGTAACCTAATCATTCTCAGAGTCCAGGGGAATTTGAAGCTCAGGAACCAAAATAAAATCTAAATGGAAAAGTAATAATCTATAGTTTATTTTTTGCTGTTGAGTTTTAGAAGCATGTTACCATTAAAATAAGTAATTTTTAATCTGTGATAAAATGGGCTTTCTGCTAGTCAGTCTAGTTTGCGCGGTCCGTGATATGCTTTCCATGGCCAGTGACCTTCTCTCCTGCTAAGGTTCTTGCCTATCATTTTTCATAAGGTAGAGGCTTTGGTAGATAATCTAGTTGCAGTGTAGCCTCTACTACTATGGGTGCCACCATGTGGCAGTATAATCGTAGGAAATATGATAGCAGGCTTCCCCTGCTTTGCAAATGTCATGCCTTCAGAAACTGTTAAAGTAAATTGTCCTGAAGCAAAATCCAGACAGTACGCACAGTGCATCCTCACTTCACATCTGTTTTGCCATTGGCATTTGGTGCCTCAGCCAGACTCATCAATAAGCAAGGAGTGAGACATATGGATCTTTATTTGGCAATGTTGAACTGGAAAAGTAGCAAAATGCCATAATGTATAAAATTAGAGCTGCCTGATTTCTTAAAAGATGATTTTAAAAAATATTTATATATAAATAATTTGGGAACATATCCAGTAGTCTGCTAGATAACACTCCCCTATGATTTTCCACCTTCTTAACACATTTAGAAAAACCTTAAGCCTGCCATTCCTTAGAAATTATCTTTGAAAATTAATGTTAAAACACATTCTATAATTAATTTTCATTTAATGAGAACTTGAATTTTGATGTATAATGTATGCTGCCATAGTTTGGCACCAGGTGAGTTTTTCTGCTCTTGATTTTGTTTAGAAAAAGCTAAATTGTGCTTTTGGGTATTAGTAAACTAAAGATGGTTAATGTTACCTTCCTAAATGTTAAACTATATTAATGAGAAATTAATATTTTTATGTTGATGCACCTGGTTTGGGGATTTTCTAAATGTTTAAAAGTCAAGTTTAAGTTGTTTCATGATATTTTTAGACTTTTAATACCCTGAACCCTTTTGTAGCTCTCGGTGAAAGGTTACAATGACAAGCAGCCAATTTTGCTAAAGAAGATTATTGAGAAAATGGCTACCTTTGAGATTGATGAAAAAAGATTTGAAATTATCAAAGAAGCAGTAAGTTTTCTGCACTTATTTTTATGATTAATTTATTTTTAATTTATAAGGTAATACTGCCATATTACGAAAAAAGAGGCAAGGGGGAAAAGAAGTGTTCATCTCAACCTGTCATTGCTAAATTCTATGCTCTACCCAGAAAGAAAGCCTGGGAGGCTGGTGGACATCTGGCCCCCTCCTCTGTAGGTCCGAAGAGTTAAGTCAGTGCAGTACTGACTTTCAGAGAGGAACCTGAGGTAGTCCTACTGGTTTTCAGGGCCTCCTTGATGTTTTCATCCAACCTCCATTGAAGAAGAACCCTGAGTTCTCTTGCGCCACACTGGATTAAGAATCTGGCATTTTCACCACAGCAGCTCAGGTTGCTGCTGTGGTGAGGGTTCGATCCCTGGCCCAGGAACTTCTACATGCTGTAGTCACGGCCAAGGAAAAAAAAAAAAAGAAAGAAAAAGGAGTTCCCGCTGTAACGCAACGAAATTGATGGTGTCTTGGGAGTGCTGGAATGTAGGTTGATCCTTTGCTTGGCACAGTGGGTTAAGGATCTGGTGTTGCCGCAGCTGTGCCTTGGGTTGCAACTGCAACTCAGATCTAATCCCTGGCCAAGGAACTCCATATGCTTCAGGGCAGCCAAAAAAAAAAAAAAAAAAAAAAAAAAAAGAAAAAAAAAAAACACTCAATTCTGCAAGCTGGGACCTCAGCCTGCCATGACAGCCTTGTCACATTAGGGCGGATTATTGAGGCTTGATGTATCTTCCACTTAAATTGAACTCAGGATTGGCCCAGCATTGGAACTGCTGGATGGATAGCTACTTTATTTTTTTTCTTTTTAGGGCTGCACCTGCAGCATATGAAAGTTCCTAGACTAGGGGTCAAATCAGAATCGCAGCTGCCAGCCAACACCACAGCCATAGCAACACCAGATCCAAGCCACATCTGCGGCCTACATCGCAACTTGTGGCAGTACTGATCCTTAACCCACTGAGCAAGGCCAGGGATCAAACCCGCATCCTCATGGATACTAGTCAGGTTTTTAACCCGTAGAACAACAGTGGGAACTCCTAGATAGCTACTTTAAAAGCCAAACTGTGATGTTGGTTGTACACCAAAAGAAGTTATCATCAATTTTCAAATGAAGATTTAGTATTTTATATGTATACATATCCATGTTGCTTGCTTAGAGAGACTTGGGGTGACCTTATTGTGAAGAATTAAAGAATGCCAAGAGATGGAGGCCCTGGAACCTGGGGATAACTTTCTGAGGGATGAAAGACATCCCATAGTGAAGGCACTTAGAGTGCATATTAGATGCTTCAGGTAAAGCAGCGGCCTGAGCAGAGGGAAGCATGCTCTCTAGTTTAAGGATCAGAGGGGACGGAGGCCCATTTTAAGTTACATAACTTCAAAAAGGAGAAAGAAGCAAATATCCCTCCATCCCAGTACCACGTGATTTTTGCAAAACAAAGTTTTGACTATAGCTGATCTTTTGAAATGATTTTTAAAAGATTGATAAAATTAACAAACCCATGTCTCCCTTCACTAGTACATGAGATCGCTTAACAATTTCCGAGCTGAGCAGCCTCACCAGCACGCCATGTACTACCTCCGCCTGCTGATGACAGAAGTGGCCTGGACTAAAGATGAATTAAAAGAAGCCCTGGATGGTGAGACTGTTTCTACTTACAACCCAGTGCTTTCTTCATTTTTTTTTTTCTAAATTCATTTGGGTCCTCCTGTTATCTAGTGATTATGCTTTCTAATAACTTGTAGTTCTGTTAAAGCCAAGTGTGCATACTTTTTTTTTTTTTTACAAAAACAGTGGTGGCCTTTGAAGTGACTTTTGTATTTAGGCAGTTTAACCACATTTGCTGTTTTTAACCTGAATCCATGACAGTCAGTTATTACTGTTCATAGATTTCTGCAAATGACTAAATGTTTTGACCTGAACACTTTCCTTGTTAATATTGAAGTTTTCAGAAAAGGGGGAAGGGGCTGATCTCGAAAGTGATAGCACACAGAAAGAATGCTGAGGCATTTTTAGATCTGTTCAGTTTGGTTAAAAAAATGGAAAATATGTCAAGCCTAAAGAGTTGTCTTTTGTTGCTTTTTTCCTAAAATCTTAAACCTAGTTTTCAGAGGTTTTGCTTGAACATCCTAAATTCCTCAAGGGCAGTGATCATGTCTTTTATCCTTTTTATTTAGTATCTAATATATTATGCCCTCAGTGTGTATCTAATGAATGCCTATTCAATGGAATGAAGTTACTTTCAGGGTTTTATTGGAAAGAGTGTAGGCTGATATCATCCTTTATTATTGTTTTATCTTTTCCACTTCTCAGCATTACTTTACCAATTAATCTTTCTTCCAGCATGCTCAGCAATAAGAAAAAAGAATGCTGTTGAATTTTTAATTATCTTTCATGGCCAGTCCTTACTTATATATCACTATGCCTTTGACGTCTTCAGTGACAGATCAAGAACAAAGTATTGAAATTCATTACTTTATTGGTTGCCTCAGGCAATGGATAGGCATATAGATTATAGAGTTCATTAACTAGAACAGATACATTTTTAATCTGGACAGTTAATACACCTTTCTTTGCAAAATGGTTGTCACATCTGATTCATAGCAAGAATTTTACCTTTTAAACACAATTGATTTTAAATATATTTTTAAGAAACTGAATCTGCATTCAGCATGATCAAAGAGCAGAAGTTTAGGAGTTCCTGGTGGCTCAGTGGGTTAAAGATCCAGTATTGTCACTGTTGTGGCTGGGGTTCAAACCCTGGCCATGGCAAAAAAAAAAAAAAAAAAAAGTTGGGGGTTCCCACCTTTGTTAGATTCTGTGTCAGATAATATATGAATTTTTAAGCAGAATAATCTCTAAAGTATCTCAAAAGCATATGAAGCCTTCCTAAAATGTGTTTTGTCTATCCATTTTTGGCCACTTGTGGCATGCACAGGTTCCCAGACCAGGGATCAAACTTTGCCACAGCAGTAACCAGATTCACAGCAGTGACAATGCTGGATTCTTAACCTGCTGTGCCACAAGGGAACTCCAAAATGTGTTCTGTTTTGTTTTGTTTTTATTTTTGTCTTTTGTCTTTTTAGAGCCATATCCACAGCATATGAAAGTTCCCAGGCTAGGGGTCCAATCTGAATTGTAGCTGCTGGCCTAGGCCACAGCCGCAGCAACCTGGGTTCAGAGCCACATCTGCGACCTCTACCATAGCTCACGGCAACGTTGGATCCTTAACACACTGAGCGAGGCCGGGAATCGAACCTACATCCTCATGGATGCCAGTCGGGTTTGCTAACCACTGAGCCACAAGAACTCCCAAAATGTATTTTGTAAAGAGAAGTTTAGCATTTTGGGGGGGGGGGGGGGTTGAAATTTTCTCTCATAATCATTTTGTGTGTGTATGTGTGTAAGAGAATATATCTGTATTCATCCAGTAATCTAGTAATGCACATATATATATAACGGTATATAAAACCATTTTATATATGATTATATGTAATCATTCTATTTGTGTGTGTGAGAGAGAATATATCTGTATTCATCCAGTAATCTAGAAATGCCAACATGGCTTCATCTGGTGACAGTTCACTGTGAGAGGCTGGCTCCCCCATGCCTCTAAATCAGTCAGCTATCCAGGTGCCAGGGCAGCAAGAACCTCAGAGTTCAGTGTGGTCCAACAGCATTGACTGACTGATTGCACTCAACTGCAGGTGCTTGAGATTAAAAAATAATCAGTTAGGTGACATTTGTTGGGTCAGAGAACTCCAGTCTAATGGCATAGCGTAAATGTAAACGGGTTATTTTTATAGAGGTAAAGGGTCTAAGTGTTACTATAGAAGTGTGCCGAACATGCTGAGGGGTGGAGCGAAGGGGGCTTCGAGGGCAGTGCAGTAGAACGGGATAAGTGTGCAGTTCGTTTTTGTTTTTTTCTTTTTTTTCTCTCTCTCTTTTCTGGCCATGCCTGAAGCATGTGGAAGTTCTCAGGTCAGGGTTCAAACCTGAACCATAGCAGCGACCTGGACCACTGCAGTGACAGCGCCAGATCCATAACCGATTCACTAGTCCTTAACTTGGGACTTCCTGAGTGTGCACTTTGGAATTATACCAAGGTTCAAATGCAGCTCTGTAACTTACTAGCTTGATGACTTTGGACAAGAAACTTAAATTTTCTTTACTTCAGTTTTCTCACCTTTAAAATGTGGATAATAGCACATGCTTTATAACATCTGTATAATGCCTGATGCATAGCAAACACTTGTTAATTCCCTTCCTATGTCTTCCTTTAAATTTCATTCACTAATTTTAGCATCCATGTAGTAGCTTTTATTAGTATGGTGTCCTAATGGAGAAAAGACAGCTCTTCTTTCTGAAGAATTAAATCATTACAGGTTAAACGTAATGAGAGAAATAGAAAACTCACTATTAGGATTCCATATTAGTAATTGATACAGGCAATGTCCACCACTGGATGCTAAAATTAGTAGATAAAAGTAAGAAGAAAAAAAAATATATATATATATGTATTTTTGCTTTTTAGGGCTGCACCCATGGCATATGGAGGTTCCAGACTAGGGGTCTAAGTCCAGCTACCGCTGCCAGACTATACCACAGCTCACAGGAATGCTGGATCCTTAACCCACTGAGCAAGGCCAGGGATCAAACCCACAATCTCATGTTTCCTAGTTGGATTTGTTTCTACTGTGCTACAACGGGAACTCCAGGAACAATATATTTGTATAGTCTCAAAGTATTTCCCCCAAAATAAATATTTTAAAATGATAATGGGGAAAATAGGTGTTGGTGGGGTGGCTTTTCATAACTGCTTGTAGAATATACACGAGTTACTTAATTATAACCGCAAGATGGACACAGTACTCTTACAGTACAGACATCTGGCAGACCACACCTTAACCATGTGATCGGTGTTGACTTCACCAGTATTACAGCGTATCAGCATCATGTGCCCCTGATACGATGCTCTGAGGAGGACACATTTCCACTATGGTATTCTTCCTAAGAATACAGAAGCTCAATTTGATCCTGAGAAAACACTAACCGAACCCAAATAAAGGACTTCCTGTAGAATAACTGAGCAGTACTTTTCAAAAATCTTAAGGTCATGAAAGACAAAGACCAAGGAACTGTTACAGATTGGGAAAAAACTAAGGACACATGACAACTACATGCAAGGTGGGCTCATGGGTTAGATCCTAGAACAGAAAAGGGCCACTAGCAGAAAAACTGAAATCTAAATGTAGTCTGTATTTTAGTTAATAGTATTGTACTAGTGTTAACTTCTCAGTTTTGGTCATCATACTATGGTTGTAAAAGATAGTAACGTTAGAGAAAACAGGGCCACGTTAGAGGAAACAGGTTCTCTTCTATAGAAACTCGCTGTGCTATTTAAAAAGCCTCATAGGTAGAGCTTACTATTTCTCACACCTGTTTACAGATGTCACCCTTCCTCGCCTTAAGGCCTTCATACCTCAGCTCCTGTCAAGGCTGCACATCGAAGCCCTTCTCCATGGAAACATAACAAAGCAGGTGGGTGATTGAGGTTTTAGCAGTCTTTTATGGATCATCGAACAAGAAAATTTTCCCCTAGTCAGTCTAAGACTACTGACCACCACGGTGTGGCTACATAAGCACATTAGTGTTGACTCTGCCTTCTCTGCTCTGTGGTGGATAGTCATGGAGGGTATAGGGAAGAAGAATGATTGTGTTTAACTCTGGACCTCCTTTCACGACTGTCTCCTGTTACTGCCTGCCTCATGTGGTCCTTGGAGGAAATGGGAATAATTATCCCTAGGATAATTATCCCTAACTCTGTAGGACAGCAGGACTGTGTAGTGGATAAGAGCACATGGTGGAATCAGACCGCCTGGATTCCAGTCCTGACTCTGACACCGACTAGTTATGTAATCTTCTGAAAATGTCTTAACCTTTCTGTGTTGTTTCCTTATCAGTAAAATTAGAGTTATGAGGATTAAATTAAATAGTAGATTCCAAGCATTTGGCACATGGAAAGCATTTGAGAATTCCCGTGGTAGTTTATCTTAAGATCCCACACTCTCTACCACTCTGCTGTATTGCCTACAAAACAGTATGCCAAGGCCAGGTGCTAGTAAGTGGCTGAGACAGTATTCTTCCCCAGGTCAGTTTTCTTCAGAGTAAAGCCT
The DNA here is from genome assembly GCF_054392235.1 of Sus scrofa. Taxonomy (NCBI): domain Eukaryota; kingdom Metazoa; phylum Chordata; class Mammalia; order Artiodactyla; family Suidae; genus Sus; species Sus scrofa. Next base: position 126,213,201 of record NC_139396.1, on the reverse strand, counting down.
TATGCCTGTTTCTTTGCTTTGCTCTAACCCCAGGTGTCTCTGGTGAGGGTACCTCACTTGAGACCAGCTTTCCCTCACCAGTGCCTTTTCCCCAGCCTTGAGCTCAGTGCCAATGATTGTCTGGGTCTCTGTTTCTCTTCGTTACCACCATACTGACTGCATTGCAAATTGACAAGTTCCGTTTTTATCCGTTTGAATAGGATCAAGTTTATTAAGATTTAAAAATCCACTTTTATGATAAACTAGGATAGTTTATTTCACAAGCATATTGTTTCCATATTGCATGGGCTATTATCTAAGACAAGATGCGTATGTGTTTTTGTAATGGGCTCTGACTTATTTTCTTCCACAGGCCGCATTAGGAATTATGCAGATGGTTGAAGACACCCTTATTGAACATGCCCATACGAAACCGCTCCTTCCAAGTCAGCTGGTTCGGTATAGAGAAGTTCAGCTCCCTGATAGTAAGTGGACATGTTATATCCTTAGTAATGGACTACGTTGACATAATATCGTATGTGATTACAGGCGGGTTGAATTCACCTGGATGATAATGTGTAGTTTATGGTGAAGATCTACTGGGATCCTCTACTGTTTATAGAAGTATGGCTAAAGGTAGATAATTCTGCAAGAAAATTCTCTGTAGGAGGGCCAAAGAGGTGAAATTGGAGGTGGGCAATTGTTTTGAAGAGAATCATACTGGAATTGACGGGTGATTGAGTGTAGAGGAGTTAGGAAGCAAAAAAACCACAAAACTAAAGAAATGTTGACTATGAAGCATGAAATAAAGTTGAGTCTTTGGCAGAAGACTCACAGGTGCAGATAACAACATGTATTTATTACATGCTTTTTTTTTTCTTTTTCTGGGCTTTTCATCTTTTCTAGGGCCGCATCTGTGGCACACGGAAGTTCCCAGGCTAGGCGTCCAATCGGAGCTACATCCCCGGCTACGCCACAGCAACTTGGGATCTGAGCCACGTCTGCAACCTACATCACAGCTCACAGCAACACCAGATCCTTAACTCACTGAGCAAGGCCAGGGATCAAACCCTCGACTTCTTGGTTCCTAGTCGGATTCATTAACCGCTGTGCCACAACAGGAACTCCTACATGCATATTTTATAAGGAACTAACAGAATTGATAGTAATATATTAGAATTTGCAATATTGGTTACTTTTGCATTAACAGTGGTTTCTTTTGGTGTATATATAACTCATTAAGCATTATTTTATTATTGTTCAAAACTGTATAGTGGGAATATGTTAGACCAGGGATGAGGTTTTTTTTTTTTTTGCCAAACTGGATTATTGGCTGTTCCCCAAGCATGCATATGTGTTCTCTGTGCTTTTTTTCCCCTGCTATTTATCCTCCTAAAATAGTCTCCCTCCACCACCTCCCCTTCCTTCCTAATGGACCTCTGTCTGTACCCTGTTCATCCTTACAGGCCCATACTCCACAAGACTTTTTCTAAAAAGTAATCACTTCCTCTCTGAGCTCCTAGCACAGGTTTTCTGAACCTTTCCTTGTCTGAGCTACTCAGCACTTCTTCTCTTGCATCAGGATTGAAGTGTATCTCCATCTCCCTTGTTAGGCTAAACATTTCTTAAGGCTGGCGTCTGTTTCTGGCTCACTTAAGTAGTTGCTAAAGCAACTGAAACATAGCGTTACCTGAGGATCTCTTTGTTAAACGCTCAAAAATACTTGAGCACAGTGCTGCTGTTCTGCATGGCCTGTCATTGCAGACCTGTGATAGTTCATTCAAACTTCTGTTACTTTGCTCCCTGGTCACTGCAGTATGGCAGAGAAGAAGAATCAGGAACTGCCATTCAGAAACCATAGCTTTTGGTCATCAGGCCAAGTGGGGCCAGTCTAGAAACAAAATTTCAAAGTGAGATGTTTACAGTGTCTCTTTCTACTGTACTTCCTTTCTCTCTCTTCTCCTGTGGCCCCCTCTCTTTTGTCTCCCAAGTGCCCTCCCCAACTGCCCTGTGCTCAGAAGTAACTCAGTTTACATCTCATTCTCCGAATGCTAGGTGTTAGGAAATCATAATAATTTAGCCAGCTGATCAGATGGTAATGTCCTAAATAGTTCCTCACTTAATGGTCCATGGAACAAAATTTTCCATTTAAAAAGGAATATTTCAGGCATTATGAAGGAGGAGGCGTTTGGGACGCGTATGAAAAGTCTGCAAGTGTGTGGGGGAGATGGACTTACATCCTGGGTTCCCCTTCCTCTTCTGATGAGGGGAACTTAGTGCTGCCAGTATATGACCAGAAAGTTTGACCCTTGGTCATGCTTAGACCCGGTCAGGAAAGTAAATAGATGACATACAACTCTAGGCTGCTCTGTCTCCATTTTTTGTTGATGTCTATCTAAATTAGCATTTGTGGAAGTAAGCAAACACAGTGTTACTATTATGTCTGAGAAGTCTTATTTGTGAGTCTTCTGTAGTACTAAACACTAAATACTGTGTGCATTTGCTTGGTCACATTTTCTGCTCATGAAATAGTTATCAGTTCATAAAGCATAGTCATCTATATATATAACTTTGATGAAATACTTGACCAGCATATTTGAGTTTTCGTCTTAGCTCTCCACTGTTTGACTTTGTCTCCTTGGATAAGTCACCCCACGTCTCAGAATCTTAGTTTCCTCATCTCTAAAGTGAGATGTTAGAGAGTTCCCTGGTGGCTCAGCAGGTTAAGGATCTGGCATTGTCACTGCTGTAGTCCGGATTTGATCCCTGGCCCAGGAACTTCCTTATGCCAAAATATAAAGTGAAATAAAAATAGGAGATCCTGCCATGGCTCAGCAGGTTAAGGACTCAGCATTGTCTCTGTTGAGGATGTGGGTTTGAGCCCTGGCCTTGTTCAGAGGGTTAAGGATCCAGTGTTGCTGCAAGCTTCAGCATAGGTCACAGACATAGGTCAGATCCAATGTGGCTGTGGCTGTGGCATAGGCCTCCAGCTGCAGCTGCAATTCGTCCCCTAGCCCTGGAACTTCCGTATGCTGCAGGTGGCCATATAATAAATAAATAAGTAAATAAATATAAAGTGAGATGTGAGTCATTTCTAGCGTTGTACACACTTGTGTAAATGTGGGTTTTGGTAAACAGTTTTGGGAATAGGATGCTAAATAGATAATGGCACAACTACTAATTTTAAAAGTTATTTTGTGTGGTTATAAAACATGGGTGGTATTTCTGTCGAGATTCTTATAGATATTAGCTATTTCTAATATAATGCATACACTACATTACAGATTTCATTAATTATGAATCTTATTTAGCATTATTTGTTGGTCATAAAATGGGTCTTTTATAAGTTTTTTGCCCTTTAAAGTCAGTGAGTAGGAGTTCCCATTGTAGCCTAGCAGATTACGAACCCAGCTAGTATGCATGAGGATACGGGTTTGATCCATGGCCTCGCTTGGTGTGTTAAGGATCTTGTGGTGCCGTAAGCTATAGTGTAGGTCAAAGACATGGCTCGGATCCCACGTTGCTGTGGCTGTGGTGAAGGCCAGCAGCTGCAGCTCCAGTTTAACCCCTAGCCTGGAAACCTCCATGTGCTGCGGATGCCGCCCTAAAAAGCAAAAAAATAAGTAAATAAATAAAGTCAGTGAGTGTTCATCGAGAACCTCCCAAATGTATATCACTATATTAGGTTTCCCTTGGGTAAGGTGAGTTTCACATTCTTAGTAAATTAATTGTAGTTTGGAACTGCCCCAAGACACCAACCGAATTGAACACATCCTACAGCTGAACGAAACATTAACCTTATTAAACTCTAAATAAGTTTCTTAACATGTTGCTCTCTTCTTGAAACTTCTTAGGAGGCTGGTTTGTTTATCAGCAGAGGAATGAAGTTCACAATAACTGTGGCATCGAGATATACTACCAGACAGACATGCAGAGCACCTCCGAGAATATGTTCCTGGAGCTCTTCTGTCAGATCATCTCCGAGCCTTGCTTCAACACCCTGCGCACCAAGGAGCAGCTGGGTGAGGGCGAGGGGGGATTGCAGGATGCCACGGAGCCTGAGGGTCCGCCGTTGCCCTCGAGAGCATCCTCCACACATGTACAGTCCCCTAGCATGGTGCTTCAGACATGCTCTACTCAGAAAGACTGTGACAGGCTTGTTTGTGGGGAATCTACTCCAAGAAGATAAGCAGTTAATATCATGGACATTAGAGCCGTTCTTAAGGAGATGGCACTGTTGATATTACATGCGTGTCAATAAAGAGGTTATTTTGGGGAATGGGGGTAGGATGCTAAGGGAAGACTATTACAGGTGACAAGGTGGGAAGCAAGCCCACCTGGCTTAAATCAGAGAAGCTTAGATTTACTGATTTGGGGTTCCCTGAGGGAGCAGCTGTTTTCCTTTATTCATCTTTGTATCCGAAACCTGCGGCACATAGAAAGTACTCAGTAAACATCTGTTGAGGAAATATTTCAGGCAGAGTTTTAGGCCCTGTTCAAAGCCTTGGAGATCCTGGCAGGTTTGATCAGTTAAGGAAAGGAAGAAGCCCCCGTTATATACTTTGAGTAACCAGTGAAAAAGGATTTGGTTGAGTCTCCTTAAGTAACGATCTTTTTTTACATAACCGCTATACTAGATGCTGGACAGCGAAAATGGGATAAGTTATGGATGGTCCTTCCCTTCCTGGAGCTCACAGCCTAATCTGGAAGGCAGACGTGAAAGGAATAATTTAGTATAGTGAGGTGAATGCTGCTAAGAGTGTGCAAGGCCAAAGCTGGAGAGGTGTGATTCAGGGCAGAGCATCTGGAAGAGGCGAGCCTTAGGAGAGGCTCACAAGGTGACAGTGGAAGGATGACTTTCAGTTCTTTGGTCTCTTAACGGTTTGTAGTCTGAGTGGAGTTGGTCCAGGAATGGACAGTCTAACAAGAACTGCGATAGTAGAAGCAGATTCACGTAAGGAACTTGAATGTGAAAGGAAGGTGAGCTGGGACAATGGTTAGGGGCTGAAAATGAGTCCAGCATTTCAAAGTGATGACAGTAACTTCAATATGGATTGAACCAGCGGACAGTGAGAAGCTCGGGAATCTTCTGTTGCAGTGATGAAGAAGGGTTTTATTTTTTTAAGAAAGAGGTGGAGTTCCCACTGTGGTGCAATGGGTTAAGAATTCAATTGCAGCAACAGCTTGGGTCATTGCGGTGGTGTGGGTTCGATTCTTGACCCGGCACAGTGGGTTAAAGGATCTGGCATTGCCCCAGCTGTGGTGTAGGTCACAGCTGTGGCTCAGATTCAGTCCCTGGCCTGGGAACTTCCATGTGCCTCGTGTGGCCATAAAGTAGAAAAAAAGAAGCATTATCTCCAACTTCCTAAATATTCTTCAGAGCTCTTCTGCTCTGTCCTTAGAAGTGGAAGCTATTTTAATTGCTCAGTTCTCCAGAGGTGAATAATATAAAGCCCTAAAGTAGATTTTATTTGCTCTGATAGGATAATATTTGAAAGATCAGAAGTGTCCATGTCTCAAATGCCAAGGTCCTGATGGCTGGCGATTGTGTTTCAGGCTATATCGTCTTCAGCGGGCCACGCCGAGCCAACGGCATCCAGGGCTTACGGTTCATCATCCAGTCGGAAAAGCCACCTCACTACCTAGAGAGCAGAGTGGAAGCTTTCTTAGTTACCATGGAAAAGTCCATAGAGGACATGGCAGAAGAGGCCTTTCAAAAACACATTCAAGCCCTAGCAATTCGTCGACTAGACAAACCAAAGAAACTGTCCGCAGAGTGTGCTAAATACTGGGGGGAAATCATCTCCCAGCAATACAACTTTGACAGAGGTAAGACCATATTGGGGCCCCAACATGCAGTCATGGAAGTGGGATACTTGAGGACATTGATGCCATACTACAGAATGGTGTTTGTTTTGGAGGTGATGTTCCAGTAGGGTTTGGGAGGTGGGTGGAGGCAGAGCCCTTCTGAAGAACTGTTATTTAACATAACAGTTTTTCCTATTAGAAACTTTTTCCTTTTTTTTCCCCCTCCAACACTAGTGCTGGATCTGTCTGTATGTCATAATAACACTAATGATAAGCCCCAATTTCATTTTTTATGTTCAGTCAGTATGCCCCTGAGGCTCTGAGCACAGATCTGTAGGCCTCCATTTCCTACAACTCTAAACAGGAAATGCGAACATTGAATTCTTGAGGCAAGTGCTGCCCTGGAGGCACAGGGCTTCAAGCATTTGCCTTTAGGAATCGCCCCAAATTTGTCAGTGCTCTGGATTTGGGAGAGCTGTGCTCCCCAGAGTCCCCTGCGCATCAGCTCGTTTTGCTTTTCTTAGAGCAGAGGTTAAAAATGGAGTGCGCCCACATGAGGGACATGGAAGGATTGGCCGACGGGCACCTGCTGTATAGCACAGACGGTGAACCTGTGTTCTGTGATCTATGTGGGAAAAGAATTGGAAAGAGAATGGATGCATATACATGTATAACTGAATCATTTTGTTGTACAGCAGAAATTATCACAACCTTGTAAATCAACTTTACTTCAATAAAACAAAAAAAAAAAGAAAAGAAAAGAATGGAGTATGCTCAGCTACACTAGAAGCCGGGAGATTTGGGTTTTAGTCTCATTCTGACACCAACGATCTCAGCCAGGTCATCTTTTGGGGGCCTCTCTTTCCTCACCTGTAATTTTTCTAGCAGTTGGATTCACTGTTAATGATAATAGTACCTATCACTTATTGAGCATTTGCCATGTGCCATGGTGTTGGGTTATTGTCAGTTTAAGTAGTTGTTACCCCCAGTTTCCAGATGAGGAAACAGGCTCCTAAAAGTTGAAGTGACGAGCCCAAGACCCAACAGCCCCTAAGTGGAGGGCCAGGATGTCCTCTTACAGTTTACTTGAGATGTATCTCCTCACTACTTGTAGGAGCAGATGATCACTTAAAAAGATGGATATTTAAGAGTGTTGGAGTGAAGTATGTTATCATTTAGTGCAGTATTCTGAGCTACTTAAAATGGAGATATTAATAAATTTTTGTTTGCTTACTTTTTTAGATAATATAGAAGTTGCATATTTAAAGACACTTACCAAGGAAGATATTATCAAATTCTATAAGGTAAGTTCGGTTTGCATATTTAGATTTTAACTGATAAGGAAGTATTACATGCAGTGTGTTGTGTGTTGCTGCTTTGAACCCATTCAGGCAGGATTTATGAAGGCATTTTTATGGACTTTTTTGTTTGTTTGTTTGTTCTTTTAGGTCTGCACCCGTGGCATATGGGGTTTCCCAGGCTAGGGGTCCAATTGGAGTTAGAGCTGCTAGCCTACACCAGAGCCACAGCAACACAGGATCCGAGCTGCATCTGTGACCTACACCACAACTCACTACAACACCAGATCCTTAACCCACTGAGCGAGTCTAGGGATCAAATCCACGTCCTCATGGTTACTAGGTTCACTAACCACTGAGCCAGGACTGGAACTCCTGAACTTAAATATTTTTGACACCAGTACATCACTGTTAGGAACAAGAGACCTCTCCAATTGAACCCAGTGCTGTCTTTTTCTCTGGACCAAGAGCAGTGATGGTCGGTCCTTCCTGGCTTCCAGACCTACTACTTTCGTTACCCTATTGTTTTCTTCTCTCTGTTCCATGAACGGTATTGCTAAGCTTTTGGTGAGAAGAAAGAGCAAAGAAAATAAGTAGAACTTGAAAATCAAATTATTTTCCAGTCTTTCTGACAATTTTAAATTATCTTTATCCTCTTAGGTGTCACTGTAGCTCCTTTTTTATTTTCTTGCTTTTAAAGGCCACACCTGCAGCTGCAGCATATGGAAGTTCCCAGGATGGGATGGAATCAGAGCTACAAATGCTGGCCTACACTACAGCCGCAGCAACATAGGATCCGAGCCATGTCTGCTACCTACAGCACAGCTCATAACAGCACTGGATCCCTAACCCACTGAGCAAGGCCAGGGATTGAACCTTCATCCTTATGGATACTAATCCAATTTGTAACCCACTGAGCCACAATGAGAACTCCCTCCTTTTTTAAGTAAATGATTACTCACCTTTGAACTGTGTTCAGAGATCTTATGAGTGTTTTCTTTAATTGAAATATAGTTGATTTTGGAGTTCCCATCGTGGTGCAGTGGAAAACAAGTCTGACCAGGAACCATGAGGTTGTGGGTTCAATCCCTGGCTTTGCTCAGTGGGTTAAGGGTCCGGCGTTGTTGTGAGCTGTGGTGTAGGTCACAGATACAGCTCAGATCTGGCATTGCTGTGGCCGTGGCCGTGGCGTAAGCTGGCAACTGTAGCTCTGATTCGACCCCTAGCCTGAGAATCTCCATATGCCACGGGTGTGGCCTTAAAAAAACAAAAGACAAAAAAAAAAAAAAAAAGAAATATAGTTGATTTACAATGTTGTATTAATTTCAGGTATACAGCAAAGTGATTCAGTTATTCATATATATTCTTTTTCATATTTTTTCCATGTAGGTTATTAGAAGAGATTGAATATAGTTCCCTGTGCTGTATAGTAGGGAAACAACTTTGTTGTTTATCTATTTTATATATAGTAGTTTGCATCTGCTAATCCCAAACTGGAGATCTTGTGAGTTTTAAATTTCCTATGCTCAGTGCGAAAGTCTGTCAAGAGAAAAGAGAGGCACGACCATTAAAGTTTTCCCAGTGCAGCTTTTAGAGGTCTATACTATCTAAATTTTCCCCACCTGTAACAATTCTTAGAGGAAGAGTAAAAAAATTTTTTAAGTGGACATGTAAAGTGTAATAAGCATACTAAGGGCAGAAATTAAAAAGTTATGCTGCAATGGAGTTGTACCTAAATTGTTACGTATCTCCTTTGTGATGTATTTGTGTAAAATACTTTTATGCCTACTTTATAGGACATGATGCAAAATTAAACTCTGTAATTACCATAGTGCCTTAGAATTATACCCCATCTTGTGTTCTTAGCCATGTCTCCTGGTTCATATCTGACTTATTAGATACTAGGTTTTTTGTCAAGAACTCAGTCCTGCTTTGTGCTAACATCCCTGGGAGGGGTAGCACCTGCTTCCCATTGTCATTTTTTCAGGGCTGTGTTGTAACTGCCAGAGTCGGTACTTGCAGTTCTCATTAGGATGATTTTGTGAAATTAGTTGTACAGTGAAGGCTGATGAGATCGAATTCACCACTCTTGGTGCTATGTGGGAGAGTGAGGAAAAGGGAATAGTCCTTGACTTGGAGTTGCTTATCCTTTCATAGAGAAAAAGGGTAATTTTCATGGTCTACCAATTACATTTCTTCCCAGATCCTCTGCAGAACGACCAGGCTTAGATCTTTAGAAGCAAACTTTTTACTCTAATCAGTAAGAAACTCTCAGATGAGGGACTGTTACTGGAAACAAACCTGGGCTGAGCTCCTGAGAGAGGTGCTTCTGCCAGCTGGCAGGAGCCATGGTCAAGTTTGTGTGCAACCTCAGCAGGGCGGCCATTGCAGCTGCACAGGACCAGGCTTATAATAACTGTTCCATAAATAACTGTGAGTCACTTTGGCTGTGTTGATGATCTCTTCCTCTGAGGATATAAAACATTAGTTCTGGCTGACCCATCAGGGGAAGCTACATCACAACCTAAGTTTTCCCTTTGGAAAAGACAGATGCAGGTCCAGCATTAAGGAAGGGGTGGAGACGTACTTCCTGACAGCATCATTCTGCCAACCAACCACTCCTGGCATTCTTAGTAGTAACTTAGGGGAGCCCCTCAAAGCAACGTGGTAGAATGGAAAGAACAGAGAGACCTTACTTCTGGCACCACCCATTATGAGCTGTGCAATTCTAGCAAGTCATTGTACCTCTCTGCATTTCAGAGTCCGAGTTTCTAAAATAGGAATCATCATGATGCTTAGCGTACAGAAAATCAAGTGAGCTAACATAGGAGAGGGGCTGATACAAGACAGGACTCAAGAAATGTTAGTTTTATTCTCTCTTGGTACATGAGGAACCACAGCAGTGCCCCGATGTGGAACCTGAGAAGGTTCTTGGTGGAGCAGACAGTGTGGTCATCCCTTTACTAAGCTCAGACTGTTTTCTCTGCAGACACTATCACTAGGTGCAGCCCTGCATCCCACCCTGATGAGTACCTTTCAAGGTTTTCAATCCCATGGTTTTATTAGCCCTGGGACCTTGAGCACTTAATCTCCTTGGGCTCAGTTTTCTTGTCTGTAAGGTAGGGTTAAGAATAATTCTTGCCTGCCCTAATCTTCGTAGAGTTTAAATGAACTACTGTCATTGAGGGAAAAGATAGAGAAGCATCTCTTCTGTTTCTGACTGTGTGAGAGCTGATTCCTCATCGTTGTAAGGGAGCACCCCAAGTTAAGTTCTGCGGTAGAGTGAAAGGGTGACCTTGCTCTTCTTTCCACCTAGGAAATGTTGGCAGTGGATGCCCCGAGGAGACATAAGGTGTCTGTCCATGTTCTTGCTAGAGAAATGGATTCTTGTAAGTATCAAGACTTGACTTTTTAAAAATTGTGTCTTTAGGCACATGGTACCTGTCCCATGCTATAGCCACGTCCTTTATAGAGCAGCAGGAAGTAAAGGGGCCTGGAAGGGAACTTACTGGGCTCTGGGTCTGTTCTATCAAAGCAAAAATGAGAAAAGGGAAAGAGTGAGGCAGTGAAGGAAGTTGGACACCAGATGGCAGTGCTGAGCCAGCCACAGCTCGGTAGGAAAACCCTGCCAGGTGCTGGGAGGACCTCTCCAAAGAAGCAGCGTGGAGCCCTGCACGTGGGGAGGGAGGGCAAGCAGTGTATCTGCTCTGTCCTTGCCATCTCCTGTCTCTAACTGGCCAAGGTTTGCCCCGTAACCATTAACTCCCCCAGATTTCTGGGTTCTTTTACTGGGTCCTTCTGGGTGGTCAGAGCCTCAGAGTCCAGTCAGGTCAGACCTCGTCACTGAAGCAGCTTCGGCCAAGGCTACTTAAGCACAGTAACATCATGAACCATCATTGGGGACACTCTGGATAGAAGGCCGGACAGGCAACAAGGCCTTGGGGAGGCTTGAAAGGATCTGAGAAGTACATGAACCGGGCCTGGTGCTGTTTTTTAATGAGCTGAGTCTGATTCGCTTTTGTTTGTTTTTGGTGAAAGTTGTTCTCATGTGCTAGTATCAATAAGTGCAAATCATTAAACCTTTTGTTTTTTTTTATAGGTCCCGTGGTTGGAGAGTTCCCATGTCAAAATGATATAAATTTGTCACAAGCACCAGCCTTGCCGCAAGTAAGAAACGTAAATGTCAATTAGGTTACACTGTTAGAGGACTTGCTGCTCAGAAGGAACTTATTCACTAGGACACATAAGACCTAGAGGTTTCAGGTCATCTTCGGGCATCCACGGTCATGTTACTCTGCAGTGAGTTGTCTCTGGCCACACTTGTCCCTAGCCTTTTCCATGGTGCTTATGCATTTTAATCATCTGGGAAGTTTGTTTTTTGTCTTTTTAGGGCCGCACCCAAGGCATATGGAGGTTCCCAGGCTAGGGATCCAATCAGAGCTGTAGCCATTGGCCTACACCACAGCCACAGTATTGCCAGATCCAAGCTGCGTCTACAACCTACACCACAGCTCATGGCAACACCAGATCCTTAAACCCACTGAGCAAGGCCAAGGATCGAACCTATATCCTCATGGATGCTAATCAGATTCATTTCTGCTGAGCCAAGAAGGGAACTCCATCATCTGGGAAGTTTGTAAGAGGAGGAAGCTGGCAGTCTAAGCAGGTCCTTGCCAGGTGGGCATACCAGCCTCTTGTGCTTGCCAAAGCCTCGGTTCTGAGCTCTCAGTGTGCTTGCCCGTAGTGCCCAGAGGAGCCAGACATCTCTCCTCTGGCCCAGAGTCCCAGTGGGGACACTTGCCATAGGTTTGCATAGATCCTCTGGCCCTACTGAGGAAGAGAGGTCAGCCCATATACTGTGTAATATATGGCGTAGAAACTGTGTGTGTGTGTGAGAAAAAAAATTGTATGCCCTGTTCAGTCTGCTCTTTAGGCTAAATACACTAAGGAAAACTTTTCTTCTTTGCAGCCTGAAGTGATTCAGAACATGACCGAGTTCAAGCGTGGTTTGCCACTGTTTCCCCTTGTGAAACCACATATTAACTTCATGGCTGCAAAACTCTGAAGATTCCCACGGACGGGAAAGTGCAAGTGGATGCATTCCTGAGTCTTCCAAGGGCTAGGAAAACCGTCTTGTCCACTTTAATAGTTTCTCATTAACTATTAGAGAGACAAACAGAAAAAAAAAAAAATTGTCAAATGTCATTATGTAGAAATATTAAAAATCCAAAGTAATTAAATTACAAAATCTTATAGATGTAGAATATTTTTAAAATACATGCCTCGTAAATATTTTAAAAATTTTCTTTTCATTACTAAGAGAAAGATCCCTTATATAACAGTACTTAAAATGATGACTGATATTCCTATAGAATCTTCCTTATTCTGTAAAATAGTCACTTGTCAGAAGAAAAATATGTTAGCTTTTTTCTAAAAGGCTCCTGGGTTGACAGAAAGACTTCAAAACATATAGAAAAGTAATACCTTTTTAAAAACTGATCCTCAACTTTGCGTTCTACTTAATGGTTTCATGTAAATAATGGAGAACATTACATTTGGCAGATAATGAACAAAGCAATGTAATTTTCTTTTATTAGTGAAACTGCTGATTATATAAGGCATGGTTTTAATCTTTTTATAAAATTTGAACATTTTTTATTCAAACTAGTAAAATGCTGGAAAACACCCTACTTATTTACAGTGCTAGAAATAGACGTAATCTTACATCAATTTTGTCCCAAACTGAATTTCTCAGGATTACTGTGATTTGTTTCTTTCTGATTGAATTATATTGACGTTCTTTGTTGTTCATAGTTGGTTTGCAGTGTTTCATCGGTGTCACTTTTTTCCATCAACACGTTGTTATATTTATTTAACAAGTACAAGTAGGGTCAACTACAGATCCCACTGAGTGTGTGACATGCTTTTCCAACATCAGCTATTCTAAACACCTGTAACTTCTTACTACCGTGAAATTGCAGTCAGTATACAAACCAAAATATTCACCCTGTTATGAATATAAAAACAACAAGTACAAAGACACCTTTTTGGAGGTATAAAAAAGGAAAACCTTGAATTCTTAAATAGAATGATCTCCACAGAGACTCTCAAATCCCTTTTTTACTACCAGTCTAATATTGCCTTAAGTGTTAAGTTATTTTTTTTTTTGAATGTTTAAATACAAACATGCAAACACAGAGATGATGACTGGAGTGAACTTTAAAAAAAATTTTTTTTCACAAGATACTATTTTAGATGAAATTGTTACTGTGGATTTAACAGCTGTCTTGAATTATTTACTGTTATTAAAACTTCAAGAAAAATTGGAAACGTACAGGCACTAGTAAGTTAAGTGGCCCTGTTGTCCACTCACTCAGGCAAAGTAAAGAATGGCATTTTCAAATGACATTTTACCTTCGTGTCCGTTGATTTGCCAGGACTTCTTTCTGTAGAGTTATGTCTTTTCACATCTTAAGTTTTCACATTTGCCATTTTTCCAAATAATCTGAATTTGGGGCAAGAATGATAATCACAACTGTGGAGGCTGCTTTCACGAGCGGGGCTCCATTTCTACCATCAGATAAATGTGGTGCTGTACCTGTCTTTTTATCCCCACCTTCAAGAGCTTCCTCGGATGAAGCCTGTCTTTGTCCATCAGAAGGTACGTGAGTCATCACCACTTCCTTCTGGTTTTATGCACTTGTAGACTATGCAGCTTTTCATCAAACTGCAAGTATATTATATACAAGAGAGATTGAAAAATCAGTCCTGAGTGTTTAAATCCACCACTGGAAGAGTGACTAATCCACCTATACCTTTTCTATGGAGAATTATGTGCTATTGGGTAACTTTTAGCTCTTTAAAGAAAAAGGGGGGGGGTGAAATTTAACAGCATCACTTCTATGAGAAAGTCCCATGGCGAAGTCGGGTCAGAAAGGCATCTCGTGTACTCCTCTAGGAACCTGTGATTGCCATTCAGCGTGCTCCAGCATTGTCTGGTTTCCAGATTGGATCTGGAGCTGCTGTTGGATCACTCAGGCATACTTAGGATTCCTCAAAATGGATCCAAGCTGCAGTCCACGAGCAATAAGAAACTACCCCGGAAACTGCTCTTTACTCTGTGCTTAGTAATGGGATTTGTGAAACACACTAAGGTGTTCATTACCTGTGACTTTTTAAGAAGTCTTCTTTTTCACTAGTTGATGTGGAAGAGAGAGCATGTGACACAGCCAGTATGTGGTGGAGTGCTAGGGTAATCCTGTTTACAATAAATCACCTGAATTTCACCTCTGGAGTTTGCATTTGTATTATTTTTACAGTTTCAGTGGCCAATCCTCAGCCTACCTCTCAGCACCCCGATTAGACAATGTTTTTTGCTTTCATTGTTCCTAGGGCAGAAAGCAGTGCATTTTTTTTTTTTAAGTGAATCTGGGTAACAATGATTTAGTCAAATAAACGGGTCAATTTCACACTCTTCACAGTAGATCACTTTTGTAAAATAGAAATCTCAGTGTGAGAGGCTGAACTCCTTGCTCTGAGAGTTGTCATTGACCCCAAACCCAGATTCGTTCCAGGTATTACCAGAAAGAAAAATGTAAAGGTAGCAAAAATGCTTCTCTCCTTCCTGGCTTCTTGTTGCATCTTCCTGCCACATCTCCCCCAGCAGGTCAGGCAGATGTCCTCGTATGTGATCCCCGTCTTGAATTCTCAGAATGTTTATGGTGAAAACCGAGCATTCTCGCATACTTCTCTCCCTTTGTCAGGGTGGTTCCTGCCCTCTTAATCCTCCTTTGGCAGGGCCTCTGACCTCTAGGCTCCCGGATCCCTAGCTGCCCAACCAGTGCTGTTCACTCACTGCCCATGTAACCTGAGTATTGTACCGTCCGAGGCTTCTTGTTGGCAAAAGATTATTAGTAGTACTGAATTGCTGCTATACTTAGCCAAGTCCACCTCTTCAAAGATACTGCAGTATTTTGTACAGCTTATACCCAGAATTAACATTAACGGACCTTGTAAAGCACTTTATAGCTTACAGATAACCCTCAGCCATCTTCCACAGTAGATCTCCCCGAGAAACCTTTGACATGGGAGATCAACGATTAAGAAAAATCATCATCATCATCATCCCAGGTGTTTAGAGGTAAAAAATAGCCTCAGAAAAGCTGAACAGTTTGCCCAGGATCATGCGGGAAGCACAGATTCAAACCTTCACTCAGAACTTTAAATCTCATTACTCCATGTGGATTTCCTGTAAGAATAGGTACCAGGTCTATTAATGGACTCATCATGGCACAATGGCAGTTGCTTTTACATTTGTATGAGACCTCCCTGTTTTCACAGACACCACCTTACTTAATCTCCCAACCTTTGCCTATTTTAGAGGAAGTGAGACCAGATCTGAGTCCGTGCGCCTCTCTTCCAGGGCACTGTTGTTCCCACGTTGCTGGGCTCCCTTGTGGCCGTTTATCACCACTGCCTGCAGGATCTCCCTCCCTCTTGGGATTAGTCCAAACCCATGCCTCCTGGGTTTGGACTAATCCTTAAGTGAGTGCCAGCTCTCCTTCCTTTTGCCCCTGGAGTGATGAGATTATCTGGAATCCTTCAAGAAATTCAGAAGAGGAATGTAAAGAAGAGTCAAGTTCACCTGTAACCCCACCACTCCAAGACAACCACATTTTTTTTTTTTTTGCACTGTTATTGTGCAGTCTTTTCCCCATGCATATAGAATAAGGTCATATATTCAATGTTACATTTTTTTCTTCAATAGTCTAATCTATATGGAGCATTTTCCACATGGATACTCTTGAAAAAATTTGTGATTTTTGCTGTCGTTGTTGGGGTTTTGGTGTCATGTCATACTGTCGTTTGTTTATCAAATCCTCTTTGTGGGATGTTTAGGGTGTTTTCAAACTTTGATCCATGATAAAACTCCTTGTGCAGAGTATGTGTGTGGTTTTCTGGTTATTTCTTTAAATTACTGGGTTATGAAATATATGTCATTTAACTTCTTGGAAAAATTTTAAATCTGGAGAAAAGTTGTAAAACTAGTGCAGGGTATGCCCATATACCCTGCAATCTGTATTCACCAGTTATATAATGTTTGTGGCATGTTGCTCCCTCCCTCCACCTCTCATTAGGTTGTGATGTCCTGACTCCTCACCCCTAAATCCTTCGTCACATTTCTCCTAATAACACGGTCAGTGTGTAGTCACAAGTTAGGCCTCATCCGCAGGAGGTCTGAACCTTGTCCCTTTCGCAAAACAGGAGGGAACTTTATGTATGAGGTCAGCATTCACTTTAGGAGGCCCAAATTACCCTTATACAAAAATCAGACAAAGATATTTCAAGTAAAGGAAGCCCCAAATCAATTACCCTTTAAAAAGCCCTAGGAGTTCCCATTGTGGCTCAGTGCAAACTGGACTAGGAGCCATGAGATTGCAGGTTTGATCCCTGGCCTTGCTCAGTGGGTTAAAGATTCCGACGTTGCCGTGAGCTGTGGTGTAGGTCGAAGACGTGGCTCAGATCCTGCATTGCTGTGGCTGTGGCGTAGGCTGGCAGCTACAGCTCCGATTCAACCCCTATCCTGGGAACCTCCATGTGCCGTGGGTGTGGCCCTAAGAAGACAAAAAAATAAAAAGCCCCCAAAGTCTTTAATGAAATATTAGCAACTTGAATCCAGTGATGTAAATTAAAAGTTTTTTTAAAAAAATTTTGGCCACACCTGCAACATGCAGGAATTCCCAGGCAAGAGGTCAAACCCAATGGCCATAGCAGTGACCAGAGCCATAGCAGTGACACCACCAGATTCTTTAGTCACTGAGCCACTAGAGAATTCCAAAAAGGAATTTTTTTTTTTACATTTGATTTTCAAATGTTAAATCAACCTTAACATGATGGCAAAGTGGGATTCTCTAAGGAATGCAAGGTTGATATTTGAAAATCAAGTAGCATTATTTACCATAGTGACCAAATTAAGGGGGGAAAAAACCACATGATTATTTCAATAGATACAGTAAAAGCATTTTACAGAGTTCATACTAACAGCTCTCAGCAAACAAGGAATAGAAAGGAACTTCCTCAACCTGATAAAGGGAATTTACAAAATACCTACAGATAACATATTTATGGATAAAATAGTAAACACTTTGATCCTCAGATATGCACTAAGATGAGGGTGTATGTTCTCATTACTTCTATTCAAGCTTGTACATGAGGTCCTGGTCAGTAAGGACTGGGAAGAATGAAATAGAATTCTTCACAGACAGCATGAGCAGATAACAACAACAAAAGCCTAAGGACTACAGAAATGCTACTAATAATAACTGAAACCAAGGTCGTAGGAAAGGAATCAAATCAATTTTATGCCTATATACTGCCCACAAAATTCAATTTTTTTTTTTTTTTTTTTTTTTTTTTTTTTTTTTTGTCTTTTTAGGGCCACACCCACGGCATGTGGAGGTTCCCAGGCTAGGGGTCTAATCGGAGCTACAGCTGCTGTCCTACACCACAGTCACAGCAACATGGGATCCAAGCTGCTTCTGTGACCTACCTACACCACGGCTCACCACAATGCCAGATCCCCGGATCCCCAACCCACTGATCAAGGCCAGAGATCAAACCTACATCCTCGTGGATGCTAGTCGGGTTCGTTAACCACTGAGCCGCGACAGGAACTCCTCAAATATAATTTTCAATAGCACCAAAAAAGTATTTAGGAGCAAAATATTTTTAAATGTGAAAAACCTCTACAGTGAAAACTTCAAAACGTCACTGAAGGAAATTTTTTAAAGACCCAAATAAAAGGACAG
Source organism: Sus scrofa (assembly GCF_054392235.1). Classification (NCBI taxonomy): domain Eukaryota; kingdom Metazoa; phylum Chordata; class Mammalia; order Artiodactyla; family Suidae; genus Sus; species Sus scrofa. The sequence continues at coordinate 126,195,308 of NC_139396.1, read as the reverse complement.
ATGCATCATATTCATGGCATTGGGAGACAGTGTTTTTCAGATACCATTCTCCCCATTGAGCTGTAGATTCTAAAGCAACACTTGCCAAAATTCCCACAGGCTTTTCAGGCAGACATTTACAAGCTGATTTTAAATTTTACATGGACATGCAGAGAATTTTGAGGAGCTAAAATAATTCTGAAATAGAATAAATTTATCCCTTCTGATAGCAAGGCTTATATGAAGCTATAATCAGTCTAGTGGGTATTGGCCTAAGGATAGACATATAGATCAATGGAAGAGAATAGAATCCAGAAAGACATCCCCATATTGATTTCAGTTGATTTTTTTTAACAAGAATTTCTTTTTCTTTCTTTTTTGGCTGTACCCGTGGCATGTGAAAATTCCCGTGGCATGTGAAAATTCCCAGGGCAGGAATCTAATCCAGCTGCGGCAACACCAGGTTCTTAACCCACTTGCCATAGCGGGAACTCCCATAATTGTGTTTTAACAGTTTTAATTGCTAACTACATCGGTAAAACTGGAGATTTCAATTTTTTTTTTTTTTTTTTTTGCAGACTTTTTTTTCTTTCATTTTTTTTAAGGCCACACTCACAGCATATGGAGGTTCCCAGGCTCGGGGTCAAATCAGAGCTACAGCTGCTGGCCTACGCCACAGCCGCAGCAACCCCAGATCTGAGCCAAATCTGTGACCTACACCACAACTCACGACAACGCTGGGTCTTTAACCCACTCATCGAGGCCAGGAATGGAACCTGCGTCCTCATGGATGCTAGTCAGATTCATTTCCGCAGAGCCATGATGGGAACTCCTCAATTGATTTTTTTTTTTTTTTTTTTTTTTTTTTTGTCTTTTTGCCTTTTCTAGGGCCACTTTGGCGGCATATGGAGGTTCCCAGGCTAGGGGTCTAATCGGAGCTGTAGCTGCCGGCCTACGCCAGAGCCACAGCAACTCAGGATCCAAGCCGTGTCTGCAACCTACACCACAGCTCACGGCAACGCCAGATCCTTAACCCACTGAGCAAGGCCAGGGATCGAACCCGCAACCTCATGGTTCCTAGTTGGGTTCGTTAACCACTGAACCACGACGGGAACTCCCCTCAATTGATTTTTGATCAAAGTGTCATGGTAATTTGATGCAGGAGAAAAATAGTCTTTTCAACTAATGGTTGAACTGTATATCCTCATGGGAAAAAAATGAACCTGAACCTTTATCTCACAGTATATACAGAATTAAAAAGGACTATAGATTTAAGCTATAAAAGTTCTACAGGGAAACATAAAAAGTCTTTTCAAAGTTTTATAGGCAAAAATTTATTAAGATGTAAAAGTCACTAAAATCCAAGAGAAAATGGACATGATGAAGTTTTTCTAAGTTTAGAACAATCTTCTCTTCCAAAGACACCATTAAGAAAAGAAAATGGCAAGCTGCTGACTGGAAGGAGATATTTATACAATGCATAAATCAGACCAAAGTCTTACAACAAACTCATGAGAAGATGAAAATGTTAGAAAAGAGTTCAGTAGATGTTTCACTACGGGAGATGTAGGTAATGGTTAATATATATATATATATATATATATAAAGATGCCCAACATCGTAAATCATTGGGGAAATGCAAATTACAACCAACAGGAGAGGCAAAACTACAGTGAAGAGGAAGATTGGTGATTGCCTGGAGACTGAGATCCAGCCATGGGATCAGGGGAGATAAGGGAACTTTTTCAGTGGAAATGTTCTCTGTCAGTAAAAAGCTAGGGAAAGTATTTTTAAAACAACCAAAATGGGATACCAGTCCATGCAGACTGGAATCATTAAAATTAGAAGTACTGACCATACCAAGTGAAAGCTTCTAACTTATGATTTTTTAAAAATTTCTCTTCCTGCTGCAGAGAGGTTGTGCTTGTTCTTTGTTGTAGCAAAAGGTCATATTTTGGAGACTATTTTGGCTGTAGATTTTGACAACTGTAAGGTATGGTGAGTTAGAAATACAGAGTTGTAATAAGGACAGTATTTTGTTGAAGTTCACTTTTTTTTTTTTTTCCTTTGTTGGTCAACCCTTGGCATACGGAGTTCCTGGGCCAGGGATCAGATCCAATCCATAGCTGCAACCTAAGCCACAGCTGCAGCAATGTGGGGTCTGTAACCCACTGTGCCAGGTCAAGGATTAAACCTGTGTCCAGTGCTCCCAAGGCACTGCCAATCCCATTGTGCCACAGCGGGAGCTCCGAATTTCACTTTAGAATACAGGTATTGAAAGTTCACTTGATGAAGGGGATTATGAGGCAGATTTGGGGGACACTTTGAAATTCCTAAATAGTACTCAAGATGGTTTGTAAAGCAAGTGTGTTTGCATTAATTCTAAATGCCCTAGGAATCCAGCAGTAAAGCCTTTTTGGAAAGGGAATAATTTTTTAATACTTATAATAATTACTTTCTCATCTATCTGTTTTTAAATTTTTATTTTTTATTGTAGAAGGCTACGCCTGTATGTGATAGAAGTCCTTTAGCAAGTACTAATACAAACTTGCTGGTAATAAATACTATTTAAAAGCACAAGAGAAGAAAGCTAAGTACAGAGTACAGCATCTGAAAATGACAAGAGGATATGCTACTGAGTAACCTTTTGGTTATAATGTTCTGGATCTTCAGTAGCATCCAAGAGAAATTAAGAATATTAAGACCCAAAGAACAACTTCAAAGAAATTCAGGAGAATATTATTATTGGTAAACATAAGCCTGTTACGAGCCTGTTATGTTTGGTCCCTATGGCTTTCAGGTTTATCTCTTGGTCCACTTGTACCAGTTTTTGCAGAGTGACAGTCCAATATACTGAACGTTCTCATTAACTTCAGTCTTCTTCAGTCTCCAGATTAAAGTCCACCAGAAGGAGGAACTGATGAGGGCGATGTTCTGGTTACTTGAATCCACAACACCAATTGTACTTCCACGTCCCAGCTGCCCGGCTTCCCTAATTTGATCTTCCTCCCATTCCTACTTTGGATCCAGACAAGAAGCTCTTTAACTATTTGATCTCTGCCTTCAGCCATCACTGCAGATGTAATTTCTATGATTGCAATTTGATCAAGATGGGCATTCTCCTTCCCCTGCACATATTTGGTAAAGCATAAAAGATGCTGGTGTATCTGCCTTGGCCAAATCCTAAAGAGTGATCAGACTGGGCACTAGCCTGGACTTTCGCTGGCTACTCTGATTCTTCAAAGCCCTTCATTTATTAGAGGTGACTAGCATCGTTGAACGAATATTTGAACTTCATCTCAGAGTCAGGCACACAGTCAAGTCCCTAGTTTTCTCAGATATGGAACTCATTAAGGAAATGGAGGCTTTGCTTTGACCTGTTTCATGGCTAAGTAGGCTACACTTCCATAATGGGAGATTTGTTGTGGCTTTCTGAACCTAAGTCTTGAGCTAGCAGAGCCTAGACTTATTAATAGTTAGCTAACATTTGGTCAACTTGGTCTTATTTTTCCAAAACACTTTTTTTCCTCTGGTTATACTTTCCATGTATACTAATAACATAAAACAATGTACAGTGGCAAATGGGCCTTGAGAACTACTCAGCATGAAGGGACACAGCTTGCAAACCACTGCATAACGAGGTGTGACGGAATCAACCATGGCTTCTAGCCGCCTAAGGCAGAGAGGCCTTGGGACAATCCACCCCTCCTTTGGAGTTCTTGTCTGGAAAAGCTCAAGGCTGCCCAAAGAATTTACTGTTTGTTCTAGCAGGTGTGATACCTGACACAGGCCCCTGATCTTCCTCTCTTACAGCTGTGCAGCATTTTTCTGTCCCTCTGAGCTGTTTGTGTACCTCCTCCAGCTCAGAAGGGTCTTTCTCAAGGACCACAAGGCCTTTGAATTCCTTTGAAAAGTAAGCAAGAAGGATAGAGAGTTCCTGCTGGGGTGCCATGGGTTAAGGATCCACCTGCAGGGGCCTGGGAACTTCTATATGCTCCGGGTGTGGCAAAAAAAAAAAAAAAAAAAAAAAAGGAAGATGAAGAGGGCCTCTGTGTCCTAGCCTCTGTGGGATTAAGAAATCCTAACTTGGTAATTGTCAGCTAACAGACACAGCTGACCTGATAACAATACTGACCAACTCTTTTTTTTTTTTTTTAATCTTTTTAGGGCTGCTCCCGCAGCATATGGAGGTTCCCAGGCTAGGGGTCTAATGCGAGCTACAGCTGCCAGCCTACACCACAGCCACAGCAACGCCAGATCCGAGCCACATCTGAGACCTACAACACAGCTCACAGCAATGCTGGATCCTTAACCCACTGAGCAAGGCCAGGGATCAAACCTGCGTCCCCATGGATGCTAGATTCATTTCCGCTGTGCCACGACAGGAACTTCAACACTGACCAACTATTTATAATTTTTCAGTTGAGTTCTCTTTAAAATATTCAGTCACCACTTCACAAGTTGAAATGGAGCTCAACTCTTTCCCCTACTGTCAGTAGTTACTGAATAAAAGCTGTTTTCATTCTTTAACATCCATCCTAGTGGATGGACTCCGCATGATTAGGTTCCACCTGGAATTTAATTCAGATACATTATTTCTGTGCAGCTGGTACATGAACTTACTAATATAATGAGCAATGGTTGTTAGTCCTGAGAAAATGTAGTGCAGTTAGGCCAGAGACCTAGCAAGTGTGTGGTTCAAGGATGCAATTTTATACTATGCTGTGGGAGCGGCCCTAGAAAAGGCAAAAAAAAAGTTAAAACTCATTTTTGAAATTTGAACAGAAAAGAAAGTGAATTAGAGATTTAAAAATACTTTCTGAGATAAACTCTGTATAAATTTCAGGACAAGATACATATCACTGACTAAAGATTCAAAAACACCAGACATTGGAAACTGCCCTGCCAGCTGTTTGGTCAATAAAATTTTTTGGATCAGCCATGCCTATATACTTACATATTATTTATGTTTTCTTTTTCATGATATAATGACAGAGCTGTGTAGTTGTGACAGAAGACCCTATGCTGTACAAAGCCTAAATATTTACCATCTGGTTCTTTAAATTAGAAGTTCGTTGGCCCCTAAAGTAGATGATCCAACATAGAGATACCATTTGCTAAGTGCTATGGTACACACACCATGTAGCACTTAGCAAATGGTGCTATGGATAATTAGCAAAATATCCAGACATGGGTGTTCAGAATAAGGTGATGTTTTCTGCCACTTCCTGGCATATTTTTCTGGATTAACTGAGGTAGTGTTACAGTACCTGGCCTGTACCTATCTTTATTGAGTTTATTATTCTCAGATATAGCACACATATTTTTAAAGGCAGAGTATCCCAAGAGGCATGGCCTAAAAGGGCTTAGTATTATATTTTAAAGTAAACTTTGATTAGATTTTAGCTATACAAATAACATCTACTAATTGAAGACATTACATTTTGTAGAACATGGTTTGGGAAGCACTGCCTACATCCTTGCTGCTGTGGACATCCCCTGAGAGTTTGCTAGTGTGACCAAACAAGAATAAACACTCATCACCCAGTTATATGAATGAGTTAAGTCACAACCCACTGCAGTTGCCCACCAACAGCACACCCAGAAAGGAATTCACAAAAACACAGGATGAGGCACTCTGAGCTTTGGATAAATGGGCCCCTAGATAATTAGATACGTATCTCAGGAAGAATTTCAATGACCCCGGGTTCTTGAATCTTCCAATACATAAGGGTGCTAAATTCATCACCCTTAGCTATCTGTTCTGTGTGATTAGTAGATGTGTGCCAAAATTTTTATGTATATACTGGCTCCTCCCTTACCTCCAGAGACGTTTACTCAAAGCTTCGGAGTAGCTGTCTCCCGGGCTGTCATCCTCAGTAAGACGCTGAATCAAACTAACAATTTCCATGTTGCACATTTTCTTTTAAGTTGGCGGTTTTGGCAACCGTGAAGGAACCCAGAGCAAATTTCTCTCCTTCACCTGAACTCTATGTGGATCTAAAGCCATGGTACTGGCAAGGGCTGCCTTGTGCCTATCCACCTCCTTGGCCATTGGGTAAGTCTCTCCTGGCCATTGGGTAAGTCTTCCCATCTTGGTTGACTGTCTTGAGTTTTGTTCAGTGGTTGGTAAACTCCTTGCTGTGAGGAGTAGGTTCTCCTTGAATTTAAGGCAGTTCAAGAAGAGGTGCTGGGAGTTTCCCTTGTGGTGCAGAGGAAACAAATCAGACTAGGAACCAGAAGGTTGCAGGTTCCATCCCTGGCCTCATTCAGTGGTTAAAGGATCCGGTGTTGCCTTGAACTGTGGTATAGTTCCCAGACGCAGCTCGGATCTGGTGTTGTTGTGGTTGTGGTGTAGGCCAGTGGCTCTGATTCGACCCCTAGGGAACTTCCATATGCCACAGGTGTGGCCCTAAAAACCAAAAAAAAAAAAAGAAAAAAAAAGAAGAGGTACTGAATTCTCAGTCGAAAGACACTGAGAAGATTTGGACTTGGTGATGGGTAAGGAGCTAATCTGGTATGTTTCCTTGAATTGTCTACTTTAGCAGAGTTTTTTGGAATAAATGTAAAGATATGAGAGCTTTTAGCTTTGAAGATAAGGGACAAAAAGCTGCTCTTGACTGGTCATGGCTTTTTGAGGCAACTGAGAAATTTACAGGAGTGGCAGAGGCAAGTCCTCGTACCATGCCCTGGTCCCATAGGAAAACCCAGTCATTAAAGATTCGCTTGTATGGGGAGCCATCCAGTGCTCTGAGCTCCCCTGGTGGTTTTAGTCTGCTGGAGGGAAAAACAAAGACACCTTTCTAGGAGGAACTTGCATTATCTCCCTGTGCCTTAAAGATGTAAATGTTTGGGTTTTTTTTTTGTTGTTGTCGTTGTTGTTGTTTTGTCTTTTGTCCTTTTTAGGGCTGCACCTGCGGCATATGGTCCCAGGCTAGGGATCTAATTGGAGCTATTACTGCAGGCCTATGTCACAGCCACAGCAACGCCAGATCCGGGCTGCATCTGCAACCTACACCACAGCTCATGGCAATGCCAGATCCTTAACCCACTGAGCGAGGCCAGGGATGGAACCCGAAACCTCATAGTTCCTAGTCAGATTTGTTGTTTCTGCTGTGCCACGACAGGAACTCCAAGATGTAAATATTATACCTGATCTTTTTTTTTTTTTTTTTTTTTTTTTTTTTTTTTTTTTTTTTTGCTTTTTAGGGCCGAACCTCTGGCATATGGAAGTTCCCAGGCTAGGGGTCGAATCAAAGCTACAGCCACTGGCCTACACCACAGCTCATGGCAATGCTGAATCCCTGATCCACTGAGCGAGGCCAGGGATCAAACTCGAATCCTCATGGATACTAGTTGGATTCATTTCCGCTACACCACAATGGGAACTCCATACCTGTTCTTCTTAGACATTTCGTTCCGTCCTGAGAGCTTGGTCTGTTGATCAGGGAGAAAACTCTTTCTGTCCTCTGCCATTTGAAGGTACTTACATGCTGTACATTTGGAAGCCAGTTGAATAGACTAGGATTCCGAGCAGCCCCTTTGGCCCTGCCAGCTCTTAGGGGAGTTGGGCATAAGGGATCTGAATCCATAAGGGGCCTTTATCATGTCAACTTTCATTACATCCACCTGTACAGTAAGGGCCTTTACTTTCTTAGACTATTTTTGCAAATAATCTTTCTAGATCTTGTGAGGGCTGCATCCTTTGCAGCATCTTATGGGGACACCTCTAGTGTCTTATTCATTTGAGTCCCTATTAAGATTCTACCCTATGGAGTTCCCATTGTGGCTCAGTGGAAATGAACCCGACCAGTATCCATGGGGGCCCAGGTTCCATCCCTGGCCTCGGCGCTCAGTGGGTTAGGGATCCGGCTTCACCAATGAGCTGTGGGGTAGGTCACAGACATAGCTCGGATCCTGCATTGTTGTGGCTGTGGTGTAGGCTGGCAGCTACAGCTCCCATTCGATCCCTAGACTGGTAACTTCCCTATGCCACTGGTGTGGCCCTAAAAAAGACAAAAAACAAACCAAAAAACCTCCCAAAACCCCAAAGATCCTACTCTAACAATGGCCAGATGCTGGATCCTTTAAATTGGAAAAAATTTCTCAATTGGTTAATTTTTAGAGCTCTCATTGTAAATACCTGTTTTATTGGTAGCTATGGAAAGACAAAATCAAAAGGTGGATAGAAAGAAACATAATGACTAACCTTAAGAACTCCCTTAGTTAAAAGCAAAACAAAACAAAACAAACAAAACAAAACACACCTGTTCGGGAAGCTTATTTGAATATGTGATCTCAGTTTCTCTCACTGGGTCTTACAGATGCTAATAAAAACATCAGGTTAATTAATGTCAATTAGGCTAACAAGGGGTAGAAAGGATTATTAAGGGGAAAGTAATGGGGCTTGTCCCAGTAGATTGGAAATCTTTAAATGGTTATTAAGAAATAGGATAGGAGTTCCCATTGTGGCTCAGTGGTTAACGAATCCGACTAGGAACCATGAGGTTGCAGGTTCGATCCCTGGCCTCGCTCAGTAGGTTACGGATCCAGCGTTGCCGTGAGCTGTGGTGTAGGTTGCAGATGCGGCTCGGATCCCGCGTTGCTGTGGCTCTGGTGTAGGCCGGTGGCTACAGCTCTGATTGGACCCCTAGCCTGGGAACCTCCATATGCTGAGGGAGCGGCCCAAGAAATCACACACACACACACACACACACACACACACACATACACACACAAAGAAATAGGATAAATAAAATAGACCTGGGATTAAAACAAAGGCTTGAATACAGCCTGCTTAAGGTTGGATGGGCCAAAGGGACCTGCTTTGGATCCACCCAACATTAAAGGGCCCCAAACAAGTTCACTCTATTTACCCCAGTTTGGGAAAATTTAAGAGGCTGGAAGGAAAAAATTTACACTGAGAGACCTGACCAGCAATTGCTTGGAGCAACAGGTAGGCCAGTTAATCAAGTCAAAGATTGACAAAAGGGCCTGAGTGCCTTGACTGGACCCCTCACTGGGACCCCAAAGCCTTTTATCTGAGAATGGATAAGGTGGCTGGAGGATAAAAAGGAAAGGTTTCTGGGACGCCTTATAAGACCAAGACTTGTTGATGGGGTCCTGAGGAAGATAAGCTTAAAGACAAAAGAGGAATGTATAGGAGTTCCCGTAGTGGCTCAGCAGAAACGAATCTGACCAGCATCCATGAAGACCCGGGTTCGATCCCTGGTCTTGCTGAGTGGGCTAAGGATCCAGTGTTGCTGTGACCTGTGGTGTAGGTTGCAGATGTGGCTCGGATCTGGCATTGCTGTGGTTGTGGTGTAGGCTGGCTGCTTCAGCTCTGATTCGACCCCTAGCCTGGGAACTTCCATATACTTTGGGTGCGGCCCAAAAAGACAAAAAAAAAAAAAAAAAAAAAAAAAAAAAAGAAAGAAAGTTAGAGAAAGGTTATGGAAAAAGAAACCTGAGAAGAGTTTTGTGTATGGTTAGGGATGGCTAAGATTAGAACAAACTAAGGAAATGAATAAAGTAATGAAAAAGTAAGATGGTACAAAATTAAAATTTGGTTCTCTCAGTTAAGAGGATAAAGTTTTCTTGGAATATGGACCTGCTTTTGAGATGCAGGTCAGAGACACGGCCCCCTGCCCCCCGTGTCCCGAGAGTAACCTCAGAGTCAGGCAGCCGCCCATGTGACTCCTCCATTCCTTCTCTGCAGGGCCTTCCTCCCACAAGCTTCTTCAGCAGTTTTGCTTCTCCTTGTTCATCTCTGTTCTCAGCAAGTATCTGCTCCATCTGGGGTCACCTCTTCCTGCTGCTGACCACCCCCTCCCTGACTAGGGGACAGTGGAGCTGAGCAGCACCCTGAGTGTGGCAGGGACTCGGCCATCCCGTTTCCAGCTGGCAAACAAGGTCTTCGGAGTCTTACCTGAGGTGGTGACTGCTGGCAGGTTAAATGTCTCAGTTCCTGGCTGAGCAGCTGCTGGATGGACACAAACATTCCAGTTAATGGAGAGGATCACAAACATCAAAAAGAGAGCCCCTAAAAAATCCCCCAATAAAATTAACTTTCTTATTTTCAAAAAAAAAAAAAAAAAAAAATGGACCTGCTTTTTTTTTTTTTTTGTCTTTTTAGAGCCGCACCTGCGCATATGGAGGTTCCCAGGCTAGGGGTCTAATTGCAGCTATTGCTGCTGGCCTACGCCAGAGCCACAGCAACACCAGATCCAAGCCACATCTGCAACCCACACTACAGCTCAAGGCAACGTTAGATCCCTAACCCACTGAGCAATGCCAGGGATTGAACCTGCAACCTCATGGTTTCTAGTTGGATTTGTTTCTGCTGTGCCATGATGGGAACTCCTGGACCTGTTGTAAATTTTCTTTACCTCTTAAGTAATCTGTTATAACTTTCTGTATTTACCTTTGAAATCTTTTATCACTTTGATTAAATAAATAAATATTGTTTCATAGTGATCTACAATCCTAATTGATCAAGCATTTTACAGACTTTTGATATCTTTGACAAACTTCCCCAAATCAAATTCTAGAGTATATTTGACCTCTAACTAACTTTGGGATGTTTCAGAGGGCCCTTGAAACATCTCAAAGAGAGATATTAAACTAATGAGGCTTCTTTGGTCTGTTAAATTAGTTAAACTGTCAAGTAAGTGATCATAACTCTTCTTATAAAGGTAACTGCTATTAATGTAAATGATCTAAAATTATATGGAATTCTTAAAGTTGGTATGTCCTGTTATAATGTTATCAGTCATAATTTTAGTAATTACTTTAAAATGTTGTGTGTCACAGAAATAACCAAATTTCCTTGTCAGTTGCATTTCCTTGTCAATTGTAATCAGGTCTTCAAGCATGCCATTTTAAGTCTTTTGTCATTTATAGACAGTTAATGCTTGACTGTGATGCTTTTACAAAAGTAAAGATCTTCAAGAAGGTTCCTAGAAAGGGCCTTTTAGACAAATATGGATTTCTGATGACTTTTTTTTTTTTTTTTTTTTTTTTGCTTTTTAGGGCCATACCCACAGCATCTGGAAATTCTCAGGCTACAGGTCAAATTGGAGCTGCAGCAGCTGGCCTATGTCACAGACACAGCAATGCCGGATCTGAGCCATGTCTGCAACCTACACCACAGCTCACGGCAACACCAGATCCTTAACCCGCTGAGTGAGGGCCGGGATCGAACCCTCATCCTCATGGATGTCAGATTCATTTCTACTGCACCACAGTGGGAACTCCACCTGGGTAAGAAATTATAGAACTCTAATGGAAAACCTGATGGCTTCATAAACTGCTAACAAAAGATCAATATTAACAAGAATTAATTTCATGGGACTAGATGAACTAATGAATATGATTCACAATTTTTATGACTTTCTGTCTGATATATTACTGGCTTTTAATCTTTGTTTTCCAGATATGAGGAAACCTTTCTTCTTATGCTAATTATGACTTAACAGCAGTTTGATAAACAAAGATAAAACATTTATCTTTTTCTCTGTACCTGATCCATCTGGAATTTGACTTCTTTTCAGCTGGGTCTTCTCTGGACTTGGTGGTTTATTGCAATCCAGACTGCAACCAGTTATACTAGTCATTGTTCTAATTTGTTCTCTTTTTGTTATTTTTTATTTTTATTTATTTATTTTTTTAGGCAAGACATAGATTTATTAAGATAAGACACTTTTGAGAGCTGCAAGTGGGCAGGCAAGGAGGCTCCGCCTCTTTTTGTTATTTTAAAACTGTTTATGCTTTGTGTCTCTTGCTGCTATACTATGACCTTATCAATGTTTCTTATATCCTGTTTTATGATTGCTGTTTCCTGCATTACCTGATGCCTTTCAACAAGCTACTCAGATGAGTCATAAGTACAGTAAAGTTTGAAGAACACTGTCAGTTACAATCCATCCCTTACCTCCCACTTAAGGTAAAGAACACAAGGAAGACTCAGTTTTACAAAACTAGTTTTGAATATCCTATTTTCCGTTTTTTTGTTTAGTTTAGTTTAGTTTTGTTTTTTGGTTTGTTTGTTTGCCAGTGCCTGCAGCATGTGGAAGTTCCCCGGCCAGGGATCATACCCAAGACATGGCACCCTGAGCTGCTGCAGTGACAATGCCAGATCTTACCCCTGTGCACCACAAGGAAACACCATCCTGTTTTGCTTTTTAAACTTTTTTTAACTGAAATGCATAAAATGATTTACAGCTCAAGGAATTATCACAGAGTGAACACATCTATGTAAGGACAAGTCAAGGCAAGAAGTATATCATTATCCCTTTCCCCTCGGTGGTCTCCACCTCTCCCTATACCTGAAGGTAACCCCTATCTGGACTTCTAATGGCATGGATTAGTTTTACCTACTTTGACCTTTATATAAATGAAATTTTAAAAATATGCATTGCTCATGTCCAACTTTGTGCAAAATTTGTCAGATTACCCATTCGCTGTATATGTAGGTATCGTTTTTTCCCCACTTTTATTGTTATATAGAACTTCATTGTATGAGTACGTCAGTTTATCCAGTCTACTATTGAAGGACATTTACGTTTCTAGTTTTTGGTTATTTATAAGTAATTCTAAATACATTCTTTTTTTTTGGTTTTCTTTTGGCCACACCTGCAGCATGCAGAAGTTCCTGGGCCAGGGATCAAACCAGTGTCACAGCATTTACCCCAGCCACAGCAGTGACAACACTGGATCCTTAACCCACTGAGGCATCAGGGAACTCCTATAAACATTTTTAAACGTGTCTTTGGGTATACACGCATGCCTTTCCATGGAATGGAAATTGCTACATTGTAGGTATCCATGTATGTTCAACTTGAGGAGATGCCATCAAATAATTTTCCAAAGTGGTTGTACCAGTTTACACCCTCAGTGGCAGGGTGCGCGATCTGCAGTTGCTCCTCATTACTAGGTATTGTTAGTCTTTTCAATTTTGACCATTCTAATAGGTGTGGTGAACGAAAGTTTTGTACTTCTGTGTATGCTAATGAAGATGAGAGCCTTTTCATATGTCTGTTGACTATTTCAGTATTTCCTTCTGTGAAGTTTCTTGCCCATTTAAAAAAATTGTGTTGCCAGTTTTTAGTGATTCTTTGTATATATCCTGGATATGCATTCTTTTGTTAGTTATATGTACTGCAAATATTATTTCTCACTCTCTGGCTTGCCTTTTCACTCTTTCAATAGTATGTATCTTGTACAGTTTCCTAGTTGTTTTCAGCGAGAGGGTGCAAAACCATCTGGTCAACCATTGCCAGAAGCAGAAATTGGTCTCCTTTTTAATAACTAAAACTGACATCCATAATGCATGTATCATGATGAAGACTGAGCCATTGTCAGAGGGAATTAATTTGAGAAGCTTTTTGAAACAATAGCAAGCCAGGAGGGAAGCCAGTTCTGGCAATGTTAGTTTTTTGGGTTTTTTTTGTTTTTTTGTCTTTCTGTCTTTTCCAGGGCCGATCCTGCAGCATATGGAGGTTCCCAGGCTAGGGATGTAATCAGAGCTGTAGCCACCAGCCTATACCAGAGCCACAGCAATGCCAGATCCGAGCTGCGTGTGTGACCTACACCACAGCTCACAGCAGCGCCGGATCCTTAACCCACTGAGCGATGCCAGAGATTGAACTTGCAACCTCATGGTTCCTAGTCAAATTTGTTAACCACTGAGCCATGACGGGAACTCCCTAGCAATGTAACTTTTCATGAGGAGAAGATGCAAGGAAAAGCAGGGTCTGAGTGTGTATCTAAGATACTCTTTTTTTTTTTTTTTCCTTTTTTCTTTTTAACGCTGCATCTGTGGGCATATATGGAAGTTCCCAGGTTAGAGGATGAATCGGAGTTGCAGTTGCTGGCCTATACCACAGCCACTGGCAATGAAGAATCTGAGCCACATCTGCCACCTACACTGCAGGTTGCAGCAACATGGGATCCTTAACCCATTAAGCGAGTCCAGGGATCAAACCCACATCCTCTTGGACACTATGTTGGGTTCTTAACCCACTGAGCCACAGTGGGAACCTGTGGCACCTTTTCACAGAGAAGTGCTTTGTCTCCACCTGGCGAACAAACTTATCTTTGCAACATCGCCCATCGCTCTCCATGTTCTTAAGTGAGTGTTGACACTCATGGGAAGAAGGAATACCCACCTTAATGGGTCCTTGAGGGAATTAAAGGAGAAAACGTATGAGACAGTTTTTGGTAAATACATATGGTATCCAAACCTGATTGAGATTTCTTGACAGTTTTGCCCCAGGACCAGTCTCATTGTGTGTGTATGTGTGTGTGTGTGTGTGTACTTAGATTTCTCATGTTCTTAGCAACTGCTTGCAACCTCTGGTGGGTGGAAATGAGCCTATGAAAGCTGACTGAATTTACATACCTAGATTGGTTTTTTTTCTCCTTTGTGGCAATCTTGCAAGAGGAATGAATGTCCAGTATTCATCATGAATTTAGAGATGCTTCTAACTCGTTTCTTACCCCTAATTTCACATTAAAATTAGCGACACATCTTCAAATAGAACAGATTTTCTGTTCTATTCCAGACCAGATTGAATTAGTCTGGGGGAGAGGCCTCGGTACTGGGATTGTGGCCAGAGAGCCATGGCAGATGTTGCAAAGATAAGTTTGTCCACCAGGTGGAGAAAAAGCACATCTCTGTGAAAAAGGTGCCACACAAAATCCATTTTCTCAATTTAGAGCTGCACCAACCACAATTTATGAAGTGTACCAAGCAGGGCAAAAATGTGGGAAGATAGGTAAAATTATCTTTGGTACCGTTGCTTGTCAATCAAAGTTCTTTCCACCACTGGGGAAAATTCCAGGAACTTATTTTAAAACTAACATGTGGTTAAAAATATATACCTTATTCGCCTAGAACTAGCTTTTATAAATATTTTCCATTCCTTTTCCAGCTCATTTTAATTAAACAGACCCACATAAACTGGCATCAGAACTGAAAATTTAGGAGTTCCTGTCATGGCTTATTGATTAACGAATCTGACTAGTAACCATGAGGTTGTGGTTTCGATCCCTGGCCTTGCTCAGTGGGTTAAGGATCTGGGGTTGCCATGAGCTGTGGTGTAGGTCACAGACATGGCTCGGATCCCTCATGGCTGTGGCTGTGGTGTAGACTGGCAGCTACAGCTCCAATTGATCCCCTAACCTGGGAACTTCCATATGCCGCAGGTGCGGCCCTAAAAAAAAAAAAAAAAAAGAACTGAAAATTTTAAATGATGGGTTATATTATTCATATACTATGGAGTGGAGATTTCTGAAATTAGATTAAGAGTTATATTACTAGGAGTTCCCGTCGTGGCGCAGTGGTTAACGAATCCAACTAGGAACCATGAGGTTGCGGGTTCGGTCCCTGCCCTTGCTCAGTGGGTTAACGATCCGGCGTTGCTGTGAGCTGTGGTGTAGGTTGCAGATGCGGCTCGGATCCTGCGTTGCTGTGGCTCTGGCATAGGCCTGTGGCTGCAGCTCTGATTGGACCCCTAGCCTGGGAACCTCCATATGCCGCGGGAGTGGCCCAAAGATATAGCAAAAAGACAAAAAAAAAAAAAAAAAAAAGTTATTTTACTAGACATCAACATCAACATGAGTAGATTAGCTTAAGATACCCTCACAGGATTTTAGGAAATATGCAGATGTAATAATGAAACTTACATTTATTTAATGAAAAATAACTTTCTTAAGATTTCAGATCAATCACCTGTTTACATTAAGTAACTAGAAAAAGAAAACTAAACCCAAGGTAACTGAATAAAGGAAATAATAAAGATTAGAAAGAGATAAATGAAATAAAGAATAGAGGAAAAATCGAGAAAATCAACAAAACCTAAATTTGGTTCTTAAAAAAAGTCAGAATTTGTAAGTATGGAGTTGTTCATAATATTCCTCTTTTCTTTTTGCACCCCCATGGCATGTGGAAGTTCCCTGTCCAGGGTTCAAACTTGTACCACAACAGTGACCCCACCTGCAGCAGTGACAACAATGGATCCTTAACCTACTGCACTGCAAGAGAAGGCCTCCTCTATTTTTTTTTTTTTTTTTTTTTTTTTTGTCTTTTGCCATTTGTTGGGCCGCTCCCGCGGCATATGGAGGTTCCCAGGCTAGGGGTCGAATCAGAGCTGTTGATGCCAGCCTACGCCAGAGCCACAGCAACGAGGGATCCGAGCTGCTTCTGCGACCTACACCACAGCTCACGGCAACGCCAGATCCTTAACCCACTGAGCAAGGCCAGGGATCGAACCTGCAACCTCATGGTTCCTAGTGCGATTCATTAACCACTGTGCCACAACGGGAACTCCTCTATTTACTTTGGATTTCATCTGCCCTTCTTTTCTAGTTTGCTAAGGTGGAAGATTATAAATTTTAGATCTTCTTTTCTAATACATGCACTCAATGCTATACATGCATTCAGTGCTTTTCCTGGATCCCACATAAGTTGAATTTTCATTTAGTTCAGGATTTTTCTTTGGCTGCTCATGGCACGAGCCAGGGATAGAACCCACACCACAGCAGCGACCCAAACCACTGCAGCGTTAGTTCAGAATTTGAAAAAAAATTTCTCTTGAGACTTCTACTTTGACCCATGTGTTATTTAGAACTATGTTGTTCAATCTTCTACTATTTGGGGGTTTTCCAGCTATCTTTCTGTTATGGATTTCTAGTTTAATTCCATTGTGGTCTGAGCGTATACTCCGTATGGTTTCTGTTCTCTCAAATTTGTTAAAGTGTGTTTAATGTCCCAGAAAGTTGTCTTTCTTGGTGAATGTTCCGCGTGAGCTTGAGAAAAATGTGTACTCTGTACTGATTGGATGAAGTAATCTATAGATGTCAGCAGATCTGACTGATGTTCAGTTCCACTATGTCCTTGCTGATTTTTCTGCCTGCTGGTCAGTCCATTTCTGATGAGGGGTGTGGGAGTCGCCAGTTATCAAGAATGGATTGGTTTACTTCTTGCAACTCAATCCATCTTTGCCTCACAAATTTGACGCTCTGTTGTTAGGTGCATCCACGTGAAAGACTGTTGTACCATCGTGGGGAATTACATTATCACGTAATGCCCCTCTTTATCCCTGATCACTTTCTTTACCTCCACTCTGCAGCTGGAAGGCAGGTGCGCACCGGCTGCCTTATCCGTGTCCAGGTCCACTCCCTCTATGGCCTTTCACCTCGGTGCACCGTCTAATCTGCCAGGATGAAACCGTTCACTTTTCCTCCAAACTCCTCACCTTCTGCAGCTTGGACACGGAGTCGAAGCTCTTTTCACCCTCGGTGGGCAACATGCAAGTGAATTTGTCGTCGTCAAAGTCTTTCCGGAGCTTCACCGCCTTCCGCCGCTCCACCGGACTCCGTGGTTCCACAAACCGGGAGCTGGCCCTCAAAGCGCGGCCGCTGGGACGAGGGCGCGAGGCCAGCGGGCTCCCAGCCCCTCCACAGCCAGGCTCGCGCCCATCGCGGCCGTTAAGGATGTTGATTCCTTGCCAAACTGCCATCGGGTAAGCCAGTCACCGATGTGGGCTCCTGTCAGAGATCGTTCACTTATTGCAGGAGAAAGATTGGATCTTACTTTGGTACCTTCTTGGCAATTTATTTAATGTTTGGGAGAGGGTGATTATTATTTTTTTTAAAAAAATGTATTTACCAAAAGCTGAGACTACTTCCTTGCTAGCGATGGACCAGCAAGTCCAGATTTGTGAATGGCAACTTGATGTGATCACAGAGCCTCTGGGGCCTTGTGGTGCATGGTGTCTGCTTAGACTTCGGATTCAGACAAATGAGTTTAAATTCTGGTCATTTATCAGTTATGCAGTTTTTTTTAGGGCTGCCCATGAGGCATATGGAAGTCCCAGGCCAGGGGTCCAATTGCAGCTGTAGCCACTGGCCTGTGCCACAGCAACGCCTAGAACTGAGGCGCCTCTGAGACCTTCACCACAGCTTTCAGCAACTTGGGGATCCTTAACCCACTGAGTGAGGCCAGGGATTGAACCCACGTCCTCATGGATACTAATTGGGTTCATTACTGCTGAGCGGCAGACAGGAACTCCAGTTATGCAATCTTAATCCCAGTTTCTTTCTCTTTAAAGGATTGCTCAATTACATACATCTCTGCAAAGGCCAGATGGATTGTGGTGAATAACAGCAGATTATCAACTTAACCAGATGGACATTCCAAATAAGCTGATGTTCAACCTGTCATTGCTTTGTTGGAGCAAATTGACGCATTCTTTGGCGCCTGGTCTATCAAAGTTGGAAGTAGGTTACCTCCTGGATTTTCTTTATATATATATATATATAGTACATGTCAAACCACATATAATCAGAAAAAAGTAAGGAAAGGTAGCCTGAAAGCTGCACCCTAAATTAACCTGCAGTATTTGGGGATCCTAGTGGACAAGAGGCTCACTGTTTGGTGTGGAGATTCTTACTTGTTCCCGTGTTTTCAGCACAGTTTTACTGCCTATGGGGGGAGGCTGGGGCCCTAGAGACCAGAGCTTTGTTGAATGAACATTTCCAGGGAGTAAACCTCTAGTCTTCAGTCACTGGGGAGGGGGTATGTGTGTTCAGACTTGCAGTGACTCCCCTGGTTTTTCACCCACTGGACCCACCACAGGGGCCCTGCAGCCTCCAGTCCAGAGCTCCTGAGGGTCTGCAGTAGGGAAGAGCCTGCTCACGCTCTGCTGCTGCTGGTTAGACTCTGGCTTTCTCACGTTTGCTAAAAAGTTACTGACTGATCGCACACACACATTCTTGCCCCCAAACCTTTGTTGCTATTGTCTCCCTGCCACTTCTATTTATCCTTGTGATTTGACTTTGTAAATTATTCCCTTTACTATTATTTCAGTAGTATTATAAGAGGGCGTGGAGGTAAGTTTTTTGCTCATTTTTTGATAATTGGTGGGAAGTAGCTCATAAAATTCTTATCACATTTTGTGTACTATTTAAATTTAATCTAGCACTCTCGAACCCTTAGAGCAGAGTAACTGTTTAATGCATGTGTGAATGTATGTGTGTGTGTGTGTGTGTGTGTGTGTATGTGTGTGTTGAGGATAAGAGGGAATCATTGCTAGACTCAAGTGTTTGACCCTAATTTTATACTCTTACTAGAGTCACAAATGCAATCTTCTTTGTTCTTTTCCCTTCATATTTTATAAATAGCTTAACTTTTAGAAGCTTTGTTTTCACATATTGGCCTTAAATCTATGTCAAAGTTTGTTCCTTTAGTAGAACAAAGTAGAATTTGCCTTGCCTGGAATGTAAACAATTTTCAAAATACAGTAGGACTCGTCCTTCCTTTTGGTTAAATATTCTTTTGTCCCACTTATACATAATAAGAAAACCAAACATTAAAAGCTAAGAAGAGGAGTTCCTGTCGTGGCGCAGTGGTTAGCGAATCCGATTAGGAACCATGGGGTTTCGTGTTCAATCCCTGGCCTTGCTCAGTGGGTTGGGGATCTGGCATTGCCATGAGCTGTGGTGCAGGTTGCAGACACGGCTTGGATCCCACGTTGCTGTGGCTCTGGCATAGGCCGGCAGCTACAGCTCCGATTAGACCCCTAGCTTTGGAACCTCCATATACTGCAGGAGCGGCCCTAGAAAAGGCGAAAAGACAAAATAAATAAATAAATAAAAGCTAAGAAGAATTTTTTTTTTTCCCTCTTTTGGCCACCCCATAACATATGGAGTTCCTGGGCCAGGGATCAGATCCAAGGCACAGCTGCAACCTATACCACAGCTGCAGCAACACCAGATCCTTTAACTCACTGTGCTAGACAGGGATTAAACCTATGTCCTGCAAAGGTGCCACCAATCCTGTTGCATCACAGTGGCAACTCTAAAAACTAAGAAAAAATTATAAAGAAAATAAAGTTTACCAAAGCTCTCACAGATGAAAGGTTATAAAAATAAATCTATAATCATTTCTATTTCCTTCTGATATGAATTAAAAATACTCTCAATAAGTCCATTTATGTCTGTAGTCCAAAGAAATAGCATCAACATATGTTAAGTGCCAATTTCATTCAAATGTTTATTCCAGATTCTCTTGGGTGCAAGTGGCAGAAACTCATCTCAGACTAACTGGCTGGAAAGGTAATTCATCTGTTTGAATACCTGGGAGTTCCGAGGGGTTATTCAGCTCTAGTTACAGCTGGATCAAAGGGGGTGTCAAAATGATATTGCCTAGATTTTAGTATTACATTTATCTATCTCTCTATCACAAACACTACTTTATAAACATTTTATCATGCTATTGGCAATAATATTTAAACAAATATCATAACAAGTGTTTTCACTTAAGGTGGTTTCCTGAGAACAATCTTTCTCTTGGGTTTTTCCTTCTAGTAGTGTGGATTACAGCCACAGAAGGAAATCAGTCTGGTAGTTTTATAATCATTATTTATTCACTGGTCCCTGTCTGAAAAACCTTCTCTTATGGACACCTGTGTTTCTGTTGTTTTGTTTTGTTTTGACTGCTGAGCATCTGCAATCCCTTGGATGTTTAGTCTATCCCCAGCTTTATTAGCCACAATGGGATGGAGAGGTTGTCTCACCTGGTGGGAGATGAAAATGCCAAACTCTTGCTTTCCTAGATTCCCTTGCAGCTAGGACATGGTCCAGTGTCTTACAGTGACTCAGAAGCAGGAACCAGTGATTCTAATAGGTAGGGACTGGGAGCCTCCACTCAGATTGAGTTCCTAAGGCAGCAGTGGCAGCAGGGCTAGAGGTGGTATACCGAGTGCAGTGCTAGAGGGGTTGGTGGTGCAAGATGTAGAGTTATTTGCTTGCTAGTGGTTGTAGCGATGTCCACCCTTGATGAGTTGTTGCCATGTAGTGTTGGGCATTGATCCTCTGTTTCATAGACTCTGGCTCTCCAACTATATTGGTAAATTTATGAACTATCCAGCTTTATAATTCCTTTCTTATCGAAATCATTTTGTCTCTGTTGCTTGCAACTAAGACCCATGAGCTGACAACCTTCTCTTTCCCTGTGTCATCTCACCTTTAGTTCTGTACTTACTTACATCTTATAGCACTCCCCTTGGCCTCTGCTACTTGAATCTTCTGATATTAGCTGGGCGAGAGGGTCTGGGGGAAGAGACTGGGAGAAGAGGTTGGACATACTGGGTCTGGGAGGCAGAGAGAGCCCTGCTGGAGGCCTTCAGCAATTGCAACAGCTGATGGCTCTTTCAGCAGGTGCCAGCTGCCAGCCATAGGACACACTCTTCTTCCCACCTCTGCATCCATGACCCTGGTTCCACCTACCATCACCAGTCATTCTGGAACATGGCACTATTTCCATCTGCTTCTGCCCTTGTCCCCCTAAACACTTGATCACAACAGGGATCCTGGTACAACATAAGTCAGCTCAGGTCAGTTCTCTGTGAAAACTCTTCAATGTCTCCCATTCCTCCCAGACTAAAAGTTTTTCCCTTCAAAACATTATCTTTACCAGGCATTTGATTCCCTAGGAGATGTGAAGTGCAGGAGGGGATGCTGGAAGGGGGTGGGCCACTTACTGGGGTGTCCTTGGCTCCCACCCGCTTTGGGAACAAAGCCATGCTTTACCGGATCCCTCAGAGCATCCGGGCTGTTCCACAGGGCAGGGACAGGGAGTGGAGGGAAGGGAAGCCCTTGGTTTGGGCTTCAGTTTCTCAGGAACAGAAACAGCAGAGAAGTAAATGAGGGATAACAGCAGCGCCACCACCAGCCAGTTCCATAACCACTTGTCCCTAGGACAGACATGATGTTAGCAGGCAGGGAGCCACTTTGCCTCCATGGACAGGTGGCATTGCAGGGAAGGGATGGCTGGGGAGGAGGAGAAGAGGCAGCAGGGTCAGGTGGATGAGGGCACCGCAGAGGAATGAGCTGGTGCCCAGGTCAATGCCAACCCAGGGGAGGCGTGTGGAAGAGGGTGGTGGGTAATGGTGCTTTCAGACACAGGCTCTCCTAGAATGGAGAGCGCTCAGTGTCCCTGTCACCAAGGAGACCAACAGTTCAGGGGGGCCAGGGGAGCCTAAAGTCCTTGGAGTCCCCTCCACACACTCAGCCCCAGAGGGCAGCAGGAGAGGTGATGGCACCGACTTGACAAGGGGCACAAACACTCCTTGCACAGCACTTTGTGGAGAAATGCCAGTTCTGGGGACAAAGGAAGGGCTCAGGGCAATAGGAGGCCAGAACTCCCACCCCTCCCCTCAGGAGCCCCAGAGAAGCGCCAGCCCCACCTACTCCGGGGGTCAGAGTTGGGGCAGGACAAAGTGCTGGTTTGCTAGAAGGGGACGGTGGGGTGGGGGGCCGGGTAGACTGGGAGAGGGCCTGGGGGGGCCCAACAGGGAGTGCCCCACCTGGCCGGACCCCCCTCCGGGGAAACTCCTAGGACCCAGGCTGCACTGTCCCAGTGTCCCAAACGCAAGTGATGGAGGCAACTCCGCTCGCCAGGTCTAGTAAACCGCCGTGCGTTCTCACGGGAGCTGCCTGTGTTTATCTTACAGAGCCTCGCACCTCCCCACCATGGGGACGAGAAGAGGAGGAGGCCGCGGCGGGAGCAGGGCTTGGGCCTGGCTGCGGTTTGGTCCGGGTGGGCGAGTGTGGCCTCAGCTCCGAGGGGCCCCTCCTGTGTCTCGCTGCGGTCCTGCAGGTGCTGGGTCAGCGTTTCCATCCGCCCTCCAGGCCAGGAAGCCTGGCCACCCACACAGTTACAGGTGCTGCTTCGGTGGCCCCGGCAGCTGCTGGAATGGAGCTGCTTCTGCCCCTTCATCATTTCCTGTCCCCGCACCACCTCCTGTGTTCCCATCGCCTCCGGCTCCATGGACCTCGTAATCCTCAGTCTCCATCTCGAGTGTAGTGAGCCCGGTTCACTGGAAAAATTCCTGGAATTTCTATGGAAATTCCCTCACTGTTTTATCTCTGCCTCCGCTGCCCACCACAGTGGAGTGTCTTCCGTCTGCCTTGGCTTTCAGGTTCATTCGGGTTCCTCTGGCAAACCCCAAAGATGTCTCCAGTAGATGTGAACTTGGACTTCCGGAAGGAGCCCCCAATGGCCCCACGGGGAGAGGCTGGGGTCTCAGCTCCCTGCAAAATCTCTGGGGTTGCCCCCCGTGGGCAGAGTTCCCCGCGGACAGACCCAGGGCTCACCTCCGTCCGGCTGCTGACATGCAGGGAGAGAAGGAGCAGGGCCGCGCTGGGCGAGGCTGGCCTTGGGCTCCCCACAGGTGGTCTCTGGAAGCCACGTTGAGTCACACTTGGACTCCTCGTGCGGGTGGGCGGGGGAGACTGTAGCGGAAGGGGAAGCCACAGGGTCGTGGACCCTGGCGGTTAGGCTGGCTGCTGTTCTGCACCAAGGCCTGGCCAAGGCCGACTCTCTCTCTATGTGGGGAATTCCTGCTCTAATATGTGCAGGTGGAGAGGCTGCTGTAGCAGGGGACAGGGGTGGTCTTCTTCCCCTGCAGGCGCGTTGGTTCTGCCTTGTCTGCCCTGTCCCTGGTCCTCCTTTAGATGTGCGTCCCTTCCCTTCCCTGAGGGTCCTTAGAGCAGCAATTAGAGGTGGGGAGACAGGGTGCTTGCAGGTGGCAGGGACCCTGTGTGGAGCCAGGTGGGAAGGAGCACTGCTGTTGGTTAGATCAGCTGAAAGCTGAGGCTTAGGGTGAGGGGGGCAGCGCTCCGGCTCAGATCTCTAACAACCCAGGAGCAGATATTCTAACATTACCTTGTATTTCTGGCCTCTCAGTGAGTCCTGATCTCCATCTCCACGTGTAACCATTGACTTTGTGAATTCAGTCTGCTGGTAGTCCTTAT
Organism: Sus scrofa; assembly: GCF_054392235.1. Lineage (NCBI taxonomy): Eukaryota > Metazoa > Chordata > Mammalia > Artiodactyla > Suidae > Sus > Sus scrofa. The sequence continues at coordinate 126,171,509 of NC_139396.1, read as the reverse complement.
AGTCAGAGAGACCCCATGGGGGTGCTTTAGCTCCTCCTGTCCATGACCCACAATAACCCACAAGTCCTTCACCACTTGCTCTTATTTCTTACCGAGAATCAGAGACTTCTCAGATGGATTTCCATCCCATATATATGCAGAAGGGAATATAACATATTGTGTTCTGATACCCCTCTGGCAGCTCCTTGAAGTTCTGTCAATCAAAAGGCAGGACTCCATGACCAGTGTATATAGGATGACTTCCTGTGATTTTTTCCCAGAGGAAAAACATGAGGCCAGCATGAGGGGAACTGTCCCAGAAGGTGTCCAACTTATTGTAAAAGGTAGATTTGTTGCTGAAGCCAAAATCTGATATTTGTTAGCATCCAAAAACAGGTTTTCTGCCTTTAAATCTCTATGGACAATACCCTCCTGGTGACCGTGTACACAGCACACACTCTGGTGAAATGTGCCTTCAGCCTCCTTGCTGTCCTACTGCCGTGAGCCATGAGGTACAAACACCTCTCCTCCGCTAGCATCCTCCTAACAAGACAGAGAGTTTCCTCAGCCTCTATCACTTCAGATATTTCACTGTGCTGTGATGATCCAAGTCTCTATGACTCCTGAGGATGGAATCATGGTTCCTTTGCAGGTCAGTCTCCGGAAGATGGAGGAGTTCTGTCAAGTCTCAACAATCTTCACGGCTGTCGCTCTCCCAGCCAGGATGTGCCAGACTGTTGCAGAAACTGTGGCATCAGAAAGAGACAAATGGCACTCGGAGATGTGAAATAGCCAGGTTTATTCAGTATCGCTGTGGGCTCAGAGGCGTCGCCTCCAGAGTCTGAGCCCCAGGTCTGTCTTCTGGGTAGCTTTTATACAATACAGACTTCCCAGTCTTGTTTTTCCCGAGCAAGCAGCCAGGCCCTCCCCCTTCCCCAGCAGACAGTGTTCCTGCCTAAGAAGCTGAGTAAACAAGATGACAAAAACGAAACTAACAAGCAATGCTTGGAGCACTGCTAGCAGAGCTGCTAGCAAGGGCATAAGGCATGTAGTTGCTGCAAGATTACAGGAAGGGTGACATGGGACCAGCAAAGCTGCTGTCAGGCATGCAGCTGCCTCCTCAGCTGGTGGGTTGTTTCTTTAGTTAAAACTCTTCAAGACAACTTCACCATAGCCAACTGTCTGGATGATCTGGAGGAGACCCTGCAAATCTGAATCTCTCCTCAGCAGAAGCAACCCAGAGGCCCCACCTGTTGGACTCACTGCTGGGCTTGGAGTCAAGGTGTCCTCAGGTGGGCTTGCATTGGGAAGAGCTGGCGAGAAGCTTAGTCCAAAGCAAAAGAAAAGCGGTTCAAAGTTCAAACCATGACCATGTCTTTATGATGGAATCAAAACACAATGCCAGATAAAACTAAAAATCAAATACCAACAAATTAAAAAGAAAAAAATGAGGGAAAAGAAAAATGATAATAGTAAAATTAAAGACTAAAAATAAGAAATGAGCAAAAATAATACAGGGGAAAAAAATAAACCACAACAACCCAAATAGGCCAAAATGCCAAGGAGGAAACAGGCTGACTTTGGTCAAAATCCCTCAGGTCGCTGAGAAGGAGCTGACTGAGCTAGTAGGTCTAATTGACTAGGCCTAAGCAGGTGCTTGTTTGGTACTTGGAACCAAAACAGTAGCTCCTTATGAGGTTGTAGGAAGAAATAGAGCATCAGCAAGGTTAGGCATCATCCACAGTGACTTTCTTTTTGTTCTCAAGTGAGACCCATTACTCTTTAAAAATATGGAGGACCCCAAAGGACTTTTTTTTAGGGCCGCACCTGTGGCATATGGAGGTTCCCAGGCTAGGGGTCAAATCAGAACCACAGATGCTGGCCTGCACCAGAACCACAGCAATGTGGGATCGGAGCCACATCTTCGACCTACACCACAGCTCATGGCAAGGTTGGATTTTTTTTTTTTTAATTTTTTTATTTTTTTGTCTTTTTGCCTTTTCTTGGGCCGCTCCCGTGGCATATGGAGGTTCCCAGGCTAGGGGTCTAATCAGAGCTGTAGCCGCCCGCCTACGTCAGAGCCACAGCAACGCAGGATCCGAGCCGCATCTGCAACCTACACCACAGCTCATGGCAACGCCGGATCATTAACCCACTGAGCAAGGGCAGGGAATCGAACCCGCAACCTCATGGTTCCTAGTCGGATTCGTTAACCACTGCGCCACGACGGGAACTCCAAGGCTGGATTCTTAACCCACTGAGTGAGGCCAGGGATTGAACCCACAACCTCATTGTTCCTAGTGGGATTCGTTTCTGCTGCGCCACAACAGAGATTCCCCATAATGTTTTATGTTTGTTTGTTTTATTTTATTTTTGTCCATGCTCACAGCATGTGGAAGTTCCTGGGCCAGGAATTGAACCCATTCTGCCACCTGTGCCACAGCTGTGGGGTCACCGGATCCTTAACCTGCTGCACCACAAGGGAACTTCTTTCAAAGGGCTTTTTGTTTATATGGGTTATGCCTATCAGTATCTTGTTAGAAATTAAAACCTGTAGGATGCTTCAGTGCCTTTTCATTTCTAGTTTGAAAATCTGTCATTTTGGCTTTTAGAGAAGCTCATAATGTCTACACTTAAAATATTCAATTCCTGTTTCTTTAAATAATTGTTCTCAAAATGATGCCACAACTTAACTGGCGTCATGATGCTGTGTGAAATTGTTATGTTGCATAAGACACAATAAGGTACCTTCTTTTAAGGGGAGATCTCAGATTTTTATAATTTCTCCCAGGTCTCTGTAGATGCCTCTCTTCCACAAGCTGGAGAACTCACTATGTCAGTTTCAGCATCTTTAGGTGTAGAAGTTGCAGCTGTGAGTTGAGAAAGCCTGTCTTCTACTCTTTTTTTTGGGGGGGGGTCTTTTTTCTCTTTTTTTTTTTTTTAGGGCCGCACCTGCAGCATATGGAGTTTCCCAGGCTAGGGGTCCAATCAGAGCTGTAGCCACCAGCCTACACCATAGCCACAGCAGCATGGGATCCAAGCCACATCTGTGACCTACACCACAGCTCATGGCAACACCAGATCTTTAACCCACTGAGCAAGGCCAGGGATCAAACCAGCGTCCTCATGGATGCTAGTTGGGTTCGCTAACTGCTGAGCCATGCCGGGAACTCCATCTTCTACTCTTTTTTTAAGCCAATAATCCGAGGTGCCCCGTGTCTCTCTTGTTGGACTTGGGATGGGGGATAGCAGCATCTGGGTGTGGTCACCGATAGCTCAGAGGAGGGAACCAAGATGGCCCAGAGTGATTTATTTTTATTTTTATTTTTCTGTCTTTTCGTCTTCTCTAGGGCAGCACTTGCGGCTAGGGGGTGGTTCCCAGGCTAGGGGTCTAATTGGAGCTGCAGCCACCAGCCTACACCACAGCCACAGCAACGCAGGATCCAAGCCACATCTGCGACCTACACCCCAGTGCACGGCAACACCAGATCCTTAACCCATTGAGTGAGGCCAGGGATTGAACCTGCAACCTCATGGTTCCTAGTCGGATTCATTAACCACTGCGTCACGACGGGAACTCCCAGAGTGATTTTTTAAAAATGTTTTCTTGACTATATAGATACAGAAAAGTTCACAAATCACCAGTGTGCCACATAGTGACTATCACAAACCGAACTCAAATGCTTACACAGCATCCAGATGGAGAAACAAGCTGTTACCAGCTCCCCCAATTGCCCCGCAAGTCCCCTTTCCAGTCACTTTCTCAGTGGCAGGAACCGCTAATGTGTCTCCGAACAGCATAGCTTCGTTTTGCTTGTTCTTGAACTTTACGTAACTGGAATCACACAGTATTAAACCCTCCTGTCTGTTTGCTTTGCTCATTGTTTTTTTGAGATTGATCTCTATTTATTACTCTGTTCTGAATTGTTATATAGTAGCTCATTGTGTATCCATTTTGCAGTTACCAGGCATTTGGGTATTTCTTGGGTTTGGGATGTTAAGAATAGTGCTGCTCTGAACATCCTTCTCCAGTGTTTGAGGACCATTTACATGGCTTTCTGTTGGATGTATACCTAGAAATGGGATGGATTGCTGAAAAGATACACCTATTTTTAGTTTTAGTAAACACTATTTGTGCCAGTTTACATACCAGCAGTGTATGAGAGTGTTCTATTTCCTCTCTAATACCTTGTATTGCCCTTTTAACCTTTCTGTGGGTGTGTGGAGGCGTAGCATTGTGTTTTTTGTTTTTTTTGGTTTTTTTGTTTTTTGTTTTTTTTGTTTTTTTTTGTCTTTTACCTTTTTAAGGCTACACCTGCAGCATAGGGAGCTTTCCCAGGCTAGGGGTCTATACCACAGCCACAGCAACTTGGGATCCAAGCCGCATCTTGGACCTACACCACAGCTCAATGGCAATGCTGGATCCTTAACCCACTGAGCAAGGCCAGGGATCGAACCAGCAACCTCATGGTTCCTAGTCAGATTCATTTCTGCTGTACCACAATGGGAACTCTGCATTGTGGTTTTAGTGTTCATTTCTCTGATGCCTAATAAGGTAGAACACCGTATCACATGCTAATTGGCCATTTCTTTTGCTGTGACGTTCAAGTCTTTTTCCCATTTTTTCTGTTGTGTTTCCTGGCATTTTTCTTCTTGGTTTGTAGGTATTCTTGCATCATGTGGGTTTGACTTCACTGTTGGATGTGGTCCTGTCTGTATATCCTCCTCCTCACCCATCTCTGTTAACTCTCTGATGCTGCCTCTCACCCTTTTATCCATTGATCATCCCTTTCCAGCCACTGGCTTTTTACTCTTTGAGCATACCAGGGACACTCCCACCTCAGGGCTCTCCTCCAGCTCCCATTCCTGCCTGCCTGGATGTTCTTTTCTGGAGAGCCCCCTAGAGCTCTTCCCCACCTCCTTCAGGTCTTTGCTCCATTGTAACCTTCTGAGGGAAGATTTCCCTGATGTACTTCTTGGTCTTGCAGTGCCCCTTACACCTTCTATCTGCCGCCATCACTTAAAAAAAAAAACACCCCCCCCCAAAACCAAAAAACCCACACTGTGTACCAGTGAAATTTTCAAATATACACAAAATTGGAAGGAATATTATAGAGGCTTTATGTATCTATCCAACATCAATAATTAGTAACATTTTATAATTTTATTTCAGCCATTGCATCTTTAATAGATAGGTACTCTTTTGGAAGAGGGCCATTATCAAATCTTAACAATTGATGGTTTTGTATAATAGTAGTCCACATCAAATTTCAGTTGTCTTGTTATAGTTGGTATGTTTGCATAAAGGTCCCTACGAAGTACACATTGCTTTAAATTATTCAAAAATATTTATTTTATGTATTTAGTGTTTATTGTCTGCCACTTCCATTTGAATGTCAACTCTGTGCAAGTGGGATTTGTATCTGTTCTTTGCTGTATCTTCAGCAACTAAAACTGTTACTGGCTTAAGTAAATGTTTGTTGAATGAATGAATGAAGTTGGCAACATGGATCTAACCACCCAAGGAGTATGTCAACATAGCCAAATCTGTTTACTTTCCAGCTCTAAAACTTTCGGCAACTTTCTGAACATCAATTTTCTTACCAGTAAAATAGGACGTTACGGTTATGAGTAAACACCAACTTTGTAGGGTTGTTGTGAGAATTAGACAAAATATGTACAGTATCTGGCACCTAGAACACACGTGGTACAGCTATCTTTATTTCATTGTAACTGCCTTGATAAGGCATAAGCAGATGGAAGGTACGGTGTAGTAAAGAACTTGGCCTTGTCCAAACTGATCTGGCCTTTGTCCCTGGTTTCTGGGAGGTAACCTTTAAACCCCTGGAATTTCCCAAGTGATGCCAGTGTCTTTATTACTCATCATGGTCCCTTAGCTCAGATAGTTTGTGTTATCGAGGTGACTCTTGGTCTGCTCAGGCCAGGTGATATATCAGCCTGACCTCCAGTGAGTGGGGTGGAGCTCGGGATGAAGTTCGGGCCCATCAACAATAAATCACTCATACTTATGGAATGAAGCCCCAGTAGAACCTCTAGACACGGAAGCTTGGGTGAACTTCCCTGGTTGGCCACACACTGTGCATATTGCCATATATCAATACAGGGACGGTCATACATGCTGAGGACAATGGAAGCTTTGCATTTGAAACCCTCTCAGACGCTACCCTCTGTATCTCTTCTTCTGGCTAATTGTGATCTATACTCCTTCCCTGAAATAAACTGAAAACTATATAACAGCTTTCAGTGAGTTCTGTGATTCCTTTTAGTGAATGAGTCAACCCAGAGGTGGTTTTGGAAACCTGAACTTGAAATTGCTGTCAAAGGAAGCAGGACCCTGGGCTCTGGTCCAGGCTCACTAGCTGGCCCTGTGAACTGGCAAGACCCACTTGGCTTCATGGCCTCAGTTGGCTCATCGGTGAAACGAAGAGAGTAAACCAAATAGTCTCTTGGCTCCTTGTGGTTATTATGAAGTTGCTTTCTTGTCAGGGAGCAAATGTGTTTGCCTGTTCCTCACACTCAAACACACAAACAGATGCGTGCAGGAGCCAGTCAAGTAAGAGGACACAACCCCGTCATGTTAGGTGAGGGAGGCCAAAAACCCCTTTCCTGGAGAAGATGAGCTGACTTGATGGATTAGTGGATTAGACGCTGGCATCACTTGTTCTCCCTTCCCTGGTCCCAGTGAGAGTCAGCTGTGTTTGCTTCCCGGGCTGACGACTGCCTGCGGATGCTCGGACATCAGGGCATTTGTGACTTCACAGAAGCACGCTCTGCTTTCTTCAGTTCCTCCTGAGGCCTTGCATGGGGGCTTTCACCACACCAACCCTCCCCATCCACCCCTGCCTGCCTCATCCTTTGCCTACTCATCTCCTTCCCAAACTCTGCCTTCCACTTAGAGACCGGAGGAGAGGGGGCGCCAGGGTTTCCCCGTGCTTCCCCCACCACTCCCAGCCTAGGTGTTATGATCAACCCTTGAGCACTTGCTAGGCGCCCTTCACCTTCATGTCATTTCATCCTCACAGCCCCGAGGGAGAGACACTATTATTATCCTTTTGCAGACGAGAAGTCCAAGGCCAGAGTGATTAAGTAACTTGCCCAAACACAGACAAGGAAGTAGATTTGAACTCAAGTCTGGAGGATTCCAGAGTCTTTTTTCTTCTCTTTAAGGCCACACCTGAGACATATGGCAGTTCCCCAGCTAGAGGTCAAATTGGAGATGCAGCTCTTGGCCTGCACCATGGCCACAGCAACGCCGGGTCCTTAAGCCACCAAGTGATGCCAGGGATCGAACCTGCATCCTCCTGGATACTAGTCGGGTTTTTAAGCTGCTGAGCCGCAAGAGCAACTCCTAGATTCCAAACTCTTAGTCAATGATTCCTTTGTTCTCTGGGCCTCTCTGACAGTGGGGCGGCAGATTTGAAATCAGGGCAGGGATGATATGGTAGATTGATTATGGTCCCAATTTCTCCTCCTTCCCTGGTCCACGTCTTTGACAGAATCCCCCCAAACTGACTCTGAGTTTGGCCAACAGAATGTGGCAGAAATGGCAGGTATGTCCATTGCAAGCCTAGGCCCGCCGAGACTCTGCCTACATCTGTTTTCTCTCTCGGGTCTCTACCAACACCTACCAGAGGACAAGGGAGCACACGGGAGGCAGCCCTGGAGTCTCATTCTGGGCCACCATAGACCTGCCCAAACTGGTGAGAGAGAGCCCAGCCACAATGCACGGACCCCACTGCTGATAACAGCTATGAAAATGAGCCCAGTCAAGCCCCAAAGAACCACTGAGAAGGCCTTGTGGCATTGTAGGCAATGATAAATTCTCACTGTTTTGAGTTCGGGGGTGATTTGTTATGTTACAGTAAATAAACTGAAACATGAGGAAAACCTTGTCCCAGGTTAATCAGATTCTTAGAGCACTTAGAACTTCTGAAGTCCTTAGTGTCTTCTCTGGGCCTGTAATACTCTCCTTCTCTGTATTCCTTTACGCCCTCTCTCCCTCAATTTCAAGGGAACCCAGTCCCCATTGACCACTGAGAAGAATGTTCTAGTCTTCCATGTACTAGTTCTCAACCTGCATGTCCTCCATGGGCAGTTTGCCCTCCTCTTAGAAGCCCATGGTGTTGCCTCCTTTTTCAAGGCTGAATAATATTCTACTGTATGTATACACCACACCTTTTCTCTCTCTCTCTCTTTTTAGGGCCGCAGCCAAGACATATGGAAGTTCCCAGGCTAGGGGTTGAATCAGATCTACAGCTATCATCCTACGCCACAGCCATAGCAACGCAGGATCTGAACCACATCTGCGACCTACACTGCAGCTTGCAATAGTGCTGGGTCCTGAACCCACTAAGTGAGGTCGGGGATTGAACCTGCATCCTCATGGATACTAGTTGGGTTCCTAACCCACTGATCCACAATGGGGGCTCCATGTATACACCACATCTTATCTATTTGTCTGTCCATAGACATTTGTTTCCATACCTTGACCATTGTGAAGGTGCTGCAGTGAACATGGGGGTGTAGAAATCTCTGAGATTCCACAGATGAACCCATGGACATTATACTAAGGGAAATAGCCAGTCACAGAAGGACAAATACTGAATGAGCGACTTAAAATAGTCAATGTCATAAAAGCAGAGACTAGAACAGTGGTTACAGGAGCTAGATGGAGGTTGGGGAGAGGTGTGCAGCGAGTATAAAGTTTCACTTGGGAGTTCCCATCATGGCTCAGCAGAAACAAATCCGACTAGTATCCATGAGGATGCGGGTTCAATCTCTGACCTCACTCAGTGGGTTCAGGATCCAGGGTTGTTGCAAGCTGCAGTGTAGGTCACAGATGTGTTTAGGATCCTGCGTTGCTATGGCTGTGCTGTAGGCTGGCAGCTGCAGCTCCAATTCGACCCCTAGCCTGGGAACTTCCATATGCTGCAGGTGTGGCCCTAAAAACAAAAAAGTTTCACTTACGCAAAATGAATCATTTCTGGAGACCTGCTGCACAGCATAGTGCCTGCAGTCAACAGCATTCTATCACGCATTTCAAAATTTCTCGAGGATATTCTCGTTTAAGTGTTCTTACCACAACAAAATCAAGCAAAAGGACACCAAGGATTTGGCATTATTGTGAGCTGTGGTGCTGGTCGAAGAAGCAGCTCAGATCTGGTGTTGCTGTGGCTCTGGTGTAGGCTGGCAGCTCTGATTCGGCCCCCAGCCTGGGAACCTCCATATGCCGTGGGTGTGGCCCTAAAAAGACAAATAAATAAAAGGGGATAACCCTGGATGGGCACAGATTTCATGACAAAGATATTAATCACAGCATTGCTTATAACAAAATTAGAAATAGCCTAAATCTCTAATAATTACGTGATATGTGATGATTCAAAACGATGTTGTAAAAGAAATTCTAAGGATATATAGAAACAAAAAAGGCTAAAAAAAAAAGAAAAAAGAAAAAAAGACACTAGGAAACTTTTAGAGATGATGGCTAGGTCTGTTACCTTGATTTTGGTGATGGTTTTGCAGATGTATGCATATGTTCAAACTCATCAAATTGTATACATTCCATATGTTCAATTTTTGTGTATATCAAATATATTTCAGAAAAGCTGCTTTATTTTTCATTAAAAAAAAAAAGCAGCAGCAGCTCATGGTACAGATGGAGCCAGGCCTTTCAGCGCAAATGTAGGCTGTGGGCGTTGATTAAATTTGCCTGTTGGTTTATAGGAAACAGGTGAAGCCAGGCTCTCTTTCTCATCCCTTTAGTGTGGGGTGGAGGACGAGCGTGACTGCTGGAGAGAATACTGGAGTTTAGGGACCAGAAGTTTAGGAGAAAAGGTAAGCCTTGCTCTTGCTCTTGGCCTTTGAGCCCGTGTTCTGGTTCCACACCCTGCCCCGGAGGACTGCTGGAGGTAAGTGCTGCCCTGAGGGCCCTAAAGTGGCTGGTGACCTAGGCTTCTGGAGGCTCAAGTCCTGAGTCCAACTCCTCCCTGTACTTTCAGTCTCTCACATCCCTTCTGGGTCAGAGAATCGCCATTAGCTCAGCATGCAGTCCCTGGCCACAGGCTCAAGAATTGCCTATTTTCTTCACAGGGATTTGAGCAGAAAGCAAAAAGCATCTCACGTTTTAATAGGGTTCCTTTGGTTGCTGGTCTGCAAGGGAGCAAATGCAGAAGTGAGACCAGTCAGTCAGGAGGTGAAAGATGATGGGGGCTTAGATTGTGGCTTGAGCCAAGTGGGACCCAGCGTATGGTGAGATGTGGTTGGATTACTGGATGTAATTAAATGATTCTGGATGTATCCTTTAAAGGGGAGAGCCAGCAGGATTTGATGGATTCAATGTGGGCAGTAAAAGCATAACACCCTCCAGGTCCATCCATGTTGTCACAAAAGGCAGCATTTCATTCTTTTTTTGTGGCTGAGTAGTATTCCATTGGATATATGCAACACATTTTTATCCATTCATCTATACACTTGTTTGCTTCCACACCTTGTCTATCGTAAATAATGCTGCAACAAACATTGGGGTGCACATATCTTTTCAAAGTAGTGTTTTCATTTTCTTTGGATAAATACTCAGAAGTGGAATCGAGAAAAACCAAACAAAAGAACAAAGAACAGAACCAGATTCACAGATACAGAGAACAAATCAGTGCTTGCCAGAGGGGAGGGGTGTGGGAAGAGGGATGAAACAGGTGAAGGGGATTAAGAAGTACAGAGACCTAGGAGTTCCCGTGGTGGCTTAGTGGAAATAAGTCCGACTAATATCCATAAGGCTGTGGATTCAAGCCCTAGCCTCACTCAGTGGGTCAGGGATCCGGCATTGCCATGAGCTCTGATGCATGTCGCAGACGTGCCTAGGATCCCACATGGCTCTGGCTGTGACTGTGGCATAGGCTGGCAGCTGTAGCTCAAATTTGACCCCCAGCCTGAGAACTTGCGAATGCTGCAGGTAGGGTCCTAAAAAAAAAAAAAGTAAAACAAATGTTATAAAAATAAATAAATCAAGGGGTGTAGTTTACAACACAGGGAATATAGTCAGTATTTTAAAACTTTGTGTGGTGTGTCATCTATGAAAATATTGAATCAATATGTTGTACATCTGAAACAAATATCATGGTGCAAGTCAACTGGACTTCACTTTTAAAAAACGGCTCCAAGTTTTGGGGGCTGAGCACCTGGACATGCAGAAATTAACAGAGGTTGGGCTGAGTGGGGAGAAGTAAAGAGTTCAGGATACTGGATTGGGAACCCAGAAATCAAAGCCCTGATACCAGGTCTCCCCACTAACCGCAGCACTTACTGATTGCTTGTATATACACACCAGGCTCTCTTCCAAGCATGTGACACACATCTATTCTCTCCCTGCAGTCGCCGAGGTAGACTTCCTCATCCCTATTTTGCAGATGACAGGCAGTGGGCTCAGAGAGGTTGAGTGATTGGCTGCCCAGGAGCCCAGAGCAGAAAAGCCAGGACTCAGACCTGGCATGTCTAACACCAAAGCCCATGCTCCTGGCAGGCACAGAACTGCCTCCCAAATCCTGTATCCCCTTATTGGGCCTGAGCTTCCCCGTCTGCCTGAGGATGTTCAGTGCGATTCTCAAAGCGCACTGGCTTTGAGAATCGGCTGCAGTAAAAGACGGACCCAGAAGGTGCCAAGATGATCCACGTTCTCAGCTTGAGAATACGGTGATGTTTAATGAATGGGTCCTTCTGAAGTACGGTTTGAACACCTAGTTAAATAATAATTCGTTCTCTGATATGAGACATTTTGAGTGATAGACTCTAATGGAATAATATTACTCCTTGTAAATTGGAACATTCCATTAAACATGATGGTATATTCTTTTCCGTCATTTCCAGCTTTCTCCTTGGGAGAGGGGGTGGTGGTGGGGAAACTGGAATTTCTACAGAAAGCAGGGGTTTCCCAGCCCCTGACAGGTGTTTTTGATGTCACTGCTAAGCCAGTCGTATTGGGAACAGGTGGAGAAACAGAACCTTTCTGCAGGATTTTCACTCGCATATTAAGGGAGTAAAGTGTCTCTGCTCCGGGACAGACCTCTGTGGAAATCCTGGTTTTAAGGGCTTATTAGCCAGGGGGTCCGTTAAAGACTCAGCCACCCTTTAGAAAATCTTTCCTTTGCGATTTCTTTGCCCCGTGAGTTATTTAAAAGTGTGTTACTTTCAAAATGCTTGTGGAATTCTTAAATTTCGTGCTATTTTGGATTTCTAATTTAATTCCACGTGGTCAGAAAATATACTTTGTGTGATTTCAGTCTTTTCCTTTTTTATCCTGGAGAATGTTCTGAGTGTGCCTGAAAAGAATGCAGGTTCTGCTGTCACTGGGTGGAGAGTTCTGTGATGATCAGTTAGATCTAACAGGAAAGTGCTCTCTGTCCTGCCCGAGGTCCTATCTGGTTGCTCTATTTCTTGTTTCAATTCTGTCAGCTTTTCCTTCATGTGTGTTAGGTCTTTATTATTAGGTGCATATACAATTATAGTCATTGTATCTTCTTAATGTTGTTCCTCTTTTATTACTATGACATGTTTCTCTTTGTTTCTAGTGTTTTATATACATATATATTGTGTATATATATATATATATATATATTTTTTTTTTTTTGCTTTTTACAGTTGCACCCTGGGCATATGAAAGTTCCCAGGCTAGGGGTCCAATCAGAGAAACAGCTGCTGGCCTTCGCCACAGCCACAGCCACGCAGGATCCGAGCCATGTCTGTGACCTATACCATAGCTCACGGCAGTGCCAGATCCTTAACCCACTGAGCAAGGCCAGGGATCAAACCCATATCCTCATGGGGGGGGGGGCATTCCCATGGCAAGGGGAAATTCCCAGGCCATGGAATGAGCCCAAGCCACAGCTGCAATCCAAGCCACAACAGTGATGATGCCAGATCCTTAACCCAGTGAGCCACCAGGAAACTCCATTTTGTCTGATATTAATATAGCCACTCCAGCTCTTTTGGATACTGTTTGCATGGTGTATCTTTTTTCCATCCTTTAATTTTCACATTAACCAGGTCTTTGAATCTAAACTGTCTCTTGGTGTTCCCATCATGGCTCAGTGGTTAACGAACCTGACGAGCATCCATAAGGAAACAGGTTCCATCCCTGGCCTCGCTCAGTGGGTTGAGGATTCGGCGTTGCTGTGAACTATGGTGTAGTTTATAGATATGGCTCGGAACCAGTGTTGCTGTGGTGTAGGCCAATGACTACAGCTCTGATTCCACCCCTAGCCTGGGAACCTCTGTATGCCATGGGTGCAGCCCTAAAAAAAAAAACAAAAAACAAAAAAAAAAAACCCCGTCTCTTATAGGCAGCATATAGTTGGATCTTGCTTTTTTATCCAATCTAACAAATTTTATCTTTTTTTTTGCTTTTTAGAGCCGCATGCACGGCATATGGAAAGTCCCAGGCTAGGGGTTGAATTGAGCTGCAGCTGCCGGCCTATACCACAGACACAGCCACACCTAGATCTGAGGTGCCTCTGTGACCTACACCACAGCTTTCGGCAATGCAGGGATCCTTAACCCACTGAGAGAGGCCAGGGATCGAACCTACATCCTCAGGGATACTAGTCGAAGTCTTAATATGTTGAGCCATGACAGGAACGCCAACAATTTCTATCTTTTAATTGAAGTATTTAGCCTATTCATATTTAATGGGATTATTAATTTAATTGCATTTAAATTCAGTCACTTCACTATTTGTTTTCTGTATGTATTTTGCCTTGCTTATTGACTGACTTCTTTTGTGTTAAACAGATACTCTTTTTTTTTTTTTTTTTTGTCTTTTTGCCTTTCCTAGGGCCACTCCCTCAGCATATGGAGGTTCCCAGGCTAGGGGTCGAATCAGAGCTGTAGCCACCAGCCTACATCACCGCCACAGCAACTCGGGATCTGAGCCTTGTCTGCAACCGACACCACAGCTCATGGCAACGCCGGATCCTTAACCCACTGAGCAAGGCCAGGGATCGAACCTGCAACCTCATGGTTCCTAGTCGGATTCGTTAACCACTGAGCCACGACGGGAACTCCTAAACCGATATTCTTACTGTGTCATTCTAATTCTTCTGTTGATTTTTTTTCTGTTGATTTTAAACTGTGGTCCTTTGGATCATTTTCTCAGTGGTTTCTCTAGGTCAGTGGTTCTCAACCAGGGGTGATTCCTCTACCTCCAGCCACCTGGATAGGGTATAATGTAGAGACATTTTTATTCATCCCAACTGGAGTTAGGGGTGGGCTACTAGGAGGAGACAGGGATGCTGCTAAAATCCTACAAAGGACAGCCCACCCCAGCAATTATCTGAGCCAAAATGTCAATAGTGCCAAGGCTGACAATACACATCTTCATGTATCACAGTCTGCATCTGATTAATACTGACTTGATTCTGGCAAAATATAGAAACTTTGTTCCATCAAAATTCCATGTCCTCCCCCTCATTTGTGCTATTGTCATATATACATGTAATGACTCCAACAATACAGTGTTAGAATTTTTATGCATTTTTATATTTCTTGAATAGTTTTGAGATATAATTTATGTCCCATAAAGTTCACATGTTCAATGTGTATAAATCAATGGTTTTTATTATGCAATCATATTTATAAGACATTAAGAGAAACAATAAGCATTTATATTTATGTTCCTTTAAATATGCCCATGTATTTAACATTTGGGGGCCACTTCATTTCTTCTTGTGGATTCAAGTTACCATGTGTTATTTCCTATCCACCCGAAGCAGTTCCTTCAGTATTTCTTAAAAGGTAGGTCTGCTAGCCACAAATTCCCTCAGATTTTGTCTATTTGGAAACATCTTTCTTTTGCCTTTGTAGGGCCACACCTGTAGTATATGGAGTTTCCCAGGCTAGGGGTCCAATCAGAGCTGCAGATGCTGGCCCGCGCCACAGCCAGAGCAACACAGGATCTGAGCTGTATCTGTGACGCAGGCCACAGCTCATGGCATCACCAGATCCTTAGCCCACTGAACAAGGACAGGGATTGAACCTGCATCCTCATGGATGCTAGTCAGATTCATTTCTGCTGTGCCACGATGGCAACGCTTCCTGTCTTTTTTTTTTTTGGCTTTTTTAGGGCCCCACCCACAGCACATGGGGTTCCCTGGCTAGGGGTTGAATAGGAGCTATAGCTGCTGGCCTACACCACAGCCACAGCAACACCAGATCTGAGCCGCATCTGTTATCTATACCGCAGCTCATGGCAATGCTGGATCCTTAACCCACTGAGTGAGGCCAGGGATGGAACCACAACCTCATGGTTCCTATTCGGATTCGTTTCCACTGTACCACAATGGGAACTCCTATCTTCATTTTTAAAGAATAGTTTTGCTGAAACTATAATTATTTGTTGAGTTTTTGGGTTTTGTTTGTGTGTGTGCTTTTTGCATTTAGAGCTGCATGTGCAGCATATGGAAGTTCCCAGACTAGGGGATGAATCAGCTGTAGCTGCCGGCCTACACCACAGCCCTAGCCATGCCCGATCCAAGCTGTGTCTGCAACTTACACCACAGCGATGCAGGATCCTTAACCCACTAAACGAGGCCAGGAATCGAACTGGAGTCCTTGTAATTGCTAGTCAGCATCGTTACCCCTAAGCCACAATGGGAAATCCTGTTGAGGTGTTTTGTTTGTTGTTGTTTTTTAACTTCTCTGTGCCATTTCACTGCCTTTGGGATGCGTTTCTGATGATGTCCGTCATTAATTGTATTGTGGTTCCTCTGTACACATTGAGTCATTTTTCTCTTGCTGCTTTTAACATTTTTTTCCATGTTTCAGCCATTAGCAATTCAGCTATGATGTGTCTAGATATGGATTCCTTGTGTTTATTTTATTTGGGGTTGGTTGAGCTTTTCATAAAACATGGAACATTTGGGGCCGTTATTCCTTCAAATATTTTGGCTCTTTCCTCTCCTTCTGGGGATCTCATTACATGGTGGTTTGTTTGAGGTTGTTTTCCAAAGGTCTTTGAGGGTCCATTCACTTTTCCTCATTCTTTTTTATTTTTCCCTCTTTGTTCTTCAAATTGGATTATTTCTATTGCACTATCTCCAGGCTCACTCACTCTTCCTTCCCTCTCAAATCTGTTGTTGAGCCTGTCTAGGAAACGAAAATCTTCATTTTGGTTCTTTACTTTTCAGATTTAGAACCTCCATTTGTTTTGTTTTAGTCTAGCTGATATTCAGTAAATCAAGAATATTGAGATTCTTTTTTTTTTTTTTTTTTTTGCTTTTTTAGGGCCGTACCTGTGGCATATGGAGGTTCCCAGACTAGGTGTCCAACTGGAGCTACAACTGCCAGCCTGTGTCACAGCCACAGCAACATTGGATTTGAGCCACGTCTGTGACCTACACTGCAGCTCATGGCAATGCCAGATCCTTAATCCATGGAGCGAGGCCAGGGATTGAACCCACAACCTCATAGTTCCTAGTCCAATTCATTTCCACTGTGTCATGATGGGAACTCCTCGATATTCTTGATTTACGGAATTATTGTCATATTTTCCTTTAGTTTTTTAAATGGTTTCCTTTAATTACTTGGGCATATTTTTAAAAGTTGCTTTGAGAGAGTAGTCCTCAGAGCTTTCTGAAAGACTGTCTCCCAGGTTATAAGCCTCAGGTTGGCTCAAATAAAAATTTTCATTTCTTTCTTCAAAAGAAAAAAAAGCACCTCAAAACAGTTGCTTCGAAATCATTATCTGTTAAAATCAACATCTCAGCTCACTCAGTCTGTTTCAACAGAGAATTTTTTCTTTGTGTGGACCACACTTTCCTGTTTCTTTATATATTTCATTATGTTTTGTCAAAAGCTCAAGAGCATTCAACATAATATATCCTATAGCACCTAGAGATTCTGATTTATTTTCCTGAGGCCTTCTTTTAGTTTGTTTCTTTGTTTTGTTTTGATTTGGTTTTAGTAACTTGCCTGCACTTAATCTGCAGAATCTGTCTTCTTCACAGTGTATAGAAGCTCAGGTTTTAAATTCTTATTTTTATTATTACCTTGACTTCCTAAGGGGACACTTATGTCAACATAGCTTAGTAGTTAGCCATTGATTCAGGCAGAGGTTGTGCTGAAACATCTCAAGCCCACAACATTTTCACCCTTCACTGATAGGTCAGTGTGTGGGGTGGGGAGGGCATTCAAAGTTCAGGCAATTCTTGGATTTCTGGTTGTGGCTCAGTGGTTAAAGAACCTGACTAGTATCCATGAGGATTTGGGTTCGATCCTTGGCCTCGCTCAGTGGATTAAGGATCCAGCATTGGCATGAGCTGTAATGTAGGTTGTAGATGTTGCTCAGATTCTACGTTGCTGTGGCTGCAGCATAGGCTGGCTTCTGCAGCTCCGATTTGACCCCTAGCCTGGGAACCTCTATATGCACGGGAAAAGACAAAAGAACAACAACAACAAAGTTCAGGTGGTTCTCAAGTCTGCCTTGGCTTTTGCATGTCCCTGGGCCCTCTCGTGTCTCCTTGAACATGTATATAGTTTTCCAAGCAGCTAGAGACATGTGGAGAGCTTATTGCTCTGTCACTGCCAGAGCCTTCCTGTTGAACCCATAGCCGATCCACCACTCACCCCACCCAGGACCACAGCCCCAGATCATCCCAACTGCAGGTCTTCTATGTTCCTTTTCTACTGGGCTTACTGCTTTCCTGATGATCCATCAAGATGGACTTTTCACTCGCCATTCCAAATCAAGTTTACCCCTCCTTATAGCCAAGCTGGTCTCCAATCCCTATCCTGTCCTGCTAACACAGCTGCACCTACCAAGCAGGGTGGTGGGATGGGAGCCATCCTTGGCAAGGACGAATTCAGCAAATTCATTAGACATAAACATCTATTTGCATTTGGTTGATCTCCAGAGCCCTGACATGGTTTGACTTTGGTAAATTTGTCCAGTTTTTTTTTTCTTTCTTGTATTTGTTGAGAGGTGATTTTCCTACTTCTTCATATTGTCATAGCTGGAAGTCTTATTTCTACACATTTTAAAGTTTTTAATACTTGTGGTCATACTTTTCTCAAAAAGGCTTCACGTTCACCAGCTAGATTTCAAAGCACAAAGAAACAGACTTTTATACTCTATCTTGGTCCTTGTTATCCAGACCTTGCCTAACACTAAAGGGGGCTTCTTACCTGGTTTTAGTAATAAAACTCTTGCTCTTTACAGGCAGAATTAAGTTATTCATTTGGAGTTTTTCAAAGCATTCATGGAACATAAGTGAAAGTTGGAAAGTGACCTAAAGAATTTCAAATATTGTAAATAAATAAATATTCTTTGCTTCTTTTTTGCTTCTCTTTCTTGGTTTGTTGCTCTTCAGTTTCCATGAGCCTATGTGTTTGGGAAGAAATCTCATTATATTGGCTTATGTTCTTAGCTTAGAGAAATAGAGACAGTAGGCAGAGGTGTGAAGGTCTTTAACCCCAGCAAGTTTGATGAAATGAATCAGGTTTCACAAGACAAATAGATTTTGGTAGTTGAAGGATATTTTAAAGATAAAACATGCATGATATTTTTTAAAACCTCAAACAATATAAAAATGTATATCCTGGAGTTCCTGTCGTGGCTCAGCGGTAACAAAACAGACTGCTATCCATGGGGACACAGGGCAACCTTGGCCCTGCTCAGTGGGTTAAGGATCTGGCATTGCTGTGAGCTATGGTGTCGGTCGCAGACACAGCTCAGATCTGTGGGGTAGGCTGGCCGCTGCAGCTCCAGTTCAACCCCCTAGCCTATGGAAATTCCATATGCCATGGGTATGGCCCTAAAAAAACAAAAAAAATTTTTTAAATGTGTATCCTAAAAAAGTCTTTCTCCCAATCCTGACTGTCAGCTTCTTAGTTCCCCACCCCAGTGGCAACACTATTAGCAATTATTTGCATTTTCTTCAAGACAGACTCTATGTAGATTCTCTATGTAGAATGTGTGTGTGTATGTGTTTAGTAAGAGGCAACTTTTTCCACAAAAGGTAACATTTTTTTCCACTCACTAATGTATTTTGGAGATTATTCCATATAAATACCAATGAGCTATCGCATTTTATTTTTTAGGCTTGTTCATTTTGAAATAATTTCAGACTTAAAAATAAAATTGTGGGAGTTCCTATTGTGTTAGTAAACAAATCAGACTAGTAACCATGAAGATGGGGTTTCGATCTCTGGCCTTGCTTATTGGGTAAGGCTTCTGGCATTGCCACGAGCTATGGTGTACGTCGAAGATTTGGCTCAGATCCTGTGTTGCTGTGGCTGTGGAGCTGTAGCTCCGATTTGACCCCTAGCCTGGAAACTTCCATGTGCTGTGGGTGTGGCCCTAAAAAGGAAAAAATAAAATAAAATTGTGTAAGTAGTACAAGAATTCCTGTGTAATGTGTCTATAGCTTCCCAGACTGTTAAGATCATCTATAACCACAAGACAGTTATCAAAACCAGGAAATTAGTATTGCCATAATACCACTAGTAAACGACTGACCTTATTCAAGTGCTTCTGATTAACTCACTAATGATCTTTTTCTGGCGCATGATCAAATACACAGTCACACATTGCATTTAGTTTTCGTGTCGCCTTAATTTCCTCCAGTCTTGGAGAGTTTCTCTGTTTTGTTTTTGTTTTTCCTTACCTTGACATTTATGAAGAGCACTGTCCAGTAATTGATAGGCTGTCTTTCAGTCTGGGTTTATATGATGTTTCCTCCTGGTTAACTTCAGGTTATGTTGTAAACAGAACACGGCAGAAGTGATGTGACTTCTTGCATCACATCAAAGACATAGGATGCTGATGTGTTGCATTACTAGTGGTGTTAACTTCAAACAGTTAAAGAGATGTCCACCATATTTCTCCACTGTAAAGTTACTGGTTTTCCCCTTTTCAGTTAATAAGTATCTTGGAAGAGCTACTTTGAGACTGTGTAAATACCCTATATCCATCATACATTTGACCATGACTTTTGGTACCTATGGATGATCCTCACTTGTCACAATTTGCCAAGTGGTGATTTTCTATTTCAATTCTTCCTTGTACTTTTATTTAATTGGAATTCTACCCTAAGGAATTCTTTCCCTTTTCCTATATTTTAAAAGTTTATTCAACTATTTATGTAATCAAGGACGTATATTCATTTTACACTGAGCGATAATCCATCACCATTATTACTTTGTTGCTCAAACTCTACTAGATTTGGCCATTGTGAGCGCTTTCAAGTTGACTCCTAACTCTCATTCTTTGTTCTATTTTAAGTCCCTTAATCATTTTGAATGATAATTAGAATAACTTAAACTTACAGTTGATGATTTCTAAAGCATTTTCACAATTACATCATAGGATCCTTGTCAGACAAGGCTTTCATAATTTCTACAAAAGACAGAATGGCCTAGGACCTATTTCCCCGATGGCATTAGAGAGGTTATGTCCCCAGAGAGGTTAAACAGTTGGTCCAAGGGACCCAAGTAGTAAGCGGCAGAGCTAGGATTAGACCGCCAAAGCCTAGAACATGCTCTTAACTGTTACAATGCATTTATTGTACAGGAATTAGCCAGCGCACTACCAAAGCAAATTCCCTTCATTGTAGGAAGTGGGGCAAAGCTCTCTGGTGATAGCATATTTCTTTTCAATTCTTTTCCTATACATAGTACATATTTTTATAGTTTTTATAGATATTTATGTATATACACCTATATAGCCCACTTACTGAACACACAGTGTTAACATTTCCCCATATCAATACTTTTCATAAACACTATTTCTAGTAGTGGCTGCCATCAGAGGATGCTGTAGAGGATGCTGGAGGATGTTGTAGAGGATGCTGGAAGATGCTGTAGAGGATGCTGGAAGATGCTCTGGAGGATGTTCCCTCCTCTCTGATTCCCATCCTCTCTCAGTGACTCAGAATATTTCTCTGTTAGCATTGGATAATTTTTTTTTTACTATTTTACTGTGAAATACATAGAAAAGTTCAAATAACACCGACGTATAATTTCACAAATAATCAAAAGTGAGCTCTCTTAGAAGCGGCTCTCTCCCAGGCCAAGAATCAGATGAAAACCAGTCCCCAGAGCCTGACATGTGCTTCCTCCACCATCCAGACTTTTAGGTACAATATTTTAAAAGGTCAGTGTAATATGATGTTCATGATATAATGACTTTGCACCACATTAGAAGAGCACTTTTGTCCAAAAAGGAACAAATCTTTTCTTGGGCTTTGTGTATAGTACAGAGGTATCTGAATCCCCAGAATTTGTTTAAAATTGCACATCTCAGAGTTCCCGTAGTGGCACAGTGGTTAACGAATCCAACTAGGAACCCTGAGGTTGTGTGTTTGATTTCTGGCCTTGCTCAGTGGGTTAAGGATCTGGCGTTGCTGTGAGCTGTGGTGTGGGTTGCAGACGTGGCTTGGATCCCATGTTGCTGTGGCTCTGGTGTAGGCTGGCAGCTACAGCTCTGATTGGACCCTAAGCCTGGGAACTTCCACATGCCACAGGAGAGGCCCTAGAAATGGCAAAAGTAAATAAATAAATAAATAAATAAATAAATAAAATTGCACATCTCTTGACCATCATTCAAACACAACTTTGCCTTAACACTCATGCTCACAGTCACTGGCTTTCAAGACTTTTCTTTTTCTTTTTTTTTTTTTTTTGTCTTTTTTTGTCTTTTGTTGTTGTTGTTGTTGCTATTTCTTGGGCCGCTCCCGCGGCATATGGAGGTTCCCAGGCTAGGGGTCCAATCGGAGCTGCAGCCACCGGCCTACGTCAGAGCCACAGCAACGCAGGATCCGAGCCGCGTCTGCAACCTACACCACAGCTCACGGCAACGCCGGATCGTTAACCCACTGAGCAAGGGCAGGGACCGAACCCGCAACCTCATGGTTCCTAGTCGGATTCGTTAACCACTGTGCCACGACGGGAACTCCTCAAGACTTTTCTAATGACCATTCCCAGATGCATTGGTCTGCTTGCCTTGCAATCCGATCTAGCATCCCTGTCCCTAAAAATAGCATCCTTTTATATTTCACCCTGGCTTTTCAGATCTCCCCAATGGTCTCTCATTTGGACCCTCTCCTCCCATCTAATAACCTCTGTCCTGGAATTTCTGTCAGGCAATTCTCCCTCCTCCCATAATGCAAATGTTAACCCACTTCAACATCCACTAATTAGACTTTTTTTCCTCCCCTAGCCGGACAGGAATACTCTCAAAACCACATGGAAGGGATACAGGCATTTTTGTCATGCTTTCCTTCTCCTATTATGTACCTCCAACTTGGAGAAATAATGCTCTGTGTTATTCCCTCCAGTCCTGAAAACCTTTTGATCTTTGAGTATTTTTTGTTATGGGTCTAAAACTCTTGGGAGTATAAAGAAAATTATGGACATGGAGAATAGACTTGTGGTTGCCACGGGGGAAGGGGAAGGGGGAGGGGAAGAGAGTGGAATGGACTGGGAATTTGGGGTTAATAGATGCAAACTATCGCCTTGGGAATGGATAAGCCATGAGATCCTGCCGTACAGCCCTGGGAACTCTATCTAGTCCCTTATGATGGAGCATGATAATGTGAGAAAAAGGAATGTATATGTATATGTGTGACTGGGTCACCTTGCTGTACAGCAGAAAATTGACAGAACACTGTAAACCAGCTGTAATGGAAAAAAATTAAAATAATTAAATTAAACTCTTGGGAGTACAAATATCATACATGTCCTCCTCCCCACAAGGCCACTGGAGGGAACAAACCCTGAGCTCAGGGTGCTGATGAAGGGGATCAGAGTGCTCAGATTCCTAAGAGGAGAAAAACATTGTAAACGTCAGACAAAAAGCTGGGATCAACCGTGGAAACCATGTAGCATAAACCAAAGATACTTTACTAACAAAGTAAATGTTGCAAGGCTTTTGTTTGTTTGTTTGTTTGCTTTGTCTTTTTGCCATTTCTTGGGCCGCTCCCCCAGCATATGGAGGTTCCCAGGCTAGGGGTCCAATCAGAGCTGTAGCCACCAGCCTATTCCAGAGCCACAGCAACACGGGATCTGAGCCCCATCTTCGACCTACACCACAGCTCATGGCAATGCCGGATCCTTAACCCACTGAGCAAGGCCAGGGATCAAACCTGCAACCTCTTGGTTCCTGGTCGGATTCAGTAACCATTGAGCCACGATGGGAACTCCTGCAAGGCTTTTTTTATTATTACCTTTTTTATTGCCATATCCTTGGCAACATGTAGTTTTTTGGCTTTTTTTTTTTCTATTTAGGACTATGCATGTGGGATATGGAAGTTTCTGGGCTAGGGGTCGAATGCAGCTGCCAGCTTATATCACATCCACGCGACACTGGATAGGAGCTGCATCCATGACTTATGCGAAGCTTGGGCAAAGCTGGATTCTTAACCCATTCAGCAAGACCAGGGATTGATCCCACATCCTCATGGATACTAGTCATGTTCTTAACCTGCTGAGCCACAACAGGAATGACACGGTCACAAGTTTTTTGAGAATGAAAATAAAAACAAAATCTGTGAACACTTTGGTGACACAGCCTAGGATACCTTTATCAGAGGTGTACTGACCTTGGTGTCCCCCAGGCTGACCCAAGCTTTCGACTTTCCTTCAGTCAAGTGATCTTCAAGACATGGTTATTTGATGTTTCATCCTCAGTAGCTGACTATCTGGAAATATTGTCCAAATGAGAGTCCTTCTTATTTCTCCCTGGCAACTTTTCAGCTTCTTTTCCTATTCTTTTCTCGCCTCCAGCTCTTCTCCATTCTGTCTCTTCCCTTGCTTGGTTCAGAATTCGCAGCAAAGAATTCTTAGGAGAGGGTATATAAGAGTCACTAGAGTCCTAATGAATGTTAGTCAGATTTGGTTGTCAGTGACAGAAACCAAACCCAATCTGGTTTAAGCAGTGAAGGGAAGGCATTAGCCCTGAAAAGTCCAGAGGAATTTCTGACTTCAGGGCCACTTGATTCAAAGGCTCAAACAGGGTCATTTGGATCTTGTCTCACTCCATCTCTCAGTTCTACCTGCCTTTGGGTTGGCAGGGGTGCATTTCTAGAAGATTTGAGAATAAATGCATACAGGGAAAAAATCACCCAATGTCTACTGCATAGGCTTATGCAACAAACACACACTATTAGAGCTATTTCCAAGCTGTAATCCCTGGGCTGACCATCAGATCAATCTGGTCTCTTGTTGTTTTTAATGCAGAGACCTACTGAGTCAGGATATCTGGGAGGAGGGCTTTGTATTCACTACATTTATCTACCTTCCCCAGTGACTCAGATTTGCAGCCAGGTTGTGATTTACTGCAACAACTCAGAACAGTGGTTCAGGACCAAGGATAGCGGTCCATGTACCCTACTCTTAACACAGAACATCAAAGTCTTGCTCTGCTCAAGCAAGAGAAAGCTGGGTAGAAAGAGCGGCAGGCCTCCAGGAGGAGGGGAAGAGAGTCCTGCAAAGAGGCCTCTCCTGTAGAAGCCCCTTGTCAAGGCAACCTCAGATGAAGGAATGTGAATCTGCCCTCCTTTGCCATTCCAGTGTTCGCATCTTGCATTTTCCTGTTCAAGAGCTTTTGCGCTGGCAAAGCCAGGTGCTTGCTTTGCCCTTTGGCACTTGGGTCCAAGGCCTTCTAAAACTTTAAACTTTATTATTTACTTTAATATAGCAAGAAATCTATACCTGGTTCCTGTGAAAGAATCACTGAGAAAAAGGAATGCAGCTGCTGGCTTAACTTTCCGTCTTTGTATAGAGAGGGAAAAGGTTTTTAATATTCATCAGTTTAAAAAAAATCAATGATATTACAACAGAGGCCTCTCTTGGATCTCTCAGATGTCAGCAGCTCCAAGAAATCCAATCTAGAGTGAAACACCCTGCCCTAGTGCCAACAGGAACTGTCTGTCCACATGTCCTGTGGATGGTTAGGAGGAGGCAGTCTGGTGGGGACCAGCCTGTGCTGGAATCCTAGAGATGCTTTTATGGCTCTCCTAGAGTCCATTCCTTTGCCTTCTCTGAGAAGCACCCCAGATTTCCTGTAGAGGAATCAGCTCTTCCTCTTGGGGAAGTTTATCAGGGATCATGTGTTCCTTAGAGGCTCTGCCTAGTGTGTCCTAAATTGTACTATGCAGAGATATGGGGAATCTCTTGAAAGGCAGATCTGATGCAGCAAGTGCTGGATGGGGCCTGAAATTCTGCATTTCTAACAAATTCCTAGGTGATGCTGAAGTCGCCAGCTTATGCGCCCATTCTCAAACACTTGGCCATTGAGTGCTTCCCGATTCTGGAATCATAATCTGAGTATTGAAAAGCTTGTACTTGTTTCCTTCCTCTGCCCCATGTTACCTGCAAGATCCTGCCTGTTTCTGGTCCAGGTTCTCCAGCTGCCCCCTCTCACCCTAAGAGCTCCCAACATGCTTTTTTTTTTTTTTTTTTTAATCTTAAAAATGTTAGATTGATTTGTAAGAGTTGCTCTGGGCAGTTAACACAGTTTACAACGAGGAATAAATAAAACCCTTCACTTGAGTCAGTCTTGGTTTTTGAGAGATGCAAACCAGAAACCCTAAATGATGTGGTTAGTGTGCTTCAGTTTCCTAAGCTATAAAAGAGGGACACTAATCCCTAGTGGGAAGATATTCTTGATAGCAAAGTGACCAAGATGCCACCTGGAGTTCTGTTCCCCGAGGCCCTGTGTGGAAGCCCTGCCAGGAACACTGAGGGTTCTGCCCTCCCTCCAGCCACTGCTTAGGTCCAGGTCACCACAGTTAGGATAAAAGAGTAAAGGAAGTCACTAAAACTCTCAACTAAGGGATTGGATTTTTCTAATTACCAGTTAATGTCTTCGTTTCTGAACCTCAAAAGGCCTGTTCATTCTTAAAGTACAAATTGTTCAGTTTTCTTCTGTAACTAGCTTAATGTAAAATTTTTCACACCCTAAAATACACTTTCACTAACTGACCTGTCTGGTAGTGTAAATATCTTTAGGTGGTAGTGATATAATTTTTTAAACTACTAATTAAGTACCAGTTACTACTTTCTCAATGTACTCTCTTTTTTGCTTCCTTGAGAAGTGATGATAATTATAATAATAACTATTTATTATGTTATTGATGATAAACTTAAGAACCAGTATTTAATGAGCACTTTGGTGTGCCAAGTATTTCATATGGTCTGAGTCATTTCATTCTTATAATACACCCTATGATACCAGACCTATTATAATTCCCATTTTACAGCTGGGGAAATTGAGACACAAAGGAGCTTGGTAATTGTCTAAGTTACAAAGTGGTGAAGGTGGAACTGGTATCAGTCCAGGCAGTGTAACTGCAGAGTCCCTTCTGGTGATCACCAGACTAGATTTGAGAAATGCTTATACAAACGTGTAAAAAGGAAACAACCACAATGTACTGGGTAAATAGGACCTGGTATGTCCGTTACCACTGAACACTGTGAAGCAATTAAACAGCCAAGACACAGCTACATGAATAGACATGGAAAAAAGCCCCAGATGTACCGTTTATGAAAAATAGTGGTTTCCCGTAGTGGCACAGTGGTTAACGAATCTGACTAGGAACCATGAGGTTGTGGATTCGATCCCTGGCCTTGCTCAGTGGGTTAAGGATCTGGCGTTGCCGTGAGCTGTGGTGTAGGTTGCAGACGCGGCTTGGATCCCTTGTTGCTGTGGCTTTGGCATAGGCCGGTGGCTTCAGATCCGATGAGACCCCTAGCCTGGGAACCTCCTTATGCTGCAGGTGTGGCCCTAGAAAAGGCAAAAAAAAAAAAAAAAAAAAGACAAAAAAAAGACAAAAAAAAAAAATAGTGTTACAGGAATTCCCATTGTGGCTCAGTGGTAATAAATCCAACTAGTATCCATGAGGACACAGGTTGATCCCTGGCCTCGCTCAGTGGGTTAAGGACTGGCATTGCTGTGAGCTGTGGTGTGGGTTGCAGATGCAGCTCAGATATGGCATTGGTGTGGCTGTGGTGGCTGTGATATAAATTGGTGGCTACAGGTCCAATTCGACCATTAGCCTGGGAACTTCCATATGCCATGGGTTCAGCCCTAAAAAGACCAAGAGAAAAAGAAAAGAAAAATACTGCTACAAAATAGATTTATTGTGTGTTTTTTTTTAAAAAAGACATATAGGTATCTTTGCATCTATGTAGAAAATCTCTGTAAAGGAAGGTATACATTGAATTCTAAGAATTAGGTGGAAGGGAATTTCCACTTTAAATTTTGATACGCATCTTTCTCAGTTGAAGTTTTTATAACAAGCACAGAGTATTTAGGAAATAAAGAAAAACACACACACAAAAGTTTACTCTGTACAAAAAAAAAACCGTGGAAGAATATAGTCCAAAATAAAAAAAAAAAAATTTATGGCTGCACCCATGGCATATGAAAGTTCCTGGGCCAGGGACTGAATCTGAGCTGCATCTGTGACCTATGCTGCTATGGAAACACCAGACCCTTTAACCCAGTGCTCTGGGCTGTGGATCAAGCTCACACCTTCAGAAGTGACCCGAGATGCTGCAGTCAAATATTTAATCCACTGAGACACAGTGGGTACTCCTACTCCAAATTATTAACTGTTGTCATTTCTGGGGGGCTAGAGAGTAGGTTGATTTTTCACTTTCTATGTTATATATATCTGTAATCTTAACATTTTTACAAGGGGAATATATTAATTTTACAACGTGAAAACTACAATATATGTACATTTTACAAAAGGTGCTTTGCTTTGGTAAGGAGACTTGATAAATCCATAGCTTCTTGTCTTGAGAATCCTAGTTGCATTTTCCCCTTCAACACAATGCCTTATTCCCAGTATTACTCTTATTCAAATGGAGGTGATACTTCATTTGCTAAAAATGACCCTACAGCTTGAGATGAACTGTGTTGAGGCTGCAGGGGTGAGCTGATTCTTCAATTAGATCTTTACTGGGGTCTGGATTTCAAAACACAACAATCAAAACCAAAGGAAACAAAATCCCCAAAGGCTGAAGTGAAGTACAGCCATTCTCAGTTTATATAGTTAGTGGCACCTGAAGAATGCTCAGCAAAATCTAGTTATTAATCCCAAAGATTTCTGGGAGATGTTTGTTTGTTTGCTTTTTAGGGCCACATCCGCATCAGATTCGTTTAGCTGCACCACGACGGGAACTCCTGTGAGTTGTTTTTAAAAGAGATGATGAGTTCCCGTCATGGCTCAGCGGTAACAAACCTGACTGGTATCCATGAGGATGCGGGTTAGGTTCCTGGCCTCGCTCAGTGGGTTAAGGATCCCGTTGCCGTGAGCTGTGGTGTAGGTCGCAAATAAGGCTCAGACCCCCTGTGTTGCTTGGCTGTGGAATAGGCCGCAACTATAGCTCCCATTTGACCTCTAGCCTGGGAACTTACATATGCTGAGGGTGTGACCTTAAAAAGACAAAAATAAATAAATAAAAATAAATAAAAGAGGCAATGGAAATATCAAAAACTGTAACACTAGTTACATGTGGGAAATGAGGCTGAGGATATGCTTTGTTGATCTAAGACAAGTAGATTGCCAGTTATTTCTCTAGCAAAAATGGGTTTATTTGGGATCAGGAAAGAACTGCAGTTTGGGGTTCGCAACCAAAGTGAGCCAAATGCAAGTGAAGACAAACAAGAGAAAGAAGATTTTAAAGAGAGGAAAGGACTTCTGGGGGACTACAGTAACGGAAGAGTTCATGGCTTTTCATTGGCTGAGTTGTTGCCAGGCAACAGGAGGAGTCGTCCTTCTTCCTCTTGGGCTGTGCTATCGTTCAAGGCACGAGGCTCACCCTTTGGTCTCCCACCTCTATTTGAGGTTTCCAATTAGTACTTTTTTTTTTTTTTTTTAAAGCAGAATCTGTATCAATTGAAGTTTTTAACCACAAGCACATGATATTTAGGAAATTAGGGAGGAAATGGGGCAAGGCAGACTTTAACTTCTTACTTTGTCCTTTTATGTTTGAATTTTATAAATCATAGCCTAGAGTACTGTTATAATAATTTATTTTTATAAAAAAAGATGCTATATTTATATTGTGCAAATGGTGTTTTTTGAATGTGTGGTATTTGGAGGATGTTCTTGGACCATTTCTAATTGGCAACATGAAATATACTTTTTTTTTTTTTTTTGTCTTCTGCCATTTGTTGGGCCGCTCCCGCGGCATATGGAGGTTCCCAGGCTAGGGGTCTAATCGGAGCTGTTGACCCTGGCCTACACCAGAGCCACAGCAACGCGGGATCTGAGCCGCGTCTGCAACCTACACCACAGCTCACGGCAATGCCGGATCGTTAACCCACTGAGCAAGGGCAGGGATCGAACCCGCAACCTCATGGTTCCTAGTCAGATTCGTTAACCACTGCGCCACGACGGGAACTCCTGAAATATTCTTTGATTAAAAAAAGCTATACACGGAGTTCCTGTCGTGGCTCAGTGGTTAATGAATCCAACTAGGAACCATGAGGTTGCAGGTTCAATCCCTGGCCTCGCTCAGTGGGTTAAGGATCCGCGTTGCTGTGAGCTGTGGTTCAGGTTGCAGACACGACTCGGATCCGGCATTGCAGTGGCTCTGGCATAGGCCAGGTGCTACAGCTCGGATTAGACCCCTAGCCTAGGAACCTCCATATGCCACGTGTGCAGCCCTAGAAAAGGCGAAAAGGCAAAAAGACAAAACAAAACAAAACTGTACATGGAAGTTCCCATCGTGGCTCAGTGGAAACAAATCCAGCTAGTGTCCATGAGAATGTGGGTTTGATCCCTAGCCTCACCTAGTGGGTCGGGGATCCAGCATTGCCATGAGCTGTGGTATAGGTCACAGAGTGGCTTGGATCCTGTGTCGCTGTGGCTGTGGCATAGGCGGGCAGCTGTAACTCCGATTAGACCCCTAGGCTGCGAATTCCCATATGTCGTGTGTGCGGCCCTAAAAAGACAAAAACAAAACAAAACAAAAAAAACACAAACTGTATCTTTGATGAAATTATAAATCCCAACCACTTCTGTAGTAAGCAGATACTAGAGTGGTAATTGCAGCTGAGTAGAAGAAAGGTAAAAACACAAGCACCTGGAGAAGGGGAAATTAATGAGAAAGACTGGAAGTCATAACACCTCAGAAGAGGGGGTGAAAGCAGGAGGTTGGTTTGCTTTTTTTACAAAAAACATTTAGATGAATTCCACCTCCAGCAATCAAGCAGGTCTCCCTCTTCACTCCCACAGGACACCAGAGGGTGTATGTACTCTTTGGAGACATTGAACCAGAAAAGTTCAGAACTTAAGAACAGTGTCCTCACACGTAGAGTAGCAGTGAGTTCAGTGGTGGAGGGCTAGCTAGACTGAAAACCAGAGGAGTAAATGACATCCTGCCGTCATTGGTCAGGGAGAGCCCTAACCCCTCTGAGGACACTTGTAGCTTGGTTTATCCATCCCTGATAGCAGATGGGGGGACTGTCTGGGGAAAACACTGAGTGGCTTGAGATACAAGATTGGATTGGATTATTCGTCCCAGTTCTTAACTCTTTAACTCTATAACACCGAATAAAGTTCACATCCTCATTCTTGCTAGAGCCTCATGGGGAGAAGGGTATAGTGCCTCATCCTTGACTTTGGGTTTGGCCATGTGAATTGAAAGATTGGAACTAATACATTAGAAAAAATGGAACAACAGTGTTCCCATTGTGGTGCAGTGGTTAGGGAATCCGACCAGGAACTATGAGGTTGCAGGTTCGATCCTTGGCCTTGCTCAGTGGGTTAAGGATCCGGCATTGCTGTGAGCTCTGGTGTAGGTCATAGACGCAGCTTGGATCCCGAGTTACTGTGGCTCTGGCTGTGGCGTAAGACGGCGGCTACAGCTCCAATTCGACCCCTAGCCTGGGAACCTCCATGTGCTGTGGGAGCGGCTCAAGAAAAGGCAAAAAGACAAAAAAAAAAAAAAAAAAAAAAAAGACAGAATCATCATTAATACTTCTGAAAAAGAGGAATGTCAATCTAGCTAAACAAAATTTCGTGGAAAGTTTATGTTTGTTTTGATTAGTTCTTTTGTGTGTGTGTCTATTTAGGGCCACACCCAAGGCATATAGAGGTTCCCAGGCTATGGGTCCAAACGGAGCTATAGCTGCTGGCCTGCACCACAGTCACAGCAACTCAGAATCTGAGCCACATCTGTGACCTACACTTCAGCTCATAGCAAAGCCAGATCCTTAACCCACTGAGCAAGGCCGGAGATTGAAACTGTGTCCTCATGGATCCTAGTCAGATTCATTTCTGCTGAGCCACGATGTGAACTCCTGATCAATTCTTTAAGAAGGAAAGGACCACTAATTGACATATAATTGCACTGATGTGAACAAGGAACCAAATTAGGACAAGGAGCTGCTGGTGAAGAACAAAGAGGGTACAGCAAAACCTTCAAAGCCTCTTAGAAATGCCAAATAAGTAAATTAGATTAATGGCTGTATTACCTAAACGTAAGAGATGTTTTATAAAAGCAGACTCCAAGCTCCATAAGGGCAAGGGTCACATCTTGTCTCATTCGTTGCTGTGGTACACAGGGGAGTCATCCGACAATTATTTGTGGAATAAATGAAATGCACTGCTTGCTCTAAATGCTAATCTTTTCTGATTGAGTACTATAACTACAAGATTTTAATAATATGTCTAATGATAGATTTATCTCTACATACAAGTGAGGAAATAATTAGAATTAGGTTTCGAATTGTCCCTGTCCAGATAATTAAAAACTAAGGTTGCTTGATTATTCAACCAAAGCCATCAAACCCTTACCAGTCAGTAAACCTCTTTGTAGCAGCCTGAGGTCTGAGATAGCACATTGGTTGTAACCTTAACAAATTTGGTTAAGAACACACCACGATAATAAGATACTGTTACTATATACACCCACCAGCATGGCTAAAATTAAAGACTATTGATAGATGTCAGGATAGGATTGCCTTTCTATGAGGGATGTATGAGCTGGGAAAGGAGCATTTTCTAGGGAGATGGAAATGTTCTATATGGAGCACATGGTGGCCACACAGGCTCATACTGTTGATACTTGAACAATATGGGATTCAACTGCATGGGTCCATTTATATATGGGGTTTTTTTTCCAATATATATACATATATGTATAAAGACTCACTGAGGTTGTAACCTTTAAACATTGTTTATTTTACCATTAAAAATTCAAAAAATTTTAAGGAGTTCCCGTTGTGGCACAGTGGAAATCAATCCGACTAGCATCCAAGAGGATGTGGACTCAAACCCTAGCCTCGCTCAGTGGGTCGCAGATCTGGTGTTGCCGTGAGCTGTGGTGTAGGTTACAGATGAGGCTTGGATCCCAAGTTGCTGCGGCTGTGATGTAGGCCGGCAGCTATAGCTCCAATTCGACCTCTAGCCTGGGAACTTCCATATGCCACAGATGCGGCTGGGGAAAAAAAAAAAAAAAAAAAAAAGGCAAAAAAAAAAATTCAAACAATTTTTAAAAAGACAAAACTAAAAAATAACGATGACCTCCCACTTAAAATCATTGATATGTGCGAGTTGTCACAGTCTTAAGAATGAGTGAATAGAATGTGCAGGGAGGAAAGGGCAGCAGATAGGGCACTTAACCTGCATGTTCTTAGCCGCTAAATGGGGATAACAAAGGGTGTAGATCAAAAGAAACCAAGGACATCTGGAATTGGCACTTGGGTGAGTCATCTAAACAAAAGCTAGTTGAAATTGTCCCTCTTGTGCTCTGAAGGTTCAAACATTTGCTTTCTTCTGTCCTCAACACCAACTAACTGAAACTCTTGCACAAAGGAGGCAGAGTTAAGAATGCCCATTGATTAAATTATGGCGAGAATGCCAGTTCTCATATGGACAGACTAGCCTACCTGTGGCCTCATGATCAGGATGTTCTTGCCTAGTGATGAAGCTGCAGGGAAAGACAAAGAGATCATTTTTATTAATTTGCCATGGGTGCCATCAAGGCTGGGTTGGGACACTAAAAATGCAAGCAGCACTGAGGCAGTTTTAGGCTGGTCTGTGCACCTCACAGAGTTGTCTGATAGACATGGCATCTGAACAAGAAGCGCCGGGTAGCCTCAAGATGTACTGGCTTCAGGGTGAGGGGCCTTCATGCCTCCTTCACCAGAGGGATGCCCTTGACAATGGAGCCAGCAGCACTTGAGGTCCACCCCCAAGATGCCTCACACCAGTAACTAACTGTTGCCACTCTGTGTCTCAGTTATTTATTGCTATGTAAAAACCACTTCATTTTATTTTGTGGGCAATTTTGTGAGTTGGGAATTCAGGAAGGGTTTAGCCAAGTAATTTGTCTCTGATCCACACAGGATTAGCTGAGGCTAGCTGGGGCTAGCAAATCCACTTCCAAAATGGCTCCATCACTCAGATGTCTCCCTCATTCCCCCTCTCTCCCTGTAGCATCTCACCCTCCAGGCACCACTCTGTACATGATTTGTGATAATTTGAGATGCCTTTATATCTATATATGTATATATAGATATATCTTAAGATGTTGAATAGGAAATGCTTGTTGGGAATTCACAGGTGCAAATTGGGCTGGAGATACAAATTTGGGAATTCTTATATTATAGATAGTAGGTCATCTGATGTATGGTCAGAAGCCTGAATGAGTTCACTTAGGGAGTGTAAATGAGAAAAGTCCAGGGACTGACCCGTGGGGCTCTCCAACACTTAAAGGTTGGAAAGAGAAAGAAGATCTAACAAAGGAGACTGGGAATGAGCAGCCAGTGAAGTGGAAGGAGAATCTGGAGCCACATGAAGAAACATAGATGGACCATGAGATGCTATGTTAAGTGACAGAAGCCAGACAAAAAATGGCCATGTAATATATGATTCCATTTAAATTAAATATCCAGAATGAAGCCAAATGAAGAAACTATTTCAAGAATGAAGCTATGACTATGTCATATAATTTATATAAGTTGAAGAAACTGTTTTAGGAATGAAGCCATGACTGTCAAATACTTTATATAAATTAAATGAGGTGATCATTGGATTTAGCAATGAGGTAACTGATGACAGTTGTTGGAGTACAGTTTTGGTAATGTATGCGATGTAGGGGGGAAAGCATGACTGGAGTAGGTTTAAAAGAGAAAGGCCCAAATGTCTATCAGTAGATGAATGAATAAATCAAATGTGGTTTTATCCATACAATGGATTCTTACTTAGCTATAAAAAGGAATGAAGTACAGAAACATGCTACAGCATAGATGGACCATGAAATATTAAGTGATAGAAGCCAGACAAAAATGGCCACGTAATATATAATTCCATTTAGATGAAATATCCAGAATAGGCATATCTGGACAGAAGGTAAATTAGGGCTTGCCAGAGACTGGGGGAGGGTGACTTTGGGACTGATTGCTGATTGGTACAGGGTTTCTTTTGCGGGAATAGAAATGTTCTGGAATTAGATAGTGGTAATGGTTTACACAATTCAGAAAATACGACTGTATTTCAGTAGAAACCACTGAATTTATACTTTTAAACTGTGAGTTTTATGTTACATAAATTGTATCTCAAGAAAAAATTTTTAAAAAGTGGAGACATGAATTCATTTTCTGAGGAAATTTGTGCTGTATGGACTGTAGAGAAATGATGGTATCTGGGAGGGGAAATGGATCAAAAATTTTTTTGAGGAGTTCCCGTCGTGGCTCAATGGTTAGCGAATCTGACTAGGAATCATGGGGTTGCGGGTTCGATCCCTGGCCTCGCTCATTGGGTTAAGGATCCAGCATTGCCATGAGCTGTGGTGTAGGTCACAGACTCGGCTTGGATCCCAAGTTGATGTGGCTGTAGTGTAGGCCTGTGGCTACAGCTCTGATTGGACCCCTAGCCTGGGAACCTCCCTATGCCACGGGTGCGGCCCTAGAAAAGACAAAAAAAAAAAAAAAAAATTTTTTTTTTTAAAAAGATGGTGTGTGTGAATGTTTTCTTAGAAAGGAAAATATTCCTGATACAGATGGCCTTGAATAGAGACACTGACAGTTGGTCTAATGTAAAAGGAGGAATGGCAGATTATATTGTACATGGGAATAAATGGAGGTAATTTTGAGGGATTTGGAGAGTTGATGGGTTTTCTTCTGTTTCTAATGTCTCAGGTAAAAGACAAGAAGCAAGGTTATCAGGTGAGAGTGAAGGAGGTATTGGAGATTCGAGGCGAGAGGAGAAAGTGTGAAGGGGTCATCCACTAGAATTGAGATGCTGAATAGACAGGGAACATAGGAGACCCCCTACTTCCTTACATCCTAGCCCACACAGCTGGCTACCAAAGTTTTGAACTGACTCATGTTGTAATTTTGGTTCTTTAAGGAATCTCCATACTATTTTCCATGGTGGCTGCACCAATTTATACTCTCACCAACGGGATAGGAAGGCTGGATTTTCTCCACACCCTCTCCAGCATTTATTATTTGTAGATGGTTTGATGTCAGCCATTCTGACTAGTGTGAGGTGATACTTCATTGTGGTTCTAATTTCCCTCTCTTAATTAGTGATGTCGAGCATTTTTTCATGTGATTTTTGGCCATCCATATGTCTTCTTTGGAGAAATATCTATTTAGGTTTTCTGCCCATTTTTTGATTGGATCATTGGCTTTTTTGATACTGAGTTGTATGAGCTGTTGTATATTAACACTCATTATAGTTTTAATTTGGATATTTTTATTATGAATTGGGCTAAACATTGTTTTACATATTTCAATGTTATTTTTTATAAACTGATCACATATTTTGGTTATCTTAAAAATTGGGTTTTGTATATTGATTTAAAGGGTTTTACATATAAAAGAAATTGGTTCTGTATGAATTGTGACTATTTCCACTTTGCATTTATTTCATGCAGTTCCTAATATAGTTAGAATTTTTAATCTTTTATGATTTCTTAAAGACTTTTCATGCTGTGAAATTATTAAAAATACAGCTTTTCCATGTTTTCATGCAGTATTAGTTTTTTAAAAAAATAATGGACTATTTTTTAGGACAGTGTTAAATTTACAGAAAAATCGAGCAGATAGTACAAACAGTTCCCATAGACCTGCCCCCTCAACTAGTTTCCCTTATTAATATACATTAATGTGCTACATTTATTACAGCAAATGAATAAATATTGATATATTATTATTAACTAAAGCCTACAGTGTGCATTGTTTGTGTTACACAATTCTGACACATGATATCTTAAGAGTAGCCTCAATGCCCTAAAAATCCTGGGCTTCACCTATTCATTATCCTCACCTCTCACTCCCAACTCCTGACCTCTGGAAACAACTGATTTTTTTTTTTTTTTTCGTCTCTATAGTTTCTTTTTTTTTTTTAATTTATTTTTATTTTTTTGCTTTTTTTAGGGCTGCACCTGTGTCATATAGAGGTTCCCAGGTTAGGGGTCTAATCGGAGCTACAGCTGCTGGCCTATGTCATAGCCACAACCACAGCAATGCAGGATCCAAGCCACGTCTGAGACTACACAGCTCATGGCAAAGCTGGATCCTTAACCCATTGAGCAAGGCCAGGGACTGAACCCACAACCTCATGGCTTCTAGTCAGATTTGTTTCCAATGTGCCAGTATGGGAACGCCTGGTCTCTATAGTTTCATCTCTTCCAGAATGCTCTATAGTTGAAATCATCCAGCTTTGCAGACCGGTTTCTTGTACGTAGTGGTGTGCAATTAGTGTTGCTCCATGTTTTTTTTTTTTCTCCCCCTGTGGCTTTATAGCTCATTTGTTTCACTGAATGATAATCCAGTGGATGGATGTACCACATTTTATCCTTTCACTTTGAAGGATATCTTGGCTGCTTCCAATTTTTGGCAATTATGAATAAAGCTGCTATAAACGTTTGTATGCAAGTTTTGGGTGGACAAGTTTGCAGTTCATTTGGGTGAATAACTAGGAGTGTAATTGTTAGGTGATATGTTAAGACTATTCATTTTGGAGTTCCCAGGCTGGGGGTGCCTAGTGTGTGACCCTAGAAAAGGCAAAAAGACAAAAAAAAAAAAACAACAACAAAAAAAAAAACCCAAACCAAAAACCCACAAAAACTATTCATCTTGATGTAAGACACTTCCGAACTATCCTCCTAAGTGATTGTGCATCTTGCATTCCCGCTAGAATGAATGAGAATTCCTTTTGCTGCACAATTTTTTCTTTTTGCCATTCTGAAGGTGGATAGTGGTATCTCAGTTATTTTAATTTACAGGTTCCTAGTGGTATATGGTGTCGAACATCTTTTCATATGCTTTTCTTGCCATCTGTATATCTAGCTCCATTGATGAGGTCTATGTTCAGACCTTTTTTTTTTTTTTATCGTTATTGTGTTCTTTGAGTATTTCGGCTATGAGTCTTTTATCTGTCTTGCAAATATTTTCTCCCTTTTGTAGTGTTGTAGCAGTTAAATTTTTCCTGTTAAAACATGTGTTCCTGGAGTTCTCGTTGTGGTGCAGTGGAAACAAATCCGACTAGGAACCATGGGGTTGTGGGTTCGATCCCTGGCCTCACTCAGTGGGTTAAGGATCAGGCACTGTCGTAAGCTGTGGTGTGGGTCAGAATGGGTTTGGATCTGGCATTGCTGTGGCTGTGGTGTAGGCTGGCAGCTGTAGCTCTGATTCAACCCTAGCCTGGGAATCTCCATATGCTGTGAGGGTGCTGTCCTAAAAAGCAAAAACAAACAAACCCATTTGTTCCAATTGGAATTTTTTTCACAAATGGAATTTCCAGAGGGCTACCAGTTACTCCAACACCATATACTGATGAGCCCTTCTTTGTTTTCAGATTTTTAAAATTTTTTTATTTTTATTTTTTGGTCTTTTTAGGGCTGCACCAACAGCATATGGAGGTTCCCAGGCTAGAGGTCGAATAGGAGCTGTAGCAGCTGGCCTATGCCACAGCCATAGCGATGCAGGATTTGAGCTGCGTCTGCAACTTACACCACAGCTCATGACAATGCCAGATCCTTAACCCACCGAGCTAGGAGAGGGATTGAACCCATGTTCTCATGGATACTAGTCAGATTCCTTTCCAGGGAGCCATGATGGGAACTCCTGTTTTCACTGATTTAAATGCTATCATTTCCATAAATAAAATTCCCATTTGTATTCGGGTCTGTCTTAGGGTTTCTAGTCTTGTAATGTTTGTCCATTTATATGATAGTACTGCAGTTTTAAACGTTTCTTCTTTTCAGTATATTTGAGTATACAAGGCTAGTATGTCAACAGCACCCTTCTCTTTCAGAATTTTCCTCAGAACACTGCGCCTATCCATGCCCCATTCTTTCCATCTGTCAAATTCCTATTCTAAGACCTACCTCTAGGAAGCTCTACTCCCTTGCTATGTCTTCTATCATTTACTGGGATTTATGTCTTTCTTCTTGTCTGATCTACTAGACTGTGAGCTTCATGTGGGTAAATCAATGTAACCCTGGGTAATTTTTTTTTCTTCTTCTTTTTAGAGCCGCTCTCACTGCACATGGAGATTCCCAGGCTAGGGGTGGAACTGGAGCTACAGCTGCCAGCCCACACCACAGCAACGCAAGATCCGAGCCGCGTCTGCAACTACACTGCAGCTCATGACAACGCCGGATCTTTAACCCACTGAGTGACACCAGGGATCGAACCTGTGTCCTCATGGATACCAGTCAGATTCGTTTCCACTGAGCCACTGACAGGAACTCCACCCTGGGTAATTTGAAAAAACAAAACCAGGGAGTTCTCACTGTGGTGTAAGTCACAGACGCAGCTTTGATCTGGCAATGCTGTGGCTGTGACATAGGCTGGCAGCAGCTTCGACTGGACCCCTTGCCCAGGAACTTCCATATGCTGAACCTGCAGCCCAAAAAAAAAAAAAAAAAAAAAAAGAAGAATTTTATGGGAAGCAAATTCAGTTCAATAAACATTTATTGACTACCTACTTGAAGATCTACTTGAAGGAGGTATAAAATTAAATTATTTCTCAAAAAAAAAAATTAACAGTCTTTAGGAAGAAGAAACTATTGCCATACAATTCCAATGCCCTCATCTTCAAAAGAAACAAATTTCTATTTGATTTTCAGTACTCTGTGAGGGGGAAAATTCTTAATTACTGTAAACCATGTATCCATGAAATTAAGAAAAAAGTATAAAAGGTAACAGTAGAGAATCTCCCTTGCACTCCCAAGAGCCATCCTCCCAGTCCTGGAGATAACTACAGTTTTCTTATACAACTTTCCAGAGATTTTTAAA
This sequence comes from Sus scrofa, assembly GCF_054392235.1. Classification (NCBI taxonomy): domain Eukaryota; kingdom Metazoa; phylum Chordata; class Mammalia; order Artiodactyla; family Suidae; genus Sus; species Sus scrofa. Next base: position 126,132,253 of record NC_139396.1, on the reverse strand, counting down.
AGGCACAAACAAATGTTTATGGAAGTCCTCCATCACCCATTTTCCATTAGTGGTAACATAATATAAGCACTAATCTACATTCTGACTTTTTTTCCTTTTAACAATACTCATTAGAAATATTTTCCTTGGGGGAAAAAATGTAATTGTAATGTATACATGTAAGGATAACCTGACCCCCTTGCTGTACAGTGGGAAAATAAAAAAAATATATTAAAAAAAATAAAAAAAATAAAAGTTCCAGCAAAAAAAAAAAAAAATTTCCTATCATGTAAACAATTTCCATTCTTTTTTACAGCTGTGTAGTATTCCATTGTGGATATATTGTAACTTTATTAATCAATTCTCTATTTACATCAGGTTGATTTCAATCTCTTGTTACATATATTACTATAAGGGAATAACTGTATAGATATGTTACTATACTTAAGTGCAGATATATTAAGATAAATTCCTAGAATTGGAACAGCTGAGTCAAAGTTGTAATTTTGAAAGATACTATTTGCCGCCCACTCCAGTTTGTACCCTGACCGTAATATAGGAAAATGTCCCATTTATTATCTTGGATGACATGGTAATCATTTATGACCCTTACGTGAATCAGGTACATCAAAATTAAATAACTGTGCCAAAATATTTTCTAAGTCATTAACTGAAAAGAGGTAAAGATTGTTTCCTTGTAGGGGTGGAGTGGGGGGTTTAGGAAGGGCCACAAAGGGCACTAATTACACACTAAGTTATTATCTCTTAGCTCCAAATTCACTCTTCCTTGCCCAACTTGGTGACATGGAACTGGATTGTTAAGTTTTCCTTTGGAACATTAGGCTTTCCTAAGAGGGGACTGGGGTGATAGTGCAAGGCTGTTGTGTCAGGAAATGCCACCCTCCCAGGTTCCTGTCTTCGTTATGACTTTTCAGCTGGAGCCCAGCAGTCTGTGCAAAAGTCAGCCCTCTCTCTCCACCCTCCTTCTAAGCTCTGAATCACAGCCTTGCAGGGGTGGGGTGGCCAGGAGGAAGAGCCCTTCTCTCAGGCCTTCCTTAACCTACTGTCTACTCTTCTTTAGCCTAGAGGTAGTGGTTGTTATTGCTTTTTCTCCCGCTACTTTAAAGCCCTTCTTTCCTCGAGTGTTTACTTCCTACAATGATTCATTGTATTACATTTTACCTGTTCAAATAACTAGTGTGATTTCTATTTCCTGACTAGACCCTGACTGATACATTACGTGATCATTCTGCAAAAATTTACCAAGATTAATGCTTAAGTTGTGCACTTTACATGTTTTATTTTTGGTGTACAGTTATCTGAATTGATACACTGATACATAAGAATAAATACCTTGATAAATGTGAGTTATTAAAAGATCATGAGCATATTACCTCTCAGTTCCTGTTAGATTTTTTTGCTTGCTAATTTTAAACTAGAGACACTCCACATTTAAACAGGCCATGTCTTCTAAGGTTTCAAAGTATTCAACAGTGGCCCCTGAATGCTGTTAACTTAAGGAATATAGTAAAAAAAAGTAAAAGCAAAACCCTCCTCATTCTTACAGATCTTACATTCTTACAGTGGTAATATCATAAGACTAAGGAAGAACTCTTGTGTACTTAAAAACACTCTATAGACATCTCAAAGTAGGTTTAGTTTCCATCCATGCCAGGACTAAGCACAGGGCCTGGCTCACAGAGGTGCTCAACAAACATCTGGTAAAGATTATGTTTTGGACATACAGTAACTTTGTAAGGCTCTTAGTAGTAAGAGAAACTCACATGGGGTTGACCAGAAGGGCCTAACATCTGTTACTTGCCCAAGGCTTCTACAGTCATTCAGCTGCAAACCCTTCTCTTCCTTTTGCTCAAAATCTCTCCTCCAGGAAGGCAACTGAACAAGACATTTGATCACTCTACCATTTCTAATAGGTACGTGGGTAGCAGGTAGCAGAAAAGAGGCAACCTTGAAATCCCAGGGCTCCAAAGAAAGGTTGCGGGCAAATGAACCTCTAAACTGGCACAGATTTATTTAGTTTCTCTGTATGTCAAAGTGTCCAGAATGTTACCTCATTTAACTCTCACAATAACCCCGCAGAGAGGCTGTATAATCTTCATGTTACTGATGAGGAAGCTGAGGATCTCTCTGAAACGTAAAGTAACTTGCTCTACAACTAATTAAACATTACCTAGAATCTGTACCCAGGGCTGTCCCACTCTGTGCCATTTCTCCTCTACCAGTCAGTCTCACAGAGGGTGGTAATGAAATGACCTAGACACAATACAATCCCCATGGACTGAAGAGCCTTTATTTGATAAACTCATTCTAGAAGACCCTAATCTTCTTCAGAAACTTAAGTTCTTAGTATCTCAGAGGAAGCAACTTGTTCTGTGTGTTCACAAACCACCCAAGTATACTTTAAGATACCCTGTGCATGAGACCACCCACAGATCTTGCCTAATCAGCATCCAAGTGGCTCTGAGGGTAAGTAAGAGGGGATTCATTTTAAAAATTAGAACATACATACTTCACATTTAGGCTAGCCTGCTTACAAAATTAAGACAAATTCCTCCATAGTTTTTAAAAAAATTCAGATTACTTTTACTAAGGAAAAATCTCATTAGCATCTCAATTACTATGATTTAAAAAGAATTACATAGGGTACAGAATAAACAAATTATGTTTTGGGAGTTGTTCAACAGACAAAGTACACCTAGAGAACATAAAAATTCTTTATTTAAACTAATCCAGCCAGTGTTGAGATAGTCTATGTTAAAAATAAGACGTTTAAAAAAAATTACAGCACAGTTAGCAAGGCAGTGACTAATTAAGTCACTCAGTTTAATTTTATATTCTTCACAGTCATTTGATAATTAGGTAATGATGAACAATATTTTCTGCCACTTTGGAGATAAGTTAAATTCTGCAAAGAAGAGAATTCTACTAGTTGTCATTGAATTCTATAAAAGAGGTTTAAAACATTAAAATTCATAGAAATAACACAGTAAAGCAACATGAAAATAAACTGGAAAACACAAATACACCCGCCCATCCCAAGAGTCTAGAGCATTCCTTTGATCTGTCCCTTTAATGCCTCTCTTACTAGCTCATTCCCTTTTCCTAGAGTGGTCAGCAATTAAGACACTACTGCTCTCTCTGTATGGGGATATTTTGAGTCTAAAGTGCCTTTGCTCTTTTAATTTTTCACTTAATCCTAGAAACAGTCTTCTGAGATTAAGTATCACTTGAATTTCAGAGATGAAGAAAACTGCAGCTGAAAGTTGTCGCTTGGCCAAAGTCATACATATAGTTACCAAAGGCAGAATTAGGATTTGAACCCAGTTTCATCCAGCTTGGGTCAGCCCATGCTTTTGCTGCTTCAGGGTGGTACAGGCCACTTTCTGGAGACAAGTTTTTGGTACTTCTTGAGCTAGTATGGTTCTTAAGATGTAAATGTGTTCAACTCCAGGGCTGAGGCCACTCTGGTCCCCAGGCACTTGCAATTCCCTTCCCATAGCCCTAGAAACTACTTCTTCCTTCCCCTAAGGGATTATAGTTGTTTCTCTGGCCCTGACAAGCCCTGATGCCAAATAAACCCAAGCAGCTACTCCCTCATTTGGGGCATAAAGTAGTAAATGGGAGCTGTGTGCTTGTATAATTTTAGTAAAGGCTGCTAAAAGCTGTTCTAGGTAACAAAATTATTCAGGAACTATCCAGTATGCCTTTTCATATTGAAAATTAAAGAAAAGCCAATATATTTTATAATTATAGCTGTATAATCTAAGTTACTTTTATATATAATCATAGATTTTATATTTCCCCTTCAGAACTGTAGCAGTGTTCTTAATAAGGCTCACTGTCAGTCAAATATTCCCTTCCTCCCCAAATAATTACAACTTTGAATGTTTAAAGGCCATTCACATAAATTTCATGTTATTTCTCAAAATTAAGACATTCATACTAAAGAAAGGTACCAGTCTTAAATTACTAAAGTTAACATACATTACTGCAATCTAACATAGCTCAATCTATATTTGCTACAATCCTAAAGAGAAGTGGCCACTTATCTGTAAGGGGGAACATTTATATTGTCATGCATTAGGTATGGTGAACAAGAAAATAAAGAGGGTTTTTTGAACTATCTTTAAAAAATTTGATATTCATGAAAATAACTGCAAGATCATTCAGGTTACTGAACATTAAAAGGGCTGCTACTGAACAGCTGAAAATGTTTTTGAAAAATGAATATAAATCTAGTTAAACAGTGATTATTAAGGTGCTAGCCTCCTCAATACAACAAGCAATTAAAATTTAAAAACATTAGTATTTGGGGGGGTTTTTGCTTATAATAAATTGACAAAAACAATGACCTTAATATTTACTCAAGATTTCTTGTTTTCATAATTATCTTCTCACTGACTGGTATAAAAACAAAGAGCTCAAGGTCTCACCTTGGTTTACTTGCTGCTAGTTTTTTTGTCTGTTGAAACTAGACCATAAACTACATAAAAGCAGGAACCAAGTCCAACTTGTTCACCATTGCATCGCACACAGCATTTTGCACAGTGCTTGTGCAAGTAGGAGGTGATCAACAGACACCTGAATAACGGAATCTATGAGAGGAGAGTAAAATAACTTTATTGATCTTTTGCAAATCCTTCTCTGTGCTCAAACAACTATAAACCGGCAGCTCTAATTTTTATAAACATGGATTTAAAAGCCTTACTCCAGTGATGGAAGGACCTGATGTCTGTCTCATGTCTCTCTCTCTTCCTCTCTCTCTCACACACAAACACACACACACACACACCACAGTAATTAAGACTGCATGAGTCAAAATCACATTATGAACTATGAGATGTCGACATTATATAAATAAAATTTAATAGTGAAAAAGTGATCTGGAAGCCCTGCGAATTTTTACCCTATACATTTTGGAGGACATCACCTGGGTTAAGAAAAAAACATAACAAAGTTGCATTTGTTCAGATAATCATTTGAATGTTTACATAAATTTTTGGCTTGTTAACTAATTTATATTTCCTCATATTAATATATACTCCTGTTTAGCCTGTAATCAAATTATGCCAGTGAGAAAAATTCTCGTAGTACCTTCACTGAGTTGCTGATTCTAAGAAAACACTGAACATGAACATGTACAAAAGAGCCATTTGAATAAAATAGTATGTTCATTTTTAAGTATTTGCACAGTTTGATCTTTACATTTCTTTCTGGAGAAAATATGATCAAAACTCAGGTTCACCATGCTAAGATAATGGTTCAGATGACTGCCATAAAAGAAGTACATAAAATACAATGAAAACAAATCACATCCTCAGGTTCCGTGATTACTGAGAGGGTTTCCCCTGCCCTAAGTGCTTTATTATATTTCTTAAAAATATGAGAGCAGCAGTTTGTCACAAATCTCCACTACTGTGCATTAATGATGGAATCAAAACAACACAACAGACCCATATGAATGAGAGAACTGAAGAACAATGAAAAGTCACAGTTCTATGCTTCTTCTTGCTCTGGATAATTTAGAATTTTGCGGTGTGCCTGACGTAAATATTGCTGCTGTTTAAAGTAAACCTTGAATGCTCCTTTAATCGCAACAAAAGCAATTCCACCCTAAAATAAAAAGAAAAATTAGCTTTTTATAATGCAGATTTATAGAAACATAATAAAAATAATTTTACTTAAATCACAAAAGACAGGCACTGATGCTAATTCAGGTGACTGCAAATGAAAGTTTTCTTTTTTACTGAGGGGTGAGATATGAAGAGAGACATTACAGGTAGCAGGGATCAGAGATGCCTCTCTAAGTAATCTTCTTTCACTCAACTCTAAATTTATTCTCATATAGTAGAGAGAGTAATACCCAGGAACTATGTGCAGGCTGCCACCAGAGGGTAAAAGTGGCAACAATAATGTCAGCAAACAACGTGAGAACTTACTATGTGCTAGTACTTCAAGTGAATTATCTCATTTAATCCTCAAAATAATCCTGGGTAGCTATTTCTATTCTACAGGCACAAAGAAGTCAAGAAATTTTATTTAGGTTTCTCAGCAAGGTGATGTCTGTGATAGGATTTGAACTGGGCAGTCTGACCCTATAGCAGAAGCTCTTCACCATATCTTGTTGGTGACAGGGATGGGTGTAACGATTCATGCTTTTTCCAGGGAGGAAGTGACCCACAGCATAGTTCCAAAAGACCAGAACTACTGTGGCAGATCCTCCTTTTCACTGGTATTGGATGACAGTAGGGGTCAGAGAGAGGCTTATGGTACCAGGAGCCATAGAATATTTTTCTAGTCCCATTTTTTTTTTTTTTAAATATACAGTTCATTCTCTTTTGTATAGTCACTTGAAAAAAAATAATATTAAAGCCATCTTACCAAGATTGTCCTTTGTAAGTTAGAGTTAACACTACTGAACATTAGTTTACCAACTATTGTCGCAATAGTAGGAAAGACAAGGGCTCCACACAAAATTCGGGTGGCAGAGACATGATCTGCTAAAGGATTAGCCTCAGCTGGAATTCGAGGAACAGGACAACCAATCCCTAGAGAAAAAAATGTAGGGTATTAGTACTAAAAAACCAGAATAGCTACAATATCTTTGGCATGCTAAGAATCGGCCACAAGATTAATTTGTTATGCTTGTTTTGACCATAATTCAAGGTCTTACCTGGAAATATACTGTTTAAAATTTGTAGTTTATTTGAGTATTTGCGCCATAGTCTAAGCACATAATCCTCCCAGCGAATCATCTTGCCTAATATCAGCATGACAGGAATAGTAGGAAGTCCAATTAAAAGGAATAAAGGATCAGCTCTCTCCATAACATCCAGACCTTCTTTATGGCCTACAACCTGTGAAACAGATAGCATTTGCTACAATCATTTCCTTATCTAATAAAAGGCTGCATGTTTGAGTGTAATTCATTTTAGAGGAAATGCTAAATTTTAAAAGAATACAGAAATAGAGTTTTAAAAATAAGCTGGAAAGCTATCAGTCCTGATTTATTTTTAAGAAGTGTCTCTCATTCAAGGGGGGGAAAAAAAAAGCTCCCAAGCTGTTTCATATTACTTTGGAATAAAAGCTTTAAAACCCACAATAACATTTCAGTTAGAGGGGAGGGGACTTCTGGTTCTTGCTTCCATTCCTCTTACTTAATTTGGTTAGACTGGGCTATAATTTTAGGTCTCATGTGTCTTCCAGAAGAGCATCTGTTTTTCTGTTCTTCCTACTAGGAGGTAGCACAGCTGGCCAAGGCTGGCCTTCAGATGGCCTGAAAGCTCATTTCTCCTTGGCTTTCTCCCCATTCAGTGGTATCTTAGACTAAGCATGATTTCTTTGGCTGACTAAATGCCTGCTCTACAGACCTAACTCCCCTAAAATGCAATCCCGAGGTCTAGATCCCAGGGACTGCTACAGGAGTTCCAGTTTTGGCTAGAGGTTCCAGTCATTTTCTCTAATCCAGGAAGCCTAGGCCCAGAGATTGTCTTTACCTATACTGCTTGCCCCATGACATTCTATTTTTAACATCATTTTATTATTTTTCAATATTATCACTTTAGAGTTACAACTAAATGTGACTTAAATACTTCCAAAGTATTAGCAAATAAATTCATAAAGTTGAAAACTTCCTTTGTTGGGTTATTATTATTATTTTTTTTAGAATTTAGGGTTTAAAAATATAGAGTGATCAGCATGGGGTAGCAGTAAAAACCTTCCAATCAGGTGTCTAAGAATGGGGAAACAAAAAAAAGATACAGGGTAAACAGTCAGCAAAGGGCCTTTGTCCCATTTGTGCTCAAGCTGAGGCTGACCATACATGCATACTTGCAAGCATTCATTCAACTGAATACTGATTACGTGCTAGCTACAGGCCTAGGTACTAGGAATTAAAAGGTGTGCTAAATAGCCATCTTTTGGAAGTGTGCAAATATAAATGTTAAGGAACTAGGATAATATAATACCCGTAGTGTTATACCACCTGCTACTACAGTCAGACTCAAGGGTAACACATGAAAGATGAATTAAGCAATAACGTTAATTTAGGTCAATACAAAATTAGCAAATCTTGCATAGGATAATGTGCATTCTGTTTTTTGTTCCTTTTATGGCCGCATCTGTGGCATGTGGAAGTTCCTGGGCTAGGGGTCGAATTGGAGCTGCAGTCGCTAGCCTATGCCATAGCCACACAACACTGGATCCAAGTCACATCTGTGATCCAAGCTATGGCTTGTGACAACACTGGATCCTTAACCCACTGAACAAGGCCAGGGATCAAACCTGCAACCTCATGGTTCCTAGTTGGATTCATTAACCACTGAGCCATGACGGGAATTCCAAAATAAGATTATTTTTAAGACTTCAATTTTGAGGTGAGATTCAGGAGCTATAGACTGTCTTCTGTAAGAATTTTGTATCCATGTATAAAAAAAGGCCTATGGAACTTTAGGCTTATAGAAAGGTTTGTTTTTCAGCTTAAGAGCTAAAAGCTAGATCTTCTTAGGTAGGCCTGCAGTTTTCACCAATGCTGAAAGGCTAAGAGTTTTAATTAATTTTAAAGCACTGCCTATAGAACTCTACTCTTAAACAGGAGAACAGTGATGAACAGGTTTTCTTAGAATTAAGGATAATTAAATGTAATATAATTAAGAATGGACAATGCTTGTGGGGCTTGTCTTTACACTAGAGGCAGAGGTGGAACTAGGCTGGTTATTAAGGTTCCATTATTCTAGGATAAAATTTTCCAGCTGCCTTTGGGACCAGGTTTCATTTAAAGAGCCCTAGATTAGGGATAGGATTAGCTTCTTCCTGCAAGCTAAGAGTTAAATGATAGTATCTATGCTACAAGATTGTAGCAAGAATTATATGCAACAGTACTTGAAAGGTGTTCAGCCAAGTGTGGTGAGAAAAAAAGTTATCATGTTGTCTATTCAACAGAAATTTATGTGGAAGGGCCCATTCAAGATCTTCACAATGAACAGGGATTGGACTTAAGATTGGTTCATGAAGAAATAAATGGGAATAAATGGATAAAATATAGTGATCTGATTCCTTAATCTGATTTACTTGACTTCAGAGTAGTCAATTAAAAAGGGGGGGGGGAAATAAAACAGTCAAATTTAAAAAGAAAACCCCAAATACTGCTGATAGTACAGAGTACACAAATGTTATCAAATATACTCAGAAAGATAAGTCTCCCAATACTCTTAAATCACACAATAGCACCTACCTACTGTCACAGCTAATCTCTCTCACTTCTGAGCTAAAAAAATCTTTTCAAGTGAGACAGCACACGTGAAGGTTACTTCTAAATGGTAACACATATATACATGTCTTATAATTTCAGTTCTTTTCTGTCACCTTATTAACCTTTTTACTGTCACTATTAACATGTTCATTTTCACTCATATCATTTCTTCCTCTTTACTAATCCAAATTATTCCCTTCAAGGGTCAGCTTAAGACTTATTTTTTCATAACTTCAAATGATCTTTCACTTTTATTGAATTAAAATACCGTGAATGTAGTCTTCTGCACTCTCTTCACATCTCTTTACATAACCTTTTAACTGCTCTCCAGCTGTTCACTCAAGTATACCTTGTCTCAGACTATACTGCTTGAGGCTGGGGATCAGGGCTTTCAATTTGTTTTGTATTTTCACAGACCTCAGTTCAGTGTTAATTTTTTTAATGACTCACACTAATAGGTTTTAAAAGGCCAAAATAGAGCTGGTGGCCCTTTACAGGGGATACAAACTATATTCTTTAATTGGCTCCTGCTGTTGAAATGTCTAATTATCAAGATTCTGTTAAGATTGATCTAGCCTAAAATCTTTTCCTCAAAAGGAGCCACCCTGATTCTTAGAGTCAATTAGGTCTTAAAGAGAAATCACTCAGTCTCAAAGGGCTTTTGTTTCCTCATCTACAAATATAGTTCTGTGTAATGTATTTGGATATTACATAATGTACAATTTTGGAGTTCCCGTCATGGCTAAATGGAAATGAAATCTAACTAGTATCCATGAGGATGCAGGTTCGATCCCTGGCCTTGCTCAGTGGGTCAGGGATCCGGTGTTGCCATGAGCTGTGGTGTAGGTTGCAGATGCAGCTCGGTTCCTGCGTTGCTGTGGCTGTGGTGTAGGCTGGCAGCTGCAGCTCCAATTTGACCCCTAGCCTGGGAACCTCCATATGCCATGGGTGTGGCCCTAAAAAGAAAAAAAAAAAAAAAGTATTATCTCTAAGTTTTCAGATCTTTGTGAATCCTAGCGAATGGTCCTGAACTTCCTTGATCTAATGATAAACTGATACTCATTACTGGAGTTTAACAAATAACTGTAGAGAATATTATTAGTCAAACCTGTTACAGGAGTTCCTGTTGTGATTCAGATTCAATCCCTGGCCTCACACAGACTGTTAAGGATCAAGGAACTGGCATTGCTGTGGCACAGGCTGGCAGCTGCAGCTCTGATTTGACCACTAGCCTAGGAACTTCCATATGCTGCAGGTGTGGCCCTAAAAAGCAAAAAACAAAAAAAAAAACCCCAAAAAAGCCAAACCAAAACAAACAACAAAAAAAACCCCCAAACCAATCCCCCTGCTCCCCAACAAACCCATTACTATTTGATAAAACAGGGCATATTAAAAAAAATCAGTACTTGGAGTTTCCATCATGGCTCGGTGGTTAACAAATCTGACTAGTATCCATGGGGACTCAGGTTCAATCCCTGGCCTTGCTCAGTGGGTTAAGGATCCCACATTGCCATGAGCTGTGGTGCAGGCTGCTGACGTGGCTCAGATCCCGTGTTGCCGTGGCTCTGGGCGTAGGCCAGCAGCTACAGTTCTGATTCAACTGCTAGCCTGAGAAACCCCATATGCCACGGGTACGGCCCAACAAAGACCAAAAAAAAAAAAAAATAAATAAATAAATTGTGACAGTCTTTTAAAGTCTGTGAATATGCTATACAAGGAAAATCAATGTATAGGATTGTCTCTACTTTCAAGGAAGTTACTTGTTAATAAGAAGAATAAAGCCTGAATATAGCAAAAGCTAATTAACTTAGGTAACCTAAGAAATAGCACTTGGTCAACAGTAGATTAGCTGCCATCTGAGGAACTAAAATGGCATACACTTTGCTGTACAGCAGAAATTAAAACAACACGGTAGATCAACTATACTTCAATACAATTTTTAAAAGTATGACATGAATGTTAGAGTTTCTGCTGTGGTACAATAGGATTGGCAGCATCTGGGGAGTGCTGGGACACCGATTCAAATCCCTGGCTTGGCACCATGGGTTAAGGATCTGGCATTGCTGTGAGCTGTGGCCTAAGTGGCAACTGCAGCTCTCATCTGATCCCTGGCCCAAGAACTCCATATGCCGTGGAGAGGCCAAAAACGGAAAAAACAAACAAAAAAACCCAAAAAACCCAAAGAAAAAAGAAAGACACGAATGTAGAGGAAGAAGAAATCACACTGGGCAGGAGTTGCCTGATAAGGTTTCATGGAGGAAAAGTGGCTGAACTAAGGCTAAAGGAGGGTTTAAATTTGGGTAAGTGGAGAGAGGAGAGGCATTAGGCAGGCAGGGTGACATAAGCTAAAGGACATAACATAAGGATGGGTGGAGGAGACAGTCCAAGAGGCCTCAAGGTAGAATGAAGTTACGATTGTGGAGAACACTGGTAACAGGTTAGGGAAATGGAATCTTTTTCAAGTCAGTGGTTCTCAATTTTTACCCACTATCCTATGACAAATGATTTGTGATTCATTCCAGTGACTATATCCAGATTTCTGGGGTGTCACCAACATTTTATGAGGAAGCCTTGCAATATTCTGTCTCATCATAATTATTAATGGAGCAACCAGAAAGACTGCTCACTATGGACCTAGCATAGATGGGTTATGTGCAATTTCTAGAGTATTACATATAATTCCCTTAATCTCCTTTTTCTTCAGGTGCTCTTTAGTTTATATTAAAGAAAAGCAAGTTATATCACCTACAAACCTATGTGTGTCAACTATTACTAAGGTTATTATGAAACACTTAATCAATATACGTCCTGCTTTTAAAAATGATTACTTAAGGCAAAGAAGATGGTAAAATTTGAAGTAAGATGTTGAAAGGCATTATTTTAGCAAGATTTATTTGGAGGGATGGATTGACAGAAGAGAATGAAGTTAAAACAACCAAGAGGCTTCTTTAGCCATCCAGGTATGATGGAGGAATGACAGTAAGTCAGGTCTTAAAGACTATGGAAGGAAGCCATAGATGTAAGACATATCAAAAGAGAAACTGGACTAGATCAATTGACTAGATACAAGCTATGAAGTAGAGTTAAAGGTAATCCTATGTAGGCTATAAATTGAGTAGATGGAAACATAATTGTAGAAATCAAAGATATAGGAAAATTACAGCAGGGAATAAATTTAGGTTTCAAATTGAGGAAAAACATAAGTTTTACTTCAATAATAGTGTGAAGGCACAAGAGGTCATTTAAGGAGAACCAAAGTGCTCTTACAGAATTTTTTTTTTTTTTTTAACTTTTTTTTTTTTTAGGGCCACACCTGAGGCATATGGAGGTCCCCAGCCTAGGGGTCAAATTGGAGCTACAGATGGCCTATGCCACAGCAACACCAGATCCAAGCCGTGTCTGTGACCTACACCACAGCTCATGACAATGCTGGATCCTTAATCCACTAAGCAAGGCCAGGGATCGAATCCACAATTTCATGGTTGCTAGTCTGATTCACTTATGCTGTGACACAACGGGAACTCCTAAACTGCTCTTATAGGATTGAATCTGGGAAAAGGTTAGGGCAAAAGGCACAGGTCTGCACACAAAACACAGAGTTATGATAGCTGGAAATCTTTAAGGAAGAAGTATAAAGTAAGAAGAGTCAAGGGCCTGGGACTAAATCTCGAAATCTAAGTCTCTCATCTTTACCACCAGTTACTGATTTGTAGCATTGTTTTGTAATAGCAAAAAGCTAGAAATAATTGTCTAATCAACAAGAGACTGGTTAGTAAAGTGTTGAAAATCTATACAAAGAATGCTATGCTTTTCTCCATACTTTTGTGAAAAGATCCTCAAAATTCACTGTTTTTGGAAAAAGAGGTGTTTATGTTTAGATCTAATATCCTTCCTTTTGGAGGGGAAGGTATAGTGTATGTAAGAGAACATTTATTTTTTCTTGCATATGAACAAAGAAAGTATGGAAGAATATATCTGAAACTAATACTAGGGGCTACATGGTGAGAGGGGAACCTGGGCAAATGAGCGAGAGGAGTAGGAAGTCTTTCCCCTAGATAGATTTTTATATATTTTCTTATTTTTAAGCCATGAGAATGTTATTACTTGTTCAAAATAATAATTTTTTTTGTCTTTTCTAGGGCTGTGGCATATCGGGATTCCCAGGCTAGGGGTCTAATCGGAGCTGTAGCCGCTGGCCTACGCCAAAGCCACTGCAATGCCAGATCTGAGCTGCATCTGCGACCTATACCACAGCTCACGGCAACGTCGGATCCTTATCCCACTGAGCAAGGCCAGGGATCGAACCTGCAACCTCATGGTTCCTAGTCAGGTGGGAACTCCCCAAAATAACAATTTTTAAAACTCCTAATAAAAACCTATCTAACTGATCTTCATATCAAAAGTAACATCATCAAATAGAATAAAATAGTGAACCTGCATCACTGTCACTGCTCCATAAGTCACAGCTGTCCAATAGATAGAGCCAACCATTATTCCCGCTGCAGCAAAAGGACAGGCTTTTGAGATCAGTCTATCTGCAAGATCCAAGACGTAAACAACTGGACCTATAATACAAAGAAAACAAGTAAAGTTTCAACATAATACCTTAAAAAAAAAAAAGACCTGTTCAGTATCTTCACAGATCTAAAATATTTTAATGAAGTTGGGTGTTCTGATGCTTTAGAAATAACTTTGATAAATGCAATAGGAACCTGAATTTCAAAAGATTTAGAATTTCTCAGTCATTTGCACGAATAGCTAAGTTTTACTTCCTAAATCTGGGAAACACTCTCTTCAAATTTTTATCTTTATCAGTAAACCTAACACAAACACAGCTGCTTCTTAGGAAAATAGTTCTCTTACTCTGTTAATCACACTGGCTACAGCAGAATGACATGGCCATTTCAGCCTGCTCTTTCCCAAACAGTTCCTGGCCACAATTAGATTCTCTAGTACTTGATAAGAATATAACTTCTTTGACTTCACTCATTACTTCCTTAGCAGTGTATGAAGGCAATTAGGCTATTTTTTCTTTTTTCTTTTTTTTTAAAAGGGCTGCACCCATGGCACATGGAAGTTCCCAGGCTAGGGGCTGAATTGGAACTGCAGCTATCAGTCTATGCCACAGTCACAGCAACTCGGGATCTAAACTGAGTCTGTGACCTACATCACAGCTCATGGCAATACCGGATCCAAGGCTATTTTCTTCAGGTTACATCAAGTCAATCTATCTTACTTTGATTTTCAATATGCTACACTTAGCTGAGTATTACTCTCTAATAAGGTTCTTTTAATGATCATGCCAGTTTTTATGGCATTCTAACAGTTGTATGCGCCAATTATGCTTCTATTATATGTGCCTACTAAGTGAAATTTGGTTACTACCTCCCTCTGGTAGTTACTTAGGAATTGTTACACTTGGAGGAATTCTAATTAACTACCATCAAGCCCAATATAATTTAGCTCCAGAATTTTCAAGAGTAGTGAAAAGGTCTTGGGCCTGAATTAGAGCAAGGTCGAAAGAACTGAATATCTTAAGCTTAACTAAAGGAACATGAAACCTTGACTTAGTAATCATCATTTGTTGAATGCCTTCTATCTACAAATATTACTTAAGACATTTTCTTAAGAAATATATGAGTTATTACCTACCTCTGGGGGTTACAATCTACAGGAGGATGCTATATACAAAATCAATTTATTTTCATTGTACAAAGAAATTAATATCACTAGTCACTGTATAAAGAGAGACCACATTATGAAGAAGAAAGAACATTAGGAGAGATGTCCAAGAGATCTAAGATTTAAATTTAGCATATTTACCTACTTTTGTCAAAATATAACTTACATATAACATTTAAAACTATGACAAGATATCTTTTGGGACCAAAGAGATAAAGTAAGCCTAGTTCAGTGCATACTGACCCTACATCCTCTAGTAATAGTTAGCAATTCTTGAATATCTACATGATAGTAGGCACTCTGCCACACATGAGTCATTATTTAATCTCATAATGTAGGATTTAATCCTTAAAATACACAAATTTGCTGGGCTAGGTTTATAACTTCCTCAGAAGGCACAATAAAAAGCATTTTAGTGAGTCACCAAAGACCCCTCTAGTGCTGGTACAAAAAGCTAAATAGGTGAATATAAAACCTCAAAACTTCAGCTTTTATATTCCCTATCGTAATTATTAAATCAGAAAACTGAAGCCACAAGAGAACACAACTAGACTCTTTACAGCACATGTATCTACCTACCCACATCACACCTATCTGAAGTCAATCCCTTCACTTATATACCAGATCTCACCCCCCTGCCAACTCAATTCATGGCTCCAGCAATTCACTTCTACTCTCATTTCCCCCCACCCTTTACTGGATTATTTTCATCAAACCAACATGTCATTTATTTCTTCTGTCTTAAAAAACAAAAACCCCCACCACCCCCAAATTCTTGATTCTTCTTTTCCCACTGCTTCATTTCTCTGCTCCCTTTACAACCAAATTACTTGAAAGACTTCTGTTTTCACTCCCTCTCCTTCAATTCTCTCTTGAACCCCCTCCACCAAAACTGCTCATCAAAGTCCTTAACAACCTACACACAGCTAAAGCCAATGGCTTAATCTCAGCCTTCCTCTATTTGGCCTTCCACCACACTCCGACAGATGTTCCCTTCTTCCCAATATGTGGTTCTTCATTGCATTGCCAGGACGTCACTATCTCTTGGTTTTCTTTCTACCTCACTAGTCAATCATTTTTCAGTCCCCCTTGCTGGTTCCTCTTCTTCTTGACCTCAATGAGGCCCATACTGTCAACTTCTAACTCATCATATTCCCTATTTGATTATTCTGCTCTATTTTATTTTTCCCAGAGCACTTATCACTTACTATACTCTAATTTACTTGTTAATTCTGTTTCCACCTATTAATGTTGGGTTTGAGGAACTATGGTCCGTGGAATGTTTTTGTAATTAAAGTTTTATAGGAACATGGCCACATGCAAAGCCTAAAATACAGTTGCCCCTTGAACAAGGTGGGTTTAAACTGTGCAGATCCACTTATACTTGGCTTTTTTTTCCATAGTAAATACTACAGTACAACACAATTCTGTTGGTTGAATTGATGGATGCAAAACCATGGACAGAGGGGAACCGTGGATACGGAGGACTGACCATAAGTTTTTTTTTGTTGTTGTTGGTCTTCTGTCTTTTGAAGACCGCACTTGAGGCATATGGAGGTTCCCAGGCCAGGGGTCGAATCAGAGCTGTAGCTGTCAGCCTATGCCACAGCCACATGAGATCTGAGCCGTGTCTGTGGCCTATACCACAGCTCATAGCAATGCTGGATCCTTAACCCACTGAGCAAGGCCAGGGATTGAATCTGTGTCCTTGTGGATGCTAGTCAGATTTGTTTCCACTGAGCCATGATGGGAACTCCCTGACTATAAGTTAGATGTGGATTTTCGACTGCACAAAGGGTTGGCACTCCCAACCCCATGTTTTTTAAGGGTCAACCGTATTTACTTTTAGGCCTTCCTTTTTCATTATTTTGTATGAGGCCCAAGTGATAAGACTATTTTCTACCCAGTCAGAATCAGATTCTATTAAGAAAGAAGGTATTTTATCTGCTTCCAACTCACCTCCCCCTCCTCCCACCTTTTCAAAAGGGTAGTTAGAAAAATGTACTGATGGAGCAAAGCAATATAACTTCTAAGAAAAAGTAAAAGGTCAATTAGATGAGAAATAGTTCCTAAAAAGTAATCCATCACCACCAATTTTACCTAATGAACATGGACAATATAGAGATATTTGAATTGTCTTTCCCTTAAAAGATCTCAGAAGGTTCTAACACCGTAAACTCAATTTTCTCCCTAAATCACTGGGTATGAATTCTTTCTGTACAAACAAAAATAAACAAATCCTCATACTTCCTTCTGGAAAATATTTTACTCATCCCTTGGGTCATATGAAACAGATGTGCTGGATTAAATGAACACACTGGTTGCATTTTATAATCCCCAATTCTAGTTTTCCTGACAAAAGTTTGTCTGAGCTTTTGTCTTAGTTTATTTTGCCTAAACCTCTCAAGTCTCTTCCAGATAGAAGAGTCCAAGATTAGTTTAATATTTAAAAGGAAGGGTAAGTGATCAGTGTTAAAAATGCCATTTAGAATCATGAACTGCCACTGGGGGAAGTATTTCTGAGGGCTAAAGATTACCTAGGCAAGCTATTTGCTGAATAAGAACAATCACTGAAAACTTTTTTTTTTTTTTTGGCCTTTTTGCCTTTTCTAGGGCTGCTCCCGGGGCATATGGAGGTTCCCAGGCTAGGGGTTGAATCCCTGCTGTAGTCACTGGCCTACGCCAGGGCCATAGCAACGCAGGATCCGAGCCGAGTCTGCGACCTACACCATGGCTCACGGCAATGCTGCATCCTTAACCCACTGAGCAAGGCCAGGGATTGAACCCTCAACTTCATGGTTCCTAGTCGGATTCGTTAACCACTGTGCCATGACGGGAACTCCAATCACTGAAAATTTCTGGATGGCATCCCTCAATCATACTTTTCTTATTAGGAAGCTTATCATGTGCTACTATCCTATGACTTGGTGTCATTAAAGGAAAATAGCCCCAGCCACTAGATTCTTCTTATTGTCCTATTACAACAAAAAGAGGTATGGGAAATAAAGAAAGGCAAGACTCTAGCCCTTAAAAACCTCAATTCTAATGGGGAGAAAGAAGTATGAATGAATGCAACCTCACAAGTTAAAAATGTAAGGTTAACAAGGTTTAAAAAAAAATAAAAAATAAAAAGGTTTAAGTATTTTAAAAAGGCGTTATTGAATTTTTAATGCCTCAGTGGGCTTCATCACTTATGTTTTCAACAATACTGTATTTATACAATGAATGGCAATTAGAGAAGATTTTTATAAATACAAGTTTTGAAAATTCAATAATTTAAAGGACACTAGGAAATCTACTGTGAATTCTTTTGTACAATAAAGCTTTTGTAAAGAAAATAACTGTACCCTAAAGTTTTCGGTAAATTCAAATTTTCACATTTCAGATTTGAATGACATCAAAGAAAGATCTGGGAACTACTAGGGAAACTCCTAAGTCCATGTCTACTGAAAAGAAGTAATCAATTTTATCTGGCAGACTCTGCAAAAGTAGATTTGTTGTGATTTAAATTTAAGTCTGTATGCATGGTGTTAAAGGTACATCTTGAAAATTATGAAATTAATGACTGAAGGGCAGGTAATACATAGTGCTCAGAATATCCTGGCATTGCTTACTATGATATCCAGAATTGCCAGGACTTTTCTTGGGGATAGAAAGGTATCCTCAAAAACACGCCTGACCAGTTCTTGGGAAGTAATTCCTAAATGCTGCTGGAGTGTTCTAACACAAAACATAATTGAATGCTTCACAAGATAACCTTACGTAAGTTCCTGAGATGGTATCAGCTCTCATGAACTCCAGGGTTTCTGTTAAATGGTCACATTTAAAAAAGAGATTTAACAAGAAAAATATACTGCAGAAGCTACTCAAGTTTCCGGGTTTTACTGGTTTGCTTTTTGCTTTGCATACAACTAGCTTTGACCCAGACCCAACTCAAATGCCGACTTGCTAAGCCAAAACATCAACCCCACTTTGAGATTCAGAACCATCCAGAATTGCAGATTGTGGAGGCCACCAAGAATCTAACAATGTAGTTCTAAATTTCTTTCCTTGCTCGAAGTCTTCTTTTTGCTGCACACTATTTCTGGAATGTCCTATCCCTATTTTGATTAAATCCATGAAAACCCAACTTCCCAATGAAAACTAACCTAACCTGATAGAGGCTAATTGCTCTATCCCCCCCATTCATATCCACGAGGCTTCCTTTACATACTATCCCACGAAATGCACTTACCCCTTTGCTTGTGCATAATGTTAGTACTTTATATTCTTGTTCAATGTTTGCTCAGTTGTCTCAATGTCCTTTATGTCTGTCCATGTCAGCATCATCTTAGACTGAAAACTCCCAGGGGGCAGGGGTCATGTCTGTTTAACTCGTTTTGTACAGTGCCTAGGATAGAACCATGTACAGATAGGTGCTTAAAAAAATGCTTTTTAAATGATGATTGGCATCACTCTTAGGGACTCTCTAAGCTATCTCAGCACATGGTACTGGGCAGTATATCAGGGCACTTTGGCTTGTTTCACAGGGTGTTAGAATATAATGGCACAGGACCTAGCTGCAGCACTCTGTGGCAAGTATCTGACTCAATTACTTGTTAAAAAACAAAAGTATTAATTACATGGTCTCAAGACAACAAATGTAGATTTTTTTGAGGACATGAAATAATATCAAAACCACAATTCAATTAAGAGTTAAAAGTATGTGGGAATTTTAATGGGTAGTAGTTTTAACTTTTAATTCTTTCTCTAGAATTCATCACTGTTTTATACACTAAGACTCTGGAGGCTAGATCTAAGAGCCTCAGACGAGTTTATGTAAGTTTCATTTTTAATTGCTGTATTTGTGGGTTGAGATTTTACCGTTTTTTATGTAAAAACAAACACCCTGCAAACTCAGCTGCAAATTATTTTCCTTAATAACAAGAACTTAGTCAGATTGTAAACAGAAGAAAGGCTATGTTCTTGGACAATTTTTTATTTAACCAGACTAATAATAATTGACCAAAAACCTCTCACAACAAAACAAACAACACTAAAGAATAAAAGATCTAGAGTCGAAGCAGATGAGCACCATGTTCCTCTGTGTGTGTGCGTGTGTGTGTGTGTGTGTGTGTGTGTGTGTGTGTGTATGAATAGTAACTAAAGACCATTGTGGTATTTGTTTATGATTACATAGTTTGTGCCAAGGGAAAGCTTAAATTTATTCTCATTGGAATAAAATAGCCCATAGAATATTTGAGAGCTATAAGGTCAACTATTAAGTACTTATTAAGCACCTATTGTACACACAGCATTTTACTATGTATTAAAATAAATGTAAATAAAATTTAACACACCAGCCTCTGCCTCCAAGGAGCCTACAATCTAGTCAGGGACAAACAATAAATACACATTAAACAACTGGAAAACTTTACAGCAAAATAAACAAACATATGATAGTATCATACAAACTATATAGAAAGATGTTAATAATTTTTTAAAGTTAAGATTATAGACGGGGTAAGGATAAGAGTTTTTAAATTACTGTATTATGTACTTACTAATTAACAGAAGTTAACCTTGAACCTAGAAATCTATGATCTGAAAAGGAGGGGGCAGGCCAAAAGACCTAACTAGAAGCAAAAGACTTTATTCAGAGGGTTTACATGTGTTTAAAAATCTAGTATGCCAGTAAAGTAGGGGTTAATTGATAGAAACTGTGGCCAGATCTTTGAAGAACATAACACAATAGGAAGTTCCTGGTGAGAGACATGCTAAAACAAATAAGCTATTTTAGGAAAACTATGATTATTTAAAGTCAGAACAAACTAGAATAGAATCTGCATGATTTTGTGTCCAAAGTGAGTACAAAGAAAGACAATGTAACACTGATCCCAAAGTAGCTTAATATAAAAGAGAGTTGAATTGGAAAGGATAAAGAAACATCAAAATTTATTAGAGAAAAACATTGTTTTGAATGTCTTTTTATTAGGATAAAACCATTCCTAAGGTATTAAATTCTCTGAACTTCAAAATAAAAAGCTGAAAAAGTTGTCATGATGAAAGAAAAACCATTGTCAGTTATTATTATTACATAAAAATAGATGGCAATATTAATATTCAATACTATATATATGCCAAGGAATTGTTATTACATATTCTTTTTCTTTAAACATACCAATATATATATATTTCAAATTCTCCATGATGAGAATCACCTTTATTAATAAGAAAAACTACTTTTTTGAGAATAACGTAGGCTATCATAAAATTTAGGCAACCATACCCTAAGGAAAGTCAACTTTTTTGGCTGTGCTCATGGCATACAAAAGTTCCCAGGCCAAGGACTGAACCCATGCCACAGCAGTAACAACGCTAGATCCTTAACCCGCTGTTTCACAAGGGATCTTTCTAAGGAAAGTCAACCTACCGTTACTGTTTCATTTTCTTTTCCCCTTTATATGAGAAACTCACCTAAGGCTCCTTAGGAGGCAAAATAACAAGGTGGGTAAGGATTAGGTAGGGTCTACTATATGAACATGGACAAAATGCTATCTCTGGACCTCAATTTCTACATGCGTAATGATAATGAAGATATTTACCTCAAAAGTTTTTGTGAAAATCAATGTATACGAAGCTCTTAATATAGTACTTAGTGTTCTGCTGTAACAACATCAGATATTAGCTCTTTCAAAAATGGCATACTAAGGCACAAAAGAATTTGGGAATAAGAGGTATAATCCAAGAGAGATGTTTGAGGAAAATTTTATGATTTAGAACTCTGGTATAAAAATAAAACCATTTCTGAGTTCCCATCGTGGCGCAGTGGAAACAAATCCAACTAGGAACCATGAGGTTGTGGGTTTGATTCTGGGCCTCGCTCAGTGGGTTAAGGATCCGGTGTTGTTGTGAGCTATGGTGTAGGTCACAGATGCAGCTCAGATCCGGTATTGCTGTGGCTGTGGTGTAGGTGTAGGCCGGCAGCTGTAGCTCTGATTAGACCTCTAGCCTGGGAACTTCCATATACCTCGGGGTGTGGCCCTTAAAAAAAAAAAAAAAAAGCAAAAAAATAAAAACAACAAAAAAACCCCAAAACCATTTCATAAAAATCTGAGGTAAGAAATTAAGGTATTTTTTGCTTAAAGGACAAGGAGGAGGGAAATCTGACTAGTATCCATGAGGATATGGGTTCAGTCCCTGGCCCCAATCAGTGGGTCAGGGAACCAGTATTGCCATGAGCTGTGGTGTAGATCGCAGACATGGCGTGGATCCCACATTGCTGTGGCTGTGGTGTGCTGGCAGCTACAGCTCTGAATCAACCTCTAGCCTGGGAACTCCCATATGCTGTGGGTGTGGCCCTAAAAAGCAAAAAAAGTAATAATTTAAAAAATAAATTAAAAAACCCTCTTAATTATATGAAGAAGGTACTTGAGTTCTTAAGCCTATACTGGTTTTCAAGTACTGAAATAAGCCAACGATGTACTTTGAGAACAATCAGTAAAGTAACAGGTTGGATTTATGTGAGTAATAGAGGGCCATATGGTTCAAGAAAAACAATGGAGACATTCTTAGAGAGTAAGGATAGCTTAGAAAATAAAAAAGTAAACTGAAGCAATGGAAAACTTTAAGTTTGTGGAAAATGTATTTTGTATTTAGTACCCTTTTTCAATCAACAGCATTCTTTCTTGCTTTCAATGGTTTAGCCACCTCACAAATAAAGCAATGTAAATTAAAACTATGAGATCCCTTTTCTTTTCTTTTTAATGGCCACATCCATGGCACATGGAAGTTCCTGGGCCAGAGATGGAATCTGAGCCACAACTTTGAACTATGCCACAGCTGTGGCAATGCCAGATCCTTTAATCCACTGTGCTGGGTCAGGGAACAAACCTCCGCCTCTGCAGCAACCGAGCCTCACTAGTTGGATTCTTTCTGTTTTTTTTTAGGGCCGCCCCCACGGCATATGGATGTTCCCAGGCTCGGGGTCTAATCCAAGCTGCAGCTGCCCGCCTACGCCACAGCCAAGCCGGATCCTTAACCCATTGAGCGAAACCAGGGATTGAACCTGAGTCCTCATGGATATTAGTCGGGTTTGTTAATCACTGAGCCACGATGGGAACTCCACCCTAGTTGGATTCTTAACCCACTGCTTTATAGCAGAAACTCCTGAGATCCCTTTTCTTACCTAACAAATTGTACTGATTAAAATGTTAGCCAATCTATTGGAAGCTGTAAGTAAAAATGCAAACTCATCTATTGCAGGTACATATACAAATGGTGTAACACCTATGGAGGTGAATTTGGTAATATCCAGCAGACGGATATGCACAATTCACCTTTTGACCATATAATCCCTTCTCAGTTCATCTTTAGTAAGTATTCTAAGCTAATAAATGCAAAAAAAAAGGAAAAAGAAAATTACAATGCCATTCTTCTGTGCAATCTAATGAAATAGATCTAGAAGAAATAAATGAAAAAAATTATCAATCTCTGCTAAAACCAGTAGATGGAAGCTGACAGGGAACTCTACTGGATGCATCAGATTGATAACACCTATATCTACTCATCAGTCTTATAAAAAAAAAGATAACTACACATTTTTCCTGCTTTACTGGGCTATTATTGACATATAAGTTTAAGGTAGGGAATGTTATAATTTGATAAACGTATATATTGAGAAATGATTGCCACAATAAGGTTAGTTAACACCGTAATCCTCTTACATAATTTCCATCTTTGTTGTGGTAAACACTTGAGATCTACTCTCTTAACCTTCATTTATATAATACAGTTGTTGTTAATTATGGCTACCATACTGGATGCCTACAACTGACTCTTAGAGTTTGGCTATTTTAAAGTCCACTTATAAGGGAAAACATACAGTATCAGTCTTTCACTTATTTCACTTAGCAAAATGAATGCCCTTAAGATACACCCATGCTATTGCAAAAGGTAAGGCTTCTTTTTTTTTTTTTTTAAAGTGGCTAAATATTCCTCCATATATATATATATATATATATATATATTCCTCCATATATATATATATACACACATACACACACACACAAACACCATATTTTCTTTATCTATTCACATGTTGATGGATGCTCAAGTTAGTTCCGTGTCTTGACTATTGTGAATAATGATGCAGTGAACATGAAGGGGTAGGTATCTCATTGAGACGGTGATTTCATTCCTTTGGATATCTGTTCAGAAGTGGGATTGCTAGATCATAGAATAGTTAAAAATTTGGGGGGGGCACTAATCTCCACATGTTTTTCCATAGTGGCTCTACCAACATACATTCCAACAAACAGTGCACAGAATACTCTTCCTCTACAGCCTTGCTAACACTTGTGTACTGTCTTTTTGTTAATTGTCATTTCTAACAGATGCGAGGCAACATCTTATCGTGGTTTTGATTTGCATTTCCCCAATAACTAGTGATGTTGGGCATCTTTTCACTCATCAGTTGACTATTTGCATGTCTTTTATGGAAAACTATCTTTTCAAGATCTTCTGACTCTCACTATGGTGAAGTGGGTTAAAATCCAACTGCAGCAGCTCAGGTTGCTGAAGAGATGCGGGTTTGTTCCCTAGCCTGAGAAATTCCATGTACAGCACATATGTGTAGCCATTAAAAAAAAAAAATCTTCACCCATTTTAAATCAGATTGTATGTGGTTTTTGCCTTTTTTTTTTTTTTTGTATGGATTCCTTATATATATATTTTGGATATTAATCCCCTGTCAGGAGTTCCCATCGTGGTGCAGTGGGAACGAATCCCCATCGTGGTGCAGTGGGAACGAATATGACTAGGAACCATGAAGTTGTGGGTTCGATCCCTGGCCTCACTCAGTGGGTTTAGGATCCAGCGTGGCTGTGAGCTGCGGTGTAGGTCGCAGACACAGCTTGGATCTGGTGTTGCTGTGGCTCTGGTGTAGGCTGGCAGCAACAGCTCTGATTAGACTCCTAGCCTGGGAACCTCCACATGCCGCAGGTGCGCCCTAAAAAGACAAAAAAAAAAAAAAAAAAAAAAAAAAAAAAAAAAAAAAAAGACAAAAAACAAACCAAAAAACCCCAAAACCAAAAAAAACCCATCAGATAGATGGTTTGCATATATTTTATCATTTTCCATAGGCTGCTTTCACAGTTTGCTACTTTTTTCATTTGCTGTGCAGAAATTTTTTTTTCCTTTTCTTCTTTTTACAACTGCACCTGTGTAGGAGTTCCCGTCTTGTCTCAGTGGTTAACAAACCTGACTAGTATTAATGAGGACACAAGTTTGATCCCTGGCCTTGCTCAGTGGGTTAAGGATCTGGTGTTGCCATAAACTGTGGTGTAGGTCTCAGATGTGGCTCGCATCCTGCATTGCTGTGGATGGGGTATAGGCCAGCAGCTACAGCTCCAATTCAACCCCTAGCCTTGGAACCTCCATATGTTGCAGGTGAGAATCTAAAAAGACAACAAACAAACAAAAACAAAAAACCCTCCACCTGTGGCATATGAATACTCTGGCCAGGGGTTGAATTGCAGCTGCACCTGGGGCCTATGCCACAGCCATGGCAATACTGGATCCAAGCTGTACCTGTAACCTACCAC
The DNA here is from genome assembly GCF_054392235.1 of Sus scrofa. Classification (NCBI taxonomy): domain Eukaryota; kingdom Metazoa; phylum Chordata; class Mammalia; order Artiodactyla; family Suidae; genus Sus; species Sus scrofa. The sequence goes on along the minus strand of NC_139396.1, from coordinate 126,106,738 downwards.
AGCTTGCATAACACCAGATCTTTGACCCAGTGAGTGAGGCCAGGGGTTGAACCCACATCCTCATGGGGACAATGTCAGGTTCTTAACCCACTGGGCCACAATAGGAACTCTATAAAGTTTTTTATTTTTACTATTATTTTGGCCAAATTCACAGCATATGGAAGTTTCTAGGCCAGGAACTGATCCCTCGGCACAGCAGTGACAACACTGGATCCTTAACCCGCTGTGCCACAAAAGGACTCCCTGCAGAAGCTTTTTAGTTTGATGTAGTCCCATGTATTTAGTTTTGCTTTTGTTGGTTGTACTTTTGGTGTCATATCCAAAAAAATCATTGCCAAGACCAATATCAAGGAGACTTTCTTGTTTTATTCCACTGTAATTTCCAATCTTAAACCTCTAATCCATTTTGAATTTTTCCAGCACCATTTACTAAAGAGACAATTCTTTCCTCATTGAGTATTCTTGGCTCCCTTGTCAAATATTGAACATGTTGTTGAACATGTATGTGTGGGTTTAATTCTGGGCTCTCAATTCTGGTCCACTGGCCTACATGTCTTTTTATACTACTACCTTATTGTTTTATTAAAGCTTTGTAATAAAGTCTGAATCAGTAAATGTGATGTCACCTGCTTTGTTCTTCTTCCTTAGGATTGCTTTGGCTATTTGGGAGTCTTCTGTGGTTCCATACAATTTTAGGATCATTTTTCCTACGTCTGTGAAAAATGTTATTGGACTTTTTTTTTCTCTTTTTCTCCTTTTAGGGCCGAACCCGAGGCATGTGGAGGTTCCCAGCCTAGGGGTCTAATCAGAACTGTAGCTGCTGGCCTACGCCAGAGCCACAGCAACACCAGATCCAAGTCTCGTCTGCGAACTACACCACAACTCATGGCAATGCTGGATCCTTAACCCGCTGAGCAAGGCCAGGGATCAAACCCTCAACCTCATGGTTCCTAGTAAGATTTGCTTCTGCTTCACCATGACGGGAAACTCATTATTGGACTTTTTTTTTTTTTTTTTTTTTTTTTGGTCTTTTTAGTTATTTCTTGGGCTGCTCCCTCGGCATATGGAGGTTCCCAGGCTAGGGGTTGAATCGGAGCTGTAGCCACCGGCCTACGCCAGAGCCACAGCAACGCGGGATCCGAGCCACGTCTGCGACCTACACCACAGCTCACGGCAACGCCGGATCGTTAACCCACTGAGCAGGGGCAGGGACCGAACCCGCAACCTCATGGTTCCTAGTCGGATTCGTTAACACTGCGCCACGACGGGAACTCCCCATTATTGGACTTTTGATAGAGATTAAACTGAATATATAGATGGCTATGAAGTATGGACATTTTAACAGTATTAATTCTTCTAATTCATGAACATAAGATAGCTTTCTAATTATTTGTGTCTTTAATTTCTTAAATCAATGTCTTGTAATTTTTTCATTTTACTCACAAGTATTTATTATAAATGGGATTTGCTTTATTTCTTTTTCAGATAGTTTACTGCAAGTGTGTAGAAACACAAATGATTTTTTTTTTTTTTGCTTTTTAGGGCTGTACCCGCAGCATGTGGAGGTTCCCAGGATGGGGGTCCAATCAGAGCTAAAGCTGCTGGCCTATACCACAGCCACAGCAACACTGGATCTGAGCCACATCTGTGACCTATGCTGAGGCTTGCAGCAACAAAGGATTCTTAACTCACTCAGCGAGGCCAGGGATCGAACTTACGTCCTCCTAGATATCATTTTGAGTTCTTAACCCATTGAGCCACAATGGGAACTCCAATAATTCCATTTAGAATAGCATCAAAAAGGAATTCCCTCATGGCAGAGAGGGTTAAGGATCTGGCATTGTCACTACAGTAGCTGGGGTCACTGTTGTGGCATGGGTAGGATCCCTGGACTAGGAACTTCCACATGCTGCGGTGGGGGCAAGCATCAGAAAGAATGAAACACAAGGGATACAAACTATTAGGTATAAAATAAGCTGCAAAGATACAGCATGGGGAATATAGCCAATATTTTATAATACCTATAAATGGAGTTATGATTCACCTTAAAAATTGTGACTCACTGTATTGTACACCTGTAACATTATATTATACAGCAACTACATTTCAATATAAAATAAGAATTTAAAAAATCCCTACCTTAAAAAAAATGAAGGAAATATACCAGAATAAATTTAAGATCTGTAAACTGGTAAGTATAAAACATCACTGAAAGACATGAAAGAAAAGTAATCTAATGTGAATCAATCTCTGCTACCCCTGTGAACCAAGACAGCAGAGGAGATACTCCTCCTCTGAATCCTCCTGTTTAGCTAAACAAGGTGACTATCCAGTTTTAAACTTCATGCTTCATGGAAATGCTTTTTTTTTTTTTTTTTGGTCTTTTTTTGTCTTTTGTTGTTGCTGTTGTTGCTATTTCTTGGGCCGCTCCCTCGGCATATGGAGGTTCCCAGGCTAGGGGTTGAATCGGAGCTGTAGCCACCGGCCTACGCCAGAGCCACAGCAACGCGGGATCCGAGCCGCGTCTGCGACCTACACCACAGCTCACGGCAATGCCGGATCGTTAACCCACTGAGCAAGGGCAGGGACCGAACCTGCAACCTCATGGTTCCTAGTCGGATTCGTTAACCACTGCGCCACGACGGGAACTCCGAAATGCTTTATTTTTAATGGAAGACCAACTTTTTTCATTCGGTGTAGCCTTCATGTTTTAAATCAATGCTCCTTAAATCACATAAATTATCTGATGATCTCATGAAAATGCAGATTTTGATTAATTACACTGGGTGTGGGTATGGGTGGGGCTATGGCTCTTAATTCTTAACAGCTCTCAGATGATTCTAATGCTGCTGGTCCTCAGATCACACTTCCAATAGTTTTTAAGCACCTGTACCTATACACATGTAACTGTCAAAACTCACTAGAAAAAAAACCCAAAGCCTAGGATGGGAAGCAAATAATGAGAGGAATGGAAGTCTGTCTGATGAGTTCTCTACGTTTTTTATAACTGAGCACAATATATTCCCTACTGAAAATTAAGAACATACATTTGCATCATCCCTCCATTCTGGCTACTGCTAAGAACCAGAAAAGATGCAAACTTTGACTAGCTAACCAGACAGACTGAGGCTAAATCCATAAGAAAAATTTTTTAAAACACCTGTTACACAGAGATCATCTCATAGAATGTTAACCATCACCTCTTTCTGCATTTTTCCTTTGTCTTTTATTCCTTCTGTCCAGAGTTTCCTAAGTATCATTTGGGGACCAATGGTGTTCCTTGGCAATCAATTGACTGGTTTATTATAGATAATTTGACTTTAAAAAAGTGATAAAAGCTTTGATCACAAACATTTCACAAATTTGAAAAGACTATGACTTTCAAGGAAATTTTTTTAGGTTCTTAATTGCTGTTATGTTCCAAGTGCCACATGTGCTTTACAAAGATACTTAAGAGGGGATTGTTTCAGCTAACAAACTTTGATGTCATGTGAGTTGTTTATATTGGTTAAATATATATTTTGTTCCTATCATAATGTGTTAAATATCCAATTTTGGAAAATGAGTCAATGGCTCAAAAGTGTTTATTAAAGAGTAATAGTGATAAAAACACATTTGACTCAGAATGTCATAAATGGTAAGTAGTATGAATAGAGTGAAAATAGTATGATCTTATCACAATGGACTGCGACTACTGAATTACAAGTTATTAGTTTGTACCAGGAGACCTTCTTGTTCCCACCATACTGTAATGCATTTTTAAATGGGGACTTAAACATTATAAAACAGACAAGAAGCCATAGAAGCATTCACATAATTTTCAACCACTCTAGTAAACCTATCAAAGCCTACATTATAAATTTTGTCATTGGAAGCAAAGATTAAAAACTACAGTCAAAGGAACTTCAAGGCATTTTAACAAAAACAGGTATAACTATAGTCAGCTACAAAATCAATGACAAATATGCTCAGAAAGAAAACAATCTACTGGTAAATTTCTTATATAACACTACTAGACATTACATAAGAGGTGAGGTATATATGAGTGAAAACAGTTACTCTGATGTATGCTCTTAAATATTTTTTTTCATGGCTACATGAAACTATTAGTATTCAGAGTATGAATCAACTCTTGGTATAAACATAATATGTAAATCAAGAAATAAAGACAATTTTAGGGAGTTCCCGTGTGACACAATGGTTAGCGAACCCAACCAGGAACCATGAGGTTGCAGGTTCCATCCCCGGCCTCGCTCAGTGGGTTAAGGATCCAGTGTTGCTGTGAGCTGTGGTGTAGGTTCCAGACGCAGCTCGGATCTGGTGTTGCTGTGGCTCTGGCATAGGCTGGCAGCTGTAGCTCAGATTTGACCTAGCCTGGGAACCTCCATATGTCGTGAGTGTGGCCCTAAAAAGACAAAAGACCAAAAAAAAAAAAGAAAGAAAATTTCTGTTCTGATTATCAATGAAAATACACTTTAGAGAAGGGATTTTCCCTTAACCAATAATTATTTTTGAATTTTGACCTGAAAACATATACTGGGATCAATATGGCCCAAAGCACTAGCCACGCACCTGAAAGTCAACTCACACATTCACACATGGCTTCATTTATAGAAAACATCTGGCATTTGAGAGTAAGTCTTCTACTCCTGAGTCTGTTAAAGACTGAATGGAAAATTGTGACTATAATTCAAACTGCAGTCCCTGGACAGGTATCCCCAGCATGTCATAACAGCAAGAAAGAAGCAAATACAACACTGCTTTTCTCTCTTGTCAGGAGGAAAGATGCTAACAAAAACTTCAAATGAATATATGTATTTTTTCCTATGACACCAATGTCAGTAAAAAAATTTCTATGATTATCTGTGGCTTACTCAAGTGGCAGATCTCCATGACATATAGTATACTGAATAACTTGAAACTCTCATATGAGGGTGCAATAACAATTCTTATGATAAAATACAAAGACTAAATCATGATACACATGGTTTACCCAAAGAGTTTGACTTTTCCAGAATCTAGCCATTTTCTTTCCTTGCTGCAAAATGAAATCAGTGTCTTATTAGCTAAACTTTAAAAATGCATTCAATTACCACACTAGACTTGCAAACATATTTCCTAGAACTTAAATACAACCAAAAGGGCAGAATCACCCACTGCCATCTTCCAAGCTTCTCTGCTGTGGGCTTACATTTGTTAATTCAGTGCTTCATTGGACATTGCAGGTAGTTTTCAGTGAGAATTCTTGCAATATTTTTTTAATCCATCCATCTAAACAGCTAAAACATCTAAAAGAATCATCCTTTACTTGCTGCTATTCCCAACAACCTATTGTTGAAAAGTGGAGTTATCTAATTTGGCAGAACTAAAGAGTAGTTAAAGAAGCAGTTAAATAGGAAACTCTAACTTTTAATTTAGTAAGCCAGATAGCAATACGGTGAAAGACTGCAGCAGTAATTTGCATTTTGTGATGCTTATAGTACTTTAAAACAATGCTTTCATATTATAATGACAAATTTTTGGATTACTGTTTTGCGGTACTTCACCTAAAATCAATGGTATGCATAAAGACCTATCAATGAGGTCCACAAATTCAAAATGTTTGAGAAGCACTCCTTTCTTTACTATTTTCCTTTCATAGGAAGCCATCATTTCTTCCTATGCACTGTTAGAGAAATATAGACAACTACAGAAATTTTGTTTGCCTTTATTATCAATCTTCTTACACTAGAAAAGCAATTAACTATTTGCATTTATGTTGCCTCAAACATAAATGACCCTTAAAAAAGGGTCTGATTTCAACATGTATTGCACCTAGAAAAAACAACATCTAATAATCATTTCCAATTTCTCCTTGAACCTTATATCCTCACAGAGTCATTTTTTTCCTTCTGACCTTCCCAGAACTGAAACTGCCTTCATAAACCTCTTGATGACAGTTAAGGGTAAAATTAAAAATGTTTAACAACTGGTATGGTATAAACACCAAAGAGAATGATACCAGTTCATAATCATGTGGTTGTAATGGAACATGCTACTAAATTATCAGCCTTAGTTACTTTACACATGCTAACTAAATTATCAGCCTTAGTTTCTTTAAACAGTCTGCTACATTTATTTTAACGCCAGCCCCATTCTCAAGGACCTTTGGTTATTCCTTGACTGCCAATTCACAGAAAGAGAAGAGCAGTTTTCATGACAGACAGCCACATAAACTGGATTCCAAAGGTGAGTTTAACACCGTCTTTTATTAAACCTTTAATTTCCCTACTTTTATTCCTTAATAGAAGAATTTAGAAAAATAAGTATTAGAAAGAACACATGATTGTTTTCTTTCTCCCATACCAGTGGTTTCCAGAGAATGAGGCTCTTCAGTCAACTTTTTATTATAGTTTGTTATTTGATTTTATCCATAGATGTCCAAGTTCTTTACCTACTCAACCAAATGAAAACTTAATACACAGACAAATGGAGGGATTTGGAGATATATTAAGGACAGAGTAAACTGTTAGAAAAACAAATAAATGTCTGACATTTAGAGAGAAAACAGAAAGAGAACAGAGAAATTCACAAAAAAGCAAAGAGATGAGTCATTTCAAAATAAATATAGGATCACAGAGTTATGTATAATATAATAACATGACACATATTTGTGTTGGTTTTAAGAATCTTCTTACCCAACTTTGGAAAAACTATTAAGTATTCAGCATTGCACTGAGGACATGCCACTCTGGCTGTACTGTTTCCTCTTTGTTTTTCATCCACCCAGCGCTGTAGACAAGCCTGGTGAACCCATTTTGTAGATCCTCTGCATCTGCATGGTCTCACCCATTCAGCTGTTCTATCATCTTCATCAGTGGCAAAACATACCCAGCAACTTCTATAAATCAAAAGAGAAAATAACCACATTATCTTTAAGACCCCAGCCTCCTCTCCACTGCAACTCTCAATGGGATGAGTCTACTATGTTACATCATAGAACTTTCAATTCTATATTAAAAGACTGAGGAGACAAAACAACCAACACATTTCCAGTAGAGTGGTTTCTTCTTTTTGTTTTTCCTTGTATTCTTCTGCAGAATCTTAAACGTTTTCAGAATATTGTTTTTGTGTACTTCCTCCATCTTTCTAGTAATTCTTCACCTTCTCTAATAAACCAGAATGTAGAAACAATTCTCAAGCTGCTTTTTTAAGACCTAATAATTCTTTGAAGAGTGGTAAATACAAGAATATGTGAAATTCAGTGTATCTCTCATTTCATCAACATTAACCTCATAACCTCTTGAACTTGAAGAACTAAGGTAGTACACAAATTATTTCACATATGGTCTCATTCAATTTTCAACTAAGACAGGAAAAAACTCCCACTCATTTTTCTTTCTGGTAAAGTATGACTATAAGAGAGAAAGATGATTAAATTTAAAAAGTCCAAAGGGAAGAATGAAGACATCAAGATAAACTGTTTTAGGACAGTGATATGGTAAATTTGGGCCTACATGTTCTATTATAGGTATGACTGTTTTCTTTTTCTGTGGGAATTAAAAATTCTGAAATGATTAATTTTAAAACAATTTTCCTATTTCGGTTTTAAGAATACTTCATGAATTCTAATTTATTCTTGTGGAATCAGGTTGCAATTCCTTTTTTTTTTTTTTTTTTTTTTTTGGTCTCTTTGCACCCACAGCCTATGGAGGTTCCCAGGCTAGGGGTTGAATCGGAGCTGCAGGTGCCAGCCTATGCCACAGCCACGGCAACGAAAGATCCGAGCCACGTCTGCAACCTACATCACAGCTCGTGGCGGCAATGCCTGGACCCTTAACCACTGAGCAAGGCCAGGGATTCAACCTGCATCCTCATGGATGCTAGTCAGTTTCATTTCCACTGAGCTATGATGGGAACTCCAGGTTGCAATTCCTTATTTGTTCTCCCAATTAACACAAGTTTTGACACCAATTTCCATTATGGCACATACAATTTAATTCAATGACACCATTCACTGCCTGCCCCACCATCCACAGTTAAAGTTTGACTGCACAAAAGGAAATAACTGCTAATTAAAGCTTGTTACATACTGTGCACTTTTCATATAATTAGATAAGTGATTTCTGTCAAAACAACTAGCTAACTATGCACAGTGGGAAAGCCTATATATATATAGCTAGGTACTAGAGATGGGTGAGGTCTCCAGTCTTTGTAGAACAACATGAATTTTAATTGTGTGCTCCAATTAAAATTTTTCAATTAGAATAGAGAAAAAAACTGAACTGAATACATGGCAACAAGATCCAAAACATGCTTTTACTCAGCTTTCAAATTTAGGTTTCTCACATCTACCTAGGTAAAACTGGAGGTAGGTAGCATTTGTTTGAGCATGCTCTCTGATCCACCTCAGGCAAGCTGTCTGGGCCCTCATGCTATCTTAAGCTTATTCAAAAATGTCTCCTTCTCCACCTTCTGAAACTTATACTTTAACCATTTTTTAAGACTACAGTTGTAGCATTAAGTCATTCACACTGTTGTCCAACCATTACCACTACCCATGATTTGACTGGGTTTCACCAGTTTGTTTTTTTTCTCATAAAATTTCAATTGACAAGTAAGGAGCATATAGACCAGTTAATTGTGTTAGTACATATTTTCCCCATTAGGAAGGTGATTTTTTTTTTTTTTCTTCTTTTCTTTTTAGGGCCATACCAGTGGTATATAGAAGTTCCCAGGTTAGGAGTTGAATCGTAATTATAGCCGATGGCCTATGACACAGCCACAGCAACGCCACACCTGAGCTACGTCTGTGACAACGCTGGATCCTTAACCCACTGAGCGAGGCCAGGGATCGGACCTGCATCCTCATGTATCCTAGTCAGACTTGTTACCGCTGAACCACAATGGAACTCCCTTCTAAGTTTCTCATATCAACAATGGAACATAATCAGTATTAAGGTGAACTGAATTTTAAATTAAGCCAAATACCAGTCATTAGGAAATAAAACGTAAAAGAACCTTAATACTATGTCACATCAAATGAAATGGCCTTTGTCTGTTTTTTGACTTACATAAATAGCAGTTTCATATACTAATCTAATGGGAATACTTGTATATCTATAATCCCCATAAATTCTGGATAGATTTAAGTTTATTTTTCACCAACATTTTACAACAAAAAATTTCAAAGCTTCAAAAAAAGTTGAAAAACTGCTTCTGTTTGGTGAATACCATATTTGTATCTAGATTCTATGATTCTTTATCATTTTGCTATATATGTGCTTTACCATATATTAATTCCATCAATCCATCTTATTTTTTGATTCATTTCAGTTTCAGACATACTTTATCCCTGAGTACTTTCAGTTTTACCTTTTAGAAGGTACTCAACTGACATTTAAAACAGGATTTTTTTTTCCTTTTTAGGACCATACCTGCAGCATATGGAAGTTCTTAGGCTAGGGGTCCAATCAGAGCGGCAGCTGCTGGTCTGTGCCACAGCCACAGCCACAGCCATGAGGGATCTGAGCCGCATCTGCAACCTACACCACAGCTCACAGCAACACTGTATCCTTAACCCACTGAGCCATAATGTGAACTTCAAAAATAGGATTTTTTTTTTCCTAATTTCACCACTATGGTAGATAAGATAGTTGGAAAATGATACACAGTAAAAAGTTAGGCATTAAACCTAACTGGAAGTGTTAATACCAATAACCTTGTTTTATTATTGTTTTATTCATAGTGACAGTATACAGCTTACTAATTTGGATTTTGAAGCTTATGCTCACTAGAGATTAACTGAAATTATCCTACAGAGGAAATAATAATAAAGAAAACTTACTGATAACAATACTCTCAAAAAGTTTTGCTGAGTTTCAACATCTACCAACTTACCACATCCATTTCCTACTTATTTCAACTGCTTAACAATAAATCTGATGATGGCCATCTGAGATCAAATAGTATTACCCATAATATGTAAACTTCTGGTAACACCACCAAATTACTGGATCTAAATATTATAGTTTTGGGTTCCCTTGTGGGGCAGTGGGTTAAGGATCTGGCATTGTCACTGCAGCAACTCCGTTTGACCAATGGCCTGGGAACTTCCACATGCTGAGGAGCAACCAAAAAATAAAAAAAATTAAAAATTACAGTTTAGATACAAATAAACGAAGTGGAAACATCTAACTTAGTAACAGTACAAAATAAGTACACAACTGAAAACTACAGAAATTGACCACAATTTACTGAGCATTTATGATTCCATGTAGTTTCACTGGTTCCATGTGGCTACATAAACAAAATAAATGGAAGATGGTATCTACCTGGAAAACTATAATTTACTTGGGGCTACATCTAGTAGATGCAAGAGATTTGTTCTAAGGTTCCAGTGAAATTATCGTAGTACCATAGGAACATCCATTTAAGAAGAAAGAATAAGTAATAGTACAGAAAATGTTACCTTCTAAAGAATTTACCTTATAGGGAATAAGAGTTTAATCTATGTAATACGGAAAGAATATTAGTCTGTGAAATAAAAGGGTCAGGTACATGGGAAATTAAAGTATATAAAAATAGACACATAATATTTTTAGGCTGACAGACTGTAAGACAGAATTTTTAGTGTTCAGGGCTGGAAATGAGCCTCTGCAGAGACCCAAGCAGGTGCAATCGGACTCTTAACTCACCACACCATAGCAGGAACTCCTAAGTCTTTTTAAAAGTGAGAAAAGTGGGAGTTCCCTAGTGGTTTAATGGTTAGAACCTGGTGCTTTCACCACCCCAGCCTGGGTTCAATCCCTGATCTGGGAACTGAGATTCTACTTCAAGCTGCTGCCACAACCAAAAAACAACCAAACAACAACAACAACAACAAAAAACAAACAAAAGGAGGAAAGAAAAGATTCCTTTACATATTTTGTTCCCTACTCTCATTTCCCTGAGAGCTCAGCAGGTTAAGGATCCAGTGTTGCCACTACTGTGATTCCTGGCCAGGGAACTTCTGGATGCCACAAGGCATGGACGGAAAAAAAAAAAAAAAAAAAAAAGGATCAATTTGGATAAATTAGCAGGGGGAAATGATTTTATTATAGGGATTCTCAAAACAATTGTCTCTGGACTAGCAGTTCAAAATCACTAGAGAGGACTTCCCGTCGTGGCTCTGTGATTAATGAATCAGACTAGGAACCATGAGGTTGTGGGTTTGATCCCTGGCCTTGCTTAGTGGGTTAAGGATCCAGTGTTGCCGTGAGCTGTGGTGTAGGTTGCAGACGTGGCTTGGATCTGGCGTTGCTGTGGCTCTGGCGTAGGCCGATGGCTACAGCTCCAATTCGACCCCTAGCCTGGGAACCTCCATATGCTGCGGGAGCGGCTCAAGAAATGGCAAAAAGACAAAACAAACAAACAAAAAAACAAAAAAACAAAACCCAAAATACAAAAAAATCCAAAATCACTAGAGAACTTACAAATTATAGAATATAACTATAATTCTACTTTAAGTTATTATATATTTTAATGTTATAATTTATGAGATGGCAATTTTAATGCCCTTAAAAAGTGAAAATTGTCTATTTGCCATTTTAAAGGACAAAGCCAAAAAACCTTTCAAAGTCCACACCCAAGAAGAGGTTGTAATTTCTGACCAAACTCTTAAGAGTTTCTCTTAATTTCCTTTCCTTGTTTTCTTCAATCCTCCAGTCTCTCAGAAAAGTTCTCAGTGTAAAGCACAAACATTATCTGAGAACTTGCTAGAAATGCAAATTCTCATACCCACCCAGACACACAGAATTGGAAACACTGAGAACAGGACACAAAACTACATTTAAAAAATTTACTTACTTCAAATTTCTTATTATTTTTCTTAATTGTGGTAAAATACATAAAATTTACCATCTTAATCATTTTTCTTTTAGGGCCACACCCATGGCACGTGGAAATTCCCAGGCTAGGGGTCAAATCAGAGCAACATGGGATCTGAGCTGTGTCTGCAACCTACACCACAGCTCACGGCGATGCCAGATCCTTAACCCACTGAGCAAGGCCTGGGTCAAACCCACGTCCTCATGGACTGAGTTTGTTAACCGGTGAGCCATGACGGGAACTCCATCGTAACCATTTTTAAGTGTACAATTAAGTGGTATTAAATACACTTATACTCTTGTGCTACCATCACCACCACCCACCCTTGTAATTCTTCATCTTGTGAAACGAACTCGAATTAAACAACTCCCTAATCTCCTCTGTCCCAAGCCCCTCACAGATTATACTTTGTCTTTATAATTTTGACTACTCTAAGTACCTCCTATAAGCAGAATCATCCACTAATTGTCTTTTTATGTCTTCAAGGTTCATCCACATTGTAGCATATTGCAGACTATCTTTCATTTTTGAGGCTGAAAAATATTCCATTATATGCAGATATACCACATTTTGCTTATCCAGTTATTGGTCATAAATACTAGGATGGCTTCAAAGTTTTAGCTATTGTGAATAATGCTACTATGAACATGAGTGTACAAATCTCTTTGAAACCTTCTTTTCAATTCTTTTTGGATATATACCAAGAAGTGGAATTGTTGGATCATATGTTAATTTTATTTTTAATTTTTTGAACAATCACCAACGTTTTTAAAAACAAGCCCTTCAGGTGATCATGATACTTAAAGTTTGAGAATCTCTGCTCTGGCCATTCTTCTTTCCCTTTTCCAGTTTCTTCCCTTTATAAGTTTTCTCAATTTACCATAATACAAAAATGGAATTCTATTTTACATTCAATGTAAACATTTTTAAGTTATTTGGTTTTTAATTTAAACAGTAAGAAAAATGCTTGAGACTTTCTCTCCTAAGGAAAAAAGCTAGCTGAATTTGGGGAAAAGATTTTGTCATCTCAGGATATTTTAAACCCTAACCCCTGTGATTAAAGAACCTGGGCTTTGGAGTTCAAATTCCTGCTTACCACTTATTTTAGGTTTAATGAAAATCTCTTTTCAGAGTGTTTGCAGGGGTTCTCAATCTGGGGTCCATGAAAAATTAACAGGGATGGTAAACTTGGATAGGAAAAAAATTACATCTTCATTTTCACTAACCTCTAAATAAAATTTAATTTTCCTACAATGATAAATGTTAGCAAAACATAGTAATATTAGCAGTTCAGAAATTAGAAATTAGTATAGTGACCAGAAATATTCATATTATAGCTGTGCAAATCCCAAAATAACATTTAGCCCGTTGTTAATTTGCAATTATCTGCCCCACCAATAAGATCCTGTCTTTTAATGTGTTAAAGCTCATATATGTCAGATTTTATATTTTGAGAGCTGTATTTCAATGTAATTGGTTCATTTCTGACCTATATATTTTGTTTCATCCTTTTAAAACATTCAGAGTCAGAACTCATAGGCTCAACTAAACCGTCAATGGAGTTCTCCATGTGTAAAAAGGTTTTATGCTAAGATTCCCTATTGCCAACAATTAAACAAGTAATCATGAAACTGTTAAGAACTGTCTGGCACATATACAACCATTAAATGAACAGTAGCAATAATGGCATCAACAGAGATGAAAAAGATGGTGGCACTCTTACATCTATGCCTAGGTTTTATGGATGCTTTTTCTTACCTAAATTAGCATATAAAGCAATTCTGCCTGGCACCCGGTTATTCAGTAGAAACATCCCGCATTTTTCTCCAATATTTCAATAGGCCAACACCTCCACTTAAGATATTCATTCAAATCCTCAATTCATTTTCTTCTACTCTTTTTTTCCTTTCACAAGGTTTTCTAGATGCCACCTGCTCACTGATATACACACTCACTATTTACATCCACATCTTTCCACCAAACAAGTTGTAGCTCATTAGTTTACAGAGTAAAGGGAGGTCTGGAAATTATTATATTGGTTCAGAGATCAAAGAACAAATCACTGTTATAATATGAAGAACTAAACCAGACAAATCTAAAGACTATAACATATTCCTTAAAATAAGTGTATGGTCTAACTGGTATTGGTAATGTCACTAATCTATGTATAACGTGCTACTCTTTATAAAAGATCATCATTTAATTCCACATAGCTTTATATTAAAATTATAACTTTTTTCCAATTATAAATCCTTCTTAATAGTAAAATTTATAAACAGTTCAAGGAATACACAGCTAGTCTGCCTTAATCTAAGGGTAGTCAAGGTCTCCTAAATTAACTTAAGTACCTAACTAAGTACATTCATTATTTGATGCCACAAGAAATATATTTAAGGAACTTAGTATAGCTATGGAACAAATATATGCATAAAAGATTCACATAAAAACAACCACATAAAACATGAAGTGCCAAGAAACGATGTCAGTGACCACAGATATTATAGAAATGTGATGACGACTATAAGGAACAAAGAATAAATTAGCTCAGGGAGTTCCCATCGTGGCACAGCAGAAATGCATCCAACCAGGAACCATGAGGTTGTGGGTAAGACCCCTGACCTTGCTTAGTGGGTTAAGGAGTGCCGTGAGCTGTGGTGTAGGTCACAGACATGGCTTAGATCTAGTGTTGTTGTGGCTGAGGCATAGGCCAGTGGCTACAGCTCCGATTAGACCCCCTAGCCTGGGAACCTCCATATGTCACAGGTGTGGCCCTAAAAAGGAATTAAAAAAAAAAAAAATCTGAGAAAGATTTCATGAAAAGGAAGAACTACAGATGAGATGAGGATTGGGAAATGAAAAGAATAAAGAGTATCTAAAGTAAGAATACCAGTATAAACAAGCTTAGAGATAGAAATGAGCATATGTTCATGGACAGAGAGCAGACCAACGTGGCTGGAGCAGGAAGGTTAACCCTAGGTATTACAAACCAGTCGGGAAAGGATGGATGACAAAGGTAACGTGACTTCATAGAGTTAATCTGTGACTAAACCACTGTTTCTATGATCAAGTTAATTATTTAGAAAGTATACGGAAAAGTAGGGAAAGAAATTTCAACAGAATAATTTCTCACTGGCACATAAATTAGGCAAGATAAGTATGGTTATCTAATAAAATAGCTGGCAGTAAAGTCTATCTTTGCAAACTCAAACTCCAAGTGTTTATCTTGGATTATTACAAAGATCTGGAAAATCTAGGGCTTCTTCCCTAGAGATCACTTTGATGAAAACTAGAGTGTAGCAGAATAGAAGAGTTCCAGAATATAGGAGTGAGAGCAATGAAACAAGCTTTAAATTGTTGCTGTTGTATTATATACAGTATCTTAACAATGTATCTGTAGGACTGTTTTAATTTACATAACATTTAAGCAATGCTCTTAATTCAGAACAGGCTTACAGAACCTTGCTCTGGTTATGTAAAGAACGACCCAATTTACAAGGAAAAAAAACTGCTTTGTCTCAGGATTAAAAGTGTCACATCCTATGTATTATTAAACAGAAACTATATGCCACCAAGGAGACTAAAAATCCCGTTATATGTTTGTCCAACCAAGCACAATGGAAGTTAAAGTATGTGGATTCATCAAAAGAGCTCTCATAGGACGGGATTAAGACGGTGGAACAGAAGGGCTGGAGCTCACCTTCTCTCATAAAAACAACAAAATTACCACCAAATGCTGAACAACCTTCAACCAAATGGATTGGAAACTTTCAAAAAGATATCCTACTCCTTGGAGTTCCCATCGTGGCTCAGTGGTTAATGAATTCGACTAGGAACCATGAGGTTGCGGGTTCGACCCCTGGCCTTGCTCAGTGGGTTAAGGATCTGGTGTTGCCATGAGCTGAGGTGTAGGTCGTAGACGCGGCTCAGATCCTGTGCTGCTGTGGCTTTGGTGTAGGCTGGTGGCTACAGCTCTGATGAGACCCCTAGCCTGGGAACCTCCATATGCTGCGGGAGTGGCCCAAAAAATGGCAAAAGGACAAAACAAAAACAAAAAAAAGATAAGATATCCTACTCCAGAAGACAAAGATGAGGCCACGTCAAGAGGAAGGTGGGGGAGTTCCCGCTGTGGCGCAGTGGTTAACGAATCTGACTAGGAACCATGAGGTTGCAGGTTCAATCCCTGGCCTTGCTCAGTGGGTTAAGGATCTGGCGTTGCCGTGAGCTGTGGTGTAGATTGCAGACGCGGCTCGGATCCCATGTTGCTGTGGCTCTGGTGTAGGCTGGCAGCTGCAGCTCCGATTCGACCCCTAGCCTGGGAACCTCCATATGCCATGGGAGCAGCCCTAGAAAAGGCAAAAAGACAAAAAAAAAAAAAAAAAAGAGGAAGGTGGGGCGATTATACAATATAAGCAACTTTATACCTGCGCTGCCAGGTGGGAAGCCCACAGACTGTAAAGTTACTGTATCACAGACACTCACCTAAAGGAGTGAGAGTTCTGAGCCCCATGTCAGGTCTCCAGGCCTTGGTATCTGGCACTGGGAGAAAGAGCCCCCAGAACATCTGGCATTGAAAGCCAGTGGGGCTTGTGTGCAGGAGCTCCATGGGACTGGGGGAAACAGAGACCCCATTCTTGAAAGATGCACACAGGCTTTCACATGCACTGGGTTCAAGAGCAAAGCAGAGGCTCCTTAAGAATTTGAGTCGGACCTGACTGCAGTTCTTAGAGGATATCCTGGGAAAACAGGGAATGACTGTGGCTCATTGTGGGGGAAGGACATTGGACGCAAAGCTCTTGGGAATATTCATCAACCTGTGTTCCCCTAGAGGTAGCCATTTGTGGGAAAATTTGGCCCCACCCATCAGCACTAGGAATCCCCAGTTCAAACAATAATCTAGGTGAGAATCACAGCCTCACCCATCAGTAAACAGGCTGCCTAAAGACCCCCCCCCCACCCCAAGCACACAGCCACATCTAATCCCACCCAAAGACAATGCCCCATCCACCAGACAAATAGGAATCAGCCCCACCTACCAGTGGACAGGCACCCATCCCTCCCATCAGAAAGCCTCCAGCAAGCCCCCTTACCAACTTCAGCCACAACAGGGGGCAAATATCAGAAATAAGAGAGACTACAACTCTACTGTCTGCAAAAAGGAGACCACACCAAAATCCTATAAAAATGAAAAGGCAGAGAACTATACCTCAGATAAGGGAGCAAGAAAAAACTTCAGAAAAACAGCTAAGTGATCTGGAGATTATGAGTCTCTGGGAAAAAGACTTTAGACTGATGATGCTGAAGATGATCAAGACATTGGAAATAAACTGGAGGCAAAGACTGATAATTTACAGCAAACATTGAGCAAAGAAATACAAGATTTAAAACTTAAGCAAGCAGAGATGCAAAACACAGTAACTGAAATAAAAAATTCATTGGAAGCAGCCAACAGCAGAATACAGGAGGCAGAACGAATAAGCGAGGTGGAGGACAGAAGTGGAAATCACTGATGCAGAACAGCAAAGAGAAAAAAGGGATTGAAAAGAAAGGAAGGCAGTCTCAGAGAACTCTGGGACAACGTTAAACACACCATCTGTATTACAGGGGTGCCAGAGGGAGAAGAGAGAAAGGGACAAAAAGTATCTGAAGAGATAATAGCCAAAAACTTCCCTGACATGGGAAAAGAACCACTCACTCAAATCCAGTACCATATACAATAAACCCAAGGAGGAATACCCCAAGACACATATTAATCAAACTGACCAGAATTAAAGATAAAGAGAAAATACTGAAAGCAGCTAGGGAAAAGAAACAAATAATACACAAGAGAACCCCGATAAGGTTATTGGCAGATTTTTCAGCAGAAATTCTGCAGGCCAGAAAGGAGTGGCATGATATACTTCACGTGATGAAAAGAAAAAAACCTCCAACCAAGATTACTTTACCCAGCAAGGCTCTCATTCAGATTTGAAGGAGAAATCAAAAGGTTTACAGGTAAGCAAAAGCTAAGGGAATTCAGCAACACTAACCAGCTTTACAACAAATACTAAAGGAACTTCTCTAGGCAGAAAAGAAAAGGCCACAACTAGAAACGAAAACACCACAAATGACAAGGCTCATCAGTAAAGGTAGGAAATCATCCATGCACAAATATGCTACCAAAATTAGAAATCGTGAGAAGAGGAGGGTACAAATGCAGGGCACTGGAGATGCACTTGCAGTTAAGAGACCAACAACTTAAAACAATCTTGGATATGTACAGACTCCTATATCAAAACTTCAGGGTAACTGCAAGCCAAAAATGTACAATTGATACCCACACAAATAAGAAAAATCAACTCAAATACAACACTAAAGAGAGTCATCAAATCAGAATAGGAGAGAACAGAGAAGGCAAGAAAAAAGAGCAACAAAAACAAATCCAAAGCAATTCATAAAATGGCAATAAGAACATACATATCAGTAATTACCTTAAGTGTAAATGGACTAAATGCCCCAACAAAAAGACAGAGACTGGCTGAATGGATACAAAAACAAGATCCATATATATGCTGTCTTCAAGAGACCCAGTTCACTTCTAGGGACACATACAAATTGAACATGAGAGGATGGAAGAAAATATTCCCTGCAAACGGGAATGGAAAGAAAGCTGGAGTAGCAAAATAGACCTTAAAATAAAGATTATTATAAGAGACAAGGAAGGACATTACACAGTGATCAAAGGATCGATCCAAGAAGAAGATATAACAATTGTAAATATATATATGCACCCAACATAGGATCACCTCAATATATAAGGCAACTGCTAACAACCTTAAAAGGAGAAATTGATGATAACACAGTAATAGTGGGGGACTTCTAACAACCCACTTACAGCACTCAGACAGAAAGTCAACAAGAAAATACAGGCCCTGAATGAAGCATTACACCAGATGGAGTTAATAGCTATTTATAGGACAGTCCATCCAAAAGCAACAGAATACACATTCTTCTCAGGTGCACACAGAACATTCTCTAGGACTGATCACATTCTGGGCCACAAATCAAGCATCAGTAACATAAAGAAAACTGAAATCACATCAGGCATCTTTTCTGACCACAACACTATATGACTGGAAATCAACAACAACAACAACAACAAAAACTGCAAAAAGCACAAACACATGGAGATTAAACAACATGTTACTAAACAACCAATGGCCAATGGCTCACTGAAGAAATCAAAGAGGAAATTAAAAAATACCTAAAGGAAGTGAAAACACAGATACAACACTCCAAAACCTATGGAATGCAACAAAAGCAGTTCTAAGAGGCAAGTTTATAGCAATACAAGCTTACCTCAGGAAATAAGAAAAAGCTCAAATAAACAACCTAACTTTACATTTAAAGCAGCTAGAGAGAGAAGAACAGACAAGATCCAAAGTTAGCAGAAGGAAAGAAATCATAAAGATCAGAGTGGAAATAAATGAAATAGAAATAAAGAAAGCCATAGAAAAGATCAATGAAACTAAAAGCTGATTCTTTGAAAAGATCAATAAAATTGATGAACACTTAGCCAGACTTACCAAGAAAAAGAGAGGACTCAAATCAATAAAATTAGAAATGAAAAAGGAGAAGTTACAACAGACATCACAAAATACAAAGGATCTTAAGAGACTACTATATGCAACTATACGCCAATAAAATGGAAAACCTAGAAGAGATGGACAAGTTCTTAGAAAAGTGCAACCTTCCAAGGCTAAACCAAGACAAAATAGAAAAGACGAATGGGCCAATCACAAGTACTGAAATTGAAACTGTGGTTTAAAAACTTCCAACAAACCAAAGTTCAGGACCAGATGGCCTCACAGGTGAATTCTATTAAACATTTAAAGAAGAGCTAACACCTAAATGTCCTTCTGAAACTACTCCAAATAATTGCAGAGGAAGGAACACTCCTAAACTCATTCTATGAGGCTACCATCACCCTGATACCAAAACCAGACAAAGATACCACAAAAAAAGAAAACTATAGGCCAATTTCACTGATGAACAAAGATGCAAGAATCCTCAAGAAAATACTAGCAAACCGAATCCAACAATACAGTAAAAGGATTGCACATCATGATCAAGTGGGATCTATTCCAAGGATGCAAAGATTCTTTGATATCTGCAAATCAGTCAGTGTGATACACCACATTAACAAACTGAAGAATAAAAACCATATGATCCTTTCACTAGATGCAGAAAAAGCCTTTGACAAAATCCAACACCCATTTCTGATAAAAATCCTTCAGAAAGTGGGCACAGAGGGAATCTACCTCAACATCATAAAGGCCATATATGACAAACCCACAGCTAATATCATTCTCAATGGTGAAAAGCTGAAAGAATTCCCGCTGAGATCAGGAACCAGATGAGGATGTCCCCTCTCACCACTACTATTCAACATAGTTTTGGAAGTCCTCGCCATGGCAATCAGAGAAGAAAAAGAAATAAAAGGAATCCAAATTGGAAAGGAAGAAGTAAAACTATCACTATCTGCAGATGACATGATACTATACCTAGAGAATCCTAAAGACTCTACCAGAAAACTGTTAGAGCTTATCCATGAATTTGGCAAAGTGGCAGGATACAAAATTAATACACAGAAATCGGTGGCATTTCTATACACTAACAATGAAAGATCAGAAAGAAATTAGGGAAGCAATCCTGTTTATCATCACATTCAAAAGAATAAAATACCTAGGAGTAAACCTACCTAAAGAGACAAAAGATCTATACTCTGAAAACTATAAGACACTGATGAAAGAAATCAAAGATGACACAAATAGATGAAAAGATATACCATGCTCTTGGATTGGAAGAGTCAATATTATCAAAATGACTATACTGCCCAAGGCAATTGACAGAATCAATATAATCCCTATCAAATTACCAAGGACATTTTTCACAGAACTCGAACAAAATATCTTAAAGTTTGTTTGGAAGCACAAAAGACCCAGAATAGCCAAAGACATCCTGAAAAAGAAAAATGGAGCTGGAAGAATCAGGCTCCTGGACTTCAGACTATACTACAAAGAAACAGTCATTAAAACCGTATGGTACTGGCACAAAGACAGAAATATAGATCAGTGGAACAGGATAGAAAGCCCAGAATTAAACCCACACGCTTACAGCCAACTAATGTATGACAAAGGAGGCAAGAATATGCAATGGAGAAATGACAGCCTGTTCAATACGTGGTGCTGGGAAAACTGGACAGCCACATGTAAAATAGTGAAATTAGAACACTTCCTAACACCATACACAAAAATAAGCTCAAAACGGATTAAAGGTCTAAATATTAGACCAGATAGTATAAAACTCTTAGAGGAAAACCTAGGCCAAACACTCTCCAACATAAACCACAGCAATATTTTCTCAGATCCATCTCCTAGAGTAATGACAATAAAAACAAAAATAAACAAGTGGGACTTAATTAAACAAAAGTTTCTGCACAGCAAAAGAAACCCTAAAAAAACCCAAAAAGACAACCCACAGAATAGGAGAAAATCTTTGCAAGTGAATCAACGGACAAGGGATTAATCTCCAAAATTTATAAATACCTTCTGCAGCTCAATACCAAAAAAAAAAACAAAAAACAAACAAAAAAAAAACATCAAAAAATGGGCAGAAGATCTAAACAGACAATGCTCCAAAGAAGACATACTGATGACCAAAAAACACATGAAAAGATGCTCAACATCACTAATTATTAGAGAAATGCAAATCAAAACCACTGTGAGGTACTAACTTACACAGCCAGAATGGCCACCATCAAAAAATCTACAAACAAGAAATGCTGGATAGGGTGTGGAGAAAAGGGAACCCTATTACACTGTTGATGGCAATGTAAATTGCAACCACTGTGGAAAACAGTATGGAGAGTTCTCAGAAAACTAAAAATAGAATTATTGTCGCGAGACATGTTTCTACCATATTTTCTTAGCCTCTTTGCTTCTGTTTTCTATGCTGAAAACTCCACCTTGTCCTGCTTTACTTTACCCCATCTTCCTGCTTGGAAAACAGTTGAAGTGCTGGTAAATAACTTAAGCTTAAGAAAGAAAATGTAAAGGCATTAAGTTATTCATGTGGGCAGCTGAATGAGGACATAATGTATTGGTCTAGGCATGCAGGACCTGTGCACAGCATGATTATGTCCTCCAAAGAATAAGAGGAAGAGGAGCCTCATGGCCCCAAGGGGTTTATGAGGGGTCGTTAGCAGAATATGCATTAGCAAGGAGAACCAAGGTGCAAACCTAGGTATGCCGGGTTGCTGCAGATAGGCATGCTGTCAGCAGAAGCACAATAGTGATTCTCTAGAATGCTATGCATAGATAGCTGCCACCAAGCTTCCTCACTGCTAATGACTGTTAAATGTTTAAAGGTCAGAATAAAAGCTTAATCAGCTACCGGATATGTGACTTTTAAAATAATTAAAAAAAAAAACCCTATATCCTGCACCTATAACCCCCTCCTCACTTGACGTAATCCTAAAGAGCACAATAAAAGCAGTGTGGTTTCTTGAGGAGGCGCTCTTGGTCCCTGAGACCTTGAGTCCCCTGGTTCCCACCTTTGATTAAGATAAATGTCTCTGTGTCTTGTTTTATGTTAACTTTTTCCTTAAGTTTCACAGCACCCATTCTTCAGCCCTAACCTGCTAAGCTGGTCTCGGCAAATTATCATTTGATCCAGCAATTGCACTCCTGGGCATCTATCCAGAGAAAACCATGACTCAAATAGACACACGTATTCCAATCTTAATTGCAGCACTCTATACAATAGCCAAGACATGGAAACAACCTAAATGTCCATCCGCAGAGGAGTGGATAAAAAAAGTAGTACATATACACAATGGAATATTACTCAGCCATTAAAAGGACAGAAATAACAGCATTTGCAGCAACATGGATGGACCTAGAAATTATCTAGCTAAGTGAAGTCAGTCAGACAGCAAGACACCAACATCAAATGCTATCACTTACATGTGGAATCTAAAAAAAGGACAGAATGAACTTCTTTGCAGAACAGATATTGACTCACAGACTTTAGAAAACTTATGGTTTCCAAATGAGACAGGTTGAGGGCTGGGGGGATGCACTGGGGGTTTGGGATGGAAATGCTATAATTTTGTTGTGATGATCACTGTACAACTACAAATGTAATAAAACTCATCGAGTAATTTTAAAAAAATCCATAAGAAATAACTTAAAAAAAAAAGAGCTCTCATAATCATGACAAATTATGAAAGAGGGGAAGGGAAATATACCACAATGAAAGCAATCATTTACTGAGCATATATATTCAGGTCATGCTCTTTGTCTCTGATCTTCATTAACTCTGCAAAGCATAATCATTTCCTTCTTAAGGAAATAATGAAACATAAGTCCAGAAAAGTTAAATAGTTTTTGCCCAAGGCCTCAAGATTAGGTAGAAAAGCATGGGTATAATCTAGGGCTCGACTCCAAAACAGCTTTCTTCACACCACACCATGCTGCCATATGGACAGTGTGTTCTGAGAAAATTCTCCATTTCTCATTTCTACGAAATTATAGCCAATATAAGAAATTATATATGGAGTTCCTGCTGTGGTGCAGTGGGTTAAGAATCCGACTACAGTGGCTCAGGTCGCAGCTGCAGCTTGAATTCAATGCCTGGCTTGGGAACTTCCATATGTTGCAAGTGCAGACATAAAAAAGCAAGCAAGCAAGCAAGCAAGAAAAAATTAATCATATGTTTCATTTTTTGCTAAGGCACTTTTAAGCAGCCATAAGGAATTTTTATCAGAGATCTAAACCCTTTCCAGTACATTCCAATGTGCCACATAAATTACCATCTCTCATCTTATGAACTATATGGCATGTAAAGACGGGGGAGACATATATGTATGTATGGCATATAAAGAACTGCTATACAAGTGTGGAGAAGGAGAGAAATAATTTCTGGCTGAAATAGTCAGAAAAGCTTTATAAATGAGGCAGAAACTAAATTGGGTCTTGAAGAGTGGGTAGAATTTTGAAAGACAAGATACTAAAAAAGAACACAGGACAGTGAGGAAATCAGTTTGGCCTGGCCAAAAGACCTTTATACATTACGTAGTCATTTTGTTTTTTGTCTTTTTAGGACTGCACTCACAGCATATGGAGGTTCCCAGACTAGGAGTCAAATCAGAGCTGTAGCTGCTGGCCTACACCACATCCACAGCAATGCCAGATCTGAGCCGTGTCTGTGACCTACAGTACAGCTCACAGCAATGCCCGATCCTTAACCCACTAAGAGAGGCCAGGGATCAAACCTGTGTCCTCATGGATTCTAATGAGATTCATTTCCACTGAGACATGATGGGAATTCCTATATATTCTTTCTTAAAGGAGAGACAAAGTTTTAATAAGGTAGTTGGTGCCAGCCAGCCACACTTGTGAGCACAATAAATGTGATTATGGAGATGTCTTGAAGACCAGTCTAAAGCATGTGAAAGAAAGCTTAGTAAGCAATTTAGGAAATGCAAAAGATTTTGGGAAAATGAGATATTTTAAAAGTGGTGAAATAATCTTCAGTAAGATTATTCCAGGCATTGGTACTTTATAAAAGGTGAAAAGAAAGACATTATGATTCAACAGTGTTTCCAATGTACATTCCCCTTGTAAGGAAATGGGATAGGGAACAGTTTTTGTTCTCAGTTAACTTTCATTGAATGTGCATGGTGATGGTGGTAAAGGGTATTTGTGGAAGGCTCTATGACATGGGATAAGCACGTTAAAAAAATTACAATAAAGGAGTTCCTGCAGTAGGTTAAAGGTAGACTGCAGCTGTGGCTTGGAGTCAATACCTGGCCTGGGAACTTCCATATACCATGAGTGTGGCCATAAAATGAAAAAACAACAACAACAACATAGTGTGATGTACTATGATGAATGCACAAGGTTCCATGGAAGTACAGTAAAGAGTAACTCTCTCTGCCTAAAAATGTGCAATACTTTTTAAGGTGATTATTTGAGCTGAATTCTGAAGACAGATCAGACACGAGATTATGTGGGGAAGCATACGAAACACAATCTACAATATTTACTTATTAAAGACTTATTTGTTGAATACCTACTATGTACTAGCACCTAGGTACTAGGAACAAAATACAGTAAAAGAAAATAATTCCTTGAAAAAAAAAATAAAGATGGGTCAGAGTCAGCCAGGTGTCAAAAGCGAAGTTGTCTAAAACAAAAAGAAGATGTAGAACAGGATATGTTCCTAGGACAAAGAAGTGGAGTTCAGAAGAGTATGGTCAAAGAATGTAAGGGCTGGATTGTATTAACAGAGCTAAACACCTTCACTTGGGTCTTGAAAAGTTTAGATTTTATCCTTTAGGTGATGCAGAGACTGGCTGGTTTTAAAGCATGGAAACATGATTATAACTGTTCCTTGGCCAATTCTGGGACCATTCTGTAAATCAAACTGGCAAAGAAAAAATGGAGTTGGAGAATCTCTAGTATTTGATAAGCAAGTAGATTTGGAGGGAAACAAACCAACAAAAGATGTAGGTTTTGTGGCTGGTGTACTAGAAGAAAGGTCCTATCAAAGGCCAAATTGGGAGTTCCCATCATGGCTCAGTGGTTAGCAATTCTGACTAGGAACCATGAGGTTGCGGGTTCAATCCCTGGCTTCGCTCAGTGGATTAAGGATCTAGCATTGCCATGAGCTGCGGTGTAGGTCACAGATGCGGCTCAGATCGTGAGTTGCTGTGGCTCTGGCGCAGGCCGGTGGCTACAGCTCCGATTAGATCCCTAGCCTGGGAACCTCCATATGCTGCACGTGCAACCCTAGAAAAGACAACAAAACAAAACAAACAAACAAAAAAAGCCAAATTGGGAAGTCAAGAGCCCAGGAAATATCAGTAGTTTATAAAGTTTTAGAAAGGTTAAGGCACTAGTAACAGTGTATATACCCAAACAAAATGTCTACTGAGCAGCTAAGAAGGAGACACTAAAATGTGGGGGAAAGAGGTCAGGAATAAAGACATACATCTAGGAGTCACTCAAAGAACAAAGATAGTAAGTGGGTACACTTTTCAAAGAGGAGTGCTAAGTGCTGAGGACCGAACCATACTTCCGTGATTGAAGGGAGTAAAGGTAAGGTGATAATATAAGAGGGGGAAAAAAAGCAAAAGACAAAGAGTGTGGAAGACGAGAACACAGTTTCAAGTAGTTAGGGGTGGTGGTCATCAGCTTCATTTTCATTACAGTCATTAGGTTTACCACTTAAAAAATTATTTGTAATCTTTAATACTTTTAGTAGAGCTAAGGACAAGAAAGATGAAAAATATAAATACCAAGATAAATAACTGCTAAACTAAATTTAATTATTGACAAATGACAATTATAAAAATATAAAAATTATGAGAGATAATAAGGAGAAAATAAGAATCTAAATGTCATAAACGGGAATAGATTAAGAAAGAAAAGGGTGGTATGTTAATACAATGGATTATATATATATACTCTCTTTAATTGCTGTACATCACAAAACTCAGTATTTAAAAAAGCAAGTTGTAGATTGATATATTTAAATTCTAGAAACAAAACCAAAACTACATACAAAAGAATTAAAGACTGGAAGAACATAAACCCATTTATGATAGAGGAGTAGGGATGGGGAAAAGATATGGGACTGGGGATAGTGATCAAAGGGGATTTGTTATCTGTAAAGTTTCCACTTTTTACAAAGAGATGAAAGTAAATATAACTAATTACTAATGTTTAATTCTAGGTATTATTCTGTAAATGTCAAAATGGGATAGGTGGAAAAGATTGAGGAAAAAGATGTGCAAGAGAATAAGTCGTTTCAGTAACTGTGAGATGGTTATATAAATCAGAACATCTAAAGGGATGTACACCCTTGAAGTAGGGAATCTAATTCACTTTGCCAAGGCAGAAGGCCAGTGGGGAGCAGATTATTCTTCCTGCCTTCCTTCCCATGTGACGGTTTGGAGACACTGTCTTCATGCCTTGCCTACTCACCAGGTGCAAGTAAGTGATGCAAAACAGCCTCCACAAATTCCTGAGTGTTTAAAGTGAAAGGGTACACAAAAGTCAAGTCTCCAGAATCATCTCTCATCAGGCCTAAAACCTGAAGTCCATTCCTGCAGTTTGTTACAATATTCTTTGCATTCTCTATAAATTTATTACTAATTCTGAGAAATAGAAAACAAGAAAGTGTATGGTGATAGAGTAATCTATAACAGACTTCTTAAAAAAGTAAAGCAATGAAGGAAAGGAAGAGAAACTGATCAAGATCCCGAGAGCCTGATGTAAAGGGTTTGCTTTTATGAGCGATTATAATTTCAGGGCAAAGATTTGTGACCCCAAATCATTCATGACACTAGAAAACCACCCCTTTTCCCACTACTCTCAATTTAAAAGGTTCAAATGATAAACTTACATAAAATAGTTGCTTATTTATAAAAATGAAAGGCAATCAAAATATATATCTATATATACTCTTTCCACCTACAAATAATGCAAGAATAAAATTTATCGAGATACGCTAATAATTGCTAAACTAAATTCGGTTATTCACAAATGGCAAAGCAATTGAACTTCAGCTATTAGTAAGTTACTACGAATTTAAAAAACTTTGTGATGAAACATGATGAAGAATAATGTGAGAAAAAGATCATATATATGTATGACTGGGTCACTTTGCTGTACAGCAGAAATTGACAGAACACTGTAAATCAACTATAATAGAAAAAATTAAAATAAAAAAAACCTTGAAAAACTAAATGTATAAAGTGTTCATACCATTCATATTACATAAATATAATCTTCATTTTATTTGACAGTTTATGGAACACAAACCTCACTAGAATTAAAGCTCCATTTGAGCATTTTTGCTTATGTTTACCACTATATACCAAGGGCCTAGAATGGCACTGGGCAAATGTTGTCAGTATATATTAAACCAATACAACAAGCACAAATGTTTAATAAGCACTATAAAACATATTTTTAACCTAGAGGAAAAAGAACAGTATAGCTATACACATTTCCTTACTCTTCTTAAGGACAGAAGTTGCACTGAAGAAATAAACACAAGGGCAAGTTTCTTAGCTAAATATGCCCCTCAGAAATTGCCACCCAAAGAAAAGCTGGGGGTAAGCCAAATTCATGACAAGAAATCTGGGCCCTAATAGGTTGACATATTTTACTCTCTTGGGCCCATCAGTACTCCTCAAATCAACCTATTAAGTATCTTTGCATTCAATTTGCATGTAGGGCCAGCCTAGATTAAGATGATAGTAAATATGAAGAGGATGGGGGAGGGGCAGGGATTGCTACAGTGGTTGGTTACACTAGAATTTTAAGTACCTTCTGTGTGCACAGCATATGAATAGTGTTTCATTGTTTATAAAGTGCTTAAACATGTTTCATTTATACAATCTGGTGAGGTAGGATATTGCCATTTTATAAATGAGGATGTGGAGCCTTAGAATTTGAGTGCAAAGTCACATAGCTGGTAAGCAGAAAAATAAGAACATCAAGATTTCTGCCCAAGCTTATCTCATTCAGCTGTACTATCTCTTGTAGTGGTTTTCAACCACAAAAAATATTTGAAAAGTGTCTGAAAATATACATGCTCAGGTCCCATTCTCCAGAAATTTGTAAACTAATTGGTCTTGGGCAGAGCCAGGAATCCATCCATATTTTAAAATGCTTCTCAGGTGATGCTAACATGTGGCCAGGTTGCAAAATACTGATTAGATAATCAAGATCTCTAAATGTCATCTTAAGAATCTTTCTTGGGGTATATACAAGAAGTACAGAAGATGAGGGAAGCCAGAATTACAGTCACTTGTTTCAGTATATGCTGCCAGAATTTCCAAGTTCCTGTTGAGATGTTTTAAATGCCTCACTAGTACTTCTTGGCTTTTTTCTTTCTTTCTCTCTTTCTTTTTTTTTTTTTTTTTTTTTTTAACTTTTATGGAAATCTCCAAAGAACATATGAAAGTCAGACACAAAAGTTTACTAAAAGTCACCTACATAAAAGTGGTTTTCCCTCAGAGGAAAAAAAAAAAGTTAATTACAAAATACCCTGCACCAGAATAGGGTCTCATTTGATTGGAACTGGCAGTGGCAGAAAGGTGCACTTCTCTGGGTATATTTCAGTATCCTATGAAATTTGTGAGTATGGTAAATTATCAAACCCCTAGACAATTGGGGAAAATGACCAAAAAGTTCATGCATTTGTTCAAAAAACAAATACATATATACTGAGGACCTGCTGAGTACCAGGCTCTGATGTGGGATTCAAAATAAATAATGAGTAAGCTGCCATCTTCCAGGAGGTTGTAAACTGCTTACATGAAGGGAGTAGTCAACACAACCAACCAGACCTGAATGCTCTCATCAAACAAGGGCTGGATTAATCACTGGGCCACCCCAACTAATAAACAAGTCAGTTCCATGATTTCTATCAACTTAGACATCTCAAAATTCTAAGCTCCAAAGGAAACGTCTGTCACTTTGGAAGGAGGCCTACTCTTGGGGGATGTGTGTTCTGGGTGGGGCAGATCCAAACAGCATTTAATTGGGTATATCTCATTTAAGCGAGGCCTTTCATTTAACACCTTCCAGTTGGACCTTCCCTCAGTAC
This sequence comes from Sus scrofa, assembly GCF_054392235.1. Taxonomy (NCBI): domain Eukaryota; kingdom Metazoa; phylum Chordata; class Mammalia; order Artiodactyla; family Suidae; genus Sus; species Sus scrofa. Next base: position 126,077,227 of record NC_139396.1, on the reverse strand, counting down.
AAAGAGCTGTACCTCATGCTGAACAAGGGGACAAGTGGTCTACTGAAAGGTGTAGGCAACCAAACATGCATTATTAGCCTGCAGCATTGGCTATGCTGGGAAGTTATGTCCTGGTTTAGGGGGAAATGTGGATTACCGGTCCCCAAAAACTCTTGATAGAACCCACGGACTAGAATATGAACAGCAGAGGGCGGTGCAGCCGATTTCACAGAATTTTACCCCCTGGAGCCCCCAGGAGCTGGCCCCAAAATAAGATGAAACTTGCTCTGTGAACTCAACGAATAGTAAAATATGCTAAGTGTTCAGGGTTGGACTCATGGCTGTTTTCCATAACCTCTACTTTGGTCTGACCGTTAAAGTCCCTTGCGGACACTCTTGACCTTACAGCCTGGGGTGGGGATGGGATGGGGGAGTTAGGAGAAATGTAATCAGCCTATCAGGCTTTCCAAAACAATGCTTATCTTGGAATAAGTATTAAAATTGGAGGGGGATCACTCCCCAGGAAAAGAGTCTGGTTCTCCTTGCCAGTGACATCACTGACAAACACGTTACAACAAAGTTTGGGGGGAGGGGAGAAGAGTAAGAAAAAGAAACTAATTCTGTGGGTTAATACGAACCCCTCTCACTTCTCAACGGCGTTCGAACAATACTACACGGCACTCTTTAAGTTTCGCTTTAGGTCTACGCATCCAGGCCACCCGCTCTGTCCTCTCCCACGTATGGGCTCCAAACTTTCTGCCCCTCACCCGGCCCCCAGGCCGTGGAACTCCTCCCAGCACGCCGGGCTCCGCTTCCGAAGAGCCCCGAGGCTGGGCGCGGCAGGGCCGGAGCGAGAGTCCGCGGCTCGCGTCCTCCCCCAAGGTTGTCCGTACCTGTCCAGCATCTGCTGTAGGGCTTGGTCCGGCATCTTCCGCTGAGCCGGCGCACTCGCCTCCCCAGTGGGCCCGGTCAGGGCCGGGCCCAGGGACAATAGCACTGAGAGGCGGCGGAGTAGGCCTCAGTCCAGCGGCCGCCACGAACCCGCCAGCCAGCCTCCCGGGGCGGCTCCGCGAGCCCAGCGGTGGCGGTGCGCGGCCCGCGGGCGCCCGGAGGAGGCGGTGGGGAGCGAGGAGGAGGAGCCTGGGGCGGGGAGGCGGCGATCGCGGCCCGGGTTCCTGCCCGTCGGCCCGGGGTTCCGGTCCATGGACCGCGGGCGCCGAGTTGCTGCCGGCGGAGGAGCTACCTCTGTGAGGTAAGAGTCACCGCCTCCGTGCGCGCCGGGGTCACGACGCAAGGCGGCCCAGAGCAGCCTGGGAGATGTAGTCCTCGGACCGTCCCCGCTAGAGGCTGCACAGCCTGCCCAGACCACCGCCGCTGCGCCCGCCGCCGCCCGGCCGGCGCCCTCCCGTTTCCTTCCTCCAGGGGGAAAAATGTCCTGCGGGCCGCTTTCCAGGAAGCAGCAGGATGTGCCGCTCCACTGTCAGTAGCATCAAGGTCAGCCCTCCCTGCCTGTTTCTTTTCTCTCCGCTTTTGCGCTCAGGTGGGACCGAGCCAGGTGAGGGGTGGGGGCTAAAGAGCCATTTCTCAGCAGGGTCCCCAGTCCTGGCCGCGGCGTCCGGGCGGGCCGTGGCGGGGGTGGGGGTGGCAGAAGCGCCTTCTGAAGCTCTCGGCGCAGGGGCCAGCCTCTGCCGCATCTGAACCCATTTTGGGGAATTACACAACCCCCGCAAAGGGTCGGATGCTCTAGTGTTATTCCTGAGGGGTCAGGAGGACAGGGGCTGCCGTGACCAGATGGTTCCCACCCGAGTGTGTATGTTTGCCCCGGGGGATGGGGTGGGGGAAAGGGGAGAGGGGAGGTGGGATTGGGGGAAAGATTATTTTCTCCCTCTCTAGGAACCTTCTAAATGTGCCCGGGCTTTCAAGGGCTCTCCGATAGTCTCCAAATGGAACATGTTCGTGAATAAACAGCTCTTGCTTACTCAGCTGTGGGTTGTCAGGGGTGTTTGTTTCTCTCTCTGCTTCTGGTCACTGTTAACCATTTATAGGCGCCTTGACACCTCCAGGCAGGTGGATGGATGGATATGGAGGTGGGGGGGAATCAAAAGGGAAAAATCATAAATCGCTCCTTGGGTTGTTCTCTGATGTTCTAGGGACAGCTTTGGCGGGAGGAAAGGAGCTGTTGGTTAAAATGAATGCGTCTTTTGGACGACCTGTGGCGTTCTTTAGTGCAGTGATTGGTACGACGTCTGGTAGTTTTCCCTTGATTATGTCTAATTTCTGCCGCAAGAGGCTTGATTTTTTTTTTCTTCAAATCAAAATGTTTTTTAAGCTCTTTTTTTTTTTAACGTAGAATTTTACAATCAGCTCTTAATTCTGTTTAAAGTTTGCGTCCTGAATATATTTGAACTAGAGTGTACATTGCCAGGAAGAAAAACAAAAATAACATGTGACTAGAAGTTTATTTGGCCTCCAATTTCTGAAAGATACTTTTATGAAAGGCTTTAGAAATTTACATGACTAATTATAATTAATGCTTCCGCCTTTTTCTCATGAAATGAGAAGCAGGCCCTTGATAGGGGAGAGAAATAAGTAATTTAGGGTGTTTGATATTGTGAATGCCTATTTATTGCTACTCCTACTGTGTTAAGTCCCTTGCTGTGTGTTTATCTCTTAAGCAATTGTCAGTCACAGGATGGATGCATACATGCTGCTCAAAAAATAGAATTTGATCCTAGAATATCTATTAAATAGGTTAGGACAAACGCCATTTAATTTCATGATTTACACTAAAAGAAGTTCTCACCTCATCTTAAGATTTCTATTTGAATCCCAAATTGGAAAGTGATATGATAACAGTTCTATTGATAGCAGAATGGTGTGCAGATTAACCTTATTTTTTTTAAAAAAGAGTTTATATTAGCATCTTCATGAAAATTCCATTTCCTGGCTGTGTCAAATAATCCTTTGAAATAGAAAAAAAAAAGTTATTCATCTTAAGAGTGATAGCAAGAGAATGTATGTGTATGTATATATACATGACTGAGTCACTTTGCTGTACAGCAGAAATTGGCACAACATTGTAAATCAACTATATTTTAATTTTAAAAAGTGATTATTAAGAAAAAAAAGTGATCAGCACCTGACCTAGTAGTTCCATTCCTTGACATCTACACAAGAAAAATAAAAACATATGTCTACACAGAAGCTTGTATGCCAACATTCATAGCAGCATTATTTCTAATAGCCAAAAGTGGAAATCACCCAAATATCCATCATCTGATGAATGGATAAACCAAGTGTGGTGTATTCATACAATAGAATGTTATTAAGTGGTAACAAGCAATGAAGTTCTGATACATGTGAAATATGGATGAATCTTGAAAATATGATGCAAGTGAAAGCCAATTTCAAAAACTGCATATTGTATGATTTCATTTGTTTTTAATATTAAGAATAAATTCATAGAGACATAGATCAGAGCTGGAGGGGTTGGGGAGAAATGAAGAGAGATTGCTAATGGGTATGAGGTTTCTTTTTGGGTTAAGGAAAATGTTCCAGAATTAGAGTAGTGAGGGTTATACAACTTTATCAATTATATTGTAGTTTGAAAAGCAAGATAAAACAAAATTAGATTCTGGTAATGGTGGCACACTTCTGTAAATATACTTAAAATGAATTGTACACTTTTTTTTTTTTGTCTTTTTGCTATTTCTTTGGGCCGCTCCTGCGGCATATGGAGGTTCCCAGGCTAGGGGTCGAATCGGAGCTGTAGCTGCCAGCCTACGCCAGAGCCACAGCAACACGGGATCCGAGCCGCGTCTGCAACCTACACCACAGCTCACGGCAACGCCAGATCATTAACCCACTGAGCAAGGGCAGGGACCGAATCCGCAACCTCATGGTTCTAGTCGGATTTGTTAACCACTGCACCACAACGGGAACTCCGAATTGTACACTTAATATGAATTAATTTGTACATTTAGTGTGAGTTAATTTTATAATATGTAAATTACATCTCAGAAAAGCAGTTAGAAAACTAATTTGTTCCATATAAAATGTTCATAAAGATATCTAAAGAGAAACAGATAACTGATAATTCTTTATTGTCAAACATATATTTGTGTGTGTATATATATATATATATTTTTTTTTTTTTTTTTTTTTTGACTGAGCCCATAGCATGTAGAACTTTCCAGGCCACAGATCGCCTGTGCCATAGCAGTGACCTAAGCTGTTGCAGTGCCCACACTGGGTCCCTAACCTGTTGCACCACAGGAGAATTCCTAACTTTTTACATTTTGTAATTAGTAGGGGCAAAAATCACGATTAATAAAACTCATGAAGTAAGTCCCTTACATTTGAAATGGGTGACACACACAGCTTGTACTTCAATTTTGTTTGTCCACTTTGTTTTCATTGCTCTTGCATTTTCCAGTAAAACTTAGAATAATTGGAATGATAATTTACTCTCTGATTTTGAAGGAAAAAAGTCTTGATTACTTAAGATATTAGTCTGACCCCTTCCCCCACAAACAAAGTAGAAACGGACTTAGGCATTTTACATAGAGTTAAAGACTTATGGTAAATGATATTTAGCCAAGAGAGTAGCAACATCACAACAAAGAAATAGTTTCTTCAGTGCTACATTTTAAAATAGAAATTAATCTACTGAAAATATTTCAAGATTCTTCCACCCTCAGAATAAGAACAAGGATTGATAATGTTGTTTTCTAAAGAATTATGGGATATATTCATAATTTTTAATGGATTTAGAAATATCTGAGTATAGAGATGCTCTAGATATGTTAGGAAGTTTAAAGTAGTATATTACTTTAATGTTCTGCCATGACATTTGTTTTGAACCGTCTGCCAAAAGGAGCTCTGGAGGTATTCCATAGAGATAATATAAAATATCCGGGTGCCCTCTAAGAATTGTCAATTGCCAAATTTGGTGATAAACTTCAGGCTGAGTCTACATTGCGGGCCAAAGAATAGTCTTCATTAATTTATTCTGCTGACATTTCCAGAGGATTTATGATTTGCCTGGGTGCCCTAGTCACAAATTAAACAATACCTTTTAAGAACATACAAACTACCTAACAATACTTATTCTTAAGAAGAAATAAAACAAGGCACTTATGAAATACTATATAATGATACATGGCAGCATATGATGAAGTGCCAAAGTGAATGGCATAGAAATAAAAAGGGAAGTAGAAGTTTAAAGGAGACTGTTATGAGCTGGTATGTTAAAGAAAACTTGGTGAAACAAGGGGAATTTAGGCTCTACCTTGTAGCAAAAGGAGGAATTATGTAGATAAACAGGTGGAGAAGAATCTTGGGTCTGGATAAGGATAAAAGGTGTAGACAGAGGAGTTAACCTCCATAACTGGAACTGTGTGTCTCTATTGATAAGAGTGAAAAATATGGTTGTTTTGTTAAGTAGGGAATAGTTTAAAGGCCTTAAAGCTATTATTTCAACAAGTGTTTATTGAACAAGCAATATTTATGTAGACAGATACTAAGTTAGGCACTGGGATACAGTAATGAGCAAAAACAAGCACAGTCCCTACCTTTATTGAGTTTATAATGGGAGAGAGGTAATTACATAAATGTATTTTTTTTTAGGTTGCAAATGTAGTACATGGGGTTATCAGAAATAATAACTAGGGTTTTGACCTAGACAGGGAGGTCAGAAAAGTTTCTTTCTGGAAGTGTCCATTTTGCTGAGGCCTCAGGAAGAGTAGGAGTTAATTGGACAAAGGAATGGGAAGAGCATCCCAGGCCAAAGAACAGCATGTGCAAAGATCCTGTGGAGGAAAGTCCTGAGATGAAGAGGAAAAGCTGAAACAAAGAGGGGACTTGGGGGGAAAAATAAGGACCAAAAAGGTCAGTCAAGTAACAGACTATAAATAACTCTGTAGGCCAATTTAAGGAATTTTGCCCTTATCCTAGACTCCTGCCAGAAGGAGTTTAGACACAAAGGAAATTGACACAATTGAAACGCACCATGAAATGGAGAGTTAACTTGTAGTGGTTCCCAAACCTGCTGTGTCAGAAAATTACCCTGTATGTTCTGATCCATGTGCCCAGTAGTTGTGCTCAATTAGCTGTTTTTGTTTTTGTGTTTTATTTTGTTTTGTTTTTAAAAAAACAAGTTCCCTATGTGATTTTTAGACCAATGGTATCACTGCAGAAATACCACAGTGGCTGAGAGCTTCAACTCAAGCCTATATTTGAGTTTTAGCATTGCCACTTAGAGGCTCAGCAATTTGGGGCAGGTTATTGCATCTTTTAAAGCCAAAGTTTCCTCATCTTCAGGAGGAGAATTACACAACCTGTCTCACTGGGCTATTGGGAGGATTAAATGAGAAAATTCATTTAAATTGTTCAGGACAATGCTGGGTATGGCTAAGGTCTCTGTTGGTGTTAGCTCTTAATTATTACTAAAAGTTCTTGAATGAAGGTGAGATTCATTTAGAGGTATTAATTTTGCAGTGGTATGCAGGGTGGGTTGGGGACAAAAACAAGTTAGGACTGGCCTAGGTCTCAGTAACTTAGCCACGGTCTGTAACTATTTCAGAAGTTTGCTTTAACACAGCTATAAGTTCTTGAAGAGCCTTAGGTAGGCTAAGTAGTTCTCAACTAGAAAATGTTCCTGAGCCTCTTAAAGGACTTTTATAGGAAGACCTTGGTCCACAGAATACACTTTACTGGCTTTTAACATCTATAGAATTACTTTGAATTGACTTTTTCTTAATTCTGGACAGCGGCTTTATTGGCCACTTAGGACAATCTAAAACGTATCTGTCTTCAGTTTCTATACAGAAGATAGAATTTTAACATCTGATAGCCACTCTAATGGAATAGATATTTACAAAGGGTAAATAATTGCACAAAAAAAGTCACCCACTAATTAGTCTTCTTTTCCTCCTTGTAAATATTGTGGAGACCCATTGCTTTTCATTGTCATTGCTCAAATTTCTCTCCCTGGTTTAGGTATCCATATGCAGCGGTTTGTCAGGTGTAGATAAAAATCATTGGATAACATACCCCATCTTCCTTCTTGTGATCTTGTTCCAGAAATATCAATTTTATGAGAAAATGTATATATAAAGAATTGTTATCTTTTTAAAACAAATATGTCGTAGAGCAGCAGTTCTCAAACGGTGGTCTCGTAGATGTGTAGGACTCCCTGAAAACCTTTCCAGGAGGTATGTGAGGTCAAAGCTATTTTTTTTTTTTTTCTTTTTAGAGCCTCACCCACAGCAATGGAGGGTCCCAAGCTAGGGGTCCAATTGGAACTACAGCTTTCAGCCTACACCACAGCCACAGCAACATCAGGTCTGACCCCCATCTGCGACTTACACCACAGCTCACCCCAATGCTGGATCCTTAGCCCACTGATCAAGGCCAGGGGTAGAACCTGCACTCTCATGGTTCCTAGTCAGATTCGTTTCCACTGCACCACGATGGGGACTCCCAAAGCTATTTTTATAATAATACTAAAACACTATTTGCCTTTTTCCCTACATTGGCATTTACACTGATAGCACAAGCAATGGTTGATAAACTGCTTATATCTTAGCACCATTAATGATGCTGACATCAAACCGTATTAATGGTGATAGAGTCTTTACCACTACATACATGGAGTAAAAATAAAACAAAAGTTCGCTTAAGAATAATCTTGATTAAGCAGTAAAAAAAAATTTGTTTATTAAATCATGAGTCTTGGGTATGCATATTTTTAATATTCTGTGTGATGAAATGGGAAATATGCACACTTCTGCTGCATCCAAATTAAGACAGTTGTCTCAGAGAAAGCAGCTCACATGCCACACTATTTTTACCTGAAAGACAACTGATAGTAAAATTTTTAAACTTTTGAGCTGTTAAGAAAAAGTGAAAATTCACTCATTTCAGAATGGGAGAAAATTTTTGGAAATCATGTATCTGAAAAATGACTTGTATCAAGAATATATAAATAGGAGTTCCCATCATGGCTTAGCAGTCATGAACCCGACTAGTGTCCATGAGGATGTGGGTTTGACCGCTGGCCTTGCTCGGTGGGTTGAGGATCTGGTATTGCTGTGGCTGTGGTGTAGACTGTCAGCTGCAGCTCTGATTCGACCCCTAACCTGGAAATTTCCATATGCTGCAGATGCGGCCCTTAAGAGACTATGTATATATATGTATATAGGTTGCATCTAAATAACAGGTAGATAACCCAATTGAAAAATGGACAAAGGATCTGAATAGATATTTCCAAAGGTATACAAAAGGCCAGTGAGCACCTGAAGAGATGCTCACCAACATTAACCATCAGAGAAATGCAAATCAAAACCAGAATGAGGAGTTCCCGTCATGGCAGCAGTGGTTAACGAATCCGACTAGGAACCATGAGGTTGCGGGTTCAATCCCTGCCCTTGCTCAGCGGGTTAAGGATCCAGCGTTGCCATGAGCTGTGGTGTAGGTTGCAGACGCGGCTCGGATTCCGAGTTGCTGTGGCTCTGGCGTAGGCTGGCAGCTACAGCTCCGATTCAACCCCTAGCCTGGGAACCTCCATATGCCACGGGAGCGGCCCAAGAAATGGCAAAAAGACCAAAAAACAAAACAAAACAAAACAAAAAACCAGAATGAAATACCATTTCACTCTCCCTCGCATGACTATAAAAAAAAAGATGAATAATAAATGACATGTGACAATAAATGTTGGCGAGAATGTGAAAAAATTAGAGCTCTAATACACTGCTGTTGAGAAGGTAAAATGGTGTGGCTGTTTTGGAAAACAGTCTGGCACTTCCTTAAAATGCTAAACATAAAGTTTCCATATAGCCCAGCAGTTCTACCCTGGGTATATCCCCCAAAGAGATGAAAACATATGTCTAAAACAAAAACTTGTGCATGAATGTTCATAGCAGCATTATCCATAATAGCCACAGAGTGGAGCAACCCAAATGTTTATCAGCTGATATATATAAAAAATGTGATATGTCCATATAAGGGGATATTATTCAACAATAAAAACGAATGAAGTATTACTAAATATCATAGCATAGTCTTAAAAACCTTGAGCTAAGTAAAATAGGCCAGTCCAAAAGAGAACATATTCTCTTTGTATGAATTTTTCAGGATAGGTAAGTCTACAGAGACAGAAAGTAGATTAGTGGTTGCCCAGGAATGGGGGAGGTAGAGTTTTGAGGAATGACCCTTAGGGGTGTGCACCTCCTTTTGAGGTGATGAACATATTCTAAAATTGAGTGTAGTGATGATTTGACAATTCTGTGAATATACTAAAAATCACTCAAATGTACACTTTTTTTGGGGGGGGGTCTTTTTTGAGGGCTGCACCTGTGGCATATGGAGGTTCCCAGGCTAGGGGTCTAATCAGAGCTGTTGCTGCTGGCCTATGCCACGCCACAGCCACAGCAACACAGGATCCGAGCCACGTCTGCGACCTACACCACAGTTCATGGCAATGCCAGATCCTTAACCCACTGAGCAAGGCCGGGAGTTGAACCCACAACCTCATGGTTCCTAGACAGATTTGTTTCCGCTGTGCCACAATGGGAACTCTTCAAGTATACACTTTAAATGGGTGAATTACTTGGTGTTTGACTTATATTTCCAAAAAGCTGTAGTTTAAAATAACACCAGATAAAACCTTAAAATCCATTATTAGTTGATTTAATAACTTGCAGCATATCAATATAACAGTATTATATAGCTGAGCTAGTGAAACAAATGAGATATTTCTGTATTGGCCATAATGAAAAGTTGCCAAAGATGTAGCAGTCATCAGTTAGGATTCCCACCCCCCACCCCCTAGAAACCAACTCTAGTGAAATCAGTCCCTCTAGGGGACATTTGTTCATGTCTAGAGATTTTTTCAATAGTTACACTAGGAATGCTCTTGGCATCTGGCAAGTTGAGACCCAGGATGCTGCAAAACATACTATAATTCACAGAACAGCCCCTCACAACAAAAATGATGTAGCTCCAGATGTCAATAGTGCTGAGGTTGTGAAACCCTGAGTTAACTTAAGCAAAGGGAAATTCACTGGAAGGGTATGAGTGAGATCATAGGATTGAAAGTAAGGCAGGAGAACCCAGCTGGAAGCAGTCGTGTAGCAGACACCACAGAGAATCTTGCAGGAACATCCCATGCTCTCCTATGGGTTCATCACTGGAATGGATAGACTTCCTCCAATGGTTTTTATTCTGCCCACAGTACAAAATCTGAGGTGGGGGAGCATTTAATCAATCTTCCTTGCCGGTTGGCTAAGGGACGGCAGTATACCTTAACTGAAGGCAATTCCTCCAAAGGAAGTCCATCCACTAGCAAGCACTTATTGACCGTGTAGTTATGATCTGGGTACTATTTAGGTGCTGGGGATAGAGAAGGGCAAAAGAGACAAAAATGCTCTTGTGGAGCTTATATTCTTATGATGCCAAGTCAGGGCAAATCTTTAAGTAATAACTTAAAGTTGAATGGTTGCCAAACACCCAAACAGATAAATACTTATATGTTAAGTGAAAAAAAGCAGGGAGTAGATAGTGTGTACAGTATTCTCCCATTTACTTTTTTTTTTTTTAAAACTTAGCATGTGTGTAAGGTGGTTTCTAGAAATACATAGGAGATCTTTTTTTTTTTTTTAATTACCTCGGGGGGGGGGCGCTGGATATGGGGAGAAGAGCCTACTTTTCATTACCCTTATGATGTTTTTCATTTTCATCATATATATTTTTTAGTTGATATTTTTAAATTAAATTTTAAAAGAAAAAAATCCTTGGTGGAAGTGAAGGATGATTGAAGGCTTTAAAAAGTCGCAATAGGGAGTTCCCATTGAGGTGCAGCGGAAACAAATCTGACTAGTAACCATGAGGTTGTGGGTTTGACTCCTGGCCTCACTCAGTGGGTTAGGGAGCCGGCATTGCCGTGAACTGTGGTGTAGTTCACAGACGCGGCTCAGATCCCGCATTGCTGTGGCCATGGTGTAGGCCAGTGGCTATAGTTCTGATTAGACCCCTAGCCTGGGAACTTCCATATGCCATGGGTATGGCCCTAAAAAGCAGAAAAAAGAAAAAAAAAAGTCACAGTATTGTGGTTTGGTTTATTATGGAAAAACAGAAAGAAAGGAAAAAGAAAATATGACTGTAAAGTGGCTTGTAATCATTCAATAAATATTTGTTGAACACCTACCTACCTTAAGTCTTTTTTGGACAAGGTGGAGTATAAATAAGTAAAAAAAGCATCAGCCACATATGGGATACTCTGTGAGGTGCTGTATCTGGCACAGGATTGGAATTTGAAAAAGATTTAACAACTGCCCTCAATGAGTGCTTGTTGACATCTACTTACTCAACACCTAATATGTGGTGTGTACTGGGCCCTTTATACACATTATTTCAAATATTAACAATGACCTTATTAGGTTGATGGCTTTGTCTCTTGCATCATAGATGAGAACTTGAGCATTGGAAAGATGAAGTCATAGCAAATTAGTGGCACAGATGACATTTGAATCCAGGTATATTTCACTTATACTTCAGAACAGTGTATGAGTATTTGAATAGTTAAATAACAAGAAGAAAATGATTTCTTATTGGAAGAGCAATCAGAGGACTGCCCATGATTAATTTTTGAGGAGTTTTACAGGTAAGTACTCTAGGAGCTCAGAGAAGGGAAAAGAAGTTGCTGCGTATTAGAGTGGTCTGAGCAGGCTTCATTGTGGAGGAGTGGTTTGAACTAGGTCTTGAAGGAGGAGTATATGAATGTATAAAGAGAAAGGCAGAGTGCCAATCTTTACTAAGCAGAGTGCCATCTTGAATCTAGAAACATCCCACCTAATCTGCATAGCCTCATTTGAGAGATGAGGAAACAGAGACCTCCTCTCACCCCCAATCCAGCCAGGAATAGGCAATTAATAGGCATTAATTGTTGGTAATCTGATAGGTGTGAAGTGAAATTTCATTGTTTAGTCAAATGTTTACCTCTATTTTATAGCTTCTAGGTTTTACCTCTTGGGTAAGATGAATTAATGATAGAAGAAAAAGTATACATAGTAAACTGAAAGACCAGGATATACTCTTTTGGGAGATTAGATAATTCAATGTAAATAGTTTTCCTCTACTTAGGGAGTTTTAGGCCTTTATAAAGGTATTATAACTAATTTTATAGCCTACAGCTGAAATCTCAACTTGGTCAGCCTGAGAAAGATCACCCATTCGTTTATTCAACATCATTTCTTGAGCTCCAGCTATGTGCCAGACACTGTGGGAAACACTGAAGATACAAAGATGTGAATAATACATTGTTATATGTTCTTGTCATCAAGTTGTTTACAACTTAATGGAAGATACATGTTGTCATATATTTAAAGTATATGAAAATCTGAGCCAATACACATGTAGGCACTCCCTGAAACCTAGGAGTCCTTTTTGAGTCGTCCTTCTCCTTTAGCCCATCCTCCTATCCTTCAGTCATCACCAAGTGTCGTACATTTATCTCCTAAAAATCTTTCAAATCCATTTATTCCCATAACCCCTGCCTTCATCCCACTCCAGGTGCCTGTCATCTCTTACCTTGGACTATTCATAATTGGTCTCCCCACAGAATCTTTCATCCCCTTCAACTGATCTGACAATTGGCATTTCCAATCTACGCTTTCTTCCTTTGATTCCCAAGTAGAATGACTTGTTAAGAAATGTAGAACTGATCATGTTACATGTTTAAAATCCTTCTGTGGCCTGTTGAAATCCTGGTAAGAAGGAGCCAGTAGAAAGCATAAATTTAGCAATTTGGAGAAAATGGAAATTATCGATAAATTAGTCTTCCAAGCTTCATGAGGGCAGGACAGGAGCATACTTATTTTGTTCACTATTATATCCCCAATGCCTTGCACAGAGCCTGGCCCTTGGCAGGTGTTCAGTGAATTTAAAAAAGAGTCACACAAAAAAATAAAAATCATTTAAAGATCAAAAGAAAAGAAAAGAAATAAGAGCGACACTTCTAAGACTGGAATGAACGCTGAGACATTTCCCTGGAGTTGGAAGTATCAATACAAATTCATGATGGAGTTCCTGCTGTGGCTCAGTGGGCTCAAGGACCTAGTGTTGCCGCAGCTGCAGCATAGGTTGCAGCTGAGGCTTGGATTCAGTCCCTGTCCTGGGAACTTCCATATGCCATGGGTATGGCCATAAAAACAACAGCAACTGCAATGAAACAAACTCATGATTTTACAGATATAGATACATAGATATGTGCACACGTATGCTTTTAGCTCTTGTCTGCTCGGAGGGCCTAAGGCAGTTAATATCCCAGAACCAATGATTATACCTAATGCTATCTCCAATGAAGGGAACAAGGGCATTTTGGAGAAATTACTAATTCTAGACTGATAGGAAAAATACATGAGCCTATAACATCTGCAGTGCCAGAAAGTAGTGCCCCCAAAAATGACATGTCAGAAGGTCCTAGGAGTCAACTTGAAGGGACCCCAATGTCCAAACAAGGACATTTTGAGTAACAAAAGTAATAAAAATGAATTATAATCTGTAGAATATTATATGAATCTATCGAGTCTATGCTAATAAAAATAAAAGAGTAAATGCCACAGGAATAATTGATACAGACAAGAATCATTGATGGATGCTCAAGTTGGTGGGTGAAAGTATGTTGATAAACAGGATATTCACATAGTCAGAAAGTGTCTTCCCAAAGATATTTAGGTAAAAGGGGAAATATAGTAGCTTTACAGTGGAGGAATCTGGAAGACACTACCTTAATCAAGTGATCAAAGTTATTATCACCACAATGGGACTATTGCATATCATGTTCCTTCTGAAATTATGCACTTAGAAGGATACAACATGACTCCTGTGGTATTGTTGCCCAAAATGTATGACCTGAATTTGATTGTGAGAAAACATCAGAGACACCAAAATTGAGGGACATTCTACCAAATAGCTGGCCAATGCTCTTCGTGTCAAGGGCTTGGAGTTCCCTACTGGGCACAGTGGGTTAAGAATGAAACTGCAGAGGCTTGGGTCGATGGGGAGGCGTGGGATTCGATCCCTGTCCCTGTGCAGTGGCTTAAAGGATCTTGTGTTGCCGCAGCTGTGGCATAGGTTGCAGCTGTGGCTCTGATTCAGTCCCTGGCATGGGAACATCATATGCCTCAGGTGCAACCATTAAAAAAAAAAACTCGAGGTCTTGAACAACAAAGACTGAGAAGCTGTGCCATATTAAGGGAGACTAAGGAGGAGTTCCTATTGTAGTGCAGCAGCAATAAATCTGACTAGTATCCACGAGGGTGCGGGTTCCATCCCTGGCCTTGCTCAGTGGGTTGGGAATCCAGTGTTGCCACGGGCTGAAGTGTGGGTCGCAGACACGGCTCAGATCTCAAGTTGCTGTGGCATAGGACGGCAGCTGTAGCTCTGACCTCTAGCCTGGGAATTTTCATATGCTGCAGGTGCGGCCTTTTAAAAAAAAAAGGAGTCTAAGGAGACACGACCACAAAATGCAGTGTGATCCTGGGTTGGGTTCTTAGAAGGGACATTAGAGGGCCAGTTGGTAAAATAAGGTCTAAAAATTAGATCATAATATTGAATCAATATTACTTTTCTGATTTTGATAATTATACTTAAATTAACATTTAAGATGTTAACATTTGGAGAATGCTGTTGAAAAGCATAGGGAAATTCTTTTTTGAAACATTTTTGTAATTCTGAAATTATTTTAAGATGAAAGTTTTTTTTTTTTAAAAAAAGGTAAAATAAAACTCCACTTTTAATAGTTTTGTATTGTCCTTGCCTACTTTTATCTGCTTTACTTTACTCCCCACCTCGCTCTGACTTCCCAAATGAACTTTGAGCCCTAGCATGCTGGCCACTGGCTTTCTTCTTTAGTTCCTTGAATATGCCATGGCTCCTTCTCTTCAGATCCTGAAGGTAGGAAGAAACATGTATTCTTTTTGCCTGGAGCATACTTCCTTTGCACTTTATGCTTTTGTTCTTTAAGGCTTATTTTACTTACTCTAGCAAACCCCCTCCCTGACCCCCTCATTCAGGTCACAATATTATATGGTTTCGTAACATCTGGTACTTTTTCATAGTATTTTTATTGCAACTGCCATGAAATTATTTATTATGGAACTTACTGTTTCAAGTCTCTGTCACTCACTGGAAATTAATGTTTGTAGGAAATGAAGAGATCGTGTCTTTTTTTGCTCAGTGTTATTTCCCTATTGCTTTGCACACTCTCCAGGACTGCTTGAGTAATTAATACAAGTCATGCAATGGAGCATCCTACCCCACCCTGCCAAAAAAAACCTCAGTGTGGATGAAACTGACACAGGAGATGTTTTAAGTTTGGGGAGATGAAGGTAGGGGCCAGAATTGGTGGCAGTGATAGGAAAGGATAGATGGAGGAGTCTTATCATGGAGGAGCCATAGGACTTGATAAGGGAGGAGGAAAATTAAAAAATGATTCAGGTTTAATCACCCACTTATAAAGGCACACAGTTGAAATGGCACTTGAGTCACTTTTCCAGCAGTATTTTATGAAAGGATGTATCTAGGAGTACATCTAGGAGTTCCCTTGTGGCACAGTGATTCAAGGATCTGTTGTTTTAACTGCAGTGGCATGAGTTTGGTCTTTCGCCCAGGAACTTCTACATGCTGCAGGTGAGGGCAAAAAAAAAAAAAAAAAAAATTAAACATGAAGTGTCTATTTTTTTTTTTTTTTTTTGCTTTTGCTTTTTAGGGCTATACCCATGCCATATGGAAGTTCACAGGCTAGGGGTTGAATTGGAGTCACACCTGCCAGTGACCTGCAGCACAGCTCATGGCAACACCGGGTCCTTAACCCACTGAGCAAGACCACGAATCGAACCAGCAACCTCATGGTAGATTCTTTTCTGCTGCGCCACAACAGGAACTCTGAAGTCTCTATATTTAATAAAAATGCCGTATGTCCATGGTAAAATGCTATATTATGTGGTAGATATTAATTGACATGCTAATTAGTGTATTTGGTATACTAAAAATTACTAGAGTATTTTAGTAAAAATATACCCAAAACATTGTAAATCAGCTTTACTTCAGTAAGATTAAAAATACTATATATCCATGATAAAATACTGTGCCCTGATAAACATTAAATGATAAACATGACTGTATGAGAATACCTGCGTATCCTTTTGTAATGGGTACTATGATACTCCAACCTAGATCCTCTCTTCATGGGTGAAGGACTCTCAGCTGCTGGGAATTTTAGTTCCTGATGGTGTGAAGCTTTGTTTTTGCTGGTGTTGCATTAGGTTGCAGGGAACCGCCACACTTTAGTTAATCCTACCAGGAACCCGCAGCCACTGACTGGCTGATTTAAGATGCAAAGGCCCAGCTTCCTTGCTTCATTTGAGGACAAGTCTGAGGGACCACCATCCCAGCTATCACAGGTATTGGCTGAGTTGCAACCACCTCGGGGGCCAGTGTCTCCCTCGGACTCATCTGGCTTTCCTCATGTCATTGCAGGTATATTTGCCAGTTGTGTCCAGCCTCAAGAAATCACTTGCTTGGAGTTTTGTTGTGGCTCAGTGGGTTAAGAATCTGACTAGTATCCATGAGGATGCGGGTTCAATCCCTGGCCTTGCTCAGTGGGTTAAGGATCTGGCGTTGCTGTGAGCTGTGGTGTAGATTGCAGACGCGGCTCGGATTCCACATTGCTGTGGCTGTGGTGTAGGGCAGTAGCTAAAGCTCTGAGTCTACCCCTCAGAACTTCCATATGCCACACATGTGGCCCTAAAAAGACAAAAAAAAAAAAAAATTAACTTATTTGAAAAACCCGATCTCAGAATCTGTCTCCAAGGAACCTAACCTATGGCATTATCTAATGTGCAAAGGTTGCCATCACTGGAATGTCTTTTTGTGTATCTGGGTTTTGCTTTTGTTTTCTCCCCCGGATACACCCCCCAAATGCCCAAATTAAATGTACACCTTGATGAATTTTCAAAAAGAGCTTCATTTTTATCAAAGAAGGAACAAGAAGTGAGTTCCCGTTGTGGCTCAGTGGGTTACCAACCCAATCGACTAGTATCCATGAGCACTATGGTTCAATCCCTGGCCTACCTCAGTGGGTTAAGGACCCAGCATTGCTGTGAGCTGTGGTGCAGGTTGCAGATGCTGCTTGGATCCTAGGTTGCTGTGGCTGTGGCATAGGCTGGCAGTTGCAGCTCCTGTTCCACCCATAGTCTAGGGCAAGTTTGGCCCTAAAAAGAAAAAAAAAAAGAAAGAAAAAGAAAGAAAGAACAGGAAATAGAGTTTGGAGAACCAGCTCCATTTCAAACTTCCTTGTGGTGAAAACTGAGAAAAAAGGATTTGCCAAGGAAAATCAGAAGTTTCTTGGGTTTTAAAAGAGCAGTTTTGTTCTTTTGGTTGACTACAGTGTACCCTGAAATGAGAGGAACATTCTAAGTACACTTCATAATATACTTGAAGTGGGGAAAATAATGAGTATCAGAGGAGAAACTGAATGATTTCACCAGGAGGAGAAAGGAAAAGGTGATCCTCCTGAAAGTCAAATACCTGTAAATCAAACATGTCAAAATTTTGCTAAACTTTTGAGTAACCAAGATTTTTCTATTAATCCGTCTCTTTATACTACTCTTTTGATTTTGAGGTGAAATTTCAGAATTCCTCCATGGTTTTGTTTATCAGTGATAAATATATTTATGAATATAAATATTTGTTCAGTTCTTTTTGTCTCTTACCACCACCCTCATTCTCTCCTTCCTGAATACTATAGCTGGCGTCCTAATCAACTCCCTCTGTTTCCACTCTTACCCCCACCACAGCCTGGTTCTTCCACAGAACCATGGTGACCTTTTCAAGACATGCCACTGCCCTGCCTAAAACTTTCCAGGGGATTCCCATCACATGTAGAAAAAAAAATCTAAAATCTTAATTTAGCTTAAAAGGCACTCCACCAGATGGCTCCTGCTTACCTTTCAGATCTCATTTTGTACCCCTTTTTCCTTCTTGACTTACTCTCTAGCTATGATAGATTAGATATTCCTCTAAAGCAGGGGTCAGAAAACTAAGGGAGGGTCAAATTTTGCCAGCAGCCTATTTTTGTACTGCCAGGGAACTAAGAAGAGATTGTTACATTTTTATTTATTTATTTATTTATTTAGAAGGTTTTTTTTTTTTTTTTTTTTTGGGGGGGGCTGCACCCATGGCACATGGAGGTTCCCAGGCTAGGGGTCTAATCGGAGCTGTAGCTGCCAGCCACAGCTGCAGCAGCACCAGATCCGAGACGCGTTTGAGACCCACACCACAGCTCATGGCAGTGCCAGATCCTTAACCCACTGAGCAAGGCCAGGGATCGAACCTGCAACCTCATGGTTCCTAGTCAGAGTCGTTAACCACTACGCCACGACGGGAACTCCTACTTTTTTAAAGGATTGTAAAGCAACTACAATAACAGGAGCAAAAAATGAAGAATATGCAACAAGATGGATGGGTCTTTTTATTCAGGTGTCAGGTGTTACTTCATCATTGAGGTCTTTAATAACCACCTAATCCAAATGCCTTACCAGATAGATACTCTCAGTCATATCACTTTTTTTGTTCTTTATAGCACTTATCTGATATTTCTTATTTTTCCATAACCATTCCCCTTCTCTCCCCAATCCCCCATGTAGAAAGATCTTTTCTTTCTTGTATACTACTTTTGAGTATTCTTAATCTTGCATTTAGACAGAAGAGAGGGATAGTGAGTGTCGGGAGCCTACTGCATAGTTGGTGCTCAATGCATGAGTGAATTTATAGATTATTTCTGTATATGAAGTTTAGGGCTTGTGCTTTCTTTTCTGTCTTCTCTGAGAGGACCTATATAGTGTAAACTGCAATGAAGAGCCACTTTGGAAAGGAGAAGCCAAACAATGTCTCTCTCTTAAGAGAGCAAATAAACTTCTCTTTTCCTCCTGGCTTTCCTTGGGAGAGGCCATTGATAGAAGAGTGGGGTGTTTCAGAGGGATGCCTCAAGGACTTCTTATTTAAAAATTAAAAAAAAAAGGTTTCTTCTTTTCATCTTTTCTTTTAAGAGAGGAATTTTTTTAGAATAGTAAGACTGATGGGAGTTTCATTCTCTTAGAGGCTCTGAGGCTCTTGGGTGAAGAAGGTAGGCAGAGGCCTCTGCTTGGGAGGTGGATTTAACACTAAGAGGAGCCAGGTCTATAAAAGAGAAGCCAAGAACAGTCTGAATAGGGTTTGTTTAGGTGATCAGGTGTGTGTGGGGGGATGATAAAAGCCCAATAGGCACAGGTCCTGGATTTTTATGGAGTGCAGTTATTTCAGATTGTCAGGCCACGTGTTTTTTGGCTTAGAAAAACTATGGTCACAAAAGCGGTGGGAGGCAGCAGGCTGATTGTAAAGAAAATGTGGGCATGATCCTCTGGGTGTGGCAGGATGTGAGAGCTAAGAGTTAAGCTTTGGAGCTTGGGTTTGAGTCAAAATGGACCTGTGCTTATTCATCCACTAGTAATGTCACCTTTGGCAAATTATTTAGCCTTTCTAAACCTTGGTTTCCTTATCTGAAAAATGAGAAGAATGATAATTTCTGTCTTTAGTACTACTATGAGGATTAACTGATAAGACATGTAAAATGCTTATTTAGATGCCTACATAAGTAACTAATCAGTTAGTATAGACATCTTCATCATCATTACCAGATGGTGAAGAAATTCTCTGAAGCTACAATTTTTTTTTTTTTTTTTTTTTTTTTGGCCACACCCTCAGCATGCAGAAGTTCCTGGGCCAGGGATCCAACCCAAAATGCAGCACTGACAACACCAGATCCTTAACCTCTGGGCAACCAGGGAACTCTTAAAGCTACACATTTTGAAACTAATAAACAATTAAATCTATATCCTCAGAATTCCCATTGTGGCTCAGAAGGTTACAAACTCAACTAGTATCCATGAGGATGTGGGTTCGGGATCCCTGGCCTTGCTCAGTGGGTTAAGGACCTGGCGTTGCTGTGGCTGTGGCATAGGCTGGCAGCTGCAGCTCTGATTTGACCCCTAGCATGGGATCTTCCATAGGTCTCAGCTGTGGCACACACACAAACCACAAAACAAAACCAACCCCTGTATCCTCTAGCAGTTAGGTGTATATCTCACTGTATTCTGCCCTAGGATATGGAAAGAGGTGGAGTAAGAAACATCTGAGTAGCAAGATCATTGTTGCTAGAAGAAGCATAGGCTTAACACAGCTCATTTGACTCCCAGTATTAAGCAGGAAGTAGACAAGGAAATTTGTACCTGAGTGTAGACCTTCCAGATAAACCCATCTGCATGTCAGTGTTAGCTTTGGATTTCAAACACTGACCTCTCTTGCTTTACATTTTATTAAAAATGTCCATGTACATGCTAATATGATTCTGATTAGGTGGAGCAGCTGTTATTATTATCTCTATTTTATTCTGGAGGAAACAAAGACTGAGAAATTAAGAGCATAAGCTTTAGAGTCATATTGCTGGGATTTGAATCCTGACTCCTCCACTTCTCAACAGTGTAACCTTGGGTAGGTTACTTAAGCTTACTAGGGCCTCAATATCTTCATCTGTGAAATGAGGGTAATGAAGTTATATACCTCTTAGGTTTGTGTGAAATTATTCTTCACATAAACAAAGTCCATGGTAAGGCCAATAGTATGTGCTCAATGAATATTTGTTATTGTTATCTTCCAGGGCCAGGCAGCTAATGAGTGGTAATGCTAGTGTCTAAATTTAGATAATTGGATTTCAGACCTCATGTCCTTTCCACACCCCACCTCCCTTGTATTAACAATGTTGACTTCCTGCCATTGTGATGATGTATGATCCGTAGCATTAGGACAGGTGGTCTAATTTGTTTTTCCAGAAGTGGTAGGAGATCCATCTAAAGGATACAGGTGGCACACATATCTATTTCTCAGCTTCCTTCATAAGAGAACAACTGTGGCTTCGGGACAAAGCTACACTGAAAAACTTTGGACTTTGGTTCAACTGGTTGGAGCAATGTACTGAGGATACCAGTCTGCTACAGGAGAAGACAGAGATAGCCTTCATTAAACTGAACCAATGGGAAACTTGTAGTATAGTTGAAAAAGCATGCATGCTAACTAGTAGGTTGGAAGACTTGAATCTTAATCTTGGATCCACCACTCATTAACTATGTCTTGTAACCTTTGCGAGCCTGGGTTTCCACATCTTTATTTACTTTTTATTTTTCTATCTTTATTGAGATATAATTGGCTCCTGCATATTTAACATAGGGATCCCAATAGTAATCCTTGGTGCTGTCATCTGTTGACAGTCCCTTTGTGGAAATTAGGAAAAGGTGCCTTTCCTCCAGGCAGATGCAGCACTGCCACTAAGGTTCATGAGCTTGGTGCAGAGCATATATTAGACTTCAGTCTCCACTAGCCTCCTTGGCCAGTCTTCTGGTGCACTGCAGAAGCAAACACGAGGGCCCTGTCTGTGCTGTTTTTCTCCACCACACAGGGCTGCTGATATCAAGTGAGATAATAAGGTGAAGGAGTTTGGTAAACTCCTCTGTGAATGTGAGGGATGGATATCACGCAAACACTACTTGGTTTCAAACACCAGGATCCAACAGTGACCTGGGTAGATACACTGACCATTGCCCTTCCCTTTGGTTCTGATGATCCTGGTAACTCATTAACTTGTACAACATCTGCTGTGTACTTGTATAGAGAATGTGGCCAAAAAAGGTTTTCGCCATCATTTTAAGCCTAGACCAGCCTTTCTCTTGGTCTCTGAAGACCAAAATCAGTTCTTTTGATGATTCAACCTTTTGAAAACAATCATGTTGTTTTTCGAACACCACGGAGTAGGGCTGGGTCCTGGTGGAATTTGGAATTTTTTGGTTAAAACTTATCTCTACTTTTCAGGCAAAGGTCATTAGTATAAAAGCTTTGTGTCAAGGGGAGAAAGATAAGTTGCTGAACCAGAGTTTGCCCTCTTTTCACACCTTTGAAGCCCAGGCTGTCTGCTGGGCTGTTTCGATCAAGTAGGACAAAGAGAATCTGCTTGTGTGAGTCACTAATGAAAAGACAGTTTAGAGTCAGACAAAACTGAAATTAGGTCCTAATTCTGACACTTAATACTTTTGTCCCCTTGAGCAGGTAAATCACCTAAGTTTCCATTTTGTCATCTGGAATTGGGGACAATAACAGTACTTACCACATAGGGCTTTTTGTGTGGATTAAATGAACTAATATGTAGAACACTCTTAGCACACAGTAAATGCTCCATAAATGTTAGCTCTTATTACGAGGCTCCTTGCTAAAGGTACTCTACCAGACTTTGAAGAACAAAAGCATAAGTTCCAGTGCCTTCCCTGAAGAAGTTTAGAGTTCTAGTTGGGAGTTAACATAATTATATCAGAAAAAGCAAATAAAAATGCAAAGCTGTGAAGGTGTGGTACAGATAAATAGGATTTTTAGGAACTAGTGTTTGAACTAGGCCCCGAAGAAAGGTGAAATTGGCGTAATAGAGAGAATGAGAAGGGTATGCCACATGGTTTAGCAAGGTTTAGCACCATGACTAGGCCAATTTGCCTGAAGAAGTGGGGCTAATGCTGTCTGAAACATAAGCTGCGCTTAGAAGGAGAAAACCCTAAATACTAGGGTTAGCATTTGCTCTTGTCCTGTAGATAATGATGCGTGATATGACGAAACTTGCACATGGAAACGTCTAGCAGGCAGCTGGAATGCTCTTGGGAAAAATGCTTAAAGCCATAAGTAAAACTTTGGGAATGGAAGTTGAATGTGGAAGTTGGTGATACTTCCAAGGCCAGCCCCTTGAGAGGGGCCTGTTGATTCAGTTTAATGAGGGCAACTTTCGAACAGCATTTAAGGTGAAATGGTGAAATTGGAGATTTGAAGAACAGCTTAAACATTACCCAGGTAGAATTTGCTTCTCTGAAGTCTTCTGAACACATGGCCTCTTGGAATAATATTTTAAATAATATTTTAAAATAAAAATTTTAAATATAAAATGGTATTGTTTTGGGGGAGAAGAAACAACCCATATAAAGCCTGAGTATATTTTCTGAAATAATTTTGCAACTTTCGTAGTCTCCAGAGGGTTCTTGTAACTGAGCTACTATACTGAGAGTAGGAAAATGAACAAGCTGTAGTTGACATGGAGACATGCTGCATCAAAAGCAGTAAAGGCAAGGACATTGTGAGGAGGGGATTCAACTGGCCAATGGATAAAAATCTAAAAATAGTGTGGGATGATTTTTTTAAGAGCACAAATTTAGTTTCTGTGTAAATTTACCCCCCCCCCCTTTTTTTTTTTTGTATATGGAGCTTCCCAGGTCAGGGGTTAATTGGAGCTGTAGCTGCTGGCCTACCCCACAGCCACAGCAACACTAGATCCTTAACCCACTGAGCGAGGCCAGGGATCGAACCTGTGTCCTCATGGATACCAGTCAGATTTGTTTCTGCTGAGCCACAATGGGAAATTCACTTTACACATTTTTGATGCATAAAACTTTTTATATAAAAATATCTGGTCTTGGTGTTCCCATCATGGCTCAGCGGAAACAAATCTGACTAGTATCCATGAAGATGCAGGTTCCATCCCTGGCCTCACTGAGTAAGTTAAGGATCTGGTGTTGCCCTCAGCTGTGGTGTAGGTTGCAGATTCAGCTTGGATCTGGTGTTGCTGGGGCCACAGCTCTGATT
Organism: Sus scrofa; assembly: GCF_054392235.1. Classification (NCBI taxonomy): domain Eukaryota; kingdom Metazoa; phylum Chordata; class Mammalia; order Artiodactyla; family Suidae; genus Sus; species Sus scrofa. The sequence goes on along the minus strand of NC_139396.1, from coordinate 126,053,485 downwards.
TGACCCCTAGCCTGGGAACCTCCATATGCCACGGGTGCAGCCCCAAAAAGCCAAAAAAAAACCCATATATATATATATGGTCTACTAAACATTCTTCCGAAGCCAAGATAAACACAGATACATGAAGTATATACGAATATTAGGATTTTTTCCTTTTTCAAATTTGAGATATAGTTGACATATGAGTTTTAGGTGTACATCATAATGATTTGATATTTGTACATATTGCATAATAATCACCACATAAGTCTAGTTAACATCCATCACCACACATAGTTACAAATTTTTTCTTGTGATAACTTTACAGATCTACTCTCTTAGCAACTTTAAGTATACAATACAGTATCATTAACTATAATCCCTGTGCTGTATGCTATATTTCTGTGACATAACTTTTGATCACCTTCATGACTATTAGTTTTTAAAATAAACTTAATTACAATTGAAATCTAGAAACATGGGGAACATAGATGAAGAGTTTTCATCTTTTTTTCTCTAATGGAATACACATTTATATGTCATTCTTTGAAAGAAAATCTCCAGCTGATAAACATAGGCTGTAAGTACATAAACATATCTTTACTGTTTCATTATCACATGAAAATGAAGAAGAATGACAGAGTATTAAACATATTAGGATGCTGAAAAGGACTTAATCTTATTTGGCATAACAAAAGAGTAGAGACTTTTTTCTACTTTAGGTTATTATCAGAGCAAAACTATAATATTATTCTTTGTTGTGTACATTATGCATACATTGTTTTCATATTAGAGGTTCTTTTAACTAGGAAGTATAAACTGCTGCAACTTTATTAAAAATTTTGCTAATGTGTATCAGAAACCTTAATATTGTTCCTTTCAACCAGGTGCATTTTTTTCTTTAGAAATATGTCTTTAAGGAGTTTCGGTCGTGGCACAGCAGAAATGAATCCGACTAGGAACCATTAGGTTGCCGGTTCGATCCCTGGCCTCACTCAGTGGGTTAAGGATCTGGTGTTGCCATGAGCTGTGGTGTCGGCCTCAGATGCAGCTTGGATCTGGTGTTGCTGTGGCTGTGGTGTAGGCCTGCGGCTACAGCTCTGATTCGACCCCTAGCCTGGGAACCTCCACATGCTGTGGGTGCAGCCCTAGAAAAGACAGAAAGACCAAAAAAAAAAAAAAAAAAAGGAAGAAGAAAGAAAGAAAAAGAAATATGGCTTTAAAGAAACAATCAGTTTGGAAAAATAGCAAAAATGTAGAAACAAATGTCCTATAATGGGAGAAAGGGTGAATTAATTACCCCCAATTTTAGTGCGGAATATCTTCATTAAACATTAAATATAGTGTCATTAAGGATAGTGTTTTTGAAATACCTTTAATGGCAAAAGAATTTCTCTTCATCTGATGTGAAGTGCTCTAAGGAGTTCCTATTGTGGCTCAGTGTGTTAAGAACCCGACATAGGAGTTCCTGTCGTGGCTCAGTGGTTAATGAATCCGACTAGGAACCACGAGGTTGCGGGTTCCATCCCTGGCCTTGCTCAGTGTGTTAAGGATCCGGCGTTGCCGTGAGCTGTGGTGTAGGTTGCAGACATGGCTCATTTCCCGAGTTGCTGTGGCTCTGGCGTAGGCCAGTGGCTACAGCTCCGATTCGACCCCTAGCCTGGGAACCTCCATATGCCGCGGGAGTAGCCCAAAGAAATAGCAAAAAGACAAAAAAAAAAAAAAAAAAAAAAAGAATATTGTAATAGAGATGTGTGTGGTGTAGAAGTATATAAGGAAGGAATGTGCACTTCTGTTCACATGATCAGGGAAATCTACAAAGAGGCGACGTTTGAATTGGGTTCTAGTGGGTGAGTAGGAGTAGTTTATTAAGAGGTAGAAAGGCATTTCAAGCAGAAGGAATACGTGCAGAGGCGTCATAGTGGAAGAGCATGACCCATCCAGGGACCTGAAGTAGTTTGATATGACTGGAAAGAAGAGTAGAAGAGATAAGTTTGTATTTTAGCTTCTTGGCAAGGGAAACGTAATGAAAGTGTTTTAGGAAGGGTCATACCATAGTAAAACTGTGTTTGATTATTCAGGCTTTGGGACAGAGGCCACGTTTGGAAGGGTATTAGATGTGAGACATTAGGATACTACTGCCCTAATTCAGATGAAGCATTATGCCAGCTGTGAATGAAGAAGGGGGCATTTTCAGCAGAAATTTAGGAGGCGCAATTAACAAGTTTTAGTGGCTAATTGGACTTGTTGCTCACTGAGGGGGAAGGGAAAGCCAAAATCATGTCCATCATTCCTAACTTAAGTGACCAGATGGATGCTGGTACCATCAAACAGGATTAAGATAAGTAAACCAGGAGTGAAGCAGAAGCCCATTTGTGGGAGGAGAGGTGTTACAGGATCCTTGGATAGAGAAATTGTTACTTAAATAGTGCTTTGGAGTTTAGCAAAAAGATTTGTTGTGGAAACCTAGATAGTGGTGAACTCAGTTTCCCAGTTCGTGAATGTAATACTTTCCAGGGAGAGAGTAGGAGAATTAGGAAAACCCTGGTGGAAGTTGTACTGAGTGGCCAAGAGACTAAAAAGAAACTTTAGAAGTGAAGAAGCAGGAGAGCAGTGTCTTCAAAGATGATGGAGTACCTTTTTTTTTTTTTTTTTTTTTTTTGTCTTTTTGCCTTTTCTTGGGCTGCTCCTGTGGCATATGGAGGTTCCCAGGCTGGGGGTCTAATTGGAGCTGTAGCTGCCAAGCCTACGCCAAAGCCACAGCAACTCGGGATCCAAGCCGAGTCTGCAATCTACACCACAGCTCACGGCAACGCCAGATCCTTAACCCACTGAGCAAGGCCAGGGATTGAACCTGCAATCTCATGGTTCCCAGTCGGATTCATTGACCACTGCGTCATGATGGGAACTCCAATGATGGAATACTTTTGGAATTCCTGCTGTGTCGCAACGGTATTGGTGGCCTCTTGGGAGCTCTGGGATACAGGTTCGATCCCCAGCATGGCACAGTGTGTTAAAGATCTGTCATTGCTGCAGCTGCAGCTTGGATCTGATCCCTAGCCCGGCAGCTCCATGTGCCTCAGGAAGGCAGAAAAAAAAGACAATGGAATACTATTGTGTTAGTTTTCTACTGTTCTATAACAAATTACCACAAGCTTAATGGCTTAAAAAAAACCCACTCATTTATTAACTTATGGTTCTATAGGTCAACATGACTGAGTTCTCTGTTTAGGATGTCAAATCCACTTTCAAGTTCATTCTTGTTGACAGAATTGCAATTATAGGACTAAGGTTCCTGTTTTCGTTCTAGCTTGGAATCTTGGACGGCCATCTTAGAATTCTGCCTGCTACAAGTGTTTTATGAAGGATAAATGGCAAATAAAATAAGAATTGAAAAACTGTCGTTTGGTCCTTGGTGACTTGTCAGTAGCAAGAACAATTTTAGCACGATGGTAGGAGCAGAAGCCAGATGCAGTCAACTGGAAGTGAGAATGAAGTAGAGCTAGGATTCAGAGGTTTCTTTCAAACAGCCTATCTGGAATGGGAAGAAGAAAGTTAGGCATAATTAACTGATAATCCAGGTCTCAAGAAAACTAGATGGAATGAGCTCTAGACTGCAGATGGAAGGATTAATTGTGGACCTGCAGGGAAACTCAGCTTCCTGTGAGATAGGAGGAAAGCAAATATGAGTGGAAATACAGATAAGTTTGTTAAGGGCGTGTAGGCAGCTGAGAAATTGAGCATATTACTGCCTAATATGTTCATTTTCCTCTTAATGGTTAGAGACAGGGTCAGTAAAAAAGCAGGTGAAGGTTTTGATTGCTACTTGGAGCCTAGGAGGTCTTTCATAAAATTGTTGAATGAATGAATGAATTGAAGACTAATGGACAGAGAGGCAAGAAACGTAAAGAACCGCAGGTGCTCTTCAAACCACACCTGACTCATCTGGCTCCCCTTTTGTTCCCTTTGTCTTGTTCTGTTCTCAAACTTAGTCTGATTTAGAATTGCTTAACAGGTCCTTACTCAGAGGATGCGGACTTCCTTCTTGTAAATAGGCCTTAATAATCTTAAAAGCTTTCTAGGTTACTTAGGGAGTATCTAATTTACCATAGTTGAGCAAAATTATTTTTTCCCTCCTTATGCTCTGAGGTATTTGAAATCAAGGGATTTGAGCTTTTCTCATCTTTGCATTTAGTGCCTCTATTACAAGTCTGGCACATAGCAACTCCCCAGTTTATTTCTGTAGCTTAGATGACCCAGACTTAAGGCTCCCTTTCTTATGTGGCCAGATAGTGCTATTTTTTCCTTTTTATCCTACAGAAGATAGTTAACCTTTACATATACAGGTTTATATTTTATAAATTTAAAGAAAGTATAACAAAAATGCAAAAAAGTGCAAAAATCCTAGGTGTCCCGTTTTCTGAATCTTGAAATACACCTGTGTAACAGTATCTAGTTAAAGGAACAGAGTATATCATCAGCATCCCTGCAGCCTCCTTTCATGTCCCCTATCAGTCATTATTTCTCTGCAGAAGTCACCAGCATGCTGTCTTCTAGCCCTGTAAATTGGATTTATTAGAACTTTATATAAATGGAATTATGTAGTATGTATTCTTTGGTGTCAGACTTTTTTCACTCAGCATTGTAGTCATGCAGTTCATCTATGTTATGAGTTGAAGTCTATTCATTATCTTTGCCTTATGATATTCCATTTTATGACTCTCACAAATTTACTTATTCAATCTATTGTAGATGGACATTTGCATTTTTCCCCAGATTTGGGCCATTATGAATAATGTTGCTTTAAACATGTCTTTTGGTGAACATATGTTTGCATCTTTGTTTGATATATATATAGAGAGAGAGAGAAATGCAGAATTACAGGGTTATAAGGTGTGTCAATATTCACTTTAATAGTTCCTGCTAAATAGTTTTGCAATGTGGTTGTCTAGTTATACTAAATTAAATTATACTTCCTTCAACAGTGTTTGAGCATGAGTTGCCCCACACCCTTGCTAATGTGTGGTATTGTCTGTTTTTTCCAACTTTAGGCTAGCCATTCTGGTTTTATTTTTTATTTCTCTGATGATTAGTGAGGTAGAGCACCATATCATATGCCTTTTGGCCATTTGAATATCTTTTGTGGGAGCCTCTTGCCCGTTTTTCTCTGGGATGTTTGTTATTAATTTGTAAGAGTCCTTTATATACTTGGATTACAAGTCTTTTGAAAAAATATGCATATATGTTGAATATATTTTTCCCTTTCTGTGATTTTTCATTGTCTTTTGGTTATTCATTTAATTTATTAAATTTCTCCTTTATAGTTACTGCTTTCCCGTTGAAGACATTGTTGCCTACTCTGTCATGAAAACATTCTGTTCTTTTTTTTTTTTTTTAATTAAAAAAATTCTTTTGGCTGCACCTGTAGTATATGGAAGTTCCCAGGCCAGGAATTGAATATGAACTGCAGCTGTGACCTAAGCCATAGCTGCAGGAATGCCAGAGCCTTAACCTGCTGCTCCACAGTGGGAGCTCTCTATATTCTCTTAAAGATTTTATTGTTTATTTTTTACATTTAGACCCGCAATCTGCCTGGAATTTATTTTTGTGTATGGTGTGGCAAGGATGAAGATCTCTTTTTTGCCATATGGATATTCAGTTGACTCCAATATTCTGTATTGAAAAGACCATCCTTTCATTACTGCAGTATTACAGTTTTCATAACCTTTTGGTCCATTTGTCTATTTGCTTATTCTTGTGCCAATAACCACACAAGCTAATTCCTATTGCTTTATAATAGGTCTTAATATCTGGTAGTACAAGTCCCTCTAGGTTTATTTTTGCCACCTAGATTGCCTTGGTATTCTTGGCCCTTTGCATACAAAAGTAAATTTAATTTAATAAATATTTACTAAATACCTGTTTATTATGTGGTAGGCACAGTCATGGATGTTGGGCATGTCGCTGTCAATAAAATAGGCCTGGTCCTTTCCTTATAGTTGGAAAAGCCACTCACATAGAGTGAGATGAGAAGAGGGCTTAGGATAGAGCCCCGAGGAACTCAATATTTAAAGTCAGTTTGCAAAGAAGACAGAAGGAGTGTGTGTGCGTGCACATGTAGGCAAGCTTGTAAAGTCCCAAATGCAAGAACACCAAGGAAGGATAACATGAAAGAAGCCAAAGGAAGAAGATATATCTAGAAAGTATGGTCAGTTATGTCAATGTTGCTATATAAGGTCAAGCAAGATAAGACTAACAAAACATCCTTTGGACTTAGCTCTTAGTGGCTATTGTGAACTTAATGAAGCAGCTTTTGTGGAGGGGTATAGTGTGTGTCTTTATTAGATTGTAAACTCTTAGATGGGAACAAAGTTCCCTGTTCAATTAGTGCTTAATGAATGTTATTTCATGATGATAATCCAATGATCTGCATACTGGTGAGCATTGTAAGGGTCAAAACTGTTTTATCCCACTTCCCATTCTTGCAGCTGATGAAGAAGTAATTGCTTTTGTAAATGGAGAGTAGTTTAATACTTACCCAAACCTTGGCTGTTTTAGATAATCAAAAACTATACTTCATCCATCCGTTCATTACATGTATTCATTTATCCAGCAACCACCAGCTACCCACAACTTAACAAGCCCTGTGCCAGAGATGTAAGTCAGGAAAGAAGGAAGCCTAGAAAAATGTTTTTGATCCATATATAATACCTCAATGAGTTAACTTTGCAGTTGCAATCTCTTTTTGCAGCCTTCCATGACTATTCAAATAGGGACTATGGTTAAGCTTCGTGACCTAAAGACAAAATTTCAGAAAATGCTTCTTTTTTGGTTAAATAAAAGACAAGATTTCAGTAGAGAAGGTCTTTGTTTTTGTTGGGGGGGTCCTCCTATAATTTTCTTGGCTGTGCCTAAAGCATGCAGAAGTTCCATGGGCCAGGGATTGAAGCTGCTCCATAGCAGTAACCAGAGCCACAGCAGTGATAATGCCGGATCCTTAACCCACTGAGCCACCAGGGAACTCCTCTCCTATAATTTATTGTTTGCCTGGTATTAATTACACTTTGGTATATATTTGAGCCTTCTCTTTAAATTTGAGCGCTCATTTTAGGAATGGAAGAGCAGAGATAGTTCATTTTCAAATACAATAAAATTACATTAAGTATGGGCAGTGCTAATTATTATCATTTATCAAGAGTCAGAGGCCAAAGTTTATTTTTCTTCATTGGGTGAATTATTGGTAAATCTGTACTTGGGGTGAGGTGGATTGATAAATGCCCAAGTAAACAATCTTCAAGAATACCTGAATAACTTAAGAATTTACTTTACCAATAAAATCTTGACATATTAATTTCAAGTAATTTTTAAAAATCTATTTCTTAAGACAAGTCTTGGTAAGGATTTTATGAGGGGACTGTTTTTTTTTTAACTTAATTGAAGTACTTTAAAATGTAGAAGTTTGGTAGGCTAGGGAAGTCTTCAGGAATAAGATTAACCTTGAGTTGATCCTTACAGACTCTAGAATGAATATGGTGAGTATAGCACTTTGGCAGGAGTAAAGCATTCTTTAGGAAAGTAGAGGAGAAAAAAAAAAAAAAACGGGTAATATATGCTAAGTTCACACAGGAATAAGACCATTTAGTTTTTTTTGTTTTTTTTGTCTTTTGTCTTTTTTTGTTGTTGTTGTTGTTGTTGCTATTTCTTGGGCCGCTCCCGCGGCATATGGAGGTTCCCAGGCTAGGGGTCCAATCGGAGCTGTAGCCACCGGCCTATGCCAGAGCTTCAGCAATGCGGGATCCGAGCCGCATCTGCAACCTACACCACAGCTCACGGCAACGCCGGATCGTCAACCCACCGAGCAAGGGCAGGGACCGAACCCGCAACCTCATGGTTCCTAGTCAGATTCGTTAACCACTGCGCCACGACGGGAACTCCCCCATTTAGTTTTTTAAAAAGAGATTTTGGGGCATCCTCATTGTGGCTTAGTGGGTTAAGGCCCTGATATTGTCTCTGTGAAGATGTAAGTTCAATCCCTGGCCTTGATTGGGGGGTAAAGGAGCTGGTATTGCCTCAGCATAGGTTGCAGATATGGCTTGGATCCTGTGTTGCTATGGCTGTGGTTGTAGGCCTCAGCTGCAGTTCTGATTTGACCCCTAGCCTAGGCACTTTCATATGCTGCAGGCGCAGCTGTAAAAAAGAAGAAAAAAAGAAAAGAAAAAGAAAAAAAAAAAAAGAGCTTTTGACAGATTGATTCTAAGTGATTTTTTCCTCTTCAATTGTTAGTTTTGGTTTTTTCCTTAGAAGTAACTAGAAACAAAGACTGCTGCAAATTGTAGTCTCTGGTAGTACTACTTTAGTTCTAATTGGTGAAGAGGGGAAATAGATAATTAAGACAGTTTTAAATGATGCTTAACATTTTTAGTTGCAAGTTCAACCAGCATAATCATCAACTGACATTTACTCTGAACCCTTTGGACTAAATGGCATTGAACCAAACTCCCAAAGAAACACTATCTTTTGCTTATGTGAGCAAGCTGGTAATTGAACTATTGCTCTCAGAAGTTATAGATACCAGTTGATGTTAAGATGTTGTGAGATTCCAGCCTTGGAGTCAGGAGGTTAAGATAGTAAAAATGTACACTGAAAAAAAAATGTTTGTATAGAAACTATCAACTTTCTATCTTGAATGAAGAAGTCACTGCCCTAGGCAGTGAAATGTTAAACACGTCAAATTATTTTTTAATATTTTACCAAGTACAATTTTAGCTTAGAAGAGTTGAATTTTATTTGATTGATCATTGTATGAATAATACAAGGTAAACTTTCATTTTGATGAGTAAAATAAGGAGATGAGTTGCTTTAGAGCATATCAAGTAGAATCTCGAAATAAGTGAAATTTGTGCCTTTATTGAAAATCAAATATGGGAGTTCCCACTGTGGAATAGTGGGTTAAGGATCGAGCGTTGTCTTTGTGGTATGGGTTTGATCCCTACCCCCTCCCCACCCCCTCAGCTCAGTGGGTTAAGCATCTGGCATTGCCAGATCCCTGGCCGGGAACTTCTATATGCTGCAGGCGCAGACAAGAAAAAGAAAATCAAACACAAAGAAACCTTGGTGTATGTAAGACATAAGCAGAAAACTAGTGGATACCAGTGGGAAGAGGGGAGGGGCAAGATAGGGGTATGGGATTAAGAGATACAAACTACCATGTGTAAAATAGATAAGCTACAAGAATATATTGTATAGCACCGAGAATTATAGCTATTATTTTGCAATAACTTTCAATGTAATATAATCTATAAAAAATTGAATCATTATGTTGTACACCTGAAACTAATATAAATATGGTAAATCAGCTGTACTTCAATAAAAATACAGAAAATCAATTAAAAAAAGAAATATTGGTGGATAGGTGTCAAATTTGTGACTGAACCTATTTTTAACCTGACCTCCAAGGTTAATATCACGTTTAATATTAAGGTACTTTTCATTTTATCATATTAAACATGTTTATTTAAAATATCAGATTTTAAGCAGCACCCCTACCCCCCCCCCCATCCTTCCCCATCCTATCTCTTTCGCTATGTTAGAGTTCCTATTGCTGGCTACCCAGTTATTACCATTCTATTACCATTTAAGGTGGCTCTGCTGGATTTATTTATCTTGAGTCCTATGATCCAGTTTTTCTTTTAACCTGGCTTCCTAAATCAAGTTGACAAACCAGTTTATTTTCCCCCCTATTCATCTCGACAACTCGTGATTAGATTGGTTAGGAAGATAAAATGTAATTCGGCACAATCTCTTTCCCTTAGAGTCGTATTCGCGAGGCTTCCTCCTTTCCTGGCTGAACGTGCTTTAGTCGGGCAGAGTACCTTGTGAAGGACTTCAGCCCCCACAGTTCCCTGTGTGCGCATGCCCTCTCTTCTTACAGTTGTCAAAGTGCTTTTGCCAGAGCGGTCACATAATCAACCCGAAAGAAGAAAATAAATACTGTACATTTAAAAATTTTATCGATCCTTAAAAACTGGACACTCAAAGGTAACTGCTGCTAAGAATTTGTTACTTGAAATTGGGCGATTGCATGTAAAGGAAGGTCTATTGTGTGTGTGGTGGGGGGAGGGGAAGGAGGTATCTATTTCTCGGACTTTGCTGTAAATAAGAAAAAAGAAAAAAACAAACCAAAAACCCACCCAAACGAACAAACTGTACAAGCAATTACTGACATTGCATATTACCTTTGTAAATGTTATTCTAATCTATTGCTTATCTTTTGTTTAAAAGGGTCTTATTTATTAAAGATGGGTCTTGACCTTGACAGTGAATTTATGCAGAAAGTGAAATTTGTCTTTAAGGAATGTTGAGAAGAGACATGGGTGTTCCTGGTATGGTTAAATTTCTAAATTTAATAAATATATTAATGTTAGTCATAGCCTTAAAATATTCTGAGTCCACCTTACTTTTTCGCTTTTTTGCTGTAGTACAGCATTAATTTTTTTCACCAAGAACATATAGTTAAAACCGAAAGCATTAACAGAAAGCATTAATATGAGCATTGGTAAAGCTGAGTGATATTAAAATTATAATCAAATGCACATTTCAGCCATGATGATATGCCTATTGTAAAGACAATTCTAGCCCACTGGAAGAGACTCAAATCCCAGATTATAATGGTTTACTGCAGCACCGCTTAAACCAAGAATGAAAATGTCTCTTTCTATATCCGTTTCCTTTGGCAGCAATAGAACTTTGTGCTCTTGTGAATCCAAGCTTTGCTTGCCTCTTTGTCATATTTTACAATACTGATTAAAGACACTATTTTAGACCAAGGGAACTAAGGAACACAAAACCAGTCTGAAGGAGGTTTTCTTGATAGTGGCTGGCAATTTGTGCTGTGTATTGGGTTGGGGTTTTTTGGTGGGGGGCTGGGAAGGGAGGAGTAGAAAGGGAAGTTAAGTGGCTTGTGAAGCTTTTCCTTGAGCCCACTCTTTTGTCTGTGTATGAAACTTTAAAATGAAAGATTAAAATTTAAAAGATATTATTCAATAAAATAGTAGAGCTACTTTTAATCCCATTTCTTAGTCTGACATATTTTGCTTTAATAGCTAAGAGTGGTAGCATATGTTTTCTAACACATTTATTTTACAGCTGTTATTATCATGAGAATGTCCAAAGGCAGAACTTCTCTGTGTTTCTAAATGTCCTTTCACAAGTGTCCTGAAAAGATGCTTCTCCAAGTATGAGTTAATTAACTGCGTTAAATATATTAATAACTTTGTTGCAATTATACTGAATCATCATCTAAAAATAATTATATATTTGGTCATATGCTCTTTGAACATGTCAAAATATTTGTTTTCAGGGTCTGAGCACTGTAATATTTATGTTTTTAAAACAATTAACATGTTCTAAGGGATGAGCTAACTCAGTGATAACTATGTATATGGAAATCTGGTTTTGAGCGATTACTATTTTCATCCTTGAATGATAAAACAGGCTTATGGCAGAGGTGAATATAGCCCTTCTATGCGAAATGGAAAATACCATACACTCCTTATATGGCTAAATGAGGCAGTGATGGCAATGCACTATAATTACAATGTATGAGAATTTGGGACTTTGTACTATGCTATTTTTAACACTTTAACTAGCATATGGTAATTCAGGGTCTTCAAACCATAATCTTTCACTGCTAATACTAGTGATAAAAGAATGGATTCTAAATTTGCCGAAGTCTTGTGATCAAGGCAGCAGCAGGGGGATTCAAAGATGAAAATCTGGCAACCTCAGAACTATCTTGACTTTCTACTTAAATCTTAGAGGGATTTTTTTTTTAAGCCCCACCCCCACCCCATAGTCGGTGTCCCTCCCCACCGCCCCCTCCTCCCTCTCTCTCTCTCCTTCTCCCCTCCCTTTCTCCTTCCCTCCCTCCCTCCCTCTTGTGCTCTCACTCTCTCTGACCTCAAATCCAACCAGAACACTTCTTCACTCTGCAGAGAAATTCTCAGGCTCCTGTTGAGACCTGAACCCCTGAGATGTCAGGAAATCTCTTGTGTGGCAGAATTGGAGACGCGAAAACCGGAGAATAAGCAGAAAACCCTTAATCCTTAGAGTAACAAGAAGCAAGCACTTCTAAATGTATCAGTAGATTTTTACCTCTTTAAAAACAGTGGGTTTCTTAAATGTCTCCTAACAAAATGGAGTAGCTGCAGTTACTGGGAGGCCAGAGAATGATTGTGCAGCTGAGTCCTCCTCCTAACAAATGCCAAGGATTTCCTCCCTCGTGGTTCGCCGCTGCTAAATGAAACAATTATCAAGGCAAGAAGGCAGTTTGCTAATCAAGGGGAATAAGACTACTGTTTCTTTAAAGTGCCCGAACTGGGAAGGGGGGAAGAAAGGGTCGTGTGTGGTGTCTTTTTAACCTTGCTGAAGGACGCAGCAGTATTTATTGACGTATGCAAATAGCTGGGGGAGGGTGGTGCTTGGGAAAAAACAGGAACCAGAATCAGTTTCTCATTGCAGGGTGAACGCTCTGAGTTCCGGTGAAGGGAAAAGAGACGTGGCGAAATTGCTGTCTTTCTGTCTTATAAGCACATCTCTCACTAATACAGAAAAGGAACCTAGGCATCAGAAAGGGTGAAGACGCTCTCACAGTATTTTTAGAGACCTTTCACAAGTGCCCCCCCCCCCCCCAGCCCGACCTGTTCTTCTAAATGGGAGATTATGGATTTGCATTGCAATTGGCTAGTAGCGGTGGCACTGGATTTTCGCAAGTAAAACACCCTCCTGCTTCAGCTAGGGGCATTAACGAACACATTGACAATAACGCGTCTCTCTTTTTTCCCGTTTCAGCTGCGCAAACCATGCAGGATGATTTACTGATGGACAAAAGCAAAACCCAGCCCCAGCCCCAGCAGCAGCGGCAGCAGCAGCAGCAGCAGCAGCAGCCCCAGCCCGAGCCCAGCACAGCCGAAGCCCCGTCCACGCCCCTGTCCTCAGAGACCCCCAAGCCGGAGGACAGCAGCGCAGTGCCGGCCCTCAGCCCCGCCGCGGCCCCGCCGGCCCCCAACGGCCCCGACAAGATGCAGATGGAATCGCCGCTCCTGCCGGGCTTGGGTTTCCACCAGCCCCCTCAGCAGCCGCCGCCACCGCAGGAGCCCGCGGCACCGGGAGCGTCGCTGTCACCGTCCTTCGGCAGCACCTGGTCAACGGGCACCACGAATGCGGTAGAGGACAGCTTCTTCCAGGGGATCACCCCAGTCAACGGGACCATGCTCTTCCAGAACTTCCCGCACCATGTCAACCCAGTCTTCGGAGGCACGTTCTCCCCGCAGATCGGCCTGGCGCAGACCCAGCACCACCAGCAGCCGCCGCCGCCTGCGCCGCAGCCCGCGCAGCCCGCGCAGCCCCCACAGGCCCAGCCCCCGCAGCAGCGCCGGTCGCCGGCCAGCCCTAGCCAGGCGCCCTACGCGCAGAGGGGCGCTGCCGCGGCGTATGGTCACCAGCCCATCATGACTAGCAAGCCGTCCTCGTCCTCCGCTGCAGCGGCCGCCGCGGCCGCCGCCGCCGCTTCGTCCGCGTCGTCCAGCTGGAACACGCACCAGAGCGTGAACGCCGCCTGGAGTGCGCCATCCAACCCATGGGGCGGCCTGCAGGCGGGCCGGGACCCTCGCCGGGCGGTCGGCGTGGGCGTGGGCGTGGGTGTGGGGGTGCCTTCACCGCTCAACCCCATCTCTCCGCTCAAAAAGCCCTTCTCCAGCAATGTGATCGCGCCGCCCAAGTTCCCCCGCGCGGCCCCGCTCACCTCCAAGTCCTGGATGGAGGATAACGCTTTCCGGACTGATAATGGTAACAATCTGTTGCCATTTCAGGTAATGCTCCAGTGCACCTGCACACACCTTTCTGTTCCACTCCCTTTGCCTCGTCTTCCCTGCCATTTAAACGTCCATTCATTTTTGTTCTTTAAAAAAGGCAGTGATGCCCAACTCCCCTGCCCCTTTCCAAAACCTTTAGTTCACTGGGGGTGTTCCACTACTTGGGACAAGGGTGGGGGAACATTGCGACTGCTGCCCTATATATGTACCCTGACAAGGTAGAAAAGGGCCTTTTTCTTTTATTTTTTCCTTCATCATGCTTGTGCCTCTTATTTTGACCTTCTTTGACAAGAAAAGCTGCAAGTGTATGGCAAGGTGCCGGCATAGTCCCAGGATGAGTGGGCTGAGATGCCAGTCGTTTTAAGTAGCTACATACACATTTCAGGTTATGCAATCCTGGACTCAGGGTGTCTCCTGAAAGTGGGCCACTCCCAAACCACCCTGGCCTTACTCTTAAAGAGGTTAACAGCCCTTGAGTGGTGCTATTTCAGACAGTTGCATATGCTCAATTAAACTAATGTGAACACATGTGTTTATGTCTCGCTAAGGTGCTGGCATCATTAATAGCAATCAGCATATTGCCCCTGCCGGGAAAATTATGAGTGTGAGATTCCAATAAACTCTATCAGGGGCCAAGATGGAAGAGTGGAAATTCTAGGGGTATACCCATTTCTATGTTACCTAGAGGAAGGACTTAAAAATTGTTTTTTTTTCCAGAGGAAAGAGACAATAGGACACGACCTTCAGAGCCATATTGCAATGGAGTCTATTTGCTAGCTAGCACTGAAATATTTAAAGCTGCAGTGTCCTTCAGTTGGGTTATTTAAGAAGACAATGCAGATCAATTACACCATTTGAGACTGGGCAAAGTGAAAGTCTTGCAACTTTAATGAAAAATGAGCCTTGTGTCTTGGTGTTAAATGCCAATGAAAAACCCAGGAAGTGCCCCAGACAAAAACGTTGAATGGAGCGTCCTTATTCTGTTCTCACTTTGTGATCCAGCCCACGGCCACATCGGTTGGCAGTGTCCTGGACATCTTGAGTTGGAAAGGGGTGGTGAGGGTGAGTGTTCACTGGGGGCCTTTGTTCTCAGGCAAACATTTATCCTTCACTTACAAATTGATTTGGCCATACACTTCTAGGCTCAATTTAAAAAGAAAAGAAAGGAAGGAGAGAGGAGGGCTTTGGATAAGACCCAGTTTGGATCTTTGGATCCAAGGAAATGAAACAGAAAAAAGGACTTCTTTGAGCATTGCTGAAAAATGGCAGAACGGACATTTGACAGGGTTATTAAGAAGCATATGATTCTCTAAGCTAGAGCAAAGGTTTTTAACCTGGACAGTTCAGGAGTGTTCCCTGAAACCCATAAATTGTGTGTGTGAGAGTTTTTCGTGAGATGATCTTAACAAATTTCTACAAGGGTCCTTCAGGATTGGAATATTTTAGTATTAAGATATATCGCTCCCCATTATCCTAAAGTTTATTATAATAGAATGAAGACACTGCAAGCTGGGATTAGTTTGATAGAGAAAAGGAGGCAGAATCTGCATTCTGGAATTTCTCTTTGCTTCTTTCTGTGTGTGGGGGGGGGGGCCGGGGGGTGGCAGGGGGCCGGACAGGGAGGCTGCATTTGGTAAGAGAGCCCATCTTTTTCTAATGGTCCTTTTTATTCTGCAGCTCTTTACCTACATCCATTCTTAAAAGATAACCTAAAATCTGATAGGGAGGTTTAAGGCCTGGAGACTGGTAGTGTAGACATCATTTACCTTTTTCTAGGAGTAGAATCTGAATACAGCTTAGCTTCTGATCAATTATCTCCAGAAATGGGGACTGGGGAGAGATTAAATCCATAAAATTTCCCCCAAACTGATTCTGACAAGTAACGTGGGGATTGCCAATTGTTTCTCAGCAAACCTTTTACCAGCCTTGCTAATGAGAGCCAGATGGACTGGATTGAGTTTGAACTCTTGTTTTCTCATCCCTGGTAGTGCTATTGAGTAGGGGAAAGATGGCCAAAAGATTTGTAGGAGGAGAGATTTGATTGAAAATTGAGCTTTATAAATTTGGCCTCAGGAAGAATTGCATGGACTTTATGTCTCATTTCTTTTTCTTTAAAATGGAGCTTCAGGGTTTTGAAGCAATATTAAAGCCAGAGTAGGAGGAACCTGGCTGTGTTTGGCTTGAAATATTACCAGACTTGGTTTGTGTTGAAAAGCATATCAAGTTTAAAAGACAAAAGCAAAATATCTTGAGTCTTGGGTATAGAATTTTACATGTTTGTGTATTTATTTAAATCATTTCTGTACTAAAGAACAAATACCTTAAGTAGTCCCTAATGACTTTTAAAAAATTATTTTGACAAATAGAACTTTTTTCTTTAAATTGAGAAATAGGATTTTTTTCTTCAAATTTTTTTCCTTTATGTTATTTTATAGAATACCAGTTTAATTTTTTTATTTCACAGACTCTGAGCTAAAAGAGGCTTTCAACAGTGATCTGATGTATCTTTTTTTTTGGCATGTGGAAGTTCCGGGGCCAGGGATAGAACACGCCACAGCAGCAACCCCAGCTGTTGCAGTGAAAATGCCAGATCCTTAATCCATTGTACCACAAGGAAACTGAGGAATGTATCTTCATATTAAAAAAAAAAATCCTTACCCCCCCCCCAACTCCAGCAGTGCGGCTTCACTCTCTTTTGCCAGCCAACACAATAGAATTTTTGGAGCTTTACTTCTGTGGTTTATATTGTGAAAACAATAATTGTATTTGAATGTGGTTTTTCAAACTAAACATTCTTTCTTACACCCTTCCCTTAGTTCAAATAAAGTTGATTCCTCTGGGTTGGGGTGGCTGCTTCCTTAGGGATTTCTTTTATTTAAAAGCTACTTCATTTCTGTAAGTAAGAAAACTGAGGTCCTAAAAGGTAGAGTGACTTAACTCAAGTACCAGAGCTTTGGCTAATTTTGTTGAAATGTGTCCTTAACTTCCCTGCAGCACTAGTGCTGTCAGGTTCTTTGGGCTCCATTCAAAGGGACTTACTAATCCAACTATCTCATGAGGTTCTCTATCTGGCTTTTAGTGGTGTACCCCCACCAACAGAGCTCAAGAGCAGTGAGGCACCCCACCTGGGGAATTAGACATATGATTCATTCTCTATTTATGTGAGACAGGGTAGCCTTAGGTATGTGAAAGGACTAGAAGAGAGGATTTTTCTGTATGTAGTGAATTTGGGTTTAAATAGCATTTTTGTCCAGAGACGTTTAGAAGGGACTTTGAGATCACCTATTCCACTACACTGCTCATTTTCCAGAAGAGGATATTTTCAGATATGTGAAATGACTTGCCCAAGTTCAGGTGGGTAGTTTCTGTCAGAAGCAGACTTTGGAGGCAGATTGCCTAGGTTCAGCTCTCAACTCTGCCAGTGTTTGGGCAAGTCATTGGCCCATAGTAAAGTGCCATATAAATGTTGGGGTATGATTATTGTTATTATAATGTTGACCAGGGGCTCTGCATGATCTTATCATAATATGAATTACTGATATTACTGATTTTTCATCCAGGGCAATTTTGGAAAACTCTAAACTTCAATGTAATATTATTTAGTCTTTTTTTTTTTTTTTCCCCTGTCTGAAGGTACCCTCTGGTTACTGTAACAATGTGGTAATCCACCATTTACCTTTACAAATAGTTTCTCATTGGAACTTCTTTAAGGTAGGAGTTCCTGTTGTGGCTTAGCGGTTAACGAACCTGACTGGTATCCATGAAGATGTGGGTTCCCGCCCTGGGCTTGCTCAGTGGGTTAAGGATCTGGCATTGCCGTGAGCTGCAGTGTAGGTCACAGATGTGGGTCGGATCCTGAGTTGCTGTGGCTCTGGTGTAGGCTGGTGGCTACAGCTCTGATTTGACTCCTAGCCTGGGAAGCTCCATATGCTGTGGGTTCAGCCCTAAAAAAAGACCAATTAAAAAAAAAAAAAAAAAAGGAACTCCTTTAAGGCTATTATTATCCTCACTATCCTAATAAAGAAATTGAGGGTTGGAGCTCCCATTGTGTCTCAGCAGGTTATGAACCCAGCTAATATCCATGAGGATGTGGGTTCAATCCCTGGCCTCACTCAGTGGGTTAAGGATCCGATGTTGGCTGTGAGCTGTGGTGTAGGCTGGCAGCTGCAGCTCCAGTTTGACCCTGTAGCCCAGGAGCTTCCATATGCTGCAGGTATGGATCTAAAAAGCAAAGAAAAAAAAAAAAAAAAAAAGAAGTTGAGGGTTACTGCTGTACCTGACCTTCTGATATGTTCTGGAAATCGTGTTGTTAAAATATTGTATGTTAGAGTTCCCACAGTGGCACAAGGGGATCGGTGGTGTCTCTGGAGCACTGGGACACAGGTTTGATCCTGGCCCCAGCACAGTGGGTTAAGGATCCAGTGTTGCTGCAGCTGTGGTATAGGCCACAACTGTGGCTCACATCTGATCCCTGGCCTGAGAATTCCACATGCCACAGGGCAGCCAAAAAAAATTTGTTTTTTCATATCAATAGAAACAGGAAGATGGAGTTCCCGTCGTGGCACAGCAGAAACGAATCTGACTAGAAACCGTGAGGTTGTGGGTTTGATCCCTGGCATTGCTGTGAGCTGTGGTGTAGGTTGCAGATGCAGTTCAGATCTGGCGTTGCTGTGGCTGTGGCATAGGCCGACAGCTACAGCTCTGATTGGATCCCAAGCCTGGAAACCTCCATATGCTGTGGGTTCGGCTCTAAAAAGACAAAAAAAAAAAAAAAAAAAAAAAAAAAGAAAAAGAAAAGAAAAGAAAAGAAACAGGAAGAAAGGTATAATGCCCACGCATATACTACCTCTTGGATTCAACAGTAGTCAATATTTTCCCTTATTTATTTATTTATTTAATCTATGAATTTTTGAATATTGTATTTTTAGAACAAAATTCAAACTATATTCTGCCTTCTGTCTGCATTTCTGCCTTTATCGCTCCCCTCTTTTCCTACCCTATATAGACTATATAGATTATAGACTATATGGACTTTATATTTTCTGGCATAAGTCAACTTCAGTATCATTTAGTATTAATTTGTGCTGGCGACTTATCTATAACAGAGAAAGGAATTCCTTTTATGAATTCAGGGGAATAAAAATTATTAAAAAATAAATATGTCTATCCATAATAAATTTTGCAATAGCATGTTTGTTGCAACATACTGTAGCAACATTACTGTGTTCAACCATGCTTTTTTTTTTTTTTTTTTTTTTTTTGTCTTTTGTCTTTGTTGTTGCTATTCCTTGGGCCGCTCACGCGGCATATGGAGGTTCCCGGGCTAGGGGTTGAATCGGAGCTGTAGCCACTGGCCTACGCCAGAGCCACAGCAACGCGGGATCCGAGCCGCGTCTGCAACCTACACCACAGCTCACGGCAACGCCGGATCGTTAACCCACTGAGCAAGGCCAGGGATCGAACCCGCAACCTCATGGTTCCTAGTCGGATTCGTTAACCACTGCGCCACGACGGGAACTCCTCAACCATGCTTTTTTAAAACCATCTTTCCAAGAAGTAATATAAATTATCCTTTTGAATAAGGATAGTATGACCTAGATTTAAAACTAGAGACTCTTCCGTAATTGGTTTCTTAACTACTGCTCTAATGCAAAACCACTTAAAATCCACCCAACCCCACAAACTGTTTTAGAACCTATTATGGCATGGTTAATATGTATGCCAGCAAAGCCACATTATCTATATTTTATTTAAAAGAGGCATTGGTTAGGAAATATTAGAAGGGTTTTTATGCTACTGAAAACATTAATCTAATAATATAAACTGTATACTTTAAAATTGCATGTTGAAAATTACTTAGCTTTAAACTCTTCATGACCTTGAAGCAAATTTATATAAAAAACACTCCCAGAAATGTCATGTTTAGATATCCTCTAAGACACAATTTTCTACTTAAATGGCTTTCTCCATTGGTTGGCTTATTTTTCCTGTCTTTCAAGGGTCGCATAAGGAATACTGCTTGTCCATTTGGAAGGTGTCTTTGCTCAGGTGGTTTTTGTGATTTTTGATCTGCAGCTGTCAAAATATTATGGCTTTGTGCCACAATATGAAAGACTTTGATTAAGCCTTGTGGATTTTACTGAGGAGAGAAATGGATAGGAGTATGGAGTAGTGGATAGTCTATAAAGCTAGAAATGGGGAAGACGGTGGTTGAAACCTCAGCTCTGTCACTGGTGATTGGAGTCAAGTCATTTATCCAGTGATACTTTTTCCAGGAAGTCTGCAGAGATGGAGAGAGAGAGTCTTGTGTTCTGGATTTGCTTTAAGAGAGAATGTATATAATGTGATCAGAAAATTAGATACTCTTATGGCTCTTAAATGCCTGACTACACTACTGGTGATTTGGTCAGTTTGAGTGTAATAGAGGAAATATTTGTTGATAGCTAGTGGTCCAGGGTCAGATGCTAATTGATGCATCTGGAAGTGGAGAGAGCGTAGAAAGATGTGTCCAGAGGAATGGAGGAGCAGTGTAAGGCTCTTTGTATGTTATGGTGACTGCCTGTCCTAGAAAGCCAGTCATGGTGCTCTGAAGGTTAGAGTATAGACCGTGTCACAAACACAGCGTATATTTGTAACTACCTGCTTCTGCTTATGGCTGATGCACCAGTACAAATGTGAGAGTTTTCCTTGCCTCCGTGAACATTTTAATTGGTGGTGGGAGAAATGCTTAGCTTCATTTCCCAACTGCTACCAGTGTTAATTTTGGTAGTTCTAGAGCTACAAAGGCTCTAATTTGAAGCTCCTTATGACCACTTCCCTGAAGACTGAGCCTGGCTCTCTATAGGCACCAGTGTGGTTGTCAGAGATAGAGGCCCAAGTTTGGATATTGAGAGTTGAGGAATATAATTTAGCCACAGCTTCAAAGGGGATTTTCTGGGGTGATTGCTGTGCTTGCAGTAGTTGCCAGCTTCACAGCAAATTTTCCACAAATGGTCCTTGCACCAAATAGATGGCTTGTTCTCTGGGGGTTCTGTTATGCTTCATTTCTCTTGCATTTAGTTTTCCTATTCTTCAGTGTTCTTTACAAGTTTTAGACATATAAACTTAATGTGACACCATTGTAATATCTTCTCTAACTTGACATAGAAAAGTACTAGTGAATTAAAATAATACAATAAATTAGCATCTTAGAATCAAGACCACTTTTCTCTCCCCAGAAGCACTACTGTGTAACTCTCAGAAATAATGAATGTATGATATGGATCCTTACTGGCAGTCTTTGGAGGGCAGAAACAGCAATGGGCACCAACCAGCCTTTATATCATTTGAAGTGATCATAAAATTAATGTGCACAAAGGGAAGGAGACATTGTATACTGATGTTGTGTGGATAAAATTGTTGAACAGCCACATATCTCTATTTCTCAAGCGGTCAAACTTATTTCAAAGTGAAGATCAGGTGCAAGACAAAGAAATGTAATTACTAAATTATCTTTAGTAATTTAGTGTAATGAATGAAATGGTCAGTGCTATGAACCGGTGTCTAGATGTTCATGAACACCTGACAATAGGTGCTCACTGAATGATTGAATAAACATTTAAACACAAGTTGCTTTAATTTTGCCCTTTCTGTAATACCATATATTTAACATTTTTGAGACAGGTTCTCCACGATAGCATTTCTCTACAAGGGGTTCATGGAATGTGGAAACAGGTGAGTGTACAGAATGTCATAAAGGACATCTTCAAATTGTAAAAATAGAAAATAGCTGGGTTCCCAGATTTTATGGACATCCCATAGTTTATTGGCTGTGACTCTATTTGTAGGCTTGGTATGCTAAGAAGTAAGCAGGGTTCTTGCTTTGACACAAGAGATTTTGGCAACCAGTAGATGGGAACACTTATGAGTTAAATTTTTCTTTACCTCTTTACTGTTAATTAACTCATTCTTATGGAGTTAATTTATCCCGTCATGGTGATCTGTTTTATTCCTATCTTCCCAAATAGAGTTATTAATATTGGAAGTGACCAAAAGGAGGGTCAGAATAATTCTTTTTTCCCTCATTGATATTTCATTGGGTAGAAAATTATATTTAATTGTTGTAATCTTTTTTTTTTTTGGTCTTCTTAGGGCCTCACCTGAGGCATATGGAGGTTCCTAGGCTAGGGGTTGAATTGGAGCTGTAGCCGCTGGCCTACACCACAGCCGCAGCAACACCAGACCCAAGCCGCATCTGTGACCTACACCACAGCTGATAGCAACGCTGGATCCTTAACCCACTGAGTGAGGCCAGGGATCACACCCGTGTCCTCACAATACTAGTCAGGTTCATTAGCCACTGAGCCACGACGGGAACTCCAGGGTCAGAATGATTCTGTCAATAACACTTAGAAATATTATGGAGAGGATTCTTTGGTCCAAGAGATTGACAAAGAATAGATTATAGTAGGCCCATTAAGCCAGTCATTTGAATATTATGAGACTGGAAAAGAGGTATAAAGGGCAAAGGACTTTCTATCTTAAATATATGGTTGGTTTTGGGGACTAGTTAGGGATTGAAAAACCTCAGAGGAAACATTATAGTGATCTGATGCTCTAACCCCCAACTCAAAGTCCAGGAAGCCTAGTTCTTAGGTTTCAGATAAGCAGCAATTAAAAAGGACAAGAAGTGAATGTGCCTAGAAGAACCTCTCTTTTGTAGTCTGCCGTGGAAAATTTCCCTTCCTCTTTTGGACCAGAGAAATATAAACTAGATATGCAGGGGATTAAAAATAATGAAGACCAGGGAGCTTTATGAATAAAGATTGTGGGGAAAGGCTGAGAGACAATTTTTGAATCATGAATCTCTTTTCATCTGTTTGCATTTGATATTATGGGTAAACTATTCAGCTCTTTCCCACATTGTTGGTTAAAGCAGTTATAATCAATAGTGGGATCCCAAGTTCAGATAAACAGTTAAGAAGGAGAGCAAATGCAATATTTTTGTTAACCACATATCTATTACAGAATTCCCTGATCAAAGGGGTGGGATTTACATTAAGTTTCTTTTGGCATCTTCACTCCCAGTCATAATCCATGTGCAATCCCTGCTGTATTATTTTTGATGCCTTCTCCAAAAAGGTTCAGCTGACAAACTCAAGGGAGCCTGCAGGCCATGCCCTGGCTGCACCCTTTTCAAGTAAATTATTTTATTTAATCCTTACATGTTTTTGTGAATTAGGAATTATTATCCTGTTTGAGACTCAGAGGATATCACCTGACTAGCAAGGTGATGGAGGAGGAATGGAAATGTAGATCTTTTGGCTCCATGTCCAGTTAGTTCCTCCATCCTATACTACACCTGCTTGCATCTTATCCCTTCCCATTTTTCACTCTGCCTTTGATGTTGTGCTTTCCCCCCAGATCTTCCCTAATTCCCCTCATCCCGCATTGTCTTTATAGCACTTGTTACTCCCTGAAATGAGCTGGGCTAAACTGTTTGTGTGTTTCTCCACTCTAGAATGTAGGCTCCATAAGGGCAAGGACCTTTTCACGGTAGTGTTCCCAGTGGTTGTGACAGTAGGCGGGATATTTTAAGCACATGGTAAATATTTGTGGAATGTGTTAATGATTTACATTTACAAACGATTGATAAGGCATTTATGGGTCATTTGCATGTAGCAGGCGATGTAAGAGCAATTTCATTTTTATAAACATTTGGAGAGGTGTTTCTGGCCTGTGACCAGAAGTCAGGCACTAAGGATTAAAGCTGAACCATATGCTGTCCTTAGATAGCTCCCTGGCAAACGCAAATTAAAATATAGGATGATTGGCATTCCTGTTGTGGTTCAGTGGGTTTAAGAACGTGAGTAGTGTCCACGAGGCAGGTTCGATCCCTGGCCTTGCTTAGTGGGTTAAGGATCTGGTGTTGTCACAAACTGAGGTGTATATCACAGATGCAGCTGGGATCCGGTGTGGCCGAGGCTGTGGTATAGGCTGACAATTTCAGTTCTCAGCTCTGATTCGACCCCTAGCCTGGGAGTGTCCATATGCCATAGGTGCAGCCCTAAAAAGAAAAAAAAAAAATGGATGATAAGGTTGATAACCATGTGTGGTATACACAACAAAGGAAATGTATACTTGAATCAGAGGAAGGAATAATTAAATTTGTGTGTGTTTTGGTAGGAGGTGGGTTGGGAAGGCTCTAGGAAAGTCTTTGTAGTTTAAAATATTTTAGAAGTTTTTCTAATTTTGGAAGCAATACCTATTCATTATCTAAAACTTGAGGGGAGAGAGTTCTTCAGTGGCCTAGCAGTTAAGGACTCAGTGTTGTCACTGCTGTGGCATGGGTTCGATCCCTGGCTTGGGAACTTCCACATGCCACAGGAAAGGCAAAAAATACAAACCAAACCAAACCAAAACTTGGGGGGGGGGAAATTGCCCATAGTTATGTTACCCAGAGGTAAGTACTCTTAATGTTTTGGTGAATGGAGTGATCACACCTTTGTTTCAGAAAGATTTCTGGGATATGGATTGTCAGGAAACGAATACAGGCAGGGACATGTAAGGACCTAAAGTGATTGAGAGGAGGGGACAAATTTGAGAAATGAATTAGGAGACCAGCTGGAAGGCCTGGTGATTGCTTGGATGTGGGGAATAAAGGAGGCGGAGGAATTTAGAATGACTCTTCAGGTTTTGGTTTAGGCAGCTGGGAAAAATGATCTAGAGGTGAAAAGGCTTGATAATGACAGATTCGCATTTTCAAGACTCTTAAGCCTAGGTGGGTTTAGACTGGAGGAACTTCAGGAGAGAAAGCTATGTGTTGGGAATAGCTGAGCAAGTGACTTGACATCTCTTACCCACCCATGCTTTTGTGTGACTCTTAATGTGTAGGAAGGAAAAACCTTATTAAGACAGATTGCTTTATGTACTACTTATTAGAACATTAAATCTGAGAGAAGAAATAACTACCATTCTAAGAGCTTTTTCTAATTCTAGCCTTATTTTTTTAAAAAAAATCACACCTGAGAATTAGAGTATGTGTTAGCGGAGTAGTCATCTTGTTTATAGGTAGCTTTGCTTGGTATTGCCAACAAGTATAAGGAATTACTAATCCATCATATGGGAGGATCACAGGAATTAAGAGAAATAAGACCTGGTATCCATTATTATTTAAGTTGAATAAACTCACTTGAGAGGTAGTGTATGTTATTAGTTGGTCTGACATACTATTAGTAAGGTCTTAGCAAAGTGAGATTAGACATTGTAGAATTTAGTTCCACTAATACAGTGCTTAGTGTTTTTTGTTTGTTTGCATGAAATGAAACTAAGCCAAACCATTCCATTTGCCATGTATGTGTGTATGTATGTATATATGTATGCACGTACGTACATATGTATTTTTAGGGCTGCAGGTTTGGCGTATGGAAGTTCCCAGCCTAGGGGCTGAATCAGAGCTGCAGCTGCTGGCCTACAGCACAGCCACAGCAATGCCACATCCGAGCCACGTCTGCAACTTGCACCATAGCTCATGGCAATGCCAGATCCTTAACCCACGGAGCGAGGTCAGGGATTGAAACAGCATCCTAGTGGATACTAGTCGAGTTTGTTTCCCCCGAGCCACAGTGGAAACTCCTGCAATGCTTAGTTTTTTAATGGGTGTGAACATGAAATGTTTTGAAGCTTACAATCCATAGAGCTATGGGGAGATGTGCTTTCTGAGAGGGTGAAGGAAAGATGGGGACAGGTATAAGATCCACCAGAATTGTGTGTTTATTCATTTTTATTTCTAGGGTGAGAAGAAGGCTGTGACATTCATTAAATTTCCAAAGGAGTCCATAACTCAAAAATGCTTAAGAATCACAGATAGGTAGGAAAGAGCACTGCTACCTGGCACCTGATAAGCCTTTAAAAGATTTAAAAAATTTAGCCATCTCACAAAAATTGTCTTTATTTCTCTTCATAGCTCAGAGGAATTTTGCCTGACTTTAATCTGAGAATTTAATAGATAGAAGGGACCCAACTCCTCTTTTATTTATCTTTTTCTTGAACATTCACATTAACTTTTCATCATACAAATAATTTTTTGGCATTCCTTTCATTGGCTTACATTAATTAAATCACAGTAGCACTAGCATTAACAAGATTAGGAGATAAGCTCATCATTTTTAGGTAAACTTGCAACTAATCTGGAAGGACTGAAGTTTATGGGCTTATTAGTCACAGGTATTGAATGTACTAGGGGAGTTTTTTTTATTGGGAAGGTGGAATTCATGGGTTGATCTTGAAAGAAAATTAATCAAAGCTTCATTTATAGTAGACACATATATTTGAATAAATAAATGGACTAGAAGTTTTGATTCAAGAGAGGGATGCTGTTTCGTTGCTGATATAGGAAATATCTTAGAAATACTGACTTTCAGGAGTTCCTGTCATGGCTCTGTGGAAACGAATCTGACTAGGAACCATGAGGTTATGGGTTTGATCCCTGGCCTTGCTCAGTGGGTTAAGGATCTGGTGTTGTCGTGAGCTGTGGTGTAGGTTGCAGACGCTGCTCAGATCTGGTGTTGCTGTGGCTCGGGGGCAGGCCAGAGGCTGCAGCCCTGATTAGACCCCTGGCCTGGGAACCTCCATGTGCTGCGGGTGTGGCCCTAAAAAGACAAAAAAGACAGAAAAAAAAAAAAAGAAATACTGACTTTCAGAAATTGCTAATTCGTGGGAGTTCTCTGGTGGCACAGAGGGTTAAGGATCCGGCATTGTCACTGCAGTAGCTTGGGTTGCAGCTGTGGTGTGGGTTTGCTCGCTGGCCCAGGAACTTCCACATGCCTTGGATGTGGCAAAAAAGAAAAGAAAAGAAATTGCTCATTCTTTTTTTTTTTTTTTTTTTTTTTAAGATCAAGTTTTCAGGGTTTTGTTTATTTGGTTTTATTTGTTTGTTTGTTTGTTTGTTTGTTTTGGCTGCGCTCACAGCATGCAGAAGTTCCCAGGCTGGGGACTGAACCTGCGCCATTGCAGTGACCCATGCCATTAGCAGTGACAACACCAATCCTTAACCTGATGAGCCACCAGGGAGCTCTAGAAATTGCTAAATTGTAAAAGACCTCCTTTATTTGAGGAACATTTTCGTTCACCCATTCATGTCTTTCTTCTTGTGTTCCTACTATTGTAACCTAATGGAGAGAGTAGAGAGTAGAAATGGGGGAGAGGGTAGAAATTGGGGGTTTGGGGAGTAGAGGAGCAGTTGTCCTAGATTTCAAAGACAGACCTGTAACACACCAAAAGAAGTGTGCCATAGCTGAAGTTTTTCACTTAGAAACAATGTTGCCTATATCATATAGGAGTTTTGTTTAGCTTTGTAACCAATTAACTACCTAAAGACTAGTGTGGAAACTTAACCATCAACTATTACTTAGTTTCTGTTGGTAAATAGCCATTTTAACAATAGTGCATTTTGGTATACGGTGTCTTTAAGTTGTATGATGTCAAGACCTGGTAAGAAAAATTGATCAAACTTTTTTGCCAGTTCAGAACTCTTTTGCAGCATCATATTTTGCATATACCTAAATTAAAATAGACTGTTTTGTTAGTTTGCTTGTTTGGGGAACGAATTGTTGTTTCTGTTGTTTTTTGGCATCCCCTTGGCATGTGGCGTTTCCCTGGCCAGGGATCAGATCTGAGCTGCAGCAATGCTGGATCTTTTAACCCATTGTGCTGGGCCAGGGATCAAACCTGTGTTCTGGTGCTGCCAGAGATCCTGTGATCCCCAGCCGGAACTCATGTTTTTTTAACATTATAATTTAAGATGAAGCTTTACCAGGCATCTTATTACCATCCTGCTCATTCAAAGGTCACAAGGTATCCCTGTGGGGAAAGCTTTAAAATAGTTGGCTTAAGCTGCAATGATACAGTCTGAATACTTTGAATCATTTTACAATGCTGAAGAAACATTACTTTGCAGTGTTTATTACATTAAGCTTTGTGTGGTTTTAAGCAGAAGAAAGACTAATTGTGCTAATGCTTCAGGCTGTTGCGAAGTAAAACTCGGTGAATGGAAAATTTTAGACTCTTCTTTCAAAGGCATTATAAGTTTACCTATTTTAGAAGATTTGGGACTGGGAATGGAGGTTGATTTTTATCATTTGACCTTGGATTCCTCAACATTCCAAAGACATTAGCTCATTTGAAAGTAGCAACATTGACATTTTAGAGCTTGCTGCATACTTCCTACTTATTTGCCAAAGTGGATGATTCTGTTTGACCTGTCAACTTTGGTGTGATCTAGCATATGAAATGTTATTCCAGAGCAGCTATTTTAAAGTTGGTGAATCATCCAGGTATATAACACATGATTTTCATTTCAAAATACAGTGGGATATTTGATATTCTAATTCTAATCAAGCCTAGTTTTTTTTTTTTAATTAAATGTAACAAAACTAGTGTGATACATAGAAGACTTAAAGGAAATTATAGCTTAAAGTCAAAAATGTAAGACCCGAGTTTGCATTGTGGCAGAGTGGTAACGAACTTGACTAGTATTCATGAGGATGCAGGTTTAATCCCTGGCCCCCCTCAGTGGGTTGAGGATCTGGTATTGCCATGCGCTGTGGTGTAGGTCGCAGATGCAGCTCAGATCTGTTGTTGCTGCATAGGCCAGCGGCTGCGCTCCAATTTGACCCTTTGCCTGGGAACTTCCATGTGCCATGGGCGTGGCCCTTAAAAAAAAAAAAAAAAAAAA
This sequence comes from Sus scrofa, assembly GCF_054392235.1. Classification (NCBI taxonomy): domain Eukaryota; kingdom Metazoa; phylum Chordata; class Mammalia; order Artiodactyla; family Suidae; genus Sus; species Sus scrofa. The sequence goes on along the minus strand of NC_139396.1, from coordinate 126,024,922 downwards.
GAGGGAGAGAGAGAGAGAGAAAGTAAGACCTGGAGTGAGGAGGAAAGGAAGAAAAATCTCTTGATAGTGAATATATTCCTCCATACTAATGGGGTATAATGGAGAGCTAAAGCAGACAAGGGAGCTGAAGTGACACATTCTATTAGAGGGACATAAATAATAGAGAATGTATTGAATACAGAGATGTCAAAGGACATTGAAAGACGGTAAAGAAAATTTCAGTGAAGAGGACAAAGCAAGGTAAAAGGATGCTTGCGCTTTTGTTACAATAATTAAATATTCAAAAAGGCAGCCACTTTATCCTGTCCAGGAAGTTAAGCAATTGCCCATTTTATATCCCAGTTTCATGCCAGCGAGCCATAAGCAAGTTAACATCAGGGATTGATATTAAGTTTCTTCTAGGGAATGTCATAAGCAAGTTCAAAACCCAATCTTTCAGTCGCCTGTGGCATGATCATAATATTCATGATGCCTCTAAGACTCTTCGTTTGTTCTAAACCATCAAAGAAAGACTGTGTGTTCAGCATAATTTGCATTGTGTATTTTATTAATGATCTAGTCTCATGACTTCTCACAATAGTCAGAATTGTAAAAAGATGACCTATGTAGAAAAGATATTGTTTTATAGATCTGTGTTCTATAGAAAAACTGTAGAAACTATGCTGTGCAAAATTCTTTATACTCTTTTATCTGTTTTCTCTTTATTATAAATCTGTAGAAATCTGCATTTGTTATACGTGGTAGTGCTGTAACTGGAGTTTGAATTCAGTATTTACAAGGTACATGCTATATTCTTGGACTGGTGTTAGGTATTGTGGATGACGCAAATTATCTGAATCCTGTCTTTAGGAATTAACGTACACGCAATGGAGCATTATATGAAAGCACATACCAGACTGTGTGATGTGTTAGTTGCTATGAAAGGTCAAATAGGGGCAAAAATAATTTGGCCTACAAAGGTTTTTTAAAAAGTGGTAGAGAATGTCACTGTAGCTCCATTTTAAGGAAGAGTAGGATTTCGCTAGATTGATTGAATGGGAATCCAAAAGAAGGAAGGAAAAAATGAGGTCTGGTTATTGACCAGACCTTCCTGACTAGAGCAGGGGATGTTTAGGTCCTACTGGACGTGAGGATGAATTGATTGCTCCTTAGGATTAAAAAGAAATAGGGAGTTCCCTGATGGCTTGGTAGGTTAAGGATGTTGGGTTGTCAGTGCTGTGGCTTGGGTCACTGCTGTGGCATGGGTTTGATCCCTGGCCCAGCGACTTCCACACTCAGTACAGCCAAAAATAAATAAATAAATAAAATAAAACAATAATTTTAATTTACTGGATTCCGCTTTGTTTTAAAACACATTTAAGATGTCTTTTACACATACTACACTGTAAGAGAACTTAAATTAGAAGTTGGTGAGGGAAAAGTAATATAAGAGTAAGGATGCAAAATGGAGCTCACAATTAGAATAGTACTGATGATACTTATCAGGAGAGTGACAGTCTTGAATGTCTGACTTAGGAATTTGGGTTTTCCTGTAGACAGTGGGAGGCCCTGAAGGACTAACATCAGTGACATAATAAAAATATATGTTGATAGAAATAGACTTACCATATAATTCATTAATTCCACTCCTGGGCATGTAATGGAGAACACTGTAATTCAAAAAGATCCATGCACCCCTATGTTCATAGCAGCACTATTAACAACAGCCAAGACATGGAAGCAATCTAAATGTCCATCGATAGAGGAATGGATAAAGAAGATGTGGTACATGTGTATAGTGGAATATTTCTCAGCCATAAAAAACAATGAAATTATGCCATTTGCATAACGTGGATGGACCTAGAGATTATCGTACTGAGTGAAATAAATCAAAGACAAATATCATATGATATCACTTATATGTGGAATCTTTAAAAAATGATATAAATGAACTTATTTATAAAACAGAGGTAGACTCCCAGACATAGAAAACAAGCTTAGGGTTATTAAAGGAGAAGGCAGAGAGGGATAAATTTGGAATTTGGGATTAATAGACACTAGTATATATAAAATAGATAAATACTGTACTGCTATATAGCACAGGGAACTATTTCAAAATCTTATAATAACCTATAATGGAAAAGAAGCTGAAAAAGAATATATGTATTTATTTAAAACTGAATCACATTACTGTACACCTGAAACATTGTAAATCAACTATATTTCAATAAAAAATAAAAATTAAAAAGCATGTGTTTAGAAAGACAGGGCAGGTTGGAGTTCCATCGTGACTCAGTGGAAATGAGTCTGACTAGCATCCATGATCCCTGGCCTCACTCAGCAGGTTAAGAATCTGATGTTGCTATGAGCTGTGGTGTAGATCACAGATCTGGCTCGAATCAGGCATTGCAGTGACTGTGGTGTACGCTGGCAGTTACAGCTCCGATTTGACCCTAGCCTGGGAACCTCCATATGCCGCAGGTGCGGCCCTTAAAAAAAAAAAAAGACAGGGCAGGTGAATTAGAGACATGTCTGTGCCTGCCAAGGTGCAACCTGGGGCAGGGAGGCTGGTGAGAAGGCATGATAGTTGTCTGGAGTTTGGCACAAATCTAGAGAGGTGGAACTGTGGGAAACTTTACAAAGGAAAATATCTTAGGAGTACTGATGGATAGAGGATGGATAGAGTGCTGATGGATATGGAGGAGTGCAAAATCGTTCTGAGCTACTATGCTTAAAACATGCTTAAAACTTTAGGCTTTTTTTTTTTTTCCCCCTGTCTTTCTCTTTCCCTACAGGGTTCTGCCCCAGCTAAAAATGTTGTGACGCTACATTTCCGACACCATTCTCCATGAAGGTCCCTATCCATGAACAGAATTGGCGGGGGAAGAGGAGAGGATGGTCTTTCCCCTGTCTGTCTTTGGCAGTTTCAGAATTTTACCACCTACTCTTTGAATTTTTAACTTTTGAGGCGCAAGAAGTCAAAACTGCTGTTGCCTAATTTCATTCTTGAACTACTGACAGGGCTATTTCTACTCCTTGAATCCCTGTCCCCACCATAGGTTGAGTGTTATGGTACCGAAGGGTTATTCGAATAAAAATAAGCAGCAAGCATACAATTAAAAGTGAGGATGCAGAACTGATGTGAGGTCAGGCTGTGAGAGTGAGAAAATCTCCTTATGCTCTAGAGTTTCTTATAACACCTTCTCTTGCTCTTCCTCCACAGAGTTCACCTAAGTGTGTGGTCTTAACTGTCTAGCGATTTATGTTGGGTCACTATGGGTAGTATACTTGAAGGGAGGCTAGAGAACAGGGTGACCGCTTATAATATTTTGTACTAAAACACATCTCTTCTTTTACACGTGCATGCATGCACATATACCTGCACTCTATAGAGACATCTTGAGTAGACCATTTCACTGTGAAGTGTTATTGGTGATCTAAAAATCAAAAATTTCTCTTTGCTTTTGAAATACTGTTTTTGTCAGTGGTCATTCTTTTATTATTAGTAGTAGTAGAAGTAGTAGTAGTAGTATATATTTTTTGCCACACCACAGCATGCAGAAGTTCCTGGGCCAGGAATCAAACCAACGGCTATAACCCAAGCCACAGGAGTGACAACGCCAAGTCCTTAACTGCTAGGCCACCAGGAAACTCCTGTCAGTGGTCAATCTTAATCATTTTTACTTTTGTTAATATGGACTCAATTCGAGTATTCATTAATGATGGAGAAATACTTAAACATACTGAAAGTCAAATAGGAGTTCCCATTGTGGTTCAGGGGTAAATGAACCCAACTGGTATCCATGAGGACGGAGGTTTGATTCTCTGGCCTCACTCAGTGGGTTAAGGATCCAGTGTTGCTGTGAATTGTGGCAGAGGTCACAGATGCAGCTCAGATCCCATGTTGCTATGGCTGTGACTGTGGCTACAGCTCCGATTTGACTCCTAGTCTGGAAACTTCTGTAGGCCAAGAGTGTGGCCCTAAAAATACAAAAGACAAAAAAAAAAAAAAAAAAGTCAAATAAAACTGCCAAAGTTGCAAAATTGATTGTGGCTCATAATATTGATAAATTAAGTAAATGTGTTTTTGTTAAAAATGCGTGGTTCCCAAGTCAAGAAAGATTTTTATTCTGTCTCTAGTTAGATTGCCATAGGATTTGGAGAGTATCTGATGTCTTTGATTAAGAAAATCTTTTGGAGTTCCTATTGTGGCTCAGCAAAAACGAATCTGACTAACATCCATGAGGACAAAGGTTCGATCCCTCGCCTTGCTTAGTGGGTTAAGGATCCCGTGTTGCTGTGAGTAGTGGTCTAGGTCACAGACGCAGCTTGGATCTGGCATTGCTATGGCTGTGTCATAGGCCAGCAGCTACAGCTCCGATTCCACCCCTAGCCTGGGAATTTTCATATGCTGCGGGTACAGCCTTCCCCCGCCAAAAAAAGACAAAAAAAAGAAAATCTTTTAACTTACTAATGTGGAGAATACTAGGTGAGTTCCCGTCGAGGCTCAGTGGTTAATGAATCCAACTAGGAACTATGAGGTTTTGAGTTCAATCCCTGGCCTTGCTCAGTGGGTTAAGGATCCGGTGTTGCCATGAGTTGTGGTGTAGGTCACAGATGAGGCTTGGATCCTGTGTTGCAATGGCTGTGGTGTAGACCAGCGGCTACAGCTCCAATTAGACCCCTAGCCTGGGAACCTCCATATGCTGTGGGAGCAGCCCTAGAAAAGGCAAAAAGACAAAAAAAAAAGAGAGAGAGAGAGAACACTGGGGAAGTTGAAAGAATATGATTAAAATAGGCTTGGGTGGGATGGGTGACTATTTTGGAGTAAGTGAAAATGTGTGTACAATGGTGAAAATTTGAAAACTAAGTCTTGTGTGTGGGAGTTCCCGTCGAGGCTCAGTGGTAGTGAACCCAACCAGTGTCCATGAGGATGTGGGTTCAATCTCTGGCCCCACTCAGTGGGTTAAGGATCCAGCATTGTCGTGAGCTGTGGTGTAGGTTGCAGATGTGGCTCAGATCCCAGGTTGCTGTGGCTGTGGTATATATTGGCAACTGTGGCCTGGGAACATCCATATGCTACAGGTGTGGCTCTAAAAAGCAAAAAAAAAAAAAAAAAAAGTCTTGTGTATGGTTTTCTGTTTCGTGATTTGAGGATATATTTAGCTTTTCATAAATATGGCCTATTTAAGTAGCTGTAATTCTGGTGTTTAAATGTGGCCATTGAAGGGACTCAAAATGACAGGGTGTAATTCACTCAGTACTGGGAAGACTTGGTAGAATTCAGCTAACTTGCCACATTGTAATCACCTCTAGACTAGGGGGTTTGCCCTGGCTATTGGATTTTTAAATGGTGTTCTACCGAGTCCTGAGACTTAAGGAAAAGTGGTGGAGATGGCCACATTTGTTTTGGGTCTCTAAAACCTCACCCGTATTACTACTCTATAGACTCAGTATAGGAGTTGGGTACAAATTGTGAAAATGATAAGTCTGAAAAATTAAACCAAGTTTCTAGCCTATTCATAAGACCTAGAAACCTTTTAGGCCTATTCATAAGACCTAGAAACCTTTTAGACTTACTGATGTAATCTACATCAGTAAGTCTAAAAAGTTATTTCATGTTTCTAGCCAGTTTATAAGGCCTATTGTGGCTCAGTGGGTTCAGAACCCTCTAGCCCATGAGCATGTGGGTTCCATCCTTGGCGTTGCTCAGCAGGTTAAAGATCTGGTGTTGAGAGCTGTGGTGTAGGTCGCAGATGTGGCTTGTATCCCATGTAGCTGTGGCTGTGGTGTAGATCGTGGCTGGTGGCTATGGCTCCATTTCAGCCCCTAGCCTGGGAACTTCCATATGCCATAGGTGCAGCCCTAAAAAGACAAAATATCATTTTGACATTTGATCAATATAGAAATTATTGATGTGTTTTCTTATGTTGTTCTTTTTGTACTCTGTGTTCAAAATCCAGGATATATTTTACACATACAACATGTCTCAGTTTGTTCTAACAAGATTTCAGTTGCTCTATAGCCATATGTGGGTAGAGGCTGACATATTGGACAGTGTAGATATATAGTCATATCTTAGAACAAATGGATCTGAACTGATGCTTAAAGCAATTTTTTCTTTCTTTCTTTTTTTTTGTCTTTTTGCCTTTTCTAGGGCTGCTCCCACAGCATATGGAGGTTCCCAGGCTAGGGGTCTAATTGGAGCTGTAGCCGCTGGTCTACACCACAGCCATTGCAACACAGGATCCAAGCCTCATCTGTGACCTACACCACAGCTCACGGCAACACCGGATCCTTAACCCACTGAGCAAGGCCAGAGATCGAACTCAAAACCTCATAGTTCCTAGTTGGATTCATTAACCACTGCACCATGATGGGAACTCCAGCAATTTTTTCTTAGTGTTTTATGTCGTGATTTTGCAGTTTATCTGTATTGGAAGTCATAGTATAGTCTTATACTTGTGGTTTCTGTTTCATTTCTCACTTTGATGCATAAATCTGTGGTTTTCCATTAGCATGGCTTCCTTAAATCAACATATTGCAAAGAGAGATATAATCAATAATTTACAAGGAGAATGTAAGAATTTTCTTGTAAGCTTTATTGACTGTCTACTAAATTAAGCTTCTCTTCCAAGAGGTAGAATTTTTCATCAATTTTTCGAAGCTAGAGAGGTTTTTTTTTTGTTTGTTTGTTTTTTGTCTTTTTAGGGCTGCACCTGTGGCCCATGGAAGTTTCCAGGCTAGGGGTCCAATTGGAGCTGTAGTTGCCAGCCTATGCCACAGCCGAGTCTGTGACCTACACGACATCTCACGGCAATGCCAGATCCTTAATCCCCTGAGTGAGGCCAGGGATCAAACCCATGTCCTCATGGATCCAAGTCAGATTGGTTTCTGCTGAGCCATGACGGGAACTCCACTAGAGAGTAATTTGAACAACATATACTGCCCAGAAATGGCTAAATGCACTTATTGTACTGACACTGTTTCTATTAATTTTATGTGGTGCTTTTTCTACAGTAGACAAAAACATTTTATATATATTCTCATTAGTTATCACTAAAGACATTCCTAGGTATTACCTTTGAACTTTTATGTTTACATTTTGAATGAAATTAATTTTATATAAGATAGATGAGTTGTCAACAAAATCATAAAATTATTCAAAATATTTTGAAAAGAACTGTATATCCATTGAAGTTTTGTTCCTACCTACAGTGTTTCCAAGTGACTACAGATTGTTAGGTGTTACTTCTTAAAGCGTGTGTGTTTGTATGCAGGTAATATTTACCCTCCTTTCTTTTTATCTCCAACTTTCCTATCTTTTGTTACTTCAAAATAGTTGCTGTTGGTTTTTCCTATGCCTTATGTATATTCACTCCCACTTAGATGCAATTTATTTACCACTTGCCTCTTTCATATTTCCATAGTTTGCAGTCTAGAAATCATGCCTTGTTTTTCCCTTGGTTCGTCATTACTTCATGAAAAAGGAATTGAAGTTTATTCTGAGTTTTCATACCATGGTATAGGACCACCTTCACTTCCCTGCATGATGACGGGAGTGAATGGTAATCATTTGTTTATTTATTTCACACTTACTTGGTCTTGTATTAGGCCGAGTAGTGTGCTAAGAGCTTTGCGAATATCTTCACAGCATCCATGTTAAGATACAGGTTTTATTGTCATCCTCATTTTTCATATGAGGAAACTGATTCACAGGGAGGTTAAGTAACCATATCTATTAAAATATGAGTACTTATCAGTGTGTTGTCATTTAAGAATTTTTACTTTTACTGATGAGCTGCAGCACAGAGTGTTTTCCTTCTGGCTACCACTGGTTATCCCAGTGAAAAGGCTGATTTTCTTGTGTATACATTGTGCAGATAGTGAGTTCTGTCTGCTTTTTCCTTTTTGTTCTTGGCTTTTGTCTCCTTTTTCCTTTCTCAAATTGTGCCTTGAAATTCTTCTTTTGAGCCTTTGCTTTTGGAATATTGTATATACCCCATCTCATTGAATGAGGATAGTCATAACACAAGCCAGTCCACTTGCTTGTTCTTTCTTCTGCCTGCAGAAGGCATAACATATTCTGGTGACAGTAGAGTGCATGGGAAGAATAATATTTATGTATTTACACATAAACATATACTTATATATTTATATATTTATGTTCATATGTAATTTTTTACATTGCTATCTTTTTAGGCAGTCAACATTTCCACATTTTGGGAATAAAATTTTTTAAAATTGAGTTAGTTTAAGAACCTCCAAACAGCTATACCTTAAAAAACTTTAATTACTATTTTTTTTTTTTGTTGCTCTTTTTAAGGCCGCACCTATGGCATGTAGAGATTCCCAGGCTAGGGGTTGAATTGGAGCCGCAGCTGCCAGCCTACACCACAGCCCCAGCAATGTGGGATTCGAGCCACGTCTGCAAACTGCACCACAGCTCACAGCAACCCCAGATCTTTAACCCACTGAGTGGGGCCAGGGATAGAACCTGCATCCTCATGGATGCTAGTTAAGTTTATTTTCCACTGAGCCACAACGGGAACTCCTTTAATTAAATTTTAAAAGCAAATTAAATAAATTTTTTTCATTTACATAAACAGTTTCCTCTGTATAGCGTTTGAAACATAAATTAAAGTAGAACATTAGGGTCTTTTCAGTCCTTTATTAGATATGGGAGAGGAATTTTAAATTATAGACAGAAAAAAAATGCTTTGGAGTTTTTCATGTTTTTGCTTTCCCTTGTTCCTGTGAAATTCAGTTTAATGAATAAGAAGCAACAATAAGCGTTTCTGTCATGGCTCAGTGGTAATGAACCTGGCTAGTATCTATGAGGACATAGGTTTGATCCCTGGTATTGCTCAGTGGGTTAAGGATCTGGCGATGCTGTGAGCTGTGGTGTAGGTCACAGAGACAGCTTGGATCTGGTATTGCTGTGGCTGTGGTATAGGCCAGCAGCTACAGCTCTGATTCGACCTCTAGCCTGCAAACTTTCGTATGCTATGGGTACTGCCCTAAAAAGACCAAAAAAAATAATAATAATAATAATAATAATAATAATAATAAAGAAAAGAAAAAAAAAAAAGAAGAAACCGTAATATAAAAAAGATAATTCGCTGTCACACACACACACTCCACATCAAGAATGGTAAAACTTGGGAGTTCCCGTCGTGGCGCAGTGGTTAACGAATCCGACTGGGAACCATGAGGTTGCGGGTTCGGTCCCTGCCCTTGCTCAGTAGGTTAACGATCCGGCGTTGCCATGAGCTGTGGTGTAGGTTGCAGACGCGGCTCGGATCCTGTGTTGCTGTGGCTCAGGCGTAGGCCGGTGGCTACAGCTCCAATTCAACCCCTAGCCTGGGAACCTCCATATGCCACGGGAGCGGCCCAAGAAATAGCAACAACAACAACAACAACAACAACAACAACAACAAAAAAAAAGAATGGTAAAACTTGATGGTTAGATAACAGAAATGAGAATTATTGACTAGGAATCATTACCAACCTAGACACACAACAGCCCAATGGTTTTAAGGCTCAGAATTGCCTGGGTTTGACCTCTGCCTCAGATACTTGCCGTGCCATATCTTTTGCCTCAGTTTTTTTTTTTTTTTTTTTTAATGGGATAATAATAGTACTTACCGCCATAGACTTTTATGAGGAAGAAATTAGATGAAAGTGCTTAAAACAGTGCTGGGCACATAGCTGGTATTGATCAGTTCTGCTATTCTTTAATTCTGGGAGTTTCTCTTGGCCCTGTTGTTGGTTTAATAAGAGGTGAAAAATTCTAGGAGATGTTGACATGGAATAGGCATGGAAGTAAAGCTCAAAAGAATACCTTAATGAGGTTTAGATGAGCAAAGGTGTGTGAAAATGCTTTATGAGATGTAAAGTAGTCTATAAATAAAAGATAATAGGGAGAAATCAGAGTATTTGTAGGCTTAGTATGCTAGAGAATGAACATTTGTGTATCTGACTTCATAGATAATGGTGATGCTCCCCTCCAGATACCCAAAGTTGAATACCAGGGAAAAGATTTAAGGCCACACAAAAAAAGTCTTTACAATAGACTTCGACTCCTTTCTGATAGGGTGTAGTTTTGAAATTAGGCACACTCACACCCAAATTAACCTGATACTGTCCTAGAGAAAACGGTTCCTAAGCTACATCCTTAATGTTAATAGGATATACAAATGAGCCTTACTATTTATAGCTTATAGCATATTTTTCCTCTGAAGAATCTCTTCTTGAGTCCTTGCATATTTCTCGAGGAAGTTGGGCCCAGGCATCTGTGCAAGTCTCTGTGCCTCTGGCCTTCCTTTTCTGGAAGCATTTTTGATCTCTCTGTCATTTGTGCTCCCGTAATTCCAACCACATAGCTCTGTCATTGCATTTACCTCATTATATAGTGATTCTCTGCAAACTAGACAGCTGGCTTCTTGTGGACAGACTATGCCTTACTTTTCAATCTTTAATGCTTGGCATATTAAAGTTTTCAATAAATATATGTGGAATAAATGGAGAAAGAGTAAAGCAGCCCTCAGCATACTTGGCAACATCTCGTTAGCACTAACATTTGAAAGTAATAAAGAAAATTGTTTTTCTAAAAAAGGTTCTGTGATGTAGACATTTTGGAAATTCTAACTGAACTCCCCTTAATCTAAATTACTGCATTTTCCCTGTATACTCTCCAGAATACCTTAATGTAACATTGCTAGAATGATGTAGGCTTCATTTTGAACTAAATTCTTTAGCCTTCCAGGTACCAAATATTTTAATACATGTAGATGCTTTAGATTTTATATGCTTTGATGTGTTCTTCTTAACTGTGGTAACATTTAAATGGAAGACTAGGCTAAGGATTTATAGATGTTCTTTTCTTCCTGGAATGCTTATATAAGCTTATATAATAGTTTGTGTGTGGTTAGCTTTCTTCAAGGACACTTGATTTGTATTAGGAACTGAATTCAATGTTTAGTTTCCTCATCTGTAAAATAGAGATTACCTCTACTGCGTAAGACGATTGTAAAGATTAAGTAAATAATCCAAGTAGGTACTCAGCACAGGGTCTGGCACATTAATTATCTGTCATGTGGTAGCTATGACCTAATAAATTCTAAAAGGCTTATTATGAAAAACGGTATACCCATCCATCTTCCTCTCTCCAGAGGCAGATTGGTAGCTGTTTTATAAACCAGCATTATCTTTTGTCAGAGACAGTTGGGCAGAAAGGGGGAGTAAGCCTGATTAAATTCAAAAAGAATAAAGCATTGAAAATGATTAGGATAGTTAGGGCTTTGGACCATAGTGTCCTATTGTATTTGTTCGGTTACTCAAACCTGTCTTTATTATTGGTCTCATCTGGAATCAGATGAGATTGTACAATAAACCTAAGGAGCAGAGTTTTTTTTTTGTGGTTTGTTTTTTGTTTATTTTCCCTTCTTCCATTGGAAGAGAGGGATTTGGAAACCAAGAAAAAACATTGTACTTCTCTTCCTCTGGTCCTAGTCCATCAACATGGAGTGAATTTTTTGGGGTACTCACCAGTTTCCTTGCTTAAAAATAAACACACAATACATTGATGACCTCTCCAGTGGTGGCCATAGAGTGACGGTGAAAAACTGTAGTCCATAGCTCTTAATCTTTGTGTATGCTGGGCACGACATCATCTGTTGGTTTCTGAAAGGGGAAATAACTCTAACCAGGTGCTAGCCCAAACTGGCACAGTTGATGCTTTATTGCTTTTATTGACATAGGACTATTTGCATAAAAGCTTCTGTGTTTTGCTGATCATTTTTTAACTACAAGGATCAGAGGATAACTGGCAGCCACAGTAGAAGCATTCACATTGTGGTCCATGTCAGATTCTGGTGAATTTGCAAATTCTGCTGTGCCACCTCACCTACCATTGAAATCAAACAGCCATTGAGACAAACAAACAGCAGCAGGGCTGCTGGTGTTTAAGGTCTAGTAGTGCCTCTAGGTAAATGCTGGAGCATGTCATTTTTAAAAGGTTATAAGTGAAATGAGCTGCATCTCTGAAGGACACAGTACATCACTGTTCAGAATCTCTGGGATAAAAAACTCATCAGAAACAATGGAAGATGTGAAAAGATGCTGTTTGTGGGTAATATGGCTAAATACTGCTAGTTGGTCTCTGGGGGAACCTTAAAGACATCCTTAGAAATATAAATAATACTGTGACAGTGGATGGCATTAGTTATTTGACTGGCAGTAGAATTGCTTTTTGAACTTTAGTAAAGTGTGGTTTAGGTTTAATTACCTGGCTTCTTCAGTGGCTGCTGAATGGAACAGCTGGAGTCAAGACTTTGCCTTCCTTTAATCATAGCTCAAGAAAGTTATTAGGTCTTATGTCTTATAACAAACATAGATGATTTGCAGGTAGTGTCATAGTTCCTACTAAAATGTTAGAAAAGCTTTTTTTTTCTTTTTAATTTTTAAATTTTTTGGGGGTCACACCCACAGCATGTAGAAGTTCCTGGGCCAGGGATTGAACCCAAGCCGCTGCATTGACAACGCTGGATCCTTAACCCACTGTGCTACAAGGGAACTCCTTATCATAATTTTTTTTTGCGGGGGGGGGGGCTGCGCCCACGGCATATGGAGGTTCCCAGGCTAGGGGTCTAATTGGAGCTGCAGCCACAGCAACACAAGAACCGAGCCACATCTTCGACCTACACCACAGCTCATGACAACACCGGATCCTTAACCCACTGAGCAAGGCCAGGGATCGAACCCATGTCCCCATGGATACTAGTCAGGTTCCTTAATCACTGAGCTATGAAGGGAACTCCTCATAGTGTTTTTATGTTTCATCCATGTTATAGCACATGAGTACTTATTTTTTAATTGCTGGATAACATTCCAGTGTATGGATATACCACAGTTTGTTTATCCATTCTGCAATTGACAGGCATTTGGGTAGTTTGGGAAAGTTATGAATGAATTGTTTTATAAAGTTTTTATAAACATTCATGCACAGGTTTCTATCTGGACATATCTTTTTATTTACCTTGGGAAAGTTCCTAGGAGTAGGGTTGCTAGGTTGTATTTTTTGTTTTTGTTTTGTTTTGTTTTGTTTTGCCTTTTTAGGGTACACCTGTGGAATACAGAAGTTCCCAGGCTAGGGGTGGAATTGGAGCTGCAGCTGCTGGGCAACTCCTTAACCCACTGAGTGAGGCCAGGGATGGAACAGGATTTCTCATGGATACTAGTTGAATTTGTTACCGCTGAGCCACAACGGCAACTGTGGTTGCATTGTTAAGTGTATGTTTATAATTAACTCCCAAATTGTTTTTGCAAAGTTGAAGTACTATTCTGCATTCCCACCAGCACATTGGAAAGGTATCTGACTAGTGTCTATGAGGATGAGGGTTTGATCCCTGGCTTTGCTCAATGAGTTGCAAAGGTCACGCATCCTCATGGATCCTAGTTGGGTTCGTTAACCACTGAGCCACGATGGGAACTCCTGTGAATGGATTTTGACATTTATGATCAGTAAAAATGAAACAATATGAGGAGCTACATGTACCTTTGCATAATATTCTAAGATAGGCCTTGGTTGCAAAGGTCACCTCCCCCCATTATCAGGTCTAATAATCAGTGCCTAATAAGCTACTTAGGATAATATTCTGCTTCCTGACAGATTTTTGGGGCAACACCAGCTAGTCACATAGGCACTAGCAGGAAAAGGGGCAACCTTAATTTTTGTAGTTCCTTGGCGCCTGCTCTTTTGACCACTGTAGTTCTTTGCCTTTCTGTGTCCTTGCTAGATCTGGCTTTCTGTCTTTTACTTAGCACACTGCCAAACTGTATAATCACCCCCCTTTTAAGTGCCTGTATACTTAGCTCTGAACCATTTACCACAGTCAGAAGTGGTAGCAGTAGGCATTTGTACTTTCTGTCCACTTGACCCAACTAGATCTGGCCTCAATACGAAGGTCATTTCAGATGAATAAGGTTCCACGAGCCATGTTTTCCTATGTCTGATAAACTGGGCCTTTTATCAGACGTGTATGGCAAACCAGTGAGAAGAGCTGAGAAGGAAGATTGGGCATGGCAGAGAACAGGAAGAAACAAGGTGAAAACTGCTGGATTGTGCCTCAAGTTGTCATGCTCATCTAATTTTTGAGCATCTCTCAGAGAGGGTCAAACTATCCTTTTTTTAAAAAGTCTCAAGAACCTTGGCTTGGTTTGTTGTTATACAACAAGGAAAAATAAGAGCTGATAAAAAGTTTAAAGTGACTGTAATTAGTCATTCTTATGAAGGAAAAACATGAGAAAGTCATAATTTCTTTGTGTACCCTAATCTCATTCCAGACTATTTTGAGGGTTCTTGGGGATTTTTTTTGAAGGGAAGATTGGGTTTAGCAATGTTAAAGAATACTAAAATTCATAGCAGGAGCTGATCTTTTTTTTTTTCCCCCCGAAGTAAGAAAAGCAAGAGAGATCTCAACTTTGTAAGGACTTTAGGTTAGGTATAAGGAGCATTTGCTCGCTATTGAGTGAATGAAGGAAAAGCTACAATCACATGTTCCAGATGGCTACAAAATGATAGTCTCATTTGGGAAGGTTAAAATTTACCATTGAGGAGTTCCCGTCATGGTGCATCAGAAAGGAATCCGACTAGGAACCATGAGGTTGCAGGTTCCATCCCTGGCCTCGCTCAATGATTTAAGGATCCAACATTGCCTTGAGCTCTGGTGTAGGCCACAGACACGGCTTGGATCTGGCGTTGCTGTGGCTGTGACAAAGGTTGGCAGCTGTAGCTCTGATTCCTCCACCCCTGGCCTGAGAACTTCCATTTGCGAAGGGTGCAACCCTAAAAAAAAAAAAAAAGAAAAAAAATTTACCATCTACTGAAGGACTTGGTACCTACTGAAGATGTGATGAAAATCTGCATTTGAAAAGTTTTTTCTCTCTTCCCCTCAGGTTAGTGACATTGATTTTCCTTTATTTGGTAAAGGTTTTAATCTTTGGTCAAAAGTTTATCAAGCTGCTCAGTAGTATAGTAAAGTTCAGTTTGATACAGGAACCTCATGCTTTTGATAGGTGTGGTAATTGATATAGAACTATGAATTCCTCAACTTCAACTTTGTGATACGTAGAAATTTCATATTACTACTCATCTGATTGTTTCCTGCCTCTATCTGATACTTGTTGTGAAATGTTCTGTCTGTTCTTTAGGACACTCTTAAGCAGTTTGTGCTTGAAATCACTACATGTCGATCTTTTGGATATATCGCCTTTTGTTTTTTACTCTGGCCTGGCAGGTTCTGTAGATCCTTCTGTTTCATTGGTAGGGGTAACCTTCATGGAAACCAGGAGTCAGGCAACTATTGTACCAAAGTAGACCAAGCATGGAAGATACGCAGTTAAAGGACCAGAACAGATATCTTGGGAAAATTGGGGGGTAGGAAAGAAATCTCAAAATCAGAAAATTATTTTTTAGAATGTACACTGGGGTGATTACTTGATTCTTTTAATGTGCTCACTATGTGTTTTATTTACTTTGTAGGAGGCAGATATGTATGGTTTGGTGGGGGAGAGGCAAGAACATATAAAAGGGACCTATCTCAGAAGGAGAATATTGATCAAAGAAAGCATATTGCAGAACAGTATGCATATTTTTACATTTAGGGAACAAAAAAAAAACCAATGTATATTTTCTGTATATATATATATATATATATATATACATATATATATGTGTATACTCTAAACATCTGAAAGAGTACATGCCAAATGTGTATATATATATGTATATATATAGGTCTGAAGAGAGTTCAGGAAGGCAGGAAGATTTGGAGACTTTTGCTTTTTCTATAATATTCTTTGTGTGTGTTTGAAAAGAGTAAATTCACATTTTAATCATGTCTTTAAAAATAGGTGAAGCATATTCATTACTTTTGAACAATGTTTATAGTGTAGACAGAACTGAGGTGGTTTCACATAATATAAACTAATTAGAAAATTTATCCTTTGTTGGTTTTTTCAAATATCTGCCCACCTTTTGATTTTTGATCTTGTCTGTGCCCTCTTGTCCCCAACTAAGCCCCCATTGTTCATGGGGCACACAGCGGCAGATCTGTATAGTGCACTGGAATGGTACTGGTGTGGACTTGAAAAGTCACAGACCTGGGGTCACATCCCGATTTCTGACCAGCTTTGTGACTTTGAGCAGTTACATAATCATGATTTATTTTATCATTTGGTTCCAGAGCTGCTGTTTTTCAGATTCTCTCGGCCCTTTGCAGCTTCTACCTTGTATCTCCAGGAGAGGAAATGTCTGGGGGTAATCCAGAAAGGGTAGAAAGGGTCCTGGATTTCTCTCCCAAGGAAAAAGACATAAATGGAGCCGGGCTGGAAGAGGCAGGCCTGGGGCTGTCCTGGAGGGTAGATGGAGATCCTTCTTGAATTTAATTATTGTCAGTAGAGCCTTGGTCTTAGGCCAAGGGCAAGTGAGGGTCAGGTTGCCTATGTGGGAGGGTGGGATCAAAGAGTTCTCTCTCTGATTGTGTCAGGATTAGATTGAAGGGGGTGTTTGTGAAAAAGATTTAAGGTACAGCGAGTAGGAGGAAGTCAGGGAAGCAGTACGTAACCGTCTTTAAGAGCACCGTCTGGGTTTCACTGAGTCTTGTCTCTGTCTCTTACTAGCCCCGTAACCTTTAGCCAGTTACTTCACTTCTCTAAAACTTAACTGCTTAATTTATAAAATGAGGGTAAAAGTTATCTACCTCATAGAACTGTGAGCGAATACAGTTCATATGCTTAGAACAGTGCCAGGTACGTACTAAGTACTTGATAAGTTTATTAATATTAAGTTAAACTAGGGGAAGAAGGAAAGCAGGGCTAATGAAGTGTATAGTGAGCGTGGGCTGCCTCTGTGTACATCCAACTGATAACATCTGTCCTTGGTTATCTCCGGAGAAAGAGTCCATAATGGGAAACATTATTTATAAATGTTCTAATATTTCCTGATGTATTTTCTTGTTAAAAACAAAGCTTATGGGGAAAAAAAAAGACCTAAAAAAAAAGATAAGTTGCCACTTTTAACCGTCACTGTTAAATGATAAATTATGGGTTTGGTTTCACTATGCATAATTTCCATCGAATTTCACTGCTAATTTTTTGGCTTTTCCTATCTTTTATGTTGTTTCTTGCAGGCATCCTCAGTAATCAGTTATTTCGGCATTTACTACTTATAAAACCCAGAAGGATTAATAGTATGCAAATATAAATTGATGAGACATAGAATTTTAGTGAGAAAAATAAGTCAGCACTTACTAACGTTTGTTCAGTTTAGAAGCCTTTGTAAACTCGGCTGTGCATTTCACATGTTTCATGTGTTGAATGCTAGTGAACCCTGTTGGGTTAGCATCCATGAACCCCTAGGTTTTAATATCTGTTTTGCAATACGCTGAGGTGGCATCACAAGATCTCTTTGTGTTCTCCTTAATATTCCAATAGCCAGCATTGTACATTGTCATCTATTACTGAAAACAACCATAAAAAGAGAATTATTATCACTCCCATTTTATAGATATAGATAATCCAGGCATAGAAACTTGTTCCGAGTGACATGCTACCAAGTAGCAGAGTCAGAATTTGAAAATCATATGTTTGATTTCAGAGTTTGTGTTTTGAAAAATGAGGCCACTGACTGCTTCTCTCAGCCACTATCAATTGGAAGACTGCAAAGCTGACCCTTGGCAAAGTGGCCTGGCTTGTTTATTTCCTGCTACTATCGAGTCTCTCCCCTCACTTTACTGTCCTATTCCGCTGATCATGGCTGTAAAGGCTTAATTTGAAGAATCATCCAGTCTGGTGGTTCTCAAATCTAGCCCGTCATAAGAATTACTTGAGACATTTATTTTTTTTAATTATAATTAAGTTGGTTTTAGCTGGAGCCCTACAAACCTGCTTTTAACCATTCTACATATGATTTGGACAGTCTGACAGGTTTGGGAACCACTTCAAATACATGAATCCCCCTTCAAAGACCCCTGCAATTTTCCTGACGAGTAGTCATCTAATATCTGAAAGTCTTCTACACCTACCACCCTGCCAGGAAGGTTATTTCATTAGTAATTAGATGCAGCGCTATGCTTTTATAGAGCTTTCATTTATTGTCTCATGTGGATTGGATCAACTCCTTTGGACAGATTTTCATACTCCTTAGATACTGGCTTGGAGGTCAGATCTAGGTCCAAATCTTCTCTGAGCCTTACTTTCCTCATGTAAAATGAGTATGTTGTTATCTACCTTGAAGGATAATATCAAGAATTAATTGGAAAAAAAATCCAACAACCCCACCCTGTCCTAGCTGGAAAGATTCTAGAATGCCTTCCAACAGCCATTTCTTATAATTCTTTCACCTCATCAGCCTTTTTGGAAATAGTCCTACAATTGCAGGGTTCTAGTTAGAAGTGTGGGTGAGTGTGATAGGAGGTTCTTAGACATTCTTTCTAGGGTTGTCAGTGCCAGTAATAGACTGTCATATTGAGTACTCAGCAGCACTTTTTTTTTTTTTTCCTGGCTTTTTCTTTGGACAATGGCTGTGATACCACTTATGGGTACAGACAAACCTGCATTTCTGGAAATTCAGCTTTCCTCCATAACTAATTGGAGTTTCTACTGATAATCTGAATCCAAAGCAAAGCAAATGATCTGCAACAAGACCCTAAAGGCAAAAGAAAAGATCTTCTTGAATTATATAAAGACCAAAATGGAGAACCAAAGAAAATATTCCATGTCTCTTTCTTATCCAATAGTAGAGACAACCACTGAGTATTAAAAAGGAAAAAAAGTGGGGTGAGGTGACAAATGGTAGGAAGTGATAGCAAAAAAAAAAAGTTCAAACACATTTAAATAATTTCACCCTAATCCTCACAGGTAAGATCCTATTTTACCAATGAGAATACTGAAGACGTGGAAAGTAACTAAGACAGACTTCGTACCTGGTTAAATGAAAGAACCAGAGACAAGGCACTTGGGACTTTACAGAATGTAATTTTTTTAAAAATGATAACACACAGAAATATATATTCTTTATGAAATAATGTGACTTAGTTTTCATTGTACTGTATCCATTCCTTTGTTAAAACATCTGTCATACTCTTATTTTAATTGGTTATATCTCCCTCTACTAGTTACTTGCAAGCAGGAACTAGGTTATAACATTCATCTGTGAATTACCAGGACCTAGCAAGGGAGATGGCCCTTAACTTGTGCATTAAAGGTTTGTAAAAATGGAATTTCTCTCTATAGCATTTGAAAACATCTTTGCCGTCTACCCTTACTTCTCATGTGTAAGTTAAAAAAAAAAAAAGTGTAGGATCATAAGAGGTATTATAAATAATCTAGCTTAATCCCCTTGTTTGTAAAGGGAGGAATTTCAGGCACAACTGGAGAGGTAGCTCATGATGTACCCAGACTCCCTCAGTTGATTGTACTTGTGCCAGTACTCTTGCACAGTTCAGGACCCAAGCTTACTGCACTCATTCATTCACTAACCCTCTGGTTCCTCTTTTATGCTCAGTGCTGGGGAACTGCCATCTTCCTTTCTGCCTCCCTGGAGGGGTATACAGCCATGCTTTCCAGAAACCAGAAGAAAACAGCTTCCCAAGAGTTTAAGGCTTAAACTAGAAAATGGTCACCATAGCTGAGGTTTCTACCTATTGTATCCATTTTTGTTCATCTAGGCATTCATTGTGTTACTCTGTTGTTCATAGGGGAGGTTAGTGATCACTTGTGAAGCTGGATAAATTCTTCAAGACCCTGAAAGTAATTGCTCATTGCTCTAGCTTGATTTGGTGTAGTTATTGAGATTTATGATGGTCTGATCTGTATTTCTTTAACAAAGGCACACTAAATCTATTCTATAGTACTTTTTTTTTTGTCTTTTTTGGGGAGCACCCGTGGCATATGGAGGTTCCCAGGCTAGGGGTTCAATCGGAGCTATAGTAGCCAGCCTATGCCATGGCCACAGCAACGCCAGATCTGAGCCACGTCTTCGACCTACACCAGAGCTGAATCCTTAACCCAATGAGTGAGGCCAGGGATTGAATCCACAACCTCATGGTTCCTAGTCGAATTCGTTTCTGCTGTGCCACAACAGGAATATGTCAATTTTCTAGTGTACAGCAGAGTAACCCAGACACACACAACACACACACACGTGCACACACACACACACACACACATTATTTTTCTCACATTATCCTCCAACACACTCCATCACAAGTGACTAGATATAGTTCCCAGTGCTATACAGCAGGATCTCATTGCTTATCCATTTCAAAGGCAATAGTTTGCATTTATTAACCCCAGATTCCCAGTCCATCCCACTCCCTTCTCCTTGGCAGCCACAAGTCTGTTCTCCAAGTCCATGATTTTCTTTTCTGTGGAAAGGTTCATTTGTGCTGTATATTAGATTCCAGATATAAGTGATATCATATGGTATTTGTCTTTCTCTTGCTGACTTACTTCACTTAGGATGAGTCTCTAGTTCAATCCATGTTGCTGCAAATGGCATCATTTTGTGATTTTTAAATGGCTGAGTAGTATTCCATGGTGTATATATACCACATCTTCTTAATCCATTCATCTGTTGATGGACATTTAGGTTGTTTCCATGTCTTGGCTGTTGGGAATAGTGCTGCAGTGAACATACGGGTGCATGTGTCTTTTTCAAGGAGTTTTGTCCAGATAGATGCCCAAGAGTGGGATTGCTGGGTCATATGGTAGTTCTATGTATAGTGTTCTGAGGTACCTCCATACTGTTCTCCATAGTGGTTGTACCAGCTTACATTCCCACCAACAGTGCAAGACAGTTCCCTTTTCTCCACAACCTCCCCAGTATGTGTTTTTTGTGGACTTATTAATGATGGCCATTCTGACTGGTGTGAAGTGGTATTTCATGGTAGTTTTGATTTGCGTTTCTATAATAAACAGTGATGTTGAGGATTTTTTCATGTGCTTGTTGGCCATCTGTGTATCTTCTTTGGAGAAATGTCTCCTCATTTTTGCCCATTTTTCCATTGGGTTGTTGGGTTTTTTGCTTTTGAGTTGTATAAGTTGTTTGTATATTTTAGAGATTAAACCCTCGTCAGTTGCATTATTTGAACTCATTTTCTCCCATTCCATAAGTTGTCTTTTTTTTTTTTTTTTTTTATGGTTTCCTTTGCTGTGCAAAAGCTTTTCAGTTTGATTAGGTCCCATTGGTTTATTTTTGTTTTTATTTCTGTTGCCTTGGGAGACTGACCTAGAAAACTTTTGTAAGGTTGACTTCAGAGAATGTTTTGCCTATGTTCTCTTCTAGGAGTTTGATGGTGTCTTGACTTATGTTTAAGTCTTTAAGCCATTTTGAGTTTATTTTTGTGCATGGTGTGAGGGTGTGTTCTTGTTTCATTGATGTATATGCAGCTGTCCAGTTTTCCCAGTACCAATTGCTGAAAAGACTTTTTCTGATTTTATATTCTTGCCTCCTTTGTCAAAGATTAATTGACCGTAGGTGTCTGGGTTTATTTCTGGGTTCTCTATTCTGTTCCATTGGTCTGTATATCTGTTTTGGTACCAGTACCACTCTGTCTTGATCACTGTGGCTTTGTAATACTGTCTGAAGTCTGGGAGAATTATGACTCCTGCTTGGTTTTTGTTCCTCAGGACTGCTTTGGCAATTCTGTGTCTTTTTTGTGATGATCATTGTACAGCTATAAATGTAATAAATTCATTGAGTAATAAAAAAATTCTGTGTCTTTTATCGTTCCATATAATTTTTTGGATTATTTCTAGTTCTGTGAAAAATGTCATGGGCAATTTGATAGGGATTGCACTGAATCTGTGGATTGCTTTGGGTAATATGGACATTTTTATGCTATTGATTTTTCTAACCCAGGAGCATGGAATATCTTTCTATTTCTTTGAATCCTCTTTAATTTCCTTGATTAATGTTTTATAGTTCTCAGTGTATAAGTCTTTCACCTCCTTGGTCAGGTTTATTCCTAGATATTTAATTATGGGGGCTGCAATTTTATTTTATTTTATTTTATTTTATTTTAGTCTTTTCTAGGGCTGCACCCATGGCACATGGAGGTTCCCAGGCTAGGGATCTAATCGGAGCTATAGCTGCCGGCCTACACCAGAGCCACAGCAATGCGGGATACAAGCTGCGTCTGCCACCTACACCACAGCTCATGGCAACGCCAGATCCTTAACCCACTGAGCGAGGTCAGGGATCGAACCCACAACTTCATGGTTCCTAATCGGGTTTGTTAACCACTGAGCCATGACGGGAACTCCTGGGGCTGTAATTTTAAAAGGTATTATGTTTTTATATTCCTTTTCTAATATTTTATGGTTAGTATACAGAAATGCAATGGAATTATCAGTAATAATTATTAAAGATACCCAATTAAATTACATTGACACTAATGTCACCTTTTGATTTTTTTCAAGGAAGTGATTCCGTTTGTAGACTGAGAGGGTTTTTTTTTTTGTTTTGTTTTGTTTTGCTGTGCCCACAGTATGTAGAAGTTCCCAGGCCAGGGCTCAAACCTCTGCCACAGCAGTGACCTGAGAGCTGTTGCAGTGACGATGTCAGATCCTTAACCTGCTATGCCTCAAGAGAACTTCTTCGGGTTCTTAGTTACGATTTTCCTCTAGGAAAGAAAAGGTCCCTATTCATTAGAATACAATATCCATTTGATAGTAGAGACGCGGGTGAAGGGTGGAGGGCAAAAGCCAATTCACTTGACTTTTCCTTTGATTTTACCTTTTTAGTTCATTTCAGAGAAAATCAGTCTGAAGTAGTGGGACATACGCTTTAAAGAATTATTTGGGGGGAGTTTCCATTGTGGCTCAGTGGAAACGAATCTGACCAGCATCCATGAAGATGGAGGTTCAATCCCTGGCCTTGCTCATTGGGTTAAGGATCTGGCGTTGCCATGAGCCGTGGTGTAGGTCACAAAAGCAACTTGGATCTGGCATTGCTGTGGCTGCGGCATAGGCTGGCAGCTACAGCTCCTGTTTGACCCCTAGCCTGGGAACCTCCATATGCCAAGGATGCGGCCCTAAAAAGACAAAAAAAAAAAGAAAGAAAAGAAAGAAAAAAAAGCATTATTAGGGGAAAGGATGTGATTTAATTAATTATAGAAACATATTAAAATTAATGTTGCCAAGTCATTATTCTTAATGAAAAGAATGACTGTGTGCTGTGTGTTATTAAAAGTGTCTGGAACTTTTTTTTTTGCCACACCTGTGACATGTGGAAGTTCCTGGGCCAGGGATTGAATCCAAACCATAGCAGGAACTCCCAACTAAAACTATCTGGAATTTTGATTCATGTCATCAATCTATAGCAAGAAGCAAATAACATGGTTATTAATTTTGTGAAGTAATTTTATGTATTGTCTTGTTCTGTTTTTACTTTTAGGACCGGAGTAGGCCCTATGACACTTTTAACTTGCACTCGTTGGAGAACTCCTTAATGGATATGATAAGGACTGATCATGAGCCTCTGAAAGGTAAACACTACCCTCCCAGTGGCCCACCAATGAGTTTCGCTGATATAATGTGGAGGAATCATTTTGCAGGTTAGGAATATTCATATGTCCATTCCTTGCTTGGTGTTTTAAACAAAAATCAGCTTTTTAATCATTGTGATTTTTGTTTTTGTTTCTTTTTTGTTTGCTTTGTTTGCTTTGTAAAGCACTGTGGAATGTATTTAAAGTTGATTTTTTTAAACCTGGGTTCAGCTACCTACCATAATCAAGTTTGATCGCTTTAATCATAATGTCTGGCAGAAGCATGCGTGGGGTAGCTGAGGTCGTGGTTTATAGCATGAGACCAGAAGCCAAGTGTTTTGAGCTTTGTGCATTTGGAATCCTTAACTGAACCTGGATAATTCATTGAAGTCCACGTACACTGCAAGGAAGTATAACATTTAATCTCCAAAGACTGCTTCAGAAAAGTTCATAGAAAAAGGTTTCATTTCATTAGAATATAGTCACTTTCCTAGTGTAGGAAGTATCACTACACAGACATAGAGCAAGCTAAACACAAGAAAAATGTTTTGGGTTAACTCTAAGGCAGAAAGTCCCGGGGTCAGCAGTATTAGGACTTCCTATTTTTAGAGCCCATGTAAGTTCAGGATAGAGGCTGATGTTACATTCATGAAGACAGATAGGTCTTGTTATGGGTTATAGGATTTTTTAGGGGCTCTGTGATATTTTTAAATACCGTGATGGAAATTTTCTGTGGAAATAGCCACTGCACCGGGGCTTAGAGCCTAATTATCTGAAAGCTGTAAAGCATTAGCCACAGGGATGCCCATCTTTTATGAACCTTCTGTCCTCTAGAGTTGTGAGGAATCTGATCCCCTCTGGTTCCCTGCAGGCTCTTACATACGGTATGACTGACTGTGAACACCTGATGGTCATTTCTTCATGCCACACCAAAAATCTGCTTCATCATCTTCTTGTCACACTCATGGTTTTCTGCTGCTTTCCTCAATTTCCAGTGAAAAGAAAGTAGTTAACAGGCTATGAAGACAATAAAAGATTTTAAGAAAAGCTACATTTCAAGGCCTTGAGAAGCAGGAAAAAAGGCCTCTCATTTGGTCGTTGTTATATTTATTTACCGTTACTTCTTTCTACAGTAAAGATTAGGTACATGGTAATTTCACTTAGAAGTGAGAATGGTGTTAAAAAAAAAAAAGCAATATTCACAGACCGTTTTGTGTTTTTAGTACCATCTACATCTACGTTTGTCTTCCTTCTCTACCACGCACAGCTGTAAGCCTCTCCTAATTATTCTAAAATATTCAGCCCTTGTTCTTTATGCATATCTGTTTTATCTTGCTCTCTATTCTGCTAGCAATAAAAGATTATGGAAGGATCTTAGACTATAGTCTATAAAACAATTTTCTAGAATTTTGTGGATATTGATTAAGCAGGATCTGTAGTGCCCTGTTGAGAGTAGGAGCTGTCAAAATACAAGGAGCTGTCCAAGTAAACCCCCTTCCTATGGGGTAATGAAAGTACCGTATTCCAGTTGTGGTGGCCCCTTTTTCATTGTATGTCCAATTTCCTCTGCATACGTTTTTCCACTACACTTACAAATGTGAGATTTCATCTAATAAAGCCTTCTGCATTGTACTTGTAGATGTAATATGACCTTATAAGTTGGAAGGCACTTAATATGTACTTTTTTACAGCCTCAGTACATTTGAAACTTCCAAATTCATACCACCCACATTAATTTCCTAGGAAGGGACTATTTCCCATGGTCAGTTACATCACCATGTTATCGTCCCCTCGTTAAGGTGTTTGAGCTTCCGGCTTCCCTTTTCTAGCTGGGAGACTTACATCTGGCTTATGGCACCATGTGTTTGATCCTTATTACTTATAAAAAACATAATTATGGGGAGTTCCAGTTGTGGCTCAGCAGTAAGGAACCCGACTAATATCCATGAGGACTCAGGTTCAATCCCTGGCCTTGCTCAGTGGGCTAAGGATCCAGTGTTGCCATGAGCTGTGGTGTAGGTCATGGGCACAGCTTGTATCTGGCATTGCTGTGGCTGTGGCCCACAGCTGTAGCTCGGATTTGACCCCTACTCTGGGAATGTCCATGTGCCACAGGTTTGGCTCTTAAAAAAAAAAAAAAAAAAAAAAAATTATGATCCTAGCATTTTAAAGGAAAGATTTTAAGTAATTTTTGACTTTAAAAAATAGAGGAAATTATAACAAAAAGATAATTTAAAAAAATTATGATGTTATATCCCTTATTTTTTTATTTCCCACATGCTAAACATTATCTTCATTTTTATCTGAGGTCTTTATAAATTATTCATAGACCTTAAAAAAGGTTGACTCTTAGATTGTTTCCAGCTTTTTCTCCACGTAGGTAATGCTACCATGGATGAGTTCTTGCGCATAGCTTTTTCTTAAGGTAAATTCACTGTGGGGTTCCTTGAGCCAAAAGATGTAAATATTTAGGTAAATCAAGCTTTTAGAAACGTGGTAGGCTAGGGGACCTACCTCATGGCTTCTGTAGGAGTCTGTCCAGAAACGCTTTCCTTTATCCATCCTGTTCTTCTTCCTAACTTTAATATCCTCTTCTCCCACTTGAACATGGGAAGACTTTTTTTTTTTTTTCTTTGTCTTTTTGCCATTTCTTGGGCTGCTCCTGAAGCATATGGAGATTCCCAGGCTAGGGATCTTAATTAGAGCTGTAGCTGCCAGCCTGCGCCAGAGCCACAGCAACACAGGATCCAAGCCACGTCTGCAACCTACACCACAGCTCACGGCAACGCTGGATCCTTAACCCACTGAGCAAGGCCAGGGTTCGAACCTGGAACCTCATGGTTCCTAGTCGGATTTGTTAACCACTAAGCCACAACGGGAACTCCGTGAACACTATTTTGAGGGTCTCAAAACTCAAGTTAGAGAGTCATTGGTTTTTTGTGTGCTTATTTGTTTTGATGCTTTTCTCTAGAGTTCAGTTTTCTTTAGAAAAAAATATGTTCTTGCTCATTGTAAGAAATTCAAATAGTCCTTAAAAAGACAAAAAAAGAAAGTGAAAAAAACAGCTGAGACTTACTACCTAGCGATAACAAAGACTATTGTTTTTGGAGTTCCCATTGTGGCACAGTGGTTAACGAATTGGACTAGGAACCATGAGGTTGTGGGTTCTATCCCTGGCCTTGCTCAGTGGGTTAAGGATCTGGTGTTGCTGTGAGCTGTGGTGAAGGTTGCAGACATGGCTTGGATCCCTCATTGCAGTGGCTCTGGCGTACGCCAGTGGCTACAGCTCCGATTAGACCCCTAGCCTGGGAGCCTCCATATGCCTCAGGAGTGGCCCTAGAAAAGGCAAAAAAAGACACACACACACACACACACACACACACACACACACACACACACACACACAAGGCTATTGTTTTTATTAACATTCATTCAAATTTTTTATATTCTCTGTATAGAAGATGAAATTTCAATTGAGCCTTTCTGATTCTGCAGTCATTCAAACCTGGGTTTGAATTCTGGTTCTGCCCTTAGGTTGGCTGTTGATCTAGATACATTAGCCTCTTCAGAACCTCAGTGTCTTCATCATTAAAGTAAAGCACCTACTTCATAAAGTGGGTGTGAAGGTGAGATAAAGTCCCTGACACTAGAAACCTCTCAAAAGTTATCTGTATTTTTCTTCTGGCAGTGGTAGTGGTGTGCCTACTGCCTGGCCTAGGGAATAAAGTAAACCTTTATACCCCTACAATATTTATTTTCTTCCAGCTAAACTGTAGCTAAATGTTGAAAGCTTGCAAATCCAAGTTGTCAAAAATTTTGTATTTGCCATAGATATAAGTAGTGACTAGTGAAGGATAAACATTCCATCATTATAAAAAAAACCACCTAAAGGAGAAAGAAACATAATCCTTATAAGTTATGTTGGCTTTCCGAAGTTGTGTATGCAAATAGTATTAAGAAAGTATAATAAAGTCGGATATCATGTTCATGAAAAGTAAAAGTACTTCATAATGTAGTTAAAGTGAACATGGTAAAAATATGTTCACATTGGCATTTCATCTTATAAATGTATTCAATAAGAAATCTTTTTATTTGGAGTTCCCGTCTTGGTGCAGCAGAAATGAATCTGACTAGGAACCATGAGGTTGCCAGTTCAATCCCTGGGCTCGCTCAGTGGCTTAAGGACCCAGGAATCTCCACATGCCAAGGGTGCAGCCCTTAAAAGCAAAAAAGAAAGAAAGAAAGAAAGAAAGAGAAAGAAAAAGAAAGAAAGAAAGAAATCTTTTTATTCAACTGCTATCTTGATTTAAGAGAAAAAAAGGTTGGTAGGAGAAATGACAGAATAGGAAATCTAGGAAGTAATAAGACTCCTGTTCTAGTAAAGAGCTTTAACAGTTTTCCAATTGTATTTCTCCTTATACTGGGTCAACCTTGAAGATATTTGTAGGAAATTTTAAAAAATCCCCTGTAAATCAACTGTACTTCAATAAGACTTTACAAAAATGAAAAAAAAAAAAATCCTCTACTTTCTCCTCCATGATAAAAATGTCAAGTAATGTAGTAGAAAAGTCAAATCAGAGTTCCTGCAGCTCAGCAGTAACAAACCCAACTAGTATCCATGAGAACACAGGTTCGATCCCTGACCTCGCTCAGAACGTTAAGGATCAGGTGTTGCCATGAGCTGTGGTGTAGGTCGCAGATGCGGCTCGGATCCAGCGTTGCTGTGGCTGTGGTGTAGTCCAGCAGCTGTAGCTCCCATTTGACCCCTAGCCTGGGAACTTCTGTATGCCGCAGGTACAGCCCTAAAAAGAAAAATAAGGAAAAAGAAAAGTCGGATTAGGCTTTCTTCACAGAATCCTGAGGAATGTCTTCTGCTGTGTGCTCAGATCACAGAACCCTTATTTATTTATTTTTTTTGGCCATGCCATGGCGTGTGGAATTTCCCAGGCCAAGGATCGAACCCATGCCACAGCTGCCACCTGAGCCACTGTGCTGACAGTGCCCAATCCTTAACTTGTTGTACCATAGCGGAACTTCCTCACAGAACCCTTATTTAAAAAAAAATTAAACAAATTTTTTTTGGCTTCTTTGATCTCAAACTATGGTTCTTGATTCCAGCAGAATAACATTTTAATAAATTACCTATTGTCTCTTACCATACCTTATGAATGACTTTTCCTGTTGTTCATTTGAGAGACTGTCTCTAGGAAATGAGGAGGGTTTTGAGAAGGGTGATGAACTGGTGAAAACTACCCCATATTTCTTTTCGAAATACGGAAAAACTTGGGTCAGTAGAGAGATGAACGAGCCTGGGTCAGAAGCATTATCCTCTGCCCTCTTTTCTAGTGGACTGTAGGGAAAGCCAACTGTCCCCATCACTGTTGAGGATTAGGGGGATTTCCGACATTGGGGGAGTAAAGATTAAGATAGGGAAAATAGTCACCACTGTACCCTCCTTATAGCTGTCCTTGACTTGCTGCTAATGGTGAGGGCTCCCCTCACCACTGGACAACCCCTCTGAAAACCCAGAGACGTTAGGTTTGATTATTCATCACCTCTGTTGGGATTATTATTCAAAGAAGACAAGGTAATGAGAGAGAAGAATAAAAAGGAAAATCCAGCCGCGGTGCATTGGGCAGTGTAGGTGACATTGCGAAGCAAGGTCCTGTTGACCGGCTGGCGTAGCACAAGATAGCAGACATCTTGGCAAAAACCAGGAAGGAGTCACTTTTCTCTCCTCCCATGCAGACTCCCTGTTACAACAGAAGAGTAGGGTTGGCTGGCCACTTGGGGGTAGTGCCTGATGAAACATTTTTGTGTATTTGAATTTTCTCTTCTGTCACCATTCATGGAACCGAAATTTGAAAAATGAAAAGAGCAGGTGTCAGTTGAGAACTGATAGTGAAGAGCTTGCTTTTCAGATGTAAACTGAATCTGGGAAAGAACAGCAGCTATCTTCCGATAATAGTGCTTTAAAACACTTAAATTGACAGAAACTTGGAAAGAATAAATGCCAGCCCTTTGGTGTTACTTACAGAGGCTTTTCTTTAAATTTAGTATTACAGAGCCTTTCACAAAATTGGCCCCTTTTGAGGAATGTTGAGGTCACCTTGTATTAGAAAAAGTATACATTTATTACATTTAGTTTTTTCAGAAAAATTTACAGTCTCTTTACTTGAACTGTTGATTCAGTTCTGTTTTGTGCTACATCCCTTTTGCCCTTATCAGTCTGTCCTATATAAAGGTTAGCAGATTCCAGACTATTAGGGCCCAGCTTCGAAGTGAGCAAGAAATGATTGTTCTTGTTCTACGTAAAAGGGAGGCCAGTAGATAGAAGTTGAGTGATTTTTGTATTATAGATACTGCCCATTAATTTCCCTTTGATCCTGCTATAGCACTATAATCACATGGGAGAAAAAGATTATGGATACTTTAATCCTGGTACTACATCTGCAAATTTTGACTTAATTGTTCTAGAGTATAAATGAGGAAATGTAGGCACAAAGGACTTGATAACATACCAAAAATTATTCACTGCTGGTATGTGAAGAAACTAGGATTTGACCTTGGGTCAAAGCTCATGTTTTCACTTTGTGGTTCTTTGGAACACATTGAGACTACTATAGTATCATATTTTTTATCATTTTTCTTTAAAAGGGATTTGAAACACCAATTTGTTGTATTCTTATATAATTGTATCTTGCAGACGATTTTTCTGAGGGACTATCTTTTCAGCTTTATAGAGAAAATTGGTTGGAGATAGAATCAGATGAATATATACTGTCTCATAACATTTTCTAGAGCACAGTACTCATGTTCTGTTATGTAAAGTCTCCAAAGTACTTGACTTCTTAGAGCATGTGGGCATGATTGGAGAAAGATACAGCAGTTGTTCCCTATCTCACAATGTGTTGAAAAAGTGAAGAGGTTTTTTTTTCATAATTAATTATGACTTAATAAAAATTCCAGTTTTTGTTTTGGACATGGGTTTAGTTTGACTCTGAAACTTAACAGTAGAGGCAGTTTTTTATAACTGGCATCTTAAATGATTGAGCTCATGAGACTATGATTTTGTAGAGTCTGAATAGCCATATGTAACCCTATTCTCCAACTTCCCCC
Organism: Sus scrofa; assembly: GCF_054392235.1. NCBI lineage: Eukaryota > Metazoa > Chordata > Mammalia > Artiodactyla > Suidae > Sus > Sus scrofa. Next base: position 125,994,272 of record NC_139396.1, on the reverse strand, counting down.
TCCATCCTCTCCCACTCCATTTATCAGGCCTTGTGCAGTAGGGAAAGTGGGACACAGTCTCAGATTTCCACAGCATCATTTAACTCAGTAAAACCAAGTATGCCTTCCAGTTTTCGAAACCTTATATTTTACACTATACTTAAAAGATAGCTAGCTGACAAGAACAATTTAAAAATAGCAGACCATGGACAGGTGACAAAATGTCACGCTGGCAGCACCAGACTGCATTAACAAAAATCACCAGATGTCACACACTTGATTCTATTTTCACAGCTGATTAAACAGCAGTATTTGTTGGACAAAAGGAAGAAAAAAGAAATGGCCTCATATGAAGTTGGATTCAGTTTTTCTTTTGCTGTCGTATATTTTCTGTCTCCTTCAAAATCCCATGTTAACTGTAAAACTTAAGGCATACAATATATTAAATTTAAAAAGTATTATGAAATAATCCTAATTCTAGAAAAGCTAACCTTTATGTATATAAAGCGAAATATTAACAGAGCTTGTCTTTGCTTGGTGATCTTGTTTTCTTCATTTTTCTGTATTGTCTAATTTTTCTCCAATGAAAATATGTTGTATTTTATAATCTAAACATTAATTTTTGAATAGGTAAGGAAAGTAACTTAAGCCATAAGTGATTTCACTAAAAATAATTTATATTTAGTTGGGAAAAAATTAGATTACATTTAAATAATTGGTTCTGATAGGTCTGACATTGAACTAGAGTTTCTTATAAAATCTTTTGTTAATGAATTTGATCCAGAGATCCACTAAAGTCAGAGAGGCAACAGAATTAGGAAAGATACCAGGAAAGACAGTAAATTTTGTGCTTTTCAGCAAGTAGTGATGCCTTCATCAACAAAACATTGCCTAAGGCTCTCGTTTTGTGGCATCTTTAGAAAGCTTGAATTGGAAGTAATCACTGTGGAATGGAGGATTATAATTAGAAAACTACTGAGCTTCCTTTCAGTTTCATCTTTCTAGGCTGAAAAGTCCCCAAACCTGATGGAAAGAGTATAAGAAAGTTCCAACTTCTGGAGAACTAGAGAGGGGCACCCCTTAAAATTAGGGAACATAAGTAGTTCCAGAAACATATGAAAATTATTATTTGATGTAGTGATTGTAAACTATGTTATTCTTTACCATGAAAGAAGTTGAATGAGCTAAATTTGGGCTTGTTTGGTTTCCTTGGTAACCCTTCATTTTTCTGAGAATGTTTAGGGAACATCCCTAGCTCATGGGAACCACACCCATATCTGAATATTCCTAGGTCAAAGACAGAAGAGACCCTGTGTGTGTGCCATTTGCTTAAATTCTAATGCACAGTGTAGGTTTTTAGTTATCTTAGATGTTAGTATTTGGTGGTACTCCAAATACTCCAAATAAGGTGGCCATTATCTGAAAATAATGAAAGCGTAAACACTGATACAGCTAACTAAAACCGGAATGTAAATTCTCCCAACTGTTCTGGTGACAAATTTTCCTATAGGACGTTCTGATCAATGTGCTGTGGTGGGAGATTGCATATGGTGCAGATTAGTTTTTAGAGACTCTAAAATGACTTAGGAGTTGGAAAAATGACACATAGAACAATTACATATGCAGATACTGTTAAGGTATATCTTTTAACAGTAGGTAGTTTTTGAAACTGCTAGTAATTCTACTAAATATGGAAAGGTCTACGGAACACATAAAAATAAAAGTCAATTCCATCGTTTAAGATAATTCTTTACTAATGTGTTTTCCATAGAAAACATTAAAATATATTCTAAAAAAGAATTTACTGTAATATAAATGCTAGCAAAATAGTCTCCATACAGCTAGAGATATATGTACCTAATAAGGAAGTTTAATATTATAAAAACTACAAATAATTTTTGTTGAAAGTCCTATAATGCTTCATGGTAAAACTAGAACAGTTTCAACAGAATCCGTCAATGGCTGATGATTTTTCCATTCTCTCTCTCTCTCTCTCTCTCTCTCTCTCTCTCTCTCTCTCTCTCTCTCTCTCTCACACACACACACACACACACACACACACACATCCATCAAAACAAGTAATAGTATACTTAGGAGAGTTTGGCTTTTTCCCTATCCTTTAATATGAAATGACCTTTCACAAATTACTGTGACCTAAGAGTCTTTAAGAGATTAGGATGTCCTCATCTAGGCAAAAAATTGATTTGACTGGAAATTCATGATTCCCCCATCCATTTGTTTTTATTTGACACAAGTATTTCACTTTGACCACTGCGATTCTTCTCTTTTGGGTGAGAGAGCTTGATAATGCTTTTTGCATCCAGTACCCTGTAACGGCGTTTAGTACCAAATTACTGACCTTTTGTAATTATATATAACACTGTTTTTGTTGTCAAGGTCAAGCATTTCTTCCTTATCTCCAGCTTTATCTGTATCATTCTCCTCAAAAATACTATTGACATTTATTTGTTTAAATAATGGTAGTGACATAAAATCAACACTTTTCCTGAGAACTTCATGATAATCTTTGACATATTTGGACATGCAGAGCCAAGTTCACATATATCATGTGAGCTTTACACAAAAGAATTGTTCCAATAAATATTTTATTAAAGGAATTGGTTAAGAAAACTTATGAGGTACATTTTTTTTTTCTGTGTAAGACTCTCTGTTTCATTTTTCTTTTCATACAGCCACCTCCTTTTTCCCTAGTAATTATCACATCTTCCACTCTTAAACCTGGAGACTATTAGTTGAAATGTCTGATTTAGACTTGTCATCTTATAGGCCAGAGATTGGCAAACACTGTCTGCAAAGGGCCAGATAGTAGGCCTGTGGGCCATATGGTTCTGTTGCACATTCTTTTTTTTTTTTTTTTTAACTTTTTGTGTTTGTTTTTACAACTCTTTAAAAATGTGAATATGATTCTTAGCCTGGAGACATGCGAAAACAGGTAGCCATCCACCTGATACTATAACGGTGAAAGTCTGGACACAAGCACTATGCCCAAGGTCATATAACTAAGTAGGGATAGGGGCAGCAGAAGAACCCTACATTTTTAGGTCAGTCATTGTTCCCCCACTGTTTCTATCACATAAGTTTTACATCTTTACATTCTGATCATTATGTTGCATTTTTGAGCCACTATGAAACCTTTATCTTTTCATTCTCTTTAAGCTTCAAGTTTATATACTTCTTTGAATTCATTATTTTGCTGCTTGAATTCGAAAGGCAGTATAAATTGTTTAAGTAAAATGCTTAATCCAGGGAGTTGGCATGTTTAAATCGGAATGTGGGAGATGCGTTAAAATTTCCTATTATTATAATGGAAGCTTCTTTTTGTTTTGTTTATTTTTTGTTATTGAGACTTTGGCTTTGTTTTAAGATTTTTTTCATGCATATGTTTTATGACTTGATTTAAAACTGTTGTAACTGCTATGGCCTGTGATAGCATTGTTATAGATTAATCTGTTTTAGTTTTTTGTAATGTTCATATCGTACAATGTATTTGTGATTATATTACACATTCTTTTCTCTGTGCTTAAAATAAAATTATTTTATTTTTTAGGACGCATGGGAATAAATTTCCATCATCCAGGAACAGATAATATTATGGCACTTAACAGTAAGTCTTCGCATGAAATATTCTATAAAATTAGTCGTCAGGTCTACAGCATGTAATTCCTACTTTCTTAGTTGTGCATTACATTTCAGCCTTCTGCTGAGTATTGTATAGATCATTATTCTATACCAGTGGTTTTCAAAGTGTGGTCCCTGGACCAGCAGATCAGCATCATTTGGGAGCTTACTCAAAATGCAAAGTCTGGGAACTATATCCAATCTCTTGGGATAGACCATGATGGACGATAACATAAGAAAGGGAATGTATATACATGTATGAATGGGTTACTTGGCTGTACAGCAGACATTGGCACAGCACTGTAAATCAGCTATATTTTAATTTAGAAAAAAAAGCGAACACTCAGGACCCACTACAGATCTGCTGAATCAGAGACTTTAAGGATAGGGCCCAGGAATGTGTGTATTACCAAGTTCTGTAGGTGATTCTGATGCAGATCCAACGTGGCTCAGGTCTGGTTGCTGTGGTGTAGGCCAGCAGCTGCGGCTCCAGTTTGACCCCTAGCCTGGGAACTTCCATATGCTGCAGGTGCAGCCCTAAAAAGGAAAGAACAGTATGGTAGTGTGTCTGCCTGCAGGAAAAAGTGTGTATTTTATTTTATTTCAATGAATTTTATTGTATTTGTAGTTGTACACCCATCATCACAACCTAATTATAGAACATTTCCATCCCCAAGCCTCAGCTTACCTCTCCCCCTTGAACCTGTCCCCGTTGGTAACCATAAATTTTCCAAGTCTGTGAGTCTGTTTCTGTTTGGCAAATAAGTTCTTTTATATCCTTTTTTTATTTTTTATTTTTATTTTTTGTCTTTTTAGGGCCACACCTGAGGCATATGATGTTCCCATAAATAGGGGTTGATTTGGAGCTGTAGCTGCCGACTTACACCACAGCCACAGCAATGCTGGATCTGAGTTGAGTCTGTGACCTACACCACAGCTCATGGCAACACTGGATACTTAACCCACTGAGCGAGGCTAGGGATTGAGCCCATGTCCTCATGGATACTAGTCAGGTTCATTACTGCTGAGCTGCAATGGGAACTCCTGTATCTTTTTTTTAGATTCCACATGTAAATGACAGCATATGATGTTTGTATCTCACTGTCTAACTTCACTTAGCATGATAATTTCTAGGTCCATTCATGTTGCTGCAAATGCCGTTATTTCATTCTTTTTATGGCTGAGTAATATTCCATTATATATATATGTACCCCATCTTCTTTATCCACTCTGTTGATGGACATTTAGGTTGCTTCCACGTTTTGGCTGTTGTATATAGTGCTACACTGACCATTGGAGTACATGTATCTTTTTGAGTTATAGTTTTCTCTGGGTAGAATCCCAGGAGTGGGATTGCTGGATCACATGGTAATTCTATTTTTAGTTGTTGTTTTTTTTTTTTTTTTTTTTTTGGTCTTTTTGCTATTTCTTTGGGCCGCTCCCGTGGCATATGGAGGTTCCCAGGCTAGGGGTCGAATCGGAGCTGTAGCCACCGGCCTATGCCAGAGCTACAGCAATGCGGGATCCGAGCCGCGTCTGCAACCTACACCACAGCTCACGGCAACGCCGGATCGTTAACCCACTGAGCAAGGGCAGGGACCGAACCCGCAACCTCATGGTTCCTAGTCGGATTCGTTAACCTCTGCGCCACGACGGGAACTCCTAGTTTTTTTTTTTTGAGGAATCTCCATACTGTTTTCCACAGTGGTTGCACCAATTTGCATTCCTACCAACAGTGTGAGAGAGTTCCCTTTTCTCCACACCCTCTTCAGCACTTCTTGTTTGTAGACTTTTTGATGATGGCCATTCTGGCTGGTGTAAGATGGTAGGTACCTCACAGTGGTTTTGATTTGCATTTCTCTAATAATTAGTAATGTTGAGTATTTTTTCATGTGTTTTTTGATCATCTGTATATCTTCTTTGGAGAAATACCTGTTTAGATCTACTGTCCATTTTTTGATGAGATTGTTTGTTTTTTTGATATTTAGCTGCAGGAGGTGTTTATATATTTTGGAGATTAATCCCTTGTCAGTCGCTTCATTTGCAAGTATTTTCTCCTGTTCTGTGGGTTGTCTTTTTGTTTTGTTAAGGGTTTCCTTTGCTGTGCAAAAAACTTTTAAGTTTAATTAGGTCCCATTTTTTTTTTTTAATTGTCATTGCTTTAGGAGGTGGATCTGAGAAGATATTATCAGTTTATGTCAGAGTATGTTCGGCCTATGTGTTCCTTTAAGAGTTTTATAGTATCTGGTCTTATATTTAGGTCTTTAATCCATTCTGAGCTTATTTTTGTGTATGGTTTTTGAGAGTGTTCTAATTTCATTCTTTTACATATAGCTGTACAGTGTGTGTATTTTAGAAAAGACCTAATTTGACACCTCTGAGTCCTCTTTTGCAAGAGGGAGAGGATATGACTTTTGACTTTCTGTGTAAAATGAACCTAAAAGACACTTTTCTTTTTAAAAGATTTTGATTCTCTTTGATTTGATTCTCTTTAATTCTCTGCTTTTAAATACGAGCTTTCATTTTATGTTCTTTCCACTTTCTACATGTTGCTTAAATTCTTCTTCTGGCCTCAAAATTTCCTTATTTGTAAAAGAAGGGGAGTGAATTAGGTCATCCTAATGATTGCTTTCAGAATGAAGATTGTGAGATTCTGTAATATATTTTTTTAAGTACTAAAAGGGTCATTTTGCCAGTATCTGTATTGAATGTTGATGAGTTATACATATTTGCAACATTACAGCAGATGCTAGAGCACATCTATCTTTAAATGACTCTGTGGGTGCTCACCTGTAGGCTCCTCAGAGTAAACCATAAAAGCAGTTGGAGGAGTTCCTGTTGTAGCACAGTGAAAATGAACCTGGCTAGGAGTTCCCATCGTGGCTCAGCAGAAGCGAACACAGGTTTGATCCCTGGCCTCGATAGTGGTTAAGGATCTGGTGTTGCCATAAGCTGTGGTGTAGGTTGCAGACATGGCTCGGATCTGGTGTTGCTGTGGCTGTGGCGTAGGCAGGAGGCTACAGCTCCGATTCAACCCCTAGCCTGGAACCTCTATGTGCCATGGGGCAGCCCTAAAAAAACAAAAAAATAAAATAAAATAAAATAAAAATAAACCTGACTAGTATCCATGAGGACTTGGGTTCAATCCCTGGCCTCATTCAGTGGGTCGGGGATCCAGCATTGCTGTGAGCTGTGGTGTAGGTCGCTGATGTGTTTCAGATCCCAGGTTGCTGTGGCTGTGGTATAGGCCGGCAGCTGTAGTTCCTATTCGACCCCTAGCCTGGGAACTTCCATATGCTGCATATGTGGCCCTAAAAAGCAAAAAAAAACCCCAAAAGCGATTGGAGTTTGACATTCACATTATTTACTGTCAGCTTTCTTTTAAAGTTAACTTCAACTTCTAACGATCAGAATAAGCAAAATATCCTCCTTGGTGGATTCTTGTAAGGTCTACAGGTTTTGACAGATGTAGTGTGGTTAAGCTTTTCTTCCCTTTTGTATAGTTGGGCCCAAGCCATTTCGTGACTTACATTTGTAACACATGCACAAACACAACTGCGTGCTTTTTCATCTTCTTTTTTATGCCTGCCATTCATTGGCCCTACAGTTGTTGTCCTGTAACTGGTCTGTCCTTATTTTCCCTCAACTTTTATACAGATGAGGTCCCAAATTATAAATCCTTATTAATTCAGAATTTGTGATTATTGAAAGGCTTTGGGTTGGTACAGCAAAAATTGGCACAACATTGCAAATCCTGTATGTATGATTTATACTTTAGTTAAAATAATAATTTTAAAAAGTAAATTTATAAGAAAAAAAGAAAGGGGGGCTGGGTTACAGTTGAGCTATCTTTTCAGACAAGAAGAGATAGGCAGTGAAAATTGAAAAGAATTGAGTCAATGGTTAATTTTTTTTTGGCTGCACCTGTGGCATGTGGAAGTTCTCAGGTCAGGAACTGAATCCACACCACAGCAGCCACCCAGGCTGCTGCAGTGACAACACCAGATCCTTAGCCCTCTGTGCCACAAGAGAACACCAATGGCTAAATTTTCTTAAAAAGGAAATGTGAGGAGTTCCCTGGTGGCCTAGTGGGTTAAAAATCTGGCGTTGTCCCTGCTGTGGCTTGGGTCACTGCTCTGGTGCAGGTTTGAGCCCTGGTCTGAGAATTTTTGTATGCTGCAGGTGCAGTCAAAGGGGAAAAAAAGGAAATGTGAGTCAGTTGTAGTTGCTTTTTTTTTGTTTCTTTGTTCTTAAGGTTGCACTCATAGCATATGGAAATTCCCAGGCTAGGGGTCAAATCGGAGATACAGCTGCTGGCCTACACCACAGCCACAGCAACTTGCGATCTGAGCCTCGTCTGCAACTTATACCACAGCTCAAGGCAACACCAGATCCCAGACCCACTGAGCGAGGTCAGGGATCAAACCTGCATCCTCATGGCTCCTAGTTAGATTCATTAACTTCTGAGCCACGAAGGGAACTCCTGTCCTTAGTTTTTTATTACCCTTTTTTTTGCTGTGCAAAGTCTGTCCTTCCTAATTCAGTTCATAATGCTGCCATTCACTATGTCTTCGAAAAATCTCCCATTCTTTTACTTCTTTGATCTCACCAAAACCCAAACCTCTCCTGAAGGTATCATGCTATCAGCTCTCCTGACTTGACAAGAAAGATAGAGATGTCTTGGTGAACATTATCACTTCTCAGTACTCCTGCTCAGCTTTGAATGGGCCACTTCCCTCCACCCCCCTCCTTTTTTCTGATGTTTCTAGCACCTTTCAGCCATACTTTCTTCTGAGAATCAGCACTGCTGATGTCATCCAGAAGCCAAAAATGGAGCTTGGGAGAAGAGAATGGGATACCAACTGTAGAAAACAGTAAACCTGCAGACATTTTGGATGTTGGAGGATTGACAAGATGTGTGTTAAGACAAAGAATCTACTGATTTTTCCTAGTTAAAACCACAAATCTAGTAATAATTAACAGGCCAAATTTTGGGAAGGAAAGTAAGAGGCCCATCTGAATTTTGGCTTTTCCCAAAAAAATTAGTCCTCAGGTATTATTGAATATAGCAGGGGAGATAGGAAGAAATTCTGACCCATCAGTAAGATCTGCCACTTATCTGGTATTTCCAAAATGTGATTAGTTCTGAAACAATATGTCCCTTCCATTTAAACTGTTAATGAGTTTTTCTTTTCTTTTCTTTTTTATCTTTTTAGGGCCACACCTGAGGCATATGGAGGTTCCCAGGCTAGGGGTCTAATCAGAGCTGTAGCCACCAGCCTTCGCCACAGCCACATGGGATCTGAGCCTGGTCTGTGTCCTACACCACAGCTCAGGGCAACGCCGGATCCTTAACCCACTGAGCGAAGCCAGGGATCGAACCCAAGTCGTTATGGATGCTAGTCAGACTTGTTTCACTGAGCCACGATGGGAACTGTGAGTTTTTCTTAACCTTTTAATGATTTTCCTTTCATATGCTTCACCCTTACACTGAAAACACTATTTTGTATAACATTTTTAAGATCTTGTTGGAGAAGGAAGCAGGTCCATTGAGAGTGCTTCCAACCATGTGTGTAGTACAGATTTTTTTCTAACCTTACAGTAGCGTGTGGTTTTTTTGTTTCTTTGATTGTGGTGTGTGTGTGTGTGTAATTACACTCTAGGTATAGAGTTGAGTTTATCAGTTGTGGGCTTGCATAGGATTGATGCCTGAATTGGTGCTTTGTCCTTTGTTATGATGATCTTCAGGAAAGGATATTGGTGCCTTCATCATTAGTTAAGTCAACCAAATTTATGGTCAAATTAATGTTCAAAACCAGAATGCCTGTCTTGTTATTTACTCTAGAATCCCTGCTGAGTAGATCCACTTTATTCTTTTTGATTGGTCAGCTCTTCTTTTTTCAAGTAGAGATTGGGCTTGGATAAACAGTGAAATGTCTGACAGTTGCTTGATGAGTACATTAGAGACAGAGGGAGAACGGAGTTCCCGTTGTAGCTCAGTGGTTAACGAATCTGACTAGGAACCATGAAGTTGCGGGTTCGATCCCTGGCCTTGCTCAGTGGGTTAGGCATCCGGTGTTGCCATAAACTGTGGTGTAGGTCGCAAACTCGGCTCAGATCCTACGTTGCTGTGGCTCTGGCATAGGCTGGCATCTACAGCTCTGATTAGACCCCTAGCCTGGGAACCTCCATATGCCCTAGGAGCGGCCCAAGAAATGGCAAAAAGACAAAAAAAAATAAAAATAAAAAATAAACAGAGGGAGAAGTGTGGCATAAGGGGTAGGATCATTCAGCTTCACGGAGGAATTTTCCAAGTATGCTGGAAGGCATGTGAAATCTGAACTTGGGAGCAATGAATTAGCATAGCCGTGAAAATCATTGTCTCAAATCAGGCAGACCTAGTCCATCTTAGAAGCTATATGACCTTGGAACTACATTCTTAACTTCTCTGCCTCTGGTTTTTTTCACCTGTAAAATGGAGATAATGACCACTAAAGTGGCTGTGTATAATATATAATTGTGTAAAGTTTGACATAGTACCAGCCTAGTAGATAATGCTCGGTTGAACTGCTCTTGTGAATACTTGCATCAGCTTTATTGCTGCCTTTTAAAGATTCCCCTTTCTTTACATGTTAGACTTCCAAAACAAGTCTTACATTGGTTGTATTTAGATAGATGCTTTCCTGACGGAATTTAAGGCAGCACACCTGTAAGTCACTCAGAGGCTAGAGTGGCTGTCCTGGAGAATGGTACCATCTCTTTTTGTATGAATCTTTTTCTTCTGCATGAAATGTTTCCTGTCTCTGTCCCCTGACTGAAACAATGCACCTTTTTGGGACGTAGAGTTGCTATATCTTTCATGATGTTTGGCACTTTTAAAGGTGTTATACAGTAATGCTTGGGCTGAAAAATGGGATAGCCATTTTGGACGGTAGTTTGGCAGTTTCTTTAAAAGTTAAATGTACACTCCAGGGATCGAACCAGAGTCCTGATGGATACTAGTCGGGTTCGTTAAACACTGAGCCACGATGGGAACTCCCAGTTTTATTTAAATTAAAAATTCTCATGCCATTCATTATCTGATATTTCTCAGCCTGTAACTATTCCAAGTTTCAAGAAATTTAAAGTGCCACTTTCCCTCTGATGGGAGAGATGATGGTTTGCCGTCATTCTTCCTTATCAAACTTTTAAAAACACTGATAAATTGAGGCATTCTAGATTTAAATCTTGGGCGTTTGAAGATTTAAAATCTTCATGTCTTTTTAAAAAAACAAAAAGGCATTCATCTGGGAGTTCCCATTGTGGCTCAGCAGTAACGAGCCCGGCTAGTATCCATGAGGATGCAGGTTTGATCCCTGGCCTTACTCAGTAGGTTAAGGTATAGCTGTGGTGTAGGTTGCTGTGGCTGTGGCATTTGCTGGCAGCTGTGGCTCTGATGGGACACCTAGCCTGGGAACTTCTGTATGACACATGTGACTCTAAAAAAGCAAAAAAAAAAAAAAAAAAAAAAAAAAAAAATCACCTGCTTGAGGAAACCCTTTGGTCATTGATTATTAATACCTTATACACAGCTGAAGCACTGAGGAACTTGGAGCATGGACCTTGGGTTATGCCATCTTCCACTTTTCTCCTCTTATTAATGCCTTGAAAATGTTATTTTGGAAGACTTTGCTTATATTTCTGTTTGAACTGAGGGCTGCCAGACTTTTTGTTGAATCAAAGAGGAAATGTGGAAGAGTTTGTATGAACTTTGTGTCGGGAAGACTCTGGTATGGCCGCAGAGCCTGCTCTTTGCCCCTCCCTTTCTTGCTCTGCTGAGAGTGAAGTCCTTGGGGAGAGGCTCAGCTGAGAGGAAGTGGCAGAGAGGGAGCTGAACACATGATGCTTTTATACCAAAATGGGAATAGAGCCAGGTTGGCTAGGATTCCAAATGGAATTTTCCAAAATTTGAAGAGTGCATTGTATTTCTACTCACCATGAATGGATATAAGTAAATAGTTTTTGTTGTTGTTGTTGTTCGTTTGTTTATTTTTAGGAGATTAATAAGGTAGTGAAGGAATTATTTGGAGATTCTCATTGAAGACATTGTCTTTGAGTATCCTGAACTTTTGGAACATCCCCGTTTCCATCTGAACAGATTTAGAAGTAAAATCAGTATACAATTGTGGTATGAAAGGGTGTGTGTGTATGTGTGTATACACACACATACACACACACACACACACACACACACACACACATATATATATATATATATATATATATATATATATAATATTATTTTGGCCATGCCTGTGGCATGTGGAAGTTCCTAGGCTAGGGATTGAACTTGTACTGCAGTTGAGATCTACCTCACAGCTGTGGCAGTGGCAGATCCTTAACCCACTGCACCACAAGAGAGCTTGCTGAATATATTTTAAATGATGGCTAATTAAAAAATGAAAAATAGTGGTCAGAAGGTTATGTCATGATCTATAACTTTTAAGTACTAAAGTTTCAAACTGTTTTGGATAAATACTGCACATGAACATACCCTTAGGGGACCTAAGGTTATTGTGGCTTTGTTTTGACTTTCTCATTTTACAGATGGGGAAGCTGAGGTTGAAGAGACTGTGTGAATTGGCTAGGGTGACATGATGGAGGGATCAGGATCAGAACTTTCTGCCTCCAGGTTGAGAGTGATAATCTTTGCTTGAAATACTTACTTGTTAAGAGTGGTTATTTTTATACTAGTTTAACGTAAACACACAAATTCGGTGTCTCTGGGAAAATCATTTTTCTAATATTACTTGTCACCTTGTTTGTGCTCTCAATGCTTGATAAATCCTCTTTCCTGAAAAAATAGAGTGAAGTAACTGGTTTACATGGCCTGGCATTGAATATTCTAAAGATGTCTGAAATATTCATGACTGACTTTATTGGATTTTCGAAGAAGTTCCTGGTGTGTGTGAATATGTAGAAAGTGCTAGGATTTGCATCTTCCAACCTAATAAGATGCAGGAAACTGAAAAGTTACCTGCTTTTTCCTGTGGGCTTCCCTGTTTGCTTTCTCCACATATGTAGTCCATAGGACTTAGACTTCTCTTTCATAGGACTTACCACCCTTGTAATTAATTATTTAACGTTGGTGTTTTTCTTTAATATGTATGTTTCAGAAGGGCAGAGACTAGGCTTATTCACAGCTGCTCATTGGCTTCTAGTGCAGTGCCCAGACCATGGAATAGTTACTCAGTCTGGGAGACTGGAAGAGAGGGCAGAATGGCTCAGAGGGATTGTGAAAAGCATGGTGTAACAGCCGTAGAGTATCTAGTCCACCTTAGTTCCTTCCTAAAAATTTGTTTTAACTCTTTCTTTTGAACATGGTAATAACATATATGGATTGGGCAATTAACAGTTTACAAAGTGCTTTCACAGACCTCTTGCCTGCCTTTGTAATCCTTAACATGGTTTGCTAGGATATGGTCAGAACTTTCCTTAAGCACCAGTTTTACCCCAGAAGTATTCTCTTATCCAAACAAAATATGGCTCTGTGATAGAGCAATATAGGAAACTGAATGCAGTTTGTAATATAAAGCTGGAGACTTTTCAAGGGGTTTTCTAGATTTCAGTAAGTTTTAAGAATGCTCTATGATCCATTTTCGTCTGCTGTTAGGGCACTTTGATAGAACAGTTGAGACTCATGGTCATTAATTTCATCTTTATTGCATTCTCTCTCTCTTTTTTTTTTTGTTTTTGTTTTTTGTTTTTGTCTTTTTAGGGCCGCAAGTGTAGCATATGGAAGTCCCTCAACTCGGGGTCGAATCAGAGTTGTAGCTGCTGGCCTACACCACACCCACAGCAACTCGGGATCTGAGACCCACGCCACAGCTCATGGCAATGCCGAATCCATAACCCACCAAGCAAGGTCAGGGATTGAACCCGTGTCCTCATGAATATCAGTTGGGTTCCTTACCACTGAGCCATGATGGGAACTCCATTTTTATTGCATTCTTGTTTAAAACATGGCAGTATCTTTATTTTCCAAAAAAGGTAAAGGAACTTGCTGATATTATACAACCAGCAAGTCCTCTATGACTTGGACACACATAGTATTCTGCCAGCCAGTCCTCTAATCCAATGTGATTTCTGCCCTTTTGGGTTTTCCCAAAAAGATCACTCATACTCCCTTTAGTAAGTTAACTAAGTAATACTTTATTGATTTTGGAGAATGAGTGCATTTCTGAAAATAATCAGTTTTACTTTCAGAATGTAGTCTTCCTTGTTAGTGACAGATCTTTTAACACACTTTCACTCAGGCCTCTAGTCTATGCAGACTGGGAATCTGAGACTTAAACAAAGACTTGCTATGCTAAGTCTCTAAACCCTTATCTTCCTTTGTTAGCCTGTATACACACACACCTTTGTTATCTGACCAAAGTTGCTGTCGCTGTTGTTGTTTTTCCAGCCTAATATAGTGGAAATAATGCAGTTTGAGAGGACCAAACAGATCTGGGCTTAAATCCAGGACCTATCCCTTATTTGTTTCCTTGGGAAAGTTATCTGTGTTTAATTTTAAATGCACACATGTTAATCTCTCTTTACCAATAGTAAGGTTAGTATGCAATCCTCAATTACCAGACCTAGCAAGAAACACACACTTAACAAATGCTTGTCCTTTTTTACACATCCACACCCTCCTTTTTTCCCCTTTCGAGTTAGTCATAATCTTGGTTCTACAACCAAAATGGGAACCAAAATAGAAAATACTCGTGGCCCCACACCAGAGATTGTAATTTAATTGTTCTGGAATAGGAACCTGGTTGTAGAGGGTGGGCAGGGGGTGGTTGGAGAAGACCACAATTAGAAGTAGTTACCTCTTGAGAAATCTGATGCTACCCACCTACCCCTTGCCAGTGTCTATCTTTATCTGAACACGAAGGAGTCACGTGGTATAAGGATCTTGCCGTGTATTCCCTCCTATTTTTTCTTTCTTTTTTATTGGTTTGATCTGCTTTTATTGTTCCCTGAAGTTTTTCCAAGTCCTGATTAGGAGAAGAAGCTGTCTTTGAGAGGTCAGGACAGGTGAGGGGAATGGCAGTTCCCTTTGTTGCTAGAGTTCTTCCTAGGTTCTCAGGTTGGTTCCTTTCCATAACTTTCTTCCACGAAGGAACCCTCTTTCTCACATGAGAGGAACCTTGCTGCTAAGGAGGAGACGAGGAACCACTGACAGGGGGCCTGAGCTCAACAGTACCCGTTTTGTTGGCCGTCTCTTCCCTCTGTATAATTTTCTTTTTTTTCTTTTTAGGGCCGTACCTGCAACAGATGGAGGTTCCAAGGCTAGGGGTCGAATTGGAGCTGTAGCTGCTGGCCTATGCCACAGCCACAGCAACACAGGTTCCAAGCCGCTTCTACGACCTACACCACACCTCAGGGCAACGCCGGATCCTCAACCCACTGAGCGAGGCCAGGAATTAAACCTGCATCCTCATGGATGCTAGTCAGATTCGTTACCCACTGAGCCATGATGGGAACTCCTAATTTCCTACATCATCTGGGGGTTTAGACTCATAGGATTAGCAAGCATTGGCTGTCATGAACAATCTAAAAATTGACTATTTAAAGTTTGAAGTGGAGTTCTCTTATGGTGCAGTGGGTTTAGGATCTGGCATTGTCACTGCAGCAGCTTGGGTCGCTGGTGTGGCCTGGATTCGATCCCTGGCCCAGGAACCTCCACATGCCATGGGCACTTGCTAAGAACAGAGTTTGAAGAGACCTCAGGATTTTGGCATAGTGAATATGGTTTATTGAGAACATATTTTGGGTGCATGACGTGGGGATTTTCAGACCTGGTTGGGATAGACTAGTCTGTGTTAAATATAAAATACTCTGGTAAGTGATTAGAGTCCTCAGTGCTTTGTTGGTTTTCTTGCTTTTGGGGAGGGCAGTTAGTATGTTATTTAGAAATATGCTACTGAAATAAAAGTAAAGTGATAATTAATTACTCAGTGGAATGCTATCAGGCCACAGGCGTGAGGGTGCATAGACATCAGCGGACGTAAGCATGTGTGCATGCTCACATTCTCCAATCAGCGATAGCCGTGTAACACACAGATGCTTTACCTAGGTTTGTTTCCATGGAAATCTTGTCAGATGTACAGATTTTGAATAATACTTCTCTGTTTTAATGAGAAATTTAAGACATGAACCTGGAAGCTCTGAAGTGCTTTCTTTGGTAACATGGCACATATCGAGAGGTTTAATTAGCAACCTTATGGTAAATGTAGTTTAGAAGCTAATACTAGGTGTGCATGGACACTGCAAGATGGTGTAGTAAAGCCTTGAACTTACCATTTTGGACAAGATAGGAAAAATAATAGTGGTTGGAAGTGGAAAAGGGGATTAGGACTTTCCTAGGAAGCAGAAAAGAATAGATGTTAAGACATGGTGGTATCTAGATTCTTATGCTAACTGGATAGGTGTTTATATTATAATGCTGCTGTCAGAAGAGTGGGTCGAATTAGTGTGACTAGAATATGGGTTTGGGAGTTCCCGTCGTGGCGCAGTGGTTAACGAATCTGACTAAGAACCATGAGGTTGCGGGTTCGATCGCTGCCCTTGCTCAGTGGGTTAACGATCCGGCATTGCTGTGAGCTGTGGTGTAGGTCGCAGATGTGGCTCCGATCCCGAGTTGCTGTGGCTCTGGTGTAGGCCGGTGGCTACGGCTCCGATTCGACCCCTAGCCTGGGAATGTCCACATGCCGTGGGAACGGCCCAAGAAGTGGCAAAAAAAAAAAAAAAAAAAAAAAAAAAAAAAAAAAGAATATGGGTTTGACTGTGAAATAGTGGGATTGAGGATCTGAAAGGTGATTAGAGGTCAGAGGTGAAGGACCTTAGATGTTCATGAGAAGCTTGGACAGATAAGTATTGTTTAATTGGAAAATTAGATTTATTGAAGGAGAAGATTCAGGATGACGTGGGGTATGGAAAGCCATTTCTTATTGGGAATAGCTAAATATAACTTCACTGTAGAAAAGAAAAGCAAAAGGAGATAAAGTAATGACCCTTAAATAAAAGTGGGATTAGGCTGGTGTCTGTGGCTTGGGATAGTAGTGAGGCAAGTACAAGAAAGAACTTGGTAGCTAGAAAGAATGGTCCTGCCATGGAGTATAAAATTCCAGTTTTCCAGTCATGTTCTGTGGAACCCCAGCATCCAAGGAAGTTCTTGAAGGGCCACTATGGGGAAGGACAAGAGGGGTTCTGAGTTCCTGTGCTACTTGTCTTCAGGACACGGTTATCTCGTAACAGTTGGGGTTCATTTGTTGAGGAGAACAGATTGTGCTACTTATAAAACAGTTTGAAAAAAAAAAATGACTGGAAGAGGCTGAAGCGAGTCTCCTTATTCTTTTACTTTAACTCTTGATTATTCCAGCAGAACCAGGTAGAATATCTTTGTGTCAGTTGTAGAAGTAATCCTGTTTTGTTTGGGAGATTGATTAAAGATCTATAGGTTTCCATAAGATTTTGTGAGCAATGAAACAGAATATTGCAAAAGTTCGGTTGTTTAGAATGCAGGATACAGCTTCATATTTTATTAAAGACAATTAGATTTTCTGATCAGTCCACAAAAATACCTATTAAGTTCTGATTTTAATTCATAAATGATAGCATTAAGTGTAATAATTAATAGAAAATAATAGTGCTATGGTAGTGATAATAAAAATTTGGGTGTGAGATGTCTCCCTTATTAATCTTGGATTGTGATATTAACAGTGAACGCTTAGAGGATGGTAAGTTTGTGGAAATCCTAAAGGGAATTTCTGGGTACGTTCAGTGACTCTATAGGTTTGAAAACTGGCCCTGTGATCTTGGTGGTTAAGAATAAAGGCTTTTCAAATGTCCACTGACTGGTGTATTACTTTACTAGGGCTGCCATAATGAAATATAGACTGGATGGCTTAAACAAAATAAATTTATTTTCTCATGGTTTTGGAGACTAGAAGTCCAAAATTAAGGTGTTGACAGGTTTGGTTTCTCCTAAGTGCTTTTCCCTTGACTGGCAGATGGCTACTACCTTCATGCTGTGACTTCACGTGGCCTTTTCTGTAGGCATGGCCACTCCTGGTATCTTCTTCTTAAAGGGACACCAATCCTATTGGAATAGGACCCTACTCTATGAGTGTTGTCTTAAGACATAGTCACACTGGGGGTTAGGGCTTCAACCTCTGAATTTTGGGAGGAAACACATTTTAGTCCCTAACAACTGATGATGAATGGATAAATGGTGATATTTCCATACTAAGGAATACTACTCAGCAATAAAAAGAAATGAAATATTGACACATGTAATACTATGGATAAGTCTCAGAAACATTATGCTCAGTAAAGGGAGTCAAACACCTTGATTCCATTTGTGTGAAGTTGTATAAAGGGCAGACACAACTATAGTCAGAAGCCAGATTAATGGTTGCCAGGGGCATGGTTCACGTGATCAACAGGAAAAGGGCACATGGAAACATTTTAGGGAGATGACTATTCTGTATCTTGATTATGATGGTACTAGTTACATGGCTATATATGATTACCAAAATGAATCAAGTTGTAAACTTATAGCAGGTTCGTTTTACTGAATGTAAATAATATCTCAACTTATAAGAAACAAAAGAATAAATGCTTTAAAGCCAGTGTGGACCTGGATTCCATCCCAACTCTGCTGTTTAGGTAGCTGAATAACCTAGACCAGTCATTCATTCTCTTCAGGCCTCAGTTTGCTCATCTGGAAATGTACATTATGGTAGTCGCTTCGGGAATTAGAATCCACAATGTTAAGCATTTAGCATACAATGCCTGGAGCATAGTAAGTCATTAGGTTATTATATTTTACTTTCTGGTATTTCTTCTCCTTTATGAAGTATGTAAGCAACACTAGTATTATGCTTGCCAGTTATTAGTGTTACTTTTTAGGCTTGTAAATAAAATGGCATGATTTTTCTGAGAAAAATGGGAAAGCATCAAAGAGAAGGGTAACAAGAAGGGATTTTAAAATATCCAAATACTTTATGGGAATGTAGCAGATGAAAATGTATCTTGTCTCTTCAAGCATTGTTTTTACCTATGAAGTTTGTTTATGAAGAAATTGATCTTTTCAATAACAATTTGCCAGATTTGAAAATTGTTAGGCTAAAACTTCTAACCTTTAAAAAGACAGAGATAGAGGAGGTGCACTTATGAATCCAAACTCCATCATTGCTGCTCTTTGGGAATTTACAGTCTAATTAGGGAAAGGGGATATTTTTGTACTAACTTTAAGATCTTAACCTATCTTAGGTGGACTTTTTTGCATGACTAATACTTAGATGGAAGCTGAAAGGGACCATTAGATGTTCTAATAGGATTTAATTTTGTGTACTGAAATGGTATTCAAAAAGCAAGTTTACAAGTTGTTTTTAAGAAACTGATTTTATTGCAAGGGAAGTAATTAACACCTTGCTTCTGCGGTTAACGTTTAACATCTTGACAGATAGTTCCATTCCAGTTAGTAAAATGTTGTACTAAGATTTTGTATCTTGTTCATTTTTTTTTTTTTCTTAAGTATGGCATTGTAGAGACTCTGCTTAGGTTCCTGAGATGGGTGTGTGTTACTTTGATCCACCAGAAAATGGAGATAGATCTCTCTCTCTTCTTTCCCTCCTCTCTCTCTCTCTCTCTCTCTCTCTCTGTTGTGCCAATCATGAGCATCTTCGAACCTCAGCAGTAGAATCTGTGTATGATGTTACTTTGCTTACAGAAACTTCAGCAGCTTTGGGTGAGTTCATGTAGCTGAAGATGTAGTTTAGATTTTAGAATCAGATTGTAAGTTGCCTTTAGGAGGTCACATGTGTGGGTACAAGCCAATCACAGGTCAAGTCATAGGAGTGACAGATGGTCTGCTTTTTCCAGTGTTGCCTCGTGTGCCTGACAAAGTACCATACCATTAATATGAGGGCGCCATTCACAATGTACTAGTTACTGATCATGTGAACTTATTTTTAGAATAACTCTAGCATATCCCACTGCAAACATGCACCCTTTTATATTTATTCTGATGGGTTGGAAATAAGTCTTTAATTTTTTTTTCAGTTTTGGGTTATTCAGGTTTATAATTTAAAGACTACAAAATGTTAGCATTTTGAGACTTTCTACATTAATCTTATAACATTTTATTCCAGTGAACTAGTCTAAAATATTTTAAAATTTTAAAATAGAGTACAATATATATACCAAACAATGGATAGATGATAATTAGATTGATATATCATCACAAGTTGAACACAAATTAATCAGTACCTTGATCAAGATCAAAACATTACCAATATTCCAGAGCCCTCCTCAGCCTTCTTTCCAGTTAATACCTCTAGCCAAGGATAACCACTACCTTGACTTTTAGAAATTAAATATAATTTTTATGAGGTCTAAAATTGTTTAATAATGAAACAACAAAAGAATTTTATCTATAATGATGATGATTGATAGTAAAGAATTAAAGTTCTGGAGTTCCCGTGTGGCTCAGGAGTTAACTAATCTGACTAGCATCCATGAGGACACAGCTTTGATCTCTGACCTCGCTCAGTGGGTTAAGGATCTGGCGTTGCCATGAGCTGTGATGTAGGTCACAGATGTGTTGCTGTGGCTGTGATGTAGGCCCAAGGCTACAGCTCCAATTTGACCCCTAGCCTGGGAACCTCCATATGCCACAGGTGCAGCCCTAAAAAGCAAAAAAAAAAAAAGTTCTTGGAGAAAGTAGATGGGCCTTTGAAAGTATATCCCATCTTGTTATATCTGGTATAAATCTATACTAGCATAGGGTATGTTATATAGATGGAACTAGTCACATTACTTCCTTTTTCTCCATGTGTGATCGTTTTGTGCTGACTCATGGAAATTTATGTATTCAATATTCTTTCTTGTTTAGAAATCATATTTATTCTCAGGGGAAAGCACTACTTTTGTGCTCCGAAACTTTTGTCCTTGGTGTTCACTTCATTACCTCTGCCTTAGGGAAGAGTGTGACTCTAATTAGTCTATTTGCAAATGGCCCTCATGAGCAAATTTTTAATCACCAGCGGAGGTGGCCTACATTCAAAAGGCCATCATGGCATGTATTACTCGCTCCCTCAATTGCACATGCAGCTAACAAGCCATGTTTGTTGAATACCAGCTTGGTACAGAGCGTTCTACCAGGTGCATTAGAGAATATTCAAAAGAATATAAGATCCTGACCTTGTCCTCCAGGAATTTAACAGTATAGTGGAG
The DNA here is from genome assembly GCF_054392235.1 of Sus scrofa. Taxonomy (NCBI): domain Eukaryota; kingdom Metazoa; phylum Chordata; class Mammalia; order Artiodactyla; family Suidae; genus Sus; species Sus scrofa. Next base: position 125,973,386 of record NC_139396.1, on the reverse strand, counting down.
TGGTTGAAAGGGTAGGCTCGGAAGCCAGAGTGCTGAGAGTCATATTCCAAGTCCACCACTTCCTAGTGGCAATTTTAGCCAAGACACTTAATTCCATGTCCCATTTTCCTCAGCTGTAAGAAGAGACTAATAAGAATATTTATGTCATAAGGTTATGGTGTATATTAAATGATAGGAATATGCATAAAGCATTTTGAACTGCTCCACACACATAGCAAGTACTCATTGTTTTAGCAGCTGTAATAATAATTACCATAGAGATCATAGGTAAACTATTGAAATTAGGACCAAGGTAGCACATAATTATTCCACAGTGAATGATGGAAGCAAATTGAAGCATTGCAGATCACCACTTTAAATTGTCTCCCTATTCCATATGCCCTTTTGTGTCCATGTTATCAGCATGTACAGGCTGACATGAACCAATTTGCTATTTTTGATTAGAAATGGGAAAAGAGAAAAATCTGTAAAAACCATGACCTGTTTAAGAAAGCTTTTTTTTTTTTTTTTTTTTTGGCTTTTTAGGGCTGTGCCTGCGGCATATGGAGGTTCTCAGGCTAAGGGTCCAATTGGAGCTACTGCTGCCTGCCTGCGCCACAGCCACAGCCACACACGATTAGATCCTTGTCTGCGACCTACACCACAGCTCATGGCAACGCCAGATCCTTGGACCTACTGAGCGAGGCCAGGGATTGAACCTGCAGCCTCATGGTTCCTAGTCAGATTCGTTCCTGTTGCTCCACGATGGGAACTCCTGTTTAAGAAAGCTTTGATTAAAACTCCTAAGTATGTCTTTTGCAACTGCCCCCATCTCCAATCCTGGATGCTGCTCCCCACCCCCATACTTGTCTGGATCTGGCCACTTCATGTTCTCTATTACTTGAATACTTAGCACTTGATGACATGAGTGAGGAGCATTCTCTTATCCTTTAAGGGTGTTAAAGTCTGATGAGTCAGTTTTACCTTAGAATTGTGGTCAGATTCTTTTCCCCTGAGAATCTGATCAGAAATCAGATAAAATGAAAGAATGGGAATGTTCTGTTTGGGAAAGAAATGATTACTTTTGAAATATAGAATGTTTTATTTCCTCTCTAAATAGAGATTTCGTAGTTGGGGGTGTTGGCAGCATGACATCATTGGGATGGGAGAAGGGACAAAGAAATAAACGGTAGGATGTCCAAACTTATTTAATCTCTTTTTAAGTGTTGTCTGTTAGTATTAATTCAGCCATATTCTTATAAATGAAGTCAGCTTTGGAGGGGGGCAAGCTAGGAAATTACCATTTATTATACATTCTGTGGGAAGATGAATTCCAGGTTCTGAATAATGAAAAGTGTAGAAGTTTCTTAAAATTTTTTTGGGGATGTATTCCCTTTGTAAGTGATATAAACAGTAATTGCTGTGTAGATTCAGAAGAGATGTTTCCCACTGAGAGTTATAGCAATGGAAGGAGTTAGGGGATTAGGGTTTGAACTGGATAATCCTTTTTTTTTTTTCTTTTTCTTTTTATAGCCGTTCCTGTGGCATATGGAAGTTCCCTGGCTAGGGGTTGAATTGGAGCTGCAGCTGCTGGCCTTCACCATAGCAGCACCAATCCCAGACACATCTGTGACCCAGGCTACAGCTTGTGGCAACACCAGATCCTTAGCCCACTGAGCAAAGTGAGGAATCAAACTCCCATCCTTAAGGACACGATATTGGGTTTTTAACCTGCTGAGCTACAATGGGAACTCCCTGAATAATCCTTATTAATATTTGGTTGTCGAAAAGGGAAGAGACCAAGGGTGTGTAGGTGATGGTGAGTTCAATGCCTGAAGAAAAATGAGAACTAAGAAGATAAGATTGGCCAACTGGTATTTCAAGTTTCTAGCTGAAAAGTCTGAATTCTTTTCCTAAGAGAGAAATAGTTTTCTTTAGCTCTCTTTTGCACTACAAATGTAACCCCAAATTATCCTTGTTTTTGGTTTAAAGTTAATATAACATTTCATGTCTTTAAAATATGGATTAAATAGAGTTCTCATTTGTTTTTATAGAGCTCAAGATTTCGAATTCAAAAAACTTTCCCCTTTGAAATTTATTTTAGATGACAGGATTTCCTAGCCATATATGTATGATGCGATGTTTAACAGAGCCAGACTGTAGCATCAACTTAATGCATTCTGTGGGCCTTGAGTTCTGAAGGGGAAGAAAATCTTTAAGGTGCTGTCTTCTTCAGCATAGCCTGGGATGATGTACTCATCACCTTAATCTCTTGCTACTTTTTCAGTTCACTTTCTAGAAGAAAAAGTTATTGCTTTCCTCTTATCTGCGATATTGTATGGAAAGTAAATGAGGAGGCTAGAGAAACGTCACAGAAAATTTTATGGAAACTTGTTCTGTAAGCAAGAGCTAATTGTGTGTAAACAATTTTCAGGGGACTCTGAAGTGTGTGTGTGTGTGTGTGTGTGTGTGTGTGTGTGTGTGTGTAGAAATTTAGAATGACCACCACACGGTACAGTTATTTATTTAGAATGAATGTTTTTTTCTTTAACGTGATGTCTGGTGGTGGAGTTCCCGTTGTGGATCAGTGGTTAACGAATCCAACTAGGAACGATGAGGTTGTGGGTTTGATCCCTGGCCTTGCTCAGTGGGTTAAGTGTGGTGTAGGTTGCAGATGCAGCTCGAATCCCGCGTTGCTGTGGCTCTGGCGTAGGCCAGCAGCAATAGCTCCAATGAGACCCCTAGCCTGGGAATCTCCATATGCAGCAGGAGCGGCCCAAGAAATGGCAAAAAAAAAAAGTGATGTCTGGTGGTAATATATAGTACAGATGAAGATTTACGAATCAGAAAAATGTTTAAAGAACTCTATTTCTGATATAGATAATGGGCCACCTATAAATCCTCGTAAGACTTGTGATACTTAAGCACCCATTGTATCTTTTCCAGTGGCTGCCACATCCAGTTGAAGTTCTCTTTAAGACTGTGATTTAACTTGTGCTTCGTAGGTTTTTTTAAATATGTGTGTAGTCAAGTTGAACAGTATCTCCAGATTAATTCATTCTAAGACTACTTAGAAAAGGTTTGTGTAAATATTTTTTCTTTCTAAATTCACCATTTTGATACAGATACCCATGGTTTTCTTCTGTGTTTACATGCAGCCAGGAGCTATGGGCGGAGACGAGGTAAATTTTTTTTAATGAGATCTTTTGCTTGCCAAATTGTGAGTAAATATGAGTGTGTGTATTTATACCTGTGCGTGTGTATAAAACAATAATTATGGTTTGGTATGATGTTCTAGCTTAATTACTTTAGTGAAATAATTCTCTTGTCACTTTCATTATAATTATTTTTTTTGTTATTAGTTGGTAATTTGTTCTTTTGATCCTAATCAAGACATAACAAAGACCATTTCTAACTGGAAGTTTTTGTTATTTGGTTTATTGTAAGTGGTCTTGAGGGAATAAAGGGCAAGCGTGTGTTTTTTGTTTTTTGTTACTGTTCTGTATCCACTGTGTTCTTTTCACACTGCTTGGAAGACAGTCATTAGGTTTTAGAGGGCAGTTCCTGATCTTAGTAGGTTGACTGGTGAATTTTGTGTGTGTGTTACATCCAGAGACAGATTTACCTTGAAGCTAAATGAAACTAAAGTTTCAGATACCCTTATTTTCATGGGTATCCTCCAAGGTCTTTACCTTATCTTTGTATTCTTTTTCTTAACGAGAGATCCTTCACTTGTGTAGGGTCTAGTCCCCATAAAATTTGAATTCTCTCCTGGTCACACCCAAACAAAGTAATATTCCTTTCATTTGTGTGTTTCTATAACCTTTCTAAGTCATTTCCATGTTTGCAAGTTGTTCAAATAATTTTACAAAGTAGAGTAAGCCTAATGTGGAAAGAGTATGAGATTTAGGGTCAAAGACCTAGGTTATAACCCCTGTTTTATCACTTATGTCTTTTATGTTCATCTGTAAATTATGCAGTAATAAAACCAATTTTGTCAAACTTTAAGAATGTTAGTGAAGTTATAGCATAAAAATGGGAGAGGAGGAGTTCCCATCGTGGCACGGTGGTTAACAAATCTGACTAGGAACCATGAGGTTGCGGGTTCGACCCCTGGCCTTGCTCAGTGGGTTAAGGATCCAGCGTTGCCAGGAGCTGTGGTGTAGGTTGCAGACACGGCTCGGATCCCGCGCTGCTGTGGCTCTGGCGTAGGCCGGCAGCTGCAGCTCTGATTAGACCCCTAGCCTGGGAACCTCCATGTGCCACGGGAGTGGCCCCAGAAAAGGCAAAAAGACAAAAAAAAAAAAAGGAGAGGAGAAGCTGTTATTGTAAACTAAAAACATTCCACAAATGTCAGTTGCTTTGGTGCTCATTTCGAGAAGCTGGGAGAGATGAAGTAATTTACTTGCTGTGTGATCTCAAGTTAAAGTTAGAGCCAAGTCTTTTGGCTGTTTATTGGGTAATGTTTATCATTCATCAGGCTGTCTCTGACTCTGTAGTTGAGCCCTGAAGAGAAGCTAATAATGTTAAATTCGTAGTATTTTTTATTTACTCCATGGTAACTTTTGTCGAATGGGTGAATATTGGCAAAACCTAACATGTGTTTGAGACATTGTTGAAACCTTCTTTCATGGTTGAATCACATAGTTGATTTTGTTTTCATGTTACTGATGAAGAAAAAAATTGGTATAGTTGATTATTTTTTTAACCATGGAAATAAATACCATTTAACATTTTTTTAACCTTATCATTGTAAAGTTTCAAGTGTAGAGAATAATATTACTAGAAATCATCTTGTAATTTTTCTTCTTGTTGCTAGAGAATTGATCTCTCTCAGGAAGGAGTAGGAAAGGACATCATCTCGGGAGTATACAACAGAGACTGTTATTGTGCACCGATCAGTCACTAGATCTTGTCAATATTCCCTCTAGTTTCTCAGGCCTTGTCCCTCCCTTTTCATTCTGTTGTTTCATCTTTCTGAAACAACACTTCGTCCCTCTCACCCTTTTTCTCCATTCAGGATTCCTTTCGTCTGGCTTCTCCCTGTTTCACCCGTCTCATCATCTCCATTTTTCCCCCACCTTACCTTCCCCTGACCAATCCCTGTGCTTTTCCACTGTCTAGCCAGTACAAGTACTATCCACCCTTCCTCTCCTTTACTTCATTTTCATAACTAAAACTTATCTTTAAGTTTATGCATCCAAGCCTAATTCAAGCCTTACCCTTTCCAAGAAGCCTTGCCCAGTGGCTCTACAGGCAATGTTTTCTTTTCTTGCGCCTTACATTCTTTATACCTTTTCTGTATGCCCTGATTCTTCAACTCAAGATAAGTTCTTTGAGGACAGTTGTCTCTTGCGCCAAACACTGTAACTTTCATATATTTAGCACTAATTAAATGCTTCTTATTATTTTGAAGTAAACCCCCACATTTCTGCAAAGCAGAGTTTGGCATTATATGTATATTTTTAAAATATTTTGTATTGGAGTTCCCGTCGTGGTGCAGTGGTTAACGAATCTGACTAGGAACCATGAGGTTGTGGGTTTGATCCCCGGCCTTGCTCAGTGGGTTAAGGATCCGGCGTTGCCATGAACTGTGGTGTAGGTCACAGACACGGCTTGGATCCCGAGTTGCTGTGGCTCTGGCGTAGGCCAGCAGCTACAGCTCCAATTAGACCCCTAGCCTGGGAACCTCCATATGCCGGGGGCAGTGGCCCTAGAAAAGGCAAAAAGGCAAAAAACAAAAACAAACAAACAAAAACCTTGTATTTAAAAATCATAGTATATTAAATACTAGATATCCAGAATATAAGATCACCTAATAGTTTCTAAACCCCTGAAAAAAATAACTAATCTTCCCTTTTTCCGTGTTGTCTTCTCCATCTCTATTTGTAAGGTTTGACTTAATTCTTTTCAGAAGCCATGATCATCTTTGCATCAAGTGCTAAGCTAAACACTACCTAGAATGACTTGGTCTCTATAAGTCTGAAGTTTGATAGTTCTAGTTGAAGAAGACAATGACAAAAGTGTGTGTGTGTGTGTGTGTGTGTGTGTGTGTGTGACAGAGAGAAAGAGCACTAACAGACATGAGTGTTGACTTTCTGTAATGAGAAAAAAAGAGAATGTTTTTGTTCCATGCTTTTTTTCAGTCTTCTGTTCCCAAAGCTGAAAAAGAAGAAAATCCATCTTTCAAAAATATAGTGACATAGTCACATGGAATGGCACAGGTGTACTTCATATCCACTCTCATTGCCTGAAATGTATTCATCATTCAGCATTATGTAATATAAATTTGATGATCTGGTAGATTTCCTCATGTCCATTTATTTGTGTGATCAAGGGTTATATTAATGCTTAATTTCTTTCCTCCAAAAAAAGTTCAGACTTTCCCCAGAAATCATAAAATTGAACTTGGTGATGTGTGTTAGTTATATTATGCATTACATACATGTTGGTAAACATTTTAGGAATAGGGGGCCAAGGGAATTATCTGTGACAGTTTTTGAGATCCGTCAGCAAAAATTAGGCCAGTGGAATCTTTCACCTCTCCTGATAAACCTGGAAAAGCTTTCTGAAATAGGTAGGATTTCAGGAACTATTTGGATGATGGAAGAGGAGTAGGAAGCAAAGCACTCCTGGTATCTGATTCAACTTAAAAGAAAGCTTCGAGGTGAGATTGGCATGACCAGATGCTTGGAGCCTGTGTCCATGAGTGTATGCAGTGGGGGCCAGCTGGAGAGGAGACGTTGGCAATGAGATGGTTTCTACTGCCCTGATGAATGGTTTTTGACACAGATATCTCAGGCTTTAGAAAGAGCATTTCATGATACGAGTAATGAAAACAGGAGAGAACTTGGGTATCAGTTGATGGCTTAGATGGGGATTCAAGAATTGGAGGGTTGTCTCTGGCAAATCAGGTGCTTCCAGAGGTGCAGCTGAAGCAGTAGCAGTAGGGAAGAAGAATTAGATGTGAAAGAATAGGATCTGAAAATGAATATTGGTTATACATAAAGTATTTAAATATTCAATTATATTTCCCACTGATACCCACTTTTAGAGATGTGTTCCAGTAGGCAAATGTTTATTTCCCTTGTGGAATCAAAATAACACCAAAGAATTTTAACATTTTCTTTCTGTACTGTTCTGGCTTTCACAAGCTTTGATGTGTGTTTTCCTACACAGCTGCAGCCCCTGTTAGAAACTAGCCTGATAGCTAGTGTCATTAATGATCTTTGCTTAGACCCTTAACAGGCACACTTAATTAAAATGTATTGTGTTTTCATTTCACGTGAGTTTTTATGGTTTCTGGAAGGCTTTTGTCTGTAAGTAGAGATGTTGGCTATGTCAATGCTCTTGATGTTTAACAGAATTTCTTAGTTAAAGAGCAGCAAGGAAAATACAAAAGATATTTTTAAGTAATGTGAATGAGCAATGCAAAGAATGATGAGAGTTACTTTAGTATTGGAGTTACTACTGGATTGGTGTTACTACTGTAAAATGTTCTCCTGTGTATATTTAATCCATAAAAATCTGTTGAAATTGGTGTATGATTTAGTCAATGGCAAAGGTTCTAAGAATCCAATAAAACAAACTGCACCAAGTTGGAGTTGAGTCTTCCTACCAAAAACAGCCTGCCCAAGAGAGGAGAGATCAGCTGTATCAGTGAGACCATGATACAAACGTGCCATCCTGCTAATTCAGACTTGGCTATGTGAACTTTCTTGTCTAAAAGAATGCATGGTCGTAGAGTTCTGTCGTGGCTCAGCAGAAACGAATCTGACTGGCATCCATGAGGATATAGGTTTGATCCCTGGCCTTTCTCAGTGGGTTAAGGATCCAGCATTGCCCTGAGCTGTGGTGTAGGTTGCAGGCAGGGCTCCAATCCCACATTGCTGTGGCTGTGGTGTAGGCTGGCAGCTACAGCTCCAATTCAACCCCTAGCCTGGGAACTTCCATATGCCACAGGTGCAGCTCTAAAAAGACAAAAAAGAAAAAAGAAGAATGCATGGTTCCAGGAGTTCCCGTTGTGGCTCAGCAGTCAACGAATCTGACAAGCATCCATAAGAACACAGGTTTAATCCTTGGCCTTGCTCAGTGGGTTAAGGATCCAGTGTTGCCATGAGCTGTAGTGTAGGTTGCAGATGCAGCTCAGATCCTGCATTGCTGTGGCTGTGGCATAGGTCAGCAGCTACAGCTTCAATTCGACCCCTTGCATGGGAACCTCCACATGCTGAGGGTGCGGCTCTATAAAAAAAGCAAAAAAAAAAAAAAAAAAAAAAAAAAAAGGCAAGAAAAAGAATGCATGGTTCCAGAGTGAAACACGGACAGCTGAAGAAAATCTGAGTTCTAATATCTGAAATGTTACTGCTTGTAGTAATAAGAAAATTTGAGTGTAGGAGATGGTGAGGGGAGTAAGATCACTAGTTTTTTACTTTTTCAAGAAGCTGTTTTGGGAGGAGTCTAAACTACTAATGAAGGAGGGGTTCTGAGTGTTTGTGTGTTCACTATGGGTCAGATGCTGTGCTGGACTCTAGCTGTCTGTCTACTGAGTGTTCATTCTAGTAGGGTAGAGAGAGAGAATAAATAGTGAAATGAACATTTTCAAACTCAAAAATTGCGATACATACTAGGCAGGAAAAATGGGAGGGTCCCTCCAAGGCAGGATGGTTTTCTCTGAAGAGATGTTTTTTAAACTGACAAAGGATGGAAAGACAGGATGGAAAGATTTATTTATCTTTAAATAAATATTTTATTATGGAAATTTCTAAACATATACAAAAATAGAATAGTTTAGTGAACTACATAACCATCACTAGCTTCAATGATTATCAACATTTTCACCAATCTTGTTTCATATATTCCTCCCCCGTTTTTCCCTTAGAATATTTTCAAGGAAATTATCACAATACAGCTATTTTGGAGTTCCTGTTGTGGCGTGGCGGAGACAAATCTGACTAGTATCCATGAGGATGCAGATTTGATCCCTGGCCTCGCTCAGTGGGTTGAGGATCCGGTGTTGCCATGAGCTGTGGTATAGGTCGCAGTCGAGGCTCAGATCCCATGTTGCTGTGGCTGTGGCGTAAGCCAGCAGCTATAGCTCCAATTCGACCCCTATCCTGGGATCCTCCATATGCCACAGGCACAGCCGTAAAAAGCAAAGGAAAAAAAAAAAAAAAAAAAGAAATACAACTATTTTAAGAGGCTTGAAGCCTAGTACTAATAAATTCTACAGTATTGATAAACCTGGAAAACACTCTGCTAAGTGAAAGAAGGCAGTTGGAACAGATCACATATTGGATAATTCCACTTTTATGAAATGTCCAGACTATGCAAATCTATTGAGACAGAAAGTAGATTGGTAGTTGCCTAGGGCTGAGAGAATTGAAGGAAAATGGGGGGTGACTGCTATTGTGTTAAAAGGATGAATCGCATAATAGATGAATTATATCTTAAAGCTGTATTTAAAAGGTGTGGGGTTTTTGAGGGAGGCATTTGAATCAAGGAAAGGCTTTGTGTGTTTGAGGAAGTAAAGAGTGCCCAGAATGGCTGAGCTTGGTGGAAGAAGAGAAGGGAGGGTGTATTAAGATGAGGTTGGAGGAAGGAAGGAAATCTGATCTTGCTGGGCTTTAGCTCCTGGTGAGGATTTTGAACTTGGTCTAAATAAATACAAGAAAAAACCTATGTATGTTTTAAAGCAGGGTCAAGTGTTTGGATTTATGTTTTTTGGTTTATTTACTTATTTATTTGGCTGCGCTCATGGCCTATGGAAGTTCCCAAGCACATGGAACAAACCCTTCTCACAGCAGTGACCAGGGCTGCTTCAGTGACAACACCAGATCCTTAACCTGCTGCACCACAAGGGAACTCCCTGGATTTATGTTTTTAAAAGAGCACTCTGACTGTTGCTTGGGTGGAGTGAGATGAGAAGTAGGTTGTCTAGCTCAGAATGATAGTGGTGGCATAGGCAAAAAACACCTTTAGGGAGTTTGTTGTGGCTCAGCAGGTTACGAACCCACCTAGTATCCATAAGGATACAGGTTCTACCCCTATCTTCACTCAGTGGTTAAGGATCCGGCATTGTTGTGAGCTGTGGTGTAGTGCAGACTTGGCTCAGATCTGGCATTGCTATGGCTGTGGTGTAGGCCAGCAGTTGCAGCTTGGATTCAACCCCTAGCCTGGGAACTTCCATATACTGTGGGTGTGGCCATTTTAAAAAAGCGGAAAAAAAAAAAAAAAAAAGGAAGTCATACCACATAATCCATTTTTTAAAAAAATCCTCAAAGTGACTTATTTCTGAGCTACTTGCAAAACTAAGATGAAAAGGGTCGGGCTTGGAATGGAAGTATCATGTCAGGAGTTCCTTGGAGCTACTGGATTGATAGCAGAGACATGGGAACTCAGGGGTGAGGTCCAGTGGTTTTGGCTGCCCAGCATGACTGGTGGGCTTTTGTTTTCTCCTCATAGCTGTAGGAAAGGGAGCCTCCTGGGGAAGGCTTATTTTAGATAAGCCTTCCATGCTTAACTAGCACCTGGCAGTTTTCTTATGTGGCACTTTTCTTACAAGGCTTCTTTAGCTTTAAGTCATCTCTACATTCAGATATTATTTATCCAATTACTGGACCAAAAACTATATTCTGGTTATTAATTAAAAATAGATATCAGGAGTTCCCGCTGTGGCACAGCAGAAACAAATCTGATTCATAACCATGAGGTGGGTTCAATCCCTGGTCTCGCTTAGTGGGTTAAGCACCCGGCGTTGCTGTGAGCTGTGGAGTAGGTCGCAGACGCAGCTTGGATCCTATGTTGCTGTGCCTGTGGCATAGGGCGGCAGCTGCAGCTCTGATTTGACCCCTAGCCTGGAACCTCCATATGCCACAGGTGTGGCCCTGAAAAGCAAAAAATAAAAATAAAAAAAGAAGCACTTCTCCTGCTTCTGTTGAAATATTGCATATGAATATTTCATGTGAAAATATCATGAGATTCTAAAGCAGATTTATATATTTATATGCTAGGTACATGAGAATATAATCTCTGGTAAGTAATAACACTTACTTAAAACATTTGTGTCTTGAGGAATGCTTTCATTAAAGAAAATAAGTATGTCAGAGAAATACTAGTTTAGTGAAGCAAGGCCTCTCATGGGACACAATTTGGGTACAGCCTATAGTTTCAGTTTCTAGTAACACATATCCAGGAACTAAAACTTGATCAGTCTTCATAGGGCCTGTGTTGTGGGGGGATGATTTATGCCAACCAAATGCATGCACAGATACTAACCTCTTGAGGGTCCACTGGACAAATCAGAATACCAGTGTTTTTTAACTTACCATGGAGTTGGATGTAACAGAAATAGAATTTTAGTGGCTGATTATTTGTCTACTAGTTCAGGAGTCAGCTCTTTGTAATAACAAGGCACTAAATTAATAGAACAGTCCTTTAGGAGCTTATAACTAGAGCACAGGGAAATAGCTGGCTTTCAGGCTATGGAAACATCAAATGAGCCATTCTGTCCCACAGAGGAGGAACCCCCCCACCACCACCACCCCAGTGTGATAAAAATCCTCTCTCTTGTTGGTTTGCAGTGGGTAAACACTACAGATTCTTAGGCTGTCCTTCTGTCCTTTAAATGCTTCCTGCAGACTAACTTTTTGTTCCATCAGCACTTCAGGCACTTGTGTTTTGGTACGGCTGACTAGATTATAGATTTTATAGTCCGTTCCTGAGGATATACTTTTTTTTGACGTGATTGAACTTGGTTGGATGTTTCCCAAGGCTCCATACACTTGACACAAAGTCTTTAGTGGGCTGTCTGCTACAGATGGATAATCTGCATTTCAGTGGTTCTTAAATTTGAGCATAAGAATCACTGGGGAAATATGTTAAAAGTGCAGATTTTCAAGTTTGACCTCCATGATCCAGAGTAAGTAGACCTGGAATTGAGCTCTGAGACCTGCATTCTTAGTTCTTACCTGTAGTTAGAGAAACACCATGTATATGTGAATTCCTAGCAGTTTCCAGGGGCAAATTTATTACTAAATCTGTGGTACTCTAAATACTAATAATAAGAGGTTTGGTTTTAAAACCTTGGAAAGTTTCTTAAGTACCCATAACCAATTTTTAAAACAGTCCAAATTTTTACAATTCTCTTGCTTTTATTTTCTCTGCCAAAATACTCTGGGGAAGCTGTGGTTATGTTGGCCACGCAGAAAGAAAGTTCTCTTTGTTCCAGAATGTCTTGAACATCCGCTGCTTCGCCTCACTGCTCTGGTTCAAGACTTCCTCATCTCTCAACTGGACAGTCACAGATTTCTTCAAACTCTCATCCCATCCCCCCTCTCCCTGGGTGCAAATTGCTATTGAGGGTGATGGTAGCTATTGAAGGGTTTAGAATAGAGGGATAACATCATCAGAGGATTTTAGAATCTTAGAGAAGTCATTCTGATGGGATAGAAGATGGATTAGGTGGGAGGATCAGAGTCTCCAGGGAGTGAGTGTAGTTTTTTTTTGTTTTTATGGTCTTTTTGTCTTTCCCAGGGCCACTCCCGCGGCATATGGAGGTTCCCAGGCTAGGGATCTAATTGGAGCTGTAGCTGCTGGCCTACGCCAGAGCCACAGCAACTCGGGATCTGAGCTACATCTGCGACCTACACCACAGCTCACGGCAACACCAGACCCTTAACCCACTGAGCGAGGCCAGATATCAAACCTGTGTTCTCATCGACTGCATCCTCACCGATGCTAGTCTGCTAGTCAGATTCTCTAACTGCTGAGCTACGAACTCCTTGTTTTTTTTTTTTTTTAAGGCTAGTCTTAGAGTGAACTAGTAAATTATGAAAATGGGGACATTTCCTACTGCTTTTGTAATATAGAATATAAGGTGTAGTGCTTGAATAAATGGAAGCAAGAGAAAAGAACTTAATTTTCTAAGAACATGGTCCCATCTCTTGCCATTCTCATACCTGTCTGTTATATTCCAGCATATATTTGCGCATATTATTTTCCTTTCTTGGCTGCTGCCTCACTGTTAACCCTTATTGAATACCTTTATGTGCCCTTATTAGAATATGAAGATACAGTGGTGAACTAGATTAAATTGGTCCCTGTCTTAATGGAGTTTACAGTTTCATGGGATTGAGGAATGAGATACCAAAGAAAAACCCATATGATAGCATGATACTAACTGGAAAAAAAAAAAATGTTAGGAGAAGTGTTGTATAGAAAAAGGCATTTGATTTAACCTAGAAGGTCAGGAAGATTTCACCTGAGTTTCAATGACCCTTCAGCTTAGACCTGAAAAATTAATAGGAATTAACTAGAAAATTAGAGAGTTGAAAGGAAGGTGTTTGTCTTGCATTTAGGGAACACCTGATCCTTAGGGCCTGAGGCAGGAAGGAATCATCAGGAATTTTTAAGGAGGTCTGTGCAATTGGAGGTCAGTGAACCAGAGGGAGAGGCAGCAACTGTAACACAGGAGAGATAAGCAGAGACTATAGTTTACAGTAATAATTTATCCAAAAAAAAAAAAAAGAGAGAGAGAGATGAGGGGTTTTAAGGATAGGGGTGAAGAGTGTGGTTACATGTTCAGGTTAACATTTGCAAGTGGCGACTTTGGCTGTTGTGTAGAGAAAGCATTGTGGGATAGGTGGAAATCAGTAGACTGAACAGGCTATTGTACAGACTCATCAGACTGTTAGTTCAGGACAGAGATGATGGCAGTCTGGACCAGGGTGTCGGGACTGAAGGTGGAGAGGACCAAATGGGTTGAAGAATTATTTTGTAGTTTGACTTGGTGAGGGCTAAGTGAGAAATGGATTAAAGGTGGAGTGTGAAAGAAAGGGATGTGAGGGTTGAGTCCTAGATTTCTGGGTTGAATTGAGCATGGACAATAGTCATTTTTAGTGAGATTGCAAAGAACGGTAGAGGAGCAGGTTTCCAGAGAAAGCCAAGAGCTGTTGTGAAAGTTTTTCTCTTCCCCTTAGAAACTCCCACTCCCACAAGATTCTGCTCAAAATCGCCATCCTATGAAATCTCAAGCCCACCCCCCGCCCCTTCCATTTTCTGTAGAGCAGTAAACTGTGCTCTTATGTTACTTGGTGAAGTCTTCTCTTACACTTGTCTATTTTATAATTACGTGCTTGTGTATCTCTCTCTCCAGACTTGATTTCTTTGGCAGGGACCTTGAAATTATTTGTTTGGTGTTCCTGGAATGTGGAAAAATATTTTTCAATTGTTTTCCACTAAGTTATATATGTATATTAAAGTTTCCTTTATCTTAAATCCAGGTAATGCTACATTAAGTTGTTTGCCTGCAGAATTTTCCTCAGTCTTTGATACACTAGTATGGATTATGAATTTCTGGGAAAGGTATCAGGTGTGCAGTATTTTCCAGTATTATTTAGTTTTCCCAAGCCTTCCCCTCCACTAGCTTTTTTTTCTGAGCATCTCGTGTTATTAGTGTTGAGGATAAGAGGTGGGGATAGGAGCATATTGAAAATGCTGATTGGGGTTTGTGCCTATCAGAGTAGGCACATAATTTACTGAGTGTGGACTATATCAAAAGCAAACCTAACAGCCGTGGGAGAACACCTCTGGAAGTCTTTGGGAAGCTCATTTTGGCTCTAGTTGCTGTAGATCTAGTTTTTACACCCCACCCCACCCCACCCCCAATGAACAAAACAGACATCAAGGGATGAGAATTTACTGTCTGTTGTTTGTCCTTGCCAGGCTAAAAAAGCTAGGTGACACAAGGTGACAGATTTTGTTCTGTTTCTTTGTAGCTCAGCTGGGAAGAGCTGAACAAAAAATCCTTTTATTTGTGAACTCTCAACATGAAAACAGTGCCTTTCTTTTACCACCTGGGTTGTTCATAAAATAAACAGAGTTATATTAGTAACTTTTTTAATAAAAGAAATAAATGTTCAGTATTTTTCTAAGGCTATTTATATTCTGTTTTAGAGAGCTGGCTGTAGTGACGCAGAACCTAGGTCTCAGGGAAATATAGACAGGATAGACTAAATGGAGAAGACAACAAGACAGTATCCTTTTTTTGAAGAATGTATGAATTTATTTTCGAGGGGAATTTTTCTTTTTTTCAGAAGTTAGAATGCTCAAGATAGTTCATTTTTAGAGTGGAACCTAGTGGAAAATTTTACTAGGAACTTTTACTGACTCAAACAGGAAATATATATATACACACATACTTTTTAAACTTAGATTTTATTTTGTAATGCCAGATGACATTATTGTGTTACATTTATTAATGGACTAACTGCTGACATCTTTCTTACGGTCATGTGGAGCTGGTAGGTGCCTTTACTCTACACACTTTATTTGACTCTAGAAGTAACAGTAGGAGTCATTTTTTGGGGAGATGTAAAATACAATTTAGATTAGTAAAGATGTCATAACCACATGTACATATATATTCCCACATCTTAATTTCTATGTTTTCATTTACTTGTCCTGCCCTTTATATGGCAGATGTTTATTTCCAGATTGGCGTAGCTTAGAGTGGCAGGGACAACTTGATCATTTTTAGTCCTGCTGTCAGAGGAGTTATCAGCCTCTGTCATCAGTTTAAAATTCCCTCAGCAAATCAGGGCCAAACTTTAGAACCGAATCTTGAGGGCTCAGTAAAGAGCCATCAAAATCTGTGAATAAAGATTACCTTTCCATTTATTTTAAGAAATTCCCAGAGAAAGGAAAAATAACTGCTGAATACTCTTAGCAGCAGCAATAGGGACTGTATGAGTAAAATGTGGTGATTTTTTCTTTTTTAGCAGCGAAAACCGCTGCAATTTTTGGTGCTTCTTCCTTAATATCAATCCAGTCGTTTCTGTGCTGGACATGCCTTTACACAAAAATGATAGTATAAACCTGGTAATCTGCAGCCAATTCTATTCTGTTGAAAAAGCTCAGGATCTGTTTTTTGGAATGCTTCATTCTGTGCTTTGGCTCCTAATAAAGCATGTGGTGTCCAGGAAAATAATTTTAACTGGAGAAACTCCCACATTTGTTTCAGGTCGATCTTCTCTCTTTCCCTTTGAAGATGCCTTCCTGGATGACAGTCACGGCGATCAGTCCTTGTCATCAGGCTTAAGTTCTCCCACCCGCTGTCAAAATGGGGAGCGAGTAGAGCGCTACTCCAGAAAGGTGTTTGTTGGAGGCCTTCCTCCTGATATCGATGAAGGTATGGTGCACGCACTAATGACTTTATAAAGGCCAGGCTTGTTATTTGTGTGATCTGACTCTACCTCGCTTCTCCTCTTCCAAGGCAGCTTTAGGACATTTATATCTTAGTGTCAGGAGATGAGAATATTTGATAGATGGGCAAGTAATAGATCGTGCATTTCAGATCTGCTCTTCATGTGTAACAGCCTTCCCATTTCCTAGTTATTAATTTGGGGATACCTTCCCTTTTTTTTTTTTTTTTTCTTTTTAGGGCTGCACCTGAGGCACATGGAAGTTCCCAGGCTAGGGGTCAAATCAGAGCTGCAGCTGCTGGGTTACGCCACAGCCACAGCAACTCGGGCCATGTCTGCAACCCACACCATAGTTCCTGACACCTCTGGATCCTTAACCCACTGACTGAGGCCAGGGATTGAACCCGTGTCCTCATAGATACTAGTTGGATTTGTTACCACTGAGCCACGATGGGAACTCCCATTTTTAAATACTAATGAGAGCTCATATTTGTGAAACTTGTCATTATGCTAAGTGCTTTACATTATCTTGGTACATCTCCACAGCTTTCCTAAAGTCATCTCCTACCAACTCCATTTTCTAGATGAGGACATTGAGGATCAGAGAGAAGCAGTTTATCCAGGTTTATGTAGCCATTTGGACTCAAAATCAGTCTGATTCTGGAACTTTTGCCCCTATCCATCACACCATCTCACATTAATGTAGATAACTATTAATGAAAAAACCCTCTTGCCTTTAAAAAAAAAAAAGAAGACTAACTAGAGTATTTCTTACTAATATTTTTGAGATACTGCCCATCCAGAAGTGAGTTTCACTTATGCTGAGAGCCAGTCAGCACATAGTAGATTGTCAATAAATATTTCTTGAATGGACAATTGAGATAAAATTGTGACAAAGTTAACTCAAGGGAAAAAAAACAACAACTGCAGCTCTAGTAGACTTTGGATCTGCTATGAAAACATTGTTAAAACAATTGTTTCACCGGCATTATTTTATCTATAATATTTCTCTAATTATTATTTTCTTTTTTTTCCATGATGAGAGAATAGTCTCTAAAAGTAGTTTTATTTTATACTTAACTCCTTTAAAATTGTACACAGATGGAGACTCATTTTTCTCCGAACTATTCTCATACTAGTGTTAATCTCATCTATAGATTGGAGTTTATGCTTTAAGACAGTTTTTGATCATGCCTGTGGGAGTGGCAACTTCCCCCTGATTAGGAGCTTAGTTATAACCTGTTTGAGTCAGAAGTCAGAAGGAAAGGATAAATTTATTAAGCTGTAACTTTTGAAACATTTTCTTTGTGGAATGAATAGTAGGTATGTATGAGAGAAACAGACCATTGGTTTTTAACTTTTTCTTACTCTTGAATAGAATTACCCACTTATTGTCTCTACTTGCCAAAAGAATAGGATCTATTTCTAAAACAATCTTAAATTAATTATAATAGTGTATGATGTGTGACCTTAGAGATTATTTCATACAAGTGGAAGCATATTTTAAGTACTTTGTGTACTTTTGCCATTTTTTCTAAACACAGAGAACATTCTTATTTTTAGACTCTCCTTCTCACTTGACAGGGAGGTCACCTAAGCTAATGTCAATTTTTTTTTTCTTCCAAATACTTTGTATCAGGTTTATTGGAAGTGAAGGGAAATGAATTATAGTTAGAAACACATTCTGCATGGTTAAAAGTGAATAACCAACTGTACTCCCGCCCCCAATGATGGTATTTCACTTAGTAAGTTTGACTTCTGTAAAAATCTTTAGAAAATAGCTCTCAAAACATTTTAAAATAAAAAGCCATGTTATATGGGCTGTTCTGTTTGCAATATATATATTTTTCTCTTTTGCTAAGATTCCTTCTCTGTTTCGTAGATGAGATCACTGCCAGCTTTCGCAGGTTTGGACCGCTCGTCGTAGATTGGCCTCACAAAGCTGAAAGCAAGTCGTATTTTCCTCCTAAAGGTAATGCGCTGAAACTGTCTCCACTGCCTGCCTCTCGGAGAGCTGGCATCGTAGTTCATTAAAAGGCAGTGAAACTGTAGGGGGAGGGTGGCATAACATATACACACTACTGTGTAAAGTAGATGCTAAACAAGAACCTAGCATATAGCCCAGGAAAATCTCCTCAATAGTTTGTAATAACCTACATGGGAAAAAAGAATGGATATATGTGTATAACCGATTTGCTTTGCTGTACACGTGAAACTAATACAACGTTGTAAGTCAACTATACTCCAATGAAAAAATTGTTTTAAAAGGCAGCCTTTTCACTCTTGAAATAGCTGTTGACTCCCGCCAACCCCAATTAAGAAAACATTTTAACATTAATCATCTTTTTGTGTTTTACTGTTCCTACTTGGAGACGATTTCCCCAGGAACTTACCGATTTTTCATGGCATGTATTTGATTGACGGTGAGATCCTGTGAGTCTACTGTAAATGAGCCTTGTGCTGACTTTTCATTAATTGGGAGAAAAAAATCTAGGGTTTTGAGAAATGTCAGCAATGGAGAGTAAAAGATTATTTTGTGTCAAATTTTATTTGTATCCCAGAGCCCTGTGGTTTTATAGATCTTACAAACCCCAAGCTTGGAAAAGCTAGTGACTGAAGAATGACACTATGAAATTACCTTTATCCATGTCTGTATCTTAAGTAACAGTCTGTTGACAGGTAGAGGACAAATTAGCAAAGGGCTCTTCACCTGTTTCTCTTATTTTTAATAGGCTTTTTAAAATAATTTATAAGGGCATGAATAAACTTCCCTTATAGTTAATCATTTCTGTGGAATCTGTGGAACTTTTCTGGTGATAATAATTTGGAGTGTGTTCTTAGGTTTATATCGAAGAGTGTTTTGAGTTAAAGAGAAAGTGTTCTTCCTGTGTTATGTTCTGTACATTTCAAGGATGTCTTTCATCTCTAAGGAATTTTTTTTTGATATGTATTGTTGTGTAACAAAACTCATAAGAAGATGAAGTCAAAGTACATATCCGTCCTGTGCCTTGTACAGGAATCAGATTATACCTTCACCCAGGAAAGGCAGAAGGCTTGCTTTTATGGCTGGCTTATTAGATTTCTTTGTCACCTGTACTTCTCTCCAATCTCTTTATAGCCTATGAAAATAATTTACTCACTGAATAGAAGGCTGTTTTTTTGCTTTTAACATTCTTCCCTTAATCCTCTCCAATAATTTTAAAAATTGTATTAATCAAAAAAAGATAAAAATCGTCATGCTGGTTGTTGCAGTGAAAGAATGTTTTCTTTCTTTGTGGTACATGTATGACACTGTTTAAAGAAACAGATATTTAAAACATGTTTTTAAGCGTGGTAATAGTTTCTTGAATAAGGGTAGTGGTAATTCAGTGAATGAATGATTTCACCACTCTGTGCTGCATGTTAAACACTCTGTAAAGTCACACGTATAAGAAGATGTACTAGTTGATCGTGTGAATGAAGGCAGTGTTATTTCAGTGAAGGAATGTATTTACCACACTGTGGTGTGTGGGACACACTATAAAATGACATGTATAAAAGATATTTCTAAGAGTGCTAGTTGAAAAAAATAATTATGAGAAGGTTATAAAAAATGATTCTGGGATAAAAGGTGTCATTACAAAACATAAAAATGAAGATAAGCCTATATATGGTGATGTCCAGAGAAATTATCCCAAATCTACCTCTGTCATAGATAATCACTGTATATATTTTATTACATATCCTTCTTCTATCTCTTTATGAAAATATACATTTATATGAAAATTTAAATATTGTGTGAATGGATCACACGGTATATGTTGTTTAACATTTGGCATCGCCGCCCCCCCCCCCATTTTCCACATCTTTCAATAAGAAACCTACATAATCTTTAATGACCTTATTTTATTTATGAGACTCATGCACTACCTACTGCGCTAACGAGGCACCTAGACCTTATTTTATTTAATCAGTCCTGTTGATGGGCATTTAAGTTGCTTTCACTTTCCTTCTCTCAGTTGAAGAATATCCTTGTTCCTTCATTTTCTTTGCTTTTTCTAATTATCTCTTAGGGTGAATTTCCAGAAGTAAGGTACATGTTTATACATATTGCCAAGCTGCCCTTAACAAAGGTCATACACATTTATGTTCCCATCAGTAGTACCTAATTTATAAAACTCAGTTTTATTGAGAATCTGAGATATGGCTCTTTTCCAGTCTTTTGCCAATCTGATGTTAAAATAACATCTTTTAGGCATTTTTCTCTCTTACTGGCCTTTTGAATTTATTATTTTACTTTTTTATATTGACATCTCATTTCTGGTCTGGAATTTGTAATGGAGTAAGACACAACAAAGGATCGAGCTTTGTTTTTCCAGGTAGCATGCCATCTCTCCCAGTAGTCATTTATTGACAGTCTCATTTTTTTTTCTCATTGATTTGAGTCATTAGAATTAAGTATTGGTTGAAAGGTCATCTCTTCTGTTTCTCTATACTGCATTTCAAAGACTTAGTTAAAAAAAAAAAAAGGCAGGAGTTCCCTTTGCGGCTCATCGGGTAAAGCACCCGACATAGTGTGCATGAGAATATGGGTTTGAAATCTGGCCTTGCTTAGTGGGTTAAGGATCCAGCGTTGCCATGAGCTGTGACTTAGGTTGCCGATGCGGCTTAAATCTGGTGTTGCTGTGGCTGTGGCGTAGGCCTTAGCTGCTGCTTCAATTCATCTCCTCGCCTGGGCACTTCCATAAGCCACAAGATGCGGCCCTAAAAAGGGGGTAAAAATGCAAAGGATTTCATTAGTAATTTTGTTTGTATATTAAAATGATAATTTTTTGGATACATCGGATTAACTAAAGGATATTAAAATTAACTTCACCTTTTTCTTTTTACCTTTATAAATGTAGATCCTGGAAAAATTTTAAGTTATATACATGACTCATATTTATTGGATGGCACGCCTGCAGAACAGGAGTCAGCAAACTATCTTTTTTTGTGTGGTCTGTGATCTAAGGGTAGTTTTTATATTTTTAAGGGTTGTAAAAACACTCAAAGAATAGGTAACAGAGACTATACTTGGCCCTCAGATTCCTTTGTAGAAAGTTTGTTGTCTCCTGTTCTAAAATAGCCCAGAGAATTTCTCATTTAGCTTCTGAGACATCCAGTGACAAAGGAGGCAGTTTATTTCAGAGGAAATTATATGTTTGCAGACCTAATTATTAAATTTTGTTTTTTTATTGAGTCAGATTTTCCCCCGCAATCTTTATCCATTGGTCAGTTGTGTCCAATAAGATAAAGTAAAACAGAGTAAGTCATTATTGTGACATTTATCTCTTGGTACTTAAAGGACTATCAGTTTCTTTTTAAGTCTTCTCTTTTTCCAAGCTAGGTATTTTCACGTCTCTAGTCATACCTTATGCCTAGTGGATTCTGGACCACCATTATTCTTGTCTGCCTTTTCTCTATATATCTTGTGTTTACAATATCCTACTTCACTATGTTACTGAGAGTTGAAGAGAGAACATCTGGGTTGTATGAGCAATAGAGAGTTTAGCTCTGTGAACTCCATGGTTTTAGTACGACTCCTATGGTTTTGTTTTTGTTTTTGATCTTGTTTTTTTAGGGCCGCATCTGTGACATGTGGAAGTTCCCAGGCTACGGGTCAAATCGGAGCTGTAGCTGCTGGCCTACGCCACAGCCACAGCAACGCAAGATTGGAGCCGTATCTACAACCTACACTACAGCTCATGGCAACACTGGATCCGTAATCCAGTGAGGCCAGGGGTCGAACCTGCGTCCTCATGGAGACTAGTCAGATTCGTTTCCGCTGAGCCACAATGCAAACTCTGTACCACTCCTTTGTAACAGCCCAATAATACAGAATTGTACAACATTAGAGAAGGTGCTCTTATTTTATAGCTGAGGTTAAGTGTGAAGATGGACTACGAAGAGCCAAGCCAAGCCAAGAATCTGGATCTCCTGATTCTGGTCCTCAGGCTTGCATCCTCAGAGAGCAGATTGCCTTTCTGGTGATTTGGGGATCAAGGAAGAGAAATCATTATTATTCTATTGACTCCTGTTGTGTTTTGTTCTCAGCTAAAGGCTGAAGGTTGACCTATTTTAGAAGGGCCTAAAGAAATTTGATGTCATTCCAAGATTGAAGTAACTTTGAGAATCCACACCCATTGCTTTGAACATTGGGAACATTTAAGTAGTTTACCACAAACTGTTCTGTGCCTTCTTAGTAATACTCCCTCATACTGTTACCGCTTTTCCTTAAATTCCTTAGGTTTTAATTCAGGTCAGTGCTTTCTTGGTAGTACCCCTCTTGCTGATTATACTTTTCTTAGTAAGGTCATCAGGCAGAGTTTCCTTGGCTCTACGTTTTAGCCCTGTGTGTAAATAAGAGGAAAACATGAGCCATCCGCTATTGAGTCCTTCTGCCTTTTTCTCGGAAAGTGTATGCTTAATGAAATAAACAGAATCATTAATTTATCCAGTAGGTGTACCTCTACAGATGTGGAGTAGGGTTTGTAAAAGCATGACTATTTCTGTGGACTATGGAGAACTAAAATCCATATAGAGAAACAGTGGCCGAGCAAATCAACTGTCCCCTTAAGTGTTGTTGGGCCAGCAGAGTAGGAGGTGATGGAGATAGGGGTTCTCTCCAGCACAAGGCCACTGAGAGCTTTGATCAAATATTTGAGGTTTTGCAGAGCCCTCTGGATCAGGAAGTTGCTTGGTGTTCTCCAGAGCATCCCTGAGAACATGGAAGGCAGAAGAAGGCATCTGTTTCTTAGTTTCATCTCTTGTAAAAGAGAGGTAATATGAGTACCCACTTCATCTTCATAAGGTTGTGATGAGGATTAAAATGAGTAAATCCGGAGTTCCCATCGTGGCGCAGTGGTTAACGAATCCGACTAGGAACCATGAGGTTGCGGGTTCGATCCCTGCCCTTGCTCAGTGGGTTAACGATCCAGCGTTGCCATGAGCTGTGGTGTAGGTTGCAGACGCGGCTCGGATCCCGCGTTGCTGTGGCTCTGGCGTAGGCCGGTGGCTACAGCTCCGATTCAACCCCTAGCCTGGGAACCTCCATATGCCGTGGGAGCGGCCCAAGAAATAGCAACAACAACAACAACAACAACAACAAAAAAGACAAAAGACAAAAAAAAAAAAAAAAAAAGAGTAAATCCATGTGGGATGCTTAAAATAGTCCCTGCACACGGTAGGTTTTATTAGTGATATTGTTAGTTTTATTAAACTACAGATCAATTTATGGTTCATGACAAGTGAGTAAAAAATATTCTAGGCATCCAGAGGAGGAATAGATTACTGTGGGCTGTACAAGACCTTGGTCTTAAAAGCTAGGCAAGAAGAAAACAGGCAAACTAGAATAGGGGACTAGAATAGAATAGAATAGAAGAGGGGATTAGAATAATAATTAGGATGGCTTTTACTAAGGGTTTGTTATGAGCTAGGCAGTAGGTTACTATTTTATATGCTTAATCTAATCTTCCTAATTCCACAACATCATGCAAATGGTCATGCAGCATTGAGAACATTAATCCATCTAATAGTTGTTGCTCATCAGTCTGTAGAAGAGTCTAGACAATCTGGTTTTGAGGAGGATCTAGAGAATACCCTATTCATGTTTTTCAGAGGCTGCACTTTATCATTCCCATTTTAAAGAGTAAGAAACAGGTTTAGAAGAGAGTAATTTGGCCATGGTCATGTGTTAAATGATAAGGCAAGAATTGGAACCTCAACAGATGAACCCCAGAGTCCCAGGGTTTTTAACTATTGCACTATATATACTCTTGTCATTGGGGAATAAGAATGGCCTAGAGGTAGCATGTTCAAGGTGGGGTTATGTAGTAGCCACACTGCCAGGCCTAAAACTTGGGCCCAGTAACCAGTGATCAAGAGTACAGGCTCTGGAGTAAGCTGCTTGGGTTAGATTCCTGTTCTATTGCCACTGCTGTATTTTGGGGCTGATTATTAATTTTCCAAAAATCTCTCTTTTTTTTTTCTTATCTACAAAATGGAAACAGTAATACCACTTTTGGGTTTATAAAGATTAAATGAGATAATGCACTTAGAATAACTTTCATGGTGCCCAGATATTGTTGATGACTTTTTTCTTCTTTTTATTAAGCAAGAGAGAGATGCAATTTTTTATTTGGCTTTGGTTTTTTAGCCAGGGTCAGAAAAACCATTTCGGGATTTTTTGTAATCAAGCTCATGAGAAGTAATAAGGACCATGTAATCCTAAGATAGTAGCGCAAGCTCATGAGAAGTAATAAGGACCATGTAATCCTAAAATAGTAGCGCAAGCTCATGAGAAGTAATAAGGACCATGTAATCCTAAGATAGTAGCGTGGAGGTATTCCTAGAATGAAGGGAGAAAGGGACCAGTGATCTTAGAGTAGATTATGATGATAATAGATTTGATGGCAGGGTTGTGCTAAACTTCCTTCAACTGAATGGGAGAATCCTGGCCCTGCTAAATGTAGGCGAATCAATAAAGAGAAAACTAGTTTGGTGTAGTATTGATTGGATTAAAGGCATGTAGGATTTGGTATGTCCCCACATCTTAGCTGAGAGTTAATACCTAATGGGCTACTGGAATTGTGGCTAGGGAGTTTGGAAAAAGAGACTGGAGGTGCATCTCTTTTGAGAGTCCTCTTTATAGAGAGGAGGGAGAAGAAAATGAAAAGCAGTTCATAAGTAAATTTTGTCAGAAAGGAAACGAGTACATCGTAATAGAGATGCAGGTGAGTGAATGACTGGGAGTGGGTCTGTGGTTGTGGAGGCTACAGGAAAGAAGTTCCAGGAAAGAACAGTTGGCACCATCAGATACCGCAGGGTTACTGAGAAGTGCTGCACAGAAGTGCTTCACAGATGCGGGTGGCCCTCTTGTCATGTACATGATCATAGTTATTTCTATTGTTATCTAATTCTGGGCCTTAATATTGTAATGAAGAAGTAAAAGCAGAACAAAGCACTTTGGTTTTTTGGGGGGCTTTTTGTTTTTTGTTTTTGGCTGTGCCCTAGCATGTGGAACTCCCCAGGCCAGGGATCAAACCCATGCCACAGCAGTGACCTAAGCTGCTGCAGCAACAATGCCAGATCCTTAACCCTCTGAGCCACTAGAGAACTCCCAAAGCACTTTGGTTTGCGGTGAATAAATGTTATTTTCTAAGCAGTAAGATTAATCCTACCTCCCTAGCAGAGCCAACCATCATCATTTTTGTGTCCTTTCCGTCTTTATTCATATGTATCTTTTTTTGTGGGAGTGTAATAATAGCAAAGATAGTTTTCTATTGTTCTTCCTCCCATGTTTCTGCTTAATTTTCCTGTTTTTTTCCATGGCTGTCTAACCTGTTGTTGCATCATAATTTACTCACTTGTTGGCTGTGTAGACTATTATAAATAATGCTTCTGTCAGTGTTCTCTTTATTTTTTATTTTAATTTATTTATTTTGGGGGGCACACTTGTGGTATGTAGAAGTTCCTAGGCCAGGGATCGAACCCATGCCACAGTGGTAACAACATCAGATCCTTAATCCACTGAGCCACCAGGGAACTCCTGTCAATATATTCTTATGTATGTTTTTTCTTTCATATTATTTTCTTTAGGATAAATTTTCAGCAGAAGCTTAGCCAGAGTTAAAGGAAATGAAAATCTAATGACTCCAAATATGACATCATGTGGCTTCCCAAAGCTGTTTTCTTTGTGAAGTTTATGCTAATTTGGACATCTGCAGCACATTTCTCTGCTTAGTCCCAAGTCCAATAGATGTTACATTGCACTTGTGGACTTAGCTTTTTGCCTATGTGTTTGGAATATAATAGACCCCTGCAGAAGCCAGGAACCACATTGGTAGGGATCTTGTACTTGAAGCGTTTAAACCTTGTCCTCTTGGGTCTCATCAGTTGAATCCTGGGTGTTCATTGCCTGTCATTCTCCGCCTTACCTTCTCTGGCCACACTGGCTCCTTTGCTATTCCTTGAGGTAAACTGAGGCTTCTCAGGCCTTAGCACTTACTTTTGTCTGAAAATTTGTCCCCTAATTTCTGAATGGACTGCTCCTCTCTTCCCTTAGACACACCTGTGCTCTGCTGTCACTTTCAGAGAGAGATCTTTCCTGACTTCCTTTTCTAAACTAGAAGCCCCTTTACTCTCTTGCTCTCTGTCCCTCTTATCCTCATGTTATTTTTTTCCTTCAAATTACTTATCACGGCCTAAAAAAATAATATGTATTTTTCTATTCTCCAGATTGAAATGTCAGTTTTATGAGAACAGGGTTTTTTTTTATGTTTTGTTCACTGCTTTATACTCAGTACCTTGCACAGCTGCATCAATGGCTAGCCCTCAGATATTTGTGAAATGGATGAGTTTTATATTTGCAAATGGTGAGGTCATTGCCTGCGCAGAGTAGAGCCCGTCAAATTTTAGAGCAGCCTTAAAGATCATCTCATAACAACCTTTATTTTAAACTGAGAATTCGAGAGGTGAAGTGTCTTTTCCTAGGAAAACATAGCTCTTATTAGACAGACTCAAACCCAGCAGACCAGTAGTTTATGCTATTCTACCTAGTGACTTATAAAGGAAGTCGTTTTGCTGGTGTGTATCATTTGTGGGAAAGGAAGATAAATTTAAACTATATAACCTGATAAATTATGCTTTTATTTACAAGGCTTTATATAAAAATTAACAGCTTGAGTTATACAACCCATGGTATACTTTCGTAGTTATTTAAGTGTGAAAATGATCCTTGGGTTTTTCCTGAATTCTTCTATTCTATTGGCCATAGTCACATAGCTGAGGTATTTCCAAAGAGCTGAGGCTGTAGGTCTGAGCCACCCTTTAGCTATAGTTTAACCAGGGGATTCTGCCTCTTGGGTGATGGCTACACTGTTTCTGGACCTGAGTGCACTGCTTTGTAATGGAGTTTTTTGACTTCAAGGATCAGAGAGTTCTCTTGTGCTGCTTCTAATTGAGGATGTTGTTATGAGTGACAAGGAAAGTCCAAAAATAGGAGCCGTTATAGAACCAAGTGTCATGGAGACTGAGCTAGGGGGTGGCAGGCTGCAGGGATTTGAGCAGTGGGAGCTATTAATTCTTCATTGTAATGTTCCACCATTATTATGACTCAGCTCTTCTCTGCATGTGTGTTCCTCTCAGTTTGTGCTCCAGTGGGCAAATTGTTTTCATATTTCTAGTTGGATTTCAGAGAGAGGGAATCTGATTGGCTCAGTTCATCTTTTAACCCTTAGCTGTGACATAGGCCATCCTAACCGTGGTGGCCTTAGAATCCTTGACTGCTTAAATAAAACAAAACAACAACAAAAGAACCCCCCCCCCCCAAAAAAAGAAACCTGGTTCAGTTCTGCTTCCTCAAGCATGGGGCTGAAAATGTGGCAGCTAGGAAGATAAGTTGGATATGAGAAGCTTTTATGATAATAGACGTGTTTAGCATAACTTCCCTCATTGCCTTCAGGGAGAATAGCCCATGTCCTAAGTTGCTCTTACTAGAGCTACAAAAAAATGTCTACCTACCCTGAGCCTTCTACCCCTTGTTTTGTACTAAGGCAGCTGCTCCTGACACTGCCAACAGTCTCACCTCTTGTGCTGGGGCTGGGCCAGGGAGAGGAGTTGGCATCTCCTGGGCAGTGAGCACAGCTGCACTAGCACTGTTGGCAGAGACCTCTGAGGCAAAGGCAAGGACAGCAGCCAGCTGCAGATGTTGGACAGGCGATTGGCCACGTGGCTCTGAAACCGTGTTCAGAAGTCGGTGATGCTGGCAATGGAATGAGGGAGGCTGTCATTCTCAGCCTACTTGGAAGCCAGCTTCAGCTCCAGCTCTTCAGGTGCATAACCAGGTGAACAGGAACAGTAACAGGTCATGCATATTTATGCAAGAGTGACCTATGCCTTGCACTCCTCCCACCTTGAGTAATGGGCGTCCTTCTGAGTGGCTGTTGCTACTGGTGGTCATGTGTTTCCTCTACGCTGGTCAGGCTGACTTGACTGCTCGTCCTTGTGACCAAGGTCATGCAATTGTGGAAGTTTATACAATACCAGCATGGTTTGTGAACCTGGCATAAGACAGGCCACATGGGATTCAGATTGACTTTGAGCCAACCAGCTGAAGAGGTACTATTTGAAGAATGAAAGAGGGCAAAATAGGTCATTGTGAAGCTGCAGTGGGCTGGTTTCACAGCACCTCCTTCCTTTTTCCTTTCGTTTGTCTAAATCCAGCTTTGGAAAGGAAAGTTTTCAAACTTCACATCCCCCCCCCCCACCGCCCGCCCGGTTAGCATAACTTGAATGGAAATAAGTCAGTGTTGTTTTAGGCCCAGATTCCAAGTTTTTCCACCTTCTGAGTTACATAAACTGATCAAGTTGGAAAGCTAATGGCATTTCAGCCTGTAGTTAACCTTTTACTGTTTGTAAGCTTTTGAGTAATACTTTGCAAATTTTCTTTTTTGCAAACACAGGTTCTGGCTTATAGTATTCATAGTCTTTGGTGAATTATGAATCCTATACTTTAATATTTGATTGCTTGAAGTTTTCATTCTTAGGATGGCTCTTCTGAGAATGTCTGCGTGGAAACTGCATTGCAGAGCCACAAGAGTGGGCTTTTTGTTCTGTTTTGTCCTGTTTGGACAGATGGAGCAGCATTCTATTGTGGCTTTTAAAAGCTTAGCACACCCTCAGTTTAAGCTGTTCCATTAAACACCTATCTCTTTTGCACTGTATTAAAAATGAACTGTAAGAGTTAGTCTTTGATTTCAAAGCATTCTTAGTTTGAGGAACAGTGTAGGCAGTAGTATTGTACAGGCCACAGGACAAAGCTGAGCAGCCACATAAACAACAGAGACATCTTGTGCTCTGTCATAGCAGCACCTATTGCACTATGCCTGGGCAGAGGTGCTAGAAAGGGGGGAATGCTTGTTTAGTTCAGAGAAGCCAAAACCATCCCCGATGAGAACTTTCTTTGGAAAAGTGGCAATTTCAGGAACTGAAATGGCAGGTGCCAACTTGGTAGGCTGAGGCAGAGAAAATGTTTTAGAAGAGGATGTAGCTTGGGACAGGACTTGCTGACAGGAATTGGGTAGGCTAAGGCTATGAGCAAGTGAGATCAAAAGAGGATATATTATTTGAAAGAGTTCAGAATGGGAAGCTGACTAAGAGGATCTGGTGAAAAAATTTGAAAGCTGAGAGCAAAGACTTGAGTTGTCTTTCAAAATTGAATGGATAGCCTTAGTCTCAAGAAGGGGAAATGTTGGCCCTTAAAAAACCTGTTGGCACCCACATTAAGAGCTCCTCAGAGAGTTCCCGTCGCGGCGCAGTGGTTAACGAATCTGACTAGGAACCATGAGGTTGCGGGTTCGATCCCTGCCATTGCTCAGTGGGTTGAGGATCCGGCGTTGCTATGAGCTGTGGTGTAGGTTGCAGACGAGGCTTGGACCCTGCATTGCTGTGGCTCTGGCATAGGCTGGCAGCTACAGATCCAATTCGACCCCTAGCCTGGGAACCTCCATATGCCATATGCCATGGGAGCGGCCCAAGAAATGGAAAAAAGACCAAAAAAAAAAAAGAGCTTGTCAGGAGTTCACATCGTGGTGCAGTGGAAATGAATCCAACTAGGAAACATGAAGTTGTGGGTTCAATCCCTGGCCTTACTCAGTGGGTGAAGGATCTGATGTTGCCATGAGCTATGGTATAGGTTGTGGATGCAGCTCGGATCCTGCGTGGCTGTGGCTGTGGTGTAGGCCAGCAGCTACAGCTCCAATTAGACGCCTAGCCTGGGAACCTCCATATGCTGTGGGTTTGGCCCTAAAATGACAAAAAAAAAACAAAAACAAAAACAAAAACAAAAACAAAAACCAAAAAAACCCCACCTCATCAAAGGAGTATTAAAGTGCAAGGGGGAGAAATTGGATTGTCAGATTATAGGCAATATACAGTCCAGGCCGGACTAAAGCTTCATCTGCAGGAAAGCGTCTTCCGGGTTGAAATGTAGGATTTGCCAATTGTCTGACGCTGAATGAGGCAGAGCAACAAGCAGTGGGTTAAGAAGTAGGTATTTGTGGACTCGGACGTGGGCACCAGCAGTTACTAGCTGTATGACCTTGAGCAAGTTATTTAATCCATGAACCTCAATTTATCTAGATAAATTATTACTACTCATTGAGTTCTTAAAAGGGTTACGTGAGACAATGTACATATACACCAGCACAGTACTTAGGTGTAATAGGTGTTAAAAAATATTAGCATCCTTTCCCCCCAATGAAAATGTCATGTTCAATAAAAACAAAACTGCCCAACTAGTTTGACCAGTTCCTTCCCACACACCTAGTCTGATCTTGGTTTTCTTGGTCAGGTGCTTGTTAGAACTAACTGTGACTAGAATAGACAGATTGGCAGACTTCACAAGGAACTCTTTATATAGGGAATGTGTGGTTACATAAACAGAGCAGCCTTTAAGCCCAAATGCCCCAGGTCACTGCCCTGGACTACAGGACTTTGCTAAGAACACAAGGAGTAGACTGCCAATTTTCAGCTCTGAGGTGGTTCCACCCATCAGACTTGTTTTCTTGTCCATTCTCACCTTCTCCCACCCTGCCTGCCAAGCACAAGCCCACCAAGAAACAGTTACTAGTCTAATAGAACACGCCAAAGGGGGCAGAACCAGAATGTTTGTGCCTGAGCTCTGTGTGATAAATATAGTCAAAGAAATATGTTTGGTTCTGAATCCAAGAGGAATGTTTAGGAATCTGTGGACAGTACCTGCTGAGCCATCTCTATATCTTAACTTAGGTGAAATCCTTCCCTTGGCACATCCTTGCCCAGTTTTTCACCTTTGTCATACCATTAAGACCTGGCTCCTGTGCCACCGCCAACAGAAAGTCTTCCCTGATTTCTTTCACCAAAAGATCTGTCTTCCTTCTGTGAAGTCCAACTTTTAAAATATGTTTTAGAAATCCCTCTAAGGGTTCCTTAATGAATTATTCTTAGATTAGAGTTCTCCGTGTACCTCCTCTTCATGACCTTCATCTACTGATTTATTTATTTCTTCAGAACAAGGACTTGATCACGTCAATATTCACCTGCAGTGCCCCGGGTACATAGTTAAGTATCAGTAAATCTTGGAAATCAGATGTTTTCATCCAAGAGGTGGATGAATGAGGAATCCAGTTCAGAGAACTACTGTGTTCTCCAGGCAGCAGGCAGGGGGTTGATGAACTGCTTCTTCTCTTCCCACCAGCCACCCCCAATGCTCACTCTAACTAATGAACTCTACTCACTGTTTTCCAAATAAGCCTAGCCTTTGACTCGTTCAAGCCTTGGCCTGTGCTCTTTGCTGAACTGGGAATGCCCCTCCTTCTTAGAAAGGCAGTTACCTTCCAGCCCATATATAGCCTTTGCCCTATGGCTTTCTCCAATGCTTGGGCACCTCTGCCCCATTTGTCTCTGACCAGTGTTCTATAGGACATAACCCCAACCTAGCACTTTTCCTGTTTCTTAGTCACTTATTTACAGGCTGAGTTTTTCCAGGGCAGTGTTCTTCCTTGGCTTATTCGTCTTTGTATCTGCAGTGCCTGCATCATGTGCCTGTATCATGCCTTGTACCTCCTAGACATTTTTTACTCTATTGAATTGAATCCAAGGCAAACCAGGCAAGTCCTCTGACCTGAAAGCCAAGGTCAGGGAGAATGTTTGGAACAGACTTCCTGTGCCAAAAAAAGTCTGAGCTCATGCAGCTCTAGCTGGAGAGGTGCCCTTCAGGTCTCTCTAGGAAGGTCACAGGAAATCGGGAAGCCTGGATTCTATACAAGGAGAGATCTCTCTCTGTCCAGACCTTGGGTCCTTCCTTCTGTCATCCGAGGCTGGTCCCTTGGTCAGTCCCTGTTTTATGAATGCACCTGTAGCTCAGGACACAGCTTCACAAGCTGGAATTGTTTTCCTATTGTAGTTGATACTTGAAACATACAAATCACTGAGTATTGGCTGATTTTAAGAACTGTTAGGTCTTTCAAAAGACCACACACCTCTTTAGAGAATGGGAGAGTATGTTACCCTCTTCTCCAGGAAGACCTTGTGGTTTTAATTTTTAATTTCCCACAACATTTTTATTTGCTTTTTTTGTTTGATTTTTGGCTGCACTCATGGCATATGGAAGTTCCCAGGCCCAGGGTTCAAAACCAAGCTGTATCTGCTACCTATGTCACAGCTGAGGGAATGACAAATCCTTAATCAGGTGCCAGGTCAGGGATCCCACCTGCACCTCCACAGAGACAAGTGGGATCATTAACCCAGTGCGCCACAGTGGGAACTCCTACACAAATTTTTATTTTGAAAAGTTTCAAAAGTTTAAAAAAAAAAAAAGAATAGTACCACGAACACTTATATAACCTTCCGCTAGATTCACCAGTTGTTGGCATCTTGCCACATTTGCTTTCTCTTTTTATCTGTAGGTAGGTGTATATATACATATGTAATTTTTGATGAATCATTTGGGAGTAATCTGTAGACTTCAAGACCTTTCACTCCTAAAGGTTTCACTGTATGTCTTCTGAGAACAAGCAGTATTCAGATTGTTCTAGTAATGTCCTTTAGAGCTGTTTGGTTGGTTTGTTTGTTTTTTTAATCCAAGGTCCAGTCAAAGTCTAGCTTTACATTTAGTTGTCATGTCTCATTACTCTCCTTTAATTTAGACAGTTTCCTAGGCTCTTTGTCTTTTGTATCATTTCAAGAGCTGGATGTTTTATAGGACAGCACTTAATTTGGCATGACCAGTTTGTTTCCTCCTAATGAGATTCAGGTGAAACCCTGCCAGCAGGAGACTCCGTAGATGACGTGCTGCGTAGAGGACATAATGTAGGAGGCACATGATGTCAGTTTGCCGTTTCTTGGTGATGTTAGGTGTGATCATTGGATTAAGGTATTGTCTGCCAGATTCCTCCATTGTAAAAGTGCCCTTTTCTCCCTTTGCAAATACTGATTAATCTTTGAAGTGATACCTTAAGATTGTGTCCCCTCCCAAATTTAGCCAGTGGTTTTTAGCAAGCATTGAAGATGCTTCCTTAAGTTGATGACATTCTTAATGAACTCTGATGTTCATCTTATTAAAATATAATTTAGTGAGATCTGCCCTTTAACTCCCTCAAGAGCCTTCATTTTGATTACATAGCTTAAAAATACACTGAAAACCAATAAGCATCTTTACTCAATATGAAAATTTGATTGACCTAAATAAAACTAAAACTAAACTTCTCCTGATTATTTTGAAATCCATCATTTCAACTCTTCTTAATGTAATTTTTGTGGGCTTTAGAGTGAATATACCTGCATAGACCTTAAATTTCAGGACTAACACAGGTGACCACTTCCTGCAGCTAAATCGCTGTTAAATGGTCCCTGTCACAAAAGTGACAGTCAATAATAAATAGGCAAGTATTTCTTGCTAGTGATATTGAAATTTTTATCTCATTATTTAAAAATTTTTAATTGAAGTGTAGTTGTTTTACAGTAATTTGTTAGTTACAGACATACAACAGCAAAGTTCAGTTATAGGTACTTTTCTTTCTCAGAATCTTTTCCCCTTATAGATTATTACACAATTTTGAGTATAGTTACATCTGCTATACAGTAGGTCTTTGTTGGTTATATATTTTACATACACTAGTGTTTATATGTTAGTCCCAACCTCCTAATTTGTCCCTCCCCCCATCTCTCTTTGGTAACCGTAAGTTTGTTTTCTATGTTTGTGAGTCTCTCTTTTGGAAATAAGTTTGTGTGTGTATTTTAGATTCCACATATAGGCAACATCCTGTGATATTTGTCTTTGTCCGGCTTATTTCACTTAGTATGATAATGTCTAGGTCCATCCATGTTGCTGCAAATGGCATTATTTCATTCTTTTTTATGGCTGACTAGTAATTCATTGTATATATGTAGCACATCTTCTTTATCCACTCCTTTATCAATGAACGTTTAGGTTGTTTCCATATTTTGGCTATTATAAATAGTGCTGCTATGAACATTGGGATGCATGTATCTTTTCAAACTAGAGTTTTCTCCAGATATATGCTCAGGTGTGGGTATATGCCCAGGATCATATGCTAACTCTATATTTAGTTTTCTCTCTCTCTCTTTTTTTGGTCTTTTTTTGCCATTTCTTGGGCCACTCCTGCGGCGTATGGAGGTTCCCAGGCTAGGGGGCCAATCGGAGCTGTAGCCACCAGCCTACGCCACAGCCACAGCCACGCAGGATCCGAGCTGCATCTGCAAACTACACCACAGCTCACGGCAACACCGGATCCTTAACCCACTGAGCAAGGCCAGGGATTGAACCCGCAACCTTGTGGTTCCTAGTCAGATTCGTTAACCACTGAGCCACGACGGGAACTTCCCTATTTTTAGTTTTTTAAGGAATCTCTATACTGTTCTTCATTGTGTCTGCCCCAATTTACATTCCCCCCAATAGTATAGGAGGGTTCCTTTTCCCCCACACCCTTTCCAGCATTTATTATTTGTAGACTTTTTGATAATGGTCATTCTAACTGATGTGAGGTGATAGCTCATTGTAGTTTTGATTTGCATTGCTCTAATAAGTAGCAATGCTGAGCATCTTTTCATGTGCCTGTTGGCTGTCTGTGTGTATTCTTTGGAGATGCGTCTATTTAGATCTTTTGCCCATTTTGTGATTGTGGTTTTTGTTTTTGTTTTTAGCTGTATGAGCTGTCTGTATGTTTTATTTTGGGTATTAACCCCTCATCTGTTGCATTGTTTGCAAATATTTTCTCCCAGTATCTCATCATTTTTAGATGAGACAATAGAAGTTAATGGATGCATAAGGGCTCTGGAAGCTGATCTTAAGTTTCAATCTCAAATTTAATCTTTAGGTTTTAATCTGAGATGTCCCTTAACCTCTTAGAGCTTCAGTTTCCTCACCTGTGAAATGGTAATAATAACAACTGTGTTTACCTCATAGAACTACTGTGAGGTCAAGTGTGCATTATTAGCACTGTGCCTAGCACATTGTCAGCACTTCGTTATTAGTTTGTGGTGGTGAAGTTGATAGTGATAGTTATTAGTACTAGGGATCAAGTACAAAAAATTATAACATGAAAAATTGTGTGTTAAGAGCTCCGGAAGCTTTGTTTTTGAAAGGTAGCCAAGAACATTTTGGAGATTGTTGTACTCAATGTGTTCTCAGGTATTAAAAGAAAAAAACCTTTTAATTAAATTTTTCCTTCAAAAATCTGGCCAAATAAAATGGAATTAGCCCAATTCAATCCCTCCTCCCTCATCCCATACCTCTTTATTCAGAGAAGTGCACTGGTCAGTTCAGGCTTGTCCAAGAAGCCCTCACTGTTCTATCCTTCTTCCCCGGCTTATTTGGCAGCAGTGGGAAAACAAGCAGTTTCCTGCCACTCATAATGCCTATAACCCAGGGTGATGGTGACCATGCCAAGAGTTCCTGCTGCTTCCCACAGAGCCCATATTTCTACCCACAGACTGGCTCTGAGTGGTGCCTCCACCACCCACTTTCTTAGGGCACTTAGAAACAGTGCCTAGTGCATAGTAGGTATTCAATAAATGTTAGGTTTTAGCAATTATTACCACACTTCTTAGGTACTCAGGTAACAAGGTCACCATTTCTGAAACTTGAGATTTATAATCCTGTTATCTTTTGGCTGGCTCAGAGGGCAAGGGAAAACAGGAGTTTATAATTATTGGGCCAAATTTTTTAATATACTTTTCAAACTAGTAGAATACCTACCATCATAGTAACAGTTTGAGGAGCACAATTTGTAGGTAAAATAGGCTTTTATTTAAAGAACGCATTAAAATCAAATAATGCCACATCCAATAATTCTCTGTCCTGGCAGAAATGGCTAGTAATATAGGAAAGCAAATATTCAGTCATTTTATTGCCTGTCATTCAAAAAACTAAGGTTTTTCCTTTAGTATCTAGGTTATTTCCCTTTATTCACCACCAAATGCTTGCAAACACAGAGTAGAAAGTGTATCTTGGAGTTCCCGTTGTGGCTCAGTGGTAAGGAACCCAACCAGTATCCGTGAGGTTGCGGGTTTGATCCCTGGCCTCACTCAGTGGTTAAGGATCTGGCATTGTGAGTAAGCTGTGGTGTAGGTTGCAGATGCAGCTCGGATCCCACGTTGCTGTGGCTGTGGCCTAGGCCAGCAGCTGCAGATCCAATTCCACCTCTAGCCTGGGAACTTCCATATGCTGCAGGTGAGGCACTAAAAAGATAATAATAATAAATAAATAAATAAATAAATAAATAAATAAATAAAAACTATCTCATTCATTTGAACTCTAATTTTTACAGTGAGACCATATATAAAACTTAATTTAATTTTACTTATCTCAAAAATAACTGAAAATGCAATAAAAGTAAAATTGACACTTGCACAATATCTTGGCTTTCGAAGCACCTTACACCTTAGTTATAACTTTCATCTCTGTAAGATAATTAGGACAAATGCCTAGTTTCTTCACTGTGCAGATAAAAGAGCCAAGACACAGAAACTTTAATATTTTTTTGGATACACCCATGGTACGTGGAAGTTACGTGGAAGTTCCCAGGGCAGGGATCAAACTTGCACCACAGTTGCAGCCTGTGCCACAGCTATGTCAATGCCAGATCCTTAACCTTCTGCACCACAAGGGAACTCCCAGAACATTTAAGCTCATGATTCCACTACTTGTTGGATGACCTCAAACAAGTCACTTAATCACTCTGTGAAGTTTCTTTAATTGTAAAATGGAATTTAAAATAGTACCTACCTCACAGAGTGTGTGTGAAGATGAAACAAGTTAATATACATAGGGCTCTTAGAAACAGTGCCTGGTGCATAGTAGGTGTTCAGTAAGTGTTAGGTATTAGCTATTATTACCGCATAGCCAGTTAAGTGCTAGGACTAGGACCCAAATCCAGACCTTCTAACTCCTAGTCCAGAACTCCTTCTATAGCACCATGCGGAATTTGCCTTTTTGTAAATCACTGATTTAATTTCTGTCTCACATTGACCTTGTTATTCTTGAAGAGGTCTTTTTCTGCTTTGTTTACTTTGAGCTCTAATTTCTAAGGATCAGCAGGGAAATGTGTTTGAAGGACTTCCTGATTTTTTTTTTTTAATCCTCTGATTTCTGTTGTCATCTAGGTTTGTTTGACCTTGAGGTATCAGAAGGTGTTTTAGTAGGTGCACATATCAGGAAGTCGTTTTCATGGATGTTTTGGGGTTTCTGGTGAATGTTATTTTGGTTGGAAGGCCTGAGGTAGGCAGTAAGGTTAAAGGAAATAGTTGGACTTTAGTCACACCCCTTCTCTGCAGTGTGATGGGAATATTGTCATTACTGAGAGTGGGAGCTGGCTGATCAGGGAATAGAGATGATTTGTTGTAAAAGAGCCATTCTGAAGAAACTGGTAAAGTATGACGGTCCAGTCCCTGAAAAAGGAAAAGAAGTTGTTTGTAGATATTTTTCTTGGTAATAATATTTGTGTCAGGCTTTTACTTGTGACCCAGTTGTTTTTAGTGTCTACTGCCAGTGTTGACATTTATGGCTGTGGGATAGGCCTAAGTGGAAACCTGTGTGCTTTTGTAGTAGCTACTCGGATGCTGTTGCGGAGATACCCTCCCTTTCCCCTGATGTTCAAATTGAACCCAGTGTGGGATTTCATGTGGGAGATTGTCGGAGGTGGGCAGTGATGTGCATCCAGCCATGTGCAGAGGCAAGGAGCTAGAGAAAAGTCCCAGCTCACTGAGCATGCCCCACCCCAGGCCTTTTTGATGTGTTTGTACAAGGTATACCCAGATGGGTCCTCTCCAAGAACAAGATACCAGTATGCTGCTCAGGACTTTTGTGGATAAGCTGCACCAAAGTTGAGGCAGGGGATTTGAGAGGATGTGCTGAGACCTCCTCTTTGTGATCTTTGAGGGTTTTGTTTTTGGTTTTGTTTTTGTTTTTGTTTTGTTTTGTCTTTGCTAGGGCCATACCCCCAGCATATGGAGGTTCCCAGGCTAGGCGGCTCATCGAGCTACAGCTGCCGGCCTACGCCACAGCCATAGCAACGCCAGATCCAAGCCACATCTGCAACCTACACTACACCTCACAGCAATGCCGGATCCTTAACCCATTGAGTGAGGCTAGGGATCCAACCTGCAACCTCATGGTTCCAGTTGGATTCGTTAACCACTGAGCCATGACAGGAACTCTGATCTTTGAGTTTTTTAATCCACCGATCTCTAGTATTCCCTTTGCCAAGTGTAATTAATGTTCTCACATTAAATAAAAACAGTGAATTTCTGTTAGATTCACTGGGGCTTGGTAGTCATTCAGTACTATTTCTAAGAGAGAGAGAGGGTATGAAAAAATGATGTATTATCCTTTCTAGTTTTGCAGTTAAGCTTTCTTTTTCTTGCCTGGCCACCTGCTGAATACTCTGAACCATCTAGCCTGGGAGCAAAGCCCAGAAAACAGCTCTGGGTCCTACCATGTCTGCAGCCTTCCTCTGGGTATTGGCTTCTGCCAGTTGCATTGGCCACTCTTGGTATGCAGCATCATGGTTCATATTTTTCCTGCTATGCTTGCTTGGATGCTCTGTATGGTAGATGGGGAGTTGGGAGAAAGGATTAAAAAAAAGAGTACCCATTAATCACTCTTTACTGCCACTGTCATTGTGTGCTGCCCAGGACTCCGGAAAGCTTTGCTTCTAGACCATTTGATTTAGCATCTTTGTTTGATGTGCAATGAGCTTCTGAACATGGGGGTTCTTATCCTTCTTCACTACTTATAGCGTTTTGGCACACAGTGCACCAGAGGAGATCTGTACTAGTGATGGTTTTCTTTGAGGTCGGTAGTAGGACTGGGAGTGGAGGTGAGAGACTTAGCAAAGCTAAAGGGGTTGTAGAGAGATTGAGTGGTTGACTATTCAGGCTTAGCCTAGCTCATGATGGGCCTTTGCTCAGCTGCCATTCGTGAATGCCAGGGTGGCAGC
Source organism: Sus scrofa (assembly GCF_054392235.1). Classification (NCBI taxonomy): domain Eukaryota; kingdom Metazoa; phylum Chordata; class Mammalia; order Artiodactyla; family Suidae; genus Sus; species Sus scrofa. The sequence continues at coordinate 125,934,193 of NC_139396.1, read as the reverse complement.
AAGTGCTAGCGTTGGCCTTTGAACATCTCTTACTCTCTTTGAAGTCTTTGCTGATTCTCTCAAGTCAGATTCCTTGCTTGTAAGGGCTCCCGTAGTCCTTTCCTCCCCCCACTTAGCTCCCTTAGCTTTGTAGTGAGTGGTTAATTGTCTAGAAGTCTTTTTTTCTACCATACAAGTCTATTGACAGCTGAAACCTAGTTTCGTTGATCTCAGTTTTCCTCCATAGCTTGTGTCCCATTTGTAACAGTTGCTCAGTAAAACGTTCTAAACTGAACAAAGCTTGCTGTGTCCATGGACATCCCTCATGTCCCCGTTTACAGATCATGTTCTCAGCCATAGATGGAAGAATATCCTTGAAGACACAGAGCATCACCATCAGAAAGAACATGTTAAGACACGCTAGCCTATTCTGGAGCTTTTTTTTTCAGGGGGGAACACCTCTTGAGATATAATTCACAATTCACTCGTTTAAAATGTATAGTTCCGTGGTTTCCAGTATGTTCACAGAGTTATACAATCACCACCACAATCACTTTTAGAAAATTTTCATTATGCCCCCCCCTCCAAAGAAACACTGTACCTACTTCCACCACCCAACCAGCCCTGGGCAACCACTAATCTGTGTTTTGTCTGTATCCATTTGCCTGTTCTGGAAATTCCATATACATGGAATCATGCAGTATGTGCTATTCTGTGCCTGGCACGTTTCACTTAGCATAGTGTTGTCAGGATACATCTGTGTTGTGGCAGGTGTCAAGTCTGAAGCTTGGTGGAAGTTAGAGGGCAGGTGATGCCTGTTTTCTCTCTAGCAGCTGTGACTCAGGCCAATGGTGAGTCTGCCTGCTCTCATTAAAGATGACCAAACCTATTCAGTGGAATTTCCATGGACATGTTCTGAACTTGCCTGAGTCATTACGGGAATTAAGCAAGGTAAAATCTACAAGCACTTACTACAGTGCCTGGCATGTGAGGGTCTCAGTGACTGTTGCCTCCCTGTGTGCCACTTTAGGTTCTTAGATTTTCGTAAGAATTTGCCAAAGTGAAATGAGACAAATGTTTAATTGGTACTTTGAGTTAATTTACTGATTCCTCCCCCTACCCGTTTGTTTTTGTTCTCCCCCAAGGCTATGCCTTTCTGCTGTTCCAGGAGGAGAGCTCAGTACAAGCTTTGATAGATGCCTGCCTGGAAGAAGACGGGAAACTGTACCTGTGCGTGTCAAGCCCCACCATCAAGGATAAACCGGTAAGACATATGCAGCCAGCTGTTGCTTTGCAGAGCACGTATGCAATTGAAATAGCTGATCGCCTTCTCCTTGTCATGGGAATGCTGGGAACTGGGCTCCTCTTCCCCGGGGTGACCTTGCTGTGCAGTAGAGCTGGACTTCTGTTGATGGGAAGCTAATAACAAATTATTCAGTATTTTGTTTTGTACCTTTGGGACCACATATAAACAAGTGTGCCCTTGTCTTTCACTTTACGCCTCTTTTAAGCTAGTTCCTATTCAGAAACTCTGCATCAAAGTAAATAATGCTCTTAGTGGTTTTGGCAGCTGGTTTCTGTCATTATTTCAGATCAAGGACAGGAATAATTTTTTTTTAAAAAAAAAGATCATAATCGTCAATGTTTATGTGCCTTTGAATGCAAGGCATTGTGCTGGGTGGTGCCCACAGCTGGCTAAATAGGGCCTTCTGGGCCGGGAGCTTATACTCCAAAATGGATAGCTTCAAACAGGGCAGGGGAGGGGAAGGACAGAGAACATGGACCCCAAATCATAAATAAATGTACACTTCAGAATTTGTGGTTAAGTTTGTGGTTTCTGAACCAAAGAATGTAAGTCACTGCGTAAGAGAGGAAGATGTTTCCTTTCTACTGGCAGAGGGGGTATCAGTGGAGCAGGGGCAAGACTATGTTTAGAGCAGAAGAGAAAACTTGGTTAACATGGTAGAAGTAAAGATCCTCAGGAAGTTGGGGGGGGTGAGTTTATGTGTTGGTACTAGGAGTGGAAGATGAGTAGAAATAGTGATCTGGACTAAGGGACCAGAGGAAGTATCTGTCACGGAGCCTGCAGCATCCCCTGTAAGACTTACACAGAGATGTAGGGCTTGATTGACAGCTAGGTTTATTCTCAGAAATGTGTATGGGAGAGAGTTGTGGTCGGACATAGAAATTCCCAGTTTGAGTCTTGATTCTAGTATTTGAAAATCTGTTTGACTCTGAATAAGTCACTTAATCCATTTTGCATCTTGGTTTCCTCATCTATAAAAATAAGAGGAATAATGGTTCCTCTGTGGGATGTTGAGAGGCTCAAAGAAGAGGAACATGAATGTGAAACCATTTGATGAGGTTGAGTACTTGTGCAAATGGTGCTATGTAGTCTTACGTGGTGCTAGAGGATTCAGGAGAGCAAGGTTAGAGATTATCTACCTACTAATATTTTTTGAAAAGATGGTGACATCTAGAACAGGGTTTACAGTTAGTTGCAAAACAATGATGCTGGCACTCTGCATAGTGGGAGAATGCAACCTGTAAAGCAGAAGATGAAATTATTAAAGAACAGGGCTCCTGAGTCATTGTACGATAACTGATGCAGAAGACGAAGCAAGGAATTTAGCAAGTATGAAAGTACCACTGTAATTTTCAATTTCTGGGGCCATTACCCAATTTTTATAACAACAGTTAACAGCATTGGGCAGGGTAACTATACAGGTAGCTATTCAGGAAAATGGTAGAAAATAATAGGTTGAGCCAAAGAGTAGAGAGCCTTTGTTAACTTTGGTTTTAAACAGAGTGGAGAGGGTGTGTGTTACAAGAGACATGGGGACTGACTAGAATGAGAGTGTGCGGTGTTGCCTCTGCATAAATAATAAGAAAGCTGCAGTAACTTCTAAATCTCTGTGGAGTAATGTGAAATTAGGAAGACTGAGCCCAGTTTGGCAGGGGCAGATGTCTGAGAGGAAAATGGTCAACCTCCAGAGAGCCTCTGCCAGTGACACATCAGTGGAAGAGGGTAGGGAGGTAGGAAGGGTTGGGGTTGGCCGTGCACCATACAAGAGGTTTCAAAATATGTTTATATCCATCAGATGACACATTGAGACAGTTATGCCCATAGTAGACCGAGAAGCTGTTGACTGAGGGGAGGAGCCTGGAGATGAGCAGGCGGGGCTGGCGTACTTTGGAAGAGTCATGTCATGGGCCCTGTGAAAGGAGAAGATAATATGCTGTGTGAGGGCGAGCTCTCACCAGGACCAGGCATCTTGTGAGAGGGGAATGAGCAGTGGTTGTTGCAGACAGAGGTGGTATGGAGGCACTGCCATGACTGTTGAGTGTTTTCACTCCAAAACATGTACTGTCCCTGGCTTGAAAGACTTTTAACGAGATGGTGTGAGTGTGTTCAGGGTGGTATGGCTGTAGACATTGAAGGCCTTTGGAAGTGAATTCGTGTAATTATCTGTTTTGGAAATGTTTATGGGGAAACTAACTTTCATAGTTTGTGTTTCTACAAACCTCTGCCTTATTGCAGTTTTCATTTCCTGAGCTCAAGTGAAGCCGTTTTATTGGAGCTTAGTGAATTCTGAATGGTGACTGCTGATCACGTATTTCTTTGACCCAAGCATACTCAGAATTTCCAGCATAAACAATTTAAATGAAACTTAGGATGGGAACCATAAAAGCCCCCAAACACCTGTAATTCCAATGAACTGGATCCCAAGTTGGGTTCTGGCTCTGTTGGCTCCATTTTTGAAACCTTCTCTTTCTTGGCTCCAGCTCCACATCTACCACTCCCGGCTTCATTTGGCCACACTTCTCTACCAGGTTTTGGTATATTCCACCTCATTTGGGATGCTCCCACAGAAAATGAAAGCTGGGTTGAACCTTTGGGAGTCAATGAGGACCTGGGCAGTAGCGCAAGGTAAAGTCAGCCTCTAGAGCTCATTCACCAAACCTTTTGAGCGGTGGTTCTTTTTTGCTTTTTCCACTCAGCTTAGCTCCCTTTCAGGATCTTAGTGCCCTCAGTCTGTTGTTTAGTTCTCTCTGGTCCTCGCTGGATTTCTCCTTGGAAATACATACTGTGTTCCAAAGTAACCTCACAGATTTTCTATCCTTTGCCCTTCTCCCTTCCCCCTAAACCAACCCCTCATTCCCTTTGTACGGATTAGGTTAATCACATGGTTTTTCTAATATAGAGCCTGATAGAAAAGTTCCCTCTCACTTATCCTTTCTAAGATCATGTTTGTTTTTTTAACGCAAATGAATCCATAATTAGTGGATTTCAGGTAGTTATATTTTTGGTCAGTAGTTACCTTTCATTACATGTCTCCACTCAGACTATTCTATATATAGGTCCGATCCAGAAAGATAGCAAAAGAAACTGTATTTATGGCCTGATTAATTGACTCCTTAGTCTTAAAGAACAAAAGACAAGTTGGCAAGAGCAGAAGTGATTGCATAGCTTCTATATCTGTGATTTTTTTTCCCCCCTCCTCCAGCAAGAGGAGTTCCATAGCTCAGATGTCTCAGACATCCCGGTGGATAGCTGGGTCTTTGCCCCTGCTTTCAGTGGAGCAGGCATACATTGTGACAGTGGCCCTTCTTATTAAGGCCTACTTTCTGAATCTATAAATATGCTGAACTAAAGTTTCAAGACAGCAGACTGACAGAGCAGGAAACCTAAGAGAGTCTAATAGATTGAGGTGCTGCAAAGGGTAACCCTGAACAGGAAGCGAGGAAGGAGACGTTGTGGTTCTTACCTTCTAGAACACTTTGGCCAGAGATGTGGGATAGCAAACACCCTGAAGGGAGTATCAGGGAAGCTTCCGAATTCCTCCTTCTTACAATTTATAGCACAATCACAATTTATAAATACCCTAAAACATGACAGATTGACTTTGCTATATATTTTTAAACTGTCTTATCAAACTGAAGTGTGCTTATCCTATAAGGTCAGTTCTTTAGGTTATTGTTCAGGTCATCCACTTAAAACTAGAAAGAAAAAAAATGGAAAAATGACAGGGAAAAAAAATAGGAAGCTGGAAATAAAGTCTGGTTTAATTCTTTAATTTCTTTCTTTCTTTAGGGCCGTACCACGACATATGGAGGTTCCCAAGCTAGGGGTTGAATTGGAGCTGCAGCTGCTGGCCTACACCACAGCCATAGCAACTCAAGATCTGAGCCGCATCTGTGACCTACACCACAGCTCATGGCAACACCAGATCCTTAACCTACTGAACAAAGTCAGGGACCAAACCTGCATCCTCATGGATATTAGTCTGATTGTCATTTCTGCTGAGCCATGACAGGAACTCCTATTTTTTTAATTTTTAATTTTAAGTTTTTTTTTTTTTTTTTTGGCTGCATCTACAGCATGTAGAAGTTCTGGGCCAAGGATTAAACCCATGCCAGAGCAGCAACCCAAACCGCTGTGGTGATAATGCCATATCCTTAACCCAGTGCACCACAGGAGAACTCCTAATTCTGTCTAATTTTTAATTCGACACTTTCTATCATTCCAGTGTCTCCTGCCCCCATTTATATATCAGAGGACTCTAGCATTTTTCATCACTTTTTTAAGTTTCAAAAATGTTCAGATCCTTTTGCTTAGGATTTAAAACCTGCTCAGTCTGACTTCAAATTTTGTTCAACCTTACTTTTTTCTGCTTTCCTCCTGAGCCCCATATTCCCATCAATTAAAATATTTAAGGTCCTATTTCTTTCTTTTTTATTTTATTTATTTATTTTTTGTCTTTTGTCTTTCAGGCCTGTACCCTAAGCATATGGAGGTTCCTACACCATTAGCTCATGGCAATGCTGGATCCTTAACTCACTGAGTAGACCAGGTGTCGAACCCATGTCCTCATGGATGCTAGTTGGGTTCATTAACCACTGAACCATGATGGGAACTCCCTAAGCTCCTGTTTTAATGTCTAATTCCTACCCTTATTTTCAGGCCCCTCTCAAATGTTGTCTCTTTTCTGAAGCCTTCTCTGATCACTACCCCATCTATAGTGAATCATACCTTCTGTCATAACTATCTCCAGCCCATGTACAGCCATCTTAACTACTATGCCTTCCTTTCTTCCTTCAAACCATGTTTGAGTACCTACTATAGGCAAGACATTAGTACTGGTTACTATGAATCAGACATGAAATCCTGTGTTCATAATGTTAATAGTATAATGAGTAGATAAAACAAGTGTATAAATACACAAATCTATAGAGCCTGGCACATAAAATGTTCTCAAATATTTGTTAAATTAAGAAAGTAACAGATACAATGAAGATAAGATATAGATTAAGTACTTTGGACAGTCTGTACATACCTGGAGTGATGAAAGAAAACTTTTTGGATGAAGTGTCATTTAAACACGGCCTTGAAGGATGAAGAGAGTTTGGAGATTGGCCAGGAGAAGTGTGGAAGTGTGGGGGAGTGGACGTTTTAGAGAAAGGCAATAATATGAACACAGAAATGAGAAATTATGTAGTATAAATGGAGAACACTTAGGCTGGTTAGTTGGAACACAAATAAAGGAAAAGAAGGAGTTCCCATTGTGGATCAGTGGAAGTGAACCCAACTAGTATCCATGAGAATGTCGGTTCGATCCCTGGCTTCACTCAGTGGTTAAGGATCTGGCGCTGGCATGAGCTGTGGTACGGGTCACAGATGTCGCTTGGATCCTACGTTGCTGTGGCTCTGACACAGGCCGGCAGCTACAGCTCCCATTTGATCCCTAGCCTTGGAACTTCCATATGCTATGGGTTTGTTCCTAAACAGCAAAAAAAAAAAAAAAAAAAAAAAAAAAAAAAAAAAGAATAAGAAAAAGAGTAGAGGGAAATTAAATTGGAAAAAATAGGTAGAGAGGCTTATAGGGGAATCTTTATGGATGGTCTCAGTCCTTCAGTGTGTGGTACACTCACTCAAACTCCTCTTCCATCTACTACCTCCTAAAACAATAACTATAATTTTATCTTGGCTCAATCAAATTTGGTTTTATATCATATCCCACCTTGGAAATCTGTAGCATTTCTGATCTTCTTTCTTTATTATTTATTGAAACCTTGATCTAAAATCATGGTTTGGGTTCCTCCCATCATAGGAATTTCTCCAGAGAAGGAATTCTTTCTCTAAAATGAGAGAAGTACTTCCTGTTCACAAATAAGTCACATTTCCTCATCCTCAGTATCTGAATTTGCAAATGGGTCCAGAGTTCTTAGTGCTGGAGTCTTTGGAAGCTGTTATTCCTTTCTCGGGAGATCCAAAAGATACTGCAATTCTAGTGTGCAGAATGGTATCGAGCGGACAAAATAGTCAAACCATCCCCCAAGGGATCATATTCAGTGTTTTCCAAAGTGTGTTCTGAAGAACAGTTGTCTCATCAAGCACTGGTCTCTTGAGAGGATCACTGGCAAAACGTTTGCTTGTAGTAAGAGGTAGCACTTACTGAGCACACGCTTCGTGCATTTTATGTCCACTTTCTCCTTTAATTAAAGATTCCATAGCCAAAAACATTTGGGAAACATAATAAAGTTCTGAGGAGTCGTGCAGTAAATAAATTAGTGAAATATTGTTTAATCCAGCATATTATATACCTCTCTGGGGATTATACTTGTGCAGATTCCGGTGGAATTAGTATTCCAGGAAGCTCACTCAAAGAATAGGCTTCTTCCCAGGAAAAACTTAGGTAACTTGAACTTTTATGTGTGCATTCCTCTCAGGAGTTTTAGTGATCCGCATGCCAGTGACAACATCCTTGTTCTAGCACCATGGAGCTGAAAATACACATTTCTGTAGATGCTGGACAAAATCTTCTGGCTACAGAGCACGAGCTCCTGAAGCTCCGAACCTAAAAGTTAAAATAGCTGAAAATAGTGCCAGTTTCATCACTAAATCATTTTCTTGAGCTTTTTCTAACTGCTAGTTTTGTTGGTAGCTTTAAAAAGAATCTGTGGGTCATTTCTTAATGCATTGAAAATGGGCCAGATGAGTTTGGAAAGAAGAGAGAGGTTAATCACTCACAAATAAAAATGCATTGTGTCTTTTCAGAGGTGGTGGCCAGTAGCCTGAAGGACAGGGAGCCTTGCAGGCACACAGCATCATGGCAGCAGAAAGAGTATATATAGACTTTGGGTCAGATAAACCTGGGTTTCAGTCCTGAGATGACTTCACTCTTCTGGGCCTTAGTTTCCTTACCCTGAAAGCAGGGATACTTTTTACAGCAGACAGTTATGGTGAGTTTAAATGTAACAGTGTGTGTAAAAGGCCTAGCAAGTGGTGCAGTGTAGGTGCCCAGAAGTGCTAGTTTCTTCTTCCTTTTGAAAGGGAATCATCCATCATGCTTATACTTTCTAAGCGATGTGGGAACATCAGAAGTGATGATGAGGACTAGATGATTCTGATCATCAAGTGGGTCACCTGGTGGCATCAAAAATTTGCTCTGGGAGTTCCCATCATGGTGCAGTGGAAACAAATCTGACTAGTATCCATGAGGACGAAGGTTCGATCCCTGGCCTCGCTCAGTGGGTTAAGGATTCAGTGTTGCTGTGGCTGTGGCGTAGGCTGGTGGCTACAGCTCCAATTTGACCCCTTGCCTTAGAACTTCCATATGCTACGTGTGCGGCCCTAAGAAGACAAAAGAAAAAAAAAATTGCACTGATTAGGCCCAAGCTCTGGGGCACTGTCTGGTGAGCAGATTTCCTGTATTACTGTGACTCTGGAAGGCAGCTTTCAGTGGAGTGAGGCAAGCCATCAGGGATCTATAGAGGGGCAGCTGCTGACGTGTTCTTATAGCACCGCTGTCTGCCCAGCAGGAAAACATTTGTTAATTCACCAGAACGCTGAGAAGCACAGAGCACTCACTGTGCTAGGCAGTTAGGATCCGCACAGAGCTATGGTCTCAGCCTTAGAGGCCCCAGAGTCCAATGGAGAGAAATAAACATGTGAATAGTAAGTGGAGTAAGGAGTCACGGGTGCTGTGACGGAAGTATAGAGAGTGGCTGTGGGGGTCAGGGGCAGCTCACAAAGCAGAGTGGTCTGATGTTCCTGAAGGAGTCTGGCAAGCCTTTAGCGGGAAGGTGTTCCCTTGAATCTTCCAGTTCTAGGTACCAGTATTAATCATAGCATCTAATTGATAATGGCTTTATTATATCATGCATAGAGCAAGGACATTCATCGCCATTTGGGGAGGCACAGCTTTTGCATGCTCTGTTTTTGTACTGGGTGCCTTTAGGAAACAGTATATAGAGTGCTGTTTGAACTGTCCCATTGGGGCTGTAAGCCTTGGTTTCCATGCATCAGGCTGTGCAGCTTGGTGCCGATGGCAGCAGTTTCCTTTTTGTACCTGGACCGTTTCCTGAGACTGATGTAGGTTGGAATATCCTGGGAGGGTGAGAGAATTTCCCAGGGTTGCTTTTGGCTCCCTGTCTAGGAAGAATCTTGGCTATTTTGATGAAGTGCTGTGCTCTACCAGGATCTGAGGAGTGGAAGGAATAGTCTGAGTGTAAGAGAGCTTTTTGCTTTGAGTCCCAGTAGAGTTCTTCCTGAGGCCCCAGAGCTGCCGAGGGTACAGAAGTCTTATCAAGGCTGTTGACTCTGAGCAGCTATTAGGTTCCTTCCCCCAGAACAGAGAGGGAGTGCATCTCCTTTTCCTCCCCATTGGGTGGAGGGCAGCATTTGAGAATAGTAGCTAGCATCTAAACGCCTCAAAGTTGGCTGTTATGGAGCTGTGCAGTAAAAATTAGGTGGAAATGAGATACCAACTACGAATGTGCTTTGAAGAGTCCAAACCACAATTATTGCTGTTATGGCTGTTAGTTTTGGTGGTTAATAATAATAAAACAACCAGGGAAGAGTTAAAGATGCCTCACAAACCACAAACTAGTTTATTTGTGATACTGTGAGGCACCCCAGTCATTCTGTGAGGCCTCTGTGGCCTAAAATAGAATTGCTGACAGCTGGGGTGGGTCTGAGTTCATTACCACTACAGCTGAGCTGCTGCAGCTGCATGTCAGCGGACCTCAGTCCAGCTGACTCATCCTGGCTGTCAGAAGAGCCGGAATGCTCCTGCTTGTTGGGGAGAGCAGTCCTGATGGTTCTGCGGTATTGTTTTTCCAATTCATGTAGATTGAAAGGATTGCAGGATTAGGGAGAGAAAAACGGAGACTTTTTCCTGAAGAGCTTGAGTAGGAGTTTGAAGGGAATAAAAAAGAGGAAAAAGAAAATGGGGCAGGGTGGAAGGGATGCTGCGCCATGTGCTTTATGGATCATTTGTGGGAAAGAGATGGCAAGGAAGGGGCTTTTGTTCAGGTAATTTCCTAAACTGGCCACCAGATTGCACTGTTGAGTCTGAACAGTTTGGTTGCTTTTTAGAGCTGCCTTAAGATGAACAGACGAAAAGGAAGGCACCATGCAGTAGAACGTTCATGTGGTGAATATTTGTAACTTAAGGAAAGGACCAGACAAGGATGAAGTGTTCAAAATGAGCTAAAGATAGCATTGTTTACTGGTAGATGAATGTCTAAATTCTGAATAGAATTGGTCTATACTGAAAGAATTCTAGAGCTATAGGATCATGTTCAGAAACTTGAAACTCTAAGGCTTTTATTTAAAACTGTTCTTACTGAAACCGTATGTTTTTTCTTATCCTATTATTAAAGCTACAATACAGATGCATTTTATATTTAATTTTAACTTAGAGGCCTTTGCAAATTTTCAATGAAATTTTCTTTTTAATGTTATCTTGTAGCATCCTGTCAAAATAAGTGACCTATATTGCATTTCTTAATTTTGTTTCCTAGCACTTGGCCTAATCTTATCCCTGTTAATGACTTTCAGTTTCAACTAGAATGAAACTTTAGTTAACTCTCTGAGAGCAGTAACAGGAAATAAGTGAGGAAAAGGCCTTGATGTGAGTGAAGTTTCTATGATGTTTTGTTCAATTAGTTCAAGCCTATTGTGCTGTATTTTAATACATACTAAGAGTAACATATAATAGGGTAGTGTTATCCAGTGTGGATATTAATAAGTTTTATGCAAAAAAATGGAAATAATTTGGAAATGCTGGGTTAAACAATGTTTGAACAGATTCCTTTCCTATAGAACTTCTCAGAGCCTTTAATTGATATATATGTTGTTGTGCCGTGAAACTCCAAGAAGGAAGAGGTAGTTTTTAACTTTTCCCACACACTGCTTGTCTGGCAGAATAACCCTGGGGAACCTGTGCTTCACAGAACACACTTTGGGAAACCTCGAAAAGGAAACTTAGTGCTTTCAGTACTAAGTGTTGCTATTACATGTTAATGTTATGTTCTTTTAGATTTTTTCTTGAAGGCTGTTGAAGTCACTCTATGGTATAAATTGGCATATTTATACTCCCAAGCTTCATATACGGTTTTTGCCTTTATCCTTAAGAAGATTTGCCTTTGGAGATAAGAATTATTCAAAGCTGATTGTTAATTCAGGAGATGAGAATTCAGAAGACAAGTAATTTAGCCAAAAGTAGGTTTATGATCCTCACCAGGACTTCCATAGGGATATATGCTTAAAAAAGAAACCAAAGAAAAACGACTTTTGTATTTCTTTCATAAGTGCTTATAGAGCAAAACATTCCATTGTCAGCTGTGTAGCAACTAACCTTTCTAGTCAGAGATCACAGACTGGGGCCGCAGAATGGATCTGGCGTGCAGATAGTTTTGTTTAGCCTGTACAAGGGATTTTAACATTTAAATTAGTTCCCAACATTTAAAAATCTTGAAGTTTCACATAAAAATCTAAATTTCTAGCTATTTTTGAGGAATTGAAAAGTCAGACCAAACATTTCCAAGTGAAATCTACTAGCTGGAGCTGCGGAAGTGTTTGCTTCCTTTAAAAGGAGTGATTTACTCCAGTGTGTCACTGCTGGCCTTCTAATTATTGTCCTTTGGCTTTGTCATATTTCTGTTTCCTGTCCAGCCCTACAGACATTTGGGTGTAAGTAGCCCTAGTGGGTGCTGCCCCCAGATAGCCTCTTCCTAGAGTCACCTTTGTAATTACATGTCAGGTTTCTTCAAGAAGTAGTGTTGAGGAGTTCCCATTGTGGCGCAGCAGAAACCAATCTGACTAGTATCCATGATGATGCAGGTTCAATTCCTGGCCTCGCTCAGTGGGTCAGGGATCCTACGTTGTCATGAGCTGTGGTGTAGGTTGAAAATGGAGCTCAGATTCTGGCTGTGGCGTAGGCCGGCAGCTGTAATTCCGATTCGACCCCTAGCCTGAAAACCTCCATATGCCAAGGGTACAGCTGTAAAAAGCCAAAAAGCCAAAAAAAAAAAAAAAAAAAAAGAAGTGGTGGTGTTGAAACCATGTCAGGCTCATGTAAGATAATCTTCACCATTTTTGGTTTCCTCCTTATACTTGTCCTTAGAATGTTGAGGCTTTTACTGCTCAGAATATAGCATTTGACAACATACTGGAAGAGTTGTTTCACACACACACACACACACACACAGAGTAATCCCCATGTATGTAAAAGTTGTTTTGCCAGGGGAAATTTATGTTGAATTAGGACAGAGAGCTAAGAAATAAAGATAATCAAAAAATCACTTTTTATTTGTATTCTGCCCCTTGCTACAAAATATGAGTCAGCTTATAAAATATTTATTCAGCTTATAAGGTATTTAAAAAATAGAGACATATATGCATATATTTCTCTGCCATGTATATACACCAGAGCATATATTCAAAGAGTAAGAAAGATCGAACATGGGTATTAGGCCCTCAGGTCTGAGAATAATCCTTAGAAGATGAAGAACATGCATTGTGTGAGAATGGCCTTATATTTCAGACAGAAACCCAAGTGCGAATGGAACATATCAGTGCAAACAGTACCACAATATTATTTTTTGCTTAGCCTGTGGAGTGTGCTCCTGTTGGCCTGTGTTGACATTTCTCTGAATCTGCAGTGGTGTGAGCTCTGAGGAGCTGTTTTGTGGTGGCAGCTGGAAAATGTGGGTTTGTGAATACAGTTAATCATTACTGTCTCCCTCGTCTTCTTCCTGTATTTTTACCAAGAATAGAGTAAAGGAATGGGTTGTGTGTGATGTAATGAAGGGGCGGGGAGAGTGTCAGAGGGAAGAAGAAGCGGTAATGAGAGCTCTCAGCGGGCAGGTTTGAGATCTTCCGCAGTTCTTTTGAGCAGCAGTAACCTCCCGCTATTGTAGAAGGCTGCATTTTCTGTACTTCTGATTAAATGAAACCAGAACGCTGTGGATACTCTACAGAAATTGTTTTTATTTGTGAGCCATATGATCAAACTGAATTATCATAAGGTGAATGGAATTACCTTACCAGGTCCAGAGGCTGCCTTTACTACTTTATTAGGGTTAAGACTAGAAGAAGAGAGGGCTCTGAGTAGGAAAAGATTTGCCCTACTGTGTGTGTGTGTTGTGCGTGTGAGACATTGAAATCCTTTTTCTTAGTATCAGGAGGTTGTGTTTTTAATTAAAAGTTAATAATGAACCCTCTTGAAGGCTTTGAAAGCAGTGTTTTATGGTATTGGTGAATCTGCCTTTATGGTAAACGTCAAGAGAACAATAACTTAGTCAAACAGACCAAATTTTACAAGGAAAGAACTGGATTTTTTTTTTTTTTAATGCGGTAAAGATAGAGCTGATGCTGGAGTGTTAACACAATTAAAAACATGTCCAAGGTTTCAGGGTCTAGGGAAGAAGTGAAGATTTTATGGTTTTCTGGCTAACTGGTCATAAAAGCCCAAGAAGTTGCTCAGAGAGGGTTGGGGGTGGTGGTGGTAAATTTTGTAGCAATCATAAAGAATGTGTAGCCTGTTTCTAACTGAGCAATCCCAGTTGTAGAGTTCAGCTCTACCCTACAGATTCAAGGTGTTTTGAAAGTGTTAATGGGCAGGTTTACTACCCTGAAAATGAGTACCGTGGATATCAGCCAAGCCACAGAAGAAATTGTCACATATGTTTCCTTGCATTAAGTGTTGATGGTTGAGCAGTGGGGAAAATGAAGAATTTTGTTGATACTAAGGAAATGAAAATTCAGCTGTTTTGTTTCCTATCCTAATCAATGCGAGGAAGGGAGAGACATATTCCTTAAGGACCCATGCTGGTTTCTGTGCTTCTCCACTTAGCCCACCTCTCCAAGCACATGGCCAGCTGAGTGACTAGTTGGTTTTTGGGCAGAGCTAAAACTCCCCTTTTGGAATGGGAGGGTTTTTTTGTGTTTTGTTTTGTTTTAAACTATACATTGATAGTTCGTTCACCTGTGGATTGAAAGGAATATGTTTTAAGGTTATGATTCTGATAAAGTACCTTATTTTATATGATACTGATCAAGCAGTACAAACTTTGGACAGGAAGTCTGAGTCCCAATGAAGAGAGATTATCAAATAGAAAGAAATATGTCATAGAGATTTCTTTTTCTACTCTTGGAAAATTTACTTCAATTTCTAGGCTTACCTTTCTTTAACCAGACTTATTTAGGAAAATCAGATAAATCAAAAGTAGATAACTGTGTGTCCTTCAGTATTTGATATTGCTGGTAATTGCGTGCTAACTTGATAAGTATTAAAAACTGTGTTAAATTAATTGCTGAAAGAGAAATGTTTTAATTTTAGGGGATGATAATTTAAAGTCCAGACATATAATTTTTAGAAAATATTCCACATGTTCCTGTTCCCTCTTTTGGTGAGCTCTTAAAAAGCTCAGTGCTGTAATGTGACAGGTTGTAAACAGTCCCTCATGTGTTAAAATGGATTCAAAACCCAGACTCTGTCTCTAAAAGACTACCCTTTTTTAAACCAAAGGTGGTTTCTGAAGGTTTCATGGTATATGTCTATCTAGAGTGCTATAATACCTGTAAGTAGATTCCCCAGGAGTTCTATTAAAAGGCAATTAATGCAGATTACATTAATAAATGGATTTTGTTTGGGTTGTGTATGTGGTAAAATGCACAAAATCAGTGGGTTTGTCTTTAGTCACCTTATTCTCATTTGGGGTTGATGGAAATGAAGTAAGGACCAAGTAAACAACTTTTTTTCAGGTGCAAATTCGACCATGGAACCTAAGTGACAGTGACTTTGTAATGGATGGTTCTCAGCCTTTGGACCCCAGAAAAACTATCTTTGTTGGGGGAGTTCCACGACCCCTTCGAGCTGGTGAGTGGAAATAGTAACACCACAACAACAAAACCAACAACAAAATCCCCAATGTGTGTAGTCTTCAGTATTTTCTAGGCTTCCTGTCAGCTATACATAGTCTCCAAGAAGAAGGCTGTCATGCCAGTTTCACTGAGCTGACCCTTAAATGTTTTCTCCCAAGATGTTGTATTTTCTTATGGTGCCAGAGTGAATTTCATTAAACTGTTATTTTCAGACAGATGAATTCCAGTTCGTGCTCCCCTACTCAGCCACATATTTTAAAAATAATGATACATTTGGCAGTGTGCATTCTTATGCTGGTTAGTGTTGTTATGTATGACAGAAAAAGAAGTCACCCCATCAGAAATCTATCCAGTGCAGCTCTGTGCCCATTTAATGACCAAACCCCTGCTGAAAATTGTGTCACTGGGAACCAAACTGAATTCCTCCCAAGTGAAACAGGTTCCTGTTTTTCTTATGTACTTTGAAAAGTGAGTTATGTATTTGAGCATCTTTATTTTGACTTCCTGAAAGCTTCCCTGTTTTTAAGTTCCTTTCCAGTGATGGAATAATCGTGCCTGCTGGAATCAGGCAGAATCATAAGTGATCTGGGGCGTTGATGCTGTACTGATGACTTCAGTATTTCAGTCCAAAGACAAATCTAATGAGTTGTGGGTCAGTGTTATTGTCCATGGAATATACTAAAGTTATTTGTAAGAGCAAAGTTTTTAAAATGCTTTAAACAGTTGAGTTAATTTTTCAAAGTAAGATGAAAAAATAAGGTAACCGTTGCCACTATAGCTGCAAAAGTACAGTGTTTCTATGTTAGATGTAAGCAAGTAGACAGTTCCACCTAAAAAGTAAAAGAAAAAAGCAGAAATCATTCAAATCAAGTGGTGAAACAGAATTATAAAATGTACCTACAACTCTTTGGCTCTATGACTTCTGTGACTTGTTAATTCTAAACGTTCTTCAACGTTTCTAACATATTTATTCAAATATCAACTCCAACCTGTTCTTAAAAGATAGCTTTAGATCTGTATAAAGATGTATTCATAATTCTATTTTGAAGGACTTTAAAACATATTGATTATGACTGTGGAGTTTGTAATTTTGTGGTATTTCAGAAAGTCAAATATCTTTGGGTCTTTTTCTCATTTGAATGGAAAACTATGCCCAAAGAAAGAAAGCAAAGCAGCAGAGACGCCTCCCCTTTATCTGCTGTCAGAATAACGTCTAGGCAGGGCTAACTCAAACGTGAACAGCATTATGAGATGAGGGCCAGTGCAGGCCTTTGTTTCTAGACAGCTTGTGCTTTAAAAAAAAAAAAAAAAAAAAAAAAAAAGTGGATGGAGGCGCTGTGGAGCATTCCTGGCTTTTACTAATTGATAGTGTTTGAGGAGTAGAGAAGGAAAAAAAAAATCCCCTTTGACAGTCTTTTAACTGCATATATAATCTACAAAAATGGACATTCATTGGTAGTATTCCAGCTATTCTTTTTTGCAACGAAATACAAGCACAAACTGGTTTTAATATTTTAGCCCCTCTCCTTTTTTTGTAGATGGGGACTCCCCCCATTTTTTTTTTTCTGAAAGAAAAAATCCCACAGTTGTAAAAATAACAAAATTGACTTTAACCTCTTCTGTCTGTTTTTAAGTCAACAGACACAATAGTTCATAAAATAAATTCCCTTTTTTATTATTTACCCCTTATTTTTTCTGTTCAAATGATTTGAAAGGATAGTAGTATCGGCCTCTACATCATTTTCTGTCTGTAAATCTTATGATAATCTGTTTTTCACACTGTTCATCGGTGATCACACTGACACCAAAAGACAAGAAACCCAAGATGCTAAATTCTATTTTTTCCTTAATATTCTGTGTCTATAAGATGCTGCAAGTTCTAGAGTTAAACAAGAATTATATTTGGTTATCTAGTCAGAAATGGGGTTTTGTGTTCCCTGCCTAGATAGTATATGTTTTATAAATGTCAAAGTTTTTTTTAAGGTAAGCTAAAAATTTTTCATCTAAACTTTTGTTTTTGTTTTTTTGTTTTGTTTTGTTTTTGGGGGTTTTTTTGGCTGTTATTAGGCAGTAATCTGTAGTCTCTTGGGCTAATGGAAATGTTCCCCCATGTCAGCACCTCTTTTAAGTGTAACTAGTTTTAGAAGACTAAACAATCTACATTAGCATCTTAGAATTTTGTTATCAATCCAAGACTTCTAGATTGGAGGCCATGTGATCTAGATGGAAAGAGTTAAATCTGCAGCTTTTATCCATGTGCATAGAATTGGATTTCTTTGAAACACACTGAGCTTTGGACTGATGTGTGTCTTGGAACAGAAGATTGTTTTTAAAGGCATTCATTTCAACTTTGCTAGACAATCTTAAATTGAACACTGTGCCGTCCACTTGAACAATGAACATTTATCGAGCATGCACTATGTTACTGGCACTGAGAAAGTGTGTGTCATGCCAAACTGAAGGAACATCCCATTATTGTGTTGAATAGGTTGTCATCTCTGGAGTCAGAGATTTCACAACAGAAAATAATGAGAAATGTATTAATAGAATGCTAACTCAGAATTAGATGCTGAATTATACTCCTAAGAACATGATCCTTCTCAAATTTGGTTTTTAAATACTTCAAGCATTTTTTATCATTTCCAGGGATATTGTGGTTATGGAATTCTGAAAAGTCTTAGAACTATTTCAGGCACTATACGCAAGGTGATCCTAAGTAGGTATCAGTGATGGTATTCAACAAGTGAGGGTTTTTTTGTTTGTTTGTTTTATGTGTCCAGATTGGTTTTGACCTTATTCTGGGCCAAAAATGTCCTTTAACATGTTAGAGTGACTGAAATGTTATTACCCAAGAATTATTCCTTTAAATCTTGTAAAGCTTTTTATCTTTGATATTTTCCCATTGTAAGACAGGAGTCATTATCACTAGTAGATAATTCTACATACGGTCCTTATCCCAGCAAATAAAAATGTACACTTCTAAGAAACAAGGCAACATGTTTTAAGGAATGTTGTCCTGCTGAATTTAGGTTGCTCCTTCTGATCCTTTGACAAGTCTGCCTTTTAAAAATTCAGGTGGAAAAAAAAGTCAGAAGCCTAGAGAAATTAGCGTGAAAATGGGAAAATATCAGTGGACAATCTAGATGGGTTTACCCTAAGTGGGATTTCTTGATTGTTGCCTTCTCTAAGTCAGATAATATGCTGTCTCTTGTCTCTCCCTTCTGTTACTCCCGTCAATGCCAGGGGCAAGCCAAGGATGGTTTGCCCGAAGTCTCTTGGTGTTTTTCTTCTACTCTCCACCTCTTCCCACCCCCATGCTAGGAAAGGCCACAGGTAGACTCAGCATGCCACCCTGTGGCTACAGTGTACATATCCTTCAGAGAGTACTGGGAAAGGCATGGTCTGTGTGGTAC
The DNA here is from genome assembly GCF_054392235.1 of Sus scrofa. Classification (NCBI taxonomy): domain Eukaryota; kingdom Metazoa; phylum Chordata; class Mammalia; order Artiodactyla; family Suidae; genus Sus; species Sus scrofa. The sequence continues at coordinate 125,915,626 of NC_139396.1, read as the reverse complement.
TCCTCCTGCTACCACCTGCACAATACAACAGCGTGTTGCCACTCTTCATTCAGGTGCTGTAAGCAACAGGTCTTCCTAAATCTCAGTATGGAACTGTCCATGCTTCATATCCCTATGGCATTAGACCCTCTCCAGAATCCATCTCTTTCCTCTGAGAGCAAATAAGTGCCAAGCTTGGAGGTCAGGAGGAGACCACCAGGAAAAAGTGGGAAATGAAGGCCCTGGTCCCTGTGCTTTCCCCCAGTTTGTAAACATGAGTGTTCTCTGACTCCAGCTTCATGGCTTAGATATCTCATTTGAGAGCTGCCTTAGTGATCAGACTTTGGGACCTTTCCATTTCCAACATTGATCAAACTTGAAAAACCCTCAGTCGTCCTGTCTAATTAGAGGCATTTGAGCTATTCCTCCACTTCACGACCTCCTTCTGACAGGTTATCTGACCAGGCCCTGCAGAATAAATCAGTCTTCAATTCCTAGAGCCTACCAATTGCCCATCATCTCTGGGTCTCCCATTTTTCCTAACTATCACTCTGATGATTCTTTTCTTTTTCTCCCCTATAAATACTCTGCTATGGATCCTGAAATTTCCTTCTCCACCTTTTTTTTCTCTGACTGTTGTGAGGATGACCCTTCTATGGAGGAAATAAATTTTAAATTTTTTTAGGTAAATATTCAGTGCTGTATGGTAGTTATCTAGAGAAGTACATTCTGAGTTTTTCTAAGGGCATGTGTTTCAGACATTCTGTACAAACATTCCAGTAGTTCACGTGTGTTAAGAGTCACATCCTGGGAGCTCCCGTTGTGGTGCAGTGGTTAACGAATCCAACTAGGATCCACGAGGTTGCGGGTTCGATCCCTGGCCTTGCTCAGTGGGTTGAGGATCTGGCGTTGCTGTGAGCTGTGGTGTAGGTTGCAGATGCAGCTCGGATCCCGCATTGCTGCATCTGTGGTGTAGGCCAGCGGCTGCAACTCAGATTCTACCCCTAGCCTGGGGACCTCCATATGCCGCGGGAACGGCCCCAGAAAAGGCAAAAAGACCGAAAAAAAGAAAAAAAAAGAATCACATCCTGATTTGCGATTTAGGAAATAGGAATATTGTAACCATATCCCTTTTTGTTCAGTGAAGTGGTGGCAGGCAGAAATCCTTATGTCATGTTTCTCAGCATTAGCAGCTTTTTCTTTCGATAAACCCAAGTTCAGTATGAGTTGTTGCAGATAAACTCCAGATGAGGCCTACTGACTTAATTGCCCTTCGGGTTAAGGATTTTCCAGTGTTGGTATGTATCTGAGTGCTTCCCTCCTCCAAAAAAGCACACCCTCACACATAGCCAATGTCAAAGTTTGCCATATCAGTGGCAGGCTGAGTAACATTAGCATAAAGCCAGAGTCACACTGGAATGAATTGGTGCTTATGGAGCAGAAACCAGGCCATGTTAATGTTCAGCAAAGATTTATGAGTAGAGAAAAAACAACCCCTGGGCAAAACTGAATATTCGAGCACCACTTTGTGCACTGTGTTGTGCTCAGAGCTCTCACATACATTTAATTTGCGTGATAACCCTGTGAGATTGCCAAGTGGTAGACTTTTCATTGTAGAGATAAGAATGTAGAGTTTAAAGCGAGTGATTAGTCAAGGCCACAACAAGTGAAAAAGCTGGGGTTTAAACTCAGATCTCCAGACTCCAAGTTCAGGGCTCTTTGAACAGAAGGAAGCTGCTTTATCAAGCTGAGGTGTAAGATGTTGTCTCAGTAAGAGTAATAAGCCAACCTAGTACCAGTTTGATTTAATCAAAACAAACACTCTTATCTCTCTTAGTTGGTTGTTCATGCCATTTATTTGAAAATATTCTTAACTTCCCAGCATCTCATGTCGAGTGGAAGCTTCTGAGCACATTTCTCCCACTAAAGATGCGTGGTTGCTCTTGTGAACCAACTTGGCAATTGTAAATCTAGAAAGTCCACCTGTAAGTTGAATTTTCCTTTCTTTCAGAAGTTCAGACCTCTTTGTCATCCTGAGGTGCCTTCTGCCTATTTCCTGTTTACCTTGTTACTTCCAAAGAGGAGAAATGTAGTTTCTAGATTCAGTTTAGAATCTGGAAACATGAACGTGTTAATACTTCCCTCAAGAATCCTCATTCCTGCTCTACCCCTTCTGGTGCTCATAGTACCTCAGACGTATACATTGCCTTAGGCTGGCTTCGAGATCCAGTTAAATGATAGGAACCGAACCCTAAGGTGAGGCAGGATCGGGGAGTCATCATGCTTTCCTTTTTTTCTGATGAGCTGAGGTCCCTTTCAAATCTCTGTGAAGAATTATGAGGAACCAAAAAACCATAGTTGGGGTTCAGATTGACCTTTGGAGGCATAGTCACGACAACCCAGAAGAATTCGTGGAAATGCTACCTGCTACATGCAACTGCAGTGTTCTTGGCACTCTCTCCAGTCTGGGACAGAGTGAAGCTCATCACAAGAGCCAATGTATGGGTTAGACTCACAGTAGTGTGCCGTTACCTTGAAACAGTTATTCATGAAATGACTTGAATTGTCTTAGGAACACAGAGCATCTTATCCAAAGTACAGAATGCCCTTGAATATAGCTACCAGAACTCCTAATTTTCCACCCCTGTGGTGACCACAGAGACCTGTCTGGATAGGAAGGAAAAAAATAAAAATTGTTTGGAGACACCTGACTTCCTCACAGACTCTGTCTGTGCCTGCTGTCACCTCCATCTGTCTGAATTTTCGCCTCCACCTGTATGCCCTGCTCTGGTAGCCTCATCTTAAGAATGTGCTCCTGGGAGCTACCCTGTCCTTGTCCTCTACAGAGAATGGTTTAGAATGAGGATTCACTGCCATAGGTATAATAGGTGGTTTGACTGCATTTTCCAGGTAAGACACATCCTTGATCAGGACTCACATTTCATGAGCAGGGTTGAGACCATAAGATATGGATAGACCCATGAAGGTTTTCGTTCACTCGACTAGATCCTTACTGCTTTTCTTCTTTTTTCTCTCTTTCTCCCAAGTAGTCAAAATGGTAGCTCTCTTCTTGTCTCAGCTTCTCCCTGTGAAAGGAAGGGAGTTTATATGGGACTTCCCTGTGCTGTTAATACCCACTCGAAAGAACTCTTCAAAACCTACTCTGTAAAAGCAGTTGTACATACAGATGTGATAAATTCATTTGAGTAATAAAAAAAAATAAAAGCAGTTGTACATTCTGACATCTGGAGGTGAATTTGTATCTTCTCTATTAAAGAAATTATTTTCAGATTGGAAATGTGTAGGACTTGAGGAAAGTTTGCGTTTGCTCTGTGTTTATTAGTTACCTATGTAATAGGTGAATTAAATTAGTCTTTTTTAAAATGCTGTTTATACCAATCGGTTACTTTTCTCAATAATTAAAAACTGTGTTTACTATTTAAGTGACACCTCTCTGGTGTTTGAGCCCAGCATGAGTTTAGCTTGCAGGAAGTATGCTTTTAGCAAAGCCTTGCTGATTGAGTAAAGGACCAATTATAGACAGTAGTTGTTTGGACATTATTTACTTTTCTTTAGGGGTCATCACAGTATTAGACCTTATGTAGTTAAAATAGAGATTAGTGTGGGGAGATGGTAATTTTCATACTCTTTCCCCAAAAAACTCTTTAGTCAACCTTGGTTCCTTCTAGTTTCTCAACAAATTGTCCTTCACTTGAATGAGACTTCATTGGCTCAAATGTCTGCAGACACTTTGGTGGCCACAAAAATGACTGTATATAGGCTTTTATGTGGAAATGATTTATTTATAATAAGTTTTCATAAAAGCTGAGTGACTGAAGTTTTTTTTTTTCCTATCAAAAGTGCTTGACTGCCAGCAACAGCATTCATGACCTAATCTTTGGTGATGAAGACGACTGATTTTCCAGCAGCTAGAATTGCACAGTGCTTGTGGAAGGTGCTTTCTCTGGCATCTGAGGATCTCTAGGTTTCCTTTGGAGACCACTATGCAATAGAAGAACCTATGGTTACAGTAACCCTCCTCTTGAGCTGAGGCTTCAAGCTTAGAATTGATGTGTACACCTTTGTCAATTGGACACTTTCTTGTGTCCTTCCTAAGGGTGGAAGACAAGTGTTATTCAGTCCCTCGCCAGCATTCTTCTCCTGGCCATTCACTGGACTGAGGGAGTGTTCACTGTCTTATTCTGTTCCAGAGGAAGCCAGATCTTTGGAAAATTAGTCTTTAATTTCTAGGCCCTCAGGTTATTATATGTTTTGCTAAGCCCACTTGTCTAATAAGGGAAATTCATTAATGACTGGAATGAATTAATTCCACTTTCAGTTTCTTGTTGTCTGTAACGGAATCACATTAGCTATGTGAGAAAGTCCTCAAGCTGTCAGAAGTGGTTGAGATGAAGTATAAGGACCCACTGAACTCTGGTATTCAGGGTATGTGCATGATTCTTATTGCATTGTTTGAAAAACAATGTGATTCCTGCATCCTGCCCCAAGACTGTAGCCAAGGTCCCTTGGCTGATAGGACTCAGTAATTCTGATCATAATGGGATCATTGGAATCGTTGCCTGCTCTTCTGCCTTTCGGAGCACTTATTCTTGGGCTTAATCATTGCTCCTTTATCACTTATTTTCTCACCTTCTGAAAATTATGTTAGTTGCAGGTCATTCTTCTCTTTAAAACAGACACTTAGAAAACAACTACCAGTAATAGGCAAACTGATTTGGGAAGAAATTTTGAAGAAATTAAATAGAAAGACAATCTTTCCGTCATAGCCACGTAGCTTTCTTACTGCCACAGCAGCATTTTATTACAGGAATCAGTAGTACTTGGCTTTCCTTCTGTTTGTAGAAATCTGGTGGAGTTCTTAAATCAATCAGCCCTTCAGCCCCTGTACCTGCTGCAGAGTTCCTCCTCTACCCCACCAGGCCGTGCTGCTTTGCTTCCCCCCAGATAGTGGTTCCTGTGGAGCTCTCCTGCGATGGTCTCTGCACACTGGCTGTGGCCCAGGTCATCATCTGTCTTCCTAGTCTGCCCCTTTCCAAATACCATATGTAGGTGTTTGAGAGACGTGGGTTCCTGGGTTGTTCCCCAAGGTTAGGGCTAAGTCTTTTGATTTAAACCATTTAAGTGGCCCGAAAGGAATGGTCATACCTGGAGGAGGTGCCATCCAGTGTCAAGTAAACAATTCTCTTCAGGCAAATTGGGTCCAGGTAAGTAACTGCTCTCTGTCTCTCTATGGTACCTTTTTTGTGAGGAGAGTTTTAGAATATCAGACCTTTAGAATGGTCCAGTTTCCAAATGCCACCTATACAGATGTTTTACAAATAAAACAATATGAAGGTGTATTTAGAAGTATGGTGAGGAGTGCAGGCCAGACCTCTGGAATTAGAGCTGGGTGCAGGATGGGTGTGTTCTTACCGACTTGGTAGCAGCTTAGTGTTTCCGGACGTATTGTAAGTGTTCAATAAATGTTCATTGCTGCTATTATCATTTTTAGTATTATTTAGAATCCTGTGTTGAAGTTAGTGTGGAGATTTCTCAATAGGAATAAATATACTCTCAAACCTCTAATTTTTATAATTGTAGAGATTTACTTGAAGGCTGCAAACATATTGCCTCTAGTTAAAATGAATGGATTCTTCTATAACTTAATCTTAATACAGTAGTGTGACTTTCAGTAATTGCTTTCAGTCCTAGAGGTCAGTAAATAGAGCAGTTTCTTATTAACTTATCAGAGTCACCTGAAATGCTTTGCTTACCCAGGGCCCACTCCCGTGGACTAAGTAGTTAGAAATTAGAACAGGAGGATTACTGATAGATCATTTTCTTTAATACTGTTGCCGAAGTTCTGATTATGTAAATTTGTATGTGCGTGTGCATAAATTCTTAATTTTTTTCTTTTGTTTTCAAATATCCTATAAGGAGCTCCCCTACTTGAGTTGAAAGACTGGTGTGGACATTCTTCCTGATATTTAACATGGGTGTACCTTTTCTTAATTACACTGCATGATCCTTAAATAGTCCTTCCTTCTCCTGGGCAAGAGTACCTTCTCAACATTTATACAGAATGGTGTTTATTTTCTTGCAGTTGAACTGGCAATGATCATGGACCGTTTGTATGGTGGTGTCTGCTATGCTGGCATTGATACGGATCCAGAGCTGAAGTACCCCAAAGGTGCTGGCCGCGTGGCGTTCTCCAATCAGCAGAGTTACATTGCAGCCATCAGCGCTCGCTTTGTGCAGCTCCAACACAATGACATTGACAAACGGGTAAGCAACTGCTCAGGGTGTAATTGCTCTGGGAAAGAAAGGACAGTTGCTCCTTGGGCCCCTGGGGAGAAAAGCACCTGGTGATGGTAAGTGAGCAGCTCCAGCTTCCGTGGCGTTTGTCCATGAGCCCATCTAGGCTGCCTGAAAAAGAGAGCACCCTTGGTATTTAAGGCGTTAATGAACCTTCTGTCTCACCCATCCCCAGGGTGATGTTACACTTATGAAAATAACCCTGCAGAATTTAGCATACCAAACCAGTGCTGTTCAAAAGATGATGCTATCAGCACAGTAACGAAGGTCGAGAGCTGGTAACCTGTTTGACCCATGTGGTACTCTTAAGCAAACTTGAAGGAACGTTCAGTGTTAATATTCAGTAGTATACATAAAATATTGAAATTCTGGTTTCTCCTAAAATTGCAGGATGATACATGGTCCCAATCATTGGAGCCAGATAGTTACTGTCCCCTCCAGTCCCATCTCCAACTCCTTGTAGTTCTGCTCACGTCGTATATGCATATACATTACATGCCCCTTTGCTCATTGATATTACCTGCCTGGCCACTAGAGACACTCAGATTTGCTAATAACTCTCCTCTAAAAGGGACAATAGAGCTATAGGGTGTGCTTATTTGGGTTTGGGGACGGGCACAGGCTTTAACCCCTTAAATCCCAGTTGTTTGGAATCTTAAGGGAATAGAAGGTGGTTGGAGCTAATTCGGGACCTGTATTCATGGTTTAAAGGAGCAAGTGGGAGAACATTGAGTCAGAAATACTTCCCTATACAGTTGTTCGTGGCTGTTAATACTTCCTGTAAAGAATACTTGCAGTTCTTGGGGTATTCTGGACTGGAATAAAGAAAGTAGTAAGTATGTTTTATTGCAGAGTTTCACCTATACTCTCTATGGTTGACTTTGACTAATTTTGTATGGCAGACTTAAGTTTCTTGGGAGGTGAAAGTTTCAATTGGTGATGGACTTGTATCAACAAGATTATATTTTCTCTAAGACATGGGACAAATTACAAAAGCCAGTGCTTAAAATAAACAATCTATTTGCTTTGTCCCTGGGATCCTTAAAAGTAAGTAGTGGTGGTTTGTTTTTTAATTGAAGTGAATAAAATAATTGTTTTACAGAATACTGAAACACTCTTGGAATCAGTGGAAACTCAGAAGGATGATAAAGATTCAGCTCCATTCCTAGTTTAAGCACCCACAGCATCCTGATCTTTCCCTTTTGTAACAGTAATTCTCCCTCCAGACTTTAAACTCTAGAAAGCTAGGCATGGTGTCTGTCTCATTCTCTGCTTCATTCCCAGTGCTTTCCCATTGCTTATCCATTTGATGTATTGATACAGTAAATCCTTGATAAACCCTTGGTGAACTGATAAATGGTGCTACGTGGCAGGTTTTCTTAACTACTGCTGGTGGACTTGCTTGTGCCTATACATTTGTGAGTCTAAGACCCCAGATTTCATTACATTTAGATTACTGCTGCCCCCACCACTGGTGATCCCAGGCAATAAACTTAACCTGAAGAGCCTTATGTTCTCATCTGTATCAAGTAGCTGTCTTTGTTCCCCTCTGAAGCCAGAATTAGTGCGACTGCTCAGGACATAGGTCCTAGAGATGATAGAAGAAGGTTCCACTTCCCCATGCTTCTGTCTTTCTTTTGCCTCCACCCTAACAACCTCCTGGCCCAATCCTTAGTAGAAGGAAGGACACTTGCCCCAGGGATTACAGTAATCTTTAGCTCCTTTAAGAATCACAGTAAATTCAGGCACTCTTTGTTTTATCATCTGTCTCTGCTCTCACCCCTGCTATGCGCAGGCCCTTAGCATTTCTTCCCACAAGATACAGACCTAGGTAAGAAAGAGAGAAGTGGATTTTCTTTTGTTAGCATAATCACAGGCCATGCTGTAAAAATGTATTTGACACATCAGACTTCTCAGGACTCCGCACGCCATGGACTATTTTTTGCTTGCTATATTGGGGTAACCATACCCTCCATATCTGAGAGTAGTCCTTGATAAACATTTAGGGTAGCAACCAGTTGTAATGAAAGGATTATGGAGTTTGGAGCTAGAACAAATTTCAGTACATTTAAACCTCTACTGCACCAGTCACTGGTGACCCTAAGCAGGTTACTTAATGCCAGGGCCTTGGTCCCTATCTGTAACCCTCTCCTGGGGGTGGCCTGAAGATCAAATAAGATTTGAGGATTGAGCTAGTCATATGGCAGCTGGATAGACATTTAACTGGCACTGGCTGGTTAACAGTATTAATCTTGCTGCAATGCACTTGTACTGATCCTGTTAATAGTACCTTGAATCTCATTGGTTGCTCTACTGAAAATGCAGTGAAAGGTATGCTAGTTATTTTAAAGAGCACTGGACCAGAGTCACATGGCTGGGTCTGCATCTGATCCTGTTCCCGGCGGGCTATGTGACTTTGAGCAGGTCACTTGAGTGTCAGTGTATAAGGAGGGCGGTAGTAATATTATGTATCCCTCAGGATTGTTGAGAAGCCCAGGAGAGATACTGAACAAGAAAGCAGTATAGATAATGTGACTCACGCACGCAAATATAGTGGGACTGTTGTTGTGGCTAAAAGAATGCTGTCTCCATCCATGTCGTGTCACAGAGGGATCCGTCACTTCCTTCAGTGCCCTGGGATGAGAGTCATCTAAGAGGGAGAACTGGAAATCACTGAAAGGGGTGGGGTCCCTTCTCTCCCTGTCTTCTAGCTCCATCTTCATGTTCTCTGTTTGCTCTGGCCATTTTCTTTCTTATGAGAGATGGAAGCCAGCTTCCTCTTGAGTTGCGCTCCTTTTTCACTGGTCTTCTGTGAATATTACACTCCTTTCTCCCAAACTATTACTCTATCCTCTTCTTGTTTTCCTCTTGCTTTGAACATAGCCAACAATACCTTATTTTGTCGTCTCTGCCATTTTGAGCCTCTGCTAACTGCACCCTTTTCTATAGATGCTTTTTTAGGTTTCTTCCACTTTTATATTTATGTGTCTTTCTTCTAAAGCTTAAGTTTGGAGTTCCCGTCGTGGTGCAGTGGTTAATGAACCCAACTAGTATCCATGAGGATGCAGGTTCGATCCCTGGCCTCACTCAATGGGTTAAGGATCTGGCGTGGCTATAAGCTGTGGTGTAGGTCGCATACGTGGCTCGGATCCCACGTTGCTGTGGCTGTGGCATAGGCCAGTGGCTACAGCTCCAATTGGACTCCTAGCCTGGGAACCTCCCTATGCTGTGGGTGTGGCCCTAAAAGACAAAATAAAATAAAATAAAGCTTAAGTTTGGGCTTTCCAGAGAGCTTCCATTATATATAATATTTCCTTGGGTAATGCCCTTTTCCTTACTCAGGGGCTCTGTTCTTGATTGCTTATGGAGAATTTCTTTCTTTTCTATTTTCCTTTTCTCTTTTTGCCTTTTAAGGCCGCACATGTGGCATATGGCAGCTGTCAGGCTAGGGGTCGAATCAGAGCTGCAGCTGCCTGCCTACACCACAGCCACAGAAATGCAGGATCTGGGATCTGTGATGTACACCACAGGTCACAGCAATGCCAGATAGTAACCCACTGAGTGAGGCCAGGGATCGAACCTGCATCCTCGTCGATACCAGTTGGTTTATTACTGCTGAGCCACAACTGGAACTCGAAGAATTTCTTTCATTGGGAATAACCTTCTTTCCTGATTAGCCCTTTCAGGCTTTTAGCAATAGTCTCATAGCTAAAGTTTTGAAACTTTGAAACTCAAGGGCAGATGTCTACCTGTGCCCACAATCCCTTTTCCTTGCTATATTGCAAATTCCAAGATGCTACAATCTTTTTCTTCGTCAGTCTGAGGTTAGTCTAGAGTTGCTTTTAAACTGTTTTGAATGGCTTCAACCTTTATTTCTTTTTTGGTCAAAGGACTCTCCTTTGCTTCTGTATCATTATCATGCAGATTCAGTAGAATCAGCAGATTTAAAAAAAAAAAAAAAACTATAGGTGGCACTTTACAGGCCACTTGGTTCCTGTTTGCAGCCCTTCTCCTTTCACTGTTTGCCTCATATGGAGAGTGGGAGAGGGCCTCCTGTGGAGCAGCATTGCCTGGAATCATGGAACTTGCAGGACTGTTTAAGGTGTGTGCTCCCAGGCTTCATTTTTCCTAGGTAAACTGGGAGGTCTAGGGAGAAGGTCTGAGTGGTATATTTCCCTGACCTCTTTCATATCCAACTGATGTTTTTCAAAAAAGACATCTCTTTGGAGTTCCCATCGTGGCTGAGCAGAAACAAATCTGACTAGGAGCTATGGGGTTGTGGGTTCAATCCCTGGCCTCTCTCAGTGGGTTAAGGATCTGGCGTTGCCATGAGCTGTGGTGTAGGTCGCAGATGTGACCTGCATTGCTGTGGCTGTGGGGTAGGCTGGCAGCTGCAGCTCTGATTCAACCCCTAGCCTGGGAACCTCCATATGCCAAGGGTGTAGCCCTAAAAAAGCAAAAAAAAAAAAAAAAGAAAAGAAAAAAGACAATCTCTTTTGAGAGTCTATATGTTTATGTATTGCTATTGTTTATTTGTTGTTATTGCTACTGTTTGGCTACTCTTTGGCAAAACTTTTAGATGGAGTGGTTTATGGGGAAAATGTAGCCATTATAGATTGTATTTCTTCTCACCATTGTTGGACTTTCGGCTTGGCTATGAATGTAAAATATATCAATATGCAACTTTCTAAAAAAAGTCATCCTATAGCTTTAGCACTTTCATCTCTGCTGTCATTTCACTCATCCATAATGTCATCATCTTTCAGGAGAGGTGGTTTTTTAATTTTTGTTTTAGGTAACAACTTTATATAATTCATATACCATACAAATCACCAATTTACAGAATTCACTTCAGTTTTTTTTTGTTGTTGTTGTTATCTCTTTCTAGGGCCAGATCATCGGCATATGGAGGTTCCCAGGCTAGGGGTCCAATCAGAGCTATCAGAGCTACAGCTGCCGGCCTATGCACAGCAACGCCAGATCTGAGCCGTGTCTGCAACCTACACCACAGCTCATCGAAATGCTGGATCCTTAACCCACTGAGCAGGGCCAGGGATTGAACCCACAACCTCATGGTTCCTAGTCAGATTTGTTAACCACTGAGCCATGACGGGAACACCTCACTTCAGTTTTTAGTATATTTGCATAGTTATGCAACCATCACCACAGTCAATTTTAGAACATAGGAAGATGCATTTTAATGTGTATGCCTCAAGCCTGCAATAAGATGGTCAATTGAAATAACAACCCCAGTGAGGACAGGGAGTGGGGGTACTGCATTTTATCCTGCATAAATTTTACTCAGCTTATAGGGAGGGGATCCTACGTATGTAACCTTTGTTCTTTGAAGTCCCAGGAACAAGGTAGCCCAGGCTGTTGGGGCAAATTTCTGAACGCCCCCCCCCATAGCAGTAATTAGGGTCCTCCAAGAATATATGACTTGTTGGAGTCGGTCATGCATCAAGTTTTTTGCCATGGTATGTGTAGCAATGGAAGGACTAGCAGAGGTGAAAGATTTCTTTTCTTTCTTTTTTTTTTTTTTTTGTCTTTTTGCCATTTCTTGGGCCGCCCCTGCAGTATATGGAGGTTCCCAGGCTAGGGGTCCAGTTGGAGCTGCAGCCACTGGCTTACGCCAGAGCCATAGCAACACAGGATCCAAGCCGTGTCTGCAACCTACACCACAGCTCACAGCAACGCCAGATCCTTAACCCACTGAGCAAGGCCAGGGATCGAACCCGCAACCTCATGGTTCCTAGTCAGATTCGTTAACCACTGTGTCACGATGGGAACTCCGAAAGAGATTTCTCATGAGAGTTCCTTACAGAGTGGCCATGATCTTGACTCTGCCCCCTGTGCCCAGAGGTCTGAATGGGAGTGCTTGGCACATGGATGACAATAAGTGTGTTGAGAAAGCTAGGAAGATATATAGGAGAGCAAGGGCCTGAAGCAGCTGTGGAAGGCTGTCAGGGATGGCAGAGTGCATCACTCTAATCTTACCTGGACATCTAGGATCCCTTACCCTCCGGTCTCCCTAGTTCAACTGTAGCCCCTCTCCAGCTCATTCTTTACATGAAAACTAAAATGATCTTTTAAAGTCAGAATTTGCATCATGTCTTCCCCTCCTTTAAACCTTTTGATTATGTTCTACTGCTCTTAGATTAAAGGTCCAAGTCCTTAATTAGCACTGTTTACAAGACCTTTCGTGTCATACCTACTACCCCTGCCTTAGCTCTGCCGCTCCCACTTCCTCATCTTGAGCCAACCTCAGCAGACCTTGTCCTCTGTTTTCCAGGTCATTATGAATACTGTTTCCTCTGCCTGTGTAAAACTCACTTTTCCTTCAGGTCTCAGGTTAATTTTGTTATTTTTAGGAGTCCTTTCCTCAGTGGAGCTTACTTCTTCCCCACAGAGCCTTGTCATGATACCATCTGCTGTTGCTTTGTGGCATTAAATACTTCTGCAATGAAGTAATGCCTCTTTTATTGTTCATCTATGCTGCTATACTGTACAATACTACTGTACAATAATCGACAGAGGGCCATGACTGTGTGTCTCTCATGTTAGCTTCTGTATACTCAGCAACTGATACACAGTAGACACATGTTAATTATAATTGAATGAATGAACAAGTTATTGAATGAATGCTCATTGTTTGAGAGCTTCCAGAGAGTACTCTGCTCCTCTTTCTTTTTTCACTTAGTTAAGAGCACTCACTTGAGTAATAAATTTAGGTTTTGCAGTTGAGCATATCAAAAGGTATGCTTAGACACAGCACATTAAAACCAGACCCTTGTCCAACCCCCTTTCTTTGCAGCAGAGGACAACCTAGGAGAGGTTTGAAGACTCATAAGACACTTGGTAGTTAAGGGCAGTGCTGCCTCTATTCATGGAACTCCCCTCCTGAACATTGCTGGTCATCCAGGGTCTAATGTTCCTTCAAACCCACTTCTTCTATGAAGGCCTTTTCCATAGACCTAGGTAGGAGCCCCTGAGTTATAGGTCCCTCAGTTTTATATGTTTCCATATTTCATGTAACTTTTCAGGTGAAGATACACTACACAGAGCAGGGCACATCTAGAATTTGTTATCAGGGTTTGCCAGTGTGTCTGTAGGTCATTTTGAACATTAACAGAATGTGTTTGGGTTTGTGTGTGTGTGAGATTGTTTTGCTTTTGATTTTCTTTTCTGGGGGGAGTGCGTGCCTGCGGCATGTGGAAGTTCCTGGGCCAGGGATCAGACTAACAGCATAGCAGTGACCCAAGCCACTGCAGCGACACCACCACATCCTTAACCTACTGCTCCACAAGGGAACTCCTTGATTTTCATTTTTATGTTGTCTTTATGTAAGCCTTTTTCAAGTCAATGTGTGCCAATGCATCTCCACTGGATTATAACATTTAGTGAAACTGTTTGGTATTTTTGGTGTCATAATGACCCTTGTTATTGAACATTATTATAAATGAAAAAAATGCAATTCATGCATCAGTTTTTACTTTAAAGGGGAAGTCATTAACAACGTGAAATAAATCCTTTAAGGCTTACATTTATGCATATTTTATGACCCATGTTCACCAGTATTAGCCACTTGGTGTCCCTGTGATGACAATATCAAGGTTGTATGACACCTGCATAGCATTCTCAGTGTTTCTTCTGCCTTGGCAAACACTCTCCCGGATAACAGAGGCTCCCTAGAACCCTCATGGGGTGGGGTGTTTATGTATCAAGGAGGAGATACACCCCATACCTGCTCCTATTCTCATACCCACAGAACCATGGCTATAGTGAAAAAGTGCCCTGGCTTGGAAATTGGGAGATCTGAGTTTATACTCCTGTCTCTCTCCCAGTCATGATGTGACCTTGGGCAAGTTACTTAACCTTTTAGAGGCTCGATTTTATTTATTTATTTATTTATTTTTATTTATTTATTTAGTATAATGATTTTTATTTTTTTCCATTATAGCTGGTTTACAGTGTTCTGTCATTTTTCTACCATACAGCGTGGTGACCCAGTTACATATACATGTATACATTCTTTTTTCTCACATCAAGTGTTCCATCATAAGTGACTAGACAGAGTTCCCAGTGCTACTCAGCAGGATCTCATTGCTAGTCCATTCCAAAGGCAATAGTCTGCATCTCTTAACCCCAAGCTCCCAATCCATCCCACTCCCTCCCCCTCCACCTTGGCAACTTATTGCCTGATAGTAATCAGAACACTGGCCTATCTTAAGGTTTATTACACACATAAACAATGGCAGATGAAGAAGTGTTTGGAAAGTTATTAGGCTGGACAGATGTTGATTTGTATTATAGCTGAATCTGACCTATTTAAATTGTGGTGTTGTTGCCTAACCAAATGTCCAAGGCTAGCAGTTGATTTTCTTTTTTTTTTCCCTTTGAAGTACTTACTCCGTTCCACTAGAATCTTTAATATAAGGATAATGAAATAATTGAACTTGACACTAAAAAAAAGAAAAATTACCATAAGTGGCAGTCTACTGACATGACGGTTGGATATTAATCAAGACACATAGAGACTCTTAAGTTCCTTCCATACATGTAAACAGCTGGATGCATTTTCTGTTTGAAGGATTAAAGGGTTTTTTCTATCTAGTCTAGAAAAAAAGTGTTTTTACCAGTACCCTTTCTCTGATAATGAAAAGATTTTGAACCTGAAATTGAGTAAAAAGTTAAGATTAAATTTTGCTTATATTTCTTTGAACAGTGTTTCCATGAAAAACTGGGACAAAGTATTTAAGTACAATAAGGGCAAAAGAGGGCACCTGTACTCATTCTGTCTGTTTTAATGGTATTTTTAGAAGTGATGCCAAATGAACACTTAAGATGTGAAAGCTCTGCTAAATCCAGTTTTCTTTATAACTCAAGTCTAGGTCACTTACGTATGAAAGATTTTTGCAGTGTGAAAAATGAGATTAGAAAATGGGTAGTCTTTCTTCAAAATGGTGATTTTTTTTTTCTGCCCTTTTGTTTCCTCTCTGTGGTCCTGAGAAAATCTGTAAGGGTAGAATGAGTTGAATCTCCCCCAATCCAACAAAAACATATGATTTTTACTGTTATCAACAATTTATAAAAATCTCAAGGGTCCTCCCCTACTTGCAGCTATTGTTTAACACAACTTGGTCATATTGTCTCCTAGAAATTTGTATGTCAGCTGTTTATAACTTGAAAGGCTTCTTTATACAGGGACCTTGGGTATGGTTTTGCCACCTCAGTCCATAGAGTTGGGCTTTTTACTAGAAGAAAGGATACTAGACTAGAATCTGCTAGTCTGGGGTTTAGTCTCAACTATACCTACTTTATTGCCTAGGTTGAAGGAAGGACATGTGTGTTAAAGCTTTTAAAAACTATAAAACACTCTGTTGATATACAGTGGCACTGATAACACATTTATTTATAGGAAATCATAAATGACTAATATTTGAGCTCTTCTGGAAGATACTTGTTAGACAGTCTAACTGGAATTTCACGTGATGAAGGGAGTTAAATATTTCAGGCAAGATAGGGGTAAAGTTGCTTGGTTATTTGAGTTTTTGAAGCAAGAAGAGGAATTCTCAGTAGGCAGGTCTGCCCTGCTCAGGAATCTGACCCTAAATCATCATTTCTTAAATTGTCCTCCGTGAAACATGAATCCCTTGGGATTTTGTGGTGTGTGTGTGTGTGTGTGTGTGTGTGTGTGTGTGTGTGTGTGTGTGTGTGGCTTTTTAGGGTCACACCCGAGGCATATGGAAGTTCCCAGGCTAGGGGTCAAATTGGAGCTGCAGCTGCTGGCCTATGCCACAGCCACAGCAACACAGGATCCGAGCCTCGTCTGTAACCTACACTGCAACTCAAGGCAGTGCCGGATCCTTAACCCACGAGTGAGGCCAGGGATCGAACCAACATCCTCATGAGTACTGGTCAGGTTTATTAGTGCTGAACCATGACAGGAACTCCTCCCTTGGGATTTAAATATTTATTTTACCAAAAAAATTTCCATGTCTGAGTTAAAAGAATTTGGAAATACTTGCTTGCTTGCTTTTTTTCCTGCACTCACAGCATGTGGAAGTTCTGGGGCCAGGGATCCAGCCCATGCCCACAGCAGCAACCCAAGCTGCTGCAGTGACAACACTGGATCTTTAACTTACTGCGCCACAAGGGAACTCCTTGAAGAAAGTTAAATAGGCTGGTTTATTCAAGGACTTCCTAGAATCTTTTATATACTAATCTTTATTCTGAAGATTTAAGAAGAGGACAATATGCAATTTTTCACAAATGTTTTGATCATGGAACTCGTCTAAAATGTACCATCTCTTGGGAATAATGTTCTAGGGAACCCAGTTGCGAAATTACAGTGTTTTTGGTTTCTTTTCTTCTTGCATGTTCAGTGTCAAAAGTTCAATAAGCAGTTGATTGTTTTTCTCTTCCTTGGTCCTTTTTCCAAGTGTGTCCCACTCACTGTAAAGTTTCTTTTCTTTTTTCTTATTGTGGTGAAAAAAACAACAATCTTGAGATCTACCCTCTTTACAAATTGTTAAGCATATAGTACAATACTGTAACTATAAGCACAGTGTTTTACTGAAGATCTGTAGAAATTTGTCATCTTGCATAACTGAAAATTTATACTCTTTAAATAACAACTCCTCACTCCCCTGCCCCCAAACCCTGTCAGTCACCCCACTCTGCTTTCTTTTTTCTATGAGTTTGACCACCTCAAATGAATGGAATCATTCAGTGTTTGTCCTTTTATCATTACCATAATGTCCTTAAAGTTCATCCATGTTGTCGCATGTGACAGTATTTCTTTCCTTGGTAGTTGTGAATAATACACCAATTTATGTATATACTACCTTTTATTTGTCAGTAGGCATTTAAGTGCTTCTATGTGTTAGTTATTGTGAATAATGCTGCAATGAGCATAATAGTGCAAATATCTCTTCTAGATTCTGCTTTCAGTTCTTTCAACTACCCAGAAATAGAAATGCTGGACATATATTTTCTACCTACAAAGGGTTGTGGTGGGACAGGGAGACAGCAGCTGCATATTGAGAATGACGGAAAAGGCATTGAAAGATTGATATTTCCTTTAGTATTTATATTTCTTCATCTTTTGATCACTTGATATTATCTATTGTATCTTTCTAACACATCAATCTCTATATAAGAAGGGCAAATGGTTTTGAAATCAATATAGCCATTGACAAACCATATTCCCTTGACTCTATTTTAGCTTAGTGTAGAGAACTAGAGAGTCTTTCAGTTAGCTAACTTGGGACTTCCTGATACTTTTATTTAAGGAACATTGGGCTGGTTAAGCCATAGCACATAATATTTGCTTTGAATAGCATACTTTTTAGAATAATCCTTTTTTTTTTTCATTTAATGAGATTTTTGTCCATTGTATCTTTCTTTGCAAGCCCTTCAAGTACTTCATATATTTAGTCTTTTTTTTTTCTTCTCTCTTCACAAGAAACATGTTGGGCCTGAATTTTAGCTAAAGATTATCAAAGGCTTTATATTTTTAGCCTGCAAGAAGATTAATATGACCCAGTAACCATACTAACAGAAGTGCTGATAATACCATGATTTATCCCTGGCCACAGCTGGAATGTATAAGATGACTCACAAGCAAAAGAAGTGGGGTTCTGATGACCTATTCCCAGACTATTTATGCTCCTGGCCTTAGTCTGAGACTCCCACAACTGGGCCTTTATTTTGCTGCTGTTAGTGCCTCTTGCCTTGATCTGGCTTAAAAGTTACCCAGCAGTAGCTAGAGCTATGTTTGATTTGAGCCTTTGAGAGAAAGCAACACCCAGAACTGAGTTCAAATATTGTCTGAAATAATCCTACATGGGCCTTTTTTATATATATATAACACTGGGAATCTCAGAGCCTTTGACTAGAAATAGCTGTTTAAATGGCGTTTGGGTCATCTCAAGAGCAAGAGGAAGATTTTCTTCTCTGAACGGCATGGGGCCTTTTCATTTTTCTCTCCTTCCTGGTCTTGACCCCTGGTCTTCTTCTGCCCTTTTCTCTTCTCTCTCATGGAGTTTTGGTCATTTTTAATATGAAAACTTTTTAGGGTGCTTAAATGTTCTTCTTTCCTGCTCATATTTGAGGATAGAGGCTGTTTATGAGATTATTAATGGGAAAAAGACAACCACCATTTTTTTTTTAACGTAATTAACTCAATAGGTCATTCCAAGTTTTTTTGACTCTAGAAGTCAGGGCTTAACCATTTCTTGGCGAGTGCTTATTCTTACTTGGAAGAGCTGGTCCAAACCTCTCATATAGTAGAGGAAACTGAAACCTGCAAGGTTGTGATGTAGCCTATTAACGGAAGAGCTGAGTGCACTACCCTTCTGCATTCTGGGGCTGGGGGTGGAGTGGGATGCCATGGCAGTTAAGCATTTCATAGACTCTCAGTGGTTTTCTTACTCTTTGTTCTCCACATGATATACTCTTCTGCTACTAGAACTTGGTTTGGGGCTGATTTATATCTTTACCTCTAGCCCCACTCCCAGGCTGCATGGAGGGAAACCAGACAAGAGAGTGAATCTATGGATTGCTGCAGCATTCTGTCAGCTGGACTTTATTTGTTTCATGAAAAAGTTATCTTAAGGACACACAGATCACTCACAGATCTCTCTGTGCTCTGTAAACATATGGCAGAGGTGTCAACATTCGCTCCTATAAGAACTATGGGAAAGGCACAGGGTGGTTTTAAAAGCTTTCTTCTCCTGGCACATGAAAATATGAAAAATGGTGAGTCCCATCCTTTGAATGGTAAGACGGAAATAAAATTCAAACCATTTCCACTCTGTTTTTCTTAATCTACCCCAAACGTCTTCTAAAATTAAGAACTACAAATTTGCTGTATCTGGAAGGTTGTGTCTCACTTTGTTGCTAAGGAAAAGCTATTTTCACGTTGCTACTTTGATTTCCTAGGCCTCTGGCATCTGCTTTCTAAACAGCAGGATTCCAGCTCATGGTCAGTTGAAAAACTAAAAATTTGTGTTTAAACATTCTGAATATTGCCTTGCTGGTGGAGGACTTACTTTAGCAACTGTAATGACACCATGTTTAGTGGAGATGGTAATGAGGTTGCTGTGAGTTTTAGGCCTGGCCGGATATACTGTGTGACACATGCCAGGAAGATTAGGAGCACGTGATGTTTAAAGCTTTGAGTATACCAAACGAAATGATCTTTCCAGGAAGTGTGTTGCTCCAGATGATGAGAAATGGCCTACCTGACTTCTGGGCACACCGTTCCAGACACTTAACCCTATTAAATTATGGCTCTTCACTTGGCCTCTTTCCCCAGTGTGTCCACTCCGATTCCATTATCTGAAATCTTTGCTGCTCCTAACCTTCCAGACACCTGTAAACATGCCTTGCTTGCCCTAGGGTGGCTAGGTATCTGGAAGATTTAATTTTTTTTTTTTCTGGTCACCAAAGAGTGGCCTACAGCAGGAACCAGTCTTTAGCTGTTCCTAATATGATCTTTAGCACATAATTCAAGCTGAGCCTGACCTTGGCTAATGCCCCTCCTTTCTCATTACAACAACCTTTTGGATCCAAGGAGCAAGGATTCTGGACCTGTGAATAGTTTATGGTCTCCCTAGGTATCTCCTCTCTGCCACCAAAAGCTGTTAGTCATTGCTGTGTATACTTTGGGAGGTCATTTTGTTGACTGATATCACAATGACTGCTGAGCAAAATATTTCCCCTAGCTGGTTAGAAACATAACAATGTCAGCATCGAGATCAGCTTTTTCTTTGTCTATTATCATTCTACCTATATTATTCCTTTTATTCGTCTTCTTATAGCCACTTATCCAGCATTCCACATCGGTCTTCCTTATCCTTAATAGTTACCCCTCATCAATAAGTTACACATCTTCTTCAGCATTCTTGGGCATCGTCATCTCCATTAGGTGTGTGGTAGGAATTCAGATGTTTCTCTGTTGGAAGCTTTCAACTCCTGGTCCTGCAAATCATTTGAAGCAGCAGGTCAGCTTGGTGATTTGATTTACTCTGCATGGGGCTCTAGTATTTGGACTTTAATGGTAGTGTAGATCAGTAGTGAGATCTCAGTCCGTTGGTGTCTCCAAAGTGCCTTAGCTTAATGATGTTCCAGGTGATGTAGGTGGTTCACAGAGAAACCTGTTTGTATCTGTATATTGGAAAAAAAATAGAATTAATCTGGATAGTCAAGTAAAACATCAATTGGTAGTACAGACAGTATTAGGATATGGCAAATGGTTGGGAATGCCATGAAGAAACTCTCAGGTAGGCCATTGATTATTTCAGGGAAGAACTGTGTCTTGTTCTCCATTGTATTTCAGTTTTTAATGCGAATATGGTGGCATATGAGGAATAGGCACTCCATGACTAGTCATCAAACGAATGAATACATTGGAGCCAATCACTATTCTTAAGTATAGGCCCACCTAACTACCAGTGTCCTTCCTGCAGCTACTTCTCTTTATGGATATCAAGTTGTCAGGGGTACTGCTTAACTATTACCCCTTGAGAGGTTGTGATAGCTACTTTGCACATTTGTTTACAGATCAGTTTGAGTCTTGATGTGTGTCTTATCTTTTGGGCAAGCCTCTACTCTTTGGATCCGCCCTTACACACAGGGGCTGGAAGCCGCTTTGCAGTAAAAATGCCACTCACCCATCTGGAAGACAGTCCTCCAGAAGTTGACAAGAAAGACCTCTAAGAGCTCAGTGGCAATCCAGAAGCCACTTCCTTTACTTTTTAGGCTTTATTCAGAGTTTTATTTATTTATTTAGCTTTTTTTAATAGCCACATCTGCGGCATATGTAGATTCCCAGGCTAGGGGTCGAATCGGAGCTTTAGCTGCCAGCGTACACCACAGCCACAGCCACGTCAGATCCAAGCTGCGTCTGCAGCCTACGCCACAGATTGTGGCAATTCCGGATCTGGGGGAAGAATAAGTAGCATATTTTAGGAAGATTTCTATCAAGAAATATTAACATTCAAGATATTTGGCACCAGAAAGAAAAAAATGTCTGCTACATGGAAAGGTAACTTCTGAGAAATCCATTATTCCCTACGGAAGCTGATTAAATAAGGTATCAGTGTGTACCTAGGCCTAGTACCTCTGGCCTGATAGGCATCATGACAGGGCTGCTGAAGTATGGTGTTGACTGGATCTCTCACAACCCCTCACCTGGTAAGGAACATTGGTGCCACGCTCAGCTGGAAGCCTGAATACAGGAAGGTGCAGTTTATTCATAATGCATTTTCAAGTATCAGCACAGATGTACCACCTGACTTTATGTTTGATCAGTGTTCAATTTGCAGTAGATGTTTATATCCATCATTCCACTAGATCTTAATATCCTCATGTTGTGGAAATCCTTTCAAATCAAGGACCAATTCAGTCTTTTTTGTGACTACATGATATTCCATGGGGGTAGATGTACCACATTTTATTAATTATTTCCCTATGAAACCAAGTAGGACTGTGCAGGGCCCTCCTGAGTACAAAAGCCCCTCTGTGTCCCCCATTTCTTGTTTGTAGAAGGAGATTTTAGTCTCTTAGGCCGTCCCTGAGTTCCAAAGAGCAGACCCAAGCAGGGAGTGAGGGGATGCAGAAACAAAGGAAAAGCAGCCAAGAAACAGTAGCTCAGGGATAAAACAGCATCCTAGTTCCTCCTCAAGGATGCATAACAATCTGACACAACATCCAAGTGGTTCTGCAGGAACTAAGATCCTCGGCCAGGTGGAAGATGGTGATGACAGGCTGACCACAAGCTCATAGGCCCCAGACTGGTTGGAACCAGAAGGTGGATGATTCAGATTCCTGAAACACCATCCTGTTGCCTCACCACCAACCCACCGGCCAGAAGAAAGCCATGCCCCCCTGCAACCCTCACTTCAAAGGTTACCTTTCAAAGCCCTTTCCTGAAAGTCATCAGGGAGTGTGGGTCTTTTGAGCGTGAGCTGCCCGTTCTCCCTTCTTGGTCCTGCAGTAAACCTTATACTTTCCTTCACCACAGTGTGGTGTCAGTGAATTGGCTTTGCTGTGTGGTGGGTGAGGGGACCCAAGTTGGGTAATTGCACTAACATTTCTGTATACTAAAGGTAAAGAGAAAATGTCATGTAGAAGAGCTAGTTACTCTCTCCTGCAAGGGAAGGAAAGAAAGAAACTGGCATCAGAGTTCTCATCTGCAGCACTGGAAGCTAGAACACCACAGAATACTATCCATCAGTCTGAGAGAAAGACATATGCTCTCAAAATCCTGTATCTGGTCAAGATATCATTTCTCTGTCAAGAAGACTTATAAGAACACCAGTAACTTTATGCTATTCTAGCAATACAAATGGAGAAAATATATTCTATTCACAGTTGTAACAAAAAATTATAAATTACTTGAACCAAACCGTAAAGACAGGCTCTACATAAAGGAAGATGTAATTGCAAAAAAATAGCGATAATCTTAAAAAAAAAAAATTAGGTCTATATGTACAGATTAAGGGCAAAATAGGCATCCTTAATAAGGATTAGAAACCTAGATGCTTCAGAAGGAAATAAATATATTAGATTATGTAAAAATAAAATACACCTAAATGGCAAAGACAACCTGAGAAAAGTCAATAAGCACGTGATGGATTTGGAAAAAAACTGAAGATTACTATTTGTACCATACAAAGAACTCTTAAAAATTGTCAAGATAGGGAGTTCCCATTGTGGCGCAGTGGTTAATAAATCCAACTAGGAACCATGAGGTTGCGGGTTCGATCCCTGGCCTTGCTCAGTGGGTTAACGATCCGGCATTGCTGTGAGCTGTGGTGTAGGTTGCAGACGCTGCTCGGATCCTGCGTTGCTGTGGTTCTGGCGTAGGCCGGTGGCTACAGCTCCAATTAGACCCCTAGCCTGGGAACCTCCACATGGCGTGGTAAGCGGCTCTAGAAAAGGCAAAAAGACCAAAAAAAAAAAATTGTCAAGATAAAGACATGCAACCCAGTAGGAAAATGGGTAGAAGATAATGCATGTAAAAATCACAGGCAACCCACCTAAAAAGATGTTCACATTTAGTCACAGTCAAGAAAATCAAAATTAATATCACTGTAGTCTCCTCAGACATTTAAAAGAGGTGGTAACTACTTCTTATCATTTGCTGATACAAAAGTGAATTGCTACAACCTTTAAAAAAAAAAAAAAAAGCAAACGAGCTATTTAAAAGTTCTTAAAAATACCTATACTCTTTGACCCAGTAATTCCTCTGTTAGTTGTTGTTAATGCTATAATCCAATGCTGGAAGTAAAG
Organism: Sus scrofa; assembly: GCF_054392235.1. Taxonomy (NCBI): domain Eukaryota; kingdom Metazoa; phylum Chordata; class Mammalia; order Artiodactyla; family Suidae; genus Sus; species Sus scrofa. The sequence continues at coordinate 125,892,031 of NC_139396.1, read as the reverse complement.
CCACAGATGCGAAGACACATGAAAGGTGTATTTATGGCAGAATTGCCAATAAGGGCAAAACACTGAAAAACAAAGTAAATGTACACCTATGGGTGTTACCCAACCGAACTTGGGTCCCCTCACCCACCACACAGCAAAGCCAATTCACTGACACCACACTGTGGTGAAGAAAAGTATAAGGTTTACTGCAGGACCAAGAAGGGAGAACGGGCAGCTCACGCTCAAAAGACCCACACTCCCTGATGACTTTCAGGAAAGGGCTTTGAAAGGTAACCTTTGAAGTGAGGGTTGCAGGGGGGCATGGCTTTCTTCTGGCCGGTGGGTTGGTGGTGAGGCAACAGGATGGTGTTTCAGGAATCTGAATCATCCACCTTCTGGTTCCAACCAGTCTGGGGCCTATGAGCTTGTGGTCAGCCTGTCATCACCATCTTCCACCTGGCCGAGGATCTTAGTTCCTGCAGAACCACTTGGATGTTGTGTCAGATTGTTATGCATCCTTGAGGAGGAACTAGGATGCTGTTTTATCCCTGAGCTACTGTTTCTTGGCTGCTTTTCCTTTGTTTCTGCATCCCCTCACTCCCTGCTTGGGTCTGCTCTTTGGAACTCAGGGACGGCCTAAGAGACTAAAATCTCCTTCTACAAACAAGAAATGGGGGACACAGAGGGAATTTATCCTGGAGGACTCCTCATCGTCCTGCTCTATTTTAACACCTCCCCTTTTTTTGGATATTCCTCAATCCTGAGAGAAACAGGGGGTGGAACAAGAAAGAAAATAAAGTTTTGGATAGAGAGATTAATCATAAACTAGGCAAGAAACTTAGCTTTAGAGGAACTTGGTTTCAATAGCTAGTGATCTTTCCAGAATATTCCTGGAGGTATGTTTTTTTCTCATTCGTCCAGACCTGACCTGGTGGAGTTTTTCATATGCAGTTTTAGGACTTTTGTCAGCTTACTACTTTTCCTCTTTTTTTTCCCCTTCTTTTGGAACTTTTGTTATTTATATGTTATGTTTTCCTGGATCTATTCTAAGCTTTTACTTTTTCTTTATTTATTTATTTTTTTTTTTGCTTTTTAGGGCCACACCCCAGGCATATGGAGGTTCCCAGGCTAGGGGTCATATCAGAGCTGCAGGCCTACGCCACAGCCACAGCAGTGCCAGATCCAAGCTGCATCTGTGACCTACACCACAGTTCACGGCAATGGCAGATCTTTAACCCACTGAGCAAGGCCAGGGATCAAACCTACAACCCCATGGTTCCTAGCAAGATTCGTTTCCACTGTGCCACAACAGGAACTCCCTTTTTCCTCTATTCTTAAAAATTATTTTTTCTGGCGTCCCCATCGTGGCGCAGTAGTTAACGAATCCACCTAGGAACCATGAGGTTGCAGGTTCGATCCCTGGCCTTGCTCAGTGGGTTAAGGATCCAGCGTTGCTGTGAGCTGTGGTATAGGTTGCAGACGCAGCTCGGATCCTGTGTTGTTGTGGCTCTGGCGTAGGCTGGTGGCTACAGCTCCTATTCGACCCCTAGCCTGGGAACCTCCATATGCTGTGGGAGCAGCCCAAGAAATGGCAAAAAGACAAAAAAAAAAATTTATTTTTTCCCAGATGTTTGAAGTATTTCTTTTTTTATTTTTATTTATTTTTATTTTATTTTTTAAAACATTTTAAGTGATTTTTATTTTTTCCATTATAGTTGGTTTACAGTGTTTTTCTAACACTTGGTCTTCTAGGCCACTAACCTGGATCTCAGCAGTCTTGTTCAGTCTTCAGTTCATCTGATAATTAGTCTAAAACTCACAGTTTATATTTTCTTAACTTCTAAATGATAAACAAGTATAGAGTAGTGTAATGAATTCCATCATCCAGTTAGAACAATTATCACCATGGTCCTATTATCCAGTTTCAGTGGTTATCAGCTCGTGACCAATTCTGTTTCATCTACACCTCTACCCACTTTCCCACCATCGCCCCAGATTATTTTGAAGCAGATCCCAGACATCATATCATTTCATCCTGAAATAATTCAGAATTTATCTCTAAAAAACAAAACTGAAGATATGAGGTTTCCTTTTGGGATGAAGAAAATGTTTGGAAACTAGATGTGGAGGTTTTACCACATTGGGAATTATTAAATGCCCCCGGATTGTTTACTTTAAAATACTTAATTCTTTATGACTTTAACTTCAATTTTAAAAAATAATTAATGTTTTTTTAAGGTGAGGGAGGAATTCCCTTGTGGCTTAGCAGGTTAAGGATCAGGCGTTGTCACTGCTGTGACTTGGGTCGCTGCTGTGGTGCAGTTTCCATCCCCTGCCCAGGTACTTCCATGTACCATGGACGTGGCCAAAGAAAACCTGAAGGGGGGAAGACCCCGCAATGCCACTTTTACATCAAAACAAAAGTAGGAGTTCCCATCGTGGCACAGTGGTTAACGAATCCGACTAGGAACCATGAGGTTGCGGGTTCGGTCCCTGCCCTTGCTCAGTGGGTTAACGATCCGGCGTTGCCGTGAGCTGTGGTGTAGGTCGCAGACGCGGCTCGGATCCCGCGTTGCTGTGGCTCTGGCATAGGCCGGTGGCTACAGCTCCGATTAGACCCCTAGCCTGGGAACCTCCATATGCCGTGGGAGCGGCCCAAGAAATAGCAACAACAACAACAACAAAAGACAAAAAAAAAAAAAAAGTAACCTTTTAAAAAATATGTATTACTGAATTCCCATCGTGGCTCAGCAGAAACAAATTTATCTAGCACCCGTGAGGACACAGGTTCGATCCCTGGCCTTGCTCAGTCGGTTAAGGATCCTGTGTTACCATGAGTTGTGGTGTAGGTTGCAGACTTGGCTCAGATCCCGCATTGCTATGGCTGAGGTGTAGGCCAGCAGCTATAGCTCCGATTCGACCCTTAGCCCGGGAACCTCCATATGCCGTGGGTGCAGCCCTAAAAAGACAAAATAATAATAATAATAAAATTAAAAAATATATTACCAGAAAAAACAGAAAGTGCCTTTTGTGCTAGACTTGAATCTCCTTAAATACTTTTCCGTGTGTGTATATATTAGAAATGGCCATTGTCTTTCTCCTCCAGCAGTTTTCTTTTGTTGCCTGTGAATTCTCTTTGTTCAGACCAGTCCTCGCTCTGACTGCTGGATTCCCCTTTTCTAGGCTTTGGGGGCCCAGATCTACTTGCAGGAACACCCTGAGTGTAGGCATCTACCTGGTGGTAGAAGCAAAGCAGCTGGCTGCTCCCAGTTCCCTGCCTTTACCAGTAGTCCTCCCACCTCGGGACAGAGAGGACTCAATCCACCACTTTGCTCCTTGGCCTTCAAGTACAGGGAGGTCCAGCCAGGTTATATACACTCTCATAAGCCTTCAGCTTCCTTCCCCAGGAGCCTACAGTCTCTGCAGACTAGATTTACCACTATCCTGTCTTGCTCCAGGATTCTGTCCTCAAGTTGCTTGAGGATAAGGGAGATGCTGACCAAGGCAGGGCTATAGATAGGAAATGCACAGAGGAGTAAAGTGGAGTATTAAGTTCAAAGGAGGAAGGAGTAGATCCTTGTGGGACTGAGATAGTTAAGGAGAGATGGGTCTTTAATTGACTTTCAACAAGGTTGCTGAGGCTATTCAATGGATAAAGAGTAGTCTCTTCAACAAATGGTCCTGGAGTAACTAGATATGCACATGCTAAAGAATGAAGTTGGACACCTGTCTCACACTGTATACAAAATTAATTCAGAATCATTTAATCTAGGAGTTCCTGTCCTGGCTCAGTGGAAATGAATTGACTAGTATCCATGAGGATGCAGGTTCAATCCCTGGCCTTGCTCGGTGGGTTAAGAATCCAGTGATGCCGGAGTTCCTGTCGTGGTGCAGTGGTTAGAGAATCCGACTAGGAACCATGAGGTTGTGGGTTCAATCCCTGGCCTTGCTCAGTGGGTTAGGGATCCGGCATTGCCGTGAGCTGTGGTGTGGGTCGCAGACGCAGCTTGGATCCCCTGCTGCTGTGGCTCTGGTGTAGGCCGGTGGCTACAGCTCTGATTGGACCCCTAGCCTGGGAACCTCCATATGCTGCAGGTGTGGCCCTAAAAAAAAAAAAAAAGACAAAAAAAAATCATTTAACCTAAATATAGGAGCTACAGCCATAAATTTCTTAGAAGAAAACGTAGGGCCAAATCTTCATGACCTTGGATTTGGCAGTAGATTCTTAACCGTGACATCAAAAGGAAGAATAACAAGAGAAAAAAAAAAAAAACCCGGATAAATTGGACTTTCTCAAAATTAAAAACTTTTGTACAACAAAGGACATTTTTCAAGAAAGTGAAACGCAACCTACAGAATAGGAGAAAATATTTGCAAATCATATGATAAAAGTCTAGTATCTAGCATATATAAAGAACTCTTACAGTTCAACAACAAAAAGACAACACAATTAAAAAAAAAGACAAAGGACTTGACCTTTCTCCAAAGAAGATATGCGGATATGAAAAGATGCTCAATGTCATTAGTCAATAGGGAAATGCAAATCAAAACCACAGTGAGATACCTCTTCACACCAATTACGATGACTATAATCACAGAAGTGGAAAACAACAAGTTCTGGTGTATATGTGGAAAAATTAAAACCATGGTACATTGCTGTGGAAATATAAAATGGTACAGCCACTGTGGAAAACAATTTGACAGTTCCTCAAAAAGTTAATTGCCATATGCCCTAGCAATTCTATTCCTAGGTATACCCTGAAAACAAATATTCACACAAGCATATTATGCACATGTCCATAGCAGCACCATTCACAGTGGCCAAAAGGTAGAAACAACCCAAATGTCCATGAGTGAATGAATGTATGCGTGCATGTAGAATGGAATATTATTTAGTCATTAAAAAGCAATGAACTATTGTTGCATACTCCAACATGGATGAACCCCAAAACATTATGATAGGTGAAAGAGCCAGACACTAAAGGTTACAATTGTGTTATTCCATTTATATAAAATATTCAAAATAGGTAAATCCATAGAGACAGGAAGCTGATAGGTTGCTGCCAAGGAGAGGAAGTAGGGTAACTGTTTGTTGGCTACAGAGTTTCCTTTTGGGATGATGAAAATGTTTCGGAACTAAATAGAGGTGGTGGTTGTGCAACATTGTGAAGGTATTAAAGACCACTAAATTGCTCACTTTAAGAATATTAATTTTATGTTAAGAAAGAAAAAGGAGGAGTTGCCATCATGGCACAGTAGAAACAAATCTGACTAGGAAGCATGAAGTTGCGGGTTCAATCGCTGGCCTTGCTCAGTGGGTTAAGGATCCGCTGTTGCCGTGAACTGTGGTATAGGTCGTGGATGTGGCTCAGATCTGATGTTGCTGTGACTGTGGCATAGGCCGGTAGCTGTTGATCACCCCTAGCCTAGGAACCTCTGGTAGGGTATTCCTATTAATGCTAGGCTTCCAATGATTAGTGCTGTTGTTGTGAATGGTATTGCTTTGTAGTATGTCATTAGGTGTGGCCCTAGGGAGAAAAAGAAAAGAAAAAGAAAAAGGAAAGCCTTTATTTGGTATATGAAATTGTTGGGTGGGCTGAGCATTTAAGGTGGGAGGAAAGTGCAAATAAAAATAGAGACCAGGTCAAGTTTGAGTTGAGACAGCTCGGGGAGAGATTGGGGCAAACCATGAAGGCTCTGGCTTACATTTGAGTTGTAGGGAACAGGGAGCACCCTGTTACGCAGAGGCAGCTGGGCTTAATCCTATAGGCAGTGGAGAACCTGAATGGCTTTTGACAAGGAGAGGAACATTGTGAAGGCAGATGACTGAAATGTCCACGTGGACATAGAATTGAACCAGGGAAAGCCTGGAGCTTGGTGACCCGTGCAGAGGCCATCTGTATTAGACACATGTAGGTGCAAGTTGTGATGGCCTAGACTAGAGAGGGAACAGGAGGAATAATAACTGTGCTTAATTAGGGTTGGTGATGTCCCAGGCACTGTCGTGTGTGCTATACATGATTTAAATCATTTCCTCCTCACAGGAACCCTACGAAGTGCGAACCCTTCTTTTCCCCCAGTGTACAGACGAGGAAACAGAGGCTCCGAGTGCCTGAGAAACTTGCCTAAGTTTGCGCAGCTACTAATTTGGCCTCAATTTGAACCTAGGCAGATAACAGCAGAGCCACCAAAAATTATGGTTTTAATTATGATGCATAGATAAATGTGAGAGATGTTTTTGAACCCCATTCACTAACCTGAGGAAGGGAACTAGAACCAGAGTAAAGAAAGACATTTCTCCCTGGGGTGGCCAAGGGCTAGGACAGGTCATCTCAGATGGGTCTTCCAAGCAGAAATACCTGGCTGGCCAAGGACCCGTGGACCCCAGGTGGTGGCAGGAGACAGCGCTCCAGAAGGGAAGGAGCAGGGACACAAGAGTCCAGTCCCATTCAGTCCCCATTTCCCTGCTCACCCCATGCTCTCCATCTGCAGACCCTCCCATGCTCTGCCCCGTGTCTTGCTGGCACAGGACAGAGGCATCTCAAACTGTCCGTCAGCTGGCTTATGTCAAAAAGCCTTGGGTCCCCATCCCCCTGGCCCTAGCGGCCGCAGTGGTTGCTCTTTCCCAGAATTGTCCTGTGGTGGGCATGGGAAGGAGCCTGATCACAGACTTACCAGCTTCCTGCTAATTTCTAACACTCAGGATGAAAACATTAGATTTTCCGTTTCTGAGGTTCTGGGAAGAAGACGTGGGGGGAAACTGTGGGAACTTTTGTTCTTCATTGCATCTGGTTTACATATAATAGAACATTGCTTCATTTAGAATAAAATGCCCTCAGGGGTAGGGAGGGATATAATGGGAGTTTGGGGTTAGTAGATGCAGACTATTACATACGAAAGGAGTAAATAACAAGGTCCTACTGTATAGCACAGGAAACTATATTCACAGAGCTGTGGAGTTCCCATCGTGGCGCAATGGTTAAAGAATCTGACTAGGAACCATGAGGTTGCAAGTTCGATCCCTGCCCTTGCTCAGTGGGTTAAGGATCCAGTGTTGCCGTGAGCTGTGGTGTAGGTCACAGACGCAGCTCGGATCCCGCGTTGCTGTGGCTGTGGCCTAGGCCTGAGGCTACAACTCCAATTGGCCCCTAGCCTGGGAACCTCCATATGCCACAGGAGCGACCCTAGAAAAGACAAAAAAAAATAAAAATAAAAATATCCAGAGATGTTAAGGATATTAAAAAGAATATGTGTTGGGAGTTCCCATTGTGGCTCAGTGGATTAAGAACCCTACTGATATCCGTGAGGATGCGGATTTGCATTTCAATCCATGGCCTTGAAATGCAAATCAAAATCACAAAGATCTGGCATTTTTATGAGATGAGGTGTAGGTCGCAGATGAGGCTCAGACCTGGCATTGCTGTGGCTGTGGCTGTGGCTGCAGCTCTGATTCAACCTCTAGCCTGGGAACTTCCATATGCCAGAGGCAGCCCTAAAAAAAAAAGAGTGGGAGTTCCCGTCGTGGCGCAGTGGTTAACGAATCCGACTAGGAACCATGAGGTTGCGGGTTCGGTCCCTGCCCCTGCTCAGTGGGTTAACGATCCGGCGTTGCCGTGAGCTGTGGTGTAGGTCGCAGACGCGGCTCGGATCCCGCGTTGCTGTGGCTCTGGCGTAGGCCAGTGGCTACAGCTCCGATTCAACCCTTAGCCCGGGAACCTCCATATGCTGCGGGAGCGGCCCAAAGAAATAGCAAAAAGACAAAAAAAAAAAAAAAGAATGTGTGTGTGTGTGAAACTGAATCACTTTGCTGTACAGCAGAAATTAACACAACATTGTAAATCAACTATAAGAAGAAGAAAAAAAGAATAAAATGCCCTTAAAGGGTTGTGGTGATAAGTTCTCTATTGAAGCTTCCAGTCTTGGGAGATTAAGGCAATAAAGTCTCAAAAATATAAAAGCCTCAATTGTTATAGCAGCTTCTTAACATCTCCCTAGTCCCCTTTTCCCTCCAATCCATTGTGTACGGTCCTGGGAGGTCAATCTTATGAAAGCCTTGCGCTTAAGACATTGAAGCCCAGAGCTTTGAGGTGTGTCGCCCTTCTTCTGGCCTTGCCAGCCTCAGTAGGACTTCCCCCTCTGGCCTGGCTCTTGCCAAACTGTTCCCCAAGTATGTGCCCTGCCTTTGCCTGCTTCTAGGCTTTGTCCTTGCTGGTTCCTCGCCAGGTGCTGCGTGGCCTTCAAGATTCAGCTCGTGTGCTTTTACACATGCTGCCTCTCTTAATCCTCATCAGCACCCTTTGAGGTAGACACCATTATACCCATCTTCCAGATAGAAGATGTGTGTGTGTGTGTCTATGAATTGGTGTTGCACCCTTTGCAGATCCGTAGATAGAGCCAACAGAAGCACAGAGAGAGGTTTAGAATTTACCTGCGATCACAACTAGTAGGTCAAGAAACAGATCCCACAGCCCATACTCTTAGCTTCTGTCTGATACCAGCTGAGTTTAAAGCCAAGTCTGACTAGGATATATTAAGGTATATTTAAGAACTCTCGAAAGGAAGCAATGTGAGGAAGCTTTGCTAAAATCTTTTTTCCTGTCTTTCCTCTTCGGGTCCAGGTGGAAGTGAAGCCATATGTGCTGGATGATCAGATGTGTGATGAGTGCCAGGGCACACGCTGTGGTGGGAAGTTTGCCCCGTTCTTCTGTGCCAACGTCACCTGTCTGCAGTATTACTGCGAATATTGCTGGGCGAGCATACATTCCCGCGCCGGGCGGGAGTTCCACAAACCGCTGGTGAAGGAGGGAGGCGACCGCCCTCGTCACGTCCCGTTCCGCTGGAGCTGAGCCCAGAGCAGACCCAGCCACAAGTACTGGAGTAGATAACAAGGAGGGAAAAGAGAGGGCACTGCCTCAGGGCTTACAGTGTTCTGGAAATCTGTGCATTCGTTCTCGATTTTTAAAGAAGAAATGGGTCTTTTTATTATTATTATTATTTACAGTCATATTACTGAACTCAGTGTCCAGTATAATGCAGAATTGCAGAGTGTATAACGGTACTGATTTGCACTTTGATTCACACCTTTGTCTGCTTGGTACCTTAATTTCTTACACCTGATTTGTCACTCGTAGACTGCCATTCTCATCAGCGGCCATCAGGTTGATGTCTGTGATTTTTTTTGTTTGTTGTTGTTGTGTTGTTGTTGTTCTGATTGTTTTTGAACTGGAGCATGCACTTATTTTCAGAAACTTAGAGAATTGCCCCTAGGAGAAGACTTACCAAAGGTAATACTTGTGAGTAGGTGGCAGATGTAGCAAAAACTTCGCAACAATTCAGCAATCAATAGTTGGGGTCATTTAGAGTAAGGATAACCCTTAATGAAAATAAGCCTTTAGTTGCTCTCTATTTTGACATGTAAGGATACCTCATAAGCTGAATCTTTATTTTTCCTTCATGTTTGATTTTTGTTTTGCTGACAATTTTGGTTAGATCTTTTAGTGTTATGTAAATTTATGCTGCAATAGCTTTTGCTGCTATTAAGATGGTATTATTAATACCATAATACTCTATTCAGGCTAAGGTATCAATTACAAAAAACCCAACAACACACTTTTGTGATTTAGGGATAGAATCAGCTGCCGAAAGAAGATCAGAATAGACTTGAGAAAGCTTCAACGGAAGGTCACTATTTCTGACTGCATGTTTACTTAATCAGGTTGCTGCATGCAATAAATTTTATATCCAATGTCTAGTATAAAACCTTCCCACACTGCACAAATTAAGAATCTATATAAGCTATAAAATACTGATTTTTTTAAAAAGATTTTTTTCATTCAAAGAATTGGTAATTGACTGGAGGAAGGCATGCCTCAATAAATGGAATGCTTCTGAAATTAAGAAGAGCCCATAACAGAATGACCTATATTACAACCAATATAAAACCTAGGTGTAGGATATTCTTAAAGCAAATTTGTGGATGGTAGATGAAGTACTTTGCGGTGCTCTGTTATATATTGTGCAATTTATTTTATATAGTAAAGTGATTATGTCTAACTGTGATCAAACTTAACTGTTTAAAGCCTCTGTGTCAGACATTAACGAACTTGACAGTTCATAACTGGTATATTATTAACTAACACATGAGCTCTTAGTTACAATCTCCTAGTGCTTGCACCATTTTACATAGCTTCAGACCTTGTCCAGAAAACCAAAGAGCTCATCTTAGCTTACAAACACTAGGAATATATACAGTATATAGAGATAAGTTGTCAGTTGACAAACTAGGCACATTTTAAGAAAGTTGTGTGATTGTGATGCTAAAGAAATGTCTGTACAAAATAAGATGGCCTGGGCAGGGTTGGTTGTCTGGGTGAGAAATTAACTACTTAATTCCCTGGATTTATCCTGTAAAGCTTGAATAGAATTAAGACCTGCTAGTACTACCATGGACATTTTTTTAGCATTCACTCTTGGGCTGCAGATAGTAATATATAAACACACACAATGATTATGAGACTATGTAAATCTTTTTTTAAATCTTCTTCCTATGTTTTGGAATTCTGGGGACAATCTGACTGGATATGACACTGCAGAATAGACTTAAGTCGCTGTGTTTTATGTGCTGTGATGTCCTTGTACTGTCTTAAGTTAATATCGCTTGATTTTGTTTTGGTTCTCCAGTGTTTAGTTGCAATTACCAGCTCTCAACCTCTAGTTTGTTTTCAAAAAGGAAAAAAACAAAATAGTTTTTTACTGGATTAAAAATGCTTATTAGAATCCTCCCCCTTTGAGGTTATCTCTGGGCTTTTTAGTAATAATTGCTTTTTTCCAGCCCAGCTGTGGTTTTCTGTTTGTTTTTTTTTTTTTCTATGTTTGTGGTTTTTTTCATCTGTACAAGAAATTTTGTTATGCACTACTACTTTTTGTATTCTAGACAGTTTTCAAAAGTTGGCTGAAGATTTTTTTGTTTGTTTGTTTTTAAGGAAAAAGGCATGCTTTCTGACTGACATGATCTTTTGCAATACCTCAATTTTGAAATATAGGAAAGAAAATGATATTTTCTAAGTAAGTTTATTCAGAAAAAATATATATTAATTTAATTCTGCAAGAAAAATGATTTAACAGATGGGTAACTTTATTTTTTTCATGCTTATTTGTGTTTTTTGAAAATGAAGAAGTTAGAGCTTTATAACTATAATATTAAAGATCATATCTAACCTACAGAAATCTACCTAATTATGTGAAAGAAGCAAAACTTTTTGAAGAAGCACCCCTCTTTCATGTACTAAAATAATACTGAGATTAAAAAAAAAAGCTGGAAGATTGTACAGCATAAAGCTGAAGTAAAGGCGAAAAACATTGTTATGAAGAATAGGTTACAAAAAATAAACTCCATTTGGTGCTGAAAGTTGTGAATAGGTGGTGGAAACTACTTTCCCTTAATTTGTATATTTATAATCAAGCGTTGATTGTGCACGACTGACCAGGATTGTGAAAGAGTTCTTCTGTTTGTATTTTTTTAAAGAGAACTTTTTTAGTTTATTAAATTATAACATGTTCCCTTTTGTTTTGTAAATAAATGTGCCCCCAAGTTGTTAATGTTATATTAAAAGAGAGGGTCCTTCAAAAAAAAATTATTTTTTAAAACACAGAGGTGTTCTGACCTGCAACTTGATGGGAAGCCCCCGGGTATCACAGGTCCTGTTGTGGCCTTTCCTTGATGTGACACTTGAACTAGTCGATTTTTTGAAGGCTATAACCTAACCTCGACTATTTGTTGTTATGTGCAATACTGTTTGTACTGTTTGTATAAAAAATAGAAAAAAAAAGAAAAGAAAAAAGGCATAAATCTTTATTGCAGATTTATTTTCATTGCAAACTTTAGACATTGTGATTCACTGAAATCATTTTTCTACTGTCAAATATGTACCTTTTCTTCATGCTGGTATTTTTTCAATAGTAATGTAGCCTTTGTACTGAGACAAATTTTCATTGTTATTTTTAGAAAGATTTTTTGCTAAGAAAAAAATTAAACATATTTACATATTTTTCATTTTATTTCGTATTTTCTTTAAGGAGTGCTTTCTCAATCATTAATAGAGTTGTTTCTGGGAGGGACTTTCATATCTGGTCAATGTCATAATATTATTTTGTATTTTTACTTGGAATAAATTAATTTTATGATGCTAATTCTTTAAAAGTTTATTTTTTTCATTTTCAGTTATTTTTGAAGCTAAAAACCTTTGTAATATTGTTACTAAAGTGTCTAGTTTTTTGAAATGCAAAGCTTTATGTATTAACTTGCTGATGTGGTTTACAATAGTGTGACAACGATGAAAATGGTTGGTTATGTAACGTGATTGGAAAATGTAATGGATAATTGGGTAATAAAATGACAGAATGAGCAGAACATGTGAGATTTTTGACAAGCCTTTTCCTTTATTACAGTGGTTTAGTGTAAGACTAGGGATGTCACAGTACAGTTCTCTAGGGATGTCACAGTGAATTTATACAACACCAGGTGCAGCCAAATCTGTGGCCCTGATGATGAAGTCAGCCCTTACTGAGATACCACCAGGTTGAGAACCTGGCCAGGTCGATAGAGTGGTTCATTGCTTTCCCCTCTAACTCTTCATTATGTGGTGCGTGTGTACGCATGTGCATGCGTGCGTGTGCGTGTGCATGTGTGTGTGTGTGTGAATCTGCCACCACCTGCTGTCCACATGTGAGACGGTGCCTTTTGCCCAGCCCGAATCTTTCCCCTACATTGACAGTGGTGACATCTGAGAGTGAAAGGAAGCCACTGAGAGGTTCTGGCCTCTGGGTTGCTACACTTGGATGGCCGTGTCTCGCCTGAGTGACCTCCCCATGCAGTATGGGTGGCCTAGTGAGATCACTATAGTGGCCACTCCGAGGTCACCACTATACTTGGACAGTCTCTGACTTCGTCTTCCTCCACTCCCCCCCGCCTCCCGTTACGGTGCCCCTTGTTTGTCCCTTATTGTGGCAACACACCTGGCCACTCCGAGCATGATCTGTCTGCCCTCCTGCTTCTTTTCCAACTCCCAAACTCACCTTGAAGCTGTGCTCTTGAGGCAGCGTGTCATTGTCATGGCACCTAAAATTAAACAAAAATTATACAACTGCAAAACTGGTGTTGCGTAAACGGAACATCCAATGACTCGCTCTAGACAGATGGTGTGTTTCTTCCAGTCCTTAATGGCCTCTTCCAGGCCTTGCTGCCAAGAGGCAAGGTTTTCAGTGACTTGGAGAAACATGTGTCCAGAGTTGGCTCTTGGGTATGCTCTATGTATTCAGTTTTGTAAATAATATATAGATTAGATCAAGTTGTGATGTAAAATTTTAACTCAAATTGGGTACTACTGGTTGGAATTTTACATTAACTACAAATAAGTGATTAGGAACAGAAGAAAAGAAATTGGAAATTTTTTGCTTAGTGATATAAAGATTATGCTTAGATTTCTGCCTATATCTTGTGTTTTATAGCTTGTTAGTGAGGCATGGGCTAATGCAGAATGTACTGCATTTATGCAATTAGCAAATAATGCTAGTTTTCATTTTATGTATTATATTAGCAACAAAATGGCATTTAACTGGGTAAAGCTCCTACCTAAGTATTTGAGTATTGTGACATCTCTACTGCAAGGTTTGAGTGAAAGATTAGTCACAGATTAGTGAAAAAAAAAAAGTATCTTTTTGTTAAAACTGGCTTATTTGTATGGATCGTTGCTTTTTCACCAGTTTGTATGGTATGTCAGCTAACATTTTCTGTTTTTTTTTTTTTAATAATAACCAAACTTCTCTATCTCAGCTGCAATAGTGTTCCATTTTACCACAGAGTATTTTATAATTAATGCTGTTGACTTTATACCCCAAAATGGGTCAAGAAATGGAAATGTGATTTGGGATGTTCAAATTTGTATGACAATGAAGTTAATCACAACAAGTAGAAAACCTGGGTGCTAATACAGGATAACTTCTGCTCTTTTTCTTTCCTGGATATAGTTCTGTTGGGGTATAAAGTATTAGGTATTTGTATTTTTGCTGTCAAAATAATGGACATAACTTTTAGAGTGTTCACAGCTAAGATCTCTGTATTTGTTTTTCAACTAACAACTAATTTTAAATGTATTGTATCTTTTATTACCTGTTCTCTTAGATTGTTTTTGCTAGTAACCCTTACTCAGCTTCTGCCTTTGGGGCTTGGACTGATATATTGCTTGTGTGGAACTGCAGTACTGTGACTCACCATGGAGCTCAATGCAGCTATTGCTTACAACTGCTTAAACTTTGTAGTTTGAACTTCATTTTTTTTTCTGTAATAACAACTTATTAAATCTAGTTGTATGAAGTACTGACACTTGTCATCCTTTGCACTTGCTAAGGAGTAGCTTGGATTACATGGATTGCGTCTGGGAACATTTGCACACTCCACTTTGCTCCATGAGCTTTTGCGGGGAGGGGGACAAATTCCTTTATAGCTGGTTAAATACAGCAAAATCCACCTTTTTTTTTTTTTTTTTCCCTGACACGAACAACCCTCGTTCAAAAAAACAAACAAACAAATCCACGAGTGTATTTGAAACAGGAAGGTGTTTGTTGACACAATGTGAGCGTGTATGCAAGGTTTTAAGGGGCAGGTTGATTTCCATGTCAGTACTTGCCACATGAAACCAATTTTCAAAATCAAAATCGAGAAAGTCAATGGAAACGTAAGTACTCCCCACTTCGTTTTATTTTTCTCGCTAGGTTCTCTGGGATCCTCCTGGGAAAAGGGTCCTTTTTAATTCTGTAGAGACTTTGGACGTGCTAGAAACACTCTCAAAGGCACTAACCTCAATCCTTTTAGACAACGGATTACAAGTGGCCGCACGAAATAATCCCCCGAGAGCTTTTAGGAAATGCAGGTGCCAGCATCCCAACTCCGAGCTGGAGTTCAACTGTGGGGGGGTGGGGCCTGGCGCAGGTGTTTGTGGCCCTCCGGGCTCCTGCTACGGGCGCCCGAGGGGGCGGGGGAGGTGCCGGGCAGCGCTCCGCCCCCCCCCCCGGGGCCCCGGCTCCGCCTCCCAGCCGCCTGGCGCTGCAGGGGAGCGGGCGGGGCCGTGCGGGGCGGCTGTGAGCAGACTGGGCTCCCGCAGGGTTGAGGGGCTGCGAGGTTGCCGCGGCCTCCTCGCGGCTCTTCGCCCCGCCAACTCTCGCCTCGCGTCCCTTCCAGCCGCTGGTCCCCAAATCCAACCTAGTCTGCCTTTCCCCCAGGTGGCTTCGGCGTGTGGCGGCGGCGCGCAGGTAAGCTAACCCGGGACCGGTGCGCGAGCCCACTCCGCCTCCTCCCGGGCTTGGCGCTGCGGCTTCAGCACCGGCCTCCACAGCGGCTAGCAGGGCCGGAAGGGCTGAAGCTCGTTCGGGAGGCCCGGGGTTCAGCGCAGCGGTGTCGCCGGCCGGCGTTGACCGTTTCGGGCTCTGAATCCCTTGTGCCGCCCCTCCAAAATAGGGAGAGGAATACTACGTTTCAGGTCCCCTTTACATTTGATTTTCTAAAAATATGTCATGCACTAAAGCCAAGCAACAAATAGAATCCTGTTTTCAGAACGCTGCTCTGACTTGGACCCCACACTTGTCCCCTGGCAAAACGGTTCTGGGATCTTAACTCTCGGAGTAAAAGGGGGAGTTGGTAAGTGAATGGGCCTTGGTGACGAGTAGTCTTTTCTAGGAGTAAAAGCCAGGAGGCCTGGCGTTGCTGGGGCATGAGGTTGGAAGCAGAGGTTCTGAATCAGCTCCCTTGCTGGCCGCTAAGCCCTGCCGCGAGGATGTGCACGACAGACCCTGATGGCTGAGAAGGCTGGGGTCCTGTCTAAGGTACCCGCTTTACGGAGAGCAAATGCGTCACCTGCAAACACTGAGGAACACAGCTTAAAAATTGTTCTTGGGTGGTTTTTTAACCAGATTCTTGGCACGTGGGGTCACAGACAGCCTTAAACTGGAAGACTTAAAAATCACGTATTTTAACTAGAATAGTTCTACTACATGGGTTAATGATTGCTAATGACATGAGGGGAATCCAGATTGAGGGGGGTTCTACTGCTATGCTAAAGATTATTAGGAAGAAAAACTGTTTCCTTTATCAATTTAGGCTCAGTGATAACAGGCCTGTGAGTTAACTGGCAAAAGGCAGAATCACAGCAGAAAAGACAAAGCTTATCCTTAGGCACATGAATCAGGCAAAAGAAGTGGCCCTTCCATAGTTAGAGGTAGGTGTTTATACTCTAGTAGGGGAAAGAAAGCGGGGGAAGGGGGCTTCTGTGGAAAGATCCGACGGTTTCTTTTTTAAAAATCAACTTTCCAATGCACTGGTTTTTTTAATTTTAGGAATTTTTTGAAGAGATATATGCCCCCCCCTTTTTTTTAGGGCTGCACCCGCGGCATCCAGAGTTTCCCAGGCTAGGGGTTGAATCAGAGTTTATAGCCGCTGGCCTACACCACAGCCACAGCCACGCGAGATCTGAGCCACGCGAGATCTGAGCCGCGTCTGCAACCTACACCACAGCTCACGGCAACGCCGGATCCTTAAGCCACTGAGCAAGGCCGGGGATCGAACCTGTGTCCTCATTGATATTAGTCAGATTTTCTGCTGAGCCACGACAGGAACTTCTAATTTTTTAATTTTTAAAAATTGGAGTATAGGAGTTGCCATCATGACTCAGTGGTTAACGAATCTGACTAGCATCCATGAGGATGCAGGTTTGATCCCCGGCCTTGCTCAGTGGCTTAAGGATCCGGCGTTGCAGTGAGCTGTGGTGTAGGTCTCAGATGTGGTTTGGATCCCGAGTTGCTGTGGCTGTGGTGTAGGCTGGCAGCTACAGCTCCAATTTGACCCCTAGCCTGGGAACCTCCATATGCCGGGGTTGTGGTCCTAAAAAAAGAAAAAGGAAAAAAAATTGGAATATAGTTGATTTACAGTATTAGTTTCAGGTGTGTGATATAGCTATGCAGTATTTTTATAGAGTTAGGAAGGAGAGGGGGTTTTTAGGGGAACAAATGAGAAATAAGAAAGTTTGTGATAATGTTTGTTTACACAGGTGCAAGCCTTTTTCTCTGTGTTCTTTCTAGGCAGTGAAACTCCCCAGGAGAGGACTTTGATTACAGCCTTGGCTCTCAGAAGTTTCTGCCTTTAGTCAGATAAGGGAAGCTTTAAAAAAGCTTCTTTTTATATCTACTAAATGTCTTCCTTTTAAAATAATCTTCACGGAGTTCCCGTCGTGGCGCAGTGGTTAACGAATCCGACTAGGAACCATGAGGTTGCGGGTTCGGTCCCTGACCTTGCTCAGTGGGTTAACGATCCGGCGTTGCCGTGACCTGTGGTGTAGGTTGCAGACACGGCTCGGATCCCGAGTTGCTGTGGCTCTGGCGTAGGCCTGTGGCTACAGCTCTGATTCGACCCCTAGCCTGGGAACCTCCATATGCCGCAAGAGCTGCCCAAGAAATAGCAAAAAGACAATAAATAAATAAATAAATAGAATTAAAAAAAAAAAAAAAAAGATGATTTGAGGGAGTTCCTGTTGTGGCTCAAGGACCCAACACCTCTGTGAGGATGCAGGTTCAATCCCTGACCTCATTCACTGGGTTAAGGATCTGGCATTGCCACAAGCTGCAGTGGCTTGCAGACCACAGCTGTAGCTCCAGTTCGACCCCTGGCCTAGGAACTTCCATACGCTGCAGGAGTGGCTGTGAAAAAATAAAATAAAAAATTATTTGAGCTGAACTGCTAAGTATAAGGGAAACATTCCAGCTTGTCATTTTTCAGTGCAGGCCGGAACCACATGAGGTTCTTTTTGTCAATGGAAGAAAGACTTGGGCAAGTTCTTGTCCCTAAGGCGAGGAGTTGTCTTATATGCCTGGCTTCTTTCAGAAGACAGGGCCCTTCTTCTCAGTTGTATTACTTATCATTAAAGCCAAAATGCAGTTCTAACACATAGTGATAAGGACTAAAATTTAAAGGACGAGGAATGTTATTATGAAGAATCTAGATGAGTACTGGTAGAGGTCTACAGTGTTCCAACCATATTAGGGAACTGTTTACAAGGGCTGAATGTATATATCCCGTAATTTCACCTTTTCGCTCATAGGCAGGAGCCCAACAAAAATGTGTAGCATGTTCCCAAAAGATAATACAAGAAAGATCACAGCAGCATTGTTTTTACGCCTGATCTGGAAGCTTTCCAAGTGCCCTGCAGGATAGGAATGGATACAATGTAGTATATCCATAAATGGAATACTGGATAACAATATAAGAATGAAGACCTAGAAATATATGCCACATTACAGAAGGATCTCACAAACTTAGTGTTGACCACAATAAGCCAAACACAAAGAGTACATAGTGTATGTATGATTCCATTTATGTAAACGGAGGAGGAGTAACTGAAAGGGAGCATGGAGGTGGCTCCCGGGCTGTGGGTACCTTTCTTGATCTGGGTGTTGTATACAAGTGGTAAGCAGTTTGAGAAAACTCTCCGAGATCTATGCACTTTTCTCTGTTTCAGTGAAACATTAAAACAAAAAAGGAGGTTCTGTGAAAGGTAACAGCTGATGCTTGGCACAAATGCCGTTCTTTCCAGGAAAACGCCATGCAATTCCTCTCACACTCCTGAACCAGATTTCTTTTCTGGCTGTCGTCATTGGTACCAGGCGCCCATCCAGACTAGTCTGCTTTCTCAATCACCCAAACCTCTGCTTCCCTGCTCCCCATCTTCCCATCTTTAGGCTCGTTTCTGCTCTTCCTTAAACTTACCAACATCCAGGAGGATTTGTTTTGTTTTCATTTGTTTGAGTTGGTTCAAGAGGAGAGGTGGAATAGAGAAATAGAGTTTTATTTTTTTTTAATTTTTTTTTCCCACTGTACAGCAAGGGGGTCAGGTTATCCTTACATGTATACATTACAATTACAGTTTTTCCCCCACCCTTTCTTCTGTTGCAACATGAGTATCTAGACATTGTTCTCAATGCTATTCAGCAGGATCTCCTTGTAAATCTATTCTAGGTTGTGTCTGATAAGCCCAAGCTCCCCATCCCTCCCACTCCCTCCCCCTCCCATCAGGCAACCACAAGTCTCTTCTCCAAGTCCATGATTTTCTTTTCTGAGGAGATGTTCATTTGTGCTGGATATTAGATTCCAGTTATAAGTGATATCATATGGTATTTGTCTTTGACTTTCTGGCTCATTTCACTCAGTATGAGATTCTCTAGTTCCATCCACGTTGCTGCAAACGGCATTATGTCATCCTTTTTTATGGCTGAGTAGTATTCCATTGTGTATATATACCACACCTTCCGAATCCAATCCTCTGTCGATGGACATTTGGATTGTTTCCATGTCCTGGCTATTGTGAATAGTGCTGCAATGAACATGCGGGTGCAAGTGTCTCTTTTAAGTAGAGCTTTGTCCGGATAGATGCCCAAGAGTGGGATTGCAGGGTCATATGGAAGTTCTATGTTTAGATTTCTAAGGTATCTCCAAACTGTTCTCCATAGTGGCTGTACCAGTTTACATTCCCACCAGCAGTGCAGGAGGGTTCCCTTTTCTCTACAGCCCCTCCAGCACTTGTTATTTGTGGATTTATGAATGATGGCCATTCTGACTGGTGTGAGGTGGTATCTCATGGTAGTTTTGATTTGCATTTCTCTTATAATCAGCGATGTTGAGCATTTTTTCATGTGTTTGTTGGCCATCTGTATATCTTCTTTGGAGAAATGTCTATTCAGGTCTTTTGCCCATTTTTCCATTGATTGATTGGTTTTTTTGCTGTTGAGTTGTATAAGTTGCTTATATATTCTAGAGATTAAGCCCTTGTCAGTTGCATCATTTGAAACTATGAGAAATAGAATTTTAAAAACCTCCATCCATTGCTCTGTACAGTTGATAGTCGAGCATCAAATATTAAAAGCCAGTTCATCTCACAGTGCATGTGCACCCTGGTTTATGTGAAGTCTTTTTTAACATGCAAGATCTGTTGGCCCCAGTTGCACATTACAGTGTGATTGACTTTTACATTATACCTTTTTAAATTTTTGGATATGTGTAGATTCAGATACTGTTGTAAGAAATAGGACAGAAGGATCTCATGTATTGTTTACCCACTTTCCCCCTAACATCCTGCAAAACTGTATGAAATATTATGCCCAGAATACTGACATTGATAGACAAAATGAAAAGCATTTCTATCATTGTAAGAACACCCACTACCCTCTCTTTCCCACCTCCCTTAATCTGTGTTGATGACTAATCTCCAGTTCTATGACTTTCTCCTTTCAAGAAGGGAATGTAGGAGTTCCCATTGGGGCTCAGTGGTTAACGAATCCCACTAGGAACCATGAGGTTGCAGGTTCGATCCCTGGCCTTGCTCAGTGGGTTAAGGATCCGGCATTGCTGTGAGCTGTGGTGTAGGTTGCAGATGCGGCTTGGATTCCTCATTGCTGTGGCTCTGGAGTGGGCTGGTGGCTACAGCTCCAATTAGACCCCTAGCCTGGTAACCTCCATATGCCGAGGGAGCAGCCCTAGAAAAGGCAAAAAGACCAAAAAAAAAAAAGAAAAGGGGGACTATAAATGGAAACCTACAATGTGTAACCTTTTGGGCTTGGCTTTTTTCAATCAGCATAATTCTCTAGAGATTCATGTTGGTTGTTGTGTATATTAATAGTTTGTTCCTTTTGATTACCAAGTACTGTTCTATGGCCTGGATGCAACCTGGGTTTGTTTAACCACTTGTTTGAAGGACATCTGGATCATTTCTAGCCTGGAGCTGTTACAAATAAAGCTGCTATAAATGTTCATGTACAGGTTTTGTATGAACATGTCTTCTTTTTCTCTGGGATAAATGCTCAGGAGTGCAATTGCAGGGTCCTATGGCAGTTTTACGTTTAGCTATTGTGTTGGCTGCACCCACAGCATGCGGAAGTTCCTGGGCCAGCGATCAAACCCATGCCACAGCAGTGATGATGCCAGAACCTTAACCACTGAACCACCAGGAAACTCCTCATGTTTAGTTTTTTAAAAAGCTACCAAGCTGTTTTTAAAGTGGATGTGGCTTTTTACATATCAACCAGAATGTATGCATGATCCAGTTTCTCTGTTGCTCTCCATCATTTGAAGCAGCGCCATTTGCAGTAATGTGGATGCACCTAGAGATTATCATGCTAAGTCAAAAAGAGAAAGACAGGGAGTTCCTGTTGTGGCTCAGTGGTTAATGAACCCCACTAGGATCCATGAGGATGCAGGTTCAATCCCTGGCCTTGCTCAGTGGGTTAAGGACCTGGCATTGCCCTGAGCTGTGATGTAGGTCACATACGCAGCTTGAATCCTACGTTGCTGTGGCTGTGGTATAGACCAACAGCTGTAGCTCCAATTCAACCCCTCCCCTGGGAGTTTCCATATGCCACAGTTGTGACCTTAAAAAGACAAACAAACAAACAAACAAAAAAACTGTATGATATCACTTATATGTGGAATCTAAAATATGACACAAAATGAACTTATTTATAAAGCAGAAGGAGACTCTGACATAGAGGACAGACTTGTGGTTGCTGGGCATTGGGGGGTGGGGGATGGATGGATTGGGAGTTTGGGATTAGCAGATGGAAACTATTTTATATAGAATGGATAAACAGCAAGATCCTACTCTATAGCACAGAGAGTTGTATTCAGTATCCTGTGATAAACCATAATGGAAAAGAAAAAAAGCTTTTGGTTTTGTCAGTGCTTTTCAGCTTTGCCATTTTGATGGGTGTGCAGTAATATCTCCCCTGTGGTTTTACTTTGCATTTCCCTAGTGGCAAATAATGTTGAACATTTCTGCATGTGCATGTTTGTTGTCTTTATATCCTCCTCAATGAAATGCCTCTCTTTTAGCCCATTTTCTAATTGGCTTGGGATTTTTACCATGTGGCTCTTTTTTATTTAGTGTATTTGATCAAATAGTAGATTTCCCATGTACCCCCTTCAGTCCTTTCCCCTCAAGTTCCCGCCGTTAACATCTTGCATTAGGGAGTTCCAGTCGTGGTGCAGCGGGAACGAATCCGACTAGGAACCATGAGGTTGCTGGTTCCGTCTCTGGCCTTGCTCAGTGGGTTGAGGATCCAGCATTGCCGTGAGCTGTGGTGTAGGTCGCAGACACAGCTCGGATCTGGCGTTGCTATGGCCATGGTGTAGGGTGGCAGCAACAGCTCCCATTCTATTCGACCCCTAGCCTGGGAACTTCCATATGCTGCTGGTGGGGCCCTAAAAAAGACAAAAGACAAAAAAAAAAAAAATCTTGCATTAGTGTGGTACATTTGTTACAACTGATTAACCAATATTGATAAATTATTAACAAAATCCATAGTTTGCATTAGGGTTTACTCTGTGTTGTACATTTCTGTGGGTTTTGACAGATGCATAATGTCATATATCCACCATTGTAGTGTATAGGGAATAGTTTCACTGACCTAAAAATCCCATGTGCTCCAGCTCTTCACCCCTCCTCTTTCCCCCTCACAGCCACTGTTTTTTTTTACTCTCTGTATAGTTTGAGTCTTTTGCATGATGTCATATAGTTGGAATCATACAGAATGTAGCATTTTTATTTATTTATTTTATTTTATTGCTTTTTTAGGACAGCACCTGCAGCATATGAAGGTTCCCAGGCTAGGGGTCGAATCAGCACTGAAGCCATCAGCCTACACCATGGCCACATCGACGTGGGATCTGAGCCCTGTCTGTGACCTACCCCGCAATTTGCTATATAATCTCATAAATTTCAGAGTTATTTGTTTGTCAATTCTTTGAGATTTTTCTGCATAGAAAACCCTGTGTCATCTACAAACACAGGTTGATGTCCTCTTTTCAATCTGTATACTTTTTATTTTGTCTGATATGACTATTGCAGCTCCTGCTTTCCTGTCTTTTCCATTTGCATGAAATATCTTTTTCCATCCCTCACTTTAAATTTCTATGTGTCCCTTGCCCTAAGGTGAGTCTCTTGTAGGTAGCATATTGTAGGCTTTTGTTTTTTTAATCCAGTTTGCCACTCTTTGTCTTTGGATTGGAGCTTTCAGTCCATTGACATTTAAGGTAATTATTGATAAATATGTATTTACTACCATTTTAAACCTTGTTTTCCAGTTGATTCTGTGTTTCTCCTTTGTTCTTTTTTTGGTTGGATGATTTCCTTTTATTTTATGCTTGTGTTTTCTTCTTTTTAGTCTTCATGAATGTATAGTTTGGTTTTTATTTGTGGTTGCCTTGTTTTTCAGGTATGTTAACCCCTTCTTATATCTACTCACTTAATTTGATAGTCATATAGGCTCAAACAGTCTTAAAAAAAAGTTTATATGTTCTTCCTTTCCTTCCCCACATTTCATGATTTTGATGTCCTTTTTTAACATCTTCGTTTTTATCCTGTTCCTTGTGTTTATCATCACTTTTACAAATAGGTTTGTTTTTTTTTTCTTTTAAATCTGTATACTGGCTTATCTGTATACTGGCAATTTACTTTCCAATTGTGATTTCCTCCAATCCTGTATCTTCTTACTTCTTTCCTATTTAGAGGTGACCTTTCATCTTTTAGAATGGGTTTAGTATTGCTGTATTCTTTTAGTTTTTGTTTGTTGGAGAAATTTTATTTTTCCTTCTATTTTAAATGATAGTCTTGCTGGGTAGAATATTCTAGGCTGCAAAAAATTTTCTCTTTGAGAGCTTTGAATATATCTTGCCACTGTTTTCTGGCCTGTAGTGTTTCTGTAGAGACATCAGCTGATAGCCTTATGGGGGTTTCCTCTTTTAATAAGCTCATTGTTTTTGTTTTGCTGCCCTGAGAATCCTCTCCTTATATTTAACTTTTGCCATTTTTACTATACTATGTCTTGGTGTGGGTCTCCTTGGGTTCAACTTGTTTGGGGTGCTCTGTGCTTCCTGTATCTTGATAACTGTTTCCTTTAGATTTGGAAAATTGTCTGCTGTAATTTCTTCAGATATATTTTCAATCCTCTTTTTTTTTTCTTCTCCTTCTGGAATCCATGTTATGTGTAGGTTGGCCTGCTTTATATCATCCCATAGCGCTCTCATATTATGTTCGTGTTTTTTTCATTTGGTTTTCTGTCTGCTGTCCTCATTGGGTGATTTCCATTATTCTGTCTTCCAAGTCACTTATTTGTTCCTCTGTGTTATTCATTCTGTTCTTCAATGCCTTTAACTCAGCTTGTGTCTCTGCAAATGAATTTTCTAATTTTTCTTGGCTCCTCCTTATATTTTCTAGCTTCTTTCTAAAGTAATCTGCATTACTGTTATCCACTCTTAATTTCTTCATATTTGCTCTTAATTCCATCCGTATTTTCACTGTCTCCTTTTTGAACTTGGTGTCTGTTAGACTGCAGAGATCTGTTTCATTGTTTGCTCCTTTAGGGGTATTGTCCTATTCTTTTACTGATAATGGTTCCTGAGCTTCTTCATTTTGCTTACATTTTTTTCTTATTCAGTGAAGTTAGGGAAAACAACTCCTGTAGTCTTGGAGGGCTATTTATATGTGAGAGCACCCCTGGGGATTTTTTTAAGGGCTTACTGTTTTTTTGTTTGTTTGTTTGTTTGTTTTTTGACGTGAGGGCTGCTTTTGGTTTGGATGCTTGCTGTTTCTTTCCTCTGTGTGTACAGGCTGTTATCCCATCCTGGTGTATGGCCTTTGTGTGCATTCAGGGAGATGGAGGCAGTGGGCAGGGCTAGTAGCCAATGCCTGGATGCTGGGCCCTTGACAGTGGTGAGGACCCACTGTAGGGAGGTGGCACAGGCTGCTTCTGGTTGCAGCACCCTGGGAAGTGGCAGTAACCAGGCAGGTGTATAGCACCCAGGGTGTTTGGCAGTGGCAGCAGCAGGGTGTGTGCGTTCTCGAGGGAGTGAGAGCAACAACAGGTGGCACTGGTTGTAGTACCCTCCTCTATGTTGACTGATGAGGTGACTAGGGCCACAGCTGGTGCCAGTTCATGGACCCCTGGTGGTGGTGGGCCTTGCCCACCTCTGTAATCTAAGATGGCTGTGGTGGTTTGCCCCTGGTGCCTGTAGCCCACACAAGAGGGGCCCTGTGTCTATAGTCCATGCAAGAGATGCCCTGCTGCCCTTAGCCCTTGCAAGAGGTACCCAGCCACCTGTAGCCTATGCAAGAGGTGCCCAGCCTCCTATAGCCTGTGCAAGAAGCACCCCTGCCACCCTACAGCCTGTGTGTGTGCAGAGAAAGAAAATTCCTATGGCGGTCTGCCCCTCTTCCTTTCACCCTTCCAAACAATGGTGACTTGCTTCTCTTTCGGGACCAACCCTCCTCCTTGGCTCTGGTGCTCTGCTCCCCAGCCTGTGGCACACCTCTCCCTAGCCCCTCAGGCTCTCTCCACACAACCACCCCTAGTTCTCTCCCTGGAACTTGCCTCTGGAGCCCAAGTCTCATTGCCCAGCCTCTGCAGAGCATCTCAGGCTCTAGTGTCTGGAGGTAGTGGTAGTAATGGTTTGTGTGACTGTCTCTCTGCTTTGCCCTCCTCAGTCCAACTGCTCTGCTTTTCTCTGAGGCTTTGAGGTCCCTCTGCCTTGGCTGATTTCCCTGACGGTTATGTGGCTTCCCAGGATGTGGGTTCCTTTCCTTTTTCACAGCTCCCTGCCATGAGTGCTGTCCCCATTATGATTCCTTTCTCCTCCTCCTCTCTCTTTTTTTCTCCCTTTTGTTCTACCCAGTAATGTGGAGGATTTCTTGCCATTTTTGGAGGTTTAAGGTCTTGCCAGCATTCAGTAGACGTTCTGTGCAAATCACTCTACATGTAGATGTGTTTTTTTTGATGCACTTGTGAGCAATGAATGAGAGTGCCATGTCTTACTCTTCCACCATCTTGATTTCGCCTTCAGGTTTTGATTTTAGATCTTTTGTCACTTGTAATACATAATATAATGTTATAAAATGATAAGTTGTATTTTCATTTAGTTCAAAATATTATTCCCCCCCCCCTTTTTTTCTTGTGGCCGCAACTGTGGCATATGAAAGTTCCTGAGCCAGGGGTTGAATTGGAGCTGCAGCTGCCAGCCTGCACCACAGCCACATCTGCAACCTACATTGTAGCTTGTGGCAATGCCAGATCCTTAACCCACTGACCAGGCCAGGGATTGAACCCACATCTCCATAGAGACAACATCAGTCCTTAACCCACTGAGTCACAAGGGGAATTCCTAGTTCAAAATATAATTTTAATTTCTCTTGACATTTTTTTTCTTTGTGTTGTTTACTCTCCAAACATGCAGGGGATTTTCCAGCTATCTTTCTTCTGCTGCTTTTCGATTTAATTCCATTGTAGTTTGAGATCATGTTTTCCATGATTTCTGTTCTTTTAAGTTTGATGTAAGTTTCTTTTGCTTTTCTTTTTGGTCTTTTTGCCATTTCTTAGGCCGCTTCTGCGGCATATGGAGGTTCCCAGGCTAGACAGAGGTCTAATCAGAGCCATAGCCACCAGCCTATGCGAACCGCAGCAACACAGGATCCGAGCCGTGTCTGCAACCTACACCACAGGTCACGGCAACGCCAGATCCTTAACCCACTGAGCAAGGGTAGGGACCGAACCCGCAACCTCATGGTTCCTAGTCGGATTCGTTAACCACTGCGCCATGATGGGAACTCCTAAGTTTGATGTAAGTTTGATGAGGTTTGTGTTATGGCCCAGAATGTGGCCAGTCTTGGTCAGTGTTCCATGTCAGCTTGAGAAATATATGTATTCTTCTTTTGGATATTGTTCAGTTTTACTGTATCCTTACTGATTTTTTTCTCTGCTGAATCTGTCAGTTACTGATAGAGATATGTTGATGCCTCCAACAGTGGATTTGTCTGTTTCTCCTTCAGTTCTATCAGTGTTTGCCTCAAATATTTGGATGCTCTGTTGTTAGGTGCTTGTATCTTAAGGATTGTTATGTCTTGGGGAATTGCTCCTTTTATCACTATGTAATGCCCCTTTCTAGCCCAGATAATCTTCCTTGTTCTGAAATCTGCTTTGTCTAAAAATTAATGTAACTACTGCAGCTTTCTTTTGATTTGTATTAGCATGGTGTATCTTTCTTCATCTCTATTTTTCAGTTGGAAAAAAACACATAATACATACAACATTTACCATCTAAACCATTTCTGAATGTATAGTTCAGTAGTGTTAAATGTATTCATTGTTGTACAAAGGACTTTAAGAAGTTTTTCTTCCTACAAAACTAAAACTCTATACCCAGTAAGTAACAACTTCCCCACCATTTTCCTCCTTGGCCCCTGAAAACCGTCATTCTACTTTATATGAATTTAACTACTCCAGATAATTCATTTAAGTTGAATCATACAGTATTTGTCTTCTTGTGACTGGATTATTTCATTTAACATAATGTTTTCAAAGTTCATCCGTATTGTAGCATTTATCAAATATTCCTTTTTAAAAGCTGAGTGATATTTCATTGTTTGTCTGTACCATTTTTTTTTAAATCTTTTCATCCATCCATCCACTGATGCATACTTGGGTTGCTTCTACCTCCTGGCTATTGTGAATAATGTTGTTATGATATTGGGTGTGCAAATATCTCTTTAAGATCCTATTTTCAATTCTGTTGGATATGCAAAAGTATATAATTGCTAGATCAAGTAGTTTTTAATTTTGTTTTTAATTTTTTGATGGATCACCATGTTATTTTCCACAATAACTACACCATCTTACACTCGCACCACAAGGGTGCACATTTCCAGTTTCTTCACATTATTGCTAAAACTTGTTGTTGTCTGTCTTTTTAAGTAATAGCTACTCTAAGCAGTTCTTGTTGTGGCTTAGTGAGTTAAGAACCTGACATAGTGTCCATGAGGATATGGGTTCGATCCCTGGCCTTACCCAGTGGGTTAAGGATCTGGCATTGCCATGAGCTGTGGTGTAGGTTGCAGATGTGGCTTGGATTCTGCTTTGCCGTGGCTGTGGCGTAGGCCAGCAGCTGAAGCTCTGATTTGACCCCTAGCTCAGAACCTTCCATACGCTGCAGGTCATCCCTAAAAAAATGAGAAAAAAAAACCCTACTCTAATGAGTATGAGATGATTCTCTTCTTTTACTTTTAATTACCCATCTGTTCTTGCATATTGTTCCCTTGTTCCATTAAAGCTCATAGTACATTAATTATAGTTATTTTAAATTTCTAATATGATAATTCCAGGGTCTTGCCCTGTGTAAGTCTGGTAGTGATGCTTGCTTTGTCTCTTCAGATTGTGTCTTTTCTTGCCTTAGCATGTTTGTATTTTTTTGTTGTTGAAATCTGGGCATGATGTATTGGGAAATGGTAAATAGGTCTTTAGCATAATATTTATGTCTATCTGGATGTGAGTTAGGCTCTGTTTAATGTTTACTGTAGTTGTAGGTGTTGGGGGCTTGGTTTTCCTCTAGTGTCCTTGTTTTGTTTCCCACAGTTGAGACCTAAGCCACAGCTGCTGTAACACTGGATCCTTAACCCGTTGCGTCCGGCTGGGAATCAAAACTGTCTCCCAGCACTCCCAAGACACTGCTGATTCCATTGTGCCACAGCAGAAACTCCTAGAAACTCTCTTTAAAAAAAAATTATTGAGATGTAATTCACCCATTTTAAGTGTACAGTTCAGTGGTTTTTTATGTATTCACAGGTAAATATAACCATCACCCACAGTCAATTTTAGAACTTCACAAAGAAGTCTGTACCCTTGGAGTTCCCATCATGGCTCAGTGGAAACAAATCTGACTAGTAACCATGAGGACGCAGGTTTCATCCCTGGCCTTACTCAGTGGGTTAAGGATCCAGCATTGCCGTGAGCTGTGGTATCAATTGCAAAGACAGCTTGGATCTGGCATTGCTGTGGCTGTGGTGTAGGTCAGCAGCTACAGCTCTGATTTGACCCATAGCCTGGGGACCTCCATGTGCCACAGAGTCAGCCCTAAGAAAAAGAAAGACAAAGAAAAAATTTTTAATTAAAAAAAAGGAAGTCTGTACCCTTTCCTATCACCCACATTTGTTCCACACTCCCCGCCTTAAGTAATCAGTAATTTTCTGTCTCTGCGGATTTCCCTGTTATGGATGTTTCATATAAATGGAATCATATACTATGACTAAGTTATTTCACTAAGTGTAATGTTTTCAAGGTTCACCCATACTATAGCATATATCAGTATTTTATTCATCTTTATGGCAA
The DNA here is from genome assembly GCF_054392235.1 of Sus scrofa. NCBI lineage: Eukaryota > Metazoa > Chordata > Mammalia > Artiodactyla > Suidae > Sus > Sus scrofa. The sequence continues at coordinate 125,862,811 of NC_139396.1, read as the reverse complement.
AATATTCCACTGTCAAATGCCCATTTATAAAATGTATCCATTTGTCAATGGACATTTGAGTAGTTTCCATCTTTTGCCTAATATGAATAAAGTTGCTATAAACATTTGTGTACAAGTTTTTTTGTGAACGTATGTTTCATTACACCTGGGTAAATAACTAGGGATGGGACTCGTGGTAAGTGTATGGCTAAGTTTTAAAGAAACAGCCAGATTAAGGATGTGGCGGGATTAAGATGGTGGAATAGAAGCACCAGAGCTCACCTTCTCTCATAAAAACAAATACAACCAAATGCTGAACAGCCTTCAACCAAATGGACTGAAAACTTTCAAAAAGATATCCTACTTCTGAAGACAAAGAGGAAGCCACATCAAGGTGGTAGTAGGGGTGATTACATGATATAAGCAACCCCATACCCACCAGGTGGGCGCCCACAGATTGGAAAGTAACTGTATCACAGAGACCTACAAGAGTGAGAGTTCTGAGCCCCACATCAGGTCCCCACACCTGGGGATCTGGCATTGGGAGAAAGAGCCCCCAGAACATCTGGCATTGAAGACCAGTCGGGCTTGTGCACAGGAGCTCCATGGGACTGGGGGAAACGGAGACCCCATTCTTGGGGTGCACTGGGTCCTAGGGCAAAGCAGAGACTCCATAGGAATCTGGGTTGGACCTGACTGCAGTTCTTGGAGGATATCCTGGGAAAACAGGGGGTGACTGTGGCTTGTTGTTTGGGAAGGACATTGGAGGTTAAGCTCTTGGGAATATTCATCAGCGTGTGTTTCTCTAGAGGTGGCCATTTGGGGAAAATCTGGCCTTATCTATCAGCTCTGAGAAGCCCCAGGCCAAATAATAATCCAGGTGGGAATCACAGCCCCACCCATCAGTAAACAGGCTGCCTAAAGACCCTGCAGGCAACAGCCGCCTCTAATCTCACCCAGAGACAAAGCCCCACCCACCAGTGGACAGGCACCTGTCCCTCCCATCAGAAAGCCTACAGCAAGCCCCCTTACCAAATTAAGCCCAAGGGGGGCAGATATTAGAAGTAAGAGAGGCTACAACTCTACTGTCTGCAAAAAGGAGACCACACCAAAATCCTATAAAAATGAAAAGGCAGAGAACTATACCTCAGATAAAGGAGCAAGAAAAAACTTCAGAAAAACAGCTAAGTGATCTGGAGATTATGAGTCTCTGGGAAAAAGACTTTAGACTGATGATGCTGAAGATGATCAAGACATTGGAAATAAACTGGAGGCAAAGACTGATAATTTACAGCAAACATTGAGCAAAGAAATACAAGATTTAAAACTTAAGCAGAGATGCAAAACACAGTAACTGATATAAAAAATTCATTGGAAGCAGCCAACAGCAGAATACAGGAGGCAGAACGAATAAGCGAGGTGGAGGACAGACGTGGAAATCACTGATGCAGAACAGCAAAGAGAAAAAAGGGATTGAAAAGAAAGGAAGGCAGTCTCAGAGAACTCTGGGACAACGTTAAACACACCAACATCTGTATTACAGGGGTGCCAGAGGGAGAAGAGAGAAAGGGACAAAAAGTATCTGAAGAGATAATAGCCAAAAACTCCCCTAACGTGGGAAAGGAACCACTCACTCAAATCCAGGAAGCACAACTAGTACCATATACAATAAACCCAAGGAGGAATACCTCAAGACACATATTAATCAAACTGACCAGAATTAAAGACAAAGAGAAAATCTTGAAAGCAGCTAGGGAAAAGAAACAAATAACACACAAGGGAACCCCGATAAGGTTATTGGCAGATTTTTCAGAAGAAACTCTGCAGGCTAGAAGGGAGTGGCATGATATACTTCACGTGATGAAAAGAAAAAACCTCCAACCAAGATTACTTTACCCAGCAAGGCTCTCATTCAGATTTGAAGGAGAAATCAAAAGGTTTACAGGTAAGCAAAAGCTAAGGGAATTCAGCAACACTAACCAGCTTTACAACAAATACTAAAGGAACTTCTCTAGGCAGAAAAGAAAAGGCCACACTAGAAACAAAAATACCACAAATGACAAGTCTCATCAGTAAAGACTTATATACAGTAAAGGTAGGAAATCATCCATGCACAAATATGCTACCAAAATTAGAAATCGTGAGAAGAGGAGGGTACAAATGCAGGGCACTGGAGATGCACTTGCAGTTAAGAGACCAACAACTTAAAACAATCTTGGATATGTACAGACTCCTATATCAGAACTTCAGGGTAACTGCAAGCCAAAAATGTACAATTGATACCTACACAAATAAGAAAAATCAACTCAAATACAATACTAAAGAGAGTCATCAAGCCACAAGAGGAGAGAACAAGAGAAGAAGGGAAGTAAAAAGAGCAACAAAAACAAATCCAGGAGTTCCCATCATGGCGCAGTGGTCAATGAATCCGACTAGGAACCATGAGGTTGCGGGTTTGGTCCCTACCCTTGCTCAGTGGGTTAACGATCCGGCGTTGCCATGAGCTGTGGACGCGGCTCGGATCCCGCGTTGCTGTGGCTCTGGTGTAGGCCGGTGGCTACAGCTCCGATTCCACCCCTAGCCTGGGAACCTCCATATGCCGCGGGAGCCGCCCAAGAAATAGCAAAAAGACAAAACAAACAAACAAACAAAAAACAAATCCAAAACAGTTAATAAAATGTCAATAGGAACATACATATCAGTAATTACCTTAAGTGTAAATGGACTAAATGCCCCAAACAAAAGACATAGACTGGCTGAATGAATACAAAAACAAGATCCATATATATGCTGTCTTCAAGAGACCCAGTTCACTTCTAGGGAAACATACAAATTCAAAGTGGGGAGTTCCCATCATGGCTCAGTGGTTAACAAATCCGACTAGGAATCATGAGGCTGCAGGTTCCATCCCTGGCCTTGCTCAGTGGGTTGAGGATCTGGCGTTGCTGTGACCTGTGGTGTAGGTCGCAGACGTGGCTCGGATCCTGCATTGCTGTGGCTGTGGCGAAGGCTGGTGGCTTCAGCTCCGATTTGACCCCTAGCCTGGAAACCTCCATATGCCGTGGGAGTGTCCCTATAAAAGGCAAAAAGACAAAAAATGAAACAAACAAAAAAACAGCCAAACTGTTTTCCAAAGTGGCCATACCACTTTGCATTCCAAACAGCAGTGTATGAGAGTTCCAGTTGCTCTCCATCTTCATCAGCAGTCTTTATTATCAGTTAAAATTTTTGAATTATTCTCCTAGGTGTATGGTAGTGGATATACCACTACACACTATTGGAAAAATGTTAAACATCTTGAATATCTTTTCATGTGCTAATTTGTCTTCCATACATCTTATTAGATGATGTGTTTGTTCTTTTGCTTGTTTAGTTTTGTTTCTTTTTATTTTACGACTGCACCCAAGGTCATATGGAAGTTTCCTGGCCAGGGATTGAACCACAGCTGCAGCTGCAGCCCCAGCCACAGCTGCCACAAAGCCAGATCCTTTAAGCAACTGCCCTGGCAGGGGATCAAACCTTTACCTTTACCTCTGTCCTGACCTGAGCCTCTGCAATTGGATTCTTAACCCACTGTGCCATGGGGGGAGCTCCATCTTTTGCTTGTTTTTATTTTTTTGCTTTTTAGGGCCATACCTGCAGCCTCTGAAGGTTCCAGGCTAGGGATGGAATCGGAGCTGTAGCTGCTGGCCTACACCACAGCCACAACACCAGATCCAAGCCATGTCTGCAACCTATACCACAGCTCACGGCAATGCCAGATCCTTAACCCACTGAGCAAGGCCAGGGATCGAACCCACAACCTCTTTTTTCCTAGTCAGATTCGTTTCCACTGTGCCACGACAGGAACTCTTTTTGCTTGTTTTTAGATTGAGTTGGTTACTGAGTTTTTAGAGTTTCTTTATGTATTCTTGATATGAAAGACATAAGTCTTTTATCAGATATGTATTTGGAAATATTTTCTCTCATGTTATGGCTCTTCTTTCTAGGGCTTTTCAAATAGTAGAAGTTCTTGATTTTTAAAAAAAGTACATTTTATTTTCTCTTCTATGGGTCATGCTTTTGGTATCATATCTAAGAAATATTTGTCCAACCCAACATCACAAAGTTTTTTCTGATGTTTTATTTTTATAAAAGTTATGCAACTTTAGATTTATCATTTATGTCCATGATTAACTTCAGGTTAAATTTTGCAGTTGAGAAATAAGATATGTTTGGAGTTGATTTTTTGTTTCTTTGGTTCTTTTTTTTAGCATGTGGACACCTTTTTTTAAAAATGATAGTTGATTTACAGTGTTGTGCCGATTTCTGCTGTGCAGCAAAGTGATTCAGTCATACATACATATGCATTCTTTTTTTTAAATTATCTTCCATCATGTTCTATCCCAAGAGAAAGGATAGAATTCGCTGTGATACACAGTAAGACCTTATTGCTTATCCACTCCAAATGAGTAGTTTGCATCTACCAACCCCAAACTGCTAGTCCATCCCATTTCTTCCACCCTCCCTTGGCAACCACAAGTCTGTCCTCCATGTCCATGAATTTGTTTCTTTTCTGTAGATAGGTTCAACTGTGCCATAGCTCTGTTTCCAGATATAGGTGGTATCACATGGTATTTTTCTTTCTCTTTCTGACTTACTTCACTTAGTAGGAGAGTCTCTAGTTCTATCCATGTTGCTGCAAACAGCATTATTTTGTTATTTTTATGGCTGAATAGTATTCCATTGTGTATATGTGCCACATCTTTTTAATCCATTCCTCTGTCAATCAACATTCAGGTTGTTTCCATGTCTGGGCTATTGTGAATAGTACTGCAGTGAACATAGGGATGCATGTATCTTTTTCAAAGAAAGTTTTTGTCCAGATATATGCCCAGGAGTGTAATTGCTAGATCACATGGTAGCTCTGTATTTAGTTTTCTGAGGTACCTCCATAATTTTTTCCATAGTGTTTGTACTAATTTACATTCCCACCAACAGTGTAGGAGGCTTCCCTTTTCTACACGCCCTCTCTAGCATGTGTTATTTGTAGACTTAGTGATAATGGCCATTCTGACTGGTGTGAAGTGGTACCTCATTGTAGTTTTGATTTCCATTTCTCTAACAGTGATGTTGAGCATTTTTCATGTTCCTGTTGGCCATCTGTATGTCTTCTTTAGAGAAATGTCTATTCAGGTCTTCTGCCTATTTTTCATTTGGGATGTTTGGGTTTTTTTGCTATTGAGTTGTGTGAGTTGTTTGTATATTTTGGAGATTAAACCCTGAATGGTTGTATCCTTGTCTTTTTTTTTTTTTTTCTTTTTTTTTTTTTTTTTTAATGGTTTCCTTTGCTGTGCAAAAGCTTGTAGGTTTGATTAGGTCCCATTGGTTTATTTTTCTTTTTATTTCTATTGCTTTGGGAGACTGACCTAAGAAAGGTCATGACCTATACAATTGATGTCAGAGATGTTTTGCCTATGTTCTCTTCTAAGAGTTTTATGGTGTCTTGTCTTATGTTTAAGTCTTTAAGCCATTTTGAGTTTATTTTTGTGCATGGTGTGAAGGTGTGTTCTAGTTTCATTGATTCACATGCAGCCATCCAGTTTTCCCAGTACCACTTGCTGAAAAGACTTTTTCCCATTTTATATTCTTGCTTCCTTTGTCAAAGAGTAATTGACCATAGGTGTCTGCGTTTATTTTTGGGTTCTCTATTCTGATCATTTGGTCTGTATGTCTTTTTTTTTTTTTTAATCAGCACCACACTGTGCTGATTACTTTTTTTGCAATATTGTCTGCAGTCTGGGAGAGTTCTGCCTGCTCCTTGGTTTTGGTTCCTCAGGATTGCTTTGGCAATTCTGGGTCTTTTATGGTTCCACATAAATTTTTGGATTGTTTGTTCTAGTTCTGTGAAAAATGTCCTGGGTAATTTGATAGGGATTTCAGTGAATCTGTAGGTTACTTTGTGTAGTATGGCCATTTTAATGACATTAATTCTTCTAATCCAGGAGCATGGAATATATTTCCATTTCTTTGAATCCTTTTTAATTTCCTTAATTAATGTTTTCTAGTTCTTGCTATATAAGTCTTTTACCTCCTTGGTCAGATTTATTCCTAGGTATTTAATTTTGGGGGCTGCAATTTTAAAAGGTATTATATTTTTATATTCCTTTTCTAATATTTCACTGTTATTATCCAGAAATGGAACCGATTTCTGAATGTTAATCTTGTATCCTGCTACTTTGTTGAATTCATTGATCAGATCAAGTAGTTTTTGTGTGGTCTCCTTAGGGTTTTCTATGTATAGTATCATGTCACCTGCATACAGTGACCATTATACCTCTTCTCTTCCACTCTGGATACCTTTTATTACCTTTGTTTGTCCGATTGCTGTGGCTATGACTTCCAATATTATGTTGGATAAAAGTGATGAGAGTGGGCATCCTTGTCCTGCCAGATTTTAGTGGGAAGGCATTCAGCTTTGATCCATTGAGTATTATATTGGCCATGGGTTTGTCATAAATGGCTTTGATTATGTAAAGGTATGTTCCCTCTATACCCACTTGGGTAAGAGTTTTTATCATGAATGGATGTTGGACTTTGTCAAATGCTTTTTCTATATCTATTAAGATGATCATGCAGTTTTTGACTTTTCTTTTGTTAATGTGGCATATGACGATTGATTTGTGTATGTTGAGCCATCCTTCTGGACTTGTGATGAATCTCACTTGGTCATGGTATATGATTTTTTTTTTATGTATTGTTAGATTTGGTTGACTAAAATTTTGTTGAGAATTTTTGTGTCTGTATTCATCAAAGATTCTGGCCTGCAATTTTCTTTTTGGTACTATCTTTGTCTGGTTTTTGGTATTAGGGTGATAGTGGCTTCATAGAATATCTTTGGGAGTGTTCCTTTTTCTTCACCCTTTTGGAAAAGTTTAAGAAGAATGGGTATACATTCTTTGTATGTTTGGTAGAATTCGCCTATGAAGCCATCTGGTCCTGGACTTTTGTTTGTAAGGAGTATTTTTAGTACATGTTCTGTTCAGTTGATCTATTTCTTCTTGATTCAGTTTTGGCAGGCTATATGTCTCTAGAAACTTGTCCATTTCTTCTAGGTTGTCAAATTTGTTGGCATGTAATTTTTGGCAGTATGTTTTTTTGCATTTCTGCAGTATCTGTTGAGATTTCTCCTTTAGTTTATTTATTTATTTATTTATTTATTTATTTATTTATTTATTTGAGTTCTTTCTCTCTTCTTCTTGGTGAGTCTGGCCAGAAGTTCGTCAATTTTGTTCACCCTTTCAAAGAACCATTGTTCACCCTTTCAATGAACCAGCTCTTGGTTTTATTGATGTTTTTCATTGTTTTTTGAATCTCTATTTTGATTTCCTCTCTGGTCTTTATGATTTCCTTCCTTCTGCTGACTTTACGTTTTGTTTGTTCTTCTTTTTCAGTTCTTTTAGGTGGTAGGTTAAGTTGTTGATTTGAGATTTTTCTTCTTTTTTGAGGAAGGTCTGCATTGATGTAAACCCCTCTAAGAACTGCTTTTGTGGCTTCCCATAGATTTTGAATGGTTGTGTTTTCATTATCATTTGTCTTGAGGTATTTTTTTATTTCCCGCTTGATTTCCTCATTGACCTGTTAGTTTTTTAGTAGGATGTTGCTTGGTTTCCATGCAGTCAGTTTTTTCTCATTTCTTCTGTGGTTGATTTCTAGTTTTATACCATTGTGGTCAAGAAGATACTGGAAATCATTTCTATACTCTCAAGTTTCTTGAGGCTATTTTTGTGCCCCACTATGTGGCCAGTCCTTGAGAATGTTCCATGTGCACTTGAAAAGAATGTGTATTCTGATTTGTTTGGATGTAATGTCCTGAAAAATGTCAAGTCTGACTTTTCTATTGTGTCGTTTAGGATCTCTATTGCCTTACCGATTTTCTGTCCGAAGGCTCTGTTCATTGATGTGAATGGGGTGTTAAAGTTTCCTGTTATTATTGTATTCCTAGCAATTTCTCCTTTTATGTCTGTTAATATTTGTTTTATATATCTGGATGCTCCTGTATTAGGTGCATATATGTTGATGATTGTAATATCCTTTTTTCCCCCTTTTTTGGTCACCCTGTGGCATTTGGAATTCCTTGCCAGGGATCAGATCCAAGGTACAGTTTCCATCTGCACTGAAGCTGCAGCAGTGCCAGATCATTTACCCCACTGTGCTGGGCCAGGGATCAAACCTTGTCCTGGCACTGTAGAGACATCACTAATCCTGTTGTTCCACAGTGGAAATTCCTAATATCCTCTTCTTGAATTTATCTTTTTATCCTTAAATGTTATCCTTCTTTTTCTTTATGGGCTTTGTTTTAAAGTCTGTTTTCTCTGATAGGAGTCTTGTGACTCTAGCTTTCTTATTTCCATTTATATGAAATATCATTTTCCATCCCTCACTTTCAATCTATGTGTGTCCTTTGCCCTAAAGTGGGTCCCTTGTAGGCAACATATTGTAGGCTTTTGTTTTTTTATCTAGTCTGCCACTCTATGTATTTTGATTGGAGCATTCAGGTAATTGACATTAAGGTAATTATTGACATATATATATTTATTGCCTTTTTTTTTTAGGGCTGGACTTGTGGCACATGGAGGTTAGCAGTCTAGGAATCAAATTGGAGTTACAGCTGCTGGCCTACACCACAGCCACAGCAATGTGGGATCCGAGCCAAGTCTGCGACCTACACTACTGCTCATGGCAACGCTGTATCCTTCACCCACTGAGCGAGGCCAGGGATCGAACCCACATCCTCATGGATACTAGTTGAATTGGTTCCACTGCGCCATGATGGGATCTCCCTATTTATTGCTATATTAAACCTTGTTTTCCACTTGCTTCTACATTTCTCCTTTGTTCCTTTCTTTTTGTGTGTGTGGTTGATTTTATGCTTGTGTACTTTTGTTTGTTTGTTTGTGAATCTATTCTTTGTTTTTGATTTCTGGCTGCCTTGTTTTTCAAGTATTTTAACCCCTTCCTATATCTGCTTGCTTTAGCCTGAGAGTCGTATACGCTTGAACACATTCTTAAAAAAAAAAAAGTCTAGGTGTTCTTACTTTCCTTCTCCACATTCTATGATATTGAAGTCCTTTTTAAATATCTTTATGTTTGTCATTTTGCTGTTCCTTGTGTTTATCATTGCTTTCACAAATATGTGATTTTCGTTCCTTTTTGATCTGTATACTGATTTATTTGATTACTTTGCAGTTGTGATTTCCTTTATCCTGTATCTTCTTACTTCTCTCCTATTTTAGAGAACTTTCAGTATTTCTTTTACAATAGGTTATTGCTGTATTCTTGTAGGTTTTTTTTTTTTTTTTTTGGTCTTTTTGTCTCTTTAGGGCCACACCCACAGCATGTGGAGGTTCCCAGGCTAGGGGTCTAATTGGAGCCTCAGCTGCCCGCCTACACCAGAGCCACAGCAATGCCAGATCCGAGCTGCGTCTGTGACCTATACCACAGTTCATGGCAACACCAGGTCCTTAACCCAGTGAGCATGGCCAGGGATCGAACCTGCAACTCATGGTTCCTAGTCGGATTCGTTTCTGCTGCACCATGACGGGAACTCCTATTGCTGTTTTCTTTTAGTTTTTGCTTATCTGAGAAATCCTTTATTTCTCCTTCTATTTTAAATGATAATCTGCTGGGTAGTGTATTCTGGGTCGCATATTTTTACCTTTTAGAACTTTGAATATGTCTTGCCACTCTCTTCTGGCTTGCAGTGTTTCTATAGATAAATCACCTGATAGCTTTGTTGGGGTTCCCTCTTTTAATTAACTCTTTGTTTTTCTCTTGCTGCCTTTAGAATCCTCTCCTTTGGCTTTTTCCATTAATATGCTCCATTATAGTTCTGTTTGGCTTCATCTTCTTTGGCACCCTTTGTGTTTCCTGTATCTGGATATCTGTTTTCTTTTTTAGATTTGGGAAGTTTTCAGCCATAATTTCTTCAAATACTTATATTGCCCTCATTTTTTAAATTTGGTTTTCTGTCTGCTGTCCTGATTGGGTCATTTCCATTCTCTCCTCCAAGTCACTTATTCATTCCTCCGCATTATTCATTTTGCTTTTCGATGTCTTTAGCTCAATTTTTGTTTTGGCAAATGAATTTTCTATTTTTTCTTGGCTCCACATTATAGTTTCTAGTTCCTTTTTACAGTAATCTGCATTACTGTCGATAGCCATTCTTAACTCTTTCAGTATTTTCATAACATCCTTTTCGAACTCAGCATCTGTTAGGCTGAAGAGGTCTGCTTCATTGCTTGCTCCTTCAAGGGCATTCTCCTGTTCTTTTACTGGGAATGGTTCCTTTGCTTCTTCATCTTGCTTATATTTTTCTTACTCTGAGTTTAGAGTGAACAGTTATCTACTGTAGTCTTGCAGGGGTGCTATTTGTATGTGGGAGTATCCCTGGGCAGCTTGTATGGGTTACTATTTTTTTGGCCTGAGGGCTGTTTTTGCTTTGGATGCTTGTTGTCTCTTTCCTCAGTGTGTGCAGGCCATTTATGGAGCAGACAGGTGCATAGCCTGGGCATATGTCCTGGGAGATAGGAGTGGCGGGCTACGCCTGGTTGCAGGGCCCTCAGTAGGGACGGCAAACCCCAGAGACATGGGGGCAGTGCCCAGTCACGGGGCCCTTGGCAGTGGCAATGACAGGGCATGTGCCTTCCCAGAGAGGTGGGGGTGACAGGTGGCACCTGGTTGCAGGGCCCTTTGCATTGGTGTTGATCCCTGGGTTAGTAGGTTGTAGGCAGTGGCAGGCCGTGCCCACGTCTGGAGTCTGAGATGGCTGCCGCGGCTTGTACCCCTGTATCCCACACAAGAGTACTTTGCCACCTGAGAGCTTATGTGCGCACGGAGAAAGAAGTTCCTATGGCAGTCCACCCTCCCCCACCTTCTCACACTTCCCAGCAATGGCACCTTGCTTCTCTGGCACCCAGGCCTCCTCCTGCCCTCCATGGTCACAGTGGGCTGATGCACCCCACTCCCAGCCCTCTCAGGCTGTCTCCACACAGCCGACCCTAGTCCTCTCTGCAGGACTGACCTCCAAAGCCCAAGCCTCAGTGCCCAGCCCCTGCCTGATTGTCCCAGGCTGAGGTGCCTGGGCAGTGGTACCAGTCGTCTGTGTGGCCCTCTCTGCTTTGTCCTCCCCAGACTGGCTGCTGCACTTTTCTCCCACCTCATCTCCCCACCAGGCCAGTCGGGGGCCTCCCAGTATGAGGATTCTTACCGTCTTTCACAGCTCCCTCCCAGGAGTGCTGGTCTTGTCCTGAGACCCTTTTCTCTCTTTTCCTTTTGTCCTACCCAGTTATGTGGAGGTTTTCTTGCCCTTTTTAGAAGTCTTAGATTTTCTGCCAGTGTTCAGTAGATCTTCTGTGAGAATCATTCAATATAAAAATTTGTTTTGATGTATCTGTGGCAAGTGAATTCCATGTTCTACTCTGCCGTCTTGACTCCACTTGACACCTTTTTTTTTTCCTTTTAACACTTCTTTTATTTACTTTTTAATTTTTTTTTTTTTTTTTGGTCTATTTGCCTATTCTAGGGACGCTTCCCATGGCACATGGAGGTTCCCAGGCTAGGGGTCTAATTGGGGCTGTAGCCACCGGCCTATGCCAGAGCCACAGCAATGTGGGATCCGAGCCACATCTGCGACCAATGCCACAACTTATGACAACACCAGATCCTTACCCACTGAGCAAGGCCAGGGATCAAACCTGCAACCTCATGGTTCCTGGTTGGATTTGTTAACCACTGTGCCACGATGGGAACTCCCCAACATTTCTTTTTAAAAAAAAATTATGGTTCAGTGGTTTCAGGACCCAAGTTCTCTCTGAGGATGCAGGTTTGATCCCTGGCCTCACTCAGTGAGTTAAAGATCTAGCATTGTTGTGGCTAGGGCATAGGCCTCAGCTGCAGCTCTGATTCAGCTTTGGACTGGGAACTTCTATATGCTGCAGATGCAGCCTTAAAAAAGGAAAAAAAAATTTTTTTTGGCATGGATTTGATTTACAATATGGTGTTACACCAAAGTATTCAGTTTTACATATACACACATCCATTCTTTTTCAGGCTATTTTCCCACATAAGTTATTACAAAATATTGAGTAGAGTTCCCTGCAGTTCCTTTTCATTTTTCTATTTTACATATAGTAGTGTGTATATGTTAATCCCAGACTAATTTATCCCCTGCCGTTTCCCCTTTGATAACCATTATTTTGTTTTCTATGTTTGTGAGTCTGTTTCCCTTTTGTAAGTACATTCATTTGTACAATTAGAGTCCACATTTAAGTGATATCATATATGTCGTGTCTTTCTCTGACTTGGTTCACCCGCTATGATAATCTCTAGGTCCATCCATGTTGCTGCAAAAGGCATTATTTTGGTCTTTTTTTATGGCTGAGTAGTATTCCATTGCATATATGTACCACATCTTCTTTATTCTTTCCTCTGACGATGGACATTTAGGTTGCTTCCATGTCTTGGCTATTGTGAATAGCACTGCTGTGAGCATTGGGGTGCATGTGATCTTTTTGAAGTATGGTTTTCTCTGGATGCCCAGGAGTGGGATTGCTGGTTCACATGGCAGTTCTGTTTCTAGAGTTTTAAGGAAACTTTATACTCTTTGTCAAAGGGCTTGTACTAATTTACATTCCCACCACCAGCAGTGTAGGAGGGCTCCCTTTTCCCCACACCTTCTCCAGCATTTATTATTTGTAGATGGACACCCACTTTTTGAAAAGATTATCATCGCCATTGAATTGCTGTAGCACCATTGTAGAAAATCAGTTGACTATTTGTCAGTATATTTGTAGCCAGTCAATTTGTAGGAAGTTCCCAGGCCGGATGTAGAATCGGAACTTTAGCTGCAGGCCTATGCCACAGCCACGGCAGTGCCAGCTGCAAGCTACATCTGTGACCTATGTCGCAGCTTGTGGCAATGCTGGATCCTTAGCCCACTGAGCAATGCCGAGGATCAAACTCGCATCCTCACATTGTGTCAGGTTTCTAACCTGCTGAGCCACGAGAACTCCTGGAATTTTCTATATAGACAGTCATTGTTAAAACAGTTTTGTCTTATATTCTGATTTGTATGCTTTCCCTTTATTGCCATGTTGCACAAGGAAGGACCTCAAATATATCTTTGAGAAAGTGGACCCTATATATATGATTTTAATTTCTTGAAATCTGCCAGGACTCGTATTATGTATGGCTCAGCATGTGGTCAGTTTTGGTGAATGTTCCACATAAGCTCCCAAAGAATGGATTCTGTAGTTGTTTATCTCTAGATATATGTCAATTAAGTCACATTTATTAATTCTATTATTCAAATCATCTATATCCTGTTACATTGGTGGGGGAGGGTCTCCTGCTGGTTCTACTAAAAGAGGTGTTAAAATCTCTGTGACCCTAGACCTGCCCATTTCCTTTTTTGTAGTTGTCTACTTTTGCTTTATGGATTTTGAAGTGAGTATCAATTTAGAGTTGTTGTAACCTCATGGTTAACTGAATCACTTTATCATTATGAAATACCCTTCGTACTGCATTTAACATTTTTTACCTTCAAGTCTACTTCTAAAATTAATCATCTGTTTCTTCCCTCTTCGCCAGTCCCTAAGCTTCTCCCATTGTGTTTGGCACAATGCAGGAAGTGATCAATAAATGCTGTGCATATGACTGTCACTCAGTTTTCTATTTTTCAAATGTGAAATAGCCGTCCGTATATGTGATTTGTTTGCGTATCCCCTATACAGTTTCATTTTTGCCTTTAGTCTTTACGTAAATGGATTCATACTGTACATATCCCATTATTTTTCTTCACTCAACCTTGTTTTTGAGATTTATCCATGTTTTTTATTACTCATTGATTTTCACTGCTGTATAGTATTTCATTATATAAATAACTCCCCAGGCCATTCAGTCCCATACATATCTTAAAATACTATTTTCCAAATTTATCTCTCTCGTCTTGGCCTTTCCTTTGAGCTCCAGATTCAACATTGCTACTCTGACATAACAGCCATCTCAAATTAATGACCAAAAGAGAATTCTTGATTTCTGCTCTCCCCTTCACAATTTGTTACCTTTTCAATATTCCACATCACACCATGACAACATTCACACAGCTGTTCAAGAACTAAGTCAAGATGGAAACACATTTGTTTTTATGATGAAGGGTAAGCAGGGGGACAGACTGACTTGACTGGGGTAAAAATGATGGGATATGATGAGAGGAAGTTGGAGATGGGGAGTGGCTCGGACCTGTAGGGCTTGTATATTATGATAAGTTCAGATTCAGCATGAGTGTTCTAGGAAGCCACGGAAGGCTTGGCAAGCTAGAAGACCAGCTGGAATACAGGAGTCGTGAAGAATTAAGATGATGGTGGGAACTATCACAGTAGTAGTAAACATGGAGAATGGTGATCAGACTTGGAATATATTTTGAGGCCACAGGATAGAACTTGGTGATGGACTGGAGTGTGTAAAAATTAGACTTAAGCTCCTCATCTCCTTTTCCTTCTAGACCCTCCTATTAACTGTATTATTAGGTGCTCTCATTGCCTCTCCCATGATTTTTGTCTATTCTTTCATATTTCCTATTAGTTCATCTGTATCCCATCACAGGTGGTTTTGTAACATTCTCTCAGTTCACATTCTTTCTGCACCCATGTCTAATCTGCACTGATAACTATCAAGTTTTCACTTCTAGTAACTTTTCATTTATGAATGTTTCAACTCTAATTTTTACATATCTTCCTTATTTCTGTATCTAATTACCTTAATCATACTATTTTATGGTTTTTCAGATTCTTCTATTTGCAATTCCTAAATAACTAATTCTCCTATTTGTACCTGCTGACTCTTCCTCTTGGTAGTCCACTGCCCCTTGTGGATTGAGTGTGTGTGTGAACTCAATTCTTAGAATCTTTCCCCATATGATAGTCCTACAGGACCTTATCTGAAATTATTCCTATAGGGAAGTTTTGTATTTGCTTCTGCTTGGGTCCCAGAGTTGATTTGTTATTTTCTTGGCTTGTACTTCCTATAGCTATACGCTGAGCATAAACCCAACCTTCAGCTTACCTGTGGTGCAGGCTGGGGGTTCTGATTGCTCATAGAAGACTTCATGATTCTGGGCTCATAGACAGATCTACTAGTCCTGTTTGAATACATGAACTCTTTGTGGCTCTATGGAAAGGATTAAGTTATAGTTCAACTTTATTCTGTAAGCCTGAAACCAACGCTTTTGCCCCTATGTCGATATCAGGATCTCAGCCCCTGTACTCTTCAACAGAACTTTACTGGTTTGAAGGAATTTACCAGAGATTGGCAGGAATGCTTTCTTGAAGCAGTAGGCAGTTTTTGATGTCTGTCCTGACTGTGTGAATAGCGAATGTTTTCTGTTAAGTGGCATAACTCAATTTTTTGCTTTATAGATTCACATTTGAGTATTCTGGCACTTGATAACAGATATTCCTGCAATCAATTTCAGATTCCACTGATGCCAGCATTTATTGTTGGAAATGGAAGTCGTCTGTCTTTAATCAGGAGGTGTAAGATTATATTGGGATTATAATCCCAATCCCTTGTTACTTTTCCTATAATTTCTATTATGCTCTTTATAGTTCCTCCACCATTCCCTCTAAGTGGTCACATTCCCATGCAGCATCACTGCAGTATATACTTTTTAATAAGATTATGTTAACCATTCAGAAGGAATAAGGCTATGTTGTACAAATTCAATCAGTTCCATCATCAGAGACTTTCACCCTTGTTACCCTTATAAATTCTCATTGAAAATCTATTTTTTTTGAGAAATGTTTGTGGATATATATACTTATAAGAAAATTATACCCAGAACCCCAAATTTTAATATTTTTTTAGTATTAAAAACTTTTAACATTTTTCTATAGGAAATACTAGTGATGACTCTTAATTTCTGAATCTATAATTATTTTTAACTGTCTGAAATTTTCTATAATAAACACACAAAAAAGAGATGTACAGTACCGCAGACATAGTATTATCATCACACTGTTTTGTTTTTTAAATGCACACATTAAAAAACATAACTACTATATCATTATCACATTCACAAACTTTGCAGCTATAAATATCTTTAATATCATCCAATACTGTGTTCAATTTTCCCTAGTGTAGCAATTATTCTTAAATTATAATACTGTGACTCCAAAACGGGTCACTTATTTGAGAATACTTAGTTCTTAACCTGTTTTGTTTTGTTTTTTTTGCCTTTTCTAGGGCCGCTTCTCGCAGCATATGGAGGTTCCCAGGCTAGGGGTTTAATCGGAGCTGTAGCCACCAGCCTACACCAGAGCCACGGCAACATTGGATCCGAGCTGCATCTGCGACTCACACCACAGCTCACAGCAATGCCGGATCCTTACGAGGTCAGGGATCGAACCCACAACCTCATGGTTCCTAGTCGGATTTGTTAACCACTGCGCCATGACAGGAACTCCTTAAGCTGTTTTTCTTTATTTGGAAAGCTGGAGTGTAACTTTACACAATCAAAAAGTTGTTTTTTAAACGTTACAGTCACACTAAGTCTCCCTGTGACCTTCTTTTCCCAGAGGCATTCACTACTCATTTCCCTGTCTTTTGTTCTAGAAATATTGTACTCTTTTAAAATATAAACCTGCCTAATATCTGTCTTCCAGCTAGCTCTGACTTTCAAATTGGAAAAAACTTTCTAGCTTTCATAGTGTGAATTCTTCTGCTCCTTTCTATCTTTTTAATGATATATTGCTCCCTATGTATTCTTAGAAAATATTACTATGAACTATGTTAAATAGCTGGCTTATGGAAATAACAAATCATTAATTAAAAAAACCTTCAACTCAGGCATACTGGCTTAGCTACCCAGTGGTATGTACAACCGATGTCCTATATAAAGAATTTTCTTTTGGTCTTGTAGCAAACTCGAATATAAGCCCTAAATAATGAAGAAATAACCATTTAATTAGTAAGAAAAAAGATCTTGAGCTTTTTAAGACTCTTACCTAATCTTTTCCTAGTGATCAGTTCCTACAAATAACACACAGTTGCATATATTTTAGTTTAAATCTTATTTTTTATTCTCTTGTGGAATGCTATGTTTAATGTTACAGTATGGTTGTCAGAGCTACTGAAATGTGACACATGTCCATGTCTAAATGCTGCAGAACAGTATAACTTTAAACAAAAAAGTTATTTTACAGCTGAGGTCTGATGGTTTTTAAACCGATGCCTATGTGTATGGCCAGCCACAAACCTGGGGGATGTTTATTACCTGTACATGTATATACAAATATATTCCATACATATATATGCACACAGGCATGTATTAATTTATGTGTGAAATTTATAAAATTATGTACATACACATACATGCATATCTATATACATATACCCACCCTCACTAATGAACTTGCTTTTCTACTCCTAATCAGCTCCATGCCCAATTATTGCTGCCCAGTATAACTACATGATTTTAGTGCCAATGCCAAGCACCCTTTTGGATGCAGGACAGGTACCTCTGTGCATATAGATATGTGTATTTATGTATGTTTGTGTATATAAAGGAATTGTGTCTCCCTTTTATGCTTCAGTCATGCATTACTAGAGTAAACAGTCTTTTCACCATAGGTTTTGAAATTCTAAACAGTGTAAAATCTACTTCTGGAAAACTGTATATGTTCATAGTTACAAAAAATATATTATATATATATATGATTGAAACCTATTGAGTACATATGTTCTCTGAATCTGGCTATATCCTAGCCCTTAGATAAATTAAAAAAACACCCTGTTAATTAGGATGTTATGATAGGCTTAAATAGAACATTACCTGTATTTAGAATAGTTGATATATTTTAAAAGTTGACAAAATGTTGTTAAAGATTTGAAAAACACTATGCCTCTGCATTAAATATATAAAGGATTCCACCGACGGCCTGGTTTAATTCATTGTCTAAGATTTTCATGTTCCAAGAGTGACCAATATTGTAGTCATTATTCTCAAAATTATGGCTCATTAAGGCTTTTATACAAAAAAAAGCCCTAATTTTAATCATTTATGAAAACAAGTTCTATTTAAAAGAAAAAAATTGTACATGAACACTAAAGTACTCATGGATATTATCCTGTACAAAGTAACTGTATAAAGCTAGGAGGCCTGTTCTCAGCAAGAACACCTCATGGTAGCACATGTAAACCTGGTTTGCTTCCTCTGCTCTGCAGCTGTTCAGCATGTAAAATTTAAACCATTTCACATTAACATTTAAATTTAATACAGTGCAAATGTTTGAGAATAACTTGTTCCCCCCAGTGAAACAAGAACCAGCGTTATGCTGGATATTCTTCAGATCTATTTACACATTGAGCTAAAAGTTCACCATAAACTTTGAAATTTGCTGAATATCAGCAAAAATGTTACTGAACTAGCAGCAATTGCATTTACAATATTTGATCGTTATTTGAGAGAATGCATAAAATTTTCCAGGCTGTACTCTGAATCGTATTGCTCTTGATCCCAAAGGTCACTCAGGTTTTCAAGAATTGATTTCATACTCGCTTTTCCAGAAGTAGAAGTATCAGCTTTTTCTGCTTTGCCATCCTAAAGAAAAATTGGCAGGAAGATAAAATGTTAAGATTAATTTCAGAAATCATATTTCCTGTAAAATATTACACTTGTTACTAACATTGCACTTTTCAACTGAGTTCAAGTGATGGGGAAGTTTACAATCTCCATAAGATAGCCTATTCTATTTTCCCACAGCCCTAATAATGTATCATTTTATGCTTTTTATTTGAGAAGAATTACTGCCTTTGTCATTCTTCTCCCTTGTATATATACATGTGTATATGTTATGTACATATTAAAATATATAGTTAAGGAGTTCCCATCATGGCTCAGTGGTAACAAACCGACTAGCATCCATGAGAACATGGGTTCGATCCCTGGCCTTGCTCAGCAGGTTAAGGATCTGGTGCTGCCGTGAGCTGTAGTGTAGATCACAGATGCAGCTCAGATCCTGCGTTGCTGTGGCTATGGCATAGGCTGGCAGCTGCAGCTCCAATTCAACCCCTAGCCTGGGAACTTCCATATGCCTTGGGTGTGGCCCTAAAAAAAAAAAAAGTATGTATGTGTGTGTGTGTGTGTATATATATATATATATGTGTGTGTGTGTGTGTGTATATATATATGTATATATATAATCAAATTATCAGCTTTTTCCCAAAACCATTTGAGAACAAGTTGTAGATAGATATTATGCCCCTTTATCCAAGGAACAAGGTCATTCTCTTATATAACTAAAGTACAAAGATCAAAATAAGGAAATTTAATATCTTAATATTAAAATGTTCTAATATATAGTCCATAATCAAATTTTGCCCTAAAGATCATGTACGGCAATAGTTCTTGCTTCCATGGAGCACCCCTTCCATCTGGTTTTGCTCACTGAAAGTCACCCATAAGAATATTTTTTTCAAACAGGATAAAATACATTTGAAGCAACCCCTGTTTCTTTTGAGTCTTTTTTCCAGGTTACTCAGATCTTGTTCTTTCAACCTTATCTTACATGAATGAAGACCCTTTCCCCATTCGGGTCATCTTTTGGGAGACTACTAATTCGTTTCTGTTTAAAATGTGGCACTCAAAACCAGACATAATATTCTAAATGAGACTTAACACAGAGTAGAGTGAAACTACTTTCTCTCAAATTTGGACACCATAATTCTGTTATTACAGCTAGCTTGATGCCATTATATAAGGCCATTTATACTGAGTGTGCAGCTGATTTTCTGAACCTATGTAGGACATTAACTCCAACCCTATTAATTTTACATTATCAGACTGACCAATATTTCCAGCTGGTACATCCTTTGATTATGGATTGTCATCTTGATGTTAATATGATGATGTTCCATCCTCCACAAAAGCAAAAACAGCTACTATTTATTATCTTTACAACCATGTAGTACTATAGATAATTGTTATCCTGCCAAGGCTGAAGATGCTCAGAGAAGTTAATTTGTCTAAGGTGACCAGTTAATAGGGAGTAGGGCAAGAAACAAAGACCCAAGTCTAGCTGATTCCAGACATAACCGTCTTTTAAAAGTGGGGACTAAGGAAAGAAAAGTTGGGGGAAGACACTGAAGACATCAATCGGAAAGTCAAAACTTCAAACATCCCCCAGTATCCTGGAAAGTCAAAACTTCAAATATCCCCTTGTATCCTGCAGAGTTTTATCACAAATTCCTCAAAGGGCTGTCAAGCTGATAATAAAGTGAATGCCTTTTCTACTCCTTTTAATACTTTCACCAAGGAGTCCCAGGAGTCTATGAACACATTAAAGATACGACAAATTGTGTAAGTTCTTTACCTTATCAAGAGTAAACAGATCAAGGAGTTGATCTGTCCCCATACTCTGCAAACTCGAATTCTCTTGGCTAATAACAGTATTCGCTATGTTCATCTTGAATTTCTGCAACCCCATTATTTTCTCTTCCAGCGTTCCTCTGGTTATCAGTCGATACACATTAACCACACGTTTCTGAATGAGGAAAAGAAGTTAACCAACTGCAGCACAAATGAATAAGCTTTGAGGTTTATCAAGTCAGAAGGCTTGCATACTTTACTGCTAAGTACTTAACTACTACTGAATGAGGGTTGGGTTTCTTTATTTATCTGGGCCCATATGCTTAAATTGTTTGTAGACAATCACAGAATATTAGGAATAGGCAGTGTCCCAGGTTTTCTTAGCCTAAGCACCTCATTTAATACATGAGGAAGTGGTGCCACAGAATTAAGTGACTTGCCTAAGGTCATAACACTTATTGACAGAAAAGCAGGAACTTAAACCAAAGCTTCATGTGTTTTGAGGAGAGTGTTTTTTCCAGTGCACAAGGTAACACCTGTGAATGGGACGTTTTACCTGCCCAATGCGATGGGCCCGGTCCATGGCTTGCAGATCACGCATGGGATTCCAGTCATGCTCCACAAATACCACTGTGTCAGCGCCTGTTAAGTTAAGCCCCAGGCCACCAACATGTGTTGTAAGTAAGAGAACATCTATGGATGGATCATTATTAAACCTAAAAACATAGATATTAAGAAATAAAATTAGTACATTTCTTTCTAAAGTTCCAGTAACAGAAACGTAACTGTTTTATCAAAATTAAAGAGCACAAATGAGAACAGAGCTTTATAAATCCATGATATAGATAATTCCGTGACTGAGTTGAGACTATCTTTTTTAAAAATACTAAGGAGTAATAGAAAGAAGGTATTCTAGAACATGTCAGAAATTTTATACATAGCAGTTAAGTCCACTTAGGTTATATTTTAAGGTATCAGAAAAAGAGTAAGTTGTAAAAATGGAACTGACACTTATTATAATGAAGACAACTCAACTATGAACCTTTAACTATGAGCACAGAAGAGTGTGGAAAAAGGCTAGATCAGTCAAGAAAGGCAGATCAGGGTGTTGAGGATTGCTCAAATTGTACTAGCCCTAGTAGATATTGACAAAGGACATCTAGTAGCTTCTAGGAAAAAGAAAAACTAACATTGCTAAGCTACTGTTTAGTACATTCTCACCAAGCAATGGGACTTGTATTTTACATGCTTTATGATACTTTTACAATAGCTCTATAAGGATATTATCATTA
The DNA here is from genome assembly GCF_054392235.1 of Sus scrofa. Lineage (NCBI taxonomy): Eukaryota > Metazoa > Chordata > Mammalia > Artiodactyla > Suidae > Sus > Sus scrofa. The sequence continues at coordinate 125,841,136 of NC_139396.1, read as the reverse complement.
TCCTTATTTGAGAGAGACTCAGGCTGTGTGGATGAAAAACAGGCCCAAGAGAACACTGCCTTATTTAGTCAGGTGTCAAATGAGCGTCCAAGGCCCCTTCATCGGTCTCTAACTGTACTGACTAAAAATCTTAGAGATCTTGCTAAAAATGCTCACGCTTGAGTTCCCACTGTTGCACAGTGGGTTAAGAATCTGATGGCAGTGGCCTGGGTTGCTGTGGAAGCATGGTTTGATCCCTGGCCTGATGCAGTGGTTAAAGGATTGGCACTGCCACAGCTGTGACTTGGATTCAATCCCTGGCCTGGGAATTTACATATGCTACAGGTACAGCCATTAAAAAAAAAAAAAAAAAAAAAAAAAAAAAAAAAAAAAAAAAACTTTTTTTTTTAAGTTGCTCACTCTTAAAGTTAGCAAGTTTGGGGAAGAATAGGAATCTGCATTTAAAAACTGGAAGCCTTGGAGTTCCCATTGTGACTCAGCAGGTTAAGAACCCGACATAGTGTCCATGAGGATGCAAGTTCAACCCCTGGCCTTGCTCAGTGGGTTTAGGACCTGGTGTTGCTGCAGGCTGGGGTGTAGGTATAACAGATGTGGCTCAGATCCAGTGTTGCCATGGCTGTGGTATAGGCCAGCAGCTGCAGCTCTGATTTGACCTGTAGCCCAGAAACTTCCATATGCCGCAGGTTTGGCCCTTAAAGAAAAAAGAAAAAGAAAGAAAGAAAATATTCCAAACCCCTGAGGTTTCTAAAGCAGAGCATGCAGACTATACATAAGAAACACTGCACTCAGCTAATCTGCTTCCAAGCTAGGCCAGCTTGCAGCTTCCTTTCAGCAGAGACATAGGGATCAGAATAAAGATCTTAGTTTAGCCATTTGTTTGCTTCCTCCCTCCCACTCAAGCCCCCAAAAATAGGTGAGGGGGAAAGTACTCTGTTTTTGTCGATGGCCTTAATTTTTTCATACCCTTACAAGTGCTTTCCAAACACAGTCACACTTCCCCCCCTAACTATACTTACCAGTTATACTGCAGTACTAGATTTTAAAAAAAGTAAACACTAAGTTGGGTTGAAATATACAAAATAAAACATATTACAGATATTTAGCCTGAGAGAATACTGCACGAGGCAAACTTCTATGTAAGTAATAATAACACTTTGACTATAATTTGATCTATGAATTTTAGAAGCCACTTACCGTGAAACAATGGAATGCCTCTGACCAGGAGGTATGCTACCGTCTAATCTCAAGTAAGTGACAGAGGGTAAGTGAGGTTTGAGAAGATCATGTTCTACTATGTCAAGCATGCTTTTTAGCTGACAGAAGATCAGTATCCTGTGCTGGGCTACAATCGACTCTGTGCCACTCTCAGAAGTGCTGCCATTTCCCAAACCACAGTCCAACAGCAACTTGAAAACAAAAACAAGTATTACACAGGTGTTCAATAAAAGTAGGCAACCAATCTCACCAAAATAAGTGTATCTGTTTGTGGTGAGAAAAGGTGTACTTACCTGTGACCTGGAAAGCAGATTAGCACTCTGGGCTGCAGTGTGTCACCCTGCAGCACTTGGAACTAGTTTTGAGGTGCTCAGGCTTAGAATTTCCTGGTCACCTTTTCAGGAGAGTTTCTAACAAGCATTTCTTCCCTTTCTTTAGTTCCTTGAGGCTCATGAGAACCTCAATGAGTGTTTATTGAAAATGGTAACAATGAAGACACCCAAGCAAAATGGTTCATGAAGGGTTAAGAAAGATTAAAATGTGAAGAAACATAAAGAAGCACCTGAATTTGGCAGAAATCAAAGTCACAAAAATGAAAGAGAACCAAAAGCATCTAGGTAGATTTCCTGGATTCCTGAGCTTACTGCTTTATCTGTAGACATAATCTTTAACAGCAAGAATCACACTGCTATGAATCTTGTTTTGCATTTCCTGATACTTAAGTGATTCAGTGCTTGGCACATAGAAGCTACAATAAATAAATGAACTAAATCCAAGACAATCACGTTTAGATCAGTTTGAAAAACTAACTTACCAAAGTAGTCATCTCCATCCCTGAGATCTTAGATCCTGAATTCTGTTCAAAATGTAAGACCTTAGGCAGGGTGCTTTCTCCTTTCTATTCATGAAACTTCCTTAGAAAACCAAAAGCTCAGATGGCAAAGATAATAAAAGGCCATCCAAAGCAAACTCCAAATTCAATGTAAATCTCTCTAGGTATTCTACAGAAAAAAAATTAATATAGCAAGCCTGAACTGCTTTTCTTAGAAAGTCCTGCTTGCAAGGTCAGCCCTTGGCTGAAAGAAGTCTGGAACTTGGATTTGGGGATTTTTCCCATCATTCCCTAATTGGTAAGGGTGGCTTACTGTGCTTAAACTGTTATGTAAACAATTTATGCTGCTTTCTTTCTGGGAGTCTAGAATTTTGGTACGAACTAGGTAGAGTGAATCTATGTAATCAGATCCAATAAAAACTTTGGGCACTGAGCCTCTGAGGAACTTCCCTAGAAGATAACACTTCCTATATGTTCTTATCCTTTGATATTGGGGAACTAACTATTCTTTCTTTATTACTAACAGCCCTTAAATTTAACATTTTTATTAGCTTGTGGTAGGTTTTTTTCCTTCTCCTAGATAGAAGAGGCAAATGATATACTACATGGAACTTCTCCAAATGGAATAAAGAAATCTGATAAATATAATTAGCCCTATCCCTTGCCCCTAAATCTGTAGTAAGATTACTATCCAAGATAAATTTCTTTAAAAAAAAAAAAAAATTCCCCTCTAGAGTATTTTAGGTGAGTATGACTGTGTGGTATCCAGGATGAGATATCCAGTATAAAGAACGTGCTATCATCGGTGGAACATGCTATAGGACATCTGTCAAACAGGAGAATGAGGATTTATCACAATGTCTGTGTCATGCAGATTTAATCATCTCAGTCCCTTAGGTAGCAGTATCATAAAACTCACAGATAACCAGTCATACTAAGCACATCCAACTAAGACTTCTCTCTGAATCCACGCTCACCAGTCTTCCTAATATAATCTTCCAGTGTAGCTGATTGTATAAACAAATCATCTGACATATGGATTCTCGTCCGGCAGCAGAACTGGCTTTCTGATTTTTCCCAATAATCGCATAACCTGAATCTGCCCTGAGAGACTGATGGACAACAAACATCCTGACAAAATCTAGTTCATGGCCTTCAAAAGTTGATTACCAGACTCCAGGGCATGTTTACCAAGGCCACCTTATATGCCCATCTGAGAGGCCAGGTTCCTCTCTAGACAACAATTTAATCTTGCCCTAACTTCATCTTAGGCTAAATTACCCCAGATTTTTCAAGCTATTCCTCATATAAAATGGTTTCTTTTGATCTTATAGTGCCCAAAACTATAAATGATACTCAAAAAATTTGGTCTGACTGGTATAAAATACAATGAAACTATGATGCTCTCATTTTGGCCATAACACTATTAATCCCACCCAAAATCATATTAGCTTTATTCACTGGCAACTATACAATTTACACAGTAGGGTTAATAATGAACTTGCCATCATATCAAACAACTTTACCTTTTATGAAATGTCTGCCCAGTCTGACAAAATTTCTGTTCACCTAAGTGTTTTATTTTAAAATTGACTGTTTATCTCCATTAAATTTCACCTAGAATTTCAGTGCATCATTCCAGCCTCCTGATGTTTAAAAAATCTGGTTCTGGTAGTATTAGGTACTATTACATGCTAACAAATATTTTTCTGTATTTCTAGGGTTAGATTTTTAAAAAATAAGACTTCTCCCTTAATTCAGAGAATACACTTATTTTACATGAGAGAGAGAACCTTTATTCTGAGTGGATGAAAAGGAAAGGAAGGATTCTAAGAAAAGCCTTCCAAGAGTTTGGCCAGAAACAATCTGGGCCTAAATTGCAGAGTTCCTAAGCATCTTAATTTCAGATACTTCAGGGTAATAAGAAGCACGCGAGGAGCTCCCATTGTGGCACAGTGGATTAAGAATCGGACTGTACTGGCTTGAGTCACTGTTCAGGCACAGGTTTGATCCCCGGCCTGGTGCAGTGGGTTAAAGGATCTGGCATTGCCACATCTGTGGCAAAGACTAGCTGCCGCTCAGATTCAATCCCTGTCACAGGAACTTCCATATGCCAAGGGTGCAGCTATTAAGAAAAAGAAAAAAAAAAGAATACCCTAAAATGAGAGATCAATTTAAGTAATAATAGCTGGGGGAAAAGATGTATAAAACGAAAAACTAAAAATAATTTAAAACCTGTAGAATAATTAAAATGTCGATAAAATTTGATTTTTATTTGAAAATAGATCTAATTAGCTGATTTCTTGACAAAGTATATCTTACAGCTTTATGTAATCTATCACTACGTTAAGAAAATCATGAATATTTTACATATCAAGCTTGGTCAAACAAGAAAACTGTGTCATCTATAATTTATCTAAAGGTAACAGTCATTTTTCAATTTTATGTTAAAAGACCATTCTTTTACAATTAGTGATATAAAAAATATACACCTGGATGTCATAAATATCATATATTTCATTATATAACATTTTCTATACTAGTCCGTATGAAATCTAAAATCTTCATTAATTATTCTCATTAAATTTAAGGCAGAATGACTACAGAAAGCTAAAATAACTAAAGTCCAGATTTTTAATGAGATTGTAATTTTTAAGGCTAGTAAGGACCAAATGGTATTAGCATTAACATTTACATTAACTTGAAACTAACCTGAAATTGGTTCCTTTAATTTAAACTTTTCATATTTTAGAATTTTCTTTTTCTTTTTTTTGCTTTTTAGGGACGCACCCACAGCATATGGAGGTTCCCGGGCTAGGGGTCAAATCAGAGCTACAGCCGCCGGCCTGCACCGCAGCCACAGCAACATAGGTTCCGAGTCGCGTCTGCAACCTACACCATAGCTCATGGCAACACTGGATCCTTAACCCACTGAGCAAGGCCAGGGATCAAACCCACAACCTTATGGTTCCTAGTCGGATTCGTTTCCACTGTGTCATGACGGGAATGCCATATTTTAGAATTTTAAAAAATTCCATTTTTAAAAGATCTACCAAAAATGACACAAACAAAATGGTAGAGTAGTCAGTTCCCAGAAAAATAAACTCAATGGCCCACACTGACATACATTACAATGAAACCAGTGAAAGACAGGGACAGAGAAGTGTTGAAAAGGGATCCTCAATGAGATCAACACCTATTTTTCTCATCAGAAACCATGGAGAATACTACCAAGAAAGTGAAAAGATAATCTACAGGAGAAAGTATTTACAAATCATTTATCTGGAGTTCCCGTCATGGTTCAGCAGAAATGAATCTGACTAGTATCCATGAAGATGCGGGTTTGATCCCTGGCCTTACTCAGTGGTTTAAGGACATGGCGTTGCTGTGGCTGTGGTGTAGGCCAGCAGCTACTACTCCGATTCGATCCCTAGCCTGGGAACTTCCATGTGCTGTGGGTACGGCCCTAAAAAGCACAAAAAAACTAAAAACAAATCATTTATCTGATAAAGGTTTAATATAAATTCTAGAATGTAAATTCCTAAAACTCAACCAAAAGGCAAACAATTCAATGAAAAAACAAAGGACTTAAATAGGCATTTCTCCAAAGAAGATATAAAATTGTCCTAATAAGTACATGAAGAAACAATATCATTAGCCATCAGGGATAGCAAATCAAATCAATGATGAGATACCACTTCATACCTACTGTAATGACTATAATTTTAAAAAGGAAAATATGTGCTGGTGAAGATACTGAAATAATGGAACCCTGGCACAGAGGTGGTAGGAACAGAAATGGTGCAGCCACTGTGGAAAACAGTTCGGCAGTTCTTAAAAACGTTAAATGCAGAACTGCTATATGATTTAGCAGTTCCACTCCCAGGTCTATGTCTAAAATAACTGAAAAGAGGGACTCAAGCAAATTCTTATAAGCTAATGTTCACTGGAGCATTATTCGTAATAGGCAAAAGATGGAAACAACCATCAACACATGAATGGATAAACAAAATGTGGTGGTGGTGATAAAATAACAATAATAGAGGAATGTTATTTGGCCATAAAAATGAATGAAGTGCAGACACATAATGTAACACGAATGAGCCTTGAAAATAAGTGAAATAAGCCAAACACAAAAGGACAAATAATATATGATTCCACTTACATGAAATATTTAGAATAGGCAAATTCATATAGGCAAAAAGGAGATTAGAGGTTCCCAGGGGTTATGGAAAAGAGAGTGGGAAGTTATTGCTTAACTTGTACAGAGTTTCTTCTTTTTTTTTTTTTTCTGGCATATGGAGGTTCCCAGGCTAGGGGTCAAAATGGAGCTACAGCTGCCAGCCTACGCCACAGCCACAGCAATGCCAGATCTGAGCCAGGTCTGTGACCTACACCACAGCTCATGACAACACCAGATCCTCAAACCCCCGAGCAAGGCCAGGGATGGAACCTGCAACCTCATGGTTCCTAGTCGGATTCGTTTCTGCTGTGCCACAAAGGGAACTCCCAGAGTTTCTATTTGGATGATGGAAAAATCTTGGAAATAAATAGTGGTGATGGTTATATAGCACTGTGAATGTAATTAATGCCACAGAATTCTAACTTTGGTTAAATGGCATATATTTTACGTATTTTACATTTTTTTTTTTCCTGGCCATGCCCCATGGCATGTGGAAGTTCCCAGGCCAAAGGACTGAACCTGTGCCACAGCAGTGACAACACCAGATCCTTATGCCTGCTGACCCGCCCAGGAATTCCTACCTCAATTTTTAAAAAGCTCTATCAAAAATTTACAAACCAAACTTAAAAATAAAAGAAACAGTAAATACATCAGTAATCTTGTAAAAAAGCAAATTTAACTAGTGCTACCGATCAGGAGTGTGCAACACACATCTAACACTTGTAAGTGCAACTTACTTGTTTCAAAGCCGAGAGTTTAGGGGCATGTTGAATATCATGGAGAGAAGAATTCTGAACTGCAAGTTTCTCAGTGGTACTCTTGAATTCTGGATGTTGAGGTGTTAAAACTAATGCTGGATGGTTGCACAGTTTTCGTAAGTACTGCAGCGCCTTTAAGGAGGAAAAAGTACAGAAGTCTCTTTCATATGCCACAAATATTTGTATCTCAGTATCTTTTCCTATGCTATCGCATCTATCTAGAATGCCCTTCTTCCTCTTCTCACTACTCCTACTCATTCTTTCTTTTCTTTTTTTTTTTTTTTTGCCTTTTCTAGGGCCGTTCCCACAGCATATGGAGATTCCCAGGCAAGGGGTCTAATTGGAGTTGTAGCCACTGGCCTACGCCAAAGCTACAGCAACTCGGGATGTGAGCCACGTCTGCAACCTACACCACAGCTCACGGCAACACCGGATCCTTAACCCACTGAGCAAAGTCAGGGATCGAACCCGCAACCTCAAGGTTCCTAGTGAGATTCGTTAACCACTGAGCCATGATGGGAACTCCCTACTCATTCTTTAGGAATCAGTTCAAATATCTCATCTGTGATGTCTTCATCTGTGCTTCTTGGGCAAATTGTATTTATTTTTATGAAGCATTTATAACTCATATAAATTTTACTGTGTCTGTCTGTCTCCTCCAGTAGACAATGAGCTTCTCATGACAGAAAAACTGTCTTATTAGTTCCTATAGCTAACTCTTTCCCACTCAAAGTGCCCAATAATGCTGATACCCGCTTCTGGAACTAGACATCATTTCCTAGAGGGTTTCTCAAACTTTGGTGGATTTAAAAGCTTGAGGACCTTATACATCTGTAAATCTCTTCCCCTCTACAGTATTTTGATTCCCTTTCTCGTCTGTCATTTACTTGGCTTATGATTTGGGTCTCACCCTTGGCACAAGATTTATATTAGTAAGCTCTACCCTGATGCACGATGGTAGAAACTGTGCAGTGGTATAAGCCTTTATCATCACCTTTTCCCAGTTCTATCATTTAAAATGCTATAGTATTTAATTTACTGATGACAAGGGGATTTGAAAGGTATTCTGTGATAAAATATTTCAAAAGGGAAGGGAAAAAATTGAGTCAACACTTTCCTTTTTTTTTCAAGCATATTCATCATCTGTCTCAGGACTTCTGTATTTTATGTATCCTTTGCCTGGAATCACCCCACCCTCTACCCCCACATATCTGTATGCCTCAATCTTCCTTCAGATCTTTGCTCAAATGTCACCTTCTCAGTAATATCCCTGATCCCTCTATTAAAAACCACAAACTACCCTGACTCCTATACTGTATATGCCCATACTTGCCTTTCTTTTCTTTTACTTGATATGTATTTTACTTACTTATTCATTTTTCACCTCTACAAGGGAAGGAGCCTGTTTTGTCCACTGCTTTAGTTAACTCCTAAGCTTAGAAAAATTACTGCCTTGTGGTCGGTGTTCAAATATTTTTTGAGTAGAAAACAAGATTTTCTATTTTAAAACACTTCTTTTCAGGCAATATACAAACATACTGCATTTTTCCTTTTTTTTTTTTTTTTTTTTTTTTGACTTTTTTGTTCTTTTAGGGCCGCACCTGTGGCAAATGGAGGTTCCCGGGCAAGGAGTCGATTCAGAGCTGTAGCCATCGGCCTACACCACAGCCACAGCAACGTGCGATCTGAGCTGCGTCTCTGACCTACATCACAACTCGAGGCAACGCCAGATCCTTAACCTACTGAGCAAGGCCAGGGATCCTCATGGATGCTAGTTGGGTTTGTTAACCACTGAGCCACGACGGGAACTCCTGCATTTTTTATTTTTAATTTCAACATTAAATTACTATCAATTATTAATTATAACTATGAAAATAAATTGTTATTTTTACCTGTTTTCAAGAATGTATACACAATATTGAAAAAAAATTAAACCCACATTTCAGTGTTCCATGTAAAAATTTTGGCACTGAAGAACATTCTTTGACATTTAAAAAGTAGACGGTAATCTATACCTGGAATACATGGCCTGTAGCTTTAAGCTTTGGTTTTTCAGTTTCTTCAGAAAGTGCAGCTGAAGAAACTGTTTCATCGACATCACACTTGGCACGAGACTTAGCAAAATCCTCATAGAGCTGAACCTGTAAAATTCCCAAAGAAAGCAGTAGGTATATTTGCTTTCAATTGTTCAAAACATAACTAGCCAATAACAGCAATAATTTAAATCAGACCTCATCAAAGAAAATAAATTATGCTACCGATATTTCTGATTAAAATACTGTACTGATTATAGATAATCCACTGCATCTTGATAAATTCCTTTTAAATCATATTTAGAAAAAAGTGGAACACATTGTTTGCCTGCTAAAAGACGAATACCACCACTGGTATTGTCATCACAGGTTTTTTTGTTTAATGTGGCACCTTTTCTTTATTGAACTTACTTTAAAAAGTCAGCATCTCATTACCTCTAAAATTTTTCTTTTAATAAATATTAATCCAAATTTTACAAATGAGAGATGGAGGCTCAGAGACCTAAGTAGATAATATAAATAATCATAGAGCTCTCAGCATCTAGATTAGTGTCTTGTTCTCTAGAATCAAAGTGTATATAGATAAATACTAAAAGGTTAACTATACACTGGAGAGGAAAGAAGCTAGGTTTCCAGGTATTATCTGTGTATCTTTTATTCATTAGATCATACTAAATCAAATGAATACTGAAACAGACTGATGCTTGCTAACCTAGAACAAGAAGTTAACATTCAGACAGAAAATTCTGCTTATAGGCCATATCTAAGAGAGAGTTTTCCCTTACAAAAATACTGCATAAGAAAAGGCATATGATATATTTCTTTGATAATGATCTCCATGTACAGAATGAGAACTGTGCAGAAGCCAAAAATTTATTTTAAAAATTTACTGGCAATACAATACTTTAAAAAGGATGAGGGCCCACTTCCCAAGATTTGAAACTCAGCCCTGAGATATGTTAGCTATATAACCTTAAGCAAATTACTTAACTTCTCTGGGCTTCACTTTCTTTATGTGCAAAAACGCGAACTGACAATATCTAAAATACTGCTGTGAGGATATAACGTTATAAGCAGATTTCTGGCCCCTATAACACATTGGCTTATTTCATAATTTTAACTAACTTTTTCAATTAAGTAGATATATAACAAACCAACTATGATAGTGGATTTTGTTTTAATGATGTATCCAAAATGCACATACCCAAATGTATATCTATATAACCAAACAAATTCATTTAGGTTTTATCTACACCTGCATGAAAAAGAATATTCCTCAAGTCTAGGGGAGTAGAAGCTAGATCTGTGTGATAAAACCAAAGGTTTCAAAGCATTCTACTAATAAATATACCACCAACAATCACAATCACCAGATTCCTAACCTGGAGAGGACTAAGAGTACAGTAATAGTCTTGAATGATTTTGGGTGGTAGATCCTGCAAAACATCTTCTTTCATTCTTCTCAAAAGAAATGGCAGGACTTGGCGGTGCAGTGCATCCATCGCAAGAACACCTGTTAATAATAACAGAAAAGATTTTATTCTTTTACAATTATCACCAATTTTATTATTCTTATTCTCCTATTCATTTCTCTTAATAATAAGATTAAATGGCTTCCAAAAAGTTAGGAATAAATTATATTCACTTCCACAGAGTAACTGTATCTCTTTTTCATACCTGCTTCTTGTTCTCGACTGGAACTTCGAGCATCCCTACTTGCTAATATAGGTTTACCGTATCGAGCAGCAAACTGACGTTCAGTCCCCAAAAATCCTGGCATAAGGAAATCAAATAATGACCACAGCTCCAAAACGTTGTTCTGAAAATAAAGAACACCAGTTACCTTGTGTATTGGGATTATTTCCTTACACTTAAAAATGGAACATTAATAAAAGCCCATTGTGATGACACAGATGGGAGATTATCTCCACATTTCTAGGTATGAGTGTGTGTGTGCATGTGTATGTGTGTGTCTATATTTTTGCTATATCAAACTCTCACCACAGTAGTGACGTGAGCCACAGCAGTGACAATGCCAGATCCTTAACCTGCTGAGCCACCAGGCAACTCCAGGAATGTATATTTTAATGTGTAAAATTTAGAGAAAATACTCTATCCTATTTGGGGGAAACTTTTAAGTTTCTTACACCAGAATAAGCCTTGGTCCATATTTAAATCCTACTGGTGGCATCGATCAAGTAACAAATAGAAAAGCAGAAAGATGAATATATTTCTGACTCTTTTAACTCTGAGACTCAGATTAACAGCACAATTTAAGGAATTTGGTCAACATCATCATGAAAACCTAGAAGAGTCTGGTCACAAGTCACATCTACTCAAAGAATTTATGGGTCATGAATAGGCACAGGTTCTTTCCAATTCTTCTTGTTGGAGTTACATGAAGTAAATCAACACCTTACCATTTTGGATGCTTTCCCAGTATGTATGGATCCTAAGGCACCATCCCATCTGCTTACCCCTTCCAGAAGCCCTCCTCACGCTGCTCAAGCTCCGGCCCATCATGCTAAACGATGCTCCTGTATCAGAACCCTTCTAATCTTACTTAGGCTCTGCCCCATGACTCATGGCTTTTTGAAACCCACCTTACAGCTTCAGAGCTAAACTGTTCAGGTGAGGGAGTAGGGAAGAACAAGTCTTTAAACAAACAAAAAACCAAAACAAGTTCTTATGTTGTGAAAGCTACTGTTTAAAAATACTGTGATTCCATTATTTCCATATGAGCAAAAAAAAAATCTTGATAAATCAAACCTAAAGAGTGATTTCCCCCCCCTTTTAAATGGACTTTTTCTTACTGCCATTCAGTTTTCAAATGTTTGTAAGTGTGTTACCTCTTGTGGTTATTAAAATCCATTCACTTCATAATAGTAATACTAAAGTAATCAGTCCATTACCAAGAATAAATTTAAAAGTAACAAATACATAAAGAACCATTATTATTTTAGAGTCAGAAGGAATCTCAGAGGTCACCAGGTGTTTACTCTCCCACCAACTGGAGCATGATGGAAGGTGTCTTCCCATCAGTTAGCTATCCTGTCCAAGCTAGGTGTGAACATTTGCAACAATTCCTCTAGACATAAGAGAACCTCTCAGAAGTATCTAAAGACACTTCCATACTCAGGTATCTTCTTCCTTTTCCAAGGTAAACTTCTACAACCTTTTTTCTTCAAATGCTTCCTAAGCTCAAGTATTCATACCTCTATTATGTCATGATTCACCTTTGAACCATCTCTAACTTTTCAATGTTAAATCAGATTGTGATATTACGTTATTGAAGGAGAATGGCCAGCATGGAAGAGAGTAACTAATGTCTCCCATACTTTGGATACAAGACTACGTCTTTATTATTATTATTATTATTAGTCTTTTTGTCCTTTTAGGGCTGCACCTTCGGCATACGGAGGTTCCCAGGCTAGGGGGTCGAAATGGAGCTACAGCTGTCAGCCTACACCACAGCCACAGCAATGTCAGATCTGAGCCGAGACTGTGACCTGCACCACAGCTCACGGCAACACCAGATCCTTAACCCACTGAGCGAGGCCAGGGATCGAACCTGCAACCTCATGGTTCCTAATCAGATTCATTTCCGCTGTGCCATGACAGGAACTACTTCTTCTTCTTCTTTTTTTAATGATCACACAGGGGCTAGGGGTCGAATGATCACACAGGGGCTAGGGGTCGAATCGGAGCTGCAGCTGCTAACCTACACCACAGCCACAGCAATGCCAGATCTGAGCTGAGTCTATGACCTACACAACAGCTCACAGAAACATAGGATCCTTAACCTGCTGAGCGAGGCCAGGGATGGGACCCACATCCTCATGGATACTAGTCAAGTTCATTACTGCTACGCCACAATGGAAACTCCAAGAATTCTATTTACACAGTCTAAAATTAAATTTTAAATATAAGTTTTGAAACCTGGTTTGCTCAGAAACTGCTACATACCAAATAAACCATTATAAAAGTGAGATAATTACTGGAAATTATCATTCCTAGAAACTAAAAAAACCTCTTCAATTCACTGTCAAATGCAAAGCTTTCTCTCCACATGGCACATATTTTTTTAAAAAGTAAATAATTACCTGGATTGGTGTTCCAGAGAGAATAATTCTATAATTAGCAGTCAGTTGTTTTACTGCTTTTGACAATTTTGTTTTTCCATTTTTAATGACATGGCCTTCATCAAGAATACAGTAGTTAAATTTAATATTTCTAAGGAAGAATAAATTTTAAAAAGTTAGCATTTTTTAGTATATGTCAGAAACAATATGAAGAGTCTTTGAGGCAGGAAAATAATAAGTCTCTTTGAATTTGATACTAAGTTTTTTTTGGCCACCCTCACAGCATGCAGAAGTTCCTGGCCAGGAATTGAACCCAAGCCACAGCAATGACCATGCCAAGCCATTAACCTCTAGGCCACCAAGGAATTCCGAAATTTTTTTAAACTGTAACTTACCTAAAGAAATCTATGTCATTTCTCACAACATCATATGAAGCCACTATCAGATTGTGCCTTTTCACCTGGTGCTGTAACCTGCATTTAAGAATAAATAAGATTAGAAAATGGGGAATCTGCAAAGTTTGTAATATACCTTCAAAAGGGAAACCACAGATGCCACCGTATAAAGTGCTTTCAATCTGCCTACTAAGTCCAGTGTTCCTTTCTGCTTACTCTATACATCCATAACCCTGCAACCTGAAGGTCATTCTTCTTATGATCTGGCTTTGCTGCCCCAACTTAGTCTGATTAGAAAGGAGATGGACATATGAATGAAAATGTGGTGGACCTGTTAATTTTATTAGCTAACACCTCTTCCTTGGAGGCTCTATTCCTTCACCATTCCATGTTGTGCTGGAGGGTAGAGGGAGAGCTATCAATCATGTCCCCATAATCAACAAAGAAATGAAGCATTTGAAATCAGGTTAAGCCATTCACAGTATTTACCCCTCAGTATTTACCCCTTGACCACAAAGGCTGGTCTGGGGGTATGATTCCGTTATCTCCAGTACTGATATATTTAAAGATGGGAGACACTGTTTACTATAATTGTCAAGGTAGGAGAATGTAAGCCTAATTAAGATTGCCCAGGAATTTCCATTGTGGCACAGCAGAAACGAATCCAACTAGGAACCATGAGGTTGCAGGTTCGATCCCTGGCCTTGCTCAGTGGGTTAAGGATCCAGCGTTGCCATGAGCTGTGGTGTAGGTCACAGATGCAGCTCAGATCTGGTGTGGCTGTGGAGTAGGCTGGCAGCTGTGGCTCCGAATGGACCCCTGGCCTGAGAACCTCCATATGCTGTGGGTGCAGCCCTAAAAAAAACAAAAAACAAAACAAAAATAAAGATTGCCCACGGTCATCTTATCCACCAATAGTAGACTCAAGTCCAATAGAGACCAAAACGACAAGTTATACATGGGGAGGAAGAGCAATTTTGATGTACCTGAAGTAAGAATTCATCCCTGAGACTCTCAAATTAATTAATTTGATTAATGAATAAATTTTCTATTTGCTTAAGGTAATTTGAGCTAAGTTTCTACCACTTAAATGGATGAATTCTGGGTTTTTATCTGACTGTGCTTGCAGCATGTGGCAGTTTCAGGGCCAGGGATCCAACCCACAATACAGCAGCAACCCGAGTCACTGCGGTGACAACACCAGATCCTTAACTCGCTGTACCCTCAAGGACCTCCTGGATTAATTCTTTTAAAATAAATTTACGAGTGCAAGCTGTTCAGCTGTGTTCAAATCACCACTCTGCCCATTTCATTAGCTGAGTGACCTTCTTCTCAGGCCCCATGTTTTTCATCTGCAAACTGGGAACAATAATAGTAATAATACCCATATGAGGATACACAATAATGCAATTTTACATAAATGTAAAACTGCTTAGAAAAAAATGCCTGGCCAGTAAGTGCTCAATATACGTTAGCTATTATTAACAGAAGGGCAGCAAATCTATGGACCAATCAACAAGCCATGACTATCCAAGCTTTAAAAGATGAGCTGAAATCAATGATACACCACTCTTCAATGTTTGTATTTAGGAACATAAGAGATAAACATGAGAGAAAAAAGATAAAGCTAAGGAACTCTAATGTTTCGGTGGTATCAGGGCAGCTGGAGCAAGCCACTGTGGACCAAAAGCATTTTTGGGGAGACGGAAGAAGGAAGAGAGAAATCTTAGGGAAAGCAAGTAGAGAATAAGGATACCAGAGAAACACCTAGGAGGTGCGATGATCACAAGACTCCCATGAAGGGCATGGAAAATGGCTCTGGTTCCTGACAGTTTCCTAGCTCCAAAACTTAGAAAGCTCAACTGACTGTTACTAATAGCTAAGTCCTTGAATTTTGATGAGTCTCACTGATTACATCTTTATTATAATTCACTCACCTTTCTTACATAAGTTCAAGTAAGTTTCTACATCTGACAACCAAAAAAACTAACTAGAATGCATCTTTAATAAATTTGATTCTTCCCAAACTACTAAAGCAAAAGATAAAACATTTTCTGGTTATATACTTCTTACCTTACTCTTTCAGTGGGAGGTCCAGTATAATGCAGTGGATTGAGATATTCTCTGGAGCAAAATTTACCCACTTCATCCACCCAATGGCCAGTTAACGTTGGCGGACAAACCACCAAGGAAGGAAGTGGCATACATTCTGCCAATTTAGATCTTGCATATTCCTGGGCCCTTTACAACAGCAAAGCACAACAAATTCATCAGCTTGTTCACACTTCTGAGCATCTGAAAGCCTTCTTTTAAAATAACATTTAAAACTACCTGTGACAGTGATCTCCTGCTAGAATGCAGATGGATTGTAAAGTTTTTCCTAAACCCATGTCATCACACAGAATTCCGTGAAGCTTATACTTATTAAGAAATGCTAACCAGTTCACACCATCCTGAAAGATTGGGAGAAAGAGAAAAATGATAAATACGAATATATAATAAAAAACTTTCTTGTAAAGAACATGTTTACACAGACCCCCCCCCCAAATCTGCATTTTTACAGGTAAATGGATGTAAGACACTAAACACAAGAATTTGCTAAAACCATTTAAAAACTCTTCAAGGCACATTTAAAAGGAATAGGTACTATTTATATTTACAAGCCTTACCTGCTGATATTTTCTGAGTTCAGCATTGATTGGTACTGGAATTTCATAATTTTCTAATTTTTTCCCATCTAACAATTGCTCCAAAAAGTGTCGCTCCTTGGCTTTCAACTGGATTAATTCTTCTGACATATTTGGAGGATCTGGAATGCCTGCCTAAAATTATTTTTTTTAAAGTATATTAAAACTATTTGCTACTATTTTTCCACCCTCAGATTATGAAATCATTTTAAGTCTTATCAAAATATAATGCAGATGACAATGCTGTAAATCAACTGCACTTCAATTTAAAAAATACTGAAGATTATACACACATACACACACACTGCGAACAGAGAAAAAAGTGATTCAAAAGTAGTATGATTTTAAAGACTAGAAGACAAATATTTAAGAATCTGACAGGTATTAAAGTGCTATAATGAGACTACTAAATGAATACATTTGATGTATTTTAAAGAACACAGCTACAACTTATTTTTTCCCATACCATGCATTACTGGATAAAGAGGCAAATAAAGTTGTATAGCTTAAAGTGAAATAATGTTACTAGACCATCTCAATTTTAGTGTTATAATTCCTTAGGGTATTGGTTCTCAAAATGTAGTTTGCAGACCCCTCATGATTCCTAAAACCTTTTCAGTCCTTGATATCAACTATTACATAATAAAAGAAAGACACTATATGCTTTTTTCACTGTGTTGACATTTGATTTGATGTGTAAAAGCAATGGTGAGCAAAACTGCTTGTGCCTCAGAATCAAGGCAATGTTACCAAGCAGTCACTGTATTCATCATGACCATGTACAAGTTTCACGTAAGAATGTCCTTGAAGCAGTAAAAACAATTTTATTAAACTTCAATCTTGGAAAGGCACATCTTTTTAACATTTTGTGCAATGAAACATGAAGTACACATAAAGGATTTCTGCTGCATATCATGCATATGAGAGCATAATATGTTGAGGAAAAGCATTTACAAGATTGTTTAAAATCGTGAGCTGACCTAGCCATTTTTTTTTTTTCTTTGTCTTTTTGCCTTTTCTTGAGCCGTTCCTGAGGCATATGGAGGTTCCCAGGCTAGGGTTTGAATCGGAGCTGTAGCTGCTGGCCTATGCCAGAGCTACAGCAACACAGGATCCGAGCTGCGTCTGTGACCCACACCACAGCTCACAGCAACGCCAGATCCTTAACCCACTGAGCAAGGCCAGGGATCGAACCTGCAACCTCATGGTTCCTAGTCGGATTTGTTAACCACTGTACCACAATGGGAACTCCAGACCTAGCCATTTTTTACAAAACATTTTACATGAATGGACTGACAAACTATGGTTATTCTGACTTGGGAATTTGGCTGACATTTTCTCAAAAACAAATTTGTCATTTCAAGGAAAACAACTGACATAACTTGTTACCAATGATAAAATTCAAGCTTTCAAAAGAAACAAGTGCTTCCGAATATTTAAAAATAATTTTATTTTCGCCACGACAGTAACCCAAGTTACAATGTCAACAACACCGAGTACTTAACACTAGGCCACCACGGAACACCTAAAAATAATTTTCTCATTTCTTTTTTTTTGTCTTTTTTTTTTTTTTTTTTTTTTTTTTTTGTCTTTTTGCTATTTCTTGGGCCGCTCTCGCGGCATATGGAGGTTCCCAGGCTAGGGATCAAATGTGAACTACAGCTGCCAGCCTACACCACAGCCACAGCAACTCGGGATCCGAGCCGCATCTGCAACCTACACCACAGCTCATGGCAACGCCGGATCCCTGACCCACTGAACGAGGCCAGGGATCAAACCTGTACCCTCATGGATACTAGTCGGATTCATTTCCACTGCTCCACGATAGGAACTCCAAGACTATCCATTATTTGAAAAGGCTTCCAAGGTATTGCTCACTTTTTTAACTATCTGTCTCTGAGGCTGGACTTTCTTCATATACCTCAACCCAAGGAACATGCTGCAAGAGACTGAATGCTCAAGCAAATAAAAAAAAATCCAGCTATCTACTATTAGTCCAGGCATTAAAGAGATTTACGAAAATGTCAAATGTCAGTCTTCTCCCTCATTTTTTAGAAAATAGTTTTCATTTTAAAAATGTTACTTACGGTAATATTAATAGGTTTATTTGTTTTTGGGGTTTTTTTGGGGGGGCGGCTATGCCTGTGGCATGCGGAAGTTCCAGGGCCAGGGAACTAAACCCACACCACAGTAGTGACGCAAGCCACGGCAGTGATGCCAGGTCCTTAATCTGCTGAGCCAGCAGGGAACTCCTGGGCTTATTACTTATATAAATTAATAAATTTTTTACATTTCTCAGTTTTAATTTCTATTATAGAAAATATGATAAACAGAAGCTCTTTTGGGGGTCAATTTTCAAGAGTATAAAGAGGTCCAGAGAACAAAAAGTTTGAGAACAATTGCTCTATGAAATGTAAAGTTAGGAGTTCTTGTTGTAGCTCAGCAGGTTAAGAACCCAACACAGTTTCCGTGAGGATGTGGGTTCACTCCCTGGCCTCGTTCAGTGGGTTAAGGATTCAGCATTGCTATAAGCTGCAGCTTGGATCCAGCATTGCTGTGGCTGTGGTATAGACTACAGCTGCAGCTCTGATTCAGTCCCTAGCCCAGGAACCTCCATATGCTGCAGGTGCAGCCTTAAAAAGGAGGGGGGAAAATGCAATTAAGTTAAATTAAAAAATATATAATTCTGGGAACAGAATTTCAATTAAATTCAAACGTATGTTCCTTATAATACCAGACACAGTATCAGAAGTAATATATGTACACTGAGTCTTAAGAATGACCACATGTTTTTTTTCAAAGGGTTTTAGAGCTGGAGTTCCCACTGTGCCTCAGTGGGTTAGGAACCTGACTGCAGCAGTTCAGGTCACTGCCAAGGTGCAGGTTTGATCGCTGGCCTGGTGCAGTGTGTTGAAGGATCTAACATAGGTCATAACTGTTGCTCAGATTCAATCCCTGGCCTGGGAAATTCCACATGCCACAGGTGGGGCCATTAAAAAAAAAAAAAAAGAGTTTTAGAATTAACAACTTTATCAAGTAAGAAAAAAACAAACATTTTAACACATCTAATACCATAATGACAATCATCAAAATGAGGCCTTTCTGCACTATGCTTTACAAGAAAGTAATAAATCTTCAAACATTATCCACATGGATTTTTAAATAAATGACAACCAGATATAAAGACACACACTGAGGTACATCTAACAATAATTAGGATGTATAAATATTCCTCAGCGCCAGGAACACTTCCTTTGAGTAACTTCCTCACTTCAATTCCTATAAAGTTAGCAAGTTACTAAAGATAGGGAACTAAAGCTTTTGTCAAAACCACTGGTTGATATTTCCTGAATCCTGACAGTATATATTTCAGAAAAGTACATAATTCTTCCTATAACAGAGCAAATCAACATAAAGTAGAAAGGAGTTCCCTGGTGGTCTAGCAGGTTAAGGATCTGGCATTGCCACTGCTGTGGCTTGGGTTCGATCCCTGTCCCTGGAACTTCCACATGCCAAGGGCATGGCCAAAAAAAAAGATAAAAGTAGAACAGGAATGTACTTGAGTCACTTGTTTCTACCGCTGTTTTCAAACTTAGAGCATCTAATCTGCTATTAATCCTATTCAGTGCGTTTTATTTGTAATTATATTTTTCATCTCAAGATGTTCAATTTGATTGTTTATATATCTTCCATTTTGCCCTCATTAAACTCATGCCTTTCCTCTACCTTCTTGAATATATGGAACCTATTTTAATGTCCTTGTATACTAATTCTATTATCTGGGTCATTTCGGGGTCTGTTTCTATTGACCGACTTTTCTCCTGGTTACTGGACATGCTTTCATACTTGTTCATTTTCTGATAGGTGCTAAAAACCCTAAGTCTGAATGTGTTGGGTACTGAACTTTTTGAGGTTAAATATTTTTAGGGTTTTTTTTTGGGGAGGTGGGGGATGTAGTTAAGTTACCTGAAAGCAATTTGATCCTTTTAAAGCCTGTTTTTATGCTTTGTTAATGGGGGTTCAAATCAGCCTTTTGTCAAGGCCTAATCTGGCCCCACTACTCAGGTAACATACTTCTAAGGACTATACTTCTACCGTATATGGTAGGTCCTTTGACTCAGCTTGGTGAAAACACCCATTCCTGATGCTGTGTGACCTCTGGGAATTTTAACTGTTCCACCTACTTCTTACTATGAATTTGCCCCCCCCAATCTCAAACATACATTCTCATTCATATGCCCAGATAAATGAATACTCAGCCTTTGCGTGGACCTCTGGAGCTTCCTTTCTATGCAGCTACTTCCTCTCAGGCACTCTGCCTTACAAATTCTACCCATCTTGTCCTCCCCACAGTCTGAATCTTTTAGCCTCAGTTTAGGTTTCACTTCCCTGTCGTATGTCTGGAAACTCACTCCAGGCAGTAAGCTAGGGGACTTCATTTGTTCCCCTTCTCTCATGTATCACTCTTCTCTGCTGCCTACTGTTTAATGTCCGAAAATCATTGTCTGATTCATTTTGTCTAGTTTTCAAGATAAGGTGGGAGGATAAATCTGTTTTTCTATATTGGCTGGAAACAAAATATGCATCACTTCTTTGTAATTTTCACATCTATCAAAGGGAATCTGGAGTTCCTTTGGTGGCAAAACAGATTAAGGATCTGGCATCACCACTGCTGTGGCTCAGGTCGGAGCTGTAATGTGGGTACAATCCCTGGCCCTGGAAATTCTGCATTCCACAGGTGCAGCCAAAAAAGGGCAGGGGGGACACACTTACAATCTTTTCTCAAACTCTAAAGTTCAAAATCTATTTTCTTTGCTAAAAGAATTCCCTGGTGGTCTAGTGGTTAAGACTTGGTACTTTCATAACTGCAGCTCAGGTTCAATTCTTGGTGTGGGAACTGAGATCCCATACCAAGCTGCTGCAAGCTATGACCAAAAATAGTAATAAGCAAGTTCCCATCATGGCTCAGCAGTAACGAATCCAACTAGCATCCATGAAGATTCGGGTTCAATCCCTGACCTCCCTCAGTGAGTTAAGGATCTGGTGTTGTCGTGAGCTGTGGTGTAGGCTGCAAACACGGCTCGGATTCCATGTTGCTGTGGCTGTGGTGTAATCTTGCAACTGCAGCTCCGTTTCAACCTCTAGCCTGGGAACTTCTATATGCCGCAAGTGTGGCCCTAAAAAAGCAAAAATTAATAATAATAATAAAAATTTTCAAGTTCTTCTGTGGTGCAACAGGTTGAGGATCTGGTGTTGTCACCCCAAAGGTTAAGGCTGCAGCTGTGGTGTGGGTTCAATCCCTGACCTAGGAACTTCCATATGTCATGGGTGTGACCAAAAATTTTATTTTAATTAAAAAAAAAAAGGAATTTAGACCCTTTATCACCTCACAGTGGATCTGAGCCCTGTTTAAGGGCACTTCCATTCTAATCCACATTCCAACAGCTATAAACTGATTTTCCTAAAACATCACTTTTATCACCTACTCCTTTGCTCAAAGAACACATGACGGTTTCTCATCAATCACTGATTTCAAAGCTAAAAAGACCAAAGGGACTAAGCATAACCAATTTAGTTTATAGATAAGATGATGCAATAAAAATTAAAGGATGTGAATAAGACCAAGGAAGCAGAGGGTGGGAATCATTTGGGATGTGACACTTGGGTCTTTTGATACAGTAGTCTGGTATTTTTTTTAGTTACTGTGATAATTTTAACATCTTTTATGTGTGGGATAAATATTCACACAGAGAAACATATAAACAAATACAGTTTAATAAATTATAAAACAAACACCTTTCTAACCATTGCCTGATCAAGAAAAATAGCCCTACTATCATTCTACAAGATCCCATAAGTTCCTTCCCAGTGATAATTTCCTCTCCTTTTTTCAAGAGGTAATTATTTTACTGACTTTCATGGCAATTTCTTTCCTGCTTTTCTTTATATACTTTCATCACCAAATATGCATCTCATGTAGTTCTGCCTGTTTTTCTTATGTTAAAGATTCACTAATTGTTACATGTGTCTATACTTGGTTCATTCTTAGTGCCAACATAATGGTCAACAGTTAACATATCTACTCCACAGATGATGAACATGTGTGAGTGGTTTTGGACTACTATAAATAATGCTGTAATAAACTTTTTTTTTTTGTCTTTTTGAGGGCCACGCCTGCAGCACATGGAGGTTCCCAGGCTAGGGATCCAATCGGAGCTGTTGCTGCCAGCCTACGCCAGAGCCACAGCAACAGCAGATCTGAGCCACGTCTGCAACCTACACCACAGCTCACAGCAATGCTGGATCCTCAACCCACTGAGTGAGGCCAGGGATCGAACCCGCAACCTCATGGTTCCTAGTAGGATTCATTTCAACTGCACCACAATGGGAACTCCATGTAATAAACATTCTTGAAGATGTGTATGAATTTCTCTAGGACATATACCTAGGATGGATTTGCTGAGCCAATGCAATGGGAATCAAACTTTACCAGATAGAGCCAAACTTTTGTTTTCTTTTTCTTTCTGGCTGTGCTTGTGGGCATGTGGAAGTTCTTGAGCCTAGGATCAAACCCATGCCATAGTAGTTACCCAGGCTGCTGCAGTGACAATGCTGGATCCTTAACCCACTGAGCCACAACAGAACTCCCCAAACTTTGATGGTAGAAATATAAAATGGTACAGTTACTCTGGGAAAATAATTTGGCAGTTTCTTAAAAAGTTACACATCATTTGACCAGTAATTTCATTCTTAAATATCTGCTCAAAAGAAATAAAAGCATAAATCCACACAAGGACTTCATAAGTGCATGTTCATAGTAGCATTATTCATAATAGCCGAAAGATGGTAATAATCCAACTTCCATCAACTGGTGAATGGAAACAAAATGTGGTATCTCCATACCCTAGAGTATTACTTGGCCATATAAAGGAACTACTAAAACATAACACAAATGGATGAAGTGCCTATCTACCTATTACCTGTATTACAAAAAAATCTCTAAAAATAAGTGTTAGGGTCCTACCTCTGCCTTTTGGCCCTATCTATTTCCTATTTGGCCATATGTATTATTTCTGCCACATGAATAGACTCCCAAAATTCTCCAACTTCAGCCTTCTTACCTTTTTCCTCCATAACCCAAAAGAGATTCTTGCTTTCTATACTTTTTCTTTTTCTTTTCTTTTTTGTCTTTTTAGGGCCATACCAGTGGCATATGAAAGTTCTCAGGCTAGGGGTTGAATTGGAGCTGTAGCTGCAGACATACACCACAGCCACAGCAATTCCAGATCTGAGCTGCATGCTGGATCCTTAACCTACTGAGCGAGGTCAGGGATCAAACCGATGTCCTTATGAATACTATTTGGGTTCCTTACTGCGAAGCCACAACAGGAACACTGCTTTTGACACTTTTAATTACCATCTCTCGAATTTACCTTCATGTAAATGTCACAACAGAATCTTTTCCTAGATGTTACCAGAGATACTGAGGAACAACTGTATTTCTAGAATAGTTTCAATGAATTATCATTCTTTTAAGAACCACAGTTTTTATTTAAAACACTGTGTTAAGAATTATTCATTAAATGGAGAAAATATTTCAAATGATGTGACCGACAAGGGCTTAATTTGCAAAATATACAAACAGCTCATACAACTCAACAACAACAACAAAAAATAATTAAAAAATGGGCCGAGAAGTTCCTGCTGTGGCGCAGTGGGTTAAGGATCTGGCACTGTCTCTGCAATGGCACAGGTTCAATACCTGGTCTGGCAAAGTGGGTTAAGGATCCATCGTTGCCACAGCTGCAGCATAGGTCACAGCTCAGATTCTATCCCTTGCCTGGGAATTTCCACATGCTACAGATTGGTGAAGGAAGGAAAGGAAGGGGTTGGGGGAAGGAGGGAGGGAGAGACGAAAGAAGGAAGGAAGGAAGGAAGGAGGAAGGAAAGAAAAATGGGCAGAAGACCTAAATAGACATTTCTCCAGAGAAGAAATACAAATGGCCAATATGCACATGAAAAAAATGCTCATCACTAATTATTAAAGAAATGCAAATCTGGAGTTCTCGTAGTGGCTCAGTGGTTAACAAATCCAACTAGTATCCATGAGGATGCAGGTTCGATCCCTGGCCTTGCTCAGTGGATTAAGGATCTGGCATTGCCCTGAGCTGTGGTGGAAGTCGTAGATGCAGCTTCGATCACACGTTGCTGCGACTGTGGCTGTGGCAAAGGCCAGCAGCTGCAGCTTGGATTTGATCCCTAGCCTGGGAACCTCCATATGCTGAGGGCATGGCCCTATAAAGACAAAAGACAAAAAACAAAAATAAATAAATAAACAAATAAATAAATAAATAAATAATATTAAAGAAGCAAAGTTAAAAAAAAAAAAAGAAATGCAAATCAAAATTACAATGAGGTCCACCTGACACAAGTCAGAATGGCCATCATTAAAAAGTACAAATAACAAATGCTGGAGAGGATGTGGAGAAAAAGGAACGCTCCTACACTGTTGGTGGGAATGTAAGGTTGGTACAGCCACTATGGAAAACAGTTTGGGGAGTTCCTGTCACGGCTCAGTGGTAACGAACCTGACTAGTGTCCAGGAGGATTCAGGTTCAATTCCTGGCCTCCCTCAGTGGGTTAAGGATCTGGGGTTGCCATGAGGTGTGGTGTAGGTCAAAGACGTGGCTCGGATCCCAGGCTGCTGTGGCTGTGGTGTAGGCTGGCAGCTACAGCTTGGATTCGACCCCTAGCGTGGGAACTTCCACATACAGCGGGTGCAGCCCTAAAAAGACAAAAAGACAAAAAGACAAAAAAAAAAAAAAAAAGAAAAGAAAAGAAACAGTTTGGAAGTTCCTCAGGAAACGAAGGGTAGAGTTACCATATGATCCAGCATTTCCACTTCTGGGCATATATCCAGACAAAACTACAACTTAAAAAGATACATGCATCCCTATGTTCCGAGCAGCACTGTTCGCAATAGCGAAGACATGGAAAAAACCTAAATGTCCATCGACAGATGAATGGATAAGAAAGATGTGGTATATATACACAATGGAATACTTCTCAGCCATAAAAAAGAACAAAATAATGCCATTTGCAGCAAAATAGATGCAACTAGAGATTATCATGCTAAGTGAAGTAAGCCAGAAAGAGAAAGACAAATACCATATGACATCACCATATGTGGAATCTAAAATGTGGCAAAGATGAACCTACCTACAAAACAAAGAGGCTCACAGACATAGAGAATAGACTTGTGGTTGCCAAGGCGGAGGGGCTTAGGGAAGGAATGCAGTGAGAAGTTGGGATTAGCAGATATAAACTATTATACATGGAGGGGATATACAACAAGATCCAACTATACAGCCAGAAAACTATATTCAATGTCCCATGATAAACGACAATGGAAAAGAATATTTAATAAAAAGGACTGCATATATAAACATATATATATTTGTATAAATGATATCACTTCGCTGTATAGCAGAAGTTAATACAACATTGCAGATCAACTATACTTTGATTTAAAAAAAAAGGCAAGTGAAAAACAAGGCAAGAAATAAGAATTACCCAGGAAAGCCTAAAATTCTTAACACTAAGTTACATATTCAAATTTTATTTTAAAACCTGAAGTGTTCTTCCAAAAGGGTTACAATTATTATGAAATCACAGAAAACACTAAGTCCACAAATCAAGTATCTTCAACTTACCTCAAGTGGCATGAGTCTAATTAGTGTTGCAAAGCACTGCGTAGCCATGAATCTTACACTGTCTGTCTGATCACTCATTCTTCCCAACACAGGCACAACTAAAAGGACAATATATGGAACAATACCAACATCCAGTTGTTCCATTACACCTGAGTAAGTTATTAAGGAAATTTCCAATTAGTTCTGAGGTAGATGTTTGTACAAACTGATACACCAAGGCTGTGACTTCTAAAATAGCTCCTCATTTTCTCAACTGTATTATGAGGGAAGAGACTGTTCCTCAAGGTCTATGATTCAATTATAACAGCATCTGCACAATGTTATTCCTTTGTAAACATTATGTAACTTTCTCATGATTAAGAATATAAAATTACGTTTTCCAAACTACACTCAGTATCTTCTAGTAATCTACAAGGGAAAATAATCTGCAAAAGAACACACACATACACACATATATATTCGTATTTAAGTAAATATAAAACTGACTTTGATGTACACTTGAAACTAACACAACACTGTAAATCAACTATACTTCAATTAAAAAAAACAAAAAACAAAAAACATGTTTTCTCCTGAAGAAGGCTGGAAGAAATTTTACTAATATTTTTTTCCATAGAGAAATTCCTATAAGTTTCTAGAATTCTCATACCAAAATAAACTGAGTTATAACGTAAGCAAGGGATCACAACTTAGCATCACTCAAAGATTAATTCCAAATTTCCCACCAGGGTCTTAACAATCCTAAACTGGACATGGCAGGCCCAGTGAGTTCAGTCTTCCCGCAATCATCAGCATTTCTGAACCAGAGTTTCTACTGATTTGATCTCCATCCATCTTTCTTGCTCTTAGAAGTATCTTTCAGGTATTTCGAATTAAAGAATGTCATTGGATGCCATCTCCTTGGTAAAAAGCTTGCCTGTATATTTCTAGTTATTTAGTATCTTTAGTCATTTTCCACCCAATTAATAATCAAAACAAACATAATATGTTCATAATACAAGGACTACCTACATAGTATCTGATTGATATTAATAAAACATTGATTATAAACCAGATAAACAGGGTAGTTACTACATATGTAGTTCATGAAATACATAAAATTATTTTTGCCTCTAAAAGGATCTCTTAAAACTAATAGCAATTCTTCAAACTTTCTGTGAAAGTATTTTCATAATAAAATATAAATATAAAATGTAAATATATTTGTAATATATTATAATCTCATATTAATGCACTTCAAAATAAAAATAGTTTTCTTTTGGAAACAAGGCAGGTTATTTATGTGCAAATGTGAATAAATTTTACTTTGGTTATCCTTAAATAAAATGAATTTCTGAATAGTTTGTCAAAATAAAAGGATACAGGCAAGTGCTTCAATTGCACCCTCTTGTTTGATATTGTCGTCAATTGCTCCCAGCCATGGAAGAACCTTCTCCAAGAAAATATTCATTGTTTCCATGGTAGCTATCTTGCTCATGACACCTACACAACGAGCAGCCATGTGCCTCACTGCAGTGCTGGGGTACTGAAGGCACATATAAAGATGAGGCAAATGCTGTACCAACTGGAAAAAAAAAAAGTTAAATCAGAATATTCATTAGGGAATCTACTGTTTAAAATATAACTATAATATTGTACACCAGAAGAAATTGTAACAACATTGTAAATCAAACTATATGTCAATAAAACTTTAAAAAAAATTAGGAAGTAACAAAACAAAATACAACACAGATGGAACTTTTAAATAAATAAAAAATAAAAATTAATAAAATAGAACAGCCTCTACTCAGAGGCTCTCAATATTCTAACTGACTCTAAATCCAAAAATACCTCCAATTACCTCAAAACACTGTCACATCCTCAATAAAAATTTAATCTAAATCTAAACTAAGTTATAATGCTTTTAAAAAGAAAAAAAAGGTGCAGAACTTCTCCTCTGTTCAATATTTGGTTAGGCACCAGGGAACACTCAATTCTTTCCAAAACTGTAGGGACTATAACAAAGGCACTTTGATTCTATTGAGAATGGGAAAATGATACCACACATGATCAGCCCACTCCGGATTTGGCTGAGATTTAGGGTACATTCTATTCACTGGGTTGAACAATCTTGATTTTATTCCAGGCACCTTACCTGGTAGGTATTTTAACTTCCTGACTTACCATAGCCAATATGATCACAAGAGCATGACATATCCCATTATTAGATGTCTGCTGCATGGAAGCCAGGATTAATGCTGATGAGAGCCAGGAACGTGCTCAACAGACTAGCTTACAGCTCAGCTGAATGCAAGCTCTTGATCATAGAGGGTGAGCACATACAGATGGATCCGGCCCCTCTTTACTAATGATAAATCCGTGAAATTTACAAGTAAAAGAATATGCTTTATTACCATATAAATTGAAAAAGTTCACTCTTCTCTGCTCTCCCCTAGATTCTCCCTCTTATTTTAGATATAATTAATTCTCTAGTCTATGTTCCTCCTCTGTTTCAACTTATTGGTAAGAGATATTTTAATAGTAAAAAAACAAACCAGTGTTCTGTCTTTGCCACTGACTAGTTTTATCTCAGAGAGGTAACTTCCCTTTACTATTACACTTATCTTGGGAAGAATTTTTATTACCTGTGCTCTTCCTTTTCTAGAGACCGTATTATTAAGATGGTATAGATGAACAGAGATGCAGCCACCTTTCCTGTCTACACCTGGCTTCCATATCATCAGAGCTGTCTCCACTGTCTTGATTCTAAGCTCCCAGACTGGGTTTTCTATCATTCATGGACCCAGCTCTGCCTCAAAGTCCCTAAGATTTGTGCTGTCAGGGAAGAAGGAATCTAGTTATAGCATATAAAAGAAAAGGCAATTAATAGGGATGACATCAAACTTGCATTTTTCAAGCCTTAAGACTTTCTAATAAGATGACGTGTTTTACTAGAAAAAAAAACTACACTTGCATTAGTTAGTTACCAAGGGATGAAGCTCAGAATCCATTGACACAGCTGCTGTTTCAAAAACTTGCAGAGAATTCACCAATTCTTGGGCAGGGCCATCTCCCTTTTCCAGGAGGGACTTTCCATCTATTAAAATATATTGATTTAAGTGCACAGCACCTTACAAGTAATTTTTTAAAATCTAGAGCCCACAAAAAGTTTTAATATTTCCCAAATTACTGTGGGAGAATCCATTTTGCTTTATAATATAAAATGAAGTACCATGCTTTAATTTAAGTGCTAAGGTTCTACAGTTAAAGTAACTAAAAGAAGTTTAACATAACATAATCTCTCTCTCTAAATATGTAATAGAAAAAGTAAAAAGCATACAAAAATGATATAAAAATAAATTAAAACAAATGTTTTTACCAACATTCCATTTAAAAACTCACCAGCTGGTCTGGGCTAAACAGGTTATAGGCATTGCTATTTTATAAGGACATATGCAATGGATATACACAGAAATTTATTTACAACCTAACTCAGAAAAACATATACACACCAAAATTATTTATGTTGATTGTGTTCCTCAATGGACCAACCATAGCATCCCAGAGATGGGGCAACTTCACTGCCATTTCACCACCAAAATGCTTCACTATAGTTGTCAGGGCAAATTCAGCTCCTCTCCGTTGTACTAGGTAAGGCTTCTGGGCCTAAAATTAAATGTTAGTTGAAAACAATATTTCAAAAAAGTATAATGCATTTGAAATGTTATTAAAAGAACTTAGGAATTCCTGTCTTGGTGCAACAGAAACGAATCTGACTAGGAACCATGAGGTTGTGGGTTCGATCCCTGGCCTCGCTCAGTGGGTTAAGGATCCAGCGTTGCTGTGAGCTGTGATGTAGGTCGCAGACGTGGCTCGGATCTAATGTTGCTGTGGCTGTGGTACAGGCCAGTAGCTACAGCTCTGATTAGACCCTTAACCTGGGAACTTCCATAAGCCATGGGTGCGGCCCTAAAAAGACAAAAAAAAAAAAAAAAAAAAAAAAAAGAACTTAAAAGTCACCACCTAAGAATTTATGATGTTAACGTTAACCAATTAAGCAATTCCTTGTCATATTTATGACAACTATAAACATTTCTGAATAATTAAATTAACATCAACATAAAATCCCGAACTAGATTTTTTTTTTTTTTTGCTCTTCAGGGCTGCACCCACAGCATATGGAGGTTCCCAGGCTAGAGGTCAAACTGGAGCTGTAGACGCTGGCCTACACCACAGCCACAGCAACATTAGATCCGAGCCACGTCTGTGACCTACACCACAGCTCACAGCAACACTGAATCCCTAACCCACTGAGCAAGGCCAGGGATCAAACCCACAATCTCATGGTTCCTAGTCAGATTCGTTTCTGCTGCACCACAATAGGAAATCTCCGAACTAGATTTTATATCCAAAGTAAATTCTTTTGGGGGCTTAGAAATAAGGAACAGAAGAATATGTATTATTTCTAGAGACAGTTCTAAGTGATATGTTTTCTTCTTCTATCCCAAAGAAACTTACCCATTACTTAGAGAGGAGATAAAATGACCTGCCCTATTTATATTTGCTTGAAGGACAGAATATGAGCATTTGTTTAATCTAACCAAAAATTAACTTCTAACTTAGCAGTAATTTTATAATAGCTAAGTACAAAAAAAACCTGTCCCCCTAAAAAGACACATATATATTTTTAAGTGAAGAAACTATGCAAATCATAGAAATATAAATACTGAAACTACGGTAAATTTTTGATTAAAATTATTATGAGAAAAATATAGTTAGTCAAAAAGCCTTCATTCATAGAATATTTTAAAGAAATATAGGAAGTTCCCAATGTGGCTCAGTGGTAATAAGCCCAACTAGTATCCATGAGGATACCAGTTCCATCCCTGGCCTCACTCAGTGGGTTAAGGGATCCAGCACTGGCATGAGCTGTGTGGTGTAGTTTGCAGATGAGGCCCAGATCTGACGTTCCTGTGGCTGTGGCATAGACTGGCAGCTCCAGCTCCAATTTGATTCCTAGCTTGGGAACTTCCATATGCCACAGGTGCAGCCCTAAAAAAATAAAATAAAATAAAATAAAATACAGACAATAAGCTAAGATTCTGATTAAAAAAAAAAGAAACTTTAAATAGGCCTATATTTATAGAATGATATTAAACACATGTCTTTTAGCATTGACAGTTTGTTGCTGAACTCGGATAAGTTCCAATGTCTTTAAACCAAAACAGCTATCTAGAGCATTCATTCCTTTGTTAATATGACTATAAGATTTTCAAAAATCAAACACTTTTTTTTTAGGGCCACATCTGCAGCATATGGACGTTCCCAGGCAAGGGGTCCAAGAGGTACAGCTGCCAACTTACGCAAAAGTCACAACAACGCCAGATCCAAGCCACGTTTCCAAGTAACCACAGCACACGGCAATGATGTATCCTAAAAAGCCAGCAATTGAACCTGCAACCTCAAGGATACTACTCAGGTTTGTAACCCACGGAGACACAATGGGAATTCCTTCAAACATGTTTTAATAAACAAATAAATTTAGATCTCTACCTCACATCACACCATTAATAAATTGCAAGTTGACTAAAAGATAGGTAACAATTTATTTAACACCTATAAACTTATGCTCTGAAAATTAACAGTAAATCCTAACATTAATAGGACTGAGAAAAGTTAGCTTTCACTCTTACTTAGTAGTAGTTATTGTGATAAGAGTGAATTAGCCTGTATTTATGAATGACTTACATAGCCAGTACTGAGAGGGTTTCTTGCCTAGAAAGAAAGTTAAGCTGGTAAAAATATCAAGAGACATGAGAACTTTGAAGAATTTTGCAGTTTTTCTGGATCACATTGCTGGGGTACTCCAAAAAGTTATTAGTCCTGGTTCATTCACTTGAATATAAAAATATAATTCTAGGAGCTGATATGACAATTCAGTACTCAAACTGTACAAAACTTGTTTAAAAATCAGGATATTCAAAGAAAAAGCTATTTACCTCATCAAGTTCAACAAGGATATTTCCACTACCTCCTGCAGGAAGATCCGCTATTTGAGCTTTTACTGCTTTGGGGGTAGGACCTCGCCTACTTGTGATTGCAAAAGCAGCCTTCTGATGCCTATAGAGTGTAATTATACCCCTGTGCTTGGTGACAGTATGATGCATTCCATCTTTTTCGGAGTTGGATCCTATTAAGGAAAAAAGTTAAAGCATATATAGGTGACCAGATGCTTCTGGCGCCAACACAATTTACAACTGTCTTTTAGGTCTCAATTTTTACAGGCCAGTGATATTTTCTTTAGACATTGAAATGATAGAGAGTAAGTCAAAATTTATAACATTAAGTTAAATGCTTTGGTATTTGCATAGGACCATACTTAATACGACCAAAGTTACAGAATGTTAATAAGAAATATCACATGCAAGGATGACTATACCTTCAGAAGTATATTAATTCTTTAAAAATTAATGACTGCTTCTGGGCATTAAAAGAAACATTAAAAATACTTCAAGTTAGTTCTCTCTTTAAAAAAAAAATTTCCATAATCACTACGAATTCAGAAACATCAACCACTGCAAAATACTGCTGGCCTCACATAGCACTCAGGGAGAGTGATGAGGGAAGTTTAAGACCAAGGCATGTGAAGAAACATTGGTTCTTAAGACAAACCTACAAAGGGCAGTTACTTTCTATATAAATTTTTCAGATGAAAACAGAAAAGCTATTTATGCAATACTTGCTAAAAGTAACAGAGTCTACTTATAAGACATGTACGAAATTACAGAAACCAGAGTTTTATAGGAGAACTTTCATTCACCATTTGATACAATTAAGTTTTCTAGCCCACTTAATGAAAAGGAAGTTAAGGATTAACACCTGTCTCATAGAGATTTCAGTCATATATCAGGTCTTTTATGAATGAACACCTTATTTAAGAGGGTTGTGATTGTATAGCAATAAGTGCAAATTTTCTCAAAATGGGAAAAAGCTTCAACATAAACCAGATTTGTGCTTATATTATACCTATTAAGTAACTCTAAAGAAAATTAAATGGTTAATTCTTTCTACCCCAAATGAAGGATTAGCTATATACCTTTAGAATTTTCCTGGCCACTCTGTGTTGGTACTGGACATGTGACAGAAGGAGTTAGATATGGGTCCACACAAAGTGAGCTACAGAGGTTTTTAACAATTTTTGAATTGGGACAGGGCGTCCTTGCGGTGCACTGCTGAAGTAGTTTGGCTATGCACTGAGCTGCATAGTTCTGTACCAGTGTATTCTCTTCTTTTTTAATGGTCTCCATTAATGGTTTTATAATAGGATTTAATTTCTCTGGAAGTTGCTGCAAGCTCACAACTGCACATGCAGCAAAAGTATGCACTCTCAACTGCAACACTTGCCACTCCTGGTTGGTCTCTGTAACTGTCATTTGGACCTGCTGTCGTTTACTATCTAATTGCTGTAACACTGGAGGATTTAAATCAAAAGATGATGTGACTTCATTAAAAACAGTAGTGACCTATCAAAAAAGAGAAAACAAAAATCATTAATGACATCAACCCCAGCAGCCTATGAACTCCTAAAGGGCAGTCAGCAAGCTTTCTGTTTCAATTTTAAGTTTCGCAATTATCTAGTACTATTTTACTATTCACTAAACTAATGTCTAAAACCTTCCAACTGAACGATATTTTATTTATTTATTTTTGTCTTTTTAGGGCTGTACCCACAGCATATGGAGGTTCCCAGGCTAGGGGTCCAATCGGAGCGGTAGCCGCCAGCCTACACCACAGCCTCAGCAACATTAGATCCGAGCCGTGTCTACAACCCACACCACAGCTCACGGCAATGCTGGATCCTTAACCCACTGAGTGAGGCCAGGGATAAAACCCTCGTCCTCATGGATGTTAGTCGGGTTCATTAACCACTGAGCCACGGCGGCAACTCCTCCTCAACTATATTTTAATCTGACTTAATTTAACATTAGTGTTACATTCTTTAAGAAAGACGGTCTTAGAAATTTATTATGTCTAATAAGTTTGAAAAATCACACTCAATACCCATATAGTACTTTGGTGAAATGAGAAAGCTGTAAGCAAATATAAACTGTTAAAAGAGAATTGTGCAACAGTTATCAATTCTTTACCAAGAGCTGCTTAAAGCTATCCGACTATACAAGCCCCTTAAAAGATTGTTCAAGGAGTTCTCTTGTGGTGCAACAGCTTAAGTCACTGCTGTGGCATGGATTCGATCCCTGACGCAGAAACTACCACACGCTGCAGGTGCAGCAGTGACAACGCCAAATCCTCAACTGCTAGCTAGGCCATCAGGGAACTCCTCAATACATCTTTTTAAAACAATTTTATAAAATGTAATTCACATACAATACACCCATTTAAAGTGTACAATTTAAAAAAATAAAAAATAAAGTGTACAATTCAATGGTTATTATATTTACAGAGTTGTACAACCATCATCTAGATTTTAGAACATTTTCTAAACATCATCTAAAATTTTAGAACATTTAGAACATCATCTAAAATTTTAGAACATTTTCCTCACCCTCAATTTAAAACTAAACACTTATTAGCAATCAGTCCTCATTTCCTCCCAGCCCTAAGTCAGCACTCTATCTACTTTCTATCTTTATAGGTTTGCTTATTCTGGACATTTCACTTGGATGTCATAATATAACATGTAATCTTTTGCGACTGAAGTTTTACTTAGCATAATTCTGTCAAGGTTCACTGATGTTGTATCATCTATAATTACTTCATTCCTTTTCTTTTTTTTTTCCCAAATAATATCCCACTATATGGATATACCAAATTGCATCCACGCATTCTTTACTTGATGGAATGACTGGGTTGTTTCCACCTTTTAGGTATTACAAATAATGTTGCTATGAACATTAACGTGCAAGTTTTTGTGTGCATACATTTAAAAAAATTATCATTAAAGACTGTGTGATGGCTTACATAACAAAAATTATCCTCTTGTTTGATAGGTAACTGTAAGCATAAAAAGGCTCCATAAAGAGATTCAATCTGATCAATGTTGGTCAGAAAAGCCTGTAACATTAAAGAACCTAACTTTTTTTGTTTTGTTTTTGTTTGGGTTTTTTTTTTTTTTTTTTGCTTTCTAGGGCCACACCTGCAGCATATCAAAGTTCCCAGGCTAGGGGTTGAATTGGACCTACAGCTGCTGGCCTACACCACAGCCACAGCAATGCCAGATCTGAGCTGCGTCTGCAACCTACACAGCAGCTCATGGCAATGCCAGATCCCCAACCCACTAAGCAAGGCTAGGGATCGAACCCATATCCTCCTGGATAGCAGTCAGATTTGTTTCTGCTGAGCCACGACGGGAACTCCCAGAATGTAACTTTTTTAAAACATGAAGAATTCAATTTTTCAGACTTAGAAATAAGACTGATAATGCTGGTCTCTCATTATGAAAAGCAAAACAGGCACACAAATAAGACCTTTTGTCATTATAAAATACCAAAGACTTTAAATGAAGCTGTATCTGCTTGACCTTGATCTGCTCCCTACAAAGGAACACGATCACATACCACTTCTAGCTTATACTCTCTATATTGCTTTGTCTGTCTGCATGTTCAAGCTCTGCATAAGATTATCAGAAACAGGGTTTCACCATTAAAAGTTTAAAACACTGTCTTAAATATACTATGCTTCTTTCAATTTTCAATGAATGATTCCAGGCAGTTTAGAAAAGCTTTTCAATTACCCCAAATTCATTCATTCATTCAATAAATATCTATTCAGTAAAACTAAAAGAAGAGTAAAATCAATGTCTTCATACACAAAAAATGCAGACTAATGCGAGAGACAGATACACAAGTAAACAAGACAACGTAACAAGTAACTGTGGTAAATGCAAATTGCTGTGGTAGCACATGGGTAGGTTAACTCTTCATAGGTGACAAAATAATGAGGCTTACCAGAGGAGATTAACACTTATGCTAGGTTTTTAAACACTGAGTAAGTCCAGAGTTATGGGCACATCTTGGCAAACAGTGTGAGGCAGGGAGTAGGAAGTGGGGCACTGTCCAAGAAACTGACAACATTTCATCACAGCTTGAGCACAGGGTGCAGATGAAGAATGTCAAGAGATGAACTTGGGATGAGCACAGAGCATTGAGGTAGGGAATTCCTGGCAAAGGAAAGAGGAGCTCAAACACCAAAGTTGAGACTGTGTGAAGCACAGAATGTGGGCAAGGGTGGTGTACTTTTGCAAGACAAAAGCTAACTAGGCTTAAACAGAGGAAGTTGGAGAAATAACAAGGAGGAAAAAAGATGGGAGATTTAGAGGTGCTGAAAGTAAGAAAGAAAAAAACTAAAATCAAGGAAAAACAAGGGAGGGATATGTTCAGAGCAGTACCAAGGAAGTTTACTAGTCTGGCAAAGTATGGAGGGTGAAATAAACCAGAGACTGCCTGGAGCCTTAGAGATGAGTCAGGACCTAGTCATAAAGTACTAAGGCCTGTGACTGGGTTGTGGTAATGGAAACAGAGAAAGGATAAACATATGAAATTTGTCTGAAAGGAAATGTTAACCAGATTTGAGACTGGATAAAAAGGGCTATATTCTGTTAAAAAAATAATAATAATAAATCCCAGTTTTGGTTGTGTTAAGTATGAAGGGACAGTGAGATATCCAAGCAAAAATGCCAAATCAAAGAACATAAAAGACCAAGAGACAAGTAGCACAGCACATGGATAAAAACTCAATTATGAAAATGGTGAGACACAAAGGAGACCTTGCATTTGGCAGGTAAAAGAAAACAGAGATGCAAAGAAAGATACAAAAGGCAGTGGCTCTTAGCTAAGACCACAACTAATCTTTTAAAATTGCTCCTGGAGTTCCCTTGTGGCACAGCAGGTTAAGGATCCTACATTGTCACAGCAGGAGCCCAGGTTCAATCTCTGGCCCGGGAACCTTCCACATGCTGGAGGTGCAACCAAAAAAATAATTAATTAAATAAGGCTGCTCTTCCCTAAAATGTTCTTCTAGCGATTCTGATACACCAATTGAAAACCACTGGCCTAAGGAAGTTGATGACACAGAACATTAGTTTCACTGGGAGTGAGAAGTCTGAATAAGCGAAGTTCCCATTGTGGATCAGTGGGTTAAGAACCCTACACAGTGTCTGTGAGGATGCAGGTTAGATCCCTGGCCTTGTTCAATGGGTTAAGGATCAGGTGTTGCCTCAAGGTGCAGCAGAGGTGGTAGATGTGGCTCAGATCTGGAGTTGCTATGGTGTAAGCATGCAGCTGCAGCTCTGATTCAACTCCTAAACCTGGGAACTTACATAAAAAAAAGAAGTATGAGGAGTTCCCCGTCATGGCGCAGTGGTTAATGAATCTGACTAGTAACCATGAGGTTGCGGGTTCAATCCCTGGCCTTGCTCAGTGGGTTAAGGATCCGGTGTTGCTGTGAGCTGTGGTGCAGGTTGTGGAGGCGGCTCGGATCCCACACTGCTGTGGCTCTGGCATAGGCTAGTGGGAACCTCCATATGCCACAGGAGTGGCCCTAGGAAAGACCAAAAAAAGACAAAAAAAAAAAAGTATGAATAAGAAAAGCTTGAAGAGGCCATGTAATAACATTAAAAAAAAATGTTTTCAGAAACAGTAAGAAGAGAACCCAGATTTTGAAGAAACTTCAAGATTTTATTCCAGGAAAGGAAAATATGGGGATGGGAAAGCAAAAAAGAGAAATTACAGAAAAAAAACAATCAGGAAGACAATTCACAACAACAGCGACAACAACAACAACAAAAAACCCTGGAGCAATTTTAGCTTTTTCTCACAGGAGAGAAGAAAATATTTTCAACTACATCATTTTTTTAAAAATAAGAAAGTGGGTAAGAGAAGCATGCTATTTCACGGGGATCAACACAAGCAAAGTGACTGGGTTTCTGATTCTATAATTCAACAAAGACCTCATTTACAACACCTAACCTTAAAAACTTACTAAGTATAAAGTTACAGTAATGCTGGTTATGGCAAAAGGAGAGACAGACTCAACAAAAAGAACCCAACTACAGACCACACTTAACACTTCAAATTATTTTTGACAAAGGTGTCAAAGCAATTCAATGGGGAAAGGAAAATTTTTTCAGTAAATCGCAATGGAAAAATTAGATACCTATATATGTAAAACAAAGCACAATATACTTTACACTGTATCTAAACATAAAGTTAATATGGATATTAAATATAAAAACTAAAACTACAATGCTTTATAAGAAAATGTATGTGAATACCTTTGCTGTTTGGAAATAAAAAAAGGTACCTTAGGTCACAGAACACAATAAACATAAAAGAAAAGAACTGATAAACTGGATGGACTTCATCAAACTTAAAAATATATGTTCATTCAAAGATACCATTAAAAAAATGAAAAGGCAAGCTACACAACCGGGAGAAAGTATCTGGAAAGCATCTATATGACAAAGGATTGGTATCAGGATATATAAAGAACTTCTACAACTCAATAATAAAAAGACAACCTAACTAAAAATAGACAAAAGATCTGAACAGACATTTCAGAAAGGAAGATCAACAAATGGACAATAAGACATAAAAAAAGTTTTAAACATTTTAGTCATCCAGGAAATGCAAGTTATAACCACAATGACACTATCACACAATGACCAGAAAGGGCAAAAATTATTGAGTGACCACCACTAAATGTTGGTGAAGATGTGGAGCTGAGAGAATTCTCATACGTTGTTGATTAGAAGGTAAAATGATACAGCCACTTTGGGAAGAATGCAATTTTGTAATAAAACTAAATAAAAAACACCTATCTGATGAACTAGCAATTCCACTCCTATTTACTCAAGAGAAATGAACATAAATGTCTACAAAAGGACTTGTACAAAAATGTTTACAGCAGCTCTGTTTATAACAGCCCAAAACTTGGAAGAGCCCAAGTGTTCAAGAGGAGAAAGGGTAGGAGTTCCCACTGTGGTACAGTTAATCAAGAATCCAACCAAGGTGGCTCAGGTCACTGCAGAGGTTTGGGTTTGATCCCTGGCTGGGTGCAGTGGATTAAAGGATCAGGTGTGGCCATTTTTAAAAAAGGGGGGAGAAAGGATTACACTAATTGTGGTATATTTATACAATGAAAAAAACCTCAGCAATAAAAAAGAATGGATTACTGACAGATATAACAATACAGAAGAATTTTAAAAACAGTGCTGGAAAAAAAATCCTTATACCAAACAGCACAGAATTCACTCCATTTAAATGAAATTTTAGAATATGGTAAAGGAAAAATCAGAACAATGGTCATTTGAGGGCAGGGGATTAAGTGAGAAGTGGTAATGGCATTGCCTGTATCCTGATGGGAGTTTGGGGTTTCATAGGTATATTGCTTCCGTTAAAATTTATCAAATTGTTCAATTTAAAATTTTTGCAATTCATAACATAAAAATTTTACCTTTAGAAAGAGCAAAACACGTGAAAACTGAATTTTAGTTAATGACACATGTTGAAGTATACAGACATCTGCAGCTCGAATACTTAGAAATGCATCAAAAATTAAGATGTATTAATAATTAAGTAGAGGGGTAGAGAGTTGCATATATGTGTGATAAAGCAAATTTAGTAAAATGTTAATTGGAATCTAGTTGGTGGGTATAAGAGTGTTCACTGTGTAATCTTCTATTTTTTTGTTTGTTTGAAAATTTTAACATAAGTTGGGAAGGAGGAGGAGACATACTCAGGTACCTACAGAATCATTTTTTCCCTATTTTCTGACAGTTTATTTTTTTGCTTTGTTTTATTTTTTGTTGCACTTGCAGCATGTGGAAGTTCCCTGGGCAAGGACTGAACCTGCGTCACAGCAGTGACCTGAGCTGTTGCAGTGACAAAGCCAGATCCTTGACCTGCTTTGCCACAAGGGAATTCCTATACTCTGCCAGTCTTAAGCAAAACTGAGAAAACACCAAAAAAAAAAAAAAAAAAAAAAAAAAAGTAACAGCGTTTTCTAATAAAAGTGTATTGGTTTGTCAGAATCTGAGATTTTAAAAAAACAAAAAAACTCCTTCCCCATCCTCTTATCTAAAGGATAAGAAAGACAGGCTACCAAGCCACAAACAGATTCAACAAATTAGTATTTTTGTGGAAAACGTGACATGACAAATTTTTTATCTTTATTTCATGTTCTAAAATTAAGAAAGTTACTTCTTTACTCACCAGGTCATTGGCTTGATCTATTGTAAAAACATTACTGTTTACTCTATTACCAACTTCAATATGTGCATCAGCTAATGATGAAATCAGCTGTTTACACTCATTCTGCATTCGTGTGAATGGAACGGCAATTTCATCATAATATAAATGTTCTGAAAGGATATCAAGTAAACGTGGCTGCACAGCTAGGGTAACAGCTCTACACTCCTAAAATATAACAGACAACAAATATTCAGGGCAAACATGTAAACATAATTCTAGAGATGCATAAATCTTCACTTGCAAACTACCAAGTCTAAACTCAATTTTGAATCTATATTCTGTTATCTCCCAGAACATAGTTAGTTGCACAGAGAAAAGGTATCACACCCAAACTACTCTAAAATTTTAATATGAATGACTATAGAACATGCAGCACATGGAACTATTACAATTCTATTAAAATTTCCACCTAATTACTCTTAACTTTATTCTGAATGTATTCAAAGTTTACATACATATTATATAGCACAGATTTTAAAATATACAACTGTAAAAAGAAATCAGTCAGAAAAGAACACTTAGCATGCACTAAAAATGTTATTTAAAAACTCATTAGATTTCTTAACAGTTGAATCCATAGCTTCACATGCCATACTGTAGAAATGGATATATAATTCAAAAACTACTTACCTGCCCCCAAATTTAACTAACCCTTCCCACTCTCTCTGGTTGTTGCCTGCCCCAACCAGAGGGGGAATGACCTCAGTGGTGAGCCATGAGGGGTTCTGTGGGATCTGGGTGATCAGCCTGGGCTTCACAGAGTAAGTCCAGAGAAGCTCTGTGAGGGTCCAGAAACCGAACTGTCAACACTTGCTGCTGACTCTGAGAGGCACAAAAACACAGCATCACTGCCTCTCCAGCACACCGAGCCCTGCCTAAAAACAGATGAGCCTTGCTTCTTTCCAGAGGCAAAGCTGGGGTCTCAGTTGCAATAGAGCATGGCTCAATTACTTTTAGACACAGCTTTTACAAACTGCTAAGAGGCAGTAATAAGCAACTCTCACAGCAAGTGCAGACAGTTAAATTTCCAGAATTCCAGTCAATGGAATAAACAAAGCCAGCAGGAAGTTTCTTTGATTTACAGAAGCAAGTCTTATACAAAATCATACATCTTACTAAAAGTTAAAGATTAAATGGGCTGCAAGGGAATGGCTTATTTGGAAACAAAGATTTGAGTTTAAATGTGGAAATTTTATTCTTCCTGTGACCAAAAATCTGCCCTTGCTACTCATATAAATGGATTTCTATTACTCAAAGCCTCTTATCTTTTGTAGTTCTCAGGTACAAGACTGGGGGTTCTATGAAAAAAGTCTAGGGTTAAGGGCAAATGAGAGAGAAACAATGTTTCAACATAATTTAGAACACTTTTCTGTAACTTTGGGATTTTTATACAGAGGAAATTTTCACTTTTCTGTTTGTAAAATACAATGAAAATAATCCTCATCAGCTAATGGAAACTGGTTTAATTTCTCTTCATTATTTTGGGGGCAAAATCTTACCTTCTGTAAAGCAGCCCATTCACAGATTACCAAAGCTACACTAATTCTCTGTAAGGCAGATTTGGAGTTCAAATGGAAGAGTAGTAACTGGCCAAGGGATTCAGCTGGTTTAATTTCTTGGGTTACCACATTTACACCTGGATCACAAATACAGCAACAAAGTGCTCCTAACAACCTAAGAGGGAGGAAAAAAAGTTACTATAGAAATGCGTACATTTCCCCTACTGAAGCTATAGCTTTTCCCAAGGAAGACATCCTATCTTTCCTTTATAAGAAAATATAAATCCTATTTTTAAAACTTAAAATGTTTTCATACACTTTAATGTTTTCTTACTCTGTAACTAGTATGACGGAGGAAGGATTGACAGACACTTCAGAGGACTCTCTTAGTTAAATGATCTTTGAATATATGTGTACTCACTTGGCTGCCATCATTCTGGCCCGCATAACCACAAAATCCCTGGTGGCGGGGTCTTCCATAATTGTATCTGCACCTGCAATGTACTCCTGCAGTACTTCTTTACTCTGGCTTTGGCCTTGGCGCACCTTACCACCCGTTTTTTCCTAGAAAGAATTGGGGGGGGTGGGAGGTTTGGTATGATGACAAAACAATAATTAAAGATCAACCATTCAGATTTAATAGACAACATCAAAAATACTCTTATTTGTTATACTTCTAGTAAAATACAGGTTTCTTTTTTCCACAAAAAATTAATGGATAAAAATTTCTATGCATTTTGTCAAGGTCCTAACAGTAATTTTTCCTTATGTTACATCAATGACATTGGACTTATAATAAGGCAATACAGATTTCTTTTTTTTTTTTTTTGTCTTTTTTTTTTTTTTTCTATTTCTTTGGACCGCTCCCGCGGCATATGGAGGTTCCCAGGCTAGGGGTCGAATCGGAGCTGTAGCCACTGGCCTATGCCAGAGCCACAGCAACGCAGGATCCGAGCCACGTCTGCAACCTACACCACAGCTCACGGCAACGCCGGATCATTAACCCACTGAGCAAGGGCAGGGACTGAACCCGCAACCTCATGGTTCCTAGTCGGATTCGTTAACCACTGTGCCACGACGGGAACTCCCAATACAGATTTCTTACATGGTTATACTGTATTAATAATTATAAGCTGAACATACAAATACATTATGTCCCTCTACACTTACCTTGGCTCTAGCTTTTACTTCCAGCAACATATTTAAATCAATAGGTAAATGAGAAGGCTGCATCATTAAGCAAAGCCAAGCACCCATCCATGGACAAGCAGCTGCTACTACATACTGAACTGAAGCCTTGCTCAACAATTCCATCCAAACCTACGAAAGGAAAAGGGAAGAAGAAAGTAAAAATTTTCTGGCAAGGCCTATTAAAAACCTAATACTTGTTTTTACTTGTTTAATACCTGTTTTACTGAACTGAAAAAAAAAAATGAAGGAAATAGAATAGAGATTAATTTTATTTTTTGTCTTTTTGCCTTTTCTTGAGTCACTCCCGCGGCATATGGAGGTTCCCAGGCTAGGGATCAAATCGGAGCTGTGGCTGCCGGCCCAAGCTGCGTCTGTGACCCACATCACAGCTCATGGCAACAACAGATCCTTAACACACTGAGCAAGGCCAGGGACCAAACCCACAACCCTATGGTTCCTAGTCAGATTCGTTAACCACTGTGCCATGACGGGAACTCCAAGATTCATTTTAAAATTCAATATAGAGACTTATTATTAAATGCTTTTTGGGGTAGGTTTGTATCCTAAAAGAGTAATACAAAAGAAAGTTTTTTTAAAAAAATGAATACAAAGAATTTTCCTTAATATTTTATGAAAATCATTAAAAAAAGATACCCATAAAAGTAAGTTATCAAAATCTCAGTAGGTCTTTGAAGGTACTTACAAAGCTTAACATGCAGTCCTATATTCAACACACATTTCAACACATTAACAGCTCCTGATAAATACCCTTTGCTAAATTTAGAGGTAGTAATATCCTAATATAAATTAAGAACAGTAGGAGTTCCCGTCGTGGCTCAGTGGTTAACAAATCTGACTAGGAACCATGAGGTTGCAGGTTCATTCCTGGCTTTGCTCAGTGGGTTAAGGATCCGGCGCTGCCGTGAGCTCTGGTGTAGGTTGCAGACGTGGCTCGGATCCCATGTTGCTGTGGCTCTGGTGTAGGCCGGAGGCTACAGCTCCAATTAGACCCCTGGCCTGGGAACCTCCATATGCCTCGGGAGTGGCCCTAGAAATGGCAAAAAAAAGATGCCCCCCCACCCCCAAAAAAATTAAGAACAGTATAAGTCTTACCCCATTGAGGTATCTTCCTTCCTTCCTCCTTCCCTTTCTCTTTATGGCTGCACCCATAGCATATGGAAGTTTCTGGGCTAGGGGTTGAATCAGAGCTGCAGCTGCAGGCCTACACCACAGCCACAGCAACACCAGATCTGAGCTGCATCTTGGCCAACATCACAGTTTGCAACAATGCCAGATCCTTGACCAACTAAAGTCAAACCCACAACCTTGGAGACTACGTTGGGTCCTTATCTGCTGAGCCGCAATGGGAACTCCTCCCATGGCACCTTTCTTAATGCCTAACATCAAATGGGCTAGGGCCAGCATGCAGAAATTCCACCAGTTAATCCACGGTTGTTAACAATGAACCACCTCAGAGGCCAATAATTCAAGACTAACTGAACAAGTTTTAAAGGCACAACAGTGGAGTTCCTGTCGTGGAGCAGCAGAAACGAATCCGACTAGGAACCACGAGGTTGTAGGTTCCATCCCTGGCCTCACTCAGTAGGTCCAAGGATCTGGTGTTGT
Source organism: Sus scrofa (assembly GCF_054392235.1). NCBI lineage: Eukaryota > Metazoa > Chordata > Mammalia > Artiodactyla > Suidae > Sus > Sus scrofa. The sequence continues at coordinate 125,796,676 of NC_139396.1, read as the reverse complement.
CGAGAGCTGTGGTGTAGGTCACAGACTTGGCTTGGATCCTGCATTGCTGTGGCTGTGGCGTAGGCCGGTAGCTGTATCTCCAACTGGACCCCTAGCCTGGGAACCTCCACATGTCATGGGTGTGGCCCTAAAAAACCAAAAAGATCAAAAAAAAGTGTACAACAGTCCTATCTCCTTCCATAAAGAGTATTAAATATACCAAGTGGCTCTTCTTTAAAAGGTCCCAATACATATGACCAATCTTGCTAATAAGGAAGGGGAAAGAGTACAAGTCTAAACTATGACAATCAGATTATATATTTATTACCAATAAATCCTAAAAGATACTTTGCTGTGGCTCGGGTTGCTGCTTGGCATGGGTTCAATCGCTGGCCAGGGATCTTCTACTTGTTACAGTGAGTTGCAAAAAAAAAAAAAAAAGAAAGGGAAAAAAGTGTTTAAAACACATTCCTAGTAGGTCACATAAAATAGCATGGCCAGCCAGGACTTTATATTATATTCTATAAGAAGTCTCTTTCCTTGTCTCATCTTGCATATCTCCAGACTATCTGAATCTCTTGGCTGATTTCTAATTTCTTAAAATCTCTGATCAACAACATAACTACTACTATGAGGAAAAATTTAAATCTACCCATGATATTTGGAAAAGGAGTAGAGATATATTCACCATGTACCTTGTGAATGAGGTCCAGAATTTCCTGGCTGCTTTCTAAAACACAAAACTGAAAAATATGTCGAAGCATATCAGGAAGGATAGGTATAAGCCACGATGAAGAGTTCTAAAAACAAAAACAGAATCAAAACTATAGCATATAATTCTTGGGTGTTAGTTTATTTAAAAAGATATAAGTCAAGTAACAGAAGTATTAACATAAAAAGACTATGTCTTTATCAAAAAGGTTCAACTGGTGATACATTTTGACAAGATTCTGGAGCAACAATATCCTATTTATTATTCCAACAGTTTGGAGAAATTAATACAATTGCTAGGAAGCTAGAGAAAACCTGATTACAATCAACAACAATGAATTCTGCAATAGACTCAAATCATCCTGTTTACAGAAGCAAGTTCTAACAGGAACATCTCTTTGGTTACATTACATATTATTGCTGTGTCAGGGAAATTTGACAGATGATCAGATTATTGCTACTGTGTTGGCTTCAGTTCTATGGTATTTACCATTAATGCAAGTAATGAACTGCAAGATGAAATCCAACCTAGTAAATTCAACTTTGACATCACCGTAAAATTAAAGCAAAGGTTCTTAATCTATTCTGGGTCAGGGACCCTTTGAAAATCTGATGAAATCTATGCATACTCTTTTCTTAGAAAAGTACACTTACATAAACTTAAGTATAACATTTTGCTTTAAATTCAAAGGGTTCAGGGATTTCCCTAAATCCAGGTTTAGAACCTCAATCTAAGGAATTTATCAATAATTTAAAAGCTCACCCAAATCAAGCAATCAAATAGTGCCTAAGTATCTATTGTGTGCCCAGAATTCTAAGAAAAGTAATCTCACGTGTTGTCTATTATAATTATAAGCTCCCTGAGTAAGAGATAAAAATTTTATTAACTAGTTCACAGTTCTTAACATCACCTTCTTCCATAACTGTTTTTAAGTAAAAAATATGTTGTCTAGAAGAGATTGAAGAGAAATCTGAAAAATTTAACTGAAATTCCAGAAGCCCAGAAGGTCTAGGGATAATGCATAACTTAGAAAGTTACTTACAATTTTCTAGCCAGTGGAAAACTAATAACCCTGGCCCTATCCTTTTATGCTTTTTTTTTTTTTTTTTTTTTACCTCTTTTGTCTTTTTAAGCCTGTACCCACAGCATATGGAGGTTCCCAGGCTAGGGGTCCAATCAGAGCTGTAGCCGCTGGCCTATACCACAGTCACAGCAACACAGGATCCGAGCCGCGTCTGCAACCTAAACCACAGCTCACGGCAACGCCGGATTCTTAACCCATTGAGCAAGGCCAGGGATCGAATCCTCGTCTTCATGGATGCTAGTCAGGTTTGTTGACTGCTGAGACATGACGGGAACTCCCTTTTTATGTTTCTTGCAATGGTTTGAAGTTTAAAATAGACTGATTGCAAAATCATCAGCTGGGGGAGCCTACTCATTGATTTGCTTTGCCTTAACTATTTTTCATTGAAAGGAAAAGAGAATTGGCAAGTTCTTTCTTTTCTCATTAGAATTAGGGACAATATTAATAGAATTAGGAAAGCTAATCTGCAACAAGCAAATAATATTACTCTTTCATAATTACTATTATTTCTCATTTCTCCCCATCCTATTTACCACCTCTCTTAATCCACCTCCAACCCCGTCACTGGAAATCCAAATAGTTGCTTGGTGATCCCAATGCTACACTACAGATGAAGTTTTTTCTCCTACATTTATAAATGAGTGTGATATAAACTGTAGCACTTTTCTCAGGCTATCAACTTTGTTACTCTAGTAAATTCTACTTATGATTATTAAGAACCACCAGGGAAAGGAAGTGATGAATAGATGGCAGTGGAGGGGGGTGGTTTAGGATGGAAAAATCATTCTGTATGATACAATAATGACAAAGATGTCATTATATATTTGTCAAAATTCACAGAATGAAGAGTGAAGCCTAATATAATTTATGGACTGGTTGATAATGATGTATCAGTGTTCGTTCACTGACTGTAACAAACGTACCATTCAGGTGTGGGATGTTATTGGTGGGAGAAGCTGTGTTAAGGGGAGACTAGAAGGTATATGGATGGGCTCTCTGTGCTTTAATTTTGCTGTGAATCTAGACTTGTTCTTTTTTTTTTTTTTTTTTTTGGTCTTTTTGCTATTTCTTTGGGCCGCTCCCGCGGCATATGGAGGTTCCCAGGCTAGGGGTTGAATCAGAGCTGTAGCCACTGACCTACGTCAGAGACACAGCAACGCTGGATCCGAGCCGCGTCTGCAACCTACACCACAGCTCACGGCAACGCCGGATCCTTAACACACTGAGCAAGGCCAGGGACCGAACCCGCAACTTCATGGTTCCTAGTCGGATTCATTAACCACTGCGCCATGACGGGAACTCCTAGACTTGTTCTAAAAAGTAAAGTCAATAAATAGACAAAAATAAAATTTTAAAAAATAAATGAAAAACAAAACCCCAAACCTAACCAAACAAAAACCCACCCCAAAATGTGCATGTCAACATCATCACAGGAAGTAGTATTTTCAAAAATGTAGATTCTCCCTAAGCATAACATAAAGTCTGCTTTGTAGATAATATAAGGCTGGGAAAGCAGCTGTAGGCCAAATTTAGTCCAATTGTGCAAGCATCTCCTTTTAGACATGGTTGCAAAAAGTTATATGCTTTAGCTCACCATTAGCATTTCTTAGAAGATCACTAGGTCTAATTTGGCCCATCCAGAGTCAATCTGCCTCTCACAAATCTGAAAGTTGGTCTACCTGCTTTAATTCTATGCCTGTCTTCCAGTAAGCACCGATTTGGGCAGGTAACCCAATGTTGTTGATTTATATTTATAGGTTTATTAAATTGAATTAGTTGGGGAGTGTGGTGCAGTGTGAGGTGTAGTATTTTCAGTCCTTTAGAGATTATCCACTTGGGGATATTCCTTCCCAAATTAAAAACAAAAACAAAAACAAACAGATTTCTACTATGCTACTAACTAGGAATCTACTAGTCAAAAATTTCCCTCCAAATCTAAGGCAAAGTCTGGAAAGTTTTGATGACTGTTTAGTATTAGTCTAACAGAATGTAATTGAAAAATACAGAAAAATTTCTAACACAGACTCTTCACTTTTCTAGTTTTTTTTTTTTTTTTTTTTTTTGGTCTTTTTGCCTTTCCTAGGGCCACTCCCGCAGCATATGGGGTTCTCAGGCTAGGGTCTAATCAGAGCTGTAGCCGCCAGCCTACGCCAGAGCCACAGCAATGCGGGATCTGAGCCGCATCTGCGACCTGCACCACAGCTCACGGCAACACCAGATCCTTAACCCACTGAGCAAGGCCAGGGATCAAACCCGCAACCTCATGGTTCCTTGTTGGATTCATTAACCACTGAGCCATGACAGGAACTCCTTTATTTCTCTAGATTTAAATTAACTATAACCTGAACCTCTACAACTCAAATGATATGTGAATTCAAGTTTTAAGAGGGCTTTAAAAAATTATTTTGGTTTGTGTTATATAACACAATAGCTAGTTAGCACTTATGTTAGTGCTAAACATAGTCCCCAACATTTTTGTAGAAAGGATCAGACAGGGGGATGGCATTTATGGGAATTACTCAGGGAAATAAATGACTGACAGTTTAGTGTGACAAGAATGTGGTAGTCTCTTCCCAGATCCTTTATTCAGACTAGTGTTCCCTCCTATGTTCTGCCTTCCTGGAACTCAGAATAAGGAAAGCTGATGACAAACAGAAATAAGCCTATCAGACATGTCACTGTACCTGAAAATCAAGGTGCAACTTCTGGTCATCCCTTACTCTCCATCCTTCAGCCACACCAATATCCTTTCACTCCCTCTTTAGTGCCATCATGCACACTCCTGCTCACAGAGTTTCACACGAATTTGTTCTTCTGACTGTTACCCTGCTCTTCACCTGGTTAAATTTCACTCATTCTTCAGGTCTCAACTTATGCTTCACTTTGAACGAGATACCTTCTTGACCTTCACTCACCTCACTAGTAAGGGTCCAGCAGCACTGTCTCCCCCTACCAGATACTTACCTCATTACGTAATGATGGCTTTATGAAATGATCATTATTTTTTTATGAGGGCTTATCTAGTTATCTTCTTAGTTTCCTGTTTTAAGCTCTATAGAAGGGCAGAGACCTTATCTCATACCGATTAGTATCTAGAAAATTGTGGCACACGGTAGGCACTAAAATATTTACTGAATAAATCCCCCTCTTGAAGCAATGGTCCAAAGTCACAGGGAGTAGTTGGTAATATGCAAAATTTTCCACAACTGCAGCTGGCAATAAATCTCTATCTGGCAAAAGTGGCATCTTAGGTGGGGTAAGAGCTTGCCAGCCCCATTCTGCTATGACCCCTTTTTTATCCTCTCACAAGCACACCCACAAAACAGGTAAATGTGGGGAAAAAAACAGCAATCGATCATCATTACCATGAACATCTGATTCTTGCCTGTAGGCAAATGCATCATCATTTCTATCTACATATCAAATAATTTGGGCAGGGAAGAAATTCTGGAAAGAAGCTACCACGATGTGACAAATCACACTGAATTCTGAGTTCTTTCACTAATTTGGTCTGAAGTCTTACTTTGGCTCACTGCCAAAAAAAAAAACCAAAAAAACCCCCAAAAAACCCCCATCACCCCAATTCTATATTTGGACAAGCTATGTCTTGTTTTATTACATTTAAACTCTGCTCTCCCTTTTTCATACCTTTATAAAATCTGGCCAATACTTAATTATGCTAATGTTCTCAAACACCAGAGTCTTAGTCAACTCTCTTCTCTTGCTCTTTCTTTCCTTTTCTACATATGCATATGTTAAATTTTCTTACATCCTTGACTGAGTATGCCCCAGACGCCAACTCAATTTCATGTATACCTTCATGCTAAATATGAGTTTCATGCTAATGCCTGCCTCTCAAACAAAAGTCAGTACCGCATGTATTGAAATTTAGGAATGACTCACAAAGGGACTCTGATGCAAACTGAATGGAAAAGTTGACCTAGTCAATAAAACAAGGCTGAACCAGATACTAATGCCCAGAAGCATACCTTCCTAGATCATGAAGTTGAGTTCTGGTTCAGTTAGTGGTTATCAACACTAGTTAATCTAGATATTTCCAGTAAGTAGTTCACCAATAGACATATACCTTCATAGATAGATTCACATGAACAAATACAGTCAGAGGCCAAGAGGACAATATAAAAAAATTAATTCCTTCATTTTCTTTGTCAAGCTCCTAGTTCAGCCAAAAAAGTTACATCTTGATTTGAAGTCTTACCAAAAGAAACTAATCTGGTTTGCCTAAGAGTCCTTATTTCATGCTCCCTAAGAAGTCAGGCTTGCCAATACTTTCAATGTGACATCAGAGAAAAAGGGACAGAGATTAAAAGATTCATTTTCACAAATGCCAAGGTATGTCACAAAAGTCTGAGAGAAATGAGATTTCATAAATAACTATATTAACTGTGGTTCTATTTAAAAACATTTTAGAGATGTGCATGTCTTCATACATACTTATGATGGGATACATTTTAAGATTAAGGGTATCTTCTTTATGGGAGCTCCTGTTGTGGTTCAGCAGGTTACGAACCTGACTAGCATCCATGAGGATGTGGGTTCAATCTCTGGCCCTGTTCAATGGGTTAAGGAACCAGAGTTGCCATAAGCTGTGGTGTAGGCTGCAGACATGGCTCAGATCTGGTGCTGCTGTGGCTGTGGCGCAGGCCGGCAGCTGCAGCTCTGATTTGACCCCTAGCTTAGGAACTTCATATGCTGCAAGCGCAGCCCTAAAAAGGAAGAAAAAAAAAAAAAAATCTCCCTTATAAAGTCTTCTAATTTTACAAAGCTAAAGAAAACAAAATTACTAAAGATAACCAGAGGACTTTCAAGGGAACAGAGGTATCAGTCTTAGGTAATGATGTAATGAGCTCTAGTCAGGTTTAGCCTAACCAAATTACCTTGGAATTATCAAGGGGAAATGGGCTGAAAAGCTAGAAACTGAAGCCAAAACAGAACTAAGTAGTAAATTAGAGACAAAGGTCATTTTTTTCACTTTGTATTTAAGGTGACTTCATGTTTAGAAATGGGAAAGTAATTCAATGGACACAATTCATTTTGTCTCCACGTAAAACTAGAAGCTGAAAGTAGCCAGAATTAGATCTGAATCTGAGCTGAGTCTCTTACTATGAGATTGGGAAAGTTAGATTTTTGATCATCAGTCCCCTTATCTGCAATAGCCACCCCATTTATAGTACTTACTGCAGTTCACACATAAAGTTAAACTCTTAATATTAGCTTGGATTATTGTTAATAAAATTAAATATCATTCTTACACTCCATAATATAAGATTTCAAAATTATTAGAAAAGAATTCCCAGAAATAGAAGTGTTAATGATTATTATTACTATCAATAATTTATATTTGGGAGTTCCCGTCGTGGCGCAGTGGTTGATGAATCCGACTAAGAACCATGAGGTTGCGGGTTCGGTCCCTGCCCTTGCTGAGTGCGTTAGCGATCCGGCGTTGCCGCGGAGCTGTGGTGTAGGTTGCAGACGTGGCTCAGATCCTGCATTGCTGTGGCTCTGGCATAGGCCAGCGGCTACAGCTCCAATTAGACCCCTAGCCTGGGAACCTCCATATGCCACAGGAGCGACCCAAGAAATAGCAAAAAAAGACCAAAAAAAATAAAATAAAAAAATAATTTATATTTGTGTAGCATTAACACTTTAAAGCATTTGCATACACATTACCTTACTTGGTCAATATATAACTGAGAAAGGCTGAGTAGATTGTCACCGGAGGATTAAATAAACTTGATCAGGTCAAAAAGTTAACAAATGGTAGAGCTAAGGTTAGAACCCAGATTCTATGTTTAAGTAAGGGATCATTTCATTACACCACTGAAGAGGAAACAACAGTGACAGAATGTAACTCAGAAAAAGTAAGGCAAGTTAGTGTGAGGCTAGATCTATTGTCACAACAAGCCTATCATCTCTAATCCAGATTCCCTGGAGCCAAATATGTTTTAAAAGTCACAATTTTTTGGAGTTCCCGTCGTGGCTCAGTGGTTAAGGAATCTGACTAGGAACCATGAGGTTGTGGGTTCGATTCCTGGCCTGCTCAGTGGGTTAAGGATCCAGCGTTGCCATGAGCTGTGGTGTAGGTTGCAGATGCAGCTCAGATCCCGTGCTGCTGTGGCTCTGGTGTAGGCTGGTGGCTATAGCTCCAATTAAACCCCTAGCCTGGGAATCTCCATATGCTGCAGGAGCGGCCCAAGAAATGGCAAAAAAAAAAAAGACAAAAAATAAAAAAGTAAAAAAAAAATAAAATTCACAATTTTTTCAAATTTTAGAACAATAATGAAGTTGTATATATGTATCATGTTAAATATCCTCAACAGAGGTCTGAGGCAGCACCTGAATAAAACACATTAATATTTCTCCAGCAAAATTTGTGAAGAGGCACACCAAATAAGATAAAGACTTATATAAATAAATAACCTCTATTCAGAATGGTCAGGTTTTTCTACCAAATGAGTAGTTTTATAACTTAACTTACAAAAGTTCTGGATTTCAATACTGTAGATAAGAGATCATGCATGGACTTGCATTACAAGAGAGTATGCACATAGCTTTTAATGAATAACAAACATCAGGCAATGCTATGGAGGAGCACAGTAACAGATAAAAAAGCATTAGGCATTGTTTACTCTGAAATCTTCTCAGAAAGCAAACATTGCCAAAATTACAAGATTAAAAATAACCACTAAATATGGAGTTCCCATTGTGGCACAGAGGGTTAAGAACCCAACTAGTATCCATGAGGATGCGGATTCGATCCCTGGCCTTGTTCAGTGGGATCCAGCACTGCCCCAAGCTACAGCGTAGGTCACAGGCATAGGTCACACACATGGCTCAGATCTGGTGTTGCTGTGACTGTGGCTGGCAACTGTAGCTCTGATTCTACCCCTCGCCTGGTAACTTCCATATGCAAGTGAGGCCCTAAAAAGAAAGAAAAAAAAAAAAAAAGAAAAAAAAGGAAAAACTACTAAGTAATAAAATTTTCACTGCATAACGACTTTATTTAAATAAGTTTACTTTCTGGGGGGGGGGGGGGGCTGCACCTGTGGCATGTGGAAGTTCCCAAGCTAGGTGATGGGTCGGAGCTAGAGTTACTGGCCCACGCCACAGCCACAGCAATGTGGAATGCAAGTCATGTCTGAGACCTACACTACGGCTCATAGCAATGCTGGATCCTTAACCCACTAAGCAACGCCAGGGATCAAACACACATCCTCATGGTTCCTAGTAGGATTCGTTAACCACTGAGCCACAAAGGGAACTCCCTAAATAATAGTTGATGTAAAGAAAAAGCATCGTGAGTTTTAAAAGTTGGAGTAGTTTTATGGCCTGGAGATCTGACCTTTTCCCTGAGGAAAGTTAAGTTACAAAGAGGAAGAAAGGGGGCTAATATTTAAGACAGAAGGTATTATTTGGTTGGGGGGGAGTTGGCAGTTTGGTGATAAGCCATAAACAAAGATTCTCTGATCAAAAGAATGTAACGTGGCTACAACTGGGTTACAGGTGTGACCTTAGAAATTTTTCTTGGCTCTAGGTTATCTGTTAGGAAATTGTAGAGGAAAAGGTTGACAAGAGCCAAATAGGAGAAGACCAAGAAAGACAGGAATTTAATTCTAATGTAGTAGGCAATGACAAATTACTAACCACTCTGCAAGTAAATAAGGCTATGGTAGAATTCCCCCTGTGGCTCAGTGTGTTAAAAACCTGTCATAGTCTCCATGAGGAGGCAGATTCGACCCTGACCTTGCTCAGTGGGTTATGGTTGCCTCAATCTGTGACATAGGTCACAGACGCAGCTTGGATCTGGCATTGCTGTGGCTGTGGCACAGGCTGGAAGCTGAAGTTACACTTTGACCCCTAGCCTGGGAATTTCCATATGCCGCAGGTGCAGCCATAAAAAGAAAAAGAAGAATAAATAAATAAATAAGGCTAGAGTCCCCCAAATTATCCTAAAACTCATTCAAATTCTCCCCTTTTAGAAACACTATGATTGTAAAGAAACTAATTATACAAAGACTGATCTAATTCTTAAGCAAAGTATTAGGGAAAGGAAGATAAGATTTTTTTTATAAATATGCAAAAGAAAGAAAATGAGTAAATTAGAAAACAAATGATGTTCTAAGGTGGCTACAATTTATTCTTTATATTTTTTATTATGAAAACCTGAAACAAATGAGACAGAACTATAACAGATGCCATGTATGGATGGTAGATATATGGATGCTGCTTTATAATACCCTGTTCTTTTTTACTATTTAAATAATTTCCCAAAATTGAAAAATATGTGGTGGTAGTAAGAAAGGTATTCTAAAAGAGTTTGGCTTTTGGGGGGGGGAGGGAAGAATGGGACAAAAAAATCAAACAAAAATAGTAAAGGATATATGTGGGGCCCCAAAAGCAGAATATACTGCAAGTGGGTGATCTGGGTCATGGCCAAGTCCCCAATGATGAGGATACTAGTGAGCAAGGATTAGGGCAGTGTTGCTTCCTGGTAACTCTCATATCCAGGATACTAGTGAGCAAGGATGGAGCACAAAATAACCTATATGCAGCAATATTAATTTTCACTGACAGCAAAGCTTCCAGTAAAGAGACACTCTATGAAGATAGAGGCTTGACAGAAACCATGGTAAATTTCATTAGTGACACCAGTAAAAATTTTCTTAAGAAGAGCAAAAGAATTCAGAGGCACAGATAACAAACATAGAAGGATATGGGAAACAACAAACATTAAGACCTAAAAATTAAAAGGATCATGTACTATCTGAATAACTAGAAGGTGTGGAAATAGGATATATTTAAAAGTCTAAAAGGAGGAGACTGGGAAAAGCTCTTCTGTTCCAAAATACATTTTTTATACTTGCCTAATTTGAAACTGACATATTATTCAGAAAAATGAGATACTTCTAAAATTACATAGTGAAGATATTAGATGTTAAATAGGGAGAAGTAAGGGAAGATTAGTTTTTTTAACTTTATCACCCGAATCCCCCTTATTTTACAGTACTTGATCCACCCTTCAGTGTTGCTTCCTGGTAACTCTCATATCCTGTTCTTCCATTATTTAATTTTTTGCAAAGGTTATTAAACTAATTATATGAGTCTTATCACAATCATACCATATGCTTTTCCAAGTTAAGAACCACATAGGATTTTTTTTCTTAATTTCCCATTACACCCTGCACTGAATATATGAACTGTGGTATATCCAATGGAGTATTATTCAGTGATAAAAAGAAATGAATTATCAGAGTTCCTACTGTGGCACAGCAGGTTAAGAAGCTGACTATTATCCATGAGGATGCAGGTTCGATCCCTGGCCTTGCTCAGTGGGTAAAGGATCTGCCATGAGCTGTGGTGTAGGTCGCAGATGTGGCTCAAATCTCACATTGCTGTGGCTACAGCAGAGGCCAACAGTTGCAGCTCCAATTCGACCCCTAGCCTAGGAACTTCCATATGCCACAGATACAGCCCTAAAAAGAAAAAAGAAAGAAAAAAAAAAAAAAAAAGAATACTTGTAACAAAAACATTTAGGCATAATTTACAAAACTAGAACAAAAATAAAGTGAAAATTCAGAACCACCCATGCCAGTTTTGTCATATGAAGGTCATGCCTGATCAACTAAGGATTACAAAGCAGACCTAACAGTTTTTTCTTCGAAGAGTCTGATTAGCAAAAAAAAGACAATGCAAAACAAAATTCACAAATGTTGATTCACAGAGGTGCAACACAAGATCATGCTGCAGACTAAAGCAGGTCTACATGGAATACTCCTAATTCACATAGAAATGCATGGTTAGTGAACACAAAAGAGACATTTACCCATACTTTAATCTACTGTCTAAAAAAAATTAACCACTGCTTTTTAAAGACCATCAGCTCAAACTGTAATACTTATAACAGCATGATAGAAGAATGAACTCCTTATTACGGTTCCCTAAATTCTAGTATTTTGTTTGACCCTAAGGGTTATTTTATTTGTTTGTTTGTTTGTTTTAGGGACACACCCATGACATATGGAGGTTCCCAGGCTAGGGGCTGAATTGGAGCTGTAGCCGCTAGCCTAAACCACAGCCGCAGCAATGCGGGATCCGAGCCGCGTCTGCAACCTACACCACAGCTCACGGCAACGCCGGATCCTTAACCCACTGAGCAAGGCCAGGGATCAAACCCACAACCTCATGGTTCTTAGTTGGGTTAGCTGACTGCTGAGCCATGAAAGGAACTCCAAGAGTTATTTTAAAAATAGGAATGTGAAGCCTTTTACAAGGACTTCTTGACTCATAACAGATTCCATTCACACACTGATGTTACCTGAAGGATCTCTGTGGGCATTTCAATGTATTACTCCTGAAGCATACTATCTTTGGAAATACCATGCTCTTAAGTTTAAGTAATCCTTAAGAGGAGACAAGTGCTTAGCAATTTTATTATCAGTCTAAGGAATCATACTGCAGAGCTTCAACTGTAGCCGTCTAATCTGGAATGTGTTTTGCCAACCATCCATTTGTCAACCACAAACAGCAAGCAAAGAATGAATAACAGATCTCTGACTACTATAGTTATTAGTTCTTACCTGGTCCTGTGTTGATAATAAAGTGAACAGAGTTTCCAATGCTGCTCTTCGAACTGATGATATAGTATGATGCAAAAAAGGCCAGACACGTGGAACTAAAACTGTGAGTGACTGTTGAATACTAATAAAGAAGACACAAATTAATCTTACTCATTCTCAGTTGAAACTCTTGTTGCATTATCTAAGTATTATTTCCTTGTGAACCTAGTATCTTTTTCAATGAATAAATTCTAAAAAAAAAAAAAAGTTTACATGAATATTCATTTAACACCCTCATTCAAAATGGTTCTATAACCCCAGAATAGCCAGAGCGAATGCAGTCATAAAGAAGAGTAGAAATATTCACATTAGGTTGCTTTATGGCACTAATGCCATGAATTACCTTTATCAAGTTAGAACTTTCCAATATAACTACCCTTACCCAGTCTGCTCTTACTCAGGAAAATGGGACATGTATCTTAGCTGGCAGTCAGCCTACACAAAATCAGGATTGCTAATCCTTACTTCTTTACTACAGCTAACCCCAATGGGTAACCAAGAGGTATACAAAACTTCCACCCCACTTTGGGGCTATCTGTCACATATCAAAAGAGCAAGAAATGGTATGATAATAGCTTTGAAATCTGTTATCCTGACTTAATACTACTAAGTTAGGAAAACTCAAATTATCTTCCTTCTCACAGATTAGATTTTAACCAGGAAAGCAAGCAAAGCCACAAGCCACAAGCAGGCTAACAAATTGGACCATAGGATTCCTGTTACATACGTGAGTCATTTATAAAAGTTACCTCAAATTAGGAAACTATATTTAAGTAGCATTTGAAATATATACCTCTGTAGAAAAAGACATGAGGAAAAAAGAAAATGTCAGTGTAACTATTTATCTGCTTTTTGTGGTTCCTTCAGGAAGCCCATCCTTTAATGCTATTTTCATTGCTGGCAGGTTTGCATGAACATCACTGCTTACATTAGTAAGTTTACTTCTAAAATTATAACTTAAACACATGCACACACAACCATAAACATAGACTCAAATACATAAAGCATTGTAACAGATCTTGTTAATAGTGTTACTGCTCATGCTACAAATACATGCTGCATTTCTTCTTACATAAGCTGGAAAGTATCTGCCAAATATCACAATATATGAAGTAAATTTTCTAAGGCAATTTTGAAAAAAAATCAAAAACTATATTATTTCACGTTGAAATAACAGGATTTTCACTACATTCTTTCATTTTCTTACACCATCGAGCTTTCCTAACACCATCCACTTGATTTTTTAAAAAAAGTCCAAGTCTTTACTTATTCAGGGCAGTGCCAACTAGGCCCACAGTTCAAATCCATTCCACTTAGGTTCTCTTTTTTTTTTCTTGGCAGTCCCACAGTGTGTGGAAGTTCTAGGGCCAGAGACTGAAGCTGTGCCACAGCAGTGACCCATAACACTGCAGTGACAACACCAGACCCTTAACTCTCTGCACCACAAGAGAACTCCTCCATTTTTGTTAAAAATAAAGTTTTATTGGAACATAGCCATACTCATTCTTTTATGCATTGTCTATGGCTGCTTTTGTGTTGCAATGGCAGAGTTGAGTAGTTTTTACAAAGATTATATGGCCCACAAAGCCAAAACATCACTACCTAGGCCTTCACAGACAAAGTGCCAACCGCTGATATAGAGTAATTAAAAACATTTGCCTATTGCAGCTGGAGAAGGGCTCTTAAACAGATTAACTCATTTAAGCCCTGTATCAATGAACACATCTGAAAATTAGGAAACCCTTTATATACACTACCATGTTGATTTTTCTCTTCGTCTTATGGGCACTAAGTTTGCTATTCCAATTTATGAACTGTCTATGGGTCTAAATTTAACAATGAACCACTACCAGATCAGTATTATCTGAAAACATTCTGTTTTTCACAAATCTATGATTTTCCTGAGAAACAGACTCACAGAATCAGTAACCATTTATAATCATAACTAAATAAAACACTAACTGAACACCCTCAGTAGGCTAAAAAGAGTAATTTTCTCATCTGCGATTTTCTTAAAGTTGCATATGAAATTTTTTTCTGTATCTCCAAGGATACTATAATTAGAAACAATAATGTTCACGAACCAGGCTAAAAGGTAAGGAATACACTAATTAGCTGACCTTCACTTCAAATGTCAGGATAGGAAAATAGATGACACTTTAAATTTTTGCTTTGTATTTTGGCCTCACCCAGTCTCTGCTTTTGGATATTATACTACATTATTATGTATTCCTTTTCTCATGATTCATTATTGCAACCAAGAGCAAGAGTTGAACATTACAAAGTTCAGTGTAGCAAATTTTGAAAAAAGTAATGCTATGTTCAGTGATAATTTTATTAACTAAATGTTATTAAATCAAGCTAAATTCTATAGTCTGGGGCTAGAGGTGAAAATGACATGCAATAATTATATTTCTAAAGTTCACTCTTATAGGAAGAATAAGATAAAGAATTATATAACAAACATAACCCAAGAATATGACCTTTCTAAGTTCTTGCCCCAAAAGTGCTGGTGACTAAAGAGCAAAGACGCTTCCTAAAAGTAATTGCCTTTAGCATCCCCAAATTACAATACTGTTCTAAAAGGTGCCAGGCTATTATATTTTTAGGCTTAATTACCTAGAAATGTATGTAAACGTTTTTTACTATTCCACTGACTAGAAATAATTACCTGCATTGCTGAACCTGAGGATAAGTTAACAAGGATGAAAGAAGAGTCATAATACTATTTGTTGAAGCTGTTAGATCATCTAGTTCCAAAAGAGCATCCCATAATGTATTTATAATGAAGGGTACCTATGAGAACAGTTATCAAGAAAGCAGTTATTAATTTCACAAGAAATATTCACAAACCACGTCAAATTTTATCTCAGGAGTCACTACTGATTCAACAACATATACAATTCCAATGACTTTGGGTGGTGCTAGTTTGGAGCAAGTTAAGAAAGAGACAGGAATGGAGTTCCCTTAGTGGTTCAGCAGATAACAAGCCCAACTAGGATCCATAAGGATGCAGATTTGATCCCTGGACTTGCTCAGTGGGTTAAGGATCTGACGTTGCTGTGAGCTGTGGTGCAGGTCACAGATGTGGCTCGGATCCCAAATTGCTATGGCTGTGGCGTAGGCCATCAGTTATAGCTCCAATTGGTCCCCTAGCCTGAGAACCTCCATATGCTGCATATGTGGCCCTAAAAAGCAAGCAAACAAACAAACAAAAAAATAAAACGAGAGAGACAGGGAGTTCTCTTATGACACAACAGGTTAAGGATCCGGGGCTGTCAGTACAGAGACATGGGTCAAGACTGTGGCATGGGTTCAATCGCTGGCCTGGCAACTTCCACACGATACAGATGTGATCTCCAAAATTTTTTTAAAATTAAAAATAATTTTTTTAAGTTAAAAAAAAGAGACATTATTTGTTCTAACAATTCTCTACATCTTTTTTTAATGCCACTCAACTCTAAAGTTGGCAGTTCCCTTTCATAATAGAATGGAGAACTCAAGAAATAAGATACCAATACTCTATTTTATGTAAAAAAAACTGAGCTCTGGAAACAATACAGTGTAGACACACAAATCAGAAATCTCTATGTAATTTTAATACATTTAAAACATTCCTAATCATCATGAAAGAACAAATTTAGTTTCTGCATTTTTATTTTCTTTTTCTTTTTTTTTTTGACCATGTCCATGGCATGTGGAGGTTCCCAGGCCAGGGGTTGAACCTATACTACAGCAACAACCCAAGCCACAGCAGTGACAATGACAGATCCTTAACCTATTAAGCCACCAGGGAACTTCCCCTCCACTCTCTCCCCCGCCCTGCCCCATTTCTGAGCTTTTAAAGCAGCACTTCTAAATACATGTATTCCAGTTCTGATAATACAAAGGGAAATCAGATAGACCTTAAAAGAGGCATTTCAAAAATGAGATCAGATTAAAAGACTGATAAAGCCAAAACCCAAATCAAAACAAAATCTTATATGCCTAAAAACCAGGAATAAAAAAAGAAGAAATGGTTCCTTTCTTCTCAAGGAAGTTCTCTACATACTTTGTACATGAAAGATAAAAATAAATAGACACAGAGTTCCCATCATGGCTCAGCAGGTTAAGAACCCGACTAGTACTCATGAGGATTCGGGTTCAATCTCTGGCCTCACTCAGTAGGTTAAGGATCCAGCACTGCTGTGAGTTGTGGTGTAGGTTGCAGACACAGATCAGATCCCACACTGCTACAACTGTGGCACAGACCAGCAGCTGCAGCTCTGACTGGACCCTTAGCCTGGGAACTTCCATATGCCGCAGGTGTGGCTCTTAAATTAAAATAAAAGAAAAGAAAAAAGAAAAAAAAAGAAACAGATACAATTCATTCTTCCTAAGGAAAATATATAACCAAGATCCCATGTATTAGAGGGCTGTCTGTCATAAGAAAAACAAAGACTGGTGAAAAAAGAGCTCAATGTTTTTGCTAACACATTACACCTCAAACGTAAAAAAGCCCTACAGGAAGAAAATGCAAAACATTTACTTTTGGCGTCTGAAGATACACAAGGCTTTCTACCACAGGGACTAATGATGCTGCAGCAACAGCTCTGACATCATCGTCAAGATCCTGGAGTCCTTCAATTATTCTAGTTAAAACTTTAGGCAATAAAGTATTAATTACATCCTGTAAAAGAGTACATCAAAAAAGATTACTTTTCTACAGTAAAATTATTGTGTTTAAATATCTTTTATTAAATTTACATATGAAAGCATAAATTCCTAAATTTATGTATTACAAAAAAATCATATAAACAGAAATGAAAAATACATCAATAGATGCCCATGTAACTAATCTCATTTGAAAAAGTGTAGTATCAAGTACTACACTATTCAATAACATCAGAACATGTTTTCAAGGCAGCACTATGAACTCCCACTTTGAATACACACACATACATACTGCAGGCTAGAACCTTAACTTCTGTTTCACATTCAACACCACTGATGACCACATAGAATATGAGAGAAAAGGGAAGTGGAAAGCTATCCCTTCCTGCTTCTCATTACTCCAAACTACTCTCTTTCAAATTTCCACACTTAAGCCGGCCCTCAGAGACTACTCCTGTGATCCACACACTAAGAATCTCGCTGAGAACTGGTCTTGCTATGGAACAGGAAAAGGTTGTTAAGGCCACCTATCTTTTTATTTGTACTTAAATTCTTATCAGCATCACCTACTTCTGTGATTCTTCCTCAAGAAGGCAAATCTTAAAGGACTGGCTTATTTGTAACACTAAGAATCTAGGGCCATATCATATAACTAATGAAAAGAACCTAAAAAGAAAAAACTCTCCCATACATGCTTCAAAAACTGAAGTGTTTACCTGACGAACTGCCAAAGCGTATTTTATTCCCAGCAGACCACCATGTCTAACTTCCCACTGTTCTTGTGTAAGTAATTTGAGCAGCACATCCACAGTCTTATGAACTCCCGTTTCATTCATGTGTTTTAACACCACACCTAATGTTTGAGCACAAGTTTCACGAACCGGTGCCACAACCTACAAACGAGAAAGGAAGAAAACTTATATTTGAAAAAAAGTTTATTTTGTAGAGTTTGAAATTTGATTGGGTAAAGGCTCCCTTAGGAAATACTTACTTCATCAGAAACAAAGTCGCCAAATCTGTCTAATGCAAACACACAAAGGAGTCTAATAACCAAGTCTTCCAACCACTCCTGATGCTGCTGAATCATCTGTTAAAACAATCATTTTTTTTTTTCATATTCTTTACCATCCCGGTTTATCACAGGATACTGAATACAGTTACCTGTGCTATACAGTAGGACTTTATTTAAATCAATCATTTTTTAATAACAAAGATCACACTTTGGGGAGTTCCCGTCATAGCTCAGCAGAAATGAATCTGACTAGTAACCATGGGGATGCAGGTTCGATCCATCCCTGGTCCCACTCAGTGGGTTAGGGATCCAGTGTTAGCATGGCTGTGGTGTAGGCCAGCAGCTGCAGCTCCAATTCGACCCCTGGCCCAGGGAATTCCATGTGCCACAAGTACGGCCATAAAAAGAAAAAAAAAGGAGTGGAAACAAATGACTAGTATCCATGAGGACAAAGGTTCGATCCCCGGCCCCACTCAGTGGGTTAACAATCTGGAGTTGCCGTGAGCTGTGGGGTAGGTAGAAGATACGGCTCAGATCTGGTGTTGGTGTGGCTAGTGGCTACAGGTCTGATTCGACCCCTAGCCTGGCAACCTCCTCATACCACAGGGTGCAGCCCTAAAAAGACAAAAAAAAAAAAAAAAAAGAGAGAGAGAGAGAAGAAATAAAACAAAAAAACACTTAACATTGCTCTGATACCAATTATATGTACTATGTATCTTTTATGTAGCCTGTTACCAGTGTTTCCACATTACACCAATCATACTGATCACCAACCTTTAAACTATCCTCTTACGCATCTTACTCTACATTCTAATCCATTATATTCTGCTCAAATATACTTGCTTCTATGTATTTTTCCTCCTAATGTTTCTGGACATATCTTCCCCTGAACTCATTCTTCCTGTCTATAAATAATATAAATAAACTTCTTTCTAAGCTTGTTATCTTTTTCCTTATGTTCAACTCTCCGTATTTCTTATTATTTACTATTTCTCATTTCTTATTATTTCTACCTCTAATTTTTACTTCATGGCAAATGTTATTACTTCCTTGTCTTGGAAAAAGAGGCCAACTACTGAAATTTAGTATAACTGTTTTGATTTACTAAACTAAACTTACACTTACCTCTTCTAAAGTGCTATCTCCCATTTTACCACCACTTTTCCCATGAGCTTTAAGGATTTCCCTAAGTCCAGTGCCTGCTCCATGTCGAACCTAAAAAGAACCAAAGTGCAAATATCAGAGGTCAAATGCTTAAAAAGCAGGGTTTACCTTTTATTCATTTTTACGAAGAAATTTTCAAGAAATTAGAACAAATTAGGAGTTAGCGTCATGGCGCAATGGAAACGAATCTGACTAGAAAGCATGGGGTTGCAGGTTCGATCCCTGGCCTCACTCACTGGGTTAAGGATCTGGTGCTGCCATGAGCTGTGGTGCAGGCTGGTAGCGGTAGCTCCAATTCGACCCATAGCCTGGGAACCTCCATGTGCTGCGAGTGCGGCCCTAAAAAGCAAGAAAAACCAAAACCAAAAAACAAATTAGAACAAACTAAGTCATACTTCACAAGAATATGTTTTTCTTCTATTCAAAGAAGAAATACATATATTAACTTCACAATTCTGATTATGCGGAATTTGTAAAAAATCAAACTAAGAATATTGCTATCCTAAATTCCTTCTGAGATATTAACCCGCTTGGCTGTCAATCCTCTACCCTCCACTTGCATTCAGTATTATCCACAGCAAAGGAGAGAAAAGAAAGTATTACATATTGTTCTTCATAGCCCAAACAGCAGTATTTTAGAAACATACACATCAAAACTAAGTTTCAAAGCTACCAGTGTTAAGTGTCAAAGGAGGACATTTCAAATAAAATGTCTCATGACTAATACTCGATTGCAACCCTGCAGCCTTCTACATTGTCATCTGGAAGGAAAGAAACAGGCCGCTGACACTGAACTCACTTATTTAAGACCCCGTTTAAGACTTGAATAGCTTTAAATAGAAATATATCAAGGAGTTCCCATTGTGGCTCAGCAGTTGACAAATCCGACTAGGAACCATGAGGTGGCAGGTTCGATCCCTGGCCTTGCTCAGTGGATTAAAGATCTGGCATTGCTGTGAGCTGTGGCGTAGGTTGCAGACATGACTCGGATCCCGCGTTGCTATGGCTCTGGTGTAGGCCAGCAGCTACAGCTCTGATTCAACCCCTAGCCTGGGAACCTCCATATGTCGTGGGAGCTGTCCCAGAAAAACGCAAAAAGACCAAAAAAGAAAAAAAAAAAAAGTATATCAAGGAGCAGAAAGGTACTAAAAGGTATTTCAAAACAGTTTAAAAATTACTCAGGAGTTCCCGTCGTGGCGCAGTGGTTAACAAATCCAACCAGGAACCATGAGGTTGCGGGTTCGGTCCCTGCCCTTGCTCAGTGGGTTAATGATCCGGCGTTGCCGTGAGCTGTGGTGTAGGTTGCAGACGTGGCTCGGATCCCGCGTTGCTGTGGCTCTGGCGTAGGCCAGTGGCTACAGCTCTGATTGGACCCCTAGCCTGGGAATCTCCATATGCCGCGGGAGCGGCCCAAAGAAATAGCAAAAAAAAAAAAAAAAAAAAAAATTACTCAGAGGCCAATGACTCAGAGGTGGGACAGAATCATTTGAGACTACCAACCCTCAACTTCAACCAGTGGAATTTCACTTTCTGTCTGGGAGAGATAAGCAAGTCTTTGTATTATAGCTAAATCTGAAGGAAAAGAAAATGAACAATTCACTAAATAAATATGACAAGCATGAAAGGTCAAAATCAGTTTTCTATTTAGGAGGTGAGTGATATGAAGTGCCTCGACTAATGGTTCTGAGAGCAAAGGGGAAGAATGGGGACTCTTAACACTTGACATGATTCCCATCATTAGCCAAGAAAAAAAAGAGCAGAGAGAAACTGTAGTGAAGAAATCTTACCTCCCAGGAGGGATTAAAAAGATCATTACAAAGTTCTTCACAAAAGCTTTCCAAAGGCCATTCGTTTGTCTGAATGAGAAAAACAGAATTACCAATAATTCAAAATATCTATTTTATGCTCGTAATCTAAATAATAAGGTCTATTTGTAGGACTAGTGTAATAGTCAGGCTTCTAAAATTTTAAATAGGGTGCTCCTGCCATACTGCAGTGGGTTAAGAATCCAACTTAAGTGGCTCCATTTGCTGCAGTGGTGAGGGTTCGATCCCTGGCCCAGTGCAGTGGGTTAAAAGATCTAACACTGCCACAGCTGCAGCGTAGGTTACAGCTGTGGCTCAGATTCAATTCCTGGCCTGGGAACTTCCATACGCCATGGGGATGGAGGGGTACAGCCATGAAAAATAATAAAAAATAAAGGTCTTTAGTTTTAATTTTTTTAAATAATTTAAAATTTTTATTAATGAAGTTAGAGATACCAAGCTTTTTAACATCAAAAGTTCTCTCATGGAGTTCCCATCGTGGCTCAGTGGTTAACGAATCCGACTAGGAACCATGAGGTTACAGGTTTGATCCATGGCCTCGCTCAGGGTTAAGCAAGGGTTATGGAGCTGGCGTTGCCGTAAGCTGCGGTGTAGGTAGAAGACGCAGCTCGGATCCCACATTGCTATGGCTGTGGTGTAGGCCTGCGGCTACAGCTCCAATTAGACCACTAGCCAGGGAAACTCCATATGCCGTGGGTGCAGCCCTAGAAAAATACAAAAAACACCAAAAAAAATAAAAAAGTTCTCTCAATTGACAGATTATTAAATACCATCTACTGACACATTAGTATGAATAAGTATAAATAATTTCAAAGGACACTTTAGGGCATTTCAATAGTACCTCTTCAATTAAAGGAGAACTGTCTGGAGTATTATCAATCAGGACTTTGGAATCATTTGCAGACTGATTTATAACAACATTTGCTATTTTCCGTCTCTTTTCTTCTGGTTCCCCATCAGTGCTATCATTGCTTAAAAAAAAAAAAAGTCACCATTTAAAATAAATGAATAAAGAATAATGTGAACCACAGTGAGTATAAGACAATTCATCACCTGACCAAATGATTTGACATTTTCTACTTACACGGTCTACTTAAAATTTCATGTCTCAAATAACTAAGATTAACTGCTTAAAAATGTTTGAGTGAAATATATCCTAGTACTCTTACTGATAAATGTAAAACAGGTCAATAAATTCTTGCTTTCAAACTGGTCTCAATTTAACGTCTTTTTTTTTTCCTCTCTACAGCCAGCTCTTTTTTATTTTTTATAATGATTTTTTTTTTTTCACAATAGCTGGTTAACAGGGTTCTGTCAATTGTCTACTGCACAGGAAGGTGACCCAGTTACACATACATGAATACATTCTTTTTTCTCACATTATCATGCTTCATCAGAAGTGACCAGACATAGTTCCCAGTGCTATACAGCAGGATCCCATTGCTTATCCATTCCAAAGGCAATAGTTTGCATCTATTAACCCCAAATTCCCAGTCCTTTCCACTCCCTCCTCCTACCCCTTGACAACCACAAGTCTGTTCTCCAAGTCCATGAGTTTCTTTTCTAGGGAAAGGTTCATTTGTACTGTATATTAGATACCAGATATAAGTGATATCATTTGGTATTTGTCTTCCTCTTTCTGACTTACTTCACTCAGTATGAGAGTCTCTAGTTCCACCCATGTTGCTGCAAATGGCATTATTTCGTTCATTTTTATGGCTGAGTAGTATTCCATTATGTATATATACCACATCTTAATCCATTCATCTGACTATTGACATTTAGATCGTTTCCATGTCTTGGCTATTGTGAACAGTGCTGCAATGAACATGCGGGTGCATTTGTCTTTTTCAAAGGAAGGTTTTGTCCGGATATATGCCCAAGAGTGGGATTGCTGGATCACATGGTAGTTCTATGTATAGTTTTCTAAGGTACCTCCATACTATTTTCCATAGTTACAGTACCAATTTACATTTCCACCAACAGTGCAAGAGGGTTCCCTTTTCTCCACACCCTCTCCAGCATGTGTTATTTGCAGACTTACTAATGATGGGCCATTCTGACTGGTGTGAGGTGGTACCTCATAGTAGTTTTGATTTGCATTTATCTAATACTCAGTGGTGTTGAGCATTTTTTTTCATGTGCTTGTTGGCCATCTGTATATCTTCCTTGGAGCAATGTCTATTCATGTGTCTATTCATGTCTGTTGCCCATTTTTCAATTGGGTTGTTGGCTTTTTTGCTGTTGAGTTGTATAAGTCGTTCGTATATTCTAGAGATTAAGCTCTTGTCATCTGCATCATTTGACACTATCTTCTCCCATTCTCTAAGTCTTTCTTTTTTTTTTTTTTTTTTTTTTTTTTTAATGGTTTCCTTTGCTGTGCAAAAGCTTTTCAGTTTGATTAGGTCCCACTGGTTTATTTTTGCTTTCATTTCTGTTGCCTTAGGA
The DNA here is from genome assembly GCF_054392235.1 of Sus scrofa. NCBI lineage: Eukaryota > Metazoa > Chordata > Mammalia > Artiodactyla > Suidae > Sus > Sus scrofa. The sequence continues at coordinate 125,773,161 of NC_139396.1, read as the reverse complement.
GACTGACTTGAGAAAACACTTGTAAGGCTGATGTCAAAGACTGTTTTGCCTACGTTTTCTTCTAGAGTTTGATGGTGTCTTATCTCATGTTTAAGTCTTTAAGCCATTTTGAGTTTATTTTGGTGTCTGGTGTGAGGATGTGTTCCATTTTCACTGATTTACATGCAGCTGCCCAGTTTTCCCAGTACCACTTAATGAAAAGACTGTCTTTTTCCCACTTTATAGTCTTGCCTCCTTTGTTGAAGATTAATTGACCACAGGTGTATGGGTTTATTTCTGGGTTCTCTATTCTATTCCATTGGTCTGTATGTCTGTTTTGGTACCAGTACCACACTGTCTTGTTTACTGTGGCTTTGTAATATTGCCTGAAGTCTGGGAGAGTTAGGCCTCCTGCTTGGTTTTGTTCTTCAGCATTGCTTTTGCAATTTTGCATCTTCTGTAGTTCCATATAAATTTCTGGATTGTTTGTTCTATTTTGTGAAAAATGTCATGGGTAATTTGATAGGGATTGCAGTGAATCTGCAGACTGCTTTGGGTAGTATGGCCATTTTTACAATCTTTTTTATTTTAAACTTTCTTGGTTTAACAACTTAAACCTGGCCCAGCATAACTTTCTTAGGCTTTTGTACCCTGGAGAAAATGAACATACTTAGTAACACAGTATAATCTTACTAGTTCTTGAAAAATACAGAAATAAGACAACTAGCCAATGAAAAATATGAGAGAAAATCTGAGAGAAATTTTATGACTAAAAGCACAAAAATAGAGGCTAGCCTACTAACAAAATATTACAGAAGGGAAAGACAAGTACAACTGCTTTACTTAATATTAACAGAAAGAAAAAATTAGTATTAATAAGGTATATACAGCATTAATTTCTATAAAACCACCTGTTCCCACCTTTCGTCTTAAGAGAGTAATTTTGGCCAACCATTTTTTCTATAAGGTGATGAAAGAAATGTGAGACTTTCTATTATTATTCCCCTAATTCTTTCAAATTCAATCTAGTCACACTGGTTGGTCATTTAATGTCTCTGAACTTGTTATGCATGTTTTTACTACAGGATTTTGTCTTTACTATTCCCTCCATTTGGAATGTCTTTTGAAGATATTCACAGGGCTAGCCTCCTCACTTCTTTCATATCTTTACTGAAAAGTAACTTCTGTAAATCTCTCCCTGACCGTTTTACCTAAAACATCAAACTTTCCAGAGTTCCCGCCGTGGCACAATAGGATTGGCGACGTCTTGGAAGCACTGGGACACAGGTTCAATCCCTGGCCCAGCACAGTGGGTTAAGGATCTGGTGTTGCCACAAGCTGAGGTATAGGTCACAAATGAGGCTCAGATCCGGTACGGCAGTGGCTGTGGCGCAGGTGGTAGCTGCAGTTCCAATTCAACCCCTAGCCCAAGAACTTCCATATGCCACAGGTGTGGCCATAAAAAGAAAAAAATTTTGTTCAAACTCTCTCCCCCCAAAACATTTCACATGTTCCTTTCTAGCTTTATCTCTTACACCCTTACCACTAATATTCATATTTATCTTGTTCCTCATCTGTCTTTCCCTCTAGAATGTAAGCTCCATAAAGATAGGAATTCTTCTCTATTTTATTCATTACTATATCATGAGAGCCTAGAAGAGTATCTGGCACATAGAGGGTATTTAATAAATATTTGTGGAATGAATGAGTCATGAAATCTGAAAAAATAAGTTCTCCCATTTCCAATATTCAAGTATCTATGTAAAAATCTTACATGAATGAAAGCCAGCAGAAATACTTACTAGGTTACTACAAGATTCCTAATGAGCTGTTAACTTGAAAAACCCTGTGGTTAACAAAATCAATAAATATCTTATGCTTAAGAAAAACAACTCTAGGAGTTCCTATTGTGGCTCATAAGAACCTGGGTTCAATCCCTGGCCTCACTTAGTGGGCTAAGGATCCAGCGTTGCCGTGAGCTGTGGTGTAGGTTGCAGATGTGGCTCAGATCTCAGGTTGCTGTGGCTGTGGTGTAGGCCAGAGGCCACAGCTCCAATTCAACCCCTACCCTGGGAACTTCCATACACTAAGAGTGTAGCCCTAAAAAAACAAACAAAAAAAGAACTCCAGGAGCTCCTGTTGTGGCTCAGTGGCAATGAACCCGACTAGTATCCATGAGGTTTCGGGTTCAATTCCTGGCCTTGCTCAGTGGGTTAAGGATCCAGCGTTGCTGTGAGCTGTGGTGTAGGCTGCAGACACGGCTTGGATCCTGCATTGCTGTGGCTGTTGGAGTAGGCTAGCAGCTGCAGCTCTGATTTCACCCCTAGCCTGCGAGCTTCCATATGTCACAGATGAGATGCTTAAAATAAAATAATAAAATTTTAAAAACTCCACATAAAAACTTATACCAAGTAGATTCTTATTATTTACCCCCCCCCACTGTAAATATTTTAACTTTTTAGCTTTATGTGAATGGGAAGAACAACAAAAAGTACTGTTATCTGCAACAAAACCTTATTTTCATAGGCTCTCACATGTTCATTAATTTACCATTTACTCAAACATTTCTTGGATTCCCCACTATAGATTCTGATTTAAAAGCTGAGTAGGGCCCAAGAGTCTACATTTTTTTTTTTTAATTTAATGATTTTTATTTTTTTTCATTATAGCTGGTTTAGAGTCTACATTTTAATAAACCTCTCAAAGTGCTTATGAAAGGGCTTATTTTAAACCACTTTGAAAAATACTGCTCCAGGCCATACACAGATACTACTTTTATGACCTCATTAAGAAAGTGAGAGACTTCCCTTGTGACTCAGTGGGTTAAGGATCCAGCATTGTCACTGTAATGACAGGGGTTCAAGCCCTGGCCCAGAAACTTCTGCATGCCACAGGCATGGCCAAAGAAACCAAAACCAAAAACAAAAAAGAAAAGAAGGAGTTCTCGTCGTGGCTCAGAGGTTAACGAATCTGACTAGGAACCATGAGGCTGCGGGTTCGATCCCTGCCCTTGCTCAGTGGGTTAAGGATCTGGCATTGCTGTGAGCTGTGGTGTAGGTCTCAGACGCGGCTCAGACCCCGCATTGCTGTGGCTGTGGTGTAGGCCAGTGGCTACAGCTCTGATTGGACCCCTAGCCTGGGAACCTCCACATGCCGCGGGAGCGGCCCTAGAAATGGCAAAAAGACAAAAAAAAAGAAAAGAAAAGAGGACAGTGATATTGCCCAGAGTTTTTTCCTACAACAGGATTAGGTAAACAAGCTTGGATGATTACCCACTACCTGGCTCAGCCCCCAGTAAGGGAACAGGTGATATAATACTGGGACAATTCTTGTTCTTCGAGTGTAGTATTCTTAACTTGTAGCCCTCAAGCCATCCCTCCAACTTCAATCTCTACTACTTGGACTTCTTCCTCTCTTCACAGCCGTACTGTCTTTCTTTCTGTTTCCTGAATATTCCATGATTAAGGCATTTACACTTGTTCCCTCTACCTGGAATGCACTCCCCTTGAAGGATCTTCAATCCTCATTCAGAGGTCATAATTATTAAGGAAAAAATATGTGCAAATATGGATTTTCCTGGGGAAGTTGTCCTAGTCCCTAATGATAAATACTCTCTGACAATAGAGCAAAACAATCCAAATAGTACGCCACAGCTAAAGACAATGTTGGAAAATGTTTTTGGAAATCAAGCAGATATAGATTTAAGCTAATCAGCATTACTGTTTTAAATAAGCAAAAATAAAAATAAAAAATAAAAAAAAAATTACTACCTCTTCTCATTAGTTTCCACTGCATCCCTGGATCTCTGTTTTGCAAATAACTTGGCCATTCTTTTGGCTTTGTTCTTTTGTCTATTGCTCATTCCTGTTCGGAACTCTGAGTCAATCAATTCAGCTGCCTGGAGAGTCTAAAAGAATAAAAGAATACTGAGTTTGAACTTTTGAATTTAAAATAAATACCCATAGTCCCATAGTCTTGTTCTCAGAAGAGAACTAAAGTCTATAAATTTCACTATATACAAATTGACCACGTTCTTTTTTGTCAGCTTCATGCTATTCTGTTGTATGACTGTACCATAATTTCACTCTTCATTCTTCCAATTGCCAGGAAATGCTGCTCATGTATTTCTTAACTTTACATAACATATGTGGCACAAATGTATGATCCTGACTCCCCAGTGAGGGCTGTGAAGAGGAGAGGCTTCAAAATAACCATAATACCATCCAAAACTTATAAGAACAAAGAATGTCAAGTTTTTAAAAAAACTGATAATCATCTGCTGAAAAAAATAAAAATAATTACAGCCATAACTGACTGGTCCAGTGTTCTATAGTTAGCTTAGCCTATGTGCTCTTTCCCTTTTAATAACTCACTGTATATTATTTTTGTTCTCTTTTCCATTCATGGGAGGAATAAAGGCTATGAATAAAAATGCTTTGAGCCCAACCCTAAAAATCCTTTTTGTCTTTAACTGATTAAGATTCAAATGAAATTTACACTTCTACAGAAAATTAGGTCACTGATGGGACTGCCCTGCTACAGACTTGGTCCAGGGACCACTGGCACATATACAAGCAATGATAACCCTATGGCAACAACCAACTTCTCAAACAACTCTTCCCAAAGATCCGTCACAACATCTAGGGGAAACCAAATTTGGACCTTGCAAATCTCAAACTGGCTGTTGCCCATCCCATGTCCACTATTCTGTTCAAAACCCATTATCTCTAATACACCTGCCCATTCTTTCCCTACACCATATCCAATTACCACATTGCAATCATATTACCACATTTTTGTTTTCCTTTATTACACTCTATTTTCTTCTTTATTTTTATTTACATCTTATGCTTCCCCTTATACCCTGTTTCTTTCTGTTTCTTCCTGGTTGTTGTATTTTCTGCCTTTTTATACTGTTCTCCTTTTCCCCTTTAGGATCTGCCTTTTTCCTCCTTGTCTATAAAAGTTCTTTACCACCCACCATACACTCCCCAATGCTAAAAAATTCAATTTACAAATTCTAATGGTTGGGAGTTCCCGTCGTGGCGCAGTGGTTAACGAATCCAACTAGGAACCATGAGGTTGCGGGTTCTGTCCCTGACCTTGCTCAGTGGGTTAACGATACGGCGTTGCCGTGAGCTGTGGTGTAGGTTGCAGACGCGGCTCGGATCCCGCGTTGCTGTGCCTCTGGCGTAGGCCGGTGGCTACAGCTCCGATTCAACCCCTAGCCTGGGAACCTCCATATGCCGCGGGAGCGGCCCAAGAAATAGCAACAACAACAACAACAAAAAGACAAAAAAAAAAAACAAAAAAACCCCACAAATTCTAATGGTTTACAGGGCAACTAATATAAAGGTAAATAGAACCATTCTCCACTTAAGCAAAAGGAAAGGCCAAGGGAATGAGAAGATATGGGTTTCATGTAAAGCAGATATTCTTAATGGAAACCATGAATCCCTAAAAGATACCTGAAAGGTAATATTTCACATATATGTGAATTTTTCTGAGGAGAGAGCGATTGCTTTTATTGGAGCTAAAAAGAGTCTAAAGTATAAAAGCAGTTCCCATTGTGGATCAGCAGGTTAAAAACCTGATAGTGTCCAGGAAAATGCAGGTTCAATCCCTGGCCTCGATCCATGAGTTAAGGATCTGGCATTGCTACAAACTGCAGTGTAGGTCACAGATGTGCCTCAGATCCAGCATTGCTATGGCTGTGGTGTGAGCCTCAGCTGCAGCTCCAATTCAACCTCTAGCCTTGGAACTTCTATATGCAAGAGTGCCTTTAAAAAGAAAAAATTTAAAAATTAAAAAAGCAGCTCACTGGCATCTGTTGGGAACTGGAAAAAGAAACAGGAGAAATACAAAGAAAAGATATGGTACAGCCGTGTAAATAACATAAAGCTGTCAAATAATAACATGATCAATCTGTATAAACTAATATACTAAGTTAGATGAAGTGGGAAAAGGTAGATACGGCCGGCTTAAAAGGACTTGTGTATATGCAGAAAATTTCAGGAAGGATGCACAAATAACTTAATACGGGTCACCATGATGTGCAGGGACATGGGTGCCCATCAATTATTGGAAAGAAACTTCTTTCTTTTCTGTCAGATGATATGTCTTTTTGCATTATTTAAAAGTTTTCCTCACATTTGTTACTTTTTCAAATAAAAGAATCATAGCTCTAGAGATTCTAGTATCATCATATCTGATTATGATACCCCATAGTACCTCTCATCCTCTAAAATATTTACTTTTTTTCCCTTCATTTAAGAACAAATGAGGAGTTCCTGTTGTGGCTCAGCAGGTTAAGAATCAATTAGTGTCCTTGAGGATGCAGGTTAGATCCGTGGCCTTGCTCAGTGGGTTAAAGATCTGGCGCTGCCGTGACCTGCGGTTACAGACATGGCTTGGCTCTGGTGCCGGGGACTGTGGCTGTTGCCTAGGCCAGCAACTGCAGCTCTAATTTGACCCCCTAACCTGGGAACTTCCATATGCCACAGGTATAGTCCTAAAAAGACCCCAAAAAAAGAATAAATGAAAGAGCAATTGGTGCACCTCGGATTTCTCAATACCAGTGGCTCCTAAAGGTTCAGCACAGCTTTTATCTAACAGTCCAGTGCCCAAGAGGTAGGTTCAACTTGTGTCTTTACAATCTATCCCTAGAAATTCAATTTGTGATGACACTAAATTATTGAGGCATTAAACAACAATGAGCAGAATTAAGGAACACATTTTTTAAAAACCATAATTACAAAGCAAAATAAAGCAAACTCCTTGTATTATTATTTTCAAACAACCAAAGATTTTACCTACAGGTTGTTTGTTTACAAGGGCTGCTGATGTTGGAGTATAATCCAAATCTTCATCATTGAAGAGTTCTTCAGTGCTCATTCCAATGGCTTCTCCCATATTAAGGCCAAGTTTCTTCTGCAATAGTTTTCGTTGGCGTGCTATCCTCTCCTTAGGATCCACTTCACCTTTAAACAAAAAAAAAAAAAAAAAAAAGAGAAATACATTTACTCTACATCAATTAAGAAGTTTCCTAATACATGAGGGTCAGACTTGATTTAAAAAAAAGTATTTTAACTATGAGAACAACTCTCTTAACAATAATACCACACTCAAGATCTCTGAACATGCCATAAACTTTATTACCTAATAGAGTAAATATATTAGTGGATCTTGGAAAACAGTGTTCTAGCTAACAAAACACTCTAGGAGTTTTCACTGAAATTCCTTCATTGGCCTACTGTCAATTATCAAGTGTATGTAAAATGAGATCCATTCCTATGAAAATAAACCAATCTTATTTTATAGCTACACCTTGTACATTCTCTGAAAGACCTAACCAGGCTTTAAAAAAAAAAAAAAAAAAAAAAATCTAGATTTCATTGGACAGAAAAGCATCTCAACAAATACCTGCTTGTTCCAAGTGTGGGCTTTATGTATTTTGAGATGACAGTCCTTAGAAGCCCAAATAAGAAAGACAAAGGCATAAAAGTAGGTTTTGAATGTCCCAAGTAAAACCTTTGATATTTCAGTGGAAAATAGAAAAGGCATCATTTTAAAAATAAAAATTTGAACTAAAAATAACTAAATTGCAAGAGATAGCTCTAAACTATTGGAAAAAATTTTTGAAAACAATAATGATCAACTACCTTTTTTTTTTTTTTTTTGCCTTTTTAGGGCCACACCCACAGCATATGGAGGTTCCCAGGCTAGGGGTCCAATTGGAGCTACAGCTGCCAGCCTAGGCCACAGACACAGCAAAGCCAGATCCAAGCCGCCTATGAGACCTGCACCATAGCTCATGACAATGCCAGATCCTTTAACCCACTGAGCTAGGCCAGGGATTGAATCTGCAACCTCATGGTTCCTAGTCAGATTCATTTCTGCTGTGCCACGATGGGAACTCCCAATAATGATCAACTTCTAATAACGGCTGATTAAGTTCTTACTGAATTACCCCTCCATAGATAACAAACTCTAGCTAAAATATAAAAAAACAACTACTTGAGAGCACTGAGTAAAGAAGAGAAGTAGGCAATTACTTGGGGGAGTTATCAATACTTGGGAGAAGGGCATGGCACTAGTTGAGTTTCCCATTTTTGAAGCTGTTTAGCCTGAAGGTAGACCCAGTCCATGGTATGCAGGGCAGCCGTGTCCTATGTTTAAAGAAGTTCCCATTGTGGCTCAGTGGTAACTAACCTGACTAGCACCCATGAGGATGTGGGTTCAATCCCAGAGGGTTAAGGATCCGCGATTGGTGGGAGCTGTGGTATGGGTCACAGATGTGACTCAGATCCCATGTTGCTGTGGCTGTGGTGTAGGCAGGTAGCTGCAGCTCCAATTCAAACCCTAGCCTGGAAACTTCCATATGCCGTGGGTGCAGCCCTCAAAAGACAAAAAAAAGCCAAAAAGAAAAGAGAAATGTTTGGGGTAACATAAAGTAGGTGTGCCCCTAAAAAAAAAGAGGCCAGGAGTTCCCGTCGTGGCGTAGTGGTTAACGAATCCGACTAGGAACCATGAGGTTACAGGTTCGGTCCCTGCCCTTGCTCAGTGGGTTAACGATCCAGCGTTGCCGTGAGCTGTGGTGTAGGTTGCAGACGTGGCTTGGATCCCGAGTTGCTGTGGCTCTGGCGTAGGCTGGCAGCTACAGCTCCGATTCGACCCCTAGCCTGGGAATCTCCATATGCCGCAGGAGCGGCCCAAAGAAATAGCAAAAAAAAAAAAAAAAAAAAAGAGGCCAGATAAAAACCCAGTCTGACCAGCTTGAAGAACTAGAGGAAAGTCAGGAACTACTATAGCCACTGTCAGGAAGAGAGAGAACCCAAAAAAGAAAGAACCAAGAGAAAGCCCAAATTCTATGAACTCAGCCAAATCTCTGGCTGACCTCTGAACTATGCATGAACAGTGCAGACTCCAAACAATCCAACTAAGCTAAAAACTGAAGTTTGAGTTGTTACTCACTGCAAAGAATACTGCTTGAAATTTGAGTTTCACCAAATCAAATACCTATTAAGACAACAAGCATGCAAAAACCACCAACTAAACCAAACAAATCAAATATAACGGAGTCCAACCTGCACAATATAAACATCTAAAATGTAAGGAATACAATCTAAAATTAACTGACATACAAAGAATCAAGAAAAATATAACCCATTCTCAAAAGAAAGACAATAGAGATCAACTCTTACATGACCCAGATGTTGGAATTGGAAGACAAGGTTTTTAAGTAGCTAACATAACAATGTTCAATGTAAAGGAAGATATTGTCACAATGATGAAAAACAGGATAACTAAATAGAGAAATAGAAACTATTAAAAAAAAGAGAGAGTGAATCATAAGCTTGAAAAAGGTGACTTACATGTGCAAAATATGCCAATAGTTACTAAAAAAGAAGAAGAAGAAGAAGAAGGGGAGTTTCCTGTTGGTTTACTGGGTTAAGAATCCAGTATTGTCACTACAGCTGCTCAGATCACTGCTGTGGCAAGGGTTTAGTCTCTTGCCTGGAAACTTCCTCCTGCTATGGGTGCAGCCAAAAAAAGAGCCTAAAACAAATAAACAACCTCCCCCCACCATAAACAAAAAAAAGAAGTAGGTCTAGAACTGATATTATACAATATCTGAAATTTTTTAAATCAACAAATGTGCTTAACAGGTGAATGAAGACAATAGAACAAAATATAAGTAAATTCAAAGATAAAGCTATACAAAGTCCATCTAAAGAACAGAGATGGGAAAAAAAGTTTAAAAAAACAACTTGAATATGAAATTAAAATAATTATACTAACAATAACATCAAAAATAAAATTTAAAACTTATACTCTGAAAAATATGGTGAACGAAATTATCAATCTAAATAAAACATTCCATGTTCATGGATCATAAGATCTAATAGTAAAACAGTAACACTTCTCGAATCAATATACAGATTCAACACAGTTCCTATCAAAGTACCAGCTGGTTTTCTGTAGACATTGACAAACTAACCCTAAAATTTACAGGTAAGGGACCAAGAAGATTCAAAATAATCCTGAAAAAGAGCAATAAAGTTGGAGGCTCATGCTTCTTGATTATTACCAGAAACCAACTGTGATCAAGACATTAAGGTACTGGCATAAAGACAGACATTAATGGAACAGAATTAAGGGTCCAGAAATAAAACTATACGTCTACAGCCAATTGGTTTTCAACAAGGGTGCAAAGACAATTCAGGGGGGAAAGAAGAGTTTTTTCAACAAATGGTGTTGAGACAACAGGATAGCCATATGTACTGAATGCTGCTAGACCCTTAACCTCACAGCAAATACAAAAATGAACTCAAAACAGATCAAATACCTAATAGTAAGAGTTAAAGCTATAAAACTCTCAGAGAAAACAGAGGTAAATGACCTTAGATTTGGTGACAGCTTTTTATACATGACATCAAAAAGCTTGAGAAACAAAAGAAAAGGATAAACTGGACTTCACCAAAATTAAAAACTTTCAGGTTTTCAAAGGTTACCATCAGAAAGGTGAAAAGACAATGCACAGAATGGAAAGAAAGATTTATAAACTATATGTCAAATAAGAGGTTTATATATAGAGTATATTAAGAAATCTTACACCTCATTAATAAAAAAACAAATAGCCCACTTAAAAATGGGCAAAGAGGAGTTCCCATTGTGGCTCTGGTTAAGGACCCAACATAGTGTCTGTGAGGATGTGGGTTCAAACGGTGGTCTCACTCAGTGGGTTAAGGATCTGGTGTTGCCACATGCTGTGGCACAGGTCACAGATGAGGCTCAGATTCGACCCCTGACCTGGGAACTTCCATACGCCACAGGCTGCAAAAAGGAAAAAAAAAAAAAAATGGGGAAAGGATCTGAATAGATGGGTTTCCAAAGAAGATACAGAAATGGTCAATAAACATATGAAAAAAAGGTTTAACATTATTAGTCACTAGGAAAATGCAAATCAAAACTGCAATAAGACATCACTTCATAGTCACTGATACAGACATAGTCAAAGTCAGTTAATAACAAGCATTGGCGGAGTTCCTGTCGTGGCGCAGTGGACACAAATCCAACATGAGGTTGCGGGTTCAATCCCTGGCCTTGCTCAATGGGTTAAGGATCTGGCACTGCCGTAAGCTGTGGTGTAGGTCGCAGACATGGCTCAGATCCTGCATTGCTGTGGCTGTGGAGAAGGCCAGTAGCTGTAGCTCTGATTCAACCCCTAGCCTGGGAACCTCCGTATGTCATAGGTACGGCCCTAAAAAGCAAAAAAAAATTAAAATAAATTAATAATAATAATAACAACAATAACAACAAGCATTGGCAAGTAGGTGGAAAAATTGGAACCCTTGTATCCTGCTGGAGGGGTGTAAAATGATGAAGCCAGTTTGGAGAACAATCTGGCAGTTCCTTAAACGGTAAAACATAGTTACCATATGACCTGGCAATTCTGCTCCTAACCTATCTACCTAAGAGAAATGAAAATATACATCCACACAAAAATTTGTACGTAAAGTTTATTACCACATTATTCATAACAGTGAAATATCCATACAATGGAATATTTTTTGACCAGAATATGAAATAAGATAACTTCACGCCTATCAGTACAGCTACTATCAAAAAACCAGAAAATAAAAAGCATCGACAAGGATGTGGAGAAATTGGAAACCTCAAACATTGTTGGTGAGAATATGGTACAGCCACCATGGAAAACAGTGCGGCATTTCTAAAAAAAGAAAAAATTAAAGGAGTTCCAGCTATGGCACAATGGGATCAGTGGGGTCTCTACTGTGCCAGGACGAAGGTTCAATGCCCGGACCCTGCATGGTAGGTTAAAGGATCCGAGCACTGCTGCAGCTGCAGTGTTGGCTGCAAATGTGGCTTGGATCTGATCCCTGGCCTGGGAACTCCAGATGCTGAGGGTCAACCAAAAAAAAAAAAAAAATTAATTAAAAAAAAATAGAATTACCATATGATCCTGTAATTCCACTTCTGGGCATAGACCTAAAATAACTGGCTGCAAGAATTTGAATAGACATTTGTACACCCATGTACAAAGCAGCATTAGTCACAATAATCAAAAGGTAGAAGCTGCCTAAATGTCCTCTGATGGATGAAAGGATAAACAATATATCGTATAAACATACACTGGAATGTTATTCAGCCTTGAAAAGGAAGGAAATTCTGACACAACATGAAAGGAAATTATGTTAAGTGAAATAAATTGGTCACAAAAGGACAATTACTATATGGTTCCACTTATGAAGGGCCTAGAGTAGTCAAATTCATAGAGACAGAAAGTCAACCAGTGGTTGTCAGAGAGTAAGAGGAGAAACGAATGGGAATTGTTTTTAATAGGTATGAAGTTTTGCAAGGTGAAAGAGTTCTGGAGATTGGCTGCACAACAATGTGAATATACTTAATACTACTAAACTATACACTTAAAATGATTAAGATGGTACATTTTATGTTATCTCTATTCTATCATGATTTAAAAAACTGATACATCCTATAACAGTAATAAGTACTATTAGAAAAAAATGGAAAAAATACTGATATATAAACTACAATATAAATCTTGGAAACATTCTATTAGGTAAAAAGGAGCCAGTCACAAAAGACCACATATTGTATAACTGCATTTATGAAATGGCCATAATAGGCAAATCTAGAGATGGCAAGTAAACTAATGGTTCTCCAGGGCTAGAAAGAGAAGAGAAGGATGTATGGAGAAGTAGGATCATTGCTACAGGACATGGGTTTCTTCCACAGGTAAGGACAATGTTCTAAAATTGACCAAACGTAATTGTGAATATATTAAAACCCACTGAATCATACACTTTTAAAATGGGTGACTTGTATGGTATGTGAATTCTATCTCTCTAAAGCTACATTTTTTTTTTTTTTTAATTAAAGCTACTCTAACCAGAGGGAAAAATACTAAACATCCAAAATGAAGACTAATGGTCACAAGTCTAGAACAAAGTGCCCCAAATTGGCAAAACTGATTCTCTCATTCCAGGCAAAGTCCTACTGGAGAAAACAACCAACACAACTGCAAAGGAAACTCAGACCAGTACCTAAGCTAATCATTTTAAGTGTCATTCATAAATATGTAGAGACCAACAGAGATGAGCAGACATTTAAAGAAAACCTAATTAGAGGGGTTTGATGAGCACTCTTCAGCATGCTACGATTTATAAGCATTAAAAACTGAGTTCCCCCAAAACTGGGGTTCCCAATCCTGCTTACATGTCACAGTCATCTATGGAGTTTTTTATTTTAGCATACAATTTCCCAGACCTCTCCACAGATCTACTAAATCAGAATCTCTAAGATATGACCTAAGCAAGCACATACTTTTTTAAAATGACAAAAGTGACACTGACTTTTATCTCTGGATAAGGGCAAATGATTTCTCATGATGTCCATGGATACACCAGCAAGATTAGTAAAATTACTATTTAGAAATAAGTTTTTTTTTTTCAAATTGGCAAGTTTCTGAAGACTTCTATCTCCCTTATTAGAAAAAATAACACTTTTCTAGAACTAAGCAAATACCCTTCTGAAATCTCTCCATAAATACACCAGATCTTTCAATAGATATATTAGGCAAGAGGAAACAGGTATCTGACATTTTTTTTTAAGATGAACAAATTGAAGATAATTTCATTAACTAGACAGATGTGCTTTTACTAATGATTAATTAGCAACAAAACAAAACACTGCTCTGTTTTGGGTTTTAGTCAAAAAAGCAACTTATTTACTTACAGAAATCCATTAAAACCATCAAGGTTTTTTCCACTCAAGGCATCAATCTTGAATGGCCAAAACATTTATTTTATATCCAGATGGATTCTGTAAGTTTAAAGATAATGGGACAATTACCCATCTAAGATTTACTTTTCATTTTTAGTTTTTGCTTTGGTCATCAGCATAAGTAGATCCAATTATATAAATATTTAAAACACATGATAAAAAGAAAACTAGCATAGCCTCTTAAATTTCCAGAATTATGAAAATATTACCACAATCTGTACTAATCCTGGATTTTAAAATCTAATCAACTGAACCTCTTGGGTACCACTTTACAATGTCTATATTGAAATACTGAAATATCAGTACATATCTATTACTGATGCATACATACAGTATATATTTAATTAAGGGGAAAAACTATTCATATGGTAACTTAGTGTACCTGGTTACCCTTCCCCAAATGCTCCCCTCTCCAACTGCAAACTTGAGTGAATTTATATTTTATGACATTTGTTAGATTTACATGACTAATAATTATAGCACACCAAGTGACAAACTGGTTTGAACACATATTTCAGACTGTTTCCTAGAGGACTACTCCATACCTGATTTTTCATCTTGTACTTCAAACTCTGCACCAGCAGATCCCAAAAGTGATGCCCCATGTTGTAACAATCTACATATATCAAATCTGTCAAAATTCAATCGATCTGTAGTTGATGAATCTTCCATAGCACTTTCTGAAGTAGTTTCTAGATGAGGTTTAAAAACATTTCATTTGATTATATAGCCAAAGTACAGAATGAAAAAAAAATAGCATTACTTCAGATGGGTGGGTAATATCTTAAGAAAATTAAAAGCTGGAGGAAGTAGAAAAGCTATTGTGGATTTTTATTTATGATCCGCTCTTATTTATGAAAAAACTACTTAATAGGTGGCTCCCTTTCCACAAACTATCAGAATGTTAGTGGGTGTGCGTGTAACTTTCTGACTATGAAAGTACGATGTTTTATGAAAAAAATCCATCTCCCTGTTAAAATATGTACGTTAAACATCACGCTGTCTCCACTTACTGTTAAGTGGTTTAAAAATATCAAGGTAGTTTATTATAGTGATAAATTGGAAAATAAACATATTCACAAAATAGATTCATAAATAAGACTAGTTAGTGAGCCTCTTCTCTCCTTATACTTGAGGAATATCTAGGACACAAAGCAACTACTCAATCAACAGGATTTGTTTCTCATGATATAAGCAAATTATAATCTCCTGGCAAATTGTTAAAACTATATATTCTTCTGGGGCCTAAGACTATCTATAAAATGTTTATATTCCTCCCGAAACAGGTTATGCCATTGTAAATTTTAAAATATAGTGTAACTCACCACTGACCTAAAAGTTTGTTTAGCTGGCATTTGCATACAATTCACCTGTAAACTAAAGTACAATTCCTAAACTGAAAGGGAACAGCTATGAGAATCTTAGTTTTCTCATGGTAAGTAACATTACTGTAAGTTTTAATGCTAGTATAACTAATGTAAAGTTTTTTAAAAAAAACCCATCCAAGTCAAATGTCTCTATAAACCAAAATAAACAGAGGTAATAAGCCGGAAAAGGCTCTTTTTTAAAACCAGTTATACCTTCTGCTCATATATTTCTTTTTTTTTTTTTTTTTGTCTTTTTTTTTGCCATTTCTTGGGCCGCTCCTGAGGCATATGGAGGTTCCCAGGCTAGGGGTCCAATTGGAGCTGTAGCTACCCGCCTACGCCAGAGCCACAGCAACGTGGGATCCGAGCTGCGTCTGCAACCTACACCACAGTTCACGGCAACGCCAGATCCTTTAACCCACTGAGCAAGGGCAGGGACTGAACCCGCAACCTCATGGTTCTCAGTCGGATTCATTAACCACTACGCCACAACGGGAACTCCTCATATATTTCTTTTGATGACAGAGGCAAATTAACACAATCACTCAAAATAATAGGTGCCAGCAAATTAAAGCAAAAATTTTAGGTGATGTAAGACGTATGATAAAAATGAGGTTACCGAAGTGACTGGAAATGAAATGCAGTTGCACCAATAATTAAATTCTCAATTAAATGTACACCTTTGTAAAAGCATACATTCATTTTTAAATATCATCAATAGCTGGCAGTCACAAAACAAGTAATTTCCACTAGAAGATATCTAAAAGACACATTAAAAAACTAAAGACTAGGAGTTCCCACTATGGCGTTGTCTCTGCAGTGGCACAGGTTCAATCCCCAGCCTCCCCAGTCCGGCAACGCGGGGTTAAGGAACCAGCACTGCCACAACTGTGACATAGGCAGAAGTTGCAGCTCATATTTGATCCCAGGCCTGGAACTTCCATATGCTGAAGATGTGGCCAAAAGGAAAAACAAAAGCAAACTAAAGACTTACCCCTCCAAATATCTGTACATAATTGTGCTTAAAATTTAGTAAACAATTACACTATTTTCCCAGCAACAAGAAAAAATAGACCATTTGAAGTATTTACACTGCATTCATTTTTTTTTTTTAGGATATAAATCCTTGAGGGAGGTAATAGTCTCTGTAAATCAAACATACTGCAGAATTAATAATTTAAAATATGTGAGAAAACATTTTGTCTAGTATTTTTTAAAAAAACATAGTGAAAAATCACCTTATTCAATGTCATTTCCTGAAAAGACTGTACCTAAAGTGTGAAAATTAAGTCTTTAAATTTAAAGTACAAGTACTAAGATATAAAATGTATAGAACAATTATTCTATAGTTAGGTTTTTACTGCAAACTACTTTTTCCACTTAAAAGCACCTTGTTTGGTTCTTGGCACCGGATTCCATTCAGGTACATTTTTCACTATAGCTTCAACAGCTTGTCCTGCTGCAATCCGAGTATCCCAATTTGTACTCCTTAAATATATCAACACCTTAAAAAATTACAAAATAAAATAGTTATATACCAAAAAATATTGTTTGTTCAAGATGGCCAAAACAGAGAAACACAGGTTTACTTGTTAAAAATTTCTAATTTAGCAGCCCTGAAATCATTTGCAAAATTCTATCAGTCACAAGGAATATTACTACATTTGAAAGAAAAGAAAGAAACTGTAAAGGAATTCTTAACTGCATTTAAAAAATAACATAGCTTTTGACATACTTAAAAAACAAAGTGTATACTATGCATTAAGTGCCATTACCTAATGCAAGGAGTTCTAAAAACTAGTATAATTTTGAGTTCAGCAACACTGCAAGATTAACATCAATATGTAAAAATCAACTGTATTTCTAAATACTTTCAACAATCTGAAAGTGAAATTAAGACAACAATCCCATTTATAATATCAAAAAGTATAACATACTTAAGAATAAATTTAACAAAAAAAGTGCAACATTTATATACTGAAGAATACAAAAAAAATCAAATTACTATTGGAAGAAATTAAATAATGACCTAAATAAATAGAAAGACACCTCATGTTCATGGACTGGAAGACTTACTATTATTAAGACAGTAATAGCCCTAAATTGAATACAGAGTCAACATAATTTGTATCGAAATCTTGGCTTTTTTTTTTTTGCAGAAATGAACAAGTTGATCCTCCAAATTTGTATGGAAATGTAAGGGGCCCACAATCACCAAAACAATCCTTTTATTTTTTTTTTTGGTCATGCCCACAGTATGTGAAAGTTTCCAGGCCAGGGATCAAACCCACGCCACAGCAGCAAGGCAAGCCACTGCAAATGACACTGGATTCTTAACCCATTGTGCCACAGCAGGAACTCCTCATCAAAACAATCTTGTAAAGAATAATAAAGTTGGGAGACTCACACTCTTTGACTTCAAAACTTAATACACTGCAGCAATAATCAAGACAATGTGATACTGGCAGAAGGACAGATACATAGATCAATGCAATAAAATTTAAGAGTCCCAAAATAATACTATGTGTCTATGGTCAACCTCAACAATGGCACCAAGACAATTCAATGGGGAAATAAGGGTTTTTTCCAACAAATGGTGCTGGAGCAACAAAATAATGATATAAAACCCCATCTCAACCATACACAAAAATTAACTCAAAATAGACCAGAAGCCTAAAAATAAAAGCTAAAACTATAATTTATTTTATTTGTCTTTTTGCCATTTCTTGGGCCTCTCTTGCGGCATATGGAGATTCCCAGGCTAGGGGTCCAATCGGAGCTGTAGCGACCGGTCTACACCAGAGCCACAGCAACTTGGGATCCAAGCCCCATCTGCAACCTACACCACAGCTCATGGCAACGCCGGATCCTTGACCCACTGAGCAAGGCCAGGGATCGAACCCGCAACCTCATGGTTCCTAGTCGGATTCGTTACCCACTGAGCCACGACAGGAACTCCTAAAACTATAATTTTTTCTATGAAGGTAGACTGACCAAATTGAAGTCTATCTTCTTTTTTTTTTTCTTTTTAGGGCTGCACCTGAGGAATATGAAAATTCCCAGTCTAGGGGTCCAATCTGAGCTATAACTGCCAGCCTATGCCAAAGCCACAGCGATGCAGAATCTGAGCCATGTCTGTGATCTATACCACAGCTCACAGCAATGCCAGATCCTTAACTCACTGAGCAAGGGCAGGGATCGAACCTCCATCCTCATGGATACTGGTCGGGTTTGTTATTATTGAGCCACAGCAGGAACTCCTAAAACTATAAAATTGTTAGAAGAAAACATTGGTATAAATCTTTGTAATTTTGGGTTAGGCAAGGGTTTCTTAGATATTATCTTGAGCACAAGTGATGTGTTTAAAAGAAAAGATAAATTTGACTTCATCAAAATTAATAACTTTTACACTTCAAAGGTCACCATCAAGGAAGTGAAAAGACAACCCAAACACTAGAAGAACATATTTGCAAACCCCATACCTGATAAGGGGCTTTTATGTAAAATATATAAAGAACTCACACATCTTATTAATAAAAGAACAAGTATTTTGCTTAAAAATGGGCAAAGGATCTGGATAGGTCTCCAAAGAAGATACAGAAATGGTCGATAAACACATGTAAAGATGTTCAATATCATTAGTCATCAGGTAAATGCAAACAAAACTACTGCATCACTTCATACTCACTAGTACAGATATAAAGCAATTAACGACAAGTGTTGGCAAGGATGTGGAGGAATCAGATCTCATACATGTTGTTGGGAACGCAACATGGTATAGCCAGTTTGGAAAGCAGTCTTGCAGTTCTTGATAAATTAAACAGTTACCATATGACCCAGCAATGCTATCCCTGGTATATACCCATGTGTGAAAATACATACACACACAAAAAAACTTGTACACAAATTTTCATAGCAGCATTATTCATAATAGTCCAAAAAGTGGAAACAACCAAAATGTCCATCAACTGACGAAGAGATAAGATGTGGTATATCCATACAGCATACCTCTATCCATATAATGGAATAATATTTGGCAATAAAAAAGAATGAAAAATGAAACATGCTACAGCATAAGAGGACCTTGAAAATAATATTTTAAGGGAAAAAGACAAGCACAAAAGGTCATACATTTATATAAACTGTTCACAATAGGCAAATCTATAAACAAAGAGTAAATTAGTGGTTACCTAGAACTGGATAGAGAAGAGGGAGTGATGGAGAGTGACTGCTAATAGGCATGAGGATTCTTTTTGGGGAGACAATGTTTTAAAATTAGACTGTGGTGATGGTTGCACAAATCTGTGAATATACTAAAAATCAACGAATTGTACCCTTTACCTAGGTGACTGCGTGGTATGTAAATGTTCCAATAAATCTATTTTTTAAAAAATAAAACCAAAGGCAACAGGAAGACACTGAGGGCAGAGAGGGGACAGGAGGTGAGAAGATGCTAAAAGTAAACTTTGCCTCTTTTAGAATTATTTGATGGTAGCCATATGCTGGGATTTGAGTTATGAAGACCAGAATGCACTTGTAAGGCTAGAAACTTTTCTCAGTTCAGCACAGGTTAGTCTTGTTCATTGTTTTCAGTTTCAGTTCATTCAGTCCTCCGTCTGAAGGATGAGAAGAAATGGGAATGCCTCTATCCCCACACCTTACACATTATAGTGCTGCCTAATATGCATTCCTTTCTATTCAGAAAACATAGAGCTTATAGATGTCAAATCATTGTCTCCTCTCTATTTATATCTTGGTTAGAAAGTTCTGATAGTATCTAAGCAGGGAGGATGCTGGAAAGAGAGTCACTGTCGGCCCTTATGGCAGGAAGTAAAATGCAAATTTGTATGTGCTGACAAAGTGCTTAGAACTCCTACTCATAGGAATCAGGAAGGGACAAATTAGAATGAAAGGAGATAAGACTGGTGGGAAGAGAGGTATCCTGAGTCCTCCAATATGTGGGCTATCATAGTGCCCTATTCATCCTCTATCTACCTTCCCCCTACCCGCTGGCTCCAAACACACATACAAAGCACTCCTGTTTTTATTTTGCATGCCAGAGAATTAAATACATGGAATTTTCTGCTTACTATTATGCAGTCACACTTCTACAAGCCCACAGAGCTAGTAAAAATAAAGCCATTGCTTAGGGAAAGAACACTAGGATTATGAAAACACTGATTCGCCAAAGCAGAAAGCCTCCACTTTCAAAGAGCTGATAGCTAAGAATATAATGACAACTAGCTTCTCACACATTCCCACCACTGCCCATGAGAACTGATCCATTTGAAGACTGCCAACTGATATAATTATTGGCCCCTAAGAACAGACTACAAACAAACTTGTTTGTAGTCAGACTACAAACAAACTAGATTAACAACTTAGTTCATTACCAAATTGGGCCTGATTCAAATTTGTGCCACAGGCCAAAGGTTCTATATTCTTAAATCCCTTAAATGATTAAACTTGACACAAAAAAACCAAACTATTTTAAATCTTGTGACAAACAAAAATTAAAAGAGGCAAAAATTCTTAAATATTTGGAGAAATACTGAGATATTTAATGGAATTTAAAGACCATAAACTCACTAATAAGACAATTTTTTTCTCTATTTTTATAGTTCTTGTCCGTGGACAAATTTCTACAACTGTATTATGCTAAAAGAAAAAAAAAAAAAAAAGAGTTCTTACTTTAGATAAGAGATTATTTAGTTCATGGGGATGAAGCTTCACCACTTCTCCAAGTTGTTGTGCAGCAGCTTTTCTTGTAACTGGAGTTGTGCCAGTATCCAATAAGATAAAAAGACGGTCAAGCCTAAAAAAACAAAAACATAATGGTTATTCTGAAATGCGTTTCCTCATATGTGTAAGTCTGAGTCAGTACATGTACATATTCAGCATTTATGGAGAAAGATTTATGTAAGGGTTGCAAGAGATAATTTCTACTCTTAAGGAATTTGCTATGGGGTGGAGTAAGTGGATAAGGCAAGTACACAAATAATTAAAATACAGGGTATTGTACATGCATACACATGTATGCTAAGACATATGTCAGAAAAGAAGTGCAAAGTACTTTGAGGAGTGGGGATGGAGGCAACAAATACAACCCCAATTTATAATACTGAAAAGACTTAGTAAAAGAAATGGTGTATGAGCTGGACCTTAACAGTAAGAAAAGATTTCAATACTGGTAGAGATAAAGTAGGAAAAGGGGGAGAAACACCTGGAAGAGTGAATAAGAGAACATGGGTTTGATCCCTGGCCTCACTCAGTGGGTTAAGGATCCAGCTATGAGCTATGGTGTAGGTCTCAGACACGGTTCGGATCCCGAGTTGCTGTGGCTGTGGTGTAGGCCAGCAGCTGTAGCTGAGATTAGACCCTTAGCCTGGGAACCTACGTATGCTGCAGGTGTGGACCTAAAACAACCAAAAAAAAAAAAAAAAGGAAACTATACTTAGGGAGGTGAAGGTAAGTAAGTAACATAGTTTGGTTGTAATTCAGATACACTTAAGAGAACTGTGGAAGATAACAGCTACAAAAGTAGCCAAAGCCCTAATGCGGAGACCTTAGAATTATAGTTCGGCCATGAAGGTCTTGAATGGAGAAAGTGATGGGACTGGTGCTATGCTTTAGGGATATTAGTCTGGCAGCGGTGTGAAGCATGCAGTAGAATGGAAGGAAACTTTTAGAGAACTCTGTGACCTGAACTACAACCATGGCAATAAGACTAGAAAGAAGTTGGGGGAAATGCTGCAGAAGTGAAAACACTATGGTACAGTAATTAAATGAAATGTCAAGGAAATGAAAGGATTCTGAGACCCTGAATCTTAGAAAATGAAGATGTCTTTAAAAGAAATGGGAAGAATTAGTGGAGGAAATGTTACTGGGGAAAAATGACAAGTTTATCAGTGGCAGGGACAGAAAAGCTGGAAGAGACCAAAAAAGATAGTTGCAATAGAGATCTGACATTCAGGAGAAAGTCAAGACTAAAGGTATAGATACATGAGTCATTTGTACAGAAGTGACAGATATGGCAATAAGATCTCCGAGGAAAGGATTCATAAAAGCAAGTAATACAATGGGACAAATTCCAGAGCCACAGCACCACGATTCATATTCCAGTTCCGCCACTTATCCAACAAATAGTCAAGAATATAATCACAATGCCTTATACCTGGAGTAAGTGGGGAGCAATGGAAAACTATCACTTTGTTTCTGGGATACAGGAAAATCCTAAGATTTTTAAAAGGCAAAGAAACAAGTAACTACCACCAGCTAGCCACATATCATAAAGGTCTAGCCCTTTCACCACACTACTAATCAGGCTCAATGAGGCAAATGGATGCCACAGGTACTGAAAAGAAGGTGGCTTCATATATGGAATAAATGAGTACTTTAAACAAGATGAAAGGTGAAAAGGGGCAAGGTTATATTGTGTGCAATCCTATACAAGTGGATATTTAGAGAATCACTTTCAAAACTCATCTAATGAGGATGAGAAAGCATGCAAGGCCTCAAAGTTAAACATAACTATTAAGTATTAATAAACTGCAAAGAGGCTCATATTTTACTTTTAGGATTATTTTTCTTTCACAAAGAGCTAAAAAATTAAAAAGCAAAGCTCTAAAAGGCTTTTATGAGAAATTATAAAGCTATAAGGGGCAAACAAAATTAGGAGGGTTTTTTCTTTCTTTTTTGAGGGGGGCGGGGGCAGGTAGTATTTAGCAAACTAGCCAGTCACTAATAGGCACAAAATCATTTTAAGTGGTAAAAAAACATAACTAACATAGATCTCTTTCAGTCAAGAAGGCTAAGGGTACTATGAAAACTTTTCAACTGCTTCAGAACAATATACTAAGAGATGAGGTTCAAATTTTATAGTTGACAGTATATAAGGCCATACTTCAAGAAAAATATTTGAGGTAAGTAAAGCCAGTAACATAAAGAAAAAAAAAAAGCTGGACTTCCCATCATGGCACAGAGAAAACGAATCCGACTAGGAACCATGAGGTTGTCGGTTCCATCCCTGGCCTTGCTCAATGGGTTAAGGATCTGGCGTTGCCGTGAACTGTGGTGTAGGTCCAAGACACGGCTCAGAACCCAAGCTGCTGTGGCTGTAGTGTAGGCCAGCAGCTGTAGCTCCGATTGGACCCCTAGCCTGGGAACCTCCATATACTGTGGGTGTGGCCCTAAAAAGAAAAAAAAAAAAAGTAATACAACCGTTTTCACTTACAATATACTGAATGGCACACAGAGTGATCATAACGAAATTAATAATTAATTTGTATAAAACATAAAAATTTATTTTATAAAATATGTATAGACACATCCCACCTTTTGACACAATATTCATCCTAACCCATTCAAGGCTATCTAAATGTTTGCCTTTACCTATTCAAGCTTTGCTACTGGATTTGGTGTAGATAATGGGAAAAAAGAAAGGGAGGAAAAAATTTTTTTCTGATAGTTGATGTTCTTAAAGCTCTAAAATTAAGTTAGACCCCAAATCCCTTCCCCATAAAATGACTTCCCTCACCCATTTCATACATAATTCTCAGAATGCTCTTTGGCTTACTTGTATCTTTAAAACTGATTGTGATCTTAAAGTTCCTAAAAAACTCTCTGAACCTTCACAACAAATATATGCATTTTGCCACAACTCTGATTTTGAATGCCTCAGTTCAATGAAAATAAATTTGCAAAAAGAAAATATAAATATCTATTAAGTTTCTCAAGTATCAAGACAAATTTTTTTTCTTTTTAGGGCAGCACCTGTGTCATATGGACGTTCTAAAGGTAGGGGTCGAATCAGAGCTACAGCTGCCGGCCCATGTGTGATCCAAGCCATGTCTACAACCTACACCACAGCTCATGGCAATGTTGGATGCCCAACCCACCGAACAAGGCCGGAGAGGGAACCCACAGCCTCATGGATACTAGTCAGATTCATTTCTGCTGCGCCACAGCAGGAACTCCCCATTTTAAATCTTTATTTTCTGCCAGGCAAAATTAACCAAAATTAAATATTTTACTATAAAAATTATTGTCTTAGGTCTAATGTATGGAACAGTGGACTTATATTTGTATATGATGCATGCATTCTTTATAACAATAATGGGCTCTCTTGTATGTGCACAGTTTACATAAATTCAAGACTTTCCTAAGGGAAAACAGTTGTAAAATGGTAAAACAAACTAGTCTGGAAGTCAGGAGACCTTCAAAAATACTACTTCTATCACTTGTTAGAGGACGTAGAGAAGCTGGCTTTGCCTACTTGTAGGGTAAAACTAGATAATTTAGCCATATTTGCACATCATGTTTTTTTCCCCTTATTTGATACAAAGTTCCTTAGACTGCACCTTTGGAAAGATTTGAACTACTTCATAATTCCTTTTCTTTTTTCTTTTTTTTTTTTTTTTTGTCTTTTTGCTATTTCTTGGGCCACTCCCACGGCATATGGAGGTTCCCAGGCTAGGGGTTGAACCGGAGCTGTAGCCACCAGCCTATGCCAGAGCCACAGCAACGCAGGATCCGAGCCGCGTCTGCAACCTACACCACAGCTCATGGCAACGCCGGATCGTTAACCCACTGAGCAAGGGCAGGGATCGAACCCGCAACCTCATGGTTCCTAGTTGGATTCGTTAACCACTGCGCCACGACGGGAACTCCCATAATTCCTTTTCAATGACTGAGTTTCTATTTTTTTGTGACTAAAAGCAAAGCTAGTTGCAAAAACACTCTAAGGAAGTGGCAATACTAACCTGTTTATAAATCCATATGTAATAAGTTAAAATTGACAGTTTTCCAAGTTTCCCTAATCATCTCCAGTTTCCTGAAGCTCCAACTGCCATTCCCGTTTCCTTAAAAAGGAATAAACTGAGTAGATATCTAAGTTATGGAATATAACCTACCTCATTCTCTCCTTATTACCTCTAAATGTCTTCACACTTATCCTCTCTTTCAATTTCAGATGATGAAAAGACAGTCCTCACTCATCTTCAAGTCTTACATAGTATCCCACTTTTTTCCCCCTTTTTTGGCCACCCTATGGAGTTCCCAGGCCAGGGATCAGCTGCAAGCCATAGTTGCAACCTAAGCCACAGCTGCGGCAGCACTGAATCCTTAACCCACCCTGCAGGCCGGGGATCAAACCTGTGGCCCAGCACTCCCAAAAAGCCGATGATCCTGTTGTGCCACAGTGGGAACTCCTGTCCCACTATTTTCTTTCTTTTTTTTGTCTTTGTCTTTTCTAGGGCCGCACCCGCAGCACATGGAGGTTCCCAGACCAGGGGTCTAATCGGAGCTGTAGCTGCCGGCCCACACCACAACCACAGCAACGCCAGATCCGAACCGCATCTGTCACCTACACCACAGCTCATGGCAATGCCGGATCCTTAACCCACCGAGCAAGGCCAGGGATCGAACCTGCAATCTCATGGTTCCTAGTCGGATTCACTGACCACTGAGCCATGACGGGAACTCCCCACTATTTTCTTAATACCATCCCCTTTTACCCTCACTCAATTATCCTTTCTCCAATATCTTCAATCACTGCTTTATTAATATATTCCCTTATATCTTCAAATATGCAGAGGTCTGTCTTTAACGAGAACATAAAATGCTTGACCTCCATCTTCTAGAAAACTTTCTTTTTGCTGCCAAGCATCTTGAACAAGTATTTAAAAACACATCTTTAATTTCCTCACCATACACAATTTAGTCCCTATAAATCAAGTTTCTACTCTTCTCTACTACTGAAATAGCATACCTGAAGGTCACCAATGAACTCCTAAGCTTCAAATCTAATGGTTTTTCCATTTTTGTCTTTTTAGGGCCACACCCGTAGCAATTGGGCAAGTTCCCAGACTAGGGGTCCAATCGGAGCTGTAGTTGCCAGTCACAGCCACAGCCACAGTAAATGCCAGATCTGAGCCACATCTGCGACCTACACCACAGCTCAAGGCAAAGCCAGATCCTGAACCCACTAAGTGAAGCCAGGGATCAAACCTGCATCATCAGGATACTGGTCAAGTTCATTACAGCTAAGCCACAAAAGGAACTCCCAATGTTGTTGTTGTTTTTTTTTTAATCCAATTTTCTTGATTCATCTTGACATCGGATTTCAGTAAGTAGCCCATTCTTAAAAATACTTTCCTTCTTTTTTTTTTTTTTTTTTTTTTTTTTTGGTCTTTTTGCCTTTTCTAGGGCCGCTCCTGCGACATATGGACCCCAGGCTAGGGGTCTAATCAGAGCCATAGCCACCAGCCTACGCCAGAGCCACAGCAACACAGGATCCGAGCCACGTCTGCAACCTACACCACAGCTCACAGCAATGCTGGATCCTTTATCCACTGAGCAAGGCCAGGGATCGAACCCGCAACCTCATGGTTCCTAGTCGGATTCGTTAACCACTGAGCCAGGACGGGAACTCCTCCTTCTAAGTTTTTACAACACTGTATTACTCTGCTCTTCTCTGAACTCTTCTTTCCTTCTTTTCCCTACTCTTACCACTTTTAATATGAACATTCTCCCAGACTCAATCCTTGCCTGCCCATCTCTCATCAGTTTCTCCTGTAGGAAACCGTAATTTATAGTGTAATAACAGACAAATCTAGCCTATCTGGGAGCTCTAGTGCCACACTTTCAACTGCTGATGAGCATAACCCCATACTAATACAATCTCATTGCTAAATTTACTTCCTAAAGCACTCTCTGATCAAATTACTGCCTTACTCTAAAACTGCCAATGACTACCAGATAGTAAACAAAAACAAAAAAGTATCTCCCAAACATGAACCGTTCTCCACAATTTTGTCTACACTGTTTCCTCTACTAGAAATGTCTTTTCTTGGTCCAATTCTTCATCTAGCTCCCATCTATCAAGATTCAGTTCGAGTCCTTTACCTTCTTGAAGCCATCTGGGACTACTACACAATTACTTCCTCTTCTAAAGTCCACATGAATGCTCATCCTGCATTTATTACACATTTCAATTTGTCACATAATGTCTTATGCTCCTCATTAGGCTTCACCATCTTCAACAATTCTTTTTGTCTCCCACAATACTTTGCACAGTGTCTTTCAGTGTCTCTGCACAGCATTCAAACATTTGTTGAGTACTTGGCATTTACTGTAATTAAAATTACACATAAAGAAAAGTTCAAGTTTCTTGGGGACAAGTTTAAGCACCATTTTTAAGCAAAGAAAGAGTGTGCTATATTGCAAATTTTTTGCTTCCTTCAAGAAATATCCTTAATCTGTCACAGTCACATTAAATAAGTTATAAAAATAACAGAAGTGATGCTAAGGCAATGTTTTCAATAAATGAAAAGCAGTACTTTAGCAATTTGAATATCAGAGCAGTTATGTTTTCTCCAAAGAGCAAGCTGAAAACAACCATGCAGGCAATGATGCAATATTTTCTACGCTGCCTTAACTTTCCTTTAGTCCTCTGCTACGCAGCTTCATTAGAAGCATACTCCTGCTCAGACCTTTAACTCCTCTTTAAGCTAATGCTGACCCGGCCTCACAACCATACAGTTCCCCCTGCCTCTACTGTCCTCAAAGCCTTTTATCCCAATGCCATATCATGTCACCTCTGCTCCCTCACCAGCCAAATGCCCTCAGGGCAGCAGATCAGCTCACTCTCTCATTCAATTCCAGGCCTGTTTATTCTTAAATCTCTCACCTTTGATAGCCCAATGTGTCTCCCTGAATAGAGAGGAATGGGGACACAAGAACGTTTCTTTGGTCCCCTGACTCAAAGCCCCTTTTGGAGTTTTCCATTCCTCTCTCCAGGACAGCAGATTAGATGCCACACAAAAGGAAGAACAAAGGGATGAGCAAACCAAGATCTCGCAAGAGGGCAGCCTGACCTATTACCACTGGATAGCCAGCTATGAGGCAAGCAAGGCAAGCATCAGGACAAGGCCACAGTGGAAAAGGCTGGTATAATGAACTGCTGAGGGAGGGGTAGAGGACATGACACAGAGTCAGTATTATACTAAAGCACAGACAGGGCCCTTGGTAAGGGAGAGGTCTGAAAGAAGCCAGATGATCAGAAGAGAAAGGAAGAGAAGGGCTGAGGGAACACAGTACGTACCACAATACTTCTCTTGCACAACAGCTAATAGAAAAAAAAAAAAAAAAACGCCATTCTTCATTCTCCAAAAGATAGACAGATGGAGGAGAAAGAGGTAACAGATGTCAAGCTGAATGAAAGGTACCAAAGACTGTAGAAGAATAACTAAATAAAACATAAGCCAATTACATTTGACAATATTCACTGGTTATGAATCCACTGATGATGATAATCTTGCCCATTTTCAATTTGGATTTTAAATAAGAGAAATAACTATAAAAGGCATGATTCATATTTATTTTATCAATCTGTGATTTCAGAAAACTGCTCTAAAGACAGCTTAGAAAAAGGAAGATGCCTGGGAGTTCATAGAGGTTATACTGGTAGCTGTGATCTAACTCCTCCTCAGCTGTTTGCATTATGATAATTCAAAAAGTAAAAAAAAAAAAAAAAAAAAAAAAAAAAAATCATATGAACTTTCAACTATATAACACATCCAATTACTACTTCATTATTAATGAATAAGTAGGTATTTCATTTCCACTCATAAGCCATTTGAGAATTTTTTTTAAAAAAGTATTACTTTATCAGAGTTCCCGTCGTGGCTCAGTGGTTAATGAATCTGACTAGGAACTATGAGGTTGCAGGTTCGATCCCTGACCCTGCTCAGTGGGTTAATGATCCAGCGTTGCCGTGAGCTGTGGTGTGGGTCGCAGACATGGCTCGGATCCCGTGTTGGCTGTGGCTCTGGAGTAGGCCAGGGGCCTCAGCTCCAATTAGACCCCTAGACTGGGAACTTCCATATGCCGCGGGAGCGGCCCTAGAAAAGGCAAAAAGACCAAAAAAAAAAAAAAAAAAAAAAGAAAAAGTATTATTTTATTAATCTACTTCCAATCTCAATATTCTCAAAATAATTTAATCACTGAAAAATTACGGAAGGTCAACTGAGCAAATACTTCACAAGGATGGCTTTGTAATCTTACCTAAAAGGGAATAGTCACATTTGTCCATTTTGTCATACATTCGTTTACACTTACTATTTGAAGTTTTACTTTTCTGTGTTACTTATGGAATAAGGAAAGAAAATAAATATCTAACACTGTACTTAGTCCTACATATTATCATTAAGCATGGAAGTTATGGTCAAAAGAAACAATGTCCAAAAAATTGTCTAGACTGATGTTTTAAAATCTGTGTCTTCTAGTTCCTACTGTGGGTCATTTTGTTTTGTTTTAAGGGCCACACCTGCAGCATATGGAGGTTTCCTGGCTAGAGGTTGAATCAGAGCTACAGCTGCAGGCCCTCGCCACAGCAACACTAGATCCAAGCCACATTCACAACCTACAATGCAGCTCGAGGCAATGATAGATCCTTTAACCGACTGAGCGAGGCCAGGGATCAAACCCACATCCTCATGGACACTACTTGGATCCTAACCCTCTGAGCCACAACAAGAACTCCCTGTGGGTCATTTAAAGTTCTATTATTGTTATTTTTTTTAAACAAGAAAGTAGATTAACTTAAAATACCACATAGAGCACTAAGAAAAAATATGAAGATGTGAAACTACACCAAAGCCAGGTGCAAGGGCAGACACATGCTAGATAATTTATATTTCCCTCACTTCCACCTTAAAATATAAACTCCACTGAGAATGGGGACTCCATTTTTGTTCTCTGCTCTATCTCCAGTACCTAAAACAGAAATCACTCTGTAAAATGCTGAAAAAGGACAACCAAATTGCATTACTTCCTTCAGGACATTTTTTTCTAACATCTGTCTCTTGTATGACTTCAAGTATCTTAAACATAAAATCTAGGTTCTTTGGGGAAAATGACTATGATTTTAAAACTTCATTGGAAATTGTACACTTTAAAATGGTTAAAACGGGAGTTCCCATTGTTGCTCAGTGGTTAATGCACCCGACTAGTAACCATGAGGTTGTGGGTTCGATCCCCGGCCTTGGCTCAGTGGGTTAAGGATCCAGTGTAGCCATGAGCTGTGGTATAGGTTGCAGATGTGGCTCGGATCCTGCATTGCTGTGGCTCTGGCGTAGGCTGGCAGCTACAGCTCTGATTCGACCCCTAGCCTGGGAACCTCCATATGCTGTAGGTTCGGCCCTAAAAAGACTAAAATAAAATAAAATGGTTAAAGTGGGGAAGTTCCTCTGTGGTTCAGCTATGGCACAGGTCACAGCTGTGGTGCAGGTGGCAACTGCAGTATGGCTTCGATCCCCGACCCAGGAAATTTAACATGCTAAGAATGAGGCCAAATAAATAAATAAAATGGTTAAAATGGTGAATTTTATGTTATTTAGTACTTTGCGAAACCAAACTAAAGCAACAGGGAAGAATTTACCATAGGGATTAAAATGGACATAGTTACATAATGCCTCCTCTACCTTCCCCAGCTTCTTCCCTTAAAATTTTCCCAAGTATAAAATATTTGATGTTATCATTTACAATAGTGCCTTCTGTCAATCTTATAATGGACAGAAATTAGAAATAATGGAGGAATAAGCCCAGCACACATAAGAAACCTATGTTGTCCTACAGGTAAGATAAGTTTAGCATTTTTCCCCAGTCAAGAGGAAGGACCCACTGGAACTTCCTTCACAATAAGAAACTTCCTTTTTTTGGTGGGGGGGGGTTCCTTGGGCTGCACCCAAGGCATATGGAGGTTCTCAGGCTAAGGGCAGAATTGGAGCTGTAGCCACAGGCCTACACCACTGCTCACAGCAATGCCGGATCCTTAACCCACTGAGCGAGGCCAGGGATCAAACCTACGTCCTCATGGATGCTAGCCAGACTCTTTAACCACTGAGCCAAAATGGGAACTCCAAGAAACTTCCTATTATTTGGCAGAATTGGCCTGCTGAAACAATGTTTCTCTGAAGTATCAGGAGTGCAGAGAGAACTAACAAAAATGAGCAAAATTCTGCTCACATGTAGCAATTTGTTTCTTTCATAAGAGGGTATGTTTCACCCCCCAATCTTTTCTGAACACTGTATCACTTTTAAATGTAAAGATATATGTCAAAGACTTAAGGTATGGCTTCTAAAACAGCTTATAATTATTGTCTAGACATTTTATTTTTTTTAATTGAAATATAGGTGATTTACAGTGTTGTGTTAAAGATATACAGTAAAGTGATTCCATTATACATATATATATTCTTTTTATCAGATTTTTTTCATATAGGTATTACAAAATATTGAGTATAATTCCCTCTCCTATGCATTAGATTCTTGTTATTTATCTGTTATGTATAGTAGTGTACTACTCCCAAATTCCTAACTTATCCCTAATTAGAGGATTTATCCCTCATTTATCTGCCTAGACACTCTAGACATGACCTTTATAGCAGAGATCATTGAGGAAAAATTCTCTAAATTATATTTCTACATTTTCTCTATATGATCAAGGAAAAACTATGTTCATAATAGCTAATCAATATATAACAACAGTCAATCAATTGTAGCATAAAAAGGAAAAGGTATCAAAAACAATCTTTAAAAAGAACCTGTATTGGGAGCTCCCGCTATGGCGCAACAGCATTAGCAGTATCTTGGGAGCACTGGGACTGCAGGATCAATCCCCAGGACAGCAGTCAGTTAAGGATCCAGCATTGCTGCAGCTGCAGCATACACAGGTCACAGCTATGGCTCAGATCTGACCCCTGGCCCAGGAATTCCATATGCCACCAGGGGTCTGAAAATCAGGGGTGGGGGGGGATCTGTATTGGAATTCCTGTTGTGGCTCAGCAAGTTAAGGATCGGACGTTGTCTCTGTGAGGATGTGGGTTTGATCCCTGGCCTCACTCAGTGGGTTAAGGATCTGGCGTTGCCACAAGCTGCTACATAGATGCTACAAAGATGTGGCTCAGATGTGGTATTGCTGTGGCTATGGCATAGGTAGGCTGAAGCTGCTGCACCAATCTGACCCCTGGCCTGGGAACGTGCATATGCCATAGGTGTAGCCATAAGAAACCAAAAAACAAAAACCTAGGTCTTTATAAAACTTTTAAGCAGGGTCTAAAAATTTTGATTACACAAACTGCAAGGTTACATGATATCCAATTTGCATTATAAAAGACCACACATCATTGAATTGCATTAGTTTATAAACATAAAAATAATTCTGACAATATTTACTATGTTTTTAAAATTGTAATTCTGGAGTTCCCGTCATGGCACAGTGGTTAACGAATCTGACTAGGAACCATGAGGTTGTGGGTTCGATCCCTGGCCTTGCTCAGTGGGGTAAGGATCTGGCGTTGCCATGAGCTGTGATGTAGGTCACAGACGCGGCTCAGATCCTGTGTTGCTGTGGCTCTGGCGTAGGCTGGTGGTTACAGCTCCAATTTGACCCCTAGCCTGGGAACCTCCATATGCTGTGGGAAGCAGACCTAGAAAAGGCAAAAAGACAAAAATAAATAAATAAAAATAAAATTGTAATTCTGACCAATATACAAAGCTATAATGAAAGTTTTTCTCCCTAAGGGAAAACTATAAAACTCAGAAGCACCTACCAGGAAACACTGGAAATACTCTCTATACATAAATTACAGGAAAATTATGACAGACATTAAAACAAAATCACTCATTTATTCACTTTTTAGAAACATAATAAGGCCGCACTAGGAACCAAGCACTCTCCTTCGGATAGAAAGATCAAAGACATTCCCTTCTCTCACAGAGTTTATGTCAACTCAAGCAGAGGAGAGAACAATTAAACAATCACTTACAAAGTACAATAAATATGAATGACAGGAGTACACATTGGTGCAAATAGTTCAGATGAAATAAAAGCAAAAAAGGCTTCCCCCAAAAAGTGATATATGTATAGGATTAGGGCTTAGACCTAAAAACTAAGGTTGGAATTAGCCAGACTTGAGAGAAAGGTTAGGGTGGAGGGGGAAGCAAGAAAAATGTTACTGGGATAAAGACTGGGAGGTGAGAACACAGATTTGGAATGAAGGGGAGGGGTAGGAGAAGAGGGACACAGAGATGCAGGGAACCTGACACTATATGAAGCTAAAAAGGTAAAGCAGAAACCCAATCACAAATGATCTGTAAGATGTGTTTGTTATGAAAATGACAAAATAATCCCATTTGCAGCAACATGGATGAAACTAGAGACTCTCATCCTAAGTGAAGTAAGTCAGAAAGAGACAAATACCACACGATATCACCTATGTCACAAATGAACTGTTCCACAGAAAAGAAACTCATGGACTTGGAGAACAAACTGTGGTACCAAGAGGGAGGGGGAG
The DNA here is from genome assembly GCF_054392235.1 of Sus scrofa. Taxonomy (NCBI): domain Eukaryota; kingdom Metazoa; phylum Chordata; class Mammalia; order Artiodactyla; family Suidae; genus Sus; species Sus scrofa. The sequence continues at coordinate 125,739,632 of NC_139396.1, read as the reverse complement.
GAAGTGGAAAGTACTGGGAGTCTGGGGTTAAGAGACGCAAATTATTGCATTTAGAGTGGATAAGCAATGAGATCCTGCTGTATAGCACAGGATCTATATCTAGTCACTTGTGAAGGAACATGATAGAAGATAATATGATAAAAAGAATATATATAAATATATTTATATATGCATGTGTGACTGGGTCACTCTGCTGTACAGCAGAAAATTGACAGGAGTTCCCATCGTGGCTCAGCGGTTAGCAAACCCGACTAGCATCCATGAGGACGTGGGTTCAATCCCTGGCCTCAATCAGTCGGTTAAGGATGTGGTGTTGCCATGGGCTGTGGTGTAGGCTACAGACAAAGCTTGGATCCTGAGTTGCTGTGGCTGTGGCATAGGCCAGCAGCTATAGCTCTGATTGGACCCCTAGCCTGGGAACCTCCATATGCCTCAGGTGCAGCCCTAAAAAAAGACAAAAAGACAAAAACAAACAAACAAACAAACAAAAAACCCAAAAACTGACAGAACACTGTAAACCAACTATAACAGAAAAAATAAAAATCATTAAAATAAAAAAAAAAGATGTATTTGTTACAGAATCTGGACTTTATCCTAAAGCAACAGAAAACAACTAAAGGATTTTAAGCAGAAAAAAAGGCCACATTAAAATTTGCATGTTAACAAATAATAAAGAGAAGAATAAACTAGAAAAGAGATGCATGGGAGGCAGGAAGAGTGGATTGTCACTGTCACAGATACTTTGGATTAGAGAAGAGGGTGGTATGGAGTAGGACTGTGGTAACTGGTAGGGAAAGAAAAAATGTTGGCCAGAGAAAGATTAGAAAGGTAGAATCAGGAGCTCCCATCTTTGCTCAGCGGAAACAAATCCAACTAGCATCCAGGAGGACGCAGCATCAATTCCTGGCCTCCCTTAGTGGGTTAAGGATCCAGCATTGCCATGAACTGTGGTGTAGATCACAGATGCAGCTCAAATCCGGTGTTGCTGTGGCTGCAGTGTAGGCCAGTGGCTACATCTCCAACTGGACCGCTAGCCTGGGAACTTCCATATGCTGCGAGTGAAGCCATTAAAAAAAAAAAAAAAAGGTAGAACTAGCAGGATTAGATTTAAGGAATGGCTAGACTGAAGGGAAGGAACGGAAGGAGTCAAATATTATTTCTAGATTTCAGAATCTGACAATCCAAACTTACTATTTCCCTTCTATCGGAAATATTTACAAGGTTCTAAAAATAGCAGTTTCTTTTCAGTTATGCATGCACACCAAAATAAACAGTGCAAAAAATACTTTAGATTTGATTCAAGCAAATCTGATACTTATCTCTTAAACCATCTTCCATCTGTTATGTAATAAAATATTAAAATGAGTCTGTATTCCACACCAACAGGAGAAAGGAAATTTAGCTAATAAAGACATGTGCTCAGTGCATGGAGAAAGCCTGCTTAAAATTAAAGTTTGCTATTCAAAGTGAATCTTCAGATGAAAAAGTCAAGGCCTGGCAGTTATCCCCAAACCAGAAAGTGTCTCAGAAGTGTTTTCCTTGAACCTATTATATTACCAAAATAAGCACAGGACCAGCTCTTTTATAAAACCATGACAGGCTTTCTTTTTAAGGTAGAATTTAATATAATTTTGGCAAGCTAAATAAAAAAGATCTACAGAAAAAAGAGTACTACCCTTTGAAATCCAATGTCAAGAATATAAAGCAGCTGCTTTCAAAACCCACTCATTCATTCAGTAATTCAGGTTTCTAAACTTCTGCAAATAGAAGCAGAAGCAGATTAGGCACTCTTTAAACTCTTTTTTTTTTTTTTGGCTTTTTTTTTTTTTTTTTTTTTTTTTAGGGCTGCACCTGCGGCATATGGAGGTTCCAAGCTAGTGGTCCAATTGCAGCTGTAGCCGCTGGCCTACACCACAGACGCAGCAATGCCAGATTCAAGCCAAGTCTATGACTTACACTACAACTCACACCAGCGCCGGATCCTTTACCCACTGAGCGAGGCCAGCGATCGGACCTGTGTCCTCATGGATCCTAGTCAGATTCATTTCCCATGAGCCATGACGGGAACTCCTAAACTTTCATTTTGTTGCTATACAACTTTCATTTTGTCACTACATCTAGTACTACGAAAATATTCAATCTGCACAAGAAAGAAATTTCAAGAGCTGCTCATTCCTTTAAACACTGTATCATCTTATAAACAGAATTCCATATTAAGTTTATGTATCAATGTGTTTATAACATATATATCTATATATTCACATTATAGGCAACCAATTAAAATATACACCTTCCTGTATTTGCAAAAACTGAAAACATTACTTGTATTCTCTCAAGGTATTTTTATAAATCACAAAATAAGAACCTCCTCACATTAATGAATTCAACTAATCTATGAAATAAAACTTGGATGCCCCTGCTACAGTTATCTTGCAACCCAATTCTCATGTGTTTTTCCCACACGCTCTTTCATAATTTATCTGGAGAGTATGCAAGGGATGGGTTATCTTTTCACTTGCAAAATAGGAATGTGCTCAACTATGAAAAATGAATAAAAACGATGTTTTCTGAACTGTCATCATTTCCCCCTTCAGTCTATGTGGTAGAAAACTACTCATGAAAACTAACAATAAACTTGCTCAATCTTTCTGACTGCTCTGAGAAAGACTATCCCCTATTTACATGTCCATATGCCCACTAACATCGAGCCTCTGCCAAAATGTATTCCCACCATTCTTTAATACTGGAGGAAAGAAGTTCCTCCTATAGCTATACAAATAAATGTCTTGCTGGTTTTCCTACAGTTTTCCTAGACTTTGCTACTGATGGGCATCACTTTAAAATAATTTAAGATTTGCGATCCATCTTTCGCGCCTTGGTTAAGAAGATGATGCCGATTCAGTAATTTGCTACAGATTACAACGCTGACGATCGAGTAGGTACTGCCAAACAAAAGGAAGAATTATTTTGTATTGTAAAAAAAAAGTCCCAAGGAAAGAACATATCCCTAAAGACGTAAAGAAAAAATTTTCACATAATTAAAAGGTCATTTGGATAATAGTAACTCAAACGTCCCCGACGTCGACAGTTACTACCAAGTTTTCCCGTGAAATGGAGGTTAGGGATCGGCCTTAGAATACTATGAAAGAGAAGAGACTCTCCTAGAACTGAAAGAGGGAAGAGAAACCACAGATGAGAAACATGGTGAGGAAAGAGAAAAACTAGCTCTAACGTGCCAAAGGCTGTATTCAACAAGAAAGAGACGTTTTTTTAACCGATTTAGGAGAAGTAACCAGAGCCAAAACCCTCGCAGACCAAGGGGAAAACTCCTGAGTGTGGGGAGGAAGGCGCCCGAGCCCAGTGACAATGGGAACCGCTCCTTTCTAGGAGTGGGTGCACCGAGAGGAGACTGTGCCTCGGCCGGGCCGATTTACCGTCGGCTCGGGAAGAGCTAGACTTACCTGGAGACCGCCATGGCCGGGCGCCGGCGGTTCGGAGCTCGCCGCGAGCGACCCGCGGCGCCGCGGAGGCGCTAGTTTCCAGAGAGCAGAGCGGCGCAGGCCCAGGCCCCGAAGCAAAAGGGAGCGGCCAGTGCGGCGAGGGGCGTCCTGGCGCGGGCCCTCGGGCATCTGCCCCGCCGCCTACCCGAGCTCGTACCCACCGCGGCCGGGGCGCAAAGGTCTGAGACCGAGTCGGAGGCGGCAGTCCTCCGACCCGCACGACTTCAAACCGGGTGCCCCCAGCCCCGCTCTTTGCTGACGTAGGCGTCGGCACGCCGGACTGAGCGTCAGCGCGCCGGAAGTGACGTCAGCCCCCGCGAGGGTTTCCGCTTGGCCGCTGAGCCAAAGGAGTGCGAGAGGCTTCCCCCGGCGGCGCGCGCCTGCGAACTAGCTCGTGGTGCCCATCAGAAGGGGATTGTTAGTCTTCAGAGGAGGCAGGAGAGGAGAAGTAAGAGTCCCCTTAATTTTCTAAAAAAGGAAAAAAGACTCTGTAGCCCGGGTTCTGGAAGTTCAAAACCTATGTTTCTGATTCCTCCAGCCCCATTTTTGTCCCACCGGATTTTCCTAGAGAAAGCAGGATCCGAAGGACCAGAGAACTCTCTAGTCCGGGTGGCAGTGCCAGAGGGAAGGGTGAAATCCAGAAAGATCTGCGAAGGTACTTCTGAAGACACGGCCCAAATGTTTGCCATATTCCTGCCATATGTTCTGCATGGGCACTGGAGGAAAGGTCTTCTGCCAGCCATTTTGCCAAGTTTGGTTTCCTAATTGTTTCTCTTTTTGGTCCCGTCATTTTCTCATCAGATTTGAAAATTCTCAGCCATTTATGTTTATATTTATTTGCTTATGCATCTATTCAATTGCTTAACTTATTAGTCTTTTAAACATTTCTCTGTCACCTGGTGCAGGCCCTTATCTTAAACCTGATTTTTATAATAATTGTCAAAGGGATATTTTTCCAACTTCTTCAATTGAGCTAATCTTTCAGGCCTCCAACAGATTAGTCTTCAAGAAACACTGCTTTTATCGTGTCATAAAACTTGTCCATTGACTACTCATTACCTGAAGAGGCTATGCCTCAATCCCTGAGTCTTTCTCATCTGTAAAATGAAGCTAATGAGAATTACTATAGGAATAAAATGATGTCATGTATCTACAAGAGTTTACAAGAGTTTATAGACCATAAAGGGAAAGAAACTAACTTAAGAACCTACTGTGTGCTAATCATTTGGCATGCGTTATCTCACATAATTTGTAGGCCAATCCTGTAAAGAAAGTATTAATGTTCACTTTATAGGTGGGAAAACTAAGTTGGTAATTTGCCTGACATCCAAGCTAGTAATAATATTTACTCTTCATTCACTCAGCAAATATTAGTTTGGTCCCTGCTCTATACCAGACACTCTGTTAGGCACTGTTTATGCAATTAGACAAAAATCTGATTAAGCTGATGTTCTTTTTTCTTTTTTTCTTTTTCTCCTTTTTAGGGCCACACCCACGACATATGGAGGTTCCCAGGCTAGGGGTCAAATTGGAGCCACAGCTGTCAGCCTCAGCAACACAAGATCTGAGCCATGTCTGTGACCTACACCACAGCTCACAGCAACACCGGATCCTTAACCCACTGAGCGAGGCCAGGGATCAAACCTGCAACCTCATGATTCCTAGTCAGATTAGTTTCCACTGTGCCACAGTGGGAATTCCAAACTGATGTTCTAATATCTTGGCATATCACAGCCTCCTCCCACCTGCCTTCTCAGTTCATCTACCACCACTGAAACTAACAAGCAGGTACATTTACTGATTACACACTATATTCATTTATTCAGCCAAAATTAAGTACCCACCACATGCTAAACACCTCATACTAGAAATGAGGGCTTCAGAATAAACCAGGAGTTTCCGTTGTGGTACAGTGAAAAGGAACCTGACTAGTATCCCATTTTGCTGTGGCTGTGGTGTAGGCTGGCAGCTGTAGCTCTGATTCAGTCCTAGCCTGGGAACCTCCATATGCCTTGGCTTCGGCCCTAAAAAGACAATAAATAAATAAACTAAATAAATAAATAAATACATACATAAAATAAAATTCCTTGCCTGGAAACTTCTATGTGCCTCCAGTGAAGCCATAAAAAAATTAAAAAAAAATACTCTGGAGTTTCTGCTGTGGCACAACAGATCAGTGGTGTCACTGTGGCACCAGGATGTGGGTTTGATTCCCCGTCTAGCATGGTGGGTTAAAGGATCCTGTGTGGCCACTGCTTCAGCTCAGGCGGCAACTGTGGCTCAGATCTGATCCCTGCCCTGGGAATTCCATGTGCCATGTGGCAGCCAAAAAGAGGGGGGGATACTGTAATATCCAGGAGATAATCAGATATATAGTTCTAAATGACATATAGAATAGAGGAAAGCTCGTGTTATACCTTGGTAAGGTATGGTATAATAATCAAATATATTGAAGTCAGAATGACTTTGGGTTATTTGGGGGGGGCGCTTTTTGTTTTGTTTTGTTTTGTTTTTGGCCGCACCCACAGCATGTGCAAGTTCCTAGGCCAGGGATCAAACCCACTCCCCAGCAATGACCCCAGCTGCTGCAGTGGCAATGCTGGATCCTTAACACACTGCATCTCAAGGGAACTCCAAGAATGACTTGTTTTTAAATCCTTCCTCACCGCGCTTAAAAGTTGTGTGTCCAGGGGGAGTTGTGTAACCTTTCTAAGCTTCAGTTCCTTTTGAGAAATGAGGACAATAACAGTACCTCATAGTTGTGGTAAGGATTAAATAAGGTGATGAACTTAAAGCATTTAACCAAGTGACTACAAAAACAAGCACTCAAAAAACATTATTAGCTACATTGTGTTCTTTTTTTTAACTATGTAACCTTAAGCAAATCACTTCTACATTTCCATATCCTCATCAGTGAAAGGGGGATAATAATAGTACTGGTACACAACCCTTATCTGAGACCCTGGTTGGATGATTTTCTGAATTTAGCTTTCTTTAGATTTGGAAAGTAATCCCATTTAGATACCTTGTATTATGTTTCACCCCAACATCTTCTAGGGCAGCACCCCATAATCAAATAAATTTTTTGTTCTGTAGCAAAATGTATGATTAGTCATTCTAAGGGAACTAAATAAGAGACTGTAAATAGCTGCATGGCAGCTTAGGTTAGGTTTTCCTACCAAATGAATTTTTTAAAATTCTTATTTTCAGACCTTTTAAGATTCTGCAAATAGGGGATTATGAACCTGTCTTTACAAAGTTGTTTAAGAATCAAATGTGTTTATACACAATACACTTTAAAAATACTAAATGCTGGAGTTCCCATCATGGCGCAGTGGTTAACGAATCCGACTAGGAACCATGAGGTTGCGGGTTCGATCCCTGGCCTTGATCAGTGGGTTAACGATCCTGGTGTTGCCGTGAGCTGTGGTGTAGGTCGCAGATGCAGCTCGGATCCCGAGTTGCTGTGGCTCTGGCGTAGGCTGGCAGCTACAGCTCCGGTTAGACCCCTAGCCTGGGAACCTCCATATACCGTGGGAGCGGCCCAAGAAATGGCAAAAAACCAAAAAAAAAAAAACAAACAAACAAACCAAACCTAAATGCTAAATAAATTTTAGCTTTTTTTTTTCTTTTTTCTTTTTTTTCTTTTTAGGGCTGCACCTGTGACATATGAAAGTTCCCAGGCTAGGGGTGGAATCCAAGCTGCAGATGCCGGCCTACACCACAGCCACAGCAATGTGGGATCCAAGCTGCATCTGCAACCTACACAGCAGCTCATGGCAATGCCAAATCCCTAACCCACTGAGCAAGGCCAGGGATCAAACTCACATCCTCATGGATACCGGTTGGATTCTTAACCCACTGAGCCACAGCGGGAACTCCTAGCTATTATTTTTATCACCAGAAGCATGGCTTCAAAAACCAACGGCAAAAGAAATAATGATTAAACAAAGACTATAGGACAATTGGCTCTCTATGCAGAGGGGAAAATCAAATCCCTACCTCATATTGTATCCCAAAATAAATCTCAGGTGGCCCGAAGTTCTAAAATTGAAAACCCAACACTAAAACTATTAGGAGACTATATTGAAAAAATATTTTTATCTCATAGGAGAAAAGGATTTCTTAATGCACAAAAAACATTTACTGTTGAGGAAAAATTAGATAAACATGAACCCATTAAACTGTAAAACTTCTATATTACAAAATGAAACATCCAAGGGAAGGGGGTTAAGTAAGACTGGCTTTCCCTGAGTCTCCTTTAAGAGCAGGGAAGAACTTTCCCAGAAGGTGATAGCAAACTTCACCAAGTATACAGAATTGGTTCATACTCATAACTAAACCAAACTTTGGGAACAGGATTATCCAGGAGATGAGAATGGGGTCAGCTTCCTCTAAGACACAAATTTTACTGGGAGAGTTAGATGCCTCCTTCACCTCCAGGCATCATACATCCAAAAAGAAGGAGAAAGAGGAGTTTCCATTATGGCTCAGTTGGTTAAGAACCCAATATAGTGTCTGAGAGGATGCAGGTTTGAACTCTGGCCTTGATCAGTGGGCTAAGGATCTGCCATTGCCGCAAGTTGTGGTATAGGTGTGGCTGTGGTGTAGGCCACAGCTGCAGCTCCAACACCTCACCTAGGAACTTCCATATGGTGCAGGTGTGGCTGTAAAAAGAAAAAGAAACAAACGAAACCAAAACCAAACAAACAAAAATCAAAAAGAAGGAAAAGGAAGAGGAGTAGTGCTTGTCTCAAGAAAGCAAAAATCTTCCCACTAATTCTTAACAGACTTATTTCTCATGGCCAGAACTGTGACAGATGGCCACCATAACTGCAAGGGATTCTAAGAAATAGTAGAATGATACTTCCAATAACTTTATACTCATATGATCAAAGAGATTTGATATGAATATAAAAGTATAGGCTGTCCAGTTATATTATTTAGACTTTCATATCAAAGTCACTAGATCTACAATTACATTGTTGCCTCATGCTAAACACAAAGCAAATTTTAGATGGATTAACAGATTAAATTTTAAAAATGAAAAGTTAATATAAAATGCATATATGTTCAGGAGTTCCCTTCGTGGTGCAGTGGTTAACGAATCTGACTAGGAACCATGAGGTTGCGGGTTCGGTCCCTGCGCTTGCTCAGTGGGTTAACAATCCGGCGTTGCCGTGATCTGTGGTGTAGGTCACAGATGCGGCTCGGATCCTGCATTGCTGTGGCTCTGGCGTAGGCCGGTGGCTACAGCTCCGATTGGACCCCTAGCCTGGGAACCTCCACGTGCCGTGGGAGCGGCCCAAGAAATAGAAAAAAAAACAAAAAAAATGCATATATGTTCAATTTTATATATAAAATCTCAAATGGAATTTGATATGCATGAGAATGGTGAGTTTCTATAGTCAGGTGAGAGAACAATTGTGAAAGGATGAGGAAAAGGAGAACCAGCATAGAACCCCGACCACAGGTTCATACCCAGGACTGTAGTTGCAATAAACATATGGAGAAAAACATGTACATGGAGATTAAGGATCTTGAAATTGAATTGTTTTCTTTTTTAAAAAAAATGTTTTTAAAATAACCACTAAACTGTTTTCCACTAGTGGCTTTATCATTTTACATTTCCACCAACAGTGCATAAGGGTTCTGATTTCTCTGCCAACATTTGTTATTTTATTTCCTGTTTTTTGTTTGATAGTAGCCATTGAATGGGTGTGAAGTGATCACTTGTTTTTTTGTTTGTTTGTTTGTTTGTTTAGTTTTTTTGGCCATGCCCCCAGCATGTGGACATTCCCGGGCCAGGGATAGAACCTGTATCACAGCAGCAACCTGAGCCACCAAAGTGACAATACTGGATGATTAATCTGCTGTGCCACAAGGGAATTCTAGAGTATTGTTTTGTTTAAATTAACTTAGGCCTAAACACTTAAAAAGTTTTTGGTATTCTCAGAGGCACGTTTACTCCAGTTTAAAGACCACTGCTCTAGGAAGAATTCCTGTACACAAGGAGATCTCTACCAGGGTGTCCATTGCAGCACTATTCACCATCTCGAAAACCTGTAAAATGACCTAAATGTCCATCATAGAGTGATGGACAAATTAAATGTAATAGAGTCATATGATCAGGTTCCAAGAGCAGTGAAGTAAATTAACAGATCAGCATGTCCCAATATGGATGAAGCCCAAAACCATAAATTGAATTTTAAAAGTATGATGGAGAACAATATTTACAGGATCATACAATTTCTGTAAATTCCAAAAACCATATTCACAAAGCAAAACTATATGTATTTTGAAATTATGAATTATTTCCAACATACAGAAAAAAAAAATAGAGAATAAAATCAATGTATGTACTCCCCACTCAGGTTTAACAAATGTTACCATATTTGCTTCGAATAAATTTTCAAAAAAATTAAGAGTGTAACCAAGGTCTTTTATTCCTTTCTTTCTTTTTCTTTTTTCTTTTTTTGGCCTTGCTCATGGCATGCGGAATTTCCAGGGCTGGGATCAAACCTGTGCCACAGCAGCGACCAGAGCCACAGCAGTGGCAGCACAGGATTCTTAATCTGCTGAGCCACAGCAGAACTCCTTTTACTCCTTTATAATCCCATTTCCCTCCCTATCTTCCCAGAAATCAATGTTATTTTGAAGTTTATGGGTATACTTCCTGTCCATGTTTTTTTTTATCATTTATCATCACACACGCAATACATTAATGTGTATCCATAAACAATAAAAAGTATAACTTATAAGCTTGTTTTTAATTAATTAACATACTTTCCAAGATCTATTTCATCGTATAAAAATTTATAATTTTTTCATTTTCTTTGTTTTTCCAGTGTTTTCATTATTATAAATGAAGCTACAATGATTGTACTTGACATTAGTTTTACCTACATATGCACAAGTATAAAATTACTACAAGTGGGTTGAAAGGATACACTCCAAACTAATGATAAAATGATGATTCCCCCTGGGTGGGAGTGGGATAGGGAGGAAAATGGGATTTGAGATATACAATCAAATGGAAAAGGTATGTTTTATTTTTTCTTAAAAATATTGTGGAATACAGGAGTTCCCGTTGTGGCGTTGTGCCGCGGTGGTTAACGAATCTGACTAGGAACCATGAGGTTGCGGGTTCGATCCCTTGCCTTGCTCAGTGGGTTAAGGATCCAGCATTGCCATGAGCTGTGGTGTAGGTCGCAGATGCGGCTCAGATCCTGTGTTGCTGTGGCTCAGGCGTAGGCCGGTGGCTACAGCTCCGATTCGACCCCTAGCCTGGGAACCTCCACATGCCACGGGAGTGGCCCTAGAAAAGGCAAAAGACAAAAAAAAAAAAAAAAATTGTGGAATACAAATATGGTATTATTATTTATTAATTCTGAATAATAGTAATATAATTTTAAAAGTTTATTTTCCATTTGTTCTCATATTCACTATGAAAAAATTTTGATAATGTGAGAAAAAAAGAATGTATACATGTATGTGTAACTGGGGCACCTTGCTGTACAGTAGAAAATTGACAGAACACTGTAAACCAGTTATAATAGAAAAGATAAAAAAGATTAAAAAATCATTATTAAAAAAAAGATGGCACAATAAAAAATAAAAAATACAGAAAAGTTGAAGAAACTTATGCAGTGAACACTCACCTAGATTCTATGATTAGTATTTTACTATGCTTGCTTTATCACATAACTTTACTATTCATTTCCTCCTATTCATAGCACTCATATTAATTTTTTAGCATATTTCAGAATAAGTTATAAATATTAGTGCATTTCACCCCTAAACACTTCAGAATGGATATCATTAACTTGCGTTTAATCATTGTTTACAGGTTTGGGATTTTTTTTTTTTTTAAGGGCTATACCTGTGGGATATGGAAATTCCCAGGCTAGACGTGGAATCAGAGCTGCAGCTGCCAGCCTACGCCCTAGCCACAGCAACTCTAGATCTGAGCCACATCTGCAACCTACATCACATCTCACTGCAACGCCAGATCCTTAACCGACTGAGCAGGGCCAGGGATTGAACCCGTGTCCTCATGGATACTAGTCAGGTTTGTTACAGTTGAGCCACAAAAAGAACTCCAGATTTTGGGATTTGGGGGGTAAAGTTTTCCTACAGTGAAATACACAAATCTTAAGTCTAACCCAAGGCTCTACCAAGATATAGTATATTGCCATAACCCTAGAAAGTTTTCTTCTATCTCCTCTTGGTCAATAAAAGCCCCACTCATAGCCCAGAGGCAGCCTTGTTCTGATTTTTTTCCACTATCGATTAATTTTGTTTGCTCCAGGACTTTACATAGATGCAGAACTTTCCTCCAATTTTGTATAAATTTGTTTTTCTACAAATACAATATGGGCTCTTTTGTGTCTGGCTTTATTTGCTCAACATTATGATTTTGAGGTTAATGTACATTGTTGCACGTTGCAGTAGTTATTCCTTTTTATTGTTGAATAAAAGACGGATCATATCACAACTTGTATGCTGATTCACTTGATGAATAATTGAGTTGTTTTCATTTTGGAACTACTATGAATAAAATGTTATGAACATTCTTTTTGTGGTCATATATATTCCTTTACATTGGATAAATACTGAGGAGCTGAATACTTGGATCACAGAGTAGGTGTATACTGACTTAATAATAAAATGTTGGAGTTCCCATCATGGTGCATCAGAAATGAATCTGACTAGGAACCATGAGGTTTTCGGTTCGATCCCTGGCCTTGCTCAGTGGGTTAAGGATCCGGCATTGCCGTGAGTGCTGGTGTAGGTCACAGACGTGGCTTGGATCTGGCACTGCTGTGGCTGTGGTGTAGGCCAGCAGCTACAGCTCCGATTAGACTCCTAGCCTGGGAACTTCCATATGCCATGGGTGCAGCCCTAAAAAGACAAAAAAAAAAAAAAAAAAAAAAAAGTCAAATAGTTTTCTAAAATGATTTGTATCATTTTTTACTCCTACCAGCAATGTACGAGATTTTGAGCAATCAACTTTTTGCATTGAGCACTATATTAGGTACAATAGAAGTCAGAAAATTATCCTTGTCTAAAAGTCTTACAATATGATTTGGGAGATTAAACTAATATACATGAACCGAAGAAAATTTGAGTGTTAAATTGTGCAGAGCTGATTTTACATGCAGGAAGAATTACGGAGACTTAAGAAACTGAGAGGCAAGAGGTCCCATACCCTCATCCCTGTCACCATAGAAGATTGATGGGTCAGGTGCTGCTCTAGGAGAGGAAGAAAAGGAGGTGCTACATAGGCTGTTCCTTATGGTAAGATTTTTTCCTTTGTCAGATTCACCCAGGGCAGGACACCAAGCAGTCAATCCCTGAAATCATCAAGAATGTTTACCCCATTCTAAACTATTAGGTAGTATAGGTATGAGTCCAAACAGGCCTGTTGGATCACTGATGCAAACATGATTATTTTTAAAACCAATATTAAGACATACGATTCTTTTTTTTTTTTTTTTTGCTTTTTTTTTGGGCCACACCTGCAACATATGGAGGTTCCCAGGCTGGGGGTCAAATCAGAGCTACAGCTGCCAGCCTATGCCACAGCCACAGCAACACTAGGATCCTTCAACCACTTAGTGAGCTCAGGGACTGAACCCATAACCTCATCATTCCTAGGCGGATTTGTTTGCACTGTGCTACAACAGGAACTCCCATTTCGTCTTTTCTTACACATCTCCCATCATGATACTTTAAAAAATGTCTTCCTTTGGACTATGTCAAAATTTAAAACTTTCGTGCAGCAAGGGACACTATCACCAGAGTGAAAAGGGAACTCACAGAATGGGAGAAAATATTTGCAAATAACATATCTGATAAGAGGTTAACACCTAAACCACATAAAAAAAAAAAAAACCCACAACTCAAGAGCAACAAAAACAACCTGATTAAAAATATGCAAAGGACTTGAACAGACACATTTCTACAAAGAAGATATACACGAATGGCCCTTAAGCACTTGAAAAGATGCTCAACATCACTAATCATTAGAGGAATGCCAATCTCATAAACCACAATCAGATACCACCTCACACCAAGTAGGGTGGCTATTATAATACACACACACACACACACACACACACACACACACACACGCATGCACACACATAAACAAACACAGTAAATAAACAAGCATTGGCAAGGATTTGGAGAAATTGGTTCCCTTGGGCACTGTTGGTTGGAATGTAAAATGGTGCAGCCACTCTGGGAAATAATATGGAGATTCCACCAAAAATTAAAAATAAAATTACCATATGACCTAGTAATTCCACTTCTATCTATACCCCAAAGCACTGACAGCAGAAACTCAAACAGGTGTTCATACATTTATATTCATAGCAGCATTATTCACAAGAGCCAAAAGGTGGAAGCAACCCAAGTAACTGTCAGCCAACAAACACAGAAACAAAATGTGAAATATACATACAATGGAATATTCAGCCTTAAACAGGAAGGAAATTTTGACACATGATTCAATATAGATGAATCTTGAGGACATTATACTAAGTAAAATAAGCTAGTCACAAAAGAACTATGATTCCACTTTCATGAGGTACCTAGAATAGTCACTTCATGGAGACAGAATGAGTTGCCAGAGGGAGAAAGAAGGGAGGAACAAGGAGTTATTGTTTACTCAATGCAGAGTTTCAGTTTTGGAAGATGAAAAAAGTTCTGGCGCTGGATGGTTGGTGATGGTTTTACAGCACCGTGAATGTACTTAACGTCACTGAACTGTACACCTGCAAATGGTTAAAATGGTAAAACACTTATGTTCTGTATATTTTACCGTAATTTATAAAAAGTAACTACTTCTGGTAAGAAGTTACCCCTTTATGATATGGCATAGCACATACTTATGCCCTTATTTTTGTTCTGGGGGCAATGTTTCTGACAGAAATCATAGTCTCTGGAATACCTCTCTTAATAATTATGACATTTTGATAAAACGAACAAAAACCTTTTTCATTGTAATTAGTGAAGAATGTCACAAGATGTCGCTCTTTAGCTGAAATACTATTCCAGTTTGGTTCAGTAGCTGATAACTAATAATGCCAGAGCATCAGATAAAAGCCTGTAAATAGTCAGTGCTTTGCTGATATAAATACAGTTTTCTGGTGAAGAGAAGTGTTCCATCTATTAAATGTATTAATAAACTACTCTGTTTATGAAACATATTAATATTTCTTAACTTCACCAGCACAAATTGTTTTTCAGTATAAATTGGTGTTATTAAGACATAACTAACTTTGAAATTGATGGCAATGAAATACAAAGTTGAAATGTAAAGATCATCAATCACTGGGAGTCAGACGGCTTGTGTGTGACCTTGGGTAAATCCTTTAATCTGATTTCACTAGAGTGGTAGAGATGTCTTTTTTTAGGTCAATATTTTTTTAGGTCTACTGTATATTTAATCTGTGCCAAAACACATTTAAATACATTCTAACTCTAAAATATTTTGGATTTTTTTTTCTTTTTAGGGCCGCACTTGCGGCATATGGAGGTTCCCAGGCTAGGGGTCCAATCGGAGCTACACCTGCCGGCCTATACCGCAGCCATAGCAACGCAGGATCCGAGCTCCATCTGAGACCTGCACCACAGCTCACAAGCAACGCCGGATCTTTAACCCACTGAGCAATGCCAGGGTACTTAGTCGCATGGTACTTAGTCGCATTCGTTTCCCCTGCACCACCACGGGAATTCCTAAAATATTTTGATTTTTATAGTAGTAGTCAAATTGTAACTGTAGGAATGCAATACCAATGGGAGTTTAGTAGTAGAAAATACTGTCCACAAAAAGACATTAGGAAATGTAATGAGACTTCTTGACATCCTGGGAAGTATTTTAGGAAAATACTTATATGTATAAAACAATTAGAAGTATAAACTCTTGACATAAAGAAATCACATTTATTACTGAGAACTTTTTTTTTTTTTTTTTTTTTTTTTTTGCTTTTTAGGGCCGCACACATGGCATACAGAGGTTCCCAGGCTAGGGGTCTAATCGGAGTTGTAGCCACAGGCCTATGCCACAGCCACAGCAACGTGGGATTCCAGCGGCATCTGCGACCTACACCACAGCTCACAGCAAGGCCAGATCCTTAACCCACTGAGCGAGACCAGGGATGGAACCGGCAACCTAATGGTTCCTAGTCAAATTCGTTTCCACTGTGTCATGGCGAGAATGCCACTGAGAACATTTTTAAAAAGATAATGTACTATCCCAAAGTGTAAAAAATAGCTTTGTTTAAACGTAAAATACTCAAGATTCAAGAACACATTAATTTTGACTGAAAGACTGTTTGAATTGATAATATTACCTTGCATTATAATCAAAAGAATTTCTTAAACTTCTGATTTATATAAGAAATTTATAAATGACTTAGAATACTTAAAAATAATCAAAAGACCAAATGCTCACCCCTGGGTGAAGTGCTGGACAGTACAATGAGTCTATAAACTGAGATATTATATTTATGTTAGTAGTAACAGTTATTAGGATGATTAGGATAAGACAGTTGGAAAATAAAGAACTCGGCGGGTGAAAATAAAGAATTCAAATGATAAAAAAATAGTGTCAATTGACAATTGTTTTCTTTCATTTAAGGTTGTCTAACTCTTAAAACAGATCTTTCTGTTTAACTTTTATTTTCAGATGATTAAAATATGTAAAAGGAAGGAAAAGAACGATTTGCTAAAATTCATGTGATTATTTTAAAGACTGGAAGAAAAAAGATATATATTTCATGTTACATCGCTCCTTCGTGTGTGTGTGTGTGTGTGTGTGTGTGTGTGTGTGTGTGTGTGTGTGTGGCGTGATGGTGGGAAATCTCCCAGTAAGAGAGAAGTCTGGGAGGGGCATAGAGGGGGAGGCCCCTTCTATCCTGTTGATAACACATTCATTCACTGGGAGCCGGCTAAAACAGACTAATCCTTCATGCAGTTATTCCTTCCACATTAATAAGACCCCGCCACCTTCCCCAGAACTAGGTAAGTTCAAAGTGCAGTAAAAGTGCATTTACCCAAAGAATAATCTGAAATGATTATGTAGATAATTTATTAGAGGATGGAGAAGGGACGGGGTGGAGGAAGGTGTGGAGGTGGTAATTACCAGGCATCGCTTTGCTACCGTATTTGCATAGGGGAGAAAACCTCAACGTGTAAACGGTTTCAAAAAGATTAGACAGTAATTGACTTTTTCCCAGGAAAACTTTTCAGAGGGACCCGTCGTATGGTGCTGCTGCCCAATGGAAACCAGCGCCCAGAAGTCTGGGGAAGGGGACTGGCAGGTGCATGTGTTGGACTTAGGGCTGCGCCCGGCTCAGTCATTAGCAGTTTGTGCCTCTGTCCCCAGGTCCAAGGGATGCTGCTCTCCTGGCCCTGTTACCACTGAAGTGCCCAGGGTTCCCTGGAGAGCCGACTTGCGCGCAGGCACAACGAGCCATGGGTCTTCTGAGGCTTCGAAGGTCGCTCTCGCTTCTGCTGCTGCTGGGTGGCTGCCTTCTCGCAGCTGCCAGGAGAGACCAGAGGGCTGCCGCCAGCACCGCCGAGTCTGCCCCGGGCCCTGCGGGCGGCTCCTCCGGCCGTTTCGTCAGCCCCGAGAGGCACGCGTGCAGCTGGCAGCTCCTGCAGCCCGCCCCAGGGCCCTCAGCGGGCAGCGAGCTGGCGCTGCGCTGCCAGGCTCCGGACGGGGCGCAACACCAGTGCGCCTACCGCGGCGAGCCGTGGCGCTGCGCCGCCTACGCTGCCCGCAGCTCGCTGTACTGGAAGCAGGTGCTGGGCGGGCTACGGAGGAAGCCGCGGCCCTGCCACGACCTCTCGCCTCTCAAGGCTCGCCTGTGCGCGGGCAAGAAGGGCCATGGCGCCGAGTTGCGCCTAGTGCCCCACGAATCCGCACCGGCTGACCCCATCGCCTCGGGTTTCCCCCGGGATTCCAAGCTCCCGGCCAGGAGCCGGGGGCGACCCCGGGAGCCAGCTCCCGGCCCAGGCGCCAGGGCCCCGCCTCCTCCGAGCGCGCCGCCCATAGGGAAGCCCTCGGAGAAGAAGACCAAGTGGGGCAAGAGGAAGGCGGCCTTGGACCCAGAAGAGGAGCAGACCCTGGGGACCTGGCCCGATCCCGACGGGCTGGACGAGAACGCGAAGCTCACGGAGACCTACTGTGCTGAGAAGTGGCACTCCCTCTGCAATTTCTTTGTCAATTTCTGGAATGGCTGAGGTTGCAGGCCTGGGAAGGGGCTGGGGGGGAAAGGGGGGATAGAGAAGACAGGAAAGGGGGGGAGTATGTGCGCAGCGGGTAAGCAGAAGCCAAGGACCTCCTAGGCCCAGAGATATCGGATAGAGAGCAGGGAGGAGTCCAGGTTCTAGAATGGGGCTGGGGGGGAGGGTGGAAATAGTGAGGCCTGGGATGAAAGTATGGAGGACCTCTGAGACAGTTAAAAATTATTAAGAGAGGTTAAAAATTATTACGTCTCGACTCTGATTAAGAGCAGAAGAAATACTGGAAACAGAAGTAGGCGTATCTTAAATGTAGGCATAGCTTAAATGTGCAGCCTCAGCAAAACACGGAGAGGGGAGGGTACAGAGAAGCTAAAAAAAAAAAAGGAAAGACTGACTTAAATGATGTTACTCATATGGGAAGCAGGATACAATGTTTAACACATATTAAAATGTAATCAAGAACAACTGATAACCTGAGCCATGTTGTATCTTCAGGGTCTTCTCACCTAATCAGCTGACAAGATCACCAATTTATTTTTCTCTTTCAGAATTAGTATGAACTTGGGTGCTGTCTGGTGTCACGGATGATTTCCATAGGGATAGAAGCCATTTGGAGCTCAAAACTGACTCAGTGAAAAGATTTTTCAGGATAATTGCCTTTGAATTCTTTCAGAAGTGCTGCTTTTACACAGAGTGATGGCTGGTGTTCTGAAACTTTCCCATTAACATTCCAAATTCAGAGGTGAATTATAGAAGTGCTCCAGTAGGTTTTAAAAAGACAATTATCTTTATATTTGATCGTATTTTTTGAAACAGCTAAAATGTAAGAATAGATCTCAGAGTCATTTGGACCATTATAAAGTTGTATCTGTTTCATGTAATTAATTGCTAACGTATCTCATTTTAAATAAGATGTGATGATAGACTTTGCATACGTTACGTGCTCAATAAAATGGTTAAAGAATCGACGGGACAATGGAAAAATTATTTTTCACTTTTGACCACCCTAGGGCATCAGGAGTTCCCTGGCCAGGGATCAGATCAGAGCTGCAGCCGAAACTCTGCAGGGTTAGAAATCTAACCTGTGTCCCAGAGCTCCCAGGACACTGCCAATCCCATAGGGCCACAGTGGGAACGCCAGGACAATGGAAATTTTGACTGCATTTGATCTAGTTCTGAGTGTACCTTGAAGGAAGTTCCAAAACACATCTTGAATTGTTGGAGAAAGACAAGAACTGTGAAGTCTGCATAAGGGAAAAAATCACAGACTGGCAGACCCTGGGCCCTATCCCTTCTCTGTCTGGCCTACATGTAGTTCTCTTTCATTTTTCCACCCTCTCTCCCTCCCAGTTGGGATTTGTGCCAGCATTTAAAAGTTGGTTAATTTTGGAGTTCCCACTGTGGCGCAGTGGGCTAATGATTCAGCTTTTCTCTGTGGTGGTGCCAGATGGATCCCTGGCCCTGGTGCATTGGGTTCAAGATCCTGCATTACTTCGCTGTGGTTTAGGTCTTGGGGCTCAGGTTTGATCCAGCCTGGGCGAAAAAAGGGGAAAAAAGTTAGATAATTTCCTATAAAAAGCCAGATATCTGGAGTTCCCACTGTGGCTCTATGGTAACAAACCTGACTAGGATCCACTAGGATGCGGGCTCGATCCCTGGCCTTGCTCAGTGTGTTTAAGGATATGGTGTTGCTGGGAGCTGTGGTGTCAGTTGAAGACATGACTCAGATCTTGTGGCTGTGGTGTAGGCTGGCAGCTGCAGCTCAGATTCAACCCCTAGCCTGGGAATGTCCATATGCTACATGTGTGGCCATAAAAAGCAAAAAAAAAAAAAAAAAAAAAAAAAAAAGCCAGATTTCAGAATCCTCTAGTAAAATCAGATTTAACATTAGACATACCTTTCCACATGTCAACCATTGGCTGATGCTGATAAAATCATCTTTGCCAAGGAAAGGAAGCTCAGAGTAGGTATAGACCACTCTAAATATAGGGATTGTTATACATGCTCTACAAAAAGTTTAGCTAAACTTGGGTATCAAAGAAAAAGATATTAGAAATGAAACATCGCTGTCTAGAACAATGGCTAGAATCATGATTTGGGTTTTGTTTTGTTTTTTTGTCTCTTGTCTTTTAGGGCCTCACCCAAGGCATATGGGGGTTCCTAGGCTAGGGGTCTAATCGGAGCTGTTGCTGCCAGCCTACGCCAGAGCCACAGCAATGCCAGATCCGAGCCACATCTGCAACCTACACCGCAGCTCATGGAAATGCCGGACCCTTAACCCACTCAACGAGGCCAGGGATCAAATCTGCAACCTCGTGGTTCCTAGTCAAATTTGTTTCCACTGCACCATGACGGGAACTCCTAGAATCATAATTTTAACTTTCTATACTGCTAATTCCTTTCTGCATGCCCTTTGGCAGTCCGATGAGCTTCCTTTTCTGAAAGAGGAGAAAGCCAAACTCTAAGCTCAAGTGCACAGTGTAGGTTGCTACTGTCTCAGCTCCTTTACCCTTTAAGAGGAACTATACCAGAACGTTGTCTCACAACAGAATCAGAACTGGTAGGGGCCAGTTTCTTGCAGTGTCAGAGGAATGGACAGATCCAACCATCATCTTCTGGAGTGACTTAGGCTAAATCCCACGGTCTCAATCTATACATTGAGGGAGTTGGGCTAGGGTTAAATCCGAGGTCCCTAAGACACACTGCTGGCACTTGAATCCTATATATGTTTTACACAGCGATAATAACATATGAAAATCAACACGTTCTATGTGTAGAGTACTTCATGTTATAACCCAAGAAAGATTAGGGAATTAGAAAAGATTCAGAGAATGGTAACGAGAATGGAGAGGGAAATAGAGAAGGCTTGTGTGTCTGGAACACCTAGAAAGAGTTGGAAGTTTAGGTTAGATGAACAAAACTGCAGTTGGAAGAAGATAGGATCAAAATCTCTAAAATAATGAGGAAGGTGGGCCTGAGGAACACAGATATTTTCCCCTGCAGGTGCCATTAGGAATGAAGTGAAGGTTGCCAGGACATGGCCAGGTTTATTGTCAGAGCTGGGATCAGCAAGGGCATCAGAAGTAGCAAGATATCTGCGGCTCAGTCTGAGACAGAATTTCTTCCAAGCACTAGACCATGTTGTTCTGGTTGTATTTCCCAGGTTATTTAGCATAGCGCTGACTGGAAAAAAAAAAAAAAAAAAGAAATTACACCCCTGCATTCTATACTCAGTTTTTCTGAACTCATCTCTACTAGGCACTGGATTTATGATCTTACTCAAGGAGTTCCAGTCTGGGTTCAGATGGTTAAGAATCATCTGTTAGGGTTAGGGTTACGGTTAGGGTTAGGGTTAGGGACAATCCTTTGTCTCAAGGATTTTGATGTACAATCCTTCGTCTCTAGTATCCATGAGGATGCAGGTTTGATCCCTGGCCTTACTCAGTGGGTTAAGGATCTGGTGTTGCTTATACTTCTTTAAAAAGTTATTAGTTTTCTAGGGCTGCCATAATAAAGTACCACTAATTAGGTGGCTTAAACAAGAAAAATGTATTGTCTCAAAATCCTGCCGTCTAGGAGTCCCAGAATTAAGGTACTGGCAGTGTTGGTTCCTTTTAAAAGCTGTGAAACAGGATCTGCTCCATCTCTCTTTGCCAGGTTCTGGTGGTTCACTGGTGATACTTGGCATTCCTTGGCTTTTAGATCTCTGCCTCTTCTTCACATGGCTTTCTTCCTGTGGGTGTCTGTCTCCAAATTTCCCCTTTTAGTAAGGGCACCAGATCAAAAGCCTACACTCCTCCAGTATGACTTCATCTTAACTAAATACAGCTGTTATGACTCTGTTTGCAAATAAGTTCAAGTTCTGAGGACTTTAAAGGAATTCTGGGAGGATACAATCCAACCCATAATAACGATGAAATAAAAATTCATATTTTAAGGCAGGACAAGAAAAAAATTAAATATAAAATTCTCTCTCTGTGTTTGTTTGGGTCTCCTCCCTCCATTGGGTGCCATGTGTATCTGCATTACACCTTAACCCGAGCTTTTCAAAGATGGGAGTACCTGCTCAGCCCAAAAGGTCTTTTTTTTTTTTTTTTTCCTCTGATGCTAGCAATGTAACTTTTTAAAAGAGTGGTGTTTTTGTGCTCGCTTCGGCAGCACATATACTAAAATTGGAACGATAGAGAGAAGATTAGCATGGCCCTTGTGCAAGGATGACACACAAATTCATGAAAAATTCCATATTTAAAAATAAATAAATAAATAAATAAAAATAAAAAATAAAAGAATAGTGTTATTTCCCATCTGTTTGGGGGGGTCTCAGTGACTAGCTGCTGGCTTTATACCCACTTATCTGGACTCCTTGGTGAACTTTGTGTCTTTTTTTCTTTTCTTTTCTTTTCTCTTTTCTTTTCTTTCCTTTTCCTTTCTTTTCTTTTCTTGGCCACATCTGGGGCATATGGAAGTTCCCTGGCTAGGGGTTGAATCAGAGCTGTAGCTGCTGGCCTACACCACAGCCATAGCAACACAGGATCTGAGCCACATCTGCCACCTATACCACAGCTCACAGCAATGCTGGATTCTTTTTTTGTGTATGTGTGTCTTTTTGCCATTTCTTGGGCCGCTCCTGCAGCATATGGAGGTTCCCAGGCTAGGGTTCTAATCGGAGCCATAGCTGCTGGCCTACGCCGGAGCCACAGCAACGCGGGATCCAAGCTGCGTCTGTGACCTACACCACAGCTCACGGCAACGCCAGATCCTTAACCCACTGAGCAAGGCCAGGGATGGAACCGACCTCATGGCTCCTAGCTGGATTCGCTAACCACTGAGCCATGACGGGAACTCCAGCAATGCTGGATTCTTGACCCACTGAGCGAGGCCAGGGATCAAACCTGCATCCTCATGTATACTAGTTGTGTTTGATTCTGCTGAGCCACAACGGGAACTCCAACTTTGTGTCATTTTGATGTACAATCCTTTGTCTCAAAAATGTATATGACTTTGCCTTCAACTTCTAGTAGGCAGAAGAGTTCTCAGAGCTTTCTGAGAATCTGTTTCTCAGGTTATAATCTTCAGTTTGGTTCAAACAAAATTCCTTTTTTTTCTTCTTAACTTTATAGTTAATTGAATTTTCATCGGCAATAACAATAAACCTCTCTGTCTCTTTCCCCCTCAATTGTCACACACAAAAAAGTCCTTTTTGATTATATACAAATATATTCCCTTTTTCTATGGATATGGTTTCCATTTATTTTTTTCTTTCATTCTGTCTGCAAAGAGATGTCTGCTTTAAAAGCCTGTTTCAATTTGACTGTAAATGTGCTTGGAAGTCCTGGGAAGTGGCTGGTCACAATATGCTTGGCATGTTGTCAGTCTGCCCTGCATTTTCAATCCAAAAAGCTAATCTATACAGGGATATTATTGGGCTCATAAAATGCCAGTCTTCTACCATTCTACCATATCTCTTTGCCCGAGTGTACTGTTACCTGAAAGATGTGTCCTAACTTTTTGCATTCTGCTTACTGAAAGAAAAATCCAGGGGTATATTTCAACAGGACAAGGTTCAAGGCCAAAACAAGATTCCCTGAAAATGTCAAGCTAGAATCAGCAGACATTCAGGCCAGCCTATGAGGAGATAAACAATAGTGACTCCAGGGGAGAATCTGTTTCCCTGTCTTTCAGAGTTTTCAGAGGCCATCCATATTCTTTGGCTCATTACCCCCTACCATCTTCAAAGTCAGAAATCATCTCACTCTGACCTCTGCTTCAATCACCATATCTTCCTCTGACTCTCATTCTCCTGCTTTCTTCTTTTACCTAAAAGGAGTCTTATAAATATGTTGATCTCATCCCAATAATCCAGGATAACCTCATCTCAAGGTCAGTTGATGAACAATCTTAATTCCATCTACAGCCTTAATTCCCCATAGCCATCTAAAATAATTTATTCACAAATCTTTGGGATAAGACACAGACAATTTTGGTAGAGTGGCATTTTTTTGCTTGTCACAAGTGGCTATGTGGTATTCAACAAATTAAACTCCAAAACAACAAGCATAAAGAGGAACATTGCATAGTGATAAAATTGTTTCACAAAAAGACACAACAATTTAAGTATAAATGCATCTAAGAAGAGAATTACAAATACATGATGCAAAAACTGATATAACTAAAAGGAGAAATAGAGAGGTTCTTGTGTGGCTCAGCAGTAATGAACCTGACTGGTATCCATGAGGGCGCAGGTTCAATCCCAGGCCCCGCTCAGTGGGTTAGGGATCTGGCATTGCCGTGAGCTATAGGTTACAGATATGGCACAGATCTGGCATTGCTGTGGCTGTGGCATAGGCCAGCAGCTACAGCTCCGATTTGACTCCTAGAGTGGAAACTACCATATTCTACAGGTGCGGCCCTAAAAAAGACCAAAAAAAAATAATAATAATAATAATAAAATAAATAAATAAATGGAGAAATAGATAAATCCAGAATTGCATCTTCAGACTTCAATATTTAATCACTCAGCAATTAACAGAGGAAGACAGAAAATCCCTAAGGATATAGAAGACCTAAAAAAAAAAAACAACAAACTCTACCTAATGACAAGTATGTTACACTTCATCCCTTAATAGTAGAATACACGATGTTTTCAAATACACATGAAATATTCACAAAGATCACAATCTGGGCCATAAAACAAATTGTAACACATTTAAAATTATTTAAATGATAACAAACTATGTTTTCTAACCATAAAGGAATTAAGCTAGAAATCAATAACAAGAAGAAATTTGGAAAATGTCCAAATATTTGGAAATAAAGCCACACACTCCTAGACAACCCATGGGTCAAAGTGGAAATCCCAGTGGAAATTAGAAAATATTTTGAACTGAATAAAAATGAACACAGAGCATATCAAAATTCATGAGTTGTAGCTAAAGCAGGACCTACAGAGAAATTTACAGCATTAAAGACATTTATTAGAGAAGGTGAGTGGCTTGGTGGTGGTAGGGTTAGAACAAAACTCCTGAGGATTTTTATGATATGATAATGCTTATAATTTCAGGATTAAAATATATCTTAATGATTTTTTTTATTTGCTTTTTTTTAGGGCTGCACCCACGGCATATGAAAGTTCCCAGGCTAGGGGTCAAATCGGAGCTCTAGCCGGGCTACACCACAGCCACAGCAATGCCACATCTGAGCCACGTCTGTGACCTACACCAGAGCTCACGGCAATGCCAGATCCTCAACCCACTGAGCAAGACCAGGGATCAAACCCACATCCCCATGGATACTTGTCAGGTTCATTACCCTGAGCCACAACAGGAACTCCCTCTTTTATTTTTGAAATTACTCTTTTTGGTAAACTATCAGTTATTTACCCAAAATGTAATCTAATCTCTTTTTTCTTCCTGTGTACATGCTAGCCTGATACCTTTCTCGACTTCTCTGCAGTTAAGTGTGATCAAATGAAGTTTTGCCAGTGATGTGTGCAACTTCGATATGTTTTAAAAGAGTCACTTGCTTTGGACTTCCTCTCCTTTCCCCTTTTGGAGGTGGAAGGTAGATATTTTGGAAACTCGATTTTAACCATGCAGAGGAATATAATACCCTAGAAAGTGGCAGAACAACAAGATAGAAAGAATTTGGGTTCCTGATTAACCTCATGGAAAACAGCTTCAGTATTCTACATGGGCCAGACTTTTACTTGAGAGAAAAAGATGACATACAGTCAATCTTTATTATTTGTGGGTTCCATATTTGTAAATTCTCCTACTTGTTGATACTTATTTAGAACCCCCAAATCAATACTCCATGGCACCTTTGCAGTCATTTGTAGACAATGCTTGCATGGAGTTGTCCAGCATGCACTTTCCTAGCTGAGGTTGAAGGAAGCAAAGCTCTGCTTTCTTGTTTCAGCTCTTATACTGTAAACAAGCTTCTTTTTCCTGGTATGTGTATATCTATGTTCTGTCACATTTCTGTGTCCTTTGCTGGTGATTTCACAGGTTAAAATGCCCCCTAAGCACAGTGCTGAATTGCTGCTGTCTAGTGTTCCCGTGTAAGAAAGCTGTAATATGCCTTAAAGAGAAAATACATGTTGCATAAGCTTAATTCAGACCTGCGTGAGAATGCTGTTGGTCATGAGTTCAATATTAATAGCTCAGCAATATATATTAAATAGTGTCTTTAAACAGAAGTACACATAAAGCAAGGCATGAATGGGCCATTTGAGGAGAATGCTGTGGCCACAGGTGTGTGGAAATCCAAATCTATATTCCACCAGGAAGGAATGGGTCAGTATTTGCTAATTCTGTGTTCACACCAATTTTATAGACCATAACTACTGCAAATAGTGAGAATTGACTGTATTTTTTATTTAAGCCTCTGTAGTTTGAGATTAACCTTTGCCTTAACTAATACAAGGTTACAATGTTGTTTTTATTAGAAATAAATTCCACATTTATTAGTTCTAAGGTATACATTGTATCATCAGTGTTCCTATAGGAAACACATGACACAGAAAAGGGCAATAGAAGAATTTAACTACAGAACTCTTTACGAAAGTGTGGAGGAAGGGGATTATACTGGGCTGAGCAGTGTCCTCAAAGATTCATACCCTTCTCAGGGCCTCAAAGCTGACCTTATATTGATGTAGGCTCTTTGCAGATGTAATCGGTTATGATAAAGTTCTCCTGGAGTTGGATGAGCCCAGTCTAAAGGGATTCTGTCTTAAAGGGCACTTATGCAAAATAGTGGTGAGAATTCTCCATCTCAGCTGGGAACTGCATAAAAAGAGATAAGCAAGACATATGTAGTTATAGAAGAGAGAATTATGAGGAGGACAAAATAGAGCGCTCGCATCCCTAGTGGAAGTAAGGGGACATGTAAGATGTCCTTCAGTGAAAGTGACTTGAAAGGAGATGAGAATATTTCGGGGCTTCGAGGGCAGTTGGGAGCTGCCCTCCCAACTCCACGGCTTTCTTACAGCTTCAAAGAGAGCTCTCCTGACTCCTGCCTGATATTTCCAGCTGCAGAGCTTTGATGAACTTATCCCAAGTTTGTCCCTCTTGTGACCTCTGGCTTACCACATACAAACTCTGCCCTCCCTCAAAATTTCAAAGCAGGCATAAAAGAAGACCGAAGCCCTCCTCTCCCTTTTTTAAAGCAAGATGCTGCTTCAGCCATATTAAAAGTATTAGGTGGTTGTTACACACAGGCAACATCAGTTAGAAAAAATAATGTAAAATGCTGTTAATAACAGCAACCCAAGGTAAAATACCTGAGAATAAACTCAACAGGGAATATGCAAGAGCTATATGAAGAACACAGAAATAGTTCTGAGGGCAGAACAGAAAGACCTGAGTAAATGAAAACATAATGTGTTAATATCATTAAGGAAGGCTTAACGTTAAAAAGCCAAGTTATAAATAATCTATACATTTAAACAGGAGTACAACAAACTACCAAGAGGATTTTGTAGCTTGAGAACTGGGCAAACTGGTTCTAAAGTTCTAAAGGAAAACCAAAATGAATTTGGAGACTGGAGGGATGCAGGATTGTATGTTTCAGAAAGAGAAGGAAAAAAGGAGGCTTTCATTAAGGGTAAAACTTGAAATGGCTAAATACAGAATCTCCCAGAAGACTGTTGGCAGCACAGTGCAAAACCATGTAAATAACATGAGGGGACTGTTTCTAGGTAACCACAGGGACTCTCCATAAAAGGCCAGACGCTTCCAACCAGCCCTTGGGTTGACAGTTGCTGCCTTTGAGCTGGGTGGTCATGTGATTGTGGTGGGGCTGAGGACCTCAAACCTTTGATCCATATGTTCTTTTGTTCCCACGCACAATGATCACAATGAGAACGATTCTTCTCCGAATCGAGACAGGGAGAGGGCCCTCACACATTAATTTTAAGATGTGGGGGGAATGGTGAAGGGAAGGTGGCCAGTGTGGTGATCCCTGGGAGGGTGAGATGTCACCGTTTAAGTTTAACCATGTCTAAGTATTCCTGGGGTGCCGCAGGATGAAATAGTTGCCAGCATTTAGAGGTAGCTCTTTACCTTCTTCCTTTTCTCTCTTCCAATGATTTCTCAAGGCGTGGGAGAGCTCTCAATTAAATTTTTTAAAAAATCAAACCAAAAGGACACATGACACAACAGAACACACACACACATCACACAAACACACTGATGTAGACACATACAGAAGATTGGAGTATTTTGAAAACTTGCTGCCAGCCCTGTGCCCTGAGGAAGGAAGATGTTTCAGACAGTCACGTCTTTCACCCCTTAGCTCACACCAGCTGTCTCAGCCAGGTGGGTATGCAACCAGTTTCTTAGATGGGTTTGGATGTTCCTGCAAAGCCCTTTGAAAATCCACAAATTTAAACCCTCCAGAAAATCTGGAGGGGGAAGTCATTTTGAATAATGGTTGGCACTTCCACTGTTACAAAAACTCAAGTCCCCCAGAATGAAGGAGGCCCTCAGTGTAAAATAAGAGCATGTGTGCCTAAATGCCAGTAGGCTGCCTGAGGAAGAGCCAGGGTGGAGTATAGGCTGGAGAGCTGAAGTTATTTGTGGGAGGGATAATCAGCCTCATGGGATCAGCTGTAGGATGTGGTCGGGGAGGGGCCGGAAGGGGCCAGCTGGAGCAGTTGGCTGCAGCCTTGAGTCTGGCTACTGCTTAGCGGTAAATTTGTTCAAAGTAGCAGAGGAGGCCTTCTCTTAGAGTGATGCAGTTTCATTTGGCATTTAAAAATTAATCATGATAACTACTGTTTAACATCAATGATTTTGAATTTTGAAAATAATTTAGAAAACCAGACATGACGGGTTTCGCAGAAATAGGCAGAAAATATTGCATATTTTGGTAATGACCAAGGTTTTACAAAATTCGATATCCATAACACAAGTGCCTTTGTTTATCATTTTCTTGTTTATCTCAAACTTTGCCGTTAGATCTTCATTGAAATTCACAGACATCCTGATCCTTGTTAAATATTGAAAGTGAAAGCTCAGATCTAAGAGTGAGAAGGGTTGATGTGCCTGTTCCCAAGTCTGAACCCCACATATGTTAGGGAACAATTGCTGCCTATTAACTTTCCTGGAGGAACAGCTGGTGGCGATCAAAGACCTCCTCCTGCACTATGTGCTGTTGGTTAAACTGACTTCCCACCTAACTCCCAGGAAGTCATGCCAAGTCCCCAGGAGGGGTGGGGTGTGCTAAATCTAGGAGCACATCCCAAAGAAGGTCTGTCCCACCAGACTCTCTGTGGAAATGCTAGAGGGAGAGGGCAAGCCACCAGGGGAGGCCATCGAGATAAGGGATTGGTCCTCAGAGCTGTGGAACTAGGGGTGGGAATACTGAGATTGTTTAGGCAGAGACAATACACCAAATCGTAGTTCCCTCTGAGGTTCTCCTCCAACATTTGCAGGGTCTGAGGCAAGAGTTCCAATGGAGGGAGGTCTGCTTCTCATATGCCTAAGTATTAAATAATCGTAATACCAGCTAATAAATATATTGACTATATCTTGAACAACAAAATTTTATTTTATTGCTTTTTATTTTTTTATGGAAATTTCTAGTCTAGGGGTCGAATCAGAGCTGCAGGTGCCAGCCAAGTCCACAGCCACAGCAACTCAGGATCCAGGCCGCATCTCTGACCTAAACCACAGTTCACAGCAACGCCAGATCTCCGACCCACTGAGCAAGGCCAGGGATCTAATCGGCATCCTCATGGACACTAGTCGGATTTGCCTCCACTGCGCCACAACAGGAGCTCACCGAACAAAAAGTTTTAAATATATACATATGAAAAGTACAATTTTAAAATTTTTAAATTGAAGAATAGTTGGCTTACAATATCGTGTTAGTTTCAGGGTACAGTAAAGCAATTCATTTATATATATAAAGATATGATATAGGAGTTCCCATCCTGATTCAGTGGTTAACGAACCCAACTAGTATCCATGAAGATGCAGATTCGAACCTTGGCCTTGCTCTGTGGGTTAGGGATCTAGCATTGCCATGAGCTGTGGTGTAGGTCATAGACATGGCTCAGATCCCACATTGCTGTGGCTGTGGCATAGGCCAGCGGCTACAGCTCCGATTCAACCCCTAGCCTGGAAACCTCTATGTGCTGCAGATGTGGCCCTAAAAAGACAAAATAAATAAATAAATAAATAAATAAAATAAATACATGATATATAAAAATCTATTCTTTTTCAGATTCTTTTCCATTTTAGGTAATTACATGATATTGAATATAATTCCCTGTGCTATACACCAGGCCCTTATTTGTTATATATTTTATGTATAGTAGTGTGTATATGTTAATCCTAAACTCCTAATTTAACCTCTCCTTTTCCCTTTGGTAACCATAAATTTGCGAAAACTATAATTTTTATATGAATAAGTTGGTAAAACATCAAAGACAATGAAAAAAACTTTTTTTTTTTTCTTTTTTGGCTGCCCCGTGGCATATGGAACTAAGAACCCAACATAGTGTCCATAAGGACGTGGGTTCAATCCCTGACCTCACTCAGTGGGTTAAGGATCTGGCATTACAGCTTAGATTGCAGATCAGATGTGGCATTTCTGTGGCTGTAGTGTATGCCTGCAGCTGCAGCTCCAAGTCAACCCCTAGCCCCAGGAACTTTCTTATGCTTCAGGTGCAGTCATAAAAAGAAAAAAAGTTACTTTTTCCCTAAGATATTGAATTTAATTATTAAATTAAAAGGAGAATACAAATTATAACTAAGGAAGTTCAAGTTTTAAAATCAAAATTATTTAAATAAAGCTTAAAATGGTAATTTAATTTTTTGAAATTTCATTAAATCTTATTAAATATTTGTATAAAAATTATTTCCATGAGTTCCCACTGTGGCTCAGTGGTAATGAATCAAACTAGTATCCATGAGGATGCAGGTCTGATTCCTGGCCCAGCTTAGTGGGTTAAGGATCCAGCATTGCCATGAGCTGTGGTGTAGGTCGCAGACACAGCTCAGATCTGGCATTGCTGTGGCTATGTTGTAGGCTGGCAACTGCAGTTCCAATTTGACCCCTGGCCTAGGAACTTCCACCTGCTGCACATGAAGCCCTACAAAAAGCAAAAAAAAAAAAAAAAAAAAAGAAAGAAAAAAAATTCCAATTCTGGCATTTAGTGTCCATTTCTAGTTGCCAGGGTAAGGCACTGCTGTCAAGCTTCATGCATGTTAGATCCAACCCACATATATGCAAACTGAAGAATAATATGAATTGCTTATTACTGAAAAAAATTTTAGTTGGCATGTTAGCATGTATATTGCGAATACTGTACATACATATTCTTCTGGAATCATGAATTGGAACACAGAAGAGAGGCAAGAAAATTGTCTTTTGGTGCTACTGGGAAATATTTAAGAATATAATGGTCAAATATAAGAATTTACTACATTCCTGCTATCTGAGAGGAAGAGCTTGACAAGTTAATTTATATCTTTTTACACCTAAGGGTTTCTGCTGACGAACTTCCTCATACTCTGAAGTAATTCAATCTCCAACATCAGAAGTATTCACACACAGTCTCCTTTTATTTTGAGGACACAGGGCAAAAAATACAGAGAAGAATTCCCCTGAATGCTAAACAATGTTGTCACAAAAGTGATGTTTAAGGTTATAGGTCATGGTATGCTCCCAGGTAGCAGAGGTACTCACATGGTCATTAATCATTTTTTCCTAAATGTGTTTGTGATATGCAGGGCCGTCTCCAAAGTGAGGCTCAATTATGCCTCTTATCTACCTCCTGAGATGGCATTTTATGAGTGAGGAAGCAGGTTCAGAGACATCCAGTGACTTCTTCAAAGATACAGAGCAGAGCTGGAACTTGAACCGAGCTCTATTACTTCACAGCTGTCGCATCATTAGGCCACAGAACTTGAACACCCTCCAGCAATACCTCAGTCCTTCACCTGCTATGAATCCTTAATTCTGCTGAGTCAGAGTGACTTTCTGCTAATCCCACATCCCTTATATGCATCAGCCCTTCCCCCTTACCTAACGCCATCAGTAATTCTGTTAGACAAATGTGCCTAGTCCCTTCCATCTTGGTCTGCACACTTCATGATAGTGGTCTGGTTAACATAAAGATGTGTCCAATGAATATATCTTTATGGGCAAAATGATGAACCCAAAGTCAGTTCATCATGAGGCTTATATTTGTCTACCACAAAATGAGAAAAGCAGGAAAATGTAGTGACTTTTGTTGGAGCTGAATATATCACATTAAGCAATATCCTTTATTCCGAGATGATGTCCCTCCTATCTTTTTGTGGGGGGCGAGGAGGACAATAGGTTTAAAATATCCTTTCTTTTATAAAATGATGGTGCTAGTATTATAGATGATAATTTAAAAAATTGAATGTCCTCACATGGCAAATTAACCAAGTGGCAACATTATGTCTTCCTTCCAAAATGTATTAGGAGGTTGTAATAGTCTTGAGATTCCAGGTATTGAGAGATCACTGGTTTAGGGGATGACTTAACATTCTTGTTCTTAAATTTTTTTTTTTAATTTTTAAATTTAAAAAACGTTACATATTTTTTGGCCACATGTGGAAGTTCCAGGGCCAGGGACTGAACCCATCCATAGCTGTACCCAGAGCCACAGCCGTGACAATACTGGATCCTTAACCTGCTGAGCCATGAGAGAACCCTTGATTTAATAGTCTTCGACTATCAAGAGTGTCACCAGTGGGACTATAGAACACTGTGGCCTCAGTGAGCCAAGAGCTACCTGATATGGACTCTCCAACTATCATTTGCTTAAAATGTTAGCCTTGTGTTCAATACACAGCTCTTGCACATGAGGGTTACTAATTTCTACCAAATGAAAATAGTGACACAGCAAAGTAAGCTGAATGGGTGAAACATCTCCTAACTACACAGGCGCTTTACATGTTGAATAAAAGGAGGGCTCTAAAGGAGTTCCCTGGTAGCTCAGTGGGTTAAGAACCCAGTGTGGTCACTGCTGTGGCTTGGCTTTGGCCCCTGGTCTGGAAATTTCCAAATGCTATGGGTATGGCCAAAAACAATAACAAAAAAGGAGGGTTCTAGACGTGCTAACGTCTCAAAGGTAGTGTGCAGGCTTTACCTTTGTCTGGTACTAGGAGAACATGGACTCTAGGAGTTCCTGCTGTGGCACAACAGGATAGGTGGCATTTCTGGAGCCCTGTATGCAGAGTTGACCCCTGGCCCAGTGCAGTGGGTTTAGGATCTGGCATTGCCAGCTTAGGTTGCAACCATGGCTTGGATCTGATCCCTGGCTGGGAACTCCAAATAACACAGGGCAGCCAAAAAAAAAAAAAAAAAAAAAAAAAAAAAAAAAGAGAGAGAGAGAAAGAAAAAAAAGAGAAAAGAAAAAGAAAAAAAGAACATGGACTCTAAATTTACATCACCAAGGATCAAGTCCAAGCTTTACATCTTACATATCATACTTCCTAGATAAATTACTTATTCTAAGTTTCAATGTCCTAATCTTTTTTTTTTTTTTTTAATTTTTTCAGCCACACTCACAGCATACCAAATTTCCTGGGCCAGGGGTTGAATCCAAGCCATAGCTGTAGCAACACCAGATCTTTTAATCCATTGTGGTAGGCTGGGCATTGAACCCATGGATCTATAGTGACCCAAGCCACTGCAGTCAGGTTCCTAACCTGATGAAACACAGCAGGAACTACATCAATGTCCTAATTTTTAAATGATGTCAGAGTTCCCACTGAGGTGCAATGGGATCAGAGGGGTCTATAGAGTGCTGGATCACAGATTCCATCCTCAGCCCAGCACAGCAGGTTAAGGATCTGGCATTGCTGCAGCTGAGGCTAAGGTCAAAACTGCAGCTTGGCCTGGGAACCCTATATGCTGCAGCACAGCCAAAAACTAAAACTAAAACTAAATAAAATGGAGGTGACATTAATAGCACTAGTTTTATAAGATTGCTCTGAAATTAGATGAGATATATAAAGAGGATTTAACACAGTGTCTGGCATATAGCAGCATTTATTTTAAACAGACCCGAGAGACAGGCAATAAGGACTACAGGAAAAGAATTCTGAGGTCCAGATATGAGACAAGAAGAATGACAGGACTTGAGGAATTTAAACATGTTTGTTTTTAAAAGTAACCTAAAAAGAGAAAACAGAATAGTTTTATTTGGAGTTGATCAGAGTTGGAGAGCAAGGGAATCATTGGGATCCAAAGGGGAAGCAAGAGAAAATGGAAAGACCAAAAGCCTTTATGGGACACATGGCTCTAGAGAGACCTGGGAAAGGAAGGTTTGTTGCATCAGAGTTGGGTCAGACCCCCAGGGCAGGGAAGCACGTTGGTCTGCATATGAAACCCACAATTTGTGTCAGAAACTTAGCAATAAAGGCTTTCTGTCAAAGGTTGGTTTAAAGATGTGCTAACTAGCCTTGGGGACAAGACAGATCTAGAATAACCACAGTCCACAAATTTAAACTCCAATAATGTGCCAAGGAGCCTAAAAATAATAATAATTATTATATAACAAAATTACCATAAAGTGAAAAAATATAAATAGATGCAATGCATGAAATGTTATTGGATTCTGAATTTTTTAAAAGTTTAGTTAAAAGGCATTTTTTGGAACTGAGAAAATTTAAATATGGCACACACACACATTTTTTTTTTTGGCCACCCCGAGCCATATGGAGATCCTGGGCCATGGATCAGATCCAAGCCGCAGTTGTGGACATATGCTACAGCTGCAGCGACACTGGGTCCTTAACCCACTATGCTGGCTAGGGATCAAACCCGCATCCCAGTGCTCCAGAGATGCTGCCAATCCTGACGTACAACAGCAGGAACTTCTGGCCTATATTTTAAGTGACATTAATTAAGCTGAGTTAATTATCTTAGATGTGGCAGGAGACTTTAAAGCTCCAAAAAAGGCAAGAAATCCTCCACATGAACCAGGTAGAACAAAAGGGAAAAAAGAGAGAGAGAAAAGAATAAGAATGGGACTATCACTCCAGAGAGGGAGCTGTGAAAGAGGAAAGTTACCCACATGCTGGGAAGCCACCTAACTGATCAGCTGAGACAAAGGAACCTCAGAGCCTCAGAGAAAAGTGCAGCAGTTGGACTGAGGAGGGCAAAGTAGAGAGAGGTGCACAGACCATCAGTACCACCTTCTGGGACATCACAGCCTGAGTTGGTCAGAAGGGGGCTGGGTGCTAAGACTCAGGCTCCAGAGGGCCTGCAACTAGGAGCAGCTTGCACTACCTCTCTGCAGGTCCTTGCTACTGTCAAGAGCCCAGTGACCAGTCACTGGCTACCAGGCCCAGTGCTTCCATCTCCCTGGAAGCACATTTAGCAGCTTATCAAGGGGATAACAGCCTGCCCACACTGAAGAAAGAGACAGCAAGCATCCAAACCAAAATCAGCCCTCATGCCAAAAAACTTAGTAAGACCTCACAAAATACCCAAGTGTGCTCTTGCATATAAATAGCCCTCTAAGACTGCAGTAGTTCTTTTCCCTAAACTCACAGAATAACATAAGCAAAATGAAGATGCTCAGGCATCATACCCAGTTAAAAGAACAGGAGAATTCCCCTGAAGGAGCAAACAATGAAAGATACCTCTGCATTCTAACAGATACCAAGTTCAAAAAGGAGATAGTGAAGGAGTTCCCAATGTGGCTCAGTGGTAATGAACCCAACCAGGATCCATGAGGATGATGGTTTGATCCCTGGCCTTACTCAGTGTGTTAAGGATCTGGCATTGCCATGAGCTGTGGTGTAGTTTGAAGATGCGGCTTGGATCCCACATTGCTGTGACTGTGGAATAGCCTAGCAGCTATGGCTTGGATTTGACCCCTAGCCTGGGACCTTCCATATGCCATAGATGCAGCCCTAAAAAAAAAAAAAGAAAAAGAAAAAGAGAGAGAGAGAGAGAGATAGTGAAAATACTGAGGGAATTAAGAGCAGAAATGAACAGAAATGCAGATCACTTTAGAAAGGAACTAAAAAATATAAGGAGGAGCAAAGAAAAAATATAAAATTCATTTGCAGAGACACAAGCTGAGTTAAAGGCACTGAAGAGCAGAATGAAAAACGTGAAGGAACGATGGACTGAGTCCTCAGTCCAACTTGCTAGTGACTTGGAAGACAGAATAATGGAAATCACCCAATCAGGATAGCAGACAGAAAACCAAAGGAAAAAACATGAAGCAATATAAGAGATCTATGGTATAATATAAAGTGAGCCATTCTATGCATACTAGGGATTATAGAAGGAGAGGAAAGAGAAAGAGGGACTGAAAATATATTTGAAGAAATTATAGCAGAAAACTTTTCAAATCTAAAGGAAACAGATATCAAGATACAGGAAGCACAGAAGGCCCCAAACGAGTTGAACCCAAACAGGCCCACACCAAGACATATTATAATAAAAATAGCAAAAGTTAAATACAGGGAGAGGATTACCAGGGCAGCAAGAGAAAAACAAAGAGTTAATTAAAAGAGGGAACCCTCATAAGGCTATCAGCTGATTTCTCTATAGAAACACTACAAGCCAGAAGTAAGTGGCAAGATATATTCCGAGTTCTAAAAGGGGAAAATGTGCAGCCTAGAATACTCTACTCAGAAAGAATATCATTTATAATAGAAGGAGAAATAAAGAATTTCTCCAAAAGACAAAAACTAAAAGATTACAGCAATACTGAACCCATTCTAAAAGAAATATTGATAGGTTCTCCTCTAAATAAAAAGAAATTAGAAGAAATAGGACAGAGGAAATCACACCTGGAAAGTAATCACTTAAAAAAGCCAATATTACACAAAAAAAGACAAAAAAAAAAAAAAAAAAAAAGAAAGAAAGAAAGAAAGAAAATGATAACCGGAATTCTCATCGTGGTGCAGCAGAAACAAATCCGACTAGGAACCATGAGGTGTGGGTTCGATCCCTGGCCTTGCTCAGTGGGTTAAGGATCTGGCATTGCTGTGAGCTGTGGTGTAGGTTGCAGACGTGGCTCAGATCCCGCATTGCTGTGGCTGTGGCGTAGGCCAGCAGCTATAGCTCTGATTAGACCCCTAGCCTGGGAACCTCCATACGCTGCAGGAAGCAGCCCTAGAAAAGGCAAAAAGACCAGAAAAAAAAAAAAGAAAGAAAAAAAGCCAGTATACAGATCTAAAAGGAAAAAAAACCCAAATATTGTAAAAGCGATGATAAACACAAGGAATAGTAGAAGGATAAACAGGAAGATGTTAAAAAAGGACATCAAAATCATAATATGTGGGGTGGGTAAGGAAAATAAGAAACTTTTTTTTTTTTTCTAATTTAGAATGTGATTGAGACTATATGACTATCAGGCTAAAGCAAGCAGATATAGAAAGGGGTTAATATACTTGAAAAACAGGGCAACCACAAATCAAAACCAAATAATACATTCAAGAAACTAAAAAAAAGAGAATGCAAGCATAAAATAAAAGGAAATCATCCAACCAAAAAAAGAAAGAACAAAGGAGAAACATAGAATCAACTAGAAAACAAGGTTTAAAATGGCAATGAATAAATATTTACCAATAATTACCTTAAATGTCAATGAATGTTCCAATCAAAAGACATAGAATGGCAGACTGGATTAAAAAAACAAGAGCCTACGATATGTTGCCCACAAGAGACTCACCTTAGGGCAAAGGACACATATAAACTGAAAGTGAGGGGATGAAAAATGGTATTTCATGCAAATGAAAAAGACAGGAAAGCAGGAGTTGCAATACTTATATCAAGAAATAATAGACTTTAAAATAAAAGCCATAAAGAAAGACAAAGAAGGACATTATTTAATGATAAAAGGGATCAATTCAAGAAGAGGATATTATACTCATCGATATATGTGCCCCTAATATAGGAGCACCCAAATACACACAACAAATACTAACAGACATAAAAGGAGAAATTGATGGGAATGCAATAATAATAGGAGAGTTTAACACTACACTCACATCAATGGAAAGATCCTCTAGACAGAAAATCAATAAGGCAACAGAGACCCTAAGTGACCTAATAGAAAAGTTAGACTTAATTGACATTTTCAGGACATTACAGCCAAAAAAATCAGAATACACATTCTTTTCAAGTGCACATGGAACATTCTCAAGGATTGACAACATAATGGGTCACAAAATTAACCTCAACAAATTTAAGAATATAGAAATTATTTCAAGTATCTTCTCTGACCACAATGGCATGAAACAAGAAATCAACCACAGGAAAAGAAATGAGAAAAAACTGACTACATAGAGACTGAATAACATGCTACTAAAAAACCAATGAGTCAATGAGAAAATCAAAAAGGACATTAAAAAATTACCATGAAGCAAATGATAATGAAAACACAACCGTTCAAAATCTGTGGGATGCCACAAAAGCAGTTCTTAGAGGGAAGTTCATAGTGGTGCAGGCCTTCCTCAAAAAAAGAAGAAAACTCTCAAATCAACAACTTAACTGACCACCAAAAAGAATTAGAAAAAGAAAAACAAACAAAACCTAAAGTCAGCAGAAGGAAGGAAATCATAAAGATCAGAGAGGAAATCAATAAAATAGAGATTCAAAAAACAATGACAAACATCAATAAAACCAAGAGCTGGTTCTTTGAAAGAACCAAAATTGACAAACCTCTGGCCAGACTCACCAAGAAGAGGAGAGAAAGAACTCAAATAAACAAAATAAGAAATGAAAAAGGAGGAGTTCCCACCATAGCTTAGTGGAAACAATCCAACTAGGCTCCATGAAGACACAGGTTCAATCCCTGGCTTCGCTCAGTGGGTTAAAGATCTCGAGATTCTGTGAGCTGTTGTTGTAGGTCACAGACGTGGCTTTGATGTGGCATTTCATGGCTGTGGTGTAGCCCAGCAGCTACAGCTCTGATTTGACCCCAGCCTGGGAATCTCCATATGCTGCAGGTGCAGCCCTAAAAAGATAAAAAAAAAAAAAAAAGAAAAAAAAGAAAGAAATCTCAATGGATACTGCAGAAATACAAAAAAAAAAAAAAAAAAAAAAAAACCATAAGAGAATACTATGAATGATTATATGCCAAAAAATTTGAGAACCTAGAAGAAATGGACAAATATAGCCTGCCAAAACTGAATCAAGGAGAAATAGATAAATTGAACAGACATATCACTAGAAATGAAATTGAATATGTAATAAAAACATTCCCTACAAACAAAAGTCCAGGACCAGATGGCTTCACAGGTGAATTCACCTAAACATGCAAAGAATTTATATCCATCCTTCTTAAACTTTTCCAAAGGTTTGAAGAAGGAATAATCCCAAAGACATTCTATGAAGCCACAATTACCCTAATACCAAAACCAGACAAAGATACTACCAAAAAAGAAAATTACAGGCCAATGTCTTTGATGAATATAGACATAAAAATTCTCAACAAAATTTTAGCCAACTGAATCCAACAACATATTAAAAAGATCATACACCACGACCAAGTGGGATTCATCACAAGTTCACAAGGATGGTTTAATGTTTGCAAATCAATCAAGGTCATATACCATATTAACAAAAGAAAAGACAAAAACCACATGATCATCTGAACAGATAGAGAAAAAAAGCATTTGAGAAAATCCAACATCGATTCATGATAAAAACTCTTATCAAAGAAGGTATACTGGAAACATACCTTAACATGATCAAAGCCATTTATAACAAACCCACAGTCAATATAATATCAATGGATAAAAGCTGAATGCCTTCCCACTAAAATCTGGAACATGACAAAGATGCCCACCCTCACCACTTTTACTCAACATAGTATTGGAAGTCCTAGACACAGCAATCAGATAAACAAAAGAAATAAAAGGTATTCAAATTGGAAGAGAAAAGGTAAAATGGTCACTGTATGCAGGTGACATGATACTATACATAGAAAACCCTAAGGACTCCACACAAAAACTACTCAAGCTGACCAATGAATTCAGCAAAGTAGCAGGATACAAGATTAACATTCAGAAATCAGTCCCCCTCCTGTATATTAACAATGAATATTAGAAAAGGAATATAAAAACATAATACCTTTAAAATCATACTCCCAAAAGTTAAATACCTAGGAACAAACCTGACCAAGGAGGTGAAAGACTTATATAGTGAAAACTATAAAACATTAATCAAGGAAGTTAAAGAGGATTCAAAGAAATGGAAAAATATCCCATGCTCCTGGATTGGAAGAGTTAATGTCATTAAAATGGCCATACCACCTAAAGCAATCTACAGATTCAATGCAATCCCTATCAAATTACCAATGACATTTTTCACAGAACTAGAAATAACCAATCCAAAAATTATATGGAACCATAAAAGACCCAGAATTGCCAAAGCAATCCTGAGGAACAAAAACCAAGGAGGAGGCATAACTCTCCAAGACTTCAGACAATATTACAAAGCTACAGTAATCAATACAGTGTGGTACTGGTACACAGACTTACAGACCAATGGAGCAGTATAGAGAACTCAGAAATAAACCCAGACACCTATGGACAATTAATCTTTGACAAAGCAGACAAGACTATAAAATGTGAAAAAGACAGTCTCTTCAGCAGGTGGTGCTGGGAAAACTGGACAGATGCATGTAAGTCAATGAAGTTAGAACACACCTTCACAACATGCACAAAAATAAATTCAAAATGGCTTTGAGACTTAAACATAAGACAAGACACCATCAAATTTCTAGAAGAGAACATAGACAAACATCCTATGTTTTCAAATGTTTTCTTAGGTCAGTCTCCCAAAGCAAAAGAAATAAAAGTAAAAATAAACCCATGGGACCTAATTAAACTTACAAGCCTTTGCACAGCAAAGGGAACCATAAAAAAACCAAAAAGACAACATGTGGAATGGGAGAAAATAGGTTCGAAGGATGCAACTGACAAGAGCTTCATCTTCAAAATATACAAAAAACTCAAACAACTCAACGACAAAAAAACAAACAACCCAACTGAAAAATAGGCTGAAGACCTGAACAGACATTTCTCCAACGAAGACATACAGATGGCCAACAGGCACATGAAAAAATGCTCAACATCACTGATTACTAGCGAAATGCAAATCAAAACTACAATGAGGTACCACTTCACTCTGGTTAGAATGGCCATCATTTATAAGTCTACAAATAACAAATGCTAGAGAGGGTGTGGAGAAAAGGGAACTCTCCTACACTGTTGGTGGGAATATAAATTGGTACAACCACTATGGAAAACCGTATGGAGTTATCTCAGAAAACTAAATACAGAGCTACCATATGATCTAGCAATCCCACTCCTGGGCATATGTCTGGACAAAACTTTCATTGAGAAAGATACATGCACCCATATATTCATTGTAGCACTATTCACAATAGCCAAGACATGGAAACAACTTAAATGTCGATTGACAGAGGAATGGATTAAGAAGATGTGGTACATATACACAATGGAATACTACTCAGCCATAAAAAAGAACAAAATCATGCCATTAGCAGCACATGGATGGAACTAGAGACTCTCATACTAAATGAAATAAGTTGGAAAGAGAAGGAAAAATACCATATGATATCACTTATATCTGGAATCTAATATATAGCACAAATGTACCTATCTACAGAAAAGAAACAAACTCATGGACTTGGAACAGACTTGTAGTTGCCAAACGGGAGGAGGAGAGAGTGGGATGTACTGGGAGTTTGGGGTTAGTAGATGCAAACTATTACACTTGGAGTGCTAAGCAATGAGATCCTGCTGTACAGCCCAGGTAACTCTATCTAATCACTTGGGATGGAACATGATGGAGGATAATGTGAGAAAAGAATGTATATACATGTATCACTAAGTCCCTTTGCTGTACAGCAGAAATTGACAGAACACTGTAAATCAACTATAATACATTTTTTTCAAAATTATCTTAGATGTTATAACAGTATTGTGGTTATGATGAAAAACGTCCTATGCCTAATTCCTTCATGTGAATTATTTCAGGGCAAAATGTTATGAGATCCACAATTTACTAAGTAATTCAGGAGAAAGAAAACTCT
Source organism: Sus scrofa (assembly GCF_054392235.1). Taxonomy (NCBI): domain Eukaryota; kingdom Metazoa; phylum Chordata; class Mammalia; order Artiodactyla; family Suidae; genus Sus; species Sus scrofa. The sequence continues at coordinate 125,697,797 of NC_139396.1, read as the reverse complement.
ATACAGGTAGATGCTAAAGCCATTGCAAAACATACCATGTGGTGAGTGTAGATGTAGGCTAGAGGAGCTCCTTTATCTTATTATAATACACGTTTAACTTTTCAGCAGATTTGAATTTTTCCTTCCTTTTTTCCCCCACATCTGCAGAATGTGGCAGTTCTGGGCTAGGGACCAAACTGGCACCATAGCCGTGACTGCCATGGTCATGGAGCTGCTGCAGTTATAAAGCCAGATCCTTTAACTTGCTATGCCACAAGAGAACTCTTAAATATTTCCTAAATAAAAAGTCTGAGGAAAAACTAGTGAAAACTGATCATGCCTCTACTTAGGAATATAATAAAGTTACAGAGAGGGGAGTTTCTGTCATGGCTCAGCAGAAACGAATCTGACTAGTATCCATGAAGATGCAGGTTTGATCCCTGGCCTTGCTCCGTAGGTTAAGGATCCAGCATTGCTATGAGTTGTTGCATAGGTCACAGACACAGCTCTGATCCCACATTGCTATGGCTGGTATAGGCCAGCAGCTATAGCTCCAATTTGACCCTTAGCCTGGGTACCTCCATATGCCCTGGGTGTGGCCCTAAAAAGACAAGAAAGAAAGAAAGAAAGAGAGAGAGAGAAAGTAAGAGAGAAAGAAAGAAAGTTACAGAGAGGAAGAAAAGAGAGACACGATCACTGATTTGCTGGCTCCCCTCCTTCTCTTTAAAAAATATTATTATTATTATTGTCATTATTATTTTAATTGAAATATAGCTGCTCTGGCATCTCTCTTGTGGACACTGTTCAAGGGATGCTTCTCAGGCCTCATGATTACCTTAAAATATTTTCTAAATTTTTGAATTGTAGTGAGAAAATGTGGTCTTGAAGAATGTAACCATGGTGATTAAACTGCAAGATTAAAAAGAAAAAAAAAGTTTGCCACCAAAAGAGCTGTGCATGTATGTAGAGGGAAGTGAATTGGCAAGCTGAAGCCACTGTGAGAGGTGCTCAGGAGCAAATGGTGCTCCACGTGTCCGGTGATGCCACGCGCTGCGCTGAGTGATGCTCCACCGCGGGCGCGCACAGGGTTAACTGCAGGCAGAGGGGCCCCCACATCCTCTGCCCGCCCACATTCCGCTGCTGAATGGAGGCGATGGCCTGATGCCGGTGGGGTGATGTCGCCCTCTGCTTCCAACCTTCCCACTGGTCAGGCCCGCGCCCCTCCCGGTCGACCCTGAGCTCCACCGTCACGTTACCTTAGCCACCATTCACGAGTCCCCACAGGGTTACAAAGCGAGACATTAAGAAGTCTGGGGATGTCGCAGAATCTAGAAATGCTGGGCGAAGAACGTGCAGACCATTACTGTGGTTCTGAAGAGTCCCCTCACCCTCCCACCCCCAGCAGCTTTGTAATCCGACTCCTTCTGTGATGTGACAGGAGGCTTGTGTTTGCAGATCCATTTCTTTGTCTAAATTTTGGAATAAGGCATGGTACAACTTCAGAAATGTGTGTTCACGCACAATGCCTTTTCATTGAATGCACATGAACCAAACAAAAAAGAGACACTTTTACTGCTTTGCCCTTGTCTAATTTTATAAAGCATATCTCATAATATATGCTTTACAAAATAATAGAAGAACCAGGTTTCAGTTTATAGTAACGTCAATGGAAATAATATTCTTTTCCTAAATAATGCTCCTGCACCAAGTCTAATAATTTATTCTTCTTGTAAAAACCTTATTTTTGATCTTTGATAGCTTCAGCTGACAATATTTCTTAAAATATTCTATAAAACATAATGTAAATGCTTCATTTTTATTACCTATCCAATGACCATGAAAGAGAAAGTGTGACTAAGTGGGCAATACATTAAATGGACATTTGGGATTTCTTATCCCTGGAAAAGGTGAATTGGCATGTACAGAATGACTAAAATGAAATGTCCAAATAGAAAATTAATTCACTCCTTTAGTAACTAAAGAACCCCAAATGCCCCAGGCTTTGAGGGTACAAGAGTATGTGGGACACCCATCTTGCCCTTGAGAATCTCCTAGGATTCCTGAGGAAGAGCCTTGAGTGAAGTTGTCAGTATTATGAAAGAGTAAGTACCAGGTATTACAGGAGCTCATGGATCAGGGTTAGGGGTGTGGGTGAAGGTGATGGGAGAGGGGGAATCAGGGGAGGCTTCCTGAAAGAAGAGATCCTGAGCTGAAACCTGAAGAAAGAAGTTAAGCCAGTGGTTCCCTAACCTGGGAAGCTTTTACAACTCCCTGTGGCCCAGGTCACAGCCCAGTTAAATCACAATGTCTGGGGGTGAAAGCCTGGCAACAGTGTTTTTAAAAACTATTTTAAAACCCAGGTAAACCCAATGAAGAGCAAAGTTTGGGGAATTACTAAAGCAAAGGGAGGGAAGCTGATGTTTTTTAGTTTTTTCAAGGAAGATGCTTGCCCAGCAGGCATGTTATAGTTACTGGTCATCGCTCTTGTTTCCAACTTCTTTGCACTGCCTTGCCTCTAGCACACATTCAGGAAATGTTATCGAAGTTGGAGCAAAACAAATCCATATCTGGATGTATAAGAAAACCAGGCTGTCCTAAAGAATGCTGGTTAGCACTCACTGTTGACTAATTAGGGTTTAAAACTTACAGTGGAGGGTCCTCCCCTAAAGAGAAGGTGAAAAAGCAACATTTTGACACCTGGTGAAAAAAATCCTGTAATTGTCACATCATAGGCAATAGTTAAAGAGCTGTTGTTTCTAAAGCCATTGAAGTAGCTTCCCCCTCTTTATTAAAACAGCACAAAGCCTGTCAAATTTATGACTACATTAATCGAGAAAGCTTAAGTGCAACCCAAGGAGGAGGCCACTCTGAAGAATATTCCTTCTGGAGCTGCTGCCGTGGTGCACATGGAATTGGTGGCGACTCTGTGGCGCCAGGACATAGGCTTGATCTCAGGCCCAGCACTGTGGGTTAAAGGATCTGGTGTTGCTGCAGTTGCGGCATAGGTCACAGCTGTGGCTCAGATCTGACCTCTGGCCTGGGAATTCCATATGCCATGGGGTGGCCAAAAAAGAAAGAAAAAAGAAAAAAAAAAAAAAAGTATATTCCTTCAAGTTAGACGAGGCAAGCTGTAGGAGGCTAGAACCTAGGGCTCTCTCCACCCAGGAGCCACCTTCTCCACCTGCTGCTCTCAGGTGGTGAAGTCTTTGTCCAACATGCTCTCCCAGCTAAGCATTTTTTGAGATGCTTCTCCACCTTGGCATGAAATGGGCTCTTGCAGTTTACCTCTTGTTTTAAATGGTAGTTCCAAGCCTACAGGTACTTTAAAGGGGAGAGGGGAAATAAAAGCTTTTTTTTTTTTTTTTTTTTTGTCTTTTTAGGGCCACACCTGAGGCATATGGAGGTTCCCAGGCTAGGGGTCTAATTGGAGATGTAGCTGCTGGCCTACACCACAGCCACAGCAACTCAGGGTTCTAACCACGTCTGCCTGCAACTTACACCACAGCTCAGCAGATCTTTAACCCAGTGAGTGAGGCCAGGGATCACACCTGCAACCTTATGACTAGTTGGGTTTGTTAACCACTGAGCCACAATGGGAACTCCTTTTTTTTTTGGACGGCATGCAGAGATTCCTGAGCCAGGGATTGAACCCTTGCCCCACAGCAGCAACCCTCGTCACAGCAGTGACAACTCAGTATTCTTAATCCCTTAGCCACCAGGGAATTTCCAAAAACCTCTTTTAATCCAGGTTGAGGCAGGCTGCCCTGTCAGTAGAGACCACAGACTATGAATTCCTTTTTTGTGAGGGGTGGTGCTAGTCTCTGACTTTCTAGGTGACGCACTAAAGCCCTGAGGAAACAGCACAATGGCACAACACTCACGGAGAGTTCCAGGGAGCAACCCCACAGAGCTGTAACATATTAACTCCAGGGAGCCTTTGCATCTCTCTGGAGGAAATCAGAAAGGCAAATGCAAGACATTTATTGTTTCATTGGTCCTTCCCTGAAGGACAGGGTGCAACTGTGATGCCATCTGGTTAACAAAGACAATCATGTAACAGAGGTTCAAGTCACAAAAGTGCCCCCCAATACAGGGGACTCTGAGGGGACAGGGCCAAGAATGGTCTGAAGGAAGAGTACCCGATGTAACAAGGAGTCTGAATTCCTGGAACTGATCGGCACAAAACCCTGAAAAGCAGAAGCCGATTGAAGTAAAGGGAGTCCCAGGCAAAGTCCATTGACAAGGAAGAAGAGGGTGTTTAGCAAGAAAACAACTGTGCATTTTTTTTGAGATTTTAATTTTTTCCATTATAGTTGATTTACAGTGTTCTGTCCATTTCTACTGTACAGCAAAGTAACCCAGTCATACATACCTATATTCTTTTTCTCACATTATCCTCCATCATGTTTCATCGCAATGACTAGATATAGTTCCTTGGGCTATACAGCAGGATCTCATTGCTTATCCATTCCAAATGCAATAGTTTGCATCTATTAACCCCATTTCACAGTCACAGCTGTGCATTTGGCAGCAGGCTCCCTAAGGGTAGCTGGGAACTGTTGATGAGTCCTGAAAATGAATCAGGCTCTTCCAAATATCTTTTCCTCTTGGGCACAGCAAGGTAACAACTCCTCACATTTACATGCAGCTTGTAATCTGCCAAGTGTTTTCACAGACATGACCTCACATGAGCCTCACAGCCACCCTGCGAGGTTGGCATGGCATGCATGCTCTTTCCCTCAATTTTTTTTTTCTATTTACAGCTGCATCTGTAGCACATGGAAGTGCCCGGGCTAGGGGTCTAATTGGAGCTGCAGCTGAGGCCTACACCACAGCAACTCAGGACCCAAGCCTTATCTGTGACATATGTTGCAGCTTAAGGCAACACCCTGAGTGAGGCCAGGGATCAAACCTATGTCCTCATGGATACTATGTCGGGTTTTTAACCTGCTGAGCCACAATGGGAACCTCTTTCCCTCCATTTAACACTGTGAGAAACTGAGTCTGAGAGTGAGTGTCTTATACAAAAAGAGCTGCCCCTGGAATCCATGACTCTTATCTTTTTTTTTTTTTTTTTTTTTTTAATGCCTTTTAGGGCCGCACTCTCAGCCTATGGAGGTTCCTAGTCTAGGAGTCACAGCTTACAGCAACGCCAGGTCCGAGCCACGTCCGTGACCTACACCACAGCTCACAGCAATGTCGGATCCTTACTTAACTCACTGAGCAGGGCTAGAGATTGAACCTGCGTCCTTATGGATGCTAGTCAGATTCATTTCTGCTGAGCCATGACAGGAAATCCAATGATTGCATGACTCTGAAGTGCTCTTTCTACTCACTAGCATTTCTTCAAATCTGGGCTGAGCATTATTAGCTCTTTTTGAGTCATCCATGGAGCTCATGAAAACACAGATTTTTGGACTCCACTCTGATGATCAGTGACCATCTGGGGCAGCAGTAGGGAGATTATTTTTAACCTGCAGATAGCTCAGATGATTCTGATAAGGATCACATTTGGTAAGTGGTCACCCAGACAAGACCCTGGAGTGTTTCATTTTGATGTGAGGTTCTTGTGAACTCTCGGGTCCAGTGTTCCCTTGGCCTTGCACCAATTAGCCCTGGGTGCTGCTGGAGAGCTCAGATGGCTAACATCCTCCCAGTGGTTCTTCTGCAAAGACATATGAAGTTTGTTGGGTTTGGGTGATATGCTGGTAACATAAACAGTATCACCTTTCTTCCCTGACCCCATGGTTCACAGAGATGGAGATGCGAATACCACCAAACCCAAGTTAAACACATCCTCAAAACAGAGGTAACCTCCACTGTATGAGAATCTCAGATGTCAGCAAAACTGCTTTCTAGCTGGATGAGAAAAGAAATTTTAAAAAAGAATAATTACAACTGTACCATACTGGCATATGATTAGAAAATTCCCCTTGAGACTGTGACAATATGATACTGACATGCAAGTATCTTGGAGATATACTGTAGAGAGAATAGAAAGCAAGGTGTCTTGTGTACCACTATGTACTTGTGTTAAACAATAAGAGAAAAAAGAAATCCATATAAATATATTTGATTACGCACAGACTCTGGGGAACCACACAGGAGAGTGATTAATGCTGGTTACTCCCATGAAGGAAACTGGGTGGCAGGGGAAGTTGTGGGAGGGAGGCTTACTTTTCACTCTCTTATACATTTTGATCTTTGCTGTGTGCCTTTTATTTATTTCATTTTATTTTTTGGCTGTGCCTGATACATATAAAATTTCCTGGGCCAGGAATTGAACCGGAGCCACAGTAGTGGCAACGCTGCGTCCCCAGCTGCTAGGCCACCAGGGAACTCCCACCTTTTACCTTTTTAAGTTGCACTTTGGTATCCCCTATCACTCCCTTTGATCCTTTGACCAGCAGTTCCCCTTCTGGGAACTGATCCAACAGATAGACTCATGCATTCAAAACATGATATGACCATATTGTTGTTTGCTGAAGCAATTTTTTTTAAAATGGCAAATGTTTGAAAACTTGTCCATATCCATTGGTAGGAGACTGGCAAAACAGACTGCGGCTCATCCACAAAATGTAATGTCATGAATTGTGAAGAAGCTGAGGATGCTCTCCAGGTACTATTTATGCAGAGAGCCACAAGATGCGTTGTTGAGTAAAAATAGGAAGAAACAGAACAGTGTATATAATATGAATTTTGAGAGGGTTAAAATATGCACACATTCATATTTTCTTGTCCACATATGAAAATCTCTGGTAGGGTACACACACTAGACACACATAATAGCATTTATCTAATGTGGGAGAACTGGGTGACTGAGAAATAGGGATAGAAGAGAGAATTTATTGATATATATATATTTTCTCTCTATATGTATTTGCTTTGTAGGGCTGCATGGCATACGGAAATTGCCAGGCTAGGGGTCAAATCAGAGCTGCAGCTGCTTGCCTATGCCACAGCCATGTCAATGCTGGATCCTTAACCCACTGAGCAAGGCCAGGGATCAATCCACATCCTCATGGATACTAGTCGGGTTCACTTCCACTGAGCCACAAAAGGAACTCTTGAATACCTTTTGGTACTTTAATTCTTTTTTTTTTCTTTTGGCCACACCCATAGCATATGGAACTTCCCGGGCCAGGGATTCAATCTGAACTGTGGCTGTGAGCTATGCCACAGCTGCAGCAACATCGGATCTTTAAATCCATTGTGCCAGGCCAGGGATCGAACCTGTACCACCAGAGAAAACACTGGATTCCTACTTAACCTACTGTGCCACAGTAGGAATTCCCTGTACTTTAATATTTTTGAACCATGTAAATATAATACCTACTCAAAAATTAAATAATGTTTTAAAACAAACAAAGATATAAAGATTGTACTTTGACTTCTCCCTTCTTTATACTAGGCATGGCCATTATGGTTTTGCTTCAGGGCCAGGAAAAAAAAATAAAACACTCTTTTAAAGAAGCCAGCCCTTGGGCTTTCCTTCATCCTTTCAAATAGTGATTTGCAGAAAATCCAAAGCAGCATCTCTTCCCTATAGCTTCTGAGTCTTCGCAACTGATCGGTGCTATTTATCCCCTCTTTCTTCTAAGTTCCCCCTTATCCTCATCAATCTTTCCTGGCCCTCTCCTCTGAACGTTGTTGTAGCCACAGAGCTCTGATTTATAGCACAACTTCGTGCTTGGAATTATAGGAAAATAGAAGCACAGCTGTGAACATGGGTGTCTCAACAGCTCCCTAGGTTTGGCCACCTCCCATCTCCATTGCAAGCTCTTAAATGGCCCCATACAATTGACATCCCTGGGTCTTTCAAGGGATAAATAATTGCCTTTTACACTGAATCAGTCTTCTTACACCAAGTCCAGCTGAGCCTACCCCCGACCCTTGCTAAAACCCCCACAAACCTAGTCACTCATCATGTGCTTATCTTCACTGTTTCTTCCAGTTACCTCCAAACATGGCTCAAACTGGTTCTCAAGAACCACATCCCTCCAAAAGCCAATGGTGGGTCTAACAGGCTGCAACTCAGGTCTTGAATCAACCAACTCCCATTGATATCATTGCATTCATTTAAAACGTATGTCCACAGCCCTGGGCTGGAGGCCTGGAAGACAATCATGAACAAGACTAAAGTGATCCTTGTCTACATGAACCTAGTAGCCTAGGTGGAAGCTCAGTTGAACAAGGGATCAATTATTGTGGCTCTTAACTCTGGCTGCACAGAATTTCTTGGGATCCTTTTAAAAATGCCATTACTCTTTAAGTCTCCTCTTGACCAACTGAATCAAAATCTCTAAAGGTGAGGCCCACGCAGCAATATTTTTCAAACTCCCCAGGTGATTGGGATGGAAATGTTCTAAAATTAGGTTTTGATGATGGTTGTACAACTATAAATGTAATAAAATTCACTGAATTAAAAAAAATCCCCAGGTGATTCTAATGGCAACCAACATTGAGAACCTCTCTCTAACACAACTGATTCCCAGAACTAAATAATACAATCTAAATGATTCCTGGATGACAGTCCTTAATTGAATCATAAAAACTGAATTTATTTTCTATAGATACAAGGCTAGAAACTAGGGCACTGTTCTGAAAACTCATTTCACACTACAAACAATAATTTAATCCTGAAAATAAATGACAAGAAGCCAAATACCTGCTTTAAAAAAAATAGCTGGTAGTTCCTGTCGTGGCTCAGTGGAAACGAACCTGATGAATATCCATGATATGCTTGAATCATGCATTGCTGTGGCTGTGGCTGTGGCTGGCAGCTTTAGCTCCAATTCGTCTCCTAGCCTGGAAACTTCCATACGCTGCAGGTGCGTCCTAAAAAGAAAAAAAAAAAAAAATGCAAGGGCAGGCATACAATGTCATAACATGCTATAGAGTGATCAGAGCTTATATAGGAGAGACAGGATAAATACCTTGGGGGTAAGAATCCCCAAGGAGACTCTTGGGGAATCAAGAAGGTATTTTCCAACCTTCTTAACTCACAAGGTTTTCTCGCAGTATATCTTGGCTCCTCTCCATTCCTTAGTGGGCTCCAGGGGAATTTCAACTGCCCAGTCATTGCTGCCTCTATGGCTGGGGGCCCGAATATGTGGTGCTGTGATGATGTGACTCTTCAGTCAGTGGACCTCATAGGCCAGAGGATCGCTCCTCCCACAGCCTCTCTGGTGGGCAGCTCTGAAGATTTCAGAAGGCAGCTGAAGAACTGTAAATGAGGACTCTCAACTTTATTTGGGGCTGCGGGCATTAATGCTTTTATTATCCCTACCGGGGTCTAATCAAACCAAAAGAGAAAAATAGCAGCACATGGGAAATAGGGTCAGAAGAATTAAACACACAGAGCTTTACAAATGATTTAACCTCCAGTTTTCTATAAAATGGGCATCATTATAGATAAAACAACATAGGTTTGCTTTGAAAATGAGTGGTTATCATTAGAAAAAGGGTCTGGTATGTAATACCACACAATTGAGGATATTTGTTATTATTTCTTTTAATCTCTGAAAAGGAGGGCTAGGGAATGCTGTTTTAGGATTTACAGATTTCTAAGTTAACCTCCAGAGGGGTTGCACCAATGTAGCCCTCACTGGCCGTCTATGAGAAGACTCATTTTTAACACTTGCACCACAGCGTATCCTTCTTTAAAAAAAAATTGCCAATTTCATAGATAAAATTGGTGTTGGAGTTCTCTTGTGGCACTGCTGGTTAAGGAGTAGGCACTGTCACTGCAACAGCTTGGGTCCCTGCTGTGGTAAGGGTTTGATCCCTGGCTCAGGAACTTCCACATGCCATGGGCATGGCCAAAAAACAGTATTGTTTTAACTTTCACTCATTTTATTAATTGTAATGTTGAATGTTTTCCCCTGTCATATTTTCTGATTTATTTTATATTTCTTTCTTTCTTTCTTCCTGTACCCATTGCATGCAGAAATTCCTGGGCCAAAGATCAAACCCAAGTCACAGCATCGACCTGAGCCACAGCAGTGACAGCTCTGGATCCTTAACCAGCTGAGCTACCAGGGAACTCCCGTATTTCTTTTTTTTAATATTTATGCATTTTTTGCATATCAAATTAATATTTAAAAATGTAATCACCTCTTAGTCTTTTGATTTACAACTTTTTCTTTTGCTTTTATCCTTCCTCATCTTGAGATCAAATATTCACCTTTAATTCGCCTTTATCATCTTCTAGTTCTATTTTAACAAAATATTTGATGTTTAAATCTACATGGAATTTTATTTATTTGTTTGCTTGTTTGTTTGTTTTTTTGACTTTTCTAGGGCCACTTCCAGTGGCATATGGAGGTTCCCAGGCTAGGGGTCCAATCGGAGCTATAGCTGCCGTCCTACGCCAGAGCCACAGCAACACCTGGTCCGAGCCACGCCTATAGCCCACACCACAGCCCACAGCAACGCCGGATCCCTAACCCACTGAGCAAGGCCAGGGATCAAATCCGCAATCTCATGGTTCCTAGTTGGATTCATTAACCGCTGCGCCATGATGGGAACTCCAGAATTTTATTTATTTATTTAATTTTTTTGTCCTTGCCTGCAAATGTCCCTGGGCCAAGGATCAAACACATGTCATGGCTGTGACAAGAGCCACGGTGGTGACAATGCTAGATCCTTAACCTACTGAGGAGCTCCCACATGGAATTTATTTTAGAATATGATGTAAAACAAGGATTTAACTCAATTTAAATTTTTCCTTAAACAGTTAATCACTTTGATTAGGATCCCTTATATAATTCATTCTTTCCCTAATGATTGGAAATACCAGTTTTATTCTCTTTCAAAAATTTTCAGTCTCTTCTTTTTTTTTTTTTTTTTTTTTTGTCTTTTTGTCTTTTGTCTTTTGTTGTTGTTGTTTGTTGTTGTTGTTGTTGCTATCTCTTGGGCCGCTTCCGCGGCATATGGAGGTTCCCAGGCTAGGGGTTGAATCGGAGCTGCAGCCACCGACCTACGCCAGAGCCACAGCAACGCGGGATCCGAGCCGTGTCTGCAACCTACACCACAGCTCACGGCAACGCCGGATCGTTAACCCACTGAGCAAGGGCAGGGACCGAACCCGCGACCTCATGGTTCCTAGTCGGATTCGTTAACCACTGCGCCACGACAGGAACTCCTCAGTCTCTTCTTATAATAATAGCACATACTTTAATTAATACTGTGGCCTTGCAATATGTTTTAGTATCAAGTAGTGCAAATTCAGAGTGAGAATCTTGATATTGCATCTTGTTTACATGTCACATACTTGTTCATGTACATTGTTTCTTAAAATAAAACATATTACTTTGGGTGATGCAACCCAAGTTGAGATGCTCTATATGATGGTATGCTACACAGTCATTAAAAAGAAGCTTTTCTGGAGTTCCCTTTATGGCTCACCAGGAATGAATCTGACTAGCATCCATGAGGATATGGGTTCAATCCCTGGCCTTGCTCAGCTGGTTAATGGTCCAGCGTAGCGTATGTTGTGGCTCAGATACATGTTGCTGTGGCTGTAACGTAGGCCAGCAGCTACAACTCCAATTCAATCCCTAGCCTGGGAACCTCCATATGCCACGTATGCAAGCCTAAAAAGACAGAAAAAAAATAGGAGCTTTTCCAAAAGGAGATATTTATTAACATGGAAAAATATTAAGGATATAATATTAAAAGATTCAGATAGAACAATATGATTCAGGTTATAACAAATCTAACAAATTACCTGTCTAATATGCATAGAAAACAGGCTGTAAATACTCTAAAATGTTAATGGTAAGCTGTTGCTAAGTAATGGGTAATTTTTACTTAGCTGTATTTTTCAGTCTTTCCTAAATTTTCTGCATTGAATGTGCTTTACTGTTACAATCAGAACAATGAGTAATTAGTATTACTAAATGGATGCTTTAGGGCCCACCCCCAGTGTTTGTCAGGGTGGCTGGAGGAGCCAATCCCACCCCAGAGAAGAATCTGGCTCTTTCTCTGCAGAGGGAGTCAGGGATGGGCATCCAGCCCTGAAAGGGTGTGCATTTACCACTTTGGTTCAGGCTTTTTGATTGAGAGATGCTGCCATTAGAACATGTTAAATGTAAAATAACATCATTTGGAATCTGCTGGTGACCCTTTGTGTTGCCAGCTGGGAGAAGGCTGTGGGTGTCACCTCCTCCTCCTCGCCCTCTCCGAACCCCACCCAGGAGGGCTGGGAAGTCGCAAAGATGCTGTGCTACCTCTGGGTGGTATGCAAATGCGGCATGTCTCCCTACCCTCTAATCCTATCAGGAATGCTTGGGGTGTTAATTTGACCATCTTTCACAGCTCATAAATCTACTTAGGGGCAAAGCCGAACTGCCAGACTCCATCAAGCAAAACTCCTTCTGAGGTTGGCAGTTTGAGTAAAGCAGCTGGGATCATGCCTCAGTAAAGTCCAATAAAGAGCTTTGTATGTGGGGGACTGGAAAGCAGCTTCTCACATTTGGATACAATAGAACAAAACAGTGGGAAATGTGAATGTCTGATTATCTGGACTGGTGGTCTCCCCTCTGCCCCGCCTGCCCACTGAGCCATGGGTTCTCATTCATTCACAATCCTTGCACGCAGATGGATCTATCTTGTTCCCAAACAACTGCCCGTACTGACTCACGTCAGATTCGTTTAATTCCTGACTATAAATCCAAGTTGACTGTATTCGCTTCCACTGGAATCTGCTAGGCTGTTTATATTAAAATCTACTAAACTTCAGCCTAGATGTTTCTGCCTAGATTTATTCTCCCTTTATTTAGTGGTCAGAGCAGAAACGTTCTCCTCTTTCTGGGACAGAACACCGCCCCCCCCCCCCACCCAGAATAGAATTCCTACTATTCTCTCCTGACAAAAATGCAGGGTTGAAACTATCAAAGAAATCAGTTTCAGCCTCTAGATTATAGCTTTATCCGGAATCCATCTGTTTCTCCAATAGGTCACTTTACGATTGAACTGATTAGAAACTCTAAGTAAAAACATCCTTTCCAGCATTTGCTTCAAAGGGGTTGGTGGCGGGGGGGGGGGGGGGGGGTTGGGGTTGAGGTGTGTGTGTGTGTGTGCGTGCGCACACACGCGCAGGCACAGTCAGATTGCTATCAACTTCCTTCACGGTCCAGGCCTATTTGAAGGCATGTTGGTGCTTTTTCTTTTTAGGGTCATAAGTCTCCTCTGACTGATTCTACACACTGACTTGGCTCCAGGAGAGACACATGGCAGTTCCATGACCTAAGACTGGAAGTGTCAGGAAAGTCAGAGACCTGCTCATCCTACATCTCTGTATGGTAACAGGCCCAGTGACATTCCCACAGGGCCTTTACTCCCCAGGGCTGACTTACTGCTTGCCAAGAGCACAGCACACTTAGGAGGGTCGAGGAACACAGGAGAAAGGGCATCTGAAAGATTTATCAGCCATGGCTTTAGACAAGTTTCTTTAACTCTGGAGCTCCAGTTCCCTCCATATGGGATTATTTGGTTCATGATGCAGGGCTTTAATACACAGTTAAACGCGGTTACTGATACAACTGAGAGTGAATTGATAACTACTTGTGATTATTGATGTTACTATTCTGGTGGTGAATATTAAAATAATACTTGATTATTGGTATTGTTATTGCAGTAGCGGATTTGATAAATAACAGTCGTTGTTATTACTGTTGCTGTTATAACGTCACTACTGGCTATTTCTCCATCTAATGGTGAGTAGACTTTAAAAGAACTTAGTGAAGATCCTATGAGCCCATTCCCTCCCTGAGTAATTGTTTATTGAGCACCATCTAAGTGCCAGGCACTGTTTCAGGCAGTGGGGCTACATCAGTGGAATGCACCCTTGTGAAATTTACCTTTTAGTGTGAGGAGACTGAGACTAGACATATTAAGTAGATTTTATAAATTTAGAACATGTTTGGTGTGATAGGAAAAAAGAGAGCAGGGTCAGGAAGATTGGGAGTGAGCTGGGGAAGAAGCGGGAGGATGGAATGGAATTTAAAATAAAGTGGGGGATTGAGTTCCCATCGTGGCGCAGTGGTTAATGAATCTGACTAGGAACCATGAGAGTTCAATCCCTGGCCTCACTCAGTGGGTTAAGGATCCGGCGTTGCCGTGAGCTGTGGTGTAGATTGCAGACACGGCTCGGATCCTGTGTTGCTGTGGCTGTGGCTGCTGTGGCTGTGGCATAGGCTGGCAGCTACAGCTTTGATTAGACCCCTAGCCTGGGAACCTTCGTATGCCTCAGGTGTGGCCCCAGAAAGACAAAAGACAAAAATAAAAAAATAAAAAATAAAATAAATAAAAAATAAAATAAGGTGGGGAGTTCCCGTTGTTGTTCCGCAGTAACAACACAACTGGTAACCATGAGGAGGCGGGTTCAATCCCTGGCCTCGCTCAGTGGGCTAAGGATCCCCGCGATGCTGTGGCTGTGGTGTAGGCTAGCAGCTACAGCTCTGGTTCGACCCCTAGCCTGGGAACTTCCAAAAAGATGAGATTTGAGTTAGGTAATATCTAAGAGTTCTTTTAAGCTATAAGTCTGCAAGAACATGACCATAACTGAATTAAGTCCCCCAAGCCTTTCCATTTTCCTCTCCAAGAAGGATTTGTTTCCAATGTGCCACAAAGGGAATTCCCAACAAATCACATTCTTAAATGAGTGCACAAAGTACAAAATATAAGTGTGATAAACACAGAAGGGAACATTATTCATTCCACCTCTTTTGTCAGAGCTCTTCCTCAGACCACTGCTACCACTTACGTTCCATTCCCAGCTCCCAGCCTATGTACAAATAAGCCTCTATATTGATATTTTCTATTTTTTTTTTTACAGTGGTAACTTACTATACACATGATTTTTTTTTTTTTTTTTTTGGTCTGTTTAGGGCCACACCTTCGGCATATGGAGGTTCCCAGGCTAGGGGTTGAATTGGAGCTGTGGCTGCTGGCCTACACCACAGCCAGAGCAACATGGGATCTGAGCCACATCTGTGACCTACCCCACAGCTCACAGCAATCCCAGATCCCTAACCTACTGAGCGAGGCCAGGGATTGAACCTGCGTCCTCATGGATGCTAGTCAGATTTGTTTCTGCTGAGCCACAACAGGAACTCCATATACACAGTTCTGAACACAGCTTTTTTTCTTTTTTTTTCTTTTTTCTACTCTATCTTGATCAGTATACGTGGGACTGGCTCATTCTCTTCATGGCTCCAGACTTCCTGGTGTATGAATGCACTATAATTTATTTAACCAGTCTCCTATTGATGGAGAGATGTGTTCTTTATAACTTTGTCTTTCCAAATAATGCTGTAATATGTTTCCTTATCACATATCCTTTTACTCAAAGGATATACCCATTGAAAATTTGGACAAATAATGCTCAGTTTTCTTTCTAGAAGCGAGAGAGGTTATTTTCCACCAGGGCTGATAGGTAAGCTCTGTTGCACCAGTAGGACTGTTCTGGTTGTTAAATATCCGCATACTATTTTACCCGCTGTTAACTAGCTGTTGCTCCGAGTCCCCTGAGGGCTCTTCTCTGATATCTCAGGGGCTGTAGTTCCCCCATAATTTCTGACAATCCAGCAGCTAAAGGATTAATACCAGGCAGAAGAGGGAGTCTTCAGAGTCTGTTCTGACTGGCCAGTGTCTGGGTGTTAAATATTTTGAATATCATTCCTTCATCTTTACTAACAGGAGAGGTAGAAAATGGTATCACAATATATAGGTAAGCTGAAATTCTCTCCTTTAAGTGCCATTTTAATTTCCTTTTCTGTATATTGTTCATTTTCTATTGGGTTGTTGCTGTTTCAAGTCTCGATTTTGTGGAGGTTTTAAAGTCAAGAAATAAACTCTTTGTTTATGTATTGCAAATATTTCTTACAAAATTGCAAGTTTGCCATTTACCTTTTAATTTTGTTTGCAGACATAATGTTTTTGTGAAGTTGGATTTAGCAAACTCTCTGCTCATTAAGCTTCTGGCTTTTGTCACTGTATCAAGGCTATTAACATTGATCTGTTACATTTTTCTTCTTGTAATTTGTGGTTTCATTTCCTATCATTACATATTTGACTTGACTGAAATATTCTGATGTAAGTGAAACAAAGGTCTAACTTTATTTTGTCCAGATGGCTCCTCAGCTGTTGCAAGAATATTATCTTTCCCACAATTTCATATCTTACCTTCACCATATACTGCGGATTTTAGAACATTTCTGGACTCTCTATTCCATTCCAGTGATTAGCTTATATGCCAGTATTGCTGTTTTAATAATAGTTTTAAAATATTTTTATTTTTATTTACTTATTTATTTATTGTCTTTTCTGGGGCCGCACCTGCAGCATATGGAGTTTCCAAAGCTAGGGGTCTAATAGGAGCTGTAGCTGCTGGCCTACACCACAGCCACAGCAACGCGGGATCTGAGCTGAGTCTGCGACCTACACCACAGCTCACGGCAATGCCAGATCCTTAACCCACTGAGCATGGCCAGGGATTGAACGTGCAACCTCATGGTTCCTAGTTGGATTTGTTAACCACTGAGCCATGACAGGAACTCCTAAAATATTTTTAATATGTGATATGGCTAGTAGCCCTTTAGTACTCTTCTTTCCCAGATACTTTTATTTTCTTTCTTTTTTTTTTTGGTCTTTTTACCTTTTCTAGGGCTGCACCCGAGGCATATGGAGGTTCCTAGGCTAGGGGTCTAATCAGAGCTGTAGCTGCTGGCCTACGCCAGAGCCACAGCAACGTGGGATCTGAGCCGCATCTGCAACCTACACCACAGCTCACGGCAACGCCAGATCCTTAACCCACTGAGCAAGGCCAGGGATTGAACCTGCAACCTCATGGTTCTTAGTCGGATTTGTTAACCACAGCGCCATGATGGGAACTCCCCCAGATACTTTTCATAAGAATCCTTGTACATTTATTTTTCCACAGTAGCTTTAGATTCAGTTTTCCTACCCCTTCCCTCAAAAGGGCTGGTATGTTATTAGGTCATAGAAAATATATATATTTAGAGAGAATCAAAATCATTACAATATTAAACTTTTCTGTCCGAGAATAGCTTATGGTATTCTATTTGTGCCAGTCTTTTTGTTTATTCTTAGGTATTACATATTTATTATAAATAGGATCTTTTCCTCCATTACATGTTACAATTACTTTTTACATGTAAATAGTAAGTCTATTAGTTTTTTTATTAATTTTATACCTACTCATTCAATTTTTTAATTTTTAAATTAAATTTTTTTTTTTTTTTTTTTTGCTGTTTAGGGCCACAATTGTAGCATATGGAGGTTCCCAGGCGCTAGGGGTCTAACTGCAGCTACAGTTGCTGACCTTTGCCACAGACACAGCAGCACAGGATCCAAACCGAGTCTGAGACTGACACCACAGCTCAAGGCAATGCTGGATCCTTAACCCACTTATTGAGGTCAGGGTTCGAACCTGCAACCTTATGGTTCCTAATTGGACTCGGTTCCGCTGCACCATGACAGGAACTCCTTAACTTTTTTTTTTAGTGACTACACTTGTGGCATACGGAAATTTCCAGGCTAGGGATCAAATCCAAGCCACAGCTGCAACTTGTGCCACAGCTGTGGTAACGCTATATTCTTAACCTACTGTGCCAGGCTAGGGATGGAACCTGTGCCGCCATAGAGACAACACCAGATCTAAACCTACTGCGCCACAGCGGGAACTCCTTTTTATAATTGTTTGGAATGGTTTTTCAGTTGAGTTTTTTGTTTTTTCAGAGAGTATCAATTTTAAGTACAAACACTTTTTACTTTCTCCTTTATAACATTTTAATTCAGTCCCCCTCCCCCGACTAACAGCATAAGCTAATACTTCTGGAACAATGTTAAACAATGATAATGGACAGTCTTATTTGACTCTTGACTTAAATGCTTCTAGGGTTTCTCCATGAGCCTGTTTTTTGATTTACATATAAAATTGATTTATATATACATAGTAGGGAGTATATACTTCTATTATTATTTGTCAAATGATTTTTTTTTACCATCCAGGACAATTATTATCTAATTTTTGCCCTGTGAGTTACTGATAGAGTGAATTATAAACACTTATGGTCAAATGCATAGAAAATTTTTGTGATTTTTTTTCCACAAGCACTTGGGGAATACAGCTATATATATATTACCAATTAGATCTATGTTATTATGTTATTTAGGTCTCCTGTATCTTTACTTTTTTTTGTCTCCTTGACCTGTCATGTAAATGTCTTAAGTAAATGCCTAAATCTGTTTGACAGACTCAACATCCTAGGTATCCTTCTGATTAATTAACCACTCTTTAGCACTTACCATGTGCTAGGCACCATGACAGGGGTTTTCCATACGCCAGGTCTTTTATGAGCCGGCTTCCACAGTCTTCAAAAATTGTTTTGCTTCAGAGCTGACTTTTAACTACTAAATTCACTTTAACATGAAGTCACAGATTTTTAGTGAGTCACAAGTTTAGAGGCTGGTTTTATGAATCTTTGCAGTCTAAAGCGTCAGATGACTAGGGGGCATGCCTACTTGTGCACCTCTCCCCCAAAAGGCAGTCTGTGCCACATCCTTTCTAGGCCTTCTGTCTAGTGCCTGCCTAGAGCCTGGCAAAGAAGAAACAATCAGGAAGAGGTATGGAGTAACAATTCTTTATTGCTTTAGTAACTATTCTTTATTACTGTTGCAGTAGAAAAGAGATGCCATACTCCGGAGTTCCCTTCATGGATTAGCAGTTAATGAACCTGACTAGGATCCATGAGGATTCGGGTTCCATCCCTGGCCTCGCTCAGTGGGTTAAGGACCCAGAATTGCTGTGACCTGTGGTGCATGTCGCAGACATGGCTTGGATTCCGCATTGCTGTGCTTTGGTGTAAGCTGGCAGTTGCAGCTCCGATTTGACCCCTAGCCTGGGAATGTCCACATGCTGAGGGTGCAGCCCTGAAAAGCAAAGAAAAAAAAAAAAAAGAGAGAGAGAGAGAGATGCCACAGTCAAAGTGCAATAATTCAAGGAAGATTTAATAAAAAAAACTATTTACAAAGATACAGTCAGGGTACAGGGAAATGTTAAGAGGTAGTGCAGTAGAATGACAATGTTTCTACCCCTTGGCCCAAAGACGTAAGTGGGGGCAGTGGTTTTGAAATCTAGGAGTCGTGTGAGAGGGGAGGCCATTATGTGAGACGTGGAGACCTTTTTTTTTTAATTCAAGGGGACAGCTAACCTAGTGGTTTTCACTGAGGGCAAAATTTTGCCCCCAAAAGAACATTTGGGAATTTCTGGGACATTTTTGGTTGTCATAATTGGGGAAGTAAGACGCTATTTGCATCTAGTGGTTAGAGGTCTGAGATGCTATTAAACATCCTACAAGGCACAGGACACTGCCCACGACAAAGAATTATCTGGTCATTTCCAAAAAGCTGTGGGAACGTTTACTGCCTAAAAAGTGAGATATCAATGTAAAAAATTTACATATGAACATAAATACTTGTTTATTCATAAATACATATATATTAATCTTTCCATGAACTCTACTGTCACCAGAATATGTTATGCCTCCTGGAGGCAGAAAAGAGAACAAGCAAGTGGACTGGCTGTGTTATGATTATACTTGTTCAATGAAACTATGGGGTATACACAATATTCTAAAAGCAAAGACTCAGAAGAAGAATTTCAAAGCACAATTTGAGGAAGGAAAAATAAAAAAGCCAAGAAGAAATAAATAGGAAAACGCTTTTTTTTTTTGTCTTTTTAGGGACACACCTGTGGCATATGGAGGTTCCCAGCTGAACTGGAGCTGTAGCTGCTGGCCTATACCACAGCCACAGCAATGCCAGATCCAAGCCACATCTGCGAGCTACACCACAGCCTACGGCAATGCCAGATCCTTAACCCACTGTGCGAGGCCAGGGATCAAACCTGCGTCCTTATGGACGTTAGTCAGATTTGTTTCCGCTAAGCCATGACAGCAACTCCGGAAGGAGAATTTTGACGAAATACAGAATTATCACTTGATCCAGCTATTCCACTTCTGGGCACATACCTGGAGAAAACCGTAATTTGAAAAGATAACGCACCTCAATGTTCACTGTAGTACTACTCACAACAGCCAAGACAACCCAAATGACCATCGGCAGATGAATGGATAAAGATAATACACACATACACACAATGGAACATTACTCATCAATAAAAAAGAATGACATAATGCCATTTGCAGCAACATGGATAGACCTAGAGATTATCATACTAAGTGAATGTCTACTAAGTTAGACAAAGACAGATGTCACTTATGATATAAATGAACTTACTTACAAAACAGAAACAGACTCATAGAAAACAAACTTGTGGTTACCAAAGGGGACAGGTGAAGGGTGGTGGGGAGAGGATGGATTTGGGGGTTCAGGACTGGCATATGCACACTATTTTAACTATTTTATGTGAATGGATGGTTAGCAGGGATCTGCTGTATAGCACAGGGAACACTACCCAAGATTCTGTGATAGCCTCTGTGGGAAAAGAATCTGAAAAAGAATGGATATATGTATATATATATATATAACTGAATCACTTTGTTGTACAGCAGAAATTACATTGTAAATCAACCACAATAAAACTTAAAAAAATGAAAACCAAAAAGCCACTCTGTTGTGCATTAATGTCTTCATTTTTATTTTTATTTTTGTCTTTTTAGGGCTGCACCCGTGGCATTTGGAGGTTCCCAGGCTAGGGGTCTAATTGGAGCTGCAGCTACCGGCCTACGCCACAGCCACAGCAATGTGGGATCCGAGCTGCATCTTCGATGTACACCACAGCTCATGGTAATGCTGGATCGTTAACCCACTGAGCAAGGGCAGGGACCGAACCCGCAATCTCATGGTTCCTAGTCAGATTCGTTTCTGCTGTGCCACAATAGGAACTCCCAACATCTCCATTTTTAAAATAAGAATGTGATACCAACATATTAAAATAACAATTAATATTTCACACCTAACATACCAACAAAGAAAAAAACCTGATGATGCGAGGTGGTATTGAGAAAATGAGATAAGAACATTCAAGCACTGCTCAGGGGAAAGTAATTTGCTTTAACCTTTGAAAACAGTTTGGGGGGTGTGTGGCCCTAAAAAGATGAAAAAAAAAAAGAACAGAATAATGTCCTTTGCAGCAACATGGATGAAACTAGAGACTCTAATATTAAATGAAGTAAGTCATAAACAGAAAGACAAATACCATATGATATCACTTATATCTGGAATCTAATATACAGTACAAATGAACCTATCCACAGAAAAGAAACAAACTCATGGACTTGGAGAACAGACTTGTGGTTGCCAAGGGGGAGGGGAGGGAGTGGGAAGGACTGGGAATTTGGGGTTAATAGATGCAAACTATTGCATTTGGAGTGGATAAGCAATGAGCTCCTGCTGTATAGCACAGGGAACTAGATCTCGTCACTTGTGATGGAACATGATGGAAGGTAATGTGAGAAAAAGAATATATACATATATATGTATGTATGTATGTATGTATGAATGACTGGGTCACTTTGCTATACAGCAGAAATTGACAAAACATTGTAAATCAACTATAATAGAAAAAAAAAAGTTTGGTAAAGTATACTAGAGTTGACAACACAGCATCTTATAAGCCAGAGACACTACTTCTAGTTATATGTAACTAAATATCTTACAGGAGACGTACATGAGTATATCTCATTGCAGCATTATTTCTTAAAGTGAAGAACTGGAAACAGATGTCCATCAACAGAGGACTAGGAATGGTCGGTTTCCAGCTGCCTATTTAAGGAACTTGGAATGTCACCAGTCTATTCAAACTAGTAAAAAGCTAACGGACTGAAAAAAAATCAAGTCTTCTTGCACTTGTAATAAAGGGGAGGACAAAGAGCAAACCCCAGCTCCCAAGACTGGGGAGCCGAGCAGGTGAATACAGGGAGTTGGGACTTACCAGAGCAGAGACTCTCAAGGAGGGCAAACTGCAGGGGAACCAGCTCTGGGAAGGAAATCCTGAACTGTAATTGATGAATAGCTGGAGGTTCAGTGCAGACAAGTCATACGGGAACCTGTCAAAGGAAAGCTCCCACGATATTGTGAGATTTATCTCTAGGAGCTCAAACAGACCCAGTAAATACTGGAGAAAAATCCTCACAGGCCCCCAGCAGGGTAAGAGAAGGGCAATCCTTTTGAAGTTCATCAACGCCCTCTGTTCTTAATAAGGCTTGCCTTCAGGAGAAACTAGTTAACAGAGCTTAACCTGCTGGGATAATATCAGAACCTAACTGATCTAGGGGAAGGGGCATACTCAACTCCAGCTGGCCCTAGTCATCCATTCCCACCTAAGGAGGTAGAAAAAAAGAGAAACACTTGTGAAACTCACAGTCCAGAGGTATAGGCTTACCATAAGACTGAGACCTGATCCTAAAACTACAGAATGCCTCCTCCCCCAACACCTCACCACCACATCACTAACGGCCTATCTACTCAGTACATCATGTCAGGCTATCAGGAAGAAATTACAGGGCATACAAAAGGCAAAAAACATAAAGAGATACAGAGCAAGCATCAAAATGAGGCATGGCAGGGATGCTGGAACTATCAGAGCAGGAATTTAAAACAACTACCACTAATATGATAAGGGCTTTAAAGGATCAAATGAACAGCATGCAAGAACAGATGGACAATGTAAGCAAAGTGAGGGAAATCCTAAGAAAGGACCAAAAAGAAATGCTAGAGATAAAAAAATACTAACAAAACAAAAATGTCTCTGATGTATTTATTAGTAGACTGGACACAGCTAAGAAAAGAATCTCTGAGTTGGAGGATATATCAATAGAATCTTTGAAAACTGGAAAGAAGGAGTTCCCGCGTCGCTCAGTGGTTAACAAAACCGACTAGGAACCATGAGGTTGTGGGTTCGATCCCTGGCCTTGCTCAGTGGGTTAAGAATCCAGCATTGCTGTGGCTGTGGCATAGGCTGGTGGCCACAGCTCCGTTTAGACTCCTAGCCTGGGAAACTCCACATACTGCAGGTTCTGCCCTAGAAAACACCAAAAACAAAAAACAAAAAACAAACCAAAAAAAACTGGAAAGAAAAGCAACCAAGAATATAAAAAATTGAATAGAATATCCGAGGACTGTTGGATATTTAGAAAAGGTGTAACATACTCATAATGGGAATACCAGAAGGAGAAGACATAAAGGAACAGTAGAAATATTTGAAACAGTAACTGGTAATTACTCCCCAAATTAAGGTCAAACTCAAAACCACAGATCCAAGAAACTCAGAGAATAAGTAGAATAAATGCAACCCCGCCAAACCGAAAAAAAAAAAAGCAAAAAACCCAAACCCCAACTACACCTGGGCGCATCATTTTCAAACTACAGAAGCTCAAAAATAAAAATCTTGCAAGATGGAGGTCCCGTCGTGGTGCAGTGGAAACGAATCTGACTAGGAACCATGAGGTTGTCGGTTCCATCCCTGGCCTTGCTCAGTGGGGTAAGGATCCGGCGTTGCCGTGAGCTGTGGTGTAGGTTGCAGACATGGCTTGGATCCCATGTTGCTGTGGCTGTGGTGTAGGCCAGCAGCTACAGCTCTAATTTGACTCTTAGCCTGGGAACCTCCATGTGCTGTGGGTGCGGCCCTAGAAAAGACCATAAAAAAAAGTAGTATTTTTTTTTTTTTCTTTTCTCTTTTTTTTTTTTTTTTTTAACTTTTTAGGGTCACATTTGCAGCATATAGAGATTCTCAGGCTAGGGGTCAAATCAGAGCTGTAGCTGCTGGCCTATGCCACAACCACAGCAATGCCAGATCCAAGCTGTGTCTGCAAGCGACACCACAGCTCTCGGCAATGCCAGATCCTTACCCCACTGAGCAAGGCCAAGGATCGAACCCACAACCTCATGGATGCTAGTCATATATGTTGACCACTAAGCCAGGATGGGAACTCCAAATGAAATATTTCAAGTGCTAAGAGAACTGCTCCTTCTAATCTAGAATTCTGTACCCTGTGAAATTATCCTTCAGAGGTGAAAGAGAGGAGTTCCCTCACAGCTCAGCTGGTTAAGGATCTGGTTGTAACTGCTGTGGTTCTGATTACAGCTATGGTGAAGGCTCAGTCTCTGGCCTGGGAACTTCTTCATGACTCAAGCGTGGACAAAAAAAAAAAAAAAAAAAAAGAAGGAGAAATAAAAACTTTTTCAAAAAAAAATTAAAGGAATTAGTACCAGTAGATATGCTTTGCAAACATTTTTTTTTAATTAAAAAAATTTGGGGAGTTGCTGTCATAGCGTAGTGGAAACAAATCCAAGTATCTGGGGGGGGGGGGAAGCAAACAGGGCCAAGGCTGTCTTGAGACACCTGGGCAGGATGGAAGCTGGGAAAATAAATGTCAAAGCTCACCCCTTCCTCCCTCCAGAATCCTGGTGGGATTCCCCTTTGGCCAAACCCAACAGGAAGCCAGGGGGCAGGTGAATCTGTCCATGGGATCTGTGAAGTGCAGCATTCCAAGGCAGAGAGGAGGGTGGAGAACAGTAAAAAGTGGATCAAGAGAGCAAAGAGGAGTTCCCGTCGTGGCGCAGTGTTTAACGAATCCGACTAGGAACCATGAGGTTGCGGGTTCGATCCCTGGCCTTGCTCAGTGGGTTAAGGATCCGGCGTTGCCGTGAGCTGTGGTGTAGGTTGCAGACGAGGCTCGGATCCCGCGTTGCTGTGGCTCCGGCGTAGGCCAGTGGCTACAGCTCCAATTGGATCCCTAGCCTGGGAACCTCCATATGCCGTGGGAGCGGCCCAAAGAAATAGCAAAAAAAAAAAAAAAAAAAAAGGAGAGAGAGCAAAGAGAAGATAGTCATCACATAAACATTATCGCTAACGAGGCTATGCATTCTTTTATGTGCATCCTGGAGCCCCTGAGCAAAGCTTCTTTTTATACCAGGAGTAGGATTTTTCACTTTACCCGTGATGCCAAATTGTTTTCCAAAGCACTTGGACCCACAGCAATGAGTAAGAAATCCACATCTTTCTTTTTTTTTTTTGTCCTTTTGCCATTTTCTTGGGCCGCTCTCGCGGCATATGGAGGTTCCCAGGCTAGGGGTCAAATCTGAGCTGTAACCACCAGCCTATGCCAGAGCCACAGCACCGTGGGATCCGAGCCACGTCTGCGACCTACACCACAGCTCATGGCAACGCCGGATCCTTAACCCACTGAGCAAGGCCAGGGATCGAACCCGAAACCTCATGGTTCCCAGTTGGGTTCGTTAACCTCTGCGCCACGACGGGAACTCCCCACATCTTCTAATACTTGCATTGCCAAATTTTTTTACCTTTGTTAATTCCAGCATGTATAAAATGGTATAAGCAGGTTACCTAATTTGAATTTCCCTGATCACCATTGTAGCTGAGCATTTTTTGGAATGCTTAGTAGTTAGCAGAGTTTCCCATTTTGAGAAATGCTTATTTTTTTCTACAGTTTTTTTTTTTTGGCCACCCTGTGGCATATGGAGTTCCCAGGTCAGGGATCAGATCCAAGCAGCAGTTGTGACCTATGCCACAGCTGTGGCAACACCAGATCCTTAACCCACTGTGCTGGGCTGGGGATCAAACCTGTGTCCCAGGGCTCCAGGGACGCTGCTGATCCTGTTGCACCTCAGCGGGAACTCCACCATTTGTCTTTTATTATTTTTTTTTTAGGGCCGCACCTGGGGCATATGGAAGTTCCAGGCTAGGGGTCGAATCAGAGCTGTAGCTGCTGGCCTACACCACACCCACAGCAACACAGGATCCGAGCCGTGTCTGCGACCTACACCACAGCTCACAGCAACTCTGGATCCTTAACCCACTGAGCAAGGCCAGGGATCGAACCTGCGTCCTCATATATGCTAATCAGATTCGTTAACCACTAAGCCACGATGGGAACTCCCCACTATTTATCTTTTACTCATTTTTTTTTTAAGTTTTAAATACATCCTAGATGTGAATTGTTTGCCCTTTAAATGTGTTGCAAATATTTTCTCACATTTTGTGATCTACCTCTTTATTTTCTTTACAGAGGTCATTTGATGAACAGGCAATCTTTTTTTTTTTTTTTTCTCACTTTTATATGGCTGCACCTGTGGCACATGGAAGTTCCAAGGATAGCGGGTCGAATCAGAGCTGCAACTGTTGGCCTACGCAACAGGCACAGCAACCCCGGATCTGAGCTCCATCTACAACCTACATCAGACCTTTAACCCACTGAGTCAGGCCAGGGATCAAACCTGAATCTTCAGAGACAATGTTGGATCCTTAACCTGTTGAGCTGAAATAGGAACTCCATGAACAGGTGTTCTTAATTTTAATACAAATTTATCAATTTTTTCCTTTTAGGATTAGCATTCTTTCGAGGTTCAGTTAAAAGCTCTTATTTCCAAGTCAGAAAGTCCTCTATATTTTGATTTTCATCTTAAGTCGCATATAAAATCCACCTGGAATTTATTTTTCTGTATGCATCCAGATACATTTTTTCCATATGCAATTTATTGTTGTTCCATAACAATTTACTGAACTGTCCCTTCTTTCCATGTGATCTATAGTGCTGCCTCCAGTGCATACAAAAACCCCATTTATACTCTGTTCAGTTGGTCAGATGAATTTATCCCTGCATGAATAGTATACTTAGTTACTAGAGCATTAATGTTATTCCTGATGTCTGGTCCTCATGTTTTTTTTTCCCTTCAGGAATGTCTAGCCTATTCTTAGCTCTTTACAGATATTTTCTATTCACCCTAGATTCTTTCAGACCTTTGGGGAAAGAAAAAGTACATGAGTCATCTATTAATTCCATTTCTGTTGGAGTGTTCATTTGTTTACCTTTTTCTATTTCTATTCAACAGTGATTATTCTAAAAATTTTAATATGCAGTTAACAAACTCTGAAGTTCATCAACATCTTAAAATTTCTCCCATCTTTTATACTATTGTCAAATAATACTTTAAATTCCATTTTTTTTAAGAAATCCCAAATCTACTTATTACTTCTACGGTATTTTTAAAGACAATGCTTATTTTTAAAAATTTTTTTGCTTTTTAGGGCCACACTTGTAGCACATGGAGGTTCCCAGGCTAGGGGTTGAATGCGAGCTGCAGCTCCCCACCTATACCATAGCCACAGCAATGCAGGATCAAAGCCACGTCTGGGACCTATACCACAGCTCATCGCAACCCACTGACTTAACCCACTGAGTGAGGTCAGGGATCGAACCTACATGTCATGGATATTAGTCAGGTTCTTTACTGCTGAGCCACGATGGGAACTCCAACAATGCTTACTTTAATTATAGTTTTAAATAGATAAAGCTAGTCCTGCTACAAAATTCAAGAGGAATAAAGGAACATACAGTAAAAAGTCTCCTTAACACCTCTGTCCCTCTGACACCTAGGTGTCCTCCCAATAGTGTATTCTGGAGGTACTAAATGTGTAAAAAAGGACACTTATATTGTACTTTTCCCTACTTAATACAAAGAGTAGCAAATCATACACACTGGTCAACTTCTTATTTAATCTTGAGGTTTATTCCTTATCAGTTAATAAAGTACATATTTTCTTTTTACATATGAGTATGATTTCAGTCTGTTTACCAACATGTTTACCAAAAAAATTTTTTTTGGGTCTTTTTGTCCTTTTAGGGCCCCACCCATGGCATGCATGTGGAGGTTCCCAGGCTAGGGGTCGAATTGGAGCTGTAGCCACTGGCCTATGCCACAGACATAGTAACACCAGATCCGAGCTGTGTCTGTGACTTACACCACAGCTCATGGCAACGCTGGATTCTTAACCCACTGAGCAAGGCCAGGGATCAAATCTGCAACCTCATGGTTCCCAGTCGGATTCGTTAACCACTGAGCCACGATGGGAACTCCACCAATTTCCTTGTTTAATGTGCTTCTTGCAGTCCACTCTTTCCTTCTGGATTCAACTGCCTTTGTTCCTGAAGAACAATCCTATTTAAATTCTTTCAGGAAAACCTGAAATGAGTTTTTCATCCTCTTTTGAATGCTAAAATAACTCTATAAAATTCAAAGCTAATATCAATTTTTTTTCAGCACTTACAAGTTATTTTATTGTTTTCTGGCCTATATTGCTGTCACTGAAAAGCTTGCTACCAGTGTAATTATTCCTTTGTAGATAATGTCTTTTAGATTCTTTCCATCTTTTGCAACTGTACATTTTGTCTAGAAGCAGACTTGCTTTTACTCACTCTAAGTATTTGCTATGCTTTTTTAATTTAGTTTTTTTTAATGGCTACACCTGCAGCATATTTAAGCTCCTGGGGTAGGGGTCAAACTGGAGCTGCCCAGCCTACACCACAGCCACACCAAATCTGAGCCTTATCTGTGACTTACATTGAAGCTTGTTCAACACCAGATCCTTAACCCACTGAGGACAGGGATTGAACCCCAAGGACACTATGTTGGGTTCTTAACCTGCTGAGCCACAACAGTAACTCCTATGCTTCTTTGATTCATATCTCCTTTATAAATTCTGGAAAAATCTTCAAATCTCTTCCCGTAGACATTCTTTATATTGGAATAACTCATTCTATTCTCCATGTCTCTAAGCCTTTTCCTATTTCCTACCCCTTCCTTTGTTCTAATCTGGGTATGTTCCTTCTACTTCACCAATTCTCTCTTCATATATGTCCAATTTTTGGTTTAATCTCTCCTCTGAGCTCTTAATTTCTTTAATGATGGACTTTTTTGTTTTAAAATACTTAGCTTTGCAAATCTACTTGGTCTTTTTCATAATGCCATCTTTTCTAACAACTTTTATGCTTTCCTCTCCCCACCAATCGTTTAAAAAAGATTTTTATTTTTTCCATTATAGTTACAGTGTTACTTTCTACTGTACAGCAAAGTGACCCAGTCATATATATTCTTTTTTCCACATTACCCTCCATTTTTTAAAAGATTCCCATCAATCATTTTAAACATTCTTATTCCATAGTTATCCTGCATTACATGTGTGGAATAACAAAGTGTGCAGACCAACTGCACCTGCAGGCTACTTACACGTAGCACTGCTCTACAATGTGTCAGAAGAACATCTGGGGGGCTCTCTGTGCAGATTTTTGTGACATTGATGACAACTGTGGGTGGACAGCAAAGTGGAGAAGACACTTCTGACAATGGTGGCTTGTATGTGGAGAGCAAGAATCTCTTAAGAAGGTATAATTAACTATTTCAGGTCACAGTCTTCCTTAGCTGGCAACATGAAAAGGAGGAGGCAGGTGGGAATTCAGCAGGTATTGAAAAGGCCACATTACAGTGTAACTTTATAAAAAATCTGACAGGTCTCCTGGTGAAGAATGTTTACTATCACTTGCTTCCTCCATTACTCTAGTCCTCTAATAGGATAGGACAGTAGGCAAAGGGCCAGTGAAGGATACTAATAACAGGCGTTCTCTCGTGGCGCAGAGGGTTAAGGATCCAGCATTGTCACTGTAGTAGCTTGGGGTTCAATCCCTGGCCTGGGAACTTTCACATGCCCGCAGGCCCAGCCAACAACAACGAAAAAGGATACTAATAATAAAAGCTTACAGAAATTTATTTGCAAGTTCTCTTTCCTCATCCCCTGGCAAACAAGAGGATCACATCATACAATGGCATTCATGCTTAGGAACTAGCAAGCGAACACTTAATATTATCCCAACTGAAGCAGGAAGACCAAACTGATGAAAAATATTTCAAAGCCAAATGACTTATGGGTTATCTGCACCATTATTCTCATTATGGAATGCAGGGAACGGATCACACATATACTTAGCATAATGAAATCTAAAATGCACACCTTATTATATTTTGAGTCGTAAACACCACCAACTTAAGACGACAGAATTCCCAGGAATAAGCTTTTTTATTTTTCGTCTTTTTGCCATTTCTTGGGCCGCTCCCGCGGCATGTGGAGGTTCCCAGGCTAGGGGTTGAATTGGAGCTGTAGCCGCCGGCCTACGCCAGAGCCACAGCAATGCGGGATCCGAGCCACGTCTGTGACCTACACCATAGCTCACGGCAACACCGGATCGTTAACCCACTGAGCAAGGGCAGGGATCGAACCCGCAACCTCATGGTTCTTAGTCGGATTCGTTAACCACTGCGCCACGACAGGAACTCCCCAGGAATAAGCTTTAAGGTTTGCCAAAATATGTGTTAGGTGGACTAAATGTCTAAAATGATCTTATGTTACTTTCACCTTAAAGCATCTGAGGCAGGTATGGTCACGACATTGAATATTTCAAACTTTTATTTTTTTTAGTTTTGGTCATACCCACGGCGTGCAAAGTTCCTGGGCAAGGGATTGAACACAGGTCACGGCAGTGACAACGACTGGATCCTTAACTGCTAGACCTCCAGGGAACTCCAATATTTCAAACTTTCATTTTTTCATTTTTATTTTTAGGAGCACACCAGCTGTACATGGAGGTTCTGAGCCTAGGGGTCGAATCAGAGCTGTAGGTGCCAGCCCACGCCACAGCCACAACAATGCCAGATCCAAGCCATGTCTGTGACCTATACCACAGCTCATGGCAACGATGATCCTTAAACCAGCGAGGCCAAGGATTGAACCCGCAACCTCATGGATCCTAGTTGGGTTCGTTATGGCTGAGCCATGAAGGGAACTCCTATTTCAAACTTTTAAACTGCAGTCTTTTTCACTATTAGACTGAGAACTACATTGTTTTCCTACAAGTGTGGTTTATTGTAATCTAAATCCATTCCCCCAAAGACCATTCAACATTTTTACACTATGCTACCCACAGCACGACTATGCTACCCAGAAAAACAAGTGAATAGTTTATTAAGAATTAATAAAGACCACGCTACCCAGAAAAACAAGTGAATAGTTTATTAAGAATTAAATGAGGGTATGGAATGTGATACAGTACAAGTAAGACACTCAAGATGGGTATTATAGTACTACTCACACAAAAAGTTAAATCCCTTCCAAAAAAAAAAAATCACAAGACAAAAGAAAAAACAATTTCATCATTATAAAGTAAGATATTTCATGCAAAATCTTCAAAGAAATCCCCAGCCCCCCCAAATCCCTCAAGCTCCTAACAAACAAAACGCTATCTGAAATATTGCCATGCTAACATATTACCCACAGTATAATCATTCATAGAAAAACAACACACTAATTAAGCAGTGGATCAGATGAAACAACATAGGCTGCAATATCATAAACTCAAAGACCACATGATTTTACATGATAATTCCAGATTCACTCATATAGTGAATAATATGGGCTAAATGTTGAGAGATAAAATACGTAAATATTAACTCCATTAATGCATCTCATTATCTTCTAGTTATAAAACCTGGAAGCTTCCAGAATCTGAAAAATTATATAAAATTTGGCATACTCCACTTGTACTCCAAGAAATGACTTTAGGATCGTATTTGCAATTAATAGAGAGTCATATAAAAGCACTTCATGATCAGGAATTGACCTCTTAAATAATGATCACAATTTACATCATAGGAACAACTCCAGATATGCATTTACTGTGATTAACTCTTACTCAAGACAAGAAACATGATTTTCTAGCACTTTATGTACAAGTTACTGCGGAGGCCCAGTTAATTTAGTTTGAACAAAATGTAAAAAACAAATGTGCACTGGCACAGAGAGTGAAGGAGAACATCTTCATTAACAAAGATTTAAGTAGTTAACAATCTTGCCTTGACTTCTGAGGGAAAAAGAGTCAATAGACTGCCAAGCTGTAACTCATGTCTCAGAACCAAGATGCTTTAGCATATTTCATGGAAAAGATAGCTTTACGTTAAAAAACAGGAATGGCATTTAATGGGACAGTATTCCCCTCTACAGCTGCCAAACAAGCCTGGTCACCAGGTGGTACACAAGCAAAGCATATTTCCAATCGGGCATAACGTCCTAAGGAGGCAACCCAGGAGCAGAAGCACCCATCTCACTGCTCCTGCCCATTCAGGAGGCCAAGAGAGAACTGGGACACCTATATTTCATGGTTTTGGGCTGAGCTTACCTATGGTGTGTAAGAGTAAGGACGAAGAAAAAGAACAGGAAAAAAATACTTAGGAGAAAAAACTACCCACTCCCATTTGCTATTTTTTTTCTCTTTAGATTTAAGGAACAGTTTAGAAAAATTTCAGGATTACCCTTCTCACCTCTGAAATTCAATGTCTTATTTACATTCCATGAAGAGAATACTATAATTGCTGAGTGGCAGGATTTAGCCTCTCTAAAAAATAGAAGAACTTGCTCTAATTTTCCCAAAATGATGTGAGAAAAATTTTCCAATGTGCGACCCAGAGTTTGAGGCCAGTAAAAAAGTGTCTTTAATAATCAGGACCATGATAGTTAGAGCTCTTTGGAATGTGTGTTTTACATAAAAAATTATCACAAATTAAACTCCCAGAGTATTCATGAAACAAGCTGTTAAATAGGAAAGACTTCTAATAAGAGATATATGCTTCCATTAGCAAATTAAATCTGATAAATCAGTCTTTCCCAACAGACAATGTCTCTGCTAACAACTCAACATAGCCTCTGGAATCAAATGTAAAAAGATCACTCAATCATGATGATGCAAGATGAAGTACAGATGAGCAGGACATATGAAAAAAATCTGTAAACCGCTGTAGTTCTAAACAGTAGATTTATATTACAAAGCAATGTAAATAAATATTGGGCTAGTACAAAAGCTCTTATTTACAGTTTTACAAATGAAACTGTATTCAGTGTAAAGGCTGTGCTTTAAAGAACACAGTACTCTATTAGTAAAATGAGTTCTGTTGAGGGGAATTACAGTTTCTGTTAGAATCAATGTATAATGTATAAAAGATTCAAGTTAACTCTGTTTATAATTTAGTACAGACAAACCCAGTTTAACCTGGAATGGCATCTGTTAAAGTGCTGAAAAAACAGGAAATATTTAGAAAACACTGTACATTATTAAAGCTTTATCAAGTCAGAATGCTAAAACTCTTTCACATTTTTTATACTTTTGCCATAGGCTTGTGGACAAGATGATTTTTCTCAGCAAAGGAGTAAAACTTACGAGGCCACCAGCCGCTTAGATGATTTTAGGTTCAGTGGTGTTAGTTTTTTAAAACGACTATTTATCCATCAACCATACCTTCAGGCCTTACAATCTGGTAAGTAATTAAATACTCTGGATAAGCCTGAAAGAGAAAGATTAATTCAAATATTCGTAAACAATTTTTTTGAAATAATTATAAGAATTCTTAATTTTTAGGGAAGAGGTTCTAAATTAGTGGTGTGGATCAGAATCATCAAAGGGCATTTTCTCAAAACAGCCTTTCCTTGATTCCGATCCCTTAGATTTTGAATCAGCAACTCTAGGATGAGTACTAGACATGTGTTTGTCTGTTTTTAATAATTGAGGTGATTCTTTTCTTCTTTTCCCTTATTCTTTTTAGGGCCGCATGTGGGGCATATGGAAATTTCTGGACTAGGGGGTCAAAATGCAGCTGCAGCTGCTGGCCTGTGCCACAGTCACGTTGGATTCGAGCTGCATTTGTGACCTATGGTGCAGCTTGGGGCAACACTGGATCCTTAATCCACTGAGCAAGCCCAGGGATCAAACTCACATCCTCATGGGCACTAGTCGAGTTCTTAACTCTATGAACCACAACAGGAACTCCCAATAACTGAGGTGATTATGATATATATTCCCACTTCAGAACACTGTTCTAGAGATGCTTTTGACTGGGTCTGTGTAACTAAGAGCAAGATGGAATTATACATTTCTTTGCAACATAACTATTAAATATAGGAGTTTGATTAACTATATTTTTACAAAAGCTAAAAAACTCCCTCCAGTATAGCTGACAAAATATGAATAAGGTCTATAGGTTAGATATAATATTATACCAACATGGAGTTCCTGTCGTGGCTCAGTGGAAACCAGCTTGACTAGCATCTATGAGGCTGCAGGTTTGATCCCTGGCCTCGCTCAGTGGGTTAAAGATCCAGCATTGCCATGAGCGGTAGGCCAGTGGCTATAGCTCAGATTTGACCCCTAGCATGGGAACGTCCATATATGCTACACGTATGGCCCTAAAAAGACCAAAAAAAAAAAAAAAAAATGTATCAATGGTATTTTCCTGACTTTTAACAACTTTAAGAGGATGCTCTTGTCTTTAGGAAATACACATTGATGTATTTAAGGTAAAGGAACATGGCTATAACTTACTTGAAAGCATTTCAGGAAAAAAACCTGCATACACACATACTCAGGAGGGAAAGAATGAAGAAGGAGAATGAGAGAATGCTAAAATGTTAACATGTGGAAGATCTGGGTAAAGGGTATAAAGGAATTCTCTTCACTATTTTTGCAACTTTTCTGTAAGTCTAAAATTCAGTTCTTAAGGTAATATATTTTGTCAATTTAAAAGATTAGTAAGAGGTTAAATATCTAAAGCCTTTTTGAAGATGAACAAATAGAATGGAATTACCTGTTCTCCTCTGTAAATAACATATTCAGCTAATGCTAGGCCATTTACACTGGGTCGACCAGTGACTGAATGATGTCCTGGAGGAGAATGTGCCATTTTCATTGCACTGAACTGCAGGAAAGACTTTCCTAAGGTTACCCGGCAAAAGAGCAGCTGTCTGTAACACATAAAAAGGAAAATCACTTTCTCAAGAAAAAGCAGTATATGACAATCTTACATACACTGCATAAGCCTTTTAATGCATTTATATACAAACACTTTTTTTCCCCACCAGTCTGTGGCATCTACACAGGCCTTAGTAGGTTTTTTTGTTCTTTTGTTTTTAAAATTAGAGCCACACTTGTGGCATATGAAAGTTTCCAGGCTAGGGGTCCAATCAGAGCTGCAGCTGCCAGCCTGCATCACAGCCATAGCAATGCAGGATCGGAGCAGCGTCTGTGACCTACACCACAGCTCACAGCAATGCCAGATCCTTAACCCACTGAACAAGGCCAGGGATCAAACCTGCATCCTAACGGACACTTACGTCAGGTTCTTTAACCCACCAAGCCACAAGACACTCTGGCATTAATAGTTTTTAAAGCTCCCTGGGTTATTCCAATGTGCTGTCAAAGCTGAGAACTACGGCTCTAGGGTATCCAGGTCAGAAGCATCACCTAGGAACTTGATAGAAATTCAAGTTCTAGGGCTCTACCCCAGACCACTCAGGAGGCATGGTCTTGGAATTTGTGTTTTAACAAGCCCTCTAGGTTGATTATGAGCTTGCAATGTTTGATGGCTACTGTTTAGAATCTTTACAAGCAGTACCCTAACTACAGAATAATTCTCAATAATTAATCTTACTTGATGGTTTTATCAATTAGGGCCACGTTATTTGAATGATTTTAAAAACTGAGTTAGACTAGGGTAACTAGAAGTAGGAAAAAAATACAAAGTAGTTCCTTGGTAATAATGTGCTTTCTAAAGGGACTGTTGTCTTTTATTATAACTTTTTAAAGTAATAGTATCACAAATTGAGGATTCCACTCTTCCACAGTGGAAGAGAGACTCCCTCATGCATTTCCGGGAAATGATTAGGTCTAGCAAGTAATGACATTTTAGCATTTGAATACTAGATTTTTTTTTTTGGCTATGCCTGCGGTATGCAGAAGTTCCAAGGCCAGGGACTGAACCTGAGCCACAGCAGTGACAAGGCCAGATTATTAACCACTAGGCCACCAGGGTAACTACTAACTCCTGAATACTAGATTTTTTAGAGTCCACAGTCTCATATTTTCAAGGGCCACAATAAAATCTCTTTCATGCCCAGTGATATTTTCCATTCCATATTCTTTAAAGCACCATGTGTTCTAATGGTTAAATAAGCTGAAGAGACCAAGTGCTTTGAACTGTGCTTGGCCTATACAGATCATTTAATTATTAGCTATTATTACTGATGAGAGGGCCAAAAGCAACCTGAAGCATGCCTACCTTGGATATCTAAAGTTGTCAGAAACAATGCCTTGCCCTGAAAATGCCTCCAATGTAAAACCAGTTCTTATTTGATTCTTATCAAAATAAATGAAAACAAGTGATCTCTTACCTGTGACAAATGTAACAAGATCTGTCTTTGTGAACTGGACACCCAGTACCTCCTCCAATTCCATAAACATACTGATTGCTTTTGGAAGAGTTCTCAGCAAAGTAGATCCCAGCTCCAAACATGCCTCCTATGTAGGCATGCCTTTCATCGAAGCCTTTATGGATAATTGCATTCACAAAGGGAGACCCTAAAATGGATAACAATTTATTTTTTTCTTTTTATGGCTGCACCCATAGCATATGGAAGTTCCCATGCCAGGGGGCAAATTGGAGCTGCAGCTTAGAAGTGGCCAAAGTAATCTTTCCACGCTCATTCTCTTCTTTATACCTCTTCTCTCCTATCCATCCACTTCTCTGCCTTTTATCACTTGCTAATACCGGATTCCATCTGCAAATGTGGCGTGTTCCTTCATTCCCTACATATTGACTTTCTTCTTCTTCCTTGCATGTGTGTCAAGAAGGTGCCTAACCTGGGAGGGGGAGGGATGGATTGGGAGTTTGGGACTGGCATATGCACACTGAGGTATATGGAATGACTGGTCAACAGGGACCTGCTGTGGCACAGAGAACTCTACCAAATATTCTGTGTTCTACTTAGGAAAAGAATCTGAAATTGAATGAATGTTTGTATATGTATAACTGAATCACTTGGTTGTAGAGCAGAAGTTATCACAACCTTGTAAGTCAACTATACCTTTCAATAAAACTTCTAAAATGGAAGGCAAAAAAAAAGAAAAAAAAAAAAAAGAAGCTTAACCAAAGGGGTGGAGATACTGAGCAAGGGAACCGGGCCAGGGAGTGGAGTGAGGAAGTGAGTAGAAAAGGCAATATAACAACAGATTCATTAAGATCAGTGCAGAGACTGGAAAATACACTGAATTCCATTTTACAGAAATGCTGAATAGAATAACTTACTTGATCTAACTTGGAAAAACCAAAACCATTTCTTTTTATAAAATAGAATAAAATCATTCATTACAACCATCAAGCCAATACATAAATAAATATTATGCTCTGTGCCAAGAGATTACCATGATCATTTTTAGGGTTTTGGAATGAGAAGTAACATTTAGATATTATATACCAATTCAGTCTGCTATGGCGATTTTACCAGGGGATTGTGAAATTTAAATGCTATGTTTTATAAAACTTTACTCTGCAATCAAAGGCAAATGAAGGCACAGATTGGAGCTATTATAAGCAACGTGTTTGAAGACCTGATAAATACTACATTAACATTCATCTTTGCCATAAACTTGAAAGACCAATCAACACCTGCCAACTTGCAACATAAACAGGAAATTTCAAGAATGACAAGTAATGGTGCTTTCAATTCAACAAAAGTTCTCAGAAAACTCCTCAGATTCAATGATAACGGCTCTTTTAACTGAAGTTAAATGCAGTCTTGACACTTAGAGAATAATTTAAAGTCAGAATAGGATGTATACATTCTTCTAAAGCAATTTTCAGAGCTTATTTTGATTTTAATTTTAATTCAATCAAGCAGTTAAAAGTAAAACGCACCATTTTTTCAGAGTAACTATATAATAAAACCTATTATACAAAGAAAAAATGAATAAGTCAACATTCTTACTCTATATTTTTCCCATTAAGATAGCCTATTTATAAACCATTCATTGTAAAATACAGAAATTCAAAACAGGTTGAAAATATAAATATAAATGTTAAAATCAACCAAAATAATTTTTATTAAAAAAAAATGAGATGTAGAGGAGGATGATGGTACAGTAGAGGAGAGGAATCTTACCATGAAATAGCATTCTTTCATTTGCATGGTTGTGGTTTTCCTCAGAAACTTCTTTTCTCCTGTGAGTATATCTTTCCCACAGTTTCTTGTTACAAACTTTCTGAATCTATAAACGGAAACGAGAAAAATAAAATCTTCAGGTCACAATAATTGTTTAACCACTTGTTAATTTTAACCAAAAATGAGCCCCATATGGCTAGAAAAGAAGCTAAACTTTTTTTTCTGAAAGACAAATTATGTGTTATTTTTAGTCAGCTAAAAAATTTGGCCCAACTATAAAGACGAAAATAGTTACATTTTCAAAATCAAAAACTACAAACGGCAAAAAAGCTATATAGAGTCTTATATAAAGGTCAAGAGAACTGTAAGCTGATTAAAATACTTCTGTTCTCATTACTTTAGTATCATCACTAAAAAATTCCAAATAAGACAGGCTGAGTTCTGTATAGAAGTATAAGAAAGAGAAGAGCATCTTTGCCCCACTGCTTTATCTGGCTCAAAGGACCATCTCTGTTTTTAATTAAAAGCATTTGAAATAGCCACACCAAACACATACACACCAATGTCCCTATCTGCTCCTTCTGCCTTTCCCTATCTCTCCGAGTCCTATAATTTTTATCTGGAGGAGAGTTAAAGATGGATGCTAGTTTCATTAGTATTTCCAGGGTCGAAATTTACAATCTTAGTACTGGTTCCTAGCTATATTTAAGGGTGCTACAGCCCCCTGCTGGTCCGACAACAGCAGCTG
The DNA here is from genome assembly GCF_054392235.1 of Sus scrofa. Lineage (NCBI taxonomy): Eukaryota > Metazoa > Chordata > Mammalia > Artiodactyla > Suidae > Sus > Sus scrofa. Next base: position 125,659,191 of record NC_139396.1, on the reverse strand, counting down.
GTGGTTTTAGTCTTGGTTGAAATTAACTCAGAGTACCATACAGCCATAAAATCAAGGAACAAAACTGACATAAACAGATCTAGTTAATGTTGAAAAAAAAAAAGGAATAAAAATAAGTTTTATAATCGCAACTGATAAAAAAATTCATTAAATATTGTATTAACGTACTTTTAAAGAGGAAGGAAAGAACTTTTTTTTTCAAATTCAGTAATTCTGGAAATCAAACACATATTCTCTCTTGCCCTTACCTTTAACAAACATCTACACATTTTGTTCCTGCTTGCAGACAATATGGACTTGAATGAAATTTCCCTGTAGTAGGCATAATTATTTGTCTTGCTAAAAATTGACACATATGTTGATGAATAGAAATTCCAAGATGTCATTCTTATGTCATACTATGATATGAACTAATGAAAACAGTTCTCAAAATAATGACCCTCTCACTTGAATAATGTACACTCATTTTAAATCAACTGATTTTTAATAGTATGAACACAGCAATCCTGATGAATATTTTAAAGTATTTGCTGATTCAAAAAAAATAACATCTACTACTATACTCATAATAGTATATTATTATGAAATGGTAGTACAACGCAGCTGAGAGATTTGATACTATTAACTTTTGAGTTTAAACTTCAGGTATTAGCAAGATATTGGCTACTTTTTAATTCTAAGTCATATTTATGATTATTAAGACTATATCAATGTGGTTAATATAAAATCATTATACATCTTGGAATTCCCGTCACAGCGCAGCAGTTAACAAACCCGACTAGTATCCATGAGGACGTGGGTTTGATCCCTGGCCTTGCTCAGTGGATTACGGATCTGGCATTGCCGTGAGCTGTGGTATAGGTTGCAGAAACAGTTTGGACCCAGAGTTTAGCCTGGAAATCTCCATATGCTGTGGCTGTGGCCACACACACACACACACACACACACACATCATTATACATCTCAAGTAGAGTATGCACTTTTGCTTGCTACATAGCAACCCCCCTCCCAAAAAACCCCCAGCAAAGTTGGAAAAGGTCCTGAGAAGAGTAATTGATTCTTTTTTTTTTTTTTTTTGTCTTTTTGTCTTTTCTAGGGCTGCACCTGCAGCATATGGAGGTTTCCCAGGCTAGGGGTCTAATTGGAGCTGTAGACGCTGGCCTACACCACAGCCAGAGCAACGGAGGATCCAAGCCACCTCTGTGACCTACATCACAGCTCACTGGCAACGCCAGAACCTTAACCCACTAAGCAAGGCCAGGGATCTAACCAGTAATCTCATGGTTCCTAGTTGGATTTGTTAACCACTGAATCATGATGGGAACTGCACTGATTCTTTAATTACTTGTAAAAGACTGTTTTGGGAAAGATGGAAGGTATAGAGGGCATATTACTGAAATTACAAAAAAGTGGTATGTATGGGGACTCTCAGAAATCTGGAGTAGTTACACATAGGATAAGTTCAAAACAAACAAAAAAAATACCTATAAAGATAGGAGTCCTCCCATGAGCCACAAAAATTTCAACTTTGTGGGAGTTCCTGTTGTGACTAATCAGAAAATGAACCCAATTAGTATCCATGAGGATGTGGGTTTGATCCCTGGCCCTGCTCAGTGGGTTATGGATCTGGCGTTTCTGTGAACTGTGGTCTAGGTTACAAACTCGGTTCTGATCCCACATTGCTGTGGCTGTGGCATAGGCCAGCAGCTGCAGCTCCGACTGGACTCCTAGCCTGGGACCTTCCATATGCTGCTGATGTGGCCCTAAAAAGCAAAAAAAATTCAACCTTGTTACAATGGAGTGCCCTAATAGTAGCTTATATATTTAAAGTCCTAAACCTATAGGATTTATTTTTACCCTGTGATAAATTTTACCCTTAAACTTAAATATTCAGCAGGGGCTGAATTACTGTTTATGAAAATAGTACAGGGACTTGAGGATCTTAAATTTCCAAGGACATATTCTTTCTCCAAAATATCCTTCGATACCATGTGAAAGACTTACTGTGCTGCACAGATCCTTCTATTCTCTGCTTCAGGGTTTGAAAACTATGGTCCCAGCAAACTATTTTCACAAACTTATTACCTTGAGAATATTGTATCTGTTGAAGATTCCACCTGCATGGCCTCCATCCCTGTGCTCTCGGACTGTACTTTGCATCTGATGGAAAAAAATATTTCAAATATATGTGCATTAGCTTTTATGTTTTTCCTGATTTAGAGAACATGATTTTTGACTCATGATTCTATTTTTGAGAATACAAAACCAGTTTTTAATATTTTTGTTGTTTAAGGAATGAGTTCTGTAAGTTCTGTAAAACAAATACTGTTTTCTAGAGATAGCTGTTAGATGGTACAATTCAAAGAGCCTGTCTTTCAACTAAACAATAAACTAGAAAGAACCACACACACAAACTAAAGGAAGAAAAAGAAACAAGCAAGTGCATAGGTGCACTAAACCTATAAAGCACAATTTGCATTCTGTTGAGAGTTGGGAATTTCTTGAGCTTTAGAGCTCTATAAAGTTTTAGTCAACTGTTTATCTTAGTGCTCAACTCACACATACAGGGTGTGGTGTTCTTCGAAGTGCATGACACTATTCAAAGATTTTGACAGATTCAAGAATTTTTGGGAAAGCCAAAAAAAAAAAAATTTCCTGGATAAGTAGCATCCACATGTTCTGGGTCTTGTCAAGATCCTGGACTTTGCAACTGCCTTCATGAAGGGAGGGAATATTAGCAATTTCTTCAATAGAATCCTATGTTAGTATTAACTGTAATGCTGAACCACATTATTAGGATTAAGGTTTACTGAAATGGTGTAGCTTAAATACTGATTTCAGAAGCTTTCCAGGTGGTATAGAATATAGTGACAGTTTAAAAAACCCTGCAAAATGTTCAAGTAGATCTGGAAGCTTCTGGGAAATTTAGCTACTAAACCAGCATTTATTTAAGGTATTTACCTCTTCCTCCACAGACTGAAACTCTTTATCATCAGGAGACAGATCTATGAGAATTGTTCCACTTCCAGAGGTGTTCAGAGTTAAGTATGGATTAAGACCTAGCAAATGAAATCAGAAATTAAAAAAAAAAAAAGGTAAACAAAACCAATTAGCATCAGCCCAAAATAACCACGTCAGCAAGGTGAGTGACTGTCAGAAGCTTGCCACCGGTTCCACTTAGCATATTGGGTATAATATAGAATCCTGCCTTCAAATGAAGATGAGGAAGGTGGTAACTTTATGTAGGAAAGTGACCCTGATGTGGTAGATCAGACACAGTCATTCTGTGCCATAACGTTGCTACTCCATGTAGGAACGAATGTTCCTATCCAATTGTAGCTGGTAGCTCTGCCTCTTAGGGGCAGCATATTTGTCTCTGTCATGGTTTCCTGAGCCTTTCAAGACAGTTTTAATTGCATTTCTACCAGATCCATGTGTTTTCTAGTAGAGTAACAATGTCAGTACAAAACTGAAGGTCTAGTTCCTCTTCATACTAACATTCTAAGGAGCCATGAGTTTTCCCTCCTCTTTATCATATAAAGATTATCTCATAAAATTTTATTTTCTATACTAGAAATGTCAAAGGTTATCTCAAATTTTAAACATTTTGCCCTAGTATATCCCAGGCAAGTAAAGTATATCTACCTTTAATCAATCCTCTCCTAGAATTCCAGTTTAAAGCATTCCTTAGCTTGTACCACCTGATTTTCTCTTTTTTTTTCTTTTTAGGGCCGCACCCATGGCGTATGGAAGTTCCCAGGCTAGAGGTTGAACTGGAGCTGCAGCTGCCAGCCTATACCACAGCATAGCAACTTGGGATCAGAGCCATGTCTGCGACCTATACCACAGCTGATGGTAACACGAGATCCTTAACCCACTGAGCAAAGCTGGGGATTGAACGCACATCCTCATGGATAGTGGTCAGGTTTGCTACTGCTGAGCCACAATAGGAACTCCCCACCTAATTTTCAAAGCTCTCTTTTTTCTTCTTCCAGAGATGGGCCCTATCCTGGATAGCATACATTCTTCCCTAAAAATTCCCTCATTTTTGCTAATGGAGGTGTATCTTTAACTTCAGCTGTACAGCCAGGTCTTCAATTATAGGATACTTCTAACCTTGGGGTCTATCACTCTCTCACAGCTTAACAATGAACCTAAAATGTGGTTACGACACCTAAAACAATTCACCTTTTATACCCTGAACCTTACATACAGGAAATGTTAACAACTGGTAAACAAATACAATTTTCATTTTCCTTAACTATCAACATTCAAGAGAAATAAAAATATTATTCAATGTTGTTTCACTAAGTTTCCTCATTGCTGTTTTCCAACAATTTTACTGCAACAGTTTAGAATTTAACTATTTACAACAAAAGAGATTTACGACATTACTTCATAGGCAGGCTTGAACACCTAGTCATCACCTATTACATTACCTTAAGTTAAGAGAGATCCAAGTTCCAGATCTTTTAAAACCGTACAGTTTTAGAGCTATAATAACTTCAAAAGTGAATGGAAATAACAGAAACAACTTCAGAGCTGAAGCAATGCCCACATTTCTGAATGGCCAAGAAAGTTTACTTAGGTTCATAGAGTTAAAGGCAGCAGCTCAGGAAGCCTAACAGTAGTACACTTAGGATTTGTTCCCAGGTTTCAGGAATTCTAATCAGTACTCTTCTTATTAAATACACTCTTATGAATTTTTAAAATAATCATTCAGTAAGCTGAGGGCTGCCTTTTTGCAAACTGTTAAACTGATAATAGCAATGATTTAAAATGAGATACCTTGTTGTCCAGAGATGAGTCTCTCAACTCCTTTAATTAGCTTGTGTCTATGTCCATAAGCATTGATTCCAATCTCCTTTAGTTCTTTGTGCCCCATCTCAACTAATACATCCAAAGTGATCTTACAAAAGAGGATGAAACTGTTTAGAAGACTTGTTTAGACGACATTCATGTATTAGTGGTCTCACAATGTATTAAGACATACATGTGTTTCAGATTATTTTGAACAATTTATAAACAAAATCACACTAGTTATTAAACTGAAATTGAAAAGCTGCAGCTAATTAAACAGAACGCTGAGTCAAAAACTACCAAAAATACCAGTATTTTCATTCAGCATAAGAACCTGAACAGAAATGAACTACAAAACAAAAATACATTTTTTCAAATTAATCACATTTAGGCACACTATTTTATCTTTCACCATCACTCTGCATCCAAACTATACAATGTCTTAATGTAATGTTTCTACAAACTGAACTACATTGATATTTCAGCAGCACTGTTCAAACTATTCCTTTTACCTCAAATATATTATTCCCACTTAGTGAGACTAAAGACATTTAAAAAATCCTCGACAATTAAGATTTCCTTTCTTTGAATTTCTAATTTCTAAGCCAAACACTTAAATCTTCATATGTTCTTGCTATAGCTCTATAACTAGATCAAAAGTTCCTTTGGGGTTTGAGTCTATAGTAATTATATTTTCTAAAATTAAAAAAAAAAAATCAGTAAATGTATTCTGTCAGAATACTTTAAAACTTTAAATTGGGGCTGTTCTAGAAAAGCCCAGATATACAGTTGGTCTATCTATATGCCTCCTCACAGTGGCTAGCAAAGTCTTAGGCTTAGAGTGGCTAGTGACTGACACAAGTGAACTGAACAAATTGAGCTCAAGGAGAACTCACTTTTAAGAACTGAATAAGCTAAATATTTTCAAATTCAAGAAAGCTATTTTACTGTTACAACATGAGAATCAATTTTTAGGTGCTAATAAACTAAACAAATATTGTAAGATAAAGCCAAATTAGAAGAGTGACTGATTTCCAGGCTAAAAAAAAAACAAACACCCTCCTCACCAATAGGCTGAATGGTTCAGAGCATTTTAAGTATGCCTGTTTTCCCTTTGAGGTTCCAAAAAACACCAAACCAAGCAAAACAATTCATGCTATTTACCTGTTCTCTCTCAAATATATCCATTAGGTGTTCAAGCCCAAGATTCCTTACAAACTGAGTTATGCTAAAATCTACTCCTGGCACTAGAAAATAAAAGAATCAGAACACAGAATTTCATATCAGAATAATGTATATTAACATTATAAAGCAAAGTTTTGTACTATTATTATATGCATGAAAAGTATAAAAATAAACAAAATATTAATAGCATTCAGGATATAATATTAAACATAACATCAAAAATTTCAGAGAAAGCTATAAAGTTTCCACATCATTAGAAGAGTTAACCAATGGGGGCACTTGCATGTTACAAAGAAATCTAGTCTTTTAAAAAATTTGTATATATATATATTTTTTTGGTCTTTTTGCCTTTTCTAGGGCCGTTCCTGCGGCATATGGAGGTTCCCAGGCTAGGGGTCTAACTGGAGCTGTAGCCTTTGGCCTACACCACACCACAGCCATAGCAACGCGGGATCTGAGTCGAAACTGCAACCTACACCACAGCTCAGGGCAATGCCGGATCCTTTAACCCACCGAGCAAGGCCAGGGACCGAACCCGCAACTTCATGGTTCCTAGTTGGATTCGTTAACCACTGCGCCACGACAGGAACTCCAAAATTTGTATTTTTAACTGTATCTTTAAAATAAGTTTTTACATAGATTAACAATGTTATGTCAATCATATCTTAATTAAAAAAACAAAGTTTCCTTATCTTTGAGGATGTAAAGCTACTTTACAAAAAAGGTTTATGAAAACATGTTCCACAAGAGAAAGATGAATTTTAACAGGCAAAAGGTAAAGGGAACAGCTTTACAGAGACTGGCCTAAGACCTTCCACGTGCTGTGGGCCTGCCAGGAAAAAAAAAAAGCAATATCCAAAATTAGATATTTTGATGTGGGGTTAAAAATATTTCATAATTCTATAATAACACACTGGAAGAGGTAAATAAAGGCATAACTACTCAACCAAAAAAGACTTCTATATCTTCCAAAATGCCTATTTATTACATCTATAGAGCAGGTTAGCAACAGAACACTCATCAAGTCTGAACTTAAAGGGAGAAATTTCATTAGGAATTCTAGGGAGTTCCCGTGTGTGTGGTGCAGTGGAAATGAATCCGACTAGGAACCATGTTGCGGGTTTGATCCCTGGCCTTGCTCAGTGGGTTAAAAGATCCAGAGTTGCTGTGAGCTGTGGTATAGGTTGCAGACGCGGCTAGGATCTGGCGTGGCTGTGGCTGTGGCTGTGGAGGAGGCCAGCAGCAACAGCTCCAATTAGACCCCAAGTTCCCACCTCCACATGCCACAGGTATGGCCCAAAAAAAAGCAAAAAAAAAAAAAAAAAAGCAAAAAAAAAGAAAAAAGAATTCTAATAACAATGTGACGAAAACAATAAAAGACTAAAACTTTTTGGCTATGGTAATTAATCCGATACTGACAGCTGTATTTAAGGATAAAAAATGACTTTTTTGCTATAATACTAATTATTTTGGCTGAATGACTCACCTTCCTTTTTCTCCAAACTGGAAGCTCCCTCTGTTCCACTTGAACTAACTACTGAAGACAGTTCAGAAAAACTCCCAGATAAGTTGTCAAGACTGCTGGCTGCAGAAAGGCTTGATGGGCTGGATGGACCTGAAGATAGAGCATCTGCAGTGGCCCCTGGACTTCTCACTCCATTGAGCACTTGAGGTTTATAACATGAAGGCAGAGCAGAAGGAGGCATGGCTGCTGTCAGGAGAGCGCTGACATCATCTGCCTAGGGTACATGTCAGAGAGAGATGAAATCTGCAATAAGCGAGTTTAAAAATTCTACTATACCCCATATAACATTAAAAAATATGACAAAAATCCAGCAGATTTACACTAGTATTGCTTGTTACATAAAGTTATTTAAAAATGTGAACCAAATTAAGTGCTATTCAGCTAAACTGTTATTAAACATAAAACATAATACAGAAATCTATTCCACGACATACAAAACAGAACAGTTAAAAGTAACAAAGCAAGAAAAAAAAAACCCTAAGATACCATGATTGAAAAGCACTGAAATGAATTATATAAATTTTAAAAGGCAAGAAGGATTAGCAATGAGATCCTGCTGTGTAGCACCGGGAACTATGTCTAGACACTTATGATGGAGCATGATAATGTGAGAAAATAGAATGTGTACATGTATGTGTAACTGGGGCACCATGCTGCAGAGTAGATAAAAAAACTGTATTGGGGAAATAACAATTAAAAAAACAAAAAAAATTTAAAAATTTAAAAAACCCAAACTTTTAAAGGCAATCATTCTGAAGAAGTAATTCAATTTACACAAAACTTTAGCAAACAAAATAACTTTATATTTTTTTGGAAAATATCCAGCAATATATTTGTCCCTCAAAATTGAACATTTGGAAGGGCAGGAAACAAAGATAATCATTTTAATCAAATCTGCAAGAATGGAAAAAAAAAACCCCAAATTTATTGGTATATTAGTTTGTTTAATTAGTGACAAATAGTACTCTTTTACAATGCTCAATTAAGACACTAAGTAGTTAACATCTAGCAAGATGTAAATCAGTACTTGTTTTTATGGCTAATCATTTATACTTTTTTAATCCTCATCTTTTTCTTCCCCTGAATCTGAGGACTCCCATGACACTGAGTTGGCATATAGCACTCAAAAATAATATTAAGAAATAGCAACAACAACAACAACAAAAAGACGAAAGACAAAAAAAAAAAAAAAAAAAAAAAATATTAGCACAATTTATTGGATGCTTTTTATGTACCTGATACCATGCCAGGAACTTTAAGTATACCACCTCGTTTTATTACCAGATTAACCAGATACATTTTATCCCCATTTATAGATTAGATAATTTGAGGTTTAGAGGTTAGGCAATTTGCAAGCTAAGTGGTAGAGCTGGAATTCTAAGGCAAGTCTGTTTGACTTTAAAGCCCATGCATGTTCTCTAGAATACTCTGTTTCAATGTCACTTAATTATATATGGTGGACTAACATATTCACAGAATGAATTAGAAAAGTTCACTTCTAAAGCAGTTTGGAACTGGAAGGACATTTCCCTGAAGAAATAATGTTGCAAATATGGTTGGGTGTCAACCTGCTGAGAAAATTCTATTCAACCCCAACTAGGTCAGGCGCTCAATGTAATCCCTCAATGTAATTGCAACAGTGGAATTGCACTCTCAGTAGAAAGTAGTCTGCAGGAGAGACTCCCCTTCCTTTCCACCTCAAGAAGAATTTCTTCTCTCTTTCCCTCCACTGTTCTGGGTCAATGTCCTCACTGGCAGAGGCAAGACAGGCACCCGAATCACAGAGGCCAAAGGATGGGTGGAGGCCACAATGGAGATACCTCCAGGAGCTTCCTTGGGAGAGGAAGGAAAAAAAGGACTTCCCATGGAAAAGTGGAGGAACAAATTTGTTTCATGAACAGTTTTCCAACAAAATCTTTGGGATGAGACATTGTTTGGAGGGAAGAAAGCTCTGTTGAGGCAGGCTTTGCGACTGCACCCTGAGGGCAATGTTTCTAGCTGGGGAAGTTCCTAAGGACCCACAGGGATGTACTCTGTGCCCTATGCACTGTAATGGCATTCACTGAGGGCCTTGCCTGTTTTGTTTCCCAACTGATGTAAACATCTATATCTTATTCTTCTCTTCCCACTTCTAAAAATACTCAGCATACAATAACTAAGGGATACTTCTACTATTACTTACTTATTTACTTACCAAAGAGGTCCTAAATTTAAATTAGGCTAAAGACCAGATTTTGCCACATTCACTGTAAAGACATTTTGTACATACCAAGTGAATTTTAAAAAGTCAGGAAAGCACTGAGATTTTTTCAGAGTCCATCACTTACTGAAACTAAATCTAAAGGTGTTTGTCCTTCTTGATTTTTAAGAGTAGGATCAGCTCCATGGGCCAACAATAAAGCACAAAGCTGTGTTCGTCCCTTTTGGGCTGCTTCGTGCAAAGGTGTGAAAGCCCACTTGTCCGTAGCATTGACACATGCGTTATACTTTATTAGTAAAGCTGCGACATCTACATGCTGTAAGAGAAAACACTCCTGTCACAGTCTGATATATTTTATCACACTTTAGTTCTTAAAAAGAAACTAGTTCAATATATATATATATTTTTTTTTCCCCCCCAAGGTTTCAAACTTACTTAAGAAATGAAAAACTCATCACCCTAACTTATGGGCAGTTAATTAAAAATTACAGTAGACATTTTAATAACTTGAGAAACTAGAAAATAGTTAAGAATTCTACAGAGGAGGGAACTAAACTAATAGGATCTTTTTTTTTTTTTTTTTTTTTGGTCTTTTTGCCTTTTCTAGAGCCACTCCCTTGGCATATGGAGGTTCCCAGGCTAGGGGTCTAATCAGAGCTGTAGCTGCCGGCCTACGCCACAGCCAGAGCAACGTGGGATCCGAGCTGCGTCTGCGACCTACACCACAGCTCACGGCAATGCCAGATCCTTAACCCACTGAGAGAGGCTAGGGATCAAACCCATAACCTCATGGTTCCTAGTTGGATTCGTTAACCAGAGCCATGGGAACTCCTAGGATCTTAATAATTTCTCATTTATTTGTTATAAATAGCAACCTTCCTCAATTATTCATTTGAAAATGGTCAATACTGATGACTAACATTGAAAGTTATTAAAAAGCAAAACAACAAATCTGATCTCTAAAGATTTGTATGAATTCTAGTGGGTTTTCTGGGCCCTAACAAATAAACAAGATCAGCAACATCTCACTGAAAATATGAGGTACGTGCTAAAGACCGTAGTGACAAAAGACAAAACATGCTGCATTCTATGTAAAGGAGCAGGAACCCATGAGGCTTTCCTGGGGCAGCCCCTTCCCCCATATCCTCTGCTTCTTGGAGGTTTACAGGACCCTCTGCAGACAGCTACAAGAACAAAGGACTTCTGCACCAAGACATCTGCAGCAACCAACAATGCCCCTCCCTCGCCTTGCCTTTAAAAATGCTTTGCAATTTTGGTTTGGGAAGTTTGGGATATTCTGGGGGCTTGAGCCACCAGTCTTCCTGCATGGCCCTGGAATACACCTTTCTCTGCTCCAAACTCCAACATTTCTATTTCGGTTTGGTTGGACTCACTGTGTGCACTCAGACCTGTGCTAAGAGCTACAATAGATTCAGAATTGAAACTTGAAAGTTAACTTAACTTCTTTAGCTCTCTTATTTACTTCTCTGTAAAATGAGAAAGTCAACCTTAATTCCCTTTGAACGGCAATTATGACTTTCATTTTGAAAATTTCAGATTTTTAAAAGTAACACAAAAGAACTTACCCCATAAGATGCTGCATTGTGTAAAGGAATAAGTCCTCCTTTGTCTTGAGCATTCACATCAGCTCCATGTTGTAGCAGATATTCTGCAACTTCTAAATTATTATAACCAGCTAATTTAGAAAAGAAGTAAAATTACTTTCACCTGTTAGTATAAAAAGTAGTTACATATATGTATATACTTATATATTAAGAGCAGACTTTTTTTTTTTGGGCCATGTGCCTGTGGCATATACAAATTCCTGGGCCAGGGATCCAACCTGAGCCACAACAGTGATAATGCCTGATCCTTAACTGCCAGAAAACTCCCAAGAACTGGGAGCTTTGAGTGATGATACCCATTTGTTTTAGAGACTCAAAAGTTATATTAAGTGATTTACTTAAATCTTTCCTTTTAAAACCTTCTTACCAAAGTCCCTGCCTTCATGGTTGCTGTATACACAACTTCCTGAACTCAGGTACATGGTCTCAAGGCTGCAAGCAAAAGGCATCCAATCATATAAAAGTCAACTTAGGAACACAAGTGGCTGGCAGAGCAGAAGACAACACACCAGTGTGGGTCTCAGGGTCCCATTTTCCCAGGAGGCTACGATGTAGGACATGCTTTTTGCTGGAGAGAACATAGGGGTACACATTTCTACAAGTCTGGCAGCAGAACCTATTGCTGCTAAAACCATGAAGTAAAACTTAGTAAAATGTACCACTTTGTATAGCACAGGGAACTATAACTAGTCACCTGTGATGGAACATGATGGAGGATAATGTGAGAAAAAGAATGTGTATGTGTGTGGCGGGGGGGGAGAGAGAGACTGGGTCACTCTGCTGTGCAGTAGAAAACTGACAGACCACTGTAAACCAATTATAATGGAAATAATAAAAATCATTGAAAATAAAATACAATGTACCATAACTCTCCAGTTGTCATCTTAGCAATGGTCAGCTATCTTAGTATATGTTCATGGGTCAAGTACTTAGATTTTATCTGACATATAATCATAGTGTGAAAAGCAAATCTGGAACTTAACTTTGCCAACATAAAACCAGAAATCACTTGAAACTTTAAATGTTCTAGATAAGCTACCATAAAGATACGTGAAGTCAATATAAATAAATATGGACAGTACAATTCAAATCAGAGGTCAGGCCACATCTTGTTTTACACAGACTAGAAATTCCTGATTGCCAGTGAAGGAGAAAAGCTTTTTCTCACCTTGTTAGTATTTGTGGCTCATCACTTCCAAAATGCTCAAAAAGACACATAGATGGAGTAATTCTTTCCCCTGAACAGAGGGGTCCCAACTTACACGGGGTCATACTTTAAAGATATAAACCACATATACTAAAACAATTTCTTAAACACTAGGTGCAGTGGGAGACTAAAAAGGAACTGTAAGAAGCGTATACTTCAGTCTCCCACACTTCACAAAAGGGTAGAACCTGCAGCACATTTAGGTTCCTGAGCCAAGGATGAAATCTGAGCCTCAGCTGTGACCTACACCACAGCTGCAGCAATGCCAGGTCTGTAACTTACCATGCCACAGTGGGAACTCCCCCTTTCTCTTTTTAAACCATGTGTATTTAGATAAACTTGTATGAGTCAAATATGCCTATACTGCAACTCCACTTAAGTATTAGCTGCAGCTCAGTGATTTTAATGGCTCATTCCCTAGTATCGTCAATGCAGCTGAAAAAGTTGTACTGAAATCACAATACGCCTACCTGCAAGGAAGACATACACTATGACAATTTTGTGAGTGAAAACTTAGAACAAATGTCATGTACTCAACTGTATTCAGCAAATTTCCTATGTTGAAGCCCTAAGCACTAGTACCTGAGAATGTGACTGTGTTTGGAGGTAAGGCCTTCAAAGGGGTAATTAAGCTAAAAGCAAGGCTATTAGGGTCAGCTCTATTCTAAACCCACTGTTGTCTTTATAAAAGGAAGATTTTTAGGACAGAGAGACATCAGTATGCGCATATGTAGAGAAAAGGCCACGTGAGGACACAGGGAGCAGGTGGTCACCTGCAAGCCAGGAAGAGAGACCTCAGGAGAAACCAATCCTTGCCAACATCTCTAGAACTGTGAGAAAATTCATTTCTGTTGTCTAAGCCATCTAGTCTGTGGTAATTTAAGGCAGGCCTAACAAACTAATACAACAAATAACTTTGGCAAGAGGTTTATGTAACTTCTGAAAAGTCTTGGCTTGTGCCTAACAGCTATCATCAGAAGAATGGAAAGCTTCCCAAGAGGAAGGCCAGCTCAAGCAAGCATATTTTTAGTTTCTGTAGGCAAAACACACTCATCAGGAGTTCCCATCATGGCGCAGTGGCTAACAAATCCGACTAGGAACCATGAGGTTGCGGGTTCGGTCCCTGGCCTTGCTCGGTGGGTTAAGGATCTGGTGTTGCCGTGAGCTGTGGTGTGGGTCACAGATGTGGCTTGGATCCCACACTGCTGTGGCTCTGGCATAGGCTGGTGGCTACAGCTCCTTTTCGACCCCTAGCCTGGGAACCTCCATATGCCGTGGGAGCAGTTCAAGAAATAGCAAAAAAAAAAAAAAAAAGAGAGAGAAACAAAACACACTCATCAAAGATGATTCAAATATTATGATTACCTAGAATAAATGTTCCAAAACACAGTGACTGGCAGAGCCTCTTTCAACTGCTCTTACTAAATACAACATGCTAGTACTAGAGTATAATGGTGGTATTAGAGGATATTTGATTTGAATCATTCAAGTTTACTTAGAGGAAGCATTTTACTCAGGTAAAACGAAGCATAGAGGTCACCAGCCTCAGTCTGTGACACTGCACTGACTTACCCGCTAAATGTAAAGGTGTCGAATGTCGGCCTTGGGTATCACGGCAATTTACATTATCTGGTGAAGACAACTTCTTTACTCTGGCTAAACAACCCTTCTTGGCAGCATCCAACAAAGCTGCATCTCCCCTAAGTAGATCCTGGATATCTGTATCTCCGTCTTTAACAAGATCCAAAGGAGTATTTCCATCCCTGTTTTTCTTTGTGGGGTCTGCCCCATGCTGGGCATGTGAAAAACATAAAGGGGGGAACTGGCTTAATTTTGCCCTTGGTCAATGAGAAAACAGTCAATGTAACCATACCATATTTTAAACAGAGATTCCACCTTAAAGATTAATGTGACTGTTATTCATGTTTAGTTTAATAAGCAAAAAATTATAATAATATAGTCAAGACTTTAAACTACATTCAAAACAAGGTAGTATTTCATTAGAAATGACCTTTTGCACATGCTATTTTTAGATTTTACAACCATATTTCAATGTTTGTACAAAGTATAAATTTAACTACACTTCTTTTTATTGTAAAATATCTACATGGTGCCAGTATAGATCTATCAGTGTACTACTGATTTCATTAGTGCTTAAAAAAAAAAAAAATCTGGCTTACAGGAGTTCCTAATGTGGTGCAAAAGGATTGGCAGCATCTCTGCCGTGCCAAGATGCAGTTCAATCCCCAGCCTGACACAGTGGGCTAAAGGATCTGGCATTGCTGCAGCTGTAGCATAGGTCGCAACTGTGGCTCAGATCTGATCTCTGGCCCGGGAACTCCATATGCTGTGGGGGCCAAAAAAAAAAAAAAAAAAAAAAAAACACCTTCCCCAAAACAAAAGACCTGGCTTAGAGTATTCATATTTATTCTGAAATCTAGGTACAGAATTGGCTAACTTTGATTCTTATCCCCTTACTGGTTTAAGTTTACATCAGAGGTATTGAAATACCATATTCTACAAAATGCGTCCTGTCCACAGTAAGTTCTTAAATATACCTGGAGCAGAAGTTTGCAAATTTCATATTTTCCTTTCGCTGCAGCTTCATGTAAGGGTGTAAATTTCCATAAGTCAGCGACATTAACTACTGCTCCATGCTTAACAAGAAGTTCTGCAACTTCATAATGTCCGTAAGAACACGCATTGTGTAAAGGTACAAGGCCTCTGAAATGAAAAGTTAAATAAGTAACACAACACAAAAATATATTTTAACTTAATTGCATTTAGTTGATAAATTTCTTGAATTGCATAAGGCATTTTCCTGATTGTATTTTAATTAATTAATTAATTAATTTTTGTCTTTTTGCCTTTTCTAGGCCTGCTCCCTCGGCATGTGGAGGTTCCCGGGCTAGGGGTTGAATAGGAGGGGTAGCCACCGGCCTACTCCAGAGTCACAGCAACTCAGGATCTGAGCCGCATCTGCAACCTACACCACAGCTCACGGTAATGCTGGATCCTTAACCCACTGAGTGAGGCCAGGGACCGAACCTGCAACCTCATGGTTCCTAGTCAGATTCGTTAACCACTGTGCCATGATGGGAACTCCTGATTGTATTTTATAGAACCCAAAACATTTATCTAAAGCAGAAATGGAATTAACTTTGCAGGAAAAGGCAGGAAAGAAATTTTAAAAATATTTAAAACTGCAGAGGAGTTTCCATTGTGGCTCAGGGGGTTAAGAACCCTACATAGCGTCTATGAGGATGCATGTTCGATCCCTGGTCTTACTCATCAGCTTAAGGATCCAGAGTTGCTGTGGCTGTGGCATAGGCCAGGAGCAGCAGCTCTAATTCAACCCCTAGCCTGGGAACTTCCACATGCCACGGGTGTGGCTGTATTTTTTTTTTTTTTTTTTTGTCTTTTCAGGGCCTCACCAGTGGCATGTGGTGGTTCCCAGGCTAGGGGTCAAATTGGAGCTATAGCTGCCAGCCTACAGCTCAGCCACAGCAACACAGGATCTGAGCCTCGTCTACAACCTATGCCACAGCTCAGAGCAATGCCAGATCCTTAACCCATTGAGCAAGGCCAGGGATCGAACCTGCATCCTCATGGATACTAGTTAGGTTCATTAACTGCTGAGCTCCAAGTGTGGCTGTAAAAAGAAAAAAAAAATTTCAGAGGGAGTTCCTTGGCCTAGAGGTTAAGGATCCAGCATTGTCACTGATGTGGCTCAGGTTCAATCCTTGGCTCAGGAACTTCTGCATGCCACAGGCACAGCCAAAAACAAACAAACAAACAAAAAACAAAACACTGCAGAGAATATAACATCTATATATTCAATATCTAGAATTGAGAATCACATATTTAAAAAAAATTTTAAGATAAACTGGAAAATCTCAAGTATCCACTACAAACTGATTAAACTACTACATTAAAAATCAGTATACACTAATGCTGAATCTCCTTAGCCATTATAAAATTAAAAGGTATTATGCAACCAAGAAGTCTTCGTAAAAATGCTAATTATCATAAAATCATAACTGAAATGAAGAAGTTATATTTAAGCCACTTTAGGAAACAAACTTCTCTGAAAATAAAAGAGCTACCAACTGTCATTAACATTTTCAGATTTTCCTTAAATGGTCTGATAAAGGGTCAGCAAGGCCATGACGATTGTTAGTACTTGCCCTTTATCTTTAGCGTGCACATCAGCTCCATGTTGCAGAAGATACTCCACCACAGACACCCGATTGTAGCCCGCTGCAAAATGGAGTGGTGTGGACTGACGCCCTTCAATGTCTCTGCAGTTGACACTCTGAACAGTACACAATTTCTACAGGATGAAACACAGTATACACATGATGCTGCACACTCTGATTTCTTATTTTCCTTTACCTAGTAGAAATTTCAAATGCCTGATTTATTTTTTTGTCTCATCATATTGCTATTCTCAGAAACTCTTTGCTATTTATTCTTAATTCATCTTGTCATTTCTTGTTCCTCTAGTTCTCTTATCTATAACTCTCTTCTTTACTAAAGCTAGTAAGTAAATTTTATTATTACCACTACCACTATTTACCTAAAGTACCAATTAGCAGCAACTGCAACTTCCATTTTGTGGCAAATATATGTAGATATACAGTGGATCACAGGAGTATGGGCACCGTCTGAGAACTTGTTGAAAACTTAGACTTGCACCTACTGAATCAGAATCAGTATTCGGACAAGACCTCTAGGTGATCAGTAAGCACATTAAAGTTTGAGAGGTACTGTTCTAGAACAATAGTTGTCAAATTTTCATGTACACTGGGTCCTACCTCCAGATTTCCTAATCCAGTATGGCTAGGATGAGGCCTGATATGTCACACTTCTAACAAGCTACCAGGTGAAGTTGATGCTGGCAGTCAAGGAATTACATTTAGAGAATTAATACTGTATAAAATGGAATGAACTAACTAATAGAATGACATTGGCTACATACCATCCTTGGGAGAATTAAGAAAAGTCACTCAAATAATTTGTGGTTTTTTTTTTTGTTCAGAAGAGGGAGTCTAGCTGAGAAAGGTTATAAGAGTATCACTCAAAATACTCAAGAGTATTTTGCATGAAAAGTGCGAAAATCTGGGGAAGGAAAGCAATATAGAAAATAAATCATGGTGTTTAAAAAAAGGTCAAAAGAGTATTTTAGTAAAGAATATTAGTAAAAACCCTTTCCCTTAAGATTGAGGATAACTTAAGCCTTATAAACCAAAGGAACCAGCTATCAGTGGGCTTACCTTAACACGTTTAATAACATGTCTGATAAAGCTTTTCAGAGCTTCCCAAACAAGAGCTTGTTAGATATACATCGTCAGGGTCCCATCACTGAGAGTTGGTGTTTCATGGGTCTGAAGTCAGGCTTGAGGAATGAGTTTTTTTTGGTTGTTGTTGGTCTTTTTAGGGCTGCACCTGAAGTATATGGAAGTTCCCAGGCTAGGGGTCGAGCTGGAAACTGCCATGCCAGAGCCATGCCAGATTGGAGCCGCACCTTCGACCTACACCTCAACTCATGGCAATGGTGGATCCTTAACCCACTGAGCAAGGCCAGTGATTGAACCTGCATCTTCATGGATGCTACTCAGATTCATTTCCTTTAAGCCACAGCGGGAACTCCGAGGAATGAGTATTTTTAATGTGTCAAGTTCTGGTAGGTTTGGTAGTTATCACTGGCTACCCTAACTGCCTAGCTCTCAAGTTTGTCCAGTTCCTGCCCCGAGTCTCTTCTTTTCATCTACTTCTTCCTCTGGGCTCCTTCTACCCTGATAAAAACAAAAACCCCTGGATCCCCTATTCACTGAGCAAGGCCAGGGACCAAACCCGCAACCTCATGCTTCCTAGTCGGATTCGTTAGCCACTGAGCCACGAGGGGAACTCCGAAAAAATTAAATTATTAAAAAAATAAACCTGAAGTTATTTGAAGATGACTATACTATCTACACAGACAAAGCAGTAGGAAATGATCACACAGACTTTTAAATCAAATTCTAGAAATCTATTTGAAAAGAGTGAATAAACTTCCTCAGAGCTCAAGTTTAGATGAGACCAATGTTCACATTTTGTTCTCAGAAAATCTAAAATTGACTTTATGGGGTAGGACTGTTTAGGATTAAGAACATCGTATAGAAATACAGTGAAATTGCTTCTAAGAGTGACTTTTGCCATGACTCAAATGAATAAATTTAGCTTATTATAAAACTTCTTACCATCAGTGCCCCCTCAAATAGGACCAATTACCGTTTTCAAAAAAATCTGTGTATGGTGGGGAGGGAGGACACAACAAGGCTTTTTCCCCCTAATAGCTCTGGAAATTAATATTATTGCATTACTAAAGATTTAATTCATGAAATATGCTGAAGTGGCTGACTTGAAAAGTAGTCTTGTTCTTTGTTATGTGAGTCTTCTGAGTTATTTACTCAGTATACAGTTTCTGTAGGCAACAGAAATACGTGGTATAGGCATTAAGACATTACATACGACTCTACAGTAAAAGCAAAAATTATTCCAGTGAAGGCCATTATAGGAGATGGGCCATAGAAGGGCTCAAGTTGGCTCTTCTGAGAAAGAAAAAAAAAATTCAGACCAGAAAAATTGAAGATTAGGAGACAGGGGCTTTGAAAGTGGTGACACTGTGTTGTTACTAGATTTAAACACCAGGTCCTCACAGAAGGGCAAAGAAATGAAAAAACCAGAACTATGTATGCAGAGTGACACTGTTTTTCTTCCCTTCCCGCTTATGTGTTATATGTAAATAATAACGGACAATAATTTGATATATCTTAATCCTTAAAGGGACAAACAGGTTTTTTTTCCTTTTGTCTTTTTGCCATTTCTTGGGCCACTCCCACGGCATATGGAGGTTCCCAGGCTAGGGGTCGAATCGGAGCTGTAGCCGCCAGCCTACGCCAGAGCCACAGCAATGTGGAATCCGAGCTGTGTCTGCAACCTACACCACAGCTAACGGCAACGCTGGATCCTTAACCCACTGAGCAAGGCCAGGGACTGAACCCGAAACCTCATGGTTCCTAGTCGGATTCGTTCACCACTGTGCCACGACGGGAACTCCAATAGGTTCTTTTTTTTTTTTTTTTTTTTTGTTGTTGTTGTTGTTGTTGTTGTTATTGTTGCTATTTCTTGGGCCGCTCCCACAGCATATGGAGGTTCCCAGGCTAGGGGTTGAATCGGAGCTGTAGCTACCAGCCTACGCCAGAGCCACAGCAACGTGGGATCCGAGCCGCGTCTGCAACCTACACCACAGCTCACGGCAACGCCGGATCGTTAACCCACTGAGCAAGGGCAGGGATCGAACCCGCAACCTCATGGTTCCTAGTCGGATTCGTTAACCACTGCGCCACGACGGGAACTCCCCAATAGGTTCTTAAAACAAAATCCACTTTCATAAACATGCAGTTTATTTAAGTTTGTTACTGTGATGTATTTATTGACATGCATGTGAAACTAGAGTTTCCTTCATTTTTTCATAATGATTCTTATTTGCAGAGCAGAACTAGATTAGCATTACTGACCTTTTAAAACACTCATATAAATAACTAGATTTTTTACTTTAACAGTATAGACTCATTAAAAACTGTCAAAATAAAAAACATAAGATCATTTCTTACTTTTACAGTTTCTACATCTCCAGCCTTTGCAGCTTCCAGCAACTGTCTGTCTGCCTCTGAATTACCTAATGGGATACCCTCTAAAAAGAAAGAGAAGCAAAGTGATTAAAGTGGGATCAAGCTTTAAGGGAAGCATCTTATTTGAGACTAAAGTTCTTTTACAGTTTGATGGTAATTATGCAGGAAATTTCCACGGCAGTAGAGAAAAAGCAGTAAAAACTGTAAAATAGGTAATGAAAGAGGCCTGCTCTATAACCAAGTCTGTTGACTGGTGTAAAGAGGATAGCAAAAGCTAGAGATCTAACCATGGTTCTACCATTAACTAACTATGCGAATTGCAGCAAGTTACTTGAACATTTTGGGCCTCAGATTTTTTTTCAGTTCTGAAGAGGTGTACTAGAAGATAGATATGTGAAGTCATTTTCGGATCTGAAATTCTATGTTTTATAGCTCTTTTTAAAATTCTATTTGTTTTTTTAGGGCTATACCTGTGGCATATGGAAGTTCCCAGGCTAGGGGTCAAACTGGAGCTGTGGCTGCCGGCCTACACCACAGCCACAACAACACATGATCCCAGGCACATCTTCAATCTACACGACAGCTCATGGCAACACCGGATCCTTAACCCACTGAGCAGGGCCAGAGACTGAAACTGCTTCCTCGTGGATTAGCCGGATTCGTTATCATTGAGCCACAGTGGGGAACTCCCAATCATAGCTCATTTTAAATCTCATAGAAAAGGAAGAAAATATGTGCCTTGTATCTTAGAACAAATAAACTTCAGATGGATTAAAAACATAAAAAAATTAAACCTTAAAAATACTGTAAGAAAATATAGGTGAATATTTTTTATCTGCGAGTAGAAAAATATCTTAAAGTATTACATCAAAAGCAGAACCAAAACTGAAATGGAAAAATATCTGTCAGGCAATAACATTGCATTACACAACATGAAAGACAAAGATCAAAATGGAAAAAATACTGCAACATACATATTAGAAATGCAAATTAAAATAATGAGATATTGGGCTTTTTTTCATCCATTATTGGGAAAAGAGCAAATGGGCTACTACAGTGACAACATTTCCAAAATCTGCATTTAAAAGGACATCTACTACTTCTGTAATTCACACACACATATTCACCCAAGGAAATGATTAAGAATCATTACATTTCCTTGACTTGAAAATTCAATCTTTGATAATTTACTCTAAGAAATCGGCTAGAAAGGCAAGTAGCATCACTAAGCATAAACCTACCAAGATTGTAAATGTCCATGACCAGGTAACTTTATAAAACTAGTGTTATTATCCCCCAAACTGACACTGAAATGAATACTGTGGTATACGGGGAAGTAAAGGGAATCATGACAGCAGTCTTGTAGTTAGTTCAGTTTTAGCAGTTCCCAGGAGATCTATCCTATTAATTTGCCTTCATCTAGTCAAGCAGTGTTTTTCTTTAAAATGTGGTTTCCAGATCACAGGCATAATAATAATCAACAGCGACTGTTAAAGGTACAAAAGGTTTGATCTGTTGCATTTCTTCTCATTTGAGCTTAGAGCTTAAATTCTAGTTAAATAAAGATGTAGGCAAAGACATTTTAAAATTTATGGAACCAGACATCTAGGCTGAAATGTTTAACCTATGCCGTATGCGTAGACATTTAATCTAAATTGATTTGATTTTTAAAGTGTAATGAGTATCAGTGAATTCAATAGCTAAATATGTTCAATAAGTCAAGTAGTTGGTTAACCTGTACAAATTCTACATGCTTTATGTGAAGGATCTAAAACAGAGTGAAGAGGCAAGGCCAGTTTTTAGAGTTTTATCACTATGGCTACTCTACTAAGAGACATCTACCTTTCTCAGTTTTCTTTTCTTTAAAAAGAAATAGCTGAAGAGATTCACAGACATGGAAAACAAACTTATGGTGACCAAAGGGGAAAGGAGGTTCAGGGGAGGGATTAATTAGGAGGTTGGGATTAACATATACACACTACAATATATAAAATAGATAACCAACAAGGACCTACTGCATAGGACAGGGAACTATACTCAGTATTTTGTAATTAACTGTAAGGGAAAAAACTCTGAAAAAGAATATGTATATGAGTATGTATATATATATGTGTGTGTTTGTGTGTATATATTGATACTGATGTATGTACACACACACACACAGAGGTATATCGGCATAACTGATTGCTGTGCTATATGCCTGAAACTAACATGATACTGTAAATCAACTGTACTTCAACACAAATTTTTCTTCAAGTGGATTCTAAAAAGAAAAAGAAATAGCAACTATTGTATCCCACTCTTAAAACCTTTCTAGATAAAAACTTAAGAGCCAGGTATTAACTCGGAGAAATTGGTAAGTGCTACTGGAACAAAATCATAAAAGACTTAACATTTGGGCACTGAGTACAATGAGTCGATTAAGAAGAAATAACAGCCAACAATTCTGAAAATTCTTTTACTACTAACTCCTACAGGATATGTGAGAAAAATTTAAAGGTTAATTAAAAAAAAAAAAAACTAATTGCATGGAAGCATTTGATACCTTGAAGAAGCTGCTGCACATTTTCATTTCCCATCTGTAAGGCAGTAAAGCCCTGAAGGGATATAATATTAGGATCACACCCATAGCTCAGGAGTAGGCGGCACGTCTGCAGATGACCACAATGTGCAGCTCTGTGCAGAGAAGTCTGACCAAGATTATCCAGGGCATTAACCTTAACAATCAGAAAAAGCCAAAATTAGCCTGTGGTGCAAAATTTAAACAATCCACTCATGTATTTAGCACTTGTTACTAATTTACAAATCTCTATTATTCTCTTATGAAGCCAATTATCTAGTAACAAAGCAAGTATTTTTATTCAAATCTAGAGTAGAAAGTTACCAACTCATGAAGGCTGACATCAGAAGACCCAATTTTGGATTAAAAGGATGAAATGTTGAGTAACAGCTGTGTTTAGCAATAACGTATTCACAGATTCACCCCACTTGGAGCTAGACATGCCCATGAAACTCCAATGCATGTATTTTTAATGCATCTCTGAGTTGCAGAAATGTGGAGACCAACCCCAAGATAACAGTAACAAAACCAGAGACTAAATTAGCATTAAACACTCATTTCTATTGGCTTAATCTTCGATCTTATTTACCATGTAAAATATAATCTGTATAGATAAAGACACTATGATATATTCACACAATGGAATAGTTCTCAGCAATAAAATGGAACAAACTACTAATATGCGTCTGAATTTCCTAAATATTATCCTAAACAGAAAGTCTTATGAAAGAGTGTATACTGTATGATTCCATGGACATGAAGGCCCAAAACAGGCAAATCTATGTTGGAAAAAAAAATCGAAATGGTCGTTACTTCTTTGCAAGGACACTGCCTTTGCCATGAGGTAATGTTATCTAGCTTCATGAGTTTTGCTTATACAAGCGTATGCATTACGCAAAATTCAGTGAATGTACATTTTGTACACTTCTTCGCATGTAAATTTCATATCCAAAGAAAAACTATAGTCAAAATATTGACCTCAGGTTGATGTCTAGTCAAATAATTTAGGGAGACATGTACAGTAATTTTCAAATTACTTTGAAGTGTGTCAAAAAATAAGATATTGATGGATAGAGAGTGAAATTGATAAATATATAAGAAAACAATATGTTAAAATGCTAGTGACAGAATTTAGGTGGTGAGTGTGTGTGTGTGTATACACATTCTCTATAAAATTCTTTCAACTTGGTTGTATTTCTGAAATTTTCCATAATTAAAAAAAAAATCACCTAGAAGACTCCTATCTCATCCCCACCCTTCAACCTGAAAAATAATTCTTCAAAACATAATTGAGAACTCAAATTCCTCAGTAATCAATCCTGTGACCACTAGTGTGTTTTGAGACACTGTGCAATTCATATTCAAGGAATCAGAGAATATCTGAAGAGGAGTATACTATAGCACTTTCTCATTTAATCTAAAAGTAGCCTATAAAGAATTAGTCTCCATGCTTACGGAATCTGAAAATCAACTTAAAATGCTCAGGGCAATTAATCTATTTATTCATGTACCAAAACCCACTGAAATATGAATTACATCTGCCTGAAAATTTTATTTGGGTACCACTCTGTGTCAAGATTAGGGTGACCTACTTGTCCTGATTTGTCTGGGACCTGTTCAGTTTTAGCACTGAAAGTCCTGTGTTCCCAGAAATCCCTGAGTCTAGGACAAACCTGGATGGTTGGTCACCCTAGTCAAGATTATTTCACCAAGTTTCACACCTCAAATTTAATATGCATCCAGATCTTTAAGTAATGCACCACATGTAAGAAAAGAGCAATCAATGAAAAGTTATAGAAGAGAGAGACAAATGAGATATGCCAAGTAGTCAAGCAGAAATAAACTTTATTTTTTCAATACTTTACAATAAGAAGGATTGAGATTACACATTATCAAGAATTTCCCCCAATTCAAAGAGAGGTAACACAAAAAGAAACTATAAAATTCTACAGTGATCCTTGAGTGGAAACCCAAGGAAGGACAGATTAGAAAGCCATTCTGCAAAGTTCATTTAGAAAAGAGCCTCAGAGGCCCCCAGGGGAAAGGGAGCTCTATTTCTTTCTTCTCCCTTCATTAGAGCAGCTCAATTCTGCTATGTAATGAATTTCTACCAAAGATTTTGTCTGAAGCAAGCAAGGATCTATGGCTAAAAACTGATAATTATTGAATTAGGTGACTGTTATTGCTTCCAATCTGAGATGCTATGGATACCACTTAGTGAGGAGCTTTTTTTCAAAGTTCCTCAGTAAGCAGTGACTTTTAGCTTTGATGAAAACCTAATCATTCCATGAATAAAATGTACTGTGTACAAATGCCAACTAACAGTAACTTCACAATATGAGGAGTTATATTTTTCGTCAAGTTATTTAAATAATTTATTTCCTACTGTTCCATGTTCTTTGGCCTAGTCATGAAATAACAGAGGGTAAGAGGCTGTGGCTGGGGTAAACAAAAGGAGTTATCATAGTTACCAAGGAACAGAAGATGCCAGAAGAAAATCCTGGAAAAGATGATAGGTCAGGATAAACATGTCTAGCTGGGAATACTCTGAAGAGTATACTGTTAGAAAAAGACCTGAAGGATAATGTGACCAGAGCTGAGTGTGGTTAAAAGGAAGGGAGAGGACAGCAGAAAATGGCACAATATTGTAAATCAACCATACTTTAATAATTTAAAAAAAAAAAAAAAAAAAGGAAGGGAGAGGGTAGGATACATAGGAATAACACATCTTTAAGTAAATCCACAGACTTTCTATCAAAAAGATATAAAAAAGTATCTGCAGGACTATTTTAAGGAAAAAAGTTATACTTATGAGAGAGTAAATAGTTTAGGAAGTCAGGCGTTTCATCCCCTAAATAGAAAATAACTCACTGGATTACCAAAGACTACCAAAAATTAAGTATACCTTTGCTTCATGTTTCACCACTACTTCAACAACATCATTATGTGCTTTCTCAGATGCCACATGAAGAGGAGTCAAGAATCTTAAAGAGAAAAAGCCAGACAATGAATGTAGTTTCCAAAAAATAAAAGCATCAATAATTTTTAATCATTAAAAGCATACTTACTCTTTAGTCTTCTCATTGATGTTTGCTCCTTTTCTTAGCAACAGTTCACATATTTGTTTTCTTTTGGGATATGGAGACGCGGCAGCACAATGCTAGATTAAATTTAAATTGCAGCATTAATCAAGGACTATACATAACTTATTTTTATTAAGAATATTTGTGTTTCCAATTAAGAACAATCAAGAAGTTATTTAATGCCTTTGTTTCACTTTTGACCTAATTTTGCTCTAAGACTTTCCATTGGACAGAATGTGTAATGATTACCAAATTCTGACAGGGCCTAAAAAGCCCATCAAGTGGTATATTATTAAATATTTTGATCAAGCTTTATATAGTTGTCCTACATCTGTGAAAAAGTTACTACTGCTCTGATGAAAACTTTAAACTGTGACCAACAGTCCTTCAAAACTGTTCCCAAAGAGTGTGGTGTTTATGGTAATTTTTAAAGGTTAATAAAACACCCCAATGGTTGGGATTTCTTTATATAAAGAAATAACAGAGTATGCATCAGCTCTGGATTATACTTCGTAAAAACACTGATGGAAGAGCTGACAAACTGGGTGGTATTTATTTCTCTCTCCATGAATTGCTCCTGCAGAATAAGGATCTGACCTGTTTGGTAAAATCAGTGATAGAAAATGAGACACTCTGAGCTGGAGGCTGCAGGATCTATGCCTATGATGCATCAAGGAAGAAAGGAGACAGGAGGCAGTGATTTGACAGTTTTAAACCCATTAAGCATCTCATGATCATGCACCAGATCTTTGTCTCCCCAACATCCAGGATTATACTCACAAAAGATGTTCAATAAACGTCAGAATAAGTGAATGACTAAATCAAAGTATGAATGTTAAGTTAAAACTGAAACCTGAGAATTCATGGAATTGTCAAGCTAAACTGTGCACACATCTAAACACAGTACATATGAAATTTGTTCTCTGATTTTAACCTGTTGTTAATGCTTATCTGATCTTTAAGACTTTGTTTCAGATTCATTTTTTTTGATGGTGTTGCTATCACAAAAATCATTCTTTTGCCCTCAATAAAACCATTTGTAATTGGTGAACATAGCTCTTTGGGTATGTTTTGAATTATCATCCCAGGATATCTATCAGGATGGCACAGATAATGGAAATAGCTTATATGCAAGAATTCTTGAGCTCATCCATTTTAAATTGCACCTTTGCTCCTTTGCCCCATCCTGTTACAGGCAGAGCCTGTAAGCTTTAGAAACCTAGAAGACACTGCTTCTGCAACACAACTACCTACCAACAGTTTCAACTCTTTGAATGTTTTAAGGTTAATAACAAAAATGAGTGGTTTAATAGCAAAGTACGTAGAGGAAAACAACACATGGAATTAACTTTTCAGACCAGAAAATTTCCCATGTCAGTTTTTCCAAGTTTCTCTGTATTGCCTTGATGCTGTTATGATTTTGATTTTGCACTGGCCTTTCTTATGAGTCTGAAACTTTGCTATTTTTTTAACATGAATTTTCTTTTACACATAGGTAACAAAAAGGTCTAAAATGCTTTATAGATAGGTTTCCACATAAACTTCACAGAGTTTACATCACGGCATAAGGAAGAAAATTAGCTATAAAAGATACGAGGTAAGTAAGGCTACTGTGAGTTAAATCTGTCCCTAGACACATTAATTTACCTAGAGTCATCTTTCCTCACCCAAAGTACATTCTGCAACTCAAACAGCTTTGTTCCTTTTAAATTTCTACTTCAAAGGTAGTCTCTGATCACAACATTCCCTTTTCTGTCTTCTACCACTTACCCCTACTAGCTCCCATTCTTTTCTGACTGCTTCTCCATTGACTGCCCGATTCTCACACTTTGTTACAGCATCAGGGTTGATATTACCTCTATCAGGGAATAGCCTCCTTTCATAGATACTTTATTCACACAGTATACAGGGAAGATACAGAGACTTTAATTTTGAAAAAACTTACAATACCAAAAGGAAAACTAAGTGGTTCCCCTCGTCCCCACCCCTACCCCTACCCCTAGGCTGAACCCATGGCACTTAGGAAGTGTCTGGGTCAGAGACTGAACCTGTGCCACAGCAGTAACCTGAGCCGCTGCAGTGACAACTCCAGGTCCAAAACCTGATGAACCACAGAGGAACTCCAAAGTGGCCTTTATCTTGATGGCAGAATTTTTTTTTCAGTGGGTTCCAAATTTTCAGGCATAAATATTTATGCTCTTTTAATAAAAAAGAAAGTGATATATATAATTTATGGTAATAAAAGTATACATATACCAGTATGTGAATAAAATTTTTGTCTGGAAGGATGCTCAAATTAACAAAAGTACTGCCTTTTGAGGGAATATAATGCTGACTTTTTCTGTAATATTTGAAATTTTTTTCTTTAATATCTGCAGGTGTTAATTCTTAAAAACCACATATTTTAAAAACAATGCTACTATTATTAAGGGTAGGATATTATGTTGGTTATCCTGTATCATTAAAAGAAGTAGGACATTACAATTAGTTGAGCATGTTTTAGTTATTTCATTTTAAAAACTTAAACCTGAAACATTACCAATGCTGTTTCATGTGTTTGAGGATGTTTAAAATTCACCATTTCCAGAGAGAGATGTTTTTTAATTCGTGTGACATCAGCTTCCCGTGCAGCCTGAAGCAATGAGTGGCCTTTAAATTCATCTAGACGAAGAAAAAGCATTTAAATCTGCATGAGAATTATCAAATTTATGGTACTTATCTGTAAAAAACATTTTTCTTAAAGTTATTTTCAAAGTTATCTATGAAAGTAGCCAGATTAGGCTCTAAAGAGATTCTCCAAATATAACCACTGAAAAGGGAGACAGTGATACTCCAGTTCGCCTGGGTTATGACCCAATTCACCACCATGTGTATACAAGAGATTTAGCCCATGGCCAACTCGAAGTCTGTTTTGGTCTGATATCTGGATTACTGCAATGCATTCCCAGACCAGAGAGTTCTGAGAATTTTACAAAGCATAGAGCTTTTCTCAGTAAATAAATAAAATAAAAGGTGATCTCAGTCCCTCTGTTAACATTATAGCAGTAGCAGATGGTTCTGCTCACTCATCAGCAAACTTGGGACTAGACAAGGTGGATATTACTGATGAACAAATGAAAGAGGGTATTTTCTCAAAATTTCTCTTTATTCATGGAACTTGAAAAACCACCCACTATCCTTTACTATTTCAGAATAATGCAAGCTTAACACAAGCTTCTATTTATGTATAGTAATACTATGTCTGAACTAGGTAGCTATTTCTCAGTACTACATCTATTTCAGTTAGAAAAGCAAAGGACTGTCCAGATACCAAAGAATATTAGATGGTAAGATCTGGGGACTATGTTTACAAGATAGCAGTCCTACAAATAACACTTTTCCTTCACAGCAGATAAACACAAAGTCACATCAAAGACAGAAACAAAACTCAAATTTCTTCTTTCCAAAAGCATGCCATCTATAAGACAAACACATATAAAAAGCATTTAACTTGACTTGAAAAAATAAATACAAATACACTTTCTTTTCATAGCTTCTTAGGAACAAAATGAGTAGAAACTTTTAAATGATTAAATGCTACTCTGAACAAGATATCCATAACTAATGAAAATACTTTGTTATTTTAAAATTTCCAAAAAAACAAACAAGAGAGAAAAAATTTTAGTTTACCGATCTAAAAGCTTAGCTAACATTCATCACTTTATACTTACATGCTAGTCTTTCTTTTAACTGTGGTGTGGGAGCCAAGTCTATGGCACTTTTATTGTGACAATTCAGCAGTGTTGGATCTGCACCATAACTTAGGAGAAGTGAACACACTTCAACCCTGTTCTTGGACGCTGCCTCATGAAGAGGAGTGAACTGCCACAAGTCCATTGCATTTACGCAGGCACCATGCTAGGAGTAGGGCAGATAAAGCATACATTTAGAGCTTGAATTTTAAGAGGATTTAGAATTATTAATGCTGTGTAATTTAACATCATGCAAGCTTAAAAAGATTACTGTCCCCCAAAGTCACTTTCCGAAGCAATTATTTCAGAAACAAAAAACATTTTTCACCCACACAAAAACAATCACTGGTTGCTTGGCCTACCCACAGTGCCTATTTAACTCTTTTATTGTTAAAAATGGTTAAAAATGAAGCTTTAAATTTAACCTGCATCTTTTCCAGGAATTATTTTTTCTCTTTTCTAAGCTCTAATTTACATATAGTAAAACACAGTTCCTTAAGTATACAGTATGATGAGTCTTGACATATACATATATTTATGAGACCATCACCCAATTCAAGATACAGGATGCTTTCATTATCTTAGGATGTTCCCTTAAGCTCCTTTTATAGACAATTCTTGCTCCCATTCTGATAACAATATAAGCACTATATATTAGAATCACCTGTTCTTGAATTTCACAAAAATGGAGTAACACAGTACAGACTTGTGTTGCAGGCGACCTACGCCACAGCTGTGGCAACACCAGATGCTTTAACCCACTGTGCTGCACCAGGGATGGAAGCTGTGTCGTTCCAGAGACAATGCTAGATCCATAACCCACTGTACCACAGTGGGAACCTCCATGTCTCGTTTTTTTCGCACAATGTTTCTGAGATTCATTTATATTGTTCTATCAAGTTTGTTCCTGTTTTTGACTACTACATCCTTAAGGGTAGAACTGTTGGGTCATATGGAAGATGTATGTTTACTTTTTTTTCTTTTTTGGCCACCCCACGGCATATGGAGTTCCTAGGCCAGGAATCAGATCCGAGCTGTAGCTGTGACCTAACCTGCAGTTGTGGCAATGTGGATCCCGAACACACCTGTGCCAGGCCAGGGATTGAACCAGCATCCCATGCTCCCAAGATGTTACTGATCCTGTCGCGCGAGTGGGAACGCCTACATGTTTACTTTGATTACAAACTGCCGCACGGTTTCCAAAATGGCTGTATCATTTTTGCATTGTCATAAGCAATGTTTGAGTTCCAGTGCTCCACGCTCTTGCTAATACTTGATATTGTTAGTTTTTAATTTTAGACATTTTCAAGCACTGGAGTTAGATGGACCCCAGATGTTACTTTAGTTCAACTTATCAAACACAAAATCCTTTCCATGGCATTGCTTCAGAAAGCAAACCAGTTGCTTCCTCTTTTAGTACTTTCAATGGTGGCAAACTATTTTTCAACTAACATGGCTTTTTAAAATTACCAGGTAACTCCCGACTCTTCGAATTTGACTCTCTGGAAACTGCACCCTTACCTCAGTTAATGCCCTTTATATATATATATGTAACTCTAGACAGCCTCCCACTATTCTCTGGCGAATACTACATCTTAGGAAAACACCATTCAGTTTTCTGCAAATCCCAATACAATCTGTCTGATGTTTCACTCTCATCCATAATTACATTCCAAATGTTCTATTGAATCCAAAGATTCAGTTTTACAATAAGCAAAAGAATTAGTTAAAAATGTGTAACATGGAGTTCCCTTGTGGCGCAGCGGATTAGGGATCCAGCATTGTCACTGCAATGACTCAGGTTCAATCCCTGGTCTGAGGGCTTCCACATGCTGCAGGTGTGACCAAAAAAAAAAAAAAAAAAAGAAAAGAAAAAAGTGTAATAATTAAAAGGCTTATGAACTACTCAGAGTATCTAATTATTATAATAAAGTTGTTACTGTGGAAAAATGTATTCTGTGGTAGCTCATGCCCAAAAAGAAGCACAGACGCATTAACGAACAAATTTCCTCTTTCCCGTTCCAAGACAGCTGCTGAAGAATGAGCAAAGTTTTAGGGGCAGAATGGGCACAGAGTGGGAGAAGTTCAAAGAATGTGGTCAAATACATATGTGAGGCTGGGGGACAAAAAAGAAATGGGCGTGGGTAACATCCTTGGATCTACTCTCAAGGAGAATATTACCCAACAGGGAACAAAACAAGAAGTTTCTTGCCAGTCCCTGGAACCTGCTTGTTAAACAACAGCTATCCAGCATATTGGAAGAAGTAAAGCTTACCAAGTGAACCTGTTCCAACCCCAAGTACAACCGGGCAGGATCTGGAAAGGTAGCTAGCGCTTTTAATAATATACGGTTCACTAAAAACTGCTTTCTGATATTTTCAAGAGTGTTGAAACTTCACCTTTGGCCACAAATTAAGCAGTCAGATGCTGACCAAACAATCACCCACATTTTATAATGATTATCCACCAAGCAGTAAAAACACAAAGAAAACATATATACTATGTATTTCAAGGCATTTTATAGAACTAGAGGAAAAGGGCACAAGAACTAACCTTGACCAGAAGTTCAGTTACTTCATAATGACCATAGGAACAGGCGTTGTGTAAGGGCACCAGATCACTACAATATGAGAGGGGAAGGAAAACCCTGTATTATTACAGATTCCCTAGGTATTTAATTTTAATTAAATGTATACTTAAAAATTTAAATAGTAAATGGCTTACGTGACCGCCTAATCAAAAATGTATAAAATCTAATATGTATTTGAACCCTAAGTCCTAACAATTCTACCTCCCAAGTCTTCTTCAAATCTATCACCTACCTCCCTACCTACCCCACTGCTACCGCAAAAGCCTTAGTCTGGGCCTTTACTATTTCTCCCTGTACTATTGAAAGAGCCCCCACTTCAATTTATCTTCCAAGCTACAGCCAGATTTTTCTAAAAGGTAAATCTGATTCGTTTTACTGTCCTTCACTGGTTCTTCCTTGCTTTCAAAAGATGGTTCCAAATGTTCAGCCTGGCATACAATGATCTGACCCTCCCTAGCCTTTCCCTTCGATAAAGGTATACTAAATCACTTGGCGTTCCTTCAATGCCAGACTGTCCCCTGGGTATGAGAGGATAGATTTCCCTCCCTTCTTACTTCCTTCTCTACGTCTTTCCCAAACTCAGAGCTCAAACACTGGCTCTTCTTTGAAGCATTTTTATTTGAGATTCTCTAAGGTATATTACTATATTCCTTAATATAAAACACAATTCCTTCATGGCAATGGAGGAAGAATTTTCCACACAGGAAGGTACAATGGAACCTTACAATCCTGACATATCTTTAAGCAGCTCTACTTTGGGAATCACTAATTACCACAGACATTATCACAATGGCCTCTACTGAGTGATGGTCACCATGGCTTAGTCTTTGGTTCTAAAAGTCATCTCCTTAAAGGCTCAAGGCTTTCCTCATTATTTTGATTATATGATTTCTTATTTACCTGAGTACTAATTTCATTTCCAAATATCTACTAGCTACTTCCACCTGAGTTTCCATCAACATCTCATAAAACCAAGATTTCTTTTTTTTTTTTTTTGTCTTTTTGCCATTTCTTGGGCCGCTCCCGCGGCATATGGAGGTTCCCAGGCTAGGGGTCCAATCAGAGCTGTAGCCCCCGGGCTACACCAGAGCCACAGCAACGTGGGATCTGAGCCGTGTCTGCAACCTACACCACAGCTCACAGCGACGCTGGATCGTTAACCCACTGAGCAAGGGCAGGGACCAAACCCGCAACCTCATGGTTCCTAGTCAGATTCGTTAACCACTGCGCCACGATGGGAACTCCAAAACCAAGATTTCTAAAAGTGAACTCAGTGTTTTCCCCTCAAAATAATTTCGCCTCCTGGATTTCAGTATGCATTACCATTGGGTCTCCCTCATTCAGCTTTAGAATCTGAAATGTAGTAATCTCTCTTATTCTTTTGTTTGATCGTGTCCAGATATTCAACAAATCTTATGCATTCTTACAGTTAACAGCTCCTAGCTGCTCTTTTGGCCTCCAGTCTCCTTCCATCTACCCTAGCTATATACTGCTGCCTAAATATGCTCCCTAAAACTCCTCTTTTAGAAGAATCATTCCCCCTGGTTAAGATCCTTCAGTGGCTATTGTGGATCACAGAATCAAGTCTGAATTCCTTAGGCTAGAATATGAAGTCCTTTAAAAGCTAGTTTTTACCCATTTTTTCCAAACTTAACTTTTATTTCTCCCCTATGTGAATCATCTGCTTCAGCCAAGCTGGTCTAGTCACTTTCTTAGATATGCTGTAATATCTGCTTTAGCATTTTCTCTCAAACCAATTCTCTTGCATAGAGTGATGTTTCCTAAACACTATTTTCCTGAACTGAGTCCATGTCAAGTATCACCTCTTCCTGAGGGATTTCCCAAATGCTACAGCCAGCACTGAGCATGTCCTCTAAGAACTCCTGCAGTACTATCTCCTTCTACTTATCACTCCAAACTTAGTAGAGAATTTATATTGTTAGGTATCTCTTCATGGCTGCTAAAGTTAAGCACTATAAGTCATGCCCTTAAGGTTTTAGAACTCAATAAATGTTTATGCTGTTTAGTAAAGAAATATGACTTTTACGAGATTACAGAGATTATCCTAAGGACAATAACACTTCAGAAATCCTCATTTTTGTTCAAATGCTTATTATTACCCTTTATCTTTAGCATGGACATCAGCTCCATGCTGCAACAACAGCTGCACAATCTTTACTCTGTTGTATCCTGCTGCCAAATGTAATGGAGTTGACTGAAATATTAAACAGACGAATTAATGAAATTCAAATAATAGCTAAAAAATAGACATTAAGAGGTAAAATTTCAAAATTTAAAACCAGAAATCCAGAAAAAACTTTATAATAACTTCATTAAATAACAGCGATAATTTGGTTTTACAAAATCCAGTATGTATACCAAAGGCATAGTACAAAAGTCTATACGTTCACTACTACTAATAGGAAGAAAACTAAATGTTTACTAATAAAGTTTTACTAAGGTTAAGACTTAATCCAAGTTATTGCTTAAAAAATATCAGCACTTTCGTCAAATGTTTTAAGTTAAAAGATAAACATAATTTCATGTTACCAAGAGATGCATACAAACTTAGCTGCAAAAGGAAGTACCTTTCTGCCATCACTTGCATGGCAGTTGACATTTAATGGTGTGAGCAGAGCCATCATTTTTTCCTCATTGCCACTCCTAGCACATATAAAAAATGTATTAGAATTTTGTATTCTTTTATCAGATCCTATCTAGAAACATGTGACCATTAAAAAAAAATTCTCTTTTAAAAAAGAGTTTGCTTATTGTAAAAATAAATAAATAAATAATGGAGTATTTATGGAACATATTTATTTATTTATTTTTGCTTTCCAGGGCTGTGCCCGCAGCATACGTAAGTTCCCAGGTTAGTGGTAAAATGAGAGCTGCAGCTGCCAGCCTACACCGCAGCCACAACAACGAGGGATCCAAGCCAGGTCTGTGACCTACACCATAGATCACAGCAATGCCAGATCCTTAACCCACTGAACAAGGCCAGGGTTTGAACCCACATCCTCATGGATACTAGTCAGGTTTGTAACCTACTGAGCCACAATAGGAACTCTGATGGTACATATTTATAACACTAGTACATACCTGGCACTTTCCAAGAGTTCATCTTTCTTATATTCACCTGTGAATTAGAAAAACAAAAGAGCAGAAATTAAAAAAATAAATTATTAAAAAGTAATGCCAGTTTTACACATAAAGATGCTCACTGAACTATATTCAAAATAGAAAAATTTATAAGTAAATTTCCAAGAAATGGAGAATGGTTAATCAACAGAATACTATGCAGCTTAAAAATATTTATATGGAGAACATGGAATATCTGTGCTATTAAAGTGGAAAAAAATGATTCAATGTTATAAAACAAAATACGACCACAACTGTATGAAAATAATATGCACGGAAAAAGGAAAGCCAAGAAGGAAATAAACCAAAATTTTAACAAAAGTCTGTCTTAAGTGGTGATCTTTTCCTCTTTTTTTTCCTTCTCAAATTTCCTAAAACCAATGTTATTTAACGGGCAAAATGCATCCACAACTTCATTCAAAATAAAAATAAAACAAAATTCAAAATACCAATATTACAGAAATTATAAAAGATACTCTACAGCATTACCAAATGAACATAACCATTGAATTTTTATGAATTCAGAAGATTTTTCTATACTAAAATAAAACTTTAAATTAATACAATTTAAAGTACAATAATAATGTTTACTGATTTGCTTAAACAAAATCCTAACTGGTGTCCAATACAAATTGTGTATGGATTGTTGCGTAAGGCTCTTTTGAGCCCCAAGATTTTTTAAAAAGATAAAACTAAGGAATAGCATGGAATAATGAAGGAGGAAACGATCACTGAGTTGTTAGTTACAATAACAGCTCATTTTTTTAGAACCCTTTTGGGGGACTAGTCTAAATCTTCTCAGTAACAGAGAAGAAATATCACAAAGTCCAAGCACAAGAGCTCACAACAGAGCCCCTCAGACTCTTGACTATTATTATTATTATTTTTTTTTTTGTCTTTGTCTTTTCTAGGGCCACTTCCGCGGCATATGGAGGTTCCCAGACTAGGGGTTGAATCGAAGCTGTAGCCGCCAGCCTGTCAGAGCCATAGCAACGCTGGATCTGAGCCGCGTCTGCAACCTACACCACAGCTCACAGCAACGCCGGATCCTTAACCCACTGAGCAAGGCCAGGGATCGAACCCGCAACCTCATGGTTCCTAGTCAGATTCGTTAACCACTGCGCCACGAGGGGAACTCCCATGACTCTTGACTATTACACAGGGTTCTACATGGTTAGTTATGCAGTATACAAAAATTCAGAAAATAATATAGTAGAGAGTTGCTTATGAAGAAACACTCTGATAAGGGAGAAAACATGTGAGGTAGATACCACCATACAAAAAAGCTTGACAGTCTAAAATAAACCTAAACTTGGCCTTATGTATCTTAATAGGCTCCAAGGACATGAATATGCTCTAGTAGAGCACAGTAACTGGCACTCTTCATGGTACTGAAATGGGTGTGCCCAGAATTTTGTTTAGAAAAGCAAAGGAATGGTTAGTAACACACAATTATCTATTGCTTCTGCCACCAAAAAGGCAGGAATCACAACTTTAAACACACACACAAAAGAAAAAAAGCTTTACCTTTCTTAGACAAGAATCAAATGTCAACTGTCCAGACACAGAAAAGACTAGCAACTGAACTGACACTATTTAAAAAATCTAGTTGAGGTCATTAACTGCAGGAAACTGTCTATCTTCCTAGCAAGCTCATTCTTCATATTCTTCCCAGAATACTCACAAGAGTACAGAGACTTACCAGTAAGCACTGCTTTGGCAGATGGGTCTGCTAAATCCAATGCTGTCCTTCCATCTGTATTTCGGATGGTTGGCTCGGCTCCATGCTGTAGGAGCACTGCAAAATAACATTACCTTTCAAAACAGTAATTGTGACAATTTGATTTTAGCAAATCATTTTCTCAAAAAATTCTGGTCTTGACTCTCAAAGTTATTTAAATATTTTTTTCACATATCCTGATAATATGGTAAATGTATTCTGAAGAATATATAAAATATTCCATTATTTAATGTATTAGATACATTTAATAAAGGTCCCCTATGCTCAATGTCAGATTTTTGTTAGACAAGTGACTAAGGACAGATAGAGTGCATAAGGAACTAAAAAAAGACAAGTTTACTTGAAAGCTTGTTTTCTGTTTTCTCATTCCAAATGAACACTGCCTATCTTAGAAAGATAATATTATCATAACAGGAAATGAAATTTCTAAAGCTATGAATAGCCCAGGAACAGGGATCTGTAGGATTAAAAACAAAAAAACAGGCAAACAAAAAACCCCACCTCAAATAAATTCTTAAAAAAAGTTAAAACTAGAGATAGAAGAAAAAAACAAAAAATTCCCCACATCTCTATAGAGTTAACGAAGCCCCAATCAAAAATGCTACATTGCAGGGGGTTCCCTTAGTAGCCCAGAGAAAACAAATCCAACTAGTATCCATGAGGATACAGATTCGATCCCTGGCCTTGCTCAGTAGGTTCGGGATCCAGTGTTGCTGTGAGCTCTGGTGCAGGCTGCAGACGCAGCTCAGATCCCACAGCTGCTAGAGCTGTGGCCGGCACCTGTAGCTCCAATTTGACCCCTAGCCTGGGACGTTCCATTTGACATGCGTGCGGCTCTAAAAAGCAAAAAAAAAAAAAAAAAAGCTACATTACAACCCAAAGCACATAAAAAGAGAAGACTTGTGCCATCCTCTGTACATAATGTTATTGGTTATATAAAGACATTCCAGCACATTCTATAAATAAGGAGCTAAGGAAATACAGGCAAATACATGCCAAATGGGAAGCTCAGCTCCTGTTCTTTGACAGGGTTAATGTTCACTCCACTCTACTCCTATCTACAACAGTGATGTTCAACAGAAACAAAATGTGAGCCATAAAAGTAATTTTAAAGTTTCCACATTATAAAAATAAAAAGAAACAGGTTATATTAATTTTAACATTATTTAACCCAATATACCTATATACTGTCATTTCAATATTTACACTATAAGCAAAATAAAATGGAGATATTTTGCATTCCCTTTTTTTGTTCTAAGTCTTTGAAATCTGGTATGCATCTTTTCCTTACAATACATCTCAATTTGGAGCAGAGGGCAGCAGCAACTTAATACATAGGAAGCAACTAGACAGAGGTTACTAGGTAATCCTTCAGTTATTTTTATAGATTACCTAATTTACACTAAGATGGTGACTTTAACATAAAGTGATTTGGGGTTTGGCAGGGAGAGGTGGGGGGAGAAAGAACAACCTAAGTCTAACACAGAGCCCCAGGACTTTTCCTAGTGCACAGAAATGGCTTTCTATCTGTCTCAAGGATTTCAACCATTCCTATTTTGCATCAGAAAATACAGGTAGGTAGCAGAGTCCAAAACCTGTGACTCTGTTAGACTCAGAAAAGTCAATACCAGGTTAATGAAAATTCTCATATAAGCAGCCTTCTCACATTAATTATCTGTCACTGATCAACCTGTCAGGCAAATCCTATTTCATTCATTAAAGTGTTCTCAATGACTGATAATTTTTCCTTCAAATGCTCCTTTACTTATTCTACAATTTCTATTCTCCTCCAACCACCCTACTTCATGCCTTCATCATTTATAATCTGCATTATTCTACGCTTCTGAGCTAATCTCTGTAATGCCATCTATTCTACTCAGCCCTCTCCCAGATCACTCTTTCTAAAATATACTACTCTCATCACACTGTCCTCTCCTTAAAAGTCATCATTGAGGCCTAGAGTTAAAGGATCCAGCATTGTCACTACTCTGATGCACTTCCATAGGCCACAGCTGGGGGAAAAAAAAAAAAAGCCAATGATTCCACACTACCTACCTAACATCAAGCTCCTTAACAAAGTCACTACTTACCTTTCAACATTTCTCCCCAATACTTCCTGGAAAGGCTCAGGAAGGAAGGACTCAACTCCAGTGCAGTCTCTGCACTCATGATCCTCTAACACTGTTCACTTCTACATGGCCTCCGTCTGGTTCTTTGTGTGTGTTATTCTCAAGAGAATTCACACTTCTAGAGAGGAGAAATGTTCTAGTAGTCTGCTAAATTTTTTTTTTTCTTTTTACCGCCACACCTGCAGTATATGTAAACTGGAGCTGCAGGTGCCGGCCTAGGCCCCAGCCCCAGCAATGCAGGATCCTAGCAGCATCTGTGAACTATGCCGTGGCTTGCGGTAACACCAGACCCTCAACTCACTGAGCAGGCCAGGGATTGAACCCACATCCTCATGGACACTATATGGGGCCATTGAGCCACAACGAGAACTTCTGTTCTCTAAAAAATTTAAGCTCAGTACCACACACAAAAAAGACACTCAGTAAACTGTGATCCAATTAATCACAAAGTGTTCTTAAATATTTAAATTCAGCCTGGCAGAATTTGATCACATTAACAAACGAATTCAATTTAGATTGAGAATAATAACAAACTATTTCAGAAAAACTCTGAAATGTAAAAAGTCTTACCGCAGACTCGGCTCGGATGCCGTGTTGCTGTGGCTCTGGCATAGCTGGTGGCTACAGCTCTGATTAGACCCCTAGCCTGGGAACCTCCATATGCCGCGGCAGTGGCCCAAGAAATGGCAAAAAAGACAAAAAAAAAAAAAAAAAAAAAAAAAAAAAGGTTTGGAGTTCCCATGGTGGCGCAGTGGTTAACGAATCCGACTAGGAACCATGAGGTTGCGGGTTCGGTCCCTGCCCTTGCTCAGTGGGTTAACGATCCGGTGTTGCCGTGAGCTGTGGTGTAGGTTGCAGACGCGGCTCGGATCCCGCGTTGCTGTGGCTCTGGCGTAGGCCGGTGGCTATGGCTCCGATTCAACCCCTAGCCTGGGAACCTCCATATGCCGCGGGAGCGGCCCAAGAAATAGCAACAACAACAACAAAAGACAAAAGACAAAAAAAAAAAAAAAAAAAGTCTTACCAATGCAAACATCAATCTTTCCTTTAATTGCAGCTTCATGGAGAGGAGTATAATTCCAATTATCCCGAGCATTTGGGTCTGCACCATGTCGCAAAAGGAGATTGACTACTTCAGCATGACCGAAAGAACATGCGTTATGAAGAGGAATAAGCCCCCCATCATCACGTGCTTGGACATTTGCACCATTCTGAAGCAAATATTCAACTACATCTTTCCGTCCAAAACCTAGAAGAAAATGAATTATCCATATTTAAGTTCTCCAGAGAAAATACATCAAATTCGAATCACTAAGTACAAGTTATGCAAAAATAGTAGCAGATTCACTAACTCAAGAATTCACTGGTGAAAAGGTGAAATATATCACTAGCTAATCTTAATGGGAAAACCAAAGGGTCTCTCCAGAATCCCTTTTCCATATCTCATAACATGTTTCTATTAAACTGGGAGACTGTAAGATAGCAGCAGAAAAGTTTATATTTGTCTATGTAGTGAAGATAGAGGCAAAGTATGAAATCAGGTGTCTTCAAAGAAGCCCTTACTTTGCCACTTTGCACAACACAAGCAACTTCTTCCTAGGTAGGAAGCCTCTTTTAGAAACCCATGTCCCATAGTTCTGCTGCAACTGGCTCCATTAAAAAAAAAAAAAAAAAAAAAAAGTCTGATAACTCATTTATACTGCTTCACAAATTCAGTATGAGAGTTTTAATCTCATACCATTCCCACACAATAGCACCTAAAATCTTTTTACAGTTAACTGTGAAAAGAAAAGGACTTCAGGCATATGTTAAAGCAGATGGGGAGGTAAGTATATGTGTGTATTGGGA
The DNA here is from genome assembly GCF_054392235.1 of Sus scrofa. Lineage (NCBI taxonomy): Eukaryota > Metazoa > Chordata > Mammalia > Artiodactyla > Suidae > Sus > Sus scrofa. Next base: position 125,618,150 of record NC_139396.1, on the reverse strand, counting down.
CAGAGAGAGAGAAGACCTCACTCATGTGAAATTTGACCAAAATATTCTTAAAATCACCAGGCCTGAATGTAGTCCTAAGAAAGACCAGAGTGGAGCTGAATCAGAAAGCAGTGAGTGACATACAGTCTTTCCAAGGTGTATGTCTGGCGCTGGTCTGGTTGCAGCTGAGGGAACAGTTAGATGATTCAAGAGATTAACTGGATTCTTTATTTCATCTAAATATTTCTAGGCTCTATAACATAGAGATGAGTATCTTTGATTCTCTCTATCCTCCAAGAGCTTACAATTTAAGATGTAGAGAAACATTAAGAACCAATAATTTCAATATACATAACTGTCATAAAAGAGGTATACATAAAATGCCACTAGAGTTCAAAGACATGAATACCTAAACTCGCAGAAAGCAGAGACTAGGAAGGAACATCCCAGAAAAGATTCCAGTGATAACATCTGAGCTGAAGGCTTACAGAAAAATTAAGGGGTCGTTAGAATGAACAGAGAGGAGAGGAGAGGTGGAGAATGGGAAAAAGCTAAGCAAGGGAAGATCATAAGTAGAAGAAACAAAATGTAAACAGGCATGGATGCATGAAAGAGCAAAATCATTCACAACAGTCAGCACACAGATTTAAGCAGAAGCCAGATGAAGAAACTTACATGTCACACTAAGGTGGCGTCTTGACTTTATCCTACAGACTAGAGTTTTTTAAGCTGCTTCCAGGCAACAGATTTTAATGAAATCTTTATTGGGGGGGGGGTGCTTTCAAAAAATTGAGATCTAACTGAAATATAAGGTTATATTTAGTTTCAGGTTTTGCTATGTGTGCAACAGGGACACAATAAATTTGGTTAGCATCTATCACCACACAGTTACAATTTTTTAAACTTGTGATGAGAACTTTTTAGATAGACTCTCTTAGCAACTTTCAAATATATAATTCAGTATTATTAACTATAGCCACCATGCTGTACATTATATCCCCAGGACTTATTTTATAAGAAGGCATTCTATTTAATTAATTAATTAATTAATTAATTTTTTGCCTTTTCTAGGGCCACTCCTGTGGCATATGGAGGTTCCCAGGCTAGGGGTCTAATTGGAGCTGTAGCCACCGGCCCACACCACATCCACAGCAATGCCAGATCCAAGCAGTGTCTGCAACCCACACCACAGCTCACGGCAATGCCAGATCATTAACCCACTGAGCAAGGCCGGGGATTGAACCTGCAACCTCATGGTTCCTAGTTGGATTTGTTAACCACTGCGCCATGACAGGAACTCCATAAGGAATTCTATTTAAAGGAAATTTGTATCTTATGACCATCTTCACTCATTGTGCCCATCCCCCCCACCTCTGGCAATCACCAGTCTGTTCTCTGTATCTGTGTGTTTGGATTTTTTGTTTTATTTTGTTAAGATTTCACACCTAAGTGAGATCTTGGAGTTTGTTGATCTCTGGCTAACTTATTTCACATAGCATAATGCCCTCAAAGTCCACTCACGTTTCCACAAATGGCAAGATTTCATTCTTTTTTATGGCTGAATTATATTCCATTATGTATATACACTACGTTTTCTTTATCCATACACCCCTCGATAAACACTTCGGTTTTTTCCATGTCTTGGCTATTGTAAATAATGCTGCAATGGTACTACCTCCAACAGCCATATGAAAGCAACCTAAATATCCATCAACAGGTAGACAAAGAAGATGTGGTGTGCCTTTCCATCTGGCGGCAGCCATCAAGTAAGCTGAAATGGGCGCATACAAGTACATCCAAGAGCTATGGAGGAAGAAGCAGTCTGACATAATGTGCTTTCTCCTCCAGGTACGCTGCTGGCAGTACCACCAGCTCTCCGCCTTCCACAGGGCACCCTGCCCCACCCGGCCCGACAGAGCAAGTAGGCTGGGGTACAAGGCCAAGGAAGGTTATGTCATATATCGGATTTGTGTGCACCGCGGTGGCCGCAAATGCCCAGTTCCTAAGGGTGCCACCAATGGCAAGCCTGTCCACCATGGTGTCAACCAGCTAAAGTTTGCTCAAAGCCTTCAGTCTGTTGCCGAGGAGCGAGCTGGACACCACTGTGGGGTTCTGAAGGTCCTGAATTCTTACTGGGTTGGTGAAGATTCTATGTACAAATTCATTGATTCCTTCCATAAAGCTGTCAGAAGAAATCCTGACACCCAGTGGATCACCAAACCAGTTCACAAGCATAGGGAGATGTGAGGGCTGAATTCTGCAGGCAGAAAGAGCCGAGGCCTCGAGAAGGGCCACAAGTTCCACCAGACTATTGGTGGTTCTGGCCATGCAGCTTGGAGAAGGCGCCAATACTCTCCAGCTCCACCATTACTGCTAATCCAAGTAATGTTTGTAAAATTCTTACCTAATAAACAATTCAGGACATTCATGTCTGCTTAGAAGTGTTTTTTAATTTGTCTGTTAAAACTAGTTGTCTGCATATTGTTTCACTGAATGCATGGTCAAATTTTCAAAGTTAAAGTACAATAATGTTTGAAGATTTTAAGTGACGGTGTATCTTGTTTCTAATAAAGGAAATGCCTTGCTTTTATTAGGGAGCTGATGTCTGTTTAAAATGCTGTTTGCAATAACAGGTGTAAAATTCTGTAAAAGAGGCAAAAACTAGCCATGCAGATTTGCTGGTGCATGTGATGAAACCTACAGCTTCACTGGGGGTGATGCAATGGTCTGCTAATTTACTTTAAAAGTGGCTGTTTTTATGGATTTGGGCAGGGACAAACTATAAATTGAATTCTTTAAAATGTAAAGGATGTCCTAATCCGTTATCATGATCATATGCAGAAAAATAATGAAAGTTGACTGAGGCCCATGTTTTTAGACTTAATCTAATCTGTTTATATAACTGCTGATTCAAAAGTGAGAAAAGTAAAAGAATGCCACCATTTTTAAGAGAAGTGAATAAACCTGTTCCAAGAGGATTCTCTTAAAATGAAATGAATCCTGGTAAACCTAAATTAAATTGCCTTGGCCTCCATGGTACCACTGAAGGTCACATAAAAGGTGGAATTTGTGGTTCAATCCCATGATTCAGATCTGTTGAATACTGCAAAGTAGTCATGGTATTTATACTGGTATATACTGAAACTGATGGAAACTGAACATTAAATGAGATGAGGGTTACTAGCCTTAAGGTTTGTAAGCTAGTAATGATAGGTAGGATTGGGAAATTGGTGTCCATGAGATACCTTTCAAGTGTGGGAGGATAGGAAAAAACTTAGATCAAAATTTTAAATGTTTTATGTATTAGTTTGTGACTATAATGAACTCTCTCTAAGCCACCTTGGGGGGGGGGGGAAATACTGCTAAGTCTAATCAGTGGTACTGTTTTCTTTGGTAACGCCACTTTATGCAATACCATACGGCTACTGAGAAAAGTCATGTAGCTGATGTCAATAAAATTTCATGGTTTCCAGGAGTTCCTGTCGTGGTTCAGTGGTTAACAAATCTGACTAGAAACCACGAGGTTGCGGGTTCGATCCTCCCTGGCCTTGCTCAGTGGGTTAAGGATCCAGAGTTGCCGTGAGCTGTGGTGTAGGTTACAGACATGGCTCAGATCCCGTGTTGCTGTGGCTCTGGCGTAGGCTGGGGCTACAGCTCTGATTCGACCCCTAGCCTGGGAACCTCCATATGCCATGGAAGTGGCCCGAGAAATGGCAAAAAGACAAAAAGACAAAAACAAAAGAGTTCATGGTTTCCAATCTAGAAAAAAAAAAGATGGGTTGTGTGTGTGCGTGTGTGTGTATATGTATATGCCATGGAAGTGGCCCGAGAAATGGCAAAAAGACAAAAAGACAAAAGCAAAAAAGTTCATGGTTTCCAATCTAGAAAAAAAAAAAAGATGGGTTGTGTGTGTGCGTGTGTACACACGCATACACATACACACAGTGGAATACTATGCAGCCATAAAAAAGAATGAAATAGGAGTTCCTGTCATGGCTCAGCAGAAACAAATCTGATTAGCATTCATGAGGACACAGGTTCCATCCCTGGCCTCACTTAGCGGGTTAAAGGATCTAGCATTACCATGAGCTGTGGTATATGTCATAGATGAGGCTTGGATCCTGTGTTGTTATGGTGTAGGCTAGAGGCTACAGCTCAGATTTGACCACTCGCCTGGGAACCTCCATATGCCACAGGTGCAGCACTCAAAAGACCAAAAAAAAAAAAAAAAAAAAAAAAAAAAAGAATGACATAACGCCATTTGCAACAATACGGACGGACCTAGAGATTATCATACTAAGTGAAATCAGTCAAAGACAATTATCATATGATATCACTAACATGTGGAAACTAAAATATGTTATAGATGAACTTATTACAAAACAGAAACAGACTCACAGACATGAAAACAAACTTACGGTTACCGAAGGGGAAAAGTGGGGATAAGTTAGGAGTTTGGGACTAGCAAATACAAACTACTATATATAAAACTGATAAACAAGAAAGTCCTACTGTATAGCACAGGGAACTACATTAGATATTTTGTAATAAACTATAATGAAAAAGAATACATGCACACATAAAACTGAATTACTTTGCTATACACCAGAAACACTGTAAATGAACTATACTTCAATTAAAAAAAGAAAGAAAGAATGCTGTGATGAACATAGCGGTGCATAAGATCTTTTTGAGTGAGCATTTCCTAACGAAATCTTATATAAAATTCCAACATATGTCCTGTTCACTGCAAAAATACCCAATGCCTGGTACACAGCTGGCACTCATAGAGCTGTAAATTAACTGAATTCAATTTAAAACAGTACTATTTAGGCTGAATTCTCCTTCTCCTTCACAAAGACCCAAAGGGAATTATCCCTCTATTCCAGATGTAACCTTTAGAATGGGTATGAAAAATACTGAAGGACAAGCAAATACTTAGACACACACACACACACACACATATTCTGTTCTGCATCTTCCTTAAACAAAACAAAACCCTAGTAACATCCTAGAAATCAACTATCAGCACATATTTTATTGATTTCAAGTATCACAATTTCACTAGTTCTTTTAGTTCCTTCCCCATGAGTAGTCAGGTTGTTTCTAATCTTTTGCTACTACACACAATGTTGCCAGGAATAACTAAGGAGAAAAGAGAAAACTGACACTATCTGGTGACTTCTTTAATTTAGGGAAACTAGATAAGGTATGGAGGAGGACTATCAGATACAAAGTAAAACAGGATGTTTTGGGAGATAAGATTGTTTTTGGAAATGACCAGCCTGAGGAACAAATGCCCAGTAAGTAGAAGGTTCTGTGGATTTTGAACAAAGGAAATTAGTCTAAACTAGAGGCTGACATTCTGAAGTCACCACCACAAGAATGGTGTCTGAAGCCATGTGTGAAAAATGAATGAAATTGACTAGAGAGCACTAGTTTTCTGTTTTGTTGAAATAAGTGTACTGTTATCAAAGATCAATCCTAGCTTGCACGGCAGTACCCTGTCTTATTCTCAAGGTCTTCGCTCTTTCCCCATCAATCTCCACCAGATCATTCCTAATAGTATGTAAACATATTCTATATCTTCCATTTTATTAAAAATATTCTTCCTGAATTCACCCATTCCTCTGCTCCCTGAATATTCAAACCTCTAAGGATTGTCATCAATTCTCTATTTCCGAAATTCAGTGTTGTTTCTTCCGTACAACTGCTTTCATCAAGGTCACCTACAATCTCCACGTTGCCAAACCTAAAGGACATATGTCTGTCCCCATCTGACTAGGCCTCTTAGCAACACTGGATGGCTACTACCTCCTCTGCAAAATATCTTCTCCAGAGTTTCCACACTACTGGTTTTTCTTGTCTCCTCCATTCACTTCCTAAGCGATAAAGGAACATCAACTATGTAATGGACACTTTTCTGGGTGCCTGGGACATACTACTGTACAAAGCAGACCAAATCTCTGCCTTTGAGGAACTTCTATGGAGGTAGGGGAGATGAACAATAAATGCACAAAATAAGTATATCAAGAGGTAATTAGAAAAAGAATAGACTAAGAAGTCATAAGGGTGAGTAAAGTGGGGGGGTCATAAAGTGGACTAGGGAGATCACCATAGGCCTTTTAGAGATGGTGACATTTGATTAAAGACGTGAAAGCAAGTAAGCCTTATTGACCAGAAATAAGAAGGCCCAGAGTGACTGGAACTGAGAGAGAAAGGGTAGCATGGTGGGAGATGAGGTTAGAAGAAATGAGAAACAGCTAGAAAGACTTGAGGATGGCTCTAAGAACTCTGGCTTTTTTACTGTCAGGAAAATGGAGAGTCACTGTAGAGTTTTGAGCTGGTCAATTACATAATATGACTTACATTTGAAAAGTACCCTTTGGCTGTTGCTTTGAGACTAGTTTTAAGGGGGTTCAGGTAGTAGATGAGAGATTATGGTGGTTTAGACCATTATATGGTAGCACTTGTCAGAATATTAAGTGGCTCTCTGAAGGTAAAGCCAGCACAGTTTGCTCACAGACTGGATGTGGGGTGAGGAGGTAAGAGAGGGGAGGGGCAAGAGAGGAGTCATGGATGACTCCAAGTCTTCCGAACTAACAAATGGAGTGGTGAAGTTGGTATCAACTCAGATGGGGAAGGCTGTAGACAAAATAGGTTCATGGCAGAAGACGAATTCAAGTTTTGGACATGTCCTATCTCTGTGGGGATTTCTTGCTTATTTCATGTAATTTTTAAATGCAAGAATTCCTCAAGATTCAGTTCTCGGAGTTCCCGTCATGGCTCAGTGGTTAACAAATCTGACTAGGAACCATGAGGTTGCAGGTTCGATCCCTGGCCTTGCTCAGTGGGTTAAGGATCCGGCATTGCCGTGAGCTGTGGTTGTAGACACGGCTCGCATCCCACATTGCTGTGGCTCTGGCATAGGCCGGTGGCTACAGCTCTGATTCAACCCCTAGCCTGGGAACCTCCATATGCGATGGGAGCGGCCCAAGAAATGGCAAAAAGACAAAAAAAAAAAAAAAAAAAAAAGATTTAGTTCTCTACCCTCTTCTCCCCTCTTAAGATTATCTCATCTTTTCCTATGACTTTAAGTACTACCTAGATACCATCTAGATACACAACCTGCAAATTTAAATCTCCAGTCTAGACTTTTCACCTGAATTCCAAACTGTTTACTGGACATTATCTCCACCTTATATTTCAAAGGCATCTCAGATTCAACATGTTCCTACCTTCTCTTCATTTCCACTGACGCTGTCCCAACCTAACCACCCTTGTCTCTAGCCTGAACTATTGCAAAAGTTTTCTAACTGGCTTCTCATTTCTACTCTGTCCCAAGTAATCTTTTAAAAACAACCACATCAGGAGTTCCTGTTGTGGCTCAGTGGTTAACAAATCTGACTAGGAACCATGAGGTTGTGGGTTCGATCCCTGGCCTTGCTCAGTAGGTTAAGGATCTGGTGGTGCCGTGAGCTGTGGTGTGGGTCACAGATGTGGCTCGGATCCCACATTGCTGTGGCTGTGGTGTAGGCGGGTGGCTACAGCTCCAATTGGACCCCTAGCCTGGGAACCTCCATATGCCATGGGAAGCGGCCCTAGAAAAGGCAAAAAGACAAAAATAAATAAGCAAATAAAAACAATCACATCATAGTCCTGTTTAAAATAATTCATGGGCTTTTTCCACTGATGTTCTTTGAATAAAATTTAATCACACTAGTATGGCCTACAAGGCCTGCTACATGAACTGGCCATTATCTACTTTACAAAATTTGTTTCATATCACTCTTTCCTTTCTGAGCTACCATCCAGCTTTCTTTCAGTTAAGGATGCCAACATGACTTCAGTGGTACATGTCACCTGTCTGCTTGGACTGCTTCTCCCTTGCCCTTTGCTTCCTTATTTCTACTCATTATCAAATTTGTTTAAATGTCTCCACCTTAAGGAGGCCATCCCTGATGATCCTATTTAAAGCAGTCCATTCTGCACACCCACACATTCAATTCAGCTGGTTTCCCCCTCTCCTCCACTAGAATGTAAGTTCCAGGAAAAAAAACAAAAACAAAAAAACCCCACAGGGATTGTCTTTGTTATCCATAGCAGCATCCCTCGGCACTTATTAAAATCTGTAATTACTGTTCAGTAGCTATCTCCTGAACTTTTTTAAGTTCCATAAAGAGTTGGACCAATGTCTATCTTAGTTCATCATTACTTCCCCAATGTCCTTCACACTGTGGGCTACACGGCAATTTGCTGAATACATTATGGTATGAGAAAAGGAGACTGAGAAGTAAAACTAAGAATGGTACTGCAGAAGCCAAGAGGGAAAATTTCAAGGAGGGAAAGGCCAAATCTGCTGCCACTACGCTCTGACTCGAACCTTCCTTATCACAGCCTGGGAACTGTTGATCACACTGCCCTCCCCAAGTGAGCCACCCACAGCTGCCCCGATCAGTGGTTCTGACATCTCAGTCATTCAGCACCCATCTTGAAGAAATGCTTTCAGAAAAGACTTAAGTTGGAGATCAAGAGAAAAGGAATCAGAATAAAGAAAAATTAGTAAAGGTACCTCTTCCTTTGGAAAGTTACTTCATGTACCCAAGCACTTTGAGAAGGATCATTATTTCTTCAGTAGAAATCAACACATTTGAAGTAATCAAAGTGGTGACTTACAGAGTAACTTCCCAAAAAAGGAGTGTGAAGTTGGCACAGAAATAGCTGGAGTAGGAGTTCCTATTGTGGCACAGTGGTGATGAACCTGACTAGTATCCATGAGGATTTGGGTTCGACCCCTAGCTTTCCTTGAGGGGTTAGGGATCTGGCATTGCCATAAGCTGTGGTGCAGGTTGCAGATGTGGCTCGTTTCTGGTGTGGCTGTGGTTGTGGCTTAGGCTGGCAGCTGCAGCTCCGATTTGACCCCTAGCCGGGGAACTTCCATATGCCGCTGGTGCAGTTCTAAAAAGACAAGACAAGACAAGAAATAGCTGGAGTTTAACATCCATCTAGTTGTTATAAGAGATAGTGTCAAATTAGGAAGATATCTGTCCCAAAGATCAGTGATCACCCTGAAAAAAGGTCCACAGTAGTGTTTTGTTAAAATATCACTGGGAAGTTGTGGTTCAGTGGGTTAAGAGCCTTGCATAGTATCCATGAGGATGTGGGTTTGATCCCTGGCCTTGCTTTGGGTTAAGGATCTGGTGTTGCCGCAAGCTACAGCATAGGTAGCAGATACAGCTTGGAACCCGCATTACTATGGCCAAGGCATAGGCCAGCAGCTGTAGCTCCAATTCAACCCCTGGCCCAGGAACCTCCATATGCTGCAAGTGTGGCCCAAGAAAGAAAGAAAGAGAAAGAAAGGAAGAAAGAAAGAAAGAAAGAAAGAGAGAGAGAGAGAGAAAAGAATCATTGGGAAGAGACAGTTGCTTCAAGCCAGAGTTAGAATCAATACTGATGTGTATGATGAAACACTGAAATTGAAGTTTTAGCTTAGGAAATGATATGGTTAGAAAAGGTTAAGATGATTTCATCTATATAGTTACTAACAGTCCAAGACACAGATGACTTCTACCTCAGAAACTATCAACATGATTCTCTAGCCATTACGATGTCTAAAACCCATCAGGAAACTGGCATGTTTTCCAAGTCACAGTGTAAGGACTACAATATGTGTCAGAGGTCATGCTGCTATCCTAAGAGTAGATAAAGAGTCTGAGATTTTTAATGTTTGAAGCCACTTCTTGACATGAAAGAGCATTATTTAGAGAGGTCAGTAGGCATTTATTCCAGCCTTTAAAATCTACTTTGGAAGTTTGGTGACACCTTTAGATTTAAGTGGCTTCCCAAACTGAGGCCAATCCCTAATGAAACCCCCATTCTTTTTTTTTTTTTGCTTTTTAGGGCCACCCCTGAGGCATATGGAGGTTTCCAGGCTTTCAATAGAAGATAAAGCTACTGGCCTACACCACAGCCACAGCAATGCCAGATGTGAGCCACATTTGCAACCTACACCACAGCTCATGGCAACGCCAGATCCTTAACCCACTGAGCGGGGCCAGGGATGGAACCGAAACCTCATGGTTCCTAGTCGTATTTGTTTCCACTTCACCATGATGGGAACCCCTGAAATCCCCATTCTTATGATCTCAAGAATAGTTCAAAGCACTTCTGTTAGGTACTTATTTCTTGGAAGAAAAAAATAGCTTTGCAAGATATATTCTGATCATGTTCTCGCTGGTCAAGTAAAACATGAATAGGCATATTCTTAGAGTAAGTGCCAATCTCCATATCCTAAGGATCTCTTTATAAAGGAATCAGAAGCCTTCAGTTAGTAGTTATGGCTGGTTTATTTTATAATTATGGAACAGCACTCATCTTTAAACAAACAAAATACTTGATGAAATGAGACAATGAATGAATCTAAAGCACTGACAGTGAAACAAAACAGGCTTATCTAGAAAATAAATTTGCTGATCAATAAACTGTGTTACTTGGAAGTTCCTGCGTGGTGCAGCAGCTTAAGGATCAGGCATTGCTGCAACTGTGATGCAGGTTCAATCCCTGGCCCACAGACCTTCCACGAGCTGAGGGTGCAGCCAAATAAATAAATAAGCTGTGTTACTTAATGTCAGGTATTGTATCTTGTTCATTTCTGCTCACTGGCCAAGGCCAGTATCTGGCACATAGGAGGACTTGATAAACACGTGTTTAGTGCATGTCTGATATTTTGTTGGAAGAGTAAGCAAATGACCCCCAAGGAAAATATGAAGTTAATAATTTGTGACAACTGGCAAAAGCAATCTATTCAATTTCTCTTTTGTCAAGTTTCATTACTATCTAGATGCCATAGTTTCTGGAACTGTCTTGCCAACCATGACTACTGTAACAGTATCATATTTTGCTGCTATACTGGAAACATACTTTTATCTGAATGGCTTCCAAAAAGTTGTAAAGCACTGGAAGTCAATACAGAGAAACCAACTTAGACTCTTAGGAAGTTTCACTGAGTGCCACCATCTCCCCTTTTTTATAGTTCAAAGGTGGAATGGGCCATTGGTGAGGCAGCTGTCCAAAATGAAATGACAGTGATGTCTTGCCAATGTAAAGGTAGCCTAGCATCAAGTAGGGCTTTGTCAGAAGGAAACGTTCAGAAACAGTAAATGTCAACAAATGCCACAAAATGAAGAAGACTCCTGAGGTCTATGAGATGGAAATAGATAATCAAGCAGCAGCCTTCAGCTTGATTTACACAGCCAGGACTCTTGTCAGATTTTTCTAAAAGATGTCATTTTAAACTTCTCATTTACTATTAACTTTAGTTTACTAAGATCCAGAAAAAAGTATCTCCGGCATATATATATTTTTTAGAATGAGGAATACATGGAGAAGTTTTGCCTAGGTCAACTTGGGAAAGAGAGTCTGGCGAGACTTAGAAAAGGATACCAGGGCCTCTGGAGTGATGGCATTCTGACAATATGGATGTGGCAGTATTGAAACAAGTACTCCAAACTGGTTGTTACTGAAATCACTGCCTACCGCTAAATCCAGCAAGGGCTGAGGAAAAAGGTGTAGCTTAAGTCTTGATAATATACTAAGAGATCTGACAAGTCAAAAAGAAAAAATTGTGAATTCCTAAATAGACTGGTCTTTATTTGATACTGGGGTTTTCTACTGATATAGGATTTAATTATCCCCAAAACAAAAACCAATCCTGGAAACAGGAGTCTCTAATTTTTGTCCTAGGTAAAAAATATTGGTACATTTTGTACATCTCCCATAATTATGACGTTGGCCTACAGACAAAAGAAGGAAATGCTTTTGAAACATTATTGGGTACCTCAGTAGCACCACTCTGGAAAAGGATATCAATGATAATCACAAAAGTTATAACACCTTTGGTAGCTCAGTTGTTAAAATCTTCAACTGGAGGAATCATGCCACTTTCTTACACCAGTTAGATTCTGACGCATTGGTCCAATGGCCTACATTTTAGAGAAATCATTTCTACAACATCTCTCTCTCTCTTTTTTTTGGTGTGTGTGTGGGTATGTCTTTTTAGGGCCACACCCACAGCATATGGAAGTTCCCAGACTAGGGGTCAAATCGGAGCTGCAGCTGCCAGCCTACACCATAGCCACAGCCACCGCGGGATCTGAGCCATGTCTGCAGCCTACCCCATGGCTCACAGCCAACGCCAGATCCTTAACCCAATGAGCGAGGCCAGGGATCAAACCTGCATCCTCATGCATATTAACTGGATTCTCAACCCACTGAGCCACAACAGGAACTCCCTACAACATCTCTGAAAGATGCCAATCCAGCCACTGTTGGAGATTTCCAGGTAATTCCATGGTTGAGCAGATTAAAGGCAGTCTGACTTCTCGTAACCTTTCACCTATTAGCCCTAGTTTTGACTGCCAAGCCCACACAAGTGGTATCCACTCACTTTTCTACCTATCTTACATACATGTGAAGACAGCAACACTGTTTAACTTTAGTCTTCTTTCATCTCGAGAATAAGCAGCTCTAGTTTTCAAATCAGCTGCTTGTATAATAAATTCCAGATGCTTAGTAATCAAAATTAAGTTTGACTAGTCCAAAGTTCATGGCAGAGTAGCATACTACAAATACAGAACAGTAACAAAACATACTACATATACAAAAGAAGTATTACCTTGTTTCACTAAACTCTTAACAATGCAAATCCTTTTTCAACCTGTCATTCTCCAATTTTACACACACACACACACACACACACACACACACACCATCTTTCCACCATCTCTGGACCTGAATTTCTTGAACCTAATAAATTATTTTGCCTATTTTTCTATAGAATGACACCTTTCTGCACACCCCAAAGAATATTTAAGATTCTTAAGCCAGGGCATTCTATATCCCTCACTCCTGTCCCCTTAAGTTCTAAGATTCTAAAGAATGCTCTGCATTTCTTTCTTTGGCCATGATGGACAATAAGATGACTTTCTCCTGAAGTTTCCGTCCCTTTTCTTCATTTTTCAGAAATAAGTTCAGAGAAGCCATCTCCTTTACTGAACTCTGCTGTTTTCTAAGGGATTATACTGTCAAGAATTTCAGATGCTACTGCTTTTGGCAAATTGGAGCTGCAGTCTCCCCACCACCAACTTGCCTCTACAAGTTTTGTGATGTGTCGCAAAAAAATCACTCATACCCTCAGTGTGTGTGGGGGTGGGTAGGCAGGGGGCTGGTGGCAGGAGGACTGAAGAGGAAACAATTTTTCTCATAAGAAGTGACTTCTGAAAGCATGCTTATCTAAGAAATGTAATCTAATACAATAATACAAAGCACCTAATAGGAGAAAAGTTCCTGTTTATATTGATTACTTTTTTAATTATCAGAAGACCTTAACTCCTTTAGGGCTGGCAACTGATTACTCCTTTTACTGAACTCAGTATTTGTTTGTTTGTTTTTTTAGCCACCCTCATGGCATATGTAAGTTGGCAGGCAAGGTACTGAATCTGAGCCACAGCTGCTGCAACTTGGAATCCTTTAACCCATTGCTCTAGGCCAGGGATTGAACCTGCACCTCTGCAGCCACCCAAGCTGCTGCAGTCGGATTCTTAACCCACTGCACCACAGCAGAAACTTGCTGAACTAAATATTTTAGATGAAAGGACAAACCAAGTTTTTTTCTAAACTGTTATATCACAATTCATTTTCCTTGGTCTGCACAGATCTCTCATTTCTATTCCTTAGAAATCAACGCAAAAACCCCATATAAGTGATTTAAACCCCCAAAGCCCAAGGCTATCCCTCCCTGCCTCTCTTTGAGCCCACCTGTGCTTTCTCTGCACATACATTCTCTCCTAATAAATGCTTTACTTGCTTCACTAAAACCAAACTTAAAACAAAATCATGTCTAGCCTACCCCCATAAAACCTACAAATTTAATTAGCAGAAAAAAAAAAAAAAAAAAGAAAAAGAGTTTCCCACTCCCACACTTACCCTATAATGTACAAACATAAAAAACTGCTTGGTCAGGCAGCTACGCAGTCCCACCTACACTGAGCTTCCAAAGACATGCTGCACATTAGCATGACTGATAACTCACCACCTACAAAGAGTTTATAAAATGTATTCTCCATATATTAAGAGAAAATGCAGCTGGATGTATGTACGTATTTATTTGCTGTGCCCATGGCATGTGGGAGTTCCTGGGGACAGGGATGGAACCTGCACCACAGCAATGACCCAAGCTGCAGCAGTGACAACGCTGAATCTTTAACGGCTAGGCCTCTAGGGAACTCCTTTAATTTTACTTAAAAATTAAAACAGGTTCTTTCTCATTAATCGAACTACTAACTTAAATTTATAAGACTAATTTTTTAAAAAAGTATCTATCTAGATTTAAATGCAAGGCTTTAAAGCTCAGGTTTAATGCAGGCCATCAGTAATTTTTTTATTTTGTTACTTTCATACCTTAAATTCTTTTAATTTTTTTTTTTTTTTTTTTTTTTTTGTCTTTTTGTCTTTTTGTCTTTTCTGGGGCTGCACCTGTGGCATATGGAGGTTCCCAGGCTAGGGATCGACTCAGAGCTGTAGCCTCCGGCCTACACCACAACCACAGCAATGGCAGATCTGAGCTGCGTCTGTAACCTACACCACAGCTCAAGGCAATGACGGATCCCCAACCCACTGAGCAAGGCCAGGGATTGAACCTGCAACCTCATGGTTCCTGGTCGTATTCGTTAACCACTGAGCCACAACGGGAACTCCTATACCATAAATTCTTAATCTTTTAACTTGTATGTGGTAAATTATGATGGGTGAGTTGGTTCCTAAAATAAAATTCTCCTTTTCAGTCTGACCAAACTACATGAAATCTACATTAAAAAGTACTTTGAAATGCTGGGACAGAACTGAGGGTGGGAAGGTTGGGAGGAACAAGGTCAATCAGAAGCTAATCCATAACCTTAAACCTCCAAATATTACTATTTTCAGAGATGAACTCACTAATACAACAAATTCTTGAAAGGTAGCAACTAAGATCTTCCTTGGTTATTTTTATCCCACAGATCAAGTGAACAGAATCTAAGTAACACTACCCTTTGGATTACGTATCAGTTGGGTATGAAAGTTTGCCAAATCAGTTGTTTAAATGTTGACTACATGGACAAAAACGACAATCCAAATTAGCTGAGGAAAGGCAGCACTGATCACCAAAATTTTAGGCAAAATGGTGAAAAAGGAGATTTGATTTTAGAATTCTTCCCCATTCCCTTTCTGCTGCCTACAGTCTTGTTTCTATTTCTCCCACCAATGGCCTCCTAAATCTTCTCCCTTAAAAGGCTTCTCAGTGGGAGCCCAACAATGTCTGTGAATACGGAAATCTTTCCTTCTCTGCACATCATTCCTATTCCAAAAAACAGTGCTTTAAAACATATAGTTCTGCTTTTTCAAAAAATTATTTTAAACAAGCATGTAATACCCAAAATGAAAAACCAGGACTAACGGAAGTATGACACTCTATTCCCACTTTTAATCGTGCATGGCTCCCTTGAGGATAATCACGATCTTTCCTCAAAAAGAAAAGCATAAATGCCTTGTAGAAATGAGCTGTTTCATCTTTAATTTTTTAATTTTTCAATTAAATTTAAAAAGCTTATATTACAAAGTGAACCTAGCAAAAATTAAAATAAAGTACTTCAAACAATCTAAATCTCAGAATGAGGCGAGGCTAGTACCAATTTAAATTCTAAATCCAAGCTAGAGAACCTGCACCGTCTTTCCTCTCATTCTACTTTCCACCCTAAGTTGAGTCTGGCAGGGACTACCCAATCGCACCCAGCCTAAGTCAGATCTCAGTTCTCCCAAACTTGACTATTTCCAGTTCTAGTCTCTCTAGAAACTTGCTACCCTGATAAACCCATTAAGGGTAATGTGTCAATGGTCAATTAAGCTACTCTTCTTGAATTACACTCCTGCGTTTTATAAAAGCCTTTAAGATTGTATATCAAAGGATTGTTAAGTGTTACAGTGGAACGTGCAAGAACGATAGATTTTACAGTTAACTGGCCTTTAAAATCACAAGGTCTATTACATCTCTTACTCTGTGTGTACAAGGCCTTTCAGGTTAGTAAGACCGGAAGTTGGTACAGGTATTGTCGATACAAAACAAAACAAAGCAAAAACAAAAACAAAACTTCCAGTGAGTTCAGCACGCTCGCCCCTACTCCCCTACCCCCATTTCCTCAGTTCCCATTCGACAACATCGAGATGAATGGGACCGGGGTCCTATGGGAAAGGCCGGGGTCAGAGGAGCATTATGTCTGCTTTGGGGCCTGCGAGCCTGGGTGCGCAGGTGGGGTCTGGGGCGAGTCGAGGCGGCAATGGCCTGGGTTACCTGCGGCGAAGTGGAGCGGCGTGGACTTCCTGCCCGCCGTGTCGCGGCTGTTCACCTTCTCGGGCGTAACTAGTCTCTTGACTCGCTCCACGTCCCCGTTGCGGCACGCTTCGAACAGCTCGCGGGCGGCCGGCTCCACCGCCTCGGTCGCCGCGCCCGCGCAGGCCGCGCCCCCGCCGGCGCAGCGGCGGCCCGACATGATCCTGGCCGCCGCCGCCACCAGCAGCAGCGCCAGCAGCGGCAGCAGGAGCCCCGGCCCCGCGAGCAGGAGGGCGAGGGCCCCGGGAGGAGAGGAGCTCAGGGCCCGGGCCGCTTGACTCCCTGCTGTCACCGGGCTCGACTCAGTCCCATGGCCGCGCTGCCGCGCACCCCTCGCCCAGCCCCACGACCCCTGGCTGCCCTGAGACGGCGGAGGCACAGCGAACCCGCCGTTTGAGACACTAAGCGACGCGACGGCGGAAGCTGGCAAGGCCCCTCCTGCCAGCTCTGCTGAGCCCGGGAGCGCACGTGACGTCGTGCCGCGCGTGCGCAGTGGCGGCAGAGCGGCCGGCTGGGTTTCGGAGAGCCAGGCCGCGCGGAGGGGCTTGTGGGAAATGTGAGGCGAGAGCCTCCGGCCGCGGGAGAAGAAGGGGCTTCGTCCCACCGCCATCTTTGTGGTGGCTTTTGATGGAGTCGAACAATTCTGCTTATTGTCTCTGTTTAAAGAATGGATTTCCTGGTCTGAATTTCCTTACTGCTACAACACTGGAAAGAACTCTCGAAAGTTTTCTCTCCGATCTTACATATTATTTTGGACTTGTTATGAGGAAATGTTCCATTTTTTTCAGCTTCCACAATCACTTTCTCCTTGAGGGTTTCTTTTCTGGTTTGGTTTGTTTTTGTGCTCCCCCAACCCCCACCTCCCCAACCTTCTCCCTGCCCCGGCAACTGCTATTTTGTTGTTTTTTGTGAGCCACTTCTCGGAAATGAATGACTTGCTTGATGGGAAGTTTGGATGAACCGCCCCCAGATCGTTTAGGAAATTAGGAAAGCGATGAAAGTTTGTTCCAAGTATAAATTAATAACGGAGAGGCATTGCTCAGATTAATTACTTTTCCCTTAGTTATTAGCTCGGGACTAATTGAAGGGCCCATCATAAATCAATATTATGTTGATTTGGCTGAGGTGTACTTATCCTGGGTATACACATTGCTGACAGTTTAATGAATTGTGATTTTTTTTTTTTTTTTTTTTTTTTTACTATGGAAGCAAGAAAAGCACATTATTAATTCTCACGCCTAAGGTACTGATGCAGCTGTTCATGATCATCCCGTACTCTATACCTTAGTCTTAGGAAACTTTTAAAAGAAAGATAGGAGTTCCCGTCGTGGCGCAGTGGTTAACAAATCCGACTAGGAACCATGAGGTTGCGGTTCGGTCCCTGCCCTTGCTCAGTGGGTTAACGATCCGGCGTTGCCGTGAGCTGTGGTGTGGGTTGCAGACGCGGCTCGGATCCTGTGTTGCTGTGGCTCTGGCGTAGGCCAGTGGCTGCAGCTCCAATTCGACCCCTAGCCTGGGAACCTCCATATGCCGCGGGAGTGGCCCAAAGAAATAGCAAAAAGACAAAAAAAAAAAAAAAAAAGAAAAAAGAAAGATAATGCAAACGTAAAGGGATACATATTGACCTTTGCAATGCAGGCAAGCATATTCCCCCTCCCCTGAATTTCTTAACCTCTTTTTCGGCAAATTCAGTTTTTGCTTGGGAATGTGCTCAAATTTACAATGCTGCCATTTGGTTTCTTTCCAATTTTTTGTTATGAACAAGAGTGCTATGAATATTCCTATGCATTCTTCTGGTGCACATGTACAAGTATTTAAAATGAGAGGCAGACATTTTGACCACTGCCTATAGTATAAGAAATGCATTTTGTGGAGTTCCCGTCGTGGCGCAGTGGTTAATGAATCCCACTAGGAACCATGAGGTTGCGGGTTCGGTCCCTGCCCTTGCTCAGTGGGTTAACGATCCGGCGTTGCCGTGAGCTGTGGTGTAGGTTGCAGACGCGGCTCGGATCCCGCGTTGCTGTGGCTCTGGCGTAGGCCGGTGGCTACAGCTCCGATTCAACCCCTAGCATGGGAACCTCCATATGCCAAGGGAGCGGCCCAAGAAATAGCAACAACAACAAAAGAAAGACAAAAAAAAAAAAAAAAAAAAAAAAAAGAAATGCATTTTGTGTCTTCAGCCAGTAAACATACTTATACATAAAACAAAAGTGTCATCAAATAATAAAACAATATTCATTTTTTCAATGTTTAGAAAAATGCTAGTTATGACTTTCAGTTAATGGATTACAGAACTCACAAATGAGTGGTAACACAAGTTTTGAAAAACACTGAGGAAATGGACTATCCAGGGGTGGGATCACTGAGTCACAAGGAATGAATGTTCACTTTACAAGGTAAAGCCAAATTGTTTTTCAAAGAGATTGTTTAAAATAGACACACTAGCTGAGTTTAGGAGTCTTAAAAAAAACTCTGTCATCAATGCTGGATACTGTCTGATTAATTTTTTCCAACATATGGAGTGTAAATGGTATCTCAAGGAGGTCTTAGTCCTCATTTTAAAAAGTATCAAATTTCTAAATTTCTCAGTGGAAAAATGCAAATTAAAACCACAGTGGGATAATACCACACACTCATAAGGATGACGACTATCAAAAGGACAGAAAATAAGAAGTGTTGGTGAAATTTATGGAGAAATTGGAAACGAGCATTCCTGGTGGGATTGTAAAATGGTGCAACTGCTGAGAAAAGCAATGTGACATTTCCTCAAAAAATTTAAAATAGAACTACCACATGATCCAGTCATTCTTCTTTTGGGCCTATGCACAAAAGAATTGAAAGCAGGGCCTTGAAGAGATATTTGCACACCCACATTCATAGCAGCATTATTCACAATAGCCAAGCGGTAGAAGCAACCCAAATGTCCATGATCAGATGAACTGATCAACAAAATGTGGTATATACATACAATAGACTATTATTCAGTTTTAAAAAAGGATACCTGTCATATGCTACAACATGGATGAACCTAGAGGACATTAAGTGAAATAAGGCAGTCACAAAAAGACAAATACTGTATGATTCCACTTAGATGAGGTGTATTAATTTCTCAGGGCTGCCGTAATAAAATACAACAGAGTGGGTGGCTTAAACCACAGAAATTTATTTTCCACAGTTTTTGAGGCTGGAAGTCCAAAGTCAAGGTGTTGGCAGGTTTGATTTCTCTTTCAGTCTCTCTCCTTGACTTGCAGATAGCCATTATCCCACTGGCCTCTCCTCTGTTCATGGGTATCCCCAGTGTCCAAGTGGCCAAGCTTCCTCATTTTATACAAAGACACCTGTCAGATTAAATTAGACGCCACCCACATGGCCTCATTTAACCTTAATTTCCTCTTTAAAGGTCTTATCTCCAACTGTAGTCACATTTAGAACTGATACAAATTTTGGTGACCGTGACAATTTAACCCATAACATGAGGTATCCAGTGCAGATAGACACAGAAAGTAGAGTTGTGGTTACCAGGGACTGGGGTAAGGAAGAAATGAGGAGTTGTTGAGTGGGAAAAGAAGTTCGGTTTTGCAAGATAAAAAGTTCTGGAGATTTGTTGCACAACAGTTCGAATATACTCAACAGTACTGAACTGTGCCAAACTATTTCTAATAGTGTGTTTGGGGAGTTTCCTAGACAGCCTTGTCATTTGTGAATGTGAATGTATGAAAAAGTTTCTCCTGTTTCCATTGTAAGCGTTAGGCCTCACTGTGTTGACTATGACCTCTAATGCAATGTGATGTTGAATACAAGTATTGATATTGTCTTGTTTGAGTTTTTAAAAAGCATCTAACCCTTTACTGTACAGAATGATGTTTCTATAAAAGTTTTCAGTGTGTTGAAATGGTTTATAAATGTTTTCAGTGTGTTTCAGTGTTTAGAAGTGTTTCAGTAGTGTTTTGGTAGTTATACATTTTTCAGGTAAAAGAGGTTTCCTTCTATGTGCACTGTGCTCAGAATTGTTATCATGAATAACATTGAATTTTTATGAAATGCTTCCTTATTTGTTAAGTTTTTATCATAATAAGATGTTGAATTTTATCAAATGCTTTTTTTCCCTAAACCTATTGAGTTGCATTTTTTTTTTTTTTTTGTCTTTTTAGGGCTGCACCCATGGCATATGGAGGTTCCCAGGCTAGGGGTCGAAACAGAGCTAGGGCTGCTGACATACGCCACGGCCACAGCAATGCCAGTTCTTGGCTGTGTCTGCAACCTACACCACAGCTCATGGCAATGCTGGATCCTTAACCCACTGAGTGAAGCTAGGGATTGAACCTGCAACCTCATGGATACTAGTCAGATTTGTTACTGCTGACCCATGATGGGAACTCTGAGTTGCATTTTTTTTCTTCTTTAATCTGTTCAGTAATCAGTTATATTAATGGATTTCCTGATATCAAACCAATCAATAGTTTAAAAATTTCCCACAAAGTAAACATCAAGTCCAGAGAGTTGTTTAGTCAAATTCTAAAGTCAATTTTTTATGGAATAGACAATTTCAATTTTGTTCAAATTCTTTCCAGAGACTAGATAAAGAGAAAATACTCCCTAATTCATTCTATGAAGTTGTTATAACCTTGACACCAAAGCAAGTAAGGAAAAGAAAGTGAAATTACAGGCCACTTTCAATGATGCACAAATGTAAAACTCCTAAATAGAAAATAAGCTAACGGAATCCAAAAAGGTGATGTATTATCAGCTGGTGCTTGAAGAACAAGCAAACAAACTCAAAACAAATGTGCACACAAAAAATAACTCCAGAGGTATTTATACGTATAACTAAATTAGGCGTGGGACAAAATTTGACATGTTTCTTAATTTTAAGCAAGATGCTTTTCCTTGTCAACCTTTATTTGTCTCTTCATTAAAAGGGAAGCAATCACATTAGATTTGGAGATAGTGAGTTAAAACAGAAGTAAGAAAGTGCAGAAAAAGCTTATGCCAGGGTTGAGTAGTGTCCCCCAAATTCATATCCATCCAGAACCTCAGAATGTGACCATATGGGGATGGAGGCAGAGACTAGAGTGGTGCATATACAAGCCAAGGAAAGCTAGGGATTTTAGGCAACAACCAGAAGCTAGAAAAGGGAAGGAAGGATCTTCCCCAGAGCCTTCAGAGCACAGCCCTGCTAATACCTTAATTTCAGACTCCTAGCCTCCAAAATTCTGAGAATAAATTTCAGTTGTTATAAGACATCCAGTTTGTGGTACTGTTATGGCAGTCATAGGAAACTCAACAGGTTATGGTACCAGAAAGTGGGGTGCTGTTGTAGCAAATACCTAAAAGTATGGGAGTTCCTGTTGTGGCTCAATGGTAATGAACCCAACTAGTATCTATAAGGATGTGGGTTCAATCCCTGGCCTCTCTCAGCGGGTTACAAGGCTCTGGTGTTGCTGTGAGCTGTGGTATAGGTCACCGATGTGGCTCAGATCTGGTGTTGCTATGGCTGTGGCGTTATGAGGGAGTAAAAAGGGTTACTAATTGACTTTTGCTCAAGTGTTATGTTGCAGGAGCTTGGGAAGGAGATAGCAACTGCAAAATGATTTCACTCACTACCCAATGGAAACTGGTATATGCCTATTTACTTTTCATCTTTTGTATTCCTTTGAATTTCTCTAGATAAATAGGGATGGTGTTTTTGATATTCAATATCTATGGTATTTTCAGCTATTTTATATTCAACACAGAAAATCTGGCATGTTTTGTTATTGCTAAAGCTGACAGAAATACATTCTCATCTTATTTTACTAAAAAAAACCTTTTTTTTTCATAAAACATTTGTTGTTGAAAGTTTGAAAAATGGTTTGAAGAAGGAAACATTTGTTAACAAAGGTTAAAACACACACATATTAATGTTCATGTCACAGCTTGTGTTCTTTGGGAAGCTGACTCTGACTGAGATGGAGAATAGCATGTAGGACACTTACTAAGGTATGGTCTTGGGATCAGTTATTGTGAAAGGGAAGAGAAGGAAGCAGGATTGGGTAATGGGAGAAACTGATCTGAGATGCAGTCCCAATCAACCAACCTGATGACAAACTCTGGCTCTCAGATGGCCCTTCAAAAGTGGCCTAAATGTGGGCAAGGGGAACAGACCCTTATACCTCCTGCTTGATCGGTCATTGAATACAGGCTACTGTTGGAAGGAGGTATGATCTTGGGCCAGTTTTATGCAGGCAAAGCAATTCCCAAAGAGGGCTGAGAGTTGCAGCTGTCTTCCTGAAGCACTTCCAGTGCTTAGGGGAATAAGTCCTCCGTTGCAAAAGAAGCATCCAGGTGGCACATTGCAGTATCTACCACGTATAGGTGCAGAAAATTTAGTTATTCATGTTCTGCCATTCATGGCTGCTATAGACTGAATGTTTGTGTCCCTCATGCCAAATTCATAGGTTGAATCCCTAATGTGATGCTTTCTGGATGTGGGGCCTTTGGGAGGTAATTAGGTCATGAGGGTGGAGTCCTCATAATGGGATTAGTGCCTTTAGAAGAGACAAGAGAGGATCTCTCTCTTTCTACTACCTGAGGATACAGCAACAAGGTAGCCTCTGCAAACCAGGAAGAGGGATATCACCAGGCATGGAATCTTCTAGTCCTTGATCTTGGACTCTCCAGCCTCCATAACTGTGAGAAATAAAAGTTTGTTGTTAAAACCACCTATCTCTGGTATTTTTGTGGTAGTCCAAGCTGACTAAGGTGGTGCCATTTATCACCATCCATTTTGGCAATATTTGCTTTTATTTTATTTTTTCCCTTTAATTAATCCTTAGACCTATTCTTCCCCCCCTGATATGTTTGGTGTATATCCTTAATTGTGTACGTATCTTTGAAAAATACATAATACTATTTTGTGTAGGCTATGCTGTAGGATAGACGTGATGAGGAGATAGAAAGAATTGTAGTAAAACTGCAACATAACCTTTAATAGGCTCAATATGTGATTGGATTAAGGTGATCAACCCTATATCTACCTGCCTAGAAGAAGAAATGTTGAAACTTCTCTGGAGATTCCCTCATTATCCAGAGTTTCTACAACTTTTCAACACAATATCTTACTGTTAACCAAAGAGTATTAGGCATACCAAGAAATGGGACAAAATGACCAAAAACATAAGGGAAAAATCAGACAGGTGATTCAGAATTATAGATAGCAACCCCAAATTTTAATATAATGAAATAAATTTAAATTAAATTATCTTTTTTTTTTTGATGGCAGTTGGCAGATATACAAGAAAAGTCAAGCCACGAAACACATGTAAAGTCTCTCTTCATGTCACATTCACTAATACTGCATTGATCGAAGTAAGTCCTAAGGCCAAACTCCAAATCAGTGGGGGTAAGGATATCTGTCCATAGCGAAACTATGGTGGTGGCCGAAAGAAAGGAAGAATTGTGACAGTGTCATTTTCCACATTATTATTGTTTTTGTATTATTTTCAAAATTCCCATATATCCATCATCTGTTTTTGAATTTTTACTTTTCTGTGGTCTATACACCTATTCCTGTGATACACACGTTTTTATTATTATAACTCTGTAATACACTTTCATATCTTGTAGGATGGGTTTCCTCCTCTTCGCTCTTCAATGAGATTGACTTTCCTATATGTGGACTTTATTTTTCTATATAAATATTAGAGGAGTTCCCGTCGTGGCGCAGTGGTTAATGAACCCGACTAAGAACCATGAGGTTGCGGGTTCGGTCCCTGCCCTTGCTCAGTGGGTTAAGGATCCGGCGTTGCCGTGAGCTGTGGTGTAGGTTGCAGACACGGCTCGGATCCCGCGTTGCTGTGGCTCTGGCGTAGGCCGGGGGCTACAGCTCCGATTCGACCCCTGGCCTGGGAACCTCCATATGCCGCGGGAGCGGCCCAAGAAATAGCAACAATAACAACAACAACAACAACAACAACAACAAAAGACAAAAGACAAAAAAAAAAAAATATTAGAAAAAATCTTATGTCCACAAAAATCCTGGAATTCCAATTAGAATTGCTTAAAAAAACCCAGAAATTTAATAACATATATATCCCTTGTATATGTGGTAGATATCCAGGAACACTAATTCCCCCCAAATGGTCCAAGCTACCCCATTAAATACCATCTACAGCTCAAGGTAAAAGAAGTTGTTGTTGGGGAGGGTGGGGTGGGTAGGGGAGCCAGAAAAAGGGTAGTGAACAAGGTTATGTTTGTTAATACAAATTCAGGTCCATGCCTTTTTCTTTTTCTTTTTTTCAATGCTGTTTTAGACAGTGTCTTTATTATTATTATTATTAAAATATAGTTATTTACAATGTGCCAATTTCTGCTGTGCAGCAAAGTGACTCAGTCATACATATATAGAATTCTTTTTTAATTTTTATTTTTTGAAATGATTTTTATTTTTTCCATCATAGCTAGTTTACAGTGTTCCTTTTATTGATTAACTGAGGGAAAGACTGACATATTTACAGTGTGAATTAGAATGAGAGACCCCTGGAGTTCCCGTCGTGGCGCAGTGGTTAACGAATCCGAATAGGAACCATGAGGTTGCGGGTTCGGTCCCTGCCCTTGCTCAGTGGGTTAAGGATCTGGCGTTGCCGTGAGCTGTGGTGTAGGTTGCAGACGCGGCTCGGATCCTGCGTTGCTGTGGCTCTGGCATAGGCTGGCGGCCACAGCTCCGATTCGACCCCTAGCCTGGGAACCTCCATATGCTGCGGGAATGGCCCAAGAAATGGCAAAAGACAAAAAAAAAAAAAAAAAAAAAAAGAATGAGAGACCCCTTTACACCCATAAGATTATTAGATTATATTAGGTGAAGGTGGGGATATTGGGAAATTATTTATGCTTGAATGATATGGTGTTGCCATTCTGGAGAGCAGTCTGCTAACGTTTAATAAAATGTATGTATATATGCTATGATGTAGTAAACCCTCTGAGGAGTTTTTACCCAGAGAAACTCTTGCACAAGGAGAACCACGTAGGATGTTTATTGCATCCTGGTAGTTGCTTATGGTAGCCAAGCATTGAAGACAACTTACATGCCCTTCATAAAGGAATGGATAAGGAAAATATATAAGCATATTATTGAATATGATGCAGTGATAAGAAGAAATGAACTGGATTTTCATAGAGCAACATGGATAGATCTCATAAACAAGATTGCACAAAACTGAGAAAGAATGCAACTGATAGCATCATTGCATGTATGTAAATTAAGAAATATACAAAAAAAGGCCACATATTTTCAAGGACAAGTACATGAATGAAAGGTAGCCTGGAAGAACATACATTAAATACATAAGAGACAGAGCTTACGATGGGATGTAGAAAGAAAATGGAGTATACATGTAAGAGTAACTTGATCCCCATGCTGTACAGTGGGAAAAATAAAATAAAATAAAATAAAAATTAAAAAAATAAAATAAAAAAAGAAAATGGAATTGGGGACTAGGGATAGAGATAAGAGAAAAAGACAATAAATATATTTTTAAAATTTTAAGGGGGCTTAACTTGGACTGTTGCTGGAAGGCAGAGAAACCATCAGAGCATTGGGCAATCTGTGGGTCTGAAAGAACACAAATTAGAGCCTGAAGCCATTAAATTAATATTATCAATTTAGTTTTATACATCTGAGGTTAAAAAAAAGCCTCTGCTAATAGTTCACTAAGATATAACCCTTTTTGAAAGGAGTCTATTTTTATTTTGTAAATATTCTAGTTAGGTCATTTATACCCATATGAAATAAATGAAGTAAAATTAACATCTTGCTTCCATCTTTTTTAAAAATTGCAAATTACTTTATTGGGTTACTATAGCATATGTTTACATAATAAGAATATTTCTATGAAAACTTTATCAAGTTTGTTTTTGCTTCAATCTTGAATAAAATTTGTTTTCAATGTGCTTTATTAATTGCATGTTTGTTTTTTGTACACTTATTTTCCTCATTTGTTTCTTGAAAAAATATTCCAATGACAAGTTTTCATAATTAATTTAAATTTATATTTTTGCCAAAGGGCACACTAATTACTGTGCAGCTGGTAGAGATCATATATACCTGATTTTAAAAAAGAGAGAAAAACTCTTATTCAGCCATCTAATTTCCTGATGCATAATCAATAGCTTCACTGAGGGGGAAGCTGTTAAATTCTTGTTGAGACTTCTAATTTTAGTATGATAGAGTAACTTAGGGCAGAAAAATGCATCCTTTAAGAATAGCTAGAGAAGCTGGATAAAACCACAACAAAAAGTAAAATCTCTTTAAGGGTACTGGAAAGCTAAGGCAACTTAGAACTTGAGAGGTCAAGATTCTAGAGGGGGAATACCATGGAGAGCTGAACTAACATTCTGCAAACATGTTTTTCCAAGGGCTATTTCACAATTCTGGGCTCAAGGAATTTGGCTGAAAATGCAATAAAAGTCTTGAGCAAAGGACTGTTGCTGGAAGGCAGAGAAACTATCAGAGCATTTGGTAATCTGTGGGTCTAAAGGAACACACATTAGAGCCTGGAGGGGCAGAAAACTGAACCCAACTGGTTAGGTTTTTAAAGAGCATTTTGCTGAATCCTGAAGCTGTAAAATACAGGAGGCTAAGAAATGAGGCAGAAAGTTTCTGAAAAGCAGAGTAGAGTTTCTGGCTAACCCAGGCTAGTGAGCAGTCAAGGATTGGAGTTCAAGGCAAGTCATGCAGGAGGGGCCCTGGGGAATTAACTACCTGGGCTTTTGGTTGGTACTCTGCAGGCTATGCTGTAGGATGCGAGTGATGAGAGGTAGAAAGAACTGTAGTAAAACTGCATCATAATCTCTAGTCAGTTCAGTCTGTGACTGGATTAAGGTGATTAGCCCTATATCTGCCTGCCTAGCAGAGGAAATGGTGAACTTTCTCTGGAGAGTCCCTCACCATTGAGAGTTTCTACAGCTTTTCCACACAATATCTGGTTGCCAACCATAGTATTAGGCATACCAAGAAACAGGACAAAATGGCCTAAAACAAAAGGGAAACATCAGACAGGCGATTCAGAATTATTGATCTCAACCAAAAATTTTAATAAATTATGATAAGTATATCCAAGAAAGAAAGGAGAGAAAAAGGTGGAAGAACTAGACTGAGAAAAAGAGAATTTCATCTGAGACAAATAGGACATAGCAAACAGATCTAAGGCATATGTTATTGGAGTTCAAGCAGATGAGAAGAAAAAAGGAAAGCAAATGCTCCAAGATGGAAAAAAGAAATGTGGATGAAGTGAAAGACAATGAAAAAGCTAAATATGAATGGATTTTGAGTGTAAAAAAAACAAAGGTAATGTTCCTTGCAATTTAAAATATGTGGAATGAAGTCCATAATGACAATAACACAACGGATAGGAAATGGTAAATGGATTAAAGTGTTCCAAAATCTTCATACTGTCAAGGAAGTAGTAAAAGCAATAATTTTGGGCTGTGTTGTGGGTTAACTTGTGTTCCTCCAAAAAGTATATTGAAATGCTAACCCTCAGTACTCAGAATGTGATCTTATTTGGAAATATGGTCGTTTCCAAATGATAGTTAGGAAGCAGAGAGAAGGTCATACTGGAGCAGAGTGGGACCATAATCCAATAGGATGTCTTTATCAGAAAACAGTAATGTAAAGACACAGAGACATAGGCAGAATGCCACATGAAAATGTAGGCAGAGATTAGAATCATGTATCTACAAATAGCTGCTGGCTATCACCAGAGGCTAGAAGAAAGGCACGGGATAATTTTCCTCAGAGCCTTCAAAAAGAATCAGCCCTGGGAGTTCCCGTCGTGGTGCAGTGGTTAACGAATCCGACTAGGAACCATGAGGTTGCGGGTTCGGTCCCTGCCCTTGCTCAGTGGGTTATGGATCCAGCGTTGCCATGAGCTGTGGTGTAGGTTGCAGACTTGGCTCGGATCCCGCGTTGCTGTTGGCCCTGGTGTAGGCCAGCAGCTACAGCTCCGATTCGACCCCTAGCCTGGGAACCTCCATATGCCGCGGGAGCGGCCCAAGAAATGGCAAAAGACAAAAAAAAAAAAAAAGAATCAGCCCTTCTGACACCTTGATTTTTGGATTTCTAGTCTCTACTATGACAGAATACATTTCTGTTGTTTTAAGCCATCCAGGCTATAGCATTTTGTTATGGCAGCCCTAGAAAACTAGTAACACTGTAATAAATTATAATATTTAGACTAACCACTAAAAGAATCTCTTAAAAAGTATAAATAATAGATAAAAAATACAGAATAATATAGCATTATTTAACCAATCCAAAAGAAGATAAGAAAAGTAAAAACCATCTGAGTATATGTAAAACAAGAAATAAGACAGTAGACATATTACCATTATATTACATGCTAATCATTACATTAACTGTACATTTAATTATATTAAATATAAATTAACTAAATATGACAATGAGAAGATTATCATTTCGGACATAAAACAAAATCCTCCAATAGCTTCTTATAAAAACATACCTTGGTGTTCCTGTCATGGCTCAGTGATAACAAACCTGACTAGGATCAATGAGGATGAGGGTTCGCACCCTGGCCTTGCTCAGTGAGTGGGGGATCTGTGAGCTGTGATGTAGGTCACAGACATGGCTCGGATCTGGGTTGCTGTGACTGTGGTGTAGGCTGGCAGCTGTAGCTCCAATTTGATCCCTAGTCTGGGAATTTCCATATGCCATGAGAGCAGCTCTAAAAAAGCAAAAAACCAAAAGAAACAAGCAAAAAAACCCAAAACCAAACAACCAAACAAAAACCACCTTAATATAAGAACACAGAAAATTTGAGACAAAAGAATTAATGAAAGAAAACTGATGTACCTATATTAATATTAGAAAAGAACGCTTTGGGCAAGAAACATTACTAGGAATAAAGAGAGAATAATTTTAAAGATATGACTCCTTCAGGAAGATATAACAATTTTAGATCCATATATATTCAATAAGATAGCTTCAAAGCGCAGAAAGCAAACATTTGACAGAACTAAAAGGCAAAATAGGGAAATCCACAGTCATAGGGAAACACTTTAACAGGGATCTCTCAATATCTGTTAGAACAAGTAAACAAAATATCAATAATATAAAGAAGGTTTGAACATGATTAACAAAACAACTTAATTGCCATACATAGAACATTACACATGACAACATAATACACATTTGTTTCAAGTACATGTGGCACACTTATCAAAATTGACCAAATGCTAGGTCATAAAGCATGCCTTGGAGTTGTCATGGTGGCTCAGCAGTTATTGAACCCAATTAGGATCCATGAAGATGCAGGTTTGGTCCCTGGCCTCACTCAGTGGGTTAAGGATCTGGCATTGCCATGAGCTATGGTAGTAGGTCGAAGACTCGGCTTGGATCTGGCATTGCCGTGGCTGTGGTGTAGGCCAGCAGCTGTAGCTCTGATTCGACCCTTAGCCTGGGAACCTCCATATGCCATGGGTGTGGCCCTAAAAAGACAATAAATAAACAAAAATTTAAAAAAGTTAAAAAAAGAAGGAAGATGAAAATGAAGAATCTAAATATTCATCTTCTCTGTTTGGGAAAAGCATCTTAGGAACTCATTTGGGAACCAGCGATTTCAGAATTCATGAACCATTCTATCTACAACAGCCCCCAGCTAACCTAGCTCATTTCATACTGCCCTCCCACAGTCTTGAATTAGTTCTTTCCAATCCTGTTACTGTTGGTCCTGAAGTCAGTGGTTTTCATAAAATGACAGACTCTTTGGTGTGTCTTGTGTCTGAAGTCAAGGGGAGATTCTGTCAGCAGCCAAGGACCTCTGTTGAGTCCGGAGTTTTTCTTCCCCTTGCAGAACGTGTCCCCATCTTGTGTACAGAGGTATAGTTATACCATCGCTTAAATTTTGTTAGTATATATGCTGTGTTTAACATTGCACCATTAAAGCTCTGTTCCTATGTCTATTTCAAGAATCCAGCATTGTCTGTGAAATTTTAAGTGTTAATAAAATAGTATTATACCCAATAAATAAATAAATAAATATTTATCTTGAAAAATTAGGGAAAAATCAGCAAAATAAATCTATAAAAGTAGAAGGAAATAAACGAGAGCAGAAATTAATTAAAAATATAACAAATGCTCAATAGAAAAACAGAACAAAAAGTTGGATCTTTGAAAAGACTAAATTTACAGGCCTCCAGCAAGATAAGTCAAGGGAAATAAGAAAGAAAGCACAAAATTCCAGTATTAGAAATAAAAAGAAGGAGTTCCAGTTGTGGCTCAGTGGTTAACAATCCCGACGAGCATCTATGAGGACGTGGGTTCGATCCCTGGCCTCTCTCAGTTGGATAAGGATCTGGCATTGCCACGAGCTGTTGCAGATGTGGCTTGGATTTGGTGTTGCTGTGGCTCTGGCGTAGGAGGGAGGCCACAGCTCCAGTTGGACCCCTAACCTGGGAACCTCCATGTGCTGTAGGTGTGGCCCTAAAAGACAAAAAATAAATAAATAAATAAAAAGAAGACATTCCCACAGATCTGATATTAAAAATACAATAAGATGATATATACAGAACATGTTGCATAGTCTCATACCAGCTAAATAAGTTGATTGTGTAATTAAAAACTTTCCCATAAAGAAGTATTCCAGTCACATGGCCTTATGGGTGAATTCTTCCAAATATTTACAGAAGAAATATTAATTTTATACAACTCCAATAGAAAAAGATGGAACACTTACAACTTATTTTGAGAAGCTAACATAAGTTTTGGTATCAGAGCTTGAAAAAGACATTTAAGAAATGAAAATTATAAGCCAATTTCTTTGAAGAACAGATGTATAAATAGTCTGGGCAAAATATTAGCAAATTGAACCCATCAATATATAAAAAGGATGATAAATCATGACCAAATTGGCTTTAAATAAAATTTAATCACTGTAAGTCAACATATTAACAAAAAACTCATATGATCATGTTAATAAACATAAAAAAAGCATTTGAACATGCAGCAATCATTCATGATGAAAAACTCTTAGCAAAAGAAGAAATTTATCTTATCTGATAAAGAATATTTACCAAAACACCTGAAGAAAATATAATAAACATAATATATAAGAGTGAGTATTTAAAAACACCCTCTTCAGATGGGCAATGAGACAAGGGTACCTTCTATCACTGTTTGTTTGTCTTCTTCTACTTCTTCTTCTTCTTCTTCTTTTTCTTTTTTTTTTTTTTTTGTTTTTTAGGGCTGCATCTGTGGCATAAAGAGGCTTCCAGGCTAGGGGTTGAATTTGAGCTGTAGCAACCGGCCTACACCACAGCCATAGCAATGCCAAATCTGGGCTGCATATGTCACCTATACAACAGCTCATGGCAACGCTGGATCCTTAACCTGCTGAGTGAGGCCAGGGATGGAACCTGTGTCCTCATGGATGCTAGTCAGATTTATTTCTGTTGAACCATAATGGGAACTCCTCTATCACTGTTTCTACCCA
This sequence comes from Sus scrofa, assembly GCF_054392235.1. Lineage (NCBI taxonomy): Eukaryota > Metazoa > Chordata > Mammalia > Artiodactyla > Suidae > Sus > Sus scrofa. The sequence continues at coordinate 125,586,263 of NC_139396.1, read as the reverse complement.
GCACTGTAATGAAGGTCCTAGCCAGTCCAAAAGAGGCAAGAAAAGGAAGAAGGAAACATATTAATCTCAGACGACATGGTTTTGTATGTAGAAAATCCAAAAGGGTCCATGTACAATTAAAACGAATAACTGGGAGTTCCCATCGTGGCGCAGTGGTTAACGAATCCGACTAGGAACCATGAAGTTGCGGGTTCGATCCCTGCCCTTGCTCAGTGGGTTAACGATCCGGCGTTGCCATGAGCTGTGGTGTAGGTTGCAGACGTGGCTCGGATCCTGCGTTGCTGTGGCTCTGGCGTAGGGCAGTGGCTACAGCTCCGATTGGACCCCTAGCCTGGGAACCTCCATATGCTGCGGGAGCGGCCCAAGAAATAGCAAAAAGACAAAAAAAAAAAAAAAACAAAAAAAACAAACGAATAACTGAATTTAACCATGGTTGCAGGATACATGATCAAAATATAAAAGTCAATTTGTATTTCTGTACGCCATTTAGAAACAATAGCAAATATAATTTAAAAAACAAAATCTATAAATGCATCAAAAATATTAAATTTCTAGCAATAAATATAAAGAAAGATGGGCAAGACCATCACATCAAAAAACTAAATCATGGAGTTCCTGCTGTGGTGCAATGGGATTGGTGGCATCTTGGGAGTGCTGGAACGTGGGTTTGATCCCCAGCCTGGCACAATGGATTGAGGATCTGGCATTGCCACAGTTGTGGCTTAGGTTGCAGCTGTGGCTCAGATCTGATTCCTGGCCCAGGAACTCCACGTGCCACAGGACAGCCAAAAAAAAAAAAGGGGGGGGGGATGAAAACTCTATAAATCATTATTGAGAGAAATGATCAGAGTAATATAAAACTACATCATGTTCTTGAGTTGGAAGACCCAATTTGTGAAGATGTTGTGTCAATCAGGGATGAATCAGAAAAGCAGAACCACTAAGACAAGATAAATAGTTAAATATATTTTTTTGAATTATGGTTTTTCTCCAAATATATGCCTAGGAGTGGGACTGCTGGACATCTATCCAGAGAAAACCCCAATTTGAAAAGATATATGCACCCCAATGTTCATTGAAACATTACTGACAACAGCCAAGACATGAAATCAACCTAAATGTCCATCAACTGAAGAAAAGATTTGAGTTCCCTGTGGCTCAGTGCGTTAAAAACCTGACTAGTATCCATGAGGACGCTGATCCAATCCCTGGCCTTGCTCAGTAGGTTAAGGATCTGGCATTGTAGTGAGTTGCAGTGTAGGTCACAGACATAGCTGGAATTTGGCATTGCTCTTGCTGTGGCGTAGGCTGGCAGCTGCAGTCCGTGTTGGATCCTGTAGCCTGGGAACTTCCATATGCTGTGGGTGTGGCCCTAAAAACAAACAAACAAACGAAAAACACAGAAGAATAAAGAAGAGATGGGGTGTGTGTGTATGTGTGTATGGAATATTACTTAGCCATAAGAAGAATGAAATAATGCCATTTCCAGCAACATGGATAGCCCTAGAGCTTATGATACTAAGTCAGACAGAGAAAGACAAATATTATATCACATTACTTAATATGTGGACCCTAATAAAAATCATGCAAAAGAACTTATTTATAAACAGAAACGGAGTTCCTGTTATGGCACAGCGGAAAAAATTCTGACTAATAACCATGAGCTTGCAGGTTCTATTCCTGGCCTCGCTCAGTGGGTTAAGGATCCGGCACTGCTGTGAGCTGTGGTGTAGGTTGTAGGCTCGGATTTGGTTTGTTGTTGCTGTGGCGTCGGCTGGAGGGTACAGCTCTGATTCGAACCCTAGCCTGGGAACATCCATGTACTGAGGGTGTGGCCCTGAAAAGCCAAAAAAGCAGCAGCAGCAGCAGTAACAACAACAACAAAAACAACAACAAAACCAAACAGAGACACTCAAAGATTTCAAAACCAGTCTCATGGTTACCATAGGGGAAATCACTGGGGGGAGGGAGGAATTAGGAGGATGAAAATAACATATACACACTACTGTATAAAATAGATAATTAACAGAGCTCCCACTGTGGCACAACAGGATTGGCAGCATCTTTGGAGCATTGGGATGCAGGTTTGATACCTGGCGTGGGCACAGTGGGTTAAGGATCTGGAGTTGCTGCAGCTGTGGCTTAGGTGGCAACAGCAGCTCATATCTGACCCCTGGCCTAGGAACTCCATATGCCGTGGGGCAGCCAAGAAAAAAAGAAAAAAAAAAAGGGAAAGAAACTGAAAACAGATAATTAACAAGAACCTCCTGTATAGCACAGGGAAATCTATTCAATAGTTTGTAATAACTTATATGGGAAAAAAGAATCTATCTATCCTATCTATCTATCTATCTGATTCACTTTGCTGTATACCTGAAACTAATACAACATTGTAAGTCAACGATACTCCAATAAAATTAAAAAAAGAAATAACACAATGTTATATATGTATAATATATATACATACATGTGCATGTATGTATAATATATGTGTGTATATACATGAGATTTTTTAATAGGAATTTGATATTACACAATGCAGGAGCTGGTTAAACAGTCTCTGTAAAGCTGTTGTCTTAGTATCTCATGATGGAGCTTGGAATCCTTTTGGCAGGCAGTGGAGAAGGGAGGATGGATATCAAATGGGTAGAACAAGGCCAAGCTGCAACACACAAGGACACTTGAGTGAGCTCAGCTCTCACTGCCTCCAACCCTGATGTTGTGGGCATCCTGTAGAAGATACTGGTGCCCAGGAATGAGAGAAGCTGAAAGAGGATTCAGAGGAAGTTGGGGCAATTATAGGCCTGACTGCTGTTCCCACACCAGCAAGGGGAGCCAAGAGATAAGTGGCATTGTGGGGGAGGTCTAGCAATACCTGCTCTGGAATTCTGAACATGAAAATTACAACCATTGCTTCACTTCTGCCCTTTAAATCTCATGAGAAAAAAGTCTCCCATGGCTCACTCTAACTAAAAAGCAAACAGGGAAGGGAATACTGTGAGATAAAGTTTTGCTTGCCTAAGTTGACATATTATAAAACCACCATAGATAGCAATTTTCCCCCAATTCAGTTCTTGATTTAATCCACTTCCAATAACAATCCCAGCAGTTGCTTTTATTCTCCCTGTAGAAACTGACAAGTTGATTCTAAAGTTCATCTGGAAATGCTAAAGACCAAGTGCGGTCCATAGAACCTTGAAAAAGAGCAAGGCTTAAGGACCAACACTATGGGATATGAAGACTTGTTAGTTGTTACAATAATGAAAATAATGGGTACAAGTATAGAAAGACGGAAAAATTAAAAAGAATAGAAAGTCCAGAAAGAATCAAATGAATGTATTTGTGACAAAGGTGAAACTGTATATAGTAGCAATGGCCTATTTAATAAATGGTATTGGGACATGATATCCATATGAAAAAATGAGTTTTTTCCCATGTCACACCATACACAAAAAGCAATTGCAGATGTATTATATCTAAATATAAATGGCTAAATAATAAATCTCCAAGAAGAAATCATACAGTAAATATATCCATGAATTTGGAATAGGGAAAGATTCCTTTTTTCTTTTTACAACCCCATCTGCAGCATACGGATGTTCTCAGGCTAGGGATTGAATCAGAGCTGCAGCTGCCAGCCTATGCCACAGCCATAACACCACCAGATACAAGATGCATCTGTGAACTATGCTGCAGTTTGTGGCAATGCCAGATTCTTAATCCAATGAGTGAGGCCAGGGATCAAATCTGCATCCTCAAGAACACTATGTTGGGTTCTTAACCTGCTGAGGCACAGCAGTAATTCCATAAGCAAAGAGTTTTAAAAATAGAACCAAAGAAGATGTTAGCTATAAAGAACAAAGGATAAACTGAACTTTGTTCATCAAAGATACCATTAAGAGAGCAAAAAGTCAAGTCCCAGAGTGGAAGGCATTAATGAGAATATATTTATGTCTGATTACTTATCTGACAAGTCTCAGACATACATAAAAATAACTCCTATAGATTAACTTTAAAATGATACAAAAGACAATAGAAAAATGAACAAAACATTGAAACATTTTTACTGAACAAAAATGCAAACAAATTTCATTAAGAAGTGCAATGTAAAACCACAATGAGATATCACTACTTATCCATCAGAATGGCTGCAATATAAAATGACTGACAAGGGATTATCATTGCAGCTCAACGGTAAAGAACCTGAATAGTATCCATTGATCCCTGGCCCCTGCTCAGTGGGTTAAGGATCTGGCATTGCTGTGAGCTGTGGTGTAGGTCTCAGACTTAGCTTGGATCCTCCATTGCTGTGGCTGTGGCACAGGCTGGTAGCTGTGGCTCTGATTTGACACCTAGCCTGGGAACTTCCATATGCCATGGGTGTGGCCTTAAAAATACAAAAAAAAAAAAAAAAAAAAAAAAAGAAAAAGAAAAAGAAAAAGGAATGACAATACCAAATGCTGGGAGGATCTAGAACAATGGCACACTTACATCCTGCTGGTGGGAGTGTAGATTGGTACAACCATTTCAGAAAACTGGCAATGTCTACCCAAGTGGAATATGTACAAATTCCATGACCCAACAATCTCACTTCTAGATATATACCCACCCCAAGAAATGCATACACATTTTGAGTCAAGAACTTCATAGAAGCACTATTCATATAGTTCCAAACTGGAAACCTCACATGCCCACTAATAATAGAATAGAATAAAAAGTTGTGATATATAGCAGTGAAAACAACTTGGATGAGATCCACAAACACAGTGGGAAGCAAAAGAATCAAGAAGATTGTAAATCAACTATACTTCAATTAAAAAAATTAAAATAAAAGTATCAAGAAGATTCATATAAGCTTCAAAAACAGGCAAAAGTCACCTATAGTATTGGAAGTCAGGGTAACAATCACAACTATTGGGAGGTGACCAGGAGGGAGATTGAACGGGCTTCTGGGTAGCTGTAGTGTTCTAATTCTTGATCTAGGTGCTCATCACTTGGGTGTCATCAAACAAATAGCAAATACAATTTAAAATATAAAATCTATAATTGTACAAAACATTTACATTCATTTCATTCTGTGAAAATTTATCAAGTTATACGCTTTCAATTTATACTTTTCTTTAGTTATGTTATACTTCAATAAGAAGTTATAAGGTGTGCAGTTTTTCTACTAATCAAATAACAACTCACCAAATACTAATAAATAACAAAACATGTAAGAGGAAGAAACAATCTCATTTATGATTGGAGTAGAAGTTGTGGCATGTGATAAATGCTACTCAGTAGATTATATTTTAACTTAAAAATAGTTTTATCACCTGGGGGAAAATGCAAAACAAACATTGACTGTGAAGGGTAATAGCAAATCTCTTCTTCCAGATATAATATGCTTAATTATATAACCAACAAGTACTTTTTGATCTGAGAATATGAACAATAATTACAAAGAGAGGCTTTTTCTATATATCTTTCAGTCTTTCTTCTGGGTGAAATTCTTTTTTTTTTTTTAACTTTTTTTTTTTTGCATTTTAGGGTTGAACATGGAGCATATGGAATTTCCCAGGCTAGGGGTGAAATAGGAGCTTCAGCTGCCAGCCTATACCACAGCCGCAGCAACTTGGGATCCCAGCCGCGTCTGCAACCTACACTGCAGCTCACAGCAATGTTGAATCCTTAACCCACTGAGTGAGGCCAGGGATCCAATTCTCATTCTCAAGGATACCAGTTGGATTTGTTACTGCTGAGCCGCAATGGGAACACCAAACTCACTCTCTTTCTTTCTTTCTTTGCCCTTTTAGGGATATACCATGATGAGAACTCCCCAAACTCTTTATTTCTTTAAGAAAATTTTCAGATGTTGTGTAAGACTACAAACTTGCAATGAATGGGAAATAAGTCCTAGAAATCTGTGTATTAGCACTGCACATTAGCACAGTGTAGTGAGTATTGACAATATTGTTCATTAATATCAAACTTGCTAAGAGACTAGAATTGGATTGATCTAATCACTAAAAAGAAATGATAATTATGTAATTATGTAAGGTGATAGCGGTGCTAATTATTGCTATGATGGTAATCATATTACAATATATAAATATAACAAATTAACTTTTTTTGGGGGGGCAACACAGAGGCATATGAAAGTTCCCGGGCTAGAGGTTGAACCAGAGCTGCAACCGCCAATCTACACCACAGCCGCAGCAACCTGGGGTGTGAGCTGTGTCTGTGACCTACACCACAGCTCACAGCAAAGCCGGAAGCCTGACCTACTGAGCGAGGCCAGGGATCGAACCTGCATCCTCACAGATACTAGTCGGATTTGCTTCCACTGTGCCACAACAGGAAATCCACATGTTGTATACTTTAAATTTACACAACATTATAGGTACAATTTTTAAAAAAGAAAACAGTTTCAACCAGAAATAAAATTTATCTTGTTTTTTTAAAAAGTACATTACATTTTTGGAGTTCCCGTTGTGGTGCAATGGAATCAGAGGCACCTCTGCAGCACCAGGATACGGCTTTGATCCCCAGCCCGGCACAGTGAGTTAAATAAGGATCTGGTGTTGCTGCAGCTGCAGCGTAGCTAGCAACTGTGGTTCAGATCTGATTCCTGACCTGGGAATTCCATATGCTGTGGGGCAGCCAAAAAAGAAAAAAAAAAAAAAAAAAAAAAAGTACGTTACTTTTTTTTTTTTTTGTCTTTTTGCCATTTCTTGGGCCGCTCTCTCGGCATATGGAGGTTCCCAGGCTAGGGGTCGAATTGGAGCTGTAGCTGCTGGCCTACACCAGGGCCAACAGCAACGCGGGATCCGAGCCGCGTCTGCAACCTACACCACAGCTCACGGCAACGCTGGATCATTAACCCACTGAGCAAGGGCAGGGATCGAACTCGCATCCTCATGATTCCTAGTCGGATTCGTTAACCACTGCACCACGACGGGAACTCTATGTTACATTTTAAACATGTATTCATTTTTTCCTCCAAAGTGAAGGCTAAGGAGCTCCTGTAGTGGCTCAGCGGTGATAAAACCGACTAGTATCCATAAAGATGTAGTTTTCATCCCTGGCCTCACTCAGTGAAGGTTAAGTATCCTGCGTTGCCATAAGCTATGGTGTAGGTTGCATTTTCAGCTTGGATCCTGTGTTGCTTAAGCTGTGGTGTAGGCTGGCAGCTGTAGCTCTGATTCGGACACTAGCCTGGGAAATTCCATGTGCTGCAGGTGTGGCAATAAAAAGCCCCCCCCACCCCCGCCCCCGTCACAACCCCACCAAAAAAAATGAAGGCTAAAAAATGGAATCATAGATAGAAGCTTTGTATTAGTAAGTCTACTAAATGACTGCATATCTACTTAGCTCTATAAATGGGAAGTTTTAAAATGTGCAAATTGCTGCAAGCTGTCATGGCTCTTACAGTTCTTGGTAAAGACAGCCATCTAGTGGAAGAAGCTATACTCAAAGACTGGCAAATAGAATGAATATGAACCTTTAGCCCAATTGCAAAATGCAATGTTGGTTTAAGGCTTAAAAAGAAATATTAAAAAAGTATTCAGATGATTCCTAATCTTATGCTCAGGTCTAAAAGTGAAGGGGGGGAAGTTGTGGGGTAGAGAGAGAAATTGGCACTTTGTACATGGTCCAGGGTCCAGGGAATAGAGTACCCTTAGAATAGAGAGAGCTCCGGACTCAAATATATGCTTCCTTCAGCTGTGTTGAACTCTCTTTCAAGGTAGCAGGAAGAGAAACATTTTGCAGAATAGCAGGAAATTTTGCAATGAAAGCTGAACAAGTAGCACCTAGTTGTGATGTAGGAAGTTCAGTTAGTTAGTAGTCATAAACCCAGTTAGAGTTCCTGGATGAATATTAAGTTCCCTTAAATTGATGGTTTAAATAACTAAAGCATTATGCACCCCAAAGCCCCAGTTCTGAGAAGGAATGGTGTAAAAGCAGAATCTGAGTTAGGAGAAGACCCGAGTTGGGTCTGTTTCTGGTATATACAATCTATATGACTCTGCTCATTTTCCTTATCCAAATTCCAGTTTTCTGTTTATAAAAATAGAATAGTATAATAATAACACGCATTCCCAGGACCCATACCTAGAAAAAGAAGGAGTCTCTTCTATGGATTCTGACCTGAAACCCTGAATACTGCTTGTGAATCAGTGGTACCTAGAGGCACACAGTAAAACACTACCTTATCAAAGCTTAGCATCAATCTGTGTTTCTCTAATTTTTGATGTCCACGGACAACTTAATGGATTTTTAGGGCATATGCAAATAATCAAATTTGGCCTTAAAAATCTATTAGCATTAAAAATAAAGCATATTAAAATTATTAATAACAACCTCTGATTTGTTTGATCATGGGTGGTAGGTCGGGTTTTATGCAAATATTCTCTTTTCTTACTTTTTATTTTCCTCTGAGTTAGAAAATGCTACTTCACAATTTTAAGTCATCATCAGCAGGAACAAATGTTTGCTGACTTTGTCAGATAGTTTTGGATTTTTGGATTGAACACAGATGCAAAAATCTAGGAGAGACTTTCCTCTGAATAGCACATTTGGTTCTCTTCTCGGTCAGATGCTAATGTTTCAAACATTTCAAACATTTGGATGTCTAATAACACACTCCTGGGTTGTATGTGGCTCTGAGAAATATTTCTTGATATTCTGTTGCAGCATCTGGTCGTAGTTAAAATACGCTTACTAATAGGCCATAGATTTCTTTTCTTGAAAAGTAAAGAGAATCAAGTATTGGCAGAGTGAAAATCTTGACTTTGAGTCATTGCCATTATAATTCAGTTTTCTTATGAAATCTTGGTACTTTAACTTCAGTGTTATAAACATTATGACAGTTTTACTTTAAAAATGAAAAGTTCTGGCTAGTCAAGATGCTAGGTATATTTCTGAGATGTGCAGCTTAAGGAAAGAGTTTGAAATCTTTAAAGTGGTCTTTGCTAGCATTATTAGAATCTAGACCAATTTTTTTTTTTTTTCTCAGCCTTCATTTTAAGTGCTTGTGTGATCAGCTGGCATACTTCATCATGAAAAAGTTTTATGCTTTGAAAAATGTCTTCTCGAAGTTCCCATTGTGGCTCAGTGATAATGAACCTGACTGGTATCCATGAGAACAAGTGTTCCATCCTCGACCTTGCTCAGTGGGTTAAGGATCTGGCGTTGTGAGCTGTGGTGTAGGTCGCTGATGCGCTGGTATCTTGTGTTGCTTGGCTGTGGCATATGATGCAGCTCTGATTCAACCCCTAGCCTGGAAACTTGCATCTGCTGCAGGTGTGGCCCTAAACACACACACACACACACACACACACACACACACACACACACACACACACACGTCTTCTCATTGCAAACAAAGTATTCGTTAGTTGCTCTTTATCATAGTCACAATTGTCACTATTTTCTGTAACAATGAGTGAAGACTGGGAATTATATGTAGTTTACCTGCGTTTAAACACTGCCTCTTTTATTTACGTAGCAGCACATCCCTTGCTTTGATAGATAGCTGGTATACCATCACTGCTAAATCCACCATACATTTTCCATTTCACATCACAGATTCATAGACTTATGGCTAACTCTAGCCTCTCCCCCTCGTAGCGGGTATTTCCAGTGATAAACACATAAAGCCATCAATTGCCTGTATAATGTATATAGAATTTTGAAGTAACTCATAATTTCAGTGGTTTTGAGCAACTGTAGAGTGAAGTATCTTCTAACCTGGTTATGAGACAGTAATTGCCTTCCACAGCTATATTCCAGATACTCGGATTTCAATACTGTTTTCTGATGAATAAATTTTGCTTAATGCTTTCTTTCTAAAAATATCAATTTTATTGATATGCTCTGAGTACAAACTTTTTACTAATACTATAACCTATACCTGTTTTTACAACAAGGGATGAAATTTTGAATGACATTTCTTTGATTTTGTCCTCTTTTTTGCCTTTAGCAACCCAAATGCTCCAATTTAAAGCTGGGGGTGTTCCCGTCATGGCTCAGCAGTTAATGAAACTGGCTAGGATCCATAAGGGTGCGGATTCGATCTGTGGCCTTGCTCAGTGAGTTAAGGATCTGGCGTTGCTGAGGGGCTGTGGTGTAGGTTGCAGATGCAGCTCGGATCTTGTGTGACTGCGGCTGTGGCTGTGGCAGAGGCTAGCAGCTGGAGCTCCGATTCAACTCCTGGCCTGGGAACTTCCATATGCTGCAGGGGCGGCCCTAAAAAGAAAAAAGATGGGAAGCATTATTTTGTGCATATTTGGCTTACTAGAGAGATCATGTGCGTATTTGGCTTACTTTAATTGAAAATGACCCTTAGGTTCCCATGGCATGAACAATTTGACAAGTTTCTACAACAGATAATGCTCTGAAAACTAAGACAACAATTCTTCCTTTCTTTTTTAATGGTTGTACCTGTGGCATATGGAAGTTCCCAGGCCAGGGATTAAATACAAGCTGCAGCTGTAGCAGTGCTGCATCCTTTAACCCACTGTGCCGGGCTGGGGATAGAACCCTTGCCCCGCAGCAAACCAAGCTGCTAGAGTCAGGTTCTTAATCCACTGTGCCACAGCAGGAACTCTTAAGACAACAATTCTAATTAGAAAATGTGCAAAGGATGTGAACATGAATTGTCTAACTTACAATATAGGAAACTCCAATAAGCAAATGAAGAAATGCTGAACTGTATCAATAATTAGAGAAATGCAAATTAAAACAATGAGATATGTTTCCACTTATTAGAAGGCTATATCATGCCAAGTTTGGCGTTACAGGAACTCTCAGGTGCTACTGGTATCAGTAGACAGGTATAATCCAGCAGTACTTGATAAAATTAAGTTTCTATACCTTCACATATAGCAACTCTGCTCTTGGCTATGTATGCTAAGGAAATGCCACATAGGTAAAAGGGGGAACTCAGAGTTTTAATTTCAATATTACTTATAGTGGTAGTTGGGTAGATGCTCTCTTGAGTGTCCATTACTAGGAAAGTGGCTGGGTGTGGTGGTTGCCCATCATAGAACAAGGCAAAAATTAGAAATAGTCAAGCAGATTTACACATGGCAGGATAGAGGAACTTAATTAAAAGCATAGTGTCAGTGTTTCCATTGTGGCGCAGTGGAAAAGAATCCAACTAGTATCCATGAGGATACTGGCCTCCACCAGTGGGTTAAAAGGATCCAGTGTTGCTGTGGCTGTGGTGCAGGCTGGCAGCTGCAGCTCTGATTTGACTCCTAGCCTGGGAACTTCTATATGCCACAGGCATGGCCCTAAAAAAAAAAAAAAAAAAAAAAGGCAAAACAAAACAAAAAAGCAGAGTGTCAAGTGAAAAAAAAAATAGGAGAGTAAAACATTATTTAACTAAATTAAAATTATGTTTATACAAAATAATATATTTTTTAAGTATACTTAATGAGCAAAAGATAACCCAATTCAACTTATTGGCATGGCTGCCTGTGGGAGGATAAAGGAGAATGGTTTGAGAATTGGTGTTTAAAGGAAATAAATAAATAAAATATAAAGGCGAGGTTTTGCAAAACCAATGATGATAATGGGCCATGAAGTGAAGAATATGATTAACTCAACCCTGTGTACCTGGGGCATCCACCCCACCCTCCCACCGCTGCAAAAAAAGAAAAAAAACAAAGACCTACATTAAAAAAAAAAACCCAAACAAACCCTGCAGACTTTCATCATGTATTTGCTTTGCATGTATATCTAATCTCTTCAGATAAAGTTGTTCCAAGCAAGTTTGGGCATACCTAACTTAGAAAATCTGGCTCTTGAATTTGCCCTTGAAAAGGAGCTGTGAAGGACTAATATTTAACAGATTTTATGCTTTTCCCAATCCATAGTAATGAGAAGTAAAGAACTCCTTCAAGCTGGAACCAAAAAAAAAGAATAAAAAAATAAAATGAGATATTTCACAGAAGACTATAGAAATTAAAATTACATTCACACAAATTACTGTTTTTGCCAGAACATTTATGAACAAAAAGATGCTCATTCAACTCATTGCTGTGGAGGAAGAGAAAAGATGCTCATGTCCATTCCTACTGGTTCACAATAGTAAGAATGCTTAGAGATGGGGAGAGGTTTTGGGGAAATTGACTACATTCGAGACACAACTAAATCCATCATATATATTCTCTCATTAATTCCTACAACAGCCCTGTGAAGTACCTCTGTTTTACAAATAAGAAAACTGAGACCCAGAAAAGCTAATCACAATCTAAGTGTCACATGGCTCTTGAGGGGTAGAAGTTGATGAATTCTGAGGAACATCTTAATAAAAATCACGGGTATGCTTGAATCTGTCTGGCTCAGTCCTTACACAAGACAAACATGGCTTAAATAATGTAGACGTTGGTGGAAGACAGTTATTGTTTCTGTGGCCCAATATATCAAATCTTCCTGAGATATTAAGGAAAAATCAAGCCCAGGTTATGGAGGTAATTTAACCTGTAATTAAAAGCCTTTAGTTTTTCAATTCTCCCAGCTATGTGGTATTTTTCCAAGGCCTTTAAAAACATATTTGTTACTCTTTAACTGTGTTAAAAATAGAAAATCCAGTGATATGGTTTGTACATAGCATGCTGCAATCAAGCTGAGATCTTACTCTCTAGCTAGTTACTCATTAAATAGATCATATGATAATCAGACATTTGACATTGGAATTGATTAACGATGAAGTCGGGACTCTGGATTGCCTGATAAACTTATGTCACTGAATCCAGCAGAGTTTATAGTACCTCATGCTTCTTTTTGTTCATCATTACATGCTATTGGCAGGCACAACGCAAAGATGCAACCTTCCAAAATCAAGGTTTCCTGAGGAAAAAATTTTACATTTCTCCTTAAAAGCACTTTATAATAATACTAAATAATCTGCATTCAGATTCATAAAGAAATAAATTATCTCGAGTCAAATCCTATTCATACCCAGTTTTAATGTGGTGACCTTAAAATCTCAATTATAGATTGCCTACAATTCAGCTGAGTTTTAAAAATTTCTGTTCATGAGGACGACAGGAAAAATGAAGCCAGAGAAGAGAAAAGGGAAAATGGGTAATGTAATAGTGACTGGTGACAAAACAAGTTTTTCTTTTTGTTTTAATTGAGAAGGGAAAGGAAATAGTCCAGAAAGAAAAGAAAAATCTGAATGATTTGCCATTTGTAAAGGGCAAAAGGGAGTATGCCATGTGGAAGTTCCTGGGCCAGGGATGGAACTACACTTTGGCGGAGACCAGAGCCACAGTAGTGACAACGCTGGATCCTTATCCCTTAGGCTACCAGGGAACTCCATTGGTTTGCTTTGCTCAAAAATATTTTAACGTATGTATAACTGGATCACTTTGCTGTACACCTGAAACAAAACAACATTGTAAATCAACTATACTTCAAAGAAACCTTAACAAATTTTAAAAAAATGAGGTGAGTTGGTGAATGTGTGAGAAACAATTAGAAGTTTGACTTTTTGTTTTGGAAGATGTATTTCCAAGATACAAGCCCGTCCTGGAAAAGCTTACTTGATTTGTTCTCTGCCAAAGACAACTCATGACTGCAACAAAGGAAATAGGCAGCGCCCACACTTGGAGGAGAATGTAGTCTTCTTTTCACATCATGGACTGGCACCCTTTTAAAATTAGGGTGCCAAAGTTCCTACACCCTTCCCTTTGGCATGTTAGAGGCATCTGGCCATGATTTCCAAATAGGGAAGGAGCAGGATGGCTCATTAACACTGAAGTGGAGGGAGAAGCATGCTGGCTGCTAATTTTTGTCACTAAGGCAGGTAGCATTCTGTCATAGGCAGCTGGAAGGTGGGCATGTGATGGCAAAACTAACTTTATACATGTATGTGTGTAAAAAAACATATATATACACACACAAACACACTTTTTCAGATTCTTTTCCCTTATAGGTTATTAAAAAATATTGAGCATAGTTCTCTGTGCTATATAGTAGGTCCTTGTTGGTTATCTATTTTATATATAGAAGTGTGTATGTATTAATCCCAAACTCCTAATTTATCCCTACCCCCCTTCTCCTTTGGTAACCATAAGTCTGTTTTCTATGTCCTTGGGTAGAGAGACCTAATTTATATCGAGGGTGGTGGTGGTAGGGAAAAACCTTTTTGAGGGAATAGCATTTAAGTTGAGGCCAGAAAGATAAGTAAGAGACCAGAAAAGAGCCATGGAAAGTGGTTCAGTAGATGGAAAAACACAGGTGAACTCCCTGAAGTGGGAAGAGTTTGATACATTTGAGAACTTGAAAGAAGAGCAGTGTGCCTGGAGGAGAATAAGTTAGAAAGGCTATGAGATGGAGCCAAAAAGGTACAAGGAGCCAGATTACATAGAGTCATGGTGAGGATTCTGGATTTTTATACTGATTTTAGCAGGAAGCCACGAAAGAGTTTTGGTCAGATTTTTTTTTTCAGAATATTTTTTTCTTGGCCAGTGTGTGATGAATAGATTGGGAAGGGTAAGAGCAGAAGCGAGATCTGTCAAAAGGCTATGAAAATAGTCTAGAAGGGAAATGGGGGTGGCTGGGATGGGACCAAGTCCTCAGGAGAAGAGGATGGGTTTGGGATCTATTTTGGAGGCAGAATTAGCAGGAATTGGTGGTGAATTAGATTTGGGAAGTAAGGAAGAGGGAACTATCAATGATGACTTCCAGGTTTCTGGTTGGAGCAGCCAATTTAATGGAGGTGCCATTTAATGAGAGATGTGGAGCAACAGGTTTGGATCAGTCAGGGAGGGTCTAGAAAGAATAAGAGTCTGTGTTGGACATATTAGATGTGAGAAGCTTATGGGATATCCAAATGGGGATATAAGTCTTGAGGTCAGAGAGAATATGGAGATGAAAATCTGGGAGTTTGTAGCATAGAACTGATGGTAGAATAAATGAGAATGGGTGAGATCATCCAGGATAGAGTGAGAAGACCCCTGAATAAAGGCCTAGAATAACCACACATACTCTTTAGAGACTGGGAAGAGATGGGCAGACTGGAAAAGGAGACCTAGATAGTGCAAGCAGGAAGGTTAGGAAGAAATTAAGGAGGTGATGTTTCATGGACTGGGAAGACAAGGGTGTTTCATGTGGAGAATGTGGTCAGTTGAGAGGGAGGTTTAGTAAAATGAGGATTGAAAAGTGTCTCTGGAGTTTGGCAAGCTGAGTAAGGAAAATTTTATTCCAGTGCATTAGCAAAGGGGGAAAACGGGAGGAGGTTGAAAAGTGAATGAAAGACACAGAAGTGGATTCCATTTGTAAACAAGGCTCTCAAATCAAATTATTGTCTTTAAAAGTAGGGAAGCAAGATCATCAGGGAAGTTATTGGGTTTTATGGGCAGTGTGAAATTGCTGGTCACTAATTTAAAGGGAGGTCAGTCTGCACAGTTGTGTGCTATTCCTAGCAACCTCAGTTACTTGGGTGCAGGCCCAGAGGTGGGGGGGGGGGTCCTGGCTGCGGTTTTGCCAGGTGAAATGCTTGCCTGTGCAGTTGAGAATTTGTGGGGATGTGGGGCTTTGGGATAATGTTGGGGTGGAATGTGATGAGAATTCTAAGCCAAAGGATCAGGCATAGGTTCAAAGAGGTGTTGTGAGAAATGAGGTTTGAAAGTTTGGAATGGAGGTATAAAAACTGTCATCTTTTTTGTGGGTTTTATTTCTTAAAAATGCACTGTTTGAAATAGACTCACAGACATAGAAAACAAACAAACGTATGGTTACCAGAGGGGGCTGCGGGGGAGGGATAACTGAGGAGTTTGGGGTTAATATACATTCATTACTACACATAAAATAGATAAACAACAGGGACCTACTGTATAGCACAGAGAACTATATTCAATATCTTTCAGTAATGAAAAAGAATCTGAAAAATAATATATATGTATAACTGAATCATTTTGCTGTACACCTTAAACTAACACAATATTGTAAATCAACTATTATCAATTAAAAATGCATTTTATGATTTAGTGTTTTTCTGAGGCACATTATTTTGTTAGAGATCCTTTTGTATTTGAGTAACTAATCCCTTTTCTGTCATGTTTTGTATTTTTCTCTCAACAGTTTGCCATTTCTTTGTGGTATTTTCTGCTAGAAAGAATTTCAATATTTTTTTTGCCAGTTTTTAAATTATTTTGACTTCTTTTGATTTATGCTTAGAATATCATTTGATTTGAGATGCTACTGTCATCATATCTGGGTCATTTTTTGGACTTTAAATTCTGTTCCACTGATCTGTCTATGATTGCCCGAATTTCAGCCTAATGCTTACATTTTTATGGCTTCTTAGTACATTTTGTGTGCTTGTTGGACAGGTTTCTCAGCATTGATAGTTCTTCTACATTGCCCTGTTTTTTTTTTTTTCCTCTTGTATGTTTATTCTTGCATATGAAATTCTGAGTCATGTCAAATTGAAGAGAAATCCTGTTGGCATTTTAATTTTCATTGTGTTGCTTTGGATTACTTTCTATAGGATTGACATCTTACCACTAAGTCTTTCTAGTCCAGGAACGTGGAATATCTTTCCAGTTTTCCAACTACCCTTTATGCCTCTTAGTAAAGACTTGCTGTTTTCTTTATATTAGATCTGAGTATTTATTTCACTTTTTTTTTCTTTTTTTCTTATTTGGGCTGTATGGAATTTCCCAGGCTAGAGGTCAAATTGGAGCTACAACTGCTGGCCTACACCACAGCCACAGCAACATGGGATCTGAGCCAGGTCTGCGACCTACATCACAGCTAAGGGCAATGCAGGATCCTTAACCCACTTAGCGAGGCCAGAGTTATAACTTGCATTCTCAAGGATACTAGTCGAGTCCGTTTCCGCTGAGCCACCATGAGAACTCCCTAGATCTGCATGTTTATTTTAAATGTGTTCTGAAATACTTTGTATTTTGTTATTATTACAATATATGGAAATAATTATTTTGATATGTTTTGCAACAAACCACCAACTAGTCTTTCATTTATTTTTGTAAGTTCTGGTAAAAAACCAGTTCATCTATAAATAATGACAATTCTATCACCTTTTTTCCAAAATTTTTTATCTCATTCATTTTACTTATTTAATTCGAATAGCTAGAAATGTCAGATTAATTAAAAGAAACACTAAAGGTAGTATAGTGGGCATTCTTGGCTTTATGGAAAACTTTTATACCATTTTGGATATCAGCTTGAGAGACTTAAAAAAATCATTTTATGAAATATTTATGAAATTTTCTTAGAATTAAAAATATCAGACTTCAAAAATGTTAATGGAAAATTTAAAATTCAACTGAATATAACTTAACATATTAATACTTTTCCAATACTATGTACACTCGCTGCATTCATTGCATAAAGCTTATATGATTAAGATATTCTAAAGTATACTGGATTAAAATTTTCAATATTTTCTTTAGAATTTTAAAAACAGCTTTTTAAAGGTACAATTAATATACACTAAGCTGCACCTATTTGAATTTTCAAATCTGATATGTTTAGACACATGAACACAACTGTGAAAACATCATCGCAGTCAAGCCCCAATGTTTCCTCATTCCCATTTATAATCCTTCCTTCTCTCCCCGTCCCTGCCCTTCTCCATACTCCTCCCACACCCTATCTCTAGGCAACTACTGTTTTGCTTTCTGTCATTATAGATTAGTTTCCATTTTCTAGAATTTTAAATAAATGAAAACAGACAGTATGAAATTTTTGGGGGGGTTAACTTATTTCACACGGAAAAATTATTTTGAGTTGCATATATTGATATGATAGTTTATTCCTTCGTCTTCATGTTATTTTATTAATTAATTAATTAATTAATTTATTTATTTATTTTTGGGCCACACCTGGGACATAGTGAATTCCCAAGCTAGGGGTCAAAGCTGAGCTGCAGCTGCCAGCCTACTCCACAGCCACAGCAACGTGGGATCCAAGCTGCGTCTGCGACCTACACCACAGCTCATGGCAACGCTAGGTCCTTAAGCCACTGAGCGAGGCACCAGGAATGGAATCCACATCCTCATGGATACTGGTTGGGTTCTTAACCTGCTGAGCCACAATAGAAACTCTTGATAGTTTATTCATTTAAATTGCTGAATCGCAGACTATTGTGTGGATATACCACCTTCTGTTTCATCCATTCACCTCTTAGGGGACATTTGGGTTGTTTCCCGTTTTTTTGTCATTAAAAATATAAAATGGCTTTGGGATTTCCTGTTGTGACTCAGTGGTAATGAACCCAACTATGGTCTATGAGGAGGTGGGTTCACCCTCTGGCCCCACTCTAGTGGATTAAGGATCTGGTGTTCCCAAGAGCTGTGATGTAGGTCACAGATGCAGCTCAGATCTGGCGTTGCTGTGGCTGTGGTGCAGGCCAGTAGCTACAGCTCCGATTTGACCCCTAGCCTGGGAACTTCCATATGCCATGGGTAAGGCCCTAAAACAAAACAAAACAAAACAAAAAAACCGACAAAAAACAAATATAAAATTGCTTTGAATTCTGTGTACAAGTCTTTGGGTGGACATATAGTCTCATTTCTTTTGGGTCAATACCTAGGAGTGGAGTGGGGTAGCTGGCTTCTATGGTACATTTATGTTTGACATTTTGCTCAGTTTTAGCATTTTGTTTTAAAAATATTTTAAACATATAGTGAAGCTGAAAAGACTTTGACAGTGACCACGTTTATACATACTATAAAATTGTATCATTAACGTTTTATGTTCTTATTTTATCAGAAATATATCAATGCAACCATCCCCTTGTCCACCCATCACCCATCAATCTACCTTTTTTTTCTGATGTGTTATAAAGTAAATTATAGACATCAGGACAATTCACTCTATATATTTCATTAAGCATATCATTAGCTAGTATTCAATACTTTTTTTACAGCTTTTTTTTTACAGTTTCTTTTAAAAAAACTTTTATAAATAATTAAAGTTAATTTAAAATATTGTGTTTTTTTCAGGTGTATAGCAAAGTGATTCAGTTATTCATATAATACTGCTATATTGAATACAGTTCCCTGTGCTATACAGTAAGTCCTTGTTGTTTATTTTATATATAGCAGTATGTATGTATTAATCCCATATGATATATACATATACATAATATATGCATCTTACATAATATACATAATATACGCACATATACATAACATACATAATACATATATAGCAGTATGTATGTATTAATGTCTGTGTGTCTATTTCTATTTTGTAAATAAGTTCATTTATATCATTTAAAAAAGATTCTACATATAAGTGATATATTTGTCTTCATCTAACTTTATTTCACTTAGTATAATCTGTAGGTCCAACCATATTGCCACAAATGACATTATTTGATTATTTTTTATGGCTAAGTAATATTCCATTGTGTATATATACCACATTTTCTTCATCCATTTATCTGTTGATGGACACTTAGGTTGCTTCCATGTCTTAGCTATTATAAATAGTGCTGCAATGAACATTGGGTGCATGTATCTTTTCAAATTAGAATTTTCTCTGGATATATGCTCAGGAGTGGATATATGCCAGGAACATACCATAACTATTTTTACTTTTTTTTTTTTTTTTGGCTGCACCTGCAGCATGTGGAGATTCTGGGGCCTGGGATTAAACCCGATCCACAGCTGTAACCAGAGTCACAGCAGTGACAACACTGGATCCTTAGCCCGCTGAGCCATGAGGGAACTCCCAAAACTAAACCTTTTATATAGTGCTGGTGAGAATCTAAAATACTACAACCACTTTGAAAAAAGTTCTGGCAACACCTTATGACGGGAAACATACACTTATGTTATGATCTGGATATTTAACTCCTAGGCATTTATTTGCCCAAGAGAAGGGAAAATGTGGTTCACAGAAAGATCTGTACAAGAACATTCATGGCTTTGCTCATACTAGCCCCAAGCTGGAAACAGCCCAGGTGTTCATCCGTAAGATGCTATATAAACAAACTAGGTTTTTTTTTTCATAGAATTGAATACTGCTCAGCTATAAAAAGGAACTACTGATATTTACAATAGTATAGATAAATTTCAAAGGCTTTGTGCTGAGTGAAAGAAGCTGTGCACAAAATGCTACATACTATTTCCATTTAGATGAAGTTCTAGAACAGACAAAACACTCTCTGGTGGAAAAATTGAGAAGAATGTTTTATTTTTCTTTTCTTTTCTCTTTTTTTTTCAAACAGCTGATTTTCTAAGATGGTGGTACTGCTTAACATTTCACATCCTTGCCAAACACTTCCTTCACATTCTTGCCAGCTCTTGGTATGGTCTCACTTAAATTTTAGCTATTCTAATAGGTACATAGTGGTTTTAATTTGTGTTTCCATAATGACCAGTGATATTGAGTATCTTTTTGTATGCTTATTTGCCATCCATGTATCTCTTTTGGTGAAGTGTCTGTTTAAATATTTTTGGCTCTTAAAAAAAAAGGATTCTTTGTTTTTTTACTGTTGAGTTTTGAGAGTTCTTTATATAATCTGGATATAAGTTTTTTATCTGGTGTGTGCTTTACAAATATTTCCTCCCTGTCTGTGGCTTGTCTTTTTCACTTATTAATAGTGTCTTTTTCAGAATAAAAGCTTTTAATTTTGGTGAAGTCCAATTTATTATTTTTTTGTTTTATGCTTTTATATCATATTTAAGAAATTTTTGCCCAATCTAAGTGACAAAGATATTCTCTTATGTTTTCTTCTAAAAGTGTTATATTCCTAGGTTTTACATTTAGGTCTATGATCCATTTTGAGTTAATCTTTGTATATGGTGCAAGGTATGAAACAGTTGTTGTTGCTATTTTATTGCATAGAGACCTTCAAGTTTTCTAGCACCATTTGTTGAAAAGACTACTCTTTGATGATTTTTTTTAAAACTTCTTTACCTCTGTCCAAAATATATTGTCCATGTATTTCCCCCTTCCTAATTCTCTATATTGTTGCATAGATCAATTTATCTGTCTTTAAGCCAATATCACACTGTCCTGATTATTGCAGTACTTTAATAAATCGAAAATTAGTTAGTATTAGTCCTCCAACTTTTTTGGAGTTGTTTTGGTTATTTCAGGTCTTTTGCATTTCCATGTGAGTTTTAAAACTAGCCTGTACATTTCTAAAAAAAACCAAAAAAAGAAAAAACTGCTGAGATTTTGACTGGGATTTTATTGGATCTATAGACCAATTTGGGAAATCTTAACAATACTGAGTTTTCCAACCCAGGAACATGGTATATCTTTTCATGTATTTAGTTCTTCTTTAATTTTTTCTCATCATTTTGAAATTTTAATTGTTCATTGCTAGGATATATAAAATACACTTGATTTTTGTGTATTAATCTTGTGTTCTGCAGTTTTGCTAGGCTTATTTATTATTTCTAGTAGCTTTTTTTGTTGTTGCAGATTTCATCGTATTTTTACATAGACACAGATGTCATCTGTGGATAATACAGTTTTACTTCTTCCTTTCCAATTGGGATGCTTATTTCTTTTTCTTGCCTTTTGCACTGAAACACCAGAACAGTGGTAACTAGAAGGGGTAAGAGTAGACATTCTTGTCTTGTTCCTGATCTTAGGTGGCAAACATTTAGATTTTACCACTGAGTGTGATACTAGTTGCTGGTTTTTCATAGATCTTTTTAATCGTATTGAGAAAGATTCCTTCTATCCGTAGTTTGTTGAGATTTATGTTAGGTTTTGTGTGTGTGTGTTGAGATGATCACATGATTTTTATGTTTTTAGTTTAGTAATGCTAATGTGAATGGCATTAATTATAAATGAATATATTCTAAAAATATACTTCTGGATTTCAATTTTCAATAATTTATTTAGAATTTTAAGTCTATGTGTTGGATAATGGTATTTTTGGCATATTTTTTAGGTTTAAATATCAAGGTTATATCATTGCAAAATGAACTAGGTAACATTCCTTCCCCCTGCCCCATGTTCCTTAGCATATAAATTATGCATTCCACTCTGAGATTTGTTAAAAACAAATCTGTGAAACCAAATGGGGCCATAACCTGGTATCTTTGGAGAAGATATTTTTTGACACATTGAAAAATTTTCCCCTTTGGAAATCCTACTAAGTTTATCACCTTTTCATCAAAGACTTTGTACCATTTATATAAATACAATATGTGTCCAGAAAATAGAGATAAAGAAATCTGTGTTTGTGTCTCCTCTCTCTTATGGTGAACACTGGTGTTTTTTTCTTTTTACCTTGATTACACTTGTCAGAGTTAAGTTTTCTTGGTCCTTAAAAATAAACCAATTCTTAAAATAATTGATACTTTGAAACAATTATGCTGTGAGTTGCTGCATTCTGTCTTTCTTCATATTTTCCTTAAATTTATTTATTTTTGGTGGTTTTATGCTCCTTGACTGAACCATATTTAAGTTATTATTATTATTTTTTAGTATAAATACTTGAGGCTTCACGTTTCCCTCTAAGTAGTTTTTCCTACAAGTTTAGGTATACAGTGATCTAATTATTTCCTAAAAAGTTTGTAAATGCAATGAATATTCTTTTGTGGCCCAAAGTATTTAATAATTCTAAATGGTTGAACCTTTTGTTTTCCCTTTTATTAATTGAATTGTGGTTAGGAAATATAGCCTGTATAGTTTTTTAGTTTTCAGACAATATGAATATTTTCTTATTGACTAGGATATGATACAATTTAAAATTTATGGGCAACAATGTGTGATATATATGTTATTAACTCCAGCTTTCAATTATACTTATATACATTAACCATATTTGCTTTTGTTAATTAGATCTATCTAAGAAGAGAGAGTATGTTCAAGCCTCTTATTATGGTTCCAATTTTGGACTTTTCTCTATGTTTCCAGAAGCTTTGATTTTATCTATTTTGATGCTATGTTATTTGGTGCATAATCATTCATGACTGTATTCTTGGTTGAATTTTCCCTTTGCCTTAAAAAAGAAATTCTTTTCCATTGAAGTCTATTTTGCCTAAATTTAATGTGTGTGTGTGTTGAGCCTCAAATTTGTTTTTGACATTTTAATTTTATTTTTATTTTTTGTCTTTTTAGGGCTGTACCCACGGCATATGAATGTTCCCAGGCTAGGGGTTGAATTAAAGCTGTAGCCACCAGCCTATGCCATAGCCACAGCCATACCAGATCTGAGCCGTGTCTGCCACCTATACCATAGCTCACGGCAATGCCAGATCCTTAACCCACTGAACAAGGCTAGGGATCAAACCTGCGTACTCATGGATGCTAGTCAGGTTTGTTTACCACTGAGCCACAACGGGAACTCCTGTTTCAGACATTTTTAGACGAGTCTGACCAACTGGTGAGATCAGGCATCTCTTCTGCCACAATGCCTTCTGACATGTGGATGGCAACCTTCCCTGATCTCCAACAGTAATATAAAGTATTTTCTTTTATACTTGCTAGATTATTCCAGATGGAATGTAAGTGAGTTGTGCTCTAATTCCCACCATGAAATAGCAGACCCTGCCTCCAGGTGTGACTTCTATTTGTATACTCCAGCCTCCACATGGATCCTCAGGCATCTTTTTATTTTTTTGTCTTTTGTCTTTTTAGGGCCACACATGCGGAATATGGAGGTACCCAGGCTAGGGGGTGAATCGGAGCTACAGCTGCCAGCCTATGCCACAGCCACAGCAATGCAGGATCCGAGTTGTGTCTGTGAACTATACCACAGCTCACAGCAATGCCAGATCCTTAACCCACTGAACAAGGCCAGGGATTGGACCCGAAACCTCATGGTTCCTAGTTGGATTTATTTCCACTGCACCATGGCGGGAACTCCTCAGGCATCTTTTAAAAATGCAAATCTGATCCTGGCTCTCCCCAAAGCCTTTAATCATTCGATGTCCTTATTTGTGCACAGTATACGACTCGTGACCACCAAACTTCATTGGTTCTGCAACCACCCTGAAAAATTAGCCTTTTCTTGATGCTTCATTTTTGTACAGGCTCTTCTCTTTTTCTGGAGTGCCTTTTTACCTTTTTTCCATCTTAAAAGATAAAGTCCTCCTAATTCCCATTCATTTTGGATCCAGCTTAAAAGTACTTCTGGGATGAAGCCTCCTCACTCCTTCAGGTATAGTAAGTTTCTTCTTTTCTATGTTCTCTTAGTATGCAGTTTATGTCTCTGTGTAGTGGTTGAGACGGAGGTCTCAGGACTCAGACTCTTCTTAAACTAACTATGTGACCTTTGGGGAGTTAACCTTGCCAAAACCTCACTTCATAGAGTTAAATCAATTAAGTGAGAATTAAGTGAGATAACTCATGTAAAGAGTTATACAGTGTCTAGCACATAGTAGACACCTGGTAAGTTTCACAATTACTTCACTCTTACTCTGAATTTTAATCCATCTGCTTATAGTTCTATATCCTTCACTCTCCTGTGAGTCCCTCCAAGGTAGAGGCTCTGTCTTATTCACATTTGTATTCTCCAGTGCCTAGCACAGTGCCTTAATAATCATTAGTCAAGTGAATGATTATTTCCCTACACACTACACTTCTGTGTTTGGGGAAGCAATCTTTCATAATGTAAAACTCCCACTTTCCCCTAATTACATCGCAGTGAATGTTAAAGTTTTGAATAAGCAACAGTTGACATTGGTTTTACCAAAAAATTATAGCATACTTAAAAGATCTGTAGTTCTTCCAGAATTCAGCAGTTTGAATTTAGATTTGCTGTCCTCAAACAGCTGGAAGTATTTATTTTCCTTTCTAAACATGTAATTTATGTTAAAATACTCAATTAAATACTTGGAAAAAGGCAACATGGCTTATTTAATTATTGGCATGAATAGATCTGGCAGTTCATAATAATATAGCAACAGGAGAGAAGACAGCTTTTTGATGAAAGGCAGTATTTTGATAAAAACTATAAATAAATATGCAGTTCTTCCCATATAAGGATGATACACTGAGTATTTGGTTTGACTAATTTTTAAAGCAGCAGCAATGGTTTTAGGATAAGCTGCCTATATTCTTTTACTCATATTAAAAAATAATGAAGATAATTATAATAGAAAAAGTAGCTATTGCGTACCATATGCCTACTCTGTGCCAGAGATCGAAGTAGTATTTTGCTCTTGTTAATTTTTGTTATCCAAATAGCCTAGCAAGGCATATATTATTTCTGTTCAAAAGATGAAGAAACTGAGGCCTATGAGGTGTATAGTTTTTCATGGCTGGTATAACAAGTTACCACAAAATTTGCTGCTTAAGACAACAGAGAATTATTCTATCACAGTTCTGGAGGCGACAGGCCTGCAATCAAGAGGTCAGCAGGGCTGGTTCCTTTCGGAAGCTCCAGGGGAGCCTCTGTTCCTTGCCTCTTCTGGCTTCTAACTGCTGCTGCAACCTTTGGCTTGTGGCCACAGCACTCCAATCTCTACCTGCATCTTTGCATTGCTTTCTTGTCTGTATGTGGCATCTACTCTCCCTCTGTCTCTCTAAGGACACTTGTGATGGCATTTGGGGCCCACTTGCATAATCAGGGTAATCTCCTCATCTCAAAGTCCTTCATTAATCACACCTGCAAAAATTTTACCTTATAATGTAACACTCACAGGTTCCAGGTCTTTCTGTGGACATTTCTTAGGCATCATTACTAGCCCATCACAGCAGGGTTAAGTAACTTGACCAAAACCCATAACTAGTAAGTGGCAGTTGTGAGAACTGAACCCTGATCTACTTGACTTCAGAGTTTATACTCTGCACCATTTCAAAAAAGTAGGCATTTGCAAGATAGCTATCTGGGCAGGAAATGGTGGTGATGGAGCAGCAACAGAAGACTTCAGAACTGGGGATTCATCCCAGCAGGATGGAAGGCCCTAGAGGAATTGAACTTCTCTCAGTGTCAGTTTCTTCATTTAAAATGGTAACTCTGGAGTTCCCGTCGTGGTGCAGCAAAAACGAATCCAACTAGGAACCATGAGGTTGCAGGTTTGATCCCTGGCCTCACTCAGTGGGTTAAGGATCTGGTGTTGCCATGAGCTGTGGTGGAGGTTGCAGACGTGGCTCGGATCCTGCATTGCTGTGGCTGTGGTGTAGGCAGGCAGCTATAGCTTTGATTAGACTCCTAGCTTGGGAACCATCATGTGCCATGGGTGTGGCTGTAAAAAGCAATAAAATAAAATAAATAAAATAAAATAAAATAAAATAATAAAATGATGACTCTGCAGAGCAAGGTGGGTGAGTGTAGGTGCGAGTGCCTACAGCACAGGAGAGGGCCTGGTCCCCCTGGGAGATCCACCGGGTGTTAGTTAACACCAGGGGTCTCCATGAAAGAGCCAAGTGACAGGAAGGCTAGGCGGGATCCTCAGTTTGGGCAGGCAGGCAGTGTCCCCGTCTAGGAGGGCTGGGGGTCACAGAAAAGCACTTGTGGTGGCTGAAATGATCCTACAACCTAGACTATTTTCCTCCCTGCTCCTACTTTTTGTCTTCTGTGGAGAACTGTTGTCCTTGAGGCTGGAAGAATTTCATAGGCCTGAAGAAAAATTGTGTTACAGAGAAAGGCGCAATGATTGTCTCCTGAGGTTGGGTTTGGGTTATGAATGAAGGCAGAGACTATAAATCAGAATCGTTTTCTGCTTCAATTCAAGAAGGCTACATGGCATCCTAAAGGATGTCTTCAGGCCTGACTGTCATGCTGCTCTGCCTAACAGAGCCCATATTACAAATACCTTAAATTTAGAATCCTTTTAATGTTTTATTTTATTTTATTGTCTTTTTGCCTTTTCTAGGGCTGCACCCATGGCATATGGAGGTTCCCAGGCTGGTGGTCTAATTGGAGATGTAGCCGCCGGCCTACGCCAGAGCCACAGCAACACGGGATCCGAGCTGCGCCTGCAGCCTACACCACAACTCACAGCAACACCGGATCGTTAACCCACTGAGCAAGGGCAGGGATTGAACCCGCAACCTCATGGTTCCTAGTCAGATTCATTAACCACTGCGCCACAATGGGAACTCCTAGAATCCTTTTAATGTTTTAAAGTAACCAGTGTCACACTGCCAGGAAAAGTAGTTAAAAAAAATCCACATTGTGAAGAAAATGAAAATATGTCAAATTCTATTAAGTACCATGTAGACGGAAATAGTCAAGAGGAAATGACATAATGGGAAAAGTCACTGCTGTCAACTTAGATAATGTCAGCTTTAAATAATGGAATGCTTAAAAAAGACTGGAGAAAGGCACATACGCTGCATATAAAATAATAGTGCCGGAAAAAATCCACCTCTCCTTCCCTGAAAGAAAAGGAAGTATCACAATTAAGTGGAGGGGAAAAGCAGGGAGGAAAATTTTCTTCTTACTATTGGAATAATCATTTTGGATCAATCATTCCTGTCAGGATGATTTTAATGCCTGAACTTAAGGCTATTTCAGAAAATTTGATATTAAGTTTTAGGAGTTCCCGTTGTGTCGCAGCACATTAAGAACCTGACATACTGTCCCTGAGGATGTGGATTTGATCCCTGACCTCGCTCAGTGCGTTAAGGATAGGGCATTGCCACAAGCTGTGGCGTAGGTCGCAGATGTGGCTCAGATCTGGTGTTGCTGGGACTGTGTTGTAAGCCGGCAGCTGCAGCTCTGATTCAACCCCTAGCCTGGGAACCTCTCTATGTTGCAGGTGTGGCCCTTACCTGAAGGCTATATCAAAGAGCCTGTATAAAAACAAATACATGGGGCCATATATAAGCTTTTAACATTTAAGCATATGCACAGTTGTTAAAACTTTGGATAATTCATAGATATATTTCCCCCAATATTTTATTATGAAAGCTTTAAAACACATAGAAAAATGGAAAGAATCATATAGTGAATATCCATATAATCTCCATTTTGATCAGGGGTTGGCAAACTGCAGTCCCTGGGTTAAAACCAGTTGCTTGCCTGTTTTCATAAATAAGGTTTTATCAGAACACAGCTATGTGCTTAGTTCATGTATTATTTCTGGCTGCTTTTCCATTACAAGACTAAAGTAGTTGCAATGGGAATTGCAAAGCCTGAAGTACTATCTGACCTTTTACAGAAAAAAGTTTACCACCCCCTGATTTAAATAATACAGTTGTTAATGTGTTGCTCTGTTTGCTTTAACATCTGTCTGCCTGTCTGTCTGTCTATCTATCATCTCATTATAAATTTATTGTTAATGGGAAAATTACGAATGGTCTTTTGGTGGTCAGATTCATTTCCAAATGGTTAGGGATTATTACTAAAATTTCCAAAAGAAAAAAGTAATTCAAAAAAGAAAAAAAAATCGCTTAATTTTGCTATTTGGCATTTAATTGGTCTTATTCTCAGCCACCATATAAATAAACATAGTTACAGCATTAAATGAAAAAATCAGATTAACTGAATTTTTGAATTTTACTTTATTTTTGTTTGAATCATGCTGATTTATTTAGGTTTTGTTGCCTCCAAACATATTACTAAGTAGTTCTTATCAAGACAGCACTTACGGGAGCTTCCATCATGGCGAAGTGGAAATGAATCAGACTAGGCACCATGAGATTTGGGGTTCCATCCCTGGCCTCACTCAGTGGGTTAAGGATCTGGCATTGCTGTGAGCTGTGGTGTAGATTGCAGACGTGGCTTGGATCTGGCATTGCTGTCTGTGGCTGTGGTGTAGGCTGGCAGCTTTAGCTCCGATTCGACCTCTAGCTTGGGAACCTCCATATGCCGAGGGTGAGGCCCTAAAAAAAGGCAAAAAAAAAAAAAAAAGCACTTACATTCTGAGAGGAAAACTTACTCAAAGTAGTTGAGTAAAAACTAATTTTTCACTCTTTAATAGTAGAACTATATATTGTTGGTTGTTAATGAAATTGTATATAGTTAGGATACTATTTGTCCATTAAAGTTCTCGGCTCTATTTATTGGGACTTTTCTTATCTGTGCCTTAGACAGAGTTAGTGTTCTAGGCACTTTGGAGGATGTGAAGAGGAATCAAAGATTCTATCCTCAACAAAAACACTAACTCAAAAAAATAACTGCACACCTGCTGCTCATAGCAGCATTATTATTATTATTTTGCTTTTTAAGGCCACACCCTTGACATATGGAAGTTCTCAGGCTTGGGGTTGAATCGGAGCTGCATCTGCGACCTATACCACAGCTTGCCACAACGCCAGATCCTTAACCTACTGAGTGAGGCCAGGGATCAAACCCATGTCCTCATGGATACTAGTCGAGTTGGTTACCAATGAGCCACAAGGTGAACTCCAGCATTATTTTTTTTTATAATAGTCATTATTTTTTTTTATAATAATTTTAAGTGTCCATTGATTGGGTGAATGGAAAAAGAAGTTGTAAGTGGAATAGTGGAATATTATTTATTCATAGAAAATGAGGAAATCCTACCACTTGTCACAACATGGATGGATCTTGAAGGCATTTTGCTAAGTGAAATAAGTCAGAAAGAGATTAACAAATACTGTACAATCTCACTTATATGTGAAATCTAAAAATGAAACAAAACAAAACCCATTAAACTCATAGAAAAGGAGATCAGATTTGCATATGTATGACTGGGTTCCTTTGCTATAGAGCAGCAATTGACACCACATTGTAAATCGACTATATCTTAATAAAAAATTTTTTTAAAAAGATGAACTTAAAAAAAATTAAAAGGATTTGTGATTTCCAGAGGCAGGGGTGGGGGAATTGGAGGAAGGTGGTTGAAAAGTACAAATTTCCAGTTTTAAGATAAATAAGTAGCAGGGGTGTCACGTACAACGTGATGATTATAGTTAACACTGAGGTATAATATATAGAAAAGTTGTTAAAAGGGTAGATCCCAAGGGGTTTTATCACAAGGAAGAATTTTTTTCTTTTCTTTTTATAGTATCCATATGGGATGATGGATGTTAACTAAACCTTCTGTGGTAATCACTTCACAATACATATAAATCATACTGTCATGCTGTGTACCTTAAATTTATACAGTTACATATGTCAATTGAATAATTTCAGTAAAACTGGAAAAAAGGAGTTCCTGTCATGGCTCAGCAGAAATGAATCTGACCGGTATCCATGAGCATGCAGGTTCAATCCCTAGCCTCACGCAGTGGGTTAAGGATCCGGCGTGGCTGTGAGCTGGGGTGTAGGTTGCAGACGCAGCTCAGATCCTGCATTGCTGTGGCTGTGGTGTAGGCCTGCAGCTACAGCTCCCATTCGATCCCTAGCCTGGGAACCTCCATATGTTGTGGGTGCGGCCCTAAAAAGTCCAAAAAAAAAAAGTCTGGAGCAAAAATTTTGTTCTTAAGGCACAGAGCTGAGTATGGGAAGTGGGAGACGGACACAGCAACCTTACAGAGGGGAAGGTGTTCAATGTTGTAAGAATCTAATAAGTGCTGAGGGAGAACAGAGAGGGTGATGTTTGGCATATTTTTCTCCTGATAAGGTGTGATCTTCAAGGAAACTGCATTTGATTTGGTTCTTTAGAAATTGATGACATTTGGAAATGTGGAGAAGGAAACGAAGGGCAGTCTTTGAAATTCAAGTTGGGAGACTGTCTGAAAGCAGCAGACTGCACTTGGCTTTCTGCTGGGATATGCAAAACTTGTGACATTTAAACACACTTGTGAAACCCAGATAGGGTTTTCATTATCTATTGGTTCCCAACGATTTGCAATCAAGAGACAACTTTTAGGAAAACAAACAATGATCTTATGAAATTGTGGTTTACTGGAGGGTAGTTGCTAATCATTCTCTTCCTGCTATAGCATGTTAGCCAGGGAGGCTCTTGGCAGCAATGCAATTTAAACAACCATTTTCCACATAGTACATTGACTTGAACGAGTTAATGCAACTCCCCAGTAAAGACATTTCTATGACTATATCTAAAGGAAATCATAAAAGATGTGAACAGATATTTAAACATGGTGATAATCATAGTATTATTTATGTAAGATGTTGGAAAATATGCCCATGTTCAATATAGAGTAAAGTTGTTCACAAAATTATGATACTGCAATGAAATAATAAGCGGGTCCTAAAAATCAGGTTTTTTGGGGATGAACTTTTTTTTTTGGCTACACCTGTAGCACATGGAAGTTCCCAGGCTAGGGGTCAAATTGGAGCTGCAGCTGCTGGTCTACACCACAGCCACAGCAATGATGGATCTGAGCTGTGTCTGTGACCTACACCACAGCTCACGACAAGGCCAGATCCTTAACCCACTGAATGGGGCCAGGGATCGAACCTGCA
The DNA here is from genome assembly GCF_054392235.1 of Sus scrofa. Taxonomy (NCBI): domain Eukaryota; kingdom Metazoa; phylum Chordata; class Mammalia; order Artiodactyla; family Suidae; genus Sus; species Sus scrofa. The sequence continues at coordinate 125,555,032 of NC_139396.1, read as the reverse complement.
TCCTCATGGATACTAGTCAGGTTTGTTACCACTGAGCCACAACGAGAACTCTGGGGATGAACTTTTAATGATTCAGAAAATGGTAATTATCTAATTTTTCAAGTAAAAATGATATGCAAAACAGGCAGTTTATAAAATTTTATATGCAACAAGTGGCCAATTTTGGATCCACTGCTTACTTTCAACAAAAGAATTTCAGCTGGGGAAATGAACCAAAGTGATTTGGGAAATGGAAACCCCCCCATTTTCTGGTAAGAATTTGGCCAAGATCATGTATGTTTTCCACTTAATAGGAAACTTTATAAAAATATCTAGTTTCTGGGTTCTGGGCATATGGTTTGCTAAGATAGCCTATATTGATTTTCTTCCTTACTCCAAACATACATAAATGCAGGACAAAATGTTGCAACTCAAAATTTAAATGCCTGAGCTCAAAGTAAAGAACAGAAATTCCCTGGGAGCCAAAACCAGTGAGGGGATGTGGAGGTAGATGGGTAACTTTGTGATCTGACACCACAATGGCTCAGAAAGATATTGGTCTGGAAATAGACTAAAGGGCCTAGTAACTGGGGATTATATATATATATATATTTTTTTTCTTTTTTCTTTTTTCTTAGGGCCGCACCCACAGCATATGGAGGTTCCCCGGCTAGGGATTGAATTGGAGCTACAGCTCCCAGCCTACACCACAGCCACAGCAACATGGGATCCGAGCCATGTCTGCGACCTACACCACAGCTCACGGCAACGCCAGATCCTTAACCCACTGAGCGAGGCTGGAGATCAAACCTGCGTCCTCATGGATCCTAGTCAGATTTGTTTCTGCTGCTCCATGATGGGAACTCTGGGATTTAATATTTATGTTCATTTGAAGATAGAGTTGTGGTCTTAGGCTTTGGTAGGAGAGGGAACTAGATCTGTGAGCTCTCCTTAGCGACAGAACATTTCAAGAGCGGCACCTTTAGTCAAATGGGACTAGAAACAGTTTGCCCATCTTGGGACGTGATCTAAAACATTTCTCTGCCTTTGAGAAATTAGAGACCCAGGCTTGCGACTTGTGTGGGCGGAGTTCAAATTTATATTTACCTAAGTAGTCCCAGAATTTTCCATCCAAGAGAGAACAGAAAAGAGGTACCTTTTTTCTACAACTATGAAATTTGTAGAAGCAAATACCAAACTTCTTTGCAGCAGCACTTCTGTAACAGGGCACGTAGGATTTCCACAGACATCTCCCCACCCCCCAAAAATCCCTGCTGAAAATGTGCTCATGGTAAAAAACACAAACCCGTAAGGAAGAAATACTCCATGAGGAAGAGTTAATTGAGCGAATAAGAGAATTGGTATTATATTTGAGATCAATAAGCTGAAAGTCCTATAAAAAGTGTGTTTAAAATTATAAAATAGATAATAGAGGTAATATAAGTCAAAACGAAAGCATAGGACAAGATGAAAAAACCTTTTTAGATCTGAAAATGATTCCTTGGAGCAGTTTAAATATTTAAAAACTTTCTGATCTTAAGGGTAACAACACAGATGACTTCACAATAATTGAAGATCATACTCTGGTTGGCTTGCTAGGAATTGGGGTGGACTTATGTTGCACCAGCCATTTATATATATTTTTTCTTGGCTTTATGTAACCAACACCACCATGGTAGATGGGAGGATTGGTCAAGACTGAGGAAGAAAAGGGCTGTTACAAAAACAGAATGGTTACTCCTTTGTCCTTAATCTCTTCATGATTATTTTAAAACTAGTTGGACTAAATAGCCATAAAAGTGGCATTGAAGTTACTTATTTAGTGCAGCAGTAACTTCCATCAAAATAGTTTATAAACTTAGCAACTCTACAGAGATAGAAAATTTGAGTTACAAAGTCCAGAGATGTGAACCACGGGCTGTGTATGTGTGTGTGCACATTCAGCTGGCAAATTTATTTGTTTGTTTGTTTTGTTTTTGTCTCTTTAGGGTCGTGCCTGCGGCATATGGAGGTTCCCAGGCTAGGGGTCAAATCGGAGCTATAGCTGCTGGCCTAAACCACAGTCACAGCAATGCCAGATCTGAGCCATGTCTTCAACCTACACCACAGCTCACTGCAACGCCAGATCCTTAACCCACTGAGCAGGGCCAGGGATTGAACCCACATCCTCACGGATTCTGGTTTGTTAATGCCTGAGCTACAGCAGGAACTCCTGGCAAATGTGTTTTATGAATGTCAATTAATAAAACAATTCCTGAATTAACTATCTATAACTAAAAACTGGGAGATTTCACATAAATGTGTGGATTTCCAGCTTTATTTGAAAAGCTGGCTCTTCTGGCCATACTGAGGATGGGTAATTTTGGTTGGCAACAGTGACCTGGAACTAAGTAGCAGTGGCACCTTCTCCAGTTCTATTCCGACCCTTCCATTTCCTATGAAGTCTCTAGCACTGTAGACAAGTATCAGAGCTGTTTACTATCCCCCTTGAAGTATATGGGTTTTATGATTCAGATCACGTGCTGTTCTTTGCCCTGTCTACAAGGATACTGGGAATCAGGACAAGTTACATGATTAGAAGCTGGGGTCAAGCTGAGCCCAGCAGCACTGGTGTTGCTATATGACAATCTGACCTTCCCTAAGTCTTCAAACATTAAGCCAACCTCACCTCCTTCCCTCCTTCGTCCAGACACATTCATTGAGCAACTATGCTGTACTTGGTACAGGGACCAAAACATGCAAAGCTCACTTTAAGAAACTCAAGATTTAATAAGGCAGATAAAACAGTGATGGATGGAGAGTGAGAAGATTATGGTTATCTCTATGCTTCTGGGTGGGGTTTCCAGATTTAGCAAATAAAAATATAGAAGCCTGTTAAATTTGGTTTCCGATAATGATGTATATTTGGGACATACTTATACTGAAAACTATTTACTGTTAAATTCAGATTTAACTAGGCATTCTTATTTTATCTGGCAACTCTAATTCTAGGGCACTGAGACTTTGTCTAGTCAGCGACAGAACTGACTGTACACATTTCTCCTGGAAAGAGAACACAAGAGATAGTAGCCTTTTCCTTTTAGAGATTTCTGGTTGAGTCAAACTTCTGAGCAATGTTTGGCCTGCCTGATGAAATCCAAACATAGAAGTTGGTCATCTTAAAATCTACCAGAAAAATACCAGGAAAATTGTTACTCGTCCTAAAGTATAAAACTTTAGGGGATGCAGCATAAAAACTACCAGCAGAATATATGGAACCATAACACTTGTTTTTTCCAACAAAGCACAAGTCTACCAATACTGGGGAAAACTGTTCTGAGTCAAAATTAAGGGTATATCTGTGTAGTCTGAACATGAAAAAAGGAGGGGAAACGATATACTATGAAATTGTAACTGTAGGAAACATGAATTTCACACAAAGCAGACTTCCAGACAAAGATTATTGTTACTTATAAACAGGGACATTTTCTAATGATGAGTTAACTCACCAGCAAGGCACAGAAATCCTAACTATGCAAGGATACACATGATAGAGCTTTTAAATACATGAGGCAAAAACAGAGTTAAAGAACCAGACAAATCCACAGTTATCATGGAAGATTTTAACATCTTGTTTTCATAAATTGACGGAATAAGATTAAGACACCACAAAAATCAGTAAAGAAAGAGAAGGGAAAGTTGGCGGGGCCTGCACCCCCTTCATCCACGCCCATCACTCTTGTTGCTGTGTGCCCTGCTTTCTCCTGGGTTCTTGCGAACAATTTTTTGAAATGTCCTTCCGTCACCCTTCTATATAGCAAAAATTTGTGGAATCAGCGAAATAAATTATGAAACATGAAAAACCCTAAGGGTGTATCTTCTGTTCTGGAAGAGTCACGTGATTAAAGCTTAAACATGTTTAGTTGAAAGCATCTAAGGACAGGAAATTTGTAAGGAATGTATTGGTGAAGTGATGGGTGAAATCAAATTTAGAAGGCAATATATGTTTGTGAGACATCCCCTAACGCCACAAAATATCATAGCTACCTCAAAGGATAGCAATCATAAAAATACCCACTTCTTATTGATACTATGTTATAGGCTCTGCGGCAAGCGTTTTATGTCCCTGATTCCATCTAAATCTTCAACCCTGCGAAGGAGCTTCCATTGCTCCTTCCAGAGACATGAAGAGATTGAGGGCAGTTCTCAGAGCAGAGAGATCTTTGCATAGTAAGTGGTGAACTTGGTCTTGAACCCAGACTTGGGTGTCCTCCTCTGCATTCTGGGTCTTATCTACTTGACTGTGCCAGTGATTCCATCACATTAGTGGGAGAACACACCAACAAAGTTGTAGGTGAAGTCCTTCCAGGCATTGAAGAGAGTCGCTATTTTTGATGCTGTTAACATCTATGGATTCCTTTGTGAGCAACTACTTATCTTTCCAGAAGAAACTGGATGAGAGCACATTGACTGCAATGAATTTAAGGTCCTCAAAAGGTACAGCCTGTATGTTAACAAGGCTGTTTAATCTCTAATTCTTTAACTCTTTGGATTTAAATAATTGAAAATTTTATTTTAGGAATACAAACAAAACCCACCACTCATTAAGACATTACGTTCTTTTGGTTATGTCCTTTCTCAGGGAACTTGCCCTCATTTTAAAGCTTCTTTTCTTGGCTGCACATTAAGGGTGAGGAAGTGTTCTGCTAGCAAAGCTCCTTTCCTTTTTCCCAATGATGTCTTGGACCATCCTGATGCTTCATTAGGTTGAACTCAAAGGAACCTCTGAAGGACAAGTGTAAAAAAGGGTAACCCACTTTGAAAACCTCTGGTATAGTCTATCTTCCAAGAATTATCTCACTGTGAAAAATCACAAAGTAAGAACAAACAAGCAAAAAAAAAAAAAAAAAAGAAGTGAGGATTTTTCTAAAACACTTATTATTGGTCACTGAATTTTTTTTTTTCACATAATCACACACACACAATTTTTTCATACAGTCATTGAACACTACCAGCCACTGTTCTAGGTGCTGGTATTTACCAGTGAGCAAAACAAGACTCTGGCTTTTATGAAGATTTATATTGTAATTGAGGCAGACAGAAAAGGAAAAAAATGAATGAGAAAATTATATAGAATGTTCAATAGTGATAAGTGGTATCTGAAGAGAAATAAAGCACAGAATGGGGAGATGGGTGCCACTATTTTAAATAGGGGGCTCAGGGAAAGCCCAGAGGAAATGAGGGAAACAACCATGTAGATTTGGAGGAAGAGTATTCCAGGTAGAGGGAACAGTAAGTGCAAAATCTGAGTATAGAATCTATAATGGTTTAAAACAAATAAAAAAATACGGAAGTATTTATAATGGAAAGCAATGAACCCTTGTTTTACCCCTTCCTCTGCAGCCCCACAGCCCAAAAGCAAACATCCTATTTATTTCTGTTTTAAGTTTTGGTGCTTATTTCCAGGTCTCTAATTTATATGCTCATATACCATCATCCTGATTTATCAACTTGAAATGTTACATATTAACCTCCCACATCAGATGAAGATTTAGCTCCCTCCCTCCTTGCTCTTCCCAATATCCGATAGATGTACATGACATTTTTAGTCAGGACTTTAGCGACCATTATGACTTTAATAGACTTAAACATCTATTTATGGCTTCCCAAACTGATTTTGGGAAAGAACAACTGGAATTGGGAAGTATAGACAGATCCATGGGATTGGGCAAAGGTCACCAGTCTTGATATTGGCTCAAAGTCCAGAGCTGTTGAAGAGGCACATAGAGTTCAAAGCTGGTCAAAGTCTAGATCAACCTCCATGGACAAAGATGATGAAATGTGAGTGACATTGGTCAAGGTGCACACAGAGATTAGGAGTGGGAAGTACAAGTGGTCTGGGGCTGGTGTGGGGATCTGTTCATGGGAGAGACTAGTTTTAAGGGCAAGAAATGTGAATATCTGGAGAGACGGAGGCACTGGGCAATCTTCCACAAGCAGAGAAGTAGCCTCTTCACTGCAGAATTCTAGTTCTTTGCTGGTGCACCGTGCCACCCACTTGCTTATTGGGTCTGAGATTCCTTATTTGCTTCCTCTGCTCTGCTCTAAATCCCAGCAAGCCTTCCCCTCTAGATTGTATTTCCCAAGCTTCCTTGCCAACTGGTTTCTGTCTATTTTTCACAGATGTAGAACCCAGGAGGGAGACTAGAAGAAAAAAGAAAAGGTGAAGCCAGGGTATTACATCAGGGGGTGTTTTGTTTGTTGTTTGTTAGTTTGGTCTTTTCCAGAGCTGCACCCATGGCATATGGAGGTTCCCAGGCTAGGGGTCTAATTGGAGCTATAGCTGCCAGCCTATGCCAGAGCCGCAGCAACTCGGGATCCGAGCCATGTCTGCGACTACACCGCAGCTCACGGCAATGCTGGACCCCCAATCCACGGAGTGAGGCCAGGGATCAAACCCGTGACCTCATGGTCCCTAGTCGGATTCATTAACCACTGAGCCACGATGGGAACACCTAGTGGGTGTTTTGAGTTTCCAGTTTCTGCCTTGGTGCTCTGACTTCTGGGTTTTGATAATATGGTATTGCAACTTCCTGCTGTTGTGGATTTCTGGGTTATCTCATTGTCCTTTGTTTAGCCTCTCAATTTTTCCAACACTTTTATGACTGGTTCCCTGTATTAACTTATCTCTGCTGAACCATATGGCAGAAGCTCCACTTTTCCAAGATAATTCTGATTAATATACGTTCTACACAATGAAGAGACTTTCCTATTACTCAATTAAATCCATTAATTTCTGATTAGTAAATAAAGATATACTGGTTTTTGGAAGTTTCCAAATTATGATCATTTTTTTAACCTTAGCTTTGACTTTCTTTCCTTTTAGTGGCATCTTTTCTTTCACACATGATTTTTTCCTAGTGTCTCTGAGACACTTCAGCAATGGCATCGCACATAAGATGCTGGACACTTAAATTATTTTCATAGATTCCCAGCCAGATGGTGTATGTCAAGTGATGGTATAGGCACAAAACATTGTAGAACAAAATGATAATTCAGATGTAAATAAACTATTCGAGCATATGGCATCCACCCTGGTGTTTTTGGAGGTAAAACCGTGGAGTCAAATATGTCTTAACCTTTCTAAAGTTTACCAAATAGCTGGTAGATCAATGATATACATATTTATGAGGAAGTTCCAGAGGTTATCATGGGATTTATGGGCTAATAGGTTATGTTCACCGTCATTCTTGGCAATATGCTAGGATCACAGGAAAAGTACAGGGTCAGTAAGCATAAAATAAATATAATCCACTGTGAAATAGCATTTAATGTAGAGCTTTGCATGGAATAGATACTAAACAAAAAAGTATAGAATGTTGGAGAAACGTGTTTTTGAGGTGGTAAATCTGTGAATGAACATAAGCAAACCAGTGAACAAAATTTATGCAGACACTCAAAAAGCCTTCTGCATAAAGTAATGAGATATCATTTTGCCCCTATTCAAATTGGAAAAGATTTTTAAAAAGTAAGGTATTCAATACTGGGGAGAAAAATAGGCAACTTGAGAGGGTAATCATTACATTTCTGGATGGTAATTAATTAGGCAATACACATCCTAAGTCTCAAATGAGTTTGACTTAGCATTTTTTCTGCAAAGAATTGATTCTATGGACATAATCATGGACATTTGCTTTGATTTATCATTACAGTCTAGTTTGTGACTGAAAGGGAAAAAAACCCATCTTCACCTCCATCAAAGGTGAATTGGTTAACTAAAGTAAGATCTAGCTATACAATGGTATAGTCGGCAGTCATAAAAATGATGTGTAAGAATAATGGATATATGGGGAAACATTGATAATTTATTGGTAAGTAAAAAAGCAAGTTATAAAGTACTTTGCTCCCATTAAACATTTTTAAAAATTATAGTTGGTTTACAATGTTGTATCAATTTCTGCTGTACAGCAAAGTGGCCCAGTCATACATATATATACACATTCTTTTTCTCATATTATCTTCCATCATGTTCTCTCCTAAGAGATTGACATAGTTCCCTGTGTTATACAGTAGGACTTCATTGCTTATCCATTCTAAATGTAATTGTTGGTATCTACTAACCCCAAACCATTAAACAGTTTTACATAGGAAGTCACCAAAATGTTGGTAGAATCAGCTAATGTGGGACTTCAAGGCTTCTCCAAGGAAATAAAACTCAAAAAGCCTCCCCACCCCAGAAACTTTAGGGTTAAGCACCTATGGGTCCTCTTTGCACTGTCAAAGCCTTGATCTACCCTTGAATAAAAGGGGACTCTAGTACTTGTGTGCACACTAAGTCTCTTTGGGAACAACACTGACATTAGTAGGAAATAGGTCATATCCGGGTCTCTAAATTGGAAGGGGTGGGATTATTTGTTGCCAAGTTGGCTTAAAATTAAATCTTAAGAAGCATATGAGCCAGAAAGCAAAAATCAGACAGGGAGCTAGGAAATGAGCAGACAGCAGAATTCCTACCAACTTGCTAAACTTTTTTGGAGCATTGTTGTGGGCACAGCTTAATTCCAGGTAGAAACTGGGGTTTGCACTAAGATGTCCCTCTTCAGAGCCTCAGCAGCTAGATAGACATGGTCTTGACCTCTTTTCCCTTCCTTGGGAAGTTGGGGACCAGAAGAGGCATTGGGAGGGTCAGCCTCCTGGGAGTGGGTCAAATGGGCCCAAGGCTGCTGGAGGAAGCGACTCTTTCCTGGAGCTTCACATGCCCCAGGTAAGACCCCTGAGCACAGGTGAGGTGCAGTGAATGAGGGTTTCTTCTTGTGGGGCAGGCACTGGGCCGTGGCCTTCCTGGGCCTGCAGGGGCAAGCAGGGGAGGGGCTGCTCTTGGCCAGGGGAGTTTGTGGGCTGATTCTGGCAATAGGGTATTGGCAACAAAACTGGGTTTTCTACCAGTTCTTATCTGCCTTCTCAAGAGTGACCTAATGGGGCTGGAAAAGATCCAGGGGAGGAGAATGAAGTGGTGGAGGGGAGGGAGCAACTTCTGGGGGAAGATCTTTTGAAGAGATAAGGATTATCCCACAAAGAAAGATAAAGCCCGAGTGACTAGATGTGTTATTTAACCTAGTGATGGTAGACTAGAATCAAATGGTAAATAGGTAAAGATCATGAAGGATTCAGATGTTCATGGATGATAAAATTGACATGCATTATTGAGCACCTTCGGGGATGTTTAGGGTAGATAACCACCAGGAAGTCACTCCTTAAAATAACCTCTATAAAAACTTCTCATGAGACTAGGGTTTGATAGTTTCTATATCTGACATCTATTTTTCGATTCTCTTCATTAAAGAACTGAGTGAAGCCGTGATGAAATGTGTACTTTTTCTTGCTTAAGTGGACATCCTTGCAATGCTCAGTGCACCTATAATCACTAGTGCACTGCCTCTAATTCCTCTGTGAGAACAGGGATAGGGCATCTCATTCCTGCTGTACCCCAGTGCCTGGCACAGCTCCCAGCATGCACTGGTACTTCATCAGTGCTGTAAATTGAAGGCTATTTTCCCAGGAGTGATTGATGGGGTCTTTCTTGCCCAGAGAAGCTGCTCTTTAGGACCCTGGCTTGAGCCAGTGAAAGTGTTCTGGAATTTCACACAGAGTCATCGGGGCTGGAATCTGGGCTCTGTAAAGTTTGCCCCGAACCCTCCACACTACCCACTCGGGCCAGCCTGCCTCTGTCTGCTCCATATCTGACTCCAATTATCCTACATCTTTCTGCTTTCATCTGCCCTGATTGTGGTTATGGAGCCTCTGTTTTCTGCTTGTGAGCACTTGCAAATCTCTAAGTTGATGGCTTGTCTCCTTAGATCCCTTTCTTAGTCATCTGATTTCTCAGGCCTGGCCACTTGAAAATTTTCTCCTTGGGTTGCCCCAGAGGTTCCAGCCTCATGCCCAGGTTTCGAAATGCTGCCTTCTCTCTGGCTTTGAAAGGATCGGTCTCAAGGTATCTAGGAGAGGAGAATGAACAAAACCCAAGTCGGTCCCTCCCTTTTGCCTTGAAGAAGGGTTTTTTGTTTTGTTTTTTGCTTTTTTAGGGCTACACATATGGCATATAGAAGTTCTCAGCATAGGGGTCAAATCGGAGCTACAGCAGCCAGCCTACACCATATCCACAGCAACGCAGAATACTTAACCCACTGAGTGAGGCCAGGGATTGAACCCACGTCCTCATGGATACTAGCCGGATTTGTTACCACTGAGCCACAATAGGAATTCCAAGGGGTTGTCTTCAGGACAGATGGCGCTTACTTGATGAGGCAGTGGAGGGCTTGGAGGAGAATTGACGCTTTTCCTGGGCCACATGCTGTGCTTGCCACAGCACAGCCACAGCCAAGAGCACAGCCTTCACCTCTTATACAGTCTCCAGCCAGTGTGCCGAGATCCCAGCAAGAGCTAGGAATGTTGGGGGCCTTTGGGCTACTATTGTCGTGAGGAGGCTGGGAGCAGACCTTCTTAGTGCTCTGATGCACAGAGCCAAGAGGTTAGCAATTGTTCACTCCTACAGGGAACTGCACATATGAAGGCTGTGATGGGCTCCTGGCCCACATGCCACTGCAAAACCTGCTCTTGGTAAAGAGTGTAGGAGGAGACACAGGCTGGGCAGGGCATTTCCGTGATCCAACTGCCTTGAGGAAGCTGGGCCTGGCCCAGGGGCCCACGACTTGGCCTGGGGCAAGGCTGCCCCATGCTCGGTTCCATAAAGGGCTGGCAGAACCTGTCTGGGATGAGCTGGCGTGGACCCTGGGGCTTTTGATGGGAAAGAAGTTTGGCCGCTGTCTGCACTTGCTCATTGCTTCTCACACCCACGCTGCCCCCACTAGAGCCCTAAGCAGTCCTGTCTTAGTCAGTTTGGCTTGCTATACCACTGCTATACCACTTAAACATTTATTTCTCACAGTTCTGGAGGCTAGGAGGTCCAAGATCAAGGCGCTAGCAGATTTGGTGTCTGGTGAGGGCCCACTTCCTAAATGGCCAGATGGCCACCTTCCTGTGTCCTCACAAGGTGGAGAGCAGACAGTGGAGCAGGCTCTGGTCTCTTCTTTATTTTTTTATTTTTAAATTTTTTTTGGCCTGCACCTGCGGCATATGGAGGTTCCCAGGCTAGGGGTCAAATCGGAGCTGTAGCCACCGGTCTACATCAGACCACAGCAACTTGGGATCTGAGCCGCGTCTGCAACCAACACCACAGCTCACACCACAGCTCATAGCAATGCCGGATCCTTAACCCACTGAGCAAGGGCAGGGATTGAACCCGCAACCTCATGGTTCCTAGTCGGATTCGTTAACCACTGCGCCACGACGGGAACTCCAAGGATGGGAATGTTTTTGAGACTTTCTATTTATCAGCAGATTTCTAATCAGAAAGTCCTATATTTTTGCTGGTAGTATATGAGAGCATTTCTCTTACTAAGTACTTTGCCAGCACAGAATGTTACTGAAGAAAAAGATTATTGAAAAATACTATTCATTTTCAATTGTATTTCATTATTACTGAGGTTAATTTTTTTTTTTTTTCACTTTTTAGTGCCACACCTCCCACATATGGAAGTTCCCAGGCTAGGGGTGGAATCAGAGCTATAGCTGCTGGCCTACACCACAGCCACAGCAATGCAAGATCCGAGCCACATCTGCGACTCACACCACACCTCACAGCAATACCAGATCATCAACCCACTGAGCAAGGCCAGGGATCGAACCCACGTCCTCATGGATACTAGTCGGGTTCGTTTGTGTTGTGCCACAACGAAATATGGAGTTAAATATTTCTCATGTTGATAATCAGTAAAATATCTACTTTTTGTGCATTGACTGTGTACTTCAATATTTGCATTGTTGGTGCTTTCCTTACTGAATTAGAGTTCTTTATGTATTAAGAATATTATTGTTGCAAATATTTTTCCAACTTGTAATTTAATTCGTTAGTGATATTTTGAAGAATATAAATTAAAAAATTAAATGCAAACAAATCTACCCATATTTTCTTTTATATTTTTCCCATTGTTTTTGTGTTAAGAAAGCCACTCCTCACCCAGCAATATGATAAAATTTGTCTATGTTTTCTTTGATTTCTACATTTTTGCAATCTATATAGAATTTATCTGTGTATGAGATGAGGTTCTAAGCTGATTTTTCCTCCCCATGTAGTTAGTTTTTTGACTGACATGTATTTAATAACTCATTTCTTTCCCATGCTTTGCGTACTTTATTACATAATTTTTAAAAGATATCAGTGTACCTCTCTAGTTTCTTGACTCTGTTTAATTGATCTTTGATAATTCCTGATCTAGGGCCCTACCGATATAATTTTATCAGCCTTATACTATGTTTCCATGGCTTGCAGGATGAGACCCTCTCTAAATACTTTCATCTTAAAATTTCTGAAGCTAAAAATACTCTAAAATTTGAAGCTAATTTTGTCAGTTTGTATTCTTTTACATCAACTTTAAAATGTTTTTGGCCAAAAAAATTTTTTTCAACTGGATTTTGATGGCAAATGGGAAAAGAATTGAAATCTTTACAATATATGTACGACTGGGTCACTTTGCTGTACAGCAGAAACTGGCACAACCATACTTTAGCAAAATAAATAAAAATAAATAAAAAGAAATCTTTAAAATAACCAGGGATAGCATGTATTTAAAAAAATTAAATATTCTATATATCTCTCCATAAGAGTTTTTCACTCAGACATTTGTGAATGAGGAAATGATGCAATAATTTAGTGTCCTGAAGTGCTAAAGGGAGTGTGGAAACAAAGATTTCATTAACTATAATGAACTTCCTGGTGAGTGAAGTCATGGATGACTTGGGTCCTATCTCCCTTTCTTCTCTGAGCACTAACTTTTCCAAAATTACCTGACCAATTCTTACCTTAGCCTTTGCTCTTTTATCTTATGATTCCTAAGATCACTGACGTTGCTGTTCATTTCACCATTATATCTTTGTCTTTGACCCTTAGTTCTCTGAAAGTTCCCATCTTTCCTAATTCCAAAGCAAAATACTCCCCTGACTTTGTTTTTACTTCTTAGATCTGGCTGTGGATTTATGCTCTTCTAGACTTAAGCAGGCCCATGGACCCATCCAATTTATGTGCTTCTCTATGGATGCCCATCACTGTGTCCTGAATTTATGGGTAATACAAGAAGAGAGTATTGCTTTTGTCCTTTTTGACTCAAAAAGGACAAAAATGGGAGTTAAATTATGCCGCCCTTACCTTTTGTATTCCAAAAAGTGTTGACTTCTCTATCAACACCTGCTTGCCCTCACCTCTCCCAGTAGGAGGTGCTGATGCTCTCTATTTGTGGCCTTTGTTTATCACTTAGCTTATGTGAAATTAATATTCCTGCCATTAACCTGTGATGTATATAGATTAAGCTCTAGGTACTTGAATGTACACTGAGTCAGAAAACACTCCCTGTGTCATACTCTAGTTCATTAATCTAGTTAATCTAGTTCATTAACTAGATTTCCAGCTCTCTAGTGAGTCCAAAAGGGATGGCAGAATGTTATTATTATTATTATTTTTTGCTTTTCAGGTCCACACCTGCAACATATAGAAGTTCCTAGGCTAGGGCTGTAATCAGAGCTACAGCTACTGGCCTATACTGCAGCCACAGCGACACAGGATCCCAGCTGCATCTTCAACCTGCACCATAGCTCATGGCAATGCTGGAGCCCCGACTCACTGAGTGAGGCCAGGGCTAGAACCCGCATCCTCATGGATACTAGTTGGATTTGTTTCTGCTTCACCATAGCAGGAATGCCAAATGTTATCTATTGTAGTGATATGCATCAGTGCTCCAAAGGTATAAAAGATACTTCATGTCACAAGTAAGACACTTATTCATTCACCCAAGCAATAATAGTGACTACTCTGTGAGATACAAAGATGATGAAGAGATGGTCCCTGAATACAAATAACTTGTAGTTGATAGAGAAGACTAGAAATTTTGTAAATAACCATAAGGCAGAAAAAGATAAGTCCTTTAAAAGAAATGAATCCCATAGGAGTTCAGATTACTTCCCATTGGGATGATCTAGGACAGTTTTGTGGGAGGCAATAGGTGAGCTGAATCTTGAGGATGGGTACTCAGGAGGCAAAGACTCAGGAAAGCACAAAGCTTGCAGGAGAAACACAGCAAAGCTGGATCTGATAGACTCAAGGAACACGGGAAATGAGCCTGGAAAAATGGCAGGTTGATCACATAGAGCAAAGATTTAAACAAAAAAATCAGGATTTAGGTTAACTTTTGCCATGAATATCTAATATTGTATGGATGTATTGCTCTGGCCAGAAGTTCTCTGGAAGCCAGTACAGAGGATCAAATCTCTGTATTTCTGGAAGAGTTAACTCAAAGAGGCTGGGCTTTCCATTCTGTGTCAGGAGCAACCATAAACAGCAAGAATGAGACACATCATCTTAGCTATTGGAAAGCAAATAAGTAAAGAGCAGATTAAAAAAACTCCAGTCAGGAGCTTCCATTGTGGCTCAATAGGTTAAGAACCCATAGTGTCGGTGAGGATGCAGGTTTGATCCCTGGCCTCACTCAGCAGGTTAAGGATCCAGCATTGCCACAAGCTTCAGCATAGGTCACAGATGTGGCTCGGATCTGGTGTTGCTGTGGCATAGGCCTGAAGCTGCAGCTCTGATTCGACCCCTAGCCTGGGATCTTCCGTATGCTGCAGGTGCAGCTTTAAAAAGAAAAAGAAAAACAAAAGCAAAAACTCTAGTCAAAGTAGGCAAATAAGAGATAAGAGTGTGTAGGGGAAAGCGGGGGAGAAGATAGGCTGCAGTTATCTGCAATTTGTCCATTAACTTGGGTTGGCCCAATCTGATGCAAGTTGAATGGCTATTGAGGGGCATAAGGATGGAGACCAAGACCAATGGCCAATCATCAGCAACATCTTAAATATTATAGTGAAAGACAGTGGCTAATGGCAGTCGATTACAGTGGATTTACCTGGATGGTTTCTGCTAACACAGGAAATATTAAACTACTCCAGTCTGCAGGGCAATTTTAATTATTTTTACACTTTAAGGTTTCGATTTGACTTTAAGCTCTCGGGTTGACCAACTGGGCAGAATTAATGCAAAAACTTATTAAAAATGCATAATGAAAGTGGAGACCAGTCTAGACTTGCTTAGTAAGCTAGGCTACATACCTAAATGGTGATTAAAATGATTTATCAGATCAGGCAAGAGATGCTAGAAAAATAAGAAAATGCCAGAAAGATAAGAAAGACTTTCCAATTTCCGTGCTCACGACAATTCCTCAGGGTGCTTTAAAAACACAGATATATAAAATAAGTTGTCCTCTATGATGCCAAACAAAATGCTATAAGAAGGAGCAGCTGATAAACAGGGGATTTTCACCTAATCATTCATCCTTCATGTCTTCCTTGGGAACTAATCCTTCTTTACAGAATGTTTTTGCTGTGCCTAGATGAAAAGTCATAGAATATTAAAACTAGATTGGAGTCCCCGTTGTGGCTCGGTGGTTAACAAACCCAACTGGTATCCGTGAGGACACGGGTTCCATCCCTGGCCTTGTTCAGTGGGTTAAGGATCCAGCATTGCCATGAGCAGACGCGGCTTGAATTTGATGTTGCTGTGGCTGTGGTATTGGCCGGCAGCTACAGCTCTGATTCGACCCCTACCCTGGGAATCTCCACATGCCTCAGGTTCAGCCTTAAAAAGACAAAACTAAACAAAACAAAATATAACCCTAGATCATTTGGCATTATTTACTCATTCAATGACTATTTATTGAGTGCAGACAATGTCCTGAGCTTACCGTGGGGGGTTCAGATGGACAAAAGGAACTTACAAGCCAGTGGACAGCAAAGACCAAGGGCAAGAAGATAAAATCATTATAAATTGTGTTATGAAAGAGTCCCACACTGGGCTGAAATAGAGAAGAATGAAGGAAACTTACATGGAAGAGGAGATCAGAAAGGGAACTGAGGTACAGTAAGATGACGGGACCTGTTGAGGGTCACCGTAAAGTCAGTGGTAAGGCCAGAGCCCCTATCTCCTAAGTCCTGGGATCTTTGGACTATGCCGCATCCTGTCTACTCTGACAGTCTGCCCTCTGTTCTTGAGCAAGCTGTGTGGATAGTGGATGATTTCTTGGCTACTTGCCAAAAGTTAGTGCGAGGCTGAGGAGTGAGGGGAGGAGAGGTTCACAGACTAGAGGTGGGCTACGTGCTGCTACATGTTTCTGAAAAACTCAGAGGGGGACATAGCAAACTTTTAGTGGTCATTGCCCTGTTCTAGAGAAGACCTATAGTGTGATGTAATTCTTAGCAATGGAACACCAGTGTGGGTGTGCACCGGCGGGTTGGGGGCGGGGCGCTTGCTGCCTTTTCCTCTCATCTCCACGGGAACTGCTTAAGGGCCTCTTTCCACTGGTTTCCTCCTGGTTTAGGCACGGCTCTTGTCAGCCTTTGGATTAAGTATTAGGTAAAATTGTAGTGAATGAAGCCTCAGCTCTAGGAAAGGGCCATTTATGAATAAGCATTAGACTGATAACTGTGTATCCTGAAACATTTTGCAAAAGAAGAATGAAAATTTTGTTTGCAGCACAAGGGGCTAGTGTGTTCTCTAGCAATATGGGTTTCCACTACTACATACAATGACTTTGCAAGTGATAATTGAAAAAATGCAGGGGCTGAGTCCAGCCTTCCAGGGTTAGCCCAGGCCTATGATTGACAGAAGTTCAAGGATGAGAAGCAGTGAGGCAAGGATGACTGGCTCCAGTTACTACCCTGGGAAGTCAGTAGGTCTGCCATGACTTACCAGCAGAGAGCAGGTCACACTGCCCTCTGTTCCATATTAAACCTCCAGAGCTCTGTAAAGAACACATTCTTATCTTCAGAACACGAGCACTATATATAGTACTGTCATAGGAGAATTTTCCCCATTTGGCTCTAAGGAGAACACTCGTTTGCCTGAGGTCTTTGACGTCTTAGATCTTTGCCACTTCATGGGACACCCCAGTGGGTCTGCCTACACAGTAGTCTGTAAACCACCAAACCACCTGGACCATCACCCCTAAACTACAACATGGCTCCTTTCTGGGGATAATCTATTGTTGTAGATGACTTTTTAAGTACTTGAACAACTGCAGGCATGGCTGAAGTTCAAGTGAGATTTCAAAATAATTAGCCACATCTTAAATAAGAACATAAATAATAATAAAAAAATTAGTATAAGCCATGGCAACCATTTTCTTAAGAAAGGGAATAGAAATATTGATATATCTGAGATGCAGCTTTTCTATTTCTCATCAAAAGGCCACATACCACCAAGATTTGCTGAGCCTGTCCTTGACTCTGTCCATTTTATGGGTATAGCCATTGTGGGCCAGAGATAGCCCAGCTCACATCCAAGTTTAGTAACAGAGATTCCCAGGGTGTCTGGGATTCTGTGGTGTCTTGGAAACTGAATAAACAAAGATGATTGAGGCCTCCAAGATGGGAAAATATATTTGACGGGTTGGATTATTGTTCTTCCAATTCCTCCTTTTCAGTTCCCAACAGACTCCTGTTACAGAATCATACCTACATACACTTAACCATGTGACATTTTTGGACACTGTGGCAGACAGAGTATATCCTTTACTCTGTTGATAATGGTTTTGGCCTTATGGCTTGTTTTAGCCAATGGAATGTTAGCAGATGTGATGTGAGCAGAGTCTATAAATGTGTTTGCAAGCTTTGCCTAGACCTCTTGTGCTCCCATGATCTATCGTGAAGAGAGTATGTCTCAAGGAGTTCTGGGTCCAAGAATCAGGATATGTATACTACAAACCTGAACCCAACCTACAGTCTGTGGTCTAACCCATCCAAATGGCTGCCTGAAGCAGAGCTGCCCTAGCTAAATGAGAAAAGCAGTTGTTGTTGGTGATTGTGTGTGTGTGTGTATATGTATGTTATTCAGCTTTATTATAGCAATCGCTGATTAATACAGTAAACATCTGCAGAGCAGGCTACAGATATAAACTGGGCAACTGCAGTCTGGAAATCACTTATTCATCACGTAAATACTAAACTGGTCCTTTTGGTAAGCGTTGTGCTGGGCTTTGAACATCAAATAGGAATAATATGTGATTATGGCTGGAAGGGCAATGATAGTCCAATAACATAACAGATGCTTAAAAGACAATGCACAAGAGCAGTAGTAGGGCTATGTACAGTGTGCTGTGGGCACACAGTATGCCTGCAGGGGCTCACAGACAGAGACTCAGAGGCTGACATTTGAATGAGGTTTTCAAGGATGAGTAGGACCTCATTAGCAAAGGAGAGAAAGGCATTCTGGGCACAGGGAACAGTGCAAAGGCAGGATCACTGGAATAGTCACAAAATAGAGTAGTTCAGTAAGTCTGAAAAATGAGGGGAGTCCCAGTCCAGAAAGGTGAACTGGGACTAAGTTGGAGGGGCCAAGACAAAAGAGTGTGGACTTCTTAAGGGAACTCTCTGAGATTTTTCAGCAGTAGGTGATATGATCAAATCCATGGGTTAGATAGAGTGATGCTTCTTAAGGTGGGGTCCCTGGAGCAGCGGCATCAAGCATCACCTGGACACTGTTAGAAATGCAAATTTCTAACTAGACCTTCTCAACCAGAAATTCCAGGGTGAGCCCAGCAGTCTGTATTTTAAAAAACATGCCAAGTGATCCCAATAACGCTAAAGCTTGATGTTCCCCACTTAGGACAGCTGCCTTGCAGCCCTCAGAGGCTGGAGTGAGGGACTCATGCTGGGAAGAGTTTCTGAAGAGCCCCAGTTGATTCAAGGTAAGGGTCTTACCTTGAAGAGAGTCTTACCACTCACCTGGCCTCAGAGCAACCAGATCAAGGTGGCCATAGCATAGGCAGGGTATTAATTAATTAATTAATTCCTTCATTCATTTGCTCAGCAAGCCTTTCTCAGAATGACTATAAGTGAGCATTGAACTGGGCAGGCTCTGCAGGCAGAAATCTGAAAAAGAGGGTGTCATCGTCCTCAAAGGGACTCACACCAAGTGGCATCAGCCTTGTTCTGTCTGGAGCAAGATTCTAAATGCTTAGTAACATTTTTCTCTTTAGAGGTCAAGGAAAAAATCTTTGATTAATTTCAAGGTCTCTGATGATAAGGATGGTGGTGTTGGCTCGCACTGTTTGAACACTTCCTGTGTACCAGATTATGTTCTAAGCTCTATGTAGTTAATGAGAGAATCAACACCCTATCTAATTTTATAAAAACCTGTGAGGGTAGAAATGGGATTCGAACCCAGCCAGCCACTGTTAGGCTACTAGAATATGGAGAATTCCTAGAGAAACTAGATAAACAATGCATTGCAAGAGCAGAATTTTGAAGAGTACAAATAGAAACCAACTTCGTTCTTTCCCACCATCTGCTTGAACCTGTCCTGTGGTGCTAGTCCCCTCCTGCCCCTTGGGTATATGGAGGGCAGGTCCCCTGACTTTCACAGTCATCTGTACATAACGAAAGATTTTCCAGTTACTTGTTGTCACAGATGTGATGCCATTTCAGTAATAAAAGTATCCAGTCATAGGTGTTAAAGCTCTAAACTTTTTTAAGGAAATTTTTTATTATTGTTGACTTACAATGTTCTGTCAATTTCTGCTGTACAGCAAAGTGACCCAGTTAGACATTTATATTTTTTTGTCTTTTTAGGGCCACATCTGCGGTATATGGAGGTTCCCGGGTTAGGGGTTGAGTTGGAGCTACAGCTGCCAGCCTACACCACAGCCACAGCAATGTGGGATCCTTAACCCACTGAGAGGCCAGGGATCAGAACCCAAATCCTCATGGATACTAATCAGATTCTTTAACTACTGAGCCATGACGGGAACTCCCAGTTAAACATTTATAGACATTCTTCTTCCACCCCCACATTATCCTCCATCATGTTCCATCACTTAAGCTCTAAACTTCCAAGTTCTTTCTGACAGCTCCAGCCTGCTCTGGACCTGGAAGCCTTAGTGGGGGCGAGGGACAGGGGGTGGGTGGGGTGGTAGGGCATGGTTGGCTACCTCTTGGAAGCAGATTTGTTTCTATAGCATGTGAGGGCAATAATAAAGTAAAGGGACAAGGAACCAAGAGTCAGATGGATTCCCGACATCCCTAAAGATGGCACGACAGCCTGGCTGTGTTTGTAGGCCTCTGTCTCTGATCATAGCCATCCTGATGGGGGACAGGCATGTCCCAAGGCCGTGCTGGAAATATGATCCGTTGCTAAAAGTCCCCACAAAAAGGAAGTCAACCAAGCAGGTATAATCTAAGGAGTCAGAGTAAGAAGGGAATCAAGCTTGAAGATGGAAATGCTCTAAACACCCCCGCAATCTCCATCGTTACAAGAAGATGTGGGTGGTGTGTGTGTGTGTGTGTGTGTGTGTGTGTGTGTGTGTGCGCACACACACAATTCTGCAATTGTCCTATGGCTCCTGCTGACTTTAATTTTTTTTTTTTTTTTTGGTCTTTTTGCTAATACGTGGGCCGCTCTCGCGGCATATGGAGGTTCCCAGGCTAGGGGTCCAATCGGAGCTATAGCTGCCAGCCTACGCCAGAGCCACAGCAACGCAGGATCCGAGCCGTGTCTGCAACCTACACCACAGCTCACGGCAATGCCGGATCGTTAACCCACTGAGCAAGGGCAGGGATCGAACCCGCGACCTCATGGTTCCTAGTCGGATTCGTTAACCACTGCGCCACGATGGGAACTCTGACTTTAATTTCTGAAGATAAACATGCATCAGAAAAAGTTAGTTCAGAATCACCTAGTTCTTTATCTTTTTCAAACATTTATAAAGGATTCCAGGAAGTGCCATCAAATTTTCAACTAAGGCCCATTGTAGACGCTGAGTAAATTTTCATTAAATCAGTTGACCCATAGGAAGTTTGCTCAAAGGCAGAAAGATGGTCATAGGATGGAGGTCAGATAGGGGCCCTGCCTTTACTCCTGTGTCCCCGCTGCTTCCCATTGTCTTTCACTCAGCTTTCTCTGCTTGGCTAAGTCAACACCTGCTTGTCCTTGGAGGCTGCCTGCAATTGTCATCTCCTATAGCAGAGCCTTCCATGAGTTCTCTGTGCAGAATGAAAAATGCCCTCTTCTGGGCTCGCCCAGCATGTGTACACACCAAGGTCTGCTTTATAAACCACTCTAACGGAGCGATTTGTTTGTATGTTCATGGCCCCTCTTCTGAGCTCTCGTGTCTCATACATCTCCATTTCCACAGTGCCCAGCTCAGTGCCCTCCCAGGGAGGGTTAGTAGATGGGTCTGAGTGAATAAACCTTACTGTCCATTTATCAAATACTAATTGTACACAGTGTTCCCTCTCCAGGAGATCCGAGACTCTGTTTCTGATAGATTTCCCAATTCAACTGCTGCCTTTTCATTTTGTAGGTCAGCTAGAGCTTGCACAGGGTAACATTTCTCAGCCCCTTGGTTGGGTGCCTGGCACTGCTCCCTGATGCTGCCACCTAACTGGAGAGACGAGGGCAGAACTGGAGCCCTTAGGGGCCTTGGCATCACTGGTTATTAGGTACAGAAAAGCTCTCTTGATCCCAAATTTTACAGCTTTGAGTTGAGGAGCTGACATGACTACATGAAATGAGATTCTGGATCACAGAAAAAGGCCCACTTATGGGACCTCCAACATCCTCAGCCAGAACCTGTATCACTTTTCTCTCAAGTAGGAGCAGTCCTCATGAGGAAGGCAGGCTGCTGCTGGCCTGGCTTGAAGCCTTTTAGAGAGCCTGGGGTTCTTCCATTTTTAGAGACTGCTAGGATATGAAAAAATGGTGAAATGTTAACTGTTTCCTTGCTAAGAGGTGAAGGCTTTTAACCCACAGAATAGCAAAATGAGGACGTTCCCATTGTGGTGGAATGGAAATGAATCCAACTAGTATCCATGAAGATGTGGGTTCAATCCCCAGCCTTGCTTAGTGGGTTAAGGATCTAGTGTTGCTGTGAGCTGTGGTGTATGTCAACAGATGTGGCTTGAATCTGGGATTGCTGTGGCTATAGCCAGCAGCTGCCCTAGCCTGGGAACTTCCATATACAGCAGGTGTGACCCTAAAAAAAAAAAAAAAAAAAAAAAAAAAAAAAAAAAAAAAAAAAGGAATGGAAAAATGATCTTGCCACCACCAAGGATTTTTTTAACAGTTACTTCATACTATGGTAGAGAAGCATAGGGACTCTGGAATTCAGACAGCCTGAGTTCAAATCCTGACATTTATTATCTGTGTGATCTTATGAGCTGTGTGACCTTGGGCATGTTATTTGGTCTTTCTATACCTCAGTTTTTAGTCTATAAATTGGGCATAGTAGTACCTCCTTTTAGGTTTTTTGTGAGTATTAAATGCAAGTATTACCTGAGCACCTAGACTCTTGCAACAATATGCTTTATATACATATCAGTCAACATTATTATCATTGTTATGCACTCCAAGCAGTATCATCTAGTAAAAGGATGCTAATTTAAAGTTTCATCTTCAATAGACAGATGCTCTCCCCTGAAAAAGATGCTCCACATCACTAATTATTAGAGAAATGCTAATCAAAACTAATATGAGGTACCAACTCACACCAGTCAGAATGACCATCATCAAAAAGTCCACAAACATTAAATGCTGGAGAGGGTGTGGAGAAAAGGCAAGCCTCCTCCTGAACTGTTGGTAGGAAGGTAAACTGGTGTAACCACCATGGAGAGCAGTGTGGAGTTTCCTTAAAAAAAGTATAGAACTACCGTATCAATCAACAATCTCACTCCTGGGCATATAGCTGCAGAAAACCATAATTCAAAAGTATAAATGCACCCCAATGTTCATTGCAGCATTATTTATAATAGCTGAGACATGGAAGCAACTAAGTGTCCATCAAAAGAAGATAAAGAAGATATTGTACATACACACAATGGAATAATGCCCAATTATCTCAAAAAAATGAGATAATTGGGAGTTCCTGTCGTGGCTCGGTGGTTAATGAATCTGACTAGGAACCATGAGGTTGAGGATTCAATCACTGGCCTTGCTCAGTGGGTTAAGGATCCGGTGTTGCTGTGAGCTGTGGTGTAGGTCACAGATGTGGCTCGGATCCTGTGTTGCTGTGGCTCTGGTGTAGGCTAGCGTCTATAGCTCTGATTAGGCCCCTAGCCTGGGAACCTCCATACACTGTGGGAAGCGGCCCTAGAAAAGGCAAAAAGACAAAAAAAAAAAAAAAAAAAAAAGTGAGATAATGCCATTTGCAGCAACATGGATGACTTAGAGATTATCATACTAGGTGAAGTAAGTCAGACATATAAAGATAAATATATGAGATCACTAGTATGTGGAATCTAATAAAAATTATACAAAAGAACTTATTTGCAACAATAGAAACAGACCCAAAGTTTTTAAAACCAAACTTATAGTTACCAAAGGGAAAAGGTTGGGGGGAAGGATGGATTGGGAAGTTGGGATTGACATATACATCCTACTATATACAAAATTTATTGGTAACAAGGACCTGCTCTATAGCTCAAGGAAATCTATTCAGTACTCTGTAATAGCCTATATGAGTAAAGAATCTGAAAAAGGGATGTATACACACATGTATGACTGATTCAATTTGCTATATGCCTGAAACGAACACAACATTGTAAGTAATCTACATTCGAATAAAATTTATTTAGAAAAGTTTCTTCTTCAATATCATTTTATTTCACTCTTGCCAGGGGATCTTGGTGACTGTATATATAATTTCTTTGGCAGGTCATTTCAAGATTCTAAATTTGAGGACCTCGGTGGACAAAACCTGGCCTCTTGATGCCCTTGTGAAATGGGGCCCCTGCCCCTGCTTCTGACAGTGGTGGGGACCCCACTTGAAACTTTCCCTTCCTGTCCCCAGTGGCACATGTCCAGCCTCAGGGTTAGGGCTGTCACTGGCCTTCCATAATGGCACTATAGTGACCGAGGGTCGGGTGGTGGGCAACCTCCAGCAAAAGATGCAGACGCACAGGTAGTTGGATTCAATTAACCAATTGTTTGGCCGACTGCAAGGGTGTGGCTCTTCAAACAGCAGATGCTGTTCTCTTCTGGCTCAAGTTAAAGTGATCATTTTCCCAGTTGGCACAGAACAGGTCCTACCTCGCTAAGAGGCTTGCTGGCACCAGGCAAAGAGCCCCTGAGCCAGTACTTGCAGTACCCACAGAGGGCTGTGATAATCTCCTTCCCCAAATATAGTTGTGACGGTCACCATCCAGCTGGTGGGTGATGTACAGCCCCTACCTGCATGCCTTATAGGATTTAGTGTCACCTAACACCTTCCTTGTGCTGCCATAGCAAGAGGCTGGAACACAGGAAGAGTGGCATCCGAGTGATATGGCAGTGGAGGAGTGGGGGCCTGGGCACAGGCAGGATGCCCTGACCGCTGAGGTCACACCGAGCCATGTGGTGGCCTTGGCACCTACCCCGCAGTAGTCAGGACTCAAATACCAGCATCAAGGCTCTGTGTTTAGATGCCTGCTCTGAATCCTTCTGAATCTTGGCCATGTTCCAGCACCACCAATTATCTCTTGCCTGGCAGCAGTGAGGTGGCAGTTACCACACAGAGGTGCGGGGGTGGCTGCTGGATGCTTCTGGGCCTGTGCTGCTGGAGAGCATGGCTACAGAATCCCTGTCATCCTCCGCCTTCCCCCCAGGAGCAGGGGAAGTGAAGGCACCCAGGGAGCTTGAAGGCATGAAGTACAAATGAGAGAAAGGAGATTATTTTTGGCTGAACAAATCATTCTCATGGTTTTGAGCAGACTTTACTAAAGCCTTCTGGGATGCTGGCTTGCATCATTAGCTGCTAGCAAGCATGCCATAACCATCACCTTACACTAGGAGGCCTGGGTATCTCGTGGGGTTTGGGCATAAGATGCCCATTGACTGAGTTATTTCTAGGGCAATTATTTTCCTGGTTTCTTTTCCCATAGCTCCGATTCGACCCCTAGCCTGGGAACCTCCATATGCTGCAGGGGCGGCCCTAAAAAGACAAAAAGACACACACAAAAAAAGTTTTAGAGCAGGAAAGGTCAGAGAGTTCTCCCAGTGAATAGCATCGTAGAGATCTCTCCTTTTAAAAGGCTTCCACACGCCCCATGGTTTTCCAAGGCGGCCTTGCCTCCTTGCCTCCTCCCCGTTTCTTGTTTTCTTTTTTTGGCTTCCCCATGGCCTATGGGGTTCCTGGGCCAGATCAGATCTGAATTGCAGTTACACCTAGGCTGCAATGCTAGATCCTTAACCCACTGTGCTGGGCCAGGGATTGAACCTGTGTCCTAGGGGTCCCAAGATGCTGCCAATCCCCTTGTGGCACAGCAGGAACTCCTTCCTCGCCCTATTTCTATCACACCACACTGCTTCAAGTTCTCCCAACCTGCCTGGAGCTCTCTCTCTGCACCCCTGCCACCCCTCCTCAGATTTTTCCATGGATGCCTCTCAAATTTCAGGACTCACATGGGTATCACCTCCTTCAGGAAGCCTTCCTTCCTGTGCCACCAGCATTTGTTTTAAACATTCTGAGATGAGCCCTGACACAGCAATATCACGTCCTCAGAGAATCCTATAGAGGCGGAAAAAGTTTGCCTCTTGTGGGAAAATAAGACTATTGCAGGGGTAAGGATGTAGCCCACATACTGTTAGGCCATACTCCCATAATATGCTTCTTATAAATTTAAGTCACACAGAAAAAAATCGAAAATTAATCATGCAAAAGAAAATCATACTTTTTGATTTAAATCTACTTGAAGCTCAAATGTTAACAATAGTTTGCAGGCAATGAGTATGGCCTCCTACATATCATAGTTGATGATTTTATATACACACTTTAAATTCAACCTATTAGTTATGATTGGAAAACAGCCTTAGACATTTCTTAGGCAGTTGAAACATAGGCAAGAGTTATAAGTGGAAATTCTATTGCCAGGTACCCTGTGTTTTTGAGCCCAACACCAAACCACAGAAGTCTTGGGTTACTTAGAAAGAATACAAATCGTTTTAGGTCAGGAATATGTGTTTTGGGGAGGGAAGCAGAGAACAACAGGTTTCTCCTTGGCTTAATTTACTTAACGGTTCGAAGTCATCACACTTACAGTTAGAAGGGAGAAGCTCCTATGGGGTCTATATTCCGAAGAGGCAGATCCAGCCTGGAAGCAAACTACCGCTGTTTCCTCACGTAACTCCTTCACAACGGTCTGCTGCAGATAGCCCTATGAGAAGTTTTGAGGCCATTTCTACCATTTCAGAAAGGTAAACATTTGGTGGTATGAACAACGCTTTCATCTTCTTAAATTGGAACAAATGGTAACTTATGAAATGTTTTCCCCTTTTAAACAGGAGAATCTCTGGAAGCCAACCCAAAGCAGACATCATCTGCAACCCACCCGTCCAGAGCCCCAGAAGCAGGAAGCACGGAGGACTGGAGTTCAGCTTCCAGTGGAGCCGACTGTAGTAAACTTTCCACATCACTCCAATCACAGATGTGTCCTTTTTCCTGGTATCCTACTCTCATTGGAGGCTTTTCACAAACACATCACTCCTCTGAACACGTGGGCACAGCTTATTGGAAAACTGCAGGCAGGGAGCAAGACGAGGTGCTCTCTCCCTTGTTTCTTAGGAGTCGAGGCTCATCCAGCATGAAGCTATGAGTGTACCCATTACCTGAGTCTGTGGGGAGATTTCTCCAAAGGACCACACCCCAACAGACACCCAAAAACCCAAGACCGAGGTCTTGTGTGGCAGTTCCTCTGTCTCTATCATCCCAATCTTGGCTGCTGTTTCTACAACAGTATTCCCGCAAAAAGGGCAGTGGATTCTTCTAGTGCCAGCGACCCCTCCCCTCAGGGGGCAGGAGCAACTTCCGGAAGATCAGTCCCCTCAGATCACATCTTTTTCTTAGACTTTTCCAGAGACGTATCTCCTTAGTCCACTTTTGGTTTCCTTCATGGGTGTCTGGGTCTTGGCTCCTTTGCTCTAACAGGAATATTCTTTTGATCTGGGGAAGCCAATTCATAGAATTGCTTATAATGCTCTAGTTTCTGACCTCTGATGCTTAGCTGTCATGGAAGGCGGATGGCGCTGGGCCCACACCTGGTCTCAGTGAAGGAGGCTGACTGGGGGCAGTTTAGAGGGTGACAGAGGATGAGCTGTCTTCTTTGGTGGTGTGAGGCTGTGGTTACAGGAGGCATTCTCCCATGCACAGCACCTTTGGCATCCTTCATGGATCATTTTGGTTTGGGCCCCATGGGTGAGGTTCTTGGTGAAGCTGAGGCACTGACTCATGTGAAGCCAGATGTTTCTCTCCAGTTTCTACTGACAACAGTTTCAAGTTTGAGAGTCACGGATTCTCCTCCCAATTTCTCTGTAGAGCTCTGCTCCTTGCCTTCTGCATTCTCCATCATCTGAAGAGTTGGAAGGATTAAAAAAAGAAAATTCTCCTGACTTCTGGTCAAGATTGATTCTTCTTCTAAAATCTCCTCCCACTATCTGCCACCCAAACACAGTCTTAAACCCATTATCCTTAAAAAATGATGTGTATCTAATATAGACTTATTAGAAATTCAATAAATGAGATATTTTACCCTACGAGGATCAGTTTTTAAATCCTTAGAGTGCTAGGGTGACGACAAAAAAAGTAGCTGGACAGTTGTAAAAAAGCTCTCAATGGGAGCTGAATTTTAGGAGAACTGGTTTAAAGGGATGTTCCTCATTCTCTTGGGGAACCTTACAGAGTGGCAAGAACACAGCTAACCCACATGCTTCCTGATTGTTTAAATCTTGCTGGGGGAATGGTATGCATTAGAGTTTGGATCCAGAACTTCTGACTTTTTAACATCAGACTTGTGTCCCATTCTCTCTCCTGTTAGGTGGACCAGACTCTACCAGTAAAGATACAGCCAGCTAGTAAAGAACACGGTTTATGAAGCCATCCAGACATGGATTCCAATGCTGGCTTCACCATTTTCTAGCAAGGCACCATTTCCTTGGCCAAGGCACTTGACATCTTTAAAGTTTCCTTATTTATACATGGGGATTGTTGTGAGCATTAAAGGGAATAAGTACTTAACATAAATCTTGTTAAAGTAAGCCCTCTATTGTTAGTTTTATTTTGTGCTAAAAATGCACACTAAATCTCTTGGTTCCTCCTCCCCAGAGATCTCCATCTTGGGCATGTTTACAAGCCAGGGATGAATAGGTGGGTGTAGAAGTTAGGTATGACAAGTTAAGATCAGCTGTTAACAACTGGATAAACAACATTGGCTTAAACACAGAATTTCTCTCACTTTAAAGTCAAAATATAGGCTCTGCTCTATGAAATCCCCAAGAACTGGGCTCCTAGTCAGTCTATTGTGTGGCTTCCATTTCCAAGGTCACCCACAGCCAATAGAAAGGAGGAAAGATGTTGAGATGGAAAAAGGGTGATGCCAGCTCTTTCTTAAAGAATTTTTTTGCAAGGTGTTGCATGAATTTATTTCATTAACTCAAAAGTATTTTCACGGCTTCCCCTAGCTACAAGAGAAAAGGCAGAGTTTATTCTGGGGAGCCACATGTCTAGCTAAAATTGCCATTGCTGTGAGGAAGAGGGAGAGTGCATTTGGGACCAATTATCCTCTGGACAAAGAGTCACTCTGGGGGCCAGCCATAGTGGTGAGAGTTTTGGGAGCCTGATGGAGCTGATGGCACAGGGGAAAACAAAACAATTTTTTTTTTTTTTTTTTAGGGCTGCACCTGTGGCATATGAAGTTCCCAGGCTAGGGGTCAAATTGGGGCTACAGCTGCCAACCTATACCACAGCCACAGCAATGTAGGATCCGAGCCACATCTGTGACCTACACCAGAGCTCACTGCAACACTGGATCCTTAACCCATTGAGTGAGGCCAGGGATCGAACCTGCATCCTCATGGATCCTAGTTGGGTTCATTAACTACTGAGCCATGAAGGGAACTCCCAAAAACAATAAAAGTAGTTGTTGCTGATAAATTGTATTTGCTTTTGATCTCATCAAGAAAATGTTGTCTGGAATTGCTCTGTCCAACAAGGTAGCCACTAGCTATGTGTGACTATTGAACATTTCAAATTGGCTAATCCAAATTGAGATGTGCTGTAACATAGACACTGGACTTCAAAGATACTATAAGAATGTAAAATAGGCATAGTTCCCAGTGCTACACAGCAGGATCTCCTTGTGCGAAAATAGAATGTGTACATGTGTGTGTAACTGGGTCACCATACTGTTCAGTAGAAAAAAAATTGTATTGGGGAAACAACTATTAAAAAATAATTAAAAAAATAATAAAAAGTTAAAAAAATGTAAAATAGCTTGATTTTTTTTCTGTGCCTAAATGTTGAAATGATACTTGTGTATTGGATTAAATGAAATATATTATTAAAATTAATTTCATCTGCTTAGTTTTATTACATTTTAAAGTTATCTGGCTTGTATTATTTTTCAGTTGGAAATAATGATCCAGACTGTTCCAAATCTAAGTGTCTCTCTATCATCATGAGATTCTATATAGTACTGAGAAGGCTTGTTTCCCAAATTGTTAAATGAATGATGAATTCTTGGGGGAGTTCCTGTGGTGGCACAGCAGAAACGAATTCAACTAGGAACTATGAGCTTGAGGGCTTGATCCCTGGCCTCTATCAGTGGGTTAAGGATCCGGTGTTTCCATGAGCTGTGTTGTAGTTCACAGACGTGGCTCAGATCCTGAGTTGCTGTGGCTGTGGTATAGGCTGGCAGTTGTAGCTCCAATTGGACCCTAGCCTGGGAACCTTCATATGCTGTAGGTGTGGCCCTAAAAAGCAAAAAAAAAAAAAAAAAAAAAAAAAAGATGAATTCTCTAACACAGGGCTCAGAGAGCAAGATTTTGGTACCATACTGGAAGTTTCAAACAAGGCAGGCAGTTCCATGTTCCTTGCCCAGGGCCGGTCCCCCAGAGCATATATCTTAATGTCACCATCCTGTAAGAGCATCTAAGTGACTTCTGGCTCATGCTATGGTTCTACTTCTGTGAGCCACTCTATGATTCCATTTTCAGATGATCCTTAGCATTTCCTATAACTACTTCCATACAGTGAGAAGCTGACCAGTGAACAATGCCATGTGTTTAGGAAGGGTGATATCTCCTAACTTCAACTTAAAAGATTGGAAGGCTAATGATGAGGAAATGCATTTGCCACCAGAAACACTTTGTATTATTTCTCTCCCTTCAAAGACCCCCAGTGAACTAGGACAGTAGCTCTTAAAAATACTGTCTATGGACCAGCAGCCTTGGTATCACCTGGAAACTTGTTAGAGATGTCAATTCTCAGCTTCACACCAGACCTAATGAGTCAGTAACTGGGGCGTGGCCCAGTACTTGGTGTTTTAACAAGCCCTGCAGATGATTCTGATGTTAGCTAAAGTCTGAGAATCATTAACTTACAGTAATAGTGTTCTTGACAAATAGCTCTTCATCCCCTTAAGAGGTACCCATTTTTTTTTTAAGGCTCAACTGTTTAATGTGCACTGTTATGAAAAGGAAAATATGCAGGAATTGTTACATTTAGGTTTGAAAATAAATGTGATAATCACATTTCTGGCTGATTTCTGAGTAAAATTTGGTAGGAAAAGCCTTTTTTTTTTTAGGTCCACACCCACAGCACATGGAGGTTCCCAGGCTAGGGGTTGAATTGAAGCTGCAGGTGCTGCAAGATCCGAGCCATGTCTGCGACCTACACCACAGCTCACGGCAACGCCAGATCCTTAATCCACTGAGCGAGGTCAGGGATCGAACCTGCGTCCTCATGGATGCTGGTCAGATTCGTTAACCACTGAGCCATGATGGGAACTCCAGAAAGAGCTTTGAAAAAGACCTGAAAAATATGAGTCTGGAGGCTGTTCTTTGGGGATATGAGTCTCCTTAGCTTACCTCTTCCAGACCTCACTGCCAGCCCAGCTCCTTAGTTCTCTAGAATTCCTCTGCAAAGTGGTCATGGCTGGAAGCAGCTGATCTGTCCAGGCTCCTCTTACTAGCACTGGTGCTTGCCTGGTCTTCCTGTCTGTGGTTTCCGCCTGCGGTCTCGGCTCACCAGTTTTCCTGCCGACTGCTCTCTCTGAGTGGGGGTTTTTATTTTCCCAGGCAGCTATCCTCACTTCCCCACTTTTAATCATTGTGAGCAGTTTCACCTGGTAAGGCCTCCCCCAACCCCCACTCCCAGTCCCTTAATAAGTCTATGCTCGACCCTACAGGTATCCGAACCCCATTCTTCTTCCAAGGCACAGATTCTAAGGCTCCACTCTTGAAATATGATGTAAAATACAGCCAATGGCACTGAAGAGAACGGGTAGTCCCTTCCATCACTGAACTCTTGGGAACCTGCAAAGATGCCAGACACACGGGCAATGGACCAACCTCTTGGCTTGCTGAGCAGCACCTTCTTAGCTCCACCCCAGGGGCTTGACCTTTGCCCCAGGAACTCTGAGTATACTTGCTGTTCCTTGAGCAGCTGCTGGAATGTCATGCCTCAGATGCAGGCCCTCCTGTCAGCGGATCTTGCCCCTGGGGGCAGGAATTAGGTGGGGCAGGGATGGGATGTTACTGGATCTGAGAACTGATGCTTTGCCCTTTCCAGCTCTTGGACAGGCATCAAACAATGTATATAGAGTTTTAGAGCTTACCAGACACCTCCGAATTTCATCATTTACAAAGCATCTCTGCCTCTCTGAGAGGGGAACAGAGAGTTAATCAGTGCCACGTTTTCTGGTGTAGATAACAGATCTGGAAGGTTGTCACCTTCCCCTGAGTGGCTGAAAGAAGAGAAGGCAAAGTTGGGTATCTAGCCAGGCTTTATTTCAACTTGACGTTTAATTTGCCAGCTCCTCCTTGCTAAAGGGATAAAATCCCACACTAAAAACCCCAAGGGACATCTCAATGACTTTGTTCAGTGAAGATTTGCCACAATGTATGCATTTATGGAAATCACACTCGTGTTCAGTTCACAAGTGGCAGTCATATCCATTACTTAATCTGGTCTCTATAATGACCTTATGTAGAGGCTTTCATTATTCTCGTTTGACTGATGAGAAAAAACTCAGACTCAAGGAGAGTGGGTAAAAAATTGCTCAAGATTACACAACTGCGTGTCACCCAGTTCTTTTCAAATTTGTTCACTATGTCCATTTAATTCCTCTTTGCTATAAATTGTAAACTGCAAAGAAAGGAGATGAATAGAGTAAGGCAGGGTTTCCTAAACCATTTCTGTCGAGAAACACAGATGCTTGGGGTTCTTCCACCCACTTCCCTGAACCTCCGAAGCTCTAGGAGTGGGAGAAAGTCCTGAGGTGATGCTTCTGATTGGCAGAGTCTAGGGAACACTGCTTCATGAAAAGATGCTTGCAGAGTACTGCAGTTTGTTTCCTCTAAATGCCTCGATTTTTTTGTTGTTTCCTTTTGTTGGATGTTTTTGGTGGGTCTTTGGGAAAGAGGTCATTGAGAGAACTTGACCACTAGACCTTTTATTTTGTTCTTTAGGGACAATTTTCTCGCCATATGAGGTTTGGCTTCCCTGGATAGCAATAGGGACTGTAATTAAATTTCATCTGGTAAAACACTGACCTGGTTAATTTTAGACTCAAGTTTCATCCTCTAAGGGATAACTTTCTTTTCCATCTTGCAAATTCTGTGTAGCTCTGAGTCACAATTCTTTTAAAAATAGACATCAGTTGTTAAATTGGTTCTTAAATATTCCACATCAAGGACTCCCATTTTCAGAAGACGCTAGAACCTTCAACCAACATCAGCATCATCTGGGAGCGCGTTAGAAATGCAGAAGCCCAGACTTTGCCTCAGGTGTACTAAGTTAGAGTCTGCATTCAACAAGATGCCCTGTGATTCATGTGGGCATGAACATTTGAGAAGCACTAGTTTGGGACAACTTTCCTTTTAGTATAGTGTAGGAGAAAACGTCCCAATAAAAATGTAGAAAGGAGAGACCTCCGCCATGATGACTAAGCAAAGTCCATCCAACTGCCCCCCCCGCCACACACACACACATCTGCTTCTCTAAATTTGTTTCCACATCTACTACCTTGCCTGACGTCCCTCCGGTCCAACTAGCCAAGCATGGACCCGGTAGAGGTAGCCCATAAAAGCCTTGCGAAACCCTTTTTCTGGGCTCAGACTCTGGAGCTCCATCTCCTCTGAGCCTGCCGCATAAAAACCTGAGTTCTCCAACTCTCCCAGTGCTCACTTGGTTTCTCCCCGGGTAAAAGAGCTGATCCACTGCAGCCACAGAGCTGCTGGAGCTAGAGCTGGTACGCTGTGGTGCAGCACTGCTGGGTAGCTGCCCTAACAATAGTTATTGTTTATCGGGTACCCACTATCTCTCAAGGGGGGTACTTTACATTTTTAAAATCTAGTCCTCACAGCAAATCTGCTGGGAAAGATTATCCTCAATGTACAAAAGAGGAAACTAGTTCCGAGAGTTTATGGTTGCCCAATTAGTGGTTCAGTGATGAATGAGACAGCATCCACCCAGATCCGTCTACTCCTTCTTGAAACATTTACCACGATACTTCCCCCCCCTTTCTTCCTCAGGCTTCTCCAGTCAAGCTCCCCACCTCCCGTCTCTCCAGGTCATTTTCAAGACATCATGGTAAAGAAACAAACAATAAATAAAAAAGCAAAAAATTGTATATCAGACTTATGGATAAAAATTCTATTGTTAAATTAAAAATCTGGAACAGGAGTTCCTGCTGTGGCACAATAGGATTGGCAGTGTCTCTGAAAGGCCAGGATGTAAGTTTGAGTCCTAGCTTGGCACAAAGGGTTAAGGATCGGGTGTGGCTGCAGCTGCAGCATAGGTCACAACTGTGGCTCCGATCTGATCCCTGGCTGGGGAACTCCATATGCCATGGGGTGGCCAAAAAAAATTTTTGTTTTTTGTTTTTTGGAACAAATATATTTTTTGGAAATGCATTTATAACATATATGACAAAAATGTAAATGACCTTAATACATAAAAAACTTTTATGTCAGTGAAAACACTTCAGTAGAGAAGACAGAGGAAAAAAATAGGACAAATTAACATGAAAAAGTTCAACTTCATTAGTAATCAAGAGCATAAAAATGGAAATATCTTTTCATCCCCTAAATTAGCATTTAAAAAACCCCATAAAATCCAGTGTAGGTGAGAATGAGAGACAATAGATCCTCAAATACTGCTTTTATTAAAGTTGATGTCTTGAAAGAATATTTGATGAAAAGGAATAATCTGTACCATATGTTATTAAGAAAGACGTGAAAAATGTTTATAACAGTCCTGTTAAGTTGAAAAATTCTTCTATTTCATAAGTAGAAAAAAAAAAAACCAACAGAATAATAAACTCCAAAATGTCAACAAGGTTTAGATTTGAATAGAAAATACCCCCCCTTTCTATTGTTTAATTAAAATTTTTTTTTTTTTTTTTACTTTTTAGGACCGTACTTACGAAAGTTCCCAGGCTAGGGTTCAAATCGGAGCTGCAGCTGCCAGGCTATACCACAGCTTGGGGCAACTCCAGATCCTTAATGCACTGATCAAGGCCAGGGATCGAATCTGCAACCTTATGGATACTAGTCGGGTTTGATATCAATGAGCCACAATAGGAACTCCCACCCCCACTCTTTTTAAAATGGAAGTTTTTACTTTCAAAGAGGGAAAGATCAGACTAGTGTAACTTAGTAGAAGAAGAGAAAATTGAGCAGTGGCCGGCTGATTTTTCTCTTAGGGCCAGTTTACTTTCAGTTAAAATTTTAATTACTGGTTCATTATTATCAATAAACAATCAGGCCTGGGAGGATGGGGCTCCTCTACTAATAAAACAAGTGAATTTATTCCTAGTACAAAATAAACCAATACAATTAATCATCAGACAAATATGTCTGAAAAGTTTTAAACAATCTGCAGCTCAATCCTGAAAATTAACTATGTAAGTTTCTTTTACTGTCAGGCCAAGCTCTGTGGTATTCTGATATTCTCCTTAGGGTTTATCATTAACTTACAGGGATTAACTTCTTCAAGTTTACATTCATTCATTCATCAAAAATGTATTGAATAGGAAGTTCTCTTGTGCCACAGTGGGTTAAGGATCCAGCATTGTCACTGCTGTGGCTCAGATTGCTGCTGTGGGGAAGGTTTAATCCCTGGCCCAGGGAACTTCCATGTGCTGAGGGCACAGGGCCCCCCCCACCCAAAGAATTGAATATGTACCCTTATGCTGAGTCAGTTCCTGCCCTTTAAAAGTTAAACTCAAATAGAAGAAATTGATACGTACACGGTAATATTTTAACACAAAAATTTCAAACATACCACAAGTTGAAAGAATTTACACATAACCTAAATTGTAATGTGAATATGTTGTCATATTTGCTTTGTTGTGTGTTGATTCCTTCATTCAAACATAAATCCATTTTGTTTTAGTTTGCAGAATTTCAAAGTTTTAGTTTCAAATATTGCTAAATTTTATTCCTAAGTGCTTCAGCATGAATATCTTTGAGTTCAATGTTTGTTTATGGATCTTTTAAATTTTTGAGGTAAAATTGTTATACAGTGAAATGCCCAAATCTTAATTGTGCCGTTGGACGAATTTTGACACATGTATACATCAATGTAATCTAAATTGCTGTCAAGATAGAATATGATCCTCATTCCAGAAATTTCTCTCCTGCTCCTTCCCATTTAATTCCTACTCTCCTGCCCTCCCACCCAGAAATAACCACTGGATTAGTCTTGCTTGTTTTAGAACATCATGTAAGTGGAATGATACAGTATGCAGCTTTTAAACATAAAGCTTCAGTCATTTAATGTAATGTTTTTGAGATTCATCCAGGTTGTGAGTATCATCAGTTAACTCCTTTCTAGAGCTGGGTTGTTTATCTATTTTTCTCTTGACAGTACCTAGTCTGTTTCCAGTTTGGGGAACATTTTGAAAAAAGCTTCTATTATACATTCTTCTTGTGGACATAGGCTTTCATGTGTCTTGGGCAAGTATTAGGAGTGGAACTGCTGGGTGTAAGTAGGAAGTTTTTTTTTTTTTTTTTTTTTTTTTTTGGAGGTGGGGCCCACACCAGTGACATATGGAAGTTCCCAGGCTAGGGGGCTGAATCAGAGCTATAGCTGCCAGCCGATGTCACAGCCACAGCAACTCGGGATCTGAGTCTTGTCTGTGACCTGCATTACAGCTCATGGCAACACTGGATCTCCTACTCACTGAGCAAGGCCAGGGATCGAACCTGCATCCTCATGGATACTACTCAGGTTCATTACCACTGAACCACAATGGGAACTCCCATAGGAGATATTTAATTTTTGTTTGTTTTTTTAGGACCGCACCAGCTGCATATGGAGGTTCCCAGGCTAGGGGTCGAATTGGAGCTGCAGCTGCCAGCCTACACCATGGTTCAAGGCAATGCTGGATCCTTAATTCACTGAGCGAGGTCAGGGATTGAACCTGCAACCTCATAGTTCCTAGTCAGATTTGTTTCTGCTGTGCCACAGTGGGAACTCCATATATTTAATTTTAAAAGAAACTGCTTGACAGTTCCCCAAAGTGACTGTGCCGTTTAACATACCTATTAACATGAGCATTCCAATTGCTCCATATCTTCACCAGCATTTAATACCATTGATTTTCATTTTTAAAATTTTATTTATTTACTTATTATTATTATTTTTTTTAGGGCTGCACCTGGAGCATACGGAAGTTCCCAGGCTGGGGGTTGAATTGGAGCTGTAGCTGCTGGCCTACACCACAGCAATGCCAGATCTGAGTCGCATCGGTGACCTACAGCCCAGCTCGTGGCAAGGCTGGATCCTTAACCCACTGAGCAAGGCCAGGGGTCGAACCTGTGTCCTCATGGATGCCAGTCAGATTCGTTAACCACTGAGCCACGACGGAACTCCTTAATGCTGCTTTTTAATATGTTAACCATTCTAACAGACCTATTACAGCAATACTTCTCATTGTGGTTTGACTTTGTATTTCTCTGTTAACTTAATGTTGAACATGTACTTCGTGGCCATTCACATATCTTTCTGAGGTGTCTATACCAAATCTTTTGCTTCGTTAAAAACTTGGTTATCTTTTTGCTATTGGGATGTAGTAGTTCTTTACATATTCTGGGTATACTTTCTTTTGTCAAATATACGTTTGGTGAATATGGGAAATTGAAGGTAAAGTGGAAATAAATTAGGGTAATTATACGGAGGAGACCTGACTTGCTTGGGAAGTCAGCTTTTCCTTGAAGCTTTGTTCTGCAGAAATCACTGCCAAATTTTGCTTTTAATTAATCAATTAGTTTTTGTTCCCCAAATTGGGTTGTTCTAATCTAGTTTGGGAGATATATAGGTTTTATCTAATATCAAAATGCCATCAAACCTGGATTCCTGGGTATCTACCTGGCTGGTTCATTTGGTCCATAGTCTCTCTCTTCTGGACACAGCATTAATATCTATCGGATCTCTTCCTGCCATGGTACCCACCCCTACAGTCCATTCTCCATGTGGCAGCAAATGTGCCACCTTTGAAAAACTCTCTTGCTCAGTTTCTTCATGGCTTTGCATCTCTCTGGGCTCATTTCCCATCCTATTCTGTTAACTCATTCACTTAGTCAATGCTAGCCCTACTGGCCTCTTAGTTGTCTTTGGAAATGCTGCATATGCTCCCATCCCAGGGTCTTTCCACGTGCTCTTTGTTCCCTGTATACCATGTTCTTCCCTCTCGTCATTTCATTCAACTCTCTTCAACATCACCTCCTCAGGGAGAACTTCATTGACCACTCATAAAATGAGCAAAGAGAAACTTTGTCCTAAACTCTTTATATCGCCTTTCCTTCCTACTTTACTTTTCTTCATAGAGTTTATCTTCAGCTTTGCCTAATTGCTATAATTGAAAAACTATATTTAATTGTTTATCCTCCCCACCCCTGCACTAGAATGCAAGCTCCTTGAGGACAGGGATATGGTCCACTTTATTCTCCACTCTATTTCCAGAACCTAGCACAGTGACTTGTAGCATTGTAGATATTTTATACTCATCAAATATTTGTTGAATGAATTAATATGAAAAGAACTTAGCCAAATGTGAACGTCATTCAATCCAAGGACAATCCCTTAATGCTGGCTGAGCTAGGGTGGCTTTGGAAGCCCAGCACTGAAGACAATGGGGTGCTTTGTTTAGACAACTCACCTCTACCAGGAAGACATCCAAAGCTTCATTGCCAAGCAACCATTAATTGCTCATAACCAACAAATATACATAGTAAAAAAAGTAACAAGGCATTTTTACGATACCTGACCAAGCATTTTATTGTTATTTTTCAGTAGGCTTCGGGCAAAAAGAGATGCACCTGACGATTTCTTGCTGTAAAAGGAAAAAAGTCCATTAGTTGTTTGTTGCAAGGAATAGTGATGCAATTGCAATTTTGTATTTGGAAAGTGTTCACCTAAGCAAATCAAAGCTTTTATTTGTTTTTGTTTTTCTTTTCTTTTTAAAAAAGTTAATGGACTTTATCAGGGGAGGTTTAGGTTTACAGAAAAATTGTGCAGATATACTTCATTCCCCTATCCTCCTCTTCTTTTTTTTTTTGTCTTTTGTCTTTTTTGTTGTTGTTGCTATTTCTTGGGCCGCCCCCACGGCATATGGAGGTTCCCAGTCTAGGGGTTGAATCGGAGCTGTAGCCACCAGCCTACGCCACAGCCACAGCAACGCGGGATCCAAGCCGCATCTGCAACCTACACCACAGCTCACGGCAACGCCGGATCGTTAACCCACTGAGCAAGGGCAGGGACCGAACCCGCAACCTCATGGTTCCTAGTCGGATTCGTTAACCACTGCGCCATGACGGGAACTCCCCTATCCTCCTCTTCTAAATTTCTTTGTTAAATCTCATATTGATGTGGTATGTTTGTTACAATGATGAACCATTATTGATGGACAATTAGTAACTAAAATCCACAGTTTACATTAGGGTCCAGTCTTTGTGTGGTTATATTCTGCAGATTTTGCCAAATGACAATGTAAGGCATTGCCCTAAAAACTGCCCTGTGCTCTGACTATTCACCCTCCCCTCATTCTTCCCCCATCTCTGGCAACCACTATATTTTTATTGTCTTTATAATTTGTTTTTTATTATATACTAAAAAAGTGATTCTTGCACACTAGAAAGGAGTTGAAAAGAAGTAAATAACAAAACATTGAGAACAGTGTTTTGTTCATAAAATTCTTCTTTTATCTTCATTATCCAGAATAGTGACTGGGGGAGAACTAGGGAAAACCTCTTTACATTTTGACATATATCCTTCCATATATGTAATAATATGTGTATAAATTCTTACATATATATGTGTATATATAGTCTCCTATGCATGGAAGTATAATCCATTTATGCTAAGGTTTATTAAATGTTTAATATTCTTCAGACATCTTTTTTTATTACTCAATGAATTTACTACATTTATAGTGGTACAATGATCATCACAATCCAAATTTATAGGATTTCCATCTCACAACCCCAGCACATCCCCCCACCCCCCAAACTGTCTCCTTTGGAAACCATAAGTTTTTCAAAGTCTGTGAGTCAGTATCTGTTCTGCAAAGAAGTTCATTCTGTCCTTTTTTCAGATTTCACGTCATTTGGTGTCTCATTGTATGACTGACTTCACTTAGCACGATAATTTCTAGGTCCACCCATGTTGCTAAAAATGCCAGTATTTCATTCCTTTTAATGGCTGAATAATATTCCATTATGTATATGTACCACATCTTCTTGATCCACTCCTCTGTCAATGGAGATTTAAGTTGTTTCCATGTCTTGGCTATTGTTTATAATGTGGCAATGAACATTGGAGTACATGTGTCTTTTTGAGTGGTGGTTTTATCTGGATAGATGCCCAGGAGTGGGATTGCTGGATCAAATGGTATTTCTATTTTTAGTTTTCCAAGGAATCTCCATAGTGTTTTCCACAGTGGTTGCACCAATTTACAATCCCACCAACAGTGTAATAGGGTTCCTTTTTCTCCACACCCTCTCCAGCACTTATTTGTAGACTTTTTGATGATGGCCATTCTGGCCGGTGTAAGGTGGTACCTCATAGTGGTTTTGATTTGCATTTCTCTAATGATGAGTGATGTTGAACTTTCATCTGTTTTTTGGCCATCCATATGTCTTCTTTGGAGAATTGTCTGTTTAGATCTTCTGCCCATTTTTCGATGGGGTTGTTTGTTTTTTTGGTATTGAGTGGTAGGAGGTGTTTATAAATTTTGGAGATTAATCCCTTGTCAGTAAATTCATTTGCAAATATATTCTCCCATTCTGTGGGTTGTCTTTTCGTTTTGTTTAGGGTTTTCTTTGCT
This sequence comes from Sus scrofa, assembly GCF_054392235.1. NCBI lineage: Eukaryota > Metazoa > Chordata > Mammalia > Artiodactyla > Suidae > Sus > Sus scrofa. The sequence continues at coordinate 125,514,622 of NC_139396.1, read as the reverse complement.
GTGCAGAAACTTTTAAGTTTAATTAGGCCCCATTTGTTCATTTTTGTTTTTACTGTCATTACTCTAAGAGGTGGATCTGAGAAGATGTTGCTGTCGTTTATGTCGGAAAGTGGCCCAGGTTTTCCTCTAAGAGTTTTATAGTGTCTGGTCTTATATCTTGGCCTTTAATCCATTTTGAGTTTCTTTTTGTGTATGGTGTTAAGGAGTGTTCTCATTTCATTCTTTTCCATGTGGCTGTCCAGTTTTCCCAGCACCACTTATTGAACAAGCTGTCCTTTCTCCACTGTATATTCTTGCCTCCTTTGTCATAGATTAGTTGGCTGTAGCTGTGTGGGTTTAATTCTGGGCTTTCTATCCTGTTCCACTGATCTATATTTCTGTCTTTGTGACAGTACCATATGCTTTTGATGATTGCTGCTTTGTAGTAGAGTCTGAAGTGCGGGAGCCTGATTCCTCCAGCTCCATTTTTCTTTTTCAGGATATCTTTGGCTATTCTGGGTCTTTTGTGCTTCCAAACAAATTTTAAAATATTTTGTTTGAATTCTGTAAAAAATGTCCTTGGTAATTTGGTAGGGATTGCATTGAATCTGTAGATTGCCTTGGGTAGTATAGTCATTTTGATAATATTGACTCTTCCAGTCCAAGAGCATGGTATGTCTTTCCATCTATTTGTGTCATCTTTGATTTCTTTCATCAGTGTCTTATAGTTTTCAGAGTACAGGTCTTTTGTCTCTTTAGGTAGGTTTACTCCTAGGTATTTTATTCTTTTGGATGCGATGGTAAACGGGATTGCTTCCCTGATTTCTCTGATTTTTCATTGTTAGTATATAGAAATGCCGTTGATTTCTGTGTATTAATTTTGTATCCTGTGACTTTGCCAAATTCATGGATGAGCTCTAACAGTTTTTTGGTAGAGTCTTTGGGATTCTCTAGGTATAGTATCATGTCATCTGCAAATAGTGATAGTTTTACTACTTCCTTTCCAATTTGGATTCCTTTTATCTCTTTTACTTCTCTGATTGCTGTGGCTAGGACTTCCAAAACTATCTTGAATAGTAGTGGCAAGAGTGGACATCCTTGTCTTGCTCCTGTTCTCAGCTGGAATTCTTTCAGCTTTTCACTATTGAGAATGATGTTAGCTGTGGGTTTGTCATATATAGCCTTTATTATGTTGAGGTAGTTTCCCTCTATGCCCACTTTCTGAAGGGTTTTTATCAGAAATAGGTGTTGGATTTTGTCAAAGGCTTTTTCTGTGTCTATTGAGAGGATCATATGGTTTTTATTCTTCAGTCTGTATATGTGGTGTGGTGTATCACACTGATTGATTTGTGGATATTGAAGAACCCTTGTATCCATGGGATAAATCCTACTTGATCATGATGTACAATCCTTTTAATATATTGCTCGATGCGGTTTGCTAGTATTTTCTTGAGGGTTTTTACATCTATGTTCATCTGTGAAATTAGTCTGTAGTTTTCTTTTTTTGTGTTATCTTTGTCTGGTTTTGGTGTCAGGGTGATGGTGGCCTCATAGAATGAGTTTGGGAGTAACCCTTCCCCTGCAATTTTTTGGAATAATTTCAGAAGGATAGGTATTAGTTCTTCTCTAAATGTTTAATAGAATTCACCTGTGAGGCCATCTGGTCCTGGACTTTTGTTTGTTGGAAGTTTTTTTTTTTTTTTTTTTTTTTTTTTTTTTTGTCTTTTTGCTATTTCTTGGGCCGCTCCCGCGGCATATGGAAATTCCCAGGCTAGGGGTCTAATCAGAGCTGTAGCCACCGGCCTACACCAGAGCCACAGCAACGCAGGATCTGAACCGCGTCTGCAACCTACACCACAGCTCATGGCAACGCCGGATCATTAACCCACTGAGCAAGGGCAGGGACCGAACCCACAACCTCATGGTTCCCAGTCAGATTCGTTAACCACTGCACCACGATGGGAAATCCTGTTGGAAATTTTTTAATCACAGTTTCAATTTCAGTACTTGTGATTAGTCTGTTCATCTTTTCTATTTCATCTTGGTTTAGTCTTGGAAGATTGTACCTTTCTAAGAATTTGTCCTTTTCTTCTATATTTTCTGTTTTATTGATGTATAGTTGCATATAATAGTCCCTTATGATCCTTTGTATTTCTGTGATGTCCGTTGTAACTTCTCCTTTTTCATTTCTAATTTTATTGCTTTGAGTCCTCTCTCTTTTTTGCTTGATAAATCTGGCTAAGGGTTTATCAATTTTGTTGATCTCTTCAAAGAACCAGTTTTTCGTTTCATTGATCTTTTCTATGGTTTTCTTTGTTTCTATTTCATTGATTTCTGCTCTGATCTTTATGATTTCTTTCCTTCTACTAATTTTAAGTCTTGTCTGTTCTTCTCTATCTAGTTGTTTTAGATGTAAAGTTAGCTTGTTTATTTGAGCTTTTTCTTGTTTCCTGTGGTGGGCTTGTATTGCTATAAACGTTCCTCTTAGAATGGTTTTGCTGCATCCCACAGGTTTTGGAGTGTTGAATCTTTGTTGTCATTTGCTTCTAGGTATTTTTTAATTTCCTCTTTGATTTCTTCAGTGATCCATTGGTTGTTCGGTAGCATGTTGTTTAGTCTCCACATGTTTGTGCTTTTTGCAGTTTTTCTCTTGCTGTTGATTTCTATCCATATAGCTTTGTGGTTGGAAAAGATGCCTGATATGATTTCAGTTTACTTAATGCTACTGAGGCTTGATTTGTGGCCCAGAATGTGATCAGTCCTAGAGAATGTTCTGTGTGCACTTGAGAAGAATTTGTATTCTGTTGCTTTTGGATGGAATGTCCTATAAATATCTATTAAATCCATCTGGTCTAATGCTTCATTCAGGGCCTGTGCTTCCTTATTGATTTTCTGTCCAGATGATCTCTCCATTGCTGTAAGTGGGGTGTTAAAGTCCCCCACTATTATCATGTTATTGTCAATTTGTCCTTTTAAGGTTGTTAGCAGTTGCCTTACATATTATGGTGAACCTATGTTGGGTGTGTAGATATTTAAAATTGTTATATCTTCTTCTTGGATTGATCATTTGATCATTATGTAGTGACCTTCCTTGTCCCTTAAAATATTCTTCACTTTAAAGTCTATTTTGTCTGATATGAATATTGCTACTCCAACTTTCTTTTGATCTCTGTTTGCATGAAGTATTTTCTTCCATCCTCTCACTTTCAATTTGTATGTGTCCCTAGAAGTGAAGTGGGTCTCTTGAAGACAGAATATATATGGATCTTGTTTTTGTATCCATTCAGCCAGTCTATGTCTTTTGGTTGGGGCATTTAGTCCATTTACACTTAAGGTAATCACTGATATGTATGTTTTTTTGCTGTTTTATGAATTTCTTTGGATTTGTTTTTGTTGCTCTTTTTTCTTCCCTTCTTCTCTTGTTCTCTCCTCTTCTGATTTGATGACTATCTTTTGTGTTGTATTTGAGTTGGTTTTTCTTATTTGTGTGGGTATCAATAGTAGATTTTTGGTTTGCAGTTATTCTGAAGTTTTGATGTAAGAGTCTATGTATATAAGAGATTGTTTTAAGTTGTTGTTCTCTTAATTGCAAGTACATCTCCAGTGTCCTGCATTTGTATCCTCCTCTTCTCTCTATTTCTGATTTTTGGTGGCAAAATTGTGCATGGATGATTTCATATCTTTACTTTTTATACTGGTGAGCCTTGTCATTTTGTGGTATTTTTGTTTCCTGTTGCTGCCTTTTCTTTTCTGCCTAGAGAAGTTCCTTTAGTATTTGTTGTAAAGCTGGTTTAGTGTTGCTGAATTCTCTCAGCTTTTGCTTATCTGTGAAGCTTTTGATTTCTCCTTCAAATCTGAATGAGAGCCTTGTTGGGTAAAGTAATCTTGGTTGGAAGTTTTTTCCTTTCATCATGTTAAGTATATTATGCCACTCCCTTATGGCCTGCAGAGTTTCTGCTGAAAAATCTGCCAATAACTTGATCAGGGTTCCCTTGTATGTTATTTGTTTCTTTTCTCTAGCTGCTTTCAATATTTTCTCTTTATCTTTAATTCTGGTCAGTTTGATTAATATGTGTCTTGTGGTATTCCTCCTTGGATTTATTTTATATGGTACTCATGCTTCTTCGATTTGAGTGAGTGGTTCCTTTCCCAAGTTTTCAGCTATTATCTCTTGGAAGATTTTTTTCTGTCCCCTTCTCTCTCTCTTCTCCTTCTAGAACCTCTATAATATGGATGTTGGTGCATTTAACATTGTCCCAGAGTTTTCTGAGACTTTCTTCATTTGTTTTCTATCTTTTTTCTCTTTTCTGTTCCACACCCGTAATTTCCACTGCTTCAGACATCTTGCTAGAGATTTCATATCTACCTTCTCTTAATCCTTACACCCCTCATTGAGGAATTACATATAAGCTCAAAGTGCTTCTTAATGCAGGGATTTATACTTGAATAATAATACATAAATACTTAATAATGGAAATTTGTAGTTTGCAAAAAAAAAAAATTTCACATGAATAACCTTACCCTCAAAACAGTCTTATCCTGGAGCCAGATCTAGTCTTAAGTTGTCTGTTGCCAAACCTGCACCATTGCATGATTGATTTATACTGAGCTCATGACAAACCAAAACTTGTACTTTCCATTTGTCTTAGTATTTAACCATGTTGTCTTCATTCTAAACTTGTGTAGATATTGAAGGTCAGTAACACATATTTTTCTTTCAATAAATGTTAAAAAATATTTACTAAGGAGCTACAGTTCTACTAGGAGCTTTGTTTATATGGATGAATAAATCATATTTGGTCTTTGCTCTTGTGGGGCCTATTCAATTCCTCTGCTCATTTTTTTAGTCTCTCTCTTTTTTTTTTTGCCATTTCTAGGGCCACTCCCATGGCATATGGAGGTTCCCAGGCTAGGGGTCTAATTGGAGCTGTACCTGCTGGCCTACACCAGAGCCACAGCAATGCCAGATCCAAGCTGTGTCTGTGACCTACACCACAGCTTATGGCAATGCTGGATTCTTAACCCACTGAGCAAGGCCAGGGATGGAACCCTCAACCTCATGGTTCCTAGTCAGATTCATTAACCACTGAGCCACGATGGGAGCTCCCCCCCCCGCTTTTTTTCCCTCTGCCCATTTTTAAATTGGGTTGTTTTTCTGTTGTTGAGTTGTATGAGTTTTTCATACATTTTGGATATCAAGTCTTTATTGAATATATGATTTGCAAACGTCTTCTCCCAGTTTCTCCAAGGTTGTCTTTTCATTTTGTTGATGGCTTTCCATCCTGTGCAAAAGCTTTTTAGTTTGATGTAGTCCCATTTGTTTATTTTTGCTTTTGTTTTCCTGCCTAGAAAGATATTGCTAAGACTGATATCAAAGAGAATACTGCCTATGTTTTCTCCTAGGTTTTTATGTTCTCAGGTCTTATGTTGAAGTCTTTAATCCATTTTGAGTTGTGTATATTTTTGTGTATGGTGTGAGTTAGTGATCTTGTTTCATTTTTCTTTGCAAGTGTTTCTTGAGATAGGTTGATATTGTTATAAACTTCCCTCTTAGTACCACTTTTGCTGCATCCCAAAGATTTTGGCACATTGTATTTTCATTTGTCTTCAGGTAGTTTTTGATTTCTCATTTGATTTCTTCATTGACCCAATAGTTGTTCAGTAGCATGTTGTTCAGTTTCCATACATTTGTGATTTTTTTTCTGGCTTTCTTCTTGTTGTTGATTTCTAGTTTCATACCATTGTGATTGGAAAAGATGCTTGATATTATTTCAATCTTCTTAAATTTATTGAGACTTGTTTTGTATCCCCGTATCTGGCCTATCTTTGAGAAATGTCCATATGTATCTGAGAGGAATGTGTATTTCACTGCATTTAGATGGAATGTTCTGTTCAAATCTATCAAATCCATCAATGTAATACTTCATTTAAGGCCACTATTTCCTTTTTTAAAATTAATTCTTATATTACATTGGAGTATAGTTGATTTATAATGTTATATTAGTTTCAGGTGTACAGCTTTCTCAGATTCTTTTCCCATATATATTATTATAGAATATTGGGTAGAGTTCCCTGTGCTATACAGTAAGTCCTTGTTGATTATCTGTTTTATATACAGTAGTGTGTATGTATTAATCCCAAACTCCTAATTTATCTCTCCCCTTACCTTTCCCATTTGGTAACTGTATGTTTGTTTTCTATATTGTTGAGTCTGTTTCTGTTTGTAAATAAGTTCATTTGTATTATTTTTTAGATTTCACATATTAGTGATCTCATATGATATTTGATTTCATATAATATTTGTTTTTGTCTGTCTTACTTCATTTAGTGTGATAATCTCTAGGTTCATCCATGTGGCTGCAAATGGCATTATTACATTTTTATGGCCAAGTAATATTCCACTATATATATGTACCACATTTCTTTTATCCATCCCTGTGTCAATGGACATTTAAGTTGCTTCCATGTCTTGGCTATTGTAAATAGTGCTGCAGTGAACATTGGGTGCTTGTACTTTTTTTTATCATGGTTTTCTCTGGATATATGCCTAGGAGTAGGATTGCTGCATCCTATGTTAGTTCTATTTTTAGTTTTTTAGGGAAACTCCATACTCTTATCCATAGTGGCTATACCAATTTACATTCCCACCAACTGTGGAGGAGGGTTTATTTTTCTCCACATCCTCTCCAGCATTCAATGTTTGTAGACTTTTTGATGATGGTCATTCTGATGGTGTGAGGTGATAACTCATTGTAGTTTTGATTTATATTTCTCTAATAATGAGCAACATTGAGCATCTTTTTATATGCTCCTATGTTAGATACATTTGTCTTAATAACTGTTATGTCTTTTGATGAATTGTCTCCTTTATTATTATATAATGTCCATCTTTGTCTCCTGTATACTTTTGGCTTGAAGTCTATTTTGTCTGATATGGCTACACCCTCTTTCTTTTGATTGACATTTGCTTGGAGTATCATTTTCCATCCCTTTACTTGGAGCCTGTTTTTCCTTAGAGCTGAGGTGAGTCTTCTGGAGGCAATATATAGTTATATCTTATTTTTATTTATCTTAATTTTTATTGCAATATAAATGATTTACAATGTTGTGCTAGTTTCAAGTTTATAGCAAAGTGATTCAGTTATAGACATATATATACATATGTATATATTCTTTTTTTTAACATTCTCTTCCATTATAGGTTATTACAAGATATTGAGTATATTTCCATGGGCCATATAGTAGGTCTTCGTTGGTTGTCTATTTTGTACATAGTAGTGTGTATATTTTATTTTATTTAAAAAATTTTATTTTTATTAGAGTATAGTTGATTTACAGTGTTGTGTCAATTTCTGCTGTACAGAATAGTGAACTAGTCATACATATATATATATATATATATATACACAGTCTTTTTAAAAATGATCTTTATTTTTTCCATTATAGTTGATTTACAATGTTCTGTGAATTTCTACTGTACAGCAAAGTGACCCAGTCACACACACACACACACACACACACACATATATATATACATTTTTTGTCACATTATCCTCCATCATATTCCATCATAAGTGACTAGATATAGTTCCCTGTACTATACAGCAGGATCTCATTGCTTAGTTGGATCTTATTTTTAATCTATCCAGGCACTCTATGTATTTTGATTGGTGAATTCAATCCATTTATATTTAGGGTGATTATTGATAGATGAGAACTTAGTACAGATATTTTATCTTTTGTTTTCTGGTTGCTTTATATCACCATTGTTTAATTTTCCTCATGTTTTTATATGCCATTTTGGTTGGGTGGCCTTCTATGATGATTTTTCTGTTTCTTCTTTTTTATATTTTGCATCTCTTCTCTAGACTTACGTTTTGTGGTTACCGTGGAGTTTGTATAAAATATCTCATTGATAAGATAGTCCTTTTTCTGCTGCTGATTGCATCTTATCCTCATTTGCCTATAGTTTCCATCTTTTTCCTCTTCCCCTTTTATATTTTTGTTGTATCAGATTGTCCTTTTTTCATGTTGTGAGTTTTTTTTCCAAACCAAAGATGTCATAGTTATTTTTTGTGCTTTTTACTCCTTTAAAGTTTATGTTATATTATAGTGTTTAAAAACCTATTCAGATTTTAAGTTGCAATTTTCTGATTCTGTCTACTTATCACCTAACTCAAAGTTTTGTGTACTTTTGCCTTTTTGTTTCTGGTAGAAGAGCTCCTTTCAACATTTCTTATAAGGCAGTTCTAGTGTTGATGAACTACCTCAGCTTTTGTTTGTTTGGGAAAGTCTTTATTTCTCCTTCAAATCTGAATGATAACTTTTGCTGGATAGAGTATTTTGGTTATCAGTTTTTGTCTTTCTGTATTTTGAGAATGTCATTAGTAATGGAGCTAAATTATTCATAGAGTAAAAGCTACTGCAAAGCCACCCTAACAAATCTGAAACACAATCAAATTGAACTTCAAGAAATTTACCTGCTAACCAGAACAAATCCCAACACTCTTTAAAGGAAGGCAATGAAATCTAGTCACTTAAAAGTTAAAATTATAATATTTAGTATCTAATAAAGAAACTACTAGACATGCCAAGAAGAAAAATGTGACTTGTAACCGGGAAAAATATCAGTTCATAGAAATATATCCAAAAATGATAGGGATGATAGAATTAGCAGACAAGAATGTTAAAACAGCTGATATAACTATGTTCAAGTATTTAAAGGAAAACATGAAGACAATGGGGAGAGAAATTGAAGATACAAAAAAATTCCCCCCAAAATGGAACTTCTAGAGATGAAAATGTGATACCTGAAATGAAAAACTCCCTGGATGGGATTAACAACAGGTTAAACATTGCAGAAGAAAATCACTTAATTAAGTGATTAATAAAGTGTTGGTGACGATGTGGAGCAATGGCAACACTTGTGCCCTGTTAGTGGGAATATAAATTGATACAGCCACTTTGAAAAACAGTGTGGAGCTTCCTCAAAAAATTAAAAAATAGAACTACTATATAACCTAGCAGTGCCACTTTTGGATATTTTTTCTGAAGGAAACAAAAACACTCATTCAAAAAGATACATCTATCCCAGTATTCATTGTAGTATTATTTAGAATAGCTAATATATGGAATCAACCTAAGTGTCCATTGATAAATGAATGGATAAAGAGAATGTCTCTCTCTCACACACACACACACATTTCAACGATGAAAAAAATGATATCTTGCCATTTATGACAACATGGATGGATCTTGAGGGTATTATGCTAAGTGAAATAAATCAAAGGAAGACAAATACCATATGATTCCACTCATATGTGGAATCTAAAATACCAAATAAGTGAACAAACAAAACAGAAACAGACCCATAGGTACAGAGAACAAAGAGGTGGTTGCTAGAGAAGAGGTGAGGGGGGTAAGATGAATAAAACAGGTGAGGGAAATTAAGAGGTACAAACTTCCAGTCAAAATAAATGAGTCACAGGGTGAAATGCATGGAATGGGGAATATAATCAATAATATTGTAGTAACTTTGTATGGTGGCAAATGGTAACTATACTTACTGTGGTAATTATTTTGTAATGTATAGAAATATCAAATCACTATGTTGTGCACCTGGAACTACTATAGTGTTAGGTAGGTCAATTACATTTCAATTATTTAAAAAAGACACAGGTTAGAAGTAAATGATTGAAAAGGATATACTGTGAAAAAAATAATTATAAGAAAACTTGAGTGGCAATGTCAATATTAATATTAGGTAGACTTCAGAAAAGGATGTGGTGTCTACAAGGCACAGCCAACTGCATACTCAATGGTATGTAAGTACAGAAAGGGTAACCTGTTTTTGCTTCTCAACTTCCTTTGTGATCCTCCCTCCTCTTTAGAAACTCGGGGAGTTGCAAGGATGTCTCATGGATCACAGTCGTGTCTGATTCACACACCCTGCCTGTGGTGTCTGTGTCATTCGCACATGGGCTGTGACTCATGCCCTTGATTTGACCCTGATTTGACATGCCCCTGCCCTGCCGCATGCTTTCCTAGGGCTGCTGCCTGCTTCCTATAAACTTGCTCTGAAAACCCTGACAATATCCTAGTGGGTCACCAACAGAACCTTGCCACCATCTCTTCAGCTCAGGGAAGACGCTCACCATTTTACATGGAGATGGGAAATGACTGGGGAATTACTTCTCCTTGGAATTAGGTACTGTTAGAAGGGTCCATAGCAAGGTAGCTTGGTGCCACAGCTCTTACAGCCCTAGATATTTCCTCTAGGGTGCTGGGTAGAGGTTAGTTCAAGAAACAGCTGCACCCATGCTGTACCTGAAACCATTTCTCTCCTATCACCTCAGGTCCTGTTGCCAAGTCCAACCCATGAAACTAGACTCTTTCTTTTATTATGGTGGATTTTTCTCCTATGGACCCCACAATTCCCCTCACCCATTGAGATTTAGGCCCTGTGGATCTCTTACACTCATTACTCTGCAGAGTGTCCACCGTCTCCATGTACCTGCATTCCATTCACTGGTGCTGATGGGCTTCCCTTCCTGGGAGTCCCACTTAATTTAGCTGATGCAAGCCAACACTGGGGGGAGAGCAGCTCACATACTCAAATTTTATTAAATTTCACCAGGACCACCAGTTAAACAGATGTGAACATGGGCTGTGACATGGGACCATCCAGAAGTGAATTCTGGGTGGCCCAGGAGATGGGTTTCTATTTAGAACTCCCCGAGACAACTCACAACATATGAAATGTGAAAAAATGGTGCATGCTTCTTATTGATCATATCCAGCAAGGGCACCAAAATGGAAAATCAGAGGGCAAAATGCAGGCTATTAGCTTAGGTCTCTCACAAAATGTGGTTGTGAAAACCATTGATAACCAGTTCTGTTCTTGGAATGTATGCCAAATAAGGCTTTGGCCATTCTGCCCACATGATCCCTTAGGTGAGGAGGGAGAGGCAGGTTGAGGGTGATACTGACCTCTTGATCTTGTGTATAATCTGGCCATCCTTGGGATGGGACATGGGGACACTGGCTGGTATAGATGTAAGATATCTGTCCCTAAGGAGAACAACTTAAGGACTATGGTCACCTGCTCACAAACAGTCACCCCATTTCTTGTTGAATTCTCTATGAATGATTTTACACATAACCTAGATCTCAAAAATTATTCTTAATAAAATAATCCTGGTGTTTAATTTGGGATGTGGCCGGGTGGATCTGGTGCCTTTTGTCACTATGTTTAGCAAGTCATCACGTTATGTACTTGACATGGAGAATGGGCTTGAACGTATTCTGTAAAATGGGATTATGGTTAACCACCTGCTCATAAATTGTTGTAAGATTAAATGAGTTAATATACAGATGAGTTAATACATATAAGCTTCCTGCTCAAGGCCTTCAAAGGCATGTTATTGCCCATGGCAGAGTCCAAACTTTTTAAAGCAGGTTTCAAGGCTTCTTGGTAACCTGATTTCACCCCACTCTCCTCCCTTATTTTATTTTATATTTTATTTTATTTTATTTTATTTTTTTAATAGTCATTTCCCCAATACAATTTTTTTTCCACTGTACAGCATGGTGACCCAGCCACACATACACATACACATTCTATTTTTGCACATTATCATGCTCCATCACAAGTGACCAGACACGGTTCCCAGTGCTACACAGCAGGATCTCATTGCTAATCCATTCCAAAGGCAACAGTTTGTATCTCTGAACCCCAAGCTCCCCAACCACCCACTCCCTCCCCCTCCCACTGGGCAACCACAAGTCTGTTCTCCAAGTCCATAAGTTTCTTTTCTGTGGAAAGGTTCATTTGTGCCTTATGTTAGATTCCAGATGTAAGTGATATCATATGGTATTTGTCTTTCTCTTTCTGACTTACTGCACTCAGGATGAGAGTCTCTAGTCAATCCATGTTGCTGCAAATGGCTTTATTTCATTCTTTTTATTGCTGAGTAGTATCCCATTGTGTATATATAACACATCTTCCTAATCCAGTCATCTGTCGATGGATATTTGGGTTGTTTCCATGTCTTGGCTGTTGTGAACAGAGCTGCAAAGAACATGTGGGTACATGTGTCTTTTTTTAAGGAAACTTTTGTGTGGATATATGCCCACGAGTGGGATTGCTGGGTCATGTGGTAGTTCTATGTATAGACTTCTAAGGTATCTCCGTACTGATCTCCATAGTGGTTGCACCAGCTTACATTCCCACCAACAGTGCAAGACGGTTCCCTTTTCTCCACACCCCCATCCAGCGTTTGTTATTTGTGCACTTATTCATGATGGCCGTTCTGACTGGTGTGAGGTGGTATCTCATGGTAGTTTTGATTTGCATTTCTCTGATAATCAGGGATGTTGAGCATTTTTTCATGTGCTTGTCGGCCATCTGAGTATCTTCTTTGGAGCAATGTCTATTCAGGTCTTTTGCCCATTTTTCCATTGGGTTGTTGGCTTTCTTGCTGTTGAGTTGTTTACATTGCTTGTATATTCTGGAGATTAAGCCCTTGTCAGTTGCATCATTTGAAACTATTTTCTCCCATTTCTGTAGGCTGTCTTTTTGGGTTTTTTTTTTATGGTTTCCTTTGCTGTGCAAAAGCTTGTCAGTTTGATCAGGTCCCATTGGTTTATTTTTGCTCTTATTTCTGTTGCTTTGGGAGACTGACCTGAGAAAACATTTGTATGTGGATGTCAGAGAATGTTTTGCCTATGTTCTCTTCCAGGAGTTTGATGGTGTCTTGGCTCATATTTAAGTCTTTCAGCCATTTTGAGTTTATTTTTGTGCATGGTGGGAGGGTGTGTTCTAGTTTCATTGATTTGCATGCAGCTGTCCAGGTTTCCCAGCAATACCTGCTGAAAAGACTGTCCTTTTCCCATTTTATGTTCTTGCCTCCTTTGTCAAAGACTAATTGACCATAGGTGTCTGAGTTTATTTCTGGGTTCTCTATTCAGTTCCATTGGTATGTCTGTCTGTTTTGGTACCAGTACCACACTGTCTTGATGACTATGACTGCTGGCGTGTTGGTGGTATAGTGGTTAGTATAGCTGCCTTCCTCCCTTATTTTATCTGAACTTCTTAATACAAACACATACATTCTTCAACTTTGTGCCTGAACTTCCTCTGTTCCCTCTGTCTGAAATATCTTTCTTTCCCATCTCTGCCAAGTCCTGGCCTTCCTGCATGACTTGGTCACATGCTTCAGAAAGGCTTTTCCGGAGTTCCCGTCGTGGCGCAGTGGTTAACGAATCCGACTAAGAACCATGAGGTTTCGGGTTCGATCCCTGCCCTTGCTCAGTGGGTTAACGATCCGGCGTTGCCGTGAGCTGTGGTGTAGGTTGCAGACGCGGCTCGGATCCCGCGTTGCTGTGGCTCTGGTGTAGGCCGGTGGCTACAGCTCCGATTGGACCTCTAGCCTGGGAACCTCCATATGCCGCGGGAGCGGCCCAAGAGATAGCAAAAAGACAAAAAAAAAAAAAAAAAAAAAAAAAAAAAAAAAAAAAAAGAAAAGAAAAAAAAGAAAGGCTTTTCCCATTGCCTATGCAGAAGGGAATTGTTTTTCCTTTATATTCTCAGCACACTCTATCTGGCTTTTTCTTACAGCATCCCTACTTTCTTATTTTTAATTTATTAATTTACATACATATCTCAGCTCTATGAGATTCTAAAAGGAAGGTCTAAGTATATTTCACTTTGAATATACAGTCATACAAGGCCCTTAGTCTGCCCAAAGCAGAGATTAAATAAATGTTTCATGAATGAATGGATTAAAGAGAGTTTGTAATTGGTGTAGAGGTGCCTGAAATTTGGGTGTTCACAGCTATCAGCTTATGTGTCTTTTGCCATGGTTCAGGATTTTTTTCTTTGTGCTCTGCTAAGTGACTAAGGAGTTGGATATTACTCTCCTCATCAAAGGTATTTGATTGAAGTTGGATTACAATACCTCCAAGGTCCCATCCAACTCTAGGAAACTATGAGTCTATTGTCTGGAGAGATGCTGAAATGATAGCCTTGAATCGTCTGTGTAGGTATTCAGGGATAGAAGCCTACATGAATATGAGTGGAACTAAATAATTGCAGCAGATAGATTAATTTGCATCACTCCAGAATTAATAACCTAGTCCACAGAATTCTGGGATATTTCCTTATCCAACTTTTCAATGTGTATTTGAGTTTATGGACAGTAGAATATCAGACTCTTTGCACTGGAATGGAAATTCCTTGTATTGAATCCAGCCTCCTGCACAAAACATTCTACCTTCAGCATCTCTAATGCACCTTCTAGGCTTTGCCTGAGCATGTCCAATGAGCAAACTCTCACTAGTTTTCTTTTCCATTGTTGGATGGCCTAGGTATTAGAAATGTTTCTCTTATGTTGAACCAAAATTTGTGACTTTATCACTAAAGTCACCATTGGCTCTATTTCAGGTTGGAAACAATAGAAAAATCTTCACTCTCTTCCACATGTGGAAGATTAAAAAAAAAAATTTGTCTTGTGCATTCCCTGAGTTTTCCCAGGTCAAACTCCTCCAGCTCCTTGACCAGTATCAAGGAACATTTGTCTTATCCTCTTTTTGATTTCCTAGTTGACAATGATCTTCCTAAAATGTAGTGAGTGGAAAATACTACACTTAATCACAAATTTCACACTTAATCATAACTACCATTTACTGCTCAGGTACCTTATGATAGGTGTTTTCCATGTGTCATCTCATTTAATTCCGTTAACATCCCGTGCAGATGGGTCTTACAACTTTCATTTAATAGATATGTACTCTGTGATTGTTAAAGACTCAAGGTCGCTGAGCAGCAAGGGCAGAGCTGAATGCAAAGTCTTCCAAAACTCATAAGCCTCCATCATTGAGATTATTTTTACTACCTCAAAATCTAGTTATAATAAACAGAAATCTAATTCCCTTTTTCCTTCTGTTTTGCAGTATACATTGTTCCTATGTACATGATCTAGAAAGTCTATTTTCTGAGAGACTGGCTCTACTCTGGCTGGAGGGCCCAGCAGTGTGGTCTGAGCAAACACTGATGGACACTCTGTCACTCCCCAGCACTGGCTGAGGTCCTTGGTGGCATGTTGCAGACATTCTGATGTTCGTTTGTTCAGTGTTTTGCAGCAGGGACTTGTTGGGGAATGGCTGTGGGGGAACTATAGGCAGATGCTTTGGGAAAACTGACAGTGAATCAGACCAAGGTTGCCCTTATAATCTATTATAAAAAATATAAAACATGCCAGACAGCAATAATATGAAACAGGGGATGGTGATGCTATTAGAGATGTATTTCAGTGCCTCAGATTTCAGAGGAGGGAGAAATTTTCAAGAGTGCGGGGAAGCGGACAAAATTTTGTGGAGAAAATTACATTTTAGCAAGCATCTCATTCTCTCTGCTTTAGTTTCACATGGTAAAGATAATATTAAAGTTGGTTCTTAAAAGAATCAGTTCAAGGAGTAGTTAGCACATGATCTGCCATTTAATGAGTCAACAATAAAGTTAATGACTATTAAGACACGTTGTTACATTGGGATCAAATACAGGGGTTTTGAAGTCATGCAGGCTTGGGTTCATATCCAATGTGATGTGAATGGGGGTGCTTAATTTCTCTGAGGTTCTGATCCGTCATCTGTAAAGTGGGGTGAATAACAGCCCTACTTCATAAATAGGGAGATTACATGAGCTAAAGCTGGTAACAAAGTGCCTAGAAGAGCCCTGGAAACTATGTCTGATCACTTATGATGGAGCATGATAATGTGAGAAAAAAGAATGTATGCATGTATGTGTAACTGGGTCACCATGCTGTACAGTAGAAAATTGACAGAACACTGTAAACCAGCTATAATGGAAAAAAATAAAAATCATAAAAAAGAAAAACAACAACAACAACAAAGTGCCTAGAAGAGAGTAAGTTCTCAGAAATTGTTAACTGTGATCATTTATTATCTTCTGAGCTGGGCTTTGGAAGATGGGTAGGATTTGGATGAAAGCAAGGACATTCTGGATAGAGTAGACCAGGTTCAAGGTACACTGTCACTCAGCTTGACCATAGAGGGTAGATGAAAGGAAGAAGGGATGCTGTTGACCATCATGGTCTTGGCAGCCAGAATGGCCAGTCTGGGGTCTACTCTCTAGTCCTGGGCCATGCAGTCATATTAACATTATGCATTGTGTTAAAGATCTTGCTCACTTTCATTGCTCCCTAGTTCCTAGTTCTATGTCCTATCTCAAATCTCCATCATGGCCCATTCTTTGCCCTCTTGGTGGCTGCCCTTTCCTCCTACTTGGACTCCTTGCTTCTACTCTTGCACCCCTTCCCATCTCTTCTCCACACAGCAGCTGTTAGAGTGATTTTTTTAAAAAATGCAAACTGGTTCACCTACCTCATCTTCTCAAACCCCCTCAACAACTTTTCAGGGCACTTAGGGCAAAATCTAAAGCCATTATTATAATTGAAAACCCTTTGTGTAATTTAGCCTCTCATTTACCACTTCTACCTATCAGTGAACATTCTGACAGGAAAATAGCATAAACTAAAACTGGTAATTTGATGAGCGTTTAATAAAGAGGCTGTTTACAGATATGGATTTGAAGAAAATAATAAGAGATAGTGCAGTCCTCTGAGAGTAATAACTTTGGGAACTGTTACCACCCTTAGATCTGAAGGGACAGATGGAGGGTGCCCTTGCCCAGCTGATGGAATAGTTCCATGGAGAGGTAGCCTGTTGGAAGTTATCGCCCCAGGTAGAGGGTTGAAGCCAACTACATCCAACTGTTAGGAGGGAAGTTGGGGAAATAAATAATTTCCTTCTCTTCTCAAACTCTGCTCTCCTGCCAGTGCTTCTTATTGATCAAACCAACCTGAATTTAGTGGGAAGGCTTTCGGCTTTTCTCCATTGAGTATTATATTTTCTGGGGTTTGTCATAAATGGCTTTTATTATTTTAAGGTATGTTCCATCTATACCCACTTTGGTAAGAATTTTTATCATGAATGGATGTTGGACTTTGTCAAATGCTTTTTCTGCATCTATTGAGATGATAATGTGGTTTTTGACTTTTCTTTTGTTCATGTGATGTATGACGTTGATTGATTTGCATATATGTTGGACCATCTTTGTGCACCTGGGAAGAATCCCACCTGGTCATGGTGTATGACCTTTTTTATAGGTTGTTGGATTCAGCTGGCTCAAATTTTGTCGAGAATTTTGTATTTATCTATGTTCATCAAATATATTGGCCTATAGTTTTCTTTTTTGGTGGTATCTTTGTCTGGTTTTGGTATTAGGGTGATGGTGGCATCATAGAATGTCTTTGGGAGTGCTCCTTCTTCTTCAGCCTTTTGACAAAGTTTAAGGAGGATGGGTATAAGTTCCTCTTTGAATGTTTGGTAGAATTCGCCTGGGAAGCCATCTGGTCCTGGACTTTTATTTGTAGGGAGTATTTTTATGACATATTCAATTTCATTTCTAGTGATCAGTCTGTTCAGTGGATCTATTTCTTCCTGAGACACTCAATAGAGAAAAGCTGAAAGCCTTCCCACTAAAATCTGGAACAAGACAAGGATGCCCACTCTCACCACTGTTATTCAACGTAGTATTGGAAGTCCTAGTCACAGCAATCAGACAAAAAAAAAAAAAAAAAAAAAAAAAAAAAAAAAAAAAAAAGAAAGAAAGAAATAAAAGGCATCCAAATAGGAAGAGAAGAGTGAGAAGAGTTAAAACTGCCACTGTATGCAGATGACATGATACTATATATAGAAAACCCCAAGGACTCAACCCCAAAATTACTTGAACTGATCAACAAATTCAGCAAAGTGGAAGGATATAAGATTAACATTTAGAAATTTATCACATTTCTGTATACTAACAATGAAATAAATTGATCACATTTCTGTATACTAACAATGAAGTATTAGAAAAGGAATACAAAAATACAATACCTTTTAAAATTGCACCCCCCAAAATCAAATAGCTGGGAATAAACCTGACCAAGGAGGTGAAAGACTTATATGCTGAGAACTATAAAACATTAATCAAGGAAATCAAAGAAGATACAAAGAAATGGAAAGATAGCCAATGCTCCTGGGCCAGAAAAATTCATATTGTAAAAATGGCCATACCACAAAGCAATCTACAGATCCAATGCAATCCCTGTCAAATTATCCATGACATTTTTCACAGAGCTAGAACAAACTCCAAAATTTTATATGGAACATGAAAGACCGAGAACTGCCAAAGCAATCCTGAGGAACAAAAACCAAGCAGGAGGTAAAACTCTCCCAGACTTCAGGCAATATTACAAAGCCACAATATTCAAGACAGTGTGGTACTGGTACCAAAACAGACAGGCATACCAATGGAACTGAATAGAGAACCCAGAAATAAACTCAGACACCTATGGTCAATTAGTCTTTGACAAAGGAGGCAAGAACATAAAATGGGAAAAGGACAGTCTTTTCAGCAGGTATTGCTGGGAAACCTGGACAGCTGCATGCAAATCAATGAAACTAGAACACACCCTCACACCATGCACAAAAATAAACTCAAAATGGCTGAAAGACTTAAATATGAGCCAAGACACCATCAAACTCCTGGAAGAGAACATAGGCAAAACATTCTCTGACATCCACATACAAATGTTTTCTCAGGTCAGTCTCCCAAAGCAACAGAAATAAGAGCAAAAATAAACCAATGGGACCTGATCAAACTGACAAGCTTTTGCACAGCAAAGGAAACCATAAAAAAAAAAACCCAAAAAGACAGCCTACAGAAATGGGAGAAAATAGTTTCAAATGATGCAACTGACAAGGGCTTAATCTCCAGAATATACAAGCAATGTAAACAACTCAACAGCAAGAAAGCCAACAACCCAATGGAAAAATGGGCAAAAGACCTGAATAGACATTGCTCCAAAGAAGATACTCAGATGGCCGACAAGCACATGAAAAAATGCTCAACATCCCTGATTATCAGAGAAATGCAAATCAAAACTACCATGAGATACCACCTCACACCAGTCAGAATGGCCATCATGAATAAGTGCACAAATAACAAACGCTGGAGGGGGGTGTGGAGAAAAGGGAACCGTCTTGCACTGTTGGTGGGAATGTAAGCTGGTGCAACCACTATGGAGATCAGTACGGAGATACCTTAGAAGTCTATACATAGAACTACCACATGACCCAGCAATCCCACTCGTGGGCATATATCCACACAAAAGTTTCCTTAAAAAAAGACACATGTACCCACATGTTCATTGCAGCTCTGTTCACAACAGCCAAGACATGGAAACAACCCAAATATCCATCGACAGATGACTGGATTGGGAAGATGTGGTATATTTACACAATGGGATACTACTCAGCAATAAAAAGAATGAAATAAAGCCATTTGCAGCAACATGGATTGACTAGAGACTCTCATCCTGAGTGCAGTAAGTCAGAAAGAGAAAGACAAATACCATATGATATCACTTACATCTGGAATCTAACATAAGGCACAAATGAACCTTTCCACAGAAAAGAAACTTATGGACTTGGAGAACAGACTTGTGGTTGCCCAGTGGGAGGGGGAGGGAGTGGGTGGTTGGGGAGCTTGGGGTTCAGAGATACAAACTGTTGCCTTTGGAATGGATTAGCAATGAGATCCTGCTGTGTAGCACTGGGAACCGTGTCTGGTCACTTGTGATGGAGCATGATAATGTGCAAAAATAGAATGTGTATGTGTATGTGTGGCTGGGTCACCATGCTGTACAGTGGAAAAAAAATTGTATTGGGGAAATGACTATTAAAAAAATAAAATAAAATAAAATAAAATATAAAATAAAATAAGGGAGGAGAGTGGGGTGAAATCAGGTTACCAAGAAGCCTTGAAACCTGCTTTAAAAAGTTTGAACTCTGCCATGGGCAATAACATGCCTTTGAAGGCCTTGAGCAGGAAGCTTATATGTATTAACTCATCTGTATATTAACTCATTTAATCTTACAACAATTTATGAGCAGGTGGTTAACCATAATCCCATTTTACAGAATACGTTCAAGCCCATTCTCCATGTCAAGTACATAACGTGATGACTTGCTAAACATAGTGACAAAAGGCACCAGATCCACCCGGCCACATCCCAAATTAAACACCAGGATTATTTTATTAAGAATAATTTTTGAGATCTAGGTTATGTGTAAAATCATTCATAGAGAATTCAACAAGAAATGGGGTGACTGTTTGTGAGCAGGTGACCATAGTCCTTAAGTTGTTCTCCTTAGGGGCAGATATCTTACATCTATGTCTAATCACTTGTGATGAATCTATACATGTATGTGTAACTGGTTTACCATGCTGTACGATGGAAAATTGACAGAACACTATAAACCAGCTATAATGGAAAATATAAAAATCTTTATTACAAAAAAAACCAAAACACAACCTGAAGCCAGAGGCATGGAAAGCCATTGCTGTAGTCCCCACATGTGTGCTTTTCCAGGTGCCAAGTAGGTTGTAAGAGTGTGACAAGTGCATCTGGAGGGGCTCCTGGAAGTCTCTGTGTAGTTTTTATAGAGAATCTTGTATGTCAAATATGCTGTTTCTTTCTGTCTCATCATGCCCACCCCTGAACCTAGCCAATGCCTGAGCATCACTTACTCAGGGAAGAAGCCTTTCTTGGCTTATCCCAGTTTAGGGTATGTTCCTTTATCACAAGCTGTCACAGCACCCTCTAGCTATATTTTGATATGCATATTAAAATTGCACAATTAATTGTAAAATTATTTGTTTAATTAAAGTCTCTCTGCTGGGTTGAGAAAGTAGAATCCAGCTGTTCCCCCCCCCCATTGGCCCTGAGTACAGTGGGTCCCATAGTAGAAGCCCGATAAAAATTTCTTGAATAATTGAATACTTAATACCCGCATTGTTCAAATTTCTCCTTGTATACCACTCAATTTTGATTAGAATAATTTTTTTTTGCTACCCCTGAAACATGTAGAAGTTCCCTGGCCAGGGACTGAACCCAAGCCACAGGAGTAAACTGAACCCTAGCAGTGATAATGCCAGATCCTTAACTACTAGACCATCAGGGAACTTCCCAGAATAATAATTTAGATGTGAACTTGTCATCTTAATGGGCCAAAAAGACTATGGGATATATCAACGATTATCTTTTGAGTGTCTACAATGTTCTAGGCATTGTTAAGTTCAAGGGATACAGAGATGGATCACATTTGATACCTGTCCTTAGAAGTTCAAAGTCTAATAGGGGAAATAGAAACATCAAACAGTGTTTCAAAAGCTATTCTAGCTGTCTAAGCAAGTTTTCCTCCAAAGCATAGAATAGAAAACAGGACATTCAGTTTCTGTCTCCAGGGTTCGGGGAAGTTTAACACTGAACATTTAAGCTGGAACTTAATGGGAAGGAGTTCCAGGCAGAGGGAACAGAGTGAAAAAACAGGGAATGTAGTATAACAAGGCAGGGCTTATACGACCTGTGTCTTTTCCGCAATTAGCAGTGTGCCATCATCAGCAGAATTTTCCAGGGGGGTTTTAAATGAAACTGTCACCTTATACAAATAAGATAGTGAGGGACAAAAGCAAGGAGATGTTGGGAGGCAGAGGAGGGAGGAGAGCTTTGGAAACCCTTGAAGAACAGGGTAAGTTGGACAATAGCCAGAAGTAGCAAGGGAGGGAGAATCAAAGGATGACACATGGTTTTACAGATCGTAAAAGAATTCCCAATGAATTACTGCTTTAAAAATCTCAAGTCTCCACCCATCCTGTCCTGGTGTCTGACTTGTGATCTGAAAACGAATCTGCCATGTCCCAGAACAACATGTGCTTTTGCTGAGGCTCTTGATCTGGAGCATTGGATGGTTTGGTTGGCATTGGTCTTTGGTACTTTTGGAATAATGTTTCCCCGACTGCCAACTTAATAGTATACTATCTTCGTTTAGGGTTTTTGTCAGCAACTTCTCTCTAGGTTGTTTCTGAAGACATCTTCTGACAACTCATATTCTTGCCACCTGCTGATTTACCAAATTCACCTTGTTTCAATGTTATCTTCTCATTTTCTCCATTTGTGCAGAATTCTGAAGGCACCAACCATATTTCTTAATTAATTTTTCTTAATTTTTCTCAATTAATGTATCCAATAGACCTAAAGGGAATGTGTTGTTTGTGTCAGTTTCCTTCCAAGTGCTGTAGATACAAAGATGAATAAAATATTCTCCTGGCCCTCAAGGAACTTACAATCTAGCGGAGGAGACAAATGCAAAAAGGATTTTTATAGTACTAAGTAAGAGCCTGGACCTTAATTATTCCCAAGAGAAAAAAAGAAATCATAATTACGTAATGTGACAGAGGTGTTAGCTAACGCTATGGTGGTAACCACATTACGATATATAAATATATCAAATCGACACATTGTGCACCTTAAACTTACAAATGTTATATGTCAATTACATCTCAATAAAAATAAAGAAGAAAATTAATTATTAGTGAAAAAGAATAACCACGTCAACTTTTCGGGCATTTTGCTATAGGGTTCAAATTTTCTTGAATTTAAAAAATATCCCCCCTAATGTTCTTCCACTAAGCACATATTTCTCCTTTAGAAATTGTGGATATCTGGTGATTTTTCATTCTCAAAAGAACCTCCAGAGTTCCCATGAGATCACTCTTCCTTAGTCTTCTATGGACTTATCTATGATAGGCAACATTTCTCATCTTAGGCAATAAAATAGAAATTAAGAAGTCTGGTTAGCCCACTGAACATTTTGAAAATAAATGGGATCTCTTTTCTTTTTTGATTCATACACACTAGGCAATTGTTAATATTCTAAGGATAATAAGCATTACTTAAAGAGTAAAGTGTTGTCAAAATAATAAGGACAACTTAGAGATCTCTTTCTATAAGTTATGGCCAACAAAACCAAAACAGACCGTTTTTAAAATAAAAGCAGATGGCAAGTGAAATGATAATCACAGAGTCTTACGGAAAGACAGATGAGGGTCACTGAGGTAGGCTGGAGGGGGGACTGGGATGGGCTTTTGGGGAGATGGCATTTGAGTTGAACATTGAAGGAGAATAGACACGAGTCAAGCAAAGACGAATGGAGGGAGGGCAGTGCAGGAAGATGGACAGGGCGTGAACACAGAGAGAGCTAGGGAAGGATCAACAGGGATGGAATGGTTACTGCAATAGATGAGAGTCCCACTCTTGGGGCCCTCATTGGATCGAAGTCCCCCTGCCTTGGCCAGAGAATTCTTTTCCACTCAAGTTTCTGTTGCCAATAATGAAACTGAGTTTAGTGTAAGAAAGACAGGCTTCTATTCAATGACCAGAGAATGGAGAAGGGGAGCTCATGCTCTAAAAGCCCCTTCTTCCCTAATGGAGGGGAGTGAGGAAATTTTAGGGGTCAGGAGGCAGACTTGTCACCAGGGCTCTAGGAAAGGAGTAGAGATTTTCGGGGACAGCTCGGCATGCACAGTCTCCCATGCTCCTTTGCACAGAGTGCACATTGTGCCTAACAGAGTACAAATCCACTTTGGAAAGAGATCTTAGCATGGGAATGAAGCCAGGGTAATTTTTGGACACCTTGAGGACTCGTCAGCACAGGCACGTTCCTATGGTCAAGTCAGAGCTGGTTTGGGGGCAGTTGACCACTGCTCGTCTCTCAAAGCCTATATCTTTCAAAGTCTAGCTGCAAAGCATCTCTGCCAAACACCAGGAAACTTTAGAAACAAACACAGAGATAAATCAAGGCATGTGTCCTTCGGCTCTCAGGGGTTGGTATGGAAACAGAGATAATTCAAGGCTAAGAAACTGGTGACTTGTAGCCTATGTTGCCTGCCATCTTGGATCTAGCTGGTTCAGTCTGCCTTTGTCCTGGTGTGGCATCCTGCTAATAAAACACAACTTATCCTGCATGGTTAGAAAACAGTTGCCGTGTGCCTGGGGTCTGGGCTGCCTAGCATGGATGACAGAGTGGGTGAGATAGGGAGGGAGAGGGAGGACTGTGAATGCCAGCAGTTGGTTTGGTTCTGGTAAATTTTGATTACAGGCAGCCTTTGTAGGATTTGGTGATTAAAGCTCCGTTTTAGGTATCTTGCTGAGTGTGAGAAAGATGCACTAGAGTGACATGATACAGGGTGGGAAAGGCCAGTTATAGAAGGCTATTACAATGATCCAAGTGAGAGTGACGGAAGGCAAGGAAGTGGGGAAGAGAACGTGGCTCTTGAGACACACTGAGAAAGTAAAAGTAGGCAGGACTTGGTGACTGATGAGATACAAGAATGAGGAAGGGAGAAGTGCCCAACGGAGGGCCCAAGTTCAGCTCCTACTTAACACCTGTGAATGAATCCAGCTAGTGACTCAGATAAGGGGTTCGCATATGAAATTGGATCGTGGCATGGAAGCCTGACTCTGTCACTTAGTAGCTGCAAATCCTTCTATAGTCATTCACTCTTCCTGAGTCTCAGTTTCCCCATCTGTAACATGGAATATAATAAGATTGACTTCACAGGTTTTTAATGAAGATTAAATGAAATAAAGGATGCGAAGGCATTTGAAAAGTTGAAAGAACCTCTCACATGCAAGTTGTTACTGCTCAAATGCTGCCCTTATGATCTTTACCAATCAAATCTTGCCTTTCTATTTGTAGTTTGCAAAGTAAGAACCTCTTCCAAAATCAACCACAGAGCAGACTAATTCCGCAAAGAGCATCAAAACTTTGGATTTTGGGGTGGTTTAGGGTGGAAGCAATCCTCTTGTCCTGTTTTAAGCAATAGTCCTCTGTGGTTTGTTTTTTTTTAAATTACACTTCAAAGATGTATTGTAACAATATTGCAGTCACTTATTATATCATAAAATATATGAAAGGATCTAAAAGAGTGTTGAATACATAGTTTGTTCTGAATAATGTTAATTTTCATTTTTTTCTGTCACTTCTGAAAGAAAAAGAATTGTCTTTTAATTACTAGTTGTCTGGGCTCCAAAACTGTAACAATAATAGCTCAATTTTGTACACAGGAAAGTAAGCCCTAATGCTTTTTTCCCAACATTATCACTTCCAATTACAGGAGTTTTATATATATATGAAAAATGAGGGAATTTTGAAGTGGTTTTCCTCCATTTTATCTCACATAATTACCAATTTTACTGATTTTACAGCTGTTTATTGAAAAAATGTTAATACCTTCCAATAGTGAGTAAACAAGGATTGGAAAAAGTTGGCTTTGAAATATTTTTAAAGCTATGGTTGGCATTCTAGAGGATTTATTATACTTCAGACAAAATATTAAAGACCTACTATATGAGTTGACTCAGTAGGATGCGGGAAACTATTCACCCTCAGCTTCCCCCAGTGGGAACTTTTCGCCATGTCTGAGGGGCATGTAGCAACTAAAGAGAAAGAGTTCTCTGATAGTCACAAAGCCCTGTCTTCGACTGGATCTGCTTTTTCTTTCCATGATTCAGGAAGGTAATACAGCATTCTAGCTTAAAAGTAGAGTCTAAAAAGTTTTTTAACATCTATTGGAGCAAGTAGTTATAAATAGTTACATCCAGAGTTGGGGGTGAGGTGAAGTGATGTGTTCCTGCAGGTACTTGGGGGAGTGGATGGGTAGGAAAGTTTCATTTTATCACATAAGAAAGGAAGTGTTGTGGTACCTTATAAATGAGGGATCTGTTTTTGCTTTGGGTTCCTTCTGCCAAAATTGTTTTCAAATTCCTCTAATAGCCGTAGTTGGCAGCTGGGTCCAAAAACCAGATTACAGAGCAGAAAAATACCTGTCTTCAGACAAATCAGCCTAGTGAGTAGAAGGGTTAGATAGAAAGTAGCTGCATTTCACAGGCTCTTCAGTTTGCAACAACGAATCAGAATGCAAAGTCACTGGTGATTCAGAATGCTAAGATGTAGCAAAATATGGGACTGAAAATAAAGATACTGTACATTCTCCCAGACAGAGCACTGAGAACAAGCACAGAGCATCAGGTGCCTTCAGAAAAACAATCTCAGTCTTCCAGACCCAGGAAGGGTCTTCTGGAAGGAGGAACTGGAGATGGAAGATGGATTTCAGAGTATATGTTGTGTCATTTCTGTCTTACTGACTGTATTCAGCGATTGCTCCATTCCCTTTTGTCTTTCCCATTAGCGCCGAGTTAAAAAGAAAAATGTCTAAGTCACAAAAACAACAGTGCCCAGAGCAAGTTGAAGCAGCAGTTCTTTTGCACAATTCCCTGCAGAGGCACCTATTTGTGTACATTGCCAGTTATCAAAGCACTTCCATCCCTCTCCACAGAGGCATGAATTGAAAACAATCTCTTGAATACATCCTTCCATTCCATACCCCTGCCCCTTTCCCCAAATGGGCATCAGTCGCCCCTTTCTGGAATAATCCATTCTTCTCCCCTTATTAGACATGCCCGCCTGTATCATATATTAAATTCTCATATGTAAGTAGATTTACTTATGGATTCTTTAGTCTCACTAATCTGATTCTTTATTCATGCACAAATACCAAGTTTTTAAAAATACCCTAAATTTATAATAAGGTTTAAGCTACTAGGGCTAGTACATCCTCATGATTCTTATTCAAATATTCCTTCTTCCCAATTTGATTTTTTCCTATATGATTTCCTATATGAACTTTGATACATTTTGGGTAGTTCCTACTCATCCCCTGCACAACCCATCCCCCCCTCCCATCTTCCATAATATTCAGAGTAAAGCCCTTCTGTAAAGTTATCTTCATAGGTCCTTTCTAATATACTTTTCTTCACCGTAATCTATCAATGAATATGGAGAAACTGCAGAAACTTGAAGATGTAACTATCTGTGTGAGAGAATGACTTCCCCCCTACAGTCAGATTATCATTTAGTTCTTTGCTAATTTCATTTTGCAGTGCTTGGATCTCTAGTTTTGTTCAAGAAAGCACAGGAGAAGTTAAAAAAAAAAATCACATTGTCTCCTTTGATCATTCCCACAAACTCTCCCTGCTAGAATCCTTGTCTCTAGTGAACAGCCCTCCTTGCTATTACCCTGCATGTCTTGGTCCTCTTTGGCCATCCTGGCCCTGGAGGCCTCTCCTTTCTCTAAAGCCCTGAAGCACACTTGGCAAAGGTGCATTAGGTTCATACAGCCACTCAGCTGACTTGCTATATGGTTACTCGTATTTTTACCCCTATGTCCTTCACAATAGATTATTAGAGAACTCAAGTGTTTTGTTCTTTTTTGTCCCCCCTCCTCTCTCCTTCTTCACTTCACCTGAGATACCTCACATGTCTCAGGTAGTGTCTTACACTTTCTTTAACCACTTACTCTTGGTAGCAATGATCATGCCTCCACAACTGTACCCAGATTATTCTCATAGGGATGTTTTAGAAGCAGAGATTTTTAAAGCCTAAACAAATCCAGGCAGTGAAAATTACACTTGAAAATCTTTCAGTGCAAACAGAATGGCCAAGAGCCTAGTCTATTCAGTAACACTTTTAACTCCTTCTCTTGCCCTCTGGGAATATGTCTTTTGCATGGAATAGTGGGCTGCTAATACCATTTCAACTGTGATTTCATTTACTTGTTCACTGGTTGAGTCACACAGCTGGATTCCTATCATCTAAATGCCCTACAGATGTTACTCCACCACATTTAAATCCTTCGCATTTCCCAAGTCTCACTTCCTTCTTGAAGCTTCCATAAATATACCTCAGGGAGTCCTCCCCTTTTCTGAATCTCCCTGGCCTTCTACAGAGCATCTTTTTGGGTCTTGGTGGGTACCAGTGTGGTGCTTGTCCTTTTCACAGCAATTTACACACTGAGAGTGTGGACTCCAGACGCTTTGAAATGTGGCCCTGCCATCTACCAGCTGCATGATCTTGGACAAGTTACTTAAACTCCCTAGATCTCCTCAGTTTTCTCATCTTGAAAGGTGGTTAATCATCATAGTTTCGACCTCATAGGATTCTTATAAATGTCCTATGAGTTAATATTTGTAAAGTGCTTAAAACAGTGCCTGACCTAAAGTAAGATTTATACAAGTCTTGTTGTTGCTGTTGTTGTTTTTAAATTATACTCCTTCACCTAATATTGGTGTTCCCATCCAATGTGGCTAAAGAAGGCAGAAGGAGTTAGTGGAAGAGAGAGCTTACTGTTCACAGAGACTTGTGAACTGGCTCTCCTCTTTTCTCAAAAATAGAAACCCCAGTTTCATCAAAATGAGAAGTTCTCCATCTCACTAACTCTGCAGGGCAGGGCTTGAAGATCAGTCACATTGTTCATCCTGTTACTATTAAGGGGGGTTAAAAAGTACTGACATTTTATGTTAGTAGCTGTAAAGTTGAATATTCAAGCACTTTCTTGATTGGGCACTGAAAAAAAAGGCAAGGTTGGAGGAAATGAGCTGGCAACCTGGGACCCCTCACCCCAGAGTGTTTTTCTCACAAGGGCCTATCTGGTAATGTTTTGGGTGGAGCTGGAAGAGACCCCTTTGCTTAAGCCACACAATCATCAGCCCCTTACATTGCAGCACCTAACAATGTTCCCTGGGAGTTTAAATTTGGTTTTCTATAATTCATATTGTAGCATCCTCAAAGTCAAGAGGCTGTGGCTCATGAATCCTTGTAACCCCTAACATAGCTAGAGACACCACACAGATCAAGAAGCCCTTATCCGTAGATTTACTGTTAAGATGGGAAGGGCAAAGCAATATTTGGATGCTATCAAACCACAGTTGGATAAAACCTACAAATCATAATAAAATTCCACACAGTTTCTAATGTACTATGTCTTCAATGGTGTAACACCCAGCTAAGAATTAAGATTCTATTCCAGTCCCTCTCATCCCATAATGATGGGCAGTAAAAGCTAGGAGGGAGATAGAAATGAGGGGGCTGATTCTACTAGATGAAATAAGTCAGAGAAAGACAAATACTGTATGATCTCAACTATATGTGGAATCCAAGAAAGCTGAACTCGTGGAAACAGACAGTAGAATGACGGTTACCAGGGGTTGGGGGTGGAGTGGGGCAATGCGGTACCAAGAGTACAAAGTTCAAGTGCTCTAATTGCAACATGGTTAATAATACTGTATTAAACACTTGGAAGCTGCTGAGAGAGTATACCTTAAATGTTTGCACCACAGAAAAGAAATGGTAATTATATGACGTGATGGAGGCTTTAGCCAGCACTGTGGTTGTAATCATTTTGCAATATGTAAGTGTACCAAATCAATTCCTTGTACATTATAAACTTACATAATGTCATATGGCAATTACATCTCAATAAATCTGCGGGGGGGGGGGAGTGGGGAAGAAATGAGAGGTCTGTATCATGCAATTTATTGAGGCTCGCCCTTTCTTGGAAAGAGCCCTGTTCCCCTGAATTCTATTTTGAGTTTGGAGAGGTGACTTTTATGGCATTAGTCAGCACCAGGGGGCAGAAGAGATAGCAGCTTGAATGGAAAGAAGCCCAAACTCAAAAGTCTCTGTGAGTCAAGGCGGGAAGCATGTGAAAGCTTCCAATACCGTTCCTGGAATTGGAAAGTCTTAAGTTATTTAAAAGTGGTTTCTCAACTACAGAAGAAGTCCATGTTCATTGTAGAAAAATTTAAAAAGACAAAAAACAAAATAACAAAGAAAAATTTACTTACTCAAAATCTCACCATCCAAAAGTAAGCACTGTTAACGTTTTGGTAGAGCATATTCTATTTTCTATGTGTGCACATCTTACCACTAAAACAAGATCACAATACTTTTTTTTTTGTTTGTTTTTTTGTCTTTAGGGGGCTGTACTGGTGGCATATGGAGATTCCCAGGCTAGGGGTCTAATTGGAGCTGTTGCTGCTGCCTATGCCAGAGCCACAGCAACACCAGATCTGAGCCGAGTCTGCGACCTACACCACAGCTCATGGCAATGCGGGACCCCCAATCCATGAAGTGAGGCCAGGGATCGAACCCACAACCTCATGGTTCCTACTCAGACTCGTTTCCACTGCACCATGACAGGAACTCCAGGATCACAACACATTCTTACTTTATGTTTCCCCATAACTTTAATTCGTAATAGCCACTCTTTAGCTCAACATAGGATTGTGAGTAGAGGAGAAAAAACCTCAACTCAGTGTCCTAGTTTTGGCTCTGACCTAACCAGCCCCTGGCAAGCAGCTCAGCTTCTCTAAGCTTTAGATGCCTCATCTGTGAAATAAAGCCTCTGAAGCCAGTGATACCTAAGGTGCCTTCCTTTTTTTACCATTCTAATCATTGAGAAGTACTTAAAGGAAATGTTAGCAGAGTAAAAACTAAAACTGAAGGCAAGGGCACTTACTTGAGAGCCACCACAGGTTGAACACACACCAGTCACTATGCTGAGTTTTCCCACCCATACAATTTCATTTAATTATCAGAACAACTTCACTATCTCCATTTTACAGGTGAAGGAGTTGATGCTCGAACTTGCCTAGATTCCAGTGTCAAAGACCGTGTCCCTTCAGTTAGTTTTGGTTGGGCTGAGAGGCCAGCAGATCTGCTCTGAGGTGGATGTTTCCTTTCAAAAAAAATCAAGCCCAAGCATTAAGTACCTTCCCCAGGGCTATTTAGCATGAGTTTCCTTTTCTTTAATAACTCCACTAACAATTCTACTGTTTGACAGTGATTTAAAAGACACAGAGATTTTTGTACATTTTACATTGTACATTTTGTACATTTTAGAGGACTACTGGATAACTAAGAGAGCAGAAAAAGGACAGGGGTTTTATAAAAATAATTTAAACTCGACTTAGAAATACAATTTTATGGTTGTAACTGATGGTCGAAAACCCCCCCAAACTAAACAAAATTACGAAACCTCAGAGAGGGTAATTGGCTTGGGAGAGTCATGAAACTCGCAGTGTGATATTTTAACATTTTGGTTTTCACATCACTGCCAGAGGACATCAGAACAGAATTGAGGGATTTGGATTGACCACTGGTTTTGTGGCTGACTGGCCGCATGAGCGAAAAAGAAAGCCATTTCATTCCTGGCTTTAGTTTTCTCTTCCAGGGAGAAAAACTGAAGAAATGGTCGCAACACAAAGTGTCTTTTAATTAAATGCTGCCTTACTGTCTTATAGGGTTAATATGGTTTATTAACACTGGTTAGATAGGCAGTCTGTTTGTGGGTTCACGTTAACACCAAAATGTGACCGACTGCTCAGGCCAAGGAGAGGGAGAAGATGAGCTGATGCACCAAGCAATGAACAAGATAAAAATTTCAAATACAAATGCATTTGGAACGAGCCACAACGTTCTGCACTCAGATTTTACCGTGCACAGAAGCCTTTAGAAGCGAAAGGGATCTCTTTGCGCCGCAGTCACGCGGTGCTGGCGCCCGGCCCGGGGGAGGGTTTAGGGCTTTCTCTTCTGGCTTGCACCCGCTACGTGCGCCACGGGGTTGCCTCCGCGGCCCCTCGCCCGGGGTTCGCGTTACGCGGCTCGGGCCAGCTGTCCCAGGGGTACCCCGGCGCCCGCGCTTCCCGCACTACCGCAGTCACGTCCACGGGGCCGGGGCTCGAGTCCCAGCTGAACGCTGGTTGGTCGCGCCCTCGAGCTCGCGGCCTGGTGATTGGTCCCAGCCGTTGGCTCACGTGGTCGGGAGCAGATAAGCGGCCTCTCGGGCGCCGCACCCACAATCCGCCAGAGCTGCCGCCCAGTGGGTACCGCGGGGAGCCTGGTGCGAAATTACGCAGGTAGCGGAGTGCCGCCGCCCCTCTGCCTGATGAGCTGCACCAGGTAGGTTCCCTGCAGACTCTCCGCCTGGGCTCCGAGAGAGCGCGCAGCTGGGGGGAGGTTGGGCTGCGTTTTCCTTCCGTCATCACTGCAAATGGAGAACCCAGGAGAGGGCAAGTAGACTGACTGCTGGCACCGGGGATAACTCCAAGGAGTGGAGATTTCCCATGTGCTTTTTAGGCAGAGCTGGTGTTGGTAAATGGCATCTTAAACCAGAAACTGTCCTAACGTGAGTCAGCTTTAGTTCAGATTCCGTAAGGGATTCTGACCGCATCTTTTTTGTCCCGCACAAATGCCTCAAGGACTAGGACAGCTTAGCTCGTGGGTACAGCGCTCTGAGACTGCTGGTTGGATTGTTTAGCTTTGGGGAAAAACTGCAGGACGATGTTTGCACTCCTGGGTGTTCAGCTCTTCTTATGACGGTTTGCCATAGCAAACTCGGCCTCAGAGTGTGAGCAAATGATTATTTTTTTAACTCTTGAGCAGGACTTAAAGTTTCAGAGAAATCGCCATATTCAAAAACTGTCTTTCTATAGGTGCAAAAAGTGAAAATACGAAACAGGATCCCCGAAAGAAAGAAAGACAGGAAAAAACCTCCCTCAAACTATTTAAATAGCTTCTCCAGGCATAACTTAGCAGAAGACTTCTCTAAAAATCCTGCCTGTTAACTATTATTAGGCCCACAAATGTAGCTTTCCTCTTTCATTTGTTTGTTCTAAGTTTGTAGGTCTCCCAGAAAAAAACCCAGGATTAATAAAGTAAATTCTCTGAGTGTTCTTTTATTATCCATTTTATGACCGAGACCATTTGCCTATATGCTTAGAACTGCTGCTGGCTTACTAAAGCCAGATTGAAGTCACATAATATCCATGCACCTCTTATCTGAAGGTAAAAAATGTCCATAAGCTTGGCAATATATTCTCAGGGCTAAAGGCCAGAAAAAATACTCTTCTTGATGGACACTTCTTTAGAATAGTTTAAATTTTTAAATAGTTTTTGTTTAAATTTTTAAATAATTTTATCTTTCTGGTTATAAATAGCCATTGCCAAAACATTGGAAAATACCAAAAAAGTACAAAGGTAAAAACAGGTCATATATCACCCAGAGATAATGAACTTTTTTTTTATGTTTCCTATTAAACTTTTCAATATGTGTAAGTTCACATATATGGCATATATTAAAAACGGCCTAATTTTCAGGTCACCAGGTTTTTTTCCTCTTATATGTGGACTTGACATGGGTGTCTTTCTGTGTGAAATACAGATTATATAAAGTTTTTTCCTTAAGTGCACAAATTGCTGACTTGCCCTTGAGCTAGTTATCTATGTAAAATGAGGAAGAGCATGATAATGAAAGTGCAATGGTAATCCTCTGATTCACTCTTTCTAGCCTCTCACTCTCAAAACTATTCCATGAGAATTTTTACTGCTCTTTTTCTCTTTTCAGGCAGATGACTGTGCCAGAGAAGTGTAATCAATTCAATAGCAAAATGATCAAAAGCCAAGGGAACATGGTCTGGAACTATGGTTCTAGAACCTATCTGGTCACTAGATCACCCGAGAAGCTTTAAGAACATATATACCCCCTTGTCCCCATCCCCAGAGGTTCTGCATTAATGGCATTAAGCCCCAAGATTCTGCATTAAAGAAAAAGGAAGAAAATCAACTCCTTAGGCCATTGTGACCAGACAGGTTTGAGAACCACTGGTCCAGAGCAAAGAAAATAGTCTTAGAGCTGTGTTAGAGGCGATCCCACCCAAAACTTTGGTTTCTCAAATGGGGAAACTGAGACCCCAGCTCTTTTAAGCAGTTAACCCATGGCCTTGAGCCAGTGAGGGGTAGAGCCAAACATAAAATTCAGCTCTCATCCCTTCGTACTGTGTTCCTTTCCTACACGAGATAGCACCTCCTTGTTACTGTGCTGGCTAGAATTTCACCAGTACAAAAATAGTACATGCATATCTGGGCCCGGGGCAAGTGCATTCCAGGTCCAGATAGTAACCCCTCTTCTTTTTGTATTCCAGAATGATCCAGGTTTTAGATCCACGGCCTTTGACAAGTTCAGTCATGCCCGTGGATGTGGCCATGAGACTCTGCTTGGCTCACTCACCACCTCTGAAGAGTTTCCTGGGCCCTTATGATGACTTCCAACGAAGAAATTTTGTGAACAAATTAAAGCCTCTGAAGCCGTGTCTCAACATGAAACAGGAAGCCAAATCACAGAATGATTGGAAGCCTTCGCACAACCAAGCCAAGAAGCGGGTGGTGTTCGCTGACTCCAAGGGCCTCTCCCTCACCGCCATTCACGTCTTCTCAGACCTCCCGGAAGAGCCAGTGTGGGATCTCCAGTTTGACCTCTTGGACCTTAATGATATCTCCTCGGGCTTAAAACGCCACGAAGAGAAGAACTTGATTTTAGATTTCCCTCAGCCCTCAGCTGATTACTTAAGTTTTCGAAACCACTTCCAGAAGAACTTTGTCTGCCTGGAGAACTGCTCTTTGCAAGAGCGAATGGTGACGGGGACTGTGAAGGTGAAAAATGTGAGCTTTGAGAAGAAGGTTCAGATCCGGATCACTTTTGATACCTGGCAGAACTACACCGATGTGGACTGCGTCTACATGAAGAATATGTACGGTGGCTCAGAGAGTGACACTTTCTCGTTTGCCATTGACCTACCCGCTGTGATCCCAACAAAGGAGAAAATTGAGTTCTGCATCTCGTACCATGCCAACGGGCAGGTCTTCTGGGACAATAACGAGGGTCAGAATTACAGAATTGTCCATGCACAGTGGAAACCTGACGGAGTGCAGACTCAGATGGCATCCCAGGACTCTGCATACCACCGGGCGCCCCCCAAGGCCGAGTTGGAGTCGCCAGTCTTTGGCAGCCCAAGGCTGGCCAGTGGGCTCTTCCCAGAGTGGCAGAGCTGGGGGAGGGTGGAGAACTTGGCCTCTTATCGGTGAACGAAGCAATCCAGTGACCGGTCTTGACCTTATTCCCCATGTACATCTAGGTCTATATTGCTCAATATTAGGAAGTCGTTGCTACTTTCTTTCCGTAGGTTTAGGTTTGAGCTTTGGAGACCTGACTACAAAGAAGATAGCCCCTGGAGAATTCAGTGTGGGGTCTGGATCGATGCTGCTGCCCAGTTTGGCTGTGGAGGCTCCGGTGACAGCCTGGAAACCCAATTTTTATAAAAGTAATACTTTGTTCCTGCCCCTTTCTCCTTCCCTCTCAATTCACTGGCTTTCACATTGGGCAAGGCACGGTTGAGGAAGGACAGTGGGTGGTGATGGAAAGCTGTGTTAATGGTACGAGGAACGTCTGAAAAGTACACACCAAGGGCTCTGTAGCTCAAGTCAGAGCAGGAGTGGGAGGTCTGATACTTAACTGTTGGTGAGAAGACGTGCGGTTATTTTGTGTTTCGAAGTTGGTTTTATAGGTCTCTGCTGGGGAAATAATTTGGAGACGGGAGAAAAAGATCCATTCTATGTATTCTTGTGGAGAAAAACCCAAATAAACTTTAGGGGTATTGGGTGGTCTTTGGGAAAGGTGAATTGTCATGCCGGAGAAGAAAGGTTTTACGTGAAGCCTTTCTGTTCAAATGTGACTTCTCAAAAATCCTGATTTGGGAAAAGCCTAAGCAAATTTGGCTTTGCAGTCCTAATGGGATACGTGATATGTGACCTTGTTTCTGATCAAGGTGTCGTGCTCGGGTTCTCGGCATAGATGCTGCCTGACCAAAAAACCTGCGCTATCATCAATGGCCAACAACTTGTAGGAACTCAATGTTATGTCAAGGATCGCGTTTTTGCAAGTGCCTTGATTAAATCAGAGTGTTGCAGTTGCTTAACCCAAGCATCTGAAAGGTCATTTGGTAACTCATGAGGGTTTGGCCCCATAAGGAGGCCCACTCTGTATGCTGGCGTTCCTCCTGCAACACCGTTGTATTGTCAGGAGTGTTGTCAGTGTACACAACTTGCATCCTTCATATTGAAGGTGACTCATTTTGTTGCCACACTTTTTCGATGTGATGGTGGAAGTGAGGACTGACACCGATTCTCAATTCAAGAATCCAGTACCTTGCACATAAAAGCAACCATTTCTGTTTCTTTCTTCTATTCTTGTTATTTTGTCTTTCTACAAGTTTCTTTGAAGGCAACTTTTTTTGTTGTTTTTTTTTAAAATGGATGTAAATTGTTTTGGGTATGTTGTAATATACTTGTTTTGGAGTGTGCATAAATCCATTCTGTAAGATCTTAAGAACAGGAGCCTCTGAATGTTTGCTTCTATCATTGTGCACGTTCATTGAGAATGCAGGTAATTTTAACACGTGTGATCTGCCATGCTGGAAAAATAGGATTGGCATATGACAGCATTTGAGATTTGGCTACCACCCACAGTTTTCTACTCTAAATATTTCACTCTCCTATAGCTATCCTTTGTGAACTTCTCACTTTAAGAATAAAAGTGTTTGATATAAGATCTGAGTATGTTTTCTTTCTTAGAGCCAGCGTTAGTTGAATAAGAAACCATCAACTGGAGTTCCCATCGTGGCGCAGTGGTTAACGAATCCGACGAGGAACCATGAGGTTGCGGGTTCGGTCCCTGCCCTTGCTCAGTGGGTTAACGATCCGGCGTTGCCGTGAGCTGTGGTGTAGGTCGCAGACGCGGCTCGGATCCCGAGTTGCTGTGGCTCTGGTGTAGGCCAGTGGCTACGGCTCCAATTCGACCCCTAGCCTGGGAACCTCCATATGCCGCGGGAGCGGCCCAAAGAAATAGCAAAAAGACAAAAAAAAAAAAAAAAAAAAAGAAACCATCAACTGAGGTTTTCCTGTTTTGTTTAAGAGCAATGGATCCAGGTTAGTTTGGGCCAGGAATTGGATCCACCCAGAGGAATTTACATGGTCTTGGTCTCATTAGTGAGAATTTCTACCTTCTGACCGCTGGCGCTGGGATCCAGGGGCCATGACTTGCACAACTGGGACAGTACCCATCTATGCTGTCTGCTCATCACACACACTCTCTGCTGAGTCAGGTTTATCTCAAGGATCATTTCTCGCTTTGAGAGGGGGAAGGGGATGGTGTCGGAAGGGCAGGAGGGGCTTCTATCTCCTGAACCTCAGCACCTTCCTGAAGGGGCACAGCTTGGAGCTGCATGGAGGGTGTGGGGAGGGGCTGGTGGGCATCAGTCCCAGACCGAGGGGAGGGGCTCAGCTCCTGGGTGGGAGGCAGCAGGTCTAGGAACCAAAGCTGTAGTTTCAGTTCTTGCCTAAAATACCAGAAAGGGCTGGTACCCTTCTGCACAGGGTGTCTTAAGGGGAAATAAATGACGAACCTTCCAGAAAGGTCCAAGTATGAAAAACAAATTTTATCGTAATATCCTCTTCATCAGAAGCTGTAAAGTACAGGCCTACAATTTTATTTGGACACACACTTATTTATTTATTTTTGGTCTGTTTATTCCTCTCGCCAAAAAAAGTATTGCTAAGAGCAGACCATCAGCAGGCTACATTTAAAAAAATCTAGATTCCTTTTTTTTCCCTCAGAAAATTGCAAGGTCTTTCCTGATGGTGACAGTCACCCAGAGTTGAGTAGCAGCTGCCTCCTGTAGGTGGGCTGTACCTGCCGGTGTTGTCACCCCTGCGTCATTCTCTCATGCTGGCTGCCTGACTTCTGTAAGCACTGCAGTTCATTATCCTTATTTTTTCCCCTCTAGCTCCCTATTCATAAAAAACACCCTCTTCCTAGAGGATGATGAGAAATATGGGTCTGATTGGGACCTTGAAGACCATGGGATGCAGAAGTCTACATTCATAAAAGGTAACTCAGATCCACTGAGGGGGAGTGACCTGTTCAAGGCCCCAGGGCAGCTTGAGGCTGTACAGCAAAGTGACCCGGTCATACATACATATACATTCTTTTTCTCATATTGTCTTCCATCATGTTCTATCCCAAGAGACTGAATAGAGTTCCCTGTGCTGTACAGTAGGATTGTCCACTTGCTTCTTTTTACAGGTGATGAAATGGAGGCCCAGCATCGTTCAAACTTGCTCACAATGACAGAAACCGTACAGCCTGGCCCCCTGACCCCTTCCCCCCCACACCACCACCCCTGCTCGTATCCTTGACTGCTACACAATTAGAACACACACCTCTTAGTTTTATCGATCTTTCCTCTCTCTATTCTTGGATGTTTTGTGTATTGGGGGATGTTAATGAGGAGGCCTTTTGTTGCAAGCGACGTGATCCTCTGACTCAACTGGCTTAAGTAATACAGAAAACTTATGATTTCACAATACAAGTTCCAAGGTAGGGTGTTTTTGAAGTTGGTTAATTCAGGTTATTTCCATGTTTTGTCCTCCCACCTCCATTATTTTTTATTATCCCTGTGCTAATTTGCTCCCTATGTGTAAGATGGTTGCCATAGTTTCCAGGCATCATATGTAGATACAACACCACTGAGAGGAAGAGGAAGCCCACCTCTTTCTGGTGTCATTTTCTTTTTCTTTTTTCTTTTTTTTTTGTCTTTTTAGGGCCGCACCCATGGCATATGCAGGTTCCCAGGCTCGAGGTCTGCCTATGCCACAGCCACAGTAATGTCAGATCTGAGCCACATCTGTCACCTGTACCACAGCTCACGGCAATGCCAGATCCTTAACCCATTGAGCGAGGCCAGGGATCGAACCCGCAACTTCATGGTTCCTAGTTGGATCCGCTTCCACCGAGCCACGACAGGAACTCCCTCTGGTGTCATTTTCATAGGTGAGTAAACTTCACACTCTCCTCCAAAGGCTCCCCTCCCCTCGCTGTGTTTCAATGACTAGAATTAAGACACATCTCTGTGCAAAACTCAATCCCTGGACAGGGGAATGGGACTCTATTTTTGGCCCAGACAGTTAAGGAATCCTCCCGCCCCCTTCACAATCCCCGTCCCAGCCGGGGGCTGGCAGAGGTCCAGTTTCTGAAACACAAAGCCATAGGGAGGATGGGGATACTGGAACTTCATCATCTGGTTCTCCTTCCAACAGCCTTTCATTTGAGGCCCCGTGTTTCAGCGGCGACTTATCTCCAAGTGTCAATGTTCTCATCTTTAAAATGGGGATAACATTCAAACCTCACCAAGGGATTGTGAGAAAAAAATCAGATCATGCAGATGAAGTCTTTAACAGTGATATGTGGTAAATAAATGTAAGCCGTTACTAAAGTTCATACCCAATAGTTAAAAAGCTTTCCTCCCAAACATTCCTTCCCATAGTACGTTTCTTGTTGAAGATGAATATCAGTTTTTGAGATTTTTTTTCCAAATAAGGACTGCCGGTACTGGTATTAGTATCCTAGCTTGCTGTGAGAGTATTTGAAATAGCATGGTACAGTACATAGTAAGAGTCATTCATCTATCCAAATATGTACTTGTATTTAAGGTATAGTTGATTTACAGTGTTGTGCTAATATCTCTTGCATAGCAAAGTGGCTTATTTATATACATATAGACATTTTTTTTTTTGTCTTTTTAGGGCCGCACTTGCGGCATATAGAGGTTCCCAGGCTAGGGGTCGAATTGGAGCTGTAGCTGCTGGCCTACACCACAGCCACAGTAACATGGGATCAGAGCTGTGTCCTCAACCTACACCCCGGTTCATGGCAATGCCAGATCTTTAACCCGCTGAGCGAGGCCAGGGATAGAACCTACGACCTCATGATTACTAGTCGGATCTGTTTCCGCTGAGCCACAATGGGAACTCCCCACCCAGACATTCTTTTTAAAAAATATTCCTTTCCATCATGGTCTATCCAAGGAGGTTGGATATAGTTTCCTGTGCCATACAGTAACCCTTCATTGTTTATCCCTTCTAAAGGTAATAATTCACATCTGCTACCCCCAAACTCCCAGTCCATCCTTCTCCCTCCCTCCTTCCTCTTGGCAACAAACAAATTTTTATAAATCACTATGGGCTTGGCACTGAGTACATAGGGATGAACAAATGTGATTGCTGTTATCATGGGGCGTGAGTATTGGAGACATTCACACATCTCTACTCTACAACTTCGTAGTGACACCCAGCTGGGTAATTTTGGGCAGGTTGTACTATAATTCTAGCCTCAATTTAATCCTATGTGAAATGAAGTAATTATTTACAGGGTTATTGTGAGGTTTAAACAGTAATAACAAGGGCTAACACTTATATAGCACTTTACTATATACCAAACGTTGTTCTAGGTACTTTTCATATATATTAACTCATTTAATGTTCACTACGGTTCAATCAAGTGGTTTTCTCATTACTTTCATTTTACAGATGGGAAAATTGAGGTGCAGACAAGATTTTTAACTTATCCAAAGTCAAATATTTAGTTAGTGAGTACTGTAGCTAAGATTTGAGTCCAGACTTGAATCCATGGTCATAACTTCTATGCTATACTGCTTCTAAAACTCTTTAATTCTCAATATACTTTGATGGAGAATAATGTGAGAAAAAGAATGTGCATATATATATGTGTGTGTGACCGGGTCACTTTGCTGTACAGTAGAAAACTGGCAGAACACTGTATATAATGGAAAAAAAACATTAAAGAAATTCTCAGTATGCATTTTAATTAGAATATTTTGTCCACCTGTATTTAATGCAATTTTTGATAAAGTTGAATTTATGTTTTCCATTTAATTATTTGCTTTCTATGAGACCCCCTTGTTTTATGTTCTTTTTCATTTCTTGTCTTCTTTAGATTAATCAATTTTTAATTATTTCATTTTTTTCAGCTATTAACTTTACTGTGGTTGCTCTAGTAATTACAACACATGTTATTATTTTTATGACCAAAAAAAGTAAAGCTGGGACTTTAAAATACTTTACCATCCTAATGTGTTTTGCATTGCTGTTAAGCATTTTAATTCTAAATATATTTAAAACCCCATAAGATTTTATCACCATTGTCTCGTTCAGTCAATGTACATTTATCCATTTAGTTACACTTTCTGTTGTTCTTCCCTCTTATTTTTCTGTGTTTCCATCTTGCATAATTTTTCCTTCAGCCAGGGGAAAAAATCCTTTTAAACTTTCTTTTAGTATAGTTTGTTGGCAAAGAATTCACTTTCTCTTTTTGGTTGAAAACATCTTCATTTAGCTTTCGTTTTTGAAATATAGTTTCACTAGGTATAGACTAGGAGCTAGGAGTCTAGGTATGGGTTATAAAATTATCTGCTGTCTCTTTAAATATCTCTTCTGTTCTATTTTCTCTTACTGGGACTTCAGTTGCACTAATGTTATATCTTTTTGCTCTGCCCCATGTATCTCTTTCTCTTTTCTCTATTTCCCACTATTTTTCTCTCTGGATTTTAGTTCACAGATTTTCTATTCACCAGTTACCTTAGCCTCTCTTCTGCTTTGTTGAATTCTGCTTTTAAATCTATTTTTGCATTTTTAATTTCAGTTATTATCTGTTTTCATTCTGAATGTTCCATTTAATTATTTTTGAGTTTCCAATTCCTTGTGAGCTTTTCCTTCTTTTCATCTATTTTTCTACCCTTTCCTTTATTTTTCTTGAAAATATTAATGACAAATATTTTAAAGTACTTGTCTGCTAATTCCACCACCTGAATCTCCTGTGGGTCTGATTCTATAATCTACTTTTTTTCTTGGTTTTTATTCATGTGGTCTTGCCTTTTGGCCTCCTAGTAACTTTGGATTGAATGACAAGTATTGAGCACAACAAAAATAGATATTATTAATATCTCTTTTAGAGATAGAGGAAAAGATGGAGAAAATTGATGAAAGAGAATATCACCAGATATATAATCTTCCTCCAGAGAGTATTCATCCTTTCTTCTGCTAGTCATGCAGAGTTTGGACTGATCACCTCAATCCATTCAGGAACTGAGTTGAATGAAGCCAGGACTGCAGTCTTGTTAAAGCTCTTTGTATCTTTAGTTCACCCCCTACTTTTAAGTTGTGGCTCTCTAAGGCTGGGAGTCTCATGTATACACCAGGCTTCCTCCTTCTGCAGGTTTTAAACTCATCCTTGTTTCCTCAGCACCCCCAGGCTGTAAAAATCTCCACTCTGCTTTTCTGGTAAGCTTTTTAGTCTTCTGCCCTTTGCAGCTTTGAAAATTTGGCAAGTATCTTGAGTGGAAAATGAGCTGAGTGTCCGGTTCAGTTTTCTGCACACTCTCTCACCAAAATATTGACGTCTGAACACTTAAGTTTTCTTTTTCTAGCTCCTTGAGGCCATCAATACCTCTGTCAATGCCAGTGGTCTCCCTCCAAGGCAAAGTTCAGATTTTCAGCTTCTTGCCCTTGTCCAGAATCAGCAAACACATCCAGGTACAAACAGCTACAGTGTGTCAGCTCATCTTGGCCATAAAGTCTAGTTGTTTTAGTAACTTTCCAATGCTTTTAAACAATTTGTTGGTATTTTTTCCCCCAGGTTTTCTGGTTGACTTCATGTTAGTCCTGGTCTGCCTCAAACTACTCTATCATATCCAGAAGTGATGGACTATCTGATCTCTGATTCTCTCTGTACAGTTTCTCCTTATTTCCAATCCCTGTTTATTTCAGTGATAGTGCAATGTTTTCAAACTTAAAAAAAAATTTTATATTGCTTTTCTAGTTGTTCTCAACAGGAGCATTAGTTTACTGCAAGCTCTTCTCTCGTAACATTATACCTTGTTTAAGATCCACTCACAAAATACCTGGCTCAGATATTTTTTATAGGTGAGTTGTATCAAACATTCAAGAATCAAATATTTATAATTTTATATAAAATACTCTGGAGTATATAAAAAAGAAAGAACTTTCCTCAGTTCATTTACAAGCTAGCATAATCTTGAAACTGAACCCTTACAAAGACAATAC
The DNA here is from genome assembly GCF_054392235.1 of Sus scrofa. Lineage (NCBI taxonomy): Eukaryota > Metazoa > Chordata > Mammalia > Artiodactyla > Suidae > Sus > Sus scrofa. The sequence goes on along the minus strand of NC_139396.1, from coordinate 125,472,025 downwards.
AGGGAAGGATAATTATATGCCAATTTCGACTTACAAATAAGTACAAAAATTTATAAATAAATAATTTAAATCAATCAAAAATGTATAAAAAGGTAATGTATTATACTCAAGTTGGGAATATTCCAAGAATGCAAAATCAGTTAAATACAAGAACACCCATTACTATAATGTGCGGCACAAACAGATTAAATGAATAAAAACATAATCAACTCAATAGATACCAAAAAGTGCTTGTAAAAGCACTAATGAAAAAACCCCCCAACTACTCAACTACTCAAAGTGGGAATATACGGAAACTTCCTTAGTTTGGAAAAGGATAGTGACTAAAAAACAATTAAAACCTAGCATGAACATCATACTACGGTAAATATTGACTCTCCTTTTAAAGATAAGATCCTCTAGCACCAACTCTCAAATATTGTGGCAGAAATTTGGGAAGTAAAGCAAGCAAGAAAGAAAAATGGGAATGGAAGGAAAGAAAGAAACTTGTCACTGTTTACAGATAACATTTTTGTCTGCATAGACAATTCAAAGCAACCCACTAGCAAATTATTAGAATAAATGAGAAAATTTAGCAAAGTTGTATTGAATATGATAGTTAGCCTATCACACCTTCTGTGACCTCCACTTTCTGAGATGCACACTCTCGTGTAGTCCTCTGCCACATTGTACCAGAGTTACTCTGTGTAACCAACAGAACATTGCAGAAATTATGGCGTATCACTTCCAAGATGAGGTTATATAAGACACTGTGGCTTTTGTCTTATTTGTCCTCTCTCTCCTTCCTTCTCTCTCTCCCCCTCCCTCTCCTCTTTCTCTTTCTACTCCCCCCTCCCCCTCCACCTCCACCCTACCCCAGGCCTTCTCTTTCTCTCTCATTCACTTTTGCTGGAAGAAGCCTGTTGCCTTGTTACAAATATACCCTTCCTGGGAAGACCCACATGATGAAGAATTCAGGCCTTTTACAACCACCATGTGAGTGGCTTTGGAAATGGATTCTCCAGCCCTAGGCAAGCTTTCAGATGACTGCACTCCTCACTGCCATCTTGATTGTGACCTTATGAGAGACCCGGAGCCAAAACTTCCCAGTTAAATTCCTCCTAAATTTTTGACCTAAAGAAACTATGAGATAATAAATATTTGCAGTTTTAAGCCGCTAAGTTTGGGTAATTTGCTACTCAGCAGTGATCAACATCCAGAAGTGAACCCATTATTTACAGATAAGCAATGAGAAGAAAATGTAATTTTTTTTTGGCTTGTACCCAGGACATGCAGAAATTCCTGAGCCAGGGATTGAATTCTTCATTTCTAGGTTACCAGAGAACTCCAAGAAAATGTATTTTTTTTTTGGACACAAAGAGTTAATCACATGGAAAAACATGAAATCAGGACTCTTCCACATGTCTTGCAACAAAGCAGTTCCAAGGGTTAAATAATTAAAAGGGAAAGGAAAAGCTATTATTAAAAAACTGAAGAAAATATAGAAGGCTTTCGGGATCTTGGAATTAGTTGGAAAAGATTTCTAAGATAAAGGAAGAAACACAGACCCGAAGGAAATATCTGATACATTTAACCCCATTAATATTTAGAGTTTTTTTTAAATCGAAAGATAATGTAAAAAAAAAAAAAAAAGATGAGCTACAAAGTGGGAAAAGCTATAACGGACAAAGGATTAGTATCTAGAATATGTAAAGAACTCTGATACCTACTATGGAAAAAAAAGCTATAGAAAAACAGGCAAAAGATTTGAATAGGCACTTCCTAAGAGAGGAAACATGAATGGCTGGTAAACATATGAAAAGATTATTAACTTCAATCATGATCAGGAAAGTGCAAATTAAAACTGTGAGATACTACTTCAAATCCACCTGAATGGCAAAAATTAAAACGTTAACCACCAATGTTGGTGAGCTTGCAGGTAGTGGGTCTCCTCATGCTGCTGGTGAGATTATAAACTAGTGAGACCACTTGGGAAACAAGTTAGCATTGCGAAGTGGATAATGCACAGCAATCCCACTTCTATATGTCATCTCCTACAGAGCAACCCTTGATTGTGTATATCAGGAGATGTAGAAATATGTTTATAACAGTATTGTTTGTAAAGGCAAAAATTGAAACCAGCACGAATATCCATTGAAGGAAGATTGGATAAGTAAATTCTATAACTTAGGTGAAAATGAATGACAGCTACTCCTTACCAGCATGAATAAATCCCACACACATAAAGTTGAGCAAAAAAAGCAGGTTGCAGAAAATACCCACAGTATGATTCATTTACGTAAGGGTCAAGACCACACGCAACTGAATATATGAATTTTTTACAAATCCATATCAAATTGATATCTGTATCTAATAAGGGAAAGCATGGGAATAATAAGTAGAATTTGGTTACTTCTTTGAGAAGGAAGATGGTGGGGATGGCAGAGGTGTACAAAGAAGGATTCAAAAATACTGTTAACGTTTTATTTTGTAAGCAAAACTTTGTTGTGTATATGTTATACATTTCATATGTCAATCATACTTTATAGTAAAAGCTGAAGCAAGTTTTGTTAGTACCTATAAGCACACTAGGAAATTTCCCATTTGCATACTAAACAGAATTGTCAGTTTTTTTTGGGGGGGGCGGTTAGTGATGGTCTCTTCCCTGTAGAACCCTTAAGAATAATGCATTGTTTGGGGAACATCTGGGTTTTGAAAGCAACGTTCTGCCAGCCTTCAGGATGCGGTTTGAATTCATGACAAAGTACAATATGTTTTTTCTAACCTTTCGAGATGCCAGACCCTGTCAAGTTGAGTAGAAGTCTTTGTGTTTTCATAGCTGCTGCAGAAGTGAAAACAAAAGCTAAATCCTTAGGTGTTTGGTGTTATACATGGGGGTCTAGGTGACAGAAAGGCCAGTCCTAGTTAACATGGTAACTACCCTCTCTATCTTTCTCTTTCTCTCTCTCTCTCTCTTTTTTTTTTTTTTTTTTTTTTTGTTTGCTTTTTAGGTCCACACCTGTGGCACATGGAAGTTCCCAGGGTAGGAGTCAAATTGGAGCCACAGCTGCCAGCCTATGCTAGAGCCACAGCAAATCAGGATCTGAGCTGCATCTGCGACATACACCACAGCTCACGGCAACTCCAGATCCTTAACCCACTGAGTGAGGCCAAGGATCCAACCCATGTCCTCATGGACACTAGCTGGATTTGCTTCAGTAGCACCACAATGGGAACTCCCAGTAACTACCCTCTCTTAACATGCTGAGTGAAACCCAGAGTGGAAAGCCCCTTGCTGGTACCACCACTTACAACTAAAGGCACTGACCCAGTTTGCCTTTCTGATTCCTGCAATCTCCTAGCCCTTATTTATTTACATACATAGATAAGTGTGTCAAACCCTGGCAGAGGCACCTCCCATCTTAGGATCAGTTCCAACTGTATTGTGTCATCATCTAGTTTAAGTGTGCTTGGAAACAATGATCCAGCCACACCTAGACTTTAAATTTGTCATTATAGCAACAAATAATATGGGTGCTATATTGAAGGGTACAGTCGTAAAGACAGCCTGTGGGGACTCCTGACTCTTTGCTGTTACAGCTTCCCATAGCTCCTTTGGCCATTCATGTCTGTCATTGTATCTAGGTGTTAACTGCTCATGACAGATTTGGGTCCACTGAGTCAGAGAAGCTGCTGAATCACATGCTTATGTCCACTCCTCCAGTGGATATTTCATTCCAGCCAGTTATAATGCTGACCAGATTCACAGCAACTAAAAATGGCTGTAACCAGAGACACACAAAGACTTAAATGTCCAGTATATACCTGTTGGATGATGCAACTTTCAAAATTAATCTTTGAACATAGCCTAGTTAATAGTTTATAAACTACTTGTTCACACGTCTCTTTTCGGATTTGTGATACATCCCTCCTTGCAGAGGCTAACACTCCAGGCTCTGACCATTTAGGTCATGTGGCATCAACCCTAGCATATAACTGGAATCATCTTTTTGTTGCTACCAACAAAATGTTGTCATGGCTGCCAACTTTCAAAAATGGAAACAAATCCTCAAAGCAACCATGTTGATAGCAAACAAGTATTCTATGTGCCCATTTAAACTATTTTCAGGACATCTGTCATTGTCATAAAACTGCTTTTCTGCTTAGAGCTTTACTATGGAATATTCTTCCTTCTAACTCCTAACCACCTATCCCGGCTCCACCTTTTGGTGCTCCACTAAGTACATGATACCACCCATGGCTCCTCTGCCCACAGACCCTGCACCTTAGAATGCCCTTCTGTGATCCTCTTCTAGCCGCACCGATGCCCATGGAGTGAAAGATCCATGAGGCCAAGGGGATATGCCCACCTGGAGCCTCTGTACATCCCCCTTCTAGACTATGCTCATGGTACTCCTAGAACTGTTTCCCCAGCTAAGCCCACCTCCAGCGTCTGTGCCAGCCTCTGCTCTGAGCGTGGCTTCCTGAGGGTCAACTATATCACCAGTGGCTGTACCTTTGGTCACGAGAGGTGGCTGAGGGCTGCGAAGTGTTTGGACCCCTCAGTCCATGTCCTTGAAGACTTTATATGTATTGAGCATTTCTAATCCTGTGAGTTGGGTACTGTTAGCATCACCATTTCACGTGTAAAGAAGCTGAGGCACAGAGAGGTTACACAACCTGCCCATGGGCACATGGTTAGAAAAGGGTGGAGCTGAGATCTGAACCCAAGAAGTCTGATTCCAGCACAGGGACGTTTCCTCTCATGGTACCCTGTTCTTTCCCTTCAGCACATGTCTCACAGTTAGAATTTTCTCTGTAACAGGATGGTGATTGAAACCTTTTCTGTTGTCTTGGAATGTCTTTCAAGGCCCACAGGTGACATGAAGGATCCTAAGCTCTATTTCTTTCTTTTCAGGGATGCGCCTGTGGCATATGGAAGTTCCCAGGCTAGGGGTTGAATTGGAGCTGCATCTATGACCTACACCACAGCTCATGACAACGCCAGATCCTTAACTCACTACTAAGCGCTATTTCTAAAGAGAGCTCCTGGCCACTCGTCAGCAGTTGAGGTGGCAGAACTAGCCCCAAACCCAGCTGCCCCCACCCAGGTCCGTGAGGAGAAGGCTGAGCTGGAGGAGGGGGGCATCCTCAGTCAGCTTGAGGAGGGGGAACAGAGTTCCTGTGAGGACATGCCTCCCTGGGCAGGGAAAGGGGCACCTCCTCCCTCCTCTAAGCTGAAGGAGAGTGGGGTTGTGATTTGGAGTCCCTAGTGTCATATTTCCTGGCTGGACATCTGCTTGGGCAGCAGTCCTGCTGTCAGTGCTGTGTCTGCTGCCATCCAGGGGGGAGACACATTGAAGAGAGAAGGCAGGGTTGAAAGAAAGGTAGGGAGGGTCTCTCCCTGGCTTGGCAGGGCAGGGTGCTTGAATTTCCCATGGGTCCAAAGGACACTAGGAAGGTACTGCCCCCAACCCCCGCCAAGATGGCCACCCTCCAGGTGGTGGCACCTCCAGCAACCTAGGTCTGTGAGGGGGGCTGGAGGGGGCAAGGGCTGGAGTAGGGGGAGAGCACAAGCCCCCTGCCCCTCCAAGCCAAGCTCCTCCAGCAGCAAGTCTTGGCCACTCAGCGGGGGCAGGGGACTTTAGATCTGCTATGAAATGGGAGTTTATACTGGCCCGGACTACATTTTAATAACCAAAAGTGACAAGCAGTAATGGAATCTGAGATATTTTAAGGGGAGCAAAGAGGGAGGAGGATTGTTCCACACAGTTAAGAACAGTGTTTGGAAAACATTAAAGCTACGTCCTGTTTAATCTTTATTGGTTTGGAACTTCTTGGTAAACGTGTATATGTATGAAATTGAGTGTTGGTTTAAGGATCTTGTCCCCTAACTAGACTGTAAGCACTATGAGGCAGGACCTGTCTGTCTCAATGACTGCTCTATTCGAGACGCCTAATACAGGCACTGGTAGAATAAATGTGCAGGGAGGAGAAGAGTAAAAGAGGCCATTGCAGGTCTGGGGAAGTTTAACTGGTTATTGATGCTATGCTGGCATCCCAGATGACTGACTAGACCACGGCAGAAGATGCTCTGGAATCATAGGTGTGAAAGGATGCTCCGTAAGAGGACCTCAGGGCAGGGGTCAAGAACATGTGTTATAGTCATAGAGATCTGGGTTCAAAACTCCCACCCACACTCTCCACTTCGGACCTCAGTCAAGTAACACAAGGTCAGAGCATCCCTTCCTTCATCCACAGAATGCCTCAGGGTTCAGGTGCCTGTGTCGGCAACTCAGGGCTGTTGTGGAATTTAAATGAGATCATGCATGTCGAGCACTTAGCACAGTGCCTGCAACAGAGCCAGTGTTTAACAGATCATGGCTTTGATTTCAGGGGTATGCAGATAATGTTTTAAGGTATATTCGGCCTGAACTGCAGGTGATTCTTTCAAGTCGAGGAACCTGAAGCATGCAGTATGAAGGCTCAGCACCTGGGCAGTGAGGCTGTGGGGTGCCCATGATTCCGTGCATGGGACCCCAGGCCCCTTTAAGGTGTGTGATGCAGGAGTCAGTGATGATTACACGTGGGAAAGGAATTTGCAAACTCTGAAGTGAGGAACAGTGTGAAGATTTACGTACTTAGAGTCTGAACAGTGCAAGAGTTGGTAATGGGCCTTGGGCAGGCTCAGGGTCTTATTGCTTATTTATAGAAATGCCTTGGGGCAGTGGAGAAGGGGAAGGAAAGTGAAGAATGTGTTTCTGTTCAGGAGTGAGAGAGAGAGAGAGAGACTTCTCAGCTTCCATTTATCACGCGTACCCTGCCTTCTCCCTTGTCCCCTCTACGATCCCCTCTCATTGGCTGTCTCATTGCCACCTCCTCTGGCCAGTCCTGCCTGGACACCCTGTCTGACCTTGAGCTATCACACAATCCTTTTGGGTATTGCCTCAGCCAGCCAGGGAGAGCCTGGTCCTGGCAGAGGCTGTGTTGAAAATAATTCACTCTGAAAGCTGGGCTTGTTTGCTTCAAAGGGTGAAGCAGACTAAAGAGAAGGGAAGAGGGAGTTCCCTGCACCCCCTCCCCCGGGATGACCTCTTAATGAAATGGGAGAAGCAGAGCGTCAAGACTTGTTTCCTTTCCAAATGAAAAGATGAACACCCCGAAGTGCATTTTAAATGCTGTCTGGCAAGTGTGGGGAGGTTGGGGGAAGGGAGGAGGCTGACTTGCCCTTTCTTTGCCAAAGCTCTGGGAACCTAGCCCATCCTCACTTTCTCCATGAAGCTTGAAGGGCAGTATATCATTGTGGGAGAGACACTGCAGTTTCTCCAAAGAGGAACCCAGCCCTTCTTAGGGTCTTCATGTATAAGGTCAATTGGGTTCATTGAATGTCATACTATTTACAGAGATGGAAATTGATCAGGAGCCACCAAGGAACTTTTAGGTTAGGCCTTCTGCTCTACTCCAGGGCCTATGGCCAGGGCAGTGGGGGGTGGGGAGAAAAAAAAAAAGGAAGGCTTAAAATGTTGGAAATTGTATGGAGTTGAGTGACAGTTAAATGAAAGCCTGAAGGAGTGGAATGGTTGGGAAGGGCTTCTTGAGTGGAGATGTGAAGTCTGGCTGGCATTTGGACAGAGAGGGACAGAGATGGTATTCTGGAAGGGCACCAAGGGCAAAGGCAGGAAGTGGCAATGACCATGGCTTAGTGGGAAAGCAAAGAGATAAATATACTTGGCCAGAGGGCTGGGAGCTGTGGTGAGGTGAGGACAGTGAATAATGCAGATTCAAGAAAGTCATCTTTTTTCCCTTCCAGGTAAGAGGGAGATAGACTAAAGTTTGTCTTTACCTGGAAGCAATGCAATGAGAGAAAAGAGAAAGTTTGATGAGGTTGGCTTAGGGATAGAGTGGGAAGCAGAAGTTCATTTGGGGTTGGAGGGGGGGGGGGTGTCATTGTGATAGCCCAGCCCAAGAGGGAAAAAAAACCAGTTCCCTTTGTGGCTCAGTGGTTAACGAACCCAACTAGTATCCATGAGGATGTGGGTTTGATCCCTGGCCTCACCAGTAGTTTAAGGATCTGGTGTTGCCATGACCTGTGGTGTAGTTTGCAGACATGCCTTGGATCCTGCATTGCTGTGGCTATGTCATAGGCCAGCAACTGCAGCTCCAATTTGACCCCTAGCCTGGGAACTTCCATATACCATGGGTCTGGCCCTAAAAAGCAAAAAAACAAAAACAAAAACAAAAACAAAAACCCTAGGCTGAGAGCTGGGGTAGGCAGTGGGCCTGATTGGATGTGAGGGGAGCCAGGCAGTCCCAAGCTCTCTGAGCAACCTGTTTCTGTGGCCTCTGAGAAGAGGCTCTTGGCAGGGCTGGCTTGGCCATTGTTGTCTAGTTAATGACAAGTGGCTTTCTGCTTACATGAATAACTCAAGCTACAGTGCTGGGGGCACAAATGCTCTTGTGCCCCTAATCAACTCCGGGAGAGGCAGAACATTTGCGGCTGTTTGTTTCAAGTTGTTTGTTTTGTGGTTGGCAGTGAAGGTCAAGAACTGAAGGTCAGTGGATATGCTTTATGTTTGGCTTAGTGAGTGGGTTTTTGATTCTTCATCAGAAATGCAATTCTCAGAAGTTCCATTGCAAACTCCTTCCTTAGACAGGAATCATTTATTTATTTATTTATTATCTTTTTGCCTTTTCTAGGGCCACTTCCATGGCATATGGAGGTTCCCAGGCTAGGGGTCTAATCAGAGCTGTAGCCACGGGCCTACACCAGAGCCACAGCAACGCGGGATCCGAGCCCTATCTGCGACCTACACCACAGCTCACAGCAATGCCAGATCCTTAACCCACTGAGCAAGGCCAGGGATCGAACCTGCAACCTCATGGTTCCTAGTCGGATTCATTAACCACTGCGCCACGACAGGAACTCCGAGGAATCGTTTATTTATCAACCTTCTTTAAAGAGCCTGTACCTGAGTGGTGATGATTTCTGAACAGTCAAGATGAAGACCTTGCACTGAAGTGTCTCTATTATAAAGAGGCATCTCCATGAAGGACTTTCTAACTCAGGACACAATTCTAGTTAAATCCCCTTCTTGGTTTTTAGCCCATAGAACAGTAAAGGGTTGGGAAGTGTTTGTGCATGTGTGCGGTGTGGTAGTGGTCACACACGAAATGAGTTTGTAACTGTGTGAGGTGATGGATGTTGACTAAATGTTGTTGTGATCATTTCTCTCTATATACATGCAGAAAACCGCTATGTTGTACACCTGAAACTAATACAATGTTACATGTCAATTGCATTTAAAAAATACTGTCCGTGCCAATAAATAATATATATGCCGACTGATTTAGCCAGCTGGCTAGCACTGTGAGATTCCTGGTCTAAGTGGTGAAATTTCAGTTTCAGTGCTGGAAGCTTTTTGGGAGAGTTAGTTCCCAGAGGCTGGAAAATGGGTTTTTCATCTACATACATGTAAAATTCTTTTGTACTTCCTCCTAAGTTCAGGTGGCATGTTGTGCAATGGTTATAAGACTACATCTGTCAATTAAGGCTGGCAGATTATGTCAGCTCGTGACTGCCTTCCAGAATTTTTCCTTTACATCATTAATGAGAAAGTTGGTAAGTTTTAAGAAAAACCAACATGCTGAATTGTGTATAAGAACTCAAAAGAGTTAATAGATGCAAACTCTTAGATTTGGAGTGGATAAGCAATGAGATCCTGCTGTATAGCACTGGGAACTATATCTATTCACTTGTGATGGAGCACAATGGAGGATTATATGAGAAAAAGAATTATATATATATATGTGACTAGGTCACTTTGCTGTACAGTAGAAAATTGACAGAACGCTGTAAACAAACTATAATGAAAAAAATAACAATCATTAAAAAAAAAAAACAACTCTAAGAGTTGTAGAATGCTCAGAGGCAAGGAGGTCAAAGACTCTGAGATCAATGGGAAACTCGATGAAGACAGAGGCCATTGAAGAAAAGGAAAATGATTGAAAATGAGATCAAAATGTCAGATGATTCAATTAGTAATACAGGCTATGAATAATCAACTTGGAGGACTTGCCATAGAAGAACATGATGCGGGGGTTCAAGTTAAAGACTGTACATCAGGCCTGGAGCTGTGCCTGGCACCAGCTAGGAATTCAACACAATTTTCTTGAAGAAATCCCTCTCATCCCATCTGTGCTGAGAGGCCCTTTTAGCTTCAAAAGGAGAGAGATCCCTGAACCTTTTGCCTTTTTAATGATATTTAGTGAGACCCAGGGATGGACTTTTGATAGAATTTGCTTAGATTTTCCAAAACCACTTTGTCATGAACTATATGTGAGAATTAAGAATTTGCTCAATTGGACTTATTGTATCTGAACATAAAATGAACTACTTTCACAATGAAATATATAAATAAAATGTGCCCGTATTTTCCTGATAACTACTAAAGGCTGCTTGAAAAGTGTTACACCACGTGGGATTACATTGCTTCTCTTAAAATTATTTCCTATTGCTTTTTTTTTTTTTTATTATCATAGTCCTTTTTGCCCCATGCCCTGCCATCTCAACCACAAGGAATATTCAATTGTAATCTATTAGGAACTTGGAAATACTAGCAGACAATGCAAGGGAGGGGGGGTCCAAAGGTGAAAATCTACGGAAGGGGATTTCAACCTTCCTTGTGCGTTAGAATCGCCCTAGGAGCTTTAAATACAGATGGCCAGGCCTTTCCAGTGGTGATTCATCAATCAGGTGGAAGCCCAGGAACCAGCATTTTTTAAGTTCCCCAAATGATTCTCATGGGCAGCAGAGTTGGAAATCACTGGTCTACAGGAACCAGGGGAGGGCTGCAAAGGTCGTTAAGGGGTCCTACTGATGGGTGACTAAAACCCAAGGGAGGCAGACTCAGAGCATCAAGGGAACCGTTGTTTCCTCTCTCAGGAAGGCAGGGCCCAGGAAAGAGGGAGCTTCTGAATGTGCTAGTCTCTGCTGGGGAGACAGAGACAGCTCAGGCACACTGGATCCCCTTGCTAGGATCAGCTGGAAAGTGCAAGAGTGGAGAATGGAATCAGTAGGGCAGGGTGAGGGGCTGGAATTGATTAACAATCTGCAGTCAGCAAGGAGGAAAGAGACCCTGAAGCCCTGGGCTGAACCTTTGAAATGCCTCTCTAGTCCTACTAAGAGCTCTCTTAGTGATGTTAGCTGTATCTAATCGGCTGTTGTAGTGACTACGTACTATTAACTTTATTCTTTTATTCTAAGTCACCTTGAAACCTTTTGTAACAAGTAGGATTTGAGTAATCTTAACTTAAAAAACCTATATATGGTTTGTCTTTGAGGATGTCCTCATGTTGGAGTTGATTGGGCACCCAAACTGGGGACTAAGTTGGAAAGATGCTTCGTCTTGGGGCCCAAGCTGAGAGAGATGCTGGAGAGAGTGAAAGGGGGAGTCCGCCGAGATCATAGGGAGAGAAAACTTGAATCTCTTAGGTCTATGACGTAGCAGTTATTGACCAGAAGTAAACGCTGGAACCCCACTGACTGATAAGGCTGAACAGAAGTCTGCCAAGCACTGACTCAACCAGCTCAGTTTACAGAGGAGGGAAGTATAGGGAAGGAAGTTAAGGGACCGTGCAAGGCAAACACAGCTGAGTTTGTCACATCAGGTCTCCCTTGGCAAAACTGCAAAGCTACCCAGATATTTCACCCGTAGCCATTCATATTTTAGTGAGAATTATGTTCAACCAAAGACTCAGCTGCTTGTCTCTCAGCTACATTTAGTTACATGAGAGAATGGAATCTTGCACAGGGTAGAGGAGGTGGGTAGACCCACAGGAAGAAGTATCAGGTGTTCTAGGTATAGACAAACTGTAATGAATTGCCCAGATGAGTGTTGAGCATTGTATATTCAGAAAACTACAGGAAGGCAGTTGTCACCCCTAGTGTGTGTAGAAGGGACCATTAGTGTTAGAATTTGACCAATATTTATTGAGGATCTTTTGTGTCCTCATAACTTATGTAATCCTCACAACAACCCTGTAAAGTAATTATTCCTATTTTCTAGCTGAGGAAATGGAAGTTTAGAGAGGGTAAGTCATTTTTCCAAAGTCACACAGCTTGTCAGTAGGGAGGGCTGGGAAACCCATCAAGCCTACTGTGCTTTTCACTGAGCCATAGTGTCTCTGGGAAATATCATTCCAAAGAGGCTGTGTGTCATTCTTGGGAAGTTGTGCTTGTCATCTATGTAACAGCTCGTTTGGATTCTCAGTACTTTAATTTAGAACCCAGGAAGGTCAGTTTTTTTTTTATTTATTTGGTAAAGAGTGGGCCTTATTAATCTATAAAAGTCGCAGGTCAAATTTCCTTTGGCCACTCAGAGCTCAGAGGGTCAAATTGGTTTTACTGCATCCTGTTCTTAAGAAAAGTGTAAGGAGAAACAGAATGCAATGAAAATCAACAGTGAGTAAGGAGTGATTGATGTGTGTGTTGGCATGCCTACAGCATGCAGAAGTTCCTGGGCCAGGGATAAAATCAGCCACAGCAGTGACAATGCTGAATCCTTAACAACTAGCCTACCAGGGAACTAATAATTATAGTTTTGATAGATTCCTCATGGCTTTTTTTTTTTTCCAATTCAAATTTCTTAACTTTTTCTGGGCTTTTATAGAGCATGGCAGTGGTGGGAAAGGGGTTTGATGCTGGAGAGGAGCAGAATTACCTCCCCTCGCCACTCCCAGGGAGTCAGCCATGGACAGTCCCAAAAAGATGGGAACTAGAAAATAAGGCTGGAGCAGGCTCTCCTAGCCTGGTGGGAAGAGGAGGAAGGCTGTGGGGAAGAAAAAAATTCCATGGGGGCAGACCCAAGGCACTGGCCTGAGACCAGAGATAAATAGTCCAGAGCTGGCAAGGAAAACTAGCTGAAGTCTGGGAGTCAGATAGGCTGGTATTTAAGTCCAGGCCTGTCTTTACAAGCTAGGTGAGTCTGGGTAAGCTATTGACCCTTTTGAGCCTCATTTTCCTCATCTATAAAATGAAGCTGATACACACACACACACACACTTGGCTTATTAGGCTCTTGTCAAAATTCATAGTATATCACTATCTTAGGACATGGTCCTCAATAATTAATATTTGGCCAGATGTTGTCTAGCAGAGAAAAGGTGACATTTCTGCTTTCCTTAATCCATGAGGCTAGAAAGCAGAAGATTGAACTGAGAAACGAATCATTTCTCTCTAGAGGTCTCAGTGAGGAGGTTGACAACCAGCATTGAAGAAATTCTTCCTCTCATTTCCTGAAGTTTCTGTCTTCTTGTGAACAAACCAGCAAGCAAAACTGAAATGTTTCAAGGGGCGACTGCAAACATGATCATTTCTTTTGTTCTGAGAAATCATTTCAACCCACATGACTTCACTGGGCTACTGGATATGTTTGCTTCCAATTATATTTGCTTGGGGCAAAATTCAGAATTACGGGAGAGTTGAATGTCTCTTAGGTTCTTTGCTGTATTTGAAGAGTAGGAGAACCTCTGCCAGGAGACCTCGCAGCTACATTTAGAATTTGTTTTCACTGTCACTGCTCCCCAAAGCTGGGTTTCTTATTAGTTTTCAAGTGAGTTTGTTTTCACAAAGTCTGTTTGTGTGTGATGGGGTCTGATAAGGCCTCCCTACAAAGAAGAACAACATTCTGAAGTCTGACTTGCTTTTAGAAATCCTTGGCCCTACATTGAAGTTGGAGGCATATTTATATTTGGGGTTTAAAAGGCCCAGCTGAGACTTGGTAAACAAGCAAATGAACATGGGACTGGACCCCAAGAAGAATTGCAGCTTTGATAAATGGCAACCTGATTTGGAAAAGAGATGCCTTTATTTCAACACTATTGAAGCCAAGTTGCCTGGAATGAAGGTTTTGCAATAGGTTCCCAAGCTGACCACACGAAGTGGGGCTCTGAATTACAAAGGATCCTTTCATTTACCACTAAATCAATCCCTTATCAAAGTGGGGCCAGCTTCTGAAAGAAGAGTTTCATATTGAAAAGAGAAATTTATTTGCAAGAACTCATCAAATCTATTATATAATTCTGAAGAATTTGCCTTTAGGTCAACATTACTGGTATTTGAACTAACCTCATAATGCCTTAAACATAGAAGGATTCAATTTTGTTTTACTCATTTTGGATCTGGAATTTTGGAGAAGCCCCAGTGTTGCTGGAACGTGTTCCCAATGTTCAATTTAAATACATGATTTATCTTCTGTGTAACAGTACAACCTTGTACAAGTAACAATCATTTGAATTATAAACAGCTTTTGCTCATTTGTGGCTTCAAAGAAGGAATGAGTCAAAATGGCTAAGTTCAAGGTATGCAGCCTTCTTATCCTTTTTGTTTGTCCCTTACTAATCAAGGGGAGGGTAGTTACCTGCTTTGGGTTGCAGCCCATTCTCCAGCTTCCCTGTGCGGGAGGGGGTGGGAGGTGGTGGCTGAGAGCTGCAGATGACCGTCTCCTGCACATCTAACAGTTACGGGGTGCTGACCTTGCGTCAGGCACTGAACGAGACCCTAGAGATTCACAAGTAAGTAGAAACAGGTACAATCCAATAGAGAGTCCAGAAATAAATCCACACCTATATGGTCGACTAATCTCTTTTTGAGGTAAAATCGACATATAGAATTAATCTCCTGTGTGTGACATAAAAATTTGATATTTGTGGAGACTGTGAAATGTTGTTATCATCCATATGGTCAACTTATATTTGACAAGGGCAGCAAGATTAAACATTGGGGGAGCTCCCACTGTGGTGCAACAGGATCAGTGTGTTGGGAGAGTTGGGACACAGTTTTGATCCTGACCTGGCACAGTGCGTTAAAGACCTGGCACCGCCTCAGCTGTGGCTTAGGTTGCGAGAGCAGCTCAGATCTGATCCCTGGCCCAGGAGCTACATATGCTGTGGGACAGCCAAAAATTAAAAAGAAAGAAAGAAGGAATAAACAATGGGGAAAAGGTAGTATCTTCAGTAAATGCTGTTGGGAAAACTGGATATCTATGTGCAGAAGAGTGAAATTGGACCCTTGTCATACACCATAGACAAAAATTAACTTGAAATGGAACAAAGTTAAATTTAAGACCTGAAACCATAAAACCTCTAGATGAAATTTTCTTCTAGGGAAAAAACTCCTTTACATTGATCTTGCTAATGGTTTTTTTTAAAGATATGACATCAAAGACAGAGGCAACCAAAGTAAAAATAAACTATTGGGACTATATCAAACTAAAAAGCTTCTGAATAGCAAAGGAAACAACAAAATGATAAGATAACCCATGGAATGGGAGAAGATATTTGCAAAGCATATATCTGATAAAAGTTGAATATCTAAAATATAAGAAATTCATATAACTCAATAGAAAAAAAAACCCCGAAAAACTCCAACCCCCCAAATAAACCATATAACCCAATTAAAAAATGGGCAAAGGACCTGAGCAGACAATTTTCCAAGGAAGACATACAGATGGGCAACAGGTACATGAAAGGTGTTCAACTTCACAGTAACCATCAGGGAAATGCAAATCAAAATCACAATGGGATGTCACTTCACACCTGTCAGGAAGGCTATGGTCAAGAAAAGAAAGTGTTGGCGAGGCTGTGGAGAAAAGGGAACTCTTGTACATTGTTAGTGAGAATGTTAACTGGTGCAGCCATTATGGAAAACAATATGGAGACTCCTCAAAAAATGAAAAATAGAACTATTGTACAATCCAGTAATTCCACTTCTGGATTTATACCCAAAGAAAAAGAAATCACTATCTTGAAGAAATATCTGCATCCCCTGTACATTGCAACATTCCTCACAATAGCCTAGATGTGGAAACAATCCACATGTTAACAGATTATTGGATAATGTGTCATTAATATACAATGAAATATTACTCAGCCACAAAAAGGAAATCCTTTATTTGCAAAAACATGGATGAACCTTGGGGGCATTACGCTACATGGAATACATTAAAAAGAGAAAGGCAAATACTGTACGATCTCAATTATATGTAGAACTAATAAAAGTGGAACAACATTTGCCAAAGGCTGGGAGATGGAGGAGATGGGGAGATGTTGATATTTGTCAAAGGATGCAAACTTTCAGTTGTAAATTAACTAAGTTCTGGACATATGTGTACACATGGTGACTATAGTTAATAATACTGTTTGTGCTGTATATTTGAAGTTTGCTAAGAGAGAAGGTCTTAATTTTTATCATACACAAAAATATGGTAACTATGTGAGGTAATGTGTTAACTTGTTTGTGGTAGTCATTTCATAATGTGTACATATATCAAATCAGGATGTTGTACATATTTTAAAAAAGGACTAGGTATAGTCCTTGCCCTCAAAAAACTCACAGTCTAGTTGGAGAACCCCACATTAATCAGACACTCATGATAACTCTATTTATGAGCTGATGTGTTATGAAGGGAAAGCAATTGATGTTGGAGAGTTTTAATGGGAAACGTGAACTAGTTGGAGGCTCCTGGAAGGCTGAGATCTGAAGGATGATACTCAATAGGTGAAACCAGGTTGCCTGGAGAGAAGGGGTGAGGTGATGATGATGGGATGCTCCAGGAAGAGGAGACAGCCTGGATGCAGGAGTACTTGGCTTCATGGGAATCCCATATAGGTTATGGAACAGCCTTCTTACCCATGGAAGTTACCAGCTTAACACTCCTGCCCAACTCCTACCTGTCAATCAAAGACCATTCCAAAAGTTGCATCTTTTGTGAAGCTTTCTTCAAACCCTACAGTCAGAGAGAATTAGTCCCATGCTAGGGCTTCTATTCTATGTCTGATAGAGTGCTGTGAAGACCCTGTGCTTTGATTCCGAGAGGCAGTTTATGGCCAGGGAGCCAGGCTTTCTGCTTTCAAACCTGACTCCACTGTTAACTTTCCACGTTACCTTCAACAAGCTGCTTAATATCTCTGTGTTTCAGTTTTGCCATTTGTAAAATGGAGACAGTGATAGTACCTTTCTCACTGGTTAGATGGGAGGGTTGTGAGAGTTAGTACACACAAGGTGCCTAGCTCAGTGCCCAGCACATAGGGAAACCCCACCAATGTAACGGATTCTTGTGAGCTCTGAGCATGTCTGTTTCCTTGTGAGCCTTGCCCAAGTGCTCAGAACTGGCTGGAAACTCTACCCATATCTCTTCACACCTGGTTCAGTGTTCGTCCTGGTATTTCAGGATGCCTTCAATCACAGTGCCTCTAGAATTTTATGTGTATTTGAATAAACAGGGAATCTTGTTAAAATGCAGATGCTGATTCAATTGGTGGGGCCTGAGCTTCTGCTTTTACAATAAGCTCCCAGGTGATGCCCATGCATCTGGTCTGTGGGCACGCTTTGAATAGTGAGCATCTAGACCAACCTCAGTGAGACCTCTGACGCTACCTGAGTCTCTGGAAAAGAAAGACGATTCTATGGAAGGAGGAGGGACTTGCTCTAAGACATCTGCCCCTGGTACTGCTGAGCATGGTGGTCTGGCCCAGGGCCCCATAGTAGCTTCTTGGTCCATGTGAGGAAACTATCAGGCTACCATCATCGGTTCAGTTTGTAAGGATTGTTATCAGTCCAGGGGACTAGGGAGGAATTTCAGGCTAGCGAGCTGGAAATTCAGCTAAGAGTGGATATTCAATTGAACTCTTGAGTCTAAAATCTGTGGAGCAGGCCAGCAGGCTAGAAACTCAGGCGGGATTTCTTGAGACAGAATTCCTCTTTCTCTGGGAAACTTTTGTGTCTGCTTTAAGGCCTTCAATCGGTTGGATAAACCTCACCTACATTATTGAGGATAGTCTACTGAAAAACAATTGCTTGTAAAGGTTAATCGCATCTACAAAATGTCACAGCAGAATCTAGACTAGTATTTGGCCAAACAACTGGGTCTCTTAACCTAGCCAAGCTGACACAAAGAAAGCTCTATTGCAAGGGCCAACAAGAGTGGCCTGTTCTGCGTCATATTATGAAACCCATCTTCTTTCTGTAGCAAAAACCTCCATGCGCCTGAGCTCTTTCTTGTTGTTTGAGGGGGCAGCATTTTAGTTGGGAGTTGCCCATGACTATGGTTAGTGCCCTGTTATACCCAACTTGAACACAACTGACCAACTTTTTGGCATCAGAGGCTAAGTCTTTTAGTGAAAAACAAGAAAGTGACTCCGATTTGAATAGTACTTGCCTTGGATTACCAAACACCATAGCTGTTTCTGTGGGGCCCTACCACCAGATTGTAAGCAGTGGGCAGTTCCCTCCAAGAGGTGTTGGACAACTTCTAAGACCCTTGCTGTAGCCATGACCAGTTCTGGTCACAGAGCAGAGGTGAACAAGTGCTCTGCAGTCCTCCGCAAATGGCCACTGAGAAAACACCATGCTGGGGGCGGTGGTAGCTAGCATGTTCAAAGGTTCACACTTATCTTTGTACAGCTTTCCCAATGCACTTTTCAGCATGTGATTTTATTTCCAATATAATCTGGCAGATAGACAAGGTAAAGATTGTTGACCCATTTCCACCCCCCCCCCCCGTGAATGTGATGAAATGGTACCATCTCTTGGTTCAGTTGCCTTAGGCTGGATGGCAAAAAGGAAAGTGCACTGCTGTGGAATCTTGGTGGGCTCGAGTTGGAATTCCTGCTCCCTTCTTACCAGTTGAGTGAACTTTGATAAGTTACTTCAGCTCTTTGAGCCCCAGTTTCCATATCTGCCATAATTACCTTGAATGTTTGAGATGAGGATTACATGCAGCTCAGTGTCTGTCATCTAGCAGGTGCTTAAAAAATGGTGATGACTTTTTAGTAGTACTGTAGTAGACATGCACTGGGGTGCTGCCTTCTCTGGCAGGTGCTTTTACCCACAGCCCTTGATGAGTTGCCTGTGTCTGTACTGTGTGATTTACCACTTAGTCACAGCTAATTGGGTGAAGGAAGGTTGCCTGATCCAGGGTGGACTTGGCTTCTGGAAATTTGGGATTGGACCATTGAGTAACTGAGCCATTGAGCTGTAGGGAACTGAACTGGAGGCCATTTGGTCTTGGGGACTAAGGCAATCAGGATGATTACTGGACAGGCCAAGGTAGTGGCAGAGGAAGCCCTGTAATGAAGAGGTAGGAGCAAGGGAACAGAGGCACAGGGAGAAGGGATGGGTCATGCAGCCCTTGAAAGATGGAGCCACAGTTCTTTATACTCTATTTATTTCTATGAAGGCAGGTAGGTTGTTTGCTGCCCTTGAATTTTATGGGACCTGTATGAGTCAGCCTCCCTTCTCCTGGGCTGGCTTGAGTGGATATCTGTTCCTTGTCATGAGAAGATACATGATGAGAACCAAAGAGATGAAGAAATGGAGGTTTTGAGAGGTGCAGTGAGTTGGTGAGCTCATTCTCTTGCTCTTTGCTGCCTTGTAAGATCCTTTATCTGCAAGTACAGTTGTTACATCAGTGATTCTCTTGTCTCGGCGGCTAACTTGCTTGGGGAAGGTGTGCCCTGTAACAGACATGGTGCTAACACAGCCCTTTCCCTTGCTGACTTCTGCGTCCCTCTGGGTTCTTACACAGCTACTCTCCCAGGCTCAGCTCAGAGTAATGGAAGGGCCTCTGGTCCTTTCCTCCTGGAGTTGGCCTTGCTGTCTATGTATCTCTGAAGAGAAGTTACTGGGGTTAGTGGAGATGGATCCCAGGGGATATAGTTCATTTTGGCTCCCACTCAGGGAAATAATCAGGCTTGGAAGTCAATTTCTCTGAACTTTTGGTTCAGATTGTGGACCAAAGTAGATAATCTGGGACCTGACTGTAAAGAAAGCTCTGGGGAAGTCCCCATGGCAAGTGTTCCTGAGAAGGCTTGTCTAAACTTAGAGCTTACCTATGGGCATCCTGGGGGCTGGAGTGTTGAGAGAGTCTGGGTACCACCTCAGAGGCACTTGGCTGTCATGTGGGCCAGCATCCCATGCAAGCTGTCTAGAATATTGCTTCCCAAATGTGAGGGCGTCGAAGGGCTGGATACATCAGAATTACAGAGGTGCTTGTTAACATACAAATCCCTGAATCTCTTCCTGATTCAGGATGCTGGGATTCAGCTTGGGAAACTCTGGTTTTAACAAGTACCAGATGGTTCTGATCTTCAGCCAGGATGCAATCTACCCTCAGATAGATGGCCTTGTTGATGTCAATCCAAAATGGTCTTGCTGAAAAATACAATGCATGAAAACTGAGTCTAATCCCCTACTCTTATAAACAGATGCGGCTATGGGTGAATTGTGAGCCCCCAACATTCATGTGTTGACATCTTCACCCCCAGAACCTCACAATGGGAACTTACTTGGAAATAGGGCCATTGCAATGTAATTGGTTAAGATGAGGTCATACTGGAATTGAGTGGGGCCTTCATCCAAAAAGCCAGTATTCTTATTAAAACAGGAATATGGGACCCAGAAGCAGATGCATACAGATAATGTGAAGACATGCAGGGAGAAATCAGGGAACACTGGAGCTACAAGAAGCTGGAAGAGGCAGGGAAAGAATCTTCTCCCACAGGTTTCAGGGCAAGTGTGGCCTTGCCATCACCTTGATCTAGTCTTCCAGGCTTCAGAACTGTGGAACAATACCTTTCCATTATTCTAAGCCCTATAGTGTGTGGTGCTTTATTAATGGCAACCCTAGGAAATTAATACAGTCGCTTTTAACTTTTTCTTTTTAATATCAGCTACTTTCCACTCTGTTCTTCTGCATTGCTCTGTTTGCACTCTTGGGTGTGAAGTGAAGATTCCATAGGGCTGGGGTGTAACCTCTGGGAGTGTCCCTTGTGACTAGGGTGGGGTGTTTAGGGTGTAAGAGTCCTGGAATGTGACAGAGCCCCATGAAGTCAGAGAGAAGCTAAAACCTAAATGTAGAAAAGGCAGGTTGCTTCTCTCCTTTATGATTCTGACCAGACACATTAACAAAATGCTGATTCTCTACATTTGGAGTTTGTGATTATAGGTAGGAGAGGGCCCTTTATGTCTGTGTCCAGATAAATTCATAGCACAGAGGTTAGCATCAGGGCTCTGGAGCCAAACTGCTGGTATTTGGGTCTTGCAAGCTGTGTGGCTTCGGGTGGGTCACCTGGACCAGCAACCCTCAGTATTTTGGGGTGCATGGGAGTCACCTGCGGGGCCAGCTGAACTTCACTGCGGGCCCTGCCCCTGATTCAGTAGGTCCAGGATGGGGCCTGAGAACGTTCATTTCCAACAAATTCCAGGCACTGTTAATTCTGCTGGCCCCAGGGACCGCACTCTGAGAACTGCTAACCCAATTTCTCTTAGTCTCTGTTTTCCCATCAGTGAAGTGGGGTCCATGGTGCGCCTAAATTACAGAGTTCTTGGGAGGATTGAGGGGATGGATGTAAAGCACTTACCATGTTGCTAGGCATAGAGCTCGGTAAACTTCAGTGATCGGTGGATGTAATGAACACAAATTGAAGCCCTCTGCTTGCTTGCTAAGTTGCTCCCAAGATTAAGGAGAAATTACATATTGGAAGGAAAAACAACAGAATGTTTCAGAGTCAGGAAACACTCTAAGGTCATTATGGATGGGGTACAGAGAATGGTCACCTCCTCTTGGGGCTCTCAGAGAGGTTCATTTTCCTCCTAAAACCAACTTCTTGCTGTGCCTAGCTGAGGTCTTTGGCAGGGGCGGGATCAGAAGGGGAGAAGAGGAGGTGGGTCTCACCCTCTGGTTCATCAAGCAGAGCCCTGACTGTCATGCTCAGGAGTTTGGGAGCCTCGCGCTGCCCAGGCCCGCAGCTGGCAGCCTCTGCTACTCCACGCAGGGCCCTGCCCAACCGTTCAGAAAACATTCCATGTTCTGTGCCCTTTCCCACACTCCCAGCTGAAGACAGTGATTGTTTTGGTGTTTAAGCGTCAAGTGTTGGGACCTCTTAGAAGCCACTGTATATGTTTGCCCTGTGTCTCCTCCAGGCTCGGCTGAGCCCAGAGAAGTGGACGGTTAATGGGTTGGCCTTCCTAACTCAATATGACATCCTGGCACGAAGTCTTCTCATTAGCTTGGTTCTTGGGATTCCAGCTTCAGAAGCAAGACTGTTTATGATGATAAATAATGCTTTGTCTCTGGGATTCTGGCCCCATCAGAAGGCTGGGGGCTCTGGTTGGGAGCTGCTGGCTTGTTGCTAAGGTGCTTGGATCTTATCCAAGTTCACATTTTCTGGGGGTGGTGGAGAATAGCTAATGATTGCAAAGCTCTGAAAATGTATATGCTGCCTTCTTTCCAATACCACTTAAAAGCGCTTAATTACCAGGAGGAGGTTGTTTCTGGTTTTGCGTATCTTTTGCAGTAGTTGAACTCTGAAGGTAAAACTGGAGTCCTCTTTCTGTGTGTGTGTTGGTGGAAGCTTCCCCTTGCAACCTAGCGTGCCCTTCCTGAGAACTTACTATGTACAAAGTAGAATGTGAGAGGCAGGAGGAAAAGAAAGACTCTTCCAGTTTCCTTGGAGAGGGAGGAAGAGGTTATGATGTAAGGTACAGAGAAGGGAAGTTGACATTGGGAAGAGAAGATGTAAGACTTCTTGTTTTCTGTTTTCATGTTTTAAAGTTTTTCTTTCCCTAAAACAGGAATATTTCCCCCTTATCTATGATCTGCCGTCTCCTGCTATAGGACCATTTGGAAAATATTTCAAGAAAGCTTCCAGTAATAGCTCTTTGAAGCAAATTGCCTCTGAGTTACCCACCCTCTCCACCCCCCACCCACTCCCCCAAATCCTAGTTTGGTTGCACGAGTAGATTCACCACGTAAATTAGTGGGAAAACTCATTTGTTTTGTTGTCACTTATTGTGGGTCTTTTCCTCTCCAGTATTTCCACCTGAATGGGTTTTAGTGTATATTTATTTACTATATGTCTAGAATGTATAATTCCTGCAGGTAGGGACTTGCTCAGACTAGTCTGTCTTGGCAGCCAAATTGAAAAGGCCAAAATGAAATCATGGGGGCAATCATATAGCACATTATATACGTATAGCACTAAATCCAAATTTACTAGAACTTGGGAATACTCTCTGAAGCTAAATATTTTGTTAAGTACAAAGAAAAGCATGCCTGTTTTATAGTTCTGGATTGTGGGAAGTCAACTCATAATTTACTACCCGCCTCTCTATTTTATGAGATAGTACTGGCTAGAAAGAGCTTTAAAAACCAGGATTAACAAAGCTAAATCTCTATTTTATGAGATAGTACTGGCTAGAAAGAGCTTTAAAAACCAGGATTAACAAAGCTAAACATGGTCTTTACCACATAAGCCATCCATCGTACTTTTAGGTATTTACCCAAATAAGCTGAAGATTTATGTCCACACAAAAAACTGCAAACAAATAGTTACAGCAGCTCTTTCATTATTGCCAAAATTGGAAGCAACTAAGATGTCCTTCAAGGGGTGAAGAGATAAACCCTACTACATCCATGTAATGGAATATTATTCAGGGTTAAAAAGTCATGCACTATCAAGCCACAAAATGCATATTTCTAAGTAAAAGAAGCCAGTCTGAAAAAGGCTACATACCATATCATTTCAACTATACGACATTCTGGGAAAGGAAAAACAAGAGAGACAGGGTAAAAACATCAGTGTCTGCCTTAAGTTAGGAAAGAGGGGACAGGAATTTTCAGGGGCAGCACAGGGGATATTTAGGGCAGTGAAACTGCTCTGTATGATCCTAGGATATGAAGGGACTCCACCATGGCATAAACTCCTGCTTGCTCTGTGCCAGGCCAGTCAGACAAAAGCCTGTGTCACTCGGCTTCCTGGTCTCTGTGACCTTCCTGTCAGCATCTCTGTAGGCTGCCATCTTGGATGGCCCTTTGGTGGCTTTTGCTGTTTTTTTTTTGCTTTTTGGGTTTTTTTATTCCTGAACTTGACTACCTACCTTTCACTCAAATCTAGAATCGGTCTGGTGATCAGTTATGCTTTGGGGTAACCTGGCTTTGGCCCAGGCCCTGTTTGGGGGCCATGCCATCTCAGGGCTGGTGATCCCTTGCTCTGCAGTGATACAACAGGAGGTCTGTCCATCCCAGTCTCCTGTGCCCATTCTCGTCAGCCTTTTTAGAGGTAGAAACTCATTCCATATATTCCCTACAAGTTCTTGCCTCAGCCTGAACCTTTCTCTGCTGAGCAGATTCTGAGGTCCTTTTCTCAGTGGTCTTCCTGGAGTCGTCAGTAGTAAACTGAATGGTTAGATGCTCACTGCTTCTTCTCAGCTGGGAATAGTAGCGGGGAATAAAAGACTTTGCAAAAAACAAACAAACAAAAAAAACTTTTGCATCAAGACAGATGAGTCAGAATATTGGCTCTGCTCCTGACTAGGTGACCTGAAATACATTCTTTAGCCGCTATGAGCATCTCTTAAGACCCCACTCTGAAATGGAACTGCATTACTGACCTTGCAGCTGTGGAATTGTATTGCCTTCCTTGGGGGTTATCGTGAGGAACAGAGTTACACAAAAGTGCCTGATATGCATAGTGAGCAACACCTGTTACCTCTTGCTGACACATATGATCACTTCCCTCAGAGGGGCCAAGCGCCTTGTGGGACAGCTTCCCCTACTTGGAACTGTTGAAGCCATTTCTTCTCTTCTTTTGTAGAGCTAAGCCTCTTTTGCTTTTTTTTTTTTTTTTTTTGTCTTTTTGCTATTTTTTGGGCCGCTCCCACGGCATATGGAGGTTCCCACGCTAGGCGTCCAATCAGAGCTATAGCCACTGGCCTACGCCAGAGCCACAGCAACTCGGGATCCTAGCCGCATCTGCAACCTACACCATAGCTCACGGCAACGCCGGATCTTTCACTCACTGAGCAAGGGCAGGGACCGAACCCGAAACCTCATGGTTCCTAGTCGGATTCGTTAACCACTGTGCCACGACGGGAACTCCCTCTTTTGCTTTAGATTGAGGTAAAGCACACACCCAGGCTCAGGTTCCCACTCTGCCACTCCCTGGATGTATGACTTGGGTGAGCTGTTGGTCTCTCTCAGCTGCTGTTTTCTCACTTGTGAAATGAAAATAACAATATATCCCCTTATAATTTTTGGGAGAATAAGAAGCAAAGTATGTAAAATGGCCAGGGCAGTGCTTGGATCAAATCTATCATGTGATATTGAGTACATGCCCCTCTCGTCTCGGATCGTAAGTCCTCTGCAGGCAGGGACATGTCCCAGTCACTGCTGGCCCAGGGTTGGCAGGAAGAGGGGCTTCAGCAGTTGGTGATGGGAATTCTTCTTTCCCCGGTTCTCAGGAGATTTGGCTTGAAGTCTGTAACATTAAGGTCCGATAGCAACTTAAAAGATAAACAACCCCAGAATAGGTTTCTTCGGCATTAAACAGAGCAACTTTCGAATGGGTCATGTAGGAAAAAACAAAAATCTTCACTATGTTGTATAGAGGAAGGCTCACAGGATATGGTTCACTCTGGAAAGATGTACTGGGGATTTCAAACTGAAGGCAAATACATTCATAGTAAAAACATTACATATGATCTGCTAATTAAAAAAAAAAAAAAAGAAAACAGTGTCAAACAAAAACACTCGGATAATCATATCCCTGTAAACCTCACTCGGAGGCTCGGTTTCCGTTTTTCCAAAGTTTCAGGGCTGGATTAGTCCATGGGCCTCACAGACTTTGATAAGATGTTGGCCTTCCCCCTAAATAGAGGGGAAAGCCACTAGTGTTTTAAGCAAGAGTAGGCCATGATCTGATTTATGTTTTTTACAGCCTAGACTTTTCCTCACCTTTCCTGTGCTATTACTGTTCTCCATCCTGCCTTTTGTGCTTTATCTCCTGTCAGTTTTTCTTTCTACAGAGCCCCCGTCCCACTCTAGCCTCCCTTCTCTGAACGCAGAGCATTTGCTGGGATCCTAATCGCATTCTGCCCCATGACACGACCTGCTATTATTATCTTCCGCACATGTTCATTCATTCATTCGACAAGCATGTATTGAACAGCTGCAGTGTGTTAAGTGCTAGGGACATGGAGATGATTAGGACAGGTCTCTGCTTCCCAGGAGCCTACAGCCTGAGGGGGGGGGCAGGGAGCAGGGGGGACAGCTATATAAACAAATCACTGGGGGCCGTGGAGTAAGCCAGTGATAAGCATGGCAGGGTTTTATGAGATCCAAGATAAAGGGAGGGGGAATGAGGCAGGGTGGACAGGGCCGGGGGTAGGGGGGGAGACTTCCTGCAGAGAGGAGGCCGGACTGGGAGGGAGGGTGAAGGGATGGGATGAGAGGGGTGGAGGGAAGCAAAGGATGGGCAGAAAGAGGAGGCGGAGGGACTGCGAGCAGCATCTAGTGAAAGGCTGAGAAGAGTAGATGAGGCCACTACTCATCTACTCATCATGGCACAAAACAAACAACGCAACACCCAGGATACCTGCCGTCTCCTAGGGGAACTGAGCCAGGTGACCACCACGGCTATGTGGGTGTCATTGATTTCTTCACTGAAATGCCACCCTGGGGATACCACAGGGAGCAAAACAAACACACTCTGTGCTCAGGGCCTGTAAAAGACTAGCTGATGGCCTGGTGGAGACCAGGTATTGGGGGAGCGGGCGGGGGGCGGGGGCGGGGGGCAGAAAAGAGCCTTGACCCAGCTTCAGGGCCCAGGGAAGGCTTCCTGGAAGCGGTGTCCTCTGGTCAGCTCCCCTTCTCAGATTTTAAGGAGGAGTGAGAAAGGTGTGTGCAGAGAGAGAGAGAGAACACCATCACCTTTCTTCTGAAACCCTCAGCCTCCCAGGCCCAAGAAATGAAACCCCAGGCCCAGACTGGAGGAAAAGATGGAAAATAGGCTGGAAAAGGCCTGCAGAGCAATGCTGGTTGTTCTGTGGTCTTCCTGGCCGTCCCCTGGAACATGGGCCTGTTTTGCAAACACAGCAAGTTAGGTCAAATATGTGCGGTTTGGCCCTGGCTCAGCCAACCCAACTCTCTAAGCAAATAGCAAAACTTTTTTTCTCTTTTTTTCCTAAACGCAATTTTCTCTGGGTGCATAATTTATAGAACTCCAGCGAACTGCAGTTTGGCTTTCTTCCCAAGAAGGGAAAACATCTCCTCAGATTTTCCACACACCCGCCTCATTCTGCTGGCTGCTGGCCAAGACTTCCCAGGAGGGTGGGGGCAGGGCTCCTGCCACTCTGGAGAAAGGCAGGGGTGTACCACCACCCGGAGCAGTGTGGGCAGCGATCCCAGGGGTCGTGGCCACCGTGGTGCTGGTGGGCGTTCATAACAGGGGTAGGAGGGAGGTCAGGAAACTGTGCCAACAGCAGGGCTGCTAGAAAACTACGCTGGGGACCAGTCGACCCAGGAAGAGCCTGCCACTGTTGACAAAGCATCTTCTCATCTCGCCTGAGTCTCCCAACAGCTCCACGAGGAGGGTAGGACACATATAATTACTATTCCCATGTAACCGATGAATTGCTAAAAGGGGGAACAGGTCACTTGAAATTAGCCTGACTCAAGTTAGAATCCCTCCTCTGCCACTGAGTGACCTTGGGCAACTTGCAAAACCTCGTGCAGTCTCATCTGTTTTAGCAGGAACAATGACAGCGTTTCCCCGAAGGGGCTGTGCTGAGGGTTGAATGAGGTACAGCATGTAAGGAGCCCACTCCATGCCCGGCCCCAGCGGATGCTCTCTTGCTTCAATTACAATGGCTGGAGAGGTTTCCTGAGTCCTGGGGGCACTGCTGGGACTGCGACCCGGTGTTTGGACTCTCAGCACGGCCTTTTATGCTGCCTGTCACCCGTGTGCCCATGGGCCCAGCCCATCCTGAAGCAGAGGCTGCAAGCTTTCCTTTGCATTCTTAGCTGAGAGATCCTGGCTGGGAGCTGAGGAGTCCTGAGGTCCAGTAGGTCAGTCCTTAAGTCCAAATGCCTGTCATGCTCTGTGGGGGCAAATAGCTTTAGAAACTGCATAGCTCGTGAAACTTAAGCTTCAGAACATGAGCTCCAGTTCACAATCAGCCTGTTTCCTCTTATAGTCAAGGGCGAGCATCCAGATCCCCCTTCATTTATCATTGTCATTGCTGCTCAGAAAGGTCAGTGAGCATTCCTCTCGGTTGCTTCCAGCCACTTGGCTCTGGGCAGTGATTCCCACAGAGAGACTTAGAGGCTCTGAGCCTTACACATAGTAGGCATTCAAGAATGTTTGCTGGGAAGTGCTCAGGCAGTGCCCCCATTAGGGGTGGGAAGTTTGTGTCATCACAGCATATATAGAAACAGCATTTCCCCATCTGGACCAGTTCAGTAGGTCCTCTGTTATAGACCCGGAGTGTTCCCCCAAGGAAAATTCTACAGACTGTACATATATTTTCTCTGCCTGGCCCTCCCCTCCTCCATGGCTGGCTCCTTACTCAATCCTCAGTCTAAATGTTGCTTGCACAGGGGCCTTGTCTGACCATGCCCTCAAAGGTGACCCTCCCTGACTCACCCAAGGAGTATCTCTCATCATCTTTCATGGTTCTCACTGCCTCAAGAGATTTGTTTATTGTCTTCATGACTGGAACGGGAGCTCCGTGAGAGCAGGACTGAGTCTGTCTTGGTCACTGCGGTAGCTCCAGAGCCTGGCATACAGCCGGAGCACAATAATTATTTGTTTAATGGATAAAAGAAACAAGCTTAAGATCATGGGATCCAATGCCTTCATTTTGCAGAAAAGTGAGACCCAGAAGGGTTTTAAAAGTTAGTTGCCCAATATCAGTCCACTTGCCCCAGACACCCCTGCTGTGAGCTTTCCCCCAGTAGCTTCTTTCTTAATTCTCAAGGGTCTCTGGAACCAACAAATGGTAATGGCCTGCCTTTCTGTCTAGGAAGGACAATTTTCTGTTTCGGAAGATCTACAACACCAAAAATATCCGATGTGCACTCCAATAAGCTAAAGGACAGTTTGCTCACTTGGGCTGAAAATGGAAAACACACAGATGCACAAAGAACATTCTGAAAAGAAATTCAAATAGGCTAACATGTGGGTAAGGAATGAGCACATAAAGTGACGTCATCTTGTCAGGAGTCAGCCTGCCAGGGAAACGCGGTAACTGCGTTGTATCTGCGGAGGTGGGAGGAGACGCTTTCCCGTCTAGATTCTGGAGGAGGAATCGGGGGCGCGTGGAGCATCAGCTTGAGGGGTGTGGGCTGGTGGCTTCCTCATGGAGTAATTCCAGGACTAGCTCTGGGGAGGCTTGTAAAGGGTCCAGCACAACACCTGCTCAGTCCGGGGTAGCTCCGCTATCCTCCCTAAAGATGGATGATTCTAGCCGAGAACTCGCTTGCTTCTGAGTTTCACTGACTCCCACTGGTTTCCTCTTATTTATCTCAGGGGAGATGACAGGAGATGACTCACACCAAGCAGCAGAACGAGCCAGCGCTAGCTCTGGTAAAAGGTTATGCGGAGCAGTAAGGAGCTAATAATAATGATTATAACAGCCACTATTTCATTTATGCTTCAGTCTCTGAGTCCCAGGCAGTTTGCTAAGGGCTTAGGTGTATTATCTCATTCAAGTGTGTATAAGGTGGAACTATCTTTGTCCTGCTTAGTGCATAGGAGACAACTACTCAATCCTATGAGGAAGGAACTATTTTTATTTCTCTTTTACAAATGAGAGAGAGAGAGAGAGAGAAGACATATGGCGAGGTCAAGTGGCTTGCCCAAGGTTACCCAGCTGGTAAGGGACAGCCAGAATTCCAAATGGGGCACATGGTCTGAGTGCAAATGTGATATAAAGTGCAAAGAGTGATATGGTCCAGAAGGGGCAAGAGAGTGGAAGGAGCTTAAGAGACAAATGACTATGTACAAAATAAATAGGCTACCAGGATGGATTGTACTATACAGGAGATAGAGCCAATATTTTATAATAACTGTGTAAGTGGACTGAAACCTTTACAAATTGTGAGTCACTACAGTGTACATCTGAAAACATATTGTACATCAATGATACCTCAGTTAAAAAAGAGTTGATCTAGGAGGTTGGAGGTGACAGCCAAGGTAAATTAGAGGTGGTAGGGTTTTGGTACCTGGCGATTGCCGGTGTTATGTCTGTCTAGCCTCTTGCTTTTGCTAATTGACTACAACAAACATCTCCCAAGAATTCACAGGATGCATGGTTATAAATGAAAGGAAGTAGGTTTTAAGAGAACACACTGTCATAGTTATGAGGATCCAACGAAGGAAATTTCCAAGCACTGAGCATTCTGTGCTCTCAGCATGCCGCCTTGCCCCAAAACACAGGGACTGCATTTATTTGTCTTTGATTAAGTGAAAACGTGTGGAAGCCCCTGGAAGATCTTCCCCAGTGCCTGGTACAGAGTAGGCACTTGATTGATGGATACTTCCTTCTTACCTTTATTTCACTAATGCCTAGCTCAGTGCATGGCACACAGGAGATGCTTAATGTAGTAGTTCATTGCTTTTTGACTCCTAAGCACCTGTTACTTAATAAAAATGTTTATTGAAGCTTCGTGCTAAGCATTTCCAGGCACTATCACTCTGGCCCTAACACTTACCTAGTGAGTCAGTATAGTTAACCCCTCCATTTAACAATGAAGTTCCTTTAAGAGAACACAGGTCCACAGAGGTTTAATACTTGGCCCAAGGAAACTGAACTATCAAGCTGGTACATGGCAGACTCAGGGTTTGAATGGATGGGGTCTCAGAATCTCCTCTCCTGGTTTCCATAGTGACCAAGGAGGATGAATGTTACTAAGTTGCCAAAGCTCAATAAGCTTGACCTTGTAAGAAATCTTATTTCTTTCAAAAACTATCCATATCATCTCTTCTAATATTTCCATGGTTAATTCAACCTAGATTAATGTTTTAAACCATTGACCGATTTCTTAACCTACCCTCTTTCCCAATCTTCATATAATC
Source organism: Sus scrofa (assembly GCF_054392235.1). Lineage (NCBI taxonomy): Eukaryota > Metazoa > Chordata > Mammalia > Artiodactyla > Suidae > Sus > Sus scrofa. The sequence continues at coordinate 125,441,134 of NC_139396.1, read as the reverse complement.
TGATGCTTTTTTTGTGTGTGTGACTTCTCACTCTTCTAGTAGACCAGAGAGCGTTTCCAGGGGTACGCATGCTCCAGGTTGAGCAGAAATCTGGAAGAATCTGATACATTTCCTGGGAGAGGTAAGTTAGGAACTGCAGTTTGACTAGCAGAGGGAAATCTGGGGCCTGGATTTTATGGCTCTTCTTTCATTTATTCTCTACCCTTTCCCCATAAATCTTTCTTCACTTTATTTCCTGATAGAGTAGAATGGGGGCCCAATGCAGAGTTCAGAATATATAGTAGGTCCAAAGTGGGAAATACATGAATGACTGACTAGGTTAGTGGGTGAAATCTGGTCAGTGATGAGCAACAGCGACCTCTTGGAAAGGCCAATGGCCTGAGAGAGGCGAAGCGGGAGCTTTTATACTATAAAGGTGCTCTCTGGAGAAGGAGGCTACAGTCACAAAAGATACCACCACCTTAACACCTTCGTGAGTCCTTCCTAGCCCTTCTTAGGCTATTTGGATGCTGCTTGAAACTCCAAGTGTCAGTCAGTTTGGGAGCATCTTCTGCCACTAGAACTAGATACTCATCATAAGTTGGGAAGATAACTTGGAGGGCTCTAGAGATCTTCCAGTGCATTCTTCCCATTCCGCAGATAAGAAAATTGAGGTACAGAAAAGGAAAATGCATGACTCACGGTTACAGGATTGGTGGAATTGTTCATTGCCTGTCTAGCAGCCATTTCCCGCCTCATTCCTAGCAGAACCCCAAGTTGGTTTGCTATTGGGCAGCCATGGTTTCAGGGAAGACCTTACATACACTTCCCTGTTCCAAGAGAATGAATCTTGATTAGTTTGGGCCAGTCATGACAATGCTATCTTCTTTACCAATAATTGGTTTGGGGATGAGTGTGTGGTACAAGTCTAACTAATGAAACATGAAGGGGAACTTCCTGAGGGGGCTTTGGGAAAAGTTTTCCTTCATCTTAAAGAGCAATGACAGCAAAGGCAACAGTCTTAATCTCTATGGCTTTGGAGTTTGTTGTATAAGGACAGGATGCTTGGCATAATTGCAACCAAGAAGGGTCACTTCAAGGACAGATGCCAATAAACTGTGGGTGGTGAAAAACCTGAGCCCAGGATGGTGCTGCTGACCCACTGGATTAACCAGCCCCAAAACTTTTCTACTGCTGAACTTCCTGTCACATGAGATAACAAAATGTCCTTATTTAAAATAGTTGACCTGGATTTTCTGTTATCTGTTGCCCAATGCATATGGCCAGGAGGATCTTATTCACAATCCTGTGTTTAGGAGGCCCCATGGGGGTGGGCTGGAGTGATCCCTGTGACTCCTAGGAGGTAAAGGGGGAGTAAAGGAGTATTTGGGATTGTCAATGCAGTAGCAGCTGGATTGTGCTCCTGTAGAAACCTGGAGGCTCCCAGGAAGATCTTACAGGCAGACTTGGGATTTGGACCTGAACCTATAATCAGTAAGATGAGGGTTGGCTTCATGGGACAGGACATATAAAATAATGGTTTCCACCACAATATCTTATTCTCTTACACAATGCTGGTGGTAGCAGTTCCATAAATCAGCAGGCACTCTGATTCCTGCCATATCTCTGATCTATCATTTCTGGGGTGTAGCCCTCACCCTGAAGTCCAAGATGGATGTTGAGATCCACCATCACATCTGTACCCAGACAGCCAAATAGAAACAGCAAGAAGAAGTGTTCCCTCAGCCTTTAAAGGATGAAAGGGATTTTACTGTTTTTTGGTACTCCTTCTCATTTCCTTTCCTTCTTTTCTCTCTTCCTAGTGACACAGAGGCTCAAAGTAGATCATGAAGCCTGGTATATTTAAAATTTGGTCTTCTGATATAAATGCTCAGTAAATGTTTCTGAGAAGGGGAACATATGACCCCCTTTGGCTCCAGCTTCTAGGGGAAGGGTCACAACTCCCAATGCCCTACAGGACCATGTGGGATAAAATGAGGTGATGGGATAAAATAGTTTGATGTAAGGAAAATGCATTGTGACAGTTGTCAGTAACTGGAGAACACAGCCCCTGTGAAAAGAGGCATTGCTATTCAGCTCCAGCCAGTTGTTGTCAGGTGGGAATATAAATTCCATATTGTCAACTCTTCCATAATTCAATAGAAACCAAAAAAAAAATCTGTTTTATTGTTAAATATGATTTTAAAATAGTAGGTCAACATTATATATTTGTTGGGTGGGAAGCATCTTGAGGTCGAATTTTGTATCTGATTAATTCAGCAGGTGCAAATGGGTAATAAGGTTTTTCCAATTGCTTTCTTCCTCCCAGAACACTGAATGAAACATCTAGAACTGGTGAAAGACAAAAGTGTGTATGTCGCTTGTCATTTGTATTTTAATTGTTTCAGTGTTTCATTTCTCTCTTTCAAACTAGAGTAAAAGCAACTTGAAGGCAGAGAGTATGTCATCTATTACATCGGTCTCTTCCTTTTTAAGGAGAGTTCCCCCAAATTCCATATGACACTGTCACTTACAAATCTTTGGATAGAACATAGTTACATTTCTGGGTATCTGGGAAATTGGGTCAGTTGCTCAGCTAAAAACTGGGGTCCTATTAATGAAGGAGAAGGGATATTGGGGAGTCACCAGCAGTCACATGGCCCTGAAAACTAAGGGACACTGAACCTGGCAGGCACTGAACTCCATGCTATAGTAAATATCATGAATTGTGGGATGTCAGAATTAGAAGTGGTCATAGAGGCTTCTGGTCCACTTTACAGGCAGTACTTTGAGGACTGGAGTAGCGAAGGGACTTACCCAGAGTTACCCAATAAAAGCAGTCCTTCTAATTCTGTCTTGTGCCCAGTGTCTTCATTAGCGTTCAGCCTGATTCCTCCTGCCCTTGTGATGAATCCAGGCTTCCTCACCTTACTGCCCCCTCTGAACTCAGCACCATTGCACTTTCTTCCCTAATCAAGTCTCCACCTCTGTCTTTCTCAGTCCCTCCAGCCCAAAGTTTTCATCACAGGGAGGAACTTGTGTTGATTAGTAGAGGCTTCCAGGGATGGTTTCCCGTGGATATTTTGAGGGTTCAGTAGAAAAAAAAAATCACTGGGATTGATTAATGCAATCTGCTGTGATTGTTGCTCAAGCAATGGAGACTTTTAGGAGATTTTGTTATCTAAGCCCTGATTCCCTTTAGCAATGAGGAAAAAGCCTTCTTTGTGGCCATATTGATCAATGTCTGGCAGTCACGTGTGACAGCCTCGTTCCTAAAGCTGGGAAAATCTCCTACCTCCTCACAGCCATCAGGCAGGGGGTAGGTGGTAGTGTGACTTTTCACATATCAGGAGCTCAAGGCCATTCATCATCTGGTGCACAGACTGCAACAGGCCACTGGGGCAGCCCATCTGATCCTGTCTTGCATCAGAAAGATAACACTTATCACCACTCCACAGACTGAGCTTATAAAAATAGATGGGATTAGGCTGTGACTAGTGCCCTGGAGTCACCAAGGCGGTGAGGTTCCAGTGACAACTCTGGCACAAGCCAGGTGCTAAATATATCTTGCCCACAGTGAGGACAAGGACAGTGTCAGGGAGCACACCGGCCGCATGATCCTTCCAGTCACGAGGGGAGAAACCCCAAACACTCTGCCCTCAGTCTATTCCCGAACCAGGCTCAGGTCCAGACTGAGAATAGCTTCCCTGGCTCCTGGCCAAGTGTCCTACTCATGGTCCCCAGATAAGGCATCATGGGTCATATCCTGACAAGCATGTGGGCACCACGTGTGGAAGAGGTGGCAGGACTTCTGGGCGTGTATGGAGACAACTCTTTGGTTCAGGGAGAGCATACCTTCTACGTGCTTCATGGACTGTGGGAAATGGGGGAGACCCTGGGCTAAAGGCGGAGGGGTTTGGAAGAGCTCACCTCCCCCTGCACATCCACAAAAGGGGCCAATCTGGGTCACTCCCAAATGGATCCATGGCTGATTACTTGCATTTGGTCATATGTGCCTATTCTTGCCCTAGCATTTCATTTCTTTGAACAGCATGCATCTGTTACCAGCTCTGTTAAAATTTTAATTACATATTACATTATAACTTTTTTTTTTTTTCTTTTTAGGGCTGTGCCTTCGGTATACGGAAGGTTTCCAGGCTAGGGGTTGAATTGGAGCTGCCGCTGCTGGCCTATACCACAGCCACAGCAACGTGGGGTCTGAGCCTTGTCTGAGATGTACACCATAGCTCATAGCAATGTCGGATCCCTAACCCACTGGGCAAGGCCAGGGATGGAACCTACTGCATCCTCACGGATACCAGTCAGATTCACTTCTACAGCACCATTTTTATTATATCATTTTTATTATGAAACTTGAAACAATACAGAAGTTGGTTGAGGAAGAAAATGAGAATTTCCGTTTTTCCTTCTCTCTCTCCAGTTCTACTTGTCTCCAGGAGTAATTGCAGTCAACAGTTTGATATATATCTTGCATACTTTTTCTATGTGCATACCACACAGTACACCAAGGCCTCTGCATCACAATACACACACACACACAGAAGATAGTATAGTATAAAAAGTTACGAGTAGTCCCTGTAAGGTTGCCTGGGTTCAGAGAGTTGTTTGTTATTGGGCAGATTACCTTGCTTTTCTGTGCCTCAATTTCTTCCTGTGTAAAGAAAGGCTAAGATTGGTCTCTATAGGGTTGTTGCAAGGATTAAATGAGCATTGATATTTAATGCTTTTAAAATGGTGACACAGAATAAGGACTTGTCATTATTACTTAGGGAAATAAAAGAGCATATTATTTTTCTTTCATTGTATAAAAAATTACACCAAAATTTAGTGGCTTATAACAGCAAACATTCATTATCTCACAGTTTCTGTGGGTCAGGAATTCAGAAGCAGCTTATGTGGTTGTTCTAGCTCAGGTCTCTCATGTGTTTGGATGTTGGCAGGGGCTGCAATCATCTGAAGGCTAGACTGGGTTTGTAGGACATTCTTCCAAGATGGCTTGCTCACATGGCTGTTGGCAGTTTCTTGCCACATGAATCTCTCCATACGCTGCTTAGTGCCCTTTTGATTGACAACTAACTTCCTCCAGCAGGAGCAACTAAGACAGTGTGTATGAGGTGAAAGCCATAGTATTTTTTATAACTTCATCTCTGAAGTCACGTATCATTACTTTACTTCATTCATTAGAAATGAACTTTAAACTCAGCCCACACTCAAGGGGAAAGGGATTGAAGGAAGTTGTATTATAGCATTTATAGACAATTTTGCATGTATCTGACACACATCACGCTCTGTGTTGTCTTGCAATTTGCTTTTTTCATTAAACAAAACACCTTGAAGATTTTTCCATATCAGCACATATAGAATCGCGTCATTCTCTCTAGTTTCCATATGATATTTTATTGTAAAGGTAGACCATGGTTTCTTAGATGATTCCCCATTTGGTGGGAATTTCGGTTGATATTTATTTCTTTGCCGAAAGCAATTTCCTAAGTAAGGAAAGGGGAATTTAGAGATCCATAGTCTAAGAAGAAGCTTCTAGGCATTTAATTCCAAGCAATTTGCAGTTGAAAAGACAGCTCTTGGTCCAAGTAATCAGACAGGTTATAAGCCCGGGACACATGAAGACAGTTGTTCACACAAGAATACTAACATACAACATTGTCACCACTGATTCCACAACAGCTGTTGCTGCTTCTGGCCCTGGTCCTGTGTCCCCCCACCCCAAGCAAAGCATGCCTGGGATCCCAGGGTATGTCTTCAGCCTGATGCACAGCTGGGATGGCCAGGTGTTTACAGCCTTAGATAGTAAACTCTGAGGGGGTCTCTCCAAGTTTTTTTTTTTTTTTTTGAATTATTCAATGAATTTTGCTAAATTTATAATTGTACAATGATCATCACGACCAAATTTTATAGCATTTCCATCCCAAACCCTGAGTGCAACCCCCCCGGCCCCCAACATATCTCATTAGGAAACCATAAGTTTTTCAAAGTCTGTGAGTCAGTATCTGTTCTGCAAAGAAGTTCATTGTGTCCTTTTTTTAGATTCCACATGTAAGTGATAGCATTTGATGTTGGTGTCTCACAGTCTGACTGACTTCACTTAGCTAGATAATTTCTAGGTCCATCCATGTTGCTGCAAATGCCGTTATTTCTTTCCTTTTAATGACTGAGTAATATTCTGTTGTGCATATGTTCCACATCTTCTTGATCCACTCCTCTGTCCATGGACATTTAGGTTGTTTCCATGTCTTGGCTATTGTATAGAGTGCTGCAATGAAACCCCATGTTGGTCTGAATCTTTCTCATGTGACCGTTTTATAGTCACCTGCTTGACATCCCTCCTCTCTCCCCAAATGCCATGATCTTGTATAGTTCTTTTGATTACCCTGGCCTTGTTTAGGATGACAATGGCCTAGTCTCAGAGGTTGAATCAAAGTCTTCCAGTCACCAGATACTCACATTTCCAGCATCTCTGACAGCTAGGGCTTGTTTATGTAATCATTTTGGCCAATGGAATCTAAGCAAAGATTGGCTGAGTGACTTCTTGGAAACCCTTTGCTTTCTGAATAAAATAATCGGACATGGTTGACTCTATTCTCTCTTCTTGCCTTAAACATAGATATAATATCTAGAGGTATGGCTGCCATTTTGAATCATGGCTGTTAATAAAATTGAAAAGCCACCACACTGAAGATTCAGGACAGAAGGAAGGAAACATGCAGGGTCTTTGATACTATCATTGAGCTGGTGAAGTCGCTATGGACTGTCTACCCACTGACTTTTTGTTATGGAGAAAAATTATTATTTTTTAGGGCCATTCTTGTGACATATGGAAGTTCCCAGACTAGGTTTAATAGGAGCTGCAGCTGCTGGCCTATGCCACAGTCACACCAGATCTGAGCCATGTCTGTGACCTACACTGCAGCTCAGGGCAATACCAGCTCCTTAACCCACTGTGTGAAACCGCTGAATGAACCCATATCCTCATGGATACCAGTCGGGTTTGTTACTGCTAAGCCACAATGGGAACTCCGAGAAAAATTATTTTTTTAAAAGGTACTGCCTGCAGGATTTTCTGTTCCTTGCAACTGAGAACATTCCTGATGCATTCCTATTTCTCTCTAAGCTCTGTAAGTGTAGAGACTCTGTCTAACATGGTTCCCACTGAATTACCAGTGCCAAGGACCATGCATACATAATGGATAAGGGAAGACACATAATGGATAGATAGACTGATTTAATAAGTATCTTCTCAGACACTGGCAGCTTCTCTATGAGGACTTTAGCCTTTGGGAGATCTGTCTCTACTAATCCCCAGACAATCCCCACATATCTGGCTCAGCAGAGGTGAGCTAAGCCAGAGATGTGGGGTTCCCTGGACATGTTTTGTTCACATGATCTAGCCACTGCAGAAATATTACCGTTACATAATGTCTTTCAACTCGCTTAGTCAGTGTTATCACTGGGAAAAATAAGAGATCGAATTCCTCCATAAAAGCGGAGAAATAAAATTTCTTTTCATCCTTTCCTCACTCAACACGCTTGGATGGAGTTGGAGTGGACCAGTTTTAGATCAGATTCTCCTCATCAGCCAGTGTTGTCCCAGCAGGAGAGAGACCAGGGCAAGCCTCCCAACGGGTGATAGCCAAAACAGGGAATGTTGGCTGGAACGTTATCCAGGCAGAAGAACACTATCTCCTGGAAAGTGAAGTGGCTCTTTGGTGAAGTGGAGAGAAAATATTTTAAGAGTCTCATTAACTACTGACGTAAGTGATTGGCTTTTTAAAAAAAGCGACTTGAGTTTGTTGAATGTATTTGGACTATTGTAGACAATTCTAGAACCAACTTAAATATAACTGGAACAGGCAGCACTTTAATTTTCTAGTGTGTAATAGCAGAAAGAAGGATATTTGGGGTTTACGGACCTAGTTGGAATCCAGCTTCCAGGCCTTACTCACTGTGTGATTCTGGGCCAATTACTTTCTTGGAGCCTCGGTTTCTTCCTTTATTACTACCAACCTCACCGGGTTGTTAGGAAGATTTAAATAACATCATACAGGCAAAAATACTTGGCACACATTGTCGCTCCTACAGCTACCAATACCACTACCACTATTATTTATAATGGAAAAAATGAAGGGGTTTCCCATCACTGTTGGTTGTCTGCTGTTCCACTAGGAGAAATTTTAAATGACAAGGACAAAGCTACCTTTCAATAAACGAAAAGGGAAGAAGCATAGAATTAAATTCCTCATCCCTCTTGAAAACAAATCACTTTCCTTTGGGTTTTGTAAGGAGCATCTGGCGGGTGAATTGGCCTGCTTTCAGCTGGAGGAGACAGATGAATGTTGCCTGCGTGTCCTTGGCCCGGCTTTGGAGTAGAGCTTTGGAGTGATGGTCTGGCAGGAGCACCATCTACCTCTGTTGCCCTTCTGTTTGCAGGGCTGTGTGTTTCCGCTTCTGTCCTCCAGGAGGAATTTATGATTTCCTCTCTAGTTCCCCCTCTCCTCTGAGTCCCTGAAGGCAAGAGATAGCTCTCTGATCTCCTGCAGATGCTTTGGGGTGTTGTTTAAAGTGTGATCACGGGGTAGTGTAAAGACAGCAACTTGGCCAACATGGAAACTTATCCTTGGGGCCCCTTTCCTCCCGCTCCAGGGGGCTTTCTCCACTGCTAAGTACAAGGATGGTAAAAACAGTGCTTCTAATTTGTAAGGGATGCTGTTTTTCTTTCTTTCTTCTGTTAATGGCCTCTCTCGAGGTATACAGGAGTTCCTGTCTGGATCCTTTAACCCCTGTGCTGGGCCGGGGATCAAACACTTGCCTGGGCAGCCACCTGAGCTGCTGCAGTTGGGTTCTTAACCCATTGCACTGCAGTGGAAACTCCTGTGTCTTCCTTTCTAAAGAAACATTTTTTTTTCCTTTTTGAAAATTACAATGCACCTTCATTATGGAAAATAGATAAGCAAAATGAGGAACATAAATCCACCCATGATCATATTGTACCAGCATTCACAAAAAATGTGCATGCATTTACATAATTTTCAAACTGAGATGTAATCATACTGTAGTCTTCAGTATATTTTCATTAATCAGTCAGAAATCACCAAGAGCTTTTCACATCTTTCGGTACTTGCCTTCAGCATTACCTTTTATGGCTCATGGAAATCTGTTCTGGGTGTACTAGTTTAACGAGTTTCCTGTTGTTGGGCATCTGGCTTATTTACAAATTTTCACTGTTTCTCACAATGCTCTGGTGATTAATAGCCTTTGTGCTCATCCATGGTTTTCTCCCCAGGGTCCACACCTGGCAGATAATGTGCTGGGAGGGGTGTGCATATTTTAAAGTTTTTAAAAATTTGCATTACAAAAGGTCTTCCTGGGAAAGGCTCTGTCCACTTGCAGTGCCTGTGGCAGCCTCTCATACCTTTCAAGGTGCTTTCTCAGCAGCTCCTCACCAGAGCCCTCTATGATAAGCAGGGCCAACAGGGCTATTCATATTTTGGAAAGTGAGAGAACGCAAGGGCAAAGAGGTTACAAAAGGCCCGCAAGGAGTTCCCGTCGTGGCACAGTGGTTAACGAATCTGACTAAGGTTGTGGGTTCGATCCCTGCCCTTGCTCAGTGGGTTAACAATCTGGCGTTGCCGTGAGCTGTGGTGTAGGTTGCAGATGTGGCTCAGATCCTGTGTTGCTGTGGCTCTGGCGTAGGCTGGTGGCTACAGCTCTGATTAGACCCCTAGCCTGGGAACCTCCATATGCCATGGGAGCGGCCCAAGAAATGGCAAAAAGACAAAATAAATAAATAAATAAATAAATAAAAGGCCCCCAAGGTAACTGAATAAAGTGAACTGCCATAGAAACTCATGTAATAAAACAATGACATGCTGAGGGACAGGTAAAAATTTGTAGTAGCTGCTCTGAAGATCTTCTTTTGGTTAGTAATTAGACCTTGGGGACAAGGACCAGTTAAGTGTTTGACAATAAAAGCCTGTCATCGGCACACAGGAGAGATCCTACCTTTCTGTTTTCTGTCCTAAGAGCAGGCACTTGGAGGACTCCAGGAAGGAGTCCAGCTCATCCAAAATTCCAGAGTGGATAAGTGACTTGGCCAAGGTCACCAAGTAGCCATTCAGAAGCGGCAGCCAGGTCTCCTGACTCCAGGACCGGAGAACCTCTCCAAGAGCTGGGATCTCACCACTACCAAGGTGCTCAAACTTCTACCATGGCCTAGACTAGTGACCTAGGGACTTTGTTAGAGGGCAAGTTCTGATCCGGTAGGTTTGGTACGGTAAGGCTTGAGATTCTGAATTTTCAGCAAGTTCCCAGGTCATGCCTATGGGTCCTGACCATTTTTTGAGGGGCAAGCAGCTAGAGAAAGGCTCAGCTTAAGACAAAGCAAATGACCTAGATAAAGACAGGGCTTATTGGCCAATAGTAGAGCATTTTACAGACCGATGACTGGCAGGGGTGTTCTGGTTGTTATGAGAGTCTTAAAATAAAGTTCGTGTCCTTTGTCCACCAGAAACACCCTGATGTGAGACCAACTAGCAAGTCAAGGGATGGCCTGGGGCCGTGGTGTTCAGTCACACCCACCCACAGCACCACGCTCTCCACTGTGCCCCCAGAATAAAAGCCACTTTGTTTAACATTCCAAAGGCGTTCCCAGTGTCTTCCAGAGCTCTCATTAATGACCTGGAGGATTCCCAAGGGGTCTGGGTGGCAGGACGGCATCCTTCCACTGCAGTTTGGCAACTCTTGTGACACTGGGATGACGAAAAAGCTGCACTTGATGAAGAGAGTAGCGGAAACGGAGCCCGGGCTCAGAAACAGGGCTGGGCCTGTGAGGTTTCTAAATGACAGGCACGGCTTGCCCTCTCACAAGCACAGGCCAAAGATGTCAGCGTTTTTGGCAGTTCTAGGCATGGAGCTTTGGGGTTGCAACACTATCCGTTTTCAAGGCCTAGGGAGTAGTTAGGGTGGGCTGTTTGGTGCATGGGGTGGGTGGGGGCACAGGTGGTGAGGGTTTGGAGCCAGGCTGGCCAGAGTGCAGCGCTTGGGAAGGAGGCTCTGAGTGCTGGCTGTTTCTTTAGTTTTGGAACCAGGAAGGTTGGCATGAAAGCTAGGAACAACAGAATCACAGGAAAGGATCTTAGAGGTTACATAACTGGCATTTTAATGTAGTGTTCCCCAGAGCTCTAAAGCATCTATGTGAAGGTGAATCAGGGACTGCTGTTTGCCAGGAGTAAGGGGCGGGGAGTGGGGCTGGTTCTTCACCCCTACTTTAGCACCACTTGGTATTGATTTTATACCTTAGGATTCTGACTATGATGTTTCTGGAAGGGGTTTTGTACTAAAAAATGTTGTTTTCCAACCTCCTCATTGGACAGCCCAGAAAAGGAAGATGGCTTTTTGAGACTTTGAGCCAATTCATGGCATAACTCTGCAGTATTCACCTCCCCTCAGGGGGCGGGAGTACCCACAGTGCTGTGTGAGTCAAACAGGACTCCAAATATCAGGCTAGATTCTTTTTCCTTGGAGTAGCCCATTTCCCCAGTTTCAACCCCACCAAAACCCAAACCAGTGGCCAGATTTATAGTATTCCACCTACACCAAGGTCTGAAAAGAAGACTGGTCCAAGGTTTAGTAGGCAAGGTTGCCTGTGTGATTCGATGCACAGTGGCCTCAATCAGCCCCAGCAGCTTCCCATTTAACTGAAATTCTCACTGTGGATTAAGTCAGCAGTTTTTAAATAAACCCAGGAAGTTCCTGTTGTGGCTTAGTGGTTAATGAATCCGACTAGGAACCATGAGGTTGTGGATTTGATCCCTGACCTCACTCAGCGGGTTATGGATCCGGCGTTGCCGTGAGCTGTGGTGTAGGTCACAGACGCAGCTCGGATCCTGTGTTGCTGTGGCTCTGGTGTAGGCCGGCAGCTACAGCTCCGATGAGACCCCTAGCCTGGGAACCTCCATATGCCACTGGTGCGGCCCTAGAAAACACAATACATAAATAAACCCAGGCACCAGTGCCCCTGTGCAATCCTGTGAATTACTGACTTAATTCCATCATACAAGCAAGGAGCAACTTTATCAGCAGAACACCTCGCTGTATTATAAGCACACAGTATAAGAGACAGAGAACAAATTAGTGGTTACAGGGGGACGGGTGGATATAGGGGAGGTACAAATGAGTGGCTGTAAGATAGGCTCAAGGATGTATTTAGAGCCAATATTTTGTCATAACCAAGTGGATGACAGAATACTGTAAACCAGCTATAATGGAAAAAATAAAAATCATTGTAAAAAACTCGGTGGAGGAGGTCCCGTCGTGGTGCAGTGGTTAACGAATCCGACTAGGAACCATGAGGTTGTGGGTTTGATCCCTGACCTAGCTCAGCAGATTAAGGATCCGGCGTTGCTGTGAGCTGTGGTGTAGGTCGCAGATGAGGCTCGGATTATGTGTTGCTGAGGCTGTAGTGTAGGCCTGCGGCTACAGCCCCGACTAGACCCCTAGCCTGGGAACCTCCATATGCCGCGGGAGCAGCCCTAGAAAAGACAAAAAAAAAAAAAAAAAAAAAAAAAACCCTCAGTGGAAAGTAACATTGAAAATGGTATAAAAATTTAAAAATCTTAAGAAAGTAAATTCTAAGAGTTCTCAGCACAAATAAAAATAATTTTTTTCTTTTGTTTTGTATCTGTATGAAGTGACGGAGCTTCGCTAAATTTCTTGTAGTGATCATTTCATGATATATGCAAGTCACATTATGCTGTGCACATTAAATGTATAGTGCTATATGCCGATTATATCTCAATAAAACTGGAAGGGAAAAAGAAAAGCGCCCAGTATAATGACGTAATCACACACTGAGTTAGTTAAGTCTAGTTGTACATATTCCGGCTCTCTTTCCAGGCACGTGGTGAGCTTTTACTTCTCCATCTCTTTGCACAGGCATGGACACATAACATGTTTTAGCCAAAGAAATGTGAATGGAAGCTTTTAAAATCAGTGTATGACTCTCCTCTTTCCCATCCCCCCCACCCCCATAGTACAGTCTTTGTTGAGCCCACGTTGAGATGGAGCCTCTGTTTCCCGGGGTCCTGGGGCTGTTGTGAGTGGTACTCCTCTGCCAATCTACAGCCAAGGTGGTGTGAACAAGAGATACATCTTTGTTTAAGCCAATAATACGCTGAAGTTTTGTTACCATAGCAAAACCTAGGCTATCCTGATAGGGACACATCAGAAATAAACCAATAACCTGTTAAGTGAAACATTGCTGATTTCCTCATAACTTTGCTGTTAGTAGTTCATCTCCAGCTTTGGAGATTTAGTACCAAATAGTCATGTGATTGGAGAATTAATATACGAAGGATTTAGAACTACATGGGGAAAATGATACGACATGAATAATTGTAGATGAGCTGATAAAGTTTATGACGCACCTTATGTTCATTAAAATAGACCATAAAGACAGCACAATGACAAAATCATATTTGATAATGATATCAAATACCCAAGTTGATTTTTCATGCATGTTAAATTAGTATCAATGGGGTCTGTCTGGACCATTAATTTCCATTTAACATCCCTTATTCTAGAAGTCCTCTTGAGGATCACCCTTCCTAACATGCTGAGAGATTTTTTTTTTTTTTCTCTGAGTCTGGTCCTCTATTTCAGGCTCCATGCCTTTCTAATTTAGTGACAATAATTAGTGGATTTCCATCTCCACTAGTCCTGCCATAGGACCAGAGAGCTAAAACAAACTGGATTTTTGAGAATGAAATTATTTTGTGTCCTCCATACTTAAGTTCCCTCTCAAGCTCTCTTGTTGGTACAAACACCCAATTTCTGCTCATGCTGGTGTTGCACCAGCTTTTATGTGGTTTTCAAGTAACTTGGTGCCAATTCCAGTTTCAATTTCGCATGACAGTTTGGCTCTACATAATGACTCATCCTTTAAGTTTTAATTCCTAATTCCTGAAACAGAGAGTCTGATTGGCCCAACTGGAGCCAGGCACTTACTCTGGATACAGTCACTTGTAGTGGGGAGAGAATCATGTGGTACCCAGGGCTGCCTTTCCTAGCTGTGAGGAAGAAGGAATTTCGAAGAGGAGGAGGAAGAACATCAAGGGTTGTTTAGTGCAGAGAAACATGTATACTTAGCAGGAAATGCTTGTGGTTGAAAAACAAAACAAAACAAACACTCCAAAAAAACCACAAAAGCAAATTACAGTATTATAGAATTCCATGTGAGGGACTGGAAGATGTTACTGTTTCATTTCTTGTTTCTTTTGTTGATTGCTAGCATTTACTAGTGGGAAGCAGAAATGGGTACCAACAATATAAGAAAAATTTACTGAAAAACCTTAAAGCTTTAGTCACCAATTTGTTTTTTGTTCAAATTAAGGAAAGCTTAAATTTTTACTTTAGTGGCCTGATATTTTGGGTTGGCTTGTAGAATATCATAGAAGCATGGTGTTAGATAATAAAAGCCCAGGTGGTCAGGAGGATAGGGATAGACAGAGGTTCTGATCCTTTTCTACCCATTAACACTGAGGGAACTTAATATAATACATTCACATACCCAGCAAGATGACCACACAAGAAAACTGACAATGGAAGATGTGGGTCAAGATGTGGGCAACCCAAACCACTTAGGTAGAGGGTATACATTGGGAAGTCACTTTAGACAATTGCCTCTCAGTAACTAAGCTGAACATAGGCATATCCAATGACCTAGCAAGTCCATGCCTAAGTATTTACTCAGAAGAAATGAACATATATGTTCACAAGAGATATGTGGTAGAATGCACACTACTTATAATAGCCTCAAACTGGAAACTACCCAAATGTTCATCAATAGAACAGACCATAAATGGAAGCATATTCACACAATACTATACTGCATGAGAATGAACAAACTATAATGTAGCAAACAATAAGGATGACGCTCATAGACATAATTCTGAGCAAAAGAAATCAGGTACAAAAAAGAACATTCTGTATAACTCATTACCAAAAGGAGGCAAAAGTCATCTATGCATTGGAAATCGGGATAGCAATTAGTTTTGGTGGGCGTTTTAGGTGCTAGAGAGATTCTGTTTCTTGGTCTGGGTTCTTCCGTGTTTGTGAAAATTCGTTAACACATACACTGATAATTTATTCACTTTTCTTTGTTATAATTTGATTTAAAAAAAATCTTTAAAAAATTAATGATGCCGGGACCCCACTTCAAGCAATTATGACCCCCCTGGGGGTGGAGCCTGAGGACAGTCCTTTACAAAGCCCTCCAGGCAATCGATTGCCTGTACAGTCAGTGGGGAGAAGGACTGATTAGTAGGATGACCCTGGCCTGGGAACTGGGAAAGCTGGATTTGGATTCTGGTCTTGGGCAAATCATTCTTATGCTCTGGCCTTTGGTTACCAAGTAACTTAGCAGGTGGACTGTATGGTCTCGTCTAGCCTGTTAATCCTAAAGTGTTAGCATAGCTCTGTTAATCCAACAGATCAGTTGACCTAATAGGTTCGGAGGGAGATATAATGAAAAAACCGATTTGGTGGGAGGCATGTGATAGGACTATGCTCCAGCTATTTACTGGCTTAGCCCAAGAGTGTGTCCGAGGGTGGTGATATGAGAATGAGGGCTGTGCTGAGGATACGGGAACCTACCTTAGTCTCCTTCACAATTTTACCTGTAGGTAAGACTAAGGACATTGAATTCTCTTTTTCAGTTTGAATTCATCGTACCTTTGGAATAGGCTATGAAGAATCCAGGGAATTAAATTTCAAAAAATATCAACACTTGATGGAATCCCCTTATAGAACATCTAGTTTGGTAGTTTTCAGCCATTTAAAAGTAAGATCTGCCTCCTCCCACCCCCACCAAATAAACTTAGGCAGAATCCAAATTTATACACAAATAATAAAAGTGAATGCATTTTCTTAAATGAACAACACTTCATTTCTTGAGAAACTCTTACTACATAGAACTTATATAGTAAACTTTCTAATTTTAGAAATGGGGACGTGAGGTCCAACAAGGAGAAATTACTTGTCCTAAGTCACATTCACTAGTGACAGAGCCAAAGCAAATCCTAGTCTTCTGACTCAGGGATTTCTTTTTTTTTTTTTTAACTCATTCAGTGAGCATCTGAGAGCATCTACACTTTCCAAGTACTGTGTCAGGCTTGGGAGATCTGGTGCTCAACAAGCTATGTGAGTATGGGGTTACTAGTCTCTTATCTGGGCCTTGTCATTTGGGGTCTGAGCTGGTGTCTGTCACCTCCATCTCTGCTTGTTCCCTGAGCGGAGTCTGGCTCTTCATAGTTAGCCTCGGAATGGCATCTATGGCACTTGGCACAGTAGATTCTGAAGAGGTCTCCCCCCGAGCATGCTTTGGGAGTGGTTCAAGACAAGTGTGGTTGCAGGAGGTGTTAATGATGGGAGCAGTGCCACTTCAGTTTGCCCATCACTGACACATGTTATGCAGTCTGGGAACCAGTGCCAAGAAATGGCAGAGTCTTGGAATACCAGGCATCAACGGGCCCTCATGGGAGTGCTCAACACAGATATAGAAAGTGGCCCAAGAGGGGCACACAGAAGACATGTGATCATTACTCTAGTTGAGCCAATGACCTCAGCCAAGGACATGGACCTTCTTCTATTTCAGGGCAGCTGTGGTTCAGGAACCTGTGTTAAAAGCAAGGTTCATAAGAAAGACGGGACTTAGGCTTAGAGTCTACTTTGCCAGACCACACTTTCTACCCCAGCAGTTTTTAAACTATAGTTTACAAAGTCCTAGGTATTCCCAGGAGCTCCTTCAGAGCCATCGTAGTTGGGGGGTGGGGGTGTGCAATGGAAGGTCTTGATACTCAAGGCTCAGTGGATCTTGCTGCCAGGTCCCTAACTGCTCATTTTTCTCTCATCTAAGTAGAAGTTTTATGTAAGTGTTTAGTCTAATAAAGATTTTCTTGACTGAAGATGTTTTACAACCTCCACTCTACTCAGCACCTTTCCCTGATGACTGGTGAGAATCAGTTATTATATCTTCATGGAAAGCAATCTCACAACCTTTCTAGATAACCTACATTAGGAGAGTCTGCCTTATAAAAATTAAATTCTGTGTGTTGTAGTTTAAGTCTGTTCTGAGTATCTCTATTATCTCTGCAGTGGAAGATGGGGACCAGCTGATGCCAGGGCTGTGTCTTCCATGGCCCCAGCCTGCTTTCATGCTCCTTTCTGCTGTTCTGATGCTGCTCCCCAACTGGGCCCCACCCTGACACACCCTCTGTGGAGTGACAATTCTTTCAGGCTCCCCGATCTTCTCCCATACTGCATCTAACCAGTCAACTGCCTCATTGCCGCCAGATGTCACTGGGAGAGGTCTTGGCTCATTCCTGGAGAACTGTGTCATCACTAGGTTGAAGTTCAAGCAAGGTCACATCTCAACCATTTTTTTACCAGTTAGGTGTTCTAGTGCCTCTGCTCTTAGAAAGTCTGATATCCTTCTTTGAAGCATACGTCCTTCAAAATGAGCCCTACATCACAAGTGGCTATCAATACTGTTTCCAAATCTGGGCAGACAGAAAACTGGAAGGTTCTATCCTGCTGCGAGTGTCACCATGTTTGTTGTGGCCCCCATCCTCACAGCATGGTGCTGCAGAGCACTCTAACTGCAGCAGGGCAGTGCTCTGGACCCAAGGTCACAGGGCTCAGTTCTCTCATGTGCTGAGTGGATGCTTCCAGAGCATAAATATGGTCAGGATGGATCAGGATGGCTGGGACCTGAGGGATCCTGTGTCCTCTTCTATGTCACATCAACTGCCTTAATTCTGTGTTAAACTCAGGGCTCCAGCCCAGGACCCCCTTTTACCTGTGGCAAGTTCTTTCTGGGGCCACTGGCAGCCGGGCCAGTCAGGGCTATTTACTTCTACTCTTCCGTTCTGGGAAGAGGGGTGTGGTTGTGGTCCCTTCCCTTCCAGAACGGCTCCTTGGGGAATTGCCTCTCATCCTTTCCTGGCCCCAATATCCATGGCTCTACAGACGAAGGGGCAGGGAGAGGGAGCCGCCTTGGCAAGGCCACAGGAAAAACTCCATGTTCCTCCCTTTCCCTGGACAGGGGTTATTTTCAAGTGAATTTCCCCATAAACACAGACGTCCACTCCAAGGGGACTTGCCATCTTCAAGTCTGGACACTGAAGAGGCTGGCGTTGCCCAACCCTGCCCCTTCGGCCACCCCATGCAATCTACTTTCATTCCAGGGGTGGCTGGGCCAGTGTGACTCAGGCATGTGTCACCTTCTGTGGCGTTCCTGTCCCAGGAACCCAGCTTGCTCAGAACTTTCCTGTTTTCAGCCCCGTTCTCTACGTCCTTCGTCCTTCCTCTTCCGATAAAGCTCTTTTCTATCTCCGCCCACACACGCTGCCCATCTTTGGAGGCCACCCACTCAGAAACCCTGCTTCCACCCAGCACCTCGAGGATACCAAGTTGAAGGTCACAGTACCACCCAGTCTCGCTCCTCTTCTTTGAGTGCCCATTGCCTTTGCTTATCCCTCTCACTGCACCTTGCTGTTTAGTCTGAATCCTGGATCACCCTTTTTTGCCTGGTGTCCTTAGGAAATGTGTTTAGCCTTCGTGGCCCTGGCCTATTTAAAAAAAAAAAAAAAAAAAAAAAAAAGATGGTGATGGTTCTTGCCTCATACAGTGATTGTGAAGCTTAAGGGGGATCAGCCATGCCTGGCACACAGAAAGTTAGCTCTTCATTCAATAAATATTTATTGCGGGCCTGCTCTGCACCAGCCCCCAAAGATGCCATGGTAAACAGACCAAGTCCCTGCCTTCATGGAGCTCACATTTTAGTGGGGAAGAAACACAAGCAGCAAACAAATAAGTGTAGTAGCTGTTACGTATTAAGCAGTTTCTATGTACCCGTCATCGCTCTAATATTTTCATTAATCATTCCCTTTGATCCTCACAAAACCCCTCTGTGCTACATACAATTAGAATCTGCTGACAGACAGGAAACAGAAGGTCAGGGAGTTAGTAATTTGTCCCAAGTAATAGGTTAGAAGGTGGGGAAGCCAGGACGGAACCCAGGCAAGACTTCAAACCTGCTCTTAAGTATGAGGAAGAGAATAAAGCCAGGAAAATAAGAGGGAGGGGCTTGAGGGGGTGTGTGCTGAGGGGACAAGGGAGGGCAGGGAAGGCTCTGAGAAGGTGAAACTGAGCGAGGGTAGGTCAGGATAGGCAGAGGGAAGGGCAGACACGAGACTCGGGGTGGAACTGAGCTGGACATGTGTGGACCAGCAAGGCTGGTCTAGCCAGACCTGGTGATCGAGGGGAGGAGGGTGAAAGGTGAGGCAGAGGAGCTGTCAATACTGACTATTTTATCTGCTATGAGAGTATTTCCAGCCAATATAATTAACAGGTCCTGCGTCTCGCATTGGCCTGGAAGGAAGGGACTGTGCGTCTTATTCGTATTTGTATTTGCCCACAGGCCCAGCTCTGTCTTATTAAACAGTAGGCATTGAATGTTGTTGTCCTTGTGGGATTAGATTTTCAGACTAATTGGGAAAAACAGACTCTGCCAAAAATGAGAGCTGGGTTTGCATCCTAACCTGGCCACTTACTAGCACCAATGGGCAGGCCCTTGTCTCTCAATCTGTCCCACCATTGGTCAAATGCAGAGGTCATATTTTCCGCTGAAGCATTTTTTCAGGATTCAGAGAGAAACTGCATATGAAACAGCTGGTGCACAGTTGCTATTCTATAGTTGTCATGTCTTAACCTATCCCTTCTAAAACTCTGATCTCTTGCCCTTAGAACCATTCACCAATCACCCCAAGAAACTTTTTCATTTTTGGCTGCCCCGTGGCATATCCAGGGCCTGGGATCAGATCTGAGCTGCAGCGGCGACCTAAGCCACAGCTGTGGCAACACTGGATCCTTAACCCACTGTGCTGGGCCAGGGACTGAACCACATCCCAGTGCTCCCAAGATATTGCCAAACCTGTTGCACCACAGTGAGAACTCCAAGAAATTTTTAATTCCTTGAATGCCTTGGAAAGGGGGCCTACCCTGTACCCCAGGAGATGGCTTCTTCCTATTGTCTGGGCTCCACAGATGCTTGAGGGGTTACCCTGGACAAGATGTCCTGGCCAATCCTGGCTCTATGTGTCCTGTGTGGGGATCACCTTGGCAGCAAGCTAAGGTTTCAGGACCATGAAGCTAACCCATGCAGGGGCCCACTCTCAGCTCACTAATGCTGGCCAGTTGGGGGCAGCAAGGGCATCTATGGGACCTACCACTTAGAGCCCATAGGGGTTTGCAGTGCTCAGAAGGAGATCAGGTCCAGTTCACATCCACTGGGCCCCTGCCCAAGTGTACGTCTTGATTGCCTTCTCCCTGCCAACAGCCCTTTACGAGACCTCCTGGTCTCTCCAATAGACAAATGATTCTTAACGTTGCTCCTGGTTGGTTCCTAGATGGTAACATTACCTGGACACCATCAAATGGGAGGCGACCGCATTCACCGTTGGTCACTCTCAGCCCTTCCAGGAGTGGAGGCCTTTTCCTGGTCTCACCTGTGACCTAAGGCCCAAGACTCCTGTGACTCCTTGTACCTCCTGTCCTTAAACTTCTCTTGTGGTGAGTCACCTGAAGCATATGCTCCTCCTCGAGCTAAATTTGACTCCCCTGTGAGGAATTTCAGGGCATATGTGTTATGTAGGAAGGCAATTTACAACCATGCTTCAAAGTTAAGAGGTCCAGCTGGCCTGGCTGGGTGCATTCCACTCACTGCCCCCTCCAGCCCTCTTGCTGCTCAGCCCAGATCTTTCTGGCTGGCCCTCCAGTCCGGCTCTTCTGCAGCTGCTAAAGACTATTAGTTCTTTTTTCTGGATTCTATACTGACTGGGAAACCTCTGATATGTCCTCTACCTGAGGCCCTAAGCCCGGGGAAAATTACCAAAGTCTAGCATTTCAGTTAACTTCAAACAGCTACCTTTTTTGTAGGCAGGTACCCACTTACTCCTAAGGCCTTTTTTCTTTTACTTCCTCTACAGTCAAAGAGAAACTCACATTTATAAAACGACTCATCCAGAGGATTGTATATTATTGTATATTAGGATTACTGTTAGTCTCAACAAAACCAGGGAATGTCTAAGATGTTATATATTGCAATAGCCAAGACATGGAAACAACCTAAACATTCATCGATAGAAGAGTGGGTCAAGAAGATGTGGTACATACACACAATGGAATATTACTCAGCCATTAAAATGAATGCAATACTAGCATTTTTAGCAACATGGATGGCCCTAGAAATTATCATACTAAGTGAGGTCAGCCGTACAATGAGAGACCAACATCCAATGCTTTCACTGATATGTGGAATTTGAAAAAAGGACAGACTGAACTTCTTTGCAGAACAGATGCTAACTCACAGACGTTGAAAAACTTATGGTCTCCAGAGGAGACAGTTTGGGGGTGGGGGGATGTGCTTGGGTTATGGGATGGAAATCCTGTAAAATTGGATTGTTATGATCATTATATAACTACAGATGTGAGAAATTCATTTGAGTAATAAATTTTTAAAAAAAGATGTTAATTGAACTTTTTCATCAAGGCACATGGAAATTACTATTTGTGGGACTGAGTTTGGTTTTTGAGGTGCACACCAGGTTATGTCCTTTTCAGAAATCCAACCCAAAGTGGATTGGTTGCTCAGCTAAGGTGTTTTCAGTCTTACCACTTACAAATACTTCTGTAGGATAGTAAGAGTTCCTCTTTCATAGTCCTTTCAAACAGAGCAGGTGCCAATGGGCTGGGGTCAGAAAGACTAAACAGTGATGATCACAGGAAGGCAGAAGCTGGGCTGCAATTTAATCAAAATGGCAACTTTACTGTCATCCACCAGATTAACTGTAACAGAGCAAGCAGGCCTTCTGGCGTTACAATTATGGGCACAGGGCCTTGGCAACTGTTGCACTGACCAACACAGCTGAATATAAAATCCAATGGCTTGGTATGTTCTGGAGCCAAAGGCTGTGGCCCATTTAATTTTTCATCCTTAGTGCCTGGGCCTGGTCCATAGTTGGTGCTCAAATATTTGTTCAAAAATGAGTAAAACAAGATATGAACTATATATAAGCAGTATGAGAATTTTAGAAGAGACATTACTTTAGACTATCTCAGGGCCTTAAGGATGGGACATGAGGTGGCTCTGCAATAAGTTACTGGGTAGGAAAAATCTAAAAATCAACTTGGAGTGGGAAGCTGCCAGCATGCCTCCAAGATGGATACAGCCAGTCGCCTTGGTCATGGCAAATCTCTCTAACAGTGTCTCTTGGTTAAGCAATATAAGCAGAACCTACTGGCCCGGGAGAAAGGTGAAATGGGGACTTGCTTTCTTTTGGGGGCTTAGCAGTAGCTGCTTTATCCTTTGGTTTGAAGTGCACCAAAGGAGATAGGGTCAAATTCACATCCAAGGCCCAGGAATCTTCTGGGTGGGAAGGGACCAAAGCACAACCTCCTTTTGCAGAGGTTGGATGTGAGAGGGATCTGATGGGGGTGGCCTGGGGTGGCCAGGACCTTTAACTGACTGGCAGAAAATTCACTCCAAGGTCTAGAGTGTTTTGCTTTGTAACGGGCTTAACACAGACGGCTGTGGATAGCCACTGGAATCCAGCTCTGGGGATGTGGCTCAGCAGACAGGTTTGATTGCAGGAGCTGTAACCTGCAACCTGGGTCGGAACAGATATGTTCTAAAATGGTTTAGGGGCGATCTTTCAACTGCATTAGGGGACAAGAAGCAAAGGCAGAAGTGAACAGATTTTCTAGTTGTTTGCATTTAGAAAGCTCCTGGGATTCTTATACATATTATAAGAGGGCTTAAGATAAAGTTCCAATGGGAACATATAGGACCCTCCAGGGGCACCAATAAAAATTAAAAAAAAAAAAAAAGTGTGACTATGTTTGTTCTCCAAGCTAATAAAGTGGTTCACACCAGTTATAGGCTAAGAAGCAAAGGAAGTTTGCCAGGTGGGAGGCACCCTGTGAGCAGAGTTGTGGAAATGGAAACAAGTCTGCTGTGTGGTTTGTGGGGTGGTGAGAAGTCTTGCGCTCACAGTGGGATGGGCTGAGTTGGCCAGTGGTCAGATATGAGCCTGTGTAGGGAAATGAAGTTAGATTCTGGATGGGTTACCACAGGGCAGGGCAGGAATGTGCAGGTTATTCCTAAGAAGCCATGGCTTTTGGAGCACTAAGGCCAAGAAATCATTCTGGTGGTGCCCTGAGGGATGGGTGTTGGGGGGCATAAGCTGGGAGGCAGCGGGGCCAGGAGAGGCTTTGGTCCAGGGGAAGACTCTTTGCTGCCTTCAGGGTAGGGGTTGTGTCTTCTGCACCATGAATCCCCAATAGAGCGCCTGGCACATGGGTATTCAATAAATGTTATTGAATTCAATATCGGAATGCCATCATATGGTGGGAAGCAATATCTAGGTGTCATGCAGAGCTCTTGATTTCTGAAGTCAGAGACTCAGATTCCAAGTTCTAGCACTTCCTGTCAACAGGATGTGATGCAACTCACTGCACTTAGTTGGAATTTCAGTTCCTCAGGTCCAATGACCATTCAGCCACTGATTCACCAAGAATTTTCTGAGCACTCATCACGTACCACATGTCCTCTCTAGTCTCAAAGAGGAATGACTTGGGGCCCTTATCTTTGAAGGGCTCAGGACGTCACTGGAGTGATAGGTATGCAAACAAATCATTACTCTATGGCATGTCCTTTCATGGAGGATGAACAAGTATGGTTCCAGAATGACAATTAGGGACTCAGAATGATCCCTAACCTCTACTGAGCACTTACCACATGCCTGGCACTCTTCACAGTGCTTGCAGGTATTGGTTCATTTAGTCCTCAAAACAGAGCTGTGAGGGAGCTACTCATTCCATCCCCCATTTTCTGGAAAGGGAACTGAAACAAACAGGTTAAGTAACTTGCCCACGTTTCCACCATCAGTAAGTGGCAGAGCCAGGACCCAGTCTGACTGTGGGGTCAGAGGTTGAGGCTCATTGAAGGATTCATAGGGATGTGATGTTGGAACCTGCAGGTTGAGTAGGCGCTCGAAAGATGGAAAGGGGCAACAAGCAGAGGGACGAGCACATGCAACAGCGTAAGAGGCTGAAAGAGCATTTGTTTGCTAGAGAAGAGACTAGCACAGAGACTGAAAAACAGAATGGACCCACACCACCATGGGCTTTGAGTGCTGTATGGGAGAACTGGAACTCCAGGAAAGCTTTCCAGCATTTTCCAAAGTCTACGAAGGAGGCCAAGTCCTAAGGGACATTAAGGTGGATTAAGTCATTAAGTCATTAAGACATTAAGTCAGGATTCTCCACAGAAAAAAGAACCAATAGTAAATATGTGTGAATAAAGAGATTGTAAGGAATGGGTGGCTGAGAAATCCCAGGAGAGCCAACAGTAAATGATCCAGTCGGAAAGCCAGCAGGCCTGGGACTCAAGAAGAAATGGTGTTTCTGTGTGAAGCCAGCAAAGTCCCACGACTCAGCTCACCAGCCGGGCAGGAGGGGATCACTTTCACGTGGCCTTGTCATCCCATTCAGAGCTTCAGTTGATTGGACGAGCTCACCCACACTGGCGAACGCAGCTGCTTACTCAGACTACCAACTCAGACGTTACTCTCACCCGGAAACATCCTCCGGACACACCCAGAGTAATGTTTGGCCAAATGCCAAATGTCTGGGCCCCCTGTGGCGCAGCCAGGGGACACAGGAGATGAACTGTCACAGGTGTTGGGTATGAAAGAAAGGGGGTCTGCACTTGAAGAAGCTGCCGTGGGCTGCCCACCCTTTTCTCCTGCTTTACTAAGAGTTCCGGTTTTGTTCAGAAACAAATGCCATCTTCATGCAGCCACCTGCTGCAGGGAAACTGACCCACCTCCAGCCTGAGGGAGACTGGGCAGAGGGAAAGATCTTTCCTTTTGCCAGTGGTCGATTCAGGTGTGGACATGTGACCTGATTCTGGCCAGGGAGACCTGAATAGATGCCAGGGGCCTTGTGGAAAAATGTCTTCTCCTGCAGAAATGGTCTCTTTCTGCCTCGTATCAGGCCTCAATGGGATGCCTGGAGCTGCCATTTCACGATGGCCTGAAGAGAAAGCTGACACTGGAGTTGCCAGTGTAGAAAACCTGGGGTAGAGAGGTAGGGTGGGCTCTGGAGGCTACGTGTCTGTCTTGTGAAGTATCACGAGCCTTATCCCAGTTTTGAGGCATCGTTTCTGTCACTTGCAGCTGTATCCTATCTGATACCATCATAAAATAAATGGGGGCTTGGCTTTACAGTGAATAAGGCTTTCTGGATTCCAGGAGTTCTCCAGGCAGTATGTGGAGGTGAGTCGTAACGACCCAAGAGTAGGAGAAAACGGGCAGCATCTCCCAAACGTGTGTGACCAGAGGGGAGTCCTGGTCCCACAGGCTGATGTTCGCAGAGATGCTGCCCCAGGTGGATGGAGGTGCGAAGCAAGCAGGCGACAGCATCCTAAAACTCACCCTTTCCTTCTCCAGACACACCAAGAGTTAGGTCTCTGGTGACCAAGAAGCATAAGGAACCTCAGAAGTAGCCCCACCTACCCCCAAAAAAGGTTACCAGCCCCAACTTCCTCTACCAATGATGCTCTTGTTTCCCTCCAGTTCTCGGATCCTGTGGGGCTTGTAGAATGTGGTTCATGTATCTGAACATCAAACCAAGTTTCCCTTCCTTTTCCGTCACTCGCCCACATCTATGAATGAAACTGAAGTTGGTGAGAGAGAGAGAGCGACACATATACACGTAGTCAACCAGTTGTTTTTCTGGAGTGAATTATTTACAACAACCAAATGACTGAATCCCTGCTCAGTGAGTCTTGGACTAGCATTCAATTTCACTCAGGCCCTGATCACATTTTTTTTTAAAAGTGCCACAGCCCCAGAGAAATGGCTTGAGGCCATAAAGGACAGTGTTAGAATGTTTTCTCTGCCGTTAGTGACAGGGTAGACAAATGGCATAAGATCGAAGAATCTGCTCCATCTCAGATAAGAAAAATTGCTTCTGTGTCTTTTCTCGAGTGACATTAAAATTCAGCATGGTTTTCAAACCAGAGCCACCTTGGTCCCAAAATGCAAAAGAAGAAAAAGAAGAGGAAAACCTGGGGCAGGTCTGTGCACTGAGCGACCGTATTCCGTGGGGACATGAGCTGCGCCATCCTGGGCAGGACGGCTACCCTCAGTTTCCTTTTCCACACTGTGGGGTGCTGGCAATCACCTCCCACGGGTGGCACGACGACGACGACGTGAACTCAGGGACGTGCAAAGTGCAAAGCCCCTGTGGTGAAGCATCCTGTGCTCTGGGGAAGTCACTGCTGATAAGCCGCCTCCAGGGTGCCGGGCGTGGCTGTGGCAGCCGGCGACTTCTCCTGAACTGGGGGCCTTGGGAAGAAGTGCTTTCTCGGTCACATCTCTCTTGTTAGAGGAAAGGCCCTGTCCCCATCCAAAAGCCCACGCCTCAAAGGGGATTGATTCCACTGGGAATTCCTCTTTAATCCTTAGAGGTGGCTCATCTGGGGTCTCACTGGTGATCCAGGTTCCCCAACTCACAAGTTCCTTCCTTCTCTGTTGACTAAAGTCAAATCCATGTGGGAGCTCCTTTAAAAAACCCAGCGAGGGCCAAGAAGGCCAGACGTGTGGACTTTTATGATGGGGCAAGGGTTGTGTGCTTCTTCCGATGAAGTAACTAGCGATTATAGGACAGGGACCAAGCCTGATCCCCCATCAACACAGTGAGATTAAAAATTAACATGCTCCTGTTTGCTCAGTTGCAATCTTTGAATTAGTCAATATCCAGAGGCTGTGCCGGTTATCTGATTTGCTGGCGGCCACAGATTCTGCTCGGAGACCAGCCCAGGTAAACAGCTAAGGCTGAGACCAATTGAGCAAGACTGGGATGAAGTACCTCTGGGAGCTGGAGCCTCACAAAGTGCTCAGGGATTTCTTGCAGGCCCTTCTGCGCCTGGGTGCGGTGGGCTTGGGAGGACCCAGAGCCCCAGTCTTTCCAGAGGGCATTTACTCCAGGCATCCATCCCCAGGAAGGCCAAGGCTGCAGGCAACACCTTTTCCTTTTTCTCTCCCCTTTGCTGCCCCCCTTCCTCAACTCCCCAGCCTGATGTGGCAGCCACTCAGATGTAGGTGTGTGAGCAGGAGGCAGGGAGGGGGCTGCTCAGTGCTGGTGGGAGAGAGAGGTGTGACGGTTTCAATCTAGGTGTGACTCGCTCCCACTCCCCCTCATTTTGGGGGTAAAAATGTGAAGAAGGGGGTTACAGTGGAAATTTTAGTTATGGTTTAGTATCTGAGCACAGTTCCTAGAACATAGTAAGCACTCAAATATTTGGTGAATGCAGGAAAGAACAAATGTGCAGACAAGGGCCATGGAAGATCGGGAGTCAGGAACTGTAGTTTATGTTCTACCATTTGTTTATAGTTGTCTAAACCTATGTTTACCCATCATTATCCCTGTTCTCTTGCTTGTTTTCTCTTCCTTTCTCTCATGCATACAACAGGTAGTTCTCAACCAGGGGTGATTTTTGCTTTCCCTCACCCTCTGATATTTGGTGACGGCCAGAGAGATTTCTGGTCATTGCAACTGAGGGGATGCTACTGGCATCTCCTGGGTAAAAGGCCAGATGTGCTGCTGATCCTCCTACAAAGAATTACTTGGCCCTAAATGCCGATAGTGTAAGTTTGAAAACCCTGGTATGAAAAAAAAAATGTGTTGCCAAACTTAATCATGGTTATTGGGAGGTTGGAATAGAGGTTTGGAAAATTTTCCACTTACTAAATTTAATCTTTTGTGTTGTTGGAACGTTTTCACAGCATGAGTATCACGTTTATAATAAGAATCAGTAAGACATACAAGTATTTATTGAACACTTAGTATATCTCAGGAAGCATCTAGACCCTGGGAATATTGAGATAAATAGCAGATGCTATAGTTGTGGGACCCACAGTTTCATAAGGAAGATCAAATTGTACTATTTAGCAAGGTAGAAAGTGCTCAGAGCTTGTGGGAAGTTTAATTTTTTTAAGTTAAGAAAAAGTCCTTGGTGTTACCAGGTATAATTGCTGTGCAGTGTGGTTCCAAAGCACCATGAGGGCACTTCCTTCCTAAGGAGGAGGGGGTGAGACGCTGCTCAGGCCTAGGAAAGCCTAGTCTGGTTCTGGCCTCCAGGTTAGCCTCTCTGGTCAGGCCCCGCCTCTGCTCTGACTTCACCAGCTTCCCCGCCCCAGTGGCCCTCAGCCCTGAAGGTGCAGGGAGCAGATTCCCAGGGGAGAATTGGATGTGAGGGAGCTCCCAGCACTGAGAGTAGCAAGATCCACTGACCAAGCCCAGTGTTTGTGCTGGAAACGTCTTAGGAGCAGCAGTGCGAGAAGCTCATTTAACTGAAGGAGCCCAGAGAGGGTAAAGGCTTGCCTGAGGTCACACAGTGAGTTAATGTGAGGGTTGGGACTAGAACCCAGTGTCTGATCCCTATGTTTGGGGGCCTGCTGCTGCCCCAGGATAGTTCTTGCTTTTTTTTTTTTTTTTTTTTTTTGTCTTTTTGCCTTTTCTGGGGCTGCTCCCATGGCATATGGAGGTTCCCATGCTAGGGGTCAAATCGGAGCTGCAGCCACCAGCCTACACCAGAGCCACAGCAATGCAGGATCCGAGCTGTGTCTTCGACCTACACCACAGCTCACGGCAACGCCGGATCCTTAACCCACTGAGCAAGGTCAGGGATCGAACCCACAACCTCATGGTTCTTAGTCGGATTCGTTAACCACTGAGCCACGATGGGAACTCCAGTTCTTGCTTCTTACAGGGTTGGCCAATTTCCCCTCTCCCCTCCCATCACCATCACAGCCTCCAAGCATCTTTGCCTGCCCTTGAGCTTGGTCCATGTTCCCAGGCTAAAGTTATCACCTCTGAAGCTCTGGTAGGGGCTAGATTTGAGAACAGCCTGTTCAGCGCACAGGCTGAGCCAGGTGGAACTCCACCAGCCACCTGTGGGAGTTGGGCCAGCGAGGTCTTGAAAGTGGTTGTGAGGGGAAATCACACAACAGGAGCCTCCTGTCTGGGAGACCGGGGGCCATGCCAGCATGAGGAGCCTCAGGGATGAGTGTGTGTGTATAATTACACACATGTGTCAGCATAAATAGATGTGGATTAAGTGTGTGGGTGTGCAGAGCCACTGAAGAGTTAGATCCATATGTACTGAATTTAAAGGAAGGCCTAGCATACAGTGTTAAAAGACGGGAGTTGCTGAAAGACAAGTTTAGTAATAATTCTATTTTTAGATCTAAAACTCCTTGATGGACCTTTACTTATGTTTGTTCAAAGATGCAGAAGGATACACCCCAAACCGCCAACACTGCTGACATTGAGGGATTGAGATTATTAAATTATTCTCTCCACAACAAAGAGCCTTTTACTTTGGTAATCATGAACTTATAGAAGCATGAGGTTTACGTGTACACACATGACCATATGAGTGTGCACATGTCTACGGATGAGGGAGGACGTCTCAAGGGAGAATGGCACTTTGGGTGCAAATTCCAGTCATGGGTCATGTCCTGTATCCCTCGCCCCTTGGAAAGAGCTCTCAAGGGAAGGGACCTTACTTGAGAGTTTTGACTGAAACATGGCCTGCATCACAGGTGTGGGCTGTTCCCGGGCTCCTAGTTAACCAGAAGAACTCAAATGAAAGGCTAGAGGAGAAGCTGCTGCCTTGCAGCCAAGACCATTGGTGGTTTAGAGGCTTTTCCGGGAAAACCCACATCCCCTCAGCATAGTGTTTGTGGGGCACCTCACAGTGTATAGAGAACTGTGTGCAGTAGGAAATTTTTCGGGTGTGGGGGAGATGGCTGCACAAAAGAACTTGGAAACCTCAGCCTATGTAGGTCAGATGCCTTCTGTAGGCAGAGCTGTTTCTCTCTCAGACCCAGCAGGATTTCCCAGGCACCAGGGCTTCCTGAGTTTGATGATGGCTCAGTGAAGTGGTTAAAGCTGGTTTCTTAGACCTGGGTTTTCAAATTCCCATCAAGGGCTCCAAGAGTCCCTTCCTAGCCATTGGGGTTTAGAATTTTTTCTAAAGCAAGTTACTGTGCGTGTGTGTATGAGTGTGCACACGCACATGCACAACACCTAAGAGGCAGGGCTGCCCCTCTGAGGGGATGAGCCAAACTTGATCAAGGGTTGTGCTGGCTGCACCTGGCCACAAACCAGCATACACACCGTCTCTGCCATAGAGGCCGGCTGTTCCAGTGAGCTGACGTCCTCCCTGCCCTAAATGCTAGTGTCCCTTCTTCCCCCTGTGCTGTTTAGCAGCAGGTTGGGGAGTGGAGAGAAAGTGGGGCTCCCCATGTCATCGGACCCTCTCCTTTGGAAGGGTTTCTGGGGGTAAGGCACTGTAACAGGCTGGCGGGAATGGCAGGTGAAGGTGCTTTGGCATTTTTGCTACGTCTGGGTCCTGCCAGTGGGTAGGTCTGCCCTCCAAGAACTTGGGGCACAGAGGGAAGGAACTGTGGCCACTCCCCGCCCCCAGCCCCCAGAAGCCAGGAAGAAGAGGGCAAAAGAGAGAGGGAGGGGAAACAGACGTTTCCTTAGAGGGCTTTCCAAAAATCCAGGAGGGACCTTGTCCAGCGCTCTCCTAACCACCTCCGGGCATGTGGCTGTGTGTGCTCAAGCCTTCACCAGGGCGAACTTGGGTTTCGTAATCAGAATGATCCTGGCCTCTGCAGCTCTCCTCTGTGCATAACCCGGGGGCGCTGCCATTTCTGTCTTCACTTGTGCTTCTCCTGTCTGCGCCTTCTTAGTTCTGGCAGACTCTCCCTCTAGCCTCCCAACCCCAGTCTCTGTTTCTGGGGGCTGGGGTGGGATGGGAGTGAGGCTTCTCCTAGTCATTCTTGTCTCTGGTTTCCCCTATGCACTTCAGCTGGACCCCAGCCACACCGCTGCCCACAGCTGGCGGTGCTCATCAACCTCAAACTGTTGTTTTCAAGACTCACCCCCCACCCAAGCCTCTTCACACTTAATAGCCAGATTTCCTGCTTTTCTTTGCCCTGTTTGGTTTCCCTAATGGGCCCTGAATAGACAGACTTCATCTCTGCTCACAGGGGCCTTGCTGCGGTTCTTACCCCTCCTGCTTTAGTCTAAAGCTGACTCTTTAAAGCCCACAAGTCCTAGAAGCTTTGGGAAGTCTTTCTTTTCACTTCAGCCCACAGTGACCACCCCATTCCCTGAATCCTACTCCATATTTGGCTCAGAACCACCACGGTTTTGCTTCTCATTGTTTTTAGGCTCCCTTAGGACGTGCATCTCACCTTTTACTTCCTGGCCCAATCCTAGGCTGAGGGTCTTTGAAATGGGAAAACTACATCAAAAGATTAGGAAAGAGTACTTAAACAGCCCAGAATCTTCCGTGGCTACGTTCACGTTTGGTCATGCTAGGTTTTGCCAACATTATGGCAGACACTGGGATATTCAAGTGTTTGGAGCCATTATCTAGTTTCTCCTCCTCACATGGACATAGCCCAGGTGGCTACAGAGTCATAGAACAGTGAAAGCAAATTTGGGAGTCACTTCTTGGCTCATTCTGTGATGTGATGAATGATCAACCATCGAAGTGGTTACACAGCCAGGTTCTTTCATCCGCCCCCAAGCCAAAACCCTGACACACAAAGGTTTGCAACAAAGAGAGAAATTATTCGCAAGACAGCCAAGCCAAGAGAGAAAAAACCTTAAGCCCGCCTACTTGAGGAGCCTCGGGTATTTATAGGCTCATGAATAAAGTAGCAGGGCGCTCTGAGGCATGGTGAGCGCGGGAAAGCTGATTGGGAAAGGTTCAGCACTCCTTCTGCTCAGGTGCAGCTAGGCTTTGGGCCTCGGAACATTCAAAAGGTCACCCAGCGGGCACTCGCGCATGCCCAGTTGGAGGGTCGGCAGTCCCCATCATCTTAACGAGCTCAGCTCCAACTAGACACAGCTGTCCCCAAGTTTCCGGAAAACAGCCCCGGCAAACGTCTTATTATTTAGGCTACCTGCAACTTGAAGGACTTGTTAGTCTTAAAGCAACCTTGATTAGTGAGGGCAGACCAAATGGATTTGGCTAATCATGACTTAGTGTTTCACACGGAAGCCAATTTCGTGACCAGGTGCTCCCTGGCTCTTTAGATCATCTCTAGAATCTTCAGTATTTCCAAGCGTGGGGGCATCTGCCCTTATTCAGAATGCAAATCTTCCTATGGTGGGGCCACATGCTGGTTGTGCTGTCACTCATTTGGAATCTACCCTGGTACTTCCTGTCCATGATGAGGGTGGCCTCTGTTTCCATAGAATAAGAGGTCAAGGAGGAGGGTGGATTTGAATGAGATTATCAGTAAGGTTCCTTATGATCTAGATTTCTGCTCCAATTATGATACATATCTTTTTTTTTTTTTTTTTTTTTTTGTCTTATTGCCTTTTCTAGGACCGCTCCCGCGGAATATGGAGGTTCCCAGGCTAGGGGTCTAATTGGAGCTGTACCCTACAGCTCATGGCAACGCCAGATCCTTAACCCACTGAACGAGGCCAGGGATGGAACCCGCAACCTCATGGTTCCTAGTCAGATTCATTAACCACTGCGCCACGACGGGAACGCCCAATATCTTTATTACCTTTGTATTGAGTCAAGTTGCAAGTGACAAAAACCCAACAGATAGATCCAGGTGTCCATGCTTTTCCAGTAAGTGTATCAGCCAATGAAGTATCAACATGCCTGGTGGACATCGTTGTCATTCCCCACAGCCATTCCACCCTTCTCTGCTGACAAAGCTCCAGTGTGACCAGCCCCAGGGGATGAATCTAAGATCATGGAAGCTTTCTGTATTGGGGGTTCCAAGACCACCCCCAGTTCCAGTGATCTGTGAGGAGGACTCATAGGACTTAGCACATAGTTACACTCATGGTTAAGGTTACAGTGAAAGGACACAAAGCCACAGCGCAGAGGGAGGAGGTACATGGAGTAAAGTTCAGAGGAACCCAGGCACAAGCTTTCTGGAGTTTCTCTCAGAGGAGTCCCACAGGATGTGCTTAATTCCTCCAGTGAGTTGTGACAATACATGTGAAATTCTGTCTTCCAGTGAGGCTCATTAGAGACTTGGTGCCTGGGTTTGTACCAGGGACTGTCACACAGGCACTCCGCCTAACACATAGCAACATTCCAAACTCCTTAAAAGAAAGCAGGTGCTCAGCATGAACCATATTATTAGCATACACAGTTTTAACACAGTGAGTTATACTTGCAAGTTCTGGGAATGGTGGGAAACCTCCCCAAGTCCAAGTTTTCAGAGGCCTGCAAAGGGCCAACCTTGTAGGCAGAACTTCCTAGGGACAGCAGCCTCAGGCCAACTAAATGAACTCTTCTGCATCTTATCCATTCCTCTCTGATATTTGCTTTGTCATAGTCCCTCGCAGCTTTGAGTAGCCACATGACGCAATTCTGGTCAATAAATTGCAAGAGAAGAGTGTTAACGAGAATATCTGGAGCTGTGGAAGCCACATTTTGACAAATGCAAGGACGAAACACTGATATAGAGGGAGCATATGGGCAAGTGAAAAAAAAAACTAGGTCCTCGGTAATATCTTTAAGCCAATGCACCATTTTGGGAAGAAAATACCTCCACACTTCTTTTCTTACGTGAGAAGATAACATGTCTTTATTACTTAATTGTTATCTGGATTAAATTGAACGCAGGTTAAATGCATTCCTAAGAAATGTAATATGTATTCTCTATTATGGGATGAATTTTGTCTCCTTCCCCAAATTCACGTGCTGAAGTTCTAACCTCCAGTATCTCAGAATACAACTGTATTTGGAGATAGGGCCTTTAAAGAAGTGATTAAGTTAAAAAGAAGGCATCGGGGTGGGCCCTAATCCCATGGGACTGGTATAAGGAGAGAACGTTTGTACAAGAACATGTACAAAGGGAAGCTCATGTGAGCACACAGGGTTCAGGAAGCCTAGGAAACCAAGGAGAGAGGCCTCAGAAGAAACCAGACCTGCTGACACCTTGATCTTGGAGTTCTAGCCTCCAGAACCGAGATACCCAGTCCATGGTATTTTGCTGTAGGAATCCTAGCAAACCCATACTCTCTATACATGTATATAGAGAGGGTAAATATAGCAAATTATAACTGACAGAAGCAGAAACTTAGAAGAAATGGTCAGATCTGGAGTCCACATCCAATTCTCAGACAGAAAAAGGATCCAATGGGGTGAATGAAGCAAGAGGATGGATCAGCCAGATGCCTTTGGAGGAGCGCTGGCTGCACCTACTCAATCTCTCCTCTTCCAGAGTCCCAAGTGCCTGCCTATATGACTGCACTCATTGTAATGAGATACTAATGAGGAATGATAAGTTAGGTGGTAAATGGATCCAGGACATCTGCTTACTACAAGTGAATAGACCAAAGAGAGAAGAGGGGCAGTCCCCATGGGGAGGTCCTGGAGCAGAGGCCAGAGAAGGAAAAGCTTCCTCTTGGTGTCCCTATAGGTCCCAGACAGACCACAGCTGGGTGTGGGCTTTCTCCAGAGACAAAAACTCTCAGGTGGGAATTAGGTGAAAGTAGTTACCACCGTGTGGCTTCTGGGCTGTTCACAGGGAAGATGATTAATTCATGTGGGATGGCTGGGACATGTCCTTGTGGTCAGAATTCGCTTGATCCTACTGACTTGGGCCTTTTGAGGATGCTGTGTAGCCCCAGATTCCTGACTAAGGTCTGAGTGGGTCAGAGTAGCCACAAACCCAACTCAGATTAATTTAAGCAAAAAGAAGGATTTTATTAGCTTATGTAACTGGAAGGTCCAGAGCTGCAAGTGGCTTCAGCTGGATCAAGGGGCTCCTGCTGTTTTTCTTTATCCACCTCCTTGTTGATCTTGTTTCCATGAGGCTTCATTCCTCCCACTGGCTCTCTCTGCATGATGGTCAAGGAACCTGCATACTCCTGCCAAAAGTGAATCCAATTATGAGACCATCAGACAGACCTAAATTCAGGAACATTCTACTAAACAACTGACCTGTATTTAAAAAAAAAAATATCCAATGGCATAAAAGACAAAGGCAAAAGAGCTCTTCAAATTAAATGAGTCTCATTTTCATTTATGAAAGCTAAATGCAATGCACCAACCTGGATCCTGGATTAGATCTTGGATGGGAAAAAAATTGTTATAGAAATATACTGTATATCAGGCAATGCTATTGTTTTAATGTTAAATTTTCTGAATTTGCTCTTTGTATGGTAGACATACAAAAGAACATCCTGTTCTTAAGAGATAAAAGCAAACTATTTGGGGATAAAGGAGGAAGATGCCTGCAACTTACTCTCAAATATAGTAATAATTACAACAATGTACTATATCTTAAATAGCATAGAATATGTAGAGAAGGGGAAGAGAGAGAATGATAAAGCAGATTTGGCAAAATGCTAATATAGGCAAAGGACATACTAAGTTCATTGTACTGTTCTTGCTACTTTTCTGTAAATTTCAAGTTTTTTGAAAATTAACAAAAAAAGGTGTTGAGAACAGAGCTCTGTCTCTAATGTTCTAACTGGTTAGCCTGGATCACATGCTCATTTCATTGAGATGAGAGTGCAACACTGTGATTGACGGTCTTACCAGGGACCTTTTGGAATGGGGAGGAATTCCCCCAAAGAATCCAAAGGAAAGTGCATGGGAGAGTGTGCTGGACATACAAAAGTGAAAACCGGTATATCCATCACCACGCTCTTTCAGTCTCACTTCTCACAGTCTCCCAGATCCTCTTTGGTTGGTCTCCCAATGTCCACTTGTCCACATGGCTCCATCTTTCCAGACCATCCCTCCCTCCAGAATGGTACCTCTCAATGAAAAGCTCCACACTTGGGACTTTGGGGTATTCTCCCCTCCTCTCATCACATCCACCTGGACCCTATTCCTCGTGGTCCTACTTTCTCTTAGTTTGATGAGAAAGGAATCTGTGTTCAAGTAAGTGTTTCCAAGAATTATCTGTGTGCTCTTCCCTCAGCTTACAGATTCACACTTTGGACTGGGCCTTACTTACTCCAGGCAAGAAAGCCAGTGGCAGGACTTTCAAACACAGAAGCAGTCCAAGGAGGTGAGTAACTTGGAGCAGGTGGGCCTCTGGCTTCCGTTGCACCCCACTGTGTGGGTGGCTTTTTCCTTCAACTCAGGCCAGGGTTTCTGACAGGGGGCTGACTGCTGTCCTTCTCAGTTAGAGGAAGCCAGGGTAAGCCAAAAGGAACCAGGCCAACTTCACTTCATTTCCCAACAGGCAGTTTTAACAATTGATTTGTTCCCAAGCAGGAAAGCAGAGTTAGCAAAGAGCTTGCTGCAACTCCCTCGGTGCAGGCTTGGCATGGATACCTCTGCATTCAGCCTTCTTGAGAACAAGGTAGAACTTAGGGAACCCATCTGCTGAGCATGAAATTAGTAAGAAGAAATGAGGAGAATTCATCCATTCATTTATCATGTATTTATTCACTTATTTTTTCATTTATGAAAGGCTGAGCAGTGTAGTGGTAAAGGTAGGCCCACAGGAACATTCTTAAAGGTTGGGCTGTGTTCTGCACAACTCCAGGTAGTGCTGTTCACAAGGATCCTATATGGCAGCCCTAGGTTAGGGGCAGTAGTGTTGCAGTTTTATCACCTGGTTTCACATCTGTCTCCATCACCCCCAGATGTGAAACCAGGTGATAAAACATCCCAAATCCTCCATGTGCTGACAGTCTCTGCCATAGTCCAGCCCTGCCCCCACCCCACCCTCTGTGGCTTAGTGACTTCAAAGGGGTGTTGTGAGGATTAAATGAGTGAACATGTCTTCAGTACACTGAGCCATCTAGACAGCACTGTAATGATCTCTTCCTAAAGTCAGTAGACTTCTCTCAGGAAGTTGTCTGGGTCTGGGACTTCTCTCTCTCTCTCTCTCTCTCTCTCTCTCTCTGTGTGTGTGTGTGTGTGTGTGTGTGTTTTCCTGGACATTTTAAAAGCATATACCAGACAGCCTAGTATTTCTCCTATAAATGCTGTATGTGCCTGTAACAGAAAAGGACTAAAGCAAAAAACAAACAATGATGACAACCCACCCAAACACAACGCCATTATCACATTCATATAGTTAATAATTTCCAATATTCAGTTCCTATTAAAACTTCTCTCAGTTATTTTGTTTTTCTTTTTGTATCCAAAATGTGTTTATTAGGGTGGTTTATGCTCATCCCGAAGCATGGTGCTTTTATTGCTGCTTCTGTCTGAGGGCACATCCTTCCAGAAGCCTTGCATAGACTGTTTGCACTTGGCTATGGGCCATGGCATTTCAATAGTGTCTGGGAATTTTGAATCCACGAAGCAGGGTTTGAGGCTCTGCACCAGGCGCTTCTTGTGTTTCAACCTCTTCTCTTCTGGAGAAGGATGACGGGGTGAAGATCCTTCCAGAGGCATGTTCCCATAGAAAGGGTGGTTCCTGCAGGAAAGCTCACACTTTTTATAGTTGGTTTTCAAATCAGAATCCAAACACAGTTCACAAATAGTAGTTTTTTGCAGTGGTATCTGTCCAGAACTGCCTCCAACCCCTTCCCACGCACTGGCTTGGGCCTTTCTCTGGGTAGTACTACTCGTCATCTCTTGTTCCAATTTCCTGCTTTTTGTGAAGGCTTGATATCCACTTTTCAAGGTTGCTTGATTTTCTCCTTCAAGTGCAGACATGGATGGAGGCCCATTTTCCTTTTCTCAAAACACTACTTGCACATAGCTTTCAGGGGATTCAGGGGGATTGGAAGCTGCAGTGGTGTAGGTGGAGAATTCATTAAGCAGTAACAACACACAGCACAAAGCCCACATCCTGGTTATTAAATGACCCTCTGCTATCTCCATCACCTGAGACTTCTCCCTGGTCTTTGCTTCTCTCAGGAATCCTGGCCCAGGGCCATCTTGCTGCGCCCCCTCTCCATTGCCATTGCCTCAATGTCGCTCCATCCTTGTGCTTCCTCACCCCTTCCTTTGGGATTGTCCACAGTGACCTCAGCTTCTTTTCACATTAGGCCGGGCACCGAGTTCCCTTGGTCTAATTCCTTTGCCTCTGGACAAGCCCTAGGACCTCTTACTGTGATGAAAATCCCATCAGAGTGTTTTGTTAAACAAAAGGCAGAGTTCTCTGCTCCCCGCCTCCCATCCCTACATCCTCCCTAGCCTCTGGCACTGTGCATATCCCGGTGGGCACAGTTTTTCACCTGGACCATCCCAGTAGCCTTTTACTTGGCCTCCATGATGTCATTCTTGCTCGTTCCAATGCATACTTTATACTAAAGCTAGAGTGACCTTTCCAAGACACTGATGTGCTCCCACAGCTGCCCTGCTTAAAATATATCAGTGGTGTCCCACTGTGCTTCAGACAACATCCCAAATCCTCCATGTGCTAACAGTCTCTGCCATAGTCCAGTCCTGCCCCCACCCCACCCTCATCTCCCGCTTTCTCCATCCACTGGTTTTCCTTTCATTCCTTAAATACAGGCAGTTCTCTATAGTAGCCGGACCTTGGTCATGCTTTTTCTTCCACCAGCTCTGATCTCCTCCCTCCTTTCATCATGATACCTCCCAGCCCTCCTTTGAGCATTTGCTTAGAGAGCTTCCCTGGCTGTGTATTGTGCCTACACCTTCCTCTCCCTTTGTTGTACTTATACACTTAGCATTGTTTAAGGTCTGCTGTCCCCACTAGAGTGTGAGGTATGCAAAGGCAGGGACAATGACTGTCTGGTTCATTGCTCCATCTCCAACGCCTGACACAGTGTCTGGCACAAATACTCAACAAATAATTATAAATTCAATTGAACATCTAAGAGGATACCACAGGTGCCATGGACACTGGTAATAATGGAAAAACCCCAGTAACTCCAAAGTGAAATCATCATTCTTTTAAGGATATCAACAATGCTGCATTATGCTCATTGCAGGTGCCAAGATTCTGCCATTTTGAAAGGGAAAAAGAAAAAAAAAAAAAAAAAGTGCATCCAAAACTGCCCAGCTGGTGCTTACAGAAACATTGCTTTGCAATTTTTCTTCTTCACCCAGGGAAGAATATTTTTTAAGCCACATTTCCAGAATTACACAGTTGCATGCAAAATGCCTCAGCTCTTGCTGATGAAGTGATTTCTGTGGAGAACTGGCTGCCTTCCAAGAGGAAGGAAGGGCCCCTGAGATATCTCTGAAAAAGATGAAAGAATTTTTAAAATAGCAGCTTAATTTTGTACCACATATGGGATTTTCAAATTCACAGCTGGTTGGAAAACCATTTCCAGCTTCAAGCCATTGACTGACTGTCTCTGTGGCTCGAAGCACCCAGAGCTTTATTTGTCTCCTCGTTACCCAGGGGCTTTCTCTGCCTTTTTCCTCCCCCCAGCACCTCCTCCATGTTGAGTATTTCCAGTTGTGTGATAACTAGGATTTGACTAAGTGTCCACATAGAATAGAAACTCCATGGAGGTGGTACCACATTTGTGCTTTGTCCCTTTGACCCTGTGGGTAGCTGTATCTTAATATGTACTGTTGGATAAATAAGTCCTCCATCAAAAGGTTGAAGGCCAATCCAGAAAGCATATAAGAGAGAATCACCTACTGATATAAAAGAGAACATCGATACCAATCTAAACCCTCAACTTTAATATGCTTACTCTGGCCTGGGTGATACACACTCCAGTTCCTACTGCTGCATAATTACCCCAAGACCTACTGCTGCAAAACAACAACTGTCTTTATTAGGCTCACAGATTCTTTGGCTCAAGAATTTAGACAGGGCACAATGAGGATGATTTGTCACTCTCTGGAACTCATTTGGGATTTTTTTTTTTTTTTCAAGAAGAGGTACCTGTCTTCTTAAGCAGGACTGATTTTTGGTTTAGAAAATGATGTTGGAGTTCCCGTCGTGGCGCAGTGGTTAACGAATCCGACTAGGAACCATGAGGTTGCGGGTTCGGTCCCTGCCCTTGCTCAGTGGGTTAACGACCCGGCGTTGCCGTGAGCTGTGGTGTAGGTTGCAGACGCGGCTCGGATCCCGCGTTGCTGTGGCTGTGGCGTAGGCTGGTGGCTACAGCTCTGATTCAACCCCTAGCCTGGGAACCTCCATATGCCTCGGGAGCGGCCCAAGAACCAAGAGATAGCAACAATAACAACAACAAAAAGAAAAGACAAAAAAAAAAAAAAAAAGAAAATGATGTTGTTGGTTTTTTTACCTTGGCTTAGGAAATGATGGGTTTTTTTTAGTGGCATATGGAAGTTCCCAGGTTAGGGGTCGAATTGGAGCTATAACTGCCAGCCACAGCCACAGCAATGCTGGATTCAAGCCACATCTGCCACCTACACCACAGCTCCACGGTAATGCCGGATTCTTAACCCGCTGAGCAAGGCCAGGGATCAAAACTGAATCCTCATGGATACTAGTAGAGTTTGTTAACTGCTGAACCATGATGGTTACTCCCAGGAAATGATATTTTTTATGTACAAATAGATAGGCAAGATGAAGCCAACATTTCCCATCTGTGTTAATTACCAACACATTAATAATTGTTTGTTGTTTAAAAAATTAAAGTTTGGAAAAACTTTAAAAATGATTTTACTCAGAAATTAATTAACATTATATAAAGACTGAGAAATCCTGCAATAAAGAAACCTTTTAAATTGTAATTTGGACACCTATTAGGTGGCCAACAGGATGATAATTTTGGGAGACCTCAGTCTTTTTCCCAGTTCTGTACAGACCATCTCACGACCCTGGGAAGTTGCTTCTCTTCTTTGGGACACAACTTATTCCATTTGTAAAATGAGAAAGTTAAGTTAGATAATATAGAAGGTCTGGTGATCCCCAGGGGCAGCTACCAGTTCCCCAAGCTGCCCACAATTCAACCCACAACAGTGTGCGTCCATGCACTCCACGTTTCAAGAGAGTCCCCTTTCCAGATTGCTGACCCAATTTAGAAAACCTAGAGCAGATGCCAAAGGTCCATCTACTTTTAACCTTTTGGGATCATCCCTCCCCTTGAGGGCTTCTGCCCTCAGAAATGTGAACTGGCTTATTTTGCCCGAATGTACTGTTTTCGAAAGTAAATAAATCCTGGTTATTAATTACCTGACCTACATTCCCTGGGTCTGCAATGGCAGGGGGCAGAGCTAAGATTTCTAAGGAGGAATTGGAAAGGAGGGAATAGATAGCACTCAGGGTGAGGCCTAAGGCTCACATGGACTAGGTAGAATCTGGAAATTCTGGTTGAAGTTATTCTCCAGAAAAAAGCTATATTTTAGAAGAGTCCCCTAGTCTTTAAACACAAATAAGCACTGTCCTATTTTTTCATAGTTACAAGAAGTAATATGAGCTTATTATATATATCATAGTATGTAATTATATTATTTATTATGTATTATTACATATTATATTTCATTATATTAATAATTGTACTATATACAAATATACTGTATAATAAATAACAATATATATTGTGTAGTATATAAAATAATTATATATAATGCTGTAATATTCATATAATACATATAACTACAATAAAACATTAGAGACATTAGACATTCATTTAGAAAGTGAAAATCGATAATGAAGATACAACCATTCAAAATCTATGGGATTCCACAAAAACAGTGCTTAGAGGGAAATTCATAGTGATACAGGCTTTCTTCAAAAAAAGAAGAAAAATCTCAAATTGACAACTTAAATGAATTAGAAAAAGAAGAACAAACAAAACCTAAAGTCAGCAGAAGGAAGGAAATCATAAAGATCAGAGAGGAAATCAATAAAATAGAGATTCAAAAAACAACAGAAAAAAATCAATATAACCAAGAGCTGGTTCTTTGAAAAGGTAAACAAAATTGACAACCCCCTGGCCATACTCACCAAGAAGAGGAGAGAAAAAACCCAAATAAACAAAATAAGAAATGAAAAAAGAGAAATCACAATGGATACTGCAGAAATACAAACAAAAACAAAAACAAAAACAAAAAACCATAAGATAATACTATGAACAACTATATGCCAACAAATTTGAGAACCTAGAAGATATGGACAACTTTCTAGAGTCTTACAGCCACCAAAACTGAATTAAGAAGAAAGATATCAACTGAACAGACCAATCCCTAGAGATGAAATTGTATATGTAATAAAAACACTCCCTACAAATAAAAGTCCAGGACCAGATGGCTTTCCAGGCGAATTCTACCAAACACACAAAGAGTAACTTATACCCATCCTCCTTAAACATTTCCAAAAGGTTGAAGAAGAAGAAACATTCCCAAAGACATTCTATGGTGCCACCATCACCCTAATACCAAAACCAGATAAAGATATTACCAAAAAAGAAAATTATAGGCCAATGTCTTTGATGAATATAAATGAATATAAAATTCCAAACAAAATTTTAGCCAACTTAATCCAACAACATATAAAAAAGATCATACACCATGACCAGGTGGGATTCATCCAGGGTGCGCAAGAATGGTTCAACATATGCAAATCAATCAATGTCATACATCACATTAACAAAAGAAAAGTCAAAAGCCACATGATCATCTCAATAGATGCAGAAAAAGCCCTTGACAAAGTCCAACATCCATTCATGATAAAAAGTGGGTATAGAGGGAACATACCTTAAAATAATAAAAGCCATTAATGACAATCCAGAGCAAATATAATACTCAATGAAGAAAAGCTGAAAGCCTTGCCACTAAAATCTGAAACAAGACAAGGATGCCCATGCTTACCACTTTTATACAAAAAATTAAATACCTGGGAATGAACCTGACCAAGGAAGTGAAAGACTTATATGCTGAGAACTATAAAACATTAATCAAGGAAATTAAAGAGGATTCAAAGAAATGGAAAGATATCCCATGCTCCTGGATTGGAAAAATTAATATAAAAATTGCTAAACTACCCAAGGCAATCTACAGATTCAGTGAAATCCCTATCAAATTACCCATGACATTTTTTTTACAGAACTAGAACAAACAATCCAAAAATTTATATGGAACCGCAACAATCCATAATTGCCAAAGCAACTCTGAGGGACAAAAATCAAGCAGGAGGCATAACTCTCGCAGACTTCAGGCACTATTACAAAGCCACAGTAATCAAGACAATGTGGTACTGGTACCAAAACAGACAGACAGACCAATGGAAAAGAATAGATTACCTAGAATAAACCCAGACGCCTATGCTCAGTTAATTTTCCACCAAGGAGGCAAGAATATAAAATGGGAAAAAGACAGTCTTTTCAAGAGTTGTTGCTGGGGAAACTGGACAGCTGCATGTAAATCAGTGAAACTGGAACACACCCTCACACTATGCACAAAAATAAACTCAAAGTGGCCTAAAGAGTTAAACATAAGACACCATCAAATTCCTAGAAGAGAACACAGGCAAAACATTCTCTGACATCAACCTACAAATATTTTCTCAGGTCAGTCTCCTAAGGCAATAGAAATAAAAGTAAAAATAAATCAATGGGACATAATCAAACTGACAAGCTTTTGCACAGCAAAGGAAACCATAAAAAAAAAAAGACAACTTACAGAATGGTAGAAAATAGTTTCAAATGATGCAAATGACAAGGGCTTAATCTCTAGAATATACAAACAACTTATACAACTCAACAGCAAAAAAAGCCAACAACCCAGTGGAAAAATGGGCAAAAGACCTGAGTAGACATTTCTCCAAAGATGATGTACAGGTAGCCAACAAGCACATGAAAAAATGTTCAACATCACTGATTATTAGAGAAATGCAAATCAAAACTACCATGAGATACCACCTTATACCAGTCAGAATGGCCATCATGAATAAATGCACAAATAACAAATGCTGGAAGGGGTGTGGAGAAAAGGGAACCCTCCTACACTCTTGGTGGGAATGTTAATTGGTACAACCACTATGGAAAACAGTATGGAGGTACCTCAGGAAACTAAATGTAGAACCACCATGTGACCCAGCAATCTCTTGGGAATATATCTGAACAAAACTTTTCCTTGAAAAAGGCACATGCACCTGTATGTTCATTGCATCACTATTCATAATAGCCAAGACATGGAAACAATCCAAATGTCCACTGACAGACGATTGGATTAGGAAGATGTGGTATACATACACAATGGAATAGTACTCAGCCATAAAAAAGAACAAAATAATGCCATTTGCAGCAACATGGACGGAACTAGAGACTCTCATACTAAGTGAAATAAGTCAGAAAGAGAAAGACAAATACCATATGATATCACTTTTATACTTGGAGAACAGACTTGTTGTTGCCAAGGGGGAGGGGTACGGGGAGGGAGTGGGATAGACTGGGAATTTGGGGTTAATAGATGCAAAATATTGCCTTTGGAATAGATAGGCAATTAAATCCTGCTGTATAGCACTGGGAACTATATCTAGTCACATATGATGGAGCATGATAATGTGAGAAAAAGAATGTATA
Organism: Sus scrofa; assembly: GCF_054392235.1. NCBI lineage: Eukaryota > Metazoa > Chordata > Mammalia > Artiodactyla > Suidae > Sus > Sus scrofa. Next base: position 125,396,548 of record NC_139396.1, on the reverse strand, counting down.
TATGTATGTGTGACTGGATCACCTTGCTGTACAGTAGAAAATTGACAGAACTCTGTAAATGATCTATAATGGAAAAAATAAAAATCATTTAAAATAAAAAAAAATATAAAGTGAAAATCTCCTGGGGTTCTATTGTTGTCTCCACTCCGTTGCCCATAGCCCTATATAACAATTTGGTTTATATTTTTGTGGGTATTTTCTATGTAGAAACAAACATAATTATTATTTATGGAAATGGGATCACACTAAACATGTGCTTTGAAGGTTGTTTTTCACCCTTAACCACTATTTTGGACATCTGTCCATGTTAGCACATATTGATCTGTTTCATTCCTTTTCTTTCTTTCTTTTTTTTTTTTTTTTTGTCTTTTGTCCTTTTAGGGCCACACCAGCCGCATATGGAGGTTCCCAGGCTAGGGGCCTAATCGGAGCTGTAGCTGCCGGCCCACAACACAGCCACAACGTCAGATCCAAGCCGCGTCTGTAACCTACACCAGTGCTCACAGCAATGCCAGATCCTTAACCCACTGAGTAAGGCCAGGGTTCGAACCTGCAACCTCATGGTTCCTAGTCATTCATTTCTGCTGTGCCACAACGGGAACTCTTGTTTCATTCCTTTTCACAGGAAGCGGTCTTCTTAATGCACTGAGGAATCTAGAAAAGGAAGGTAACCATGAAGGACAAAGGTTTTTTTTTATTTTTTTATTTTTTATTTTTACTTTTTTACATCTTCAATATTGTTTCTGCTGAGTTTAGGAAATGGAGAATACCTGAAATTAGTTTTCAACTACTTCAGATATAGTTAGTTAAAAAAAAAAAATGACAGGAATGATGGCTGGATTGCTGTAGGAAACCAGTGAATAAATGAAAGGTGCACCTTGCTGTTCTGACCCTTCCTTATTATTTTGCTTTTTGTCCATTTTGTCTTCAGCTGGACTGTCTGGACACTGGAAAACTTTCTGTGGTAGGTAGAACAGTGGCTTCCAAAGATACCCATATCTTACCCCAGGAGTCTGTGCACACGTTACCTTACCTGGCAAGTGGGACTTTGTAGATGTGACTAAATGAGGGGTCTGGAGATGGACAGAGTATCCTGAATTACCTGGGTGGGCCTGAGGTAGCCATAGGGTCTCTCATAAGTGACAGAGGCAGCAGGAGGGTGGGAGTGCTGCACTGCCAACTTTAAAGATAAAGAAGGAAGAGGCCACCAGCCAAGGAATATGGGCAGCCTCTAGCAGATTCCCAAAGCAAGGAAACAGATTCTTCCCTGGGACCTCCCAAAGGAGAACAGAACTTTGACATCTTGGTTTAGCTCAGTTAAGATCCAATTCACATGTCTGATCTCTAGACCTGTAAGATGATAAATCTGGTGGGTTTTTTTTTTTTGTTTGTTTTTTTTTTGGTCTTTTTTAGGGCCATACCCATGGCATATGGAGGTTCCCAGGCTAGGGGTTGAATCAGAGATGTAGCTGCTGATCTACGCCACAGCCACAGTGATGGGGGATCTGAGCCGCATCTGTGACCTACACCACAGCTCACAGCAATGCTGTATCCTTAACCCACTAGCGAAGCCAGGGATTGAACCTGTGTCCTCACGGATACCAACTCCAAATTTGTGTTGATTGAAGCCTCTAGTTTGTGGTGATTTGTGAGAGCAGTGGTAAGAAATTAGCAGACCTCCATTCATTTGTTCATCTTACATGCTGAGATGAAATTTGGTCCTCTCTTGCATCTAAATAAAAAGACTCAAATTCTGTGTCTTAAATCATGATGCATCTATGGTTCCAGGTGATCAGGAACTAACCAAAGTCAGCTTGTGGGGATCATTTTAGATTATCAAAAGAAAAAAGAAAAATGGCAGAGGACAGCCCACTTGCCTCCAGGAGGACATACATGGACTTCCTGGTTTGAAAAGCCACCAGAGAGGTAGGTGGACTTAATATTCTGGCTCTATTTAATGGCTGGATCACAGAGGCTCTGTTAAGTTACTTGCCCAAGGTCACAGAGCAGGCTGGGGCCTGGTCAGGGCTGAGACAATGTCTTCCAGAAGTAAAATCATGATAACTACTATTAACGAAGTGGGATATAATCTCTCAGAACATATACACACATTCATATACATTTACACTCACTTACACACACACCCTCAAAATCTGGATTATACCACAGAGCTATTCTGAAACCGCATCTTTCCCCTTTCACAGTTAATGCACAGTGGCACCACTGCTTACTGGTTTCATTTCGTTTGGTGGATGAGGCGCTTGGTAATTGGAGGTGAGGGAGGTGGGGATAAGGCTCTGTGTAGTTAGGAGTGGAAAGGCTGGCCTGGACTACTGGGAGCATGGTGGTAGGCGGGGGTTCCCAGGCGTTTCCCTCAGGCTGACACACTGAAGTCTGGACAGCCAGAGTGAGTGCAATTTGTGAAAGTCAGTGCAGGAGGTTACAAACTGAACATGAAACTATTTACCCATGCAGGTTTCCGGTTCACTTCACTGATTTGATGAGTGTTTCACATGCCCAGTCAAGTAGGATTTTAACTGAGTTGACTGACCCAGCTCTGTGCTATGTGGGGACCAGGAAATGCCTCTGTTCTCAAGTTTATGATATGCACACAATGAACCAGAGCAAGTCTGAAAATACTAAGAGCCCGCTGAGGAATGAAGTCAGGTGGGATGGACGTGAAGAAGAGGGAGATATGCCTTCTAGCTAGCTTTTTTGTTTAGGGGGTGGTGATGGTGGTTCTAGAAAAGGTTTGGCAGGGGAGAGAAAATTCTAGTCTGGGGAGGTTTGGAGGGCAGGAGACCTGGACTGGGCTAGGGCCAAGGGAGGAGGTGGTTGGTTGGAGAAGAGCAAGAAGAGCAACTCGGAAGCATTAGGCTGTGCAGCGACAGGACTGAGCAGGGCAAGATCAGGAGATAGTAAAGGAGCTACCCTCTTGGAAGCTGGTACTGGGGAATACGCAAAAGAAAAGTGGAACACACACTAGGCTTTGGAGTTGGGAGGTGGTCAGATAAGCACTTGATAGCAAAGTACATGGTGAGAACATAACTCTATAGAGATTAACAGTAGGGACCTTATGATAAATGGGGGAAGAGTAAGTCTATAGTCAGAAAGGCCAGACAGCTATGAAGGCTTGAGTGTCTAAGCCAAGGAAGGGTCTATAGGAATGCAGAAGAAAGAAGGGTCAAGTTGGAGAAATAGCATAAAGATGAAGTTTATGGATACGAATTTAAAGAGAACAAAAAGTCAAAATGAGGCCAATGGTTACAAACCATGCAAATCAGAAGAATAAGATCACCAGTGACAGAAATAGACAAGTAAGGAAGGCATAGTGAAGGTCTTATAAGCAGAGGTGGCCTATATGCAGGTGGAAACAGCACAAGATTATGCTCCTTAAGGAACCCTATTGAAATAATTCTATATTTTTCTATTGCAATGTGTATGTGTGGGTGCACATAGAAAAAAATCAATTTGGGTTGCCAACAAAACCGAGCAGCTTAACCCAGTGCTGACTAATGCTCCTATGGTATGTATATAACATTTGTAATATCTAAATGGCATGAAAACATTGAGTTGTATAACTGTCCTGAAAATTCTGGACAAGTTTTCTTGCTATGATACACATTTTAATGTTTCACAAGATAAGTGTTCAGAACCACGTTTGCTTCTTGTGTTTGTAAAGAAGAAGCAAATGATATTTGGAGCTGAATATCAGTCTCCAGCTGAAATACAATAGGCACTCAATACGCAAATATTCAATGAACAAATAAACAAACATTGGTGCAATTAATCAACAGAGAACAAAGTATTTAAAAATTTTACGCATTGGAGTTCCCGTCGTGGCGCAGTGGTTAGCGAATCCGACTAGGAACCATGAGGTTGTGGGTTCGGTCCCTGCCCTTGCTCAGTGGGTTAACGATCCGGCGTTGCCATGAGCTATGGTGTAGGTTGCAGACGCGGCTCGGATCCCGCGTTGCGGTGGCTCTGGTGTAGGCCGGTGGCTACAGCTCCGATTTAACCCCTAGCCTGGGAACCTCCATATGCCGTGGGAGCGGCCCAAGAAATAGCAACAACAACAACAACAACAAAGACAAAAAGACAAAAATTTTTAAAAAAATAAAAAATAAAAATAAATAAAAGTATCCTTAAAAAAAAAAATTTTATGCATTGGATGGGCTAAAAAATAATGAAGGGGCAGGCTTGTACAGGCTGAGATGAAATGGAAGAGGCAATTATTACTATAAACTTTTACAAATTTTGGACAACATAGAGCTACACAAATCTTAAAATATAAATGTCCAAGATCAAAAGAAAAACAAAGAGGACAATGAATGGATTAAGAAGATGTGGTACATATATATACAATGGAATATTACTCAGCCATAAAAAGACAAACTAATGCCATTTGCAGCAACATGGATAGAACTAGAGACCTTCATATTAAGTGAAATAAACTGGAAAGAAGACAAATACCATTTGATATCACTTGTGGAATCTAAAATATGGAACAGATGATCCTATCTAAGAATAACAAACAAGCAAACAAAAACCAGAAACAGATCATGGCCAAGAAGAACAGACTTGGGGTTCCCAGGGGGAAAGGGGATGGAGTGGGATGGATGGGCATTTAGGGGTTTTGGGGATGGAAACTGTTATATTTGGAATGGATGGGCAGTGGGATTCTACTGTACAGCACAGAGAAATGTGTGTGATTGGGTCCCTTTGTTGTACAACAGAACCCGATAAAACATTATAAATCAAATGTACTTTAGTAATAATAAAATAAAACAAACAAACAAAAAAGAAAAGCAAGAAGGGAAATCATCAGTTATAGGAAATGAGAAAGAAATGAAAAGCCAAAAGCAGTAAGCAGGATTAGGTGATTCATGGGGTCATGAACCATCTAATGGATTTTAATGCCCATTTGAGTTCAACAGAGATGCCTTAAGCCTACTCAAGGCTAGGAGCCATAGAATGATTCCACTTCATAAAGCCTGTAATTTAAAAGGGTTGCATGGGGGATCTGATGTTGCATGGGGGTATAGATTGCAGAGATGGCTCAGATCCCACATTGCTGTGGCTGTGGCTGGTAGCTGTAGCTTAGATTCAACCCCTAGCCTGGGAACTTCCATATGCTGCGGTGTGGCCCTTAAAAAAAAAACAAAAAAACAAAAAAACAAAACTAACTAAATAGGTTGCTATGTCTATGAAAAGGGGATAGAAAAACATTGCTTATAAATCCCAATCCTGGGAGTTCCCATTGTGGCACAGCGGAAATAAATCTGGCTAGGAACTATGAGGTTGCGGGTTTGATCCCTGGCCTTGCTTGGTGGATTAAGGATCTGGCATTGCCATGAGCTGTGGTGTAGGTCACAGACGTGGCCCAGATCCCGTGTTGCTGTGGCTGTGGTGTAGGCCGGCAGCTGTAGCTCCCATTGGATCCCTAGCCTGGGAACCTCCATATACCTTGAGTGCAGCCCTAAATAAAAGCAAACAAACAAACCAAAAAACAAAAAACCTCCAACCTGTGCCACTGGAGGTAAGGAGGTCCAAATTTACACAGGTGGAAAAGAAACCCTAATCCAAGGAGGTAATGTAAGATTTGGTGTGGGAAACCTCAGCCTTGATTGAGAACAACATGAGGTTAACTCTGCTAGGGTAACTTGGACTCTTCAGGACACAACATTAAATAAAAATTGCAAAGGTACAAAGTTATAAATCACATAAGGAAGCAAATCACTCTGAGAGCCAGTAGATGAACGAATATAAGAATTAGGACCACAAGAACTGAGGCGAATAGAACAATCTAAAAGTATCAACAAAATATGCTGGAAATTATTTTTAAAAAACCTTTTGAAAAGAAAGCACAGTATGAAAACAGGGAAGTGGACTTGAAAGGGAACTAAAAGAATTTCTAGACATGAAAAATATAGCCATTGAAATAAATATTGGTTAAACAACAGATTAGGCACAGAGAGAGATTTAATGGTTGAATGAAATGGTCCAACATATGTTTAAAACAGGAAAATTATAGAGAACAGGGAAGAGAAAAATTCAAAGAGGAAATGGCTGAGGAATTTTCTAAAATCGAAAGATAGGAATTCATAGTTTGAAGAAATAGCAACTCCTTAGAGGGATTAAAAAAAAAAACACACAATATACACATTGTTTTTGATGTTTTGCAGTTTCGTGAGAAAAACATATCAAAAGTAGCCAGAGTAAAGGAGATTATCTACCAAGGAATGACGATTATACTGACAGCTAACTTCATATCAACAATGAAACCCAGAGACAGTGGATCCTAAGAGAACAGTAATTATCACAATAGAAATGCATGCTTGCGGGTTCAATCCCTTGCCTCGAGCAGTGGGTTACAGACCTGGCGTTGCTGTAATTGTGGTGTAGGTCAGTGGCTACCGCTCCAATTAGACCTCTAGCCTGGGAACCTCCATATGCTGTGGGTGCGGCCCTAAAAAAGACAAAAAAAAAGAAAAAATGCATGCTTGATGAATATATCTTTCATGAACAAAGGTGAAATAAAGTCATTTCAGACAAGTGGAAAAATAATTTACTACTAACAAACCCTCATTAAAACAGCTTCTAATAAATATAATTTAGGAGGAAGAAAATTAATTCCAGAGGTGAGTGTGAAGAAAGTTAGAAGAGGGAATGGCGTGCAAAGAAATTGTAAATACGTGGTTACATCTAAACAAACTATGTAAAGTAACATTTTATGGACTGTATCAAAAATTTAAACATTTATAAAAGATAAAGGGCCACAACTAGAAGGCTTCTGCAATATATGAGTTAAATAATACTAGTAATAGTAGTAATACCAATACATAATGCTTATTATAAGTCAGTCATGATGTAAGTACTTATTTACATACATATATTAGAAAAGTATATATGTTTTATGTATAAGCATATATCTATATAATTCACATATACACACATTACATATATTTATATATATATACTAATGTAAGTATACATGTATATACATTCATATACATATGCTTCTATATGGGCTTATTTAACAATTCTGTGAGCTATGTATTTTTAAAAAAATTTTTTATTGTTATTTCCTCAATACAGTTTTTTTCCTACCATACAGCATGGTGACCCAGGTATATATATTTTTTCTCCCATTGTCATGCTCCATCATAAGTGACTAGACATAGTTCTCAGTGCTACACAGCAGAATCTCATTGCTAATCCATTCCAAAAGCAATAGTTTGCATCTATTAACCCCAAGCTCCCAATCCATCCTACTCCCTCCCCCTTGGCAACCACAAGTCTATTCTCCAAGTCCATAATTTTCTTTTCTGTGGAAAGGTTCGTTTGTGCCATGTATTAGATTCCAGATATAAGTTATTTTCTTTTAGAAATGGGTAAACTGAGGTCAAGAGATGCTGAATAATTTGTCCAAAGTCATATGGTCATTGGCAGATCTGGGATTCAAATTGAATCAATGTAGCACCTGTTAACAAAGGATTGATATCCAGAATAAACAAATAGTTCATAAAAATCAATGAAGAAAGAAGAGAAAAAAAAAAAAGCTAAGTACAGATGATTGACCTGGTCATTCACAGGAGACATCTGAATGAACTATAGATGTACAAAAATGTGCAACATCATTATCAATTTTGGAAATATAAATTAAAACACATTGGTCAGATCAGCAAAAAAAAAAAAAAAAAAAAAAAAAGTCTGCTAAAACCTGGTGTTGGGAGAACGTGGAGAATGACAACTCTTTTCATGTGGAAACTCATGCTGGAAGCACCACCCTGGAGAGCAACTGAACAATACCTGGAAGAGCTGAAGATGAGCAGCCTTTGACCCAGCCACTCTACACCTGGGCAGCAACCTTGGGGGCCTGGGCACACACACTTGGTACAGGCAAGGATGCTCATCGCAGCCTGGGCCACTCTGAAGAGAACATCAAAACGTTAGTTAGCAGGAGGATGGATCAACAAACTGTGATATTTTCATTTAGTAGGATTCTATTCTGCCATTGAAATGGGTGATTTACAGCTTAATATAGAGTCAGGGATAAATCTAGAAAAGATGATATTGAGTGTAAAAAGTTGTGTAATGATAGGGAGAGTGTGATATTAGGTGAGCAACTGTAACAATACCATACAGTTGGCTTTTGAACAACCTGTGTTGAACTGCACAGGTCCATTCATACAGATTTTTTTCAATAAATAGCACATTACTACATGGCCTGTGGTTGGTTGAATCTGAGGAGGGGAACCATGGATACAGAGGAACCGTGGATATAGAGGGATAACTAGAAATGACATGCTGATTTTGGATTTTGACTGCACAGATGGTCTTCACCAGAACCCCTGCACTGTTCAAGAGTCACGAGTATGGTGTTTAGAGAAAGAAGTATATAATACAGATGTGAGACAGCATGGGAAGGAGTCACACCAACTGCAAGTTAATGAGGAAAAGTGGGTATATTGTGATTGGAGAAGAGCAAAAAAAGGGCTTCAAATCCATCTGTAATTCTTTATTTAAAAAAAAACTGGAAAAATGTTAACATTTGTTAGATTTGAGTGGGGGAATGATTTTTATGTCAATCTCTGAAAATTGTCTCTGTATTTGAAATGTTTCATCAAAAATAAACTGCTCATTTATTTTCGAATTTTAAAATGACATCTTCTTACACAAGATGAGACGTCTATCAGGATAAATGAGATCTCTATCAAGATAAATACTAAAGGGAGTTCCCATCATGGCTCAGTGGAAATGAACCTGACTAGTACCCATGAGGACGCAGGTTTGATCCCTGGCCTGGTTCAGTGGGTTGTGGATCCGGCATTGCTGTGAACTAATGTAGGTCGCAAATTCGGCTGGGAATTGGCGTTGCTGTGGTTGTGGTGTAGGCTGGTGGCTATAGCTAAGATTTGACCCCTAGCCTGGGAATCTCCACATGCCCCAGGTGCAACCCATAAAAGACCAAAAAATATTTATATATAAATAAATACCAAAGCATTGTTTCTAGAATAAGAAATATTTTCCTAACACAATTTTAATGCTTCAAAAGCACTTTGTGTTCTTGAACCTGCAGTCTTGAACCTGAGGTCTGAGAGTCAAACCTCCAGAAGGCCCCAGAAGCAGTGGTTGTAAGATGCTATCCCATCAGTGCCATAATTCCTCTGGCATCACAGTACACTGCTTACTATATGTCAGGCTAGCGTAAGTGCTTTACACATATCAGTTCATTTAATCTTCCCTAGAACCCAATCATGGAGATAGATAGGTTTATTATTTTCATGTAACAACTTATTTTCACTTACTGAGGCATGGGTAGATTAAGTAACCTACCCAAGGAAACACAAAACCCAAACCCAAGTAGTCTGGCTCCAAAGCACAATAGTCTGGCTCTAACCACTCACTGGACCCAAGGCTGTGTGTCCTCTGGGTTGACTGATCTTGTACCCATCCCAGTCTTCTATTCAGTTACCTGTCTTCTTCCATCTATCATCCATGACATTTCACCTGGAGTCTCATAATGCCCTCTCCTTTCATTAGGCATAGGAAATGTGGGCAAGGGAAAAAAGGGCCACATTAATTGTTTTTTGGGAGAATACTTGAGATCTGAAGTTGTCTATCTACGGCCAATGAAATGTCATATTTAGTCCATTTCTAGGTGGCCTCCATGGCACACTGTTGTGTGATCATCCAGACATTGGATATACATTTGTTTCATACTGAAAAAAATAATGCTAGAGGTTGGTTATATTTGGTGTCAATAACAACACACATCTTTTGAAAGTGTATATATTATAAATTTTCCTAAGCGCCAGTTTAAGAAACAATGTAACAAAGAATGTTGTGCTTTTATAAGATATTTTAAACTTGTGGTTTTAATTCATTGCCTAATGTTCAAAAAATGAACTGAAGCCTGGCTGATTATATAACTTTAATATTTGAAAAAATTTATCCAGAAATTAACACCTTAATACAATACATATTTGTACAAAAAAGAAGGACTGTTAAAAACTTCTGATTATACAGACAAAAATATGATTAAGCAAAGATTAAAAAAGGACAGGACATTTTGTAAATACTGATAAATACTGTGCAATGCTTTACTGTGGCAGATACAAAAATCAAGAATTCATTAACAGGTTATATAAAAAAAAGCAACTACATGAATTTTCTAGCTGTTTAAATTAATGAAATATAACAGTAGTGGTTCTTTTAAAAAATGAGGTATTAATTACACTGTAAACCAAAACCAGAGCATAAATTAAAAAAGGCAATGTGCAATTTAGTGATAAATGGTTATAAATTTCAACAACAGACAACAAAAATTTTCCAGTTATTTATGGACTTTGTCATTTAAAAATCTGGCTTGCTTGTGTACTTCTTATTTAAAAATGACATAGCTATCAGTATACAAGCACATCATTAAACATGCAGACCAAGCCAACACAATTTTTCCATCTCTACCAAATAAAAACTTTTACATTTTATTTAAAACACTTAAATCTGGTTTCTTATACATGATTCTTTTGTGCTTATGAATTAGCAGTAACCTACATTAAACATCTTACTTTCTAGTTTAAGCAGTGTAAGAGAGAAGCAGTTTTATTCGCATATGGATTAAAAACAGAGGAAATAAAACAAACCCAACATGCCTTTAACTTTCTCAGGTGTTTCAAAAAATTTAAGAAGAAAAACCCTTTAAATAGTATGTCTAAGTGGCAAAGCGGAGTCACTTCTGTCTCAAAGAGAATAGTAACAAACTCCCTTTCTTCAAAGATTCACAAGTTGGCTTCATAACTGCAGAACAAGCTGATTAGTTCCTCCACCCTAAAAGAATTCTGCTGGTTGGGTGCAGGAAGAATAGCAATAAGATAGTAGTGTAACTCAGAAAAAATTTGGGGAAAGTGTTATTTGCATGTGAACCATATGCTGGTACTAAATGCTGGCTTCATTATTATTGCAAATATGTCTTCAGAGTTTTCTGAAGGAAAGCTATTAAAGTATAATAGAGAAGTCTTGAATTGGAAATATCTGTAATGTGCTAATAAAACTGCTTCATTTGCTGTGATTTAAAAAGAAAACCATTTAGTATCTGACTTTAAAATGCAGTTTGTTTTTACATGCTAATTAGAAACTCCAAAAAGGGTACTTTTGAATTCGCTATATTCAGAATCCAGTGAAAAACAAACATTTGGCCAAAATGTTGAACTTTATTTTTACACCAAGCCATGTCATTTTGACACAAATGTTATTATTGTATTCACTTTTGTCAAATATCTTACCATACCTTTTCCAAAAATTACTGTTTCAGTACAACTGTTGATCAAAAAATATTAGAAATGTCTTGTACATTGATCAAAGTATATATAAAAACAGTTCTTTTCTTTTGTGCTTGTAGTTAATGTATCAGTGACTAGTCAGATCTAATTTCCTTTCTAATATTCTGACTCTTAAGAAGAAATAATTATACAAATATTAGAGTACTCAAAGGAACTAGTTTACTTTGCATGTGCATGCAGACTAACAATAATTAAAAGAATATAACCTTGAATCCAATTAGTCTGAAAATAGTTACACTCTTGTACAATCATCTTTATTGATTTGTAAAAGCTGTATACACATCTAAAACCCTGAATTTACTTTGTAAAAATAAATCTTTAGCAATAAATGGCACTATCAAAATCCCATTATTCTCAGGCTATTATGTATTTACATGCTTTTCAGTGAACAATTGAAAAGAATCTTATAGGACCAAAGCCAGGATATCAAAAAACCCTGTAAATTGCATTTACAATTATACTGTTGTTTAACGCTATATGAAAATATGGCTACATGCCTTACATTAATGATAATGTAGCTATCTGTGTTGCTACTGTGTGCGAGCAGCACACAACCTGCCACTGGGCTCCACTCTGCCATCAATGTGTTCTTTTCTGCATGTTGCTTTCCCAGTGGAACACCTGTGACAAACTACTTATGGAGAATGATAAAGTGCTATAAAAAAGGACTGAATCCACACCTGTCTCTATCATCTGGTCTTTTCCTCACTTAAGCAATGTCTGTGTTTTTAGAAAACCATGCCTCTATTGAACATACTTCATATTTGATTTTTAAAAATTAGTATTTTAAAGTCAGTGAGCTTGTCAAGGTGTTTTGAGACAGAAACATGAAAAGGTTAAAGGCACAGTAAGAGGGAAGTGAATGCTACATATAAAATATATTTCAAGTCTTCTAGGTTACTCAAGTCCAAAACCTTCTGAATTTGAAATTCCAATGATCAATTTCTGTTTCAGGTCCTTTTTGCTCTTGTAGGGGGGAAGGCAAAGTTGATTGAAGCAGGTGTGGGCCACAGGCAACCTAGGGAAAAATTTTTTTTAAAGATACTAAATCTTAAAACACAGAATGACTGCTTAGCAACTTTTAGAGTACCTGGACACACACGTTCAAATCTATTTTACTAACGAGATGATGCGTCCATTCCTTTACTGAATACTTCTGGAGCACCTGCTATGTATTGGGGCTGGGTTTACAGCCCAGACAATGTCCCAACTCTCAGGAAACTTTCATTCTAGAGGCATTGCTTTTGGAGGCAGACAAATCTGAATTCGAATACTGTCTCCCCACTTTCTGGCTGTGAGACCTTGATTAAGTGGCTTCGTGTCCCCAAACCTCAGCTGCCTCATCACCAGGATAAGGAAAACTATCCTAATGGGTTGAAAGCATAAAAGAGCTATCTGCACAAAACACCCAGCAGAACCACAGATAATGTAACCGTTACTATTATTTTAGTCTTGACTGTCACAAAATAATATAAAGAACATTTCTGGGACAGCTGATACCTGTACTCCCAATATTGCTGCCCTCAATGCACATGCAACACTCATCCTCTGAGTCTCTCTGATCAGCTCCCCCAGCCCTCCACCCAGTGACACTATTATCTTTACTCAAGATTTCTACAGACATCTTAGATCCTTTCCCTCAGTCTCTGTGAACTCCAGAGCATCAGAATAGCTGCTGGTGATGGCAGTGGGAAGGGGAAGGACAGATTCCAGTTCAAAGAGAAAGGAAGAACTGACAGAACTCTGGGAATATGTGGGGGAAGAGGAAAAAAAAATGATTATAATCACAGTAGTGTCTACTCAAATCAGCTTTAGATATTACAAGGTGATTGGTAAAAGAATAGATCAGCATTAACCCATCAACACTACAGAAAATAATTAAAAGCCATCATCATCACCACATTCATATACAAAGAGCACTAGATTAAAAAAAAAAAAAAAAAAGATGAGTACTAGAGGTATTCCAGTACAAAAGGACTTCTGGAACTAATTATAGTAGCCAAAAACTCACCTTAGTATTTTATATGAAATACCAAAGCCTTAAAGTATTTTATATAACACTTTTAAGTAAAAATGAAGGTCAAACATTCTACTACAAAAATCAAGCTAGATTTTAGAAGAGACTACAAAGCAGTTGACTTAACAAAGTAAAAAACTGATGGAAAGGAATTATTATCAGTAAGTATAAGTATGTCTCAAAATTAATATAGAACCTTAAGCCATAGTCTCTCTTATTTCAAAGCCATGTTTACTGCCAAGATTTTTCAAGATGACTTCAGACTGAAAGAATCCTCTAATTCTGAACCTATTTTTAGCAAAACCTAAAGATTAAAAAAAAACTACAATCTAGAAATTTACCAGTTAGTAGAAGTTTCATTCTTTGAGATTTTAAAGTTCAAATCAGCCATTCCTCCTACAGGAACTCTGTCGCTTCCTGTAGTAAAATGCAGTAACTTCTTTTGAAGATCAAGAGGAAATCCAAGCACAACATCCCAAAAGTATCTAGAGAACACCAAAGGAAATTTAAATAAAATGTCTTGACAAAATCCTGCAGATAAGAATAAAGTTATATAAAGTAAAGCTCTAGGGAAGCAGCTTCCCTTAAAGGTGCTTACACCCTTAATGCTTCTGCTATATAATTTTTATTTTCAACACAGTGTTATTAAGACACTATTTATAAGTGTGGCATCCCTGTAATTCTAGAACCAAAATCATTTTTTAAAAAGGTCAAATCTCTACACTTTTGTAGAGACATATTTATATTACTTTCCCCCAAAGGGACTTCTAAGTGATTTCATATTTAATATTGTCACGTTATTTTCAAGAGATAAAATAAGGCAGTACAGAGTTCCCACTGTGGCACAGGGGTTAAGGACCTGGCACTGTCTCTGTGGTGGCTTGGGTTTGATCCCTAGCGTGGAGCAGAAGGTTCAGGTTCCGGTGGGCCACAGCTGAGGCTTGAATTCAATCTCTGGCCTAGGATCTTCCACATGTTGCGAGGGCAGCCATAAAATAAAAAAATAAGGCAGTAGGGGCTCTCCAATATTTCAGCGACTTATTTGATTCAAAGATTATAAATGATACAAATAAAGGGAACAGCATTCTCTTTCACTTTTCTCTTCAGCAGCCACTCTCGTAAGTAGCAAGAGCTTACCGGATAGTCAGGTCAGTTTTTGCATAGCCATCATATTGAGTACTTCTCTGCAGGGCGTGCATATCCAGTTCAGGACTTCCACAGACCAGGATTTCAACCTCCTCGGGACGAAGCAGCTGCCGATAATTATTTATCAAAAACGGTAATAAAAATTGAAGATTAAAAATTGAATTTGGAATTACTTGCACTGAATCTAACTACAAGAATGATTTTCTTACGGTAAATCAAACCAATTTTGTTAAAGAAAAAACCTTCTCTATTTATACATTTCCTACTGAGGTCAGGTATTTTTTTTACTCCTGAAAGTGTATAAATCTCGTCAAACTGTTAGGTTCCCCCTTTCACAAATAGCACTTAGCAGTTTGCCAGAAAAACAAGCAGATTACTAAGCATGAATCCAAATTACAACTCTCCCCCAAAGCCCAGCTTGAAGCTCTCTCAGGTACTCCAGCATTCACTGACATTCCTGGTTCCAACACCCATGAAGCCTCCTGTGTGCATGGTAGGGTTTGCGTATTAGGTTGGTCTGTATTGTGTTGGTCACTTGCTTTTTTCTCCCACATAGGTGGTCTCCCACCTAAAGAGACTAACACTTAAAAATAGAGACCTGCTACACTATTAATTTATTTTCCCTCTTGCCACCCCCATAACCATGGTGTATTATGGACAAAATCCAATTAGAAATCAACAGGTGCTCCATTTTCAAAGATCTAATAAACACCTGACAAGGATCACTCTGAAACAAGCTCTCTCCTATGAAAAACAATTCACGCAGAAGACCTCACTCCAAATCCTCCTAGTAAAATTGGGGGGAGGTGCAACTGGCTTGATGGAGTGTAGCCAGGGTGAAAAGAAAACTACACTTTTATCTTGTATTTCCAACCTGGTGTTCTCAACAGCCATCTGACCACATTCACATGGCTAAGAAAAAGTCAAACCGACCAGGTCCATCGTGACTCCAGAGACAAACTACTTCTGGTGGGTAAAAGGCAACTCTTGAGTTGCTGGAGGTACCTCTGATGCAGTAGGAAGCAGTTATAAATATGTTCCTTAATCAGTGAGAAGTTATGGCTTTTGCCTTGCAGCTTATGTGTTTAACTCTATTTTCTGTATTTTTGTCCCTCAGTATTTTTAGATACCCTTGAGATCTCATCATCCACTCTGCCTGGGGAAAATTTTCTGAAGTCCTAAGAGCCATAGTATCAGAGAACAGAATGGGGGCGGGGGGTGGCAATGGAGCTGACTTTTTCCCTTTGGAGAATTAAGGCTGAGAGACCTATTTTTATTTCTAGTTCTATCTTTAAAAAGTAGAAGACCTGTTTTTATTTTAAAAGCCTATCTACTAAAATATTTAAGAAATTATTTGTCAATACTACAGTATTACACAGCCTAACTGAAAGCATGAAGTTTTAAACTCACCATTAGGGCATTTGAAGCACACACACTATGAAATCCATAATAAAATGCAGCAAACTGCTTATAGATGGATTTGTTGAGAAGAAAGTCAATATAAAGATGTACATATTCTGGAAAGTAATTTTACATTTGTTATACAGTAAAAGTAAATGGCAAACACTAATGTACTTTAATTAAGAAATGGTGTCTTAACTTACCTTTCCGATTTTGATTGGTAACTGGAATTTTATCACCACCTGGCTTTAAATTATAGGACTTAATTATTCCGAATTCCTCTTGAAACACCTGATGAGAGATTCCAACACAGCATAATTATTGGTATGGCTGATATATTAACAGGCTTAAATGAACAAAATTTAAAAAGAACTGTTTTTCCCTCTCTTCTAAATATACAAACTATAACAAGTCTAGGCTCTAGCGATACCTGTATTAAGAATGAGGTGTCAGGAGTTCCCACTGTGGCTCAGCAGAAAAGAACCTGAATAATATCCATGAGGATGCGGGTTCGATCCCTGGCTCCGCTCAGTGGGTTAAGGATCTGGTGTCACTGTGAGCTGTAGCATACGTCACAGATGTGGCTTGGATCTGGCATTGCTGTGGCTGTGGTGTAGGCCAGCAGCTATGGCTTTGATGCAGCCCCTACCCTGGGAATTTCTGTATGCCACAAGTGCAGCCCTAAAAAAAAGCAAAGCAAAAAAAAAAAAAAAGAATGAGGTGTCATGGAAACATTTTGCGGTAACAAGGTAGGATCTTAACCCCCTTTGGGTGGTACAGTTAAATACCTTACTGATGGTCACAAAACTCAAGTGGCCATTTAGGTAGCACTCAGGTCTCTGGAGCTGCATGGATTTTACTAAAATTTCCAACTCCCCGTTATTGTTAGGGGGAGTGGAAATGAGTTTTGTTCTGTGGCCATTAGTTTCTGTTCCTAACTTCTTGTATTGAAGGGAAAGGAGAGGCTTGTTTTTAGAAGTTGAAAAGCTCTGAGAAAGTAACTGAGTCAAGGGCACCCTCACCTTTGGTGACTTTGAGCACTTTGTTTGACTGCTCATCTACATGCATCTGCTTCACCGTTTCTACTTTTATCCGATTAAGATCCTTTAAGACAGGGGATGGTATGTGTTGATCAATCCTTGTTCATCTTTTCTAATGATGGGTATATGGTAACAGAGGGTATTCTTCATATATGAAGTACATAGCTAACAGAACACTATTGCCCTTAATGGTACCTGAAATGTGGAATAGAAATCTTCCTCCACATTGCCTTCATATGACAGGAGTTCGCTTAATCCATGGGCCAACTCCTATAAAGAGAAATCTGTTATCTGTGTTTTTAAATCAAATGGCACTACCTAAAATACTTAAGTGAATCTACTACAGTTCATTTACATGTGAGACAGAGTAGCTAAACTCAGAGTTTTGAAAGAAAGATAATATTTGAGATATATTTTCCAGGGCACAAAATGCTTGTAAATGATTTCTACCATGTAAAAGGCTTGGAAAAATTTATTGGAAAAGCTTGTATAAGAGGAAAATATCCAGTTATAGCCACAGAGACATAACTCTGGGGTCTATTCTTATTCAGGAAGCCTAGAGCACAGTTTCCATCATAATTCACTGCTATCTGCAGCACTGCTATTTATGAATTTGTAGTATTTCTCACTTTCAGCTTAGTCTTAAAAAAATCTGTTAATGTGCTAGGATTCATCTTTTAAACATAAAAATACACTGTTTATACATGTTAAGTGGCTTTTACATTTTAATGACAGTGCCCTCCTCTCCCAAGAAAATGTTGAGAACACTGGAAGAAATATTTTCCTACATTATAACACATGTTTTCCCTGAATAGAGATTTAAAAATAGAAAAGCTAACCCAAGATTTAAAAAGTTTTGTTTTAAATATTAGTAGAGAAGGTAAAGAATAGGGGTTAGAATGCTCTAACATACTCTACATTATAAATTTTCCATTCCATTAAAACCAGAAATTTTAAAACACATCTAGGCTGGCATATATTTTGCTAGGATTTTCATCATATGTTTTAATTATAATAAAATCATGGATATTGAAAATTATAATTGGGAGATTTGTAGCTTTTTAAACAATTCAAGGGACTAAGAGGTGAACCCAATAGAAAGGATCTGCCATCCTCTTTCAAAGATTAAAGTTTTAATGACAAAACACCAAGACAATTAGGTAATAAACTTATATATACTCAGATCTGCTTTGTTCAGGATTGTAGGTCTTTGCATTTTCAAGATTCAATTTTTGCTGAATTTTTTTTCTTTATCTATACTCAGACTCTTACCTGTATTATGCTATCTCTAAAATATTATTACTTGTAGAGTTGGACATTTTTATGATTTTGTAAATGTAAAATTAAAGAGTGTGTGAAGACACAGACCATTGGTTTTATACACTGTTTGGATACCCTGGTATTATTTAATGGAACATATCCGAGAATGAGTTAAGCAGAAAGAAAAGAGCTATTATGGTTGCCAATTCAAGGTTATATTAGCCTTTCCTCCATATTCAGCTAAAGCCCTCAAAGGTAATTTTCACAAGGCTCTGTGGGGAAGATTTTTTCTTGTTTCTGGACAACTCTGATGCTTTGAATCCTGGATCCCTTCTCTAGGGAACCAACAGGATTTTCATTGACATGGTCATAGAAAAGCATTGTCTATTAATACTATATTGAAGGCTCCATCATCGAATATTTTGCTTACTTTCTGTATTGTCTTTATTCACAGATACTGTGTTTAAGAAATCTATCACTATAGATTTCTCTTTGCTATCCTGTTTAATCTTCTTGAAACACAGTGTACAAATACAAATGGTAAACAAAGTACTGAATAAGAAAGCATTTAAAACTTCTTATAGGTATATTTTACCATTTAAGAAATAGAAATTAGGTGCTAATTTTTAATAGATGCCATTAATAAATTGATGATCCATTTATAAATTAAAAAAATTATCTACATTCCACTATCCTAAAGAAACAGCATTTTCTCGCTTCTTTTCAATCATTATTCATATATGTAGAAAGTTTTTTTCCACAGTTGCTTCATAGCATATGCACAATCTTGATTCATTATGAGACATTTCAAGAATATGAAATTAACTCAGTGTCATCTTTAGCTCCACAATATAAAACAACATACTAGTATAGTCATTCATAAAATATATCCATTATTATTTACTAAAAAAATGGATTTAAATGAGTCAAATTCAAATAGCTTTAAATAAAATCAGACAATTTATTAGTAAAAGCCAATAATAAAATTAGGAAATTTACCGGTTAAAAAAGTATGTGGGACAAAAAAAAAAAAATCTCCGGTATCTAAAATGAGAAGGTAGCTCAGACCTTAGTATACGTAGTACATATTATATACTAATTAGTATATATTAGTGTATAGATATTCCAATAACTCACATTGTTATACAGAGAAGGAAATTAAGTCAACTGTCCAGGGTCATAGGAAGTATGTGGCCAAAATACAATACTATAGAGAGCAGATCTTTTAGTTTCTTAAGGAGAATCTGCTCTATTGCCTTTTGTAATTTTTTTCCAACTATTGAGTTTTACAGAAATATGAATTTAGGTCTCAATCTGAAAGAAGCCAGACCAACATCCAAAAATGTGTCTGATTTCACATGAAGAATGGTTGCTAATTGATCACGTGTTCTGGAGAGGGGCCTCAACTTTGACCATTAAAACACACAGGTATTTAGATAGGCCCGTAATGAGCAAAGGGAATGTCCACATCCAGGTACATGCTGGGAATATTATGGGGAATTCTCTGCTGAACAATGGCTAACCAAACGCAACTGTAGGAAGCCTTATTACTATAGGGGACTGTCAGGATGATGTGTATACTTATCTATTCTTTACTAAATGTTAACACTGGATTAAATCTGATGATCAGAATTCCAATTTCTGAATTGAGGAATGTTATGAGATAGGCCTTGAAATTCATTAATTTTATTCAGATGTTGCAGATGCTGTTAACTGCATTGCACAATGACATATTCATAAGAGACCACAGAAACAATCAAGCACTAAATACTTTATTATCTCATGTAATTCTACATGAGTTTTACTACCCCATTGTTCCTATAATGAAACTTGAGCTCAGAAACGTTGAACAACTGAGCCAAATTCACCGAGCTAATAAGTGGCCAAGTCCAGATTCAAATCTTTGCCTCTGACGCAAAGCCAGTTCTACTCTGCTGTAGGAACTTAGAAGTGTTGCAAAGTGGGTAATGTGTCCCTATAAGGAAGGAAAAAGCTAGAAGAAAAAAGAGATGGGTTACAAAGGTAGAGGAAAACCATGTTTAAACCTAAGAGCAGCATGAGGAGGAGAGAGACTGTAGTAGAAGAGAGATGATTTAGCATTCAGGGATGAGATGCTAAACAACTTTATACTTACAGGCATAATTTGACATAAGTCGTCAGTGGTAACACTGCAGATGCCTACTGGCGTATTTTGATCACTAGGAACGATGGGAGGGCTCAATAATTTCTTGTAGCAGCAGGGGGGAAAACGAATATCCAAAGTAATGCTGTTATAAACAGCTAGTCCCATAAGCTATGCATACTAAATGTTAAGCATTAACATAAAATCCATGACAACAAGTGAGTTTTGAATTATGCATCAGTCTATTTCTTGCATACTTCCTTCAGATCTAAGACTTTCTAATTAATCCCACATACTTCCTCTTTCCTTTCACTTATTTTCCTGTTAATTTCCATAATATAATTTCTTGATTACAAAAATCATGTAAAAAGGAGAGGTTCAGAGGTAAACTTTCACCAGAAAAGTTAATCTAAGGTCACAAAAGAGAGCCATTTCTCTAAATTACTTAACATATAAGAACACATTTTCTAAATTTAAAAAAAGATGTTGGTGATTTTATAAGCAGCAACAATTTATTCAGTATAATTCACTGCAGAACACACTACTGATTTTAGAATCATTTTAGCTATTTTAAAACTAAGTACAGGCTATGGAGACAGAGCTGTATCGAGAAAGCATATGGACACACACAGAGACCTGTACACACACAACACTGATAAACTAATAGGGCAATTAATCTCCCATATATTTATTACTTGGTGTTTACTCAAAGTGTTAAAGTTAAAAAGCTACAGATGGTATATTTACAGACTTTGCCCAACTATGTTTTGTTTATCAGTTTAGTTATATGGCAGAAGGTAACTTATCCACTTGTTAAAAGAGGGGTTTTAGATCAAATTTCATAATATTTCAACTGTCAAACAAAGATTATAATATCAAGTTCTTAAGGAAGTCATTAATTTTATAGGCTCAAAAGGAAATCTAAACATATGGGTGGGATAAATTATTGAAAGCAATTAAAAAATTAGAAGACAGCCAACATTTTAATATGCTAAGGCAGGATAAAGGCTAATAATTGAAGGAATAGATATTTTTTTTATAGGTAACCATGTCTGAGAAGTGTGTTCTAGGGGAAAGATAATGAAAGTAAGTTCTAATATATGTCTATAAATGTGATAACAGCAATGACCCTAATAATCACAATATTACTGTAGTTACCACTTATGATCATCTACTATGGTGATAAGTTCTAAGCCTTTTTCATTAAAAAATTTTAAAATAATTATATAATTATAAAAAATTACAATTAATTATAACTATAATAAAAATTAAACCTGAAGGAAGGGTTTTAACAGATGAAGAAGTAAGCTTTATAGGATTTGCTTCAGGGCATTTCCATACACAGAAGAATCATGTTGCATTTCACACTAAAGCTGCTGTGGTTGAAGCAGGGGTTGGGGAAGTGGGCAGGAATTCTGCTGGAGTCACTGAGGTGTCATGCGGTGCAAATAGGGTGGAATTTGAAAACCCTGCACTATATTATGTCGCCCCTATCCTTAGTTCCAATGACCTTTTGGGAATTCTACTTTTAAAAAATTGTTAGATTATGGCTCTTCATGAAATCTTCGAGACATTTTGTAGTTATTACTCTAAGTTTTACTATAACACTTCTTGTAAACTGCTAAGGCCTTAATATTTAAAAATATTTGCATTAGAAATACAATACTGTGAGAACTACTAGAACAATAATATGGAGCCAACTATATCTCTTTAATCATCATGCCTGTTACTTCTCAATTTTTAGTGTTCCTTACATTTGATAGATCTCTCAACCACTTAATGTGATCACAATCCACTGTCACCTCACATTTTTCCTTTATATTATCATGCCTTTTACAGTATCGATCTTACTTTCCATAGCTTTTTTTTTTTTTTTTTGGTGAGAAAAATAACATAATAATGAGACAGCTATCACTTAATTTTAGATTTAATTGTTTAATTTGTAATATATAGCATATAAATACACTTAATATGCTCTTTCGGGTAATGGCTGAATAGAAACTAATGCGTACTGCAAAAGAAAACAATAAGCAAATCCACAATATTACATATACCATTCTAAGAATGTGGTGTAAGGTCTAATACTTCATTACAAATATTAGAAGGCCAAAATATCACCCAAATCTAAGCCATGATAAGAATGTAAAATATGACAGACATATTTATCAGGAAATTCAAAAAGCTCATAGCACAGTGAGAAGCATCACTGACTCAGGCCTTCAATGAAGTTGAAACATTTGACAAATGATTACTGTAGATAAGAGAACAAAAACAGGAGTCAAATAATTGTTAAATGTTTCATACTGTGCACTTGGCCCTTTGGATCTTTAGATATGATGACACATACAAAATTTCAAATTAAGTTTACTGCTACAATGTGTGGTTTTCTCCCTCCTACCTTTTCTTCCATCCAGCCTCTTGATTTTCATATACATTCTTCAAGATTTATTTCAACAAATGGAGCAAAGATGGACATTCAAAGTCAAAGTGCTCCATCAGATCACTCTAAATCTCTTGCCAGCACCTCCCATAACTCCTGGAGCGCCCTCTGCTCCCACTAAGTGGACCATCACCTTGCTCTCTAACAGGCCAGAACAATGCAGGCAGGCTTCTTCCCCAGCCATTCTCCCAGTCTACATCTATCCTCTCCAGTCCTGGGTTAATCAAACATATTGGTTCCATTTTAAAATCTTTACCTTCTCTGGGAGGAAAATATTCAATCTTCTCCTTATCAGAACCCCTCAGCACTTAATGCTAAATGTCCATCTAGACGGTAAACTTCTTAAAGGTAGATTTTTTTTTTTTGTCCTTCTTTTAACCTAAGTATCTCCAGTGTTTGCTCATTTATTTACTCTTCCCTCCTTTCTTCCACGGACAATTATATTTTTGAGTTTTAAAAAATGAATGTACAAGGCTTTCCTGTCCAATCTCCCACCCAGTGCAGGAATACCTCCGTAATATACCAGACAGGGATCAGAGGATGGCACAGGAATTTGCATAATCTTAAAAAACACTATAAAATAATGCCATATGCATTAGATGCTCCTATTCCACTCAATTTTTAACTTTAATAAATATCTCAGGATTCGAGGCCACATTAAGAGAGTTAATTCCCACAATTTCAACTTAGGAATCTGAGTGAAATAAGCACAAAGTGAAAAAATTAACAGAAAAAATGGTTCATTATGAATAAGAAAGATACTGTGACTTTAAAAAATGTCTTACATTTCTGATAATTTAGGCTATATAAGAAATAGGAAGTGATTTTTATTCTGAGATAAAGTTTTCAGAGAAAAATGCCAACAATTTAGTCATTCCTTCCGATTAACTAAATCTGCTGATATTACATAGCTGCAATGTTACAAATAATAAAGATTACTGAAAATCTACTAGTAAATTTGACAAGTCTGTTTAGTAGAATAAAAATGCTTAATGAGAACAGTTTTCCAAAATGCAGATAAAATTCTTAAAAATCTCTAGTCTACTAGCACCTCCTAGTGGAAAGTTTAAAGGATACAATTCCAACCAATCGGAATTCAGAATAGTTATCACATTTAAAACTGCTAAACCAATGGCAGTATGAATCCTTATGATACGTAAACATGCCTGGAAAATAGAAACATAATTTCATCAATATGACTGATTTAAAAATCAGAGTAGTAAACATGTATAGGACATCTCATCTATTAGAAGCAAAACAGTTTAGCAATAGTTCTGTTACAAACCATCTTTTGTATTAAAATATATCAAATATATGTCCAGAGAGTGTGCATGAGCATGTTACTGCTCAATGATATCCTGAACCACGGGTGGAAACAGGGTAAAAAAGACAAACTAAATCAATCAGTTGATTTTCTTTTATAAAAATTATAGTTTTACATTTTATAAGTTATGATCAAAATTAATTTTGAGGATTGAGTGGAGATTTCAATTTATCTGGGTCATCTCTATTTCCCATTACCAGAGAGATGCAACATATACATATTTACAAAATTAAGAAAAATAATAAGAAAAACACTTAAAACTCTCCTTTGAAGAAAAACATTTAACAATACTAAGGATTAAATAGATGTTTTCTCTTAATAAAATAAAATTTCAAAGATTTAATGATTCTTATTAAAATGGCTCATTATTTAATGAAAGAGCCTTTGAATATTAGTGCAGAGCAAACAAATTACTGTTTAGTTTTTTAATTTCAGACGTGCTTTTTATTTCAATGACAAATTTTCATGTATTTGGTTTATTCAGAAAAGACGTGAATGCTTCCTTGCAAATACATACTTTCAGTCTTTATACATTTTATGTAGGATCCCCAGTAAGATAATATTATGATCATCAACTTGGTCAATTTTTAAAACGTAACTAACAGTCTTTAAAAAATTATTCAACATTTATGGTTGACTAAAAAAATCTGTAAACTCACAGGGTAGATTAAAAATAAGAGTGACTACTTGAATCTAACAATTATGAAGAAACACTTTCATAAAAAATAACTACTCACCATAGTCTGGATGAAAAATTTGCCGAATTAGAAGGAGGAACCATTCTTTAGTCAAGCCACCCATATCTAAACCAGCTTCCCCTACAAATGTAACTTTCAACTTCTTTTTCAAGTCTGCTCTTTTCCGGGTTAACTATTTGAAGAAATTATATAATAAAGGAGAACAAAGGGCAGTAAAAAGGAAATTAACTTTTTAAATTCTGGGAAATGTATTGGGCATTCTTTATCTTATTTACAATGTCACAAAATCCATCCATCCATCCATCCATTCATCCATCCATCCATCCAGTAAATCTGCCAAATGCTGTATGAGCCAGGTATTGTAATGTTTGTTGTATAGATCAAGAAACAGAATTAGAGAGGTCAGGTACCTTGCCTAAGGTTACTGCCTCCTGGTACCATATGCCTCCAAGATTTTCATTTAGTGGAATACAATATAAAGTAATTCATTTCCTTTTCTTTAACTTGCTTTCAACACAAAATTTAAAAAAATCACATAACTAAATCAAACATTATCTTATAATACCTGCATGAAGATCTGGCTAAAGAACTGAACATGCCTGAAGCTCTGAAATACATGGACATACAATCAAAGTATGTTTGACTCTAAATAGATCCCAGTATATCCTTGTGGTCAGACTTCTAATTTTATAGATGAGTGATCTGAGAAGTTAAAACTATTTGTTATACACCCACAGTCTAGAATCTAGGTTACATACTCAGAAACATGAATTACACAATTAAGTGTTCTATATGAAATCCTTTTCTGAAGATTTAATAACAAACCACCAATAAACATAAAAAATGAACATAAGGCTTAATTGTGAATACAGATCAGTTTTTAACTATGGTATCAAAATAGAAGGAGGCACACTTATTGGCATACTGAAATAAAAGACAGCATACTAAGATTTTAGTAATAAGCCATATTGTCAAATTTACTAAAGCTTTAATCAATCGATACTATTCTGGAATAAATGATCTATACCTCATCAAGAGAATCGCTAACCAGATGCGTCCGCCTTACTTTCATATTTAGAAATAACATATTCATATCAGGTCTCTGTCTTCGAGATACTTTATCCACCAGACTTTGCTAATTAAAAAAAAAAGGCAAACATTTTCATTTTTACTTAAACTATAATTTCATTTAAAACATTTAATCACTTTAGTATAAATCACTTTTATTCTCCTCTATGCCATCTCTCATATAAATTTCATAAACTCAATTATATAAATTTTGATTTATGAAGATGCCTTATTGTTTCATTCTGGGACAAGGAAAACTGAAGGGGACCAAAATGGAGGGCCAAAAATAATTCACCTTCTATAGTTTGTGTTGCACTACTGTTTTTCCATGTCTCATTTCTTAAATAGTAAAGTTTTCTGTTTAATAAATACAAAGTGGGAACATATGAAACAAGGTATATACTTCTGATGATAAACTTGGTTTAGACTTTTTTAGACACAGGATTACTCTAAAAGCATACTTAGCCTACTTTAGAAAGCAATTTTTCAACATCTATCAGAAACCACTAACAATATGCATATCCTTTGTCCCAGTCATTTCACTTCTGGGAATTCTAAACACAGATAATATATTATACAGGGAGATGTTCATCACAGCATTATCTATATAAAAGCAAAACTTCAGAAATATCCTAAGTATGTACCTATCTAATGAAATATACCTATCAAAAATTATGGTCATAATACTATGTAAATAACATGTTTAAGGAACAGACAACTGAAAAAAGCAGGGAAACAAAACTGCATATATAATAGTTTCAACTCTGTTGCCTTTTAAAGATAATATAAAAATATCAAAAGAAAATTTACTAAAATGTTAACAATAGTTATGCTTGGATGGGAATATGGATGATTTGAAAAAATATAAGATGTATATAAATATCATTTACAAAGCCTACATGCTTGTATATTTAATTTACCTACATCTTTTTTCGGACTACCTCATCATCTATGGTAGCAAAGAAAACAAATTATTGTGCAGATAAAAGATGAACATTTCAGATATTTTAAATACCTGCAGCAATTTGCTTTGTAGATAAAAAGTTTAATATCATAAATCTATATAATAAGGCTGCTTTCAGGATTTTTGTAGATTCCTAGGATAATAACACACTAATTCCCTTCTTCATCTCCCCAGTGTTCAATTCTAAAGGCTTTCGATAGCTTTTTTTCTTCTCTGGGTCCTCTCTTTTGTGCTCAAACAGATCTATATTCCCAGGATAGTACCCTGTACCAAGGACCTGTTTTCCAACCTTTTCCTATCTCCTGTTCCTAGCTTAGCTCCTGAGAAGCTGTCACACTGGAAAGATCCAACACACAAACTTAAACTAGAATGCTAATGGGAGACAAGGCCTAGTGGCTATTCCTTCCATCAGCAACTCATATTGAATAGAAAGGGCTTCAAATGAAATAACCAACATCAGTAGGTTTTTATACACAGTCTGATGAGGAAATTAATTTTAGGCTGGGGAATCTTTTACAAATTTAGATTATACTCTGTAAGCTCTTGCTTATATTTAATTACCTATAAGACTGCCCTTGTGTTAAAATAGTCACTAGTCATTAATTCTAAGCGGCATGGCAGTTTCCAAGTTAAAATGCTGGGAAACACCCATAACTGAAAATGCCACTTGAACCTTCCATCTCCACTCATTTGAGTCCATGCTCTGTGGAAGTCTTGGCCTCTGGCACAGTCAACAGCTGCCACTCTTTTAATTGGAAGGAAACCTCCACCAAAGATGATATTTAATATTTTAAGTGTGAGTGACATAGCAGAAAACTTCTCAGAGGAACTTAAACTTTTAGCTCTTTAGATTTTTTTCTAATATAAAAAATCATAGCCCAAGGTAAAAAAAAAAAGTACAAAAGGCACATGAAATTGCATTAAATGTAACTAAGAGAAAACATCAAAATGACTAGCTATGTCGACTAATCTTTGAGCCAATATCTACCTGAGATTAAGTAGTAATTCTGGTGCTAAATATACTTGTTTAAATCTACTTTTCAGCAGGTAGTTCAGCTATGTTGCTCCCTTGGTCCTCTTAGGCAGTAAAATTTCTTCTATTTTCATTCTCAGTGTAACCTGACTCTGGGATGCCACTAATCACTCAAATCTTTTGTCCTGCTCTGTGACAGGAAAAAAATACTCACCTTTTGATGATTGACTGACAAGTACACAAATTCTTATTTTTATGGTACTCTGAAGCATTACAATTTATGCCTCAGGATTCTTTTTATATTCTTGGACAAGACATGCAAATCATTTCCTTTTGTTCTGTGGGTCCTTCTTGGGTCTCTTTATTTTATGAAGACTACAGCCAAACATCTAAGTTTTGAAGTTATAAGTAATTATGTCACAAAAGAAGATACTCAAATATATGGGCATTTAAATGTATAGTCTAAGGCTCTAACTAATAAAAAAAAAAAAGATCTCAACCTGATTACCTATCAGAGTACTTATCTTTCCGTGCTGTGCTGAAACACAGGTGGTAAGGGATGGAAAGGACAGGCCCAGAGATGAAGTTCATCCTGCTCCATTAAGTTGCCTAAAGCCAACCTGCTACCTCAGTTTCCATGGGCCTCTATGCATTTTGATTTCCTCAGAATCAATCAAGCATCTCTCACCTCCTTTGGACATATTTCTCAGTTTTCCAAGACTATATTTTTTGTCACACCTTCTAATTTTTTCAGTTGTTACTATTCGGTTGTAGTACATGTGCTGCCAAAGTGAGCACTGCTACTATTTGGTTTTCAGAAAGTCTAAAAACCCTGTCAGGGGTTTGAGTGGTTTGCTTTTAAGGACACTCCTTTGCTTGTTCTCACTGTAGCTCTCACAATGCCCCACTAGTCACCATGAAAGACGGTACCTACAGAATGATGTCCATCAAGTTCCCAGTATTTGGGGTTTGAGAGGTATTTTTAATCTTCCTGCTATATCTATAACAGAATGAGAAGTCGATGAGGGGAATCTTTTTCCCATATTTGCACAAATTTAAGTACTTTTTGAGGGAGTATAGTATGAACTTTACTTTTAACATTTCCTGATTATGCTAGAACAATTCACAAGACATTTGACGTATTGGTTAAATTATTTACTATATTGATTATAGTCAGCATAAATGTTTTCATAGCTGGCTTACCCTTGCGATGCTTATCATCTGTTGTTCTGAGTCTCTCTGAATAATGATTTTTTTTGCAGCTATAGAAATAACGAATGGGTACTGACAGAAGGAAAACCTGCTCAACAAGTGAAAACAGAAAAAGCAAAATGGTGTATTTTTAGCAAACTTATACTAAGGGAATCTAAGGTACCCCTTCTAACAATATTAAACATTACTTTATTGTGTTTTACCATTTACAAAATGATTTTATGTGCATCATTTCTTTTAATCCCCACAGCCCTGTGAAGTATGTTTCATGATCAGATGTTCAGTGCCTTTATTCTCCAGTGGAAGCTACATCTAATGTTCTGAAATGTGTTAATCACTTACACTGTTTATATAAATAACCTCAGTTTACATAGTCACATGTATATCATTACCTGTGAAAAATACGGCCAACACCAGAACCAGGAGGCAGAAGTGTTGATGAAGTATTAGGACAAAAAACTTATGTGCAGAAATTAATATAAGAATCCACTATTATATGCATATTTTTGATGTGTGAACTTCAGAAGTGAGGAAATCTAGCAATAACTATAATAGGAAAAGCAAAGTAATAATTTTAAGAGTGATAAAAGTTAGGGAAAAAAGTGTGTTGCTTTAGCATGATAGCTAATGATACAGTAATGTGCAACGTTACGTATTTGTAAAAATACAACATATGATCCAAAGTTGTGAGACTAGCTTCTTTCCTGCGTCAGAGCTCGTTCTCTGTTACATAAAAGACCTGCAAAGCATACAGAGAAATGCACTCCAAGAGAACTGGCATGGCAGGAACGACTTTGCAGAACTTAGACTCCCACCACAAGTGCCTATGCTGAATCTATCAGTTACAGCTGGAGTGCACCCAGGGACAGTCAGCAAGCAGGACACCTGTGACCACTGGGTACACTGAAGGCATCATGAGGAAAAGGACGACAGTCCCAGTGTGAACTAGAAATGAAACGGCTTTCCCCTTGGGATGAAACTGTTAAAAAGCAGTAAGAAAATTGTTCAGTACTAACGTGTAATAATTCTGAGTCACCAAGTGTTACCAAACAAGTGGCAAGTGAAAAGAAGTGCAGTGAACTTAGGATATATGTTGGTCTTGCTATGTACTTTAAAGCAGTGCATCTTAACCTTTCCGTAGTCATGGCACAGAAACAAATGATACTATGTGTATGACACAGTGAGATAAACAGATGGACAGACGCGTGACTTGCCCTGGGGCTCTGGTCCCCATCTAGGTCCAAGTTAGCTTCCCGAGGGCTGAAGGGATCATAGGATCAAACCTCTGTAACTCATTTTTGGTACACCAATGATACGGCACAGTGGTTAGAGGAACTCTATATTAAAATATGTCACTGAAATATGTACACTAACTCTTGGAATTGTTTTGTGTTTTGTCTACAACATAACAATTATATTAAAGTAGCTCAGAAAAATCTTTGTAAAATAATCTCTGTCAAGGAACTATCCATCACACTGACCATGGTCCTCGGAAAGGGAATTCTTATTCGGAGTGTTCAGAAGTGGACTGATAACTGTCCAGAAAGCCAATCTATGTTTTAGGCCAATTATGGCAGAAAGGGTCCCTGGAAGCTTGAACCAATTTAT
This sequence comes from Sus scrofa, assembly GCF_054392235.1. Taxonomy (NCBI): domain Eukaryota; kingdom Metazoa; phylum Chordata; class Mammalia; order Artiodactyla; family Suidae; genus Sus; species Sus scrofa. The sequence continues at coordinate 125,365,930 of NC_139396.1, read as the reverse complement.
GAACTAAGCCTGGGTTTTAGGTTACATATATCCACACTCTATCTTGTGGTCTCTTTTAGAATAATGCATTCTGCAGCATATCTTATGGTCTGGGAATGAATTATGTCTGGAATAGTCTTGCAGGTTTAATCCAAACTGTAAGTATGGATATAAGGCGCGGGGTAATGAAGAATTTGGTCAATGTTTTAAAAATCGATTATACTGCTGTAATAAATCATTTCTGGTGAAGCCCTTTCTGACATCCATTCTTTTTATACTGTATTTAAAGGACAACCCCTTTTTCTACAGAAAAGGGAGAAAAGGAGTGAATGTGTGTATGTGCACATGTGTGATCATTCTGTGAGATCAGGCACCGGCACTCTGCAGCCCCACGGGGCAAATACAGCCTACCACTTGCTTGCGAATAAAGCTTTTGGGACCCAGACACCCCTTCTTTTACATAGTTTCTGAGGCTATTTTCATGCTATAATGGTTGACCGAAGACTGCATTGATTGAAGAGCCAGAAACATTTATCATCCAGCACTTTGCAGAAAGTTTGTTGACCTCTGTGCTAGGTGACAGCACATAGAATAATAAGACAGAAGAAGTTGCATACTAAGATAGACTTTTCTCTTCTTAAAAAAGATGTTATTAATCAAACCAAAACCACATTAATATATTAATATATATATTCATCCAAATGTAATAGAAAAAGAAAATTCTGTAAGAAATATGATATTTCAAGGCTAGACAGCTAAACTACACTTTTAAGTTTACATGTAAAGTTATGTGTATATTTAAATTTATTTGCACAAACTTAAAAGCCAGTCATTATTTTGAATAGTATTTTATTTAGGTGAGCAATCAAAAGAGCTTTTGATCGTACCTGTGGGAGTTTCCAAAGCTCTGCCAGGTGTGGTATTCTTCCATGAGATCAATGTGATCCAATGTAGAGTTATAGAAATCAGTATAAGGGATAAGGGGAGGGTGAACCAAATTGTTTGCAGTATCTGTAAAGATAAGTTCTAACATAATGATCTTTCCCAACATGTGCCTGATTCATTCTAATATGAAGAACATTTTAATGCCCACCAGATAGCCTTGATCTAGAAATTCCTATTTTAAGCAATTGTAGTGCTGAATGAAAAAGCCAGTTTTAAAGTTTTTGTCAAAATGCAGCCAATAGTTTCTTGCTTTAAGAAAAAACGTGTGTGGCAATTACAACAGCATAGTAAAGGGAGCCAGCTAGTCCTCCCATTTCCCCATTAGTGTGTTCTAAGGGGTCCTCAGGAATTAATGGAAGTCTCTATAGTCATAGGAATTACTCCTTAGCATGCCATATGCAGTTGTTGGCCATAAAACAGAATACTGCCCAAGAAAATGCATAAAGGTTTTTCACGCTTATACATTAATTGTGAAATCCATTAGCAAAGTAGAAAATAAATTACTACCACTCTTCTCTTCAAAGGAATGGTTTAAGATGTAAGAAGCCCTCCATAGTATTTTGAGATCCTTTTGGAAATGTCCTTATATTTAACAAAAGAAAAGTAAAGACGACTGAATAATAAAACCTACTAAGTAAAGCCAACACTTTAGATGTTGATGGGATCCACCAGGAACACTTTGATATAGGTGGAAATTCTTCAGGCTTTGCAGGAAACAGGCGTAAAGAAATAAACTGCAGCAATCGCTCTACCAATTGTTTGAACCTCTTCTGGGATAATCTGGTAAAGATTTTGAAATAGTTCCAATCAAAATTCACATTTTCTATTTTGGCAATATATTTGTTAGACATCAAAGTTTGTCCTTTATGCACACAATTTTAGAACAGTCCCCCAAATTCTATTTCTTAAATTGCCAAAAATTTGCAAAAGAGGCAAAAATCTTACCTTGAATATTATTTCTTAATTAAATAAGAAATAAACACCCAAATTACTATAAACTTAGCATTAGACATTTCACGTCTAAGGCTTTCAATAGTCAGTCAATCCTCATTATTCACTGACACTGTCTTCTCAAATTCACCAATTTGCTACAATTGAATTCCAATCCCCAAATCAGTAATTCTGGCATTTCCATGGTCGGTCATTTCCTAGCTGTGCAAAGAGTGGCAAAAGTCAGCTGTCATGCTGAGGCTGAAGAAGGTGACACTCTGCCTCCTTGTTTTTGCTCTCTTACTGCAAACAAGTGTCCTTCACTCACTCTATTTAGGGTCAAGTCTTTCAAACGTGTGTGCTTTTGTTAATGATTTTACTGTTTTAAAACGGCCCCCAAATAGAATGCTAACCCTCCATGTACTGCTCCTAAGAAGAATGTGACGTTCCTTATGGAGAAGGTACTGGTGCCAGATAAATTCACTCAGACATGAGTTACGGTGCTGTTGGCTGCGAGTTCAATGTTAATAAAACATAATTCATATCAGATAAGGTATCTTTAAATAGAAACACAGATAAAGCAAGGTTATGCACTGACTGGCTGATAAAAACAGTGTGACCAAAGGCATATAAGAACCTAACCCTGTATTTCCTGTGGGAGCAATTGGTTCAGTATTCACCAGTTCAAGGTTTACAGTATCTTTACAGAACATAACTATTGTTAATAATGAGAACTGACTGTATTTCAAGTTAATCTGGGAAATCTTTTGCTTCCTTAAATTTTATTAGTCATGAAGAAAAACAATTGTTAATGTAAGCATAGTTCTGTGGAAAAAAGTATTGTACTTTCACAAATTGATATTGATGTCGAACACATTTTAGGGAAGGAAAAAGGCATCATATAAATGATGGTGAAACGTATTGATAGACAGGAAATAAAAAGTCAGCTTAAAATACTAATGTCTGAGCAAATCCAGTCACCATCTTTGAGATGTATGAAAAACCAGCGATAGGAATGTGCTGTGTAAGATGCAAAAGCAGTGGACAGAACTCTCAGTAACATCTGGCACAAGCAAAATGTTTAGTTACATACAAAACAGATTTTTAATATATCCTCTATGAGGTACTAAAGAATATGCTTATAATTGGCTTCTGAAGCACTGTGAATTAGGTATCGTTTCTACAGACCTAAAAACATTGACTCTGTTTTATTATAAAATTACTAATAAACTTAAAACTGTAAGATTATAAAAGTTCTTAATATCATAGAATAATTTACTTTTTAAACCAGTGAACTAGGAAATGATGGTCAGCTTCCACTAAGGTAGCTATCTGTCGTAGCAAGTGAGCATAGATGACATACGTAGATGTGTTATTAAACTGAGGATTCTGAAAAAGATAGTAAAGATAATTGTGTTAAAATTTTGTTAACATGTAAAAGGCAAGACACTAAGCATAATGAACTAAGTGGCAAATTTGGAAAAACTAAATTTGAGATTATGAAATACTAGGTGAAATCCTTTAAAACAGCTACCTATTTGTTCCATTATTTAATTAATGGAGACTTGAATTTCCACTGTACCACAAGGGAAAGAGCATGGGCTTTGCAATTTAGATCTGAGGGCTATTCTACCACTTACTAGCTATCTGCCGTGAGGAATGATTCCTAAACTTTGATTCTCAATTTCCTCATCTGTAAAATGGAAATGATAATACCTATCTTAGCGGTTGTTTTGAGTAATTAAAAAAAAAAAAAAACTGTATGTAAAATACCTAGCTCAGTGCCTGGTATAAATGGTGGCAATCACGATTATCCAATTAAAAAAAACCCTGGTTTTTCCTTGATTAAAGAAGCAGAGAATGCTAGAAAAATAAAATCTGGTTATGAAACTTTTGCCATTGGGCAATGAGATATTTGCATATTTCACAAAGAACAAGGGGAGGGCCATATAATAGCTTCTGGGAACTTTGAAATGTTAAAGGAGAGTGTGTAAATTAGGCAAAATCTCTAATTATATTTCAAAAATCTAAAACTATCACGATGAACATTTCAGAACTCCATGGGGAAAATCAGTGTTATTGAAAAATAAAGTGAAATTGTGAAAAATAAAAGAGCATCATGTGTTTTTCGACATTGGCTTACTGGCAGGATGGTTCAAAATCAGGGAGTGACCCCAGCTGATAACCTCATCAAGTGACAGATAGCTCATAAGAACAAGATGTTGTGAGCAGAGCTTAATGCTAAATACACTCACTTAAAAATTTGAGCTTCCTGTTGTCACTGTCTAGCTTTTACTATCTCTATGTATATTTCTTTTTTCTAGTTTTGTTTTTCTCCTCTTCCCTCTTTACTTCCTTCCTCTCATTACATCTCTTAACTACCTCTTGTCAATTTTTTTTTTCAGATGTGCTTTTGGCATGTGGAAGTTCCCAGGCCACAGATCAAACCCCCACCACAGCAACAACCCAACCACTGCAAGGACAACGCTGGATCTTTAACCTGCTGCACCTCAAAAGAACTCCCCTCTTGTCTATCTTCCACTTTTTTGTACTTTTTCTTTTTTTCCTCTCTCCTCCTCCTTCTATCCCTATCTTGCATATTTCCCTTTATTGGACATAATATTTTTCCAAACGTCGTAACTTATTTAATAGAATTTTTTGTTATCTTTAAATGAAATATTTATTATTCTTTACAATAAAGAATAATACAATTGTAAAGAATAATACAAATGTAAAGAATAATTGCAATTTACAAAAGAATAATACAAGTGTAGTATGAAAGCTATGGGAATAACATACTTCTTTCTCATCTCAAAAAAATAATAAAAATTAAAATTTCATTTGTTTGGACTTTATTTTTTTGTATCAATGAATCTCTATATCTCAAGAGAAAAAGTTCACCATCTTTCGCTTTAGCAAATGTAAACAACCATTTTGATTTTTCTATTAGAATTCTATCTTCTTTTTTTGTCTTTTTAGGACCATACCTGCAGCATATAGAGGTTCCCAGGCTAGGGACTGAATCAAAGCTACAGCAGCTGGCCTACAGCACAGCCACAGCCATGCCAGAGCCAAGCAGTGTCTGCACCCTATACCACAGCTCACAGCAATGCTGCATCCTTAACCCACTGAGTGAGGCCAAGGATCGAACCTGTCCCCTCATGGATACTAGTCAGATTTGTTTCTGTTGACCCACTACAGGAACTCCTAGAATTCTATCTTAAATATTTATGAAAATACATAGAAAACTCAGAAACCTACTAATTGGGAAGTAAAGTTTTGGAGACCCTTAAAAAACTAGTTACAAGAAAGGAGGTTTATTGGAGGAAGAAGAAGTGCTTCCATTTTGTTTATTCCAGAATCCCGCAGCAGGAAGGCAAGAACTAAACTCAACTATTAATCCTGGAGAAAATTTAGTCTCCCACTGTTTGTTATAGCTTTAATTCTCTAGTTACAAGTAATTATAATCTAAAAAGTATCAAAAATGTTGCTCAAAAAATACTTAATATTTGATATGATTTCACTTACACATGCATAAATTGAGACATGAATTACACAACCTCAACCAAATCCTTGCTTTCTTACCTGTAAAAGTATAAAATATGCTCTAAGATCATCTTTTGTTCGTGGACTGAAAAAGAAATAAGTGTAATTGATTACAGATGAATGCTTAATCTTATAGTACCTAATAAAAATGATCAATAAATGTTTCTATAAGAATTGATTTGATAAAAGCCAAAAACCAGACTTAATATGTATTATTATTATTTATAATGTATTCATAATATGCTGGGAATATAGGCTCTTCTGTGCTTATGCTAGGCTGGTTCTGAAGATACCTAAAAACTAAGTTGACCAGGCTATAATTTTATGGTGTAAATATCATGACTAACGCTGGAGAAAGTTAGAGTCTCGCAAATAATCAATGATTTTAGAATACTTATGTTTTTGTTTTAATAAAGGATAGCTGATACCTCACTTAAAATATTTATGCATCAGAGAAAGAAAATATCCTTATGTTTATAAGGTCTAGTCCTGAAGTGATAAAACAACAAATGTCAGCAAATCAAATTACACTTTAAATACATCTAGTAAGTTTCTAATTAAAAAAGAATCATATTTTGAATACCTTTGAAAAGTAATCTAAAGTTTTTTCCATGTAAATCTGGATTTTTCACATTATCAAGTTTGACCAAAAGTTTTTATTATTGTTTCTTTCTCACCCTCTCAAGATCTCACATTTACCCAGAAGTAACTTCCTGAATTAAAGGTGGTTCATCTATATGTAAACAGATGCAATTCATGACCCTTGACTGGACCCTGAGTTGAAAAACAAAACCCAGATATTAAAGAACACTTTAGAGAGAACTTGGGGAAATTTAAATGTGGACTGTATTTTAGAGAGTATTATTAGATGAGTGTTAAATTTGGTTGGTGTGAGATGATGCTATGGTTACACAGGAAAATGTTATTAAGAAATACATGCTGAAGTAATTAGGGGGTGAAGTCTTCTATTTACTAAAAAAAAAAAAAAAAGACCAAATTATTTATTTTTCTGTTACAGTTACAAAATATATCTGAAAACATATGCCACTGCTCAAAATGTACTAGAGGATTTTTACCAAATGTAAAGACATAACATCTGAAATACATATGTAACATATGTATTAAATTTTGAAATGGATATGTATATACATGTATATATAATTTTAAAATTAATAGTAATATTTCTCTGTGGAAGAACTATCTTGACTGAATAAAGATTTAAATTATTTAGGTTTAAATCAAACCTAAACTCTTTCTTACTATTCTACATAATAGATTATTTTTTTAGTGGGACTACTGTTTTGTTTTAGAAATTATATTTGAAATACTTTTAAAAGCTCAGAGCAATTCATAAATATTAAAATTCCTGGTGATAGGAGAGTTCTTTTATAGCTGTACCATGACAATTTCCATTTTCCTGTCCTATGTACTAGTATTTTAGTACAGTATATAATTCTGGGTATATATAAACTATGGTTAAGATTACAGGCTCTTTTGCCAGACTGCCTGAGTTCTAATTCTGTCTCTGGCATTTACTGTGTTTACCTGAGAAGTTTAACTTCTCTGTAAATTAGTTTCCTCAACTGTGAAATGAAAATAATCTTGTTATCTATTTCACAAGACTGTAGTGAAGATTCAATGAGAAATGTATATAAAACTGTCAGAAAGGTGACCAGCCCATAGGAAACGGTCAATAAAATTTAGATCTTGTCACTATAAATCCAAAATAAAACAATATTTTATATAAAACAAAATAAAACATGATCCTTTGATAGGAAAGTCCCATCAAATTCTCATTTTAATCTGTCTAGGGCAAGTGTGATCGGAGGGGACTGAGGTCCCAGCTAAGTGTTCTTTCTCTCTACAGTCCAAGTTTTTCTCTTTTATTTATTTATTTATTTATTTAATTTATTTATTTACATGGCCGAACCCGTGGCATATGCAAGTTCCCAGGCTACGGGTTGAATCAGAGCTGCGGCTGCGGCCTACGGTAACACCAGATCTGAGGGGCATCTGTGACCTACGCTGCAGCTTATGGCAACACCAGATCCTTAACCCACTGAGTGAGGCCAGGGATTGAACTTGTATCCTCAGGGAAATAATGTCAGGTTTTTAATCTACTGAGCCACAATGGGAACCCCATCTCTTAATTTTCATTGAGGCTTTATGTACTCAACCAGAAACATAAAATTCAAAGAAAATACAAATTATTATTAGAATGATAAACTAGGAAAATAATGTTAAAAATCACATGAAAAATATAGTATTATTTCAATTGTTTTAAAGAGATGATTATGAAAAAATTGCAAAATGTTAACATTTTTCCTTTTTTTATAATCCTCTGCCATAATAACCATGAATTTCTGTGAAAGTTAGAAATCAATAATAACATATTATTAAAATATACAGGCTACATTTAACATTATATTTAAGAATTCTAGTTTGGTATTATTTTCAAATTGGGTTTAATATAAACATCACAATTATAATTTAATAGAGTCCTTTGGCTTTAACAGGAGCTTTTAAATTGCTACTTTTAAGTAATATCAATTTAAATAATATGTACTTTTAAAAGTCTATTTTTTGTGTCCTGCATATTCAAAGTTTAAAACATTACCAATTATTTACCCATCATTCCTGTACATAACAATTCAATATTTAGTTGCAAGAAAAAAAAATATTTCAGTAGCTAAACTTACATTTTCTTTTACTGGAAACAAGAAAAAATTTCTTCTGGTTACCAGGAAGCCCAAGGCTATATTTATTGCCCATATTCTTTCATAGTTTACTGATGTTAACTACCCATCCTATTTTTGTTAAGCACATATGTCTGTACACAACAAATTTTATGTAAGATTTTAAAGAATTCAAAGATCTTCAGAAACTCATCTGTAGACTCTCCTAAGAAGTCATAAATGTCAAGTTAAAAAGCTTTGTTATAAGTGATTTATAACTGCTTTCTGATCTATGTTTTTATTGTAGCAACTAAAATCTTTTCTGAGTAAAATACATATATATTAAACATGATGAGACGGATTAACTAACAACCTATACTGATTAGCCAACTATTAGTTACAATTACCCTTTCCATTCTCGTAACAAGCTGTTAATGATCCCCTTTAATACTGTCTTCTGAATGTCTTGAGGCTGTAGGCAAAAGAAAATCATGAAATAATTAAGATTAGCTACTTAGGTAACTTTTGCATGTTAATTATATTTACAGATCTGTGTCAATAGCTAAAATCAGAGTTGGTGGCCAAGGACTGCCAATTACAATAGTCTCCCTGTCACATCAAGAGCTCTAGGGAGCATCAATGACATGAGATTACCATGAGAATCCTCCCTGGGATTTGCACCATACAACCTACGCAAATGCACATGGCGGTCCTTTGATGACCACCATCGGTTTTATATAATGGTGAAAAACAGAGACAGAAAAACAATTTCACTTTCTTTGGATTTATAGCATAAAGTCATGAACCCAAGTCCAAGAATGGCATGTTTAACAATATAAAATGATTGCATACATTTGGACATATTTAGTCATAACAAGTTATAATTAGCAGTTAAGCCCACAACTCCTTATTAAGTATAATCAAATTATGTATAATAAAAAATAAAGATTTTTGTTATAGGATCTGAAAAAGGTACTAAATAACATGCCTTTAAAGTTTAACATTTCAAATACTAAAAAATCTTATTTATTACTAAACATGTCACATAAGGATCAATTAAAAAAAACACTTCTAGATTGTGCTTTAGCCTATGAGAAATAATGATTAAAACCTTCATTAACTAGAGGCTTTAAATATTCATTAAAATTTCTGTCGTACTGTTAATGAACATCAAGAAAACAAGCATATATCATGGATTTATTTAAAAAAAACCACAATTATCACTTCTAAGCACTTAGCCTAGCACCTTTCTTTATACTCATCTTTAATATATCATTACTTTCTCCTCCTCCACCTGCAACGATGGGCAAACAGCACCCTGAACAGTGGAAGTCTCCAGGAGAAAATCCAACAGATGTGTGATTGGACACACTGAGCTTATGACACAAATCTTCAAAGGACCCTCATCACCACTGTCAGTCCCTCAACATTTCCTGGTTCATTTACTTCCCTATTCTATATGACAACAAACTCAAACTTTCTTACCATTCCTCAAAGCTCCAACACCTCCTTCCCATCATCTCTCTCAGCTATGACTCTGCCACTCACTCAGAGAGAAAACACATGCACCCAAATGAGCACAGATTCACTGTCCCACTATCAATTCCACCAATATACCTGCCCTGCACTTGACCAAGCACAACCCCCTCACTTGGGCTCTATAACCCACCCCCTTTCACCCCGTTAAGGACATGGTTATTCAGTTTTCTCCTAGTCCTCCTGCAGCATCCATTTCTTCCAGTCTACTAGGTCATTCCCATCAGCAGAACACTACATCCTAATATCATCTGCATGAATTTGTCTCTACACTTTCACTCTTCTTCACCCTCATATATGCCCTAAGAGGCTGACTACTAAGACCTACAGCAACCAGATTCCTTTGTCTTTTGTCTTCTGCTTGGATTCAGCCCAAAGGGAACACTGACAGAGGAGGAAAGAGAGGAAAGCAGGATATTTATTCTCTCAACTCTCTTCCTACAAGGTCACCATGGGCTGGCTATGTCCCTCAACAGAAAGTCACCTCTCCTGCAAGGCAGCCCTCTCCAGCCCAGCTCCGGTTTCACTACACTGCGCTACCCCCTTATTCTGCTAACACATTTGTAAATAGTCCTCTTAGGGTTACCAATCTGAGTGTGTCATCTGTTTCCTGCCAGGACCCTGGCTAATATATTGCTCATATTAAAAACCTTTCATTTGGACCCATGTACTCTTTCAGCTAACCCCTCATTTCTCTGCTTTCATTCACACCAAACTCTTCAAGAGTTGTCTGTATTCACTATACCTACTGCCTCTCCTCTCATGGTCTCTTCAACCCATTTTCAAGTAGGCTACGCTTCCACAACTCCAGGGAAATGGCACTTATTAAAGTCAGTCATCAATTATTTACCTTATCAAAGACAATGGTTTTCTGTCTAAATCTTAGTAAATCTCTTAGAAGCATCTGACAAGGTTAATTATTCCCTCCTTGAAGTGCTCCCCGCCCCATGCCTCAGCCCTAATCATCTAAGCAAACCATCCACTTAGTTTCCTTCTTCTTTCAAGCCCCACATCCAATCTACCGAATTATGTTCAATTGTTTTATAGCATCTCAGAGTCTGAACATTTCTCACAATTTCTGCTGCTAAAATCCTAGTCCAATCATTGATCTTTGCTTAGGTTTCTGCAATGCCTCCCCAACTCCTTTCTCTTGCCCACTACAGACCATTCTCCATGTAGTATCCAGAGAGATCTTTCTAAACTGTAAATCATGTCATGGCATCCCTTTGTTCTCAGCTTAAAAGCTTTCAATAACTTCCTGTTACAATAAAATTCAAACTCACATGGCCATATAGAGTCTGATCCCTGGGCAGCTCTCTAACCTAGGCCCTTCTTTCTCCCCAAATCACCAAGCTTTAGTCACAAGAGCCTTATTTCTGAATTTGCCTACTGTGTTTCTTTCCCAGGGCCTTTGTATTAGCTGTAAATTATGTTAATGTTCTTCTCTCACAGGTCTCCTGATAGTTTTACTCCTTTTCATCCTTAAGATCTCAAATGTCACTTTACAGAGGCCTTCCATGAGCTTTGTAGATAAAGCAACCCCTGGTCACTCCTTAACATATTACCCTGTCTTCTTAGAGCAGTTATGAGTACTGAAATTTTCTCCCTTCCTATTTGTTTTTATATTTACTATCTACCCACCTCTGTCATTAGAAATTAGAATGAATGTAGACTCTTTTGAGATTTATATTATACGCATTTTGTTTAACATTATATCCTTAAGAGTTCCCATTTTGGCTCAGTGGGTTAAGAACCTGACATAGTCTCCATAAGGATGTGGGTTCCATCCCTGGCCTCACTCACTGGATTAAGGATCCAGTGTTGCCACATGGGCTGTGGCAGAGGTCACAGATGCAGCTCAGATTTGGTGTTGCTGTGGCTGTGGTGTAGGCTGGCAGCTGCAGCTCCAATTCAGTCCCTAGACTGGGAACTTCCATATGCTGCAGATGCAACAGCAAAAAGAAAAAAACAAAAACAAAAACCATTATATCTTTAATACCAGGACGCTTGATACATATGTGCTGAGTGCTCGACTCTTGTAATTACTTGAAATCTATCCTTCCAAGGTGCAATTAAAAATCAGCCTTTTCTGGTACAATCTTCCCAACTCTAATGACTTCTTCTTTATCTGATCAGCTGTAACAGTATTTATTTTTCTAAGGTCTAACTGTCTTTCTGAAATGAGCAACAGCTACTTAAACTTTCTTTTGGTTAGTATGTGTTATAGTATATCTTCCTCCCTATCTTTATTCCCAGCTTTTCATATTCATATTTTAGATGTCTTTTGTAATTAGCAAAAAAAAAAGGTGAATTTTTAAAAATCCAAAGTGACAGTCCCTGTCTTTTAATCAGTGAGCTTAAATTAACACATTTACATTTGCTATGATCACTGATATTTCTGAATTGTTTCTACAATTTTACCTTTTGTTTTCTATCTTAACACACTTTTTACACTTGTTTTTCATGCCTTTTAAAAAACTGATCACATTTCATTTCTCTACTTTTTAGCTTGTTTTCTTTCCTCACTCCCTCATTTTCCTATTAGGAGCATTGCCAAATTTTATTATTTTAGAGGTTATTTTAAAACACTATCATCCATAGTTAACAAGTCTAAAGTTATTATCCTCATCTCTTTTCAGACCATCTTCAAATATATTTAACTCCAAAATCTTCCCCTGTTTACACATTATTATTCTCCAGTCTTTTGACTTTGTAAAATTACACTTGAGATACTAATTTTATGCAGTGTTTATTTAGATTCCCATATAAATATTTACCTATTTCTTCTCCATCATTCTTTCTTACATCTCAGATCTTACTTCTGAAATCATTTTCCTTCTCTCTGAAGTATATCTTTTAGAAGTTTCTTTAAGAATATGTCTGTTGGTGGTAAAGTCAGTTTTTATTTACTATAGGCATTTTCTTTACATTAGTCTCATTCTCAATACTTTCTCTGGCTATGTCAATGTTTTTACTATTTTCTTTCAGCGTTCTGAAAATATTACTCCATGTTTTTTGGCTCTCACTATTGCTGTGAAGATGTCTGCTGACAGTCAATTTCAGTTTTGACTTTGTGGATGACCTGTCTTTAGTTATTTATAAGATCATCTCTTTATTATACATTTTGCAGTTTCACTATAACGGGTCTAGGTTTACATTTCTTTTATCTTGCTTAGTATATAGTGCTTCCTATGTTATTTGAAGATTCATGTCTTAGCAACCTCAACCATTAAATGTATCTCTATTCTTTCTATTCTCTACATCTGAGACTCCAAATAAAATGTATCCTAGATGTTCTCATTCTACCTCTGTATCCTTACTTTTTGTATACTTATCTCTTTTCCCCTGTGTCTACTCTAAGGAATTTCTATCTCTTTTCCCCTGTGTCTACTCTAAGGAATTTCTTCTCCACCTTTATCTTCTAGTTTGCTAATTCTTTTCTCAGCTGTCTCTTATCTGCTGTTTAATCCATTTACTTACTGATTTTTCTACTTCTAAAAATTCTATTTGATGTCAAATCTCATTATTTTAGATAGTCTCATTGTTGATAATCTAAAGAGCTGAATTCCTAGGGGATCTGTTTTTTTCCCCCCTCATCTTTTTAGGGCTGCACTTGTAGCATATGGAAGTTCCCAGGCGAGGGGTCAAATTAGAGCTGTAGCCTATGCCACAGCCACAACACCAGATCCAAGCCACATCCATGATATATGCCACAGCCTATGGCAACACTGAATCCTTACCTCACTGAGTGAGGTCAGGGATCAAATCTGCATCCTCATGGATACTGAGTTCTTATCCTGCTGAGTCACAACAGGAGCTCCCTTAGGGGTTCTATGGTATTTTTTCTGACTTTCATTCATAGTTAATTTTTATGATCAGTGATTACTGATCATATTTAGTTTATTATATTCTTTGGAAGTCCTAGGGCTTGAAAGTAAGGATTTTAATTCTTCTAGGAGGAGGACAAGATGATAAAAACACTGGGGAATGGACACTCTTCAACCATGGGACTTTAGCATCCTTTCATCTCTGGTTTACCCTGGGTCACTTATTTAACAACTTCAACTTACTCATGAGACAAAGCGTAGGCTCCAAGTTTCAGTGTGACACCAGTACAGAGATTGCTTACTGCTCCTCTCCCCAGTTTAAATTGATTTTTTAAAAACTTTGAATAAATTTAAAGTTACAGCAATGTTGCCAGTAGAGTACAAAGAACTCTTGTGTACCCTTTACTCAGATTTGCCAATTACTCATGTTTTATACATCTATATTATCATTCATTCTAACTATATAAATTATTATTGTCTAAGTCACTGAGAATAAGTTCCAGACAATTTTTCCAAACACTTATGCCTAAATACTTCAATGTGTGGCTCTTAAGAACAGGTATCTTTACTTATATAACCATAGTACAATGAACCAAATCAGGAAATTTAACACTGATACAATACTATTATATAACCTCCAGACTTTATGCAAATGGAGACAACTGTCTCAATAAAATTGATAGAATTTTTCCCTGACCAGGATCTAATCCAGAAGGGTGCATAGCATTCAGCTTTCATATCTCTAGTCTTTAGTATCTAAAACTGCCCTTCATCCTTTTTAAAAAAATCTTTGCTGAAACTGACATTTTTGAAGAGTTGAGGCCATTTGTTTCGCAAAATACCCTTAATTTAGGTTAGATTTTTCTGTATTTTCTCATGATTAAATTCAAGCTATGCATTTTACTTATACATGATACATCCTTCTCAGTGTATTACATTAAGAAGCACTTGATGTCAGTTTGGTGATTCAGGTAACTGGTTAAGACAATGACTTAATTATTACTATGGCGGTTACAAATAGTAACTTTTATATTTATCATTCCTTCTACACTAATTACTTCACATTCTACTATTAAATTGTCCTTTTCTTTCTCTTAAATGTATCTGTATGTTTATCTATCATCTACTTATTTATTTACTGTCAGTAGACTCACAGATTCTTATTATATTCAGTGGGTTATAATACATTATTGTCATTTTTATTTTAATGTCACTTTGTCTAAGATTTGGTAATTGGGTCTTCAACCTGGCTCTTAGGTCATGCCTCCACTATTTATTTATTTTTTTAGTGCAGTCTTAAGACTTATAGAAAAATTGTGAAGCACAAAGTTTCAAATATGTCATTCCCTCATCCTCACACACAATTTCCCTTATTATTAAAAAATTGCATCAGTGTCATATGTTTGTCACAACTGAACCAATATTGTATAACATTATTATTACCTGAGTCCACAGTTTACAGTAGGGTTCACTCTGTTATACACTGTATGGGTTTTAGTAAATGTATAATGACATGTATTCACCATTAGGATATCATACAGAATAATTCCATTGCCCTAAAAATCCCATGCTCCACCTTTTCATCCTCCCCTTGCTCCTTAGTCCCACATCTTTTTACTGCCTCTACAGCTCTGCCTTTTCCAGAATACAATATGATATAAATCATAACTTCTTTCACTTAGCAATATGCACTGAAGGTTCCTCCATGTCTTTTCATGGCCTGACAGCTCATTTCTTCTTACTGCTGAGTCATATTTCATTGTATGGACATACAGTTTGTTTATCCATTCATCTATTGAAGGACATCTGTGTTGCTTTCAATTTTTGGCAATTATGAATAAGGCTGCAACAAACATTCATGTTTAAGCTTCTGGGTGAATATAAGTTTTCAGATCATTTGGGTAGGATACCTAGGATACCTATACAACTGTTGGATAATATTGTAAGTCTACATTTGGTTTTATAAGAAAGTAAAAATATAACTGAATCAAATTTGTGGAACACAGCAAAAGCAGTGCTTAGAGGGAAATGTATAGCATACATTAATATGTTAGAAAAAAGAGACCTAAAATCAATAGTTTAAGCCTTCACCTGAGGAAATGAAATCAGCAAATCAAAGAGAAGGAAACACATGAGGAAAATTAGAGCAGAAATCAATAAAAGTGATTAATAAAGAAAAAACAATGAAACCAAATGCTGTTTTTTGGAAAAGATCAATAAGACTGATAAACTTCTAGCCAGGCTAACCAAGAAAGGAAGAGAGAAGACACTAATTACTAATCGTACAGGAGAAAATTGACAGAACACTATAAACCAGCTATAATGGGAAAAATAAAAATCATTATTTAAAAAAAGAAATGAAAGAGGGATCTTTACTACTGATTCCATAGATATTAAAAGAATAATAAAGGACTATCTATTATAAACAACCCTATGCCCACAAATATGATAACCTAGATAAAATGGACCAATTCTTTTTTTTTTTTTTGTCTTTTTGCCTTTTCTGGGGCCGCTCCCACAACATACATATGGAGGTTCCCAGGCTAGAGGTCGAATCGGAGCTGTAGCTGCCGGCCTACACGAGAACCACAGCAACGCGGGATCCGAGCCGCATCTGCAACCTACACCACAGCTCACAGCAACGCCGGATCCCCAACCCACTGAGCAAGGCCAGGGATCAAACCCGCAACCTCATGGTTCCTAGTCAGATTTGTTAACCACTGAGCCACAATGGGAACTCCAAAATGGACCAATTCTTTGAAAGATACAATCTCACAAAACTTGCACAAGGAGAAACAGATAAACTATTAATAGGTCTATATCTATTAAAGAAAATGAATCAATAATTAATAACCTTCCAAAACAGAAAGTACCAAGACCAGATGATTTTACCGGTGAATTCTGAAAATTGAAGCAAGGATATCAATTCCTTATAGTTTCTTCCAAAAAACAGAAGCAGAGAGAATATTTCCTAACCCATTCTATAAGGCTGTCATCATCTTAAAACCAAAGATATTAAAACAAAACAAAACTGCAGATTAGCTTCCCTCCTGAACATAGATATAAAAATCCTCAACAAAATATTAGCAAAATGAAATCCAACTATGTATAAAAAGAATTATGCACTATGACCAAGTGGGATTTATTCCAGAAATGCAAGTCTAGTTCAACATTTGAAAATCAGTTAATGTAATTTATCACATTAACAGGCTAAAAAAGAAAAATCGGACTTCCCATTGTGGCTCAGTGGGTTAAGAACCCAATTAGTATCCCTAAGGATGCAGGTTCGATCCCTGGCCTCGCTCAGTGGGTTAAGGATCCAGCGTTGCCACAGGATGCAACGTGGGTCACGGATACATTGCTGTGGCTATGGTGTAGGCTGGCAGCTGAGGCTCTGATTTGACCCCTAGCCTGGGAACTTCCATTTGCCACAGGTGTGGCCCTAAAAAGACCAAAAAGAAAAAAGAAAAAAAAGAAAAATCATATCATAACAACAGATGATGAAGCATTTGAGAAAATCCAATACCCTTCATGATATTAAAAACTAAATGAAGCAAACAAACAAAAACTCTCAGCAAACTAGGAATAAAGGGCAGTTTCCTCAACTTGATAAAAAGACATCTACTAAAAAAACTACACATCATTCTTAATGGTGAAAAACTAGATATTCCAGATTCCTCTTGTATTTTCCCTACCTCAGTCCTGGAAATAGCCATTTCTCTAGGGAGTTCTGATTCCTTTTAATGAAAAATATTATTTAGAAATCATGTATAGCTACTGGGGAACTATTACTTTTAGGCCCTTTCGGTGGACAGGGTTAGGAAATAAATAAAAACATGCCCCTACAGATATATCATACATCTGTTAAAATCTCTAGGCTTATTACGATGCCTCAAGACCAAAGTTATTTTAAGCCTTCTCCCATCACATAGTTGTATTTCTCTTCTCCAAAAGTGAGAAACATGATTTCTAACATCATCAATATTTAAGTCAGTAATGCATAGAAGACAGTTTAAAAATTGTTAACCCATATCACTGGGGAAAAAAAACTATAAAAAGTTAAAGAGTTATAGTTTTTTTCAAAATTTTCAATTGAAGATAAAGTACTATGTATAGCAGTTATGTTGCTTAGTTTTTTTTTTCCCCAGTATGGTTATCATATTCATTTGAAATGTAATTTATTCTCTGTGTGTGTGTTTGCATTCCATTTTAAAGAGTTTTCTTCATGTTGTGGATTTAATTTTTTTAGTTTTATATAGAACATTAACATCATTCCAAGTCAAGAGAAATTAGAGACGTGTACCTAAGAGTGGAACTTTGGAGTCATGGTATATGCATATGCTTAGTGCCAGTGAATAATACCAAGCAATTTTCTTAAGTGGTTTTCCATTTCTCTGATGATAAATGTTAGTAAGTACCCTTTCATGAATTTAATAATGAAGTACTAGAATTAGGAATAATAAAAGACATTTGCTATTACTTCTTCTATTTGAAACTATACAAGAGGTTCTAGCAAGTGTAATAAGGCAAATATGTATCTCTAATCATCCATCCATCCATACAAGATATAAAGACTGAAAAGAGACAAAACACTCATTTTTCACAAATGACATGGGTATATGGAAAATCCAAATAAATATACTGATATATAAATATAATGAGTGAATTTAGCAAGGTAACTAAATAAAGATAAACATATAAAAATATTTCCATTTACTAGGAACAATATAGAAAATAAAATTATGACAGCGTTAAAAAAATCAAGTTCCTAGGAATTCCTGTCACGGCACAGAAAAAATGAATCCGACTAGAAACAATGAGGTTGTGGGTTCGATCCCTGGCCTCACTCAGTGGGTTAAGGATCCAGCGTTACCATAGTAGGTCACAGATGCATTGCTGTGGCTGTGGTGTAGGCCAGCAACTGTAGCTCCAATTCGACCCCTAGCCTGGTAACCTCCACAGGCCGCAAGTGCGGCCCTAAAAAGCAAAAGCAAAAAAAAAAAAAAAAAAAAAAAAATCAAGTTCCTAGAGATAAATATAATAAGAAATGTGTTAAGACCTTTACCCAGAACACTACAAAACATTACCAAGGGAAACTAAAGAAGATTTAAGTAATTCATCTTAAAGGGAAATACGATGCTTATGTATTGAAAAGTTGTAGAAGGGTGGTGTTCTTCACAAGGTGATCATAGCAGTGAGGTCCTCAGACCATGGTCCCCAGATATGGAGGATCAACATAGCCTAGAACTTGCAGAAACACAAATTCTTGGGCTCTGTACTAGACTTACTAAATCTGAAACTGTATATTAAGAAGGCTTTTCTGTGATTCTGATAGATGCTAAAATTTGAGCATCAGTGATCTACAGATTCAGCACAATTCCAAAACAACCAAATCTCTTAGCTCCTTTCAGTGAGTCGGTGAAGCACGATTTTTATTTTAGCAAGCCTTTCTAAACAGGGACTGACTATAGAAGTATTTTCTGCTGAATTCTATATAGGAAATAATGTAGAATAAATTATAAAAAATATAAGAATAAAATACTCTAACTTCCTGAGAATTCCAACTAAATTTACCATAAAATTATATTAAAGTTTCTCAGGTAAATATGTTACAAGATGAGTTTTACAATAATTGTGTAGCTGCTTTTCGAATACAGACAAGTCAAAGAATTGTACTATCTGCATGTGTTCATAAATAATACTTACAGTATTAAGTAAGGCATCATATACAGCATTCACAAATTTAGCATTAATCCCAGAGTCTTCAAGAGTATTAAATGAGGCAGAGGCATCTTTCTGCAAATCCAATTAAAGAATTAACTATATATAACACAACAACTAGTCTAAGAAATATCTGAACCATAAATACTCCTTCGTAATTTCTAATATTTTTCAATATGATGATTAAAAAAGAACTGTCTTGGTAAAATTGCTAAAAATAAAAATATAAAGATTAATAATTTTCTTTTTTAAAACTGAAAGAATGGGGTCAAACATTAGTATAAATAAAAAGAAAACATATTAAAAAAAAAAGAGTTCCCGTCATGGCTCAGCAGAAATGAATCTGACTAGGAATCATAAGGTTGTGGCTTCGATCCCTGGCCTCGCTCAGTGGGTTAAGGATCTGGTGTTGCCATGAGCTGTGGTGTAGATCACAGATGTGGCTCGGATCTGCTGTGGCATAGGCTGGCAGCTGTAGTTCCGATTAGACCCCTAGTCTGGGAACCTCCACATGCCATCAATACAGCCCTAAAAGGCAAAAAAAAAAACCCAAAAAAAACAAAAACAAAACAAAAAAAAACAAACCCAAAAAATAAAACAAAAAAACCCAAGATTATCACATAAGTAACATTTGTGATATATATATAATTTCAGAACTAATACATATTTATGTTTGCTTAAACAGTTGCTTAGGCCAATATTGGGTAGAAAAAGAGGTCAATTTACAGTATCTTTTTTTTGGAAAATTTAAAACTAAAAGTGAAAAATGTGCTTTAGGTATGATTACCTTAAATGCAGCATTTAGTTCTGGGAAAGAATCAAATGTCGTGAGATAAAAATCATGTACTGTTTTCCAGTCTCCTGATGACTTAGATTTTTCTACATCTTCCCTAAAATAGAAACATTTATTAGCCATAATAGATAAAAATATCATTCAGATAAAATAGCATTAATTTTTTACAAACAAATGTCACCAAACATGGAACTTGAAATAATGAAGCTGGATAAAGAAATATGCTCCAGTTAATGTAAATGTAGTTTATGAATTTGTAATTCTTAATTGGATTAAGATGTTAATCCACTTCCAACTTTCCAATTTATCTGCTTTTTAAAAAGTTCATTTCGACATGCTCCTTACAATCATCATTGTTTCTTTCCTTCAATTTATAGCCGAATTTCTTAAAAAATTTTGTTTACATTCTGTCCCTACTTTCTTATTCTTAGTCCTTCAAGTATCCATTTGGATTTTTTATTAATAACAAAGTTTTTATGGTTTATGTGTCATATAGTAGATGAAATCTTATTTTTTAAAAAGGAAACATTCCACTATTTTATTACCACCTTGATCTCCTCTTGCTTGTTTTGAGTCATTTTCTCTTATTTAGTGTTTCTTTTGCTATATTATCTACCCCTTACTTGTTATATATGTTTGTTTTCACCTTCAACTTGAGACACCTAGTGTTTGGAGTCTTCACTCTTAGCTAATACCTTATAATGAATCACAAGTTCAATTAATTTCTCACATAAAAAATTATGCGAAGTACTGACATGCAGATGAGAACAGTGAATTGACACTTACTGAAAGTCTTTCATAGTTTTAGGCTGAACTGGAGGGACAGGTTCTGGAAGAACTGGCGCCTTCATTTCAGATGACAATGCATCTACAGAGACGCGCTGCTTCTGTCTAACATCAAGGCAAATAGGTGGCAGATCTCTCACTGTGAAGGATAAAAAAGCATTCAAGGTAATTAATCATAAATTTTTCCAAGTTATAAAATGCCAAGCTAGATCAGTATGAACAGAAAACAAATGGATTATTTTGTATTGGATTCACCTTTACAGAAAAACCTACCATAGTGAAGGGCACTTACTGGCTCTATTGCCACCCTACCCAACTTCACCCACAAGAGATAAATCAGGCTGTATCTGACATGAGAAGCCATCTATAAATGCAACATATAGTGCCTTTCTTCCCCACCCTCTTCTCCAATAAGTTGTCTTGCAGGAATTATTTCAGTGAGACTAGATTTTTTAGTGCTAATTTATTAGCTTTTTTTTTTTTTACCTTTTTAAAAAAATTTAATTGTTTTTATTTTTTCCACTATAGTTGGTTTACTGTGTTCTGTCAGTTTTCTACTGCACAGCAAAGTGACCCAGTCACACACACACATATGTACACAATCTTTTTTTGACATTATCCTCCATCCTTTTCCATCCCAAGGGACTAGATATTGTTCCCTGTGCTATACAGCTTTCTAAATACAGGGGACCCTTGAACAATATGAGAGTTTGGGCACCAACCTTCAGTGCACTGGAAAATCTGCGTGTAACCTCACAGTTGGCTCTCCACATTTCAGAGTTCAGCATTTGCAGATTCAACCAAACACGGATTCTTTACTGGAATTTTAGCATTTTATTATCATGTGCATGAACATGTTATGTACTTTTCCTTTTTTTTCCTCAAATGTCCACCAGTTCATTGTTTGCCTTTTTGTTGCGTTTCATAACCTTACAATTGTAAAATAAAATAAATACAGAAAAATCTCACAAATGTTGGCCTAATGAATTACTATCAGGCAAACACCTCTGAAACCACTACCAGTCAAGGAATGGAGTGTCACCAGCCCCTCCATTCTCCATTCCAATTTCAGTTAATTTCTCTCAATTTCTTTTTATTTTTCATTTTTATAAACTTTATATATTTCCTTCTTCTCACTTCTCATCTTCTAGTTCTCTTAAGGCATTACCTGTGGATGTTTGTTAGCTTTTGTGTTCCTTCTAGTTTATTTGTAAAATGTTTAAAAAAACTCTAATTCTTTCCTTTATTGTCACCTCATTTTCCAATTTTTGCAATTCTGATTTATGGTGTTCTTTCAAATGTCTAATTTTCTTAATGAATTTACTTGAAATAGTATTTTATCTATTTTTTGGTGGACGTGTTTCTGAGGGGCCATCATTGTTCAAGTGGCTGTTATTCTGTTTCTTATTCTTTTTACTACAATAAAAATTTTGTAATTAAAAATTATAGCATTTGACCTTACTTCTCTGTAGCCAATGTGATTTGAAATTAATTTTCCCAAACTTTTAGAAGGAGGTGTAGCTCCCTTTGTTGTTTATATGCAGAACTCAAATACACTCTTGGCTTGTTTTCTGGAATTTCCAGGCCCTGTTTCCCCTTCTGCTTTTATTTAGGTGCTCTCTGTCCTTAATCTCTACTGTCCCGGTGTTGCTCGGATTTGATCCTCATCTGAGAATGCCGTCCCCTACGCCTTTGCCTTGAAAGGAACCCTACTTTGGAGAATTCACAGGGGTTACCTAGTCCTTTCAGATCTCAGTATGGGCCCTCTGCATTCACCTGCTCTTGGCAAAATCCCTTCCTGTTTCAGCTCTGGTTCTCAAATGAATAACTGTTGCTCATTCTGAAGCTCTCCTGTTCTCAGGTCCACTAAACAGCCCGGATGCTTCTTCCTGCTTATACCATGGAAATCTGGTTTTGGTGATTTGTTCTGCTATTTTGGTGGGTTTACCGGAACATGTTATGAGATAATTCTGTGGTAAATGGTATCCATGATGTTGAATTTTGCTATACAGGTAGTGTTTTCCTGGGGAATTCAGGCAAGATTAAAAAGGCTGTTCCTGATGCTACTTTCACAAAATCTGTTTGACTTTTATTTCTGAAAACAGAAAAATATTTAACTGATACTCGTATTGGTTAATTTTATCAACCTATTTCTTCCTTTAGTATTTTTTTATGGTTTGTAAGCCTTTCCTCTCTAGAGATCAGATGACCATGTATCTCTTCTAATTTGTTTTCTTCATTGTAGTAACTGTTCAGTAAGTGTTAGCTATCATTATTTCTGTGTTTTATTATATAAGAGGTAATGTAGCATAAAATATAAAATAGGATTTCCCTCTATGGCTCAGTGGAAACAAACTCAGCTAGTACCCATGAGGATGCGGATTTGATTGCTGGCCTTGCTCAGTGGGCTAAGGATCTGGCGTTGCCATGAGCTGTGGTGTAGGTTGCAGACACAGCTATTACTGTGGCTGTGGCACAGGCTGGCAGCTACAGGTCCAATTCTACCCCTAGCCTGGGAACCTCCATATGCCATGAATGTGGCCCTAAAAAGATTTTTAAAAAAAGATATCTATATATATATATATAGATATACATATATATATTCTTTCCTAAATGGCTCATTTCAGAATACTGTTTATGAAAGCATGTCATTGCACATTGTTTTTTTTTGACACTTTTATCTTATATTAAGTTCTTTTATACACTGGGACCTTCTACTGGGCTATGCATTAGATTCTACTGACCTGTTTAGTTTAATAATATCTATCAATATCTGATAAGGCATTAGGACTGGTGAGAGATGATGGTGGCTTAGGCCAGAGTGAAAGTAATGGAACTGATGAGAAATGGTTTTATTTGTGACATATTCTGAGTATAGAATTAATAGGATATTCTGTTGGAAGACCTACTGAGAGAAAGGTAGAAATGCCAGGATTTACTGAGCCAAAGTTGACTTTGATAATTTAGCCTAATTGGGTGAATGGTGGGGGCATTTACTGCCATAGAGGACACCAGAACAGTTAGAGGAGGTTTTCTTTTGGGGGGGGGAGGGGAACCAAAAGTTTTCTTTTGGCCATATTTTAAAGGTGAGATGCTTAGAAGACATCCAAATGCAGATGAGTGCAGTGGAGATGTGAAGGTTTACAGTTTAGCAAAACTGTGGGATTAATGAGATCCCTAATGAGAGTGTAAACAGAGAAGAAGCCTGAGGACTGAGTTCTGGGCACTGAGGCCTGGAGCAATCCAAAGCTGGAAGCTAATTAGTTCTCCTTTTATTTCAGAGTGAAAATATTAAAGGCTTGACTTTCATTTTGAATACAGCTTAGCCTTATTTCATAATTTAAGAGGCAGTATTCTCATACTTGCTATTTTCTAAATGTATAAAAGTTCAATTTTTTAATGTAGAAATTAAGGAATCTATTTAAAAAATTTTCGGCCAATATGCTCAAATTTCCATTATTAATTCTAGTTTATGCCATTGTGGTCAAGGAATATAAACTTTTAAATTCTTCACATGAGTAATTTACTGAAAACAATTTTGTCTACATGTTGTGAAATTTTCTTTTTACAAAATCTATATTCTATGTGAAGGGTACAAAGTGAGTTAACTACAGCAACCAACATAATTAATGGAGAAATATTACAAAAATTCTTTCATGTGGAAGGACTGGAATAACATGGGAATAGGTTTATTATCAGCACTTTTATTCAACATTGTACTGGAGGTCCTGGCATGCATAAAGACAGGAAAAAGATTTTAAAGACCTAAGATTAGAAAGGAAGAAATAACAGTGTCATCTTCAGATCATATTGATTATAAACACAGACAAATCCAAAAGAATATATAATTAGAAATAGGAGAAGAGTTTAGCAAGACGGATGGATAAAGAATTTCAATATATAACCATCAACTGCACTTATAAATACCAGCAACTGGAAAATATAATACTCAAAAAAATTTGTAAAACTATGAAAAATTAAGTTCTGATAAATTATAACATTTCTGTAGAGAAAATACTAAAACTTTGCTAAGAAATTAAGACCTAGAAAAATAGAAAGCAATACCACGTTTATGGCTAGAAGTGCTGACCATCATAAAGAAGTCAATTTTCCCTAATTGATCTTCAGATTCCACACAAATCACTAAAAATTCCAGCAATATTTTGGAACTTAGTGAAGTGATTCTACAAGTCATATGGAAGGAGTTCCCTGGTGGCCTACTGGTTAAGCATTTGGCATTGCTGTGGCTTGGGTTCGATCCTGAGATGGGAATTTCTGCCTGCTGTAGATGCAGCTAAAAAAAAATTATATGGAAGACAAACAGGTAAGAACAGCTAAAGCGGAGTTCCCATTGTGGGGCATTGGGAACAAATCTGACTAGTATCCATGAGGATGTTGGCTTGATCCCTGACCTTGCTCAGTGGGCCGGAGATCCTGTGTTGCTGTGGGCTGTGGTGAGGCCAGCAGCAGCTGGAGCTCTGATTTGACCCCTAGCCTGGGAACTTCCATATGCCACCAGTGCAGTCCTTAAAAGCAAAAAAAAAAAAAAAAAAAGAATAGCTAAAGCATTTCCGAAGAAAACAGGGAACTTGCTATATCAGGTATCAAAAATGCTGAGGTTAGAGTAACTGCCTTACCAACAGAGGATTAGATAAACCGACGAACAGAAGAAAGAACCCAGAATCACGTCCATTCATACATGAAAGTTCAATACATGAAATATAGGGCAGGTCATTGGGAGAAAGAAAGGATTTGAAAATATGGTTAACCACAGGGGGGAAAAATGAAGTTGGATCCCTATCTCATACCTTAATAATTAGAAGAATCCTGATTTGGGGACAGAGAAAATTTTCTCTAAGAAAAACTAAAAAGCACAAGTATAAAAAATTGATTTTTTTTTTTTTTTTTTTTTTTGCATTTTAGGACTGCACCCATGGTATATGTAAGTTCTGCTAGGGGTCAAATCGGAGCTACAGCTGCTGGGGTTGAATCAGAGCTATAGCTGCTGGCATACACCACAGTCAGAGCAACTTGGGATCTGAGCTGCATCTGTGACCTGCACCACAGCTCACGGCTATGCTGGATCCCCGACCCACTGAGCAAGGCCAAGGATCAAACCCTCATCTTCATGGGTTCTAGTCAGATTCGCTTCTGCTGTGCCACAACAGGAACTCCAAAAATTGATATTTTTGACTATGTTAACATTAAGAACTTCTGATTATCAAAGATTCTTTAAGGAAAAAGACAAGTTTCAAATTGGAGGGAAAATCTGAAACACACACAAAGGATGAGTAATATAAAGTAATACAGTTGTTAGACTATAGAGATATTTCCTAAAAATCATTGAGAAAAAGAGAAATAATCCAAAAGAAAAATGTGCAGAAGAATCTAACAGCCATTCTAGAAAAGGGAATACATACATTATATACACATCAAAAGATGTTCTGTCCCATTAGTAATTAAGAAAATGCAAATAAAGAATATAAGACACAATCTTATATCCATTTCATTGGCAAGAATTAAAAAGTATGATAACGTTAGAGAGGATGTGGATCAATTTGATATTTCATGTATTGCTGGTAGGAATAGAAACTGCCACAAACACTTCAAAAAACTAAAAAGCGGTTTGGCATTATCTCATAAAGATGATCATTTACTGCAGTGTATCAGAAGGCATATACGAGCATACTCACAAAAGTGCTGTTTCAGGAAAAAAAAATCTGAAAATAATCCAATTATCCATTACCCAGAGAATTGGTAAATACATTGTGACATATTTATATAATATTTACACAGCATGCAGTGCAAATGAACTATATGTTATGTTACATTATACTATATATCATTTCATATCTATCGTATTATTCAAATAAAGCAACAACAGAGTCATGCATGGACCAGTGCAGCAGCATGAACCAGAATAATTTTTTAATTGAAGCATAGTTGATTTAAAAGGTTGTGTTAATTGCTGCTGTCTGTGTTATATAATAAGATCTTGTTGCTTATCTATCCTATATGTATTAGCTTATATCTGCTATCCCACTCCCCCTTGGCAACCACAAGTCTGTTCTCTACATCCATGAGTCTATTTCTGTTTTGCAAATAAATTCAATGGTGTCATATTTCAGACTCACATGTAAGTGATATCACATGGTGTTTGTCTTTCTCTTTCTGACTTATTTCTCTTAGTATGATAATCTCTAGGTCCATCCATGTTGCTGCAAATGGCATTATTTTGTTCTTTTTTTATGACCGAGTAGTATTCCATTGTATCTATGTACCACATCTTTATCCATTCATCTGTCGATGGACATTTAGGTTGTTTCTATATCTTGGCTACTGTGAATAGTGCCAAGGGGTGCATTTATCTTTTTGAATTATAGTTCTGGATATATGCCCAGGTGTGGGATGGCTGGATCAGATGGCAATTATATTTTAGTTTTCTGAGGAACCTCCATACTGTTTTCCACAGTGGCTGCACCAACTTACATTCCCACCAACAGTGTAGGAGGATGAACCAGAATTGTGATTAATCAAGTTCTGTACATCTGAGAATCAAAAAATTTTTTTCCTAGAATTAAACTTTTTTTTTTTACTTCAAGAAAATTATAGACTCCCATGCAGTTGTAAGAAATAATACAGAGAAATAATAGAGTGATCTCATGTACCCCTGATATAGACAGTCATCGATAGTCAAAATACAGAACACTTCATCAGCATATTGTCCTTTTATAGCCAGACCCACTTTCCTCTTGCCTCTACCTCGTTTAATCCCTGGCAACCACTAATTTGTTGTTGTTTTCTTTTAAAAGACACATTTATTCAGTGTCATGATCAGACTATTAGACTCAGCAATCAACAGCATGGGTGCAAAAAAAAAAAATCTACATTAAAACTCTTTGTTGGAATGACTTACAATTTCCACAGAACAGAAACTAAAATAACCTGTTATTCAATTAGTCACAAATGCAGTCTTTGAGTATTTTTGCTCATACACAGGAGTATTGTATAAAACATGTCTTCTTTGTAGCAGCTAGGCCCTGCCACCACTGTGCTTGGCTGAGTTCACAAACCTGTTGTAATGTGTAGCTTCCCTGTCACTTCTCTGGTTCTCCTTTCCTGCTAAGCTTTGTTTCCTGGCAGTAATAATTAAAACCTTCTGCCACTGCCAACAGCTATGGCTGCTGTTGAAAATCCCATAGCCACCTTGATTTCATGGTTTGGCAAAGTACTGGCCTCCACTACCATAGGGGCCAGAACTTCTGCCTCCAAAATTTCCTCCTTTCACGGGTCCAAAATTTGAAGACTGACTGTTTTAACTGCCATAATCACTGTAGCTTCTGCTACCTCCAAAACTGCTTCCATCATTAACAAATCCATTATAGCCATCCTCACTGTCACTATATCCACCACGACTGCCATAAAAGCCACCTCAACCACTGAAGTTTCCCCATGACCAAAACTGTCATTTCTACCAAAACCACCTCCATGGCTACCACCAAAGTTTCCAGAACCACTTTGACCTCTTTGGTTGTATGAAGCACTAAACATCTCTTGCTTGGATAGGGTTTTTCTTATTTCACAGTGTGGTATTTCTGAACGATAATCTTGTCTATGGAGTCATGGTCATCAAAGGTTACAAGAGCAAAGCCTCTCTTTTTTGCCACTGCCTCCATCAGTCATGATTTCAATCACTTCAATTTTCCCACACTGTTCAAAACAATTTCTTAGGTGATGTTTTTCAGTGTCTTCTCTAATGCCACCAACAAAAATATTTTTCACAGTTAAGTAGGCAAGGGTCTTTGAGAATCTTCTCTTGAGATGGCCCTCTTGGTTCTACCTTGTGTGGTCTTGCATTCATGGCTGCATCCGCCTCCACACTGGCACATGTGACAGACCTGAAGCCTCTGGAGCACTTGGTGTTTAGGTACCTCATTACCAGTCTGTGAGCCTTTCCCATTGCTCAGAATGGCTCCTCAGACTCTAATTGGTTGTTTCAAAGTTCAAACCTCCAATGAAGAGCTTCTACAGCTTTTCCGGATCTTTGGGGGACTCTGACTTAGGCATGAATATAGTGGAGAAGAGGCCCTAACGATGCTTACTTGGCAGCATCCATGGGGAGAAAGTTATTTGGTCTTTTATTTCTATAAATTTGCCATTTCAGAAGTGCCATATAAATAGAATCGTTATCTATGTAACCTTTTGGAATTGGCTTTCTTTTACCCAGCATAATTCTCTGGACATTCCTCCTGGCTACTGCATGTATGAACAGTTTATTCCTGACCAGTAATCCATAGTATGGGTATACTACAGCTTGTTTAATCACTCAGTGAAGGACACATTTGTAGGTATGAATAAAGCTATTATAAAGATTCATGTATGGGTTCTTGGGTGAACTGAATCCTTATGACTAAGAACCCTTTTCTAGCCCTAGATCCTGAAGATCATTTCCTATGACTTTTTTTTCCCTAAATGTTCCAAAGTTTCATATTTAAGTCACTTATCAACTTTCAGTTAATATTTGTATAAGGTATGCTATCTGGGTCGATGTTTATGCACATCCAATTACTCCAGTATCAATTGTTGAAAAAGCTCTCTTCACTCTATTGAATTGCTTTTGCCCGTTAGTCAAATTGTAATTGGGCATACTTACATCACTCTATTTCTGGGTTCTTTATTCTGTTCCTTTTACTCCTGTAGTTATCCCTCCACTAGTACCTTGTAGTCTTGATTACTGTAGCTATATAGTAAATCTTGAAATGAGGCAGGCTGATTCCTCCTCCTTTAGTCTTTTTCAAAATTGTTTTAGCTTTTCTATTTCCTCTAGTGTAGTTTTTCTAGTACCCTTCCATATAAATTTGAGAACAATCTTGTCAAAAACAAAAAATGAAATCTTTCTGGGATTTTGATAAGAATGCATTAAACTTGGATATCAATTTGAGGAGAACTGGTGTCTTTTAAGTCTTCCAATCCATGAACACAGTGTCTCTCCATTTATTTAGATCTTTTAAAATTTCTTTCATTAGCAATGTGTAATTCTCAGCACACATGTCCTATAATCCTTTCCAGATTTATACCTAAGTATTTTATTCTTTTTAAAGTGATTATAAATATTTTCAAAATTTCAGTGTACATGTATTTATTGCTAACATAAATGCAATTAGTTTTTGTATATTACTGCATATCCTTCAACTTACTGCACTCATCTATTCTAAGAGCTCTGTTGTTGATTCCTTGGTTTGTTTTTTTTATGTAGATAATCATGTCATCTACAAATAACAGTTTTATTTCTTACTTTCTGATCTGGGTATCTTCTTTTTCTCGCCTTATGTTGCTGGCTAGAACTCCCAACTCTATGTTGAACAAGGTGGAGAGAATGGACATTTTTGCACTGTTCTCAATTTTAAAGGGGAAAGCATTTTAGTCTTTCACCATTAGGTAAAATGTAAGCTGTAGGTTTTTATAAATGCTTTTTACCAAGTTAAGTTAGATCTTCTCTCTCTCTCTCTTTTTTTAAATCATGAATGGGTGTTGAATTTTGTCAAATGCTTTTGATATGATCATGTGATTTATATTATTAGGCTGTTAAAATCGTGGATAACATCGATCGCTTTTCAAATAGGGAAGCAGCTTGCATTCCTTCAATAAACCCCACTTGATCACCATATATAATTCTTATATACTGCTGAATTCTATTTTCTAGTATTTTGTTAAAGACTTTTGCCATCTATATTCATGAGGGATATATTAATCTATAATTTTCTTTTTTAAAACTATTTGGTTTGGTATGGGGGTAACATTAGTTTCATAAAATGAAATGGGAAGTGTTCCTTCCTTGTCTATTCTTTTGGAAAGGTTAGATAAAATTGGTATTAACTGCTCTTTGAACATTTGGTAGAATTCCCCAGTAAAACCATCTGGACCTGGATTTCTTGATAGTTTTTAAATTATGAATTGATTCAAAATACTTTCTCATACTAGATGAGTTGTAGTAGTTTGTGTTATAGTCATTCAACCTACATTTCTCATAATGGATGAGGTGTAGTTGTTCATGTTTTTTGAGGAACCAGTTAATGTCAGCTAAGTTGTCAAATTTATATGTGTAAAGTTGTTTGTGGCAACCTCCCAACTCCCTTTTTAAATGTCTGTAGGGTCTGTTGTGAGATCCTATTTCATTTGTGATATTGATAATCTGTGTCTTCTTGTCAGTCTTGATAGAGGTTTGTCAATTTTATTTATTTGTTTAAAAAAAAAAAACCTGCTGTTTCATTGGTTTCTTTTTTTTTTTTTTTTCTTTTGCTTTTTAGGGCCACACCTGTGGCATATGGAAGTTCCCAGGCTAGGGGTTGAACTGGAGCTACAGCCACTGGACTACGCCACAGCTACAGCAATGTGGGATCCTGAGCAGTGTCTGCAACCTACACCACAGCTCATGCCAAAGCCAGATCCTTAACCCACTGAGCAAGGCCAGGGATTGAACCCGCATCCTCATGGATCCTAGTCGGGTTCATTAACTGCTAATTACGAAGGGAACTCCCGATTTTTCTCTTTTCAATGTTACTCATTCTTTGTTCTTATCTTTACCTTTTCTCCATTCTGCTTACTTAGGATTTATTTTGCTCCTTTTTTCTTAGGTTCTTGAGGTGGGAGCATAAATGTTGGTTTTGAAACTTTCTCTTTTTCCTAATGTATGCATGATTGCTATACATTTCTCCTTTCCTTATTGCTTTGCGAGTATTTTGATATGCTCTTTGAAAATTTTCATTCAGTTCCACTCATTTTTAGTTTCCCTTTAGATTTCTTCTTTAACATATAGGTTATTTAGTAATGTGTTGTTTAGTTTCCAGATGCTTGGAGATTTTTCTGCTACTGATTTCTAATTTGATGCTACTGTGGTCAGCAAACATACTCTGCATTATTTTTATTATTTTGGGGGAGTCTTTTTTTGTCTTTTCTGGGGCCACAACCACAGCACATGGAGGTTCCCAGGGTAGGGGTCCATTCAGAGCTGTAGCTGCCAGCCTACGCCACAGCCAAAGCAATATGGCATCTGAGCTGCATCTGCGATGTACACCACAGCTCACAGCAACGCTGGATCCTTAACCCACAGACCGAGGCCAGGGATCAAACCCGCAACTTCATGGTTCCTAGTCGGATTTGTTGACCACTGAGCCATGATGGGAACGCCCATACGCTGTATTTTTTTAATTCTTTAAAATTTCTTGAGTTTTGTTTAGTGGCCCAGGATGTGTCATTGTTGGTTTATGTTCTGTGGACTTGAAAACATAAACTTGAAAAGCATGTATATTCCCTGCTGTTGGATGGAACATAAATGCTATTAGCCCCTGTTGGTTAATGAACAGTTGAGTTCCTCTATATTCTATACCTTGCTGATTTTCTGTCTAGGTGTGTTAAATCCACAATTATAATTGTCAAATCCAACTGTGGATTTTTCTGTTTCTCTTTTCACTTCTACCAGTTTTTGCTCCACATAACTTACAACTCTATTATTTTATGTAATTGCTTATCTTCTTGATGATCATCCTTTTTATCATTACACAACATCCATCTCTCTGCCTCTACTAATTTCTTTGTTCTGAGTTTACATTCCTGATATTAATATAGCCATTACTGTATTGTTTCCCATCCTTTTACTTTCAACCTGTCTATATTATTATATTTGAATTGAGTTTCTTGTAGACAGCACAAAGTTGGGGCAAGTTTTTAATCTGTTCTGCTAATCTCTGTCTTTTAATTGATGTATTTAGACCATTTACATTTAATATAATTATTGCTATGTTAGGGATTAAGTCTGTCATTTATTTTTGTTTTCATTTTTTCTCTTATTTTTCCTGCTTCCCAGAAGGTTACTTAAGAATTCTATTTTTTAGATTTCCATTTTGATTTATCCATAGTGTCACTGAAAGGTTGCTCTAGATATTACATAATAACTTAGTTTACTTCTGTCATCATTTTACCAGTTGGAGTATAGAAATTATACCTGCTTATACAACTTTTTACCCCTTTCTGTTCATAATTATCTTAAGTATTTCCTTATATTCATTTAGAACCAAACTCTAGTCAGTGTTATGCTTGTTTCCACTATCAACCATAAATTATTCATTTAAAAAATTTTTTGTAGTTGATTTAAACTATTCTTTAAATTTCTGCTGTACAGCAAGGTGACGCAGTTACACAAATATATATACATTCTTTTCCTCACATTATCCTCCATCATGTTCCATCGCAAGTGACTGGATATAGTTCTCTATGTTATACCATAGGATCTCAACCATAATTTAGAAAACAAAAGACAAAGGAAAGTCTATTGTATTTCCCTATTTTTTGCTTATTGTTGCTTATTTTTCTTGATGTTTTAGGTTCTTTATTATTTCCTCTCTGCTTAGAAAACCTCTTAATGCATTTTTTCTTTTTAAAAAAATGTTTATTGAAATATAGTTGACTTGCAATGTCGTGTTAGTTTCAGGTGTACAGTAGTGATTCATATATATATGTATATATGTATATATACTTTTAAGCCATCTACTGGCAACAAATTCTCATTTTTCTTCATCTTAGAATGTCTTCATATCCTCTGTTAGTCCTGAAAAATATTTTCACCAGGTACAGGATTCTGGGTTGGCAGTTCTTTCAGCCACTTCCTTTCAGCCTTCATGGTTACTGATAAGAAATTTGCTGTTATTGAAAGGTATTCCCCTATAAGTAAAGATGTTGTGTTTCTCTGGTTGCTTTAGTTTTCGGAGGTCTAATTATGACATGACCTGATGAGGATTTCTGTGGTTTTACCCTCTATGGGATTTTCTCTGCTCCTTCAAGCTATGGATTTATGTATCTTGCCAAATGTGGGAAGCTTTCGGTCATCTTTTGAGTACTTTTTCAGCCTACCCTCTTTTTCTTCTCCTTTCAATAACAAGAAAGTAACACCTTTTGTCTGAAACAACTCACTTTTTCTTTCCAGTCTATTGTCTCTTTGTTGTTCAGACTAGGTAATTTCCATTGTTCTATATTCCAGCTCATTTTTCCTGTCCCCTCCACTCTGCTGTTGAGCCCATCCACTATGCATTTTACTTTGGCTATTATATTCTGGTTACTGTATTTTGGAAGTATTAATACTTCCAAGCCAACAGAATAGATTAACACTCTATAAATTCTAAATTCTACAATAATGAAATGTATCTATACAGAACTTAATTCCCCTCTAATGTAATCAGGATATATTTTCAACCAAGTTTGATTGATTCAACTAAGATGACTGATACAATGGTATCAGCAGTAATAGCTATAAAGTCCTCCTTTCTTCCTTATTCACTCTCCCAATCAAGCATCTATCCTTGGATCTATAACGTACTTTAACAGACTGAGACAGATTTTATTAGTGTTTTAAAATACACTTTTCAGAGTTCTCACTGTGGCTCAGCAGTAACAAAACCAACTAGTATCCATGATGATGCAGGTTCAATCCCCGGCCCTGCTCAGTGGGTCAAGGATTTCGCATTGCTGTGAGCTGCGGTGTAAGTCACAGATACAGCTTGGATCCTATGTTGCTGTGGCTGTGGTGTAGGCCAGCAGCTGCAGCTCTGATTCGACCCCTAGCCCGGGAACTTCCATATGCCATGGGTGCAGCACTAAACAGAGAAAAAAAAATACACTTCCCTATTATAAGGTAGTCCAGAGATGCCAATTTCTTATATGCAGTAGCAATGGTTTTCAAACTTTACTGTATATCAGAATGACCTGATGACTTTGTTGAAATAAAACACAGATTACTAGGCCCTCTCAAAGTCTGTGATTCAGTAGGTCTGGGATTGGCCCAAGAATCTGCATTTCTCACAGGCTAGTCTGCGGATAACCCTAAGAAACATTATTCAGTGGTTTAAGGAGAGAAAAATTATGCTGACAATATAAAACAGATGATTAAATTTCTCTAATTCAGTTCTGTAATTGATTTTTATAACCTTTATTAAGTATGGAAATATCCAATTTCTAGCAATTTGTACTTAAGCCCAAATTGGATGGAAGTTTAATTTATTAGTGAGTAAAATTAGGTATCTCTGCACATGATTTCTTACGGGTTTTGTTTGGAAATCTTTTTTTTTTTTTTTTTTTTAGACTTTTTTTTGTCTTATAGCACTGACTTTTTTTTTTTTTTTTTTTTGCCATTTCTTGGGCCGCTCCCGCGGCATGTGTAGGTTCCCAGGCTAGGGGTCGAATCAGAGCTGTAGCTGCCAGCCTATCTATGCCAGAGCCGCAGCAACGCGGGACCCGAGCCATGTCTGCGACCTACACCACAGCTCATGGCAACGCCGGATCGTTAACCCACTGAGCAAGGGCAGGGACCGAACCCACAACCTCATGGTTCCTAGTCGGATTCGTTAACCACTGCGCCACGACGGGAACTCCTGGAAATCTTTATTAAGGGCAAAGAATGTTGCAGGAAAACTCTCTCCAACACCAGTTTTATTACGAGTATCTTTTGAGGCTCCTCTACACTTTCTCTTCCTCTTCACCAGGCATACCCTTTCCTATCCCTTCCCACACACCTTCCCAACCTGGCTATAAACACCCACTATTAGATACAAACAGACTCATTCATATATAAATTAACTTATTCACTCACAGAGCATATATACACATTTTTATACCCACTCATTTTTATTAATACCATGCTGAGGTGGAAAAGTGAAATTCTAGTTAGTAAGAGAACTGGGTTTTGGCAAAGACTGGGAGTGGGGAGATTCTTATATAAGCAAAATTGTAATGCCAAAGCTAAAAAGATTACAGGGTGAGGTTAGAACCAGAAGTCCAGATGGAATTTATTTTTAGTTAGAAAGGTAACTTGGACTGAAGAGTAATGCAGAAGGTTAACCTACTATGTTAATGAAACTTGAGTCAGAAAGAAAGGCAGAATCCTTTCCTCACATTAGTGAATGAAAGCCAAACTACAGGATGTGACATTCAGCTATTAAGAAAGGAAGAATAACAGCTCACAGCTGCTCTCATGTCCCTAAATATCAAGGCATTGTTTCCAGAGACAGGCTTTCAGCCTGTTCTCACAGATGGTTATTAAAATCTAATTCAAAAGAGAAAATCAATAACTGTGGTGATGAAGGATTAATTAAATCTCAAATTGATATTATAAATAGAACAGGCAAATCTTTGCCTATCATAGGCAGCTTTTTCTGCAATATAGAATATTGTAATACACTGAAAAAAGTCAAAATATATTTATCAGTGAACCTGTTATTTATGTTTCATTAGCTAATACTTGGGAACACTCTGTGCTAAATTGATAAGCAGTAATCATTTTCCCTTTCTTTTAATATAGTGTTGCCAATTTTAGTGGGTTGCTTAGAAACATTAAGTAAAACACTTGATGCCATGCAAGAAGAGTCAGGGTTATGGTGGGGGTTGTATTATACGTTTTTTAATGTGAAGATCATAATATAATGATATGTAAGGATGTGAGATTATTAACCAAATTTTACACAGCTCACTGTTTTCAGGAAACTATCACAGGCTGACTCTGATTGAAGACCAGTAATATATAGCTTTCCACAACCGCAGCCACCAAACTGAACACTAACATTGTAAACTGGCCACATGATGAGGAGACTTGAAGACCGTTTCTGGTCAGCCAGCACAGGTAGCAAGGGCAGCAACAAAGGTAACGAGAGTCTCTATGTGGGTTAGATGTTCAGTAGGAAGAACCTAGGTCTCCATTCTTTTTTTTTTTGGTCTTTTTGCTATTTCTTGGGCCACTCCCTCGGCATATGGAGGTTCCCAGGCTAGGGGTCGAATCGGAGCTGTAGCCACCGGTCTACACCAGAGCCACAGCAACGTGGGATCGGAGCCGCGTCTGCAACCTACACCACAGCTCACGGCAACGCCAGATCTTTAACCTACTGAGCAAGGGCAGGGACCGAACCTGCAACCTCATGGTTCCTAGTCAGATTCACTGCGCCACGACGGGAACTCCTAGGTCTCCATTCTTTATCCCCCTACTGCTGGAGAGGAAACACTGATATAAAGGTTTGCTGCTGGTAACACACTGTTGCAAAAATGCTATAACCTAAGCTTCATCCCAAATAATGAGTAATTAAATAAGTAATAAATGAGTAATGGAAAAAGCACTAGCATTGGAAGTAAGGGCCTAGGTCCTATTGTTGGCTAGGTTACATTTATAACCTTGGGCAAGGCATTCAAACTCCTCAGGCCTTAGTTGTGACATTATAAAATCAAAGAGATGGCCTAAGCCTGTGGTTCCCAAGGCTCCCAAGAACTTCAAGAGCCAGCTCAGGGGGATGGTGCTGTGTGGATGTGTCTACCCAGAGCAGCTCAGCTTTTCTCTGCTAACTATAATGATGCTCTAAGCAAAATTATTTTTCTAAAAGTGCTTTGTTATGAAAATAAAAAATAACAAAAACAGGTTTGAAAACCATTAGTTTAGTAATTTCTTTTTTAAAAAATAATTCAATGAATTTATTATATTTATAGGTGTACAACCACTATCACAAGCTAATTTTAGAACATTTCCATCTCCAAAACCCTCAGTCCACCCCTCTCTCCCACCTACCTGTCCCCTTTGGTAACCATAAACTTTGCAAAGTCTGTGAGTCTATTTCTATTCTACAAATAAGTTCATTTGTATCCTTTTTTTAAGATTCCACATATAAGTGACATCATATGATGTTTGTCTTTCACTAAGTTCACTTAGTATGATAATTTCTAGGTCCATCCATGTTGCTGGAAATGTCATGATTTCATTCTTTTTTATGGCTGAGTTATATTCCACTGTATATACGTACCACATCTTCTTTATCCACACCTCTGTCTTGGCTATTGTAAATAAAGTGCTGAAATGAACATTTAGGTTGCTTCCATGTCTTGGCTATTACAAACAGTGCTGCAATGAACACTGGGGTACATGTATCTTTTCAAGA
Source organism: Sus scrofa (assembly GCF_054392235.1). Lineage (NCBI taxonomy): Eukaryota > Metazoa > Chordata > Mammalia > Artiodactyla > Suidae > Sus > Sus scrofa. Next base: position 125,328,231 of record NC_139396.1, on the reverse strand, counting down.
TGGTTCAATAATTTCTAACTTCCATCCCTACAACTTTTAAGAGCAAAATAGTCAGGACTTATAAACCAATCAAAAAGGTAAAAAAATTTCTCTCTGAGAGTGAACTCTATAATGACTTATAATAGAAAAATTGAAGAGGCCCAAAAACTTAACAGGCGTGTGTCATCTAAACACTTGTTTTGGTTATAACTTCCTGCCTTACAACAAGGTAAAAGGAGATCTGAACTAAGAGTCAGAAAGACCTGGCTTCTCTTTCTGGATCTATATTTTACATTCACACGGTGTGGTGGTTTTACAATATGTCCATAAATTCTTTGATATTCCTATCAAAAGATGAAGTCTAATTCTTCTCCCTTGAATATGGTCTAGCTTTACTAGCTCCCTGCCAATGAAAAATGTGGCAAAAGTGATGATGTATGGCTAGATTACAAAGGCAATAAAATTTCTTCTTGGCTGTCTCTTTTGGGATGCTGGCCCTTGGAATCAGGTACGATTCTGTGAGGAAGCCAAGCAGCCAATGAAAAGGCCTAGTGTAGGTATTCCAGCTAGAATCTAAAGTCCAAGCCTACAGCCAGCATCAATCAGCAGCATGTGAGTGAACCAAGCCTTCAGGTGCTTCCAAGTGATGGAAGACAGAGACCAAAACAAACAAAAGCAACTTGGAAGAATCAGAAATCATGCAAGTATAGAAAAAAAAAAATTTCTTTAAACCTACCACTAATTTACTAAAAGGAATAAGACGATATAACCGAAAATAAAACAAACAAAAAGACGATATGACCAGGAAATAATAAGGTTCTATAAAAGTAGAGAAGGGAAAAAAGAATTCTTGTTAATTAAAAGCATATTAGCAGAAATAAAATACCTAATAGAAGAGTTTTGAGGAAATTCTAAAAAATATAGAGCAAAAGGATAAAGAAATGGAAAGTAGGAGTGAAAAAAACTAGAAAACTAGGAGTTCAGAAAGTTTGACTTTTGAACAGTAGGGGAATCTGGAAGGCAAGGATAGCTAAAGGAGATGGGAAGAAATCATCAATAAAAAATTTCTAGAAAATTTCTTGGAATTCAAGGACATGAGTTGTTTGATGGAAAGGGCCTACCTAATACACTGCATAAGAGATGAAAACAGACCTACACCAACATGGAGCATTTTGCAATTTCAAAATCCCTAAGACAAAGAGATGGTTCTACAAGATTCCAGAGATAGAGATAGACAGAAGTAGAGAGATGGAGATAGATATCTTACACAAAAGACCAGGAATCACAATGGCCAAAGATGAGAACCTAACTCTGCACAAATCAGAACACAGTGGCCCAGGAGTGAGCAATTCTGATGCCTGTCGTCACCCAGACCCTGACTGCTTTTGTGCTCTTCTTAACTGGAGACAGAAGGAACAGGTGAGCCTACCCCATACCTGTACTTTGGCTTGGCTTGCCAGCGGGGTGATAAAATCCCTCCCCTCCACTTCTATCTCATAGCTCTAGCCCACGGTACTCCTGACAGCTGGAGAGGCTATATTTCTGCCTGACAACTAATACACAGTCTGAACCACAGCTGTCAGATATCCCAATACCTGTCTGTTGTTTCCCAGCTCTCACTCATGACCTTGTCCCCTGACTACCCCAGAAGGGACTCACACATTTTGGGGAAGCCAGGTCTGATTCAGAGACCCTGTTCAGATTACTATCTCCTGGGGGTCTTAACCTAAGAGTGGCAGCATTGCCCCTTACACATCCAGGTTTGTACTTGCAGTTTGTGCTTGCAGTTTTTCAAAACTAAATGAAAAACTTTTTTTTTTTAAATCAAGGGAACAGTAGCTACCTCTGGATGGAAAGGCAGGGCAATATGATTGAGGTGGGCTCACTGGGGCTTTTAAGGGGGCTGGTAATGTTCGTTTTCTAAATTTGAGTGCTAAGTTCATGAGGTTCCATTTCATTATTATTGAAACCATATACAAATGTTGACTACATGCTTCTGTATGTGTGATATGCTTCAAATGTCAAACAATTTGTACAGTCACAGATGAGGTAAGAGTGATAGAGACTTCTGCCCTATCATAATCCCTGTCCCTAGAACTTAGATGCTTATATCTATTATTCCTCACATTTACTGAATTTCATAAAATGAATGCTCTTAAATGCTTTTTTTTTCATTTATCTTTGCAAGCTTATGAAGTAGCTTCCTTATTATCCCATTTTACAGATGGGAAAACAAGCACAGAAAGGGTAAATAACTTTTCCAAGATCATACAGCCAGTAAGTTACAGAGTCAGGATTCAAACCTACCCTGGTAAGTTACCAAACCCATGTTATTTTCACTGCTGACTCAAGTCAAACTTTCTATCATGTATAAGAACAAGTGGCAAAACTGAATCCTAAATTTACATGGAAGTAGGAGCTAGTAAACCATAAAATGTCAAACAAAATTCAACAAGGATCAAACAAAACCATTTGGTATCTCGGGAAATTAACCCCTTAAGCCAAAAGGCTCAGGTGAAGAAGCTCTTTTACAAGGCATAATGCCCCATTCCCCCTTCCTACAGATGAGCAAATGAAGGTTCAGAAGGGCTTAAGTTTAATATCTAAGGTCCCAGTGATAGTTACTGGTAGTAATAAACTCAAAGACTCAGTTCTTGCTTAATATCATAATTGACAGCCTGTGAGTACTGGGCAGATATGAGGTGAGCTACAATTTGAAGGAGCCCCCTGGCAGTTCCATACTCTGTATTGCTTCTGACTACTTCAGTAGTGGCAAGTCACTGGAACAGGGACAGACCAGAGTGGATTAGTCATAACAGGTGGTGTTTATATCATTGTCTATAGGATGACTTTTCTGAACAGTTGGCAAAAAATAAAACTGAAGGTGGGAGAGAGAAAGGAAGAGAGGGGAGGAAAAACCCACTCTGACTCACAGGGCTTTAGCCATCAGAGCCAAATAAAGTGATACATTCACTGGTATTTTGAGATGTACTTTTTACTAAGTTCAATGCTGTGTGTGTTTGTAAAACTGCAATAAAAACATACATAAAGTGTTCTTTTATTGGGCCAGTTATAAAAATACTCAAAAAACCTTTTTCTACAAGGTTATCTCTTGAATAAATAGAATAAATGCCTTATACTGGACATATCTTGGGGAAGTTATTGAAGCCCTGAGATAGACTACTGGGCAATACAGCCAGAAACCCAGAAAAAATCCTCCTATATATTTCCTCATTCAGTAAACTGTTTACCGAGTAACCTTTATGTGCCATGGTCACTGGATCCTGGAGATAACACAGACATTGTAAATGCATTTACCCCTGGACCCAGCAATCCCATTTCTATAAATCTGCATAGGAACAAAATGACATCTGTACAGAGCCATTCACTGTGGCATTGCTTACAAGAGCAAAAGATAAACAACTTATTTTTAAAAAGATCTTAGTACATCCAATGCAATGGAATATAGTTATAAAAAAAGTAAGGAAGCTCTTTATCTACTGATATAGAAAGAAATCCAGGGTGCATTAACTAACAAAAACCCAAAGTGCTAGACCATATGTAGGTAGGTACTTTTTAAGATCAAATGGAAAATTAGAATCTATATTTTTATTTGCTTTCATTTGCACAAAGAAACACAGGAAAGAATAAAAAAGACAAACCTGAAAAAATATTCATGATGTTGATGTCAGAGAGTGTTTTGCCTATGTTTTCTTCTAGGAGTTTGATGGTGTCCTGTCGTATATTTAAGTCTTTCAGCCATTTGGAGTTTATTTTTGTGCATGGTGTGAGGGTGTGTTCTAGTTTCATTGCTTTGCATGTTGCTGTCCAGGTTTCCCAGCAATGCTTGCTGAATAGACTTTCTTTTTCCCATTTTATGTTCTTGCCTCCCTTGTCAAAGATTAATTGACCATAGGTGTCAGGGTTTATTTGTGGATTCTCTATTCTGTTCCATTGGTCTGTCTGTCTGTTTTGATACCAGTACCATACTGTTTTGATGACTGTGGCTTTGTAGTGAAATGAGCCAGAAAGACAAAGACAAATACCATATGATATCACTTATAACTGGAATCTAATATCCAGCACAAATGAACATCTCCTCAGAAAAGAAAATCATGGACTTGGAGAAGAGACTTGTGGCTGCCTGATGGGAGGGGGAGGGAGTGGGAGGGATCGGGAGCTTGGGCTTATCAGACACAACTTAGAATAGATTTACAAGGAGATCCTGCTGAATAGCATTGAGAACTATGTCTAGATACTCATGTTGCAACAGAAGAAAGGGTGGGGGAAAAAATGTAATTGTAATGTATACATGTAAGGATAACCTGACCCCCTTGCTGTACAATGGGAAAATTAAAAAAAAAAAAAAAAAGAATAAAAAAGACAGTCGGGAAGAGTGTGAAAATGAGACATTTGAAACATACCTATTTTTAGAGTTTTGCTTTTTGGAACATGTATTATCCATTCAAAAATTTAACTTTAATATAAAAAAAATCAGACTAGCCCTTTCCCTCTCAAAAAAAAAAAAAAAAAAAAAAAAAAGCTAGTTAAGTCACAGATAAGTCAACAAACCAATGCAGCAAAGTACACTAAGTTCTTGATAGATATATCTGTCCCATAGGCATGGTTAAGAAAAGCCAAATCCAAGATTACTCACTCTGACCTAGAAAAGGATCGTGGAGTTTTGGTGCCAAATCAATTCATTCTCCCAGGAAGCCTGGGGATGGGGTCATTTCAGGTCTTCGAGATACTTCTTCTAAGGTAGGAATCCTACAGCAGTTACTGCAAGTCCTTTTCTCTCCCCAGATGGCAAGTCCTGTGCTGGGTCTCTGCTAACAATCTGCTTCCTGGTCTTCTCTGGGGCTGCTCGTGGAGGGACTGTGAAAACCCTGTGGTCCTTCACCTGGGAATAGATGCCAGCACCCCACCACACACAGATCTAGCACCCTCTGAGCGGAACACCACCCTGTTCTCCCCCTGGCTCTTTCACAGCAGCAAGGAGCATGGGACCCATTTCTCCAGAGTGTGTAAAAACTGCACAGCTCACTGTCCCATTGTGGGGCTCTTCTAGAGTCAGCTCGAAATGGGCTGAACTGGGAGAAGAAGGTGCCCCCGAGCACTATCAGAGTTCATGTCCACTCTGAGTCACCAAGGGCGCGAAGAGATTTAAAAAGTATGAGGAAGGACTTTTTTCTTTTAAAGACGGCCTGTGGTGTTTAAAGACGTTTTAAATAATCTGAAAGGGGCATAATCAGTTTAGAAAGGGGGGTACAGGGGAGTAAGAGCGGGTGGAGTGCTCACCCCGCTCCACAGTGACTTATATTTGTACTGTTTCTCTGAAGATGCATCATCTCAGCAGCTGTGATAGTAGGTAAAACTCCTACACTGCTCCGCTCTTTAAAAGGACAGCCAACTCGACAGGCACACCTAGTCATGTGATCCACAGGGAGGAAAGGCATCCCTCAGCTGTTAGGTAAACCCACGCTGGGCTTTTGCAGCTTCTCTAATACCACTCGAAGATCAGACCGGGAGACAAGCTGTTAGAGAATACCCAGCATAGGTCTCGCTAGAGGGAGGAAAACTGTAATAACTGCCAAGAATGATACATCTTTGAAGAAACAACCTTATTGGCGAGAGAGGCTTCCCAAAAGATCAAGGAATTATACACATGCTTACATGTGGAAGACTCAGTCAAACCTCCCACTCAATAGAAGACATCCTCCTGCAGCAGCCCTGACATATGAACTCTGTGTCATGCCCAAATTCAAGTGGCATCCAGACAAAGCAGCTAAGAAGTCAGCACTAGGAGTTCCAAAAAGAGGCCTCTTCCTCTAGAGTGATGTACACAAATACTGCAAGTTCAGGTCGGGGCTGAGTCCAGATTCCACAAGAATGGAACAGATGAGGGAGAAGCAGACAGGCGGTGGGAGCTCAAGTAGGTGGACCACATTCCAGATCAACGCATCCACCCAGGGAGGCGGGAGGCAGGTGTGGGCAACACGTTGACAAGTTGGGTTCAGAGATCAAGATATGGAAGGAATGGAATATAGGAATCAGTGGTAATCAAAGGCTAAGGAATCTTGCTTCTCCTTAGCAGGCAGTTCAATGTTCATTAAGTTCCTAACCCTTTGCTGGAGGCTGAACTGTGTCTGCCAAAAAGATATGCTGGAGACCTAAATCCCTAGGACCTGTGAACATGACCTTATTTGGAAACAAGGTCTTTGCAGATATAATCAAGTTTAGATGACTGATCCAGTGACTGGTGTCCTTATAAGAAGAGGGAAATTTGGGCACAGAAAGACACGCAGAGGAGAAGGTCTTATGAAGACGGGGCAGAGACTGGCTTGAGGCATCTACAAAGCCAAAGGACATCAGAATTACAGGCAACCAGCAAAAGCTGGGAGAGAAGTGGGGGAGTGATCCACTCTCAGAACCTTCAGAAGGGACCAATCCAGCCAACACCTGAACGTCAGACTTCCAGACCCATGAGAGAATACATTTCTGTTGTTTTAGGCCACTGAGTTTGTGGTACTTTGTCACAGCAGCCCTAGGAAACAAACACATCTTTCAGGGGGCCTACTGAATTCACAGTGAGAAAAAGTGAGTTTCCTTCTTCCATTTCCTCCTCCTACTTCCTCTCTTCCTTGCAGTCCATAGTCAGAGTAAGAAGTGCCTTTCTCTCCTTGCTGGAGTCAACACCTCAACACTTACGCTTATATTCTTCCTTGATCCTGTCCTCACACCACTTCTCTATTCTTTCTGTCCATTTTATTATTTTATGTTCCTACTGCAACTTCATTCGTGGAGTCAGATCGTTTCGAATGACCATACTACCCTACAAGATTCCACTGTTCTTTCAGTTCAAGCTACTCGAAGAGCGGTCTACACTACCCTAGATCCTCCACTAATCCACATCTTAAGTCTTCACCATTTGAATTCTCCTCATAGAATCCCACTGGAATTGTGCTCAAAGTTACCAATAAAGCACATCAACCAACAAATCCTTGGCTCTGTCTCAGTGCTTACTCATCTGATTCCTTCCGAGCAATGGCACTACTGACCCGATCCTCTTTTAATTTTCTTTTCCCTTCAATTTCCAAGCCCTGGCACAACCTGGTTCTCTTAATTCCTTCAAGGCTCATTTCCTTTTTGGTCACCAACTCTTTCTTCTTTTACACTACCTTTGGCTCTTTTTCCTTTTCTGTCTGGGCCATTCATTAGCTATGTAAATTCATGTGGGGAACCCTCTGCGGCTTAAGTGCTGCTTACCCTTGAAGTAGGAAAATAATTCCTATCTCAGGCTGCTGCAGGGGCTACATGAGTTTATATATACACAGTGCTCAGAACTGTGCCTGTGGAGTTCCCGTCATGGCGCAGTGGTTAACGAATCCGACTAGGAACCATGAGGTTGCAGGTTCGATTCCCGGCCTTGCTCAGTGGGTTAACGATCCAGCGTTGCCGTGATCTGTGGTGTAGGTCACAGATGCGGCTCGGATCCCACATTGCTGTGGCTCTGGCGTAGGCTGGTGGCTACAGCTCCGATTAGACCCCTAGCCTGGGAACCTCCATATGCCATGGGAGCGGCCCAAGAAATGGCAAAAAGACAAAAAAAACAACAACAACAACAAAAAAAAAAAACTGTGCCTGCCACGCAGCAGGCACTAGGAGTTCTGGTGGGGCTGCTGCTGTTTCTGCTCCTGCACACACTCTCATGGCTCTTTCCCTCTCAGGTTCTCTCTTGTTCTACTCTAAGCAGTAAACACTTGCTAAGACCCTCTAATGGACAAGGCAACTGCCCTAGGGTCTGCAAGGGTTATGTTTATTCCCTCGTGAAACATACAGTCTTGGAGATTAAAGTAAACAAACGATACTACACCCAACTGAGAAACTAAAAGAGGTAAGGGAAAAACCTCAAGTTGTAAGAAGGGAAGAAGTCCATTTGGTTAGGGAGAATCAGCAAAGGTTTAGTAAAAAGGTAGCTCTGAAGAACAGCCAGGATCTGATAGGTAGAGAGGAGGGGGGAGTGCGTTCCAGGCAGCGGGAATGAACTGCAAAAACTCTGAGGTAAGATATAAGGCAACCAGGAGAGAGTAGCTGAAATGTAAGTTACAGGTAGGAGAAAAGTGGGAGACAAAGTTGAAAAGCTGTCATATTACGAATATCCTTGAGCATCAAGTTAAAAATTTTTTAAATTTAATTTTGGAAGCATCAGGGAGTATGGAGATGATGTAATTAAAGTTGTATGATTAATGTGATAGGATTAGTCAGGCAAGGGAAACAAGTCATCAGGAGTTCCCTCTATCTGTCAGAACAAAAGTTTTGTTGTCAGAAGATGTGGGACTGAATTGTGGTTCTGTCCCTCAGCAGCGTGCCCTTGGCCAAGTCACTTATCCTGTCTGAGCCCCAGTTTTCTTACTTATAAGATGGGTGCGATAAACAGAATGTTAAGATGGCCCTATGATTTTCAGCCTCCTGATGTTCCATCCTGATTACACTGTAGTACATGATGAAAGGGATGGGGCAGATCTAATTAAGTCTACTAACTGACCTTAAAATAAGGAGATTATCCAGGTAGGCAAAACCTAGTAACATGAGGCCTTTACATGCAGACAGTTTTCTCCCATGGGTTGCAGAAGACAAAGTCAGAGACACTAGAAGTAGAAGGGGATTTGACACAAGGGATCCTGCTACCAGCTCTGAAAGGGTAACCGGAAATACAGCCACGTAGCAAGAGGGGCTGTGAGCAGCCTGTGGCAAGCTGTGTTGTCTCTGGGAGCTGAGGAGCAGCCCTGGCGGACAGCCAGCAACGAGAAGGGACCTCAGTGTTCCGACTGCAAACAACCTGGGGAGCTTGCAGGATTCTTCCCCCAGTCCAGCTCCACCTCCACCTTGAGAGACCCCTGAGCAGAAGACCCAGTCATACTCACAAAGACCTCTGACTTAAAAGAGCTCGAGCTAAAGAACAGCGTTGTTTTTAAAGCCACTGGGTTTCTGGTAATTTGCTATGCAGCAACAGAAAACTATATGGCAGCGACTCTAATATCTATTTTATTTTATGTGATTGCTATGATGTTCAAATAAAATTACGTAAGCATTTTCTCTAAATTATATTACACAAAAGTTACTATGTAGTTAATATGTATAAAATAGACATCATCTCTAATTCCTCTCCCCCATTGAATAGGCTCATTTTCTTTATTTCTAAAATGATATCACAATTGTAAGTTTGTTTTGTTGTGGGTTGGGGGACTGCAATGTACAGGCATTGCCGCATTCTTAGGCTAATACAGAGTGATGAAATATGCTTGTGTGTGTATGTGTGTGTAAATAAAAGAAGGTATGAAAGGCAAAGGTTGACAAATGAGATAATGTAAATACTAACCTGCAAGAGTACAGATAGGTCTTGTGATGCCTTGGAGTGTCAACAGAAAATATGTTTAAGAATAATTTATGCCTCATGCAGCAAACGGACACAGGCAATTTACCAGAAACCATGTCCTTAAACATTTCTAGGCTTATTTTGTTTTGTTTGGGTGTGAGGGACATTTTAACTGTTGCAGATTTGTTCTATCCCAGGCAAAGAGCACTTCAAATTATGCAAGTAATATATGTTCTCTGTGATGAAACAATATAGAGCTGTACAAAGAAATTGAGTGTAAGTATAATATCCAACCAATTCTGCTTTCCCGAGGAAACCAGGAACAAGTCGATGGGGATCCTTCCGTACTTCTTTTTCTGTTCAAAGAAGTATACAAGGTTTCCCTACACTTAAAAAAACTGAAGTCACATTCTACCTCTAACTGTGTAACTTGCATTTTTCATTTTACAATGTCGTGTATTGCTTCGAGAAAATTTATATATATGTCACAAATCTCTTAAAAGAGGCATGGTGTTTACAAAATGGATTACCATAATTGAGTCAACCAATTCATTTAGATTGCTTCAAATACCACTATTATAAACAATGTACACTCCTTCCATATGTCTTTGAACACATGTTATTTCTTTGGCATAAGTTCCTAGAAATGGAATACTGGGTTAATGAGTATATGAACATTTAAAAATGGAATATATGTCAATAATTTGCTCTCCAGAAAAGGTGAATCAATTTCCAAGCCCTCCATCCATAAAAGTGGCAATTTTCACACTCCCTGGACAACACCACAGACACCCATCCCTTCATTCTCTGCACATATTGACTTCCTTGGGTCAATAGTGCTTCCTTGAATACTAGTGAGATTGGGCATCCTTTACACGTAATTAATTGCTCGTATTTCTCTTTTGATTGGTCTATGCATACCCCTTTCCCTATTGGAATGTTAATGATCTCTGTGATTCAAGGATTTGTTTTTCACTATGACATTCTACTTTAACTTTGTTTATGACATTTTAAAATTCTTATAGAAGTTTTAAATTTTCTTATTATTTTCAAACTTATCAATTTTTTGTCTTATGGCTGTTGGCACTGTTATCATTGTAAGAATTTTTTATAAAAACAATTTCCTGTGTTGTGACACATCTGAAGCTATTATTTTCAAAAGTATGGCTAGTTGGCCTAATTCAATTTTCTGAATAATCTAAGACCAATCATTCACAATGTGTTTTACTGGTCCATCTCCGTCTCTTTGGCTGTCCTGGTGGCAGTCCTATCACTGGTACAGCTTTATAACATATGGTCCTATGGAGGAATGGGCTCCCCCATTACTTTTTCTTACATCCTTTCATTTATTCTTACAGATCAAATAGTGCATCATTTTTAAAGTTTCCTCCAAAAAAAAAAAAAAAACTGTTGAAAAATTCATTAAATGTTAGAGAGTAAATTAGGTGTGTCTGATATCGCTATGACATTTAAGTTTTTCTATTCAAATCACCTTTTAGTCTTCCGATAAAATTTTATAGTATTTTACACATAGGTTTCACTTACTTTCTCTTAGGTTTATTTCTAAATATTTCAAATATTGTCCATTAAGTCTCCTAATTGATTACTGCTCAAATAAAGGAAATCTATTGAAAAATTCTGTATATTTAGATTGCATCGGCTCCCCAACCAAACTTTATTATTCATGAGCTTTGTATTTCATTTTCTTACTCTAGGTAACAATTACTACTCTTTTCTGTAAATATTTATAGAGCTCATTTCTTTTCCTCATTGTTTTAACTTACTAGACCTAACAGAAAAATGCTTAATAAATAAAATCTACTTTTTAAATAGTTTGATAATATATTTTCAGCCAAGATATACAGACTATGTATACTTTTAGTAATTATAATTACATTAATTTTTAAATTTTTAAGTTTTTTACCATTCTTGATGTTAGGGAAAACAAGATGTGTGGGTGAACTTCTGTTTTCAGTGGCTTCTTTCTTCTGGTTAACAGTTGAAATAAAACTGCTGAAAGTAGAAATCTGACCTTTGGATCCTCTGTCCAAACCCTAAAAACAGAAAAGTTAACACTGTAGCATAATTCCTACTAGTTATAGTTAAATTATTTTACAGCAAAAATCATGAACATTTATAATAGAGACTTTAATTTGATGATAAAGAGATAAAACATGTATATAATATTGACTTACCTTTTCTAGGACCAAATGGTTTTAAGTATAAAATGGAAAGAGTCCTTATCATGTAACTGCTTACAAACCGATAAAGTGTGGAAATGAGGATGACAGTGCCTTCCTCATGAGGTTACTGTGAGGTTTAACTGAGATAAAACAATAAACGCAACTGTAAAACAATTAGCACAGCTTCTTGTCTTTAGTGCATGCTCTATTCATATTAACTGCTATTTTAACTTGGAATTTAAGTAACACCTTTTTTTGTGATTTTCACAAATATTTGTTTCAGTAGTTAACATGCATGTGGTACTTCACAGGTTGATTCATTGAAGGTTTCCTTGTCTTTTGAGGCAACTTGAAAAGTTCACATAAAAAGATTAAACCCTTTAGAGTTGATTTCTCTCTAAACATATGTTTGGACATGGGTGTAAGGGGATTTCAAAAAATAGGGCTAGGTACTTAAGTGCAGATAATCTGGCAATCTTCCTGTAGCATAGAATCTATTCATTAACACACTTTCCACAAAATAACTATAAAATTCAAAATATATAATTAATCTGCACTTTATAAATAAAATCACCAGTGCAACATTCAGCTATAAAGTTATCTCCGGACTCGGAGTTCCCATCCTGGTGCAGCAGAAACGAATCTGACCAGGAACCATGAGGTTGCAGGTTCGATCCCTGCCCTCGCTCAGTGGGTTAAGGATCTGGTGTTGCCGTGAGCTGTGGTGTAGGTCGCAGATGCAGCTTGGATCCTATGTTGCTGTGGCTGTGACATAGGGCAGCAGTTGTAGCTCTGATTCAACCCCTAGCCTGGGAAACTCCATATGCTGAGGGTGTGGCCCTAAAAAGCAAAAATAAACCAACAAACAAATAAATAAATAAATAGAGTTATCTCAGGACTCATTCTCAGCTCTCAGCCCTTCCCAACTCATCCTATATTCCAGCTTCCAGATGCTTAATAGAACACAATAGTTAACTTCTTCTCTGACATTCACTTCTTTATGGTAAAGGTACACAATTTCTTTGCTTTCACAGAAGAGAGTTTCTTTTTCATCTCCTCCTTCCTCATTCACCAGACTGATTTCCATGTATCTTTTTAGAATGAGCTCAGATGTCATGCAGCAAAGAATTCACACACACCAAATATTCACTCTCTCACACCCCCTACTCTCTTGCAGCTAAGTAGAGCCATCTAACTAATTCTAATAGGCCACAAAGAAAAGTAATGTCTACCATTTGTGGACTAGAAAGTAACAATGCTTTCAAGGCTGTGGGCCAACCTCTGGCCCCTCTCTCCTTTCCTTCACTGTGACAATCATAGAAGCTGCAAACTGAGATATTAGAGCATCTATCGCCTTGGGTCCCCGAGTCACTGTGTGGAGCAGGGCCAATGCTGACCAACATTAGATTACACCATTATCAATAAATAAACCTTTACAATTTTCAAACACTGAAGCTTGGGGCTACACTGTAAATGCTGCATAATCCATCTCCCATAACTTCTGCAAAGCTTCTTCTGGTGGTCACCATTTCCACAAAATTCAATCACTCTTATTTATGCCTTATTTAATAATTTACTTAAATTATTCCACTGAAACTGTAATTGTTCTCATACTGGTCCTTTATGCTGGACTAGAAATTCCTTATTCATCACAGAATTTGACATCCAGTGTTGCACAGATCCTACACTTTAGAGTAAATTTATTCTGTATTCCTTTTTAAGAGATTATTACAGAAAATAACCCAGAAAAAAAAATCAGATATTATACACAAAGAGAATTTCTGGACCTAAGAGATTTTTAGAAATGAGTTATTTAACTCCTTTATTTCACAGATGTGGAAAATGGAAGTGAGACTCAGCTAAAGTCATTCAGCTAACAAGCACCAGAGATGTATTGGGCTCTAAATCAGAACTTGAGGAGTACTTCCATGAGGAAAGCACATGTATGCAATTGTGCGTGTGTGACCTCTTTGGCTGCTCACAAAATTTGTTTTGTTCCTGGTTGTTTGCTTGCTTTGCTTGTTTTTGCTTGCTTCTTGGCTAGATTTAGGCTCAATGAAATCTAAGTCAATATTTCTTTGTTAGGATTAGCCTACATAGTCCAACCTATAGAGTTAAACATATTGCCTAACCTTCTAATAGACATAAGATATGAATCTGAAGTTTCAGAATCACAGACAATATCATCTAGGGTCTTGAACAGAGCCTATGAGACACTGTGTGCTCCACAAAGGATTATTCCAATAATAACACCATACTAAACAAGTCATGTATTGAGCACCTGGTATATGCCTACTACTATATTAGGTGCTTTAAAACAACATTCCTATGAATTATGAATTTACACCTCATTTTACAAACAGGGAAACTGAAGTTTCCACGAAAAATATTCACAAAGCTGGTAACTGGGAGTTCAAACCCTAGTCTGAATGACCTTGATGTCGTAATCTTAAACCACGATAGCTCAGAGTCCCTGGCTACAGTAGCTATCACTCACTAAGCATTTATCATGTTACACATAGCAGCCTGTTCTCACAACAATGCTTGTGGTTGATATTATCCTCTCTACTTTCATGGATATATGCTGAAGGAAACTGAATAGCTTTAGGAGCAACCCACTTAACCAGAGGAAATTAACATAAACAGAAAAACTAACTGCATTTTAGGGAAACCTGTTATTCCAGCAATTTTGGGAAAGACTCAATATTTTACTTTATTTTTCTGCCCCTTCTTTTTAAAAAAATGTTTAAGTGATTTTTATTTTTTCCATCATAGCTGGTTTACAGTGTTCTGTCAATCTTCTACCGTACAGCAAGGTGACCCAGTCACACATACATATATACATTCTTTTGCTCACATTATCATGCTCCATCATAAGTGATTAGATATAGTTCCCAGTGCTATACAGCAGGATCGCATTGCTTATCCATTCCAAAGGCAATAATTTGCATCTATTAACCCCAAAATCCCAGTCCACTCCACTCTCTCCCCCTCCCCCTTGGCAACCACAAGTCTGTTCTACAAGTCCATGATTTTCTTTTCTGTGGAAAGGTTCATTTGTGCCGTATATTAGATCCCAGATATAAGTGATATCATATGGTCTACCCCTTCTTAATAAAAAGAGATCCCAAAGAACACTGCTTGGTTCACCAGGGAATCTTTAAATAATAATATAACAAGTAACGGATTCAATTAACAAAGCCATTTAACAACTATCAGCTCTAATTGCTAATAATTTATAATGTAGATTCCCAAGGAAGAGAGAGAAAAACGGAGAAAGAGATTAATAAAATAGTGATACACAATACTTTCACATAAAATAGTTTCAGTAAATTACATAGTAAAATAGTCTTGGTAAATTAAAAGAATATACTCAAATTCATAGAACTAGTTTGTTGATTAGAAAAATAAAAGTAACCTATACATTCGAAAAAATATATCCTTCCTTGCTATAAATATCAGGATACTTAAATGAGAACTGTATTAACTACTGAGGTCAAGTTTTCTTATTTGTATGTTTCATACTATCAAAACATCTTAAATAATCGTGGGAACAAGTGCCAAATTTGATATACTATATGTTTTGATATGCATAATAATTAATAAAAGTAACCAATCTGTAATATGGGGTCAATGAATAGCTTCCCAGTAACAGAACTTTGCCAACTTAGTTGCAAATATCTACAATAACTTAATATATCAAGGGCTTTTTTTGTTGGTAACTGTCACCGACATTACCTACGGCTGAGCAACAAGAGGATTTAGGGAGCACTGTAGTTGAGATACAGAATCAGAAAGGGAGACCCAGTGAGATGAGACTGGGGAGGTAGGCAGGGACGGTATCACGAAGCCTTGAGGCTAGGCAGTACCAAGTCTATCCTAGAAGGGGACGGGGAAAAATCACGGGGGACTTGTGAGCAGGGAGTGACATGATTACATCTACATCTTAGTGAAATCACTCTGTCAGCAATGAAGGGAACAGACTGAAGGGGAGCAATACCAGAAGTAACATCAGGCCTGGTGAGAGAAATAAAATCTGGACTGAGACAGTAGGTAAAGGGAATGAAGAACAGCAGCCTGGGCCAAAGCAATGGCAACACGGTAACACTAATTTCAGGTCCAAATGTGAAGCATGAGGATTAGAGAACCGGTCCATAAATTCTAAATTAAATGAGATGAACAATGTAAAATGCTTTATTTCAAATTTCAGGAGAACAGACACAGTTTGACACCTCACCATGAAGAAGAAGGCATATGATTAAAGAACATATAAAAACTTGAAGAAATCCTAGACTGGCTTATAGATACATGATTCGTGAGAGACAAGAAAAGGAACCAATGGTCACTAGGCAAAAGCATGCTTCTTATGCCAAAATAATGTAATTTTTCTACCTGACAGGGTTACCATGATGCTGCTGTTACACAGCAAAGGCTATGCAAAACTAATACAAGGACAAAACCCTGGGAACTACTGGCATACATGACATGAGCTGACAAAAAAGATTAAGAATGAAAGACCAAAAATGCTAAGAAATCCAAGAGAAGGTAATGCATTAAAAATTAAGGAAGGATGGAGTTCCCATTGTGGCTCGGTGGGTTAAGAACCTGATATAGTGTTCATAAAGATGTGGGTTTGATCCCTTGCCTCATTCAGTGGGTTAAGGATCCTGAATTGCTGTGAGCTGTGGCTTAGGTTGCAGATGCAGCTAAGATCTGGCATGGCTGTGCTGTAGGCTGACAGCTGCAGCTCCAGTTCAACTCCTAGCCCAGGAATTTCCTTATGCTGCAGATGCAGCTATAAAAAGCAAAAAGAAAATTAAGGAAGGGTCAAGTTTCAAGGAAAAAAGAGGTCAACAATGCTGAATGATGAAGAGTGGCTAGGTCTAAAATGTGCGTCTTAGAATGAACAGCAATGAAATCTTGGGGACAAAAGAGACAACAGATTCAGGGGAGTGGTGGCAGCAGGAACTGGATGAAATGAATTGGCAAATGAACAGGAAGTCAGGAAATGAAAGCAATGAGCAGGGTTTGCTCTATCCAGAAGCTTCACGGAAGGGGAGAAAGGCCAGTGGCTGGAAAGGTACAGGTGTAAAGAAAGATACACTGAGCATGTTGCCAGTGTATCTTTACCATGGATGCCAAATCCAGCATTCACTTCCACGGTCCCCATAGCGTTACTGCTATTCTTTGTGCAGCAATGGCCGTGGATTGGGGCAGAGACAGGCATTCAACCAAAAGGCAGCCATCTGTAGGCCAGGTGGCCACACATTAGGTGGCCTGGCATAAAGGGCATTGATGCTTCCTAGTATGTTAATTAAAGGCGGTCTTTCCAGATTTTAGATGGAAGAATATGGAAGAGTGACCAGCTAAGAGTGAGAGAACATTAGAGGCATAGAAAGCAGCAAATCTCTCTTCCTATTTGCTTTCTGGTTCTATGTTAATAAATCCCTTTTCCAAAAGGAGGTATATATGGCCTGATTTTCTGTTCCCTGTAATCAAAAAAGCTTAAACAATAATGAGCAAAAACATCCTCAGTCTAGTCAGCCTCTTGGCTTGTAAGATGACTATGCTCTTGATATTTTACACTTGAGATGACATGAAATTAATCATGGACGATTTCACAGGGTGACAGTGCACTACAGATTAATAAGAGCAAACCCTCAAAATAGCAGATGCCCCACACCAGCTTACACAAAAGAAACCTTACCCACAACCTGATACTTTCATGAAAACACATGGCAGCAGGCTGTGTGGTGGTAGACTGCATAAAAACTAGAGAATCAAGAAGCTACTGGGTATTTTAGGGCTATCAAACTTCAGCCTAAATGAAAGGTTAGAGAACATTACGAGTCTTCTAAGAACTGGATCTACCACAGTTCTTACATCTGGTTCCCTGAGGAGCTTTGGAAGTGTTATCCAAGAGTCCCGCGGAACAGGAGCACTAGAGATGACGTCCTGGAATGTGGCCAGCCTACCAACAGTGGGCTGCATGTGTTGAAGACTAGAGAGTAGCAGGATACCCAGCCAGCTGTTACAGAGGAAGAAGAGTACAAACAGGGAACATAGGGGAAAAACACAAAGGATTCATCAAGGAGAAAAACTCAAAATACTTAAACCTGGCATAACAAACAACAGACTTGACTCCCCCTAGGCAGAAGCTAACCAGGAGTTTACCTGCTAAAAAAATGTGATGTAGTAATTGCAAAACTCATCAAAGACCATATTTCAAACATAGCTAACAAGGACCTCAATGGCTTTTTTGACAATATAATCACACAGATTATATTTGAGACTATAATTTCAAGAAATTAAAGACAAATGCTTAGAATACCTGTTTCGCTCCTGTTAACACGTAACTAAGTATTGTCAATCTTATTTTAAATTTTAACATATGAGTTCCTACTTTCAACTTTTACTAAGGAACAGATCACATCTGAGTTCAATTTCTGATTTATCATATTTTTCAATTAGAAGCCAGTAAGAACGATATTCATGGTTTTCCATGATAGCTTTTGCACTGAATATCATGTTCTATTATATTCAAAATTCTGATAAAATTTACTTTGCTTATGCTCTATCTCCCAAAAGCTGCCTTAGGAGAAAAAACATTTTTATTCACATTCTCAACCAATCTTTGATAAAAGAATAATTGCTGACTCTCTTTCATTGTGAAACACTTCTTAAAGCCATAATATCTCACTGCATTAGAGTCTCTGAAGTAAAATATTTTAAATTGAATTTCTATGTTTACAAAATTCATTATTCATAATACATTTTAAACTACCAGCTTTACAAAAGGTGGAAATGCTAGCATTTGAAACTAGATCAAGTGAAAATTAATACTGCATTCTAGATATCTCCTTAGGTTAGCTGACAGTTTTATTTACTGCAGATATAACACACTGCCAATGCAAAGGTATAAGGACTCTACACAGAGCTCTTTGGTTTGGTGGGTGACGCAAAGTTGTCACAAGGGATCCAGTCACCAGGATATTTTAAATTACGTTCAATATTTTCTTTTCTTAATTTTTTATTTTGCTTTTAAGTTTTATTAAAGTATGGTTAACTTACAAGGCTGTGATAACTTCTGCCATACAACAAAGTGACCCACTCATACAAACACACATAATCCATTCTGATTCTTTTCCCACATAGAACTGGGTAGAGTTCTCTGTGCTATATAGCAGGTTCCTGTTGGCCAATCATTTCATATACCTCAGTATGCATACGCCGATCCCAAACCCTCGGTCCATCCCTAAGTTCAGTATCTTCTATTTGAGAAGAGCTGTACATAACGTATTTCAGAAAATGTTCCATAAGATAAATGACCAGGTATTTTCAAATGTCCAACAAGACTTGGCTAGTCAGAAAATTCACTTCTGTACAATACCTGTCATCAGTAAGACCAAATAAAAAGCATTAATGGTAATAGCACAAAGGGAAATTCTAGATACATTAGTGTACTGGTTCTCAAGCTTTCTGGTTTCAAGAACTCTTCATACTACTATGTATGAACCAATTCCTTTTAAAATAACAATAAACCCATTTATGGACAATATATTTTCCCAAACAAAAATCAGTGAGAAGAGTGGCATGGTTTACATTTTACAAATTTATTTTTTAATATCTAGTTTCATAGAAGACAGCTGGATTCTTATATGTTTCTGCATTCAATTTGTTGCAATATCATGCGTCACATAGCCTTTAGAAAACTACACATACACTCACGAGAGAATGAGTGAGAATAAGACAACACAAATAACATCCTAGTCTCATTACAAACAGAGGTTTGATCTCATGGACAACTAAAAGGATGCTGAGGACCACACTTTGAGGATGGCTATAGGAATACGCAGCAATGAGAACTAAGAATGAATCTAAGATGGAGTTCCCGTCATGGCTCAGTAGTTAACGCATCTGACTAAGAACCATGAGGTTGAGGGTTCGATCCCTGGCCTTGCACAGCAGGTTAAGGATCTGGTATTGCCGTGAGCTGTGGTGTAGGTCAAAGACACAGCTTGGATCCCACATTGCTGTGGCTGTGGTGTAGGCTGGTGGCTACAGCTCCGATTGGACCCCTAGCCTGGGAACCTCCATATGCCGCTGGAGTGGCCCTAGAAAAGACAAAAAAAAAAAAAAAAAAAAAAAAAAAAGAGAATGAATCTAAGAAATCTTGGGAGAACAAGAAGACAACACTTAAATCTGTGCTAATATAGCCACTTGCCCTATGTGAATACTGAGCACCTGAAATGCACTCATAAGTGTAAAATATAGTTTTCAAACACAGTATGAAAAAGCTGTAAAATATCTTATTAAGTACCTATACTGATTAAATGTTGAAATGGTAAGTTTCTGGATATATTGGATTAAACAAAACATAATATTAACATTTATTTTACCTCTATTTTTATTTTATTTATTTATTTTTTTGTCTTTTAGGGCTGCACCCAAGGCATATGGTAGATCCCAGGCTAGGGGTCGAATCGGACTTGTAGCTGCCGGCCTACGCCACAGCCACAGTAACATGGGATCTGAGCTACGTCTGCGACCTACACCACAGCTTACGGCAACGCCAGATCCTTAACACACTGAGTGGGGCCAGGGATCAAACCTGAGTCCTCAAGGATACTAGTCAGATTAGTTTCCACTGAGCCACGAAAGGAACTCCACCTCTTTTTTTATTCTTTTTAATGTGACTATTAGAACATTTTACATCATATATGTGGTTCACTGGACACCTTTCTACTGGACAGAGCTGATACAGATGAAAGCACACTTTCCTAAACTAGATCCAATCCAACATACAATCTTAAGAAATTATTATTCAGATTCACTGTTTCCCCATGTCATTCAGGAAGATGTGCTGGAAACACAGCAAATTTAAAAATGGTATAAAATACAAAGAAAAAAGATATCTGGATAAATAAAAACTGAGTGACTTGTGTTGGTTATTTTGGATATGTACATAGGGATAATGGCAGTCTATGCACTTTTGACCCCACCTCACTGAAATTTATTTTTCAAATCCAAAGAGGAATACTTCAGTAATACATTGACTGAGTGCTCCTAACATAAAGCCTGTATCCTTCAGACTCAATGGGTCCAGGGACTACCCATGATAACATAGAAAAACCATTTACAAAAGAGTGAGCGGCTTCCTGAGAAAGACAGCAAAGGTTATCGCATTAAAAGACTAGTGAGCAAATGCATATTTATGTTTTAAATTAAAATAAAAATCATTTAATATACTTTGCTTTACCAAATTTTAAAATAAACTGACCTAAATTACCAGTTAGGGCCATATCAGATGAGGGGCCTCAACTGTACAAATACAGTATATAGACTTAAGTCTACAAAGGACCATTTTAGGCCCTGTAACTGGCTAAAGATTTTCGGTTTTCTTTTTTGTATGTTTTTGCACAATTCCTTATTGAAATGGTGGGTTATAAAATCAGTGCTTCACATCATTCAAGATGTGAAAAGTTGGCCACTTTCAAGGTATAAACCTACCTTCAAAACTAAATGCACCTGCCCAGTGGAACTGTGTCCTTTAAGTGATAGAAAGACCATCTTTCAAAGGAGACTAGGAAGCCAGAATGTGGATTTTGAGACAAAATTTTAACACCAAAAAAGTCACAATGCAATTGATCTTATAGATAACTGAAATTTAACCCTACTTAATACAAAAGAAATGTTAGTTCTGAAGCTCAGAAACTTCAGTCTTTGCTTTTCAGGGAGCAAGGTGGCCTGGCAGATCTTATACACTTACTTTACAACGTGGGAAAAAAAGAAACTGCATCAACCGATTACCCTTGACACTAAAATACTGCTTTTAGAGTGTGTGATTTGATGCCAGCACAATTCTCAATTTATTGTTCTTTAATAAAAAGCATCTGGATCAAAACCAGTTACTTGGAATAGCTTCCTTGAATGACTAGGTTCAAACTTCAGACTTTTCAATTACACTGAATCAGTAAAATTTCAACAATTTCTATTTTTAAACAGCATGTTCATTTATTATCATCATTCCCCCCAGCAATGTTTTTTGACTGCTTACTAAATTGTCACCAAATTACAAATATCAATTGAGGAACAACTAGTTATTCACATAAGGCTTAGCAGTCCAACATATTCACGGACAAGAAGAGATCCTTCTGATAGGAGAAAAAGTAGAAAAATTCAAACTTTCCAGGGCTTTCTCAGCTCCACTCACTTCTTCACTTATCTTCTGGTGATCTTTCTCTACTCTCTCTTCTTCAGTTCTAAGTAAATACAAGCAAGTTAATTCCCAAATACTATGCCAAAGTAAGGGGCTACACTATAACACTAGTGGTACCCCTTTCTGAAACTATGACTTTTCCTTTACAAAAAGAAATTCATATGAACCCAGGCATACTCTAGCCCTAAAGAGTGCAGAGAGCCCATGTAATCCCTTAATTCAGTGATTCAGAGTGTGTGTGTGTATGGTGTGCTAGGAGGGAGACAGCTGATACAGCTAGTATCTATAGAGCTTGAGGCTTGCTATACAGGGTTGTAAAGGAAAGTACTGAAACCACAGGACAGGAGTGGAGAGGGCTGCCTGGCTTACTTGAGTGCTTACTTAGTCAAGGCTCTTTCTTAAGTACATTATGTGTATTAATTAACTTGGTCTTATCCACCCTATGAGGTAAGTTCTATTCGTATTTCCCCATTTTATAGAAAGAGAGCTACAAATAACAAATGTAGTAGCATACTGGGCACTTTGGAAGGTCCTCTGGTTCATAACTTAGAAGGACCATTTTATTTCAATTGTTAAATATAGTCAAATTATTTGTTCTAACATCTTGAATTAATTAGTAATGGGAGGATAAGCAGACAAGTACAATACGGCTTTACAATGGAAAAAAAGTTGACAAATGACTTTACAACCCACTCAAAATTAGAAACACCCTGGTGATGAATTTATATAGCTATAGCCCTCCCTTTCCGTGTTTCAAGACTCTTTTAAATATTACTTTTCTTTAATGAGATTCCTTTATTTCACATAGAAATTAGTGATCCATTCCTACCATAATTAAAACAGAAATTATCAGATATCCCAGAATACATCTGTCTTTCCCATAATAGCTGCATCTCTAGTAACAAAGTTGCCAACAAATTTGTCATCTAACCACATCCTCTTTTCTAAAATAAGAAATACTGCTGTACCTATGGGTTCTTTCAATCACATGGTCCCTGACCATAGACATAGAATATATGGAATAAGGGCAAGAGCATGGGTTTTTTTCTGAGTCAGAAAAGTCTCAACTGAATTGAAACTGAGCTTACACTTCGTGAGCCATTTTTCCCTTTGGCAGAATACCTACAGGTAATGTGGTTCCCAGATTCCTCTGAATTGGGAACAGTAGCTTCCTCACAGTCACAGCAGTTAGGCGACTGATTTTGGTTGCACTGACTGAGCTGAGAGATAACATGGAAAATGCTTAGCCCAGAGTAGGTACTCAAATAAATACCAGCAATTATTTATATTATTTCTAGGTATTGCACATATGTGTATAGGATGTATATTTTAATATCTGTGGTTTATTAAATTGCTTAAATCACCTTTACCAGCTAGAGCCTTCATTCTTTACCATCTCATCTCTTGTTTAGAACATAATGGACAAAGGGTACAAGATTTTCCAAAAATAAGATTGCTGTTAATACCTAGAGGGGCCGGTTTCATCACACATACACATGTTTATTTGCAATGCTGCTGGCTGGACTGCTTTTTTAAGTAAATGTTTTCGTCTGAGAGAATTTGTCTGGAAACAAGAACCCCTTTTATTAATCTCCCTCTCTCTCATTCCTGTTACCTAGTTAGGTTCCCCCTAATTCCCTTAGGCCTTACTATCTGGCCACCAACCTAGGGGATGCACCATCACCTTGAGTATGAACGACAAAGCTCCTTCCTTGCCTTCTCTCTCCTCCCGTCTAACCACCTCTAATCGCTACCACTAATTTCATTATGTTGTTCCTCTATTTAAGAAATGCCAATGGTTTCCTGCTAAGCATGGGGCGGCGGGGGGGGGGGGGGGGACATTCCCCACCTAATAATCTGGTCCAGCCCCCATGCAATCTCACTTACCTCCCACAAGTTCCCAGCATGCTTCCATTGGGCTTGCTTTATTACTCCCTAATTCTTCCCTTTTAGCCTTGTTCATGTTTCCCCCACTGCATTACTTGACCCATTTGCTTCTGCCCATCCAAATCCTATCATCCTTCAATGGCCAGCCAGCTTAGATAATTACCTTTGCTTTGAGGTCTTTCTTCGCAGTTCTGCACACATTGATTTCCTTTCTCTGATTTCCTATTGTGCAAATTGTTTCTATGGCACAAATTGCTTCTATGGCTTTTACACATTGCTTTGCTTTGTTGTATTTTCATGTGTTAGCCCTGCCTACCCTGAGGCAAGAATTTTTTTTTTTTTTAACTTTGTGTTTTCTGTAGCATCTAGTCCAAAGTGAAACATAATAGTTGTTCAATAACTGGTAGTTACATTTTGGTCCAATGGCTCCATCAAAAAGGTTTATATGCCCCAACACAAATTTCTCACTATTGTTTCCCCCCTCACCTGACAAGTCTCCAGACCTTCACTGGGAGCAAACTTCCCTTTATAATCTTAAACCAATTTCCTTCCTTGCCCTTCACCTCCCTGACCTAAGTCTAGCTCTTTCTTGAACCCACTTAGTTTCTTGCAACTGACCCATGAGAACCTCTCTTTCTCTTCTCAACTGATTTAAATGCTGAGTTGACACAGACAAACCCATCCTCATTTGTCACTATTATTTTCTCCTTCCCCATTCACCAATTTTTTCTAACTTTTGTATTACATCAGCAACTCATGTATACTATTCTCCTCCACTCCAATCTGTCAACTTCAGTAAACAGTCACATCATCAGCCCTTCATATTCCTTATTCTCCTTAGCTCTGTAGGGCTGCATCACCACCCCACAGCCACAAGGCCAAACTCAAACACAGACAGTCCTCTGAGGCTCTATCTTGGGCTCTTGAGCATCCCTAACTAGAACCTCCTTAACTGCCATTTCTCTCAGTTGCCCACTACACCTGACTTTTGCTGTACCTCCGTCACTTAATCTATACCTCTCACTACTCCATCTCAAACGCTGCTCCACAAACTAAACGGTCTTGGGGCAGCAGACTCCAAGAAGCTTTTAATTCAGGACACAGAACCTCAATGTTCAATCTTTGCTACACCTGGGAATTAAAAAAAAAAAAAAAAAAAAGATTGGGTAATTGGTTTAATGGCCTGCATTTGGGCCTGGGCAACCAGGGCTTTAAAAACTTCCCAGGTGATTCCACGGTGCATCAGAGATTGAGAACCAGTGTGTTAGGGTGAGAGCTCAGAATTGGGACTTTGACATGCTACCAAGTAACTGGGTGGTCAGTCAGGTCTGACACTACTGTGGTAGGCATTTCCTGGCTAGAATGGACTTCCTGCACACTTAGGTGGTCTTAGGCTAGATTACATTATGGCTGTTCCTTCCTGCACCCTCAGCCCTATCCCTGCACCTTTCTTTAAAGGTCCATGATACAGTCACAACTCTCTAAGTTTAATCAGGATCATCACATCTTGGCCTTATACTTATTTTAGGGAGCCATTACTCTTAAATTATTTCCAAACTCTCATAAAAATGTGATACAATGATCTTCGGAAAAAGCTAGTACTGCAGGGCTATACTACAAGAGTCATAAACTCCATCTACATAGACAGAGTTGTTAACTTGGGGCAAAAAGGAAGAATCACTAAAATGGTTCAAAGAAATAACTTTGCGATGCAATCAGGTTCCTAAGCAAACCTCCAGAAGCTCTATTTGCTCCACATGGAAGCTGGAAAACAACCAAGCAGGCCACAAGCTGTCTTTCCCTGCCCCCCACACCAAGGCCTTGCCCACTTACCGCCCTGGCTTTCTTGCCCTCTGGGAGACCAACCACAGATTTTCTTAACTAAGGCTTTTCACTGCTATGGCTCAGAATTTCAGCTCTAGAAATCTCTGACAAATAGCACACACCACACATCATCATCGGTTAAGTTCCTCATCTTCTCCTTGCTCTTCTAACTCCTGGTGCAAAACCTGAGAAAAAGTCCTTTTCTCTCCTGATATGACTAAAAACATCATTGCTAATGACAAACCTCTGTCAATTCAAAGAAGAGCCTTAAATTCTGAATTCATAAAAAAAACCCCAAAAACCTATCGTTAAACCCCCCCAAAAAAAATTAAAAAAAAATTGCACAATGCTACCACCCTGCTTGTAAGGCACCAAAACTGCCTTCAGAATCTCGAGTTTTACTAGGCATCCTTATACTCTTCCAATTTAACCTATGTCTTTTCAAGGTTTGATTTAAGATTTTTAAAAATTTCTTGAACTAGTCTTCTGATTGGTCACGCTCGTCCAGATTCTTTGATTCGCACTTTCAAAATCCTCTAAGCTTTTAAAACTGAAAGATTTTAGTAACTCACTTGGTGATAAAACATGTACCCTACCTGAACTCTGACAATCCACCCTGAGCTGCACTATATGAAGCTGCAGAGAGACCTCAGCTAATTCAGGGTGAACAATACATCCCTTTCACTACAGAGCTATTATTATGCTTGATTATGGGGAACTGGCCAGGACCCCACGGTAGATGCTATACATGACATATATACTGAATTACCTTTCTACAATCTGAAAAACTCTGAATTTCAAAAGCCCATGGGTTTGAGTTAACAATCTGTAGACCTGTGTCCACACTGTATCAATCTCTCCAAGCTTTTATTCCAAGTCTTCAATTTTTCAGTTACGATGAGGTAAGTTTCAGGGATCATGCTTACTTGAGGACCTAACCCCATTCGTGTAACTGTTCCTATAAGCATATATGCATTGTTTTAAACTGACTTAGAAATGATCTGCTGAAACACTGCCTATTTGCCAGTTAAGAACCTCCCAGATAAGCTCTGAAAGCCTAGGATTCCTACAGCAGGAACTGGGTCTAAAAGCAGCTGGGTGACAAATTCCTTCAAAGCATTTCCCAAAGTAATTCCTACTCACAACTCCAATTTACCAATCAACCACAGTAATTTTTTAAAATTGTCATTCTATTACTGTCTGCACTCTGCTGTGCTGATTTAACATAAAAAGCTTGCTCTAACAATTTCCAGTTATCACAGTCCTTAGACATTTTTGAAAAACCTGCCGAATCAAAACATTATTCCTGTAATACTTTAAATTAGAGTGAGCTATTTTCATAAGTTCTTAGTCACTTAAGAGGGAGGTTTTAAGAAAATGAATTGCAAGCAGGAATAAAGAAAATGTATCCTGTTCTCTAAACTTTTACTATTTTGTCACACAGGGCTGCATAAGTCATGGTCTTTAAAAGTATGAAAGTTTCAAGAAGTAATTTGAATATTGTCTCAAATAAAAATCTCAAAAATCAGAGGTTAATTTTGTGCGTGTGCTCCAAAGTAAACAGTCATAACCACCAGTAAAAATAGGGAAGGGGGGCTGGCCCATTACATCATCTGGCAATATGCAGTTTCAAGCCAGAGAGCGCTCCCCAAATAATCCTTAAGAAAATCCTGCTGGGAAATCATCGCCTTGAAGCTTAGATCACTTGAGTCTAAAGAAAGGTTAAAAAAGCCTCCCCACCTTATGTCACATGTCTGTACCATATGAAAAAATAAAACCATCATCGAGGCATCCACCCCCCACTACCCTGACTGTAAAGGAAAGGTCACAATTAAGTGGAAACTCGCCGCAAAGCGGGTTCAATCCGAAGGGGGAAGGGAAGGAAAAGCGAACCAAAGGGGGAAATATTCGCTTCCACAATGCTTGCAGGCAGGCAGCTCAGTGGAAAATCTACTCTCGCCTGTCTGACACCTTATCCTCATCCAACAGATGATGCTGGCTCCAAGGTGCTGGTCATTTCCTAAGAGAGAGTGCCCCCACCCCCAACCAAAAAATAACCGAAAGCAGCCAGGAGACCCCGCTACCCCGGCATTTCCCGAGGGTGGAAGGTGCTGCTCGCGAAGTGATCGCGGCTGCCCAGGAGGCACAACTCTGATTTCGGCCAGAGGAAGGGCAGCCAGGGCGTTTTTCCCCGCATGGGTCCGGGGGTACCAGGAGGAGACGCGGGTCCCAGGGCGCCCCTCGACCCCCTCCCGACCCGCCGTCGGGGCGCCCCGCGGCCCCCGCCCGGCACCTACCGCAGCCGCACCGGCGCCCGCCGACACGATGGGTGGCAGCTTCTCGCGCTCCGGCTCCTTCCCTTTCTTCTCCTCGGGCGCGGCCGCCACCACCGCCGGCGGCGCGGCAGGCGAGGGCACCCGATCCGCCTCACTCATGTCTGGCCGGGCGGCGGGAGCGCGAGGCGGCGGCAGCGGCCGGGGTGCTGCTTGGCGTTGGCGCTGCTGCCGCCGCGGCCGCGAGAGGGCTCTGGGCCGCCGTGTCCAACCACCGCCGCTCCGCCCGCGCCCGCGCCGCGCCGGGAGCGCGCCCGGATACCCCGCCCCGCCCCCGCCCCAGCTCCAGCCCCAGCGCGCGCCCGGCCGGCCCGCAGCTCCCGCCTGCTCCTGGCCTCGGCCGCCCCCGCCCCGCCCCCGGCTAGGCCCGTGGGTCGCGGGTCCCGGACGCTGGCCACTACCTCCCTCGCCAATCCCCGGGACTCGGGAGACTAGGCGCCGAGGCTAGGCCGCCATTTTTTTTTGCGGATCGTCGCCCGAGTTGGCGAGAAGGGGGTCCGGACTAAAGGGTCGGGAGTCGGGGGTGTGGGGAGGAGCGACCAGACGAGGCCTGCCTAGGGTCGCACGGGGATAGAGCGTGCCTCCGTGGGGGCGGGGCGAGTGCGGCATCCTCCACTGCACCGACAGCCCTAATTTGGGGCGTCTAGATTCGTGGGACCTGCTGGTGGTCTTTACGTCCCCAGCGCCCGCAAAGCCGTCGCCTTGGGGCCAGTGCTTGTCCCTGCCACCCCTGCCTGCCCGTTTGCCCCAGGAGAGAGGTCTCTGAGCTCTTCCTCAGGAGACCACCTTTCCTTTGAAGTCGACCGACCCTTTCTTTCTAGATGCCGGGCAGCCCCCACCTCCAAGGAAAAGCCTCAGAATGGAGGAGGGGGAGTGAGACGTCTTGGGCTCCACCTTCCCCACCGCAGGGCGGGGCAGCCAGGCCACACTTTCCATTCCTGTTCCTCTCGTCCCCACTTGGACTGCCAAATCCGCCTCTCCCTTCCCGTCCCCACGCGCCTACATCTCGCTCTCGCCCTGCTTCCCTTTGCTGCCTCTATCCCTTCCTTGTTCGTTTCCTTTTATAAATTACAGATGGACAGACTCAAGCGCGGCTGCACAATCCTTAATGTCAGATCATTAATATGGGGACGAACTTTAAAACTGAAGAGGAAAGCTTTAATTTTGATATTAAACCACCCCCACCCCCACGACCAAGCCACAGAGACAATTTCCTTTCCTTTACGCCCCCTCCTTTTCCTTTTCTCAGTCTACTGGAGCTGCGGAGACAGCTGCTGATCTAAGAGAAGGGAGAGAGTAAGAATGCTCCGCATTGCCTATTAAAAATAGGGAATTACTCGACATTCACATCTTCGGTTTTTTCGGTTGTGACTTTTACTTGAGGTTGAAGAATCAAAGATATCCGGATCCAAATAAAAGAACCAAAAATATCTCTGAAATATATTTGGGACGATGTTTGGGTTATCTACTGTTTTACAGAATTCAGTTATTAGCATAACTAAGTACTAGTTACAGTGTATCACGAAATGGAGTTGCCTGTTTTCCAGACGCAGTTGTAACAAGCAGATCGAAAGCAAACCCTGTAATGAGTATAATAATGAGTAACTTCTAAATGGTACATTCTGACTTTGATTTCTAGAAAGCCTTTCTAGTTTTAATATAGTTGCTGTCATCACCTATTTAAATGCTAATTAGCAAAAGGTATGGAGTAAGTGCCGTATAGTTAGCAAAAATTATTAAAGTGCTAATTAGCCTTGGGAGAAAATGAGGTGGACTGGGATTACTTTGAAGCATTCTCCTTTCTATTTTTCTTGAATTCTTTTTCAGGATTTTCTTTCCTTCTTAAATCTCTGAAATAGTCATCCTACTTTGGAGGAACTTACAATTATTTCCTACTTTTAGCAGGTCAGTGTGTTAATTGATCTTTTGATACCGCAGCAACTGACATGTTATTTTATAAATGGAAGTCTTTATTTTAACTACTAACTCTGCTGCCAAGCTAGGTTGATAGAACAAATACGAGGGGAAGACAGTACAGGGGGCACTGTATATCCATGGCCTCTGCACCCACAGATCAGGAATATTTAAAAAAAATTTCCATAAAGTTCCATAGAGCAAAACTTGAATTTTCCGTGTGCCATCAGCTATTTATATAGCATTTACATTGTGTTAGGTTTTGTAAGTAATATAAAGATGATTTAAAGTATATGGGACCATGTGTATAGGTTATATGCAAATATATACCACTTTATAAGGAACTTGAGCATCCTTGAATTTTGGTATCCATGGGGCCCCTGGAAACAATCCAACTTGGATAGGAGGGGCAACTGTATCCTTTTCCCTATTGTTTTCAACTAGATTTAGTAATTTGCAATTAAAATGCTTGGATGGAAACCACTTGAATTACATGCCTTATGCTTTCTCTTTCCATGTGCGAGACTAAATAAAAGTGTGTCTGTACATGTAGTCACATTCAATAGAACAAAATGCTTCAATATTGGCAAAACAAGGCAAATCAGAAATTTTAATTTCTGCTACTGCACCAGAATGGATGATCCATTTCTTAACAAGTCTGCTGATTAATTCACCTGTGAGTTACACACAAAAACTAATTCATCAGTGTTTTCTTTTACTTTCTGTAAAATACATTGTACCACCCCACCCCTCCTTCAGGCACACGCACTCCAGGATGGGGCTTGGAGAGTGGGAAAGAGGCTGCTGGAAAACTGCAGAGTGATGGCCCCAGGGAAACTCATGGGCTTGAGAAACACAGTCCCAACATGCCACCAACAGAGCCCAGTTTGGGGAAGGAGGGTTGTGGAGCAGGCCACACAGAGAACTCTGGTCGTTCTGTACAAAGGTATGGAGAAGATGCTTTTCAGCTCTGCAAAAGTGTCAGTGAGAAGTGCATCACGGATGGCATCCAAGTACAAATGCATTAGCCCAGGAAAAACTGGGAACGAGGCAGCAGAAACATTTCACATTTCTAAATCTAAATGGAAAACATGAGCTCATTAATTATACCTATGGGGAATTGGAGTTGTGGGGTGGGAAAGTTATAGAGCCAGTCATTTCTGTGGAAGAAAAGCCAAGATCAAATTACAAGGTAATGGGAGGTCTGCATTCAATTGTAATTGTATACAGTGATACTAACCCAGGGAACAACAGCAAAGTTCTGACAGGTTGGTTAAAAGTGGTTTGTAACTGGAGTTTCTGCTGCAGTGCAATGGGGTCAGCGATGTCTCCACAGCACCAGGACCCACGTTTGATAACCCCAGTGGGTTAAATGGTGACATAGGTCACAATTGTGAAGCAGATCTGATCCAAAAAAAAAAAAAAAAAAAGACTGAGGCATACAATGGATGATCATCGATCTTTGTATTTTGGATCAGACCTGTCTTCAATCTGTTCTTTCTTTCTGGGTTCCCGTGGCTATGGACCTAGTCAATCCCTCAACAGCTCTAACCCAAATTATTTCCATAGCTTGCCACTTGGTCTTGTCTTCAGTGTTTTACCAGCTCCAGTTGCTACCAGAATGGCCTTTTCCAAATACAAAACTTCTTGGCAGTCCTTTCAGTGACTTCAATACTTCAGTGACTTTTCAAAGCAAAAATCTGAAACCAAAAATCTATAACATTCACCTGAATTATATACGAAAAAGACTTTTCAGTTGTTTGTTTTTTCTGCTCCCAGTGTTGTACCCAATTTATACATACACCTATTTCACGACATTGTAGTTATTTGTTCCCCCAGTAGATCAGAGTATGGAGGGGAAGGGCCATGTCTAGTTACTCCTTGAATTCCCATTTGAAGCACACTATTTGCTGTGTGCTGTTGAGAGGCACTCAGTAAACTCAGGATAAAGGGAAATAAGATGTTTTTTACTGTGGCTTTTAAAGGGCTCTGAAAACATTTTCCGAAGAGGAATGACAAAAAATGCTTCAACTGATGAGCTGCACTCTTTCTGTCCTTTTTTTATTGAAGTATAGTTTATTTACAATGTGTCAAGTGTACAGCAAAGTGATTCATTATTTGGAAGATGTTTGCTTGCATATATTCTGAAGAATGAAGTTAGGATACACTAAAGTTCATTAATAAAGTTGCCACGAATTTGGGGTATTCTTTTAAAGCTCAGATGTAAACCTAGACCTGTGCTATCCAATATGGTGGCCATTCTTTTTTCCATCGTGGGTTATTACAAGATAATGAATATCCTGTGCTATACAGTAGGTCCTCATTGATTATCTATTTTATGTATAATAGTGTATATCTGATAATCCTAAATTCCCAATTTATCCCTTTCCATGCTCTTCCTCCTTTGGTAACCTTCAGTTTGTTTTCTATATTTGTGAGTCTATTTCTACTTTGTATATAAGTTCATTTGTATTACTTTTTTAAATTCCACATGTAATTGATATGGTATATTTGTCTTTGTCTGACTTACTCGACTTAGTATGATAATCTCTAGGTCCATCCATGGTGCTATAAATGGCACTGTTTCATTCTTTTTCATGACTAATATTCCATTGTATGTATGTATGTATGTACACCATCATCTTTATTGAGCTGCCCTCGTTTAGATGATCTGGTCTGGCATTGCTTCCTAAAAGTCTTGATCTTCTAGAGCAGTGCTGTCCAATAGAACCTCCTTCAATGGTCAAAATGTCCTCTATCTCTACTGTCCTACATGCAGCCATTAGTCACATGTGGCTACTGAGTACTTGAAATGTGACTATTGTGATGGAGGAACTAAATTATTAACCTTGGTTAATTTCAGTTATATTTGAATAACCCCGTATGACTAATGGCCACCATATTGGATAGCACAGGTCTAGAGTCACATCTGAGCTTTAAAAGAATACCCTCAAATTAGTGGCAACTTTATTAATGAACTTTAGTATATCCTAACTTCATTCTTCAGAATATAGACAAGCAAACATTTTCCAAATAATGGGGGAAGGTCTAAATGAGCTCTAAAAATCTAAGCCTAAAAGATTTCTTTCTTTCTGGGGGGTTTCTTTTCTTATACTGTTTTCACAGAGGTTTGTCTTTGTGCATGAGACAAACTACAATTGGCTACATCTTGCCTTAGCCCAGTGCTGTATAGAAATGACCTTAATCCAGTGCTACATAGAAGGAAAAAAAAGAAAAGAAAAAATGTTGGGTCATGTGATAGTTCTATATTTAATTTTCTGAGGCACCTCCAAACAATTTTCCATAATGGTTGTACCAATTTATATTTGCATCAACAGTGTAAGAGGGTTCCCTTTTCTCCACACCCTCTCCAGCATTTGTTATTTGTGGACTTATTAATGATGGCCATTCTGACAGGTGTGAAGTGGTACCTGACAGTAGTTTTGATTTACATTTCTCTAATAATCAGTGATATGGGGCATTTTTTCATGTGCTTGTTGGCCATCTATCTATCTTCTTTGGATAAATGTCTGTTCAGGTCTTTTGCCCATTTTTCCATTGGGTTGTTGGTGGGGTTTTTTTGCTGTTACGTTGTATATGTTGTTCGTATATTTTAGAGATTAAGCCCTTGTCAGTTACATCATTTGAAATTATTTTCTCCCATTCCGTAGGTTGTCTTTCTGTTTTTTTTTTTGTTTTTTTTTTTATGGTTTCCTTTGCTGTGCAAAGCTTGTCAGTTTGATTAGGTCCCATTGGTTTATTTTTGCTTTTATTTCTGTTGCCTTGGGAGACTGATCTAAGAAAATGTTTGTACAGTTGATGTCAGAGAATGTTTTGCCTATGTTCTCTTCTAGGAGTTTGATGGTGTCTTGTCTTATGTCTAAGTCTTTAAGCCATTTTGAGTTTATTTTTGTGCATGGTGTGAGGGTATGTTCCAGTTTCATTGATTTGCATACAATTGTCCAGTTTTTCCAGCATGACTTGCTGAAAAGACTGTCTTTCCCATTTTATGTTTTTGCCTCCTTTGTCAAAGATTAATTGACTGGAGGTGTCTGGCTTATTTCTGGGTTCTCTATTCTCTATTCTGTTCTGGTTTGTATGTCTGTTTTGAGAGCAGTACCCCACTCTCTTGATGACTGTAGCTTTGTAATATTGTCTGAACTCTGGGAGAGTTATGCCTCCTGCTTGGTTTTTGTTCCTCAAGATTGCTTTGGCAATTCTAGGTCTTTCATGGCTCCTTATACATTTTTGGATTGTTTGTTATAGTTCTGTGAAAAAATGTCATGGGTAATTTGGTAGGGATTGCATTGAATCTGTAGATTTGGGTAGTAGGGCCATTTTTACAATATTAATTTTTCCAACCCAGGAACATGGAATATCTTTCCATTTCTTTGAATCCTCTTTACTTTCCTTGATTAATTTTTTATAGTTCTAGTGGGATGGACTGGGAATTTGGGGTTAATAGGTGCAAACTATTGCATTTGGAATGGATAAGCAATGAGATCCTGCTGTGCAAGTGGAAAGTTGATAGAACACTGTAAACCAACTATAATGGAAAAAAATGAAAATCACTAAAATAAATAAATGAAAAGAAAGAAAAATGTCAACGGCAGTAAAATCTAGATGTCTATACATGTTTTCAAGTTGGTTTTGGATTCCCTTTTGAGACATTTCCAAAGGAGTATCAATATCTAGGTACATATATTCATGCATTTTCTAAATCTTTTTTTTTTTTTTTGGTATTTTTAGGGCCAGGGGTCAAATAGGAGCTATAGCCACTGACCTACACTACAGCAACAGCAATACCAGATCTGAGCTGCGTTTGTGACCTACACCACAGCTCATGGCAATGCTGGATCCTGAACCCATTGAGTGAGGCCATGGATGGAACTGCGTCCTCATGGATACTAGTCAGATTCCTTTCCATTGAGCCACAGTGGGAACTCCTGTCTTCTAAATCTTAATCCCAATTTTACCTGTTTTCTACTCA
Organism: Sus scrofa; assembly: GCF_054392235.1. NCBI lineage: Eukaryota > Metazoa > Chordata > Mammalia > Artiodactyla > Suidae > Sus > Sus scrofa. The sequence continues at coordinate 125,293,523 of NC_139396.1, read as the reverse complement.
TAAGGGCCAAAAACAAAAATCAAACAAAAAAGCCAGCTGAATGTTTTACCTGATGACTGAAGTTGTTGATTTATTGTGACAATAAATGGCACAATAAGTCATCTCATGCATGATGTACCTGTTTCAAATTTTCATGAATCTGGGTCCAAGCTCAAAGAAACTCTATATGTTCTAATGTTGCTGAAGACATCAAAACAAATCAGAATAGTAAAGACTGTTATTCATTCTTTCCTTTTGTCTTGCCAGCAGAACCCCAACTTAATTTGGGATGGCAGTATGCCCAGTTAAGAGGGATTTCTTTTCTGGACTTCCTTGTAGCTAGAGGTGGCCATGTGGCATAATTCTGATCAATGAAATGTAAGCAGAATGTTTTAGCCACCTGCCTGAAATGAGGATATGGTATATGAAAATGGTGCTACAATCTTATAACCATGAGGCTGCAAATATGAGGATGAATGTCAAAATACTCAGGAAAGTGTAGTGGAAAGAAAGAAGGAATCTGGAACATTCCCAAAATTGGGGAACTGATAAACCTGCTTGAATTGTCTATATCTGGACTTCCTGTTTTGTGAGACAAATTCTTAACTTGTTTAAATCTATTTTTACTGGTTTTTCTTTCACTTGCAGCGAAACACATTTCTGGTACACTCCTCATGCATGTGCACGTGCACACACACACACACACACACACACACACACTCACACATACAAATCCACAATTTTTTTTATTTGATTCCCAAACTAGTAAATTGATTGAATTTCTACTGGTATATAACATGTTGTCAATTATAAAGACACAACCCTAATCAAGTAAAATATCTCATCTTAATCCCAAGATTTTTCAGAAATTGCAGTAACTTTTGTAAAAGCATGACTTTATTGTTCAGAGTTAGAAAAACTGGCTCTATATTTCAACTCAGGGTGTTGGAAAGCGTTAAAGTATGAGTTGTGAAAATTGGTTTTTCTGTCTGGTTCATCCAATTTTTAACTAATTATGTGGCCTTGGCAAAATCACTCTGTCTTTGAGTTAGTTTCCTGAGCTCCACATGGGTGTTGTGAAGCCAGATGAGAAAACATACGAAAGTGCCTTTTGATTTAGGATGCATTTTAATAAGTTGAACTTAATGAGTTCTCACTGGGTACCAGAGAATCTGCTAAACACTTTCCAAGGTTTGGTGCCTATATTCTTCTTAGGAACCTACTTTTAATATTGCCGTAAAATAAGGACTCATCCTCATTTTAAAGGTGGAGAAATTGAATTACATCTAGTAAACTCTATAGATTTATCCCTTTACTTCCCATAAAGCACAGAAGAGTTACTTGAAAATCTATTTCTGGCATTTTATTCCTTTTGAGATGCCGTAATTGTATACCATTTAGGATGCTCTAAACTCATAGATTTGGCCATGATAAAGGATGGCTACTGAAGGCCTACCCAGTACTGCCCTGTTGCCTGACATCCTAACGAAACATTTTCAGCTGCGAAATAATCACCCTTGATTAAGGTGGCAATCCAAGTTGGGCATCTTTGGCTAACAATTACTGTTGCGTCTAGATGGTTTTGAGGACAGATGCAGATGCTCCCCAGCCTTTTGCAATCTTCTGGCCCACAGGCTCAGCAAACATTATTGAATAGATGAATGTTAAATGTTTCGCTGAGATCCTGCTTCAGGGAGCCCTGAAAATGTTACCATGTTACAGTCATGTTTTGATCAGGAGAGCTACAGAGAATATTCTGGAAAAGTTTGAGTAAATCTTATGATATTTAAATACATCGAGTATTAGAGTTTATTTCTGACTGGCAGGCAAATATGAAATTGAGATTCCCAGTATTCCCACTATTTAGGTGGAGGCATTAGCACTGATGGGATGCATAGCCATGGTAAGTTTCCTCCAGAAATGAAGGAGATACATTAAACCTTTCTGGGGCAATGCTATTTCTATCATATTTTTTGTTCATAGGATGCTGAAGTCCTGAGTCACTTCATCAGCAGTAGGATGAAGGTACCCTGTGAAATGGGGATTGCCAATACGAGGACACCTTCCAGAATGTCAAGGAGTTCCTGGCTTCAGGGTTTGCGCTGATGCTTTCTGATGATTACGGACCATTGTTTCTTATCTCTGACCCTTCTTTTCACCATGCTTGAGCTTTGCTTAGTGATGGAATTGCAAAATGGCACTAAAACATCTACTTGAAAAAAATGCTATCACCCTAGAAGTATTAACACATTGGCAAAAAAAAAAAAAAAAAAAAAAAAACCCTCATGATGAAAGATAAGCAGCACCATGACTACCTTGATACACACATGCTTTTATAATTATACTGATTATAAACCTCTTTTGGAAACCCATTTCTGTGGACTAATGTGAATCCCTTATGATGGCCCTATTATAGTGTTAGATTTTTTTTTTTTTTTTCATTGCTGTGGATGGGACGCTAATCCATAAGCCCAGAAAAGCCAAGGTGAATGTCAATACCTTCAGCTATCTCCCACTATAGGTATTGTGCCACTGAAAGTTTTAATTTTAGAAGGCCTTCCTGACCACCTTTTTCTAGCTGATAAAATCTATAATTCAATCACCAATAAGCTAACATTACTGACTGCTTACTCTACGGCAGGCAACATATTGGACTAGGCACTTAGGATAGAGGATGGTGAAACGGTCTCCAGAAAATTACATATAGGATTTTCCACTGTGGCTCAGCAGGTCAAGAACCCAATAGTGTTCCTGAAGATGCAGGTTTGATCCCTGGCCTTGCTCAATGGGTTAAAAATTCAGGAAGCTGTGGGTAGTTCTCAGATGCGGCTCAGATCCAATGTGGCTGTGGCTGTGGGGTAGGCCTGCAGGTGCAGTTCCAATTTGACCCCTAGCCCAGGAACTTCCATAAGCCACAGGGGTAGCCATAAAAAGAAAAAAGAAAAAAAAAAAAAAAAAAAAAAAAAAGGAAGTTTACAACGTAGGGCTACTTGGGTAGCCAACTCTCTCGGTAGCTTCTTAAAAGGCAGACTTTCTGTTTCACCCAGAGATTAGGACTGTCAAGTTGCAAAATCTTCAGGTGGAAAAGGGGGATGGCTAGGCCTTCATTTTGTGTTCAATAAAACGGTAACCTCTGGAATATGAGGGTACCACCTGTGTGACTGTGGAGTCTCAGAAGTAGATTAGGTGTTGTGGAGTCTTCCTAATACCCATTTCCCCTTCTTTCGGTAAATACACACTCTCCACCCCCACCCAGTATGCTTTGGAAGACGGTGCCTCCACATTTGGTGTATGGGTGGGCCCATTGCTCAGCGTTAATCAGTGCAATCCCATCTCTCCAGCATAGGCCTTGGTTTAGGAATGGACACCTGACCCAGTGAGGGATGAAGGAGTGTATTCTGGGAACTTTTAGGGAAGATGTGACCTAAATCACATAGAGAACTTGCAGGAATAACCTCTACTCTCTTCCAAGATGTACAGGAAGCAGGGAACTAGGGATACTGCTCTTTAGAACGAAGCTGATACCATGGAAGGCAGAAAAGAAAGAAAAAAAGGAACCAAATGTTTAATGATATTGATGAGCCACTCAATTCCTTTGGCTCATTTAATGCCTGCTTCTTTTGAGAAAAAGTTATGTGTGTGTGTTGTTTTTTGTGTGTTTGTTTTTGGGTTGTTGTTACTGCAGTAAAATAAGTCCTAGCTGTTGTGGTAACTGTGAGGTGGTCCCACGAATCCTCATTTTAAACAAGTTACTCCAGGAGATTTTAAACTAAGTGGCCATGGACCTCGTCTAACATATTTGGATAGATAACATTTTTCAGACAGTAGAGGTGTTTGCCTCATAAGCTTAGTTTTGAAAACTCCCAAGGAAAATGTGTAGGTTGATTTTAAGAAGTTTAACTAAATCATATTTAATGACTTGTATTTTGAATATTTGACACATTTGTCCATAATGCATCCATCAAGGATAAATGCTCTTGAAACTTAAAGTCACACATTTTCTGCTTGCTATCACAAGGAATGACTTTATTGCAACCACAATTACAATAATGACACAATGTCATTGCTACCACAATGACAACTCATGTGGTGAAGTGGAGAATATGAGTTTTAAATCATCATTTCTTAGTGAAAACTGAACTGTCACCTTAGGAGTCAACAGATCAGAAAATTTAAATGAAACTAACAGTTCGTTCACTCTTCAACTTCACTAAAGTAAAAAATGATGCGTAAAATTGATATGCAGCATTACTGTCATCTTGTCCTTTCAGATACTGATTGTTACCGAGTCCAAGCTCATGCTACCTGCTGTCTGACAGGCCAATAAATTGAGAGACAAGTTGTTTGGGCCAGGAAGAATGACTGTATTCAGAAAGCCAGCAGACTGAAAAGATGGTGGACTTGTGTCCCAAAGCACCGTCTTGTTTGAGTTAAATTCAGGCTTCCTTTATACCGAGAAGGGAGGGAGTAAAGTCAGACATGTTCAGGTTCTGGTCAGCCTCCAGAGGGGACGGGTTAATTGTTTTCCTTCCTGCAGCCATTCACAGGTGGGCCTGGTCAGAATGTTCCTTGTGAGCTAAAAAAAGGTATTTTAGCTCAATGCTCACTGCCTGAGAGGCAGGGTTCCCAGAGATGGCCCATTATGCGTAATTTGAGCTCATAGGCAACATCCCTTTAGCAATTAACTTGTGATAGAATACAAAGATGCTTCCCTATTACAGCATCGGCTCACCATGTTTATCTTCTGTTGACAAAAAGAGCAAAATACTAAAATTTAATGAATGGTAGATAAAAATGGACAAAAGGACATTGTATTGTTTATGAACCCATACCTTGGAGGATCAGGCATAAAAAGATTCCAGTAAATGGCAACTCATTAATATTAATATCGTCTTTACTTGAAGGTGCTCATTGTATCTGTGATTCACCTGTTACTTTTCTAAAAAGATGTTTTTCCAAGGCAAGAACATGCAGGAAAAAGGGACCAACACAATCTTAAAAATTGCTCTAAAATTCCAACACGTAGTTTTTAAAAGACCTCCATTTGATGAAATAAGATAATATGATTCTAAAAACCTTATCTGTGACACAGGTCTGAAATCTTTCTGTCTGGCAACAGAGGTCTCTAAAAGGCTGATTGCTTGAGGCAGAAATTCCATTGCTCAGTATGGTAGGGAGAATTTCTGAAGTGGGCCTCAAGGATGTCCCGCCCTAACACCCAGCCCTTGTGACCACGAGGCTGTTTCCCGAGTGTGTTATGTGACACAGCTGACCCAAAGAGAGAGCGATTCTCCAGGTGGAACTCATCTAATCACAGGACCCTGAAAAGCAGAGTGCTTTCTCTGCCTGGCTGCAGAAGTCAGAAAGATTCAAAGTAGAGGCACGTCTCCGTGTGCTATGGCTGGCTTTGACCCTGGTGGAGACAGGGAGGAGGAATATAAGCAGCCTTAAGAAGCTGAGAGCGATCCTGGAGACTGTCAGCCATGAAACAGTGACTTCAGCCCTACAACTGCAAGGAATTGGATTCTGCCCACAGTTTGAATGAGTAGAACTGGGATCTTCCCAGAGGTCCTTTGCACAAGAGCCCCGCCGACCAACGCTTTGACTTCAACCTTCGGAGACCCTAAGTAGAGAACCCAGACAAGCCCGCCTGGACGTCTGACCCCCAGAACCGTGAGTTTATAAATGGGGGTTGTCTTCAGCTCCTAAGTTTGTGGTCATTTTTTACATTGCAATAGAAAACAGATATAACCAGGAAATACGTGACCGGAATATTTAATGTAGAAGGAACCTCAGAATGTATCTCGTGCACTGTTCCCTAGGCCAAAATCTCTAGACACAGGAAACAGTGGGAAACCACAAGCTATTCTAAACTTGTAAAATCTATGTTAAGTTGTATATTTATTATCAAACACTGCTGCACAGATGTACTTGATCCTGATGACCACCAAGTTTCTCTGTTTCCAGCCCCGCAAGAACGTAAGTACCAGTTGGGCAGGGATGCTCTTTTGTTCACCATTGTCCCCAGTACCAAGAAGATAACCTGATACCCACTGGGCACTTAATAAACACATAGAGAAAAAAACGAGTCAGGTTAGAATTATATCAAGTCAGTATTATAACAATTATTCAACTGTTGCTGATTATTTATGTTTTGAATTCATTAGAGAGATAATGAACTTACTTGTATTATACATGCAGTCAGATTAGCCAAATCATTCAAAATATAGGCTTCATGGGCGGGGAAAGTAATACAAAGGACTTGTTAGTCATTAATCTGTCTTCCAGGAAACGTGTGGTTTGTCCACACCCCACCGCTAAACATACAGATGAGGGAATTAGATTAAATAAGTCTGTAACTGTTAGCTAAACTGTGGTCCTGGCTCTAAATATTTGTGCTAAGAAGTTATTTCATCAAACAAAAAATCTTTCCAAATTTAAAACTGATAAGTGCTACTGCTAAATCAGCCATGTGAAGAGAGTGGAAACAGACTAAAAAAAGCAGGCTTCAGATTCACAGTTATTGGAACATGAACTCAGTTCAGTTTAATTGAACAAAACTCACTGAGCACTGACTATATATATGTAAGATAAATTAATATATTATGAAGATGAACACACATGCCTGGATCCTGGAGGAAATCTGGTGTAGGAAGGGAGCAAAGGCATAGACCCACATAAGTACTATACTAGGTAGAATGTGAGGGGAGCTGTCAGGGAGGTGCAAAGAGCCATGGGACCGAAACAGGAGGAGAGCTTACCTGAAGCTGGAAGGGACCGAAATGCTTCATGAAGGAAGCGTCATCTGGCACCCTTGCAATAATCAGTGAATGGAGTTTCCTCCAAAGTTTATTTACACTTTTTTTCAAAAGAGATGGCGCATTAGAAACTTGCCCCTTGAATTCTTGCCCCCTCTATGGCCTGAAATCTAAACAGAAGGAAAACCAGCTGTGGAGTTGCCATGCCTCAAAAATAAATAGGTGGAAACTTTTTAGACTAAAAGTTGCAGTCAGTCTGTATTTTCTTAGCACCCCCCACCCCCACCCCTTGGCTAATTCACTTGTCCCTCAGGTTTCTCTTAAACGCAGTGATGCTTAACTTTACCTTTTTAAAGCATTTTAAAATATGAAGAGATAATAGCATTAATATTCAGAAGGCTGCTTCATATCTGAGAGGAATAAAAAGCATCTCTAGCCACACCTGAAGCTGGTAGTTGTCTCTCCCCAGATCAGGGAATTCATCCTAGACTCTGCACTCTGTCACTTAGCTTCTATTCAAATGTTCATTTTACATTTGTGGAATGTTCCCGCAAACTTAAATACTGAATCAATTAAAAAGGGATGGCAAAAAATTACAAAGAACATCAGAAATAACATACCGTTTTAAAAAGCTACTCATTCATCTGAAACTGCATCAGTGGGGTTTAGTAATCTTGATTACATTGTCCTCTAGTGGTGACATGCGGGTATACACACCATAAACTTTGAGGCAGTCTTAGTCTCCATTGTACACTCAGCACTGAGGTCGGCTCTGAGAATACTGAGAAGTTAAGACATAGTTCCTACTTTTGTCGGTGTCTTGGTCAAGCGGTAGAGGCATTTAACCATAGCATGGTGTGAAAAGGTACTAAAGCAGAAGTACATAGAAAGATCCATAAGTATGCAGAGGAGAAAATAACTAAGTCCCCTTAAGTGTGTCTGGAAGGGCTTTTCAAACAAATTAAACTTGAGTAGCACTTTGAAAATGTATAGGAGTGTTCCAGATGTGTGTGTGTGTGTGTGTGTTGCTTCATGAGTGAAGGAGCAGCCCTGAGTAAAGGAAGCTAGTCCTTTATTAACTATTAAAATGCTTGATATGATCAGGTGATAGCTAGGTGCCTTTCATATGAGATTCAAATGTGCAGGAGCCTGTTGTTAAAATCCTGCTTCCCCATGTATACTCGTAAGAGCACTTCACAAACTTACTGCAGGTTGTATATGAGAAAGATTGGGACAAACTAATCAAGCAGGCATTTACATTACTGTCAAGATTTTGTTGGGAGTTCTCTGGTGGCCCAGTGCTTAAGGATCCAGCATTGTCACTGCCATGGCATGGGTTCAGTCCCTGGCCACCCGGGAACTTCCACATGTTGCAGGTGTGGCCAAAAAAATAAAAGTTTGCTCTGCTATGATTATATCTATCATGATTGTAACAATATGTACCACTATATGATACAATTTTTATAATAACTTGTAAATGATTGTGTTCTTAATAATACAGATTACTCTTAAAATACACACTATAGTTCCCATCCTCCTCCTCTTCCTGGATGTATAATACTGACTTTTTAAAAAAACATCTTGTTAAAAATTCCTATGTTCCTTAATTTGTGGGTAAAAAAATCAGATTGAAAAATACAGTTACCTAACTATCAGACTCCAGTGTTTTGTGGACTTGCTGACTTACTTTGTGGGTGTATCTTTTCCTTTTGCTGTGCTGAAAATGAAGCACCTTCCTGGCTTTTGGACTTCTAGTCAACCTTTTGTGCAAAGTCCTGGGCCAACCCAACTCTGCCACCATGGAGCTACATGCCTTAGGCAGTTTCAATTATCCATGATCCAAGATTCTTTGCTCCCCAAAAGCAGCATCTTGTCAGGGGCAAGCATGGGTTCTGAAGGCAGACAGTTTGGGACCAAATCCTAGCTCTGTTGCTTACTAGCTGTGTGATACTGGCAAGTATCTTGGTTGTACTGAGCTCCAGTTTCCTCATTTGTAAAAGGGAGATATTAACATGTACCCCCAGGATGGCTGGAGGGATTAGTAAGACTACATGGAAAGTGCTTGGCACCAAGAAAGTGATCAGTAAAGATTCATTCCCTTCCCAATATCCATTCACTGTAATAAGCATAAGCTCTTACTGACTCCTACTTAAATAGGAGCACAGTAAAACAACTTTTACATGGATTCCAGTTTGTGCAAACTACCTACCATCCAGAAAGGGTCTTAGCATTTGAAACACAATCTCATATGCCTCATCTCATTGAATCCTCACCCAACCCTGTGAGGGAGGGCATCTTGACATCTTTCACCTACTGTTCACTGAGAGTCTGCTCTGTGCCAAGTAAAATGCAGGGATTAAAGCACTCAACCCCCGCCTTCCGGAAAGCTCCTCAGTCAGGTGGGAGGAGGCAGGTGAGAAAACAGCTACAATTCGGCTCAGTAAGTGCTGTGATACGGGTGGAGGATGCTAAAGGGGCAAGGAGGAAGGGCACTTGGGGTGAATTTGGTCCTTGGGGTGAAGTGGGCAAGTAAAGTGAATTGGGAAGAATACATAAGAGTTTCTCTTGTGAAAAAAGAGAGAAAATATGTGTGAGGTTGGGGGGTAGGGAAAGTGGGAAGGTGAGGGAGAGGGTGGAGGAGGGGGGTGGGGGAAGGGGACTTCTCCAGAAAGAGGATTTGCAAATTCTGGAGGCTAGATGATGAAGTCCACACTTGTGATCAAATACATCTTCTAGGTCATCATATTTTGGTCCTTTGTTAATGTGTATGGTAGATGCAGTACTGTGAAATGAATGAGCTTTGTGCCCCAGGTAACTGAAATTTCTCAGAGCTGGTACCTCTCTCTGAGATAACTTAGCCATGTTCCAGTTAAAGATGAATCAAAATGATGAAGTGCCTGTGATTCTAACCTTAATCAGAGGAATAATAAATAATTGTCCATGGAGTCATGTGCTCAAACTATTTTATATACAGAGATATTCCTGTGATGTGTTTTTCCATAATGAAACCCATGCATTTTGGTTTTTTTTTCTTTTTGTATATACCACATTTTTTTTTATCAGTTGATAGGCATTGGTTTGCTTTTCCTGTGGAGCTATTAAGAATAATGCTGGTATGAGCATTTGTATACAAGTCTTTATGTTCAAAAGGAATTTTTTATTTTATGATTTTTATTTTTTCCATCATAGTTGATTTACAATGTTCTGTCAATTTCTGCTGTAAAGTGACCCAGTCACACACATATATATATATATGCATTCTTTTTCTCACATTATCCTCCATTGTGTTCTATCACAAGTGACTAGGTATAGATCCCTGTGCTATTCAGCAGGATCTCATCGCTTATCTACTCCAAATGCAATCGTTTGCATCCATTAACCATAGACTCCCGGCCATCCCATTCCCTCCCCCTTGGCAACTACAAGTCTGTTCTTCAAGTTCATGAGTTTCTTTTCTGTGGAAAGGTTCATTTGTGCCATATATTAGATTCCAGATATAAGTGATAATCACATGTTATTTGTATTTTATTTTCTGACTTACTTCACTTAGTATGAGAGTCTGTAGTTCTGTTCTTGTTGCTGCAAATGGCATTATTTTGTTCTTTTTATGGCTGAGTAGTATTCCACTGTGTGTGTGTGTGTGTGTGTGTGTGTGTGTGTATAATCTCCTTAATCCATTCATCTGTCAATGAACATTTAGGTTGTTTCCATGTCTTGGCTATTGTGAATAGTACTGCAGTGAACATATAGGTACATGTATCTTTTTGAATGAAAGTTTTGTCAGGATATATGCTCAAGAGCAGAAACCCATGCATTTTTTAGATGATGAAAATTACCTTACAAAGTTGGTTAGCTAACGATAAGACTTATTCATTCACTCCACCATTGCCCATTCTATCTTAGCAACCCAGCTCTTCAGCGGATGAGGGCATCTTAGATTGACTTCTCCTTTTGCTTAGCTGGCAAGGGAGCATTCAAAAGTCAGAATGGCGGTAGTGAGGGAAATGAACACACACAGCAGCATGAGGAGCAGGCTCCCAGGCCACTGTGGTGATGGAGTTGTGCTGTGAGATATGCAGCAAGTTTTGTCCCTCCCTAACTTGGGCAGAGATGAATTCACTTTTCCAGCCTTGGTTTCTGGTATGAACAACCAAACGTTTGCATTTTTAGAGTATTTTTTTGGGGGTGTGTGAATATTTACAGTGTATAGAACTTTTCCTCCAAGGATAATTTTAGCATTAAAAATGCATCATATTGGAGTTCCCGTTGTGGCTCAGTGGTTAATGAATCCGACTAAGAACCATGAGGTTGCGGGTTCGATCCCTGGCCTTGCTCAGTGGGTTAAGGATCCAGTGTTGCCGTGAGCTGTGGTGTAGGTCGCAGACGCGGCTCGGATCCTGTGTTGCTGTGGATCTGGTGTAGGCCGGCGGCTACAGCTCCAATTCAGCCTCTAGCCTGGGAACCTCCATATGCCACAGAAGTGGCCCAAGAAATGGAAAAAAGACAGAAAAAAAATTAAGCATTATATTATTTCAAATCCTGGCAAAATGTCAAAATATGAGTGGGTAACTTAGGATGGGTCTATTCTCAAGAAATAACAATCTTGTCAGTACAATCCAAGAGACCTAGAAAAGGATTTACACACACTCCTTCACTTCCCCAAAATTGAAATTGATTTAACGCATTGAGTTAAGTTACCTGGGTGTTTCTTTTAAATGCCAAAGAATAAATTTCCTTCAGCAGTAAAGACAAACATCTCTTACCCACAGAAAAAGAGGGCAGAGAGTTTGCCTGGAACAGGTATTTTCAGAGAATTACTATTGCAAATGCAACCCCCATCCCCAATAGACCACTCTCCTCTCTCTCTCCTGGGGCCTTTCTTCCCAGAACACCAAAATCAACAAGGCAGTTAAGGTAGAGATTTAGGGTGTACAGCAATCACCCTGTGTGGTTCCAGAATATACATTTGCAAGGGCAAAATGAAACACCCCCAGAGAATAACTACACATTTGCACGTATAATTACTCCTATTTGCCTGCATGCCCCATTCCTTTTAATTTCTCCTCCTACCTCCCAAGTTCTGAGAAAGAAATAAAAGTTGTATTTTTCTGTGTACAATATCCTCCCAGGTGGGTTGCCATTGTCCTTAGTAGTGGGTAAATTTTCAGACTTGAAGTGACTGCTCTTTTCTGTGTATTTCGTGGAGTCCAAAATAATACAAGCGCTCAATGTAATATTTCTGTTCACTTAGATGAGCGAAGTTAATCACTGACAGAGACTGGTTTAACTTGGAGGGTTTTCATTTCTAAAATATAGGAGAAAGTAGATTATCTTCAAAATTTTGAAAACTCATCTCTTCTTTTGGCCTCAGTTCCTGACATCGATGTAATAATAAAAATTACTCATAATCCCACAGTATAATCATTGCCAACACACATGTATGTCCTTTATTTGTGTATAACATAATGTGTGTGTGTGTGTCTGTGTGTGTGTAAATTCTATGCTGAGTGACCCACATCAGGAGGCCAAGATGAGGTGTTGCCGCAGAAACTCGACCTCTGTCCACTCGTGCCAAATAGAAATGTGGAGACGGAGTTTGGGTGAAGAAGAAAAAAAGATAGCTTCTATTGCTTTGCCAGGCAAAGGAGGCCACAGCAGGCTACTGCTTTAAAGACTGTGCCTCCATTGTGAAGAATTGTAGGGAGTTTTATAGTAAAAAGGAGAAAAACGGGTTTTCAGATAGGAATAATGATTGGGACAAACATGCGTTCTTGTTTTTTTTGGAGGAATCTGTCATCAAAGCTGGCATCAGGAGACCTCTGTATGATCACGGTGGTGGTCTTCTGGGTTATTGCCTAGAATAACGGTACTTGCAAAAAGGGCATATTGATCAGAGATTAAAACAAGCTAGGAACGTTCCTGAAAAACATCACGTGCTAATGATCTTTAACCCACAGGCAATTGTGCTCAGGGTGCCTAATCTTTAGCTTATAGGTGATTGTGTTTAGGGTACAATTAAGCCAGGGAGAAGGACAAGGAAGGATTCCAAACTGTCTAGTTTTAAAGTGTTAATTTCTAAAAGAAGCATAAGGAAAAGAACTTTTCTCTTAGGTGTATAAGATGCCTATATTATTATGTGTATCCCTTGAGATGGAACCAGGACCCAAGGCTATACTATTGTTTCTTGACTGTTCCTCTCTTGTCTCTGCATCCCCTTCCTTCCCTGATCAGCAGGTGCCAGAACCTGCCCCTTGGAACTCATTCAAGGTCATGGAGGCTGAATGAGACCCATTTCCTAAATCAAGAAATGGGGAACACAGAAAGGCTTTTGTGCCCAGGAGCCTCACAGGGCCCTGCTCAGTTACAGTGTCACCAGATGAGGGCTGTGAGTTTGTCAAGATGCAGCTTTTCTGGGGTCTTAGCTGAGGTGGAGGGCCAGTAATGCTCTATACATGACAGGTCCTACAGATTTATAGTAAAAAATCAATAGAAATAAGCAAAATACACAGAAGCACACTAGAACTAGAAAGAAAAGCCTCTTCCTTGTACAATGTCCCTCCTATGGCCTGTGCTGATAAACCTTAACACTGTGTGACAAGGGGAAGATGCTCGAAGGGTCCCTCTGCATTATCACAGAGCAGGTGATGAAGAGCGTATCTGGGACTGAGAGGCAATAAACTGATAACTGACCCAGTCCCCCAAGCAAAGAAAAGCTTTTTCCTGAGTTCTTTGTAGAGGCCCACCCACGGCAGGTGATCTGGCCATCTAGTTTAGTAGGATTACAGGCCACGTGATGTGAACCCCTTGGACTTCCCTTCCCTCTGCCCTCTGCCTCAATTTTTTTTTCTTTTTCTTTCTTTCTTTTTTTTTTTTTTTTTTTTTTTGGTGCATCTTTGAGGAAAAAATGCTGCTTGCATTGCTTTCCACAGCCCTGTGAGTGGTCACTGGATAGGATCTTGCCCTCTGGCTGTAGCTGATACAGTCTGACTCCAAGCCAGACTTTTCACTGGCCAACCTGGGTCTCCCTTTGCAAAAATAAAAAGCACAAAGATGGCAACACATGTCCATATACAGACTTGAACTGCCAACTGCTGTGGGGTCAGGTGGGACCTAACAGTCTGGGCCACATGCTGGGGAAGCAGAGTGGAAGGAGGAGGTGAGGGAAGTGGGCGGAGAGCGGGAATGGGAAGTCTGTGACCCCAAAGTGAACAGGAGGGAGGGGCTCTCTTCCAAGTCATTTTCCAGTTCCTGTGAGGTGCTGCATCCAAACTGAGGTTCTAGACAATTTCCTTGAATCCCATCAGTACCACTAGTTTTTTACCCATGCTGGTTTTAATGGGTATACATTTAATGGGTGAACATTTGGCCTCTTTCTAGGCCCAGGTGTCCTCTTGGTGCCATGGATATTTAGGGTGAGATAATTCCTTGCTGTTGGAGCGAAGGTGGGTGGGCTGTCCTGTGCATTGTGGGATGCTTAGCAGCTTCTCTGAACTCTACTCACTAGATGGCAATAGTCCCCCCCCACCTTTCATGACGATAGAAAATGTCTCCAAACAGCATTAAGAGTCCCCTGAGGGGCAAAATCAGCCAGAGCTGAGAATACCTGTTCTAGGCCAATCTCTGCCAGGGATCTCAATGCTGGTCCCCTATTACCCCTAAGACAGGCCACATCAGTGCCTTTCCTTTGACCTGTAAACTTGCTCCAAACCCCTATCCTTCCTTGGCCCAATTTTTCTCAGCAGGTACTCTTTCTCTCCTTCCCTTTAAGTTTGAACTGGACTTGTAAACAAAGGGCAGCAATCCTCAGCCTCAACTAGTCTGATTTCCCCTGTAGGAATCTCTAAGACTTAAAGTCACTAATGACCTCTTTCTATATTAGATCCAATGTACTCATGGGGCCTCACCTTTATCCTGCAACCTGTGCTCTACCATTCCTGTCTATTCACCTTCAGTCTTAGATTAGCTGAACAGGAGTTGGTGAAGAAATCAATACTCTGATACCCACATGCAGCAGGCTTATAACCTTACTGGTATATCAAAATGTACCCACAGGAGTTCCCACTGTAGCACAGCAGAAACAAATCCAGCTAGTATCCATGAGGATGTGGGTTAGATTCCTGGCCTTGCTCAGTGGCTGGAGGATATGACATTGCTCTGAGCTATGGTATAGGTTTAAGATGCAGCTTGGATCCCATGTTGCTATGGTGTAACCCTAGCAGCTGTAGCTCCAATTTGACCTCTAGCCTGGGAGCTTCCATAGGCCACAGGTGCAGCCCTAAAAAGCAAAAAATAAAAAAATGTACCCACAAAACAACTGGAAAATCACTAAAGGAAAATATAATAAAATTCTCAATTGAATGTCACCAAAGATCAAATAAAGGAAAGAAATGAGAGAATAAATTAATCAACAATATTAAACAATTATGACATGCTTATGCCCATTCCTTATGTTATAGGGAATAGAGGAAAAAACATATTTGCTTATTAGAAGTTTACATTCTAATTAAAAATCCAGTGCATATACATTTGAAAGAATAAGATAGTATATAATAGATTCATTTTGTAGTGTATAGATAAACAAATATTACACAAACTTGGCAAAAGACCAGCATCAGATTATATCATATGAATATGCTATTTTTATCATTCTTAGGGGACAGCCACGTAACAATGACCATTTATTGAGTATATATTATACCAGGCTATGTGTAGAGAATTCGATATTATTTGCTTTGCTCTACATAGGATGAATTTTTTTTTTTTTTTTTTTTTTTGTCTTTTGTTGTTGTTGCTATCTCTTGGGCCGCTTCCGCAGCACATGGAGGTTCCCAGGCTAGGGGTTGAATCGGAGCTGTAGCCACCGGCCTACGCCAGAGCCACAGCAACGCGGGATCCGAGCCGCGTCTGCAACCTACACCACTGCTCACGGCAACGCCGGATCCTTAACCCACTGAGCAAGGGCAGGGACCGAACCCGCAACCTCATGGTTCCTAGTCGGATTCGTTAACCACTGCGCCACAACGGGAACTCCCTAGGATGAATATTGAAAGGGATTTTTCCTGGGGCCTTGGACTTTTAGATAAGGTCTCCAAAGCTGAAAACAGTGGATGATAATTAGCCCTGTATTTAAAAGAAGATCAGTGTAGTTGAGTTACAATAGTGTGTTAGTTTCACGTGCAGCATAGTGGTTCAGTATTTTTTTGCTGAAAAGAAATACATATATATATATTATATATATGTATAATGGTATAATTCCCTGTGCTATATCGTAATTCCTTCTTGCTTTTCTATTTTCTATATAGTAGTCTGTAGTATCTGTTAGTCCTCCCTAATTTGTCCCTCCCTCCTTCTCTCTCCCCTTTGTAAACCACAAATTTATCTTCTATGTCCATGAGTCTGTTTTGCATACACTTTCATTTATATTACTTATTAGATTCCACATAAGTGATATCATATAGCATTTGTCTTTCTCCGTCTGACTTCTTTCACTAAGCATAATGTTCTCTAGGTCCATCCACATTGCTGCAAATGGCAGTATTTTGTTCTTTGTCAGTAGCCCAGATTTTTAATTGGAGTTGTTAGACACCTCTGCATGACTGGCTGAGAGGTTGCCAAACCGGTCTTTCGTCCCTCACTGCCATTACCCATCCATAGCCTTTGTCAAGAGAAGTCAGGAAGAGAGAGAGGGCTGAAAATATACTGAGGCAGAAGAGTTACCAACTTCTTGACCTAGAGCTAAGCTCTGTGCTTCACCTTACCTAAGCGAGGTGAAGTACCACCCGAGAATGATTGAGGTGCTGCAACAGGAGGAGATTGGCACCTGCTACTTCAGCTGGCTGCTAGCTGAAATGCTTTTTGCTTGGAGATCCTTAAAGGGGAAAGGAGGCTGGGCTGGAGCTGCCCATGAGGGCAGGGAGAGAGGAGAGAGTGGGAAGGTGACAGCTTGAATGCCTGGCAGGCCAGGCAAAGATACACAAGGTTTATCTGAGCCAGTTAGATGTTGGGAAGAAAAATGGGCTCCTTCCATTGTTATGAGACGTGACTGAAATGAAAAGGCCCTCCTTCTAAGGAGAGACACACATTTAAAAGGGCTAGGGTGCGTGTGTTGCTGGGCACAGGACTGAGAGGCCAGTGGGGAATGTGTCCTCTGTTGTAGGGACCCGTGCAATACAGAGGTCCTTGAGGAACTTCCAAAGAATCTTTGACCCTCGCACAAGAGCCAGGCTTCAGTCCTCTGTCGTGACAAAGGCATCAGTGTCTAAGAGAGTGCTACCCAAAGTGAAAAGTGCTACTTTTCTATTTCTCTCTTTTCCCCTGACTCTGGAAGACCCAGAAGCAGGCAAAAGAGGAAGATTAAGAAGTAATGAACAGGTCCCTGAGCTGAGTCAAGCAAGCTGAGATAGTGAAAAGGGTGGGAGTAGAGCAGAAGCTTTTATGTTTTGGGATTAGATGGGACTTTTTTAATACTTGGAAATAAGGCTTGTCTTTATAACTCAAAGTTTCCTGAAGCCTCTTGTTCAAAGACCAGGAAGGGAGAGTTGATATAACATGATGGAAGGCTGGAGGAAAAGAAAACCATTTCCCATTTCTCCCTCATCAACTTCAGCTAACAAACTGGTTGAAAGTACAAAAACCCTGTGAAGTATGATTATTGTCCAATAACACTGCAGTTCCAAGAAGTTACCTGCCCGAGCCCACATGGCTTGGAAGTGGTCTCAAAGCTGGAAAACTAGGGAGTTGCCATCAGGGCTGAGCATAAATGAATCTGACTAGCATCCATGAGAATGTAGGTTTGATCCTTGGCCTTGCTCAGTGGGTTAAGGATGTGAGCTGTTGTGTAGGTCACAGACACAGCTCAGATCCCATGTTGCTGTGGCTATAGCTCCGATTCAACCCCTAGCATGGGAACCTCTATATACCCCAGTGCAGCTCTAAAAAGACCAAAAAAAAAAAAAAAAAAAAAAAAAAACCTGGAAAACTGGGACAGTCTGTCCAGAGCCTTCTTACTGTATCCCAACTGCCCACTTGAAACAGAGCGAGGCCTCATTTTAAGAAGAGGCAGAATTTTGAAAAGGCTACAGGTGAGGGCACTGTAGGCAGATAGGAGTTTGAAGCCTTGGGATACTGAACTAAGCTGGGTCTGAATGCAGAGAGAAGGGTGCTAAAGGGAGGCCAGGTATAGTATAGCTGGGTGATAAAATCTGGGAAGGGCTGCCTGGGTCTGATGGTCCTCCTGGTAATCCCAGCCAGCAAGTGAGATGATGAAAGCCATGAATAAGCACTCTAGTGGGGCTGAGAGAAGACAACACACAAATCAGATCCTCTCAATAGCCAGGAGGTGAGATAATGAGAATTAGAACAATTAGAACGGTAATGGTGGCAACAGAAATTGGCAGAACATAAGGACCAATTTGATGGAGGGAATAAAGAGGAGGCTTAAATAACAGGTCACTGAAGAAAAGAAGCTGTTGGGGGCCATCCCTAATCTATCATGGCAAATAGCTTGAAGGGCAATCTGTCAGTTACCACTGCTATTAAGAGCCCAAAACTGCCAGGGAAAGAGAATTGGTCTAATTTAGTTTAGTCTTTCTTCTGTGCTGTTGCTTGACTGGCGATGCAATGTGAATGCTCATGCATGTGGTTCAGGGTATTCACAGTGACATCAGCCAGGAAAGCCAGCTGGCTGGCAAGACACAGCACAGGGTGACATGCAATGGAGTGAATTGAACACAGTGGAGCGTCTGGCTTTAACCCTGTAGGCAGATAAGGTTTTCCCTTCTCCTTCCCCAGGGACATGGCAGGCAGCCAGCTCCTCTAGGTCAGGAGGCACTAAGCAAGGGTAGCAGAAAGGGTCTATGGTCCACCAGATTGCTCCACCAGCAGGGATTGGGAACGGTAGCTCCATCCTAGAGGAGAATGAAGAACAGAAAAGCAGACAGATTAGAATGATTGACAACACAGAGCCAAAGCTGAAGAATGGAAGAGAGGAGATGACAGAGAGAGAGAGGGGGAAGGAGAGGAGGGATTTGGAAAACTAGAGGTGGTAGGGAGTCAGAAGCACTGGGAAGAAAGCGGTGGGACTCTCCAGAGCCCTCGGAGAGGGCGACGGTGGCAGCGTGGGTGGCCCTGGGCATTGGGAACAAAGGCTGGGTGGGGGTGGAGCTCAGAGCTGGGTAGATGCTATTAGGATTAGAGCAGATGGTTCAAGCAGGAAGTTACTGTTCTGAACATTCTTCTGGACGTGTCAGTGCGTGAGGAGATTGATCAGCTGACAGTGAGGCTCTGTTTTTGTCTGGAATGCCAGAAAACCGTTTTTGTCTGTACTGCAAGAGGAGAAGCTCTGCTTTTCAGGAGTGACCCATAGTAAGCAAAGCCACAGAAAGAAAAGTATAAGTGGATACCAATCTATTGATTTATAATGAGAAAGACAGCTGTTCATAGAGCAGCTTCATGTCAGCAGCTCTGCAGCTTCCCTGCCTGCAGTCAAGTGACAAGGGGAGTCAAATTATGGCCTGAAGCTTATAGACGAGCCCACAACCAGAACTAGGGTAGTTTGCTGCATCATTCACAGCTGCCATGCAGCCAGCACAGAAAGACTGTTCCCTTGCAGCACTTAAAGGACCTCAGCAACATTAGGTGCTTTAAATTCCACCCCCCCCCCACTTTTTAAAAATCATCTAAACCATAGTTTCTCAAAGTCTGGTCTAAAAACACCTGCATTCCGAAGCTGGATTGCATATTCATGGTAGTAAAATGTTATTGTTATATATATAGGTGGGGTAATATAACTGCAGGGGTTTGTTGTTGTTGTTGCTTATTCAGATACATACAATTGAAATTATAGATGAAGTGATATGATGCTTGGGATTCATTTCAGAATAATTCAGGGCCAGAGAGAGTGCTGGGAGAGGTGGGTGGGAATATAGATAAGATTGGCTGTGAGTTGATAATTGTTGAAGTTAAGTGCCAGGCAGGTCAAGATTCATTATGCTATCCTTTCTACCTTTGTATATGTATATGTTTTATACAATAAAAACAAAATAGATTTTTACAAACAAAACAAATTGAAGATAATAATACCAATCACAAGAGCAGAGCTGACAACTTCTTCCTACTATTAGCATTTTGTCAGCCATCCAATGAGATAAAACAATGATAGACAAAGACCATATGATATCACTTATGTAGAGAATCTAAAATATGGCACAAATGAACTTACCTACAGAACAGAAACACATTCAGGGAGAGCAGACTTGTGGTTGCCTAGGGGGAGGGGGTGGGATGGACTGGGAGTTTGGGGTTGGTAAATGCAAACTATGACATTTAGAATGGATAACCAATGAGGGCCTACTGTACAATACAGGGAACTATATCTAGTCTCTTGGGGTAGAACAGGATGGATGATAGTATGAGAAAAAGAATGTATGTGTATAACTGGGCCACTCTGCTCTGCAGCAGAAATTGACACAGCACTGTAAATCAACTATAATACAAATAAGAGAAAAAAATGTTCTATCTACCTGTGAGAAATGACATTACATGACTTTTAGTCTCTCTTGATGAATGAAGAGAAAATTTACATTAAAAAAGAAACAATGATAGTCTGATTAGAGCTGACACAAAGTTGGGGGAAATCTCTGAGTTACTAAGACCATTTGAAATATTTCTAAGGATAAACCCTCAATTAACTGCATGTTGTGCCTCAAGACATTAGCCAGTGCTCAAAGATCAAAACCTCAGTTTTCTATATTTTGCCAGTTTTTAAAATCACTTGACTGAAAAAAAAAAAAACAGACAAAATATATGAAAGAGTGGTTTCCAGACATTGGAGGACAAGCAGAACATGATCCCTGAAAGAAGGGAAACAAATGAAGTGAGTGCTGTGATTACCCCAGCTTACTGCTCAGAGATTTCCCAGGGCCAAGACGTGGGGAAGGAAATCCCAAATAGCCTGGAAGGCACCCTGTGTTCAGGAGAAGGATTTGAGAAGTTAGAGGAGCCAAAGTAGCCAGAGCCAGAGGGAAAAGTACTGAAGAGAGGAGCATCATGGAGACAGAGCTCTGGAAATTGACAGAAGAGTTCTTTTGCACTTCAGCTGAAAGCTAATTGGCACATGCGTGTAAGGAAATTACCTGAGACCACCAGAAAGGAACAGAGAAAACAATTCTTGGATATCTCACAAGGCTTAGAACAACTCACCTTCCCCATGGTCAGAGCAGAGAAATTTATTAATACATGGGACATCTGAGTGCTAGGTAGAACAGTCAGAATGGTGTTGTTTTAAGTAAAGGAACCAAAACTGCCCTAGAATATTGTTTCTCAATCTTGCCACTATTGACATTTGGGGCTAAATAATTCTTTTTCTTGGGGGTTGGCTGTCCTCTGCATTTTAGGATGTTTAGAAGAATCCCTAGACACTAACTGAGAGATACCAGTAGTACTCTCACTCCTGTAGTTGTGACAACTGAAAGTTTTTCCATACATAGCCAAATGTCCCCTTCCCATAGGGTCAAAATTGTCCCTGGTTGAGATGAGTTCCTGGGACTAAAAGCTTCTCTGGTCCTGCCTAATGGAGCTTAGAATTAAGCTACAAAAGAAACAATTTCTAAGGTATTCCACTGCATCTCAGGAAAAAGTTTAGGAGTACTGAAAAGAACACAAACAATCCAGTATGCCAAAATACAAAATTCATCTTGTCTAGCACCCAGCCAAAATTCTAGACAGGCAAACAAACAAACAAAACAAAAAACTAGGCAGGAAAAAAAACAGGAATGATAACCCACAATGAGGAGGAAATGTAATAAATCAGAGACAGATTCAGAAATAATACAGATGATAGATCAAGGAACAAGAATGTTAAAATAGCTACAATTAATATATTCTATATATTCAAGTTGTACAGAGAAACACAGTTTTAGAAAAGATGTAGGTGATAGGAAAAACCCTTATTGACCTTCTAGAGATAAAGACAAGAGCTAAAATGAAAACACACTGAATAGTACTAATGGTAGATTAGATACTTCAGAAGAAAAAAATTAGTGAACTTGAAAACATAGCATGGAAATTATTCCACTAAAACACTAAAGAGCATGGGAGCTTTGGGCTAGATGTCTGGGGCCTAATATAGACATAGAGTTTCAAAAGAAGAGGAAAGACTAGGGACAAAGACAAAGAAATAATGGTTGAAATTATTCCAGATTTTATGAAAACTATATGTCTACAGTTTGAAGAATCCCAACTACAGAAGGGGGCAGGCATCAAAAATAAAAGAGGCTACAACTCTATTGTCTGCAAAAAGAAGACCATTGGAGTTCCCGTCGTGGTGCAGTGGTTAACAAATCCGACTATGAACCATGAGGTTGTGGGTTCCGTCCCTGAGCTTGCTCAGTGGGTTGATGATCTGGTGTTGCCGTGAGCTGTGGTGTAGGTTGCAGATGTGGCTCGGATCCCACATTGCTGTGGCTCTGGCATAGGCCGGTGGCTACAGCTCCGATTCAACCCCTAGCCTGGGAACCTCCATATGCCACGGGAGCGGCCCAAGAAATAGCAAGAAGACAAAAAAAACAAAACAAAACAAAAAAAAAAACCATGCCAAAAACCTATAAAAGTGAAAAGGCAGAGAACTATACCTCAGATAAGGAAACAACAAGAACAAAACACCAGAAAAACAGCTAAGTGATCTGGAGGTTATCAGCCACCAGGAAAAAGACTTTAGACTGATGATGCTGAAGACGATGCAAGACATTGGAAATAAACTGGAGGCAAAGACTGATAATTTACAGCAAACACTGAGAAAAGAAATACAAGATTTAAAACTTTAGCAAGCAGAGATGCAAAATATAATAACTGAAATAAAAAGTTCATTAGAAGCCACCAACAGCAGAATACAGGAGGCAGAAGAATGAAGTGGAGGACAGACTAGTGGAAATCACTGATTCAGAATAGAAAAAAGAAAAAACATTGAAAAGAAATGAAGGCAGTCTCAGAGAACTCCAGGACAATGTTAAATGCACCAACGTCTGTATTATAGATGATGCCAGAAGGAGGAGAGAGAAAAAGGGACAGAAAAAATATTCAAAGAGATAATAGCCAAAAACTTCCCTAACAAGGGAAAGGAACCACTCACTCAAATCCAGGAAGCACAATGAGTACCATATAAAATAAACCCAAGGAGGAACACCCCAAGACACATATTAATCAAAATGACCAAAATTAAAGACAAAGAGAAAATCTTGAAAGCAGCTAGGGAAAAGAAACAAATAACATACAAGGGAACCCTGATAAGGTTATCAGCAGAAACTCTGCAGGAGAGGGTGACATGATATACTTAACATGATGAAAGGAAAAAAACCTCCAGACAAGATTTCTTTACCCAGCAAGACTCTCATTCAGATTTGAAGGAGAAATGAAAAGCTTTACAGACAAGCAAAAGCTAAGAGAATTCAGCAACACTAAACCAGCTCTACAACAAATACTAAAGGAACTTGTTTGGGCAGAAAACAAAAGGCCACAACTAGAAACAAAAATACCGCAAATGACAAGGCTCACCAGTAAAGGCATACATATGGTAAAGGGAGGATATCATCCACTCACAAATATGCTACCCAAATCAGAAATCATGAGAAGGGTGTAAATGCAGGTGCACATGCAATTAAGAGACTAACAACTTAAAACAATCTCATATATATACTCCTATATCAAAACTTCAGTGTAACTGCAAATAAACAATCTATGATTGATCACAAAAATCAATTCAAATACAATACTAAAGATAGTCATCAAACCACAAGAGGAGAGAACAGAAAAAGGCAAGAAAAAAGCAACAAAAACAAATCCAAAACAGTTAATAAAATGGCAATAAGGAGAGTTCCCGTCGTGGCGCAGTGGTTAACGAATCCAACTAGGAACCATGAGGTTGCGGGTTCAGTCCCTGCCCTTGCTCAGTGGGTTGATGATCTGGCGTTGCCGTGAGCTGTGGTGTAGGTTGCAGACACGGCTCGGATCCCGCGTTGCTGTGGCTCTGGCGTAGGCCGGTGGCTACAGCTCCGATTCGACCCCTAGCCTGGGAACCTCCATATGCCGTGGGAGTGGCCCAAAGAAATAGCAAAAAGACAAAAAAAAAAAAAAGCTGGGGTATCAATACTCATATCATACAAAATAACTCTGAAAATAAAGAATATTTTAAGAGACAAAGGGTCAATCCAAGAAGAAGATATAACAGTTTTAAATATCTATGCACCCAACATAGGATCACAAAAATATATAAAGCAACTGCTAACAACCTTAAAAGGAGAAATTGATAATAACACAGTAGTAGTGGGGAACTTTAACACAACACTTACAGCAATGGACAGGTCATCCAGACAGAAAATCAATAAGGAAACACAGGCCCTGAATGAGGCATTAGACCAGATGGACTTAATAGATATTTATAGGCTATTCCATCTGAAATAAACAGAATACAAATTATTCTCAAGTGCACATGGAACATTCTCCAATATTGATCACATCCTGGCCTACAAATCAAGCCTTAGTAACTCTAAGAAAATTGAAATCATATCAAGCATCTTTTCCGACCATAATGCTATACAACTGGAAATCAACAACAAGCAAAAAACTGCAAAAAATGCAAACACGTGGAGACTCAACAACATGCTACTAAACAACCAATGGATCACTGAAGAAATCAAAGAGGAAATTAAAAAATACCTAGAAGCAAATGACAATAAAGATTCAACACCCCAAAAACCTATGGGATGCAGCAAAAGCAGTTCTAAGAGGGAAGTTTATAGTAATACAAGCCTACCTCAGGAAACAAGAAAAAGCTCAAACAACCTAACTTCACATCTAAAGAAGCTAGAGAAAGAACAGACAAGACCTAAAATTAGTAGAAGGAAAGAAATCAGAGAGATCAGAATAGAAGTCAGTGAAATAGGAACAAAGAAAACCATAGAAAAGATCAATGAAACGAAAAGCTGGTTCTTTGAAAAGATCAACAAAATTGATAAACCCTTAGCCAGACTTATCAGGAAAAAAAGAGAGAGGACTCAAATCAATAAAATTAAAAATGAAAAAGAAGTAACAGCAGACATCATGGAAACACAAAGGATCATAAGAGACTACTGTATGCCACTATATGCCAATAAAATGGAAAGTCTAGAAAAAATGGACAAATTCCTAGAAAAGTACAATCTTCTAAGACAAAACCAAGATGAAATAGATTAATGGACCAATCACATGTACTGAAGTTGAAACTATGATTAAAAAACTTCCAACAAACAAAAGTCCAGGACCAGATGGCTTCACAGGTGAATGCTATCAAACATTTAGAGAAGAACTAACACCTATCCTTCTGAAACTATTCCAAAAAATTGCAGAGGAAGGAACACTGCCAAACTCATTCTATGAGGCCACCATCACCCTGATACCAAAACCAGACAAAGATAGCACAAAAAAAGAAAATTACAGGCCAATTTCACTGATGAACATAGATGCAAAAACCCTCAATGAAATACTAGCAAGCCAAATCCAAGCATACATTAAAAGGATTGTACATCATGATAAAGTGGGATTTATCCCAGGGGTGCAAGGTTTCTTCAATACCTGCAAATCAATCAGTGTGATACACCACATTAACAAACAGAAGAACAAAAACCATATGATCCTCAGTAGATGCAGAAAAAGCCTTTGACAAAATCCAATACTCATTTCTGATAAAAATCCTTAAGAAAGTGGGCATAGCAGGAACCTACCTCAACATAATAAAGGCCATATATAACAAACCCAGAGCTAACATCATTCTCAATGGTGAGAAGCTGAAAGAATTCCTGCTGAGATCAGGAGCAAGACAAGGATGTCCACTCTCGCCACTACTCATCAACATGGTTTTGGAAGTCCTAGCCACAGCAACAGAGAAGTAAAAGAGGAAAAAGGAATCCAAATTGGAAAGGAAGTAGTAAAACTATCACTATTTGTAGATGACATGATACTAGAGAATCCTAAAGAAGCTACCAGAAAACTTTTAGAGTTCATCCATGAATTTGGCAAAGTCATAGGATACAAAATTAATACACCAAAATTGCCTGCATTTCTATATACTAACAATGAAAGGTCAGAAAGAGAAATTAGGGAGGCAATCCCGTTTATCATCACATCCAAAAGAATAAAATACTTAGGAATAATCCTACCTAAAGAGACAAAGGGCCTGTAGTCTGAAAACTATAAGCCACTGATGAAAGAAATCAAAGATGACACAAATAGATGGAAAGACATACCAGGCTCTTGGATTGGAAGAGTCAATATTATCAAAATGACTATACTACCCAAGGCAATCTACAGATTCAATGCAATCCGTATTGAATTACCAAGGACATTTTTTACAGAATTCGAACAAAATATTTTAAAGTTTGTTTGGAAGCACAAAAGACCCAGAATAGCCAAAGATATCCTGAAAAAGAAAAATGGAGCTGGAGGAATCAGGCTCCCTGCCTTCAGACTATACTACAAAGCAACAATCATCACAACTGTATGGTCCTGGCACAAAGACAGAAATATAGATCAGTGGAACAGGATAGAAAGTCCAGAATTAAACCCATGTACCTACAGTTAACTAATGTATGACAAAGAAGGCAAGAATACACAATAGAGAAAAGACAGCTTGTTCAGTAAGTGGTGCTGGGGAAACTGGACAGCCACATGGAAAAGCGTGAAACTAGAACACTTCCTAATACCATACGAAAAATAAACTCCAAATGGATTAAAGGCCTCAATATAAGACCAGACGCTATAAAACTCTTAGAGGAAAACTTAGGCCAAACACTCTATGACATAAATGACAGCAATATTTTCTCAGAACTACCTCCTAGAATAATGACAATAAAAACAAAAATGAACAAATGGGACTTAATTAAACTTAAATTTTTCTGCACAACAAAGGAAACCTAAACAAAATGAAAACCCATAGAATGGGAGAAAATATTTGCAAATGAAGTGACTGACAAGGGGTTAATCTCCAAAATTTATAAACACCTCCTACAGCTCAATACCAAAAAAAAAAAAAAAAAAAAAAAAAAAAAAAAAAAAACCACCACCACCAACAAAAAACCCCATCAAAAAATGGGCAGAACATCTAAACAAACAATTCTCCAAAGAAGACATACAGGATGGCCAAAAACCACATGAAAAGATGTTCAGCATCTTTCATTATTAGAGAAATGCAAATCAAATCAAAACTAGTATGAGGTACCACCTTACACTGGCCAGAATGGCTATCATCAAAAAGTCTACAAAAAAATAAGTGTTGGAGAAGGCATGGAGAAAAGGGAACCCTATTACACTATTACATTTTTGGAATGTAAATTGGTGCAACCACTTTGGAAAACAGTACGGAGATTCCTCAGAAAACTAAAAATAGAATTACTGTTTAATCTAGCATTACCGTTTAATCCACAGTCCCACTCCTGTGCATCTATCCAGAGAAAACCATGACTCGAATAGGCACATGTACTCCAGTGTTAATTGCAGCACTCTATGTAATAGCCAATACATGGAAAAAACCTAAATGTCCATCCACAGAGGAGTGGATAAAAAAGAAGTTGTATATATACACAATGGAATATTACTCGGCCATTAAAAGGAAAGAAATAAGGGCATTTGGAGCAACATGGATGGACCTAGAAATTATAATGCTAAGTGAAATTAGACAGATGCCAATATCTATGCTATCATTTATACGTGGAAGCTAAAAAAAAAGTACACAATGAACTTCCTTGCAGAGCAGATAATGACTCACAGACTTTGAAAAACTTATGGTTTCCAAAGGAGACAGGTTGGAGGGTAGAAGGATGGGCTATGGTTTGGAGTTGGAAATGCTATAAAATTGGGTTGTGATGATTGTCATACAACTATAAATGTAATAAAATTCATTGAGTAATTACAAAAATTTTTTGTTAAAAAAATAAATGAAAAATAAAGTTGAAAAAAAAGAATCTCAACTATAAACAGATGAAAGATAAGAATAGTACACTAAGGCATTTCCCAAATTGATTAAGAGAAAAAGAAAAATCTTTAAAAAGAATTAAAACTCAAATTATATACAAAGGAACAAATAACGACAGCAGACTTATTATTGGAAACAGTGCAAGAAAAAAGAGATAGCACAGCTATATCTCTAACGTTCTGAGGGAAAAAAATCTGTTAGACTTCTATACCCAACAAACATATCTTTCAAAAATGAAAGCAACATAAAGATTTGTTTTTTAGCATATAAAAGCTGGAAAAAATTCACTGACAGCAAACCAAAAGTATAAGAAATTTCAAAGGAAGTAATTAGGGTAGATGGAAAATGAAACCTCATGGAAATATGGATCTATGCAAATAAATGAGAGCCCCTGAAATGATAAATATGTGGGCTAAACAAAACACTTTTTCTTTCTTATTTTAAGAGGACCTGGGTATTATTTTAGTGATAGCAAATGTTTCTTTTTTTCTGAAATCAGTAAATAACATGATTTTACCTCATCCTTTAAACATTTCTGTTTTTATATTATATATTACTATACTAGTGCAGTGTTCATGCATATTTATCAATCAAGTAATAAAATATCAGTAATATAGGAGTTGCATGCTCATTTTTTTCAGACAAGAATGAATAATTAAAATCTTGGAGATGACTGCCATGATTTATAAAGATCAACTGGAGTGTTTTGAATAGTGATAATTATTATCTGATTTCACTTTTAGAAAAGTCACTAGAGTTAACAATATGGACAATTACTTAAAGCTGTGGGGAACTTAGAATGAGATTAAACTGCTGAATGTGAGCTCTCAAAATCTGAGATCAGAGGACACTAAGCTAGCTTTATAATATGTGATTTTGGAGGATAAATTAAAACAAAAATATGTGTCTCATCCTATATAGTTGTTTTAGCCCGTTTGAAAAAAAAAGTCTAGTTTTTACACTAACTAAGCATTTTTAGTGCCTTAAATATAAGCTAGCACAAGCCTTAAATTTTATGGATTTGGAAACTGAGGCACGCTGAGATGAAGTTACTTGCCTAAAATCATACAACTAGTTAACTGAATTGCATCTGGCAGTCAGTCACCTTATGTACTAGAGTGTGAGGATACCAACACACTTGAATTTCAAGTAG
This sequence comes from Sus scrofa, assembly GCF_054392235.1. Taxonomy (NCBI): domain Eukaryota; kingdom Metazoa; phylum Chordata; class Mammalia; order Artiodactyla; family Suidae; genus Sus; species Sus scrofa. The sequence goes on along the minus strand of NC_139396.1, from coordinate 125,264,635 downwards.
TAAGATGACTCTCAATTATGACATTCTCAGGACTCCTTGTCTGCTGTGCAGTTTTGGTCACTAGGTGACAATCTAGACAACAGTACCTTCTGATCCTGTGATTTCTCCAGTTTTGATTACTCACTTATGGCAAGTCAATGCTATCCACTTTTGTTACCATAAAATAAACTTCCTTTAAAACTTACCTGGTCACTATAAAAAAAAAAAAAATGAAAAACGCCATTTTCAGCAACATGGATGGACCTAGAGATTATCATACTAAGTAGGTCAGACAGAGAAAGACAAATATCATGATGTCATTTATAAGCTGAATCTAAAAAAGTGACCCAAATGAGCTTATTTACATACAGAAATTGACTCACAGACATAGAAAACAAACTTATGGTTACCAAAGGAGATAAGGAGATGGGGGCAGAGGGATAAATTAGGAGTTTGGGATTAACAGATACATACCACTATATATGAAATAGAAAATCAAGGACCTACCACTATATACGAAATAGAAAAGCAAGGACCTACTTAGAACATAGGGAACTATATTCAACGTCTTGTAATAACCTATAGTGGAAAAGAATATGAAAAAGAATAGATATCCATATTTGTATAATTCAATCACTTTGCTATATACCTGAAACATTGGATATTTATGTGATTAATCACAGTAACAGTCACCAGCAAAAATTTAAGAAGTAAAACACAGGATATCTGTTTTCAGATCACAAGAGATGTGGGGAGAAAGAAGCAAAGATAAACCATAGAGTTAAAATATAGAAAATAAAGGAAATAGTAAAGAAACTTTTAAGGAAGAACAGTAAGGAGTCCCTGTCATGGCTCAGCAGGTTACAAACCTGACTAGTATCCATGAGGATATGGGTTTGATCCCTGGCCCCGCTCAGTGTGTTAAGGATCCGGTGTTGCTGTGAGCTATACTTTAGATCACAGTCGTGGCTCAGATCCCACATTGCTGGGGCTGAAGTGTAGTCTGGTAGCTGCAGCTCTGATTTGGCCCCTAGCCTGGGAACTTCCATAAGCCAAAGGTGCAACCCTAAAAAGCAAAAAAAGCAAAAAAAGCAAAAAAAAAAAAAAAGACAGTGAAAGACCAAGCATGTCAATTATGACAATGACAATAAGTGTAATAGTTAAATTTTCCTATTAAATATCAAAGGTGCTCAGATTAATTACAATCTATATGTAGAGCAATTACTAGAGGCAGTTCTAAAACAAAATTTAAAGAGAGAGGTTAAAAGAAATGTGGATTTTAAAACAATTCCTGTTTTCCTTGTAATTGGGCCTAGCACCCACCTCTCCCCATTCTAATGTAAAAGCTCTACTGGCTGATGGGCCATCCATCTCCCTGCAAGTCTTACTGAGAAATGTCATTTCATTAGAGCTGATACTCCTGCCTCCACATCCCCTTTCCCCAACACAGAAGGCTTTAAGGTGAAGGAGGAAGTAAAACTTAGGTTTACTTTTGGGAGTACCCAGTGTTTACAGAGGCAGGGAGTGCTTGACACGTTCTCCTTCCCACAGGCAAAGAAAAGCTCAAGGTGGAATCAAGTTTGAGATTTTTTTTTTCTTTCTTCTGTGTGAAAAGGAGACTGATATCTTTGTCTCCAAATGAAAGTCCAGAAAGCTATGGTGATTGCTAAGATGCCCCAGGTAAAGAAAGAGCCAAATTGAGGGGTGACAAAAGGCTTATCCAGGGAAGCTGCCATTTGAATTCCTGAGATTTTAGAATGTATATGCTAACAGTCCCTTCAGAGTCTCCTAGAGCTTAGGTTGAAGACTGTAGATGAGAAGGTGGGAGGTGCATCTTGCTAGAGACCACATAGCTTGGGTCAAAGAGGGACATATATCAAAGAGTATCACACACTGCTGGGTACCATCTGGGGGTCAGGAGGAAGATGCATTTGAATCTACAAGGGCTCTCCCGTGCCTAGGGGAGGTTCTTGGGATTGAAACTCAATCCAGTAATTCCCTATCCACGCCCACCAAATTGATAGATAATGAGCTGGTTCAGCCAGGATGAAAAGCAATAAAGAGTCATCTGTCTTATCACCACTGACTGGTGGTTGCTCAAAAAGGCAATAACATTTGCAGCCAACAAATCAGAGGTCCTATAACTTCCCTTGCACAATCACTAAAAGTCTTTTCTCTTTACCAACTGAGACAAAGTGACAGAGATGAAGAAGAAGGCAAGAGAGGAGTTCCTGTCATGGCTCAGTGATTAATGAATCCGACTAAGGAACCATGAGGTTGCAGGTTTGATCCCGGGCCTCACTCGGTGGGTTAAGAATCCGGTGTTGCCATGAGCTGTGGTGCAGGTCGCAGACACGGCTTGGATCCCCGCGTTGCTATGGCTCTGGCGTAGGCTGGCAGCTACAGCTCTGATTAGACCCCTAGCCTGGGAACCTCCATATGCCATGGGTGCAACCCTAGAAAAAGACGAAAAAATAAAAAATAAGAAGGCAAGAGAGCATAGCATGTGTTTTGCTGAACTCCTCTCCTTTGCCCACCCTCACGGACTCTTTCCCACCTAACTACTGATAGCACAGTACCAGCCTATACTTGGAGGAAGGGGAGATATGGATACTTTGACTGGGGAACCTAATAGACACTGAAAGTTATAAGATCAGACTGAAACATTATAGGGTCTATTCAGTTTAGCTCATAACAGTTATTCGTATAATAAACTCTTCCACATTTATATTCCCAGTGAGTCAATATGCCTCAGTTAAAATGGTTTTAAAAAAGAGTCATTATAATATTAGTGTAGAATTCAAGAGAAAATGCAATAAAAGGTAAAAAATTAATACTTTCATTTTGATCAAGTATAGTTTCTTCCGGGAAAATAAAGTCATGGGTCCTTATGAACCAAATGATAGTCAATGAAAATTTACAATAAAAATCTGAAGGAATAAAAGGAGAAATAGAGAAAATCACTGTAGATGTAAAACCTTTAAAGTGTGATAAGACAACTAAAACTTAGTGAGGTGAATTTATTTGCCAAATGTTAGCAGCAAGAGAATGGTGGTGTCAAGCCCAGAAACCAGATCTCTTGACCACTGGTCTGTGTTCTTTGCCTGTCAGCAAACTGACTTCTTTCCCTGACATATGCACATGTGCACACATACATACAAATTAAAATGTGTCCCCATACCTAAAGCTGACACTTAGGGCCTTTTTTGTTGTCATTAATTGTATACATAGGTTGAATCTCAAAATCCATGAGAAAGAAAAGGTTCTCTTGACTCTCTTTAGGAGAATTATTGTTTCAATAGGCAAAATAACTTTGGAAGCCTGGAATAATTTAATAATATTTGGCTTTTATAAGTCAGTTTGCATTCATTAAAGCAAGAGCAAATAAATAGCCAAGCACCAAACAAAGGCGAGAAAAAGAATCTTACTGCATATGAAAGAGACCGGCATATGTCAACTGCATTCTCCCTCCCTTTCTTCCTTCTGAATAATTAGGGTAATAAATGAAACTAGAACAGGAAAACGATTTAGTTTACTCTGATCTCCAGACCCTTGAAATAACATTGTAGTCTGGCAGTCTGCTACAGACCAGATGCTGATAGACACACTGTCTCTTAAGCTGTATTCAGAAAATGCCAAAAGAACAAATAGCTCCCAGTGTAACAGAACATGTTTGTGTCTGAACAGTTTTCTCTTTATAGCTATCTTTACCTACATGGAATTAGCAATTGGAAATCATATAAAATCATGTACATTTCAGTAAAAGAAGGAAGAATGGGGGAGGGAAGGGAGAGAAAGGAAAGGAAGAAAAAAGGAATTTAGCACATAAGATACTGGGAAATATTAGAAATGGCCATTGAAAACTTCCGTCTTTTGCCTTTTTTTTTTTTTAAGGTCTGCACCCAGGGTATATGGAGGTTCCCAGGCTAGGGGTCTAATCAGAGCTGTATCTGCTGGCCTACACCACAGCCACAGCAACGCGGGATCCGAGCCACATCTGCAACCTACACCACAGCTTATGGCAACGCCGGATCCATAACCACTGAGCTAGGCCAGGGGTCGAAACTACAACCTCATGGTTCCTAGTCAGATTCGTTTCCACTGTACCACGACGGGAACTCTGGCCATTGAAAACTTCTAATTGGCATAGAGTAGATTGAAATATGAATCAGGAGTTCCCGTCGTGGCGCAGTGGTTAACGAATCCGACTAGGAACCATGAGGTTGCGGGTTCGGTCCCTGCCCTTGCTCAGTGGGTTAACGATCCGGCGTTGCCGTGAGCTGTGGTGTAGGTTGCAGACGCGGCTCGGATCCCGCATTGCTGTGGCTCTGGCGTAGGCTAGTGACTACAGCTCCGATTCGACCCCTAGCCTGGGAACCTCCATATGCCGCGGGAGCGGCCCAAGAAATAGCAACAACAACAACAACAACAACAACAAAAAAATATGAATCATACAATCCTACTGTGATTCTACTGATAATGCATAATCATAGAATAAATTCTAGTTCATTGGCATTTCTTTGGAAGTTTACTTCCTGGGAAAGAATAAGGAAGAAATTATGATACTTGTGGTTTAACAGAAAGGAAGAATTCACAGACCTTAGGTTCTTCATCCTATCATTCACCTATATAACTAGTGAGACCAGATTTTTCATTATTTCACCAGGACGGGGGTAGAGTAGGGGCTGGTTTTGCCTAGAGTGGGGAGGTCTCAGTGCCACCATCTATAAAATGTCAATGCATGGTTCTTATAAGTATTCATGGTTTAGGCTTAGTAATCAGAAGTTAACAATCTCATAGATCAAGAAGACATCCTTGTCACTCGTAAGCCTGAAAATTCCTTCTCTGTAGACCTATTTAAATTCAACACTTTAATTGAACACTTCTTTTTAAGTAGTCTATTGTTCTTGTTACAGTACTACCATATGTGTTACTGTAACACATATGCCACTATGTTCCTGATCATGAGAAATAGCCAGTTCTGTTCTGATCCCTCATGATTCTATTATTTTTACTTCCATCAACTTCCATTAAGTACCCATATTCCTACCTTTTGTTATCCCAAAGGTGATAATTTCCCAAGAACCTTTGTGGTCTGTTTTTATTCTGAGTCTACTTGGAATCCCTAAGGAGTGAATTCAGACTGAGAAGGCTAGAGAGGTCATAGCAAGGACACAATAGATATGTGTTGCTATCTGTCAAGTAGTTAACCTTTAACTTTATACCACTCAGCTACATGGCTGAGTGATAGATCATTCAGCGTTCTATGGAATAATATCAAGGATGAAATAAAAATAGATGGTATTCATTCTATTTTAAGCACAGGTAGATTACTAAGTCAAATATTTGGAGTGGCTACATAGGAAAACATGTAAACTAAACCTAAACCTGTCTCTCTCTCTCTCTCTCTCTCTCTCTCTCTATCATCTCTGTCTACCTATTGTTACCAATGACCTGAATGGATTTATAGTGCATTGAGAAACTCTCAAGTATAAAGCATTTAATCTCAGTTGTTTTATACACCTATGATACAAAATGAATGAATTGCATGCTGCCTTATCAGCAGTCATTAGATGAGAAGATTTGCCTGGATATATAGAATATGGTAGTTTTGATTCCCATCAAAAGGACTAACATTAGCATCTTATTGCTAAAAATACTCTGTACTTTAGTTGTGTAAATCTGTCTTGTTATCTTACAGCGAGCAAGTGGTGGTGGTGGGGGGGGTGACTCAGGCGTACAGGAATAGGAGAGAACAGTGACTTCTTCGAAATGAAAAGTTGAAATAAAATCTTTTGAGTCAACAGAGAAGATGCCACAATTGTGTGCATGCACACACACGCAAATCTATATTTAGAGATATGATTCACAGCCCAGAAGAATAGAGATTTTATATTCATGCCTTATAAAATTCCCCCTTTCCCAGTTCTTCATGGATCAATAAGAAAGAATAGGTGCTTTTTTCCCCTTGTGATGTTGTAAATTATGCACACATTATTCCTCACAGTCTCTAGTAATCTAGCAGAATCCCAAGATTTATCCAAAGAATGTTTGAAAAGTAGACACTGAATTTGCCAACTCATCACATCTTGAATGCAGTGGTGATGTTTTAGTGTCATTCCTATGTTGGAAATTACTGATCTTATTGTTCCCAAGATAACTTGGGATACTAATTATCCCAAAGGTGATAATTTCCCAAGAACCTTTGTGGCCTGTTTTTACTCTGAGTCTACTTGGAATCCCTAAGGAGTCAATTCAAACTGAGAAGGCTAGAGTGGTCATAGCCAAGACACTGAAACTGGAGCAGGTTCAGGGCCTATGAAGGAGTTCAGAGCCCACTGCAGCACTGGGTAAGGGGGAAAGGGGGCAAGCTTTCCCAGATTCTTTCCTCCAAGACCACAGATCAATCATCTATGCCTGGCATGTATTTCCATGGAAAATCTGGGTCAGTATATATCTTAGGGTAGTCCCACATTGGTCCCTAGCATGCATCATCATGGACTTGTGGGATTAATTTGCAAAGGGAAAAATAATATAAATTAAAGGCAGGAAACAAAAGGTAGGAATATGGGTACTTAATGGAAGTAAAAATAATAGAATCATGAGGGATCAGAATAGAACTGGCTATTTCTCATGATCAGGAACATAGTGGCAAAGGACATATGCAGTCAAGTTTCTAAGTTTATGGGAGATATTAAATTGAGTAAAATGTCAGCCAGTAAAGATAATCATAGAGAGTGCTCCAAAAAATTAGCAGTTGAGTGTCAGTAAGGGGGAATGGAAAGCAGTATATGAGAAAAATATAATGGTTCAAATTTTGCTTAGGGAAATTGACCTTGAACTATCACATATGCTCAGTGAAGCCCTAAAGTCAATCTGTTCCAGGGGATAATTTTACAGTGAAGGCTGGCTTGACATCTCAGGAAGACCCCTGGGAACAAACCAAAAGAATATCTTCCTACCTGGGTTAAGAACTCTGGTTCAGCCATATCTGGAAGAAAAGAAATCATATGGCATCACTAGGACTCAGAAAACCATAGCTGAAGTGAAGCAATTTCAGAGAAAGGCAATGGCATGATCAAGATGATGGGGGAAATATAGACAGCAGGAGAGTCTGAAAACCAAGTATGCTTGGTTCACGAAATATAGACAATCATCTTTGCCTAAGAAACCATAATGGAAACATGAATGAATTGTGATTTGTTTCCCAATTCCTAGAACAACATATCTGGAGATACCATTTGAAGTGCTAATTAGTAACAATAATTATGATGATGACAGCAAATAATTTTGTTCTTGCTTGAGAGCTTATGCTTGGGAAATGCTTGTTGATGAAATGGATCACCTTTGTTGCTATTGTTGTCTAATGCTTGAGAAGCTAAGCTTCCAGGACCTCCCTCAGGGACAAAGGAAGACAGAGCCTGTTTCTTATGTCATTGAGCCATACTTCCCAGTCCCAACCTAAGCGGTGCAGTAGGCAGCCCTATGTGGTAGCCCAAGGCATCCTAGTCTTTTTAACTGTTTAGTGATGTAGGCTGTGGTCTGCCTGATTGCTGCAGTTTGGTGTCTCCAGGAAACAGACCCCGAGTTGGATATTGGCAGGCAGAATTTTTATGGCATGCCCTTGAAATCATCTCCTGTGAAATGGAAGAAAAGGAAGCAAGACTGAGCAGAGGGAAAAACTGAGCTGTGATGCTATCTTAACAGATACCTCAGCCAACTATTTGGGTGGTTATGAAGACAGAATGAAACTGTAGGAGTGTCATATGTTGGGCCTTTCTCTTACTGTTAATCAGTCATTAGAGATAGGACCCTTTGGGAAGGAGGGGTGATCTTGGTCAAGCCACAGGGAGCTGATGGCTAAGCGTAGAATGCCATTGGCAGTCCCATTGGCAGTCCCAGCAGCTGGGAGGAATTGGTTCTCCATTCCCGAAGAGGGATCTCAGCAGCATATCCCATCTCAGCATCCCCGCACCTGCCTCCGTCTTGACCTCCAGTTCCCACGAATTACCTGGTTGCATAACAGGAGTCTGCTCAGGCTCTGTTCAGTGAGAGACCATGGCTTAGCTGCCAACTACAAGACCAGCCCTTGGGGAAACCAAGGAACTGACGGGTTTGTCATCAGTGGTCCTAGCTTCCCTTCCTGAACTCCTTGCTCTCTTTGCCAATGCTCCCTGCTCCCCTCTTCCTTGCCTGGTGCTCGTCTGCTTACCTTCCCATTGCTTCTATCACCCCATCTTTCCAGCGCAAGTGGTTTCATAAATTCATTCACCCAAACCTGTCAATGACAGGGACTGGCTTTGCATTTCAAGGTAGAGTCTTTAGGCCCAAAGCGTGAAGTGAAGCCCTCTGTAACTTGAGGCTGTCTTGGATGAGCAGAAGCATTGATGGGGGAAGGGAACATCCTTCTGACTCATAGGAATGAAGCGGTATAGGGAGTCATCAATATCTGCAGGTTAACATGGCCCTGGAGAGATCCTACTGGATTGGTGTGGTTGGGCCAGCAAGAGAGAAGAAAAATAAGCTTTTCATGGGAGCTCCTGTTTCTGGGCATGATTGACAACTGCTGATAAAAGCAAGATCTGGTTTCCTCAGTGTGGGAACTGTTGCTGCCTAGCAACTCAGGCTAAAGAATCAAAGCAGAGGTTTTTATACCCTGAACTAAGAATTCATCCCTTGTCAGTTCTGATGAGTTTTTTAAAGTGAGTCCAAGTGGAGACTGGAGAAGCTAGACCTGTTACAAAGTGTTGATGGTGAAGATAGTTTGCATAGGACTAGGGTTAGTTCATCAGCCTTCTTCTCCCTCAGTGGTCCCCACCTCTTCTAGCTACCAGCATTTCACTTTTTAGCAGCAAGAACCTTTGGTAACCTAAAAGAAGACTTTAAAAGGGAAAAAATTAGAATATTTTATTGATATATCATAACCCTCTATTGTTCAAAGTGGGGCAACTTTCTCAAAGATTCCACATGCTCTAACAGGCTGTAAAACAGTTTTTACAGCTCTGTCTGATCTCATCTTATTTGGGGGGAACTTAATCTCTTCCCTTGATAATCTGTAATTTAGACCATCTCCAAGTTTGATATTGTACTTTGAAAAATCTCAAGTTACCTCCATTTTAAACATCAATGAGTTATTTCCTGGAAGAAGCACATGGGGGAATAAATGAATTCTTAAAGGTGTAGATTTGAAAAAAAAAATTCTAGCTGAATTTACCTTTAATTCTGCTTTTATCATACCTCTTTATTTTCAATATAATTCTTCTGTATCAATAGTAATCTTTTCTTATGTCCCACCAGCATGTAAATCGTATGCTTGTTTTGTTCAAAGATATATTTCTGTACTGAGAACATAGGGAATCAATACATGCTTGTGAAATGAAATTAATATTTCCCATTACTGTCTAGGGGCTCAAAATTCTCAAGCTACTCTTTGGCTTCTTGGAATATCTTCCCTTGGCCCTCATCAAAATGTAACTGTCTTTGCTCCAGTCTTTCTTTTTACTGATGATGACTTAACTAGTAATCCTTTTGGCTTTGTATATTAGAAAGAGTTGACTAGGAGTCATGATTCCCAGGATTAATCCAGAATCAACTAATGATTAGTTGGGAAACTGTAGGCAAATCACCTATATTTTTGGGGTCTCCATTGGTTCATCCGTAAACAGGCAATTTAATAATTCCTTTATCTTGAGGGACATTGGATTGAATCTAATGCATAATAAATAGCTTAATGGTTAAAAGCAAGAACTCCGTATCTAGATGCAAATCCTAACTTCTTTCTTTCTAATTGTATGACCTTTGGCAAGATATTTAATCTTTTTACACTTTAGTTTCTTCACATGTAAGATGGAAATATTTATAGCACCCCCCTTAGAGTTAATGTATAAATGAAAATAGTCAATACATGCAAAAACACTTAAAATAGTGCCTACTACATAGAAAGTACTCATAACAAATGTGTTATGATATGTAGAACAGTTTGGAAAGTGTGAGTTGCTGTACAAATGTAAGGTAATTAGATTTCCATTTAACCAGGTTACCAGTGGCTCATGCTGAAATGAATAATTAATGCTAACATCTTAGGCCGTATGCTAAGTTAGGAGGTGGATGATTTGGCATCTCTCAAATTGCACCCCATAGTTGGCCATGTATTCTCTCTACTCCCTGGGCTGGCCTGGGCTGTCCCTGTGAAAGGGCATGACTGGTCAATTTACTCACAGTGGCTCTGCCTCCTGAGTTCTGTCATCACCTACCTGTGTGATGTTGGATAAGTCTGTTAACTTGTTTGATTCTGAGTTTCCTCATTTGTAAAATTGGAAAGATAACAGCTCACTGCCTTTTTCAGAGGTTTGATGAGAGGCCCAGTGAAGAAATTCACTGTTCAAATATGAAGCTGTATTGTCCTTTTGTTTATTCTTTCTAACATTTTGATAGAATTTTAACTATCCTGCTCTAATAGGTTGTTTGCTGTGCAACTCTAAGTGTAGCTCCTTACAGACTGAAATATTTTCTATTTTTCTATCCAGACTCCTCCATTATGCAAAGTTAAAAACAGACCCTATAAACCATCCAATTTGCTAAGGCCTCATTTCTAAAAGACTCTGTGGGCCATGGCAGTATAGGAAGTCTCACTAGCTAATCATTCAGTTTTAATGGCCCTTTTCTTATCAGTACAGTGTTTGCAAATGGCCAAGTTGGTCTAATTGGTTTAGTTTTGCAAGTTTGATATATTAAACAATTAATGAAGTAGAGCATTTACATTCTTATGTTACATAATTATGAATATTATAAAGGTGGAAACTTGGATGTAGAATATGTAAGAGATTCTGAGGATGTTTTCATTTTTGGTTTTTGGTTCAAATCCTGTATAGATTCTGCTTGGGGGACTGTGATAGAATAACTGGTATTGGATTATCTCTCCTGTGGTAAACAATCACAAAACAAGAAAGATACATGAAGCAACATCAGAATTGGAAAACAGGAAATGCAAAGGATGATCCCTGAGAGAAACTTGGGAGGTAAGGCCCACGGGGATATTTTCCAAGCCATGGTGTGGAGACCTGAGATAGGGGCAGAGATCGCTAGTCCTGATGAGCTGAGGAAACAGATCACTTTGGGGTTGCTGAAGTGGCTGGAATCTGCAAAACAGGACAGTAGAGAAAAGGAGCTGCACAGAGCAGGAGGAAGTTCTCCCTGAACCCTTGGCTGAAGATGATGCTACATATGTGCAATGAAATGGTAAATGGTAAATAAGAGGGTGCATTTAAATGGCAATGTTACTTTTTCTTTTCATACTTTTCTTAAAAGTGAAAGGACTATTTAAAGCAAAATCAATAATGTAAGGGGGTTTTACATTTGTAGAAGCAAAATATATGACAGCAGTAGCACAAAAGACAAGGGTGAGTAAGTAAATGGAATTATATTATTGTAAATATTATGCTTGTGAAGTGCAAAGTGGGAAGTGAAAAGTGTCAGGTGGAAAGTAGGAAGGATGAAGTAGGAAATGCAAGGGTCAGATAAGAAGTGTGAAGTTTGAAGAAGTACAATATAATCCTATGTTAAGGATGCAAATCATTAGTCTGAGAACAATCACTAAAAATTTAAAATAAAAAAGGGATATAACTAAGAAGCCAATGGAGAGAACAATATGGAATACTTAAAAATATTCAACTAACCTAAAAGAAGGCAGGAAACAATCAACAGAGACAAAACGCAGAATAGACAAATGGAAGACAAAGAGCAAGCAGGTAGATTTAAATATAATCTTATAGGCCATTTCAATAAATGCAAATGGACTAAACTCCAATTGAAAGGCAGAAATTTTGTAATTGGATAAAAAAGCAAAGCTCAGTATATGATATCTTTAAGAATCACACTCTGAAAATAAAAACACAAATAGAACAGAAAGAAATATTCCATGCAGCAATAATCATAACAAAACTGGCAATTACTATTAACTAATTACTATAGTAATATCAGATAAGTTAGACATCAAGATAGAAAGTATTAGAAAAGATAAAGAGGTTAATTCATCAAAAAGACACCATAGTCCTAAATGTGTATGTGCCTAATAAAAGAACTTCAAATTGTGAGGCAAAAACTAAAAAACCAAAAGGACAAATCCATAATCACATTTGGTGATTATAGCATCCCTCAAGTTATTGATAGAGTAGGTGGATAAAAAAAAATCAGTAAGGATATAAAAATCTTAATGACACTAACAAACATTTTAGAAGGATTGAAATCATAGAGAGTATATTCTCTGACAACAGTTAAATTAGAAAGCAGTTACAATATGCTATCTAGAAAATCTCCCATATTTTTGGATATTGAAATGCATCTAATTTAGGTTAAATCAGGAGTTGGGATTAACATATATACGCTACTATGTGTAAAATAGATAACTGACAAGGACTTAATGTATAGCAGAGAATTATCCTCAATATTTTCTAATAACCTATAAAGGAAAAGAATCTGAAAAGAATGTGTATATACGTATAATTTGGCTGTACACCTGAAACAAATACAGCATTGTAAATAAATGATATTTAAATTTTTAAAAAAACTGGAGTTCTCATCTCAGTGCAGTGGTTAACGAATCCGACTAGGAACCACAGAGTTGTGGGTTCAATCCCTGGCCCTGCTCAGTGGGTTTTCTTTTTTTGTGGTATCTTTGTCTGGTTTTTGTATCAGGGTGATGGTGGCCTCATAGAATGAGTTTTGGAGTATCCCTTCCTCTGCGATTTTTTGGAATAGTTTCAGAAGGATAGGTGTTATCTCTTCTCTAAATGTTTGATAGAATTCACCTGCGAAGCCATCTGGTCCTGGATTTTTGTTTGTTGGAAGTTTTTTAATGACAGTTTCAATTTCGGTTCTTGTGATTGGTCCATTCATCTTTTCTATTTCATCTTGGTTTAGTCTTGGAAGATTTTACTTTTCTAAGAATTTGTCCATTTCTTCTAGATTTTCTGTTTTATTGGCATATAGGTGCATAAAATAGTCTCTTACGAGCCTTTGTATTTCTGTGATGTCCGTTGTTACTTCTCCTTTTCACTTCTAATGTTATTGATTTGAGTCCTCTCTCTTTTTTTCTTGGTTAAGGGTTTATCAATTTTGTTGATCTTTTCAAAGAACCAGCATTGATCTTTTCTATGGTTTTCTTTGTTTCTATTTCATTGATTTCTGCTCTGACCTTTATGAGTTCTTTCCTTCTACTAATTTTAGGTCTTGTCTTTTCTTCTCTCTTGAGCTGCTTTAGGTGTAAAGTTAGCTTGTTTATTTCAGCTTTTTCTTGTTTCCTGAGGTGGGCTTGTATTGCTATAAACTTCCTCTTAGAACAGCTTTTGCTGCATCCCATAGGTTTTGGAGTGTCGTATCTTTGTTGTCATTTGCTTCTAGGTATTTCTTAATTTCCTCTTTGATTTCTTCAGTGATCCATTGGTTGTTTAGTAGCATGTTGTTTAGTCTCCACGTGTTTGCATTTTTTGCAGTTTTTTCCTTGTTGTTGATTTCTAGTCATATAGCATTGTGGTCGGAAAAGATGCTTGATATGATTTCAATTTTCCTAAAGTTACCAAGGTTGGATTTGTAGCCCAGGATGTGATCAATCTTAGAGAATGTTCCATGTGCACTTGAGAAGAATGTGTATTCTGTTACTTTTGGATGGAATGTCCTATAAATATCTATTACGTCCTTCTGGTCTGATGCTTCATTCAGGGCCTGTGTTTCCTTATTGATTTTCTGACTGGATGATCTCCATTGCTGTAAGTGTTGTCTTAAAGTCCCCCACTACTATTGTGTTATTATCAATTTCTCCTTTTAAGGTGTTAGCAGTTGCCTTATATATTGTGGTGAACCTATGTTGGGTGTGTAGATATTTAAAATTGTTGTACCTTCATATTGGATTGATCCTTTGATCGTTATGTAATGACTTTCTTTGTTCCTTAAGATATTCTTCATTTTAAATTCTATTTTGTCTAATATGAGTATTGCTACTCCTGTTTTCTTTTGATTCCCGTTTGCAGAGAATATTTTCATCCATCCTCTCACTTTCAATTTGTATGTGTCGCTAGAAGTGAAGTGGGTCTCTTGAAGACAGCATATATATGGATCTTGTTTTTGTATCCGTTCAGCCAGTCTATGTCTTTTGGTTGGAGCATTTAGTCCATTAACATTTAAGGTAATTATTGATATGTATATTCTTATTGCCATTTTATTAATTGCTTTGTTTTTTTTGTTTTTTTTTTTGTTGTTGTTGCTCTTTTTTCTTCCTTTCTTCTCTTGTTCTCTCCTCTTCTGGTTTGATGACTATCTTTTGTGTTGTATTTGAGTTGGTTTTTCTTATTTGTGTGGGTATCAATTGTAGATTTTTGGTTTGCAGTTATTCTTAAATTTTGATATCAGAGTCTATATGTATATGAGATTGTTTTAAGTAGTTGTTCTCTTAATTGTAAGTTCATCTCCAGTGTCCTGCATTGTACCCACCTCTTCTCATGATTTCTGATTTTGGTGGCATAATTGTGTGTAGATGATTTTGTATCTTTACTGTATATATACCTTTACTGGTGAGCCTTGTCATTTGTGATAGTTTTGTTTCTGGTTGCAGCCTTTTCTTTTCTGCCTAGAGAAGTTCCTTTAGTATTTGCTGTAAGGCTGGTTTAGTGTTGCTGAATTCTCTCAGCTTTTGCTTATCTGTGAAGTTTTGATTTCTCCTTCAAATCTAAATGAGAGCCTTGCTGGGTAAAGTCATCTTGGTTGGAGGTTTTTTCCTTTCATCACGTTAAGTATATCATGCCACTCCCTTCTGGCCTGCAGAGTTTCTGCTGAAAAATCTACCCATAACCTTATTGGGGTTCCCTTGTATGTCATTGTTTATTTTCCCTAACTGCTTTCAATATTTTCTCTTTGTCTTTAATTTTGGTCAGTTTGATTAATATGTGTCTCGGTGTATTCCTCCTTGGGTTTATTTTATATGGTACTTGTTGTGCTTCCTGGATTTGAGTGAGTGGTTCCCTTCCTATGTTAGGAAAGTTTTCGGCTATTATCTCTTTGAATATTTTTTCTGTCCCCCCCGCCCTCTTCTCCTTCTGGCACCCCTATAATACAGATGTTGTTGCGTTTAACATTGTTCCAGAATTCTCTGAGACTCTCTTCATTTGTTTTCAATCTTTTTTCTCTTTTCTGTTCTGCATCTATAATTTCCGTGTTTTCCCAGGATGTCTTCCAAGAATTGCAGTCACGTTTGACCCAGATTCCTATGGAGACTTTGCTTTGCCCTGGGACCCAGTGCACGTGAAATTCTGTGTGTACCTTTTAAGGATGGGGTCTACATTTCCCTCACTCCTGTGGAGCTCCTGCACACAAGCCCCATTGGCCTTTAATGCCAGATGCTCCAGGGGCTCTTTCTCTCCACATTTGGGAGTTTGATGCAGGGCTCAGAACTCTCATTCCTGTATGTGAGTCTCTGTGAACCAGTTTCCAGTCTGGGGGGCTTCTCATCCAGGAGGTTATGGGGTTGTATATATCATGTAATTGCCCCTCCTACCTCTTGATGTGGCCTCCTCTTTATCTTCTGGAGTAGGATATCTTTTGTAAGGTTTCTGTTCCATTTGTTTGAAAATTGCTCAGCCTTTATTTGTGAATTTTGTTGTTTTTATGAGAGAAGTTGAGCTCCAGTCCTTCTATTCCACCCAACAAGGATGTGTTTTATAATTTATTTTATTTTAAAAATTTATTGGAGCCTAGTTGACATACAGTGTTATATTAGTTTCAGGTGTACAGCATACAGCAAAGAGAATCAGTTATACATATACATATATCTATTCTTTTTCAGATTCCTTTCCCAGATAGGTTATTACAGAATATTGAGTATATTTCCCTGTGCTATACAGTAGGTCTTTGGTAGTTATATATTTTATATGTAGTAGTGTGTATATGTTAATCCCAAACTTCTAATTTATCTCTCTCCTGCCATGGTTTCCCCTTGGTAACTATAAATTTAGTTTCAAAATCTGTGACTTTGTTTTATCAATGTTATTTTGTATCATCTTAAAAATTGGAGTCCACATATAACTAATATCATATTTGTCTTTTTCTTTGACTTACTTCACTCAGTATGGTAATCTCTAGGTCCAACTATGTTGCTGCAAATGGCATTATTTCATTCTTTTTATGGTTCAGTAACATTCCATTGTATATATGTACCATATCTTTATCCATTCCTACGTTGATGAACATTTAGATTGCTTCTATGTCTTAGCTATTGTAAAAAATGCTGCAATGAACATTGGAGTACATGTATGTTTTCAAATTATGTTTTCTCTAAGTATGTACCCAGGAGTGGGATTGCTGGATCATAAGGCAGTTCTCTATTTAGTTTTTCAAGGAACCTCCACACTGCTCTCCACAGTGACTGGCACCTCTTACATTCCCACCAGCAGTGTAGGAAGTTTCCCTATTCTCCACACTTTTCCCAACATTTATTATTTGTAGACTTATTGGTGATGGCCAATTCTGACTGGTATGAGGTTATATCTCATCATGATTTTAATTTTCATTTATTTAATTATTAATGTTAAAAATATTTCATGTGTTTTTTGGCCATCTATGTCTTTGGAGAAATTAATATTTAGATCTGACCAATTTTTAAATTTTTTATTGTTTCCATTATAGTTGATTTACAATGTTCTGTCAATTTTTTCTGTACAGCAAAGTGACCCAGTCATATTCTCTTCATATTATCCTCCATCATGTTCCATCACAAGTGACTAGATATAGTTCCCTGTGCTACATAGTAGGATCTCATTGCCTACCCACTCCAAATGCAACAGTTTGCAACTATTAACCCCAAACCCCCAGTCCATCCCATTCCCTCCCCCTCCCCCTTGGCAACCACAGGTCTGTCCGCTAAATCCATGAGTTTCTTTCCTGTGGTAAGTTTCATTTGTGCCATATATTAGATTTCAGATATAAGTGATATTATATGGTATTTCTTTCTCTTTCTCATACTTCACTTAGTATGAGAGTCTCTAGTTCCACCTATGTTCCTGCAAATGGCATTATTTTGTTCCTTTTTATGGATGAATAGTATTCCATTGTGTATATATATACCACATCTTCTAAATCCACTCATCAAAAGATTTTTCTTTTTCTTTATTTTTGCTTTTATTTCTGTTGCCTAGGGAGACTGACCTAAGAAAACATCTGTACAGTTGATGTCTGAGAATATTTTGCCTGTGTTCTCTTCTAGGAGTTTGATGGTGTCTTTTCTTATGTTTAAGTCTTTAAGCCATTTTGAGTTTATTTTTGTGCATGGTGTGAGGGTATGTTCCAGTTTCATTGCTTTACAGGCAGCTATCCAGTTTTCCCAGCACCACTTGCTGAAAAATACTCTCTTTTTCCCATTTTATATTTCTGCCTCTTTTGTTGAAAATTAATTGCCCATAGGTGTCTGGGTTTATTTCTGTCTTCTTTATTCTGTCCCATTTGTCTGTATGTTTGTTTTGATAGCAATACCCTACTGTCTTGATGACTGTAGCTTTGTAATATTGTCTGAAGTCTGGGAGAGTTATGCCTCCTGCTTGGTTTTTGTTCCCCAGGATTACTTTGGCAATTCTAGGTCTTTTATGGTTCCATATAAATTTTTGGATTGTTTGTTATAGTTCTGTGAAAAATGTTATGGGTAATTTGATAAGGATTGCATTGAATCTGTAGATTTCTTTGGTTAGTATGGCCATTTTAACAATAATAATTCTTCCAATCCAGGAGCATGGAATATCTTTCCATTTCTTTGATTCATTTTTAATTTCATTGATTAATGCTTTATAGTCCTCAGCATATAAATCTTTCATATCCTTAGTCAGGTTTATCCCTATGTGTTTCATTTTTTTGTGGTGCAATTTTGCAAGGTATTTTATTTTTATATTCCTTTTCTAATATTTCATTGTTAGTATACAGAAATGCAACTGATATCTGAATGTTAATCTTGTGTCCTGCTACTTATCTGAATTCTTTGATCAGTTCAAGTAGTTTTTGTGTGGAGTCCTTAGGGCTTTCTATATATAGAATCATGTTATCTGCATACAGTGACAGTTTTACCTCTTTTCTTCCAATTTAGATACCTTTTATTTCTTTTGTTTGATTGCTGTAGCTAGGATTTCCAATACTATGTTGAATAAAAGTGGTGAGAGTGGGCTTCCTTGCCTTGTTCCAGATTTTAGTGGGCAGGCTTTCAGCTTTTCTCCATTGAGTATTATATTTGCTGTGAGTTTGTCATAAATGGCTTTGATTATTTTAAGGTATGTTCCCTCTATACCCACTTTGGTAAGTGTTTTTATCATGAATGGATGTTGGACTTTGTCAAATGCTTTTTCTACATCTATTGAGATGATCATGTGGTTCTTGACTTTTCTTTTGTTAATGTAGTGTATGACATTGATTCATTTGTGTATGTTGAACCATCCTTGTGAACTTGGAATGAATCCCACTTGATTGTGGTGTATGATCTCTTTATGCATTGTTGGATTCAGTTGGCTAAAATTTTCTTGAGAATTTTTGCATCTATATTCATTAAAGTTATTGGCCCATAATTTTTTTTGTATTATCTATGTCTATTTGTGGCATTAGAGTGATAGTGATTTCATAAAATGTCTTTGGGAGTATTCCTTCTTCTCTAACCTTTTGGAAAAATTTAAGAAGGATGGGTATAACTTATTCCTTGTTTGTTTGCTAGAATAGCCTGTGAAGCCATTTGGTCCTGGACTTTTGTTTGTAGGAAGTGTTTTTATTACATATTCAATTTCATTTCTAGTGATCAGTCTGTTCAATTGATCTATTTTTTCTTGATTCAGTTTTGGTGTCACTAGAAAGTTGTCAGTTTCTTCCAAGTTGTCAAATGTGTTGGCATGTAATTATTCATAGTATTCTCTTATGGTTGTTTGCATTTCTACAGTATCCACTGAGATTTTTCCTTTTTCCTTTTTTTTTTTTTTTTTTTTTTTTTTTTGAGTTTTTTCTCTCCTCTTCTTGGTGAGTATGGCCAGAGGCTTGTCAATTTTGTTTACCCTTTCAAAGAACCAGCTCTTGGTTTTATTGTTTTCTTTCCTATTACTTTTTTGAATCTCTATTTTATTGATTTCCTCTCTGATATTCATGATTTTCTTCTGCTGATTTGGGGTTTTGTTTGTTCTTCTTTTTCTAATTCTTTTAGGTGCTCAGTTAAGTTGTTGATTTAATATTTTTCTTTTCTGAGGAAGATTTGTATCACTATGAACTTCCCTCTAAGCACTGCTTTATGGCATCCCATAGATTTTGAATGGTTGTGTTTTCATTATCATTTGTCTCAAGGTATTTTTTAAATTTCCATCTTGATTTCCTCATTGACCCATTGGTTTTTTAGTAGCATGTTGTTTAGTCTCCATGTAGTCATTTTTTCTTATTTCTTTTCCTGTGGTTGATTTCTAGTTTCATGCCATTTGGGTCAGAGAAGATATTTGAAATAATTTCTATGTTCTTAAATTTGTTGAGGTTAATTTTTGTGCCCCATTATGTGATCAATTCTTGAGAATGTTCCCTGTGCACTTTAAAAAAAATGTCTATTCTGGTTTTTTGGATGTAATGTCCTGAAAATGTCAATTAAGTCTAACTTTTCTATTGTTTCCTTTAGGATCTCTGTTGCCTTATTGATTTTCTGTCTAGAGGATCTGTCCATTGATATGAGTGGGGCATTAAAATCTCCTATTATTATTGTATTCCAATTAATTTCTCCTTTTATGTTTGCTAGTATTTATTGTATGTATCTGGGTGCTCATATATTAGGGACATATATATGGATGATTGTAATATCCAATTCTTGAGTGAATCCTTTTTTATCATTAAATAGTGTCCTTCTTTGTCTTTCTTTATGGCCTTAATTTTAAAGTCTATATTGTCTGATATGAGTATTGCAACTCCTGCTTTCCTGTCTTTTCTATTTGCATGAAATATCATTTCCATCCCCTCACTTTCAAGTTAGTGTCCTTTGCCCTAAGGTGAGTCTCTTGTAGACAGCATATTGTAGGCTCTTTCTTTTTTATCCAATCTGCCATTCTAGGTATTTTGATTGGAGCATTTAGTCCATTGACATTTAAGGTAATTATTGATAAATATGTATGTATTGACATTTTAAACCTTGTTTTCCAATTGATTGTATGTTTCTCCTTTGTTCCTTTTTTTTTTAGTTGGATGATTTTCACTTATTTTATGCTTGTGTTCTCTTCTTTTTAGTTGTCGTGAGTGTATTGTTTGGTTTTAATTTTCAGTTGCCCTATTTTTCAAGTATTTTAACCCCTTCCTATATCTTCTTGCTTTAGCGTAATAGTTATATGGGCTTGAACACATTAAAAAAAAAGTCGATTTTCTTACTTTCCTTCCCCATGCTTTATGATTTTAAAGTCCTTTTTAAATATCTTCATGTTTGTCTTTTTGCTATTCCTTGTGTTTATTGTCACTTTTACAATAGGTTTTTTTTTTTTTTTTTCTTTTAGATCTGTGTACTGGCTTATTTTAAGTGATTGCTTTCCAATTGTAATTTCCTTCATCCTATTTCTTCTTACTTTTTTACTTAGACAAGGCCTTTCCATATTTCTTTTAGAATGGGTTTAGTATTGCTGTAATATTTTTATTTTTGTCTGTTGGAGAAATTCTTTATTTCTCCTTCTATTTTAAATGATATTCTTGCTGGGTAGGATATTCTAGGATGCAAATTTTTCCCTTTTAGAACTTTGAATATATTTTGCCACTCTCTTCTGTCCTGTAGTGTTTCTACAGAGAAATCAGCTGCTAGCCTTTATAATTCTCTTTATATTTAACTTTTGCCATTTTTATTATAATATGTCTTGGTGTGGGCCTGTTTGGGTTCACTTTTTGGGATCTCCTACTTCCTGTATCTTGATATCTTTTTCCTTTAGATTTGGAAAGTTTCAGCCATAATTTCTTCAAATATACTTTCAATCCTCTTTTCTTTTTCTTTTCCTTCTGGAATCCCTATTATATGAAGATTGGCCTGCTTTATATTATCCCATAGATCTCATATATTGCTTTCATGTTTTTTCATTTGGTTTTCTGTCTGCTGTCCTGATTGGGTAATTTCCATGATTCTATCTTACGAGTCACTAATTCGTTCATCTGCATTATTCATTCTGCTCTTTAGTGCATTTAAGTCAGTTTGCATCTCTGCAAATGAATTTTCTAAATTTTCTTTTCTCCTCCTTACATTTTCTATTTCCTTTCCAAGGTAATCTGCATTACTATTTATATCCACTCTTAATTCCTTCATATTCACCCTTAATTCCTTCAGTATTTTCACTGTCTCCTTTTTGAACTCAATGTCTGTCAGAGTGAATTGCTGCTTTAGGTGAATTCTTCTGTTCTTTTAACTGAGAATGGTTCCTGAACTTCTTAAATTTTGCTTATATTTTTCTTATTCTGTGAGTTTAGGAAAATCAACTACTGTAGTCTTAGAGACCTATTTATATGCAAAAGCACCCCTTTGTGTTTTCTGGGCACTTACTCTTTATTTTTGGCATGGGTGTTTGAATATTTGCTTTCTCTTTCCTCAGTGTGAGCAGGCTGTTATCCCCTTTATAGGGTGCTGCATGTGTTTCCAGGGAGAAGGAGGCAATGGGCAGGGCTAGTAGTCAGTGCCTGGTTACTGGACTCTTGATAATAGCAAGGATCCATGGGAAGGTGGCTTAGGCTACTCCTAGTTGCAGGGCCCTGGGAAGTGGTAATAAGCCTCAGACAGATTAGGTGGTGCCTGGAGCATTTGGCAGTGGCAGCAGCAGGGTGTGTAAGTTCCCGGGGGCGGGGGAGGTGAGAGAAATAACAGGTGGTGTTTGGCTGCAGTGCCCTCCTCCGTGGTGGCTTCTGAGGTGATTGGGGCCGCAAGTGTTACCTGTTCACAGACCCCTAGTGGTAGCAGGCCATGTACCCCTCTGATTTCTGGGATGACTGCTGTGGTTTGTCCCTGCTGTCTGTAGATCCCACAAGAGGTTCCACATTGCACTTAGCACCCCTGATGTCCTTAGCCCACACAAGAGGTGCCAAGCCACCTGTAGCCTACACAAGAGGTGCTCCATCTCCCACAGCCCAAGCAAGTTGTGCCTCACCACCTGTAGACTGTGCCAGAGTCTCCCCACCCTCTGAGAGTCCACCATGCACAGGGAAATAGATTCCTATGGCAGTCTACCCCTCTTCCACTCCCCTCCCCCAAAATGTCACCTTACTTCTCCTCTGGGCCCAGACCTCCTTCTGGGTTCCCTTGGCTCTGATGTATGTTTCCCAAGCCCATAGCACACTGCTCCCTAGCCCCTCAGGCTGTCTCCCCTCAGTGAAACCCCAGTCCTCCCCTTGGAACTGACCTCCAGAGCCTGCATTTCTGCCCCCAGCCCCTGCTTGAGCATCTCAGTCTGTGGTGTCTGGGGAGGTGGTCTGTGTGGCTCTCACTATGCTTTGCCCTCCTCAGTTCAGTTGCTGTACTTTTCTTTGAGACTTTGAAGTCCCTCTGTCTTGGCTGATCTCCCTGTTGGTTAGGGGGCTTCCCACGGTATGGATTCTTTTCCTCTTTAACAGCTCCCTCTCAGGGGTGCTAGTCCCATCCTGATTACATTTCTCTCTCTCTCTTTTTTCCTTTTGTTCTACTCAGTTGTGTGGAAGGTTCTTGCCCTTTTTGGAGGTTTAAATTCTTCTGCCAGCATTCAGTAGATGTTCTGTGTGAATCATTCTACATGTAGATTTTTTTTTTTGTCCTTTTAGGGCTGCACCTGCCACATATGGAAGTTCCCAGGCTAGGGGTCCAATTGGAACTGTAGCTGCCGGCCTATGCCAGAGCCATACCAATGCCAGGTCTGATCCGAATCTGTGAGCAATGCCAGATTCTTAACCCTCTGAGCAAGGCCAAGGATCAAACCTGCAACCTCATGGTCCCTAGTCACATTTGTTTCCACTGCGCCATGACGGAACTCCAGGTTATTACTATTTTTGTGGGAGAATGGGAGTGCCACATCTTACTCCTCTGCCATCCTGATCCTTTTCCCAACCATTTTTTAATTGGGTTGGGTTTTTTTGATATAAAGCTGTTTGAGATGTTTGTCTATTTTGGAGATTAATTCCTTGTAGGTCACCTTGTTTCCAAAGATTTTCTCCCAATCTGTGGATTGTCTTTTCATTTTTTAAAAAATGGTTTTCTTTGTTGTGCAAAAGCTTTTACGTTTAATTAGGTTTCATTTGTTTATTTTTACTTTCATTACCTTGGGAGGTGGATCCAAACAGATACTGCTGCCATTTATGTCAAAGAGTATTCTGTGTTTTCCTCTCAGAGTTTTATAGTATCCAGTCTTATATTTATGTCTTTAATTCATTTTGAGGTTATTTTTGTGTATGGTATTAAAGAATGTTCTAATTTCACTCTTTCACATGAAGCTGTCCAGTTTTCCGAGCACCACTTATTGAAAGGCCTGTCTTTTCTCCATGTTTTAGAATTTTTGAAAGATGAGAAACAACCACTGAATAGTGACAGGAAAATTTATTCAGGTGAATGTAAGAAAACTCCTCCTGGAAATAGAAAACCTAGCATTCTATTCTGGCATGTGCCATCCCACAAAAAGTAATAAACACTTGGATTTTCTAAGAATTGAAAGATATCGAAATGCACTCAACATGAAAACTCTGCTGAAGAGAACTGATCCTTTGATGAGTCACCAGGCTTGTCATCCCCATGAGCCAACATTTATAAACATTGTTCTGGCAAAGAACTGGAAGATTAATATCAGAGATTAATATTTCCTGTTTATAGAATGTGAGCTACTTGGGAATTTAATGCAGCCGTGTTTTAAAAGAGGCCTTTGGGGAGTTTAATGCAGGAGATTTCAGGAAGGACAGAGCAGAGTGAGGGAGGCGCCATTTTCATCGCCCTTGGTAACTTGTTACCTAAAGCAAGCTTTCTTCCCCCTAATTCCTGCAGAGGAGGCCTGCAGCTATTTTTCTTAGCTGACAAACAAGTCGAAATAAACACTCAATATTTTGGAAAGACACAACTATTTAAAGAGGTTTTGGATTTTATCTTGTTATCGCTCAAAAAAAGGGGGGACTTACAAATGAAAATGAGACAAATCAACCAATTAAAATGCATGGGTCCTGACTATTTGGACCCTGATTAGAAAAAGCACAATGTAAAAGCAAACAAAAATTATGGGGCAGTTGGGGAAATGTGGATACTAATTGGATACTGAATGGCATTAAGACATCATTACTAAAACTTTTTAAGTGTGATGTAACTTTGGTCTTGTTTTTAAAAATAATTTTTTATACATACTGATGTATTTATGAATGAAATGATAAAATTTCTGGCATTTGCCACTAGATAATATAGGTGAAGAAACACAGACAACTTTGACTTAATATCAGAGTCTTAAAGGAAAATTGCCCATGGATTAATTATTATGAGTGAGTCTAAAGGTTTCCTTCAGTGTGATTCTCTGGGTAACAGATTTGGAGCTTCCCTTTTAGTGTTTGCAGGATGCTCCTAAACAAGGCCATGATGAAAGGATCAGGAGCCCCTATGGCTTTTTACTCTTTAGTTTGGGGATTGCGCTATGCCTGCTCCCTCTCCCTTTGTTCTTGACTTTCAGATTTTGCCTTACTTGGCTTTTACCTGGTTCTGTCATTTTCTCTGGTGCTGGTTCCAGATAGACGCTCTGGTCCAGCTCTGGCATTTCCTTGGCTGCCATTTTCAGTGTGGATTCTTTATGTATACACACACCACTGCCATAGCCAAGTGGCACCATGTCCCTCTACCTTGCCAGGCTTCATGGGTGAAACACTTTGGAAGAAACTACCTAAGACTCTGTCTCTGTGAGGATGTAGAAAGGAGTCTGATATAATTATACGGTTTTTACAACTTATCATCAGAATTGGAAAAGGAAAGTGTGAAATTGTGGGTACATTATAATTCCACCAAAGAACTGGATGAGCAATATTAATGATCCCACAGGAAAAAAAAAATCTTGGAAAATGCTAATTAAATTCACTTTTTAGTTACACTTTGTATTTCATCAGAATACTCTAAACTGTCCTTTAAACCACAGTTTAAGTAATATATTTTTCCAAATTGTGGGTCATATTCCTTTAATGGGTTGTGAAATTAATTTAATGGACAGCAAAAGGCATTTTGAATAGTCTAGACTAGTTTAAAGAATTTTTTAGAGTTCCCATCGTGGTGCAGCAGAAACAAATCTGACTAGGAAACATGAGGATGTGGGTTTGATCCCTGGCCTTGCTCAGTGGGTTAAGGAGCTGGCTTTGTCATGAGCTGTGGTGTATGTCGCAGATGCACATCCGATCTGGTGTTGCTGTGGCCAGCAGCTACAGCTAGAATTAGACCCCTAGCCTGGGAACCTCCATATGCCGCAGGTGCAGCCCTAAAAAGACAAAAAAAAAAAAAAAAAGATAATAACAATAAAAAACTATAGTTTATTTTTAAAAATCATTTTTTAACTAAAATTTTTTTTTATGGCCACACATGTGAGCATATGGAAATTACTGGGCCAGGGGTCAAATTGGAACTATAGCTGCCAGCCTACATCATAGTCACAGCAATACTGGGTCCTAGCCACATCTGCCACCTACACTGCAGCTGGGTCCTTAACCCACTGAGCAAAGTCAGGAATTGGATTCGCATCCTCATGGACACTACATTGAGTTCTTAACCTGCTGAGCCACAGCCAGAACATCTAGTCCAGACAAATTTAGAATAAAATGGAACAGAATGAAAATATTGAAGTGAGTCATATATAGTAAGAATATATTTTTTGTAGAGCTTTTAGGTGTGTGTGTGTGTTATGTCACAATGTAAAAATCAATTTCTTACTGTGGTCATTGCCCCATAAGCTTAAAAAATCTATGTAATGATTTTATACATACAATATATAAATAACAAAAGGCTCAAGGGGAGACAACAAGATAACTCAATTTAAATTTCTTTCCAACCCAAATCCCAATAACTTGTCACCTGAATCAGAGAATGAAAGCCATGCCAACCAGTCAGAAATCAGAGATAACCTAGCAGAAGAAACAAGCTATCAGGTGCTACCTAATTTGTTGTTGTCTTTTTTCCCTTTTTCTTTTAACTTTATGGCTGCCCCTGTGGCCTTTGGAAGTTTCTGGGCCAGAGACTGAATCTGAGCCACAGCTGTGACCTACACCACAGCTGAAGCAACACCAGATCCTTTAACCCACTGTGCTGGACCAGGGATTGAACTTGCACCTTTGCAGTGACCTGGGTCATTGTAGTTGTATTCTTAACCCACTGGGACATGATGGGGAACTCCTGATTTGTTGTTCTTTTCAGGTGGTTTTGCTTGCTATGTTTTCCTATTGACTTTGTAAAGCTCTATGCATTTTCGTTACTTGGTAACTGTCACCTCCAGAATCGAATTGGTCTGTCTCCACATGCAGGTGATATGATGTCAGCTGATGGTAGGAGGATGAGTAAGGCTGTGTAACTTTTCAGTTGGTTGGCCACAGCCTAAATAAAGACTTTCCCCCTCCCTCTTTCTGTTTAGGTCATGGTAAGAACAAGGTAAGGTGACAGGAGTCGTCAAACCATGGATTCGGCATGCAATGTCCAATATGCCTACAAAGTTGGCTATGTGCCAAGGCCGTATTTGGCCGAAGAATGCATACCCTTTGAAATCCCAGCAGGCACACACCCACAAATTCTCAGCTGATGAAAGGTGCATCTAATCTTGTAGTCCTAGGGTAGGGAAAACAGTATCCCCTGGCCAAATTTTCTTTTACGTAAAACTTGAAACAAGAACTTCATGATGCCTACAAACCTGGAAATTTTAAATTCCAATCCTTTAAAATTTTGTGGCACTTACAGCCTCTCATTGCTGTTTGAGAGCCATTGTTGAATGGATTTGCATTTTTCCATGCCAGAAGGAATAAATCCTATAAAAATAAGGAACATAACTAATAGAGGGGTGACTCCCCAAATGGAAAGACACTTTGAAAAGGCATAATTCAGCCAGAGAATCTATCTCGGCATGACATGATCCTTTGGAGAATGAAATATACAAATTCTGACTGAGGGGTTCAGGAGGAAATAAGTCCTCAAGTCTTAAAAATGGGAGTACATTGGGGAACACAAATGGTTTAGAAATGATGAGGAATGCAGAGTTCCCATTGTGACTCAGCAGGTTAAGAACCTGACATAGTTTCCTTGAGGATTTGGGTTTGATCCCTGACCTCAATCAGTGGGTTAAGGATCCAGTGTTGCTGCAAGCTGCAGCGTAGGTTACAGGTGCAGCCCCGATCTAGTGTTGCTGTGGCTGTGGCATAGATCTCAGCTGCAACTCTGATCTGACCCCTAGCTGGGAACTTCCACCTGCAGCCCTAAAAAGAAAAAAAAAAAAAAAAAAAAAAAAAGAATGATGAGGAATATAAAATGTCTTTATCAGATAGTTTCACAATGTGATCAGATTGGTGGTGGGTCCCTGGGTGAGAAGGAAGCCAGGCCTACTGTATTGAAAGCAGAATGGTGGGGACATTGGCATGGCTCTCTGAGCAGTCACTGGTGATTCATCTGGAGGCACAGCTGGGGCCCCAGGCAGCAGGGAGAGAGTGCAGTCAGTGTGAGCCCTGTGGTTTCCGGGAGCTCTAACTCAACTCTGATGCAAACTAGGGCCCTGACAAGCTGTCCTTTCCCAGAGAACAGAGTCTGCTCGGGTTCATGTTCTTGCGTCATTGCAAATTTCAAATGAGGTAACAAGAGTGGCATCTGGAATGTTTCCTGGTAAGAAGGCTTTTCTCCTTCTCCTCTCCCAGACCCTGTTTTCCATTTTTAATCTCTCTCTGCTCCTGTGGGAGTGAGACCAGCCTGCATTCAAATCCAGCCTCCCCACTTGCTTGCTATGTGGCTTGGAGAAAATCATCAAACTTCTCTAAGCCTCGGTTTCCTCAGCAATAAAATGGAGAGATAGCTCTTACCCGATAGGGTTGTGTGAAGATTTACAGTCAGCGTTTCTCAACCTCAGAATTTTTAACATTTTGGCCAAATAATACTTTGTTGTGGAGGCTTCCCTGTGCATTTTAGGATGTTTAGCAGTATACCCGATCTCTATAAACTAGATGGCAAAGGTACCCCATCTCTTCGGTTCACTGCGACTTCCACCTTGCCTCTGTCTCTGTTTCTCTTTCTCTCTAGAGAAAACAGAACTGCCGTGTTATGGAGTAGCTCAGGTAGCAAGGAATTAATGTCTCCAGCAAATAGCCAGCAAGACACTGAGGCTAGTCTGCCACTAAGTGACCAAGCTTGGAAAAGGCTTTTTCCCCAGTTGATCCTTGAGCTGACTGTGGCCCTCGGCAATACCTCAGTTGCAGCCCTCTGTGTCCCGCCTGGTCAGATGCACTCAGTTAAGCCATGCCCAGAACTCTCCTGCCCCACAGAAACTCTGAGATAGTAAGTGCTCTTTTTTAAGCTGCTAAGTTTTATGACAATTTATCATTGTCACAGCCTAAGACAAGGACCAACAATGTATTAAGTGATATATAAAGTGTTGCATTGAAAAGCAGATGAGTGAGATGGAATCTCCACTTAGAAAGGGCTTGAGAGTAGCCTCCAGGGCAGATCCTAAAGTTTCCGTGGTTTTTTTCTTTTTTTCTCTTCCTTTCCCCTCTCTCTTTCCCTTTTACTTTCCCTTTCTTTTTCCTTTCCACATTGGCATCCATTGCATTAGGTCTAGCCCACAGGTATCACATGGTTGTCCAGTAACGTGTAGTTCTCTGTCTATATGACTTATTCAGACATCTTAGAATAAGTGGTCACTTCCTCTTTGTAGGGCTATGGCTTACCTTTTAAAAACCACAATGAGATATCATTTGATACCTGTTAGAATGGCAGTTATAAGAAAGATAAGACATAACGAGTTTTGGCAAGGGTGTGGAGGAAAGGAAACCCTTGTACATTGTTGTTTTCCATACAACCACTGTGGAAAACAGTATGGAGGGTCCTCAAAAAAATTAAGAATAGAACTATCCCATGTTCCAGTAAATCCACTCTTGAGTATTCAACCAAAGAAAACAAAACACTAAAAATAATCTGCACTCCCATATTCACTGCAGCATTATTTACAATAGCCAAGACATAGAATGAGTAAATGTCCATCAATAGAAAAGTAGATGAAGATATTGTGTGTATATATATGTAATGCATGTATGTATATAATGAAATGCTATTATAAAAAAAAATGAGATCTTACCATTTTGCAAGAGCATGGAGGGACTTTGAGGTTGTTATTCTAAATGAAATAAGCCAGACAGAGAAAGACACATACTGTATGCTCTCACTTACATATGGAATCTAAACAAACAAACTAAAAACCAAGCTCATAAATACAGAGAACAGATTGGTGGTTGGGGTGGGGTGGCAGTGGTAGGTAAAATGGGTGAAGGAGGTCAAAAGGTACAAACTTCCAGCTATAAAATAAATAAGTCCTGGGGATGCAATGTACAGCATGGTGACTATATTTAATACTGTGTTACATATTTAAAAGTTACTAGGAGCATAGATCTCAAAATCTTCATCACAAGAAAAAAATATTATAACTGTGTGTGGTGATAAATATTAATTAGGCTGGAGTTCCTGTTGTGGCAGAGTGGAAACAAATCCAACTAGTATCCATGAGGATGCAGTTTCGATCCCTGGCCTTATTCAGTGGGTCGGGGATCCAGCATTGCTGTGAGCCTGTGGTATAGGTAGCTTAGATCCTGCATTGCTGTGGCTATGGCATAGGCCACACTAACATGTGCTGTGAGTGAAGGCCTAAAAAATAAAAAGAATAAAAAAATTTTAATTATACTTATTTTGGTGGTCATTTCACAAAGTATAGAAATTCCAATTTTCATGCCGTATACCTGAAATTTATATAATGTTTATTATACCTCAACTCAAACAAAGAAAAATTTGTATTTTTTCTGTGTTTATTTTTTTTTAATTTTATTATTTTTTTAAATTTCCCTGATACATTATTTTTTTTTTCCTATTGTACAGCATGGTGACCTAGTTAAACATATGTATACATTCTTTTTTCTCAAATTATCAGGCTCCATCATAAGTGACTAGATGTAGTTCCCAGTGCTACATAGCGGATCTCATTGCTAATCCATTCCAAAGGCAATAATGTGCATCTATTAACCCCAAACTCCCAGTCCATCCCACTCCCTCCCCCTCCCCCTTGGCAACCACAAGTCTATTCTCCAAGTCCATGATTTTCTTTTCTGTGTAAAGGTTCATTTGTGACATAGATTCCAACATAAGTGATATCGTATGGTATTTGTCTTTCACTTTCTGACTTACTTCAGTCAGTGTGAGATTCTCTAGTTCCATCACTGATTATTAGAGAAATGCAAATCAAAACTACCATGAGATACCACCTCACAAGTCCACAAATAACAAGTGCTGGAGTGGGTGTGGAGAAAAGGGAACCCTCCTGCACTGTTGATGGGAATGTAAGCTTGTACAACCACTATGGAGAACAGTATAGAGGTACCTTAGCAAACTATATGTAGAATTACCATATGACCTGCAATCCCACTCTTGGGCATATATCAGGACAAAACTTCCCTTGAAAAAGGCACATGCATCCGTATGTTCATTGTAGCGTTATTCACAATAGCCAAGACATGGAAACAACCAAAATGTCGATTGACAGATGATTGGATTAGGAAGATGTGGTGTATACACACAATGGAATACTACTCAGCCATAAAAAAGAACAAAATAATGCCATTTGCAGCAATAACTGTTCATTTTTTTTAAATTGTCTTAAGAATTTAAGAAATTTTACTTAGAAAAGGGGCATAGAGAATGTTAAGCTAAATGTCCATTATTCTAAATTTATTTCCCAATCTTGTTCAATGTACAGTATTCATACATTTCTTCACTATCATCAGTGCTATACTATTTTGTGTTCCTCTTTTCCTAAATGTGTTTTATTGCAGAAGTAACAAATAGTAGATATAAAGAAATTAAACTAGTCACAAGAAAGCATACAAAAGAGTATGTCACTTGTAGTTTTCTCATGGCTCAGTGGGTTAAGGATCTGGTGTTGTCACTGCTGTGGCTCTAGTTGTAGCCATGGCTCTGGTTCATTCCCTGGCTTGGGAATATCTGCATGTTCCAGGCACAGCCAAAAATATGGGCGGTATGTCATTTATCAGAATTAATATCTGTTAATAATTTTGTATGTATCTTTTCAGGTGTTTTCCATGAAATACAATTGTACCACATGTATTTTTATTGAGATTCTTTGGATCCAAGGAATAGGAACAAAGACAAATTGGCTTAGGCAAAAAGAAAAACTTAGTTAGTTCAGATACCCCCACATTTTGGAAAGACAAGAGTAGAATTGACCCCTTAGAGCTGGCTGAAACCAGGACTAGAGCATTGGGAATCACTCATTTTGTCTCTCGTTTCTCTCTCTCTCTCTCTGCAAATGGGCTTCATCCTTCCATATTGAGCTCTCTGTGTGTTAGGAGATATGACCACCAGCAGCTCCCAGCTCTGAGCCTTACAACTTTGTGACCAGAGATGAAAGGAGCATCATTCTTCCGACTTGAACAATCCCAGAGAATATTTCTGATTGGTTTACTCTGTGGATTCATCACACTAGCCAGGAGTGTGAATTATTATGAAAAGCTCAGCTGCGGTCACATGGTCAGCCCATTGCTGGAAAAAAGTATCTGTTACTAGAAAAAGCAGAGGAATGGATGCCAGGCAGCCAAAAACAATAGGCATCTGTCACTTGTTTTAATCCAAATTGGATTATAATGTGCATATTGTTCTCTAGTTAATCAGTCAACTAGATATTGTGTTGTGGACATCTTTCCATGTCAAGATAGATTATGATCAGTTTACTAAATAGTCCATACTCAATGGAACAGAACTAAGAAATTTTTAGTTTTCTCCTCAATCACTTCTTTCAATCATATTCCATGGAAATATCCCTTTTTGACCTTTAGTCTTGGCAGATCTCAGAACTTTCTGGGCACTTTTTATTATTAAAATGACCTGTCCTGTTAGAGTAGTTTCAACCTAAATCTCATATCCAATTTAATATTCCTTCTCTTCCTCAAACCTGCCAGTGAAGAGTAGACTTCAGTCAAGGGGTTTGGAAAGGAGAAAGATGTGGGTTACCTTTTCACCTTTTCTGCCCTCTCTCTTCTTTGGTTGGAGTGTGAAGGTGGCATAAGAGAGACAAGTGTCTCCTATTTTTGACATTGAATTGAGAACCCTCAAAATTCATATTTTGAAGCCCTAACCTCCAATACATCTAAATGTGACTATATTTAGAAATAGGCCTTTGAAAAGAGGTGATTAAGTTAAATGAGGCCATTAAGATGGCCCTCACCCAACCGGGCTAGTGTCCTTAGAAGAAGCGGGAATCTTGGAGTTCCCATTGTGGCTCAGTGGTTAATGAATCCGACTAGGAACCATGAGGTTGCAGGTTCGAACCCTGGCCTTGCTCAGTGGGTTAAGGATCCGGTGTTGCCATTAGCTGTGTGTAGGTCGCAGATGTGCCTTGGACCCTGCGTTGCTGTGGCTCTGGTGTAGGCCAATGGCTACAGCTCCGATTCGACCCCTAGCCTGGGAACCTCCATATGCTGCAGGAGTGGCCTTAGAAAAGGCAAAAAGACAAAAAAAAAAAAAAAAAAAAAAAGAAGAGGAAACCTGGACACACAAAAAGACACCAGCGGCTGCCATGAGCAGAGGGACAACCATGGAAAACCAAGGAGAGCAGCCTGCAAGGAAATAACCCTATAGCCCCTTGGTCTTAGACCTTCAGCCTCCCAAACTGTGAGAAAATAAATTTCTGTTGTTCAAGCCACTCCATCTATGGTATTTTGATATGGCAGCCCATGCAAAAGAATGCAGTGGCCGTTGTTGGGCTGTTCTGACAATGCTTATTGTACTCTAAAGGCTCCCTTTCATGGGGTATATGTTCATGGGACATATGCATGGCTTCTTCAGGGAACACACTGAAAATTCTCCTCAGGATGCAGCTCTTTGGCCTGGCAAACGTGCTAGAGCTCAACTTTTTCCAGTCCCCTCTCAGCACCCACTCAGTTCATTCTACAGTCTCTTGTTCCCAGCGGTCTTTCTCCAGGTGACCAAGCCACGTGGATAAGGATACCCATCAGGGTGTCTGGAGCCTGGCTACCTCCAAGATCATTTCAATCTCAAGAAGCCCACATAGCCTTGTCACACCCAAGCATGGACAGGCAGACTGCTCCATGCCTATGTCCTCCAGCTTTCTTCCTCCTTCTATTCCCTGATCAAGCTGACATAGAGGACACATGTGCAGTTGCACTGAATAAGCGGGGAATACAATGTGAGGACCTCCCCTGCCTTCTTGCCTGCACTTCCAATCTCTGAGTGTTTTCTCTTACTTAATTCTTTTGAGGGACATTTCCTTTCAAAAGGGAAGAAAGGGAAACCTCAGCACTCCCCACTAGGCTGACATCTCAAGGCTAAAAATTTTTCTTGAACTTTGTCTCCCAAAGTGGTCTGCATATACATGGGTAGATTAGAGGGGATCATATACTGGCAGCTGGGTAGTTGAGCCAATCCAGCTGTTTCTTACCTGCCCTGAAGAGACACCCCCAACTGCTTTAGGCTCCCTTTAGAACGTGAATTATTTATCACCTCAATCTCAGCCAATTCTGAGACAGCATTGTACTACAAGTCAGTTTACTTAAAGTCTATTTTAATGACTTACATAGTATGCAAACATTATAATTTAACTTGTCCTCTGATGATACACACTTGGGTAAGGTCCAGGTTCTCGCTATTGCTTCAGTGAACATACTCTTACTATTTGGGGGAACATCTGAGTGTTTGTGTGTGTTTGTGTATGAATGTTTCATGGGCTAAATTCCTATATTTAAAACTGTTGAGTCAAAATAGTTTAGAATAATTTTAAAAGTTATTCTGTACATTATCATAAACTTTTACTTTTTTTTATTATCACAGAGTAAAGATTTCTTAATGTTGGTGTAGGGTCCAACGAATGTTAACCCATATATGGATTCCTATAGTCACTACTATGATCAGGATGCAGAACAGTCCATCTCCCCAAAACACTGTCTCATGGTGTCACTTCATTTTGCCCTCTCTCTCCCTTGTATAACCCCTAATAACAACTCATCTGCTCCAGCATAATTTTTAATGGTAATAACCTTCTATTTGTTTGGTTTGATGGATTGACAAAGCAATGATTACTCTGTCATAAACAAGTTGAAGACATTAGTTTCTAGATCTGCAACTATGATCATGTTTCCATGTAATTAACATTAATGAGAAGATAAATTATTTAAAAAAATTTTTAAGAGCATTTAAGTAGAAGAGTTTTTGAAATACCCTAGGCCTTAAGAAAGGTAAGCCTTATCAGCATAGAATATTCTATCATATGGAATTCTGTGTTTTTTAAAAATTATAAACTAAATCACATAACAGACGAACATACAAATACAATTTAAATAAGAATAATAAAATAGATACCCTTATATATGTTTCCCAACTTAAGACCTAGAATATTATAGTACCTTTGGCGCCTTGTCAAAGCATCCTACTTTCCTAGGCCTCAGGGGACCCCTTCAAACTAAATTTTTTTTGTGTGTGTGTGCGTTTTAGAGCCACACAAGGGGTATATGGAGATTCCCAGGCTAGGGGTCAAATCAGAGCTACAGCTGCTCTCCTACGTCACAGCCACAGCAATGTCAGATCTGAGCCACGTCTGTGACCTACACCACAACTCACGGCGACTCCGGATCCTTAACCCACTGAGCGAAGCCAGGGATTAAACCTGCAACCTCATGGATATGAGTCTGGTTTGTTAACTACTGATCCATAAAAGGAACTCCCAAACTAAAAATCTTTGAATAATGTTTAATATTTATTTGGGTGGGGGATAGAATTATTTCTTTATATTAAAATTTGAATTACTCTATAGTAAATAGGATAATGGCTCCCCAAATATGTTCACAACCTAACCCCTGGGGCATGTGACAAAAGGGACTTTGCAGGTGTGATTACATTAAGGATAGGAGATGGGGAGATTATCCTGAGCTATCTGGGTAGGGGTTCCAATGTCATCACAAAAGGTCCTTGTAGAAGTCAGGATGGTCAGTGTCAGGAAAGGATACATGATGACGGATACAGAGGTTGGAGTGATTAAGGAAGAGGCTATGGAGTTCCCGTCATGGCTCAGTGGTTAACAAATCCGACTAGGATCCGGCGTTGCCATGAGCTGTGGTGTAGGTTGCAGACGCGGCTCGGATCTGGCGGTGCTGTGGCTCTGGTTTAGGCTGGTGGCTCCAGCTCCAATTAGACCCCTAGCCTGGGAACCTCCATATGCCATGGGTTCGGCCTTAAAAAAGACAAAAAGACCAAAAAAAAAAAAAAAAAAAAGAGGCTATGAGCCAAGAAATGCAGGAGGCTTTAAAAGCTGGTAAAGTCATGTAATATGGTAAGTTATTAAGTCACTAAATTTGTAGTAATTTGTTACAGCAGCAATAGGAAAGTAATACACTGTTTACATTTTAAAAAGATTTATGGCATTGTCTAAATATAACATGATATTTAAATATTTTTATTTAATACAATTCCAGACTTTCACAAAAGTCAAAAGAATGTTTAAGAAACATGTATTCCCTTTATCCAGATTCACCAATTGTTAATATTTTGCTCATTTGTTTTATTATTTGCTATTTTTTTTTTTTTTACCTTTTGAAAGTATCTCAGCGTTCCCATTGTGGCTCAGTGGAAAGCGAATCTGACTAGTAACCATAAGGTCACGGGTTTGATCCCTGGCCTCGCTCAGTGGGTTAAGGATCTGGCATTGCCTTGAGCTCTGGTGAAGGTCACAGATGCTGTTCGGACCCTGTGGTGCTGTGGCCTAGGCTGGTGGCTATAGCTCTGATTTAACCCCTAACCTGAGAACCTTCACATGCCACGGATGCAGCCCTAAAAAAAAAAAAAAGCAAAAAAAAAAATTTTTTTAATGAAAGTATCTTGCAGATATTATGAACCTCTACCCATAAATTCTTTAGTATGTATTTCTTAAAAGCAGGGGCCCCATCTTACATAACCACACTACAATGATCATAAACTGTAACTGTGACATAATACTGTGACCTAACATTCATATTTAAATTGCTCCAGTGGTGCCAGTAATTCTTTTCACAGTCATGATTTTCCCTGGTCCAGCCAGGATCCAATCCAGGAGCATACACTGCATTTAGTTGTCATGTCTCTTTAGTTTCTTGTACCCTGAAGCAGTTTCTTTATTTTCTCTTCTCTTTCACCTGTTTGATGATTGTGAAGAGTACAGGCTATGTAACTTATAGGATTTTTTAAGTTTTTACTTCGAAGTTTCCTCGTGATTTGATTCAGGTTATGCCTTTTTGGTGGGGACACCAGAGGTGTGATACCGTGTCCTTTTCTGTGCCTTACATCAGGAGGCACACAGGGTAGGCTTGTTCCATGACTGACGATAGTAATCCTCTGAGCAGTTACTGTGTCCCCCAGTGTAATTAATAAGCAATTTGTGGGGGAATACTTGGAGATTACCTCCTCAACTGCATAAACTGTAGTTTGACTCTAGCCTTCCCTGTTTCCAGTTTTTAACCCTCCCTTCTTCTAATATTGAGAAACCTGACTTCCATGATCTAATCCAACATTTGAACCTATTTGGAGTGATCTTTTGTGTCACCATTTCTCCATTATTTACAATTCAAAGTCATTCACTGCCCCTCTGATTTATATGCATACAATTATGAAATCTTTTTCAAATCATGTTTAAAGGTTTTTCTTGGATTTCATGTTGCCAAAACATTTCTCTCTCTTTCTACAATGTTACTATCAGTTTAATTTTGTGATTTTGAAAAGGAGAACAGACAACTTATTGGAGTGTATATAAAGAGTTTACAATGTAGGTAGTAAAACAAACCATTCTTTAATTGAAGAATTTCAGCTGATCTATAGGTATTATCATGGAAGATCTCGAGGTTGGTGGCACAGATATGATTATTCAAGTTCCAGAGAATATCACAAAGGCAGTCATCACAGTTGGGTATCTTGGGTGGTAAATGTTTCTCTTTTTTCCACATGAGGGCACTTGTGACTTTGGTGGAAAACCTGAGTTATCAGACTTGTGATTGGGATGTCTTAGTAACTCTTAGTGATGCTGCCTCAGGAAGTTAACTGGACTGTACTTCCTTTAACACAAGGTCAGGTTGGGCAGAACTGAATTTTCTAAAGGATCATTTAAACTGATTGGTGGTTTTCCATTTTCTGGAAATTAGAAATTTAAGATCTGAACCCACTCTTTGGTAAACTGGCTTGACTTGCTCAAAGACAGAAGAGTCAGGGAAGAGATAAAATTAGACTGATGAAGAGCTACTCAATGATGGGAAGAATTGTGATACTCTGAGCATACTGTGGACCCAAGGGACCTCAGAAAACATCCATAAAGTTACCTGACATGCATTCCCAGGAAAGGGCAGAGAGGTTATGCATATGGGCTTGGCACCAAACAGACTCTGGTTTGAGTCTTAGTTTATGGAATGACTCTGTTTATGGAATGACTTTCAATAATTTGTCTTTTGAATGACTCTAAGTTATTTAACCTTTTCGACGTTAAGTTTGCTTCTCTATTAAATAGGGATAATAAAGATGCTAGTGTTGCATGGTTGTTGTGAAAATGTATTAATGTGTGCCAAATACAGTAAATGTCAGCTGGTGGTAAGTTTACAGAGTCCATCCAACAAAGAGTTTAATTTGTCAATTCTTCGTTTTGTGAGTATCAAGGGAAAGGGTCAAAAGTGATCACTTTCAACTGGCAATCTAATTTTTAAAACAATAAGATCTTATTTTGCAACCATGTGGGTGAGGATAATGTGTGAACTCCAGAGTGGTGATGATGCTACAGCTGAAGGAAACTTGTCATCCCTGTATAGTACCAAGTACTTACTGTGATAATATAGAGTGTGTAGGCATAGTCCAGAACATGGTGAGCTATACCTATGATGGCGTAACTGTGTGCATATAAATGACCAGTCTTTTTTTTTTTTTTTTTTTGCAAATGGTTTGTAGAACTACTATGTTTCCAATATGTTATGACAGGGGGAAATAAATGTTCAGGAAATTCTGTTGAGAAAAAGAAAAGCAGGGTCCTCCTGGCTGACTCCCTTAATCACTATCAGTAATTAGGAGGCACGTAAACTTATGTCAGAACCCCTGCCTGCCTCCCAGTATGCTACAGCCTGTGGGCATGGTCCTGTAGCCCTGTTGTCTGTCCAGTGCCAGAGTTCTGAGGACTCTCCTTGGTGGTCAGCTTTGCTCCTAGCTTAGTCCCTAAGCTTAGTCTCTACCATATGTTCTCAATACTGACTTCCTTAGTGTC
This sequence comes from Sus scrofa, assembly GCF_054392235.1. Classification (NCBI taxonomy): domain Eukaryota; kingdom Metazoa; phylum Chordata; class Mammalia; order Artiodactyla; family Suidae; genus Sus; species Sus scrofa. Next base: position 125,226,158 of record NC_139396.1, on the reverse strand, counting down.
TGTAAGTAGTATCCACTATTGGTCCCTGAAGCCCCAAGCTCCATGCTCTGAGTCTAGGATATCTGGGATTTTTACTTCTTCCAGGAGACATCCAGGGAGGATAAGGCTAGGCGGAAGGAAACTTTGGAATCAAACATGATCACCTCAGGCCTTGTCCAGGATGAATCCAGATCACCAGACCAAGGGATTACCATATTCCAGGACTTAATTGGAATCTAGGACCCAGGAACTTATCTCAGTATGCCTCCTTTGGCTTCCTGCTACCTGGATTTTAACTTCCTAGCCAAATCTGTTGGTTATATAAAGCAGATTCAGCTCTAGCCCACATCTGAGTAACAGACATCATCATCAACGCTTGGCAAAAATGAAAGTGTGAAATGTGAGTCAGTTGTTTTATTCCACTTCCTAGTGGAGAGAGACAGTTTCTAATCCTATGTGAATCGAGTCATTCAGGAAGAAGCTCTATCCCGGAGAATTATTCAGACAGCAATTGCAGTCGCACTTCATTAGCCCCAGGCTGACTCAGGGGGCCCAGGACCTGACATCTCGGGCTTGCTGCAGAACAGCTGCTGTTGGCCATCATACCAGGCTGGCCTCTTACTCAGTCTCTGAGCACCTGTATTTCTTCCTTTAGCAAATGACCACAATTATCATTATTACCTATTTAAGTGTAGCACAACCAGTTTTTGATGTTATATTCATCCTGCCCCAACACACATGCTATCTTCTGTGGAGGTAGGTTCCAGCCAGTGGAAGGCATGTTCTTTGTTGGACCCTGAGATGATGCCAGTGAGCAAGGCTGGAGGCAGACTCAGAAGCAGCACTGAATTGCTCACCATGATGGGGATGTGAGGGGAATAGGAAAACTAAAGTTCTAGAGGGAAATCTAGGAAGAAGAAGGTACAAAACAGCCAGGTCCAGAACTGCTTCAGCAAAGGATAGCGAAAACTCAAAGATGGAGATCGATCAGACACTTTCCAAGAGAATTTGGAGTATTTCACTGAGGTGTGTAACAATGGAAACCAAACTCCTTTCTCTATGTCCTAGATGGAATCTTGGTCAACACCTATGTTTTTCATTAATGCTTTTAGTGTAGAAGAGATTGTCTATTTATTTATTTGAAAGAAGAGAGATGATTTGTCTTTCATCCAGGTTACCAGGAGATCAAAATAGAGTCAGCTCAGAGGTCAGTGACATTTGAGTTACTTGTGTAATTAAGGTATTTGCTTAATGCCTACCCCCCTACCCCAACCTAATCTATGAGCTGCATGAGGATAGAAATTGTGCCTCTTGTTAGCATATCCCAGTACTTGGCACAATGTTGGCACATAAAGGGTGTTCAATTATATGTTGGATGAATACACAAATGAATGACTCCACTTGGTGGCTCCATACAACTTCTGACCCCCAGCTGAAATGAAGTGTAAAAGATGATATTCCTTTGTCCCTTTGCCCAGAGTCTAGAGGGCGCTATAGTAGACTAATGATTTGGAGGATGATGAGTCCAGCAGCAGCAGCTTTTAGGGCCATCCTTTTACACAGACACTTTTTGGCCCCAGTGTGGTGGAACCATTGGCTGACAACAGAGCTGGGAATAATATACCATATGTGAGAAAGAATACAGGCCATCCATGTACCCTCTTTCTTTGCAGTGGAGGAAGCCAGTCTGATTTCCATAAGTATTAAAGTCACAACAGTGCTATGGCATTTTGCATGCTGATTTATAAGAAAATAAAAATAAAGCTCTGTGTGAAGAATTGCATTCGGTCTTTCCCTGTTTACCCTCTGGGAACTTTCATTGTAAAAAGAACTTGAACTCTCAGTTGTACTCAATTGTGACACTTAGGAAGAAATATAAAGTATATGTAGTTGCAATAACCTTCAATTTTTTCCTTAGGCTAAAATGAAACTTATTAAGTTGAGAAGGAAACTGTACAGCGGCTGCAATGTATCACTAAGAGTGGTATTTTAAATCAGAAGATGTGGGTTGAAGGCCCACTTCGACCATTTACCAGCTATGTGAGCTTGGAGCGGTAAATTGAATGAATGCTCAAGGCTTCCATTTACTCATGTGTAAGATAGAAATATTAGTAAGATGTGTGTGCATGTACGTGACATTTTGATGAAATTGTTTTGATATAGCTGCTTTGGCTTAGCCATTTTCATATGGCCTGAAAAATAACAAATCCTTTACACTTTTGCCTTTTTTTTTGTTTTTGTTTTAAAGCAACATATGGATGAGAATCCTTATTGCATTCTTGGGTCACACTCTAAGCCTGGCCCAGCATGGAAAGTTAGGCATCAAAGATGAATTAATAGCCAGCAATAGCTATTGCCTATAGAACTTGATCATTAAGAAGAAAAATCATTGTTGCCGGGGGAAAAATTTGCTATTTATTACCAAAAAAAAAAAAAAAAAAAACACCCAGCAGCAACGTCTGCTGCCTGAGTAGTGATATCATTTGTGTCAGGGTAGATGTTTTATGTAGGGAAATATATCGAGAGCCCCTTTGGGAGTGGGCTTGGTCTGAAAGGTGAGAGGAGACGAGAAAGAAATGGAGAGAGATACAGAGAGTGAGAAGGCTGAATCTCTCTGCAAAGTAAATTAAGAAAATTGTGGGGTTTCTCAGAGGCGAGCTAAGAGAGGGAAGGCAAGTGGCTCAAATCAGTGACAGAGGGCAATGCAAGGTGAGAAGGGGAGATGCCAATACGGTGACAAGCTTGGTCCTGAGGAGGATTCCCTGACAGAGAAGGCAATGCAGTTTAGGGGCCTTCCAAGTCTTTTTATGTTAACAGCTGGTTTTGATCTTAACTTCTCAATTTCAGAGAGCAAGCAATAAGTATAATTTTAACTCTAAAAGCAGTAACACCTGAAATGTGGGAAGATGAAAAACTGACAAGCCAGAAAAATGTTCCCAATTAACATTTCTTCCTATTTTTAGTTTTACTACTGTGTGTCTAGGTATGGGCTTTTGTTTTGTTTATTCTTGTTTGGGGCACAATGTATCTCATAATTCTGAGGACTTAGGCCATTCTTTGATTCTGAAAAATTCTCAGACTTGATCTTTTTCAAATTCCTCTAGTATTTCCATCATTCCTCTTGGTCCTCTTAGTCTCCTTAATTTTGTTTCACTTTAATTTTTTTTATTGGCATATTGTTGATTTACAATATTGTATTAGTTTCAGGTGTACAGCAAAGCGATTCAGTAATGTACATACATATATCCATTCTTTTTCAGAGTCTTTTCCCATATATGTTGTTATAGAATATTGAGTGGAGTTCCCTGTGCTATGCAGTAGATCCTTGTTGATTATCTATTTTATATTTTCTGGTGCGTATGTGTTAATCCCAACCTCCTAATTTATCCCTCCCTTACCTCTCCCCTTTGGTAACCATAAATTTGTTTTCAAAATATGTGAGTCTGTTTCTATTTTGTAGATAAATTCCTTTGTATCATTTTTTAACTTCCACGTATGTGATATCATATGATATTTAAATCTTTCTCTGACTTACTTCACTATGTTGCTGCAAATGGCATTATTTCATTCTTTTTTATGGCTGTGTAATATAGTTCACTTTGTTTTTGATATATTAGGGATGTGTAGGATTAACCTTCTTACTTGTCCTCCATATTTCTACTTCTGTTTCATAACTTTCACCTCATTATCCCTCCGTGCTGCATTGCATATAATTGGCTAACATCTATCTACTATGTCACTAATTCTCTATTCAGTGCCTAATCTTATAAATAGGTTTTCATTTCTGAAAGTTCTATTTATTCTCTCTCTGCTTGTTCTTTTCACATCCTATCATGTTCTTTCATTATATAGTCTTTAATTATTTTAAACATATATCTATCTTAGTCTTCTATTTGGCACTACTTTCTTCAGACCTTGAAAATGCTGCTTCTGCCAGTTCCACCTCATGGTAGATGGCTTCCTTGTATATTGTGAGGTTATCTTAGTCTGCTGTTTTGTTTTTTTTTTTTTTTTCTTTTTCTGAGGCTGTGATTCCTGTGTTCCCTGAATTGTAGAACTATTCCTAAGAAATTATTTTGAATTTGCTTCTTCTTCTGTCCTAGTAGTTCCACCAATTTTAGTGTTAGTTTTTCACTTCAGTTTCTGCAATCTAAGGGTAGCTAAATTTTGGATCTTATATCCTTACACGGTATGGGCTTTGATGTCTCATGATGTACATTTTTTCCACCCAGAGCCCTGGTTACCTTCAGCATCTATTGGCACTTTCCAAGGCTAGTTGGAGGGTTTTTTTTTTAAGTGCCATTTTCATGGAGGGGATAGCTTTTCAAAATTCTTAGCCTTTTATTTTTTGGCTAAAGACCTGGTTCCAGTTCCTTCTTCATGTGGTCTTTCTATACACATAAACTTTCTAAATGATCTCTCATCAAGAACAAACAAAACTCAGATCTGATACTGTAAGGCTTAATTTGTCAATAGTGTTCTGTAGATCCCTATACAATTTTCACACTTCTGTTATCCTAATATGGTAATGTATCATGCATGTAAACCCTAATTTCCAATCTTGATTTCCAATATAAATTCCTCTTCTGTTAACTGAGTCTTGTGAGATGAAGATCTCATTGTAGTCAGCAGTGGTGTGACCAAACTCAAATTTTCTAATGGTAAATAATGGAAGAATTTCCAGGTACAGAGGAAATTTTGAACTTTAAAAGTGAACCCCCAAGAGATTCCCCTTCCCTTTGCTGGTTGCTATTGCTGCAACCATGCTGCCCATACATGGACACACACCCTTACCTTAACAAAGAAGGAAAACAATCAGGGACATAAAATGAAACCAGGAATGAAGTTATCACAAGAATGCATATGAATGGGTCCCCATACGCTTGCTATGGGAGGGACCTGAATTTGTCTCTACACTTTTCAACAGCAGTTCAAAGAGGGAAGCAAAACTGATTAGATATTTCACAGTGACTAAAAGATACAAGAAATTGCTCAAATGAAGCCTGGGTTGCTAGTAAATAAGGAGAGCTAATGTAATGGGGGATTTGAAAGTAATGTTTTGATATCTCTCTTGGTCATCTCAAGCTGCTGTAACAAAATACCACAGACCAGGCGACTTAAAGAATAGACGTTCCTCATAGTCCTGGAGGCTGAGGAGTCCAAGGTCAAGGTGCTGACAGATTTGGTTTTTGGTGAGGGCCCTTCTGGCTTGTACATGGCCATCTCTTCCCTGTATCTTCACACAGTGGAGAAAGGAAACTCTGGTGTCTCTCCTTCTCATAAGGGCACTAATCCACCATCGGGCCTTCACCCTTATGCCCCATCTAAACCTAATTATCTCTGGAAGGCCCCCCCTTCTTAATACCATCACATTGGGGGGTATGGCTTGAACATATGCATTTGGGGGCACACAAACATTCAGTCCATAACTATAAGCCACTTAGAGTAGGGAATTTGAGACCCCGGAGTTCATGCTTGAGAAAGAGTAAATACATACTAAGCTGCTTTTTAAGGAGGGTGGGTTTTAACAGATATTTTGTTTTGTCAGGTAGAGTTTGTATGTTTAGAGTCAGAGCTGAGGAGAGACTAAGAGCTACCCTGGTGGTCTTTCCTTGCTTTTCTCCCGTATTTCACTCAGCTTCCCTCTAAGTGAAAGTAGCATTTAAAGTGGCACCAAGGATTTTGTTTTGTTTTGTTTTGTTTTCCAGTCTGTCTGGGGAGAATCCACATGTTTCCATCCAGGCCTGTTTTGACAGTAAATTTCTCCTGACACAGGCCCTTCTCTGTGTGCCCAGCTAATCCTTTCATTATGTCTATATTTGCTTTCCTCTTCTAGTTTCTATTATTCTTTGATCTCCATTTCTGGGTCTCTCAACTCTTTCAGATTCATGACTGCTACCTGTCACCCAGCACATGGGGCCAAATAAACATCAGCTCTTTTCCTGAATGGGGCAGCTCCATAAGAGTCCCATAAATTAGGGGCAGGACTACCAGGGGATGGATGATGTGCTCCTGGGAATTCTAGTCCAAAACAGACTTTCTCTAGTTAGTCATAGTTTGGGTACTGCCCCCTTTACTCTTTTTTTTTTTTTTTTTTTTAGGTTACAATTCCTTCAGGAGACCCTCTTTCCCAATTGATTTTAATTCAGGATTGTGTAAAGAACTCTTAGACTTGGGAATATTTGGGTTATAAAGAGCTATGTTACACTGAATAAGAAATTTACATTCCAGTTTTCATTTTCACAGCTGAAAAAAAAATTTGAAATAAAAGAATAGATATAGGAGTTCTCTTGTGGCAAAGTGGGTTCAGGATCCAGCATTGTTACTACATTGGCTAGGGTCACTGCTATGGCAGACATTTGATCTGTGGCATAGGAACTTGCACATGCTGTGGATGTGGCCAAAAAAAAGTTATTCTCAGAAGGCTGTATATAATACACCACTGTTAAAGGGAAATAAAGTAAAACAGAATTATACATTATTTTTTAAAAAGGAGGAATAGATTTAAGCTTTCTAAGATCTTGTCTTCTGAAGAAACTTTAAAAGGCAACCTAACAGATAGGAAGAGAGTTGCTGTATAAAAGTGGAGGTTGTAGCGTGGTAATGCTGGGTGCTACCACCCTCTCTTCACTCTCCAACGGAAACCTTGGTGCACCTTTACAGAATCCAGCTTTAAAGAGCAAAGTTGGGAAAACCACTGGTCTGGATCCAAGGTCAGCAAATTTTTTTTTGTCAAGGGCCAGGTGATAAATAATTTTGGCTTTGGGTAACATATCATCTTCGTCACAACTTAACTCTGCCATTGTAGCATTAAAATAGCGATAGACAATATTTAAACAAATGGGTGTGGCTGGATTTGGCTGATGGGTCATAATTTGCCAACCCCTGATTTGCAAAATCCTTAGATTTTTTTTTTTTGCCTTTATTTTTTTAGGACCACACCCATGGCATATGGAGGTTCCCAGACTAGGGGTAGAATCAGAGCTACAGCTGCCAGCCTACATCACAGCCACAGCAACACAGGATCTCAGCTGTGTCTGCGACCTACACCACAGCTCATGGCAACACCAGATCCTTAACCCACTGAGCGAGGCCAGAGATGGAACCTGCATCTCTTGGATATTAGTCAGATTCATTTCCATTGAGCTATGATGGGAACTCCCAAATTGTACATTTTAACCATGTGTAATTTGTTGTATGTCAAATAGACCTCAGTAATTATGTTAAAATGTCTGTTTTTTGAGAAATACTAGACCTTTGTAGGTATCACAAGTCATTGGAATAGATTTTTTTTTTAATGAATTGGTGGACCCTCATTTGCAGGATTCAATTAAGGCTCCAGTAATTTTTAACAGGGCATAGACCTCTGGCACAGAATAATGTAGTGAATCTCAATCGTTTTTATTTACCCAGGGTCCTTCTTCACATTTTCTGTTAACAGCATTCCCTCCTCCTTGGGAGATCCTTTCTTTTTGCAGTTACCCATCCATGTGTTTGTGCTAATAGTGCCCATCACATTGTCTTAGCCATGGAGGTCATGGGAGCCAAAACTGTCCAGATATGGTACCCTACCACCATCCATGGTCACTGGTCAAAGAGGTCGGTATCAGACTCAGAGAATAGAAAGTCTTTCCTGGAAGATTTAGATGTAAATATGGATATAGACAGAGATATAGAGATATATTGAAGACAAATAAAAGAAGGCTTCTCTTGGGAGTTCCCGTCGTGGCTCAGAGGTTAGCGAACCTGACTAGCATCCATTTGGACATCGGTTCCATCCCTGGCCTTGCTCAGTGGGTTAAGGATCCAAGTTGCCATGAGCTGTGGTGTAGGTCACAGATGTGGCTCAGATCTTAGTTGCTGTGACTCTGGCATAGTCTGGTGGTTACAGCTTCGATTGGACCCCTAGCCTGGGAACCTCCATATGCTGTGGGTATGGCCCTAAAAAGACAAAAAGACCAAAAAAAAAAAAATAGAAGGCTTCTCTTGCCTCTGGGGTCAATAGCTTGATTGTATAATTCAACATTTGACAGTGAATATCTGTGTGAAGGATGCTTGACAATATTGTAGAACTTACATGTTCATTTACCTCATTTTTTTTCTTTCATTTTTCTTTATTATTTTTTTTTCTTTTTACAGCCACACCTGCAGCATATGGAAGTTTCCAGGTCAGGGGCTGAATCTGAGATGCAGCTGTGGCCTATGCCACAACAACAGTAACAACAGATCCAAGTGCATCTGCAACCTATGCTGCAGCTTGCAGCAATGCCAGATCCTTAACACACTGAGAGAAGCCAGGGATTGAACCTTCATCCTCACAGAGACAACATCTGGTCCTTAATCTGTTGATCCACAATGGGAACTCCTACCTCATATATATATTATTGCATCCTTGCTACGTGTCAGTTACTGGTCTAGTTGTTGGGAATACAGTTGGGAACAAGCAAAGAGACGTGTACTTGATGAAGAAGGAGAGAAAGTCCAGATGACATTAACTATCACAGGCACTCTTTTTTTTCTCACTTACATAAGGTCATTTAATTTTCCTTCTTGCTAAAGATAGTTTAAATTTTTTTCTTTCTCTTGAATGTGAAAGAATTCTGACATAATAGAGTGAGAAGGGGTAATGAAACCATTATTTTTAATTTTTTGTTTTCAGAAGTAATATTGATAATTATTATTTTAAAGACCTAGATATGCCAAATACTTTTCAAACATTGTATCTCTTTCAGTCCTCAAAACTACACTTCAAGGAGGGTAGAAATAGTTGGTTAGGATCTTGAGAGGATCAAATAGCCACTCTTTTCTTCACCTAAGTTCTAAATAACCTGAGAAACAAGACAAAAGAGAAGATAGAGGCAAATATCACTTTTCTTACTGCAAAAGAATAAGTCAGAGGATTTAGATTAGTGGAAGAGCCACATGTCTCCTTCACTGAGCCCATCCAGTCACTTGAATGCTGGACCAATGCAGACCTCTCAACATGGGAGCTGTCCAAGGAAGCCCTGTAATATAGAAGAGGAGTTCACTCCTAAGAAGGAAAATAAAGAATCCGTGCCAAGAGCACTCCCTTTATTCTTACAAATTTACCCATCAGATAAGGCACTTTACCTCCCTTGAGATGAGTGATTAAATGGGTGGAGAAAGGACCAGGAACACATCCTTATTTGAGTTCCTTCAACTAGGATGGAACTTCAAGAGTGTGGAAGTGTTTCCTAAACATAGTTCAATCTTACAAATACAGAAAATAAGGCCCAGAAATGTTGAATAATTTGGCCAAGATCGCACAGTTAATGAATGGCAGAACCAAGATTCAAGGTCCGTTAACCACCAAGTCCATCTCTTTTCATTACACTCTGCTTCTGTTGCACTTTAAAATGTTTGTGTGCAATTCCATTACTAGGAATTTAACAATACACCCCCATAGGTACACCAGTTATATTTAGAAGGACACTTGATACAGCATATTTTTAGTGGAGAAATTAAGGAACCCAAATGTTCTTCAACAGAAAGTCATTAATTACACTATAGCATATCCACAGAGTAGAATGATTTGCAGCAATTTTTTAAAAACAGGGGTGATTATCTTTGTAAGAAAAGAGAAAAACTCATAATATTTGAAAGAAAAAAAGCATGTAAATGAATAGCATGTGTAGTTTGTTCCTTTATGGATTAAATTTCAAATGTGTATATTTACATACACATAGGCCATTTCTGTAGAAGTATAAAAGAAACCTAATAACAGTTAACACTTGTGAGAACACAAGTGCTCATGTGTGAGTGGCTGGGCATTCTTCCCAGCCATTGGAGGGAGCTGGAGCACTCCTCTTGAGTCGGTGATCAATCAGTTGTGGTCCAGCATGCATCAGTGAGTGGTGAAAGACTGCAGAGCTGATGGGTTGTGAGGATATAAGTGCATCTGAAGGCTCTCACACTCCCTACTCCAGGATAAGGACAATCTGTATTAAAATGTATGCTTGAGGAGATGAGATTAAGATGGTGGAATAGAAGGACTGGAGTTGAACTTCTCTCCTAAAAACAACAAAATCACAACCAAATGCTGAGCAATCTTCAACCAAATGGACTGGAAACTTTCAAGAAGTTATCCTACTCCAGAAGACAAAGAAGAGGCCACATCAAGAGGTAGGAGGGGTGATTATGCAATATAAGCAACCTCATACCCCCCTGGGTGGGAAGCCCCACAGACTGGAAAGTAACTGTATCACAGAGAGTCACCTATAGGAGTGAAATTTCTGAGCCCCTCATCAAGTCCCCATGCCTGGGGATCTGGCATTGGGAAAAAGAGCCCCCAGAGCATCTGGCATTGAAGGCCAGTGGGGCTTGTGCATAGGAGCTCTGCAGAACTGGCAAAAACGGAGACCCTATTCTTAAAAGGCACACACAGACTTTAACATGTACTGGATACCAGGGCAAAGCAAACTCTCCACAGGAATCTGGGTCAGACCTGACTGCAGTTCTTGGAGGATCTCCTGGGAAAACAGTGGGTGACTGTGGCTTGTTGTGGGGGAAGGGCATTGGAAGCTAAGCTCTTGGGAATATTTATCAGCCTGCCTTTCTCTGGAGGTGGCCACTTGGCCCCACCTGTCAGTCAGTGCTGAGAAGCCCCAGGCCAAACAACAATCTGGGTGGGATCACAAACCCACACATCAGTAAAAAGTCTGCCTAAAGAGCCCCCCAGGCACACAGCTGCCTCCAATCTCACCCAGAGACAAAGCCCCACTCACCAGAGGGATAGGAATCAGCTCCTCCTACCAGTGGGCAGGCACCAGTCCCAGCAAGCCTCCCTACCAATGTTGGCCACAAGGGGTGTGGGAGGGGGCAAGCACCAGAAGCCTACAGCAAGGCCCTGTGCCAACTTCAGCCACAAGGGGGGCAGACACCAGAAGTAAGAGAGGATACAACTCTATTATCTGTTAAAAAGGTCACCATGCCAAAAACCTATAAAAATGAAAAGACAGAGAACTATAACTCAGATAAGGGAGAAAGAAAAAAACCCATAAAAACAGCTAAGTGATCAGGAGATTCTCAGCCTGCAGGAAAAAGACATTAGACTGTTGATGCTGAAGATGATGCAGGACATTAGAAATAAACTGGAGGAAAACATGGATAATTTGCAGGAAACACTGAGCAAAGAAATACAAGATATAAAACTTAAGAAGCAATGCAAAATACAATAACTGAAATAAATTCATTAGTGGCAGCCAACAGCAGAATACAGGAGGCAGAAGAACGAATAAGCAAGGTGGAGGACAGATTAGTAGAAATTACGGATGCAGAACAGAAAAGAGAAAAAAGATTGAAAACAAATGAAGAGAGTTTCAGAGAACTCTGGGACAAGGTTAAATGCAACAACATCTGTATTATAGGGGTAACAGAAGGAGAAGGGGGGGGGGGGGACAGAAAAAGTATTCGAAGAGATAATAGCCGAAAACTTTCCTAACATAGGAAAGGAACCACTCACTCAAATCCAGGAAGCACAAGTACCATATAAAATAAATGCAAGGAGAAATACTGCAAGACACATATTAACCAAACTGACCAAAATTAAAGACAAAGAGAAAATATTGAAAGCAGTTAGGGAAAATAAACAATGACATACAAGGGAACCCCAATAAGGTTATGGGTAGATTTTTCAGCAGAAACTCTGCAGGCCAGAAGGGAGTGGCATAATATACTTAACGTGATGAAAGGAAAAACCTCCAACCAAGATGACTATCCAGCAAGGCTCTCATTCAGATTTGAAGGAGAAATCAAAACTTCACAGATAAGCAAAAGCTGAGAGAATTCAGCAACACTAAACCAGCTTTACAACAAATACTAAAGGAACTTCTCTAGGCAGAAAAGAAAAGGCTGCAACCAGAAACAAAACTATCACAAATGACAAGGCTCACCAGTAAAGGTATATATACAGTAAAGATACAAAATCATCCACACACAATTATGCCACCAAAATCAGAAATCATGAGAAGAGGAGGGTACAAATGCAGGACAATTGAGATGCACTTGCAGTTAAGAAACCAACAACTTAAAACAATTTCATATATATATAGACACATCAAAACTTAAGAATAACTACAAACCAAAAATCTACAATTGATACCCACACAAATAAGAAAAACCAACTCAAATACAACACAAAAGATAGTCATCAAACCAGAAGAGGAGAGAACAAGAGAAGAAAGGAAGAAAAAAGAGCAACAAAAACAAATCCAAAGAAATTCATAAAACAGCAATAAGAACATACATATCAGTAATTAACTTAAGTGTAAATGGACTAAATACCCCAACCAAAAGACATAGACTGGCTGAATGTATCCAAAAACAAGATCCATATGTATGCTGTCTTCAAGAGACCCACTTCACTTCTAGCAACACATACAAATTGAAAGTGAGAGGATGGACAAAAATATTCTCTGCAAACGGGAATCAAAAGAAAGCAGGAGTAGCAATACTTATATCAGACAAAATAGCATTTAAAATGAAGAATATTTTAAGAGACAAGGAAGAACATTACATAATGATCAAAGGATCAATCCAATATGAAGGTACAACAATTTTAAATATCTGCAGACAATATATAAGGCAACTGCTAACAACCTTAAAAGGAGAAATTGACAATAACACAATAGTAGTGGGGGACTTTAACACAACACTTACAGCAATGGACAGATTATCCAGACAGAAAATCAATAAGGAAACACAGGCCCTGAATGAAGCATTAGACCAGAAGGACGTAATGGATATTTATAGGACATTTCATCCAAAAGCAAGAGTATACATATTCTTCTCAAGTGCACATGGAACATTCTCCAATATTGAACACATCCTGGCCTACATATCAAGCCTTAGTAACTCTAAGAAAATTGAAATCATATCAAGCATCTTTTCCGACCACAGTGCTATAAGACTGGAAATCAACAATAAGGAAAAAAACTGCAAAAAAAAAAGCACAAACACGTGGCGCCTAAACAACATGCTACTAAACAACCAATGGATCACTGAAGAAATCAAAGAGGAAATTAAAAAATACCTAGAAGCAAATGACAATAAAGATTCAATGCTCCAAATCCTGTGGGATGCAACAAAAGCCGTTCTAAGAGGGAAGTTTATAGCAACACAAGCCTATCTCAGGAAACAAGAAATAGCTCAAACAACCTAACTTCACGTCTAAAGAAGCTAGAGAAAAAACAGACAAGACCTAAAATTAGTAGAAGGAAAGAACTCATAAAGATCAGAGCAGAAATCAATGAAATAGAAACAGAAAACCATAGCAAAGATCAATGAAACGAAAAGCTGGTTCTTTGAAAAGATCAACAAAATTGATAAACCCTTAGCCAGACTTATCAGGAAAAAAAGAGAGAGGACTCAAATCAATAAAATTAAAAATGAAAAAGGAGAAGTTACAACAGACGTCATGGAAATACAAAGGATCATAAGAGATTACTATATGCAACTATATGCCAATAAAGTGGAAAACCTAGAAGAAATGGACAAATTCCTAGAAAAGTAGAATCTTCTAAGACAAAACCAAGATGAAATAGAAAAGATGAACAGATTGATCACAAATACTGAAGTTGAAACTATGATAAAAAAAACTTCCAACAAACAAAAGTCCAGGACCAGATGGCTTCACAGGTGAATTCTATCAAACATTTAGAGAACTAACACCTATCCTTCTGAAACTATTCCAAAAAATTGCAGAGGAAGGAACACTGCCAAACTCATTCTATGAGGCCACCATCACCCTGATACCAAAACCAGACAAAGATAGCACAAAAAAAGAAAATTACAGGCCAATTTCACTGATGAACATAGATGCAAAAACCCTCAATGAAATAGTAGCAAGCCAAATCCAAGCATACATTAAAAGGATTGTACATCACGATAAAGTGGGATTTATCCCAGGGGTGCAAGGTTTCTTCAATACCTGCAAATCAATCAGTGTGATACACCACATTAACAAACAGAAGAACAAAAACCATATGATCCTCAGTAGATGCAGAAAAAGCCTTTGACAAAATCCAATACTCATTTCTGATAAAAATCCTTAAGAAAGCGGGCATAGCAGGAACCTACCTCAACATAATAAAGGCCATATATGACAAACCCAGAGCTAACATCATTCTCAATGGTGAGAAGCTGAAAGAATTCCTGCTGAGATCAGGAGCAAGACAAGGATGTCCACTCTCGCCACTACTCATCAACATGGTTTTGGAAGTCCTAGCCACAGCAATCAGAGAAGTAAAAGAGATAAAAGGAATCCAAATTGGAAAGGAAGTAGTAAAACTATCACTATTTGCAGATGACATGATACTATACCTAGAGAATCCCAAAGACTCTACCAGAAAACTGTTAGAGCTCATCCATGAATTTGGCAAAGTCACAGGATACAAAATTAATACACAGAAATCAACGGCATTTCTATATACTAACAATGAAAAATCAGAGAAATCAGGGAAGCAATCCCGTTTACCATCGCATCCAAAAGAATAAAATACCTAGGAGTAAACCTACCTAAAGCAACAAAAGACCTGTACTCTGAAAACTATAAGCCACTGATGAAAGAAATCAAAGATGACACAAATAGATGGAAAGACATACCAGGCTCTTGGATTGGAAGAGTCAATATTATCAAAATGACTATACTACCCAAGGCAATCTACAGATTCAATGCAATCCGTATTGAATTACCAAGGACATTTTTTACAGAATTCGAACAAAATATTTTAAAGTTTGTTTGGAAGCACAAAAGACCCAGAATAGCCAAAGATATCCTGAAAAAGAAAAATGGAGCTGGAGGAATCAGGCTCCCTGACTTTAGAAAACAGTCATCAAAACCATGTGGTTCTGGCACAAAGACAGACATATAGATCAGTGGAACAGGATAGAAAGCCCAGAATTAAACCAATGTACCTACAGGCAACTAATCTTATGACAAAGGAGGTAAGAATATACAATGGAGAAAAGACAGCCTGTTCAATAAGCGGTGCTGGGGAAACTGGACAGCCACATGGAAAAGAATGAAATTAGAACACTTCCTAACACCACACACAATAATAAACTCCAAATGGATTAAAGACCTAGATATAAGACCAGGTACTATAAAACTCTTAGAGGAAAACATAGGCCAAACACTCTCTGACATAAATGACAGCAATATCTTCTCAGATCCACCTCTTAGAGTAATGACAGTAAAAACAAAAATGAACAAATGGGACCTAATTAAACTTAAAAGTTTCTGCACAGCAAAGGAAACCCTAAACAAAACAAAAAGACAACCCACAGAATCTGAGAATATATTTGCAAATGAATCGACTGGCAAGGGATTAATCTCCAAAATTTATAAACACCTTCTGCAGCTCCATACCAAAAAGAAACAAACAACCCTATCAAAAAATGGGCGGGAGATCTAAACAGACAGTTCTCCAAAGAAGACATACAGATGGCCAAAAAAACACATGAAAAGATGCTCAACATCACTCATTATTAGAGGAATGCAAATCAAAACCACTATGAGGTACCACCTTACACTGGTCTCATCAAAAAGTCTACAAACAATAAGCGCTAGAGAGGGTGTGGAGAAAAAAGAACCTTATTACACTGTTGGTGGAATTGTAAATTGGTGCAACCACTGTGGAAAACACTATGGAGACTCCTCAGAAAACTAAAAATAGAACTACCATTTGATCCAGCAGTCCCACTCCTGGGCATCTATCCAGAGAAAACCATGACTCAAAAAGACATATGTACTCCAATGTTCACTGCAGCACTATTTGCAACAGCCAAGACATGGAAACAATCCAAATGCCCATCAACAGAGGAGTGGATCAAGAAGATGTGGTACATATACACAATGGAATATTACTCAGCCATTAAAAGGAATGAAATACCAGCATTTTCAGCAACATGAATGGAACTAGAAATTATCATGCTAAGTGAAGTCAGTCATACGAAGAGACACCAACATTAAATACTATCACTGATATGTGGAATCTGAAAAAAGGACACAATGAACTTCTTTGCAGAACAGATGCTGACTCACAGACTGAAAAACTTATGGTTTCCAAAGGAGAGGTTAGGGGTGGGGGGTTTGGGGGTGGAAATGTTATAAAATTGGGTTGTGGTGATCATTGTACAACTATAGATGTAATAAATTCATTGAGTAATATAAAAAAGAAATAATGGTTAACACAAAGTGTTGCATTGATCAATGCATTGACTTCCCGTTTTCAACATTTCCGTAACAGTTTTTTCTTCTTCTTTTTTTTTTTGAGATATATTTCACATACCATAAAGTTCATGTATTTACAGTATATATAATTTCATTGGTTTTAGTATATCCACAGGGTTGTAAAACCATTACCACCTATTCATTAACTCCAGAGCATTTTCACCACCCTAAAAAGAAACCTCATACCCATTAGCACTCATTCCCCATTCCCTTATATCCCAAATCTTGACAACCTCTGATCTACTTTTTTGTCTCTAAGGATTTTCATATTCTAGATATTTTACATAAATGGAAGCATACAATATGTACCCTTTTGTGTCTGACTTTCACTTACTATAATGTGAAAGAGGTTCACCCAGCATTATCAATATTTCATTCATTTTAAAGCTGAATAATATTCCATTGTATATGTATATGCCACATTTTATTTATGAATTCATCAGGAGATGGGTATTTGGGTTGTTTCCATTCTTTGTCTATTATAAATAATACTGACATGGGGAGTTCCTGTCGTGGTGCCGTGGAAACAAATCCGACTAGGAACCATGAGGTTGTGGGTTTGATCCCTGGCCTCTCTCAGTGGGTTAAGAATCCAGCCTTGTCGTAAGCTATGGTGTATGCCACAGATGTGGCTAGGATCTGGCATTGCTGTGGCTCTGGCGTAGGCTGGTAGCAACAGCTCCGGTTAGACCCCTAGCCTGGGAACCTCCATATGCCACCCTAGCTCAGGATCTGGCATTGCTATGAGCTGTGGTGTAGGTTGGAGACACAGCTCGGATCCAGCATTGCTGTGGCTGTGGCATAGGCCAGCAGCTATAGCTCCAATTGGACCCCTAGCCTGGGAACCTCCATATCCCACGGGTGCAGGCCTGAAAAGACCAAAAAAAAAAAAAAAAGCCCTAAATAATTAAATAAATAAATAAATCTGATATGAACATATTTGTACAGCTTTTTGTGTGGACCTGTGTTTTAAATTCTCTTGGTATTTAGAAATGGAATTGCTGGATTGTATAATAACTCCATGTTGAACCTTTTGAGAAATTGCCAAAATGTTTTCGAAAGCAGGGAAGCCACTTTATACTCTCATTCAACTTTGAAGGATTATATTTTGTTCGGTATAGCATTATTGGTTGACAGTCTCTTTCTGTACTCTGAAAATGTCATGCCTTCTAACCTCCATGGTTTCAGATGAGAAATCAGGGGTTAATCTTATCAAGGATTCCTTTTATGTGTGGAGTCACTTCCCTCTTGCTGCTTTCAAGATTCTCTTTGTTTTTGTCTTTCAATATTTTGTGATGTGCCCAGGAATAGACCACTTTGAGTTTATCCTACTTACAGTTTTTCTTTTGGTTTTAGCTTTTTGGATATATAAATATTTTTCATTGAATTTAGGAAGTTTTTCTAAAAATATTTTGGGCAATTTTTCTTTAAATTATTCTTTCTGCCCCCTTTTTGTCCTCTCCTTCTGGACTTTCATTATACACATGTTGTTATGCTTGATGATGTCACACAGGCCTCTGAGACTCTTGGGATTTGTTTTTTGTTTTTAAGTATTTTCTTTCTGTTCCTCAGATTGGATCATCCCAATATTATTTTCAAGTTTGCTAATTCTTTTCCTGGTAGCTCAAAATTGTTAAGCCTCTGTGATACATTTCAGTTACTGTGCTTTTCTATGCTAGAATATCTATTTGTCTCTTTTAATTAATTTTGAAGTCTTTATTGGTATTCTCTAGCTTTATTGACATTTAGTGAGACATTCTTTTCATCCTTTACTTTAGTTATTGAAAATCCATTTCCTTTGATTTTTTCAAAAATATTTTAAATAGCTGATTTACATTTTTTTGTCTACTGCCTCCAGTGTTTGGCTTGTTTAGCAAAAGTTTAAGTTGAATGCTTTTTTCACCTCTGGGTATGGGCAAAACTTATTTATTTGCTTGTGTGGTGATTTTTCTGTCCAAAACTGACATTTAAAATAATATAATATGGCAACACTTGAATTCATGTTTCCTTCTTCCCTAGTGTTTGTTCTTGTTTGTAGCTGTTTGTTGTTGTTTCTGTTTGTTTGCTTAGTAACTTTCCTAAACAAGTTTTGTAGAATCTGTATTCTTTGTTATTTTTCACCAATGAAGTCTCACCTCAATTAGCTAATGATTAAACCAAAACTTCCTTAAATAGCTGGAACTGATGGGTCTCCCAGCTATTATTGGTGGGTCTGTATGTATTTTGAAGAATTACTTTTAATGCTTAAGCAGACGATTTACAATTCTGCCTAAGTCTTCACTTCCTACTTACACAAAGCCTCAAAATCAGCTAGTGGTGAAAGCTTAGGGTGAGGCCTTTTTAGGTCTTCTCTGGGCATGTACACAGCATTGTGTACTTAACATTGCCACTTTACACATGTGCATGTCTCTCTTTATTCCCAAGACTCTGTTGGAACCCTCTAAAGCCTGCTTTGGACGACTCATTCCCCATCTTTTTCCTCTTAGTTTTTAAATTAGCTTTTTCTTAGTTCCAATTGCTACTCTGCCTCAGGCAACTGTGATGTTAAACAACTGTGACTGATTGTTTTCAACAAACACTTCCAGGAAAGAGGTAATTTGAAATGAGAGAGGTCTGAGTCATGTTAAATAAAGACAAGCCTTGCAAGTGCGCATTTCTAAAGAGCTTCCAGACAGGTAAAAAAATGACAACCCTCTAAGAAATGTGTTTTTTGGTAGCTCCAAGCTCATTCTGTCCTTCCAGGAGTTGCCAACATGATGGTTTTCACCATGTTTGCAGAACTTTTTCTCTTTAAGACTTCAGTGAATCTTGACAGAGAAAGACAGAAATAGGACAAATTAAAACATCACACATTTTACTGTTTTTACTTAGATACAGCCATTTATCTTGAATGAACACTCTATATTGTTGCCAGCTTTTGGTTTATTTCTAGAGTTTTGAACATATTTATTTTGACCACTTTTGCCAGTGTTTTTGTTGCTTTTATGGAGGAGAAAATTTTGGAGTTTCTTAATCTCTTTTCCCACTGATGTTGTCCTCTGTAGTATTTAAATTTTAAAAATCCATAACCATGTATAAATTTTTAAATAAAAATAATACATGATGTAAAATGAATAAAATAAATGTTGGCCAAGTTCTAGAATTTTATAAACAGTGATTCTCTTCTTATGTAACTTGGTGGCAGGGAGAAAACTAATCCATGGAAAGGCAGCTGTACATCCATGTGTCCCAAACCCAGGATTTCCAAGTGAACTATAGGATGCCCAATTAAAATTCAATTTCAGATAAAAGTAATAACATTTTAGTAAAGCATATCTCAAATACTGAATGGGGACAATTATAGCAAAATTTTATTACTTATCTATAATTCAAATATAACTGAGAATTCTGGGGTTTTGTTTTTGTTTTTGCTAAATCTTTCCAACAAACAAGACAAGTTCTGGGACTGCAGTAAAAAGAAAAGCCTTTCCTACTGACGTTGTGGGCCTCTGGGGAGGTTCTCAAAGCAAGTCTCAGTTATTAGCTGAAGCCACTGTGGAGTTAAGAGAGTCACAGATTGCAAACCTGTGGCCTGAGGGCAGGTGAGTTTCCAGCTGTGGGGAAGGGGCAGAACATTGGGAGTCAATGAGAGACAATTATTTGAGAAGATTTCACTTGCATTTTAAAATTTTCTGTGCTACTCAACTATCTTATAACAAGTATGTATTCCTTTAAAAATTTTTATATAAAGTTAATTTAAATAATTAGTTTGTATTAAAGTATGCATATATGCAGAAAAGTGCAAAAATCATTAGTATTTAGCTCAATAAATTCTCATAAATTTTTGAATTTATGTGATTTTTTGTTAATATCTTAACTAGATTCAAGATGGTATATCTAGACTTTGAAGTCTTTTTTTCTCCCACATTTCCCAGAACCCTTACTTCCTCTTAGAGACCTAGTTATCTCCTCAGTCTCCAGTTTTGCACATCTAAATCACTGAATTACTTTTTTCTGGGTCATTATATATTAATTGCCAAATGCTGGTTTGAATCATGATCTATCTTGATGTGGATGTGCCTTGTCTCCTCAATTTTACTCTAAGATTCTTGTGCTGGAGCCATTTGTGTTCATCTTTACATTTCCACTCCCTTGTATTGCTCTCAGTAGTTCAATGAGCTTTAAATGATAATTGATGGATAATATATAGAATTAGCTCCTTAGGTGGCCCTTGGATTGTCCAAGCTTGATTCTTGCTGAGTCAAACAGAGAATTTTTCCTGGGTTTCTTTTAGTTCTAGGATTGTTTTCTATTCTAATGGGACATGAGGCAGAACCATGGGTTTGAGTTGCCCATAATATACTTCTTGCATTATTTCCAATGCCAATCTTCCATATTCCCCCATCCTCACACTGGAAAATTGTTTCTGATGAAGTAATAGGCAATTTCCAAACACTTGAGGCTTATTTAGAAAGCCTTGTATCCAGATAACCAAAAGCTGTCAACCAGTTGAACCCTTGGATAATAATGATGGTTACAAATTTTGTTGCTTGATTTTCAAAAAGGTATTATTGCCTTTAAAACTCAGCCAGAAAATCAATATAATGCAATCAGCAATGATTCCAGTAGGCTTTCTCACCACAGCAACCTAGTTCCTTTGGAAGATAAATAGCCCTAATAAAAATGCATTAAGAAATTTTTTTCTTGAGTTTTTCAAGAGGGTTCTTCAGTTTTGTTTTCTAACAAATTTACCCAGTTTTATTGTATTCTTTTATTCTCAGATCCTACATTCACATTGGTATAACGACTATCAGGAGTTGACTTTCAGGAATTGACTTATCTCCATACCCCGTCAGTTATTTTGCATTTTTTATTGAGACCAGGGTTTTATATAAAATGTCTTCCCAGCATGGAGGTGGGAAGGAACTCAAGAATGGGCCACTTTCAGCATGGCAATGCAGAAATTATTCATTATTGTTCTTAATCCATGGTATGATTCCTAGACAGGAGCTATTCACTTTCATAGACATCCTTGCCTGGACATAGCTCTCTAGTCAAATTTATTTTGTAAATCTAGGAGCCTTTACCTCTAGTAATTAAGAATATTTTTCCATAGAGTTCTACTGTTCATTAAAACCCTCAACTCCAATTGAAACCAAAATGGCTTTTCTCTAGAATAAATCGACACAAGTTATATTTGTTTGAGTTTTTCAAGAGCAACAATACTTTCTACATATTCTCACAACTTCAGGAGTCAGGCTGCCTGGATCCAAATATATTTCTGGAACTTGCCAGCTCTATGTCCTTGTGGTAGTGGGATACTGCATTTCTTTATTTCCTCCTCTCTAAAAAGGTGACTTAGCAGAACCAGCATTCATAAAGGTGATAAGGATTATAAGAGAGAATGAAAATAATTATATTGCGTGGCACTTAACTCAGTAAAGCTCAACAAATGGAAGCTGTTGCTTTCACTGTATTTGGCTTCTTGTTAAAGTCCATGGAGTTTTTAAAAGTTAGAGAAATTCCACAGTTACAGAGAACCATAGTTAAATTTTTTAAACCTCTGCTCTCTGAAATGCTCATATTTCTCTTGAGGTCTTACTATTTCACCAAATAACCTGCAGTTGTTTCTTCTCACTGGTATCCCGCAAATAAGACCATCCCCTTCTCCATTTCTTCTAACCAAATATGGCAAAACCGATCCAGCAGAAAACTGGAAAGAGAGAGTAAAGGGAATAATCTCAAAATAAGCTAAACAACCTTTGTCCCCTTTCCAAGTATTTCTGGCAACACAAGACTAGTGTTAATACCAGTGGAACTGAGTGTATTCAGAGAGATACAGGGAAATGCTTACTTTCACAATGAGTTGAAATTTTCATCTCAATAGGCTGTCTACACATTAAACACTATGACATTAGGGTGAGTGGTTGGTCTTCTCCCAAGATTAGCCTTTATGTTAAAAGATGCTGAGGAGCCATTGTAAAAGCCTTTTTATCTGCATAGATTCTGGGCAAGATATACCCTGGGAGTGGATAGAAATGCTCTGTGTCAGGGAGCAGAGAGCAAGTCTTTGTATGACTCCAGTAGTTCAATGCACACACTAATATCACTAACAACAACTAATAAGCACCCACGGAAAATTATGCCCCCCAAATATGTGACAGGGCTTATATTACATGGCACAGCAGGCTTGTGAGGTCTGTCAAGTGCTAGGGCAATCATCCTAGATGAAGAAACCAGTGGGAAACTGCAGCTATTATACATTCATGCTTCTCAGGCAATAAGCAGTGTTGTCCATTTTGACTATATTGGGATTAATCCACCCTTCATTTCACAAAAAAAAAAAAAAAAAAAAAAAAACCTGCTAGTCAAGGGATGGCCAAGATTAAATCTGCTGAATTTTCTCTTTGGCTATTTTTCCAATGAATAATGTGTGCGTCATTTGCTATCATACAAAAATGTTGAGCATTCAATGGATTTGTTGGCTGTTACCTATGGAAACTTCTGGATTTATGGCTAGAAGGCAAATCAAAATATGCAATAAATGATATCCATAAATGTGCAGTGAACAACATGTGCAACTGTACCTGATATCCCTGGATGATTTATCTATTAGTGAGTTTGAGAGAACTGAGTATGTGTAAATCTGCCCCTTCCACCTACTTTTGTATTTGGCATCTGCCTTTCTGTGCAGAGATCCTTTACATTATAATATATACAAGGGAAACTTCTTTCCTCTGCAGGCCTGCAGACTTTTAGCCCTATCTGTGAACGGGGGCAGGGGGAGGGGTTATGTTCAATTCTGGGATACAGTATTAGAAAGCCCTTTGACAACAAAGGCCTCTTTCGCCAGTTTACTTTTGGCCTCTCTCTGTCTTGAGTCTTTCTTTCAATTGATTCTGAATAGGCAGAGAGAAAGAGAGCAATATTTATTGACCCTTTAAAGCTCCGTGCTTCATCATTTATTGAGCCACTACTATATGCCAGTTTCTCTGATCACATCTCATTTGATCCTCCCTATGCCTGCGAGTTTTGCCTTGTTATCCCCATTGTACAGAAGATTTGAGGTCAGAGACATTTAGTGAGTATCAATAAGAGGTAGCAGAGCTGGGATTTAAGCCAATAGCCTTTTGATTCTGAAGCACATCCTCTTTCTACTCTACAGTGGTTTCCAAACAATTTTTAGGGGCATCACTGTTTTTCCAAAAATGAAATGTTCATAGAGGTTAAGGACCCTGTGTTTTCCCTGCTGTAGCTCAGGTCAGGTTTGATCTCTAGCCCAGGAACTTCTGTATGACATGGGAACAGAAAAAAAAATTTTTTTAATTGCTTTTTAAAAATAATAGTAAAAATGAAATGTGTCAAGCCAAATATGTGAAAAAGAAAAAAAGATGAAACTTACTGATTGTCATGCGGATGGGGCCTTAAGCTCCACTCACCTCATTCCCCCACCCTCTGGTCTTTGTGTTCACCTCTAGGAGTTTTTCAGAGCACAGTTTGCAAGCCATTGCCTCTCTGCGTTGCTCAGGGATCTTTGCAACAAGGTTGCTCAAGGCAGGGTTCTGCCAAGAAGCGGGTTACCATTCTCAGTTGTCAGTGCTGGGGGTAGCCATAGGGAGCGGGCCTGAGCAGTGGTCATTCCCCAGGAACCCCAGATGGCTGCCTCATGTGCTCTTCCCCTTGGGCTGCCCTGGTCCTTCCAGGCTGGGAGACAGATCTGTGATGACAGCTCAGCTCTTTTTGAATTGTCCCCCAGGCCAGGCTGAGCCAGTTCTTCCCAAATACGGGGAGTGCTATGGAGGTGAACAGAAAAGGGCAGACACGGAAGGGCACAGCCTTGGAAAGCCTCCTCCTCAGCTGCACAAGGATGGGGCAGTTTTTGATGGGGCATGTTTCTGATGGAAAGGGGAACAAAGCAAGAAAAAACAAATGGTCACGTGTGCAATTCTTTCCTTTTGTGCAACTGAAAGGTCTAATTTATAAATCCTGCAAACCCTACTGACTAGGGAACGATTTGGCCATATGGAAAGGTTTCCTACTGTTGCCTCGGCTGGAGAGAATACTTGTAAGTTTGGACTAATTGTCGGAGATTAGTCATGGGGATGTTGGGGGGCGGGGGGAGTCAGCATCTTGCCCCCTCCATGGGGGCAGAGCTAGCTTCAGTCACAAGACGTTTCTGGGAGTGTGTTTTCCTTTCATTGCCTTTCAGAGGAGAATAATTTCTGAGCCTTTCTAGTAACTGAGTCTTTGTTCAGTAACTAAGAACCATCACTTTCTAGAAGCCTCGAATCATTATTCATGCGACTCTTAGGTTTTGCACATCTTACCTTAATTAAGTAGACTGCTTCCATTCCAGAAGTTGTGTGTGACTTTTAATTTACATCTTGATGGAGTCTGCATGTGCAAGCTAAGGATATTGTTCTTATTTATGGACCAAGACACTCACTGATAAATGCTTGTGTTGGTGTGTCTTTCTGCATGCTTGGTCTGAAAATCAGCAGAGGGTTCAACTGCCCCCTTCAGGAACATGGGAGAAAAATTCAAGGATTTTCTATAGGATTAATCCCCAGAGTTAATAGGGTTACTTACTATTAATATGTAACAAAATGCCCCCAAATTTAGCAGTTTAAATCAGCCATTTAATTTTTAATTTATTTTTTATTGAAGTGTAATCGATTTACAGTGTGTGTTAGTTTCAGGCGTACAGCAAATTGATGCACTTTACCTATACATATATCCATTCTTTTTCAGATTCTTTTCCCATTTAGATTACTACAGAATGTCGAGTAGAGTGCCCTGTGCTGTAGTATAGTAGGTCCTTGTTGATTAGGTATCTTATATATAGTAGCATGTAAATGTTAATCCCAAACTCCTAATTTATCCCTCCCGACCCCTCCCCACAGTTCCCCTTTGATAACCCTAAATTTTTTTTTGAAGTCCGTGAATCTTTTTCTGTTTTTGTAAATAAGTTCATTTGCATTTGTTTCTCATTTGTCTTTTTAGGGCCACGCCCACAGCACATGGAATTTCCCTGGCTAGGAGTCAGATTGGAGCTGCAGCTGCCAGCCTACACCACAGCCATGGCAACATGGGATCCAAGCAGCGTCTGTGACCTACACCGCAGCTCATGGCAATGCCAGATCCTTAACCCACTGAGCGAAGCCAGGGCTCAAACCCAAGTCCTCATGGATCCTAGTCAGGTTTATTATTACTGAGCGACAATGGGAACTCCTGTATCATTTTTTTTTTTAAGATTCCACATTTAAGTGATATCATGTGATATTTGACCACTATTTAATTTTGCTCATGATTTTGTGAGTCATATTTAGAAACAGTTTGGTGATTCTTACTGAGGTCTCCCATGTAATTGTTGTCAGATGTCTGCTGGGGCTGAAGTTGACCAGAGCTCTACAGACCTGGAGTCCAGAGTGAGTCACCCACACAGCTGGCAGCTGATGTTGGCTGTGGACTGGGAACTCAGCTGGGGCTTCTCCAGCATGGTGGGCCCAGGTGGTCAGACTTCTCATGTGGTGGCAAGGACAGGCTTTCCCAGAGTGAGCCTCTTAAGAGAACCACATGGAGGCAGCATGGCTTTTTCTGACTTAGTCTCTGAAGGTATGCCACATCACTGCCACCGCATCCTAGTGGTTACAGCTGAGTCACTAAGAGAAACCTGGATTCAAGGGGAAGGGACATAGACCCCATGTCTTTTTCTTTTTCTCTTTTTCCTTTTTAAGGCCACACCTGCAGCATATGCAAGTTCCTGAGCTAGGGATTGAATCAGAGATGGAGCTGCTGACCTACATCACAGCCACAGCAACACCAGATCCAAGCTGCATCTGTGACCTACACCACAGCTCATGGCAACACTGGATTCTTAACCCACTGTGCAAGGCCAGGGATCGAACCCACGTCCTCAGATATTAGATTCATAACCCACTGAGCCACAACAAAAACTCCAACCCCATGTCTTAATGAGGAGATTGTCAAGGAACTAACCTTGCTATACGCCTTCTCGAGAACGACAGAGCCCAGAGAGTTAGACCACCGCTCCCCTTCATTGATTTTATAGCTAATTAAGTATTGAATATGCTCTCTCTTTTCCCTTCTTTATTTTATACTAAGGAAAGAAATTGTATTCCATCTTCCTGCTTTATCTTAAAATTCTCAGTTCACAGAGAAGGAAAAAAAATCTCTGCTGTTTATTCATTTATTCTTTCATTTGATAAATGTGTCACGTGACCTTGGCACTTTATCGGAAACTCAGACTACAGAGGGGTGCCCCACCCTCAAGGAACTTAGGATGTGGCAAAGCAAGAAAGATTGCTAGTGATTCTGCAGCCATGCGTCTGCAACTTGCAATAATAAGGACTATACCAGTGGTAAGAGCAGTGCTATGGGAATTGGAAGGCAGCTGTTAATTCTGAGATTGGAGGAAGAAGGAAGGAGAGGCAGAGTTTAAAGAGCCTCACTGGGACCAATCATGACCGAAGTTTCAGGGCTGAACCTGGCTTGGAATCAGGTATTTGGGGTGGAGGAAGAACATGTAGATAGAGATTCATCCAGGAATTTTAAACTCTCAGCTCTGTTCAGAGCTCTACCTGGGAGGGAGCAGATGTCAAGAAAAATGACTTGAGTTCCCCTCGTGGCTCAGTGGTTAATGATCCCAACTAGTATCCAGGAGGATGTGGGTTCGATTCCTGGCCTTGCTCAGTGGTTAAGGATCTGGTGTTGCCATGAGTTGGGTGTATGTCACAGACATGGCTCGATCCCTCGTTGCTGTGGCTGTGGTGTAGGCTGGCAACTACAGTTCCGATTCGACCTCTAGCCTGGGAACCTCCATATGCCTCAGGTGCAGCCCTCAAAAGACAGAAAAAAAAAAAACAAAAAAAAAAAACAAAAACACAAGACTCAAAAGTCTAATGAAACAACACATGATTTTGAATATTCCAAAAATATGGCTTCTCCACATCTGCTTCCCCTGCTTTGTTAGTAAACTGCAAAAAACTCGGTGTGACCAGTAAGATGTTCAAAGTCAATGCTGTTTAATAAATAAGCATGTCTCTTTTCACTTATGCCTTTATGAGTAAGTATGTACTGAGCACCTACCATGTGCCAGAAAGGTGCTAACCACAGGGATGAGCAGGTGAACATGATATACCGTATCAATCTTATTTTTGGAATGTGGTTCTGTTTTGGTCAAATGTGTTGACTTTGTGTAAAGGGAGTTGATTAACCGTCAACTCCAAACCAAATAGGAGTATTTACTTCTGGAAGGGAATTTGATTTGGTTTCAATAACATCAAAACTTGTGACACCAAGCATGGTGAGAATTCGACCACCAGAACCACATGGGGAGTCTTGGACGCTGGTTTAGAGATGGGACCACCAGGACTTCCCAGTTCCAAAGATTCCGTGTGAGTTGCCTGTTTGTGCAGCATGTTGTCAGGTTGGAATGTTAGCTTCGAGTGCAGAGATGAGAGGGCTCAATGGAGCACAGCACTGATCTTTCTCTGAGAGGTTGTGGAAGAAACTCAATCAGCATTAGTGGACCACTGATGAAGAAATAAGCATCCTTCTTAAAAGTGCACTAGGGGAGTTCCCGTCATGGCGCAGTGGTTAACGAATCCGACTAGGAACCATGAGGTTGCGGGTTCGGTCCCTGCCCTTGCTAAAGATCCGGCGTTGCCGTGAGCTGTGGTGTAGGTGGCAGACGCGGCTCGGATCCTGTGTTGGCTGTGGCTCTGGCATAGGCCGGTGGCTACAGCTCCTATTGGACCCCTAGCCTGGGGACCTCCATATGCCGCGGGAGTGGCCCAAGAAATAGCAAAAAAGACAAAAAAAAAAAAAAAAAAAAAGTGAACTAGGGCTGTCCGTGATGGACAGAACTTCATGTCACGTTTTCTAAATGTGAAAAATCTCAGTAAACACAGAAATTCTGTGTTACACTCCCATTTATTCTTCTGATCAAAAGAACGGTTCCCTCCTCATTTTGTAACAAGCGTATTTTAATGTATTTTCAGATGTTTATTTTACATTGTGTGCTGCAACTTAGGTTTCCAAACCCAGGTTTCCAAAACGGGTATTCAAGTCCTTTTTCAAAAGTGTGTCTACATGTGAGCAAAAAAGCCTCCCTTTGCTCTAGATTCTAAAACAATCTTTGGAAAAGTAGAGTCAATAGGGAAAACTGAATTTTACTTATGTATAAAGAAAAAATGCAAAATTGATGTTTCAAGAACTGAAGTGTGAGAGTTCTCTTGTGGCGCAGTGGGTTAAGGAGCCAGCACCATCACTGCAGTGGCTTGGGTCCCTAGAGTGGTGTGAGTTCAATCCCTGGCCTGAGAACTTCCACCTGCTGAGGGTACAGCCAAAATAATAATAATAGTAATAAAGATAGATAAGTAAGAACTGTGGTGTGGTCATTCCTGTCTTCTGCTGGTAGTCAAGTCCTTCATTTCTTCCTATATGCGGATCTTATGGATTTAATAATGGCAAAAGCCATATTCCCAAATTTCTGAGCTCTGAGTTCTCTAGTCAAATTGTCAGCTGTTGGACCCCAGGCCCCTGACCCTATGCCTGAATAGACTGTAGGATTAAAGATCCTGGTAGAAAAATTATAGGGAAGATGGTAGGAAAATTGGGGATATTGGTGCATGCTGGTTATTTTTTATAGCCTTCCAGAAAGGGATAGTCTGAGGGGCAAATTTGGATGAAGAATGGCATACAGGAGTTCCAGTTATGGCTTAGTGATTTCTGAATGCATCTTGCACGCACAAGGATGCTGGTTCAATCCCTGGCCTTTCTCAGTGGGTTAAGAATCCAGCGTTGCCATGAGCTGTGGTGTAGGTCACAGAAGCAGCTCAGATCTGGTGTTGCTTTGGCTGTGGGGTAGGCCAGCAGCTGCAGCTCCGATTTGACCCCTAGCGCATGAATTTCCATATGCTGAAAGTTTGGCACTAAAAAGAAAAAAAAAGAAAAAAGAAAAAAAAAGAGGGGGGGCATGCCTGAATGCAGAAAGGGAAGTAGAGTTTTGCTAATACAGACTCTTTCTGCATCTAACCTGCAATCCAAGTTGACTTTAAATTCCTGTAATTTGTAGAGTTTCAAGATTAGAAATTCTAATTTTGTTCAAAAATGATTCAAAAATAAAAGGTGGGGAAAGAAGAAATTTAGCAGGAGCTAAGATGGATAGGGCTGGAATAAAAGCAAATCTGCTTGCCCGCATTTCCCTTTAATATCTCTCTTCAAACATTCTT
The DNA here is from genome assembly GCF_054392235.1 of Sus scrofa. Lineage (NCBI taxonomy): Eukaryota > Metazoa > Chordata > Mammalia > Artiodactyla > Suidae > Sus > Sus scrofa. The sequence goes on along the minus strand of NC_139396.1, from coordinate 125,196,692 downwards.
CTCAAGACAAGAAGCACAGCCTAGCTCAGATGCTCTTGGGAAGGCTGGGATTCCAGATGGCACCCACTCCCTCCTTCTCCTCCTCCTCCTCCTCCTCCTCTTCCTCCTCCTCCTCGGCTCTGCTCCCTCTTCCACAACTGCCTCCCCCTTCCTTAACTGCCTAAGTTAAGGCCATTAAACTTTGGGATGGAGGGTGGGCAGAACATGGAGAAGACCAGTGAGGAGACAAATTGTGGGGCTCAAAGGCTTTATTTAGACAAGATCATTGGCCGTTATGATTTCCTGGAATTGACACAAGTGAATCCCAGACTTGACTCATGAAAGTTTGGGACTAAGGTGGACCTGTGACCATAGAATTGGTACCCACAGGAAGTGGGCTGCTAAATCTGGCAGCCTCCAGGAGGGCATCATTTTCAGTGCTCATCCCAGAAGTGGCCATAGAGGCCAGGAGGCAAAGGAGGTCCTCCAGGAGAACAACGAGGGATGGCCAGAGTGGCTGGGTCTTGGGAATGGCACTTGTAAGTCCTGTGCTGTGGGAAATCCTATGTGCTATAGACCAGAGAGCACAGTCACTTTTTTGAATGGGAGTTTTATTGGATTTATCTTGCTTTTTCTTGATGAGACTCTAGGTTATTTCCACTCATGGAGTAATGAGCATGTTTCGCACAATGTTTGAAACACAGGATGTGCATGGCTGTGGGAAAGCCAGAGGTGGGCGGTGAAAGATGACACTTGGGTGGCAGTGAGACTGGTGACCTTTCTCCGTTTTTTCCTTGCCACTGGAATTGTTGTTCTGTTTGAAGGAAACTCAGGCAAGGGACCCTATTCCTCCTAATTTTAGGGATAAACGTTGTGGTTATGTGTTAAGTATGGCAATCCCATTTCTTCCACTGTTGGCTGGCTTTACCCATGGGTCTGCATTTAATCCTGACTGAAGGGGAGTGATGGGGTTCTGAGGAAGGAGAGGAAAGAGAGGGATGGAGGAAAGAGAGAGAGAGCTTCATTTGCAGCTGGAAGCTGTTATTTCTTGATTTGCCTCCTGGAATGACCTCAGTCTCCCTGAATCTATAGGGTGCTCACTGGTGGACAGTCTGGTACAGAAGGAACTTAACATCCTTTTTGGTGTCACTGAACCAATTTAACTGAGCTCCGTATTTCTTGTGATGGAAAATAAGAAATTCCTCATATTTGTTAAACCAGATGAATTGAAATTTGTAATGATTTGCATTCTAATTCCCATGGAGAATAAAGAAGGAAAACTATAGGTATTGATGGAAATTATGTTCAGAATCGGTACCTCAGGGCTGGTGTGGAAAGGTTGGACAGAGAGCCCTGTGGAAAATTACTGTTTGCTTGCTTGGTAAAAATTAGAAGAATGGTGTTGTCTTCCAAAAATTATGATACAAATTGCAGTAAAGGATTATTTGTCCTTCGAATCACTGAATGCTATTTGCTGAAATAAACAATACGCGATCTGATTAGGTTTTTGGAAGGGTCACTTCTGAGGGGAGCTGTGCTATGTTTTTCTCTCAAAAGCTCTGTTCTGAACAAGGATAGGAGGCAGGTCATGTGTTGTTTTTCTTCCTTCATAAGAAGGAAGCAGCCTGTGTCCTCACTTGAGCTGAACGGTGTAATAATCTTAATAAAACTTCCAACATCGGAAGAGCAATTACTCTCTTCTGCAAAGTTCCAGGCAGCTTGCCTGAACTAGCTTCAGAATCAGCACATCATCAGGAAAACAAGCAGCTCCCTCCACTATGTCCCCAGTACTGGGTTGCAGCCTACTTTACTTAAGGACAAAGAGATTCAAAATACAAAGCTGAGGACACTACTCAGCGATGAGAAGGAACTACAACCACACACAACGGCATGGACGCCTCTCATAAACGAGAGACAAGCCAGAGACAAAATAGAATGTGCTGTGTGATTCCTGCACATACAAAACCAAGCAAAACTAATCTCTGAGGTCAGAAGTAAGGAGAGTGGCTGCCCCGAGGTGGGGAATGGGCCTCTGGCAGCAGGGCAGGAAGGAGGCTCTGGGCCACGGGAAGTAAATGATCTGATTTGTGATCTGGGTGTTGGGTGTCCTGGCATTTTTTGAAGAGTCATGATTGCCCAGTGTTTTGGTGTTTTGTGTATGTGTTATAATTCAACTTTGTTTAAAAACTTTATAAAACTGACCTGTAGAGGATATCTGAATTTAATAAAAATCCACGTGTTTAAGAAAGACATGAGGCAGCAGAAAATAAGCTGGAGTGCTTGCTCCATTTCTCTTGTGTCTTCATTTTCATCACCCTAAAGCTGCTCAAACACCTGTTTTGGCCAGGGCTATGGTTGCATGTGACAGACCAGAATTCCAAAGAGCTTCATCTCAAAGGGGGAATGGGTTGGGTCACAAAAGCTACAGACATATTTTTTAAATACTGGGCCTGGGAAAGAGCAGGGAGGCAGCTGGGTCTTAGGAATAACTAAAGCCAGGTTCTCCAAGAGCATGAGGCCCCCTCCCTGTACCCTGCTGTTCTGTCCATGTGTGGTCAGCCGTCATGTTCTCTTTCCTTACAGACTGGATCACTCTTCGTGGCCAGAAACACGTCCCAACTTTGTGCCTCATACCTTCCAGCTTCAGTCACCAGAGAGAGACTCCCAGCGAGAAATAAAATCCCAAGCAAAGTCCATAGGACAAATTAGCTGTGGTTAGGCTTCTGAGTCATGCAACAAAACAAACTTATATGTCCAGATCCATTCCCATGAGATACAGGGATGGGATGGGTGACTGTTTCTAGAAAAACAAGTATAGTGAGCATTGGGTAGACAATCCTATAAATCTTCATTATAACTGCTGTTGTTTCCACAGCAAAATGGAATTTCTATAAAGAAAAACAAAGAATATAGAATTAGCTATTAAATATTCAAATAACAGAGTTCCCGTTGTGGCTCAGTGGGAACGAACCCATGAGGGTTACCGCTCGGGCTTCGATCCCTGGCATCTCTCAGTGGGTTAAGGATCTGGTGTTGCCCTGAGGTGCATGTAGATCATAGATGCGGCTTGGGATCCCCAGTTGCTGTGGCTGTGGTGTAGGCCATCAGCTGCAGCTCTAATTCAACCCCTAGCCTGAGAACTTCAATATGCCGCATGTGTGGCCCTAAAATATAATATGTATATTATATATATATAATACATTTCTATATAATGCCATTATATATTATATTATATTTTATATACACAATATATATACAATCTTATTATATATAATATATTACATTATATGTTAATTATTTAATATAATATAGAATTATTTATAATAATCTATATTATATAACACATGTAATATTATATAGAATATATTATACATATTATATATAACATTATTTAATATAATTTACAATATTTATAACATATAATATCTAATATATATATATTCAAATAGCATTTTACATTTGCAAATATTGCCTCTTCATTTCAGCTACTTTGTTGGGGAGGCTAGCACAGGCTAGATGTGGTTGTGACTTTCTCGTTGGTGTTTCTGCCACGGGACCCTTATTTTCCAGGATTCCTAAGCATTAGAGCCTCTCCTGGGTGTCAGAAGTGGAGACTGAGTGGGCAGGATACGTGGTTGCTTCACACCTTGAAGAACTGCTGTAAACTGTGTCCTGGGAAATCACTCAGTTGGAACATCCAAAGCATCGTCTCTGCAGGTGATGAGGGTGTGAACAAGACCCAGATTCCTCCTCTGGTTTCCTCTTAGTTTACCCACAAGCTGAATTCTGCCATCATCGCAACCTATGTACACAAACCCTAACATTTAAGAACCATTTCTTCTCTTGGAATTAGCTATGGAATGTTCCCCAAACTCTCTAGTACACCCTTTGCAAGTTAAAAATAGCGCATTTAGGAGCTCCCACTGTGACACGGGGGTTAAGAATTCAACTGCAGCGTCTTGGATTGCCATGGAGGTGCAGGTTTGACCCCAGCCTGGCACAGTGGGTTAAAGAATCCTGCATTTATTGCCACATCTGCGGTGTGGGTCAAAACTGCAGATTGTATTCAATCCCTGCCCTAGGAACTTCCATATGCGAGGGCGTGACCATAAACATGTTTTAAAAAGAGTACATTTAGGCATGTGATTATGAGGGTCGGGGGTCAGACAAATGGGGCTTTTAATCCTGGCTTCTCACTTACTGTGTCACCAGCAATGTATTCACTCTTGGTAAACCTGTTTCCTCATCTTCAAAATGGGAATAATACTAGAACCCCCATCACAGGTCGTGGTGAGGATTAACTAAGGTCGTTAAGAGGATTCACACATACACTCCTTGCACTCAGATAGACACACAGAAAGGGCTCAATCAGCATTAGCTATCTTGTGAGCTTACTGTCGCTATAACTCCATCTCTCTGAAAGGCTCTGGTATCTTGCCTTCCTGTTTGCATGTGTGTCATGCCTATTAGATCTTGTGCTCTTTAAGGCAGGGCTGAGACTCACCTATCTTTCTAATGCCCTCAATAGTAGCTTGATGCCTCAATAAAGGTTTGTGCAGTAAATGTTGGCTAAACCGAGTGTGTGTTGTGTGGCATTTAGTGACCTTTGGTTCCATTGATTGACTCAAGAATCCAGTAGCACTGCAGAAAGACTGGGCCCACAGTTGAGGTTAGAGTCACCCAAGCTCTTCCACCTCAGGCCACACAGGTGTCTGCACCTTGATAAGATGGAACCAGGTACTTTTCTTTTCACAGGCTTACTTGGTGATGGTGGAAGTGGAACTCCTGGAGGTGTGGGAATCAAGAGCACTGGGACTCATTAGAGAACCTAAGCCTTGATCATGCATTGGAATCCCCCAGAGAGTTTGGTAAAACACGGACTCCTGGGAATTGGTGGGTCTGGGATGGGCCTGAGAGTTTGCATTTCTAACGAGGTGATGCTGACATTACTTGCCTGAGACTGCAGGTTGAGAACCACCAGGTTATTAGAGCCGTGCTTCTTGCACCTGGCTCCACCTTGGACTCCCCTGGGAGCCTCAGCAGAAATGGTGGAATCTGAATCTCTGGGCCAGGGATCCCGGGTTGTATTTCATCCCTCTGGATGATTCCAATGTGCACCTAGAGTTTATAACCACTGTATTACATCAATCAAAACAAATGAAAAACCTAAGGGGCTGAGATAGGAGCTTGGAGGGAAATTTAGACCTATGAAGTAGAAACCGAAATTCCAGTATTGATGAGTCGACCGTGATTGATGCTGACTGCCAAAGAGCAAAAGAAGCCCTCACTTTATGGGGGCTCAGGTGTTGAAAGTCAAGAAGTTGTTCAGTTAGGCAGTTTTCAAAATGTACTGGGCACTTAGAGCTGCGGAGGAAGTTACCACGAAGATCCTTGGGTGTTTGGGAAGCTGCTGTGTCGGCTGCAGTTACAGGGGACTGACCCTCAGGGGACACAGAGCTCTGGCTGGGCTCAGAGCCTTCATTCCAGACTCTGATCAAGCAGGGGCAGCTCGAGCACAGAGACCCAAAGTACTGGCCTAGTGTCTCCATCAAATTCCCTGCACAAGCCTGCTTTTCTAGGCCCTGTCTGAAAACCTAGCAGTTCTGTGGCTCGGTAAGTTTTTTTGCCCCTTTTTCTGGTGTTAAGTTTCTAAATATACTTTGATGGAAATTTATCTCTTGTTGATTAATAATAGCTTACATTTAGTGAGCACTAATATTTGTGGAGGTACTTTTCCTGCATTATTTTAATTAACCCTGCTTTTTAGCCCCTGAATTAGGTACTCTTATTAATCCAGTTTTACAGGAAATCAAAGTACCAAATGGTTAAGTAATGTGCCCAAGGTTATATATTTAGCAAGTGGCAAAATCATGATTCATATGCAGGTTCTGGCTCCAGAGGATTTTAGTGGTGTGGCCTGGAGACCTCTGGGGTCTTAGAGGCTCCTACGGGGGGGGGGGGGGGGTCTATGAGATCAAAACTATTTTATAATAAGACTAAGACCTTAGTACATTTCACTCTCATTCTCACAGAGGAATTTTCCAGAGAATATATAATGGGTGATGAGATCTCCACTTTGTATGGGTACTTGCGTATTCTTGTGTTTAAAATTTTTCTCCATTTAAATTCCTAATGATAAATATTGATAGATATAACCTTCATAAACAAAAGCTCCTTGGATTTCTCAGTAGTTTTAAGTGTTGTGATGGGGTCCTAAGGGCAAGAAGGTTGAGAACTAGTACCACCCCGGTGGGAAAGGATACCATTCTCAGGAAGTGCCAACCTGCAGGGACTTTGGGTACCATCCAGCCCAGGTCCATCATTTCACAGATGAGGGAACCGAGGTCCAGATTTCATGTGGCTTGCCAAGAGGACACACAAGAGGCAACACCAGAACTAGCACTGGGCCAGCTTCCATACTTTTCAGTTCTGTTAAAAGATCAACTGAGGCGTATTAAAAATTAAGAGGTTATTTGAGCAAACATCTCTTTGAAACAGGCAGCATCCAATCTGCAGATAGAAAGGAGCTCCAAGGAGCTGCATAAAGTGAAAGGATTTTATACACAGAGGGAACAAGACCATAGAAATGGTAGTAGGCAAAAAAGTGAGTTGGTATCACAAGATTACTTTCTTTTAGGGAATGACAGGGGGTCTGTTAGACAGTTACCCAACTAGGGTGGATCTGGTGATTCCTGATTGACTGCCTCAAGAGTTCTATTTCTGGGAAAGCCAAAACTATAGTCGAGTCTCAGTTTGGTGATGTGGGGCTTAGCATATGTGGCTCCATTTGGGGGCCTGTGTTCTTGTTTTGAACAATTTGAACTGATGAGTTTGAGACAAGGAGATTATGCCAACCCTTTCTCACAGGTGTTCCCAGATTCCCAGAAGATGCTGGGCACCCCCCAGGCCCCCCCCCCTTTCTGTTTTCTGTGGCACATTCTCCAATAGAAGCTGACCCCCTGGTGGGCCTGGAATCTCACCCTAATGTTCACTGTGCTCACACAAAGCTCTCCTTTGAAGTAACCGAAGTAACTGTTCTTTTCTCAGAACATTTCAAGTGGAATAAATGTACACCAATCAGCATGCTGTGCAATCAGCAATCAGCTCCCTATTCATTCAAGCTGGTGACCCAGAGGCCCCAGCGCCCTGTGAAAGCAGCTGGGTGACAGGGGTACCACGTGGGAGGCCTGGCCTCACCATTACCTGCTGTAAACAGCCTGTCAGAGTCCTTTCTTTTGAGGGTATAGATCCCCGAGAGATGCTGAGATGAGGTTTCTCATTCTTTGCAAAGCTAAGGAGGCCAGCAAAGTCAAAGCAGAAAGGAAAAAGCTTCAGTCTTAGAAGATGGAGGTGTTTATCTCAGCTGGGGTTAATAAGAAGGATTTGGGGGCACACCTCTGGGTTGTAAATACCTTGTTCTTTTTTTTAATTTTTATTTTATATTGGAGTACGGTTGATTTACAATGTTGTGTTAGTTTCACATGTACAGCAAAGTGATTCAGTCAAGCATATACATATAACCATTCTTTTTCAGATTATTTTCCCATTTAGGTTATTATAGATTATTTGTTCTTTTTTTGTTGTTGTTGTTCTTTTTAGGGCCGTACCTGTGGTGGCATATGGAGGTTCCCAGGCTAGGGGTTGAATTGGAGCTGCAGCTACTGGCCTTTGCCATAGCCAGAGCAATGCTGGATCCAAGCTGTGTCTGTGACCTATACCACAGCTCCTGGCCAGATCTTTAACCCACTGAACAAAGCCAGGGAACAAACCTGCATCCTCTGGGATACTAGTTGGGTTTGTTACCCCTGAGCCACAGCAGCAACTCCCTTTTTTTTCCCATTTAGGTTATTATAGAATATTGAATAGAGTACCCTGTGCTATGCAGTAGATTCTTGTTGATTATCTATTTTATATTTTCTAGTGTATATGTGTTAATCCCAAACTCCTAATTTATCCCTCCCCATCTTTCCCCTTTGGTAACCATAAATTTGTTTTTGAAGTCTGTGAGTCTGATTCTGTTTCATAAATAAATATATTTGTATTCTTTTTAAAGATTCCAACTATAAGTGATATCACGTGATGTTTGTCTTTTTCTTTCTGACTTACTTCACTTAGAATGATAATCTCTCTCTAGATCCATCCATGTTGCTGCAAATATCTGACCATTTTTTGATTGGGTTGTTTGTTTTTTTGATACGGAACTGCATGAGCTGTTTGCATATTTTGGAGATTAATAACTCCTTGTTCGTCACTTCATTTGCAAATTTCCTCCCACTTTGTGGGTTGTCTTTTCATTTTTCTTATGTCTTCCTTTGCTGTGCAAAAGCTTTTAAGTTTAATTAGGTTCCACTTGTTTATTTTTGCTTTTATTTTCATTACTCTAGGAGGTGTATCCAGAAAAATATTTTTGCGATTTATGTCTTAAAGTGTTCTGGCTATATTTTCCTCTAGAAGTTTTACAGTGTCTGGTCTTACATTTAGGTCTTTAATCCATTTTGAGGTAAACACCTCATTCTTACATGCCCCACCACTAAAGGTGATGGGTTACATTCTCTTCAAAGTCCATCTACTTCTTCCTGACGCGCCCCCCAAAAGGCAACAGAACTATTGCAGGCTGATGGCACCCCCTGGAGGCCAAAGTGGGGAACTATGGTCTTGACCACCATGACTGCCCACCACCCCATCCTCAGGGGCTGTTGCACAGGTCAGATCCCTTGCCTGGTCTCTCTTCTGAGTATATTACACGCACACACACACACACACACACACACACACACACACACACACTTTCGTGTATATATATATATGCACATCAATAACAAAACACCCAGAGGCATGTATATCCCTCCTTAACCCCTTGAGTCTTCTCAATTCTTAACCAGTTATCTCAGGGGAAAAATAATTCCATTTCCCTCTTTCCATTCCATTTGTGTTGCCTAGATTTAACTCTAATCATATCTGACGAGACTCACAGGGGAGCTAGTGAGAGAACTCTACTAAGAGAAAGAAATGTCACTGGCTTTGAAGTGAAATTGAATGCCGACAAGATAATCCTGTAGGACCTGGTTTGGGAGTCAGGCTCCCAGGCAGACAAAATAACCATCTTATTACATAGGACTGATGGATTTCCTTGGCCACGGGACTTTGAAGACTTAGAACTGGGACAGTATGGGGAAAACCAGGTCAACTGATCACCCTGGGCCCAGCACCTGGTGGTGGTCCTGGGCAGGTGTTTCCTGGGGGCTTTCTCCTTCATGCAGTCTGGAGGATCGGAAGAGCTCTGCAAGAGGGGAGAAAATAAGCAGCTCTTGAAAGTGACTACCATTTGGGAGACATTAAAGTTCTCAGACGTTTAGATAAGGGTGTGCATTATACTCAGTTAGATTTCATGCTGACCTAGTATTGATTCCATTTCTCACTCATAGTAAGATTCATTAAATAACATAAAAGCAATCCAGAATTTCTGCCAAAGACATTCATTTTCATCTACGTATGTATGTTTTGTGCAACTTCTTATTATTCAAAACAGCTTATGCATCTCAGAAAAGCTAAATAGTTATGAAAAGTAATGACTGTTTTTTAAAAATTGAAATATAATTGCCATGGAATATGTTAATCGTTCCAAGTATATAATATAATCATTCCATACCTATATATCGTGAAATGATCACTGCAATAAATCTGATTAACACTCATTACCATGCATGGTTATACATTTCTTTTCTTGTGATGAGAACTTTTAGCATCTACTCTGTCAGCAGTTTTCAAATATGAGTTATTATTAACTGTAGTCACCATGTGTATGTTACCTCCCCAAGAGTTTTACATGGTACACCTGGAAGTTTGTACGTTTTGACAGCCTTCACCCATTTTGCCCATTCCCACTCCCCGCCTCTGGCCGCCACCAATCTCTTCTCTGTATCTATCAGTTCCAGGGTTTTTTTGTTTCTATATATAAGTAAGATCATATAGCATTTGTCTTTCTCTGTCTGGCATATTTCCTGAGCATAATGTCCTCAAGGTCAAAACATGTTGCTGCAAATGGCAAGCTTTCCTTCTTTTTATGGATAAAAAATATTTTATCATGTATATGTACCACATATTATTTTTTAATAGAAGCATAATTAATTTTCAATATTAGTTTCAGGTGTACAACATAGTGATTCAGTATTTTTATAGATTGTACATCATTTCAAGTTATGATAAAATAATAGCTATATTTCTCTGTGCTGTACAATATATCCTCGTTACTTATTTATTCTTTACATAGTAGTTTACGTCTCTTAATCCCATGGCCCTATTTCCCATCCCTCTTCGCTCTCCCCAATGGTAACCACTAGTTTGTTCTCTATACCTCTGAGTCCATTTCTGGTTTTGGGGTTTTTTGTTTGTTTGTTTGTTTTGTCTTTTTAGGGCTGCACCCATGGCATATGGAGGTTCCCAGGCTAGGGGTTGAATTGGAGCTATAGCTGCCAGCCTACACCACAGCCACAGCAACGCAGGATCCCAGCCGCATCTGCAACCTACACCGCAGCTCACGGCAATGCCACTGAGCGAGGCCAGGGATTGAACCTGTGTCCTCATGGATGCTAGTCAGATTCGTTTCTGCTGAGCCATGATGGGAACTCCAGTTTCTGGCTTTTTAATATACATTTAGTTTGTTTAATTTTTTAGATTCCACTTGTAAGTGACAAGAATATTTGCCTTTGACTTATTTCATTAAACGTAATACTCTCTAGGTCTATACACATTGTTTCATTCTTTTTATGGCTGAGTAATATTCATTGTGTATATGCACTACATCTTCTTTATCCATTCATCGGTTGATGGGCACTTAGTTTGCTTCTATATCTTGGCTATTGTAAATAATGTTTCTGTGAGCATTGGGGGATGCATGTATCCTTTTGAATTAGTGTTTTTGTTTTCTTCAGATATATATCCACCATCAGAATTGCTGGATCATATGGTAGTTCAATGTTTAGTTTTTTGAGGGACCTCCATACAGTGTCTTTCTTTCTCTTTCTTTCTTTCTTTCTTTTTTTTTTTTGTTTTTTGTTTTTTGTTTTTTGTCTTTTGTCCTTTTTTTAGGGCTGCACTCACGGCATATGGAGGTTCCCAGGCTAGGGTCTATTCAGAGCTGTTGCTGCCGGCCTACACCACAGTCACAGCAACGCCAGATCTGAGCCGCGTCTGCAACCTACACTACAGCTCATGGCAATGCCGGATCCTTAACCCACTGAGCGAGGCCAGTGAACAAAGCTACAACCTCATGGTTCCTAGTCAGATTCATTTCTGCTGAACCACGACAGGAAGTCCGAGGGACCTCCATACGGTTTTCCATGGCTGCCATGCCAATTTACCATCCCACCAACAGTGTATTAAGGGCCCTTTTTTCCACATCCTTGCCAACATTTATATTTGTAGCTATTTTGATGATAGCCATTTGACAGTTGTGAGGTTTTGATTTGCATTTCTCTGATTAGTGATGCTGAGAATTGTTTATGTGCCTGTTTGGCCATCTGTATGCCTTCTTTAGAAAAATATCTATTCAAGTCTTCTGCCCATTTTTAAATTGGATTGTTTTTGGAGTTGCTGAGCTATATAAACTGTTAATATATTTTGGTGTTTTGGATATTAACCCCTTTGCTGTGCAAAAGAGTTTAGGTTTAATTAGGTCCCATTTGTTTATTTTTTGCTTTTTTTTTTTCCTTATGAGATTAGATCCAAAAAAAAAAGTTCCTAAGATTTATGCCAAAGAGTTTTGTTTTGTTTTGTTTTTTTAACCTGCATTCTCTTCTAGTATGGATTCAGGTCTCACATTTGGGTCTTTAAATCTTTTTTTTTTTTAACTTTTTGTTGTTTTTTAGTTTACTTTTGTATAGAGTGTGAAGAAATGTTCTAATTTCATTATTTTACATGTAGCTCTCCAATTTTCCCAGTGCCACAATGGACTTCTATCCATTGTGTATCCTTGCCTCCTTTGCTGCAGATTAATTAGCCATAAGTATGTGGGGTTTTTTGTGGGGGGGCTCTCTGTTCTGTTCTGACAATCTATGTTATTGTACCATTACCATGCTATTTTCATTATTGTAGTTTTGTAGTATAGTATGAAGTCAGGGAAGGTGATACCTCCAGCATTGTTCTTTGTTCTCAATATTGCTTTGGCAATTTGAGGTCTCTTGTCATTCCATGTAAATTTTAAGGTTATTTGTTCTAGTTCTGTGGAAAATGTCTTGGGTATTTTTATGGGAATTGTATTAAATCTATAGATTGCTTTGGACAGTATGGACATCTTAACAATAGTGATTGTTCCAATCCAGGAATCATTCCATTTCTTTGTATCATTTTCAAATTCCTTCATCAATGTTTTACAGATTTCAGAGTACAGATCTTTCACCTCCTTGGTTAAGTTTGTTCCTGGATATCTTATTCTTTTTAATGTGATAGTAAATGAGATTGTTTCCTTAATTTCTCTAATAGTTTGTTGTTATTGTATAGAAAAGAAGCAGATTTCTCATATTAATTTTGTATCCTACAAATATACTGAATTCATTTGTTAGTTTTAATAGTTTTTTTTTGGTGGAGATTTTAGGATTTTCTATATATACAGTATCATGTCATCTGAAAATAGTGACAGTTGTACTTCTTCCCTTCCAATTTCGATCCTTTCTTTTTTTTTTTTCTTATCTGATTATTGTGTAACTAGGACTTCCAATACTATGTTAAAAAAAGACATGGCAAGAGTAGAAATCCTTGTCTTGTGCCTGATCTTAATGGAAAAGCCTTAGCTTTTCAATGTTGGTATGATGTTAGCTGTGGTTTTGTCATAAACGGCTCTAATTATGTTGCAGTATGTTCCCTTTATACTCACTTTTATGAGAGTTTTTATCATGAATGAGTATTGAATTTTCTCAAATGCTTTCTCTGCATCTGTGAGATGATAGTGTGATTTTTATCCTTCCTTTTGTTAACGTGGTGTATCACATTGACTTGTGAAAACTGAACCATCCTTGCATCCCTATAATAAATGCCACTTGATCATAGTGTATGATCCTTTTTATATATTATTGAATTTCATTAGCTGGTAATTTGAGAATTCTTGCATCTATATTCATCAGAGATAGTGGCTTATAATTTTCTTTTTTTGTAATATCTTTATCTGGTTTTGTTACTGGGGTAATGGTGGTCTTGTAGAAAGAATTCAGTGTTCCAACCTAGTCATTTTTTTGAAATAGTTTGAGAAGGATAAGTATTAGTTCTTTGCATGTTTGGTAGAATTTCTCAGTGAAGCTGTCTGGTCTTGAACTTTAGTTTGCTGGAAATTTTCTAACTTACAAATTCAATGTCACATCTAGTGATCAATCTGTTTAGATTGTCTGTTTCTTCCTTATGGATCTTTTTCTTTATTTTTTTTGTTTTTGTTTTTTTGGTTTTGTCTTTTTAGGGCCCCACCCAGAGTATATGGAAGTTCTCAGGCCAGGGGTCAAATCAGAGCTGGAGCTACCAGGCTACAGCAGTCACAGCAACACCAGATCAGAGCCATGTCTGTAACCTTCACCATAGCTCAGGCAATGCTGGATCCTTAACCCACTGAGTAAGTTCAGGGATTGAACCCACATCCTCATAGATACAAGTAGGGTCATTACCACTGAGCCACAGTGGGAACTCCTCCTTATTCAATTTTGGATGTTTGTATGTTTCTAGAAATGTGTCCTTTTCTTCTAGGTTGTCCAATTTTTTGGCATATAATGAGTTTTCTCTTATGATTTTCTGTGTATGTGTATCTCTGTGGTTTCAGCTGTTATTTATCCTCTTTCATTTCTTATTTTGTTTATTTGGGTCCTCTCTCTCTTCTTCTTGATAAGCCTGGCTAAAGGTTATCAATTTTGTTTATCTTTTTGAAAAAAACAGCTTTTTGTTTCATTGATTTTTTTCTATTTTTTTGGTTTTTTCTCTATTTTATGTATTTCCTCTGATCTTTATTATTTCTTTTCTTCTCTTGACTTTGGGCTTTGTTTTTCTTCCCTTTCTAATAGCTTTAGATATTAGGTTAGATTGTTCATTTGAGATTTTTCTTGTTTATTGAGGTAGTCCTGTATAACTATAAAACTTCCCTCTTAGAACTGCTTTTGCTACATCCCATAGATTTTGGAAAGCTGTGTTTCCATTTTTATTTGTCTCAAGGTATTTTCTGATTTCTTCATTGACTTTTTTTTTTTTTTTTTTGTCTTTTTGCCATTGCTTGGGCTGCCCTTGTGGCATATGGAGGTTCCCAGGCTAGGGGTCGAATCGGAGCTATAGCCACCGGCCTACACCAGAGCCATAGCAATGCAGGATCCAAGCTGTGTCTGCAACCTACACCACAGCTCATGGCAACGCCAGATCCTTAACCCACTGAGCAAGGGCAGGGATCGAACCCGCAACCTCATGGTTCCTAGTCGGATTCGTTAACCTCTGCGCCACGACGGGAACTCCCTGACTTTTTTTTTTTTTTTTTTTGGCTGCACCTGCAGCTTATGGAAGTCCCCAGGCTAGGGATTGAACTAGCACCACAGCAATTACCCAAGCTGCTCCAGTTACAATGCTGGGTCCTTGGAGTTCCCATTGTGGCTCAGTGGAAACAAATCTGACTATCATCCATGAGGATGCGGGTTTGATCCCTGGCCTCACTCAGTGGGTTAAGGATCTGGCATTGCATAAGCTGTGGTGTAGGTCACAGACGTGGCTCAGATCCCATGTTGCTGTGGCTGTGGTGTAGGCCAGCAGCTACAGCTCCAATTCAACCTGTAGCCTGGGAACCTCCATATGCTGCAGGTGCAGCCCTAAAATACAAAAATAAATAAATAAATAAATAAATAAATAAATAAATAAAAATAAAATCTATTTTTGGGAGTTCCCATTGTGGCACAGTGGAAATGAATCTGACTAGTATCTTTGAGGATGTGGGTTCAATCCCTAGCCTTGCTCAGTGGGTTAAGGAGCCGATGTTGCTATAAGCTGAGGTGTAGATTGCAGACACAGCTTGGATCTGGAGTTGCGGTGGCTGTGGTTGTGGCCGGCAGCTACAGCTCCAATTTGACCCCTAGCCTGAGAACTTCCATGTGCCATGAGTTCAGCCTTAAAAAGACAAAAAACAGTCTATTTTTTTCTGAGTATTGCTACCTCCACTTTCATTTCTATTTGTATGAAATAGTTTTTCCATCCCTTTACTTTCAGTCCATTTGGCTTTAGTTCTGAAATGAGTCTCTTGTAATCATCATATAGATGGGGCTTATTTTTAAAATCCAATCAGCCACCCTATGACTTTTCGTTGGAACATTTAGTCCATTGACATTTAAAGTAAATTATTGACAGGTATGTACTTATTCCCTTTTATTACTTGTTTTCTGTTTTTTTCTGTAGTTCTTCCCTATTCTTTTCTTTTTTTAGTTTCTTCACCTGTGGTATGATGATTTTTGTTAATGGAATACTTGTTTTCCTTTCTGTCTAGTTGTTGTGTGTCTATTGTAGGATTTGATTTGTGGTTACATTGAGTTCATATAGGTGAACATATAACCTATATTTTTTTGTTTTAAACAGGTAGTCTTAAGTTCAAACACATGCTAAAATATAACATTTTTTACTCCTTTCCCCCACATTTTGTGTTTTTGATGTTGTATTTTGCATCTTCATGTTTATTCCTTTACTGATTATTGTAGTTATACTTGATTTAAAATTTCTTTTCTTTTAATCTTTGTACTAGCTCATTTAAGTGGTGGATCCCCAGCCTTTACTATATATTTGCCTTTGCTAGTAGGATTTTTTTTCTTTCCCATAGATACTTAGTTCTTACAGCCTTTTATCTTACATTTAGAGAAGACCCTTTAACATTTCTTTTAGAGTCAGTTTAGTATTGATGAACTCTTTAGTTTTTGCTTGTCTGAGAAGTTGCTTATGTATCCTTCAATTTTAAATGGTAATCTTGCTGGATAGAGTATTGTAGGATGCAAGTTTTTCCCTTTTAGCACTTTAAATATATCATGCCACTCCCCTCTGATCTGCAAAGTTTCTGCAGAAAAATTAGCTGATTACCTTATGGAAGTTTCTTTTATGTTGTTCTTTGAATTCTCCTTTTAACTTTTGCCATTTTAATTATCATATGTCTCAATGTGGTTCTGTTGGGTTTGTCTTGTTTGGGACCCTCTGTGCCTCCTGCACCTGGATATATTTCCTTGTTTATGTCAGAAAGTTTTCAGTCATAATTCCATGAAATATTTTTTCTTCCCCTTTCCCTCTCTTTCTCTCTCTCTTTGCCTTTCTTCTCTTATAATGTGAATGTTGATATGCTTGATGCTTGACAATATTCCAGAGATCTCTTAACCTGTTCACATTAGCTGCTGTTTTTCTTTTTGCTGTTCTAATTGTGTGATTTCCATTACTATCTCTTCCAGATCATTTACATGTTCTTCTGTACAATTTAGTTTGCTATTCATTCCTGATAGTGTGTTTTTTATTTCAGCTATTGAATTTATTTCTGATTGGAACTTTTAAAATATTTTCTAGTTCCTTATTAAAATTCTCCCTGTGTTCCCTAATTCAGTTAGCATTCTTACTACTAATGCTTTGAATTCTTTATCTGGTAAATTGTTCGTTTCTGCTTCACTAGTTTTTTCATGGGTTTTTTCTTGCTCTGTCAATTGAGACAAGTTCCTCTGTCTTCTAACTTTGCTTATCTTTCTCTCTATATATAAAATTAGATGAAATAGTTACCTATTTCAGCCTTAAAGGGGTGTCCTTATGTGGGAACCTCCTGAAACAAGCCACTTGTGCCCAGGTGTTCTGGTGGGAGCCTGGATTTAATATGAACACAAATCACATCTTTCCTCATGGTGTGCTGGCAGATATCACCTTGGTAGGTGATGGAGCTGGAAATCAAGGGTCTAAGGCTGGAATCAGTTGTGATTCAAAGGTTTTCCTATGCTCACTTGTACTACATTTTATTTATCCATTCATCCATTGATGGACATTAAGGTTGTTTCCATAGTTTGGCTATTGTAAATTATGTTGCAATGAACCTGAGGTGCATATTTCTTTTTGAGTTAGCATTTTCATGTTCTTTGGTTTAATACCCAAAAATGGAATTGCTGAGTCATATGTAGTTCTATTTTTAATTTTTTTGAAAAGAAAGTTATTTTGTTGAGATAGAGATGCTGCTAGTGCAATGAGAGGACTTCCTGCTGATCAGGAAAAGCTGAGCTTCTATTTTTAATTTTTTGAGGAAACTCCGTATCATTTTCTATAGTGGCTGTACCAATTTACATTAACTACCACCATCAGTGCACAAGTGTTCCCTTTTTCCATGTCCTAGGCAACACTTGCTATTTCTTGTCTTTTTGATAATAGCCATTCTTAAAGTTGTGAGGGGACTTCCTGTTATGGTGCAGTGGTTAATGAATCTGACTAGGAAGCATGAGGTTGCGGTTCAGTCCCTGGCCTTGCTCAGTGGGTTAAGGATCCGGCATTACTGTGAGCTGTGGTGTAGGTTGCAGACTCGGCTCAGATCCCGCATTGCCCTGGCTCTGGCATGCGCCAGCGGCTACAGCTCCGATGAGACCCCTAGCCTGGGAACCTCCATATGCCGAGGGAGCAGCCCTAGAAAAGGCAAAAAGACATAAAATAAATAAATAAATAAATAAAAGTTGTGAGGTGATATTTCATTGTGGTTTTGAATTGCATTTTTCTCATGATCATCTTTTCATGTACCTGTTTTCTGTGCAAAACATCTATTCAATCCTCTGCCTGCTTTTTTAGCTTAATATTTGGATGATTATTATTTATTGCTCTTGAATTGTATGAATTCCTTATATATTTTGGATAGTTAACCCTCATCAGATAGTGATATTCAACTATTTTCTCTCATTTGGTAGTCTGCTTTTTCAGTTTATTGATGGTTTTCTTTGTTATGAAGAAGCTTTTGAGATTGATGTAGTCTATTTTTGCTTTTGTTGCTTTTGCTTTTGGTGTCAAATCAAAAAATCATTACCAAGACTGAAATCAATTTGCTTATTGCCTATGTTTTCTTCTAGGATTTTTATGGTTTCAGGACTTACTTTTTTTTTAAATTTTATTTATCTTTTTTTTTTTTTTAGGGCCGAACCCACAGCATATGGAAGTTCCCAGGCTAGGGACTGAATTGGAGCTACAGCTGCCAGCCTACACCACAGCCACAGCAATGCCAGATGCAAGCTGCTAAGCAATCTACACCACAGCTCATGGCAACACTGGATCCTTAACCCACTGAGCAAGGCCAGGGGTCAAACCTGCATCCTCACGAATAGTCAGATTTCTTTCTGCTGAGCCACAATGGGAACTCCGCAGGTCTTACATTTAAGTATTTTATCCATTTCAAGTTTTTACCAATTTTGAGCTAATTTTTGTGTATGGTGTAAGGTAGTGATCTATTTTCATTCTTTTATTTGTGGTTGTCTAATTTACCCACCACCCTTTATTGAAGAGACTGCCCTTTCCCATCTTTGGCTTATAATTGCATGTTCTTGAATACACAATCCACATTGTATATTCATTGTATATTCTTTGTCATAAAGTAATTGACAGTATAAGTATGGGTTTATATCTGGGCTTTCTATTCTGTTTCATTGATCTATATATCTTTGTAATATAGTTTGAAATCAGAAAGTCTGATGCCTCCAACTTTGTTCTTTCTCAAGATTGTTTTGACTATTGGGGATCTTTTGTAGTTCCATGCAAATTTTAGGATTGTTTGTTGTATTTCTGTAAAAAATGCCATTAGAATTTTGATAGGAATTACACTAAATCTGTAAATTGCTTTGGGTTAATGACTACTTTTTACTGAGCACTTTCATGTACTCCTCTGAAAACACTGTCTTTTCATTACACCGAATTGACAGAAAATGAATGTGTGCCTTAGAAAGACAGATAAGTAGCCCAAATGTCAAGTGGCAGAGAAAGATTTGTACCCAGGTCTCTGTGACCGCAAAGCTGCTCTTGACCATGAATATTGGATTTGTTTTGCTTATGCTCTCTTACCTTATCAAAACACATTGTTTAAAATTTATAAGCATCTCCCCCCATTTCCATCCCAATAATTTTTTTGCTGTCTACAGTTCATCCCCCTCCAGTTTTTTTTTTTTTTCTGTGCCTTTGAATTTAGTTCTCTGATGAGGTTCAAATGTTCCCTATAAATTCCCCAGTCTGCCAAGAGAAATCAGATTCAGTCTGTCATCATACCTTGAGCTGGTATTTATGGAGGACAACTGGAAAGAAGCCACAAGTGCTGGCTGATCCTCAGGGGGAGAGAAGTGACTTCCCAAGAAAGATCCCAAGGAACCTATGAGGTAATGTTAGCTATAGCACTTGGAGAAAACCATAGATTTTTTCCTTTCTGAATTCACTCTTTATTCCTTTAGGTTTATGTATTTCCTGATTCTTGAAAGAAATTCAAACAATACAGAGCAGAATGAAACTCAAACTGAAAGTTTCTCTCTCTCTTCCTCCCTACCTCAAATTATACACCTTTATTATTCTGTAATTATTGCCCTTAAAATGAAATTTAGGAGTTTCCATCATGACTCAGCATAAAAAAATCTGACTAGTATCCATGAGGATGCAGGTTTGATTCCTGGCCTCACTCAGTGGGTTAAGAATCCAGAGATGCCCTGAGCTGTGGTGTAGGTTGCAAACGAGGCTCAGATCTGGTGTTTCTGTGGCTGTAGCGTAGGCCAGTGGCTACAGCTCTGATTCGAGCCCTAGCCTGGGAATTTCCATATGCTGCAGGTGCAGCCCTTAAAAAAAAAAAAGAAAAGAAAAAAGAGGAAAAAAATAAAAAGAAATTTAATCACATCCTTTTGTACTTATAAACTTTTTTTTTTTTTAATACTTTCACCCACATTGGATGAGACCATATTGAGCTGCTGTCATGGAAGAGATCTTTATAAATAAAGACCCACAGGTATGAAATAATCAGGTATTGAGCTGGAGTTTGTTTAGGCTGTTAGCTTTTAATTTCCATAAGCTTCTAGCAATTGAATTTAGCAAATTGCATTTTCTCCCATCTCTGAATAGGGATCAAATGTGTCCTCATTCCTCCATTAAGAATTCATTGAGTATCTTTCTGTCCACGGCCAGACTGTGCACTGACCTTTCCAGTAGCCTGTTGATACAGGAAGGAAAAACCAAAACCCAGATATGACAGATTATGTACTGTGACATGCAAGAAATGAGGATTCCCAAACCCAGAACTATTAAATTTAGTGATAGGGACAAACAGGCTCCCTCCTTTCCTTTCCCATTTGCCCAGAGGTGGAAACCCCTAAGTTTTGGAATCCTTTGGCTTGACCAGTTTCTCTCTATGCACTTTGGCTTCTCCACCTTAGGAGCACTGCCATGAGAAAAGGGGAGAGAGCCTGTGTGTCCTTGAGCTCACATGTCTCCTTTGCACTGCTGCATGTTGGTTTTGCAGTAAAGCAAAAGGGAAATTGAACAGTCACACAGTAACCACAAAATACATTTCAGTGCATATTTTTGCAGATCTTTTCCTAAGCTATAATCTATTTTACTTTTGTGGTTTTGTTCAATTCTTCTAAACAGCTTAAACTATTTGGTGGTTAAACAGTTGTGACCTTTCCGTTACTGAACATGTGATGTGTTTGTTATTCATTGTGTTCTTTTTTAGCACCTAATTTTTTTGAATGGGTGAACTTTATTTCAATTTCAAGGTTTCTCTTAAAACCACCACTTCTTTGTCACTTGAAGCTTTATCACTTGAGAACATTGAACCTGCCAGGCTTTTCTATACTCATTTGTGGGGGACCTTGTGGGTTTTCAACACATTTGCCATGAGAGCCAATGATGTGGAGAAGAGGTCAACCTTGATTCAGGGCCTACAACGTGCATATAGAAAGTTAAAAACACATACATAGATATATACATACATACATGGAATTCCCATCATGGTGCAGCAGAAACAAATCTGAATAATAATCATGAGGTTGCAGGTTTAATCCCTGGCCTCACTCACTGGGTTAAGGATCTGGCATTGCTGTGAGCTATGGTGTAGGTCATAGATGCAGCTTGGATCTTGTGTTGCTGAGGCTGTGGTGTAGGCCGGCAGCTGTAGGTCCGTTTCAACCCCTAGCCTGGGAACCTCCATATGCTGCAGGTGCAGCCCTAAAAAAAAAAAAAAAAGAAAAGAAAAGACAATTTTAGATTCCTCAGCACCCAACCAGTTTCCCAGATAAGGACACACAGCAGGAGGAGCTTCTAGAGACATCTTTTGTGATTTTGTTAAAATGGCGTTTTCTTTAAAAAACAGATTCACCATTTACGGAAATATGCATTGAGCACTTATTGCATGCCAGGCACTGTTCTAGGCACAGGGGGTCCAGCAATGAGAAAAGACATCCCTGACCACATGTGATTTGCAACCAAGTAAATATATTATCTATATATTGGACTTTTTAAGTTAGAAATATATTATCTATATATTGGACTTTTTAAGTTAGAAATATATTATCTATATATTGGACTTTTTAAGTTAGAAATATATTATCTATATATTGGACTTTTTAAGTTAGAAATATATTATCTATATATTGGACTTTTTAAGTTAGAAATATAACATGCTTTTGCCCCAAAATCAGATCATGTAGAAGAGTATACAGCAAGGTTACCTTCCCAAGCTCCCTTCAACTCCTTCCTCAGAGGTAACCACCATTAAAATTTATTGCGTATCCTTCCAGATTTTTTCACCATGCCTATATAAGCATATACCCATGTATTTGTTGTGGAGGAGGGATAATTACATACTGTGCTTCAACTTTTTCCATTTTAAATTAAGATATGCAACTCTCATCATCAGAACATGGAGGTCTACTGCATTCTTCCCAATGGCATAGTATGGGTTTATTAGTCCGTTTCTCTATTTTGTGAACATTTTTATTGTTTCTATTTTCTCACCATTACAAAAATGCTGCAGTGAATATTCTTTTGTAATTACATCACTTGCAATGATAACATTTCTGTATGCTGGAGTCCTTCAGCTGGAATGTCTAGAGCAAAGGGCATGCTTATTATTAGATTGATTTTTCTGATAGTGAAGTCATTTGAAAGTCACATAGGAGTGAAGAAGGAAAGGATGGGTGAAGAGTTACAAAAACAAAATGTCAGAAAAAATAGCTCTGAGGGAAGGGCGCACCCAGAACGAGATGGGAGTATAACTGACCACAGAACGCAATTGCCCAATTTTTTGTCTGCCCTCTCATGAATTTCCCATTAATTTCACAGTTGAACCAAGTTATCTGAGCACCATGAAATGAGTATCAGAGAGTTCTCATTTCATGCTATTTGTCTTCACTCAGACTAAGTATTATGGACGTCCAAAAGGCATTGTCAGATTCAAACCACCAAACGTATATTGAATTCTTCCATTCACTGCATTGAATTTATTTAATTTAATCACTTGATAAATGTTCCTGGAGTACCTACAACGTGTCAGGCACTGTGCTTGGCCTCTCATGGGAGGACTAATCCCCATGAGAGGATTTCCATGGAGGTCAGGAAACATTTCCCTGAAGGGTCTTCCCAAGTTGAGTTGGGAAAGTTTATCATAACCTTTTACATTTTTTAGGGTTTTAGGTAATGAAGACTAAGTTGAGCGGAGGATTTTTTGGAGTTACTTAAGAGAAAGCATAAGCAAAGCCTCAGTAATGGGGAGAAACTAACCAGGATAAGGGATAGAAGGAAGCCAGGTGGCTCTAGATGGAACTTGTAGATCATGACTGTGATATTGGACTTATAATAAATACATATTTGATCTTCATCCCCGTAGAGCTCCTAAAACCCCTGAGATTTCCTAAGTGATAAATGTGATAAAATTGTCTTGATGTTTATAACAAACCCCTTTTAACCACAGCTGAGTTTATGTTAGTGAAGTGACCTTCAGAAAGCATCTAAGGATGAGAACTCGTTGCCAGGGGAACCGACCATGTGATTAGAGGGTTGGAACTTTCAGTCCTCCCTGACCTCCAGGGAGAAGAGGCTGCAGGTTGAATTGATCACCAGTGGCCAATGATTTAATCAATCATGCCTATCTAATGAAGCCTCCATAAAACCCCAAAAGTATGGGGTTCAGAGAACTTCCATGTTGGTGAATACCTGGAAATTTAGGGAGAAGGGTCTGCTCAGAGTTTTCCTATATCTTGCCCTATGTATCTCTTCCACATCGCTGACCCTTAGTTAAATCCTTTTATAATAAACCAGTGATCTAATAAGTAAGATGCTTCTCTCATTTATGTGAGTCACTCTAGCAAATTAACCAAACCCAAGGGCAGGAACTTTGGAACCTCCAATCTACAGCCAGTCAGACAGAAGCACAGGTGATAACCGTCTCTGGATAGAGACTGTCAGCTCTGTTGAATGGTAGGACATCCAGTTAGTGTCACAGATTTTCTTGTTGTGGGAACCCCACCCCACATTGGAATTGGGTACAGAATTGTTAATGACCAAGCATGAGGCAAGATGAGGCTGGAGGGATGAGCAGGGCCCAGAGCATGAAGTTCCTCACAGGTCATGCTCAGGATTTTGATTTGTCCTAAGAACAGTAAGAAGACTTTGAAAGGCTCTGAGGAAGGGAGGACGTGGTAGGAGGCTAGAGGATGGATGTGGTGGCAGAATCAGACTTACAATTTGAAAATATTGTTCTGGAAACAGCATAGAGAATGGACATTAGGGATGAGTAGGGGAAAAGCTCATTTTGGGAACCAGATAAAGGGCTTTTATAGCCATCCAGTTAAGAAAACGTGGTAGCTTAGGCTAGGGCAGTGATACACTAGATGGAGGCTTCATGAAGAGTTATTAAGGAGGTAAACAGATGGTACTTGGTGGACTGGACAAGAATTCGGAAGAGGATTGTATCAAAGATGACCCCAAAGTTTTAGGTGTAGGTGACTGCAAGGATGGTGAACCATTTACTGAAGCTGGGGATACTGAGAAAGACTATTTGAGGAGTGGGTGTCCTAAAGTTTGCTTTGAGAAGGTTTAGTCTGAGATATCTTTGAAACAGCCAAGAGAGGCTGTTCCTCTTGCCTAATTCTTAATCAATCAGTTATGAAATTTTCAAAAGTTACTTAAAAGACCAAGAAGGTTAAAAAAAAAAGACTTTATGTTTTGGAGCGTGTGTATACAGGGTCCTTTAAAACAAAGGTCCAGGGCAGGGCCCCTCTTGCCCCAGTCCAGGGCAGTAGTGGTGCTGCAACCTGTAACTATGTCTCCACTGAGCACAGTATCTGTGAGTTCATAGTCACTGGCTGTATTGATGACTGAGGTTTCTCTTTTTCCCTTGAGCACTGCCATGGGCCAGGCTCACGCAGAATGGACCCCACAGATTGGCATGTGTACTCATGCTACTGGCAGCCTGGCTGGGAAGGCAGATGCTACACAAGTAACCACCATTGAGAAGAGTGTCAGGAAAGGAAGGTAGAGGACCAGAGAGGGGAATTAACTTGCCCAAGGTCACACAGCTAGTGAGTGGCTGAACTGTGAGTGAAGCCCTCCTTGGTCTGACTCCTGGATCTCAACTCATTTTCCTGTCACCCCTCCGCATAACTGGGTGCTCTGGGGCTGCCTCAGATGGAACCCCCCAGTGACAGCTCTGAGATGCTTTATAGTGAGCACATTTCTAACAACCAGAGAGAGAGTCTCTATGTCCTTGGGCCATTTCCATCTCCCTTCCTGGTCAGCCAGAATGGGAAAACTTCCCAGAACGTTGCCCTCATCCCTCTAGCAGCTGCTCACCCAACTGCTTCCCGGTGGGGAGCTTGAGAAATAAAGGCAATTGGATGTGGGAGGTTGTACTGACCAGTGCCGCCCAGCTGGCTCCAGCCCCGTAGGCAGGTGACAGAGCCCCTGCATAGAGGATCAACAGCATGATGCTGGTTTCACTGACACTTTCCCAGTCCCTGGCTGGGTCACTCTGCCCTCGCTCAGATGCCAGAGTGTCAGCAGCTGAATTGGACTCTGCTGGTTCAAGGCAGGACTTTACTCTCCTTTCCTTCAGCCCAGCTCTCAGCTCTCAGGGGGCAGCTGTTTGGGAAGAGCCTGGCCTGGGCTGGTGCCAGGGCCTCCGTCCCTCAGTCTGGGCCAGATGCTGCAAGGCAGGTGCAGGCGAGTCTCCTTTCATCTCCTGGAGCCATCGGGAGCTGTGTGAAGGCTGCAGGCTTGCCTCTGACACAGTGGCCACAGAGAGAGGCCACCTTGGTCACTTCATGGGCTCACCTTCACGTTTTTCTTTTTTCTAATTTGTGTGTGTTTTAGGGTCGCACCAGAGGTATATGGAAGTTCCCAGGCTAGTTCCCAGGGCCAACAACAAGGGATCTGAGCTGCATCTGCAATCTACACTGCAGCTATGACAGCGCCAGATCCTTAACCCACGGATCGAGGCCAGGGATTGAACCCACATCCTCATGTATATTGGTCAGGTTCATAACCTGTTGAGCCAGGACAGGAACTCTTGCCTTCATGTTTTTCAAAGAGATCCTTCAGGAGTTAAAGAAGAAGGATGCACGCAGAGTGAGCTGGGCTGTGAACACCCTTCCTCAAGGAAAGAGGGTGAGGCTCCAACAGCACCCCAGGAAGGCTTGATATGAGAGACTGCAGCTGTGGGGACACTTGCCTGGAGTCAACACACCCAGAGAAATGAAAGGGCCGGACAGAGGCCACACCTCTCAGTCCAGAGGCATCAGGGCAGAGGAAGGGCCGCTGGGCTGATAGGAAACAAAGACTCATCTTTGATTGTGGGTCAGGGTCGATGACCCTGAGGGACCTTGTGAGGGTCCTGCAGTAGAAATAGCAGCCAAGATCTGCTTAAACAGGATCTTGCACAAGGTGGCAGCCTGGAAGAGAAATCCCAGTAGTAAGAGGCTGGCCTGGAAGGAGAGGAACACCAGGAACTGCCACTGAAACTGGCATGGCTCCTGGCAAGATACATGGTGGCTGAAGGATCCCAAGGGGACCCTCCAAAGAACCCAGAAAGACCGCTGAGAAAGAGGAGGCTTTCAACATCAGTCAGGTGCAGGTTGCTGGGAGCTGGCTTCTATGCTGTTCTGCTCTGTTCATTTCCACTTCTTCCCCACCACGTACCCAAACCAGGGAAGGGGGGACCATCACCCTCTCTTTTCAAAAGGAAGGTGACTCTTTACAGCACCCACGTAGGAACAGGGAAGAAATGGAACCTTGCAATAAATAATAAATAATTAATCCATATACTGAACTGGGCTTTTTAATTTCTGAACTGAGACCACGTTTTGTGATTTAAAGTGTGCTGAGAAAGTCCCAGGGCTGCTGACATTTTCATCCAGGGGAAGGGATCTATGAGAGACAGAGATTCAAGGAGTGGGTGTGATAATTGCATCTCACGAGTTCTTTCCATTAAGAGTCTCATTCACCATTGAGGAGATACTATGTCATTCACCCATCCTTCAGGTAATCAGCGGGAGAGCCCTTACTGCAATTTAGGGCTGGACTGCTCCCACGCCTGCCTCTGACAGGACAGGGCTGTGTAAAGGTTTATGGGGACAGAGTGGGCACAGACCGCCTCTGGAGGGGTGGGGTGGGGAAGAGAGCAGCTCCTGAGGCCTGCGACCTGCATCCTGAGCAGGGGCTAGGGCTGGGTCTCCAGTGGGGAGTAGGGGCCTGGTGGGTCAAGGTGGGTGCTTGACAGCACAGCGGGTTCTTGTGGGAGCCCTGATCACCAGGCTTTTCAGGATCCTTTCTCCCAAACAGAACTGGCCTCCCTGCTCAGGGTTTCCTCAGGCAGTTTTGGGGGTTTGGTGTGGCTGCTCCTCTTAGCTTCATGGCTTCTTCCCACCCTTTTGGTCTGAATTCCCCACCTCCATCTATAGCTTCACCTATGGCTTAAAAAGTAAAAAATAAAAAGATTTTTTAAAAAGGAGTTCCCATTGTGGCTCAGTGGATTAAGAACCTAACTAGTATTCATAAGGATGTGGACTTGATCACTGGCCTCACTCGATGGGTTAAGGATCTGATCCCACACAGCTGTGGCTGTGGCATAGACTGGCAGCTGCAGCTCTGATTCCACACCTAGCCTGGGAACTTCCCTACGCCATAGGTGGTAGTCCTAAAAAGAAAAAACAAAACCCCTCAACTTTCGTTTAATACAGGCATATTGCAGCCAGGGTGGGGGGATACATGAAAGAAACCCCCTTCTCTCCATCACCAGATATGTTTGATCTTGAGTTCAATCGCTCTGGGCTGGGACCCTTCTGCTTTTTTTTCCCCTGAACTACTGCTTTAGGCTTTTAGCCTGTTCTAGCCCCTACCCCTTTACCATATATGCTCTGCAAAGCTCCCAGGGTGACCATTTAAACATGTAGGAATTATCGCTGTGGTGCAGTGGGTTAAGGATCATGTGATGTCACTGCAGCAGCTTGGGTGGCTGCTGTGGCATGGATTCGATCCCTGGACTGGGAACTTCAAACAAGCTATAGGCACAACCAAAAAATAATAAGTTAAACATGTATACAAGATGCTGTCAATCCCCTGGGTGAAACCTTTCTGCTGTAACCAGAATAAAACAACAGCTTTTAAATAGGGCTTAAAAGTGTCTACCTGACTAGCCCTTCCTTCTCCAGAATCCTCCCTCTCACCACGACCCCTCTCCCTCCTGCAGGTGGCTGGGTGGGCAAAGAGCTCTCACTGCTCTTACTTGTTCTCAGGAATGCTCCTTCCCGGGCTCTGCCTGCTAGCTCCAGCCTCTCCTTAACATCATTTTCTCAGGAAGGTATGGACTTCCCATTCTTTCTCATACAATTTTTTTTTTCAGGTCACCTACCACTCTTTCCATTATGCATTAAGAATGTCTTTGTTTCCTGGGTGTCTCTTTCCCAGACTCATTAGTATAAGTGTGGAATCTGTTTGGCTCCCCTTTTGTGTCCCAGAGCCTCGCAGAGCATCTGATAGACGCTGGGTGTGCAAGACGACGTGTTGACCACAGTTATCTTGGGCATGTCCTGGCTGCTGAAGGATTCTCCTCTGTGTGAGCCATCCTGGAGTGGCCGGGAGGGCCTGAGTATAATCTTCTCTAGAGCTCTCAGCTCTCAGATGCAAAGAGCAAGGGCCCCTGAGGACAAAATCACCTTTGGAAATAGGCTCATGGTGGAGAACCAAAAACATCTTTGTGATTTGAAGTTAGATCACTTTCACAGCATTAAAATTGGGCTAAGAATGGCTGCCTCACTGATCTGTTCTGATTAAACCAGGAAGGGAAGACCTGTGTAAAGCACCTACTACGTGCTAGGCCCTGGGCTGCATCCTTTATGTATTAGTACATTCAGTGGGAATGAGTTTTATGAATGACCATGTGATTGGAATAGCTCTAGGTAACCAAGGTTTGACTTGCTTGTGGTCTCCGCATGTGGATGGAAAAACAATTTTCCAGATTCAAAGCAAGAAGAAAAGACAAGTTTATTGAAGCAAGAGACACTGTTAACGCAGCAGGCCGACTTCCTGATAATTAGGGGGAGCCGACCCTGGGCACGTGGTCGTTCTGTTTTTATAGCCCAGAAGACAAGGAAGTGTGAGGAGAGGTCCTGCCATATACCTGTTGACCCGCTGATTGGTTTGGGAATAATGGGGTCTTCTGATACACTTGCTGGTTGTTTGGGGGTGTATATTGCCCCTATAGAGGCTGGATAAGGAGTGGGCCACATACCTTTCCTAGCAGGGGGCAGGAAGGAGTGGGCCAAGCTGCTGGGGTGAGGAGGTCCTTAGGAACATTGTAACAATTACAGTGAGACAGGTTGGATAATAAGGGTCTTATCTCAGGATTCTTATCTCAGCCAGAGGCTTTTTTGAGTCTTGTCTCCTTGTAGAGGACTTAAAGTCCCACATTGCTTATTGGTATTTTCGCTCCCACAAGTCAGAGACAACGTTGTACAGGTGTAACACTGGGTTGCAGCCTGGGATGATCCGATGGCGATGGAACACAACTGTGCTGTGCTTCATTGTCTCCACTGGCAATGCTCCGAGCACCTCCTGTGGGCTCTCAATCCTCCACAAAGCTGTGAGCTAGAGATACTGTTCCTGCTTTAAGTAGGAAAATGAGACCCAGCCAGTTAAGTAAAATTGCCCAAAGTTACACAACAGAATGGCCCTGATTTCGATCCTGGTCTGTGGGACACCACATGGCTATTAGGAACTGAGTGGTGAAGCCTGAATCCTAACATCATCTTTGAGGCAGGGCCTTCAGAGAGGTGAGATAAAGTTGATGAGGTCATAAGGGTGGGGTCCTAATCCAATATGATCCATGTCCTTAGAAGAGGGATGGGACCAGGAGACGGGGTAAATGGCTGGAGATTCTAGCATTGCCTCTGCTCTCTGAAGTCTGAATTCTCTCTTCTACCTTGGTTTTGTGGGGAACAGTTACTGTGCAAATGTACTGTGAGGGTGAGGATACACCCAATGACTGTCGACATCCCTCCCAAAGCTCATAATCCAATGGTAAAACCAGCAAACATCAATTACTATGGTTGAGATAAAAGTGCTAAGTGCTACGAAGGAGAAGAAATTCTGGATGAGCCTGCTTGAATCCGTGGGATCTGAACTGGACTTGGGAGGAGCAGGGCTTTGGTTGCTGGAAGGCAGGGGGGATCATTTGCTGTCTATTCTCCATCTGATAACAATCCTGGCACCCCAAATCCCACAGCAGGCATATGGATGTCAAGCAGGGCTCTGCGTGGCTTCTAGCAAAATAGTGTCTGCTAATTCCTTGGCCACACAAGCAGAGGCTGGTTCCCCAGCTTCTCAGGCCCAGCTGGAGGCTCCTCCATACCTTTCTAGCGAAAAGACCAGGGCTGAGCCTGTGTTGATAAAAACTAAGAACTGGGTAAAGTGACCCTTTTCACAAGTGGAGACGTGGCGGAGACCGATTAGCACCAACTGTTTGTTTCCCTTTTCCATGGGCTGTCCTCCAGCCTCTCCTAAGGCCCTCACTGTCTTGCTCAGAGGATGCTGCTTGCCTGGCTCACTGAGGACCTGGAGTCCTAAGCCACCCCCCCCCCCCATGGTACCACTGCCCTAAGACAAAGCTTCAGGCACTGTAACAAGGGGCAGATATACATGACTGAAACCCTGTGACTTGAATGTCTTACTTTAGCCCACCCTGAATTGCCAGAGCAAGGTATTAATAAAACAAAGCTGTTGTCTAGCAAGCTGAGGGGAGCAGTCTGTCTTTCAAATCACTTGGGCCTTACTTTGATACTCCATTACGTTCAAAAGATGATTTGGACTTGATTAACAAAGTAAGAAACTGTTCTGAAGTATATGTGTGTGCCTCAAGTGTTATTTGAGGGCCAGTCTGCCATCTTCAAACTAAACAGCTCAAAAATCTTCAGAAAATGTTTATCATCTCAAATATTTACTAAACATTCATAAAATTTGCTACAGTAATACTCGATGGAGACTTTTAAATGGAGGTTGTGAGCTACAACTACTGATATGAAGGATGACAGACAGCGAGAAATTATGCAATTGAATTTTTTAATAACAAAGATACTATTTTTAACATGGTCAAATATACTTGGCTAAGACCAGATTTTAAAAAACAAAGGTATCTAGCCCAACAGTACAATCATACAGCTTTGTACAGAACACTCCATAGATAAACAGAAAATACATTTGAGCACAAAAATAAAAAGTATTTAAAGAGAATCTCTAAGCAGCATTTTATTTCTGCAAAACAGACATATAGTACTGATTAAATATCTACAAGTGCTTCTCCTTTACAAAAATACATATATTCTTAATAGACTAAGTCATTAACAATGACCTGGTAATCTTTCACTTCAATTTGAATGATTTATAAGCTAAATCTTACAACCACAAAAAGGTTTTTATTTGTATTAAGATGTTACCACTTTTGACAAAAAAAAAAAAAAAAAGCTTAAAATATTTTATATTTCAAAGGAAAATTAGCAACGTAACTATACAATATAGTCTGTGATGGTTTTATTTAATGTGAGGGCTACTCTAGTAAAAACATGTTTGCTGTTGTGTTGCCAGATGCAGGAATGCAGCAGAGCACTGCCGCTCCCCCACAAGCTCTTGTTGTTGACCACAGCTTCATAAGGACACTTGGGCCCCCATCCCCATTCAAAGAATACAGCAAAAGAAAACCAACCCCAAAGAATGTTAGGCTGATCCCATTCCATTTCTAATGTGTAGAACTCCTGCTCTGATGGACTGGCGTGAAGTCCATGGATAAGTAATGTACTTACTATCTCTACCTTGCCTAAAAACATTTCATGTTCAATTTGTACTAGATGATTTTCTTATTCCATGAAGTTCTGAAAGATGGAAAAAAACTGGACCCAGGATTTAATGTTTGATTTGATTCTAGATTTAAAGATGATTAAAATTAATAAGCATTTCTGAACAATGTCTCAAGTTTTGAGTCCTAGAAAAAGGGGCATAACAAGCATACAGACACATTTTAATGACCATCAAAAATATTTTTAATTTCATAACTTTCTGAAAAGGAAGTGCTCAAGCATTTTAATTCTATTTGAAAATATAGTAAGGATAGCAAATAAACATGCTACTTGTGAAAACTACATTACACTAGGGAGAGAATCACTTTTAAATTATGGGAAAATGCCACTGCTTTGAGAAAAAAAGATGAAAGCCCTGTAATGCATATTTAAGTACATTTTAATGAACTTTCAATTTGAACTTTTTTCAACAAAATACTACTGAACTAGGAATATCAAGTAAATCCAGAACTGGGTGGTTATTTTGTGCTTTCAAAGGGTTTGAGTCTGTAGCATATTTAATATTTTTCAATTTTTCATAAACCAGATCTGGCAGACATGTTATGTTTCTTATTGCAGGGTTATATATTTTAAACTAATAGCATTTCACGTTCTTGTGTTTGTAACCCAGAGAATTTAAGTTATGGCAAACTCACTCATTTTTGAAATTCCCACAACCAACATCTACATCTCACTGGTAATTAAACATATAGCCTGCCAGACAACTCCTTATGATAAATGAGAGTACGCAATGGCGAGCATCCATTTTTATCCTAACCGAGGAGGTCTGCCTAGTGGCCTATCAGAAAGACTCCATAATGTGAGCTTTACTCAAGGTGGCCCCCCAGCTTGGGCTCCCCGAAAGAATGGTGTGACCTGATGTGTATGCTCTTCATCTGGGGCCCATCTGGCCCAATTTGGCTATATGGCTAAATTCTAATAACAAAGTAATTGCTGAGGAACAAGACAAAGAGTTACTTAAAAACAAAACAAAACAAAACAGGTCTTTAGGAAAATTTTTGCTTGTGAATACAGCAAAAGCATTTTCTCATGAGTCCAACAGAATGTACTATTTTCTATAAAAGTGAGCATGTCAGCATTTTGACCAAAAAGCCTGTCTTTAATAAACTTTCTCGTATTACCAACAACCCAGGAACTAAATAAGCATAAATTTAGTTTATATCACCTCCCTAAAATAAAAAGCTTCTTAAAGTAGAATTTAAAATCTTATTTTCAATTTTCTTTTCAAAGTATGTGTTTCTCCCACTTTTCATCCAGAGAGAGGCTATTTGTTGTGTTAACCCCAACTTTGAGGATTTCCTAAGACCTGTCAGATGGTGCTGGAAAAAACGAAAAACATAACTGAAAGGAAGTAAGCTCTGAATATTGCAAGAAAAACCTTCATTTGATTGATCTTACCACGAAAATTCAGTTTAAAGCCTTTCTTTGGTGATATTTTAGCAATTACTCAAGGTTATTGCCTAATTATATAAAAGTAAATTGCAATCTAAAAATTTCCAACCTCCAAGCAGTTAAAACTCTCTTCCCTAACATGGTTATTAACAGTAAAATGTCTTTGGTGATAACTATTTTCTTATGAAAAATCTTTCAAAAAGAGATTAACTTACAAGAGCCTATTTAGATACAAAACAGTTGATAAGAGACAGGGACAGAAAACTCATAATTTATGCAGTAAATCTAAAACAGAAATGCACTTTAGCAATGAGGCACTTTCTCTTAAATAGTTCAATAAAGCTAAACAGTTCACAATATTATATAACACACTTTTTTTCCCTTAAAGAATCTTTTAATTTCGGTTACGTTTAAGTGTAAAATATAGTTGAGCAAACTCATTACATTTAGAAAATGTGGCATATTAGTATGGGACAGATTTTTAATGAATAAAGGGATAACATACTTTTCTAAAAGTAGTTAAGACATTATCTAAGGTACCTGAACCCCAGACTGAATGACCTCATATTGCCACATCAATGAGCCTTAGAGTTTATTTTTTTGAATACTTCTGAAAAGTATTTTGTTAATCTAGAGAAAGGGCCATATTTAGATTTTTTAAATTAACTAACGTGATTGCTTCACTTAAAGTGATGTCTATAAACCACAGGCCTTCTTTAGATTCAAGGTTCCTTGAACCTTGTACGTCTATGATATCTACAAGCAGAGAAATCAGATTACAAAATCTTTTATGGAAGTAAAGTTTTTTCAGTTTGTTGCTCAAGAAACAAGAGATTAAAGAAAAACTTATTTTAATTTTATTCTCCAATTTTGCAGATTCAGATGACTATTCTATAGGTTATTTGTATAACACCCTAACTTTGTAAAACTAACCACCTATATATTTTTGCCTGTATATTTTTTCTATACCTGGTTTCATGCATATTCCACAACCTGACTTAGGGGGTAATTAACTAAGGATTACTGTATTCCTAGACATTGATAGTAGTCCCATACTGAGAAAACCATAGTCGAATATACCAAAAGACATGGGCTGAAAAAGTCTCTAGTTCTAATAGTAATACCACATTACTCAGGACCATTATAAATCTGTACCTTTCCCCATATGACACCCTTCTTTGTGCAAGGTTTTCACATATTTTGGCACATATTCCATTGTATTTCAATAAAAATGTCAATATTTTAACATTAAAGGAATTTTATATAAAACTATCCTCAAGTCCATAATTGCTTCCCATATATTTCCTTGGAAAATAGTGACATTACATAAGATGAGGCAGCAGGCCAAATTTAAAGAGATTGTGTATATAAAACTCATTTAAGGCTGAAAGTTTTGGCTGGGGACCTAAAAACATCCAGGTCTCACTTGTGGTTTTTTAAAATGCACTCTCAATTCATTTTGAGTTAATTAAAGATCACTTCCACATGCAATCACTGACCTAGACGTGACAAATTTATAATAAACGTAAAAATTTCTTAGGGATGTCAGGGAATTGGATTTCACAGCATAGTGAAATAATTTCTGTTGCTAGAGAGTAAATTCAGGTTTTGGTTTACTGTAATGGTCTGTTTCAACCACTGTTTAAGTGTTAATGAAAATCTGCCTTTTAAATTCTGTTTGTGAGCCCTTGCAAGCACAAACACAGTCTAACAAAATGAAATTTTTAAAGTATTGCCATAACTTTTTTCACAAAAGTCAGACCAGAAACAACAGAAAACTTAGACTTTTTGACTTGAAACGAAGGTATATGGAAAAGAGAGATAAGAAGTTTCAGCCTTTTATATTGTGAAATGCATTGAGATTTAGCTGTATTTTGTACGTGTTTCTTAGAGTCGTGCACTGTTTGATTTCTAAGAAGCATTCTGAGATTCAGAAGGCATTAACTTGTGATACATTTTACCAGAAAATGTAGCACACTACTTATGTATATAGTATAAAAACTATGTGTGTAACACACAGATTGTGCTCATGTCTGATTTCTAAAACAAATATTTTTCCTAACTTTCAAGATTATTTCCTAAGTTTCAGAGGTTACCTTTGTTTCAAAGCAATTAATAAAACTTAATTTCCAAAGAAGTTAATGAGAACAGTTGTACATTTAAAAGGGTTAAAATGAAGTTCTTCATATAATTTAAGGTAACAAGGCTTTTTTTGACTTGCGGACTCATCTCAAAATGAATGGAAGACTTAACAAAACTGTAAAATCAAGGACATTATCACAGCTCTGACCTTAAAGAACTTACGTATAAAACAATAATCCCACTTCCCCAATTACTACAGGATCTAAAATGAAATATCCTCAAACCATTAATTTTGGTTAGCATATTTATCTACGACACTGCATTTGATCTACTTTACGCAGAAGGTTTGGAAATGTGACAGGTTACTAACAGTTTTAATCTACAATTGCTTTGAGATTTCTGAAATCCGTAAAACAGCTAATGTTATCTGCTCTAAAAATCCTAATACTTAAAATCCTCAGAACCTTCCACATGCCACAATGACACACACCTAAGGCCAGCTGATAAAGAGAAACAGTGTACTCAGTACATAAGAGCCAGAATATAATGGTGCATACATAAAGTGGGCTACGTGAAGGTAATGACGGTCGTGAAGCAGCACCCACCCGCCTGAAGACATTATCAAGGATGCACCTTACTCACACATTAATTTTGTTAGAAGTAAATGTGATCAGCTGCCAACACTTTAAATGGTTGTGAATCTCAACTTTTGCTCTCCAAGAAGTCACATACGTTTTCAATCTTGAGGGTGAACAGGCCTTCCTTGTGCAACTGGTAGACTACACGGACGGATGACTTAAAATGCCTACAGTTATAATGTGCTCTAAGGTTTAAAAAAAAAAAAAAAAAACCCGTAGGAATTCTTTCCAAAAGGACTTGTACACTCAAGAGTGAACTATTTTGCACACAGAAAGCTTACCGAGAATAGGACAGTGGCTCCAGAAATCACTTTTCTAAATGTATTTCCCATATGAAATAATTTCAAGATATAATTATTAGTTTCTTGTACAGTACTCTATTTAAACAAGAATAAAATAGTAAGTATGTGAAAACTGCAACACCACAAAGATTGAGCCATATTACTAGTGTAATCAAACATTAGAACAATCTTGGAACAGGCAAGCAAAGTACTGAGAAGGCTGGATTGTGGCTGCACAGCTAACCGATTTCAGCCACGACTTGTACTGGACACTGTGAGACAGCACAAATACCTTATGCAGACGGATCAGGAGCAGAATGGCACTTGGTTTGCTCTTAATAGAAACAACATAAATGCAACTGATAGTTTAGAGACAGACGATGGCCTTATTCGCATGCTGAAAACCTGGCTGTGTCCCTCTAGTCCACACACGGTTCACTGTGCAATCTGCCGATGCGTAAACACTTAGTGCAGGATTCAGTCAGTGGGATCTAGGCCCCTTGGTCTAACCGAAATCAATTCTTGGTCGATACTGCAATACCATGGGGTATGACTATAAAATAAAAACAGATGATGAGTTAAGACCGTGTTTACATAAAAACAATACAGATTATACATAAAAGATTTTAAGAATGTGGCTTTATAATTTACAGTATTTCCTGGTACTAGTGACTATGGCAATTAAGACTGTAGTTATCATTAAGACTCTATATCTTTTAATTCTGTTATTTTCCTGAATCAGTCCAGTTTTCCATAATATGTCAGGTTCAGAGGCCTGCAAATGTCATACTGGTTGCCCATGCGAATAGTGCTGTTAACGTAAGTGTGAGGCAGGGCCTGTGGAGGGTGGAAAGCTTTCCACCTGCTTAGAAGCACTCACTCATTCACCTGTGGGGCTGAACAAAAAAGCCCACCGGCTGGGCGCCGGCAGAGCTGCTGAAAGCTCACTGCGTCACAAATTAAGAGAGAGACTTCCTGCTACAAATCTATGAAACTGAGGTAGAGTTCACAAGCCACACTTAAGTGTGGCTTGTTTTAAGTTGAGTTTGATACTTTTTTTGGATTTGACTATTATATAATTGAAAGGTTCAGACTGTTCTTCGGGTTGCTCTATGTAGGGAAGGTATCGTACATCAACACACATTAGACAGGAAACAGCTGCTTGCGGATAAAAGCCACGTTGCTACTTCTGCATCTATTTTTTACCCTGTTTTGCCATATCATATAGAACTCAAACATCACAAAGTCGTAAAGGGTCTGAAGAAGCAATGGTTTTCCTTTTCTTAAAGCTGAAGATTCCCCTTTTTAAAATGAAATTTCCAGGAGCTACTTTTATGAAACCAAGAAAGGGCTGAGATAGTCAATGACTTGTTTCCCTCTCATCTCTGTGGAGGTGAATGCAAAAATCCAGTGCTGAGGGAGTTCCCGTCGTGGCACAGTGCTAAGGAATCCGCTAAAAACCATGAGGTTGTAGGTTCAATCCCTGGCCTTGCTCAGTGGGTTAAGGATCTGGCGTTGCCGTGAACTGTGGCGTAGGTCGCAGACGCGGCTTCAATCTGGCATTAGTGTGGCTGTGGCGCAGGCCGGCAGCTACAGCTCCAATTCGACTCCTAGCCTGGAAACCTCCATATGCCACGGGAGAACTCTCTTTTCTATAGACGAGAGGTGTAGACTGAGTTTCCATAACCCTGAAAATGACCGTTTCTGTGTGTATCACAGCTATGTTATGTCCTGGGAAGCCTCTCTCACCATTCAGCTCAGGATGAAACTACAGGATAAGAATGAAAATTCCTAGATCTTGCTGTACACAGCTGAAGAAGTAAAGTGGTCTAAATTTATTTTGGTTAAATTTTTGCTCATTTGTTTTTTACTTTAAACTTTATTCGATTCCCTCTGAATCAGAATATCTGTGGGTGGGACACAGAAATCTGCATTTTACAAAACTCCCTAGGTCATCTTAGTTGAGCCAGATTTGGGGACTGCAACCCAGACATCCTACAACCTAACTCAACTACTGCCCATTTCTACTTGACCCAACCCACAGATTGCCTCTTATTACAATAATCCTTCTAGCTTTGCTTTCCACTCCTCTTTGACTCTGCACACTTTCTGCAAATAATTGTCACTCGTGCAAGAATCCATTCATCATGTATTGAAGACTCCATCACCAACTCTACTGGGACAAAGGAAGAGAGGGAATTAAATGGCTTGGTTGTCAGTGGGTGGGATTTTTTCAGTTTTTTGGCTGAAAATGGTCCTGTCTTCCTCTCCAAGAAACCATTGTGTGTGTGCGTGTGTGCGCGCACACGTGTGTGTGTGTGTGTTCTGTGACAATGAGAAGTTGAAGAATTTTACTGGTGTTACAATGCTGGAAATTGTTCAGGTATACTTGAAGTTCTATTTGAGTTTTAGTTTGCTTTCTCAGGTAGAATGGCACTGCACTATGATGCAATATAGCCTGACTCCTCTTGGTGCTCAGTGACTGCACTGAATGGGGAGTTGCCAGTCCTCAGGCTCATCATTCACTAAAAGAATATATACTTCCAAAGTATACATTTTAAATGTGGTAATTTTAGAAAATGAAAAACAGTCATTTTCATTTTTCTCAAAAAATACATTATTCGCCATAAAAGTAACTTGGCTCTACAGCAGATTTGGAGAATACAGAAAAGCACCAAGAAAAAAAAGGAAAGTCATTTCAATCCCACCATCCAAAGATAACCACCACATGTACATCCCTCTAGTCTTTTTGTCTATATACATAAACTTTTCAAAACTGGAATCATGCTACATATATTGTCTGGTAAATAATTCTGTCTAGATGAGAAGTCTGTCCATTTAAAATTCCACAAACTTATTTCCACACCATGTAACATGGCCCTATGCCATCATTTTTAAAGGCTATATATGCCTCTATAGAAATGAACAAGAAATTATCAATAAATATTTTACTGCACATTTTAGTTTATTCCTTTTAATTAATTTTTTTATTTTTGCTATTGTAAATTTATTGTGACCCAATGATCTATTCTGTGCTGCCCAACCAACCTCCCCTGAACCCCCAGGGGTGGTTCCTAGAAGTGGAACTCCTGATTCAGACGGCATTTTAAAAGGCTATTTGATAAATGCCATCACACTGGACTTCCAGAAAGTTGTTCTGTTTTTACATTTCTCAAAAAAATAAGACTGCTCATTTTTCAATAGCTTCATCAGTAATGAGTCTTATTCCTTTCCTCTCTTAATTTGAAAATTTTACAAACAAATATAGAATTTATTCTTTCACTTCTTGACATTTAAATAAGTTAATCATTTTCCTTCTTTTGTGACTTGCCTAATTATGTCTTCTGTTCTTCTGTTTCCATTTTTCTATGGAAAGGTGAACTTTCCCCTACAGATTTGGTATGGATTCTTTATGTACTAAAGGACATCCAATCTTTCTGTCATATATTGCAAATATTCCTTAATTATGGTATTTTGCCATGTACTTTTCCAATATTAATGGTCAACTTGGTTTGCCTATTTTTTTTTCCTTTCAACATGTACAATGCGAAAGGCCATCCTCACTCTGAGATTACTTAGTTATGTTTTCTTCTTGATCTGACTGTATTACTTTTAATATGTACATTTTAGCCATGAGAAACACATATAATGTGAGGTATGGATCAAATCCCCACCTCTTCCATCACCACCACCAATAGGCTCAGTACAATTAACTGAAAATAAACCCCACTAGGTCACATCCCACCCCAACCTCTACCCTCCAAGTTCACCAATTCCCCAGGCCTGCTCCAGGCCTGTTGGCAACCTAGCAGCCCTCAAACAACCACAAGGGATCTCTGCACTGTGTGCCCTCAGCCTGGAGTCCCCTGCTGCTCAAAGACACATGGCTATTACTCTCACTTCTTTCAGACTGAAAGTTGCCACCTGAAATAAGTCTTTCCTTGGCTGTCATCTGAAATATCTATTTACCTTACTTTTCTTCTAACACTATAAATTTTACGCATTTATTTTTCATTTGTTACCATCATTAGAGCATAACGTCCATGCAGGAAACAATTTTTTTTTCATTTTTGCTTCTGTGTTCCCAGGGCCTAAGAGTGCCCAGTGCATCAACGCTCAACAGACAGCTGTTCATGAATCTTTTCACCCTCTACTAGAGGTACTCTCTTTAGAGAGTCATACACACTAAAGTGTATTCCTGAGCTATTCTTTTTTTTTGGGGGGGGGTGTCTTTTTGCCATTTCTTGGGCCACTCCCGCGGCATATGGAGGTTTCCAGGCTAGGGGTCTAATCGGAACTGTAGCTGCCAGCCAACGCCAGAGCCACAGCAACGCGGGATCCGAGCTGCGTCTGCGACCTACAGCACAGCTCACGGCAACGCCGGATCCTTAACCCACTGAGCAAGGCCAGGGATCAAAACCGCAACCTCATGGTTCCTAGTCGGATTTGTTAACCACTGCGCCACAATAGGGACTCCCAGCTATTCTTTTTATTCTGTGTCTGTGTTTAAGTTATTTCCCTATTTTAATTATTTCAGCTTTAAAGGAGATTTCAGTAGGTGGCAGTGCATGTGGCCTGATTACTCATTTAAAAACATGGCTGACCAAAAGCACAATTTATATCTCCAGGTGAACTTCAAATGACTTGGTCAATTTAAACAAGAATCTGGTTAAAATGTGTTTGAAACTATATTAAACTGCATTATTTCAACTTTTTTGTTGTTTTGGAAAATTTCAAAATAAGGCTTATAGGAAAAATCAGGATTTAAAATTGAATTTTATCAAGTGTCTTTTCAACATCTACTGATATTTATTTGACTTAGTGTGTTTCTAATATAATATTTCCCTCCCACTATTAAGCCATTCTTTTATTTCTGATAAAAAATATTATTTGGTCTTGGTTTATTATTCTAGCATATTATTTTTGTATATTTAGTACATTATTTGTTTTTATATTCAAGATGAGATTTGATACTTGTTTTCTAGTTGGGGCTTGTCAGTTTTTACTTTCATGATTATGTTAGCTTTGTAAAATGAACTTGGAAAAATTTTACTTTTTTCAATGACTTAAAACAATTTAGAATGGGAATGATCTATTATTTGAAAACTTGAGAGAATGTGGCCATAAATAAGAAGTTTTATATTTAGCTATCCTTTAAGGAAGTAATTCTTTAATAATTTTTTATGCTTTTTATGACTTAGTGATTTATATTTTCTTTCTTCTTGGGTAAATGTTAGTCCACTAGTATTTTCCTGGAAAACTCTTTCAGGAAATGTTCACAAAATTAAAAAAATTTAATAGTATAAAGCTGCACATATAATATTTTCTTGTAAAAATAGTGATAATCTTTTCCTTGACATTTTCCAGCTGATTTTTGGCGAAAGTTACATCTTATTAACTAACAAGTTCAGCTTTCTGACAGGACTACACTTCATTATAAAAAAAATTGAGGGAAGAAAATGCATATGGATTTTTGAAAATTTGGTCTTATTCTAATTGTTTTCCAAAACTTTGGATCATAGCTTAAGAACATCTTCATTTCTTAGGAGTAATAGCAAAAAGCCATGTATGTGCGAGCTCTAAGTAAAAAGAGCAGGAGCAGCGCTAAAATTCACCCCAAATCAGCTGTGAAACTAAAAGAGCTGAATATCTACACAATCTTACCAGCTCAGTTTAATTATTTACTCAACCTCCGTTCTCAATAGCATAATATAAGGAAAAGGATGATTTTTCCCCCTAAATGATTTTCTCTTGGCCTTCACAGTCGCTAACTTTGCTTATTCCATTAAAAAAAAAAACAAAAAAAACAGAACACCACAGACTTAACCAGTGTAAGCACACATTTTAATGACAATGTGGGGATTTCCAGTATCACAGCTCTGACAATGAGACTGAGGGAAATTCTAAATAGACTGCTAATTTAACATTTTTGATTTGAAATGGTTTTTTTAAATACTTAACATATATTTATTTGTCCCAACTCTAAAATGCAACATCACTGTTAAGTCTGCGAGTTAAGGTCATTA
This sequence comes from Sus scrofa, assembly GCF_054392235.1. Classification (NCBI taxonomy): domain Eukaryota; kingdom Metazoa; phylum Chordata; class Mammalia; order Artiodactyla; family Suidae; genus Sus; species Sus scrofa. Next base: position 125,154,933 of record NC_139396.1, on the reverse strand, counting down.
TATAGTAACAATTCTCCTTTCTTGGCTCCAAAGAAATAATGATGAAGACTACTTTATGGGATAAAAGAACAGAGATTTTTAAAGAGATGCCCTGATTAATCCATGGATTAAGGCTGATCATAGATCATCTCTGTACTGAACAATAACCCTTACCATACTACACTTAGTCTCTTCTGTTTTCCAAATTTTTTAAATGTATTTTTATTTTAGATAAACTTTTCTCAGAGGCATGTTCAAGTTTTCTCAGTGGGTTACTAAACTGCTTCACTATCATTTCTGTTCTGTAGGAGTTAAGTCAAGTTCTTAGGGCGGGGCCTAGTTAGCAAGCTCACAACTGCATTTGGTGGTTGCTGTTATTTAGAGTCACTTAATCTGGCATTCTCTCTCTCACGTGTGGGTCTATGATTCATTAACAACAACAACAACACAAAGAAGTGTTAAGTATGGAGCAGAGATCCACAGTGGAGCAGAGCTTTCTCGAGGGCCGAAACTGGTAATTACTAAGAATTCCTGACTTACATATAATGGCCTTTGCACTTACAATTTCATTTTCAGTTCAGTCAAATCAAATGTATAATTCAAGGGAACTGAAATAATGGGAAACTTTTGGGTCATACGTTGAAAAGATGAAGTTTCGCAAATAAGAATTAATTTTGCAGAGTTATGTGTTTTAGGAACTGGGCTTGGGATTAAAGCTGCTGCCTTGGTGGCGGCATCACTGGGTCACATGTGCAGTCGTGAGTGCCTCTTACCTGATACAAAGGGCCATCCTGAGGGCAGACTTGCGAAGCTGAGCAGTTCAGACACCGAAACTGCGGAGGAGATGAACTCATCAGATAAGAGGCATCCACAACTGGATACATATTTAAAACTGATTATTTAAAATATTTTAACGTTAAACACGAGTCAACATGATTAATTTTAAGTAAACACTCTCCAATATATGGTAGTTGTTTTTGGAAACAGATTTTAATAACTTAGTGACTGGTATATTTTAGCTTGAAATAGTTTTAGTATCTAAATAGGAGTTTTGTTAATCTTCTGCGAATATTTACTAAAATGGGGACCTCTCCTACATCTCCGCTTCAAATACTAAATTCCTCGGCAAACCTCACTGTCTCAATCTGGGAGGGGAACGCTCTTTGTTCTACCCTTTCCTGCAATAAATCTCTCCTAGACCTCCTCTTCAACCACCCTGAAAGTGATCTTTAAACACTCTTTACCGATCTCACTCAGTGCTCTCAGAGGGCAGGGAACTTGCCTCACCCTGTAAGGGATCCATTTTCTGTTTCTGATTAGGTTCTTTACATCACTCAGATTAGACTTAGTCTCCATAACTATTTTAATGGCATTAGATTGTGAGCTCCTTGAGTCTGAGTCTTATTTGTAGTCTTAATAGTTAAGGTGCAAAACAGGCACACAGTGGCCTCTCAAAAAATGTTTTAGGAGTAAATCAATGAATGCATATATTTTTAAACTAGTGAGTAGATTCATTTCTAAATCCACTACCTTTTAACAGGTTAACGATTCATATGAAAAAATCATTCCCAAGTCTTGAATTTTCAGTATTATGCTGAATATTTATTAAACATAAACATGTTAATGGTAATGGAATTATGAGACATAAAAATATACTTTATAATTATACACATATGAATTCAACATCGCAAGCCTCTTCAAAAAGACACATAAAAAATATGTGAGGTGTAAATTAACCAGGATAAATCTAACAGCCCAGAGCAGGTTTTTAAAATATAATTTGGAAGAATATTTAAGGAAACAATTATTCAAAACAAATATATTGGTAGCTTTTAAAATAAAATTTTAGAAATTTTCCACTTCTTGAAAGACCTTAGCAATTTTTTTCCATAGAAGTTAGTCTTTGAATTTCTGTACAGGGCTCATCAACAGGCTGTAAGACATACCCAGCCCTGCTCTGCTCGGCCACCTTCCCCTTTCTCTCTCAAGTCCCCACACTCTGGCCTATCAGACTTGGCCTAACCATGCAAGTGAAGAGGGTGGAAAGAGGCAAATTTCACTAAGATTTTTTTCCCTATTAATCTCTTTGTTGTCAGTCAAGGTAAATGTTTGCTTTCCCTAAAATTACTTGGTAATACAAACAAAGCAAAGCAAGACAATGTCAGGCACTAGCTTTAGGTAAGGACTGGCGGTGGGAGGGGGGGGTTTGCTGGAAGAGATAAAACCAACTAGGATTATCTGGGAAAAGGGGGAGTCTTGAGAGCAGATACTCAGCCCACCCAAGGAAAAGTGAGCAGGAAGAACAGGAGTTCATGGTGAAAGCTGAGGCTGAAGAGAAAGAGACTTTAACAGTAAGCCTGCAGGGATGAGATGAAATTAAGAGGAGAGAATTCTAATAATGAAAGAGAACATACATAAACTATTAATAAAATAACATTATATCAGGCACTCTTGGTACTTTATTATGTAATATTTCATTAATTCTTACTAAACATTTTCAAGATAGGTATTATTACCCCAATTTTAAGGATCAGGAAAAAAAAAAACAACAAAAAACAGATAAAAATAGGCACAGGACACAACTGGGAGGAAATAGCTGTAATATACACAACAAAAGATGAATATCCAGAATACATAAAGAGCTCCTAGATGTCAGTAAGAAAAAGACAAACTTTACAATGGAAAAAAAGGGCAATGGATATGGAAAGCTATTTCACACAAGATACATAAAACTGAAAACAGGCAGCGTTGGTGAGAAAGTCAGAAAATAGGCACGCACACATTACTGGCATTGATTATAAATTTCGAAGACTTTTTCAGAGAACAGTTTATCAGTACTTATCAAATTTAAAACATGCATACTCTGCTCTAAATTCACACCTGGAATTTAGTCAGTGAATATGCTTCCACATGTGCAAAAAGATACATGTACTGAAATACAGCAGTTTTTGTAATGTCAAAATATTTGAAAAAAATCTAAATGTTCACCAAAGAAATATGGTAATCAAATTATGCTACAGCCACACAAATGGAACACTATCAACTTGTTAGAACACTTAAAGTTTACTGATTCTCCACAAGATATTAATAAGTGAGAAAAAAAGTTGCAAAACAATACATGTTTCAAACTGTGACGAACACTGCATATGAAAAAGACTGCATAGATATTATAAACAGAATTCCTGTATTAGATTGGTGATTAAGTCTCTTCCAAACTGAGATCTAATTCTTTAATTCTATACCCTTCTTTAAATAGGTGTGGAAGCCACAGGGCAAACCAGTGATCATGGACCATGTCTCCTAAAATCCTCCTCAAAGGAAGGTCCAAAGATCAGAGGCACTGGATCCCCTGAGAGCTTGTTAGAAATGCAGAATTTCTGTCCTCACCTCAGATCTACTGAAATAGAATCTGTATATTACCAAGAACCCCAGGTGATTTGTGATTTGCCATTAGAGAGGAAATGGTTTAAAAAAAAGGTACATTTTCTCCCACCAAAAAGCAAAAGATGAATGTCAATCTTGAGGCGCAAATACTGTTATGAATAGAAAAATTTCTAGGACTTGGCTAAGTTTGACCAGATATTTGATTCCTAAAGATAAAAGTCTTTAAAAAATGCATCGCAATGGAGACAAGGATCCAGAAAGAGCACAGAGGACAGAAAACAGGCTGAGCCTCAAGTGGAACTGCTCCAGCCGAAGGTGAGGCACAGATGCTCTTTTGCACAGGCAGAAATATCCTGCTCTTGAGGAGTGGAAGCAAAATGGACTTCCCGAGATTCTTCCTATGAGTCTAGGAAGAGAACAGCGGGAAGAGGTGATATGAACACAGGGTAGCCTTGCCTGAGGTGAAAGACCCAGAAGAATAGAGGTGGCATCCCAACTGAAGAGGGAAGAAAACCATAGACTTTGCTCAGAGACACAGAAGAGGCCAGCCCACAGAACCAAACAGAAGAAAAGACTGCAAATGCCAGCCAGGTCAACCTAGAAATGTAATGCAATGCCAATCACTATCCTATTCTCAAGCTCACCTGAACAGATAAATGGGGAAAACTAGCAAACGCAATTAAAAAATAATAATAATACAGATCTTTGCCCTAAAAGATACTAATACATGTCATAATAGAACCTAGAAGGCCCAATTATTTTCCTTGTTAGTTTGGAATTTGTTTAAATTGTCCATTTCTCAAAGAAAATGGACAATTGAGGGGTTTTAGATAGGGCTGTTACATGATCAGACTTTTATAAAAGCTACAATGTGTAATGCTGGTGTAGGATGAATCTCACTCAAAAGAATGAAAGAGAATGTCCAGGAACATAGATACACACATCTGTGTGTGAACACACATCTATACACATATGCAATGGATAGTGCCGACATCTCAAAACAGGCAAAGTATGGATTACTCAATAAACTGTATTTATGTCAAAAAAAGTTAGAGTCTTAGCCTCATTGTAGGTATGTGTGTGTAAATGAACAAATCCCAGCTGGATTAAAATGCTTAATATAAAAAAGAAGTGAAAGAACGATCAAGCAGTCATTAGTTTAGGAAACACACTGACCCGAGCCCAAAGCAGAGCCAGTGAGCAATGCCAGTAGGCAGAATAATGTGAGCTTTTCAGACATCCTATCATCTTGCTAGCAATGAGGAGGGAGTTGGGAAGGGATGTGATTGCAATAAATATGCTGGTAGGGGCTTAATCAAGAAAACTGTTTTGGAGTTCCCATCGTGGCGCGCAGTGGTTAACGAATCTAACTAGGAACCATGAGGTTTCGGGTTCGATCCCTGGCCTTGCTCAGTGGGTTAAGGATCCGGCATTGCCGTGAGCTGTGGTGTAGGTCGCAGACACGGCTCAGATCCCGAGTTGTGTGGGCCGGCGGCTACAGCTCTGATTCAACCCCTAGCCTGGGAACCTCCATATGCTGCAGGAGCAGCCCTAGAAAAGGCAAAAAGACAAAAAAAAAAGAAAGAAAATTGTTTTACTGCTACTCTGTCCATTCAACCCAACTGTCAGAATTCATCAATTACTATTATAATAACTCATAACTAATTGAAACAAACAAAAATTTAAAATTTAACAGGAAACAAATGGGAAACAGATTAAAATAAACAAAATGATCTTTAGGACATATTTTGCAAAATTATTACCTTATAAAAGACAAAACTTTCATTCGATTTACTCTTCCAACAAACACTTACTGAGCATCTGCAATAGGCACTGCTTCAGGTGCTAGAAATTGCGGCAGTGCACAAATAACCACGCCTGCCCTCAGATTACGTCTTAGTGGGGGACAAATGATAAATATACACAAGAGGCTAAAGTATCAGATGGTCCGAAATACTATGGAAAATGGGAAGGCATGAGAAGGGATTAAGAGTGCCAGACTGGGAGGGGGTGGTAACATTCAGGGAAGTCAGAGGCCTGAGAAGATGGTGTAGAAGCAAACATCTTTGAGTGAAGGGGGTGAAGGGAGTAAGTTAGGTGAATACTTGGGGAGGCAAAGGCAAGCATGGCAAGTTAAAGGAAACAAACACAAGGGCAGTGAAGCCAGAGGGAGAGGGTAAAGGGTAAGACCATACTGGTGTCTGGGAAAAACTGTGTGGGGTCCCTGGAAGGACTCTAGCTTTTATCTAAATGACATCGGACATTACTGGAGAATTCAGAGCACACAAGAGATGTGTTCTAACTTGTGTTATGGGGGTCACTCTTCTGTGCTGGCCCAAGATGGGAGGGGGAACAGGTGGCAGCAAGAGTGGCAGCCTGCAGCTCAGCCAGGGGCCCCTCATAGGAATTCTGGAGAAGAGTGATGGTGGCTTGGACCACAGTGGTAGCAGTGGAGGTGGTGAAACATAAGTGGATTCTGATTATCATCTTTAGATGCCAGAAGTCAAAGAATTTGCTATGGATGGATGAAACCAATCAGGGATTCTGGTCTGAGAAACTGGAAAAATGGAACTACTAATCTTGGAACTGCTGACATGGTGAAGGCTGAGGGAGAAACAGGTTAACAAACAAAAAATTAGGTTCCCATACTGAAAAAATGAAATGGGCTACTATATTGCTTTACTGCAGTACTAAATATAAAATGTGGTAGTTTTTCTATTTATGGGTTTAGTTTTTACCTGAATAAAAATCATAAGGTACTAAACCATTTTCTTGAACCAGCTTTTATTAAAACATGTCTTAAACAACCAGGGACTTTAAATCACTCAGAAATGTGTGATCAGATGCATAAACTGCAGTAAGGACTGACTTCTCTTTATTAATAACAACTTCTATGAATGAGCTCTTTCATGCTTCGACAGTAAAATAACCAGCAATGGAGGACCTTTGGGAAGGAGCCTTGTGAAGGACACGGGAATGCCAGCAGAGATCTCGCTGTGGATGATGAGCTGCATCTCTCCAACCTTAAGGCAAACCTACTCATGATGATGATTTCAAGCAGTAACACATACTGACATGGCCAATGAACTATCAAAGGAAGCTAAGATTCTGTATTATGTGTAATATCACAAGATTTAGGCCCCAGCAGTGCCAGGCAATAGATAGATGACTAACTCTGGAATCTGCACTTGGTACCTGACACATTTTGGTTAGGGATTAAATGAGGGTGATATATGTATAATCACTTAAAAGTACATAAAATGTCACCGAAAGGCAAGTAGTAATTTACCAAATATGAAGAAAAGTAGACTACAAAAAGAAGAGCCCTAGAGAAGTTTCATGAGTTCTTCAAGGGCACACAACTAGTTGGTGGCTGGGACTAGAACAAAACATTCCTTTTGGTCACAAGAATGCAGCCTCACAAGGTTTCATCCAGTGGGCTGCACATAAAAAAAAAAAAAAAAAAAAAATCTGACTTAAGAAGTTAGGTGCTTCATTTATTATTCAATCAAGATAGTTCTGGAAAAAAAAACAAACAAACAAACAAAAAAAAACCAAACCAAAAAAAAGAACAGTTCCATAGATATTTACATCCAATGTAAATATGTTTTTTAACCACTGTAATTGTGTGAGGCTACATTTATTAATTTCATGTCTTTTATAATTACTACTACATTCCTTACTGTTACATATCAGCCTTATAATTCCTGGCCCCTCAAATTTCTCTGCTGTCAATGTTACATACCACTCAGATATGCCTGAACTGTCTAGCCCTAATCAAAATATAAAATTCTCCTTTTTAAAAAATTTTCTTAGTTTTCTCCTTTTAATCATTTCCCCCATATTGCCTGAGGACTAAAGCACAATAATCTAAATCTGGCATCAGAAACCACTGGAAACTCACTTACCCTTCAGTCCGATTTTAGACTTCAGTGTAAAGAAGGCACCTGAAAAGAAGATAATCTAGATTCTACTCTTTCTTTTCCCCTACCACAACCAAAAATAATACCTTAACCGTAAGATTTACCAGCCAGGGCAGTTCCTAAACGTTCCCATATTTGATTGGGATTTATATATGTTAAGTGCCATCTCCTCCATCTCTAGATTAGTAGAGTTCTGAACATATCCAGATTGGGGTTTTAAACTCACCTTACATATAACAAAACCACATTTAACACAGTCTTGTCCTTGGGACCAATTATCGTGAAGCAGCTGAGAGCAACAGTAAGAGGAACCAGTTTCTTCTCTGCCCTGAGTTAGTTTTATACAACTTCTTTAGGTTTCTCAGTAATACTGTTAAATTTCAGTAACATCATGGTAAATAAATACATATACTCAGAGGTAAATATAAAAGCAATTTACGTTTTCGCCTCTTAGTCGCCATCTGGTCATGTAGATGAACTCCATAGTATGATCCTTCCCCATAATTTCACCATTGCACAGCACATCCAACTTTAAAAAGAATAGTTACAGAGCCATTAACATAAATAATCTTGAATTCTTAAGTGCTTTACACATTTTTTTGGCCATATTTCAAAAATGATTCAAATAGTTATAGCAAAATAAAAGCAGTATCCATTATTTAAAAATAACACTGAATCTTTCTATTAAAAACACTGGTTCAGAGTTCCCTTCATGACTCAGCAGTTAATGAACCTGACTAGGATCCATGAGGATGTGGGTTCTATCCCTGGCCTCACTCAGTGGGTTAAGGATCCGGCATTGCCGTGAGCTGTGTAGGCTGCAGACGCGGCTTGGATCTGGCATTGCTGTGACTGTGGTGTAAGCCAGCAGCTGTAGCTCCAATTCGACCGATAACCTGGGAACTTGTACATGCCGCAGGTGCAGCCCTAAAAAGCAAAAAAAAAAAAAAAAAAAAAACAAAAAACCAAAAACAAAAAAAAACACTGGTTCAACTCAGAGGTATTAACAATTCAGATATAAGTAACATGAACCACACCTTGTCCCAACCTCTACCTCAAGTTCATCACAGAATTTCGAAGTGCAATGTGAAGTTTCTTAGTTTATGTCTCTGTGCAACCTTTGAGGTGTCCCTTTATTTGCTTATAAATTTTTCTGTGATGGCCTTTTATTGAATGAGGAGAAACTGGAAACTTCAAGGTTCCTCAGGTCACCTAAGGCTCATGAATTCATCTCTCATTTGAAGGAGTGGCTTTCCCACTTTACATTAGTTGAGAGGGTAAATGAACGCATGTAGATACATGACTTCTGGGGCCCTCAAGGCATTCAAGTTGACAGAGCAGATAGGAACAGGCGACAGGCCTATCCTACGGCTCTCCACCTCTCTGCTTTGCTTGGTTGGGAACTTGCATAATACTTACAGGGCCCTTTCCCACCTCATATGTGATCTCAAAAAAAGGGGTTGTGCTTAGCAAGGCCCATTTTTGTTCTAGAGTTGCAGTAACCAAAAATCCCCGACCCTCCTCAGTCCTTAAGAAGGCCACAGGAGCTGTGGTTATGACTTATGAATTCCGCAAAGCATCATTAAACAAACATTTATCAGAGATCCCTATAAATAAGACAGAATTTCAATTCTCTAGATATTAAAAGCAGGATTGAATTTTAAGTGTGGAAATGGAGAAGAAGAATGGCTTTTAAATAATTCTTGTCTGGCTTGACGGAGACTGGAGTATAGTTCCAATTGTACTAGACAAATTAGCGAAATTATATTGATTTTTTGATAATTTATGCCTCAATGTTATTCAGACACCATTTTATTTTTAAAAGAATGAAGTAGATAATTTTATTTAATCTTGCCTATAAAATAAATTTATAAGCAAAGAAGTAAAGGGACTTACTTAGGATGCAATTCCTAATCAGGTATACTGCTTCTATTATTGCCATTTAAAAACCCATCTCTACTGCCCCAATTACCAATGCTACAGCTCTTAAGTATTTCATTAAATCATCCCCTTACATGTTGGACAGCCAAATAAGGAGGGGAACAGCAACTATTACTAAAAAATCTTGGAAAAGTTCTTTGCATTGGGGTAGATCAGGAGCTGTCAGTGGATGCGGTCTCTTCCCCGTCCATCCTTTTCTATAGAGAAAAGTAGTAAATGCCAGTAGTAGGACTGTATGAGAGAAATAGTTCTCACAACTCTAACAACTTCCTGAAAAACGAGAAAATAACTCAATGGGTGACACTTAAAAGTAAGGAAATAAAACTGTAAGTGGTATTTTGCAAGAAGAGAATAAAGAACAAAACCAAATTATAAATACAATTTCATTTTCTATTTTCACTATCTATATATGGTTATCACCTTTTTACTTTTATCAAGTACATTCAGCTTTGATTAGCTTTCATAATTTTCTTTCTAAGCTAAAAGTTGCTATCTCTGGAAATTTTTTTATATTTGTAGGACCAAATACATAAGAATTAATTCTTAATCCATAGACTAATTAATCATCTGCAAGACATTTTAAAATAATTTCAGGATCAGAGATTTCCTCAAAATACAGACTTAGTACTTGAACTTGTCAACGCTTATGTTCAAAACCTATTTTATTTCTGCTATGATGCTGGCATGTGACTATTACCAAACATAAGCCTGAAAATCTATGTTGCCTTTGATGTCTTTGTTTATATAAGAAGCTAGCCTTAGTCTTTAGTTTTTTTAGCTGCTATAACTGGAACCCGAAGAGGAAATTAATACAAGTTGCCAGACAACCATTTGGGCAAGTGAGAAATGGCAGCCACGTTTCCTCATTAGGTTATAGCCATAACCCTAGGATCATAAACATTCTCTAAACACTACATACTTTACAAGCTGTGCTGTGATCAACATCAGGGCAAATGACTTCTCCTCTAAAGACACTAGTAAACTACATTTATGCAGATGCAATACATTGGTTTTACATAGGGCTAAACAATAGCACTTATGCATGTTACAGAACTAAAGGGAAATTAATTACAAAATCCCTTTTGACAAAAAGACAATGTTACCAATTAGACATTATGACAAAAAGAAGTCTATAATGAACTGGTTAAAAATGGATCTAAAAGGTCTCAGATTGAAAAAGATATACCATAAAGCATGTTGGCATTTTAAAAAAAGGATCTATTTAGTTGGGATATTTATTTCAAGAATACGATCTATTTAGTTGGGATATTTATTTCAAGAATACTTAAGTTATTTAAGTATCTCCTCTAATTATAAACCACTGAATTTATTTGTATCACATTTTAGGACATTAAATTAAAAAATACAGGTTACACACATAGAACATTACTTTCTAAAAATTAACTTTTTAACATGAGAATAACCAAAGTTTCCACAAAAATTACTTTAAATACATTCTTAGTTAAATTTTACTTTTTTGTTAGAATTTTACTTCAAATTAGAATTATTGAAATGATCAAGATTAGATTATTAACTTACCTCATAAGAACTTGGAAGTTTTAGTTTTAAGCTTAGAAATTTTTTAATAGTTCCCACAGTTACACGTGTAGAACACCGAATGAATTTCTTCATTAAACCCTAAAGGAAATAAAGATAACTAATGAAAGTATTCTACCTTGCTTTTAATAAAATAACAGGTGCCATTTCCACTATCATTTTGAGTATTTTCAAAATGCATTTTGAAAATGTTTCAAAATTTAAAGCTCTTTAGTACTTGTGAATAAAAATGTTCCTAATTCTTGGAGTTCCCGTCGTGGCGCAGTGGTTAACGAATCCGACTAGGAACCATGAGGTCGCGGGTTCGGTCCCTGCCCTTGCTCAGTGGGTTAACGATCCAGCGTTGCCATGAGCTGTGGTGTAGGTTGCAGACGCGGCTCGGATCCCGAGTTGCTGTGGCTCTGGCGTAGGCCGGTGGCTGCAGCTCCGATTCAACCCCTAGCCTGGGAACCTCCATATGCCGCGGAAGCGGCCCAAGAGATAGCAACAACAACAAACAACAATAACAAAAGACAAAAGACAAAAAGACAAAAAAAAAAAAAAAAAAAAAGTTCCTAATTCTTGAATACTTACATGATATTCTATCATGTGTACTAGGAAAACCCTTGCAAAAAGACAATCTGCATTCCTCTAGACATTTTGGTAAAGAACACTTTATGAGTTTAACTGAAAACAAGGTCATAAAATGCATATAAAATATTATATGTCACTTCCAAAAGAACTAAGCACATTAAAAAAAGTTTCATAACATTTAAATTTTTTCTTTAAAAAAAGCAGTGCGGAGTTCCCGTCATGGTTCAGTGGAAACAAATCTGACTAGCATCCATGAGGATGCAGGTTCGATCCCTGGCTTTGCTCAGTGGATTAAAGATCCAGTGTTGCTGTGAGCTGTGGTGCAGGTCGCAGACATGGCTCAGATCTGGCGTTGCTGGGGCTGTGGCGTAGGCTGGCGGCTACAGCTCCGATTAGACCCCTAGCCTGGGAACCTCTATATTTTGCAGGTGCAGCCCTAGAAAAGACGAAAAAAAGAAAATTAAAAATTTTAAAAAGCAGTGATTTCAAATGGGGCTCTGAGGAGACCTAGGGTTCAAAAGAGAGGCAGCTGGGCCACAAGATCCCAATCAACTAAAAGTCATGTAAAACGGACTCTTGATTGGGGAAAAACACACCCAGTCAGTGTCTGAGGGGCTGTGGCTTTGATTTTCCTTATTTCCAGAGCAGTGTCAATTCATTCATTAAGCTTGAACACCAGTAAAATATGAGAACCATTCTAGAATGGACAATCAAACTGAAAATGAGTCGAGATGAAGTTGTAGACATGATAAACATGAACCAATGTGTGACACAAAACTATATCCCCAAACCTTAAACATTATCAGTATTACAACAAAACCCAGCAATTGAGTCTTTTAAAGACATAAAGTATTACTTCTACTTATATGTTTAGGAAATTAGGTGCATAATTTGGAAATGTTCTTAAATTCATTAAGGCAAACAGCAGAAACCATCAAGTCAAAATGTATTCCTAGCAAAATATATTTCCCAAGCAAAGAGCAACAGAAGCTAACCTACAAGTGACATTTGATCACAAGTCAGATGGTAAAGTATCCACTGACAGAAAACAGAAGTTAAAAGTCACATCTAAAGCAAAATAGTCTACCCATTTCAAATGGGAAGACTGACTTTCTAGACAGCATGAAAACAAAGGGAGAGATACACATCTTTTCTGATTGATTTAATTGATTATTCCTTTACTTTTCCTTTGGGAGTGTGGAAAGAGTTAGGAGAGCCATCTCTTTTGGTTTCACATTCACAAAGTGTCTCAAAGGTATACTTTTGACATTAACCGTAAATGTGGTTAAAATGACACAAATCATAAAATCACACTGACAGGATTGTTTTTCATTTAACTTGCGTCCTATTACTGGATTGTACCACATGCTATGCACTGTAAATTAATATTTTTATAAATCATGTGATAAATTTATCTTTTGACTGGCACCATTATTTGACTGCATTTTTTGGTGTTAAGATAATTACTCTAAAATGTAAATTTCTAAAATACATCATTTTGTAACCCTCAAAAAAAAATTCTAGTTCTTACAATAATGAACTTTTTGTTTCTGTCTTTAAATTCAAATACCTTACAGTACTTTTCTCTCATCTTTAGAATGATAGATCAACATTGAACTGATCAACAAATTCAGCAAAGAAGCAGGATATAAGATTAACACTCAGAAATCAGTTGCATTTCTGTATACTAACAATGAAATATTAGAAAAGGAATATAAAAATACAACACCTTTTAAAGTTGCACCACAAAAATCAAATACCTGGAAATACACTTGACCAAGGAGGTAAAGGACTTATAAGCTGAGAACTATAAAATATTAATCAAGGAAATTAAGAAGATGTAATGAAATGGAAAGATATCCCATGCTCCTGGCTTGGAAAAATTAATACTATAAAAATGGCCATTCAACCAAAGCAATCTACAGATTCAATGCAATCCTTATCAAATTACCCATGATATTTTTCAAAGAACTAGAACAAACAATCCAAAAATTTATATGGAAACAAAAAGACCCAGAATTGCCAAAGCAATCCTGAGGAACAAAAACCAAACAGGAAGCATAACTCTCCCAGACTTCAGGCAATACTACAAAGCCACAGTCATCAAGACAGTGTGGTACTGGTACTAAAACAGACAGACCAATGGAACAGAATAGAGAACCCAGAATTAAACCCAGACACCTATGGTCAATTAATCTTTGACAAAGGAGGCAAGAACGTAAAATGGGAAAAAGACAGTCTTTTCAGCAAGTATTGCTGGGAGACCTAGACAGCTGCATGTAGATCAATGAACCTAGAACACACTCTCACACCATGCACAAAAATAAACCCAAAATGGCTTAAAGATTTAAATGTAAGACAAAACACCATCAAACTCCTGGAAGAGAACATAGGCAAAAACATTCTGTGGGATTGACCTTATGAATATTTTCTCAGGTCTGTCTCCCAAAGCAACATAAATAAAAGCAAAAATAAACCAATAGGACCTAATCAAAATGACAAGCTTTTGCACAGCAAAGGAAACCAAAAAGAAAAAGACAACTTACAGAATGGTAGAAAATAGTTTCAAATGATGCAACCGACAAGGGCTTAATCTCTAGAATATACAAACAACTTACACAACTCAACAGCAAAAAAGCCAACAACCCAATGGAAAAATGGGCAAAAGACCTGAATAGACATTCCTCCAAGGAAGAGATACAGATGGACAGCAAGCACATGAAAAAATGCTCAACATCTCTGATTATTAGAAAAATGCAAATCAAAACTACCACAAGATACCACCTCACATGAGTCAGAATGGCCATCATGAATAAGTCCACAAACAACAAATGCTGGAGGGGGTGTGGAGAAAAAGGAACCCTCCTGCACTGTTGGTGGGATTGTAAATTGGTGTAACCACTGTGGAAAATAGTATGGAGATTCCTCAGAAAACTAAAAATAGAACTACCATTTGATCCAGCATTCCCACTCCTGGGCATCTATCCAGAGAAAACCATGACTCAAAAAGACACATGTACTCCAATGTTCATTGCAGCACTATTTGCAATACAAAACATAGAAACAACCTAAATGCCCATGAACAGAGGAGTGGATCAAGAAGATGTGGTACATATACACAATGGAATATTACTCAGCCATTAAAAGGAACAAAATAACAACATTTTCAGCAACATGGATGGACCTAGAAATTATCATGCTAAGTGAAGTCAGTCATACAAAGAGACACCAAAATCAAATGCTTTCACTGCATGTGGAATCTGAAAAAAGGATACAATGAACTTCTTGGCAGAACAGATACTGACTCACAGACTTTGAAAAAAAACTTATGGTTTCCAAAGGAAACAGTGTGGGGGATGGGGGGATGCGCTGGAGGCGTGGGATGGATATCCTATAAAATTGGATCGTGATGATCACTGTACAACTATAAATGTAATAAATTCATTGAGTAATTAAAAAAAAAGAAAAAAATATCCTGTAATACACCATAATGGAAAAGAGTATAAAAAAGAATATATATGTATAATATATATTATAACCATGTCACTCTGCTGTACAGTAGAAATTGGCCCAACATTATAAAGCAACTGTACTTCAATAAAAATTTTTTAAAGTGTGAAAAAAAATTAAAAAATAAACTCATCAGAGATATATGTATTTATTTCTGACTCTCTGACACTTATGCCAGATTCACTGTCTTGATTATCAGAGCTCTGAGGCAAGTTTTGAAACTGGGATGTTGAGTCCTCCAAATTTTTTGTTTTTCAGAAGTTTTTGACTATTCCAGGTCCTTGGATTTCTATAAGACTTTTAGGAACTGTCATAAAAGGCTCTTAGAATTTGGGTTAGAATATTCAATGAATCTGAAGAGCAATTCGGGTAGCACTGCCCATTTTAACACTATTAAGTGAACATTCTAATGCATAAACATGGGGTTCCAGCGCATTTACTGACAACTTCTTAATTTCTTTCAATGTTTTTTTTTTTTTTGGTTTTATTAATTTTCTCTATTGTTTTTTGAGTCTCTATTTTATTGATTTCTTCTTTGATCTTTATAATTTCCTTCCTTCTGCTGACTTTCGGACTTTTTTGTTCTTCTTTTTCTAATTCGTTTAGGTGGAGGGTTAAGTTGTCAATTTGGGATCTTTCTTCTTTTTTGAGAAAGGCCTGGATTGCTATAAATTTCCCTCTGATCACTGCTTTCGCAGCATCCCATAGATTTTGAGAGGTTGTGTCTTCATTATCATTTGTTTCAAGGTAGTTTTTAATTTCCTTCTTGATTTCCTCATTGACCCATTGGTTTTTTAGTAGCATGTTGTTTAGTCTCCATGGAGTAGGTTTTTTCTCTTTGCTTTTCCCATGGTTGATTTCTAATTTCATGGCATTGTGGTCAGAGAAGATACTTGAGATAATTTCTACGCTCCTAAATTTATTGAGATTCGCTTTGTGTCCCAATATGTGGTCGATTCTTGAGAATGTTCCATGAGCATTTGAGAAGAATGTGTATTCTGCTTTTTTTGGATGTAGTGTCCTGAAGATATCAATGAAGTCTAACTTTTCTATTGTTTCCTTTAGGATCTCTGTTGCTTTATTGGTTTTCTGTCTAGAGGATCTGTCCATTGATGTGAGGGGGGTATTTAGGTCTCCTACTATGATTGTATTCTCATCAATATCTCCCTTTATGTCTGTTAATATTTGTTGTATGTATCTGGGTGCTCCTGTATTTGGGGCATATATGTTGACAATAGTAACATCCTCTCCTTGGATGGATCCCTTAATCATTAAATAGTGTCCTTCTTTGTCTTTCTTTATGCCTTTTGTTTTAAAGTCTATTTTGTCTGATATGAGCGTTGCGACTCCTGCTTTTCTGTCATGTCTATTGGCGTGAAATATTTTTCCCCACCCTTTCACTTTCAATCTATATGTATCTTTTGTCCTAAGGTGAGTTTCTTGTAGGCAGCATATTGAAGGTTTTTGCCTTTTTATCCACTCAGCCACTCTGTGTCTTTTGATTGGGGCATTCAGTCCATTGACATTTAAGGTGATAATTGATAGATGATTATTTATTGCCATTTGAACCTCGTGTTCCAGTTGATTCTATGGTTCTCCTTTTTTTTTTTTTTTTTTTTTGGTTGGATGGTCTCCTGTTATTATCTGCTTGAGTGGTTTTTTTTTTTTCATTTTTTGCAAATGCAATATTTGGTTTTGGCTTGTGATTGCCCTGTTTTTTAAGTATGCTAACCCCTTCCCATAAATGTGTGTTTTAGCCTGATGGTCCTGTAAGTTCAAACACTTCATTACTATATTAAAATTAAGAAGAGAGACATACATATAAACAAAAAGGGTTATTTACCTCCTGACATCCCTTGCCCACATTTTATGGTTTTGATGACTCTTTTTTATTTTTTTCTTTTTAATTTTATTTTGTTTGAAGCATGTTCATGATTAAATCTGTATGCTGGCTTATTTGAGTGACTGCTCTCTGATTGCAGTTTCCTCAGTCCTAGTTCTTCCTCTTGTTCTTCTTCTTTTTTTTTTTTTCTTTTCTTTTTTCTTCCCTTTCCTTCCTTTCTTTTTGGTTTAGAGAAGCCCTTTCAATATTTCCTTTAACCTGGGTTTTGTGTTGCTGTATTCTTTAAGTTTTTGTTTGTTGGGAAAAATTTTTATTTCCTCTTCTATTTTAATTGATATTCTTGCTGGATAGAGTATCCTAGGTTGCATATTTTTTCCTTTTAGCACTTTAAATATCTCTTGCCATTCCCTCCTGGCTGTAGTGTTTCTGTAGAGAAATCAGCTGATATTCTTATGGGGGTTCCCTTGTAGGTAACATTCTGCTTTTCTCTTGCTGCCTTTAGGATCCTCTCTTTATCACTAACTTTTGCCATTTTTATTATGATGTGTCTTGGTGTGGGTCTGTTTGGGTTCAGTTTCTTTGGGGCCCTCTGTGCTTCTTGTATCTTGAATCCAGTATCCTTTAGATTTGGGAAGTTTCCAGCGATAATTTCTTCAAATATATTTTCCATTCCCTTATCTTTTCTACTCCTTCTGGAATTCCTATTATGCGTAGATTGGCCCGCTTTATATTATCCCATAGGTCTCTTATATTGCTTTCCAGTTTTTTGATTCGGTTTTCTGTCTGTTGACCAGATTGAGTGATTTCCATTATTCTATCTTCCATATCACTGATTCGTTCTTCTGCATTATTCATTCTGGTTTTTTACTGCCCCTAGTTCAGTTTGCATCTCTGCAAATGAATGTTCTAGTTTTTCTTGGCTCCTCCTTATATTTTCTAGCTCCTTTCTGAGGGTATCTGCATTACTGTTCATATCTTCTTTTAATTCCTTCAGTATTTTCACTATTTCTCTTTTGAACTCCAGGTCTGTCAGACTGTCGAGATTTGTTTCATTGTTGACTGTTTTAGGTGAGTTCTCCTGTTGGTTTGACTGGGGGTGGTTTCTCAGCTTCTTCATCTTGCTTGTTGTTTTCTTTCTCCTGAGGGAGTTGTACTCTCCGTGATCGGGCAGTGTTTGCCTTGTCACTGCCGTGGAATATTTCCTGAGCGCTGGCGTTGTTGGTCAATCTTTTTTGAGGCAGTGTGGCTTTTCTGGAGTGTTGATGGGGCTAACAGTGTTTCTTTGAAGCAAAGGAGGACTTCCTGAGGGCAGACAGGACTGAGAGGTCCACACCACGATGGTAGCAGATTTCACTTGGTCATGCAGAGCTTGCTCTGGTGTTTTTAGGCTGTGGGGTTCTTGCAGGGGGTTGGCGGTGTTGGGCAGCTGCTCTTTAGGGGTGCATCACCCCCTGGGGGCTGGAGCAGCTATCTGGGGCACTGAGAACCTAAGAGGCTCTTCCCTAGGGCAGCCCAACTCAGAAGGGCAGCCTGAGAATGTAGGCGGATCTTTTCACAGTCTGGCTGAGCTTGTTGCAGCTTTTCTGGGCTGCAGGGGGTCCTGCCTGGAGCTGGCAGTCCTATGCAGCTCGTCCACTAGAGCATCCCCTGGGGGCTTGGGCGGGTAGCAGGGCCGTTGGAAACCGAAGTGGCTCCTCCCCAGGGCAACCCGACTCCGAAAAACCGTCCGAGAATTAGGCCGATCTATTCACAGCCTGGCTAAGCTTGTTCTAGCTTTTCTAGGCTGCAGGCCTTTTCTCGGGGGCTGGTGCTGTTTGGTGCTGCTCTGCGGAAGTGTAGCCCCTCCAAAGGGCAAGCAGGCCTGTGCTCTTTCAATGTTTTATAGTTTTCAATATACAAATCTTTTACTTTTTTTGGTTAAACATATCCCTATTTTATTCTTTTTGATGCTATTGTAAAATGGAATTACTTTCCTAACTTCATTTTTGGATTGTTCATTCCACATTTATTCTTAATTCTTATATCCTTCAACATTGCTAAACTTCTTTATGAACTAAAGTAGTTTTTCTGTGGATCCCTAAGGGTTTTATATATATATATATATATATATATATACACAAGACCATACCATCTGCAAATAGAGACAGTTTTACTTCTTTTCCAGTCTGGATAATGTTAATTTTCTTTTTCTTGTCTAAATGGTCTAGCCATAGCCTGCAGTACAATGCCGAATAAAAGTAGTGAGAGCAGACACTCTTATTTCTGATTTTAAGGAAAAAGCTTTCAGTATTTCAATATTAACTATGATGACAGCTGTGGGTTTTTGGTAGATGCTTGTTTTCAGCATGAGGCAGTTCCCTTCTAGTCTTACTTTGCTGAATGTTTTTACTAAGAAAGAACACTGGATTTTTTTTTGGGGGGGGGGAGGTGCTGTACTTGTGGCATATAGAAGTTCGCAGGCTAGGAGTGGAAGGGTGGACTCGGAGCTGCAGCTGCCAGCCTACACCACAGCCACAGCCACAGCCATAGCAGATCCAAGCTGCATCTGTGATCTATGCCTCAGCTCATAGCAACAATGGATCCTTAAGCCACTGAGTGAGGCCAGGGATCTAACCTGCAGCCTCATGGATACTAGTTCTTAACCCACTGACCCATGATGGGAACTCCAGAATACTGAATTTTACCAAATATTTTCTCTTCACCTATCAAGATGATCACCCCTTATTCTATTAATACAGCATATGATCCAATGAACCAACCTTGGTCATGATGTACAATCCTTTCATATGTTGTTAGATTCAGTATTTCGTTGAGGATTTTTTGCATTTACATTCATGAAGAAAATTAGTCATAATTTTCCTTTTTTCCAAACTTTTTTTTTTGCAATTTTTATTGTGGCGAAAAAACAACACGTAACACAAAACTTACCATCTTAACTGTTTTCAAGTGTAGAGTTCAGCAGTATTGTGTATACTGACACTGCTTTAAAATAGATCGTCAGAATTTTTTTTCATTATGACAAATTGAAACTCTACACCTACAACTCCTTTTCCTCCCTCCCCCAAGCCCTGGTAATCACCCTTCTACTCCCTGTTTCTACGTATTAGATTAGATACTACAGACATACTGTCTGTCTTTTCGTGATTCTCTTACTTCACTTAGCATAATGCCCTCAAGTTCATCCATGTTGTAGGCTACGACTGGATTTCCTTCCTTTAAAAGGCTAAATAATATTCCACTGTATACACCAATTTTGTTATTTGCTAACAGACATTTGGAATGTTCTACCTCTTGGCTACTATAAATAGTGCAGCTATGAACGTGGGTGTCCAGACTTTACTTTCAATTCTTTTAGATATATACCCAGAAATGAGAATGATGGATCATAAGGTGACACTGTTTTTGTTTGGTCGCACCATGGCATGCAGAAATTCCCAGGCCAGAGATTGAACCTGTGCCACAGCCAGGACAATGCCAGGTCCTTAACCTTAAGCCACCAGGGAACTCCAAGGCAATGCTGCTTCTAATTTTTGAAGAACCCCACACCCCACTGTTTTCCATAGAGGGTGTATCATTTACAATGACACCAGCAGTGCATAAAGGTTCCCATGCCTCTTATGTCCTCACTAACACTTGCTATTTTCTGTTTTGTTTTTGATAGTAGCCATCCTAAAGGATGTGAGGTGAAACATTACTGTGGTTTTGATTTTCATTTCTCTGAGGATTAGAGATGTTGACTGAGCACTTTTCCATTGCCCATTGGCCATTTGCATATCATCCTTGGAGAAATGTCTATTTAACCCCTTTGCCCAATTCTTATTTGGATTATTTTTGTTGTTGAGCTTTAGAGTTCTTTATATAATTCGGATATTAACCCCTAAAGTTATGATTTGAAAATATTCTCTCCCATTTTGTATGTTGCCTTTTCACAATACTGATTGTGTCTTTTGATGCACAGACATTCTTTCATTGGTATCAGGGTTAATACCGGCCTCACTGAATGAGCTGGAAAGTATTACTTCCTCTTCTCTCTCTTGGAAGAGTTTATGACAGACTGATGTTAATTCCCATTTAAACATTTGGGCTTTTCTTTATGGAAACTTTTTTTTTTTTGGCCACATTTGCGGCATGCAGAAATTCCTAGGCCAGGGATGGAACCCGTGCCACAGTCGTGACCATGATGGATCCTTAATGTGCTAGGCCACAGGGAACTCCAACATTTTTTTCTCTTTAAATTACTAATTTCATCTCTTCGCTTGTTATAGGTCTTAATATTTTTATATTTCTTCTTAAGTCAGTTTTTGCAGTTTGTGTCTTTGTAGGAATTTTCTGTTTCATCTACATTATCTAATTTGTTGGCCTACTACTGTTCATAGCATTCCATTAAAATCCTTTCTATTTCTGTAAGGTTGCTGGTAATTTCCCTTATTTCATTCCTGACTTTAATAAGCTGAGTCTCCTCTTTCTCTTAGTCTGTCTAGCAAAAGTCTTGCCGATTTTCTTTCTTGAACATCTCAAAGAACAAATTTTTGGTGTCGATAATTTTGTTGCTTTTCTATTCTTTCATTTTTTTCCCAATCAATTCTTTATTGCTTTCTTCTGCTTCCTTTTAGTTTGATCTTCCTTCTTCTATTTTCTTTAGATAGAAGAGTAGGTCATTAATTTGAAGTCTTTTTCCTGTTTTAATGTAGGTGTTCATAGGCATAAATTTCCCTCTAAACACTGCTTTTGCCACATTCCATAAGTTTGGGCATGCTGTGCTTTCATTTTCATTTTCATTCATCTCAAAGTGTTTTCTAATTTCCCTTGTGATTTCTTCTTTGACACATTGCTTATTTAGGAACGTATAGCTTAATTCCCACACATTTGTGAATTTTGCCAAATTTCCTCCTGTTACTGATTTCTAATCTTATTCCACTGTAGCTGGAGAATACACTCTGTATATCAATCCTTTTAAATTTATTGAAGCTTCTTTTGCAGTCTAACATAAGGTCTATCCTGAAGAATGTTCCACATGCACTTGAGAAGAATGTACATCCTGCTGTTGTTGGATAGAGCATTCTGCTAGGTCTAGCTAGTTCTGGTGCTATTGTTGGATAGAGCAGTCTGCTAGGCCTAGCTAATTCTGGTGCTATTCAAATCTTCGATTTCATTATTGACCTTTTTATCTCGTTGTTCTATCCATTATTGAAAGTACAGTACTGAAGTCCATTATTGAAAGTGGTATTACTGTTAAACTGTCTTTTTCTCCCTTTAATTCTGTCATTTTTTGATTCACAGATTTTGGGACTGTGTTCTTAGGTGTATTTATATTTAAAACTGCTATATTTCTTTGATGGATTAACACTTTCATCATTATAAAGTGTGCTTCTTTGCTTCTAATAATTTTTGTCTGAAAGTCTGTTTTGTCTGACATTACTATAGCCACATTTCTGCTCTTTCAGTTACTGTTCACATGGTATCTTTTCCAATATCCTACTTTCAGCTTTTTCGTGTCTCTCAATCTAAAGTATGTCTCTTGCAGACAACATATGGTTATATCATATATTCTTAGTCCAGTCTGCTAACCTCTGCCTTTAACTGAAAGTTTAGTCCAATTCCATTTAAGGTAAACTAGTAGTGCAGGATTTATATCTGCCTTTTAAAAAATTGTTTTCTATTATGTCTTAGACCTTTTTGTTCCTCTATTTCTCAATTACTGCTTTATTTTGTATTAAAATTATATACTAGAAACTATCTCTTTAATTGCCTTGTCATTTCTTTTACTGCATATTTTTAAGTTACTCTTTAAAATGTGATTTCCCTGAGGATTACAATTAACATCTAAATTTATAATGTCTACTTTGGAATAATACTATCTTAATTTCGATAGCATATAAAAATTTGCTTTTATGTAGCTCTGTTCCCCACCCTCCCCCATGCTGTTGTTACAAACTATATCTTTATACTTGTGTGCCCATTAAGACAAATTTAAGGTTACTGCTCTATGCAGTCATCTTTTAAACCAGATAGGAGAAAAAAAGTTTACAAACAAAACATACCTTAATTTTGTGTTTTATATTTACCTGTTTAGTTACCTTTACTAGTGCCCTTTATTTATTAATGTAGATGTGAATTATTGTCTAGAGTCCTTTCATTTAAGCCTGAAGGATGCCCTTCATTATTTGCAGAGAAGGTCTGGTAGTGACAGTTTCTTAAAATTAATACTCTCAGATAAAAATTAATTTCCCTTTCCTTTTTGAAGGATATAGATTTTTAATGGACATAGAATTCTTGGTTGACAGGTTGGATTTTCTTCTTCTTCTTTTTTTTTTTTTAAAGCTTTGCATATATTATCCTACTGCCTTCTGGCCCCTTAGCTTCTGATGAGAAATCAGCTGCTAATCTTACTGACCATCTCCCTTTTAAGTGATGAGTCACTTCTTTATCGTTGCCGTTAAGATCCTCTGTCTTTGACTGTAATGAGTCTTATTATGAATTTCTTTGAGTTTATCACACCAGATCCTCAACCTACTGAGTGAGGCCAAGGATTGAACCCACATCCTCACAGAGACTATGTCAGGTTCTTAACCCACTGAGGCACAATGGGAACTCCTATTCTTGTACTTTCATTCAGATATTTAGATATGATTTCTTTTAGTTCTTTGCATATATTTTAAATGAATGATTTTTTTTAAAAATCTGTATTTCGTCAAGTCCAATGTCCAGGCATCTTCACAGACATTTTCTGTTGACTGCTTATTTCCCTGTATATGGGGCATACTGTTTTGTTTCCTCAGAATTGTTTGTTGAAAACTGGACACTTTAAATAATGTGGCAACCCTAGAAATCAAATTTCTGTGTGCCCATCAGGACTGTTGTTAGGGGTTTTTCTCATTTCTCATTTCTTTCCTAAACTCATTTTGTAAAGCTTGCATTCTTTATAGCATTCTTTATAGTATGTGGCCACTAAGTTTCTGCCTAGTGGTCTGCTAACGACTGAACAGAGATTTCCCTACACACTTGAAACCAATAAGCCTCCTGGTCTTTGCTGAGGGACTCTGTATGAGTTTGGAGCCACGCCTTCAACACTCAACTCAACCAGGTTGCTGATAGCTCCATCTTAGTCTTCACTTCCCAATTGTGCAGCTCCTTAAGGGTCAGACAAAGGTGAGAGTTTAGGGCCTCCTAGTATACTATGTATGTGCTTGGCTTTCTAGATTCCCAGGAATATTTTTAAGCTTTTCAAAGCCCCTATATATTTTGATATCTATAGGCATCTCATTCTCCAGTTTTTCCTTTTAAGCTTTTTGGTTGATTGTGAAAGTTTTTTACAGTTTTTTTCCATTGCTTTTATGGAGAAGCAAATTTTTGGAGGTCCTTACTCTACTATTTTCATTGCCTTTTTGCTCTTGACTTTGACTTTTGAATTGCATTAGGTTTACTATATAAACTATACATGCAGCCACTGTACACCACATCTGAGAATCTCATCCTACTACAGAGGAATGAAATGGTTGAGAAAGTTATAAAGGAACACAGGCATAATTTCTCTGTCTTTAGTGCTATACAACCCAGTTTCAAAGACAAGATACATACCAAATAATAGCAATAATAATAAAAGACAGTATGAGTGCCTAGTACCTTTGGGAACATAATAAATGTTGATTTAATAAATAACAAACTAAGCCCTAACTGAGTGATAAATGCAACTCTTAGAGAATTTCAGAGAAGGGGTTTACTAGGATGGAAAAAATACCACAAAGAATAGAGGTCTCCTGGATCTTGACAGAAGTCTAGGACAGTGGTAAGAAGAGGGAAGAAAATGCCAAAAAAGAAGAACCATTTGAAGTTTTAAAGGGTTTTAAATATTCTTTTTTTAAAAAAATTGAAGTATAGTTCATTTACAATGTTGTATATTAGTTTCAGGTATAGAGCAAAGTGACTTAGAGATATATATACATATTTTTTTCAGATTCTTTTCCCTTATAGGTTATACAAAATATTGAATACAGTTCCCTGTGCTGTACCATAGAACCTTGTTGGTTATCTATTTTAGTAGTGTGTATATATTAATTCCAATCTTCTAATCTACCCCACCCCCCTACTCCCCTTAGGTAACCTTAAGTTTGTTTTCTGTGTCTGCGGGTCTATTTCTGTTTTACGTATGAATTCATTTGTATACTTTCTTTAAGAGTCCACATAAGAGATATCATATAATATTTGCCTTTTGTCTGGCTTACTTCACTTAGTATGATAATCTCTAGGTCCACCCATGTTGCTGCCAATGGCATTATTTCATTCTTTTTTATGACCGAGTAATATCCCACTGTATAAATATACCACATCTTCTTTATCCACTCAACTGTGGATAGGTATTAGGTTGCTTACGTGTCTTGACTATTGTAAACAGTGCTGCCATGAACACTGGGGTACCTGTACCTTTTCGAATTAAGGTTTTCTCTGGATATATGCCCATGAGTGGGACTGCTAAATCATATGTTAGTTCTATTTTTAGTTTTCTGAGGAACTTCCATACTGTTTTCCATAATGGCTGCACCAATTTACATTCCCACTTACAGTGTGGGAGGGTTCTGATTTTTCACACCCTCTCCAGCATTCATTGTTTGTAGACTTTCTGATGATGGCCATTCTGACTGGTGTGAGAGATTACCTCTCTGTAGTTTTGATTTGCATTTCTCTCATAATTACAGCTGTACGTCTTCTTTAGAGAAATGCCTATTGAGATCTTCTGCCCATTTTTTGACTGGGCTGTTTGATTTTTTCATACTGCGCTTTGATCTATTTGTATATTTTGAAAAAAGGTTTAAAATATTCTTAATACAAGCCTTTATATATTCTGGATAATTTTTTGTCAGATATGGGTGCCAATATATATGGTACTCATAATATGGTACTCACAAATAAATGACAATAATAAAGTATTATGAGAGGAGGATTCACTGAGGGAATAATGGGAGATAAACTCATCAAGATTGGGGTTAGGGAAAGGCTTGAACGCTAACACAAGGAGTTAGGAGTTGATTCTACAGGCCAGAAGATGGTAAACTATGGCTAAGGCCTTCAAGCTAAATCTTGCTGGCCATCTATTTTCCTACGTAAAGTTTTACTGGAACACAACTGGGCCAGTTTGTTCCCTATAGTCTATGGCTGCTTTCACAGAGTAAGTTCAGTTGTTGCAACAAAGCCCATGTGGCCCAGGAGCTAAAATATTTACTATTTGACCCTGATATTGGCCATGACTCTGGCTCTCATCTTCTGCCTTGCACACACTCAGGCTGCAGCCTTAGCCCTAGATAATAAAAGAATTAAGGATACAAGAAACACTTGAGACTACTTTTTAACATCTAGATATAAAGTGAGAAGCAGCAGAGTGAGGGAACTTTTGCAGGACTTATGACTAGTTGAAGGAAAAGGGTAAAGGGTCAAAAACAACTGAGATTTTGAACTCCTATGATTGGTGGAAAGGTGGTAGTGATAAATGAAAATTCATGTTTGGAGTAAAGCTTGGTAAAAGTACAGTATTTATACAGTGAATTTGTCTTTAAACATGTTACATTTGAGGTATTAGTGAAACTCCCAGTTGGGATACTAGCAGTTGTTAGAGATACAATACTTCCATGTGGGAGAGACGGCTGACTTGGAAAAGGGGATTTAAAAGTTCTTTGCATAGTTGAAGCCACAAAAAATAGAAGTGACCTCCTAGGATGAATACAGAGAAAAGATAACCAAGTAAAGGACAAGGTGTTAGGC
The DNA here is from genome assembly GCF_054392235.1 of Sus scrofa. Lineage (NCBI taxonomy): Eukaryota > Metazoa > Chordata > Mammalia > Artiodactyla > Suidae > Sus > Sus scrofa. The sequence goes on along the minus strand of NC_139396.1, from coordinate 125,128,470 downwards.
TATCTTCACAAAGATCAAGCAAAACACAGGTAGAAGTGGAGACAGTATAGGAATGGCCAGAGAGAAAGGTGGGAATCAGGGTAGCACAGGATGAGTCATGTAAACTATAAAAGTTGTTTTAAGACTGAAGGCACAAGGATGAAGAAAAGTCTATAAAGATGAACAGATAAAAGGTCAACTGGAATGGCGAAGTGTCAAAGATGCCAAATAGAGTATCAAAGTAGGGGACAGTTAATTTTTCAGGTGAATTGCAACAATTCAGTGCTTTATAACTTTCAAACTAGAAATCCTACAGAGAAGTAGATTTCACATTCATTTATGAAAAGATATTCCACCTTTCTGCTGACTTAATTTTCACTACAAAACAACTCATGTATTAGCTAAAAGATGATCATAATCTCTATTAAGAAGAACCTCCCAAAAAGAGGATTACAGAAATGACTGGGGATAAGAAAGAAATGCAAGGTTATTGAAAACTCTGATGAAAAGACTTACAAAAAGGAAAGGGTTTTGCACCAGAGCACAAAATAAACCAAGAAAAGCCTGGAAGGATAAATAGGTGAAGTGGCCACTTCTCTGAAGATTGCTATAGTCTATTGCAATGCCTTGTCCAACCAACCTCTCTTAATTAAATCAATTATCTTATTGTATTGTAACAGTCTGTCTGTATGTGTGAGACCTAAACAAAGATCACTGAGTGAAAAAAACCTTATTTACATCTTCAATAACTAATATCCACATAGTGGATAAATATTCAGTGAATCACTATACTAATACATATTTCTTTTTGCAAAATGCTGGGAAACTTCGAGTTAAAAAAATAATTATCTGTTTTCAACTTCCTAACAGGAACATGTCATTAAATGTATCAGGAAAAAATTCAACCCACTGGCCTACAGATCACACAGAGGAAGTAAAGGAAAAGTTCGCAGGTACTTTACGACATTCAATTTTACTTCAAAACTAATTACAAGATATATTAGCCATGACATAGCTTTTGAGTTACAGATAAGGAAATAAAAGAGAAAATTAGAAGAGGATAAAGCAAAGGACATGACATGAAATGAGTCTATGTTGGTGACCATGCTTAAAAAAAGGAAAAACAGTGTATATGAACTCCCAACAAAAGTATAAAAGGAGGTGGTAGAAACACAAATACAGGAGTGATTCTCTGCATTGGCCACTAGGTGGTGGCATTGACCCAGGACGTTTCAGTAGTAAGGGTTAGCAATCAGAAGCCTGAAGGAAGCAACTACTTGGCTATTGGCAGGTAAGGGACTGTGTAGAGAATGACATTCTATTTGTTTATGTTGATAAAAAAACTTTGAAAACAAACATTCTGAAACATAAGGAAAAATCATCAACAAATTATCAAATGTTTACTATACATTGCTTATGAAAAAAACAACCGTATTTGTCCACTCACCTTTACTACATTGTCCCCCGATTGTCCATTATTTCTTAAACAATCTAGACATATAGCAATCTGTGGGTCACTTCTGTGATAGTCTTTATCATCTTGATTTTCATCACCTTCTTCATCTACTTTAGGTTTGTCAACTTTTGAAGTATCATCTGTATAATTTAAATAAACCTAAGTTAGATATAACTTGAAGTTGACTTTATAGTTAGGCAACAACATACTAATCATGAAAACAAAAATCAACTTTTTAAAACATTTCCTAACTTTCTGATGAAGAATAACTGTAAATTTTAGTACATTTAAAATGTTTCAACCAATTCAACAGTGGAAATTTTTTTAAAAAACCATGAGTGACTTATTACCACATCTTATGACTTCTAGGCTCACTGCAATATCCAAATGAAAGATTCAGGGATTTTCCATCATGACTTAGTGGTAACAAACTGGACTCATATCCATGAGGATGGGGGTTTGATCCCAGCCTCGCTCAGTGGGTTAGGAACCAGTGTTGTCATGATCTATGGTGTAGGTGCAGACACAGCTCGGATGTGGTATTGCTGTAGCTGTGGTGTAGGCTGGCAGCTGCAGCTCCAATTCGACCTGTAGCCTGAGAACTTCCATATGCTGCCTGTGAGGCCCTTAAAAAAAAAAAGAAAAGAAAAAAGAAAAAAAGAAAGATTTAGGACTAGCTTTATTTTGGTCACAAAAATGACTGCCATTAGTGATTAGACCACTTAAAAACTGACAGGATAGAAAAAAATACTTCCAAATTCTATATACATATTCAAACTTAAAACCAAGTACTTTTTAAAACTAAAACGTTAAGTTCTCAGAATATTAAATTATTAGATATAAAATTGGCTAATGAAATAATGAGTAGAATGAATTAACTTTTTTACCACATGCATAGCCATATAACATATTAAAATGCTATCAAAGAAATCTGAATAGCATATTTTATATCATAAACAAAAGTATTTAACCTCTGAGAGTCCAGCAGCCTAAATGTAATGCAACTATAGTTTCTGGCTCATTTATTGAATAGCTTACTTTGTTAAACATGCATTGTGCTAAGCCTGAGGGAACAATATTGAAACTGGAGTGTTACCGTCCTCATCCTGATCGTGTCAGGGTATAGAAGGAGATATGGGCAAGGAAAGGAAAGAGACAGATGGCGAAGTCGATAGGGGCTTTGATGGAAGAAGTAAAACAGAACAGGTGGCATGCGCATCAGAAGTAATGAACACAAACTCTGGGCTGAAGCAGAGATTCAGGGAAGATTTCCAGATAAAATGTCTCTAAGCTGAAAACTTGAAAGAACTAGCCATCCAAGCATCAGAGTACAGAAAAGCCCAGCGAGGGGGGTAAGAGGCCAGTTACCTCCCCTTTGATGGCTGTAGCTAAAGCATTACAGGGTGTATCATACAGAGCAAGGGGGTTCTTTATTTTGCCTTTTTATATGGAACCCACATAGACAGGAGCTACCTCTTATGAATCAAACTCAAGCTCCAAGAAAAAGTCCAAATTCTCCACCCAAACTAAAGACCAAAAATGATAAAATACTTTAGAAAGGGAGAAATATGAGAAAAGGAAGATAAACACACAGTAGGTTGTAATCCTTTACTAGTTACTCTGTATGACACAAAAAGTCAGGACTAACCTGACCACACAGTTTCTGATACCAATCCCTGGACTCCTGGTTTCTGGAAAAGGTATCAGAAACTGGAACATTCAGTCAATTTTACCTCTATTTTTACTATAGCACTACTGTCTAAACTGCAATTTATACTTGGGTAAAACAACCCTTTACTTAAGTCATTTTTTTTTCCAGGCTTGTTTTTTTTTTTTTTTTTTTTGCCTATTTTGATGTCATAGATCAAAAATAATCCTCTGCTATCTTATTCCAGTCATTCAAAATTATTCTCAACCTCCCCTGCTATAGGAGGCCAGCCCTGCACAGATAAGTAGAACTAGTAAAACTCTGATCCCCACATTACACATGAAAAGACAAAGCCATTTTAATGATACATAATGATAATCCTAGGATCTTATGGGAAATCCAGGGCTAAAGACTGAGCTCACAAGTGAGCCTATAAAAATACACATCCATCCTTCAAAGATTTCAATGGTCATCAGGCCATCTTGAAACAAATCTCATATTAAATAACAATGGGAAGGGATACTAAAAGCCTTTTCTCTGCCCAGTATTGTCTGCCATTTTGTTTAAATTATTACTATTACTATTGTTATGATTATTATTTTGGAGCTGTACCCACAGCATATAGAAGTTCCCGGGCTAGGGGTCGAATCAGAGCTGCAGCTGCTGGCCTACGCTGCAGCCACAGCAACTTGGGAACCAAGCCACGTCTGTGACCTAAATTATTATTAAAAATTACTGACTGCTAAGGCTCCTGGGATGCGAAAGGGAAATTTGGACACTTAGCATAGGTGACAGGGAAAATTCCCACGAGGGCCTAGAAATATTTTTCAAATCTCAGAATGTATAAATTGTATCATCCAAGATCCACCTATGAAAAGTTCACTCTAGATTATCAGAGCATAGCAACATCCTGGCTGTCAAGCTATATCCCAGTTCCCTCTCCTATTTAACATACAAAATATAATACACAAAACAGCAAACTCCTCACTGTTGCAGGATGGGACTAGTTCTTACTTCAGTTTCCCTTAGCTCTCCAGCAAATACTGCTATGAAAAGTGACCAGTTTTCTGTTTTATCTCCTTTTTCTCTCCCCAAAGTCCAATTTCCTCTATTTCCAATTACCTTCAACTGGACTGACTTCAGACTTAGACGCATTTATATAAAATCTTGTGATTTACATAAAAGGTTCATAATCAGAGGCTCAGAATGTAAATAAAGAGACATGTGAACATCAAATAGGAGAAATTTGAGCTTTAAGACAGTGGTTAGTTCACCACAGCTACCAAGCAGTGACCAGCTTGAGAGAGTTCTATTAGATACAGAAGTTTAAAAAAAAAAAAAAGTCACCTTCTCCATTTTCTTGAGGCTTATTCTTCTTCCAAAATTCAGATTCACGCTCAAGTTCTTCTAATTTAAAAGAAAAAGGTATAAATGGAAACAATTGTGAAATCTTTAGTAGAAATGGTGATTATACAAAACACAAAAATCTGCAAGAACCCAAAGAGCAACTTACGTTCTCGTAGTCCAGGGACCAACTTAAATATAATTTCCTCTAACGTGTTATCCAACCTTTCAGAGAGGAAAAAAGACAATATGCTAACAATGAAGACACAAAATCCAATATGTAAACAGTTTAAGATCTGTATCCCACACACTTTATAAAATTCAGAACATACACAGTCAGCAAGTACCACACTCAACTCCACTGCAGGTGGACACAGCAGCCTCCAGTCTGTCCAGGGGTGGACCAGATTACAGGCTTGTCCCCAGCTCTCTCTACAGGACTTTGAAATTGCTGCCTTGATTAAGGAGTGGAGTCCTTAGGTGGAGAGAATATAACACAAGTGACACTGCTCGTTCTGAGCCTGAGCCTCATGGGGCTCAACACATGCTTTGTTTGCCGTGCTGTCCTTAGAATCCTGCCACCGTGAGAACAAGTCCAGAGGAGGAGACACTGTGTCCAGGAGAGCCAAGCTGCGGAGCTAAGGCCATCTCAGACTAGTTCACGGACAGCCCAACCCAACAGGACAGAACCCGGCCCATGTCAGCAGGGCTGGGGCCTGACCAGCTGCTGACTGCAATCACCTGAGTAAGCCGAGCCAAGACCAGAAGAACCACCCAGTCTGTGAACCACACAGAGTTGTGAGGAATGATAAATGCTTTTATTATTGTTTTAAGCATGAAATTTAGGGGTATGGTTTACTATGCAGCAACAGCTGATACAGCCACTTTCAAAATCTCCACCACAAACTCTGGCTCTTTCCTATGCTGGGAATAACCTCCATTCCTCTCTTCCAAGAAATTTAAACCATTTGTTCTATCTTGCTAGATTAAAAAACTGTAAATATTTACCTTAACATTTTTCTTGCTTTCTTTTCCTGCTGCATCTGAGTGTAACCCTTCCCTTTCATGGCTTTCATTTCTTGGTCTCATGCCTTGCTCTTATAATACCCTTTTCTCTTATCTCCTTCACCCTGCTCAGCTGCATTACCTTCTCTGACTAAAAATACGTATACTTTTCTCACATCTGAAAAATCCCCCATACCTTGGCTTAACCTACTGTCTTTTCAACTGTTAGCAGTTTCTCAACATTTTCTTTCAATTTGAAAGCATAACTGACACTATTTCTGCTTCTTTTACTTGACTGAACTCCCCAAATTATCCATATCTTCCAAACTGAACAGATTTTTAAAATTTTTTAGAATTAAAATTTTAAATTTTAAAATGACTTTTTCATGTCATTTTTCTCCTACCTTGCTCTGCAGCAGTCTGTCAGTGCTGCCTGACACTGCCTCCTTGAAAATTTCCTCTCCTGGTTTTCTTTTTCTCTATTGACTTTCTGTCCCTAAATAACTTTCTTTTTCCAACCGCCTCTCCATCTGCGTATTCCTCTTTGCTCTGCTCTCTGAACTCTGGCCTTTTTCTACAGGTTGCCTTCCTTGAGGATCTCATCCACTTGTCTGGCTTCAAAATCTATATACAGACAGATAACCTACACCCCTAACGCACACACCCCATCTCTCTGCTGAGCTCAAGGTCAGGATTTCCAACAGATGTTGACCGCTCTCTGTCAAGACTCATCTAGTCTCCTTCAACAAAAAACTGAGCACCTCCGTTAGTTTTAAAAATTAAATTTAGAAATGATACCACATCACTCCCAAACAGGCTCAAAATGCAAACATTCTTAACCTACCTCTGTCTCTCTCTTGCTTCACACTCGCCTTCCCGTGCCAAGCCCCAGACAGCTCCTGCTCAATGCCTCTCCCACCCAGGCTTCCCTCCCCACCCCCCGCTTCCATTCTCTCAATCACCATTCAGAGGAGCAGCACAGAGATACTTTCCTTCACCTTGACATGCTCATAAGGAATCTTCCTTAAGCAGTAATTTGATCATTATCTGCCTGCTCATTTCTTCCCACCACCTGCCTTGGAGTGTTTATACAACTTGAGCCCACCCTACCAGCTGTAACTGGTACTACTCGCCTGTCACTCTTCTCTAGCCAACTGGCTTATTCAATTACTGCTGAGAACGCCTTGCCTTTTCCAAACTGTGTTCTCCCTCAAGCTTTCCATCCCAGCTCAGATACTCCTTTCCTTTTCCTCCTCTCCAACCAAACCAACCTTATCTTGTTCTTCAGGACTTACATACTAATGCATTCACAGTTTTCCTAGACTATTTAAGAGTAGCAGTATTTGAAAGAAGCATTATTTCTCTTCTTGTTTTATCAATGTAATCCATGTAAATAATTTACAAATCAAGCATTACGTTAAAATACAACATTCTCGGGAGTTCCTGTCATGGCTCGGTGGTTAACGAAATCTGACTAGGAACCATGAGGTTGTGGGTTCAATCCCTGGCCTTGCTCAGTGGGTTAAGGATCCAATGTTGCTGTGAGCTGTGGTGTAGGTCGCAGGCACAGCTCGGATCCCGTGTGGCTGTGGCTGTGGCTGTGGCCAGGAGCTACAGCTCCAATTAGACCCCTTGCCTGGGAACCTCCATATACCGCGGGAGTGGCCCTGAAAAAGGCAAAAAGACAAAATAAATAAATAAATAAATAAATAAAAAATAAAATAAAACATTCTCATGCCCCACTCTCCCTGTTTCTAATTCTTACAATCCCAGGGGCAACCATTTTCAAATCCACCCTGTCCCTGGGGGTCTAGTAGTTAGGATTCAGTGCTCTTAAATCAAACCTGTTTCTTCTAGTATTTACTTCCATATTTCTATATATATAATAGATTAAAAACAAAGCCATATTTTTCTGTCTAGCTGTTTCCCACCTCCTCCTAAGGAAGATGAAGGTCGAGCTCTCTGACATCACACTCTTACTACGCCCCTGTCCTTCCAACATATGTTTTCCAAACTCTCATCTTCCCAACAGACTTGATGCCATCTTTTAAATAATCAGTGTTTTTACATGATTATGATTTAGAAATATTCATAGTGTACGCTGATTATAGATATACCCTCACTCAACGTTTTGTTCCCTGGAGTTAGCAATTGCTTCTTTTTCTTCACTTTCTACATTCCCAAATTGTCTAAAAGAATTTCCTCTTACTATGTACAAACAGATCAGGGATCGAGTAGTTTCATTTCTGTCCCTGTTAGACATCATCTATCGCCAGTGAGAGGTGCTCTCCGCCCTCCTCATCCAGTTTAGGATTTACTCCCGTCAGTCATTAAGGCTTGCAGACACTTGCCTCCCCTGTCCCTCCCTCACTTGCTCAAGGTTATCTGGTAACACTAGTTAGATCCACCTCTCCATTATCTTGAGCTTGTACCTGTGGGCTGGAAAAAAAAAACACAACCACACCTCTTTGAATTCGTAACTACCACCCAGGTGTGCCTTTAAGGTCGCCAGGAATTGTGCCACACTTGCCCAATCCATTCGTCCTCTTACCTTCCTGGACAACATGCTTTTTTCTCTCCTCAAGCCCCTACAACCCCTTTTCCATCCTTACTCTTGGCTGACAGTCCCACGCAGTGAGACACATACTTCCACACACTCTGACCACCATGCTTGCCTATGGCATCTGCACACCTGTTTACTCTGCCCTCCTACCTGCTGCTGCAGATAGCCTGTCGAAGCTTCTATATGAAGCCAATCTCTTCTCTTCCACTATGAGGTTCCATTCCCTCTCGCCCACCCAGGGACAACTGCTTCCGCACCGTCCCCGCCCCCAACCCCCCTAGGATTAACTTTTTGCGCTCTCCTGGATCATCCCCTCCAAACACAGCATTATTTCTCCCGTATCAAAACAAAACAGAGGGGTTCCCGTCGTGGCTCAGTGGTTAGCAAATCCGACCAGGAACCATGAGGTTGCAGGTTCGATCCCTGGCCTTGCTCAGTGGGTTAAGGATCCGGCGTTGCCATGAGCTGTGGTGTAGGTCACAGATGCAGCTTGGATCCCGTGTTGCTGTGGCTCTGGCGTAGGCCGGTGGCTACAGCTCCGATTAGACCCCTAGCCTGGGAACCTCCATATGCCGTGGGAGTGGCCCAAGAAATGGCAAAGAGGACCAAAAAAAAACACAGAAACCATCTTGACTGTATGCCCACAAATAGCTACCACCCCATGCTTTGCTCCCATTTGTGGCAAAACTTGAAAGAGTGTTTATACTCACTGTTTCTAATTCTTCTTCCTGCCTTTCCCTCCCAAAACAATCCTCACAGCTCTACTGAAAGTGCTCTTGTCAAGGCTGATGACCTCCATGTTGCTAAATGCAACTGTCAAGCCTCAGTCTTCACCTTTCAACATCAGACACAGCTGACCCCTCCCTCTTCTCTGTATGGCTTCCAAGCCACACGCCCTGGCATCTTCCTTCTCCCACACTGACTGTGCCTTGTCGGCTTCCTTTGCTGGTTCCTCCTCCTCCTCTCCCTGATCTCTCATTGCTGGACTGCTCCAGGAGTCAATCCTTGGTCCTCCACTCCCCTCTGCACTCACACCCATAGGGCTCTCATCTGGTCTCACAGTTTTAAATACCATCTCCACACTGAAGACCACCAGATACCTAACTCCGGCCAGACCTCTCCCCTCAGTCAGAGACTTGTCTATTCACCTGCCAACTTCCTCTTCTCTGAAATGATTAACAGACTCAAGGAGTCCAAATCCAAACTCCTGACCCACCCATTCCCCAAACCTCTCTATCCTTGGTCTTCCTTATCTCTGCTCACAACTCCATCCTCCAGCTGCTCAGGTCAGAAATCTTAGTCACACTCTACTCTTGACCTCACGCCCAACTCCCGTGCATCAGCAAATCTTGCTGGATCTGCCTTCATACTGTATCCAGGATACGACCACCTCCTGCCCCCTTGACTGCCCCCATCTCTTACCTTCTAACTGTGCTCCCTGCTTCCACCCTGCCTTGCTACATGCTGTGTATACTCAACACAGTCATCAAAATGACCCTTTTAAACTAAGCCAGGCCATGCCAATCCTCTAACCAAAACCTTGCAGTGGCTCCCCATGTCACTCAGAGTAAGAGAGAACACCGTGACAGTGGCCTACAACACTCAGGACTCCCACGATCTCTGAACTCCTGGCCCACTGCCCAGCCGCCCCGGCCCCCATGCTGCTCCTCAGACAATTTGCAGGTGCCCTCCTGACTCTCGACTGAGGCCTGCTGCACTGGCTGCTCCCTAGATCTGGAACAAGCATTCGCATTCCCCAGATTACGCATGGCTAATTCCCATGGAGACAGCAAGTCTGTGCTCAGATCTCACCTTTTCAATGACGCCCATCCTCATCATTTTAGTTAAAACTGCCATCTGTCCTCCTTTCACACTCCTGATGTCCTTCCCCACCCCTGACAGCACCTTCTCCTGTCCTCCCTTTGCACTTTTCACTTCCTAATGTACCATACAAGTTATGTGTGAGATGGCTTCTTGTCTCTCTCTACAAAAATATTAATTCTTCAAAGACAAAAATCTTTATTTTGCCCACAAATGGGCCTCAAGCACCTAGAATGGTGCCTGGACATAACGGGCATCCCTTTAATATCTGCCCAATGAATGATTCCTCATAGAGTTCTCCACCCTCCTCCTACCATCTGTATCAGTGATGTCCAGTAGAAATATGAAGAGAGTCAAATATCTAATGTAAAATTTTCTAGCACGTATATTAACAAATGTATTTTACATGTTCTTTTGAAAATATCTAAAGACAAAAAACAAATTTTAAATTAAAAAATAAAGGAGTTCCCATAGTGGCGTGGTGGAAACAAATTTGACTAAGAGCCATGAGGTTGCAGGTTCTATCCCTGACCTTGCTCGGTGGGTTAAGGATCTGGCGTTGCCGTGAGCTGTGGTGTACATTGCAGATGCAGCTCGGATCTGGTGCTGCTGTGGCTGTGGCATAGGCCGGTGGCCACAGTTCCAATTAGACCCTTAGCCTGGGAACCTCCATATGCTGTGGGTGCAGCCTTAAAAGACAAAAAATAAAAAATGAGAATATCTTAATATGTATTAAAATATATTTAATAATATATTCAGTTAGCCATTTTTATTTACTTTATAATAGCTTCTATTTAATGGGAAAGTATTTACGCTATCACAGGTATTTCATTTTATTGAATTTAAATTAAGAACTCCAAGGATGGAGTTCCCGTCGTGGCGCAGTGGTTAACGAATCTGACTAGGAACCATGAGGTTGCGGGTTTCGGTCCCTGCCCTTGCTCAGAGGGTTAACGATATGGCGTTGCCATGAGCTGTGGTGTAGGTTGCAGACGCGGCTCGGATCCTGAGTTGCTGTGGCTCTGGCGTAGGCCGGACGCTCCAGCTCCGATTCGACCCCTAGCCTGGGAACTCCACATGCCGCGGGAGCGGCCCAAAGAGATAGCAAAAAGACAAAAAAAAAAAAAAAAAAAAAAGAACTCCAAGGAGTTCCCTTCATGGCTTAGTTGTTAATAAGCCCAGCTAGGATCCATGAGGAGGTGGATTTGATTCCTGGCCTCGCTCAGTGGGTTAAGGATCTGGCACTGTCATGAGCTGTGGTATAGGTTGCAGACATGGCTCAGATCCTGCTTGCCGTGGCTGTGGTGTAGGCCAGCAGCTGTAGCCCCTAGCCTCGGAACCTCCATGTGCCATGGGCACAGCCCTAAAGCTCCAAAAAAAAAAAAAAGGAAAAAAAGTTAAGAACTCCACTCTTCAGGTGTCCTAGCTATATCGGCAGTGCTCAGCAGCCCCACGTGGCTCTGGCCACAGCCCTGAACAGCTTGACACAGGCTGCTTGTTTTCCCCGCCTGCTGTGCAGCTTCATACTCTTTCACCTCTCCCCATGCTACATGCTTGCCTCTCACAGCACATCCTGAGAAAGGGTACCGAGGAGGGAAGGTTGTTGATTGTGACCTACTGTAGAAGGCTAACTCTCCCTTACATCCTGCTGACAAAATACGATCATGTTCTGGCAGCAATGTGTCCAGCCTGAGAGATAAATCAGCTCAAAACCTCACACCACCAGCCAGGGTGGCACGTGGCCCAGTTAGGGCCACGGAGAGAAAGCCTCCTAGTACACTCAGGCCAGCTCCACCATCACCACCACCACTCTGCTCTCCATGTTCACGCTGCTACCATCCCTTCTTATGCTTTCCATAAGTATTTACTGAGAATTCATGAAGTTCCAGGAGTTATTCTGGGCCCCAAGAATACTCAAGTTCTTATTCTTATTATCTCTCTGAATTTATGTCTTTAAATAAACTTCCTTTGTAATAGCTTTAGTGGAATAGGAGGAGAAAAAGGCTCTATAAAGGATATCATTAGATAAACTGACGAAATGGGGGGTAGATTACAATGTTAGACCAATGTAACAGTACTGTGGTTATATGTTGGATGAAATACACACTACAGTATTTAGGATAAGGAGCCATGATGTGTGTAACTTACTCTCAAGTGGTTCATAAAAAGTAGAGAGCAAACAATCATGCATGCACATGACACAATGAGATAAAAATGTTAGCAAGAGAGTAATCCGGCTAAGGTGAAAAGTGCAAGTGTTCCCTGCACTATTTTTTTTTTTCCTTCTTTTTTGGCCCCCTCCACCCTCTATTCTCCACACCCTAGCATGTGGAGTTCCCAGCCAGGGATCAGGTCTGAGCTGCAGCTGGGACCTACACCACAGCTACAGCCCATGTCAGATCATTTAACCTACTGTGCTCGGCTGGGGATCGAACCTGCATTCTGGTGCTTCAGAGACACCGCTGATCCCACTGCACCACAGCAGGAACTCCTGAACTACTTTTATTTTTGCAACTTGTTGTAAGTTTTAAATTAATTTCAAATAAAAAGTTTAAAAAATATATATGATGGGAGTTCCCTGGGGGCTCAGTGGGGTAAGAATCCGGTGTTGTCACTGCTATGGCTCTGGTTACTGCTATAGCATAGGTTTGATCCCTGGCCTAGGAACTTCTACATGCTACAGGTGGGACCGAACAAATAAATAGATTAAAAAAATAAATATGTGATACACTTAAGCTAAGGGATTAGTGACTTCATGTATCTAACAGTCAAAAACAAAAGCTAAGATAATTTGTCAAAACAAAAGCTGAGATAATTTATCTTAACAATATAGCACTTTAAAATGGAGTAGGTAATAATTACGAACTGTTATAGCTTTTTCTAAAGCATCAGGAAAAAGATTTTTTGAGAGAAAAGTTTGTTCTGTTATCCTTTGAATTATTTAAACAGAGGCTCTTGACTGACATTGTGGGCTGGATCTCTGGGGATGGGGCTGTCCTTTGAAATGCAAGATGTCCAGCAACACCAGCATCCCTAGGCCTTACCCTAGGGCCAGCCGCAGACCCCTCACCCCCAGTCCTGACAATTAAAGGTGTCTCCAGACACTGCTAATCGTGTGCTGGGGGATAACATCGATTCAAAACACTGATACAAAGCCACCTGGCAGAAGCCCTGTTCAGGACTACAGACTACAACAGACCTACAGTTCTTGGAAGGTCAGCATACGTCAGAATCATGTGGTGGTGGGGGGGGGGAGCTTGCTGAGATGGGCTCCCCTCTCAGAGTTGCTGACACAGTGGGTCTGAGAACTATCATTTCTAACTATGAATGGTTTGGGGACCACACTTTGAAAACCAACGGGCCTGACATTTACGTGTAGACAAAGTACTCCAACCAAAGGCACTTACATAGAAAAAAAAAAAGTCTGAAACCTAAGACTTGCAAATCCAGATTTATAGAATGAGGCAAACATCACTGAGAGATGAACATTAATAATGGCTCTCTAGAGAAGAGCTAGCTCTGTTTTGTGATAGGTACTTCCCTGAGATCACACAGCTGCTCTGTGGTAGAGCTGGGGTGGGAACAGTGGGAAGAAAATGAGCTCAGCGGTGAGGACACTTGGATTGTAACTAGAAGTGATATCTGAGGTTGTTGAGGCCTTACCCAATGTCACGTCACTTCTGTAAATTTCAGTTCTTAATGCTGAAATAGGATTTGGATTAGGATCTTACACATCACTTCCAGCTTTAAAAATATGTGATTAAAGGAGTTCCCGTCTCGTGGCTCAGTGGTTGATGAATCTGACTAGGAACCGTGAGGCTGTGGGTTCGATCCCTGGCCTCGCTCAGTGGGTTAAGGATCCGGTGTTGCTGTGAGCTGTGGTGTAGATCACAGACGCAGCTTGGATCTGGCGTTGCTGTGGCTCTGGCGTAGGCTGGCAGCTACAGCTCCAATTAGACCCCTAGCCTGGGAACCTCCATGTGCTGTGGGTGTGGCCCTAGAAAAGACGCACACACAAAATGAGATTATGCTTCTTTATATTATTACTATTTGGTGTAACAATTGTACCTACCACTAAGTAAATGGTCAAAGGGTAGTCATTAAAAAATTCTTTGTTTTACATAAATGTTTATACATTCTTTTTTGAATGTATGATAAATTTTTAAAAATTAATAGTACTAAGATTAGCCTTCCTCATTATTTTGTTTTAACATTCTTTTCTTTTTCATATTATCCTCCGTCATGTTCTAACCCAAAAGATTGGACATAGTTCCCCGTGCTAAACAGTAGGACCTCATTGCTCATCCATTCCAAATGGTAACAGTTTTTATCTACCAACCCCAAACTACTAGGTCTGCCCTCTTTTCCACTACTATGTAGCTGAACCTGAACGAATACAGAGTATTATGTAGAATATTAAAATGCTGAAAATAATTACAACTAAAGTAACTCTAAGAGCCTGAGATAAAGTTATAATTTTTAATTTGGAAATGCATTTCTTAGATACTTAATATGCACAGATTTATTTCCTCTTTTTTTAAAATTTTTTATTTTTTGCCTGTGCCTGAGGCACGCAGAAGTTCCTGGGCCAGGGACCAAACCTGCGCCACAGGAGCAACCCAAGCCGTAGCTGTGAGAATGCCAGATCCTTAACTCACTGAGCCACCACAGAACTCCTTTATTTCCTCTTAATAAAATGCTTTAAATTGAAATAAATGTTTTAAAATGAAAATCAAGAAATTCATAAAACCTCTATCAACTGAGTCAAGGCACCAACAAATATTTTGATGCATAATAAAAATTATTGAGTTTATATAATTTATTTAAGTTAAATGAACTAAAAGTGAATTTACTTACCTCAACATTTCTAATGGGTTTGTCTCATGAACCTGGTTGCCACACCTTGGACAATCATTGCTATCTTCAAAGTGCTGGACAATACAAGTCTTACAGACTGAGAAGAAAGAAGATAGTAAGTTAAAATGCATCACTCGAACTTGGAGTAATTAGAAACAGTCCTTATAAATTATCTACTATATATAGAACCCTGTTTTGTTTTTTTTTTAGGGCTACACCAGTGGCATATGGAGGTTCCCAAGCTAGAGGTCAAATGGGAGCCGTAGCTGCTGGCCTACGCCACAGCCACAGCAACATGGGATCCGAGCTGTGTCTGAGACTTACACCACAGTTCAGTGCAACGCCAGATCCTTAACCCACTGAGTGAGGCCAGGGATTGAACCTGTGTCCTTACGGTTACTAGTCAGATTCGTTTCTGCTGAGCCATGATGGGAACTGCGAATGCTCCTCTTTAAGCAAATTTTATAAAACCTTAAAATTATATCACTATTAAAAAACACAGCTGAAATAAAGCCTCCTACCACAATATAGAAAGTATAGACTAGTTTGCTTGTTTTCGTTAAATATATTCACAAAACAAATAACTTATTCACATACTATTATTTAAAAAGCTGATACATAAAACAGTATGTTTTTCTCATTTAAAGAAGTAGGACACAGAAAGGTAAAAACTGATAAGTCGGCATTTATTTCTTTTGCTAAGAATGTATTTGAGTGCAACATAAATAGTTCTTAATAGTACTTTAGAGCCGCCAACATCTCTGGCTTACTTTTTTCAGCAGGGTGCTCCTGGGATAGATCAGGAGCTACAGGGGGACTTCTGGCCTTTGCAGACTATGATGAGTCTGTGCTCACAGCTCTCATAACACCATAGAACACGAAGCAAGGGTAGTAGCAATGAGCTGGTACAAAAGCACCAGAGGAAAACCAAAAGAACGACTGAGAAACTGACAGGAAAAATTAAGATTTTTAATAAAGACTATAAACAAAGACAATGGAAATGTGATTTGTGGCTTTTCAGCCACTCTCCCACCTTTTCCCTAACTTCTCACCTACCAACTCTTACCCAAAATCCTTAGACATATTTCCAGCATCTGAATTAAAAAAAAAATTTAAATCCTATCCCCTATTGCAATGTGCCCCCATCTCATTACCCTGGATTATCTGAATTTTTCACCTGGTACAGGTCAGTTCTCCCTCTGACAACTCTGTTGCAAAGTACTCCCCCCCACCCCCCTTATGCCACACACCATTTAAGAGGAGTAAAAATTCATCTAAACGACTGGTCAAGGGTAAACACTAGGATTCCTACCACCGAGGTTAGGTCTGAAAATTCAAACATATCACATACACTGGTCAGAGCAACAATGGTCAGGGAAGAATTCTGCAAGGTATCTATATTTTAAAATTATTAGTACAGACAGAGAACAGTATCTTGGTATTGTCTTTCATTCATTCATTCATTAATTCGATAGCCAAGCATTGTACTAGGAGTCGGGGATGCAAGGGGGTAAACAAAACAAAGTCCACACACTGAGTCCATGTGGAGTTTATACTCCATTTGGGAAGTTGAACACAAAGTGTAGTTCGTAATAAGCAATATTTACAAAAAACAAAAACAAAAACCCATAAAAAACGGCAGAGAAAGAGCATGCTGGGGGCTGGTAGCTATTTAGGTAAGAATGTTCAGGGCAGGACTTCTTAAGAAGGTGACATCTGAGCAGATTTTTCTGCTGGAAGAGTGCACCTGCATCTCACATTCTTTACCTCTTTTCACCATTACATACAGCTATTAGGGTATCAACTTTTTACTAAAATTCTCCTAAACTTTGGGTGAAAGACAGTATTATTAGCTTAGATATGAACACTTCTGTCCTCCAAATTTCTTGGCCCCCAAAACATTCTAAATGTCTTGTGGCGTGATGTGTCTAAATGTCTTGTCAGTTAATGTCTGGGAAAGGAGGGCTGTCTAGTTAAGCCATACTGAAGTAGGGCAAAAAGAAGCTAAATTCTTTAGATTTCAGGTATTTGCTCTATTCCCAGGGACACTAGATAAGTCTCTGAGGTTTGGGAAAGAAGGCAAACAGAACCGATAAGAGGCAAGAATGAAAAGGTATAACAAAGCCTGATCCTGCCCCGGAGCTCTGATCTTTGTGGTTCAAAATGTTTATCATACTCAAGGAGTTCAGGAATTCCTGGCTGTCCACCAACCTGGGCCAAAGAGAGAGGCACGTGACATGCACAGAGCAAGTCCTCACCTGGGTCAGCCCAAAGGCTACGGGTGGGAGCCTGTTTTCTCAGGGGCAAAGACGGATGCCTTGCAGCACACTAGATGTACAGCTCAAAGCTTAAAATCCAAACCACTATGCAATCATCTTAAAGTCAATTTCATTTCATCCCAGGTACCAAGATTTCATATTTTAAACTGATCTTTATATTTATCTCATCAACCATCATTAAACTTCTGCCCAAAACTTACTAAGTGAAATCATTCCTTTAACCATGTCTTAGATTTGAACTAGGTTGTAACACAACAGAGAAAGTCACTGTGTCCTCTAAAGCAGGGGTTCTCAAATTTGAATGGGCACCCCAATCACCAATGAGTTGGCTTAAAAGAACAGATTCATGGGCCCCATCCCAGACCAATTAAATCAGACTCTCTGAGAGATGAGCACCAGGACTTTGGTGCAAACTCTGCAAAGCTTTCTCACCAAGGCAGCCTGAAAACAACTGGGAAATCCTGGCCACAAAATCCTTACTGGTTAGTGCCACTGAGGCAGCGCCACTCCAGGATTTGGCTCTCTGCCAAATCATAACCAGAAATTACTTTATTATTAACCATTAGGAAATCACCGTCACGGGCCAAAACATAATCAAAACAAATATGGGATTAACGTGCTCTCTCCCTACAATGCAGATCCTAGGTAGTATAGCATAGTTGCTTTACATTAAAGATAAACTTGAGGGTAGTTCTCATCGTGGTGCAGCAGAAATGAATCTGACTAGGAGCCATGAAGTTGCAGGTTCAATCCCTGGCCTTGCTCAGTGGGTTAAGGATTTGGCATTGCCAAGAGCTGTGGTGGTAGGTTACAGATGTGGCTCAGATCTGGTGTAGGCCGGCAGCTGTAGCTCCAATTGGACCCCTGGCCTGGGAACCTCCATATGCCACAGGTGCAGCCCTAAAAAGGCAAAAAAAAAAAAGATAAACTTGAGGCAGGCAGCTGGATCTGAATCCCAGTTCTGCCGCTAGGCAAATTACTTACTTTGCGCTTCTCTGTACAAGAGAGATGACAAGGGGACCTATCTCACAGGGTTCTTATGAGAATTAAATGAGATAAAATATGTAAAATGTGTAAACCAATGTCTGGTAACTTATATTTAATAATGTGAGCTATCACTATACATCAGATTGCTGGATGAGCATAAAATCATAACAAAAAGAATAGTAGTAATCAAATATGGACTGGCATCAGACAGGATTAGTCTGATGTGTCCAGCTTACATAACAGATGATCTTGCTAATGGAACTTGAAATGTCTATTAATACTGGTATTAATCCTCTGCAGCCACATTCACTCTACAGATCGTCTTGCAGCTCAAGTATATTTATAACACCGGAATGGGAACTGCCTCTCTGTGCATGTGTGACCCTTCTTTTTCTGGGGTTGAGGGTCCAAGATTGACCAACATATCTTCAGTATACAGGCCTTCCCTAACTTTTATGTCTGATCCAATCCCTGCACAGTCCTGTTGGTCTAAGAGCTACCTTGCTGTATCTCTTCCTGAGCACTTTGCACATCCCTGCTCTGAAGCATTATTTTATGTTGATCCCATAGTTTAACTATTAAAAGGCTATCCTCCTTTTTAACTTTCAAGTTCTTGAAGGGGACAGGTTCTTCACAGCAGGTCAAGGTCCACCTGTTGTTGCTATCTTGGATGTGTGGTCCACCCACATCTCTTAAGAGAGCTAGCTTCCCAGCTTTGATGCCACAAAGAGATCTACAGAAATTTTTCTTGAACACCAATTCTGCTATTGCTGATAATAAAGCAACAATAGTCTTTTCTCTCCATTCCTTGGGGGTGTCATTCATTAGTAACGCTCTGTTTATTAAAAGTGATCAAATGCTGACTTTGTTAAAATCAACTGAAAGTGTTGGTTTTATCTGTCAACACAGAAGCATATTTCTTCTTCCTTCCTTAAGTATATTGCTGTCTTTATGGGCCCTTCTTGATAACACTCAATTGATACAATTTGCCTTTGAAAAATGTGTGTTATCTGCTAACAGTTTATAAGCAAACTGGACATCTGCAAAGAGAAGAAACATCAGTTTGTTACTTTTGATATGGATTTACATGTGAACCTGACATCTTTAAAGTTACCCAGAATAGCTCTAATTTGCTTCCATGAGACAGTATCTCCAAGTTTTAAAGAACTCATGCACATACTTCTCTTATGTTATACACGGCACATCTCTTTCAAAGGCCTCCATGGGTTGCAATTTCATGGAGAACATGAGTGATAGCATCACTTTCTACTGAGGAGAATGCTTTATTCTTATTTTGCCAGGACAGAGGACCAGGTAGCAAGGCAGGGCTTTCTGGACAGGGTCAGGACACCGTCGAGGTTGATGGGGTTGAAGCATGGCAGGGGGATCTGAGAGAAAGCAGGCCAGGAGACCATAAGGTCCAGGCAGGCTGGAAGGGGTACCTCACCTCCATAGCAGGCTTATGGAGTGAAGTGGGATTCCAAGGTGAGGGTAGTGATGCCCTCATTCCCCCCTCCTTATCAATGCCAATTTCCAGGTCAATCAGAATAATTACTCCTCACACACACACCTGGTAGCTCTGCTCTTCTCTACCTCAACTCTTCTACCTGTCTCTTCCTTGGTCATACTTGTTCAGTTAAACTATCAACCCTGGCTAAATCTATCTCTCTACATACCCTGCTTTAAAAGATTACCACTAAACATTGTGGGAGAAAAACATGCACCATGCTGACTAGTCCCTCACCTTAAATTCATGACCAGCACCCTCAAAAGTGGGCCCTTCACCTGTCAGGCTGTCACACTCAATGCCCTAATTCCATATGCTCCTCACCAACACGTCTTACCTTCTCCTCCCCCACAAACCCCATTTATCTTCCTCCATCCTCACTCTCCACTCATGACCTCACTTCCTGTTTTACTGAAAACAAAAGGAAAGAAGAAAAAGAAACAAAGAGAATTTATACCACCACCCTACTCACTCACTAGCATCTATACGGCAGTGCTCTTGCTGTTTCTAAAACATTCACGTGCCAATCTCTATTTGCTAGATCTCCTTCTAGTGACCTGAGAACACTGCTCCACCGCTTGTTCCTCTCGCCTGTCAGTCTTCTGCAATCTACTGAAGATGCCCATCAATATTCAAACACACTACTTTCTCATCTTAAAAAAAAAAAAAAGGTCACACATCTGTTGACCCTCTTTCCCTTGTCGGCTTTTACCCCATTTCAGAGCTACCTGTACACTCTCTCAGTTCTTTTCTTCAGCCTTCTTAATTTGTTAAGATGAAACTTACACAGTCACTGTACAATTATTAAAACATTTCCATTTTCTCACACCCCCTGGGACTTTGCCCCTCCCACCCCCGAAAGTGCTCAGCCAGAGTACCCAGGACCCCCCTTCACACTCAGCCCAGGGCTCAGTCCCCTCTTACTCAAAGCAGCTAACTTGGCTGATCCTCCTCTGGCATTGGCTTTGCCTCCGGGGACCTCTAGCTTTCCTCCTACTGCGCTTACTCCTCCTCAGTACCCAGGGCAAAGTCCTTCAGCCTCTTTCTTCTCTTCTCTAGCAACACTTGCTCCCTTGGGGCTCTCACGGATTATTAAATTAGATCTAAATGCCAATAATCTACAGACTCATGTGTCCAACTCCCAACTGGGCATCTCTGTTTGGATGGCTCACAGTTTACATTCAAATCCTAAAATATAACCTCCTGATCGTCCACCCTCATCCTTTCCTAAATGATTTGACGGTATCTCTATCCTTGGTCTAAGTATCTTAGAGCAAATATCTCAATGCTATCCTGACTCCTTTCTCTTTTATGAGCAACATACAGTTCACTAGCAAATCTGGCTCTACCTTCACAATGTAACCAGAATCGATGTGTCCTGGCACAAGCCATTGTCACCTCTTGCCTGCACTCCTGTGGTAGCCTCCCCACAGGTCTACTTTTTGAAGCAATCTAAGGGATGCTTTCATTTTGTCCTTTTTTTTTTTAGGGCCACCTCGTGGCATATGGAAGTTCCCAGGCTAGGGGTTGAATTAGCTCTACAGCTGCGACCTACACCACAGCTCACGGCAACACCGAATCCTTAACCCACTAAGCGAGGCCAGAAATCAAACTCACATCCTCATGACTACTAGTCAGATTCTTTTCCGCTGTGCCACGATGGCAACTCCAGGGATGCTTTTAAACATAAATCAGACCATGTCAATCCTGCCTGAAATAGATACTCTTTTCTCTCAGAGTAAAAGCCAAAATCCTGAAAAGGGGCCCAATGAGAACAGTGTGCTGTGCCTCTGCCCGTCTGCCACCCCACTCCATCCTACCCCTCCCTGGACTCCTTTACTCACTGCTGACTGGCCACTCTGGCTCCCAACCATCTCTCAATGTGCCCAGCATCCTGCCTTACAGCCTCTGCTCATTATTTCCTCTACACGGAATACTGTTCCCTCAGATAGCTGGTTGGCAACTCCTCCACCTCCTCAAGTCTGGTCAAACGCCACCTTCCTAGGGAGGCCTACCCTGAACACAGGCTTATTTTCAGTCCTAACACTTTCTCACTGACCACCCAACTTCCCTTACCCGGCCTAACCTTCCACAGCATGTATTACCTGATCACATACACTATGACTTTCTGCCTACGACGTCGCCTGATGTGCCCCAGGTGCCCAGAACAGTATCTGGAGGAGGAGGTGCTCAGTAAGTATTTGTGGAATAAATGAGGACACAAGGGTTAGGAACAGAAAAGGGAGCCATGATTTTAGGACCTGCAGGTATATTAATTACTCTAGTCAAGTCAGAAATCAGCCTACGTTTTCAACTAAAGCAAGGGAAGAGATTCTGAGTTGACTAATAATTTTCTTGACAATTAAAATGAGTTAATTTGATATAAGCTAAGTAGTTTCCTAAAATAAAATGATCATTTTCTGTTCTCTGAGTAAAGAAGTGTCAGTGGTTGAGCGTTCTGAGAGAATATAGCTTTGTTCACTGGTTTTTGACACTCTGATAAATATACAGTCCGGTAAAAATCAGGACATTATAATACCAGAAGTTACCAAGTATCTATTTTCCATTTTAAAGTAGCCAAATGGAAATGATCTTTTGTTTTGTCTATACTGGCTGGACTGTACTTCTTCATAATGGTTACATTCAACCTTTGTGCTAGACTCTTAAATATACCTGAACATGGACCGCAATTTCTAACTCTGAGTACTTTTGGGTTTTAGGTTACTTATTTTTTTCTCACCCATCACTGGAATCAGTTCCAACTCATCCTGACCTAGATATAATTTATTCTCAGAAACCAATACAGAAGACAGTTTATTTGTTATCTCCTAGTTTTGTCTTTTAGTGTCCACTATGAATTTGCTCAACTGTTTAAACATTCTTTATTATCAAATGCATAGTTTCAAAAACTAAGAGAACTATACATCTGATATAATTATTAACATAATTACTACTAATAATGACACCTAGATTGTTTAAGGCCTATGATTACCACTTCCTATTTAAAAAGAATCACCAAAATGAACACTGCAATCACTTTCAGAAATGAATGACTAGTTTCTGCCAAAATACTGTTTGAAACACGTAACGTCAGTTATATCAATGACCTTATTTCCACTACAACCCTAGGACATTATATTTGCACCTACTGAAACTTTAAATATAATTTCTATTTAGGTCTTTATTATTCTAAAAACAAGTCTTGACTCTAAAAATTCAATTTTATAAAGAATACATCATTGGAAAGTTCAATTTATATCTCTTCTTCATTATAATGGCTACTCATTCAGAATTATTTACAAGTTCAGATCCTGATTGGGTATATAATGATGGTATACAGTCACAAAAACACAGTTAGAGGATGCTTACTATCTATATTTTTAAAATTCATATGTTCCTTAAGGAATTTTAGAAAATGTAGACTAGCAGAGAGAAGAAAAAACAAAATTAGAAAATGTCCTAATTTATTACAAAAATGCACTCAAGTCAGCTATTTGGGATTCAGAACCTATCTCTAGCACTTATTAGCTGTGTTACTTAAGCTTTCTTAGCTTTATCTCTGTGAAAAACACTGGAATAAGAATCTGAAATACTCTTCCCTCAAGTCTTTTCATAGCTTGCTTTCCTATTATTTATGGTCTCTGCTCAAATGGTAACTTCCAAGCAAGACCTTACTCTATTTTTCTTCCTAGTAGGTGTTATACATAGCATCTAAAATTATACCACTTATGTGCTCTTTGTCTCCCTCTTCTATCGGAACATAAACTCTAGGAGGGCAGACTATGCCTGTCTTGTTTATTGCTGTCTTCCCACTGGCTAGAGTAATGACTGGCCCAATGTAGGTGCTAATAAACATTTGCAGACTGATTTAATAATACCACCAAACTAGACGCGTCCTTGGGAAGATTAAATAAGGCAACATGTAAAGCCCATGACCCCAAATATGACATTCAATAAATAACAGCCATTATTTTAATTTTATTAGCATTTATTTCAATTACTATAGGATTAAAAGTACAAACTGCTGGGGAGTTCCCGTCATGGCTCAGTGGTTAACAAATCCGACTAGGAACCATGAGGTTGAGGGTTCGATCCCTGCCCTTGCTCAGTGGGTTAAGGATCCGGCGTTGCTGTGAGCTGTGATGTAGGTTGCAGACGCGGCTCGGATCCCGTGTTGCTGTGGCTCTGGCGTAGGCTGGCCGCTGTGGCTCCGAATGGACCCCTAGTCTGGAAACCTCCATAAACTGCAGGAGCGGCCCTAGAAAAAACAAAAAACAAAACAAAACAAAAAGTACAAACTGCCTACTTCAAGAGACATTGGTATTACAAACATCTGGTCCAAAGTGTGCTTCTTAAACTTTAGTGCACAACAGAATCACCTGAAGAGCTTGTTATTACACAGATTTCTGGCCCTCTTCCCAGAGATTCGGATTCGGTAGGTGTATGGCAAGGCCCCAGAATGTGCGCGTCTAACAACTTCCCAGATGAGAATGCTGCTGGTCTGGAGACTGCACTTTGAATAGCAAGTGTATGTGGCAAAAGATTTTTAAACACTGAGTTCCAATGTATCAAGAATTCTCTGTATCTTAATTAAATATTTGTGTATTCATGACACTTGTTCAAAAAACAATAAATGATGGAAGTAAATTTTACCATCTTTTGATTAAATTATTCCTTCATTCTTACACATTACTACATAAAATTACCATGTCCCTTAATTGTCACATCAACTGTATTTAATTATCAATTAACCCTTCTTGTTTGCCTAAGTTAAAAACTAAGTACAACACTGTTTTTCTAAAGAATTCATTCTTAGTTAAGGGATTACGGCCATAATCTCTGAAAAGGCAGAGAGAAGAAAGCTTTCCTTTCCTGTACCACAGAATTCTATGTCTATAACCTTCCTTTTTTTCTGAGGAAAGAATCATCAGATTCTTAAAGGGGCCTCTAACCACAAAAGAGTTAAGAACCAATGCACTGTGCTCTGCACATTTCAGCTGCTAGAACAAAGCTCCTTTGTTCTCAGTTTAAGTGAAAAGTCTTTCATTTTAAGTCAACAACCTATACAACCACAGAAAATACACTCTAAGCAACCTCAAAAAGTTTCTCAGGATCCTGGTGCAAGAGATAGAGCGTCCCTTAATGAAGAACCACCAATCTCTACTCCCTAATCCTGCATCTCTCCCTCTCCCACCCCCTCTCTGCTTAAAACCCACAAAGTTCCCACTTTTATTTTATTTTACTTTATTTTGGCTATGCCCATCGCATGAAGACATCCTGGGCCAGGGGTTGAACCCTCGCCACAGTAGCAACCTGAGCCACAGCAGTGACCACACCAGATCCTTAACCCACTGAGCCACCAGGGAACTCCTCCCACCTGTATTTCAGAAGACAGTTTTTCCAAATTCATAATTCCTAACTGACATTGCCTACATGCCTTTCAAGCTACCTATCACTGCATCTGAATTTTTGAAAGGAAAAAAAAAATGGAATAGTCAACAAACTGGCCATTTATATATTCATTTAAGCTTTTATTAAGAGCTCAAACAGCAGGTATTAAGGATATACTTAACTCAAATCTGCCTGTGGGAGCAGGTGAGTGGCATACCTTGGAGTAGGTGAGTTTTAAAGGATAGATCGCTGCTAGCCAGCCATATGAGAAGTTCCATGAGCAAGCAGCTGAACGGCAAAGGTGTGCATGCATGTCAGATGGTTGGGGAGGAGGCAGGCAGAAATCAGCTCAGTAGCTTTATATCCTGAGGGAAGCAGGGTACCTTTAGGAAATTTTGGGTCAGCTGAAGAATGAGTGATGAAGACAATGAGCTCTTAGAAATGATCACCATTGACACAGTTTGAGTGAGCTGCAGGTACTTTGGTGAGAAGGAATGAGAGCCTGAGCAAGAACGGTCACAGGGGATGGCAGTGAAGGGACAGACTGAGACAGCTTACAAGCAGAGACCCGACGGACTCCTGCCCTGTTCTGTTAGTGAGGGAAAGACAGTCAAGCATGGAGCGTACTTCTTAGATAACTGAGTGGTGGTACAACATCCATTCGCTTTTAGGTATGTTAAGTTCCAAGTGACTTCAGGATGTCTAAGTGGACATCCAGTGGGATTCTGAAGCTCAGAAGGACTATGCCAGAAATAAAGATTGGGGAGACATTAGCATAGGCAGAAGTCAGAAGAAATGAGTTCATATAAAAGAATATCCAAATATACCTGCAGAAATTTCTTCTTGGCTTATGAGTTTTGCTTGACAGTTTTAAGTTCCAAATTTACCTTTTTTTTTTTTTTTTTTTTAGGGCCACACCCATGGCATATGGAAGTTCCCAGGCTAGGGATCTAATCGGAGCTGTAGCCACTAGCCTGTACCACAGACACAGCAATGCCAATGTCTGCCAACTATACCACAGGTCACAGCAACACCGGATCTTTAACCCACTGAGCAAGGCCAGGGATCGAAGCTGCATCCTCATGGATGCTAGTTAGCTTTCACTGAGCCACGACGGGAACTCCCTCAAATTTATCTTATTACCACCCTGCTCCAATGGCTAGCAAAGTGCCCAGTATCTAATTATTTAAACAATTCAGTAATTATTTGTGTGAGCAAGTTTATTTCCTTAGGTTTAGGTTTAAAATTACCTCACTGACATGTAACCATGGTTAGTGTGGGTTTAGTTCATCTAGCATTAAGTGATTATTTAAAGAGAATAGTCCGTATTTTAAATTTTTACCTCATTGAGAAGTTTTATATCTTTTTATCGAATGTCCTTGGCTGGCTAAAGTGAACTGGTTTTAGTGGATGAGATATGAGCTTACTTAAAGGTGGGGGCTTTTAGAAGCCTTTTTCTTTTTCTGCAGCTACTTGTCAGGAGCGTGGGACAGCCTACAGGGCCACCTCTGCCTCACCTTTCCTTCTGACTGGCCTGCCCCCTTCTCTGCCTTCTACAGAACTGAGTGCTGTTAACACCAAGGCTGTGGCAATCAGACAGCCTGCTGCCATTCTGGCCTTTGCTCCTACATCCACATGGAAGCCAGGCAGTGTGAGCGCAAGAATTTCTCAATGGGAGAAGAATAGGGGAACAAGAACCTACCTGATCTGAGGAGGAGAGAGCGAGCTGAGTATTTACAGAGTATTCTGAAAGAGTGAAGTAAATTCCTTTATCCACATCAAAGGAGGGAGGGCCACTCATGACCCCGACCTTGCACTCCAACACACCTCTGCTGCAGCCACACCCAAGGGCTTCTGTCCCAGCCTGGGAAGGCCTGTGGCCCAAGGCTAAGGAAATTCAGAAAACACTCTGGGGTTCCTTTGCTGGCATTCCATTCTGGGCAATATCCTGACATATATATGCTATTACATCATTTTGTTTCATTATTTTCATCACACTTAACAGCATCCAAATTTATTTTATACATTCCCTAGCTTGATATTCTTTCTTCGCTTGACCAGAGAAGTCCAAAGGGACTGGGCCCCAAAGTCTGATTTTGCTTACCAGTAATAAAGATCCATTTATATGTTTCAAACTTGAATAGTAAGAACAACATTTTTATATTTTATTATGAGTTTTCATAATAAGAACTAATGTTTACCCCTTCTTTCCTTACAGTATCATAAAACTGTAGTCTATGTACAAAGTTATTTTAATAAGATATTCTTTTTATATGCCAAAGTCAAGATGGAAAAAATCATGGGGCACCTCTCTATCACTTAACACTTCTCCCTTTCCTCATGCCCCATTTGGCCATCTTCTCTACCAGACACTGATCCCAATCACAGTGCCATCACAACTCTTCCACTTTATATCTAAACCAGGGAGACACAAAGACTCAACCAATGACTGAGGAACACTGATTTGCAGTACTATTTATTCTATCAATACAAATCAGAGGCTATTTTGCAACTGCAACAGGTTTTTGGTTTGTCTGTTTTTGCCTATAAGCTCCAACACAAATACAAGCCAAAAAAATACACAAAAATCCAAGGACCAGAAAGAGCATAGGGATTAGTACTACAGAATCCTCTATAGACACAGGGTTGAATCCCTCACTCTTTCCTCTTTTACTCTACTGTTCTGTGTTCTCTGTGGATGATAAAGGTCACATTTGTGATTTACACTGTCTTTTAATTACATTTCTGCCATGTGCTATGCACATTCTCAGTAAAGGTATGTGCATTTCTCAGTAAAGGGGCCTGATGACTGCCAAGGGATTTTTTAGGCCAGAATTGACTTGAGCAGTTAAACTGTTGCCTACCCATTTAAACCTTAAATTGCTGTTGCAAACATAATCATTGCTTATAAATTGATTTTTTTTCTTTTTTTTTTGTTTGTTTTTCAGGGCGGCACCTGTGGCATATTGAAGTGCCTGGGCTAGGAGTCTGCCAGCCTATACCACAGCCACATGGGATCTGAGCCACTTCTGCAACTTCCACCACAGCTCACAGCAACAAGGGATACTTAACCCCCTAAGGGAGGCCAGGGATCAAACCTGCATCCTCATGGATACTAGTCAGATTCCTTACCCCTGAGCCACCATGGGAACTCCCAAACTGATTAATTTCTAGAATCTTTTATTTTTTCCTTCAAAAGAGTGGCATTCAAACCAGGATTTCATTCTCTCCCCCAAATTTTTCTTTCAGAAGAACAGATATAAAATCTGTATTATATAGGTAGAAATGGAGCATTTGTGGTTTCTTCTTATCTTCCAGAGTTGGCAGTTTTTGCTGGAGAAATCCAAATATAAAAACAATGCACTAGGCATTAAACTAGAGCTTACTGGAATTACTTTCATTGAAATAGGAGAATAAATTCACACTGGCAAAAACACAAAAGGTATGCGAAATCCTGGCCCAACTGGCTATAAAAATGTCCTTCCTCTATTGACAGGACAGGTGAAAAAGAAACTTGTTAGGAGTTCCACAGACATAATCATATTAAAACAGTGAGTCTCAAACTTGTGAATGAATGCTTCAGAATCGCCCAGAGGGCTTGTTAAACAGATGGCTGGGCCCACTCCTGGAATGCCTGTTTCAGTAATTCTGGGGTAAGGTCTGATAATTTGCATTTCGAACAAGTTCCCAGGTGATGCTGAGGCTGCTAGAGTACAAGGCAAGTCCTACAGATCTACTGTACAGAACAGTGCCTATAGTTAACAATACTGTGTTGTATACTTTAAAATGCGCTCACTGAGACAGATTTTATAATATTATTATTATTATACTGTAATAATAAGAGGATGGAAGAAAACTTTTGGAGGTGAAGACACGTTTATGACATTGATGTGGTGATGATTTCATGGGTGTATACTTGTCTCTAAACTCATCAAGTTATATACATTAAATATGTACAGCTTTTTATGACAACCATAACTCAATAAAGTGGTTTAAAAAACCCACAATGAATTAAAGTATGAATACCCTAAAAAATCTCTGAGCATGTTCATTCTTTCAGTAATTATTTTTTTGGCCATGCCTGTAGCATGTGGAAGTTCCCAGGCCAGAGATGGGACCCACACCATAGCAGTGACTTGAGCCATAGCAGTGACAATACCAGATCCTTAACCCACTGAGCCACCAGGGAACTCCTCAATATAATTTTCAAAAATCAAAAACCTCAGATAGTTCACTTTAAAAAAAAAACCCATAACTCAGAGTTCCCATTGTGGCTCAGTGAGTTAAGGACCCAGATTGCCTCTGTGAGGATGTGGGTTCAATCCCAGAACTCGCTCAGTGGATTAAGGATGTGACATTGTCACAAGCTGTGGCACAATTTTCAGATGCGGCTTGGATCCTATCTTGCGATGGCTGTGGTACAGGCCTGCAGCTGCAGTTCCAACATGACTCCTAGCTTGGGAACTTCATATGCCACAGGTTTAGCAGGAAAAAGAAAAAAAAAATTTTTTAAAAACCTATAACTGGAGTTCCCTGGTGGCCTAGGCATTAAGGATCCAGTGTTGTCATTGCTGTGGCTCAGGTCACTGTTGTGGCACGGGTTCTATCCCTGGCCCAGAAACTTCCACATGCCACAAATACAGCTAAACAAAACCAATAAGCAATAAACACTTATGATCTTTAGAACATTTTACAATCATAGAAAAGTCAACTATTACGATTAAAAAAAACCAAGAAACATTTATACCACTAGTATCCCAACAAATTCAACTCTGAAAGTAAATTCAAAGTTAATTCTTAGGCTACTTACTATTTCACAAGTTACAATCCAGGGAGGGGGAGGAATGTGGTAGTTTTAAAAGAACAAGTGTAACCCAAAACTTCTGATGGGTTGATGACCAAAAAAAAAAAAAAATACTTACAAGTATGGAGGCATTCCGTCACTGTAGTTGGCTTGATCAGATACCCTTTACAGATATAGCAGGTGATGTATGGATTGAAATCTTTTACCAAGTGTTTCCTTTGGGTAGCCATTCGTGGTTAGGTAGGACGGGCTCTAGCAGTTCAGGCAAAGAGGGTTATTAAGTGGATGAAAGTCTAATCCCAGGAACTGGTGTGGAGTTCCCAACTGGATGTCCCAAGGCATGAGAACCAACATCCAGACTTCTTAGGAGATCGCTGGTCATCACTCTTTTTGGTGGTTCTGCTTTCCCATATCTTCTTCCACGATAACTTTTTTAAAAAATGAGAGAAGGCATCAAATTCCTCATACTGTAATAACATTATTATATTAGCAGCAAGTGTTACATGCTCCAAATTGAGTGAACAGTGTTTCCCTCATTGTAGCATTAATTTACAAATCTGCTATGCTTAATTCAGAATAATGATAAATCTATCCAATCCTGAGGCCTCAACTATCACCTCGATACAATGACACCTTAGGCTATTAACTCCTGCTTTGGTATCTTTACCTCTTCAGTAACCTATTTTAACTATCTGCTAGACTGTTCTTTTAGGAGTTCCTGCCAACACAAGCTAAAAGATTCAAAATTGAAGTCTATTATCCTTCCTGTTTCCATTTTGTACTCCACACCCAGTCAGTAATCAAATCAAACTGATGTTCTTTTCCATTCCATCCAGTTACCCTACTTGACTACTGCCTTTCTATCTGCAGCTCAACTTAGTCTACCAAGTTTATTTCATTCTGTTAGATTTGGATCCTCTTCTCAAAGAATGTCAGTGTCTCCTCTTTACTCTGAAACAGGAAGGCGTTTAAATTTCTTACCTTGTCATATAACCCTCCAGAGGCTGACCTTAACATACCCTTCAACAAACATGCAAACTGAAAGGACTGGTCTCGCCATAGTCCATTCTGCAGGTTCTATGCTCTCCATCTGACAAGCCCCCCTCCTCTCCTCTATCTAGGGCCTACCTATTATTCTTCCTATTCTTTTTTTGGTCTTTTTAGGGCCACACACGTGGCATATGGAAGTTCCCAGGCTAGGGGTAAAATCAGAGATACAGCTGCTGGCCTACACCACAGCCAGAGCCAAGCCACATCTGCGACCTATACCACAGCTCAAGGCAATGCCGGATACTAACCCCACTGAGCGAGGCCAGGGATCAAATCCACGTCCTCCTGGATACTGGTCAGGTTCGTTACTGCTGAGCCACAACGGGAACTCCCGAGAACCTACCTATGCTTCAAAATATTTTTCCAAAGCTAGCCTCAGTGTAATCTTGCCCTGGTTTTTTACACCTTACTTCTCTCATATTTTCCCTTGTATTTTGATTTAGTTACATTCATTCTTTATCTCTTCTATTACACTGCAAAATCTTTAATGGAAACCAGTCACAATTAGCAAATGTTACCTGGGCAATGCTACATATCTTCCCTAAGCCTCAGGGTTTTTTAAACTGAAAAATGAAAACAAGAATGCCAGCCTCCTCCAGCGATGACAATTAAATGAGACAATATATATAAAGCTAGTACACTGTAAAAGTTTAGTATCATTAACTTTTTCTTCCCAGAAACGTTTAGTATGACTTACCCATATGGTTACTTTAAAAAAAAAGAAAAGTTTTAAAGGTTTCTTACAACAAACGTGTCCTCTGAGAAAACACAACACGAAAAAAGATGTTGATCTCCTGAGATAATTCAATAAACAAAAACTTTTCTAACTTAGATGTTAACTCATAGGTAAGTGTAAAGCAACCAGAGAGGTAAAACACATCATTCCATCTTCCATCGACAGACACATCGTCATTGAGAAAGTGAACGGAATAGGTTCTGCAAGTAATCATCCTACCCGCTCAGGATATCGTGTCGATGGTGTAACAGAAGAGAACATAATTATCAATTAGGGGGTCTGAGTGCTGATCCTGAGCCCTATATGACCTTCAGCAAGGCACTTAATATCCGTGCCTGGGTCCCAGCTTCCTCCTCTATATTCTGGTATTAACTGCCCTGCCTTTCCCACAGGTTTGCCACAAAGCTCCAAAGTCTGAAAAAGTCCACTGAAGGAGAAGATGCCCGGTCCCCATCTGGGGTGGCATTAGATCCTAAGCCATAGAGCCTCGTCACCAGGGCGGTTAAAGGAAGCCAAGTACTTGCAGGGGCGGGGCGGGGGCAGGAGGGAACTTTTCCGCGTCCCCCGGACCGACCGGGTAGTAGCATGGCTCTGGGCGGTCCGAGCCCCAGCCGCCCCGCCCGCCTGGCAGGTGCGCGGGCCCGGGCCCGGCCTGCGCCAGAGAGGACGCGCTGCCTCTCCCCGAGCTGGCCGCCCGCCGCCCTCTCCGCCCCCGAGCGCACCGCGCGACTTCGAAGCCCCCAGACCCCGGCCGGCCACCCCTGACCCCAACCGGGAAGGGCTCTCCTGGCTCCAGGCGGGGCCCGCCAGGGCAGGTGCCCGGAGCTGCCGCTCAGGCTCAGGGAACAAACTTGGGCGGGGAGCGAGGGGGCGGCCGGGGTCCTGGCCCCTCTGCCGCTATCCCGCCCGCCGGGTACCTACCCCGCGGCCGCCGCTGCCGTCGCTCCGCGCCCGCCAACGCGCCGGCCTCAGAGGGAAGGAAAGTGAAAGAGAAACAGGGCCCGCCGCGGCGTGGCCGGTCCCGGCGCCCCGTCCGCCCTCCCCCTGCAGGCGGGAGCGCGCCGGCTCCGCGGGGCCACTCGGCTCGGGCCCGATAGGGCGCGGCGGGCCTCGGGGCCCAGGGCGGGTGCCGCCTCCAAGGGCAACTCCACCCCCTTCCAACCGCCGGCGCCGCCGGCCGGCCCCGCCCCCGTCACGCCCCCCGCCACCACGCCCGCAGGCCACGCCCGCCGGCCCCGCGCTCCTCGCAGGTGCCGCGGGCGCCCCGCCCGCCCTGCTGGCCTAGCTCCAGGGCGACTGTAAGCTCTGGCCAAATTTTACCTCGGTTCTTCTCCTCACCACCAACCCTCCCGATTGTTTTCATCATAACAATGCCTGGCATATTTTCCCTGGCGGGTTTACAAGCAATGGTCAGTGCTGAGAATGAGTCACCCCATGAAACTGTCTACTCAGCTGTATCTTCCCCACGCCAGTCCCCCAAGGGCCGGGCAGGAAGACCGCTTGATTAGCACCTTAAGAATCACCAAAGGGAATTCTCCTTGTGGCTCAGCGGTTAAGACAAGACTGGTATCCATGAGATGCATACGGTTAGCTCCCTGGCCTCAGTGGGTTAAGGATCCTGCTTGCCCTGAGATGTGGTGTAGGTCACAGATGATGCTCGGATCCCTACTGTGGCTGTGGTGTAGGCCGGCAGCTGCAGCTCCGATTGGACCTCCGGCTTGGGGAATTTCCGTATGCAGCAGGTGTGCCAATAAAGACAAAAAAAAAAAAAAAAGGAATCACTAAGGAACTTGTTACTGTGGGGTGGGTCTGGAGATCAGGATCTGTAACCAAACAGGAGAGCCGTGGGGGTGGGGTTGTTAGAGGAAATGTAAAGAATTATTAGTGTTTGTAAGGTTCAAACAAGCAAAAAATCCCAGTTTTCTTTCTAGAGGACTTTGAGAAGGACAAGAGGCCATTCATTGCAAAACATTTATTCAAAAGCATACATTAACGGATTCCTCAAAGTCTTTCAATCCTAATATACTGCATTCCACAATCTTACAAATTTCTACGACAACCACTATTTTCCTAACATAAATTAGACCTGGTTCTTTGCTGCTTAAAAGATTGCAATCCAGTAATCCTGAAAGAGCAGGCAGATCAGTGTGGTCTCCACCAGTCAAACAAAAGTTCAAAAGAATATCCCGAAGGTTATCTGCCAAGGGCAACTTTCAATCTTTAGTGTTAAAAGGAGAAAAAGGTGCTGCAATTACATCATCTTTGTTTCTGGAGAAGTGTGAGCAGTGATAGCGAGCAAGTTGACAGTAATGGAGAGAGGGTGGGGGAAAATTAATGCAAAGTATTTGCTTCATCTCCAGTTGAGTCACCTTACTTACTACCAGAGTGGAGATGGCTCTAGTGGCAAACTAATGAACACAATGCCCACTGGTCTAGCAGAGTCTAAGTATTCCAAGATCTACTTCAAGTTTAAAATACACTAAGAGGTAGATAAGGCAGATTTAAAAATATCCAATTTATAATAAACTTACGTAGAGTGGACATAACATTTAAAAATTACCAATTTTTAACAACCTAGCAGGGGCAATACATTTTCTGAAAGTTTTCAATGACTGCATTGTCACAGTCCTTATAAGAACCATTTTGCAAAAGCATACATGCCAATTTCCAAGCTGGGATCAACTTCAATAAGTCCCAGCAATCGCAACGAGCAAAAAAAAACTAACTAGTCAGGTAAATGACTTTTTTTTTTTTTTTTTTTTTTTGGCCGAATTTGCGGTATGTGGAAATTCCCAGGTCGGGAACTGAACCTGCACCACAACAGCTACCCCAGCCACTGCAGTGACAACACTGGATCCTTAACCCACTGCACCGCAGTGGAACTCCTAAAATGACTTTATAGCTGAAGGATTGCTCTCCAGATCTTTCATCTTGGAAACTAAACATATTAACATGTGAAAAGTCACCCTATTTCTAGTGCATTTAAAATATGTGATGGAAGATATTATTGTATATCCTTAAAATATATACACTATGACTTGGTATGTTCCTAATTTGCATCTGAAGTTATTGTAAGTATATTTTTAAAGAATAACACTTAATGAAGTCCAGGGGCCTTAAGTGTGATTGGTAATCTACACTAAATGGAGTTAGATAGCATCCCCTGGGGAAATGAGCTTAAGGCTGGGTATTAGGCGAATTTACATTAGCAATGCTGAGAGGGGTCACAAATATGCCACAAAGCACTATCTGAAGATAGATGTGGAGGTGGGGTTGCCATAATGAAACTGTAAATGGGAGACTTGGAAGCAAGGAAAGACAGCTTTTGTAAGAAAATCTGTGCTTTGTGTCTCGAGAGGCAGCATGGTTTGCAGAAAAGTGTTCAGTAGTTTCTCCTTTCCCCTCTTCAGCTACCACCCACCTTTCCTATGCCAAGGAAAAAACGCACACACGCACAAGAAAATCAAAACAGACAAAGAACTCAAACGCTTGTCTGGGTAAAAATATAATAAAAGTTATGGCAAGAGGGAATGTTACAAAGGGGCAAGTTTCCTGACTTAGGTGTAGGTTCTAAGGATTTAAACATAGGACCATTAGCTGCTGGGTTGTGTCTCTTCCTTTGGGACTGCTTTTCAGTAACTCAACCCTTCCTCCCTTGGTTCTGACTGTGGCAACTAGAACAAACCATAGTAGCCTCAGTATGAGGGGGTGGCTCTGATAACAAATTAAAAAAAACAATGGGACCCTCAAGTGAACAAAGGCCTAGGAGCAACTGGATATATGGAACCAGGAAAAAGAAAAGGCAGATAAAAGAATCATAGCTGAAATTCCCCTTATCACTAATCTACTTGGGCGTTCTCATTTTACAGATGTAGAAACCCAGATTCTGAGAATTTAAGGGCAGTTAGGTAAGAAAAAGATTAACTTAGAAGAAAATAAAGGAACAAAGGGAGGGAAGAATAAATGAAGGGAGGGAAGGAAGTAACAGACTAGAGAGTATTTGGGAGTGAATTGGATGCTGGTGATTTCCTACCAAAGCAGCATAACCCAGAGTTCCCAGTGTGGCTCAGTGGTTAACGAAATCCGACTAGGAACCATGAGGTCGAGGGTTTGATCCCTGGCCTTGCTCAGTGGGTTAAGGATCTGGCGTTGCCGTGAGCTGTGGTGTAGGTTGCAGATGCCGCTCAGATCCTGCGTTGCTGTGGCTCTGGCATAACCCCAAAGTGATGACGTGCTTCACTCTCTCGTTATGAGACTGAGGTGCTGCCTACTGAACTAAGGAGGTAACTTCATTTGATCATTGATCCAGACTTTTCCAACGTACCACATATGGCTCTTGACAACCCCTGGAACTGCTTGGAGCTATCTGCATACCTGAAAATCTTCTCATTATTTTACAACTTATGCTTAGATTTTTATTTCAGTTAAGGCTGGACAAAAGACGGGTAATTATGTACTGAGAAGTTCACATTCCTTCCTTGCCTAATAAATATATCATCAATGAACAGATGTTTAACAGGATAAGAGGTGTATCTTGGAGTTCCTGTTGTGGCTCAGCGGTAACAAACCCAACTAGTATCCATGAGGACATGGGTTCAATCCTTGGCCTCACTCAGTGGGTTAAGGATCTGGCTTTACCCATGCTCCGATTCAACCCCTCGCCTGGGAATTTCCATATGCTATGGGCGTGGCCCTAAAAAGACAACAACGACAACAACAAAAAAATAGGGTTATATCTTTACATTTCCCTGAAAGATCAAAAAATAGTTATATCTTTACATTTCCCTAAAATATTAAAATAAAAAATATTTATTAAATATTAAAAATATCTATCTCTAACATAAAACTACCTGCTGTAATCTAAAAGTCTTCTACAGTGATTTTAGAAAATATTAAAATTTAAAGTGTCCTACTGGGCCCAAATGTATTTACTTTATGGCCATGGACACAGCTCAAAATCTATGACTGCCCAAAATCAACGATGGAGGAGTGGGAGGGAACCGAAAACCAAAGGACTTCCAATCACCCTTGACCAGGTGTCTTTTTCTCTTAATGCAGCCCTCCGTTGTAATCAATAATTCTCAAGGACTCTCTCTGCTAAATGTCCCTTGAATCCTTCCACTTAACCCACCCTGGTTTACCATCATCTCTACCCCCCATTACTTCAATGAACTCTTAAGCCGTCTCCCTAACAGCTCTTCTCTGCCAAACCCTTCTCTGCAGCACAGCCAGAGCACCCTAACGGAAAATTTGATCATACTGCTCCCTGGCTTGAAAAACCCCTGTTCTTAAGATAAAGCCCAAATGCTTAATAAGCCCATCCCAGACTCCCAGGCACCTTTATAGCCTCTCTATTAAACTCCATGCTGCAAACGTAATGAACCTTTTTACCTTCTCACTAGAGAGATGGGTGTTCTTTCAAATGAGCATTCTGTCCCAGTCCCATCCCAATCCTCTCCTCACCCTTGCTAAATCTGCCCAGCACTTATTTATCCTTCAGGTATCCAATGATCTCAAAGGCCACCTTTTCAGGCAGCTCAACGTAGCTGAGGCGCCTCCTTGATATACATACACCATTTATATGTAAAATGACTCATATTTATTCTCTCAAGTCCCACATTACACCGTCTTGGATTATCTGGTTTAGTTGTCTGAACCTCCTGCTAGCGTGGAAGCCCAATGGATCCAGCACTTGACCGCTTCCTTGGCAGAGTGGATGGCAAAGGCAATCATTCAAATAAATATTAACTGAAAAAGTGAGTAATTTCACACACTCTGAGACATGTTCTGTGTATTTTTCCTTGAGTTTCTTCTCGGAGGGATCCTTACAAAGGGTATGTTAAGGCATAATTCCTGCCCTTGAGGACTACTAATTAAAATCACACCAGGGAGTAAACTCTTATCCATAAGAAACAATTATGGAGAAATACACCAAATTTATTAACAACGTGCTAAATGGAAGAGGGCCAATGACAAAAACTCTAATTGAAAGAAGACATACTATGGGTGGTCAAGAAATTAGCCCTACACACTTAAGACTACCAGTCACAAAGACCTCAAAGCAAAATACCAAAAGCTATGGATATGGAAAATAAATAGGAATGCCAGAAAAAAAGAGAGAAATTAAGTCAAAATACTAAAAGTGAGTACAGATAAACAACATCAGGAATAGAGGTAAGATTAGTCTGCAACTAGTCTGTGCAAGACTGCAACTAGCTAAATATTTTAAAGTGCTTTAGGTATATAATGTAAAGTGACAGGCCAACCAAATTTTCTTTTCTCTGAGAGGGAGAAAAAAGTAGCTGCATTTTCTTTACTGAAATGTTAACCATTGGCTGTAAAAAGTTCTAGTTATACTGGAAGAACAAAGACTATAACTAAAATGGGTGCAGACTATACGGGAAAATAGGATTTACACCCCCTCCCCCAACTCATCAGGGCTACCATATTTTAAAACATCAGTATGGAACCACAACTGTCATGCTGAGAGATCAGATTCAATTCCTGAGAATCATAAATGGACAAAAGACTTAAATGCATCAACTGAGACTATCCCGTCAAGTCTGAATGTAGATGATTCTAAATTAGGAGTGATTATAGAAAAGTTTAAAAAAGGTTCTGACCAAAGAAAGGTAGGAAATTCAATTGGAGCAAACTGAGTGACATTAACAAACAGCAGAGAAAAGCAGGTACATGACTTGAAAAAGTCCTAATTCTACAGGAAGATGTGGTTGAGAAAAAAGGATGCTGCATCCAGAGTCAAGAGAGCCTGGTTTTTACTCAAGGCAAGTTACTTAACTTCCCTTGGCTTTATTTTCTTGCTGTGAAAATTAAGACTAATATTATTATCTTAATCATTGGTCTTCAGGGAAGATTTTCTTTACATATTTGTGCATTGTTGCAATGAGCATATCTAAGATTAAACAAGTGAAAAATGCTTTTTTAAATTTTTTAAGAAAAATTTTTAAAAAAGATTAAATAAGTGAAAAATGTTTTTTAAAAATTTTTTTAAAATGTTCATAAACTTGTAAAGGACCACAAAAATATAAAATGTAAGTAAGAATTCTGTGGACCACCAGCAGTGGAATGGTACCCTGTCCCACCTAGCAGAGGTCCTGATATTAAGATACTTCCAAAGAATGTCCGTAGAATAAATGAGACACGCCCAGCAAGGCAATGGAACCAGAACACAGAATAAATAGAGTAAGGCATGCAACGCTCAGAGAGCATTCCTTCCTCTTCATATTTGCCACACAATTTTTAAAAAGAAGATGGGGAAACCTAAATATTTCACTGAGCAATTCAAAGTTGTACAAAGAAGGAGTTCCTGTCGTGGCTCAGCAGAAATGAATCTGACTAGTATCCACGAGTATCCTCAGGTTTGATCCTTGGCCTCAATCAGTGGGTTAAGGATTCAGCGCTGCCTTGAGCTGTGGTGTAGGTCGCAGACGTGGCCCTGATCCCGCCTTGCTATGACTGGCATAGGCCAGCAGCTGGAGCTCTGATTCGACCCCAAGCCTGGTAACTTTCACATGCCAAGGGTGTTGCCCTAAAAAGACAAAAATGAAAACAAAAAAACCAAAACAAACTATTTCCACAAAAATGGTTAATAATCTGGGTTAGTTCAACCTTGTAGAAGAGGTATGTTAAATCTTTATTTACTCCCCCTCAAATGAAGGGGTAGCAGAAAATGTTTTGCATTAAAATGCAAATTCTCCAGGCCGGGTCCTAACTAAGCCCTCAGGAGCCACCTCTTGACCTATGTGATCTCAGTTCACCAGGATTAGAAGGGCTCTTCTTCCACAGGCAGGGAGATCATCAGCCAGAGAGGGACATGAGGCTCTAGTATGAGTTCACACTTTAGCAGGGTATTTAACTGTAACACTTTGCTGGCTGGGAAGCTGGGGGAGCCAGCGGGAGGAAAAAAAGCAAATCTGATAGAGGAGGGGGCCAAACCACCAAAGATAATCTCTCTCCTGCTTTACCATTCCATCTCGGACCCAAACCAAAAAAAAAAAAAAAACCCACAAAAATCTCTTTTGAAAACAAGCAAATAATTGTCTTCATACTGTCTTCAACTATTCCAAGATTTAATAACTAAGACATGGATTAATTTTGGTCCAGATTTGCAGAAAAGCTAAGAGGAAATTGACCCAAATTAAAGCGGGGGGGGGGGGGGGGATGGGAAAGATTAGCTATAGTATAAAATAGCCTTAATTCCTGGCCTTCAGGGAGATAAACCCTACAACAGAAATTGTGATCACTTGTTCTTGACAGTTCAAGGAGAGAGAATGTATCTTAGGCAGTTTCTTCATCTCTGGTGAAAGAGGTTCTCCCAAATGATTGGAAAAACTCCTGCAAGTCAAACCTTCCTTTGATACCTTCTTGTTGACAAGTTGAACAAAGCATAAGCTGCTTCAAACCATCTTAGGAGTTCCCATTGTGGCTCAGCATATTAAGAACTCGACACAGTGTCAGTGGGGATGAGGGTTTGATCCTTGGCCATGCTCAGTGGGTTGAAGATCCGGCATTGCCACAAGCTGTGGCAGAGGTCACAGATGAAACTGGGATCTGGTATGGCTGTAGCTGTGGCATAGGCCAGCAGCTGCAGCTCCAATTTATTTGACCCCCCCTAGCCTGGGAGCTTCCATATGCTGCAGGTGTGGCCATTAAAAAAAAAAAAAGAAAAAGAAAAAAAAAGTGTCTTAGATTAGATGATGAATGAGAATGGCCGCATAGAAAATAGTTAACAGAGCATAAACTCTATGAGAGCCAGGACTTTTACTGCTGTATCCTTTGAATTGAGTCTAAAACATAATAGGCTCTTATTAAATATTTGTTGAATGAAGGAATGAATAAATAAATGGACAAACAAATTCTGACTCTACAGCCAACTGCCCATATTCAAATTCTGGCACAATCTCTCACTAGCTCCGTATTCTAGGGCAAAGAACTATTTTCTGTCTCAGTTTTCTCCCTAATTAAGTGAATAAAATGAAAATACCTATCGGAGAGGAGTTTTTATGAAGATAATATATGAGATAATACAAGTAAGGTACTTAGTACATAGTAAACAAACACATGCTTGCTGAATTACTTTTAAGAATTTCTTATCTGGACAAAAACAATAAAGAAACAGGACATAATTTAAGGCCCAATGATAAACAAATACTTAGAACAAATGCCTTTGTATAATTCACTTGCTTTCAGGATATACATAGAGGTAATGAACAGTTAGTCTTCCAGGTGCCCTCCCTCCTCCTACAAGAACTTTAAAATGTGTTAGTGTGTAAAATACAAAAATCATGGCTTAAATTACTCATCAGGATGAAATCAAGAAATAGGATGTACCCAGCAGCATAAAAGAGTTTTATGAACATTTAAAACTCCAACTGAATGACCTGGGTATAATAGTCTCAGGAAGATAGAACCGAAATACGATATATTTAGTAAACTAAAACACTTATGTTCTACTCTGGCTAGAACAACTGTATATAAAGAGAAAAATAATGAGTAATGAGGAGCACAGAAAAGGAAGTGCAAGGGGCAAGATGTGGGCAGTGGGGAGGCAGCACCCTCTAGGACAGGGAGACACTGAATTTGCCAAATTCTGAAGTAGAAGTATCCTACCCAGGAGTGGTCCATGAGACCTCAATGACCATCCTTGGCTCTGATTCCAGTGCCCACAGTTACATCCCTTTTTTTTTTCAGGGCCACACCTGGCGCATGTGGAAGTTCCCAGGCTAGTGGTCGAATAGGAGCTACAGCTGCTGGCCTACACCACAGCCACAGCAACATGGGATCTGACCTGTACCTATGACCTACACCACAGCTCACAGCAATGCCGGATCCCTGATGCAGTGAGTGAGGCCAGGGATCGAACCCACATTCTCATGAATATTAGCTGGATTCATTTCCACTTCACCGCAACGGGAACTCCTCACCAAGTTACTTTCTGAGTATCAATTTGAGTTCTTTTCCACCAAAATATTGGAACCAAATACTTGATCTGCAAAATTAATATTTTGTGACTATGCCACTGTTCATTTTAAGATCTTCTTTTTCTACTTTAACTAATATCATGACACTGTGGCATATTCTTCAAAGAAGAATATGAAAGTGTGCCAATTGAGAGCTGAGGACATAAGGAAAGTTGATCAGCTTACCCTGGGCCAAGACAAGTGGTGAATTAGTCAGGGACAAGGCTAGGATTTTCCAGGGTTTTTTTTGGGGGGGGCCGCACCCACGGCATATGGAGGTTCCCAAGCCAGGGGTCAAATGGAAGCTGCAGCTGCCGGCCTACGCCAGAGCCACAGCAACGCCAGATCTGAGCCACATCTGCGACCTACACCACAGCTCATGGTAACGCCGGATTCTTGACCCCCTGAGTGAGGTCAGGGATCGAACCCGCAATGGTTCTTAGATTCGTTTCTGCTGCGCCACAACCGGAACTCTGGATTTTCCTGTTCCTTCCTTCTGAAAGGAAGCACATTTCCTTCAATTAAAAAGTTATAGACAAGCTAGTCACAAATATTGTATTATTCCCCTTATAAGAAGTAGCTAGAGTAGTCAAATGCATAGAGTCAGAAAGATGAAGGGGGGTGACCAGGGACTGGGAGCATTGGGTGGGGATGAGAATGAAGACTTATTGTTAAATGAGTACAGAGTTTCAGTTTGGGAAGATGAAAAATTTCCAGAGATAGATGGTAGTAATGGCAGAACAATAATACGAATGTGCTTAATGCCACTGAACTGTACACATAAAAAAAGGTTAAGTGGTAAAATTTGCATTACATTTATTTTATCACAGTACAAAAAAAAAGTTATGAGGGGAAAAATCTTATTAAAAAAGGGAAAGGAAATCACCAGCAAACAGTAAGACCCTTGGCAACTCACTTTATGAGCCTTGATCTGCCCATCTATAAACCCGCTTTAGACTTGAGATATTTCATCTCTAATGGGCCTTGAAGATCTTCAATTACACGGTTGTACAATTTGGAATCATCACCTAGAGCGAATTGTATCTATAATGGGTTAAGTGGGAGCATTTTAAGCTTTGTGGGCCATATGATTTCTGTCACAACCACGCAGCTCTGCCCATATAGGG
Organism: Sus scrofa; assembly: GCF_054392235.1. Taxonomy (NCBI): domain Eukaryota; kingdom Metazoa; phylum Chordata; class Mammalia; order Artiodactyla; family Suidae; genus Sus; species Sus scrofa. The sequence goes on along the minus strand of NC_139396.1, from coordinate 125,085,936 downwards.
CAAAACCTGCCAAAGACAGTAGGTAAACAAATGGATGTAGTTGTGTTCCCATAAAACTTTATTTAAGAAACAGGCAGTGAGCCATATTTGGTCCTTGGGCTGTAGTTGGCCAGCTCCTGACCTAGAGAATATCTCTGTGGACATGCATAGATGACAGCAATTAAAAACTTCCCTGTGGGGTGAGGAGTCGGGGAGGGAAGGATTGAGAGTTTAGAGTTAGCAGATGCAAACTAATATACACAGGGCGGGTAAACAAGGTCCTACTCAACAGCACAAGGAACTATATTCAATATCCTATGATCAACCAGAATGGAAAAGAATATGAAAAAGAATGTATATGTATATATAACTGAATCGCTCTGCTTGTACACCAGAATTAACACAACACTATAAATCAACTATAGTTCAATAACATTGTTTAAAGAAGAAATTAAAAAAAAAACCTCTCCCCTGTATACCAGGGTTGAGAACTTATACAATTGCAATAAGCTTTTGATGACTGGTCTCAGAAGAAGCTTTGATTGACAGGGCAGTGAGAATTCACCATCCTAGCTCCTTTATCCTTTGAAGGACAACATCTACAACAAGAGAGGGCACATTTGGAATAAGGATACTGTGGCTACGGGAACTAGATCTGGCCTCCGAAGAAGGAAGGACACTTTTATTTCTAAGATGGCAAACAAAGGAATTTACACAGCCCAAGTGTTAATGATATTCTCCTCTTCCAGCTTTTTAGATGACTGCTACACATCAACCACGAAGACTCTGGGAACAGGGGAAAAGAGTTTCAATGTACTTTTCACACATGTCATCAAGACTGAGAACCATTCGCTTACCTATACTCTTGAATTACAAAAGGGGAGGCTTTGACATTAGAGAGTGGGAATGCTGGCATTTTAATTTACTAAATTAAGAAAAGTCCAAAAAAGAGAGGTAATCACATAAATAAATTCACTCATGCTTCTAAAAGGTAAGTTTTGTCAAGCATTGTCCTTGATTTGAACAACTTACAATGACATTTCACTTCCTAAAAATTTAGGAGGATGATACTTAGCACAAATACTGCCAAGGAAGTTAATTGGAATTTGATGATTATAAATTAGTAGATCACCCTTTCCCTTACAGTATTTCCTGAACAATTTGTTCTTTAACCCTCTTTACCAACAAAATCTGAAGTTTTAAGTGGATTATTTATTTCTACTGGAAAAGAAAAGAATTTCTGTAATTAAAATTAGCATAGGCACAGGTGCTTGTAGGTAGTCTTTATGTCATGTGAATTAATTCACTTTAGAAGTATCTAACAACAGTCATTAAAAAAACTGAATAGATAGAATTTATCTTTTCACAGTTGACATATATAATACCTATACTCAACAACATGACCATTTCATACTTTTGAACTTTATTATTATTATTATTATTTTGACTTTGGCCACGGCATGTGGAAATTCTTGGGCCAGGGTTCAAACTGGCGCCATAGCAGTGACCTGATCTGCAGCAGTACAACACTGGATCTTTCACCCACTGCACCACAGCGGGAACTCCATTAACTTCATTCTTTTAATATGCCACATTCTTTAATATTACATGTTAAATATCACACAGATTTAACAGAGTTCCCATTGTGGCTTGGTGGGTTAAGGAATGGATATTCTCTCTGTGAGGATGCGGGTCTGACCCCTGGTCTTGCTCAGTGGGTTAAGGATCTGGCATTGCCACAAGCTGCAGCATGAGCTGCAGACGAGACTTGGAGCCAGTGTTGCTGTGGCGCAGGCCTCAGCTGCTGTTCCAATTTGACCCCTAGCCCAGGAACTTCCATATGCTGTAGGTGTGGTAGTAATTAAAAAAAAAAAGAGTTCCTGCTATGGCACAATGGAATCAGTGGCGTCTTGGGAGCACTGCAATGCAGGTTTGATCCCCAGCCTGGCACAGTGGATTAAGGATCCAGCATTGGTACAGTTGTGGCTTAGGATGCAGCTGTGACTCAGATCTGATCCCTGTCCTGGGAATCCCATATGCTTCAGGGCAGCCAAAAAGTGGGGGGGGGGAGATTTACTCAAAATGCCTATTATGAGTTGAATTGTGTCCCCCTCAAAACATATACAGGTAGATAGATATTGAAGTCTTGACCCCTGGAACCTGTGACTATGACCTTATTTGGACATAAGGACTTTGAAGGTTGAATCAAGTTACAATAGGGTCACATTAGAGTCCTGGTCTGGACTCTAACTTAATGGGACTAGTGTCCTTATAAGAAGGGGAGATAGACAAACAGGGAGAACATCATGTGTGGACACAGAGGCAGAGAAGATGGCCATATGACAACAGAGGTAGAGATTGGAGCAGCAGCACAGAACATGAGTCACTGGGGAGGGGAAATTCTCTCCTGGAATGTTTCTACCAGAAGGGACTACAACTCAACCACCACTGGGTTAAAGAATTTAAGGACATTGATCAAATTCAGGATCATGGCTACAGGAAATGAGAGAATTGGTCCAGGCGCATACAAAAGGATTTAAAAACAGGCAAACAAAACAACCCAGCACTGAGAACCCAGTTGAACCGGATACCATATTTCTTTCTTTGTTTTGTTTGGTTTGGTTTTTTAGGGCTGCACCTGTGGCATATGGAAGTTCCCGGGCTAGGGGTTGAATCGGAGCTGCAGCTGCCAGCCTATACCACAGACACAAGCAACTCAGGATCCAAGCCACATCTGTGACCTACACCATAGCACACGTTTAACCTGCTGAGCCTCAACGGGAACTCTGTGGATACCATATTTCTAGTAGCACTGATCTGCAGATGGCCACAATGGACAACAGATGAATGGACTGACCAAAAGGCTAAAGGACTGGAAACGTGGTACAGGAATAGAGCAGAGAAAAGGCTAAGGGTGACTATACTAGGGTCTGAGGAAGATAAAAAAGGGAAGGGGTTGACAGAATTGAACAGAAAGGGAGGAGTAGTAAATCTCCATTTATACTGATGTAACTCTTCCAAGTATATAAGCCAGAATATGTTTTTTAATTTTTATTTATATATTTATTTCTTTATTGCTTTTAGGGCCATACCTGTGGCATTTGGAAGCTCCCAGGCTATGGGTAGAATCAGAGCTGTAGCTGGCCTACGCCACAGCCACAGCAACGCAGGATCCGAGCCTCGTCTGCAACCTACACGACAGCTCACAGTAATGCCAGATCCTCCACCCACTGAGCAAGGCCAGGGATAGAACCTGCATCCTCATGGACACCAGTCGGGTTCATTACCACTGAGTCATAACTGGAACTCCAGAATATGGTTATTTTAAAATCAATTTATACTGCACTTAATTCTAGATATTCTTTTGGATTAGTTCAAAGGAATCTGATATAGCATAATGGTTACAATATCTAGCAAAGAACTAATCTGTGCTACATATAGTCAAAAAGTTACAGAGATTACTTGATATATATACATAAACATACATATTTATACAATGTACTCACATATGTGCACAGTGTATTTTAACAACTGCACGGACTAAGAACTAGAGAGATGTATTTCTTCAAACATTAGAGTCATACCCACTCTTCCCTGCCACCCTCGACACTTCCAAAGCAAACTGAGCCGCTGCACTTGGATTCTTTTTTTTTTTTTTTTTTTTTTTTTGTCTTTTTGCCATTTCTTGGGCCACTACCACAGCATATGGAGGTTCCCAAGCTAGGGGTCGAGTTGGAGCCGTAGCTACCAGCCTACGCCAGAACCATGTCTGCGACCTACACCAGAGCTCACAGCAACGCTGGATCATTAACCCACTGAGCAAGCCTGGAACCTCATGGATCCGAGCCATGTCTGCAACCTACACCAGAGCTCACAGCAACGCTGGATCGTTAACCCACTGAGCAAGGGCAGGGATCGAACCTGCAACCTCATGGTTCCTAGTCGGATTCATTAACCACTGAGCCATGAGAGGAACTCCTGTACTTGGATTCTTAATGCTCTGCACCACAGCAGTAACTCTGAATTCTGAATCACACACTCACTCTTTTTTTTTTTTTTTTTTTTTTTTTTTGCTTTTTAGGGCCACACCTGCAGCATATGGAGGTTCCTAGGCTGGGGGTCTAATCAGAGCTACAGCTGCTGGCCTACACCAGAGCCAGAGCAATGCCAGATCTGAGCCATGTCTGCAACCTACACCACAGCTCACGGCAATGCCAGAATCCTTAACCCACTGAGCGAGGCCAGGGATCGAATCCAAAACCTCATGGTTCCTAATTGGATTGTTTCCCCTGTGCCACGACAGGAACTCCTGAATCACACTTACTCTTAACTGGTTATAAAAGACACAAATATCATCAAGACTAATTAACAACTATTGATGCTTGGCATTACACATGGACCGCTACACCAGAACTACCAGCATTTGTAAACCTCGACCCTGGAAACCATTTAAACTACACATTAAGAACATTCTATACCACATATGTTAACCTCTATAATATTTAGAATATATATTAGAATATAAACAAGTAGCAGTTAGGTAAAACTTCCTGTGAGAAACAAAAGTGTGAGTGTTTTACGGTGTTATCCTTTGAAGATGCTGTTTCTTCATGCAGTGTAATGCTCACGCTATAAATTTTTTCATACAATTTCTACCATGAAGATAGGTCTGAAATGCCACTTATTCATATCTTTCCAAAGACAGAGAACATCAAGCTTAGTAAAACTTCAGACTTCCTACTGCATCAGTGAATTAAGCCCACTTTCAGCCAAAAGTTTTATAGTTAAAAGAAAGATGAGCTTCAAAAAAAGGTAGGAAACAGAATTCTTGTTTTTATATAGGTAGGTGGCTTCCATTTTCTTATCCACCCAAAGTGTAAATAATATAAACAGAATTAGGATGCATGAGTTACTGAAGTTAGACACTATAATCTTGTAGGGATAGTCATAGTTATTTTCCATTTTGGTTTATTCAGATTCAATACTTTATCTCATCCCTGTCAGCCAAGCAACCTATGGTACACAAATATAAAATATTAACCAAGTTACTTCTGGACCAGTACTTCATTTCCTCTAACTGACCAGCATAAGTGTTCTCTGTAGCTGATAGAGGACACTGCCAAATAATCTAGCCAAATCATTTCTGAATGGCTGTCAAGCATGATTATTCCTAAAACTCTGCGGGTTTTTTGTCTGTGCCCATAGCATATAGAAGTTTCTGGGCCAGGGATTGAACCCGTACCACAGCAGTGAAGTTGTTGCCACTGCAGTGACAATGCCAGATCCCTAACCCCCTGCACCACAAGGGAATGACCCTAAAACCAGTGAAATGGACATGGCGTGGAAACAGAATAACCTCACTCAACACGTCATCCTCTGTATTTTCCTGTGCCTTCCTGTACACAGAGACTGGAATTCAGATGACATCTTTAAAATCCTATCTCAGACTCCATGTAGGCAACAGCAACCCCACGAACCCTCCTCAAGCTCATCTCACCTTATCCTGCAGTTCAGAATCAGCTTCCTAAAGCCACTACTTCTCTCTCTTAGCCAACAAAGAATAATGAGGAGTTCCCATTGCAGTTCAGTGGGTTAAGGACCCGACATAATGTCCATGAGGATGCCAATTTGATCCCGGGCCTCGCTCAGTGGGTTAAGGATCCGGTGTTGCCGCAGGCTGCAACATGTGTCACAGATGCGGCTCGGATCTGGCATTGTTGTGACTGTGATGTAGGCCTGCAGCTGTGGCTCCAGTTCGACCCCCAGACCAGGAACTTCCATATGCCACAGGTGTGGCCCTAAAAAGAAAAAAATAAAAATTAAAAAAAAATAATTAAGAATAATGTAACAAGGTCTACCGAGGCCCCAGCACTGTAGTAAGTACGCCATGTGATTATGATTTCTCTTATTCTTTACAGCAACCCCGTGAGATAAATAAAATCATTGTCCTTGGAGTTTTCCTGTGGTGCAGTGGATTAAGGATCAGGCATTGTCACTGTAGTGGCTTGGGTCTCTGTTGTGGCATGGATTCGATCTTCATGCTACGGGAATGGCCAAAAAAAAAAAAAAATCATTGTCCTAGTTTAATAAATGAAACCATGGCACAGAGAGTTTTCAGGACAACCAGGATCATAGAGCTCATGAGGGGTGGAGGCAGGAGCGGAACCCAGCAGGGCGGCTGCAGGATGTCCTGGTGCTGCTGAACCACCTTCCAGACCACTTCACTCTGCACAAGCATAGCGCCTCTGGGGCCTGCAACCAAACAGGCTTCATCATCCTCTCTCCTCCCTCCCCAACAGCGGGAGTGGGCTTCTCACTGACAGGCAAACACAATGTGACCAGCAAACCTTGCTTATTTCTATAGCTCCCCACCAGACCAGAATGTTCTCTTTCCTCCTCCTCCTCTTCTTCCAGGAAGACCAACTGCAATTCTACATCTTCTCAAACTGCTTCTTCTTCCAGTCCTTCCACCTCATTTGAGTCTCTCTTCGCTGAGAACTGCGGGAGACCTGTCCACCTGGTAGCTTACTAGTTCAGTATGAGCGTGGATGTCTAGTGTTTCTGTGGTCCACCAGGCCAGGTGGCAAACACCCTGAAGGCAGCAGGACAAAGAGGTCCCAGCACAGGTCTGCGAACCTAGCAGATGCTCCATAGCTGCTGGCTGAATTCTTCACAACCTTGCAGCAGTACAGTAAGTGAAATGCATGCAGCACACTATTATGAAAGAACCCCTGGGAAAGGATCTCAAGACTTTTGGGGTAAAAGTAAAGGCACACATAACTTCCAGAGTATTCTCCAACCCAACAATTAATTTCCCCAGCTAGTCATGCCAACGAAGCAGGCATTTCTGTGTTTAGATATCACCAGTCTATGCATATGTGAGTGTGTAAACAGCCGGGAACTCACACTAGAGCAGCATTCAAATACAGCATTGGAAACAGAATGAGGCATCCCAGTTTGCTGGAATCAAAATGTTTGGAAATGGCTGATAAGATGGGAAATGAAAATAAGATGCACCCAGCTGCCTTTCTTTTTAGCTCTGGATCATTTACTTAACAAACACTTTCCAGTACCTACAACGCCAAACACGTTTGGGGCACTGTGAAGGATCTGCCAAAGTCCTACAGAGGTTTTTGTGAAGCAGCTCACCTGTCTTGAGTATTTTTTCAATGTCAGAATGAGCTCTTTATTCTTTTACATTTGAAGGAGGTGAAACCTGCTCTCCGTCTATCACCAGAATTCAAACACAGTTTTGAGATGTGATAAAGATACATAGGGATCTGGGTCAGAATCTGAAATGCTTCTGATTTTCAGGGATTTTTATTTTTTTTATTTTTTATTTTTTTTTTAAGAGCAGCTCACAGAAGAGAGAAAGGGAGGGACCAAACAGCAGAAAGCAGGTGTGGTCTAATTGGTACCAGGTGCTGAGCACGAGGCACTGAGATAGCCTTTCTGCTTTCCACAGGGTCTTGGCACCCCACCACAGCCAAGCCCCTGAGTACCCTACAGTGGCCCGCATAGACTGCAGGTTCTGCTGGCCCCTGTGCTTCTATGGCAACCCCAGAACCTCTGCAGGACAACCATCTCTTACCAGGCTAAGCCAATTATACAGTTTGATATTAGAAACCTTTGAGTGGCATATCCTCTAACAAAGGACACTTAAAAGGCATTTACCTGTTGATGCATCTTATTAGAGATTGCCAGGTTAGCTTTTAGATACAATATTTTTATAGTGTAGCTAATTAAACACCCTTCTGTCATACAAACTTTACTCAGGGAGGGAGAATACAATGCCTCCTAACTCCACATAGTTCAGTGAGCACGCAGGTATGTGCTGTGAGCATAAGAGGAATCAGGAGAGCAAGTAGCACGTTCTGGCAGAGAAGGGTGCTTCCTTGCAACTAGGGGAAGAAGACCTGGCACCCCTCAGCAGGGAGGAGGGGGCCAACCTCCTGGAAAGAAGGGGAAGCCAAGGGAGAGCCCGGAGATGCACAAAGTTGTAAACCATTCCTAAGTTAGAAAGTGTTTAAGCTTTTTGGAAGTCTAATACTATTATCACCTACCTCCTGAAACGTGAGAAACAGCAAAAGCTACAAATGGTAGAGACCAAAAAAAACAAAAGCAAACACTTGTTTCGAAAACCTTCTGAATTCTGTTAACTGACTTGGCATGTGCACACTGGTTCCACATTCTCTCACTCCCCAGGACTGATCAGTAACTACTAAACTAGGATGACTACAATTCGATATCAGCCCAGTGTCTTAGTTGAGACTGCTATAACAAAATACCATAAACCAGATAGCTTATAAACAAAAGAAACTTATTCCTCATAGTTCTGGGGGCTGCAAGTCCAAGATCAGGGTGACATCAGGTTGGGTGCTAGTGAGAGCCCTCTTCTGGTTGGCAGGTAGCTGACCATCTGGATCCCCACATGAGCTAAGGGCAGAGCAGAGGAAGCAAGCTCTTTCCAGATTCTTACAAAGGCACTAATCCAATCATGTGGGCTCCAGCCTTACGACTTTACCTAATTTTAATTCCTTCCCAAAGGCCCAACTTTTAATATCATCATATTGGGGAGGGGGCACAATTTCACCACAGGAATGTTGGAGGATACAAACATTCAGCTCATTTGATCAGGTGTCCTCTGATTTATGATGCACCCTTGAAGACCACCAGAGAGGGATTCTCACACTTATATAAAGTGCCCTTCTTCTATAAGGAAGACCCCCAACAATTCTTTTTTTTTTTTTTTTTTTTCCCCTTTTGGTCATGCCTGTGGCAGGCGGAAGTTCCTGGGCCAGGGTTCAGATCCATGCCACAACACCGACCACATCAGATCCATCCTTATCCATCCTTAACCCACTGAGCCACCAGGGAACCCCTGGACAATCCTTAGTAGAATGAAGTAAGGAGAAATGTAAAAATCAGATGACAAATGAGTAGACGAAATTATGGTAGGAAAGCAAAGATTACCAATAAAAACGTAAATAGATTAAACAAGATTATTAAGAAAAATAAAGTACCACAGATATTTGGAATTTTTATGAATGTAGTGCCTGCAAACTGCATATGACCAGAGTGCCAATGACAGTCCATCTAGAAATAGCTTTTAATGGGACAAATAAAATAATTTGACTAAAAGCCACTGAAATCTACCAATGACAAGAAGCTCATAATGCCAACAGAGAAAAACAAAGGAACATATATTTTGTTTGTTTTTTAAGGCCGCACATGTGTCATATGGAAGTTCCCAGGTTAGGGGTCGAATTGGAGCTGTGTCTGTGACCTACACCACAGCCCAAGGCAACACTGGATCCTTAATCTACTGGGCGAGTGCAGGGATTGAATCTGCATCCTCACGGAGACTATGTCGATTTCTTAACCCACTGAGCTGCAGCAGGTACTCCGAACACATATTTTTTGATGAGGAAAGTTCAAGCTACCTATCTCCTCTTGGTATCACAAAAGCTCCATCTGATGAATAGAGAAAACCAGTAGAGATATCCTCCCCTGAGGCTGTCACCGTTTCCCTTGACCCCAGGAATCATTTGAAGCCAGTGCAAGGTCAGGATTTCTAAGGAAATGCAAAAGTAACATGAGTGAGAGGAATACAGCATTCCTCATTATCATGATTTCTGGGAACTAAGTAACAGGGATGTGGCTCTATCTCTCCCACGTCCACCCGAGCTCATACAGGTTTCAAAGGACCAGTCTCAGATTCCCTGGGGGTGCAGTGGATTAAGGATCTGGCATTATCACTGCAGTGGCTCAGATCGATGCTATGGCATGGGTTTGATCCCTGGCTGGGGAACTTCCACATGCCCAGGGCAGAGCCACAAAAACAAACAAATAAAAACCAGTCTCTTCCACATGAATGGGGAAAATTTTTCATGGTAATACCGAGAGGGCTCCTACACCTTGGCTCCATCAATGGCAGCCCACAGACCATTAGCACCAGCATCAGCAGGCAGCTTATTACAAATGCAGAATCTGGGGCCCCAAGTGATTGGGATAGAGCTCAAATTTCAGAAGTACTGTGAAAGTACTAAAAATATTTATTACTCCTAGTATGAGCTATTTCTCCCCATATGCTAGGAATCAGGGCAGTTAGGCCAAGTCTAGAACTAACTGAGTATGAAAATGAATGACAGAAGGGATTATAACACACTGAATTTAAGGAAAATAGCCATGAGTCCATATTTATAACAAACGAATGAATGGGGTAAGAGGAAGCTCTTCTTTAAAACAGAAGGCCAATTCATAACTATATGAGGAACCAAGGAGTTAGAAAATCTCCATTTTGCAACCACCATCACTTTATGATGCATTTAGGCAGAATCTCCAGAGATTCTAAGGTCATTAGGTGAAAGTCTGTTGAGGGACTAGGATTTACACTGTTATGCAGTATCTCGCCACATATTATTTATGAATTATAAAAGGAAAAAGATATCTTTACTGTGGAGAAATGTACTGGACACTACCTAAACCAAGTGATCAATTTAACATCACTATAAACTGGACCACCTGACATAATGTACCTGCTAAGGTGATGCGGTTAGGAGGATACAATAGCATTTATGAAATATTTGTGCCTCCAGATGCATAATATGACTCTAATCATGGACAAACATGAATAGGCCCACATCAAGTGACATCTTACAAAACAAATGGTCTGTACTTTGCTTTGCTTTGCTTTCTTTCTTTGTTGTTGTTGTCTTTTTAGGGCCGCACCCTCGGCACATGGAAGTTTCCAGGCTAAGGGTTGAATCGGAGATGTAGCTGCCGGCCTACGCTACAGCTACACCAACATCAGATCCCAGCCGCACCTGTGACCTACACCACAGCTCACGGCAATACCTGATCCTTAACCCACTGAGTGAGGCCAGGGATCGAACCTGAGTCCTCATGGATATGAGTCAGATTCATTTCCGCTGAGCCACGATGGGCACTCCTACATTTTTCAAAAAACCCTTAGTGCTATGAAAAAGAAAAGCTGAGAAAGATGAAAGAGACTTGATAACTAAATGGAATGTGTGATACTGGACTTTTTCCTGGATTAAGACTTCCTTTTTGCTGTTATGTGGCTATTATTGTTACTAAGGACATCACTGAGAACAGGCCCCAACATTGGCGAATGCTACTGTATCAATGTTACATTTCCTGAATATGGTAACTCTATCTCCTTTTTAGGTGATACAAATTGATGTATTTAGAGGTGAAGGGTCATTTCTGAGACTTATTCTTAAAACAGTTCAGCGAGAATTGTATAATAATATGTATATAGAAAGAGATAAAGCAAATGTGGCGAAATGTTAACAAATGGCAGCACACCTAAGTGAATGGTGCATAGCTGTTCAGTGAACTATTGTGGCAACTTTCCTGTAGATTTTGAATGTGTAAAAACAAAAATTTGGAAACAGAAAAAAAAAAAAAGTGGAAGATCAAAAAGCAATGCAATTAAAAACAAGCCCCAGCCCACAAACTTTTAAGAATTAGAACACCACTACCAACGGCACCCTCCCCCACCTAGAGTGGGTTTTTTTGTTTGTTTTTGTTCGGGGGCTGCACACAGGGTATGTGGAAGTTCCAGGGCCAGAGACTGAACCTGTGCCACAGCAGTGACAACACCAGATCCTTAACCTGTTAAGCCACCAGGGAACTTCCCAAAGTGGTCTCTCTCTCTTCTTTTTACAGCTGCACCTGCAGTATATGGAAATTCCCAAGCTAGGGGTCGAATTAGAGCTGCAGCTGCGGGCCTACACCACAGCAATAGCAACATGGGATCTGAGCCGAATCTGCTACCTACACTGCAGCTTGTGGCAACGCCAGATCTTTAACCTACCGAGCAAGGCCAGGGATCAAACCTGCATTCTCAGAGACACTGTCAGGTTCTTAACCCGCTGAGCCATAACAAGAACTCCCAAAGAATCTTGCAAGAAACACAAGTGACAGGTTCAAAAACATCCCCTCTTTAAAAGAGTTTTAGGGAAAAGCATTTTCCAGGCTAAAAGCCTCTTCTTTGCAAGTGCACCTCTCTTTGAAAGTGCACCTCCCAATTCCTTCTATAATGTTCTTGGCACAGGAAAGAGAGACAAAGGGTCTGTTCTCTTGGAGCTTATATTCTTGTAGAAGGAAACACAATAAAGAAATAAACAAGGTCAAGTAGCAATTAAGTGCTACAAAGAAAAATAAGGCTGAGAGGGACAGTGAGGGAGTGCTATTTAAGACAGGTGGTCAGAGAAGGACTCTAGTCAGGTGACACTGAGCAGAGACCTGAATGAGGTGAGGGATTAAACATGCAGGTAACTGGGGGAAGAGTATGCCAGGCAGAGGGCCCAGCATGTGCAAAGGCATGGAGGCAGGGCAGTGCTCAAGCTGAGGCAGAGGAAGAGGGAGACTGGAGGCAGTGAGGTCATGCATCCCCTCCCAGGCCTTTATCAAGACTTTTCTCTTTACTAGGCCGACTGCTGCCACTCACCTTTCTTTCCATCTTTCTCTGGACAGTCAACCACCCAGCCTAGTAATGAAGGGATCCCCCCCGCATGGGGGAACAGCAGCCGGGGAGGGCAGGGGTGGGGGGTGGTGCTTGCTCGGTGCAGAGGCATCCCCTTTTTGCTAGCTCCATCTCAGGTTGTTTCTTCCTCATACTCTATACTCGGGAACACACCCTGCCTTTCTCCTTCCACTGTCATTTAACGCTCATTCAAAGAGAATCTCCTAGAGGTTCTCTCTGGGATGAAGAAAAGAAAAGAAAAAAAAAGCCCCACCATAGCTGATTCAAAACATCCAGTGCCTGTGCTGGTTGTCACAAATGGCGTCATCCCTTCCCGGAAGTTACGTTTTTATTTTTATTTTATTTATTTATTTATTTTGTCTTTTTACCATTTCTTGGGCTGCTCCCGAGGCATATGGAGGTTCCCAGGCTAGGGGTTGAATTGGAGCCACAGCCGCCGGCCTACGCCAGAGCCACAGTAACGCAGGATCCGAGCCACGTCTGGGACCTACACCATAGCTCACAGCAATGCCAGATCCTTAACCCACTGAGCAAGGCCAGGGATCGAACCTGCAACCTCATAGTTCCTAGTTGGATTCGCTAACCACTGAGCCACGATGGGAACTCCAGGTTTTGAAGGGACCTGGGGCATCAGCACTAAAAAGTCTTTGAAAATGCCCAGAAAGTGTTTCAGAAACCATCTGGGAACTACCTCTCCACTCTTCAAATTCTGCTGTAAAGGAGGGGTCACCACAATCCCTCTTTTAGTCCTACTTTCAAGCAAGGGGCCCAGCATACAGCATACAGCAGTTCGTCTATGTTTGTGGGACTATTTCATAGGAAAAAGATGAGAAAACCAATTTCTTGTTAAGCTGGTAGAGGCTGCCAAAACGTTAATACAGGTGCCTTTCACCTCTATTACTGTACCTATAACTGATTCAGGCACAGTCTGATGCAGGGCCTGGTGCTTGGCACACAGTAGGAACATAAGTATTTGGCAGGAGGAGGGATGGTTAGACTGATGACTGACCACATACCAGATAGGAGCTGTGGGGCTGGCATGTGAAAGCAATCATTTATAATACTCATAACATTGTTCTAGAGGGAAAAAATGTATCTTGAGCTTGGTTCATAACAATTAGTGTATAAATGAACTTCAGAACACAAGCAGGTCACCTATAGAATGCTTTTCTGGGACTGCAGGTATGTGTTCACTCGCAGACTGTGGGGGAGTTTGAGCCATGACTGACCTGGGGTAGGGGTGGATACCTACTCCCTATTAGCTGGGCTGGGCCAAGGATATAGAGATTAACAATTTCTAGTAATTTGGAAATGCAGGGGGAAAAAAAGGAAATGAATAGTACCCTTTCAAAACGTTTGGGAGCAACTGTGCTCAAGGATAGATGGCATGGAATCAGAGAAATGAAGATGTTACTCAACTTAGCAACTCTAATGAGAGACAGAAATATAGTCAGTGCTTTAAAAACAATTATATTTACAGATTGGATTTCACTGGGCTAACCAAAAAAAAAACAAAAAACAATAACAACAACCAAAAACAGGGTCTTACACCTGTATTACATGCAATTTGATTTACCTCTCTATTTTTTTTTTCAAGGCCACATCTGCAGCATACAGAAGTTTCCGGAGTAGGGGTCAAGTCAGAGCTGCAGTTGCAGTCTATACCACAGCTATGGCAACCTGGATCCAAGCTGCGTCTGCGACCAATGCTGCGGCCTGTGGTAACGCTGGATCCTTAACTCACTGAGCAAGGCCAGGGATCGAACCCACATCTTCATGGACTCTATGTCAGGTCTTAATCTGCTGAGCCATAATGGGAACTCCTACCTATAACATTTTTAAACATTGTTTATACAGATAAAAATTACAAATTTCTTCAATTTAAATATAGCTACAAACTCTGATTTTTTAGGAAAATCCTCAATTTTGGCATTTCACGAGAAAGAAGCTATAACTTAACACCAAGGAAACCTTCAATACTGTGCCCAGATGAAGGCATTTATTGCATTTCTTGAACTTGGTCACCTATACAGTATTCAATCGATACCAAAAGTACTTATTTTCATAAAAAGAAACTGAGGCAGTCAAAGGGGAAAGGCATTTGAGGAAGAGAGAGAAAGGACAGAGCAACAACCAACTGCGAGTAGGGGAACTTGTGCTGTGCACAACCAACTGGTTATTCTCTGAGCTCTCCTTCTGCACTGTCTGGGTTCTCGTGGGTGTCACCTTCCACAACTTTTGAGAACCAAAGGTTTGCCTGGATAGAAATGGCTCTACCATTTCATATCTATTTATTCTCCATTTTGGCAATTTTCAAAGAGGCTCATTAAAAGCAAAACAGGGAGGAGTTCCCATCATGGCGCAGTGGTTAACAAATCTGACTAGGAACCATGAGGTTGCAGGTTCGATCCCTGGCCTTGCTCAGTGGGTTAAGGATCCTGCATTGCCGTGAGCTGTGGTGCAGGTCACAGACGAGGCTAGGATCCCGAATTGCTGTGGTTCTGGCGTAGGCTGGCGGCTACAGCTCCGCTTGGACCCCTAGCCTGGGACCCTCCATATGCCACAGGAGCGGCCCTAAAAAGGCAAAAAAAAAAAAAAACCCACACACACGAAACCACAAAAAAACAGGGAGTTCCCATCATGGCTTAGCAGAAACAAATCTAACTAGTATCCATGAGGATTCAGGTTCAATCCCTGGCCTTGATCAGTGGGTTAAGGATCCGGTGTTTATTTTTTTGGTCTTTTTTTTAAGGCTGCACCTGTGGCATATAGAGGTTCCCAGGTTAGGGGTTGAATTGGAGCTGCAGCTGCTGGCCTACACCACAGCCATGGCAATGCCAGATCTGAGCCACATCTGCAACCTACACTACAGCTTATGGCAACACCATATCTTTAACCCACTGAGCAGGGGCAGGGATCAAGCCCACATCCTCATGGATACTAGTCAGGTTCATTACCACTGAGCCACAATGGGAACTCTTTTAAATTCCTTTTTTTTTTTTTTTTTTTTTTCTGGTCTTTCTAGGGCCATATCCATAGCATATGGAAGTTCCCAGGCTAAGGTCGAATTGAAGCTGTAGCTGCCGGGCTATGCCACAGCCACAGCCACAGCAGTTTGAGATCTGAGTCGAGTCTGTGACCTACACCACAGGTTACAGCAATGCCAGATCCCTAAGCAAGGATCGAACCTGCACCCTCACGGATACTAGTCAGATTCATTTGCGGTGAGCCACAATGGGAACTCCCTAAGTTCTTTTTTTGACAGCACCTGTGGCATGAGGAAGTTCCCAGGCCAGGGACTGAAACCCATGTCACCACAGTGACCCCTGCCACTGCAATGACAACACCGGATCCTTAACCTGCTGAGCCATCAGGGAACTCCATATTAAGTACATATTAGTTAAGAGTATCTAAAAGAACTGAGAGCAAACTTTTTTTTTTTAAATAATGGCATAGTACTTTCGATTTTCTTTAATGAGAAAAATAAGCCTCGTGTTTCTGGGAGGGAGACCAGGTATCTGGAGGCTTGACTCTGGGTGTTTGGCTATAGGGCAGACCCCAACCCTGGACAGTCAGGACCCCCCTTGCTGCTGCCCGTGAGGGCCAGGGTCCTCGTGAACAAGCATGGAGGAAGGACTGGGCCTGGAAATGGGGTGTGTGTGTGTTGGGGGAGAGACAGGGGTATGGACCGGGCACCACTGTGGTCTCCACGAACCGGGGTGGCCACACAGCCAAGTGAGACTAGGCACACAGAGCACACTGGGGAGCCTGGCCAGGTGGTCAGTGTTGCTCTCCCACCTTGTGCCCAGGACTTCAGAAGCACCAGTGTGGAGTGGCCCTGAGACCAAGGTCTGGGGCAAGGAGGGGAGCAAACTTCTAACAAAAGGAAGAGGACTAATATAAAAAGTTTTTCATGAAAACTACAGGATCACATTACTCTAACAATTCAAGAGACCTTAAAGGTCATAGTTCAATAGGCAAACCATTCTCTGATATAAACTGTACCAAAGTTTTCTTAGGTCAGTCTCCCAAGGCAATAGAAACAAAAGCAAAAATAAACGAGTTGAACTTAATCAAATTTGTAAGCTTTTGCACAGCAAGAGAAACTGAAAAGACCACCTATGGACTAGGAGAAAATATTTGCAAATAATGTGACTGACAAGGACTTAGTTTCCAAAATATACGAACAGCTCATACAACTCAGCAACAACAACAAAAAAAACCCCAAACATCCCAATCAAAAAATATGTAAATAGACATTTCTCCAAAGAAGACACACAGATGACCAACATGCACATGAAAAGATGCTCAACATTGCTAATTATTAGAAAAATACAAATCAAAGCTTCAATGAAGTACCATTTCACACCAGTCAGAAAAGCCATCATTAAAAAGTCTACAGATAACAAATGCTGGAAAGAGTGTGGAGAAAAAGGAACCCTCCTACACTGCTGGTGGGAATGTAAGTTGATGCAGCCACTATGGAGCACAGTACTGAGGCTCCCTTCCTCCAAAAACGGAGTTGTCATATGATCCGGCAATCCCACTCCTGGACATATATATCCATACAAAACTATAATTTGAAAAAATACGTGCACCCCTATGTTCACACAACACTATTTACAATAGTCAAAACATAGAAACAACCTAAATGTCTATCAACAGATGAATGGATAAAGAAGATGTGGTACATACATACAGTGGAATACTACTCAGTCATAAAAAATGAAATAATACCATGTGCAGCAACATGGATAGACCTAGAGACTGTCATACTAAGTGAAGTAAGTCAGACAGACAAAGGCAAATATCATATGATATCGCTTATATGTGGAATATAAAATATGACACAAATGAACTTACCTATGAAACAGTAACAGACATAGGGAACAAACTTGCTGTTGCCAAGGGGGAGCAGTGGCCAGAGAGGGACGAACTGGGAGTTTGAGACTAGCAGATGTAAACTATTACATATAGAACAGAATGGTTAAACAACAGGGTCCTATTGTGTAGCACAGGGAACTATATTCAATATCCTGCAATAAGCTATAACGGAAATGAAACAAACAAAAAAAGAAAGTCATAAGTTCAATTTATTATCCAATTCTGGGATCCTGTCTAAGACATCCATAACAAATAACCTTCTTCCCTATTGCAAAGTTTGTCAGAATACTTTATGAGGAGTAAAGAATGGAGAGAAATAATACAAATTAAGCATTATATTCATAATTCTAAAAATATTCTTTATAAAAACCAATACCTATTCAAAAACATGTTCTCTCAATTTTATCACTATCTCATTTATAGTTCTGGTTACATGAAATGGAACATTTTTTAATTTTTATGTCATGCTCCATAAACCCAAACAATTTCAATAAACAGCAACTAGTTGCACAATCACATTATGAAAACTGTTATAAAAGTGTTACATTAACTTATATTGACATAACACTCATTTCAGAAATGTGGACCTTACTGAAATCCTTAGGTTCACAACTAAACTTAGCCTAGACAATCAGGTTTAAAGCTTTTGACTACCTACATTTGCTTCTGTTCTTCACAGAATGCCTACATTGAAAGAATAAAAGATCTAGAAAATATTTCAATTCGCAATTACAATGTAAAGTAAACAAAAACGTTAGAGAAAGTGGGAAAGAGTAAGGAAGGAAATCCCTGTACTATATAGATGGTTTGCTAGGATGCTTTTTTCAAGAAATTAAAAACATAACTCTTGGAGGAGTTCCCATTGTGGCTCAGCAGGTTAGGAACCCAACTAGTATCCATGAAGATACGGGTTTGATCCCTGGCCTTGGTCAGTGGGTTAAGGATCTCGTAGTGACACAAGGTGTTGTGTAGGTTGGCAATGTGGCTTGGATCCCGTGTTGCTGTGGCTGTGGCATAGGCAGGCCAATTCAGCCTCTAGCCTGGGAACTTCCATGTGCAGCAGATGTGACTGTGAGAAGAAAAAAAAAAAAAAGAAAATGTAACTCTTGGAGTTTCCTGGTGACTCAGCAGGTTAAGGATCTGTTTTTACCACCACTGTGGTGTTGGTTCAATCTCTAGCCTGGGAAGTTCTGCATGCTGTGGGCATGGCCAAAAAATAAAAATAAATAATTGAAAAATGAAAATGAAAATGGTACGTTAATACGAATATAAATTGAGCCAAATATAAATTGAGCGTGTGTCTGCACCCCTATGTTCACTGCAGCATCATTCACAATAGCCAAGACATGGAAACAACATCAACAGATGAATGGATTAAGAAGATGTGGTACAACAGAATACTACTCGGCTAAAAAAAAGAACAAAATAATGCCATTTGCAGCAACATGGATAGAACTAGAGACTCTCATACTAAGTGAAGTAAGTCAGAAAGACAAACACCATATGATATCACTTATATGTGGAATCTAAAATATGGCACAGATTAATCTATCTACAGAACAGTAATAGACTCACAGATATGGAGAGCAGACTTGCGATTGCCAAGTGGGAGGGGGAGGGAGTAGGATGGACTGGGAGTTTGGGATTAATAGATGCAAACTGTTAACATTAAGAATGGATAAGCAGGAGTTCCCGTCGTGGCGTAGTGGTTAAGAATCCGACTAGGAACCACGAGGTTGCGGGTTCGAATCCTGCCCTTACTCAGTGGGTTAATGATCCGGCGTTGCCGTGAGCTGTGGTGTAGATTGCAGACACGGCTCAGATCCCGCGTTGCTGTGGCTCTGGCGTAGGCTGGTGGCTACAGCTCTGACTGGACCCCTAGCCTGGGAACCTCCATATGCTGCAGGAGCAGCCCAAGAAATAGCAAAAAGACAAAAAAAAAAAAAAAAATGGATAAGCAATGAGGTCCTTCTGTATAGCACAGGGAACTATATCCAATCACCTGTGATGGAACATGATGAAAGATAATGTGGGAAAGAAAGTGTGTATACATGTATAACTGAGTCACTTTGCTGTACAGCAGAAGCTGACAGAACAATGTAAATCAACTATAATAATTTTTTTAAGTTGAGAAAATTTAGATTTCATTGAATATCTGTATACAATAGTCAACTAAATGATATCTATGTACTATAAACATAGTTCATCAAAAACTTAGAACCTCATATTTATAATATTTGATTTCTGGATAATGATTTCAAAATAAATTTCCATTAAATGATATTTAAACCATTTAAAAAATTAATTGAGCGCGTGTCAAAAATTTAAGTCATTAATAACAAAATCAGCAGAATGATACATCCAGTTCATGGAGTATAGGAAATCCTGAAGTATATATAGTCAATGAAAAACAGAACATTGAAGTAAGATTGCTAACTCAGATAAAAAGCTGGTTAATGTGCTACAGTTTGATATAACCATAATCTTTCCAGGTTTTCTTCTCTATCAGACAAAAACTATTTGCAAGTTACCAATCTTCAAGACACATCTACCTTCATAGAATCTGGGTCCTAATCCATGTTTAGTAACTAAAAAGTTAAACAAAGGTACAGTTTCCTAGAGAAGTATGTGCTCCTTCACTGCATATGATAGCTAACGCTTCAGCCTAACACTGAAAGGACATGCAATCACCTCTGTGCCTCATTCCCAAGAGTTAGATATTTTTTCTTAACACTCTGCTGTGCAATAAAACTTTGGCTATACATAATCCTCAGGCATGGCTTAGTTTTGATAGTGACATGGTCCAGAAACCTAAATTAGCCCTTAAAATGCTTAGTACCAAGAGGTACACTGGTGGCTGGGAGAAGAACATCCCCCCACCGCCCCACTCCTACTAAGACTACAAAATCACTGGTTTTTTGCTTGCCTGTTTTTGTTTTTAAAAATCTCATCTGGCCTCTTCTGTATCAGAAAATTTGCTGCCTACCTTGTATTGCTTCTAGTCATTTCTTTACTGCTTATTTTCCTTAAAAAAAAAATCTCCTTTTGAATACTAACCATGCCAACCTTTTAACCAAAAGAGAAAAGAAAAATCTAACTCTTTCAACATAAGTACATCAAAAAGTTCTGATTCAGTGTTTGATAATAAGCATCACATTTTATAGCAAAAATGGTTAATCCCTCCACCCATCCACTCCTTGTTTCAGTATGAAGAAGCACATTGAAAATGTTTATTATTTAAGATAAATAACAATGCTATTGAGTGAAAAACAAGTAATCAGAGGAAATTTCTGAAGGCTTCTTTCTAAAGGGGTCAATATAGTAAAAACTTCTGGCTCTATTGTTATATTACAGTATCCCTCATTTAGAGCCTTAGTTATTTGTAGTAATGATGGCTATGATACAGTGTGCCAGATACTGTGCTAAGTAAGGGCTGTCCAAATGTTATCCTGTTTAGTCCTATGAATTGCATTACTAGCCCCATTTTTCAGATGAATAAACGAATCACAGAATTAAATTAACTTTCCCAAGATCACAGACGTGGTGGGATTCAAATCCTGGTTATTCACCTTCAGTGCTCTTAGGTTAAACCACTGTGCTACATCAAAGGAGAAAACAGAAGAACTCTACAAACAGAAACATTCACCATAACAAAAATAACACTTGCATGTTACTTTTTATATGCAGGCACCATTCTAAGGAATGAACATACGAAAACTTACTTATTTCTCACAATAACCCTCTGGAGGTAAGTATGACTATTCTTCCCAATTTTCAGAAGAAACTGAGGTGAAGAGAGGTTAAGAGGTTAAGTCACAATGCTAAGAAGATGCAAGGCTGGGACTCCAACCTGGATAGCTTGGCTTCCAAGTCCAGGACCTTCCCCTGCTGCCATGCTGCCTCTTGTAACAATTTGAAAAGCACAGCACAAGTAAACAGTCCTAAGTCTTCAGAACCTCTGAGGTTGGAAATCACCACATCAAAGCACAGACCCGTAACTAAATGTTCATTACTATAATCAAAAGTCATTAAGAACAGATTAAAAGGTTTTCATTCAGCCTTGTTAAGAAGGCACAAAAGTAACACACTTAAGCAAAATATCATTCAAGATGAGTTTCTAAAAAAATGTTTTTCTGGAAAACAAACTCAATACAGAACAAATGAGGTGTTACAGTAGCTTTTAAAAATCTTTCTGTAGAACTTGTTTTTGTTCTTGCAGCTTTGGGGTTTCTCAGAATTCCCTCAGGGGCTGTGGGTGGAGGGGAAAGAGGAGGAGACAGGACCCCTGTTCCCCGCTCCACCTTCAAATGAGTGGCTCTGTATATATTTTTTACATACTGGGTTTCCCCATAAACTTTTGCTCTGATGGGACCTAGGCTCCTATGAGAACTCGGTCGGGGTCTGAGTGGGCAGCTTCAGGAAGCTTTCCCCATCACTTTCGCAGCAAACCATCTAAGGCGCACTTCACAGCCATTTCTCCTCTTGCTTCTCGACTCTCTTGCCCTGGCCATTCTCCCACATGACCGTACCTTTCCCGTCTCCTCTGTCAACAATCATCACGAACTGCCGCTAATGTTTACCAACCTCCTTCTACCTGGCAGGCTCTCAGTTAAAGAATGTTCACTAACGGTGCTCAACATGGCTCTGAATGGGATTCTACGATGCCATTATTTTATAGAGGAGCCCACTGTGCAATGACCATGGAGCGATGGAAGTAGGATGAAAAACTGGCCTCCAACTCTTAACCAATACGCCATCCTCTCAGTCCACATGAATCCATGTTCAAAATTTCCCTGAGACACTGATCCAGACTCAACCTCTCAAAAACAAACAAAACAAAACACAAAGCCCCTTTCCTTCTGGAGCCAGCTTTTGTAAGCAGCACCTTGCTTGGCACTGACACAGGTGATGCACAGCTTTCAATACAATATCATCCACATGTACTGATGCCAAGGCTCACGCCATCTTCTCTTGTGTTCTCCTGGACATGTATGTCCGTTAGGCCCTCCAATTAGACTGTTTCTCTGAAGGAGGGACTGTAGCCTCTGCATATTCTACAGCTTCATGCTCCTCACCAGATTACCCAGAATACATTCGGGCACAGTGTGGGAAGATGTTCAAGAGTCAGTGTAAAGAGCTGGCCACAGGGCACTCTGGTGGCTCAGTGGGTTGGGGGCCCAGCATTATCACTGCTGTGGCTCAGGTTACAGCTGTGGCATAGTTCCATCTCTGGCCCAAGAACTTTCACAGCTGCAGGTGTATTCAAAAAAAAAAAAAAAAAAAAAAAAGCGTCCTGGCTGGTGATCAGGACACCTAGACACCTGGATTCTAGTCTTCTCTGGGGCAATGCCCTGTAGACAATGTCATCATTGTCTCCCCACGCTCCTGGCCCCCAAGTCTCATGTCCATGTGCTGCGGGCAGCCTTCTGTGGCCCCTGTGCTTTTACTGTGGCCCTGGGTGCAGGCTGGGCCCACTCAGCCAGGCAGCTGGGGATGCAGGGCAGCTAACGTGTCCAGGAAACCACCCTCAGTCACGGGCAAATATCCCTGCTTCCCTGCCTTTGGGGAGGGTAACTCCCAAGTGTGTGGACCATTTCCCTGAGTTCCCTCGAGGGACTGAGCTCCATGCACACACAGAAGTAATTTTCTTGAAAATGCACCTTTATTTAAGGTTCTCTGCCCTGTCCACTCAACCCCTTCCCTGCTGACATTTCTGGGAGAACCTCTCCAAGAAACTGCTTCCTATCAAGTCTTCATCTTGGGGTCTGTTTCTGGGGGAAATGGAACTGAGATTTCCTCTCCTTCTTGACTCCATTTTTCTATCTGCTAAACAAGGGGGCTGGAGAGAGAGTCTCTATGCCCTCTTTAGGCTCTAAGATCCTTTGCTGTCAATCAAATACAGCACATTTCAACATGAAATTAAACCTGACAGTGGAGGTTACGTCTCACCTCAAACATGGTTCCACATCTTGGAGCCATGGCTACCTGAGTGCAGACGAAGCTGGGCAGCCCGGCCCAGAGGCCCCATCAGGGAAGTCCTCCTGGCTGCATTAGAGGCGGGGCAGCTTCTGTCCTCTTGCCCAAGGTCACACTTTCCCAAGGCCACCATCACACACTGACTAAAGGATGCCTGAGTGGAAAGGTCATCTCAGCCCAAGTCAAGACAACGCTGAAGGGCATTGCAGCACCACACTCCCTGGGGGCCACCAAGGTGGCCACCCGGCCTGTCCCACAGCACAGCTTCTGCCCCCTTGCATCCTTCCCACCTTTCGCAGGGCTGATAAACACCCCGAACGCTCAACTCTACCTCACAGCCGGCTTCCCAGAGGATCCAACCTAGGACAACTTCATTTTAAATTTTATTTATTATGGCATGAAAACCATAGACTCTGGAACTTTGCCTGTGGAAGCAGGGATAGCCTTTTCAATGCTGTAAGACCAGGAAGTGGTAGAGACGAGGGGGGAAAAAGTGAAGTTTTTTAATAAAACAGGAATGAGGTAGATACAGACCAGCTATATATGAGATGCAGTTTCAGTTTCTGACAAAAACAAGAAATACATAAAAGGTCAGCATAGTCACTGAAACTGAAAGCTGAGAATGCAGATGAGGCGCTCACAGAGAGCGATGAAAGAGAGAAATCTCTCCCAGAAAAGGAAAATAAGAATGGCCTTGCCAAGGAGCAGCAGCAGACTAAACATAGCAAACACACCCTGTCAGAAGTCATGCAGTAGCAACTGTCCATCTGAAAGAGGACCCTCCATGCCAGGAGACTACATCCAACCCATACAAG
Organism: Sus scrofa; assembly: GCF_054392235.1. Taxonomy (NCBI): domain Eukaryota; kingdom Metazoa; phylum Chordata; class Mammalia; order Artiodactyla; family Suidae; genus Sus; species Sus scrofa. Next base: position 125,061,768 of record NC_139396.1, on the reverse strand, counting down.
GGGCACCATCCCAATGACTGAGGCAAACACCACTCTGGGAATTCCCACGAATGAAGTTCAGGGTCAGATCCCACTCCTGAGGGGCTGGGAGATTCCATGGTGCTACCACTAGGCAGGGCCTTTATTGAGACTCTCCCAGCAATACTGAAGGACAGAGACGGCTTTCCAACCACCAGTGAGGCTGCTCTGCCAGTTGCTGTGCCCAACAGGTGGCATCCAGTCACCTTCTCTGCTGGGCTATGACCTCCTGGAAAGGAAGGGTGTCAGGGGTGGGGAAGGAGGGGGATTGGCAATTTAAAATAAAGATGGGGGAGCTCCTGTTGTGGCTCAGCAGGTTACAACTCCAACTAGCATCCATGAGGATGAAGGTTCGATCCCTGGCCTCGCTCAGTACGTTAAGGATCCGGCATGGCCATGAGCTGTGGTGTAGGTCACAGACGCAGCTCAGATCAGGCACTGCTGTGGCTGTGGCATAGGCTGGAAGCTACAGCTCCGATTTGACCCCTAGCCTGCAACCCTCCATGTGCCACAGGTGTGACTCTAAAAAGCCAAAAATAAAAAGGAAAATTTTAATTTAAAAATAAAACAGGAGTTCCCGTCGTGGTGCAGTGGTTAACGAATCCGACTAGGAACCATGAGGTTGCGGGTTCGATCCCTGCCCTTCCTCAGTGGGTTAATGATCCGACGTTGCCGTGAGCTGTGGTGTAGGTTGCAGATGCGGTGGCTCGGATCCCGCGTTGCTGTGGCTCTGGCGTAGGCCGGTGGCTACAGCTCCGATTCAACCCCTAGCCTGGGAACCTCCATATGCCGCGGGAGCGGCCCAAGAAATAGCAACAATAACAACAACAACAACAACAAAAAAGACAAAAAGACAAAAAAATAAAAATAAAAAATAAAAAAAATAAAAATAAAAATAAAACAAAGATGGTAGGTTGCAAAGGCACCAATGAGAAGGTGACATCTGGGCAAAGACCAAAAAGAGATGAGGCCTTAGTCTTATGGTTATCAGGAGGAAGAGTGGCTACACACAGAGAAATGAAAGTGCCATGAGCAGGAGTCAAGCCGATGCCCAAGGCACAGCAAGGAGGCCAGTGTGGCTGAGGACCTCAAGGGTGTGAGGTCAGGGAGATGAGGGGCCAGGTCATACCAAGCCTTCTGTGCCACCATAAGGACTCTGGCTTCTACTTGGAGAAGATGAGAAGTCCTAGGAACACAGCTGGGCAGGTAACATAATCTGATACTTCTATTCCCTTCTCTGGATTGATTTTTCTCCATGTTTCTTCCCATCTGACAAATTATACATGTTCTATATTATTGACTATCTCAGCCCATTAGAATGGAAGCTCCAGGAAGGCAGATGATTTTTATCTGTTCTGTTCACTGCTGTAGATTCCTCCCATATCTGACACTTAGTAGATGATCATCATGAATAAACGAATGGGTCATCTTGAGAAAAACCTGAAGAACTCTTTTCTAAATGGCAATATGAATCCAGACAAAGAGAATGTTTCTACTTTCTCCCAAGGTATTTAAATCAGAGCTGCAAGTACAAAACAACAAATTGTCTATTTTCTCTGTTAGGTGCCTAGAAGCCTAAGATCAGATATATATTTCTAATTTCTAAAAACTGGATGCTTAGATGCAGGGGAAAACCACAGAAGCGTCAGCAGTTTGGGAGGTTTTACATGTAGGGAATTCATACCTTAAAACACATATTGTATAACAGTGTCTACGAGATGCTCAGTCAAGTGGTTTAAAATGAGTAGGATTCAGAGCTCCTGCCTTTCTGGGTGCAACAGGCTGGCCCTCCTCAGGAGGAAGGGAAGGGAGGAGATCACTAACAAAGGATGCCAGTTCCCTCCCATCAGGATGGAGAATCTCCTTTGAAAGCTACTGAGCTAGGTGATTCTCAGGGGTGCCTTCTGGTTGCAAAAAAGTTTTGAGATTCACCAGTCATGTGTCGTGTGTGTGTGTGTGTGTGTGTGTGTGTGTTTCCAACATATCAACAGTGTACAATTTAGAAAGTTTTTAAAAAATCAGTTTAGGGAGTTCCCGTCGTGGCACAGTGGAAACGAATCCAACTAGGAACCATGAGGTTGCAGGTTCAATCCTTGGCCTCGCTCAGTGGGTTAAGGATCCGGTGTTGCTGTGAACTGTGATGTAGGTTGCAGATGCGGCTCGGATCTGGCATTGCTGTGGCTCTGGCTGTGGCCAGAAGCAACAGCTCCGATTAGACCCCTGGCCTGGGAACCTCCATATGCTGCGGGTGCAGCCCTAAAAAGACAAAATACAAAAAAAAACAAAACCAAAAAAAATCAGTTTAGTTGTATTTTCATAACATTTATGTTTCCCAATCAATCTACAGACTCAAAAACATAACTGAAATGGTTTACATGCATGGTAGGGGAATATAGTATAGGAAAACATCACTGACATGTAATGGAAATACACTGACACCAGAGGAAAGAAGACAGAGGAAGGGGAGTGGGGCAGACTGCCAGGAGCTGCTGAAAAAGGGTCAGGAAGGGGCCCATGGTTCTGTTTCCCTCTGGGAGTCAGGCCCCCACCTCCTCCCTGCTATTAGCCCTTTCATCACTGAAGTCAGGAGTCCTACGTGAGCTCCCACCAGTCAGTTAACCTGTCTCCTTGTCGCCTTGTGAAAAGGCAGCTACCAGAGTTCCTGTCGTGGCTCGGTGGTTAACAAATATGACTAGGAACCATGAGGTTGGGGGTTCGATCCCTGGCCTCGCTCAGTGGGTTAAGGATCTGGTGTGGCCGTGAACTGTGGTGTAGGTTGCAGACCCTGGCTCGGATTCCGCGTTGCTGTGGCTGTGGCGTACAGGTCTGATTAGACCCCTAGCCTGGGAACCACCATATGCTGTGGGAGCAGCCCTAGAAAAGACAAAAAAAAAAAAAAAAAAGGCAGCTACCTTACAAATCGCACCTGCCAGGGGGTAAATAATATAACACATCCAGCACATAACACAATGCCTGGTAAGCCCTCAATGAATACAGCAGCCAGTGCAGTGATAATACTGCCCATGAGACTTTATTTTCTAAAGACGACCACACCAACATAGACCTTCCATTCCTCATGGTTCTTACAGTATGGCGTGAACACTCCTCCATCAAGAGATGGGTCTGTGATTCCTCCTCTTGAATCTGGGCAGGGCTATGACCAGGCAGCAGTGACTCTATGTGACTTCCTTCCAAGGCTGGTCATAAAACATGACATGACTTTCCTCTGGATCTTTCTTGGGACATGCTCCTTGGGAGCACCAGGAGCCATGTAAGTCTGGGTCCCTTGATGCCTCCATGCCAGAGAGACCACATGGAGAGGTCACACAAAGAAAAGGACACGTCCGAGGAGCTCAGGTACCTCAGACCAGGCCCCAGGGAAAGGAGCACTGCCTCACTCTTCGCCTTACTTAACCCATCAGCCGCATCACCCCATCTTCCTTGACAAGCCTTCTTCGCCTGCCTTTCAGGACACCGTCCTACTGTGTCTGCCCCCTCTCTCCTTGACTCATCATTCTCAGTGTGCTTTGCTGTTCCTTTTTTTCCCCTGACCTCCTGACACTGCCAATGGTTCCATGCTTTGTCCTCTTCTCTATTTCTACTCATTCTATTAGTGATTCATTTTACTCATTCAGCCCCAGGGCTTTAAATACTCTCTAACAAGTTCCGTTGGGCTCAGTGGAAATGAATCCAACTAGTATCCATGAGGATGTGGGTTTGATCCCTGGCCTCGCTCAGGGGGTTAAGGATCCAGCATTGCTGTGAGCTGTCGTGTAGGTCACAGATGCAGTTCAGATCCCACATTGCTGTGGCTGTGGTGTAGGCCAGCAGCTATAGCTCTGATTCTACCCCCAGCCTGGGAACTTCTATGTGCTGCAGGTATGACCCTAAAAAGCAAAATACATACATACATACATACTCTCTAATCTTTCAGACCCTTCTCCCCTCCCCTCCAGAGTCATGTAAACTACCACAAATTTAGTGCCTTAAGACAAATTTATTTTCTTATAGTTTTGCAGGTAGCATATGAGTTTCACTGGGGTAAAATCAGATGTTGGGGAAGATTAGTTTCTTGGCCACTTCCAGCTTCTAGAGGCCACCTACATTCCTTGGCCTGTTGCCCTCTTCCTCTGTCTTCAAAGACAGCAACACCGCATCTCTCTGACCATTCTTCCAGAGTCACTTCTCTCTCTGATGACCAAAGGAAAGATTCTCCACTTTTAAGGACTCAGGTGATTAGGGCAGACCCACTTGGATAATCCAGGGTAATCTCTCCATCTCCAAGTCCCTAATTAATCACATCTGCAAAGTCCCTCTTGCTACCTAAAGTGGCGTACAGATCACAGGATCTGGAGATTAGGATGTGGACATCTTTGGGGGCCGTGGGTCTGCCTGCCACATGCTGCATCTCCAAATGGGTATCTAACAGACATCATACTCACTGCGTCCAAGCTGAATTCCAACTCTCCCCATCATGGATCTCCTCTACCCACAGCTTTCCACTCTTAGTTGACAGCAATTGCATATTTCCAGTTGTTCAGGCTCCAAACTATAGAATCATCTTCGGCTCCTCTCTCTCTCTCATATTCCATATTTAAGTCACAAAGTAGACTTTATCTTCAAAATACGTCTAGAATCTGGCCACTTATCATCTCCACTACCACTTGTTGAAGCCATCAGCATCTTGCATCAGGATTTCTGCTGTCACTTCCTAATTGGTTTCTGGCTTCTTCCCTTCAGTCCATTTTCCTAGCAGCCACCATGATGCTTTTAAAAATTAAGTCAGGGGAAAAAAAAAAAAAAGTTCCCGTTGTGGTGCAGCAGAAACAAATCTGACGGGGAACCATGAGGTTGAGGATTCGATCCCTGGCCTCACTCAGTGGGTTAAGGATTTCGGCATTGCCATAAGCTGTGGTGTAGGTCACAGATGAGGCTCAGATCCAGCGTTGCTGTGGCTGTGGTGTAGATTGGCAGCTGTAGCTCCAAATTGACCCCTAGCCTGGGAACTTCCATATGCTGTGGGTATGGCCCTAAAAAGACAAAAGAGAAAAAAAATTTTTTTAAATAAAAAATTAAGTCAAATCATATTGACTTTTTTTTTTTTAGGGGTTGAATTGGAGCTATAGCTGATGGCCTACACCACAGCCACAGCAACATGGGATCCACATCGCATCTGCAACCCACACCACAGCTCATAGCAATGCCAGATCCTTAACCCACTGAGCGAGGCCGGGGATCAAACATGCACCCTCATGGTTCCTAGTCGGGTTCATTTCCGCTGAGTAACAACAGGAACTCCCATATCGCTTTTCTGATCGAAATGCTCTAAGGACTCCCTAGATAACTGAGAATAAAAGCCAAAGCCCTTCATGGTCTCCACCTTCCACCTCCATGGCCTTTCTGGCCTCCTCCTCCTCCTCGTCCCTTGCTGCCTCCACTCCAGCCACACCAGCCACTCACTATGCCTCTAACACTCCAGGTGGACTGTACTTTAGGTCCTGGTTCTCCTCGTTCTCTCTGTTAGAATACTCTTCCCCAGAGACCCTTGGCTATATTCTGCGGCGCCTGTACTGGTTTCTACTGCTGCCGTGAGCAATTACTACAGATTCAGGGGCTTAAAACCACACCCACGTATAACCTTTCAGTCTGGCTATGGCTCACCTCTGCTGGTCCACTGCTCAGAGTCTCACACGGCTAAAATCAAGGAGTCAGCAGGGCTACATTCCTTTTTGGGGGAATAAAAAAAGCAGATAAGTCTTTGGGAGCAGACCATGGATAAATCTGCTTCTGGGCTTATTCAGGTTATTAGCAAGATTCAGGTTCTTGCCAGCTATAGGACTGAGGTCCCGTTTCCTTGCTGGTCCTTCTCCTGAAGGGTGCCCTCCTTCCTTCTGGTGCTTTCCACATGGCCTCTCTCCAGCACTGACAGGTGGAGTCTCTCTTACATTTGAACTGCTCCAAATGCAGCCACATCTCTCTGACTCAAACCACTTAACTCTACTGTGAATGTGAAGAACTCATCGATTAGATTGGGCCACCTAGATAATCCAGGATGATCTCCATATTTTAAGGCCTGCAACTTTTTTTTTTTTTTTTTTTTTTCCTTTTTTAGGGCTGCACCCATGGCATATGGAAGTTTCCAGGCTAGGGGTCACTGAATTGGAGCTGCAGCTGCCAGATAACTATAGCCACAGCAACGCAGGATCTGAGCCACCTCTGTGACCTATACCACAGCACATAGCAACACTGGATCCTTAACTCACTGAGCGAGGCCAGGGATTGAACCTGCATCCTCATGGATATTAGTCGGGTTTGTGGCCACTAAGCCACAACGGGAACTCCAAGGCCTATAACTTCAATTAAAGCTGGAAAGTCACTCTTCCATGGAACTTAACCTATTTACATATCCCAGAGATCAGAGCATGGACATCTGGGAATCCTCTCTGCTCACCACACATCTCCTTTCCTGACCATGGTGTTTACACTGCAACCCAGCTCTCCACTCTCTACCACCTTTCATCTCCTTTTCCTGCTCAACCTTTTCATTTTTCCATAGCTCTGACCACTTATGTTTGTTCTATCAGACCAAGTAACAAATATGTTTATTGATTATCATATGTCTTCTCCTGCTAAAAAAATAAACTCCATTGAGTCAAGGATCTTTTGTTCACTGATAACCCAAAGACTAGCTGGAAGGCACTCAGTGAGTATTTCTTGAATGAATAAATAGATTTATCCTATCCTAGAACAATCCCCTTTTTGTTCTTCCTGGACCTGGGTCTTCATCTCCTGCCCTTAACTGAATTGGAAGCCTCTGCCTCCTGCTTTGTGTGTCCTGGCTCCCGGGTTGTGGGGAAGCCACGTAGACACCCCTTTCTTCCCTTGCACACTCGCTAGCAGCTGGTACGATCTTCAAACCCTGATTCTTCCATTTTCTGCCTGTCCACAGACCGTTTCTAGTTTCAACAGTTGAAAACACTTGAGTACAAAGCTCTTGATTGGTGATGAGGAATATGGCTAAATATCAAAAGACTGCGGTCTTAACATTGCCCCGTAGCTGAGGTCAACAGCATCCAACTACCTTAATACCCAACAGTATCCAATTAGTTCTTGTAATAAAGACAGAAAGGCTTATTGGAAAAAAAAGTTTGTTATTCCTACAAAAATAAGAAAGCTTTATTTTGATGCTATTATCCAGGTACATAAGCAAAACAAACTGAGTTGTTGAGTTCACCTGGTCTCAAATGCACAGAAAAATAAATGGCTAAAATTGTCATAAGTGCTCTTAACTTCTACAAATGCCAGTGCGGTGGAAAAAAATGAACCATCCTAGTTTGAGGAACAACCAGGAGAAAGAGCTGAGACTTGAAGTTTAAGACTCCTGACTGCCATCAGTCAGTTCACGGCCAGAGAGTGGATGACAAAGCAATAAAGAAAAAAAATTGCTTTTGAAGCCAAGTCATTTTAGTGATCAAAATCCAAACTTCATAAAGGAGGAAACTGAGGCTCAGAAAGGGTGACCTATCTCATCTCACACAGTTAGGCAAGGATGTGATTCTTTGGTTACATATTCTTACAGAATAGAGTGATAATTAAACTTCTATAACCTTTCTAGGCATCTAAAATGTTCATTTAATGACCTAATTCTCTCCTTTCAATGGGCTGGATTCAGCAAGGATGCTGACATACAGGGAGACTCTACCTATCAGCACTGAACTTGGCCCATCTAGGTCAAAACCGTCTCCTTCCAGATGGAATGCTCCAGACAGGGGACAGCCCCTGCAGGCATGGAGGAGCCACAGACCTTGCAACTTCAGGATGATTTAAGGAGGACCGTTTAGGATATCACTGCGCTGCAGACAGTATAACACATCAAGAAATCAAAGGGCTGGCATTCCCACTGTTGTGCAGCGGAAATGAATCTGACTAGTTTCCATGAGGAGGTGGGTTTGATACCTGGCCTCACTCAATGGGTTAAGGATCCAGTGCTGCCGTGAACTATGGTGCAGGTCGCAGATGTGGCTCAGATCTGGCGTTGCTGTGGCTGTGGTATAGGCTGGTGGCTGCAGCCCCAATTCGACCCCTAGCCTAGGAACCTCCAAATGATGTGGGTGCAGCCCTAAAAAGCGGAAAAAAAAAAAAACAAAAACCAAAAAACGAAAGAAAGAAATCAAAGGGCTTAGGGATAAAACATAATGATATCAGATTAGATTACCAATATGTTAACAGAGGAAAATAATTGTTACCTAAAGATCTTGACAAAATCTGTAAGTATTTATAGATATGGACTTGGTGCCAGCAGAAAGACAAAAATGAAGGGGAGCATATTTTAAGAGAAGAATAAATAAGACATGTTTTGAATGGAGTTCTCACACAAACACAAAAGACAGCAGGGACTGATGCGAAATAGTTTCTAAATTTACCAAATCACCACCTTCTGCTTTCTGAATACCTACAACAGGAATGCAAAAGAGCACAATAATTCAGTTCTATATTTAAAAACAAGAAACAAGAGTGATTTGTTTGGTATTTCTTAAGACAATCTTTCATTCACTTTTGAGCACTTGGCAATAAGAAAAAAAATCAAGAAATTGGTTTAAGGTAATATACACAGAGTGACTTACTCAATGGGAACGCATTAGTGTTATACAGGAGAAAATAAGCCTATTTTTGGAGTCACCGATCAACTTTCCTCTCCATGGTTACAGGATGTGTTTCATAACTTTCCAGAATCATAGATGATTCAAAATGACCTTGGTAATAATTTAGACCAAACCTCATATTTTATACATGGGGAAACTAAGGCTTAGAGAGGTGGGAAAGACTGCCTGACATCACGGCCCTTTAATGACAAATCCCAACAGAACTCAAGTCTCCTCACTCCTAAGGAAAGATGTGAAATTGTCACCTCTGAAAAAAGGTACCCCTTAATTGCTCTGCAGGTTTTATTCATTTGTAAATGATATGAAATTATTTTGGCAGTTAAAAACCTCCCTATGTTTCTATAGGACCAGGAAAAACCTTTTCAAAACTACATTTTTATACTCGTAACTTCAACACAACACAAAAATATAGATATGTTCGATACTGGCTCACATGTTTCTTAAGGTTTTAACCTGTTTCCTACTAGCCAAGGAGGCCCATCTGAAAGAGAACCGATAACAATGTGCATTGTGCAGGCCTCTCTGAGATCTGTTATCCCAGATAGTTAATATTTATGTATACTCTTTGATCTCTTTAACTTTCCTCCATTTTCATGCAGATAAGTATGTATGTGTACACACATACACATACACACGTGCACATATATGAGTATGTTTGTTTTTTAAGTTTTATTAAAGTATAGTTAATTTACAAGGTGGTGATAATTTCTCTGCACAACAAAGTGACCCAGCCATCCATATGTATGTGTGTGTGTGTGTGTGTGTGTGTATCTGGAAAGTGTTTGTTAACTTGGATATTTGGTAGGGGTGGATCAGACGAAAAATTAAAGCAATACAAATTTTTGTGTCATGTATGACTAAGTGGAATTCCCTTTTAAAATGACCTCCAATCTAGCAAGGACAGAGTCTCAAAACTCTACAGAGAAATATTATATTGATTCATCCAGTATTTATTGCATGTGTCTATTACGTGCCAGGTACTGTGCTATGCACTGGACACCAAAGATCACTGCCTTGCCCCTGCCAGGTCCACAGTTTAGTAGAGACAAGTATGAACAGACACTCGCCATGCCTGCTGGCTAATGGGAAGGTGGGGACCGAATGGAGGGTGATGGCCAGATACCATGGGAGTAAAGGGATAATGTCTAGAAAGGGGAGGAAATTGCCACAGGGCTTCTTAAGGGAAGAGACTTTTTTCTAGACAAAGGTAAGTGTTTTAGATGGAGGAGCTATCAAGTGCAAAAACAGAGATAAGAAGTGGAATGGCCTAGCAGGCAAGTGACAGGATGCAAGGCTCCACCTTCTCCACACCTATACCCCTGCAGCCAGTGTACCTGCTCTCACTCTCCATCCATCGTCACCTGCCCAGCAGCCACAGTTCATATCCCTAGTGTCATCTACTCTCCCCTTCTGCTAAACCACTCTTTCAAATCGCCCACATTTTCCCCCCCTATTGGTCTCATGGATAAGGAATGGATAAACTGTTGTCTAGGGAAGTGATGGGTGATGAGGGCGGAGAAAAGGCAGGGCCAGGTTAGAGGGCTCTGCATGACAGGATGCTCTGGAGATCTGGATTTTATCTTCAGACAAGGGAAAGCCATAGATTTACCTCCATAACAGAGGGCGCTGGCAGGACCTCTGCTGAGGGACCAGACTTTTGGGAGCAAGGTCCAGTAAGGAAATTCACATTAATGAGAAGTAATGAGACTCTGACTGAAGTCAGTGGCCATGAGGCAGACAAGTTAATGTTAAGGAAATAAAATCAAAGCCTGATTTTATGGTTGAAGGAGAGGGAGATGGCGGAGAGGATTTCCAATTCCAGCACAATTATAATTCATTTTAATCCACTGGTTTTAATGCTTTATTGTTTCCAAGAAATTGTAATTAACATAATTGTAATATACATAAAATTGTATCATCTGCTTCTAGAAACATCTTTGCATTAATAACAAAACAATATTTGAACCTAGCTAAGGCCTACGATTTCTGAGCAAGTAGAATCATCAACTGCCATCAGCACTGGAAGATCCTGAGAATAACAACTCACCCTTTACTAGGATGGTAAGTCCCTTAACTTTCAGGACAAGTTAGACCTAAAAGTAAATGTACAGGAGATACTCTCAATTTTTCCAAATATTTGGCAAAGGAAAAGTACTAGGTTTCTGGCCATGCCAAAACTTTGCAAATACATGTATCTGTAGGAACATATATACACAGTAAGTAAATGTATATCCTTCTCTGGAGAAAACATAAAGCATCAAAATTTATAACATAGTTTTCTCATGAACTTTTACTGAAAGAGCGAGAAAACAGAAGGATCTCCTGAATAAAGACATACCAACTTCGTATTTTGGTCATCATTTTAAATATCCTTCCTGTATCAGGTGATATCTGAGTTTTAAAGAAAAGTCTATTTTGGGGAGTTCCCGTCATGGCTCAGTGGTTAACAAATCTGACTAGGAATCATGAGGTTGCAGGTTTGATCCCTGGCCTTGCTCAGTGGGTTAAGGATCTGGTGTTGCCGTAAGCTGTGGTGCAGGTTGCAGATGTGGCTGGGATCCCACGTTGCTGTGGCTCTGGCATAGGCTGGCAGCTACAGCTCTGATTCGACCCCTAGCCTGGGAACCTCCATATGCTGTGAGAGCAGCCCAAGAAATGGCAAAAAGACAAAAAGAAAAAAAAAAAAAGAAAAAGAAAGAAAAAGAAAAGACCATTTTTAATTCTTCGGTGTGCCCCCTCCAACAGCCACCTGCACTTCATCTCCAGGAACCAAACAAGCCAAGAGGAATTCTTTCTCTATGCACTGTATCCATAAAGCAGGTGTATCCATATCATAAAGGCTATTTAAGGTGCTTTCCAGATTGCTACAAAATCCACATGTGACCATATTTACCTATGAGTCACAGCAAAAGTGGCCAGAGGTTTTAACAATGGTTCCAGGAATTCTTGCTGTGGCTCAGTGGTAACGAACCCAATTAGTATCCATGAGGATTCAGGTTCAATCCCTGGCCTAGCTCAGTGGGTTAAGGATCTGGCGTTGCTGTGAGATGCAGTGTAAGTTGCAGACGAGGCTCGGATCTGGCATTGCTGTGATTGTGGTGTAGGCCAGCAGCTGCAGCTCTGATTCGACCCCTAGCTTGGGAATTTCCATATGCCACAGGTGTGGTCCTAAAACAAAACAAGAAACAGTGGTTCTAAACCCAACTGCGCATTATCCTTACTTGGAGAGTTAAAATGCACACACATACACACATCATGTCTGGGTTCTACCCCAGACCAGCTGTATCAGAATCACCAGGGATGGGTCCTAAAAGCCCCCAGATAATTCTACAGAACAACCAGGGTTGAGAACCACTAGCTAGAACCTTGCTTCTCTAAGTATGGTCTGAGGAGCTTATTAGAAATGCAGAATCTCAGGCCCCACCTGCGATCAAATGACCTAAAGTCTAAAATGCAACGCCACCCTGGGCGATTTGTGTGCACACTGAGGCATGAAAAGCACTGACCTAGAAGAGACTTGCACTAAGCGGGCAAGCTCTTAGGAAGACTTATTGATGGGACGAATCAATCCCTCACCTTAAAGATCACACTTTGGCCCCAACGCATGAATGTATTAAACGTAAAGCCATCTCTCAGAAACCAGCCAGGACAGCTCCTTATGCACTGGACAGAATGCTGGAGGTACGTTCTCTTCCTGTATAGTGCAGGGCAATGGCTTAATGTGGAACAGATACAAGCAGATCATCAATGGCTGATTCATAAGTGCAGATGAATCTAGGGAGGCAGCCAATGGGACTGGGGAAAGGCGCAAAGGAAACCATGTCTATAATTATTATATTTGAAAAAAATCTAAAGTTAGTTTTTTGTTTTTTAAATAAAAGAAGGTCTTTCCTGGGGTCTAAACTGTTTCTCTCATCCACACAACAAACATTTCTCTTTCAAGGTATACAAAATCTCTGTAGTCAAAATCTAATTCAACAAGACCTCTAATCTTAGGAAATTATATAATTCTTATATACCTTTATCCCCTGCTTCTTTATCTCCTTTCTAAGAATTCCCTCACAGAAAACTAGGGAGCTATGAAACTGCTGGTGATTCCAGGTGCAAAATGGAAATGCTGCTATTGGTGAATATCTGGTAAACCACAGCTGGGAGCATCAAGGGCAAACCCTGGAGTGATAAAAGAACTTGAGGACAACCTGAAGATGCAGTAGCTGACTTAGCTCAGGAGGCAAAACTTAAGGTAAAGTAATAACAAAATGTCATTAAGTTCAAATTTACTTGAACTTGAGCTCTAAAATTACCCCATCAGAAATTCAAGATGAGGCCATCAATTTAAGCAGTTTCTGCAAAACAAAAGGAAACAAATACTGGCTCTCTGTACATCCATTTTCATTATTTACGGTCATTTAAATGACCTCTCCCATGCATCTCCTGTCTCTCCTCTTCCAACCATATCAGTTCAGAATTGAGAGACAGAGAAGATCAGACTAGAAGTGAAAACAGTAAGAACAGGCAGAATACAAGAAACATTTAAGCTGCAGAAGCAAAGGTATCTGAACTACTTGGCAAGAGTCAGCCCTAGCTATATATCAGAAGCAGCTGGGCTTCTTTTACAAATTACTGATTCCCTGGGGGCCAACCAAAGCCAAGTAAGTCAGAATCTCAGGACACAGGGAACCATTTGAATGTTTTTAAAGCTTCCTCAATGATTCTTAGACAGAGTGATTCCAAAGGACTAGAATCAGAGTCAGGAAGGAGGTTCTAACTTTAAAACATTTTTTAACATTATATATATATAACTGGAAAGTATACTTTCCAGTTCATTCCTTTTTTTCTTTTGCTGCTCCTGAAGCATGCAGAAGTTGTTCCTGGGCCAGGGATCAAACCCTCACCACAGCAGTGACAACACTGGATCCTTAATCACTAGGCCGCTGGGGAACTCCCTCAATGTATAGCTTTGAAAGCTCTGGATCCATGTAACTCATTCTCTAATCCACTTATTAGCACTGCAATACTTTTTTAAAAACCACTAATTTTATTTGTATCAATATAACCCGCGCAAATTGCTTAAACTCTCAAATAGCACTACCAGGCTTAAAAAACACAGGAGTTTCTGCCACGGTGCAGCAGAAACAAATCCGACTAGGAACCACAAGGTTGCGAGTTCCATCCCTGGCTTGCTCAGTGGGTTAAGGATCCGGCATTGCTGTGAGCTGTGGTGTAGGTGGCAGACATGGCTCGGATCCCAAGTCGATGTGGCTCTGGTGCAGGCCGGCAGCTATAGCTCCGACTGGACCCCTAGCCTGGGAACCTCCATATGCCACAGGTGCGGCCCTAAAAACACAAAAATAAATAAATAAAACAAAAACACAGCAGTAACCTCACATCTCCACTCAACCTCAAACTTACTTTCCAAAGACAAACCGCTTTTAAAGTATTTAGCTTTTTACATTTAATTTTACATTCCTAAACAATATGCATGTACTGATATTTCTCGATTTACTTTTGACTGGAATTTACAATTAGTATAATTACTGGGGTCCTACTATGCACTAGCTTATCCTCTTCCAGTCTGCTAAGATATAGTTGTTTCAACATCTTTTCCCAGCCTCTCTTGCAGTCCTGTAGGTCAGGGTTAATAGTCTGCACATTTCAACACATTGCATCAATCGTTAGGAAAATACTTCCAAACCAGCTGATAAATGGCCGCTAGCTGAGCTTCTGTCACTCCCTTCCAGGGACCCTCTCCTGTCCCCATCCTCCATAATCCAGCAAACAAAGGGCTAACATCTGATAAAGGAGGAGGCTTCCAGAGCAGACCTCTGTAGGAGACCTGTGTTCTGGTGGGTCAGTGTCTGGGCTACTAGTTGTTAATGTTAAACATTTTGAATATTGTCCCTAGGCGTGGCCATGTAATTAAACTGTTGCCACTGGAATATAAGAGAAGGTGATCTGTGCCACTTGCAGGCTTGAACCTTAAAACTTTGTCCCTCTTTGCTCTTTCCCTTTCTCCTGAGCTGGGACAAGAGACATGCTGCAACCAGGTTTTAACTACACATGTAGGTCAGGACAATGCCTTAAAGGATGGCAGAGCAACAAGATGGAAAGAATCTGGGCTCATGAAATGCTCAGCCGTGAACTGTCACACAAAGTAAAAATAAATTTATTTATTCTTGAAGTCACGGTCCTGTGGAGTCGCTATACAGCAGCTTAAACTCTAGTGTATTAGTGATTTACATTATTATGACCTATGTAAATAGTATTATCTGCTGAGCTAATTTCACAGTGTGCTTTTTCCTGTATAGCTATTTTTATGGAGTTTATGAATGCTCATTTCCCCTACCAACTAGGTTTTTCAAATCTATAATACATCCCAAACGCTCCAGAGGAGGATCTAGAAAGTCCTACACTTGGTCAGATGTATCAGATCATCCAGCAGTTTTGTTTTTGTTTTCTATTTCTTTCTTTTTTTCTTTTTAATTTTTAGGGCTGAACCTGCGGCACATGGAGGTTCCCAGGCTAGGGGTTGAATCAGCTACTCCACAACCACAGCAATGCAGGATCTGAGCCCTGTCTTCGACCTACACCACGGCTCATGGCAACACCAGATCCTTAACCCACTGAGAGAGACCAGGGATTGAACCCGCAACCTCATGGTTTCTAATTAGATTCGTTTCCACTGGGTCACAGGAACTACTGTTTTTGTTTTCATCTGGAAACTCGCTCCTGGAATGGGTCTTCCTTCTATTCTTATCTGGACTGGCTTCTCTCCAGGAGGCCAGCTGCACTACTGCCATTTCCAAACTTCTCTCCACTGTAGTCCTAGAATTTTCCTATGTTTGACTCTCTGTTTCCAGAATATTGTATACTATTCTTTCTTGGTTTATGCTCACAGTTTGATAAAATATACCATTCAGTAGCTTCCTATAAAAAGATGCATAGAGAATAAACTTTTGAGACCTCTCACACTCTCAAAAATGTCTTTATTGTCTCTCCCACTTGATAGTTTGTGCTTGAAATTCAATTGAAAATAATTTTCATTGTTCATTCTAACTCCCAATCTTTTTCTAGGTGATCTGTTTCTCCCTCCACAGGATTTGGCTTATTTCCATTTTCCTTAGTCTTTCTAAATTTTACAGTGATGGTGTCTTACACATTGGTTGTATGGATCTTTTTTTCATTTATTCACCTGGCTATTTGGTGAACTCTTTTTAAAATCTACAAATGTATGTCTTCCAGTTTGGGGGAAATACCTTGTATCATGTCTCTGGTAATTTCCCCTCCTTTACTTTCCCCCGTCGTCTCTTTCTGAAACTCTTATTAGTATAAGACCTGATCAACTGATCCTCCACTTCTACTTTTTCCTTCCTTTTTCTTTCTTTTTTTTTTTTTTTTTAATCTTTGGGCCCTTTCAATGGCTTTTTTTTTTAATCACTGTGTTTTTAATTTCCAAGACCTATTTCTTATTCTCTAATTATTACTTTTTAATAGTCCTGTTCTTATTTCCTTAACTACAGGTGGTTTGGTTTTGGTTATTTTTATTTTTCTTCTTTTTGCATTTGTCTCCTCCATGATTTCTTTCTCAGTTGTTTAGTTCCTGCCTTTCTTGTTGTTGTTGTTTTCCTCACCTGTCTCATATTCACTGGCTACCTATCTGCATTTAAGAGCAAGGCACAAAGAAGCTGGCTGCAAGTTCCACGTTCAGGGGATAGAGGGACTAGGGTTGTAGACTAGTGGTTTCACTATGGGAAGAATGGAGAGTAAGTCAGTTTTCTCACTGCAGACCTCAAAGATCAGTATCTGCAGATATTTTCTCTAAGGCTGTTCATTTTAGCCAGAGGGGTCCTTCAATATCCTTCCAGGGCTGCTAACTACTTGACTATCCTAAGATCAGGGTGGGGTAAAAAGAGCACCAGATCTCACTGTTCAGGATGCATAATTTCATTAAATTTCTCTGTTTTCAGTTGAGCATTTCATCCTTAACGTCTTTTTTTTTTTTTTTTTTTTACTTTAGTTTCACCAGAGAAAAAATGTCCAGGACTTCATTTTACCCTATGGGGTAGGGGAAGTGAATGGCGGGTCTAGTTCCTTTCAAAGACTTTCAGCCAATGCCTTATTTTCAGCCCCATGTCCCACTCCAGAGCCTCTAATTCCAGAGCCTTTCAGGGGCCCTGGGGGATAATTTGGCTGTTTCTTCTCCGCCCCTCCTCCAGTATCTATTCCCAACCTCCTTTAAGGGCACTTAGTATCAACTTTCTCCACTACATGAAGTCGATGCCACAAGTCTGCCTGCTTTTCAACCTCCAAACGCGTGTGACCGTCTCCCATCTCTTGTTGACGCTCACTACGGTGGTGCTTCAGGCGAAACAGACAGTAAACACATGTTCAGTCCACCAAATTCTAATCTGAAGTCCCCGTAACTCAATCTTACCACCACAGAAACTGCCCACTAAAGATGAGCCCTTCTTTATCCATTTTTAAAATACTCGTAGCTTTTCTGTTTTTACAGACATATCTGACTAGCTAAGATACTTTCCCAATTATTTTAATGTTTACCATCATTTTCTGACTTAATCATTAAAAAGTTATTCAAGAGCATCCTTTCCTGGATACCACAGAAGACTTGTGATTTATTAATTCATGAATTAAGCTTTCAAAGGTGGTAGAATTTAGAGTGCTCTACTATAATTGGTGTTTTCTCTGATAAGGGTCAAGTATTTCTAAGAAGAACTTTGACTACTGTACAAAGTCCTCATCAACACTGGAGTCTTATTTATTGTGCTTCCAACAACAGGTAAAGGAGCGATGGTCAGAACATTTAAAAAATAATTAAGCATGAGACATTTTCTCACACTCCAAGGATCACAACTTTTTCACTCCCTTTCAAAGGACACAAAATCTGACAACCGGGAGCCCAAAGATTTTGATCTTTAAGGCTGGAAACCCAGGACTTACAAATTCATAATTATAGAAATAAGAAATAATTACAGAATAAAACATTAATATTACACCTTTGATCTAATTCCACTCAAAGAAGCACATATTTGGGACCTGAAAATATTTATAATTGCCTCTTGCTATTACTCATAACTTCCCCGAAAAGAAAACCAAGCACCTAACAAATAAAGATTCCTTTGGTGGGGGGGAGGGGTGAAACTGTCCTATTTCTTGAGCTGGGAGGTAGTTACAAAGATGTTCACTTTTTAAATAATTCATTGAACTCTACATTTACATTTCAAAAGTTACATATGTGTTATATTTTACAGTAAAAGAGATCTTTTTTAACAGTTAAAAGAGAAATAGATAAAAAGGCAAAGTTTTCATTTGTCATAAAACACAGTGCTTTAATCTCACTTTGGCCAGAATTATTATACATACTGACATGGGTAAAGGCAGAAAAGTAATCCTGATTTACCTTAAGTGTCTAAAACCAGTGTTGTTCTATTTAAAACATTTTATTTTTAAAAAGTTCCTAAACTTCAAATTTTACATCATATTCTTTTTTAAGGCCGTACCCTCTGTATATGGAAGTTCCCAGGCTAGAGGCTGACTTGGAGCTGTAGACACTGGCCTACATCACAGCCACAGCAACACAAGATCCGAGCTGTGTCTGCAACCCACACCACAGCTCACAGCAATGCCAGATCCTTAAATCACTGAACAAGGCCAGGGATTGAACCCTCATCCTCCTGGATGCTATCAGGTTCTTTAACTGCTGAGCCACGGAGGGAACTCCTACCTTGTATTCTATATGGTAATATTGATACCTTATATTTGCATGAGACTATTTATTTGCCAAAAGCTTTCACATTAAATACTTGGGAAATAGAACGGGCATCATTTTCTCCCATGCTGCAGATGAGGAAACTGAGGCACATAATAATTAGCAAAGTCACTAATAGTGAGAGAATCAGGATAAATTCCAAGTGCCAAATGTCCAATGAAAAACCCCTTAAACATTTTATAAGGAGAAAGAACTTTCCATTTTTCCAATTTTGATGTCAAAACAGAGTATCAGGGCTGGTGGTCTCCGAAGTTCCCTGGTGGCTCAGCGGGTTAAGGATCTGGCATTGTCATTGCTCTGGCTCTGGCTACTGCTGTGATGCAGGTTTGATCCCTGGCCCAAGAACTTTTGCATGCTGGCCATGGCCAAAAAAAAAAAAAAAAAAAAAAGTTGGTGGTCTCTGCTTTGATATCTGTGAGTTTCCGGAGATCCCCAGAAAGGAAGGAGAGCTCTATCAGGCATGGCTATAGAACTAGGGACCTATGCTCAAGGTCTGAGGCATTTCACTCCTAGTTAAGACAAAAATGAGTCTGCAGTCTCAGAAGTTAGTTTAACTCAAACACAAACATGTAAGTTACGAGCGGTCTATAACCTGTGTGCCAGGGGAAAAAAAGGCCTCTCTTCCACTCACGGGGTTTCTGAAGGAGCGGTATTTCCTATCCACTCCTGCCTTCTTGCCCCATACATATTCTCCCCACAGAGATGGTGCAATTCACTTGGGTGGTGTGTGACAGTCATGGACCTGTTTCTCAATCTGCAAATGGATGGAGTTTTTCTATCAAAGATAGAGAGATGTGGCCTCTTTCTCTTTGCATGAACAGTGAAAGGGAGAAACTTGGGTCTTTCTGCTCTGCAAACTCAAACTTTCTACCCAGCAGGCTGTTCCCAAGTCTAGCCTATGGTGTTGAGGGGGCACAAGACCACTTTGGGCTTCATACCAACCTATGTTGCCACTTTTGTCTTCATCAATGATGAAGTTAATATTTTGCCGGTCAGCTGATTCTTATATTCTTGTTTTATTAATGGGGAAGAAGGGTGTTAGAAGTCAGAGCATGTGGACATGACCCTACAGCTCTCCTCAGTGGGCTTCCATGCCTCAAAATACTGGGGCTCTAAAAGCGGTGGGCGAGCTGTATGGTGCAGAAGCATTCTAAGACTTTGTTCACTGGGTATTTTCATTGCTTCTTCTGTCGTGGAGGGCAATACTGAGATCCAGGGATTCTGGTTCTTTCCAGAGCCAGCTCTGCTATACATGGCTGTGATCTGGCATGGGTCTAAATCTCCCAAGAATGCCTGTAAAAAACTTTAGCTTCCTCATCTTTTCAATGAAGGAATAACTTTCCTCTCTTTAAGGAACTCTCCAATTCTATGGATATGGACTAAAAGCTCAAAAAGGTTTTCCTTCCTTCCTCTCCCTCTCCCTCTCTCTCCCTCTCTCTCCAACACCCACCTCTTCCTTTCTGGCTGCAGTGTGTAGCTGCTTAAAGTGGGATCTCAGTTCCCAGACCAGGGATTGAACTCAGGCTGCAGCAGTGAAAGTGTCAAATCCTAACCAGTAGACCACCAGGGAACTCCCTCGGAAAGACATTAATAAAGGTATTCAAGAATTTTTAAAACAGATACTGACATATAATATATATACATATACATATTCTGTATCATATAATATACATATTCTGTATCATATAATATATACTGTGTATCACATAATATGTATTATGTATCATATAATATATATATTATGTATCATATAACATATATATAATCATTTGACACCCTGGCCTCACATTTCCTGAAGATCAAAGAGCTTCTACCACATGCTTGTGTCATTTCAAAATCTTCAAGTTTAGCCACACTTTACATCATCACTCATTACTGATCCCTCCAGCAAGGTAAGATACTCCGGAAGTCCCTCAGGGCCTTTACCAGCAGCCCCAGGACTCCTCCTCCACATTGCCATTCCTCCCTTCCCTTCATTCTTGCTGAACCATCCACTACACATTCTAATCTCACATCTCCTGCGCACTCGCCCAGTCCATCAACACTCTAGTTTCACTTGCCTTCCTACTCAGCCCAGGACCCATATGGACTTGGCAGTTTCAATGAGCCTCACACCAACTCCACTTCCAATTTTCTGAGTACTTCTGGAGAAAGTTATGACTACACGGAAGATTCGTTCCATCACAAGGCTAAGGCCAAGGCCCCTTAGCCCCTTACCAGGCCCTGGTCGTCTCTGGCTCCCACCATGCTCAGATGCACAGCTATTCCAAACATTTACCCCTCTCCTCCTCCCCCCAGTTTTACCCTCACTCTCAATGTACTCTCAGCAAATCACCTGGCCTCCTCTGTTTTTCTTTCTTCTTAAAAAGGGGAACCAACAACCCATTTCAAATGCAGTCACACTCCCTCCCTGCTGTCAACTTTCCTCTCTGTTTCTTTTTGCCCTCATTTAATCTTTTTCCCTCTGTCACACCTGTTTTTCCATGAAAAACTACTTTTGTCATGATCAAATGACTTGTTATTCAAAAAGGGACTTTGTTTTCTGATAAAAATAGACATCATTTGTCCAAATATTTGTAATATTTGTCCAGATATTATCCATAACGGGACTGGGATAACAAGTGTGAATGGAGACTGTGCTGGGCAATGTGACATACGGTCACCTTGTCCAGCCCCCAGCCCTCCTACCTAAGAGGGGCTTGGGGCACTGACTACCCTCCCGCTCCCACCTTCAGTCTCTTCCTCTCCACTGACAGCCACTGTACCCACAGCACTCTTGGGCCTTTCTCATGGTTTTGCCTTAAGACGGTTTCCCTGGCCATCTCATCACCTCAAGTTACAGTCCAATCCTAACTCACATTTACTCTCTCCACTCCCTTCCCACCCAGGCACCTCTCAGGCACCAGGCTGACTTCTGTCTCCCTGCCCAAGCAACCCTGATCTTCAAAGGCTATTGACAGTAGCCTCACTGCCAAACCTAACGACCTTTCCCAGTTTTCCATCTCAGCCCCCGACCCTATTTGTTCCTTCCAAACTCTCCTTTATCTTTCCTTCCCCTACCTTTTCCTTCCCCTACCTTCTTCCTACTTCTTTCTCCTTGGCATCCTGTCAGCCTCTTTCTGTCTTCTTCCAAGCCCACAAATACTTTTTTTTTTTTTTTTTTTTTTTTTTTTTTTTGGCTTTTTAGGGCTGCACCCATGGCATATAGAGGTTCCCATGCTAGGGGTCGAATTGGAGCTACATCTGCCAGCCTACACCACAGCCACAGCAGAGTAGGATCTGAGCTGCATCTGCGACCTACACCACAGCTCACAGCAATGCCAGGTCCTTAACCCACTGAGTGAGGCCAGTGATCGAACCTGTAACCTCACGGTTCCTAGTCGGATTTGTTTCCACTGCATCCCAACGGGAATTCCCCACAAATACCTTTTTTTTTAAGCTCAGCCCTGGCCTTTTACTCTTCTCATCCATACTTTGAACCCTTCTCACAGCTTCACCATCCACCTTCATAAGGGTGCCCTCAAATCCATCTCTGTTTTTTTTTTTGTTTTGTTTTTTTTTTTTTTTTTTTTTTTAGGGCCACCCCTGAAGCATATGGAAGTTCCCAACCTAGTGGGGGTCTAATCTGAACTACAGATGCTATCCTACTCCACAGCCACAGCAATGCCAGATCTGAGCCATGTCTGCGACCTACACCGTGGCTTGCAGAACACTGAATCCTTAACCCATCGAGCAGGGCTAGGGATCGAACCTGCATCCTCACGGATACTAATTGGGTTCTTAACCCGCTGAACCACAATGGGAACTCTTCCATCTCTGTCCTTACAAGCTTCCATCCATTTCTATGGTTCACAGGCACAAAGAAATTAATACATTCGAATCCAAACTTCCATTAATTACACAAATATTTACTGACTGCATACTGCTTACAGGCGCTTTACTAGTGGCCCATCCTATTCCCATTTCTGCCATCACCAGTGTTACTCAGCTTCAGTCTTTGATGTCTCCCTCAATTCCCCCATCCAATTAGCCACCAAGTCCTGGTGCATTTACTATTTCTACAGTGTCTCAGCCAACCCAACCTCCCCCACTCTAATTTAGGTTCTCAGTGCTTCTCTTCCGGAAACTATTTTGGTAGCTTTCTAACGGGGATTACCTCAACTCCTCTGATACAGATTAACCTCCTTAAAGCATAGCTTTAATCACATCATTCCCCACTTAAACTACCTTTGATAGTTATCTACTGCCTACTCAACAGGCTTCTTATCCCAGTGTTCAAGATGCTCACAATATGGTCCTAACTCTGCCACACAGCCTGCTGTCCCACCATCCTGCCTTGAAGCTCCTCACCCTCCAGCTTGACTACTTTCCTCTCCATTCCTGGATATGCTCATACATCCTTTCCTTCAAGTCTTGGTACAGGCTGATCCCTACACCTCTGCCAGCTGAAGTTCTACCAATTCTTCAAAGCCTTGCTCAAGATTCCTTAATTAAATCTTCCCCAATTTTTCTGCCCAGAAATAGTGTTCTCCTCCTCTGAAATCACAAAGCACTTATGGTATGCCTCTATAACCATGAAATGAAGCCTTTGGTTACCTGTCTTATGCTCCCTACATGCCTCCTAAGCCCCTCAAAGAAAGGGTGACCACATGTCTGTACACTCCTTATACTTCCTTATATGTAGTAAGCTGAATGAAAGGCTGAAATAGTCAAGTTAACTTCATATTCGTCATACAGTTTAGAAAAGAATGAAAATGTAATTAATATCATCAAGGCAAATTCTTAGGAAGGTCTAGAAATTAACCATTTTTGCAGTTGCTCTTGTTAGATCAAGGCTATATGAATCATTTCATTTAAACTAAAACTGTAGGAGAATTGTGTTTTGTTTTTGTTTTGTTTTGTTTTCTTTTTCTTTTTAGGGCCACAACCATGGCATATAGATGTTCCCAGGCTAGAGGCTGAACTGGAGCTACAGCTGCCAGCCATAGCCACAGCAATGCCATATCTGAGCCTTGTCTGCAACCTACACCACAGCTCAGGGCAACATCAGATCCCTAGCCCACTGAGTGGGGCCAGGGATTGAACCCAGAGTCCCCATGGATATTAGTCGGGTTCATTGCTACCGTGCCACAACAGGAACTCTGAAATGTGCTTTCTTTATCAGTTCCTTAGACTATATACTTAGATAAGATCTTCGAGAGCATTTAATTCCTCTCCTCCCATGCCAATCACCAATTCTCCAGTTGAGAAAACTAAAGTTTTGAAAAATTAAGCTGCTCCCCTGGTCACATAAATCGGAAGTCATAACTGCTGCTTCTTATTAAGAACCTAGTGTACCTGAGGCACTCTGCATACATTATCCCAGTCTCACAATAATGCTTCAAGGTAGGTGGTATTATTACCCCCATTCAGAGATGTAAGAATGCTCCAAAAAGTTAAATGTTCTGCTACAGAGAGCCCTGCTGAGGGCAGAGCTGAGCTTCGGCCCCAATTCCGTCTGGCTGTAAAGTCCAGGCTTTTCTAACTGGACACTGCGGCAAAGGCAAGACCTACCAGATGTACTGAAACAGCATCCAACTGCTTCTCCAGTGAACAATGACACCAACTAAGCAAGTATGTACACTTTTACGTCGTAAGCCATTTTTATTTGAAATCTTGGAGGTATGAAAATGAAACAAGAGTCATAAAAGTCCCGAGGCTAATTACTGCCAACATTCCGACTCTCTTGTTAAAAACATCTTCACTCTAGAAAAGAGATAGGTTTTCCTGCTTTTTCCATTCTTAAATGTATTTTCAACCTAAAATACATTTGTCCTACCACACCTAATAAATATTTATTGAGCCCCTGGATGTCCAAGGCACATGAGAGGATACAAAGTTGAACAAATAAGACGGACATTTACTCTCTGAGAGTTCACCACGAGAGGCTAACTAATGATAGGAACCAATTGGCCCTCCAACTACCGAAGGGAGCCCTGGCTAAGCCTAGGACTTCCAGTGAGAAGTCAAGAGGCTTGGTTCTAATTCCAGCCCTGCATACCAGGCAAGTCATCTCACCATGCATTAGCTTCTCTAGTAATGGAGGGATAAAAAGGAATGAACAATGCAATTTTAAGGTCCCTTTTAGCTTTAAAACTATATTATGTCTGAATACACTCTTGAGATTATGCTTCTAAACGCCATCACAGTATGAAACTAGAGCCTCTCATACTAAGTGAAGTAAGTCAGAAGGGGAAAGACAAATACCATGTGATGTCACTTATATCTGCAATCTAACATACGGCACAAATGAACCTATTTACAGAAAAGCAACAAACTCATGGACTTGGAGAACAGACTTGTGGTTGCCAAGAGGGAGGGGGAGGGTGTGGGAAGGACTGGGAGTTTGGGGTTAGGAGATGCAAACTATTGCATTTGGAGTGGATAAGCAATGAGATCCTGCTGTATAGCCCAAGGAACTATATCTGATCACTTGGGGTGGAACATGATGGAGAATAATATGAAAATAAGAATGCATACATATATATGTGCGTATATATATACATACACACACATACATACATATGTATGAGTGGGTTACTTTGCTGTACAGCGGAAATTAACAACATTATAAATCAACTACAATAAACAAAATTTTATAAACTTTCAAAAAAAAGAAATAGGAGTT
This sequence comes from Sus scrofa, assembly GCF_054392235.1. Classification (NCBI taxonomy): domain Eukaryota; kingdom Metazoa; phylum Chordata; class Mammalia; order Artiodactyla; family Suidae; genus Sus; species Sus scrofa. The sequence continues at coordinate 125,036,633 of NC_139396.1, read as the reverse complement.
CCCGTGATGGACTGGTGGAAACAAATCAAATAGGAACCATTAAGTTGCAAGTTCAATCCCTGGCCTCTCTCAGTGGGTTAAGGATCTGGCATTGCCATGAGCTGTGGTGTAGGTCACAGATATGGCTCAGATCCCAAGTTGCTGTGGCTGTGGTGTAGGCTCACAGTTGTAGCTCCTATTAGACCCCTAGCCTAGGAACCTCCATATGCCACTGGTGCGGCCCTAACAAAGGCAAAATAAATAAATAAAAGCCATTACAGCTGTGCCTATGGAAAGGGAATTACTGGAAGTCCACTCTTCTTAACAGTGACTTCAGAGGTACTGAGTTCTGAAAATATTCCTAAAAGTTGAAAGCAGACTAATAGGCCTCCAAAGTTTGTTATTTATAGTAAAATTTTATTCAAGTTTATCCTTTAAGAGCATAGTATGAAGCACTATGTTGGAATCCTTCTTCGATTACATCACTGACATAGCCTTAATTCTTTACAATTCATTTAAGATGTTTAAAATTTGATTTAAAACAACTCCTATCTACTCTTCTGTGAAGTTATCAACATTAACAACAACAGAGCAAGGCTTCTGCAGAGATATAAATTTTGTATTCCTTTAGTTAAAGTACTACTTCATACTATCTATACTTTATATTATATTAAGAAAGTCCTACTTAATACAGACCTTCCCAAACTGCAGATAAATTTGAGATTGGTGTGCAGCAAGTGGGAATGGAGGAATATAGAAATATTAGTATTTCAAATATGAATGGAAACATTTAACACTCTGGGAATTTGACTTTGCTGATTCCCTTTCAATATTCTATACTTTTTTGTTCCTTTTTTTCTTTCTTTTTTTAGAGCCACAGCTGTGAAATATGGAAGTTCTCAGGCTAAGTAAGGGTCGAATCAGAGCTGCAGCTGCCAGCTTACACCACAGCCACAGCAACACCAGATCCAAGCCGCATCTGTGACCTACACCACAGCTTGCAGCAACCTGGGGTCCTTAACTCGGAGATCAAACCCACATCCTCATGGATTCTAGTCGGATTCTTAACCCGCTGAGCCACAGTGGAAACTCATGTACTTTTTTCCAACCAACACAGGTAATATTTTTAACTATCCATTAACTTATACAGTAGCACACTTTCCCTTGAAAGGAAAGGTAAGTCTCCATTGGCCTTATCTTCCTTCACACTCAGCATCTTAGGATGATGCTCAAACCCATCTTGTGCTGTAAGTTAATAGCACAGAAGAGGAAATGAATCTATTAAAAGAAAACTGGAAGAATAAAAAAGTTAGAACTACACCATCTAAGTGCCTTGCCTACTACACAAGACAGTGAATTTCAGCTGCCAAAGATAGTTGCACCAAGAAATCGGGGAGAAGGAATTTATTCATTCACATTCACTAGCCAATAAATTCTGAGGGCCTAATATGCCAGGCACTGTTCTTGGTGCTGGAGTTCTAGCAATCAGGCAAAAATTCCTATCACAATGGAGCTTACCTTCTAGTGCAGAGGTAGGACCTAAAGAACCCACAGAAAAAGCCGGTTGGATAGCATGATTAAGTGCTATGAAGCAAATAAAGGAGGACTAGAGATGGTCCCTGAAGTGAGTGGTGAGAGAGTGATTAAGAGGGCCTTGCTGAGTGGATGCCACTGGAGGTGAGTCCTAAATGATTAGAAAACTTGACTCGCAATCCTGCAAGTTTGGGGTGTGGTGGTAATGTGTCAAGTTAGTATTTAAAGGTGGCCGCCGTGGTCAAAAGTTCTGAATTAATGGCAAATTAGGTTCCTTTTAAGATTTGGCTTTTAAAAGAATCACCCCAAACCTAAACCTTTACATAGGACTGCTCTACTGAGGAGCCACTTATTTTTCTTTTAAGATCCACTAACTTTCAAAGTTTTTGTTAATTACTTGAGCGGTACTTAACTAGAGGCAATTACTAGAAGGATTCCTTCAGAGCCCAAAACCTCACTTGACACGATCCAGATTCTGAATGAGAGACCCAACCCTGCAGCGAATCAGCGCTCCTTCCCTGACTCATTAACGCAGCCAGGTGAAATCTTGTAACCCTTCTAAGAATGGGAAACCAGTCTCGGGAAATCTGCGGAATCTGACACCCCTCCAAAGTTCCCCCAAATCGCGGGAGGAAGGGGAAAAATAAACCTCCACCCTTTAGCATTACCTCTCCCAGGCCCTCCAGGCGTCATCGCTGCAGAAGGGCCGCTGTCCCCGGGTCAGAGGCACCCAGCGAGTACGCGCGGGGTGTACCCCGCATGAATCATCGGCGCCCGGTCCGCGGGGCGATGATTCATTCACCGCCCGGGAGCCCACGGTCACACGTTCCGGGCGTACTAGGACGGCCGCACACGCAGCTTCCTTAATTTTAAACAAATGTTTCAAAGTACAAACGCCCGGAGCCAGAAACGTGTCGACCCAGGCTAGGCGGCCGAGAGGAAACGGCACGTTCCGGCCGCTGCCCGTGTGTTCCTGGGGCCGGGAGGGGAGTGACGGGCACGTCCGTCTATCCGGCCCCCGCCACCCACCTCCGCGTCCCCCGCTGGCGCGCGGGCTGCACCCGCAGGGAGCGCGGAGGGCGCACAGGTGGGTCCCCGCCCGCCCAGCCTCTCGCCCCTCCCCGCCACTCGCGGAAGGCCGACGCGCCCTCGCCGACGCGCCGCCCGCTCGCCCCTTTCCTCTCCGTGACATCTTATATAATAACCCAGGCTAATCAAAACGGAAGCGACGCGCGCTGCCGGGCCCCGGCTCTCGGCCGGCACTGGATGCTCGCGTCCCGAGGCCCCGGCCCCCGAACTAGGCGCCGGGGCGCGCGGCTCCGGGCGGGGGAAGGGCCCGAGCGCCGCCTCGGCTCGTCCCTCCTCGGAGAAGGCGCTGCCGCTGCCGGTCCCCGTCAGGAAGCCGCGAGCGTCACAAACTGCGTCAGCTTCTTCAAACACATTTCATGGGCTCCTTCCAGCCAGGGAGCCGGCTGCTCCGGCGGCGGGGCCGCGGCCGGGGCTGGCAGGAGCCCCTCCGGGGAGGAGAAAGTTCCTCGGGGCCCTCCCCTCGCCCGCGCCGCGCCCGGCCCCGCCGCGCCTCCAGCCCCTCTCGGCGCGACGCCCGCCCATCCGCGCAGCCTGCCAGCCCGCCCCGATGGCAGGTTGGGCAACTTGTGACCCCCGGGCGCCGGGCAGCCCCCTCCCGCCTGCCGGGCTCGCCCGGAGCCGGGGGCCTGCCCGCCGACCGGGCGGAACACAGCGACGCCAGAAACTTCCCCGGGCCCCGCCGGGCGGGAGAACCGCCAGAGTCCCCGCGCATCGCCCTTACCTTGCTCTCGGGAGGCCACGAGCCGGGCGGGCCGCGAGGGGCGCGTGGTGCGCGAGCGCGCGCGCGTGGGGCGGTAGGTGAAGGCGCCCGCGCCGGCGGGGGCGGGGCGGGGCCGCGGGGGTGCGGGCGGCGCGGGGCGGGGGGGCCGGCCCGGCAGGCGGGCGGGCGCGAGGCGAGCGAAGCCGGCGGCGGCAGCTGCGGCGGCGGGCGCGGGGCGAGCGCGCCGAGGGGGCGGAGGAGTTGCCGTGGGTTTGTTTACGCATTGCTGCCCGGCTCGGGGCACAGCCCGCACTCCCTGATTGGACACAAACTGGGGCACAGCCTCTCGCCGCCGCCCGCCAGGCCTCCTCGAGCAGCCGCCGCGCAGCTCCCGGAGCGCCCTGCCCGGCACGGCCCGCGGCGGCGTCCAGGCCTGGAGGGGACGAGCCGTGGAAGCGGCCGAGGAGGGCGCGGAGCCACACGTGGGGCCGGGGCTCGCAAGCGCCCACCTGTAGGGGCCCGACCTTGGCAAGGAGAAATTCGAAACTTGTGAGCCAGGAATCCTTGTGGCATCCAGTCTTGGAAGGGACATCCCCTCCGCACCCCGCCCCACTCACACCCCCCACACCTCCAGACAGAGGACGCTTACCCTTGATGGAGAGAAAAATAGCTCAAATGTTAATCTGTCCCTTTGGAGATGATCAAGCTGATGCTTCCTTAAGAGCTGTCCCTGGGAGCTCGCAGTTCCTTCTCCTGTCTCCAGTTTCTCTGCTTGTAAATCCGTCCTCAGCGCAGCATTCAAAGTTGCCATCCCAAAAGTGACCTTGCCACATGACGCTCAAGAGCCTCCAACGACTCTGGTAACCTCAAGCCCCAATTCCTTAGTCTCAGAGTCCTCCATAGCAGGGCCTGCACCTTTCAGCCTCCTCCCAGTGACCAACCCTAACCCCCAAAACCCTTGTGTCCAGACAGCACCTCAGCTGCCCCTCCCTGCCCTTTCAAACTTGGTTTTGATCTTGATCTGTTCTCTGCCAGAAAACCCACAGCCACTTCCACTTGTCAAACTCGCGTGGACTCAGCTCGTCCACCATCTCCTACTATCTCTGTGCAGCCTCCTCAACCCCTGTGCAGAATCCCCCTTGTGCTATCTGCTTGGCTTGAGGGTCAGTCGTGTCTCCACTCTCTGCCCCCAGTAGGCTGTGGATTCCTAGGAACAGGAACCTGGTTTTAACAGGGCTCTGGGGATGAGAGAGAGGTGAATGCTCAAAGAATAAAATTGTGTCTGCAGCTCTGCTGGGACTGCAAAAACTCAAGACAGTCTCTGTCAAGAGAATCTCCTGATAGACCATCCACAAACCTTATCTTGCAGAAAGCAAACATTTCCATAAACTGAGAATGCCCTCCCAGTGTGTCTCCACCTCAACACCCCTAGCTCTGTGCCCTCTATTCTCATCATGGGCACTTAATAATCCTTGGAGGAATACTACTGAGATGTTCCTTAGGCTGAGGCTCAAGGTGATCAAAGAGAGTATGATAAATCATGAAGGAATAGACACAAATGGCCACAAATCCAGTTGTTTTTATAGACAATTCCCTGGCTAAGAGTCTTTTCTTGTCTGGCAGTCACTGTGGATTCATCACTTTCCAATCAAACACTGGAGAAATGACCCTTCCTAACTCTTGGGGTGGCTGGATTTCTTTCTCTCACTAGCTGTGCTGCTTCCAGCCCTCCTGGGAAAGCTGTCTTTGAACTTTGAATCCAAATGAAAGTGAAGTTTTCCTTCCCAGGTTCTTCAATAGTGATAATTTAACCCAGATTATTAATTACAAAGCTGTGGAAAAGAACTAGAATTACAACTAGGGGAAGGTGAGGCAACCCTGAGATTAGCAACTCCTGGATGCCTCCCCCACTAGGGCTGGGGGGACCATGAAGGGCTTGTCCAGGGGGAGCTGGAGCCATGAAGGAAGTGCAGCTATGGCTGGAGATACCTCCCAAAGCCAGAAGGAATCCCCTGGCTCCTTCCTTCCTCTAGCCTCCAGGACCACCCAGGGGTAGACCACATGGACAAGATGCAGAGGGCAGGGGTCAGAACCCCACCAATACAGATCAGAACCTAGAAAGGTGAAGGGAGCTGAGAGCGCTCTGGACTTGAGTGCTTCACTTGGTTACCTCTGGGACTCTTCCTCTGGGGTCGGGTTCTGCCTGGGCAGCACAGATTTTTCTTTTCAAGCCCCAGAACTCCTTTCCTCTTTTTCTCTTTGCCTTTTGTTCCCATTTCTCCTTCTATCCTCTGTTCTACCATGACCCCCATATGTTTCCTTTTTCTCTCTTACCTCCAGCTGTCATTTTTCCCTTTGTGTTCCCATATACCTCCTCCTGACCTCTCCTCCCGCCCCCACACACACCCTCCAGTCTCTTCTCACCTTTGCATATCCTACTCCTTCCTGGTCAGGATGGCAGCTTTCTCCAGCAAGGAGGTGAGCAGATTCCTATGGAGGTGATGGAATTTCGAACTATTGTTGTTATTATTATTAATTATTATTGGAACTATCATGTTGTTGTCTCTCTAGATACCATCCTAGATATTACACCTGTGTTACTTCATTTAATCCCCACTTCACACTTGGCTGGGTACCATCGAGTAGAACTCTGGTGGTTTCACAGTTGTCTATCTCAGGGAAGGCTTTGCTGGTTCAGCCCCCTTACCCTTCCTCATCTCCAAGTGTCTCCCTCCACCCTTTCTTTTCCTTATCCTACATCTTTTCCTCTTATTAGCACAGATTATTTTGCCTAGATTCCAACCCCCAACAGTCTAATACATCTCCATTCTAAATATTCAAGGATTGAGAACAGCTACTTGAAGGGGGTGGCATTCCAGCTGGCTTTTGAAGGCTGTATAGAATTTCAATAGACGGAGATGGAAGGACATTCTTGTTGGAACAGTGAATAGTATGGCCCAACTTGACAGAAATGCAAGCAATGGCCAGGAAATAAAACCAGATTTCAGGCATTTGTTCTTTTGATTTCAGTTCTCTAAGACCACTTCTGAGTGGAAATGGTTTGTTTCTGAACACAAACTGACCCTAAGTGTATCAAGTATAATTCATATAACTCAAACCTTAACTTTTAAAGCCAGAAAGAAATCTAGACATTGTCTGACCCAACATGTCCATTTTTCAGGGCAGCGAGGCCTAAAAGACAGGTAAGTGGAATATCATGGTAATTACACCTGGGCATTAGAGTTTGATTACATGTATCAAATCCCTGCTTAGACAAATGTTAGGTTATACGATCTTGAACTTCTCTGTGTTTGTTTCCTCATTTATGAGTAGGAAAAATGATAGAATGTATCTCATTGGGCTCTTGTAAGAATCAAATGTTTTTACAAGTGAAACACATAGCACAGTGCCTGGTATACAATCTGTCTGCAATAAATATAGATGAGTATGTTTTCCCATCGTTATTCAGCTAGTAAATATCAGAGCCAGAACAGGTTCCCCCAAATCTTTTAAGCATGATTTCACATGACTACTTAGCTTGTAAATACTAGCACCAGAACTGGTCCCCCCAGTCTTTTAAGCTGTAGTTGAGTGTCCTTTCCATTACTAGAAGTAATGGATGCTTATTGAATAGCATGCATGGGACTGTGGTGTGGAAGTGCTCAGTTATCCTTCCAGATCCCATTGCTCTCGCATTTCCTGCTGCCTGCTCTGTTCCAGCCTCTGCAATACCACTGTGCAATCAGTCCTGCACATGTGAAGTCCAGGAGAGAAGACGGACATGAAAATTAGCAACGGACGTGTTTTTTTACAAGTTCTGATATAGTCAAATTCTGCTAATTTAAATTTCAAAGGACCAAGAAAAAAAAGTCATTGAATTCAAGGGGTTGGAATGATCTGTCATTCTGCAGCCTACCAAGTATCAAACCTATTAGTTTAAATTTTGGTAGTTCCTTAGGGGAACTCACTGGGATCAAGAAAAAGCCTTCTTTTCTTTTCTTTTTTTTTCTTTGTTTTTTAGCTGCACCATGGCATGTGGAAGTTCCCAGGCCAGGGATTGAACCTACACTGCTCAGCGAACTGAGCTACTTCAGGGATAACACCAGATCCTTCATCCACTGCACCACAAGGGAACTCAAAGAAAAAGCCTTCATTGAATCAAACGTCCAGTCATTCAACAAAATTGTCACAGTAGGACTCTTTGTCCCTCAACCTTTCCTTTCTGAGTCCCCTGGTCCCTCTATTCAAATCTCCCTCAGCTTCAGGAACTTAAGGCCAAACACTGTCTGGACAGTAAGCTCTTTTTTTCCCCTTCTTTCTTTTTAGGGCCTCACCAGCAGCATATGGAAGTTCCCAGGCTAGGGGTCAAATTAGAGCTGCAGCTGCCAGCCTATGCCACAGCCACAGCCACGCCAGATCCCAGCCTCATCTGTGGACCACATCGCAGCTTGCAGCAACACCAGATCCTTAACCCACTGAGCGAGGCCAGGGGTCGAACCCAAATTACCACGGATACTAGTTGTGTTCTTAACCCACTGAGCCACAATGAGAACTCCTGGACTGTAAGCATCTTGAAGCAATGAACCACCATCTACTTACCTTTCCATCGATGGAGCATAGCTCAGGATCTGGGCACAATAGATACCTATGTGTTGTTGAAAAGACTGATGTAAGCAATGCCACACATATCAAAAGTATCTCTTCCACCGCCTCCTCTAAAGCTTTGTCTCCTTAGTTGATTGTCCTCAGCTAGTTGTCAGCCTGCTATACTAATTCACCAGAAAGCATGACAACAGCTGAATATGAAATAAATGTGCATTTTACAATACCAACTACATTCAAAGGGGTTTATTTTAATGGTGGAAACCCAGGCAGTATTTTAAGAGGGTCAGGAAGATATTTTGGGGGCAGCTGGACTTTCCTAACACCTTCACATCACACTACACAAACTGAAGTTTATCTCTGCTATAAATAAAGTCTACTTGACTTTGTTACATATTTTAGTGTAGATTTCTTAGGTTAATTTGTAGACAACCTCCATGCTACATATGGCTGTATTAATTATCTTGCCTAAGTCATTTCTTGAAAGGCACATTTTCTTTAATCTTAAAAGTGTCAATCATTGTTCCATTTTTCTCTTTCACATCAAAGCCAGACTAATGATGCAATATCTTTAATCCCAATATCTTTCTTTTACTTTCTCTATTTCATTTACATCCTTCCTCTAGGAAGCCAGAAAGATTTCAAAGAATTAATTCCAGATCAACTTCTTATTTTATAGGAGAGGGAATGGAGGCATAGAGATGTCAGACTGGCAGAATCTCAAATTCTCAAATCCATCCCTCCAGCTCTGTCCATCTAAAAGCAAACTCCCAGAGTTCCCACTGTGGCACAATGGGATCTGAGGCATCTGTAGAGTGCTGGGACACAGGTTAAAATCCCTGGCCTGGCATAGTGGGTTAAGGATCTGGCCTCAGCTGTGGTGAAGGTTGGCAACTGTGGCTTGGATCAGATCCCTGGCCGGGGAACTCCATATGCCATGAGATTGCCAAAAAAGGAAAAAATGATTGAAATTTAAAAAAAATAAATAAGAGTGAACTCCCCATTGCCAACTGCCCTCCTGACTTCCCAAGTTCTGCCCATCGCCACCATCCTTAGGGCCCTTTCGGATTAAAATGGGTGGTCTTTGACTCCTCCTTCTCTTCAGGCCTCCTCTTCCACATCAGGCTATCTCTGACTTGTCCTTCTAGTCTGAACTGGCTTATGGTTTAGAGCATTTTCTCTTTACAACTGTGTCACTGCAATAGGTTGCTGATGGTTTCATTGTCTCTCTCCAACCTCTTCCTCTTATATAGAGAGAACCTAGAAGAAACATCCTGAATATATAACTCAAATTTTTAATAGTTATAGTTAAATGGTGACACTTCATCATAGAAAGTCAAATTCAACTTTTGTTTTGACCATCAATAAAACACAACTTTATTATTATCAGTCACTAGTAACTGTGTGACCTTGGGCACATTATTTAACCTCTTTGAATTGCCATATCCTCCATCTGTTAATTGGTGATATTATTAGTATCTGTGCCTAACTCAGAGGGCGGTTTGAGAATTAGGTGAAATAATAAATTTTAAGTGATGCATAATAATAGTTGTAATTGCTAATATTTATTGAGGTCTTACTATGGACTAGCTATTATTCTAACCTCCTTAAATGAATTCTATCACATTGACCCTTTAACATAGATTCCATTATTATTTCTAGATAAAAAAACTAAGGCCCAAAAGAGTTCAGAAACTTTCCCAAGATCAACAAGGCAAGAAGTGGCTAAACCAGGATTCAAAACTGGGCAGTCAAGCCTGGGCAAACCTGTATGCCACAGACTGCTATATAGAAAGCATTTAAAAAATGATAGTACTGGAGTTCCCGTCGTGGCACAGTGGTTAACGAATCCGACTAGAAGCCATGAGATTGCGGGTTCGATCTCTGGCCTTGTTCAGTGAGTTAAGGATCCAGCATTACTGTGAGCTGTGGTGTAGGTTGCAGACATGGCTCAGATCCCTCGTTGCTGTGGCTCTGGCATAAGTCGGCGGCTGCAGCTCCGATTCGACCCCTAGCCTGGGAACCTCCATATGCTGTGGGAGCGGCCCTAGAAAAGACAAAAGGACAAAAAAAAAATAAAAAATAAAAAAATGATAGCACTGGGAGTTCCTATCATGGCTCAGTGGAAACAAATCCAACTAGTATCCATGAGGATGTGGCTTCCATCCCTGACCTCACTCAGGGGGTTAAGGATCTGGCGTTGCAGTGAGCTGTGGTGTAGGTCACAGATGCAGCTTGGACCTGGTGTTGCTGTGGCTGTGGTATAGGCCGGCAGCTGTAACTCCAATTAGGCCCCTAGCCTGGGAACTTTCATATGCTGAGAGTACAGCCCTAAAAAGAAAAAATATAGACAGTATTTTATTCTTGTTATTTATTATCAGTATTATCACTTTAAAAAGGAGAAACCTTTTTCTCTGCTTTCCTTCTAGATATCTTTCAGAAATTGAGCCTTAGCCCCACTTTAGGAATTCATGATAATTCATTTTGCTAGGTACCACTTGTTTCTGCTTCCCAAAGAGAGGCTGGAAGGACCTGTAATCACCCTGGCCCTCTCCATCCCCATAATTTTCTTGATAAAATGAGAATCACACAGGCAATCTCCAACCACAGAATAGTTCCTAGTGACAGGTCAAAGATTTGTTCTCTGATCATGCTTACAGCTTCTTTAGGGCTTTCTCACGGATAGGACCAGAACATTCTCTCTGTCTAGCTTTATTTTTCTGACTCAGACATGTCTCCCTCAGAAGACAATTTAGGAAAGAGAATCTTCCCAGTTGCTTCCCCACAAATAATTCTTTTGGTATCTATTACAGTATTTAATTTCCTTCCCTTAAGGCACCTTTTGCACCATGCTCATCAAATGGTCTGACTTAAGTCTTCTTCCCTTTGATGATGCTAAAAACAAAACAAAACCCCTCATTACTGGTTTTGATGTTCCTTTCCAGGTGCTCCCTGAATTCTTCTTCGGCTCATTCTGTTCCTGCATTTACTCGGCACACCATGCCTTCCCCACTCTCTTGCTCTCCTCACGTATCTGTTGCCCCCTGAACATCTGGTTGTTTATATTTGAACATCTGGTCTTTTTGATTCATAGCCTTTGACCTTGGCCTTCCAATAATGAGATTTTCACTGATCCTAGAATCATACAACGTTAAAGCCAGAAGGACTTTTGTAGATAACAGAGGCCATCTGATTCCTTTTACAGTGAAGAATCAAGACCCAGGGAAGCCAAGAGTCAGATGCAAAGCCACACAGCCTATGACAGGGCAAAGCTAAAACCAGACCCGAGACTTCTACTTCATTTCTTTCTTGTGAGTTAGATTATGATACCTGGAAATAATAAGATGAGGACTTTACAAGCTTCTTCCCCCAAAATGTTTGTTTTCACATAAGTGGTTTTCCTAAAACACTTCTGGGAGGCTCAGAGGATCAGGCATTCCAAGACGGAAAGCAGCCATAAGGAGACCCACCCATTATAGAGCTGGGGCCATGTCTCTTAATGATCATTGTCTTTTCTAGTGGTACCTTGTACAGCGCACACAGCAAATTCTCAAAAATGATGATGATGATAATGGTTAATGATGACCAAATCTCCTATTTCTCTGCTTTCGGTTCTTTTCTGCCATCCAGTCCCAGCTATTTCTGAGTTTCAAGGCTTCTGGAAGCCTGGTTTCATTCAGCTTAAAGTTCTTTATGAGGGTGACTAGTGGGTGTTCAGTAGCTGCCTTCCTTAGTCATGATGATGATGACCTCAAATGGCTAGAGTTCTACCCTCAGACACAGGTATTTTGAAACTGTTCTAAACTTGAGGAAGTATGGGAGTTCCCGTTGTGGCTCAGTGGTTAACGAATCCGACTAGGAACCATGAGGCTGCAGGTTCGATCCCTGGCCATGCTCAGTGGATTAAGGATCTGGCATTGCTGTGACCTCTGGTGTAGGTTGCAGACATGGCTCGGATCCTGTGTCGCTGTGGCTCTGGTGTAGGCTGGTGGCTACGGCTCCGATTAGACCCCCAGCCTGGGAATCTCCATATGCCGTCGGAGTGGCCCTAGAAAAGGCAAAAAGACAAAAAATAAACTTGAGGAAGTATGTTCTTAAAAGAATATCAGACATTGCATAAAAGACGCATTCTCTGGTAAGGTAGTGTGGAAAATACTGGCTGAAACAGAATTAAATTGTTTAGGGTTGATTTGTTTTGTTTTTACTGGAATTCACAGGATCTTTAAAATACTATGTGAATCCAAAATTCCTAAAGGAGGGCAGTAAAGTATGCAGACGTTCTCAAACATATTTAACCACCAAATCATGTATTCCTTGAAAATCTTTCTCACGGGAGTGGTATAACATGGAACAAACTTTGAGAAGTGTTGAACATCCTTTGGGTTTCAATTAGAGTATACAGTGCTCCATTTGTTCTAAAACTATGTCTTTCAAATGTTCAGGTACCTGTCCCTAGGGTTTGTTTTCTTAGATATAATGACTTAGCCTGTGCTACTTCTTTTCATATCATTTCAGAACCTGGACACTGTTATTTTTCAGCCTGGATTTCTCCAGTCAGAGAATCGTAGGTTATTTAACTCTGACCTCATGTGTGAGACCATAATCAATTTCCACAGTCATTTCAATTTTCCTGTTCTAATCTACCATTTTCAAGCTGCAGGATCAAAAAGTTCATGGTAACTCTAGCGATAACAACTAGCATTTTCGAGTATGTATGATGGGCCAGTTATTGTGCTAACAGCTCTGCAGGTAACATCCTTCTTAATTGTTGCCACGATTCTATGAGGTAGATATTTCTATTTCCATTTTACACCTGAGGAAAGTGAAGTGAGCTTAAGTAACTTAAGTAACTTTTCCCAAGAAGATTCTAGTTAAGGAGGAAAAGCTGGGATTTGAACCTGTGTTCAATTCTTAAGGGTTATTGCCTGTTGTTTCTGTTCCTATTTTTTTTTTTTTTTGTCTTTTTGCCTTTTTTAGGGCTGCTCCTACGGCATATGGAGGTTCCCAGGCTATGGGTCCAATCGGAGCTGTAGCTGCCGGTCTACGCCAGAACCACAGCAATGCGGGATCCAAGCTGCGTCTTTGACCTACACCACAGCTCACAGCAATGCCAGATCCTTAACCCACTGAGCAAGCCAGGGATCGAACCTGCAACCTCATGGTTCCCAGTCGGATTCATTAACCACTGAGCCATGACGGGAACTCCGTTTCTGTTAGTTCTATTTTAATTTTTAACCTTTTTTTTTTTTTTTTTTTTTTTTTTTTGGTCTTTTTAGGGCTGCGCCCATAGCACATGGAAGTTCCCAGGCTAGGGGTCCAATAGGAGCCATAGCTGCCAGCCTACACCATAGCCACAGCAACGCCAGGTCCGAGCCACATCTGTGACCTACACCATAGCTCACAGCAATGCCAGATCCTTAACCCAGTGAGCAAGGCCAGGGATCGAACCCATGTCCTCATGGATCCTAGTCGGGTTCCTTAACCACTGAGCCGGGAGGGTACTCCCATGTTCTATTTTTAAATGTATGTGCTGCCTCCTCAACCAGAATGCTTTAAGCACAGAGGCCACACAGTCCAGACCTCAGTACAGTCTTCTGTGCTTGACAGCTCCTGACATGCTGTGTGTGGCCCTTATTCCTTTGAATATAAAGCTTATGCAACTTGCCTAAGCCGTCCAGCTAGTAAATGATGGGCCTGAGATCTGGAACCATCACTCATACTGTGCATATGGCCCCTGATGGATTTTCTCACCGGGACCTTGCTGGGTGTCCCAAATGAGCTTCCTCCTTCAAGGTCACCCTCACCAGGCTTTTGAGCATCTCAAACAAGGAATTTTGTCCCTCACAACCTCCAACACATTCATGCTGCCCTCTCCCAGACACAGGTCCTGGACACGGTGAACTAAATCTACATATAAGGCTAATACCCTGCTAAGCAAGAAAATACTTTTGTTTTTGTTGTGTGCCAATTCTGTTGGTGGTGGTTGAACAATGTTCCCAAACCCAGCACCTCACCTTTGGAATCCCTCCCAGACCCTCAAATCTTTCTTTCAAAGTAAAATACAAAAGCAACAACTGCCCTTAGGGGGCGCTGGGCAGAAAGGGTGGTGAACCCCCGCTCCACCCCCAAAGGGAGAGGGACGGTTGCCCTCCCCTCCCCGCTTTCCCCGGAGCCGAAAGGTCAAGAGTCCTGCGGTTGCGGTTGGAAGCGCCCCACCTGATAGTCACCAAAATCCCTGCAGCCTGCAGGGTGGTGGATGGCTCGACACTGCCTGGCAAAGACTTTAGCGACTGTGCCCCTTCTGTGGCCTTGGCCTCTGTGACAGTCAGGCCTGGCAGCTGCCCCAGCACCTCCCCCGGCTGGAGCCCGTTTTCCTCACGTGTGTTCCCTCCAAACGTCATCATGTCAGTTTCAAATGGCGCTGTGAAGACGCCCCACAAGAAAGCCAGGACATCTCCGTACCCTGGCTCTAAAGTGGAGTGAAGCCAGGTCCCCGATGAGAAAGTGAGCTGGCAGGTTGAGTGGCCAGAGTACCAGCCTGTGGCGTACACTTCTGACTCCATCTTGACGAGACCCAAGTGGGCAGACCCCCTGGTGGGTGAAAGGAACTTCTCTCCTAAATTTAATGAAAAAGATGGGCAGGTGGAGAGAAGGAGCCAGAACGGCTGGTATAAGGTTAAAAATGGGAGACCTAGAAATCCTGTAGGTCAGACAGGGCTGGTTGGGCGAGGGCTTCTGGGGCCTTGGGGTCCCAATCATGCTGCAGATCCCATCTTAACCAGGTGGAAAAAGGATGGCAAGGGCAATAAAGTTACCCACCCTGTTTCTGGGAGAAACATCCTGCAATTTGTAGCCATCAAAAGGAAAGACTGTGGGGACTGGGCTATCCCAGGGGGAATGGTAGATCCAGGAGAGAAGATTAGCACTACATTGAAAAGAGAATTTGGTGAGGAAGCCATGAACTCCTTACAGAAACCCAGAGCAGAAATACAGGCATTGGAGAAACAACTGCACAAACTATTCAGCCAGGAACACTTTGCGGTCTATAAAGGCTATGTGGATGATCCCTGGAACATGGATAATGCGTGGATAGAGACAGAGGCTGTGAACTACCACGATGAAACAGGCGAGGTAATGGACCATCTTCCTCTGGAAGCAGGCGATGATGCCAAGGAGGTGAGATAGGTGGACATTAATGATAAGCTCAAGCTTTATGCCAGCCACTCCCAATTTAATCGACGTGTGTCTGAGAAACGAGGTGCCCACTGGAGGGAAGACGTGTACCCCGACTGCTATGGCTAGTGGTGTGGAGTCTCCTGTAAGCCAGAGGTCTTCACATGTATGCAGGTGAACAGGAAGCAAACAGCCCAGAACTCCTACTGAGCAGGACAGGGAGGGTCACTTCTTTTGGTGAAATTATTTCTAAAACTGCTCACAGTATATATGGAGGCTTTGTTTCAGGAAATAATATTAGATGAATATGGGGAATGGAATCTCAAACTTTTTGGCTTTCCAGTTGGAAGAAGAAGAATATACTCACCTATAAAGTCACATCTTTAACCAAATTGTACAACTAATGCTCTTTAAAGAATAATAAATAAAACAAAGATAACTTCTTACCAAACATAGCTTCTACTTTTCATCTAGCTGGCATTTGTCAATTCTTTCTTTCTCCTGATGTATTAGATTCTGGTTTAATCAAATTTATAATCTGATTTTGGAGATAACATTTATTTTTCCAATGTAGCTTTCTGTGATCTTGTATTTGCTGCTTTCAAGTACAGAAGCTCTCAGGTTATTCTTGTTTTTAGAAACTTCACTTTTATGGGAAAAGTTCCATCTCTATTTCAGTCCATAAGGATCAAAAATGCAATGACAAAATGAGCTTCGTTCTGGTTATCGGAACTGTTCTGTCTGAACAGAATGGACAAGCACAGGACCTTTGCTTCCTTCCTTCTCAGAAGATGAGACCCTCATCTCAGAGGACCCTACAAATGCCAATTCCTGTCATGAAGTCTCTGTCAGGCGTGTATATAATCTCAGCCTAATAAAAACATAATTCACAGGTACCTTCTCTCCATTAAAAAAAACCAATATGGGGAGTTCCTTTCGTGGCTCAGTGGTTAACAAACCCGACTTAGATTCATGAGGGACGAAGGTTTGATCCCTGGCCTCGCTCAGTGGGTTAAGGATCCGGCATTACCATGAGCTGTGGTGTAGGTCTCAGATTCGGCTTGGATCTGGCATTGCTGTGGCTGTGGTGTAGGCCGGCAGCTGTAGCTCTGATTCAACCCCTAGCCTGGGAACTTCCATATGCCATAAGTGCAAGCCTAAAAAGCCAAAACCAAAAAACAAAACAAAAACCCAGTATGTAAGTAAAATGTTTATAGGCAGTTTGCAAAGATGCCCCCTGACATAAGAATGCAGGGATTCCAGTAGCAACAAATACGCCAGAAATACATTTTTTCCCTCATCACCTTAAACAAGCCAGTTAACTTTATTTGTATATAATCCCATGTATGGAAAATCAGCTCAAACCACGGTGACAAGCGTTTTTTGCTAAAAGTGAAGAAAAGGCTATTGTAGGCATTGATAATCTCATCAGAAACCACTTCCATAATAATAGCTAACAGAATCCACTTACTATGTGCACACTTTTAAGTGTCTTATGTATTCCTTAAGGATCCTTCTTCCTTAAGGCCCAAAGAGGAAGATACTTTTACCTCGCAGGCTGGGCTCCCTAGGGAGCAGACTCTGAGCAGGTGATCAGCGTTGCAAGACATTTCTCAGGGAGTGGTCTTGGGATCAGCTCTGGGGGGAAAAGAAAGAGAAGGAGGCAGGACTGGCTAAGGTGAGACACTCCAGTTGAAGTCCAGTGAAGCCCTCCATCAACCCCACTTGGAACTCTGGACCTGGAAGTCTCTTCCAGCTGCCCTGAACTTGGGCAAGGGTTTGGGCCTCTGAACTCCTCCTCAATCAGTCACTGAATGTGAGCTGCGGAAGGAGGTATGACCCTGGGAGAGCTGGTTCCTTTAGCCAAGGCAACGCACAAAGGGGGCTAACAGGTGAATGGCATCTTCTCATAACACTCCCAGCAGCTGAGAAGGGGGGATCAGGGGAAGGGAAAAGGCAGGCATTTCAGGATCTACCAGGTATTGTCCCTATAATTGAGGCACAGAGAAGTTATAGAACCTGCAAGCTGCACAACCAGTGGAGGTGCTGGTGTGATTGGCCCACAGGTTTTGAGGCTCAACACTCCACCCTCTTGACCACAACACCACAGTCTCTCTAATAGTTACCCTCCTATAGTCCCCAGGTGCCCTGTGCACTGTTTCTTTAAAAAAAGAAAGGAGTTCCCGTTGTGGCTCAGTGTGTTACAAACCCAGCTAGGATCCATGAGGATACAGGTTTGATCAGTAGGTTAAGGATCTGGAATTACCTTGAGCTGTGGTGTAGCTTGCAGCTGCAGCTCTGATTTGGAAACCTCCATATGCTGCAGGTATGGCCCTAAAAAGACAGAAAGAAAAGAAGAGAGAAAAAAGAAAAGAAATTATCATGAATCTCTTCCTTCATGCACATTTGGTCAGAGGTCCCTTTCCTAAACCCAAAGGAAGTATGTGGTTCCTTTTGTTTTTGTCACCAAAGATGTATTTATATGGGTGATGACAGTTGTAAAGAGGTTTGTTGTTCACTCTCAGGCACAAATTTAATTCATCACTTTTCTTTGTGAATTCTCTAACTGCTTGTTTTAAGGATGGAGCCATTTGTCCTATGTATTAGTCTCATCTCAGTAATTTTTCCAGGTGAGATATGCTTCCTGTCTTTATTTGAATAATTGAGGCACTGAGTTGGTCTAACATATTTCAAATGTTCCTAAACCTACTTCATTTTTCTTTCAAAATATAAGCTCCTAAAAAAAAATACATTACACCCCCCCCACATATACCATAATTATTGCAAAAACTCTAAACAATGAGGGTCTAATGTCTCTGATGTAACCAGAATTCTTGATTTTATTTTCCCAAGAAAAGAGTTCCATCGCTTTTCCAAAAATCCAAGTTGCACAGGAAAACAAGGCATTTATCCTGGATTCCTTGCTTTACCTTACAGCCCACATTCAATCAATACACCTGCAAAATTTAGCTTTACCTTTGACACAGGGTATGTGGAATCGTTCACTGCTTTCCACCTTCACTGACCACCTCCCTCCTTCCCCAGGCTATTGCAGTTGGCTCCTAACAGGGCTCCCTCTTTCCACTCATGTCCTCCTGCAGGTCATTTTCCACAAAAAAAAAAAAAAGAAATGACATTTTTCTTTTCTTTTCTTTCTTTCCGTGTGTGTGTGTGTGTGTGTGTGTGTGTGTGTGTGTGTGTGTGCGCGCACGTGCTTGCTTCTTAAGTCCACACCCACAGCATATGGAAGTTCCCAGCTAGGGGTCTAATTGGAGCTGCAGCTGCCGGCCTACACCACAGCCATAGCAACACAAGATCCAATCCACGTCTCAACCTACACCACAGATCACAGCAACACTGGATCCTTAACCCACTGATGGAGGTCAGGGATCAAACTTGTGTCCTCATGGATACTACTTAGATTCGTTTCCACTGCGCCATGGTGGGCACTCTGAAACGACATTTTTAAGACTGTAAGTCACATATCCCACCCCTCTTAAAACCATCTAGGTAGTTCCTTTCTCACACAACTCTTTTACCCAGGCCTACCTGTTGAGGACAAAGCCTATGTTCTTATATGACCTGGTTATCTTCCACTCTGGCTGGTCTAGCCTTTCTTTTCCTGGTATCTTTCCTATTTTCTTCTGCCCCAGGGCCTTTGCTTCACTTTTCCCTGCCTAGAATGTCCCTTTCATGTCTTCACCAAGTCAGCAACTTGGGTGTGTCAGGTCTTGTTCAAATAACACTTCCCAGAAAAGAATTCTCCTGGCCACCTAATCTAGAACTGCTCACCAAATCCTTTTCGACTCCTTTATCCTGCTTTATTTTCCTCATAGTATTTATCACCCACTGAAAAAATTATCCCGATATTTCTGTCTATTTACAAGCAAGTCTAGCGATTTTTCTGCCTTGTTGACTACTATACTCCTAATATATACTGGCTGGCATGTCAACACATTATTTGCTGCTGTTAACATTTTTTTAGCATATACTCTTCCCTCTTTAAAAAATTATAAATATGATCATATTACCCTTGGCGTTGTTTTTTGTTTGTTTGTTTGTTTTTTGCCTTTTAGGGCCACAACTGCGGCATATGGAAGTTCCCAGGCTAGGGGTGGAATCAGAGCTACAGCTTCCAGCCTGTGCCACAGCCACAGCAAAGCCAGATCCGAGCCATGGCTGTGACCTATACCACGGCTCACAGCAATGTTGGATCCCCCACTGAGCAAGGCCAGGGATCAAAGCCAGATCCTCATGGATCCTAGTCCGGTTCCTTACCGCTGAACCACGATGGGAATTCCTAACTTTCTTATTTAAAAAGCTTTTTATCTTGAAATAATATTAGAATTAGGAAAAAATTTGCAAAAATAGTACACAGAGTTCCTGTATAATCCTTTACCCAGCTTCTACAAACACTGAGAATTTATTTACATAGTATAATTATCGAGACCAAAAAATGAACATTTTTAATACTTTTTCCTATTAACTAATCTATATATCTTATTCAAAATTTACTAATATCCCTTTTTTGTTTTAGAATCCAAGGATTTCATATTTCATTTAATTGTCAAGTATCCTTTGTTTCATCCAATTGTAGAAAGCTTCTCATTTGGGGGAAGGAGTGTCTTTCATGACCTTGACACTTTTCTAAGTATTGGCCAGTATTTTTTTCTGGATTGTAACACAATTTTGATTACTCTGACAGTTTTTCATGAACAGAATGAGGTTATGTGTTTTTGGTATGAATACTATAGGTGTGATGTTTGACCAAACTTTTTTTTCTTTTTCTTTCTATTGCCTCAACTGCAGCATATGGAACTTCCCAGGCTAGGGGTCCAACTGGAGCTGCAACTGAGGCCTGGGCCATAGCCATAGCAACACTGGCTCCTTAACCCATGGAGTGAGGCCAGGGATCAAACCCACATCCTCACAGAGATGATGTGGGGTCCTTAACCTGCTGAGCCACAAGGAGAACTCCTCTGGATAAACCTTTATATTGAAAAATTAAAAGTTTCAATGTAGTCACTATTAAATAGTAAACAGTATATGCTATATTTTAAAATGTCACTGGGGAATTTCCAACCACCTTGTATGACTTTTAGCCAGTATTTTTACATATTTATGTACACTTTTGTGCACACACACACACAGTTGAATATATGTGTTCTAATACTCCCACCCTCTGTAAGAGAAGGTGACTAGGAAGCTTTGTTTCATTCATTTTCTCCTCTCTACTGACTACTTTTTTTTTTCTATTGACTTCTTCCTTCAAGTTTATGAGTTGACACTTGAATTCTATGTTATCTTACTGTATCAGTTCCCTATTCACCGACACACACACACACAAATTCTGCAAACAACCTGCAAACACAGTGGCTTAAGACAAAAATATCAAGTTTGTAAGTTTTAAGTTTGCTCACTAGGGCTGGGTTTGACTGGGTGGTTTTTCTGGTCATGTCTGGGCTCATGTCTGGGAATTATCTGACTTTGGGCTAATCTAGGATGACTGAAGAGAATCTGCTCTGTACCACCTGTCTTTCAATCTCCTATCAGGCTAATCTCAGCATGTTCTCCTGGCAATGGTACTGAAGGTCAACTGGAAACCTGCAAGGAAGGGTTCTTGAGTCCCAGGCTCAGAACTGGCAATGAGTCACTTTCCTGCATTCTATCAGACATAGCAAGTCATAAGGTCAACTCAGATTTGATGGGTGGGGAAATGACTCTACCTCTTCAGTGAGGGGAAGAGAAAGTGACATGGCATGGCAAAGGGTATGGATACTGAGAGGTTCAAAGCATTGAGGCCATTTGGGCACTCAATAACCCAACACCTATTGTGCCTTTTTTTCTAACATTTTATTAAGATAGAATTCACATACCGTAATGCTCAACTCATTTACAATTCAATGGTTTTAACTATATTCACCAGGTTGTACAGCCAGCACCACAATCACTTTTAGAACACTTTCATGACCCCATAAAGAAACCCCAGCATAGCAGAACTCTATTACAATTTCTTTTTATTGCAGCCGAAGACTGTATCTTAATCATTTTTACATCCTCAGTGTCTAGTGCATTCTTTGAGGCACAGTAGGTGCTCAATAAATGTCTACCGAGGAAAACCAAAGAGATACTAGGTTTTGCCTACTCAGTCCTGCAGTTCACCTATTAACATTTCTCAGGCTTTCAGTTTAAGTCCAAAAGTAGTTGTTTTGGTGCAACTTTCTGCCACTAACTACACCTGGCAATGGCTGAACAATTGTTCCCTTTGATGAATCATTTCCAGTTACTCTCAGCATTCTCTTTTCTTTTTATCAGGGTCTTTATCAAATAGGATGACAAACCATTGAAAGTAAAATTATGAGTAATTACGAAATAATAGGGTGTATAAGTAACTTGCTTAAAGTTTGGGATATGCTGTCCCTGTGCACTGCCCTTGTCCTTTCTGTTTGGTAGAAACAGTAACAGGTACACTTACTCCGTGCCAAGCACTTTGCATACATTATCACTTATACTTTATTATTAAGACCAAATGAGACGGAGTTCCCGTTGTGGCACAGCAGAAAGGAATCCGACTAGGAACCATGAGGTTGTGGGTTCAATCCCTGGCCTTGCTCAGTGGCTTAAGGATCCAGCATTGCCTTGAGTTGTGATGTAGGTTGCAGACGTGGCTCAGATCTGGCGTTGCTGTGGCCGTGGCATAGGCTGGCAGCAATTAGACCCCTAACTTGGGAATCTCCATATGCCATGGATGCAGCCCTAAAAAGCCAAAAAAAAAAAAAAAAAAGACCAAATGAGACATTTTAAGACAGACTTATATTAAGCCAGGACAAATCTATGTGTGCTACTTCAAACTAGCAGGATTTGGGGAGCAGAGGCTGTGCTTTTCTTCTTTAGAATCTACTATGGCTACATATGTAGTTAATAAGATCCTGAGGAAAGCATAAAAGCTAAAAAAATTTTCTACTTTCTTATTGAAAAACATAAAGCAGAGGAAGGAATCGAATATAGTAAAAGCCATTTTATTTAGCTTTGATGAGTTGCATTATGCTTGAGTTCACCTATGGCAGTAGTACACTTTCTAGGTGAGAAAATATTTGCCTTTTGGGAGTCCTTGAAAGGTTTGGATAGTATACACTTTAAAAATGCAAGACTGTCAAGACTTTCCTCTTGGCTCTATGTTATGTGAATCCTAAAATCACATTGCAGTGGGTGAAGTTTTGTTCTTGGATTTGTCACCGACTGTAGGAACTTGAGTAAGTTGCTTCACCTATCCAAGTTTCCTTGTGGCTTTTAATTCTATAAATGTCAAATTGACAAATATTTGCAATACTTTTATATGTACACTATTGGAAAGCATATGTAGACTTACACATTTATCAATATTATATATTGATGAAAAGCATAATTTTCAAAATAGGAATAGAAATTTATATATGGGAGAAATGTGAATCCTGTTAGGACTGTGATTTCTTTGAAGAAAATAGTTTAAGAAAATTGGTGTATTCATTATCTATTTCTTTTGTTTGTTTGTTTGTTATTATTATTATTATTTTTTGCTATTTCTTGGGCCGCTCCCGCGGCATATGGAGGTTCCCAGGCTAGGGGTCCAATGGGAGCTGTAGCCGCCGGCCTACGCCAGAGCCACAGCAACGCGGGATCCGAGCCTCGTCTGCAACCTACACCACAGCTCATGGCAACGCCGGATTGTTAACCCACTGAGCAAGGGCAGGGACCGAACCCGCAACCTCATGGTTCCTAGTAGGATTCGTTAACCACTGCGCCACGACGGGAACTCCTCATTATCTATTTCTATTTAGCAGTAGCATCTCATTATACTAACAATGACATGTATTTCTTATGTCACAGTTTCTGTGGATCAGCTTAGCTGCTTTAGGGTATCGAAAGGCCAGAATCAAAGTGCTAAATGGGGAAGGATCTATTTCCAAACTCATGTAGTTGTTGGCAGCATATCATTCATTTCCAGTTGTTTCACTGAAAGCCTCAGTTTCTTTCTTTCTTTCTTTCTTTTTTTTTTTTTTTTTATCATGCTTTTTAGGGCCCACTGAGCCACACTGGGAATTTCCTCTTGCTGGCTCTTAATCAGAGGCTGCCCTCAGTTGCTGCCACTTGGTCCTCTTCATAGGCCAGCTCACATAAACAGCTTGCTTCTCCAAAGCTAACAAGAGAGTTTCCTAGCAAAAATGGGGTACATGGAGTTCCCATTGTAGTTAAGAGGTTTAAGAACCTGACTGGTATCCATGAGGATGGGAGTTTGATCCCTGGCCTCACTCAGTGGGTTAAGGATCTGGCGTTGCTGTGGCTGTGGCTCAGGCTGACATCTGTAGCTCTGATTCAACCCCTAGACTGGGAACTTCCATATGCTGCAGATATGGCCCTAAATAGAAAAAAAAAAAAATGGGTTACAGTGTTATTTAATGGAGTCATGCACATGTGTTCGTGTATATCCTCTCACATTTGCCACATTCCATTGGTTAGAAGCAAATCAGGGCTGTCAATACCTAAGGGGAAAGGATCACACAAAGCCTGAGCACCAGGTAGCTGGGATCACGGGGATCATGAGGACCACCCTGGGGTCTACAGTTGGAAAATTACAAAATGTATGTGAGCGGTAGAGTAGGATGAAATTCAAGGATCCACTCCATCCCCAAACAGGCACACATATAAATCTTGCAACAAGGCAAGCATCCTGTTTCTTTGTTATTCTCCACCTCAGGAAATGCTATCCATAGCTCAGTCCTTTGTCTCTCTAGCCAGAGACTCTTTGACACTTTGTCTCTCTAGCCAGCCCAACCCTCCATCTAGTCCACCAATAAGGTACCAAACATAACCTTTTAGTTTTCCCTCCATGCCCAGTTCCCACCGTTTTTCCCCCAATATTGACCACACCTCTCAACTGGCCTTCTGGACCCTATGCTTGCTGTCTTTGTGATCCACTCTTCACATGGTAGCCAGCTTGATTTTCTTTTCTTTTTTCTTTTCTTTTCTTTTTTTTTTTTTTTTGTCTTTTTAGGGCTCCCACCTGAGGCACATGGAGGTTCCCAGGCTAGGAATCAAATCAGAGCTGTGGCCACTGGCCTACGCCACAGTCACAGCCACATGGGATCCAAACTATGTCTGTGACTTACACCATAGTTCATGGCAACGCTGGGATCCTTAACCTCCTGAGCAAGGCCAGGGATCGACCCTGCATCCTCATGGATGCTAGTCAGATTCATTTCCACTGAGCCACAACAGGAACTCTGGATTTTCTTTCTTTTTTTTTTTTTTTTTTTTTTTGTCTTTTCTAGGGCTGCTTCCCGAGGCATATGAAGGTTCCCAGGCTAGGGTTCCAATTGGAGCTGTAGCCACTGGCCTACACCAGAGCCACAGCAACATGGGGGTTGAGCCATGTTCAACCTACACCACAGCTCATGGCAATGCTGGATCCTTAACCCACTGAGCAAGGCCAGGGATCGAACCTACCACCTCATGGTTCCTAGTCAGATTTGTTAACCACTGCGGCATGACAGGAACTCCAGGATTTTCTTAAAACTTAAATCAGATCATGTTATTCTCCTGCCTAAAATCTTCCACTGGCTTCCCACCAAACGCAGTAAAGTCCAAACTCCTTTATCTGGGACCCACATAAACTGACCTCTGCCTATTTCTCTAACTTCATTTGTTCTATTATATTTCTTTTCACACATATCTGCATTGTTTAATTTGTGATAATGACATATATTTTAGATCTCACACCCTAAAAGTAATTTAAAGTAGATAAAATTCCTAGGAGTTCCCGTCGTGGCACAGCAGAAACGAGTCTGACTAGGTCGTGGGTTTAATCCCTGGCCTCGCTCAATGGGTTAAGGATCCGACCTTGCCGTGAGCTGTGGTATAGGTCACAGACAAGGTCGGATCTGGCATTGCTGTGGCTCTGGCGTAGGCTGGCAGCAACAGCTCCAATTAGACCCCTAGCCTGGGAACCCATATGCCATGAGTGTAGCCCTCAAAAAAAGACAAAAACACAAAATAAATAAATAAATAAAGTAGATAAAATTCCTATTATTAAGTAATCTAACAAAGAATATAATATTGCTTGAATGGGTAAAGTAGTTTTAACATAGCTAAGCACTTGAGGCTAAATTTTTTTAAATGAAGGAAATATTATTTAGCAATTATGGCTTTATAAGTGATCCACCATATCATGTATCAGATAATTGGATCCAAAAGGAGGTATACTAAACTACATGAACTTTTCAGATAATATAAAAATCCCAACTTAAACTACTAATATACACTGATGCTAAAATAAGAGAACAGGTTTATCTACAAAGTGGTGAGTTTTATTATTTGGGGAGAGGGGCAAACAAAATTATTAGATAAGAAGCTTATTAATTGAGCTTAATCAAGATTTGAAGTTATAAAATCATGTCCATAATAAAATCTAAAAGTAGGATTACACGTTTATACAAGTTAATTTTCTTAGATTTCTTATTAGTTAAAAACAGGAAAATGCACTTTCTTATTATTTGGGTCCAAACTATTCATTTATCATAAATGACCCAAGCCTTGTTGGGATGTTCACCGTGGTAAGACACAGCCTTTAGAGAGAGACTGAGCGGAACTGAATCTAAATTCTACACCTCAGGAGCTGAACGACCTCATTCAGTGTATCCAAACTTTCTGAGCCTTGGTTTCCTCATAAGTAAATGGATAACAATACTTACCTCTCAGAGTTATTTCAAGGACTAAATAAACTTATTTATTGGCACATCGTAGTACTCAGCACATGGTATACATATGTGCATGTGTATATATATATATACACATATATATATATGTGTATATATATATATACTTTTTTTTTTCCCATCACTGCTTGGTTAATCAACCCAAAAAGGATCGACTTGGGCAGAAGAAAAGAACTAGAAAAGTATCGTAATGGTGGACTCTTCAGGACTTATCTGCTAGAGGCAAAGAAGCCACACATGAGACTAAGAGTTCAGTTGGAAGTGACAAATTACATAGGAATGCTGAAGGAATTTGTGTATGTCTGTGTCTAGGTAAGTCATGGAAAATGATAGGACACTTTTTGGTAAATGGTATTATATACTTATTGATTAGGCTATGCTGCTGCTCCCCTTCCCTGCATTTTGAATATAACAAATATTCATTTGAAATAGAAAATCTATGTGGCTGAGGTATTTCAGAAAAATTAATTATTAAGTATTGAATGCAATGCAAATTCTTTACTTATATTCCTCACCAGAAGGAGTTGTTTTATTAGATGAGTATTCTTTCACTATTATTTCATTTCCAGAGCAACAGGACCTTTGATTTTTTTCAGATTACTTTTGGGAGAAAAGACATTGCAGTTACTTGCAATTTAATGAAGAAAATTCTTTTATGGCTTCTCACTTTGGGATGCTGTAAGATTGTGTTGGCATGGTGTGCAGAGAATCTTATATTTATAAGTTCTTCAAATTCTTGGTGGTTTTAATGTTGTCATAGATTCTAAAATGTCACTGTATAATTTTTATTATGGAGAAGCACTGTTTCATTAAGATAACCTGATTTGGTTAATAACCTACCAAAACAAACAATGAAAATTCTTTCACTTTCTTTTTTTAAATTCTAAATGCAACATTCCTTGGTTAACCATGGTGTGAGATAAGAGAAAATATGTATGGGTTTCTGCTCCCAGATCCTGGCACAGAGCACCTAAAACCCTTGTAATTTCCTTGGTGCTTCAGGCACGAGGAGCATCTTTTGTTCTAATGAGGTGACTCTAGGGGGGCTCCTGCTTGGACTGGTCACTAGAAAGACCAAGCCATGATTAGAAGCTTGGAATTTTCAGCTCCACCCTTCATCCTCCAGAGAGGAAAGAGGGGCTGGAAATGGAATTAATAATAGATTATGCCTATGTGAGGAAGCCCCCCTCCCCAAATCCCAATAGTTTGGGGTTTGGGAAGCTTCCAGGTGGGTGAACACATCCTCATCAGAAGGGCGATGCCCTCCGCCTCCATGAAGACATGAGCTCCTGTGATCAGAAGTGCTCTTCAGCTGATTCTTCATCTATATCTTTTATCATATCGTTTAATATACATAAGTGAGTTTTCTCTGAGTTCCACAAGCCACTCTAGCAAATTAATCAAACCTAAAGAGAGAGTCATTGGAACTGCCGATTGTCGCTGGTTCATCAGAAGCACAGGCAATAAATAACCTGGCTTTTGATTGGCCTCTGAATGTTTGGGGCCAAGGGGGTGGGGGAAGCAGTCTTGTAGGAGTGAGATCCTGACCTATGGGATCTGAGCTATCTGCCCGTAAATAGTGTCAGACTTGAGTTAAACTGTAGGTCATCCACCTGGCGTTGGAGAGAATTGCTTAGTGTGGGGGGAAGTCCTCACATATTTGGTGATCACAAGTGAAATATTTTGTGTGAACAGTAAAGGAAAAACCACAGGGAAGTAACGCACAGTAGGGAGGAAATGGTTTTTCTTCTACAAAGGAAGTAGACTAAACTGAATTTTTCAACATACATGGACACTCAAATTCTCTCTTCCATTTGGATCCACTAATAAGCAGAGTGACCAAATGACCCAATTTGTTCAAGACTTCCTGGTTTTACCACTGAAAGTTCCATGTCCCCCAAAGCCTCTCAGCCTCAGGCAAACCAGGAAGGTTGATCACTCTGTCAGGTTTGCTAGGCAAAACTGTTTATTGAGTACCTACTATGTACCAGGCATTAGTGTTACAGTGATGAGCAAAACACACACCATCCCTGCTCTCCTGGATACTAGTTCCACCCACATCACATGGCAACAGGCCATATCCATCAAGATTCCTATTTGTATGGGGGATTCTATTCCTAGGATAAATAATGAAGGAACTTTGAAGTTATAGTCAGATCCTAGTACCTCTGGGTCATATAGCTCAACATGGAGGAGATAAAGAGTTTCCCAACCCCTGGGATCAGTACACCTCCAGGAAGGTAGAGCATTTACTCTTAGGAGAAAACATGTATTTATGAGTGCTCATTACATATGGTGATGACTCTTTTTTTTCTTGTCTTTTGTTTTTTCAGGGCAGCACTGGTGGTATATGGGGTTCCCAGGCTAGGGGTTGAGTCAGAGCTGGAGCTGCCGGCCTACACCACAGCCTCAGCAACGTGGGATCCAAGCCATGTCTGCAACCTACACCACAGCTCATGGGAATACTGGATCCTTAACCCACTGATCGAGCCAGGGATCAAACCCGCCTCCTCATGGATACTAGTTGGGTTTGTTAACCACTGGGCCATGATGGGAATTCCCTGCATATGGTGATGACTCTTAAGTCATCTCTCCACCTCCTTGCTGACTTTGCAGAGTATTTTACCAAGTCCCTCTCCCGAGGGCTAAGCCAAAGAGACAGGCCATAACAAATGCTTTAAAAGAACTGTAATTGACCACTTTCTCAGACCTCAAAGATTGGATTAAAATATTGCCCCAGCTTCTAGAACTTCTCCAGTGACTGCAAGAAGGGCAGTAGAGCCCAGCACCAAAGGCACTGGACGCATGTTTGCAGTGCTGGGAGGCAGTGGGGTTCCAGGCATGCATTAGAAGAAGCTGGGCAGGTGGTTGACTGCCAAAGAACCCACCAGAAGCGTAATACTAAGAAGGATGTCAAATATGACATTTTGAGGTGGATGGACACAAACGGTCTTGCACTTGTCACTTGAAACTGTTAGATGCAAAGATCGGTATAGTTCAGGAGAATAAAGTCTATACAAAGAGGTCAATAGAGACCCTGAAGGCACAGCCCCCTTCAGTAACACAGCAATAGTACCACAGTTCCTGCCGCCCTCCTCTGGGCTCCCAAAGCCCTTTGTTAGTGCCAGTCAGAGTGGCTCATGTCAGCCTTTGTCTCCTCTATTAGAATGGACTCTTGGAAGGTCAGAGAGCATGGTCTTTCATATCATCTTTCACATTTGTGTCCTTAGAGCACTCATTCCAGTATATGTTCAATACACATTTACTGCATAAAGTGATGAGTGTGAGTTGACATTTTATAGTAAGAAGGGAAGCTACAAAATCAGACCCAAATGATAACAGCCAGGGACTTACCCTCAAAGAAGGATTTATGCAAATGCAGCACTTCTCCTTGAATTGGGAGCAGATCCAGAAATAAAGAGTTTGGGATAATACAAATTATTTCTTTAAAAAAAGTTAAGTCTTTAAATCCACAGGGGGAAAAAAAAAATTGTATTTTGTCCTAAGTGGTGATCAGGAATAGCTACAGAAAGTAGCTGTGGGTGAACTGTTACATAACAGTGACAACATGATTGAATTCAGAATCTAGAGGGAGAGGAAAAGGAAGAAAAAAAATCCATTAAGATGCTTAATTTTAAAAAGGAAATAAGACTCAATTGCTAGATTGAAACAAATACCTGTAGTTCACTTGAAAAATAACACAAAGAGTTTAAAAATACCTTCTTAAGAAATGAATGTCACCAATTTTACAAATTAGATGTTGGAGGAAAAATCCTATGTTGTTCACTAGAGCAGCAAATGAAATCACTAGAGGTAAAGGGTTTCATGGGAGAAGGGAAACATTCCACAAATGACAGAAACAGGAAAGCATATAACTTCTGTCAGTTCAAATTCATATCAAAAATTAGTCAGGAATTCAAGGACCACATAGAACAGGGGATGCCATTTTAACGCGAGCCATCTCGGAGTGAGTAGGACTCTGGCGTAAATCGCTCTGGCTGCAAGACCAAGGAATACTGAACCAAGCATAAACCCTTGGGGGAAATTGTCCTATAAGGAGAAATCATGCCTGAAAAGTGCCCTAGGAACCCCTGAGGAGTTCCGTATACCTATTGATAATGGGGTCTCTATGGATGTGGTCAATTTGGACAATTATCAGCCTTTCACTAGACTGCACACCACAGACAATCCTAATGTTAAGATTTCATGAAACTAAGGGCAATGTTTGGTCAAGAGCAGACGTCTTTGAGGCCAAAGACATAGAGTTAAATGGGTGGCCTTTAAGGGTAATAGGTATAGAGGGAAATTCTACTTTTTCTTTCTTCCTTCCTTCCTTTCTTTCTTTCTTCCTTTCTTTCTTTCTTTCTTTCTTTCTTTCTTTCTTTCTTTCTTTCTTTCTTTCTTTCTTTCTTTCTTTCTTTCTTTCTTTCTTTCTTTCTTTCTTTCTCTCCTTCTCTCTCTCTCTCTCTCTCCCTCCCGCTCTGCTTTTTTTGGGCCACACCCACGGCATACGGAGGTTCCCAGGCTAGGGTCAAAACGGAGTTACACCTGCTGGCCAATGCCACAGCCACAGCAGTGCAGGATCCAAGCCGCGTCTGCGACCTACATACACCACAGCTCATGGCAGCACCTGATTCTTACCCCACTGAGTGAGGCCAGGGATCAAACCTGCAACCTCATGGTTCCTAGTCAGATTTGTTTCCGTCCCTACTTCACATCTTTATGAAGGACTTGGAAAGGCAAAATCTCCATGTTTTCAAGTAACACTAAGCTCCTCTCAGAAGTGGACTGAGAACATTCTTCAGTCATGCCCCGGGAGGCATGATAAATGCCATCACAAACACAACCCAGGAGCCTCAGGGTAGGTCAGTGTCAGATTAGACACACAGATAAAAAGTAATCTGGCTTATACTTTAAAGATGTTAGGTTTACACATTAAAGATGTTATGCCTGGCTAGTAAGTTATGATCAAAGACCTACAGGTTGAGTTATTCTAGACCACAGATTCTGAAATTTTGGTTCCAGGAAACCAGAAAAGTCTTTAGGCATTGACAAGCTGTCCAGTTCTCAGTGAGCAAGACAAGTTTTCTAAAATTCTAATTTTTGCTTGAAAATGTAAATTTTATCATTGGCAAAAAATACTCTCAGTTTTATTCCTTTGAAGTGACAGGCACACTTCATTTTGGAGAAAGTTTCTGCCAAATCCTATAGCCATATTCTGTCAGGCATCTTTCAAAAAAAAAAAAAAAAACAAACAAAAAAAAAAAAAACAAAAAAAACTGGTGTTTTGCGAAAAAGCAACAAGTATAGCTCAAAATTTGGTCTCATGAGTGCTTTTCCCCAAGACAACCTTCATATTCATAATGCATCAGAAGTTACGTCATTCTTGTTTTGTCACGCAAGTGAAAAGACATGTTCTGAAAGGACATAGAAAATTAATATTTTTGAATACATTATCAAGGACATTCTTAAGTGAGATGGGCTTCCCCCCTCCTCTTTTTTATGGCTGAACCTGTGGCATATGAAGGGTCAAACAGAGCTGCAGCTGCAGATCTACACCACAGCCACAGCAACGCCAGATCTGAGCTGCATCTGTGACCTACGCTGCAGCTTGCAGCAATGCTAGATCCTTAATCTACTGAGCAAGGCCAGAGATCAGACCCACATCCTCATAGACATTATGTTGGGTTCTTAATCTGCTGAGCTACAACAGGAACTCCTGGGCTTTTTTTTTTTTTAAACTGTGAGTGCATGGTGTGAAGAATGCAATGACCAGCAGATCTAAGGTGACAGCAGTTTTCCCCACCATTGCTTTGGCACATCAGTGCTAATCCAGCACAGTGACAAATGCAAATAATCTTTCAGCATTATGATGAAAATAGTTTTGGCTTTGCTGACCATCTGAGAGGGTCTCAAGGACACCAAGCTTGTGGACCACACTTTGAGAACCACATTCTTAGGCTGCTACCTGAATTTCCCGCCTTACCTCAGATGGCCCAAGAAAATGCTCTGTCTCATCAGCCTAATTTTGGAAATTAAATACAAAGTATTTCATGAAAAATTAAGACTCTAAAAACTTGATCCTTCTATAGACAAACACTTTTCTTGGCACATAAGGAAGATTATTTGGTGTGACTATTGTTATTCAGGATTGGAAGAAGCAGGTATAAGAGAAAAAAGACTTGGAGTTCCCATCGTGGCTCAGTGGTTAACAAATCCGACTAGGAACCATGAGGTTGCGGGTTCAATCCCTGGCCTTGCTCAGTGGGTTAAGGATCCGGCGTGGTCGTGAGCTGTGGTGTAGGTTGCAGATGCAGCTCGGATCCAGCGCTGCTGTGGCTCTGGCAAGGCTGGCGGCTACAGTTCCAATTAGACCCCTAGCCTGGGAACCTCCATATGCCGCCAGCGTGGCCCTAGAAAAGACAAAAAAAAAAAAAAAAAAAAAAAAAAAAAGAGAGAGAGAGAAGAAAGACCAAAATAATCAGGATGTTACTCTGGAAAGAGGGGGTGGTTGTCTAATGCTTAAAAAGTCACAATTTAATTTGACTGGTGTTTACCAAGTCCCTGTAGTATTAAGTGTCATATAAAGAAGTATATAGAGAGACATAGATCCAGGTCCCTGCTCTTATAAGAACTAGATGGAGTTGGCAGTGTATTTAACTGTAATAAGAGAAATGAGAATTCAAGAAATAAATGGAGATGCGAGACAATAATAAGAGACTCGCTGCAAGGCAATGTGTGATCCAAAGCTAAGGGAGCAGCTCAAAGGGTCAAGGCTCTGCAGTCTTGGGTGCACCTCATTCTCCTACTGCCAAGAGCCTACACCAAAGCCCGCTCCCCAGTTCTGCCTCCAGTGAGGTCTCAGTCTAGCAGGATAGAGGGAGCTTTGTCCTGACGGGTGTGACAGGGAGATTTACGGAGCTCTTAACTAGTTGCTTGATGTCCCTGGCCTGTAGGGTGTTTGTAGGACTAAAGGACTCAGAAGCTGCTTGAGGTGACTCTCTTTTCCTTGCTTTTGTGGAAGCCTGAACATTTAAGTCGAGAGGATTATGCAAGTAGCATGGGTAGTGCTACAGACTGAATGTTTCTGTCTCCTCAAAATTCACATGTGGCACCCTAACCACCAATGAGATAGTCATTTGGAGGTGGGGCTTTAGGGTGATTAGGTTATGAGGGTGGAGACTTTGTGAATGGGATTAGTGCCCTTATAAAAGCAACCCCAGAGAGCCCCCTTGGCTGTGCTTTGTTCTGCTGCTTGATACAGTGAAAAGATGACCATCTCTGAATTAGAAGGCAGGATCTCGACGGACACCGAACCTGCTGGTGCCTTGTTCTTGGACTTCTTAGCCTTCAGAATTATCAAAAATAAATGTTTTTTTTAAGTCACCCTGCTTATGGTCTGTTATAGCAGCACAAATGGACGAAGACAGGAGGGAAGAGAGAAGCCAAAGCAGGTGAAAGGCAGTGATTCCTAAAGATGGGGTTGGGGCTCAAGTAGGTGAGGAAGAGCCAGGGAGGTGGTGTGACCCCACGGGGCTGTTTGGGGGGCACTTTGGTTGGTTTCTTTGGGCTTTTACTTGACTAATGCCACTACGTGCCAGGCACTATGCAGAGAGAACTTTAGTAACGGGCACAGTTCCTCCCCTGCGGACCTTTCTTTTCCTTTTTCTTTTTGTCTCTTTATCCTTTTAGGGCCACACCTGCAGCATATGGAGGTTCCCAGGCTAGGGGTCTAATCGGAGCTGTAGTCCCGCCCTACACCACAGCCACAGCAACGCTGGATCCTTAACCCAGTGAGCAAGGCCAGGGATTGAACCCACAACCTCATGGTTCCTAGTCGGATTCGTTTCTGCTGTGTCATGACGGGAACTCCCTGAACTGTTTCTATTTCTCACTGCACATGTCCTTTTTGTTTTCCTTTCACTTTTTTTTAGGGCATATGGAAGTTCCCAGACTAAGGGTCAAATTGGAGCTGCAGCTGCCAGCCTAACCACAGCCACAGCAATGTGATATTCAAGTCACATTTGCGACCTACACCACAGGATCCTTGACTTGGATCCCTAACCCGCTGAGCAAGGCCAGGGATCTAACCTGCATCCTCATGGATACTAGTCAGGTTCATAACCCATCAAGCCACAATGGGAGCTCCCTACACGTCTTTAAAAATAATTACAACTTGGAGTTCCTGTCGTGACTCAGCAGAAATGAACCCGACTAGTATCTGTGAGGACATAGATTTGATCCCTGGCCTCGCTCAGTGGATTAAGGATCCGACATTGCTGTGAGCTGTGTTGTAGGTTACAGATGTGGCCCAGATCTGGTATTGCTGTGGCTGGGGTGTAGGCCAGCAGCAGCAGCTCTGATTCAACCCCTACTCTGAGTACTTCCACGTGCCATGGGTGTGGCCCTAAAAAAAGATTACAAATAGTTATAAAGCTCCCCTTTAGTACTCTGCATACTCCATGGTGCTCGTACCACATTCTCCACCTAGATGGCAATCCTCACATTGCTTTCTAAAACAGCCTAGGTTCATACAGAGAGTGGATAAGCATTTAGAATTAGAGGAAAAGAACCTAAGAATGACCCTGAGGGTCAGCTGGGAGGGTTAAAAGGAGATATAATCTCATGCTCCTAGTGTTGAACCCAAAGGAGAAAATAAACAAAAATGTGTTTGCACCCAGGTACTTTCCCAAGTGGGATGCTCTGAAAATGTCCAAGTCATGGCAGACCTTCAGGCTATGGAATAGCAAGAATGTCAACACCTGCTCAAAAGGCCCCACCAAGGTTTTAGTTAGACCCTTGGTTTCTTTGTCAATGTCATGAGAAAATGTCTTAGGCTAGGCCACCTTGGGATTGCTGTGGGAGAATAAACTTTCTTTTCCTTTCTTTCTTTCTCTTTCTTTCTTTCTTTCTTTCTTTCTTTCTTTCTTTCTTTCTTTCTTTCTTTCTTTCTTTCTTTCTTTCTTTCTTTCTCTCTCTCTCTCTTTCTTTCTTTCTTTCTTTCTTTCTTTCTTTTTCCTTCCTTCCTTCCTTCCTTTCTTCCTTCCTTCCTTCCTTCCTTCTCTTCCTTTCTTCCTTTCTTCCTTTCTGTCTTTTTAGGGCCATGCCCATGGCATATGGAAGCTCCCAGGCTAGGGGTCAAGTTGGAGCTATAGCCACTGGCCTATGCCACAGCCACAGCAATGCCAGATCCAAGCCACATCTGGGACCTATGCCACAGCCCATGGCAATGCTGGATCCTTAACCCACTGAGTAAGGCCAGGGATTGAACACGTGTCCTCACGGATACTAGTTGGGTTCATTACCACTAAGCCATGAAGGGAACTCTGAGAAGATATTTTCAAGATGTATAAGTAACAAAGAACAGTGTCCTGAGTATACAAACAATATAAAAAAATAAAAATTAGGAGTTCCCAAATAAATAAATTAAAATTAAAATTAAAAAAATGAAAAATATAAAAATTCTCTTTTTTTCTTTTTGTTTTCAGACATAGCTAAATACCATATACAAAGCCTGTGTATGTGTGTAGGGGGCGAGGCAAAGGTTGGCTTTGAGAGTTAAAAATAAAAGCGGATAATATATCATGAAATGGAAAGGAGAAAGGAGCTGGGGTGTCACAGCTGTCTAGATCATGGCCTACCCTGGGGTAAAGACTGTCCAGGAGGGTTGTTCCCATGAATCTTTGAGAGGCCCCCTCCGATCCCTGAGGTCTCTCAGCCTGACCTCAGGGAGAGAGCTAAGAGGGAAGTAAGCATGTGAGGCCTCGGGACTGCCAGGATCCAGCCACAAACGTGGTGAGGATCTCCCAGGGGCGAACCCTGGCAAGCCAGGAGAATGGGTGGAAACAGGTGGTGAGACTTCTGGGGCCAGATGTGTAGGGCAAAGTGAATATTTATCAGTCGGCAGCTCAGCAAGAGAGAGAGGGCACACCCACTTGGGGTCAATGAGAAGTCTAATAACACAAATGAACTTAACTAGGAAACAGAAACGGATTCACAGACACAGAGCAGAGACTCGTGGTTGCCAAGGGGGAGGAGGATGGGGGAGGGTTGGATTGGGAATTTGGGACTAGCCGATGCGAACTGTAATATATAGAATGGATAAGCAACAAGGTCCTACTGTATAGTTCAGGAAACTATATTTGATATCCTGCAATAAACCGTAATGGAAAAACATTTTAAAAAAGAAGAAGAAGAAGAGACAGATTTCAACCTTCTAGGGAAGGTGACAAAGAATGGTGCAGAACTCTGAAGCAGTCCTAGTGGGGAGCCTTTATCACCTGCAGGGACCAGGACTTAGGAGAGAAGTTAGCAGAGAGGGCCTGATGGGAGCTAGGGAGCTGTGGTTTTTGGCAGATCCCACCGCCCTCAATTTCCCTGCCTTGGGGTTGGCCAGATCCAACTGAGGCCAGAGGGCAAAGGAGCCCGGTGAACGCAGATCAACATGGATTAGTCTACAGGGGCACAGAGTGGCATAGAGAAGGGGGTGGGTCTGGAGAAATGAATGGAAGATCTCAGCACAGAGCACATTTCTAGACTAATCCATCTGGCTTTGCATCTTCCTCCAATAGAGAAGCTCCACCTCCCACATATAAGAACAGAGAAAAGCGAGTGTGGGAGCTGGGACTCAGGGATGGGGCCTGATGTGGTCAACATTTATTTCTTTTGCAAAAGAATACCATAGGGGAGGAAAAATAATTATCCTCTCATTCTTCTGAGTCTGTTACGAGATCCCTGTCATAAAAGATAGATTAACACGAGAAAGACAAATAAAAGTTTATGAACATGTATACCTCATTTATGCACATAAGAAGCTCAAAGAAAATTGGTTAACTCCCTGAGGTGGCTTAGAATTTAAGCTTAAATACCATTTTAACAGGGAAAGGGGAATGGAGGGGAGGCCTCTTAGCGGGGAGTAAATGATTTTTAGGTAAGATGAATGGGTCCTTCAAGGAATATGTGGGAGGTGTGATGGTTTGTGACAAAGTCTTCCTGGGTGTGGTGTCCACTTCTAGACTCCTCTCCTGGGATAAGAGTCGATCTTTCTTGGTCAATAAAAATCCTGCGGAGAAGACTTATGATAACTGAGTTCTTTTCAGAGGATCTGTTTTTAGGCAGATAAGGGGAGTTCAGAGAAAGCTGCTCCTTGCATCTGCTGTTTTTCAAGTGCCCACAGCTCAAAATAATCAATATACCAAAGCAGCTTATTTGGGGGCAGAATGTCCTGAAGTCCTACAGTCATATTTTGGGGTCACGGATACTGATGCCTTCAATATTTTTTTTTAAATCTTAGAAAAAATAATGTTTATTGTCTCTTATTAAAACAGAAGTACTTGTGGCACAGTGAATTAAAGATCTGGTATTGTCACTGCAGCAGCTCAGATCACTGCTGTGGCTCAGGTTGGATCCCTGGTCTGGGAACTTCCTCATGCTGTGGGCATGCCCCCACCCCTCCCCAAAAAAGAAATACATGTTTATTGAAGAAAAATCTATAAAATGCTGAAAAATATAAAGAAGGAAACAAACCATAATGGTAAGCCTGTCACCTAGAGATAAAACGATTTGCATTTTGGTGTACATCTTTCCAGTGGGTTTTTTTTTTCCTGTATGTACATGTTTGTGCGTGCACGTGCAAAGTGCATGGACATGTGTATGTGTATTATATCTGCAGATTAATTAAAAAACAAATTACTGGAGTTCCCATTGTGGCTCAGTGGTTAATGAATCCAACTAGAACCATAAGGTTGTGGCTTCGATCCCTGGCTTCGCTCAGTGGGTTAAGGGTCCAGTTTTGCTGTGAGCTGTGGTGTAGGTCACAGATACAGCTCAGATCCTGCGTTGCTGTGGCTCTGGCATAGGCCGGTGACTACAGCTACAATTAGACCCCTAGCCTGGGAATTTCCATATGCTGTGGGTGTGGCCCCAGAAAAGACAAAAAGACAAAAAAAATTACAATATCCATTATACCATGTAACTTCTGCCTATAGGCATACATAAAAAGTCTGTACTACTTTAATTCATAGCTTTAAGGAAACGAAGTAACAAATCCCAACAGTCGCTTTAACTGTGGATGGAGATGAGAGGATGAATCAGACTGAAGAGCTGATGGGAGCAGCATAGCATAGGGGCCCACAGTAACAGTCTATAGGAGCAGAGAAATAGATTTTGATTATATGTTCATAGATAACTTAGCAGTTACTGCATAATCCGTTTTTGTAAGTATCCATTTCTTTTATAATAATTCCATAATTTTTTTTCTTGCTTTTTGAAGCCACATCCATGGCATATGGAAGTTCTCAGGCTAGGGGTCAAGCTGCCAGCCTACACCACAGCCACAGCCACAGCCACTAGGGATCCAAGCTGCGTCTGTGACTTACACCACAGCTCACAGCAATGCTGGTTCCTTAATCCACTGAGCAAGGCCAGGGATTGAACCCTGGATACTAATTGGATTCCATAACCATTGAGTCACGAAGGGAACTCCCAATAATTCTGTATTTTTATTTATTTATTTATTTATTTATTGTCTTTTTGCTAATTCTGTATTTTTAAAGTTAAGACCTATCATATGTACAGTGTGTGTCCTGCTCTTTTCCCTTGCCACGATATTGTGACTATGGTCCCATGTCATGAACTAGTGTATGGAATGTACTGTTTCCCTGTCCACAATCCCTGGAAGGGACAGCCCTGATTATCACATGACCCTGCTCACTTCTCCACACTTTAGTCGTAACAGAGGTAGGCATCTATTACAAGATGGAAAAACCATACAGCCAGCAACAGCAAATAATGAATCTTGCTCAAGAATTTAGTTAGACGGACACAGGCTGTGATAAATCGTGTGTGTGTGTGTGTGTGTGTGTGTGTGTGTGTGTGTGTGTGTGATTACCTCCTTAGGGCACATTCCTAGAAGGTCAATTACCTTGTCAAAAGGATCGGCAACATTAGCCATCTTGATAGATGTTGCCACGTCACTCTCCAGGGAAGCTGTGTGCACAGCTTCATGCGCTGTAAAATGCCTGCTGCTGGCTCCTTTCTATCTGCATTAGGATGGAAATGATCATTTA
Organism: Sus scrofa; assembly: GCF_054392235.1. Taxonomy (NCBI): domain Eukaryota; kingdom Metazoa; phylum Chordata; class Mammalia; order Artiodactyla; family Suidae; genus Sus; species Sus scrofa. The sequence goes on along the minus strand of NC_139396.1, from coordinate 124,997,739 downwards.
TTTGAGAGGTCTTCCTCTAACAGGGTTGTCATAAAAAAGGGTGGTGGAGTTCCCGTTGTGGCTCAGCAGAAACGAATCTGACTAGTATCCACGAGGACGCAGGTTCGATCCCTCCCTCAGTGGGTTAAGGATCCAGCATTGCTGGGAGCTGTGGTATTGGTCACAGACATGGCTCAGATCTAGTGTTGCTGTGGCTGTGGTGTAGGCTAGCAGCTACAGTTTTGATTTGACCCCTAGTCGGGGAACCTCCATATGCCGCAGGTGCAGCCCCAGAAAAACAAAAAATAAAAAGGGGGTGGTAATGAAAGTCCACAAAAGGAGCTTAGTCAGGCTGTGTGTTTCTCTATATTGGTCTGTGTACACATTTTAAAAAAACTTTAATGGAGTCCAAGTTGCTTGAAAGGTCAGTTTCAAGTAGGCATCATGGGATCTAGGTTGGGGAAGGAAGCAGTGCCACTGAGAAGAAAGAGATAATAGAAAGAAAGAGATAAAGAAGATGCTTTAGTGAGGAAGAGGCAGACAAATTTTTTTTTCTTTTTTTTTTTTTTTTTGCTTTTTAGGGCTGCACCTGCGGCACATGGAAGTTCCCAGGCTAGGGGTCGAATCAGAGCTATAGCTGCCGGCCTATACCACAGCCACAGCAACTTGGGATCTGAGCCATATCTGTGACCCACACCACAGCTCATGGCAGTGCTGTATCTCCAATCCACTTAGCAAGGCCAGGGATCGAACACACATCCTCATGAGTACTAGTCGGGTTCATTTCCTCTGAGCCACAGTGAGAACTCCAAGATAAACGTATTTTTAAATTTTAAGTTTATATGAGCAAAGATTTATTCAAATCATGCAACATCTAATCTAGCAGATATAAAGGAGCTCTGAGGGGTTGTACCAAATGAAAGGCTTTTATAGGCAGAAGGGAACAGGAAGTAATACTAGGCAAAAAAGTGTGTGTTGGTTATTGCGAAGTTGCTCTCCTTTAGAGGCTGGCAGGGTATATCAGGCAGATTGCTTAACTAGTGTTGATCAGGTAATTCCTGACTGACCAGGTTTAAGATTCCTTTTCTGAGAGAGCCAAAACTGGAATTAAGTTAAATTTTGGTTTAGTGACATGGGACTTAGCATAAGTGACTCCATTTTGGACTGGTCTTGTTTTTAACACTATGCAATAGTGGATATAGAATTTATCCATATTTTACATGTAGGAAAACTGAGGTTTTAAGAAATTAAATTTTTCATATCTGGTACAATGGTGGAACTTCCCTTCAAAGCTGGGTGTCTGACCGTAGAATCTGAAAGTTTGATTGTGGGCTCTGAAGAGTGGTCAGTAGATACTTCTCTGCAATGCTCTTTAGGCTCTGCTGTTTTCTCTGATCACTGTATCGTGATGAACCTGCTGCTGATGTAGAAGAGGAAGAAACATGGAAAATGCCTAGGAGAGGCCCTGTCCTAAGGCAGGTATTCAATAAATGTCAGCTAATAGCAATATAAAAATACAATATAATAATTAATAATGAAATATCCAAATGACTTATTTTGTCCCACATCTGATAAACTGTAATAGTTAACTTATCCTTAGGTCAAATTCTCACTGCCTATTTCACACACACACACACACACACACACACACACACACACTCAAACAATGCATATATATGCATGTCTGCATCTTCAAGGGCTTTATCTTGTGAGAAAGCTTTTTCCATTTCCCCCTCCCAAACCATACAGTGGTGCTGTTTTTGCCTTTTCTTTCAGGGTATCTGTTCCTTTTGATTTCTATTGTGGCTCTAATTTCTTCCAGCTGTTGCTGCAACTGCTCCGTCCCTCCTCCCTCCACCACATCCCTGATCCATCTCATTTCTAATTTCTCTGTAAAACCCAAATGGCTTTCTGTACCAGGAAAAAGAAGGCTTTGCTGCATGAGGAGGTGTGACATACCCATTGCAGTCAATAGGGCCATACAATGACACCATGACGTTTTTGACATTTAGATGCCTTTTATGAGCCATCTAGCTTTGTGAACTGCATTTTCTGTAATCAAAGATTCTTAAAGGTGGAATAGTTTATAAATCATTTAGGTCAACTCGTGAATATTGTTAGAATCTCTTCCAGTACATCCCTGACAGATGGGTGCTCAGGTTCACTTGGAAACTTTCAGTGCCTAAGGGCTAACTATCTCCCAAGGTAACCTATTCCTCTGTGAGAAACCTGATTGTTGGAAAGTTCTTCCTTATGCCAAACCGAGTCTGTGACTCTGTTACTAACATCTATCCAGGAGTGTCAGGATTCAGGTAAAAGAAGTCCACTCCTTCCCTAGGACCTCCAGTCACATCTTCGCAGTGAATACGTATGGCTGCCTAATCTCTCTCTTTCACCTTTTGGCGTGAATGTTGGTATCCAGTCCCCAATGCAGTCCAGATGGCTGTCTTTGGAAGGCATGCATTGTATTGTTATGATCTTTTAAATCACCTGGAGCAGCAATGGACAGAAAGCACCTCATGTGGTCTGGCCAGCACCAAATAGGGTGGATTTGGACCATTAGTGTGGCCATTCAGGTTGGGAATAAAAGTAAGGCAAAACCTAGGTAGATATTTGTGTATCTTATAACTAATTAATTGCAAGAGTTGTGTGATCCTGGGACAATCTCAAATACACAAAAAACACTAGCATATTCTATCAAGTACAAGAGCTTCTAGAGTTGGAAGAAAAAACACACTTCCTTAAGAATCAAAAAATGCAAAATTGAGCCAAATGGTCAATTTGGGTAGAAATTGTAGACATCTGTAAGAAGGATGCAAATTAGATAATATGTAAAACTTGAGTCCAAGGAAATGGGTTACTTGTCCTCTCTTCTCTCTCTTCTTCTACCTCATAAAGACTTTGAAGTTATGGAGTCATTTCCATAAAAACTAATTGGGTTCAAAGCATTCCATCAAGCTATCCCAAGAGGAAAGTGCAGACATCCCCCACTGAAATCTCTGATCATTTTGTAATCTTATGCAGAGAAGGCCATTGCCCATAGCACAGGAGAAGGTAATCCTCAAAATTGTGTAATAAAATAGTTAACTTAAGGGTTAAAATTATTCCATCCTTGGGAAGATTTAGAATTGCATAACACGTTTTAAGAAAATCAAACCAATTATATATATAATTATATATATATAAATAATATATATATATTATATATATATATATATATATATGTGTGTGTGTGTGTGTGTGTGTGTGTGTGTGTGTGTGTGTGTGTGTGTGTGCTTTTTAGGGCCAAACCTGTGGCATATGGAAGTTCCCAGGCTAGGGGTCGAATTGGAGCTGTAGCTGCTGGCCTATGCCACAGCCGCAACCATGCCAGACCTGAGCCAAGTCTGCAACCTACACCACAGCTCATGGCAATGCTGGATCCTTAACCTACTGAGCGAGGCCAGGGATGGAACCCATATCCTCATGGGGATCGTTAACTGCTGAGCCATGGAGGGAACTCATGATGCTAATATTTTTATACCAAGGAATGGACACATATTTAGAATTTGTGCATTTGAAGTAGCTAGAAAAAATTTGAGGAGCAACTTTATTATTCCTATTTAAAATGTGTAATTTCACTTAATTTGGAGTGAAAAATCTTACTAAGTGTATATACAGTATTGGAACATTTAAGAGTTTGGATCATCACATTTATAAATACAATTTATTATTTTTAAAATGCATGTTTAAAAATGTAACAGACTATATTACATTTACAAACATAGTTTAAATATATACTTACTCTTCTTCTTCCCTCAATGTTCTAGCCAGGGGTGAAATGCCCAGCCCTCTGTAGCCAGCACAGAACTAGTGAGTGATCAATAGGCATTTGCTGAATGAAAGAATTTTCTTAGAAGAATCATTGCACAGTTTTCATTACCACCTGAGTGCAGATCCTGCCTCCACCATACACATATGTCTGACTTCTCAAACCCTTGCTGGGCCTCTCTCATTATAGGAGTGAGAGTAGTTTGTATTTATTAAATTCCTAATGTATGCGCCAAACACTGCTTCCAAGTGCTTTACTTGGACTATTTATTTGTCACATCTCTATGAAAGAGGTACTATTATTACGTCCATTTAGCCAAGGAAGAGATGAGTACCATGCCCCAGGTCACATAGGTGGTCAGTGATTAAATGCACTGGAATCCAAACGTCAATCACCTGGCTTCAGGATCTGCACTTTACAGGATGCCCAGATAGAAGTTTAAATGCAGATTATGTAGATGGAGCCTTATTATCAGGAAGGACTTCAAGTATCTTCTAGCCCCAGTGATCTTTAAATCTAGAGCATTTGTATTTCTAGGACAATGCGAAAAACTTTCAAGGGGGTACTAAAGGAAGATATTTGAAGAGAAACTATTTTCAGATCCTTAGATTTGGTATTATTGTTATTTAACTTTATCTTTTTATGAAATTTAATTTGCCCAAGAAGTGGCTCATTCTCCCACTTCACAAAAGACATTGTCCTTGTTCACCTTAAATCTTCTTTTGGTGTCTTGCTCTAAGGTGTAAAGCCTCCTGGGCACTAAGCCAAAGGGAAGCCTCTATCAGCAAGGGCACCATGGGGCCAGGCCAGCCAATCTTTTGGGAAGCATGTCTATGTAAGCATTTCTGGTTAATTACCTTTAAAGACAAACTCTTAAGAGGCTTATCCATGATCCTAAACTAGTTAATGATAGAGCTCACAGAGAAGCTAGGTTTTTTCAAACTAGGGATTTATAGGGAAAGGATAAGTTTTGACAGAAAGGAGTGGAGAGGAACTTTCAGTCCAAAGAATGGTACAGAGGGAGTTTAGAGGCTGAAATGAGCAAGCTCTGGGTTAGAGACCTATGCATTTGCTACTCTAGCTCTGATCGTGGGAAGGATAAGAAAATGGGTTAGCTGGAGGACAGTGAAGGGATTTGGAACTTCTCCCACTGTAAGTTACTAAATGGAAGAATTTCAAATGTTTTTAGCAAGTCAACTGAGTGGGATGGAGATCTTGAAGAAAGATGTTCAAAGGCTGTTGCAATAATTTTGGGGTGATGTATCTTGAGTTGATAGAAACTACAGAACTGGACAAGAAAGAGCAGATCTGAATGAGAGTACAGATGAAAAACAGGACTTTGGAGTAAATACCAGAGGAAGAGCAGATATGGCACCTGAGTTTTGAGGCCAGTGACTTAAGATCATGGTGGGGCTGTACTGACTTTGATAGGGATCTGCTGAAGAGGCAAGAATATGCATGCATTCATTCATTCATTCATTCATTCATTCACTTTTAAATCCATTCAACAAGTATTTATTGGGCAAACAATATGTGCTATTCACTGTACTAGGTGGCAAATAAAACAGATTTTGTTTCCCATCCTTAAGAAGTTTGATCCAGGAATAAAGAAAGATAATAAGTAATGCAAATAGATGGTTGCAGCTAAGAACTATCAAGAAAAAATCGTGAGGAGTGACAGAATGATAAGGGGAGGAATTTCGACTTAGAGTAAGTGGGGAAGGTGACATCCTCCATTTAGGTGATATATGAGACTGAAGGATGAGCCAAATTTTTGATATTCTGTGCTAAGAGGAAAAAAGAAGAGGGTAACATTGGTTGAGCACTGAAGAAGACCTGAAGGTTTATACCACATTGCTAATTCCCATTCTACAGAAGAGAACTGAGGCACATGAGGGTAAAGAACCTGACAAAAGTCAAACCATCTGCTCATGTCAATCAATGCCTTGTAAGTATTCCTAAGGAGAATGAATCATCAAAGAGAATAATCTACTGCAAAGAACTTGGAATTTACACTGGAAGGATGATGGTAAACATTCTAAAGAGAGTAATAGCTATTTTCGGATAAGTTTAGGTGTGTGCATAGAACAAATCCTAGACACTGAAGAAGACTGGGGTTGTAAAGCTGCTATCAGAAATGTCTGAGGAAACATGGAGAACACATTAGAGATGAATACATGTGCCCCCTTTAAAAACAGAAGTGGGGGCAGTAGTACTGGGAAACAATAGCTCTATGGAATTGACACTGATAACCCTGCAAAATTCTGGGTGAGCACGCCAGCAGAGAGGTTAAGAACGCAAGCTCCAGCATCAGGGCAAATCTCAGTTTCTTCACTTTCTAGCTATGAGCACGTCACTTACCCTCTCTGAGCCTCGGGTTGTTCACCTGCAAACAGGAGGTGATTATGGCCCTTTTAGAGGCTGTGGTGGTGATGTAATAAACTCATGTATGTAAAGCATTCAGTACCATACATGGTAGATGGAAAGCACTCAATAAACACAAATAATTAGAGTCACAATTTCTCAAATATATTATTAGCTAACTGGTGAGAGCTTGGAGAAGGCAATGGTGAAAGTCAGTCTGTCATTCATTCTACATATATTTCTGGGATCTTTTCCGGGGAGAAATGAGAAGATTAAAAAAGGAATTGTGATTTATAGTCTATCTGAAAAAGAAAGATTTGGCTTATTCATTAACTATCCCAAGTTTCCATCACCGGGTACACTGTATACAGTCTTTTCTGCTTGATCTGGCAGGGAGGTTGTAATTCTGCATTTTTGTGTGTGGTATTGCAATCTATCTGTTGCCATGGAGAGATAAAGTGAAAAGAAGGCAAACCCTGGTTTCAATACAAACAATGTCAAAGAACAAACATAGAAAAAAAGTAATGAAAACAAATGGAAAAAGCGAAATGGCTTTCCACTTGAATGTGTATGTGACAGCATGAAATCTCTTTTGTCATGAGGTTAAATAGGAAATAGAATCAATACCCCATATTTTAAATATTGATTGGATTTCATATTTTTAAATGCATTGAACTAGCCATGAGGATATCATAAGCAGAATGGAAAGTATATTAATTGTAAATTTCTCCTATACTTTATTTTCCTAAATGGTTAGAGCTAATTTGATAGTCATGTTTTACTCTGGGAATCCGACACCTGGGCTGTTTGAATTGCAAAAATGATACAAGGGTGTGTGGTTATTTAGATTTGTAAAAAAACAATTAAAAAAATTTTCATTATAGCACTTAATTTCACATTCTCTTGCTCCAAACACACACCCTCCTATAGAAAGGCAGCGTTCTAGGGATGGTCTTAGAGACAATAAGGCAATCAATGTCTATTAAGCACCTATCACATTTTTTATACATTTTCAGTACATGATTTCACTTCATGCACATAACACACTCAAGAGACTTATATTAGACAAAGAAATGAAGGCTCAGAGAAGCTGTATGATTTGCCCGAGATCTTACTGCTAGTAAGATGGAGGTCAAGGATGTATAATTTTTTTTTTTTCTGTCTTTTTCGAGCCACACCCACAGCATATGGAAGTTCCCAGGCTACGGGAGCTGCCGGCCTATGCCACAGCCATAGCAACACCAGATCCAAGCCACCTCTGCAACCTACACTGCTGCTTGTGGCAATGCTAGATCCTTAACCCACTGAGCGAGGCCAGGGACCAAACCAGCATCCTCACGGATGCTAGTTGGGTTCGTTACCACTGAACCATGACAGGAACTCCAAGAATGTGTAATTTGAATCTTTGGACCCTGGCTTTGACTCTGACCCCTTCATGTTACCTCCTATCAGACAAAGTGGTTTGGAGAATAGAGAGCAGTCTGGGAATGAGACCTGGTTCTCATTTCTAGTGTGAAAAGTGATGGGATAGTGGGAAACTATTTTACTCCTCTGGGGTTATTTTCACATTTGGGAAAGAAATATAAATACTTGAGGTCACTCTACAATCCCATCCACAGTCCTATGGTCAGAGGGGAATTTATTGTGGTCACTAAATCTGGAGCTTCAGAACCCCTCCCTTGTATTGTCCTATGAGTGCTGGTTATGGCAGGTGCTAGAGTATATTTTAGGTATAGAGGAAAAGCCAGGTTGCCAGGAAGCATCTCTTTGTAAGCATCTTTGGTAAACTGCCTGAAGAGGTCACAGAGGAAAGGCCCTTAATTTTTCTGAATCCAGAAATTTCAAGTCTAAATAAATATTCATGGTACAACCACTATGGAAAACAGTATGGAGGTATCTTAGAAATCTATACACAGAAGTACCATATGACCCAGCAATCCCACTCTTGGGCATATATCCAGACAAAACTTCCTTTGAAATAGATACATGCACCTGTATGTTCATTGCAGCACCATTCACAATAGCCAAGACATGGAAGCAACCTAAATGTCCATTGATAGATGAATGGATTAAGAAGATGTGGTATATATACACAATGGAATACTACTCATCCATAAAAAAGAACAAAATGATGCCATTTACAGTAACATGGATGGAACTAGAGAACCTCATACTAAGTGAAGTATGTCAGAAAGAGAAAGACAAATACCCTAATATATCACTTATATCTGGAATCTAATATACAGCACAAATGAACCTTTCCACAGAAAAGAAACACATGGGCTTGAAGAACAGACTTGTGGTTGCCAAGGGGGAGGGGGAGGGATTGGGATGGACTAAGAATTTGGGGTTAGTGGATGTAAGCTATTGCATTTGGAGTGGATAAGCAATGAGATCCTGCTGTATGCAGAGGGAATTATATCAGTCACTTGTGGTGGAGCATGATAGAGGATGATGTGAGAAAAAGAATGTATACATGCGTGTGTGTGATTGGGTCACTTTGCTATACAGTGGAAAACTGATAGAATACAGTAAACCAACTATAATGGAAAAAATAAAAATCATTTAAAAAATAAATATTCACTTATTTACCTAATTTGCATTCATAGGTTTTTACCATGTGCTATGTGATGGGTCTCTATGTGGTTCTGGGCAGGAGCCTCAGAAGTCTCCTGAAGCTGCCAGATGCCAACAAGCCTGCTGACCTGCTTTGTACACTTACAGGCCTGCCTGGGGGTGGGGCGCACCACGCACACCCCCAGCGTCCCTCAGACACATGACTACTTTGCAGAACGGCTGTCCCAACTTAGAAGTACCTGAGATGTCACGCGTGTCCATCAAGCCTGAGTGCAGATCCTCCCTGAGTAGAAGTCTCTGATGAAAAACACCTTGTAAAAAAGGCTGGTGAGCCCCTCTCATCAGCTCCTCATGCAGAAACCTCCTGGAGACAGTGGCAAAGAGAGGCCCACAGGCAGGAGGCCCCGGGAAGGGAAGAATGTCTGGGAGAACCAGTTTCGGCAGGCTTGCACTCTCTAAAGAAGCAACTGATAACCAAGATCCCCATCCGCACGCTCTGCCACCTGCCCAACCCAAGGCTGCCAGCCCATCTTCTTTGCTGTCTTTTTCATTCCCACCTCCTATGGGTCTCAAGTCACAGTGGGAAGAAATCACAGGCAAGTGTGGGCAACACATTCTCAGACTGTGTCTACATAAGACTCGAAGTCTTCATCTGGATAATTCCGGGCAGAAAACTGACGTTCGCATCCACTCCGCTGATAACTTATTTCAGACATTTTTCTCTTTGAAATGTCCTGATAATTGCTCCCAATTTCCACTTCACTTTAAAAGGTAAGAAATAACCTCAGAGCTCCTTTCCCAGGCAGTTCAGTTACATAGGGTCTTTGCAAAGGTACCTCTGGCTGAGGCAGAATGAGTCTTTTCAAAGCACGCTGCCTTGTTTCTTGGAAACCTGTCTTGATGCTAAGCAGACTAAGAGCTTGTGGAATTTACATGCAAAGCCTGGGTCTTTCCCCTGTCGCCTTCCCTCCATCCTGACCACCACCCCCGCTTCTGCCTTGACATCCACGTTCAATGGTCTTGAACCTCTGGGGGCTCAGCTTCTCCTACAGCTGAGGCCGAGGGTCTCAGGAAGGGCTGGAATGAGGGTACCCAATTCATGCTCTGCTTATCTCCTGGAGACCAGTGTTGCCCAGTAATTTCCTGCTGGGTTGGGAATGTGCCATGGCCGTGCTGTCCAGTGCACCAGCTACTAGTCACAGCTGGCAACTGGGCATTTGAAATGTGACTAATGTGGCTGAGGAACTGAAATTTTTTTTTTTTTTTTTTTTGCCTTTTCTAAGGCCACTCCCGTGGCATATGGAGATTCCCAGGCTAGGAGTCTAATCAGAGCTGTAGCCGCTGGCCTACACCAGAGTCACAGCAACATGGGATCCAAGCTGCATCTACCTACACCACAGCTCACGGCAATGCCAGATCCTTAACCCACTGAGCAAGGCCAGGGATAGAACCCACAACCTCATGGTTCCTAGTCGGATTCCTTAACCACTGAGCCACGACGGGAACTCCGTGAGGAACTGAATTTTGAATTTTATTTCATTTTCATTCATTGTAATTGAAACAGGCTTGGCTGGCTAGTGGCTACCATGTTGGACAGCACAGACCTAGATCCTCAGATTGCATATGCCCTCAGCCTGTGGGTCTGCCTATGTTCCTGGTTTTCAGAACCAATGTCATGAGGCAGGTGTATTAATGCACCATGAAAGAGGAAGAATTGGTGGTATGCAACTTCCCATAAGCATCTGAAATAGGTCGCTTTGCCCTTATTGTCCTGTGTTTGATACTAAAGTGAGGAGGAAACTCATATTCACTGAGTTTCCACAAGATACCAAGCATCATAAATATATTATGGGGTGTGTGACAAAAATATCCTGTCACCTTCTGCCTCCTCAGGCCCTTGACAACATCTGTTAGGCTGACGGGGGTAAAGACTGGGGTGCTAGATTAAAGAAACAAAGCAAGTAGAGAAAGGGGTACATCACATTGCCTATGAAAGAGCTGGAGCCTCTGGGGGGAGGGAGATGTAGATACCTGAAAGGCAGGTGGAGCCCTTAGCCTGGGAGGCAGGAGAATAAGAGGTGAGAGACTTGGGCAGCTGCTCCCCAGTGTGGGATCTCAGGGACCTTCTTGAGCTAAGGGTTTTAAGGATGTTTTGCTTTGGGGAGTTCCCACTATGGTGCAGCAGAAATGAACCTGAAGGCAGGTTCCATCCCTGGCCTCACTCAGTGGGCTAAGGATCTGGTGTTGCTGTGAGCTGTGGTGTAGGCTGGCAGCTGTAGCTCTGATTTGACCCCTAGCCTGGGAACTTCCATATGCCATGAGTGTAGCCCTAAAAAAAAAAAAAAAATTAAGGATGTTTTGCTCTGTCAAAAGCTACACGCTACAATAATAGCAAACACTTTCTAGACTTTGTCCCAAGCACTGTCCTTAAATCTAGTGACACATTTAATCCTGAGACTCCAGGCCTTGGCTGTATGTAGGAGAAGCTTAGTCTCCAGAGGTTCGAGATTGTTGGAAGCAGATGTCAGGGCAGGGGCAGGGGTGATAGTCAGGACAGCAGGTAGGAAGGACACAGATCCAGGCCCTGCATCTAAATTCTGCAAGCTTTGTCTCATGTTCCTACAATCAAGATAGGTTTCTAAGAAACAAGGCAGCCAACCTCGAAGATTCCTTCTGCTATAGTTGTTTTACATCTTGGAATTTCTAGACCTATGAGGGAAATACCGTTAGTGCCTTCATTTCACAGATGAAGAGACTGAGGCATAGAAATGACCTAACAACTTGCCCAAGGACACACAACCAAGAAGTGAAGGTGTTGCATTTTGAACTTGGGCAGTTTCGCCCTCAATCCATGGCTTGCTCACAGGTGTACTGCCATTTGTAAGCCCTGCTTTCATCTTTAGAGACCTCCATACAGGTATACAGTGCTTTTCAAGACATTCTTGAACTGAATTTTTTTTTTGAGTGTGATGCTCTGGCTAGGCCGGCTGGGAAGAAGAAGTTTTTTTGAGTTTGGTGGCCCATGCATGACAGCAAATAGCTCTGAGAGGTACCTATGATTATCCCTATTTTATAAATTTAAGAGAGTGAATGACTTAGCCAAAATCACATCACAAGGTTTTGAAGAAAAGTCTGCTGACTTTTCGTGTTCTTTCAATTACACGGATGTATTCTGCCTTCACACTTACGTCTAGAGACCGACCCCTCTTAGCTTTTGAAAAAAGTCATTGAACTCTTTAACCTAAGCATTGAATGAGTGAGAAGATGTTGAAAAAGTTTGATATGAGGGGGAAAGGCCACGAGGTCCATCATTCTGTCTCCAGGAGCTGGTGGTCTCTTATAGGGTGACTCCACGTTAATTATGACGGTTAAGTCCCAGAAGGGACCATGACAAAATGAAGATGGTTTGCAAAAAAGGAGATTGGTGAGCAGAGGCCAAAGGAATTGGATTCATAGATTTAAATGGAAATGAAAAATGACCTGGAAAGCTTTATAAATGAAGATGCCCAGAGTCTAAGCCAAGGGTCACAATCAGTAGGTTGGGGAAGTAGCCCCTGAGCCTTGGCCTGCAGACAAGGACAAGAGAAGGGACAGTTGTGCCTGTGACTGAGTGAGCTACCCTTCCATAGCAGCCCCACAGCCCACAGAAAAGCAGGTGTGGCTTGCTGGACCCTGGCAGCTGAAGACCTGGGTGCAAATTCTGATTCTGGCCCTTCGAATTGTGTGAATGAACCGTGTCAATTGATTTGCCCAAATCTTAATTTTATCATCTGGAAGATGGAGGTATTTTGTTACTAGACTACTACCTGTTGTAGGGAATGGGTTTTGAGGATTATTTAAAATAATAATTGCCAGGCGTTCCCTCTGTGGTGCAACAGGACGGGCAAAGTCGCTGGAGCTCTTGGACGCAGGTTCAATTCATGGTCTGGCACGGTGGGTTAAGGATCCAGTGCTGCAGTGTAGGTATACAGATCTTTGGATCTGATCCCTGGCCTAGGAACTCCATGTGCTGAGTGGTGGCCAAAAAAGAAAAAAATAAACCAGCTATATAACACAGGGAATTTTTTATACCCATTATTTTGTAATAACCTATAATGGAATATAATCTGCAAAAATACTGAATCACTATACTGTATACCTGACATTAACACAATAAATAAGTCAACTATACTTCAGTTTTAAAAATAAAGCAAAATGATAGTTGCCAAATTAACCTGGCATATAGCAGGTACTCATTGGCTTTCAATAAATCTGATTTAAGGATAACCTAGGAAGAGTTGAAATGAAAATGTCTATAAAACATAGGAACGAACCACCTAGAGAAATAAGGAATTTTACTCTGGAGATTTTAAACAAATTGTAATTTTCCTGGCACTGAGTATCGTCCTATCTTTTAAAGTTTCCTTACAATTAAAGAAAATGGTCATGCCATTATTTTTCGACTAAGTAAAAAAAATCAATTATAAGACATACCTTTAATTTTTAAAGGAATTTTCATCAACAGTACCCTTTTATCAATGAGCAAGTATATTTCTTAATTGCACAAATGTCTATCAAACATGATTCCTTTCAGATGCTACAAAGCATCGGGCATTTCCTGAAAAGTCTGTTATCTGTTAAGTGGCTGCCATGGAAGTTCTTTTAAAGGCTGAGTATAAAACCAGACCTGCATTAAAGCGCTTTAGAAGTATCAACAGAAGAGCTAATTAATTCTCTTCAAAGACGTTAAAATTGTTTAGAGTTATGACTGTAGCATTGAAGGAAACGAAAGCCTGTTGTTCTAACAAATAATTACTCCCCATACAAGCAAAGAGTAAAGTTATAGAGTGCTAATCCTTCCAACTTTAGAGCAGAGATGCCAAAATCTGCAAGTGGGCACATGCATTCTTGGGTTTCATCCCCTGAAGAAAAAAAGTGCCTAATATGGAGTAATTGTTTGTCCTACTCTTTCAGAATGTGGTCAGCCAAGGTCCAGGGGTGACCATGGAGGAATCTGCCTGTTTCATCCTGAATCTTTACAAGAAACAGAAGGGACCCTTTTTCCAAGGAGAAGTTGAATTTCATAGAGCCTGGGTGTGCTTGTCCAGGATTTTCTGGAGCCCCTCTTAGGACTGGTACCATTTCCAGTCAGCTCCAGCCAGGAGAATGCCAGTTGAGGACAACATCTGCCTACTTTTCTGAATACCAAGAGGGCAAAGCTGGTTCGGCCTTAATAAGCCTGCTCAGCTGCCTCATTTTGCCTGGTATGCTAAAGGCTCATCAGTAGAGGCTGACATTGACCTTCTGGGTGGGCCTTCATCAGAGACATTCACATGAAATGCTGCCGATGGGCCCCATGGTAACAGTGGGTGCTTTCTTTTACGGTCTAGATCACATGATTGGTACTGCTACACACATCTCTGCCTGCACCAAGTCAAAGTCTATTTCATTGATGGATCAGTAATTTGGAAAGAGCTGAAGTGCAGCATCAGATACATGAGGGGTCTGCCGATTCCTCGCTGTGTGACCTTGGGAGGGTTCATTAACCTCTCTAAACCTGGGTTTTTTTCTATCTATACAATGAGAGAGATCAATCAGCTTAATGTAAGGATTAAATGAGATGATGCATACGGCTTCCAGCACATAATAGGCCGACCTTAGGTCAGAAACATAATTTTAAAAAATTAATTCTTTTTGTTCCTGGCCCACTGACAGTCACTTGTTTGGTCAATGATGCATTAAATTACAAAATGTTAGAGAATGTAGTATAGGGGAACTTGTATCTCTGGAAAATGACTGAACTATACCCAAGGCACAATAATCCATTCTTTAGAAAAGCAGGTTCTAAAACTGCCTGTACTCCTCATGCTTGTTACAAAAACACATCCATGACGTCCATAATCATATTAATGAGAAAAACCTGGAGAAAATGCAATCAGAGATTATCAATGGTTCCTGTATGTTTGGTGAGATTTTTATCTCTTTGCGGAAATAGATTTTCTAATTTTTCTTCAATGAATATGCATTACTTATGAAATTAAAATCTACTTCTAAAACCATCCTGTAGTGCCTAAATGGCATTGATTTGAAAGATACCTTTCTTCCTGATCTTCTTTCACCTTGAAACATCAGGGCTCCTGGTGTCCTGGAGGTTGTCCCAGGGGTGGCAGGTGTCCAGGTCTGGTTCCTAAGGTCCTGGGTCTGAGAGACAAGAGAGAAGACCTCGTGAGGGCCGAGAAGGAGTGCCTTTTTCCTATCCCGATGCTGGGAGATTGCCCCGCTGGACTGAGCACTGACAGTGTGTTCAGGAAACAAAACAAAGGGATTATTCCTGAATGGCATCGGGGCAGGAAAAGGAGAGCCCAACTCAAGGAAAGGTTTTGCAGGCAGGAAATCTGTGCGGAAGTAATGTTTACAAGGTATGCAGGGGCAGCCAGGCAGCTCTGTTACTCCTAGTTCTCGCCTGGTGTCTCCAACCACCTATACTGTCCCAATAGGACCGTCCCATCCTTCACATCTACACCATTCCACACCTCCAGACCCCCACACGTACGCACACATGCATGCACAAATTATCATGGTATTCAAATCCTATTCATGGAAAACAGGAAACCCACCAAGATAGGAGGACCGCCCTGTGGCCAGGTTGGATTGGCTGGGGTTGGGGGGCAGGGAGGGGGGCAGTGTTCCTGGGGAAATCTAGTGGTGGCATGGAAAGATGGACGATTCTAAACTTGGTTGAAAAGAAAAGCAAAGGTCTGAGTCAAGGAAGAGGCGCCCTGGTGCCTGAAACAGACACTGGGGGTACCAGGCCAGAAGTGGGTAAGGTTGGGAGCCTGGTCTGCAAGAAACTGAGCGAGCGAGCAAGTCTGCATGGCTTGAGAACTTGAAGCCCTGAGAACCTGGATTCACCTGCCCTTCACCACTTCCTAGTGGTGACTCTGGGAGAGTCACTTCCTAAGCCTCAGCTCCTCATCTGAGAAATGAGCTCCATTACAGGACCTCAGCATTGCTGGGAGGATCCAGTCAGATTAGACACACCCGTTAGTGAGGTCTGGTTTAATGGGCTCATTCTATGTAGCTCTAGGAGGGACTTGGAGCTTCAGCGGAGGGACAGATGGGAGCAGTGGCACTTCAAGGGGGAATGGGCGGGCAGCCCTGGGTGCAGGCTCTAAGAGAGCGCCCTTTCTGCACAGGACTTACAAGCAATAATAAAACGGAATAGGGAGTTCCCATTGTGGCTCAGTGGTTAACGAATCCGACTAGGAACCATGAGGTTGTGGGTTCGATCCCTGGCCTTGCTCAGTGGGTTAAGGATCTGGCATTGCCATGAGCTGTGGTGTAGATTGCAGACATGGCTTGGATCCCACGTTGCTGTGGCTCTGGCGTAGGCCAGCAGCTATAGCTCCTATTGGACCCCTAGCCTGGGAACCTCCGTGTGCCACAGGAGCGGCCCTAGAAAAGGCAAAAAGACAAAAAAAAAAAAAAAAAAAAGAAAGAAAGAAAAAAGAAAAAGAAAAAAAAAAAAGAAAACGGAATAGAAAGCGTTGCCAACACCAAAGTAGCCAATACCCAATTGTGCCAGCCATTCTAAACTCTCTCTGTTCATGATAAAATATTCCCTGCCAGAGAACTCTGCTCTACCTCCACGCCCTGGCCGGCCCCCAACCTGCCCTGCGGAGAGGGCTACACCTCTTCCACCAGAGGCTATCCCTGTAGAGCTCCTGGGCCGATCATCAGCCCCCCCCCACCCCCAACCCCCAAGTGGTTTGGAACCACAAGGAAGAAGAATTCAGGAGCAGGCTCTTGGTACCTTCAACAGTGAGGCCTGGTCTAGACTGGGTGTGTGTGGCTGTGTTAACCAGCTAGAAAAGGGGAAGAAGGAAGGGACCGGAAACAGAATAATCTCCCTTTCAAAAAAATTTTGTTTTTGTTTTTGCTTTTTAGGGCTGCACCTGTGCCACATGGAAGTTCCCAGCCTAGGGGTCGAATAGGAGGTGCAGCTGCTGGCCTACACCACAGCCACAGCAATGCAGGGTCCTTAACCCACTGAGCGAGGCCAGGGATCCAGGGAACCCACATCCTCCTGTATACTCATCGGGTTCGTAACCGGCTGAGCCACAATGGAAACTCCCAGAAGAATCCCCTTTTTGATCAGCGTCTCTCTGCCAAAATTCTCCCTGCAGTTCCCCAGATATTTGTCTGAAGCTTCTTCTCAGAAGTTCACAAGTCCCCAGGGACCCAGGAACATCTCCCTCGAGGTATCTCCAGTGGGTGTTACACCACCAGGATGCGGGCAAGGCCTGGAGGCTCATCCTGGGTCGGGGGGTGGAGGGTGCTGCAAGCAGAACAGATGAACTGGACCAGGAAGGGGGTGCTGAGGCCCCCAAAGTATTTAAATCTGGGGTCACAAACTCCATCTCATAAATTCAATGAATGAAGCTGGCCGGTGTCAGAATAAAAATATGGTGTAGCCTCTCCTGCTTGTCTAGAAGTTCAAATTTTCTCAACGTACCATTCATTTCCCCACTTTTGCTGGGAATATGGCTACAGATAAATACTTCTTCTACCTGTGTGAGAAAAACAAAACACTTGGTTCTGTGCTGAGGAGAAAAATCGGGAGAGTAGGGACCGTGTAGACAGAAGCTGGTTTCTCCCTTGTGGCTGCTGCACTCTGGTCATTGCTGGAATAGGGGTGAAATGAAGCCGGAGCTCCCGGTTTGGCAAGAGAATCCAGAAATGTGGACTGTTCCATGAACTCTCTTAATATTCAAGTGTTGGTTCCATCACAAACAACAGCATCAGCACTGGAGGAGCAGAGAGAAGTGCCTGAGATGTGGCTCCGAGGCCACTGGTGTTTGATGTCCACATCAAACAAGGCTTGTTCTTTGCTCTCCAAGGGAGGTAAGATAACCATTTCCTATGGAGGCCAGGCCTTCCTAGGGTGGGTGCCACGTCTCCCCCTCCCTGGGGCTGGTCATATCTTGCAGCTGTGCTCACCCGCCTGCTGGGGAGATAAGAGCCCCTTGCAGTCCCTGGGCCCTGGGTCCCTAGGGAGTAGTCCAAGATTGCAGATCAGTTCCTGCATCCCTTCTCCTCCACCCTGGGTTGAAAACCCTTCTTGAAGGCCACGGCCAAAGACAGCTCCAGAATGTCTATTTAGAAGGGATTTAGGGTTACCCACACTGATGGAAGGAAGGTGGGACTTGCAAAGATCTTTGCCTAGCACTTGATATTAAGGTTGAGAAAAGGCTGTGAACTGTCCTTACCAAATTTTGAAGAGAGGGCTGCTGGAGGCCATCATAATGTCCCCATCTCCCCAGGGGGGACAGTCTTAAAACAGGGTTGGATACAGCTGGTCACACAAAGACAGTACTGCACGAGGAGGTTTTACTGTGCTATCTTTCCCAGGAATAGTTGTTTGCTAGCGATTCTTTTAAGGCAAAGCAATTAATCTTTATTACTGAAATGCTGATCATGGCACCCTCTGTCTAAAATCCTTTTCGGATTAAGAGCAAAGACCCAGGATCACTTACACAGTCCGGTTTGATCTGGCCTCTGCTTGCCTCACTGCACTTATCACCCATGACTCCTCCCCGTATTCAATATTTTCTGGTTCCTTGAGGATGTTACACTCTGTCTGGCATGTCTTTATCTGGCTGACTTCTACTCATCCTCCAGGCCATTTGAGATGTCATTCCCTCCCCAAAGCCCTCCTGGCTCTCCTGCCCTCCCACTTCCCCAAGAATGGTCTCAGCAACCTTCCTACATACTCTTCCCAATCATAGACTTTAGTTGTATATCATGCTGTTGCAGGTTGGGTTCTCCAGGAAGCAGATGCAGAACTGTAGTTAGGGTGGAAAAGTTTAGGGAGTGACATTTGTGAAAAGAGAAGGGAGTATGTTAGTTTCTTGTGACTGCCACAACAAATAACCACAGATGTAGTGGCTTAAAACAATAGAAATTTAGGGAGTTCCTCCTGTGGTGCAGCAGGTCAAGGATCTGGTGTGGTCTCTGTAGCTGCCTGGGTTGCTACTGAGGCGCAGGTTCAATTTCTGGCGTAGTGCAGCGTGTTAAGGATCTGGCATTGCTATAGCCATGGCATAGGTTGTAGCAGTGGCTCGGATTCGATCCCCGGCATGGGAACTGCCATAAACTTTGTCTATGGCCAAAAACCACCCCCTCAACCCCCTCAAAAACAAACAAACAAACAAAACCCAATAGAAATTTAATCTCTCACAGTTCTAGAGGCCAGAAGTCTAAAAACCAAGGTGTCAGCAGGACTGTATTTTCTCTGAATTCGTTCCTTTTCTCTTCCAGCTTCTGGAGGCTCTGGACATCCTGGGCTTGTGGCTGCAAAACTCCCATCTCTGCCTCCATGTTCATATTGATTTCTCTGCATCTCCCTCTTCTGTGTGCCTCTCATCAGGATGCCTATGATTACATTTAGGGCCCATCCAGATTTTCAATTATGATCCCCTCACCTTAAGATCCTTGACTTATTCAAAAAGCAAAGACATTTTTTCCAAATAAGATAATGTTCACAGATTCCAGGAATTAGGATATATATTTATAGGGTGGCCATCATTCAGCCCAGAAGAGAGGGAAGAAATGTCCCCATTGCATTAGTGAGCTGAGTTATATGATAGACTTTTTTTTTTTTTTTTTTTTGATTGTGCCCTTGGCAAGTGGAAAAGTGGAAATTCCCAGACTAGGGACTGAACTCATGTTACAGCAGTGACCCGAACCACTGCAGTAGCAATGCCAGATCCTTAACCTACTGTGTCACCAGGGAACTCCATGATAGACTCTTGTGCTGTCAGCCCAGGCTCCTAGGAGGGCCACCGTGAACTGCTTAGTGATGCTGGTCATACCTCCCACCAGCACATTCCCAGTGTGCTGATGGGTCTTCTGGCCTCACTAACATGTCCACCTTGTAAGCCCACTTCCCTGAGCCTTTTCATTCTTCCTCTTTGTGCTCATTTCACCATTCAGCATAGACCATTGCTTTCTCCAGACCTCTGCAAGCCACCCCAGCAGCAAGTTCATATTGTTTCCTGGGGTGTTTCCTGTATCCCAAGAAAATGACAGAGTAAGAAAAAAAACCCAAAAAAACCTGACACTCTGCTTCATCCAGACCTATGTTCCAGGCCCCACTGATCAACCGCTCGATCCCATCTCGCAGTTCCTTTGGTGTTGCAGCCACTTTCTTCTCTTATCGGGCCCCGTGGATCCCTGACTGGGTTATGCTGTGACTCAACCCTGATGATGGGCCTACTGTCCAGGAGAGGAAGAAGGAGCCACATGTTGCCTTTTAAGGGAAAGCCCTCTCTGGAAAGTCCTCCTGCAGAGGAATGTTCCAGAACCTACTTGAGAGAGGTGAGCCACCCAGCAGGCTCAGAAGGTTCAGAGGAGTATGGGGAGCATCCACCCAAATCTTCCAATCCCAGGCATCACAGTCCCAGGTTTTGCCAACTAGGCCCTGCCTTTGGCATAACAGCCCTGCTGTGGTTGGATATTCAAAGGTCTCTGATATTCAGTAGCACAGTTAAATTCCGTGCTTCCTCTCTAGCCTTTCTGCTCTCACCCACAGTAGGAGACCATTTATCCAGACTCTTTTCAGTTTTGATTATTAACTCTTCTCAGTTTTCATTTTCTTTCCATAGGGTTCAAGGAACTTAAAGATAATCTTCCATTTCTGCTGTCTGCAAATCCCAACGTTTGCTTCAAAACCTTGCATCAGTGCATGCCCCCCACCTCCCTGCCATCCCGGCTCACCTGGTGAAGCATCTAACAACTGGACCACCATCTAAGGCCAAGTGCTCTCTGCACACCACTTATCCCCAGGGGTGGGGGGCTTCGTAACCAGCTGGGTGGTGAGTGATCCAGTCCCCAGACCTCTGTCTTGTCACTTGTTCTCTCAGGTCATACTTGGTGCCAACTGTGGAAGCTGAGTTCTCTGAGAAGCTGATGCTGAAACTGAGTTAGTAATACAGTAGATTTTCTAGAGAGTAAGACCTGTGAAAGGAAAAGAGGACAAATTATGATTGTGTAGTGAGGATAGAGACATGTCAAAGTCTTGGCCAACTCACCAGGGCTCTGGAGCAAAGATTGCCTTTGAATACAGTCTCAGAGTGAGTGTCCTATTGCCTCACTTGGTCATCGCCTGGGAAGCAAGGTTGCCAGATCAAATAGATGATGCTTGATTAAATTTGCTTTGCAGATAAATTTTTTTTAAAAAAAACATTAGCATGTCCTGGAGTTCCCTCTGTGGTGCAATGTGATTGGTGGCATCTCTGCAGTGCCAGGACACAGGTTCGATCCCTGGCCCAGCACAGTGAGTTAAAGGATCCTGGGTTACAGCATAGGCTACAGCAGCAGAGCAACTGTGGCTCAGCCCCAGGAACTCCATATGCCATGGGGAAGCCAAAAAACAAAAAATAAATAAAAATAAGCATGTCCAATGCAATATTTGGGACACACTTCTACTAAAAAATATTGTTTGGAGTTCCTGTCATGGCTCGGTGGTTAACGAACACTAGTATCTGTGAAGATGCAGGTTCGATACATGGCCTTGCTCAGTGGGTTAAGGATCTGGCATTGTCGTGAGCTGCGGTGTAGGTCGCAGACTTGGATCAGATCCCACGTTGCTGTGGCTGTGGTGCAGGCCAGCAGCTGTAGCTCCATTTCAATCCCTAGCCCGGGAAACTTCATATGCCTCAGGTGTAGCCCCCCAAAAAAATATATATATATTGTTTATCTGAAAGGCAAGTTTAATTGGGTGTCCTATGTTTTTATTTGTTAATCTGGCCACTCTAGCTGGGGAGGTGTGGTCACCCCAAGAAGTACGTTCTCTCAGCTATAGCTGAAAGCTGCTGTGAGACTAGTGTGACCTTGACTTGCAAGCTGAGGTAGACAGGAAGATGCTAAGAGCTGGAGGCTATGGGCTAACCACACTCTTAGCCTAGGCCTATGCCAAGGGGGAGGTGCATGCAGCCATATATATATATACATATATATATATATATTTTTTTTTTTGGTCTTTTTAGGGCTGCACCCATGGCATATGGAGGCTCCCAGGCTAGGGGTCAAATCGGAGCTGTAGCCACTGGCCTCTGCCACAGCTCATGGCAATGCCAGATTTTTAACCCACTGAGCAGGCCAGGGATTGAACATGCGTCCTCATGGTTACTAGTCAGATTTGTTTCCGCTTAGCCACGACAGGAACTCCGGGCTAACCACACTCTTGATCGGCAGCAAGTCCTTTCTTTTTTTCTTTTACCTTTTGTTTGTTTGTTTGTTTTGTTTTTCCCTCTCACTGCACCTGTGGCATACAGAAGTTCCCAGGCCAGGGATCAAACCCAAGCCATAGCAGTGACAATGCCAGATCCTTTAACTGCTAGGCCACCAGGGAACTCCAGCAAGTCCTTTCTTGAAGGGAGAACTGAACGGAAGAGCTTTGCATCTGTCACACTTATTTTGAGTGGAACTCCTGTCTCCCTTGCTAGATGTAAGCCCCGTGAGCATGAGAACATGGTCCTTCTTGTTTACTGCTGTTTCCACAGCGCCTAACGTAGTGCTGGAGTCATGCCAGCTGGTCGATTATTACTTGTGAAATTGAATTGCACTTAAGGCTTCAGGGGCCTGGGGGTATTTAGGGAGGACAGAAAGAAGTCCTCTGTTTCATCCCCGCAATCACACTCCGAGTCTGGCTGACGCTTCCATGGCTTTTCCATGCTGTGTGTCCAGTAAGCAGAGGTAGCAGGTAGAGGATCAGCACCAGCTGTGGCATCTGAGTTCAGGCCACCAAATTCTGCATCAGAGCTAATTATTCATGGAGTTAATTACCTACTTTCTAAGTAAGCAAAGAAGGTTCTACTTGAGGAATTTCAAGACAGGCCTTGGACACAAAGGCTGGTATTTGGTGGTACCGTGCCATGTGTATCTCCATATATGTCCCCCAAACTCAACAGAATTTGGGATCTTTCATTCCAATTATTGACTCTTCCACCATATCTTTTCTGTCTTATATGCTGGAAATCCTTGCCCCACCCAACTCTGGTATGCAGTTCCCAACCATGGAGTAAATTCTATGGATTTCACCTCATTTCCTCTCTAAATCAGCTCATCCTCTCCAGCCACTTTGCTATCTTTGTAATTCAGGTCTTCATCATCTCTTACCAGGATAAGACTATGCCAGTTGGCCTCTCCGCCTTTGGGACCACCCTCTGTCTAATCCATCTTCCACACTACTGTCAGGCATTAAGCTTTAAGAATTTAAAATAAATCACGTCGCATCAAATCCATCAAATCCTGTTATTCTCTTTCCTTAATTCTCTCCGTGGCTCCCCTCCTACTGGGGTCATTCCAAACTTCATCTATTGCTCTGCTTGCCAAAAAGTCTTACTCTGCTTTGAAGTGTGCAATCTGACGTTATCACACTCTTACTATACACGCTCTTTTGACTCCCATTGCCCATAGGATAAACTCTAGCTCTCTGTGCATGGATTACAGGGCCGTCTATGGGCTGGACCTGCCTTTATGCCTGCCGCAGCCTCCTTCATACCTTCTCCTGTGGCTTATGGTCTCATGAACCAATCATGCACTAGCATATCTGCCAGCCGTCGTTCAAACTGTTCCCTCTGCCTGAAACTTCTCTTCTGCCCTTCCTGGTGCCTAGATCAGCACTTCTCAAAGGTTCACGTGGCATCCATCACTTTGGGATCATGCTAAAATTCGAAAGCTGATTCATCAGGCCTTGAACATAGATTCTGTATTTCTGGATGCTGATGCTGCCGGTCCATGGACCACATTTTGAATAACAAAGGCCTACATCATTCTTGGCTTTCAAATGTCAGCAAAGGGTCATTATCTATCAGAAGCCTTTCCTGAACCTTCTAGGCAGAACTGACCTTTTTTTTTTTTTTTCTTCACACACCTATAGTTCCCCATGGCCTTTATCAAAATACTGGTGACAATTTATTGCATTTTAATTCAGTGTCTGTCTTCCTCTTCTGGACCATAATCTCCTTTATGGTAGGGACCATGTCTTACTCATCCTTGGATTGCCAGCCCTCGGCACATCGTCTGGGGTGGCATCAGCATTCAGTTAGTGTGTTGAATGAATGCATGTAGAGTCGTCATCCTCAGAAACGTAAAAAGCTTACGTTTTCTGAAGCTTAGAATTCTCTTTCTCCACAACTTTCTTTTTTTTTTTTTTTTTTTTGTCTTTTTTTGCTATTTCTTGGACCGCTCCCGTGGCATATGGAGGTTCCCAGGCTAAGGGTTGAATCGGAACTGTAGCCACCAGCCACAGCAACGTGGGATCCGAGCCACGTCTGCAACCTACACCACAGCTCACGGCAACGCCAGATCCTTAACCCACTGAGCAAGGCCAGGGACCGAACCTGCAACCTCATGGTTCCTAGTCGGATTCGTTAACCACTGCACCACGACGGGAACACCTCTCCTCAACTTTCTGATAGAAGACGAGAGTATACTAACATAGACCGCCTTTGGCTGCAAATGTGGAACTCAAGTTTCTTTTCTCAGATTGGCTTAGGTAGCTGGGAAGGGGAGGCTTCAGAGAAGCTCACAGAATGGAAGAAAGATGAAGAGCCAGGCTGCGGGAGGGAGGAGCCCAGAGACGCCACAGCAGCCTTTTCCTTCGGAGGCCCCAGGTGTCTTCTATGCATCTGTCATTTCTGCTGGTCTCTGCTTCTTCTGTCTTGGTCTCTGAATCCCATATTACAGACAGGCCTATTTCCAAGCTGGTGGGCTCTGGGCCCTCAGAAGACTTAATTTGGTATCACTGTAAGGAAGAGTCTTAGGCTCACCTCTGTAGCTATGGCAGGTGGGAGGGTAGGGTGAGGGACTCGGGCGGTGAGGTGTGTGTGTGCGTGCACGTGTGTGTGGTGGGGATGGGAACTGTGCAATAAGATCTATGAACAGAAGAAATGAGATGAAAATCTTGCTGCTTTAAAAGAAATAGCTACTCTAGTCAACTAAATTGCCTCCAGTTCAGAAAAACTGTCATTAGCATAGAGCAGGAAAAGGGAGGGAGCCAGATAGACAGAAAGGAGGCTGGGTACAGGGAGGCTATATTCATCTTCTCCCTGCTGCCTCCTGCTAGTGGCAGGCACTGTCTGTCTGCTTGGAGTATCTGAACCAAGTGTCCTTGCTTGTCACCACCCTGTCAGGGAGAGCAATTCATGGTGCCATGTGCAGTGTTCACTGGTGGTGCACTAGAAGCCTCACAGAAGCAAAGCATGACTTTTGAACCACTTACCAGCTTTGGTTTTCTCATCTATGAAACATAATGAATACTAATACCCACCTCACAGAGGTGGTGTGAGGCTTAAACAGAGCTATGTGTGCAAAGCACTAACACTTATGAGCTAAAAAGCAGGGACCACTGTTCCCATTTAGAGGTTCTGAGAGGTTAAGTAACCCACCCTAGGTCACACAGCTTGTGGATTATAGACGGTTTTTTTTTTAAAAAATTATTGAAATATAGTTGATTTATGATGTATTAATTTCTGTGGTATAGCAAAGTGAATCAGATATATATATATATATTGCCTTTTCTAGGGCTGCTCCTGCAGCATATGGAGTTCCCAGGCTAGGTGTCTAATTGGAGCTGTAGCCGCCGGCCTATGCCAGAGCCACAGCAACGTGGGATCCGAGACACATCTGCGACCTACACCACAGCCCAAGGCAACGCCGGATCGTTAACCCACTGAGCAAGGCCAGGGATCGAAGCTGCAACCTCATGGTTCCTAGTTGGATTCGTTAACCACTGAGCCATGACAGGAACTCCATATATATGTATATATATATATATATATATATAGGTTTTTTAAAAATTGCTTTTTAGGGCTGCCCCCACAGCATTTGGAGGTTCCCAGGCTAGGGGTCAAATCAGAGCTGTAGCCACTGGCCTACACCACAGCCACAGCAACTCGGGATCCGAGCTGCATCTGTGACCTACATCACAGCTCACAGCAATGCTGGATCCTTATCTGAGCGAGGCCAGGGATCAAACTTGCGTCTTCGTGAATGCTAGTCAGATGCATTTCCACTGAGCCACAACAGGAACTCCTTTTCTTTCTTTTTCTTTTTTTCATATGCTTTTACATTATAATTTATCACAAGATATTGAATATCATTCCCTGTGCTGGACATAGGGCCATGTTGTTTATCCACACCATGTACACTAGTTTGCATCTGCTAATCCCAAAGTTCCCATCCTTCCCTTCCCCTACTCCCTGCCTTGGCAACCACAAGTCTGTTCTTTATATTTGTGAGTCTGTTTTTGTTTTGTAGATATGTTGATTTGTGTCATATGTTAAATTCCATATACAAGCGATATCACATGTGTAAGTGATAGGGTGTTTGTCTTTCTCCTTCTGACTTTGCTTAGGATGATCATCTCTGGGTTCATCCATGTTACTGCAAATGGCATTATTACATTCTTTTAATGGCAGAGTTGTAGTTCCTTCTGTCTAGGTATCACATCCTCTTTTTTTTTTTTTTTTTTTTTTGCCCTTTCTAGGGCCGCTCCCACAGCATATGGAAGTTCCCAAGCTACGGGTCCAATCGGAGCTGTAGCCACCGGCCTACGCCAGAGCCACAGCAACGTGGGATCTGAGCTGCGTCTGCGACCTATACACACAGCAGCTCACGGCAACGCCAGATCCTTAACCCACTGAGCAAGGTCACAGATCGAACCTGCAACTTCATAGTTCCTAGTCGGATTTGTTAACCACTGTGCCATGTCGGGAACTCCCGTATCACATCTTCTTATCCATTCATCTGCCTCTAAAAGGAACTTATAAATGAGGGACGACTCCTGGGAGTACATTTTTGTAAGAGTAGAAAGAGCTTACCTAAAAGAAATGCTTCTCCATGAAAAGAAAATGATCTAGCACTATTCCCCATTTGAATACAGAATTATTTGCTTTGAAGTTGCTCTGCTGCCAGTTTTAAAACTCTGAACCAACCCCCTCTCCATGTCACTATCGTGTACCAGTCGCCTGGCTGGCTCAGGAAATAATAATAACTAATATTAGCCTAAGCAAAAACATAAGTAGCACAATTCACTGGTTGCTGAAAAGAAACAGCATGATATACAACTCACACCAATGA
This sequence comes from Sus scrofa, assembly GCF_054392235.1. Classification (NCBI taxonomy): domain Eukaryota; kingdom Metazoa; phylum Chordata; class Mammalia; order Artiodactyla; family Suidae; genus Sus; species Sus scrofa. The sequence goes on along the minus strand of NC_139396.1, from coordinate 124,970,882 downwards.
GGAAAACTTGGGGGATGGTTATCTACCAGTTTATATGAGTCTCTTCAGGGCTTTCTTCAGCTACACAGAATCTGCAGAGACGTCATATGCCATTTTTATCTACCTCTATGCTATTATCTATGTCTTTCAAGGACCTTTGGAGTAGAATAGCTGTGTAGCTTGTCCATTTTAGCTATTACTCTATCAGACTTTTATTCTTGTAACTAACTTTGAGATAAAAACGAACAAAACAAAATTCACCCGGGAACAAGATAAAGGAGGGTGGGGACCTAACCCAGAAATATTTTCTTTCTTGAGCCCTGTTCCATGATTATTTTTACATATTTGAATACCATTTTGTCTTTATCATGACCTTAATCTCGGTAGCCATCAAGAAGCAAATAGTGACAATGAATACATCTACATCTCCTTTAAATGTCTTCAGTCACTCTGAAACTGTTTCTGGAAAAATCAGCTTGGTTTGTCAAGGTGGCTACTGACTGAAAATTCAGGTTTTCAAGGGTCTGAGAGAACAAGAACAGATGCCACATCCTGGGCACACACAGGTACCAGGCAGAGGCCAGGACCTTTGCATGTTTCAGTGCATTGGATTCTAACAGCAACCCTACATCAGCCAGGGTTTTTCTTATGCCCATTTTACAGATGAGGATATAAAGGCTTATCTTATTTTGCCTAAGGCCATCCAACTAGTAAATGAGCAACTGTGATTTCAGCCCACAAAAATGCTAGAACAAGAGTTAACATTTGTTAAGCACATATCATCTTCCAGGAACTGTTCTAACTGCTTTACCCATATTGACCCATTTAAGTATTAACTCATTAACAATGTTGCCATATTAAAATTGCCTTTGCTGGGGAAGTTTTCTGCTGGCAGAAGTGGAGGAGGCCATGCTTGGTGCATGGGGTCAGGCCACGGGGTCTCCAAGGTAATTTCCAAGTGGAAAGTCTGTATGTCTAGGAGGAGCAGGGGGGTTAAGGGCCCAGGAACCCTGGCCAATCAGGTGGCAGTACAAGCACCTCTTTGGCTGCAGCAGATGTCATTGAGCCTTGTCAATGTTAAAGGCCAGTGCATACCAGTGCTGGTTATATTTACACAGTGGGCTAAAATTAGCTGGCATGCTCTCCTGGCAACTGGGAAGATATAAGGCTCTCATTTATCTAGCAATGCTAATTTGGGCAAAACCAAAAATGGTCCTTCTGCTGTTCTCAGTGGATAAGCATTCAACAACAATAACATCCTTTTCCTTCCTCTTCCTCTTCTCTACATTTTAGGAAATTTCAAATATAAATCCAGACTGACTTCGGTTCAGGACAAATACTTACAAACATGGACACCTTATGGGGATCCTGTAAGCAGAGGAGTTTAGAGATTCCTCTGGGTTAGAAGTATATCAAAAATAAAAGGAAAATATGTTCCTATTTTCCATCAATAGCCTTAGAAGATCAATAGCCTTAGAAGGGCACTTGTTGGATCACTGGCATTGTGAGTGTACCTGGAACATTTAGGGGACAACTCCATGGTAAATGCCACCCAGGGTGGAAGATGACGTAGATCCATCCTGGACAGGACCTGTGAGTGTTCCCATCTCTTTGAAGTGTTGTAGCCTGTCTTGAAGAAGAGTGCATTCTTACGAGTTCAACAGGGAAGAGTGATATGGTTGATTAGTAGTGATGGCTACCAAGGAGAAATATCAGGAGATGTGGCAGGTATTTGTGACACATCCAAAAAACCACTTATTGGGCATGAGAAGAACACGGATTGAGTTAAATAGACTTGGGTTTAAGCTAATGTTGTCCCTGGATAGTCTGTGAAGATAGAAGAGAGTCAGCTTGAATTTACTGCTCAACCCTAGCCTTGTGCCTAATGATACATGTTTGTGTTCCTCCAAATGCTTGTGTTAAAAGTCTAATGCCCTAGGTGATGATATTAGAAGGTGGACCTCTGGGAGGTTATTAGGTCCTGAGGGTGGAGCCCTCATGAGTGGGATCAGCAGCCTTATAAGAGAAGCCCCAGAGAGGCTTCTACCATGTGAGCACACAGTGAGAAGGTACCAGCTATAGACCAGAAAGAGGCTCCTTACCAGAAGGTGACCATGCTGGCACTTTGATCTTGGAATTCTGAGCTTCCAGAACTGTGAGCAATTAATGCCGGCTGTTTACAAGCCACTCAGTCAGTGGTAATTTGGTATAGCAGCCCAAACAGACTAAGACAGGTTATCAGGGAAGCCAGTGATGGTAAAATTTGTATTGAGTACTTGGTATCTCAGGATGGCTAAATGAATAAACAGAGGAGATAGAGAAGGAACATCTGAAAAATTAATGAAGTTTCAATAAAGTATAACAGTGATTATACTAGGGGTGTTAGAGGGGTAGGCAACTGGGAGAGGACAGAAGACCATCTTTCATCAGGGGATTTTAAAATACATGTCTGAAGAATAAGGCTTTGCCCATTATTGTTGGCCCTCTTGATTTGTACTTGCTATTATCATGTTAAGCTTTGTTGGAATACAATACTCCCATTTGTCATTTGTATTTCGGCTTTATGGTGGTGTCTCTTGACATGTAAATGTGTATTATAGGGGCACATGCATGTTTTTAGAGTTAAATTTATCAGCTTACACTCTATGACTGAGTTTGTGTCAAACTTAGACAGGTCTCTTTTCCTAGTACTTTTGTGGGTTCATTTTTTCATTCAAATCTCTGATCTACCTGAAACCTATTTTGGTGTATGGAGTAGTCCACAGATTTAATTTTATTTTTCACCAGCTAGCTATCCATTTGTCTGAGCATTATTTGTTGAATAATACTTTTTTCTTATTAATTTGAAAGTGTCCCTTTTACAATTTATTAAATTTTCCAATTTATCTGGATCTGTATCTGGCTTTCTATTCTGATCAAGTTATTTCTTAACTCATGTACCACACTGCTTAAATTATTATACCTTCATCATACGTGTTATTATCCTCTCCTATCATTTTTCCTTTTTCATAATATTCTTGGCTAAACTTCTTTCCCATATGAACTGGGTTGTCTAGTTTCAAATAATTCCTATTGGAAATATTTTTGGCCATCCCCACAACATATAGAAGTTTCTAGGCCAGGGATGGACCCTGCCCCACAGCAGCGACCCAAGCCACAGCAATGATAACACCAGATACTTAACCCTCTGCACCACCATAGAACTCCCCCTATTAGTAATTTTACTGGGGAGTGTTTAAAGAGTATAGGCCAACTTTGGGAGAAATGAGATTTATGACCTGATATTTCCCATCCAGAACAAGGCATACTTCTCTAAGTCTTCGTTTGTATCCTCTATCATATGCTTCTTATAAACAATATATGGTTGGACTTCTCTTGTAGTAAACATTTTTATTGTGGTAAAATATACATAACATTTACAATCTTAACCATTGTCAAGTGTATGGTTCAGTGGTATTAAAGACACTCATAATGTTAATCACCATCTATCTTCATAACTCTTTCAATCTTGAATATAGTCTTCTCCTTTTTTTTTTTTCTTTCTTTCTTTCTTTTTAGGACCACACTTGAGACAGATAGAAGTTCCTGGGCTAGGGGTCAAATCAGAGCTACAGCTGCCAGCCTACACCACAAGCATGGCCACAAGATCCAAGCCACATCTGTGACCTATGCTCCAGCTTGCAGTGATGCTGGATCCTTAACTCACTGAACAGGTCAGGGATCGAACCTGCATCCTCACAGACACTATGTCAGGTTCTTAACCCTGACATAGTGACATCCCACTGACCCACAATGGAAACTCCCTAGTCTTTTCTTTTAATAGATAATTTTAACCCATTTATAATTGTAGTTATGACTGATACATTAGAAATTAGGTCACTTATTTTGTTTTATGTTATATGTGGTAGGAGTGATAATGGCCTTATGCTTTCTGTTTTTAGAACTTAAATAAAATCCCACACCCCTACACCATATGATTTGTTTGCTTTGCTTTTTATTTGTCTGTTAGTGGCATAGTATTTTGATTAACTATGAGTAAGTCTTGATGTCTGGTAATATAAATTCTCCAATTTTCTGTATGCTTTTCATTTTTTATTAAATAGTGAATTGCATTTTAGTTCAAGTGATAGATATAAACATGCATTGTATGTGCATGTACCTTCTACATAAGTGGTGTCCTGAACCCCTTCTTATAAATTTGCTGTAATGGTTCTAGGAGGTTATGACATTTTGCAGGAACTTGGTTTGTATTTAGTTCCAAACCCCATTCCTTATCCCTGATCAAAATAACCTATAGTTAAAGAAAAAACAGGAATTCCTCCTCCCAAAGGGCTGGACTTATGAGAGTTGGATGAATAGAACCATAGCAGAGGGGACAGGAGAGCTGTCATAAGTGCTAATGGGAATCAGCCTCCCAGAAGTTTCCCATATCAGGTACATCCTTAAAGGGGAGTCAGAATTTCAAAGCTCACTCAAGACAGTGGCCATTCCCATTAGCCCAAATGTTTACAGGTAATGAAATTATTTGTAATCAGAACACCTGGGCTTAAATCCCAGCTCTTCCACTTACAATATGAGCTTGGGTAAATCATTCAACCTCACTCGGTTTTGTTATCCATAGATGAGAATATTATTATTTTCTTTGCATATGTAACAGGATCATTTTAATATAATCACATATGATTGGGAACAAGGAAGAGGGACATGGCTGTGGAGACAATGTGTGTGATGTAGGCAAAATTCAGAACTAAAGTCAAAATTACCAGAGGTTAAGTGTTGGAGCTGGAGCACACAGCAGGCCACCAAACCCCACGACTGGCCACAAAACTGGGTCAGCACAGCAGAAATTGAGAAGAGGTTTAGCCCAGCAATTCTGTGGTGGAAAGCAGGGATAGTAGAGCACACACGTATACCACAAAGAAGGATCTGTTAGTCAGGGAGAGACAATAATGCAAGACAAAAAGCCAAATCTTAGGTAAGATGAGAATAAGAGGAAGGAGGGTGGATACTTTTTCATTTGAATCAGAAGGCAGGAAGTAGCAGTGAGGGGCAGACTAGTAAGATAGTAAACTTGTTCATAAGAAGATCAGAGAGTTCCCACCCTATGTTTTCTGTTTTTCCCAATGTAAAATGAGATAAAGTCATCAGTTGAATGTATGGATGGAGGAGTATTGAGAAGTGAGGAAAGACTTAGTAACTAACTTGTATTTTTGTGTGTAATCCAAGGGTGGGGAAAGGGGCAAGGCTTTATTATTTTTAAATGGTAAAGTGTAGATGTCTCAAATAATTCCCTCACTTTTGATCTTCTGTCTCCCCAATTTCCCTTGCTTTCTTCCTACACTCCTTCTGCTCTCTCCCATCCTTTCCAGTATCCATTTCCCTCTCTCAGTTTATTCCTCTCTTCTCACAGCCCTCTGTTCCTCTGCCTCTTCTCAGGACCTGCAAATTGCACCCTCAAACTTCAACAAGATTTGTTCTTAATATCTTAGACAACATGTCTTAGGGAATGATTGAATTTTTTTACAATCCCATTTTATTTGTTGGATTATTAGTTTTAATTATCGTTTGTTATTTTAGTGATTGTTTTCAGGTTTATAGAAATCACCATTAACTTAGTAGCCTTTATACCGAAATGATACTATGCCACCTATACAATAATATACTTCCATTTTTCCCTTCTCAGATTTTATAAAAGAGTTGCCATACATTACACACACACGATAAATCCTATGCTATGTTAGTAGTTAGTATATTTTTTGTTTAAACAAGCATTCTTTAAAAGAGATTCAAATAATAAGGGGAAAAATCTTATTTATTTACCTACCAAAGCTCTCCTTCAAGTCCATATTTCCATTTGTATAGTTTTCCTCAACTTTTCTTGTAGTGTGGATGAGCTGGTGATGAATTCTTTCAGTTTTTCTATTTCTGAAAAAAGTTTCATTTCACCTTTCTTTCTGAAAGATATATTCTCTGGTATAGAATTCTAGGTTGAAAGTTATTTCAGGTAGATGTTGCTTCACTGTTTTCTCACTCATATTATTGATGATGAAAAGTCTGCTATTATCTCTTCCTTTTGTCCCTCTGCTTTTCTCTCCATCAATGATATTGAGCAATTTGATTACATGACTCCTGGTGTACTTTTTAAAAATATTTCTTGAGCTTAGGGTTTGTTGACCTTCTTGAATTTGTGAGTTTATTCTTTTTATCAAATTTGGAAATTTGAGGTCATTTCTTCAAATATTTTTCTGTCTCATCCCTCCTTTGGGGACTCCAGTTATACTTATATTAAGCTACTTGGAAGTTCCCCACAGCTCACTGATGCTCTGTTAGTTTTTAAATTCTCTTTTTGTCCTGTGTTTCATTTTGAATCGTTGTCTTTTTTTTTTTTTGTCTTCAAATTCACTATTTTTTTCTTCTGCAATGTATAGTCTGCCATTTATTCCACCCAAAGTATTTTTTCACTTCACACTTTGTTTTCATCCCTAGAAATTGGAATCTTTTACATTGTATATTTTCTATGCCTTTACTTAACCTTTTGAACATATGGAAAGTAGTTATAATAGCTGTTTTAATGGCCTTGTCTGCTAATTCTAACATCTGTGTGAGCTCTAGGTTGATTTTAATTGATTGTTTTATTCTCCTCATTAAGAGTTGTATTTTCCTGCTTCTTTTCATGCTTGGTAACTTTTTATTGGCTGCCAGAGACTGTGAAATTTACTTTGTTGGGCACTGAATATTTTTGTATTCCTATATTCTTAAGCTTTTGTTCCTGGGACCCAGGTAAGTTATTTAGAAATATTTTGATCATTTTGAGTCTTGCTTTTAAGATTTGGCAGGACTGGAGCAGTGATCAGTTGAGGGCTAATTTTTCCCCACTATAGAATTAAGTCCTTTCTTGGTACTTTACCCAATGCTCCACAGATAATGAGGTTTTCCAGTCTGGCTTTGAAAAACAGGTAATATTCTTAGCTGTATGTGATCATTGGGCAGTATTACCTCTAATCCTTTTGGGTGTTTTTCTCCCTAGCCTCAGGCAGTTTTTTCACGTGTATGTATTCAGCTAAATACTTAGATGGGACTCTTTTAAGATGTTCAGAGTGCTCTCTGCATGCTGCTTCCTCCTCCCTAGCATTCTGTCCTGCATATCCTAGTTGCCTTGGTCTCTTAGATTCTCAGTCCCATCCCTCAACTCAAGGAGTCCATTGAACTCTACCTGTGTTTCCTCACCACTGCACTGCAACTTATGAAATCACTCAACTCAGTAAGCCGAGGCAATCCTAGCACTCATCCTGTTGGTTTCCCATCTCTAATGAATCCTTTATTGCCTGCTGTTTGGTGTCTTGAAAACTGTTATGTCACATATTTTGCCCAATTTTTGTTTAATGTGGAAAGTCTGGTCCCTGTTGCTCCATCTTGGCTAGAATCAGAAGCACCAATAGAATCTTAAACAGTTTCCAAGATACTGTTATCATGGAGTCTACATGGCTGTGAACTGTCTAATGTAAAGGTCTGAAGGAGCCCTTGGCAGCCTTCTTTGGGTGAGGCAGCTAATGGTTGTTCCAAACCATTCCCCCAGAGGACTTGGTTTCCCTATAAAAGCTATCACTCTGTTGTACTCATTCTGAGTTGGGCTTGGGTGAAAATGTTGCCCCAGCCAAGCTGCTGCTTTACTTTGAAATGGCAAATTATTGTAGATGTATAGCGATGCTCTCTACTACCCACCTTAGGAATTTAAAGGGAATGATAAGATCCAAAACTATCAGACCACATCAATCAGCAAAACTCCAAGTCATCTCTGATGTACTGAACTATAAGAGTTGGAAATTCATAGGCTTCTGAGCCAAAATGAGATTCACATTCAATATAAATAAGAATTAGTCCGTGATTCTGCAGTTTTGTTTCCTGACCCTGTGCCTCCTGCAAAAATAGAAATGTCAGTGCCTGGCGGTGGTGGAGCATGCCAACTGATATTGTGACCCAGAGGACCAAGAAGGCACTGGCTGCACAGCCAGCTGGCAGGCTGCCATTGCCAATGGGAAAATCATTCCTCTGTGATAAGACAGCGACAAATGCTTTCCCTGTGGCTGCGATTAGAGCAGGCTCTGCATTATGACAACAGTGCTTCGAGCTTCACATAGCAGTCATTTTTGCTAAATATTCATATGCTTATTTATACTCTCCCAGGCCTTGTCTGAAATCAGGGAGTTTAAAATTTCAAGCATAAACTATTTCCCTTTTTGGGAAGAAAAATTAGTGGACACAGGAATAGAAGAGTATGTTTAGGAGTTGAGAAAGGGCTGAGGGAAGAGAATCATAGATGATTCCATAATCAGTCTGTACAAGAACTGTGTATTTCCTCTGCATGTTTGGTAGAAGGGAGTTGCTAATTGTGGAAGCTATGTATAAGTGTGAGCTCCAATTCCAGGGGGCTATATTTTCCCTAACCCAGCAACTCATAAATATGTTTTGAATGAATGCATAAATGAATGAAATTCAAGCTGCAAAAATGGTGCAGTGTCCTCTAGGGCAGAGACCAAAGGTTGTCTTTTTAACCACAGTATCTGAGCAGGGTTCCTGGCACATAGTTGAAACGCAAACATATATTTCTGGATTAATGAATGATAAAATGAAAGGAGGAAGGGAGAAAGGGAAGAAAAAAGGGGGGAGGGAGGAAAAGGAAAGGGGGGGAGGGAGGAGGGAAGGAAGGAGAGTAGGAAAAAAGGAAGGAAGGAAGGATGGGTTTGAGAGCAGACAGCTGGGCTGGCTGCCCCACTTCCCAAAACAAGAGCATCTGTCCGTTAAGAAGCAGCTTTATCTTCTGCAGGTATTTGTTATACCTGCTTTAGGGCCATAAAATTTCAGGCCCTTATGATGGGCCTCTCCACAACTTGTTAGCCCTTTATAACTTACGAAGCATCTCATTTCCTGGCCACTAGGAAAATTCGGTATTTTACCCTGGGAAGGATCTCCACTCTCTGATTCTGTCACTCCTAGCCCCTCTTGTATCCTCCCCTGGTTGGGGACAGTATGTATTTGTATTCAAGGGAGAGGAAGAGAGGACAAGAGAAATGCAGGAGGGAGAAAGAGAGAGAGAGAGACAGAGAAGACAGAGAGGTGATGCTGGAAGAGAGCTTCCCTGTGTGTCCTCTGGAAGCCCACCTGTCAGCATCTTTGGCCTCCACATCCCCTCCAAGATTCAAACAGAGCTCTGTTCCCACTTATGTCAACATAAGAGCTTATGGGCTTAAGGCTTCAAGAGTTGAAATGAATACTGAAAGCTTAGGTATGGCACCTTGGCAGGCTTATGGGAAGGGAATATGAGCATTTAATCCCCCTTGAAATGGCCCCCAGTAAAACAAATGGGAAAAAAAAGTCTAGTCTGAAAATCAAGAACTTTGGTTTCTATCCCATCTGTGCCTCCAGTTCACTGTGTAGATGTGGGCAGGTCTCCACTCTCTGGGCCCTGGCTGGTCATCTGGGTGATGGGAAGGTTGAGCTGTAGGTCTCAAGAGTCCTTCCTAGCTGTGGCTCTTCCATAATTCCAAGGAAGGCCCTGACCACAACCACCTGCCTTGGTGAGGCCGATACCCTCAAACTCACTGCTCTAAGAAGAGCTTGAGATGGGGGACACTGGGTAACCACTTCCCCAAGCTGTGTTTGTTTGTTTTTGTCAATCTTTGCACTTTAGGGAGAGAAACGGATAACTTAGTCAATATCAGGGGCATGAGAACGGTGGAATAGATTACTCAGGCCTGGAGCCACAGTCCTTTGAGACCATAAGGGTACCTCCTTCCTGGTGAACTGCAGTCCTTCCCACCAGGGACACTAATCCCTTTACTCTGCACATCAGCCTTAGTCCTGGAGCCAAGGTGGAATTACCCTGGTGTAGATGCAAAATCTCATGTCACTCCTGGGTAATTAAAGGGATGATGTATCCATTTGAATCCATATCCACAAACCCAGGAGTGGCAGAACAATCACATTTCTGTATTTTCTTTAAAATAATTTTCTTTCTTTTTTTTTTTTTTGTGTGTGTGTGTCTTTTTACGGCCTCACCTGCAGCATATGGAGGTTCCCAGGCTAGGGGCTGAATTGGAGCTATAGCCACCAGCCTACGCCACAGCCCCAGCAATGCGGGATCCGAGCCACATCTGTGACCTACACCACAGCTCACGGAAACACCGGGTCCTTAACCCTCTGAGCGAGGCCAGGGATCGAACCTGCAACCTCATGGTTCCTAGTTGGATTGTTTCCACTGCGCCACAATAGGAACTCCAAAATAATTTTAAATCTAATTCCAAGACTTCATCTTGCCAAACTAATGGGAAATCTATCTTAGTTATTTTCTTTTAGTCTTTTTTTTTTTCTTTTTAAGGCCACACCCATGGCATATGGAGGCTCCCAGGCTAGGGGGTTGAATCAGAGCTATAGCTACTGGTCCACACCACAGCCACAGCAATGCTGGAACTTAACCCACTGAATGAGGCCAGGGATTGAACCTGTGTCCTCATGGATCCTAGTCACATTCGTTTCCTCTGAGCCACAATGGGAGCTCTGGAAATCTATCTTAGTTATTACTGAGCCTCCATCCTGATTGTCTTTGGGTAAAATGTTCAGGTTCTTCCAATGGCCGAGCATCAGCACAACCTCTCTGCTAATGGATGGACCAGTTACTGATAAGATCTTTGTCTCCATCCAAATGGTCACTCATGTCTAGCATCTCTGTTGCCAACCATGGTGATCTATGATGAGACTTGGAGTCAGAGTACTAGGGTCCAGCCTCCCCAGGGCACTATGCAATCATTCCCCCTAACACTTGCCACCTCTTGGGACTCTGCCTAGAGCAGAGTAAAGGTCGCCACTGTTCACAGATCCTGAAGACCTCAATCCTCTCTCTGTTTGGAAGAAAGCTCTACTTTTCTTTTATCTCAAGTCATTCCTCACTCTCTCTTCCCTTCTCAGGAACATCTATTTAATGAGCTTAGGCACTTAAAACTAGGAGAGACTTTATTTCTCTTTTAGATACAGCAAACTAGTGACTATGGCCTAAAAAAGAAACCATGACCAAAAAAACCTCACACATACAGAGAACAAATAAGGTTACCAGTGGAGAGAGGGAAGCGGGGAGGGGCAATATAGAGGTAGGAGAGTAAGAGGTACAACCTATTAGATATCAAATAAGCTACAAGGATAAATTATACAGCACAGGGAATATCACCAATGTTCTATAATAACTATAAATGGATTATAACCTCTAAAAATTTGAATCACTATATTGTACACCTATAACTTCTATGATATTGTACATCAACTATACTTCAAGAAGAAAACATACATTTATTTTTTAAAGACCCTTTTTCTGCTTTAGGGTTTTGGTGGGGGAAAAGCCTGGATGCTAGGAAATAGCATGTGTTTTACTTAGGGTGTGGGCTCAGTTACTATGACGAGAAACCCAAATATATGATGACTTGAATGGCAGCCTGAAGAGGATCAGCAGGGTGATTGGGGCTTATCTCCTCCATGTGGTCTTGTTGGGACTGATGCACCTTCCACTTTTCCCCAGGATGTGGTCTTTGTCCACATCCCCAAGGCTGGGTCACTTCCTTGTCAGCGACCCAGTCTGCAGAACAGGGGAAGAGGAGAGGCTCAGAACCTGTAACTTGTCTTTAAGGAGATGATCTAGAGGTTCTCAGGTCACTTTTAATCTCAAACCATCAACTGAACTAATTCATAGGTTGCAAAAGAAATACAGTACTGGAGGGGATTCTAATAGTAAGTAAAATTAGGGGTATCTGCTTGAAATAGAAAGGAAAATAGCAGGAAAAGAAACCATAAATTAACATTGTAACAAATTATTATCAGCAGCCTTCTCATCATTAAGGACAGGTTGTGTGCCTGTCACCCTGTCAGATTCACCTGTGACATCTCTAGTCCTTTGCAACAATTCTGCAAGGAATTGATAGCCCTTGCACCATCCAGGGGTCTGGGTGGCTTTTACTGTGTTCACTGAGGGAGGTGAAATCATGTCTCTGAATGATTTGGGATTAGGATTGGCCACAAGGGAAATGTGGATGAGATCTGGAAGACAAATGCGCAGCTCCATGGTGGAGGAGGCTGGTTTTTCTTGCAGGTCGCTCATGTCATCAAGGTTAAGTCCTTATGTTTTTTGGTTTCGCCCCACGGGTTCCACTGGTATTCATGGGTTCTAGACTGTCCTTGCCCTCCCCCATTCCTGTGCAGCTTGATCTCACAGTCTGCTTCCTGAGGAAACCCTCTGAGATGGCTCCCTCTTCCAATGCTCATCCTTTGGCTTCTGTGGATTCTACTTTTCTTGGTCTTTCTCCCACTTCTCCATCAGTTCCTAGCTGCTTCTTTTCAAGCTTCCAGTCTTCTTGCTGCCTTGTCTGAAAAGGAATTTCTCAGTTTGCTTTCCAAGTGAATTTATCCAGCCGTGTTTTCAGATGTCATCCATTTGTTAATGACCCCTGATGTATGCATCTAGCCCAGTCTCTGCTTTAGGACACTATCTAGTCTCTTAGGCAGAACTGCCTCCATGACATTTGCACTTAGATGACTTATAAGCATCTCAAACTTGATGTTTCCAAAATAAGACTATGTTCTTCCCTCTAAAACCTATTTCTCTACTAAGGTTTTCCAACTTAGTATCTTGTCCTCTGGTTCAAGTTAGACACCTGGCTCCATCCATGACTCTCCCCACCCTTCATCCCCTACAACTAAAATTCAGCAAGTGCCTTCTCTACGTCTAGTCAGAGCCATGCAGCTGGTACAGAGGATCCAGAATTTCTTTAGGTTTCCTGCTCCCTAGTTCCACTATAAGAACAGTATAGCCAGGCAAGTCTTGAGATGGCAGGTTTGAAACACCTGGGCATCGCCCAGCCATGGGCACGGCCTGGGTCAGCTCTCAAAGAGCTGCTAAGTTTCTAACAGAGGCATAAGAAATGCAACAGGTCTATGGAAACCTAGTGTGTTACTGTCATTTTGATGATAAAACTCTATTTTTTGGCCACGCCCACAGCATGCCGAAGTTCCTAGGCCAGAAATCAGACACACATCACAGCAGTGACAATGTCAGATCCTTAACCACTAAGCCACCAGGAAACTCCATAAAACTATACTCTTAATATCATTTTCATTAATCAAACATATTCATATCCCTATCTATCTATCTACCTATCTATCCATGTATTAACACAAATAATGTACATTTATATTAGGGGAAGGGAAGGAGGATCTTTGTTTTGTCCATAATCCGCAATCCCTCTGAATCAAGAATAAGAAAACATTAGAGAATTACAGCACCAAAGCAAGCAAACAAAAGAGCAGTGTAAATCTTTTCTGTAAACAATGTAGTCAGTCAAATATTTCCTGAACGTCCACTTCCTACCAGGTACTCTGCTAAGTGTTGTGAAGGAGCTCACTGATGAATAAGTCATGGCTCACAAAATGCTTAAGAAAACAAAGCACAATACGTGAACAGTTAAGTAATAAGAAAGAATTAAGTACTGAGACTTTGTTTATACAAAGCAATACAGAGAAATTATATATTAGGCTTGCTTCTAAACAATGCTGGGTAAGTAATTATTAGCAGAAGGCCTGAACAACATGAAAAATCTTTCGACTGTTTACAGTCCAGTTAAGTATGTATCTTAGTGAACATCAGTGTCTCAGCTGTTCATTCCCATGACAACTGGAACATCTTGGGGAGTAATTGTAGTGATACTTGTCAAGGTAATTAGAATTTAATATCACATGCTGAGGCTACGTTTCAGGCACAGGCAATGCACTTTCCTGGTATAATCTCACTTAAACCTCAGAACAATCCTATGAGGTAGCACCTACTCTGAGGCTTGGAGCAGATAAATGGTCTCACATCCTGTAAGTGGAAAGAGCTGGGACTTGAACTCAGGTCTGTTTAGCTATGACTTAGGCTTCAAAATCAGAATGGGAACTGGCCTCATCTCTTAGCACCTCCTTCCAACAGGAAAAAATGAAAAAAAGACAACAGAAGAGAAGAAGAATATTTAAGAAAGAGAAGGTCACAGTTGGAAAGTAAATCACTTTAATAAGCCAGTATACAGATTAAAAAAAAAAGAATTAAAAAGACTTAAATTGAGTTCTATGGAGAAGCAGATTGGCTGGGGAAGGAGGAAGCAACATATATGCTCTCATATACTTTCTACTAACAAACTTAAGGAGAGAAGAAAGAGTCTTTGGGTGGCTACAACAGATTGATAGCCAGTCAAATTGATATCTCAAAATGCTTCTAAATATGGGGCTGTCCTGTGTCACATAAAGTAGATACAAAAAGGGTCATGGAGGGTTGTCCTTTCTGGCCTTTGCTGGGAGACTGTATGTACGAGTGGTCTAAGTTTTAAAAATGAACTCATAAATATAAGAAATAATTGGAACACCAAACTTTTGTTTCTAAAATGAGCAAAACTCTTCCATGGGTATCCATTATCCTTCTAGCAGAATGTCTTGGGAGCCCCTGGGGACAGTGGTGTGCTACGGCTGACAAGCTTGTGGGAGCTGGTTGTTAACTATGTGGGAACTCCCCACAGAGATTGACATCCATGGGTGGTTGGGCATACTTTATACCATGGAAATCCATAAACGCTATAAATCCCCCAGAGAACTTGTTGTTAAGTATTTACCAGCACACCACTGTCTAGAAGTACCAAGGGTTTTAATTAGCACCCCTTAATCTACTCCAGGGTCCTTGGTGGACCTAATGTAGTAAAAACTGGGCATAGAGAGGGAGGATGGGGAATATAGAAACAGAGTTAGAACAAATGATGAATGCTACAGGTAGAATTCCCACATCTGGTTGCATCTGAGAGTTACCTGGGGAACTTTTAATAGATAAGACCTCTAGATCCAATGAAGCAGCTAGCAGTTTGACACTTGGGACAGATAAAAATCCCCTTCCTCTAAATGACAAAATTATTTTAATAGTAATTATGTAATAATCAATAATAACTGATTGTTGAGAGAGGATTAAGATGGCAGAATAGAAGGATGGGAGCTCAACTTCTCTCCTAAAAACAACAAAATTCACAATTAAAGTCTGAGCAATCTCCACCCAAATGGACTGGAAACCTTAAAAAAGATATCCTACTCCGGAAGAAAAAGAGGAGGCCACATCAAGAGGTAAGAGGGGCAATTTCGCAGTATAAACAACCCCATACCTCCTGGGTGGGAAGCTCCATAGACTGAAAACTAACTGGTTCACAGAGACTCACCCACAGGAGTGAGAGTTCTGAGCCCCACATCAAACCCTCACCTGCAGGGATCTGGCACTGGGAGAAAGATCCCTTGGAGCATCTGGTATTGAAGGCCAGTGGGGCTTGTGCTCAGGAGCTCCACAGGACTGGGGGAAATGGAGACCCCATTCTTAAAAGGTGCACACAGACTTTCATGTGCACTGGGTCCCAGGGCAGAGCGAGGTCTCCATAGGAATCTGGGTCAAACCTGACTGTAGTTCTTGGAGAACATCCTGGGAAAACAGGGGTGAATGTGGCTTGTTGTGAGGGAGGAACATTGAAGGCAAAGCTCTCAGGAATATTCAACAGCTGCCTTTCTCTGGAGGTGGCCATTTTGGGGAAATCTGGCCCCACCCATCAGTCAGGCTGAGAAGCCACAGGGCAAACAACAACCCAGGTGGGATCACAGTCCCACCCCTCAGTAAACACGCTACCTAAAGACCCCTCAGGCACACAGCTGCCTCTAATCCCATCCAGAGACTAAGCCCCCACCAGAGGGATTAGAATCAGCTCCACCTACCAGTGGGCAGGCACCAGCCCCTCCCATCAGGAAGCCTACAGCAAGCCCCAATACCAACTTCAGCCACAAGGGGGGCAGATGCTAGAAGTAAGAGAGGCTACAACTCTATCATCTGTAAAAAGTCACCACACCAAAAACCTATAAAAATGAAAAGACAGAGAACTATAACTCAGATGAGGGAGAAAGGAAAAACCCCAGAAAATCAGATAAGCAATGAGGAGATTCTTAGCCTCCAGGAAAAAGACTTTAGATTGTTGATGCAAGACATTGGAAATAAACTGGAGGCAAAGATGGATAACTTACAGGAAACACTGAGCAAAGAGATACAAGATATAAAACTTAAGAAGAGATGCAAAATACAATAACTGAAATAAAAAATTCACTAGAAGCAGCTAACAGCAGAATACAGGAGGCAAAAGAACAAATAAGCGAGGTGGAGGACAGATTAGTGGAAATTACAGATGCAGGACAGAAAAGAGAAAAAAGATTGAAAACAAATGAATAGAGTCTCAGAGAACTCTGGAACAATGTTAAACGCACCAACATCCATATTATAGGGGTGCCAGAAGGAGAAGAGGGCGGGAGGGGACAGAAAAAATATTCCAAGAGATAATAGCTGAAAACTTCCCTAACATGGGAAAGGAACCACTCACTCAAATCCAGGAAGCACAACAAGTACCATATAAAATAAACCCAAGGAGGAATACACCGAGACACATATTAATCAAACTGACCAAAATTAAAAGACAAAGAGAAAATCTTGAAAGCAGCTAGGGAAAATAAATGACATACAAGGGAACCCTGATAAGGTTGTTGGTAGATTTTTCAGCAGAAACTCTGCAGGCCAGAAGGGAGTGGCATGATATATTAATGTGATGAAAGGAAAAAACCTCCAACCAAGATGACTTTATCCAGCAAGGCTCTCATTCAGATTTGAAGGATAAAGCAAAACCTTCACAGATAAGCAAAAGTTGAGAGAATTCAGCAACATTAAACCAACCTTACAACAAATACTAAAAGAACTTCTCTAGGCAGAAAAGAAAAGACAGCAACAGGAAACAAAAATTCCACAAATGACAAAGCTCACCAGTAAAGGTATGTATACAGTAAAGATACAAAATCATCCATGCACAATTATACCACCAAAATCAGAAATCATGAGAAGAGGTGGGTACAATGCAGGGCACTGGAGATGAACTTACAATTAAGAGAACAACTACTTAAAATAATCTCATATATATATAGACTCTGATATCAAAACTTAAGAATAACTGCAAACCAAAAATCTATAATTGATACACAAACAAGGAATTGCTGGAGAATAAATATATCTCATAGTAAATAAATGCATAATCCACCATGAGGGGGTCATTTGACATCATTCTTGGAATGCTGAGGTCTTCTTAGATCTGATTCTGACTTCCTTCCATTAAAGAATTTATGATAATTATAATTAAATAATGCAACTGTACAATTAAATAATACAGTTCTACAATTGTATTATTAATAACCATTTCTCTCCATGGTACAGTGTAAGGTCTATAATGTCTTGTTTATCACATCACCTAGAATAGTGTAATACCTATATTGAAGAATCAATAAGATGTAACAAATTGTGAGGACATATTTATACAGTTACACTGTTTTTTAACCAATTTATGCATTTTATATTTTACTTATTTTCAGAGGGTGTATTATGTTTGTTATTCTTACCAGTTAAGTTATTCTTTTTATTATGCTGTATAAAATATTTAATGGTATATAAGGCTTTCTTCTTTATAAATTTTACTTGCATAATATACACAATTTTAATATAATGCTAATATTTAAAGAAAAATTGAAATGTAATAGATAATACTAAATAGTAAAGAAGAAAGCCATACAAAATGGGATAAAGTATAGAATAAATTTCCTATTTGTCTGGGCATATTTTCCATTCCACTTTTCCAGAGGGAGTCACTTAATCTGTTTCTTAAGATCCATGATATAATAATCTGTGTGAATGTATTTGTTTTTAAATATATATATTTTATTCCGTAAAAAAAATAAAAATTAAATTAAAAAAATAACTGATTGTTATGTAAAATATATAAAACCATGTTATTTGTAATATATGTTATACATGATGTATATATAATAAAATAATAAATGTTACACATTAAAATAACATTATTTTCTTATTTTATAGTTAATTAAAAGGCAAAAATAACATTCCGTTTTAAAATATTATTCAATAGTTCACGTATAGAATAAAACTTGCCCATTCTAAAATATAATGTTCTACTTCATATTTACATTCCCTTTCACTATTTTAAATTTGAAACACAAATAAAAAGTCCAGGCGATTACATAGAATGGCAAATTTGAAGTAACCCAGGTTCCATTTCTTTGTCTTAACTAAGATTATCACCATGAGTTAGTCTTATTTATTTTAGGCAAATGTAGGCAAATATACTACAGGAGTTGTAGGCACAAACTAAACCCAAGGCAAGCCTTGAGCTCCTCCTGTTAAAAACTTTCTCTGGAAATGAACATGTGTAGGTGAGACTGTTTGTTGGGAGCTAACTGTATAGCAGAGGGTTCTGTGAATTAACATGCATGCAGAATCTGATGTTTACTAAAGGATAAGTAATTAAAATGTGCATTTTTTTTTCTTTTTAGGCTTATACATGCTGCATATGAAGTTTCCAGGCTAGGGGTAGAATTAGAGCTGCAGCTGCTGGCCTATGCCACAGCCACAGCAACACGGGATCCAAGCTGCATCTGCAACCTACACAAGAGCCCGCGGCAATGCCAGATCTTTAACCCACTGAGCAGGGCCAGTAATCAAACCTGAATCCTCCTGGATACTAGTCGGGCTCATTAACTGCTGAGTCACAACAGGAACTTCCAAAATGTGCGATTTGAAGCTTAGACTCAACAGCAAGTACCTACAACCTAGACCAAGAGAAGTTTTGGAAGGGAAGTAGTTTCTCACTAGCGTTGTTTACAACTGTCAGCGCAGGGCTGTAATCAAAAGCAGGCTGACTTTCTGTTGGTTCTGTTATTGCTCTTTAATTCTCTAGGGACAGTGCTCCCCCTTACTGTCAGCACCTGGGTGCACCACTCCCAACACCCTGCCCTTGGCACATCCCTTCCTGGACCCCACCTCAAACCAAGATAACTGGAATCTCTTGGACAGCCCAGGAGTCCAGATCTGTAAAAAGCTCTCCCACATGATTCTGATGATGAGCTGGGTTTGGCAACCACTGATATGGGAACAACAGAGACAGAAGACCTATAACTAAAGTCAAGGGAGGAGGCTGGGATATCTGAGGAGCTGATCAAGTCTCCAAATTCTAGACACTCCACAGTCAAACTGGGGGCAGAGACTACCATTGAGAACAATCGTATTACAAGAAGTCAAGGGCTAGAACGTTCTTCCACGGTGTCATGAAAGACACTTAGCAGACAGACATTGACATGAGAAAACATATCCTTTTATTTAATGGTAAATAAAGGAGAGTCTTTTTTTTTTTTTTTTCAACAGAGTTTCTTCAAAACAAATATTCTCAATTGTTCTCAAATGTTCAATTGTTCTCCTTCCTTTGGGGCCTCTTTGCTCCTTCCCTTGACCACCTCAGAAAAGCCAATTCACAAAATATCAGAATGACTTTTAAAAACCCAAACCCCCATTAGATGTTACTCTTCTGCTCAAATACCTTCACTAGGCTTCCTACTGCACACAGAATAAAAGTCAGAATCTCACTATAGCTACAAAGCCTTATAGAACATGTCCTCATCCATACCACCACCACTACCTCTTTTTTAAAAATTTAAAAAATTTTTTGTCTTTTGGGGGCTGCACAAGTGGCATGTGGAAGTTCCCAGGCTAGGGGTCTAATTAGAACTGTAGCTGCCAGTCTACACCACAGCCACAGCCACAGCAACGCGGGATCCAAACTGCATCTGCGACCTATACCACAGCTCATGGCAATGTTGGATCCTTAACCCACTGAGTGAGGCCAGGGATTAGACCCACATCTTCATGGATACTAGTCGGGTTTATTTCTGCTGAGCCACAAGGGGAACGCCCATCACTACCTCTTCTGATCACATCTCCTCACTCCATTCCAGTCATACTAGCCTCTTGCTGGTCCTCATACTCACAAGGCACTCCTACCTCAGGGCCTTTTCACTGGCTGTTCCCTGTGCCTGCATATCCATATGGTTCCCTCTTTTACCTCCTTACAGTTTGTGTTAAAACCTCTCACTTGGTATAAAAGAGCTTTTTGTTTTTCAACTGCATCTAATATCATGTGACATATCATACATTTTACTTATTTTCTGTCTCCTCTACTATGTTTTTGAGGGCAAGATTTTTTTTTATCTATGTTCAGTGCTGTATCTTTAGTAGCTAGACTCTGCCTTGTACATAGTTTGTACTTAATAAATATTTATCGAGTGAATGAATAAAAAATGCACAAGATCAAAAATCCAGTAATAATATTAATAAAAAACTTATTAAAAAATCTCCTGTGTCCCAGCTTTTCAGTCACACTTTCAGAGATAAGAAGTAGAACTTTTTAAGCCATGATTTCTGTTACTCCTCAATCTCTAAATCACATGCTTCTACTTTCATTATCTATCAGCCCCCTGCTAGGATAGAGCTGGATTGGATTCACTTGACTTTCTTCATCTGTGTATTTATGGCCTACAATGTAGTTACTACTACTATTTTTAGTTCTTTCTTCATCCATGTATTTATCACAGTGTAGCTACTCTATTTTTACCTCTTTTATTGAGTATTCATAAAACTTGGTTGTATTCCACCATATTCCTACTCAACTCTGAGGCAGTGTCTTTTGTCTCCTCAGTTCCTGAGATGAGGATATGAGCCCTCAATTCTTTCCTTCCACCCTCTTCCTTATCATCCTCCCAAATTTGTTGTCTTTCCTGAAGCATTAATTTTCTTTTTTTTTTTTTTTTTTTTTTTTCAGGGTCACACCCTCGGCATACAGAGGTTCCCAGGCTAGGGATCCAATTGGAGCTGTGGCCACTGGCCTATACCACAGCCACAGCAAAACAGGATCCGAGGAGTTCCCGCCGTGGCGCAGTGGTTAACGAACCCGACTAGGAACCGTGAGGTTGTGGGTTCGGTCCCTGCCCTTGCTCAGTGGGTTAATGATCCGGCGTTGCCGTGAGCTGTGGTGTAGGTTGCAGACGTGGCTCGGATCCCGTGTTGCTGTGGCTCTGGTGTGTAGGCCGGTGGCTACAGCTCCGATTCGACCC
This sequence comes from Sus scrofa, assembly GCF_054392235.1. Taxonomy (NCBI): domain Eukaryota; kingdom Metazoa; phylum Chordata; class Mammalia; order Artiodactyla; family Suidae; genus Sus; species Sus scrofa. The sequence goes on along the minus strand of NC_139396.1, from coordinate 124,949,828 downwards.
CTAACCTGGGAACCTCCATATGCCAAGGGAGTGGCCCAAAGAAATAGCAAAAAGACAAAAAAAAAAAAAACCAGGATCCGAGCCATGTCTGCGACCTACACCACAGCTCATGGCAATGCCAGAACCTTAACCCACTGAGTGAGGCCAGGGATTGAACCCACATCCTCATGGATGATAGGTTTGTTAACCGCTAAGTCACAATGGGAACTTTGAGGCATTAATTTTCGTCACCACAATATGACTTGAATTTCAAGTCTCATAACTGAAATCTTCAAAAGGATCTCCAGGAGAGTGTGTCTGGTTTTAACAGACATTTCACTTCCCTCAGTCTCCGTTTTAAATCTGGATAGAAATAGTGTGGGGCAAGGCTGGGGTTTTGCCAGGAGATGGGGGAGGGGAGGCAATGCCTCAGGAAATGTGCCAGGGCAGCCTTTTGGTGGACACACCAGGCATTAGGGCTGACCTCAGCTGCCCATGCTCTGCCACCTGACCCTCAACACCTGCCTGGAGTGGGAGTGTGCCTCTCGGAGGACTCAGGTTAACCAGTTTCGAAGCCTGATGTACGAATGTATGTCTTTCCATTGGGAAATGGTCAAAAGGGACATGCATATTAGCAAGATTAACATACTCTCTTCTAGTAGACAGACAGATATAAGAAACCGAATTATAATCAAAGGGAGATGAGTGATTGGATTCAAAACAAGGAATTAGATGAGAGATATGTTAAATCTCAATGGATGTAGATTGCTGATCAACCCTCTCTCAGAGGAGAAAAGGTCCTGCCAATGAGCCCATAGTTCCTCAAGATCTATTGTCTGTGACCTCCTTTACTGGTGTTTGTTGCTTCCTTTCTATGTCCACATCTCTGATGAATCCCCTTTTGACCATTATACACTTAAAAATTTCCCATAATTCTCATTACCATCAAGCCTACTTGTCTGCAAGCCATTTTCTCTATAAGTTAGCACATTTCTGCATATAAATAATTCTCTGAGAGCCATCTTGTTTCCCTCATTCCCAAATTCACAACCAGTCACATCACTGTTGCCTTCAGGTAAAAAGAGAATGTATATTTTCTTTTCTTTTTCTTTTGATTTTTAGGGCCACAACTGTGGCATATGGAAGTTCCCAGGCTAGGGGTTGAATTAGAGCTGCAGCTGCTGGCCACAGCCACAGCCACAGCCACAACCATGCCAGATCTGAGCTGGATCTTTGACCTACACCTCAGGTCATGGCAACACCAGACCCTTAACCCACTGAGCAAGGCCAGGAATCGAACCCACATCCTCATGGATACTAGTTGGGTTCATTACCACTAAACCACAATGGGAACTCCAAGAGTATATATTTTCTATTGATTGAAGGCATCTGGAAATTCAGTGTCTCATAAATATAGCAAACTGAGCATTGCCTTCCTGAAGTAAGCACATTTCTGAAATAGATGGAGGCATTTCTGCGATATCCAGGAGATTGGTTGGATATCAGACCAGGTTAAAGCTGGGATTAAATATCTTTATAGCTGTTGCAACTTCATGACTTGCCACCAAATGGTCTATCAGATATTAAGGGTACCTGAACAAGGAATATTAGAGTTAATCGAATATGTACAGGGCTTAGGGTTTCTTTTGACTTCTTTGCCATTATATAGACTATATGATAGTATAGTACAGCAAGGTGGAAGGAAGGGAGAGAAGAATTAGATAAGTAAACCTAAAGTGAAAAAAATCCAATACATTCATTCACATATTGAACATTTAATTGATATTCATTGAGCATCTACTATTTGCCAGGGCCTGTACTAAATCCTGCAGATACCTTTCGAACAAGGCAGATTACCATATCTGACCTCATGGAACTGGCAATTCTGAGGACCAGATAAAATTAAACAATAATGACACAAATAATTAAGTAATTATAACTAGAAAAAGTGTTTTGAAAAAGAAGAATAGGATGCTATGAAAACATGAAAGAAGGACCAATCCAATCTGGGAGAGCTGGGGTGGATTGGGGATGACATTCCCAAGGCAGTGGTGTATAAGGTGAGACCCAAAGGATGTGCAGGAGCTCACTTGGCAAGAGATTGGGAAGAGTATTTCATGTAGAGAGAACAGCATGTGCAAAGACTCAGCAGCAGGCATGAGCATAGCATATTGAGAGAAATGCAAGGACAGTATTGGTAAATGGTGTCCATCAAGAGACTTAGATGGATAAGACGAGCACTAAGTAGCAAATCACAATGTTCCCAGCTGGTTACTGTCATACTGCTTACTGGATGGAGGACGTATTGTTTTGTTCATGTGTGTAGAATCTAGTTACATTTTCAGTAAGGTAAAAGTCAATATTCCAGTCTATGGATGGTAAAGCTTTTAGGCAAACTAATAATTCTGAAAACTAGGGCTTCATTTATTCCATTTCATTCAATTTTAATAACTTTGAAATACTTCTCCTGCAAATCAAAGTGCTTAAAATTTTCTTGGTGGATGAATGTCAGAAAATTAGGTCATCCTTGTTAAGAGTGCTTTTTTTCAACTACAAAACATTAGCAAAGGAAATTATGATTCAAAGAAATGCAAAGATATCCCGTGCTCTTGGATTAGAAGAATTAAATTGCTAAAATGGTCATACTTCCCCAATCTACAGATTTAATGTTATTCCTAACAAATTACCCATGACATTTTTCACAGGGCTGAAACAAATAATCCTAAAATTTATATTGAACCATGAAAGACTCAGAATTGCCAAAGCAACCTGGAAAAAGAACAAACAGGAGGTATAACTCTCCCAGGCTTCAGACAATACTACAAAGCTATAGTAATCAAAACAGTAAATAAAAACAGACATATGGATCAAAGAAACAGAATAAAGAGTCCAGAAACAAGCCCACACACCTATGGACAAGTAATCTTCAACAAAGCAAGATGGTGTTGGGAAGGTAGGCAGCTGCATGTAAACCAATGAAGTTAGAACATACCCTAACACCATAAACAAAAGTAAACTCAAAATGGCTTAAAGACAAATATAAGATATGACACTGTAAAACTCCTAGAAGAGAACACAGGCAAAACACACTCTGGCATAAATGATACCAGTGTTTTTTAAGATTGGTCTCCCAAATCAACAGAAGTGAAAGCAAAAATAAACAAATGGGACCTAATCAAACATAAGCTTTTGCACAAGAAAGGAAACCATAAGCAAAACAAAAAGACAAACTGGACTGGGAGAAAATATGTGAAAATGATGCCACTGACAAGGGCTTAAGTTCCAAAATACACAAACAGTTCATACAACTCAACAACAAAAAATATAAACAGCCCAATCAAAAAATGGCAGAAGACCTAAACAGACATTTCTCCCAAAAGACATGCAGATGACCAATAGGCACATGAAAAGGTGCTCAGCATTGCTAATTATTAGAGAAATGCAAATCAAAACTACAATAAGGTACCACCTCTCACCAGTTAGAATAGGCATCATTAAAAAGGCTATAAATAATCAATGTTGGAGAGAGTGTGGAGAAAAGAGAACCTTCCTACACTGTTGGTGGGAATGTAAATTGGTAAAACCACTGTAGAAAACAATATGGAGATTTCCCAAAAAGCAAAAAACAAAGTTGTCATGTGATCTAGAAATACCACTCCTGGGCATACACCCTGACAAAGCTATAATTTGAAAACATATATGCACTCCTATGTTCATACTATATGCAATAGCCAAGATACGGAAACAACATAGATATCCACTGACAGATAATCAGATAAAGAAGATATGGTATGTAGCACAATGGAACATTACTCAGTCATAAAAAGGAATGGAATAATGCTATTTGCAGCAATATTGGTGGACCTAAAGATTATCATACTAAGCAAAGTAAGTCAGAAAGAGAAAGACAAATATCATCTGACATCACTCATATTTATAATCTAAAATATGACACAAAAGAACTTATCTCCAAAACAGAAACAGAATCAGAAACAGAACAGACTTGTGGTTGCTGGTGGGGGGGAGGGGGGAGGATTGGGAGTTTGAGATTAGTAGAGTTAAACTATTATATATAGGGTAGATAAACAACAGAATCCTACTGTATAGCACAGGAAACTATATTCAATATTCTGTAATTATAATGGAAAAGAATATGAAAAAGAATATATATATGGATAACTTAGGCACTTTGCTGTACAGCAGAAATTAACACAACATTGTAAATCAAATATATTCAATAAATTTTTTAAAAAAAGAAGTGCTCTTCTCCTCTCTTCTATGTCCCTTGGAGTTCTTAGTCATCAGGACCATCCTAAGAGTTTGAGTTTGCCATAGAAGGATGTGTGTCATTTGTGCAAGTATTTTGCTCAAAGATTTAAAATAGCAAAGGAAATATTTAGATTCCCAAATCAATGGTAGTCTCATTGGATTTTTTTTCTTTTTTCTTATTTTCAGTTTAATAGTGTCATCCAAAATTCACTTCGTTTTCCAACACCCACATTTCTTTTCTTTTCTTTTTTCTTCTTCTTTTTTTTTTTTTTTTTTTTTTTTTTTTTGTGGGTGGCAGGGGAGGCACACCTGTGGCACATGGAAGTTCCCAAGCTAGGGGTTAAATCAGAGCTGCTGCAGCTGCCAGCCTACACCATAGCCACAGCAACATCAGATTCAAGCCTCATCTGTAAGCCCTACTGCAGCTCTTGGCAATACCGGATCCTTAACCAACTGAGCGAGGCCAGGAATTGAACCCTCATCCTTATGGATACTAATCAGTTCTTAACCCAGTGAACCACAACGAGGCTCCTACCTGTATTCTTTTTGCTGCAATTCTTCCTGTGTCAAATATCCCTATACTGACCCATACGCTCTTTCCAGTTTCAATTTTCATTGTTCTCATCCTTCCATAAGAATAGGTAAGGGTCTGTTTTATGTAATTGTATCTAGTTTTATGCAATTGTTCCTAGTTATATCCATATGTGCATTGTTGTGGTATGAGGGTGTTTAATTATGTGCAAATACAAAATCGTTTCCGTATGTCAGTATCCATACATATGCCAACAAATGGATACGTGTGTACATGTCTGTGATTATAACGCTGCAGAGCTGCACCATCCCATATGAATAGCCACTAGCAACATGTGCCTATTTAAATTAAATAAAATTAAATTTAAAAAATTCAGTACCTCTGTAAAACTAGCCACATTTTAAATGTTCAGTCGTGTTCACATGATGCTAGTAGCTACATACTGAATGGAGCAGATATAGAATTTTCCCACCATCACTAAAAACCTAGCGGATAATGCAGCTGCAGGGATTTCCTTTGCCCTTAGGATGCAGTTCAGAGTCCATAATACGGCTGATAAAATCCAGACCTGGCCCTTCCTGACCTCTGTCACTATCTCTCTTCATACCTCCCTTCAAACACTGTTCTCCAGGCATGCTGAACTTCTTTTAGTTCCTTGAGTATTCTTCGCTCTCTTGACCGGGTTTCCAGCATACTTTGCTTCCCTCTAGAATACCCTTGGTAGCATCACCTGTCTTCTTCCATTTTCAGCTTCAGAGTCACGTCCTCAGGTATTTCTCCCTGATGGGGAGGTTCTGCAGTGGGCATCCTATTCTTGCCCTACATTAAAAGTAATACTTTAAAAAAAAATTCTGGCATTTTATTTATTTATTTTTTTAATTTATTTTTTATTTTTTGTCTTTTTGCCATTTCTTGGGCTGCTCCACGGCATATGGAGGTTCCCAGGCTAGGGGTCGAATTGGAGCTATAGCCACCAGCCTATGCTAGAGCCACAGCAATGCGGGATCCGAGCCACGTCTGCAACCTACACCACAGCTCACGGCAATGCCAGATCCTTAACCCACTGAGCAAGGCCAGGGATCGAACTTGCAACCTCATGGTTCCTAGTTGGATTCATCAACCACTGAGCCACGACGGGAACTCCGACTCTGGCTTTTTAAATGACACCTAATTCCCCGCTAGAGTGTAGGGTCCATGAAGCCAGGACACATGTGTCACTGTGTCATACTGTGTCATGCTGCTTAACTTCTGCCATGCCAGACACGCAACTGGCACTTAGGGAATGAATATGTGCAAATAAATAAATGTCTGGTGTGCACAGCCTCAAAGATGGGAGTATGGGCAATTGCATCTATAATGACAAGATATGTTGTGGCCCCTCTGTGTTTACATGCCACTGATGCCAGGACACAACTTGCATGTGTGAGAAGCAGAGGGGAGCAGAGAGAGTGAGGAGGGGAAGGTAAGAAGGTGGGGAATCAGAGCGACAGAAGAAGCAGGGAATTCCCTCGGAAGCAGGGCTGAGAGCCTCAGCAGCCACTCCCCCTGGGTCTCCTCCCTGTCCCATGAGGAGGGGACAGGAGTTGAGTCAGAGTCCAGTCATAGACCCACACGCAGAGGTAACTGCCATAGAGGCACAGCTTTTGCAGTCCTGCCCAGGGGAGAGGAGAGCTGGGTAGCATGGTACACATGCAAATTTTAGTTTTTGCTCTTCATACTCTCGAAAGTATTTAAGCTGATCCCCAAACCCATGTCTTAGAAATTCATTAAAATCTCTTGTCATCTTCTACCTTTAGCACCCCTAAATTCTTTGCATTTGTTTTCTTCTGCCCTGTCTCTGTCACCCTGGTCCCTGGGTCCCCTCTCTTCTGTCTCCATGTGTAGATCAACACAGGCTCCAGATGAGCCTCACACATTCCAAGTCCCACCAAGCACCTGAGGGTGGAGGCTTGTGTTCTATACTAATGTCTTCTCTCAGGAGACTTGGATTTTTTTTTTTTTTTTTTTTTTGGTCTTTTTGTCTTTTCTAGGGCCGCTTCCATGGCATACAGAGGTTCCCAAGCTAGGGGTCTAATTGGAGCTGTAGCTGTCAGCCTACACCACAGCCACAGCAATGCGGGATCCTAATTGCATCTGCGACCTACACCACAGCTCACAGCAACGCTGGATCCTTAACCCACTGAGCGAGGCCAGGGATCGAACTTGAAACCTCATGGTTACTAGTCGGATTCATTAACCACTAGAGCCATGATGGGAACTCCAAGACTTGGCTTTTTTTTCTCCCATTTTTTTTTCACAGAAAGTGAGAAATAAGGAGTTGGGTGGATAAAGGTGGAGAGAGAATGCTTTGATCTCCCCAACATTCATAATTTTTATCTCATCAAATGTAAATTGAAGTGCATACATTAAATGCCACAGAGTTTATCTATGGAATGGCTTTAGTGCCAACTTTTTTTTTTTTTTTAATTGAACGAAAGGATTCTCTTCAGATATTAAGAGGCTAGCTTAAGCAAGAATATGCAATTCTGGTTTTCCTATTCTTCCTGTGCCCTGACAGTAGAAAGCATACAAGGAGGGCTTATAAAATTGGCTCCCTTTCAAAGCGTAAGCCAGTCCATGTAAAATGGAGGATATACTATCTCTATCAACAAATTAAGGGGATAGACAGTGCCTCGGACCATGCCTGGTACACAGTAGGGCTCAAGGAGGGAGCTGAGTGAAAGGCCGAACCCAGAATAGTGATTTTCCAGCCTAGGTGCACATCGGGAGGACATGAGGGCACTTGAAAAAGTGTCATTCTGGGAGTTCCTATCGTGGTGCAGCGGAAATGAACCTGACTACGAACCATGAGGTTGTCAGTTCGATCCTTAGCCTTGCTCTGTGGGTTAAAGATCTGGTGTTGCCATGAGCTGTGGCATAGGCCGGCAGCTGTAGCTCCAGTTGGACCCCTAGCCTGGGGACCTCCATATGCCGTGGGTGCAGCCCTAAAAAAGCAAAAAACAAAACAACAACAAAAAAAACCCAGGGTCATTCTGATTTCAACCCATGGAAACTCTGACATAATTGGTCTCAGGTATGGCCTGGGCACTGGCGTTTTGGAAAGCTCACTGGGGATTTCTGTTGCACAGCCAAGGTCTGCCCTGGTCTCAAGGGAAACTACAAGTCCTTTTCTCCTATTTTCCTTCACATCTTTATAAGAATGCCACATTGTCTTGGCCCAGCAGCCGTGGGGTTGGAACGTCTGGGGCCTATCAGTTTGAGATAAAAATTTCATTATAGAATTTTTCTACTATATGTAGTCTGCTAGACGTTTATGTGTGTGTGTGTGTGTGCATGTATATGACAAATTTCTTCTAAGCCCTTTGAAGTTCCATGTCCTCAGCAGCATCTCCACGCTTAAAAATTTGGGAGCTTTCCCTCAAATAACGTTACCATTTTACATCCAAATCCAAAATGAAATTAGCAGTAATTATGAGCATAAATCAGCAAGCAGAATATGGCAACTGGTACAGAAAGGCTGGCCTGATGGTCCTTAGTGATACCTTTATTTTCATATATCCGCTAGGTTCAAGATTAGTTTATTAATTCTGCAGCAGGTTAAGGGAATAGAGGCAGCTGGTAATCATTTATTCATTTATATTTTCATTCAACAGCCATCTGCTGAATGTCTTCTATGTGCCAAATCCTAGTTAGGGTTGAGGATACAATGGTGAATGAAATTACACAGTCGCGGTCCTCAGACCAGAAGGAGAGAGACCCGGAAGCAGGCACTTGCACTAAATGTGGATGAGGAGTGAGGAAGGAGTCCAGGATCCTGGGAGAGACAGGGTTAGGACATCCAGACTGGACTTGATTGGCAGGTTGCAGGGTGGTGATGGGGAAAGCCTCGTGGAAAAAATTACTCTGGGGAACATGGCAGCCATGGAATAACCCACTTGGATTTCCCTTTAAGAAAGAACTTGCCCTTCAGCTACTGAGAGCACAGTTTTCTGAGAGCATCTGGCCATTCGTGCTGTCAGGATTTGCCCTCGCTTTCAAGTGAGGCCATGCTCTTTCAGGCTGGGGAACCAGCACAGTCCCAGCTGTCACTGTGCATAGAGCAGCGGGAATGGTAGCAGGAAAAGGAGGAGAATGAGGTGAAGGGGGATTGTGGGCCAGGTTATAGAGGACCTTGGAGGCCATCATGAGGACACTGGCTGCTTCTCAGAGTGGTACGGGGTGGGAGGAGGGCATTGAATGGACAGTGGTATGAGCTGATTTCTGTTCGATGTTCTCCTTAGCCCCTGCCTGCTACAGCCTACTTCCTCCCCTTCAGCCAGTGATATCCAGCCCTCTAGGGACCTGGCATCTAGCAAAGCAACACACCTTCTGGGGGACTCCTCATATGATAGCTTTGGGTAGCCTCCCTGCAGTGAGAGTTCCAAAGAAGTTGTACATTTTACCTCTGACTTCAAGAGTGTTATGTCTTCATAGATGTTACTGAGTGTGTTCTTATGCCCCAAAGTTCTGGAGGTCATCAAGCAGCGAGGCCAGGAAGTATGCTGCAGGACAGCCCAGTCTTTCTAGGGTGACAGGTGAAATAACTGGTCCTTACCCTTGGAAAAGAAGCCAACACTCCTACTTATCTTCAAGCTACAATTGCCTTCCTTGATTTGTCCCACCTGGTGATCAGTGAGCTTGGCAGGCAGGTGGCCTCAGAGAGGTCCTGGTCAGTTCACAACCCCAAAATTGGATCATCGTGGTTTTTTTTTTTTTAATTTAATTTAATTTTATTTTATTTTATCTTTTTTTTTTTTTTTTTTTTTTTTTTTTGCTATTTCTTTGGCCGCTCCTGCAGCATATGGAGGTTCCCAGGCTAGGGGTCTAATCAGAGCTGTAGCCACCGGCCTACGCCAGAGCCACAGCAACGTGGGATCCGAGCCGCGTCTGCAACCTACACCACAGCTCACGGCAACGCCGGATCGTTAACCCACTGAGCAAGGGCAGGGACCGAACCTGCAACCTCATGGTTCCTAGTCGGATTCATTAACCACTGAGCCATGACGGGAACTCCCATCATGGTTTTTGTTTGTGTTTTTCTTTTAACATTTGCACCCATGGCATATGGAAGTTCTCAGGCTAGGGACTGAATTGGAGCTGCAGCTGCCAGCCTATGCCACAGCCACAGCAATGAAGGATCTGAGCCACATCTGTGACCTAGGCCACAACTCACGGCAACGCTGGATCCTTAACCTACTGAGCAAGGCCAGGGATAGAACCCACATCCTCATGGGCACTATGTCAGGTCTGTAACTGCTGAGCCACGATGGGAACTCTGAGCTTTGTGTTTATGGCCTATTCTCTGCCTCTGTACCAAGTAGAGCCAAGCGGAGCCTAGAGGTAAAGGCTCAGGCAAAAAGGGAACTATTTAGGAGAAAATTAATTCTTTTTTGGAGAAATGATTCTTCTGTCTAGAGATAAGGAAGATTCCACATTTGTTTGTTTTCCTTCCATTAATTGTCCTTCCTAGGATTTTCTTCCTTTAGCGGAGCACAGAGATGTCTTGAGAAGTCTTAAGACTTGGTAGCTTCCTGTTTAGCTTCGGTCCCCACGTCAGGCCTGGAAGTTCTGGCAAACTCACTTTCTCTTTACTGTTTTTCGTTTTCCTTAGGTCACACCCATGGCATGTGGATGTTCCCAGGCCAGGAATCAAATCTGTGCCATAGCAGGGACCCAAGCTACACCAGTGACAACACCAGATCCTTAACCCACTGGGCCACCAGGGAACTCTGCAAACTCACTTTCTAATAGATTTTTTAGCAAAAAAAATAACTATTTTCAATACTATCTAGAAGTTCTCATCGTGGCACAGTGGTTAACAAATCCGACTAGGCACCATGAGGTTGCAGGTTCGATCCCTGGCCTTGCTCAGTGGGTTAAGGATCCAGCGTTGCCATGAGATGTGGTGTAGGTTGCAGACACGGCTTGGATCCCGAGTTGCTGTGGCTCTGGTGTAGGCCAGTGGCTACAGCTCTGATTAGACACCTAGCCTGGGAATCTCCATATACCGCAGGAAGCAGCCCTAGAAAAGGCAAAAAGACAAAAAAAAAAAAAAAAAAAATACTATCTGGTTCCAGGAAAATCCCATTATCAGGAAGAGAACAGCTGTTCTAGTCTACAGTCCTCTTTTCTTTCTTTCTTTTTTTTTTTTCTTAGGGCCACACCTGTAGCATATGGAGGTTCCCAGGCGAGGGGCTGAACCGGAGCTGTAGCCGCTGGCCTACACTACAGCCACAGCAACGCCAGATCTGAGCTGCATCTGTGACCTACACCATAGCTCACAGCAATGCTGGATCCTTAACCCACTGAGGGAGGCCAGGGATCGAACCCATGTCCTCATGGATACTAGTTGGGTTCGTTTCTGCTGAGCCACAGTGGGAATTCCTACAGTTCTGTTTTCTACCCAAGTTTCTGTCCTAACCTAGCCTTGACCATCCCTAAATGATATGATGAGGGAGTTCCCCTTGTGGTGCAGTTGTTAACCAATTTGATTAGGAACCATGAGGTTGCAGGTTCGATCCCTGGCCTCGCTCAGTGGGTTAAGGATCCAGCGTGGCCGTGAACTGTAGTGTAGGTTGCAGACACAGCTCAGATCCCACGATGCTGTGGCTGTGGTGCAGGCCGGCGGCTACAGCTCCGATCTGACCCCTAGCCTAGGAACCTCCATATGCCGAGGGAGCGGCCCAAGAAATGACAAAAAGACACACACACCACACACACACACACACACACACAATGATATGAGGAGAACGATGAACATGAACACCATCATCACCATAAAAATGGTCAGAAATGACAATTTGTAAATACCAAAGGAATAAACATATAAAGATATTTTATAATATTTTGTAATTATTTTACAATATTCAAAGAGGAAAAAGAAGTGATGTGGGGTAGACAAAATAACAAATTTGCAGAAAACCAAAAATGGCTTACAATAGGCAGTTGGTTAAATCTGGAGGCAATGGCACATCTTAAAAATTTCTATTTATAAAAAAGTCTTTTAAGGAATTCACACTGAGTTAAGGATCTGATATTGTCACTGCTGTGGCACGGGTTTGATCCCTGGCCCGGGGAACTTCCACATGCCACAGGTGCAGCCAAAAAAAAAAAAAAAAGTTGTTGTTTTACTGGCATCAGGTTTTTGTGTTCACAGGACACAAAATTAGATACATAAAAACGTTCTTAACTTTAAAAACAAAAGCATTTACAAAGAAGAAAATACAAAACACCAACAGTATTTGTCTTGAGATGGTAAAATTATGGATAGTTTTAATTTTAATTTCCTCCAAATATTTTTCTGTAATTTCTAGTTTTCTAGAATAAATAGTCAGAAAAAAAATATATATTTTAAGAAAAAATAAATAAAAGAGCTGTTAAAGTTATACGACCCCACGTTTTTTCCTACAGTGTAATTTTCACACGCAGAAAAAAAAGTTTGAGAAAATACTTTTAGGAAGTCATCTAATGTTGACATTGGCTTTTCCTTACGAGAAAATGATATGATGATCATAAAACATTTTTCACGAAGGTGAGGTTTAAATGGTTAGTCTCAGTTAACCTCAGGACCAGTTTCTCAGCTTAATCACATTGTCCCTTTTGGCCAGCAAGTCTGGACAAGTGGCTACAAGCACTGCCATTCCTTAATTAGTGCTTGTTGGCAATTTTTTTTTTTTTTTCCTTTTTTGGCTGCACCCACAGCATAGGGAAGTTTCCGAGCTGGGGCTGCGACCTGTGCCACAGTTGCAACAACGGCAGATCCTTCCAGCTGGGGATGGAACTGGTGTCTCCACAGAGCCAAGCCGGATCATTAACCCACTGTGCCATAGCAGAAATTCCCTGCTAGTTGGCACATTTAAAGGACAGAAATCCACTCTCTTCCCAGCCCTCTACCACTTGCAGTAGAAATAGAAAGGAAAAAAAAAAAGAGGGAAAATCTGAAGAATCAGTTGATTCAAATGATAGAAAAGAAGGAAGGAAGGAAGAGTGGGGGAAGGGAGCCTTAGGAGAGCCTGTTATGGGGGCAAATTTTTCTAAGTTCTTCCTGTGTACTGGGCTCAATTCTAAATGCTTTGCCTAGGAGATTCCATTCATTTTTATAGAACTCCTGGAGGAGGTTGATATTTTCTCCACTTCACAGATGAAGATCACTCAAAGAACTTACTTGCCCAAGATAATACGTGCTAGTGAACAGTGGAGTTGGGATTCAAACTGCCATCCTAATTCATTCTGAGACTATGTGTGTATATGTACGTCTACTTGTAAATGGCTGGTGAACACGCTTTTACCACTGATGGAGTTTTTCCCATCTGGTCACCTGGAGTTTGGAGAGGTGAACTGGCTCACCCGTGGCCACAGAGACAGCACAAGAACACAAATGACCTGATTATCTACATAAATAAATGGTAAATTAAGCCCAAACTGGCCAGGCAAAAGCTCCAAAGTAAGAGTGCAGGCTTTAGGTGCTGGCAGGTGTTACAAGAGAAAAGAGTTATGTAAAGTATGAGAAAGTATGGATGCTGATGTCTATGAGGAGTGGGTTTAGGGGAGAACTTTGGGGTGTGCTGACCAGGAAACATCAACATCTCCCTGGTGGCTCCCAGAGCACCCAGGACCCCCACTTTCTCAGGCCCTAGGGGTGGTTCCTGAAGGACAGATCACATGGTGCAATTGCTTCAGGACAAGGAAAGCTGAGAGAGAGTCTTCAGCATTAGGAGAGAGGCAGCGACAAGTGGGATTGGGGAGAAAAATTCAGATTCAAGGAACTAGACAGATAAATAGCCAGGCTAAGAAAGGATGGATTCTAAAACGTCTTAGTCCTGGAGTTCCTGTCGTGGCACAGTGGTTAACGAATCCGACTAGAAACCATGAGGTTGCAGGTTTGATCCCTGGCCTTGCTCAGTGGGTTAAGGATCTGGAGTTGCTATGAGCTGTGGTATAGGTTGCAGACATGGCTCAGATCCCATGTTGCTGTGGCTCTGGCGTAGGCCAGCAGCTACAGCTCTGATTAGATCCTAGCCTAGGAATCTCCATATGCCGTGGGTGCATAGAAAAGACAAAAAAGACAAAAAATAAAAAAATAAAAATAAATAAAATGTCCTAGTCCTGACCCAGGCTTCCTTGAGACATGTCCCAATATCCCTCATGCTGTAAAGTCAGTTCTCCAAATCAATGACTGTGATGCTGGCAGAAGTCAACTTGTAGGAAGGGAAACGGAAAATGAAGAAGCAAGGCTGCAGCCCCAGGAGCATGGTCTCACAGAGGGTCATGGCAGTCCTCTTGCATCTTTCTGATTGTTTGTCACAGCATATGGAACTCTCTTTCATGTGAAAGCAACTATGGCAGCTCATGGTAGAAACAGAAAACATTCTCGAGGGAAGCTACTTGATGAAGATAAAAATCAGTTCATTTTAATCTTTGATTATCTAGTGAGTCGTGGTCTTTTGCAATTTCATGAGACTATATGAGTTCTTTGAGGGCAAGGTCCATGTTTATCCATCCATGGATGTTGAATGAATGACACCCAAATGCCTTCCCAAGGTTATGTTGGAGAACCTAAAACTAAAATCCTATGTTCATGATTTGGTTTAGTTCCTTCCAAATGCTTTCTCTGAAGTTGTCACGCTGAAATGCCTCTTACCCAATAGGTGCCAAGAGATTTTCCTTTGATTGGTTTTTACCTTCCAGAGCAGGCCAAGTCTAGTCATCTGAGAACTGTCCCTGGGAAATTTAATAGGCTTGCCATCTCTGTTTGATGCAGAATATTGGAGAAGAAGGCAGAGCTAGATGCCTCAAATTGCAAACACAACCCAACTGCAAATAAAACTACAAATGGGCCACTTTCTTTCTTTCTTTTTTTTTTTTCATACTACCATTTGCCTATTTATTGGTAGTTCAATTGCTTTTTATATTAAAATATAGTTGATTTGCAATGTTCCTACAATTTCTGCTGTACAGCACAGTGACCCAGACATACAGATATACATTCTTTTTTTCTCTTACTATATTCCATCGTGTTTTAACCTAAAGATTGGACATGGTTCCCTGTGCTGTCCAGTAGTGAATGGGTCACTTTCTACTTTTTGTTTGTTGGTTGTTTCACATGTGGTCTTGACATTTTTGGCCCTTTTGCGGTAAGATATATATTTCAAGTAGTTGTTGCACGGTGTGATAGATTAATCTGGACAGATAGAAATATAATAGACACATAATAGTCCAGGGAACATAATGATCTAGGACACATAATGAAACATAATGGTCTAGAATACTGGACCATGAACAGAACCATTGTCATTTCCTGCTAATCTTCCCAGAGGATATTGAAAGAGCATCCATGTTCTAAGTTCCCTTATTTGTTCACTGTAAGTATCAACATAGATTAAAGTTCATTTACACTTTTAAAAATTATTATTAGAGAGCCTTGAACTTCTAGAACATCTCCCATGAGCCAGGAATTGTGGCTGCCCTTTACATGTACCTCCTAATTCTTGTATTATTCCATTTTTAAAGTAGAAGGCAGACAGTTTTGCAGAAATTAAGCAGACTATCTGAGGCCAAACCACTCCAACGCAGAAATTAGGATCTGAATGCAACTCTGTCAAAGTCCAAAGTTTTGCTCTTTCTACTAAACCACAGTTCCTTGGTCACCTTCCTGCTGGGATAGGACTTTGCCATGTGAATTATTCATCCCCAAACTGCCCTTATTATAGAGTCTTATCAAAAGCTTTTACAAAAATCTAAACAAATTGTGAAGACTTATTCTGTTTTTTGGAATCTAAATTTTTCTCCTCAAAGAAATCCATGAAGCCAAAGAAATGGCCAGTGGAATTCTTTGATCATCGTCACTCAGTCTTCATTCCATTCAGGGGCAAGGCCTCCAAGAAGAGTTGAGCAGAAGGTTGCTTTTTCACAAGACTCAAATACCATATAACTACTTTCTTGCAGAGATGGGACAGGTTGTTCTAACATCTCCTTGAAATCGCTCTTGAAAATGTGAATGCAACAGAATAAACTAGATAAGGCTGTCATTGTGTGAAACATTTATCATCTATTTCAAACATTTTTTTGTTTTTAAAATTATTTTTGAATTTATAAAAATAATGTTTATTATAAAGCACAAACAATACAAAAGTACCCAAATATAAAAATCAATATTCTTGTTTAGAGAGTCTTTCCCTCATTCCCACTTTGGGAAATACCCATTGATTATACTAGAAGGTATGCTGCAAGATTTTTTTTTGCCATGAGTTCACAACCCACCTCACCCCTGCCCTCAACCACGCACACAAAACAGGTACATATGTGTGCACACACAGTTATTACGTGACTTTTCTTTTTTTTGCAAAAAACAAGAGTGTACTCTATATTTCATCTGCAATTTCTGACTATGTTACACAGAGATTTTTATATCCATCAGCCATAATTCTGTTAGCTTATTACTCAGAAATGGGAATAACAGTCTCCCCCTCCCTTACCTTATAAGTTTGCCTAATAAGGATTAATCATACTTTAAAAAATACCCAAGGATTTTTTTTTTTTTTAACGCAAGTGGTACCCAAAGTTTTGAGATGGGCACTGATGTATTATTTGACAGGGAGATATTGTCCAGGTTCGGTGGTGAGTTCCAAAGAGAGTAAGGACGAGGAAGAAATTTCTCGTTTCCTACCTCTGAATGGGACACTTCGTGATCTGCATATTATAGAAACATGAAAGTGAGGTCAGGCTTGGCAGGGAAATTGCTGGCTACAAGCTTTTAGGACAATTAAGAAACAGCAGGATCATTCTGGCACTAGCTTCAACCAGTTGGCAGAAAAATGCCTCTTCTGCTCCTATGGTGACTGGCAATTCTAAATAAATGACTAAAAATTGCCTTTCATGTCTGTCGGCAACTTCTTGTAGTTTTTGAGTCGTATTGAATTCTCTTTGATAATGGGGTATCTTCTCTATTAGGGTGAATCTGTCATCTATAGGCTTATTCATCTCCTAACAGGACAAAAATTCACTCGTCTCCAGTTAAGAATCCTTGAAATCTTACTCAAGTCTAGAAATGAAATTTGTCCCTCAAAGTTTTTTTCCTTAAGGTTTTGTTACCATATATTTAGACTATATTTTATGTGATTATGCCATACTAATGAGAAGTTTGAAATATTAAAAATAGCTCACGGACCCATTATTATCTTTGGTGATGTCCAACGACTTGGAACTCTAAGTTAGACATACTAACTTAAAATGTCCATACACAAATTATAAGCTATCAGTAAATATTATTTCTTCCAATTTCAATTTACAGTTCTCTCTGAAACTGCACTGCTCCTCCCACCCCCCAATATATAGCCGAGGCAGCTCCAACAACTGCTCATTGGCTTGATGCAGAAAGCCTGAGACTGAGAGGCCATACAGTGTAATGGTGAGTGTGGCCTTGGAGCCCCAATGCTGGTCCAAAGCCACGCTCCACCACGTGTTTGCTTAGAGCCCCCACAAAGTGAAGAAGATGGTGGCATCTACTTTATAAAGTTGATGAGAAAATTAATGAATCCATATAATAAAGCATCTAGGACACCACCTGGAACATAAAGTGTTAGTTATTATCATACCTTTTATATTTAAGGTCACTCTTTGTAACTATTGTTATTGGAATGAGATTCCTGGCTATTTATGCTACTGAATGAGGAACATTTTCTCACCTCATTCCCTCTGTCATAGTAGGAATGGAGAGGAAGAAGATGAAGCAAATCCAGTCACTCTCTCTCTCTCCCTGACAGTAGGTAGGAGCAAGGGCTTGGAGCCAGGCTTTCAGGCTTGACTACTCACTAGTTTGTACCATGAGCAAGTTTCTTTAACCTTTCCAAGCTTCAGTCTCCTCATCTGTATAAAGAGGATCACAACCCCTGCCCTGGTCATAAGGCTGTTGGGAAGACCCAGGCAAGTTTGAATAAAGCACTTACACACAGTAAGTATCTGATGTTGTTAGCTACCAGGTTGATTCAAGTGCAACAGACTCAAGACCATGTACTGAGCACCTACTATGTGTCCACCCTAAGGACTTCATTTAACAATAACCCTACAAGGAACACTCATTATCTCCACTTAAGGAGACTAAGGCTTTGAAACGATAAATGATGTGTAGCAGTTTTCATTATTAGAAGGAGATGGAGCTGATCACATCAAAAGGAATAAAATACCTAGGAATAAACATATTTAGGGAGGTAAAAGACTTGTACTTGGAAAGCTATAAGACACTGATGAAAGAAACTGATGGAAAGATACACCATGTTCCTGGATTGGAAGAATCAAGTTGTTAAGATGACTATACAACCCAAGGCAATCTACAGAGTCAATGGACTCCCTAGAGAAATACCAAAGGCATTTTTCGCAGAACTAGAACAAATAATTTTAAAAATTATTTGGAAAATAATTTAAAAATTTAAAAATTTTTTGGAAACACAAGAAACCCAGCATACCCAAAACAATCTTGAGAAAGAAGAACAGAGCTGGAGGAATCAGGCTCCCTGACCTCAGACTATATTACAAAGCTACAGTCATAAAAACACTATGATACTGGCATAAAAACAGACACATAGGGAGTGCCCATCATGGCTCAGCAGGTTACAATCCTGGCTAGTATCCATGAGGATGTGGGTTTGGTCCCTGGCCTTGCTCAGTGGGTTAAGGATCTGGCATTGCTGTGAGATGTGGTATAGGTCACAGATGTGGCTTAGATCTGATGTTGCCGTGGCTGTGGCATAAGCTAGCTGCAGCAGCTCTGATTCTACCCCTAGCCTGGGAACTTCCATATGCCACAGGTGTGGCCCAAAAAAACAAAACAAAACAAAGCAATAAAAACAAAAAACAGACACATAGATCAATGGAACAGAATAAACAGCTCAGAAATAAACCCATACAATCATGGTTAATTAATCTATGACAATGGAGGCAAGAATATACAAAGGAGAAAAGACAGTCTCTTCAATAAGTGGTGCTGGGAAAACTGGATAGCTACATGTAAAAGAATGGAATTAGAACATTCTCTAATGCCACATACAAAAATAAATTCAAAATGGGTTAAAGATCTAAATGTAAGATTGGATACTATAAAACTCCTAGAGGAAAACTAATGCAGAACACTCTTTAATATAAATCATGGCAATACTTTTTTGGATCCATCTCCTAAAGCAAAGGAAACAAAAGCAAAAATAAACAAATGGGACATAATTAAACTTAAAAGCTTTTGCACAGCAAAGGAAACCACAGACAAAATGAAAAGACAATGTACTGAATGGGAAAAGATATTTGCAAATGATATGATCAATACAGAGTTACTATCCAACATGTATAAACAGCTCATACAACTCAACATCAAAAAAACCCTATCCCATTAAAAAATAGGCAGAATTGAATAGACATTTTTTCCAAGATAAAATGCAGATGGCCAACAGGCACATGAAAGATGCTCAACATCAAGATTCACCATGGAAATACAAATAAAAATCGCAATAAGCCATCACCTCACACATGCCAGAATGGCTATTATCAAAAAGAACACAAATAACAAGTGTTAGAATATAGAAAAAAGGGAAGCCTCATACCAGTTGGTGGGCATGTAAATTGGTGCAGCCACTGTGGAAAACAGTATGGAGGTTTCTCAAAAAATTAAAAATGGAACTACCATATGACCCTGCAATCCCACTCCTGGATATATATCCAAAAAATCCAAAAACACTAATTTGAAAAGATACATGTACACCAGTGTTCACAGCAGCATTATTTATAATTGCCAAGGTGGGGAAGCTACCTAAGTGTCCATCAACAAATGAACAGATAAAGAAGATGTCATATATATATATATATATATATAGGAAAAGTACTCAGCCATAAAAAGAATGAAATTGTGCCATTTGCAGCAACATGGATGGACTTGGAGGGCATTATGCTAAGTGAAGTAAGTCGGACAGGGAAAGGCAAATACTGTACAATATCATTTACGTGTGGAATCTAAAAAATACAACAAGCTAGTGAATAAAACAACAAGTAGCAGAATCACAGACATAAAGAACAAATCAGTGGTTACCAGTGGGGAGAGAGAAGGTGGGAGGGACAAAATAGGAGTGGGGGAGAAAAAGGGTTATTCTGGGATTATATTAAACCATGTGTGTAAAACTTTTGAAAATTGTAATGCACTGTAGAATTTAAAGACTCTTTCATTGAATTAAAAAAAAAAAAAAAGACAGAGTTCCTGCTGTAGCACAGTGGGTTAAGGATCTGATGTTGCTACAGCTGTGGCATAGGTTGCAGCTGGGGCTTGGATTTTATCCCTGGCCCAGCGAAATTCCATATGATATGAGTGAGGACCAAAAAAAGAAGGAGAAGAAGGTGATGGAGCTGAAATGTGAAGCCAGGTCTCCCGAATCATGGGCTAGTGTTTTTGGTTTGTTTTGGTTTGGGTTTTTTGTTGTTGTTGTTGTTAGTTTGTTTTTTTAGGGCTGCACCTGTGGCGTATGGAAGTTCCCAGGCTAGGGGCCAAATCGGAGCTGCAGCTGCCAGCCTACACCACAGCCACAGCAACACCAGACTGAAGCTGTATCTGCAACCTACACCACGGCTTGCGGCAACACCGGATCCTTAATCCACTGAGAGAGGTCCAGGATCAAACCTGCATCCTCATGGATACTAGTCAGGTTCTTAATGTGCTGAGTCACAGCAGGAACTCCCATGGGCTAGTGATTTTAACTCCATATACTGAATATCTCCGTGCACCATGAATATCTGGTTGATTTAAGGACTCTCAAGGTTGATTAATAACCAGGGGGAGAAATGGTTAGTCCCTGACGTCTTACTGCCAGAAACCTTTTCAATTATTTTTTAATAACCAACACATGTGTAAACATACAAGCTACTTTTAACAGTTAAAGAATATAACTAATTTTTCCATAATCATACTCTTGGTTTCTTTCCCCTTGATATTTCACGGACTTTAAAGAATGTCTAAATGACCCTCTAAAAGTTTTCAACCAGGAGAGTTTTTTTCTTTTCCATTGATTCTAAAACAGTTCGTTGACTCTTCTCCTTCCTGGAAGCCTTTTTAAGTCATTACAAATAGCATTTATCTTTATAGTTCTCAAGTGACCTTTAGTGCAAACATCTCTTTCTTCTTCCTGGGATGGGTTCTGACATCATTCTTCAGGAACACAAAGGCCTCCACTAGATTGATTTATCCTGCTGAGGCTTTGGAAAGGGTCCCTTCTTCACTGACCATATCTTAATTCAAACTTCAGGGGAAAATATTTAGCAATGCTTCTCTTCTAGTTTTCCTCAAGTCTTTTTTTTTTTTTTTTTTTTTTTTTTTTTTAAAGTCTTTCTCAGGCCACACCCATGGCATACGGAGGTTCCCAGGCTAGGGTCTAATCAGAGCTATAGCTGCCAGCCTATGCCACAGCTCATGGCAACACTAGATCTTTAACCCACTGAGCAAGGCTGGGGATCGAACCACAACCTCATGGTTCCTAGTCGGATTCATTTCCGCTGTACCGCGACAGGAACTTCTTTTTTTTTTTTTTTTTTTTTTAAAGTCAACACTTGCTTGGGAAACTTTATTGTCCTTTGTCAAACGTATGGCTTTATATCTTTTAGCCAATCATTTCTTATCTTTGGCTACTTCTGCTCTTTTTGAATTCAAATCAGCCAGCATCTGTTCCCAGGATTCGGTGCCAAGGTGCCACCCAGCTTAGAGAAATGAATCTTTGATCTTTTTCTTTTGCCTCTTCGTGGTACCACACATTAGTTAGCATCCCAAAGTCTCCCACATTCTCATGATTCCCTTTGCAAAGTTACTTGGGGTTTTAAAAAGAAAATTTTAAAAGGAGAGCTAAGACATTTATTCATATTAAATGCCGAGTTAAGGTAGCCAAAGGCTTTGTGATTTTTCTCTGAGTATGCTCTCTTCTGCCTAGATGCTGTGTGGCTTAATGGGGAGAAACCTGCCAATTTAGCACAGAGCAGAGGGGTTTTCAATATCGGCTCTTCCCAGGTCATGGGTCCTGGTAAGTTTCCAGGTAGCTTTTTCACATCCTGGGCATAATGGTGGAGGTTACCTCCCTAGGTCAAAATGAATGTAAGGGGAGCAACACAGGCGACACCTTTCTTACCAAGAACAGTCTCATACTTGCAATTACTTTTCTTTAGCTTTTTGGGGCAAATAGGTCCCCCCTTCAAAAGAGCCAACAATGGCTTTGCAGTTTCACACAGACACTGGTCCAACTTATGAAGAAAATCTATTTATGTATGATTATTTTTCTGAATTCTAAATCACAGTTACAGGCATCTTGAAAGTGAAAGTTATGTAACGCACATATGATGGAATAAAACAGTTTTGAAAAGTGCTGAAAAGTCCTTTTCAGTCACTCAATCATTCAATCAACAAACCATCTGTTTAAGGCTTACTCTGTGTCAGGTACCATATTAGACCCCAGCAATATAGCAACAGGGGAAAACAGACACAGCCCTTGTCTATCTACCTGAGGCTTAGAGCTCAGCTGATACCTTCTGCCAACAAAAGAGTAGTTTGTATGTGAGCTGTGGCTTTTCTTAGGTGTAAAGCTTGTCACGTGTCTTAACCCACAAAAAAAGGGTGATTCTCAGGGAAATACCATGTGAAAAGATTCTGTGATTCCCAGGGAGACTTTATCCCTTGGGCATTTTTAAAGGAGTTGATCTTTTAAGCCTAGAGCCTGCCCGTGAATAAATTAATCCCTTCTAAGGTGTGGAGAGCAGTGGTCAGCCTAAAATAAGGATTGACAAATTACTGCCTGTGGGCCAAATCCAGTCCACTACTTGTGTTGGTATGGCCTGAAACCTAAGAGTAGTTTTTACATTTTTCAAAGCTTGAAAAAAAAAAAAAAAGGTAGAATAATATTTTGTGACATCTGAAAACTATATGACATTCAGATTTCAGTGTCCGTAATTGTTTCATGGAGACATGGCGGTATCCATTCACTCGTCATCTCTGGCTGCCTTTGTGCTGCCATGGCAGAGATGGAGAGTTGCAAAGGAGACTGTATAGTCTGAAACACCTAAAGTGTTTCTTAAATGGCCCTTTAAAGCAAACATTTTCTGACCTCTGGTGTAGAAGACTTCCTGGGGCTAACACTTCATGCCGCATGACTGAGCTGCATCTTGAGATGCTGAGAGACCCACTGACTCCAACATGCCCCCTTCCCTCCATATGGTGTGAAAATCAGGGGAAGGTATCAGAGAGACAGAGAATGACAGGTTCAGATATGCTCAGGGCACAAACGTGGGTAGGCAAGAAATATAACATTATTTTCTGTAATGAAACTTCATGTGCTAAATGCCAGAGCATGCAATTGTAATCATTTCTTCAAAACCTCTGTGCTTTCTCATTTCTCAGTCTTTTCATCCCAAAGTTAAGTTAATTCTGGATTTTCTCTCCTGCCCTCCTTCTCCCCTGGCCTGGAGAAGCTACATGGCATAATGGCAAAGGCTACCTCTCTTGAGAGGTCCCACCTCTGGTTGCCAGCATCCAGGAGTGGCCATGACCTCATCTGACCTGACTGCTTTCAGTTCCACTGTGCCTTTGTTACTTCTGCCAGATGCTTCCAGGGCCCATCAGCACTCTGCTGCTCCTGAAACCTTTTGGAAACTTACACGGTGCCTCCAAGTTTTCTCTGGGGCTGCTGGAGATGAGCAGACCACTCCCTAGGAGGCTGGGACAGGAACCAGGCCTGCATGATAGTGTCCTGCATGTGACAATGCCATCCTTCCCCTTCACACATCGAGCTTCTCCAACAGAAACCCCCCCAGGCCTGCTATTGCCCCACCAGCAGGGCAGGTGGACAGCTGGATGGGTGCTGTTTCAGGGCTGTGATCAGAGGCAGGCAGGCAAGAGCAGGCTTCTGCTCGACAGGCCTTTCAGAAAGGAGTCTATTAGTCTCCCCCCTGCTCCGTGCAGGTTCTAGCCAGCTCAGGTCAGGCCTGTTGGCTCTGTTTGATTCAGCAACTTCGGGCTCTGGTTAGGCCAGATGGAAAATCAGTCCTGGAAAAACGAAAACGTGAAACACCAAGGCAGAGAAGGTCATGCACCCCCTCATAAATCTAAACACACTAAGTCCATTGAAGGACTTGCCAGGAAAATACTATTTTCAGTTTTCTCTGTGGGTTCAATTTATCTTTACTGCTAAGTAGTCAAGTTGAATTCGTTCCAGAACCAGACACAATTTGACCCTTTTTCCTTGAAGGGAGTGACCTCCATCTCCCTGCCAGGGACCTGGCTACGTCATCCTTAGGATGGGCATCTCCCACCTTAGGACTCGGAGAAGATCTTCCTTTTCCGGTATCCGAATCGGGGCCACTTAAGTTTCCTGTTCTCAGACAAATGAATCATTGGCGCTTCTCCAGTTTCTCGCACTAAGGATGAGAAAGAGTCACTCGGGATGCCCTTTACTTCACTGCTTTATTTCACTGCTTCACTTCACTGCTTCAAGCAAAATGGTTGTTTTGCTTTTTGAAGGTGATCATTTTTCTGCATCTTATGATCCGCCTTGGCCCGAAGCAGAGCCTCATCTATCATCCTGACCATTTAAGCTTGGACTTTTGAAAGATGCATCATCGAATGGAGTATAAGAAAGGACTTGCCTCTGTCCAGGTAACTTGCGTGGCCAAGTCGATCCTAGTGTCAGTAGGGTGGTTGAAATAGGCATGGGAATGCCCACACCTCCACAATATTACCACAATTAAGAGTAAGGGTAAACTACACAATGTTTTAGAGCGTCTCCAAGATTTTATTGACAAGAATCATAATTCCCATCCTATAAAGACAGGAGCAGAGCAGATGAGAGCAATCCAGATGTACCTCCCATCTGAATGGCAAAGGGGAACTTGACTGTTAATTTTTCACATGGAAACTACTTATTTCCCTGCATTGGTTGCATAAATAAGGACAGCTGTCCTGAGGCAGATCCCTTCAGATAGAGAGATCTCTTTTTCAAACACCCTGTCTTCACATATCATCACACATTCTTAGATATGCTTCCCTGCAAGAGGTGGGGCTTGGTTCCCTTCTTCTTGAGTATGACTTAGTGACTGGACTTTGTAACTCATTTCTTATTTTCAAAATTTATTTTTATTTATTTATAAATTTTTTATTTTGGGGGGTCGCACCCATAGCATATGGAAGGTCTGAATCAGGGCTGCAGCTGCCCCCCCAGCCTACACCACAGCCACAGCAATACAGGATCCAAGCCACATCTGCCACCTGCACCTCAGCTCATGGCAATGCTGGATCCTTAACCCACTGAGCAAGGCCAGGGATTGAATCCATATCCTCATGGATACTAGTCAGGTTTATTACCACTGAGCCATGATGGGAATTCCAGTAACTCACTTCTAATAAAAAGAATATAGCAGGTGTGATCTTGTGACACTTAGAGAGGCTTGAACATAAAAGTTACTGTGGTCTCCTCCTTGCTCTCTCTCTTGGGTCACTCGCTGTGGAAGACGCCAGCTGTCATGTCATGAGAACACTTAAGCAGCCCTCTGGAGAGGCCCACATGGTGAGGAACTGAGGTCACCTGCCAACCACCGATAAGGAACCATGGCCTCTTGCCAACAGCCATGTGAGTGAGCTCCAGTGGAAGCAGATTCTTCAGCCCCAGTTAGGTCTTCACACAACACGGCCTTGGCCAACATCTTGATGGCAACACCATGAGAGACCCTGAGTCAGAGCCACCGAGCTAAGCTAGTCACAAATTCCTGACCCACAGAAGCTGTGAGATAATAAATATTTGTTGTTTTAAGCTACCAAGTTTTTAGAGTAATTTGTTATATAGCAATAGATGATTAATAAAGCTCCCCACTGCAAATATTTCATCGTGGTGAAAATCTTATTTTATGTGTTATTTATGACCTTTATGTTTACTGTCATTGGAAATAACCAGTCCATGTTCCAAAGGATGAGAACTGATAAAATACATTACCATGTTAGGTTAGACCTCAGCTGCCTGAACTTGACCGAACATGTTCCTAAATAACTTAGTGGATACACTCAAATATCCCTCCACGTGGATCACTTGAGTGGACGAAGAGGAAGTAGGGTCCAAGTTTATCAGTTCTACTTTATTGTCATAGCAGAGTCAAGAGGATATTGTGATGTTTCACCATATGCCTGCAAATCCTTTGACACCTCCCCTGTTGAGAGCAGTGTCTTTCTGTCCCCTTCCATGAAAACTGGGCCAACCTTAGTGATGTGTTTATAACCAGGAGATGGCTCAGCTGACAGCCCCACCTGAAGTCTCAGCCGACAGCCATCATCAACCACCAAACACAAGAGCAAAGATAGCTCCCGGTGACTTTTGCCACCAACCGGCCAGTCACTTCCAACTGTTGGGTTACCCCTCACTTGAGTCTCCCAAACCACGGCCCCAGATATTGTGGAACTGAGTTCCACAAGCATCATAAAGGGGTTGTTTTATGCCACTAAGGTTTGGAGCAGCTCATTAGATAACAGCAGTAATCAAAACAGACATGTGGAAACGAGTTTTATTCATCTTTCAACTTGGTCGAAAACAATCCAACTTGGAGACAAGAAGTAATAAGCCAATTGTGTGTAAGTGATGGCCTTTAGTGGACTTAACCTCAGGGGCAAATGTAAGGTTTAGTAGGAGGGTGGCAACAGGAGAGACCAAGTGGAGAAACACTATGGTTTTTACTCTGTTGCAGTTCTTGTTGCAAATTGCAGTTCTCTGAGGCTAATATTACCAAGCTTGTTAGACAGATGTAGAGAGCTAGAGTGAGCATAAATTTTTTCTTCAAGGCTTTCTCCCCGCTCCTTTAAAAATCTTGCAATTTTGAAAATTTTCAAACACAGAGAAATACATCTAACTATTCCATACTACCACCCAGAACTCATCCAAAGTTAGTGTTTTTGGACACATTCGCTGCAAATCTACTTTTAAATAAGAATTCAGCAGTTGGAAACATTTAGAGCTCCCCACTGACACCCAATTCCAATTTATCCCATCCCAGAGGTAACCACTTTCCTGAAGTTAGTGTTTCTCCCTTGCCTCTGCCTTTTCATTAAGAACAAATAGTTCTGAGAGTTATCTTCTAGGTGCAGTTTTTTGAGAGCCAGTTTCCATGATATGGCCATCAATGTATAAGGTGATTTGGTTAAGACATGAAAGACAGAAATTTGCTTTCTCACTAATGGATTGAAAATCCTAGGATACATGCTCTCCATCTAGTGGTAAAAATGGGATAACCATAGGTGCATGTATGTCTGTGGTAGAAAAACAAACACATATAAAGTTGGGATAGGGCATTCTTCTGGTCTCTGTGAAGAATTCAGGAATGAACAATACCCAGACTCTGGGCCTCAGGATTCACAATTCATAAAATATTTACCATGTGCTCAATAACTATATGAGGAACATGGAGGCTCAGAGAGGCCAAGGAACTCGCTTAAGGTCACACAACTGTTGAGAGGCAGAATGGTGATCCCAACAAGTTCCGAATGCAAAGCCCCATTCTCCAAACTGCAAAGCTTCATAGTACTTTAACACGTTATTTTTATATTAAAACAAATACAGATGTCTTATGAAGCAGAATGCAAATTTTGATGAATTGTAAGGCTTAAAGGGAAGAATCTCCAAATAAACTTGGCCTGTTTCTTGGGTAGGCCTATAACCTCAAATTTAGGAATTTCTGCCTTCAGGGGGCTCTGGAAAAAAGCTTTGAGAGATTGTCCTTATAGGTAGAGCAAAAAGTGATGCAGAGAGGAGAATGGGATACTTGAAAGACATTAGCAGCCACAGTGTTTTTGTTTTTGTTTTTGTTTTTAAAAAAACGGGCACTGACAAATCAGAACACTGAACATAGCATCCAGCCTGCCCATGTCTATGCTTATGTATCCTAGATAAGGGAAAGGGATCAAAGAAGGGAGAGGGTTTAATAAACTACCCCTTGGAAGTTCCTTTAACATGTCCCACACCTGTTCTTCCTCTTCTACTCTCCTGCCCCCATTCATGGCCCAAATTAGAAATCTTGATGTCATCGTCTATTTCATTTCTTTATTGGTCTAAAATCCAATCTTTATTTCTGCTGCTTATCTCATTGGTCCTCTGATCCCACTTGGAAGGAAAGAGAGAGAGAATATGGTGTGCCTGGGGCAGAAACCGAGAAGATATGAGTCCATTAGGAAGAGAATTTCCTGAATGAAAGAACAGGATAGAATTAGCATGGGCATGGTTTGGACAAAGAAGGTGGTCATCACCTAGTGAATGAGAAGGAGAGTCAAGAAGGCAAAGTCAGAGAGATAATCAGCAGTTAGACTGTAGAAGTCATGGAGGGCAGCTGGGAGCCAGGTGGAGAATTTTAGGTAGTAGGGAGTGACAAGATATGATTTGTGTTTTCAAGAGATTCCTCTGGCTGTGACAATGAATTCTAGGATGGCAAGACTGGAAGCAGGCGACAAGGAACTTTTACAATTAGAGAGGAATGAGATGGTACTAGCATGGACAGGAGTGGTGGTAGACATGCAGGCAAGAGAGTAGATGTGGGATATGGTCTGTAAGGAGAGTCCACGTGGAATCCCCTGATATTATCTGGTCCAAAGCCTTCACATCAGAGAGGAGGGAACTGAGATTCAGAGAAGCAATGTCAATTCACCATCTACAAATGGCAGAACCACCAGTCAGACGTGGACTCTTGACTTCCAGCCCAGAACACTTCCCATTGCAGCACACATTTATACATCTTTTTTAATGTGTGTGTGCCTTTACCTCTCTCACAAGAGTATAAATTTCCTGGAAGCAGAAAAGTTGCCTTCTGCTTGAATGATTGATTAATGCAAGTTTTCTTTTGCAAAGACCACTGGCAAGTCCTGTGGTAGAGGAAATGTTGTAAGATGTAAGAACCCTCCCAGGACCACTCAATCCTAGGCACATAGAAGGAGCTCCTTGACATGACTTAAATTAAAAAGAAGTTGAAAAGTATAGAAAGCTTTCACTCTACATAAAGTAATATCTCATTGAGATTTAGGCTCCAGAAGAAGTTCAGAATCTTGCTTGTTAAAAGAAGGGGAAATATTAGAGGAAACTCACATTAGCTCTTTATGGATGATAACAGCTCTTGCATGAATGGTCCCAAGTGACCCTACATTGGAAAGTGTTTGCATAATCTCTTCCCTCCACTCTGACTGAACTCAGGAATGGAATTTACATGGACTTAGCAGAGGGTCCACAGACCCTCTGCTTGACTTGGCAATGAAGACCCTGGTGGAAATGGTGAATGAATGGCAAATAACCCTGGGGAGGCTTTTTTCACTCCCGCCTTCAGAATGGTAAAACAGTAGCTGAGCTGTCATCTCAGAAGATGGTTTTATCCAGAAGGATATGCAGGGCCAGGCAGAACCCCAGGAAAAAAGCAAACCAAGGGCTGATTTCTCATAATTAACTCTGGCTTAGGCTTCAGGCTAAAATAAAGGAACGGGGGAGGGACTCTGAGTTTACATGTTGTCTATTCTAACTCACTAGGATAAAGAAGCAAAGAGAGATGGAGTTATAACCACATATAAAGAGTGCTCACTTAACCCAACCATACCCTGTGTTATCTCATTCAGGAGTCCAAGCTTGACAGGTAACAACTAGGAGGATATACAGGTTCAGTCCAGCTAAGGGAGCCCTCTCCATCTGGCATAGTTGGCAGAATCCAGCACAGCCATCTGGAAAACCTCTAATAAAAGGATGCCACTTGATTCCAGAGAGAATGCCAAACACCTGTGTCTATTCTTAATCACAAAGTCATTTTGCAGAGCTTAGGTACTAATGACGAGTGAATTTATGGGCACTTCCTATACCTTAGAGCTTTCATTCTTTTTCTCGGGACCACAGCATTGGTGAAGGCCCTTCTCAGGCCAGATCTGTTTCCTGTGCTCTTAGCTTCTCATTTGTGTCTTTCTCCCTCCCTCCCTGGCATCTGGTGCCTTCTTGCTGCAAATAGGGTTTCTGGAGCTCCCTGACCAGATTTGTCCACCAAATTATGTCCAGTGTCCCAGATTATTCCTTTATTCTCCATTGATTCCATTAATCCTCCCACTGATCTCCCAGAACACTGATCTCTTGCATCTGTTTGGTGGAAAACAATGTGGCTAAACTTAATTGTGCTGCAGGGTAGATGACTTAATGTGTAAACTTATACATCCTTCAAGTGGATAGATCTTCGTGGTAGAATATTAGAGGAACAAGGGCCACGCCCTAGCACTTCTAAAATGATCATGTGCGTTTTTTCATTGCCTTGTCACAATTTATAATTATATAACTGCCCAATTAATTGATTCATTTCTTTCTTTCAATTAAATGACAAGCTTGAAGGGCAAGGCCCATCTCTATGTACATTCCTCAGCCTAAAACACCAGGACTGATGCAAAAGAGGAGACGAACCAACAGCTGTGCAAATGAATGAACGCACAAATGAAGTATTTGTGAGACGAGCCTTTTTCATATATGTTCCCAAGTGCAAAAAAAAAAAAAAAAAAAAAAAAAGTTAATGGTGACGCAGGCTCAAGAAAATGGAAAGATCCTTGTAGAGAGCTGAACAATTTCTAGTGCTTTATTTAAAAATATAGCACAAATTTCTTTAAGTAAAAAAAAAAAAAAAAAAAAAAAAAGGAAGACTAGAACTCACTGAGGCTGATAGATTTCAAAGAAGTGAGTCCCAATTAGTTAACTTGTAGGACACCATCCTTCAGATCAGAAAATGAATCTATGCCCTCCTTTCCTTCCTTTGTCCCCTCTGCTCGGATGAGATGAAGGATTTGGAAACAGAAAAGCCAGCCTGAGCACTGTGTTTTCAGCTCTCCGGCTGAACTCTGGGTCCCCTGTCCTTCTCATTCCCAGCTCCAGCCCATGTGGACCCTCCTTTTCTAACCATTCCATGCTCCTTCTTTGGCTTTCTCAGTGATGAGATACAGGAATAGGAAGCTGGATGTGAAATTTGTCAGTTTCACACAAGGCTCAGCCTGTGCTGGAGAAGAGTCCTTGTTCTGCCTGAGTTTTTATGAAAATGGGATAAAATAAGTACAAGTGCCAAGTGCCTTGTAGGTACTCAAAACGTGCAGGGTATTTTTTTTTTCCTCCTTCCTTCTTAAAACACTTGTGAACCACAGCTGGCCAGCAAGGATCTACCTTTATCTTTGGGCCTAAAAGGGAGGCTAAAATGTTTGTAATTCATTACAGTGGAGGGCAGTGAACTGGAGTTAGAAATGTGTATATGTGACAGGGAGCTAAGAAACTCTAAGTGGCAATAGCCTATAATTCCCTAGATGGAGGGCTTCTTCAAGAGGGTGATTTATCTTTAAAGCAGCACCCAGGTGCCTTTTTTATATTCCCACCGTTGCTATGGAAATCACCCCTGTAAGAACACATGCAAACATAAGAATATATTGCCAGATGCACGAATGGGGGGTGCATGCAAGTGGCAGGCATGTTGGTGCTTGTCAGTCTCCAGGTTTGGACCCGAAGAAAGAGATGTAGAACGAAGTGGAGAACAGTGCTGTGAGGCAGCCCCACCGCAGCTATTTCCATGCCTAATAGAGCCCAAGACCTCCTGGGATCTCTGAGTGTTCACTCTACAACCTAGGGTGACCATTATGTCATTATGTCTGTTGTCTCGGCATTCCTGTTAATAGCATCTCCTTTCACTGGCAAAATCATCCTGGCTTAGTTGATAACCCACATAGTCCCACCATCACCACAGAGCCTAATTTGCTCCATAAAGCGGGAGAAGCATTGCTGAAGTGATGCCGTGAGATCTATGATTATATTTTATGTACAAGACTTAGGTCATGTATAAAGCTACTTTCAGGGTTCAAGCCATCTTTTCCTTTCTGTGCACTTTGACCACATCTATCACAGCTCCACTTGAGTGGCTTAAAAAAGAAACGTTGTCTATCACTATCTCACAAGGAAAGAATCAAGTTGTGCTGAGCTCTCGATACTGTCGTGACTGGATAAGTCAGTTAGGCTTACCCACCAGCAGAGCAACTGGATCTTTTATGTAAGCCTTCCAGATGATGTATTTCAGATCTGCGCCACAAGAGGAAAACAAGTTACCGCCTATCCTGAACATTTTGGAGATGCACCATTCATGGTTTCCAGCTGTGAGCAACTTAAAGAAAAAAGGGCATTGGGTACCTTACGGAATCTTCAGGGAAGGCTGGAGAACCAAGCTGAGAAAGTGAGCAGGCACAAAGTAGAACTAGGCAGCCAGTTCTCAGCCAAGATCAGTGGCACAGAAGTTGTCCAACACGGACACTGCTGCTGGACTGCCAGACACTGGACCCCCCTGGAGGCACCAAAGCCCTGGCTAAGCCCACAGCTTGGATGTTGCTGCTGTCTTTGCTGCCAGTGCCAGAAGGTACTATCTGTGATCCCTTCTTCTTTGCCTAATTAGCTTCTGGTGCTAAGTCCCAGATGTATGTATCTGATAGCCCATGCCTAGTTCACATGCTTATGCTCTAGCTGCAAGAGAAGCTGGAAGACTATTAGTTCTTTTTAGATTCTATAGGAGGAGGTGAGTTCTGTCTCTCACCAATTTCATGAACATAGGATGGAAATTCAAATGTTTTGTAGCCAAAAAAAAAAAAAAAAGTCTGCCACATAAGGAGATGGTGAGTATTAAATCTGGAATTGTCAAGAGCTTCTATAGATAACCTTTAGAAATAAGATCCCTAAAAGTCTCTTGAAATCAAGGTCAAGTGTTTCAAATGAGGAGTTCCCACCATGGTGCAGGGGAAATTAATCCAACTAGTATCCATGAGGATGTGGGTTTGATCCCTGGCCTTGCTCAGTGGGTCAGGGATCTGGTGTTGTGGTGAGCTGTGGTATAGGTTGCAGACACACCTCAGATCATGCGTTGCTGTGGCTGTGGTGTAGGCCAGCAGCTGTAGCTCTGATTCGACCCCTAGTCTGGGAACTTCCATATGCCATGGGTGGGTCCCTATAAAGAAAAAAAAATCATCAAATGTTTCAAATGAGGCCTTAAAGCAGGGGTCACATGGATCTTTAAAAAGAGGAGATAATTTTACATTTTTCAGTGGTTTGGGATGAAGCTAACAGAGGAAAAGGGAAGAAGAAAGACGTGAAGCTGATTAAAAATTCTTAGGGGCAGGGGGAGTTCATAGTTCTGGGTGCAGGAGGGGGCATCATAGCCAGATTTTGTGCTATCACCTTCTAGAAATCCCAAGCTAACACAGAGAAGGGGTGGGGGTGCTACAGTAGAAGAACAGGAAGCTATTGAGCCAGGAGACACAGAATTCTGACCACAGGGAGAAGGTAAAGAAGTGACCTACAGCAGGAGAGAGGAATGCCATGGTCAACTTTGGGCCACAGGGAGTGGTGTCCTCAAGAAATCTTGAACACCTGGGTGCTGCATATAGCAGGTTGTGACTCAGAGGCCTCCTTGAGGAAAGAGAGGACAAATGGATGATTTGAAGCAAAGCAAAACAAAACAAAACCAAAAAACCAACCAACCCAACCAAACAGGAAGGCACATCTAATTGTGGGACAGGCCAGCTGTCAGGATGTGAAAATTTGCCAGTGTGTCATTTTGACTGCAAATGATAGAAACCCATTGCTTATTAACTTAGGCAAAAGAGAATTTATTGAAAGGATAAGGGGCTGCCTCATATAACTGCCAACATTAAGGGGAAGGGGCAATTGGGCCCCAAGGATCAAATGTCTCTTTGTCTGTCTCTCTCTCTGTCTCTCATCTCTGCCTCCCTCTGAAGAGAGAAGCCATCACTGCCTTGAACGGTAGAGCAGCATCTTCGGGTTGGTGGCAGCAAGACTGCTCACTAGATTAAAGGTCCTGCCTTGTGGCTTCTGCCTCCAAAGGACAGATGGCCATCTTCTTTTAGTTCCGGTTCTACAGACATAGTCTAATGAGCTGGCCCACCCAGTTTAGGCATCCCAGTTCAAATTTATGACAAGTTTAAGGGACAATTGCTAGTTGTGAGCTAACTGCTAACATTTTAACCTACCTCTGGGGTAACTGATTGTGGATAGGAAGGCAGGGTCGGATGCATCCATCTCGGGCTCATTTATCCCTGTCAGCTATGCAAAGGAAGAGCATCATCCAGCACAGACATGACTCCTTGGGTCCCATCCCCATGAGTCAGGGCCGTTCTAAGAGAAGAAGAATCACTGTGAGCCCCAGTTGGTTCTGCTACACCTATGAATCTGGAGGGAAATTTGAGCTCAGGGCCTTTTCCTGGGAGGAGACAATAACCTGCTATGCTGTCCCCATTGAGAAGGGAGCAGACTTGAAAGAAAGACATGGCTGTGAGCATCTCAAGGGCCAGGACAATGTCAGCTTCAGGTATGTCACAGGGTCCCTGTGGGTGCTCAGTGATGGTAGGATTGAAGGGAACTTGCCACCCCCCCCCCAAATCCAGTGAAGTTCAGGCAACTACCCATTGTATGCACCTTACAATGGGAGGAGCTGAGGCTTAAGGGGGATCTGGGGCAGGGATAACATGCTTCAAGTGCACTAAGAGTGTGGGAGTCACGATGCTGGCCAGGTTCTCATTCCACACCCAACTTAGTACCCCAGGTTTCCCCACCACCCTCCATGACGTGGCAGCTGTCAGACTGGATCCACAAGGGGCCACTAGGAATTGGCAAAACACAAAGTGATTTTATATTTCCTGCCAACTGCTTACTCCTAATGTACCTAAGGCCACATGGTTCGCATTTGAAACACAAAAGATGGAGAACAGACCCTTGGCTGCCCAAGGGGTAGGGTGTGGGGGAGGGATAAATTGGGAGTTTGGGGTTAGCAGATGCAAACTCCTATATATAAAACAAACAAGGTCCTACTGTATAGCACAGGGAACTATAGTCAACATCCTTTAATCAGCCGTAATGGAAAAGAATATGAAAAATAATATGTATGTATAACTGAATCACTTTGCTGTGCAGCAGAAATTGAAAGATCATAAATAACTATACTTCAGTAAAAAATTTTTAAAGATTAATTTTTTTTTTTTTTTAAGAAAAGAAAGAAAAAGACTGACTAGCCAGTCTGTATTTATGTTCCACGCAACTGACCTGAGAGAGTCTTGATGGAACTGACTTAATCACACTGTTGTTCTGTTATCTTACAGAGTCACAATTTGTAGTTTGGAAAAAAGTCAGTGTGCATTTTCCTGATCTGATGATATCTGATGTCAGCTCTCTCTCCTAGCCTGCCCTGGCTCTGCGGAACCCAAACCCTAAAGAAAAGAGCTATGCAAAAAAAAAAAAAAAAAAAGGAAAAAAAAAGGAGTTCCCGTCGTGGCGCAGTGGTTAACGAATCCGACTAGGAACCATGAGGTTGCGGGTTCAGTCCCTGCCCTTGCTCAGTGGGTTAAGGATCCGGCGTTGCCGTGAGCTGTGGTGTAGGTTGCAGACGCGGCTCGGATCCTGCGTTGCTGTGGCTCTGGCATAGGCCGGGGGCTACAGCTCCGATTCAACCCCTAGCCTGGGAACCTCCATATGCCGCGGGAGCAGCCCAAGAAATAGCAACAATAACAACAACAACAACAACAACAAGACAAAAAGACAAAAGACCAAAAAAAAAAAAAAAAAAAAAAAGAGCTATGCTATTACATTTGTAGTTCTCAGGGCTGCTAGAATTTTCACAGTGACTTTCTCAATAGAACTGGTAGGGAGTTTCTTGGTAGCCCAGGAGTTGAAGGATCCATCGTTGTCACTGCTGTGGCTTGGGTCACTGCTATGGTGCAGGTTCGATCCCTGGACCGGGAACTTCTGCATTCCAC
Organism: Sus scrofa; assembly: GCF_054392235.1. NCBI lineage: Eukaryota > Metazoa > Chordata > Mammalia > Artiodactyla > Suidae > Sus > Sus scrofa. The sequence continues at coordinate 124,914,183 of NC_139396.1, read as the reverse complement.
AGGCTTGGCCAAAAAAACAAAAAATAAAAACAAACAAACAAACAGAAGTGGATAATTGGAGGACAGGTAGAAGCTCCTGGAAAACTCTAGTGCAGTTTATCCTTCACTGCTCATGGGAGTCGGGATTGCCATCCACCTCCTGAGTTACATGGGCTTCCAAATATTTTATATGAAATGTCATTTTAGGGAATCAATTATATGTCCCTTCCAGGTCTCTCTCTATAATGAGTCATGGTCTTCTGTGGTAAAATAAAGCTACATAAGTAGATTCAATTGTCATCTGCTGTTTGAAAATATCTCAGGTTTATCCTTGGCTAGTTCTACTCCTACTCAAGTTTCTGACTTTTGGACACATTCTTGTTTTAAGAAATTATGGCTCTGTCCTTTAAGGGATATATGTCAACGTATCAATGGCCTCGTCACATTCTTTGCTAATACCGACGTCATCAGAATTTAAAAAGGCCAAGGAAGAAATTGCGTTTGGAAACGAATGCCATGGGAACAGTAAGGCAGAGAGCCAGAACCTCCTGATGAAGAGGAGGAAAGCAGAGCTCTGGTGGAGAGCGTTTAAATCCCCTTTGCAGTTCTGATCCTCTTCCCCACTTTTCCAGCCTCCACAGACGACTAGAACAAAGGTGGCGTCATATCCCCGGGCATGCTACCTGCCACCACACTTTCAGCGTAAGCACCAAGCGCTCATGCTTCCTGTCCCCACTCTGACAAAGCAGGCATCTTAGAATCATATTCTCGCCACCAACTTCCCATGCGGGTGAGAGAAAATCAGATTACACACAAAAATCTAAACATCATGCTTCCCCCGTTGGTTTCCTGGAACCCGGTGTCCCATTCAGGCTTAGAGATTTCCTGTTTGGCAAGCAAATGCATTGGCCACCTCAGAGGCTGTATTTTTAAATGTATTTTTAGCCAGATATGAGCAATATATATTCAGTGTGTCAGTCCCTGTATCTGAGTGCCTTTCACGTATTTGTCTTTGGGATTTCTCTTTCACGTGAGCAACAATGGTTAATGTTAGGAAGCTATTCGTATTGGACATTTTTACATCAGGAGCAGCACAGAAATGTCTCTGGGAGCCCCACATTTCAGAACAGTGAGCAGCAGCAGCATGTAGAAAAGTATCCAAGATGCTATTTCATTTCCATGGCAGCCAGCACCCAGACGCCAAAGCTTTATAGATTAAAATCAATGCCTGAATTGCATTCAGAAAGCCTGAATTGCCTGTCAGACTTCAGGACCACAGCGCAATGTGATAAATGAGGTGTAGAGCCTCATCCGGGCGAGGGAGTGCGAGCCGCCTTAGCCGAGCACTTCTGTCTCTTTTTCCGAGCAAATACCAAGTGGAATGAATTACTGGGAAACAGCAACTGAATGTCAAGAATTTGAGATGCGGGGGTTATAATTTACTAATTACTGGGAAAAGATGAACACAAAGTCAATGTGTGAAAGAATGCGGTAGGGGGAAGGGTGGAGCAGGGGAGACAAAGAAAGCAAGCTATGCAGGAGCCTCTTATTTTCTGTTCTGGGGAAAAGAGATGGGTTTTGGAGGCATGGATACCTGGTTCAACTCTGGGCTCAGTCATTGCTAGTCTGGGCCATAAATTGCAACGGGGGCTAAATGAGATACATATACAAACACCTAATCTAGTGCCCAACACATAGTAGGCAACAAATAAATGTTCTAGCTCCCTCTCCCCAGCCCCCATCCTATTCCTTTCTTATTTAGTACAGGAAACGCAGCACTAAGACATAACTAACTGATTTTGCTCAATGATCCAGTATTAGTGAGACTCACTGCCTCCCATAGCAGAGCATCAACATTTTTTAAAGAGAGCAAAGCAAGAATGGAAGGATGGAGCATTGAGAAAGTCACAGAGAAGCCGCCACAAAGACTGGGTTCACTATAAAAGTGCACAGATAACATACGTTTTGATGCTACCCTCTGCTCATTGGTGTAGATCTGTCCAACAGCAAAAATAACAACAGCATTCTCCAATATCCTTGCTCTATTCTGTGATACAAATGCATTCTCTCAGCCCAGGGGGAGCTGGGCATGGCAGTCCATCACCCCGGGGCTCCTAACAAGGCTGCAGCTTCCAGCAGCCAAGATAGAGACCCCTGGGGGTCTCTTGGCCACGAGAGATATGAAGGATACTGTCTGGAGAGGAACGATGGTGTAACTGAGCAAGACCCAGAATAGGAGCCAAGAGATAAAGATGCTTTTCCTGGCTCATCCACCACCAAATTGTGGAAAATGATGGGCTCAGACCAGAGCATCATTTCCCAAATGATTTTCACTAGTTCTCTAAGAGACAGTGGTGGAAATAGCTTCTTTTTCTCCAATATCCACTGCCCTCTTCTGGGTAACAGTACCCTTCATTTTTAGGAACTATTATGGCTGCTCAGAATAGAGACCGCATTTCCCAGCCTTTTGTGTGGCTTCTTTGCCATGTGATGAAGTTCCGGCCAATGAGATGAAAACACAGGTAGTATGTGCAACTACTTGGAAGTGTCATTGGAAAGGAGAGTGTGTGTGACCTTCTCATTGCCTTGGACCTTGATGTGGAAGCCACATGCTGAGGGAGGTGGAACAACACAATAGAAGGAACCTGGGGGGAGTTCCCATCCTGGCTCAGTGGTAATGAATCTGATTAGTATCCATGAGGATGTGGGTTCACTCTCTGGCCTCGCTCAGTGGGTTAAGGATGTGGTATTGCTGTGAGCTATGGTGTAGATTGGCAGCTGCAGCTCCAATCTGACCCCTAGCCTGGGAACTTTCACATGCCGCAGGTGTGGCTGTAAGAAGAAAAAAAAAGAAGAAGAAGGGGCCTGAGATTCTGAAGTTTGTTGTGAGCCATGCCAACCCTACACAGACTGTGTAGATTTCTTTTACATGGAAGGCAAAAAGTCACTGTTAGTTTGAGTTTTTGATCATTAGAAATTGAATGTAATCTAACTAATAGAGGTATTAATAGATGTTTTACTAAATAGAGCTCCTGGGGCAAACAAATTCGGGAAATTCTGTACATCACAGATCCTCCTTAAAGATCTGCAAGGCACCCTGGCACAGGAGGTCCTCTGTAAAGAACCATAACATCTCTTATGAACTTTCCCCCATGAAGCTAGTGTTCCATAGATCCTTGCAACACAGACTGTGGTCTGTGGGTCAGCAGCACCAGCAGCACCCAGGAGCTTGCTGGAAATGCGGAACTGCAGACAACCTTGGACCTACTGAGGCAGAATCTGCTTTTTTAACAAGATCTTCAGGCGATTTTTCTGTACATTAAAGTTTGAGGGGCACTGATTCTGATGATGGAATGGAACATGGTGTCATGCGATCCTAGATTCTGGAACACAAGTAGCCATATACTGTTGGTGGGGGGTATCATCTGGAGCGGCAGGAGCAATTGAACAAACCTGGGTCATCCCCACAGCCACAAACTGGTCCTGAGCTCTGCAGGCCTAAGGCTGCCACCCTCAACTCCCTGAATCCTCTGGATAACTTCAGCTCTAAGCTTTGAGTCACCTTCAGGGCCAAGACTTGTTGGCTGACACTGACTGAGCCAAGACTCTGCAGCAGACATCCTGTTCCCCTGCTCACTGCTGGCTCTGCTCCGGTAGGGACTGCTGGGCTGGAGCTGGTCTCTGCTGGGGTGGTCCCTGTGGCCACACACACCTCTGCGGTCTCCCTCTGCTCCTTGCACGTGGATCCATGGCAGAGGGGAGAAGGGGCTTCCAGGAGACCCAGTACTACCTGCCAGGGCCTCCAGGAACAGCTTGGGCAGGAGCCTCTGTCAGTCCTTTTCAATCACACCCAAGTTCCCACGTAGGCACCTAGTCTGGCCATCAAAACACCAGTTGAATTAGGTGATGGTATTCATGAAACAGTAACCAGTTGAATCAATCTCATTGATTTTCCATTTTATGGTTTATCTGGTAATGGTATGTTATTTATTTGTTTATTTATTTGGCCATGCCCACGGCATGCAGAAGTTCCTGGGCCAGGGACCAAACCTGTGTCACAGCAGTGACCGGAGCTACTGCAGTGACAAGGAGATCCTTAACCCTCTGTGCAACAAGGGAACTCCTGGCAATAGTATGTTAGAGACTGTGCCAGACAGTGGGAAACACCCTATTCTCTGGAGCCAGACCTTCTGGGTTTGGATCCAAGTTACCACGTGCTGGCTGCACAATGTAGGTCAAACTACTTAATCGTAACCTCTCCAGGCCTCAGTCTCCTCATCTGTAAAATGGGGATAAAAATGGTATTTACGGAGTTCCTGTCGTGGAGCAGTGGTTAACGAATCTGACTAGGAACCATGAGGTTGCAGGTTCGGTCCCTGCCCTTGCTCAGTGGGTTAACGATCCAGCGTTGCCGTGAGCTGTGGTGTAGGCTGCAGACGCAGCTCGGATGCCGCGTTGCTGTGGCTCTGGTGTAGGCCGGTGGCTACAGCTCCAATTCGACCCCTAGCCTGGGAACCTCCATATGCCGCGGGAGTGGCCCAAAGAAATAGCAAAAAGACAAAAAAAAAAAAAAATGGTATTTACTTCCCAGATTTGTTATGAGGATTCCATAAGGAATGCTTGCGAAGCATGTAGACTTGTTCCTGGCACATAAGAAGCACCATAAAAAAATAAAAATACCTATGTATACGTAATTTGTTATTACCATTGTACTATAATTTGGGGGATTAAAATCTAAATCATAATAAAAGATTTAAAAATGAGGAAGGAGGTCTTGGATTGTATATATGTACTGCATTGTATGAGTTGACATGAAGTTTTTCAGCCGTGGTTCTTACATGAGATATTAGCTAAACAAATGACTGTCAGTTTCATTGAGGTAGAGCAGGCAATTTGAGCAAGTGCATATTTAATAAACGTCCATTGACTGTCAAGGTGGAAGGTCCCTGCTCTGTGATTCAGTAGAAGAAGACATTTGCCCAAGTATCTTCATTCAAAGACAAGTGTTGAAAATACTATAATGTGCTCTATGAAAGCGGAAAAGCACATGATTAATAATAACAACCACAACCTGTGCCAGAAATTCTATATGAACTTTAACATACATCATTTGTTTTTTAGGGCCACACCTGTGGCATATGGAGGTACTCAGGCTAGGGGTCGAATCGGAGCTGCAGCCTCCAGCCTACACCACAGCCACAGCAACGTGGGCTCCAAGCTGAATCTGTGACCTACACTACAACTCACGGCAACATCTGATCTTTAACCCACTGAGTAAGGCCAGGGATTGAAACTGCATCCTCATGGATACTAGTCAGGTGTGTTACTGCTGAGTCACAAAAGGAACTCCATCATACATTATGATCTGATATTCAAAACAGCCTATGATGGTAGTGTAAATCATTCCCCATTTTACACACTAGTGGGTGGAGCTTCAAAGATATTAAGTAAATTGCCAAGTCCCTATACCTGATTAGTGAAGGACTGGGACTCAAACCAAGCCTAACACCAGACTCCTGGCTTTTTCTATCACACTAGACTGACTGCAAAGAATAACAAATGCTTCCCAGAGAAGGCGACCTTTCCACTGGGCTTGAGAAGATGAGTCAAGTTTGCAGGCAGAGTTGGGGATGAGAGCCAGGGGGCTGTGGGGAGCTGAAAAGCCTGGCCCAGCACCAAGGTGGAGAGGCTGGCAGGAGAGGAGACCAGGGCTGGGAGAGGGAAAAGACCCATGAGACAGAAAGATGGGAAAGTTGACAGGGTGACATGGCGGTGGATGCTGTGGCAGAGAGGAAGGAACTTGGACTTCATTCCACAGACCAGTGTTAACCACTCAGACGTCTTCAGGGGTGTCAACAAGGAGGAAGGAGCGTTTGTGGGAGATGGGGCTCCACAGGGCAGAGCCTGAGGTAAGAGGGAAGCTAAGCATTCAGAGGAGTGAGTGCATGGCTCCATTTAAAAGGTATTCAGGAGCTCCCATTGTGGCTCAGTGGTTAATGAATCCGACTAGGAACCATGAGGTTGCAGGCTCGATCCCTGGCCTTGCTCAGTGGGTTAAGGATCCCGTGTTGCTGCGGCTGTGGTGTAGGCGGGGGGCTACAGCTCCGATTAGACCCCTAGCCTGGGAACCTCCATATACTGCAGGAAGCAGCCCTAGAAAAGGCAAAAGACAAATAAATTAATTAATTAAATGTATTCAAAATCTAAAAATACAAACCAAAAAAAAAAAAAAAAAAAATCACCCACTGTCCTTGCAAAGCCAAGTCTTCAGTGAGCCTGGTCCTCCAATGACCAGCTTGCAAATGCCATTGTGTCGTGGCATCCCAAGGAAAAAGGGACACCAAGTTGTAGGCAAAGAGACCAACTGCAGGTTCTGTGTGGAGGATAACGAGGGTCAGAGCAAAGACACTGGAAGGGGGACAGGAGGCAATGTTAATACATTTTTAAATGCTCTTGTAGATTCCTAAACAGCTGGATTTACAATCTGGCCATATCTCTTCTCCATGCTCACTTGCAGTGGGGGAAAGAGACACATTCACTAAGCTTTCTCCCTAGGTCTGCTTTTGAAGCTTCTAAAATTCAAATGGATGGAATTACTTTCTGTAATTCTTGTGATTTAACTGCAGGCAGCCTCCCAGCCCGTGAGGGTGTGGGGGGTGGGGGAGAGACGAGAGGATGGTTAAATAAAAACAGTTCTATTTTTGGCAGGCTTTAATGACAACCTCGTCTTCGAAATTATTTTTCATGTAGTGCCTTTTCTGCTCGGTGTCATTGAAAGTGTTTTTCATTTCAAAGAGAGGCCGTGGCATGGGCCACACGTTAATCAATGAGATTCTGGCATGCTTTGCTACGAATGTGGCTCGTTATTTATATTTACCACTGACAGAGATGAGTTCTTAAGCTCAGGCAATATTATCATTCATGCCTGGTTAATAAAGGAAAAAACAAATGCCGTAGGAAATTCATCCCGATGTTGGAAGGAGGGAGGGAGAAAGAGGGACCTATTTTAGGTCTCTGGGATATTTCATTGTCCCCCAGGCCTTCCCTGTGAGTCACAGGACGGAAATCTGAGGCAGAGAAGGCAGAATAGCATAGTCGTCTGGACTAAAAAATAAGTTTTGGCTGCAAGGGTGGATAATGGTATTTATGTATTCCTTGCTTGCGGGTTTCTGCAATGCTTTCTCTTATGTATGCACAGGATGCAGCAGGCAATGCCAGCGTTTTTGTTCCTCTGAATTCCTGTCGTTGGACACTGCCAGGATTTAGGGTGGGGTCAGCCCGGGGCCATTTTAGCCCCAATAAAGGTCTGTTTTATTAAAGGCCTGCTTGTCCCTTGCCTGTTTACTGCGGCCTAATACAACACTTTCTTTATCTCTGTTTGGCGCTGCCCCAAAGAAAGCAGAGAGGCTTGCTGCTGCCGGGATTCTCGTTTCTATCTCCAGTCTGGTGTTCTGGGGGCTCAGGGGCTTAAAGTGGGGAAAGGCTAGAGCACGGGATTAAATTTATGATTGCATTTTGTGGAGTCCAGACTCCAATTTAAAGCAACACTATGATGATGCTTCTGATCCACCCTGTTGGGCTGTTTCTCCCACATCGTTTGGATGAAGAACTCGGCTGTGTCATTCACAGGCTCTCCTCCCTGCTCCAGATGACGGGACCCGCCGGTGGGAGAACTTCAGACTTGAGGACTGTGACCATGATGGGGGTGGGGATGGGGGGGTTCCCTGGGAAAATTAGCAGGTAACTTGGGGAGGCAAGTTCTGATTCTACCAGAATTATGACCATGTTCTCACTAGCTTATCTGGTCTTGACCATCACTAAGCTGATACACTGGATCACCTGCAAGCAGGGCCAGTTCCCTGAGCAGGTGATTACAGAGGGCTCCAGGCTGCAAAGTGTCCCGAGCTTGGCTTAATGTTTTGCTGTCCCTGACTTGAAATCTCATAATACTTTTTAAACCAGGGCGTCCACATTTTCATGGGCAATGGTAAGACTGGATCTTTGAGTATTCCTCAGGAAGACAACCAATGGTGGAGGGAACCCTTCTTTGAGGCTCCCCAGTGCTATTCCAATTTTCAGGGGACTGAAGGAAGCATAAGAGGCAGTGACAAGCATGAATGCTTGTGAAATCCTGAGATCTGTTCACAGCGGAGGAGCTGGGCTCATCGATTCGTAGAAAGGCGAAGTGTGACATGGCCTTGAAGTGACTGCCCCAGCAGAGCTCAGATATTCAGAGCAGAGGTGATTGGCAGTGGCAGATGCAGCTGCGAGGTCAAGGAGGGGGAGCAGAAAGAGGCTTTTGAATATGTCCTTGAAGAGGTAACTGGAGCCTTGGAGAAGCCGTAGAAGAGAAGGGTGAAAGCCGGCTGGCACTGAGAGAATTCCAAAAGTAGAATTGGAAAGAGCAAGAGAGAGAACACGCTGGGGAGACTTCAGAGTGGAGGAGAGCTGGTGAGGGCTGGAGATCTGCGAATGGGTGAATCACACCGGTCTGAAGGTCCGGGAGAAGGCTGCTGAGGGCAGAGGGGAGGAGTGAGGGGGCGGGGAGGGAGGGACATGGTCTGGAGAACTGGCATCGCAAAGGGGAGGGTGGAAGAGGGCATGGATATTTGTAGAGGATCCAGCACCACCGTCACCACCCCAACGGGTAAGACCTGAGCCGGGAAGGAGTGACGTAGAAGGGGGGTGGTAAGCAATGCTCTGAAACCTGGTGGGTATGCCTACAGCAGAAACACTGTCTGGCACGTGTTCCTAAGGCATCGTTCGATCCCGCTCTGGACCTTCACTATCAGCAAGCATCCCTCAGGGCTCTGGGGTGGGAGGGCAGAAATCAGCATCCTGTGCTAATGTTCCCAGGTGATCTTGATGGTACCAAACATTTGAAAATCGGGAGGAGGGAGGAATACAGCTGTGTGGGGGCAGCTAAGGCAGATTCTGGAGGTTCGACTGTGGTACAGAGGGGCAGAGGTTGGGTCGGAAAGGGAGGGCTGTGGGCACAAGTGGCCCAGGTCCTCAAGTGTGGATGACGACCCGAGATGAGTGCAGTGCACAGCTGGCACCAAAGGAAGTCCTGCCAGCAAAGTCCCCACAAGGGCCTCTTGCCGGCCAAGTTCCTGCTACCCCGGGTCTCACTGGGAATAACTGTCTCCTGCAATCACCAGCAAGGAGAAAGAATTTCCAATGAAGATTATGTTCCTGAAAACTGTTCTCCGGTCTACGTCGTTTTTGTTTAGAGGAAGCCAGTTGGTAGTGGGAGTCCAAATAAACCTCCTTGATGGGGGTTTAGTGTGAAAGGGAAGACAGAGAGAGCTGGATTTACAGAGCATGCCCAGCACTGCCTCAGCACCCAAGACCAGCACCATCATCTGGTTCCTTCTTCTTCTGTAGCCCCACACCTTATTCAAGTTCTTCTCACCTAAACAGCCTTGGCTTAGGCAAAATTCCTTACTGTTCTGGGTCCAGACTTTCAGTCCTGGAAAAGTTTTTTTTTTTTTTTTTTTTTTTTTTTTTTTTTAGGGCCACATCCACAGCATATGGAAGTTCCCAGGCTAGGAGTCAAATCAGACCTGGAGCTGCCCACCTACACCACAGCTCACAGCAATGCCAGATCCTTAACCCACTGAGCGAGGCTAAGGATCAAACCCGCCTCCTCATGGATATAGGTCAGGCTCATGACTGCTGCACCACAAAGGAAACTTTCTAAACATTTTTTTTTTTTTAATGGCCACACCTGTGGTATATGGAACTTCCCAAACTAGGGGTTGAATAAAAGCTGTGAGCCATAGCCACAGCAACACTAGATCCAAGCTGCATCTGCAACCTATGCTGCAGCTTGGGGCAACTCCAGATTCTCTCTCTCTCTTTTTTTTTTTTTTTTTGTCTTTTTGCCATTTTCTTGGGTTGCTCTCACAGCATATGGAGGTTCCCAGGGTAGGGGTCAAATCAGAGCTGTAGCCGCTGGCCTACACCAGAGCCACAGCAATGCGGGATCCGAGCTGCATCTGCAACCTACACCATAGCTCACGGCAACGCTGGATCCTTAACCCACTGAGCAAGGCCAGGGATCAAACCCACAACCTCATGGTTCCTAGTCGGATTCCTTAACCACTGAGCCACGACAGGAACTCCTGAACTCCAGATTCTTAACCCACTGAGTGAGGCCAGAGATGGAACCTGTATCCTCATGGATAGTAGTCAGGTTCTTAACCCACTGAGCCACAATGGGAACTCCCAATCCTGGATAAAGTCGAACTCTCCTTAGGCTATAGATTCTCCCAGGATGAATAAGCTGAAAGGATATATTCTTGGTTCTTATATTCAGCCTCTTACTCAGTTTCCCTCACTGCCAGCTTCCTCTTCTCTTTACAATTTTCTTATAAATCCTCATTAATTCCTGACTGATGTCTCACTAATCTACTTGATGATTCCTTCTAGGGAGATTAGTTTCGCCTCTCAGCTGTCTGATCCCTAACAAATTTCTTTTAAAAAAAAATTTTTTTTATTTTTTCCATTATAGTTGGTTTACAGTGTTCTGTCAATTTTCTGCTGTACAGCAAAGTGACCTAGTCACACATATATATATACACATTCTTTTTTCTCACATTATCCTCCATCATGCTCCATCATAAGTGACTAGATATAGTTCCCTGTGCTATACAGCAGGATCTCATTGTTTATCCATTCCAAAGGCAATAGTTTGCACCTATTAACCCCAGATTCCCAGGCCATCCCACTCCCTCCCCCTCCCCCTTGGCAACCACAAGTCTGTTCTCCAAGTCCATGATTTTCTTTTCTGTGGAAAGGTTCATTTGTGCCATATATTAGATTCCAGATATAAGTGATACATTGTGGTATTTTTCTTTCTCTTTCTGACTTCACTTAGTATGAACGATTCTTGTTCCATCCACATTGCTGCTAATGGCATTATTTTGTTCTTTTTTGTGGCCGAGTAGTATTCCATTGTGTATATATACCACATCCTCTTAATCCATTCATCTGTCTATGGACATTTAGGTTGTTTCCATGTCTTGGCTGTTGTGAATATTGCTGCAATGAACATATGTCTTTTTCAAGGAAAGTTTTGTCTGGATATATGCCCAAGAGTGGGATCTCTGGGTCATATATTTAGTTTTCTGAAGTATCTCCATGCTGTTTTCCATAATGGTTGTACCAATTTACATTCCCGTGATCCCTAAAAAACTTCTTGATGCAAAAACCACCTCACTGTCCCTGAATGTTTTCGACAGCACTTCCTCAGACTTTAATATGCAGACAGACCACCTGGGAATGCAAATGCTGATTTAGTGGGTCTGGGTGGGACCTGAGAGTCTGCCTTTTCCTTCCTTCCTTCCTTCCTTCCTTCCTTTCTTTCTTTGCTTTTCAGGGCAGCACTTGCAGCATATAGAGATTCCCAGGCTAGGGGTCGAATCAGAGCTGCAGCTGTCCACCTATGGCCACAGCCACAGCCACTCAGGATCCAAGCCACATCTGCAATCTACACTGCAGCTTATAGCAATGCTGGATCCTTAACCTACTGAGCAAGGCCAGGGATCCAACCGGCATCCTCATGGATAGAAGTCACATTCGTTAACCACTGAGCCGCAACAGGAACTCCAAAGAGTCTGCTTTTCTAACAAGCTCTAGGGTAATGCTGCTACTGCTGGTCCACAGACCATTCTCTGAGTAGCCAAATTTCATAGGAGGAGTGGCTTCGGATTCTCTTCCGTGTCCTGTGCTACCTGCTCTGGTATTTTTAGAGCCTTGTCATTTTACTTTGAACATCAGAATTGAAAAGTAATCTATATGCAGTTAATTAAGATTTAATTTTCTCCCTTCCGGTCACATTGATCTCTCCAAAGTGACTTCAAATAGGAGAAGATGTGAGTTGGCGCCCTGGTATCCCACACACAGGTGTCTACCATCTTCTCTGCATTATTCTCCCAGGGTTCTGTGGGAAAGGTGTTGCGGACAAAGCATATTGGATTATATATACAGAGAGAAGGACTGTGAGCTGTAGGAAGCTGATAACAAGCAAGCTTCCAGCCTTCCTCCAACGCTGCACAACGAGGCAACAGAAGTTCTCAAAGAGAGGCTGGGTTCCCCAGGCCCAGGGCCATTTGCCAAGTTGACCTCACCCACTTCTGACTCCACAGCTCTCTCTCCCCCAACACCCCAACTCCTCTCCTCTTTTGCATTAGCAATTGTTAAGTAAAAAGGAACCATTTGCTAGAACTCCTGATTTGGGGGGGAAAAAATTCTTTTCCCACTGGTATTTAGGATTGAAAATATTTATTGCTTCTAACATTTACATTTTAAATGCAGATTTCTTTATTTTTATACTTGGTGAGTGAATTGAGTGAATCATCTCTCTAAAAATAAAGCTTTGGGATTGTAACAATGTTTCACAATTGTAATATTTGAGGATGGTGAACAGGGTTATTATTTAACACACATCCTAGGTATTTCTTCTCAGTAAAGCCTTCTACAGCTGACCCTTGAACAACTTGGGTTTGAACTGCACAGGTCCACTTACACATGGATTTTTTTCGATAAGTACAGTGCTGCACAATCTGTGGTTGGTGGAATCATTGGAAGTGGAAGCTGCCCATATGGAGGGCCAATAATGGGACTTGAGAGTCTGTGGATTTTGGTATCAGTGGTGGGTCCTGGAACCAACCCCTGCAGATGCTGAGGGATAACTGTAATTAGACTCATGTTCTCCTTCTAATCACTGCTCAAATTCCCTACTTCGCATAGCCAGACTCTTAGAATGATCCACACTTATCCAGAGGCATCTACCTCAAGTGTCTCCTTAAGTGTCTGAAATGGGTCTCTGTTCACAATTTACTAAACTTACACTAAGAACATCAGCCACCTCTGAGTCACTGGGTCTAATGGCTCCACAGTCTCCTCTCTGATCACGTGATGCTATCAGCCTCAACCTTCCTTCCCTTGCCTTCCTGATACCAGGGTGTACTGTTTTACCCATCTATCCGAGCATGGCTAAGTCGTTGCTGTTTCCTTTTCCTCCACCCACCCCAACTGCACCAGTGAAGCAGAAACCTATGTCCAGGACTGTTCTTTGTCTCCTCTCTCTCCCTTGGGGAGCTCATCTATTCACCTGGCTTTCACTAGTATTTGCTGTTCACCAATACAACCTATAGTGCTGACCTCTCTTTGCAGCTCTAGTTGCCCATGTTTAACCACCTGGTCCACTCTTCCATTGTTACTTCTAAACTCTTCCTTCCTTCCAACTTCTCTGTTTTCAGTTGTAGCGAATAGACCTTGCAACCATGAACTCCAGAGGTCACAGAATGTTACACTTCTTATTTAAAAAAAAAAATCCACATGGATCTGACTCTGGAATTCCATCCCTCTAAGCCAGCAATAAATTCTCTCATTTGCTATATGGTCTAAGCTCTGCCACTTGAAGCTTATACCAAGATCTCTCCTAGGTTCTTAAGCAGTGCTCAAGCATTAAGAAAGCTTAAGGTGCCCACCAAGATGTTCCTATCCCAACTCACAAGGTCCTTTACAATCTAACCACTCTATTACTTTCAGATCACAACTGAGACACAGGAATTTCTTTTTTAGCATTATTAAAAAGGGGTGGCTGGCATGGAAAGTCGGAGTTCAAGAGGATTAAGGAAGATGTTCACATGGGAGGGAAACATAGGATGTCAGAGACTGAGCAGTGTTAGGAAGGAAAACATTAAATGACTCTGTGGTGATGGATGGGAATCACATCAGAGGTGCAAGCTTGTGATTTTATGTATGTACCTATGACGATTTCGTGGCTCTGTCCACTAAGAGGGCTTGGGAACAGCAACATCTCAATAGCTGTGAGTAACTACAGTACCCAGATCTTGGCTGCTAAATACCATTCTCCACTAAAACAAACCAGGGCTACCAGCAAACTAGCAATAGAAGAGAATTTCCTCAACCTTATAAAAGGAATCTACAAACAGACAAACAAAAAACTACAGATGGCATTATTTTAATGAAGAAGACTAAATACTTTTCCCATATAGCCAGCAACAAGGCAAGGATATTAACTCTCACCACTTCTAGTCTATACTTGCATTTGTATTTAGTTTTTTCCATATATTATAAGTTTTTAAATCTTTGGGGCTGGTCAATTCTTAGAGATAACAAAGGGCTCCATTGGGAGTATCTTTTGATGCGCAAACTAACAGATTCAGAGCCAAATCTCCTCTATTTGGCCTGTGCACCCAGGAGGCAATATTCCTCCTCCTTAATCACTCCATGGATAGGTCTTGGGCAGCTAGAGACCATTCTACAGCCCAAAGCCAGCAAAATTATTCAAACTAACCAGTCCCAAATTGTTCACCCTGCCCTGCCTTTCCTTTTCTACAGAAACCCCCATAAGGATTCTAGCCTCAACTTTCTCTCTGGTCCTGCTTTCTGCCTCTTGACCAACTAAGTCTTTCCCATGTGGTCCTGCATGGTGTGCTATGCCCCCTGTTTCTAGGACCTGTAAGTATAATAAACTTTTGTTTTTGTGAGCCTCTTCTATGTTTCCTCTAGTGGCTGCAACAGACTGCACATCACAAAAAAGAACCAGAACACATTCAACTGGGGGTTCTAGCCAGAGCCATCAAGAAATAAAAAGAAATAAATGGTATCTAGATAAATAAAGTAATAAATATTCACAGATGACATGGCTGACAATGTAGAAATTTCTATACAGAGACTACTAGAAGTAATAAATGATTTTTGCAAGTCTGCATGAACAAATGGAAATTGAAATTATAAAAACAAACCCATTTATGAGAGCATCAGAAAGATGGAAGACTTAGGGATAAATCTGACAAAAGATATGCATGGTGTGTATACTGAAAACAGCAAATCATTGCCTAAAAATTTAAAGCGTGCCTAAATAATAGAATTATAGATCAGAATACTCAATATTATTAAGATGCCAATTCTCTCCAAATTTATCTGAAGATTCAATGTAGTCCAATCAAAATCACAGCTGGTTTTTATTTTTGTAGAGATTAATAAGCTGATTCTGAAATTCATAGGGAAATGCCAAAGACCTTAGATTGCCAAGCCACCTTGAAAAGAAGAATAAAGTTGGAAGACTTACCCTATCTGACTTCATGACTTAGTTTAAAGTTACAGGAATCAAGATAGTGTGGTATTGGCATAAAGACAGACAAATAAATCAATGGAACAAAACAGAAAATACAAAAATAGACCTGCATATATGTGGTAACTGATGGCCCACAAAGGTGCAAAAAATGATGTTATAATAATTAGATATTTGTTTAATTAAAATACAAAAAAGACAGAAAAAAATCCCTTTAATCTATAGATCATACCCTATACCAAAATTAACTTAAAATTTATTAAAAATTAATGAATGTAAAATCTAAAGCTATAGAATTTGTAGGAAAAAAAATATAGGAGAAAATTTTGTGACCTCAGCTAAGATTTTGTTTTAGTTAGAAAACCAAAGCACAGTCTATAAAAGAACACTGATATATTGGACTTGGTCAAAAATTTTTTTTTTTTTTTTTTTTGGTCTTTTTGCTATTTCTTTGGGCTGCTCCCGTGTCATATGGAGGTTCCCAGGCTAGGGGTCCAATCAGAGCTGGAGCCACCGGCCTACACCAGAGCCACAGCAACACGGGATCTGAGCTGCGTCTGCGACCTACACCACAGCTCACGGCAACGCCGGATCGTTAACCCACTGAGCAAGAGCAGGGATCGAACCCGAAACCTCATGGTTCCTAGTCGGATTCATTAACCACTGCGCCACGACAGGAACTCCAAAATTAAGAACTGTTCTTTGAATGACTTTGTTAAGCAAATGAAAAGAGAAACCACGAACCGGGAAACATGTTTGCAAACACATGTCTGATAAAGGCTTGTATCCAGAAGTCTAACAACAGGTGAATGGATAAACAAATTATGGTATCCCCATATATAATGGAATACTACCCAGTGGTAAAAAGGAAGGGATTATACATAGATGGATATCAATATAATTATGCTGAATGAAAAAAGCATTCAAACAAGAGGTCATACTTCTAATTATGTGCACTTCTAGTCATGAACATGTCTATAAAATGGAAACGAATTAACAGGGACACAAAGTAGATCACTGGTTGCTTCAGAATGGGGGTAGAGAGGCGAGACAGGTAAAAAATAATTTTAAAAAAGCATGAGGACAATTTGGGGATAATAGACATGTTCATCCACTTTACCACAGTGATGGTTTCAAGGATGTGTACAAATATCAAAATATCAAATTATTCACTTTTAATTTATAAAGTTAATTATATCTCAATAAAACTGTTAAAGAAATTTTAAAAATATTTTTGAGTGAGATATTTCAAAAATTCATGCAAACATGAAGGATAATATAAAACCTGTGTATCTACCGCTGTTTTGACAGATATTAACATTTTGCTATAGTTTCTTTAAATTAAAAAAAAAACTATTATAGACACAGTTGAAGCTTCTGACCCCTTTCTAATCCAATTTCCCTCCTGTCCCCTCCCGCTAAGTATAATCACTATCTTGACTTTCATGATTCTGGAACCCATGCTGGTTTCACCTTTTTTGCTTTGTGCGTATGCCCATAAATAATACATGATATACTTGTGCATGATTTGCATATTGGAAATCTTTATATAAATGGTAATTTCCTCCCCAAATGTGTTCTTTATATTTAACATTGTGTTTTTTGAAAGCTATCCATGTTGCTTTAGTTCATTCACTTAGTGGTCTACTTTGTGACTATATACCATGTATTTAAACATTCTCCTCCTGGATTCCAAGATGTTCCAAATTTTCAACTCTTACAATGTTGCCCTTCAACATTCTTGTACCTAGCTCCCTGTGAATATATGTGGGAGTTTTCCTAGGGTATATACCTAGGGCATTTCAGGGAATTTTCAGTTTTATTACATATAGCCAAACTGCTCTCCAAAGTGGGTTATTCTCACAGAGCAATCAGCATTCCTCTTGCTCCTCATCCTTACCCACACTTGGTTCCTCACACATTTAAACAGGAGACCTGGGAATCTTCAGCATTTCCAGATGGACCTAGCTTATGCTTTCTTCAGGTTAATCTTGCACCAGCCTCTCTGAAGCTAGATGTCTTCCTGAAGGTGATGGTCGCTGAGCTGAACTGGGTGCACACTTCTTAGGGGATGCTTTTCTAAGCCTCTTGGAATCCACCTCTGCTGCCCCCTCGCTCCCTGACCTTGAAGAAGCTCCTTTCTCTGCTATTACTACCCTTCATTCTAGGATACCCAATATCATCCTTTTGTGAGTTTTGGCTTTATGAAAGACAAGGAGAGCTGACAACTTTTCAGCAAAAATCCTTCAAGTGAAGAAATATGGAAAGCCTATATACTTTTATGAGATTGGGGGGATTGAAGGTAGTGATGGTAGGAAAAACTCAGAGAACAAAATGCAAATTGATATCTCAAAAACTATCTTACCCAGCTGAACAGAACCATTCACCTTATCATTCAAGACTCCAAACCATGCATCTTGCACTGATACACATCGATGTAGTTCTCACACCCAGCCATCATGTTCTGCCAAATCTTCATTCAACATGTCTTTAGCAGTCTATGCATTGACCTCCATGCCAGACCCTTATTTCACACTCAGTTCCTGGCTCCCATCTCCTTCCCTTTCCATTTTATTTCCCTCACACCCAGTGCTTCCTGCAAATAAGCGCCAGGGTAATTTTCCTGGAGGACCACTTGGAACATTTCAGTGTCCTGCTTACAGGCTTTTCAAGGCTCCCTATTGCCTGTAAGATGAGATTCAGATCACTTAACCTGTCAGTGAAGGCCCTTTCCAATTCAGTCCTACCTAGACTTCATTGTATAATGAGCCCTCTGCTCCCACCAAGCTTGTCTCCTTCCTCCTCCAGAGAGCTCTCTTGCTTTCAGATGCTTCTCCTTGACTGATGTGGCCCTTCCTTGTGGCTTAGCTCCAGCTCTGTCTATTTCACTCTGCCTTTCCAATTCTGGGTCACCTCTGGAACTCAAGCCATTCATTATACCCTCACCAAAATTTGGGCAGTCAAACGCAGCTTGCTTTATGAAAGTTTTATTTTGCTATTCGACTTTTCATTATGTATTTATATTTCTCTCTCCATTAAGGCTACTGCTTCCCAACATATGTCACATAAACATTGGTCCCTCCAGCTGCTCAAACCAAAAAGCTAATTGTGTTCAAATAATTTCAGGCTAGGCTGCCTACTGTGCTCTTGTCTAGAAAATTCACATTGCACATGAGCATATTAAAAAATCTAAAAAGTTCTACGCCGATGAAACTTGGCTTAACTTCGTGGCTTATTTTCTGGTTCTTAATTATCAGGAAAATCTTTTTTTTGTCTTGTAACAATGTTAATATTCCTTAGAATCAGTGCTACTCAGAGGAGACTTTGAGAAGTGTCAGATTAGATTTTAAACTCCTTACCCATCATTGTAAACCCACTAGGGTGCCTAGCCTACTGACCTTAGCACTTAGTAGGTGCTCGGGAAGTATTTGGGGATTTGTCAAATAATTGAATAATCGTTAATGTTTTACTCACTCACTGGCCTAAACTCTTCCAAGAGCTTCTTTCTGCTCAGTCTTAAGAATGCTATAAAATAAATAAATAGCCTTGCTTCCATTTCTTATTTATTGGCAGTAGACTCTGAAACTAATGGGATTTCTAAGTCCTCTATATGCCTCTGTCTTTCTGCCTGAGAAAGATAGGCTATGTGTGCTCATACACAGTGGGAACATAAAAAGTTCACAGAATTTTCCACTTCTAGTACAGCAGACCCAGGCTTTGCTTGTTGTCATTTAAACATCCGCCTTTCCATTTATTTCACTTAGAGGAATGATTCAGGGAGAAGCTCAGGAGCCGTCTGGACTCCTGCAAAGAAACCGACCTAGAATTTTTACACAGATGAGTCACACTTCTAGGTCTAATTTTTTCACATTTGTGGGTTTGGATGTACTTTCACTAGCAAGTTGGCTGGAAAAGCTAATGAATCTAAGATAGCAAAGGAAGAATAACAATTATTTCAATAGCCAAAGTTGTGGTGGAGTTGAATCCAAAGTTTGATCTTGGGATTCAAAAATGATGGGGGATTTTAAAGAAGATTGGCAATAAATTAGTGATTTCTTTTCTTAGCAGTCCCTTTAAAAGATTGCTTCTGGAGTTCCTGTGGTGGTTTAGAGGTAACAAAACAAACTAGTATCCATGAGGACGTGGGTTCGATCCCTGGCCTTGCTCAGTGGGTCGCAGACACGGCTCAGATCCTGCGTTCCTGTGGCTGTGGTGTAGGGGGGCATCTAGAGCTCCAATTTGACCCCTAGGCTGGGAATTGCCATATGCCTTGGGTGCAGCCATAAAAAGACAAAGGAAAAAAGATTGCTATTAATAGGTAATATAAATGTAAATATTATATCCCTATGCATATTATTATATTACACAATATATATTACATATATATGTATATATGGATGTCATATATATGTGTGTATATATGTGTGTGTATATGTACATATACACACACATATATCTTCAACATATACAACAGTTTATAGCAAAATGTTACTTCTCTCCTGTCTCTGTTTTCCATCTGGTCTGCCCTCCCCAGAGACATCCTTTCTTTTTAAATTTTTTTTATCTTTTTACTTTACGGTCACACCTGTGCCATATGGAAGTTCCCAGGCCAGGGACTGAATCTGAGCCACATCTACAACCTAATGCTGGATCCTTTAATCCACTGCATTGGACTGGGGACCAAACCTGTGCCTCTACAGTGCCCGAGCTGGTGCAGTCAGATTCCTAACCCACTGTGCCACAGTGGGAACTCTGAGGCATCCCTTCTTAAAAGATATTTTCCAAATGCTCTTGAGCCATTCTATTCATACCTAAGTATATATTCATGCAATTCTAAATGTTATTATACAATTTATACTTCTTACCCTTACTTCTTTCACTCAGTATACTTTCACATACAGAGCTGCTTCTTTCTTTTTTTTCAATTTTTTTTTTTGTTTTTCTTTTTTCTAGAGCTGCTTCTTTCTAATGGCTTCAGTATATTCTGTTATTTGGGAGTACCATCATTTATTTTACTTCCATATTGATGGACACAGTTTATTTCAAAATCTTTTGCTATTATTAATGAGGCTATATGAATATATGTATCACAAATTTGTGAATAAAACCACAAATTAATTTATGTAATTAATTTATTCTGATATTTAGAAGTGGGGGAGTCAGGAAAAATACACTTTCTTTTTATTTATTTATTTTTTTTTTTGGTCTTTTTATGGCCACACCCAAGGCATGTGGAAGTTCCCAGGCTAGGGATCAAATCAGAGTCACAGCTGCTGGCCTATGCCACAGCCACAGCAACCCCAGATCTAATTTGCATCTGTAACCTACTCCACAGCTCATGGTAATGCCAGATCCTTAACCCACTGAGTGAGGCCAGGGATCAAACCCACATCCTTATGGATACTAGTTGGGTTCATTACTGCTGAGGCATAACAGGAACTCCTCCTCTTTAATTTTAATGGATCCTGTTAGTTTGCTCTCCTCAATAGCCATGCCAACATACAGTTCTACCACCAGTGTATGATAGACCCATCTCCCAACACCTTTGCCAACGCAGCTAATTATCCAAACTTCTTTTTACCTCTTCCCAATATTTCAGGTGAAAAACACTGTTATAATTTGGATTTCTTACATGATAAATAAAGTAAATCAAAGCAGTATAAATGTGTAATATTTCTTTTTCTATGAACTGCACACATTGCTTGTCCATGTTCTGGTAGAGTATTGTCTTCTTAATGATTCCTGGGAACTCTTTGCATTCTATCTGTGATATATATTAAAATAATTCACTTTCAGCACCAGTGCTAGCTCCTGAAAGAGATATTAGACTATGAGCTTCAAAAGTGCCATTTTCCTCAACCCTGGCTTCTTAAAGATATGATAGAGACCACTTCAGAGAAGATGGATTTCCCTCCTTCTACCTCAGCTTCATAAAATTTCCCCCACCAAAACAAGACCACAGTTCCATGTAAGTTATATCCTGTATCATCCTTCCAAAATTAGCCAGTAGATTTAATAGGTTTAGGGGAGTTTTTGACTTTTGGTTTTCTCTTTCTTTTTTTCTGGAAAGAACATACTCTCATGCCTTGTTTATGTTCTAGCAGAAGCAGGCTGGATATCTGCAAGGCTAGTGGGATTTATTCAAAGAACAACCCTCCCATTCCCTCTAGATCACAGGTTATAAATGGACCACTCAAGGGCCAAATGCAGCCACAATGTGTTTTACTTGGCCAGCATGGTGTTTAGAAAAAATCTGAATTAGTTGCCCACATTGAACACAGTGTGTAATTTTACAGGAAAATCTAGATTTCTGGCTTCCTTTGAAAAATCACAAGATCTGGCAAACCCTACACTTCCATGTGACAACTGGCTGGAGCTTGTATCTGCCCATGTCATAGACCATGTACTTCCATGTTCTCAAACCCAGCCTGCTCCACAGAACTACTTGTGTCACCTGCCTGGTTCCTGGAGGCATCTGCCTTTGTAGCCTCTGACCACCATTTGTTCCTAGAGTTTGCTTTCTCTCCTCCTCAGTCAGAAGAGAAAAAATAATCCCCCCAGTGTCTTGTCTCACTCAGACTCAGATCCCTTCCACTTCTGCATCTCAGCTTCCCTGCACACCCCTTTCTTCTTTGAGAAGCTGTTTCCTTACATCCTATGGAGTACTTACTTGCACTTTGCATCAAGTCCTCACGTTTCTCCTTTCAGCCTCTCCCTTAGCTCTGCAGGCTTTTCCCTAGGATGTCTTCCAAAAGGATTCAGAATGATAAAATATTGCTTGTTGTAATGCATGAATTTTAAGACACAGTTCAACAATTTCTATTTTTATTTTTACTTTTTAGGGCTGCCCTTGTGGCATATGGAGGTTCCCAGGCTAGGGGTCAAATCGGAGCTGCAGCTGCTAGCCTTCACCACAGCCACAGCAACGTGAGATCCAAGCCACGTCTGTGACTTACACGCACCTCATGGTAATGCCAGATCTTTTAACTCACTGAGTGAGGCCAGGGATTGAACCTGCACCCTCGTGGATACTAGTTAGGTTTGTTACTGTGCAGCCACAACAGGAACTCCACAGTCCAACAGATTTTAACAAAGTTTTGAGAAAGATGAACAAAAGCATATTTCTGAGTCTTTCTTTGGGAACGAATAGATGCTTTAATGGGACAGTGCTTTCTACAGACTCAGGATTGGTTTGCCCCTCTCCATCCCCACCCCACTTCTCAGGGTTCAGGTCCTTGTCAGCATCCATCTGAACTATCGCCTCAGCTTCAAAACTGGTCTCTGCTGCCAGTCTCTATTTTTCAGTTCTATTCTCCAGACATAATCTGAAATGTGACTCTAACTTCATCAACCCCCACCCCTCTCAAAAGCCTTCGGTGATTGCCTATTGCCTGAAGGTGTCATTGTCAACAAGGCTTCTGAGGGCTTTTATAAGCAGGTCTTAGGACTTCTCCCACTGATTTGTTCACTAGGAACATTACGCTCTTTGCTCGTGCCTGAGCACATGCAGAGCACTGTGCCCTGTCTGATGCAGAGGCTTTCACTGAAACACTGTATTCCTGCTCTTTTACACTCCACGCTCTCTGCTCATCCTGCCAGCTCCAAGGCGCTATCACTTCTTCTGTGAGGTCTTCCATTTTCCTCTACTGGGTCTCTCTCTCTTCTGTATTTCTATACTACGGATAAGATTCTTTCTCTCCCATGAGACAGTGAGCTCCTTGAAGGTATGAAACTCACTTAATCTTTATGTTTCCCAGACCAAACATAGAGTTTGATATACAGTGGGTGTTCACTAAATGTTTGGTGAATGAAAGAAGGAATCATTCACACCTTAACGTGTACTAATTAGCCAGTGGGTCATTTGGGAGCTTCTAGAAAATATGGTGTCCTTCCTTTTCAGGCAGGGGAAACATCCTATCTGTAAACTTGAGCCAGTCACTACTTTCAGTGGTTTTCCAGGGGCCTCAGTCTAAGGACAAAGTTTCATATAGTTCTTCAGTATCATGTACACCATCCTTCGTGAGCTGATCCCTTGCTATCATTCCAGCTTCATCTGTTGTCATCCTCCATCTCTTCCCTAACCTCGCGAAAACACTTCAGTACCCTGGAAGAGCCCTCCTCTTTAGATCTGGACCTTAGCTCCTCCCTCTGCCCAGAAAATCTTCCCCCACCCCTTTTTCTTCGCCATGGCAGTGCCAGGGAAGCCTGGAGAAGGCTTTCCTGACTTCATCTGCCTGGGACTGGGGTAGCACCTCCACCTTGTGCTCCCTCAGCCCTTATCATACCGTGATCTCTGTCTCTTCTGTCCCAGCCCTGTCCCCACTGTACACTCCTCGAGGACAAAAACTATCTTTTTCATCCTTTTACCAATGGTGGGAGCGTAGGCTCTGACCCACAGGAGATGCTCAATAAATGTCTGATGAATAAAACATCATGATAAAGAGAAAGCAATCTGTTGTATATAATTCACGTGACTACATGAATGCTTAACTCTTTCATTTGCATTTAAAGGATGCTTTTTAATTTCATATTTTAACAGCATCGTCAGGAAAATAGAAACCAGGCTAGGTATTTTGAGCAGAGGAGAATTAATACAGGGAACTGTTTTCACAGAGGTTGAAAGGCTGGAAGAGCAAAATGAAAGTCAAGGCAATCTCGTTATTAATACTTGTGGGAAGAAGCTTGTTTTTTTTTTTCTCTTTTGTCTTTTTTAGGGCCGCACCCCACAGCATGTGGAGGTTCCCAGGCTAGGGGTTGAGTCGGAGCTGTAGCCGCTGGCCTGCACCACAGCCACAGCAACACCAGATCCTTAACCTACTGAACAAGGCCAGGGATCGAACCTGCATCCTCATGAATATTAGATTCATTTCTGCTGAGCCCGGATGGGAACTCCGGAAGACGCTGTTGACCCCAGGGCTGGGGTAAACCAGCTACCTTCCTGGGGACATTGGGCAAAGAGGGGAAACATGGGGTTAGAGAACCTACAGGCTCAGAAGGAAGAAGGGAAAGGAAATGAGCTGCATTAAAGTTAAAGACATACATGACTGTAAGATGTCTCTCAATGTCAAATATATCAAAATAGGAAGGAAGAAAAGAGTCACGGTACAGGTTTCTAATCGATAGACTACAAAGCATGTGAAAGAAATCCAGGCTGGCTAGAGAAATCTATTGTTTTAACTGCATGAAATTTTGAATATGTAACCACTTTTGACCTACATAGATGACAATTTCACATGGTCCAACCTAACATTTTGGGAAGCAAGAGGCTACCACGCTGACACTTGTTACAAGTCCCTGCCCTGAGTTTCTGACTCTCAAGGTTCATTGTCCTGCTCTTCCTAGCTTCTATCCAGCCTCTTTCTGAGCTTCATGTAATAAGCTTGTATGTACTCTGGAGCTGCAGGACGTAGAGGTATGTGCAGACAGCCACTTGCAAGTTCTTGTAATTTTAAAGTCAGATTACTCCTAAGAAGGGGTTATAATAGGTATGAAAAACTAACAATATGTAGCCTTTTATTGAATATTTACCATGTCCTTGTGCTCCATGTTATCACTATCACACTCATTTGACTTCCTAACAAACTCAACTGTGGAATTAGAGCTGTTATATGGTGCTTAATATGGGACCATCATCATTTTAAACCTGTTAACCTGCAATCAACTCTGAATTTTCTTTTGTTTTGCCTTTTTTTTTTTTTTTTTTTTTTTTTTGGTCACACCCGTGGCATGTGGAAGTTCCAGGCCAGGGACTGAATCCGTGCCACAGCAGTGACAATGCCAAACCCTTAACCACTAGACCACCAGGGAACTCATTGAATTTTCTTTCTTTCCAGGCTAGGGGTCGAATCAGAGCTGTACCTGCTGGCTTACGCCACAGACACAGCAAAGCTAGATCCAAGCCAAGTCTGCAGTCTACACCATAGCTCACGGCAACAGCATATCCTTAACCCAGTGAATGAGGCCAGGGATCAAACCTGCATCCTCATGGATACTAGGTGGATTCATTTCCACTGAGCCGTGATGGGAACTCCAGAATTTTCTCCCTAAGCTTATGAGGTAGGTATTAATTTAAATCATTTGATATTAAACTGTTTTGAACTATAAAAACAGCAATTTAACATAGCTTAACTAATATAATAATCTTTGAATTAATTTTATAATAAAGAAATTGAAGCATATAAAGGGTTAAATAATTTGCCCAAAGTCATACAGCTGGTAAGTGGAAGAACCAGAATTCAAACCCATGTAGTCTGAGCTCTAAACTTTTACGCCCATGGGTACAATTTTATCCTCATCTATAGATAAGGAAACTGAGGCTTAGAAAGCTACACTTGCCCAAGGTCACAGAGCTGGGAAGTAGAAGAGCTGAGCTTCTAAGTCCATCTAACTCTAGAGCCTGTCCTCTGCCCAAATGTTATTCTATAACCATGCCTTCCATGCAATGGATGCCCAGTATGGAAAGGGAGTGAATTTGCCTGGCTTATTATCTGCTTATGTCCATCACTCTGGCTGAACAGATGTTTGCAAAGCTTCCTTATCAGACATAACTGAAAATACTGTCTCATAGATTTTATTCCCCTCAAAGAGAACAGAAATCATGCAAATAACAACATGTGAAATTACCACTGGAATTGTCTAGATCTTTCTTCCAAAGGCCATTCCATTCACTCCATTCTGGACTTCTCTTTGAAAAATGCCTTGGAAGCCATGTGCTCACGTATTGAAGATTCTCAGCAGGCGATGACTTCCTGATTTCTCCCACCTCCTTCTCAGAAATACTACATTTATTAAGTGCATACCAGGTGCTTAATGTAGCCCTATGCTAACTGATGAAGATAACAGCAGCAAATGAAACAGACACACAATCTGCCTTGGCTGTTTTCAGCTATCAGGGAGGACAGACACTAAGGGGGTAATAACAGTCACCTGTTTTTTGTTTTGTTTTGTGTTGGCTGCCATGGGGCATATGGAGTTCCCAGGCAGGGATCAGATCTGAGCCCCATTTGCGACCTGTGCCACAGCTGTAGTAACACAGGATCCTTTAAACCCATTATGACAGGCCAGGGATCAAACCTGCATCCTAATGCTGCAGAGATGCCGCCAATCCCATAGCACCACAGTGGGAACTCTGAGAGTAACCTGTTTTAATAGGGTCCATATGGCGTGCTCTAGGACCACAGAGTCAGAGGCAGCAGTCCCCAATGTGACTGACTGGTCTGCAGACCTCTACTTAGAATGACCTGCACACTTGTCTAAATTACTCTCATCCCAGGCCTACTGAATCAGAATTAGGTGGAGGAGGATAGAGATGAAAAAAAGAAATTATCTTTTAAAAAAGATCTCCAGATGATACTTTGGCATACCAAAGTTTAAGAAGCCCATCTAAGGAAGTCGGTGCGGCTACTCTGAGACAGGAAAAACAAGTGTGAGTAGGTCAGATGCAAGAGGGATGAAAAAACGATTATTCCAGACCAGGAGTATGTGCCAAGATCTGGAAGTCCAAGAAAGCCAGATGTAAGGCAGGAACCGGTGGTACCTGGGAAACAGGAGTCAGAGCAAAGCATTCCAGAAGGAACAAAGAGACATAAGAAGATGGTAGAACTGGATTCTAGGAGTTGTGATAAAAAATAACATAAGGTGGAAATAATAACATTATCTCTGAGCAGCTAATCTCACAGTATCCTGCTGTAAAAGCAACTTCATGCATAATTTAGAGAGGACCAAAATCAGGAAGGTTATCTAAAGGAAATGAGGGTCCAAATTACGTCCCAGCAAACATCCATATAATAAGAACTGCCAACCAAACTCACCCCTACCTTCCCTTTTCCCCAGGGGAGACGGGTTGAACCTAAATAATTTAATCCAGTCTAGAGTTCTTCCTGGCCTTTTCAAGGGAGCATTCGTTAACGGGTAACCTAGCTCCTCTCTCCACACTGCGGAAAGGTGGAAAAGCTTTCTGAACAATAATGGGGCTAGGCTGCCTGGCCAGTGAGAAAATAGATCTCTCTCAATGAGGGTTCTGACCACCTCCTCCCTGAGATAGTATACGTGCCCAGTTTAACCAGTCCATGATTCAAAGGGCTGGTGTGCCTGCAGCTCATACTGGGAAATTAAGCCACATTGTGACCAGAGAGATCCACAGTTACCCGTTATGATGGGAGTTAAAAAAAAAAAAAAAGATTTTGATGTCCATAAACATCTCTGAGCATCCAGTGGGGCTACATCAGACTGAAAAACAGACCTGGGATCTTGACGTGGGAAGGAGGGATGATATCTCATACTGAAGATAAAGGTAGGTTTTTTTCCCTAGAGAAGATGGGTAAAGATTTAGATGAGATATAAGGAAGAAGCTTCCCTGGGAGGGCTAAGACCTGAGGGCAAGTGAATTGAGTCAGCAGTGGGAGAGGACAGTGGGGGGGGGGTGCTTATTCTAGAGGGAGGCCAAGTCTTCAGGTATCTCCCTGCAAAAAAGCAAGAAACCCAGAGCTGGTGAGACCTTTCACTTTACTGAACACAGGAATCAATGTCAGAAGGGAATTCAAATGAAAGAAGGACTCCTTACCTGCGATGTCACCCTGAAAGTGACTCGTAGTTCAGTATGTTTCATGTGTGTGTATTTGTACGAAGCCTGGAATGGAGACTAAAAAGGCAGAAAATGGAACACTGCCCACGTGTATCGTTTCTAGAGTCAGAGGAGATGGTGCGTATTCTCTTTATTCAATGGATTCTGATTAGACTCTGACTAAGCCAGGCATTTGGAAAATAGATGTTGGGCAGGGCTGGTAGAAGGGGTACTCCAGAGCACATAAACTCAAGAAGGGCGTCAAACCAAATCTTTTTCTTATTCTGCCATTTGGACAAGCTGCCTTCTAAAGGACAACTGGGGACTCTGGACCTCAAGGCAATGACGGATTGCTATGTCTCTAAGAAGAGGACACCCAGCATCCCAGCCCCACACAGATATATGTCTGAAAGGACAGAACCCACAATCCCAAAAGCTTGGGGCTTGAGGAGTTCCCTCCCATCTATTCCTCAGTGGACATTGATGAGCCAGGTGATCAGCATCCCTAACTGAGCTCTTAATACACCCAGAGAGGGAAGACATCCGAGCTACTGCCAACACACATAAGAAGAAGGCATGAATTACCCTGGAACACCTGCCCACAGTGGTTTGTGGCTGTTTTGTTTTTCGTCAGTGACTTTCCCCGGGGCAGTCCCCTTGAGGGATCCCAGAATCTGCTTTTTTTTTTTTTTTTTTCTGCCTTCCCTCCACCCCACCCCCACAGAGTTATCAGATAAAATCCATGACACGCTAGTAACTTGGAGTTGCAGATAAACAGTGAGTAACTATTTAGTATAAGAGTATCTCAAATATTACCAAAAATGCTTCCAGTTTAACTGGGCATCTTGTGTTTGTGTTCGTGAAGCCCCACCCTCAAGGGACCCCCCCCTGAGGAAGCGGATACCTAATTCCCTGCCTGTGGGCAGTTAATTAGGGGCCTTTCACCTACTTGGAGGCTACCGATTTTATCACATATGAAAACTTCCAGTGTTATCTTTAAGAGGAGAAAGAAAAGTGACTATTTCTCCATTCCACAGGGAGTTTTGGTTATACCCAACATGCCACTTTAGTAAGGAAACTGAGAAGAGAAATCCAGGATTATTAGTTTGCTATGAAGCCCCCCCCCCCAAACTCTACTTAACTCCACAGTGTTGGGGTATAAACGAAAGGTAGACAAGGAGGGCACAGATGATACCAAGGCAATGTGATCTGAAACTGTCAAAAGAAGATTTTTTACAACCACAGGTTCCTTTGTTGGTTAGTTTTGCGTGGGGCTTTTTTTGTTTTGTTTTTTTACAGCACTGGTACTGTACTTTCATTTTGAGAAAGCAACCTGCCCTGAGCCAGAGTGAGAGCTAGATAAATTGCTCCCATCACATCAGATTTTTAATGACTGAAACTCCCAGCCTGGAGATTTTTGAAACTTTGATGAGTATAAACTGGAAAAAGTCACTTAAGTACTTCAAGTGATTTTCTACCTTGAGGAAGTGAAAATTTCAATAAATCCTTTCATAGCAGAACCTTCATTAGACCTCCCAGACAGGGATCTTTATTTACACAAACATAAAGCCAGTGTTGACCCACTGCTGCTGCTACTTCCTCTTTTTTTCTTTTCATGGCCGTGCCTGCAGCATATGGAAGTTCCCAGGCTAGGGGTTGAATCGGAGCTGCAGCTGCAGGCCTACACCACAGCCACAGCAACACCAGATCCGAGGCACATCTGCAACCTGCACCACAGTTCACAGCATCGCTGGATCCTTAACCCACTGAGCAAGGCCAGGGATAGAACCCGCAGCCTCATGGAGACTATGCCAGGTTCTTAACCTGCTGAGCCACAAGGAAACTCCAACCCAGTGCTTCTTATTAGAAAGTGCAGTTACCATTAACTTCAATGCCATTTGAACTGGAAGCTCACTGTTCCGTTTGGAAATACAAACTGTTTTTTGCCTTAATCTGAGCTTCCTCTATGTATACTTTCTTTGGTTTGGGGGCTTGCTTGCAGAAGCTGAGGGTCTAGAGTTGAAAAAACAAGAAAAACTTGAAATCCAGATCTCATGCTAGAGGAATTTGATGGAGTTCATCAAAGCTCAGCCCAAACATACTGGGCCATAGCTGTCTCACTCACACTGTTATTTAAACTAAATTATACAGAATATACTGAGTTTGGACCTCTGTAATAATGTAATTGTCACGTTGCAGCATATAGAGCAAGGTCACCCCCTAGTGGTGGGGGTTGGTATTACTCCTTAAGAAAGGAGAAATTCCCATAGTCAATCATTCCACAAAAAAAAAAGACCAATCATATCAGGATTAGGTTACTCCCTCACCCCCAAGAAAAAGATGTCTTAAATACATAAGTATTTGTTTCTCTTTCTAAAAGAAAGTCTAGAAGTAGGCATTCAGAGCTCTTAGGTTAGCTCCTCAGCCTTAATAAATGGCTTCCATTCTCAGGGTCACAGGATGGCTGCTTCAGCTCCAGCCATCATATCCACATTGCAGCCTGGAAAGAAGAAAAGTAGAAGAGGGAAAAATAGTGTGTGTAAATTAATGTGCTTTATTTATTTATTCAGTTTTTTTTTTTTTTTTGGCCATGCTTGTGGCATGCAGAAGTTCCTGTACCGCAAGAGTGACAATGCCAGATCCTTAACCCACTGAGCCACCAGGGAACTCCATGAATGTGTTTTAGAATGAGTCTGTCCCACTGATTCTCCTTTAAATAGCCTTTCTAGAGTTTCCAACGTGGTTTAGCACATTAAAAACCTGACTAGTACCCATGAGGATGCAAGTTCCATTCCTGGCTTCAGTGTATTAAGGATCCAGCATTGCCATGAGCTTGGTGTAGGTTGCAGATGCAGCTCGGATCTGGTGATGCTGTAGCTGTGATGTAGGCCAGCAGCTGCAGGTCCAATTCAACCCCTAGCCTGGGAACTTCCATATGCCACATCTGCAGCCTTAAAAAGCAAAAAATGAATAAATAGCCTTTCTATGAAGTTTTGCCATTTGCAACAACATAGATGGGCTAGGAGGGTATGATGCTAACTGAGGTAAATCAGAGAAAGACAAATATTGTACGATATCATTAACATGAAGAATCTAAAAAAAATAAAAGAAACTAATAAATATAACAAAAAGGAAATAGATTCACAGATATAGAGAATAAATTAGTGGCTACCAGTGGGGAGAGGAAAGAAGGGGATCAAGACAGGGGTAGGGGATTAAGAAGTACTAACCATTATGCATAAAATAAATAAGATCTAAGAATATGTACACATAGGGAATAGAGCCAATATTTTATAATACTTATAAATGAGTATAACCTTTAAAAACTGTGAATCACTATCCTGTGCACCTGAAATTTACATAATATTGTACAGCAGCTATATCTCAATTAAAAAAAAAAAAGGAAGGAAAAAAAAAAATAGCCTCTCTAAAGTCTCCCAAACAGTTCCAAAACTGACTGAGGGGTTGAGAAATAGTCTTTTACCTGGGTAATTTACCACCCTCAATAAATAGGGGTGCTATTAACAAGGAGTCAGGAGAGGAGTTCCTGTTGTGGCTCAGTGGTTAATGAACCAAACTAGTATCCATGAGGACGTGGGTTTGATCCTTGGTCTCGATCAGTGGGATCTGATCAGGATCAGGATCAGGATCAGGATCTGGCGTTTCTGTGAGCTGTGGTGTAGGTCACAGACGTGGCTCGGACCTGGCATTGCTGTGGCTGTGGTGTAGGCTGGCAGCTCTAGCTCCAATTCGACCCCTAGCCTGGGAACCTCCATATGCCACAGATGTGGCCCTAAAAAGACAAAAACTAGGGAGTTCTCATCATGGCTCAGCAGAAACCAATCTGACTAGCATCCATGAGGACACAGGTTTGATCTCTGGCCTCACACAGTAGGTCAAGGATTCGGCTTTGCTGTGAGCTGTGGCGTAGTTTGCAGATGCAACTCGAATCTGGCGTTGCTGTGGCTGTGGCATAGGCTGGCAGCTACAGCTCTGACTGGACCCCTAGCCTGAAAATTTCCATATGCTGCGGATGTGGCCCTAAAAAAAGACAAAAAAAAAAAAAAGACAAAAAAGAAAATAAAATAAAGGAGGCAAGAGAATAAATATTGGGATGAAAGGGGACAGGGGCAAGAGCAGTTGCTGCCTCTCTGGCAAGCAGGCCTGAACGTTGAAAGACAGAGAAGCACATTCTCTCTTGAAGTCACGTGACAGTTGGGCCTGAATTCTTGGGTGGCATGTTTGAACTGGGGTGAGTTGATCCTCCTCATAATACATGTAAAAAAGCATCTTCTAGGGAATCTTAGAATTTGCTTGGGGACTTGGGAGCCCAGGGCTAAGTGCCTGAGACGTGGCAGCCACAGGCTCAGAGTCACTGGGGTCTTTTTTTTTTTTAATATATTTTATTTCTTAGAGGAGTTTTAAGTTCACAGTCAAACCATGAGAGTAAGGTAGAGAGGGAGCCCATATTACCTCCCACCCCCCACATGCAGCACCTTCCCCATGTGGGCAGAACATTTCTTACAATTAATGACCCTTCATTGACACATCATGGTCACCCAAAGTCCCTAGTTTATATTAGGGTTCACTCTCAGTGTTGTACATTCTGTGAGTTTAGTCAAATGTATAACATGTATCCACCATTATAGTATCATACAGAATAGTTTCACTGCTCTAAAAATCCTCTGTGCTCTTCCTGTTCCCTTTCCCTCCCCCAAAACCTGGCAATCACTGATCTTTCTACTGTCTCCATAGTTTACCTTTCATAGAATGTCATATAGTTGGAGCCCTATAGTATGCAGCCTTTCTAGATTAACTTCTTTCACTTAGTAATATGCATTTAAGATTTAAGTTTCCACCATGCCTTTGCATGGTTCAATAGCTTTTTTTTTTTTTTTTTTTTTAGTGGTGAGTAATATTCTGCTGCTTTGGAGGCACCACTAGACTTCATTTTACTGATGTGGACTTTGGGAATCAGTTCTTATTGATGCCTGAAGTTTATGATTCCACAAACTCTACCCCTCAGAATAAAATTGTGTGTCTACATTAGAGCACAGAAGAGGAATAATTAAATAGGTCGGAACAAACATGGCAATAAATAAATGACAAAAAAAAGGAAAAGTCCAAATCCCACAGCACCACATACAGATCTCCCTGAATCTGGCCTGTGCTTGTTCTCCAACCTCATCTTCTACCACCATGCCTGCTGTCACGCCCAGCCAGGTCACCTCTCCAGGTCTATCACAGCCTGAATGCCTTCAACGTCTCTGCCTGGAATTTCTGCCCGCTTTGCATGTGCCAAGTGACTCCCAAATCTTCCTTCAAGTCATCCATGTGACACCTTCTCTGGCAGAGCTGAGCACTCCCTTCCTCCTTCCAGCCACCTGTGCACTCTGGCATGTCCTTGTCACACTGAACATCAGTGGCAGTTGGGTACAAGCAGACCTCTCCCACTGACCAATGAGCTCCCTGAGGCTAGGAAGTCCTTCCCGTGGAGCAAAACTGGAAGCTCATGAGGCACATAATAAATGCTTAATTAATGGTGGTTAAAAGAGTCAATAAGCATGTGTGCATACATTTTACTTGATTTTTCTATTTAGGGCATCAGACTATTGACTGCCATTTTCAGTGGGATCCGCTCTGCTCAATTTATTTGCTAAAATACCTAAAGGATTTATTCTGCTTGAGTCCTTTTGACACACAAAAAAGGACTCACTGGAAATACCACCATGGAGAATAACTAAAATTTATACACGCAGCAAAAAGAAACATTAGAAATACCATTTAATTGGGAATAATTAAATCTATGAAATGGGATAAACTATGTTTTGCTTCTGGAACAGTTAACTGAGGCAAACATAAGAGAAGCAACAAATATTTATAGTGTATCCAGACATTAACTTGTGACTGCTTCTCCCTCTGGAATTAGAAAGGTTTTGAAAGAGGAAGGCTAATGCCATAGAAAAGATGGGGTAAGCAAGGGTTTGGTAAGAAAGTTTGTCGTGTTTACACAAACCAAAACAGATCCCAAATCTCAGAAGTTTAACACAGGGAAAGTTTATTTTCCACTCAGGCAGGTCTCCTTCATGTGCTGTCTGCACCACCTCACACACACTGCCTCCAACACCACTGATTGATCCCAGGCCACTTCACTCTGCTCACCTCCCATTCGTCAGCACACTGTCACATGACCCCTCTGCCTGCTGGGAATTAAGGAGGAGGAACCCTGGTCTGCAGGGAAGGAGATGCTGCAGAGATCAGCAAGCAGGGCATCCCCAACAGAGTGCTTTTGGAGTCCACATCTGTGGAAGGGATTGGACAGATCAAGCCTCAGCAGAGTCACCTTGGGAGCCTGGGCTGACTCTGTGAGGGGTTCTGTAGACCAGATATCTTCAGGGCTGTCCTGATTTGGGGCAAAAAGGGCTGGATCTCTGTTCCCCTGCATTGATCAGCCACTGGCTCAGGCTGTTCTGGGAAGGGGTGTGACCCTGAGTAAGGCAGCTCAGCCAAGGCAATTCCAGAGAAGACTGACCCCAAGGGCTGTGTGCCAGCAGCTGGAGAATAAGTCCAGCTCGCATCCCTGACAAGGGTCTAGGAGGCTCATCAGAGCACGTGCACAGTGAGTCACACAGTCTTCCAAGCAGAGGGATCACACTGGAATCCTCTTTCATCATCCTGGCCTTAAACCTATCACTAGCTTGACCTGTGAACCCCACCAGTTGTCTCTGCTAGCAATTCCAATAAGCTTGGGCATAAAGCACATTCTTTATCCCTAACTACTCTGGCTGTTCCTGCTGGCTGAACCCCACCCTCCAAAAAATGTTCTGCAAAATTCCTGCTGCCCTTTAAACCAGAGAACAGCTTCTCATCTGCTCTGGGTCTTTGCCAAGCTCACCATGAATAGGGGGTATCTGTCTCTCTTTGAGCTGCCTCTGGCTACCGTGAGCCAGGACTCTTCCACAGTAAATAGCCTTTTCCAGGCTGGACTTCTGTTTAGCATTACCCAATATCTACTACTCCTGCAGTGAGAACCAGACTTGATTTTTCTGTTTAACCATTTCATGCCCACTATTCACCGGTTATGCTGGAAACAGCATGGCCCTGTTGAGAAACACCTGTGCAAATTCATCATTTGTTTAGTGGGTCTCCTGTAGAGAGGATGTGGATCTGGACCCTAATGTTCCAGAGGGCACTTCTTGGGCTCCATTTTTACATGTTCTAATCACATTCTTTCTATGGAGACAATAATGGCTGGCATTTATTACAAAGCACTTCACATGTGATAACTTACTAAATTTTCACACCTATCCTATGCAGAGGTACTAATATTTTTCCTGACTTGCATATAAGAAAACCAAGGCACAGGCAGTTGAAGATGCTTGCCTAAGGTCATATGAGGCATAGATGGTGGAATTAGTATGGAACCCCAGGTAGTCTAACTGTGAGGTTCAGGCTCTTAATCACTATATTATATGGCCTATCAGTGTCCAGGGAGTGGGCTCATAAATTAGCAAGGTGGAACCTCTCATAAGAATCATTGAATGTACTGAAGTCCAATGTACTGACGTCCTTTCACGGAAAGCCCAGTAAGAAAAGGAGCCCTAGCTTGGAACTCCCTTCACAAGCCAGAAAAAATAAATTAAAAATGAGTAAATTTAGGGAGAGGAATTCCCCATTAAAAAAAAACTGGACCTGGTATTAAATGACAAATGTATAGACGTGGGTGTTTTAGCATGGGACAACTTACAAGTAGTTCTGTGGTATGTATTGTGGTACCATGAAGCCATAAGGTAGTAAAATATATTTAGATTTGGAAGAGAGATAGCAACCATGATTTGTGGGTATGTACAGTACGGCAGAGAGGGGCAGGAAGAATGAGCTGTCTTCTATGACATGGAGACTCGTGTCTGTCCCTGCGGGTGTACAGGGCCATGAGGCTACAACCCCACCATCCTCATCCACCTCTGTCTTTGCAGGAAGCCTAACTACCTCCAAGTTATAAGGTGGTGTTATGTTAAATCGTCTGGTGGGAGCTGGGCGACAACCTTACAAACCCGATCTCAATGCTGAACAAATTGTTCCTTTGTCTTCAGGTGTGGCGATGTGATGGAATCTGTCCACACCACAGCCCCTGGGAAATGGGGCTGGACAGACATTTGGTGCCAGGCTTCTTTGACAGGAATGCTAACCTGTCAAGTCGGCTCCAGTGTCAGGATACAAATAGCCATAATGAGGCCATCGACCAAGCTTAGCGAGTCCTGCCCGGTGATGAAATGTGCTTGCAATAGGCAGGGTCTGGAGGTGATTTGGGCCTGACAGCTCAGCCTCCAAACCACATTTTCCATGTGTCAGGAAAATGAACACCATGTCCATTGCACATGGTTTTAGCAATTAGACCTTTATTAATACCGCAGAGCAGCTGGAACTAGAAATAGTCTCAAGTGCTCACATTTTTTCAACATACAAATTACCATAGCGGCGGCAGCTGCTGAGGCCAGGTTTATTCATCTTGGGCCAAAATTCTCATACTCTTGACCCCATGTTTTGGGCCTGGACTTTGTGACTCCAAGAAAATATGGCCGCAAAGCTCTACTCTGGGGAATCAGACATTCCTCCCTAAAGACCGTGTCTTCTCCCCCAGCCTTTCTGTTCTCTCCATGGCCTAGTGGTTTGGGTTTTAGAAAGCAACTCTCCAGAGTTCATGTTGTGGCTAAGAAGGTTAAGGACCCAACATTTTCTCTGTGAGGACATGGGTTCGATCCCTGGCCTTGCTCACTCCGGTGTTGCCATGAGCTGTGGTGCAGGTCTCAGATGTGGCTTGGATCCTGCCTTGCTGTGGCTGTGGTGTAGGCCTGCAGCTGCAGCTCCAATTTGACCCTTAGCCTGGGAACTTCCATATGCTGTGGGTGTGGCCCTAAAAAGACAAAAAAAAAAAAAAAAAAAAAAAAAAAAAATGGAAGGAAGGAAGGAACTTCCCTTCCTGAGTTTGCGGTTTCATTTCTCCCCCAGTGGGAGTATTGTAGTACATAACTCTCTTACTCCTGCCCTCACCCATACCCCACCAAGGTTTCTAAGCCAACAGCCTGCCCAGGGAGAACCCTTCTGCAGCTTCTCAATTTCCCTTGGGCATGCCCATACGTGTGTGTATGTGTGTTTGTGTGTGTGTATGTGTCAGCAGGGGACAGTTTCCACTGTGGAACCACTCTGGGTATTTGCACATTCCTCCTTGTGTTCACCTAGATTTACTCCCTGAGTCTGGCCTCATCAGTTATCTTCCAGTTTATATTCACTTTGTGGAATAAAAGGAAGACAGATCTTCTGAGTGTCCTGAGCATTCCTAACAGTTCTTCTCTCATATACTCCAGAGAAAGAGGGAAAGGAGTTGAGACATTAAGTCCTCTCTCGGTCAAAGGAGGAAGATAACTTAGTCTTCAAGAGTGAGGTCCCATGTCTGCTCCTCTACAATGTGTCTCCATTTATTTATGTTTTCCTCATCTATGAATTCCTGTCATATTAAGTACAGTTGTCCCTTGTATCCTTAGGGCATTGGTTCCAGGATCACCCTCCCTGCACCTCCCATTATAAACAGCAGATGCTCAAGTCTCTTTCATTAAAAGGTATAGTATTCGCATGTAAACTTTGAATCCTCTCGTATACTTGAAATCATCTCTCAATTACCTATAACCCTTAATACAATGTAAATGCTATGTAAATAGTTTCTAGAGCACAGAAAATTCAAGTTTTGCTGTTTGGAACTTTCTGGATTTTTTCTTTTTTCCGAATATCTTTGATCTGTGGTTGGTTGAATCTGTGAATGAAGAATCTGCTGGGTTACCTAATGGAAATACTTCAAAAAAAAGTGCAGGAAAGAGGGCTAGAACAGATTCTTTGCTCTCAGACCTCTCTCTGAAAGAACCAGATCTGCCCACACTTTGATCTCAGCCTTCTCAGAACTGTGAGGCCACAAATTTCTATTGCGTAAGACACCTGTTTGCGGTACTTCATTATGGCATTTCTAGAAAACAAGTACAGGTACACTATGAGACCTTGTGTTTTCCACATATTTTCCCTAAAGTTTTTTTAAATAGGGGAGTGTCTGTCTTGGCGCAGCAAAAACGGATCTGACCAGGAACCATGAGGTTGCAGGTTCAATCCCTGGCCTTGCTTGGTGGGTTAAGGATCCGGTGTTGTCATGAGCTGTGGTGTAGGCCGCAGACATGGCTTGGATCCCGCGTTGCTGTGGCTGTGG
Organism: Sus scrofa; assembly: GCF_054392235.1. NCBI lineage: Eukaryota > Metazoa > Chordata > Mammalia > Artiodactyla > Suidae > Sus > Sus scrofa. Next base: position 124,876,281 of record NC_139396.1, on the reverse strand, counting down.
CATAGGCCGGCAGCAACGGCTCTGATTAGACCCCTAGCTTGGGAACCTCCATATGCCGCGGGTGCAGCCCTAGAAAAGGCAAAAAAGACAAAAAAAAAAAAAAAAAAGACACACACAAAAAATTTGAAATAGAAAAGTAAAAAGAAGAAAATAAGCCAGAAAAAATGGTTTACAATCTTCCTGCACAGAGAACTCTTGCTGTTTATGTATATAGTATATATTATCCTGCTGTATATAAAACATAAAATTGTATGTTATGTTTTAAAAACATATAATTAGTATATGTATAATCCCAATATATTATATATGGTATATAGGCTACATACATATACATATGCATAAATATACACACATAAGTACATAACATACACTATACACATATGTAACATATATGTAACACATATATATGTAACATATGTTCTGAATTACCCAACTCAGATTTAGGAAAGTGCAAAAAAAGAAAGAAAGAAAAAGCTTCTGCTCCTTAGTCTCTCTCCCCGCGACTGTTAACCACTGTGAACACTTAACCACTGATTCTGCCCACCCCAAAAATTGTTTATACCAGCAACTATATATATCAACTGATCTTAAAAGGAAAATTATGCAGAAGGAATCACATTTTGTGTATCCTTCTATCCTTTGCTGTTTTCCTTAAATGATATGTTGGAAATCCACTCAGATGAGCACACACCGAGAGCTCTCATTCCTTCATGGCTGCACCGTACTCCACTGTGTGGATACATATTGATTTGGGTACCCACATATCCCAAGGGCCTGGATTCTCTCTGCTCAGCTCTGCTAGGGTGGATTAGGAATGTGCTGAAGCACCTTAGGAGCTGGTAGGGTAAGCGCTGAGGATGGAAGTGCTTTGCCTAAAGTGATACAGAGAATTAACAGAAGTGGTTCCAGCTGTTAGGGATGTCAAGACATTTTCTGTAATTATATGATATTTTGTCACCAGAACAATGTAAGGATGTCACCTCTGAAAGGAAAACATCTCAAAGCTGCATATTTACAAAAAAAGAACAAAAAAGAAATTTGGAAGCAGACTTTTCTAACCTGTTTATAGCTCTTCCAAATGAAGAGCTTTAGTGAGTTAACATGTACGTTAAATATGTAAAAATGCAACAAATTCCAAATAGTTTGTAAGAACAATTGTTTAACATCATGGGAAATAGAAATGTAATCATAGAATTTAAAATAAACTTTTGTGTAATTGACAAATGGGGGTAAAAAAATTAGTATTGTGACTTAGCAAGGGTTCCTACTGTTGTTCCCATTTGTATCCACGTCTTTATGAGAAATCTAAGTTTTTGTTCTTGCTCTTAGCTGTTATAACCCCTAAAACCAAGTATCAAAATAAGCCAAATATGTAACCAGATCTTCCTGTTGCTTTATGTTGGAGCATGTTAAAGCAAGTGTGATTCAAGATATTTAAAACCGGAGTTCCCGTCATGGCGCAGTGGTTAACGAATCCGACTAGGAACCATGAGGTTGCGGGTTCGGTCCCTGCCCTTGCTCAGTGGGTTAACGATCCGGCGTTGCCGTGAGCTGTGGTGTAGGTTGCAGATGCGGCTCGGATCCCGCGTTGCTGTGGCTCTGGCGTAGGCCGGTGGCTACAGCTCCGATTCAACCCCTAGCCTGGGAACCTCCATATGCCGCAGGAGCGGCCCAAGAAATAGCAACAACAACAACAACAAAAAAGACAAAAGACAAAAACAAACAAACAAACAAAAAAAAAAGAAAAAAAGAAAAAAAGAAAAAAAATTAAAAAAAAAAGATATTTAAAACCAATGAAGTATATTTATCCAATTTAAATCTTTAAAGTATTATTAATTATAGCCACTAATGCAGCTAAAGAAAAATGCTTTTTAGATTAAGAAAATAAATTTAATTTTTAATTATTTCTTTCATATATGCAGTCTTTTATGTTTCTATTTTAGATATGTTGTATTTTGTACATACTAGTACATTAATACATGCATAAATTTATTAATATATAAATATTATGTATACTTATATATTCAGTGAATATATATACTATAGTACTGTACTATATAGAGTATATCTATCTATCTATATATACATTTAGACATATGGACTCAAAATTGGCTTTATTCATAAGGATGTAAAATAAAATTTTGAGGGGAAAATATAAATTAAACTGCTAGCTAATAGCAATAACAGAAACATAATGAAACAATAACTTCAAAATGCTGAGGAGAAATAACCCTTTAGAATTCTATTCTCAGCTAAACTAAAATTCAAGAGTGAAAGCAACCTAAAGACATCATCAGGCAAGCAGAGATTGAAATAATTGGCTAGTTCACGTGTTCCCCATTGAAAAGTATTCCAAATTCTTCTTCTCTGGAAGAAGGCATAGGAAGCCAGAAGTGAAGGCAAGTGAAGAGACTGATAAATAAATATGTGGGCAAGTCCAAATGAACACTGTGACCACAAAGCAATATAACGATGATTTTCTCTGAGGTTATAAAAACTAAAATACTAGACAAAACAAGCATGTAGTACAAGAAATAGTGGTACAAATGAATGGACTAAGGCAATGTTCAGGAGGCAGGTAGAGATAGTGATTCACTTTAGGTTTCATTATGTCAAAATTCCAGTGTGAACATGAGAGTCAAAATTGGTATTTCCTGGAAAGTGTCCAAAAGCAACAAGAAGAATGAAAAGTAAAAGTTGACCTCCAATTTTAGCAAAACTGGAAAAGAGCTAGAAGTTGAGTCATAAAATAAGTGGAAGTTCTTCCCCAAAGCAGTGGACATCAAGCACGGGAGTATATGAGTGGAAGCATAAAGAGCATCAGTGGCTGAAAATCTCAGGAAAAGTTAGCAAAAATTTCCCAAAGGTATAAACTTTAAGCAAGGAACAATGAGAATGAGGTATGGGCAATGGTGGCAGAATCTCTGGACCTGATTCAGTTCCCGGAGGAAGATGAAGTGGGAACAAAGAAGGAATTATCATACAGATAGGCTAGGAACTGTCCATTAGAAAGATCAAAACATCCTGAAATCATTAACTTTTAAGATGGTAATCTCAAAACATATAAACCACAAATGACCATAATGGCAAAAAAAAAATCAAGAAATCTACAATCATAACGAGATATTTTAACACAATGCTCAACCTTAAATAGCTCAAGCAAACAAAATAATTAGCCATCCTATAAAAGATTTAAACAACACATTTAATAACTTCAACATGATGTTTTCTGTATCTAACAGAGACTACCCATTGAACTTATTTTTGAATAACCACATACTTGGCCATAAAGCAAGTATGCAAAAGTAACAAATGAATCAATATCATACAGACCGCATTCCCTTTTGAAATTCTATTAAATTGCAAGTGAATTATAAAAAAATGCATATGGAACCATATGTTTGGAAATTTTAAAACACTTCTGAGTTATTATTAGGTTAAAACGGAAATCATAATGGAAAATGGAAAATATCTAGAGCTAAATGATGAGGGGGGGAATTGCGTATGAAAATTGTGAGCTATAGTTAAAGCAGTACTTCCAAGAGAAAATTACAGACATATATGAACATGTATACATACATCTGAAAAGAAGAAAATTTGAATATTTAAGGAACACATCTAATTACAGATGTCAGAAAAAATTAATAGTGTGAACTCAAGCAAAGACAAAGAAAAGAAGATACAGATAAGAGAAAAAATTAATGAAATAGAAAACAAACAGCTGAGATGGCCAATGAAGGCAAAAGATAAGAAGAAAAGGAAAGATAGCGCAAATGAACCATAGTGGAAAAGAAAAAAAGTATAGATATAGCATAAATTTACCAAGTCTTGAGACTGCTTTGTATGTCTCTATTGTTATAACACTGACATTTTAGATAAAATGGAAACACTTCTGGAAAATAAAACTCAAAAAGAAATGGAAAAGCTGAATAGACATATGGCCTTTTAAGTATTTAATCAGTAATTTAAAATCTGTCTACAAAAAAGAGTTGGCCTCAGGGGGTTTTACAGGTTAAGTTTTTCCTAGCTTTCAGGGAAAACTGAATTCCTATCTAATGCAATCTGTTCCAGAAAAAAGATAAAGGGGACCACTTTCCAAGTTATTATGTGATAATAGTATAACCTTAACAACAGAAACTGGAAGAACCATTACCAAAAAAAAAGGAAAATAAAATAGAATTCCATTTATAAAAAATATATATACAATTTTGAAATCAAAGCTTAGCAAAGTAAATCTAGCAGTGTTAAAAGAATACATCATCCAGTCATCTGTCTATGGACATTTGGGTTGTTTCCATGACTTAGCTATTGTGAATAGTGCTGCAATGAACATGCGGGTACATGTGTTTTTATCAAGAAAAGTTTTGTCTGGATATATGACCAAGAGTGGGATTGCTGTGTCATATGGTAGTTCTACGCACAGTTTTCTAAGGTACCTCTGTACTGTTTTCCATAGTGGTTGTACCAATTTACATTCCCACCAACAGTGCAGGAGGGTTCCTTTTTCTTCACACCCCCTCCAGAATTTGTTACTTGTGGACTTATTAATGATGGCCATTCTGACTGGTGTGAGGTGGTATCTCATGGTAGTTTTGATTTGCATTACTCTAATAATCAGTGATATTGAGAAGATGTGGTATATATGCACAATGGAATACTACTCAGCCATAAAAAAGAACAAAATAATGCCATTTGCAGCAACATGGATGTAACTAGAGACTCTCATCCTGAGTGAAGTCAGAAAGAGAAAGACAAATACCATATGATATAATTTATATCTGGAATGTAGTATACGGCACAAATGAACCTTTCCACAGAAAAGAAAATCATGGACTTGGAGAACAGATTTGTGGTTGTCAAGGGGGAGGGGGAGGAGTGGGATAGATTGGAAGCTTGGAGTTAACAGATGCAGGCTATTGCCTTTGGAATGGATTAGCAATGAGATCCTGCTGTGTAGCACTGGGAACTATGTCTGGTCACTTATGATGGAGCCTGATAATGTGAGAAAAAAGAATGTATACATGTATGTGTAACTGGGTCACTTTGCTATACAGTAGGAAATTGACAGAACACTGTAAACCGGCTATAATGGAAAAAAATCATTATATTAAAAAAAATAAATAAAAGAATACATCATAACCACATTGGGTTACTCAAGAAATGAAAGCTTAACAATAGAAAAAGTATTCATGTAATTAGCTACACATATAATTAAGAAGAAAAAACACGTGATCACCTCAAAAGATGCAGAAAATGCATTTGATAAAATTCAATAGCCATTCATAACCAAAATATTTTAGCATACTGGGAATAAAAAGAGTAACCCAATAAATTTTATCTACTATTAATCTATACTGGCAGTTATACTCAGTGTATCTCCAAAATAATTCTACTTATGTTTAGGAACAAGACAAGGATGACTCTTCTCAAAATCCCTTATTCACTAGTACTTTGTAAGTCCTATCCAATGAAGAAATGACAACGAAGAGAAAATGAATAAATAATCAAAATGAAAAAAAAAGTACCATTATTTAAGGATGCTATGATTATCTATTTTCAAAAATATGAGAAAAGAGAACAGGCAACTATTAGAAGAAAGAAGGAAATTAACAAGTTGCTTTTTTTTTTTTTTTTTTTTTTTTTTTGCTTTTTAGGGCTGCACCCGAGGCATATGGAGGTTCCCAAGCTAGGGGTTACATCAGAGCTGCAGCTGCAGGCCTACACCACAGCCACAGCCACGCCAGCTCTGAGCTGTATCTGTGACCTACACCACAGCTCCTGGCAAGGCCAGATCCATCCACTGAGCAAGGCCAGGGATTGAACCCGCAACCTCATGGTTACTGGTCAGGTTTGTTTCTGCTGCACCACAATGGGAACTCCCACAAGTTGCCTAATTTAAAATTGTTTTTAAAAATGGTTCCTGAACACCTGCAACAAATTGTTAGAAAACACAGTTTTCAGAAAGATACTATTCGCAGTTGTAGCAAGCACCATAAAACCCTCATAATAAAGCTAAAAAAATATATAAATCTTCACATGGAAAGTATAAATCCAGATTAAATAAAATAAATATATCTTTTATCAAGAGGCCTATGTAGAAAGATATATCACATTTCTGACCAGGAAGATTTGATATTATACAAATGGCAAAATTCTCCCATATTAATATATTTAGATGCACTGCCTTTATCAATCTCAATAGCATTTTTCTTTTTTTTTTTTTTTTTTTTTTTGTCTTTTTTGCCATTTCTTGGGCCGCTCCCGTGGCATATGGAGGTTCCCAGGTTAGGGGTCGAATCAGAGCTGTAGCCACTGGCCTACGCCAGAGCCACAGCAATGCAGGATCTGAGCCGAGTCTGCAACCTACACCACAGCTCACGGCGATGTCAGATTCTTAACCCACTGAGCGAGGCAAGGTATTAAACCCGCAACCTCATGGTTCCTAGTCAGATTCGTTAACCACTGCGCCACGACGGGAACTCCTCAATAGCATTTTTCATAGGAATCAACTAGTTAATCTTAAAACATTGGAAGGGTAGGGACTAATGAGAGTCAAAACAAACTTGAGTGTATAGTCAACAATACTGTATTATATACCTAAAATTTGCTAAGAGTAAATCTTAAATATTTCAACACATACACACACAGATGGTAACAACATGAGGACGTGTTAACTAATACTATCGTGGTAATCATTTCACAATACATATATCAAATCATCACCTTGTACAACTTGAAAATGTTATTTATTAAATACATCTCAATAAAGCTGTAAAACAAAAAATCAAATTCAAGGACAAAGAATGAGGAGACTCACTGTACCAACTACTAAGAGTAGCTTTTAGCTATAATAACCTTAAAGTTATGTTATGGTTCAGGGATAGACAAATGGACCAACAGAACGGTATAGAGAGCCGAGGAACTAACCCACTTACACAGGGAATGTGTATTTAATAGAAATGGCATTTCAAACACTTAGAAAGGCTGGACTATCCTTATGAGGTGCTGAAACATTTAACTTTCTATTTGGGAAAAGATAAAATTAGATTCCTACTTCACCATATAAGCAAAAGTAAATTCCAGATGGACAAAAATTTAAATGTGAAGAGCAAAATTTTAAAATTTTTAGAAAACAATATGGGAGAATATCTTGGATGTAGAATCAGGAACAGATTTATTAAATAAAGAACAAATACCCACAAATCTTTAAAGGGTTTATGATTTTGACTGCATCAAATTTAAAAAGTTATTTATAACAGAGGCTAATATAAACAATAAAAAGGCTAGACACAGTTTGAGAGAAGATATTTGCAATTCAAACAATAACTTCAGAATAAATACAGGACAGATGCAAATGTATGAGAAAAGGATAAACCAGTTTTTGTTTTGTTTTGTTTTTTTTTAAGGAGGAAAGGATTAGAAGTGGTCTTTCTGTCCCTTTTCCTCTCCCTCACTCACACACACACACACACACACACACTCACAACTGGTTAGCAAACACAGAATTCCTATATGTAATCAGGAAAGTATAAAATAAGACAATAAAATGCCTTTTACATCTAACAGTTTGGAAAATTTGAAGTCTCACAAGAGATGGTGAGGATGCAGGAAAATAGGAATTTCCAATCTGGTAGGAATGTGAGTTGGTACAACCACTTGGGAGAGTGATCTGTCAACATTGAAGAAAGGAAGAAGTACATTCCATAACACAGGACAATTTCACTTCTAGGTATACACTAAAGAAATTTTGTACATGTGCAAAGATACATGCACAAGAAACAACAATGCAAGAACAACCACAGAAAAGCAACTAACTGTCCTGTCGCTCAACAGAGAAATGGAGAAATTGCAATGTACTAGGCTGCAGTTAGAAAGAATGCACTGGGTCTACACTGTATCCATATAACCCTAACATAAGAAAAGAAAGTTGCAAAAGAATGTAAACACCATGATGCCATTTAAGTAAGTTCTGAATGTACATAAAATGATAGTAAATGTTGTTTTGCACACAGATACTTAGTGAAAGTCCAGAATCATGCACAGGAACAGCATATACCAACTGGAGGCAGAGACAGTTCTACAGAGGGAAGGAGAAGGGATAAGAGTGAAGGAGGTGGGGGGAGCTGGCTAGTTGTATTTTCTTTTTAATCTTTTGTTACACAGGACCTAAAATAAATGGGAAAACGTTGGGAGTTCCTGTTGTGGCTCAGCAGATTACAAAACTGACTAGTATCCTTGAGGATGCAGGTCCCATCCCTGGCCTCACTCAGTAGGTTAAGGATCTGGCCTTGCTACCAGTAAGCTGTGATGAAGTTCAGAGGCACAGTTCATATCCCACGTTGCTGTGGCTGTGGTGTAGGCTGGCAGCTGCAGCTCTGATTCATTCCCTAGCCTGGGAACCTCCATATGCCAGGGGTGCAGCCCTAAATAATAACATAAAATGGAAAATGTTAATAGCTGTTTAATCTAGATGGTAGGCATATGGTGGTCTGCTTAATTTTCTGTCCTTTCTATATGTTTGAAATATTTCCCTTTTTTAAAGATTTTTATTTTTCCCATTATAGTTGATTTACAGTGTTCTGTCGATTTCTACTATACAGCAAAGTGACCCAGTCATACACATATATATATGTATATTCTTTTTCTCACATTATCCTCCATCATGTTCCATCACAAGGGACTAGATATAGTTCCCTGTGCTATTCAGCAGACTCTCATTGCTTATCTACTGCAAATGCAATATGAAATACTTCTTAATTTAGGAAATTAAAATATAGAAACTTTTTTTTAAAAAAAGCTGAGAACCAGAATTCAAGTCTTTTCTCTCTTATCTTCTTCAAAATAACTCAATACAACAAACATTTCTGCACATCCCCTGGGCAAGGTAGAGGGAAGCCAGTTGTTAGAGAAATGTGGTCCCAAATTCAAGGACTACAAGTCCTAACAGGAAGCATGGTTAACAATTATTTCTTATCCTTTTGAGTTAGTGGTTGGTACCCACCACTGAGGAAAACAACTGTTAGGTTTTCATTTGAGCTAAATATAAATGCAACAAGGAAAGACCCATGTGAAGGGCTTTCCCCAGGGCCACACTCTTGGCTGTCACACCTCCAGATGACAGTCACAAGCTCCCTCTGACTGCCAAGATGTCATTGGATGGTGGCGCCTATCTTGGTGCATGTGGCATTGCCAGGGCTGCTGGGATTCTAGACCATTTCACAGGCTGCAGGTAGCAGGGTTCTTCTGCAGAGGCCATGTTCTCCCAGCTTGACCTTGGATAACTGGTTTACTGGGGGTGAGAAGTGAAAAAAAGGAGTTCACTATGGAGACAGTAAAAGGATGAGTGGTTGCCAGGGTTTTGGGGGGGGGCAGGGAGGCTAAATAGGCAGAGCCCAGAGGATTTTAGGGCAATGAAACTACTCTTTATGATACTACAATGGCAGATACATGTCACTGCACATTTGTCCAAACGCATAGAATATACAGCATCAAGAGTAAACTCTGGAGTTCCTGTCGTGGTGCAGTGGTTAACGAATCCGACTAGGAACCATGAGGTTGCGGGTTCGGTCCCTGCCCTTGCTCAGTGGCTTAACGATCTGGCGTTGCCGTGAGCTGTGGTGTAGGTAGATGCAGCTTGGATCCCATGTTGCTGTGGCTCTGGTGTAGGCCGGTGGCTACAGCTCCGATTCGACCCCTAGCCTGGGAACTCCACATGCCGCAGGAGCGGCCCAAGAAATGGCAAAAAGACAAAAAAAAAAAAAACTAAAAAAAAATAAAAGAGTAAACTCTAAGGAGTTCCCAATGTGGCTCAGTGGGAACGAACCCGAGTAGCATCCATGAGGATGGAGGTTCAATCCCTGGCCTCGCTCAGTGGGCTAAGGACCCAGCACTGCTGTGAGCTGTGGTGTAGGTCACAGACGCGGCTTGGATCCCACATTGCTGTGGTGTAGGCTGACAGCTGCAGCTCTGATTCAACCCCTAGCCTGGGAACTTCCATATGCTGCTGGTGCAGCCCTAAAAAGATAAAATAAAAACAATTTTTTAAAAAATAAAGTCTTTTTTAAAAAAGAAGCTCACAGTCTGGTGGGAAAACAAATATAAAGACCAAGAGACACAGTCCATAAAAGAAATAGAAACAATATGCTGAAAGAATTACAGGCAAAAGAAATAAGATTGCAGAGAAGATTTCTTGGAACCTAGAGAATTTCAGATCAGCCTCATTTCTGGTCCATGACTATGTGAAGACTGTCCTTCAAATCCCTAACTGAAGGGTCAAAGGGTATCATCTCAAGTTGCCATCAACAGAGGATGCTTTATAGACGTGACACAGGAATCCACCGGTTAGGCTTAAAAGGCTCCCCTCCCTTACCCACTCTTTTTATCCTCTGCCACCGTGTGCCTAAGAATGACATTCCAGTGTAGACCATACAGCCATCAGCGTGAGTGTAGACACAGAATTCAGTGGGTTAGATGGGCAGAAAGGAAGAAAAAGAGTGAGAGGCAGAAAACGAATCCAGCAGCAGCAGGTAAGAAGTTAAGACTTACTGGTGTTTCATAAAAAAAGCCTGAATCAAGAAGTAGGTTTCCCAGCTGAGACCAGGCTCCTTGGAACAAGAGCAAATGGATGGCACAAAGGAGATCTGGGGACCTCCTCACTTCCAGGTAAACAAACATAAACTACAAAGCGAAATCAGAATGTGTGCCCCCAGGGTTTATTCTACGAGTCTGTGCAGGCTTAATAAAGATATCCAGGTCTAATCCCCAGAATCCGTGAATGTTGCCTGATGTGGCCAGAGAGACTTTGCCGTGGGATTAAATTTAGGCTCTTGATGGGGAGATTATCTGGGATTATCCAGCTGGGACCTAAATGCAATCACAAGTGTCCTTCTAAGAGGGAAGCAGAGGGAGATTTGACACAGAGTAAGAAGGAATGTGACCATTGAAGCAAGATGCTGGCTTTTGAACGAGAGGAAGAGGCCTTGGGTTGAGGAATGCAAAGAATGCAGCTCTAGAAACCAAAAAAGGTAACAAATGGAGTCTCCCCTAGAGCTTGCAAAGGGAGCCAGGAGCTGCCAGCATCCTGATTTGGGGCATGTAAAACTGATTTCTGACTTCTGACCCACCAAGTTCACTGTAATTTGTTACAGCAGCCCTAAGAAACTAATGCAGGTTTCTTTGGTTGTCCTGATAAAAGACTTAGAAGTCTTAGCCATTTTGAAATGAAGTTGATAGGGCCATGTGGTAGGAGTCAAGATTGTGACCCTAAAGACAGGGACCTGCTATATAGCACAGGGAACTCTTCCCAATATTCTGTGATAATTTATATAAGAATCTGAAAAAGAATGGATGTGTGTATAAGCATAACTGAAATTATCATAACATTGTCAATCAGCTATACTTCAATAAAACTTAAAAAAAAAAAAAAAGATTGCAGTCCTAAAGAAGGCAGGGGGCAGGACAGGGTGATATTCTGGGCAAAGACTGGCATGTAGGTGGCTTACTGGGAGTGCTTTGGGGAATAGCACTGCCTGGAGTGAGGGAAGCAGGCCTGGGCAGAAGGCAAAGTTGTACTTGGAGGCAGTGGCACAGAGGTCCTAGCCTATTCCACAGGGAGCTCTGGAGAGACAGTGGCCCTGCAAACATGCCCTGCATTGAGCAAAGGGGCTCATCCTTTTCACCCGTGACAATGACAAGTCATCAGATGCAGGCTGTTCCTAGGTAAAGGGTTGTAATCTCGAGTGATTATCAAAAAGTAATCCCTGGGGAGGGACTCAGCGGTGGGCCACCCACAGGCAACACACCTGGCACCTGGGAGAGTACATGCCTTGGTCCTGAGGTGGGGTCAGGGCAGCAAATGCACCATCCACTGCCCCGTGGGAGCAGCCCCCAACACAATTTAATCTGCTTAAATCCCTGCTACAGAGACGTATGGGAAAGTTTCCTATTGACTCCATCTCATTCCTTCAGAGGCGCAGTCCAAGTCCTGAGTCTGTGTGATTCTTTTGAGAAGCTTGCTGAAAGCAGCTCAGGGACACTTTGAGCAAAGAGGCTGACATAACCCTAAGTGCTTTGGTCTTGGACTGAGGTTTGAAAATAAACCTCCCCATGGAATATTTGGAAAGCCTTCTGAGAAAGCCCCTGAATAAATACATAACCCCTTGCGCTATTGGTTGGAATTGTTTTGGCCTGGTTTTCTGGGACTTGTACTGTGCCCTGGCTGATAAATGAAGCCATGTGCAAAGCACAGGGAGCCCAGGGCCAAAACTTGTCCCCACCATCACACCACACCAGGCACTAGCCAGCTCTGGCTTCATACTCTGATGCAGCGGTTCTAGGGCAACACAGAGTTGAGGGTGATTTCCAGCGAGCCTGCCCTCTGGAGAGACCCACTGTCAGAAGAAAAACCTTAAACAAGCCACAGGCCTTTGATTCCAGCTTTTGTTGCGCTAAATCCTGCTAAAAGGCCTTACAGCACTCAGCTGCTTGAGTACTGCCCAGAGCATAATTTAGTGACTTGGAACCATCCAGGGGCTCAGAGGCATCACTCTGAATTGACTGTGGTGTCTGAAGGTCTGGGGTCTGGTCTTCTTTCTGACATTTCTTAACAGTGTGACCTTGGGTAAGGCTCTGCCATCTGAACCTGCTTTCCTTCTGTGTAGCACAGGTGGCACAACATTGTCTCAAAGGTTCTGTCCTGTCCTGCTACTCAGGGACTCTGTCTCCTTCATGGGCATGGGGGTTGCAGAGAATGACAGGCATTTGTACAGATGCTGGCACATCCTAAAATCTCAGAATTTGGGAGTAAATTCATGCCATCAGATTTCTTTCAAATGGATGAATACATGAATATATCATGCTTCCTGGCACTGGCTGCTTTTGCTCAAAATCAGCAGCTTGGGATTCATTTGCATCACCAAAACAGACCCCGTTCATCAGCCTGTGAATTTTCCAGGGGTTTGTGCATGAGTGGCCATTACAATTTTTTTTTTTAACCTGCAGGACTATTTCAGAAGTTTAGTGGAGTGGCAGAAGAGAAAGCCAGCTAACTTATTTGTCAGAATGTTTGCATTGCAATTGGTGCCAACGGCTCACCTTGTGACATTGGCAAGCCATTTAATCACAACTGAAGCTGCTGATAGGGATACAGGTCAAGGTCAGCCCTGCCTCCCTCACATGGTAACTGCAAATATCAAGTGAAATGGAGTTCATGAGAGAACTCTGGAACCTGTAAAGCTTATCAAAAATTAAGCAATTATTATTATTCCAGTAACACCTTCAAAGCCACACGAGGGGTATCTATTCCATCAGTTGCCTTTGCTAGGGATAAGCCTTTCTTTTTCAAAGGAGAGGTTTTTTAGTCAGTGTTGTCAGAATATAAGCAGAGTGAGTACAAAGATTTATTTTGCCAGCTTCTGAGGTTCCCAAGAGAATGATTCCCAGCAGTAAAAGTTGCTAAAATAGTTTGTGAGGTCACCTGCTCTTAGCAACCAAAATTGGTTGGGAAGGAACTAGCCTGAATCTACCCAGAGGACTGATGCTCATGCCGCCCCTGCAACTGTAAGGGCAATTGCTTATGCAGCCTGAAGCACCCTGAGCCTCTGCTTCTGCATTAGAATAGGCAGTTCTGTGAGCGCCTTCAGAGCACACATTAGTCACATGGCTCCTCTGGTTAGGAGGATGACTGCACATGTGAATCCAATCACAATACAACGGTCACAGTCCTTAAGACTTCAATATGCAAACCTGATTCCTTCCAGTCTGCAGCAAGGTCACAGGGCAACACCTCATCTATTCTTTTCTCCCAATTTGGACTCTCAGAAAAACCCTACAAAAGGAAAAGACAACTCCCCGAAAGGGTATCATTGCCAGAAATGCAGCATGATTCTGCTTCTAGATCTGAAAACATCTTGAATTCAACTACCCTTCAAAAAGATGATTGAGAAAAGATTCCAGCAAGCCAACTGACAGCAGATTTCCTCGTCTCGCTACATGCTTACAAGAACCTAAAGCAGCAGTGAAGGAAATGCAAACTGTGCCAAGATTAGAATGACTTACAGAAACTCTGCTTGTATTTACTCATTTCCCAAGTCTCCATTTTCCTCTTTCGACTCCTGGGAAACAATGACGCTTGAGGCTGCTGTCTGGGTGGAAACAGGCATGGCAGGTCTGGAGGGCCCAGGCTAAGGGCCTGGTGAAGTCAGCACAGATTGGCGGGTGGCCTTGTGCTCAGGGAGGGGAAACTCTGGGAGGATGGGATCTGTTGTTATAGAAACGAGAGTCTTCCTGGGTGCACAAAGGTAGGGCAACAGGTCTTTGGGAACACAGAGCAGATACAAATGACCTAGAACAGTGCCGTAGGATTCAGCACAGGCTGACAGGCAGACCCACGCACAGTGCAACTGAGCGTGACAGCAGAAGAGGGGCTGGCGCTCGTCTGCTCAGGGTTGAAGCTCTGTCTCCCCTCAGGCAGATGTCAGCTGGCAGGTGCACCCTGCTTGCTCCTCAGCGAGGCAGAACTTTGCAGGTGCTTGTGATTACGGAGCCAGCAAGGGTTAGGTCTTCTGGGAGGTTCTTAACGGCCTTAATGTCAGCTACCCGTGCGTTTCTACGTATCTTCAGCTAATTAACTAGTGTTTCATATGCTGTAAGGGAAAACTTGGATCCACCTGAGTTGCCTTCCTCTGTCCCGCTCCGCATGTCCCAAACACGCAAACATGCACATGCATACATGCACACAGAATAACACCAATACACTTAATGATCAAGACACACACTCTGACACAGATACACTCTCATAAACCCACCCTCATGGGCCCTCCCACATAGAAATATTTCTGAGGTTAGAGAAGGCTTATACTTCAGAGAATAGAGCTTAGCTGTGTTTTTAAACATGGCAGCTGGCAAAGGGATATTTGTTGCAAAGTAGAGTGGTTGCCAAGCTCACAGGAATCTGGGTTTGAAGTAATGAAGCTCCAGCTCTTTTTAAAATAGCTGAGATGCCTTGGTTATGGCTGTTTGTTTTTTAACTTCCCTGAGATTTGTCATGGTGTGCGGTTTCAAAATAACCCTACCAGGGACCCTGCAGTTGATACTTGCTCAGGATATAAGTGAAGTGTGTAGCACAAGAGACAAGAATAAGCCTGCTCAGGGTGGCCATCCTGAAGGTGAACAGGTGACCCCTTCCTGCTCTGGGCCCTGGGCCAAGAATCCTGATCTTGACTGTCCATAAGACCCTCCCTGTCCAGATACCTCCTGGTAGAAATGCCCAGTAGGGTTCTTTAACCCATGACTTTACAAAGACAGCAAAAATGGCCAACTGAGAATGACTGACTCCAACTGTGAAAAGAGAATTATGGGCACTTTGTTACACAGTCCCAAAGCCATCAATAACAGCCCAGGAGTTTCCTGTCATGGCTCAGCGGAAACAAGTCTGACTAGTATCCATGAGGATGCAGGTCCGATCCCTGGCCTTGCTCAGTGGGTTAAGGATCTGGCATTGCAGGGACCTGTGGTGTAGATTGCAGACATGGCTCGGATCTGGTGTTGCTGTGGCTGTGGTGTAGGCCAGCAGCTACAGCTCTGATGTGACCCCTAGCCTGGGAACCTTCATATGCTTCAGGTGCGGCCCTAAAAAGACCAAAAAAAAAAAAAATTGATAGCCCAGTTCTGAAGTCAATTTCCACATCCTTTTTACCAAAGGTTTGTCTATAGACCCATATCGCTGTCTGATCCCGTTCAGGTCCTTTTTTCCTTCCACTGTTCCAGTTCTCATATATTGGCTCCCCTCTGCTGTGTACTTTACCATGTGAGTTATGAGCCTGTTTATGTTGATGGACCAGAGAGAGCACTGTGTGTTCTCCCAAATCCTTCTTTTTCTCCTGAGCACAGTGGAAAACTCATTTCCCAGCCTCTCAAGCAATGGGAACCATACATTGACCCCCCGCCAGTAGAATGAGGCAGAGGTGAGGATGCCACTTCATGGAGTACAGTCCCCCTACCCCCACAAGCACGACCTCAATGTCACACAGTTGAGAAATAAACCTTTCCTGTGTTACGCCAGTGAGATTTGAAGATAGCTCTCAAAATAGACTCTTTCACTGACCCGGGATAGAAATGCTAACTTTGGGAGTTCTCTTGTGGCACAGTGGAAACAAATCTGACTAGGAACCATGAGGTTGGGGGTTTAATCCCTGGGTTAAGGATCTGGCATTGCTGTGAGCTGTGGTGTAGGCCGGCAGCAACCACTCCGATTAGACTTCTAGCCTGGGAACCTCCATATGCCGGGGGTGCAGCCCTAAAAAGACAAAAGAAAAAAGAAAAAGAAAAAGAAAGAAAGAAAGAAAAGGAATGCTAATTTTGAAGAATTCTTGGTTACTCTACTATGGCTCAAAGTTTAGACTGAGTAAATTTCTTGTTGACTGTATGTGTACACCCAGAGTTATTCCAATTAGTACAATGCCTACTGTCTGGTGACCCTAGAATGGCTACTTTATGTGCAGTGCTGGAGTTCTTTGCTCATTTCTTCTTTTTTTCTTTTTTCTTTCTTTCTTTCCTTTTTTTTTTTTTTTTTTTTTTTTTGGCTGCACCGCAGCCTGTGGAATTCCTGGGCCAGGGATCAGATCTGAGCCACAGGCTAGACCTAAGCTGTAGCTGTGGAAATGCTGGATCCTTAACCTACCGTGCTGGGCCAGGGATTGAACCTGTGTCCCACTGCTCCCAAGACACTGCCAATCCTGCTGCACTACAGTGGGAACTCTTTTTTTTTTTTTCTTTTTTCTTTTAATGGGTGGCATATGGAAGGTCCCAGGCCAGGGATTGAATCTGAGCTAGAGCTGTGACCTATGCCAAAGCTGTGGCAATGCAAGGTCCTTTAACCCATTGCACCTGGCCAGGAATTGCACTCTCACCTCCATAGAAACCCCAGCCAGTGCAGTTGGATTCTTAAGCCACTGTGCCATAGCAGGAGCCCCTCTTTTTTCTTTTCTATGCTGCCCCGTGTTGCATTGCATGGGACGGGTTTTAAAAAGTTCATAGCATTTTAGTGCACACAATGTGAAAACGTGTTCCCCACTGGCAAAACTCACTCCCCTCTGGTTCCTTCCAGGTAGGCATATCAACCAAAGCTCAGACTCACCTGTTTCCATCTTGGCCATAGAAGGCTATAGTCTAGCCTGGAAGACAAAGGCTTTTCTGGATCTCCCTTGTTTGAAGGTATATTTTTTCCCAAGAGATCCTTGCTGTTCATCTTCAGCATCTGTGGAGCATTAGGACAGTTATAAATAATGAGGCAGTCATTGGCTGTCCATAAACTGAGACCTCTCATGAGCCCAGTAAGTCTAGAACATTTCATTTATTTTTGAGAACTGGAGAGACAGGACAATTTAGATTAGTGGAAAGAGCACAAGATTAGGTTACTGACCTAGATCTTAATTTGGACTCTTCCATTAACTTGCTGGGTGACATCGAACAGGCTGCAACTTCCCCTGGCCTCTGTTCGTTTCCTTACCTGTCATAGCAGGTGATATCACTTTCTCTGGCTAATCCAATGGGGTCCTTGAATTGTATGGAATCAAACAGATAATGTGTATAGAAACACAAAGAAGTTACATGGGGGAAACTGTAAGGAATTACTTAAAGAAAACTCAGAGTTCCTGTCGTGGCTCAGTTGTTTGAGAATCCAACTAGGAACAATGAGGTTGGGGGTTTGATCCCTGACCTCGCTCAGTGGGTTGGGGATCTGGCGTTGCCGTGAGCTGTGGTATAGGTTGCAGATGCGGCTCGGTCGGATCCCATGTTGCTATGGCTCTGGTGTAGGCTGGTGGCTACAGCTCTGATTAGACCCCCGCCTAGCCTGGGAACCTCCATATGTCACGGGAGCAGCCCTAGAAAAGGCAAAAAAAAAAAAAAAAAAAAAAAGAAAAGAAAAAGAAAACTCATGTACAGTCAGGTGGTTATGCTATAGACTAACCAGACCTCTGCCAGAAGGATTGCTCTTTGGAAATGGACCTTATCGTCTTTAGGTTCATTTGATGATTTTCCCACTTTAGTTCATGTATGTACTAAAAAGCATAGGGCAGTGGTTTATGGGTGGGGTACCATAATCCATAAAATGGCATCACCACTTTTCTGGCTAGCTTATCAGCTTAGAGCTCTTACTTAGTTCCAATATCTACTCAATAATATTAGAGTTAGGTCTGCCTATGTTAAAAACTCTTAAAACCATGACCAGACAATTCCAAGACTGGGAATCTATCCTCTGCGTAGAAATATATGAGAAATTAACCACGTTAGAGGCTATTCAGTGTCTGGAATAACAAACACTGAGTAGAAACATCTAGATTTGCACCATAAAGGAAGACTGGTTAAATCAACCGTGGACCATCCATCCACTGGCAAAAGAGATAGCTGTGAATGTTAACTCTGATATACTGATATGGGACATTCCCCACCAAATTTCATTAAGCTAAAAAAGCAAATTGTAGAGCAGTATGTAAAATTTGATACCAACTGTGTTGAAACTTTTTTTTAAAGTTTTTCCTTGTGTATGCATAATATATCTCTGAAGGAATACCAAAATGCTGGTATTATTGTTTGCCTCTGGAGAAGAATATAGACTAACTAGGAAATAGACAGTAGAAGTGCCATTTTTCGTTGTTGTTTTATTTTGCATTTTTTTTTTTTTTTGGCCATACCTAAGGCACAAGGAAGTTCCTGGGCCAAGGACAGAACTCAAGCCATAGCACAGCCAAGCTGCTGCTGTGAAAATGCTGGATCCTTGGAGTTCCCATCGTGGCTCAGTGGTTAACGAATCCAACTAGGAACGATGAAGTTGCAGGTTCGATCCCTGGCCTTGCTCAGTGGGTTAAGGATCCGGCGTTGCCCTGAGCTATGGTGTAGGTTGCAGATGTGGCTCAGATCCCACATTGCTGTGGCTCTGGCATAGGCCAGTGGCTACAGCTCCATTTAGACCCCTAACCTGAGAACCTCCAAATGCTGAGGGAGCAGCCCTAGAAAAGGCAAAAAGACAAAAAAGAAAAAGAAAAAAATAAAATGCTGGATCATTAACCTGCTGTACCTGAAGCGAACTTCTGATGGGCCATTTTTGTTTTTTAAATTTAAAAACTTGTGACTATATTAACTATTCAAAACAAAGCATAACAAAACCAAAACCAAGATTAGATTAAGTTTGTTTTATAGTACTAAAACATACATAACTAAAATTTATCATTTTTAAGTGTATTGTTCAGTGACATTAAATACATTCATATTTTTTTGTGGAACCATCACCATCATCCACGTCCAGAATGGTAACATCCAGTTCATTTTTGATTCAGAGCTCCTGCGCATTTCCATAAAGGACAAGAAACTCGTGTTCCTTCCCAAGGAGGAAAAAGCACCAGTGAAAGTTTCTTCTAAAGGCTTCTCAACTCTTCACCCCCACTGCTCCATGGGAAGGTAAATGCCTAAGCTGACTGGTGATTTGGGAGAAAACTGAAATTCAGCCCTGTCTAGGTATTCTCTTTCACAGCATCCTGCCTCAGGATGCACACATCTGCTCCACCAGCCAGTAAACTCACTTAGGCAAACCCTGCCCCTGTATAAGAAGGCCTGTCATTCTAAGAAAATAAGATCAACTCAGGAAGAAAGGATAGTGGGCTCATTAGGGCTAGACTCAGAAAGGTATACCTTGATTTGTCCAAGATGGATTCTTCCTAATCAGCCTTCCAGAAAAAGAGTTGGCCTAAAAGAGCCAAGGAAGCAAGTTGCAGCCCAGGGTTGAAGGGGCAGATCCCAGGTCATCTCTAGGCTTGGCTCCAGCCTACTGAACAGGTCAGGAGAAAGCTGTGGTCCTTCTACAATCATGAATACTGGGGGATGGGCCTTGCCACTACAGCTAGCTGCAGGGACAAGGCTTTGACCCCCCCCCCAACCCTGATTATGCAAGGGGAGGGGCCGGTGATCTCCACACCCCCAAATCCCGAGCTGGTAGGAGACGGCTTGGAGCCATGCCAGAGCCTTGTGTTGTATTTTGACCACTAATTACTCCAGAGGAGAGCTTGGTGTTTCTCTAACAACAGAGCTTGAAAACGTCACAGCTCAAGTTTCAGGGTCCATTTTCTAGAATCCGATGTCTGGCTACACTGATCAGTGTGTTCTGCCCTAGAAGGCAGAGGGCAGTAGGGACCCACATACCTGTTCCTGTCTCTGTGTTTTCCCCAAGGAACGCTGTCCCACCAGAGCTGGTGTGTCTGCTCTCTGGTCATTTGCCGTGTTCGTATGCAGCTTCTAAGTCAGTGCTGGTGGCAAGAAGATGATATTTTCATATTTAGACTCTGGTGTCTAAAATCCCTCCATTATATTCACTCCAAATTTGGAAGGGGAATATGGGATTGCTTTATCATGACCTATTTAAACCCCAACAATTTTATTAAATTACTAAACTATAATGTTGGCCACCGCCTGCTCCTGTAGAGTTTCTCCTGGTTATTTCAGAGAATCCTTTATGGGGGTATCTAAAGTTTCGTATCTAATAACAGTATTTCCTTGCCCCTGCCACTGCTGTCCATGGTCCCCAGGATCACTGCTCTGTGGCGCATGGCCTTTGTAAAATGCTTTCACCACACAGCCTCTAGGAGGCGCTCTGATCTGCCCTTCTTCACTAGGACCCAAACATGTCCCAGCCTGTTCTTCTTTTTCCACAATCTTGCTTAGGTTGAACTGGACTCAAGGTTCAGGGAAGCACAAGAAGAGAACTGAGAGGTAATATATGGTTTCTCTGAATCTACAGGCTGATATACTGACTTATAGTTGCTTAAATGTCGACCTGCCTATAAAGAATTCACTCATACCTATCCCTGGAGGTACTCAAAGCATGGCCAGGCCCATCACTTGAAGCTCAGCAAAGAAAAGAATTTCTCCCTCTTGCTATTTAGTCTAAGGTCTACATTTTCAATCTTTATTTCCTGTCCTAGGATCCACTTCTTTCCAGGGTGATTGACAGCAGCGATGTTCACTCCTTTCAAGAGAAACACCACCCTCCTCTACAGGAGCATTTCCTGGCAACCACATCAGAACACAGTGGTCTTATAATAGTACTTTCTGGGCTAATCAATCTTCAATAATATCATGGTCAGGAGACGAGAAGTTCAATCCAGGTTGAATCCTGCCAAAACCAAACCAGTCCCCTTGCTAAGGTGAAGTCATTTTCAGCTCACCATCCCCACCCTTTTGCCTTTTGGCCTCATGTGAACAAAAACACACTCATCCAAGTAGAACACATGCATACGTCAGTGGTGTAAGAAATCATTTTTCTAAGGGAAACAGATCTACAGAGATGCAACTCTTTCCGCACTAACAGTAGTAACCTGTTCCCTTATCTTACAAAGGAGCTTAGCCTCTGGAATCAGTAATATCTCCATTTTATAAAGCTGTGTTTATTTTACATTTTTGGAGTATAAAGACTCATTCAGATGGTTTGCCCCAAAACAGAAGTCTGTACTTTTTGAATTTAAGTTTCTACTTTTTGAGTGACATACAACTACTTGTGGTTTTAAAATGTCAGTTTTTCCAGGTTGTATCCATTAAGATTTCAAATAAGTCTCAGCCCAGGCACCACATAAATGCTAATTTCAGTTGGAATCCAAATTCCTTAGCATAACCTTCAAGGCAAAACACACTTGGGCCTGTCTCACCAACACATATGAATGTATCTCCCCATCATTTCAAACATGCATGTCTCTACCCAAGTTGGAGAAAAGTCTTTCCAGAAGCTACACTTGCATCTTTTTTTTTTTTTTTTTTTTTTTTTTTTTTTTTTTTTGGTCTTTTTGTCTTTTTAGGGCTGTATTCACGGCATATGGAGATTCCCAGGCTAGGGGTCCAGTTGGAGCTATAGACGCTGGCCTACACCACAGCCACAGCAACGTCAGATCTGAGCCAGGTCTTTGACCTACACCACAACTCATGGCAATGCCAGATCCTTAACTCACTGAGTGAGGCCAGGGATCTAACCCACATCCTCATGGATGCTAGTCAGGTATATTAACCACTGAGCCACAATGGGAATTCTAACACTTGCATCTTTATTCATGCCACCCTTCCATCTAGTATCTCTCTGATCAAATTCCCCACCATTTGAGGAAGTCTTTTACTTCACTTGATGCTGTTCATTTTTCCCTTTGGATTTGTCCAAGGCTCCTCTCATTCATCCACCCACCCACCTACCTACCCAACAGCAGTGCATCAGAGGCCTTGCCTTGTACAAGATGCTATGTTGGCTCTATGGGGCTTTTGGAAATAGCTAACATGTGGGTTCTCCCTCAAGGAGTTTACAATCTTGTAGAAAAGTATACATACACCAAAGCTGTGTTAGTTTTCCACTCTAGAACCATTTACATTTCTTTTCTCACCTCAAAATCTTCTGTACTCTTTCTCTTGTTACTCATCCTTCATAGTCAGAAGAGGCATTTGAACAATAACATTATTTACCCACTCTGTAATTGATGTTTTTTTTCCTTCCAGTTCTTAGACACTTCTAATCAAGCTGCTATAAACATAAATAGCCATTCTCTGATTCCAAACTTGCCCTGAGCTCTACAGAAAAAAGAGATGTGATGAGATGAGGCCTCCCTCATGTTCTCAACACCAAACCATCCACCTACCTGCACTGGTAACCACAGTCTCTACCATCCCTTGTCCCTGCTCTTACCTAAGCTAAGTGTTTCCATTAGGATCCAGATCTCTCTGCAATTGTCCCCATTCTTTCCTGTGTAGCCAATTTCTCTCTCTATTGGCTCACTCTCATCCACACACATGTATGCCTTAATCGCACACATTAAAAAAAAAAAATGTAGGAGTTCCTGTTGTGGCTCAGTGGTAACAAACCCAACTAGTATCCATGAGGACACGGGTTTGATCCCTGGACTCAAACAGCGGGTTAAGGATGAGCTGGGGTGAAGGTCACAGACATGGCTCAGATCTGGCCTTGCTGTGGCTGTGCTGCAGGCCAGCAGTGCAGCTACAATTCAACCCCTAGCCCAGGAACTTCTATACACTGCAAGTGCAGCCCTAAAAAAAAAAAACAAAAAACAAAAAACAAAAAAACCCCACAAAATCCAAACATGCTCCTTTGAGCCCACCCTCCAGCTTCTGCTGTCCTTTTTCTGCTTTCTGCCACAGCCACATTCTTCAGAAGGGATGTCTACAAGCATTGTCACTGCTTCTTTACCACCCATACTTTCCCAAACTCTCTCCAAACCCAGTTGTGCTTTACCGACCACTTTGAGGAAAAGGCTTTTGTCAGTCACCAATTGCCAAAGCCCTTGACCAGCTCTGTCTCCATCTTTCTTGGCGTCACAGCAGGGTTTGGCCTGACTGACCTGCCCCTCCTTTCCCACGAGTCCTTTGCTCCAGGCCTTAGGCCACCACCCACTTTCCTGGCTTCCCTGCTATGTCCTTGGCTGCTGCTGCTGAGCCTCCTTTGCTGAGTCCTTTCTTATACTAAGTTTGAAATGTTGAGGACATCAGAGCTCTGTCAGGAACCCACTTCTCTTCCTTTTATAAACGTCTTCTCTGGCTACTTCCATAGACTATTAGCCTTCAAACAAACAATTATGCACTGATTACACTCAAACTTATGTCTCCAGCCCAGAACTCTTGAGCTCCAGGCTTATTGATCCAACTGCCTAGATTCATTTGGATGTCTAATGGTCAATTCTAACTCAACCTAGACTCATCCCCTCCCCTTCTCCCAAAAGATATTCATAACCCTACACATGCTGCATCCTCTCAAACAGCAACAAGCCTTTCCTACCTTATAAGTAATGCCACTTATAAGGTCCACGTTTTAGGAGCCTAAAATTTAAACAATTTGCAGCGCTCTCTTTAACATTAAGAACACGAAAGTAAAACACAGATTGAGTATGAAAATAAATATTCACTTAGGCCAAGAAATCACAATGAGTTACAATTTTTAAAATACTGACAAATACCATAATCCTCACAAAAATCAAAAAAGACAATGTAATATTTTATTACCTGCCTGAAACAGCTCTATAATACTTTTTTCCTTACATTTTGGATGTGTGCTCCTTGATTTGATTGCTTCTTTGTATAATAACACTTTTTTCCCCCTTTTTAAAATTGTTTATTACTCAATGAATTTATTACATTTATAGTTGTACAATGATCATCACAATCCAGTTTTATAGGATTTCCATCCCACGACCCCAGCACATCCATCCCACAACCCCAGCGCATCCCCCCTTTTTAAGGCCCAATCCATGGCATACAGAAGTTCCCAGGCTAGGGGTCAAATTGGAGATACAGCTGCTGATCTACACCATAGCCACAGCAACTCGGGATCCGAGCCATGTCTGTGACCTACATCTCAGCTCATAGCAAAGCTGGATCCCCAACCCACCGAGTGGGCCAGGGATTAAACCTCCGTCCTAATGGATACTAGTCAGATTCGTTTCCACTGCACCACAATGGGAACTCCTCTATAGTAGTACTTTTGTACTACTTTGCAGAGAGAGAAAGATCAGATCATTTCTCTTGCTAGGTTAATAAAATTTAATTTTTAAACATTATGGATAGATTTAAAACATTAATTTTATCTTCACAACTCCTACTGGGTAATATTTAAAGAAAATTTGACAGGCATATACTCTAGACTAACCAGAATTGTGGCAATAAGAATTTCCCTTTGAAAACAGCCCGTAAGTAACACCGTAGCCTTTAACCCACTGTACTGGGCCTGGGATTGAACCTGCCTTCCCACAGAGAGCTGAGCAACTACAGTCAGATTCTGAACCCACTGTGCCATGGTAGTAACTCCCATTTTGAGAGATTTTATTTGGCAGTTTTCATAACCTGGCACATGTAAGGTAGTTTGGAGCAATGAACCACGAGTAGGGTCCATATCATTGTTTACCCAGGTAGATTTTCAGTCTGGAGTTCTTGGTCACTCAGTGCCATGGTCCAAATAGTTGCCCAGCACTTCTAGGTTAAAATATTCTGATGCTGAAATATGTCATAGACATAGTTAAGCAATCTCACTTCTAGAATTTATCCTACAGGTACATTCTTTCCCTTTCTTTACACTCTATAATCAATCCATCAGTAATTCTTGCAGATTTTTTTCTACAAATTGTTACTCCAATTCAACACCTTCCACAGTTCCACCGCTCCTCCGCTATCCTGAAATACCATCCTTCCCTCCCTTGGACAAGTGCCTTAGTCTATGGCTTTGCTGCTTGCTGGCTTTATTCTCACTTCCTTGTCACCCACTGCCGTGTTTCCTAGCATCTAGAATGATCTTTCCAAAGCACAACACAGCTCTTGTCATTCTTCTGCTTAAAACGTCCAGTGGTTTTGGATCCCATTGAGAAGAAAGAACACACAGCTCTCTCGGGGCCTGACCCAGTCTGGCCCTGCCCATTTCTCTGGCCTCGCCTCCTTCCACTTCTCCCTGGCCCACCAGACTCCAGCCACACCGGCCTTCTTCCCACCACTCAAACACTGAGCCAAGGTTATTCTCAGCTGGGCCTTTGCAGTCACTCTTCCTCCTGCCTAGAATGTAAGCTCTGCAAGCTGCCTACGCTCATCCTAGGACAGGAATTCAAAGGCACCAGTCACAAGGGCTCTCCCATCACCTGATCAAACATGGCACCCTCCCTCCAGGGTTTTACCATTTGTTGCTTCTTTACAGTACTTTTTAGTACAGTTCCTGTATTTTTATAAATTTTTCCTTCTTTACTAGAACATTGACCCTCAAACCGAGATTCACGTTTTATTTCTTAGGTTTGATAAGTACCTTGGTAAGGGTAAGAAGGCACAGAGTTAGTTATAAGGAAGTCTTTGTCCAGGGCCTTAATTCCCATGACTATTGACCTGCAGAGGCGATCTGGTGCCCACCCTCCTTGCCCTTCTCCCCATCACACTGTGCGTCTCTGCTTTCCATGCCATTCATCAACCCTGAATCTCACACTGGGTATTAAAGTCTGGGGCTTGAAAAAAGGGGGTGATTGAAATGGATAGTTTTGAGAAAGTAAATGACTTTAATGATAGGATTTAAAGAATCATTTTCTAAGTATTATGATGTCTAATGCTTTGCTTTCAGCTAAATTAAAGGAGGGCCAAGCAATTTTTTCAAAGATCACTAAAAATTATTTTAACATGGATCGCTATGTGATTTTCTGACTATAACATATAAGAAAAGAATAATCATATATATATGAATATACAACATACTGTATATTAATTTTAAGTATATAAGAACTTAAAGTCTAAGGATATATATATATAACAGAATATAAGTGAGTTGAATTGAGAAAATGAAATTCTTTCCATTCTCATCTAATTAGTTATGTGAACCAGGTTTGCTAATGCTTATGCTTGTAAAAAAAATAAGAACAAGAACTGATGTTGAATCCTATTTAATTCTAGCAGTAAGTAATATTCATCCATGAATATATGAACTAACTGAGAAACAGTCCCATCCATATCATTAAGAGGAAACTATTTCAGAATTCCCTCTGTGGCCCAATAGAATCTGTGGTGTCTTGGAAGCACTGGGACACAGGTTTGATCCCTGGCCTGGCACAGTAGGCATTGCCACAGCTGTGGCTTAGGTTGCAACTGCAGCTTGGACCTAATCCTTGGCCCAGGAATTCCATATGCCATGGGGCGGCCAAAAATAAATAAATAAAGAGTAAATTATTTCATAAAATTGTATTTATGTTTAATAAGTATTTAATATAATTTTTAATATAGTTATATTGTTTTGGTCAATCATGTATTAATATCTATTGTAATGTTAACTGAATCCAGATGAAAATTTTAATACTAAGAATTTTATAGTCACGAGAATAAAAAGAATTTTGATTGACAAAAGCGTATTTGTTCAAGATATATATTGATAAAAGACTTTCAAATATAGAAATATATTAGAATGAAATTCTATGGAAGTGAAGCAATGGAACTACAAATCAAGGAAGAAAAGGAACGAATTAAAATTTGTGCCTATTAGAGATGACCTTGCTCATACACTTAAAAAATGGATAATGACCATATAAACAAAAAGAGTTGGTTGGACATACCAAATCTTAGAAACCTAGCTTCTAAGATTATATCCAGAGGGTGAAGTGTTATTAGGGATTTTATAGACTTTTCCATCTCAATATGAGCAGAGAACCTTTATCAGATATACCTCTAGGGTATGATTATCACACATTCAACTCACACGTGTTTAGAAACACCTGCCAGCAAGCAGTAATGCCTTTGAATGCCACAGTGCAGCCACACAGTTAGTGCTGAAATTCATTAGATTAAAAACAACAAAAACCCTTGTGTCTATGTCAGATTATAGGCAGGAAGGCTCCTTTAAATCAGGCAGGGATCCTTTCAAGGAAAACTAGAAAGGAAGCCGCCCCCCACCCCATGGTAAAGAAGAGAAAGATAAACATTATTCTTTGCATATGACATGGTTTTATGGATAAGAGTAAAAGTGGCTTTGATAGACAATGATTCATCCATCTAATTATCATAAAACATAAGACGGAGATATTGCTTCCCAAAGCGAAGGAATTGTAACTGGCTTATGCTCCCAAATCATTCAGTCACTTAGAGGTACAGTTTGCAGCTTGTTTATCAAGGAGGCATCACTTTGAAGGATCCATGTCAGCAGAGAACCATATGCCTGACCGGTGTCACTCCTCCCACTGGAAAGCTGTCCTCAGTGAATGGTGCTTTCATGTTATATCATCAGTCTACTTTGCAGGATGTTTTAAGAAACATTCCCATGAAAGTCATTCATTCATTGTTGTGTTTATTGTAAGAATATTATTGAGGGTGTGATTCACTGTTTCACATAGCATCTTTATAAGGATCCCAAGGAGGAAATTCCTTTTAAATTTTAGAATCAGGAATAGTAATGTTTCTCCTGAGCATTTGCTTAGTTTTCTTCTTCTGAGTCTTCTAATTAAAGAGCAGAGTCACCCCCCGTGTTGACTGCTCTAGAGTTTGAGTTGAGTTTGTGGTCCGGTCCCAACCAGATCCCTGAGTTCATGCAAGCATTTTGTGGGTATATGAGCTCATCTGACTGAGTCTCATTTTTTTTCTTATCGATGCTAATTTTTTTTCTCTTCCCGCTTTCCTCATATAATGAATTAATCAGGACCCTCAGTTGAGTGGTTAGAAACCCATTGAAGAAAAAAGTGAATACATTAGGTCTACTAAGAAAACACACAAAGTAGTCTGGCCTCAGCCATGGCTGGATCTAAGAATTCAAAAATTCTCATCAACACTCGATTTCTCTCCCTCCATCTCTTATCTCTGTTCTCTTCGATGCTGCTTCCATTTTCAGGTTCCTGCCTCCCCACCTGGTGGGTCCTGGCAGCACCAGGTTTATAGCGCCCTACAGATAGTGCCAGTGGAAGAAGAGCTGCTTTCCTCCCGTAATTCCAACAAAGTTCCCAGAATTGAGTTTCCACAGGGGACTTGGCCAGGCCACTGAGACCAAGTAGATGACAAGTTCAGATCGGCCCAGTGTAGGATCTTTGATGAGATGGTACCATTTCCACGTGAGAGGAAACTAGGTCCCCCCAAAAAAATGTGAGAGGACAAGCATAAAATAGATATGAGGCAAGCAAAACCAAAACCCCACAGTAACAATTTATATCAGATTTTGTTTTTCAAATTGAAGCATATGTACTTTCATAAGCACCCTCCTATCTTTTTTACAACACTGGGGGGTATTAATCAATACATGGGTTGTCAAATTGTAATTTGTCAGTTCCTTAGTGAACATGAAGTCAGAACAAGAGGAACTGAGTATGTGATTCAAATATTTTATGGCTTCAGGTTCTGAGAGCTGAATTATCTGTCTGCACGATAATTCAGCTCTCAGGAACAGATAGGTCACACCTGTGGGTCAGCACTGGGGACACTGCAGGTTCTTTCTTCCTGGTCTCTCCTTTACCAGAGCTACAGTTGCCCAACCATCCTGAACCTTTCAGGTTACGGTAATACCATTCACTCCACAGTTTTAGACAAGGCAATGGAGCCAGAACTGCCCAGTCTTCCAGCTTCAGCCCTGGAAGCCAATCTGCCTTTGTCCTGTCTTTGTATGTCTTTCATCTCCTCCATTATAGTGTAATTCGCAGATCTTCAGTGGGGATGGGAGGCTGAACCTGCTAAACATTTACAAGGGAGGTAAGAGTCCTCTTTTCTTTTCATGTTGTGTGCTGGGATTAGTGCTGGGGCAGCTTTTGCCCTCAGGTGGCTCACAGCCTTAGGTGAGGAGTATCCGAAATGAGTAAAACAATTACGCTGGGTTGTATACTGGACTCTTAGTATCTAAGACAGTGTAACTCAAGCAGCTTCTCTGGAAATCATGGAGAAGGTAGTACAATTTCTCAGGGGACCAACACCTCCTTAGACTCCCGTGGAAGGATGCTGTGGAAATGACATTAGTTCTTGTACTCTGCTATTACAAGATTGGCTGAACCCTCATCATTTCCTGCCTCTTATTCTTCCACCTGGGAAGGGGGAGCAATTGGAGATCATACGCATCCATCATTGTCTATTAGTGCCAGGAAGCGTCACAATTACCCAGGATATGGACAGGACAAACTCTCTCAGATCGATAAAGCCAGAACTGTTATTTTACCAGAAACGGGACCGATGTTCTTTTCAGAGAAGGAACAGGAACTCCCCATCCAGGCTATACTGGAGCGTGTAGTAGCAGAGGAAACTAATCACTGGCTGGCAAATAGTGTGTGAGTTTAGACTATAGATTTTTTTTTTAATTTTAATTTTTATTTTTGTCTTGTCTTTTTAGGGCCACACCTATGGTATATGGAGATTCCCAGGCTGGGGGTTGAATTGGAGCTGTAGCTGCTGGCCTACACCACAGCCACGACAATGCCAGATCCTTAACCCATTGAGTGAGGCCAGGGACCAATCCTGCATCCTCATGGATACTAGTCAGATTCGTTTCCACTGAGCCACAACAGGAACACCAGTTTAGACTACAGATTATTAAGGAGGAAGCTAATGGTAACCTGAAGTGGAAACTGCCTCCCTGCTCTGCATTTCCACCCCTTTCTCATTCTGCATCTTCCTCTCCTCATCCATGGGACCAGAACTAGTGCTCCTTCAACCTCCACCTTCCACCCTGGAAGATCAGAGAGAACTGGCTACAGGACCAAGGGCTGGGGAAGGCGGGTTGTCCACAGGAAAGGCCCTGAGTGCCTGCAAGCGTGAGGACTTGCTCCCTGCTGTCCTGAAAGGAAATTAGGAGAGAGAACAAAGCCAGGAGGACAACACACAAACAACTCTCCTCTCACCTCCGCCCTGCCCACCAGCTGGTACTGCTCCAGATCTTTGAAGCAATGACTGAAACTTTTAGCAAAGAACCGCATCGTTCCTTGGATGTCCAAAACATCCTTCTTTTAGAAAAACGGGATATCTAATGAGCAGCAGCAGCTCCCTCTCTGTGTCTCTGTGGGCCACCAGGAAGCCAGGATTATCAATCTAGGCAACTCTGGTCCCAGCAATGTCTACTCCCAAATGGGTCCCTAGAGTCACACACTGTGGGCAGGAAGAGGAGAGACCTGCCGGGTCAATTACCTATCTGCTCCCTACCCTGAAGTGAATCTTCCTAAAGGCAAAGCTGATTCCTTGTTTGTTCTTCTCCCCTCCCCCCATCAAAGTAATCAGATTTGATGTCTTACCCAGAATGAAATTTTAATAAATCATTATTCATATTTTTACCAAAATCTAAAAAAATGATAAACATTGATTGAGCACAGGCTCCCCGGTTGGCCATGCCAAAAGTGGTTGGTAAGGCACTGAGATGAAGCACTGATGAGAAATACTGCCTCTAGAGAGTTAAAGAACATGACACAATGACATATCACAAGAAAGCTAACCCTTCAAGTCTCTATGAGAAACACTTAGAGACATTAAGTATCTCCCCAAGGGCACACAGCTGGAAAGCGAAGGAACCCCAGCGTTGTTCTAGCCCTCGCTGAAACATCAAAGCATTTAGCCACCAAAGGCAGCAGGAAGGGAGCTCAGTGCCATTCATCAAACTCCAGGCTCCAGGAAAAAGGTTTCTGAAAAATTAGTGTCAAAGCTTAGACTAGGATCTGGGCCTCTAACTTTTGGCTCAAATAATGTGAGGTCTGGAAATTATTGAAAGAAAGACAGAGGGGAGGGGTGGGAAGGAGGGGGGAAAGGGGGAGAGGGAGATGGGGGCGGGGAGAGGGAGGGAGAGGGAGGTGGGGGAGAGAGAGAGAAAGGCCTAAGATATCTGAGTCATAGGCAAAGGTTCACCTTTTCTAACCGAAGGTTAACTCTCTCTCACGTCCTAACGTGGTTAAAGGCTTATGACACTGTCATTATTTCTAGTCAACACTTTTTTTTTTTGTTTTTTAGGGCCGCACCTGCAGCATATGGGAGTTCCTAGGCTAGGGGTCTGATCAAAGCTGCAGCTGCTGGCCTACACCATAGCCACAGCAACATGGGATCTGAGCTGCATCTACAACCTACACCACAGTTCATAGCAACGCTGGATACTTAACCTGCTGAGTGAGGCCAGGGATCAAACCTGCATCCTTGTGGACACTAGTCGGGTTTGTTACTGCTGAACTGCAACAGCAACTCCTGGCCCACCCTTTCCAACACTTTTCTTTTGTCTTCTTTTTTAGGTCCAAACCTGCGGCATATGGAGGTTCCCAGGCCCGGGGTCAAATCAGAGCTGCAGACGCTGGCCTACACCACAACCATAGCAACACTGGTCCTGAACCATGTCTGTGACCTACACCACAGCTCGGGGCAATGCTAGATCCTTAACCCACTGAGCAATGTCAGGTATTGAACCCACATCTTCATGGATACTAGTAGGGTTTGTTAACCACTGAGCCATGACAGGAACTCCCTCCTAGCCAATGCTTTTTAATGATATCTTTAAATCAACAGGTCAACTGTCTCCAGAATCATGACCTAGAATTTGGGAGTCTTCATGCCTTATTCCTGTCTTTCAAGGAGCTGAGAGTTTTCAATCAACTCCCCTTTCTTGTTATCCAGTGCTTTATCATCTTTCTTTTCCTTAGTAATGATCTAAGGCACTCGCAATTGAAGCTTCTTAGGTGCCCATGGCAGCAAAAGTCATTAAAACCAGAAGCCCAAGTAACCAAAACTCAAGACCTAGTTTTATGAGGGAAAAGCTCACTGAGGTACTGACACTTTGTCACACACTTGATTATCAGTTTTTTAACTCAGCCCACACCTCCTCCTCAGTAAAAGGGAAACACCGGCATATCTCTGTTTTACTGTGCTTCACTTTGTTGCATTTTTTTAAAAAATTGTATGTCTGCAGGAATCCTGTTTTACCAGATGATAGTATTTTTTTTATCAATCAAGTATTTTTAAATTGAAGTATGTGCATTTTTATTCATAATGCTAGTGCATACTTAATAGGCCACAGAGTAGTGTAAATATAATTTTTCAATGCTGGGAAACCAAAAAAAAAATTCATGTGTCTCTCTTTATTGCAGTATTTGCTTTATTGTGGTGGTTTGGAACTGAACCCACAATATCTCTCTGAGGTATGCCTGCAGATATGCAGAGAGACGCCAAGATAAAAGACCCTGTGCCAGAGTTCCCGTCGTGGTGCAGTGGTTAACAAATCTAAGAACCATGAGGTTGCGGGTTCGATCCCTGACCTTGTTTAGTGGGTTGAGGATCCAATGTTGCCATGAGCTGTGGTGTAGGTTGCAGACGTGGCTCGGATCCCAAGTTGCTGTGGCCCTGGCGTGGGCTGGCAGCTGTAGCTCTGATTCGACCCCTAGCCTGGGAACCTCCAAATGCCGCAGGCGCAGCCCTAGAAAAGGCAAAAAGAAAAAAAAAAGAAAGAAAAAGAAAAAAAAAGACCCTGTGCCCAGACAGCTGGTGAGAAGGACTGCCCACCCCCTGAGACCAGTCCCTGTGGGGCTTGCTGCCCTGCCTGCACTTGGGTTCCAGGAGATTCCCATGAGTCCCTCCAACAAAGCCATCTTATAGAGTTAAGATCATTTCAACAGTCCTGGACAAAGACACCCTTGCTTGTTTCTTATCCATCGATCACTAGACCCCCTTCAACAGGACCTGTGAATTTCAGCTGACCTCACTGCCATGCCTCTCTAGTTTTCTGAGTCTACTTAGTTTGGAATACAAGTTATTTGATTTTTGCTTTTATTTGATCAGAACAACATCTATTTGGCTTGACTCGCAATGGAATATAACAGTAAACCAGAGAGTATATTGGGGATATTTGAGATAGAAAAAGATTATCTGGGGTTATAAATCTGAATTCTATCTCTAGTCACAAATTGTGAAGGGGATTTCCAGATAGCTAAAAAATGACTCATTTCTTGTATTTGTTTAACATCAGCACATTCCATCCTCTTAACTCTTAAAATCTGTGCTTGGAAAACCAAGCAAACTAATTCAATGCTAATTTTACACATCAGGAAACTGAGTCTTAGAGAGAGGTTAAATGTCCCATTAGGCTGCTTGGCCCAAAGAAAGTTATTTTGGGCCAGAATCTCCACGCCTGGCCTTGACATCAGTGGAAAACAGCTATTTTCACATTTCTTCTGTTGGTAGGAATTTCCCTAACTGCCTCGGGGCTCTGCCTCTGGACCTGCAGATCCTAGTGGTCTGAGCCCTGGGGAGACAGCAGGGGCAGGTGGGGAGGCAAAGAGGAATAAAGACATCACCTCAAGTTCTCATTTCCCTAAAGGCACATAAAATGAGCTCTCTTGTGCCCCCAAATCTCCACAGGACAGATGAGAATAGGCATCTGTGGAGAGCAAGGCTGCCAGGGACCACCACAGAAAAGAGCACAAAGGAGCCTGCCCCAGAGAAATGCGGGAGCTGCTTGGAGCTGAATAACTGCCCATGGGGGGAAAGGGGTCATTGTGTGGACCACATGTCCAATTCAAGGAGAACGAACCTAGATCAAGGGGAGGACATTGCCTGAGAAGACACATTAGAAGAGGTGGTTTCTCAAAGTCTTCTGTCTCCCTGCTCCACGTGGAGCACACACTCCTGATTCCTCAGGGAAAACCCTTGGTGTCATCTCCCAACACTCCTCTTTTCTCACACTCCACCACGTTTCCATCAGAAAATATTGGTGGGTTCTACTTTCAAAACACACCCATTTCTCACTTCTCTGATCCCCTTTTCTCACTTGTACCATCATCAAGCCACAGTCAAATCTCACCTGTCTTATTGCAATAGACTTCCACCTGCTCTCTCTGCTCTATCCTTGCCGCCTCACAAGATATTCTCATCAGAGTGGTCAGAAGACCTCAATAAAAGTTACACATCACTTGTCACTCCCACTGTATACTTTTGCCTTCTTTACAAAGAACTTCCATGAGACCAAGGACTCAGTTTTACTTACTGCTCTGTCACCAGAACACGACCTAGCACGCTATTAATATGCACTGTGAGAACATTAGATATTATCGGTGGTGTTAGGTATTATCACCGGGAGGTAACAAGTGAGGCATTATTATACTGCTCATTTGCAGAGGAGAAGACACCTGAAGCGGCCTGGGATGAGACCCTGGGTCTTTTACCTCTTCACGCCGTGATCCTACTGTATGTTGTGAGAATTGGCTGCTGTGGTCCAGACAGGAGCTTCGAGCTAAGTGGGAAGATTCAGACCCAGGTTTTCCCAGCTCTCACGAGGCCCAGCTTTCATTGTCAGAGGTGGAAACTGTATGCTTCTGTTTCTGTGGCCAGGCTACAGCTGCATCTCCTGCACAGGAAGTCCGTTAACCGTGGCAGAACTCAGAAAACAAACTGACTCGAGGTATTTCTTCCCAGGTTCTGCTAGGAGCAGTTCAATTCTACCACCTGTGATGAGGACGCCAAAGAAGGGATGAACAGTTTTCACCTGTTTTCAGAGCGCTCATCAGAATCACAGGCTACTGGTCCATTGGCCTGAGACCCTGGAAATCAAAGGTTAGGATGAAATCCAAAGGGAACTGAGGATATTTAACATAATTCAGTGGACAGTTTTGGTTTTAGTCATTATTTGCTCTTTAGACGGAAATTACCTGAAAAATCCCAACTGTGCACATGAAAAAGCAAGTTTGAGAAGTTTAATTCAGATCCTCAATGTTTTGAGAGGTTTTGAGGTTTTGTGTGTTTTTTTTGCAAAAACAGACATGTTTTGTTTTGGCTTCATATTAAAAATTATTTTTCTCTTAATCAGAAGTCAAGTAAATAAGTATTTTAGTTACCTATTGCTGCATAACAAGCCACCCTCAGACTTAGTGGTTTAAAATAAGGATTTGTTTTCCTGATCCTGTGGGTAGGCTGGACCTAGCCTCTGCTCGCTTCCTTTAGGTTCACTCACACAGCTGTGTTCAGTTGGAGACTCAGCTGTGCTTATATTTTTTTTCTAAAAGGATCAGATACTAGGCTTCTATGGTCACATGGCCTCTATCGGAAATATTCATGTTGGCCATTATACCACAAACAGCAAACACAATTTGTAGACAAGTGTGGCTACATTCTAATAAAGCTTTATTTGTAGACTCTAAAATTTGCATTTCATATATTTTAATGAGTAACAAAATATTTTAATGAGTAACAAAATATTCATCTTCTAATGATATTTTCCAACCATTAGAATAGTTAAAACTGTCCTTAGTTCATAGGCTATACAAGAAGAGCTGGGCTGGATTTGGCTCATGAGCTGTATTTGCCAACCCGTTTGAAAGGTCCAGGATGGTTTCACACACTTACCTGGCAGTTGTTGCTGGCCGTTGTCTGGGGCACCTTGGTTTCCCTCCACAAGGCTTTTTATCCTCATGGAGGCTGAACCAGCTTCTGTTCATGGAAGTCTCAGGGCAGGATTCCAAGTGGGGGAAGACAGAGGCTGAAAGGACTCCTGAGGCCTAGGCTCCAGACCCCAAACATTAACACTGTTAAATGTGCTTAGAGTTAATTCACAGGTGCTGCTCATACTTAAGGGATGAGAGAATAGACTCCACCTCTCATTGAGAGGAGCTGTAAAACACTGTGGCTGGAGTTCTGTTGTAGCGCAGTGGAAACAAATCTGTTTAGGAACCATGAGGTTGTGGGTTCGATCCCTAGCCTTGTCAGTGAGTTAAGGATCTGGTGTTGCTGTGAGCTGTGGTATGGGTCGCGGACATGGCTCGGATCTGGTGTGGCTGTGGCTGGCATCTGTAGCTCTGATTAGACCCCTAGACTGGGAACCTCCATATGTTGCAGGTGCAGCCCTAAAAAGCAAAAAAAAAAAAAAAAAATACTGTGGCCGTATTTTTCAATCTACTGTGAGTAAGTGTTTTGGGTTGAAACCCCAAGTTCATATGGTGAAGTCTTAACTCCCAGGACCTCCAAATACAACGTCATTTGGAAGGAGGGTTGTAGCAGATATAATTAGTTAAGATGAAGTCATATTGGTGTAGGGTAAATCATATTGGAGTAGAGTGGGTGACTTTATTTGGAAATAGTGCAGCAGATATATTTAGTTAAGAGGAGTTCACACTGCAGTAGAGGATGGGCTCTAACCCAACATGAATTGTCCTTTATCAAAAGGAGAAATTTGGAGACAGACCTGCACACAGGGAAATTGCCGTGTGAACATGAAAGCAGAGATCAGGGTGATGTGGCTACAACCCTAGGAACCAAAGACTCAGTAAGGCAGTTTCCTAGGGCTACTATTCAAAGTACCATAAACTAGGCGGGGCTTGAACAACAGAACTTACTGTCTCATAGTTCATAGGCTAGAAGTCTGTGGTCAAGGTGTCAGCAAGGTTGGTTTTTTCTGAGGGCTGTGAGCGGGATCTGTTCCTGGACTCTCTCTTTGACGTATAGATGGTGTCTTCTCCCTGTGTCTTCAGATCCTCTTCCCTCTGTATGCATTTGTGTCCAAATTTTCCCTTATTATAAAGATATGAGTCATATTGGATTAGATTCCATCCTAATGTCCTCTTTTTAACTTGATTAATTTTATAAAGATGCTACCTCTAAAGAAGATCATATTCTGAGATAACTGAAGGTTAAGACTTCAACATTGGATTTTGAGGGGAACATAATTCAACCCATAACAGCCAGTAAACCACCAGAAGCTAGGTAAGAGGCATGGGACAGATTCTCTCTCAAGACCTTCAGAAGCAAACAATCCTGCTGACACCTTGATCTCAGAATTCTAGTTTTCAGAACTGTGAGAAAATAAATTTCCATCATTTAGGTCACCCTGCTGACAAGGTACTTTGGGATGCCAGGCCTGGAAAACTAATACAGTAACCATAAGTAAAAGGCAGTTTTTCAAGAGCCAAAGCTGCAGCTGGAAATCAATGAATGGTTATAACATTTGAAGATATGAAGTTCAATGAGAGGTTATAACACTTTGAAGATATGAAGTTCAGCACTCAGATGCTTCTATTTAAATCTGTTGACAGATAAAAATATTCCAAAAGTCACTTTGAGTGATTTTACATGTGTTAGTTACAAATATCAAGGGTTGGGAATCTTCATATGTCACACTTTTCCAAAATAAAAATCCAAGCAATATTATTCTTGATTTTAATTTATATTCCTCCGCAAACATGAAAACATAAATTGAAGCAAACCAACAGTCAAAAATAAAAATATTTATGGATAAAAATGGGCA
This sequence comes from Sus scrofa, assembly GCF_054392235.1. Lineage (NCBI taxonomy): Eukaryota > Metazoa > Chordata > Mammalia > Artiodactyla > Suidae > Sus > Sus scrofa. Next base: position 124,838,576 of record NC_139396.1, on the reverse strand, counting down.
TTTGATAATAGCTAGTCTAAATTCATTTAATAGCTGGGAAGAATGAAGTTTAAAAGAAGTATATGATTTATCTAAACCCAGGAAGTTAGTCAAAATGCTAGGTCATTTCTTAGGATCCACTATGTAAAACTGTGATTTTAAAATTCTTGATCAGGTGCTCTTCATGCTAGCCAGCTAGCTCCTCTGCTTTTAGATGTAACCTAGAAATGTCATACTGTATAATTTCAATTTAGGGTTTATAAAGATTTTTTACATATATATTCTCATCTTTGTCCAAAATGATAGGATTTACTCTCTCAGTTTTATAGATGAGAAATGGGAGTTCAGGATCACTCAAGATAACCAATTTAAGTGGACAGAACTTGAACCCAGGTCTTCAGATTCCAAACTCAATCCACTTTCTACTATACTTCTGGTTCCTCCCTAGTACTGAATGAAGGTAACTCAGAACTCAAAGCCAACTGGGCCACAGAATCAGGGAAATCAGAGTTTGTCTTAAGTTGTGAAACCAAAGCTTCACTGTAAAAGCTTTATGAGTCAACTTTAAAAAAAAAGCAATATTATTTTCTTTTAAAATAACATTTATTTTTATTTATAAATACATTATATAAATATATTTATTATATTTTATATATTTTAATATATATATGTATATATTATAAAAATAGTTCTCAATCCTTGCTCTAAATTTGGCGAGAGGGATATGGAGTCACATTTTGTGGCATGAACTATGAACTAGCATGGAGCCTATCCTGTTCTATGTGGAGTTTTCAAACATTGTTAAACATTGTCATCACACTGCTGCATTTCCCAAACTATGAGATGTCACCACAGGCGACATAGATGTTTATTCCTCAGTTGACCAGAGCACCCAGGTCCACGAGCCCTCGTGCTAAGAGGATGCCATCAGCATTTTCTCATTTCTCATAACAGCATTATGGAGTTTGAGTTTAGTGAAGAATGTGCTTAGGAACCAGCAGACCTGACTTCAGACTCTGGCTCTGCCACTTGCTAGCTGGGTTGATGTAGTCTAGGTACTTAATCTCTCTGAGCTTCAGGGTCTCCATTTATAAAATAAGGACAACAACTAGAAGTACTAGCACTGTACTCAGCACATGGTTCTCCTTTTCATCACCCATGTTATTCATCTAAAGCAGGTATTAACTGGAGGGCATATCTAAGCATTAAAGCAATGGAGGACAGAGCATGGGACAGTGGCAGCCACTGGTGTTCATTGCTTGATCATACTGTGCACTGTCCAGAGCTCTTTTATTCTGGGAATTGTTAGTGTATTTTATCCCTGATATTACTTAATGGATCTAGTTGCTCTTTCTGCTTTGGCTGCTAGGAAGATCAGAATCAAATTGGTGATGCCACCCTAATGGCAGGGCAGGACTGGAAGGCCTATGGATCTTTGACCTACCTTTGCTCTTTTTTTTTTTTTTGTCTTTTGTCTTTTGTCTTTTTAGGGCCACACCTTCGGCATATTGTCTATAGAGGTTCCCAAGCGAGGAGTTGAATCAGAGCTGTAGCCGCTGGCCTACACCACAGCCACAGCAACATGGGATCCTAGCCGCGTCTGCAAACTACACCACAGCTTGTGGCAATGCTGGGTCCTTAACCCACTGATGGAGGCCAGGGATCGAACCCGAGCCTTCATGGATCCTAGTTGGGTTCATTAACCACTGAGCCATGATGGGAACTTCCCATTTCTTCTTGATTATTACTCTATTCAGTTTATATTTTTTCTTATATTTTTCATTTTCCATTGTGTTAAATGGCTTCTTATAAATTACTTTAAGTCTTCTGTGGGACAAGGTCAGGTATATAACTAGGTTACTGAAAAGTTTCAACTTGGAATATAAACATGAAATATTTTTGATTTCTTTCAACAGCTGTTTCCAAGTTCCAGTTATACACCTTCAAATCATTCTTTATGCTTTAACAGCATTTAGTGTAATCCATAACCTTCCCTTCACTTTCAGCTGTTAAAATTTAGCCTGATACAGTATAAAACTTCAATCTCTTATGTGGTTCAAAGCTCTATACCTTTCCTCTCCACCTGTCAGGGCTCTAAATATATACCCACACAGAGAGATTCTTTATTGTAAGAATTGGCTCAGGTGGCTATGGAGGCTGACAAGTCCCAAGATCTTCAGTTAGCAAGTTGGAGACCCACAAGAGCCAGGGGTATAATTCTGGTTTAAGTCTGAGTCTGAAGGCAGGTAAAGATGGACTGATGTTCCAGCTCAAAAACAGTCAGAGATCAAATCCTCTCTTATTCAGCTTTTTATTCTATTTAGGTCTTCAGTGGATTGGATGAGGTTCATTCACATTGGGAGGGCAATCTGCTTTACTCAGTCTATGGATTCAAATATTATTCTCATCCAGAAACACTCTCACTGAAACCCCCAGAATAATGTTTAACCAAATATCTGGGCACGTGTGGACTGGTCAAGTTGATACATTAAATTAACCATCACAAGTGGGGAAGATGGAAGAAGAAAGGGACAACTTCTCTTAACTAGTTAAGGTCCTCCCTGTTGTGTTGCTAATTATCCAGGTTATGCAGGTCAGTGTCCATGCCTCCCATGTGATAGATGAGCCTTCAGGAGGCTCCTGAAGCCCTCTTCCTCCTACTATATATCTCCCTGACTAGAACATCTGGCTCCAGCTCCATGTCCTCCACTCTTGGACTCTGCTTCCATCTTAATTCCCACCCAAGGTGGCATATGCAACATCCTCCTGTTGAATGTTCTCACTGGGTGGACAACCCTCTTAGGTGGGAAAACAACAAGATAGCTCAAGCCCAGCTCCCTGAAAAAGCTCTGTGTCCAGCTGTCCCATGGGAAGCTCAAGCTCATTACCAGGCCCAGTGGTGGGCATACAGCTCCAAGTTGTGGATCAGCTCCCTGCACCTTCCACATCTTTCCAATCCTCTTTGATGCAGAGACAGAAGGGCTAGTCTGCTGTGAATATGCAACTAGGGATAGGCAATACTGATCTCTTTTTCATGCTGGAAGCCTGATATCTATACTCAATTCACTTGGCACGCCCTTCCTTATCACATAACATCTTATTATTGGTATAGATTAATAACACTTAATATTATTAATGTATCAGTGATTTTTTGATATTGGAAATGTGGTATATGGAGATGTTCTATATTTTCCTTCCCACAGATTCTAGCTCTCTTCTTGTTTTATTAAATGATTTCACTGTAATACACTGATCACCAAGCCTAACATACTTTGGTCCAGGTACATTTAGTTTACCTCACTTCACGTCACTTCAGTTCTTTTCAGTTCCAGTTCAGTTAGGATAAACTCGATTAAAATCCTGAGAAGTCTCAGAATTTCTGAAGCTGGGCCGCATTTCCTCTTTTGTAAAATTATAGGATTGCACAAAATGATCAGTGATGATGTAAGTGTGGCAAGGATACTTCCACTCCTCATTCTGGTGTCTATACAGACATGACTAATCAATCATGACAGTCTTGATCCATCCTGAGACTACTTTTCAAAACAGTTCAGACTAGTCATGATCGATTGACTGGAGTTGGCCTAGGAGAAGCAGCTCAAAGGACAAAGAGTGAGATGAACCTTATCCCACGACTTGGCTGTCAGTTACTGGGTATATGACCTTGAGCAAGTCACTTAACCTCATTGAGTCTGGGTCTCCTTTTCTGTTAAAATAAGAACAACAACCTCTAAATCACTAAGTTCTAGAATATATCATCCAAAGAGTTCCTGTCGAAGCTCAGCGGTAACAAACCCAACTAGGATCCATGAGGATACAGGTTCAATTCCTGGCCTTGCTCAGTGGGTTAAGGATCTGGCATTGCTGTGAGCTTCGATGTAGGTCGCAGATGCAGTTCAGATCCTGCACCATTGTGGCTGTGGTGTAGGCCAGCAGCTGTAGCTCTAATTTGACCCCTAGCCTGGGAATTTCTGTATGCCATAGGTATGGCCCTAAAAAGACAAAAAAAAAAAAAAAAAAAAAAAATAGAATATATCATACAAGATAGTAGATATCACACTTTGCAAATGAATAGGGCTTAACCAACCTAAATATTTCTTACTACAAAGGTCCCCATAATCTCCCCATCTGGGACATTTGTTTCCACTAGGGTTTGGAGCCAATTTTCTCTCTGTAGCTGAATTCTTAGATGTTGAGTCTAGCCATGGGACAGATGTCTATTTATTTATTTTTATTTATTTATTTTATTTTTAATTTAATTTTATTTTTTTGTCTTTTTGCTATTTCTTGGGCCGCTCCTGCGGCATATGGAGGTTCCCAGGCTAGGGGTCGAATCGGAGCTATAGTCTCCGGCCTACGCCAGAGCCACAGCAACGCGGGATCCGAGCCGCGTCTGCAACCTACACCACAGCTCATGGCAACGCCGGATCGTTAACCCACTGAGCAAGCGCAGGGACTGAACCGGCAACCTCATGGTTCCTAGTCAGATTCGTTAACCACTGCGCCACAACGGGAACTCCTATTTATTTATTTTTAATTTTATGGCTGTACTTTGAGCATTTGGAAGTTCCCAGGTCAGGGATTAACTTTGAGCTGCAGCTACGTCCTACGCAGAGCAGTGACTTGAGCCACTGCAGTCAGATTCTTAACCCACTATGCCACAGCAGGAACTCTGGGGACAGGTATTTAAAAATATAGACTGTAAGGTCAGCAGACCTGGGACAGAATCACAGATTTCTTCCTTTCTAGCTGTATGAACAAAGTGCTTTAAGGCATGAGGTTCAGTTTCTTCACCTGTAAAATCGAGAATATTAATCTTTTTCCCTCTTTTGGCCATGCTCCCAGCACGTGGAAGTTCCCAGGCCAGGGGTCAAACCCATGCCACAGCAGTGACAATGCCAGATCCTTAACCTCCTGCACCACCAGGAAACTCTGGGAATATTAATCTTATCTGTATTAAAAGATTACCATCAAATTTAAATGATCTAATTAAACACTTATTCCAGGACATGGAATATGGTGAGTGCTCAATAAATGATAGTAAATAGGCTGGGTTGAGGGGAAGGTCCTATTACAGCTGAAAATTTGTTTTGGGTGGAAGACTTCACACCCTACAAAGCCGTTCCACAAGACGGCTCATCAACTTTATTAGCAGTGAATTTAAGGGATAGGTTTCCCTGGCTTTTTGAATTGGATTCCTCTTTTTAAAAAAAATCACAAAAGGGAAATACAGAAAAATGAAGCTGTACCCTTGACATACTGCATGATAGCCTATTATCCTCAACCCTCACTGCAACTGTTTTCACAGCTGAAGTTGGTGCTGTCCATTATGAAGTTTTTCTGCAGGTTCTGGAAGGGTTCAGTAAAAATGAAATCCCTAAAATGCCATAGAGGAGTGCTTGATTAAGCAAAGCTCTTTAATGAAAAACTTAGTTCCCCATAGGGTGGTTGAATATTTTTCAGCTAGCCTTTTGCTCAAGAAAGACCTTGGAAAAATCCTTCTCAGGTGGGTTAAAGCTCAGGCAAACATAATTATCCTTTATCCTTCACTCTAAAGAACAAGCAATTGCAGTGCTCTAGAATGTTCCTGGCATTCCCTACGGCAAGAAACGAGAGGAATTCTTGACATTTCAAACTCCGATGTGGCAATTTCTTTGAACATTCTTTGAAAGGGAGGATGAATTTTTTTTTTTTTTAAGATCTTTCAATAGTTTCATTGTTGTACCTGAGCATTCCTTATACAGTGGATTTACTCTAATTATCTAAATGATTCTAAAGAAGATAGTTTCCCCTCCAGTAAGGGCACAGCAAAGTGATCCTTACAGAGACATGAATGCAAATTGCTTTGGGATGGAAAATTGACTGAATTGTAATAAGTGGCAGCTGCCAAAAGAAAGCCTCTGAGGCCTTTTTAAACTGGGGTCTGGCTACATCTCTCTGTCCCCTCCTGATCTCAGGAGCCTGGATATGAGGTGGGCCAGTGTTTGTGACAATCCTGAGTTTCCTGAGCACTGTGCAGGGTACAAGCATTGCCTGGCTACCATGGTCTCAACCCTGACTGAAGTCTGTTACCCTATTTGGTCATCAATAAAACATGCTTCACAGCAGCAGGGGCACCAGCCACCATGAGAGCAAAAGGCAGGAGTCAGGATGGGAGGAAAAAAGAGAGAGCAAGAGAGAAGGGCAGATAGCTTATGACTGAGAAATGCACTGAGCTCCATGGAGAGACCCGCAGAGAAAAGACCTACCTGCTGGTAGACACATAGGGAATGAAAAGCAGAGGCAGGAGTTCCCGTCGTGGCGCAGTGGTTAACGAATCCGACTAGGAACCATGAGGTTGCAGGTTCGGTCCCTGCCCTTGCTCAGTGGGTTAACGATCCGGCGTTGCCATGAGCTGTGGTGTAGGTTGCAGACGCGGCTCGGATCCCGTGTTGCTGTAGCTCTGGCGTAGGCTAGTGGCTACAGCTCCGATTCGACCCCTAGCCTGGGAATCTCCATATGCAGCGGGAGCGGCCCAAGAAATAGCTAAAAAGACAGGAAAAAAAAAAAAGAAAAAAAGAAAAGCCTCAGAAAGACTACAGAGAGGAGGAGAAAGAGAAAAGAGAAGGCAAGGAGTGGAGAGGAAGAGATAGCAAGAGACACCAATTTAATACCTATGTACCTACAGTTATATACATACACATATACAAATACATATGTGTTCAACCCATTCACACACCAAAAAAGCTTGGTGGTTTTTGTGCTGGAAGAAGGCTGACACTGTGCCTTCTGCTGATCAATGACCTAGGAGATCATTCTACATTCCCATAGCATTTGAAAGCATTTCTTTGGTTTGGATGTAAAACATAAGTACTAGTGAGCTCCGCTGTATTAATTTTCATTCAAGCATTTCTAACGTGTTCATGGTCTAATTTACACTTACCAGGATAAATACGTTATATTTGCACTCACTAGTTTTCACTTTAATATCAACTCAGATTGTGTCCCCTCAAAAGACATATTCCACAGACAAGCTTCCCCCTCCTCGATTCTGGACCCCTTTCCTCCACTGACTCAAACCCTGCTGGAGAAGATGAGGTGTGTTTAAGAACTGAGCAGTTTAGTTTCTTACTTTTCCTAGGAATTTCACCTTGTCTGTGAGAAGCTCTGGATCCTCACTCTCTTGCCTAAAACAAGGCAGATTTGAGTTGAAATGAAGTAACTGGGTTTGTTTCTGTCTTTCCATTTCTGGCAGGAAAGGGTTCAATTTTCTGGCATTAATCCCTTTCCTGGATTCATGCCCACAGTCCTGGAAGAGTTCAGCTATCAATCTCTTAAAGTTTGATTGATTTGTCATTTTCTGATGCTGGAATGAATTTGTTAGGGGAAATTTATGAACACATTACCCTAGCTGGCAAGGGCTGTGAGTGCTTGAGGATTTCCTGAAGAGACACTCCAAGAACCTTCTGTGGCTCTTTGTTTTTCCTTAGGATGTGGTGTGATTTTCACGGTCTATTTGTTATAATGCTTCCCTGACGTAAAATACTCATACAGGGAAATAACTCTCCCTACAATACTTTGAATCTTTCCACTTTGGAAGTCTGAGGTTAAGCTTCCTGCTTTAAATACACTGCATATAAATCATCCACTGGAAGAGACAGTAAGTTCCTATCGGGCCCAAACAGTACTTTTTTACTCTATGTACCCATTCTTACCATGCCTGAGTACACAGATTTGGTCTTTAGACATTTTGATGCTATGCTGTTGACTGCATAAATATTTTTTTTAATTATTCTTTTTTTTTTTTTTTTTTTTTTGTCTTTTTGTCTTTTTCTAGGGCCTCACCCATAGCATATGGAGTTTCCCAGGCTAGGGGTTGAATTGGAGCTGTAGCTGCTGGCCTACACCACAGCCACAGCAACACCGGATCCTTAACCCACTGAGCAAGGCCAGGGATCAAACTCACAACCTCAGGGTTTCCTAGTCTGATTCTTTAACCACTGAGACACGACAGGAACTCCCATAAATATTAATTATTGGTAGAAACTCTTCTTGGATGGTGTTTTTCATACCTCCTTGTCCCATTTAGTGCTTTTTGCTCTGAATTTATTTTGTTTGGTACTAATATTGCCCCTTCTGCATATTTTGGTAGCATTAACATGTATCTCTTTGTCTATTCCTTTAATTTTCATCCTCTCAATGTCATCCTGGTATAAGCGTGTTTCTTACAAACAGCAGCTAGTTTGGTTTGTATTCTTTTACCCCATGTAAGAGCATCTGTGTTTTAAGAGGCGTTTAACTCATTCATATTTATTGATTGGGACATATTCCTGCCAGTTTATTTCATGTTTACACCTATTCATTTACTGATGTACTTGGCAAACATTTTCTCTGCTTTCTTGTTGTTTCTCAGATACGGAGTCTCTGTAAATTGCAGTTGAGTTGTAGTTGTTACCATGGTAATGTTGATGAATAATGAAAGTGCTGCTTTTGATAGCATGCCTTGAAGAAAGAATACTTGTCTTGAAGTTAATGATGTCCAAACTTGGTAAATCTTCTTGAGAGTGATTGCCATTGTAGTCATGCTTAGCTGTGATGGGATTTAACTACAATAAAAGTGCTTTGGAGTCAGCTTTGGGTTTGAATTTGCCCCTCACCCCCAACACGCACACATGCACACACATTTGTTATGTGACTGTAGATATTCAATTAACCTCTGTACCCACTAATTTCCTCATCTGTAAAAAAATCCCGGGGTGACGGAGGAGATTAACTGAGCAACACTTTCCACAATTCTATGTTTACTGCTGAGTCTGAACGATGTCCATATAAAAATAAAAACTCCATCTTTCTCGGTTTGTGGTGTGCTTCCTTTTCGGAGCTGGAGTCCGGCTGGTATGCAGGAAAAGGAGAAGGTATGTGAGCTATGTTATCTGCTTGTCATCACAAGAGGAGCCAAGTGGCAGGCCATGGATTGAAGCACATCCGGAGCACTGGGGTGGGCCTGGGAATTCCACAGTGAAGACGCTGAGATAAGGAAGTGCCAAGGGTGGGGGCTGCCGAACAGCTTGGGCTTCTGTTGACCAGGGCCAGGGTCTTATGGGAAGAGAGATGAGGAGGGAATGTGGCTTCCAGAGCCACCAAATAAGGAAGGACATCATCTCTCTTCATTTCACCCAAGTGTAAATGTCAGCAACCAGAGCAACACCATCTCGGTCCCCTAAACATGGTTGTGAAAGGACCTGGGACACCAGCTCTGAGCTAAGTGGCGCAGCAGGATATATTTTTCATTTTTCAATATGATTTCTCACCTCTCAATGTTTTTTTCTTTTCCTTCTTTTGCAAAACTTAATTTGCCAAGGGGACAGCTGTCCTTTGAAGGCAGGAGGTGCTTTAAACATCACAAAGCTCCTGGGATCCCAGCCCCCTCCTCTGCCAGGCCCAGGGGACTTGGTCCAGGTCGGTGGTTCTGATCCTGTTACTCACCCAAACTGACTCCCCAGGGAGCCACCGGGTTGAGCCTCCAGAGGTCATTTCCTTGCCAAACATTCCTTTTCAGTGACAGGACGTTTGCATGCCCTGGTAAACAATCCCAGCCCACACAAAGCAGAGAGGGGTGCCTGTCCCTCTTCATGCTCTCCTCTCAGTTCTGAGCCCATTCCAAGCCCAGAGGCGTCAGTCGGCTCTATAAATTCCTTTGTGAAACCTGAGCGCCTGGGCTCTGAAGGGGAGCAAAGATCTTGGAGGGGTTACAGTCTCCCTCCTCTCTCTAAAAGATCTGCTTGTGTTGGCAGCTAACGGGGCTGTTCTTCCAAACAGGCTCTTCCCTTTCTCATGTGAATCCAGTTCAGAAAGCATTGCCAGCCGCCTTCTAAGCAGGGAGGTAAGAGCACCTCCCTTGCAGGTCTACACAGGAAAGAGATGACAGGCCTGGTGGGATTTTCTGAGTTAAAAGGGTCTGAAGCTCTTTCTCCAACAGTTACTGTTAGGAGGGACATGGCCCCACTGACAGGAGGTGCGGGAGGTGGAGGCTGGGGTCAGCCTGAGCTGCAGGTGATTTTTTAAGAGAAAGGGAAAATAAAGACAGAAAGGGGAAAGGAGGAAGGAAGAAAAGAAGGAAAGGAGGGGAGGGAGGAAGGGAGGAAAGAAAGGTGACAAAAAGATAGAAGAAAGAAGAGAAGGAGAAACAGAAAAAGAGGATAGTTCCCTTCGAGGCTCAGCGGTTAATGAAGGGAGTTCTCTTTGTGGCTCAGTGGTTAATGAATCTGAACCTGACTAGGATCCATGAGGATGCGGGTTTGATTCCTAGCCTTGCTCAGTGGGTTAAGGATCCAGCATTGCTGTGAGCTATGGTGTAGGTCAGAGATGTGGCTCAGATCTGGCATTGCTGTGGCTGTGACATAGGCTGGTGGCTGTAGATTCAACCCTTAGCCTGGGAACTTACGTATGCCATGGGTGCAGCCCTAAAAACCCCCTTCCCCCAAAAAAGAAAGAAAGGATAATAGAAGGACACTTTTAGCTGGCTGGCCTTCTGCAGAATCAACATCACACATCCAAGTCCCTTACCACCAACTCCTCCAGGGAGTTGTTTGATTTCATATTTCATCATTTCTTAATACATACATTTCCCTAGCCTCAGAATTTGGAAATGAAGTGGCAAGCCATCAACTGCTAGAATCTTAGAAAACTCATTTTTTTAAAAACAGAGAGTTCCCTACCTAGTGGCTTAGCAGTTAAGGACACAGCATTGTCACTGCTGTGGCTTAGGTTCCATCCCTGGACTGGAAACTTTTGCATGCTGCAAGTGAGGAAGAAAAACAAACAAAACAACACACCCCTCCCCACCCCCAGCCCCCGTATTGTTTGGGCAGCCTCACAGGAGATAAAATGAAAAAAAGAAATCAGCTGTTGTATTAATGTAAGACTTTGGATTTCCCCATTTGTCCTAGGGTCTAATTGGAGCTTTTGATCCAGGAGGTTTGACAAATATTCCAGTTTTCCCCTGAGTCCATGGGGTGGCTGTACCCGTGTGTGCTGATGGGTACCTATCTCTTAATACTCTCATTTGGAAATATCTCCTTGCCATCTCCAGTTGGACCGTGGAGCGTGGTAAGAAAGCAGGTCTGGCTGAATGACTCCTTTCCCCGACCCTTCTGCCCGGCTGGTGGCAGGAACGGCCAGTGCGGGAGCTCCTCAGGGAGCTCAGAGCCACGCCCACAGGAGGATGCCACCCGGCAGACATGCTGCCCTCTGGCTTCCACCCCACCCTCTGACCCCAAGCTGGGGCCACCGTTTTTGTTTTGGTTTGTTCTTCATTAAATAGTGTTTATTAAGTGTCTACTGTGTGCCAGGGGCTGCTGTAAGAGCTTGGGGTACACCAGACAAATATCCTTTGCTTCATGGAGCTTATGTCTTATGGTTCCTATTTTACTAAGAGGTTTTATTAATTTACTTAAGTTTTGAAAGGGGTAGAAAGACTGAAATAGTACAATGAGCACCTGCATACTCTTCACCTAGAGCCTACTGTCAATGTTTTACAGCTGTGCTCTTTGTACCCTCCCCCACACAAACAAACATTTTTTGCTGAACCATTCAAAAGCAGGTATCATGACATCTCACCCCTAAATAATTCAGAATGTATCCACTAAGAATAAGGACATCCTCCTCCATTACCTCAAAATCATTATTATGCATAAGAAAGCTATCTTTGGGAGTTCCCGTTGTGGCTCAGTGGTTGGTGAACCCGACTAGCATCCATGAGGATGTGGTTTCTATCCCTGGCCTCACTCAGTGGATTAGGGATCTGGCGTTGCCATGACCTGTGGTGTGAGTTGAAGACGTGGCTCGGATCTGGCATTGCTGTGGCTGTGGCGTAGCCGGTGGCTGCAGCTCTGATTCGACCCTTAGCCTGGGAACATCCATAAGCTGTGGATGCAGCCCTAAAGAGACAAAAGCCAAAAAAAAGAAAACTATCTTTAAGTTAAATATAGTGTCTAAAATACAGCCCATATTCAGATTTCTTTAATTGGTCCTAGAATGTATTTTATGGCTTTTGTTCTTTAAATTATAGGATCCAGCCAAAGTTCTCACATTTTGTTGGATTGTTCTATCTATCTGCTTTTAATCTAGAACAATCCCCCACTTCTTTTTCTGTTTGGTTAAGTCACTGACATTTTTGAAGAGCCCAAGCTAGTGGTCTTGTTGACTGTCTGACATTGCAGATTTGTCTGAATGTTGCCTCATGATTGGATTCAGGTTAAACATTTCTGGTAAGAATATTACATAAGTGAGGCTACTTTTTGCAGCACTCCAGGAACTGTGTCCTGTCAGGTGGGCCCTTAGAAACAGACTGGGTAAACCTTTGTTGAGTGAATGAATTATATATCTGATCTATTTTTCCCATAGTCTTAGTAAAGGCAGAGCCTTTAACAATCAAAATTCTGAGACCAATCATAAGGATGGCTTGCTTATTTGTTTACCACAACTTTAGGAATGCATATGTACATATAAATACATATTTGTGTAAACCTAAACCCTGGGATGGTATTCCCAATTCTGGATGGAAGCTGGAATCAGCTGGAAAGTTTTAAAAAATGCTGTTAGCTGGTCTCTAACAGTTCTCTTGATATGTTGGGTTACTTATGAAGGTGGTGTCTGCTGGGTTTCTCCTTTTTTTTTAGGGCCGCACCCACAGCATATGGATGTACCCAGGCTAGGGGTCGAATCGGAGCTACAGCTGCCAGCCTACACCACAGCCACAGCAACTTTGGATCTGAGCCACGTCTTCAACCTACACCACAGCTCATGGCAACACTGGATCCTTAACCCACCGAGTGAGGCCAGGGATGAACCTGTGTCCTCATGGATACTAGTTGGGTTCATTATCTCTGAGCCACGATGGGAACTCCTATAAAGATGATTTTTTGCTCCTTAGTGTTTAATATGCAATCTCTGTGTGATCCTTTAGTACTATGCGAATATCCTGATGCCCAATGTCCTTTAATAATACAGTCTTAACAATTGATGATCTTTGCTTGGATCAATTCTTCCACTGGGAATTGTAAAATAGTTAGCTTTCTAAGTTTATCCTTCTCTCTACATCAATTAGCTGGCATTCTTCTGTAAAAAAAGAGTTCTCTCCTTTCCTTTATTTATTTACTGGTTTATATATTCATATTGTTTATTTATTGATCACTATGGGCTCAATAGATTATTTGTTTTATTCATAAATTACCATCATCCCATCATCATTCTTTTAGACACTAGCAGGAGCCCTTAGAGCTGCTCTTTTGGACAAGTCCCTCTTAGTTCCTGAGTATCTCTTTGCTTTCTGGCACAGGATAGTTTAAGCTCATCTTACCTTCCCCGTTCCAGACCCAGAATCAGCTGTTTCCCCAAGGAATGGGAGCCCATTTATAAAATATTTAAAGTGGCCGAGCTATAAAGCACTGTACAGGAGGAGACAAAACATGAAATGATTCATGTGTGGGCATTTACTGTGAAGGGAATAGAGCATGAGGTATTAGCTAGCATCTCTTTGTGAAGAAAATAACTGAGATTCTTTTTAGCTGGGCATGGAGCACTGGGGAGGGAAGTGGGGAGACCTGCACTGGGATCCTGACTCTGTGTGAGATTTGGGAGGATCTATTCCATCTCTTCTGCTGTCACTTGCTCCACTGTATTTAACTGAGGACTGGACTAGACAGTCCTGAAACCCTTTCTACGTTCCAAAATTCAGTGTTCTGAAGAGTTTAATAATAACTAGTTATAAGAGTTTTGAGCCAATAGAGGGGATTTATTGTTCCTGTAAGATTTCTAGGGCAGAAACGTCATCTTTTAGCTTTTTCTCCTGTTGATCTAACAAGGTTCACTGTAAAACATGTTCAATCAATGTTTTTGTTGGTGATAGGCTTTCCTGAAGCTAGGATGAAATACACAGACCAAAATGCCAAGATTTAGGTAAACCATAAAAAACGATGCTAAAGTGAGAGTTTAAGCATTGGGATGTTTACAAAGGGAGGTTTTAATCTTTAAAGAGGATCCCACCTGGCACGTCCTGATGGCAGGGAATGGAAACCAAACTTAAGTTGTCTCGCAACATTTTCTCTTTTATTAGGAAACTCCGAACTACATTAAGAAAAAAATTTTTTTCCAACACTCCTTATTTGACAAAGTCAGAAATTGCATTTTAAAAATAATTCTCCTCTGCTTTAATGAAGTGGCTAAAAAGGTTAAAAGGCTTTTCTTTCTATGTTTGCAGTGACAGAAGCTCTTATCTCTCACCCCAAGTGGATGTTCTATGTAATTGGATGTGAAGTAATTCCAAAGTTGCATCAGAATTCTTTTCAGAGCATTACTATGACAATCAGACTTCTTTTTCAAAACCATTTCAATGCAAACTCTCCATCATCCCACTGTCCATTCAATACAATTTCATCTCATGAAATAAATTTAGCTTTTCAGAAAGTTTAGGGGTGGGAGGGGAATCATTATGCTTGCACATTAGCTGAGGCTACCACACACTCATTCTGCCCACTTGTAACAGGGGGTCTACTCACCCTTATCACCATCTCAGAATATTCACAATTAAAGACTCTTTCATACTAAGACTATGGGAATTAATGCACAAGCCTAAAAGAAAACATGCTGTTTGGGGAAATAAGGATTCTAATATAAAATTCTTATATTAAATTCGGGAGTCACTGACAGCTCTTCCTGATTATGGATACTTTTCCTGCAGGGACTCTAGCAAGAGCAAGACCCTGAGCAGAGATTCTCAGCAGGGAAGGAGGAGGGAAGGAGCCTGATCAAAATCTCTAAGGCCTGGGGAATTCTGGAAAAGCCTATAACCATTTCCTTGTATTTTTCATTGGCTGGGGCCCCAGGTTGATCTTGGCATTTCTATTCATATAAACAGAAGGTATGAGATTTTTATGTTTATCATGTGGGGCATGTCTTTTTTTTTTTTTTTTTTTTTTTTTTTTTTGTCTTTTTTGTCTTTTCTGGGGCCGCACTTGCGGCACATGGAAGTTCCCAGGCTAGGGGTCTGATCCGAGCTGTAGCCACCAGCCTATGCCACAGCCACAGCAACGTGGGATCTGAGCCGCATCTGCGACCTGCACCACAGCTAACGGTAACGCCAGATCCTTAACCTACTGAGCAAGGCCAGGGATCGAACCTGCAACCTCATGGTTCCTAGTCGAATTCGTTAACCACTCAGCTACAACGGGAACTCCCGGGGCATGTCTTAAAAATGGTTGAAACAGGGAGTTCCCGTTGTGGCGCAGTGGTTAACGAATCCGACTAGGAACCAGGAGGTTGCGGGTTCGGTCCCTGCGCTTGCTCAGTGGGTTAACGATCCGGCGTTGCCGTGAGCTGTGGTGTAGGTTGCAGACGCGGCTCGGATCTGGCATTGCTGTGGCTCTGGCGTAGGCCGGCGACTACAGCTCCAATTGGACCCCTAGCCTGGGAACCTCCATATGCCACGGGAGCGGCCCAAAGAAATAGCAAAAAAAAAAGACAAAAAAAAAAAAAAATGGTTGAAACACATTGAGCTGGTTAAGACTTTATGGGCTATTTCCTGTTTTAGAGGCTTTGAAGAATCAACTTTGCTGTCCTTTGTGCACGTAATGCTACAGTCATGATTTTTGTTTCTATCTTTGATTCAGTGGTTTTGAGACCTCAATAAAACTTTAGGGGCCCGGAAATCATTTTGTTCAAAACTCTCCTTTGGTAACTTGAGGGGTTGAAGGGACTTGCTCAACGAGTCCCAGGGCAGAGCCAGGATTAGAAGCCAGGTTCCTTGGAGTTTCCTGGTGGCTCAGTGGGCTAAGGATCTGGCATTGTTACTGCTGTGGCTCTGGTTACTGTTGTGGCATGGGTTGGATCCCTGGCCCAGGAATTTTTTTAATTCTGTGGGTGCAACCAAAAAAAAAAAAAAAAAGGCCGGGTTCCCTAAATTCTTCATCCCACACCCCTTGCTGCCTTCACTGACCTTCCTTGCTTCGTGGCAAAAAAGAAGCAATATTACATTGCCTTCCAATTTCCTTGTATTAACTTAGTAAAATCAAAAACTCCAAAAGGGCAAGAGAGGTTTTCTCTTGCAAACACTGGTATATTTCAAGTCTAGAAAAATGCCTGACATATAATAAGGCCAAATAAATATCGGATGAGTAAATTTTATATGTGGTGTGTGTGTGTTTCCCTTTAGTAAGAGTAAAGGCAGAGTCTTTCACAATCAGAATTCTGAGACTGGGACAAGGATGGCTTGACTGCCTCCTGCATCTTCAAGGATATATGAATCTATATTTACATACATATTCATTTACATTAATACCCTGGAGTGGTATTCTCAATGCTTGGGAGAAACTAAAGTCAACTAGAAAGGGTTTTTTATTTTTTCTTTCTTTCTTTTTTTTTTTAAAGCCCAAAACTGAACATTAAAGCAAGGATTCAGATCTCACTTACCTGGTTTGGGGCCAGGGCATCAGCATCTTTTAAAAGCTTTACAGAGGATCCTAAAATGCACCCAGCCTTGGAACCACCCACCCAGGAGGCTAGTTCACTTCTGAGGTGCCCTAAGTGGGAGATTACACTAGTTGTGCTTAGTCAGCATTGGAATGGAGCAAATGAGAATGTTCACACTCCAGGGGAAGTTACTCAAGCACTCTATCTTTACTCCTAATTAGTACTAGAAGATTATCTGCTATTTAGCATTAAAAATGTTACAAATGGGAGTACTCATTGTGACTCAGAGGTAATGAACCCAACTAGTGTCCATGAAGACATGGGTTCCATCCCCAGTCCTGCTCAGCAGGTTAAGGATCTGGTGTTGCCCGGAGCTGTAGTATAGATTGCAGACTGGGCTCAGATCTGGGGCTTGGATCTGGCATTGCTGTGGCTGTGGCGTAGGTTGGCAGCTGCAGTCCAATTAGACCCCTAGCCTGGGAACTTCCATATGCTGTAGGTGTGGCCTTAAAAAAAGAAAGGGACAAATGATTTGTCATTCAAAGGAGGATTTGAGATATGTGTCTTGGTTAGAAAAGAATATAAGACTCCTGCCAGGTGGTCAGTTAAATATTTAGTCCCTGGTTGGCAGGCGAGAGGAACAACCTTCAGTCTTGTTTGCTCAGTTTTATGACCTCGCTTTGGTATTTTCAAGTGTGTAACTGAGCCTTGGCTTGGCTGTAGGGATACTTGGACTCCTAATTGAGCAAAGTCAGCCATTTCTCTGAGCCAAGAGAGACGAGTAGCAGCTGTGACTAGGAAGGCGATTAGCAGGGATGACAGAATGAGCAGTTACAAGTTCAACAGCAGAACAAGGTGGCTTCCAAGTCCAAAGGTGGCTACAGTCCTTGGAATCCTTCTTTTTGGTATAAAGGTGGGTGTTCTAAGGACAAAGAGTGTTGATAACAATAACATTTTATGTGCTACAAAATGGACTTGGATTGTAGCAAATAAAAGCGACCATTTTGAAAAAGTCTAAATGTCCATAAATAGGAGAGTAGTTAAGTAAGCAGTGGTACAGCCACAAACAGAAATCCACGTAGTTGTTTAAGACAATGAGATGGACTTGTCTGTGCTGGTAGAAGATGATATTTAAGACACATAATCAAGTGAAAAAAAATCAAGTGTCAAATCAACACTCAGCAATACTACAATTAAGCAACCATTGTATTATTTTTTTTAACTATTTTAATTTTTTGCTTTTAGGGCCATACCCTCAGCATGTGGAATTCCCAGGCTACGGGTCAAATTGGAGCTGCAGCTGCCAGCCTATGCCACAGCCATAGCAATGTAGGATCCCAGCTGCGTCCTTGACCTACACCATAGCTCATGGCATTGCCAGCAATGCTGGATCCTTAACCCACTGAGCAGGGCCAGGGATGGAACCTGCATCCTCATGGATACTAGTCAGATTTGTTTCCGCTGAGCAACAAGGGGAAATCCCATGTATTGTTTTAATTTTTAACAACGTATTTATATATTTCTTAAATAGTCAAGAAAATAGAGTAAAAATTACATGTCTGAGTAGAAGTACAATGTCCTAAAATTTAGAAAGACACAGCTGTCCTTGGAGCTGAGCTATGGCACAGGAACCCTGGTGGTGTCAGGGCATCTCTCTCAAAACCAGGGTGAGCACAATAACTGCTTTAGGCCCTGCTTCTCTACCTCTCACTTTCTCTACTTGTATACAGGGTTACATTTCTGGTCTCATCGAAATGCATAAATCCTGAGGGGAGGGGGGAAGAGGCTCATGAGGCAAAGCCCAAGGACCATTTCCCTGCTCATTCTGGCCACAAATGGTTGCCACTGGGTTGCTCAAAGATTCTAGAGCCAACTTGCAGCTTTGTTGTCTAAGCTCATTTCTGGTAAGGAAAGTTTATGCCTACTTTGAGGCTATGATCAAAACAAATATACATACTTCAGAACTCACTCCACTAGGTGAACTTTTATGGAAAGCAAGCTCCTTAAAAACAAGTGACAGAGGGGAGGTCCCTGGTGGTCTAGAGGTTAGGACTTGGTGCTTTCACCACTGTGATCCCACTTCAAGCTGCTGCTTACCATAGCTAAAAAAAAAAAAAAAAAAAAAAAAAAAAAAAAAAAAAAATTCAAGTGACAGAGAATCCCCTTCTAGTTGAGGGGCTTGGTTCTCAACTTTTTTTTTGGCTTTTCAGGGCCACACTTGTGGCATATGGAGGTTCCCAGGCTAGGGGTTGAATCAGAGCTGCAGTTGTTGGTCAACTCCACAGCCACAGCAATACCAGATCCAAGCCATGTCTGCAACCTACACCACAGCTCATGGCAATGTCAGATTCTTAACCCACTGAGCGAGGCCAGGGATTGAACCCGCAACCTCATGGTTCCTAGTTGGATTCATGATAGGAACTCCCTGGTTCTCAATTCTGATAAATGATTCAAAAATACAATTTTGTCTGATGTGTCATTAGGGAGCCAGATGCATCTGAAGAGCAAATCCTCTCATATTTTATGACGACAAATGGGATCGACATGGGAAAGGAGGACTGGAGAGGCCAGCAGTGATTTTCCAGACCCAAAGATACCCAATGGTCTGGCCAGACTTCTCCATTCTCTAAGTTCAGCCTATTCCATTAACACTTCCTCCAGGGTCATCCTCTATAAAGTCTTCTTTCAGACTCCATGGAACCTCCTGCACAGAACCAGCTGGGTTTGAGGATTGATTAAATGGCCAAGAGAAGGAATGGGCTTGGTGAGCCATCCCACCCACTTTCACTTGCATTCTTTGAGGTGATATGAACACAGAAGAGCCTTTCGATCCATTTTGGTTGGATCCTGAGCTGTCTAGGTATGAACCACCATGGGAAATCTGCTCCAGCTCAATGATTCTATGTTTCTGTTGGATGGAATCAAAACTCTTCACCCAAGCATCCACCCACTGGCTGTGTGTCTACAGCCAGTGACTGAACATTTCTATGCCTCAGCAATGAAAGCATTGGTCTTGCTTGAACTTGAGGGCACTAACAGCTCTGGGATTTGATATTCAAGATGCTTAAACAACCCATGACACTTCCCTCAAAAATACCTCCATAGTTCCCCTCAGTTTGGGTCAGGCCTGAAACAAAAAGGTGTAAGAAATGGTAGGAAAAGCTTCAATGACGACTTCTTACTTAGATAAAGAGCCAATGAAAATGGCAATAGTTGTCTCTACCTCAAAGGAAACACCAGTAAATTTCCTTTAAGTAAAACTCCTTTAGGATAGAACATTAGGAGACCAGAACAGACACACAGGAGTTGTTGGGAGGGTCCTTCTTCACCAGCCCTTTGGTTTTTTTTTTTTTTTGGGGGGGGGGGGGTGTCAATATCTCATTCTGAAAGTTCCAGAAAAATCATCCCTGGGCTGCTTAGTTCAAGGAGGAAGAGAATGGCAGCTGTGTTTGTTGAGTGGGTACATTTGTGGGAGTGACGGACACAGAAAGGCCAATGTAATATCCTAATTAACACACTTCTCCATTCCGACTCCCTTTCTCTCACTCTGCCCTCCTTTCTTTTACTGAAAAACAAAGGAGGGGTTGTTTAAATGGCTATGGAGATAATAATTCCAGTATCTCCTTGAACTGTAAGGAGACCTAAATATTTTTACATAATTTAACACCTCAGAGATGAGAAACCAGAAACGGATTTTCACCGCACCTCAAAGCAAAGCTCTCAGCTCCTATGCAACCTGTCTCAAACCCTGATGCATCAGAATTGCTGAGTGCTTTGAAAAAAATACAGATTCCTAGGAACTCACCATAAAGCGACTCAGAATGTCCCACAGTGGGGTCCAGGGATGTGTCTTTTTGACAAGC
Source organism: Sus scrofa (assembly GCF_054392235.1). Classification (NCBI taxonomy): domain Eukaryota; kingdom Metazoa; phylum Chordata; class Mammalia; order Artiodactyla; family Suidae; genus Sus; species Sus scrofa. The sequence continues at coordinate 124,818,288 of NC_139396.1, read as the reverse complement.
TCCGACAGGTGAGTCTTTTATCCACAGCACCTGAGAACGCTGGCTCTCTGATCGAATCAAGGTCGTACCATAACTACATAGGTTGTCTCACACAACCTATCTCAAGACATTTCAGAAACTTTTTGAGTACTACTTGCTCCAGTAAGTATGCTGTTTTAGAAGGCAGAAAGCATGTCATGTGCTAATTATGGCCAGTGACACCATAAAACAGAAGTGCGTTACTGAATGCTTTCAATTTCTTATAATGATGGTAGGTGGCATGTCATGGGGCCTTTTTAGCCCCAGACATCACTCCAGAGAATTCCAAACAGATATAGACAAGGGCCATTAGGACCCAGATCCTTTCCTCTTGGGCTGTTTGCCCACGGGAATAGGATGTCCTAAAGCAACACTTCCCCCAAGTGACGTGTTGATAAGTCTGGTTATCAGAAAGATATTATTGGGGGTGTGATACACGGGGCATTTACATTTTCCTGATAGGCTTGGTCATATGAAAGCTGACAAAGAAGGAAAAGGAGCAGCGGTGTGGTGCAATGTCAACAGACAGCTGTCCCCTGGCTTCCCGATAAATAGGATGACTTGCATTGCTGAGCGGTGCGGTCACTGACAAAGGAATGGCCCTCTCACATTTCTTCCTGATTCACATATTCAGTGGGGTTACTTGCCCTCCCCTCCCTCTCCTGCTTCCCAGACACTGAGTCTGGAATGAGAATTCACCTGCCTCTGAGTTGGCCACAGGAGGGGGCGGGCTGTTACTTGGGTTCCCAGGTTGGAAGATTATCTCACCCGGCCCTAGCTATATAAACTGACGGCAGTGGAGGGGCTCCCAAGGGCTGACTCCAGGGTTCATCCCCCAGAAGAAAACCATACAGACGAACTTCAGGTCAACATGATGGTTCTGAAAGTAGAAGAGCTGGTATGTAAGGCATTATTTTACACAGTGGAAAACAGTGCAGCCTTGATTTTTATTTGAAAATTGAAATGCCCTTTTCTTTCAGGCATAATGCATAGGTACTCTGAATGTGTCATATATGGAAAATGGTTGGTTTATGTGGTGAAATAAGTGAAACTGGAAAAGATGGAGTTGCCAGGAATGAATTCTCTACCTACTTCCTATTTATTATCTTCTTCGGTTTTCTTACTAAAGTGTGGAATCACATATAGTTATCCAAAATGCCTTAGGGGAGAAGTTCTATTGCAAGAATATATATCTGGAAGCTACTACGCAAGGCAAGGGATCATCAAAAGTACCTAAAATGAAAGAATTTTAAATAATCTCGGGGTGGGGGGAGGTTGTTATGATTTTGCTAGGAAAAAATGTGATTAAGTGGATTAAAAGTAGATTTAAATACATCAACCTAATCTAAACCTTGATTTAGCCAAGACAGGAGGACAAGCATTTGAAGATAATCCCAGAACACTGAAGCAAGGCATCGCGGCCTGCCATCTGAGAGTGTGGGGCATGGAGGCCACTGTCAGCAGAGAGGGAGGCCCAGGGGCTCTCGCCGCATCCTCTGTGGAGAACGACCCCAGGACAGGCCCTGCTACTTCTGACCCTGCTGTCTCCTTCCCTTGCAGGTTACAGGGAAGAAGAACGGCGGTGGGGATGCTGGGGAGTTCCTTCCTGAGGATTTCAGAGATGGAGAGTATGAAGCTGCTGTCACTTTAGAGAAGCAAGAGGACCTGAAAACCCTTCCGGCCCACTTTGTGAGCCTGGGAGAACAACAGTGGAAAATTGAGAAAGAGCGCGAGGCCGAGGTAAGGACCGTCCATGAAATTCACCAGAGGGAGCTTGGAGGTGGAGGTGCCAGGCAGGAAGGAGAGGAGAGAGACAAAGTGAATGCAACCATTCCAATGACATTTCTTTACCAAATTCGAACCGATAAAGAGGCAACTTCAATGGGAGAAGCTGTAGGAAATAATTCTTTGGCAAGACTATGACCTCTGGATTCAGAATCAATCACTGAATGTCCTATAACCATGTTCTGACTGACAGACTCAGAAAGAGAAACGTGTCCAGTGAATTCCTGATGTCATATACTGCCAAGTTAATCCCAAGCAAGGGAGCCTCCTTTTTCTCACTGATGTGGTTTGTGGTCATTGTGATCACTCTTTGACTGTGGCCTCTTTCTGTGCTGACAAATGTATTGCTGGGTGAACTTTCATTACTTACTAACCACAGATGAAACATGCATTAGTGAGCTGTAGTTCCTGGGACAAGACCGTCTGTTTCATGCGCTCTGCTTAGTGGGGCACCTGAGAGACACTGGCATTGACATTTTAGAGCTTAAAACTTACCACTGGAGTCTTCTGAGTTAAAAGAAAAATCATGAGCATTATAGAAATAATTACAAAATCATCACTTAGAGACTAGATCCTATCTCTAATGAAAAGTTCATGCTTCAAGCATCGAGATGTGAAGATGAAGGCAATTAGCTGAAAAATTAGACCTCAAAATACCTGAATAAGAAATCACTAAATTGAAGTCAAAGACTTATTTTTAATTTTTTTTACTTCTTATTTTTCTGCTCACACCGTTCACATACCTAGCTTGGATCTTAAAGATTTTGTTTAGACACAAGCAGAATGCTTGTCAGTAGAACTCACTGTATTCTGAAACATGGATTTCTTTTTTAGCTCAAGAAGAAGAAACTAGAACAAAGATCAAAGCTTGAAAATTTAGAAGACCTTGAAATAATCATTCAACTGAAGAAAAGGAAAAAATACAGGAAAACGAAAGTTCCAGTTGTGAAGGAACCTGAACCTGAAGTCATTGTAAGGGTTGTCTGGTTTTGCAATATTACGCCTCGGTGTTATGCTAAGAGGAATGTCTGTTGGGGGGTTTGACTGAATGTTGGAAGCTCATGGTAACCTTCACCCTGTGTTTCTGGCTTTAGACAGAACCTGTGGATGTGCCTAGGTTTCTGAAAGCTGCCCTGGAGAATAAACTGCCAGTGGTAGAAAAATTCTTGTCAGACAAGAACAATCCAGATGTCTGTGATGAGGTAAGACTTCTACAAAGCACTGCAAAATCCAGCTCATTAATTTTGTGCTTCTTATGCTTTCTTGCAGCCTTGCTAATCTGGTGCCAAAAAATCAATCCACCTGAAACAGTCTCCCCAGCTGTTGCCACATATGCCAGTAGCTTTAACAGGAGAGTGCAGTGGTCCAAAAAGAGAAAATGCTGGATTAGCGCTATGGACTGCATTATTTTTTGCACTCTCATATACTTCTGACTGATTTTTCAGTTTATCTTTAATTGTTAGATCTTTGGGATAGACGTTTAATAAGGCAGGACTATTGAGTCCCCATTAGAGACATATATTATTAGAATTATCTTTTGACTCAAATACATCATCAGCTCTACACAGGGAATCCACAGACTGAAGTTTAAGTGCTGTCTCTAACACTATTTGCCTATTCGATTTTTAGCAGCCAATGTGCATCTTCTAGACCTCAGTTTCCTTATCTGAAAATAGAGGGCACTGGAGTGAAATAATGCCTCAAGGTGTTCCAGCACACACAGTCTATTAATTCATTTATATGAAGCATATTTACCAGAAATTACTAATCCTTTTTGTATCCTTTCCCCCATGAATTGAAATGGGGGATCATTTCTGAAGTTGAACTAAAAATGTCTCATATTTTTGTGAAAATGAATTGAATACTTTCTGATATCCAACCCAGCAACAGTCCCAGATGGAAGAAAACTGCCTGAACTGCATGGCAAATACCACACAAATTATGAAAGCACAAAAATACAAGAAAGGGAAATGTCAGCATTTAGGTAGTTTTGAACTTTTTAAGTTTACATGCCTTGATGTAGACCTCTAAGCACTTAGAAATGTATATTGCAGGAAACTCAAATGTTGGTTGCAGAAAAATTGTCCTAGTCGACAATTTTAGTAAACCTGACATTTCTCATTCATAAAGAAGCACTCAAGTTTCTATCAACTAGGTCGCCAGAGTCCCCAGCCTCATACTTCTTTGAAAGGATATATGCTTATTTTTATATGCATTGCTCTCTCTCTTTGAAATCTCTATTCTGACAGTATAAGCGGACAGCTCTTCATAGAGCATGCTTAGAAGGACATTTGGCAATTGTGGAGAAGTTAATAGAAGCTGGAGCCCAGATTGAATTCCGTGATATGGTAAATATATTTCTTTGTTTGGAAATGAGCCAAAATAAGTCACCTATGGCAAGGCTTGAGAAAACCTACAATGAAAATCGGGGCTGACTGGATTGAAAATTGATCTGAGAGAACTAGGCAAAAGCTCATTTCTCCATACAATGGGAAGTTGGGAGGTGGGACTAGGTCTCATGGAAAGTATTTTCCATACATACTGAAAAGGAGAGGAGTGTTCTGGGGGAAGGAAGGAAGTGAAATGCTTGGACAGGATTCAATATCCTATCAAAGACTTGTGTCATGATTGAGTCAGTAGCCTTACTGAAAAGTAATACAGTCCACACATGCCTTTCGGCATCCCTGTGCTTCCATCATATGTGGCAGACTGCTCCTGGGCTCTTGGCTGCCAGTAACATCTCAGAATTCTCTAGCTGCACCCTTTATGTGATAGATGCCAATTGCCATCAGTCAGATTTGGGGCAAGACTGCATACAAAATGAACTGCAGCTATGGAAAGTAGTTGCTATTCAGACCTCAATAATTCAACCACTGTGATTTCTACACAGACCAGTATACGGTATATTTTATGAACTGAAGACTGAACTGGGAAAATGCTTTATTTATTTAAATATAGCTCAATTCAACTTTATAGCAAAGAGGAAAATGGACTGGAAAAGTCCAAAGGTGGACTTTTCAAATTTGGCCAAAGCTGAACCCCAAAGACATACGCACAGAAAAGCAAAAAACAAAACATAAAGTTTACATGGAAAGACACATAAATTCTTGAGTATGGGATTTGAGGGCCAGGGACATACCAAAAAGAGCTCTTATGAGTAAGAGCAGTGACCACAAGTAATGGTGGCCAAGGGACAGAGGGTGTACTAGCACAAATGACAGCAGAGAACCAGCAAGAGACAAAGGAATATGTGTCAGATCCATATAAGTATCTTTTGGAAGGGACTACTTTTATTCTGCCAGAATTTTTTTTTTTTTTTTGTCTTTTTTGCTATTTCTTGGGCCGCTCCCGCAGCATATTGAGGTTCCCAGGCTAGAGGTCCAATCGGAGCTGTAGTTTCCGGCCTACGCCAGAGCCACAGCAACGCCAGATCCGAGCCGCGTCTGCAACCTACACCACAGCTCACGGCAACGGCGGATCGTTAACCCACTGAGCAAGTGCAGGGACGGAACCCCCAACCTCATGGTTCCTAGTCGGATTCGTTAACCACTGCGCCACGACGGGAACTCCTATTCTGCCAGAATTTTTAAGTATATTTGTCTAGAACTTTTGAATGTATCTGGCAAAAAGCAGTTAAAAGTTCTACGCAGATGTGGGCTTCACTATCTCTTCTGCTACTTACCAGCTGTGTTTCTTTGGGCAAGAAACTTGAATTTTGGAGCCTTGTTTTTCTCATCTGCAAAATGAGCACAGTGACACCCACTTCATGAAGTTGCTGAGAGTATCAACGCATCTGCAGCATGTGGCACTATGTGGGCATAATTTGCAATAAATTGTAGCTCTTATTCTCTTTTTAAAAGATTTGTTAGGTTTAAGAGCCTCTAATGATGCAAACATGCACACAGATACACACACACAGGCACGCACACTTAATTCACATTCACACGCCTAAACGTTCAGCCAAAACATATGGCAAGAGCCTTCAACTACAATAGTTAGAACTGGTAACCTAGATGAGGGGAGCCTAGTGTCACCACAGATGCCCAGGGCAAACCTGGTGCTCCTGGGCCTTAGAAACCTAGGACATCTCCTCTGACCAGGCTCCTTCCACGGATTCACGTCCTTTTACCTTCCGGTACAGCTTGAATCCACCGCCATCCACTGGGCCAGCCGTGGAGGAAACCTGGATGTCTTAAAACTGTTGCTGAACAAAGGAGCAAAAATCAGTGCTCGGGATAAGGTATTTCTCCTCCTGCCCCCTTCCTTCTCCTCCCTGCCCCTTCGCACATGCCTTGGGGTCTGGGCTGGCCTCTGGGGCTCAGCAGGCTCTTCTACTTCACAGTTGCTCAGCACAGCGCTGCACGTGGCGGTGAGGACTGGCCACTACGAGTGTGCAGAGCATCTCATTGCCTGTGAGGCAGACCTCAACGCCAAGGACCGAGTGAGTAGCTTGGTGTCCTTGGGCCTCCTAAAGCTCCACTCCCCATTTATGTGGAATCCCTGCCCCAGCCAGGCCCCCCTGCAGGTCCCACTTGCTGGCCTCAGGCCTACGTTAGCCCCTTCACTCTGCTTGTCTAGGAAGGAGATACCCCCCTGCACGACGCCGTGAGGCTGAACCGGTACAAGATGATCAGACTCCTGATTACGTATGGCGCCGACCTCAATGTCAAGAACTGTGTAAGTGCTCAAGCAAGGGGCCCTTCTTACCGGCTTTCTAATGAACAGGCATGGCTCACATACTTGAAAATAGTCTTCTAACAGTATTTCAGGGGTCTTTTGATGGTTTAAGTGCCCCTGTTCATTCCTACGAGGGCACTGCTGACGTTGGCAAGGACTCAGGTCACCTGTTCAGAGCTGGGGGAAGAAGCCACAGTGACTCCTATGACTTCAGTGCCTAAAACAGTGTCTAGTAATTCTTTTAAAATTTGTCCTTGAAAATATAAGGTGGCTGAATAGCCCACCTTTCACAAACACAAGCACAGTCTGCCTTGGCCATCCCTGGCTGAGCCAGGCCTGAGGTAGTCAGGAATAAAGACACCCACCATTCCCGAAGTGGTCAAAAATTCCACAGTGGTCAGTGCAGCCAAGAGCTAAGGAATGCAAATGAATCAACATCTAATCTGAGTAATTCTAAGCAGTGTTTCCATCCTTACAATAGCATGACATGCTACCACTTTCTTCCAGGGGCAGCCATGCTTTGCCTATATTTTTGAGATAATTTTGATTCACTCTCCACTTTGGTTTATCTGTACATCCCTCAAAATAATTTCCTATATTTAGGTCCTGAAAATGCTTGAATAAGTCCCCTCTACAAGTACATATTAATTTAGCTTCATCTGTAAGCCAGGGAATGTAACCAAATTTTCCTCATGGTCCGAATTCCCAGTCAAGCATCATCTGAGCTTCAAAAATATCATTGGGAGGAATGAGTGTAAAGTACTGAAGAAGTAATTTGAAAGAAGCTTTTGGAGAATCAATTTACAAAGACAGAAAAAAAAATCCGTTATCTTACACTGTGAATAATTTCTTACTCTTATTGTATTACTATTAGAGTGAAAGGAATACTTTATCATCAAAAAAAAAAAAAAACCTGGTGACAGGAACAAAAAAATAAATTCAATAAATAAGAGACTGCTTGAGGTGGGGAAGTATAAACAGTAGGGTCCCTTCATCTTTGATTTATTAAGAGCATTAGGACTGCTCTTAATCAATAATTTAAACATATTATCAGAAAGACTAGAGTCAATGAAATCCCCAAAGTTGCAGGAAAAAAATGTGATTTTTTTTTTTTCCCCAGACAGTGAGACACTACCCATAGAGATAAACAGTGTATAGATTTGGGGAGACTGTGTAAGCAGTCAGGGAGCCAAGAGATAAATTGCAATACAGAGGAGTTCAAGGAATTCATGGAAGAATAGCCTGAAATATACAAGCAGGGCTCATGGCTCTGAATTATCAGGAAGACCTTAGCATAAAGGCTCTGGTACTATTAATGTCATTGACCCAATGGATGGATGTTCCCCCAAAAGACCACTAAGCTATTGGACACCATCTTGGAGGGAACTGGGAACAAGACATTATCCTATCATTGCCTAAAACTCTGTGTTCATGTCTGCTGGTGAGTGTTCCTGAAGGAAGATGCTACGAGGTGAGAAGGTCCAAAATGAAGGATGCAGGGCCACTAACTCAGATCCACACAGGGGCCAGGCAGATGCGTAACTGACTGAAATGGTGGCTGTGGGGTCTGAGCACATAACTTAAAGGTGGTGGCCCTTTCCCAACCCAGCCCATGGTTCTCTGTGGAACCATGGGTTGGTTTCCAAATCTTCTGCTTTTTTCACAGAGATCACAAATTCAGTTGGGAAATCTCTTAATCTCCAACTGTTGCCAATTAATCCCAACATTAAAAAAAAAAATCTAAACCAGGTATTGAGGCTGATGTGCATCTTAAAGCTGCCAGTCTGAAATCTCTGGGATAAAGAGAGACTTCTGAGTTAATAGAGATGGGAAATTTTAAGACTTCCCATATTCAAAGATAAAAATTGAGAGGTGACATAGTTTTAATTTTTGTAAATATCCTGATATATGCATAAAGTAAAAAAAATTGGGGGTCTCAAAATTTATTTAGTCATACATCATTAGTATCATCTCCAGGAAAAAGAAATTTCCTGGGCAAGTTAAAGGTAACTTCTGAGCAAGCTGTTAAAACTCTACCCCTGGAGTGGTACCTGAGAACTGAAGCAGCTCATTTAGCACCAGTTTTTATCAATGAGGAATTCATTTTCCAAAGTGTCAGGAACTGGTTCCTGACCAAGGAAGGAGGCCATACCCTCCCCATGCCCATTCTGCAGGATCCTGGAGATGCATGAGGCAGTTTTCGAATTTCAGAATGACTTGGCTTACTCTTGCCATTTAGTGTCTAGGGACTAGGGATTGTTACCAATATGTGACATAGTCTCACAGGAAAAAAAAAAAAAAAAATTGCTAATCTGAAATGCCAAAAGCATTCCCGTGAGAAACAGTGAGGACTGGTTCGAATGTAAACTAAAAACCATTCAGAGTGGGAAGCATTAAAACACTTCAATAACATACACCTATCCATTACCTCATTAAATACACACACACACACACTCACACACACATTCAAGAGATGAATTTATAGACATTCCCCGTCTGGAAGTCAAATTTCCTCCTCTATTCTGATCAGGCTGGGAAGACCCCGATGGATCTGGTGCTGAACTGGCAAAATGGAACCAAAGCAATATTTGACAGCCTCAAAGAGAACTCCTACAAAGCCTCTCGCATAGCAACTTTCTGAGAAAAAAGACAGACTCTTCCACAGGCTGCTCTTCACCAGCATTTTGAAGTTGCCGCCCCAAAGAGCAAACCCTCCTGAAATCCAGCTTCTGTTTATCAACCTGTTGTAAAGCTGCACCTAATGATATTTTGAGAAAGCACAGGAACATAGGTATCTCCCTTAGTGAAACTCACTCTATGTATTTGTATTTACTCCTGTTTATTTATTTATTTACTGTGATACTGCCCATACCCAGCTCCTTCATGACCGTCCCTCTAGTGAACAAGCTTTGTATGTAACATGTCAGAGCCTTCCCGTAGGTAGCTCTTAAAACCCTGTTGACCAGCAGTGCGTCACTGCCTACTTCTGTGTCACCTTGCTTATCTAAGATGTTGCACGGTGTTTTTGAAAGACAGAGGGGATGATTGTTGCCCTCTTTTCTCCTGAATTTTTAATGCTGGAGTTTGAGGTCATGGAAGGCCTGCAGTGACAGAAAAGGAAATGGGATGAAAGTGACTCTGTGAGAAGGACAAGCAAACCATTTGATGCCTGGGCCTGGTATTTCTTACCAAGTCACACACAGCGCATACCAAGGTGTGGAGAACGTCAAGAGTGTAAGCGGAGCGCAGTGGAAGGGGCAGGCCATTTGGGCCGTGCCGAACCGAATGTGTGCAAAAAAGAAAAGTGACTGTGAACTGTAAATGTGTAAATGTATATTATGTTGTATGGATATTTTATATTCATAATAAAAGCAAATTATAAACCTCTTTACTTCTTTTAGTGGGAAAGAAACAGGCAAAAAGCCCATTTAGATGGGCTTTTCCTAGTTTGTCATTAGGAATGTCCTGTAGAAGAGCCCTGCTCAGTATTTAACATGTACACAGCCACCTGAGGATCTTGTTAAAATGCAGATTCTGATTCCTCCAGTGCGGGTGGGGCCTGAGATCCTGCATTTCTGACAAGCCCCCAGGCAATGCAGGGTTGGTGGAATACCACAGATAACAGTGAGCAGCAAGGCTGTGAAAACCCTGCAAAGGAGTATGGGCCCCAGTGATGGGAAGAAAGAGACCCCTGGTGGGGAAAATGATTACTGCGTGTTAAGGTGCTCCTTAAAACATTCCCATCAGGGTTTAACTAATCTGAGGATAAACAACTGTGGACACCAGCTGGTAGTGTCACAGGCCACCCATAAGAAAACAGACTTTGCCAGTGACTGCTGACCTCCAAGAGGAGCTATTTTGTTGCCATGTGCTGGGATAGGTGCTAAGACCTGTGATGAGAAAACCAGGCTGTCCCTGCCCTGCCTTCTTGGAATAGATGAATATTAAAGAAATAATCACAGAAATAAATATGTGGTAACAATCTCTGTCAAGGACAATGAAGTAAAGAGTACAAAGTCCTGGAGTTCCCTCTGTGGTGCAGTGGGTTTAGGATCCAGCATTGCTGCAGCTGCGGTACAGGTTGCAGCTGTGGCTTGGTTTTGACCCCTGGCCTAAAAAACTTCCATATGTTGCTGGTGCAGGCAAAAAAAAAAAGTGCTGAGAGTCTAAGTTGTAGAGGCCCATAATTTGATGCGGAAGTGATTTCTACAAAGTCTTCTTTGAGGTGGGGAACTTTCAGGGGAGTGTGAAGAAGATTAAAGTGGATATTCAAGCAGTGTTCTAGGCAGCAGAGGGAATACAGAAAAAGGCAAGGTTAGGGGAAAAGTTTACCACTTGAGGAAATGTATGAAGGCCAATGAAAGCCAATGTGAAACATTGGCACTGGAATATTCATAACCTCTTAGCTATGCCTCTGACCCTCTGAGATGGTGTATAGGCACAATCTATAACCAGAGGGTCTTCCAGTTAGCTGGTCATGGACTTGAGAGGATGGCTCGAAATATTCTGAACCTTTTCTATCTAGTCTCCAAACAAACCTTACAGTCCAGCTCCCAGGAGTGCTGGGAGCTTCATACTCCCTACCTTGGTGTCCTCTTGGGTCCTGGCTCTAACCCATCAGATCCTTATGGCTCAGGGTCCTTCCATTTCTTCCTAGCAGAGATGTCTCCCATAGCAAAACTTGAATTTGTTATTACGTGGCCAAGTTTTTGCTTTATATCTTCCTCAAGTCCCCTTTTGTCTTCCTCAAGTCCCCTTCCCCACAAGAGCTGGAAGGTAGAGGAGAGAAGAAAGTAAGGGGTTAAACACTTTTGTGTTGCCACATAGGAAAATTTGCATTAGTACACTGGAACAGGGCTTGAGAATCAACACAAAATAAGTCACATTATAACAAGGCCAACTCAGTGACTTTTGCCAATGGAAAAGATAAACACTTCAGGCAAAATCTTCAAGTTTCTTTTACATAGGTGGTCAACTTTTATAAGCTCCTTGTCTTCCCACCTAAGCCAGCTCTTTGCCCACAATTTGTCTTTTGTATTCTTTTATCAGTGAAGGGAACCTCCACTGGCCAGCCAAGGAGAGACTCTTAGAAGTTGCTCTTGACTTTCCCTCTGCCTCACCCCTCTTTCAAATCAACCACCTAAGATTCTTACCAAGCATACTACCTAAGGAGCTCTGGCATCTGTCTACCCTCTTTCATCCTAGGGGCCACTCCCCTAGTTCAGATCACCATGACATCTCCCAGATGACTCAAATAGCCAGCCTCAGATAACTTCCCTCCAGGCTGTCCTTCCAGTTGTAGCCAGAATGATTTTTCTAAGATGCAAATCTGGTTAAGTCTTTTGCTTCAAAATTTTTGCAATGGCTCCTGATTTCCCTCAGGAAGAAAAAAAAAAAATAAAACAACCCCCCCCCGGACCTTTACGTTTTCTAAAATTCTTGAAATCTGGCTGCTATTAACTCTTTATTCTCATCTATTTCTCTTTACTTTTCTAGCTAAACACTAAATTTCTACTCCACTGACTTTTCAGTTCCTTAAAAAATCCAGGCACTAGCTTTTGTTCTCACAAACTGTGCTAGCTCCTTGAAAGGCTCTTCTTCCCAGCCCAGCCCACCCTGCTGCATAAATTCTCCTCATTCCTCCCCTTCCAGGTAGCTAGATGTCCTCCAGGAAGTCATCCTTGACCCTCAGACTTGTTAGTCTCAAGCATGTTTCTGTTGCACTTCTTTGCTCCACGTCGTAACATCTAACATCCTGTCGTTACCTCCCAAATGAAAACATTTCCTCTCCCCTTGAACAAGTAATTCATGCTCATTAGGAATTAAGCCAAGTATGAAAATGAATAAGGAAGAAGCAAATGTCACCAATAATCCTAATTTCAAGACACTTGTTCTCATTATTTGTATGCACATTGTATATGGGCACTTTACATTTAGTCTTGTAAACTGGTTTTCAATTGAACAACTTATTCTAGACATCTTTATAAACGGTGGTCCTATGTTTCAATGCACGACAATCAACTAACTCATCCTACCATTACTGGGCATTTAGGTTGTTTCTATTTTTCCATTTGAGACATTGTTGCAACGAACATTCTTATCCATCCATCCTTTACACCTAACCAGTTATTGCTGAAGAAATACATTTATAGAAATACCTGTAAGGTTGATATCAAACTACCCCTTCCACAATATGCTGCCTTTCCCTACAGTCATAAAAATACTCATTTTATAAATCTTTTATTTTCTCAACCCTATCAGCAGAATATTTTTGATGATTTTCCTCTGATTACTAAAAAAGTTCAGCATCTTCAGGTTTACTGAGCATTTTTCTGGGTCAATCTTTTTTGGTCAATTTTCTATTAAGTCAGGTTCCCTGGAAGCGGTACTTGAAATAAGGATTGGTGTATAAGTGATTTCGTGACAGCGCTCTGTAGAGGATGGAAGGAAACAGAAGAGGGGAGGACAGAAAAGTGGCAAAGACATGGCTTCCGAAATCTCTCCCAAACCTAATCCCACGGGGAGTTCAGGAGCACAAACTGCATCGCAGAGGCCAGAAGGCTGGCTGTTAGGCTCTGAATCCGGCATTCACCATGCGCCAACCTCCACGGGTGGAGTAATACATCCCCCGGCAGGGTGATGTCCATCAGCCCAGGAAAATCCTCCTGCGGAGGGTGAGGATAAACCACTGGTACCCCACATCTGCAGCAGCTGAGGGAGGGGGACACCAGCTTGGTAAAAAGCATCTGGATGAACACAGCAGTATTTGTCACATTGAATATTTGTTTTTTTAAAAAACAATTTCTTCTTTAAAAAAGCTAAGAATGCTGAATCTCTCTGGAATGTGCATTGTAAATGTAGCTTCCTAGCTGTTTGTACTTTCCAAACACTATATTTTTATACAGACAAACTGATCAAGCTTTTATGTTTTCTAGCTTTGATGACCACATTTAGGTCTTTTCCATTCCAAGCTTTCTTTTTTCTTTCTTTCTTTTTTTTTAATGAGCTTTTTCTCTAGGATTTTACACTTAAAAAATCTTAAATCTTTAATCCACTTGGATTGTTTCTTGGGTGTGAGGCAGGGATTGGACTTGCTTTTTTTCCCCTAAATGACAGAATAACAGCTGATACTTATTAGGTACATCCTATATAACAAGTCCTGCTGAGCTTTCTATAAATTTTATCTACTCAACCCTCACAATAATGCCATAGGGAGAACATGAAGGAAGGGAGGCACAGAGTGGCTACATCATTTGTGCAAGGCCACAGGTAGTAAGTACTAGCAGGTTTGGATTTTAACACAGATACTGTGTCTTCAGTTAACCACTTAGTGTGCTCTAAGTGGTTCCAACACCACTTAGTGAACAACCCATTATTTCTTGTAACAGGAGTGGTGGATCTGGACTCCTGACTCTCACTCATCTACATGGATTTCTGCACCAATTATATGCTTTATTACTAAAGCTCTGCTGTACTCTGCAGTGCTCACGAGTACAAGGCCCTCCCATTGTTTTTTGACAAAAATTTCCTAGCAATTTCTTTTTTCAAAATATCAAGCCTAAAAAGGAAACATATACATAAGAAAACAAAAATACACAGACGCTTTGTTTTGGATTTTGTTAAATTCATAGATTAATTTGGGGGAGAATTTGATGTACTGTGTCTCCTTACCCAGGGAAATAGAATGTCTCCCGCCATGTATTCCAATCTTCCTTAATTTCCCATATCATTTTTTCTTTTTTCGTTTTTTGGTCGTTTTAGAGTTGCACCCGTGGCACATGGAAATTCGTGGGCCAGGAATTGAATCTGAGCCACAGCTTGGCCAATGCCAGATCCTTTAACTCACTGTACCAAGCTGGGGATCGAATCCGCATATCCGCAGCTACCTGAGCTGCTGCAGTCGGATTCTTAACCCACTGTGCCACATTGGGAATTCCATGGCCATCTCTTAAAATGGTATTTTATAACAAGTTACTGTTAAGTAAGACAAATGGCTTCTGTGTATTCATTTTATAATGGACCACCTTGTTGAACTTTTACTAAAGATACTGCCATCTTGTTGCTACTAAACCAACAAGTAGTGGTTCATGTTCTAACAAAAGCAAACTTAAGAAGAAAGCCTGCTTGCTGCTCTTCATTGGTGACCAGCCACATACCCTCCTGTCTTGAGTAACAGGATAAACACCTATTCATAAACAGAAAGCAGGCGCAACTGCAAATATATAACAAATGTACATAAGCTATATTTCTAATTCTTACCCAGTTGCTTTTCTTGAGTTTTCAAGACTCACATCTACCATAACTTTACTTCCTACCTAATATAACATAAAAGCGCTCAATATTATTTCTGGTGCAATTGGGGCTAATCAGTTGGCTGGAAAAGTAGACTAAGGAGGGCATCAAAAAAGTTGAACATACAACCCATTAAACACTTTAAGTTTAAAATATATAATTGTACACTCACGTGCTGATCTTTAAAGAAAGGCCAGAGCCTATTCTTAGGAGTATGGCTTCAATGACTGGAGATCTACATTCTTTCCTGAGTTCCAGTCTCTTTAAAGAAGAAAGAAAAGTGGTATCGCATTTAGTTTTGATTTGTGTAATTTGTGATGTTGAACATCTTTTCACGTGCCTGTTAGCCATCTGTACATCTTCTCTAGAAAAAATGTCTATTTGGATCTTCTGCCTATTTTTTAATTAGGTTGTTTGGTTTTTTCTTGTTGAATGAGTTCTTTATACACCATATCAGATATATGACTTAAAAAATATTTTTTCCCCATTCAGTAGGCTGTCTCTTCATTTTGTTGATGGTTTCTTTTGGTGTGTAGCTTTTTAGTTTTGCTTTTGTTTCCCTTGCTTGAGGAGACGTGCAGAAAGATATTGCTAATACCTATGTTACACCCGTTAGCCTATTAGAAAAAAAAGGCAGTAACAAATGCTATAGCAATGATGTGGAGAAAAGGGAACTCTCATACCCTACTGGAGGGAATGTAAATTGGTAGTCATTAGGGAAAACACTAGGGAGATTCCTCAAAAAATTAAGACTAGAACTAGCAAGATCCAGCTATTCCACTTGAGACTTTATCAAAAAAATATAAAAACATGAATTTGTAAATAAATACACACTCCTATGTTCACTGCAGCATTATTTATAATAGTCAAGCTATGGAAACAATCCAAAAATGCCCACTGACAAATCAATAGTTAAGGATGTGGTGCATATATATATGAAATGTATAATATATAAAAATACATAAAATGGAATACTACTCAGCCATAAAATAAGACGAACATTTGCCATTTGTGACATAAAGGCTGGACCTTGAGGGTATTATGCTAAGTGAAATAAGTCAAGGCGAGAAAGATATATACTATACGATTTCACTCTTATACGGAATTAAAAAAAAAAAAGTACTAAATGAAACAAAAACAAACTCAGATAAAAAGAGTAGTTACTACTAGAGGGAAAGAGAGGACGGGGGCGGGGAGAGAGCAAAATGGGTAAGGGGGTAAACTGGTGATGGATGGAAACTGACCTTTTGGTGGCATGCTGTAGTGTACACAGAAGTTAAATAGAAAGCTGTACACATAAAACTTAATGTTATAAACAATATTACCTCAATTTAAAAAAATAGAGAACTTAAAATTGGTAAAGCAATGCAAGTGCAGAATTTCTAGTGACTCACCTCCAAATCTAGCTGTCTTACTCACATTGATTTTGACAGTTCTTTTTAATGACTCATCTTTTTCAAACTTTTGGAAAACATCAGTTTTCCTGGGAATTCTTTTTTCCCCTCCTGATTCATCAGTTTTCATAATTTTAAATTAATTTACACAATTTTATAATGCTAAATACAATGGCATAAACAGACTTGTGAATAAACACACACCTAACTTGCGAATCCATGTGGGGTGAGGGCAGAGGCAAGCTGGCACTCCAGGAAGTGGCAGGCTCTGGGTGTAGGGGTTCAGCAGTGGTAGCCATCAGTTTTACAGAGGGAGGCGAGTACCTTAATCCATCAAACTGCTTAAGCGCAAGTAAAAAATGCTTTATTTTTAGAACCATCATACCGAACATATACAATATATAAATACAAACACACATATACACGTATGTGTAAAATATTCTCCCCCTTGTATTTTGTCAAGGGATTTTACTGTTGTTTATTTTTTAAATCAGGAGTACATTTAAAATTTTATAAAATATCTTATTGGCATCTATTAAGACGATTCTGATTTTTCTCATACGACCTATTAATATGATGAAGTACAGTACATTAAAAGGAACTGAAATACCCTTACATTCCTAGAATAAATCTCATCTAGTTATGGTGTACTGTTTTATTTATTTTATTTCTCCTTTTTGGCTGCACTCTCCCGGCATGTGGAAGTTCCCAAGACAGTGAATGAAGTTGAACTGTGTTAGCAACCTATGCCTCAGCTGCGGCAACATGGAATCCTTAACCCACTGCGCTGGGCCAAGGATTGAACCAACAGTGCCACGGAGACAAGCTGGATCATTAACCCACTGCACCAGAGTAGGAACTCCCATTAAATGAATTCTCTTAACTGATATTTTATTTAAGCATCTAAATTCATCACTGAGTTTGGTGGAAAGCTTTCTCTTTTTAAACTATCTTTTCTCTGACTTTCAGAACAGCAGTATTCTTTTTCCCCATTTAAACAATTTTCTTAATATAAATATAGAATAAATGCAGATAGTTGCAAAAAAAAGCAAATTTACATACGATTCTATTTAATATGATGATCTTGCTGTTAAAAAAAATTATTTCCGGAGTTCCGTCGTGGCGCAGTGGTTAACGAATCCGACTGGGAACCATGAGGTTGCGGGTTCGATCCCTGCCTTTGCTCAGTGGGTTAACGATCCGGTGTTGCCGTGAGCTGTGGTGTAGGTCGCAGATGCGGCTCGGATCCCGCGTTGCTGTGGCTCTGGCGTGGGCTGGCAGCTACAGCTCCGAAAAGACCCCTACCCTGGGAACCTCCATATGCCGCGGGAGCGGCCCAAGAAATGGCAAAAAGACAAAAACAAAAAACAAAACAAAAACTTCTCCAACTTTGACCTTACCTTAGGGGGAAAAAAAAAAAAATTATTTCCAAATTTGGTTGAGTCCAGTGCTTTGAGATGTTTAATACGATGATTAGAAAAATGAACACAAGGTTTTCAGGGGCCTCCAGCTCAGAGGAATCCTATTTCAAGGGCATCACGGAGGTAAGAAGAAGCAAAGGAAAAGGCCAAGTGTGATTTTATGTGCACCTTCTCTTTCCTTCCACAGGTTTTATAGTGATTCCTTTTAGAAGGAATTTTGCCTGGACGAATACTATTAAAGAGTGGCTTAAAACAAGAATAAATCAAGTAAAAGCCAACCCCTTAATACAAGTTTTAATAGTCCTCAAAATAACCACTTGGACAGTAAAATTAAAATAAGCCATGTTTATCAAGCTGAAAACCATGAATTTTTAAATGAACAAGAAACATTTTTAAAGAGTCTCATGAAATACTGAAACATCTTATTCATTATACCTGCCATTTATCACTTAACACAAAAGATAAACTAGTCTTTGTTTTTCTCCTAAAATACATTTAAAGGGGATGGTCTTTTTCTTTTTTCCCTCAGTGCTTCACTAAATTTTGTTATTTCAATGGCTTGAATATAAGACTGTTTTTACAGACTACTGATGTCTAGCTCTAAGTGAAAACAGTGCATCATACGAAGGTTTCGTTTCTGTTGTGGCTGATGGACCATCAAAGGGAAGACAGGAGTGTTGACAGAGACTGGGGGACTCTTCTCAGTCCTCACACTTGGCTTTCTTGCAGGCTGGAAGAGACTCATCATCTGTTTCTGATGACCGAGGCTTCTTCACCGTGGAAATAATTCCAAAAGCAGTTTTTCTAGTTTCTGTAAGATAAACAGGGAAAGCACAGTGCTTAGAGTTAAGACATGAGTAAATAAGAGGTGGTTTAACAAGCATCCCATGTTACTGTGAGTTAAAGCATAAGTAAATGATAAAGCCATAACGAACTGCTACGAGTGCTAATGACATTTTTTGTTATTACCTTTTCCCCTCAGCTTATACAAAATATCAGTGTATTATTAACATCTAATTCATCCCAAAGGGAATACCTCTAGGGTAAAACTATAGGGCAGGTTACCTTTAATAGTTTGTCCATGGCATCTTATGTAGCCAGAACCCAAGTTTCAGAGTGTGGTGCAGCACGTGCTTAAGTGTAGCAGAAAGATGGATGAATCAAGACAGCTAGGGAGGAGTTCCTGTTGCAGCTCAGTGGTAATGAACCTGACTAGCATCCATGAGGATACAGGTTTGATCCCTGGCCTCAGTCAGTGGGTTAAGGATCCGGCGTTGCCGTGAGCTGTGGTGTAGGTCGTAGACACAGCTCAGATCCGGCATTGCTGTGGCTGTGGCATAGGCTGGCGGCTATAGCTCTGATTGGACCCCTAGCCTGGGAACCTCCATAAGCTGAGGGTACGGCCCTAAAAAGACAAAAGGACCAAAAAAAAAAAAAAAAAAAAAAAAAAGACAGCTAGGGAGTTCCTGCCATGGCTCAGTGGTAATGAATCTGACTAGTATCCATGAGGATACAGGTTCAATCCCTAGCCTTGCTCAGTGGGTTAAGGATCCGACTTTGTGTGAGCTGTGGTATAGGCTGCAGATGTGGCTTGGATCCTGCATTGCCATGGCTGAGGCGTAGGCTGGCAGCTACAGCTATGATATGACCCTTAGCCTGGGAACTTCCATATGCTGCAAGTGTGGCCCTAAAAAAGACAAAAAAAAGACAGGGCAACTGTCAACTGCACCACTCCTGAGTGATGTGTGCTCATTTCATTTCACAGTGTGGATGGTACCTGTGTCCCTCACCAGGTCAGGAGTGCACCTCTGAAGAACCAGTCATACCATATGTCCAACACCCAGCAATGCCTGGTTATTTAACAGGTGTTTAAGAGATACTTGTTGAGTGAATGAAGAATATCAAACTCACATGGTTACTAATCTCATGTATTAGTGAAAATGGACAAAGAAAAACGGGAATTATGAAATGCTTAGGACAGGTTGGCAGCAGAGTTGAACATAAATTTAGCTGACTTCTGCTAAAAATGTACTAAGAAGCCAGGCACTGTATCATCTATGGAGGATCTTAAGACACCTAACACAGTGCTTCTTCCTATTCCACACTGAGATAGCACATCAGGGCAAATATAACAGGAGTGGAGGCACCTTGGGAGCGGCCCAAGAAATGGCAAAAAGACCAAAAAAAAAAAAAAAGAAAGAAACTGGGAAGGACTGGGGAGGAGAGACCCTTTAGCTACCCAGGAGACAATCAAAAGGACCCGATGAACATAAGTTTAGTTAAGAATCATTTATTTCCTGTGATAAAAGTAAAGTCAATTTTATTTATTTATTTTCTTTTTAGGGCTACACACACGGCTTATGGAGGTTCCTAGGCTAGAGGTCTAATCAAAGCTACAGCTGCCAGCCTACGCCAGAGCCACAGTGACGCCAGATCCCAGCCTCATCTTTGACCCACACCACAGCTCACAGCAATGCCGGATCCTTAACCCACTGAGCAAGGTCAGGGATTGAACCTGAAACCTCATGGTTCCTAGTTGGATTAGTTTCTGCTGTGTCATGACGGGAACTTCAGTAAAGTCAATTCTAAAGAGTTAAACATTGGAATTCCTGTCGTGGTTCAGTGGAAATGGATCTGACTAGCACCCATGGAGGACGCAGGTTCAATCTCTGGCCTCACTCAATGGGTGAGTTGGCATGAGCTGTGGTGTAGGTTGCAGACACAGCTCAGATCCTATGTGGCTATGGCTGTGGCTTAGGCCATAAGTTACAGCTCCGATTCTATCCCTAGCCTGGGAACCTCCATGTGCTGCAGGTGTGGCCCTAAAAAGACAAAAAAATAAAAATAAAAAATAAAGAGTTAAACATTACCTTCTCAGTTAATAGAATCAATTTACCAAGTCTACTAAATCTTTGCCAGTTATTTAAGAGCATCTTAATTTATAAAAGGGACAAAACCGCTGTCAAGGTCATTAAAATGCCAACATATTCAGAGAACCTCAAAATAAAGAGAAATTGCCAATGATTTCCATTTCGCCAAATAAAAAATGTTGCATTTAGAGAAGTTTATTTATATCACTATGATTATGAGTAAAAGTCCAAAAATCAGTAGAATGAATAAATTGCGAAAGCCAACACTCAGTAATAAAACAAAATGCATTAGTTTCAAAATTATTTTAGTTCCATCTCAGAAATGTTCTCTTTTTTAATCACATGAACATTTCCTTCTTAATCTAAGCTGACAGATTATAAACCACTGAAAACCCCGAGTTTTATAGCTATCAGATAAGGTAATTTTTGGACCTTGAACCTCTTTGCTGTCCTTTCCTCATGACCTCCTTAGAATCGCTGTTCAGTGGTTTCTAGAACCCCCAGGACCACTTATTTGTGATTCCCTGTAGCAAGCTCCCAATGTGGAACTGCTGCTACTGTGTGCCCCATCTTCTGTTTTCCAGGAATCTATTCCTGCACTGCTTTCAACAACTGCTCTCAGGGTGAGGTTTCCAGACCCTCTGAGAATCTATTAACCACCTTCTGGTAGTGCTTCACTGCAGCGCTGTCCTTAAATGGGGCACTCAGGATGATACAGAGACCAGCTAGGACTTAGCAGTGCAGACAAAAATAATGAGACCCTGAATTCTCTTGCCTCAGAATCTTGCATTTCCTCTCATGCAACCTTAGGAGGAATTAGCAGTCCTGGGAACCCACCACACTACTATGTGACACTGATCCCAGTGTCAACTAAAACCAGGGTATCATTACCCTGCAGATGTGTTATGAATTCAGCAAGGACAGCAGGCATAAGCTAATAAGTAGCATTGTCCTGGGCACACGAGGGTGAATGTTTTTGTTTTGTTTTGTTTTGTTTTTTGACCAGGCAGGACGGCCGAGTGCCTTTTATTTCTGTGCGGGACATGGGAGGGCGGAGGGCAGGGACCGCGCTGAGCTGTGCCAGTGGGCTGCACCCACCAAGGAGCAGCTGTGCCTTCACCCTGAGGCTGGGGGGCATTCCGAGCCAGGACGCCTGCCGTCCCTCTCCAGAGGCTCTGCCACCTCGGCTGTGAACCAGGCCCTAGGCCTCCCCGTCACCACCCGCGGGCTCCCTGGAGGTGGAGGCAGGAAGGAGAGCAGGGCCGGGGCTAGACCTAAAGCCCACAAGACTTCTTTTAGTTTGGCTTCTATAATAGCCTAGTTTTACGCAGATTTCTTATGTTAAACAGCTGAGTTGTCTGAAGTCGAGAGCAGAACTTCATATTTTCCCCTACTGCATTTTTAAAATTAGTTTCCCTTTCTTGACTTGGTCTGTTTTGGAACACTAATTGTTATCCAAAATCTTGATGACTCCTTACACGCACTTAAAATAGACAAAAATAATGGCAGAACTACCAGTGTGAACCAACTGTTCCCTAATTTCAAGAAAATCTTGATAAAATTCTAGTTAATTTGGTCATTTCCAGAATGTATGTAATGGGTTAAGGCAACAATCTCAAACTAAAACTGTTGAATACAAAAGCAAAATCATCTATTTTACGGTTAAGTCAATACAGTAACCAGTTCTCCCAAGTGGAAATCAGATCATTGAAATCCAACACACAAGCCCTCAATCTAACTATTCATACTTAGTCTAGACGTAGCAACCAGTTCTGAAATTTAAAGTTCACCTGGGTGGTACCAAGTAGACTGCTTCCTGACCACTGCTAAAATTACAAAGAGAATGAAGATAAAACAGCAGATGAGAAGTATACGCTTTTTTCTTTTAATAAAACCTCATCTTCATTCTCCAAAGTCCTGGCATATCAAAAACTTCTAGTTCAATTTTTATCATCTGATGAATAAGAAATTCAGTGCTTTCAAGCAGTGGAATTCAAGGTGAGGAGGTAGATACATGGTAAATGAAATGTGAGTAAAAAATGTATCATCTGTGCATTCCTGAACATGTATAAACAAAAAATAAGAAAAGAATCACAAGTTGTAATAAATGTGAAAACTTAGGCTTTGAGTTTGTTAGCTGGATTTTTAAAAATGTACTTGGTGTTTCTGCGTTCCTCATAAATGGCTTAACAAGTATTTTTAACTTTCCTGTTCTCTAAACAGTGATCTTCAGCAGGGAAAGATGTCCCTCTGGAGGAGAAAGGGCGATTAGAAGCCCATGAAAATGCAGGTGGGGAAATGCACACGCAGATCCTGAAAGAAGGCAGCCACATCCAATACCCTTCTCTGCAAGGCGAACTATATTCGTTCCACAAACTACAGAAAATAAAGCCTGAAGTAAAGGGTGAGAAAGCATTGATGGGTATGCTTAATCAGGTTGAGAAAAGATGACCCTGAAGGAACTCTGTGGGGGCAAGATGATAAAAGTAGATATGGCCCGGCAGTTTGATAGAAACAACTGGCTCTAAACATGAGCACGAGGCGTTTTTCTTGGAAGAACTTGCTCACCTCCATGGAGAAGCACTGCTCGGCAGTTGGTAGACACTGCGGCCTTGGCATCGCTTTCAGACAGCCCGAACAGCAACCCTCTGGTGAGGTTGTTAAGGATTTCAACCCAGAGTCAGCCGAGGACACGAGACTAACAGAAACATAACTGAAAATGCCAACTTGCCTGGTCACACCAAGAGAGAGACACTTTAATTCCATGGTTTTAGTCCAAACGGAATATGCATTTGAGACGAGACTCATTTAACTCTAAGCTTTTATAGAGTCCTTTCTTCCTTTTTTCTTATTTCATCCTCAATCTGGAAACAAAAGGATGACACCCTCTACAACTTGATATAACCTGTTTTTGAAGCTATTAACTGACACATTCATATAAAAAAAACATTAAAAAAAAATTTGTTAAAGAATAACATGCCAAATTCCAAATTTCCTAAAGAAAATTTCAATGACTTCTTACTCAGAAAAGGATACAAGTTTGCCACGTCGTATGGGCCTCTTATTTCTAAAGGCTAAAATAAAATGAACAAAAAATAGATATGAGGGAAGTTATTCATAACATTTCAATGATATCATTTTCAGTAAATAGGATGCTTAAGTATCTAAAAATAAGGATGTCAACTGCATAAATTTAAGTCCTTATAATTCTGATGGGTTTCTTAAGCCTTTGAAAATATAAAAGATCTTTGAAAAGCATTTTGCCACAATTATAAAGGAAAAACTATTTATATAAACAAAACGTGCAGCCCCAAAGGAATGGGGATAAATTTTACTCTTCAGCAATTACAATGAATACATGCAGTTAAAAATGAAAACATCCAATAAATGTTCATTACATTACTATTTTTCTTTCCTAGAAACCTTTTAAAGTTTTATAACTGAAAGGTGAAAACAAAGTACTTAATGTCAGACTTACCCTTTCTGCAGCACTAGATACAATTACATTCTACAAAATAGAAAGTAATCAATGTTAATCTCAGATAAATGTGAGAAAAAAATTGAAGAGTCTTATAATACAAATAACCAGCAATCACACTTTAAGACTGAAGGCTCCATAAATACCAACTTCTTCCAAAGAGAAGGTAACTAAGGGGAAAGGATGGAATTCAGGCCTCATGGCAAACTAAAGGCAGCCTATGATAAGAAATAGAAAAGGCCTTCCCAACAGATCTTAAAAAAGACAAATTTGTTTTAAAAAGTAGTTGAAAAGGTCCTATAACCTTCATTCAACTCAATGATGACAATTATTATTTAGACTATTCTTTCACAGTAGGTAAATGGCAGATTCTTTACTGAAAGATAAAAGCTTTCAACACTCCTTTTCCCCACTCATACTACTCCTCCTCAGAATATTTTTCTTTCCCTTAAAATTGGAAGAACTCACTGAAATGGGAGGATTTATTCCTCTGCCTCAAGCACTTTCTGCTTTAAGGAAAAGGGATCAGCTTGAGAGTCCCAGAAGATTAATAATAATAAATAATAAATAAATAATAAACTGCTAGGTTTGAAAAACATTCTAAAATTATGGAACCATACCTTTCCTTTGCAGATCTGCATCAAATTGAGGGCATTGGAAATTGTGTACCTTCTCATTGTGGAGTCTTTGATAGCGGGGCTATAGACAAGTTCAAAGGCCACGCCTCGGTCAATTGCCTTCACAGGAAGTAAAGAAAATAAGCTGTCAAGGCTAATCATATGCTTCCTCTATTTTCATTAAATTTCCCCCATCACCTCCTTCCTCACATGCCCCCCTCTCCGCCTACCTCCTGCATGTCCAGGTACAACTTCAATAAAGGCAGATTTGTGCCCGAACAGTACCATCCATGAGAGAAGAAAACAGATCTGTGTCTCTATTTGATTAACTGAGTTCATCTTAGCTGTGAGGAAGCTGATTTTCTATAAACAGGCATCACAAAGAGGCTAAGGAGAGCAACTTCCCAGTGGGGAGGCAGAGGGGCTGTTACTCCAGGAACTATCAGAAGGGAAACCAGAGATGTGCTCCCTACACGCAGGGTAAACTGTTTGCAAACAGTAAACCAAGTAACTTGATCCAAGAATGAAGAGACGAAGAAATTAAAGGAGGAAAAATGTCCAAAGAACAGGGGTGGAAAGCTTCCCAGTTAAATCATTTATTACGCCTAATGCTGAATGAAGAAACATTAACAGCCATGGTTGAGTGCTATGTGCCAGGCACTGTGCTAAGAGTCTTCTGTATTTATTTCACCCCTAAATACTTTCATAAGGCATTGTGACAGCGATAACTAACTGCCCAGATATCTCTCCTCCCCCTTTTTCTTTACTCATAGAGCCCCTGATTTTAAGCTGAGCTCACAGATGCCCAGCAAAAAAGATGAAAACAGTCTGGGCCCCTGACAATTTTGTTCAGCTTAACATATAAGACCTTTTACGTGAGAAAAAGAAACTTTTTTTTTTTTTTTGGTCTTTTTAGGGCTGGCCTACACCACAGCCACACCAGCACTAGATCCAAGCTGCATCTGTGACCTACACCACAGCTCATGGCAATGCCAGATCCTTAACTCACTGAGAGAGGCCGGGGATCAAACCTGAGTCCTCATATATACTAGTATGGTTTGTTACTGCTGAGCAGTGACGGTAACTCCAGAAACTTCTTTCTTTATTTAAGGTGTTCTTATTAAGTAGGCATCCATCCACAGGTAAGAAAGCCTGGAAGGGGTGGTGGCAATGGTATTGAAATCCACTATACTACTCAGCTTCCCTGATAAGTGACTCAAATCTTCACCCATTCACAACAGAATGCATGGGAACGATGAGCAAAAGTTCATGTGGTCTCTCTCTTTTAAAGCTTCATTTAGTGGGGGAGATCATCAAATCATTATACAGAAATGTAAAATTTCTGCTGTGAAAAGTGCCATCCAGAAGTCTGGGAGTGGGTGAAGAAGGAACTGAGGAGTTAAATACCAGTGAGAGGAGCATTTGCAGAGAGAGGTGGCAGTATGTGAAAAGGCTCTAGGGTTGAAGAGAGCCTTGTAGCATGTGAAGGTCATCAGAGGTTGGGGAAGGGAGGAGGAGAAGAGCCCTGGGGCGGGGGGAGTGGAGGCCACAGAAGACAGGAAGATCCTTAGAACTGAGACAGAATTAACCTTAATAGCCACGTAAAGCATCTAGGGATTTTAGCATGGAGGTGATAATCAGAGTCACAAGGCAAAGTCACTTGGTGGCTGTGGTTGTTAAATGAACAAAGGAAGGAAAGCAGGCAAGACCAGGCAGTGCGGTCCCAGTCTCTGCCTGGCAAGTGAGTTTCTATCATCCAGGGGTCGAACTGGGACTGGACCAGCTGTGACTGCTGGCGATCTACTCCTGACCGTTTTCAAGAAATGGAAAAACTTGTCTTCTTCCAGAATTGGCAGCCCACCTTGACTGAATTCATATGTATGGCAGGTTCCTTCCATTCTCCCTTTCTGAACAGACTTCCTTTCCTCCACCCCCCAATCTTCCCTTTCCTTAACTTTTCTGCCTGCCTTAATTAAGGCACTGAGCTGTTATCTTAGATTTCCCTATATATTTGAAATTAGTTTAATTAGAATTTATATGCTATCTTCTCCATTGTAACTTCTCCCCCTTTCTGATAACTTTTCCTGCCTCCAGTTCTTCCACCTGTAGTGATTCTATCAGGGAATGATGACTGTGATGACACTGTGTCATAAATACAAACCTTGTTCTCTCTGCCTAGCTTGGATGCATGAGCGCTAGTATCATGATACTTCTTTGTAAAATAGTACTGTCACTTATACAAAAAGTGTTAAATATAGTTATGTTCTGAATGAATACGCAATAGCTTATGGAAAAGAGGTCATGCGATAATGCTGTTCACTATGGATTATCCACCATAAAAGGAACCAGGATGAACTTGACAAACTGAAATTCCTAGATAAACCAAAACATGTTCTTTAACCATCTCCTCAGCTATCCCCTGGCTACTAATTAGCCAATGAGGCTTACTTATATATATTTCTTTTTCTTATAACTTTAGGTGCTGAATTTGCTGACACAAGTCAGTAGGATGGAAAAGAATGGAAATAGAAGACGTGGGTGACACACAGAACTAAGGGACCAGGTCCTAAAGTATTTTCGAAAATTCACTGTCCTCCCCACTCTCCCTTGGGGACCAGATCAAAATAAAACTCCTTTTCAGGGGGTGGGGTGGAGAGGGTCAAATGGATATAATTATCAACTTAAATTATTTTTTAAGAAAAAAGCTCTGGTTCTGCTCTTAGTACTTTAATCAAATTCATTTTCAAATTGAAAACTCTGAGACAGAAAAATTGAGGATAATGTGCTACTAAAGGTTCTGAACATTCCTTTCACAACACCTTATTTAAAATTTTTAGATAGATAAAATACAGACTCATTACCTGAGCTCCTGCTTCTAAGACCATTTTAATGTAAATTGCTCATCAACTGATTGTTCTTAACAGCCTTTTCATAAAGAATGCCAGTGCCTGCCTGATTGGCTTTTGTTCCCATCTCGGACCAGAGGTTCTGGAATAGGCAGATGATTTCTTTACTAATGAGAAATAATAGTCACAAGGATGCTCCTGACCAAGGACAAGTGTGTGATATCTGAAGAGATTCTGATGGTAAAATTCCAAGAACTAAGCAAATCTCAAGAAGAGAGAAAGAAAATAGGGAGTTGATTACTGGGACAATATACAGATTCCCTCTTAATTAGCTCTTTACTGAATTCAAAAGGATGACACTCTTGGTGTATCATTCTTTGAGATAGGTAACTTGTTCACATGTTTCACAAATCAGATAACAGAAGAAAGCAAAAAAAAGTCTTCACTGTATCTCTGCTCCCCTCTACCCCCTCCCACCTTCCATAATCATTTTTCTTAATCTCTTGTGTCTTCTTCTAGTGCTTTCTTCATACAAATATAAGAAAATATGAATATATACTATTATTTTCCCTCTTTCTTACCCCAAGGGTCGCCTACTACATTCTGGTTCTGACTTGAAGGGCTTTCCGCGTCTGACTTCTGCATTGTTTTATAGCTGCAGAGTGCTCACTTGCATGCATTTAACCAAGCCTCTACTGAGTGATTCTGCATTATTTCAACCAACCAAATTTTGGGCTCATCTGTAGAATAAACACTAAAGTGGGTATTACGGGTCGAATTGTGGCCCCCAGAAAAGGTAGTGTTGAAGTCCTAATCCTCAGCACCTCAGAATGTAACCTGACTTGGAAACAGGGTCATCGTGGATGCATTTAGTTAAGATGAGGTCATATTAGAATAAGGTGGATCCCTAATCCAATATGACCGTGTCCTTATAATGGCCATGCAAAGACATAGAAATAGGGAAAACACGCTGAAAAAACAGAGGCAGAGATGGAGTTATGCATCTACAAGCCAAGGACCACCAACGATTGCCAGCAAACCACCAAAAGCCAGAAAAAGGCAAAGAAGAATTCCCCTGCAAGTTTCAGAGGGAGTATAACCCCAGTTATGTTTTCAGACTTCCAGTCTCCAGAACTGTGAGCCAAAACATTTGCATTAGTTTAAGCCACCCAATTTTCAGTACTTTGCTATGGTAGCCTCAGGAAACTAATACCCTAGGTCAGAGGGTAAAGCATTTATAATCTTGATAGTTGTTGCCAAATTACCCACTCCCCCACAGGGATTGTTCCAATTTACACTGTTACAAGCAAAGTGTGAGAATGCCTGCTTTCCCACAGCCTTCTAAGAGTGTATCATCAAACTTCTGTGTTTATACCAATCAGATAGGTGGTTTTTTTTTTGTTTGTTTTTTGTTTTTTGTTTTCCTTTTTACAGCTGTACCTGAGGCACATGGAGGTTCCCAGGCTAGGGGTTGAATAGGAGCTGCAGCTGCCGGCCTCCAACATAGCCACAGCAACGCTACATCTGAATTGCATCTGGGACCTACGCCACAGCTCACAGCAACGTCAGATCCTTAACCCACTGAGAGGTCAGATCCTTAACCCACTGAGTGAGGTCAGGGATCGAACCCTCATCCTCTTAGTCGGGTTTGTTACCACTGAGCCACAACAGGAACTCCGAGATAGGTGATTTTAACGTGAATTTCTCTTAGCATGATGAATTTAAGCATCTTTTCATATGTTAAAGGGATGCTTGTATTTCCTTTCCTATGAAATATTTTTTTTTCATATTCTTAATCCACTTTTTTGGATTGATCATCTTTCTCTTTTTTTTAACCTTCTCAACTTCTAGGAGCTCTTTATATATTAAAGAGATTAGCCATGTGTCTATGACATAAGTGAAACTATTTCCACCAGTCTGTCATTAGTCTTTTAACTCTGGTGTTACTTTTTGTTTTTGCCACAGACTTTTTTTGATACTGACCAGTTTGCTGGCGCTGCTCCAAGCACCAGTTAATTGCTAATTGCTAGTTAAGTACTAAAGTACTTAATGCAATTAGGTTCACAGTTTGTGTGTAATGAAAAATAAAGGTTATAGAGCATTCACACCCAACTTTTCCTCAAACAACCTCACTGCTTCAGACAGTATTTACTGGATTTCTCTCAGTGGGGACTAACTGGACCATGAAGATAGAGATGGATTAGGGTTTAAAGAAATGCTGAGGGGAAAACATCAGAAAGAGAGCACAAAACATACCATCACTGAAAGTAGCTCCATAAACTTGAAGTCATTACTTAATGGCAAAGGGAAAGTGAAATTATATGCTGCTTAAAAAAATTTCTTCTTGTAGTTCCTGTTGTGGCTCAGCAGGTTATGAGCCCAACTAGTATCCATGAGGATGCAGGTTAGATCCCAGGCCTCACCCAGTGGGTTAAGAATCCCATGTTGCTGTGGCATAGACTGGCAGTTGCAGCTCCAATTCTACCCCTAGCCTGGGAACTTCCTTTCATATGCCACAGGTATGGCCTTTAAAAGAAAAAAACAAAAAACAAAAAACTTTCCAAAACTTGAATTCATAAAGATCATGTTTTAAAACATGAAATTTTTTTGTGCTTAACAAAGAGCTCTGCTGTAAAGTAATTTTACAGAGAATTTCCCAGTGGGAAATGACAGCAGATTTAGAATCAAAGCTTGAGTACAAATCCCAGGTAAGCCTTTGAGAGAGAAGTGTTACCTGCTTTGAGCCACAAACTACCTGAGTCTCAATTCTATCACCTGTATAATGGAGATAATTCACATCTAGCCCACCCTAAGCTGCAGGGTCCGAGCAGGTGTGAAATTTACCTTAAAATGCTAAATAATTAGAAGTCATTTGGTTATTCAAGAAGAGGAAAGGATTCAAATTTTTTGAAACCCAACTATCATATGATAAAATGATTCTCGTACAAGTTACTTAGACAGACTCCAGCAGAGGTTTGCAGGAGATTTTAAAGGGAATTACATAATTGAAATTATGGTGCCCTAAGCACGTGGTAAAGCCAACAAAAGAGTTGGGAGCTGAAAGTTAGATATAAGGAGTGCTGGGGCCCTCCTTTAAATCCCAATCTTTTTTTTTTTTTTTTACTTTTTTGAGGGATGACCAACAAATACAACTACATATTTAGAGTTTACAATGTGAGGATCTGATATACACCAACTGTACATGGAGGAATGATCACCAAGATCAAGATAATTAACACATCTATCACCTGACACATAACTTTTTTTTTTTCTTTTTTTTTTTTAATGATGGGACTGCTTAGGACCTTCTCTCTGCTACTTGCTTACACTACTGGACGACTAATTACAGTCATCCATGCTGTATATTATGCCTCAGAACTTGTTCTTCTTTTAAGTGAAAATCTATACTCTTTGACCTAAAACCCCAACTTCCTGAGCTGATAATTATCACATGGTTTATGGCCTTTAGGTAAAAGGATAATAAGTTACCTATCTTAAAGCTCCTATTTCTCACCACCCCATCCAAATTGAGATCTGTGCCCAATCAAGTGATCCTTATAAAGGCAACCTATTAACTTCACTTGGCCAAAGACAAGTTCATTCTCAGGGCCAAAAGAGTATGCAAGGACCAAGACTTAAGACTGAATTATTCCCCACATTCACTACATTTTCTATACTTTCATGATGAATATATTTCCATACTTTAATCAAACAGCTCCATATCTGAAACAGGTATTATTAGGTACAAATAATATACATATAACTACACAACTACTATTACTTATGCTGAACAAGGTAGACAGACACCTTGTATTGTATGCTTCTAGCTTTTAATTTTATTTAATTTTTAATTCCAGTTTCTCTTAAATGAACAGGAGGTGAATAAATTAATAGGGACTCTTCTGCTTCCTGACCAATTCATACCGCAGCCTACTTCTACAATAGATGAAGACTAAAAATAATCCTGCACAGCCCTTCCCTCCACTCCATCATCTAGTTTTTATTAAACAACATATGTAAAGTGTTCACACCAGATTTTAAAAAAAGCAGACACTGTGTTAAATACTGCATATTCCCCTCACTTGTCAAATTTTTACTTTTTAGAATTCTTAAATTGAAAAATGTGGGAATGAAGCCAAAAATATCCATCAAAAAACAGCACTTTCCTGAATTTGTAGCCAGAATTGGAAGGTGGGCTGTCCTAGTGCTGCTGCCTCCAGGCTGTCCCCTCCTCAGACTGCCCCAGGGCCCCACTTTCCATCACTGTGGATGCTGCCCACCTAAAGCTGATAACCAGCTAAGTAAGGACTAACAACCGGCAGGATTTGGCTGTGTTCCCTAAGCTGTACCTTGACATAGGAAGTTAGACATATATTCATCTAACTGACAAATTTTAGGGAGGCTCTGTTACAGGTATGTTATTGGAGAAATTAAAAAAAAAAGACCATGATACAGTCGGTGCTCTCTAGAAGCTCATAATCTGGGTTGATCAGTAGGGCACCTGCATAAGAAAGCCATCACTTGGCTTACCATCATTGTAGGACACAACCACTGGGAAGCTCACCGCTGTTTTGAGACTCAGGGAATTATGCGCTGTGCACTGTGGTCCATTCCATGGGCTTGGCCTTAGATCACCTGCCACTATCTCCTCCCAACCAAGGACACAGTGTATGTGGGTTTGCTCAGGCAAAGCTGTCTAGAAAATGGCCTGCTAGTTCATTAAGGTGAAGAAAAAAGTCAAAAAGTCGTACGTTTAAGAGCAACTTACGGGGGGTGGGGGAGGGGGTGCCACTTACATGGAAACTGGAATGGCCGGAAAGAGCCCTGGCAGACTTTTAGAGACAAAGGCTGCTACCACTGGGGGAGAACCTCAGGTGAGGCCAATAAAACTGTCATCACCCAGGGGACAGTATTACTGTGAGCCTCTCACCACGGTAGCTGGAGCACATCAGAGTTCTCATTCGATGGGGAATTGTCAGGACTATCCCAATCCCGTGTCTGAAGAGCTGAACGGTTTCTTTTGATATCTGACAAGTGAGCTATTAAACAACACAGATCTCCAAATCTAAAATAGGATGTCTAAGGGTCAGGGTTTGTTTTTTTTCTGTTCTTTCGGTTTTTTTTTTTTTTTTTTTTAGTGTTTACTTATTTACTTATAAATATTGGCAAAAAACGAGAAACAATGATTTGAGCTTAACCAATACTGTTATATGTTCAGTGGTACTCTCAATATTTATCAGAAAAGAGCTTGTTTTCCCTTTAAACATATGACTTTAAAACTCTGAGTACTTTTCAAGTACAGTTTCAGCAGTGTATATTTAGGGGTAGAATATAAGCCATCTTAAAATTTTCCACACTGCATTCAATTTTTCCACACCATACAGATCAATTTTCTCTTCTCATTGTCTCTCCCTATTCTCAGCATCAAGCTAATTCCTTAGCAGCAGAGAGGGAAACAAAAATTGAGGAAGTTGTGATTCTACAGAGACAAAAGAATAGGGAGTTAATCTATCTTGAAAAAATACAGACATTTTTGATTTTCCAATTCTGACAGGGCTAGATATGTAATCTAGATTATGAAACCCCTTTTCTCCTTCAATTGCAGTGTTTGAGAATGGGGGGCAGCTTTGGGAGCCTCTGTTCTAAAATAGCATCCTCACTCCTCCCAGGATCTGGCTGCCAAGGCAAAGAGTGGACAGCTGTGCCAACCTTAAAGCTACCGATGTGGAACAGTATCACTTTCACGATGGAAGAAGACTTTAAAAAAGGTGTAACAGATGGAAGATAAAGAGTAGAGAAAACAAGAGAAATTATGTAGAAAGATAATGAGAAAAATTCTACAGCAGAGGAAGGAGCACAAAATCTTCTGCATGCATGGTCACCTCTTAGGCAGTTATAAAAGTAACCCTGGGCTTTTGTGTGAACCAGCATGCTTCAGTGCAGATTTTAATTTTGCGTAGACTATGCCTGCTGTGCTCTCCATGGCCTGCTCCCCTCTGCCTCTGCCACCCTCCTTTCCAGTTTGCTGGTGCCTCTGGAACCCGCTCTGTCAATACACTTTTTCCTACTCCTTCTTTCTTGACTGCTCTGTGCCCTTAACATTCAACATTCAGACTCTACTATCCCTAAGAAACAGCCTTCATAAATCTGAATTTCTAAGGCCTTTCAAACACATCTGGTAATTTACTGAATATTTTTATTTTAAGCTTTCTTGCTACCTTTAGGCAGCTTACACAAACAAAATCCTCCTTTCTAAGTTGCCTCCTATTTAGTACTAGCCTTTGTTTTTTCTCCTGTAAGCAAACTGGTTTCTTCTGCCCCCTTTCCAGTTCGTTAATGCACGTTTCTAGAGATTCACATACTGAAAACAGGTGTTACACTTACCACATTAATAGGGGGTCTTTTGAAGTAAAATGGTAGTTTCTCTGTTACAGTTATGCAGACTATATCCACATCTAAATGGGTACAAGCAACCTGTCAAGAAGGGAAAAAAAACGAGTCAAGCTAAAAGGAAAATAGGCACATGTTAAGAACTGAGTTAGGGTCAACAGTGATATAATGAAATATAAACAGGTATGTTTCAATCCATAGGTTTTCTGTGGATTGAACACCTATGGTTCTATGGTCAAATACATCTATCCCTTTACAAAGTCAATGGTTCACATTTGGTTTGAATGGCATAGCCGTAATCTTGCTGAAGCAGAGTGATGTGTCGACAGACCAGCTCAACAGACAGGGTCTAGAGACTCTCTAACTCGTGGTCGGTGACATAAGGAGAGGTTGCTAAGAGAGACTCAGTTTCTGGAAGGTTACTTCAGATTGTCCCAGAAAAATGGGACATTTCTTGAAATCCAAGAAAAAAAAAAAAAGCCAAAGGAATGTATGCATGGTCCATTTACTTCAGAAATTATTTATTTCTGTGCCAGTAATTGTCCCACGCCTGTGGCTCCTATGAGTCTATTGAACAGCCAAAGAAACACGTGGCACTACCAATGGTATTTTGTTCAAATGCTAAGAGAAACAAGGCATCTCCATAAAGTCAGAGCAGAGCTGTTATAAATCAAATGGCAATGAATGCATTTTTTAACTTTTAATTACCCTTTGTGATCATTTGTGCTATTACTTGTTGATACTCCATATTTACTTCCAAAAGAGATTTGAAACTGCTTTTAAAAAAATACATGCAAGATAAAATAAACAGATAAGGAAATCAGGATAAAAGGAAAATCAGGGAAGGAAAATAAAACGTTACTAGTCTAAGAGTGCAGGCCTAAAGACAGTGCTAGAAGATGTGTCTCTGGCTCTCATTTTGCCATTATTTGATTTACAGTGATAAAAAGACTTGGCTGTTTTGTACGACAATAAAAACAAGACTTACTGCCAATGCCAGTGTAATGAGCCTTGATGAACAAATTCAAGCTGCCAGGGGGGCTATGCTGGCAATCTAATATCAGTGGCACCAACCAAGAGAAAAGGGTCAAGAGGGGGTGACGGTACTCTGTAGGATCCCCTTGACCTTCAGCAATGACAGGAACTTCAATCCTATCTTTTTTCTTCAGAACCCCCACTTTGGTCATTCCTCCCCTCACCCAGGGCTCTGGGAAGCAGGTAGTGATCAGAGGCTGCCTGGCTTTAAGATAGTCATAGTAACTTAGTAAGCCTGGGAAATAATGCCGTTTTGGCAAAAACATTTGGCTCATAAAGGATCTGCCCCATCCCAACTGCTACAGCTGTCCAACTCATAAAAGAGTCATTGAAAATTTGGTTAAGAATAGATGAAGAAAAGCTCTGAATAGCAGATAAAACATGAAACAGGTTTAGCTTCTGGTTGCCATTTTTAAACTATCAGATTGGCAAAGATCAAAAAGCTAAAAACAAAAAAAAAAGAAAAAGGTAAACCAAAAAAAAAAAGGGAGTTCCTGTTGTGGCTCAGTGGAAACAAATCTGACTAGTACCATGAGGATGCAGGTTCGATCCCTGGCCTCCCTGAGTGGGTTGAGGATCCAGCATTGCGGTGAGCTGTGGTGTAGGTCAAAGACTCGGCTCAGATCTGGTGTTGCTGTGGCTGTGGTGTAGGCCAGCGGCTATAGGTCAGATTCAATACCTAGCCTGGGAATCTTCATATGCCACAAGTGCAGCCCTAGAAAGACCCCTCCCCAAAAAAGTAAACAAAAAGCTTAGTAATCCACAGCTTACACAATAAATAAACAGGGACTCACAAGGTCTTTAAATCAGTACAGGGTCTTGAAAAGCATTTTAGCAATAGGTATCAAAATCCTACATGCACACATCAGGAAATTTCACCTATAGGAATGTATCCTAGAGACTAGAAATGTATTCTACAGTTATATACCCTATAAATGCTTAAGGATACCAATATAAGGACAGTCACTGCAACACCAATCAAATATCTATTTTACTTAAAAATTACGGTCCCTGGGAGTTCCCGTCGTGGCGCAGTGGTTAACGAATCTGACTAGGAACCATGAGGTTGCGGGTTCGGTCCCTGCCCTTGCTCAGTGAGTTAATGCTCCGGCGTTGCCGGGAGCTGTGGTGTAGGTTGCAAACGCGGCTCGGATCCCGCGTTGCTGTGGCTCTGGCGTAGGCTAGTGGCTACAGCTCCGATTAGACCCCTAGCCTGGGAACCTCCATATGCTGCAGGAGCGGCCCAAGAAATAGCAAAAAGACAAAAAAAAAAAAAAAAAAAAAAAAAAAAATTAGGGTCCCTTTAAACAATGGAGTATGCTGACTCCTTAAAAGGAATGAGGTACCTCTCTAATGGATATTATGGAACCATCTCCAAGATGTACTGTTAGCTGAAAAAATCGTGGGGTTAGGCAGGAAGGAAGGAAAGAGGGAGAGGGGAATGAAGGAAGGAGGGAAGGACTAGGTAAAAAAACCTCTGAAAAGATACACAAGAACCGCTACCAGTGATTGCCTCTGCACAAAAGGGAGAAGGAGTTTTAGGTGGGAGGAAGGTGTTCCTTTCAGCGCATTCTTCTCTGCACTGTGTGAATTTATTATTAAAAACACAAATTATTTTTCACTTTAAAAAGCTGATTCATTTCTTAGAAGCCAGTTAAACATTCCTCCCTTGGGTAAAGCTAAATTAGGTTACTTTTTAACCTAGGTAATGCTCTTTTCCCCTCTTCTATATAATAGCAGTTAACTAAAAAACATCCCTTGTGTTGCTTTAGATATATGCATTATAATGAACTTCCCCTTACAAAGGACAGCTCCACTTGGCTCCCTCAGACACCTTAGACTTAAATTGTCTCTAACTGAACTCTTTCGTTATTTAGCCTTCTATTAATCCAAATGTTCAACTGATACATTTAGCCAACTGTAAAGAGCCAATGTTCACATTATAATGAAATGCTTTCTAAATCATTAAAAAGATTACATTATGTCCAAATAATATTTGTGGTTAAGAATCTTATTACAGCGGTTTTGGCAGGCTGCATATGAATTCATATCAATCGTCCTTAACTTTTTTTTTTTTGGCCAAGGACTTCTGTGAGGATTTAAGGCAAGCATATTCCTAAAAGCACACACACACATACACACATTTATCTTTGATTTTATGGAACAAGGGGAACAGGAGGGTAGGGGTTTGGTCTCTCCCAAATCCCCTTCATTGATGTCAGGTTAGTATATCCTAGTATTTTATGATAAACAGTATGCAAGCGAGAGCCAAGCCTGCCCAGGAAAAAGAGAGATGCCCATAAATAGTGCCTCTCAACCTAAAGAATGTTTAAAAAACAAAACAAAAACCTCCCCTAAAAAACTTAAATGGAGATTTCCAGGCCCTACTCCCAGTAATAAATTCAGCAAGCAGAACCTAACAACCTGCATTTTAACAAATATTTCTGGCAGTTCTGATGCTGGTGGAGCCAGACCCCGCTTTGAAAAGCACCACCTTGAAAGACATCCCCTTTTCAGAGCCTCAGGTGATGGTGGCACACACAACAGTGCTCTGCAAAGGGTAAGGCGTGGATTTTGAAGGCAGGAAGAAAACGGAACGTCTTTTTTCATTTACTTTTAATTCCTTCCCTTAAAATTTGTTTTGTTCTGTGTGGGTATATTATTTTGTAAAGCACACTGACATAATGGAACATGCAGATAATTTAAAAGAGAAAATGAACATGCATGTATAAGGGATGAAATTGAAAGCTCAATATTTTTCTAAAGCGA
The DNA here is from genome assembly GCF_054392235.1 of Sus scrofa. Taxonomy (NCBI): domain Eukaryota; kingdom Metazoa; phylum Chordata; class Mammalia; order Artiodactyla; family Suidae; genus Sus; species Sus scrofa. The sequence goes on along the minus strand of NC_139396.1, from coordinate 124,780,696 downwards.
CAGGGTACACACTCAAAGTGGTCTGGAGACCAGTGGACTAACTAACTTGATCTCCCCTCACCCTGTCCAGTTCCTTTAAATCCTAAATGAGGAATAACTAACTCAGAATCTCCAGAAACTCCTATGTAGCTCTCCTTGCCACATTCCACTGCTGCCCCCACCCCAAGAAGCCCTGGCCAATGGACTTACGACCTTTCATCTGTGCCTTATTCCCTGGGGCAACTCTGGAGAGGAGGGGGTTATCTATGAGATATATCTTCCAGATACTCTGAGTGGAAAACAGTGTTACTTCCCATGGAAACAATGCGATTTAAGGTGGTTAGATTTTTATACTACTAATCGTTAATGTATGTGTGTATGAATGCTTTTATGATGCATTTCAGAGACCTTAGTTTTAGACTATCCTATCTACAAGGACACTTGTTTAAATTCCAGATAATCAATTTATAAACCAAACAAATAAAATCACTTAATAAAATGTAACCTGTTAAGCAACAAACTGTTTGCATTTGACTCAATTCCAAACCATGATATCCTCACAAAAGCTTTATAATGGAAAAAAAAAAAAAAAGTTTTTCAAAATTGATTTTCTATAGAAAACAGGGAGAGTGCCAACTTCAACTGGGTTAATGGGTAAGATTTGGAAAGATAGGATGTTCTGATTCTTAAATCTGTTTTCTCCAGAGTCGATTCCAAACAAATTCTGTCAATTATTTACAGCTTTCTTCCATCTTCCAGAATATTTCTGATTGTTCCACCCGCCATCATGAATTATGTTTATGCTTTTGAATTAAAACTTGTGAATAATCTAAGAAAAACAAGTAATATGATAAATTTGCTCAATCAAGTTACAATGCATTCTAAAACCTGGAAGTCCAAGTTCTATGACATTCTACCTGCAGTGCATGGCAAATCATTCAGCCGAATGCTCAATTTTCTCTTCTACAAAATGGGGGTAGAAACAAGCATCTTCCCCAATTATCCCCAAGCTTGTTGTGTTTTCTCTAATCAGCAGTAAATGGCTGTGGAAATGAAAGCTGTATGCTCTTCGAAGTCGATTCAAAAGAGAAGCGTGCAATAAAAAAACTGGGTACACTACCAATTTTTAGTCTACGTTATTTCTGAGTTGTTAATATTTAGTAACAGAACTAAGCTGCTGTTTAATGAATATGGACATGTCCACGGTCCTCCTTAGGGTTTCAGCACTGAATGAAAAACAGAGGCAAACTCAACCCCTCAAGCCCAAACCTACGGATCAGAATCTCCAGGGGCAGAGACCTGAACATGCCTGATTTTAAAAGGCTCCGCCCAGGTGTCTCTGATGATTAAGAACCACTCAATCCTACTCATCTTTTTTTTTCTGAAACAAAAGTCTTGAGAATTACTATTAACTGAGCATTTTAAAAAGGGAGTCACCAAAAAGTGGAATTCATATATAATTTGTGCTGTTTCCTGCATTAATATAAACAATGAAGAGTTGTTCGTATTCCTTGAAAATCAACTTTCCACACATCAGTCTCCTTAGTCAACAGCTCCACCTACTGGATAATTAGTGGAAATCTTCTGACAACCTTAGAACAGACTGCTTAAAAATGAAATGTGCTGTAAAATTAAAATATCAAAGACCAGTGCTTTTTTTCCCCTATAGCATCCCTTTGCTGGATAAACGTTTGGCTACTTTTGAACCTAGATAAAACAACACTCTGAATTTTTAAAAAGAAGCCACACCTCATTTTACACAGCAAAACATATTCCTGCAAAACTCTTACGGTTGACTTTTTTCTTTTGTTTTCACTTATATAAATGCCCAATGTCTTTTGTCTTAAATTGACAAAATGAACACACACATTAAACAAATTTCCCTCCTCAAAAGTCACAGAAATGGCCATATGAAAAGTACAAAAGAAATTTATATCAATTCTTTTACACAAAAAGGAATAGCATCAGCAGAGAGTTGATTTGGAAGGATTTCTAGAAGACTAAAGGTTGACATGATCATGACAGCATAAAGGACTGTAGCTCAGAGCATACAAAAGAGAAAGTTAAAACAGAGAAGGGATGTTTTATGCCACAGTACAACCTTGCACCTTTCTTCCCTCACAAGCAGCGGTGAACAGTAAGGGCAGAAACTGAAGTGCTTTTCAAGCCAGACAGACAGACTGAGATTTACCTAAGAGAAGTCTCGAATGAATAAATAAAGTAGAGATAAAGAAACAGGAGGAGGAGTTCCCGTCGTGGCACAGTGGTTAACGAATTCGACTAGGAACCACAAGGTTGCAGGTTCGATCCCTGGCCTTGCTCAGTGGGTTAAGGATCTGGCGTTGCTGTGAGCTATAGTGTAGCTCAGACACGGCTCGGATCCCACATTGCTGTGGCTCTGGTGTAGGCCGGCGGCAACAGCTCCAATTCGACCCCAAGCCTGGGAACCTCCATATGCCATGGGAGCGGCCCTAGAAAAGGCAAAAAGACAAAAAAAAAAAAAAAAGAAACAGGAGGAAACCTGATGGACTCTTTCAATCTCAGCCCATCAAACCTCTAACAGGATGAATTAAAAAAAAAACACTCATGCCACCCAAATATACCCTTGTGAAATTACAGAATTCCAAGAATAAATGAAAAATCCTAAAAGCTTCCAGATGAGGTGAAACTGGTCACCTTTAAGGTAGACCATCAGACTTCTTACATAAAATAATGAGTACTATTTTTTTTTACTATGTTACTTACGTGAAAAAGTTTTTCTGTCTTTGGAAAAACTGCAATGATATCATACAGCCGGACCCTTGAAGAAGTTGTTCTCTAACAATACAAAAGGAAAAACAACAGTAGAAACAGCAATGAAATATGTACATGGAATTCTCACTAGCGTCCAGCTGCACTTATATTTCTGTTGTGTAACACAATATGCCACTGACATTTCTGCTTTGTGTTGTACTTTGACAGAAGAGATCTGCTAAGAATCTAGATACCAACATCCATCCCACCAATCACCCTCCTTCCTTCCCATGTTGTTATGTTTTAAATGTGTACCAAATATTTTGTTTGAATACAAAAATAAGTTGTAGCCCTTGCTCTTACAAGCTAGTGGTAGAGCTTGCCAGAAATTTACTAAGCACCTGCTGTGTGTAGGGCACTGGGGATTCAAGATCATCTAAGGCATATGTTTACTCTCAATGGAACTCACCATTTTTTGGCAAGACAAGACATACACATGACTAAGTGTGATGTGATTAGGTTCACAATGAGAATACTATTAAATACAAATTAAACTGCTAGATGGGTAAGAAAATGCCTAAGAGTAAAGAGTTACTGTTTATAAAAGAATATCTCAAACTTATACTGAATGTGTATGCATGTGAAAAGGTTGGAAAAACATATATTCAAATGCATACTCTCTGAATGATGAGATAATGTGTGACATTTCTTCTTTGCTTGTCGGCACCTTTTAAAATTTTTATCTCTTATTCCGTAAAGAGGTAAGATATCTAAAAATATGAAGAGGGGTAAGAGAAGGGCTAAAGAGAAGCAGCCGGCACCATGCTTGAACAAGTAAGAAAACCTGCTGCACAGACGTGTGCTGAGACAGGGCCCCAGCTCCAGGCTCCAGAACATGTCAGGATCCAGGACTCCTTGCCCTCTGTCTGTCCACTCCCACTTGGGACAGGGACAAAAAGGGGCCACCAGAAGGTTCATGATAACTCTTGCGAAAAGTCTTCGTGACCATAAAAAGAATCAGAATGCTGCCTGCAGTTGTATAAAATCTCCCAATTTGGCTTTCCACAATTTCCTCAGCCATGCTAACTGTTAGAAAGGAGGCCAGCCCCCCTCCTTGATGACTCCTGTTCTGTGAGAGACAGGCCTTTCCAGCTAAAGATGAAATAGCTCGCCTCCTCAGAGACCTCGTTTCCTCCATCCCTCACTGGGTCCTCTCCAAGCACCAAGCATTCTCAAGTCTGCCATCGAACAAAAAGCTAGACAGACAGCAGATTCTCACTGACCAGCCTCTCTATGCCTTCTGTTCCCCAGAGTCAAGTTTCTCAAGCAAAGTCAGCAGCACACACAGTCTGCACTTTCTCATGGCCCTATTATTTCTGTGGAAATGGTGTGTGCTAAGGCAACCAATGACCTCCCTGTTAACGGGGGACTTGCCTTCCAAGACACGTTTTAGCCCTTTTCCTGCTTGACACTCAGGCACACTGATGCTGCTGACCCTTCTCACTTTCCTCCTTGTCCTCCTACTTTTGATCAGGGAGTCTCATCCACTCTCATGACTTCAATTACTCTGTACAGGGCAGCCACTTCCACATCAGTATCTTCAACTGGGGTTCCTCTTCTGAGGGCCACACCTTTTTTTTTCCCCCAACCTCCCACTCAACAAGCTCCACTGGAACTCTCACAATAACCTATCATGTCCAAAACCTGATGCCTTCAAACTTCTCTTTGTATGTCCCGTCTCAGGAAATGGTACCATCTTCTCACCTGGCTGCTCGGGCCAAGGCAAGGAGTCATCACCTTCTATCTAATCAACATCAAATCCTGTGAGTCTCCTGTCCCAATGTCTCTCAAGTCCCCTCCTTTATCTCCTCATAAGTGTCCTCTCTTGAGGGCTTCTAACTGCTTACCCAGACCCACCTCCCTCACCTCATCCCAGGTTAGCCAGATCATTAGGCTCAACTCAACTGGTGTTTCATTTTCCGGAACGCAGCGGTGTTTCGTTTTGCTTTTCCCCTTGGATTCAGGACCTTGCATAATCCATCCTGTCTGTGGGAATATTCTCTCCCCTACTTGGCCATCTCTAACACTTATTGCTTCTTCTGGTCCCAGTGTGAACATCAACTTCCTCAGGTTGGCCCCTGTTACACATTTCCAGGACATTTTTTGCCTACTATCTCCCACTTTTTAAAACATTCCTTCCATTTTTAAGAGGACTGTGTCTGTACTATGCATAAGCACTATGCCCAGCACTCACTTATGGCTGGTTCATATAAGCTCAATGAATACCAGCTGCTGAAAAAGTCTTTAATTGTGGTATCTTTATTGTATGTGCCATGAGCAGATGAGATTTTGTTACACCGTGTGAATTCTGAGCTAAATGGAGCAGTCAAGTATCGTGCACTGGGGATGGGGGGAGATCTAAGAATGGAGTGAGTTGAAAAAGAACCCTGTTTGACATTAATCAATACAACAAAAAGAAGAAAAATAAATAACTTACCAAAACATTGCAGTGAGATGGATCGGAAACAATAATTGTCAGTCTAGTTAAAATTTTAATTGGTTTTGATTTTCCCTGTTATCAAAAGAGCACAAAATACAAATGACTGATTTTCTTCCTTACCAGTGGGAAGTACACATTAAAAGGTACTAACAATCAGAGATAGTGAAGATCAATAAAACCTAGTCCTCGTGCTCAAGAATTTATAGTGCAGGCACACCTCATTTTACTGTTTCACTCTGTTGCACTTCACTGACAGTGTATTTTTTTACACACTGAAGGCTGGTGGCAACTCTGCATTAAGCAAGTCTACTGGTGTCATTTTTCCAAGAGCATTTGCTCACTTAGTGTCTCTGTGTCATGTTTTGGTAATTCTCCAGTATTTTGCATTTTATTATTATTATTATATCTTTTACGGTGATCTCTGATGACTGATATTTGACATTACTGTTGAAAACTGTTTTGGGACCCCACAAACCATGCCCACTTAAGACGCCAAATGTAATTGTTGAAATGACAAGGAGGATTTAGAATAAACCACACAAATGTGGCTAATAAAGCAGTTACAGGTATGAGAAGACCCCAATTTTGAAAGAAGATCTACTGTGGGTAAAATGCTATTAAACAGCACTGCAAGCTACAGAGAAATTTTTAGTGCAAGTAAGTCAATTCATGCAGCAAACTGGAGTTGGAGTTCCTGCCGTGGCTCAGCAGGTTAAGAACAGACTAGTTATCCATGAGGATGCGGGTTCCATCCCTGGCCTTGCTCAGTGGGTTAAGGATCCTGTGTTGCTGTGAGCTGTGGTATAGGTGACAGATGTGGCTCAGATCCAGGATTGCTGTAGCTGTGATGCAGGCCAGCAGCTGCAGCTCCAATTCAACCCCTAGCCTGGGAACTTCCCTATTCCACATGTGCAACCCTAAAAAGAATAAAAAAAGAAAAAAGAAAAAAGAAAAAACAAAGTGCCATAGCCATCCCAGTCTTCAGCATCTGCCACCTTGATCCATCAGAAGCCTTTAGCATCAAGGCAAGAGCTTCCACCAGCAAGAAGATTATAACTTGCTGAATATACAGATGAGGGTGAGCATTTTTAAGCAATACGGTATTTTTAAATTAGGCATATATATATATAGTTTTAAGACATAATGCTAACCTCACACTTACTGAAGTACAGTACACTGTAAGCATAGCTTTAATATGCACCAGGAAACTAAAACATTCGTGTGACTCACTTTATGCAGTGGTCTGAAATCAGACCTGTAATATCTCTGAGATATATCTGCACAGTTAGAGAAAAAAACATGTATATTAAACTACACGATGAGATATTTTAAAGGTTGCAGGACTTCAGAAAGATGATCAGAGTACTGAATTGACAGTAAGAGAATGCTTTCTGGAAGAGCTGAGTCTTTATGGAAAGTAAGACCGGTAGACAGAGGAAGGGAACCACACATATGACTGCATGTCTGAACCAAATGAACAGGTGTTATGCTTCTTACACCACGCACTTACCTGTACAACTGGCAAAGTTGTAAAGAGCTCCGAAACAGCTACTGGTTTTTCAATTTCCTATAACAAACAACAAACAGTCACCCTAGATGGTACATGTTAATGTGATGAAACATAACAGAACACTTACAACAGGTTTTCAGTAAGATAATTAAAAAAATAAAACGAAACAAATTTCTGTTACTCAGAAACACCAAGTTGTGTGTGTCATTTTTAACGTAGAAAGCTGAAGAGCAGAGCAGCAGCTGAGAATATCAATGGATAGGAGGGATGAACAATAGTTCGGAGACTGAAACAATCTGTAAGGAATGGCTGTTGGCCTGAAGGGAGATATACATATTTGCTAGCATGTTGGAGAGGGAAATCATGAGTCACTGACAGAAATATAAAAAGAACTAAATATTGTGATTACAGTTTAGTCAATAACAATGCACTTTAAGTTACTGAAAGTTAATTAACATCAAATCAACTATAAGAATCCTTATACCATGCCCTAGCACTTCACTAAAAACCTTATCATTTGCACAAATATTCATCAGCTCAACTGTTAACATATAAGACAGTGCAGAAGTTCCTGTTGTGGCACAGTGAGTTAAGATTCTGACTGCAGCAGCTTAGGTCGCTGCAGAGGTATGTGTTCAATCCCCAGCCCAGTGCAGAGGGTTGATGCATCATGCCTTGCCATATCTGCGGTGCAGGTTGCAGCTATGGCTCAGACTCAATCCCTGGCCTGGGAACTTCCATATGCCGCAGATGCAGAACTTAACAAAAAAAAAAAAAAAAAAAAAGGAGTTCCTGTTGTGCGTCAACTAATATCCATGAGGACGTGGGTTTGATCCTTGGCCCTGCTCAGCGAGTTAAGGATCCGGCACTGCCATGAGCTGCAGCAAAGGTGGCAGACGCAGCTTGGATCTGGCGTTGCTATGGTTGTGGTATAGGCTGGCAGCTTCAGCTCTGATCCATCCCCTAGCCTGGAAACTTCCATATGCCGTCGGTGCTGCCCTAAAAAAAAAAAAAAAAAAAGGGCAAAATAAAAAAATAAACAAAAAATAAAAAAAGACAGTGTACAAAGAGTGAACTTAACAAATATGCTCATCTGCAGCTTCTATATTACAAATATACACACAAATAATTATAAATGCTAGTTACTATTAACTTCAGAAATTGTATTTTACCTGTTTCTTTTCCTTAAATTCAACAACATGATTGATGGCAACAACTGAATAGCCCACTGAAAAGAAAAATTGAACATTCTTATTAAATACAATAACCTCTCTTCCCTGTACACATAGGCTCATCCCAATTCATATCAAGACTAGAAGATAGTTAGAAGAATGGTTATGGGACAGGCTCTGGAGTCAGACTGCCAGTTTTCAAATCTTAAGTTACTTTAAGTTTCAGCTTCTTCATCTATCATATGGTGTTAATAACAGAATTTACCCCATATAACTGTCATGAGAACTAAATGAGATAACACACATAGCATGTTTAAAAATGGTGGCTGGCACAGAGTTAGGGTTTTGTTTGACCTGGGTGATGTATTATTAGCAAGACACAGAAGACCCTTAACTTTGTGCATCTCCTTTCAACCATCATTCTCTTTCATGCCTTTTTTCATTTTCATCCCATCAAATTATATTTGTTCACTGTTATCTTCATTCTTACTCATTTTGTTTGCTCTTTACCCCTTCTGCTTTTTCAGAGGCCCCTGTGCTAAGGAGAAATGGAATAAGGACTCCCTTACATGCCACTGTCCCCATCCCCTTTTCAGTTGCCCACCATCAAGAGATTGGGAACTCTCTGAAGTCAGAGCCTAGTTTATCAGCCTCAACACAGCACTGTTTTTGGACATATGGACTACCAAAAATACATCTAAATCATGACTTAAAACGTTGAGTTAAACACCAATGGGGAGGACAGGATATTAATATTAAAGAAATAATGCATATTGGAGTTCCTGTTGTGGCTCAGCAGTAATGAACCTGACTAGTATCCAAAAAGCTGCAGGTCTGATCCCTAGCCTCATTTAGTGGATTAAGAATCCAGTGTTGCCACGAGCTGTGGTGTAGGTTCAAGCCTCCACCAGGATTCCATGTTGCTGTGGCATAGGTGGGCAGCTGCAGCTTCAACCCCTAACCTGGGAACTTCCATACCCTAAGGGTACGGCCCTAAAAGGACTAAATAAATAAATAACATATATTAATGCCAAGATAGTGGTCTTCCCTCTCAATAGTTTTTCCAATTTCCTTCTTTCTTTCCTCCTTCAAATGAGGATCCATTACTTGATAGGCCCTGCAGATATCTCTCTTTTTTTTTTTTTTTTTTTTTGCTTTTTAGGGCCGTACCTGTGGCATATGGAAGTTCGCAGGCTAGGGATCGAATCAGAGCTATAGCTGCCAGCCTACACCACAGCCACAGCAACACGGACTTCAAGCCGCATCTGTACACCGACGCTCACCCCAACGACGGATCCTTAACCCGCTGACAGAAGCCAGGGGTAGAACCCACATCTTCATGGATACGAGTTAGGTTGTTACCGCTGAACCACAACTGGGAACTTCGAAGAAATGTCTTTATTTTTAAACCCCTCTATCTCCACTTAGACACTTTAAATCTAAGGAAGAAGGCAGAAGTCGCGATTAACTTCGATTAGAACGATCTTACCTCTCAGGGCTTCTGCTTTCCTTGGATTCAAATACGAGTAACATTCTAGCATTCTGGCCATGCTGGTCCCTTCCCAACCTCTTGGTGTGTCCTACGCCTCAACCTACCCTCCCTCTAAATAACATTATTCCAACACTCGCAGCCCCACGTCCCACCACCCCCGCCCATTTTCGGAGCACCCAAAGCACTCCCCATCTGTGCACCAACCAGCTTTCCGCATTTGACTGAGTCAGTACACAGTGGTGAGAGGTAGGAAGGGGCGATATTAAAAGCACAGGTGGAGACTAGCTTTGGCCAGCCTTCAGCTGTGAGGCCCTATATAAGTCCCTGGCCCTGTTAGGACCTCAGTTCCCCAATTCACAATAAAGAAGGAGCTGGACTGGGTAACAGTTCCCCAGCGCTTTTCGAGTTTCCCGGGCCCGGGATCACAGCAACCCCGCAGAAGGCATCAGCTTCCAGAGACAGCCTCGAGACCCCAGAAGACCTGAATGAGGCCCGGCCGCGTCCCTTCCGAACGTGGCCCGACGATCTGGATGGCAGCGAGGCTGGGCAGGCACCGCTGCTCGCGAAGCCGCGGCGACTCACGGTAAGCGGCGTTCTCCACGAGCCCACGCAGCGCCTTGAGGTCGGAACCCGCTCGCAGGTCCAAATCCACGAACACCGCCATGCTGAAATCACGTGAACTTGTGCGGCTCTCTGCGCAGCCGCAGGGCCCGCCCCCTCGGGGCATGCTGGGAATTGCAGTTTTCCTAAGCAGTCCTCCCCTCCCTCCCGCGGACTGACGTTCCCAGGCTCTTTGAGCGCCTTCGGATCCCAGCAGAAGTTAGTGTGTGGAAGTCAGCAGCCTCACTTCAGTTCTTCTTCCTCTGGATGGGAAAGTTTTGTTTCCCTCGAAGGGGTTCACATAGCCCACCATTCCTCCTGTGAAATAATGTAGAAAATGATTCTTTCAAAATGTAGGTATACAGCATTTATTGAGGACTTACAGGGAAAGAAGGGCTGGAAACCCTTAAAAAGTAAGGGTTTTAAATCCGTTTTTCTTTCCCGCCCCTAAAGGTCATTCCATTGTTTAAATTGGACTTAATGGGGAGATGGGGAAACTGACCTGACAACTCGAAAAAGGTTTGCTTGAGAAAAAAGTCATTTTGCTCAATCAGAACAGACGGTGTCACAGCATGCTAAACTCCATTACAGCCAGTATTCTCAACCTGGAGTTGGCAGGGATAAGCAGTTAGCTTCAGCGCGTGTTTAGCCAAAAATGGGGAGGTGTACAATTGAAATGTTTTACAGTTTTCCGTCTGACGGATGTACAAGGTGGAATATATCCCACAGTTGTGATGGTTCCACATTTTCGTGCACATGAACTCTTGAAGAGTGATAAATTAATTATCCGAGAACATAAAACTCTGGAACTAGAGTTTACATCACTGCTTTACAAAGTATCCGTGATGACGGGGCCAGTTCACCGAGTTCCCCACCCCCCTCCCTCCACCAGTTCTTCTAGCACCAGTAGTGATCCATTGTCCTTTACCCGCAGGCAGCTCTGGCCTCAAAAGATTAATCTAACATCTGAACTGCTCTATACTAGACTGAATAAGAGTCCACAAATCAGGGGCTTGGATCTCCAGTCTATGCCAAAGGGATGTGAAAGTTTGTAAACATTTTCCGTTTCTTTGCTAACTTGTCACAGACAGTACACAGAGTCTCGGGTTTGTGGACCTCATCTTGATTTGTTCTTTACATGACTTCTTTCTTGGTCTCAGAAGGGAATTTTAAGAGGGATCTGTTCCATGTAGTAGTATGTAATTCTCCTTTTGGTTAAGTTCAATAAAAAAGAAATCTGCTATCCTAATATTTGATGTTTTCTAAATAAGAACAGAAGAAAATTTTACTTCTGCAAATAGAAGAAAGTCATATAAAACAAACTCTGGCTTCTCATCTGAAAATCTCATGTTAATTTTGCAGGAAGATCTAGTGTTAATTTTATAGGTGTCTTCATCTGCAGCCACAAAACCTAAATTGTTTGGAAATATATCTGATGTGTGGTGAAGGTGAATAAGATGACTCATTATTTGATACCAGAATTAGACTACAGAGGGCTTCTTTCTTTGAAAGTCATGACGCTGTTGCTGTGGACTGTATACCCTTTAAACTTCTTATCTTCACCCTGGGCTTAGAAGGGAGGAAGAAGGACGAGAAAGAAAATGAATGAATGACAGTCACTGAGCAGTTTACTGAGGGCCAGCCTATTTGCTAAGTAGTTGCCTGCATGTTTAATTTTCAAAACAACTGAGTTAAGTGCTGCTTTTTCCACAACCTCTGCATTTTACATTTGAATCATCTGAGGCTTAGGTCATTGTGGTAGGACCACAGGTGGATCCAGGTGGCTTGGATCTATTCTCATGTCTCTATGTACTGTCTCCTGGGCAAAGCAAGCGGAGAGGAGAGTTGGAGGATGGAAAAGAGGAGGGAGTAAAGACAGGAGAAAGGAAGAGGGGAATGAAGGGCTGGGGGTGGGGGGAGAATGAATGGAGGGGGAGGACAGAGGAAGTAGGGAGAGAGGGAAAGGAAAGGAAGGAGATAGAAGAGGGAAGGAGGAGTGGGAAGAGAGAAAAAAGAGAATGCCATAGGGGAGATGAGAAGGGAAGAGGAGCCAGAAGTTGACTTGGGAAGTTCCAGTTGTGGCGCAGTGGTGAATGAATCCGACTAGGAACCATGAGGTCGTGTGTTCCGTCCCTGCCCTTGCTCAGTGGGTTAAGGATCCAGCGTTGCCTTGAGCTGTGGTGTAGATTGCAGACGCGGCTCGGATCTGGCATTGCTGTGGCTCTGGCGTAGGCTGGCGGCTACAGCTCCAATTCGATGCCTAGCCTGGGAACCTCCATATGCCACGGGAGCTGCCCAATAAATAGCAAAAAGACAAAAAAAAAAAAAAAAAAAAAAAAAAAAGAAGTTGACTTGGACAGGTAGCTGCAACAGCAAGGATCTGGAGTTAGAAGAAGACTGAAAATTTTCTGACTGGAACATAATAGGACTATATATTTACTCTATGTAATTCCTATCTGCTGTCCAATCCTCTCAACCAGCCCATGAGAGAGTTATTGTTTTTCATATTATATCAGGTAGGAATCCTGGACTCAAAGATGACTCTTCAGTCATTTCCTCTTCCTTAGGGAGCCGAGAAAGAGAGGGTGGGCTTGAATATCCAAAACAACCTTCAAGCCCTATTTGGTCTCCCTGAAGACTTCTTTTTCTCGGACTGGCCCCTCAGTGCCAGCGCACGCTTGGTTGGTCTTTGGCTTTATCCTTTTCTCATTTGGATCACCCTTCCTGAGTGAGCTGAGAAACATTCCTCCTGATCTTGGAGAGACAACAGTGAGTGGTGGCTGAAGTGAGATCTTAATTCTCTGCTCATAAATTAACCCTGGGAAGCCTGGATGAAAACCAGGAATCCTAGCCACTAGATGAGCTGGAGGCTAAAAGCAGAATTACCCTGATTCTTGTCCCCCACTGAAAGCCAGAATGGTTCAAGGAGGGAAAGACTGTATTAAAAAAAAGTATAAAGTTTATTGTTAGAAACCCAGTACAACATGCAGGAGAGCACACAGAGAAGTAGTTTATTTATGACAGGAGCAAGACAGTAGTACACACCCTAAAGAGGAGTGTGGGTCTGGATGTCCTCCTCAACGAGGCATGCACCAGAGAGGAGATTTAAATCACTTCTATAGGAGTTCCTGTTGTGGCACAGTGGTTAACGAACCCGACCAGGAACCATGAGGTTGCAGGTTCATTCCCTGGCCTTGTTCAGTGGGTTAAGGCTCTGGCATTGCCGTGAGCTGTGGTGTGGGTTGAAGACGCAGCTCGGATCCTGTGTTGCTGTGGCTCTGGTGTAGACCGGTGGCTACAGCTCCAATTCGACCCCTAGCCTGGGAACCTCCATATGCTGCAGGAGCAGCTCAAGAAAAAAGGCAAAAAGACAAAAAAAAAAAAAAAAAAAAAGTCACTTCTGTAGGACAGTTCTTGGTCTTTGTTTTCCTTTGGCCAATTATTTTATTTCTTGCACCCGATTGGACTCAGGTGCTCCCTGATCTGCATGTCTATCTTTTGACCAAGATGAATTCCGGAGCAAAGGGTTATGGGCCACTATCAGCAACCTATTATGGCCTGATTCCCCCTCCTTTTGTGACCCCTAGGAGTTTTTCTGGGCATTTGTAGCTGGCGAGGTCTCCTTTACCCCAGGAGTGATTGAAGTTGTCATCTTATCTTTTCACTTCAGTAGCTCAGCTCCTGCCATTAACTTTCTCCTTTTTGTGTCCAAGAGAAGCAAGGCCCAATTAACTCAGCCTAACAAGTCCCAGCTGTTCTCAGCCCAGGAGCCCATTTACCTCATACCTCATTCCAGGCCCCTGTCCTCTTGAGGTGGGTCAAGGCAAGAAAGCGTATTATAACATGACTTGCACGGGTGTGTCAGGAATATTTGGCAGGGTCTTCTCTTCCTGATTGAGGGGGAAGTTTAGGAGATTTGGAGAGGATATAGGACAGTTTCCTGGAGAAAGTGATGCTACTGAGTCCAAACTTGTACTCCATGCTGCATAAAAGAGACAAGTAATCGGGGGAAAGGAATAGTGACTTTATTCAGAAAGCCAGTAGACCAAGAAGATGGTGGACTGGTGTGCTGTAGAACCAGCTTACCCAAGTTAGAGCTCAGGCAAAGGAGAAAGGGTCTTGTTGGTGGCTTCAAACTTCTTGATGTTGGAATCCTTTATTTCTACAACTGTCTACATAGGTCAGGTCATGGTATTCCTGTAAACTTCGAATAAGATAAATCTTATCTCTGTTCTGCAAATTTTTATCTCTGTGAATGGAAAAGTGTCGTACCCTTGAAGGTTAGAGCCTTTAGAATGGGCTATCCTGTGTATTTCAGGCTATAGGTAACATTCTCAACTGAGCAAAAGCAATAGGATGCAAAGTTTAAAAAAAAAAAAAAAAGATACGACATGGAATTGGATGGATTTGTTGTTCCCTATTACAGTGATGCTTGAGTTAAATTTTGATACATGAAATTGAGGAGCAACAAGATGCAGAGGTCTCCAGAACTGGCAGAAAGTAGGTGGTATTCAGTCAAAATGCATGATTTAATAAATGAACCCATGAGCTCTTGTTCACCTTCATACCCATATCCATATAATTGTAACATTGTTGGATGTATTCAGTTACTTCAACACATAGCCAGAAATTCACTTAACTGGGCATGCAGTGGACTGGCATGATACACCAGGTACCCAAATAGACCCCCTTTCTTGTTCCCAATGATGGAGCACCTACTGGATCTCCAGAGCAGATCAGAAAAAGATGCCCGTTCTCCAGGCAGACTTGCATTTGCCCCTGTTCACCACATGGCTGGTAAGTGAACCACCTGCCTAACTTCTGCCTGCTAAGACAAACTAGAGGAGTTAATTGCTAAACGTGGAACTCAAATGGGACTCCACAGGATATCCCAATCCAGGGAGCCTCTCTCAATAATTCCTCTCTCATCTTCTTCCCTCCCTTTGGAAACTCCCCTTACTGACCTAATAGTTTAACATCTTCTAGGCTATGAGTATTTGTGCTTGCAATGTTAAGTTTTGTTTTGTTTTGTTTTTTAAGTGCAATTAAGATGAAAGTGAATTTTTTAAATATCTACATTTCTATCAAAAGTTTGAAAATTAAAGGCAGGTTTGAATATTATAAAAATTAGCATTGTGAGAATGAGTATTCCAACTTCTTTAAGATGCCAAGATGCTCTGACAAAAGAATAAAACTTAAGACATTATTATGATAGAAATCAAAGACAGAACTATAATTGGTGTCTGGAAAAGATATATGATGGTAAACGTAATGGATGTAAAGAAAGGGGCTAAGATTTCATTAGGATTGTTTTTTTAAAGCATGTAAAATAATGATTGTATTAGAGTCAGTGTCCTCTGGAGAAACAGAACCAAGAGTATGCACACCCACCCACACCCATACCCCCCCCACACACACACTCACACTTAGAGTGAGACAGAGATAGAGAGAGACAGGATTTTTAAAAAGAAGTTGGTTCAGGAGTTCCTGTCGGGGCTCAGTGATTAATGAACCCGACCAGTATCCAGGAGGACATGAGTTTGATCACTGGTCTTGCTCAGTGGGTTAAGGATCCAGCGTTGCTGTGTGAGCTGTGGTATAGGTTGCAGACACAGCTTGGATCCCGAGTTGCTGTGGCTGGTGGCTACAGCTCCAACTCAACCCCTAGCCTGGGAATTTCCATATGCATAATGTGTGGCCCTACAAAGACAAAAAAAAAAAAAAAAGATGTTGGTTCATGTGATTTTGGAGGTTGGACAAGTCCCCAGATCTGTACCTGGCTGTTCACCCAGGAGAGTTGATGGTGTAATTCTGGTGGGATGACAAGCAGGCTCAAGATTCAGGAAGAGCTGGTAATCCAGTTTGGATCCAGTGACAGGGAAACACCTATGTGCCAGCAGGAAGGCAGAAGGGTCAGTACTTTAGTTCTATTCAGGTCTTCAGCTGATGGGATGAAGCTCACCTACATTAGGGAGGTAAATCTACATTACTCAATCTACTGATTCAAATGCTAATCTCATGCAGAAAAACCTCAATCAGCCAGAAGAATGTTTGACACTTATCTAGGCATCCCATGGCCTAGTCAAGTTGATGGAACTCTTGAACTATTGATGCTGCCTTGAAATTGTTGCCTATTGAGTGACAAAAAACAAACAAACAAACAAAAAAACTGCTCAGGCAAGTAAAACTTTTTTTTTTTTTAACTGAAGACTCCTTTTCAAAGAATATTTATTGAAGACAAAAGAAAGAGCAGATCCTAAATAGAAACCAGCATTTGCAAATAACCATAAACTCTATTCTCAGAACATTGGAAAGTTAGCTCAGAACTTGCAGGGTAAATTGCATGAAAAAACTAGGTTATTCCTGGCATTTTCTGTTACCGCTGGTAAGCAAGTAGCTATACAAAAGTTCTTTGTATTGTTGAGAATATTGATAGGACTAAATATCTTTTGGAAATACTGCCCAAATGGGGCACATCATTAGGAAGTGGCTTGTTTTTGTGTATGGAGAAGAATTTTGAGAATTTTAAAGTGGACTTGTCAGAATTGGTAACCATGACTACAGATGGAATTCCTGCAGGGTCAGTGTTAACATTACACTCATGAAGTATAAGCACAATGTGACAAGGTTTTGTTAAGACACAGAATTTTAGGCAATTTATTGTACATCGACTGGAACCACTTTGAGCTTTAAACTTAAAAACTAGAAATAACAGCCATGGTAATTAACCATGGCCCCAGCACAGTTCATGCTCCCAAAAGCTTTAATGGATGTAGTGGGATCCTGAGAAAATTTTGAACTGCTGAAAAAAAAAAAAATGTACTTACTAATGTTGTCAAGGAAAAAATCTCCACCTCGGCTCAGACAGCAAAGACTGGACCAGATTTGGTTCTTTTGGTTATATGACCCCTTTAAATACTCTGAATCTCTCGCCACCTTTTGAAAAAGTATATACTGATTTGTTCATATATAGCATAATTGTGTCTTTGGGACACTCATCTGGTTGGGAATTATCTAGCTCATTTTGGGTGGCATAGAAACTTGTTTCCAGATATAATTATGGTCCAACCTTGTCACGAGACATGTTTCTACAATATTTTCTTAGCTTCTTTGCTTCTATTTTCTATGCTGAAAACTCCATCTTGTCCTGCTTTACTTTACCTCATCTTCCTGCTTGAAAAACAGTCACAATGCTGGTAAATGACTTAAGCTTAAGAACAAAGACCTAAAGGCATAAGTTGGTCATAGGGACAGATGAATGAGGACATAATGCATTGGTCTAGGCATGCAGGACCTGTGCAGATAGGCACACCTTTGCACAGCATGATATATCCTCTAAAGAATAAGAGGAAGAGGAGCCTCATGGCCTCAAGGGGTTTATGAGGAGTCATTAGCAGGATATGCATTAGCAAGGAGAACAGAGGTGCAAACCTAGGCATGCCTGGTTGCTGCAGATAGGCATGCCCTCTGCAGAAGCACAATGGTGATTCTCTAGAATGCTATGCATAGATAGCTGATGCCAAGCTTCCTCAATGCTAGTGATTGTTAAATGCCTAAAGGTCAGAATAAAAGCTTAATCAGCAACCGGCTATGTGACTTTTAAAATAACTTAAAAAAACCTATATCCAGCATCTATAAACCCCCTCCTCACTGATGTAATCTTCAAGAACACAATAAAAGCAGTGTGGTTTCTTGAGGCAGCGCTCTTGGTCCCTGAGACCTTGAATCCCCCGGTTCCCACCTTTACTTAAGATAAATGTCTCTGTGTCTTGTTTTATGTTCACTTTTGTCTTTAAGTTTCACAGCACCCATTCTTCAGCCCTCACCCACTGAGCTGGTCTTGGCACAACCCCATATCAAGGACCAAATTGTGGAGTTGAAAACTATGATCCAAAAAAGTTCCTCTGATTTAAACCTTTAAACTTCGCGATAATACTGCTTAATTTTCCCCTTTCAATTAATATCACTAATGTGAGTAAAAATTATAAAAGGAAGTTTCACGATGTAAACATCTACATAGTAGCCTCAATATTGTGTCTTGGGCCACAAAACCTAAAATATTTAGTATCTGGTGTAAATTACAGAAAATGTTTGCTGAACCCTTATTTAAATCAATGTTCCACATCAGTGTTCAGACCTTCTATTAACCTCCCAGTTAACCCTGGGGGTGTGGGGGAGGGGGGAACAATATTTGAAAATTTGTGTGGGTATTTTTTTTTGGCTTGTCGTAGTAATTTGTTGTTTTAAACTTATCATTGTCAGTATAATTGAGAAATGGTATGGTTGATACTAGCCTTTAGTAAGAAAATGCCAGGGATGTTAACTATGCTGGAAAATTCTATGCATATAAAAATTGTGAAAAAATATTATGCTTTTATATGTAAAACCTTTCTAGGTATTAGGCTCAGATAACAATAAACAACTTTACCCCATGTGAATATTTGGCAAGATATTCAAAAGTCATGCAAGATGAGCGACTATATATAAGAGAACTGTAAGAGTTGTCCCCCATTTCCAAAAATTATGTCATCACAGCAAAGCTACTTCCATTATTTAAGTTGACAATGCAGCACGTCTATATCGCTCTGCATTTATGTAGTCACATTCATGGTGATTCGTATGTACATATTATCAGACATACCCATATGGACAAACATACAGTTTTTTTTACTGTGTTAAGTAAATATATATATTTAGCCCTTCAAAATATTGTATGTAAGTTAGAATTACAGTATTTAGTTATCATAAATCTAAATTTAAACATTTTAAAATATGAACTAGGAGTTCCTATTGTGGCTCAGTGGGTTAAGAACCCATCATAGTGTCTGTGAAGGTTAAGGATCTGGTGTTGCTGCAAGGTATCGTGTATGTAGCAGATGTGGCTTGGATCCATTGTTGCCGTGGCTATGGCCTAGGCCTTAGCTGTAGCTTCAATTCAACCCTTAACCTGGGAACTTCCATATGGTGTAGGTGAGGGCATAAAAAGAAAAAAGTAAAAAATTAAATAAAATATAAACCATATTAAGATATAAACATATTTATAGGTATCTACTATATTTTTGATGCAATGGTACCCAAGCATTCATATACTTAAATGCATATTTATTTATTCTCTCCTCTATCACTACAAAATAGTTTATTTAAAAAAACTATGGCTCGGAGTTCCTGTCGTGACGCAGTTATTGGCGAATCTCACTAGGATCCATGGGGTTGTGGTTTGATCCCTGGCCTTGCTCAGTGGGTTGGGGATCTGGCGTTGCTGTGAGCTGTGGTGTAGGTCGCAGACGCGGCTCAGATCCCGTGTTGCCGTGGCTCTGGCTCCGGCATAGGCCAGCGGTTACAGTTCCTATTAGACCCATAACCTGGGAACCTCCATGTGCCACTAGAGTGGCCCTAGAAAAGGCAAAAAGAAAAAACTAATAAAATAAATAAGATAAAATAAAAAACTATGGCTTGAATGTTTTTGTACCCCCAAATTAATATGTCAAAATCCCAACCCCTAAATGTGAGAATACTTAGATATGGGGTCTTTGAGAAATAGATCAAGAGGGTGGAGCCCTCATGATGGGATTAGTGCCCTTATAAGAAGAGACATGAGAAAGCTTGCTGCTTCTTTCCCTGATCTCTGCCATATGAGCACATAGCAAGATGACCATCTGCAAACTAGAGAGGATCCTCACCAGAGTCTGATTTACTAGCCCCCAGAACTGTGAGAAATAAATCTCTGTTGTTTAATGGAGTTCTCATTGTGGCTCAGCAGGTTACAAACCTGACTGGTGTCCATAATGATGTGGGTTTGATCCCTGACCTTGCTCAGTGGGTTAAGGATCCTATGTTGCTGTGGCTATGGTGTAGGCTGGCAGCTGCAGCTCTGATTCCACCCCTAGCCTGGAAACCTCTATGTGCCTCAAGTGTGGCCCTAAAAAGAAAAAAAATTCTGTTTTTTAAGACACTCAGTCTTTGGTCATGTGCTATAGCAGTCTGAATTGATGAAAATAGAGAGTTTTTTTTTAATTTAAATTTTAATTTTTTAACTCAATGAATTTTATTACATTTATAATTGTACACCAATCATCACAACCAAATTTAGAAAATGGAGAATTTTGAATCTCATAAATTGAGTATTGCCTTGAATATAAAATCCATTATGCAAAGAATTTATCCATGTTCAGATGTGTTTTTATTTATGCACAATAGTCTTTTGTTATAAAAATGAATAAAACTAAATATTGCTTCCAGTTGGAGGAATTAAGGTTGGATTCTGTACTTCAGACAACAGTGCAAAATAATAATAATAATACCTAAAATTGATTCTGTACTTTATTTTGGTTAAGAACAAAAAATTTCGTCAATTTTCCAGTCCGAATAAAAGGAATACTGATTTCTTTACAATTGTTGAATATTTTTATTTCTCAAGTTGTGCATTTTCAATTTAAAATGTAGTCTGTAACATAGCTTTTAACCTTAGCACTGTTGACATTTGGGGCCAGATAATCCTCTACTGTTCGAGGTGGTCCTGTGCCTCCACCCACTGATGCCAGTAGCATCCCTCCAGTTGTAACAACCTAAAATGTCTTCAAACATTGCCAGATGTCCCCTGGAGCGCAAAATCCCAGGCTGGTAACATTTAAGTGTTCATGCCAGGTAACTGTAGAGGCATTGTATGATGTTTTTGAGGGGGGCAGTTAGTAAGCCAGAGCCAAAATGAAAGGAATATTTTTCCTGACTATATGGAAGATGTGGTTTGGTTTTCTTCATGTAGTAGGGACCCTCAGGGAAGTAGGCAAACCGATTGCCTACTCCATGCACCTAGAGAGAGAGGTGGAGCCTTAGACTCTTGGTGTGCAGCCTCAGCCACGGTTCCTATGCTCCTGAAGGACACAGGAGCTGCAGTGTTGCTTCGTGGGATTATATGAACTTGGACAACAGGGAGAAACAGAACAGCCTTCCGAATGTTCTGCTTTGGGTGCGAGACTCCCGGTCCATCATGAAACTTGGGGCCAGGGCAGGGGAAGAGAGAGCCACAATAATGACAAAAAAGTTGGATTTCCCATCAGATAAATAGGGTAGGGACTCAAAGTCATATTTAATTTTTGAAAAATCAGAAAGTTCATACCTACCTTACATGGTACACACAATTCTTTATGATCAGCCCCAACAAGTCTACCCTTAGCATTTCCAATGCATTGTATGTGACACAGTTATGACAGGGATTCCACATATTTAGGGAACCCTGTTGGCATTGCACTCCCCTATTGATGAAACTTCTGCTTGAGTTGGAATGTTAGCTGTATGAATTCTTTGGTGTCCCCAGGAAGAGCCAGTGGTCCTTTCTTCTGGGCTTCCATGTCTTTATTTCATGCCTATATTACAAGGCTTTTCAAATTGCACTGTGTCCAGTCTGTCTTTCACCAGGTGATGAACATCTGCAGAATAATGTTCTGCAGATAATGTGGAGAATTTGCCTATGTATTCATCCTTAGCACTTTGCACAGTGCCTATTAATATGTAGCTGGTACACGTTTATTGGATGACTGAAAGAATGGATTTGGGGTAGTTTTGCCTGGAAATGGGGAGATGAACAGGATGGCAATTTTCATTTCATATGTTATTTGGAAGACTATAGAAGGATTCATGCAATTCTATAGGAGATTAGAAAATGTAGTACAAGACGCATCCTATCAATTCTTCAATGAAAGACCTTCTTCTTTAAATACCACACGCCCCTCCAGTTTCTGCCAAATACCCTGCTATTCTTTGTATAAAAGGCTCTAAAAATTGCCCTCCCGGTGGCCATTTTCTTTCTCCTCACGATCTCTTGAATCCTCTCTAGTCATATTATTCTTACCACTCCACTGCAATAGTTCTTTCCTTATTTGGTATTTGACTCAGTTCATCTATTTCTTCTCCTTAAAACATCTTCTTCCCTTGACTTTGAGCTTCTAGTCTCTCTTTGTTCTCCTAACTCAATGGCCTCTCCTTGTCCATCTTCATTGGTCTCTCTTCCTCTCCCTGACATTAGGATATTGGAGCATCTCAGGGTGAATTCCCCTCTTCTCTATTTGCTCTTTTTGAGAGATTGTCTCCTGAACTTGTATCTGACTATCTGATATCTCCACTTGAATATCCAATAGGATCTCCAACTTAACGTGTTCTTTTTTTAAATTTTTTGTAGTCCCGAGGCACATGGAATTCACAGGCCAGGCATCAGATCCAAGACACATTTGCAACCTATGCTGCAGCTGTGGCAATGGTGGATCCTTTAACCCACCGAGGATCTAACCTGAGTTCTGGTGCTGCAGAGATGCCACCGATACCATTGTGCCACAGCGGAAACTCCATAACATGTTCTTTAAAAAAAAAAACAAACTCCTAAAACAATACCTGGTATATATTAAACTCTCCATAAATGCTGACCCAGTCAATGAATGAATGCTGATATTATATTTTCTTTAGGTTGAAGAACTTAAATTTTTCTTTTAATTAGTCCTTCAAGTTTGGGCCGTGGAAGCTGACGTTGTCCAATTTGTCCCTTGAAAAAAACTTTCAATGGAAGTTCTCTCTTTGTGGAATTTGTATTGAGAAACAGATTCACCACTAGAGGGTGTGCAGGTACCACTTATATTTCCAGATAATCCTGGTAGGAAACAAATTGAGTAATTAAATAAAGTGTTCCTGGATCTCACCGCTTTTTGATTTTCTGCTCATCTTTTTTTGTCATTTTGAGGAGAAAATGTTAAAGGTTACATTTATTTTGTAAAGAGAATGAAAGTCTTCTAAATGAAAGGAACCAAAGGGGGGGGGAGTACATTTTTGTAGTCAGCATTAAGGCAAAATGCAAATGAAAGTATCATAACTAAAGGACACATATATCTGAACTAAAACAAAACTCACAACTCCTTTTTTTTTTTTTTTTAGGGCCTCACCTTTGACATATGGGAGTTCCCAAGGGCTTGGGGTCGAATCGGACTTACAGCTGCTGGCCTATGCCACAGCCACAGCAACCTGGGATCCAAGCCAAGTCTTCGACCTGCACCACGCTGGATCCCCCAACCACTGGACGAGGCCAGGGATTGAACCCACATCCTCATGGATCTTAGGTTCTTTTCTGCCTTGCCACAATGGGAACTCCACAACTCACTTTTAAGCTGAGGAATTATTTTAAATCTTAAACTATTCTTGGTTATGGGCATTTTTCTACACTCAATTTATTTGACAAACATTTATTGAGCACCGAGTTGGTGGCAGGAATAAGAAAATATCCTTGCCTTTGGGGAGTTCACACTCTGAAGGAAAAGATAATCATGTAAACTCAAAGCATAATGCAACAGTAAGTGCTGTGATAAAGATAGAAAAAAAAGTGCTTTAAAAGCCTTCAGAATCTAGAAAGGATTGAGGCTAGACATGGTGAGGGAGACTGCCCCAAAGAAGTGCTTTGATCCCGATGGGGCCTCCCACTGTCTGTATGGACAGTTGCTAGGATGCGTGTTCGGTCTCCATGCTTCTGCTCTATAGCCCGAATGGTCCACAGGGTAAGATTTGGATATTCTATACACTAACCTTAGCACTATACCTGTCTAAGCATTGTTTTCCTGATCTCTTCTCATCCAATTCTGGGCTTGACACCCAGGCAATTAGTTTAATTGAGTAAACCAATGGGGTGTACACATAACAGCTGAAAAACTTTGCAGAAGTGCAAGAGTAGCCCTGTAAGAAGTCAGAAGCATTGGGCAATAGAAATTACTGGAACCCCAGTCAGCATGATGTTAGTATGGTTAACTGACCAGTGTGTTGCCTGTGAGTGCTATGGCATAGAAAGTTTTATTTTATTTTATTTCTTAAAGTAAATCTAGACCGTCAGAGTGTGCCAGTGTTTGGGAAAATCAACTCTTCTAAGCCTCTGTCCGATGGATGGATATTTGTGGGTCTGCAGAGATATGATTAGGCATATGCATTTAGATGAGCTAGATGAGTACCTACAGGGCAGAAGAGCTTATAAAAAGATGCTAATTCCTATTGTAGGATGTGGCGGCTCTTCTGTACTCCCCCAGAGCAGTTTTGAGAACTCAAGATTGCCAGTTGGAAACCTCAGATAGCTCTCGTTTCAGGTGCCCTCAATGACAATTTTAGGAGAATGCTATTATAGGAAATGAGAGGGTAGACAAGCTTTGGTACTTTTTAAAGAAGCAGAGCTATATTTTAAATGAAAGAAATAAAAGGGGAGTTCCCCCTATGGTGCAGTGGATTAATGATCTGGCTTGTTTCTGTGGAGGCATGGGTTTGATCCCTGGTATGGCACAGTCGTTAAGGATCCGGCATTTCTGCAGCTGTGGCTCTGATTTGATCCCTGGCCCAAGACCTTCCATATGCTGAGGTGTGGCCAGGAAAAAAAAAAGAAAGAAAGAAAGAAAGAAAAGGTGTAAAAACTAAAGACATGATTGATTTGGATGCCAACCCTTCTCATTATCTCCAGTATAACAGCCAGAGCAGGTTGGCAGGGGGAGGGTGAAGGCAGCAACACTTTGATATAAATTTTAAAACCCCGGGAAACCAAGGGCAAAACACGAAATTCAGGGGACTGTCTTAGGTATTTTATGAATATTTTGTAAAGCTGTATCTTCAGCTTGTCTTGTGAGGAAATTATGGAAAAGCATAAATGAGATTTTGGCATTTTTATGAAGAGATGATTATTTCTTAGTCAAAGTTAGGGGGAAACTGAAAGAATTCCAAATTGTTCCGTCTGGATTCTGGAATGATACAATAATAGATGAAATTTAAACTCAGCATAAGAAAGGTAAGGCCGCAGAAGCTGAGATTTTCAGTAACTGTGTTTATGCATTGTGACAGCTTATAAATTAAAAACCTAGCAATTCTTAGGAAATATACCCAGCCATCACCAGGGACAATATAATAGAGGTGACTTCTCTATAAAAAGGGGAGTTTGGACCTGACACTATATTGAAAATAGAAGAGGAAGTAAATTTGAAAGTAGTATTTTTCTGATTATTTGCTACGTTTATAATTAAAAAACAAAAGCAAAAACATCAGAATCGCTATGAAATTTAAGTGGGCTGGGTAAGGGCTGGCCGGAGTGTAGGTGGTAAATTATATGGACTGTAGATTCAAATAAAAAATATTGCTTTTCAAATTCTTTGTATAATTAACTAATGTGGAATATTATTTAAAAGAGCCAAGATAGAAGAAAGTAAGCTGACGCAGATTAGGTTATTCAAGGGGGAAAAATATGAGAAAAGTCAAGATGAGTTAAATTAAAAAGTTAAAACAAGAAAAGTCCAAAGTAACTTATGAAATTTCTTACCTTAACGAATTTTTAGGAGGCCTTGAGACAATTCTAAACCTTAAAACCAAAACCCTGAGACATTTCAGTGTAGCCTGGAGGATTTTGGACAAGTCATTAAACTCGTTTGAGCCTCTATTTCCCTCTTTATATTGAAGGGTGAACAAATGGTTTATTTGATGTCTTCCAGCCTCAAACTAGTTTTCTTTTGTCTGAAATGATGTTTAATACTAACTAAGGCTGAAGAATTTCCTCACTCATCCTCTCAACTATTAACAAGTATTGCTATTGGGTCTATGTGTTAAATTTCTCCTCCTCGGAGTCATTATATTGATCTGCTTACCCCTGGCAGAGGAGAGCCCCTAACATGTTCATAGCAGTGAAAGCTGTGGACATTGGCCCATGATTTAGACATTTATTTTTTCTACTAAAAAAAAATTTTTTTTTTTGAATATGTAGAGGGAAAACTAAGGACATAGTGCCAGATAAACCTAGGGTTAAAACCTAACTATCAGTTCCCAGGTGATTGTAATAACAACGCTTTTCTTAACTAGAAAAATAGGGCTAATACCCATCTTGAAGAATGAGTGTTAACTGAGCGAGCACTTGCATCAATACATTTTAAGGTTTCTGTTCCTTTTTCTTCTTATTTATGATCCACTAGGGCCTAACTAGAAAAGAAAACCGATTTGATTATTTTTAGAGTCTTTAAAGAAATCACTGCTGGCTTCCAATAAAAATCTTTCAACAAAACGAAGTGAAAGAAGTCTCACAAATAATAAACATCAGCCACTCTGATAGGGTTTGAATACTAAGGGGATTTTAGGCAATAGGCATTAAATCAACATACACCTCCGGGATACTTCTGCAGAACATTATAACCGGTCATTTCTTCTCTTTTGTACAAGATTTCCAGAATGCCACGGGAAAATTAACTCTCATTTCAGTGTATTAGGTTTTGAAGACTGAATATAAAAGCAGCCAAGATCTTTCTCAGATCTGAGAGGCCTGTATCTAGATGCCTGGAGGGTCTGTCCGAAAGGTTTAAGCCCTCCAGAGGTCCCTTTTCCTGGAGCTCCCAGCTTCTCCCAGATGTGGGGATCTCTCTCCCTTTTTCACTTCTTCTGAGAGCCCACCCTCACCCCATTCAGCTGCTTCTCTTTTTACATCTTCGATTTCTCCCATCTGTGGTCAAAATAGGAAACGGAAGTATCTGCTGCTTGGTGTAGTGTTAGAAAGGTTTTTTTAAAATTAAGATTAAAAATGCACATTATATATAGACACATATATATATTCCTCCTGGGGTTCTTTATTTTGCAATGAGTCCCAACGTCCGTTCCCTAGTCTTTCCCTACCAAACTGTTATTCACTTGGGGGGGAGGGGGTTCGGGTCTGTAGGAGGGGGTCTGAGTCTCCTGCGGAAAGAAAGAACCCGGGGTGAAGCGGCTTGGGATCCCAGGAGGCGCGTGGAGTGCCGCTTTCCGCCCAGTGGGGGCACGCGGGAGAGGCGGCGGCCCCTGCCCAGCCCGGGAAGCCCGTCCGGGAGCCCGGCGGGCGCGGGCAGCGGCCGGAGGCGGCGGCGGCGGCGGCGGCGGCGGCGGCGGGGACGCGGCGCGGCTGCCGCAGGGGAGCGGCGGCGGCGGCGGCCGGCGCGAGGGGCGGGGCGCACTCCGCAACTTCTGCTGCTGCCTCTGGGGCGCTCTTGGCCGAGCCGCGCGGCTGCTGCGGACTGCGAGTTGCGGGCTGCGGGCTGCGGTGCGGCCAGCCGAGCTCGGCCCGCGCGTCCTGGGCGTCCGTCGAGAGCCGCAGGCGCCTCCCGCAGGGAGTCCCCGGGCGGCCGCGCTCCCGCCTCGTCCGCTGCGGCTGGGGCACCGGGACGTGCGGGACCGCGAGGCCGGGCCGGGGCGCCCCCCAGTGGCCGGCGCGGGCCCCATGGCTGGGCCGAGTGGAGCGGAACCGGCGAGGTGAAGCCCCCGGGCCGGCAGCCGGAGCGCTTGGCAGGGGCGCCGGCTCCATGGGCAGCTGCGCACAGCGGCATGATGATGGACGTTAACAGCAGCGGCCGCCCGGACCTCTACGGGCATCTCCGTTCTATCCTCTTGCCGGAGGTGGGGCGCGGGCTTCCCGACTTGAGCTCCGACGGCGCCGGCCCTGTCGCGGGCTCCTGGGCGCCGCACCTGCTGCACGGGGTCCCTGAGGTGACGGCCAGCCCCGTGCCCACCTGGGACGCGCCCCGGGACAATGCCTCGGGCTGCGGGGAGCAGATCAACTACGGCAGAGCCGAGAAAGTTGTGATCGGCTCCATCCTGACGCTCATCACGCTGCTGACGATCGCCGGCAACTGCCTGGTGGTGATTTCGGTCTGCTTCGTCAAGAAGCTCCGTCAGCCCTCCAACTACCTGATCGTGTCCCTGGCGCTGGCCGACCTCTCGGTGGCCGTGGCGGTCATGCCCTTCGTCAGCGTCACTGACCTTATTGGGGGCAAGTGGATCTTTGGCCACTTCTTCTGCAACGTCTTTATCGCCATGGACGTCATGTGCTGCACGGCCTCGATCATGACCCTGTGCGTGATCAGTATCGACAGGTAAGAGCCGGGCCGCCCCGTCCCGGGGTCCGGCTGGGGATGTGCCGGCAGTTTAGCATCGCGCACTCGCCTTTCCTAGTCGGATAAACTAGACTTCACGGCTGTATGTAGGACTGCGCTTAGTACATTAACCCCCACACATCAACCCTACACCAACCAAACAACTTCAGTTACAGCATAGCCTATATACACTTTTAAAAGAAGAGCTTGAAATGTTCTGGTTTACTGTAGTGAGAATTTTAAGACCAAAGTTAAGAGTATTTTAAACATTAGCAGTTCCACCAGGGGGTCCCTTGGCTTGGTTTTCAGAAGGAAGGGATTTGATTCTCTCTGCACTTGACAAGCCCTTGCTGTGAGCCTGAAAGAATCAATTCTTACTTTAAGCAGTCAGTGGGAGAAAAGCCACCTTGCTTCCCTGATTGTAAGAGCTACTCCCCAGGCCAATAAAAAGACCTAGAATGGCCCCCAAATCTGGGGTCTACATGTCTGAACGTTGCGCCTTTGTGATTACTGATTTTGAATTACATTCTTTTGGAAGTCTGGTTTTAGTGTCTGGCAATGCTGTCTGTATCCTACAGGCTTACTGGAGCCCTACTTTCTGTCTGAATGGTTGGTCTAGCATTTCATCATATCTCTCGGGGATCTTCTCTTGAGAACTCCCCCACTGGAGTAATTGAAACAGAGGCTGACCATCTGTCAGGGATTCTGTGGAAAAAAATTCCTGTCTTGGGTGTCAGATTGGAATAAGGAATCTACAGGGTTTCTTCGGACTCTAGGATTACAAGATGCTGCAATGGGTCTAATCTTTGGTCCTAGAAGCATCGTGTAATTGACAATGTGAAGTATAGTCCTGATGTTATGTGGCAACAAAACAACTCTGCTTCTCTTGAAGCTGAAGTATTGAGTCTTAATATTCACAGTCGGAATTCTGGTAGTGTTTTAACACCAGCACCAGACTGGTATCCTGTTGTGTTTAATGATACGGAGAAACAGTTGTTTATTTTCTTTATTTTCTTAGGGGACCTACAGAACCTTTGAATGTGTAGGCCTCATAGCATAGGAGAAGTAATTGATGCTTCCACACTTAAAATGACAGTGTCTCAAAGGATGGTCTAGCACAAAACTGAGATTTCCCTCTTTTTCCTCCTTGTAAACACTGCTATTTTGTGTGTGTATGTGTATTTTTTTAAAAAAATATTTAACATGTTATGCTCTTTTACTGCTTGGCTAGAATTTATAGTAGCTGAAGGAGGGGGATATTTTCAGGAAAAAATACATTGTATTCACATTAAAGGTCTAGATTATTTCAACAGTTGATCTTGTCATTTTGTGTATTATGTTAGGAGCTTCTGACAGCAAACAAGGAATTGACTTTTAAGAGTAAAGCATGAAGTGCATATATGAGAATATTAGCTCCAAACTTGACAGCTGAAGTTCTGAATTACTGTAGTTAAGAATGACCAAAAATATGCATTTACAGTCTGGCTGTGGAAACAGGAACCAGGAGAGTGCACTCAAAATACGTAGTTAAGTATATACTTGAATTATAAGCGTAAAAATCCAACTGTTCATCCAACCAAAACGGTGCTTCTTGCATGAATGGTGTCCTTTTAAATGGAAGTTAGTGTAATAAAACAAAGAACAATTTATGCTGCAAGGAATGCATTTATATTTTTTTTCACTTCACAATTGATAAATAATAAATAGAAAGCACAAGGTGCTTATTTGTGCCAGTTTGTCTCCTAAGACAACCAGGGTTGGCTGGGACCATCCTGAGATTCCTGTACACGAGCTAAAGGCTTTCTTTACTCATTATGCACGTGCAACTTATCATTCACAGGAGCATCTCAAATACAGAAAAGAGGTTATTCCTTCTTGGCAAGAGCTTCTAATTTCATCATCAACTATATTCTTATGATTGTCACACACTCGTTAATATAAAGATAGAGATTCTATCTCTTAGGTTTTGTTGTTGTTGTTTTTTTTTAATGGGAACTGCCCCATTGGTGAATTTTGATTAACAGTTATTTTAGAAGATGAACATGTCATTTCTTTAGATAAAATGAAGGATTTCTAGCATTGGAAGACACAGCTTGATTTTCTTCCAAGAACACACAGAGCTAAAAATGAGAAAAAGGAAAATGTATTTTATATCAATTGATTGATAAGGTGCATGATTTCTGAAAAAAAAAAACTGCTTTTTCTTCAGCTCCAATGTAGAATATGGCCAATGTTATAAAAATAAGCTAAGAAAATGTGAAAAAACTGTCATCTTCATTCATTCATTTATCTAGTCTCTCTTGAGTATCTAATATGCATTATGCTCTGCTTTGTGCCATAGACAAAGAGAAATAATAATACTCCAGCTTTTGAGCTCATGCCATATTGGAAGAATTTGGTTATCTGCTGGGCATGTAACCTGTCCAAAATGGAACCTTTGCTTTTTCTTAACCTCTTCTCACCATGCTGGGATGCTTTCCCAGACTTTTCCAATGTAACTTCATACCTTTCCTCTTCAAGGGCTTCCACACTATCTCCACCCTTTATAGATAATGTCTCAGGATCATTGAAAAGTAGCAGCCATTGGATGGAAATCTCTTTTGTCTTTTCACCACCAAATAACCCCCCCACCATGGGTTCCCTTTTTATTTCCTTCCAGTTAAGAACCAAGAAGGCATCATGTCCCAGCAAAGACCAAACCACCTGTCCTTCACATCCTTTCCCCACTCACCTTCTGGAGGACTTGGTTTCTCCCTTGGTCTCACGTCTCTTCCTTGTCTTCCGTGTTTCCTCTCAACAGGGTCAAGTTCAAACTTCCATTTTTAAGAATTCCTTCTTTAAAAAAAAAAAAATTCCTTCTTTGGCCTCGTTCCTCTGCCCAGGGACTGCTCCACTTCACAGTTAAGCTGCTCAAAGAACTGTGACCACAACCTGTTATGTTTCCTTACTCCTCAGAGAGATGAGTTTGGCCCTCACCAGGTCTGCTGTGATAATTTACCTGGCCTTCTTGGTTTCACTTTTGTTCACTCCTGTGGAGAGGCTAGAATGATCTATTTTTTAAAAAATTGTTTTCAGTGAAATAACATTTATCAGTGAATGCACAGATATTAAACAAACATTTTGATATGTTTTGATAAGTGTATATACCCAGGTAACCAACATTCCAAATAAGATATAAAATATTTTCATGATCCCGGAAGGTTCCCTGGTACCCCTTTTAGAATGATCTTTTAAAAATAGAAGTCAAATAATCTCTTATATACAGTTTAAAATATGCAAAACAGTTCTATTTCTTGCTTAGGTGAATTGAATCAAGGAGTAAAAGTATAAAATAGTGCAGAGACATGCAGAGCACCAAATTCATGAGAGTAGTTATCTCTTGTGAGGAAGGTAGAGGTGTAATCAGTGAGTAACACATGACATATACATTAATGGTATTGGTCATGCTTTGTTTCTTAATCTTGGTTCTTGAGAAGACTTATCCGTTTGCATAAATTTCTGTGTATCTGAAATATCTATCTATCTATCTATATTTTTTAGGGTTGCACCCACCACATATGGACGTTTCCCAGGCTAGGGATCTAATCGGAGCTGCAGCTGCCAGGCTACGCCACAGTCACAGCAACACAGCACCTGAGCTGCATCTGCGACCTACGCCACAGCTCCTGGTAATGCCGGATCCTTAACCCACTGAGCAAGGCCGGGGATTGAACCCACATCATGAATACTGCTCGGGTTCGTTACCCCTGAGGCATGACAGGAACTCCTGAAATAGATCTTTAAAACTTTTTGGGGGGAACTATGTGCAGAAAAGTGAACAATCCTAAATGCAGAGCTTGATGCATTCCCACAAGCTGAACCTATGGATGTGATCTTCAGAAATTGAACATTACCAGTCTCCCAGAGGTCCCTTCTTGCTCCTTCCCAGTTTCTTTTACTCCCGAAGATCGACATTGTACTGTTAGCATCATAAATTCGTTTTTCTTGGTCAGAGCCTCATAAAATGGAATAATATGTGCTCTTAAATCTGGCTCCTTTTGCTCTGTATGATGTCTGTGTAACTCATCCATAGTTTTTAGCCTGTCAATATTTATTTATTTATTTTTGGCTGAGTAGTATTCTATTTAGTTTGGTTATCAAGTCACCTTATTTGGGCACTGGAATCGTTTCCAAGTTTCTGTATATCACTAGCAGTGCTTCTGTAAATATTTATTTATGTATAAGTCATTTTGTGTACATATTTTCATTTTTGGGGGTAAATATAATACTGGATAGTAGGGTACTATATTGCATTTTCATTCTTTATACCTCCCCATCTTTTGTGATACTGTCATGCATTGTAATCTACATATTTTAAAAACCTATTTGATATTTTTATTGTTATTGTAAACAATCAGTATTCATTCTTATGTACCCACATGTTTACTTTTTCCATTGATCTTTATTTTTTCCTACATTACCATGCTCTCATCTGAGATTATTTTCTTGTGTCTAGTAGACTTTCATTAGCATTTTTTAAAGTGAGACAGTTCTCTCAGTGTTTACTTACCTGAAATGTCTTAATTTTACTGTCATTTTGAATCATACGTTTCTCTAAGTATGGAATTCTATGTTTGAGGTTATTTTCAGCACCATAAAACTTTATTCCATTGTCTTCAGGCTTACATCATTTCTGTTGAAAAATCTGTCATTATCCAACATTATTATTACTTCTTCGAAGATAATCTATCTTTTTTCCTCAGGTTGCTTTTTGAATTTTTCTCTTTGTCGTTTTTTTTTTTGTCTTTTTTGTCTTTTTGCTATTTCTTTGGGCCACTCCCTCGGCATATGGAGGTTCCCAGGCTAGGGGTCGAATCGGAGCTGTAGCTGCCAGCCTACACCAGAGCCACAGCAATGCCAGATCCGAGCCGCGTCTGCGACCTACACCACAGCTCATGGCAACACCGGATCGTTAACCCACTGAGGAAGGGCAGGGACCGAACCCGCAACCTCATGGTTCCTAGTCGGATTCGTTCACCACTACGCCATGACGGGAACTCCTGTCATTGGTTTTTATCCATTTTTCTATGATGTCCGTAGGTCTGGCATTTTAACTTGATTTTTGTTGTTTATTTATTGTCAGTGCTGCTGAAGTTCTTAGTAACTTTTGCATTTGTATGTCGATGTCTTTAATCAGTTTGCTGTTACCTCTTTAAATATTTTTACTATCCCATTCTTTTTCTCTTCTTCCATATCTTCAAAGTTAACATAATTTAGACCTTTTTATTTTATCGCATTGGAAAGCTTAAAAGTGTTTAACCCTCTGAAATGGCAACAATTGAAATGTCTGATAAATACCCAATATTGGCAAGGATGTAGAGCAGAGGGAACTTTCACACATTACTAGTAGGACTATGAATTGGTGAACCGCTTTGAAAATATTTGGCATTATCAGTTAGTGCTGATGATACACTCTACCCTGTGGTTCTGGGATTCTGTTATTTTACCACCAGATGTATATCAGAAAGACTGGTAACATCAAAATTCTCATGCAAGAATGTTGATAATATTCACAAATTTGAAATCCCCAAACTTGAAATAATACATAAGTGTATCAATAGTAGGATGGATACATCATTTGTGGTCCATTCACATAATAGAATACAATTCAGTAGTGGTTATAAAACATGAGCATGCATCAGAATTATCTGGAGGGCTTATTAAAACACAGATTACAGGGTCCCACTCCAAGAGTTTTTCATTTAGTAAGTCTTGGGTGGAGCCCAATGATCTGCATTTCCAACAAATTCTCAAATGATTCTGATGCTCCAGGTTTTGGGGCTTTACTTAGAAAATTATTACTATTCAGCAATGAAAATTGCTATAGTAAAATGAATCTCAGAAAATGATTTAAACAGTTTTTATTAGAAAAATTTTGAAATATATTTAAGAGCTAAGAGTCTAGTATAAAGAGCCTTAATCTGTCCATCGTCTGGCTTCAATCCACTAGGACTGATTTATGGCCAAGATATTTAACGTATACTTTGCAACTCCTCCTTCCTCACAGTGTTTTAATTAAAATTTCAGCCATTGTGTCATTTCATCCATACATAATTTGTGACCACAAACGTAACACTGAGCAGAAGAAGCAGTGTTGAAAAGAACACATGTAATATGATTCCATTCATGTAAAAATAGGAACAAGTAATGTTGTTCAGAGACATACATAAGTGGAAATATACAGAAAAGGAGGGAATATATATATATATTCTCATATATATATCATGAGAACATATAGCATGAGAACAAGGATAGTGATTACTTTATCCACATAAAAGGAGGGGAACTGTGATCAGACTTATGCTTCTGAGGTGGTGTAATGTTTTATCTCTTGCCTGTAGTAGTAGTTGTTACATGAGAGTTCACTTTAAAATTTACTATTAAAATATCCTTGTGTATTTTAGGTACTTTCCTATATATGTACTTTGTTTTATTTTAAAGTGGCAAAAGTATTTTTTTGATGACATTTTGTGAAGTATAAATGGGTTTAAATTGGATGTGTGATTAATCTGAGCAGATGCAGTTATTGTGTTAATGCCATCAGCAACCATTAGTTTTTAGCTTCCTGTGTGAGGGCAGGGGTCATCTTTGGTTTGTCTGTGGTTATAGGAACTCATCTGGCTTATTTGCAAGAGCTGTAATCTTTAGTTCCACCAGCATCTGGCTGAAGCTTTGCTTCCTCTCCAGGTACTATGACTCATTCTCTTCGATGATCTGAGTTTTGCTCTTGGCTTTAATTCTGCTGTGATCAGCAGTGCGGGGTGTATTCTGGCTTCTCTGGATCCCTCCCTTTTTTTTTTTGAAGGAATTCATCCTTGCTCATTTCTAAAATTAATTTTCAGTTTGTGTATACACTGTAAGAGTTGATAGTATCCGCTTCATTTTTGTCTTTTTCTCCATCTTGTCGCCTGGACTGTGAGTATAGTGGCTAGAGTCTGGCCTTTGTCTGGGTCAAGACAGACATCCAGGGCCACACTTAGGAAGGAGGAGCGGTGCTGGGAGGGGAGCCTGCATCCTGGAAGTCTGTGGAGTCCACAGGATTGAGCAACCCTGACTTCTTACTAACGGATGAATGAACAGATATCTTTGTGCTATCTGTCACAACTGCTAAACCTAAGTGCCAGTTTCCCATCCCGCTTAATCCACATTCCCACTGATGCCTACATGCACTTCCTAAAACATGACTATGTCATTCTCCTTTAGGAATAACAACCACCAATTTTGAGGGCCTTTTGTGCTACATAAATTCCTAGAGACTTTATACATAATGTCTCATTTAATCTTCATAACACCCTTGTAAAGGTATGTATGTATGTATGTGTGTATTTATGTATGTATATACTTATTTATTTATTGGCCATGTCTATGGCATGTGGAATTTCCCAGGCCAGGGATTGAACCTGCACTACAGCAGCAACTCGAGCTGCTGCAGTGACAACAGCAGGTACTTAATCCACTGAGCCACAAGGGAACTCCTATAAGGGTATTTATTGGGACCTGTGTTGTTATTTAGGTCTCTTGGCCAAGGGTATACAAGACAGAGTATGAACTTTTTTTTTTTTTGCTTTTTAGGGCTGCACCTACAGTATATGGAATTCCCAGGCTCGGGGTCAAATCGAGCTACAGCTACCAGCCTATGCCACAGCCACAGCCATGCCAGATCCAAGCTGCATCTGAAACCTACACCACAGCTCACAGCAACTCCAGATCCTCAACCCAATGAGCGAGGCCAGGGATCGAACCCACATCCTCATGGATTCTAATCAGGTTTGTTACCACTGAGCCATGATGGGAACTTCTCCACTTTAGACTCTTTGATGGGTTAATGAGTTCCCCTCCTTTTGGGGTAAGAGCCTAAATTTTTAATAGCATTTAAAAGCTTTTGTAATCTGACTTCTGCCTATTCCACTAGATCAGGGGTTGGCAAATGTGTTCTGTAAAGGGCTAGATAGTAAATATTTTAGGCTTGTGTGCCATATGGTCTCTGATACAACTACTCTGACACTGTAGTGTGAAGGCAGCTGTAGACAATATGTAAATGTATGGGCCTGGCTGTGGTCCAATAAAACTTTATTTATGGATGCTGCAGTTTGAATTTCATGTAATTTTCACATTCATTAAATATTATTCTTTTTGATTTTTTTCAACTTTTTAAAAATGTGAAAACAATTCCTAGCTTGCCTGGTGGGGATGGGACGATACAAAAACAGGCAGGAACCAGATTTAACCCTGCTGGAGTTTGCTACCGCTGCCCAAGTTTTGGTTTAATTCAATTAAATCCTCTATCTTGTAGATCATCCTTCTTCCTCCTGCTGCCCCACCCCCCATATTCTGGCAACTCTGAACTTCTTTCAGTTCCTTGACATTTGACATTTTGATATTCAGAGACTTCATGAGTCTTTTTATTGCCCCCCTCTGCCCCCCCGCCCCCCAATACACACACACTCTTTTCTGCCTGTTGGACTGGTTAATTTGTCACTCTTCAGACCGGTCCTTGACTAGATGTTATTGTCTCATGGAAGCATTTCGAGAATCCTTAACCTATCTTAGTCTTACAGCTCCCTGTGTTTTTTCCTTCCCTGTGCTCACCTCAATTTGTAATTAACAGGTTGTGAAATTAACTATAATGAATTCATGGTTTGTGGGATCATCCGTACCGTTTGCATGGCGAGACCAGGGTCTGACTTGTTGGAGCTTGCATCCCTGGCCAACCACCACCCCCAGTACTCAGCACATAATAGGTGTTCAGTTAATCTGTGTAGGTTGACCAAGGGAAGAAGGAAGGGAGAGAGGGAAGATGGGTGCCTCTGATTCCCAAATGTCTGGCTTTGCCTTCTTATTATCCAGCTTCTTTTGAAATATTCCTCTTGGTGACAGCACAGAAGTGCCTTTGGGAAACCAAATTAGGGTCAGGAGACTGAGGAAATAGAATCAGCCTGGAGGCAGTGGGACAGGCCCAAGGGATTGCCCCATCAAGGCATAGGAGGCTGTGAGTCACTTACTGCTCTCCACGTATATGCAGAACACTGACGTAAACAAACCCTAATGATGCCAAATATTTAGCAGCTTAGAGGCAGGAATCAGCTCTTTAGTATCATCATTTCTGTGTCATGAAGCAGGGTGATAAGGCAGGCAAAATTAAATGAAAATCCCAGAGATTTCTTTCAATGAATAAAACATATTTTGACCAAGCTTGTACATCCCAGAAGGAAAGCCATGAAGGTGATACCCAAGAAAGGGAGCATGGGTAGCTCACAGTTGAAATACTGTTTATTGAGAGCATACTCTGTGCTGGGCCTAGTGCCAAAGGCCAAGCCCAAGAGCAAAAAGAAGAGAGCAGTGAATCTCATTTGGCTGGGGAAGGCCCGACTCCAGCTTTTTTGAGGCTCAGAGGGGTCTTGGCTTTGTGAATACCAACCATGTAAAGTGATAGTGTTTTCTCCCACCTTTCAGAGAGGCCAATGATGATGATGATAGCATAATAATAACTTACTGTTATATTAGTGAAGTCCGTGGTCTCTTATCTGATATCCTTGGGGCCAGATGTATCTTAGGGCAGTTTTCTCTTGTGTTGATCCAAGGCATCCCCACTCTAGTCCATGCGTTAGCTTTTGGGTTGTGGTTAAGATGAGGTCACTGTGGAATATTAAGTTCCTCTTCTTCATGGCTTTAAGTAGGAATCTGAGCAGAAGGCCTTATCAGAGAGGCCAGGGGTTACGTGTGTGTGTGTGTGTGTGTGTGTGTGTGTGCACACGCGCGTGTATATGTATGTGTGTGTATGCACACGTTTGTGTGTGTGTGTGTGTGAGAGAGAGAGAGAGGGGAGAGAGGGTTAGGAGGGGGGTATGGATGGAGAGAGAGGGGAGATGAGAAGGAGGGAGAGGATGCAGGGTGAGCAGGCTAGAGGAGATGGTGTGGGTGAGAGTTATTTACTAAGCAAACCCTTGTTGTTTGCCTACTAGGTATTTAAGTACTGTGAGGATACAAAGGTGAATAAAGACACAGCCTCATCCCCAAGAGGTTATCTAGTTGAGCATAAATTAAGACTACTTTATTCATGTCCCAAAAAATCCAGATCTTTAAGAAGTCAGGTTGTCCATATTGCTCTGCAGTCAATCCCTGTGTGATATGACCTTTATTGAAGGAGTTTATAAGTCACTTAGCTTCTGGTTGCAAACAATTGAGTTGTTTGAGTGCTTCCATCAATAACCACCACCTCACTCCCCTGCCTCCTGTACTCTGAAGTCTGTTTTTGAGCAGTCTTTCTGTGCCAAAAGGATTCCTGTTAAGCGCTGTTGCAAAATGAGGGCTGCTAGGTCAGACCCAAGTGCTCAGCTTCTGTTGTTGCACGTTGAAGCGCAGGACTCCAGCCTCTGGCGGCAGAGCAGCTGTGGGCCTTTGGGGGAGCAGCTCCACTGCATCTATTTGGGGAGCTTTATTTTTGCCCATTTAGCTGGTTTGTATTCTCACTTTCATCCTGGCCTCTGTTCTGATTCAAATTCTATATTTCTGGGCATTCTGCTACTATTTCCCACTCTTTCAAAGAGAGGCAGCTGGATAGCTTTCTTCCTTCCAAATGGTTCTTTCATCTGGAACATCAGGCAGAACCATCCACCTAACGGGGACTATCAATATTTATAGTCAAACACAGGGAGACTTAAGTGGCATGCTTCAATCCATCTATAATCAATCTGGCCCAGCTGCCCGAATATTTCAGAATTTTATTTTGGGGAATTGTATATGTTTGGTTTGAAAAGGTCTGATATTCTCAAGAGAAGTCTTTGCAAATTCTTCCATTTTGATAAATAGATTGTCTCATGGTTTCACTTGATAGTTTTCTGAATACTGCAGGCTCCTACCACTCTGCCTTCCTCTCTGAGTCACAAAGGTGATAGTCCTTTACTAGCAGTTTAACATCTAAAAATTGCCTTTTCGTATAATGGGAGTCATCTTTTCATTTCCATACCTCTTGATTATTTAATCTTCATTGGTTATTATTTTATATCCTAAACAAAGCAAATGAGGCCTTTGCTCTCTTGATTCTTATGTTCTAGTAAGAATAAACAGGCAAGAAATAGATAAATTAAAAAAAACCCACACGGACACTGATTCATTAGTATTAAGTGCCACATGAGAATTAAAAGAGCGTGATGTATTAGAATGGGTGATAATGGAGGGCCTTCCTGAGGAGGTCACGGAAGTGATGTAAACCACGTGATGGAGCTGGCTATGTAGGAGGAACATTCAAGGCAAAGGCAGCAGCAGGTACAAAGGCCCTGGGCCACTGTGATTGGAGTAGAGAGATCAAAGTGAAGCCTGGAAAGAGAGACGAGTAGAGCAGTGGTCCCAAATCGTGTTGGGATTTGGGACAGATGCAGACTTTGGATTTTATTCTAAATGCAGTGGAGCACTGGAGAGTTTGGAGTCTCAGGTGTCACAATCTGATTTATAATTTTAATAGTTCCCTCTGGTTACTTTGTGGAGGATGAAATGGAGAGGAGTGAGAGTGAAAGCTTGGAGACCAGTGGAAGGCTTCTGCAGTCATTGAAGTAAAAGATGAGAGAATAGAAGATAGAGAAAATTG
This sequence comes from Sus scrofa, assembly GCF_054392235.1. Classification (NCBI taxonomy): domain Eukaryota; kingdom Metazoa; phylum Chordata; class Mammalia; order Artiodactyla; family Suidae; genus Sus; species Sus scrofa. The sequence goes on along the minus strand of NC_139396.1, from coordinate 124,741,205 downwards.
AAGAGAGTTAGGAGGCACCTTGGCGGGACTAACTGATGGGTTGGATGTGGGGAGTGAGAGATGTGGGGAGAGAAGAAGAAAGGATGACCTTGTGCTTTTGGCTCAAGCCAATCAATCAAGATGGTGATGCTGTTGACCAAATAAGAGTGTAGCAGAACCAGTGGTAAAAATCAAGAGTTCTGTTTTGGATTGTAAGTTTGATATCAATAGACATTTGGATATAAGAGACTAGGATTCCAAAGAGAAGTCAGGACCAGAGTACAAATTTGGTGTCATTGGAAATTACATAGATATATAAAATTTTATTTATTTTATGAATTTATTTATTTTAGGACTACACCTGCAGCACATGGAAGTTCCTGGGCCAGGAGTCTAATCGGAGCTGCAGAAAGGGCCAGAGTCACAGCCACAACAATGTGGGATCTGAGCTGCATCTGAGACCTATGCTACAGCTTGTGGCAGTGCTGGATTCTTAACCCACTGAGCAAGGCCAGGGATTGAACACACATCCTCATAGAGACAACATTGTGTCCTTAGCCTGCTGAGCCACAATAGGAACTCCAGAATGATATTTAAAGTCATAGGATAGGAGAGAAGGGGTCTGGCTACCAATCCGTAGGGAGATTAAAAATATTTAGAGGCCAAGAGAAGCGGAGGAACTAGCAAAGTTTAGAAAGGGATGGTCAGTGAAATATGAGGAACTCCTAGAGACTGCTGTCACAGAAATTAAGGGAAACATGTTTTGAAAAAGATAGACTATCAGCTGTGTCTAATGCTGTTGTAAGGTAAGACCAGTAAAATGGCCATTCAATTGGGTGACTTTGAAGTCACTGGTGATCTTAAGAAGAACACTTTCAGTGAAAACAGTGGAGCGGAGCCTACGTGGTATAAGGTGGAGGCAGATTGAGAGGAAAGAAACAGAGGCGATGACTAGAAACGGCTCTTTCAAGAAGTTTAGCTACTTACCAGGGAACCAGGAAATCTACATTCCAGCCCTGTATCTACTGCATTTTACCCTAATGATAATTATTTATGTATGTGTCTTAAATTCCATTAGAATTGGCAAGAACTTTGATTTTGTTTTTCCTACCACTTGATAGGGTTCTTGGCACACAGTAGATGCTTAATCTTATTATTTAAATGAATAGATCAGTGGATTAATGGCTATCCTGCTAGAGCAGAAACATTTGAGGCTCAACAACATGTCTAATTCATTTTCTAAAGGCTCACGTACACTAATGGGAATGCAAAAATATTCCTGAATGAATAAATGAGTCTACGAAGCTTGGGGGGTGAATACAGGAGGAGAACTTGGGTTAGGAAAGGTCAGAGGTGGAGGCTATTTAGACCAAGATTCCCATAGGATTGGGGAAGGGCACAGAGAGCTCTGTTGAGACAGAAGCCCGGGAATAGGATACAGACTGTGATTGGGTTTCTGTGACTCTTAACGATGACCTTATGTAAGTCACTATATCTTACTTTACTCTTTTCTTCTCTTCCTTCGTTCCTTTCTTTTTATGTCCATATGTGCGACATATGGAGGTTCCCAGGGTAGGGGTCGAATCAGAGCTGCAGCTGCTATCCTATGCCCCAGACACAGCAATGCAGGACCTACACCACAGCTCATGGCAATGCTGGATCCTTAACCCACTGAGTGAGGCCAGGGATTGAACCTACATCCTCACAGATACTAGTCTGGTTTGTTACCACTGAGCCACAACAGGAACCCCATCTTTTTTTTTTTTTTAACTATACCTTATTTCTAAACCTCATTCTTCATATGTGGTAGAAATATCTCCATGGAGTTAATATGAGGAAGAAATGAGGTTATATAGATAAGGAGTTTAGCCAAGGGCCTGACTCATGTAAAACACCCACAGATTGAGAATATTATTATTATAATTATTAATCGCTGTGCCAGGGACTTGAATTCTTTCAGCCAGTCATGGTAGCTCTCTGGGAAAGTTGTTGGAATAGGAAGGCTCACTGATGCTCTTTCTGACTCTCTTTTTCTTCTTTCATCTTAAAAGGAAAAAGCAAATCAAGTTTGCTTTTAGGGAATGTCTATATGGGGTCTTGATGAGGCTTCAGGGAAGGCCAGCCTGCTCCCCAACCACTCTACCTGTCCACTGATGCCAGAAAGTTTATTCCATGATTTAGTTCAGATGCTGCTTGAGGCGAGTCTGGAACAATCATTCATGCTGAGGCATGCCCAGTGGGTCCGTCAGGATAGATAATCGGTACCTTATATCATGTTTTAGGTAATGGGGAGGGGAGGGTTTATGGTGCATCATTACCCCCCCCCCCGCCAGACACCATCTAGCTGTCTCCTATTCTTGCCCTTTTCTAGGTACTTCCTGTGACACACAGGACATAAAGGGGCTGCTTCTGTTTCCCCGAATACACCGTGTCCTCCTTTGCTTCTGTGTCCCTGTATGTTCTGTTTCTGCTGCCTGGAATGCACTCCTTTCCTGTCTATTTCAGGCATTCTTCACGACGCAGCTAATGTGTCATGGTCTCTAGAACGCTGTTCCTGACACCTTGGTCTGGGTTAGGTGTCCCACCAGCTCTCCCTTACAACTCCGAGCTTCTTTCTCTATTATCATCATGCCGAAATGTAATTGTTTATATTTCTCTGTCCCCTACACACCAAATGCTGAGGTTCATGGCTACAGGGACATCTTACTCATCTCTGTTTGCTCCCAGCTTCTGTTGGTATGTGGAAGGTCTCCATAAATATTTGCTGGATAAGTGAATGAATGAATGAGTGAATGAACAAATGAATGAAGGAAGATAGTAGCATTAAACTTTTTTGGGGGGAGGACTTTTTTAGGGCCACACCTGTGGCAGATAGAAGTTCTCAGGCTAGGTGTTGAATCAGAGCTGTAGCTGCTAGCCTATACCACAGCCTCAGCAACGTGGGATCTGGGCTGCATCTGTGACCTACACAGCAGCTCATGGCAACAACAGAGCCTTAACCCACTTAGCAAGGCCAGGGATCGAACCCATGTCCTCATGGATTCTAGTTGGTTTTGTTACCACTGAGCCACAGTGGGAACTTCCAGCATTTGACTATTTAATTGTCTCGAGCATGAAACAAATAGGGAACATGAAAGAGGGACATAGAAACCACATCATTTATGACCCAGTTCTGCTTTGATGGGTCTTGTCTCTTTATTCTCTTGAGTAGGGAACCTCATCATAGCTGCCAGGAACATTTTTTCTATGTTTTTGAAGGCATAGTTATGCTTGTCATGATTTATGAAAATTCTGTGAATTTTTTTTTGTTTTTTTGTCTTTTTTCCTTTTTTAGGGCCTCACCCACAGCATATGGAGTTTCCCAGGCTAGGGGTCTAATTGGAGCTGTTGTTGCCGGCCTACTCCAGAAGCACAGCAATGCCAGATCTGAGCCCCATCTGCAACCTACACCACAGCTCATGGCAACCCTGGATCCTTAGCCCACTGAGCAAGGCCAGGGATAGAACCTGCAACCTCATGGTTCCTGGTCAGATTCGTTTCTGCTGCACCATGACGGGAACTCCAAAAATGCTGTGAATTTTGTTTCCAGGATGTTCTGTCATTAGGGGCTCTCTGTAAAGGGTGGTCAGTGTAATGGGGTTTTTACTTATGAAACATATTATGTGAACCTCTTCAGCAGCTTTATTGTGTTAGCCTCCAAGTCTCAGGGGCAAGACTAGACAATGGAAACAGTATGATGAACTCCATTACAGCCACAAGTATTACAAATATAGTTGCACAAAATGGGAAGTCTTGTGATGAAATCTAACTTTGCCCCCAGAACCTCTCGTTTCTCCATCTTTGCTGAGTCAGAGGCATTTTCCCACTTCCACACTGGTTCTTGTTTTGATTGTTTTCCCAGGGTATAACTCTTACCCTGGTAAATTCCTTGGAGACTGTTATATTCCCCTCAAATATCACTTGTGTGTCGCCTTGTAATAAATTATAAAAATAGCCTCCAATTCTTCCCATTCCTATATGCCTTTCAAGTATGACTTTACAGCTCTTTCCACATTGACACTCAGCTTGGCCTTATAACCCACTTTGGCTGCTGGGACTTTGGCAAACATGATGCAGGCAGAGACCTGGAATTTACCTTTTTTTGCTGCTTCAGGGAACCCCGTGACTGCTCCAATGGGAAGAAGCCCAGACTAAGACATATGGCTTAGTCCTCCAGTTTTCCTGGCTGCCAGTTACCAATAAGGTGAAAGAGGCCAAAACAAACGCCTCAGACACCAGCAGAGTCTATTCCCTGACCCCCAGCATGAGAAAACCCACTTGAGATGAACTGAACTTGCCTAACCCAGGACACTGCCCTGCTGACCCACCAAATAGCAGGCTGAATAAATGGCTGTGTTTAAACAGCAAGGTTTTAGATTAGTTTGTTATACAGCAAAAGCTAACCAATGGCAAGCCTTTACTGCTTTGACCCTCCTCTCCCCTGAATTTACATTCCCATATTGATTTGTGTTTCGGCACAATGTCCATCATGTTCTCTGGATGGCCGTTTATGAATCTTCCTCCCCAGTAGACTTGGATACTCCAAAAGCAGAAGCAGTCTCAGTAGGACTAACAGGATTTGCTTGCCTAAGCCATATCCCAATGCCAGGGACAAAGAACACACTCTGGAAGCTTGGATGGATCAGATAGGTGTATGTGGCTCAATGGCAGTGCCTTTGAATCTTGGCTTCTGTGTCACCAGTCACCTCTCTACTTATGTCTTCCCCACTCCCCAGCTGAGTATTCAAAACCTGATGTTTGCTCTACTCTTAAAATTATGTATTTTCACATTCTCTCTTACAGTATGGGGGTCTTTTGCCCATTCTTATATCTTTGTGTCTCCCCCCCCAAGTTTTTTGAAAATAGAAGTGCATAGTCATGAAAGACATTGGCCAAAATAAAGCCTTTTGATGAAATCCAAGTTTCCTTTTTCTAAGTTATATTTTTCAAATAGATTTATGTGATGATTGATTTATATTTTCTTTGGATTTGGTTTTATTTTCAATGTGTAAGGTTTATATTTTCAAAATGAACATTTTTTTCCACTGAAAGCTATTAATTTCATTTTGCCTAAGGTGCTATCTCTTCAAACAAATTCATTTAACATGTAACTTCAATAAAAATCTGATTGTAATTGCCAATCTGTAATTGGCATTTTGGGAACCCTAGAAAGTTGTGTGAGGGAATCCTTCAGAGTAAGAATGAAGAAAAAGGAAGGTGACTCAGTTAACCATCATAAACAACTCCCCAATAATTTTTTTGTTTGATAAGTGCACAGTGAAGGATTAAATCTGATCTTGTATCAGTTAGACCTGCTGATCTTTTTATTGGATCTTCCCAACAGCCCCATGCGGTAGGTTCTCTTATTTCCCATTTTACATTTGAGGAGAAACTTAGAGAGTTTAATCAGGTTATCCAGAGTCAGAACCTGGAATCAGACTTGAGTGTATCTGATTTCAGAGCCAGTGTCTTAACTCTCATGCTTCACAGAGAAGTGAATGGAAAATACAGTCCATTCCTTGTAGATCATGTGTCTTCTTTTAAAGATGAAAATCAAATAACATATCTAGACCTGGAAGGCTCTACCTATGAGCTTGATCTCAGCACCTTGAAATACTCTGCACAGTGATAGGATAGGGGCTGACCTTGGTGTGCAAGTTGGTCTACATCCATTCCTAATTGCCAAGAAGTTCCATGTTTGGTGTGTCAGGGGTCACCTAAGGTCAAGTGGTTCCCCCCCAAGTACCAGACAAACAGAATCGGTGAGCATTAAAACTGGGAGGGGTTGCACTTGTTCCCATCTCCAGGTCTACTCTCTACCCTTCTCCAGTCTGTTCTCTTTCCTGGACACTGGTTGGGTTCAGACAATGGCAAGTCCAGGGAAAGACATCAAGGTGGGGAGATCCATCCTTTCCTGTTTTGTCACCTTGCACTGACTGTGCCCCAAGACTGGAAGTCGCTGCTCCTCTCATGGCGACCCTTGCTACGTGACTCCTTCCTTCTGGGTCCTATAACTGCCTACTTCCCTCCTCCCTCGGGGCCTGGGGTGGTGACTATTCTCCTGTGGCTGCACCATCCTTTGTAGTTTCCCTACCTCCTGTCCCTACCTCTGCAAATAGTCTCCTTGAACTACCCTCAGTTGGGTGTGCCGTCTACTTCTTGCTGAGACCCTGATTGATATAGAATTCTAGAGAATTTGTCATCCCACCTTTACATTCTGTAAAGAGAAAGCTGAAGCAGAGCTAATGAACGTTACGTGCATAAACCTGAAACAAAACAACTAAAAGTGGCAGAACCAGGACTTGAAAGGCACACTGGATTGACTTCTTATTCAGAGATTCCACTGACAAAGACAGTGACTGACAAAATATTTGTTGAGGAAGTTGTTCATTTATTTCCTGTTTTTGTAGAGCAGATTTGCTGGATCACATCTTCTGATGATGACTTTAGCCTAGATCATCACTCAGCTGTATCTCAGCTATTGACTTTTGCCTTATCTTGGGTCCTCTAGAGTAAAGCATTTCATGAATGGGCTTCGGTGCTTGTCTAGTTACAAATTTAAAAGCAGTGTGGGCAGATGGTTTGTGTGCAGGTATAATTAATGTCTTTCAGGATAAATACTTTTTGTTCTTTAGGAAAGGCAGGGTTTTCATCAGCTTAATTACCCCCTGAAATGGAAGTGAGTCAGGTTCTTACCATGAAGGGAAGATTATCGTTATACTGTTTGGTGATAACAATTATTGAATGGTATTCGAATTATTATCACTGAAACTTGGCTTTTGCCAATGCACTGGCATAAGATAAACAGTCAATAAATACTTGTTGAATTATTGAATGAGTGAATATTCATATTGTTGATTGGGAAAGGTTTCAAGTTGGCAGTAGCCCCTGATCTGCCTAGAGCGGTGCTTCATTCTTTGACTTCTGAGACATTCTTGTTGGCTTTTGAAATCTGAGAAAGTTAATTAGAATTTTATTGAGATCTCCTTTTCCCCCTTTATTTTCCATACCTGTGATGATATAGAAAGAGCACTGCTTTTGGAGCAGAAAGGCCCTGCTTTTAGTTCCCATTCTGTGACTTCCTCATTAACTGTAAGACATCATCATTTCACTCTCTTTGAGCCTCAGTTTCCCCATGGTAAATTTGGATTGGTAATATGTTTTTCATAGGCTATTTTGGTGGTGAACATAAGCAAATATATGCAAGGATTCTTTTTTTGGACGTTCTGGAGACTGTCACTCTTACTGAGTGGTAGGGTGTTACAACTGTCCTTTGAAACGACAGACCTGCCAGGACCAGGGGTGGGGGGTGGTCTGGGCTGATATTTTGATCCTTGTGTACTAGATCAGGTGAAAACTCCACTTTTAGTTCTTATGATTCTAAAGAAATAACTCAGGAAAATCATCAGAAACCATATTCCCTGTGACGAATAGCTCCCTTTTGTGGGCTGGGTTGTTCACAGAGCCTCCTGGTCCTTGCTCCAAGCAGTGGTCTGAATTCATGTTCAATTCCTCTTCTCACCAGCTCTTCCCCCCAGTGTCTCTTTCAGTGTGTTGAGGTTCCCCCTGTTCCTCTTTGCCCACATCTGCCAACAACAAAAAAAATCTAAAGGCTATCACTCTTTTCAGCTGCCTGGGAACGACTTGAAAGGTCTGTGTTATTTTATTATGTAGAACAATTTATTTCCCTTCATTCTCTCTCTCCCTCTCATCAGCGGAGCCTAGAACCTTCCCTTCCACAACCTAAAGGCAGCATCATCTTCAGCAAAAGAATGATGTTTCCCCCCAGAGGTGAATTCTTCACTTTCTCAGAGTGCAGAAGCAGTTGGAGTGTTTCCCCCCTTTTTAAAATAGATTTTTCCTTCCTCATAAATGTAGATGTAGTTATGATTAATCAAATGCAAATTTACTTAAGAGCATTTAAGCTATCATAACTTTTTGTCATTCTGTATTTTTTTCAGTCAACTGATACTAAAAGTACAATTAATGCTAAGTGTAGGTTTGAAAAATGTTTTGACGTTTGAAAGGGGTCCTCATTTTTGATGCTGGATGGGACTCCCTAAGACATACCTTTTGGCTTGTAAGATACTACTTGAATTCTACTCCTCCCCAGAACTAGTGGAGTATGAGTCTAAATGAGATTCTTGGCTCAGGGGCTGGGGTGGGATTTAGGTGTTTTGTTTCAGGTTTATGTACTGAGGAATAAGCCTGAACCAAAGCCAGTGTCCAGGACAATAGTGAGCTTCGGTACCAAGAAGACAGTTGGGAGTGTGTAGACCCCCTAAGTGAAACCAGATATTGGCTTAAGCTTCATGGGGCAGTTTTGGGTGGTGACTCTCAGTTATCCACAAATCAGAGTTTCCTGGTGGCACAGCGGGTTAAGGACCCAGCTTTGTCACTGCTGTTGCTCACATTCAATCCCTGGCCTGGGAACGGTGCAGCCAAATAAATTAATAATCCACAAATCAATGGCTATTTGGGAGCAGTTATGGCGGAATGAGATATGCTGTTCAAACACAAGATTCCAAACCCAACCAATGGCGCCCCATGCTGAACTCTAAAGTACATGACTTCATTTAATCCATCCATTATTGTCCCAGATAGACTTTCTTCCCTTTTGTGAGCAAACTGAGGCTCAGAATGATTACATGTGTGATTACTCATGATTACAGAGTTCCTAATGGGAAGGATTCCACCTTCTCAGAGGATGGTCATTCTTTGTATGACGTTTCTAGAAGCCTTTCATTTCATATCGCAAACATGTTCCCAACACCTGAAGGAAGGGAAAGGGGCCTCCACATCCCCAAAACATATGGCCCGAGAGGACAACACTAACAGGCGTATTTTGCATCTTGAGAATATTTTCTTCCATTTAGATTGTGGTTATTTTTGGTACAGTTCTAACAAGGTGGCTTATCTGGTTTCCCAGTTGTCAGATTAGAGGCGGAAAATCAGAAAAGGGAGAGGAGTTGATCGTGGCAGGAGCATTAAAATGGCACAAAATTGGAGGCAGAAACTTCAGAGTGAGGGGAGAAATAGTTTGCTCCTCTGTGAGATGAGTGGGTTGAACTGGTTAATCTCTGAGTTCCCTTCCAGCTCTAAAATTCAATGTGTTTAAGAGAAAAGCTATTAAAAAGCTGCCAAAAACACATATAAAAATGAAAGAAAAAAAAAAAAAAAAGAAAACCCTCTAGAAGTCTGGACTTAGTGTGGAGGAAATAATCCTAGAGAACCAGGTAGCTCCTGGGGGCATAATGGTGTCATAGGTGGCATAGTGCTGGATTCTTTCGGTGATGACATTGAATCATTGGGAAAACATTAGATTTTGTTCTGCAGAGGCTGTTTCAGGATGCAAAAAAGCACACACATTATTTTTGAAAGATTTCATTCAAAAATGCTTATCAAAATGTTTGCTACCTAAACAGGCACTGTTTGGACAATTTGCTTAGTGGGACATCTTCCTTAATGCATTCTTCATGGTTTTATGGGGGTTTTGTTCCTCAGTAGAATGATTCAAAGAGTTAGGACAGTAGCTTGCCTCTGTTGGCCATCCTGGAATCTAGTTGGTACTTTGACAAACTTTCTAGTTCTTCCAGTGTGTCTTGAGGATACAACCATCTTCCAGTACTTCTCACATGGCTTTAGAGTTAAGCGATCTTGAATCTGTTAGACAGACTACTCGAGGGCAAGGACTGGGTTGTTTTTCCTTTTTTTTTTTTTTTTTTTTTTTTTCCTTTTTAGGGCTGCACCTGTGGCATGTGGAAGTTCCCATGGTAGGTGTTGAATCAGAGCTGTGTCTGAGACCTACACCAAAGCTTACAGCAACGCTGGATCCTTAACTCATTGAGTGAGGCCAGGAGTTGAACCAGCATCCTCATGGATACTAGTCTGAGTTTGTTACCACTGAGCCACAATAGGAGCTTCCCCTTTCAATTTTCTTTGAGTCTAGATAAATGGGTGTTAGATCAGTGGATCAGCAAATTAATGGACTACAAAAGGATAAAGTTCCTTAGTGGCCATACTCCTAGATCCTATAGATTTATCTTTCACAAGGCAATGCCTCTTGTTTGCCTCTCTTTCATTCCCATCACTCCTCCCCATTTTTTTTTTTTTAACTGCACTGCAGGACAACCACTGGAAAATATATTTCCACATGCTGGTTGTAGACAGTTTAGAAAATACGTAAATGAATACACATGAAAAGGGAAAAAAAAAAATTCACCGGGAGTCCCACTATCCAGAAATAACCATCATTGACAGGGGATATCCTTCCAGTCTTTTTTCTTAGACATTTCTTATGTACCTAAATGTCAGCTCTTCTCTGAGCTTCCCCATAAGAATCCACTTGCACAAAAGTATTTATAAACCATTTATAACATACTGCAATTCGCTTTGGCAATGGAGTTTTGGCTTTTCTTTTAATCTTCCTCTCCCTTTTGTGTTCCTATCTTGCTAGTTCCTGTTTCTTCCTCCTACCTCTTTCCTAGACTTCTATTACCTTATGGGAAATATTTTATTATTCAGAGAAACGTTTAAGCTTTTGTGCTCATACCATCAGTTTCTTTAGAAAATAGTGGGAATGGAGGTGGTCGAGGGAGGTGGTACGTTTTTTTCCTCTTTCATATAAAGTCTTTTAAAAGTAGGTGTGTGCTTAGTTTCCCCCCCTTTAAAAAATGTGGAAAGTTGCATGTAATATACAATTTACAATTTTAACCTTTATTAACTGTAGAGTTTTCTTCATCTTGCAAAACTGAAATTCTGTATCCACTAAACAACTCCTCATTCTTCTCTCTCCTCCTCAACCCCTGGCAACCACCATCCTATTTTCTGTCTCTATGCATTTGACTACTCTTGGTATCACATATTAGTGGAAATCAGACAACATTTGTCTTTTTGTGACTGTCTTATCTCACTCAGCCTTATGTCCTCAAAGTTCATGCATGTTGTAGCATGTGTCAGAATAGCCTTCCTCTTCAAGGTTGAGTGGAATTTAATTGTATGGATCTTGCTTATCCAGTCCTCTGTCAATGGACACTTAAAAAGTGGGTTGCTTTCGTCTTTTGGCTCTTGTGAATAATGCTGCTATGAACATGAGTGTACACATTTCTTCAAGACCCTGCTTTCTATTCTTTTGAGTGTATATCCAGATGTGGAATTGCTGGGCTATATGCTAATTCTATTTTTAACTTTTTTCCACAGGAGCCATACCATTTTACATTGTCACTGTAGATAGAATTTTATGTCTTGCTGTTTTCATTTAAAATTAATTTGGGTGCATTTACCCCACATTTAAGTCATTTTTTCAAAATTATGTCTTTTGGAGACCACATAATTGTGTACCGTAATTTACTTACTTATTTCCCTATATATTGATATTTAGGTTATTTCTAGCTTTTGACTGTTATTATTAAGAATATGATGAACATACTTGTTTGCTGCTCTGATTATTTTCTCAGGATAATTTACTATAAGTAGAAATTATAAGAGTTTGTATATTTTTAATATTTATGGCATGTATTGCCATGTCTTCAGAAAGATTATACCAGTTTAGTTTCTGCCACCAAGAGTATGTGAGAGCATCTGTCTCATTGTTTTCTTGCCAACACTGGGTAGTATCATTTAAAAAAAATTTTTTTCTAAACTGACAATTTAAGAAACAAACATGGCATCCCATTTTTTTTTTTTTTTTTGTCTTTTGTCTTTTGTTGTTGTTGCTATTTCTTGGGCCGCTCCCGCTCGGAGCTGTAGCCACCGGCCTACGCCAGAGACACAGCAACGCGGGATCCGAGCCGCGTCTGCGACCTACACCACGGCTCACGGCAACGCCGGATCGTCAACCCACTGAGCAAGGGCAGGGACCGAACCCGCAACCTCATGGTTCCTAGTCGGATTCGTTAACCACTGCGCCACGACGGGAACTCCCCATTTTGTTTTTTAGTTTTGATTAGAGAGGTCTAAATTTTATCATATATTAACTGGCCTTCTGTTTCTTCTTTTGTGAATTGTCTTTGCCTGTGTGTTACCGATTTTACTGATTTAGAAATGACTTTTATTTCTGATTATAAAAATACTATATTCATTGTAGAAAATTTCCAGTATACAGAAATATAAAGGAAATAAAATTCTTATTTTTATGACTTGTACCATTGAAATGGCGAATATTCACAGTCTTGTCTTTCTTTGTATCTCAGTGTCTATACTAATTAAAAATTGACTCATAGGTGCTCTATTTTAAAGATAATCCCTTTTTTGTTGTGTTATGTTGCAGCTATATTTTTCTGATTTATCATTAGCTTTTTAATTTTGTGTAGTATTTTTAATATAGTCAAATCTTCCTCCTTTTATTTCTTAGATTGCATTTTTGCTTAAGATGTCTTTGTCCTTTGATAATTTAAATATTTGTAATTTATTTTAGATATTTCATGGAATTTTTAAAATATGCAGTTCTTTTATTATTTTCATTTTTGTAATAATGTTTATTACATATCAAAGTCTGTTTCTGGGCTATTATTCTGTCTGATTAATTATCAATTCTTATACCAATATCTTGCTGTTGTAATTTTTTTATTATCTGATAAGACTATTCATTTCCTTTCCACAATTTTTTGGCTAATATCATCTAAATATTCTTCTAGATGAGCTTTAGAATTTTCTTGACTCTTTGAGAAAACAACTATCCTATATCTAAGATACAATTTGTGTATAAATTTTTACTTTTTAATGACAATATCTTGTCTGATCATTTGGGAGTATTAATTATAATTTAAAAAATTATACTTATTTTAAAGTCTCTTCCTGTTTATCCTCATAATCCTTCTTCCTCTGGTGTTAGACCTTGTTGTTGAGTTTGGTGCTCCACTTTGGTGGTTTTGGTTGTCCATGCATATTTTGTGGGTATTGATTATGGGCTTGGTTGAGGTTCTTGGTTGCCTGTCTGCTAATGGTCTCTTTCTCTCTGCATCAGCCCAGTAATAGTGGGGAGAGGATGCATTTCCAGGTGGGGTGTTCCACTTAGTGTTTGGGCCATAGGGATGACTGGAGAGTGACAGATTTGTCTCTCTGTTCTTACTGTGATAACCATCCCTGATCAGATTACACTGTTAGTTGCCCTGGATCCCCCTCCTGTATGCATCCCACTTCCTAGCTTAGAGCCTCCTCAGAAACTCTCCTACATTTTTCGGCAGTCATTTTCTCTGAGAATTTTGGACTATGATTCCTCTTTTAATCTGATCATGTCTACTTTATATCTTTAAGGGGTTCCTCATGATTTTTAGTTCACTTCCTTTCCAACACTGTTATGGGTTTTTTTTTTTTTTCTTTTTTTTAAGAAATACGATTTGTTGTTGTTGTTGTTGTGCCCATGACATGCAGAAGTTCCCTGGTCCGGGGATCAAACCCGAGCCACAGCAGTGACAATGCTGAATCCTTAACTGCTAGGCTACCAGGGAAGTCCAAAAAACACTTTTTGTACATCAAGGAATTGGTGTATAAAGGTTGAGGCTACAGTGTGCTCTGGCCTATAATTCTGAGCTGATTTTATTTTTTGTTTTTTAAGAGTTTAACAAAATTGATTTAGATATACTTATGTTTTTTTTCACTAGCTCTATATTAGCTCATATATGTATATACACATATCTAATATATTATATAAACAAATTTCTTAACATTAAACTATACTTGCATTCCTGGGATTAACCTCCTTTGTGGTTATTATGAATGATTCTTTTAGTTTATTTAAAATGTTGCTATTTGGTTGTAATTTCACATACCACATATCTGCCCCATCACACTAATAATAACTTGTTTAATTGCTAGACCGTAAGTACCAGGAAGATAGAGACCACGTTTTTTTGTGTGTGTTTTACCATAGTGCCTGGTAGATAACAGACCTTATATAATACCTATTGCAATTAAAGACATGGAACTGGTCTATAGTTAATTTCAGCAATTTGTTCTTAATTGGAGATAGTTTTTTTTCAGATATTAGGATTGTATTAGATTTATAAAATAAATTGGATAGATTTACATCTTTTTGCCCATATTAGAACTTCTGGTTCTGGAGCCTTTTTTTCCCCTTTAATCTTTCAGTTTCCTTCATTACTAATTAGTCTATTTATATTGTCTACTTCTTTGGGGGTCAATCTGTAAAATTTATATTTTCCTATAAACATTTCAGAGCAACTGAGTTATATACCCCACTTCACTTGAAATTAATATGGCCATCTGCTTTTTAAAAATTAATATTTGCCTGGTGAATCTGTATATCCTTTAACTCTCTGAGGTTAAATAGATGCATTTATTTTAAGCTGTATCTTGTTGAATATTTTTAGAGGTGATCTGAGGGTCCTCATTAATAGATTCTTCATTTAAGTGATTTTGTAAGTCTTATGTCTTTGTTTTTCCTGAGGGGTGGGTCTTTTTGTGGGAAGTAGAGAGCAGCTGCTCCTGGAATGTTGCCAGATGTCATTTTCCTTGACACTTACACAACCCTGAACTGAACTTTCTGACTTTGGTTTCCTTCCCTTCAGGCTCTTTTGCGTACATCCATCCTGTTTCTTTTCCCCAAACACTGCTTTGATCATTCATTTCCCCTTTGAAAGTCTCCCTGTTATTTTCAGAATAAACTTAAGACCTCTTAGTGGCATTTAGAGCTCTCTGACCATAAGTGTATCCTCTATTGTTTCTCATTAAGCCCTTTCATAAATTACTATTCCAGCAGAATCAGCCTTTTCATCCCTCCTACTAGCTCAACAAACCTGCCTTGTAGTTTTGGTGTTTGAACTTTGTACAAGATTTTATCCACATTTGGACGTCTTTCTCCATCTATCTAAGTGCTACAGATCACCCTTGGCTCAAGTCTGATGCATTCCACTGTCTTCCCTTATTAACAGCAGGAAGGGGGCTTCCCCTCCTGTGTGAGCGAAGGCAGAGAAAGGGACAGGAAGGTGGCCATGCGTAGCTATGGTCATCTGCATCCTGGTTCTTAGGATGGATGGTGTATCCATGATGTTTGTATTTTTTAAAGATAAATACAATAAGTGAAAAAGAGGGTTATACATGGAGCAATGTTGATAATGTGTTGTAAACCAAGAATTATGATGATTTCCATCTGGTATGGCTGTAACCCAAGGAACTCTTCTATTTAGAGACGTTGTCTGTTATCTCCCCAATTAGACATCGAAGTCTTGGAACCAGGGACTTGGCATTGTCTTATTTTTAATCCCTTACTGTCCCCTGCATGAAGATAAGCTTGGATTGGAAGTCAAGAAACTTAAAACTTGGAATCATGCTATCGTGCTATTCCTAGCACTGAGCACTTGTGTGATGAACTTGTGTGACACTTAAAAAAAGTTTGGGTTTTTTTTTAGTGGTTTTTGAGTTAAAAAATAGTTTCACATTCTGTTTCATTTCATCCTTTCAACAGTCATCTAACCTTTATGGGTCATACATGTCTTTGAAAATGAGGAATTTAAGTTACACGAATTTATTGTTCCTTCCCTCTTCAGAATTCTTTAATTTCATGATGTATTTTTTGTAGACTATACCGAAAACAGACTTAGAGATTTCCCAGGTAAATACCAAAGAATTACAGGGAGCAGCTGTGACCAGATATTTCTAATTTTAAGAATTAAAACTTTTGTTAAATACTGGAATAATTTTCACATTTGTGAGAAATTGTTACGAAAGATCAAGAAACAGGAGGTTTGTCAAACTTCAACTCACTGGCAATTATGATATATCTTGACCAAACGAAAACACTAGAAGGGGATGTCAACAGAGTTCACTCTAAAGAATTTCTCTTTGGGCTCAGCAGATATAGGCTAATATCTCATGTACATTTTGGACTTCCTGTGTGGCTTGCAACATAACTACTCAGCATTGCCTCCACAGGGCCCAAATGTACATTTTTATTCTAGGTACAGTTTTAGGGGCTATGATGTATTTTAATTTGAACTAGCTTTGTCTCAGATTGTTCTCTCTCCTCCCCTCCCCCATCAGTGCATGTGAAGAAAAATGTATCCACACTTACTGAACCACTCATCTTTCTTGAGCATTTCCTGAATCTTCTACTTTTGAATATTTCCATTTAATCTGCTTATTGAATTCTATTTCATATTCAGTATGCAACTTAAATACTAATTATTTATATCACCTTTCTTTAACTTCCCAGTTGAAATTTTTCATCCCTCATCTACCTTCTTGCTCCTTTAGGTATTATATATAATCACACACACACACTTTGATGGCACTTCCCACACACTGCCTTATTGTAAATGTGCACTTATCTTTTCTAGACTTAAACCTTGTAGATAGGTACCTGGTACTATTTATCTTTGTGTCCCACCCAGGGGCTATAATGGTTACTGGCATAGAGTAACTGCTCACTAAAGAGAATAGCTTGGGACAAAGTTTTCTAAACCTCCCTTTTAAATGAAATCTCATGTAGGATTCAAATATGGAGCATGATAATGTGAGAAAAAAGAACGTATACATGTATGTGTGACTGGGTTACCTCGCTGTGCAGTAGCAAATTGACAGAACACTGTAAATCAGTTATAATGGAAAAAAAAACCGTTATTAAAAAACCCCAAATACGTACAAGAGATTGAGGGGATATTTTATTGGTATAAGTTGCAATTTTAAATTGGTGACATTTGAGGGTTATAAAATCATCCAAAAGATAAAGGAGGCTGATTTAATAAACTTCCAGTGAAATTTGTGTTTATGGAGAATAGTTCTAATTACATCAATGTAAGCATCCAATTCAATTTTTTTTTTCTTTTCATTCTGTATCTCTCTGTGTGTCTTTCTCTTTCTCATATACACACACTCTTTCTCTTTGCTTGGTATCAAGAAAATCTGGGCCCACACAGACAAGTAGCTGCAAATGGTATTTTTTTTCAATAGCTTGCTGTTCAATTTAACTGTTACAGTAGCTCAAAAGAGTAGAAAATGATCATTTCAAATTAACATCACAGCAAGGAACAAGTGCGTGTAATTATTAATTGTTCAGTGTTCAGTTTAAAGAGTCAATTAGTGGGTTCCTTGGCCATTTTAACTTGTCACCATTTGGCAGAAAAATGCCACATGAATGCCTCTTGTCATTTAATTGCGTAGAGCACACATATGTTGTGCTGGCTTGCTTGTATGGTTTTATGTGAGTAGACATGTGCAGGTCTGAATTTTAACAAAATAAAACAAAACAGGACCTGTAATCTTCTTAATCAGTGTCACATTCCCAAGAAGTACAAATATATCCACAAAGAAACTTTATCATGAAGGGTCCAGAAAAAAGCTGAGTTAACCAAGCAGCACAAATTAAGTCATTGGGGTCTGCTTTGTGTTAAAATTTGGTAGCAAACACAAGTGAGTGTGGGTGATGTTTTATATCACAGTTCCAAATAATGACTCTTATGTTTTAACAGTGAAATTTGAATGACATCTTTGTAGAATACAGGTGACCACGTTTGACTAATCACAAGCCTGGGATAAAAGAGGTTGACATGGGAAAGTTTCATTGTGTCTAACCCTTTCATCTTTCCAGACAGGAATTGCAGTCATGTGTGAAAGTCTCCAGCACAATATTTAGTGTCTGCATTAAATGTTTATTTTCTTGAACTAATGAACAAATAAATATGAGAAAGAATAACTTAATATTTGTTGGATGTTTACCATATGCCAGACACTGCTAAGTGCTTACAACAGACCCGGGATTGTACTATTATTATTCCCATTTTACAGATAAGAAAACTGAGGCATAAAGAGATGAAGATCAATGTTCAGTGTTGCCCAGCTTTTATATGCCAGAGTGTGGCTTTAAATTCTGATCTCCCTAAATCCAAGCATTTAACCATTGCACTGTACCAGCAAGATGCAAACAATGCTTTTCCAAGTGGCTTATTTTTGTTTAATTATAGCAGATTTTTATGCAGCCATGCAAGACTGATCTTTCTGTTTTATTTATCATTTTCATGGAACTACAGTAATTCTTAATTGTTAACCTTCAGCCATACATTTGCCAAGAGCATTTAAAGAAACAGATCATGTCTGGGCACTTGGCTTTATGAAGTGGCTTCGATGTTCCCTATGAGCCTTTCCACATTTTTTTCAGTGTTCGCAGATGTGCTCATGTGTGTGGGGTGTCCTTCCTGACACAGTTTTATCGTGGGCAGAAGAGACAAAAATAACACTGAAAACCGAAGTCCTTGGTTATTTCTTCTACTTTACATTTCAGTGATTGTTGATTTTGTAGCTCAGCAGGACCAGTTTTGAAGACCATACAGGAAAAAAAAAATCGCAAGAGGAGAGTCAAAGTAAAGGCCTTGAGAATTGCTGGGTCTTTATGCCATGTTTAAAAGCTTTTTGTTGTGTAATAATACAAAGTATAGCTTAGGAAGAAGGAAATAATATTTATTTCATATGATCATTATTTACTTCTGGATGCAGTAGTTTTTTTAGCTGGCGGATATGCTGAGAAACTTCATTAAGGAAGGCTTCAGAGTCTCTGTGGGAGAAGGATGTCAGTGCAAAGTTACGATATGATACTTCATGATAATGTTATTTATCAGGTGCTGTAGGATCTCAGTAATGAGAGTGAGTGGTTGGAAGTGGGGCACAGATGGGAAGAACTTTACAGTGGAGGTGACACTTGAGCAAGGTCTTGAAGGATAAAGAGGAGTTTGCTAGGTTGGGAAGTGGGGATTAGAAGTGTACAGACTCTTCCTAACTTTTCCATTTTGACCTATTACTGAGTTCCCCTGTGTTTTTCATCAACTTATTCTTTCTCTTCCCTTTATGTCAAAGGGGGAAAGCCGCTGAAAATTACTCAGTGAAATACTCTTATTGTTCATGTTATTTTTGATAAGAGGTCTTAAAAGAGAAGTAAATTCAATTTGTTTGGTTTAGATAGAGCCTTTATTCTTAATCTCATTTCAATACATGGGTAGCACTAATAGCAAATATTTAGTAAAAGAATGTGCAATGAGAGTTGAGTTCCTGCAGAAGTAGAGCTCAGGAACAGTCATTTTCCTTTGGGCTCGATATCTGAACCCAATTGAACTCTTGGCCTCTAAATAGTTGGTTTGATCTGCTTTTCCCAAAATTTGTATAATTTTTTTGAAGATACATATAGGTAGGTCTTTCCCGCAAGAATTTGAGATCTTCTCTATTATGTTGTATCTACAAATATGGATTTTTCAGAAGAGCTCTGTTTAAAATGTTCTGCTTTGTTGATCCCTTAAGAATACCACAGCTTGGAGTCCCCTGGTGGCTCAACAGGTTAAGGATCCAGCATTGCCATTGCTGTGGCTCAGGTCACTGCTGTGGCATGGGTTCGATCCCTGGCCCTGGAACTTTTGCATGTCATGGGCGCAGCCAAAAAAAAAAAGAAAGAAAAAAGACCACAGTTTGCTCTGTTTTGGGTTTGGGATGTTAACTTAATATACTAGTCAACTAGCATTTGTTATCAAATCAAATGTCAGAGGTGCCTATAGGATGATGGCAAGGCACCTCCGCAATGATGACATTTTCCAGTGTTATCTAGATATAGGTTTGCTATAAACTTTGGCTGCCAAACCACTTGGTAATGGTAGTCTTTCCTGAGCCAGGCCTCTCTCCACTAGATGGTGCCCATATTTGCTGATGTAGCTGCAGCCCAGGGTCATTTAGTAGTAATAGAAGGGGAATGATGTATTCAATAAATATTTGTTGAGTACCCCTCTGTAGGGGTTGTGAGTGGTGGGTTCCCAAGATAACTAGGGTGTGGACTCCACCCTTGGGAGGATGTGCTCATTGTTATAACCGGATAGCAAGGTAGCAAGGGGAGGAAGCCATAGAGAGGCAATCTAATGGAATGGTTAAGCATAGCAATTCTGGAGTGAGGGTGCATTGGTTCATGTCCTAGCTCATCTGCTTACTAATTTGCTAGCTCTGTGCCTCAGTTTCCTCATCTGCAAAATGTGAATAATAACGATACCTCCCTCATAGGGCTTCTGTGGGGATTAGGTGAGCTTATATGGAAAACACTTAGCTCTGCAGCTGCCAGAAGAGTTGGCTCTTCATTCCCCCATCACCAGCTGCTTGCCAAGGGCAGTGAGCTTTGTCTGTATTTACTGATGGATCCTAAGCAGGCCAGGCACATAGTAGGCACACTTCCTGAGTAAATATGTTGAATAATAAGAGAGGGTTTGAGGATGGTTTTGTGAGTCTAGCTGAGTAAAGAGAGTGTGGAATTATGGGCCTAACAGGGAGTTGTAAGCTTTCTAGTTTACTCAGTTTCTAGACTTCTGTTCTGTTCATTCTAAAGAGGGATCTTTATCGCTAAAGAATGCCATTTTTATGAGAATGTCTTCCTGCAAAAATGAACCTATGCTGAAATGGTTTTTCCTGTGTATTCTGTTGGAGTGGGAGTGGGGCTTCTGAGAGTGACCTTTCACCCCCTGAGGGCATCTCATGGAGGGCTGGCCTCCTGGGCGTTGTTGTGGCCACTCCTCTGGTCTGCTTCTCCCTTGTTTCTCTCTACATTGAATAAACATCTCGAAGGCAAATGTCAAGACTAGGAATAAGAAGAGCTTAATTTGTCACATCGCGTACAGCTGTGTGTGGAGCTGCAATTTGCATTTTAATGTCCTGCTTATTCCAGAAAAGTGGCATTTTACAGATTTTCTGTATTATTCATGAATTTCAGGCTTTGTGGTTTAAAAATAAAAGTTCAGGTAATAACCAAGAACAAGGGAAGTTAGGCTCTCTCAGGGTTTCTCACTCTTTCCTCATCTCATCACTTTTGCATCTTTTTAAGAATTTCAGGGAGCTCCCTTCATGGCTTAGTGGCTAATGAACCCAACTAGGAACCATGAGGATAAGGGTTCGATCCCTGGCCTCGCTCAGTGGGTTAAGGATCCAGTGTTGCCATGAGGTGTGGTATAGGTCACAGACATGGCTCGGATCCTGTGTTGCTGTGGCTGTGGTGTAGGCCAGCAGCTGTGGCTCCGATTTGACCCCTAGCTTGGGAACTTCCCATGGGTGCGCCCCCCGCCCCCCCAAAGAATTTCCTAGCTCATTCCTATGTCCGGTACCCCAATATTGGGAATGGACACACATGGGACTGTTAACCCAGGCACCACAGCTGGCCTCCTTGTTAGCTTCAAAGTTCCCAAGAGAACATGTGTACGAAGAAAAACATCGCTGACCTGCACAGAGAAGTAAGAACAGGTGTGTAGCAGCAGGCAGGTATCACTTACATTTTCTGTGGCTGAAGGGGATGAACCTTCCTTAGCTGAAGCCTGTCCCTGGCCACTTGGCATTCACAGAATGTTACGGCCTCCCTGGCGGTTATCCTGCTTGTTGGATATGTGGTCAAATGCTGAGCAAAGATCAGGTAGTCACACAGCTGCTCTTCTAAATTACAGGTTTGTAATGAAAACGCAGGCTGCTTCAGGTCTGAGATAAACCTGGGCAGCATGACCTGGAATAAGCAGTATTTTAACTGGAAGCCAGGTGGTGTTAAAAATCCTTACCGAGATCATGTGAATGCAAGTGGGGAAGCACAGGGGCAGATAATGTTCTGAAGTTAAGTTGCTCAGCAGGCCGCAGAGTGTTTCATAGCTCTCTTGAGAAGCAGTGCCGAGGGCTGGAGGACTTTGTGGATCTCTGAGTGCTGGTCTCAGTCCTTGTCATCAGGTGTTACTGTACAGTTTGAGGATGTTGGGGAAAAAACCAACAATTTTAAGACTAAGTAAAGAATAAGAATCAACCATAAAAAAGTCACGAACAATAAATGTTGAAGAGGATGTGGGAAAAAGGGAACCCTCCTTCACTGTTGGTGGGAATGTAAATTGGTGTAGCCACTATGGAGAATGGCATGGGAGGTCCTTAAAAAACGAAAAATAGAGCTACTGTATGATCCAGCAATCCCATTTCTGGGTCTATATCTGAAGAAAACAAGAAACTAATTTGAAAATATACATGCACCTCAGTGTTTATAGCAGTACTATTTGCAATAGCCAAGACCTGGAAACACTCTAAGTGTCCATAGGCAGATGAATGGATTAAATATGTGGTACACACACACACACACCCACCTGCCACCCATGGAATATTAGCCATAAAAAGAATGAAATACCATTTTCAGCAACATAGATGGACCTAGCAATTGTCATCTAACTGAAGTCAAAGACAAATGTCATGTGATATCACTTATATATGGAATCTAAAATATTATACACATGAACTTATTTACAAAACAGAAACAGAGTCATAGACATAGAAAATAAACTTATGGTTATCAAAGGGGAAGGGGTAGAGGGATAAATTAGGAGTTTGGATTAGCAGATACAAGCTACTATATGTAAAATAAAGAATAAGTTCTGGAGTTCCTGTCGTGGCGCAGTGGTTAACGAATCCGACTAGGAACCATGAGGTTGCGGGTTCAGTCCCTGGCCTTGCTCAGTGGTTTAAGGATCCAGCGTTGCCGTGAGCTGTGGTGTAGGTTGCAGATGCGGCTCGGATCTTGCGTTGCTGTGGCTCTGGTGTAGGCTGGTGGCTACAGCTCTGATTCGACCCCTAGCCTGGGAACCTCCATATGCCGCGGGAGTGGCCCAAGAAATAGCAAAAAGACAAAAAAAAAAAAAAAAAAAAGAATAAGTTCTTACTGTATAGCAAATAGAACTATATCCATATCCTGTAATAAGCCATAATGGAGAAGAAGAGATATATATTACTTCACTGCATACTAGAAACTAACACAACATTGTATGTAGATCAACTATACTTCAATAAAAGTATAAACCAAAACCAAAATTAATGAAAGGAGAGACCACCTGGCCATATACTAGTAAAATATTAGTGATTACCTAATATAACATATATTATTTTTATTTATTTATTTATTTGTCTTTTTGCCTTTTCTTGAGCTGCTCCCGCAGCATATGGAGGTTCCCAGGCTACGGGTCTAATTGGAGCTGTAGCCAATATTATTTTTAAATGTTCTTGAATGATATTAATAAAATACAGTATATGTTCACTGAAAAAAAAATAATTGACTATAGTGTTATTTAAAATGCATAACACAAATGGAGGCTGGAGGTGGATTGCTGGAAATTCAGTGCTGGTCCTTGGCAGAAGTGTCTGTTAACCACAGGCAAAGAGTTAAGACTGATGAGGGGAAATAAAGACGTGCTCTTCAGTTATTCAGATAATATTTATTTAGTGGCTATGTACCAGGAACTGAGTCATGTAGTCATGTACCGTATGAAGATATATGTATGTCTGTGTGTGTGTGTGTGTGAGAGAGAGAGAGAGACACTGAAAGGAACAGACAGATGGAGGACATTACATAGGTGAAAAGGAATTTGCATCTAGGATTTAAAAATCCCCTACACTCCACTTGGCTTTCACCAAGAAGACAGTATTCAAAGTGTATGTCTCTGCCACTTCTTCAGTTTGATTATCTCACTTAGATAATCAGGTCTGTCTGAGTGATCAAACACCTTTGATATTTATAATACCTCTGAGTGATGTCAATGGGACAAGTCTTTTGCTACAGTTGTCTGTATCTTTAATTCATTCGTTCATCCATCCAATCAATTTTTACTTAATGTATGTCAGCCATTGTACTAGGGTTTGGATTTGGCTCTGATCAAGGGAAAACATGGTCCCTGCCCTAATGCATTTTAAGTTACTGAGGGTCCAAACAGATAAGTGTGTGGTCATGGCGCAGGGTGGTCAACACTATGACAAGGAGATACTGTAGTAACTCAGAGCAGGATACTCAGTAACATTGGGCAGTCTTTCTGGAGGAAGTGGCATCCAAGCTGGTATCTAAAGAATGATTAGGACTTAAGCCAAGGAAGACTGTCAGTGTTCCAGGCAGAGGAGCACCTTGCTCAGTGGTTGGGCCACTCTGGAGTTTTCCCCAGTGTGGTCCAGAGCACTAATGGCTGATGCATGAACTAGGCAGTAGTATAAAACTACTGTACCTGCGCTAATGAGGCTGAATCACAAACCACTCATTACAGGTTCTGAATCAAGGCAAGAACTATTGACTTTATCCTGACTGACCATCTTGGAGAGTGGGTTGGCTCCACAGAGGACCAAGTAGAAGAGGTGGTCAGGTCAGCACATCTGAATCCCCATTCCTTAAATAAACTTGACTTCCTTATACTTTACTGATATTGACCCAGTTGTATTCACTATTCCATTTATGAGAATGGTGGGTTTTTTTGTTCCTTTGTGTTTTGCTTGTTTGTTTGGTTGGTTGGTTTTTATTGGCCAGACCTATGGCATATGGAAGTTCCTGAACTAGGGATTGAATCTGAGCCAGAGTTGTGACCTACACTACAAATGCAGATCTTAAACCCACTGCGTTGGGCCAGGGATTGAACCCGTGACTCTGCAGTGACCCGAGCCACTGCAGTTGGATTCTTAACCCACTGCACCATGGTGGGAAAATCCCTGGGAATTTTTTAAAAAATAGATATTAATATAATTTGTTCTTATAGCTGCCATTTACTGAAGACAAGCTAGGTGCCAGGAATGGTCCCAAGGATTTTACAAATGTTCTTATTTAAATGCTGACATGGTCCTGTAAGGAAAGAGCTATTATTTCCATTGTGCAGATTGGACCGAAGGCTCCAAGAGATGAAATGACCTGCTCTTGGCCTCTCACCTAGTAACGATTAGAGCAGGGGTTCAAACCCAGGCTGTGTATCTCAGAGGCTGGGCATGGAATCCCCAAGCTTGAGTTTCAGAAAAAGAACATGGAGGTATTTAGTATGTTTCACAGGGGCTATTACTGGATAGCCTTTGTGGTTAATTTTAAGATAATGAAAGCATTATAGGATGTAGATGATTATATCTCCTAAAGTAGCTGGTAACATGAATTGTTTTATATGCAGTGTATTTTATGACAGATGATGTATAAAATGCTATACTATTCCACATCATATCTTTAATAAGACTTGTCTTAGTGAGAATGTAATTAATCCCCATCTTCCTGTGTGTAATTTTATTGTACCTGTCAAGAATTAAATTTTCTGGAAATCTTGCCTGAAGTCACAGAATAAAAATAATAATTATACAGTATCCTTTCTCCTGTGGGCAGAAAAATTCATGGTGAAGAGTCACAGCTTAATGGAAAATGAGAGAAGAAAATAAGAGACAACTCAAGCAGAGGTGTGATCATGGGGGCTCTAAAGTATAGCAGGAACATCATAATTATTGAAGCAGATGACAAGGAGATGCAAACCATTCAAATGATGGGGTAAGAAAATACTGAGTAAATTTTAACATCAGATTAAAATCTGGGCTATTTCTGGTAGTATTATGGATGGACTGGTTATTCTGCAAAACCTGTGTAATGCAAACCCCTGGAAATTCTGGGTAAAAAAAATGTCATTTAAATTGCATGGCTGATCTGGCAGGAAAGTGAGAGGAAACCTTATAGGCCTGAAATGGAGAGAAAGCAAGCAGTCAGGAAAACCATCATGGAAGCTGGTGGCCTCCCTTGGGGTAGCTGCTGATTTCTGTTAACCTAAAATCTTGAATGTAAAGACTGTCATTCTGGAAGCAAGAAATAAGCCCAGTGGTTTTACGAAATGGGGAGTGATACTGAAGCTGACACCCAAATTCCGGATCCTTGAAAGGATGACCCGTGGGGGTGGAGACTTGCAAGGGAGTTATCAGGGAAATGTGCCTTTATTAACTATGGCACTGTGCAGTGCAAAATCTCTCTTATGAATTTGTAGCCATAAATAGGCACTCATGGGGTTAAGGTTCAAGTTCATACCACTCCTGAGGCATAAGGAAAATAAACAAAAAGTTCCAAACTAGAATTTGGTGTAAAAGGATCCTGGACTGACAATACTGCCCAGCCTAGCAGAAATGGATGAAAATGATCTCTGGAGATACACACCTTCATTACAAGTCTCAGAGACTCCCCACAGTTAAAGTCCCAGAAAGCCCAGTCTCCCAGTCACAACATCATAAAACTCAGGAAACCAGGCCCTACTAGCAGAAACTATACACAGCCCAATTGGGTCTGAAGATTTTAGATGTATTTATTAAATGCTACTCCTCAGATACCCATTATGACTGTGTTTAAAAAGTAAAAGATGGAATCAAAAGTATGATCAAGGAACAAAAATATTAAGAAATGACCAGGTATATATCAAAACCAAAATACAAAGACACTACGAAAAGGGAAAATTACAGGCCAATATCTTTGATGAACATAGATGCAAAAATTCTCAATAAAATGTTAGCAAACTGAATCCAACAACACATACAAAAGATCTTAAACCAAAACCAAGCTGAATTCATCCCAGGGTCACAAGGATAGTTCCACATATGCAAATCAGTCAATGAGATACACTACATCAACAAAAGACAAAAATCACATGATCATTTCAGTAGATACAGAAGAAGCATTTGATAAAATTCAGTATCCACTCATGATAAAAACTCTTATCAAAGTAAATACTCTAGGGTTCATATCTCAACATAATAAAAGCTATTTATGACAAACCAATGGCCATATGTAATAGTCAGCAGTGAAAAGCTAAAAGCCTTCCTGCTAAAGTCTAGAACAAGATAAGGATGCCACTTTTATTCAACATAACCACTTTTATTCAACATAGTATTGGAAGTCCTAGCAACAACAATCAGACAAGAAAAAGAAAAGGTATCCAGATTGGAAGGGAAGAGGTAAAATTGTTACTCTATGAAAATTACATGACAGTCTATAGAAAACACTAAAGATGCCACACAAAAACTACTAGAACTGATAAATGAATTCAACAGGGTAGCAAGGATACAAGATTAGCATACAGAAATTGATTGTGTGACACTAACAATGAAATATAAGAAAAGGAATTTTTAAAAAAAAGTCCCTTCACAATCACCTAAAAAAGTACTTAGGAATAAACCTGACCAAAGAGATAAAGGACTTATATGCTGAGAACTATAAAATGTGAATAAAGGAAATTGATTCAAAGAAATGGAAAGATATCCCATGCTCTTGAATTGGAAGAATTAATATTGTTCAAATGGCCACACCACCCAAAGCAATCTACAGATTTAATGTGATCCCTATCAAATTACCTATGACAGCTTTCACAGAACCAGAATAAATAATCCTAAAATTTATACGGAATTGTAAAAGACCCATAATTGCCAAAGCAGTCCTGAAGAAAAAGAAGAAAGCAGGAAGCAAACCTGTTTCAGACTTCAGACAATAATGCAAAGCTAAAGTAATCAAAACAGTGTGGTACTAGCACGAAAGTGTATGGATCAATGTAACAGAACAGAACGCCCAGAAATAAACTCACATACTTACGGTCAATTCATCTTTCAAAAAGGAGCCAAGAATATACCATGGAGAAAAGGCAGTCTCTTTAGCAAGTGGTGTCAGGAAAGTTGGACAGCCACATGTAAATCAATTAAATTAAAACACTCCCTTACACCATACTCAAAAATTAACTCAAAATGGCTTAAAGAATTAAACACAAGACATGATACTATAGAACTCTTGGAAGAGAACATAAGCAAAACATTTTCTGACATAAATCATACCAATGTTTTCTTAGGTCAGTCTCACAAGGCAATAAGAAATAAAAGCAAAAACAAACAAATGGGATCTAATAAAACTCACAAGCTTTTTCCAGCAAAGGAAGCCGTAAACAAAATGAAAAGGCAGCCTACAGACTGACAGTAAATATTTGCAAATGATGACGAGCGCTTAATTTCCAAAATATACAGATAGTTCATACAATTCAATAACAAAAAACTTAATTGAAAAATGGGTAGAAGATAAAAATAGACATTTCTCCAAAGAAGACATACAGATGGCCAAAAAGTACATGAAAAGGTATTCAACATCACTAATTATTAGAGAAATGCAAATCTAAACTACAGTGAGGTACCAGCCTACACTGGTCAGAATGACCATCTTTAATTTTTCTTTTGGTCTTTTTGGGGCTACACCTGCGTCATATGGAAATTCCCAGGCTAGGGGTAGAATTGGTGCTACAGCTGCTGGCCTATGCCATAGCCACAGCAATGTGGGATCTGGGCCATGTCTGTGACCTACACCACAGCTTATGGCGATGCCAGATCCTAACCCACTGAATGAAGCCAGAGAGCAAACCCATGTCCTCATGGATAACAGTTGGGTTTGTTAACTGCTGAGCCATGACAGGAACGCTCAGAATGACCACCTTAATAAATGTGGAGAAAAAGAAACCCCTTTACTCTTAATGGGAATGTAAATTGGTGCAGCCACTATGGAAAACTGTATGGAGGTTTCTCAAAAAACTAAAAACAGATTTGCCATATAATTCTGCAATCCCATTCCTGGACATATATCCAGAGAAATCTCTATTTTGAAAAGATACATGAATCGCAGTGTTCATTGAGACGTTGTTCACAATAGTCAAGACTTTTTAAACAATCTAAATGTCAATAGACAGATTAATGGGCAAAGAAAGTGGTCCATATATACAGCAGAATACTATTCAGCCATAAAAATAATGAAATAATGACATTTGCAGCAATATGGATGGACCTAGAAATCATCATACTAAGTAAAGTAAGTCATAAAGAGAAAGACAAAGACCATATGATATTACCTATAAGTGGAATATAAAATATGACATAAATGAGCTTATTTATGAAAAAGAAACAGATTTATAGATGTAGAAGACAGACTTGTGGTTGCTCAGGGAGTGTGAGGGGGACAAGGGATGGATTGGGAGCTTTGTGTTAGCAGATGCAAACTATTATATATACAATGTATAAACAACAAGGTGCTACTATATATATATAGCACAGGGGAGCAGATGCAAACTATTATATATACAATGTATAAACAACAAGGTGCTATTATATATATAGCACAGGGGACTATATTCAATTATCTATGATAAACCACAATGGAAAAGAATATGAAAAAGAATGTATACATATGGATAACTGAGTCATTTTCCTATACAGTAGAAATTAACACAGCATTATACATCAACTATATTTCAATAAAATAATTTTTTTTAAAAATGACCAGGCAGATTTGTGGGAAGAAGGAAAAAACCTTCCAGGATGGGTGTTAGAAAATTGTATGAGCCACAGATGAACACTAGGAGCCTCAATAACATGGAAAGGGCAAGGGTTTGCCTTGTTTTAGAGGATCCTGGTTGAGTCTAATTGCCCATTTCAGGGCACTGTCATAGCTTTGTCAGAGTGCCTTTCCTCTGGAAGAATCCACACATCTCATTCCTTGATATCTAGGAAAGGTAATGGAGCATAATTCTAGGGAGTTAATTACTTAAGGAAGTCAGCAATTCCAAAGCCTTTTGGAGAAGTCTGGCATCATCATCATCACCATAATCCCTGCCACCATCATCTCCAGTAACACTGATTAAGCACGTACCAAAGCTTCACGCATTGTGCTGAGTGTAGTAATACTATTATTACTTAACTGAACTTGAACTGAGCACAATAAATAATACGGATTATCTAATCTTATTAAATAAGATGTTACTTTACTTAACCATATTATGTAAGTGCTGTCATTAACCCAATGTTATAAATGAGGTAACGAAGTCTTAGGTTAAATGGCTCACTTAAGCTTACAAATTAATTGAGTGTGACCCCAGTCAGCCTGTCTTCTGAGCTCACTGATTTTTCTGTCTCTGGAAGCTGCTCAGTGTTCTTGGAAAAGTAGAGCAGCCAGTGTCATATCCTGAGGAGGCTGGGGCATTAGGTACACTGTCTCTATCCCATAGCTAGGAATCGGAGATTCCATGGACCAGCAAACATCCAGGAGCCTCTCCAGGATGTGGGATGAAACACTTCTTGCTGCATTTATAGAATGTCCTGTGAATGACAGGAATCAGCCTTCCAAAGGGGAGCTCAAGCAGAACCAGAGGTCCGTGCTTGATCCTGGAGTGGCTGATCCAACTCAGGAAGAGGAGTGAGTGAGCCAAGGTCTGGAGCCAAAGGAGAGAGTGCCCAGTGCAAGGACCCGGGCTCTGGGAGCAATTCTTGAGTAAGATGCATATTCCAGCTTGACTGCTGCCTGCACTCACTGTGGCTCCAGGCAGGGTTGTTCTAGGAACTTTACAGTGGCCAAAGAACAGCACAGTGGGATTTTTCCCAGTGAAATGCTGATTTTGATGCAGAAAATTTGACTCATGAATACTGATTTTAAGTTGCTGGGGAGGGACTTTGATTCTCTGCTTAAGAGAAATAAGATGCTCTTTTATATAACAAGACAGGCTGTTTGAAATAAGGACATTTGAAATCAGATTCTTTTTTTTTTCTGGTGGAATCACAAACATTTTCTAGGGAAAGTAAAATACTCTCTCAGATTCTTATTTTCAGTTAAAGGGTGAATGGTTGCATTGTATTGACCAAATATTACCCTTCTGATGTCTTCTGGATTTCCTCTGGAATATGAGCTCAGTTTTCTCACTGTTTTCATAGGAGAATGTCTTAAAATCTTTTTCTCTTTGAAAGAAATATTTAAAAGAAAAAATCCAAAAAGTCATGGCTCATTTGTTAGTTTAGCTTCAATTCCTTATCTTCACTATTTAGCTTTTAAAAGGAGATGTGTTTGTATGTATTGATGCATATGTCTGATAAATATGGTGAAGAGGAAAAAGCAGGTTGTAAAATATGTAGAGTATTACCTGATTTATATGAAAAGATCACATATTGACATGTATAAGTATAATATGTGTAAAGAATTTCTTGAAGAATACACTAAACGGTCATTATGTCTGAGAGTGGTGTTGGAAATCTAAGATAGAAATGGGAAAAGGAACTTTCACTTTTAAATTCATACCATTTGATATTATTCAACATTTTTTCTATGAGTCTCATATTACCATCTAATATAAACAATGAAAAAAGTTTATTAAAACTACAGTGAGATATCACCTCACACTGGTCAGAATGGCCATCATCAAAAACTCTACAAATATAAAGGCTGGAGAGGGTATGGAGAAAGGGGAACCCTCCTACACTGTTGGTGGAATGTAAATTGGTGTAGATACTATAGAAAACAGTACAGAGGTTCCTAAAAAAACCAAAAATATATCTACCATATGATCCAGCAATCCCATTTCTGGGCATAAATCTGGAGGAAACCATAATTCAAAAAAATACAAGCACCCCAACTTTCATTGCAGCACTATTTACAATAGCCAAAACATGGAAGCAACCCAAATGTCGATCAACAGATGAATAACTAAAGAAGGTGTGGTATATTTTTATGATGGAATATTAGCCATAAAAAAGAATGAAATAATGCCATTTGCAGCAACATGGATGGACCTAGAGATTATCATAAAGTGAAGTAAGCCAGAGAAAGACAAATGTCATATGATATTGCTTATATTGTATCACCTAAAAAAAAAAAGACACAAATTAACTTATTTACAAAACAGAAATAGACCCACAGATGTAGAAAACAAACTTGTAGTTACCAAAAGGGAAAGTGAAGGCAGTTTGGGATAAATTAGGAGTTTGGGATTAACACAAAACACTGCCATATATAAAATAGATAACCAGTAAGGACCTACTGTATAGCACAGGAAACTATACTCAATATTTTGTAATAATCTATAAGAGAAAATGTGAATTCTTTTTCAGAATATATATATAACTGAATCTGTGTGCTATACACCAGAAATTAATACAAGTCAACTATACATCAATAAAAATAGAAAATTTTCCAAAATTTTGAATTTCAAGGCACATATATCATAAATGTAAGTATTTATTCCTTGCAAAGGAGTTTTGATTGTCTGTGCTTCTTCAAGCCATTGGTACTCTTAGGAGAGAAGAAACTAAGACTTTTGAAATCCTACAGTGTTCTAGGCACTGGGCTATGTCTGTCTCTTCCTGGGATGAACACCACCACCACCTAAAAACCAAAAAAACAAACATCACTTCCCATAATCCCATTAGATTTTACTTCCTAGCAGATTTATAAAAGAGCTTGATTTGTCGTTCTTGATGATGACGGACTGTCATACTGAATGTGGGTCTGTTCCATTTCCCTGAGGGATTGTGCCTCCCAATATTCCTTGGCACTCTTGACCTGCTATGTATTTATTAATTTAATCACTTATGAATTATGAATGCCTTTCCACATGCCACTTCTGTACTGAACTCCATACTTTTTTTTTAATTCAAAGAATTTCATTTATAGTTGTATAACCATCATCACGACATGATTTTAGAACTATTCCATCCCAAACCTGCAGTCCATTCCTCCCCCGCAAACCTGTCCCCTTTGGTATCCATAAGTTTCTCAAAGTCTGTGTGTCTGTTTCTGTTCTGCAAATAAATTCACTGTATCCTTTTTTTAGGTTACACATATAAGCAATAGCCTATGATGTTTGTATCTCAACACTTAACCACTTAGCATGATAATTTCTAGGTCCATCCATGTTACTGCAAATGCCATTATTTCATTCTTTTTATGACTGAGTGATATTCCATTGTATATATGTACCATTTCTTCTTTATTCTCTTCTGTGTTGATGGACATTTAAGTTGCTTCCATATCTTGGCCATTGTATATAGTGCTACAGTGAACACTGGGGTACATGTATCTTTTTGAGCCATGATTTTCTTCAAATAGATGCCCAGGAGTGGGATTGCTGGATCATATGGTAATTCTATTTTTAATCTTTTGAGGAACCTCCATACTGTTTTTCCATAGTGGTTGCACCAGTTTACATTCCCACCAGTAGTATAAGAGGGTTCCCGTTTCTCCACATCCTCGCCAGCATTTACTGTTTGTAGACTTTTTGATGATGGCCATTCTGGCTGGTGTGCAGTGGTACTTAATAGTAGTTTTGATTTGCATTTCTCTAATAATTAGTGATGTTGAACATCTTGTCATGTGTTTTTTGGCCATCTGTATATCTTCTTTGGAGAATGGTCTGTTTAGATATTCTGCCAATTTTTGATAGGGCCGTTTGTTTGTTTCTTTTGATATTGAGCTGCAGGAGGTATTTATGTATTTTGGAGATTAATCCCTTGTCAGTCCTTTCATTTGCAAATATATTCTCCCATTCTATGGGTTGTCTTTTCAGTTCATTTAGGATTTCCTTTGCTGTGCAGAAACTTTTAAGTTTAATTAGGTCCCATTTGTTTATTTTAATTTTTTTTGTCATTACTCTAGGAGGTGGTTCTGAGGGGATTGGTGAGGTTTATGTTGGAGAGTGTTCAGCCTATGTTTTCCTCTAAGAGTTTTATGGTATCTGGTCTTATATCTAGGTCTTTAATCCATTTTGAGTTTATTTTTGTGTATGGTATTAGAGAGTGTTCTAATTTCATTCTTTTGCATGTAGCTGTCCAGTTTTCCCAGCATCACTTATTGAAGGGGCTGTCTTTTCTCCACTGTATATTCTTGCCTCCTTTGTCATAGATTAGTTGACTATAGTGCATGGATTTAATTCTTGGCTTTCTATCCTATTCCATTGATCTATATTTCTATTTTTGTGCCAGTACTATACTGTTTTGATGATTGTTGCTTTGTAGTATAGTCTGAAGTCAGGGAGCCTGATTCCTCCAGCTTAATTTTTCTTTCTCAGTGTGGCTTTGGCTATTCTGTTTTTTTTTTTTTTTTTGTGCTTCCAAACAAACTTTAAAACATTTTGTTCTACTTCTGTGAAAAATGCGATTAGTAATTTGATAGGGATTGTGTTGAATCTGTAGATTGCCTTGAGTAGTATAGTCATTTTGAAAATATTGATTCTTCCAATCCAAGAGCATGGAATATCTTTCCATCTGTTTGTGTCATCTTTGATTTCTTTCATCAGTATCTTATAGTTTACAGAGTACGGTCTTTTGTTTCTATAAGTAGGTTTATTCCTTGTTTTGTTTTGTTTTTTGTTTTTTGTTTTTACTTTTTAGGGCTGCACCCATGGCATATGGAGGTTCCTAGACTAGGGGGTCAAATCAGAGCTACAGCTGCCAGCCTACACAACAGCCACAGCAGTGCAGGATCCAAGCCACATCTGCAACCTACACCACAGCTCATGGCAATGCCAGATCTTTAACTCACTGAGCGAGGCCAGGGATTGAACCCACAACCTCATGGTTCCTAGTTGGATTTGTTTCCACTATGCCACGATGGGAACTCCTCCAGTTTTGGGTTTTTGTTTTGTTTTGATCTGATGGTAAATGCGATTGTTTCCCTAATTTTGCTTTCTGATCTTTCATTGTTAATATATAGAAATGCAGTTGATTTCTGTGTATTAATTATGAATCCTGCAACTTTACCAAATTCATTGACTCACTTGATTTCTGTGATTAATTTTGTATCCTGCAACCTACCAAATTCATTGATGCAGTTGATTCCTTTTTTTTTTTTTTTATTTTCCCACTGTACAGCAAGGGGGTCAGGTTATCCCTAGATGTATACATTGCAGTTACAGTTTTTTCCCCCACCCTTTCTTCTGTTGCGACATGAGTATCTAGACATAGTTCTCAATGCTATTCAGCAGGATCTCCTTGTAAATCTATTCTAGGTTGTGTCTGATAAGCCCAAGCTCCCAATCCCTCCCACTCCCTCCCCCTCCCATCAGGCAACCACAAGTCTCATCTCCAAGTCCATGATTTTCTTTTCTGAGGAGATGCTCATTTGTGCTGGATATTAGATTCCAGTTATAAGTGATATCATATGGTATTTGTCTTTGTCTTTCTGGCTCATTTCACTCAGGATGAGATTCTCTAGTTCTATCCATGTTGCTGCAAATGGCATGATGTCATCCTTTTTTATGGCTGAGTAGTATTCCATTGTGTATATATATCACCTCTT
Source organism: Sus scrofa (assembly GCF_054392235.1). NCBI lineage: Eukaryota > Metazoa > Chordata > Mammalia > Artiodactyla > Suidae > Sus > Sus scrofa. Next base: position 124,706,359 of record NC_139396.1, on the reverse strand, counting down.
CCGAATCCAATCATCTGTCGATGGACATTTGGATTGTTTCCATGTCCTGGCTATTGTGAATAGTGCTGCAATGAACATGCGGGTGCACGTGTCTCTTTTAAGTAGAGCTTTGTCCAGATAGATGCCCAAGAGTGGGATTGCAGGGTCATATGGAAGTTCTATGAATAGATTTCTAAGGTATCTCCAAACTGTTCTCCATAGTGGCTGTACCAGTTTACATTCCCACCAGCAGTGCAGGAGGGTTCCCTTTTCTCCACAGCCCCTCCAGCACTTGTCATTTGTGGATTTATTAATGATGGCCATTCTGACTGGTGTGAGGTGGTATCTCATGGTAGTTTTGATTTGCATTTCTCTTATAGTCAGCGATGTTGAGCATTTTTTCATGTGTTTGTTGGCCATCTGTATATCTTCTTTGGAGAAATGTCTATTCAGGTCTTTTGCCCATTTTTCCATTGATTGATTGGTTTTTTGCTGTTGGGTTGTATAAGTTGCTTATATATTCTAGAGATTAAGCCCTTGTCAGTTGCATCATTTGAAACTATTTTCTCCCATTCTGTAAGTTGTCTTTTTGTTTTCTTTTGGGTTTCCTTTGCTGTGCAAAAGCTTTTCAGTTTGATGAGGTCCCATGGGTTTATTTTTGCTCTAATTTCTATTGCTTTGGGAGACTGACCTGAGAAAATATTCATGATGTTGATGTCAGAGAGTGTTTTGCCTATGTTCTCTTCTAGGAGTTTGATGGTGTCCTGTCGTATATTTAAGTCTTTCAGCCATTTGGAGTTTATTTTTGTGCATGGTGTGAGGGTGTGTTCTAGTTTCATTGCTTTGCATGCAGCTGTCCAGGTTTCCCAGCAATGCTTGCTGAATAGACTTTCCTTTTCCCATTTGATGTTCTTGCCTCCCTTGTCAAAGATTAATTGTCCATAGGTGTCAGGGTTTATTTCCGGATTCTCTGTTCTGTTCCATTGGTCTGTCTGTCTGTTTTGATACCAGTACCACACTGTTTTGATGACTGTGGCTTTGTAGTATTTCTTGAAGTCTGGGAGAGTTATGCCTCCTGCTTGGTTTTTGTTTCTCAGGATTGCTTTGGCAATTCTGGGTCTTTTGTGGTTCCATATAAATGTTTGGATTGTTTGTTCTAGTTCTGTGAAAAATGTCATGGGTCATTTGATAGGGATTGCATTGAATCTGTAGATTGCTTTGGGTAGTATGGCCATTTTCACAATATTGATTTTTCCAATCCAGGAACATGGAATATCTTTCCATTTCTTTACATCTTCTTTGATTTCTTTGATTAAAGTTTTATAGTTCTTGGCATATAGGTCCTTTACCTCTTTGGTCAGGTGTATTCCGAGGTATTTGATTTTGTGAGGTACAATTTTAAAAGGTATCGTATTTTTGTATTCTTTTTCTAATGTTTCATTGCTGGTATACAGAAATGCAACTGACTTCTGAATGTTAATCTTATATCCTGCCACTTTGCTGAATTTATTAATCAGTTCAAGGAGTTTTGGGGTTGAGTCCTTAGGGTTTTCTGTGTATAGTATCATGTCATCTGCATACAGTGACAGTTTGATCTCTTCTCTTCCTATATGGATGCCTTTGATTTCTTTTGTTTGTCGAATTGCTGTGGCTAAGACTTCCAAAACGATGTTGAAGAGCAGTGGTGAGAGTGGGCATCCCTGTCTTGTTCCAGATTTGAGTGAGAAGGCTTTCAGTTTTTCCCCATTGAGGATTATATTTGCTGTGGGTTTATCATAAATGGCTTTGATTATATTCAGGAATGTTCCCTCTATACCCACTTTGGTGAGGGTCTTGATCATGAATGGATGTTGGACTTTGTCAAATGCTTTTTCTGCGTCTATTGAGATGATCATATGATTTTTGACCTTTTTTTTGTTAATGTGGTGTATGATGCTGATTGATTTGCATATGTTGAACCATCCTTGTGAACCTGGGATGAACCCAACCTGGTCATGGTGTATCATTTTTTTGGTATGTTGTTGGATTCGGTTGGCTAAGATTTTGTTGAGAATTTTTCCATCTATATTCATCAATGATATTGGGCGATAGTTTTCTTTTTTGGTGGTATCTCTGTCTGGTTTTGGAATGAGGGTGATGGTGGCCTCATAGAATGTCTTTGGGAGTATTCCTTCTTCTTCAACCTTTTGAAAGAGTTTAAGGAGGATGGGCACCAATTCCTCTTTATATGTTTGATAGAATTCACCTGTGAAGCCATCTGGACCTGGACTTTTATTTGTAGGGAGTGATTTTATGACCTCTTCAATTTCATTTCTAGTGATCGGTCTGTTCAGTTGGTCTGTTTCTGCTTGATTCAGTTTTGGCAGGCTGTAAGATTCTAGAAAATTGTCCATTTCTTCCAGATTGTCAAACTTGTTGCCATACAGTTGTTCATAGTATTCTCTTATGGTTTTTTGTATTTCTGCTGTATCCGTTGTGATTTCTCCTTTTTCATTTCTAATTTTGGTTATTTGGGTTCTTTCTCTCCTCTTTTGAGTGAGTCTGGCCAGGGGTTTGTCAATTTTGTTCACCTTTTCAAAGAACCAGCTCTTGGTTTTATTAATTTTCTCTATTGTTTTTTGAGTCTCTATTTTATTGATTTCTTCTTTGATCTTTATAATTTCCTTCCTTCTGCTGACTTTAGGACTTTTTTGTTCTTCTTTTTCTAATTCGTTTAGGTGGAGGGTTAAGTTGTCAATTTGGGATCTTTCGTCTTTTTTGAGAAAGGCCTGTATTTCTATAAATTTCCCTCTGAGCACTGCTTTCGCAGCATCCCATAGATTTTGAGAGGTTGTGTCTTCATTATCATTTGTTTCAAGGTAGTTTTTAATTTCCTTCTTGATTTCCTCATTGACCCATTGGTTTTTTAGTAGCATGTTGTTGAGTCTCCATGTAGTAGGTTTTTTCTCTTTCCTTTTCCCATGGTTGATTTCTAATTTCATGGCATTGTGGTCAGAGAAGATACTTGAGATAATTTCTACGCTCCTAAATTTATTGAGATTCACTTTGTGTCCCAATATGTGGTCGATTCTTGAGAATGTTCCATGAGCATTTGAGAAGAATGTGTATTCTGATTTTTTTGGATGTAGTGTCCTGAAGATATCAATGAAGTCTAACTTTTCTATTGTTTCCTTTAGGATCTCTGTTGCTTTATTGGTTTTCTGTCTAGAGATATGTCCATTGATGTGAGGGGGGTATTAAGGTCTCCTACTATGATTGTATTCTCATCAATATCTCCCTTTATGTCTGTTAATATTTGTTGTATGTATCTGGGTGCTCCTATATTTGGGGCATATATGTTGATGATAGTAACATCCTCTCCTTGGATGGATCCCTTAATCATTAAATAGTGTCCTTCTTTGTCTTTCTTTATGTCTTTTGTTTTAAAGTCTATTTTGTCTGATATGAGCGTTGCGACTCCTGCTTTTCTGTCATGTCTATTGGCGTGAAATATTTTTCCCCACCCTTTCACTTTCAATCTATATGTATCTTTTGTCCTAAGGTGAGTTTCTTGTAGGCAGCATATGGAAGGTTTTTGCCTTTTTATCCACTCAGCCACTCTGTGTCTTTTGATTGGGGCATTCAGTCCATTGACATTTAAGGTGATAATTGATAGATGATTATTTATTGCCATTTGAACCTCGTGTTCCAGTTGATTCTATGGTTCTCCATTCTTCTTTTTTTTTTTTTTTGGTTGGATGGTCTCCTGTTGTTATCTGCTTGAGTGTATTTTTTTTTTCATATTTTGCAAATGCAATATTTGGTTTTGGCTTGTGGTTGCCCTGTTTTTTAAGTATGCTAACCCCTTCCCATAATTGTGTGTTTTAGCCTGATGGTCCTGTAAGTTCAAACACTTCATTACTATATTAAAATTAAGAAGAGAGACATACAAACAAACAAAAAGGGTTATTTACCTCCTGACATCCCTTGCCCACATTTTATGGTTTTGATGACTCTTTTTTATTTTTTTCTTTTTAATTTTATTTTGTTTGAAGCATGTTCATGATTAAATCTGTATGCTGGCTTATTTGAGTGACTGCTCTCTGATTGCAGTTTCCTCAGTCCTAGTTCTTCCTCTTCTTCTTCTTTTTTTTCTTCTTTTCTTTTCTTTTTTCTTCCCTTTCCTTCCTTTCTTTTTGGTTTAGAGAAGCCCTTTCAATATTTCCTTGAACCTGGGTTTTGTGTTGCTGTATTCTTTAAGTTTTTGTTTGTTGGGAAAAATTTTTATTTCCCCTTCTATTTTAAATGATATTCTTGCTGGATAGAGTATCCTAGGTTGCATATTTTTTCCTTTGAGCACTTTAAATATCTCTTGCCATTCCCTCCTGGCCTGTAGTGTTTCTGTAGAGAAATCAGCTGATATTCTTATCGGGGTTCCCTTGTAGGTAACATTCTGTTTTTTCTTGCTGCCTTTAGGATCCTCTCTTTATCACTAACTTTTGCCATTTTTATTATGATGTGTCTTGGTGTGGGTCTGTTTGGGTTCAGTTTGTTTGGGGCCCTCTGTGCTTCTTGTATCTTGAATCCAGTATCCTTTAGATTTGGGAAGTTTCCAGCAATAATTTCTTCAAATATATTTTCCATTCCCTTATCTTTTTCTACTCCTTCTGGAATTCCTATTATGCGTAGATTGGCCCGCTTTATATTATCCCATAGGTCTCTTATATTGCTTTCCAGTTTTTTGATTCGGTTTTCTGTCTGTTGACCGGATTGAGTGATTTCCATTATTCTATCTTCCATATCACTGATTCGTTCTTCTGCATTATTCATTCTGGTTTTTACTGCCCCTAGGTCAGTTTGCATCTCTGCAAATGAATGTTCTAGTTTTTCTTGGCTCCTCCTTATATTTTCTAGTTCCTTTCTGAGGGTATCTGCATTACTGTTCATATCTTCTCTTAATTCCTTCAGTATTTTCACTATTTCTCTTTTGAACTCCAGGTCTGTCTGACTGCAGAGATCTGTTTCATTGTTGACTGTTTTAGGTGAGTTCTCCTGTTGGTTTGACTGGGGGTGGTTTCTCAGCTTCTTCATCTTGCTTGTTGTTTTCTTTCTCCTGAGGGAGTTGTACTCTCCGTTATCGGGCAGTGTTTGCCTTGTCACTGCCGTGGAATATTTCCTGAGGGCTGGCGTTGTTGGTCAATCTTTTTTGAGGCAGTGTGGCTTTTCTGGAGTGTTGATGGGGTAACAGTGTTTCTTTGAAGCAAAGGAGGACTTCCTGAGGGCAGACAGGACTGGGAGGTCCACCCCACGATGGTAGCAGATTTCACTTGGTCATGCAGAGCTTGCTCTGGTGTTTTTAGGCTGTGGGGTTCTTGCAGGGGGTTGGTGGTGTTGGGCAGCTGCTCTTCAGGGGTGCATCACCCCCTGGGGGCTGGAGCAGCTATCTGGGCCACTGAGAACCTAAGAGGCTCTTCCCTAGGGTAGCCCAACTCAGAAGGACAGCCTGAGAATGTAGGCAGATCTTTTCACAGTCTGGCCGAGCTTGTTGCAGCTTTTCTGGGCTGCAGGGGCTCTTCCAGGGGGCTGGTGGTGCTGAGCAGTTATTTCACGGAAGTGGGGCACCCCCTGGGGGCTTGGGCGGGTAGCAGGGCCGTTGGAAACTGAAGAGGCTCCTCCTTGGGGCAACCCGACTCAGAAAAACCGTCGGAGAATTAGGCCGATCTATTCACAGCCTGGCTAAGCTTGTTCTAGCTTTTCTGGGCTGCAGGCCTTTTCTCGTGGGCTGGTGGTGTTTGGTGCTGCTCTGCGGAAGTGTAGCCCCACCAAAGGGCAAGCAGGCTTGTGCAGGGACAGCCCCTGCGGTGGTAGGCTTCAGGCAATTGTTGAGGCCAGCCCTCCTGGATGGCAGGCAGCCCCAGGTCCGTGAGAGCGTAGGGGGTGGCGGGGGTGGGGGGAGGGGATGCACTGGAAAGCACAGTTTTCAGCTAGCTAGCGGGCCTGTAAGCTTGCTGTGGCATGGGGGGTATTCTATGGGGACCCACCCCTTCTTTTCTCCCCTCCCCAGCACCGGCGCAGACCAGGCTCTTCTCCAGGGTTCCCTCTGATGTGGCTTTCCACTTCCCCGTCCCTGGAGTATTGCTCCCTTCCTCTGTGACAGCTTTGTTTTCTAGTCTCCCAGGCAGTCTCTGCCCCGTCAAATGGTTTCTAGACCTCCCAAGCAGTTTCCGCTCTGCCCCGCCCCCCTAGCCCGGGGACTAATCTCTGGAGCCGAGGTCTCGGTGCCCAGCCCCCACCCAGGCGGCACCCCCCGGTCCTTTCTCGGGGACTAACCTTCGGAGGCGAGGTCTCGGTGCCCAGCCCCCCTCCCAGGCGTCCCCCGGCCCTTTCTCAGGGATTAACCTTCAGAGGCGAGGTCTCGGTGTTCAGCCCCCACCCGCAGTTGATTTCTGTATATTGATTTTGTATCCTGTAACTTTACCAAATTCATTGATGAGCTCTAACAGTTTTCTGGTAGCATCTTTGGGATTTTCTATGTATAGTATTATGTCATCTGCAAATAGTGGTAATTTTACTTGTTCCTTTCCAATTTGGATTCCTTTTAATTTTTTTTCTTCTCTGATTGCCATGGCTAGGACTTCAAAAACTATGTTGAATAGAAATGGTGGGAGGATACATCCTTGTCTTGTTCCTGATCTTAGCAGGAATTCTTTTGGCTTTTCACCATTGAGAATCATGTTAGCTGTGGGTTTGTCATATATGGCCTTTATTATGTTGAGGTAGAGTCACTCTATGCCCACTATCTGGAGGGTTTTTATCATAAATGTGTATTAGATTTTGTCCAAATCTTTTTTTGCCTCTATTGAGAGGATCATATGGTTTTTATTCTTCAGTTTGTTAATGTGTGTGTATCACACTGATTTATTTGCAGACATTGAAAAACCCTTGCATCCCTGGGAAAAACTGACTTGATCATGGTGTATGATCCTTTTAATGTATTACTAGATTCAGTTTGCTCATATTTTGTTGAGGATTTTTACAACTATGTTCATCAGTGATATTGGCCTGTAATTGTCTTTTTTTGTGATAAATTTGTCTGGTTTTGGTATCGGGGTAATGGTGGCCTCATAAGAATAAATTTGGGAGTGTTCCTTCACCTGCAATTTTTTGAAAAAGTTTTAGAAGGATAGGTGTTAACTCTTCTGTAAATTTTCAGTAGAACTCGCTTGTGAAGCCATCTGATCTTGGACTTTTGTTTGTTGGAAGTTTTTAAATCACAGTTTCAATTTCAGTACTTGTTATTGGTCCATTCATCTTTTCTATTTGTTACTTGTTTAGTCTTAGAAAATTGTACCTTTCTAAGAATTTGTCCATTTCTTCTAGGTTGTTCATTTAATTGGTGTATAGTTGCTTGTCTTTTATGTTCCTTTCTATTTCTGTGATGTCCATTGTAACTTCTTCTTCATTTCTGGTTTTATTGATTTAAGTCATCTCTCTTTTTTTCTTGAAGAGTCTGGCTAAGGGTTTATCAATTTTGTTGATCTTTTCAAATAAAGTGCTTTTTGCTTCATTGATCTTTTCTTTTCTAGGGTTTTCTTCATTTCTATTTCATTTATTTCTGCTCCAATATTTTGATTTCTTTCCTTCTGCTCACTTTGGGTTTTGTCTGTTCCTCCTTCTCTAGGTGCTTTAGGTGTAAAGTTAGGGTTTTTATTTGAGATTTATCTTGTTTCCTGAGGTAAGCTTGTAGTGCTATAAACTTTCCTCTTAGAACTGCTTTTTCTGCATCCCATAGGTTTTAGATTGTTGTGTCTTTGTCATTTGCTTCTAGGTGTTTTTTAATTTCCTCTTTGATTTCTTCAGTGATCCTTTGGTTGTCTGGTAGCATGTTGTTTAGTCTACATGTGTTTCTGTTTTTTGCAGGTTGTTTTCTTTTGGATATCTAGTCTTACAGTTTTGTGGTCAGAAAAGATGCTTGATATGATTTCAATTTTCTTAAATTTACCATAGCTTGATTTGTGGCCCAGAATGGGGATCTGTCCTACAGAATTTTCTGTGTGTGCTTGAGAAGAATGTGTATTCTGCTGCTTTGGGGTAGAATATTCTATAAATATCTATTAATTACATTTGTTCTAATGCACTTTTTAAGGTTTCCTTGTTGATTTTCTGTCTGCATGATCTGTCTGTCCATTGCTGTAAGTGGGGTGTTAAAGTCTCCCACTATCGTCTTATTGCTGATTTCTCCTTTTAAGGCTGTTAGCAGTTGCCTTATATATTGAGGTGTCCTATGTTGGGACAATTGTTATGTCTTCGTCTTAGATTGATCCTTTATCATTATGTAAAGTTCTTATGTGTGTCTTATGGTCTACTATAAGGTCTATTTTGTCTCATATGAGGATTGCTACTTCAGCTTTCTATTGATTTCAGTTTGCATGGAATTTTCTTCTATACTCTCACTTTCAGTTTATATGTGTCCCTAAGAACTGATGTGGGTCTCTTGAAGACAGCCTATATATTATATAAGTCTTGTATTTGTATCCATTCAGGCAGTCTATGTCTTAGGTTGGGGCATTTAGCCCATTTACATATCGTAATCATAGATATGTGTGCTGTTTTTGCCATTTTGTTAATTGTTTTGGATTTATTTTTGTTAGTCTTTTTTCTTCCTTTCTTTTCTTGTTCTCTTCTCTTGTGGTTTTATGACTATCTTTAATGTTGCATTTGGATTGATTTTTCTTATTTGCGTCTATATCTATTGTAGATTTTTGGTTGGCAGTTACCATGATTTTTTTTTTTTTTTGTCTTTTTGCTATTTCTTGGGCCGCTCCCGCGGCATATGGAGGTTCCCAGGCTAGGGGTCCAATTGGAGTTGTAGCCACCGGCCTACACCAGAGCCACAGCAACGCGGGATCCGAGCCGCGTCTGCAACCTACACCACAGCTCACGGCAATGCTGGATCGTTAACCCACTGAGCAAGGGCAGGGACCAAACCCACAACTTCATGGTTCCTAGTCGGATTCGTTAACCACTGCGCCACAACGGGAACTCCAACCATGATATTTTAATATAGGAGTATGTATATATATATATGTGTGTATATATATATATATATATATATATATATATGCATGCATATATATACAAGATATCCATATATATATATGTATATATATACAAGATTGTTTTAAGTTGCTGGTATTTTTTTTTTTTTGTCTTTTTGTCTTTTTTAGGGCCACACCCGCGGCATATGGAAGTTCCCAGGCTAGGGGTGTAATCGGAGCTGTAGCCACTGGCCTATGCCAGAGCCACAGCAATGTCAGATCCGAGCCGTGTCTGTGAATTACACCACAGCTCTCAGCAATGCCAGATCCTTAACCCAGTGAGCAAGGTGAGGGATCAAACCTGCAACCTCATGGTTCCTAGTCATATTTCCACTGTGCCAGGACAGGAACTCCAGTTGCTGGTATCTTGATTTCAAATGCATCTCCAGTATCCTGCAATTTTACCCTCCTTGTCTCATGATTTTTCCGATTTTGGTAGCATATTTATGTGTGGATGATTTCCTATCTTTATGATATGTATGCCTTTACTGGTGAATCTTGTCATTTGTAATTTTTTTTTGTTTCTCATTGTAGCCTTTTTTTCCCACCTAGAGAAATTCCTTTAGTATTTGTTGTAAAGCTGATTTAGTGGTGCCAAATTCTCTTAGCTTTTGCTTATCGTAAAGTTTTTGATTTCTCCTTCAAATCTGAATGAGAGCCTGGCTGGGTTTAGTAATCTTGGTTGGAGGTTTTTTCCTTTCATCACTCCAAGAATATCATGATACTCCCTTCTGGCCTGCAAAGTTTCTGCTGAAAAATCAGCCAATGACTTTATTGGGAGTCCCTCGTATGTTATTTATTTCTTTTCCCTAGATGCTTTCGATATTTTTTCTTTGTCTTTAATTTTGGTCAGTTTGATTAGTATGTGTCTTGAGGTGTTGCTCCTTGGGTTTATCTTATATGGTATTCATCATGCTTCCTGGATTTGAGTGAGTGATTCCTTTCTCATGTTAGGGAAGTTTTCTGCTATTATCTCTTCAGATATTTTCTCTGGACCTTTCTTTCTTTTTGCTACCCCTGTAATGAGGATGTTGCTGTGTTTAAAGTTGTCCCAGAGTTCTAGATTATCTTCATTTATTTTCAGTCTTTTCTGTTCTGCATCAGTGATTTCCACCAGCCTGTCTTCCACCTTGCTTATTCATTCTTTGCCTCCTGTGTTCTGCTATTGGTTCCTCCCAGTGAATTTTCTATTTCTCTTATTTTCATCTCTGCTTGCTTAATATTTATATCTTCTATTTCTTTGTTCAATGTTTCTTTTAATTTATCAATCTTTGTCTCCAGTTTATTTCTAAGATCTTGAATCATTTTTATTGTCATTAGTCTAAAGTCTTTTTCATGGACATTGATAATCTCCAGATCACTTAGCTAGTTTTCTGGGGCTTTTTCTTGTTCCTTTGTCTGGGTCATAATTCTCTGCCTTTTCAATTTATATAGATTTTTTTTTCTGTGATCTCCTTATTGCAGGTGATATGTTGTAGCCTCTCTTGCTTCTCATGTCTGTCTCCTTGTGGATGAATTTGGTACAGGGGCTTGTTGCAGGCTTCCTGATGGTAGGGACTGGTGTCTGCCCCCAGTAGGTGGACATGATTCTTATCCCTCTGGTGGGTGGGGCTTTATCTCTGAGTGTGATTAGAGGCAGCTGTGTGCCTAGGAGGTCTTTAGGCATTGTGTTTGTTGATGGTGGGGCCTTGTTCACTTGTTTTTTTGTTTGGCCTGGGGCTTCTCAGCCTTGTTGGGTGAGGCCAGATTTTTCCAAAATGGCCACCTCCAGGGAAGTTCACGCTAATGATTATTCCTGACACCTTTGCCTCCAATATCCTTCCCTCACAATGAGCCACAATACCCTTGTTTTCCCAGGAGATCCTCCAATATCTGCAGGTAAGTCTGACCCAAATTCTTATGGATTGTCTGCTTTGCCCTGGGATCCAGTGCACATGAAACCCTGTGTGCACCCTTCAAGAGTGGAGTCCCTATTTCCTCTATTCCTGTGGAGCTCTTGTGCATAAACCCTGCTAGCCTTCAGTGTCAAATGTTCCATGTGCTCCTCCTCCTAATGCCAGACCCCCAGGCATGGGAATCTGACATGGGGCTTGGAACTATCACTTTTGTGGGTAAACCTTTCCAGTCTGTAGGTTGCCCACCTTGCAGGTATAGGATTGCTTATATGAAGTAGACACCACTCCTACTGTCTGGATGTGGCTTTTTCTTTGTCTTTGGTGTAGGATATCTTTTTTGGTAGTTACCAGTATATTTTATTAATGGTTATCCAGCAGTTGGTTGTAATTTTGTCATTTTCATGAGAGAAGGTGAGCTCCAGTTCTTCTACTCTGCCATCTTTTTTTTTTTTTTTTTTTTTTTGCTATTTCTTGGGCCGCTTCCGCGGCATGTGGAGATTCCCAGGCTAGGGGTCTAATCGGAGCCATAGCCACCGGCCTACGCCAGAGCCACAGCAACGCGGGATCCGAGCCACATCTGCAACCTACACCACAGCTCACGGCAACGCCAGATCATTAACCCACTGAGCAAGGGCAGGGATCGAACCCGCAACCTCATGGTTCCTAGTCAGATTCGTTAACCACTGCGCCACGACGGGAACTCCTACTCTGCCATCTTAATTCCTTCTATTCTGAACTCCATACTTGAATTTTTAAAAGACAGGTAATACATCTTTTGAAGCATGCAATTTTTTGAGTAAGATAGAAAAATATGATGTGACAAGTATAATGATGTTAATTATAATGATCTGTTTCTGATGTAGCCTGTGTGTATAGCTGGAGGGTGAGGAATGAGTGATGGGCACAGAAATGAACCAAGGTAAGGGTTAGGGGGTGGAGCATCCTAAGGAGAGAGGTCACTCTGAGTACTAGAGGGGAGAAAAGAACATGGATTTTATGGCAGGGATTAGTCTTGCTCACTAATATTTCCGTCTGTCCTCCTTTTGGACATGTGGCAGTTTGACTTTCTGTCCCACCGTGGCTAGCTAAAGCTGTTAGACAATGCTATGTAATATGCTATAGCCAGGGCAATGCGAATGGAAGTGAAGCATTCTTTCTGGGTGGGAACATTTGTCTCTGAGTGTGGGGGCTCTAAAACACCTTCCCCCTGCCTTGGGGATGATGGAGGCATTCTTTGACACAGAGATGGACTGCTTAGCCATCCCTAAGGAGGAGAGCTGGCCTACTGCATTACCTGACCTCATAAGCCAGCTTCTTTGAACCAGTACTGTATGTGAGAAACAAAAAGCAAATAGAGAAGAGTAGCCTGCAGTGAGGTTGGAGCAAAAAGGTCAGATCATAGAGGAATTTTCTGTTTCTTACCATTTCCTAGCTGGGATATAACACTGACCACTTTCAGAAGTCACATCAGATTTTATTTCTTAGCTGACTTAGAAAGATAGAAAGTTTTGTTTTGTCATTCCTTATGATATTGGCACCTCTCCCTCTGTTGGAAACCACTTCTCTTCCAGCGTTCTCGGATCCAAAGGAGAAGAAGGAGGAAGAGAGCTTCTCTGTACTGGAATTCTTTTAACAAATCTTTAGGGGTACACACATTTTTTCAGTACCCTGCATAGGGGCTGTGCAAAAAAGCAATGCCATGAAGTGGCATGTGTAAAACCCTCCCTCCCATTGGCACCTCACCAGGGCTCCCAGCCAGGATCAGAGAGTAGGGGAGCCTGACGGCCTCTCTGACAGGTGGGATAATACCTGATGGGGGGGGGGCACCCAGGAACAAGGTGAAGGTTGGGGTGCCTGGGGCTGGAGGGAGAGGGGTTTTGATGTCTAGTGGGATGTTGCCATCAAAGCTGAAAAATTAATTTCAGAACTGAGTTGATTGAGTTGGGTGAGGCAAGTAGAAAAGGAGCATGTGGACAGTGGCTACTCAGATATGCACCCACATTTAGATGGTAAAAAACAGGAAAGCGCAATGTGAGAGGCAGTGGGTGTGGGCCAGTGGGAGGCAGCCTGGATTAATTGCAGAGGTAGAAGGTCAGTATATAGTGTGTGTTTCTGTGGGGAACCCAGTTCATTTAAAGCCATGTTTGAGCAGCCAGAGCTGTGAGACTTTTCTTTCTTTCATTTTAGTCTCTGTTTTAAGAGAGTCAAGAGCCTCAGCATGTCCATGGGCTACCCTGCTGGCTGAAATGGCTGGCATAGAGAGAGTCATGGCTTCATCCTCATCCTTTGGGATTCATGGTTCAACTAGTTAGAATCATCTTTGGGGAACAGAAGGAGAAAAGTATAGTAGGAATGGTACTCTTGGAAGTGTCTGTCCATGGTGCATTTTCCAATATTAAGTGAGGAGGAATTGATGAAGAGGCATGACTGGAGTGGTGGATGGAAGGTGGCATTGTTACTTGTCAACAAAAACTATGTCCTCTCAAACTGGTCCTATCTGCTTCTCACTCCCATCCAGCTGCCATGAGATGTAAGGATTTTAGGAGCCAATTCCATGTCTCCTTGTGTGTGAATTCCTTGTGTGTGACTGCTGGTTTCCTTTTCCAAATCTACTCTTTCATTTTGCTTTACTAACCAGACTCTGGTTTAGTTTAGGATGGCAGTGTTCCAGTTGAAATACCCACCTCACAGCCTCTCTTGACGCTAGAGTGGACACAGTCCTGGCCAAGGAGACTGAGATGGAAGTTCTTAGTGGAAGCTCCTGAAAAAGTCCTTAAAAATGAACAGACTTGGCTGGCTTTATCTTTTGCCTTTTTGCCTTTCCTGTCTTCTTTCCTAGAACATGGAAGGTGTGCCTCTCTTTCTAGAAGCCATCTGAAGGCCACAAAATAAATCTGTTACAAATAGGAATTTTTTGTACAGCAGATTAAATATCTGGGTCTTGGGTCACTAGGTTACTGGCTGGGTCACTGCTGTTGCATGGGCTTGATCACTGGCCTGGGAATTTCCACATGCCACAGGCATAGCCAAAAATATGGGGTGGGGGGGGAATTGTGGAATTTAGAAGGATAGGTCCCTAATGCCTTTATAGAGTCACTGTGCCTGATGGGGACTCCTGACCTCCATGGAAAAGTAAACCCCACTTCGGAGAGGTTGTTATGTTCAGCCAAAAGCATTCCTAACTGGTACACCCTCACTTGCTCTATAAAATAATAATTATTCTCATTTGCCATGTTATAGGGAATTCTGGCCAGACCTCAACTGAACTAAGACTTCAAATAATTGGATTTTCTTTTCTTTGTATCTCTATACAAGAGAGGCTATTATTCAGAATAATAACACTGAGGCTGTACAATTTCTGAAATCATCAAACAAAATTCTGTTATAGTGAGTAGACTATAGTTATTTAAGTGGAAATCTGCCCAATGTATTTTAGAAAGATTTTTCACAGAATGAACAAACATTAACTTTAGGATTCACTTAGCAAAACCATCTTATTCTCTTAAGTATCCTGGTTAATAAGCATTTTTATACTTGATAATTTTATTTTACTCTGATTAAATGTTGATTTTAAAGTTTAAAAAAGGATGGTATGCTCTTTCAATCTATAAGGAGTGTGAGATGTAAAGTTTATGAAATTACTTATTTGACTAAATCAAATTTAGGTCATAAATTTAAATGAAAGAAAAAATAATTAAGCGTCACATCTTCTCTCAGGTTAATATAATTTATCCAGTTAATTAAAGGATATAAAGATTGCCAATGTTCTGCTTTTTCTGGTAACTATCCTGAACCAGAGCTGTCCAGCATATGTATGTATGAGTGTGTTTCTGAATTAAAGTATTTGAAAATAAAAGGTTAATCTAAAAAGATAGTAGAGCAAGACAGTGTCCACCCAAGAGATCTGAGTGGTACTGGATATTAAAGTTAGAACTTTCAAAATTAAAATATTTATGAAATTAAGTCTTCAATGATTAAAGATATGAAATAGCATAAAGGACATTGTATAAGGAATACAGAACAAGTGAAAACTGTTGTCCCAAACTACCAGGTCCAATGGTAGCCCCATAATGACCTGTGGTTAGTGAGAACTGTGATGTGCTATATGTGTTAAATACACATTATATTTCAAAGGTTTTACACAAGGAAAAGACTATAAAATATATCATTAAGTCTTTTATATTGGTTACATGTGGAAAATATAATATTTAGGAAATAAGGTTTAAATAAAATATTAAATTCAAGCTCAACTGTTTATTTTTACTTTTTTTAATGCAAACTTTGATCTGTGGCTCTCACATGTTTCTGTTACCCAATGTGAGTCTATGTGCCTGATGTACAATGAGGCCAAACAATTCTAAAACATCTGAGTTTGGAGCAGAGAAAGGTTTATTACAGGGCCATTCAAGGAGACAGGTGGCTCATGCCTTAAAAACCCTAAATCATCAAAGGCTTTCAGCAAAGCCCTTTTATAGGAAATATGAGGGAGGAACATGGTTAGTTGCTGCAAACTTTGTGGTGTTGAATCCTTTATTATTATAGCTATCCACGTGGGTCAAAACAGTCAGGTCACAATGTTCCTGTAAACCTCCATCAAAACAAATGTTATTCTCTGTTCTACAACTTTTTATCTAAAGGTATAATATACAAGGAAAGGGGAGGCATTAAATACTGTTTCCATGCCTCCTTGTGGCTTTTAACACTTAACAAATCCCATAAACAAAGTGACATCATTACCCCTCATGCTCCTTGTTCAAAGTTGGTCCCAAGCATTGGCTTTTTCCCTCTAGGGTCTAGGTCCTGGCTAAGATGGGGTGGAAGGGTGCAGACTGGTTATTCTGCCCAGCACTGTTCATCCAGCACCTAGTCTCAGTCCTTCCACTAGTGCCCAGGCCCAGCTGAAAAGGCAGATCTCAGCTAGAAGCACCTTGTGGGCCAGGTCCCCAGACCCTGCCCAGCTGTCACTGAGTGAACAAGGTACCTGGGACCCAGCCAGCCCTCACCTCACCATCTCACCAGCCCAAGGCCGGAGGGCCTGGAGGGCACCCAGGGTGAAGACCAAGATCTGCTCCTCACTACACTCGGCTGAGAGGAGCATTGCTGGCTGAACGGGACCTCTAATGGTCCTACCTTAACAGTCATGTGCTAATAGTGCACTAACTGTGCATGCTAAGGGCTACATGCCTGCCCTGCCCTGCCTCTGTTACACTTCTCTTGGACAGCGCTGGTCTACAAAAAGGAATTGAAATAGACTCTCAGGGTATGAATAAATAACATTATTCTTCTAAATGAGGGGGAAAATGCCATTAAAATGCTGTCAGAAGTTCTTGAAAAAAAATCTGCTTCCTAAAATTTTTTGTCCACAGAATCTTTCCTCCACAGAACAGCCCTAGTGATCATCACAAAATATGTCAGGCCCTGACTCACCTGCTCATCCCCTCAAGCGCTTCTCATCTCTCCAAAATAGAACCAAAGGCCTCATAAAGGCTGTCCAGGCCCTATAAGTTCTGGCTTCTCACCAAATGTATCACTTACATCTCTCCTTCTTGCTCACATAATGCTAGCCACTCTGGCCTCCAGCTGGCTTTTGGATGTAGCCATGTGCTGCTCTCAGGGCCTTTGCATGTAGAATTCACTTTCTCTGGATCCTCATATGATGTGCTCTCACCTTTCTCAGGACTCTGCTCAGATAGGCCTGCCTCACCTCACCATCTCACCTTGCCCACTGCACCCTCCTTCTCTCAATCCCCTTTAAACTCATCTATCTGACACCTAACATGTGCTGAAAAAGCCATATCCAATTGTTTCCTTGCCTCTATTACCACCATATCTCCATTGCCTAGAATAGTGTAGGAAGTAGTAGGTTATCAAAAAATATTTGTCAAGCAAATAAATGAATGAAAACAGTTTAAGAGAAGCAACTAAAAAGTGTAGGGGGGGTGAGTTTGGAAGAAAATACATGAACATGTTAATAAGATCTATTTTGGAGCTGATGAGGGTATGAATGATTTTATTTATTTATTTTTCCTGCTGCCTCCCCAGGCAATTCCCTCTTCTTCCTTGTTAAAAGAATCTTATTTTGTTCAGGCATCTCTTCTACCTGTGGTCATGTTTCACTAAACCACTACTGGTTGTCTTGTATTTCTGTCTATGATTGGCTTAGGAATAAATATGTGATATAGTTTACAGCTGGTGAACTGTGAGAAGAGGGCCACCAAGAAGGCCATCTGGGAAGGGCTTTAAAGAGAGATGCTCATAAAGAAATGTTTTGTCAAGTTCTACTGGTTTTGGTTTGTGTGATGCTTGGAATGGCATTTGCTGTGTTGTGTCCATAAGGCTGCAGAGTCAAACGCTGAAGATGGCTGAGTCAAAAATGGAAGGAAACCTAGTCCCTGTTGATGTTGTTAGGCCAGCAAATTAAATGTCTCAGAGATGGCCAATTTTGTGACCTCTTTTTTGGGGGGAGATAATAAATCATTCTCATTGTTTCGCCCATTTTGAGCTGGTTTTTCAAAAAATTTTTCCCAGACAAATGTTTCTAACCAATACTATGTTACAACAAAATTCAAATAAAACAGCCTAAAAATTATAAGCCTGCCAGACAAAAATGAAGAAGTCATAATAAGAGATATTATTGTAGAATCCCCCTAAGGAATAGACTGTGGATACAGAACAAAAATGAGCACTCAGTACTTGAGGGAAGAACAACTCCAAAAAAGAAGAAACACCTTGAATCGTCAATATAATTATATAAGCTTGGATTATGAATATAACACAGAAATGTGAAAAAATGATTACCCTTTTCACATAATCTATGCTGATTCAGGAACATTTGAGTCCTGAGTTCAGTTCTATAGTCATGTTATCAGACACCTGACAAGTTCTTCTAAAAGCAAGGACAATGTAGAGAGAGACAAGCTGGCAGAGTAGAAGGACTCAAGCTCACCTCCTCTCATGAAAACACCAAAATAACAACCAACTACTAAAATAGACTGGAAGCTACCAAAAAAAAAAAAAAAAAAAAAAGATATCCTGTATCCAAAAACAAAGAAGCTACATCGAGATGATAGGGGGGGGAACTTTCACAATATAAGTAATCTGATACTCACTGAGTGAGTGGCCCACAGACTGGAAAATAACTATATAACAGAGACTCTCTCTCCCACAGGGGTGAGAGTTCCAAAATCCACATCAGGATTCCCAGCCTGGGGGTCTGGCATTGGGAGGAGGAGGCGCTGGAGCATTTGGCATTGAAGGCCAGCAGGGCTTGAGTGCAGGAGCTCTACAGGACTGGGGGAAACAGAGACTCCACTCTTAGAGAGTGCACACAGGGTTTCAGGTATACTGGGTCCCAGGGCAAAGCAGAAACTCCATAAGAACTTGAGTGAGAACTACCTGCAGGTCTTGGAGGGTCTTCTGGGAAAGAAGGGGGTGGCTGTGTCTTCCCATGGGGGCAGGACATTGCAGGTGGAGGTCCCAGGAGATAGTCATCAGAGTGAGCTCTCCCGGAGGCTGCCATTTCAGAAAAATCTGGCCCTACCCATTAGGGCTGAGACGCCCTAGGCTAAGTAACAAATAGAGTGGGAACACAGCCCCACCCATCAGCAAACAGGCTGCCTAAAGCCTTCAAAGGCATATAGCTGCCTGTAACCACACTCAGAGACAAAGTCCCACCTACCAGAAGGACAAGATCCAGCTACACCTACCAGTGGGCAAGCACCAGTCTCTCCCATCAGGAAGCCAGGCACAAGCTCCTATGTCAACTTCACCCAAAAGGGAGCAGACATCAGAAGCAGGAGAGGCTACAAACCTGTAGCTGACAAAAAGGAGACCAAACAAAAAGCTATACAAAAATGAAGACGCAAAGAAATATGAGCTAGATGAAAGAACAAGACAAAATCCTAGAAAAACAGCCAAGTGAATTGGAGATAAGCAAGCTACATGAAAAAGTCTTTAGAATAATGATAGTAAAGATGTTCCAAAATCTCAGGAAAAAACTAGAGGCAAAGATTGATAAAAGAAACATTGAACAAAGAATGGAATATTTTAAGATTAAACAAGAAGTGTAAATACAATAACCAAAATTTAAAAAAAAACTTACTAGAAGGAACCAACAGGAGAATATAGGAGGCAGAAGAATGAATAAGCGAGGTGGAAGACAGACTGGTGGAAATCACTGATGCAGAACACAATAAAGAAAAATGAGTTAAAAGAAATGAGGACATTCCAAGAGAGCTCTGAAACATCTTCATTATAGGGGTAACATTATAGGGGTAACAGAAGGAGAAGAGAGAGAAAGGTCAGAGAAAATATTTGAATAGATGGTAGCTGAAAACTTCCCTAACATAGGAAAGGAATCACTCACTCAAATCCAGGAAGACAATGAATACCATATAAAATAAACCTAAAGAGGAACACCCTGAGACACATATTAGTCAAACTGACCAAAATTAAAGACAAAGAGAAAATACTGGAAGCAGCTAGGGTAAAGCAACAAATAACATACAAAAAAACCCTGTTAAGGTTATCAGTTGATGTTTGAGCAGAAACTCCACAGGCTAGAGGGAGTGTCATGGTATATTTAAGATGATGAAAGGGAAAAAACCCTCCAATCAAGAATACTCTACCCAGCAAAGCCCTCATTCAGACATTTTTTTTTAAATAACTCAATGAATTTTATTACATTTATATTGTACAATGATCATCATAACACAGTTTTATAGCATTTCCATCCCAAACCCTCAGTGTAACCCCTCTGCAACCTGTCTCCTTTGGAAACCATAAGTTTTTCAAAGTCTGTGAGTCATTATCTGTTCTGCAAAGAAGTTCATTGTGTCCTTTTTTTAGATTCCACGTGTAAGTGATAGCATATGATGTTGGTGTCTCACTCTCTGACTGATTTCACTTAGCATGATAATTTCTGGGTCCATCCTTGTTGCTGCAAATGCTGTAATTTCATTTCTTTTTATGGCTGAGTAATAGTCCATTGTGTATATGTACCACCTCTTCTTTATCAACTTCTCTGTCGATGGACATTTAGGTTGTTTCCATGTCTTGGCTATTGCAAAGAGTGCTGGAATGAACATTGGAGTACATGTGTCTTTTCCAGTCATGGTTTTCTCTGGATAGATGCCCATGAATGGGATTGCTAGATCAAATGGTAATTCTATTTTTAGTTTTCTGAGGAATCTCCGTACTGTTTTCCACAGTGGTTGCACCAATTTACAATCCCACCAACAGTGTAACAGGGTTCCCTTTTCTACACACCCTCTCCAGCAATTATTGTTTGTAGACATTTTGATGATGGCCATTCTGGCTGGTGTAAGGTGGTACCTCATAGTGGTTTTGATTTGCATTTCTCTAATAATGAGTGATGTTGAACATCTTTCCATGTGCTTTTTGGCCATCCATATGTCTTCTTTGGAGAGTTGTCTGTTTAGACCTTCTGCCCATTTTTTGATAGTTTTTTTTTTTTTTTTGGTATTGAGCTGCAGAAGGTGTTTATAAACTTTGGAGATTAATCCCTTGTCAGTAACATCATTTGCAAAGATTTTCTCCCATTCTGTGGGTTGTCTTTTGTTTGTTTAGGGTTTCCTTTGCTGTGCAGAAACTTTTAAGTTTAATTAAGTCCCATTTGTTTATTTTTGTTTTTATTGTCATTACTCTAGGAGGTGGATCTGAGAAGATCTTGCTCTGCTTTATGTTGGAGAGTGTTTGGCCTATGTTTTTCCTGTAAGAGTTTTATAGTATACGGTCTTATATTTAGGTCTTTAATCCATTCTGAGCTTATTTTTGTGTATGGTGTTAGGGAGTGTTCTAATTTCATTCTTTTACATGTAGCTGTCCAGTTTTCCCAGCACCACTTATTGAAGGAGCTGTTTTTTCTCCCTTGTATATTCTTGCCTCCTTTGTTATAGGTTAGTTGACTGTAGGTGTGTGGGTTTAATTCTGGGCTTTCTATCCTGTTCCACTGATCTATGTTTCTGTCTTTGTGACAGTACCATATGCTTTTGATGATTGTTGCTTTGTAGTATTGTCTGAAGTCCAGGAGCCTGATTCCACCAGCTCCATTTTTCTTTTTCAGGATATCTTTGGCTATTCTTGGTCTTTTGTGCTTCCAAACAAACTTTAAAAGTTTTTTCCAGTTCTATGAAAAATGTCCTTGGTAATTTGATAGGAATTTCATTGAATCTTTAGATTGCCTTGGGTAGTATTGTCATTTTGACAATATTGATTCTTCAAATTCAAGAGCACAGTATGTCTTTCCATCTGTGTCATCTTTGATTTCTTTCATCAGTGTCTTATAGTTTTCAGAGTACAGGTCTTTTGTCTCTTTAGGTAGGTAGGTATTTTGACTCTATGTAAGAACAAAATTCCTAAGTATTTTATTCTTTTTGATGCAATGGTAAATGGGATTGTTTCCCTAATTTCTCTTTCTGATCTTTCATTGTCAGTATATAGAAATACAGTTGATTTCTGTGTATTAATTTTGTATCCTGTGAATTTGCCAAATTCATTGATGAGCTCTAACAGTTTTCTGGTAGTGTCTTTAGGATTTTTGTGATTTCCAGTCATATAACATTGTGGTCAGAAAAGATGCTTGATATGATTTAAATTTTCTTAAAGTTACCAAGGCTTTATTTGTGTCCAAGAACATGATTAATTCTAGAGAATGTTCCATGTTCACTTGAGAAGAATGTGTATTCTGCTGCTTTTGAATGGAATGTCCTATAAATATCTATTAAGTACATCTGGTTCAATGCTTCATTTAGGGTTCGTGTTTCCCTGTTGATTTTCTGTCTGGATGATCTGCCCATTGCTGTAAGTGGGGTGTTAAAGTATCCTGCTATTATTGTGTTATCATAGATTTCTCCTTTTAAGGTTGTTAGCAGTTGCCTTATATATTGAGGTGATCCTATGTTGGGTGCATATATATTTACAATTGTTATATCTTCTTGGATTGATCCTTTGATCACTAGGTAATTTCCTTCTTTGTCTCTTATAATATTCTTTATTTTAAAGTCTATTTTGTCTGATATGATTATTGCTATTCCAGCTTTATTTTGATTCCTGTTTGCATGGAATGTTTTCATCCATACTCTCACGTTCAATTTGTATGTGTCCCTAGAAGTGAAGTGGTTCTCTTGAAGACAGCATATATATGGATCTTGTTTTTGTATCCATTCAGCCAGCCTATGTCTTTTGGTTGGGACATTTAGTCCATTTACATTTTAGATAATTATGATATTATGTTCTTTTTGCCATTTTATTAATGCTTTTGAATTTGTTTTTGTTGCTCTTTTTTCTTCCCTTCTTCTCTTGTTCTCTCCTCTTGTGCTTTGATGACTCTCTTTAGTGTTGTATTTAAGTTGATTTTTCTTATTTGTGTATCAGTTGTAGATTTTTGGTTTTCAGTTACCCTGAAGTTTTGATATAGGAGTCTGTATATATATGAGATTGTTTTAAATTGTTGGTCTCTTAATTGCAATTGCATGTCCAGTGTCCTGCATTTATACCCTCCTCTTCTCATGATTTCTGATTTTGGTAGCATAATTATGAATGCATGATTTCCTGTCTTTATGGTAATGTACCTTTACTGGTGAGCCTTGTCATTTGTGGTGTTTTTGTTTTTAGTTGTGGCCTTTTCTTTTATGCCCAGAGAAGTTCCTTTAGTATTTGCTGTAAAGCTGGTTTTGTGTTGCTGAATTCCCTTAGCTTTTTCTTGTCTGTAAAGTTTTTGATTTCTCCTTCAAATCTGAATGAGAGCCTTGATGGTTAAAGTAATCTTGCTTGGAGGTTTTTTCCCTTTCATCATGTTAAGTATATCATTCCACTCCCTCTGGCCTGCAGAGTTTCTGCTGAAAAATCTGCTGATAACCTGATTGGGGTCCCCTTGTATGTTATTTGCTTCTTTTCCCTAGCTGCTTTCAGTATTTTCTCTTTGTCTTTAATTTTGGTCATTTTGAT
The DNA here is from genome assembly GCF_054392235.1 of Sus scrofa. NCBI lineage: Eukaryota > Metazoa > Chordata > Mammalia > Artiodactyla > Suidae > Sus > Sus scrofa. The sequence goes on along the minus strand of NC_139396.1, from coordinate 124,683,441 downwards.
CAATAATGTGTCTTGGGGTGTACCTCCTTGGGTTTATTTTGTATGGTACTCATTGTGCTTCCTGGATTTGAGTGAGTGGTTCCTTTCCTATGTTAGGGAAGTTTTTGGCTATTATCTCTTCAAATATTTTTTCTGTCCCCTTCTCTCTCTCTTCTCCTTCTGGCACCCCTGTAATACAGATGTTGGTGTGTTTAACATTGCCCCAGGGTTCTCTTAGACTGTCTTCATTTCTTTTGAATCTTTTTTCTCTTTTCTGTTCCGCATCAGTGATTTCCACTAGTCTGTCCTCCACCTTGCTTATTCATTCTTCTGCCTCCTGTATTTTGCTGTTGTTTGCTTCTCATCAATTTTTTATTTCAGCTATTTTGTTTTGCATCTCTGCTTGATTAAGTTTTAAATCTTGTTTTTTGGTCAATATTTCTTGTAAATTATCAATATTTACCTCCAGTTTATTTCCAGTGTCTTGCATCATCTTCAGCATCATCAATCTAAAGTATTTTTCCTGGAGGCTGGTAATCTCCAGATCACTTAGATGTTTTTCTGGGAGTTTTTTCTGGCTCCCTTATCAGAGTTATAGTTCTCTGCCTTTTCATTTTCATAGGTTTTTGGTGTGGTCTTCTTTTTTCAGACAATAGAACTGTAGCTTCTCTTACATCTGATGTCTGCCCACCTTGTGGCTGAAGTTGGTATGGGGGCTTGCTCTAGGCTTCCTGATGGGAGGGACTGGTGCCTGCCCACTGGTGGTAGGGCTGATTCCTATCCCTCTGATGGGTGGGGCTTTGTCTTTGGGTGAGATTAGAGGCAGCTATGTGCCTGGGATATTGTTGGGCAGACTGTTTACTGTTGGTGGGGGGCTGTGATCTCACCTGGATTATTGTTTGGCCTGGGGATTCTCAGTGCTGATGGGTGGGCCAGATTCTCCCAAACTGGCCATCTCTAGAGGATCACATGCTGATGACTACTCCCGAGACCCTTACCTCCAACATCCTTCCCGCACAATGAGCCACAGTCACCCTCTGTTTTCCCAGGAGACCCTCCAAGAACTGCAGTCACATCCGACCCATTTTCCCACAAAGCCTCTGCCCTGCCCTGGGTGTACATAAAAGCCCGTATGCACCCTTCAAGAGTGGGGTCTCCATTTCCCCCAGTCCTGTGGAGCTCCTGTGCACAAGCCCCACTGGCCTTCAATGCCAGATACTCTTGGGGCTCTTTTTTCCAATCCCAAATCCCCAGGCATGGGGTCCTGACGTGGGGCTGAGAACTCTCACTCCTATAGTTGAGTCTCTGAGATACGGTTACTTCCAGTTTGTGGGCTTCCCACCCAGTGTGTATGGGTTGCTTATATTGTCTAATCACCCCTCCTACCATCTTGATGTGGCCTCTTCTTTGTCTTCTGCAGTATGATATCTTTTTGAAAGTTTCCAGTCCATTTGGTTGAAGGTTGTTAAGCCCCTCATTCAGACTTGAAGGAGAAATCAAAAGCTTTTCAGATAAGCAAAAGCTAAGAGAATTCAGCCCCACCAAACCAGCTTTACAAGAAATAGTAAAGAAACTTCTCTAGGTAGAATATACTAAGAAAACCACAAATGAGAAGTCTCGCCAGTAAAGGCATACATATAATTTTCCTTGTTTTGTTTTGGTTTCTTTTTTTCTGGCTTCCTTATCAGAGTTAGGGAGGAAGGTTGGAAATCATCCACACACAAATATGATATCAAAACCAGCAATCATGGAGTTCCTGTCATGGCTTAGTGGTCAATCAACCCAACTAGTATCTCAGGATGTGGGTTTGATCCCTGGCCTTGCTTAGTTGGTTAAGGATCTGGCATTACCGTGACATGTGGTGTAGATCACAGCTGCAGCTTGGATTCTGAGTTGCTGTGGCTGTGGTGTAGGCCAGCAGCTACAGCTCTGATTGGACCCCTAGCCTGGGAACCTCCATATGCTGTAGATGTGGCCCTAAAAATACAAAAGACAAAAAAAAAAAAAGACAAACAGCAATCATGAGAAGAGTAGGGTACAAATGCAGGATACTGGTGATGCACGTGCAATTAAGAGACCAGCAACTTAAGACAATCTTGTGTGTATGTGCATGTGCATGTGTCTGTGTGTATTCCTATATCAAAACCTCATGGTAACTACAAATCAAAAATCTGCAATAAATACACAGACAAATGAGAAAAAGCAATAATAACAAAACACAAAGGATAGTCATGAAACCATAAGAGAATTGAACAAAAGAAGAAGAGAAGAGACCAACAAAAACAAATACAAAACAATTAACAAAATGGCAGTAAGAACATATGTATCAATAATTATTTCACATGTAAATGGACTAAATACTCCAATCAAAAGACATAGACTGGATGAATGGATACCAAAACAAGACCCATACATATGCTGTCTATAAGAGACCCAGTTTTCCAGGATAGATCACATTCTGGGTCACAAACCAAGCCTTGGTAAATTCAAGAAAATTTTAAACATATCAAACATGTTTTCCAAACACAAAGCTATAAAACTAGAAATCAATGACAAGAAAAAAAGTGCAAAAACCACAAAGACGTGGAGACTAAACACTATGCTACTAAATAACCAATGGATAACTGAAGAAATCAAGGAAGGAAATTAAAAAATACCTAGAGACAAATGACAACAAAGACACAAAGATTCAATTCCATGGGATACAGCAAAAGCACTCCTAAGAGCAAAGTTTAGAAATACAAGCTTACCTTAGGAAACAAGATAAATCTCAAGTAAACAACCTAACCTTAAACCTAAAGCCACTAGGTAAAGAAGAACAAACAAAACCCAAAGTGAGCAGTAGAAAAGAAATCTTAATATCAGAGCAGAAACAAATGAAATAGAAATGGAGAAAACCCTAGGAAAGATCAATGAAATGAAAATATTTTTCTTTGAAAAGATCAACAAATTTGAGAAACCCTTAGCCAGACTCACCAAGGGAAAAAAAAAAAAAAAAAAAAGGAGCGGGCTCAAATCAATAAAATTAGAAAAGAAAAAGGAGAAGTTAAAGTTACAATGGACCTCACAGAAATGCATAGGATCATAAAAGACTATTATAATCAACTAATTGTATGCCAATGAAATGGACAAGCTTTTTGAGAATGGCAAATTCTCAAAAAGACTAAACCAGGAAGAAAAAGAAAAGATGAACAGACCAATCATAAGTACTGAAATTGAAACTGTAATTTAAAAACTTCCAACAGGAGTTCCCATTGTGGCTCAGCAGATTAAGAACCCAAGTAGTATCCATGAGGATGAGGATTCGATCCCTGGCCCTTCTCAGTGGGTTAAAGATCTGGCATTGCCCTGAACTGTGGTATTGGTTGCAGACATGGCTTGGATCTGGCATTGCTGTGGCTGTGGCATAGGCTGGCAGCTGTAGCTCTGATTCAACCTGTAGCCTGGGGGCTTCTCTATGCCACAGGTGTGGCCCTAAAAAGCAAAAAACAAAACAAAACAAAACTGCCAATAAACAAAACTCCAGGGACAGACGGCTTCACAGGTGAATTCTAATGAAAATTTAAAGAAGAGTTAACACCTATCCTTCTGAAACTCTTCCAAAAAATTGCAGAGGAAGGAACATTCCAAAAACTCATTCTATGAGGCCACCATCACCCTGATACCAAAACCAAAGATACCACAAAAAAAGAAAATTAGAGGTCAATATCACTAATGAATATAGATGCAAAAATCCTCAACAAGATACTAAGGAACTGAATCCAGTAATACATTAAAAGGATCATACACCATGATCAAGTGTGATTTATACCAGGGATGCAAGTTTTTTACTATCCGCAAATAAATCAGTGTGATACATCACATTACCAAAGTGAAGAATAAAAACCATATGATCTTCTCAATACAGGCAAAAAAAGCTTTTGACAAAATCCAACATTTATTTATGATAAAAACCCTCCAAAAATAGGGCACAGAGTGAAACTACCTCAACATAATAAGGCCATAAATGACAAACCCACAGCTAACATTCTCAATGGTGAAAAGCTGAAAGAATTCCCACTAAGATTAGGAACAAGACAAGGCTGTTTGTTCAATATAGTTTTGAATGTAGCGGCCATAACAATAATAGTAGAAAAAGAAAAGGAAGCCAAATTGGAAAGGAATAGTAAAACTGTCATGTTTGCAGATGATGTGATACAATACATAGAAAATCCTAAAGATGCTACCAGAAGACATTTAGAGCTCATTGATGAATTTGGTAGAGTTTCAGGATACAAAATTAGTACACAGAAATTTGCTGCATTTCTCAGTACCGAAAATGAAATACCAGAAAGAGAAATTAGGGAAACAATCCCATTTATTGTCACATCAAAAAGAATAAAATACCTAGGAATAAACCTACCTAAAATACAAAACCTTGTATCTTTTAAAACTATAAAATGCTGATTAAAGAAATCAAAGATGACACAAACAGATGGAAAGATATACCATGCTCTTGGATAAGAAGAATCAATATTGTCAAAATGGCTATACTACCCAAGGCAATTACAGATTCAACACAATCCCTATCAAATTGCCAGTCGCATTTTTCACAGAACTGAACAAAAAAATTAAATTTGTATGGAAACACAAAAGACCCCGTATAGCCAAAGCAATCCTGAGAAAGAAATGGGGCTGGAGGCCTCAGGCTCCCTGTCTTAAGACTGTACCCCAAAGCTGCTGTCATTAAAATGGTATGGTACTGGTACAAAAATAGAAATATAGATCAATGTAACAGGATAGAAAGCCCAGAAATATACCCACATTCCTATAGTTAACTAATCTATGACAAAGGAGGGAAGAATATACAATGGAGAAAAGAAAGTCTCTTCAGTGAGTGGTGCTGGGAAAATTTGGACAGCTACATATAAAAGAAAGAAATTATAACATTCTCCAACACCATACCCAAAAAGAAACTTAAAATGGATTCAAGACTTAAATGTAAAACCAGATTCTATAAAACTTTTAGAGGAAAATATAGGCAGAACACTCTCTGACATAAACCATAGCATTGTCTTCTCAGATCCATCTCCTAGTATAATGAAAATAAAAACAAAAATAAACAAATGGGACCTAATTAAAATTTTCTGCACAGCAAAGTAAACCCTAAACAAACCAAAAAGACAACCCACAGAATGGGGGAAAATATTCGCAAATGAAGCAACTGACAATAAATTAATCTCCACAATATACAAAAAACTCATACAGCTCAATATCATAAAAAACAGTCCAATCAAAAAAATGGGCAGAACACCTATATAGACATTTCTCCAAGATATACAGATGGCCAAAAAAACAGATGAAAATATTCTTAACATTGCTAATTATTTGAGAAATGCAAATAAAATATACTAGGAGGTGTCACATTACCCCAGCCAGAATGGCCATCATCAAAAAGTTTACAAACAATAAATAATGGAGAGGATGCTGAGAAAAGGGAACCTTCTTACATTGTTGATGGGAATGTAAATTTGTACAAGCACTGTGGAACAACAGTATGGAGGTTGCTGAAAATCTAAAAATAGAACTACCATATGATCCAGCAACCCCACTCCTGGGCATCTATCTGGAGAAAACCATAATTCTAAAAGATACATGTACCCCAATGTTCATAGCAGCAGTATTTATAGTAGCTAAGACATGGAATGAACCTAGATATCCATCATGGAGGAATGGATAAAGAAGATGTGGTACAAATATACAACAGAATACTACTTAGCCATAAAAAACAATGGAATAATGCCATTTACAGCAACATGGGTGGACTTAGAGATTATCATACCAAGTGAAGTTAGGTCAGACAGTGGAAATACTGTTGAATCTTAAAAAAGGATACGAATGAACTTATTTGCAGAACAGGAATAGTCTCACAGACTTTGAAAACAAACTTGTGGTTATCAAAGGGGATAGGTGGACTGGGAATGGACTGGAGATCTGGGATCAGCATGTCCACCTATGATATATGGAATGACTGACTAATAGCAACCTGCTGTATAGCACAGAGAATTCTGCCCAATATTCTGTGATGATCTATATGGAAAAATAATTTGAAAAAGAATGGATGTGTGTACATGCATAACTGAATCACTTTGTTATACAGCAGAAATGATTGCAACATTGTAAATCAACTGTACTTCAATAAAAATTTAAAAAATGAAAGGAAAAAAAAACAAGGACAATGCCTGGAACAACTACTATTTTTGACTGGAAAACAAGCACTATCACTATTCTTACTCCATGTGTTTTGGCTTGAGTGGATGCCAGTCTTGTGTGTTGGGTGTTTTTCCTGACCTGCGTGATTTGCTCAGGGATGAATATGTGAACCGATCAGATCCCTCAAAACACAATAAGGCTTTTTCTGGGTGTGCTGGGACAAAGCACACACTTTTGAATCAGATTAAACCTTGTAAAATGTATCTCTGGAGCTGCTGGATGCCATATTGCTATACATGGAGCTTGAGAATTAAGCCACATCAATCAGAGTTGGAGAGAACCCAGATTCTAGTGACATCATTTGAACTCCTGGATTAAGACATGCCAGAAGTATAACCTTAACTTGTTTTATTTGTGAGCCATTACATTTGCCTTCTTGCTTAATCTCGTTTGAGCTTGGGGTGCTGTCATTTCTAGTGGAAAGGACTTCACCAAACGGAAGACGTAAAAAAGATCATAAATGGCTACAGTCATTTGAATATTTGTCATATGGAAAATATTAAGAATTAGTGTCAGTTGCTCTAAAAGAAGGACACTCATGGAGGAGATTTATTATAAGGATTTGTCCAGGACTCAACATAGAACTTGTTAAAAACTTGTGACCATCCAACAGTGTAGCTGTTTGCTTCAAGCAGCTGTGACTTCTCTGTCAGTATATGAGTTTAACTAAAAGCTAGGGATGCTCTGAGTGGAAATTTCCATCTTGAGTTAGGGTCAGTTCTTCTAAGCTCTTTCCAACTAGACTTAAATGGTTCTCCAACATAAATGGGAAACAGGGATTATACTAGACCAGGTATATTGTTGTGCTTTGTAAATGATTTAGTAGAAAAGTGGGCATTATTAAGACGAGGCTCCAGAGACAGAAAAGCCTGCGTTTGAGATCCAGTTTGGGGCTTTATTAGCTATATGACATTGGGAGAGTAAGTTAAGCTCTCTGGGCCTCAATATCTTCCTTTGTAAAATGGGAATAGTACCTACCATTTAGGGTTGCAAGGACTGAATCTGATGCTATATATAAGCATTTATCACAGAGCCTAGAATGCTGTATGCTCAGTAAATATCAGCTAGTATTATTCAAATGCTATGAAAACATGAGGCAGAATTATTTTTGTTCTTCTTGTTCTTTTAGCATAATCATTCTGGGGGAAAAAATGAAAAATATGCCATATTTCATTAAATTTACACAATACAGGGTAGGGTTCTGGGTAGACAAATATATAAAAAGCACGTATTTTGTTTTTCTTCATAAAGTAGAAAGTAAGTATATCAGCTACAGTTTTTAATTCTGAGGGATTTTTGTTTTAGTCTAAAAATATGTCATATAAAAAGGGACCAAGGGGAAGAAGAGAGATTAGAAATAGCCTCTGGACTATAGCTGTGGGTTTTTAGTGGTTAAAGTGCTAAAGGGGGAAGGAAGAGGGGGAAAAAAGTCTCCATCTCTTATTGATGTATTTTTTCTATCCTAGAAGAAGAGGAAGACAGCTAAGCTTTAGACTCTGCAATGGCTTGTATAGACTACTAGTACTGAATTTATTTCAAATATAATTTTGAACTATTAAATAATGCCATTTTAAGGGAAAATATTAAAAGACTGTGAGAATAAAGGATTACAATGAAAGAAGGGAATAAATAACCAAATGCCCCTTTGTTGTTTGAAAGTGTTACATAGATAAGAATAAAATTATACTGCTATGATGCAGGGGTTTTCTTTTCATGAATTTGTTTTAATATTATCTGAATTCAGGAGATTATTGAATTATTTTATGGTCATTTTTTTTTGAGATGCCTTCCTAAATACTGTTTTTTAAAAATATAATGATTTATAGTTCTTACCAAAGGTTTTTCTTAATTCTTTGTTTTATGTTTTAATTTATCTTGAAATTTTTTGCCCTTTTTACATGATATTTTCCTTCTCTTTTCATTTCTTTTTCATTTCACAAAGGGGTTTTTTAATTTTATTCATTTTGTTCAAAGCACTAACTCTTGGCATTTTGCCAACTGGTTCTGCTGTTACTGTTTTATTTTTGCTTTGATTTTCAGAAACTAATTTTTAAAATTCCTTTTCTAGGTTGGAATATATTATATCATTGCTTTTCTAGTTCTAAAACTTCTTTCATTCATTGTTCTCATAATTATTTTAAAGTGTATATTTTGTTATAGTTAGTTGTGAGATTTAAAGCATATTATGTTTAAAACTTCAAATCAGAAAATGCATTTTGGTGAGTATATGCTGATTTATATTCTGTTCTATTTCAGTGGAACTATATGAACATTTGTGATAGGCCTAGATCAGATAAGCAGTTTGGTTCAGAAAGAAAACACGTTGAAATTATGCATATATCTGCATATATAATATGCTTTTAAAGATTAAATATATTTGCTAGTTGATTGCTTTGGGGGAAGATTAATGGAAATGGGCAAATTAATTAACAATTACCCACAATAATGAATAGAAAAGAAAGTATAGGGTAAATTTAATTTGTAACTTTCCACACAATTCACTTAAGGGGAAATAATGTTTTCAGAGTATTAAATAGAGAGACATATGTCTTACCCAAAGCTATGGGTGCCATCTTTTCATATGCTTTTTAAAAAATTGAATATTGATCGATTTAAACTGCTATGCATGATATTCTTAAAGTAGGAAAATTATGTTTATATTCAAATAGTGCAGCAACTTGGGTAAATTAGGGAAATTTATCTTCTTGTCTTTTCTGTAAGGATAGCTTAAGAACACACACCCTCATCACTTGCAGATTTTTGTGAACAACACTCTGGGCTCCAGATAATGGCCGTGTTCTTGGCTAATGAGAAGAAACATCAGTTGTGCTCTGTATCAGTGGGACCCTGAATAATTGAACAGGAGCCTTGGCCAACAGCATCCTTCCTTTTCTTCAAAGGCCAACTGAAGGATAGGTGGCCACTAAGTTTTAGTGGCCATAAGACCAAGAAAATGTTGGAATTGTTTCATCCTTTATGTAATTGGGTGTTCACATCTGATGTGTGAATGTCCTTGACTGGTGGACAGAGTGGGTAAGAATGTTGTGTATACTATTTCAATTTATTATCTATTATTTATTTATTACTGGATACATAAATGATGGCAGAGCTCTACAGTGGGATGCTCTGCAGCTCTCAAGAAGCATGAGGGAGCTCTCGATGTACCAGTGTGAAAGTATCTTAAGGATACATTGTTTTTTGTTTTTTTTTCTTTTTTGGCCACCCTGCTACATGTGGAGTTCATGGGATCAGATCTGAGCTACACTTGCAACCTACCCTGCAGCTGTGGCAATCCTAGATCCTTTCACCCATCCTGCTGGGTCAGGGATTGAACCTGGATCCTAGCGCTGCAGAGGCGCCTCCAGTCCTGTTGTGCCACAGCAGGAATTCCTCAAGGATATATTCTTAAGTGAAAAATAAAAAATAGTGTATCCATAATGCTATCTTACCTGTAAGAAAGTGGAGGATAAGAGCATATATTCCTATTTGCTTCCACTGTACAAAGAAAAGGTGGAAGAGTGCGCACTATTCTAACAAAAGTGATACATGTATGAGGTGGGGGTGAGAAGGATAGAAATAGGATTTGAGGTAATGTTTCTCAATATACACCTTATTATATTTAATATCTTGTATATTTTGAAATATTACTTATTCAGTCAAATAAAGTAATGCTAAAAAAGAAAAAAGATCACCCTGGATGCCTGAAGCGAATGGATTAGGAAGGAGAATAGGTGTGGGGGGACCAATTTAGAGGCTGCTACCAGAATCCACAGAGAGAGAATGATTCTAAAGTGGTAGCAAAGGAGACAGCCAGAAGTGGGTAGGTAGGTTTTAGAGATATTGAGGAGGTAAAATAGACAGGGCTGTGTTAATAACTGGGAGGGGAATGATGAAAGAGAAGGGGTCAAGGATGACTCCCAGGTTTCTGGACCACACTCTTAGATGGATTCATGAGGTTAGAGAAATAGAAGGAGGTTCTGTTTGTAGAGATGATGATTTGTTTCGACATGTTGGGATGGTGCCAGAGCCATAGACCATTTAATGAAAGTCTGTTGAACAAAGTAGTGAGTGATTGAGATGTTTTAGAGATAGCAACATAGAGATGTGAAGGGGGCAGTTGGATTTGTGCATCTCTGCTGCAGGTTCAGATTTTGGAATCATCAGCCCGTAGAGGTTTCTGAAGGACTGGTGATAGGTGAGGACAACTAGGAAATGTAGAATTAGAAGAAAAGTGGGTAGGGACCCAACCTTGAGGAATTCCAAAATGTAAAGGATGGCTAGTGGGGGACAAAGCAGCAAAGAAGACTGGGCAAGAGGGTGCAGAGGGGTGGAGAGACTGAAGGAGTGTGGAAAGAGTTTCAAGGAGGCAGTGAGTGAACACTGAGGGCTGCAGAGCTATCAGGCCTGCTGAGGATGGAGAGACGTCTGCTGGATCTATCAAGGTCATCAGTGATCCCAGCAAGACCTGTCTCAGAGGCCTCCTAGAATGAAAGGTAGATTGCAGTGGATTGAGAACTTCTCATTTCAGATAATGGTCCACCATCTTTCCTGTCACTCTGGCTTGAAAACGCATGTGATTCTCTGACTCCTCCTTTGTCTTTATCCCTTGTCCTCGTCTTTGCTAATCCATTTCCAAATTTTCCTTACTCTGTTTCATAGTTATCTCTTGCTTCTGTCTTTTCACCATTCATCCTGCCACTTTACCAATTCAGGTCCAGCCAGCAATCATGCCAGTAAAGTCCACAAACACCTACTGAGCACTGCTATGCTCTGTTGTATGTAAAGATGACAACCCTCTATTCTTATTTTCTTTCTCAGTTGCTTTGCTTTACAGCCGTCTTACTGTTTTATTGGATCAACTCAGATTATAACCTCATTTGTCCGTTCTTTTCCTTAAAATGGGGTTCTGAGGGAAGGAAGTCAGCTATGTATTTTGAGTGTCTGTTAGGTAGAGAGTGGGGTGAAAGCCTTAATTACTTGCATGTTCCCATGTAATCATCACAGTGACCCGTGAGGTAGATACTCTTTTCCCCTTTCTTAGGTGTGAGGCAGAGAAAGCTCAGGGAAGGCGAGTATCTTTTTCAGAGTACTTTAGCTGGTTTAAAGGACAGAGCCAGAATTCAAACCAGATCTGCCTGATGCGAGGTTTAGATTGTTTCAATTTTCTCTTGATGTTGAATATCTTCTAGCCATTATGTAGAGGTGGTACTTCTCCATGTAGCCTAAGATAAAGAAGTAGGAGGAGGGAATGCCACCGAAGTTGAGAGTGGAGAGCATTTCAAGAAAGACTGGGCCATCTACAGTCGCACTTCAGGGAGGAGGGAAATCAAGTGTTATCAGAAATGGAAAAAAAAAAAAAACAAAACAGTAAGAATTGGCTAAGAAGGAGGTGACCTTACAAAGTTAACTACTTTTGAGTGATGGGTGTAGAAAGCAGATTATTGGGAGAATCAGAAGGAAGTGGGTAGGTAGGAAGTAAAAGCAGCTGAGATAGCCAAGCTGCTCCATAAAATTGGAGTGAAGAGGAATGAGAGCTGTGGAAGACTGAGTGGAATATAATATAGACACCCAGTAGACACCCACCCAGTAGAAAATGTGTGGGTGGATACATATATTTTATTATATATTACATTTCTACCTGTAGGTGGAATAGAATAAACCTGTAAACTTGAAAAATTAGAGAGAGTTGGAGAGAAATAATTTAGCAGCCAGGCCTTAGAGGAGGAAAGAAAGCATAGGCCCACAGTGATCTTTAAGTATGTCCTTGCAAAGAGTGGGTTTGAATTCTGTTGAATACAACTTGTACAAGTAACTCCTGCTTGAAATAATGGGAATCTGCAGCTAAAGAGACACGCCAGTCTCAAGTTTCAAGGAAAAGCTGAGGTCCAGACATCTAGCCTGGGAGGTAGGGGTGAAAGGGCTCCATTGCACTTATAATTTCCTGACCAATATACATTTTTATATGTTTATATTTAGGAGTTATCTCTCTACCCCATCGTATGTTGTCAACTTCATAGATTTTTGTCTGCCTCGCTCACTGTTGTATTCTCTGTCCTTAAAACAGTACCTGGTATATTGTAGTTACTTAGGATATAGTCTTTGAATGAATAAATGGATCAGTCAAGATGGAGTCAAAGTGCAGGTAAGCATGGAATGAATCTTGGATTTGCTTCAAACACTAGTGAATGTTTGTGGCTCACTTTTAGGGACTGCAGCTATCAAGTTAAAGCAGTGGGGGCTGGACAGACTCATTCCTAGTCATGAGGTGAAGTGCTTGCCAGCAAATCTAGTTTCCAAGATCATGTGCTAGTTGGGAGAATAAAGCATTGTTATGCTGTCTCAACTCTCTGTTGCTGTGTAGTCAGCCACCCTATAACTTTATTTTTATTTGTTATTTTTATTTGTTATTGTTCCTCATTTCCTGGGTCAGGAGTTTGGGCAGAGTTCATGTGAGTGGTTCGTTGACTCCAAATGGCATCCCCATAGGATTATTCACTTGGCTGCACTCAGCTAGTGTTTAGGCTGGAGTGAAAGGTCCCAAGAGGCTTCACCTACATGTCTGATTCCCCTGTGCTCTTCCACATGGCTTGGGCTTCCTTGCAGCCTGGTGGATTCCATGAGGGAGTTTTCCACACAGTGAAGGTGGAAGCTGTAGGTCTCTTAAGATTGAAGGCAGACTTTACACAGCACCACTTGCCCCACTCTCTAGTGGTGAAGAAAAGTTACAAGCCTAGCTTAAAATAAAGGAGAGGGGAGAGTTTACTTCTCAGTAGAGAGGAGGCAAAGAATACATAGGCATCTTTTTCCGCCACAGCTCACTAGGAGATTATATTGACGCATAGAACTGGCTTCCTCCCCAATTAGTTTCATAATCCAAGAAGTTAGTGAGAATTTAGAGTGCACAAATAATTTGCAAAAATTTATGTGAAATTGAATATGGTTAAATAGGACGTTAATTCCAGACTTGCCACATTCATGGAGAGATGTGTATAGAACCAGCAGGCAGTTGAATGAAATGACTGGCTGAAATCATTATTTTTAAAATGGCCCTGTAATATTTTAGAGAAGTAATTTAATTTTTCTAGAAATTACACGTGCTTTTTATACAAATTTCAAGCAATTTAAAAAAAAACACAAGTGAAAAATACAAATAAAGCAGGAGATCATCTAAACTCTCCCTATGCAGGGGAAAATATCCCATGTTAACATTTGCTGTGCCTTATTTTAGATGTCCCTTTATGCTTATGTCCACTGAGAAAGATGGCTGGCTATCTGGTTGGCTGACTCAATAGACTGGTGGATAACAAGTTAATGGATAAAAACTTATAAGAATGAGGAGTTCCCATCATGGCTCAGTGGTTAACAAATCTGACTAGGAGCCATGAGGTTGCAGGTTCGATCCCTGGCCTTGCTCAGGGGGTTAAGGATCCAGTGTTGCTGTGAGCTGTGGTGTAGGTCAAAGACACGGCTCGGATCCGGCATTACTGTGGCTGTGGTATAGGCCGGTGGCTACAGCTCTGATTCGACCCCTAGCCTGAGAACCTCCATATGCTGTGGGAACAGCCCAAGAAATGGCAAAATGACAAAAAACAAAAACAAAAAACTTATGAGTCTGCACTATATATGTTATTTTCACAAAATATTAAAATTGAGTTTATTTGAATTGAAAAGAAGAAAAATGAAAAAAGAGGAAGAACTTTAAGTAAGAGCTACTAATTTTAGAGCTTAGAAGTTCCTCAAAAATTGTATGAAGATTATGGGTAAAATATGAAAACCATCAAGAAGTTGGATTTATGTAAATAATATGTTAAAATTTTAGTATCAATTGTTCCCTGTGAAAGTTGATGTGATTAAAACCCTAACACTCTATCCCACGCCATTTCTCTCGACTCTTGATTTTTGTGGTTTGTATTATTTTTATTCTGTAAAATTTACATTTTGTTTTTGTAATGTGATTCCCACAGATGTTAGTTTCTACTTTGAAATAGGTTCTGTGGTAATCATGATTTAGAATTATGGTTCTAAATTCTTCAATTTGATTCGTCCTTTGGTTGGGATGGGTTTTGGTTTCCCCCCAAAAGGGTTTATGCATACTATGTCCCCCAAATTCTTTCATGTTTGAGAATGTCTGCTTGTTGACTTCATAACCTTAAATAGCAGGTTTAATGTTATTGTACATGCACATCTTTCTAGACACTTTTGTAGTATGCTCTCTTATGGAATGATGCTGTTAAGAATTAGTGTGATTCCCCCCTTGCATATTTCTTGATTTCTTTCTTCATTTGAGATGCCTTCATACATCTTTCCATGTTTTGAAGTTCAATGACTTTACCTGGATAGTTTTTGTTGATAATAATGCTATCATTTTTTCCCAACTATGTTATACGCCCCTTGGGTCATAACATCCATCCCTTTCATTGATTTAAGGAAAATATCCAGTATTCTATTTCTGTGTACATTTTACAGATTGTACCTCTGTTTACATTTTGTTATTTCCGTTCATTCTTTTCTTTGGGAGTACCAGTGATCCTTGTATTATCTTGGTATGTTTGTTATCTTCTCTTTAATTGCCTGAATACATTTTTACCTCCGTGTTTTATTTATTATTATTAACACAAGCCTTTACTTCATGCCATTGATTTCTGAAGAGGTGTGTCTATTCTATTCCTAGCTGCTTCTGATTTATCTATTAGATCTGCACTGCTGGTGTTTGACCTCAATGTATTTGCTTAACTCTGCAGTCTCTTTTTGCATCTTGTTCTGCTGTTTTAACATCTCATCTTTGAGCCTCTGCTTTATGATAACATATACTTGTTAAGGTCCTTCACAGTAGAAAGTATTTGTAAGAAAACCGCTTCTATTCTGAGGGTTGTGTTTCCTTCTTGAACTTGGTTTTTCAACAGTCTAATGCATATTCTGTTGCTTTCTTTTTTCACTGTGGTTATTTTTATAGCATGTTTGTATAGTTGAAATAATATTATTTTTTCATTTTGCTCATTCATGGGTTATTTAAAGCTTAATGCATGTTCTGTCATGGTGTAGTTGAATTCTCCTTGATATTCAGTCCTACTTGAGATCAGTTAATTTTATCCTTTAGGCTACTATTTAATGTATCCAATTCTCTGTAGCCTGAAAGTGTAGGTTTGGGGGAAAGGATGGGAGGACCTGTCCCTGCAGCTGAGTGTAGCCTTTAATGGAGGACTGCTCTTTTTTATAGTTTATTGTTTATTAAAATATAGTTGAGGAGTTCCCGTCGTGGCACAGTGGTTAACGAATCTGACTAGGAACCATGAGGTTGCGGGTTCCATCTCTGGCCTTGCTCAGCAGGTTAAGGATCTGGCGTCGCCGTGAGCTGTGGTGTAGGTTGCAGATGCGTCTCGGATCCCGCGTTGCTGTGGCTGTTGTGTAGGCTGTTGGCTACAGCCCCGATTGGACCCCTAGCCTGGGAACCTCCATATGCCACGGGAGCGGCCCAAGAAATGGCAAGAAGACAAAAAATAAAATAAAAGAAAATATGGTTGATTTACAGTATTGTGTCAATTTCTGCTGTACAGCATAGTGACCCAGTCATACAAATATATACATTCTTTTTCCCATACTATGGAGGACTGTTCTTTATTCTGAATTCTCATTCAGTGTCCTGTATCAGAGCACATTCCACCAAGCTAAGGGTTACCCCTCTGGCCCTT
This sequence comes from Sus scrofa, assembly GCF_054392235.1. Lineage (NCBI taxonomy): Eukaryota > Metazoa > Chordata > Mammalia > Artiodactyla > Suidae > Sus > Sus scrofa. The sequence continues at coordinate 124,667,521 of NC_139396.1, read as the reverse complement.
GGTATATCCCAGTTTAGCCTATGTCCTAAAAGATAGCAAATTACTGTGGCCCTTATTATTACCTTTGCTGAGAGGGTATGTTGGGGCTTCTGTTCTTGATGGTTTTTCATTGCATTTCCTTAGGTTAGCTTCTAACCACCTCGGTTTGCTTCTCTTTGAATAGGAGGATACTAGTCAGAATTTTAAGGATTTTATTCACTTACCCTCTTTCTTCAGTATTACTTCTCAAGGTGAAGTGGGATTAGGAGCCACAGAATTCTCTTCCTGAAATCTTTGAACTTTTTATTTAACCAAAGTTTTATGTCATTCCTTTATTTTGTTGTTATTGGTAAATTCTGGGATTACTCTTTGCCTTTCCATTTCTCTTTCTCTGAGTGAGAAAAATTCTTTGGTAGGAAAAATCAGAGTCTACTGAAGTTCAGATAAAATTGAAATAATTAACACCAGGTAAAATGTAAGGGTCACTACTGTTCTCCTACCTTGTTGCTTTTCATGACTTTCTGTATTTAATCTGAAAAAAATGATAGTTTTTAATAAGCATAAAGAGTTTTATATAGTAGGTGGCTAAAAAAACCCTCAAGTTGGCAATAAGAGAACCCTTATGGTTTTGCATTAATAACAGAAAAATTCAGCAGAAAACCATTGCCTTATGATCTCACTGAATGCTTGTCTCAACTTGAGTAGTAGCAAATAGGTCTTTGTTGACCTTCCTGGGGGGGAGGGGGATATTTTCTGTATCCTTAGCTTCTGTTACTACCAAATATCTGTGGTAGGTAGGCAGAGTTCAAGGATGGCTCCATGTGCATGCCTGGTATATTTCCCTCCCCTAGAATGTCAGTGGGCCTGGTCTAATCAGGTGATTCTTTTTCAAAGAGGGTCTAAAGAGCAGAGAGGTTGAGAGCTGCAGCAGATGCTCTCCTGCTGTACCTGAAGATGCAGCCTCTGTGATTTCTACAGCTACATGGAAAATGAATTCTGCCAACAAATGTGAGTGCACTTGGAAGAGTACTCTGAACCTCATAGGACATTGCAGCCCTGGCCAACACCTTGGTTTCAGGTTGGTTGAGCTGTGTCCAGACTCTGCGCCTACAGAACTGTGAGAATACCAGTAGAATTGGGGTTAAGTCATTAAATTGTAATTACGCAGCAACAGTTAATGAATATTTTTAAAGTATTTTTAGGTTTAAGTGATAGGCTTTATTTTAATTAAGTCTGAATCTCTCCCGAAAGGGAAACTCTCATTTCTTATTTTCTAATTTACTTTTTCAAAGAGGAAGGCTTTGTTATGTGCTTTCCAAATTTTGTCAACTTTTGTTGCTTTTTCCCCTCCCCCTCTCCTCTGCTCACTTTTCTTCCTCAATTCTGAAGTCAGAATGGGCAATTTAGATTGTTTACAGATTCTCAAGCTAAGTACAGCTTGGACACAGTGATGAGAATGGTTTAAAAGTATAGTGGAATCCTATTTTAAACATAGTCTTAGAGGACAGGTCAACATCTAACTTAATGGCAAATGGTACAAGTCCATTGTGTTTCTAAAAATGTAATCTAAAAAATTAATCTTATTAATGTAGATTCCAAACACTGCAGAGATAATAACTGCACATATCACTTAATTCCTTCAAAATGAATGTATGTACACACCCAGATAAAGTAGGACATTTACAGAACATGCCCTCTCCCTGCAAGGTAAGGACTCTTCTGGTTTCCATCCCCTTAGGTTAGTTTTGCCTGTTTTTGGACATTGTGTTTTCTTTTGGTTTTGGACTACTTCAGCTCATTGTTATTTTCTGAGACTCATTCATGTTGATGTAGTGAACAGTAGTTGGTTCATTCTTGTTATTTTATAGAATTCATTGTGTAAATATAACACAATTTAGAATTGTACTTATGTGATTTTACTTATTTTATTCTTGTAGACTGGGTTAGTTTTATATGGGGTTATTACCACTAGTGCTGCTTTGAACATCATTATATGTGTATTTTGAAGAATGTTTACTGTATACTTAGAAGAATTACTAGGTCATAGAAAAAAAATGCATACATATATGGGATTTTCCCCAGCTTTAGTAGATGTTAAGAAATGGTTTCCCAAAGTTACCTCATCAACTTACACTCCCCTCATCAAGGCATGACAATTACCATTGTTCCATATCTTCACAAGACACTTGGCATTATAATTTATTATTCTTATTATCATTAACATCATCATTATTTGTAATTGTAACTATTCTAATGCTTGTTGGTATATCTCAGTGTGCTTTTAAGTTGCATTTCCCTCATGACTCATGATGTTTAACACCTTTTCATGTGTTTATTGAAGACCAGTAATTTTCACACTTTGGGTCATGATCCATTATTGGATCATGAAATCAAGTTAGTGCATTAAGATCAGAATTTTAAAAGTCTAAAGTAGAATAACATTTTGTAGAAGACAGTGAATTATAAGCTATAACAGTAAGTATGGTATTGTAAAACTTGTTTCAGTTTCATATATATAAATATATGCATCTATATCTATGTCTCTTCGTAGATGTACACACATATGTACACATCAATTTCTTATTTGTATGCATAAATGTTTATGAGTGACTTGAAAATATATTTCTTTTTCTGAAAAATATTTATTCTTATCTCTTATTGTCAGAAAGGTTTACAAACCCTTTTGTGTATTATGCATTTAAAAAAATCCACAGCTTGATTAAGATATAAAAACTATGCTTACCTCATTTGCATTTAGTGCAGTCCTGACAGAACTAATAGCTAAAACAATGAAAATATGATTCATGATGATTTTGTTAGGCCAAACTGGAAGTACACCATTAAGATGAACTATATAAAGTAAAAGTAAAGTCCTCCATACCATAAGTTTAAAGTCTTTGTAACTAAATGAGGGAAAGTTACTCTAAAAGAACATGGGATAAAGAACCAGAACCATTGGTCCTAAATAGAGCCCTGAGTCTCCAGATCCTGTGAGAGAATCTGTGGATATTGGCTCAGGAGTCTGTATATTTCTAAAGCTTCTTGGTGATCCTAGCAATCTGATAATCCGGGGAAGCACTGATGCAGGCTGGAGATGGCAGTGAATTTCACCTAGTATAAGAGAGGAGGTCTCATGGAAGAGGCATTCTAAGAGTGCAAACCTTTTTTAAGCCCAACATTCCAAAAAACACTGTATTTCAAAGTAATTCTACCAAGTTTCCTTTACCCTGTAAATTATTATCCTATAGCAACAAAACTCAGGAGAACCCATTTAATTAAAGAGCCATTATCTTAAATTTTATATAGTTAGAATGGAAGACAGGCAGCAGAGTTAATTTGCTTTCTAATCCCTCTCAATGTAGATTATAACTCCCTAATCTGCTTTTTCTCTAACCCCCTACATTAATGGAACCCCTAATGTGAGTTGCATACATTTCTCAATTATATAATACTTTGGTGCCTTTGTCTCTGAGATTTACTGTACTTTCACATTTGTTTGCATTGTAAAGTTAAATTCTAAAGGCTTTATAAGCACCCTGCTTTCTAATTAACAGTGAGCATAATATGTTAGTGTAACAAATGTTAACTATGCATATTAGGGAATATTCAGAATCAGTCTAGGTTGCACCCCCTCCACCCCACCCCCTGCTTCCTCAAAGGTAAGATTTATTCTATATAAGATTGAGGAGAATGAATTTATAATTTGGACAAACACTTCCCTGAATACCAATATTTCTTTATATAGTAATTCTGGGATTTTGAATGCCAATGAGTTCTCTTTTTTCTTTGTGTGAACTTATGAATGTAATAAAACACTTCAGAAAAGCCAATCAAATAAAACTATCTAAGATTTAATTACCAGCTTTTTAAAGATTTTATGAACCAGAGCATCTCTATTGCCAAAATCACTTATGTGACTTAGGAATCACAGAATGCTCTTAAATCTTTTGTTTTGGCTTTTAAAAAATTATATACAGTTAAAAAATTAAGCATAAATAAGAGGAAAATTTAAAACTAATAAAATCTCTAATATATATATATATATATATGGCTATTTTGTTAGTATTTTGGTAGATATTCTTCTAGACTTCTCAGTATCTATACATGCACATGCACACACACTCATACAAACACCTACTTTTATATAAATAGATTAATACAATATATAATATTCTTTTACTTATTCTTTAGGGCTAGTCATTGTTTTCTATCCACTTTGTGGTTGGGTTGTTTTCATATCAATAAGTAGATATATGTACATCACAGTTTTTAATGGTTACATGATACATACACTAAGCTTTAATCTATTGATAGATATTTATATTGCATATTTTCCTCTATTATATGTCTATGCACATTAATCATTTAATAGCTGTACAATTATATTCTTAAGACAAATTCCTAGAAGTCTTATTGCTGAACCAAAAGGCAAATGTTGATGTATACTCACTACCGAACTGCTCCTCAAAACTGTTGTCTCGGTTGAAACTCCAGCTAGCAAAATGATAGAGCACTTGTTTTTTTTTTTTCATTTTCCCAGTATTGGATTTTGTCTTTTTTTTTTTTTTTTTTTTTGTCTTTTTTGCCTTTTCTAGGGCCGCTCCCAAAGCATATGGAGGTTCCCAGGCTAGGAGTCTAATTGGAGCCGTAGCCACCGGCCTACTCCAGAGCCACAGCAACTCAGGATCCGAGCTGCATCTGCAACCTACACCACAGCTCATGGCAACGCTGGGTCCTTAACCCACTGAGCAAGGCCAGGGACCGAACCCACAACCTCATGGTTCCTAGTTGGATTCGTTAACCACTGCGCCACAATGGGAACTCCAGGATTTTGTCTTCTTAAAAATTGATAAATGACCCCAAATTCTGTCATTTTAAAATTTGCATATATGCAATTATTAATGAGGTCATACATATTTCCAAGTGCTTATTGGATATTCTTATTCCATCTTTGCTTAATTGCTTCACCATTTCTAATGAGTTGGTTGTCTTTTTTCAATGAACCTGTAAGAGCTCTGTGAATATTAAGGTATTCTTATTTGGACTGCAGGTTTATCATTTGACTTCTTATTCTGTACATAGTGATTTTGAAATTAAATGTCCTTTATTTATTTACTTTTTTGTGTGTATAAAATTTTTGTCAAAAATTTATTAATATATCATTTTCTAATTTGAAGATTTTGTATCATGGCTAATAATGACCTTTGGCAGAATTGTAGAAATACCTGTATTTCCTCATAGTAGTCTTAGGGTTTAATTTTTTCACATGATCATCTTTGATCCACCTGGGATTTATTTTTGAATAAGGAGAAAGGTAAGTCAGATCTACTTTTACCTCAATTGCTAGCCAGTTGTCAGACTTCATGAATATCTAATTTTTCAATCTCATTTAAAAATGACTTACTTTCTGATATTAACTTCTCTTATATATATTTGAATCTACTTTCTATCTATTTTGTTCTATTGATTGGGCCATTTCTGAATAATTGTTATTGAATTTTTATTTCCGTGACTTTATACTATTTTTGGGTTTTTGCTTTACCCATATGATGAACTTAATCACATGCATAATTCAATGCTAGGGTTTTCAATTAGAGTTATATAATATCTTTAGATTAATTGAGGGGAAATTAGCACTTTTATAAAACTGGGTTTTCTTATTAAATTTTTTATCATGGATTCAGCCCTTCTCTCAGATCTCTCTGTAGCATTTTATCTTTTCTTCATATGGGCCCTGGCCATTTTAAAAGATATTTCTAGATATTTTAATTTTTTGATTGTTGCAATGAATGAAATTATCTCCTTCCACGACATTTTCTGAGTGTTGTTTTTTAAAAAGCTGTTGACTTTATTTAATTTCCAGACACTTTAATGAGCACTCATTTTTTTTTTTAAATCACCTTTTGGTTGATCTTAGCCCTCAAAAGTCTCACCAAGTGGTAACCAGGAGACTAAAGAAGAAAATATAACTCCTTTACTGTAGGACATTACTTGAGACCTCAGAGAATTGAGCCTAAAATAGGAAAATTTATGGAATGCAGTTTGTACATCCAGGAAGGGCTGAGTAGGGCCCAGCCCTCATCACTGAAATGTGATATGTCAGACTAAATATATTAGAATGAAAAAGTATGCTGTTCTTATGAGATTATTTCATATTCTGAGATGTCCTTTGGTACTCAATTAATTAATCTTTCAGGATTAATCTTTGTGGATTCAATATTACTTATGTGAGCAAGAGCGAGGCTAGATTTAATCAAGCCTAAATATATAAGTCCCTGTTTAAGTAATGAAAATGTGAAGGATGGAAGGGAAAACTGAACTGATGTCCTAAAGAATTGGAGTTTACCAGATTGTGAGTTCCAGGCTTGCTAATTTTTTGCATAACCCCAAAAATACAATATGATTTCTTTTCTTGTCATGAGTAATCCTCCTTCCTGCTCCTTCCAAACATCTATTGCTTTAACTACCCACCATCCCAACCCCCCAATAAGTAGGTATAAGATGGTCTGATAATGCCATCTGGTGGCCACCTAGGAAACTATATGAACTGATCTCTTGTTGGGCCTCCCACCTGGGTTGGTACAACATCCTGGAAGCCAGATCCAGGCTTGGGGACAAGCAGTTTATGCCTGTGGCTGCAGGCAAAGGGAGAAGATGATCAAAGTCCAAGTCCTGGCAGAGGCTGCCTGGGGAAGCTGGGAAGGCACCACAGGAGCTGATAGACAGCAAAGACTAGGTCCAAAAAGGGAGGTCTGAAAAGGAGTTCCAGCGGGAAAAATTTGGAGAGCTCTTGAACCAAAAGCAAAGAAAGGGAGCCTTCCCTGCCTTCCCCTGCTCCCCCCCCCCACCTTAAGTATAATATCTACATTCAGCCTCAGGGATCAGCTTGTTTGTGAACTTTCAGTCAAGTCTAACATTTTTCTTCAGGGGGTTCCTTATCCACCTTTTTATTTTCCCCCTAAAAATATTCTTCCCTAAAAATAATTTCAGACAATTCCACACAAGGCCAAGTCTATTTCACACTTCCCTTCTCTTATTCTTTCCCCTCTTCCTCCCTTGCTCCCTTCTTCCCACCTCCTTTTCAGCTCTTATTCTTGAGCTCTCAGGAAAACCTCCCTGTTTCTCATTCTTCTTTCTATTTGGGAGCCAAAGCATAGCCCTAATTACAGCTGAAAAACCTAGCGATGCTACTTGTGGGTCAGCTTTCTCAAAGACAAGGGAAGGCAGAGGTGAAATGAAGAGCTGGTACCATTGAGACCTGCATCCATGGGAGGGATCAGGAGTTCCTTCCACATCATTGTGAGGCTGTCTTCCCATCCACCTCCTGTGTGATTTCCCCAGATGCTGCATTCAAGATTTTTGGGTCTTTTATTCACTGCCATATCCCTAACATTTAAAACAGCATCTGGCATATAGAAAGAGCTCTATTGATATTTGTTGAAGGAGTGAATGAATATTCTTGATGAATAAGCAAATCTGGCTTATTCTTTTTTTTTTTAACTATATTTCAATTTTGCCTTGTTGTAAGTGTTGCCTTGATGCTAATTTTCATTGTGAAAGCATGATTTGCAACTTTTGTGGAATAATTTAAGCCTGATGTCTGAGGGTATTTAAAGCACAAAATAATAATTACTTTTTAAAATTCCGACCTACCAAGTGACTGACTTTCAGAAAATAAGGTGTCTTGGTAAGGTGGGCATTCTCTACCTTTCTTCTCACGTTTCAAGAGTGTCTTTTATGTACATAAATGGAGTAAATAGTCAGCAAAATGGCCAGCCTTTACATGGCTTGGCTTCTCAAATGCTCTTTAAATCTTCCCCCAAAATAAAAGCTAAGACCATTAAACACAGAGAAAAAAAAAATTTGGAAAGCTGTGAACTACTAAGCATTTGGCAGACCATCTTGCTGAATACGTTTTCTCTGTTTGCTGAGTCTTTTTGCATTATAAACCCTTGATAACAGAGACAGAGAAATATTTATTCTCTATATAGAACCAAGCTCAGAGGAAATGCTGGGTTTGCCTAATCTTTTTGAGAATTGTGCCCTTCCTTGTGATCCCCCTTAGAACTAGAGAAAGGAGGCAGGCTGTTTTTATTTTATAGCTCGTTCCTCGGAAATTACCCTTGGGTAAGAACTTTCTGGGAATAAAAAAAGGATCATTTGCTACTTTCCGTTCAAAACGCTAGGATTTCTTATCTCACAGATCTCTGTGATCTTAAAGAAGTGCCTTCACTTTGGTGTAAAGGGGAAGTTGAAATGAATTAGGAGCTGGCCAGACAACAGAGGAGATCCGTGGGTGTGTCATATCCGAGTATGGCAGGCCTTGGTACAACTGAGGATGTGTCACAGCATCCCACATCAGGCCTGACATCTTGTTCCTGGCTGATTTCAGTGATAGTGGTGGTAGTGGGGGATGGGTATATACGAACTCTTCAGCTCCTTGACTGCGGTGGACTGTGAGAAGCTACAAGGTATGAAGAGAGCAGGGACTGGCATTACAGGCAGAGAGGGCTCTCAGGCTGAACGCTGGCAGTGCCTTTGGCTGACTGTGTGACCCGGAATAAAATAGGTAACCTCTCCGAGCCTTAGTCCGCCGTTTTGCGAAACGGGAAGATGATGCCTAGCTAGAACGGCTGGAGAGGAAGGGAGCTACTAGGTATATAGCCCAGCCCCCGGCTGGTGGGACTTCTCAGCTGATTGGGTGTGCTTATGGCGGTCACGTGTTCTCTGTCCCTTTCTCTCCCAGGTACCTTGGGATCACGAGGCCGCTGACGTACCCCGTCAGGCAGAATGGCAAGTGCATGGCTAAGATGATCCTCTCTGTCTGGCTTCTCTCCGCCTCCATCACTTTGCCGCCGCTCTTCGGCTGGGCGCAGAACGTAAATGACGACAAGGTGTGCTTGATCAGCCAGGATTTTGGCTACACGATCTACTCCACGGCAGTGGCGTTCTACATCCCCATGTCCGTCATGCTTTTCATGTACTACCAGATTTACAAGGCCGCCAGGAAGAGCGCCGCCAAACACAAGTTCCCAGGCTTCCCTCGCCCGGAGGAGCCCGACAGCGTCATTTCACTGAATGGCATGGTGAAGCTCCAGAAGGAGGTGGAGGAGTGTGCGAACCTTTCGAGACTCCTCAAACACGAGAGGAAAAACATCTCCATCTTTAAGAGGGAACAGAAAGCAGCCACCACCTTGGGGATCATTGTCGGGGCCTTCACCGTGTGCTGGCTGCCGTTTTTCCTCCTCTCGACGGCCAGACCCTTCATCTGTGGCACTGCGTGCAGCTGCATCCCGCTGTGGGTGGAGAGGACATTTCTGTGGCTGGGCTATGCAAACTCTCTCATTAACCCCTTTATATATGCCTTCTTCAACCGGGACCTGAGGACCACCTACCGCAGCCTGCTCCAGTGCCAGTACCGGAATATCAACCGGAAGCTCTCGGCTGCAGGCATGCACGAGGCCCTGAAGCTTGCTGAGAGGCCCGAGAGACCTGAGCTTGTGCTGTAAGGTCATTTATCACTATTTTCCTTCTATCCCCCCCAACCCTTTCATGGAACTTCTTTTTGAAGCTGCTCACAGAAAGCTTCCTGAATCAGTAGCAAGCTTATTTTCTACTAACCGTGTCTACAGATTTGAATTCAGAATACTGTAGACTCTAGTCTTCCACCCAGTAGAATTCTGAAAGCCAAAGATGGGCATTTAGCTGGATTGGAAGAGAAGACTGATTTACTTATGCATTGTGATCGATGTCACTGGTGACAAGGAAGGTCAGGATTTTGCATCCTTTCTCCATAAATAACACCCAAATTAAGTCCTTATAGCTCCAATTCTTGTAACACTTTCATTTTAGTTGCCATTACTCTTATATCCAGTAAAACTTTTTTTTTTTTTTTGATGGCCTCATCCTTCACCAATTAATTCTTCTTTTGAGAAAGGAAGCAGATTCGCATGGGCAGGAAGCAGCCTGGGGCAAAGGGCAGTGTTTTAGTCTAGGAAGATGCCAGGATGGCACAAAATCTTGAAAGCTGTAGAGTTTTCAGAAAGTGCTAGCCATCATCTTTAGGAGTTATGAGTTTTTAGAGTTGTTGAGTGTGTCTAGGAAGCATTAGTGACTTTCTGGGAAGCAGTTGCAGTAAGATGTTGGGATCTGAAAAAGGATCACAAAGGGCCAGTGTTGGAAGAAGTCCCCGTGTCGGTCAGCAGGTTAAATATCAGGGAGGAAACTATGTCTTTGTCAAATTTCTGTCTTCAGAATCGAGTGCTGACACACAATAGATAACAAAAGTAATCACTTCTAGCAATTATTAAATACCTACTACATACTATCATGGTGTATAGCATTCTGCCTATAGAGTAGGTTCTTCTGGCATCCTCAGTTTTCATAAGAATAACTGAGGCTTGGGGACCTAGAGTAACTTACCTAAGATCACTAGCCCCTAAATGCTAAATATGGTTTGAATCACCCCAGTGTATATGCTCTTAACCATCATGCAACACTGATGTCAGATGATTTCAGTCTGCAGCAGTAAAGAGCCATTGAATGTTTTAAGCTGGGGATTTGAGCCATCAGCTGTCTAAGAAGACATTTAGAAAAACCTATTAATAGAAGTAAGTTAATTAGACTTACTGCAGCTTTGGAGGACACTTCCTTGACAGACTCTTGGTAGTTTCTCAGATGGAGAAAATAAGCAAAGGATATTGACGGAGTTTTAGGGCTTGAGCTGGGTCATATTAAGGTAGGTAACTGGGCAGAGTTCATGACATAATAGCTTTGGATTGGTGAGTACAGCTAAATGAGGACTTGGAAGCCGGTATTAATGAGCAAACTATTAGTCTTGATAAGTAAGCTAGATTAGTTGGTGTGCAGTCTTATCTTTTGGAAGCAAAGTACTTCCTAGAACAAGTACTGGGTTATTTTGCTTAGGCCCAGAGTTGTTTAGCATGGAAACAGGAAAGCATGTTGGTCTCAGTTCCTAGGAGTAACCTTCTGAGAGATTTTTTTTTTTAATTGTTATTTCCCCAACACACTTTTTTTTCCCCCCACTGTACAGCATGGGGACCCAGTTACACATAGATGTATACATAATTTTTTCTCCCATTGTCGTGCTCCATTGTAGGTATCTAGGCATAGTTCTTGGTGAGATATGTGTTTGAAGAAAGTTTCTCTGGCAACAGTGAAAAAGGCAGGTAACATAGAAAGACAGGTGGCAGGGGTCCAGTTAAGCAGTCAGTGTAGAAACTAGGAAAGAACCATTGAGGCCCTGAACTAGAAATAGAAAATACCACTGTGATTTTTTTTTTTGCCTCCTACCCAAAGAACTTGAGAATAATCTTATTAATTATTTTAGCTAATAATTCACACATGATTCAGGTAGTTCATAAAGTGCTAATTTTTCAGATGTCACACAACAGCTTTTCCAGTTTAACATAATTGTCACTCACATTTATTGATGATTCACTCTCAGGTCCTATGCTGAGTACTCTAGTGAATTATGTCACTTCATCCTTAATACTGTATGAGAGGTTGGTTTCCTTCATCTCCATTCTGTTGGGGAGGTCAGATAATTTTTTCAAAGTCATATATATAGGGAGCTAAATTTGAGCCCAGGAAATCTATGTTCAGATACTTTTAACTACCATGCACTCTGTCTTTAATAAAAGTAAATCAGCTAGCATAACATCCAAGGATACTTGCCTCTGTGTCTTTAGCTAGTGTGGAGTCTTGGGTGTTATTTTCCTGTTAATATAACACAGGGGTCAGCAAACTTTCACTATGAAGGACCAGATAGTAAATATTTTAGGCTTTGCTAGCTATACAGTCTCCACTGAAACTACTTATGTCTGCCTTTGTTGTGCGAAAGCAGTCCTAGACACTAGGAACCAAAGAAGTATGGTGGTGTACCAATAAAACTTTATTTGCAAAAACAGGTGGCTGGCTGAATTTGGCCCACAGGTCATAGTTTGCTGTTCCCTGGCCTCAGAAAATGACTATTTCATCATTGCATCTCTGTTTGAATTTATGATTATTGATTTTTATTTATACTTACAGAATGTTATCATTTGGGATGATTGGCCTAAATATTCATTAAATTTAAGAAATTTATAATTAAAAAGTTAGAATAGCTGCTAGTTAAAAATTCTAGGAGTTGCCATTGTGGCTCAGCTGGTTAAGAACCCAACTAGTATATGTGAGGATATGGGTTTGATCCTTGGCTCGGCTTAGTGAGTTAAGGATCCAGCATTGCTACAAGCTGCAATGTAGGTGGCAGATGCAGCTCAGATCTGGCATTGCTGTGGCTGTGGCATAGGCCATCAGCTGCAATTCAGATTTGATCCCTAGCCTGGGAACGTCCATATGTCTCAGGTGTGGCCCTAAAAAAAAAAAAATTCTATACAGGCAGCTTTCTTCTCAGTTCCAATGTGGGAAGAGTTCCTTTTAAATTATTGTTTATAACTATGTTGTGCATTGAGAAGGATCCAGAAAACACATGCTGTCTCTCCTGCCTTAGTACACGTATTTCTATTGAAGACTGTACGCAAACACACACACATGCTCATTCATTCTTTTCATGTTGAGAGCAAAGGAAAAGTGGAGACAGGGAAAACTATAGGATTCCAAGGAAAGTGACAGCATTTTCTCTAACCATATCAGGGAAGACTCCCTGAAGGATGTGGGCTTGAGTATGTCTATGAAGTTCAAAGCATTTATGACTAAAGGAGAGTAGGATTGGCATTCCACATGAAGGAGAGATTTTATACAGAGGCACCATTGTGGGACCTCATGCAAAGGCCAGGCTGTCTGGAGATATGCATTGTTTTAAGGCAGATTCAGAGATCAAAATGGAAAGGTTGAATGGGATTAAATTATGAAAGATCTTCCATTTCAGCTCCCGGAATTGGGGATTTTAGTGTAGACGGGTAATTCTCAACCAGGGTTTATTTTGCCCCTAGGAGCCATTGGACAATGTCTGAAGACATTTTTGGTTGTCACAGCTGGGGAAAGGGAAGACCTTGGCGTCTAGTGGGTAGAGGGTGAGGATGCTACTAAACATCGTGCAGGACATAGGCAGCCCCCACAGCAAAGAATTACCCACCCCCAAATAGTGCTGAGGTTGAGAAAACCTAACGTGGGCAGAAGTACACAGTAGGAGAATGAAATCACCAAAGCCACAAAGACTTATTTAGTGGCATCATGTGGAATGAATTAGAAGGTAGAGGCTGGAAGGAAGGCGTCTCTTCATTGGCTTGTGTTCTCCAGAAACACTGGAGAGCCTTTTGTGTACAAGCCATGGTGTTAGGCATGGCAGGGATGGAAAGACAAAGAAGTGACCGTCCTTCCCTCTGGAAGCTCACCGTGGGTTGGGGTAGCTGTAGACATACTAGTGGTGTCTAGTAAAAGACTGATAAATTTTTACTAAGTGGTCCATACCCTGCAAATTGCATTCAAGTAAACACCAGTTGGATAGCCCCAAAGCAATCATAACTCTGCGAGAGGCTCTGGAAAAAGTATGTGGCATCCAGTCCATAGCTCACAGCAAACCTTCTTAGAACCCTTTGCGCCGCCCCTGCCCAATCTTTCTAACACCTAGCTTCTTTGTCCAACGTAAAGACTTGGAGCTGCTCCCTCTAGTCTCTCTAGCCCTTTTCTACCCCTCTGGCAGCTTGGGCCCTAGTCTCTTTTACTTTTGCCCCTAACTCCACCTTCTTGGTTCTTTTTTTTTTCCCCCTCATATGCAGTAGTTTTCCTCCTTCCTTGTGCAAACAGTCTATTAGATTATGTATTGCTCCTTCCCAATGTTTCCCCATTTTCTTGATCAGCATAACAAGAGGCTCAGGAGTCTGGCAGACACTCAGGAGTCTTCCTAGGGTAGGGAGTAAAGAGAGGGAAAAGACTCTATGAAGACTTCACTGGTATTATAATTTACTACTCTAAATTATAATCTTTTTTTTTTTTTGTCTTTTTTTTTTGCCATTTCTTGGGCCGCTCTCGCGGCATATGGAGGTTCCCAGGCTAGGGGTTGAATCAGATCTGTAGCTGCCGGCCTACGCCAGAGCCACAGCATCTCGGGATCCAAGCTGCATGTGTGACCTACACCACAGCACTCGGCAACGCCGGATTGTTAACCCACTGAGCAAGAGCAGGGATCGAACCCACAACCTCATGGTTCCTAGTCGGATTCGTTAACCACTGCGCCACGACGGGAACTCCTCTAAATTATAATCTTTGGCACCTCTTCAAGAGCATTCAAATACTGGTAATATAAAACTAAATATGAAAGTATTATAGGAGCAGGTTTTTTTTTTTTTAATTTGATGACATTATTTATGGATTTGCTTTGAATCATCATAAGTGGCTTTTAAGTGTCATGTTTGTTCTTCAACACCACTATTGTGAACAGAATTGAACAGCAGTTTATAAAATACTCCCATAGAAAAGAATTTCCTGAATTTTTTTTTTTTTTTTACAGTTTGGGGTTGAGTTTTATTTACAGTCCCCCCCAGAGCCCTCTCAGCACTGGCCTGTGGCCCTAGACCTCAAATAAATATTAATTCAGAACTTGAAAAATGCATTAGTGGCAAACTGCAATTACTGAAATTGTTTTGAAGTAGCTCTGCCTTCCCCTCTCCCTTCTCCTCAGAGAACTTCTTCTAATCCCTGTCAGTTACAATGGTGACTTTTAATGGAGCAACCTTGGGCTCCTGCCATGAATTCTGTCAGTGTGCCACTCCTTGGTTTGTACTGAAGCTTTGGGGTTCAGGATGATTCTACCTTTTTCTTTGTGGAAACCAGTGATTAAAAAGATAAGATAAAATGGGTCCCAGTGGAAATTTGGAAGAAGCATTATGGCCCCTGAAATCGTTGGTATCTGTGGTGGGATTTTGTCTTAAAGAAACAGCCTCAAATTTGGCTATTTCATAGATTTTCTTTCCCCAGAGTAGTATTTTCCTCATCATTAATAAGCTGAAATTCAGCACTTTTTTTTTTTAATCAAATCACCAACTAGTACTAATAATAGCTCATTTGCTTCATGCTTTGTAGTTGCCTACATTTTTTAAACTTTTTTTTTCAGGGCCGCACCTGCGGCATATGGAAGTTCCCAGGTTAAGGGTTGAATTGGAGCAGCAGCAGCCAGCTTACACCACAGCCATAGCAATTCAGGATCCTAGCTGCATCTAAAACCTACACCACAGCTCATGGCAATGCCAGATCCTTAACCCACTGAACAAAACCAGAGATCGAACCTGCATCCTCATGGATACTAATCAGGTTTATAGCCCACTGAGTCACAATGGGAACTCCATTAATTGCCTATATATTAACTTTGCAATGTCTCTTTAAAGTAGGAAAGGCAGGTGATTAAACTAATCTTGGTTTTTCTCATGTTTTTGTGTTTTCTTGGTAGAAAATAAATATACATAGCATGCAAGGAAATCAGGTAGTACAGACATATCTACAAGGAAAATAAGCCTCAGATAGATGTCTTAGGAAGAAAATACCGCAGCTGGAAATCATGAAGGAGGTGATGTTTGGGTTGGTTCTTGAATAAAGAGTAGGATTAAGGGATGGAAGGGTTAGAGGTAGGTTTGGGGCTACTCAAGGCAGAGGGCGCAGTGTGGACAGAGGTTCACAGACATGGCTGGAGGTAGATAAAGAACCTGGGGCATGTCTTCAGTAGGACCTGGAAGCTGTGTAGATTGGGATGAGCTTGGAGGGCAGATGGGCAGAGTGGGTGGGGTGGAGCGATGAAGCCTTTGGGTCAGAGTGAGACAAGGTCTTCGGTAGAAATAGAGGTTCACAATAGGAGAAGGGAAATGGGTAGGAGACTGATGTCAAAGTGTGGTCTCCTGTCAGGAGGGCCCGCCCCAGAAGGGTGTTGAGACTAGGAAAGAGGCCAAGGATATATGGATGTTTGGAGGTTGCCTAGCAGGTGAGGAAAGGGTGACTTCAGAGATGGTGCCTGAGCCTGGAGGGATTCAGTAAAGTTCATGAGCTGATGTGAGTGACAGAGGAAGTGCAGTCTTTCCCCCGTGGGGAGACGAGGCAGAGGCCCAGGCTAAGAATAAGTGTGGAGCCCCACTCGAGGGGACACAGCCTATTTCTAGTGCCTGCTCCTGGGTACCCAGCAGCCTGGAGGCACCGGTCTGAGCCTGAGCACCATGCTTCTCAGGCACCATTGTGTGAGGTGAGGAATAAAGCGAGAGATGATGTCATGGAGAAAGGGATCCTGTCACCAGGAAAATCCATCCTTGAGTCTTGACAGCCAAGGGAAAGGGGCGTTTTCAATGGGATGCAGAGGTTGAGGCCCTGGAACCTCTTAGACCTGGCTCTCAGGCACACGGGTGTCCTGGGGAGGTCCAGAGTTAGGGGAGTGTGTGTGGAGAGGGCCTGTGGCTCCCCACCATGGAGGAGGGGACTTTTCCTCAGCTGGTGGCCAAGACTTGTCCATGATTCATGCCCCTGCTGTGAATCTGGGAGGAAGGGAGTGAGGAAGATGGGTCTCAGGGTTCTGCACACATGGCTACTGCAAAGGCATCCTCCTAGGTCTCAAGGGGAGACTTCTCATTGCAGTCATCCTTATGCTTTTTAAGTACCGCGGGTGCAGTAGTATTTTACAAGGATTATTGAGAGTAGAGCCATTTGGGGCCACAGCTGTGTTATAAAAGTGAATTTCTAAATGGGTTATTTGGAGCTGATTTGCAAATATATTACGGCTTTGGCAACTTGTAGAAGTTATGAAATTTATGAAAAGAGCCATAGCACTTTTTCTTTCCCTTAGATGCTCATAACCCCTTAGAAACCACAAATAATTGCAGTTACTGAATGTTGTAAAAATTAAATCCACCCACAACAAAATGAAAACTCAAATTTACGGTTCTGCTAAATCATTTTCTTGCCTCCTCTCTCTCTCTCTCTCTCTCTTTCTCTGTCTCTGTCTTTCTCTCTTTATAGACAAAAGTCTGACTACTGTAGGAAAAAAAGTCATGATTCATGATCAAAAGTGGAATAATGGAGATGAAATAAACAAGGCAAGACCGAGGTGGAAACAGAATGAAACCATTTGCTGAGACTGCAGAATGGACTGCGGCTTCTGTCCTTTTTTGGGATAGCTGAAACGTGACCAGCAAAGTCTATCTGCTGTACAGTCTGTTGTGAGGGAGATGGTGGCCTCTCCTTTATTTCCCCATGGATCAGTGCTATTGGGCACACATGAAAATAGTTCTCAGTCTAAAACGTAGCCCTATCAGCTGGGCGGTAAGCAGACACGCAGAACTGGGTTCCAGAGAGGAAACAGTTTCTGGTGCTTTGCTTCTGTCCAAGTCTGTGCAAGTGAAGAAAGTCCCCATGCACACGCCCCATGCTTCCGAGTCCAGGCCTTGTGGGGAATAATCAGGAACCACTCCTGAGACAGGTGAATTTTGTTGCTGGACGGAAGGGTGTTTTCCCCAGCAAACTGCAGTGAGCATCGTGATGAATACATTGCATGTCCACGTTAGAAAACAGAACCCCATCATCTGCTAACACCAATGATCTCCCAGAGCAGTGTCTGTTCAAAGCTTCTGTCCAACAGTTTGGCTCTTTGGCAGGGTCCCTGAGACACGCCCACCAACGTACTTTCTGTTACCTCCCTTCTTGTTACGATATTAACTCAGGAATGGATCTCAGGATGGAGAGAGTCATAGAAACCTGAATGAAAGCTTTTCCTCGCACTCCCTCTTCTTCTGGGGGATCCTGGGAGGGGAGGGCAATTCCTCCTGTGAGGCATTCTCCCTGGATGAAGAACGAGGGCTACCTCAGCGCACTGTACATGCACGTGATTGTTGGCGCAGGACATTTGACTGTTGTTTACAGCCCATTGTAGTGGGGTCATGGGCTGGTCCCTCACTGCGAGTTTTGGGGGAGGAAGTATGGAAATGATGGGGATTCCGTGAAAGGCTGTGATGCTCCTAGAGATGGGACATTCACACGTTGATTCTCGTTGAGCAGCACTGCATTAACCTGAGTTGTGTGCATCAGAGGTCCCTGGGCCAGTGTTGGGAATGCTCCAGAACACCATCCTATTCCTTCAAGAGGGTTTGTTTTTGTGTATTCTGTATCTTCAGTCAAATGTGTGCCTGGACACTTCTGTTCTTCTCCCTCCCCCCTCCCCAAAGTGGTAAACATTAAGGGCTGGTAAGGACACAGAAAAAGGTCCCTTTGTAGATAGTATTTTTTTTTTTTTAAAGGATGCTATGTGATATGTTTGAGCTAAGGAGACAGAAAGAGAGTAGCTCAGAGAAGAGGACCTCTAAGGGGAGAGAATGAATGCAAACCTTCGTTTGATACAAGAGGACTGAAAGAGAATATTATTTTCCTACAAAATATGTAACTGTTCTCTCACAGGATAATGTGGAATTCCAACATGGATTATGGATTTCTTCCACCTTTCACTGACATTGCTTCCACAGGGAAGGGTCTGCCTTTCTGAGCGGAGGGGTGGGCCCTATCCTTTCCGACAAAGCTTGTACAAATTCCCGAACCGCAGATTTGCTAAAGTGACTGTATATACTTATATTCATAATTTAAATGATTAATTCTGGTCAGATAAATGTTGTTAAATTGGAAAATGTTTTATTACATTACATCAAATAAAGTTTATTTGTAGCTGTAATAAAGCAACTTAAGTAATGATTTTTAATTGAAGGTCTCATGTTATGAATGTCCTCACTCTGCGTAGAAGAGCAAACTTTACATATTTGCTGTGAGAATTCATTCATTTTGTAACTGTTTAAAAAAAATAATGACCATGCCTCCTTTGATTTGATTAATGAGAATTTATTTGACTCCTGCTACATTTAGTACTATGGACTTCGAGGGAACCAGGATGGGGAAAGCAAGTCCTTACTTTTAAGGAATTTGCCATCAAATAGAGAAGGCAGACACTGCTCAGCTTGTCACCATACAGTAAGGTAAGGGCTATAGTGCTTTTTAGGGAGTGACATGTTTCTTTCCTGTAATATGAGATGGGGCGGGAGTTCCTGTTGTGGTGCAGTGGAAACGAATCCAACTAGGAACCATGAGGTTGCAGGTTCCATCCCTGGCTTCGCTCAGTGGGTTAAGGATCTGGCATTGCCGTGAGCTTTGGTGTAGTTTGCAGATGCGGCTTGGATCCCACGTTGCTGTGTCTGTGGTATAGGCCAGCAGCTGTAGCTCCGATTCGACCCCTAGCCTGGGAACCTCCATATGCCACGGGTGTGGCCCTAAAAAGCAAAATAATAATAATAATAAAATAAGATGGGGCATTATGATTAATTGGATTGATTCGGGTTTTCATATGTGTTTAATTTTTTTCATCAGGAACTTAGTTATTCAAGTTGGCTCTTTATCCCGCCTGACTTGAACACCTGATCATTGAACTCTGCTTCATTCTGACTCCAGGGCCTGGACGCTGGACGCTGTGCTTCCCATGTATGGCAGCCAAAGGCAAGGAAAAGGTAGAAATTGAGAGAAAATGAGAAAAAATATCAAACAAATTATACTGTTTCACCTATGATATAACTCATGCCAAAGGTACAGCTTTGGTTGAAACTAAGAACTGGGAAAATCACTGAAATAAATGTCTTACCTGTATTTTATGACTATTCAGCAAGAATGACTATTATAATTAATCTCTCTTCTCACTCTAGGGTATCAGCTATCTCCTGGTAAGGCTGAATATTGGGAAATGATCTTGGGAAGTAACTTGTAAGAGATACCTTAAGGATGGTTGCCTTAGTGTTTAGTTTTATTCTGTAAATACTCAACAGGATCAACAGGAGGCACTCATAGAGTTCCTAGGTTTTCTGGAAACTGTTTCATAATTTTCTTTTATTTATTTATTTTTACAGCCACACCTGTGGCATATGGGAGTTCCTGGGGTAGGGGTTGAATTGGAGCTGTAGCTGCCAGCCTATGCCACAGCCATAGCAGTACCAGATCTGAGCCGCATCTGCGACGTACACAGCAGCTTGCAGCAATGCTGAATCCTTAACCCACTGAGCAAGGCCAGGGATCAAACCTGTATCCTCATGGGCACTATGTTGGGTTCTTAACCTACTGAGCCACAGCGGAACCTCCATAAATTCTTAAAGCAGGAGTTCCCATCTTAGCCCAGTGGAAATGAATCTGACTAAGAACCATGAGGTTGGGGTTCGATCTCTGGCCTCACTCAGTGGGTTAAGGATCTGGTGTTGCTGTGAGCTGTGATGTAGGTCGCAGATGCAGCTCGGATCTGGCATAGGCTGGCAGCAACAGCTCTGATTAGACCCCTAGC
Organism: Sus scrofa; assembly: GCF_054392235.1. NCBI lineage: Eukaryota > Metazoa > Chordata > Mammalia > Artiodactyla > Suidae > Sus > Sus scrofa. Next base: position 124,647,249 of record NC_139396.1, on the reverse strand, counting down.
CTGGGAACTTCCATATGCTACAGGTGCAGCCCTAACAAAAAAAAAAAAAAAAAAAAAAAGACAAAAAGAAAATTTCTTAAAGCATTTTACTATGGTGTCATGTGCTTGATATGCCTGTATATGTTTTTGATGATCATATTTTCATGCAGTTTTATTAGATTCACTGATTACAGGCATAAGCTAAATAAATAAATAGAAAATTCAGGAAAATTTTCAAATAGTTTATACAAATATAATAATGTCTTAATTGCATCTGTAGATGATGGAAATTTTACTTTCAGCATTTTGATTGTCATTTTATGGATATAAACATTTAAAAATCCTTCATTTCTTTGTAAACAGTTCATTCCCCTTCCATCTGAGAACCTTCACATATGCTTTCTCCCTCTGTCTGGAATTTTCTTCCTGTTGTCATTTATTTACTGTGTGTCTTCATCATTGTTTAGTAATTCTTCAAAGGCGTGAGCCATGTCTGTTTTTTTCACCAATATGTTCATCACATAGCACCATGCTTGGAACACATATAGTAGGCAAATAATATATATTTCTTTTTTAATTGAAGTATAGTTGATTTACAATATCTTGTTAGTTTCGGATGTACAGCGAAGTGATTCAGTTATTTATATATATATATATATTTTCCAGATTATTTTCCATTGTAGGTTTTTATAAGATATTGACTATTATTCTGTTTCATAAAGTAAATCCTTGTTCTTTATCTATTTTATATACGGTAATTTTTATCTGTTGATCCCATATTCCAATTTATCCCTTTTCCTCCTCCCTTCCCCTTTGGTAATCATAAGTTTGTTTTCTATGCTTGTGAGTTTGTTTATGTTTTACAAATAGTTTCATTTGTATTATTTTTTAGATTCCATGTATAAGTGATGTCTTTCTTTATCTGCCTTACTTCACTTGGTATGATAATCTCTAGGTTCATCTGTGTTTATTTCTGGGCTCTCTATTCTGTTCCATTGATCTGTGTGTGTGTTTGTGTGTGTGTGTGTGTGTGTGTGTGTTTGTGTGCCAGTACCACACTGTTTTGATTACTGTAGCTTTGTAGTATTGTCTGAAGTCTGGGAGGGTTATGCCTCCTGCCTTGTTTTTTCCCCCTCAGGATTGCTTTGGAAAATCTGGGTCTTTTGTGGTTCCAAATAAATTTTAGGATTACTTATTCTAGTTCTGTGAAAAATGTCATGGTTAATTTGATAGGGATCACGTTAAATCCATAGATTGCTTTGGTGAGAATGGGCATTTTAACATATTGATTCTTCAATTCAAGAGAATGGGATATCTTTACATTTCATTGAATCATCTTTAATTTCCTTTATCAAGATTTCTCTTTTTTTTTTTTTTTTTGTCTTTTGTCTTTTGTCCTTTTAGGGCTGCACCCGCAGCATATGGAGGTTCCCAGGCTAGGGGTCTAATCAGAACTGTTGCCGCTGGCCTATGGCAGAGCCACAGCAATGCCAGATCTGAGCCACGTCTGCAACCTACACCACAGCTCACAGCAATGCCGGATCCTTAACTTACTGAGCGAGGCCCGGGATTGAACACGCAACCTCATGATTACTATGGGAACGCCAAGATTTCTCTTTTCAATGAAAAAACTCATACTCATCCTTCTCAAACCATTCCCAAAGATTAAAGTGGGGGGAACACTTCCAAAGTCATTCTATGAAGCCACCATCACCCTGATACCAAATCCAGACAGACATTACAAAAAAGGAAAATTGCAGGCCAATATCTTTGATGAAAACAGACGTAAAAATCCTCAACAAAATTTTGGCAAACTGAATCCAGCAACACATAAAAAGGATCATACACCATGATCAAGTTGGATTCATTCCAGGGTCACAAGGATGGTTCAACATATGTAAATCAATACACTATATTAACAAAAGAAAAGACAAAATCTACATGATCATCTCAATAGATGCAGAAAAATCATTTGACAAAATTCAAACTACATTCCTGATAAAAACTCTCACCAAAGTGGGTAAAGAGGGAATTGCTCTCAACAGAATAAAAACGACTGTTTATGTCAAACTCACAGTCAACATAATATTTAATGATGAAAAGCTGAAAGCCTTTCCCTCTCACTACTTCTTTACAGTGTTGTCCTGGAAGAACTAGTGGCAGCAATCAAACAAGAAAAATAAATAAAAGGTATCTAAATTAGAAAGGAAATTAAAGGTATCCAGATTGGAAGAGAAGAGGTAAAATTGTCATTCTGTGCAGATGACATGATACAGAAAACTCTAAACACTCTACACAAAAACTATTAGAAATATTAGAATTCAGCAAGGTAGCAGAGTACAAGATTAATATACAGAAATCTGTTGCATTTCTTTGCACTAACAATGAAATATCAAACAGAAAGTAATAAAAAATCCCATTACAAAACACTTCAAAAACAATATAATACCTAGAAATAAACTTGATGAAGAAGGTGAAAGATCTATATGCTGAGAACTATGAAGCATTGATAAATATTTATTAATAGGAAGGAAGGAAAAAAAAAAAAAAGGAAAGCCAGAGTCGACTTGGCACAGTTTTTAATTTTCAGGTGTGGAAATCCAGGAGACTTGGTGTGATCAAATGACAAGGGCAGTGAGTGAGTGGGAAGGACCTGGAATAAGCTCTCCTGTGTGCAGTTTGGGGCAGGGCCTCTGCTACATGGTGCTGCTTCTTTTTAGGGGTTGAATTGGAGCTACAGCTGTTGGTCTACTCCACAGCGACCGCAAAGGCAGATCCAAGCCGCATCTGCTATCTATGCTGCAGCTTGTGGCAACACTGGATTCTTAACCCACTGAACAAGGCCAGGGATCAAACCCACATCCTCCCAGACACCATGTTGGGTTCTTAACTTGCGGAGCCACAACAGAAACTCCGGTGACGCTTCCTTTGCATGAGTTTCTCATATCAAGAGAGCGACTTTTTCTTAATTTTCTGCACTAGTGAAGCAGAGCTATGTATGTGTTATGGCCCATATGTTGAAACTTGTTTTATCGACAGCTAGCCAGATGGTCCCTAACAGCAGACAAAGAAGCCATTTGGAAACTTTCAGCAGGTCAGTGCATTTTGAAAGCACAGGACAGTAAGGCATATTGTGATGTCATTCCTTACTTACTCTAAGCAGCATGCATCAAGAAAAGGAAGGCCTTGTTAGCATTACATGTGAAACATGTGGCCCTTGAGAACCAACTCAGGGGACCTCCTGTGCAGAGACAGAAGTTTATTTAATTGGCTCTCTCCTTCAGCTTGCTTTGTCTACACCTTCTCTGGAGAAGAAAAGTAATTTCTTAACTTTAAACACTTTGGTTTTTAAGCTCCTGCTGGCTATTTTTTTTTTTTTAACTCCAAACCCTGCTTATGCAGTGCTAGCAACAGAGATGTGATATGATCATCAATAAAAAGGTAAAGGCACAATTTACAATAGCTAGTCCAAAACAGAAAGTGAAAGAGGTTGATAATTGTGAGAAGTAGTTTCACAGAAAATGGTTATGTTGGGCATTTGACACTTAAACAAAAGCTGAATTAAGGAATGAAGACATCTTGTAACTGTGGCTCTCTGGACAGACACATGAAATCTTAGCTTCTATTCAGGCTATATAATTTGTGCTCAGAGATTATGGAACAAATGGAAAGTAATGGATTAGAAATATTCAAGAGACTCTAAAGAAATGAAAGACTAATCCATGTTTCTTCCTCTAAGAAATTCATTCTTTCATCCATTTCCTCATTCAATCAAACACATATTTATTAATATGTCAGAACCTATCTAAACATTAGAACCCAGTGGTGAGTAAGACAGAAATGAATTCCATTCTTGTGAAGCTCAAAGTCGAGCCAAGGAGCTGAACGTACACAAATGATCATAACAAAATGTGATGTCTATTATGATAAGGCACATACCAGTAAGTTTAGAAAGATATGCATACTTCAATATACTGATATAAATATTTAAAACTCAGTGGAAGATAGAAGTGGTAATTCAAAATAGCAGATGGCAAGAACTATCTAGAGTTTATCTTTGATGTGCATTATGTAATATTTTTGTTGCCAAATTACCTTTCTTAATTACATTTTGATTGGGCTATTATTAAAATGCTCTTTATTCCTGAAACACAGACAGTCTCACAGTGGGAGAGATGGTGCAGAGCTTTGCAAGGCAGCAGAAAGTCAGCTGTAAATATAAACATTTGTCATGGCTAATTCACAAAGCAAATAATCCACCTGTACAAAAATGAGATATAACTGTATACACAGAGAATTACAGACCTAAAGAATCTCATGGATGAGCTAGTAGAACTCTCTACTGGTTAGCAAGTGAGAACATGCTAAATGAGAACTGTGTTTTGTCTGAATTTGTTTACAAGATGCAGTATAGAGCAGCGCTTTGCAGACTGACTCTGGCGAAGGAATGTTCTTTAATCTGTGACACAGCCATGCACTTGAAAAATATACAAATGAATTATAGGAAAAGTGAAATGGAAAAAAAACTACACAATGTAAGTCAATTTTTTTATTATTATGTGCAGTAGACATAAAATTCCATTTTAGTTAATATGGTCAGAACAAAGAAAGCATGAAGAAAAAAGAAAAGTAACACAAGAACTGACCATTGTCCACTGAAAGTGTGCAGTTACTCCATCATGGAAAACCCAGTGATTTCTCAGTTAGGAACTGACTGTGGCATAACCAGGACATGGCAGGACACTTGAGTGTGCAAGGTTCTTCCATGGCATGTGTGATGAGTGTGATATATGGAGGGTGAGGAACAGCTCACCTCTGTGGACTACACCTGGGGTAGCAGAAGTGCGGAGAAGTTACCTGCTGTCATGAATCAGAGAATGTTTGTCAGAGTTCCCATCATGGCTCAGTGGAAATGAATCTCACTAGTAACCATGAGAACACAGGTTCCATCCCTGTCCTCGCTCAGTGGGTTAAGGATCTGGCATTGCCATGAGCTGTGGTGTAGGTTGCAGATGTGGCTCGGATCTGACATTGCTGTGGCTGTGGCATAGGCTTTTGACTTTGATTTGACCCCTAGCCTGGAAAGATCCATATTCCACAGGTGCAGTCCTAGTATCCACAAAACAAAACAAAAAGACAAAAAAATGTTTGTCAACAAAAGAAAGAATTGATCTTTGTTAAATATGTGTTGAATATTAGCTATTGAGAATGAGATGTTGACCTTGGCCAAGGTCTGCACTTTCGCCGCTGTGCATGTGTGTATGTGTGTGTGTGTTGGCAGTAATTAATACAACTCACATTCATTGAGTGTTTCTTACTCACCAGTTATTCTGCTAATCCTCAAAACAGCCCTAAAAGGCTGTTATCTCCGTTTTTGGGGTGAGGGACTAAGGTTTATGGAGCCCAAGAACATTAACTTGTGAGTAGTAAATCTGAACTCTCTAGCTGGTGTATACTTTTCTTTACATCACAAAATGCAACTCAATGGTTACTGACTTTTTGTGGGTCTGGAAATATGCATCTGAGCCCAGAGTGAACCCGCTCTTGGTTCTCCAAAGACTTCTTCTTACACTGAATACCCTAAGGGAATTGTTGAAGGTTAAATCCCAGATAATTGTGAAGGAAACAAAGGTTGTTATTCCTGCTTCCTAATCCTATTCTTGGATTTCTGAATTTCCAGATACCAAGTATCTCAGTGCTTTCTCTTGGTTATGCATTTCTATTGCAGCCCACCTGTGATGGTTCATTTTATGTATCAGTTTGACTGGATTATGAGGTGTCTATATATTTGGCTAAACATTATTTCTGCGTGTGTCTGTGAAGGTGTTTCTGGATGAGATTTGAAGCCATAGGTTGAGTAAAACAGATTGCCCTCCCCAGGGTGGGTGGGCTTCATCCAAACCATTGAGGGTCTAAATAGAATGAAAGATGGAGAGTGGGAGAATTCACTTTCTGCCCTTCTGATTGAGCTGAAACATCATTCTTTTCCTGCCCTTGGACTGAGACCATCAACCCAAGGTTTTCAGGCCTTTGGACTTGGACTGAACTGCATCACTGGCTCTTCTGGGTCTCCAGCTTGCAGATCGTAGGACTTTTTAATCTCCATAATCACATGAGCAATTCCTTATAATAAATCTCTTTATATACATGTGTGTGTTTGTGTGTGTTTATAAAACCTTCCATCTCTATGTATGTATGTATAGATACAGATATCTATATATGCACACATATATGTATCAATAGGATATTGGTTAGTATGTATGTAAAGATATATATGTATATAATGTATGTATATTAATAACCTATGTATAATATATATAAAAGAACATTGGTTCTTTTTCTCTGAAGAACCCTAATACAGGGAGTTTCCTTCATGGCTTAGTGGTAATGAACCTGACTAGTATCCATGAGAATGTGGGTTTAATCCTTGGCCTCTCTCAGTGGGTTAAGGATTGAGCATTGCCATTAAGCTGTGGTTTAGCTCGCAGGTATGGCTTGGATATGGCATTGCCATTGCTGTGGCATAGGTTGGCTACCATAGCTCTGAGTCGACCCCTAGCCTGGGAACTTCCATACTGCACCTGTGGCCCTAAAAAGACAAAAAGAACCCTAATACATTGTCCTAACTGCTGTTGCCCTACAATGTGTACTTTTCTATAGTCTCCTCATTAAAAACTATTTGTCCTGTGTCCTATTCTCTCATCTTTGCATCTTTTGATGGTCAGCCTATAAATCAAATACACTAACCCATTATTCAGAACCCATGTCTCCTTCTTACAAGGTACATTCTTTCACTGGGGCAAAGAATTCCTTGGATCAAAGGCATTCCTTGGATATCTGAACCTGAGAGAGCGTTGATAGAAATTTCAGACAGTATGACAAGTTGGTGTCGGTGATGGCGGCTCCAACCAGACCTTGTTACTTACAGACTGTGCCTCCGCTCCCCTCCTGCCCAGGGACCCCTGCAGCTGAAAGCCTGCTGAGAACCAAACCCATCTCCACAAACCCATCTCCAGATCTCTCCCACCATGTTGGAGCTGAGCCCTAAGGGAATTGCCCACCTTTTTAAAGCACAGAGGGATGAGGGTAGTTAGGTTTCAGCTGATGTTTGTCAGGACATTCAGCCAGTTGCCCCCAGTCCTGGTCTTTGTGGGCAGCAGCTTCTCCTGGTTTTATGGCTCCAGAGAGACATTCTATCAGGAATGTTGACTGTCAACCCCACCACTCCGTCAGCTTCCTCATCTGGCTCCATAGGAAAGGCTTGAATATATTTTACATGTGGAGATAAAATTAACACCTGAAAATATTTTTGGGTGCACAAAGATTACTCTTTATATTGCTTATTTGGTTGGCTCTTAGAAATTTAATTGTAGAAAGCTTTTAAATATTGGCTTTTATCGGCAAAAATAAAAGATTTAGTAAATTAAATCAATTAAGGGAAAATTTGGCTTAATTCCCAATCATCCATTTGGATCATGCAAAGCACAGATTTTTTTTTTTTTTGGATATAAACCATCTCTTCAATATTCTAACATGAATTGTAGCAGGGCATGCAGTTTTACAGTGACGCTACCTAGCATAGGCTGAGGTAAAATGTTTTCATTTCCATTTCTCCAGGGCAAATATAAAAAGGACCCTAATTTATTTGTCTACCATTGGTGATGACAACTGAGGAAAAGACATGTTTTCTGGAAAAGAAATTCATAGCCAGAGTTTTAGAATGATCTTATTAGACAAGCTTGAGCTTCTGAAAAGAATAAAGCAGAGCTTTTAAATTTGGTATTTCTTTCTTTTCTTTTCCTTTTTTTTTTTTTTTTTGTCTTTTTCCAGGGCGTCACCCACAGCATATGGAGTTTCCCAGGCTAGGGGTCTAATAGGAGCTGTAGCCACCGGCCTATGCCACAGCCACAGCAACGCCAGATCAGAGCCGTGTCTGCAACCTACACCACAGCTCATGGCAATGCTGGATCCTTAACCCACTGAGTAAGGGATCGAACCCGCAACCTCATGGTTCTTTGTCAGTTCTTTGTTAACCACTGAGCCACGATGGGAACTCCTTAAATTTGGTGTTTCAAAAAAGTGGAAAAGGATGATGATATGTGATAAACTCCATTTATGTATTATGTTGTTTTGTCATAGTTTAAGTTATTAATAAAAAATTAAATATACAATTAAGGAACCCTTTGTACCCTTTACTAGAGCTGTGTAACCTTGGGCAGGTTCCCTAATCTTTGTGTTTCTGTGTGTCAGTTACTTCATCTGTAAAATGGGGATAATGCTGTCCAATACATCTTGGGATTGTTGACAGGATTAATGACAGTTGTGAAGAACTGAGTACTGAGCCTGATGCACTGATACCCCACTGGTGTCCTCTGTTACTGCTCTTACTCCTCCTCTATCCCATTCTTCCCCAGAGGCAGCCACTTTTCTGAAGTTACTGTACATCCTTCTGATCAAAGCTTTTATGCATTTAATACACAGTCATTGTGTCTGTAAGGAATTTATCTTTGTAAATTGTACCTGTATTGCCATCCTGTGTGTGCCATCCTTCTGCAACCTGCTTTTGCCCCAGGGCTGCATTTGTGAGATCTCTTTGTATTGAGAGATATAGATTAAATTCATCCATTTTAATTCCACCACAATATCCAGTTAGCTGAATATCCTGTGACTCACTCACTCATCTGTCCTCTCAAGGGCATTTAGTTTATGTCTAGTTTTTTGGGTAACTACAAGAATGCTGCTGTGAGCATGTATGGACCTGTCACGCTACCTATATTAGTGAAAGTTTCACCTATAGGGGGTGTCCCAGCCCTTTTCACTTGGGTTGCCCTGTCAGATGCCACTGTGCCTCTAAATCAAGGCTACCCTGAGGGCACAACCACAACCCATGTACCTGTTTAATGCAGACCTGTTGGGAAGTTCCATCCCAGAGGATGCTATTCAAATTGGGGTGTATGCACGGCACCAGTATCACCCCGACGTGTAAACATGCATACATGCACACACAGAACGTCTACTCACACATGTGCACACATTCACTTGCATGCATGCACACACAGGGACTTTCTCAGCATGAAGAGTTGTTAAAGAAATCTATTTCCAAGATCCTAACCTTGACCTGCCCGAGGACCACATGTGAGTTTCCACTTCCTCCTTCACCACCTCCTCTCATTTTACAAAAGAAATGTCTCTTATCCACCCAGGATCTTCATATGTGCCCCCAAAGGGACAATTCAAAATATTGGGGTCCACATAGTTGCCTTTAATTGAGGGCCTGTAAATTCGCAGTAGAGCTCCCTGTACATATTTGTGTTAAAAACTCGGGTAGAATTTAAAATCCGGATAAAATATAGGATGTCCAGTTATATTTGAATTTCAGGAAACAAGAAATTTTGTACTATTTTAGTGTATGTATGTCCTGAAATAGTATTACTAATGTGTGTCATGTGAACATATTTATATTAAAACATTGTTTGTTGTTTCCTGAAATTCAGATTTAACTGGGCATCTCCTATATGAATACATGTGTGTGTGATAGAGAGAGAGAGGGAGAGAATGAGAGAGAGCTTGCTAAATTTACATCCCTAGGGAAGTTAGAAAGTATTCTGACCCCCATGGGATGATCTGGATTCAGGTATATGGTAGGGTGGGATGATAGGACATTTTTTGTTTAATGATCTCTCCCATTCCTTCTCCTGAATGACAAAAAAACACATAACTTCTGATGGGGAGTTGGTGTGAAAGCAAAACTGGTCAGAAATACAGACAGCATTGTGTCTTATTTCATAGGGACCATGAACTCATGGCAACTCCTTGGTCTTTAAACATCTGTGTTAGACTCAGAATATTCAAGCGCTGTGAAAAGCACACCAGGAAACACCAGTCTATGAGGAGCGCAGTCTGCATTTGGCTCAGTCTTGGCTCACCTGCATTATTTGCATGCTTGACAGGGGGAGCCATGTTTATTTCCTAGAGCTCAACAGTGCACCTTTGAGTAAAAGCAACTTATATTGGAAATAAGTTAGTGGTTTATATTTTCTTGACCATGGATTGACTTGTAGAAGAAATGTCTTTTTGCAAAAAGATTCTTAGATGTTATAAATCCATATACATTCCTCATTTGCACTCAAGTTTCTGCCCAGCCATCACCCATCAGCCAATTCTCAGCTCATTTGTTCATTCCTATCACATATTTATTAGATTTATTTAACTTAGTGGAATTTGTTATTCATTACTAATTTATTTAGTGGAATTTGTTGTAAAACATGCACTTAGTCACTAATATTCTGTCAGTAACCTTTGCAGTACTAGTGGCCTCATTCCTTTTAGTTTGTTGTTAATTTACAGTGATTCCTACTTCATTTTATCAATAAAGAATATTCATAACTGGATACCTGAACTCAATGAAAAAAAGTCTTTCTAATCATTTCATTAAAGATGCATTTTCAGTAAAAGTTTACATTTTTACTTTTTTTTTTTTTTTTTTTTTGTCTTTTTGCCTTTTCTAGGGCCGCTCTCACGGCATATGGAGGTTCCCAGGCTAGGGGTTGAATCGCAGCTGTAGCCACCAGCCTATGCCAGAGCCACAGCAACGTGGGATCCGAGCCATGTCTGCGACCTACACCACAGCTCATGGCAATGCCGGGTCCTTAACCCACTGAGCAAGGGCAGGGACCGAACCCGCAACCTCATGGTTCCTAGTCGGATTCGTTAACCACTGTGCCACAATGGGAACTCCTACATTTTTACTTTTAATAATCATCAAAACTTCCAGTACGCTTATGTTTTTGATCAATAGTAATTTCGTAGTAATGAATGAATGCAATAGTAATTAACAAATTAGTAATATTTAAATTACTATTTGAAATAGTCATGATAATTAATAATAATGTTTTTTTGGCTGAACATGTGCCAAGTGGAAGTTCCAGGGCTAGAGACTGAACCCATGCCACAGCAGTGATGATGCTGGATCTTTAACCTGCTACACCACCACTGAACTCCAAAGAAAATTTTTTTAATCAAGGAAAAAAAAATTTACCCTCAGAGTCTTAAAGACACAAGAAAATATTTTTGTAATTTAGCATTATATAATGGCATTATGGAATAACAAATATAGTAGAGTGATCAATAAAAGACATTCAAGCATAAAGATATATTACATTAAGATAAACCTCACTGGTGACATGGAATAAAAAGACAAGCTCGAGAAAGAGTAAAATTTCTAAATGTTAAAAAGAGCTGGTTGTATATTTTTAAAAGTAGATAGTATTGGTTATCTGATATCACTTTTGAATAGATTTAAAAGAATGACATCATAGTTCAACTTTTTAAATGTCAGTATTTACAATAATTCTTACATTACATCTTTTGCAGCTCTTTACATTTATGATTTAAAAGTTTACATGCCTATTTAAAAATCTGCAAGCGGCTGCATAGTTTTTCAGAATTATTTTATAGAGTGCATGCACAAAAAATATAGATGCTCACAAGCTCTCTGGTATGGCCAAAGTGGGACCGCTGTGGAGGAGGGGGTACATGTCATTAATTAGATTTTGCCAACTTCTAAGTGGTTGCCCCCTTTTACACTCCAACTAGCAGCGTATGAAGCTTCCCATATTTTCACATTTTATCAAATACTTAGTATTGTCAGCTTTTATGGCTTTGCCAGTCCGAAGGGTGTAAAATGCTATCAACTTTGTGGGTTTAAATTTCTACTCTGATTACTGGTGAGGTCCAACTTCCTTTCGTGTATTTTTTCGCCATCTGTATTTCCTCTTCTGTGGCTGGCCTTCTCGTATCTTTGCCCATTTCCAACTGATAATATCTTTACAGAAGGTTGACTTCTGCAGCGTCTCTGGGGAAAACATCTTCAAACTTCTTTTACTCTCCTAATTCTCAACCTAGTCCTTAATTAGTCAAAAATAGTTCCTTTAACAAATCATTCATGTTTTGGGGTCTGTTACTTAGAGGCTTTCTTCTACAGAACTTAACTGCTGATTTTCCTCGCATTTAAAGCAGCAAACCACGAGGCCCCTTCTGACTGTTTGATGAGAATTCCAGATTTTTATGTTGTTAAATAAACAGATAACTTGATACTAATGAAAAATAATATGTAAAATTAAAGTAACTTGTCACCTTACTAAGAACCTAGAGTCATTGGTTTAATAAGAGCTGATTCTTTTAAACAATTTTTTTTTTTAGAGAAAGGGTTCCCTCTTGAGGTGTTTAGTGATTATTTGAAATACAGTCAGTTTCTGACTTATGAGCTAATTGGCCAGGGTGATGAGCATAAATTGAGCCATGGAAATATAACTGGTTTGCAGAATGAGTTGAACATCATGGCTGATACAGGAAATGGCCTTAATTTTCCTCCGAGCACTCTTTTCAGTTCTTACGATCAGATCTCCCTTCCTTGCCCCTGGATACCAACCACGCCCCTTTCTCATCACTTTCTGTGATAAGAAAATTTCCTTTTGGTGAGTTCTCTGGTGGCCTAGTGGTTAAGGATTTGGCATTGTCGCTACTGTAGCTCAGGTTCCATTCCTGGCCTGGGAACTTCCACATACTGTGGACATGACAAAAAAAAAAAAAAAAAAAAAAAGAAAGAAAAAGGAAATTTCCTCTCTGTGATTAAAATTCACTTTAAAGTATTCATCTTATTTAAATTTTTTTTGGATTTTTTTAGGGCCATACCTGTCTCATATGGAATTTCCCGGGCTAGGGGTTGAACAGGAGCTGTTGCTGCTGGCCTGCACCATAGCCACAGCAATGCAGGATCTAAGCCACATCTCTGACCTGCACCACAGCTCATGGCAACACCAGATCCTTAACCTGATGAGAGAGGCCAGGGATTCAGACCCGCAACCACATAGATACCAGCTGGGTTCTTAACCCCCTGAACCACAATGGGAACTTCCACTTTAAAGTATTCCAAAGCCCAATTTGTTGAAAGCTTTAATCCTAAAGCCAGTTTACATTTTCCCTTCCCCCAGCTCAGTCCTAACCTGAGGTCTGTGACTCAGAACTTCTGAGGGAAAGAGGGTGTGGTCTCTGGTTTCACACATCACATCCTTCCTCTCTAATTCCCTTACTGGAAAAAGAGGAAGGATGACAGAATAAGGAAGGAGACATGAAGAACAGGGACAAAAGTGGCGTCATTTGTGGTTCTCTGATATGACGGGTGACTGGGTGCTGGCTGTTTTGTGGGTCCTGTTTTGGGTGTTTGGAGCACATAGCCATTCTTATGTAAGTTGTGTGCTCTCCAGACAGCTTCTTAGGTCCTCTAGTTCCTGCCCCAGTGGCCACTCCACAACCTCTTACTATGGGTATTCCTCTGCTTCTGGCAGATAATTCTTTTGGGTGAGATTTTCAATCCAGCTCAAGCCCAGCTGCTTCTGTGACATCTACTTTGCCCAAGATCAGTCTCATACATATTGGCCAAATGCTAGGAGTGTGAGCTTCTCACCCAACCCTATTGTTCTTTCACATCATCTTGGTATACAGAGCAGTTGCAGCTTCCCTCCTCACTTTAGAAGTCCCCAGGCTGTGGCTACTCAAAGTGTGGTCCAGGGACCAGCAGCATCGTCATCCTGTGGAACTTTGTTAGAAACGTGGAACTTTAGGCTCCATCCCCTACCGACTGAATCAGAATCTGCTTTCCAGAGTGAACTCCAGGTGACTGATGTCCACAATAATGTTTGAGAGGCTCTGACCTTGGCCAGAAGCAGGGTTTTTTCCTCTGTGTTCAGGTTGACCCCTCAACTCCCAGGGATTCACGTGAAGCTCTCTCAGTTCCCTGACAACAGCCTATTTGTATGCGCCCTGAGCTTGTACCCCTTGTACAGCATCATCCTGCTAGGGTACCTAACTGTAGAAACCTTTGGTTTCTATGACTTTCTCTGAGAGCCTCTGTCACTTGGATGGGAAGGTGAATGCTGTCTTTTCTTTCTTTCTTTCTTTCCTTTTTTTTTTTTTTTTTTTGTCTTTTTAGGGCCATACCCATGGCATATGGAAGTTTCCAGGCTAGGAGTCAAGTTGGAGCAACCTACACCATAGATCATGGCAATGCCAGATCCCCTACCCACCAAGCCAGGCCAAGGATCAAACCCACATCCTCTTGCATATGAGTTGGGTTTGTTACCAGTGAGCCACAATGGGACCTCTGAATGCTGTCTTTTCTTACTCCATTAGTAGAGGGGAGAACATCCACAAGTTCCCCCCCCAAGGCCCAGAAGTCACCCCCTCCCTGACCCACTTAACACAGTCTGGTCCTTTGCCTAGAAAGGCTCAATAAAGGGATGGGAGTGAGGATCAAAGAACCAATGTCATTTAGCAAGACTTAAAGGGAGGTGACTGACAGATCTATGGTTACTCTCTTCAGAAGGTAGAGGCAGTAATCCCCTCTTGTCCTCAGTTTGGACTTTGTTCAGGAGTCAGTGATAAACTAGAAAATTACATTGTTCTTCTTACCATAAGAAGTACCCTTATATTTTATAACATTATGAAATGTGATCTAGCTTTAAAAATTCTTTTCACATCATAAAAATGCTAAGGTTGTTAAGAATAAATCAAAGAAGTATAATTTGTAGGCTGTGTTATTTAGACCAACACTTCTAGTGACAAGAAATAAAATGCTGTCGTCTTACTTCATTCATGGGGGATATATTCCAGGACCTCCAGTGGATGCCTGAAACCACAGATAGTACTGAATCCTATATATACATTGTTTTTCTTTTGTCTTTGTTTTTGTTTTCTTTTTACAGCCACACCTGCGGCATATGGAAGTTCTCAGGCTGCAGGTCGAATCAGAGCTGCAGCTGATGGCTTATACCACAACCACAGCACCTCAGCGTCCAGGCCTTGTCTGCAACCTATACCACAGCTTGCAGCAGCACCGGATCTTTCACCCACTGAGTGAGGCCAGGAATAGAATCTGCATCCTCACAGAGAATATGTTGGGTTCTTAACCCACTGAGCCACAGTGAGAACTCTTACTATGTTTTTCCTGTACATATATACCTATGATAAAGTTTGATTTATCATTTAGGCACAGCAAGAGGTTAACAACAATAATAGTACAATAGAACAATTATAACAATGCATTGTAATGAAAGTTATGTGCCTCTGGTCTCTCTCTCTCAAAATAGCTTACTGTACAGTACTCACCCTGCTTGAGGTGATGTGAGATGGTAAATGTCTACATGCCAAGGTGAAGTGAAAAGAATGATATCAGCATTGTGGTATAATTAGGCTATTGTTGCCTCTCTGTTGATACATCAGAAGGGTTCACCTACTGCGGGTGATTCTGGATCATTAAGCCATGGAAATGTCCATGGTTGGATGTCAGGAGCGGATAATGTCAATGGTATCCTGGGTGGGATAGAGTGAAATTTCATCATGCTCCTCAAAACAGCACACAACTTAACATCGTCTATTTCTGGAATTTTCCATGTAATATTTTTGTACTGCAGTTGACCACAGGTAACTGAAACCATGGCAAGCAAAACCATAGGCAAAGGGGGACTGTTGTAGCTGGATAAAATTGAAGCAGAAAAACATCTTGAGACCACCTGACAACGTAGTAGGGCAGCAGAGAGGTAAGCAGAGCTCAAAGCTGTTTTTTTCTCCAAGGGCATTGCCTCATTGCCTTAGGGCAAAACTGGGCTTCACTTTTTAAATTGTTTAATTTTTCTTATGGCTGCACTCAGTGTATATGGAAGTTTCCAGGCCAGGGATTGACTCCAAGCTGCAGCTGCAGCAACACCAGATCCTTTAACCCACTGCACCCAGCTGGGGATTGGAACCTGTCCTCCACAGCAAACTGAGCTGCTACAGTTGAATTCCTAACCCACTATGCCATGATGGGAACACCTACAAGGTTGTGTTAGTTTCAGGTATACTATAAAGAGATTCAGTTATACAGATATCCGTTCTTTTTCAGATTATTTTTCCCATGTAGGTTGTTATAGAATATTGAGTAAGGGATTCAATTCTGATGGATTTAAGATACAGGAATGAAAGGACCTACCATGAAGGGGAGTCTAGTAGGAGATTCTCCCCCATGTTAAACTCAGATCTCAAAAGGCTGAAATACCCCCAGAGTAGAAGTCTGTAACTAAACCCACCTCATTTCTCATTTCTATGCCTATATGTCTTCAGATAATATTTCCTTGAGTTGGTGGGAGGGGAAGAAAGGAAAAAAAAAAAACCCACACTTTGCTAGGAAGTTGGGGGTATGTCTCTTCTAGTGCAGATTTGCAGCCTTGGTTTACATTGTCTGGGTGGTCTAGGGAACCCCAATCCTCTTGATTTAATTTGAGGTGGTTCAGAGGGAGTTAATAAAGCTTCCAGGTGCTTGGAAGAACCAAATGCAAATTCTCTCTGGACAAAGACATATTAAGTCTAGTCTTCAAAGAATTTCCATTAATATTTTTCAAGGATGATGCTCTGTATGCAGTAAACAAGCAAATAAGTGAACATATAAGGAAATAAGTGAGAACCAGTTAAAAAACAGAGAGTAGAAACAGAACCCTCAAAATTGCAATTAAAATTTTAAGTTGATTGTAAAGAAGAAAGAAAAATATAATAAAAGGGAAATATATAAACTTCTAAACATTGATTAGGCACATAAAGCAAAATATTTTATATTCATGATACATTATAAATGTTACCTCTTAAGAAATTATTTCCCCCATGATTGGATTGGTAGAAGATTCTTGCGAGTACCATACCTACAGACAGAGGACAAGTTCTTTTACTGTAAGTCTCCCGTGGCAAGTGTGTTAGGTATTCGTTTATTGCTCCAAGACCCTCCTTTTCATTTTCTTTTCTCTTTTTAACATTTTTTTGGTCTTTATTTTTTAGGGCCACACCTGCGGCATATGGAGGGTTCCCAGGCTAGGGGTCCAGTCGGAGCTGTAGCCACCGGGCCTACACCACAGCCATAGCAATGCCAGATCCAAGCTATGTCTATGACCTACACCACGGCTCACAACAACCCCAGATCCTTAACCCACTGAGCGAGGCCAGGGATCGAACCCACATCCTCATGGATACGAGTAAGGTTGGTTAACCGCTGAGCCATGACAGGAACTCCTTCATTTTCTTTTTAAAAGTTTTTATTGAGCTATATTTTATATTTGATATAATATATACATCTTATGGAAAGCTCAATGAAGTTTTACATATGCGTATACCCATGTAACGACCACTCCCTTCAAACACTGAACAGCATGAGCACCCCCAGATCACTTATACATCCACAATTCAGTGACCCCCCCAAACTTACCAATTTCTGACTCCTTTTTTTCTTAGAAAACTTTTATCTACTTTCGAATGTAATATAAATGGAATCATGTAGTATATACTTTTTGGTATCTGATATCTTTCACTCAGTGTTCGATGAGGGTCATCTCTGTTGCTATGTATTGTACTAGATTTTTTCTTTTTTTAAAGTTGTATATTGGAGTTCCAGTCGTGGTGCAGTGGTTAACGAATCCGACTAGGAACCATGAGGCTGCTGGTTTGATCCCTGCCCTTGCTCAGTGGGTTAAGGATCTGGCATTGTCGTGAGCTGTGGTGTAGGTTGCAGATGCGGCTTGGATCCTGCATCGCTGTGGCTCTGGTGTACTCCTGTAGCTACGGCTCCGATTTGTCCCCTAGCCTGGGAACCTCCATATGCCGTGGGAGCGGCCCAAGAAATGGCAAAAAGACAATAAATAAATAAATAAATAAATAAAAAATAAAGTTGTATACATTCCCTGGTATGGAATTTATCCATTTTATGGTTGGTGGACATTTGGGGAGTGTTAGGCATTATGCTGCTATGACCATTCTTGTACATGTCTTTCTGTAAACATAAGCCATCAGTTCTTATGGTAAGTGTGCCCAGGAGTGGAATTGCTGGGCATAGACTGTATGTGTATTTAGCATCAGTAAATACTACCAAATGGTTTCCCTAATTTATACTCCCAGCTACAATGGCATGAACATCCTGCAGAAACATCCTGTCTTCGGAATTAAATCATCCAGTGTCATTGCTCATATGATGTTAATGACCTTCTGCAAAAACTTTCAAGGGTAAAATTCTAGGGGACACAATCACTGTGACTTCTGCCTTGCTGTGGTTATCAGCTGCCCATGCAGAGAGGAGCAGAGCAGGAGATAAAAAAAGTTCTATCAATATCATTTAAATTCATGACTTCTGTGGTGCCTGAGGCCCACTTCATCTTGACCTTTCCTAAGTAAGTATGTGTGCTAGTAAATTTCAGGTTTTGCTTAAGTAAGTTTGAATTGGGTTTCTGACACCAGCACCCAGGAGCATTTTGCTTCAGAGAGCACCTTTGCTGAAAGGAACATGGCAAAGTCTCTCTCAGTCTATTTCCAAGGTCTCAGAGTTCAGAATTTTGAAAGTGAGTATTTTGCCTCACCAACCACATTGTATAACATTTTGTGTTTATGTACCTCCTAATTATGCCATAAAATGAATGCATCAGATGTTGTGTACGTGGACTATTGGAATTCCTGGGAATATTTACCAAGGTAGCTGTTGCAGGTAGGTAGGATTTTTCTAGACCTGAATGATTGGAGGTGGGAACCAGATGATATAAAGATAAATCTATTTTTTACTTTCCACAACCACGCTTGTTAATCCATTCACACATGAAAATAGACATCCCTTAGAATGGGATTATGTTTCAGATAATTCTTGTTTTAAACACATTTTATTTTTAACTCTGAAACATTAAAGAATTACTCTGGAGACGTTCATGTTCAAGGGAGGTGAGCATCTTCAGCAAAATGGAACATCACAGCTGATCTTTAGGAGACACGGTAAATACCCAGAAAAGAGAAAGTTAAGCAACAACTGCTTTAATTGTGGAGTCAGAGATCTTTGCATGTAAAAAAGTCTTATAATTTGGGAAAGAGACAAGTTACTAGAGAAGAGGGAGTTGCAAGAGTTTTTCCAGTATAAACAGTACACGGTATATGTCAAAGGTCTAGTTTTCCTCCTGGTCCTTTTAAATCAATTTTGGGGGTAATATAACCTATTTTTTGACCCATTTCAGTAATGAGAATTATTGAAAAAATAGAATTCATTTTTATTGAAATCAACTGACAGTCACCTTTGAAATTTTTTTTACTCAACATGTTAACTGTATTTTTGTAAAGCAGTTTCCGACAGCAATTAGAGCCTGTGCGCTCCCTTTTGGTAACTTTCAAAAGCGTCTGTACTATGTCAGATAAAAGCCAGAACATGTCCCATTTCTGCTTGAAAAGAATATGCCTAGTTTTCGATGCAGGGTACCGCTGGTGTATCTGGCAGAATTGAAACGGCGAAAATTGTTAAGCAGATTTCAGGATGATATAGGAAGTTCTGGCTTGCTTTCCACTGCTAACTGCAGTGATATGGCTGAGAGTGGGCTTGTGCCCTAAGTGTTCAAGAAATAGGCTCACCTAAATAGGTTGAAAACTGTATGGAACCCAATGTCCCTGTTCTTGGGGTATCTCCCCTCTCCTTTGCAAGTCACATGTGGCAACAGAGCTGCCCCAGGTAACTGAGACTCCACAAAGAAATCACCCATGGAGTTCCCATCATGGCTCAGTGGGTTAAGAACCTGACTAGTATCCATGAGGATGTGGGTTCAATCTCTGGCCTCGCTCAGTGTGTTAACGATCCAGCTTTGCTGCAAGCTGCAGCATAGGTCACAGATGTAGCTCAGAACTGGTGTTGCTGTGGCCATGGTGTAGACCGGCAGCTGCGGCTCCAATTTGACCCCTAGCCTGGGAACTTCCATATGCCACAGGTGTGACCCTAAAAAAAAAATAGCCCATTCTGATTCTCACTTATCACCTGAGTCACCCATTAGCATTCTCCATCCTTAGCTCATTTCTTGCTTTGGCAATGACTTTCTCCTTCCTTCTGCCCTTCTCTTTCTGCTGCCCAACAAAGGGTAGGTTTGGGCCTTGTGTATGTCATAGATAAGATCAGGCTGCAGCACCAAGCAAACATAACTGAAGGTGTGTTTGTAGTACAAAGAAATTACCACATAGAAAATATTACAGTGCATCTCCCCCCTCCCCCCACCAAGAAGGAATTTTCCTAATGTCTCTCCCCTTAGATCCTAGTTTCCACCAGCCCACCTCCCCACGGTAAGAAGGCCTTGGGCAGGCCAGTCTCTGTTTATCCTGTTAATATGTAAATTGAAGTTAGTTTTAAAGCTGTGTTTATTCTATTCTAAGACATCATTCGTTGTAAGATGCAGCATTATTCTATATATGTCTTCACCAGTCAGGGATTTATTGACAAAGGCACTAATTACAAAGGTGTAAGGGAGCCACAAAGAAAAGTGTAGAAACCTAAGGCTGACATCTGAGGAGATGTCACCACCTGAGGGCGCGCGTGTGTGGGGGTGTTGCGTAAACCTGGAAGGGGAGAGATGTGTAGAGCAGACTGCCTGAGCCAGGGGAGCTCCCAGGCAGAGAACGGGAGTGAATGCTCTGCCTCCCTCCCACATCCTGCCAGGCCTCTCCACTGGTCCAGCCCAGACTGAAGCCATCGGGCACAGGAGTGTGTCTACAGAAGGCAAAAATCAGCCTCACAAGGAGAAGCATGAAAAGTGGGTCTGAACAGTGAATCGAAGGTGTCTTGTAACAGACACTAAGAAAGAAAAAATTCTGCCAGTTAAACTATGAGACACTGCTTATAGTGTTAAACTACAAAGATACTTAGAAGTTTTATTTCACCTCTATTCAAAGAGCTCTGTTTGACATCATGTAGAGAAAGGGATTTATTTTTATCATGGAGTACTCTTCTGGATTTAAGATAACTACACTTCAATACCAAACAAACATGTAACCATTTTGAAAATATTTTGCGGCAGAGGCAGATTCTTTTTTTTCCCTAAAGGTGATTGCAACAATAGCTCTTGTCCCATAGGTGCTTCTAGAACCTTACTACTGCCACACTCAGAGGGGAAGTCTAGTTTCTCCTTGCTTGAATCTAGGCTAGGTTGTGACTTGCTTGTCCGCCAATAGAAAGCATCCAATGTGGTGCTGCGTGACTTCTGAAGTCAGGCCTGAAAAGATGATACAAATCCCACCTTGTTTGCTGGAGTATTTTCTCTGGAACCCAGAACTTCTATGTTAACAGTCTGACTGGTCTGTGGCCACCATGCTGTGAGGAAGCCCAAGCTAGTCCATCTCCAGAGGGACTACATGGAGAAGCCCTGAGACTACTGAGAAGAGAAAGATGCTTGGCCAGTTTCCAGCTGTTCCTGCTCCTTCCACCTCTGCTGTTCTGGTTCCAAACACTATGGGACTGCAACCTCATGAGAGATTTCTCAACCAGAAGCACCTAGTCAAGCCTTTCCTGAATTCCTGGCCCACAGAAACTGTGAGAGATAGTACAATTATTGTTGTTTTAAACCATCGAGTTTTGAGGTAATTAGTTATGCAGTAGCAGTAACCAAAGCAATTTAAAATGTCAGTTATACTCAACAGCTGTAGTACCAGGGATGTCTATAATTAATTGAAATGATGATGATATGAATAACCATAACCAAGTTTGCTGTTGGCCAGGAGGCTGTGTTGTGTCAGCCTCCTGGCCAACAGCAGTTGTGAAAGGCCATATATCTTAAGATTCATCCTAGTGAGGAGAAAAAAATGCAAGTTAGTACTAAAGAAATGTTATAGTACTGGTGTACAGGAAGGGACAAAACCAAGGAGTTGGGGAACTGGTTGGTAAGGTGACTTATTTTTGAAAAAGCTTAATATTTTATAGTTAAGATGATATATGCTCATTTACCAAAAAAAGAAAAAAAAAACAAATGGAAAAAACCTTTTAAGACTAATAAAATCACCAAAATCTCACCATTCATATACAAATGTATAGATTTTTCTTTTTTTTTCCTTTTTAGGGCCCTACCCACAGCATATAGAGGTTCCCAGGCTAGGGGTCTAATCAGAGCTAGAGCTGCTGGCCTACACCACAGCCATAGCAACACCAGATCTGAGCCGCATCTGTGACCTACACCACAGCTCAAGGCAATGCCAGATCCTTAACCCAGTGAGCAAGGTCAGGGATCAAACCCGCAACCTCATTGTTCTTAAATTCATTTCTGCTGCGCTACGACGGGAACTCCAAATGTATAGATTTTTAAATGCACATGGATACATGAATAAATATATGGATGGATGCTTTATAAATGAATTAATCCTTTACTGCAGCCTATGTTTCCCCACTCAAAAATGTGCTGATTTCATGTTTCTACTTCAAAAAATGAAAATTACATCCCTATATTTTACTGGTAGCCAAGTATCTCATTTACTTGACCAATCTTCTAATGATGGATATTTTGTTTCATTGTTTCAATTTTGCTTTTATCATTATTAAAACAATAGGCATGTTTATACCCATGTTTTCCCTATTGTGTAACTATCTCCTTGTGGAGAGTTTGTATATGAGATCTTTGGATTGAATGGAAGGCACAATTGTTATGTGATATGAATGGATAAAAATGCCTCCTAGAAAGGTTGTATCCACTCAAACTCCTATCAACAGCTTTTGAAAATACCAGATTTCTTTCTCCTTTGCCAGTGAAGGAGTTCAGAGCATGTCACCCCAGAATATGCAGCTTTGGCATATTGATTATTTTGCTTTAAAGGAACTTGAGAAACAGCTGATGCAAGAAGGGCATGCAAGCCCTCTTTTTTATTCCTAAAAGCAGGAGGTAAAACTCCTATGTGAACCTTGCCCTCTCTGTACCAGAAGGAAGGACGATGGTGTTGTTACCACCAGAGACATGGAATTGAGGCTGAAAGGAATCTCTACAAACAGACCTTGTTCAAATAATTCTGATCTTTCTTTAGCCTCTCTACATTGTTTCGTTACTTTCCACAAACATTTCTTTTCTTTTTTTTTTTTTCCAACCTAATATAAAAGCATGTAGGTTTTGCCATTTCTTTGGGTCTTCATTCCTTATGAGGACTCCTGTGTCATGGAAAACTTAATATAAAGGTGCATTTTTTAACCTATCTTATATCAGTTTCATTCTCAGGTCCAGCAGAAAAATCCATAGAGGGTGGAGGTAAAAAATTTGCCTTCCCTATACCAATATATGGTTTTTCTCATTCATCTGATGCCAGTCCTATGGTTTAAAAAGATTTCTTTGTGTTGCATTTGTTTGTGTTTTAGGAAATAACAAAACCGAGTATCTTTTCTTCTTTTTTTGGTCCATTTTAATTTTTTCTTTCATGAATTTGTTTATTCATAGTCTTTGTCCATTTTTTTTATAGTTGATTTATAAGAGCTCATCATACAGTGGTTGATTCTTTGTACATCATGTGGGTCACTGTATCTTCTAAGCCTTTCACACTTCTATAATTGTCTTATTTTGTTTTTGTTTTTGCTGCCAGGAAATACTTAATTTCTGTGTAAATTCATTTTCTTCTGTGGTTTCTGGCTTTGTTGTCAAGTTAGGAAAGACTTGTTCCACTCAGTTGTTATTGAAAGGGTTTACTCATACTTTTGTTTCATTTTTACCTTTATTAAAATTTTTAATCTAACTGGAATTGAATTTATGACATTTAATTTTTCCCAGTAAGGTGCATAGCCAGTTGACCCTCAATTCTTTAACGAATAGCAAATCTGTCCCCTGTGATTTAAAATGCCATATTTTTCATACACTTGTTGGCAGAAATCACAGGGAGGACAGGACTGCTGGTTGACTCTCAAGCTGGATGTGGGCAATCAGAGGCTTCTCACCCCTCCACTATCCTCGGAATGCATGGACCACCCAGTTTGCCCACATAGAATCCCCCTTTAAAAGCACAGCTTTGAGAGAGTAATGTGTTCTTGAGACCTTCTGGATGGTGTACATGACTGACCTCTGTATAAACTTTTAAGATTCTGGTAGGCGGGACCACCCAAGACAATCATCTTAAGTACTTTGCATATTTTTTTTCTCCTTTTTTTTTAGGGCTACACCCTCTGCATATGGAAGTTCCCAGGCTAGGGGTTGAATTGGAGCTGCATCTGCCGGCCTACACCATAGCCACAGCAATGCAGGATCCTAGCCATGTCTATGACCTACACCACCGCTCACAGCAATGCCAGATCCTTAACCCACTGAGCGAGACAGGGATCAAATCACATTCTCATTGATAGTAGTTGGGTTCCTTAACTGATGAGCCAAGAAGAGAACTCCCCCTTCCTCCCACCCGCCTTTTTTTTCCCTTTGCTTATTAAATCTGCTACCTACCAATCAGGAATTGCCTGCCTCCTTAGCTCTCTCCCTGCCCTCCACAAATGGGGACCAGTTTAAGATTTCACCCAGGAAGCAGTGGTTTTTCTACTCTGCCCCTTGACCATCTGTTTTTTCCTATGCCAATACCATCCGTGTTGTTGCTATTGTTATTATTATCATTGCTAAGATGTTACCATCTAATAGGGAAAGTGTGCATCTCCTCCCGGTCACTCTGTTCATAATTTTTGTTACAGCCTCTACAGATGAATTTAAAAATAACTTTTGTTATATTTTTTTTAAAAATCTTGTTGGATTTTGATTTGAATTACCTACCATTTGTAGTCTATTTTAAAGAGAATTGAGCTCTTTACAGCAGCATATCTTTCTGTCCAGACACATGGTATGCCTCTAAATTTATTTTTACAAATGTATAATTGATAAAACCGTATATTCATTTCAGGTATATAGCATAATGATTTGATATTGGTATACATTGAAATGATCACCGCAGTAAGTCTAGTGTACATTTGTCACCTTACATAGTTGGAAAATTCCTTCTTTTCTTTTTTTGTCTTTTGTCTTTTCAGGGCCGCACCCGCAGCATATGGAGGTTCCTAGATTAGGGGTCTAATCAGAGCTACAGCTGCCGGCCTATGCCAGAGCCACGGCAACAGCAGATCCAAGCCGCATCTGCCACCTACACCATAGCTCAGGGCAACGCCACATCCTTAACCCACTGAGTGAAGCCAGGGATGGAACCCACAACCTCATGGTTCCTAGTCAGATTCATTTCCACTGCGCCACAACAGGAACTCTGGAAAATTTCTTTTCTTGTGATGAGAACGTTTAAGGTCTACTCTCTTGGAAACTTTCAGATATGAATTCATTATTATTAACTATGATCACTGTGTTATGCATTATATCAGTGACTTATTTATTTTATGGCTGGAAGTTTGTTCTTTTTGACCCCCTTAACCCATTTACCCATCCACACCCCTCACCTCTGGCAACCATCTATCTGTTCTTTATACTTACGAGCCTGGTTTTTTGTTTTTGTTTTTTTTTTTTAGATTCCCCATGTCAGTAAGATCATGTGGTCTTTGTACTTTTCTCTCTGACTTATTTCATTACGTGTAATGCCCTGGAGGTTCATCCATGTTATCGAAAATGGCCAGCTTTCCTTCTTTTTAATGCCTTGATGATATTTCATCATATATATGTGTATATATATATATATATATATATAAACATTTTTATGTGTTTTCATATGTATATGTAAATATATGTGTACTTGTACATATATAAACATTTTTTATCCATTTATTTATCAGTGGACACTTAGATTGCTTCCATAGCTTGGCTATTGAAAATGATGCTGCAACAAACATAGGGAAGCATATATCTTTTCTGTTTAGTGTTTTTGTTTTTTCCCAAAAGTGGAATTGCTAGATCATATAGTAGTTTGATTATAAATGTTTTGAGGAACCTTCATACTATTTTCCCTAGTGGCTGCACCAATTTACATTCTACCAACAGTGCACAAGGTCCTTTTTCTTCACATCTTCACATTTTGTCTTTTTGATAATAGGCATTCTAATAGGTGTGAATGAAATCTCATTATGATTTTGATTTGCATTTCCCTTATGATTAGTGATATTGAGCATCTTTTCATGTACCTGTTGGCCACCTATACATCTTCTTTGCAAAACATATCTATTCACATACTCTGCCCATTTAAAAATTGGATTGTTTGTGTTATTTGCTGTTGACTTGTATGAGTTCTTTATATATTTTGGATATTAAACCCTTATCAGATATATGATTTGCATTTATTTGCATATATATTTCTCCCATGCAGTAGGTTGCCTTTTTATTTTGTTGATGGCTGCCTTTGTTGTGGAAAAACTTTTTAGTTTGGTATAATCCTGGTTGTTTATTTTTGCTTTGGTTGTTCTTACTTTTGGTGTCAAATTAAAAATCATTATTGAGATATATGTAAATCAAGGAGCTTACTGCCTATGTTTTATTCCAGAAGTTTTATGGTTTCAGGTCTGTGTTTAAGACTTTAGTCCATTTTAGTTAATTGTTGCGTATTGGTAGATTTTTACAATTTGTATCACTGCATATTTCTTTATTGTTACTTTTCTATTTGATTTTCTTTGTTGTTAGTTGCTGTTGTAAATGTTCTATTTTTCTCGTTAGTTATCATTGGTATATGAAAAGGTGGATTGCATTTTTGTATATTTATTTTAAAACTAGCTACCTTACTAATTCTCTTAAACTATATTAGCTGGAAATTATGATAATTTTGTATCCTCCTTTCAAGTATGTGTAAATCTTATGTCTTCAGTGTTCAGAACAATATTAAGTAAATTTGATAATCTAAGATATCCTTATCTTATTTCTGACTTTAATGGGAATGTTTCCATTATTCATTCACTAAGTATAATACTGGCTGTAAATTTTTGATATGTACTCTAATATTCAGGTAATATCCATTTCATCCTACTTGAAAAATTTTTTTAAAAATCAGGAATAGATTTGGAGTTAAATGTTTCTGGCAGCTAAGACAGTATATTATATTAACTTAATCACTGATATCAAATTATCCTTTCAGTCTAGAATGAATTACTTACTCATGATCTACTATTCTTTTAGTGTCTCTCTCTTTTTTTTTTTTTTTTTTTTTGTCTTTTTTTCTTTTTAGGGCCATACCCGCAACATATGGAGGTTCCCAGGTGAGGGGTCCAATCAGAGCTGTGGCTGCTGGCCTACACTACAGCCACAGCAATGTGGGATCCAAGCTGCATCTGAGACCTACATCACAGCTCATGGCAACACCCCATCCTTAACTCATTGAGTGAAGTCAGGGATCAAACCTGTATCCTCATGGATACTAATCGGGTTTGTTAACTCCTTCTTTTAGTGTCTTATTCAAGTCTATTTCATAATATTTTGTTTGGGATTTTTTTGGGTCAGTATTCATAATTAAAATTTTGGGTCAGTATTCATAAGTAAATAAAAATAGCTTTCTTTTATTTTAGTAAGATTTTGCAAAAATGTCATGTTGTTTATATCAAGTATTTGGAATATTTCTGTTTTCTTTAAATTGTCCCAGGGCTCAGTAACAAAATCTATTCCATCTAGATTTAAAATTTTTTAAATTTAAAATTTTAAAATGTTCTGACAAAATGATCCTACCAGATCTTTTTTGATAGGTGGATTTTAAAAGTTTTTCATTTCCTTTAGCTTTGGTTTCAATCTAATTTTATTTATTTTTTTGTCTCAATATAATTTTATTAAAAGTATTTACTCATACTTTTGTATTGCTCTGTTAAATATCTTCTATCTTTAGTTAATTTTGTGCTTGTTTTTCTTTAAATATATACTATATTTTGGGTGAAATACTTAATAAATATTTTATAATTGTATTTTGATAAACATGTATTCTTCAAGTAGCACAAGTTAGACAACAAAATACTTGGCTGAGTTAGTCACATATGAGGTAAATTTTAACCAATGGAAGGTATTCCAATTTCATGGTTGGATATTATTGAATAAGAATTGCCCTAGGTATGCAGGGCTCAAAAAAGCTTTTCCTCTTTCTGGAAATTAGGGGAAAAAAAGAAGCGTTTTCTCTTTTCTCCTTTTTGAGATACATGAATATATATTTGCCAGATCTCCCAATTTTCTTTCCTAAACCAAGAAGATTAACCAACTCTCTGAAAGAATTTGTCTTCATGCACCAGGCAGACCTCATGAGCAATGGGCAGAACCTAGCAGTCTGGTCGTTCATGGAGGTTAAGAGACATCCCAGTGTAGAGAAAAGAGACAGGAATAAAGGAGAAGAGACAAGGAATGGCTTCTACTAAAACAGATCTGAATTGACCACAACCAAAACCAAATAAGTGACAGAAGGCTATGCTAATGATATGCTCGTGCTTTTCCTCCCATCCTATTGCAACTGAGGACACAGCTTTCTAGAAAACTCACACTGTAGCTAGCATTTCTAGAAGGATTTCCTCACTTAAGATTAACTTCATCAACCGAACTTTAACACCAGGCTATGTGGTGAGTGATTTTTTTGTGTGTGTTTACTGTTATTAAAAATGATGAAAGCACAATTTCTGAAGCTGAAATAGAATTTTTATGATGTGAAAAGATTTTTTATTGATCTTTAAGTGCCTGAAATACATAATTAGGATTAAAATTAAAAAAAAAATATATTGAGGTTTAGGCACTTTTAGGGAAATAAGGTAAAGATTGATGTACAAATCAGTTTAATTCAACATTATTTCTGTAATATTTATAAAGCCATCATCCAAAAGTGGTGATATTAGTAAAGAAACACAGTTTGATAATAATAACTGAATGTAATTCCAAAATAGTTCAAGTTCCATATTTATTAGGGTCCTTTGATTAAAAGTAACAACAAAAAAATAACTGTAGCTAACTTAGGCAGCGGAGGAATTTGTTGTAAGGTTGTGGGCAGATTATGCATAGGAAGGAAAAGTTGAATATCTAGTTCTTGTAAAAGATGGTTTCAAGGCTACAGAGGGAGGGGGATTCCCCTTGCAGAAACAAATGAGTGGTTATTACAGGGCACTATCATCAGAATAAAGCAGCCCCAAAATGTTTTCCATTTTTTTGTCACTTTACTCAAGATTCAGAAAATTGAGAAGGAAGGAGATTCTGAATAGCCTTGCTTGGGCTGTGTCCATCATTTATCCAAGAAGACACAGATACCTTGAGGAACAATTTTATCAAGACTTCGGAGACTAGGAAGAGACAATAGAGACCGGCCATCTTTGAGACACAATAAACTACATTCTCGATTTGTCTTGCAACTAGCTGGGGGCTCTCTGACTGAATTCTGGGTGATAGAAGGGGCCAAGAATAATGTATGCCACCTTAGAGTCTGGCCCATTAAAACTGCAGAGTTCTTGGTCATATTTCTGCTTCCTCATCTCCAGGCAGGATGTACAAGACTCAGAGACCCTGGGAATGTCACACCCACCACGTGGAAAGAGCTGAGTTCTTGTGTCACCCCAGGAAGACCACCCACCAAACACCTCATTGGACAATGACATGAACACATCATAAACATTAATGGTGTTAAACCACGGAGATTTAGGGATTGTTTCTTTCAGACATTAGGAGATACCCTAATCCTAAAGGATGAATGTTGGGCAGGTAAAAAAAAAAAAAAAAAAAAATCCACCTGATTCACTTCAATGTCTGTACTTGCATTCAAAACACACAGTGAAGTTTACCTTGACCACTGCAGTACCTGTTATCTCCATCTAATTCTCTCACATAGCTACTCCCACATCCTGTCCTCCAAAATTCTCAGAAAATTCCTCCTCCAGCCCTAGCCCACACACTCCTTATTCTTCAACCTCACCTTTTTCCTTCTGAATCTGCATCACAAAAGCTCCAAGACTCATTGAGTCAAATAGAGCTCCCCTGGAGGGTGGGAGAGAGAAAACAAAGCAGCTGTCAGGTAAAGGGGAAATACTGGGAAAATTCATACATGAATAATATTGTAACATTTATGACAGTGCACATTTGGAAACCACCTGAATGTCAACCAGTAGGAAAATGGCTAGATAAATTATGGCGTGCTTGTTACTGGTTATATTAATGAGGTGGATTTAGTTCCTGTGTTCATGGAGCTAATGCCCCATGGAGTCCAAGGGTCATTAATAATAAACATGTTTTGGAGTTCCCATTGTGGCTTAGCAGATTAAGAACCCGACCAGTATCCATGAGGATGTGGGTTCAATCTCTGGCCTCACTCAGTGGGTTAAGGATCTGGCGTTGTTGCAAGCTGCTTTGTGGGTTACAGATGTGGCTAGGATAGATCGGGCATTGCTGTGGCTGTGGCATTGGCTGGCAGCTGCAGCTCTGATTTAACCCCTAGTCTGGGGACTTCCATATGCCAAAGGTGTGGCCCTTAAAAAAAAGGAAAAAAAAAAAACATGTTTTGATTAAATATTGTTAATCATATGAAAGGATAATTAATGGTGCGATTTCAGGTGAAAATCTCCAGGTAAGAAGCTGCATATATAGTAGTAAAGTCCCAGTTGAAACACACACACATAAATCCTTGTATATGTACGTATATGTGTGTGTATCAAACTGTTAATGTAGTTACCTCAGGATGTTGACATTACAGGTGATTTTCAAGTCTTTTTTTATACTTTTTTATATTTGCAAAATGTTTGATAAGTATGTCTTTACCGGTACATGAGATTTATAGTCTGTTCTTTTCCCTTTCCTTATAATTTTCTGTTTTCCAGATGTCAATAGAATGTATAATTGGAAAAAAGCATCAGTCAAGTCACAGTATTGATAATACCGTGAACTGGGAGACTGTAGAAGAGGCTCTCTGATTCAGTAGTTTGCCTCCAGTAGCTCTGTAGACCTGAATATGTGTGTGTGTGTGTGTGTGTGTGTGTGTGTGTTTATAACTGGATTTTTACAACAAAGTGAACTATTCCCACAGCGCGATTTGTATTTCCTTTTCCAGACTGTCACCATGGACTCTAATGAAATTGAGCGTCCCCACCCTTCAAAATACAGGCCTTAGAATTTCATCGGACAGCTTCTAAACAAGGAAATTCACGTCCTTAATATGGAGATGAAATGATTAATAACACTGGGCTATACTGTTCAAATTTATTCTGTGAATTTGCTGTGCTTTCCTCTTGTCAATGTGGAAATCTATAGCGATATTAAAATGCAATGTGTGTTCTGCTCAAAGAAAATGACTTTGCTTAACACAATATAAAGCCATTGGATGCTAACCCCATGACATGTCCTCCTCCTTGAACTGCCAGATACAATTGAGAGGAGTGAGTGAATTATTGTAGGTGATTTTAATTTAGATTACTAAAACATTTCCATAGACATAGAAGTCTGAGTTGATTAAACTTTAAACTTATCTGATTATAGCACTTATTATATTATGGTTGAAGTTACAGGAAAGTACTTCAATTGATTGGATAATTATGAATAAATAGGAAGGGGTATGACTTAGAAAATTTGTTTCAATTATTTAAGTGATTGCTAGATGAAGGAAATTAAGAAACCGAAGTTGTCTCAAACTTGTATCGAATTGCCAGGCAGAAGCTTTGAAGAAGAATGACGTTGTGGGGCCTATGGTGCCTAATTATTTTTTAAGACGTTGTTTACACAGTTGAAGAGATAAAAAGATAAAGGTAAAAGTGTGCAAATTCAACTAATAGAAATGTTGACCTATCGAATAGTATGTGTCTCTAGCTTATGTCCTCAGCCATTTTTAGAGAATTCCCCCAGGAAATGTGTCACTAGGTGTCCTGAACAGATCTTCCTCACTGAAAGCTTTATTTTGTTTGTTTGCAGTTGTTCTGTAGTTAGCCTTCCTGATTAATGAGTGTGATTCTTGTACAGTTACACAGCTCAAGTACTGGCCTCCATGGAGAATGTTTCAAAGCAACTACTATTTCAGCTTAAGCTCAATCTGGGAGGGAGGCTTCTTGCCCCAAAGCTAAGACATGAAAGCTATAAAATGAATCCAAACAGGGACATGGACTACACATTGGTAGAAGAGCTGGAAAGAAAGCATCTTTGGTGGGGGGGGGTTAGGCGTCTGTTTAAGTATTTCCTGCCTGTCCATGTGTTTAAGTTAACTGCATCGTAAAACTGTACACGGACCTTGTTACAAATTGGGATTAGTCATTCTCATAAAATTGTTGGCGTCTCCACAAAGACCTGTCTTAAAGAATTCCTTCACCTGTTGTAGCAGACATATGTACTTTAGATGCTCACCCACTGACGTGGAGAGAAGACAGTTACAATGCTCTTTCTTGAACTCATGAGCACTGCTTTCCTAGCCGGCCTTGGCAGCTACCCCTCAGTGAAACAGTGCTCCACCCCCAGTGATAGCCCGGTATTAAGCAATGGCAGGCTTACATTTCTAATATCTCCTGCTGTTATCTCTCAGGCTTCATCCTTTTTTTTCAATACCAGGGGGAAGTTAGGTTTGAAATCAATTGATGATGTCAAGCATGACTGTAAGTTGCTTTCTCAGAGATTATAGGAAATAAAAGTCTTAAATTATACAGGTCTGTAAGAGTATAAGGTTGGCAACTAATCTTTTTAAGGCAGAAGTAGGCATCCGTCCCCCTTCCCCTTCCTCCCTTCTTTCCTCTCGCTCTTCCTTTCTCCATCCCTCCCTCCCTTCCTCCCTAACTTCCTTCCCTTCCTTTCTTCCTCCCTCCCTCCTGTCCTTCCCTCCTTTCTCCCTCCCCTCCTTCCGCTTGATGCCAGAAAGATGATGCCAGAATCTGGGTTCTTGTTCATGGCAGTTGAAGAATGAACTCCATGAACACATAGGCAGGAAGCAAGCAAAGTCTTTATTAAAGAAAAGCAAATAGCTCCCAGGACAGCTGGGAGGGGGGAGAAGAGCCCCCTTCTCTATTGTCCTAGAAGGGTTTAGATAAAAACTTAAAGGTGAGGAGGAGTACCAACGTGGGGTCCAGAAAGATGTGGTTTTCTCCCACTGGCCTTCTTTAATTACCTATATCAGTCCTTGTCCAATAGGGCTTTTAGGGTTGGAAATGTCCCATGTAAGTTTTAGGGTTTCTTTGTCCTTTTCTTTCCTTGGATTAAGTCACCATTCCTCTCATTCCCTTTTTATCAGTTGAGGAGTGGGCTAGAGATTCGCATTCCCTACAATAAATGAAGTCTGTGGGGAATGCACATTTTCTATAATAAAACAAGTCCTGTGGAGGTGTTACTCCCTGGTGCCCTTAAACCACAAAGGTTAATCAATATCCATATCAAAAGAATGTATAGGAGTCCGTGCTCCTACACTAACGACCTGAGTTAGTATTCTGTCTCACCCTCTCTCTTCCTTTCTCCATCCCTTCCTCCCTTCCTTCCTCCCTCTGTTCTTCCCTTTCTTCCCCTCTCTTCCTTTCTCTATCCCTTCCTTCCTTCCCTCCCTCCATACTGTACCTTATTCCATATAGGATTGGAGAAAATGTCTATTCAGTCATTCTAAACCTTCCTAAACTGCATGGCTATAAAGAGGAGAGGTATGCCAGCTCTATTTTTGTATTTTATTTCCTTCAATACCTAAGAGAGGCAGAGGATGACTTGTGTTTTTTGGCACCTCTGCTTCTCTCTGATGAGGGTCCATGGGTCAAAGTGAGGACAGAAAGAGAGAAGTTCTACGTTGAGACTCTTACTGTGAGATCTCGGACAAGTCACTTCTGTTCTTCATCCACACAGTGGTATTTATGTGTCTGACTAAGAGCATCACTGAAGCCCTAAAGATAATAAGGACTATATATTTAGCTTATGAAGTGCCATGCTTTTATCAAGGGTTTGTACTCTATTCCACTGAATATTTGTGGGATAGACAAAAAAGGGGTCCCATATTGCTCCTTCAGGGAAAAGAATGCTGGATTTTCTTTCTTGGGTGTAAGTATAAACACTTGATCATTAGTAAGATCTACCTAGATTTAGGTTTGGCAGATCACCCAAAACTTTATTGTTTTCTTTCATTTTTTTTTAATGGCCACACCCCTGGCATATGGAAGTTGCCAGGCCAGGGATCTAATCCTAGCCATAGCTCTGATCTACATTGCCGCTATGGCAACACCAGATCCTTTAACCTACTACACAGGGCTGGGGATGGAACCTTTGCCTCCAAAGCAATCTGGGCCACTGCGGTTGGATTCTTAACCCATTGCACCACAGCAGGAACTCCTTTTTTTCCCCATTATTTTCTTTAACACTTTAAAGGAAATTTTATAATAATAGTAAGGAGTATTTTTTTTGGTTCTCCTACTATTGGCTCAATGTTTCAAATTAGTTATTTTATTTGAGCCCCCAAATAAGCTTATCATTAAGATTTTATTATCTCCATTTTTTTTCCTATGGGAAAACTGAGGCATAGAGAGATTAAGTCATTGGTCCAAGGTTTCGTGAGTGTTGGAGGCAGTGTTTAAACTGACTGGAGACTCCATGCTCAAACCACCAAACTTCCTCTGCACATACACTGTGGATTGTACTCAACATGTGCTAAATAAGCCAAACTTAGGGAATTTCTGGTTAAATATGTCCTTGTAAAAACATTTTCAGTCCTCTTTCCTCTCTTAAAACTCATCAAAAGTAGCGAAAGGAATGAAAAACAGGGGGAAAAACCTCTCACATTCAATGAAACAAAACGGCCGCAACTCCAACCTGCCCTAAACTGCTTCAGATTTCCCTCAAATGTCTCAAATCTCAGGACTCATCCTTCAGTTCTTCAGAGTCACAGGCTATGGATGCTGTGGGAGAACAAGATTCAGTAAGTGGAGGATGCCCAGGTTAATTGTTCTCACTGATGGTGATGGCATCTCTAAAAGCAAAGCCTCACTGACATTCTGAGTCATGGTCTAAATCCATCCAAACCATCCATTGGAACAGCCCCAGGATGAAGCAGAGCAGGGAAGCTTTGGTTTTCACCTACTTATAACAAAGAAAGGACTCAACTGGCAGATGCAGTAAATCTCTGAGACAAAGGGGAGACATCCTCCCAGGGCAAAGCATTAGGTCTCCCACCTCTGGACTTGCCCTCTGGCAGGTTTCAGCAGCCACATCCTCCATCTCCGCCTTGACCTTGCCCTCTCCAGTGGCTCTGCATTGGGGTCACGAATTCCTCTGAAGGCAAGATGAAGCACTTGTGAAGGAGCAGAGCAGTCAGGGCTGTGATTTTAATCCTTGTTCAGCTTTTGGCTTTTTTGTGTACGTACTGGAAATAGGAGTCAGGAGGATAAATGTGGATAATCAGAGCTTAATTGATTGTCTAACCGGTGGCACAGATCGGTTCTGAAATTTTGCAATGCTCAAGCGCTAAAGCCCAGTGTTAGAATTTCTTACACACTTAACTCTGCCTCCTGCGTAATTCTGAGCATGTCATCCTTTCTCCCTTTCCCAAGCATCTCTTTCAGTTCCACATCTTTAGGTTCTAACTAATTTTGCCCCTGTTCATCCCTGGGTTTATTATTTACCAACAGTCTTTAATACCATTTTAGTATTTCTTTCCCTGGGGAGGAGAAAATATTCCACTGTGATGCTGAACGACACTGAGCAGAAGTGTTACCTCCATGAACTTTCAGTCCTAGGGAAGGCTGGAAAAAGGTAGAGGGGTCTGTCTGTAGCTGAAAGTGATGGGTCCACAGCAGGCTCTATAATATTCAAATCTCTTTTGTAATCTATGTGTTTCATCAGCCAGGAATGTTGGAGATGAGCACTTTTTTTTAAATTGATTTTTACCTTTTCCATTAGAGTTGGTTTACAGTGCAACACCCTTTTGAAGTGGATGAAGGTGTCCAGATGGCTGTTTCCTTTCATTTTGATCAAAACTGTTAACCTATATACCAGCACTCCTAGCCCACCATGTAAGTTGTGACAGACTTAGTGAGACTGTGTCTATAACCGAGAACCTGAATTGACCTTGTGGACGGCTCTAGATGATTCTCCCCTGTCCACATTATATCCTTAGCTAATAGTTGGCTTTATTTAAAGAAGAATCACTACTTTCACTTGAAAAAACATCACATAAAGAATTACCCCCAAACACAGGAAGAATTCAGACAAAGAAATGCATGTATTTATTTTCAAGAAATGACACTATGTTTTCTAAAATAGAGACCAAAGGGTTTTGTGGTAGAAGAGACTGTACTACATTAAGCAGGACATGAATAGTGTGCCTGTAGAACTTAGGGAAGAACTGCAAGAAAATAAAGTCATTACAGAGATGGAGCCCATTTCAGAAGCAACAAGAATGAAGGACACAATGCTGAAGACACAGCCAGAGGTAAAAGTGGTGAGTAGGCTTGAGGAATCACCAAAACAAAATGGAAAAGACAGAGGTATTAAAAAATGATCAAACTAGAAGACAGAGAAAGTATAATCAACATACATATAATTGATTTTCTGAGGAATAGGACAGAATAAGTAGAACAGAAAAAGTATTCCAACATTTATGCATTCAAGGAGTATTTATTGCATAACTCTAGGGGAATATATAACTTATATGGGGGAAGTATTGAGCAAAATTGTAATGGAAGACAATTTTTGGGGGGCCGCACTCACAGCATATGAAAGTTCCTGGGCCAGGGTTCGAATTGGAGCTGCAACTACAACTTACACCACATCTGTGGCAATGCCCGATCTTCACCTACTGTCCTGGGCTAGGGATTGGATCCATAGCTCTGCAGTGTCCCAAGCGACTGCAGAGACACCAAGTCCTTCACCTACTGTGCTACAGCAGGAACCGCAGAAAACAATTTTCTTAAAACTAAGTAAAAATATGAAGTTGGAGACAAAAGAGACATGGTCTATCCTAGGAAGAAAAAACAACCTTGATTTAGAAT
Source organism: Sus scrofa (assembly GCF_054392235.1). Classification (NCBI taxonomy): domain Eukaryota; kingdom Metazoa; phylum Chordata; class Mammalia; order Artiodactyla; family Suidae; genus Sus; species Sus scrofa. Next base: position 124,610,612 of record NC_139396.1, on the reverse strand, counting down.
AGCTGAAGTTAAAACATGTCTTGGGGAAACTCTTGAACTTTAGGAATAAAAAAAAAATTCAGCAGCCAGAAAATGAAAGTTTTATACAAAGGAAAAATATGTTTGGTCCCAGGCTCTTAATGCACCACTCAGTGTCTGAAGACAATGGAGCAGTTATCTATCAACATCAAGGGGCTTGGTCACTCAAGTGGAACGTCATAAAACAGACATTCTAAATTATGTGGTCTCCGTGAGCCAACTTTGACAAATCCCCATGATGACAGAATTTAGCCCATCCAGAGATAAATGATGATGTCATAATGTGTGGAGTAGCGGTGAAACATGAAACTGGAGACCAAAGGACAATGAGGAATGTGACCACAGAACAGATTATAATGTTATAAATTTTAACTATGTAGAATAACTACATAACTAATAAAAAGTGAAAATTGAGGGAGGGATGGTAGGCGAAAAATGGTATTATTTTCCATATCTTTGAAGAAGGGAATTAAGACAATTTTTTATTAAAGCCTAGTTGATTTACAATGATGTGCCAATTTCTGCTGTACAGCAAAGTGACCCAGTCATACATATATATATTATACACACACACACACACACACACGTATACAGATTCCCTTTCTTGTATTATCATCCATCATAGTCTATCCCAGGAGATTGAATATAATACCCTTGCTCTACAGTAGGACCCCGTTGCTTATCCATTTTAAATGTAATAGTTTGCATCTACTAACCCCAGACCCCCAGTCCATCCCACACCCTCCCCCTCCCCCACCCCTCCCCCTTGGCAACCACAATTCTATTCTCTGTATTTTTTCAAGAAGTAAATTAATAAGCATTAACTAAGGTTAAAATAAGTAATGTAAAAAGAATCTTGGCATAGTTTAGGAGAATAACTGTCTTTTTGTTTCAAGTCCTTCTTAGAAATGAAATCTCTTAAATAAATATTAATTTGAGATTCAGCGACTTTTCAGTTGCTCTTTGGTACCTTCTGGTAAATTGTGAGAAGACTAAATTTATAGTGAAAAAAATTACCTCTTTCTTAAAAAGATAGATTTTAACATGATCCCAGAATGTTACATCTAATCACAATTTTCTTTGGAAATCTCCTGAGAAAGTGTGTATCAACGAAGGTCACCTTTGCTTGGTAAATTCAATAAGGCCAATTTAATCTCCACTGTTTCCTTGGTACAACAGTAGTTAAGGTAGTAGGTTTGTGTTTAGAGGCATATTATGCAAAAGAGACTTCTTTTTGAATGCCTAAATTCCTATTCCGTTCAGTGAGATACTTGCGCCACAGAGACACATTGTCCTTGACGGTAAATGAGGACACATGGAAATCTCTCTCGGGCTCCTGGAGTGAAGGGGAAGGTAAGTTGAAAGGTCTGCACTAAGTAAATTTTTACTTTTCCTCCTTGTATAAGTATATGGTTTTATATGTGTAAGTTAAAGAAATAATAGTCTCTGCTTAAACAAAGACATACGACATAAGAATTGTGAGTTTGAGTTTTACTCCGGGTCTGTCTGAGGACTAGAACCCAAGAGACAGCCAGTCAATTAGCTCTGAGGAAACTGCTCCAAAGAGGTAGGCGCAGAGCCAGTTTGTATTTGATTTGGGGCCAGGAAATTTGTGCACTCAAGCATACAACTTAGTAAAAGATCAATGCTAATCACAAAGAACAGATACTTCGAATGATTTTAGTGCTTTTCTCCCTATGGGAAGATGCAAGAATCTGGGGTCATTGAAATTCTTCCTGAGATATTCCTCTAACTATTTACGGGCTCTATCATCCAAAGCACAGAGTGCCTCATGCTGTCTTTCATCCTGAATTTCTTTCAGGGGGCACAATTTGTGGTCCACTGACATGGATTGTGACTTAACCCTCGTAGGACTCTGTGGTGAGCAATGTTCTTTGTCTTAGCGATCCTAATTTTTGCTGAATCCACATTAAATAATGTGACTCCATGGAAATATTTTAATTGAAAATAGCAGCTAGTATAAGTTCGTTTTGCAAAAGTTTTCTTTCTTTCTCTTTCTTTTCTTCTTTTTTTTTGTGCTTTGTCCTTTTAGGGCCACACCCGCAGCATGTGGAGGTTCCAAGGCTAGGGGTCAAATTGGAGCTGTAGCCACTGGCCTACACCAGAGCCACAGCAACACGGGATCCGAGCCACATCTGCAGCCTGCACCACAGCTCATGGCAATGCCGGATCCTTAACCCACTGAGCGAGGCCAGGGATTGAACCCACAATTTCATGGTTCCTAGACAGATTCGTTTCCGCTTTGCCATGAGAGGAACTCCTCTCTTTCTATTATTTATCTATTTTTGTATCTCTCTGTGTACAGCTTTCTATTCACCCAACCATGCGTACATTTATGTGTGACATATATTTATATAAATATATGTGTGTGTGTGTATTTGGAGAGATGTATGCTTGTATGTTTGTGCGTGTGTGTGTGGATAGATATAGATATAGATAGATTTACCTGACTTACCTAAAATTATGTCCACCATGTGATAACAGTGCTCATTGCAGGTAGATGGTATTTGAGTACTTCTTTTTTCTCTCCCCCCACTATTCAGTATCCCTAGAATCCTTTTTATAAGAATGTATAATTTTAGGAGTTCCCTGGTGGTACAGTGGGTTAAGGATCTAGCGTTGTAACTGCAGAGGCTTAGGTAGCTGCTGTGGTATGGGTTCGATTCCTGGCCTAGGAACTTTTACATGCTATGGGCTCAGCCAAAAAAAAAAAAAATGTAATTTTATAAAACAAATAATCATTCTTTTCTATTCTTTATACACAAAAGAATTATACAAAATTGACTCCTAATGTGTTATTCCATTATATCTACAGGCAGACCTACACAAACACTGCATTTTGTAGTTCGATCATCATGGAGCTGGCAAAAGCCAATTAGCCAAAGAAATGGGTCTCAGTCTCTCTCTGAGCTCCATCTTCTCACCTGTTAGCCATCTCTGTTGGTTTCTCCTAAGGAGTCGGCTAGATCTCAGTTCTTAAAGATTTACTGATCATGTGGCTCCTTGGGCTGTCATCCTGGAGGTAACCTACTTTCCTCGGGGACCATTTGCTGTCTGCTTATAGTTAACTGATTTTTAATCATTTCTTCTCTTTGTTCCCCCACTTTCTTTCTTCACTTTGTTTTTAATGCCGCTCTCTGCTCCTTTCCTCCTTGCTCTCCCTTCACTTCTCCCTACTCTTTCCAAGGTGACCTGCTTTCCATACTCTGGCCTTGATTGATTTCCTTTAGACTTTCTCTTCTATTTTCTCACTCTCATTGCACTCAGGTTACCTAACCACACTTGGGTCCACTCACTGGTACAGAGTAAAGCCAATCTGCTGACACTGGGTTGTGGTGAAGGAAAGTGCATTGTTTACTATAAGGGCGCCATGTCAGGAGAACCAGTGACCCATGCTCTAAAACCCAGAACTACCCAAAGGGTTTCAACAATGCATTTTTATTTTTATTTATTTATTTGTCTTTTGTCTTTTTAGGGCTGCACCCACAGTATATGGAGGTTCCCGGGCTAGGGGTAGAATCAGAGCTAAAGCTGTCAGCCTACACCACAGCCATAGCAATGCAGGACCTGAGCCGCATCTACGACCTACACCACAGCTCACAGCAATCCCGGATCCTTAACCCACTGAGCACCCCCTTACATTTCAAATGAGCACAAAAAAAGCTGTGAGGCATCAGAAGTCTGGGCTATTGAACCATGAGGTCTTGAGCTCCCGGGCCCATCTTTAAACTTTATTCTGTCTATATATCTTTCTTCAACGCCATTTAACTTTCCTTAAGCATTGCAGGGCCATCCTTCACCTCCCGCTTGCTGAGCTGGTCTGGGCAAAAACATTGCTTTTAGTTTTAGCCCTTTTCTGTAGATATATAGCAGTACCGCCTGTGGATTTAATTTGCATTTCTCTGATTATTGGTAAGGTTGCACCTGTTTTTTTTTTTTAATTAATTAATTGATTTTGCTTTTTAGAGCTATGTCTGTGGCATATGGAGGTTCCCAGGCTAGGGGCTGAATCAGAGCTGCAGCTGCCAGCCTAACACCACAGTTACAGCAATGGCAGATCTGAGACACATCTGCGACCCACACTGCAGCTCACGGCAATGCTGGATTGGTAACCCCTTGAGTGGGACCAGGGATTGAACCCACGTCCTCAAGGATATGAGTTGGCTTTGTTACCACTGAGCCACAATGGGAACTCCTGTTTTTATATTTGTATTGGCATTTTGGATTGACTTTTCATATAGTAGCTATTTAAAATTTTTTCATCTTTCCGTTGAGTCAACTGATATTTTCTCATTCATTTGTAGGAATAAATTTTTCCAAAATGTTCACTAGATGTGGGTACTTTTTCAATTATAAAAAATATTCATGTCTCCTCCCACTCCATGGTTATCATCTTACGATCTTAAAGATGTCTTGATTTTAATTGAAATGTGTCAAATTTTTCTTTGATGGTTCCCATTTTGCTTCTTCTGGTGTAAGAAGCCTTTCTTTTTCCTTATACTGTGAAAACCTTCTCCTAGCTTATCTTCTGGGAGCTTTATTTTTGGCCTTTGTGTTTAGATTTACAATTTACCTCGAAATCATTTTTATGTATGCTGTGAAGTAGGAGGTCATGTTGCTTTTATTACATATGGATTTACAATTGTTCTGGGACCATTTATTATAAGTACAATCCTTTCGCCACTACTCTGCACTGTTATCTTTGTCATAAATCAAATTTTCATAAATGTATGGGTCTGTTTCTGGGCGCTCTATACTTATGTTTTCCAATATTTCTATCTTTTCATCAATACTGCAGTCTAGTATTTTTAAAATAAACTTTATTTTTTAGAGCAGTTTAGGTTCTTAGCAAAATTGAGGAAAAGGAACACAGATTTTCTTTATACGCTGTGCCCCCCTGCATGCATGGCCTCCCCTATTATCAGCATCTCTTTCTAAAGTGGTAATTTGTTTTAATTGATGAACCTACATCCATACATTATTATTGGTATGTTGTGTGTGTGTATATGTTTTCTTTTTCAGCTGTCCCATGGTATATGGAGTTCCCAGGCCAGAGATCATATTGAAGCCAGAGTCACCACATACACAGCAGCTTTGGCAATGCTGGATCCTTTAATCCACTGTGCTGGGCCAGGGATGCAACCGGTGCTACAGAGATACTGCCAATCACCTTTCACCACAGCAGGAACTCTGATACATTATTATTAATCAAAGTCCATAGTTTACATTAGAGTTCATTCTATGAGTCATACAGTTCTATGGGTTTTGAAAAATGCATAATGCTTTGTATCCACCATTATAGTATCAAACAGAATAATTTCACTGCCCTAAAAATTCTCTTTGCTCCACCTATTCATCATTTTTCCCCTTCCCATCCTAAGTCCCAGGAAACCACTGATCCTTTTGCCGTCTCCTAGTTTTACCTTCTTCAGAATGTCACATAGTTAGAATCATACAGTGTATAGACTTTTCAGACTGGCTTCTTTCACTTAATGCTATGCATTTAAGGTTCCTCTATGTGATAGCTCATCCCTCTTTAGCCCTGAATAATATTCCATTGTCTGAATGTACAATTTATTTATCCACTCACCTACTGAAAAACATATTGGTTGCTTCCAAGTTTGGGCAATTATGAATAAAACTGTTTTAACCATCTATGTGTAGATTTTTGTGTGGGCATAAGTTTTCACCTCCTTTGGGCAAATACCAAGAAGTGCAATTGCTGAATCATATGGTTAGGCTGTGTTTAGTTTTGTAAGAAGCTGCCAAACTGTCTTCCAAAGTAGCTGTATCATTTTGCTTTCCCAGCAGCAGTGAAGGAGAGTCTGTTTCTCTATATCCTTTTTAGTATTTGATGTTGTCAGTTTTCTGGATTTTGGCCATCCTAATAGGTGTGGTGGTATTTCATTGTTGTTTTACTTGGCATTTCCCTGATGACATATGATATGAAGCATGTTTTATATTGCTTATTTGCCCTCTGTATATCTTCTTTGACAAGGTATTTGTTAAGGTCTTTGGTCCAAGTTTTAATTGGATCATTCGTTTTCTTATTTCACACAGTTTAATTTAATGTAGCTATCTATCTTTATAAATAAAGTCTCCTATCTTGGTTCTTGTATAACCTTCCTGCACTGATCCCTACCATTTAAAGTACATTACTGGGTTTGTTTTCCTCTTATATTGTTTAATATTTCTTATGTCTATGTCCAGAACTGAGGTTTGGCCTGTAACTGTCTTTCTTGCAATGTCTTTCAAGTTTTGACAATGAAGCTATTATGGAATTGTTATCTAATTCAAACTCATGTGCCCAACACATAGTGAGGCCAAACAAGCAGAAACATCAGAGTTTGGAGCAGAGAGAGTTTTGCTGCAAGGCCAAGCAAGGAGAACAGGCAGCTCATGTTCAAAAGACCTGAACTCCCCAGTGGATTTCAAGGAAGAAGGCTTTATAGGCAACGTTTGCGAGGAGGGTTGCAGAGTATGTACCCTCCTCTGATTGGTTGATGGTGAGGTAACAGGATGATGTTCCAGGAATCTGGATCATCGACCTTCTGGTTCCTACCAGTCTGGGGTCCACATGCTTGTGCTTAGCCTAATGTTACCATCCTCCCCCTGGGTGGGGGGCCTTCTTTCCTGTAGAAGAACTCAGAGGTATGTATCAGATAACTATGTACACCCACTAAGGAGGAACCAGGACCAGTCCCCATCTCTGCGTCATTGTTTGTTTCTGCATTCCCTCGCTCCTCTAAATACTAACTGTTTGAATCTTCCCTTTGGAACTCAAAGAAGGTCTAGGAGGCTGAAAACTTTTTCTATAAACAGAAATGAGGGACATTTGTGCTTGAGAGGGCCATATAGGGTTCCGCATGTTTTCAGAATCATAAAATGAAGGGAGTTCCCATTGTGGCTCAGTAGAAACGAAACCAACTAGTATCCATGAGGACGTGGGTTCAATCCCTGGCCTCGCTTAGTGGGTTAAGGATCTGATGTTGCCATGAACTGTGGTGTAGGTCACAGATGTGGCTGAGATCTGGCATTGCTGTGGCTGCAGTATAGGCCGGCAGTTGCAGCTTTGATTCAAACCCTATCCTGGGAACTTCCATATGCCTCAGATGAGGCCCTAAAAAGCATTAAAAAAAAAAAAAAAAAAAGCAAAAAAGAATCATAAAATGAATTGGGTAGTGTTCAATCTTTGTGTATATCTTTGGTAATATTTACCTGTGAAGTTAACTTTCTGTGATCCTTATGGGGATTACAAGATTTTTATTTATGGAATCAGACTTTCAAATTGTTAGTAGACTATACAAATTTACTCTATCTTCTGTATCCATTTACGTGAGTTTTATTTTTTAAGGGCTTTATTCATCTCTTCTTTTTTCTTGACTAATACCTGCAAGAGTTAATAAGCTTAAGAATTTTTTTAGCACATAACTTTTGGCTTGATTGATATTCTCTATAGTATGTATTATTTCTAGTTCATTAATTTCATTATCTTCCATCTTCTAATTATCTTAACTTGCTAGATTTCTATAATTTCTTGAGATGGATGTGAAAGTACTTATCTCATTGATTTTGTCTTCTTTCCTCTAGTTGTTTTTCATAGGTTTTGATGTGAAATTAAAAAAAACAATTTATAGGAGTTCCTGTTGTGGCTCAGCAGTAATGAACCCAACTAATATCCTTGAGAATTCAGGTTCAATCCCTGGCCTCACAGCATTGCCCTGAACTGCGGAGTAGGTTTAGGTTGCAGATGTGGCTTGGACCCAGTGTTGCTGTGGCTGTGGCATGGGCCAGATGTAATTTGACCCCTACCCTGGGAACTTCTATAGGCCATGGATGCCCTAAAAAGACAAAAGAACAAACAAACAAACAACAACAACAACAAAACCCAAACCAATTTACATACCTTCTAATTTCCATTCAAATTTTTCTTCTTTGACTCAAAGTTTACTTAAAAGTGGTATTCCTAAAGTTGCAAACACATAAGGATTCTCTATTACCTTTTTGCTATGGATTTCTATGTGGAAATAATTGTTTGTGACAATAATATTAGATGATATCTTCCTCCCATGAAGTTCTAGTGTTTGCTTCTGTTAGGTATCTGGGGACATAGGAATCCAAGATAAGCTTCAAAGATTTATGTGATTCAAAGCTGAAATGTAGTCTCTGTGAATGTCTATTGATTTCTAGGAACGTCCTAGCTTTGAGTGTAGCTCCTTGGGGCCCTAAAACAAAGCGAGGCATGTTCACCAGTCTTCCCCTTTGGCATGCCCTGGACTTTCTGTTTAGCCCTTCCAGACCATTTTCTTCTCACCTCTGTTTTCCCCTGGAATGGGCAAACATCCAGAGCAGAAGAGCAGCCTCCCACATTCCTGGACCACCAATTATCCCAGGACCCTTTGCCTCACACTCCACACTATCCTGTCAGCTCTCAAGTGCCCCGAGGCAGATGTGTTCACATTTCACTCTGCTTGTCTAATTGTGGAAAGGTTTGCCTGTGTTCCTTACTGTTTTATTTAGTTCTATTTCTTATCTGTCTGGTCAATATTGATAATAATGCATTCATGTTTTATTATTTTATTTTATTTTTTTTATCTTTTCAGGTCTGCACCATGGCATATGGAAGTTCCCAGGCTAGGGGTTGAATTGGAGCTGTAGCTTCTGGCTTATGCCACAGCCACAGCAATGCCAGATCCAAGAAGTGTCTGTGACCTATGTTGCAACTCATGACAATGCCAGATCCTTAACCTACTGACTGGGGCCAGGGATCAAACCCGTATCCTCATAGATACTATTCAGGTTCATTAACACTGAGCTGCAATGGGAACTCCCACATTCATGTTTTATACTTAAGAAAATCTTTTATTCCTTTAAATATATTAAATGTATGTATTTTGTATTCTGTATCTGATAACTCCAATACCCAAAGTTTTGTGAGTTTGATTCTTATAGGTTCCCCTGTCGCCAACTTGTGATGATTTTTTACTATAGTGTCTTCTTACCTCATGGGTTGTACGGATTTTTTCCACCGTGGGCTCAATTTCCTAGAAACTTTGTCTTCAGTGCTTTGGGTCCTGAACTTAAAATATATTAATACAGGAAGCATTTTCTTTTGCAGCTGCCGTGTTCCTGGGAGCATAACAAACCCAAAACCACTTTCAAATTTTAGTTTAGGTTTTCCTGGGCCACACAGATCATTTGAGTTTCGGCCCTAAAGTTGCTCGATTATGAGCTTATAATCAGGAAATCTAAGGGCCTTTTCCCCAGTTCCATGGCCAAGAGAGTCAGGCATTCCTGTGGTCTGAGTCTCCTTCAAGGATGGAAATCCTTGGTGGGAGGAGGAGTTCCAGGTTTAATTAGTGTCTCTGATTGACAGCTCACTTATTCTCATAGTTTTGTTTCCGGTCCTCCTTAGGCCTGCGAAATCCCAGCTCTAGACCTCCCAGAATTAGTGGTAGATTGGTGCCTACTTTTGACTCAAGTATTTCTTCCTTCCCCACAAGCTCAGCTATAAATTTGAGAGGGTGTAAAAAGATTTCATCCAGTGTGTTTTAGGACTGTTCCAGGAGCCGTTTCTATAAAATTCTAGTCAGCTGTATCACTGATCAGAAGTCTCCCCCTTGCCATTCTACTCTTTGTGATTCTACAGTGAATTTATTAAGGATTATTACATTATGGTTATGCTCATTCCACACCGCTCCTTCCCCATCTGTATTTGCCTGGGGTCTATAGGAGTCCAATACATTTTCACCAAAAGGAGGGGGGGATCCAGTCTTTAATCTGGATGTTTAGTATATTACACGGGTCAAACATGTAGGTAACTGATTAGTTTCTTCATCACTAAAACATGCAATGTTGTTTAGATACAGCATTAGTTTCCAGGTCCTGATTTGCTGCTATCATCTTAGATGAATAATTCATCTATTTTGATTTTGGCTCCTCTTTTTTTTTTTTTTTCATTTTCCCACTGTACAGCAAGGGGGTCAGGTTATCCTTAGATGTTTACATTGCAGTTACAGTTTTTCCCCCACATTTTTGGCTCCTCTTGCCATCACTCTGCAGCACTGTCTTTTGTGTAAAAGGGCCAAGATAGCAGGCATTGTTTTGGTACTAGATGTCACTATAAGAGTATGGCTAAGCTACAATGGAATGGATTCTGATGATAATAAATTCCTTCTTTTGCATATTCTCCTAAAGATGGGATTACGTAGCTGATAACATTAGCATCACCAGTTACACTGGCACTTCTATTTTGGGGCACTAAGTAAAACTCAGAATCCAAAGAATAATTTAGGATTGTTAAAGAGTGTACTTACTGGGTGATTTCTGTTATAATGTATTAATCCCATTTTATCCACAAGGAATCTCATGCCAGTAATCAAATGACTTACTGATGTATTGAGAAGTACCATAAACTGGGAGAAAATAGAAGCAAACACATGAGTTCTTATAGATAAACCAAGCTTCTTCCTGGAATTTTGTTCAGATAGTTTCTAAATAACAGGCTGTGCCAAATTGACAGTAGCGAGGCCCACAGTGTTTACTTTTCTGCTTGTTCTACATGTTGAAATAAAACGGAAATATATTCAGTAACATCCATCTGAGGTCCACAAGGCACAGTAAGCACAAGACCAAATTTGTTATTGATCTTAGGTCTCAATGGTTTCCAGAAATATCCTCCTCCTTATATGAAAATGAGAGACCGTGGTTATTCACCTTAAGAAGGAGGTGAGGGTTTGGGGAGTAAAATATTAGGAAGGAAGATAGATTTGGCCCAAACCACCCTCACTCTGCCAGCTGATCTGGCCTGACTATTACTGTCTTCTGACAATCCTAAGAGGAGTCATAACTAAACAGGCTTGTGTGACTGTCACCTTTTATAATTTGCAAAGAGGTCTTTATTTACCTTGACCTAATCTTATCCACCCAAGAGCCCCTTGACGTTGAGGGGACAAGGATTATGAACGCCTCCTTTTACAGAGGAGGATACCAAGCCCTCGAGAGATTCCAAGACACAGCTAATCTCGAACTCCAAATGTCCCGATTCTCTCAGGTATGTTGTGTCCCTGCACCAGCCTAGTGTTTTAGCAGGACTCTTGCTGCTGTGGGGCAAGAATCCAAACAAAACAGACGGAGGGCCTTGGCCACATGCCCTTGACGTGGCCTGTGACACGATTCCCTGACACACTCATACTATGAATGTCCTGAGGATTCTCATATTATAATCTCTTTGTGCTTAACCAATACCTTGAGCCTTAATTGTTTTGGAATAGAACCGACACATCAGAAACTTTTACCAGGGAGTTTCTATTGTGGCTCAGCAGATGAAGGACCCAACATTGTCTCTGTGAGGATGTGGGTTTGATCCCTGGCTTTGCTCTGTGGGTTAAGGATTCAGCGTTGCTGCAAGCTGTGGTGTAGGTCATAGACAAGGCTTGGATCTGCCTGTTGCCATAGCTGTGGTGCAGACCGGCAGCTGCAGCTCTGATTCAACTCCTAACCTGGGAATTTCCATATGCTGCAGGTGTGGCTGGAAAAAAACAAAAACACAAACGAAACCAAACAAAAATAACGATCTTTTACAGGAAGTATTTGGTGAGTGCAATGAGTTTGGGAAAATGAAAGAGAGGGATGCTTTGGGAAAATTTTCTTTTATCTTTTGTTTATTTATTTCTGTTTTTACCAATCCAATTAATCTTGTCTCCTTGCTTCTTAATGGTATGAAGTTCTCTGGAATACTTCTCCCAGCCGGATCCTTTTTTTTTTAATCCTTCTCTTGGTTGACAGCGGAGCATTTCCTGAAGGATCCTGAGCAAAGTGACGTGAGTATTTGACAGCTTTTCCTTCACTTGTATGAAGCTCTTCTGTAATCTACTTTTCTAAGCCCTTTCCAGGCCTTGCTGGTCCATGTCCAAGAGGAGATTAGCTTCCTGAAACATTAATTTAGAAATTGTTTATTAGAGGGATTCAGAGTAGCAACAGAGAACAGTGCCCACAGAATCAGCAGACTGTCGATTTGGCATGTTTGGACCAAATGTTCCTTGTTCTCATTGAATTTTTTTTTTTTTTTCTTTTTAGGCCCACCCCCAGGTTATACGGAGGTGCCCAGGCTAGGGGTCTAATTGGAGCTATAGCTGCAGCCTACACCATAGCAACATCAGGTCTGAGCCGAGAATGTGACCTACACCACAGCTTAGGGTAACGCCGGATCCTTAACCCACTGAGAAGGGCCAGGGATCAAACCCACAACCTCATGGATTCATTTCTGCTGCGCCACAATGGAAACTCCTGTTCTCCATGAATTTTATTCAACTTTTTTTTTTTTAAATAATGGGTGCTTTTCTTTTTCAACTGCCCTATCCAACCTGTCACAAGCCCTGTATGGCCCACTTTTCAGAGATGTGTCTGCATTCCTCTCTCTGGAGCCCCCTGCCATTGCCTGGGTTCAAGCTTGTGCAGTTCTCAAATACATCAATCCATCAACTTTCTTTCTTTCTCTTTCTTTCTTTCTTTCTTTCTTTCTTTCTCTTTCTTGCTTCCTTCCTTTTTTTTTTTTTTTTTTTTTTTTTTACTTTTTACAGTTGTTCCTGTGGCACAAGGAAGTTCCCAGGCTAGGGGTTGAATCGGAGCTGCAGTTGCTGACCGACACCACAGCCACAGCAATTCAGGATCCAAACTGTGTCTGTGACCTACACCACTGCTCACTCACAGTAGCTCCAGATCCTTAACCCACTGAGTGAGGCCAGGGATTGAACCCACATCCTCATGATACAAGTTGGGTTTGTTATCACTGAGCCACAGTGGGAACTCCCATCAACTTTCTAACTGATCTCTCAGCCTTTATTTTGGCCCTCTTCTTACCTACCCTTCATTGTTCTGTCCAAGAGGGATTGTTATAAAATGCAGTTCTAATCATGGTACTCCCTGTTTAGACTCTTTCACTACCTCTTTACAGTTTTCATGAGTTTAGCACAGAAGACTTTACAGATAATGGCTCTTATTTCCTTTACAGCTTCGTTTCTCACTCAGGTACCCTTTGTCCAGACAAACTAAATTGCTTATGGTTGCCTGAAGGTGCCAAGGTATTTGCTGCCTTTGACCTTCATATATATGAAGTTCCATGTGCCTTACGTTTTTATCTACCTTAAGCATCTGGCTGCTTCCATCCCATGTCCTCACAACTCAGAGGAAACCTGGTTTTCTCGTGAAGCTTTCCCTGCCTCCTCCTCCTTCCCCAGGCAGCTTAGATGCCACCATCCTATTTGCCCTCCATCTTCACTTGTCCCACGGCACATGCTGCATGGCACCCTAATCACCTGTGAACTTGTCTGTCTTTCCCATGCACCTGTAGTTTCTTGAAGGAAAGAACAGTGTCTATTTGACTTGGTCTTATTTGAATTCTAGATTCTGTCATATACTAGGCACTTAAAACATGCAAGAATGCATGAAAAAAAAATAACCCCAAAGACATTCTAAAGAATTACTTTAATTGTGCCATGTCAGGGGTAACCCTGCCGCACACCCAGGAGCTGGACTGATTCTAGAACTTCCACAATCAAGGATGATGTGGTGATGCAGGCCTGACAGCTGGTTCAGGTCCTGACTGGTTATGCCAAGTGTCTGCCCATGTGATATGACTCGGAGCAGGCAGGTTCCCTCTCCCTCCTGCCAGCTCTAAGTGCCCGGAACTCTGCTGTGAATGCGACATTTCCCCAGGAGAGTCATTGCCCCATTAAGATTTAGTCTTTAAATGTCACATACTACCAAAGATGAATGCCCACAAAAATGTTCAAACTGATTCTTTAGAAAACCGAACTAGAGAGAGGTTCCTTTGAAAGAGGAATTTCCCTAAGGCCACCCAGCTAGCAGTGACATCTGGGCTAGAACCTAGGTGGCCTGGCTTTCTGTTCAGTGCCCCCTATTGTATGATCCTGCGGTCACTGCAAGTGCTCTGTGTATAAGGAAGCTCTCGCACACTTACTGCAGTGAGTTCCTGGGCCCTGCCCTCGGAACTTCTGAGTCAGTGGGTCTGTGGGAATCTCCAGTTCTATGTCACCCCCTGGGGGATTCTGTTGCAGGTTAGAGGTGTTGGGCTAAGCTTAGGGGAGTGAAGAGATCCCGCTCCATATTAATCCCCTCTCAGGGAGTTCGTGTATCTGTTGGGTAACCCAGTTCAGCCAGTTAGGCTTATAGGAGATGGAAATGTTTGAGAGCAGCAAGGATTATATTCTGCTGCCTTGTATTTTTTTATGTAAAAATGTTATTTATTTTTTTTTTAAATAAGAGCAGAATTGGGCTCTTGAATTTGACCATCCACTTGGAACCATAAATGCCTCAAATAGAAGTAAGTGGAATAGCCGTGCCCTCAGGGCCCACCTCCCTGCTATCCCAGCCAGTGGTGTCTTGGGGAGTAGAAGCTGATCACTTTCCAAGTCTCTGTGGTTGGGGCTATTTTCAGCTTGCTTCTGAATTTCCCGGTATCTTATCCACAAGCACATCACAGAAGGGAGTGGTGTCTTATCACTACCACAGGATTTCTATCCTTACTTCACAGTTTCCCAGTATTGTTGACAAATGGTTCCCTTTCTTATAACTAGAAGATTTTTCTTTTTTTTTGGTCTTTTTAGGGGCACACCCATGGCATATGGAGGTTCCCAGGCTAGGGGTCTAATGGGAGCTGTAGCCACTGGCCTACGCCACAGCCACAGCAATGCCAGATCCGAGCCTCATCTGGGACCTACACCACAGCTCATGGCAGCATCAGATCCTTAACCCACTGAGCAAGGCCCAGGGATTGAACCTGTGTCCTCATGGATACTAGTCAGGTTCATTACCACTGAGCCGCGACGGGAACTCCTATATTTTTTTTTAAGAAAGGAGACCAGACTGGTTTCTTCTAAACATATAAAACTTTTGAATTAAGTAGTAAACTGTTTTTTAAAAGTACTGTGAATAGACCAGAGGGAACTCCTTTGAGCTCCCCCTCAGTACTGCCATTTGCAGCCTGTTGCTTCCTTACAGGGTGATCATTGGATTCTGACACTGAAGAGTGAATGAATTTATCACTTTGGGAGCTTAGTGAAAATCTGATCCAACCTTTATATTTTGCAAGTGAGGAAATGAAGGCCCAGCAGCAGATGATAGAATAAGAAGGTATTAGGTGCATATGAATACAGGGTGCACTGTCGGAAGAGAAGGATCATGTTTCCAAATATGTTTGTGATTCTCTGACCAGTCTCACAGGCTTGCCTCCCTTGCAGCTGTGGGCCCACCAGGCAGTGATGCATCACTGGACAGGTTGGTTCCGAGATTCTCCAGGGTTTTAAATCCAGGTGATCTCTTGATGGCTCTCTGCACACTTTAATTTGATTTAGTATTTGTTTCATAAACACATGATAAATAAGGGAGAGGGACTATGATTTAGAAGGGCAGTAATTCAGGGCACATTTCATAACTCAGTTCTTCTTTTTGAAAAGAGTTTGGAGTTTCAACTAATAGTGGAATCATTTCTCTTTGACAGAGAAAGAAGTCTTATTTCAATTTACCCTGGGTCTCAGCATTAGATTTTTGTAAATATACACATACAGACATATATGTGTGTGTGTATGTATATGTATGTGTGATGTATGCATATACACTAAATATATATATATGTGCATACCTATTAGTGTCTGTGTGTATGTGTATATATATGTGTGTGTATATTTACAAAATATATATATATATATACACACACACACACAATCAGTGTCTGTCTACCTGTCTGTCTCTCTCTCTATATATATGCATACCTATTAGTGAATAGATACATGTATACACACATACTACCAGTGTCTGTCTATATATGTATATATGTATTGGTGAATATATACATGTTTATGCACACACCATCAGTTTCTGTCTATATTTATATACATACACACACACATATATATGCATACCTATTTGTGTATATATACGTGTTTATACACACACCATAAGTGTCTGTCTATATATATATATATATATATACTAAATATATATATATACACACATACACACACACACATATATATGCATACCTATTGGTGTATATATACATGTTTACACACTCTATGTATATATATATGCATACCTTTTGGTGTATATGTATATGTACATGTATACACACACACACATACTACCAGTGTCTTTCTGTCTCTGAGTTTGTAGATCTTGCCTGATTTTATGGTATTAAGGTCTCTTGTCATCTGAGTTGAGGGCTCCCCACTCTAGATGTCCATCCAGCGGAGACTAGACTTTCTCTCTTCCCCTCAGTGACTTTTTAGGCAAGGACAGTGGTATAGGATGTAGCCTAGATGCCCATGGAGACTTAGGCGAGGATCATTTATTAAGCACGCCAAAAGGATCACGTTGGTATCCCACCCTTAATTATAACACTTTATCTCTTTATCGAAAGAACAGGAATTTCAAAACCATTTCATAAACCATGCCTTTAAAGGTGATAGTAAAAGAAAAAAAAAGCTTTCAATATAAACTAAATATACAGTAGCCTTAACACGTTTTTCATTTTTTTCCCCTTGCTTTCCTTCTTATTTCAAAGTAATTGTCTTAGAGTCGAAGACCTCTTTCCAGGAACTAGATGGCAGGTGCTGACCTACCTGTGCCATGTCCCATGTTCCTGAGCTGTTGGCCTCTGTTTCCCAGTCATTCTCCCCAACAACCTGTGGTTTGCTCCCATCTCTCCTTCAGGGCTCTGCTCACACCTCCCCTTAAAAAGCAAGGCCTTCCCAGGCTGTTTGTCATAACATAAGGATGCCTTACCGCCCCGTCTCAGCACTCCCCATTCTCCTTTCCTGCTTGTTTTGTCTTCTGTCACCCAGTTGAGATTTGTTAGTTTGATCGTTGTCAGCTGGTAACCACTAGAAACGGAACTCCCGAGGGATAGGAATTTTTATGTGTTTTGTTTACTGATGTGTCCTTAGCACTGGGAAGACTCTGTGGTGCCCTGCAGTTGCTCAGTGAATATTGGTTGAATGAATGATGTGCATGAATAAATGAAATAATTAAATTAAGGACAGTTAGGGCAAAGAAAAATAAAAACATAAGCTGAAGGAATATCTGCTCTCTGTCTCCTGCTTCTGGCCCTCCCGGATCTCATCTTCTGAGACTGAAGAAGAGAGAGTAAGGCACCTGCCAGTGTAGGATCAGAGTCTGTGTTAAACAAAGAGGTTAAGGACAAACAGGAGGGGACATTATACTGTCTCTTGTAACTGGCAAATAGAAGAATGGGTCTGGGGATGCAAAATAGCTTAAGCACTGTGGCTCTGTCACTCCAGCCTTTTTTTCAGCGTCCACAGTACACCTTGGCCTCATTCTTCTAGTGACATCACAGGGCAGAGGACATGGCTGCTTGGAGCTTTGGAATAGTATTATTATAACTCTCAGTCAAGGGGGTGAGAAAAAGTTTTTTTTTTCACTGTTTGCCTATAAAATCCTAGAGAATAACTCTGATTGGGCTAACCTGGCCAACTCTTCCAACCAGGATCTAAGCTCCAAGAAAACAGCAACTTTTTCATTTTTTGCTCACTGCTGATTCCAAGATCCTAGAATAATGCATGGCACAAAAGAGGCGCTGAATAAATTATTTATTATTATTTTTTGGTCTTTTTAGGGCCATACCCACAGCATACAAAAGTTACCAGGCGAGGGGTCAAATCAGAGCTGCAGCTGCCAGCCTACACCATAGCCACAGCAACATGGGATCTGAGCCGTGTCTGTGACATACACCACAGCTCACTTCAACAGCTGGATCCTTAACCCAGTGAGCAGAGACAGGGATCGAACCTGTGTCCTCATGGTTACTAGTTGGGTTCATTACCATTGAGCCACAACAGGAACTCCACAATAACTAATTTATTGAAGGGATGAATGAATCACAGTGACCACGAGCAGGACACTGATGGGCAAGTGCACTATTATCAGACAGAATGGATCAGGTGTTGTTACTCCCGTCCCCCCCAAAAAAATACTAAATTAAAGAATGAAGGGATACTGGGCAGCTAAAATATTAATTGTCCATCTTAGAGTGTAAAGTCTTTAGAATTTTTTAAATTAACTTTTTATTTTTTTCTATTATAGTTGATATACATTGTTCTGTCAATTTCTGCTGTACTGTAGGATTTTTTTTGTTTTTTTTTCAATCAGAAGTAGTAATTTTCCATTTTAATCTTAGAATTTCCACTTGGGAGAGCACAGTCTTTGATTGAAGGAAATAAGAATTAAGGTTGAAGTGAACAGTGGACCTTTTGCACTTATAAGCATGATGGGACAAAATGTCATTTTTCTAGTTATATAGTTTTTACAAAAACAAAAGGATCAAAATGTAAAGGGACTAAAGAATGAATACACAGGCCAAAAGATTATTTTGGAAGTGGGTTAACAATATCACACTTGATTTTTAAAAATTCAAATGTAGGAAAGAATATATGCAGAACATTTTCATGATTAAAAGAACGAAAAGCCCTTCATGAGCAACTCAACATTTACTAAAATTTTCTAAAATTGTTCACATTCATATTTTTTGATGAGCAAAACTATGAATTTTTCTATTTTTTCTAGATGTTCGGAAGTCTCTCCTAAGGAAATGATAAGAGATATGAAAAAAAAAATGTAAGGTCACAATTACAGGTACTTATAATAGAAAAAACTCACAACTGTCAAATAAAATAGGAAGTGAATAACCTGTGGTATGTTTATACATAGAATAAGACAAAAATCATGTTTTAGGATACTAATAACACAGGAAGTTGTTCACAGTTGCGAAACCAGCTCAGCAGGATGGGGCTGAAGAACGGGTGCTATGGAACTTAAGGGAAAAAAGTTAACATAAAACAAGACACAGAGACATTTATCTTAAGTAAAGGTGGGAACCGGGGGACTCCAGGTCTCAGGGACCAAGAACCCTGCCTCAAGAAACCACACTGCTTTTATTGTGCTCTCGAGGATTGCGTCAAGCGAAAAGGGGGTTGTAGGTGCAGGATATAGGTTTTTTTAAATTATTATTTTAAAAGTCACTTAGCTGGTATATGGTTAAACTTTTTACTCTAAACTTTAGGCATTTAAGAATCATTAGCATTTGAGTTAGCTGTCTATGCATAGCATTTCAGAGAATCCTCACTGTGCTTCTGCAAAAGGCATGCTTACTTGTGGCAACCCTGGGTGCCTAGGTTTGCACCTTGGTTCTCTTTTCTAAAGCATATTCTGTTAATGACCACTCATAAACCACTTGGTCATGAGGTTCCTCTTTCTCTTATTCTTTAGAGGACATATCATGCTTGTGCAAATGGCATGCCATTCTGCACAGGTCCGGTGCGCCTAGACCATTGTATTATATCCACATTCAGCTGACCCCACGAATAACCCATGCCCTTAGGTCTTTGTTCTTAAGCTTAAGTCATTTACCATCACCGAGACTGTTTCTCAAGCAGAAAGACAGGACAAAGTAAGGAAGGACAAGATGGAGTTTTCAGCAAAGAGGCTAAGAAAATATTATAAGAACATGTCTTGCAACACACAGTATACTGTTAATTAAAAAATGCATGATTGGAGTTCCCGTCGTGGCGCAGTGGTTAACAAATCCGACTAGGAACCATGAGGTTGCGGGTTCGGTCCCTGCCCTTGCTCAGTGGGTTAACGATCCGGCGTTGCCGTTAGCTGTGGTGTAGGTTGCAGACGCGGCTCGGATCCCTCATTGCTGTGGCTCTGGCGTAGGCCGGTGGCTGCAGCTCCGATTGGACCCCTAGCCTGGGAACCTCCATATGCCGCGGGAGCGGCCCAAGAAATAGCAACAACAACAACAAAAAGACAAAAGACAAAAAAAAAAAAAAAAAAAAAAATGCATGATTGAGAGTTCCTGTCATGGCTCAGTGGAAACGAATCTGACTAGCATCCATGAGGATGCTGGTTTGATCCCTGGCCTTGCTCAGTGGGAAGGATCTGGAATTGCTGTGAGCTGTGGTGTAGGTGTCAGACATGGCTTGGATCCTGCGTTGCTGTGTCTGTGGTATAGGCCAGTGGCTACAGCTCCCATTAGACCCCTAGCCTGGGAACCTCCATACGCCATGGGTTCTGCCCTAAAAAGACCAAAAAAAAAAAAAAAAGTGTGATTATACATTGTGATGTAGAGCATGATTCCTTTTTATAAAAAGGAATTAACAGTGTGGTGCTCTAGACAGAAAGGATTAAAAATTACTGGTGGATTTGATTTTATTTTAGTCTTTGAGCTTTTTGGTCAATTTTGAATTTTTGCAGTAAACATATATTTCTTTTGTAATAATATTAAACATAAAAAATTTTTGTTTGCAATTTCTCCAGTCTTCTTTGTATATAGAGCTTAAATAGCTAACCAGTCTTATGAAGTGCTTCTAGTATAGTCAATATCCTGAAATTTACAGAGATTTTTAAATTGCCTGTATCCTGTAGACTTTTTTTGTTTTGTTTTTACTCTTTATTTTTTGCAGGAATTTGGTCTTGCAGCATTTGTTTCTGCAAAAAATTGCCCTTCTCACTACTTTTAAGATGATCTGCCCTGAAATTTCCTGCAAGAAAAAAGATGTCTGGAAGTTCTTGCAAGGGAGCCTATGGTAAACATCTCTGAAGTGTAAAAAAGTGTTGATTTGGTTGCATTTATCATGTCTACCACCAAAGGGAATGCTAGCAAGTTCTTCGAACAGCTCAACAGGGGAGTCTATGTATAGAATTAGAACAATGTGGGAGGAATGCAAAAGGTGATTTCAAGAGGACTGGTTAATTAGAGGAGTAGCAGAGTGGTGGGAAACTA
The DNA here is from genome assembly GCF_054392235.1 of Sus scrofa. Taxonomy (NCBI): domain Eukaryota; kingdom Metazoa; phylum Chordata; class Mammalia; order Artiodactyla; family Suidae; genus Sus; species Sus scrofa. Next base: position 124,589,752 of record NC_139396.1, on the reverse strand, counting down.
GGAACGTTTCTAATTTTCATGTACACAGGCTTGGGGAAAAGAGGCAGAAACTAAATAGTAGCGGGGCAAATCCACTGGATTACCTTAAGAAAATGTGTTCCTAAACCTGTCCTTTTTTTTTTTTTTTTTGTCTCTTTAGGGCTGCACCTGTGGCACATGGAGGTTCTCAGGCTAGGGGTCAAATCCGAGCTGCAGCTGCACTACAGCCACAGCAACTCGGAATCCTTAATCCACTGAGTGAGGCCAGGGATTGAACCTGCATCCTCATGGATACCAGCCAGATTCGCTACCACTGAGCCACAACAGGGACTCCCTAAACCTGTCTTCAATGCATGGGAGTGATTCCACAGGTCCAAAATATTGTACCGTTTAATTCAACCCAGAGAAAATGCTTTGAATCATTACTAATTCATTTTTTATGTTTAATTCTTAAAGATATCACAACTTATATTTTAAGTAGAGTGTTTTGTTGATGTTGATGTTTTCATGTTTGTATAACAAAAAGTTGACAGAAAAAGATGTCATTTACCTGGCAGAGGAACAAAGCAGTCAGAACAAATTGTGGAGAAGGACCAGTCACTCCAGGATGGATGTAGCTTTAAGTAAGTAACAATTGCAGCCAACACTTTTAAGATTTTAATCATCTTAATTTTGCAAGGACTTAGCATAGATTCAGCAAGAAAGCTCAAAATCAAAAGAAGATAGATTACTTAAAATAGGTTTCCTGTGGGTAACTTAAGGAAATGACTGTATGCTAGGACCATTTTGCTCAAAACAGTTGAAAAGTTAGAAAACTTGGTATGTTTAGTAATAGAGCAGTGGTGATGTGGTACATTATGATATATCATGCACTGCAATATGATGTAAATACTAAAATGATGGTTAATAACAGTCTGAGATAGCATATAAATATTTTGTCCCAGTATTAGTTAAAAATTAGAATATTAAATTATATAGATATATGGCTATAGATATAGGTGTATATTTATACATAGCATAAATGAATCCGACCAGGAACCATGAGGTTGTGGGTTCGATCCCTGGCCTTGCTCAGTGGGTCAAGGATCTGGCATTGCTGTGAGCTGTGGTGTAGGTCGGCAGCTACTGCTCTGATTTGACCCCAAGCCTGGGAACCTCCATATGCCATGGGTGTGGCCCTAAAAAAACAAAAGACAAAAAAAAAAAAGAGGAGAAATTAATGGAAGGAAACACTGTAGTATATACTTCATTCCATAATTTTTTTTCTTGTGTGCCAATAGTATAAATTAGGATACTAGTATTTGATTTTTCATTTTCTAAAATTTCCTTATCATAGTGGCACTGGTGGTATAGTGAGCATAGCTGCCTTCCACAATTTCTGTATCATGATTATATAAAAAATAACTTTTAAAAAATTCACTTATATTCATCCCTACATTAAAAAAAATTAATCTGAGTCAGCTCCTCTAAGAATCCTTCTAAGGTTAAACTGACCTCATGTTAATGTTCTCATTTTGTAAAACATAACAGAAAGTATCAAATTTATTATATTTTTAGTATTGGCATACACTACATCATTTCACAAGGAGTCTAAATTTATTTTAAGGGACACACACTTTTTTCTACTAAGGATTAGATGAGGTAATGCATTTGGAAATTATTTTTAAAATAAACACTATAAAAAAGAAAGCTAATCTTACCATCATCTCTCTTATTCATGGTTTAAGTTTGTGAATACAATAGGCACGTGCTCAGTAAATGCTTATTAGATGGATGAGTGAACGCAGGAGGTTCATGGTACCCCAGCTAAAAGATGGTTTTTCCTGACTGCTTAACTACTGGGTAATAGTAAATGGGAATCACCTTACAAAGTTGTCTGTAGAGGGGAACTAGGCTCTTCCCAAATCCAAATTTTTATCTGGTTTAAACTGAGTTCAACTGACTATCAAAGGGAGCTTGTGAAACTGACAGCAGTAATGGCCTGAACCTATCCAGAACCCAGATGGGGACTCGAACCCATATGCTGGGACTCGAACCCAGCTTAACCCAGATTGGGACTTGAACCCATGGTTTTAAATTAGAACCTCTCACCCTGTGTCTGGACTTACTGAGGTTCAGGTTCTTCATGCCTTCGCGCAGAAGGAATTCAGCAAGGGACAAAGTGATAGGCAAGAAATAGATTTATTATGATAGGATGCTTGTGAGAGATGCAAGTGGGCAGGCAAGGAAGCTCTGCCCTGAGGATCTGGTGGGTTACATTTTTTATCATGCAGGGGGACTGGTGGTTGGAAAAGACAGCCTCTTCCTTTCTGGGAGTGCTGGCTCCTCCTTGGTATCCCGTAAAGTGTGTATTCAAATCAGCAGAAGGGCTGTCGGGCCTCAAACTCCTGCCCTTGGTCTGAATCTGAATGCAGGCTCATCCTGTCCCCTACCCAACGACCTGAGGCAATTCTAACACATCCACTAGTCAAGCAAGCCTGACTTGCTCCGAAGGCTTTTTTGAGCAATTTATTAACTTACAGTGATCTCCCAAAGTCCCCTAGATTTCCGTCTCTGATCCTTTATTGGGTCTTCTGTAACTACCTGTGCCTACTCCATCCCTATCACTTGTATTCAGTGAGTCTCCAAAGTCCATCAAGGGCAGCGTGAAAGGGTGGAAGGTTAATTCTGCTACCTATGTAGAGGTGTGTGTAGGAGGGAAAGAAGGAATAGGCTCGTAGGAACTGCAATTCTTTAATTCTTTTTAGGTAGCAATACCTAGAAGAGCCAAGTCCTCCTCCACAGGCCTTGTCCATTTGAAAATGCTGGAACCATCCATCATGGCAACTCTCCCTGCCCACCCATAAATGTTGCAGCCAAGATTGATCTTGGAGTCCCCAGCCTGATAAGAGGGGAAGTGAGGTAACTATCTGGATAAAGTGGATTTTAATTTTTATTTGCCTATTGAGGAGAAGGAATCTTCCTGCCGTGATAGGCTTGACTGGACTATTTGAAATCTGAATGTGAAGTTCTTGTCGTGGCACAATGGAAACATATCCAATGAAGAACCATAAGGTTGTGGGTTCGATTCCTGGTCTCGCTCAGTGGGTTAAGGATCCGGCATTTCTGTGAGTTGTGGTGTAGTTCGCAGACTTGGCTCGGATCTGGCATTGCTGTGGCTGAGGCTTAGACTGGCAGCTGCAGCTCCTATTAGACCCCTAGTCAAGGAACCTCCATATGCTGCAGGTGTGGCCCTAAAAAGATAAAAGACAAAAAAAAAAAAAAAAGAAAAGAAAACCGAATCTGTTATTTGAAAAACATAATTTAATGAGGAATGAGGAAAGGATACTTCATATTCACCCCCATTCACTCACCACACTAGAGTTTACAAAAAGTTACCCTTTTGTTACAGAAATGACCCTTCTTCCACAGGTATGAGTAACATTTGTAACCAAATTTTCCTTAGTAACCAAATCTGCCTGCATGTAGAAATCCCACTGTTTTCCAGGTTTCCCTAAGTCAGTATTTCTGGGACTCCTGGGAGATGCTCAGCTCACATTACAGAAATTGGTCATGGTTCTTGTTGCCACCTCTGCCATCCACCTACTGCCGTCCCCCTCTGTCAGCTCATCTCCTGCCAACTCGCCCTCATCCTGCTGTTCTTCCAGCTCTCTCCTCACCACCACTGGATGCCTCTTGACTATTGCCCTAGGTGGACACAGTCACTTCCCTTTTTCCCCCCAAAACTGCCTGTTAGATGCTCCAAGGCTTATGAATACTTGGAGGTTCCAGGAAGGAATAACAGTGAAGAGATGCAGAAAGGATTTCAGCTGTATCAGGGCTCAAAACTCTTCCATGAGGTCACCTACAGGGTGTAACTCCCCCCCCCCCCAACCCCCTATTCCGTGGAATGCCCAGCCTGCTGCTCAGCCACTAGCAGTGCAGGGCCTTTGAATTTATTCTTAGCTGGAGTCCAGGCCCCCAAGCTCTAAAAGCCTCCAAACACCCATGTCTCCCACCTTCCCTTCCAAAGCGAGTGGGTATATTCATTTCCTGAAGGGAAAAGTCCATAGGAATAAGATTTTCTCTGAAGCCTCTAGAATAAACCAGAAACCTGAAGTTTAACCGTATTCATTTTCCTAATTCAGGGTGTTCAGTTGTCCATGACAGCAATGGTGGAATGAAGAGCTCAGCCCAGGATGGATGGCACCAGTCCTGACCTGGTCCATTTTATCTTCTCTCCTGAGTTGTAGGTGAAGAGAGATCAGGACTCCACACAGGCCCCTCTGCGATGCTGGCTTTTCCATCCTGTCTCTGCAAGTCCTGGACACAGTGCTAACAGATAGACTTCACTCTGCCACACGCACTGGTGTGTTATAAATAGAACAATATAAATCCACACTTTGGGAAGAAACATTTCTCTATTGGCTATGTAAACTGTAGAAACATAGATCTGTTCAAAGATATTCCCAATTTACTTTTCTTTTCTTTCTCTCTCCCTTCCTTCCTTCCTTCCTTCCTTCCTTCCTTCCTTCCTTCCTTCCTTTCTTTCTTTCTTTCTTTCTTTCTTTCTTTCTTTCTTTCTTTCTTTCTTTCTTTCTTTCTTTCTTTCTTTCTTTCTTTCTTTCTTTCTTTCTTTCTTTCTTTCTTTTTCTTTCACCTTTTTAGGTCCACATCCGTGGCATATTGAAGTTCCCAGGCTAAGGGTGGAATCAGAGCTACAGCTGCCAGCCTAAACCACAGCCACAGCAATGCCAGCTCTGAGCTATGTCTGTGACCTACACCACAGCTCACGGCAATGCTGGATCCTTTACCCACTAAGCAAGGCCAGGGATTGAACCAGCATCCTCATGGATACTGTTCAGATTCGTTTCCCCTGCACCACAATGGGAACTCCTCCAATTTACTTTTCTAAACACACTCCCTTGGCTTTGGATGGAAGAGCTTGCTTCTGGGTTTGTATCTAGGTTTTCCCCAGAGTCATGGGTGGGTGTTGCACAAACAAAGGCCCCACTCAGGCGGCTTTTCACAAAACTAAAGACCTGACATCAAAAACCCAAGGCATTACTCTTAAAAAGAGAATCTGCTTGCAACTTTTCCAGCGTGAAAATAAAACATACTGAAGAAGAATGATGAGGAAAGACTAACCCTACCAGATATTAAAATGCATAATAAAGTTAGAGTAATTAAATCAGTTTATAGTCAAGGTAGAAATAGAAAATCAATGAAACAGATTACAGAGTTTAGAAATAGACCTGCATATGTTTTCAGATTTGACATGCTGGATAGTATTTGAAATTAGCAAGGCAAAATTAGATTATATAATAAATTATGTTTGGACAACTGCAAATTTGGAAACAACATGTAGCTAGATACTACTTCATGTCTTACACCAAAATATATTCCAAATCATTAAAAATATCACTTAAATAGCATTTTAAATATCATTTATATTTAAAGAATTAAGTTATAAAAGTGCTAGAAGAAAATACCAGTAATTAAAAAACAATTTTGGAGTGGGGAGGCTCTTGGAGTCTGGCAAAAATTCCAAGAGTTATAAGGCACAAGGTTAATAAATTGAGTTTTTTTTAAAGGAAAACATTGTATTTTAATAATACTTGTAAAGAAAGTAAAAAAATTCAAAGGATGAAGTAGGAAAAATGTGAATGCATAAGAAAGATATATTCATTTCAGATATATGCACATATTCTTACAAATCAGAAGAGAAAGTGAATGATCAAGAAAATGAGTCAAGGATATTAATAAGTAATTCACAGAGGAAATACATTTCTGTGTGTGTGCAAATAAGGCATTATAAATTCACATTTAAGATTTGTAATGAGTATATTCCCAATTTTACTTATAGTTAGAGAAATGGAGATTAAAACAATAAAACATTTTCACTTAGTGGTGAACACTGGGTGTTGGCCAGGTTGTGGAAAAGCAAACTTTACTTTCAATTATTGTTGACATCAATCTGACTTCATCTACCAAAATTTACAATGTACATACTTTTTAAATTTAGTATTCTACTTCTAGGATCTGTTTGCACAGACACACAAAGATATGTGTACAAACAATTGAACTGCAGCATGGCTTATAAAAAGTAGCAATGGAAAGTTTCCAAACAGAGAGTTCCCTTTGTGGCTCAGTAGTAACAAACTCAACTAGTATCCATGAAGATGCCTGTTGGATCCCTGGATTCATTCAGTGGGTTGAGGATCTGGCATTGCTGTGGCTGTGGCATAGTCTGGTCAGGCTGTTGCATAGGCCGGAAGCTGTAGCTCTGATTGGATCCTTAGACTGGAAGCTTCCATATGCTGCTAGCACAGCCCTTAAAACACCCCCCACCCCCCAAAAAAAGAAAGAAAGAAAGAAAAAGAAAAGAAAGTCACCAAATAGGTCCCAAACAAAATTCAGTTCTTAAATAGAACAAACTAGATCTTGAGTGTACCAATTTCGGAAAAATGTCCAAATACATTGTTAAAAAAGCAAGCAATGGATCAGTGTGCTTTGTGTGATTCCCACTTGAATATTTTAAAAGGTATTAAATATAGAAGGAGTTGCATATGTATAAATCACCTCTTGAAGGATATAGAAGTAACCTGTGAAATGTGTTTACCTATGGCCAGGGCATTTGGGGGAGTAGGGTGGTAGGAAGTGGAATTTTACCTTTGATCCTCTACCATTCTGCCTAATTGAAGATTTCACTTGAATGTATCATAGTTTTATAATATGTAGCAATTTAATTTTGGGGACTAGTCTTGGCTGGGGCAAGCGATTATATACAAGAGGTCTAGGTATTTGTATTTGCTTGCAGGTCGAAGAAGTGGATGGGATCCCCTCAAGGAAGACCCGGGATCACTCCAGAAAGAATGACTTCTTTTTTTTTTTTCTTTTTTTTTTTTTTTTTGCCTTTTCTAGGGCCGCTCCTGCAGCATATGGAGGTTCCCAGGATAGGGATCGAATCGGAGCTATAGCTGCCAGCCTATGCCAGAGCTACAGCATCGTCAGATCTGAGCTGCATCTGCGACCTACACCACAGCTCACGGCAACGCCGGATCGTTAACCCATTGAGCAAGGGCAGGGATGGAACCCGCAACCTTATGGTTCCTAGTCGGATTCATTAACCACTGCACCACAATGGGAATTCCCAGAAAGAATGACTTACTGCATGCTACCCTCAGGAGTGCAGCGTCCCCAAGACCCTTTGGTCAACACTGAGGTGAAATGGCCAGTCTCTAAGGCACACAATTTCCATCTCTTTTCTCTCCCATTTCCCTGGCCACAGCAGGGGACGGCTGTGGTGCAGTGCAGAGGGTGGCCCCAGCACAGCTTGCTGTCTATGGATTCTGAGGAGTCAGCTCTGCCCTGGGTTTGTGCTACTTTGTCATCATACCCCAAGTCTCACCTTCCTCTTGAAGAAAAAAGCGATGATAAAAAAGAGAAGCCATAGTAACTGAGAAGGCTCCTCAGCTTCCTCTACAAGGCTCCAACATTAAGGTTCTAGAATGGTAAGAATCATCCCATGCCTAATTACTATAAATGTGCTTATGCATTCGAAAACATAGAGTGGCTTAATGACAACAGCTTGGGAATTGCTCAGGCAGTGTTAGGAAAAACGAGAAATCTCTGACACAGTCTGCATTTATTATCACTAGGGAAAGAAAGGACTAACGGAAGGAACTCTGACAGCTCTTGAATGTCTTTTGTCTTTCCTCTTTCTCTTTCTTCTCTAGGAAGCCAGACATAATCCTTTCAGCTGAGGCTGCTAAATATGCTTTCAGCTTTCTTTCTTTTTCTTCCACACCCAAAGCAGCACTTAGGCTCCAGTCAGTGGTGTAGAAATGATAGGATGCTTATGACAGGCTGCGAGGCTAAGGACCTGAAAAATGTCACTAGTAGTAAATCACCGCCCTCAGGGACAAGCTGGAAGGGGGTTCAGTTTGACTTTGCTAGTGAGAAGGGTACTCTGAGTTCCCTTAGGCAGAGAAGCAGCTGTCTCTTGCAGCAGGTTTTCCCAGTCCAGGGCTGCGTCCCTTATGACACATTCTCCATATCTGCAGTAGCTTATCTGAGGTGCTCAGCTCCCATTGGGTGGGAAGATGCTAGATGGTAAGAGCAAAATGCTGTGCGTGTGCTAGCCGGTGGGTATGTGGGCTGTGGACAGGAAAAGCTGGGACCAATTATAGTATAGTCTTTCTTCTGTGGATCTTCCAAGCAGGTAGGCTCCTTGGTTTAGGTGGCTTGTCTGGGAAGGAATACATTCTTATATCCTCTCAATGTGATGCAGTGGTGTACCTACTTGGTGGTCATGGGTGTGTGTGTGTATGTGGGGGGTGGGAGTGGGGGGACAAACAGACTCCAACAAGAGTCTGGAAACTCTTCTGTTTGCCCTAAACCACTTGCATCTATGAAAGAAAGCAAAAGACCTAGAGATACTCTGAGAAAAAGAGACTTGAGCTGAACATGAACTAGTTCAGACAAATGAATTTTTGCCATATGTTCATCAGGTAAAAGCTTATATTTAATGCAAATTCTACATTAATTAGAGGATAAGCTAACTACTGATAAAGCAATTGTCTAGATTTATTTCTGAAATCAAAAGATCTCCAAACCCTCTCATTGGTGTGGTATAGTTGGTGACCGCAGAGTGTCAGAGCTGAGCCATTAAGAGCTTCTGTCTCTCACTTTGGCCAGGCTCCTCCCTTCTCTGGAAGTTTCTCTGCGAGGGTACACCCATATGGATCATGCAGAAAGCTGACAAAGCTACACAGGTCTCTGATCTTGAGGTCTCTGTCCATAGAACTCTGGTAAAGCTAATGCAGCTATATCAGCCTAATTTTGAATTTTTCCCCAGTTGGTCACACCCAATCCATCATATATGCCAGCTTCAGAGGAATGGAACTACCAAGAGGGAGGAGAGAGAGACTGTAAGGAAAAATGCAATGGTTTCACAATCCAATGCCTAAAATAGCCTAGGATGCACATGAGCTCAGGCTTGGCTGTGGACAGAGACGACAGGACCGAGTAGCACAGAAAACAAGCCTTAGCACTTCAGCTTCATGGCTAAGAGCAGGGAAGGAAAGCTACTGCCAAGTGCAGCCCAATCCCCAGTGTGCATTCGACTGCACAGTGACCCTACTCAGCAGTGGAAGTTGTCCCAACGATAGCCTGAAATCTGATCATCAACCAGTTTGAGTAGTCACCTGTGTTCCCAGTGGTGTTTGCAATGGGAAGGGAAGAAGCCGGTGTGTATATGAGATGGGGGAGAAGAAAGAGGCTTAGAGCTTGGGGCTGCTGGGGGACCTTAGAAATCATCCTGTCTAACCCACACATTTAAAAGATGAAGACATTTATTGAAATGAGATGAATTCTACCAGCACCCCAGGATTAGAGGAAACATCTTCGATCTGGAAACTCTTCTGTTTGCCCTAAACTACTTGCATCTATGGAAGCCACTGAGGTCACTCTGCAAATCTCAGGACACAGAAGAGTGCTGTTAGGAAATCATATGCTGCATGAGTCCATTGTGCACTCTGGACCACATTTTAGACACAGCATAAAAACAAATATCCCACCAATGGACAGACTACTCCACAGTTTAAGAATCACAACACTGCTTTTATGATGAGAATTTATTTGTAGATAAGGATATCTTTTCTGAACATGTCATATAATTCTGGACATTGTAGAGAAGAATTGTTATTAAAGTAGAGCTACTGGGAGTTCCCGTCATGGTGCAGTGGAAACGAATCCCACTAGGAAGCATGAGGTTGCAGGTTTGATCCCTGGCCTCACTCAGTGGGTTAAGGATCCTGCATTGCCGTGGTGTAGGTCACAGATGTGGCTTGGATCTGGTGTTTCTGTGGCTCTGGCATAGGCTGGCAGCTGTAGCTCCGATTAGACCCCTAGCCTGGGAAACTCCATATGCTGCGGGTGCGGCCTTAAAAAAGACAAAAGACCAAAAAAAAAAAAAAAAAAAAAAAAAAAAAAAAGAGCTACTGATAGGTATTTTGCTTATAAGTTTGGGCTTTGAGGCCATGCCCATTGAAATACTATATGAAATGTGGTTTTAAAAGCTCACAACTGCTTTTTTCACAAACCGCTGTCTTCATTTAGCAAACCCATGGAGATGGATAAGGTATGACTGTTCTTCAGAATAATTTCATAAAAATAGACCTAGTGCAGCCCAATTATTTCCTCTCTTGTCTGAAAAGCAAGTGAAAGGTCTGAAGCATGCCTTTAGGATTTAACCCTGGGGACTGAAATTGTCATTGCCATGATTCTCTTTATATTTCTGCTTATGGAATGTATTTATAAAAATACAGAGATTTTGCAGGTTTTGTATCAGACCACCACGATAAAGCAAATAGTGGAATAAAGTGAGTCACACAAATTTTTTGTTTCTCAGTGCATAGAAAATTTTGTTCACACTCTACGGTAGTCCATTACCTGTAAAATGGCATTGTGGCTAAAAAATTTGTGTACCTTAATTAAAAGATACTTTGTTGTCCAAAGTGCTAGCTATTATGTAAGCCTTCAGCAAGTCATAATCTTTTGGCTGTACGGGGTTCAAAATGTGAGCAGACGCTTTTGTGAAATGGTGCTGATAGACTTGCTGAATGCAATTTATAAAAAAAAAAAATGGTGCTGATAGACTTGCTCATCCTTCAATTTGTTTAAAAAAAAATGGGTTATCTGTGAAGGGCAATAAGGGAAATTGTTATAAATTGAGGTGTGCCTGTAAACAGAAAATGTTTTGGAGGAAAAGCCCTGAGTTGAAAGAGGTTGGTGAGTAAGTAAAACTTACTATATGTAAGCAGTTGATCTAAAATTGGACTGTGATACAAATGCAACAAAATCATTATAAGTGGAGACTCCAGAATTTTAGAGTTCTTTTGGAACAACTGCCCTCTAAAGAGATGATAGCTTATTCCTCATTGACAGACTATTTGGGGTGTAGCTTCATCTTACTGGTATAGAGCGGCCATGAGGTGTCCCTCCTATATGATAATATCTGTTGCTGTATGTTAGAAAATTAGATCCTACACTCCTACATGCTACAACTGTAAGGGTCAAGAGTTTACCATCTGCTTAAGTCAATAGTAGAAAACATGAAATGTTAGCATGAAAAATCTTAGACTTCAAATCCAGATACTAGGGTTTAAGTTCTGAACTCTTCACTTCTGAGATAAGGAACACTGGGCACGTTAGCTTTTGCACTGCAGTTTTCCCAGTTAGAAAATAGGATCTGTTTTATCAACGTTGAAGAATAGGTGTGATGATTAAATGAGAGAACATGGACATAAACGTGCTTAACAGAGAGATTTTCACATGGGAAACCCTGAGTGATGGTAGTTAAATATATTAGCTTCTGGTACAATGGATGAATTGTTTTGCTTTGTTTTTTTTACAATGTACAATAGTTTTTTATTTAACCCATGTTGCATGAATTTTTTTTTTTTTCTTAGGGTTGTAGGTGCTGGCATATGGAAGCTCCCAGGCCACGGGTCAAATCCAAGTTATAACTGCCAGCCTACACCATAGCCACAGCAACGCCAGATCTGAGCTACCACTGTGACCTACCCCACAGCTCACGGCAATGCCAGATCCTTAACCCATAGAGCAAGGCCAGGGATCAAACTGTATCCTCATGGATACTAGTTGGATTCATTGCTGCTGAGCCATAATGGGAACTCCAGGTACATTGCGTGAATTTTTTAAGAAATTAGCTTTATTTCTCTTCCTTTTCTCCTTGAATCCAAGAACCTGCTTCTCTTAGGATCACGTTACTAGTGATAGAAATAATCATCATATGCTTATTAAATGGTTTTGTAGGCAAAAACATGTCTTTATTATTTATGGCTCATATCACCAAATAAGCACAAATAAATTATTTTCTGTGCTGAAGTCAGATTCTCTCAGCACAGGAAACAAAATTCCTGATGGGGACTAAGATAATCTAAGAGGCTCTCCATGTGTTATCAGAATAACATGTTAGATTGGAATCTTCAGAATATGGAATAGTTAAGAATTCTTCTCTAAAGAGAAGAACATCTATGAGGACCTCAGCTTAGACGCAAGCTGAGTATTTCTGGAAGCCACATACATCCTTTCACCTAGTGAAACATATTCTCACTGTGAGTGTAATGCTGTTGACTTCCCAGCACAGTGGTGACGAGCCCCACTCTTGCCAAGTTTCTTTTGGCGCGTTGCTACAAGGCATCACAATTCTGCTCAGAGGTTAATGACATGTGGGAACACACACAGACTGCTTGAAAGACAAATAAGTCATTGTCTAATCTGTGTGCTCTTCATGATAAAAGTGAGTTTTTTTCCTTTTCTTTTTTAGTTACTTGGAAAATGAGCCTGGAATGAAAGAAAAGTATTCAACTTGTTCCCACTTCACTCTTAATAGCCATTTATTAGGCACTTCCTGTATGCCAGGTACTCTGCTAGACTTTAACGAAATATTATCTAATTTAATTATTACAACTCTGGTATGAGTTATTATCTTGATTTGAAAGATGAGGAAACAAATTGAGAGGTTCAAGGAGTTCCCATCATGACTCAGTGGTAACGAGCCCAAATAGTATCCATGAGGATACAGGTTTGATCCCTGGCCCTGTTCAGAGGGTTAAGGATCTGGCGTTGCTGTGGCTGTGGTGTAGGCCAGCAGCTGCATCTCCAATTTGACCCCTAGCCTGGACACTCCTCATATGCCACAGGTGCGGCCCTAAAAAAAAAGAGGTTTGAAATGCAGCTTATAAATAGTGGAGCTCAGATTCGAATTTGTCTGATCCCAAAACCATGACACTAAATTACTTTGCGGGTGGGTTTGGAGTACATGCTATGGGTAGGCAGAGGCCTTTACCTTTAACCTGTGGTCAAATGCAGGCCTTATAGTCAACAAGTCCTATGTGGCTACTGAAATAGTCTGAGAGGTGTACGTTTGAACAAAGACTTTCTTTGCATGCTGTGCTTCATGTTGCATATCCTGCAGAAGGTCCCGAATAAATTGGGATAGGAGTCTTACCTTGTTCCCTCAAGGCAGAAATGGAACCAGACTCACAGAGAACTCTTGTCCCAACTCATTCATTCCCCAAATATTGAATGTATTCTGTATCTACTATCTGTGAGGCATCAGCAGCTCAATTGTGAGTAAGATACATAAGGCTCCGGCTCTCCTTACACTCTGGTTTATATTTTAGGCTCTGAAAGTTCCAGAATTGCGCTGGAATTCCAAAGAGAAATGGAGTTTGCCCTGGAGATGGTGATTTGACTGCTTTTGTAGTTTACAATGAAATTTCTTCTTTGTTCTTCCCAGTCTAAGTAAATGTCAGGGATACTGAAAAGGTTGAAACTGACATGTTTCTATCAACAAATCCATATTGGTTGGATGCAGCAAGATAAAACAGACTTAGAAATCACCCACCCACCAGGCATTCTGCTTTACTTGTATCATTTGTGACCTATGTTGGGGCTTTTGGTATTCATTGGATTTTTAAAGGGTCATAGCTGTAAGTCCAAATGTGGGCCTCAACTCTTGTTTATTTCTATCCTAGAAAGTCAGATACATGTGTCCAAAGGTTCTCTGCTAGACAAACATTATGGTAATGTTATCAGGAGTCTTTTTTTTCAGCATCAAAAACAATGCCTCCTTTCAAATACAAAATCAAACAATAGCCCTCAAACTGGGTTTTCTGAAATCTACCCTTCCCATGAACACCTAAGCAAGTAAGTAACTATTTCTTTCTTTATCTCTGAAGCCTGGAAGAGTGGGGCAGTCAGGTAAAACTTCTCTGAGAGGCAGCTGGAAGATAGGGGCTAAGCTCAGGAATTCTGAAGCTGGGATGCCTGGGTCCAAACATTTGGCTCTATCTCTAACTAGCTGTGTGACCTTGGCAATTTACTTAACCTCTCTGTGCTTCAGTGTTCTCATCTGTAAAAAGTGGATGGTAAGAGTACAAAGCTCATTGTTTCCACGTGAAGACTAAATGATTTTAAACATATTAAGGCATTTAGAGAGGTGCCTGGCATACTGAGAATGTTCAAAGCTAGCTATATTATTGATTATGAGATTCATTTTGTTGGGAAGCTTCTTCTTCTTCTTCTTTTTTTTTCTCTTTTTCTTTTTAAAGCCACAACCTTGGCATATGGAAGTTCTTGGGTTAGGTGTTGAATTGGAGCTGCAGCTGCCTGCCTACACCACAGCCACCATAACACCAGATCTGAGCTGCTTCTGTGACCTATGTATGCTGCAGCTTGTGGCAACGGCCGATCCTTAGCCCACTGAGAAGGCCAGGGATTGAACCTGCATCCTTAAGGAGACTGTGTCGGGTTTGAACCCACCGAACCACAATAGGAACTCTGTGTTTTGAAGCTTCTGATCACCCTGACTTTTCTCTTTAATGTGTCCTAACCCGCAAATACTTGTGGGTCCCTGCAACAAACCAAATACCTAAGGTTACTTTGAGAATTCTCTAACCTGTTCTAGTCAGTCCATAAACCAGGACGAAGTCTGTGATGCTTCCATACCTAGGGTCAAGGGGCAGATGGGGATTGGGGGAAGGGAGAGAAATGGTGTGTTGTTTTCTATTTCCAGCATTAAATGGGCCACTGTTTTCAAGCTTGAGAGTCTAAGAATCCTTCATTTTTGGTTAGCCTCATCATTTGAGGAGGAAAGTAGGAACTAAAACACAAGCCAAGAAGCTATAAATTTTCCCTGTTGTACATACTGGAACCCGAGGCCATTTGTTAGCTAGAATTTACCTCAGATTTAAAATGTGGCAAATTTTATTTTGGAGACAGAGGTCTATATAATTGGTTTAGGTAAAAAACTCACTTAAAATTCATAAGACATTTGTACCTAGTGAGGGAAGCAGTATGTAACTGTATTTAAAAGCTACTGCTCTTTCTAAATTGTGCTTTTAAATGTTCCAAGAGCAAGGCCCCAGTAAGGAATCATTTTTGCTAAGCACAGCTAAGCCAAAGAGGTCAAATGCTGTAACAGGCAACTCCTGGGCAGTGGGAGGAGGGCTATTTGAATGAGCCAGCAACTTGGTTCCTTAATAAGTTTTTGGGTTGAGATACGATAATGGTTAGATTCTCCGTTTGGGGGAAACTCTTGGGGATTTCAGAAGTCTCCATTTTTCTGTTTCTGATGCAGAAAAAGAAAGTGTATGGAATCACCGCAGGTAACACAGCCCACATGAGCAGATAGCAGTTTTCTTTAACCCATAGCATGAATATTTAGTGAGAACTTGCCTGAATTTAAATTTGTCAGCAGGAGGATGCACCCTGTGTTATAACATGCAAACTGCAAATACTTAGGAGGGGAGCCCTGGCCTCAGGCATGGAGTTTTTTCCTTTTTTTTTGAGAAAATAAATTTTTTCCTAAGCCAACGTTTAATTAAATGGTGATGGCCACAAAATTTTGTGGCAAGAGATACAATTCTTCATCTGTGTTTGTTTCAATATTGTTTGAAAATACAATTGGTCCAGAGTTCTCACTGTGGCTCAGGGGGTTAAGAATCTGCCTAGCATCTATGAAGATGTGGGTTCGATCCCTGTCCTCGCTCAGTGGGTTAAGGATCTGGCATTCCTGCAAGCTGTGCTGGAGGTTGCAGATTTGGCTTCAATCTGGCATTGCTGTGGCCATGGTGTAGGCTGGCAGCTGCATCTCCGATTCACCCCCTTGCCTGGGAACTTCCATAAGCTACAGGTGAGGCCCTTAAAAAAAAAATAGTTTCTTTCTATCCACAGATTCTGCAGATAATGGAGGGAAGCCTGAATGTATTATGTCATTTTGTAATGGGGACTTGAGCATCTGTGGATTTGGGTATCCATGAGGGGTCCTGGAAATAATCCCCCATAGATACCAAGGGACAACTGTACCTACTTGTGTAACCTTAGGTAAGTTACTTACTGCTCTGTGCCTTAGTTTCCTAATACGTAAAATGAGATTCATAGTAGCATCTATTGCATGGGAGTCTTGTGTGGTTTAAATGAATCGATACATGCAAAATGCTTAGAATGGTGCCCACTCGCTTTTTTTAATTGCTATTATGTATATATTCACATATATAATATATATACATATTTTAATAAATACTGTATTTAGATGACCAAATACATTATTATTCCAATAGTTTCTCTGAAGAGAAAAATTATCAATTCCGTGTGGAAGTGCACTTTATCTCATGCTCCTCAGTTACCCACACCAAATGGGGACCTATTTGGTGTGGTTCACACACCTGCAGCAGACTTAAGTTAGTACGAGAAAGGGAGCAGTCTGCTTAGGGCTGATCTTTTCTTTTAAGCCTATTAAAAAACCAATGGCAAAATCTTTCACACACAAAGAAAAGCTCTAAACGAATGAATTATCTACCAGCATCACTTATTCCCACAAGTATTTGGAGTGGCGTTAGAAAACCACTCTAGACTGTTATACATGTATATTGCTTGGGATTTTAGACGAGGCTCTTAACTTTAGAAATTCAGTAGCACCATAGGGATACATGAAAAGCATACCGCTCCTGTATCTATAATAATTCTCTACTTATTTTTTCCTGGAGAGACACACTGGTTGCACGGTTCCTGTCACATCTCTCTTGAAAGCATGGTTGGAAGACGAAAATGGTAAAATAGCTGAGAAAATAGCCACATTGTATCCTGATTAAGCAAACTGCTGAGCCATTTCTTGTTTAATGGAAGCAGAAGGAAGTAGGCTCTTTTCTGCTTCTTTCAGGGCTTCCTATAAAGTGATCAAACATCCTTGTTTTCACCTTCTTGTCCCAGCTGCTTTGAGGTTTGGGCTCCTACTGAGAGCAGCATAACATAGGGAGAGGGAGTCCTGTTTTTCTCAGGAGAATGATGAAAGGAAAATAAGGTGAGTCAGCCGGCCAGCAGGCGGTCATTGCATGGGGAACGCTCAGTACTGCTCGCCCCCTCCTCCACCTGGTGTTCTGGCTGCCCCAGAATTACCCATTGTTGCTGCATGAGAGAGGGGTTCTGGGCTCACCCCACCTCCCTCATCTCCCAAGATTCTTGACATTGACTGTCCTCTATGGCTAACTCAGAAATATCAGAAACTGCATGCAGAACTTGCTACGCTAAGAAGGGACCAGAAGCAGGAAACTCCCCTGTCCAAGACCCTGTAATGATGCCATGGAAAAGTTGACAAAGGGGCCTTTGAGTTGGGAGGGAAAAGGTGTTACCGAACAGTGATGCATTAAAACAACAGGGTTAAGTGTTCCTGCTGCCAGTGCCGAATTCAGATGGGCAGGGATAAATGGGATAGAGGGAAACAGAGGGAACAAGCCAAGAATGAAGATTACTTATCTCCAGTTGCTCAGTGTCACTGCATTTGTAAGTATGGAAGGCTTGCCACTGAGTCATGGTGAGGGCAGGGTGGAGGGGGTGTGGTTCCCTCCACTCAGCCTTTCTCAACTGAGCACAGAAAAGGTTTTGGGTGACTATTTTTCAAATTTCCTAAGGATAATAGAGAACATCCTATAAACTCAAGAGAGAGGTTAATTTATGACATATAGTAGATGCCCTAGGGCAGTTAAGATTTAGTTTTCTCAGGTAATGAAAGTGTCCCTATTGTTCTTGGCACAACCTGTTTCAAAGATGGCGGTAGTCATTCAGACCAGCTACAGCTGGGCATGCCTACTGATCAGGGGTAGGGTGATTTTTCCTTATTCCCCGACCCAGGGCAGGTTTTAGCCTGTATCTAATTGTGAATCACCATTCATTCGTTCATTCATTCACCCAACAAATAACTACGAATCTCCTGCCCTTTTCTAGGCACTTTGCCAAGAGCAGGAGATATAATGATAAACAATGAACAGACAAAAACGAATAAATGATAACCCATGCTATGTCGAGGAAAAACTCCAAGGGGTCAGGAGAGAGAAAAACAATGGGTTTGGGAGCATGGATCATGGGTGTGTCAGAGGTAGGCATACTTCAAAAAGGGATGTTCCTACACGGACACAAACGTTGCTTCCGCTTGGCTGATTCACCTACCTGGCAGCGGTGGTAGCCATTTAGGCAGTGTTTATGCATTTTTGCAGAAAAAAAAATGTTATCTCTCTGCTTCACAGTTATTTTATAAACACAAACAATTCCTTCTCAGGATCCCTGCCATGTTCTGGGAATCTCTGCAACGCCAGCACAGAGGAGAGGGCCTGGGACCTAGCAGGCATGCAATAATGTTCAATAACATTAATGAATGAATGAAACAGACTTTTAGAACAATAGAATGTCAAATGTGTGGCGTCATAAAATATATCAGTTCTGCATTTTCTCTACTTATTGTTGAATTTTGGGCAATAATAGAGCACTTTCATTTTTTTCTTGAGCTTATTTTCTTAAAGCAATCAGAATGTAAATTCCTGAAAAAAAAAAAAGTGGCATTTCTTGTTAAAAGGAAAAAAAAAACTCTTAAGGTTCTGGTATAATGGATATTATGTTTATTTTAGCTGTGTTGCTTCAATTCCTGTCATGTACTTCTGTGGTAATATGGCTTTGGATATTTGACCTTGGAATGCTTTCAAATACCAGTTTATTTTTATATTTATCAAGTAGGACTTTGCAATAATTTAGTGCTTTATCTTTATACAACTCTAAAGCTTACTTGTGACATAATTTTCTCATTTATTCTTAGAAAGACTATGTTAACTGTATAAAACAAACATTCTGACATTTCTTGAATTTATTTTAGAAAGAAAATTATATATTTACCAATCTGGTAGAATGATACGAAAATAAATTATAGAGGATCATCAGTAGGACTGTGTGATGGTTAAATTTTATGTTGTCTTGGCTAGACTATGGTGCCCAATTGTTTGGTCCAATGCTACTTTATTTTATGTATTTATTTTTTGCTTTTGAGGGACATACCCCCAGCATATAGAGGTGCCCAGGCTAGGGGTCTAATCGGAGCTACAGCTGCCAGCCTACACCACAGCCACAGCCACAGCCACGCAGGATCTCAGCTGCATCTGTGACCTACACCATAATTCACGGCAACACTGGATCCTTAACCCACTGAGTGAGGCCAGGGATTGAACCCACAGCCTCATGGTTCCTAGTCGGATTTGTTTCTGCTGCGCCACAACGGGAACTCCCAAACTCTACTTTAGATACTGTTGTGAAGGTATTTTGTAGGTGTAATTAACATTTACAGTTCCAGTCGACTTTAGGTAAAGATATTATCCTTGATGATGTGAGTGGGACTATCCAATTGGTTGAAGACCTTAAAAACAGAAACTGAGGTTTCAGGGTAAAGAGGGAGTGCACTCTCAAGACTGCGACATAGAAATCCTGCCTGTTTCCAGCCTGCTGGCCTGCTCTATAGATTTTGAATTCAAGACTGCAACATAAATTCTTGCCTGAATTTCCTAGCTTGCTTGTCTGCCCTAGGGGCTTTTTTAAAAAAATCGAAGTATACTATACTATATATCATATAATTATATAGTATAGTATAGTATATAGTATTATTATATTTTGGGACTTTGTCATTTTGCTTTGGCAGCTCTCATAATGGCATAAGCAAATTCCTTAAAACTTTTCTTATATATAAAATAGGATATACCATCTTATATATCTATATATCTGTTTATATCTATCAGTGTATATGGATATACATATATACACACACACACACACAAATAGATATGTAGATATAATTCTAGAGTCACAGATTCAAATGTTTTGTAGCCAAGATTGATTTTCGATATTTTCCTTGGTATTGGGGTGACTTTTCTTCAACCTAGATAGCAGGATTAGCTCCATATTCTCTCCCTTTCTTTTTGGAATTTCTTTTCTATCCCCTTTTGCCCAAGACCAACTTTACTCAACATTTCTAATAACATACATCTTATCTCTCTCTCTCTCTTTTTTTTTTTTTTGTAGTAGACCCTGCAATCTTGATTACAGGAAGGCTTGGTTGGGGAAGGAGAGTATATTCAGATCATGGAGTCTGATTACAATTTTCGGAAGATAAATGGGGTTACATGGCTTTCTTTAGGACCCACAACTCCTACTACTTGAACTTGTACCTAATCACTGCTTTCTAATTTGATTACTGACATCAGCATGACATTTTATTACTCTAGAGTGTGGTAGGTTACTTGAGTTGTCTCTCCTAGATCCTTGGGGTAAAATGATCTGTAGATACGGATGAATAATAGAACTGAAACACATCTACAGACATCTAATTGGCCTCACTCCTCTCAGGTAGTTTCTAGACCAGTGTTTGCAAAACAAATTTAGATTCACATCAACGGTCTTAATGAATTGCACATGACTGCCTGAAAACCTATGTTGATATAAATTCTGTGATAAAATCCAAGCTCTGGATTTGCCCTAATTGCTTAGTGATGTCTGGTCTAGATAAAGGATAGAAAAGTGCTGGCCTTCCTGATACATAGCTTCCATTCTTGAATAAAGGCAGTGGGGATGGAGAATTACTTCTTGAGTTTAAAATGGCTTCAAACAGTGAGAAAGAGTTTTTGGTGAGCAAAGGCAGAGGAAAATTCATCTTGCTACAAAGGCAAAACGATGTTGACAAATAGCTATATTTTTTGAGTATGATAACTTACCCAAAATGTGGTAAAATATGATAGTACTCTTGAGATGATTATGCAGACTGTGAGAGAAACTTTAAAGGGTAATAGAATGCCCTTGGTTCTTTTCCAAGCTCAGAACGACACAATCCTGGAAATGAAAGTGTAAAAGTAAACGAAAATTGGTCTTTTTCACAACTGAGTGAAGATGATCTTTCCATGGGCAGAAACATCCTTAAAATGGACTTTTCAGTGCTCTACATTTAAACATATAAATTTTAAAAATTACTGTTTTGCTGAACTCTATGAAAACAACGTATTTTCCATTAATGGAAAATCCATTTCTTCATAAAAACAGAACTTGCTGTTCTTGGTTCAGATAGCTTCAGAGAAATGTTTTTCGTAGTTTTGTTTTAAATTGTGGGTACCCTATACTTAGCTTAGAAATAAACAGAAGCCACAATAAATTTCTTTCAGAGATCTTAGCCTGCGAATATGATTATGTGTGGCTAAGTTCCAACATTAAGTCTGAAGGGCTAATGAAGTCTTTGTCAATGCAGGTAAGTGGCCTTAAAACTCCATAAATGTGAGGAGTGACAGCAATAATAATTACAACAACTTTTGAATAATAAGCCGTCATTTATTATTATATGCCTGTTGCTTCCTGACTTCCTTCTTTCCTTTATTCCTCTCCTCTCCCAGCTCTTCCTCTTCTTGTTTCCACAAATACTGAGTTTCCACTTTGTTTTAGGAACCACTGGAGGTTCAGGATTCAAAGGCATTGGGTGTCCAGATAGACGAGGATTCTGACTTCGCAGAGTTTACTCTCTAGTGGGGAAAGCCGAACATTCATTAAATATTAACAGTAATGCATTGTGTCAGGATGAGCTGAAAGGTCTGTATCTTTTTTTTTTTTTTTTTTTTTTTTGTGGACAAAGGGGAAATTTGGAGACTAGAAAAGAGTGATTTCAGTGTGCAACTGTTTATTGTTTACTAATTTAAGGAAGGGAGGGGACAAATATGTCTTTAGTCTGAAATGGCCTGAATATTATTTTGCAAGGAATTGGGTCGAATTCATCTTAATAGGAGAAATTAAACTTTAAAAATTATCTACACTAGATATCTTGATCTTTAGAAAGAAATTCACCTTCATTGCAGTCAGTTCTGTCCTGTCACCTGGGTTTAATCCTTCTGGGATGGGAGAACTCCTAGAGAATGGCTCTAGACTTTCACTTTCTCTCTAATCCTATGTATAAGTGTCTCTTGATTTCAGGAGGGTTGTTGAGGGTGACAAATAGTATTGTGCTATTGAATGTCAATTGTTCAGTATTTTTACAAATTAGTCTGTGTGAATCTAGCTATCACTTAAAGAGTTTTAATCAAAACGGCATCCTTTCATGATTTTTTTCAAAGCTGCATTTTAGTTTAAAAAACACAGCAGAGGACTGTTACAAAATTGAAGATGCCCAATCAAACTATTCCCTTAGTTTCTTTAGAAAGAAAGAGGATGAAACCATGACTTGAATGTCTATTTCTTCTTTTTCTTTCTATGTTCATTCAGTCATGGATTTTGTCTCATGAGCTCCCGTCTGAATGTGTTCAATGCACTATCTCTTATTTGCATACCCGGGTCAAATGAGAGGTGGTGATGGTGTGGATGCTGCTCTAGAGTGAAGGCTCTTCAGTGGTCTCACTGTCTTTTGGTTTCGTAAAGTACACAGCAGTGGGATTAGATGAAGCTCAGAGAAAGAAAACAATTAAAAATTTTAATCATGCAGTTATTGGAGCAATAATGTAAAGGAGTGAAACCAGCCCTTGATGGGGCCCATTGGTGGAGAAATCTAATCAAATAGTGCACACCTGTGCTTGGCCTGCTCATTCCCTCTTATGACTAATGGATCACAGGGGAGCTGGAGGGCACCCCCTATAGAAAGTTGCAGAGAAATATGTGCAGCAAAGTAGGCCAGGGCCCTGGCAGGAGATAGCATTGGAGTTAAAGTTCATTCTTTTTATGCTTTTAACCTGCTTCTTACCACCTCAAGTTGGGGTAGGGAAAGCTGATCTCTTAATTCTTTCATTCTATACCTTCCTTTAGAGGAACACAGGCTCTTTTTTTTTTTTTTTTGCCTTTTCTAGAGCCGCTTCCCACAGCATATGGAGGTTCCCAGGCTAGGGATCTATCGGAGCTGTAGCTAC
The DNA here is from genome assembly GCF_054392235.1 of Sus scrofa. Lineage (NCBI taxonomy): Eukaryota > Metazoa > Chordata > Mammalia > Artiodactyla > Suidae > Sus > Sus scrofa. The sequence continues at coordinate 124,567,019 of NC_139396.1, read as the reverse complement.
CTGCCTGAGCCAGAGCCAGAGCCAGAGCCACAGCAATGCGGGATCTGAGCCACATCTGCGACCTACACCACAGCTCACGGCAATGTCGGATCCTTAACCCACTGAGCAAGGCCAGAGATTGAACCCACAACCTCATGGTTCCTAGTTGGATTCGTTAACCATTGCGCCACGATGGGAACTCAAAGAGGAACACAATTCTTTTGAAAATAAATACATTAAAAAACTATTTTACTAATAAAATTAAAATATGAACTTGATATATATTTTTTGCATTAGAACTTCACCTGGCTTTTCTTTCCTATTCTTCCTTAATTCTGTTTCCTGTCCCATGATAATCCAAGATTATAACCTTGAATATATCTCTCAATACTTAAGTATCTCTCTCTTGCATATTTTTTGTCATTATTTTAGAAAATGAGATATTATGCCTATTTCAGTGCATTTTGATTTTATCAATTAAGGAGTCCTATGGGAATTTCTGTAGGGTATTAGCATTTCCCATTTCTTCTTAGGTCAACTTGTGTTTTCAGGAAAAGCATTTTCAAATGTTTTGAATGCGTCATAAGTTTGTGATAGATATATTCTCTTATAATTCTTTTAATTGCATACTCCTTTTCTTGATTCTAATGTTGCTCTATTTTTCCTCTTGTTTTTTCTTACTCAACAGCCTGATGAAAATAATGTATGTATTTTTCCATCCAAAGAACCAGTTTGTGAATTTCTTCACCTTTTTTTGATCCTTCCTCTTTATTTTCTATTTCAATATTTTCAGTTTTTATGTTTATTCTCTTATTGCTTTTTGGTTCATTTTATGGTTCCCTTTTCCCAAGTTTCTTAAGATTAGTGTGCCCTTTGCATTATATTCTTCCATGCTCATTCTTCTTTAATAATAAAGGCATTTAAGGCTATAAAATTTCTATGAAGTAGAGCTTTCCCTTTATCCCATAGATTCTGACTAAATGGTTCTCTCATTGCTTTCTAGAAGATTCTGATTTCCCTTTTATTGTGCTTTTTTTTTTTTTGATGTAAGACTTCCTAGAAGTATGGTTCCAAATTTCTCAGTGGTAATTCTTGTCCCTTACTTCAAGTTTCACTAGTGTATGATCAAAATGATCAAAATGATCAAAATGATCAAAATGATCAAAATTATAGCTTGTAAAACTCTTCATTTTTTAGAATCTGTTATGTTTTGGAATCAAGTAATTTAATTAATCAATGATTAATTTTTCAAAGTGTTCAGTAGATACATGAGAAAAATTGTATTCTCTATTTAAGGTAAATGTTCATGCAGAGACTCAATGGTATGCAGAGAAATGTTTAATAGCCAGCTCTCTGGATATGATTTGCAGCATTTGCAGCATTTGCTGTTTTCCATGGTAGGTATACTCCCACTATGATCTATTTCAAGTTACTAACATGACATCACTGAACATGGAGATACCCAAAACTGGCTTCCAAAAGCTGGTACGAACTAGTTCCTCTACCCTATTGCATAATCAATTAAACCAAGTTTATTGACTGTATTATTAAATTCTTTTATAACCTTAGCTTACTTTTGATCACACGTTCTGAAAGAATTGTATTGAAGTCTCCTATTTCAATTGCATTTTTCAAGTTTTCCTTGAGTATCTAACAGTTTTTGATCTACAGATGTAGCTGCCGTTTTTTAGTATATATAGTTTATAATGATTTAGCTAAATTCTTAATTTGTTTTTTTATCACTTTATAATGATCCTTTCAGTCCTATGTTTTAACCTTAAATTCCCCCTTATCTGATCTCAGTGTTGCTGCTTCTTTTTTCTCTTTTGTTTGCATTTGCCTGCTATCTCCTTGCTGATTCTTTTACTTTACATCTTATTTATTACTTTAACTTAATGTATGTTTGCAAATTGCAAGACATGTATACACGAATCCAACAATCTTTATATTTTAGTAGGAGACTTGTCTATTCACAATGTAATGATGTTATTTCTTCAGTCTTTGCATTTCATTACTCATTTTCTTATTTCCTGTTTCCTTTTTCTTAACCTAGCTAGTTTAAGTTGATATTCATTCTGGTTTTTTTCCTTTTATTAATTTGGAGGTTCTAGTGTATTTTTCCTTTTCCTAATAATTGTTTTCCTTTTCCTAATAATTGTCTTCCTAATAGGTGAATAAACCCAACCATTTCCCTAACTTGGGGTGTACTCATTGTCTGATATTCTGTTTCCAGTTCTCCCTGCTTTACAGGATGAGATCATTAAAATATTATCACTTCCCTCACCTTTCTTTCCCCTCTTGCTGCCATTAAACTCTTGGAATGCTTTTTCATTCTCCCACCCCCCTACTCCAAATTCCTAGATTTTACTATTACAATTTAGTATCTATTGGCGTTTTCCATATAGCGTCTCCCGTCTATTTCAAGAGACTTCAGCTCTTAGTTAAGCAATGTCATGTCGTTTATCCTCATCTTTTTTTTTTTTCTGTATGGCCACACCCACAGCATATGAAAGTTCCTGGGTCAGGGATTGAATCTGAGCTGCAGCTGAGACCTGTGCCACAGCTGTGGCAATGCTGGATCCTTTAACCCACTTCACTTGGCGGAGGATGGACATCACACCTCCACAGCGAACCAAGCCACTGCAACTAGATTTTTAACTCACCGTGCCACAGTGGGAACGTCTCATCTTTTATGTCTATATCTTCAGCTCTATCTATATCTTCATCCATACTTATGTATAAATACATCACATTTATTCACTGCTCTTTTATCTGTCTCTTTTTCCATCTTTCGTTTAGTTGTTGGTTTCCCTTATTACTTGATTAATGTTCCTAAGTATTTTCCCTAATGGACTTTATAGGTGATTTACTCTCTGAGGTCTTACATATCCTGAAAGGGCAATCATAGCTTGACTGAGAGTTGCAGTCTTTGCTCTTGGCTGTAGATTCGACCCTACTGCTTAACTTCCAATATTGTTAAGTACTAGTCTGATTTTTTTTTTTTTCTTCCTGTGTAGGTAATTGTTGTTTTGCTTGGAGGCTTCTAAGATTTTTCTCTTTATCCTTAAGAGATCAAAATTTTATCATTGCATGCCTAAGTATCTTTTTGTCTTATATCTGTCCTTGAAGTCACCGAGCCCTTTTAATGTACAAACACAAGTCTTGCATTATCTCAGAAAAATTTTCTCCTTTTATTCTTCTAAATGTTACCTCCTCTCATTTATCTCCCCTTATTCTTCTAAAGTGTATGTTATTCCTCTATTAGGTCTCCTGGATATGGACTCTAAGTATCTAAACTTTTTCATCATGATTTCCATTTTAATTTTATTTTTTTCCTCAGGGCTTTGAGATATTTTTTGCAGGCCATTTTCCAGGCTGTTAATTCAGGTTTCAAAAACAATTGCCCACAAAAAAGTAAAATGCTACTTTTGCTTTATAAAATTTCTCCCTTAAGGTTATGCAGATTTCTAAAAGCACAGATGTGTTTGAAAGCCACAGAAACCAGGTGCTGGAGTTCTTGTTCATCCCTTACTACTTTGTGACCTTGGACAAGTCACTCACTCTCTTAAAGCTCAGTTTTTTCATCCAGGGGAAGGGGCTGATATCAGCCCCTTAACTGAACTATAATAATAGTTACATGATGGTAAATAAACATATTTTTGGCAAGGTACTGAGTACCTAAAGAATATTCCATAAATATTTAGTGTAGTCTTTGATTAAACATCCATATTAACTAACATAAAAGTGAAGTATATGTAGAGGAAATTATAAGGCTTTTTTCAACATTAATTATGGGTTCTTAGGTATTTTTTGTGGCTTTTGATTAAAAAGCTTTTAAACTTGACTACTAAAATTACAATGCCTTATATTTGTATAGTACTCAAAAGTTTATCTATAGTCCTGTGATTGAAAACAGGTGTATTGTTATATTGCTGCTGCTGAGTTAAAAGATGTTTCAAAGATTACCTGGCTAATAGGTGATACAGACTATACTCTGATGTGAAAGTATTTCTCCTATTGAGAGTCGCTGCCACAAATATCAATAACTGAATTTTTAAAGATGTAATTATCAAATAATTTCTGGTTGGATTTTATTCATTCACGTGTTCAACAAATAGAAATAAAACTGTATACAGAAGCATCTTACTATGTGCCATACATTCTTCTGAGTGTCAATGAGAAAATTGTGAGCAAAACAGATGTAGGTTCTGCTCTCAGGAAACTGATAGTCTAATGTGAGAGACACACATTAATCAGAGAATCATATACATGCATATAAACTTACTACTGAGAAGAAGTACATATGACAAGGAGATTATACACTGTTAGGAAGGTTAGGAAAGACTCCCTGAGGAAATGATGATAAGGTGAGGTCAGAAGGAAGAGTTCTGTTAACCAGGTAGTGGAGGGCTAGGAGGGGAGAGGAGCCTTCATGACAAAGGGAATAGCACACATGAAGGCACTGTATAGGGAGAAGGCCCTTCAGACTGAGAGGCTGAAATTGGGCCCATGTCACCGGGACCAAAGAGAAGGGGAATGTGTGCAGGAGGCTATCGAGGGAAGTAGGAACCAGATGATACAGAATTTTGAGAGGTATGTTAACTATTTTGGTCTTTACCTTAGAGTAGCAGGAAGCCAGTGCGAGTTTGAAGAGGAATGTGTGTGTGATTGGCAAACATCTCTCTGGCTGTGGTGGAGGGAAAGGCTTAGAAGACAGCCAGAGTGGCCACAGGTAAAGAAGCCACCTGACTGGTGTGAAGAAGTCTAGATGAGGGGCAGTGGTGACTTGGAGTAGGAGGTGGCAATGAAGACAGAGAAAAAAAGGGCTGATTTGTGAGGTAATTAGGAGGTAAAAGCAATAGGACCTGGTGATGACTTAGATATAGAGGCTGAAGTTAAAGTGGCTTGTAAGGACGAGCCCTAAATTTCTAGCTTGACTAGCTGGGTGGCTGGTAGATACTCGTATTGTTTGAGGAATTCTTAGAGAAGGCCAGATTTAGGGAATTAAGATTATGAATTTGGTTGAATATATTCAATCCGAAGTGTCTTTCCAATACCATATGGACATGCAAAGTAGTAGTTAGCTATGAATGTCAGATGCTCAAGGAATATTCTGAACTGGAGATAAAATTTCATGTTGAGTCATTTATTGTAAATGGTTACTGATGTTGTGGGTATAGTTGGAGGAGTGATGAATAAGATCTGCTCTCCTATACTTTCTCAGGTCTTTATTTCTGGACTCTTTTTTTTTTTTTTTTTTTTTTTTTTTTTTTTTTTTTTGGCTTTTTAGGGCCGCACCCATGGCATATAGAAGTTGCCGGGCTAGAGATTGAATCCGAGGTACAGCTGCTGGCCTATGCCACAGCCACAGCAATGCAGGATCCTTAACCCCCTGAGCAAGGCATCCTCAAGGATACTAGTCAGGTTTGTTAACCACTGAGCCACAAAGGGAACTCCTTTTTTTTTTTTTTTTTTTAGGGCCGCACCCATGGCATAGGGTGGTTTCCAGCCTAGGGGTCTAATCGGAGCTGCAGCTGCCAATCTACACCAAAGCCACAGCAAGCAGATTCTAGCCACATCTGTAACCTACATTGTAGCTCATGGCAACGCCGGATCCTTTACCCACTGATCGAGGCCAGGGATCAAACCCGAGTCCTCATGAATACTAGTTGGGTTTGTTACTGCTGAGCCACAGTGGGAACTCATATTTTTGGAATGCTTTTGACCTTTATTTAGGAGATTTAGGAGCAGGGGCCTGCATGATATCCTAAATCACCAAAATTGGCAGACACTGTAGAGAATATCTAGGAGCCAGTCTACACTGACACTTGCACTGTAAAGATTTAATGTAAGGAAAGCAGTTGGACCAGATAGCCCAGCTCTACCAAGGAGAGGATGCATACTCAGCCAGTACTGTGAAAAAGGTGGGAATGGGAGAAAACTTAAATTGTAGAAAGAGGGGAAAATTGTTCTGAGAGGGAGTTTGAATCCACTATTTGAAGGAGGCTTTTTTTTTTTTTTTTTATGACTGCACCATGGCATATGGAAGTTCCCAGACCAGGGATTGAATCTGAGCCACAGCTGTGACCTAAGCCTTTTGGAAGCAACGCTGTATCCTTTAACCCACTGTTCCAGACTGGGGATCAAACTGGTACCTCTGCAGTGACCCAAGCCACTGTAGTCAGATTCTTAACCCACATTTCACAGCAGGAACTCCTGAAGGAGGCTTTTTAAAACTTGAGACTGGAGTTTGTGTTGTGGCTCAGCAGGTTAAGAATCCTACATAGTGTCTGTGAGGATGTGAGTTCAATCCCTGGCCTCACTCAATGGGTTAAGGATCCAGTGTTGCTGCAAGCTGTGGTGTAGGTTGCAGATCCTGCCTTGCTGTGACTGCAGTGTAGGCTGGCGGCTCCAGCTCTGATTCGACCCCTAGCCCAGGAACTTCCACATGCTACAGGTGCAGCTCTAAAAAAAAAAAAGAAAGAAAAAGAAACTTGAGACTACATAACCTTGAATTATATTTATTTGTTTTTCATGATTGGTGGGAATGAGAGCCCCACATCTGATCAGGTATGGGACAGAAAGAACTTTGTTTTGTTATTGTTGCGCATCTTAATTGCATTATTGTATTGTGCAAATAAATGCCCTGCCGCACCGTCATTTAAATCACCTCATGAGCTTTTTAGAGACCTTACTAAGAATTCATAGAGCTAGTTGGTGGCAGAGCTGGAGGAAGCCCAAGCTCCTGCTATTGTGTCCTCTCAAGAATTAAGATTAGAGGAATTCCCATCATAGCACAGTGGTTAATGAATCTGATTAGGAACCATGAGGTTGCGGGTTCAGTCCTTGGCCTGGCTCAGTGGGTTAGGGATCCGGCGTTGCCGTGAACTGTGGTGTAGGTCGCAGACGCAGCTTGGATCCTGCGTTGCTGTGGCTCTGGTGTAGGCTGGTGGCTGCAGCTCTGATTAGACCCCTAGCCTGGGAACCTCCATATGCCACGGGAGTGGCCCTAGAAAAGGCAAAAAAAAGACAAAACAAAACAAACAAACAAAAAGAATTATGATTAGATAACATTTGTATTCCTTTAAAATTTATTCTCCTGGGCATTTTATGTACATTTCATATATTAATTCAGTCATATGAGTACTTGTTTTGATATATAAACAGTTTTAATTTTTGTGTACTTTTGTATGCATATAGCTAGTAGTTGAGCTTTTATGTATATATATATGTATAAATGCAGAAACATTGACATTATATAAGAGCATATAAGATATTATGTAATTTATATGTTAAAAATTATATAGTGTATATATTACACAATTTGTTATAAATTATATAGTGTATATATTACATAATTCATGTGGTAAATTATATAATGTATATATTACATGTATAATCTCTCTTTATATTTTAGGAATTTGGTTCCCATGGGTTCAGAAATGGCAGCTGGCTTAGTCAATAGTTCCTAGCATCTAATAGTAGCAAAAGCCATAACGGTGAGATAATCTCAGCTATATTTAGACAGCAATGATTATAAACACTCAAGAGAGCATAAACCTTACTGTAGAGCATAGCTATCCCTACTCCTCACCTTGTGCAAAGGGACAGACAAGGAAATGAACAGTTTGAGGAGTCCGGGTCTTGTGAATGTAAATCCTTGAATTACTCGTAACCTTTATTCTTCAAGCTTGTGTCCTGCTCTCCCAGTCAGCATGCATCTGGGGTATCCACTGCATGACCTTTCAGCAGATGCTCGGCGTTTGTTCAGAGAATAAAGAAGCCAACCCTGCCTCAGCCAACTATCTGCACCCCGTCTCTGATGTCCCCTGACTGACTATGGAATCTTGCAGAAACAGAAGCCCGGTGTTGCCATTGTTATTAGAGATCACACAGCCAGTGACTCAGGACGTTTTTATGCACGTTTTATGGTCCATACTGCCTCTCATGGGACAGTGATAAAACAAAAGCCAAAACAAGGCACTGGGTTCAGACAGTCCTGGATTCAAATGTTTCTACTTTCAAGTTGCTTGGAAAAGCTAATTAGCATACTCGAACTTCAGCTTGCTTGTCTGGAAATTGGAGATAATACTTTTTCATGGAGTTATTGTGAGGAATAAATGAGATGCAGAGGCCACATGCCCCTGATCCCATATCTGAAGTATAGTTAGGACCCAATAACTAGCATTACATTGATGATGGTGTTTATGTCATTTCTGCTATTATTTCTAATACTTACAGAGTAAAATTCCTCTGAAACTGCCATAAGAGTTCTAATATCCAGCACAAATGAACATCTCCTCAGAAGAGAAAATCATGGACTTGGAGAAGAGACTTGTGGTTGCCTGATGGGAGGGGGAGGGAGTGGGAGGGATCGGGAGCTTGGGCTTATCAGACACAACTTAGAATAGATTTACAAGGAGATCCCGCTGAATAGCATTGAGAACTATGTCTAGATACTCATGTTGCAACAGAAGAAATGGTGGGGGAAAAACTGTAATTGTAATGTATACATGTAAGGATAACCTGACCCCCTTGCTGTACAGTGGGAAAAACAAATAAAAAAAAAAAAGAGTTCTAAATTCTTAAAGAGAGCAGCATTTGACATACAGCTCTTTGCAAATGACTTTTGATGCTGATAGTAAGTATGAACCACGTAAGTTTTACAGGAAGCGCTTCAGGTTCATTTTGGGTTGAATATGCCACCCTTTGGGAACAACATGAATTTCCTCAGCTAGATAAAGCACTAACCTTTTAATATTCATGCTAAGGGAAATGGTGATAAATAGCATGATTTGAATCAGATAATCCTCTGGGAGACTGAGAGAGCTAATATTGTTGCTAACAAGTTGGTAAAATAATGAGTATGCTGAGAAATTATATTTAGGGCTCCAATCATCATCCAGAGCTAAAGTGTCCAGAATCTTCTGAAAGAGGTATTGCATACTGAAGATGCTTCTTCCTGCAACTCAGGTGAGGCATGGTGGCAGACACCACTGAGTTGGATATCTGTCCAGGTCCTCTTTTCTGAGAACTGTGCACCCTACTCTGACGCAAGAACCAAATACCTCAGTGAGGCTGTGTGGATCAAGAACGCTATGGAAGGTACAAAGGAGGAGACTGCCTGGCTCAGAGCTGGTCCCCTGGCCACACTGGCTGAAGGCAGTCCCCTGGTGCTTAATGAGGAGGCCATGGAGAGGTGTGAGGAGGAACCAGAGACTGATGTCAAAACTCAAAGGGCCTTTCTAGTCCACTGTGTCCTGGCTGGCATTGTAGCAAGCATACTTGTCTTTATAAACATCATCATCTTCTCCAAATCCTCATAAAGGTGAAAACAAAACAAAACCTTATGGAACTAAAGGAAATATACTTAATACTTCCAGTGAAGGTGCTGATGCCCAATATAGGAAAATCTCCACCCTTTCATAACCTCTGATGAGGCTTCCTTCTGTCCTGTGTGGGAGATGGTGCTCTTTTAAAGCAGAACCCAGTCCTGGCTTGGTCTTAGAACCCTAAGGAGATTATACTTCCCCTGATATTTCTGAAGCCTGTTTTGAGTTTAATTTAATTGCATTTAATTGGGCTTCAGAGTAGCTCCCGAGTTCTGGGACCTTCCTGGAGCCCACTTTGGCTTGTGCCCCCAGGAATTTCCTTAAACTGAGTGCCTTGTGGTTTCAGCCCAGAAGCTCCCTGCGTTAACAGAGCCCATTAGAGCTATGTCTTTTCCTCCTAGTGATGATGAAAGGCCAGACTGCTGAGAGGGGCTTTCCTCCTTGTTTTCACAGCCACCTTTTATCTCATATTTTTTCTCAATCCTATCAGACCCAATACTTAAGTACAACAAACATTTGGTAACTTTCTCTTTACTATCTTGAAGTAAAATTCCTATTCACACAATTAAAATGTTAATATAGCATCCTTGTGATAATATAAAGGAGGAATGAAAAGAAAGTAATTTCTACTAAAGTGATATATGTATTTCCATATGTAAATTTTCAAATATAAGCACAGTAGAAGACTTAATGAAGGCATTTGATTCTTATATTTATATATGAAACCTCTGTAAATGCAGAGACTACAGGTTTGGGCTCACACAGTCTAGGATCCAAAAGCTGTCATTAATGTTGCTCTAGCGGTGGGACTGTCCAGAATGGTGAATAATTCTGGAAGTTTCAAACAGTGAAACTCTGGTTTACATGGTGGTTGAGTTTCTGCAAAAGTAGAACCTTGCAAAATATATTTTGTATTTACATGTAACACAAACTGTGTTCTAGGCTCTCATAAGTATGCACAGATTTTGCTCCACCTGGCTCTCTGGAGTGGTAGGTAAGAAGCATGTGGAATGGAGGATAATTGTTGGTTAAGTGAGGCCCTCCCAGGTATGGTGGGACATCTGGCATTCCTGCCTAGCCCCATTATTGTGACCACAAAAAATGTTGACTGGGAGTTCCCGTCATGGCGCAGTGGTTAACGAATCCGACTAGGAACCATGAGGTTGTGGGTTTGGTCCCTGCCCCTGCTCAGTGGGTTAACGATCCGGCGTTGCCGTGAGCTGTGGTGTAGGTTGCAGACATGGCTCGGATCCCGCGTTGCTGTGGCTCTGGCGTAGGCCAGTGGCTACAGCTCCGATTCGACCCCTAGCCTGGGAACCTCCATATGCCGCGGGAGTGGCCCAAAGAAATAGCAAAAAAACAAAACAAAAAAAAAATGTTGACTGGACAAATTCATCTCTTCATGGATTTCATACATTGAAGTTGAAATCTGTCCTATTGAACCCATAACCTACACTACTGTTCTTAGTGAAGTAAGCAGTATGCTTGTACCTCTGTAAAAAGTGATGGAGTTTGTATTCTTCCTTTTTTTTTTTTAAGGTCTCCCCTAAATGGGAGCTTTCTTTTTTTTTTTTCTTTTTTTCTTTTGCTTTTTAGGGTCGCACCTGAGGCATATAGAAGTTCCCAGGCTAGGAGTCAAATCAGAGCTGCACTGCTGGCCTGTACCACAGCCACAGCAATGAGGAATCTGAGACACCTCTGCAACCAAACCATAGCTCATAGCAATTCTGGATCCTTAATCCACTGAGTCAAGCCAGGGTTCGAACCCACATCCTCTTGGATACTAGTCGGGTTTGTAACCTGCTAAACTATAACGAGAACTCTGGGCTGCTGGTTCTGCCCCAGTCCCCAGGACATTTTCCTCAATTCTAGCCCATTATAAAATGCATTTCCACCCTTACCCCAGCCCAGTGTCTGCTCCCTGATCGCCCCGGCTGGGCGCCAGTTCACACAGGCCGAGATGGCCAAGACTTGTGTTCCGGGCCACGCCTTAAGGACTGGGCCCTTCTGATCTTTGCTCTGTCCATTCCAGGAGAAGCTTTCTGACTAATAATGTGAAGTTCTTTTTCTCCAGTCATGGGTATTTCTCTAGAAAGACCCTATTCACCATCCATAAATTGAGCCCAATGGCATTAGCAGACAAGTGGAATTAAAAGTAGGTCAGGTCCAGTATGGTCCAGCTGCCATTTCTGGCAGTGGAGGAATGACAGGCACTTTAATTTAAAGGGAATGGAGAGCCTGTTAGCAGGGTTTCCTGCTGCTTTGACCTTCCAGCATCCTCTTTTGGAAATAACTTTGATGGTCTGGGCCTCCCTCTGGTTAAGTGCAGTCCAGTCCTTAGTCCAGCTGCCAGGTCCTTTCTGATCTGGCTCTTCTCTTGTCAGTCTCCTATTTTGTGACTCCTTTCCTTCCCATTTAATGCCCTGACAACACCAAACATCTTTATCCAAGCTGGCCTTCTTCTTAGGAGGCCTGCCCTCCCCACATCCTGATTCATTCCTGAAAATTGCAGCTCAGATGGTGCCTCCTTCTGACAGCCTTGCTTTACCACCTGCATCACTGGAGTTAATGTGCTATGTTCTTCTGTGTTTCTGTGCAGGGTCTGCAGATCTCCTTGCTTCCATCATTATACTACACTGCCTTATAATTTATAATTTAATCGCTTTTCTCCCCATTACTCTGGGAGTTCCTGGTGAACCTAACTCGTATCTTTAAAACAAGCAAACAAACAAAACCCCCCCCAAAAACCCCCAAAGCTTTATCTCTAGAAGAATTTTAGATTTACAGGTAAATTGTAAAGATAGTACAGAGAATTCCCGTGTACCTCTGCTGTTTCCTGTCTTATTAACATCTTACATGGATGAAATACATTTGTGACAATGAATGAACCAATATGGTATCTTATTATTATTAACTAGATCCATACTTTATTTGGATTTCTTTAGTTTTCACCTAACGTCCTTTATTGTTGTTCTAGCATCCACCACATTATATTTAGTTTTCATGTCTCCTTAGGCTCCCCTTGGCCATAAAGTTTTTCAGACCTTTCTTGTTTTCAATAAGCTTGAAAGCCTTGAGGTGTTTCGTTGAATGTCTCTTGACTGTGATGTATCTGATGTTTTTTGTCTCCTGAGTTGGATGGTGTTAGGGTACATGGAGTTAACCTGATGTGTCATTGTTGATGGTGACCTTGATCACGTGGTTGAGCGAGTGTTTGTCAAGTTTCTTCACTTAAAGTAGCCAGTTCCCCACCCCTTTCCATACTGGGCTCTTTGGAAAAGGGTCACTGTATGTGGCTCACACATAGGACTGGTGAGTTATGTGTAAGTATCTTAGATAAATTATTTGGAATTCTTCCGCATGGCAGATTTGTCTTTTCTCCTGTTTACCCATATGTTTTTACATCATTGAATTCTGAGTGACTAGCACAGGGCTGGGGGAAGTGTAGGCACTTACTGTGTTTTATTGGTTCTTATTTTCTGAACATCCACTGTAAATCTCTCTCAATATGGACATAACCGTCCTAATAACAGCCTCAAGAAGAACGCTAAAATAGGAAATCCTATTTTAGAAGCACTGTTCTATGTATTTTAGCTCACTTAGTCCTCACAATAATCCTATCAGGATGACACTATTATTATCACCAAAGAGGATTTTTTTGGTCTTTTTTTTTTAGAGCTGCACCCTTGGCACATAGAGGTTCCCAGGCTAGGGGCTGAATTGGAGCTACAGCTGCTGGCCTACACCACAGCCACAGCAATGTGGATCCGAGCCGCATCTGCGACCTGCACCACAGTTTATGGCAACGCCCACTCCTTAACCCACTGAGCAAGGCTAGGGATCGAACCCAGCTCCTCATGAATACTACTCGGGTTCGTTAACCACTGAGCCACAACAGGAACTCCGACCAAAGAGGATTTTTTTTTTTTTAAACTTGTCTGAGGTCACACAGCTCATAGGTGGTAGAGACAAAATTCAAACCCAATATCTGATTCCAGAGTCCACGCTCTAAATCTATAGAGGCTGGAGTGCTCTTTGGTCTCTATTCCATTACCTTGGCCTTGCTCTATTGAGCTTATTCCCTAAAAGAACAGTGTCTGTGAGTTCCCACTGCAGCACAATGGGTCAAGAATCCACTCACAGTGGTTCTTGTTGCTGCAAATGTGCATATTCAACCCTCACCCGAGCCCAGTGGATGCAGGTCACAGCTTTGGCTCAGATTCAGTTCCTGATCTGGGAACTTCCATATGCCATAGGTTTGGCCATAAAAACAACAACAACAGCAACAATACAAAACAGGGTCTGATATACATATAGTCCCAGCTGGAGGTCCTCTTGTGGAGTCTTCTTATTTACCCCCAAATTCTCCTTTAAACCCGTGGGGGTTCCAAAGCACACTGGAGCAGAAATTCTTAATAAATCATAAGAGGCCTCCCTTCTGGAGCTTTCTTCAGAATACCAATGTTGTTCCCCAACTATGGAGGCCAGACGCCAATGTCATGCCCTGGAAATGGGCAGATGGTACTCATCTGTCAGGGATAGGAGCTGCTGCTGAGATTCATGATCTTAATATTTTCACACCATATAACACATGGCTCATCAGGGTTTTAGGAAAGGTGTAATAAAAACACTTAGCAATTGGAATTTCCAGGATAGTTTATCTTAAGAATAGGCCAGGATATTTAACATTGGAACTGGATTAGAAAATTAAGATATATGGTCAGTATACTAATTAGGTATGAGTTGAAATCGTAGCTGTGTTATATCATCTGTTGTTGCTTTTTTATTTTTTTATTTTTTATTTTTTTTACAATGCATGAAATTTGACCATTATAGGGTAATTTCTTTGGGTCTTAAGTATTCTGCTGAAAGTTTAAACAAAATGGATGGATTCATGCTTTTATAGTCTGTCCCATATCCAGATTCCAGAGTGAAATCAGCCATTATAAATGAGGAAAGGAGAAATTAAAGATAGAGAGGAAGCTGACATTTTTTTTTTTTATAGCAACCAGCTGCTATTCTTTAGTAGCAAGAGATCATGGAATCTTGTACAATTTATCTTGGTACAGCTTGTTTATATACTGTGTAATAATTTCCCAAAATAGAATCTACTCTAAGCCCAGCGTTTAAGAGAGATTTTAGCAATTTATTTTTAACTCTATTTAAAAACACAACAAACATCTCCCAAAGCATGATCTTATATTTTGATTTACAGCCATAAGGAATCTAAGAATAAACCCCATTAGTCACGGAGTTCCTTTAAACCAAGATATTTGAAGATTTTAAACTATGCATTGAGCCTTTTAGATGCCCTATGGGACAAGCCAATCTATTTGTCATCAAATAAATGTGCTAAGCTCCCACATGAGCAGGAAGCTAGAATCTACTCAGGTGAAAAAGAAATTCTTTCTGTAAAATTGTTTCACACATTCATTAGAGATGATTTAGTGGGAAGGCCAAGTTCAGGAGGCTACAGGTAGTGTTTGTACATAACCAATAACCCTGTTACAACACTTGGCAGCCGACATTGCTAAATGATAAGAGAGGGAGGGATTTTTCCCTCATTTCCTCACCATTTCACATTGAGGTTCATAATTGTTTTCTTATCTGCATGCTTTCAGGATGAATTTAGGCCATACTGAAAGGGATTTCACTCAGCTTTTCTATTTGTTTTTTTTTGTTTGTTTTTGTTTTTGTTTTTTTTCATTGATTGATTGGTTTTTTTGCTGTTGAGTTGTATAAGTTGCTTATATATTCTAGAGATTAAGCCCTTGTCAGTTGCATCATTTGAAACTATTTTCCCCCATTCTGTAAGTTGTCTTTTTGTTTTCTTTTGGGTTTCCTTTGCTGTGCAAAAGCTTTTCAGCTTGATGAGGTCCCATGGGTTTATTTTTGCTCTAATTTCTATTGCTTTGGGAGACTGACCTGAGAAAATATTCATGATGTTGATGTCAGAGAGTGTTTTGCCTATGTTTTCTTCCAGGAGTTTGATGGTGTCCTGTCGTATATTTAAGTCTTTCAGCCGTTTGGAGTTTATTTTTGTGCATGGTGTGAGGGTGTGTTCTAGTTTCATTGCTTTGCATGCAGCTGTCCAGGTTTCCCAGCAATGCTTGCTGAATAGACTTTCCTTTTCCCATTTGATGTTCTTGCCTCCCTTGTCAAAGATTAATTGACCATAGGTGTCAGGGTTTATTTCCGGATTCTCTATTCTGTTCCATTGGTCTGTCTGTCTGTTTTGATACCAGTACCACACTGTTTTGATGACTGTGGCTTTGTAGTATTTCTTGAAGTCTGGGAGGGTTATGCCTCCTGCTTGGTTTTTGTTTCTCAGG
The DNA here is from genome assembly GCF_054392235.1 of Sus scrofa. Classification (NCBI taxonomy): domain Eukaryota; kingdom Metazoa; phylum Chordata; class Mammalia; order Artiodactyla; family Suidae; genus Sus; species Sus scrofa. The sequence continues at coordinate 124,551,376 of NC_139396.1, read as the reverse complement.
ATTGCTTTGGCGATTCTGGGTCTTTTGTTGTTCCATATAAATGTTTGGATTGTTTGTTCTAGTTCTGTGAAAAATGTCCTGGGTCATTTGATAGGGATTGCATTGAATCTGTAGATTGCTTTGGGTAGTATGGCCATTTTCACAATATTGATTTTCCCAATCCAGGAACATGGAATATCTTTCCATTTCTTTACATCTTCGTTGATTTCTTTGATTAAAGTTTTATAGTTCTTGGCATATAGGTCCTTTACCTCTTTGGTCAGGTGTATTCCGAGGTATTTGATTTTGTGAGGTACAATTTTAAAAGGTATCGTATTTTTGTATTCCTTTTCTAATGTTTCATTGCTGGTATACAGTAATGCAACTGACTTCTGAATATTAATCTTATATCCTGCCACTTTGCTGAATTTATTAATCAGTTCAAGGAGTTTTGGGGTTGAGTCCTTAGGGTTTTCTATGTATAGTATCATGTCCTCTGCATACAGTGACAGTTTTATCTCTTCTCTTCCTATATGGATGCCTTTTATTTCTTTTGTTTGTCTAATTGCTGTGGCTAAGACTTCCAAAACTATGTTGAAGAGCAGTGGTGAGAGTGGGCATCCCTGTCTTGTTCCAGATTTGAGTGAGAAGGCTTTCAGTTTTTCCCCATTGAGTATTATATTTGCTGTGGGTTTATCATAAATGGCTTTGATTATATTCAGGAATGTTCCCTCTATACCCACTTTGGCGAGGGTCTTGATCATGAATGGATGTTGGACTTTGTCAGATGCTTTTTCTGCGTCTATTGAGGTGATCATATGATTTTGACTTTTTTTTTTGTTAATGTGGTGTATGATGCTGATTGGTTTGCGTATGTTGAACCATCCTTGTGAACCTGGGATGAACCCAACCTGGTCATATAATTTTTTTGGTATGTTGTTGGATTCAGTTGGCTAAGATTTTGTTGAGAATTTTTGCATCTATATTCATCAATGATATTGGGCGATAGTTTTCTTTTTAGGTGGTATCTCTGTCTGGTTTTGGAATGAGGGTGATGGTGGCCTCATAGAATGTCTTTGGGAGTATTCCTTCTTCTTCAACCTTTTGAAAGAGTTTAAGGAGGATGGGCACCAATTCCTCTTTATATGTTTGATAAAATTCACCTGTGAAGCCATCTGGTCCTGGACTTTTATTTGTAGGGAGTGATTTTATGACCTCTTCAATTTCATTTCTAGTGATCGGTCTGTTCAGTTGGTCTGTTTCTGCTTGATTCAGTTTTGGCAGGCTGTAAGATTCTAGAAAATTGTCCATTTCTTCCAGATTGTCAAACTTGTTGCCATACAGTTGTTCATAGTATTCTCTTATGGTTTTTTGTATTTCTGCTGTATCCGTTGTGATTTCTCCTTTTTCATTTATAATTTTGGTTATTTGGGTTCTTTCTCTCCTCTTTTTAGTGAGTCTGGCCAGGGGTTTGTCAGTTTTGTTCACCTTTTCAAAGAACCAGCTCTTGGTTTTATTAATTTTCTCTATTGTTTTTTGAGTCTCTATTTTATTGATTTCTTCTTTGATCTTTATAATTTCCTTCCTTCTGCTGACTTTAGGACTTTTTTGTTCTTCTTTTTCTAATTCGTTTAGGTGGAGGGTTAAGTTGTCAATTTGGGATCTTTCTTCTTTTTTGAGAAAGGCCTGTATTGCTATAAATTTCCCTCTGAGCACTGCTTTCGCAGCATCCCATAGGTTTTGAGAGGTTGTGTCTTCATTATCATTTGTTTCAAGGTAGTTTTTAATTTCCTTTTTGATTTCCTCATTGACCCATTGGTTTTTTAGTAGCATGTTGTTGAGTCTCCATGTAGTAGGTTTTTTGTCATTTCTTTTCCCATGGTTGATTTCTAATTTCATGGCATTGTGGTCAGAGAAGATACTTGAGATAATTTCTATGCTCCTAAATTTATTGAGATTCGCTTTGTGTCCCAGTATGTGGTCGATTCTTGAGAATGTTCCATGAGCATTTGAGAAGAATGTGTATTCTGATTTTTTTTGGATGTAGTGTCCTGAAGATATCAATGAAGTCTAACTTTTCTATTGTTTCCTTTAGGATCTCTGTTGCTTTATTGGTTTTCTGTCTAGAGGATCTGTCCATTGATGTGAGGGGGGTATTTAGGTCTCCTCTATTTGTTTTAATGGCAGACACTACTCTGAGTACTTAAGGTGCATTAATTCATTCCAGCCTTGTAACATTCCTATGAGATAGATACTATTGTTTTTCCCTTTTTACAGATGAAGGAACTGAAGCCCAGAGAGGTTAAACAATGGGCCCAAGGTTGCACAGTTAATCAATGATAGAGCTGGAATTTGAACCCAGGCAATCTAATCTCAGAGTCTTTGCCCTTAACCAAGATACTGTGCTGCCTTAGTGAATTTATTGGTATAAAATCATAAACAATTAGGGCTTCTTTACATCATCTGCATGGATGGATTCATGTACTTCCACTCCATTTTGTGTGCTGGCAAAACAAATTTGGTCAAAACTCCAGCGACTCTATTTATTCAAGTTCTGTGTCAAAACCACTTCTTAGCGAAATCTGTGATGTTTATCTTGTTGGGAAAAAAGTGGGCTGAATCTGAATATCAAGACATTTGTCAGAGGACTCCCGTATCCTAAAAGTAGTCAGAAATATGGATAAACCCAAAGAACAAGAATGTTTGTCACAGTGTAATTTATGAGGGCAAAAAAGAGGAGCAGTTGAATGTCCCTCTGCCCCTAGTTGGGAAATTGATTTAATTACATTTGACCCTTGAACGACACAGGCTTGAACTGTGTGGGTCCACTTCTCTGTGGATTTTTTCCAATAGTAAATATTGCAGTCCTACAGGATTCTTGGTTGTTGAATCCAAGGATGCAGAGATTTGGATATGGAGGAATTGTATATCAGGAGGTTTGGCTATAAATTGTCCATGAATTTTTGGCTGTGTGGAGGGTGGGCGCCCTAGCCTCTGGATTGTTCAGGTCAGCTGTACTTTAATTAGAAAACATGTATATAATATTTACCTTTTGGGCTAAGTACTGTTGTTGATAATATTAACTTATTTAAACCTTAAGAAAATACTGAGAGGTGGATATTCTTTTCTCCAATTGACAGCTATAGTATCTGAAGCGCAGGGATTTTAGGGAGTTTGCTCAATGCAATGGAATCAGGAATTTAACCTGGCAAGCTGTCTCTAGAGTACCAGCTTTAACCACTTTGTACCTGATTGCCTGGAAGCCACGATAATTGTGTGTTTTGAAGCATTTGTTTTCTGTTTTCTCTTTTTCATTTTCTGTCTTCTTTTTTCTTGCCTTCCTGAAGGCTACTTAAGTTCAGTTTTGAGTTATCTATAGCATTTTTGAGTGTTTCTTTTTATATCATTTTATAGTGATTGTTCTAGGTATTATGTTATATATATGTCTGTGGGTATTTATGTGTGTATGTATGTATATATATATATATAACATACGTGTGTGTGTGTATATATATGTAAATATATGTGTATATATATACCTTATCACAGTCTACAGGTGTCAGCATTTACCAATTTGGCTTAAGTGTAGAAATCTTACCCCTCATTACAAATCCTTTGCTCTCTCCCACTATAATTGTCTTAAATATTCCCTCCATGTATATATCCAGAACCATGAGAGGCATTGTTATAATTTTTGCTTCAACCATCAAACACAATTTAGAAAACTTAGGAGGTGAGGGAAATATTACTGCATTTACCCTTTCTTTTGATTCTTCTATGTTCTTTCTTCCATCCTGATTTGCCAAAATGCCTTCTTTTATCATTTTTCTTTCTGTTTAGAGAATTTCCCTTAGTCATTCTTTTATAATTGGTCTGTGGCAAAGAATTCTAGTTATCCTTCATCTGATAATATCTTGATTTCCCCTTCATTTGTGAAGGTTATATTTGGTAATTATAGAATTACAGATTGATGGTTCTTGTCTTCCAGTGCTTGAAAACTTTTGTGCCACTTTCTTCCAGCCTTCAGGATTCCAATGAGAAGTCTTACTCAGTTGATTTTTTTTTTTTACAGATATGCATAATTTTTCTCAGGCTGCTTTCAAGATTTTTTTTTCTTTGTCTTCAGTTTTCTGAAGTTAAGTCATGATATGTCTTGACATGGATTTCTTTGGGTTTATCCTATTTGAGATTCTTTCAGCATGTTGAATCTGTTGATTTATGTCTTGCCAAATTTGGGAAACTTTTAGCTGTGGCTTTTTAAAATACCTTTTCACCGCACCCTCCTTCTACTTTTGTCCTGGTCTTTAGTGATAAGAATTTTGTTATAGTCTTCCATGTCCCTAAAGGTCTCTTTATTGATTGATTTTTTATCTGTCTGTCCTCTCTCTGTTGTGCAGATGGGATAATTTTTATTGTTTAATTCTTTTTTTATTTCAGCATGTTTATTTAAAATTTTTTAAATTATAATTGATTTACAATGTTCTGTCAATTTCTGCTGTATAGCAAAGTGACCCAGTTATACATATATATATATATATGTACATTCTTTTTTTCACATTTTCTTCCATCATGTTCCATCACAATGACTAAATATAGTTCCCTGTGGTATATAGCAGAATTGTTTAATTGTCAACTTTATTGACTCTTCCTCTGTCCTCTCCATTCTGCTGTGGAACCCAGCCACTGAGTTTTTATTTTATTTATGGTGAGTGTTAGTTCTAAAATTTCCTCTTGCTTCTTCTTTATGTATTCTTTTTCTTTTCTATGACTTTCTATATTTTCATTTGGTTCAAGTATGTTCATATGCTTGCTGAAATATTTTTTGTGATGGCTGCCTTAAAATCCATGCCAGATAAATCCAACATTTGTGTCAGATTGGTTGCTTTTCTTTTCTCATTTGATTTGAGATCTTCTCTGTTCTCAGTAAGAATGATTTTCAGTTGAAACTTGGACTTGTGGTATTATAAGACTGGCTCTTATTTAAATAGCTTATTTTAGAACACTTTTTTTTTTTTCAATATGGAGACGTGGGGCTCTAAGCTGGCAAAAACAAAAGCTGTCAGGCTTCTTAAAACCTAACACCATTATTTGTACAACGTCACTCTGCCATATTCTATTGGCAAACAAGCTGTGGTGTCAGCCCAAATTCAAGGGGAGGGAAAATCAAATCCATCTCTAAATGAGAGGAGTAGCCAAGTCACATTACAAAAGTGCACGTAGGAGGGAGGGATGGTTGTGGCCATCTCTGAAAACAGTCTGCCACATTAATAGCTATTTTGCCTTATGAAATTATGAATTATTCTTGCTTTATCAATTATTTCTGTGTGTATCTTTCTAATTTTCTATATTAGAACAATGCTCCTTTTGCAGTTGATTCTTGAACAGCCTGGGTTTGAAATGAATGGTTGCACTTATATGCATATTTTAAATAAATATATACTAGAGTACTATATGATATGTTGTTGATCTAATCCCTGAATGTGGAACTATGGATACAGAGGTCTGACTGTAAAGTTATTCACAGCTTTTTGACTGCATGAGGGTCAGTGCCCCTAACTTTTCCTCTTGTTCAAGGATCAACTATAGTAGAAATATACTTGCCAATAAAAACCCCCAGAAGAGTCTTGTAAATGTGAAAATATACTGTCAGGGGCTCTGCAGATGGAATTTAACAACTGTGATCTTTGCTCTTTAAATCTGTAAAATGTTTAAAGGTAATGGCTGGGATGATTTCAAACACTTTGACGTGATGACCTGCGTGTGTGTCTTTTAGTCTGATCACCCAGGGTAAAGCATGGGCAGATACTCGCAGTGGGCCTGTCATCCTTGGCTTTACACATGTTCAGGCAATGGAGAATCCTCACAGCCTTCTCACCTGCAGAGCTGTGGGGAGTTGGAAGATGTCAGATTTCCCCTGAGAATCTTCCCTCCTCCTTCCTTCATACATCTTATTGATTCAGGTAGGAAACATGGCTGGATCTGTCACCAAGTAACAACCATGTCCTTGAAAATAATAGCAACTCTATTTTCCTGGATATGCATTAAGGAGGACAAGGAAATAGTGATTCTCTCACCTTTCCATAGGGATAAATTAGGGCTCTAATTATGGGGATCAGAAGCTCCTTGAGGATGGAGGCCGATTACACACAATAGTAGGTGTTTGAACATGCATGTTGTGTTAGATTTTAAATTCTATGATGAAAATTCCCTACCTGTGGAGGAAAGACTCGGGGAACATTATACTCCTTATCTTGGGTACTTAGAACACCTTATGCAAAGGTAGCACAGTACAGTTTCAGAGTCTTTTCATTTCACTTTACTCTTCACATGACTGTCAGTGTCTTATCCACAAAATGTAAATAATGCTGTCGACATTAAGCCCGAATGTTAAGAGTTAGCTAACATCTGCTACTTTAGGTAGAAACGGAGACTTCGGTTTTGTTTATAATTAAATATGATGACAAATGTGAAAGGAGCATCTTAAATTTTAAGATACCATTCAAATTCAGATGTGAAGAGTTACATTCTTGTTCTTATTCCCTTAGGCAAAGTATGTGCCCATTTCTTTTTTCCATATAAAATTGAAGAAACTGAGATTTGCAGAGGTTAATGTCCAACTAGTTAAATGACGGAATTTGGCTTTAACCTGAATTTTGTGGCTCCTATTTCAGTGATATTCACACTAGTATTATTATTCCAAATTATTTTATGGCTTTGCAGCATGCACCAGACTCACTCCATAGTGATCAACTCTATCAGAGCTTCCACCTCTCTCTGAAGATAAGACCATCATTTATAACAGGGGTCAGCAAACTGCAGCCTGTGGGTCAAGTCACTAACATGTGTCTTTGTACTGGACACAACTATGCTCATTTATTTGTTGTCTGTGTCTGCTTTCATACTATAAAGGAAGGGTTGAATAGTTGCAACAGAGGCTGTAGGCCTGTGTAGCATAAATTATTTATTATCTGACATTTTACAGAAAAAGTTTGCTGACCTCTGACTTTTGTTGTCATTCTCCAATATGTGCCCACAAAGAATGATATTCCAGAGTTCATGAATAAACAGGTGCCCTTTTCAGTTCTTCACCCCTGTTAGATCAAGGTAGGAAAATGGACCCCTTTAATTTTCCCATATTTCCTCCCCAGAAAAAGCTTGGGTTCCCTGAACACTAGAAACATTTATTCCTAAGAATCTCTTCTCACCCTAGGCTTCTCTGAAGATTAAAGCAAGAAGGAAGGGGCCTTAGAAACATGTAGTTCAGCATCCTCCTCAAGGGATGAGAAACCTGAGGCCCACAGAAGGAAAGCAACACCCTTCAAGGTAGGTTGTGGTTGGCAGTTAGATGAGAACCCAGGCATCCTGGGTTCTAGTGGTTCTGTTACACTGAAAAGTGAAGTAGACTGAATTACAGTCCCCCCCTTGAGGATTGCAAGTGAGAATTTTCATCCAGGTGTTTTGTGCTTGGTAAGAAAAGGCCATAGATTAAATGAATCACAAGACATCATGCAGAATGTTCACATTAGGATCTGGGGCTCTTGAACCTAAATATATAGATTGAGTATCTCCTTGTTTTGCTAAGAAAAATGACAAAGAACAGTCTGCAACTATTCATTTTGGTTTGTTTTGCCTCAGATTTTCCTCATCTAATTCCCTCATGACTGAATGTAGAGTCGATATTGCCATCTGACCTAATGTCACAGAGGGTTCAGAAGATCCGACCAAGCCTGTGGCAGCTGTTCAAATAACATAAGGGAGTTCGAGGAGGGAGGGAGTGCTTGGGGAGGCTACACTATTCCTGCTCTGGTTTCTGAGGTTTTTTGTGTTGCTTCTGGGTGAAAAATCACAGTTTTTAAATTTTTTGATTCACCATTTATGTGGAGTTTGTATGGTTCTATAAGTGAAAAAAAAAACAGGTCTTACATTTGGAACACCTAGGACGACCCACTGGATTACTGGTGTTTTATGGTCCAGTTAACCTACATAAAGAGATTTGCCCCTAATGGCAATTAAACTCAGCAGGACTTTCAAAGAGAAACTGGTTGGAACAAAAAGCCCAACAGGCAGGCAGTTTGGGGAGCAGGAAAAGTCTTGGCAAGGACATACCTAAAGGGTGAAATCATGGTGATCTTGGAGAGACAGTAGTGTGTGATGGCTTGAGATGAGATCTTAATTCTTTGCTCAAGAATTGAATGTGGGCACTTTAGGTGAAAACCAGGAGTCCTAGCCACTAGACCAGCTAAAGGCTTAAAGTAGAATTGCCCTGATTCTTGCCTTTGTTGAAAGCAAGGATATTTCAAGGAGGTAAAGACTATAAAAACAGTTACAACATTTATCATTAGGGGCACAGCACAACATGTGGGAGAGCACACAGAGAAGCAGTTATGTATTTAAGACAGAAGCAAGGCAGTATTACACACCCAAAAGAGAAGGGCTCTGCAGACATCCTCCTGATTGAGGAACACACCAGAGGAGTGATTTAAATGACTTATATTGGACAGCTTTTCTGGGTCTTTGTTTTCCTTTGGCCAGTTATCCCATTTTCTTTCTTTTTTTTTTGTCATTTCTTGGGCCGCTTCAGCGGCATATGGAGGTTCCCAGGCTAGGGGTCGAATCGGAGCTGTAGCCACCGGCCTACACCAGAGCCACAGCAACGCAAGATCTGAGCCGAGTCTGCAACCTACACCACAGCTCACGGCAACGCCGGATCGTTAACCCACTGAGCAAGGCCAGGGATCGAACCCGCAACCTCATAGTTCCTAGTCGGATTCGTTAACCACTGCGCCACGACGGGAACTCCCCGTTTTATTTCTCACACCTGACTGGATCCAGGGCCTTTCCTGATAATCTGTGCATCTTTCGGCCAAGATGGATTCCAGAGCGAAATATTATGGGAAGGTTAGCAGAACTTGTTATGGCCTGTCACCCCCTCCCTTTTTGACCCCTAGGAGTCTTTCTGTGCATTTGTAGTTGCGGAGGTCTCCTTGACCCCAGAAGTGATTGAGGTGGTCATCTTATCTTTTTACTCCAGGAGAGCTCAGCTCCTGCCGTTAACTTTCTCCTTGAAGTGTCAAAGAGGCCCAATTTATTCATCCTAACAAGTCCCAGCTGTTCTCAGCCCAGGAGCCCATCTACCTTCTACCTCAATTGAACAGTGCATTAAAAAAACAAAAACCAAAAATCACATGACTTTTTAGAAGAATTTAACTAAACTTTGTGTAACTTTGACCATAACTCTCAGGACTGGGCATGGAATCTGCTTTCTCTCTGCCCAGCAACATCCCTTCTCTTGTTCTAGTAATAGTGCCCCCTTCATTTAGGGAGTTCACCTCTCTTCACTCCATACAGCTTGAATGGGGTTTTCCATCACAAAGCTCTTTCCCTTTGATCAAATGCAGTCATATCATCCAGGCTGAAACAATTGGATTATCCCTCCCAGCAGTTTCCATCCTGAACATGGAAGGTGGATGGGGCAAAGACCCAAGTAAGAATGTTCACCCTACTGTGGGGATGCCCAAACCAGCCCTTGGCCCGTCCCTCCAGTGTCCAGTTGCTCTCTCTTCAATTTTCTGAGCTCACTCAGTGACATTTCATTTCATCATCATCATCATAATAATAATAATATTACTATTACTTTGCTTAAGTTAGTAATTTTCTATTTTTGTTGCTTATGGAGTGTTTAAATGATACCAAGAGACACAAAATAACTAGGCCTAACATCTGTTATCTTATACATTGAAAAAAAAAACCCATCATCTTTTATTACATATGTAGGTTAAATATGTATTATTAGTTCTGTTGTATGCATGGGGAAATTGAAATTACAGAAAGCTTAGGTAAATTGCTAAGGTTTATGTTGGTAATAAGGGAAAGTGCTAAAGTTGGAGCTCAGGACTGTCACACCCTGGATCCATGACGTTGCAGAGCCCATGAGAGCAGAGTGTGGCTGATGGGAGGCACGGGAAATTTGGGTTTCAGGAAGCATCCAGGAGAGATGCAAGGAAGCCAACTGTTCTCTGTGGAACAGGAGCAAAGCATCAACTCCACCCCTCCCCCATCCTTTTTGATTTCCTGGAAGCAGTCAGATTGTACCTGGTTGGTTTTATCTCTTGGTGTAAAAGGATTAAATTGCGTTTCTTGGAGTCAAAAATCATTTTACAGGTGAGGGAATTGAGCTCCAGGGTTATCAGATAGATTTTGACACACAGCAAAATCTTAGCCTCTTGGTCGCACTGCAAGATAGTACCAGACCAGGGATCAGGACCAGAGGTTCCTAACTCATGGTCTGGCACGCCCTTGCACGCTTTCCAGTTCTCCGTACCCTTACTTCCTTAATGACTCTGGTGGTGATGGCATGTTATGCTTTCCTGAAGCAGTACAGTGGAGTTGCACCAGATACACATTTAACTTTTGTGAGTTTAAGTGTTTAAACACTTGGCAATGAAAGGAGATGGGAATAGAGAAAGAGAATATTTTAATATGGCAAGTAATTCCATCTGTCAGTCTGGCTTATGGGCCAAAGGAAAAATGAGATGGGAGAGGTGAGTATGATGATCATTCACTGGGTTTCAAATTTCGTATATCTCCCCTCGTGTGAGCCTCGAACAATTTATAAAATACATAGCCATGTGTGTATGTATTTTTTTTAATTCAACATGGACTCTGAAACAATCCATCTATTTATACTGACCTCCCTCCCAAACTCTAGCTGTCTGTGCAATACTGGAGGGAAAAAACTGACTCCGGTGGACTTCCTGACAGCTGGTGTTGTAATTTATAGACAAAGACATTTTCAAGGATAATTTGAAATGCAGTTATTATTTGCTGAGTGTCCTGACTTTAGAATTTCAGCCCCATGTAAGTTGCAACTCTCTGCTTTACCATAGTGGAAAACAGTAGAATATAATGAAACCATAGGACATGGACTATTGTGTTAAAAGGATTCACATTTATATATGTCCCATATGTAATTCTAAGCAATCCTTTATCTCCTCAGATTATAGGGAAAAACCTATTTTAAATGTTTAGCATAATCAATTATCTATAATAAGTGCCTAAATGCTAATTATTAGTGTTTATTGTAGTGGAACTATTCAAAGAAATTTCATAGTATTAGCTACACATAGTAAAGAAAAGGGCTGGTACCTCTGACTCTTAGTTCATGTCCTTTATGTTTTATCTTTACTTATATTCATAAAATGATGAAATTAGGCCCAGATCTTTTTCAAAGATTTACATCTCTGATGATGGCAACACGGATACCTTCTTCTGTTTCTGCTTCAGTTATCTATTGCTTAACAATTTGTATAAAACCAAATCTTAGTGGCTTAAAAATGCAAGTATAATTTAGTTTGCAGGTCAACTAGGTAGTCCTGGTCTCCTTTGGGCTCATTCTGTGTGTATGAATAGCCATGGGTTGGATAAGCAACTCTGCTGATTCTGACTAGGTTCTCTTACAGGTATGTGGGTCAGCTGTTTTTAGGCTGATCTAGGAGAGTCTTGGCTAGTAAAATTGAACTTTCTTTCAGTAGACTAGCTGGAGTTTGTTCATGTGGTGGTGGCAGAGTTCCAAGAAAGAGAGGGAAAAACATAATGCCTCTTGAGACTTAGGCTCAGAACTAGCTCATCATTTTCTGCATATTACGTTAGCCAAAGCAAGTCATAGGACTGGCCTAAGTTCAAGTGGGTAAGGCGTTCCCATGGTGGCTCAGCAGGTTAAGAACCCGACATAGCATCCCTGAGGTTATGGGTTCTATCCCTGGCCTTGCTTAGTGGGTTAATGATCTGGCATGGCTGCAAACTGTGGCCCTGTTTGCAGATGCACCCAGATTCCATGTTTCTGTGGCATAGGCCTCAGCTGCAGCTCTGATTTGATCCCTAGGTTGGGAAGTTCCATATGCCCAGGTATGGCCTTAAAATACATTAAATAAATAAATAAATTCAAGGGATGAAAAAAGAGTTTCCATAATTTTGTTGCGATAGGCTGCAAAGATACGTTTTTAAGGAGATATGTTAATAAGGGCTATAGTTTGGACTTTTTAAAAAACCCATTTTTCATAGCTTCAGTTATCTTAGTATCTGTCAGTGAGCTCTGATGTGTTCTCCAGACAACTTTTTGTCTTCCCTGGGGGAGAATTCAGATTCTCCAGCATTCCATTGGTGACTGACACATGTCAGCCAGTGGGTTTTCCCTTGTCTATTTTCCCCCAACAGGATTCTGAGGTGGAAACCAAGTCTTTAACAGGGAGGGTTCTAGCCAAACACTTGTTTCAGGTTTGGAATAAAATGCTCTGTCTATTTATTCATAGAATTGTGACCATCTGGACATGGCCTGAATTTATGAATGCATCTGTCAGTTAAGATTGCTCAAAAAGGCAATTATTGCCTAACATAATGACAGAGTAATCATTATTCTCCTTTGTGACCTTCAGAAGAGGGGAACACAGATAAACATATGGCAAAGAACACTACTTTTGATAGCTGCAATATAACTTTTGTTTTTTTCCTTAGCAATGGTAGAGATGGTGGTTGGGTGTGTGTGGGTGTGTGAGTGAATAAATTAGAATGTCCAGCAAATATTCTTTGAACAGAGTAGTGGCTCCTTATCATCAGATGTCAGCCAAGAGGTATATGGTGTTCTTGTGGCTGTCACTGATGGTGGCAGAGATGTGGTGTTAGTCACTGGTGAAGATTAGGGGTCACTAGCTCTGGAGTTCAAGAAAAGAGTGTGACTCTCTGATGTCAGGGTGTAGCATCACCCAGGGCATGACGAATACAACTAGTCCCACTATCAATTGCTCAAGGGAGTAGAAAATGCAAAGTCTGTTGTCATGGTTTTGTATGGTTTTATATTTTAAAATTTATAGTAAATTATAACATATACATATACAGAAATGTGCACATACCATTGATATTCAACTTCATAAGTTTTCTTCATATAAACATGTCTTTGTAACCAGCAGCCACATCAAGAGATTAAAAACAATATGGGGACAAAGGAGATCTATTCTTGTTCCCTCCCTGTCTGTACCATTCCTCAAACATGCCCACTGTACTGTCTTCTAACAGCATGATTGTTTTTGCCAGTTTTTCTGCTTTGAATAGCTGGATTCATATGGCAGGTTTTCTTTATTTCCCCTTTATTTCTTTTATTCAGCATAAATATTTAGAAATCCCTCTAAATTGTTGCATCTATCAGTAATCCATTCCTTTTCTGTTGTTGAATAGTGTTCCATTGTCTGGGGATAATTCATGACTTATTTTCTTTCACCTGTTGATGGGTTTTGGGGTTGTTTCCAGATTTTGTCTATTGTAATTAAGCTATTATGAATAATTTATGTACAAGTCTGTGGAAGAACATGCATATATATATGTATACATACATACAGAGATATATACATGTATTTTATATATATATATATATATATATATACACACACACACACACACACATATGTATTTCTTAGATTAATCACTAAAAGTTGAAAGCCTGGATTTTTCTTTTTTTTTGGCTTTTGTCTTTTCAGGGCCACACCCATGGCATACAGAGGTTCCCAGGCTAGGGGTAGAATCAGAGCTACAGCTGCCAGCCTACACCATAGCCACAGCAACACCGGATCCGAGCCGGGTCTGCAACTTACACCACAGCTCATGGCAACACCGGATCCTTAACCCACTGAGCCAGGGATCTAACCTGCAACCTCATGGTTCCTAGTCAGATTCATTTCCGCTGTGCCAGGACGGGAACTCCGAAAGCCTGGATTTTATGGTAGGTATGCATGTAACATTTTAATAAATGGCCACAATATTTTCCCAAAGTGATTGTATCCTTTTACATTCCCAACAGAGGCTTATGAGAATTCTAGTTGCTCTGTATTCTTGGCAGTACATGCTGTGGTCAGTTATTGTAATTGTAGCCATTCTTATGGGTATATGTAACATTATGATTTAAATTTCATTTTTCCGATGACTAATGATGTTGAGCATTTTTATATACTTATTGGCCATTTGTACATCTTCTTTGGTGATGTCTTTACTGTTCATTTTCTTTTATTATTGAGCTGAAATAATTCTTTGTATTTTTTGAATACAAGTTTTTTGATCTTTGTATTTTAAGAGTTTTCTCCCAATCAATGTCTTTTAAAAGTACATTATTTTCTTACTGGTTACTTTGAAACGAGAAAGGTTTTTCATTCTCATTGTCTCATTCATAAATTTAAAATGTTTATGCTTATGACTTTTTTCTATCTAAGAAAATTTTGCCTACTTCAAAGCCACAAAAATATTCCACCCTTTTCCCCTATAATTATTACAATTTTAGATTTTGCATTGAGGTCTATGATTTTCCTAAATTTTTATTTGTGGTGTGAGATAAGATCAATTTTTATTTTTTTATCCATAAAGATATTCAGTTGAGTAGTGGCATTTGTTGAAAGAACTTTTCTTTCTCCTTTGAATTACCTTAGAAATTTGTCAAGAATCAATTGATCAAATACTAGATCTGCTTCTAGACTCTATTCTATTCCATTGATCTGCATGTCTATCTCTTCACCAATATCAAACTATTTCTTTTGTTTTATCTTCAAAGAAAGTTTTAAAATCAGAATAACGTCTCCCACTTTGTCCTTCTATTTTAAAATTACTTTTGATACTCTGGAACTTTTGCACTTCCAAATTTTAAAATCAGCTTGTCGATTTCTATAAAAATCTTGGTGGAATTTCAATTGAGATCATATTAAATCTATAGATCAATTTGGTGAGAATTGTCAACTTTATAATATGAGCTTTCCAATCCACAAACATGGCATATTTTCTCTTTATTTATGACCTCCTTAGTTGTCTCACAATATTTTGCAGTTTTAAATTTCAAGATATTGAGTATCTTTTGTTAGATTTATTCTTAGGTGTTTCATATTTTTGATACTACTCTAAATTTTAAAAATTTCACTTTGCAATTATTTGTTGCTAGTATATAATGAAATATAGCTACAAAGGATAAAATAGATTTCACAACTAACCTTGTAGCCTTCATTCTTGATAAATGTTTTTATTGATTCTACTAGTTTTTTAGATTCTTTGAAATTTCTATATGAAAAAGTATATTGTGTGCAAACAGTGACAACTTTTTTCCTTTTCCAAGTTTTATCTTTTTGTCTTTTTCTTATCTTGTTGCAATGATTAGGATTGCCAGAACAAGGTGGGTTAGATGTGGTGAAAACAGACGTTCTTCCTTTTTTCCTGATCTCTAGATAAAATAATTTGCACTTTCACCATTAAGTATGACATTAATTGTAGGTTTGTTTTTTTTTTTAAATAGATGCCATTTACCATTTTGAAGGTATTCACTATTATTTCTGTTTGTTCAGTGTTGTCATTATGAATAGCGTTACATTTCTCTTTTCTTCCTCCCTTCTTCCTTCCTTCCTTCCTCTTGCTTGCTTGCTGCGCCTGTGTCATGCAGAAGTTCTGGGGGCCAGGGGTTGAACCCATGCCACAGCAGTGACAATGCTGGTTTCTTAACGTGCTGAGCCATCAGGGAACTCCCAAATAGTGTTAAATTTTTTCAAACATTTTTGTCTGCATGTATTGAAAGGATCATATGGTCTTTCTGCTTTATTATTATTATTTTATTATTATTATTATTATTGTCTTTTTGTCTTTTTAGGGCCGCACCCATGGCATATGGAGATTCCCAGGCTAGGGGTCTAATTGGAGTTACAGCTGCCGGCCTACACCACAGCCACAGCCATGCCAGATCGGAGCCGTGTCTGTGATCTACACCACGGCTCATGGTAATGCTGGATCCTTAACCCACTGATCGAGGCCAGGGATTGAACCTGCAACCTCATGGTTCCTAGTCGGATTTGTTTCCGCTGTGCCATGATGGGAATTCTTATTTTTTAATGTAATAAATTACACTGGTTTTGAGTGTTAAGCTAATCTTGAGTTCTGGTATAAATCCTATTTGGTCATGATCTATTATCCTTTTTATATATTTTTGGATTATTTGCTTATATTTTCTTAAGGATTTTGCTTTTATGTACATGGGGAATATTCCTTGATTCGTTCTCTGTTTTTTTAAAAAAGTTGGTAATATTAGTGATATTTCTTCCAGGAACATTCAATACTATTCACATATAAGAACTTCTGGCTTAGAATTTCTTTTGGGGGGGATGTTTTTGATATAAAATTTAAATTATTTAACAGATATTTAATTATTACCCCTGTTTTCTCTTTCTTGTTTGAATTTTGGTAAATTGTACTTTTCAAGAAGTTGTTCATTTCTTCTAAAGTTGAATTTTTTGTCATAAGTTTGTATGTAATTTTCTATCATCATTTTAATGTTTGTGGTATAACCTTTCATTCCTACTATGGGTGATTTTTATTCTTTTTTACTTCTTGATTGGTCTAGCGAGATATGCTATTGATATTTTCAAAAAAGCATATTTTTAATTTTCTCTATTAACTGTCCATTTTAAAATTTCATTAAATTCTGCTTTTTATTACTTTATTTCTTCTGCCTTCGTTGGGGTTCCTTTGCTCTTTTTCCAGTTTATTTTTAAGGTGGAGCATTGTATCATTGGTTTTAGATTTTTGTTTTCAAATTTAGGCATTTGAAGCTGTAAATCCCTCCTTAAGCACTACTGTAACATTATCTTGCACGTTTTGATATATTGTATCCAGTGGTTAATTTCATGGTTCAACTTGGCTTGACTATGGTGCCTAGTTATTTTGGTCAAATACTTGGCTAGATGTTACTGTGAAAGTAAGTGTGGATGTAATTAACATTTACGATCAGCAGACTTCAGCTAAAGCAGATTACCTTCTAAAATGTAGGTGGGCTTCATCCAACTAGTTGAAAGCCTTAAGAGCAAACACAGGTTTCTTAAAGAAGAAATTCTGCCTCAAGATTGCAATATAAAATCTTGACTGAATTTCCAGCCTGTCGTCCTGCTTAACAGATTTTAGGCTTAAGACAGTCGCATCAACTTATCCTTTGAATTTCCAGACTACTGGCTTGACCTGCAAAATATTTTCAAATTTGTTTATTTCTTCTTTCAGTTGCAAATATTTAGAACTATATTATTTAAATTCTGTATATTTTGAGTTTTCCTAGATATGCTGTTTTTCCTGGTTTTTAAATCAAATTCTCTTGTGGTCAGAGGATACACTTTGTATGACTTCAGTGCTATGAAATTGTTGTAACTTGGAATTCCCATTGTGGTGCAGCGGAAATGAATCTGACTAGGAACCATGAGGTTGTGGGTTTGATCCCTGGCCTCACTCAGTGGGTTAAGGATCCGGTGTTGCCATGAGCTATGGTGTAGGTTGCAGACGCAGCTCAGATCCAGCGTTGCTGCGGCTGTGGCATAGGCTGGCAGCTGTGGCTCAGATTTGACCTGAAGCCTGGGAACTTCCATATGCCATGGGTGCAGCCCTAAAAAGACAGAAGACAAAAAATAAATAAATAAATAAATAAAAAATAAAAAAAATAAAATGAAAAGAAAGAAAGAAATTGTTGTAACTTGCTTTGTGACTTAGAATGTTGTCTTGGTGCATATACCATGTGAACTTGAAAAAAAAATTGCTTTCGTTGGATGTAGTGTTTTATGAATGTTAGTTAAACTGAAGTGTTTCAAGATGTTCAGATCTTTGTCCTTCCTGATATTTTAATGTTTAGTTTCTTTGTCAATTATTGAAAAAAGTTAAATCTTCTGTTTTAATTGTGTAGTAGTCTGTCTCTCCTTTCAATTCTTCAGTTTTTGATTCATGTAATTTGTTTTTGTCATTAGATGAATATACATTTTAAAATTGTTACATCTTCATGATGAGTTATCTCATCATTATGAAGTGTCTTTCTGCATCTCAGGTAATAGTTTTTATCTTAAAGTTTATTTAGTATTTGAAATCTTTTCATTTGATACAAAAATAGTCATTCTAGCCTTTTTTCCCATATTGCTTGCATGGTATAGTTCCTTTCACCTATCTTTGCCTTTATATGGAAAGCTTATAATTTTAAGAGAACTTTTTAAGACATATACTATTAATTTCTGCTTTTTAATTGGAGAGTTTTCTTTAGACCATTAATGTTTAATGCAATTATTGATATGGCTGGATTTAAATCTATCATTTTATAGTTATCCCTCTGTATCCATGGGGATTGATTGCTTCCAAAACCCTGTGAATACCAAAATCAATGGATCTTCAGGTCAGGGCACACTGAAAGTGGATTTACTGCTGGGGGCAGACTTAAAAACTCACAAACCTGATGTATAAGACAAGACTGTCCACTTTGTTAATCAATTCTGAGATATGTAATATGAAATACTTAAGCATGCACAGTTAGATTTTTGTATCTCTGTAGAAGAATGTACAAAGGAAATCAAATCATAATTTAATTGGCAGGTTGCTGAGGAAGCATGGTGTGGTAGACTGAATAATAGCACTCAACATAGCCACATTCTTTCTTTCTTCTTCCTTTTTTTTTCCGTGGGATCTGAGCCGTGTCTGCAACATACACCACAGCTCACTGGCAACACCGGATCCTTAACCCACTGAGCAAGAGCAGGGATCGAACCTGTGTCCTTATGGATACTGGCTAGATTTGTTTCTGCTGCACCACAGAGGGAATTCTGCAACATATCCACATTCTAATTCCTGAGTTTGTGTTACCTTATATGGCAAAAAGAACTTTTCACAAGTGACTAGTTTAAAGATCTTGAGATGGGAAGGTTTGTATGCTAAATTATCCAGGTGGTCCCAATGTTATAACAGGAATCCTTATAAGATAGAGACAGATGATTAGGGTTGGAAAAAGCAGTATGACAACAAAAGCAAAGACGGGAGTGGTGTAGCCACCATCCAAAACACGTTGCCAGTTGCCAGTCACAGAAGCTGGAAGAGGAAAAGAAGGGATTCCTTCTGGGAGCCTTCTGAAGAAAGCTGCTGACACTGATTTTTGCCTCACTTCAGACTTCTAACCTCTAGAGCTATAAGAGAATAAATTTATGTTGTTTTAAGCCATTTAGTTTACAGAAATTTGTTACATCAGCAATGGAAAACCAATACACACAGGATCAAGAAAAAAGTCAGAGGAGTCAAATATTTAATGGAAATAGGCTAAGATGGTTTTGTTTATCCATCTAATCATAGGGCTGAATAATGAAAGTCTATTGAACAAAACTTGATAAAGTGTGAGTGTGTACTACCATAATTTGATTTTATGATTTTATGAAGTCTTTTTTTAAATGAGTACATTTTAAGAATTAAGGTATAGTTGTGATTTTATGAAGTCTTTTAAATGCTACATTGACCGACTCATCCATTTCCAACTGTTACAATCTTAACTTTGGATATTTATTACAAGTAAGTTGTGCTTTTGTGAGACCAGTTCTGTTTTTGTAGGTTTGATTTTGCATAATTTCACTTTGATCAATTCTCTGTTGATATAAAATTTCATTCTCATAGATCAAGCTAATTCCCATTATTACCAGTGAAATAGCCAAGTATCTTTCGGGATTCCAAATACTAAGCCTACAAGAAGGAAGTTGGTTCACCGGCAAACAAAAAATCATTTCTTGAATTTTAAAGTCCCCTTATCATCACGTAAAATAGAAAACGTAGTATCTAACAGTTGCCTAATAATCATGCGGATAAGGCAGCAGCAAATGTTTATTTGAATAAATAACCTCAACGTCTTATTTTTTTACTGATACAAAGTGATAACTTTTTCAATGAGAAACTACAATTTGCTGATGTTCCTTAGTTTCACCTTTACAATCAGCTTATTTTACTTGACATCTTTAAATGAGGAAATTACAAGATTTTTCAATATATAGTGTCACATACTGCAACTCAATTCTCAAGGGTAATGCTCAATTCTATAATTCTCCATTGTTGCACAATGGAGTGTAAAATATTTTGAAACATAAATTCCTTAGAAAGTTTACAGGAATAGAAGATAAAATAATTAAACTGAATAACCACATATGCTAAAGCTCTATTGTGTGTGTGTGTGTGTGTGTATGTGTGTGTGTGTGCATAGCAATCCAAATCAGACTCCATTTCCTCATTTTAATGCTAAAATTCTTAGCTATCTTTGCATATCTTCTGAGCTGCATTTGTGTTCTGTTCAAAACATATTTGCATTTTAAAAACTTTTTCCAAAAAGAATAAAAGAGAAAACTCTTTTAAATAGAGAGCTTCTAAGACTGGTAAAATTGCCAGGGTAGGAGGCATAAGACCTTTCCTGGCATGTTAACCATTATTCTTGGAGAAGGAAAGTAAAATGCTAAATGATTGTCTGAGAAGTCTTTTAAGTAATAATTTCTTATTAAAGATAGCTGTCTCAAAGTTGGGAGACTGGTAAAAAGAACTTCAAAAGCAGAGTTTGACCATAGAAGGGATAAAGTTCCCACCATGGCCCAGTGGGTTAAGAACCTAACTGCAGTGGCTTGGGTCATTGTGGGGATAGGGGTTTGAAACTGAGCCAGCACAGTGGGTTAAAGGATAGGGTGTAGTCACAACTATGGGTCAGATTTGGCCTGGGAACTTCCATATGTTTCAGGTACGGCCATAAAAATAAAATATAAAATAGAAGGGATAACTACCATTGGAAGGGGACATTTTAGAATTTCAACCAGGGAGCAAGCTAATAACAGGATGGGGAACAGAAGAAGGCAGTGCAGCCTGAAGTCAGATTCTGAGGCCAGTACCTCAAGAACACCTGGGGACCTGGGGTTGGGGAGTGGGGTGAAGGTGGTTGGAGAGAAGCCCATAGCCAGGTGCAGTGGGTTACTTTCAGAGGTAATTTTCCTAGAGGAGTCAAAATGATACCAAGATGAGATTAAAACTGGTCTGTTGTCCATCACTGAAACAGATGGTGTTTGCAAGCCCAATAACTGGACCAGAGATTTTTTTTTTTTTTTGTCTTTTTGCCTTTTCTAGGGCCGCTCCTGTGGCATATGGAGGGTCCCAGGCTAGGGGTCCCATCGGAGCTGTAGCCGCTGGCCTACACCAGAGCCACAGCAAGGGGGGATCCGAGCCATGTCTGCGACCTACACCACAGCTCACTGGCAACGCCGGATCGTTAACCCACTGCTGGAGGCCAGGGCTGAAACCCGCAACCTCGTGGTTCCTAGTCAGATTCGTTAACCACTGCGCCACGACGGGAACTCCCAGAGGTTTTTTTTGCCAGAGGTCCATGAACTCTTCAGAAATCCATGGACACACTAGGAAATATGCAATTTCCTGAAATTGTTTACAAAATGTGTGCATATATGTTTGTAGAATTTTGTAGGGGTAGATGTCCCATAATTTATATTAAATTCTCACAGGGGCCATGGTCTCCAAAATGCTAAGACTGCCAACTCTAGGCTCAGAGGTGATAAACCGGTGGGCTGTGTACCATTATATGTCATGGTGTTCTGGCTGCAATGCATGCCAAAAACCTGTGATGCAGGCAAGTCTGAAGCTTAAACCTAATCTAACCAGTCTAGCATCCATTTTAAAAGAATTCAAGTATTTATATAACCACATGCCCCCAGCAGGCCTGTGGATTGTGCCATCTCAGCTCACCGAATAAGTTTAAGGCTGTTGGGATAGAAATAGAAGGGGCTTATTAAATTTACAGATCCCTGGGAAGGTCTGGAGTACTTCTTTGGAATTTGTAATTTTATGAAGTTCTCTATGATATCACTACTCAAAGAGGGGAGAATAGCAACAATGATATCACTTAAGGACTTGTAAGAAATACAGAATCCACGAGCATTTCCCCTCCCCACTTCCACTATCTATTAAACAAGAATCTGCATTTTAACACCATCCTTGGGTGCTCTGTATATGCATTAAAGTTTGAGAAAAGTTTTAGGCACTACCAGCCTAAAAGTCCTCTTTCTCTTTTTCTTTCTCCTCACTGATATAAAGGGATTCTAATTAGGGTAATAAAAATATTTTATTAGGTATGGCTTGTTCTTTCAAAGCATCTTATACATATTTTCGCACTTGATTATTAAAAAAACAAGCTATATTATAGCTTCTTAATAAAGTAACATTATGTATGAGTTAGTGCTCTGCTAGGAGATGAATTTACACATTGACACGTTATTAGAAACCTGAGAAAAAGAAATATTTAAGTAAAATCAGTTTCCAGCATTAGAACCATTAGTCACTTTCCAAATGTACTTTCTTTTTAAAAAGTTTTTTATTATAGTCGATTTACATTATTCTGTCAGTTTCTGCTGTACAGCAAAGTGACCCAGTCATACATTCATACACACTCATCTTTCATCATGTTTCATCACAAGTGTTGTGCTTTCGATGTCCCTTGACTCTTTTAGAAGCAGCAGCTTGAATCTTCGAAACACTTAGCTCTGTGTAGCCACCCTTGTAGGGTTCTTTTTATTTAATTTATTTTTAAAATTTTTTTATCAGATTAAGATAACAGGAGACTGTCCATCTCTTCTGAGTGCCTTAAGTGAGTGGATGTTCTCCAAATACTAAAGGAGAAACAAAGCACATGCAAATACATTTCTGCATGGGCTTGCCATATTGAGATTTTATTAAGTTTTTTTTTGTTAGTTCATTTGTTTTGTTTTTTGGTTGGTTGGTTGGTTGGCATCCAGCCCCTTGTCAAGGGCCTCATAGCACTGTGGATCTCTTTTCCGTGGTTAGAAAACTCGAAGGAATATGGAGCACGTGTTTTCTTGCTATACGTGTTCTAATCAGAACATGATTAACTGGTTTAATGATCAGTCAAGAAAGCTGCAGGTTTTTCCCTCTGTCCTCCTTGAACCTTCTTTGCTCCCTCACTTATCATTAGTGAGCTGCCAATAATAAATTAATTTATTTAACCACCCTCGGCATTTTTATAATCTCTAGCTTTTTTTTTTTTTTTTCCTGTAGCAGATTTAAGGCTACTTCTCATGAATGACCTGGCCCTTTTCTGATCATTAGAAGGAAATAGTTTTAAAATATCCCCTATCACAGTTTCCTGCACAGATGCTCCTTCAAGCTGCTTGGTAGCTCAGAGCAATACCACAATCACTGCACCCATGTGCTCCAGAAAGTTTCCAACCAGAAGAAAAAAAAAAAAAAAAATCACTGCTTAGCCATGAAATTCAGCCCTGGAAAACCATAATTTAATTGGAAATTGGACACAGACAATTACAGTAAAGATTGGGTCCTTTCCAATTAATTTTAAAATTTTGTTTTAATTAAAAAAATGTGAGCGTTGGTAATTGTGAAAGAAATAATAACGGTCCAAAGACATCCATAGCCTAACCCTCAGACTTGGTAGCTATGTTACCTTTCACGGCAAAAGGGGAATTACTGATGTGATTAAATTAAGGGTCTTCAGATGGGAAGTGTATGTTGGGTTACCCAGGTGGGCCCAATCAGAACGTCATCGCAGGTGTTCTTATAAGAGTGGGGTAGGCAGTCCCAAGTCAGAAGTAGATGTGAAGATGGTGGCAAGAGGTTGGAGTGAGGCCAGAAAGCAGCCAGGAACCAAGGGTGGTAGGAGGTTTTTAGAAGCTGAAAAGACAAGAAAGTAGATTGTCCCTGGGAGCCTCCAGAAAGCACAAGCCCTGCCAACACCTTGGCTTGAGCCCAGTGAGACTGATTTTGGACTCCTGACCTCCAGAACTGTAAGAGAACAAGTTTGTGTTAAGTCACTAAGTTTGATGTTTATAGCATTAACAAGAAAGCCATTGCAGTTCTATAGAAACCTTACTAGTTATTCTATAATTTCATATAATTGCATTTTTAAACTTAAAAATGGCTATATTGTGGGTATTGCTAGCTCTCTGTCCTTAAAAATGTTAATTAAAAACAATTCTTTATTTTGACATTATTAGCAACCTATAAAATGTTTAGAAATAACTAGTCTGTAAGGGTTATGAGTAAATTATGGTTTGGTCTGAGTTAAAGTTGTTTCACCCCATGTGGCACAGAGCATGACATTGATATGGCAAGTTCTCAGAGTTTGTGGTTGACTTTTTTTTTGAGTCAGAAAAATGTATATTCAAATCCTTGTTCTGCAACTTCTTTATTTGTACCTTTAGGTAGGAACTTACCTTCTCTAAGCTTTGAATTCCTTATAAGTAAATAGGGATCACAGGGAAGCTGTGACGATTGTATTAAATGATGCATGCAGAACACTTAGGAGAGTTTCCACTGATAGTAACTACTACTGGTTGTTTAAAACTTCAGTAGGCTTGGGTAGTACACCAAAGTTGGTTAACGATGACTGAATCTGAGCCACACCTGGACGTACTATTGCAGCTGAACCTAAAGAATCTAGGTAATGAGAAATCTGATAATCAATTAGCCAGCTGGAGAGAGTAATCTTAAGAGTGGAAAGAAACTATATCTTAGGAGCATGTGTTCTCACTTGGAAACACAATATTCTCCCAAGGATGTAATGTGTATCCTGCTCTGTTTTATATGTGGAGAAAAACAACAAAACATAGACTGATGTGCTTACTGTGTGGAAGGTCATTCTTTCCTATGATGTATTAATTTCCTAGCAAAAGATAACACTCTGCCTTGGTTCTCATTAGAGAATGGAATAACTAGCAAGGTGTCAGTATGGAAAAAAATAGCGTTGTTACAAAGTTGGATGTAATCATGCTGTTTGCTACTTGGGGGTTGCTACTGAATTTCAAAAGCTTTTTTTTTTTTTTTTAATATGTTCTCATATGTGAAATATCGAGGCAAAACATTCACTATCCTGTATCAGAAACCCACTTACTGATCTCCTTATTGCTGAAATGAGGCCTAAATGTTCACATGCAACCCAGAAGATTGACAGGGAAGGAAGTCACTTTTAAAATGCTGTACTAGAAAGACTCCCAACTAGATAGGAAGTAGGTGCCATAGCCTGACTAGGATGTTTGAACACCTTAGGGCCCATTGTGTTCCTCTTCTACGTTGTCACACTTAATGGAATATTGAACAGTGTTGCACCAGGATGGACAGGCCTGGTTCTTGTCCCAGATTCATCATCAACCAAACAGGTGACCGTGGACATCACTATCGTCATCAGGTCCCCAGGCATCAATTTGTTCAATTTGTATATCGCCTTTGCAAATTTTGCAACATGAATATATCTGTATCCTAATTCAATATTCTTTTAAGTTGATTCATTTTTAAAACTTTTAAAGGAAACATTCTAGCATGGCTGCAAATTACAAAAAACTGATGTTGTATCATAAACAACCATGAACCATAAAATTAAAACTTGAGAATAAAACCTTTTTACTTAGTTCAAGATCAGATCGAGGAGGTAGTCTGAAGATCAGGAGAGGAATGAGCCCTGGACCAGTTTAAACTAACTCTTCCTTCTCATGAGAGATGTGGGGATATAAATTAGGGCACCATACTGATAGGCAGCCTGGCAACTCAATAGAGAAAGTCTGATAGCAAGCTTTAGATATGAGTCCTATGTAGGCTGGGGATGTTGGCTACCTAGGAAAAGGTCTGCTTTCAAGGAATGCTGTATAAGTCACTACTGGGAGGATTGACAATGGATGATATTGGTCATAGACCTGCTCTTGAGAGGAAAGGAGTTTACATGAATTAGGTGAAAAGTTCAAGCCCTCCAAGAAAGTAGCTGGAATGCACAGCCCACTTTAGTCTTTGAGGTGAACCAGAGAGAGACTGGGATTGGAAATCAGTAGAAAGGGTGACACAAACACATTGGACATGGCAGAAAAATGAGTCTACCTCCTAGGCATGGGCCTACCAGCTGCTAGTGGTGTGGGGTGATTCCTGATGGGCTACCAGCTTGACTTCTCTCTGGTCCAGGGTGTTGTGTAACTAAGCTAATAGTTACTAACCATGACAGGCAGCTCAGACTCTGAGGGGATGTGCAAATTCCTTAGTCACTAGTACAACTTAAAATGCATGTACTTCTGGGAGGTACATTTACCTTAGGAATAACTCATATTTACCTGGTCATTACTATGTGCTGAGCACTGTGCTAACACCTTCACATGCTTTATGTCCTATTATCACTATTTTCGATAGGCAAGCACTATCATTTTCCCCTTTCTTAACTGAACAAAATATGTGAGAGAGGTTAAGTAAGTGGCCCCAAGTCACACAGGTAATCAATCAGTGGTGATGCTGGAATTCAAACTTGGGTTGTTTTGTCTGGATAGCCTGGGTTCTCAAATCACACAAGCATGTTACCCCTAAAAGACCAGAGGCTCTCAGGATCGACCCCATTAGTTATGGGAGACAGGAACTTTCGGAGATGAAGGCTTTGGCCTTGGATACCTC
This sequence comes from Sus scrofa, assembly GCF_054392235.1. Classification (NCBI taxonomy): domain Eukaryota; kingdom Metazoa; phylum Chordata; class Mammalia; order Artiodactyla; family Suidae; genus Sus; species Sus scrofa. The sequence goes on along the minus strand of NC_139396.1, from coordinate 124,525,114 downwards.
CCACTATAAAACACCCCCTCCTGGCCTCAGCAGCAGCAGGTGTATGAGTGTCCATCTCTGTAGGGTCTGGAGAGTTTTTGGTGCTCCACCCCTGCATCTTTGAATTAGCCCATTTTGCATAAATCCAAGTACTTCCTGGGCTGCCTTGACCCTCAGCAGAGAATCCAATGCATCTTGTGGCGAGGAGTCTGCAGTGTTATCCCAGGACAGTCAGCACATTACATAGTGTTACCCATTAATTTGAAAAATTGGTGTCAAAATCAGGTGAGAGAGGACAAAGCAGTTGGATCAGATGTTAGGTATTTGACTCTGTCACTGAGAACAAACAGCAGCACCAAGACTGAGGAGGAACAGAGCAAGTGGGAGTCGTTGTAGCAGGAGGCTGACATATGCAGGAGTCACTGAATCTCAAACCAAAGCTGGTTCTTAACAGGGACACCGTAGTGATTTTATTTCTTTAACTGACCAGTTGGACAAACTTAATAGAACCAGGTGTTTGTTAGTGGAACGGTTTGTCCTCTTTGCCATATTTCTGCCCCAGCAAGAATGATGTCTATGGTAGTGCAGACAGGTGAGCACTTGGACAATTATATTCAGGAGCCTAATACGTATAGTGAAGAAGAGGCTGGTGTAAATCGGTGATTGTCAACCCTGGCTGTTCGTCGAAATCACTTGGGGACTTTTTAAAAACTGTGACTGCTTTGGCTCCACCCTCAATGTTCTAATTTAATTGGAGCTCTGGCATAAGTGGATTTTAAAGCTCCCAGGGTGATTTTAAAAGTACAGCCAAGTTTGAGAACCTTTGTATGAATCATTTCAAGTAAGCCTGTCTTGGATTTCTCTGGGAGGAAAGTGTTTCTCCCTGGCAGGATGGCCTGACATGAAAATCTGAGTGGAGAGTCCTGCTTGGGGGCTGGGCTGGGCATTTTCATTCTGGTTGTTTCCAGATCATGTCTGTGCTGCCTCAGCTCACTTGTCCCTTCTATCACATGGGTGCCACCCACCACCTTGGCAGAGATAAGTGTCAGAACCTATGGGGGAGAGAGAAGAGATGGAAGCCAGAGCCTCCCATAAAGCCTGGTATACAGTAGGTGTCCATTACATGTTTGTTGATTGAATATGAGAGGAGAGGGGATGTTGTATTCACTTTGGACTTTTATATACACTTAATGAGATAGTTAATTTTATGTATCAACTCGGCTGGGCACAGGGTGCCCAGATACTTGGTCAAATATTCCGGCTATTTCTTGGAGGGGGTTCTTGGATTAGCTTAACATTTAAATTGATGCACTGAATATATCCGGACAAAACTTTGCGTAAAAAAGACACATGCACCTGCATGTTCATTGCAGCTCTATTCACAATAGGCAAGACATGGAAACAACCCAAATGTCCACCGACAGATGATTGGGTTAGGAAGATATGGTATATATACACAATGGAATACTACTCAGCCATAAAAAAGAACGACATAATGCCATTTGCAGCAACATGGATGAAACTAGAGACTCTCATACTGAGTGAAGTAAGTCAGAAAGAGAAAGACAAATACCATATGATATCACATATCTAGAATCTAATATAAGGCACAAATAAACCTTTCCATAGAAAGGAAAATCATGGACTTGTAGAATAGACTTGTGGTTGCCAAGGGGGAGGGGAAGGGAGTGGGGTGGTTGGGGAGCATTGGGTTAATAGATACAGACTATTGCCTTTGGAATGGATTAGCAAGAAGATCCTGGTGTGTAGCACTGGGAACTATGTCTAGTCACTTATGATGGAGCATGACAATGTGCAAAAATAGAATGTGTACATTTATGTGTAACTGGGTCACCATGCTATACAGTAGGAAAATTGTATTGGGGAAATAACTATTAAAAATAATAATAATAACAAATAGAAAAAAATAAATTGATGCACTGAGTAAAGCAACTTGTTCTTCTTATGTGAGTAGCCCTTGCTCCATCAGTTAAAGGCCTGAACAGAACAAAAAGGTTGACCCTGCTCTAAGAGGAACTTTGTGCCAAGCTGCCTTTGAATTGGGTCAGAGAACAGGCTTTTTTACGCCTTCAGACTTGGCTGAAACTTGCCAACTCCTGGGTCTGGAGGCTGCTGGCATTCCATTGAAAATCACACCACCAGATCTTCTGGTCTCCAGCTTGGCAACTGCTGGTCTTAGGACTGTCAGCCTTAATGATTGGTTGAACCAATCCCTTGTAATAAATTTCATACATATACATGTATACATGCACATACACTACTAATTCTTACTCTGGAGAACCCTAACATATTTAATTCTTCTCTCTTCTCTATGAAAAATCAAAAGGCTACTCTTTGTGGTAGCAGTATTTTCTGAAATAACTAGTGGCTATTATATTTTTTATTCCTTAACCTCTGCTAGAATGAACTTCAGGATGTAAAAATATTCAATTCAATCTAAAAAATTGATTGAGGCTCTACTAGGTGTTAAACAGAGGTGTAATGCATTAGATTTGCCATATTCTATCTATCCAGTGTCCCTCCTTCCCCAGTGTTGCCCCTCCTAAAGGGAGACAAATAATCATTAAGGCTAGTAGTTAGGCTTCGGCTCTTCCACTGTTGTGGCCTAGGTTGAATCCCTGGTCTGGGAACGGGATCCCACACCAAGCTGCTGCATACCATGGCCAAAAAAAGAAAGAAAGAAAGAAAAAGAATCTTAAGGTTATTTATCGTTATTATAATAGAAGTATATACAGGTTATAGTAGGGCTGAAATGAAGGGAACCGTTATTCCACCCAAAGATCTGAGGGAGCCTTTGTTGTGCAGGGAGAAACCTAATTTATTTTTCCTTATATTCTGTGTGATTCAAGGGAGCAGCCACCCCAGAAGCTTTCATATCACTGAGCAAGGTATTTGGGAGCACTTGTTTCTTCCCCAAGAGGGACAGACCTAAGACAACTTGCACTGTGTTTTGTTTTGTTTTTTTTTTAATTAATTAATTTATTTATTTTTGTCTTTTTGCTATTTCTTGGGCCGCTCCCTCGGCATATGGAGGTTCCCAGGCTAGGGGTCCAGTCGGAGCTATAGCCACCAGCCTACGCCAGAGCCATAGCAACGCGGGATCCAAGCTGCGTCTGCAACCTACACCACAGCTCACAGCAACGCCGGATCGTTAACCCACTGAGCAAGGTCAGAGACCGAACCCGCAACCTCATGGTTCCTAGTCGGATTTGTTAACCACTGCGCCACGACGGGAACTCCTGCACTGTGTTTTTTTTTTTTGTTGTTGTTGTTTTCGTTTTTCTTATGGCCGCACTCACAGCATATGGAAATTCCCAGGCTAGGGGTCACATCTGAGCTACAGCTGCTGGCCTACGCCACAGCCATAGCAACTCAGGATCCAAGGTGCATTTGCAACCTACACCACCTTTCACAGCAATGGCAGATCCTTAACCCACTGAGTGAGGCCATGATTTGAACCCACATCCTCATGCATCCTAATTGGGTTCCTTCCTGCTGAGCCACAAGAGGAACTCCCCATTGCAGTACTTTGAGTGAGTGCCAGAAACCACACTTGTCCTCCAGCTTGGAGAGGGCTGGTAAGATGACTGATACAGGGCAATTTGCTGGCCTTCAGTCTGGAGGGCACTTGATGGTAGAGGAGAGAAAAAAGGAGTTTTCTAGTATAAGAATGAAAAGTCAGGCACTCTGAGGGCCAGGTGTGTTCAGCAATTGAGTTTGAACATCCAGGTGGCTCCAGGATGAAGCACAATGGCTTATTTCCTGCATTTTCTTCCCCATCAGATAGCTACCAGATGATAAGTGACACTCGACTGGCTGATAAATGTTGATCTATAGTTGTGAACTCATAATTACTTACATTTGTCTGGTCTGATTTGCTACAAATGTCAAGATGCTTGGAAAGCCCAGATCATTTTGAGGCACCAGACAGCAACTGCATATAGGAAAAAACAGATGCAAGGAGAGCTCTCATAGGAGGCTGATGTCTCCCACCTCTCTGAGTAGCACCTACCTGCTTCTGATCATATGATAAGGGGTTCATACATGGGAAGGGGGCAAAACTGATAGGGAATAGCAGACTCTTGTTGCTTACTAAGCACACTGCAGGACTCCTAAATGCCCCGCCCCATTGCAACCGGGCTATTTACTATTGAAGAAAATCCAGCTATACATGGACTTCTGCAGTTCAAACCTGTTACCCCAGGTCAAGTACACCAACAAAATGACGGGAAGTACACTGGACAGATTGCCTTGGTCAAGTGAACTGACAGTTGATCATTTCACCAGTCTTGTTTGCCAAAATGGAACTGTGCTCAAAAGAATTGATACTTCTTCAGAGGTGACCTTTGTATATTCATTACTAAACAGTTTTCAAGAATAATCTCTTGACTTTAGCTAAACAGAGAGTGACTTGCTGGGAATATGACACAGAAGGTGAGAGTTGTGAAGAGAGGAAGCAGCCAGAAATGAGCAGGATTGGAGGTTGATCTGATGTTGTTGATGAAAAATTAGTTAGTTGATTTAAAACAAAAGGAAAATTTTATTTGAGCCAAATTGGGAACACCATCTCAGAAAGCTCTGAGAATGGTTCCACCCACTGTAAGTCAAGGCACAACTGTACATGTGTTTTGAGATAGAGAGCTATAATTTAAGTGATGTATTACTGAAAGTTTACACAATCCAGATCTAAGCATCATCATGGCCTCTTACAAGATGAAGAAAGAATGTTCATCTTTTAAGGAGTTGTTTTGTTGATGCTAGAAGAATGTTGTTCTTATGGTTGAGCAGGTATTTCTACTAATAAGAGTGGCTTGACTGATGTAAAACACAAGATACACCATGCACAGTGGGGAGAGATAGGAAGCCAAAGGGAAGGGGGAGGTTTTTCTTTATGTTTAAATTTCTCTTCGTCTTGCCATAAAATGAGTTGCATTTTGCAATGTACAGAACATGATAAAACAGAATTGTAGTTCTCATTGTGGCTTAGTGGGTTAAGAACCTGATGTCTACATGAGGATGCGGGTTTGATCCCTGGCTTTACTCAGTGGGTTAAGGATCTGGCATTGCCTCAAAGTGTGGCAACTGTTGCAGATGTGGCGGGGATCTAGTGTTGCTGTGGTTATGACTAGGCCAGTAGCAGAGGCTCTGATTTGATCTCTAACCTGGAAACTTCCATATGCTGCAGATGTGGCCATAAAAAGAAACCAAAATCCCAGAAAACTTCCTTGCAAACCTATTTCATCCTATCAGGCAGTTTCTCTTAAATTCCTCAAGGGTATTTGTGTAACAAAGGCTCTAACTGATTTTAGGGGTCAACTCCCTGTTGATATGCATCAAGGTTAGTACTCTTAAACTGGTTTGGGGGGAAAGGCTCCAAATATCAATGTCTGTTATGTTCTTGTTTCTTCATTTAAGTCGGCCTGTTCACTGAGGTCATGTATTAACCTGCATTATGAAAACTTCACTTACTGAAGGTACCACACCTGGCAGAAGGTACAGCCAGGGTCTTAACTATGATGACACCTGCCTTTATGAGAAGTAATGTTACCTGTTGGCATGGGTTTAACTTTTCAATTTGACAAGGAGAAGACCACCAGCTGTTTGATTTAGACTCAATTTATTGAGAAAAAAGAAAAACGAAATAGTGCTGATGTTGTGTCTGCTGCTTCTAATTTTTTTTTTTTTCTGCTTTTGATTAAATCAGTTCGGATGAATTGAAGTCAAAGCCTCTGTACTCGTATGCTATGAAATCTTTTTTTTTCTCTGTCAGATCAACTCAGAATGTTCACAGCTGTTAAGTTTGGGAATACGCTTCAGGGATAAGAATGAAATGAATTGCAGAAACTCACCCCATACAATGTGGGCCCTATCTTTCAATCCTGTGCAACCAGACTGAATCTGCTTGCCAGGAAGTTGAGACCATCTCAGTGAGCAGTGCTACCTAGGCTCTTTATAAGACTGAACTCTGAGCCAGGTTACCTCTTAAGATTTCATCCAGTGGTAAATTTTCATTTTATGACAAGCTGGCTTCAGTTTATTAAAAAGAATTACTTTGAGAAATAGTGGAAAGGGGAATTTTATTTTTTTATGATTTTTATTTTTTCCATTATAGTTGGTTTACAATGTTCTGTCAATTTTCTACTGTACAGCAAGGTAACCCAGTCACAAATACACACACACACACGTACACACATATATATAAATTCTTTATCGCACGTTATCCTCCATCATGCTCCATCACAAGTGATTAGATGTAGTTCTCAGTGCTCTTGAGCAGGTTCTCATTGCTTATCCATTCCAGATGTAATAGTTTGCATCTATTAACCACAGATTCCCAGTCCATCCCACTCCCTCCCCCTTGGCAACCACAAGTCTGTTCTCCAAGTCCATGAGTTTCTTTTCTGTGGAAAGGTTCAAAACTTTCCTTGAAAAAGACACATGCACCTGTATGTTCACTGCAACGCTATTCATAATAGCCGAGACTTGAAAACAACCTAAACATCCATTGACAGATGAATGGATTATGAATGGAATACTACTCAGCCATAAAAAAGAAGAAAATAATGCCTTTGCAGCAACATGGATAGAACTAGAGACTCTCATACTAAGTGAAATAAGTCATAAAGAGAAAGACAAATACTATATGATATCACTTATCTTTGGAATCTAATATACGGCACAAATAAACCTTTCCAGAGAATTTATTCCTAGATAGAAAATATTTTGAAGTTAGTGGTAAAGTATGCAGGTGAAGCGCTGTTGCTTTGGGTCATCACTATTACTTCATAAAGATTTTACCCAAGCAAGGATATGTCCTTATATATGATGAAGGTGCTTCATGACTGAATGTCAGTGTCAGTCTTTGGAATTGGTGTGTGAGGCAACAGACATTATCTGTTGGAGGCAGTTAACCACAGTTATCTACCCAGAAAGAGTTGACAGGAAACCAGAAAAGAAGTGAAATTCTTCCATATGTTGCCTGTGGCTGTTATTGCCAGCAGAACAAATCAGTTACAAAGCAACAGATCTGTCTGCGAATCCAGATCACAGTTCCATCAGGCTAGGATGTTTGGACAGTAGCTGAGGAAATCTGAATCTGGAGACTTCTAAGGAATTCCAGTGGGCTTGAGGCAGTTGACTCAGCCTTTATTGAAAGCCAGGCTGGTCTGATGAATAGGCTGCTTTCTATGTTGTATAAATCAGAGTTTGTGGCCAGGAACTTTTTCTGGGGATGTTATACCCTGAGACACAGTCCTGGCCAGTCACGGTCCTCTGGTCTCATGACCTCAGTGATGTGTTCAGAGAGCCACACAACTAGAACAGGCCAACCCCTGAGCCTGGGGATGGGGTTCTGTTATTGGCAGCCCCGATCAAGAATACATGAGTCTCATGAAAGAAGATTCACTTGAAAGAAAGAAGCATGTTATCCAAGGAAAGCAGTGGTGCTGGACCACCATGTGATAAGGATGGCAGATGCCCACTCACTATAGGGGAAGTGGGATGACAAATATGAGCCAGGAAAGGGAAAGAGAGAACAAGATTTCAGTTAGAGCAAGAAATAGAAGGGGGTCAGTGTATGAGTGAAAAAATAACTTACTGAACTGGTAAGAGTGTTTGTACTGGGGGAGTGAGGGGTCATTTTGAGGAAATGATCACTATTTAAGCCATATAATGTGTGGTATTGACACTTCCCAGCACTTTTTTTTTTTTCTTTTTAGGGCTGCACCTGCAGCATATGGAAATTCCCAGCAAGGGGTTGAATCAGAGCTGCAGCTGCCTGCCTCCACCACAGCCACACCAGATCTAAGCCGCGTCTGCCACCTATACAACAGCTCATGGCAACGCTGATCTTTAACCCCCTGAACAAGGCCAGGGATCGTATCTGCATCTTCATGGATCCTAGTTGGGTTCATTACCACTGAGCCACAACGGGTACTCCTCCCAGCACATTTTACACATTGTTTTTTACAAGCAGGAAAACATTGATTTCAGAACATTTAGAGTCTACCTGTGGTCTAACATTGAGGATATAATGGTGAATGAGAGCCTTACTCCCAGGAACTTGCTGCAGACGACTTCAAAGAGATTTCCACCATGGGAATCCAGAGAGCTTTATGCTCTTCTGTGGAATAGCTGAAGTATATGCAGTTGGACTTAGGGGATAAACTGCGTAACATAGTACAGCATGCATGTTTCCAAAAGAAGTTCCACAATGAATACTAACTCCTCTTCCTCATGTCTTCAAAATTCTTTGAATGTTAGTCATTTTTGAATTAAAGAAACCAGTACTGCATTATTAGGAAAATGACCTTTTGGAGAATCAGTGACATTGCTCTGTTTACTAAGACATGGTTAAATTTATTATACACACTTAGAGGAAGTTCCCTGGTGGCCTAATGATTAAGGATCCAGCATTTTCATTGCTGCGGTTTGGATCACTGTTATGGCTCAGGTTTGATCCCTGGCCCGGGAACTTCTGCATGCTGGAGGTAAAGCCAAACAAATAAATAACCATACTTAGAAAATGATTTATGAGGATTGGAAAATATTTTCTTCCTCAAAGTTTCAAGGGCTCAGAGGACAACAAAGGCAGACAGGAGCATGGTTAATGTTGTCCTAGGTACAGGCAAGAGAAGTCACGTGCGCCTAGAAGCTTGCATATGTGGGATCTTTGTTGTACATTTCTGATTTGGCAGCTTCTCTAAGGATCACACCACATTTTCCTAAGCTAATAGTGGCTTTTGCCTCAAAAATCATTATTGAAGGCAAGGTCCTAAAACTCACACTTGAAGAAAATCAAAAGATCAATTCTGAAGGATCATGTCTCACTTGCACAGCAGAGTGACCCGGGTGGGAAAGCGAGGTCATTACCCACGTGGAAATTCTAGGGCTAAACTGGCACAGTGTTAAGCCCCATGAAGCAGGTGCAGAGCTGTGGTGGGCAAACAAGGCATGAGGCAAATCCAGGGCTCATAAGAGGTTGGAGAGGAGCGTCGAGATCATCCTGAGGTCAGCTCAGTAGAATGGCCGAGGCGGCTAGTTAAGTTCTCAGCGTCTGCATGGGCACCAGATAAATGCCTTGAAAAAAGCATTTTCTAGTGGTTCAAAGCTGCATCATCCAACTCAATGCCCAGCAATAAAGAAGGTATTGGGACTGGGGGAGATGATTTGATTTTTACAGAGAAACTGAGCAAAACCATTTAAAAGGACTTCTAAAAATGCCCTGTCTACAGTGTAGAAAATAGATTGGACTAAAGCAAGCCTAGAAGTATCTAAAAGAAGTGTTTCTCCCTCATCCATACTCCTTATAAGGAAGACAATGCAACAGCTTTTTCCTGTGCTTCCCAGGCTTGAGGACCACAAGTTCTTCTTTCAGAAAGTCCTAGTGATTTCATCATAAAGTGTGTATCAGCTGTCAGATTTTAGGATTCTTATTTGGAGAACATTAGAAGCAGTGTGTTCACTTGGTGAACTGTGAGTTCCCAAGCCCAATTCAAGGACAAGCCTAAAATCCCTGTATTTTATTTCTAAAACAGTGATTCTGTAATGTAAACATGCTTTGGCACCCAATTTTTCATGCCATTATGACTAATGTACTGGAAAGAAAATGTGACCTCTCATGACTTCTTTCTCACACAGAGGTACTCTCAATACCCCTGACTCTCTGGCTCTCTGACAAGTAGATATAGTTGTGAAGATGAAATCACGAAGTATTTCACCTAGATCTTGGCACATAGTCAATCAACAAACGTCAGTTGTTAGTTGTAATCAGCAGCATCGGCATCATCATCATCCTCACCATCTGGGAGCAAGCCTAGTGTGCAAACATCACAGCAGTTAGAGGAGTGTTTCTTGAACCCGGCCTTTTTACGTGGTGGGAAGTATATGGGGTGGGGGTGCTCTTACCTTGGGGTTTGGCTTAGAGGAAATACTTCTTGGGATGGTGGGTTAGAGAAGGCTGATAGCATTGCCTTTGACTGTGGTCTTGGCATTGTTATGCAAGGTAGATTAGCTTCTAGTCCAGGGGCCAAACCAGGTGGTGTGTGGATTTTGAATAGTGATTGGGTTCTGGTTACTACCTCCACAGCTTCATCTTGAAGTGCTTTTTATTTATTTATTTATTTTGTCTTTCTGCCTCTTCTAGGCTGCTCCCACGGCATATGGAGGTTCCCAGGCTAGGGGTCTAATCGGAGATGTAGCCGCCGGCCTATGCCACAGCCACAGTAACGCAGGATCCGAGTCGCGTCTGCAACCTACACCACAGCTCATGGCAATGCCAGATCCTTAACCCATTGAACAAGGTTGGGGATGGAACCCGCAACCTCATGATTCCTAGTTGGATTCGTAAACCACTGAGCCATGACAGGAACTCCATTGAACTGCTTTAAAAAAAAAAATCTTTGGACCCTACTTTAGCTATTTTGACCTTTGGTGTCCTTGAGTCCATAGGTCACTGCCTCCCTGGGGACATCCTCTGTGCTTGCCCTCAGTTTGGACTGCCCTGTACCTAGATCTTCACCTAACTGGCCCTTCTCATCTACTGTGTGTCTGTTTATCCTCCCTCCTCAGCCAGGTCTTCCCTGAAAATCTCACATAACCTGGTCTCTACCCTTTTCTTCTATTGAAGGATTCTCTCTTCCACTTTCATAGGCTTTTAAAATTTTATTTAATTTATTTACTTTTTGGCTTTTCTAGGGCTGCACTCACGGCATGTGGAGTTTCCCAGGCTAGGGGTCTAATTAGAGCTGTAGCCGCCGGGCTACGCCAGAGCCACAGCAACGTGGGAACCGAGCCACGTCTGTGATCTACACCTCAGCTCACGGAAATCCAGATCCTTACGGAGTGAGGCCAGGGATTGAACCTGCAATCTCATGGTTCCTAGTCAGATTTGTTAACCACTGAGCTACGACAGGAATGCCTCATAGGCTTTTTCTTAAATTTGCAGTTCAGTATTTATATTGCTTATTAAATCTGTACTTACTATACAATGCTGATGTTAAATGGGTATTGCATGTTGCATATCTGTATTTACTATAATATTTATTTATTTATTTATTTATTTATTTATTTTTTGTCTTTTTGCTATTTCGTGGGCCGCTCTCGCGGCATATGGAGGTTCCCAGGCTAGTGGTCGAATCGGAGCTATAGCTGCCAGCCTATGCCAGAGCCACAGCAATGCAGGATCCGAGCCGCGTCTGTGACCTACACCACAGCTCACGACAACGCCGGATCGTTAACCCACTGAGCAAGGGCAGGGATCGAACCCACAACCTCATGGTTCCTAGTTGGATTCGTTAACCACTGCGCCATGACGGGAACTCCATTATAATATTTAATACAATGCTGATAGTAAATAGGAGTATTACACACTGCATATGTTCAGCTGAAGGAGTTTGAGAAAGTGGCAGAAGAAGGAGGGTCACTCTGACCTTAACCTTATCCCCCAAGTCCCTTCTCCCCTGCAGTAGGTCATAAATCCTTGTGTGAGGATTGCCTTCCACATAACTCCCATCACATCCTTAGCTCTGAAGGCAAAGGGACACCCAGAGGAATCTGAAGAGGCTTTGCTAATTTCCCCTGGTCTGCTTCCTTTATGTCATACTCCTGGCGCTATCATATTTCTCTATGACTGTCCACTCTTTATCAACCCTAGGATAAAAATACCCCACTTAACATTTCTTCAGACCTTCAGTTGCTTATGAAGGTTCTCACTCATAAAACTTGTATTAAATAAATTGCTATGATTTTCTCCTGTTTATCTGTCTTGGTCAAACCCAGCCAGGGGCCCTAGAAGGGTGGAGAGAAACTTCTTCCTGGCCCATAGTGCCACGAATTGAGTGGCTTTTAAATAAAAACTTATTTTAGTTTTGGAGACTTGAAGTCTGAGATCAGAATCCCATTATAGTCGTATTCTAGTGCGAACCCTTGTGGGGTTGTAGACCGCCAACTTCATGTTGTGTCCCCACATGGTGGAGAGCAGAGGGGAATAAGCTGTTGGGACTTTTATAAGGGCACTGATTCCATTCCCAAGGATTCCACGCTCATGACAATTCTAATTACCTTGCAAAGGCCCCAACTCCTAATAGCATCAAATTGGAGGGTAGAGTTTCTGACATGAATTTTGTGGGAACACAAACATTTTAAACACCTTTATCTTTTTAGAGGGCAAAACTGAGAGTGGCATCATCAGCAGGAGAATAATCAGATCGGCCACCAGGCAGTCCGGATCTGAGTACCAGGTGTTTTAAAAGAGCCATCTGGGAAAGCCAAGGGCAGAGTTCCTGAGGTTTTGGCAGCCCATGGAGGTTATAGCATCCTCTACTGGGAAAGGAAGATCTTGGTACCATAAGGAGCTAAGTGCAGGTGCTGGGGAATTCTGTTGGGGAAGCAGAAGCCTTTGTCTTCATTGGCTTATGGTTCAAACAACCTAGAATGAGCTCCCCAGATCACTTCTGCATGATTCTGCTTGTTGCATCGATGTCACATATTACATCGATTGAGGTATGGCAGATACTCGAATGATTTCCCAACACACGAAATAACCAATAAAGGATCCCGGAGACTCCATAGACATGAGCATTGTGAATTACTCAACTCCCAATGGCATGTTATTCTAGAGTATCCACTAATTAGTTAAGATCCTAACTTAAATCTCTACAGGAAGATCAGCTTGTGGCACATAGCCTGCACATATGGAATTTCATGGTTTCCTGGAACTCCTGGGGGCTGTCTCTTTCCCCAGGGATGAGGAAGTATCCTGGAAATCATGTATGAAACAGCAGAATCCAGAGAAGTAGGGCCTTGAAATATTTGGTCCCAAAGTATCCATACTTCCCAGAACACATACGATGAAAAGGATGTGTGGAAGGCCCCATTTAGTTTTCAAGTGTGACCAGTTTGGTGTTTAGAGTCCATGTGGCTTCCAGTCCCTTTTGGGGCTGGCAGCATTTTGTAGATGAGGTGTACTTTGCCAAAGGGTATCTTAAAAATCATTTTTATAGTATGGCTCATCTCACCAACAACTAAAGTATCTCCAAGCTCACTGGAAACATGCCGCTGAATCCTTTCACTCTCAGCTCAGCCTCTTAATGACACAACACCAGAGCTTTTCAGAGCCAGTGATAGGATCCTACCAGTTAGCCCTTTGAGGGAATAGGAGATGGGGAGCCAGGGAGCTAGAAAGACATGGGGTGCTCATGGGGAGGGAGGGGAGTAGAGGGGAGGCAATAGGGGAATTCATTTAGTCAAGGGGTGTGGTTTACAAGGAGATGACAATTTCAGTACGTGAACAAATAGAGGAGTGTTTCATGGACAGCAATGGCTGAGGGTAGAAATGAGTAATTCATTTTGGACTCTCTCCAACTCTTTCTCGGCACATCTTTTTTTTTTTTTTTCCCCATTCTTCTCCTTCTGCTCGTGAGCTTTCTCTACTTCCAGGTCTGGATGGAGGAGTAAGATTGAGCCCCTGGTGACTTCGTGTTTAGTTTTTAACTTAACACTTCAAGCCACACCTGAGACTTGTAGCTCTCTTTGACTCGCTCCTCGAGATTCCTTCAGGACGATGGATGACTGGTCCAGCTTGGGTCAGAGGGCCAACTCCAGTCCAGTTACAAAGGGTCAGAGACCTGGCTCATGTAGTGAACAGCTAGAAGCCCATCCCTGTGGGTGGGCGGTTGTGGGGAGATGTGGGGAATATAGGGGTCTCATCAAGTCCTAGGCGTTTGCCTCTAGAGGTATCATTTCAGGCAGTAGATAGACTTTTGCAGGGGAGCAAGTAGGAAAGGAGGGGGACCAAAGGGAACATAATAAATGAGCTGGTGTGCTCCCCAAACTCTAGTTGTCTTTATCACCTGTTTTTCTTTCTTTTTTTTTCTTCTTCTTTTTAAAATGAGAGTTAGTCTTTGAGTGAGACTTTCCCAGAAACTTATAGGAGGAAACAACTGGAAATGGCTGGCTAGGATGTAAAACCTAGTGTAGTGACTAGACAGAATTTTTTTTTCTCTTTTTAAAAAATGCTTTATTGAGGTATGATTGACATACAAAAATGTGTACAGATGTAGTGCATAAAACTTGATGAGTTCAGAGAGAAGTATATTCCTATGAAACCATCACCATAATCTATGCCATAGACTTCTGATAATTTCCCAAAGTTTCTTCCTACTCTCTTATTTTGTGATGAGAACACCTAAGACAAGGTCTATCCCCTTAGCAACTTTTTTTAAAATACAATACAATAATATTAATTATCTGACAGCATCTTCTGACTTAGATTCATCTACTGGTTTAAGCAAGGACATGGATTTAGAATGCCCTGTGTACCCTCTTTTGTCCTGTCCTATCCTCAATGACCAAAGAAACACATTTGAGGATAGTTCGAGTGGGATTTGAGGAGTCTCCTCAGAAATAGTAACTGTTCCTTAAGGCTTTTGAAAGTAATGTTTCTCCTGACCTCATTTATTATAGGCTCAGCCAACCATATTAGGCGAATCCCGGAGTTACCTGGGACTTTCTTTAATCTCCTGGCCCTAGGTCTTTTCTACATAAAACTTTATTTTATCTTTTCTTCTGTGACATTTGCTTTGGCTATTATCTTGTCAAAGGTTTTTGAAAAATGAGTGTATTGCCCTGACTCATTGTCATGAGAATAAAGAGAGAGAACTTCAAAGGCTGCAGTGGGTATTAAGACAACGCCTTTTTTTTCCCCTCCCTGAATCTAGGCTGGTGATTCTTAATCAAAATGTTCTTTTTCATGATCTCCACCCATGTGTCTCAAGTGCTTTTCAAACAATTTATTTTAGAATCTTTGTGTTTTATTTAGGTCTCTCTGGACATCACACACTAAATTTAGAGAGGCTCTCTTCATGCCCTTCCCAGGGCAGTTTTCATTCCTCTTCTCAAATTTCCCCAACACAGTTCTCTCCATTCCTTTATTTAGTGTTGTTTTTCACTGGGATTGTCCCTTAAGACTTAAGGAAAGTAAAGAAGTCAGTGGGTGTTTTGGCTTGTTGGCAATTTTAGGCTGTAGAGGGTTCCCTGGAAGGTTTCTTCCCTAGGAATAAAGACCCAGATGTGATATCCATTTAATTTCTTCTTTTTAAAGCATCTGGACTAGGCTTCCCTAATTCCTTTTATGAATATATAGGGGATATCTTAGCAGAACAGAAAAAGATGTAATAAGAAAGAGGACATATGTTAGCTGTAATCGTGGTAATATTATAACTTAGCTGATGGTCACCTTGGCCTTTCCTGGAGGCTCTTTCCAGTCATTGCGGTCTGGCACCTGTCCTTGGGATACAGTCAAAGAAGGATCAGAAGTAGAGTCCCTACTGGGCAAAGGGAACATATCTGGTCTCTAACCTTGGGTCAAACTGAGGAATTTGTGGGGAACTGTTTTATAGTTGCTTTGCGATGTGGAGCTATGAAGCCTATTGTTGACTGAAAGGCTAGGGCCGTATTTGCCAAAAATGGAAAATACATTACAATTGCAATATATTTTGATATCACAATCAGGGATGATGTAACCAGAGGCCTATGGGAGGCAGAAGCAAATATCTTTAGGTGGCCAGGGCAATCTTGCAAGGGAAGGGAATGTGTGGGAGGCACTAGAAAGCCAGATTAGAGACTAAGTAGGACTAAGGAAGGGTCTCACATGCATGGAATAATCTCTTCCCAGATGGCTGGTTACTTTCTGTCATTGAGGTTGAGCTAGTTTTCCTGGCTTGATCTGAGACAAGGGAGCTGCACTATAATGTGAAAGTGATCATGCAAAATACCCAAAGTCTCCTTCCAAAAATAGCACCTCATGCCTCTTTAAGCCTCTTCCATATTCCTCTCCTTTTATATGTCCTTCCCTAAGTTATAGAGGTACTCCCTTTTACCCATCCTTATAAAATACTACTCCCAAGAAAAGGATATTATAAACCTGATGATACTGAAGAGAAAAGCCTTGCCTCTCTCCTGCCTCCCACCTCAGGGCATATGTCATTTAATAGAAAGAGAAACTTGAGCTAGAAAACCATGGAATATTAGAGCCTCCATATTTCAAGCTTTCTTTGGTGAACTGTCTTTTTCTATTTTTCATATGCCAGTATGGAAACAGCTGCCATCTAGAGTTCTAGCTTTTTTTTAAATTGGAAATTAACTAACTTCTTCAGTCTACCTTTTTTATCCCATTAGATTGTAACTGAACAGTTTAGTTAAAACAGACTACAAAGCTAGGCTTCTTTTCTGACCTGTCAAATGCTGCTTTTACAGAGAAGCAATGTTTCCACACAGCTGCCACCCTAAAGGTAATAGGCATGGACAGAAGAGATCAACTCTCTCTATGTCACATGTATCTGCTTAGTCATGTGGGAGAGGACTGGTGTTTGCCTCACCTTGTGTGGTCAATTCCATCTTCCAATGAACTTATCTCCCAGTGACCTAGTACACTCTTCATTTCTAAGTTGGGAAATGTTAATAGGGCAGTGCTGTTTCTAGGTAAATACTGGATAGTTCTCTGTTCTAAAATCAGCTATATGGTTCTAAGTTATAAAGCTGATAGTACCAAAAAGGAGACAGGCATCCAAGTTGGAAGGAGGCTGACTGATGATGAGAATAAGAAAAGGAAAGTAGCTGGATTTTCATGGAAATTTAAAGGAATGATAGAATTCCCTGGTAGCTTAGTAAGGAAAATAGACACCAGTGTTTCTCCTCTCTGGCTGTACTAGTGAATCATCTGATACTTCTTGAGATATTTATGCCCAAGGCTCCAAGCTCAGGGGGTCTGATGTAAGTAGTCTGGGTAGAGGCTTGAGCATCAGTATTAGGCAATATATTGCTGAGTTGAGAAACACTGGTCTATGACCAAAAGAGTCTTCAGCTTTTTCAGTGTTTTCAGAAATGCTCCTCAGGCTGAGGGAGATAAGATTGTCTTGGGCTACACAAATCTGGACTCTGTCCCTCAATGGAGAGAGTACTAGAATCTGACTTTTTGTATTAGCATCATTGATACTAAGTCAGATGGTTCATGGACGATCATTGGAAAAACACTAGAATGGAAAGGGAAGGGAGTGTTTCCTGTCTATGCACCTACTGTTAATAATGAACATGTTTTTATTTCAACTTCACAATGATTCCGTGAGGAAAGCAAAATTATCCCATTTCATAGTTAGGGAACCTCCAGTTGCCCAAGAGCACAGAGCTAGTAAATAGCAAAGTCCAACATGATACAGTGTTTAGCTGAAGTGCTAAGGACAAGGAAAGTTCTAACCACAGATTCCTTTTTCTAGGCTTTTCCATGCTTCCCTTCAGCACACTAGCTGAGCCCTAAGGGTCATTAGCTCTTGACTCAAAGAGGATGGGTGCGATGACCTGGCTGAGAATCAGAGAGAAGCGCAGCTGTTGACATAGCCCTGCCCAGGCAGGGAGAGGTTCTGGGGAGGAGGTGCTAGGGTCGGAAAGCTGTCCCAGTGCTACAAATCCTAAGCAACTATAAGCTCGGTCAATCTTGATTGTAAGAAAAAGCCAATAGGTTTAGAGAAAAACATAAAGTTTCATTGCTCCAATTTGTGTGGGTTTTTCAGCTGTCTGTCAAATGTCAATCCTTGTCCCAATAAGAAAGTACATTCTTTACCAGTAAAGAGGATTTGAAAACTCCACAGACACCCATTTGTGCCTACAAATACAAAGGGAAGAAGGGTGATGTTTGTCAGAGCTGTGAAGGTTTGTGAATGAACTCAGGGTAGTGATCTTGTGTTGGCTGCATCTGGCTTTGGAGGGAGAGAAGCCCATTTCCCATTAGTCATTTCTTCTCCCTCCCTCATCAGAAGGGACCATCTCCAGGGTTCTATACATTTTAGCCTAAAACAAATACAGCTCAGAGCTGGTTCAAGGTTCTCTGTATCCCAGATTCTATTGCTTGCCTGATGCTGCCAAGTGGATGCCTCTGAGTCTGTTAAAGATATTCATGTTCTAACATGTTCTCCATGTCAGAGACACACTCCATTGCCTCCCCAGTCACTCCAAGTGGAAATAGCATCTCCCCCTCTCACCCCAGAGCCAAGATAGCTCCAAGTGGGGTTGAGGGGCAGTTTCCTCATAAGTACTTCTTGGATCTGTCTACCTCTCTGTATCCCCATTGTCACCTGCTCCTTCAAACTGCCATTATAACCTGCCTGGACCACAACAGGAGCCCTCCTTTCACTGCTCTTCCTACATCCATGCATACCCCGTGCATCTATTCTTCCCTGTGTCAGGCGAGGGACCTTTTCAAAATACTAATTTTGGAGTTTCCATTGTGGCACAGTGGAAATGAATCCAACTAGGAACCATGAAGTTGTGTGTTAGATCCTTGGCCTCGATCAGTGGCTTAAGGATCCGGTGCTGCCATGAGCTGTGGTGTAGGTCTCAGATGCAGCTCGAATATGGCATTGCTGTGGCATAGGCTGGCAGCTCTAGCTCCGATTCGACTCCTAGCCTGGGAACTTCCATATGCCTAAAAAGCAAAAGCAAAACAAAACAAAAATGATTATTTTAAACCTATAGATTTTGAAAATACTATTTTTAGAATAAAGATTAAAATCTCTGACTTGGCCGGTCAGTCTAGGTCCCTGTCTGCTCCCCATTGCTTCTCAGTCCCATTAATGATGATCTCCTTTGGTCTAGTGAACGTTTCATATCCACTTTTGGGGCCTTTATACTAGTCTTGCCACTGCACAGACTCCCTCCCTTTTTCCACATTAATGCTTCCTCACCCTTTGGGTCTCTCTTTGAATAGTATTTACATTCAGGGTGTCCTTGCCTGCTGCTCCACAATGAGCTTGAATCTTCCAACAGGGCACCCTGCCTTCCTGCATACACCTTCCAACTGCTTGTACAAGCACTTGGGGCCAGGGCAGGGATTCAGCCTGCTTTGTCAATGCTATATCCCCATCATAACTCAAGTGACTTGCATGTAGCAGGTACTCTTATTTGTATGTGAATAAAGGAATAATAAATGATGAGCATTGAATAACTCCCTCCCAATTCTTACATGAAGACATGTACATTTCATCCATATAGGCTGCAGATAACTCTAGTGTTTCACTCCTGAAAACTTAAGTTGCTTAACTTACGTCTTAATATGATAACCTGGTTAAAGTTGAAAAGACTATGAACACAGAGTATAGTTTTCTTTCTTTTTTTTCCCATTCATTGGTCTTCCTTTTATAGTTGCCTGTTCCTTTTGTACCATATTGCATCTTTCCTAGGACTCTTTGTTCTTCATGGAAGTCAGGAGATGGGGTTGCTGCTGAAGCAGTAACAACCACAACAAAAAAATGTAAACTTTGATGAAGAGCACCTCTGAAATCTATATCCACATACTGTTCTTGTGGAGTCTGTGATGGTCTTTTGCAAAAGAAATTTGCTCAGTTGGTCTCTTCTCCAATCTTTAAGTGATGATAACTATGTGTTCTGGGTTGAGGCTGTCTTAGTTGCATGGGTAAGCTCATTGGCGGAGAGGAAAATGTTGTGAATTTCAATTCAAGAGGCTTGGCTCTTAGGCTCTGTTTTGTTCCTTAGTTGCATGATATATAGCCAGTCACTTAACCTCTCTGAACCCAAGTTTCTTCATCTATAAAGTGAGATAATAGTTTTGTCTTGTGAAGAGTCATCTTGAATTGTAAAGCATCTTTCTAGCAAAGGGGGTCACTGTGCTGTACTTCCTTTAGGAAAAGGGAAGAGCATGAAATAGAACTTTGTCATTAACACTTTCAAGAAGAGTTCTGAAGAAACATGCTTCCATCTAATTAGCCAGCTGATGCCATTGAATCCATTGAATAAATTTCCAAATGGCCAATGTGTGATGGGGCTCAGGCCAGAGAGGGGTGGGGAGGAAAGGAGGAGAAAAGTGAATACTTTCTCATCTTTAGGCTTTGAGTTGAACACACTGTCACAGCAAGAGTGAAGGGCTCACGTAAAGCTTATTCTTTCCTCCCTTGTCAACAATCCTGAGAAATAGGAAATAGATTTCATTTTTTTCTTTAGGTTTCGATTTAAATTGGACAGTGCCTATCAGGAACACTTTATTGAGGCCATGTCAGGGCTTCTTGGGAAAATAGGCCACAAAGAATCTGCAAGCTTAGGAGGGCCGAGTGGCTTCACTTAACACGTGTTTGCTGTCTCTCCTCTAGATATAAGTTGTGATGATGGGAAAGGTAGACAGAGTACGGTGGCAGGGGAAGAAGGTTAGAAATCTCAGCTGAGGACACACACTACCCTCCTGTGTTTTCACAGTACAAAGAAAGTACCAGGGTTGAAAGCTGACTTTCCTGGCTGAGGGCAAAATTTATAATTGGCTAATTCATACAGCATACTCACCAGCTTATGTTAGGTGTAACAGTTTTGTAAAGAGGATCTTATTCTTCATGATTATTTCTATAATTGCTTTTCAGGAGCTTACTGACTTTGGAACTCAGAAGCAGCAAGGACCTAAGGAAATACCTTTTGAACTGTCAGTTTGCTGAATATCTGGCTTCTTGGTCTTGCTGCCGTTCCTGTCTGGGAACAGGTTGGGCCCAGATGGATGTCTTTAGGAAAGAAGTACCTGCTAGTAAACTCTCTTGTGCATTAGCACAGATGTGTTCTTTTTTTTTTTTTTTTTTTTTTGTATTTTCTAGGGCCACACCCACGGCATATGGAGGTTCCCAGGCCAGGGGTCTAATCGGAGCTGTAGCTGCGGGCCTTTGCCAGAGCCACGGCAATGCAGGATCCAAGCTGTGTCTGTGACCTACACCACAGCTCACGGCTGTGAGATCAGATCCTTAACCCACTGAGCAAGGCCAGGGATCGAACCCGCAACCTCATGGTTCCTAGTCAGATTCATTAACCACTGAGCCATGATGGGAACTCCCCAGATTTGTTTTCAGTTTACACTGTACATGGGTCAGTGAGATGGTTCACCTCCTTGGTAGCTGATGTTTCTTTGGCTATTTCCATTCATTACCTAGCACACTGTGGTTCCCTCTTGCTCTAGGTCTAAGATGAATGTTTAGTAATTTGGACCTTGCTGCCTCTGAGATCGATTGACATTAACCTTTGTTAATGTTTACTTAGCCTTTACTAATGTCTGGCCTTTTCATGTACATCAGTACATTCAATTGTTTTGCACAGTCCTACAAGGTGCCTGTTACCATTTTCCTGTTTCTACTGAGAAAACTGAGGCTTAGAAGCATTACCTAACTGCCTAAGTCATACAGCTGGTGGCTGGCCGATCAGGGCTTATGCCCAAGTGTTCTCATGTTAATCCTTTACTCTCTCCTTAAGCCCCACCTGCCCAGTGGACCAGGTTAGGCATGTTGGTGGACTTGGGTGGTGAGAAGTAGTTGAATTTAAATGTGTTTTGATGGTAGACCCAATAGGATTTGCATGTGAATTAGGTTTTGGGAGTTGGTTCACTCACCCCTGCTTGAGGTTAGTACACTTACCTGTATACTTGGAACTGGTGGCTCTCACCCTGGGAACCAGCAAGAGGCAAACAGGATGGTGTGCACTTCTTCCCGGCCTCATACCTTCATCCTAGGCTATTTGACCCTTTCATTATTGAAGGGTGTCCTCTCTAGGTAGGTGTAATTTGATGCTACCTCTTCTGTTATGCATTTCTGTCTCCTTCATATGGGGCACATCACCTGTTTATTGTTCCCATGGAGCTCTTAATCCAATGAGAGAGGCTGTATTACAAGATGGAATGAAAGAAATGCTGTAATTTAGGTAGAGTTTTCTGTGTGAGTGATTGTTTCTAACTTTGGCCAGAAGACTAAATATCAGGGTTTGATGGGGGAAGTGGTAAGGGATCTGAGCTTTAAAAGGGAGCCTCCAATTTCGTGTTCCCATCTTTTCACAGTCAGTTTCTTGCCCTTTCTCTTGCCCTTTCTCAACTCTGTGACTATTGGCCCCTTTTTATTGATGGTTCCATAAGTTAGTAATCCTCCTTCAGTTTAGAGACAGGGTGGATGAAGCCTGCCTGCATTTATCTCAGTTTACCACATTAAATTAGACTGGAGACTCAAGACTATTTTGTCCTGTGGCTGGAGTCATCTGGTCTCAGAGTGAGCCATCATTGCCCAGTGACCCATCAAAGCCTGGACAGTGAGGGAGCATGTTAAGGCTTTGTAACATTAAACTTGTGAAATCCCTAACCCAGGGAGCTTGGAACCTAGAGAAGATCTCTTAACTTTGCTCTGTGGGCTACCTGATGGCTTTCTGACCTCTAGGGAAAAGCATTTCTAGGCATTATTCCTCTTACCCTGAAGCAAGTTCTGTGAGTGTTTGCTTCTGTCTGGCAAGGTTCTGTCTATAGTGCATTGTTTTCTTAGGTTTGACTAAGCATTCCTTTGTAATTCAGATAGAAACATCACCATGACACAAGGCCTAAGGTCCCAGATACTGTCAAGGCCCTGAGAGAGTCTCCTGCAGAGTTGTTATAGCTCTGTTGGCAGTGTCCATGCTTCATGCAGAGTATGAAGATGTTGTTATATTGTCACATGTCATTAGCTGACATGGAGAGGAAAAGTAGTCTCATTGGACTTTCTTTGGAGCCTTTGCCATCTAAGCTTGTGAGTCGTGTACATGATTGTCTCCCTTATTGGACTCTAAGCTCCTAGAGGACGGTGTCTTCTTCATATTCTTTCCTCTAGGACTAGAATAGTTGTGAGCAGACCATGTTTCAGATTGAATATTGGTCAACTTGTGTAAATCTTCTGTGCCTTATTTCCTTTAGATAAAAAATGGAAATCATACATGGTTACAAAATTACTGAAATACTAAACAAGATGATACAACTATAAAAGTACTTAGTATCATGCCTGAATTCACTGTAAACACTCACTAAACAGGACCGTTATCATTATTATTTTGATTTTAGCCAATTTTTTGGGTAGTTAGCTTACAATATTGTGTTAGTTAAGGATGTACAGCAAAGTCAGTTATATGTATGTATACATACAATTCTTTGTATTCTGTTCCATAGTAGGTTATTAGAAGCTATTTAATACTGTTCCCTGAGCTAAACAGTAGGTCCTTGTTTATGTCTTTTATATATAGTAGTGTGTATCTGTTAATCCCCACATTCCTAATTTATCCCCCCACCTCTTTCCCCTTTGGTAACCATACTTGTTTGTTTTCTATGTCTGTGAGTCAGTTTCTATTTTATAAATAAGTTTATTTGTAGACTCACATTGTAGAATGGTAAGTGCTCAGTAACTCCATAGGCAATACATGAGGATGTTGGAGACAAGAGGTCTGCTGGGGAAGGTGAAGTTCTATGATGCAGGGACAGCAGAACAGGTGAGAGCTAGTAGCTTTCATCCTAGGCCTGCTGTTTTCCTAATAGGTAAGGGCTGGTGCTCTGGTTGGTAATAAAAGATGTCAGGATTTGTTTGGGTGTGCCCTAGTAAACCAGGTGTGGGAGGCATTTGCCAAAGGTTGAGGATCTCTTCCTTCTAGTAACAAGGAATATGTCAAGGACTGGAACCAGACTGATGTGTGGGCAGCTTGTCTGGGAGGCACTGATTCATTATCTCAAATCATAAAATGGAATAGAATAGGTTGACACTCCATCCTAGTCCACTGCAATCTCACTTACTTAGATCTCTCTCTCTAATGTAACTTTTGGTTGCTGAGCAATGTCTATTTAATGACACAGTGTGGGATGTCACAAGCATCCGTAATGGGCAGAATACATCTCTGGTGTGAAGGCTGGATCTAGTGGGTAGATCCCACTATAGGGTGGAATCAGAGAATTCTGGATCAAAATAAACCAACCCCTGTGGTTGCCTCTCTAGGGTACCCAGGATAATACATATGTTTCAGGTGTGCGTGGGTACCTGTCTCTCATGACAGGCCCGGAACCTAAGAGTTTGCTGACAACTCTTCATGTCAGCTTCACTCTTGGTACAATTTAATTGGAGACAAAGATGACTCTCAGTTGTAGACTTGATTTTTGATAACCTTATCTTGTTTAATCCTCACCAAAAGCCTGAAAGTAAGGATGGTTATCTCCTTTATCCACATGAAAATATAGAGATTTAAGTAACTTTCCCAAGGTCATGGGATAGGAAGGATTTAAACTTAATCTTATAAGCTTCAGCTACACCACTCACCTCCCAGTAGGCTGCTCATTTATTAAAAAGTGAGCTTGCTCTGTCACATGAAAATAATTTGAGTTTATTAGACACTTGAGCCTATTCCAGTCCTTTGACCATTCTCTGGGCACTAATTTAATAGCTTTTGTTAATAAAGGAAATTATTAAGTTGAGAACAACATTTTCTAAGACTCTTCTTGTATAAACTGAGTATTTTTTTCTTTTGTAGCATGCAATACTGAAACTGTCCAGTGATAAAGGGATGTGTAGAAATGTTTGAAATTCAGTGCTTTTCACCCTTTTTGAGCTGTGATAAATTTTTATGTATGTGGACATGTATTATCCTTCAAAGCATATATTGTGGGAGGTCAGATATTTATTTTAATTTTTGCCCTCATTGGTCCCTCACTTTGAGAATTATTTTCAGACCAAGTTAACAAACTGCAAAAGAATGTCTGTCCCATTTTAAAAATAATTTCTTCTGTTATTGCGATCTCAAATACATGTGTAACATTCACTGAATTAAAGATCTGTTGCCCAGCTCATTTATATTCAAGATCATATGTTTTAGTGATGATGTGGGAAATTGAGATCTGTTGATGAAGATTTCTCCATTGACTGCATATGGTATGCCTAATTAAAAATTGGAAATATTTTTATCCATTAACCCCCCCCACCTTCTTCCATTTTGCCTGACTTTGTCAAGAGTGTTTCACCTTCAGACATGTCTAAATATAGTTTAATTGGCCCTGTGTGGAAATCTTCAATCTGCGCTTATGAGCAATGCTCCAAACCCTACTTTGGGATTTTTATAAACATCATTAGTATTGAATTTCATATTTGCTGAAAGGCACACTCATGGTTTTTCTCACAATTTCAGTTCTTAAGTTCTTGAGAGAAATGAGAGATTTTCCTTCTTTTTAAAGACATTTGTCAAGGACTTTATTCAGAAAGGGGCACTGTGATATTGAAAAAATGTGGGCTTTGGTGTCCGATCTCTAAGTGCTGGGTCCTATCACTACTGTTATCAGTTGATGGAGCAGACCCGATTTCTCTGTGACTCAACATCCTCATCTCTTTTCTGGTCTCTATTTTGCTATTGAGAACTCTAACAGTTTATTCCTTTGCTTGGTAATCTTTTTCTCTTTCGTGCCTTTTCTCTTTTGAACATCTTTGTTCTCTTATTTCTCTATGATGAGTGTAGATTTTAGATATTTTATTGATTTGCTCAGGACTTGTGGTGCTTATATAATCTGAGATTTCATGTGTCTTATTAACTTGGGAAGTTTCACAGTCATTACCTCTTTGAATATTGCTTTCCTTCATTCTCATTTTCTTCTTTCTTTTTTAAAAATCTTTTTAGTGCTGCACGCATGGCATATGGAAGTTCCCAGGCTAGAGATCGAATCGGAGCTGTAGCTGCCGACCCATGCCACAGCCACAGCAATGCGGGATCCAAGCCATGTCTGGAACCTACACCTCAGCTCATCGCAATGCCAGATGCTTAACCCACTGAGTGAGGCCAGGGATTGAACCTGGGTCCTCATGGATACTCGTCTGGTTCATTACCTCTGAGCCATGATGGGAACTTCCCCATTCTCATTTTCTAGTATTCCTAAAAGATGTATGTTGGATGCTATCCTCCTATTCTCCGAATCTTTGAACATTTCTTACGCTTCCATCACTTTATCACTTAGTGATACATCTTGGGTTGTTTCTTCAGCTCTTTGTTAATTGATTCTACCATTGACCATATTGAATTGATTTTTCTCCATCTATTGGATTTTAAATATCAGTGAATTTACTTTTCATTTCTAGGAACTCATACTTTTTTCTAGGTTTCTTGTATTTTGTTATGGTTTCTTATTTTTCTTATTTCCATTCTTTTATCTCTTTAGGCATTTAAAATATTCTAAACTTGTTCAGATTATTAGCTGTCATTCTTGGAGGCTATTAATCTTATTCTGTCTGCTGCTTATTTTCAAGCATGTTTTGTAATTTTTTTTTTGTCTTTTTTTTTTTTTTGCTATTTCTTGGGCCACTCCTACGGCATATGGATGTTCCCAGGCTAGGGGTCCAGTTGGAGCTGTAGCCACCGGCCCAGGCCAGAGCCACAGCAACGCGGGATCCGAGCCACGTCTGCGACCTACACCACAGCTCACGGCAACGCCAGATCATTAACCCACTGAGCAAGGGCAGGGACCGAACCCGCAACCTCATGGTTCCTAGTCGGATTCATTAACCACTGCGCCACGACGGGAACTCCGTTTTGTAATTTTTGTTTGGGAACCTCTTGTATGTCATTTCCCCCTGTAGACATTTCACATGGCACTGGTTCAGGACATTTTTTTTTTTTCACTCTCTTCTTCTATGTGTCTCAGTCGTATCAGCTTGGATTTTTGTCATCCAGGGGGATATAAGTTGGACTCTGAAGTCCAGATCATGTAAAGCTTGAGGTTTTGATTGAAGAAAAATTTTTACTCATCCAGTTAAAAGATGATCTTGCTGTCTCCCTGACATAGTAGACAAATTTTAATCTATTTCCCATTTTCTGAGGGTGTAGCTCTTTGAGAGTTCTGGCTTTATCCTGGGATTTATATTTTAATTCCTGATCTTGAAGGTCTGATCATCTACATGGACATGAGGCCCTGAACCCTTAGCAGTTAGACACCTCCTAGGTTCTATGTCTGCCTATATGCCACTTATGTTGGCCCCTGGCTACTGCAGTATCAACTCATATATTCAGTTCCTGATGCTCAGGGCTTTTGATTTTCTCCCCCCCTAGCTACCTCAATAATGCATTTAAAAATAATTTTCTTTTATCCAGAATTTCTAAGCATTTGCAGTGGGAGTAGTTATTTATTAGTTCAGGCCATTATATTAATAAAACCATGTGATGTTACTTTGGAGATTAAATGAGATTTTGCCTATTTGGAATTTAGTGTAGTACCTGACACTAGCTTGATATTTTCAACATTAGCCACTATGACAGGACAATATGCATAGTCAAATGAATGTCAGGTTACTGCTTAGAGGAAGAGGGAGTAACCTGAGCATATATTGTTGGTTATTTCCTATGACTCCCTATTGAAAAGCATAGGTCAAGTTCCTTGAATATCTCCATTTCCTCATCACAGCCTCCCAGTAGACATCAGATATCTCCAGTGGCTTCTTGTTTTGTCAACCTTCTCTTAACTATGTCACCATCTTTTTCACAAGAGTTGTATGGAGAACATGGTTTAATCTGTTGCCTACAATGATACCTGGAGTCATGTATGTCTTTTACTAACCTAGCAGTAAATTCAACATGATTTTCAAAGGTGACAGATTTTTATACCAATAAAATGAAACTCAAGACCGTCTCAGGACATCGAACAAAGAAAAATATTAATGGCTAGCCCTTCTTAACCATGTCTGTCATTTACTATAATTAGTGTCACAGGTCACTGATCCTAAGCAGATGGTGTTACTCTTCTTTGGCAATGAATAAAAAATTACAGTGTTGAAAAAATAATACTTAACACTATTGAGTCTGGGGGACATTAGGAAATAGACTCTAGATTCTTTAGTGCAAAATAGCCTTTTGGCTTTTATGAATTTCAAATTTTTTAATAAATATGTATTACTACATCCATAAAAGTAGTATTTTAACAACATAGAATTATTTATAATTAACTAAAAAATTGAGCTGACCTCTAAGCAAAAACTGTGAATAGTTATTGTTTAGTCTTTTCAAACCATAGAATATTTCATTGTCATTAAATAATTATTCAAACAAAAATGATAGTATCACTAGGCTGTATATTCAGAGCAAAATGATTCACTGCAAATAGTTTATTAACAGCAAAGAATAAAAAGCCAGGTATTCAAAAATCTAGACAAAAATTAAGCTAAGGGAAATGGGAGATGGAATCAATAAGGGTGAAACAGAAAAATAAAGCCATGAATAGGCTTCTTTGTAAAGACCAATAAATAGCTCAAATCCTGGCACTGCAAATAAGGAAAAATCACACAAATGCATAACATTTGAAATGAGAATATAACCAGAAACATTAGAGCAGTTAAAAATAGAAATGATAAAAGAGAAAGTCTCAGTGAAATTTTGAAAGCATCAACTAATAAAAAAAATCTTAAGTAGAAATTATAAGTAATGTAATGACATGCTAGATTTTATAATTTATTGAGAATTATATATTGCCTTTTTGCCTTTTTCTTGAGTCGCTCTGGTGGCATATGAAGGTTCCCAGGCTAGGGGTCTAATCAGAGCTATAGCTGCCAAGCCTACTCCAGGACCACAGCAATGTGGGATCTGAGCAGCATCTGCGACCTACACCACAGCTCAGGGCAACTCTGGATCCTTAACCCACCGAGCAGGGCCAGAGATTGAACCCGAAACCTCATGGTTCCTAGTCAGATTTGTTAACCGCTTCGCCACTAGGGGAGCTCCAAGGATTCACTATTGACTAGGTTTTAGCCTGGAGTACTTCAAATTTTTTCAGATCATTCTTAGGCTATTAAAACCATTCCAGTCTCTCAGCCTTAGCACCATCTTCTGAGAAACCTCTGAGCAAAGTGGGGGAAAAAGCGAATGTGCAGGCTGAAGTGCAAAAGAAGAAAGATGAGGGAGAGGTCCAGGTACACTCGTACATCTGTGGAAGCCACAGGAGCAGAAACAAGGAAAGCCCAGAGGCCAGAGATGCTGGTACAGTTTGTTGGACTGCATGCCTTCTATCTAGAAATTGTCTCAATGGATCTAGAGCAACTTTTCGCCATTCTGATGCCTGGACTTCTTTGAGACCCACTTTGCTCATATCAAAACGGTCCCTTTTGGTTTTTTGCCCTGGACCTGTGACATTCTGGACTAGTTCTGTTCTTACTTGTGGCTGAATGTAACACATGTACAATAAATTATCTGCTGTCTTAGCTGAAGGAAAAACAAAAACAAAAACAAAAACAAAACCTATTCCAGGAGTTGACATTGTGGTGCAGCAGAAATGTATCTGATTAGTAACCATGAGGTTGTGGGTCCGATCCCTGGCCTCGCTCAGTGAGGTAAGGATCTGACGTTGCCATAACCTGTGGTGCAGGTGGCAGATGCTCCTTGGACCCAGAGTTGCTGTGGCTGGGACATACACCAGTAGCTACATGCTCCGATTCGACCCCTAGCCTGGGAAACTCCATATGCTGTGGGTGTGGCCTTGAAAAGCAAAAGCAAAAAAAAAAAAAAAAAAAAAATTTATTCCAGATTCCTAGTGGAAATACTCAAATTAAGGCATATTTATTCCCCTCATTTTCTTAAAACCTGACAGAAACAGCAAGAAAGGCATAACTCATCAATCTACAATAATACCAGGAAATGATGTCTACTACAACCTCAAACTAGAAAGCACTGGCCAGAGATTGATGAGAAGTACTCTTGACCTTCTGTAAGAAAAGAAATGGAATACAGGTGGGAAATGGAGAATGTCCCTACAGAGACTTGGTCTGAAACCGCAAAAGGTCAAGGAAGTACAAGTGACACAGTAAAGTGTATTGTTCTCTTCTATTTTCTTTGATCAGCTCTCCTAATTGAGGTGGGCGCCTGGAGTAGCGTAGAATGAGCCAAGGAAAGGAAGGTAGCAGTTATAGATTATAGCAGAAGTTACAGGCCAATACTAGTTAGTATTAACCTTTACACAAAAATTAGTATCATTGCTCTAGATTAAATGTTACCTTGTTTAATTTTCATCATCTATAAAAGTTATTACTATTCCCATTTTGCCGATGAGACAGTGCGAAATAAATACTAGGTTCTTTGACCTTGAGCCTAGTAAGTGGCAATATTGAGATTTTAATCCAGTGGGTGGCTTCAGAGCCTGTGTTTTATATTATAATTCTCTGAATCTTGCCTCCTCCTCCCTGCCAATTCTACTACCTTTCCCACCAGGGCAATAAAAGATTTAGCTATAAGGTAAAGGGGATTAAAGGGGAGGCTGCAGGTAACACATGTATCCTCTTCCTCCACTGAATGTTCTTCATTTTGAATCTGTCAGATGTATCATATACAGATTGGATACAAGTATCAAACAAAAGGAGAGGAACAGTATACTTTGTAAAGTGAATTGCCTGAAGATACATAGGAAGAGATCAGTTTAGTAATTCTCTAAATTCTCTTTTATCTCCACAAAGTATTGATAGTGTAATTCTAAAAATAAGAACAGCTCAGGAAAAAGATTATATGATAATAGGATAATTTAAAAAGCCAGTTGGGAAAGCTCAAAGGAAATGGAAGTGAAATCTTAGACACTGAAGAATGAAAGCAACAAAAAGGTAGAAAACTTAACAAACCCTAGTCAAGATAAGGTGGATGGCTTGGAAAATCATCTAAAATGAATAAAACCAAAAAGCAAAGGTTTTATAATAGATACAAAAGGTAAATAAGGGAAGTCTAATATATGCACGGCCGGTATTTTTGAAAATGAGAACAGAACAGATGGAGTAGATTCAAACATTCAATGCCCAAGGAGGGTGAATTTTAAGAATGCAGAGAGGTTCAATATTGGGAAAAAAAAGCAGCTAGAGTTTTATGTTATCAATAAAAAACATATCTTAAGAGATGCTAAAAAGGCATTGGAAATGTGAAACATTAAAAAAATAATTTTAGTAAAATAGGAGCAGATGAAATTGATATGGTAAAAATAATAATCTCAAACTACCAGGCATGTTTCATTGTTGGAAGACTAGATTTATTCTCATTAAAACAGGATAAGAACAGAGGTTCTATTAACAATTATTATTTAACTTTATAATGTTAGCCAATACAATTAGATAAGGAAAAAATACCTATAAGTATATTGAGGTATAGATGATAAAGGAGTGGTTATAATAACAAGCAAATCAATAAAAAGATAAGACTAAATAGAGAAGAAAAATATAGTCAGTAATTTCTTTGAAAAATTATTCAGCCTTGATAGTAATCAAAGGCATACAAATTAAGACCCTGAGAAATAATGCTTTCTCCTACTGGATTAGAAAGTTAAACTTAGTAATTATATTCAAAATTGCTGAGTGGGTTAAACATTCTTAGGTACTCTGAGTACAACTACATATCTGTACAAACCTACAAAGTCTTAGAAGTCTTAGAAATAGTCTGAAAAATGTTACTGCAATTTGAGTCAGCGATTTGACCTTTAACTAGACATTTCTCCTGAGGAAATAATGGGACAACAAGTATTCAATATAAGCAAGGTATTTCTTAGAACATTTTAAAGTCTGTTTCTTAATAACAAAAAATTAGAGATATCTAGGGTGTTGATGATCTACTGTAAAATAAGAAACTGGTCAGAAGGTTTTGTATAATTTTAGTCTTTAAAAGTTTGGAGATATACACATTTTTGTATAATGATTTTCTAAGCTTATATTTTCTAATTTCTTCAATGATCATCTGTTGGTACAATTAATGTAAAAGTTACATTCATAAGAGCTTTTCAATATATCATGTTATATGGAGAAAACAATATAAACATCAGTTTTATTCCAAGTGCTAACCAAAATGCTTGGGGAAAAAACCCTGGAATTAAAATAAAATGTTAATGATAGTTGCCTCTGGGAAATGAAATTATGAATGACCTTTATTCCCCATATGCATTTTTCTCTACTTTTCTAAAATGTTTTCTTTCTTGTAATTAAAAAAAGTAAAATTTCAAAAGCAGAGCAAAAAACATCGAGGAAACTAATCCTTATCCTGTTTATAAAATTACAATTTGCTCTTCCTTTGCCTTAGTTCATAATCTGTGGCTTCAAGTGTGACCCCAGTAGAGGGCTCATTTGAATCACATTGTTTTCATATCCATATTTTATATTCTATCCAGGAGGCTTACTTTGAGAAAATAAACAAATGAAGACTATAAATTAAGAAATGGAGTAAAAAGGGCCCTACTTCATAGTCCCATACTTCAGACCATTTCATTTTTCATATGGTCTTTTGGATTAAACAAGGACTATTTCTGTCTAGGTTTTCATTTCATTTCATTTGAAGTGATTAAATGGGAATGGAAAGATAATCTGTTTATACTGATGTAAAGTCTAAAAGGAGCTCCTATATTTTTCTATTTTCTACTTTAATTGTAATGTTATCATTTATCTTACTGTTTTATAAAAATGATATAAACTTTCTTGAAAAGTGAAAGCAATAAAAGAAATTGAAGCATCATTGAAAATTCCAGCACAGAAGTCTCTATCATTTACAATTGGTGAACATCACTCAAGATCTCTCTCTCTGGTGTATTCAGAAATAGGGAGATATCTAGACTAATAGCAAGAACTAACTTAAGAAAAAATGCATCAGTCTATACTAATTTAAAAAATTCAAAGTACTGGATTTACCTTAAATTAAACTGAAAGAAAAACATTGAAATTATTTCTAAACTTCAAATTAATGTTTCATTAGCAGAAGACATCATAGTTCCTAAAAGACAACACTAAAGTTAAGGAAAAACAGATTAAGAGAATGTTTACAAGATTAAAGTCACACATACATAAATATACACATATATGTGTACATGAATATATATATTCATATTGTTTAAATATTTTTTATTTTAAAATACATATTTAAAAACATTCTTTTATATGTGTGTATGTGTGTGTCTTTTTAGGGCTGCACACACCACATATTGGAAGATCTCAGGCTAGGGGTTGAATCAGAGCTGTAGCTGCTGGCCTATGCCAGCTCACAGTAACACTGCATCCTTAACCCACTGAGCAAGGCAAGGGATTGAACCTGTTTCCTCCTGGATACTAGTCAGGTTCATTACTGCTGAGCCACCACGGGAACTCCTTAAAAACATCCTTAATTTTTCTCTCAAATTATACTTTTTTCCTTTTTATCCACTGTCTATACCACTAAGAGTTGTAGAGTTTTGAGTTAAATTGAAGAAAGCAACCCTGATATTAACCACTGGAGGCCAACAGATTGATCTTTATTTATTGACAATGAAAAGGATGCAAGACAGGAAAGATGTGCCCATCAGCACGTACCACCACTGCTGGATTCCAATATTCCTGCTTCTGCAATTCAGGAGGGCACCAGTCAGCAACTGTGCTCACACCACACGTGACAGTTCTCAGGGCTGACCTTATAGTACCTCAGAGGTGGCTTACATTTATCTGCATGTGAAATCCTAGGAAAAAGAAAAGTAAGAAACCTCCCATTTCTCTTATTCTCTTTCATGGTCTCAAGTTTTGTTAGTTAGCCAAACAAATGTAAATTCTCTCTCCACCCCCCTCCCCTGACATGGTCATCCTTCACTTTCCAGGCAGACCCAGATTTCTCTAGTAGTTCATAGTCAAGGACTGAGTTTGTAAGTGAGAAACAGTAAGCTAGTGGAGCAACAGTGGGAGACCTTGCTTGCATTCACTGAATCTCTGGGAGAGGGAGAATTGAAGAATTGTCTAAACAGTAATTCCTCATGCTAATATTTAGACTGATTGTACTTTGCGGGAAGCTTGTAATGTGTTTTTGAGGTTCTTTGCTGGTCCTTTCATCAGTACTGATGGACTTATCACCCAATACTGGAAATACTGAAAGGATCATAGCTATACCCTCCACTGAAATTGCCCTCAGCTACAGGGAACTGTCTCAACCCCATCTCTGGAGGAGATGGCCTGTGGCCTATGACTCATTGAGGCAGGACATGAAGACCCAGTCCCAAGGCTCAACTGGAGATAACTCTGGAGAGTCATTCCAGATCCAGAGCTCCTTTAGGATTGAGTGAGTTTCTGTTTTAACAGCATCATAAGTCAATTCACCTTCTGCCTGGTCCTGACCTCCTCAAGTTATTATAGCTCTGTCTCTTGAGGACCAAGCTCTCCAAAATGCCTCTACATAAAATGGAAGACAGCATTCTCACCATGGAGAGGCAAAAAGTGGGAAATAAGTAAAATATATAGAATGTTTTTCATAAAGCTCAATCTTATTTAAAGGGTATCTTTTATTCATTTTGGTGTGTGTTAAAATGTCTTTTCTTTAAAAACAATAAATATATAGTGATGATCAATGGTGATTATAATGTGTGACCTCAACTCTGGTGTTTCTTTCCAAGCACTAATGCCAACAGACAGGCAGGGAATGCAGTGAATTCATAACTTCACGTCTTTTTGTCCTAGTTGTGACCATGCCAGAGGGAATAATGACAGGAACTGTGTGTCCAAGTTGTTCTCAGCACAGTCTTGGGGTTTCCCTTGAGCAACCAGCTAATCTCTTCCCCTTATGATTTTACTCTATACTATGCTCCTCCCTCCAAAGCTCATCGTGTCTGTCAGCATTGGTAGAGGTGCCATGTAAGTGGATCTGGGAAGGGCAGACTGGAGGAGTGCTGTGAATCTCTATTCACAGGGCCAAATATCAACTGAGTTGGTTACTTAGGTGACTCTCATGGCTGAATCCAGAACAGACCCTTCTGCCTTCTTTCGTGTGTCTTCACATACCATTGTGACTCTGGTGTGTTCTATTACTAAAACATGTACTTTGTACATTCTAGTTCAATTGACGTACCGTGCAATACATTGTTAAGCATGTGAAATAACAATTGAACATAGAGATTTTCAATGACTATATTTTATGTATATATTACTTAAACTAATGCATTTCTTCCCAGGCCAGCAGGCTGCCAAATCTGCTCCTCTCCACGAGGCCACTGTCTGTGTAGAAGCAGTCTCTTCCAAGCTGGCCCCATCTCTCCCGGCTCAGGTCACCCTTGCTTCGTCTGGGTAGTCTGTTTTCTAGTGTCTTTCCAATCTTTTGTTAGGCCCTGTCCCTTTCAGAGCTTTCCCTTTGATTCTTAAGAGCCTTTTCTTCTTTCAGCAAAGCCCTGTTTTGTGATTCAAAAGTTGTGACTTTTGTAACTATTGCTTCTGTTAATAGCTTAAAAAAAATCTATTTTAGGAATAAAAAAAATCTCAATACTTACTGTTTTCCTTGATTTTCTTGCTATAAGGAATTCAGTTCTTCTAGAGATAATGCGAATGCTTCTGACTCACTAGGAGAGAGATCATCTTATATAAAGAAGTACAGAAAACAATTTTAAGATCTATTGGACAGCATAAGTAAATCAAACATTTACAAGGCTATGCTGTAGTGCCTATTCTGACTGCTGTGTGTTCTGCTTGCAGAGACTGCTTCTAGGTGTTCGGTTACTACCTGCGAGGCCACCACTCACCCCTCATAGCTCACCCATCATAACCTTTCCCAATATTCTTCCCTGTTGTGAAAAGAAACATCTCAAAATCACATTCTTTTCAGTCCTATCATGTGATCAGTGTTAAGTTTAATCAAGATTAAATCTATTACCTGTCACCGTGGTCTTCTGGGTACAGGCTTTAATTAGGGTACAGGCTTTAATTAGGGTTTGGGAAGGGAAGCATGAATACAAATGCAGGTGCTTTCCTGTGGTATTTCTTTCCAGTATTACCTAGTGTGATTCATGGAATGCATGGGTTTTGCAGAACATATTCAAAATCACCATCTTCCCTAATTCAGCACATAGAGGGTTTAAAAAATCTGTGACAAAGATGAAGATGTGAAGCTGGGTAACTAGCTGTAGAAAGCCTTGTTCTATCTAAGCTACTTTCTCTTTCTAATTAAACTCTAATTAGAACTCATAATTTTACTGAGCTGCATGAACATTCTCTGAGCTATGAAAGCTTACTATGGATGTTTAAAACCCATGGGTGTTGAAATAACAGCAAAGCTGTCACACTTGGATATGGAGAGATTTATATATAGAATAATCTCCCCCATTGGAAGGTAATTTCAAGCCATGTTTCATCAATTGGGCTTCCCATAGGCTATCAGTTCTTTTCCCTCTTTAATCCATCTTTCACTCTGCTTACAGTTATTATCTTACCACATAGCCCTGATGATTTCACACCTTTGCCTCTATCCATTTCTTAAAACCTCTGTTGGCTACAAAATATAGTCCAAAAGTTGCTGCCTAATACATGTGACCCTGCCTAACCTTCCCAAACCATTCCTCTCACAGATGCCATCGCCCCCGACATCTCTACTCACCAAGCTTATTCTTGAACCACATGTAAACATTTGTCATGCATGAAACACATATGGTTCTTTGTGTTTTCACACATGCTATTTTTCCAGCTGGGTTGTTTTTCTTGGTTTATTTTTTTTTTTTGGTCTTTTTGCCGTTTCTTGGGCCACTCCTGCGGCATATGTAGGTTCCCAGGCTAGGGGTCGAGGCAGAGCTGTAGCCACCAGCCTACGCCAGAGCCACAGCAACATGGGATCCAAGCCCCGTCTGCGACCTACACCACAGCTCACGGCAACGCCGGATCATTAACCCACTGAGCAAGGGCAGGGATCGAACCCGCAACCCCATGGTTCCTAGTCGGATTCGTTAACCACTGAGCCACGATGGGAACTCCTGGGCTATTTTTCTTCTCTTTGCTATATCATAACTACTAATCATCTTGAAGATGGAACAGTGCTGAAGTGTGGACTCTGGATTTAAACAGTATTTGTTGGGTTTGAATCCCCATTTACATGCTGCTTACCAGGTGTTTGACATTGTACATATTAGATCATTCACCTTCATCCCATAAAAAAACCTAGTTCCTGTATTCTGCTCAGATGAAAAATAAAAGCAAAAGGAGACAATTACACGTTTATCATCATGATCAAAGAGGAAGAAGTTGTGTGAAACTGGAGATTACTACTTAAAGTTTTGATGTGAAGGAGCAGTCAGTATTTCCACTTCCTATCAACTTTTCCATACTACAAAGTGGTAGGTAGAACTATTTGAACAGCTCGAGAAATTGTAATTTCACTTCGACAGATAATTGGCATTCTTTTCGGTCAGGTGATAGCAACTGTCAATGTCCTCCAGCCAAATACCACTGGGAATGTACCTGTACTTGAAGTTGGGCTTATTACTCATTGCAGTGAGAGAAAACACACTTCACGAGGAATTGTGGGGCTTCTCAGTACGAGGATATTAGAAAGATCCTATTACAGGTTTCTGGCTTTCATTGGGGTGACTTTAGGAGGGTCTGAGAAAGTGAAGATTTTCTCTATAGTGTATTGTTAAAAAAAGCAAAGCTATTCTGTGATTGAGAATCTCAATCAATCTTGTCTGTAGGAAGGACAGAATAGAGCAAGGATATTGCTATAATTGGTAAAGAAGAGCTGTCACTCATATCAGCCAGGAGAGGGGTATAGTTGGTCTTTAGTGGGTTGGACAGTGATTGTGCATTTTCCTGTGCTTGGACAAAGTTATGAAGTGGCTTTGTCTTGTCTCAGTTTATCATGGACTCAAAGTGAGTGTATCTGATATTGGTGTTTCATGAGATTGTTTGTGTCCAACAGGAGAGTAATACAGCCTAAACTGAAGGCTAGACCAGCTCAAAACAACATGAAAGCCTAGATGTAAGTGTCAGACCAGTTCTGAGATGTTAGTATTTGCTTTTTATTTTATTTTGTTTTTCATGAGACAGAAAAGCAAGAGATCCTATAAAAAATATCTCTGTAGTTGATGGCTTTTTTGGGTCCTCTGTATAGGAATCAAATTAGCATATGCTCATCTGTCTGGAGTTTTCTATGTGGACTTAAAATTGGAGATGATTGGAGGCAGCAGGAAGGGGCTGAAATGTGACACAAGTTTTATCCTCTGAAGTGAGAGTGAGAGTTGTCTTTGCTGCCAAGTGTTGCCAGAGGATGTCAGCCTGGAAGAGATCTGTAGTAAGAGTCCAGGCAAGCAGGCATTTCCCCTGTTTTGTCCATGTTCTTACCGTCTCACTTCCTCTGTGTATTTCTTGGTAGCATCTATGTCTGGGTCTCTGTGGATGACTATAAGACTCCGAAAAGGCATTCTTCTCTTCTTGAGTGTCATTTCCAGTGCTGATCTTTCTCTCTCAGTGTCAGGTCTTGCTTCTGTCTTTGAGAGTATCAAATATAGGAGTTCTCATTGTGGCTCAACAGATTCTACCCATGGCCTGGCTCAGTAAGTTAAGGATCCAGTATTGCTGCAAGCTGCAGCATAGTTTCAAGATGTAGCTTGGATTCAGTGTTGGTATAGCTGTGGTGTAGGCCACAGCTGCAGCTCTGATTCAGTCCCTAGCCTGGGAAAGCCCATATGCCACAGGTGTGGCCGTAGAAAGAAAAAAAAAAAACCCTGAAAATATCAAATTTGTTATACAATATTTGACACCCAAAAGCCTAAAGAAAAATATGACAAATATTAATATACCTATTACTGCTTTATCTTGACAACCCATATTCCCCTTCTCTAACCCTCTCCAATCAGCCCAACTTTCCCCTTTCCTGAATTTGGTGTTTCTTTCTCATACATTTATGTATACTTTATACATATTTATATATCAGAAAGCAATGTATTGTGCTGCTTTGAATGGTTTGACATTTCATATGAGAACTTCATATATATTGTTCAACTTATTTTGTTCTACACATTTGCGACTCTTCCACGTTAAAGAATGCATAGCTCTAGTTTGCCCATTTTCTTTGTTACATATCAATTATTTCTATGAAAATGCTCTAATTATTGGTATTCCTATAGTGGATATTATGATGGTTAGGGTTTTCTTGTTTTTGAAAACAACTTTGTTATGAATATTTTCATATGCATTTCCTGCTATACAGGTAGGTAAAATTCTCTAGAATTTATACGTAGGAGTGGAATTTCTGACTCACAGACTGTGTCTGCAACTTTAATTCTTAAAATTGATCACATCAATTTATCCACCCACAGGCAGTGTTAGGAAAATTCCACCATCTCTATATTCTGTCAATGTTTGTTATTGTTGGGCTGTAAAGTTTCTGTGATATGGTGGAGTGAAAAGGTGTCACTTTGATTTTCATTTATATTTTCCTATTTGCTGGCTAAATTAAGCAGCTTTTCACATGGTATTTGCCATACTTGTGGTATTGGCTGTCTGTATCATTTGCCTATTTTTCTATTTGGTTGTTTTCCTTTTTTGTTGGAGATTTTTGCATGTACTGCGTATGATGTTTTGTTGGTTGTATGGTTGCAACTATCACTGTGTAATCTGTGTGTAATCTTTGCATTATTTATGGTATTTTAGATGAATAGAAGTTTTTCAATTTTGATATAATCAGATTGTTCCAGTTTTCAGTGCTACATAAAGAGTATCCCATAACATAGTGGCTTAAAACAATAACAGTTATGTTATTACACCCCAGGGTTTTTCCAGGTCAGAATTTGGAAAGGGCTCAGATGGGTTCTCTGACTCAGGGTCTTTTTTGTGGTTGCAAGGGAGTGAGTGGCTGGAACAGGAACAGTGGTAAGCTGACTGGGCGTTTTTGTTTTTTTCCCACATTGTTTCAGAAATTCTCTGTGTGTTGCCTCTGTAGAATCTTGTTTGGGCTTCTTCACAGCGTGGCAGCATGGGGTGGTTGGGTTGCTTGCTTGGCACTCCAGTGTATATGCTTCACAAACGAGGTAGAAGCTGTGTTGCCTTTAATGACCTAGCCTTGGAGTCTTGTCAATTGTACTGTATTCTTTGGTCAAAGCAGTCACAAAAGCCCACCCGCTTTCAAAGAGAGGAGACAGAGATAGACTTCATCTCTTAGT
Source organism: Sus scrofa (assembly GCF_054392235.1). Classification (NCBI taxonomy): domain Eukaryota; kingdom Metazoa; phylum Chordata; class Mammalia; order Artiodactyla; family Suidae; genus Sus; species Sus scrofa. Next base: position 124,485,411 of record NC_139396.1, on the reverse strand, counting down.
GAGAGGAGTATCAAGGTCACATTGCAAGAAGAGCGTGTGGAATGCAAATTATTTTTGTGGTTATCTTTGGAAAATAGAATCTGTCAGATTTATGAATATTTCCCCTTATAGTTTATTAAAAAAAAATAACCCTTGATTTAAAAATCCATCACTCACTAAAGGACAAAATTTTTCTGTTTTTGTCTTTATAAGTTTGAGTTTGCTTTACATAATTATGTCTTTAATTCATCTGAAATTGATTTCTGTACATTGTATGAACGAAAACTAATTACTGTAGTATGCATTAATTCTTACCATTGATCTGAAATGGTAGATTTGTTATCAATTAAATTTTCATATATGGATGATTCTATTTCAGAGCATCTTCTTCTGTCACACTGAATTTGTATTAATTGCTATTTTTTTTTTTTTGGTCTTTTTGCCTTTTCTATGGCCACTCCCATGGCATATGGAGGTTCCCAGGCTAGGGGTCTAATCAGAGCTGTAGCCACTGGCCTACGCCAGAGCCACAGCAACGTGGGATCCAAGCCATGTCTGCGACCTACACCACAGCTCATGGTAATGCTGGATCCTTAACCCACTGAGCAAAGGCAGGGATCGAACCTACAACCTCATGGTTCCTAGTCGGATTTGTTAACCACTGTGCCATGACGGGAACTCCTAATTGCTATGACTTTTAAAACCTTCTCCCCACATTGCTTTTTAAAAACTATTGCCTATGCTTTGTTTTTTTATTCTTTCGTTAAAATATGACTCAGTTTAAGAATGCCAAAAATCCTTTTGAAAATTTATTGGTAAGGGATCTGAATTTATAGAATAGTTGGGCACAGTTGTCATCTTTAATGTCTTGTTATACATAAGTATAGAAATGGTCCTCATGTTTATTATATAATTCAAAAAATTTTATATTTCTCCTTGAAGGTCAGACATGCCAAATTATTTCTAAACTTTTTTTTTTTAAATTCTATTCTGATAAACATAAATGCAAATGATTCTTACAAGCTGATGTTCATTTTAGACCTTTTGACTCAATTTCTAAGGTCTAAGATATTAAATTTTAAGTCTAAAATGTCTGTACGAAGACAGTTGCTGTATGATATCTCTTATCGGAGTCTAAAAATAATACAAATGAATGTATATGCAAAATAGAAATAGATACAGAAAACAAACTAGTGGTTAATGAAGGGGAGGGGAAGGGGGAGGGGCAGGTTAGGAGGAGTGGGATTAAGAGATGCGAACAACTTGCACAAAATAGATGAGCAACAAGGATATGTTGTATAGCAGAGGGAATTACAGCCATTACCTTTTAATAATTTTTAATGGAGTATAATATATAAACTTCTAGAAAAAAACCTGGAAGCAAACTCCATGACATTGATCTTAGCAATATGTTTTTGGATATGTCTCCCCAGGAAAAGAAAATAAAAGTAAAAATAAACAAATTTGGACTTGATCAAACTAAAAAGCTTTTGTACAGCAAAAGAAACCATCAGCTATAAAAATACTGAATCATTATGCTGTACACCTGAAACTAATATTTTAAATAGTCTATACTTGATTTTTTAAAAAAGTATATCTTTTCTTGGGTGTCCTAGTGAAAAAATAAAGTTTTAAAGTTTTTTTTTTTCCTTTAAATCCTTATACAGTCTTATTTTTCTTGTCCTATCTCACTGGCCAGAGTATAATATAATATCAGAAGGAAGGGGTAATGATGGACATTCTTTTTGATTTTAAAGCAAGTGGCTCTAAGCAGTTCTTCATTAAGGTAGTTGCTGTAGATTTTCAACGCATACTATTTATTTGGCAAAAGAAGTTTCCTTTGATGCATGGTTAAATAAGAGCTAATGACTGTGGTATTGACTTGAATGAAATTCTTTTCCAGCATCTAATGTATTGTTGGTATGGTTTTTCTTAGTGGCAATTTGTGTTACTCAGCTATCTGTTTAAACCAACCCTGAATACCTGCTATAAATACAAATTTATGATAAGGTGTATATTTATTGCTATATTTTGCAAATTCGTGTTTCATTTAGGTTGTTAGCATCCATGTCTGAGATTGATTGGTCTACAATTTCTCCATCATTTCTATTTGTAGCCTTTACTTCGTCTTGTTTATAAGATTATATAGCAATCATAAAATTATGTGAGGAGAGTGACTTCACTGAAAATAGCAGAATAAAGGGCCCCGAGTTACATTCTTCCATTCAAAAAAAAAAAAGAAAAAAGAAAGAAACTAGCAAAAGTGGACTAAATTGTGTATTTTGGAACTCTGCAAACTAACCAAAACTTTCAGCAAGAAGAGTAACAGTTACTGAAGAAAATCTAGTAAATCTTGGTAAGAATCTGTTGTGGTATTTTATCTTGGTCCCATCTTCACTCCCTAGATTGGCAATGGCTTTGATGATACAGCTCCCATTGCCCTTTTAGGTATCTGTACCAGAATGGCCTTTATTTACAAATAATTGTGGTTTTGTCCATGTTTTTCAATAAATGTATTCATTTAATGTAAATTGTATAATTTCTTGACTTATGTTTATAATATTCCCTTTTTATCTATAGTTATATCACCTCACTGAGGGATGATTGTTTTAGGTATCTTTTTTCTTCAGTAATCTGCCTAGAGGTTTATCAGTTTTATTGATCTTTTCACTAAACTAACATTTGGCTTCATTGCATTGACTTACTGTTTTCATATTTTCTATTTCACAAATGGCTGCTCGGATTTTGATTTTTTTTGTGTTTTGGCTTAATTTGCTCTCTTGTTTATAAAGGTGAATGTGAGATTATTGCTTTGAGATCTATCTTCTTTTCTTTCTTTCTTTCTTTCTTTTTTTTTTTTTTTTTTTTTTTTTTTTTGCTTTTTAGGGCTGCACCCATGGAATATGGAATTTTCCAGGCTAGGGGGTCTAATTGGAGCTACCGCTGCTGGCCACAGCAACGTGGGATCCGAGCCGTGTCTGTGACCTATACCACAGCTCACAGCAATGTCGGATCCTTAACCCACTGCATGAGGCCAGGGATTGAACCCGCAACCTCATAGTTCCTAGTCAGATCCGTTTCCGCTGCGCCACGACGGGAACTCCACTAGCTTCTTTTCTAATGATACATATTTAATGTTAAAAATTTCCTCAAGGAGTTCCCGTCGTGGGGCAGTGGTTGAATCCGACTAGGAACCATGAGGTTGCGGGTTCCATCCCTGCCCTTGCTCAGTGGGTTAACGATTCGGCGTTGCCATGAGCTGTGGTGTTGGTCGCAGACGTGGCTCGGATCCCGCGTTGCTGTGGCTCTGGCATAGGCAGGTGGCTACAGCTCCAATTAGACCCCTAGCCTGGGAACCTCCACGTGCTTTGGGAGCAGCCCAAGAAATGGCAAAAAGGCAAAAACAAAACAAAACAAAATTTCCTCAATGCACTGCTTTAGCTGCATATCACTATTATTACATTGAATTTTAATTTTTATTCAGTTAAAAGTAATTCTTAAATTCTTTTTTTCCACCACCTTTGAGGTATAAGTGACATACTGTATAATTTTAAGGTGCATAATATCCTGATCTGATATATATTTTGAAATTATTACCACAGTAAGGTCAGTCAAAATTGCCATCTTATGTAGTTACCGGGTGTGTGTGTGTGTGTGTGTGTGTGTGTGTGTAGAACATTTAAGATCTACTCTTTGAGTAATTTTCAAGTATATAATACAGTATTATAAACTATATTTACCATGCTTTACATTAGATATGCCTAGGACTTAATTATCAGTTTCTACTTGAACAATAGCTCCCTATTTCCCTTACCTCCCAGGCCCTGGCAACCACTAGTCTACTGTTTCTGTGAGTTTAACTTTTTAAAATTCTGTATAGAAGTTTCCAGTGTGGTGCAGCAGAAACAAATCCGACTAGGAACCATGAGGTTGCAGGTTTGATCTCTGGCCTCGCTCAGTGTGTTAAGGATCTGACATTGCTGTGAGCTGTGGTGTAGGTCACAGATACGCTCGGATCCCGTGTTGCTGCAGCTGTGGTGTAAGCTGGCATGTGTAGCTCAAATTGGACCCCTAGTTTGGGAACCTCCATATGCCACAGGGTGTGGCCTTAAAAAGCAAATAAAATAAAATTCTGTATATAAGATCATAAAATATTCATCTTTGTCTACATTATTTCACTTAACATAATGTCCTCAAGTTCCATCCATGATGTCGCAAAAGGCAGGGTTTTCCTTCTTCATCATGGCTTAATAATACTCCATTGTGTATATACACCACATTTTCTTTTATTTTTCCAGTTTTACAGAGATGTAATTGACATACAGCACTATATGACTTTAAGGTATATGGCATGATGAGTTGACTTCCATGTGTCATAAAATGTGGACTAAACTTATAGCAGTAATCATCTAACACCTCATATACATACAAAATTAAAGGAAATAGAAAAAAATTTTTTCCTTGTGATGAGAATGCTTAGGATTTACTCATAATACTGTTATTTAACATACAACACTTTTAATTGTATTTATCATGTACATTACATTCTTAGTATTTATCTCATAACTGGAAGTTTGTACCTTTTGACTGCCTTCAAACAATTTCCCCCACCCTTGCTTCCTGCCTCAGGTAACCACGAATCTATCTCTTTTTCTTAGTTGGTTTGTTTTTGAAATAGAATCAACCTACAACACTTGTTAGTTGCTGTTGTAAAAACAGTGATTCAAAATTTCTATACATTTCTATACAAAATGATTATTGAGGTAAGTCCAGTTATAATCTATCAACCTAAAAGCTGTTATATAATTATTTTCTGTGTTCCTCACACTGTACATTTCATATCTATGAGTCATTTATTTTGCAACTGACTGTCTGTATCTATTTCCCTCACCTATTTATTTCCTTCTCCCAAACCCCTCCTCTCTGGCAACTGCCCTTTTGAGCTATGATTCTACTTCTGTTTTGCTATATTCATTTGTCTATATTCATTTATTTTGTAGATTCCACATATAAGTGAAATCATACAATATTTGTCTTTCTCTGTAGAACTTATTTCACCTAGCACGATACCCTTTAGATCCAGCCATGTTGTTGCAAATGGCAAGATTTCGTTCTATTTTTTCAGCTGAGTAATATTTTTACACACACAGTACAAATTCCTTTATTCATTCATCTGTTGATGGACACTTTGTCTTTCTTGGCTATGGTAAATAATGCTACAATGAACATAGGGCTGCATATCTTTTCTAATTAGTGTTTTTATTTTCTTCAAATAAATACATACCCAGGCATGAAATTTCTGGATAATATGGTCATTCTATTTTTAATTTTTGAGGAATTTCTGTACTATTTTCCATAGTAGCTATGCCAATTCATATTCCCATGAAAATTCCCTAGATTTCCCTTTTCTCCACATCCTTGCCAATCCTTGATATTTTGTCTCTTTGATAATAGCCATCTGGACAGATATGAGGTGATAACTCATTGTGATTGTGATTTGCATTTTTCTTTTTTTTTCTATTTTCTCTCATTATCATGCTCCATCATAAGTGACTAGACATAGTTCCCAGTGCTACACAGTGGGATCTCATTGCTTATCCATTCCTCTAATTACTGGTGATGTTGAGCATCTTTTCATGTGTCTGTTGACCATCTATATGTCTTTGGAAAAATGTCTATTCAGGTCCTCTGCTCATTTTTAATTCTTTTTTGTCTTTTTGATGTTGAATTATACAAGTTCTTTGTATATTTTGGATGTTAAGCCTTTGTCAGATATACCACTGGGAAATAATTTCTCTGATTTTGTTTGCTTGATAGTTTCTGTTGCTGTACACAGCATTTCAGTTTGATGAAGTCCCATTTGTTGATTTTTACTTATGTTTCCATTTCCTGAAGAGACATGTCCAAAAATATATTGCTAAAATCAGTGTCAAAGAGTATACTGCTTAGGTTTTCTTCTAGAAGTTCTTTGGTTTCAATTTTTCGTTTAAATTTTTAATCCATTTTGAGTTAATTTTTGATATGAGAAAGGGGTACAGTTGCTTTCTTTTCCATGCGGATATCCAGTTTTCCTAGAATCATTTATTGAAGAGAATCTATCTTTTCTCCATTGAGTATTCTTGGCTGCCTTCTCAAATTATAATTGACCATAAATATGTGGTTTTGTTTCTGGGTTCTTGATGCTCACTGGTCTATGTGAGCCTCTATGCTTACTGGTTTTTATTCCAGTACCATGCTTTTATCATCATATAATGACTTTCCTTGTCTCTTACAGTTTTTGATGTAAATGTCTATTTTTCCTAATAAAAGGTCTATATTGTTTTGCCCTATTCCTTTTTATTTTCTGTTTTCAGGGAATATCTTTTTCCATTCCTTATTTTAAGCCTATGTCTGTCCTTAAACCTGAAGTGAGTCTTTTGTAGGCAGCATATAGTGTATTTCCTTATTTTATCCATTCAGCCAATCTATACCTGTCCTAGAGAATTTAATCCATTTACATTCAAAGAAATTATTGATAGTTAAGAACTTACTAATGCCACTTATCAATTGTTTTCTGGCAGTTTGTATTTCCCTTGTTCCTATCATCTTCTCCTGTTGTCTTCTTTTGTGAATTGTTGATTTGCCATAGTAGTGTTTTCATTCACTTCTCTTTATCTTTTATGTATTTACTGTAGGTTGTAAATCTCATTGGTGTTTTGTGCATTTGAAGAACTAGGTCCTACTTGCTGTCTTTACATATTGTTTTAGGGAAATCTCCTCATTAGTCAGCCTATTCAGAGATTCTAGATGGGCAGCCTGGCACTGACGAGGCTGGACTAGGACTGTGGCAATGTGGGAACTTATGTCTGTAAATCCAGCATTGAGGCTGGGTCTCTGGCAGGGCAAGCATGGTGCTGGGGGAAGGCCCAGATTCTGGGCAGGCTCAGATGCTGGGCCTGTTGAAGCTGGCTTGGTGTTTGAGTAGACATGAGCCTAGGCTGGCAAGAACCAGCCTAGTGCCTGGCTGGGTCACAGGCCTGGAGTTATGGTAGTAGGCCTGGTTCTGGAGCTAGTAGGGACCTTGAGTTTGTGGGAGTCCACTTGGAGCCTGGGTTAACTGGAGCCATTTGGGAGCCTGGCGCCATAAAAGATGGCTGATGCTGGGTGGGCAGGCAGCCTGGGGCTAAAGGAGTTACATGGTGCTCATGTGGGCCTGGTGCAGGGATAAAGTTGGCACTTCACTTGTTTTCCCCTTGGGGATAATGTTTCTCTTTGCTCTAGGCTGCCTAGGTTTGGAGGAGGTGTGATGGATAGTGTGAAACCATCTTTCCTAACTTCTTCAATGTGTCTTTTATTTCTGTGTTCCACCCAGGTGCTGTAGTCCCTCACCTGGGATCCTTAGTTCTTGTAAAGGACTTTGTGGGTGTAGATAATTCAAACTCACATTTCTGGGATGAGATGAGCACTAGAAATTCCCATACCATCATCTTGTTCACGTCACTCCCAAATTCCTGTTTGACTTATTCTTTGACTCATGGGTTATTGAGTATTGTTTTAGTCTCTAAATATTGAAGAATTTCCAGATTTTTATGCATTATATATCTCAACAAAAATTTTTTTTTGTTGTGGTAAAAACAAAACAAAACACAACCTCCTCCCTCCCCAAACTTTTAGAGTTCCCATTGTGGTGCAGCAGTGATGAACCTGACTAGTATCCATGAGGATGCAGTTTGGATCCCTGGCCTTGCCTTGCTCAGCAGGTTAAGGATCCAGCATTGCTATGAGCTGCGGTGTAAACAGAAGACAGGGCTTGGATCCCGCATTGCTGTGGCTGTGATATAGGCTGGCAGCTGCAGCTCTGATTCAACCCTTTGCCTATGCACTTCCATATGATGCAGGTATAGCCGTAAAAAGCAAAACAAACAAAACAAAAAACAACTTTCTATGACTTAAATCTTTGAAAACTTATTCAGACTTTTATCTGATAAGTGTGCCGGATACACTTGAAAAGAATATATCTTCCAGTGTTTTTAGGATGTGTGTTCTATAAATGTCAGTAGGGTCGAGTTGCTTGATGTTGCTCAAATCTACATCCTTCCCGAGTTTCTCTACTTATTAAATTATTCCGACAATGGTGTTAATCCGTGAATTTATTCGTGTATTTGTCTGTCATTCTTTGAAGTTTTACAAGTTTGTTGCATGTATTTTGAAACTCAGATGAATAAACATTTTGAATCATCTCCGCCATCTTCTGAATTACTGTGTTGATGCATTGTAATTCTATGCTTTAATTCTGCTTAAACCATATAAGACATTATGTAGATACTGTGTTATCTATGTCTACTCACAGATTTCTTCTTTCTGCTGTGATTCATACCTTCCTACGTTCCCATGTTTTGCTCTAGGATCACTTTCCTTCTCCCTAAGCAACTCTCTTTAGTATTTTAGAGCAAAGAGCAACTGTGCTCAAGATGAATTGTTTTAGGTTTTGATTTTCTGAAAACATGTATGTGAAGGATATTTTTGCTCAATATAGAATTCTTGATTCGTAGTTACTTTCAGAAATTTAAAGATGTCATTTCTTTGTTTTCTTGCTCCCATTGTTTCTGAGAGTTCAGGTGTTAAGTCTTATTGTTAACTCCCGTGGGGACAGTGTGACTTTTTTAATCTAGGTGCTTTTAAGATCTTGATTTAAGCCCTTGGTTTTCTGCAATTTTACTAGGATGTGTTGAAGAGTGGTGCTTCTTCATATTTATTCTGCCTAAGGTTTGCAGAGTTTTGTTTTGTTTTTCTGTGAGTATTTTTATTAGCTTTAGAAAATGCTCTTCAAATACTCTTTTTTGCTGCATTCTGTTCTTCTCCTGGGATTCTAATAAAAATAATTATATATATAATATATATTGCATATTTTCATATCAACTTCTTTCATTTCAAATATTTTCTGTTGACCTGCCTTACATTTTACTAACCCTATATTCTGCTATGTATAATCTGCTAAACCCATCACAGTGTTATTAATTTCAGATATAGTAATTTTCAGTCCATTATATATTACAAATTTTTAGTCGATTATAATTCTCCATGTTTTCTCTGACTTCTTTACTTAAAACACTATTTAACAATTCTTTCTGCTAACTCTGATATATCGTCTCCTTCTACCCTCTTCTGTTTTTATGGTTCTGCCCATGGGCATGTCTAGAAATTCTAATTAAATATAGGACATTGTATATGAAAATTATGGAGACTTTAGATGAACTTTTGGTTAAGTTCCATCAAACACAGTTCACTCTTCTGTTAGATATAGACAGACAGATGGGACATGATTTAATGCAATCAAGATCTGCATTGAGTTGATCTTGGATTGGAGTTTTGGTAAGGTTCAGCCAGTTTCTGCTTAATCTCCCATTCTTTGGGTATAGGCATCCAATATTTTTAATGGTTAGAATGTTGTTCATTCTGGGGGCCTCTTTCTAGTGAATATTTCCCTTCTCCATCTTGAGAACTTGGCAAATGTCTTGAGAGGAAAGGCAGCTGGGCTTGAGGCATGAGTTTTCTTTCTGCAGACCCTCAAGCTGCTAAAAGTTCTTCTGGTTTGTCACCAGGCTTCACAAATTTTATGTTCTGTACAAACTATCATCAATAACCCTAGTAAAAATGTCTTTATGTTGTTGCTCATAAGTTGGAAACTCTCCCTTTTCCTGAATGTTTACCCCTCAAACTTCTCAACCTTTTAACAACTCTAATACTGTTAGTGATATGATTTTACAAAATTATCTAGAGGGAGTTCCTGTTGTGGCTCAGTGGAAATGAATCTGACTAGTATCCGTGAGGACGTAGGTTATATCCCTGGCCTCGTTCAGTGGGTTAAGGATCTGGCATTGCTGTGGCTGTGGCATAGGCCAGTAGCTGTAGCTCCATTTTGACCCCTAGCCTGGGAACCTCCATACACTGCGAGTGAGGCCCTAAAAACAAACAAAAAATTATCTAGAGTTTTAAGTTTGTAGAAAAAGCACTGGCCTGCTAAAAGTTGTTCCCATCCTTTGAGCTTTTATTTTCAAGTAGTACTTACAAGTTCTTTATCGGATCTTTCTGGCCATTGTTCATAGCCTCTTGATTCTTATCAAATTTCTCCTTTATTTTCTCTGAACATTTTAACCATACTATGTATTGTTTTCTGTTCTGTACCCAATAATTTCATAATCTACAAACCTTGGAGGTATAATCATTATTTGTTACTCCAGCTAGCCCTTACTGATTATGGCTTCTTTCTTCTTGCAGTGGGTAAATTTTGATTGTTTACCTGATTATGTTAAACCTTAATTGGTCTTTGGATTGAGGGACTTATACTGAAGGGCATTCTTCCAGACAGGATTTATGTTTTCTTATTTTATTAAGGTCCTAACTCAGTGTTCCCTGAGTCAGTCTCTCTATGAATTTGCTACCTTGCCTGGCAAAAGTGGCCTTGTCGTTGTGATTCAGTTAGAGAAATATGAGATGGGAGAGAATCCTAGATTATCCGGGGGACCCTGATATAATCACAGACACCCAATTACCAAGGAGTCAGGTGGCCAAAGAGAAAAGAGTTTTAAGGTGAAGAAAGCAGTTACTAGTGGTGTATGGAATTTGACAGAAGCAAGGAATGAATTCTCACCTGCAGCCTCCAGAAGGAACGCATTCCTGGTCTTAGTTTGATTTTAGTTTCAAAAGACCCATTTTGGATTTGCAACTTCCAGAACGCTTATGAAAAAAAACCTGTGTTTTAAGCCACTAAATTCATGGCAATTTGTTATGGTAGCAATAAACTAATACAGCTAGCTTGTGAGTACAGATTTTCTGGGAGATACCTATTTTCTCCCAAGCGGAGGACTTGGTTGGACCAGTCTCATTGCCACTGCACCTGCTATGGTCCTGGATGCCTGTAGAAGTTTTAGTCTAACACCTCAACTTGTAAGGGACCAAGATTTTGTCTACTATTCCCTTGCTGCTGTTAAAAACAAGTATTTAGGGGTTTTGTTGTTGTTGTTATTGTTTGTTCATTTATTTCTTTTAATGGCCCCACCTGTGGCAACAGGAAGTTCCTGAGCCAGGGGTTGGATCAGAGCTGCAACTGCCAGCCTACACCATAGCCACAGTAATGCCAGACCTGAGCCGTATCTGCAACCTGTGCCACAGCTTGTGGCAACGCTGGATTCTTGACCCACTGAGTGAGGCCAGTGATCGAACTCTCATCCTCACAGAGACAATGGTGGATTCTTCACCCAGTGAGCCACAACATAAATGCCATATTTAGTTTTCCGTGGTGTCAGCTGATGCTCCCAGGCCACCTAGCAACCCCATTGTTCACTTCTCTCTTGTATTTTCAGTTGTGTCTTATCCTTAAGTTCTAGTTACTGGTAGCAGAAGAGAGGCAGATTCTAATATAAACTGCTTAATGCTTTTAAAAAAATATCTGCAGAATGAACATTGTAATAGAAATTACATAATAGGGTTGTAACATCCAATAAATATTCCAGTGATGATAAAGATGATTATGGTGACTTAGTTTCTCCAGGCTGAATTAATCATCCTTTCCTTTGCTTTCACACCAAACTTATAAATATATAACTCTACTTTGTGATAATATATGGCACACTCTGACAAGCATTGCATTGAAGACCATATTTTGAATGGAGTGCTTTCACATTAGTCTGGCTTTGTAGGAATCAAAAAACCTAATTGAAACTATAATTTGAAGTGTGTCCATTTCAGGTTTCTCCTTTAAAAGTACCTGAAGCAATTTCTTCCTTAATTTGAGGTGTCAGAACACAGGAACAAAAGACTGATTTAGAATGATGGAACCTGCATTTTAGAATTAAAATTTTGTGGAAACTGATTTGTGAGTTTCACCTTCAGACCAAACTCTGTATTAAAAGAGTATTAAATCAGAGTCAAGACATGAATGGGGGTAAATGGGCTTTCCCGAATGCTGGAAATCTGAAGGCAGAGACACGTGTCAGGGACAGGCGAAGAATGACTCTCAATCTCTATGTTTAGAGGAGGGCATGGGTTTGATGCTGAATTTTAAGAACTAGGGAGCCTGCTGTAATTCTCTGAGACAAAAGTGATACTTGGTGTTTAGTCCTTTCTGAAAAGAGAAGCCTAGCGTATAAGATGGCAGTGGGGTAGCAAGAATTGAGCTTCTTATACTTGGAGAGATCCTGGCTTGTGGGGACAATGTGACTGGCTACTAAATGTTTTATGAGGACTGAGGCCACCCATGATTAGAAATGCTGCATCTGTTCCTGTCCTGTATTGCCACCCTACATTTGATGTGCTTTTGTGTTCTTGGTTAAACAAATTGGAAATGTAATCTAATCTTACAATAATCTTCAGTCTATGAGAAGAGCTGCAGAGCTGTATCTAGCATTCTATACAATTACATTAGCTTTAATTACATAAACAATAAGATCTGGTCACTATAAATTCTAGTTCTGTATATTTCTAATGTAGGATTGACTTCAAGTCTCTCTTGTAAATAGTTGGTAAAACCCTAAGCAGTGTGGGTAAATGAACGTTTTTTTAACCTAAATTATGGTTGATTTACGGTGTTCTCTCAATTTCTGCTGTATAGCAAAGTGACCCAGTCATATATGTTTGTGTGTGTGTGTATATATATATGTATTTATACACATTCTTTTGCTCATACTTTCTTCCATTATGTTCTACCACAAGAGATTGAACATAGTTCTCTGTGCTGTACAGTAGAACCCCATCACTCTTCCATTCATGTAAGTTTGCATCTACCAACCCTAAGTTCCCCGTCCATCCCACTCCCCCCACCCCCGCCCCGTGGTGTGGTTAGTTTTTTTTTCCTTTGTTTTTCTCTCTTGCTTTTTGAATATTGCTGTGTGACTCATGGCTAATATTTGCCTCCTGTACTGTATCATTTCTGTTTCAAATAATATACATGAACCTCAAACTAACTTAATTTTTAAAAAGAGCTTTTTTAGCTCATGTATCTGGAAACTCTATGACCAAACAAGACTCAGGCAAGGCTGCATCTTTGGATGAAGTTGCCTGGCAACCCCCTCTTCTTCCACCTTGCTCCTCCTCCACTTTGTCTCCTTCCCTCCCTATTTCTGTCTTCACTCTTTTTCTTAGCATGGATTTCATTTTTATGAGTTCTTTTTTTACCCTGCAGCAGGAAAGTTAGTGTCTAGAAGCTCATGAATTAAATGGTGCTTAGAGCATTCACTCTAGAACAAGATTGACGTTCTCTTCAATTAGCCACATGACAAGCCTTAGACATCTCTGATGGGGCCACAGTGATCTAATCACCAGTCAGATGCATGAAGCACTCTTCTTGGCTAATCCCAGGATGAATGATGATCACTGAGGAAAAGTGGGAGGTGAAGTCAACCATACCCAAACTACAAGTAAGGTGTTCCCCACAGTGAAGGGAGGTTTTTTACAAGAAGATAGTCATGCCACACACAAAACAAGTAATAGCACACATAACCTACAGAATTCTGTAGGTCTAATAACTCTTCTGTGCTGGAATAACCTTTACATCAGGGCCTTTATCAAATATGTAGTTTCTAGTATCTTGATCTGTAATTGTTTAAAGTTTATACGTTAAATACTGTCTCTAATGTTCTACTCATTATTGTCAGTAAAGTTAGTTCTATAAATATGTCTCTAACTGTGTAGGAGGTAAGAAGGGCATTTCTTCTCTCATGAACTTTACAGAAATATCAGCTGATAATTACCCGGAATGACATCTTTCTCTTCCTGTTTGTGGGAGATGCAGTTTGCTGGGTGCCTCTCTAGTTAAGGATTCTTTGGCAATCGATTTAAGGTAGGTGCAGCTTGAGAACCAGTGGGTTGTTTGCCAATGGTTGACCTGAGGCAAATTGTAATGGTTCTAAATTGCCCGAGTTTGGCTTTTTGCATATTCTGATTCAAATTCTGTGCCCTTGTCATGTCTCCATTTAGAGAAATTTTTAATTAGCATTAGTCATAGTAATTACTGGCAGTTCTCTTCTTCAGTTGATTTCTGTTGCTTATAAAGTACCTCATTAAGTGCCACTACAGTTTAGGCTCCCAGTTCTGAGAGTTGGCGTAAACAAGCGTCTCAGTGCATATGCAGCACATCATGAGAGAATAGCTGATTTCTGATTGGTCATAGTCATTTTCAGTCCAGAATTCAATCAGTGATATATATTAGGGAGTTGTAAATTTTGGTAACCTTTTAGAAATTAAAGTTTAATTCTTCTAATGATTTATGCAATGGTTTTTACTTTTAATACCTAACAAAGTTAGATGCTAAAGTGTTTTTTTTTTCTCTTTCATTTAAGATGACTAAAAAATATGTGCACAATTGTGAGTGGGGATCAGTGGAAACACGGTCATGCATAGTAAGCTGCAGTTTCAAGTTGAGACAAGTGGTCTCACTAAGCGGTAGGAGTGAAATGGGATGAAGGGAAATCTTATCTTCGTTGCTGTCTTGGTGTGTTGCTCCCTCAGCCGCTATATTTAGCTGCTCATTGGGTACATAGTATAAGATACAGTCCTTTTGAGAAAAGGATTACTTTTGTAGTAAGCCAAACTATCTTATTGCTATTGTTTCATGCCTCCTATTCTGTGGGTTACGATAGCACTTGTAATTCCAATAATACTGGACTTTTTATTAAAAACAGAATTTTGATGTATTTTTGATTATATATTATTTGATATAATTCATATAGTACACAAAAATTGAAAGGAACCATAAATTTCAGGTTACCTTGAGAAAACTACCATTAAGATTTTGATGAGGACATTTTTCCTTCATTTCTTTCCTCTTTTCTTCTTTCCTTCCTCCCTTCCCACAATTTTACATAAATGGGATGATAAATGCTGGTTTTGTCATTATTATCTGAAAATATCATGAGCCTATTCAGTTCCTCTACTATAGTTTTTAAGATAAAAATCATCTTTTGAGGATTCAGAAAGTGTCACTTGTGCTGTCATCAAATTTCATTGATTTAATTTTAACCAACTGCTCTCTATTTCAATAGTTTGTTGTTGTGGGAGTTTCTTGCCCTAGATTATCTCCATAACTTTCTTTTCTTCTCCCTGCAAGCTGGGTTCTGAGTTAGGTCATTTTCCTTTGTGTCACTCACTGCGGCTCAGGGAACACAGTTGGGTCAGTTGTACTAGTGATGCTACCCAAGCTCAGCAGAATCTGTGTCTTGGGGATGGCTGCCTTTTGGAGAATACCAGCCATACTAGCTGGTATTCTGTCAGTCTCCTCTGAAGGCATCTGACACATGTCCCTTTACTTTCATCCTTCTCATCAGTTATAAAGACCTGCATTCTCCCAGCTTTATGGTATGGAGGACTCAACTTACTTATTCCCTACTTACTTTGAAGGGCCCTGAAGACCAGAATTTTTGCCAGAATGTTCATTTGGGTCAGTTCTGCCCTTCTTCTCTGGACTCCTAAGAGCTTGCAGGACAAGTTCTTTCCAGGAAATGCTGGCTGAGGACCCCAGTTTCCTCCTGTACAAGAGCCTACGCTCTCATGAAACACAGAGGTAGAAATGTTCTACATTTTTTTATGTCTGGATCCTGGGCCAAGCCCCTTCCTCAAGCCTTACTCAGTTTCCATCTCCAGCAAGTATCTTAGGAAAAGCTATCCACTAGAACTGTTCTGAGAGGGTGGGTGGGCTTCTGCAAGTCTCCAATATTCCCAGAACGCCCCTCCAAAAAAACAGAGAAAGTGTTTTCTTGCTTAATCCTTATAATAACTCTTTTTGAAAAAATATTTTTTATCACCATTTAGTTAGTTGTTTGTGAATCTCCTTTAGAACTTTGAACTCAAAAAATTATAAAGGAAGAAAGAAGAGCAATGATAGAAGACTTTTTTTTTTTTTTTTCATTCAGAAGCTGGGTTAAAAGTACTGTCATGATGTAATTTCATTAGAAGGTAGAAACTTTATTTCCAGTGTTTACCTTCCAAAAGGTGGTGAATGAAGTTTCCAGGTAGTTTATGGAGCTCTGAATGCTCTGTGGAGGTGGTCTAGCTGGAAGGCCACTTTCTATCTTGCATTTTCCATCCATATTTTCTCTTCTAAAAGCAGGACATCATTTTGTTCCAGATATCCCAATAAATTACTAAATTCTTTCCTACTGAATTTGTACAATGTTATGTAATATTCTCAATACACCACCATAAGCAGCTGCTACTGTCAGAGTCTAGATTTGACGTTGGTCTCTGCCATCCTTAAGTTCTTATCTCACTCAGTCATTCAGCTCCCCTGAGTACAGTTTCATAAATGGTAAAGGTAGTACAGTTTTCCTATGTGGATCAAATGAAAGTCCTATGTAAAGTCATTTTGAAAACTAGACTTTTTTTTTTGAGGGGGGGGGGTTGGTTGAAGAACACACATAATCGGAAAACCTAGAAGAAATGGCCAAATTCTTAGAAAAGTACAATCTTCCAAGACTAAACCAAGATGAAATAGAAAAGACGAATGGACCAATCACAACAACTGAAATTGAAACTGTGATTAAAAAACTTCCAACAAAGAAAAGTCCAGGACCAGATGGCTTCATAGACAAATTCTATCAAACATTTAGAAGAGAGCTAACACCTATCCTTCTGAAACTATTTCAAAAAATTGCAGCCAGGCTTCATTGTTATTTTGTTAGATTTTATAGTTTTGTCTCCTCCAAAAGACTTTGAGGTTCTCCTAGGCAGGGAATGTATCTTACTCTTTCCTGAGAGCCTAAAACTATGCTTGCTTATGAATGAGAGTGGGTGAATGGTTCAAATTAGCTGTGTCATACTCCTCCCAAAACTCCTCCAGTGACTTGAACTGCACTTACAAAAGCAACCCAACCTCCCAGTTGTGGTCCAAAGTACCTGGTAACCAGAGCCTAGCTCATTTTTTTAGCTATATCTTGCCATTTCTTGCCCGACAACACTACACCAATTCCTATCCTTTAACGACACTAAGCAGATACCAGACCATTCTCTTATGGGAAAATCACTTATACATGTGCATTATGTACACAAATCTTTCCTCCTGAACACCCCAGAATGCTGATTCATGGCTCAATCAATTCCAGACTGCCTACAACTATGTCATGAGTTTTGAAATGTACTTGGCAACAGAGATTCATTTCATGCTTTAAGACCAAGAAAGCACAATATTACCCCCAAGTCTTCCTGGAAATTTTGGTTTCTCATCTCTAAAATGAACAGATGATCCCCCAGAGGCCTTTCTGAGTCCATGATTCAAATTCACTTCTGAAGGATAATAATGCTTTATTTGTCCTTACTGATTAATTCTAGATGGTATGGAACTAAGGGATAATAAAAGTCAGTTAATTCTACAGGCCATTTGTTTCCAGTTGACTGAGGCAATCACAATGTCTTGCATTTAACCTCAGAACTGTGGTGAGGCTCATCCTATCATATTCTCCATCTTTAGGGGAACTTCAAGGCTCAGGGAAATCAATAATAAAGAACTTATCAACCACTAATCTCCTCCTTGGCAGTGACAATAGATATGCCAGCTGGAAGAGTGAGTTTCTTTAATGCTCAATACTTTCCTCACAGATTTAACTTTTCTTTTTCATGAACTGGTACCAATTATGGAGCTCTGACTTTTGCATGACTTTGCTTTCTTCAATGCCATCAGCATTTGGCAATTGTCTTTCCTTTTTTCCTGTAGAGTTTGATCAACCTTGGGTCAGTCTTGTGCATTACCCTCTGAAGTGCTGCCTAATCCTGCACAGTAGCTCTAAATAAGTATCCGTCTTATTCTTAAACTACTTTTTGCCTGGAATGACTAGGCTATTTTGCTTCTATTTTGTTTGTTCTCTCATAGATCTTTTAGCACAAAGAGGCTTGGCTTGGCTTGGGTAAACCAGGATGTGTATTTCATTGAAAATTTCTGTGGCCCTGAGCAACTAGTTCAATTCTCCTGAATCTCAGTTTCCAATTTTAACAAGTCTTAAAGGTAATTAAGAAATCAAGTATGCTGTTCTCTTTCTACCTGGTAACAACACAATGATTTCAGGTTCCTGTGCCTTAATGTTCCCTCTCCTACCTCCTTTTTCCTAGGTTTCACTTTATCGCTTTGAACTTTTACCATGCATTTATGTCTGTTTCCAAATAGATTACCCCAATTCAAGTAAGATTTCTCGAATTAATTAAAAATCTTTAAACTTTTTCTAAGTCTGAAGATTGGGTATGCACTTTTTAAAAAAGACATTTTATTTAAAAGATGACAAATTGCTATTTATATTCTCAGCCCTAATCCACCACTGGTCAATATTTTGGGGTTAAGCTATTGTTTCTAGCAGGTCTCCTTTTTAAAGAAATGCATTTGGGGAGGACTAACAATCAGACTTGCTCTCAGTTGAAATGAAACAGCTATGACCTATTAAGAGGGAATCTAATAGAATAGAGATGCTGGTACTGAATGACTGGGGTCTAAATCCTGGTTCTGTCAGTTTTTTTGGTATGACCTTGGAAACATTGTTTAACAACCAGGCCTCAGTTTACTCATCTGTCCACTGGGAATTAAAAAAAAATAGTACTTAATAGAATGATTATAAGCATGAAATGCTTGTGTATATAATACACACATACCAGAAGAGTCCTAGAATGCAGTATGCCCCATATAGATATTAACTGTTATTATCACGATCATCATTGTTTTTTTTTTTACTATTCCTGGTTTATTATGCCCACTGTAATTGACAAAATAATGTGTTAAACAATATGAAAAATTTGTTTCTGATTCACCTAAAAATCCAAGCTGCTAGGCAGTCAGAGGAGATGAGCATCTCTGCTCGAAGATGTTGTCCAAAGACCTAGATTTCAGATATTTTGTTCATCTCCTATTCCTAGAGCAGGAGCCAGAAAGCTTTAGCTGTAAAGGGCTAATGGTAAATATGTTAGTCTTTGCACATCATGTGGTTTTTGATGTAGTTACTCAACTCTGCTGCTACCATGATGATGTATGAAAGAATAGGTATGGCTGTGCTATTGACCACCCTGACCAGTATGATGCTCTCAGTTTTATGGTGAGTGCTGCCATTAGGCAGCCACAGCCATTCTAGCCTATGGGGTCAGGTGAGGAAGAAGCAGAGGGCAACATCCTCCTTTTAAGGGATCATTTAAAATTTGCATGCTTCAGTTGTTACTGATGCCCCCTTGGTTAGAACACAGTCATATGACCATCCCTGACTAGAAAGAAAGCTGAGGTGTAGGGCTTCATTGCCAGATTCCAAACTAAAAGTTGAAAGATCCTTGTATAAGGACAGAAAGGAAGAATGGATTTTGGGAGACAATCATTTCTGCTTAAGTTCGACAAATGTTATAGTGGAAATACTTATTTTCTTGAAGAAAAAAGTAATGAACAGTGTGGTTCTTTATAGAGTATAAAAACAAAGCCTGTTCATATCCCTTTTGAAATGTGATTATTTTCAATTATTGTGTAAAATAAGCAAGTCTTAGTCTCAGTATGTACGAGATAATATGAAACTTCAGAAAAGTTCAGAGTTTTCTTAAGGTCCCATTGCTATGTGTTGGTTGAGTCATGGCTTTAGTTATAAACTACGTGTGTTTCCTGCTGTATCCAAACTTCCTTTAAAATGTTAAACTATTTTTTCATTGATATTGGGGTGTCATCAGCCCCTGCTGCTCTGTGATGAAATGGGAACAGTCCTGGACAGGAAATATACTGGATGCTTTAGTTTTCTATTGCTGCTATAACAAATTAAAACAATCTTAGTGGCTTTGCTGCACAAATTTAGTATCTTACAGTTCTGTAGGGCAGGAGTTTAACGCAGATCTCTCTCAGCTAAAATCAAGATGTTGCCAAGGGTTACATCCTTTTCCGAAGGCTCTGTGAGAGAATCCATTCCTTGCCTTTTCTGTTCTCTAGGGGTGGGCTGAATTCCTGGCTATGGTCCCTTTCTTCCATGTTCAAAGCTAGCAGTGACAGATTGAGCCTTCTCATGTACCATCTTTCTGATCAATACAGCTGGGAAAAGTTAGAGATTTTAAAGAATCATCTGGAGAGAAGTGCCCATCAGATAATCCAGGCTAATTGCACCATCTCAGGCCCATAGCCTTAATCACATTTTCATAATTCCTTTGCCATGCAAGATAATATGTTCTTTTACAGGTTCCAGGGATTAAGGTGTGTATCTCTTTGAGGGCCATTATTCTGCTTACTGCTTTGATCAAACTTTCTCCCCACCTTATTTTCTTCACATTTTTTTTCCTGCTTTTTAGGGCTGCACCTGTGGCATATGGAAGTTCCCAGGCTAGGGGTCCAATTGGAGCTCCAGCTGCTGGCCTACGCCACAGCCACAGCAACATTGAATCTGAGCTATGTCTGTGACCTATGCCACAGCTCATGGCAACGCCAGATCCGTAACCCACTGAGCAGGGCCAGGATTCAAACTGTGTCCTCAGGGAAGCTAGTTGGGTTTTTTACCCCTGAGCCACAACAGGAATGCCTCTTTTTTCACATCTTAATAATTGTGACCTAAAAACTGATACTAAGAAGTGTACTATTTTGTTCATGCATTTTGGAAAAATTGTGAAAGAAGTGGTTAGTTTGATAAGGCAGTCATCATTAGGGTATGATATTAGTATAAAGAAACTAGAAAGGAAAAGAAAATCAGTAACCCGATGTAGACTCAAATGTAGTTATAAACTTAAGCGTATATAATTTTATCTGGTACCAAACATTAATGAATCAAAGTTTTTGTTTTGTTTTGTTTTTTTGTTTTGGTTTTGGCTGAAGTGTATTTGTCTTAAGAATATAAAAGTTGGTTTTGGGTAGCTGTAGGATTAAACAAATTTGAGTAGAGTTGCAAAAATGCAATTGCAGGTCTATCTTTCATTTTTCCATCCAGACTAAGTATGAATATTCTCTGAGGCCAAAGCCGATTTTTCTTTTTCTGGGTACCTCCAAAATCCTAGTCTATGTCCTTGGTCCTCAACAAGGCAGCAACTGCCTTTCAACTGTTTTCTTCTTAAAACTGAATTTCACAGAAATCTCTCTGGTATATAGATTGAAATGCAGGCCTTCATGTTACATATACATTCTACCCCAAACTTGTAATCCCAGCAAAAATCCTGACACTTACTGGTAGTGTAACAAACAGGAATTTTTAACCATATATTTGATAGAATAATCATTTCTTGAGTCACTGACTATAATACCAATAATAAAACCTGTTTGGCTTAGTGGAAAACAAATACATTTACCAACCCTCAAGGGCAACCATACACTAGCACTGGATTTGATGTGCACAGTGGATAGATACCCAGATCATCCAGATGAGCTAATTCACTGAAAAAGAAAGAAGAAAAAAAATATGATAATGTCTTTCACATAGGAACGGCTCAACATTCTTTTCTCCCTTCTATTGGCCTATAAATCCTCTATAGGAAAAAAAGCCAAATTACCTCAGGATACTGCAGTCATGAGTTCTTCCTGTGAAAGAATGCCTTCAGTTAGAATATTCTTGGAAATAATTTCTCTTACCACAAAATAGTTGATAACCAGATTTCCTTTCAAATAAATTACAAAATAACATCCAAGTTTACAGTCTGCAATTTCTCAAGGATATGTTTTCACCTCAAGCTTAGCATTTGAATTTGGTACTAAAAGTGTGTAGCACATACAATTGTGTAGCCCTAAGGGTCTAGGTGTGAGGACCTGTAGTCAATTGTCCAGAAGCCTTGCCATACCACATAATCACATGGGGGGAATTTTAAGAATACAGATTCCTGGGACCAACCATAGATCCACTGAGCCAGAATCTCTGGAAATGGGGCCAGTGGATTTAAGTATTCAGTAAGATCTGCAAATTACTGGTCAAAAATAGTTTCATCTACAACATGCCAGGCAATAGGTTATCTGGTTTCTGCTTATGTATGTCCAGTAATGGGAACTCACCAGCTCCTGAGACAGCTGCTTACATTTTCAGAACATACGAGTGCTGCATGTTCCTGAGAATTCACCATTCAATATTCATCTTTTCTTTTTTTTTTAATATATTTTTTTTTATTTTCCCACTGTACAGCAAGGGGGTCAGGTTATCCTTACATGTATACATTACAATTACAGTTTTTCCCCCACCCTTTCTTCTGTTGCAACATGAGTATCTAGACATAGTTCTCAATGCTATTCAGCAGGATCTCCTTGTAAATCTATTCTAGGTTGTGTCTGATAAGCCCAAGCTCCCGATCCCTCCCACTCCATCCCCTTCCCATCAGGCAGCCACAAGTCTTTTCTCCAAGTCCATGATTTTCTTTTCTGAGGAGATGTTCATTTGTGCTGGATATTAGATTCCAGTTATAAGTGATATCATATGGTATTTGTCTTTGTCTTTCTGGCTCATTTCACTCAGGATGAGATTCTCTAGTTCCATCCATGTTGCTGCAAATGGCATTATGTCATCCTTTTTTATGGCTGAGTAGTATTCCATTGTGTATATAAACCACCTCTTCCGAATCCAATCATCTGTCGATGGACATTTGGGTTGTTTCCATGTCCTGGCTATTGTGAATAGTGCTTCAATGAACATGCGGATGCATGTGTCTCTCTTAAGTAGAGTTTTGTCTGGATAGATGCCCAAGAGTGGGATTGCGGGGTCATATGGAAGTTCTATGAATAGATTTCTAAGGTATCTCCAAACTGTTCTCCATAGTGGCTGTACCAGTTTACATTCCCACCAACAGTGCAGGAGGGCTCCCTTTTCTCCACAGCCCCTCCAGCACTTGTTATTTGTGGACTTATTAATGATGGCCATTCTGACTGGTGTGAGGTGGTATCTCATGGTAGTTTTGATTTGCACTTCTCTTATAATCAGCGATGTTGAGCATTTTTTCATGTGTTTGTTGGCCATCTGTATATCTTCTTTGGAGAAATGTCTATTCAGGTCTTTTGCCCATTTTTCCATTGATTGATTGGTTTTTTTGCTGTTGAGTTGTATAAGTTGCTTATATATTCTAGAGATTAAGCCCTTGTCAGTTGCATCATTTGAAACTATTTTCTCCCATTCTGTAAGTTGCCTTTTTGTTTTCCTTTTGGTTTCCTTTGCTGTGCAAAAGCTTTTCAGTTTGATGAGGTCCCACGGGTTTATTTTTGCTCTAATTTCTATTGCTTTGGGAGACTGACCTGAGAAAATATTCATGATGTTGATGTCAGAGAGTGTTTTGCCTATGTTTTCTTCTAGGAGTTTGATGGTGTCCTGTTGTATATTTAAGTCTTTCAGCCATTGTGAGTTTATTTTTGTGCATGGTGTGAGGGTGTGTTCTAGTTTCATTGCTTTGCATGCTGCTGTCCAGATTTCCCAGCAATGCTTGCTGAATAGACTTTCTTTTTCCCATTTTATGTTCTTGCCTCCCTTGTCAAAGATTAATTGACCATAGGTGTCAGGGTTTATTTCCGGATTCTCTATTCTGTTCCATTGGTCTGTCTGTCTGTTTTGGTACCAATACCACACTGTTTTGATGACTGTGGCTTTGTAGTATTTCTTGAAGTCTGGGAGGGTTATGCCTCCTGCTTGGTTTTTGTTTCTCAGGATTGCTTTGGCGGTTCTGGGTCTTTTGTTGTTCCATATAAATGTTTGGATTGTTTGTTCTAGTTCTGTGAAAAATGTCCTGGGTAATTTGATAGGGATTGCATTGAATCTATAGATTGCTTTGGGTAGTATGGCCATTTTCACAATATTGATTTTCCCAATCTAGGAACAAGGAATATCTTTCCATCTCTTTACATCTTCTTTGATTTCTTTGATTAAAGTTTTATAGTTCTCGGCATATAGGTCCTTTACCTCCTTGGTCAGGTGTATTCCGAGGTATTTGATTTTGTGAGGTACAATTTTAAAAGGTATCGTATTTTTGTATTCCTTTTCTAATGTTTCATTGCTGGTATACAGAAATGCCACTGACTTCTGAATGTTAATCTTGTATCCTGCTACTTTGCTGAAATTATTAATCAGTTCAAGTAGTTTTGGGGTTGAGTCCTTAGGGTTTTCTATGTATAGTATCATGTCCTCTGCATACAGTGACAGTTTTATCTCTTCTCTTCCTATATGGATGCCTTTTATTTCTTTTGTTTGTCTAATTGCTGTGGCTAGGACTTCCAAAACTATGTTGAAGAGCAGTGGTGAGAGTGGGCATCCCTGTCTTGTTCCAGATTGGAGTGAGAAGGCTTTAAGTTTTTCCCCATTGAGTATTATATTTGCTGTGGGTTTATCATAAATGGCTTTGATTATATTCAGGAATGTTCCCTCTATACCCACTTTGGCGAGGGTCTTGATCATAAATGGATGTTGGACTTTGTCAAATGCTTTTTCTGCGTCTATTGAGATGATCATATGATTTTTGACCTTTTTTTTGGTTAATGTGGTGTATGATGCTGATTGATTTGCGTATGTTGAACCATCCTTGTGAACCTGGGATGAACCCAACCTGGTCATGGTGTATAATTTTTTTGGTATGTTGTTGGATTCGGTTGGCTAAGATTTTGTTGAGAATTTTTGCATCTATATTCATCAGTGATATTGGGTGATAGTTTTCTTTTTTGCTGGTATCTCTGCCTGGTTTTGGAATGAGGGTGATGGTGGACTCATAGAATGTCTTTGGGAGTATTCCTTCTTCTTCAGCCTTTTGGAAGAGTTTAAGGAGGATGGGCACCAATTCCTCTTTATATGTTTGATAGAATTCACCTGTGAAGCCATCTGGACCTGGACTTTTATTTGTAGGGAGTGATTTTATGACCTCTTCCATTTCATTTCTAGTGATCGGTCTGTTCAGTTGGTCTGTTTCTACTTGATTCAGTTTTGGCAGGCTGTAAGATTCTAGAAAATTGTCCATTTCTTCCAGATTGTCAAACTTGTTGCCATATAGTTGTTCATAGTATTCTCTTATGGTTTTTTGTATTTCTGCTGTATCCGTTGTGATTTCTCCTTTTTCATTTATAATTTTGGTTATTTGGGTTCTTTCTCTCCTCTTTTTAGTGAGTCTGGCCAGGGGTTTGTCAATTTTGTTCACCTTTTCAAAGAACCAGCTCTTGGTTTTATTAATTTTCTCTATTGTTTTTTGAGTCTCTATTTTATTGATTTCTTCTTTGATCTTTATAATTTCCTTCCTTCTGCTGACTTTAGGACTTTTTTGTTCTTCTTTTTCTAATTCGTTTAGGTGGAGGGTTAAGTTGTCAATTTGGGATCTTCCTTCTTTTTTGAGAAAGGCCTGTATTGCTATAAATTTCCCTCTGAGCACTGCTTTTGCAGTATCCCATAGATTTTGAGAGGTTGTGTCTTCATTATCATTTGTTTCCAGGTAGTTTTTAATTTCCTTTTTGATTTCCTCATTGACCCATTGGTTTTTTAGTAGCATGTTGTTTAGTCTCCATGTAGTAGGTTTTTTGTCATTTCTTTTCCCATGGCTGATTTCTAATTTCATGGCATTGTGGTCAGAGAAGATACTTGAGATAATTTCTATGCTCCTAAATTTATTGAGATTCGCTTTGTGTCCCAGTATGTGGTCGATTCTTGAGAATGTTCCATGAGCATTTGAGAAGAATGTGTATTCTGCTTTTTTTTGGATGCAGTGTCCTGAAGATATCAATGAAGTCTAACTTTTCTGTTGTTTCCTTTAGGATCTCTGTTGCTTTATTGGTTTTCTGTCTAGAGGATCTGTCCATTGATGTGAGGGGGGTATTTAGGTCTCCTACTATGATTGTATTCTCATCAATATCTCCCTTTATGTCTGTTAATATTTGTTGTATGTATCTGGGTGCTCCTATATTTGGGGCATATATGTTGACAATAGTAACATCCTCTCCTTGGATGGATCCCTTAATCATTAAGTAGTGTCCTTCTTTGTCTTTCTTTATGTCTTTTGTTTTAAAGTCTATTTTGTCTGATATGAGCGTTGCGACTCCTGCTTTTCTGTCATGTCTATTGGCGTGAAATATTTTTCCCCACCCTTTCACTTTCAATCTATATGTATCTTTTGTCCTAAGGTGAGTTTCTTGTAGGCAGCATATTGAAGGTTTTTGCCTTTTTATCCACTCAGCCACTGTGTGTCTTTTGATTGGGGCATTCAGTCCATTGACATTTAAGGTGATAATTGATAGATGATTATTTATTGCCATTTGAACCTCGTGTTCCAGTTGATTCTGTGGTTCTCCATTCTTCCTTTCTTTTTTTTTTTTTTTTTTTTTTGGTTGGATGGTCTCCTGTTATTATCTGCTTGAGTGTATTTTTTTTTTCATTTTTTGCAAATGCAATATTTGGTTTTGGCTTGTGGTTGCCCTGTTTTTTAAGTATGCTAACCCCTTCCCATAATTGTGTGTTTTAGCCTGATGGTCCTGTAAGTTCAAACACTTCATTACTATATTAAAATTAAGAAGAGAAACATACAAACAAACAAAAAGGGTTATTTACCTCCTAACATCCCTTGCCCACATTTTATGGTTTTGATGACTCTTTTTTTTTTTTTTGTCTTTTTTTGTCTTTCTTTTTGTTGTTGTTGTTGTTATTGCTATTTCTTGGGCTGCTCTCGCGGCATATGGAGGTTCCCAGGCTAGGGGTTGAATCGGAGCTGTAGCCACCGGCCTACACCAGAGCCACAGCAACGCGGGATCCGAGCCGCGTCTGCAACCTACACCACAGCTCACGGCAACGCCGGATCGTTAACCCACTGAGCAAGGGCAGGGACCGAACCCGCAACCTCATGGTTCCTAGTCGGATTCGTTAACCACTGCGCCACGACGGGAACTCTTTGATGACTCTTTTTTATTTTTTTCTTTTTAATTTTATTTTGTTTGAAGCATATTCATGATTAAATCTGTATGCTGGCTTATTTGAGTGACTGCTCTCTGATGCGGTTTCCTCAGTCCTAGTTCTTCCTCTTCTTCTTTTTTTTTTTCTTTTCTTTTTTCTTCCCTTTCCTTCCTTTCTTTTTGGTTTAGAGAAGCCCTTTCAATATTTCCTTTAACCTGAGTTTTGTGTTGCTGTATTCTTTAAGTTTTTGTTTGTTGGCAAAAATTTTTATTTCCCCTTCTATTTTAAATGATATTCTTGCTTGATAGAGTATCCTAGGTTGCATATTTTTTCCTTTGAGCACTTTAAATATCTCTTGCCATTCCCTCCTGGCCTGTAGTGTTTCTGTAGAGAAATCAGCTGATATTCTTATGGGGGTTCCCTTGTAGGTAACCTTCTGTTTTTCTCTTGCTGCCTTTAGGATCCTCTCTTTATCACTAACTTTTGCCATTTTTATTATGATGTGTCTTGGTGTGGATCTGTTTGGGTTCAGTTTGTTTGGGGCCCTCTGTGCTTCTTGTATCTTGAATCCAGTATCCTTTAGATTTGGGAAGTTTCCAGCAATAATTTATTCAAATATATTTTCCATCCCCTCATCTTTTTCTACTCCTTCTGGAATTCCTATTATGCGTAGATTGGCCCGCTTTATATTATCCCATAGGTCTCTTATATTGCTTTCCTGTTTTTTGATTCGGTTTTCTGTCTGTTGACCGGATTGAGTGATTTCCATTATTCTATCTTCCATATCACTGATTCGTTCTTCTGCATTATTCATTCTGGTTTTTACTGCCCCTAGTTCAGTTTGCATCTCTGCAAATGAATGTTCTAGTTTTTCTTGGCTCCTCCTTATATTTTCTAGTTCCTTTCTGAGGGTATCTGCATTACTGTTCATATCTTCTCTTAATTCCTTCAGTATTTTCACTATTTCTCTTTTGAACTCCAGGTCTGTCTGACTGCAGAGATCTGTTTCATTGTTGACTGTTTTGGGTGAGTTCTCCTGTTGGTTTGACTGGGGGTGGTTTCTCAGCTTCTTCATCTTGCTTGTTGTTTTCTTTCTCCTGAGGGAGTTGTACTCTCCGTGATCGGGCAGTGTTTGCCTTGTCACTGCCGTGGAATATTTCCTGAGCGCTGGCGTTGTTGGTCAATCTTTTTTGAGGCAGTGTGGCTTTTCTGGAGTGTTGATGGGGCTAACAGTGTTTCTTTGAAGCAAAGGAGGGCTTCCTGAGGGCAGACAGGACTGGGAGGTCCACACCACGATGGTAGCAGATTTCACTTGGTCATGCAGAGCTTGCTCTGGTGTTTTTAGGCTGTGGGGTTCTTGCAGGGGGTTGGCGGTGTTGGGCAGCTGCTCCTCAGGAGTGCATCACCCCCTGGGGGCTGGAGCAGCTATCTGGGTCACTGAGAACCTAAGAGACTCTTCCCTAGGGCAGCCCAACTCAGAAGGACAGCCTGAGAATGTAGGCGGATCTTTTCACAGTCTGGCCGAGCTTGTTGCAGCTTTTCTGGGCTGCAGGGACTCTTCCAGGGGGCTGGTGGTGCTGAGCAGCTATTCCGCGGGAGTGGGGCACCCCCTGAGGGCTTGGGCAGGTAGCGGGGCCACTGGAAACCCAAGAAGCTCCTCCCCAGGACAGCCCGACTCAGAAAGACCGTCTGAGATCTTTTCCCAACACAGCCAGGCTTGTTCTAGCTTTTCTGGGCTGCAGGGGGTCCTGTCTGGAGCTGGCAGTCCTATGCAGCTGATCCACTAGGTCTCAGCACCCCCTGGGGGCTTGGGCGGGTAGCAGGGCTGTTGGAGATCCACGAGGCTCCTCCCCGGGGGCAACCCGACTCGGAAAAACCGCCCGAGAATTAGGCTGATCTATTCATGGCCTGGCTAAACTTGTTCTAGCTTTTCTGGGCTGCAGGCCTTTTCTCGGGGGCTGGTGGTGTTTGGTGCTGCTCTGCGGAAGTGTAGCCCCTCCAAAGGGCAAGCAGGCCTGTGCAGGGACAGCCCCTGCGGTGGTAGCCTTCAGGCAGTTGTTGAGGCCAGCCCTCCTGGATGGCAGGCAGCCCCAGGTCCGGTGAGAGTGTAGGGCGTGGCGGGGGTGGGGGGAGGGGATGCACTGGGAAGGACAGCTTTCAGCTAGCTAGCGGGCCTGTAAGCTTGCTGTGGCATGGGGGGTATTCTATGGGGACCCACCCCTTCTTTTCTCCCCTCCCCAGCACGGGCGCAGACCAGGCTCTTCTCCCAGGTTCCCTCTGAGGCGGCTTTCCACTTCCCCGCCCCTAGAGTATTGTTCCCTTCCTCTGCGACAGTTTTGTTTTCTAGTCTCCCAGGCAGTCTCTGCCCCGTCAAATGGTTTCTAGACCTCCCAA
Source organism: Sus scrofa (assembly GCF_054392235.1). Classification (NCBI taxonomy): domain Eukaryota; kingdom Metazoa; phylum Chordata; class Mammalia; order Artiodactyla; family Suidae; genus Sus; species Sus scrofa. The sequence goes on along the minus strand of NC_139396.1, from coordinate 124,456,264 downwards.
GCAGTTTCCGCTCTGCCCCGCCCCCCCAGCCCAGGGACTAACCTCTGGAGCCGAGGTCTCGGTGCCCAGCCCCCACCAAGGCGTCTCAATTTTTGGTGACTGCGCCCATAGTTCAGATGGTCCATTGGGTTCTTGATTGGCTTTTCCATACTCCAACTTACTGCTACACTCTTCTCTGCATCTGGAGATTCCTCCGGTTTGATCTTTCCCCCGGTAGGTGACCTTCCAGGGTGTGGATCCCTTTCTCCTCTGCAGTTCCCTTTCGGGAGCGCCCGTCCTGCTCGGATTCACCTTCTCTCACTCTCCTCTTTTCTCCCGTTCTGCCCAGTAATGTCACGAACTTCTTGCCGTTATTGGAGTTTAGATTCCTCTGCCAGTGATTGGTTGCTGTTCTGTGTGAGTCATTTATTCTGTAGATGTGCTTTTTTTGTTGTGTTTGTGGGAGAGGGCAAGCGTGTCCCCCTACTCCTCCGCCATCTTGTCCTCTCCTCAATATTCATCTTTTCTATGTGCTCATCTGTACCACAGAAATTACAAACTAAAAACTGCATTCTCAGGATGTCCTTGCAAATAAGGATTTGGACTTGAAATAAATTTCACCAAGTTTCCCTTGCATGAGTTTGCAGGGAGACCTGAAGAAGAGCCCTATTGCCTGTAAAAAAAAAAAAAAAAACTCAGCAAGATTGTGACTTTTCCAACAGCAGATTCTAGAGTTCATTTTCTAGTCTTTGGGCTGTGGATAATCAGTGGGTATAGGGGCAGGTTCTTCACCTGACTGTAATCTCTGGATTGCTGGCTGGGTGTCTGTTCTTCAGCTTGGCCAGTATTCATAGGCTGCTCCACAGTGAGTGAGGAATCCAGATACAGTCCAGCCTACATCCAAGTGGTAGCCTCAGAGGTAGCAGCTTCCTTAGGGGGTTAATTCTGTGTTGTTCTGGAGACTTTCCAAGAGGCTGGCTTGGAGCCTACTCCTTTAGCCTTCCAATAGCTCTATTGACACTTAATTTCCTGGGCTAAATGCATTTCATTTTACAAGGAACCTAGAGTCCAGGAGGGGAACTGACTTGCTCAGAATTATATACCTTTATAGTAGAAAAGACAAGAATCTAAGCCTCCTAACTCCCCTTTGAGTGCTCTTATACTCAAGCATCCATCACCAAAGGAGAAAGAATTTTTGCAGGGCTTCCTTTGTCATGTCATGGGTATGAGCGGTGTGTGTGTGTGTGTGTGTGTGTGTGTGTGTGTGTGTGTGTGTGTGTGTCTGACCGGGAGAGGTGTTTGTGTGGATCTGTCCAGAGCATCTGTATATATCAGAATGGGAGGAGGTGAGTTTGAGTTTGTGTGAATGTCTATCATTGACTATACCTTTATAAGGCAGTTTTATATGTAAATACAGAATTACCCTTTATAATTCTCCTTTAATATTAATGCTCCTGGCTTATAGAGCATTCAATCCTCAGCATTTTAGCATTGTAAAAGTGTCAGATTGATATTCTATGCAGATACAAGGGTAGCAAAAGGGTGATGAGAATGCAAATTGGGTTTGATTCGGAAGGGAATGCAAGAAAAAAATCGACACAAAGGTACCAGTCTTGACTTCTAGCATCTACTTCATTGGTTCCCTTGGCGTGTCCCAGTCATTTCCGAGGCAAAATGGAGAGATGAAACCAAGCTTCTTTTTTGCCTGATACTAGATATAAAGACATTGTCAAATCTTATGAAATACTATGGCACCCTTGGGATAGTTTCAACAAAAGGCTAGCAATCCTGGCAGGTAAGAAGAAATATGTGCTTTAGGGAAAGGAACATAGATTAATAAAAGAAGAATTATTAAAAATGTTTGATGGAAATGGTTCAATTAATACTCTTTGCAGGTGTTTGCTCAATCTACTTATATTAAGTATCTATTATGTGCAGAATACTGTCAACAAAGACATCCTTTGAGCCCTTACTTGTTCAATGCCTTGCAGAAACCAAAAGTCTTGCAGTTTTCTAAAATGTTTGCTAACCCTAAACAAGAAGAAAATCTGGTTGATGACCAAGAGCATTTCTAGGTGAACCCAAAATGGCCCCTGTTGATCATAGATTATTTTCTGAAGTACATATGAAGTCTCGGTCTGATTATTCAGTGTAGTGTTTGGCCTGAGATGAACAAAATACGTCAGTGAATGATGTACCAAACATTTATCCTACTTTTGTAAAATCAGGCAATTGTCTGCTATCGTTTACTTTGCTAATTCTCAGTGATTTTTCATGTATGCTTCAGGTGGATCAATATATTAATTTGCAAGTTTTCTTAGTGCCTGATTTGTAGTTAAGTAACTTAAAAAACACACATTTATCAGGAACTTTGTGCTAGGAGAGGCACTGAGGCTTCTATAGTGAGCAGAGAATACTAGTGCTTGTGCTCAAAGATTTGACCTTATAAATGAGCAGTAATTAATTACAATAAATTGTGATGTTACAACAAGGTAGCTCAGTGTGTTGTGGATTTCTAAAGCCAGATGGAAATCTTCCCAGAAACAGTGATAGTCATTGAGGCCAGACCTCATGTAGAGCAACCAGAGGCCTTTTATAGCCTTCTTACATTCACTTTCAGTGTCCTTATTTCAGTGCTAATTCTCCCTTTTCTCATTCTCATCCTTTAAAGGAGAAAGGAGTGAAGTAACAAGTGAGGAATTTGATGATTTTTTTTTTTACGTCATCTAACCCTGTACTGTCTTAATCCATGGCCTATCAACATTTTTATCTTTTTGCTCTGAATGTAGTTTACCAGTCCCCATGGCACCTTTTTGTTGTTGTTGTTGCTTTAAGCATTTTTATGTCTTCTTTAGAGAATCCATCTTCCTGAACTCTGATCTGAGCCATTCCTTTATAGTTAGATATTCAGCAGATATTTTTTGAACATCAGTTGTGTAGGGCCAGTTACTGTTCTAGGAACCACTAAGGAGGTAGCAGTAAGCAAAACCAATTATCTGTTCTCCAGGAGCTGACCCTCTGTGGAGAGAAAAGGCAAAAATATGAATTGTGGATATGGAGGTTCCAACTAGGTTAGGCACATATTTTTGACTCCATGGGAGTGTAGGTGCTCCTAACCCCCATGTTATTCAGGGGTCAGTTGTGTTGTAGTGGCTGATATTGCACTTTTAAAATTGCTCCTCCTGAGATGAAAGTTGGAGGATGGTACTCAGGTGTAGTTTCTGAGAAGCATCAACATGCAGGGCTGGAGCTGCTCTGAGGATGTGGACTCCACTCCAAAGTGAAGATGAACCTTTGTTGTGACAGGCAGCTGGAGGATGAGGACAGTATGTACATAGCTAAGGAAGTTTAGGCAAATAACTGGATTTAGGGAAAGACCAGTAGGTCCTCTAGTCAGGTCCTTTCTCATGGTCAGCAAGGCATTGCCTGTCTTCATGAGGGCATTTTTCAGGGTTTTAGGATATGGAAATAAAGATCTTTATAGTTGATTTACATGCTTACAGATACACATTTGTGAAAGTCAAAATGTCTCTGTTAAATCACCTCACTTAATTCTTTTTCTTATATCTGTTTAATTTCAAATATGCTTAGCTTTATGATGTCTTTTAAAAGATGATTTATTACTCTGAAATACCTTTGCCATAGAGGAGTGGATTGAAAGTCTTTAAGCCTCAAGAAAGACTTACTTAGAAAGTCTATAATAAGCAATTCACATGGTTCTTAAAACTGAAAACTGAAGCTATACTGAAAGAGTGCCTTTCAGAAAAATAGGGTGTGCATGTCTCTTTTCTATGGTCCCAGATGCCTGCTGGACAGAGAAGGGAGGGGGCCTTAGTGCAGAGAATTTGTTGTCATGGTTACCACTGATAGATTTCTATTTGTGAGGACCTGAGAGACAGGAAACTGACACACTAACGTAAATGTCTTAAAAATGACTTTTTGTAAGTGTCTTTAAGAATAAAGATGATCACAATTCACACAATTCAACAACAACAACAAAACCAAACAATCCAGAAGAAAAATGGGCAGAAGACCTATATAAAATTTTCCAAAGAAGACATATGAATGGCCAGTAGGCACATAAAAAGATGCTCAACATTACTAATTATTAGAGAAATGCAAATCAAAACTACATTGAGGTATCACCTCACACCAGTCAGAATGACCATCATTAGTAAGTCTACAAATAAATGCTAGAGAGTGTGTGGAGATGGAGAAAAGGGAAGCCTCCTGCATTATTGGTGGGAATATAAATTGTTACAACCACTATGGAAAACAGTATGGAAATTCTTGAGAAAACAAAGTATAGAACTATTATATGATCCCGAAATCCCACTCCTTGGCATATATCCAGACAAAACTATAATTTAACAGATACAAGAGCCCCTATGTCCATAGCAGCACTATTCACAATGGCCAAGGCATGGAAACAACCTAAAGATCCATTGAGAAATGAATGGATTAACCACATTAAAGATGTGGTGCATATTTACAATGGAATGCTACTCAGTCATTAAAAAAGAATGAAATAAGGTCATTTGCAACAACATGGATACAAGTAGAGCTATCACATTAAGTGAAATAAGTCAGAAAGAGAATGACAAATACCACATGATATCACTTATATGTGGAATCTAAAATATGACACAAATGAACCTATTTAAAAACAGAAATAGCCTCACAGGCATAGAGAATAGACTTGTCATTGCCAAGGGGCTCAGGGAAGGGAGTGGATTGAACAAGGAGTTTGGTGTTGGTAGATGCAAACTATTACATTTAGGATGGATAGGCAATGTAGTCCTACTGTACAGCACAGGGAATGATATCCAATCTTCTGGGATAGACCATGATGAAAGATAATGTAAGAAAAGGAGGGGGAGGGAGTGGGATGGATTGGGAGCTTGGAGTTAATAGATGCAAACTATTGCTTTTGAAATGGATTAGCAATGAGATCCTGCTGTGTACACTGAGAACTATGTCTAGTCACTTATGATGGAGCATGATAATGTGAGGAAAAAATAATGTATCCATGTATGTGTAACTGGGTCACCATGCTTTACAGGAGAAAAATAATTGTATTGAGGAAATAACAATAAAAAATTAAAAAAAAACAGTGAAAAAAAATATATACATATGACTGAGTCACTTTATAGCAGAAATTGGCACAACATTGTAACTCAACTATACTTTAATAAGAAAAGAATAAAGATGATCTTAGCTTGTCTGAGATTTATATGTGAGCTTGCTTTAGACTAATATGTTTTTGTCAATCCCATCATTCCATTCCTCTGCTTCTACCACCCAATTCTTTGGAGGTAACTTGTTGCTTTGGAAATCAATATGGGGATAGCAGGAACTATACAGACAGAATAGAAATGACACCCACAGCAGGGTACAGTCTGCTTTGAATAAAAAAGCACTGCCATAGCCCTCCAGAAAAGTTTTCCCTCTTGCCTCTGATGCATTAGCGTGGGATGAGCCTTTGTCATTATTAAGGTATGAGCAGTCAAAAAAAAACCTGGGTACGAAACTAGAGGTGCCACTACTAGTTTGGTAAACTCCTTAATCTCTCTGAGTCTCCATCTCCCCCACATTACTTGGGAATACTGTTGAAGAATGAAATGATTGTGCAAAGCCTGATCTCAGGGTGGTTTCCTTTTCTTCCTAGCCTGACAAATAGGGCTCAGAAGACATACAAAGACGTTAAGGTATATATCTTCTTCAGAATTGGATATTGTCTTCTAGAAAATATTCTTGTTATTCAGGATCTACCCCAAAGCATTTGATTTTCCTCTTTATGTTAATGCATCAATTGTAAACGTTCCAAAGTTTATTCTGTTGAAATGGATTTGAAAACTATCAAAAATGCTTAGCTAAAAAAAATAGTAACTTGGCAACTGTGAGATTTTAAAGGAAGTAAACTGCCGTGGAGAAGTCCTGTTGGAAAGATCACACAGCTGTTGCTAACTAGAGTTAGAGTCTGGTTTTCTACTCGTGCTAATTCAAAAGATAGTCATTGTTGGCAATGCAGTGAAATGTTCCTCTGCTTCAACCTAAATACAGTGACAAGGAGATGAGAATTAAAAGAAGGGGAACTATGGTATATACACAATGGAATACTACTCAGCCATCAATTAGAATAAAAATTTGCCCTTTGGAACAACATGGATGAACTTGGATGGCATTATGCTAAGTGAAATAAGTCAGAGAAAGACAAATACTATATATCACTTATACATGGAATCTTAAAAATACAATAAACTAGTGAATAAAGCAAAAAAAGAAGCAGACTCACAGATACAGAGAACAAATTAGTGGTTACCAGTGGGGAGGGGGAAGGGAGAGGGGCAATAGATGATTAGGGCTTAAAGTGTTATCATAGGATTTTATGAAATCATGTGTGTGGAACTTTTGGAAATTGTGAAGCATGATAGAATGTAAAGAGCCTTTCTTTTTTCTTTTTATTTTTAAAATTTTTTTTCTGTATTTTTTTTAATTGTTATTTCCCCCATATAATTTTTTTTTCCCCCGCTGTACAGCATGGTAACCCAGTTATACATACATGTATACATTTTTTTTCCCTCACGTTATCATGCTCCTTTCATTTGATTAAAAAGGTGGGAAAGTGAATCATTTGAGGGGCCTACATTTGAAAATAAAAACGGGAAAAAACCACAATTGACCTGTTATTAATGGTGTATGTTTGTATAGGCACAAGAATCTCTCTTTGTGCAGGCTTTTTACATATAGCATAGTAAAGAGCTAAGCCTGCAGCATCAGCTTAGCTTCTAAACTCAGCTTGCCACTCATAAGACATGCAGCCTTAGTGAAGTTACTTTGAGTTGCAGGTCCTTTGCCTGTAAAGGAGAGTTGCTAATAAAAGTTACTTCTAAGGAGTTGGGGAATAGAAATTAATGCTTGTGAAGTGCCTAGAACATTGAAATACTCAAAAATATTGGCTGTTATCACTACCGTTGTTGTTAAATTGTCATTATTAAGGTATGAGCAGTAGTCAGTGTTAGAGATCCGATGTCCAGCTTCACAGATTATTCTGATCCCTGATTATTCTGATTTTTTTTCCTCTTGAATTATTTCCCTTTCCTGATCAGAAAAATTGGATAAAATGGCCTCTGGATTATCTCCTAGCTTCAAATGGTTTCTTCTATTAACTTTATAATGTAAGAAATGTTTTATGGAGTTTTACATTGACTTTGTTAGGTCAGCTTTATGATATTTCAATTTGGACCTGTTGGAGGTGAGCGATCTCTCTATATTATTTCTTTCTTCTTGACTGTGTATGAGCATGTATTCATCACCTGCTTCAGAGAGCAAGAATGGACCTGTCTATAAACAATCACAAAATATCAGTTTTCATCATAAAACATTGTGTGAAGAAGCCACCATATTGGAAACAGCTCCATGTTATTTCAGGAAATTAAAAGGACAAAGGATTTGGATGCAAAATAATAGGTAGCAAAAGTGAGAGGGGGGACAATTACAACAAGCATATTGAGCCCAAGGAGTTTTATTCAAGCCCTGATGCTTCTTCATCTCACAGTTTCCATTCATTAACCCTTGAGCTTTAGCTATTGGTTTCAGGAAAATAAGGACGTCTTGCTCATGATCTTTGAGGTGAGTGGTAGAACTTGAAACAAATGTTTTAGTGGGAAGCACTCTTTTTTTCTTTTTAGGGCCACACCTATGGTATATGGAGGTTCCCAGGCTAGGGGTCGATTTGGAGTTGTAGTGGCTGGCCTATGGCACAGCCACAGCAATGTCAGATCCGAGCTGCATCTGTGACCTATACCACAGCTCATGGGCAATGCCAGAACCTTAACCCACTGAGCAAGGCTGGGGATTAAACCTGCATCCTCATGAATGCTAGTCAGATTTGTTTCCACTGAGTCATGATGGGAACTCCCTTTTTTTTTTTCCCCTCAACAAAGAGTTGTTTTCATTTTACTTTTATTAAAATGAATGTGTGTGTGTATGTTTATGAAAAGTACTATCCTCATTCCTCATTTTCCTGTATTTCATCGGCATATATATATGGTAACCTATACATCGTCAACTCTATCAATTTCAAATGAGGACAGTTCCAAATCCAAATCATAATGTTTGTTTGCAGGTTTCTGTGTTAATATGAAGTCTAAACTGTATATCTCAATCTGCATAGAGGAACCTCCAATATATTCTACCATTCTTTAGCTTCTTCCTGAAATGTATTTCCTTAAAACAGGTAAAAGAAACTCCTAGATTTTTTAAATTTCTGTCTCTGAAGGCAGAACACCTGGGTTCAAACAGATAACACTTGCTTGGTTTAAAATTTGGGAAAATTACTTTTTTGTGCCTCAGTTTCCTCATTTGTAAAATAAGGATAATCGTAGAGAATCCCTCCATAGCAAATACAGCAAGCACTTAATAAATGCCAGTTATTACTATTATTTTACATATAGAGAGGGCAACTTTGATTGTATCTGAAGGAAGGTCCTGTTCTCCCATTAGGCATTACAAGTTCACATTCTCATTTAACCACAGAGCATATGAAATACAACCACTATCTTAAACAATAACTTCATGTTTTTATATTATTTAAAATATTTAAGTATTTAATGAGATTATGCTGGTCAAAAATCTTAGTACAGTGTTCACTAAATATTTGTCCATTTGAAAGATTTGATCTCATTCATGTCTATGAGGTTCAAATAAAATGTTTCTAAGAATAATTATATGGAATATGTATTAGTTGATTACAAGTATGAGATTATAGCAGAAGAGAATATTCTTCCTTATGTGATTGAGTTTTTTGTATGAAAGCACATGAGAGCTCCCTAAATGCATTTTTACTCCAATTACCTTCCTTACTGTTGGAGTTTGTATCTGACAACAGGACAACTGCAATCAATACATCTTATAGGCGGAAAAATGAATGTTCCTCCCTCTCCAAACACTGAAAGATAAATATCCATGTCCTAATCCTCAGAGCCTATGAATGTTGCCTTACATGGAAAAAGAGACTTTGCAGGTGAGATTAAATTAAGAACTTTGAGATGGGTAGATTATTTGGGGTTATCTAGGTGGACGAATGTAATCACAAGGTTCCCTAAGAGAGATACAGAACATCAGAGTCCTGGGGAGATTTGATGATGCTCTATGTCTGGCATCAAAGATGGAGGAAGGGGTCCATGAGCTAAAGCACAGAAGTGACCTAGGCAGTCGGATAAAAGACAGGAGTGGATTTTCCCTTGGAGCATCCAGAAGGAAAGCAGCTCTATAAACACCTTGATTTTAGGACTTCTGACTTCAAGAGATACAAGATAATAAACTAGTGTTGTCTTAGACCATGAAGTTTCTTATAACAATGGGAAACTAACACGATGTTGGTTATCTGTTCACCTGTATGGAAAGGAATGTACTAGAGGATCTTTAAGTATCGTGAAGAACATAAGATTACAGTCAATGATCGCCTCTGGGTGCCATTGAATGTCTTAGAAAATTTTGTTTTCAGTTACCTTTTCATCTTCTCTAGGGCAGTTTTATGAAGCTATTTATTTTTTGGATGACAGGTCATGTTTAAATGTCTCTCTCACCAAATCATAAAAAGCACATTTTATGGCCTAAAGTATTCCTATTTTCCCATAACACTAAAGTAAAATTTCTCATCTCCTAGAAATAATATATTTTCATTAGTCTCTAGAGATGAGCTCATACCTTAAGGAATATTCTGGCTTTTGAAAGGAGGAAAAGTGATGTAGTACAGAAATTGGTTTCTTGTGGACCATTCCTTTCAGATTTCCTCACTGGGCTCATGCCTTCCTCTTTGCCAGAGGGTAACTGAGCTACCAGTTTTATTCTCCAGGACAGTGTAGGGCATAAGATGGTAGCCCCTGAAGCCATGCTTCAATGATGGCTTTTGCACTAGAAATTTAACTCTGACACTGTGGCCCAGTTACCACATGTAAGATCTCACCTCAGGCTGTTCAGTGTTGCAAGTTCACATGCTTTCAGGGATCCATTGGGCCACACACATAAGGTAAGTGAGCTGGGCAGTGGCTGGTGACTGGTGACTAGTGGGGACCATGGTGAACTGGAGCCCGTGTTCCCTCTTAAAGGACTTAGCTGCTCCCCAGTTAATTGGGGGTATGTTAAAACATAGGAGTAGTATTGCCAGATACTGATTTTTTTTTTTTAAAAAAGAGAATCCAGCAATCTTTATTTTTATTTAGTATCTCCCAACTTTGATACTCTGTAGTTCAGACCTAGCTTCTCTGGAATGGATCCAGCCTGTGGCAGGATAAGACCTCAGTTTATAATATTTCTATTTATTTTTATTGTAGACATGTAGTATTTTCCGTGTTCTTTTTCTTCCTAGGTCCTCTTTTATTAGCTCTTGAAGGATTAGCCTGTGGTATGGCATCCCCTGGGAATGTCATTTAAAGAGAATCTGGGAGCATCAAGAATGGATTCTTTGGGGGGAAAAAAGATACAACTAAATGAAATCTAAGGAAATAGTAGGAACAGGCTCCGTAAAATAGAGGAATATATCTGCTTGGGGTGAAAAAGAGAGTTCTAAGAGCAATTAGTGTATCAAAATTACAACGAGAATAGAGAGCACTATCCTTGAGGGGAAGCCTAAGATGTTCAGCTTGGCTGGAATTTAGTGTGAGAAAAAAGGGAATCATAAGAGGTGACCCTGCACTGGTAGATAGGTACCAAAATGGGAAAACCCTCTGTGCTGTAATGGATTCAGCTTTAACCTGAGGAGGTAAGGGGCCTCTCCTGCTCTCTCCAAAGGCTATCATTCTTCTTCATCCCAGCAATACTTCTCTAATTTATTTGTTTGGCTCAAGGCTGTTAGTGATTTTATACAACACCACAATTTTCGTATAATTGGGGCATAAGGCAACTTGAGAAAACCCGTCATTGGGGTCAAGGGTCTCCCTGGAGCTAGGCACTCAGTAATTGGACTGAATTAAACTGATCTAGAGGCGCTGCTGCACAAAATGCAGAAGAGCTCCTCTTTAGAGCAAAAATTCATTTAGCCCTGTTAGTTTCCATGCTATTTCCATTGGTTCTTAGAGTGTTAACACAAGGAATGTGAACTCTGATTTCTGCTTGGTGTGGCTGAAAGCAGAGACCATGTAGATATAAACTGTGGCATTGAGAAGGCTGGCACACTGAAACTCTTCTGACCTGTTTGCTAAGGCAGAGGAGAATGGCTTCTAGCCTTTGTAGTGACGAGACATTTAGGAATAAAGATGAAGAAAATAAGCAAACTAGAAGACCACCTGAAGCACATAAAACCAGGTCAAGCAGATGTAGAAGTAGATCATCCTATTAAAAATATAAAATTTTTGGAAATTCTCATTGTGGCACAGTGGTAACAAGCCCAACTAGTATCCTTGAGGAGGCAAGTCTGATCCCTGGCCTCACTCAGTGGGTTAAAGATCTGGCATTGCCGTGAGTTGTGGCGTAGGTTACAGATGTGGCTCAGATCCTGGTTGCTTTAGCTGTGGCATAGGCCACCTGCTACAGCTCGGATTCCATCCCTAGCCTTGGAACTTTGATATGCCACAGGTGCAGCTCTAAAAAATAAGCAAAAAAACCCAAAAAACAAAAAATGTTATATCATTTTACCATTTCAAGATGCAGTATGTTTGATAATATCCTAATGGCTATTTTCTGGGCAGTAGTATAATCATTTTCCTAGACTGAAATTGTTCGAAAAATAATGACACCAAGTGAGAAAGATATTGCCTGTATCATTGAACAAGCCAGCTAGCTGCTCTTTTTCAGAAATGAGAGACATTGGCTGTAAATTAGTTTGAAATTAGCATAATTTGTTGTGTTTTTATTTTCAATATGCAGGAAATAGTATACCAAGCTCCATTATGAGTTATAGAATGATTTCATTAGCATAACTGAAGCAGATGCTATTTCTTGAGATAATAGGTAACTATGTGAAAATATATTAGGCTACTAGTAGCATTTTTGGCTTTTTCTTGTGTTGCGGTGTGTTTGCAAGTAAATACCTTTAACAATGAAGTCCAGGAGCATCCAGTCAATAGAATAATAAAAGAAATTTTAAAAATTATAGTCAAGTTAGAATTCCCTTGGGAGGCTTCTGATTGGAAAAGTAATCATTTTTCTTGGCAAATTAGCAAGATATAATTGGAATAAATTATTTACTTGAATATCTCAGCACATATGCTAAACCTAGAATTTATCCCACTACTATACACACACATATATATATTTTAAATATATATATATGCAAAGATACATATTCCTTCAGTTAAAATGGCATGAAGTCCTTTGTCACAAATGATATTCAAATTTATCTTTAGGTACTTAAGTGTCTAAATCTGATTCCTTACCCTAACTTTCATTGCTTTTTATAAATAGTCCTCTCATCATATGCATTAAGCCAAAAAGCCTTATCTCTCGTCCATTTCCAGAAAAATCTCATTGAAAAAAGCAAATTGGTCACCTCAAGTAATCCCTCAGTGATTTGCTTCTTTTTATAATACCTGTAGTTGGGTTTCTATTTTTTAATAACTACTAATTTCAGTCATTTTTGTATCAACAAAAATGATTGAAATTTTATGTGTATATTATCTCTTCACAACAACCATGAAGTGTAGGTATTATTTCCAATTTTTATGAATGGAACAAATGAGACTTAGGTTTACAAGTGTGCTTAAGGTCAGATAGCTAGTAAGAACAATTGCTAGGGTTTGAGCTAATGTTGATGTCGCACCCAAGCCTGGGCTCTTAACCTCAACTGTTAATATAATCTCAGTTTAGAAGTTCCCTAGTCTTTTTCCACCTTTTAGAATCCCACTTTTAAGGCTTCACACAAGCTCCAATATCCTCAAGATGCTTGTCTGTGTAAAGTCAATAGATGTCATACTGAATCTTCTTGAGTGTCAGTGACAGTGGATCTCAAACTTCTCCTCGTAATGCAAAACCTTGGAGGTTCTGACAACCTTTGTTAATACCAGGGAGTATTACTATGTTTAATCACATCATATGAATTAGAAGCACCTTCTATAAGCATAAAATACAGATTCTATTAGTTGTGGTATGAACACAGGTCTCCTTATCAAACAAAAATCCCCAGCAAACTGATGACATAGATTTAGGAAATCAGACTCTAAATATTTCTGTTAATATTTGAGTCTTTTTTATTGTGATATTTGTTAGCATATTCAAGCATATTCATATTCAAGCAATCTGTTAAAAGCAGGAACATACATTTTCAAAAATGTATTGGAGAAAAAATAAATTGGAGAATTTTATAGGCTTATTTTAATTTCTTTGACTTGGAACAAATCCACCATATTGTATTTTTTTGATATACTGCCTTAGTATTGCTCAGAGTACCCTAGAGAACTGAGTTATAAATTGACTGGTATATTGTGTGAGTTACCTGAGACAGAGATTATGATGCCATTTTAAGTAGAAGTTTAAAAATTCGTTCTTGCATTGATAGCTTTTGTTTTTATGTCTCTGGCATGTATATATGTCTTTTTTTTTCTTTGAAGCCATCCTTTACCTTTAGTACTGCTTTCTCTTTCAGTTTTCTTTAAAATCTGCATACAGTAAACAAATGAAAAATTAATTTTATGATTTTTATTTTTTCCATTATAGTTGACTTACAGTGTTCTGTCAATTTCTACTGTATAGCAAAGTGACCCAGTCATAACACATATATATATATTCTTTTTCTCACATTATCCTCCATCATGCTGCATCACAAATGACTAGATATAGTTCCCTGTGCTATGCAGCAGGATCTCATTGCTTATCCATGCCAAACGCAATAGTTTGCAACTATCTATTAACCCCAGACTCCCAGTCAATCCCACTTCCCCCTGGCCTTTGTTCTTATTCTCCAAATTCCTGAGTTTCTTTTCTGTGGAAGTGTTCATTTGTGCTGTATATTAGATTCCAAATATGTGACATCATATGGTATTTGTCTTTTATTTTCTGACTTACTTCACTTAATATGAGAGTCTCTAGTTGTATCCATGTCACTGAAAATGGCATTATTTTGTTCTTTTTTATGACTGAGTAGTATTCCATTGTGTATATATACCACATCTTTTAACTCCATTCATCTGTCATGTGTTCAACTTAATGAGTTTTCTCAAATACGTACATCAGTGTAACCCCTAGCCCTATCAAGAAATAGAGCGTTTTTGTTATTCCAGAGAACTCCTTCTCAGTCAATGACCCTTGCCCCCAGAGGCAACTCTTTTCTGATTTTTTTTTCCACCATGGATTTAACTTGTTCTAGTCTTTAACATAGACAGAATAATATAATACACATATTCTTTTGTGTCTGACCTTTTCTGCGCAGTGTAACACCTGTATAATTCATCCATGTTGTTACATGTATCAGTAATGCAGTTCTTTTTATTGTAGAATAGGGTCTCTTTTATGAAAATACCACAATTTGTTTATCCATTCTCCTATTGATGGGTGTCTGTGTTATTGGAGGAGGTCATCTAGAGGATGTGACTGAGGGTAACCTGCCAGCTGAACCTGGGCAATCAGAGGTCTTCATTCCCTCCTCTGTCCCTACATTACCTCTCTGCCTACTGGTCCTGTAGTGGGAGCTTTTTCAGGGACACAGCCTTGAGGGAGCATGTGGTGTTGAGACTTTTGGGACTGAATACATGACTAAACCCAATTAAAGTGTCTATATGAACTTTTAAGATTCTGGTGGGCAGTTGTGAAGATCTACTTGTCTTATAGCTGCCCAAGACAAGCCTGATACTTAATTTCTTTGCTTATTAAAATTACTGTCTATCAATCTCGAGGGGTTACCTTTTTCTTTGGTCTCTCCTTGCCCTCTGTGTATGGGGGCCAATTTGCAAACCAAGTGTCATTTACAAGATTTTTTTGAGTTATGAGTAAATATTCTATAAACACTCTGGAACAAAGCTTTTCACGGACATGTGTTTTCATTCTTCCTGGAAATCAGGAGTGATATTTTTAACATATACTGTTAACTGTTAAACTGTTTTTTCCAAGTGATTGTACTACTTAACATTTCCACCAGAAGTGTATGAGAACTGGCTTTTCTATGTCTTACCAATATTTGATTTTGTTATTGAACTTGGGTTTGATAGCTGACTGTTCACAAGCCAATAATTGAGAGACATGTATTGGTTGGAAAGGAAAGTGACTTTATTGAGGAGGCCAGAAACCTGGGGAGAAGGCAGACTTTGTGTCCAAAAACCAACTCTGAAGATTCTGCTCATCTGTGAAATTTCGTAAAGGGAGAATCAATTAGGGATGGGGTTAGAACCTTTGTTGTTTTCTGCCATTTGTGAAGACTTCCTTCTGATGGGTTGGTGGTGTTCCAGGAATCTTGTGCTTACCATTCTCCACTTGGGCGGGGGGGGCCTTAATTTCTGCAGAAGAACTCATAGATACTGTTATGTACATTCCTTGATGAACAACCAAGATCTTGTTCCATGCTGCCCTATTGTTTCTTTCTTTCTCCTTCTTTCCTCCCTCCCTCCCTCCTTCTCTTCCTCCCTCCCTTTATCTCTTTCTTTCTCATGACACCTGTGGCATATGGAAGTTCCCAGGCTAGGGGTCAAATCAGAGCTGTAGCTATCAGCTTATACCACAGCCACCGCAATGCCAGATCCAAGCTGGGTCTGTGACCTACAAAACAGCTCATGGCAATGCTAGATTGTTAACCCGCTGAGTGAGGCCAGGGATCAAACTAGTCTGGTTGGTTACTGCTGAGCCAGTTAAGAATCCCTATTGTTTCTTGACAGCTCCTCCTTTGTTTCTGCATTACCTCCCTTCCCTGATAAGCAACTCTTTGAATCTACTCTTTGGAATTCAGGGAACATCAAGGAGGCTGAATGAAGCCTATTTCCTACAAACAAGAAATGGGGGACACAGAAAGGATTTGTACCCAGAAGGGCCCCACAGGGTTCCTGCTCAGTTTCAATTTGGTTGGTCTTTTGCCATCCTATTTAGTGTGTGTTTTTATCTCCTTATGGCTTTAAGGAATAATTTGTATTTTCTGAAAGTAAATCTTTTGTCAGAAATATTGTTTTACAAATATTTGCTCCCAGAGCCTTATCTATGCTTTTTCTTAATGGTGTCCTTTGAACAGACATTTTAAATTTTGATTTGTCTAATGTATCATTTTTTGATCATTACTTTCTGTGACTTGTTTAAGAAATGTTTGCCTAACTCCAGGCCACAAACACAGTGTTCTGTATTTTATTCTAGGCACTTTAGTGTTTTTAGTTTTATATTTAGGTTTATGGTCAATCTCAAAATTTTATTTATGGTGTGGATTTTGCAGTTTATTTTTTCTATGTGGAGGGATATTCAGTTGTTGTTGTAGCATCTTTTCTTAAAAGTAAGACTTTCTTTTTCCAATATTATTAAATAACTTTGGTTTCTGTGAGAAATTAACTGACCATATAAGAATTTGTCTGTCTTTTGGAGTTTCCTGGTGGCTCAGTGGGTAAAGGATCTAGTATTGTCACTGCCGTGGTATGAGTTTGATCCCTGGCCTGATAATTTATACATGCCATGGGTGTGGCCAAAACTATTGTCTGTCTCTAAATGTTATTAGATTTCATTAATCTATTTCCTGTTATTAGGCTAGTATCACACTATCTTTATTACTCTAGCTTTGTGCTAGATTTGAAGTCGCATGAAAGAAGTCCTTCAGTTTGATTCTTCCAGACTGTTTAGGCTATTCTATATCCTTTGAATTTTCATGTAAATTATAGAATCAGCTCATCAATTTCTATAAAAATCTGTCTTATTTTGTAAATGCTTTATAGATGGCCATCTCTATGTTAATATGACTTCTTATATGCATGTCTACTTCCAAATATCCTCTTTTTTTAAGGACGCTAAATCCGTTGGATTTAGGCTAACTCTAAGGATCTCTTTAAAACTTCCTCTCTAAAGACCTTACCTTCAAATCAGGTCACATTATTGGATACTAGGGTTTTGAACTTTAATAAATGAATTTTATTTATAGGACATAAGCCATTATTCATAAATTTATTTTTCTTCTACATAATGTGTTCTCTGGCTTCTTCAAAGATTTATCTTTGATTTTCACCAGTTTGACTCTGTGGTTCTCTCTGGATTGTTTTCCATTTTGGTCCATTGAAACTCAAGTATTTAAAAGTTATATTTTCACCAAATTTTGGAAATTTTTGCCTCCAATTTACTGTTAAATTCATCCAGCTAACTTTTAATTTTAGATATTATACTTTTAGTTCTAGGATTTTGATTTATTTAATTTTGAATTATAATTTCCTTTTTATGTTTTCCACATATTTTCATTTCTTGTGACTATAATTTCCTTTAAATTATTGAATATATTTATAATAGATGTTTTAAAGTCCTTGTCAGCTGACTCTAACATCTGAGGTCATCTCAGGGATGGCTTCTCTTATCTGTTTTTTTTTTTTTTTCTCTTGACCACTGGTCATATTTTTTTTGTTCATATGTCTAGCAATCTTTCATTGTGTAATGGACATTATCAGTGATAAAGACTCTGCATTTTGTTATTGTCCTCTGAAGAGTACTGATATTGGTTCTATTATGATGTTAATTCCAACTCCAAACTCTATTATCTTTTGTGATGGTTAGGATCTGAAATCTGTGTAGTTCTTTCAGCCTTTCATTTGTTGCTTTCTACCAGGCTCCTTGGGATCTCCCACACATGTACTGCTCAGAGACCAGTCAAGAATTTTAGGGGTGTGTATGTTATGTATATACATATGTATTTACTTATCTATTTATGTATACGCATTTATTTTGAAACTCCTGATTTGACTTCCTCCCTTATGAATTCATCTCTTAGCTTTCAGAGACTTCAGGGGATCCTGACTCTTAAAGCCAACAAGACTATAAGTTTCTGCTTGAGTACTGATAGTTGACTGAGTTGGGAGTGTCCACAGGCTAAAAGTCACATAAACACAAATCTTACCCACTATGCTTTCTTTCCTTGTTTTGAGTGTAGATGCCTATTCTTTGACTGAATTAGACCACTGTCTTATATTCTCAAATACTTGTTTCATTTTCTTATGTTTTTGTCCTGCATTTGTAATTATAACCTATGGTAAAGTTAGTCTAATACAAGGTACTCCTCATTTCTGAAAGCAGAATTCTACATGTCTTTTTGATAAACAGTATAAATTTTTTGAGGACAAGCACTGAAGTGTATTTTTTCAAAGTCCTCATAGAATCCACTAGTATGCTATGGATACAGTAAGATATCAGTATATATCTGCTGAAATAAATGGGTAGGACTGAACTGAATTATTTGGCACATCTACGTAACAATTCAATTAATTTGTTATTAAAGTACCCCATGATAGCATGAGCTAGGGGATTTAGCAATTCAAGAAGTTTAGTACAAGCCATTCTTTTTTTTTTTTTTTTAATGTAATAGCTTAAGTGATGTTTACCCCTATTTGTAAACCTGAGTTGATGAGTTATGTTTAAAATATTGGATTCTTTCTCCTGAGGTTATGACTACATTTTAAGGTGTTGGTACCAGGTGAAAACTTGTTCCTCATTGTAGTTAAATAAGTCAGCAACTTAAGTCTAGGATGTTAGGCCAACACTAAATGTATGTGATATTGGTAACAATTTCAAATGAATGCTAATGACCACCTAACATTCAGTATAAAGGAAGATTCTAAAGTTAAAACTAGGTAAAGCAGGAAAGATTGACATGAGCAAGTACTCCTGTCTTCACAGGCTGTGCAGTGGGAGGTGGTGCCATATATACCATAGGTTGTTTTTGTTTTTTAATTTAAACTAGATTTTCTACTGCATTAATTACTGAGAGACTTAGCCTATGTTACATGATCCAGTTGTTATATTTTTTTCTTGGCTCCTGAAGAGAGCACCAGTCAATGTTCTGCCTAATCGAAATATAAATGTTATTTGCATATGTGAACAGGTATCTGTGGTTTTTAGCCTTACAAACTATATGAAGTCAAAAAAGATCTATTTTTAATCTTTTTGCTTCCCAACATGGTTTCTAGGAACACATTATGGTGAAAAATAGAAACGTACTGCTTGTATTATAGAGTTCACGTCTCTGCTGATGCCCTAATTTTACCCAGGAAGAGAATTATTGAAAATTCTTCACCAGAGACAAAAGGAAATTCTCATAAATATCTAATAGCACACATAGCCCTGGGGCACTGCCAACATTTTTGTAGAATAATGTTATATTTAAGTATGGTTTTTAATTTTCCACTTATGCATAACTATAGGGAATGCTCATAACAGACATTGCCCTAGAAGAAAGGAAATAAGATCTAATTCTATGCTAAATCAAGGTATCTTTACAAACTTGTAATAATTTGCTTGATTTTAGGAGTTTTAGTCTGCATCTTCACTCCCCTATGCCCAGGATATCCAGTATGGAAGTGACTCTCCAGTAAGTTGATATCCTGCATGTAATTTCCTTGTAAAACCTTCAGAAAAATTGAAAATAAAAAATGTATTGCCTTGTAAAATACAATTAGAGAGGGGAAAAAGGAACATGACTATTTAAATTTATCTGAAATAAATAAAAACATTTGGAAATATGATTGAGCTTACTCTTATTCATTCATTTGTTTGTAAATTCCAAAAAGTTTAAAGAGCACTAAATATGTGCCAGGTACCATCCTATATGAAAAAACATGTTTCATATGCAGAGGGATCACAGTAGAGGAGAAGGCACCTATGAACAAATTATTTCAATGGAGTATGTTTCCTGCTATAAGAGGGGTTTGTGCACTGTGTCATGTGATTACTTTTGAGGTGTAACATACTTGCTTTCTCAGGTATGAGAAGGTCTTAAAAAGGGATGCAGGGGCAGAATCTAGTTTCTGTGAATATTTATCCAAAATTAAAATAGTATCAAAACAATCAAGAATATATAAACATTAGTTAGATGAAGAGGTAAAACAAAACATAATCCTAGTCAAAAAGAATCATGGCTTCTTTTTATGTTAAGCCTTGTGCTTCTCTAAATATCTTACGGCAAACATTACTGAGGATTCAGTATTCATTTTCTCTTTTCACCAGTTTTATCTGGACTGAAATGTGCCCACTGTTAAATTAATTAAACAAGGAGGCCATTAGACAGAGGTGGTTCTAATGCTGTGGTAATCCAGTTAAGGAAACAAAATCTAAGCCTATAAATGCCTTGGGGATGTGAAATCAAAACCTGAAGTACATCAAATTACAAACAGCCAACCAGGCATTAAGTTATAACCAATCAATAAATTCCTTGCATTTACTTCCCCATTTTCTTTTTTTCTTTTAATGGCTGTAGGCTGTGGTGTATGGAAATTCCCAGGCCAAGGGTCAAATCAGAGATGCAGCTGCAGCTTACTTCACAGCCATGGCAACACGGATCTGAGCTGTAGCTTGTGGCAACTCAAGACCCTTAACCCACTGGACCAGGCCAGGGATCTTTCAATCTGCACCCTCGCAGAGATGATATCAGGTCCTTAACCCTCTGAGGCAAACAGGAACTCCTTCCCTTTTTCTCTAAGTTTCTTTGCAAGCTCCTCTTGGTGGAGTTCTCCTAACCACTTCCAGTCTGGTGCTGCCCAAATTAAATTAATTAATTAATTAATTTTTGTTCAAATAAACTCTTAAATTTTGTAACATGCCTTTTAATACCACTCAAAGATAATTTACCTTCCAAGATTCCCTTCTAGTCTCTCTTAGAATAAGTAAAAACCAAGCCAAACAAAGCCAAAAAGAGAGTAGTGTTTCTAAAAGCAGGGAAACCCAGTGTCAGGAAACAATTTCTCTGGGTAAAGAGAATTGCAGAGTTAGGTTTAAAGCTAACTAAACAGCTTTTAAAGATATTGTTATAAAATGAACTCTACTAACCAAATTCATGTCACCAAATACTTTTCCTCTGTTTAACTTTACTATTTGTTAAAATTCTGATTCTGCTAGAGAACTTTATTTTATTCTGACAATTGAAACCATTAACAGTGCTCAATTAATGCGCTCAAATATTCAAATAAAAAGATTTTGCATTTCAGTGCTTTGAGTCATAGAGGGTAAATGAGCTCTAAAATCCATCAAAGCCTTCCCATTATGCATAGTAGGCAGGTCTCTTTTTTACTGATGAAGTTTTAGCAAAGGTATAAAAGGTTAAGTGATTAGTGAAGGAGTGGTGGGGATAATGAAGGTTGGGACTGTTGCTGTTCTTTTTATCCTAATCTGGCATTTGCCTTAAATCAGGGTTTCTTCACATGATGAATAGCACTCCTCAGACTTTATTAAAGATTTCAGTGGGGTTCATTCAGTCAGAGGTCTTTGTTTCCCATAATTATTGTAACAGAAACCAGTCCCCTGTTACTTAATTATTCTTAAAATCATGTGTATAATGCTAATGTTACCTTAGAAGAAGAAATGCCGCTTATGGCCCTGATTGTGTTTAAAGGAATATGATTTCTGGGGTATGGAAAATACGGCATCTTTTTGGACACTATTAATTTGGGTATAAAGTTTAGAAATTATTCTGCATAACAGTAGAAGAAAAATTTGAAACACTATCAGCAATCTGTAGAAGAGAGGACTGAAGAATTTGTAAACAGGTGGCAGATGACATATTGTGGTAAGACTATGGAGACAGTGTACTAAGACCATAGATGCTTGCGTGAGCAATTTCTTGAGGAAATCAATATTTTCAGTTTCTTCATCTGCAGGAGCTGACCTCTGCCTTTCTCTATTCTTAAGAGACTAACACAGGAGTTCATTAAATGCTGAAAAGCATAACATTTAAGAACCAGAAGAAACCTTACTCACCATCTGGTTCACACTCACTCCATCTTCATCTTCCTTTAATTGGTTGTTTGTGGAAAGCTAGGTTATGAAGAAATGAGGTTTTTCTGTAACATTCTCTGGGGACCATTTTCCAGGCTCCTGGGTGTCTAAAAGCAGCAGTATTAGTGACAGTAGTGGCAGTGGTGATAGCACGTGATTCCCCTGGGTACTGGACATGGATATCAGACATGTTTGGTGGTTCCTTCATTCAAACCACAAAGCAGTGGTCTTGGCAGTATTGGCTTTCCTGGTGGGTTATCTCTGTATTATTTCATGACCCATTTCTGAAGGCCCTGCCTAGATCCTGTTGAGAAGTCCACCACCAAAAATCCTCCATACATGATTTTTTTTCAGGCCTGACCATAGTCAGTTACAAAGGCTTTATCTGGCTGACCTCGCAGGGAAAACCACCAGTCACTACACCTAAGACTTGGTGCACAGTGAGTGATTATAAGGGAAGTTGGAGTTGAGCACTCAGGCCCCCTTGCCCACCATGCTCTGAAACATACTGGCATTCCTACCCTAGGCGTCTGCATTCAGAAGTCTCCTTATCAGGGGTCTTGGTGCCAAGGTCCTCTCAGTTACCTCTGCTGAGGTTTACTCATGGGGGAGAGGATCCGAGGACCCTTGAGGACACTTTCCTCCACTTGGCCTCAGTGCTTTTCTATTCCCAGCCCACTCTATCTCATTCTCCTCTCCTGACCTAGAATCCATAAAATTGCAGGGGACTTTTGTTTGGAGTGCCCTCAACAGCAAGAGGACCCCCTCACATCTGTATGGGGTCTATCTCATGTGCTATGTAGGTCTACTTGTTGACCTTCCACTAGTGTACCTTTTCATGGGAGAAAGTGGAGTGGCGTGGGAGAGTTAGCACCTTCTCAGGTTTGAACTTCTTGCTTATATTACCACTGTAAGTGATTAAAGGCTCGACTGCTACTTCCATTTTGGCTTATTAGTTCAACTGACATTTCTGACACTTGGTAGCTCAGGCTTTTTTCAAGCTCTACAGAGATCCTGACACTGATTCTCCAGGTGATCAATTGATTTTATTTAAATTTCCTGTATTAAACTCCTTCCAGTTTAAAATTCCTACAACAATTTCTTTTTCCTATGCTGAACCATGACCATTACAGGATTCGTTGCCTAGAAGTGGAGTTGCTTTGGCTTAGTGGTCAAGCAGATGTTGCAGGCTGGAAAGATGATTATCTTTGTCAGGCTATAACAAATATTTGGTAAAACAAATACTGTAGTTGCTTGAAGGCAGGTGTGGAACTCCTGAATCTGAAGCTCTGTGGGAATAGGTTAGAAGTCAGAATGCTGGTAGGTGATAAATGCTACTTGCTGCTTTTAACCAAGCTCTAGAGAGATAAGCCTGTAGCAAGAATTTGCTCACTTGTGAGCAGGGATGAAAATAATGCAGCTCTGCTAAGGGTGGCTATTGTTGGCTTTGATCTATAATTAATATTGACTGATAGTCCAGTATTTTGGGGCTTCACAGGTTGGAAAGTTCAGTTGCTTCTGTATCTCTGACAATAAGAGAAAAAATTGTGATCTCGACCATCTTAAAATTCCCAGTAGGTATTTTTTGGTTAGAAAACAGGAGACAACCTTGTGCTGCTTTTGGATGAAAGCTTGTTTCGCATGGTCTCACCAATATCCAAGCATAGAGACAAGTATCCGATACATAGGAAAGCTTAATACTAGTTATTGTTACTGTTGTTTTTTGAACTAGAAAAAGAGGGTATAATATTTATTCTGAAAATCTTGGGGCCTTTGTTAAAAGAAATGTTTACAACCAAGTCTATTTCTAATAGACTCTGTGTTTAGGATTTGTGAATGATTGACAAGTGTGATGCTGTCTTCTAGTTAATAATTCAGCAGAGAAAATAAAATAACCACCAAATACATTTAATCTATAAACTCTTGTTTTCAAGCAGCTCACCAACCTATCTAGGTAAACCGACATGTTATACATTGTCCTAGAATATACTATGTGGATGCTATTACAGAGTTTCAAAAAGTGTTAACTGGATGGTTTAAACAACAGAAGTTAATTTCCCATAGTTCCAGAGACTTGGAAGTCCAAAATCAAGGTGTTGACAGATTGGTTTTCTCTTGCAATCTCTGGATAATATCTTCTACTGACAGCCAACCCACTTCTAATTGGAAAGTGGCGGGTCAAACATGAGAATATGGTTGCCAGCAAATTACTGCAAAGTTAATAAACTTTGAGAACAGATAGACATTTTTGTTAAATGCAAATAAAAGGTAGAGGTAAAAATTTTTCAGAGTAATTAAAGATAATTTTTTTTTAAAAAAAAAGTAGACATAAGAGAAAGAATCCCTTGGTATAGTTTAATTTAGTGTTTAGTAATCTCCTGTTAATTTAGGTCTTATTTGAAAAATGACTTTCAAAAGGTAAGATATCTTTGACTTTCCATTAAATGTCTAGAAACCAAAGGGTTTTCTTCAACATTTGGACTAAACTAATGGTTTGTAATAATTGACAATGTCTGGAGACATTTTTGGTTGTCATAACTGGGCAAGGAGTGTGTTATTGGCATTTGGTGAATAGAAGCAAAGAATGCGGATATACCTTCTATAATTCACATTCCAGCTCCCACAATAAAGATCTATCCAGCCCAAATTGTTTTTCATATTTATTTACTTACAGTGTAGTGTATTTACAATGTTTCAGTTGTACAGTAAATTGATTCAGTTATCCATATCTATCCATATACAAAAGAATAAACCCTTTTGACCTATAAATATGACTTCTAGTTGTAGCATAGATAGATGTTTCTCCACCTATATAGGCATATCTACAGATATACCTTTCCAAATTCTTTTCTATTAGGTTATTATAAGATATAGAATATAGTTTTCTCTGCTCTACAATAGATCCTTTTTTATCTATTTTATATATAATAGTTTATATCTGTTCATCTCAAATACCCAAGTCATCCCTCCCTTTCTCTTCCCCCCTTTGATAAATATAAGTTTATTTTCTATGGCTGTGAGTCTAGTTCTTTTTGTGAATATGTTCATTTGTATCATTTTTATAGATTCCACATATAAATATCATATTTGTCTTTGTCTGACATACCTCATTCAGTATGAAAATCGCTAGGTCCATCCATGTTGCTGCAGATGATATTATTTCCTTCTTTTTAATGATTGAGTCATATTTATGTGTATGTGTGTGTGTTTACCACATCTCCTTTATCTATTCAACTGTTGATGGACATTTATAGTGCTCCATGTCTTGACTCTTGCGAATAGTGCTGCTATGAATATCAGGGTACATGTTTCTTTTCAAATTAGAATTTTCGTCTTTTATGGATACATGCCCAAGAGTGGGATTGCTGGATCATGAGGTAACTCTATTTTTAGTTTTTTAAGGAACCTCCCTACTGTTCTCCACAGTGGCTGCATTAATTTACATTCCCACCAACAGTGTAGAAAGTGTCCCTTTTCTCCACACTCTCTAGCACTTATTATTTGTAAACTTTTTGATGTCCATTCTGACTGGTGTGAAGTGATTCCTCATTGTAGTTTTGATTTGCATTTCTCTAATAATTAGCAATGTTGAGCATCATTTCATGTTCCTGTTGGTCATCTGTATGTCTTCTTTGGAGAAATGTCTATTTATATCTTCTGCCAGTTTTTTTGATTGGCTGCTTTCTTGCTTGCTTGCTTTGATGTTGAGCTGTTTATATATTTTGGAAATTAATCCCTTGTCAGTTGCATCATTTGCAAATACTTTCTCCCAGTCCATAGGTTGTCTTTTCATTTTATTTATGGTTTCTTTTGCCGTGCAAAAGCTTTTAAGCTTAATTAGGTTCCATTTATTTATTTTTGCTTTTGTTCCCATTACTCTGGGAGACACATCCAAAAAAATATTGTCATTATGTCAAAGAGTGTTCTGCCTATATTTTCTTCTAGGGGTTTAATACTATTTGGTTTTATATTGCGATCTTTAATCCATTTTGAGTTTATTTTTGTATATGGTGTTTGAGAATATTATAATTTAATTATTTTATGTGTAGCAGTTCAGTTTTCTTAGCATCACTTGAAGAGACTCTGTTTTCTCCATTGCATCACTTGAAGAGACTCTCTTTTCACCATTGAATATGTTGTTAGCTGTGGGTTTCTCACATATGGCCTTTATTATGTTGTGCCCTCCGTGCCAACTTTCTGGAGAATTTTTATCATAAATGGATGTTAAATTTTATCAACAGCTTTTTCTGCATCTATTGATACAATCATATGATTTATATTCCTCAAATTATTAATGTGGTTTATCACACTGATTGGCTCATAGATAGTGAAAAATTTTTGCATTTCTGGGATAAATCCCACTTGATCACAGTATTTGATCTTTTTTAATGTATTGCTGAAATGAGTTTGGTAGTTTTCTGTTGAGGATTTTTGCACTATGTTGGTCAATTATGTTAGCCTGTTGGTTTTGTTTTTTTTTTTTAGTGGGTTTTTTTGGCCATGCCCATGGCATGTGGAAGTTCCCAGGCCAGGGCTCAAGCCCAAGCCACAGCAGTGATAATGCTGGATCCTTAACCCTTAGACCTGTAGGGTGTTATCTGTCTACTGGTGGCCAGGGCAGGGTCTTGGCCTCTGGGGGCTGGGCCATGTCCAAGCATTTCCTGAAGCAGCTGTGGGCTCTTTAATCTTTTGTCAGCCTATGTACTGATGGGTGGGGCTGTGTCCTTGTCTAGTTAGTTATTTGGCCTGAAGCATTTCAACACTGGAATCTATAGATTTTTGTGTGGGGCCAGGTCTTGGGGCTAATGACCAAAGATGTCAGCTGCAAAGATTATTCATGCAGCTGAATGTTTCCCAAGTATGTCTACCACCAGTGTCTGTGTCCTCAGGATGAGCCGCAGCTTCCCCTGTGCCCTTCCCCTAAATCTCCAGGATACTCTTCAAGACCAGCATGTAGACCTGGTACGTGATCCCATTAGTTACTGCTTTTGCCCTGGCTCCCAGGGCATGTGAGATTTTGTGTGAGACCTTTAGGAGTAAAGTCTCCATTTCCCCCAGTTCTGTGGGACTCCTGCAATTAAACCTCACTGGCCTTCAAAGCCAAATGCTCTGGGGGATCTTTGCAGTGCCAGAACCCCAGCTTGGAGAGCCTGATGTGTGTTGCAGAACTCTCACTTTTGTGGGAGAACCTCTGCAATCGAATTATTCCCTAGTTTGTTGATCACCCACCTGGGCAGTACGGGGTTTGATTATATCATGAGTACACCTCTCCTACCCATCTTGTTGTGGTTTCTTCTTTATGTCTTTAGTTGTGCACAATCTTCCCTGGTAGGTTCCAGTATTTTTCAGCCATGGTTGTTCTTCAGATAGTTGTGATTTTGTTGTGCTTGTGAGAGGAGGTGAGCTCAGGGTCTTTCTACTCTACCATCTTGGCCACACTCCCCAAATTGTTAATAGTACAGAGATTGATAAAACTCATCACAAAAGCCATGGACATTTTCAATGCATTCCTGGCTTTCAATATTGCTTCTGCCTCTTAAGTCTTTAATAATTAGGTATAGGTTTGGCACACAAAGTGTATTGCTTTTTCTCTGCCAAAAGGGTGTGGATGCAATACCCCAGTAACAATGAACAATCCTAGTGCCCAAATCTTTGTTTCTAATTCCATGCTAGTTAAAGAAAACCAGGACTCCTTGGAGAAATCACTGATTCTAAGATTGGTACAAGACAGGAGTCTAGGTCATTTTGTAGATCCAGAAAGTATGAAAGTAAAAAAATAAAATGCTAAGATAAAATGGGATGTATCAAGAAGGCATAAGAACTAACTGAAATAGCTCCTGATAGGTGGCAGTGCTGGTAAAACTGGACAGATCTCTGTAAAAATGGAATTAGAGCATTTCTTCATACCATATACAAAGATAAATTCAAAATGGATTAAAGTCCTAAATGTAAGACCTGAAACTATAAAACTCTTAGCAGAGAGCATAGGAAGAATGCTCTTTTAACATAAATCAGCAATATTTTGGGGGGATTTGTTTTCCAAGGCAGAATAAATAAAAGCAAAATGAACAAATGGGACCTAAGTAAACTTAAAAGCTTTTGCACAGCTAATAAAACCATCAAAAAAAAAAAAAAAAAAAAAGGACAACTTACTGAATGGGAGAAAATATTTGCAAATGATAATACCAATAAGAGGTTAACATCCAAACTAAATAAACGGCTCATACAACTCAGTATGAAACAAAACAAAACAAAACCAACCTGAATAAAACATGGGAAGCAAATCTGAGTGGACATTATTCCAAGGAGACATACAGATGGTTAACAGGCACATGAAAATATGGTCAGCATTGTTAAGTGCAAATCAAAACCACAGTGAGCTGTCGCCACATAACTGTCAGAATGTCTGTCATCAAAAAGACCACAAAAATAACAAATGTGGAGATAGGAAACCTTTTACACTATTGGTGGGAATGTAAATTGGTGCAGCCACCATGGAAAACAGTACAGAGGTTTCTCAAAATATTTAAAGTAGATTATATGTGATCCAGCAATTCCACCTATGGGCATTTATCTGAAGAAAATGAAAGCACTAATTGAAAAAGGAACATGCACCTCAATATCCGTAGTGGCACTATTTAGCCAAGATATGGTAGCAACCTAAGTGTCCATAAGCAAATGAATGGATGAAGAAGATCCTACACAATATCACTCAGCCATTTTAAAAAATGAAATAATGCCATATGGAGCGACATGGATGGACTTGGAGGGCATTATGCTAAGTCGGAGAAAGATAAATACTGTATAATATCATTTCTATATAGGATCTAAAAATATAGCAAAGCAGTGAATATGACAAAAATGAAGCAGATTCGCAGATATGGATAACAAACTTAGTGGCTACCAGTAGGGAGAGGCAAGAGGGTAGGGGCAAGATAGGGGTAGAGGAATAAGAGGTACAAGCTACTATGTATAAAATAAATAAGCTGCCAGGATATATTGTACAGCACAGGGAACACAGCCAATATTTTAAAATAGCTTTAAATGGAGTATAATCTTTTAAAATATTGAATCACTCTGCAGTAAGCCTGAAACTAAGATAATGTAAATCAATTACACTTCAATAAAACATGATGTAGCCGTATATAACTATGGGATCTATTATGAACTGAATTTGTGTTCCTCTCAAAATTCATATGTTGATGCTCCAAACCCCAATAGGGTGCTATTATGGGGTTGGGCCTTTGGAGGATCATTAGGTTTCAGGTAAATTCAGGAGAGTAGAGCACTTATTCTAAGAAGGGGAAATGATACCAGGTCTTCCTATTGTCTCCCATGTAAGGATACAGTGAGAAGGTTGTTGTCTGCACTGTAGAAAGTGTGTCCTCACCAGAAACTGACTCCGCATCCTGATCATGGGCTTGTCTGACCCCAGAACCATGAGAAATAAATGTATGTTGTTTAACCATCCAATCTGTTCTATTTTGTTATAGCAGCCCAATCAGACTAAGACAGGGTCCATGAAAATTTCTAGGTGAGGCTGCTTCTTTAAGAGACCATTTAGTGTTGCCAGAAGATTCTCGTCCTAGGTGTAAGTCAGATTCAGTTTAAGCCAAGTTTCACCATAAGGTAAAATGAATTCCCTTGTGATTTTTATTAGGCAATTTTTGCAACAATGTAGGTAAGAGATTTGTCTTGAGTCAGTTGTAGACCTGTGGCAGTTTCAGACAAAAGGCTGCTCTTGGCACTTTGACCTAGAATAGTAATAACCTCATGATTGCTGCTCCAAAAACATTTTAAATGTATCTGAGGAAACGTGTTCTATTTGTGCTGCTTTTGTCAAGGGCGCGTGTAGCTCAGAACAGAAGTCTGTCATTAGGAAGAATCAATTGCTTTCATGGAACATTGCTTATATTTCTGCTAGTTTGTTTATTTGTACCTGTATAATAATGGCGATGGTAATCTATCATGCTAATACCCGCAGATGTGCTAAGCCCTTTCCATGCCTTATCTGCTTTAATCCTCACAGTACCTCAGAAAGAAGGCCTCCTGAGAAAATGTAAGCCTAGAAGAGGTTAAATAACTTGCTTAAGGTTCCCCAGCTAATAAGTGGTAAAGCTGGATTCAATCCCAGATTTGTATGACTACAGACCCTGAGCTTTCCCCATGAAAGTACCCTTTATTAACATACCAGGGGAGTTCCTATCGTGGTGCAGTGGTTAACAAATCCGACTAGGAACCATGAGGTTGAGGGTTTGATCCCTGCCCTTGCTCAGTGGGTTAAGGATCCGGCGTTGCCGTGAGCTGTGGTGTAGGTTGCAGACGCGGCTCGGATCCCGCGTTGCTGTGGCTGTGGCATGGGCCGGTGGCTGCAGCTCCCATACGACCCCTAGCCTGGGAACCTCCATATGCCCCGGGAGCAGCCCAAGAAATAGCAAAAAACAAAAAACAAAACAAAACAAAATACCAGTGCCCCTCAACTAGATTTGAATTCCATGTGAGAAAGAATTGTGTTTATCCATTTTTGGATTCCCAAACATAACTCAGAGCCATATCTGGAATATACGTTCACTACATTCCTTCCTGATTTCCCCCAATACATAAACTTGGTTGTCTTTCTTAACTACCTATAAAAATAATCCTTCCACTTGTTTTCAACTTCTTAAGTGATCATCTTGTACAGGTCACTAGTACTGCCAGAAGCCTGAGCTCACAGGATTATATGAAGGAAAAAATTCACTTGAAACTGAACAGTAATTACATGTGCTATTGAAACTCATTTGTGTTGTGGCCTTGAATTACCTCTTGGCATTCACTTTTCCCTGGGCTAGGAAAGTGTTCTGCTTCTTAAAACTCAGGTGGAAGAGAGGATGTTTTTAAGAGCTTTTGTGGGAGAGCAAGTGGAATTATTACTGCTTGTATATAGATTTTGGATGATGACCTTGCTGATGAAAATCTCAAGGCCATTCAAATTGCGATTAGATACCAGGAAGTTCTCTATTATGAAGGAGCAGTGTAGTATGTAATAACAGTTTTATAACTTAAAATATTTGTGTACCAAGAGCCATCAGCCTGATGTAGTAAGAATTGTGTGTCAGGTTCTATGGATTTATTTGTATTTTACCCTGATAAAATGGATCTGGTACAAAGCACCATTGTCCCTTTATCTGAAAATGTGCTTTATCATCACAGATATGAAGTGGACTAGGTCCAGCTCATAATCAAAAGAGGACAATTCCCTTGCTATATAGCTCGTAATGTTCTAAGTGATGATGTATATCTTCAGGCTTCAGAAGAAACTTACACCTGAATCCAAATCCTGCTCTCTTATCCATGGTTCACTCTCCATCTCTGATCTTGTGTAGAGTGGAAATTCATTGCAGCTCTTTGAAAAAGTTGAATTAAATTGTTTAGATCATTCTAAACTATATTAATTCACTCCTCCCTACGCAGTTACAGTACTCAGTATTCAGGACTCACAATGAGACCAGTACCTAAGACTTGAGTGGGTGGTAAGTGGTAAGTGAGCATTACAGACATGAAGACAGAGCCCCAATATCTAGTCTCCACTTTCCTGCTAGCTATCTCTGTGACATTGGGCATGGCCTTGCCTTTCTTTCTCCCATGCAAAATTTTGAGTGGATTTTCTCTGAATCTAACATCTTACAATTCTGGACTTGTGCTATAGGAATGCAGACATGCCAGGCATACCATGAGGTCTTTACACTGTGATTTATTAAAAATAAGTTTGGATTTCCATAGCTCTGAGTTCTGGAGGGAACACAAATGCCTGAAAATAAGTTATGAACTTGGGTTTTGGTTTAGGAGGTTTAGGATTAAGGAATATGTATAAGTTTGTTTTTTTTTTTTTGTTTTTTTTTTTTTGTCTTTTTGTCTTTTTGTTGTTGTTGTTGTTGTTGCTATTTCTTGGGCCGCTCCTGCTGCATATGGAGATTCCCAGGCTAGGGGTTGAATCGGAGCTGTAGCCACCGGCCTACGCCAGAGCCACAGCAACGCGGGATCTGAGCCGCGTCTGCAACCTACACCACAGCTCACGGCAACGCCGGATCCTTAACCCACTGAGCAAGGGCAGGGACCGAACCCGCAACCTCATGGTTCCTAGTCGGATTCGTTAACCACTGCGCCACGACGGGAACTCCTAAGTTTGGTTTTGATTACAATTTTCATGGAAGTAAGTACCTTACAAAGTGAAATTTATATTAGAAAGCTAAGTGAAATCTGTTGGGTTAAAAAATGGGGGCTCAGAGTTCCCACCCTAGTGCAGTGGGCTAAGAATCCGACTGCATGGGCTCGGGTTGCTGTGGAGGCACAGGATCTGTCCCCCACCTGATGCAGTGGGTTAAAGGATCCAGCGTTGCTGCAACAACTGTGGCTTGGTTTCTGTCCTTGGCCCATGGACCTTCCATGTGCCATGGGTGTGGCCATAAAAAATAAATGGGGGAAGTTTCGTCATAGCTCAGTGGAAATGAATCTGACTAGTATCCATGAGGATGCAAGTTCAATCCCTGGTCCCACTCAGGGGGTTAAGGATCTGGCATTGCCATGAGCTGTGGTGTAGGTTGTAGACGTGACCTGGATCCCTTGCTGTGACTGTGGTGTAGGCCGGTGGCTGCAGCTTTGCTTCACCCCCTAGCCTGGGAACCTCCATATGCCACTAGTATGGCCCTAAAAAGAAAAAAAAATGGGGGCCCAATTAAGAACCTACCTACTTGGTAAATTTTCTGCCACTAAAAAGGCTTTTTAAAGTTCTAGCTTAATTGCTGCTTCAGAAAGTGCCTATTTTGGGGGTGCATCCTGGGTTCTCTATGCCCCACTTGGAGAAACAGATTTACCTGACAAAAGCAATTCACAGGAAATACCAGATTGTAACATGGGTGTGGAAGTGTCATAGTGCTTGGGGGTTGAAGAAATGAGTGGTCAAAAAGGATTTCAGAGGTGCCTATGGGATTTGAACATGACTTTTTTCCCCCGAGACAGGAAGAATAGGAGGATGTCATTATATTTCTCATCTCTAGGTGTGTCCTTGGATGGGCAGTCACCTGGGCAGGTTGGGCAGGTACAGCTAATATGCAGCCTATGGAATTGCAGACCTTTATGGCATTTCTGCCCAACCAAACACAAACAACACTAATGTCCATGATGAAAGAGAGAAAATGATTTTTCTGCTTGTTCCAAGACTAAGAAATGTTTTAATGACCTTGGAAAGCTGAGAGGTTGAACACAGATGTAAATGCTAAATTTTTAATCATTGATTTTATTGCAAATTTTCTGCATTGGAGCTATGCTAAGTACCTTTATGATGTGTTATCTCAATTAAGTTCGTAAACATTTATTAAACATCTACATTCTGGGCATACTTTGAGCACTTGAAACAGGAATGAACAAAACATAAAAATCAGTTTCTTCATGAACTTTATGTTCTGACAGTAATGATGAGGAGAGACATATGATAAAGATGTTTGTAAATTATACAGTATACTGAATGATGATAAATGCTTGAAGAAAGCTTAATCAGGAAAGTTGGGAAATATTGCAGTGTCAATATACACACACATTTTAAAAATAGGATGGCCAGGGAAGGTCTGATTGAGAAGTTGACTTTGAATCAGAGCCTGAAAGAGGTAAAGGAGCAAACCATGCAAATATCTGGGGGAAGAGACTTTCAGGCAAAGGGAAAAACAACTGCCAAGAGCCCAAGATTGACCTGTGCTTGGTGATATTAAGAAGAAGTGGGTGACTAAATTAACCAACTATAACAGTAAAAATAAAAATCATTAAAAAAAATAAAAACAGTAGGAGGTCATTGTGGCTGGAGCAGCAAGTGTGCTAGGGGAGTGTAGTAGGAGATGAGGTCAGAGAAAGAATAGCAAGCCAGATAATGGACTTGGATGGTCATGAATGGACTTTAAGTTCATAGATGGTTTTGTGCAGAGAAGTGCCATGATTTGACTAAAAATGCTTATAGGAATATGGTGAATGTTGTGCTAAGCATAGTCTTTTGAGACACAAAGGCGGAAGCTCTAAGATCAGTTAGGATATTATTGGAATAATCCAAAAAGGTAGTAGCAATGAGGAAGTCAAAAGTGGTCAGATTCTAGGTATCCTGGAAGGTAGAAACTACAGGACTTGCTGACATTTTGTATATTTGAGTAAGGATTTAAGGATAATAAGGTTTTTGGCATGAGAAATTGCAAGGCTTTTGCCTTGAGGCTGGGTAGATTGGAGTTGTCATTTCATGAGCTGAGGAAGTGGTACAAGCTTGGGGGAGTAGAAAATTAGGAGTTTGGTTTTGGATATTTCAAATCTGAGGTGGTTCTAGTGCATCCAGTTAGAGACCTCCATAAGTCAATTGTATACACACATCATTTAATCCTCCCAATAGCCTTATGGAGTAGGTTTTTATTATTATCCTGGTTTCATGCAGGACATGTAATTATTATCCTGATTATATGAGTCCAAGGGCATACAAATGGTAAGTAGTAGAGTTGCCTTTTGAATCTAGGAACATAATGAGTTCCCAAGACCAATATCACTTATAAAAAAAAAAAAGATGCAAAAGTCCTCAGAAAAAGATAATCCAACAATAGATAAAAGCATAAAAAGTCATAATAATTTGGGGTTTATCCCAGGAACATACAGTTCGACATTCAAAAATCCACCAATGGGAGTTCTCATCGTGTCTCATTGGTTAACGAATCTGATTAGGAACCATGAAGTTGCAGGTTCAATCCCTGGCCTCGTTCAGTGAGTTAAGGATCCGGTGTTGCTGTGAGCTGTGGTGTGGGTCGCAGATGGGGCTCGGATCCTGCGTTGCTGCGTCTCTAGTGTAGGCTGGTGGCTACAGCTCTGATTCGACCCCTAGCCTGAGAACCTCCATGTGCCACAGGTGTGGCCCTAGAAAAAGACAAAAACAAAACAAAACAAAACAAAAACACAAAAATCCACCAGTGGAATCTATTGGGTGAATAGAGTCAAAGAGAGAAAGTGTATTATTATGTCAATAGATGCAGAGAAGATAATTAACAAAATCAACATATACTCATGCCAAAACTCTCAATGAAATATAAATAGAACATCTTCAACCTGAAAAAGCATGCAGTTGAAAAAACTCACATTTAATGGAAAAACATGGAATGCTATACTCCAAAAATGAGGAACAAACAAGAAAGTCCATTTTTACCCATTTTATTTCACTTTGGTCTGGAATTCTTAGCCAGAACAACTACATGAGAGAAAATAAAAGCATAAAAGTTAGAAGGAAAAAAGGAACTATTTTTATTTGCAGCTGATATGATTGCTTTTGGAGAAAATCCCAAGGAATCTACAAAACCATAGAATGAGTAAATGACTGTAGTAAGATGACTGGATTTAAGGTCAATATTCAAAAGTTAATACATTTCTTTATACGTATATAATAAAACCCCAACAAAATTAAAAGCAATATTTTACTACTTACAGTAACAGCATTAGTTAGGATATGTAAAAGATGTGAAAGACTTCTACATTGAAAACTATAAAATAATCCTGAGAAAAAGACCTAAATAAATGTTCCTGGTTTGGAAGACTCAATACTGTTAAGATGCCCATTTCTTCTCAAATTGACCTATATATTCAAGGCCCTCCTAATGAAATCCTAACATGCTTTTTGTAGAAACTGACAAGATCATGCTTAAATGCTTATATTTATGTGGAAATGTATATATCCTAGAATAGCTTAAACAATTTTGAAAAAGAAGAATAAAGTTAGATGAATTAGACCATCTAATGTGAAGACTACATAAAGCCACAGTAAACAACATGGTATTTATGTTGCAACATAACAGAATAAAGTGTCCAGAAATATATACATATGTAAGCTATTGGTTTTCAACAAGCTTTTAGGTAATTCAATGGCAAAAAAGCTTTATATTCTTATTTTTATATTTTTGTCTTTTTAGGGCAGCACCAAAGTCATGTGGAGGTTCCCAGGCTAGGGGTTGGATCTGAGCTGTAGCCACTGGCCTACATGACAACCACAGCAACATGGGATCTGAGCCTAGCCCTGCTCACAGAATGGTGGACCCTTAGCCCACTGATTAAGGCCAGCATCGAACCTGTGTCCTCATGGATACTAGTCGGAATTTTTTTTTTTAGTGCCGCACCCATGGCATATGGAGGTTCCCAGGCTAGGGGTCAAATCTGAGCTATAGCTTCTGGCCTACACCACAGCCACAGCAACACAGGATCTGAGCCGCATCTGCAACCTACACCACAGCTCATGGCAACGCCAGATCCTTAAACCCATTGAGCAAGGCCAGGGATGGAAATTGCATCCTTCCTCATGGATGCTAGTCAGGTTCATTAACTGCTGAACCATGACGGGAACTCCACCAGTCAGATTTGTTTCCGCTGAGCCATGACGGAACTCCAAGCTTTATATTTTTAATGAATGCTTCTGTAACAAGCAGACCAAAAAATCCCCAAATCCCTCCTCCCCCATGCCAGACATAAAATTTACTGGAAGTAGACCATAGACCTAAACATAAGAGTAAAACCATAAAAATTCTAGAAGAAAACAGAATATCCATGTGAACTTTGGGTAGACGCACTTTTGGACAGGATACCAGAAACACTGAATATTAACAATATCAATTAGTCTTATCAAGATTAAAATCATCTGTTCTTCCAAAGGAGCTGTTATGAAAACAAAAACATAAGCCATGGAGTAAGAGGGAAAAAAAAAAGTCAAATTTCTATCTGACAAGAGGATTATATCTAAAAATAACCTGTATAATGCCTTAACTGTAAAAAAAAGGAGAAATAATTTTAAATAATTATTTTTCAATAGCATGTGTTACAATTATAATTGAAGTAGTTAGATGCTTACAATTAGAGATAGAATCATTCTGAATGTGACAGCTGGGATTTTGGAATGATTCCAGGAAGAAGGTTGTTTTCTATGATGTGAAGGGTTTTTATAAGTCTGAAAAAAAAAATAAAAAAGCCCTCTGTTTTCATGGTTTAAAATTCTTGGAAATTTCAATGTATATTAAAACTATGCAAAATGTACTTTGTGTTTATGTGTAAAATGTAGTTAGGTTCTTAGCTCGGATGATTATGCACAAATTTCCACCCACGAGAGAAAGTCCTATGGTGCATTCCAACGTTGCGCAGGTTACAATTCTTCAATGTGTGAGACTGTCCAACTCTTTTCAGGCCCCAATTAATAAACACTGTTAGGGTTCCTCAAACATTGTGACAATTAAAAAAAACCTCCTCCTCAAATTCCTAAAATATCCCCTAGCAGGTGGTGCCAGCCTGACAGAAAACCACTGTTAGTTGCATTAGTGCAACCCAGAAAAAAAATTAAGATTTCCTGTTTAGGTGATAACATGAATGGGGATTTCTCTGTCCCCATTGACTTATTCTGTAAGCTTCTTACAGATGAGTGCATAAAGAAAGTCCTGACACTTTCCATGTTTCAAAAACATTTATTTATTTTGGAAATAAGGTTGTTCTTCTAGCAAAATGATGGAGGTCATCTCTACTGAATTGTTGCCTGGCACATGTAAAGAAGCTAGCAGCTGCCTCCTTGGTTGGTTGCCCATAAAAACTGACACACTGAATACATTCAATCCTGACAGTGAATGAAATGCATTTAGAGAGGTGCCAGATTAAAAGCTAGTCCCTGAAAATGGCTTGGCATAGATGGGAAAACCATTCAGGCTAGACCCACAAGTACCTCTGGGCTTCTAGTTAACAGTGCCTGGGCCCTGCTCCACCCTCCTGGTTTGAAAAAATGCCCCCAGAGCATGTCTTTGGTGATGGCTGTGCCTGAAAGTTTGCTTTCCAGAGTGACATCTTGACAGATCTAGAAAACAGTGCTTCTCTTGGCTCTCTGTGGTTTTGTCTCTCATAAATCTCATGTTTTCCACTTGATGGTGTTACTGGATAAACTAGCTAAAAAATAGCATAGCTTTTCCATCAAGCTTATAGGTGCCTTAATGCTTTTGATACAAATTCACTTAATCTTTAGTCTCATTGCACCATAGATAGTTCTCAGATGGCTTTAAAAAATACAGGAAGAGAGACAATTTCAGAAATACTCTGTACCGCAGTTCCCGTTGTGTCTCAGCAGGTTAAGGGACAGATGTTGTCTCTGTGAGGATGTGTTTGGTCCCTGGCCTCAATCAGTGGGTTAAGGATCTGGCATGGCTCTAAGCTGAGACATAGGTCACAGATGTTGCTCTGATCTGGTGTTGCCATGGCTATGGCGTATGCCTTCAGCTGCAGCTCTGATTGGACCCCTAGCTGGGGAACTTCCATATGCCACAGTTGCAACCAATTAAAAAAAAGTTACACACTGTACATTGTTTCAACTACAGTTTCTGCTTTGAAAACGCCACTTCTGAGTGGGACCTTTGTTGGCAGCCTCTGTCATCAAAATTGGTGACTCCAAGATTGTGTTCTTGGGTTTTGCCGATGTTAAAGTCTTGGTCATATGTATCCAATGGAGTCAAGCTAGCAACAACAAAATGATTTAGATTGATGTGGAAAACTCCTTTTATTTAATTTTATCTGGAGCCAATAGAAAGTGGTGATTTAAAAAAAAAGTGCATATGCAAA
This sequence comes from Sus scrofa, assembly GCF_054392235.1. Classification (NCBI taxonomy): domain Eukaryota; kingdom Metazoa; phylum Chordata; class Mammalia; order Artiodactyla; family Suidae; genus Sus; species Sus scrofa. The sequence continues at coordinate 124,417,798 of NC_139396.1, read as the reverse complement.
TTCATTTCCTTTTACATATTAAAAACATTTTCGCAGATACATTGAAAGTCAAGGTCCTTAAGTTGCCATTTAGTGCAACATCTAATCTGATACTTAAATCTTCCTTGCAATCTCTCATACCCACTAAACAAACTCCTTGCCATTTGAGAGTTTGTGAGATTTATAAACATGGCAGAACTTTGGAGACCCTGAGGATAGAACCCAAACACTTCAATCTTAAAAGTGCTATCCTTCAAATACTAGATTTTGTTTTCCCTCTGCTACCAATACCCTTAGATCCTGATTTGATGTTAGTTCCAGACTTAGTAGGATTGTATTCATTTTTCTTTGTATAGGAATCATTTTTAGTAAGTCCTTCTTCTTCAAAGTTGACTTCTGGCCCTGAACAAATTTCTTCCAGATGTCTTCTGACTGGTGAATAATGGAATAGGACTTTCATGATTCTCTTTCTCTTGGTGGACACATTTTTCTTTTTAGTTTTAGTAGTGATTATTGAAGTAACCAACCCTCTTAATTCAAAACAAAAGCATGGAAGCAAATCCAACTTAGGAAGGCTGGTTTACAACCAGTCTCTGTGTTTTCCCTATCAGAAATGAGAAAGAGGGACTACCAGGGAGAAGTTACTAATGTATTTAAGCTGGCACCATTGACTAATTACAACATTCAGGTCTTTAGCAGTCATTGTATAAGCTAATATGCACAATAGCTGGAAAATTAAAGGTTTTAATTAAAACATGCAAATAAAACACCTATCAGATGCATCTTATTAGATAACTTCATCCTTATGGGGATGTCTAAGTGTTTTATACCTCAGAGGAGACAATCTTCACTGAACTCTTAAGCAATACTGTTTAATGAGATTGGATTACCAAATCCATCTTAGCCTGTGCCCTGTTAAACAGTCCTGTGATTGTTTAAAATTTTGTTCTGTTGCAAATAAATCATTTAAGAGCTAGAAAGTTGGTTTGTGTAGATTCAGCCTTTTCCATTCTCATCTCTAACCTTGCACCAGAAGATTTTTTGTCATTGTGTTATATATTACAGAGATCCTTCAGGGTTAAGGAGTAGGTGGGCATTTTTTCTTTTTAACTATTGCCACTCAGGCAGGGAGCGGATCCTGTCATATCCCTGAGTATATTTCACATGATCATAATTGATTCAAACAAGGCTTTACTCCTATATAGTTGATTTTTCCCTTTTAATAGATTTGCTTTAATTTTTAACTGTATATATGAGTGTGTATATATATATATATATATATATATATATCCATGTATATTTAAATGCACGCATATCCTTGTAAAATACATGGTTATGATTGGTATATGTTTATTTTTCATTTACGTAAATTGTATTGCACTATAATTCGTACTCAAATAGCTTGCTCACTTCTTGCAATGTGTTAAATGTTGGTCAACATCATTGTATGGGCATCAATTTTGTTGCTTCTGAGAACTTCATAGAATTCCATAATATACAACCACCCCACTTGACAAACTTCATATTAGAGATACACATTGTGCCTGCCTTCCATTCCCATCATTATAATGTCATGATGAACGTGTTTGAGCACAGATCCTTAAGAGATTCTCTGAGAAAGCTTCCCTCAGATAGAGATCTCCAGGAGTGCATCACTGGTTCCTAAAGCATGAAAACACTTTATTTTCTTGGATACTACCATACTGCTTTCTGGCATGGCTTGATCAGGAATTACTGTTCTTACTTGCAGTGTGTGGGTATTCCAGTCCACAACTTGTCAACATTAGCTATTACCTATCTCCCTAATTCTTGCACTCTGATGGGGATATATTAATTTTTCATTGTTGCCTTTTTAGAAAAATTAGCATTTTTTTTTCTATTAGTTGTGACTTAGAACATGTTTCTTGGACTGGTCAGTGATCTTCTGCTAGTTTTCTACTATATTTCTTATCTTCATTCTCAAGAGATCTTTTTTATGATCTAACTATTATTTCCATATCAGTGTTAACAGTTGTAAGTATTTTTTTATGGTCTTCTATCTGTCCATTATTTTATAATGGCCTTTTGATTTTTCCAACACTCGTCAGGTCTATGATCTTCCCATACCCATGTTATAGTCTTGTGCTTTCTGAATTCCTTTTATCATGTACATCTGTTTCTCCAAGTGGCAGGTTGGAAAACCTAGGAAGATCCCCGAAAATAGGCAAAAAATCAACTGAGTAAGTAGGTGTGTTCTTAACTGAGTCAAAAACTCAGTGGATTCACATAGCTTGCTCCTATCTCTTCCTCAATGCTTTATAGTACCATCTTCATCATAACAATTTGTCTTAGGTTCAGGGGCCATTTCTTTTACTGTGTTCTATTAGTCTGTTCATCCAATTATTATGACTTACTAATATCGTATACAGTTAAGTTTCCTTCTTCTTCTTTTTCAAAGTTGACTTTGATTTTTCTTCCACATAAACTTTAGAATGAGTTTAATGCCTCCAGCTATACTTTCTATTGCCTATTTTGTCGAATTTGCAGATTGATTTGGGAGATAGTTAATTGACCTCTAGGCCATATTAATTAGCCCAGGCATAAACATGGCATATCACTCAATTTATTCAAATTTGCTTTCATGTCTTTTAATAGGATTAAAACATTTTCTCAGAAAGATTTTGGGCATTCACTATTAAGTTCATTTATATACACTTTACATTCTTTGTTGCTATTGTTAATGGTATCTTATATTCATTACATTTTGTGAAATGAATCAGGTAAATCAAAAGATCTTAGATGTGGGAAATGGCCTGGCAGGAAAAGCTGTCTCTTAGCAACACTCATATTTGTCCCATTTCCTATGTTAAACCCTCACTTCTGAACAAGAGGCTCTATTTTTCTGACTGAACTTAAACAGGTTTAGACTTATATTACCCATAGCAATATAATTCATTTCAATATGTAAAGAAATTCTTGAGACTTTTCAACCTAAATTGTTACCTGAAGTATAGAAAAAATTGCCAAAATATAGGAATTAGTAGAATTAAGAAAGAAGTAAAGTAAACTTGGGAAATCTCTGGGGCAATTCATGTCCTAAATTTATAGATATATAGGCACTAGCCAATTGGTTCATATTGTATATAAAAGAAAAAAGAGAATATAATGTTATTTCAATTTTAGTCCATAACAAATCAAAAACAATTCTAAAGTCATATGTTTAATAAATTAGATTTTTTCATTTTGCAAAGCCTGGCGATGAATTAAAAGAATAATACATTGTGCCAGAATGCATTATGGGCCCAAATTCTTCACCTTGTCCATACCCTTTCCATGTAACTATGCAATTTCTTTCATAGAAGGTAGAGTAAACTTCTTACTACTTGACTTGAGTTTTGCAGTATGCTGGTTTTTGGTCAATGGGAATTTGGTGAAGATGATGTGCAATAGCTTAGAATGAGCTTGTACAATAAAGCTGTTTCTTATTCCTCTGCCATCTGCATGGGAAGAACATGCAAAGACTACCCTTCTGGTCCAAGGATGAGCTCTGTGGAGCAGAGCCAGCTGGCTAACAGACTGGCAACTTGATAGGACTTCCCAGCTCAGCCCAGCTTAGCCCAGCTAGGCTGCAGCCATGAGCACTAACTCACACACTTAGGTGCACAGATATTTCGGATGCCACTGGTGATTCAGAGCTTCCTTTGCCACTCCATCCACCCCAGCTGACCAATGATCCATGAGAGTAAATGATTACTACTCCAAGTCACTGGCTTTAGGGTGGTTTGTTAATGGAGAATTACTTATGAGATAATACTCATTGATAATAACTATGACAAAACTAGGCATTTAACAAGATGTCAGATTGCTTAACTTTAGAAAATGTATTAAAACGTTTATCTTATCTAGATAAACGTAGAAAGATACTTAATAAAATTCAACACTTTCATTAATTGAAAAAAAAAGTTTATGATTCTTTGCAAACTAGAAGTAGACTTTCCTTAACCTGACTAGTGGCGGATACCAAACCTTACACGTAACACCCTATTTAATGGCAAAATATTAGAAATATTTTCTTTAAAATCAAGTGAAAATGAAATTTCCCATTACCCAACTTGTATTCACATTATAATGGAGGTCTTACAAGTATAGTAAGAAAAAGGAAGCAAAATCATGAGAAGAAAGAAAGAAAGGAAATACGCTATTTATAATTAGATATTATCTCCATAGAAAATCTACGGGAATATACAAATTTTATAATTAGGAAGATAACTCAACAAGGTTACTGAACATTTATCAATAAACAAAAATAATTTGGTTTTCTATATACCAACAGCAAAAAATTAAATTTAAATGCATAATGTGTTACATATCTATAAATATAATTATGAATAAATCCTCAAAATTAAAGTCTGAGAATAATAAGATTTAATATAATTAATATGCTAGTTCTTCCAAGATTAATCTACAAGTTCTGTACAATTCCAAAATAAGATTTGAAAAACCTAGGAAGTCTTTTGTCAATCTGATTTTTAAAAAATTCAGAAGAAAAGGGCCAAGAGTTGATAAGACAATTTGTAGAAAAGAAAATTGGTGGGGTAATTTCCCTTTTCAGAGAGCAAGACTTAAGTAAATAAAGTAGCATAATTTAGATCCATAGTGTTAAGAGAAATGGGCCATCAAACATATGGGGAGCACCAAAATAAACACACATATCTGGAAAATTGATATATAGCATAGTTCTTTTGGCAAATTGGCTGGGATAGGATTGGCATCTTAACCCTAAAAAAAAATAAGCTGCTAGAAAGAAATAGGATTATATCTCAACATAAGCCATGCCAAAAAATCAGTTCTAGGTAAAATAAAATCTAGTTGTGAAAGTAACATTTAAAAACTTTATATCTTTGACCTAAGTTCAGAAATGTATTTCTTAAAAAGACAGAGTAAACAAAGAAAAATAAAAGGAAATCAATATTCAAGTATATAAAATTAAAAGCTTATGTGTATCATAGCACACCAATAAAGCAAAAAGGTAAGTACCAACTGGGAAAAATCATTAGAGCCTATTATCAAAAGATTAATCAGTATCTAGAACATTTGATAAATAACATCCAAAGAGAAATTGACAAAAATTATAAACTGGAAGTTCATAGAAAAAGAAAACTACAAGGCTTACACACACCTTAATAGATGCCCACCTTCTCTAATAATTAGGAACATAACAGCTACCACTTCACAGTTTATGGATTAGTTGATTAAAAAGTGTTGACGAAATGCAAGGAAATGGGAATTAAGTTAATGTGAAAAGAAATGAAAAATGAAATGAAAAATCACCCTGGAGAGCAACCTAACAAAAACTGGTAAAGAAGAATTTGCATGTCCCCTTCCAAGTAGAAGTTCTGTTTCTAGGCATTTACCTGACTCTAACTCTGGCATGTATGCCCAGGAGACATGTATAATAATGTTCATAGCATTATTTTTTGAAATATCAATGATCTGGAAACAACTTAAATGTCATCGAGAGAATGGATACTTTTATTGTGCTATATTTATACTATGTAACATTATTCAGCAGTGAAAATGAATTAGAGCTATCTGTCATTATGGAATATGGCTCATGATTACAGTACAGAGTGAAGGAAGATTCTTGCAGAAGGCTCTGTCCTTTATGACATCATATGTATAAAATCAAGGGGGATACATTGTTTAGGAACAAATATTCACATAATACAGTATAAAGACTTTCACAGAAAAGATAAATACCCAATTGAAAATAGTAGACACCTATAGTGAGGGAGAGGAATTTGAATATAATCGTGGGAGTGTAGACATGAGTTTCAAGAGTTTGGGTCACATTTTATTTCATTTCTTAAATAGGTGGTAAATAATAGGGGCTTTATTTTAAAAATAAATTTGTATGTCTAAAACTTTCATAATCCAAAAGCCCTGGCAAAAGCTGTTTATAGCTAGACTTATAAAGTTATCCTAAGAGTCTTTTCTGGAGGAAAATTTTGAAGTGCTTTGTTTTCCATGTAAGTGGGTAGACTCCTTGGGAATTAATCAATTTATATTTTCTCACTAGACCGCATTCCTCCACTGCAAGAATTAGGCCTTTTACATCTTTGTAGTCTTGGAACTCCCACTAATCTTAGAACACAAGACAAATATTTCATGAAGGAATGAATGAATGAATCAGGTGGACATAAAGGTTAGAAACCATGGGGATAAAACCCCAGATATCCATGTACCAGATTAGATTGTTTAGGCAACTATATCGAGGAATCATTCCTATGTTTTCTCTCATCTCTCTCTAGAATTGATCTTATTTTCTCCTGAAGGCAAATTTAACCTGTTATTCCTGAATTACAGATATAAAAACATAATTCCATGATTAAGTTTTTCCTATGTTCCATGGAACACCATTGTTCAGTGAAAAATTAATGGGTGTGCTTCAATTGAAGGGCCTCATAGTCAAATAAGTTTGGAAAACAAAGAATTTAAAAAGTGAAAATGATCCACAAAAAATCTATAGCTGGAAATTCTGTCGTGGCGCAGCGGAAACAAATCTGACTAGGAACCATGAGGTTGTGGGTTTGATCCTTGGCCTTGCTGACTGGGTTAAGGATCCAGCATTGCTGTGAGCTGTGATGCAGGTCGCAGATGCAGCTCAGATCCTGCATTGCTGTGGCTCTGCCATAGGCCGGCAACTGTAGCTCTGATTGGACCCCTGGCCTGGGAACCTCCATATGCCGCAAGTGCAGCCCTAAATAGCAAAAAACAAACAAACAAAAAACCTATAGCTAACATAACGCTTGATGGTGAGATGGTGAGAAACTAGATGTTTTCCTCCCCACAACTGAAAACAAGGAATGATAATCTGCTTTTATCACTCTTATTTAATACTAAGTTGCAAATGCTAGTTAGGGTAATAAGACAACAAAAGGGAACAAAAGATATGGCTATCAGAAAGGAAGAAATAAAACTGATTGCAGATGACATGAAGGGCTATGTAGAAACTCCTCAAAATCAAAAAAACTCTTGGAAATAACAAACGAGAATTTAAGGTCACAGGTTATAAGGTTGATATGCAGACATCAATTGCTTTTCTGTATATCAGCAATGAACAATTATATTTGAACTTTAAAAGTATCATTTGCAATAGCAAAAACAAAAAAAATTAACTATAACAAGATATATACAAGATCTACATGCAAAAAATTGGAGTTCCTTCTCTGGAGCAACAGGGTCAGCGGCATCTCTGGAGTGCTGGGATGCAGGATCCACCTCCAGTGCCGCACAGTAGGTTAAGGATCTGGGATTGCTGCAGCTGTTATGTAGGTTGCAATTGTGGCTTGGATCTGATCCTTGCCCTGGCAACTCTATATGCTGAAGGGTGGCAAAAACAAAAACAAAACAAAACAAAACAAAAAACCAAAACAACAACAACCTGTTGAAAGAAAACAAAAATCTAAATAAATGGTTTGTTATCCTGTGTTGATAGATTGGAAGACTTAATGTTGAGATGTTTATTCTTCCTAACTAGATCTATAAATTCAGTGAAATCCCAATTAAAAGCTTATCAAGGTATTTTTTAGATACTGTAAAGCTAATTCAAAAGTTTATATAGAAAGGCAAAAGATCTAGAATAGCCAGAACAATACTAAAAAGAAAAAGTCAGAGGATTCACACTATCCAATTTTAAGAATTGCTATAAAGCTACAATAATTAGGATAGTGTGGTATTGGTACAAGAATAGACATTAAAGATCAATGGACAGAATAGAAAGCTTAGAAATAGATTCACAAAATACAGTGAGCTGATCTTTGACAAAGGAACAAAGGCAATTCAATAAAAGATAATCTTTTTAACAAATAGCACTGGAAAAATTGGACATCTACCTGTAAAAAAAAAAATGAATCTAGACACAGACCTTAACATCTCTCACAAAAATTAAATATAAAATATTTAATTAATATAAAATGCAATATTATGAAACTCCAAGAAAATAGCAGAGGAGATGATCCAGGTGACTTTGGGTTTTTAGATATAACACCAAAAGCATGATCTATGAAAGAAAAAATTACTAAGTTGATTTCATTAAAATGACGTTTTTCTCTGTGAAAGACACTGTAATGAGAATGAAACACAAGCCCAGATGAGAAGAAAATACTTGCAAATGCATATCTGATAAAGGCCTTATATCCAAAATATACCAAAAACTCTTAAATCTCACCAAGAAGAAAATAACCCAATTAAAGACTGGCGAAAGATCTCAGATCTCACAGACTCCTGACCAAAAGGATTTAAGATGGCATATCAACATTTATTTTAGAGAACTGCAAATGAGATACCACTGTACACCTATTGGGATGGCTAAAATACAAAACAAACAAAACAAAAAAGCAACCGACAGTACTAATTACAGATGAGGATACAGAGGAATACGAACTCTCATTCATTGCTGGTGAGAATGCAAAATGCCACACCTACATTTTGGTGATTTCTTAAAAGTTACACATAGTCTTACCAAAGAGTCCAGTAATCATGCTCCTGGTTTGAAAAATTATATCCGCATAAAAACCTGCCTGTGAATGTTTACAGCAGCTTTATTTACAGTCATCAAAAATTGAAGCAACCAAGATGTCATTCAATATGTGAATGTACAAACACATTGTAGTGCACCTGCCCAGTGGAATATTACTCAGCAATAAAAATTTATGAGCTATCACGTTGTAAAAAGACATTGATGGACCTTAAATCCATATCTCTAAGTGAATAAAAGCCAGTCTGAAAGGGCTATGTACTATATGGTTCCAATTACATGACATTCTGGAAAAGCCAAAACTGTAGAGCTTGTCAAAAGAGCAATGGCTACCAGAGGGTGAGGAGGAGGAAGGGAAGAGAATTAAATAGGTACAGCATGGGGCATTTTTGTTTCACTGTAGTGTATCATATTGTAATGGTGGGCCCTTGTCTACCATTATACACTTGTCAAGACCCGTACAACTTTATAGCATGAAGAACGGACCTTCATATATTCAAATAAAAATCATTTAGGAGGTAGAGGATCCCAGAAATGAATGCAGATGGAGACAAGAGAATTAACGGTAGTAAATAAATGAAACAAACCTGCTAAAGGTTGTGAGAGAGAAGGGGCTGACCTAAGTAACTCTGGAAATGATAGTCTGTAAGGTAGGGAGTTCCCATTGTGGCTCAGCGGTAATTAACGTGATTAGTATCCAGGAGGATGCAGGTTTGATACCTGGCCTTGCTCAGGAGTTTACGGATCCCATATTGCCAAGAGCTGTGGTGCAGGTCACAGAGGTGGCTCAGATCCCACGCTGCAGTGGCTGTGGTGTAGGCAGGCAACTGCAGCTTGGATTCAACTCCTGGCCTGGGAACTTCCACATGCTACAGGTGCTGCCCTAAAAGAAAAAAAAAAAAAAAAAAAGACTAAAGGCAAATGACTGGTATGTAAACACTGCACTCTAGTTGATAGAGTTGTCTCCCATGGCAACATTTGGTTAACATTTCCCTTCCTATTGCACATGTGACAAAAGACTGTCTGTTTGATCAAACTTGAGTCTGGCTCCTCTGAGTCCTCCTCTTGGCTGGGCTTGAGACCTTGGCCTATAAAAACTGCAGACTCACAGCACTAATGTCCCTCCTGGCATGCACTAAGTGGCTTGAACAAATGCTAGCATAGTTTCTAAAAGCTCAAGGCTATATCCCTATGTGAAAACTCCAGTCTTCCCCCACACCCCACACCCCAAATTCCTGTCTGCTTTGCAAAGGTCAAGACTGCTGAAAGAATTTATGATTCGTTCTATTAAATACCTGAAGTAGGGTCCCTGTCCTCTAGTCTCTGGGAGAGTAGGAGACCGATTTCAGTAAATGTCACTTAGCAAACCCAGATGGCCTAATCACATTGACCAACCCATCTTGCTGCATTCTATAAATTTCCAGTTTCCAGACTCTGCTAGAGCCCCACTTGTTCCCCCCTCCATGTTTCCTCACTCTCCCTTTAGCATGCTTGGTAACCTCTGTGCCAGCTGCACTTGAGTTCATTTCAGGCTGCAGTCTTTTACCTATTGCCATAGTTAATACTGAGTAAATCTGCTATTTCCACTGTAGTGTCTAGCTTTATTTTTGACACGTATGTACTGGAATGGAACAGTAGGTCAAAGACTGGTAGGTAAAGGCTGAACAATAGCTGCCAAAGATATTAGGTCTTAGTCCTTGGATCTGAAAATGTGATCTTATTTGGAAAAACTCTCTTTGCAGATGTGATTAATGATCTTAAAATAGATTATCCTGAATTATCCAGGTAGGCCCTAAATGCCGTCTCACAAGCATCCTTGTGTGAGAAAGATTACACAGACAGCAGAAGGGCAGGTAATATGAAAATGGAGATGGAGATCGGAGTGAGGGGAAGGAAGCCTGGCAACACCAAAGCTGAAAAGACAAAGAGCAGATTCTTCTCTAGAGCCCCCAAAGGGAAGGGAGCCAGGCTAATACCTTGGCTTTAGTTGAGGGAAGCTGATTTTGGCTTTCTGACCTCTGGAATAAAAAACAAAAATTTTTAATTTCTTCTGAGAGAATATGTTCTCTTGTTTGAAACCACCAAGTGGGTGGTAATTTATGACAGCAGCCACAGGAAATTGATGCAGCTGATGAATGGTGAGAATGGGTTTCTCATTCTTGGAGTAGGAGTTTACAGATGAACAAGGGGAAGAAGCCAGATTGATCCGTTTGGTAATGGATGAATGCTGGAGATGTTAGCACAGCCACAAAGTAAGGATATACCCCCAAACCTTTATTTATTTATTTATTTATTTATTGTCTTTTAGGGCTGCACTCATGGCATATGGAGGTTCCCAGGCTAGGGTCGAATTGGAGCTGTAGCCTCCAGCCTATGCCACAGTGACAGCAACACCAGATCTGAGCCGTGTCTGTGACCTACACCACAGTTCACGGCAGCGCTGGATCCTTAACCCACTGAGCAAGACCAAGGATGGAACCTGCATCCTCATGAACACTATTCCAGATTTGTTTCCGCTGAGCTACTATGGGAACTCCCAAAACTCCTTACTGATGGAGTCAAAGGAATGCAGGTGACACCTGAAAGACCTCTCAATGGCCAATGCTGGAAAAATTTGAGCAAGGAAATAAATTATATTTATATTAAATATTCAATTGTATTTATATTTATGTTACTATATTGAAAAATATGAAATATATTTATTAAATAATTGTATATTACTATTGTTAGTATTAAATATCAAATATTAAATATATTAAATAATACAATGTATTGAATATTAATTTATATTAAAATTTAAAATATAAATATCCATGAATCCATATTGATAGATGGATAAATAATAAATGGTGGGTAAGAGAAAAATTTCCCTCATAGAAGAATTCCAAGAAATGTATGCAGATATTCTGCCCTCAGGGGGGAGGGAACATAACTCCACACCCCTTAAGGGTAAGCTGCACAGAGTGACTTCTAAAGAGGACAGAATGGAAAAGTGGATAAAACTGGCAAATACTACCTCAGCTAAGTGATCCAACTTAACATCAGTAGTGATAAATTGTGTTGATAATTTGTACCATTAACCTGAAGTGATTAAAAATGGCACGTACCTCTGTGATCTTCCTCCAAACTCATAATCCCAATCAAATCATGGTAAAAATATATGACAAATCTAATAAGGGACATTTTACAAGATATCTGACCAGTGTTCCTTAAAACTACCAACGCAAGGAGAAACTGTCACTTCTAAGAAGAGCCTAAGGAGATATGACAATTTATCTAACACAATATCCTAGATGAAATCCTGGACCAGGAAAGGACATTTGGTCAAAACGAATGAAATATGAACAAAGAATGGACCTTTGTTAATAACAAGGAACCAGCATTGGCTCGTTAATTGTTGCAAATATAATTGTACAATATAAGATGATCAATAATAGGGGAGACAAAGTGTAGGATATATGTGAAATCTCTGTGCTATCTTCTCAATTTTTCTGTATGTCTAAAATGGTTCTAAAAATATGAAGTCTATTGCAAGTGGGGAAAAAAGTCAAAATAGCTTGTATACTGCAGGGATCCTCAGTGGTGTCTCTCTGTGCACTAAGGCAGCATTCCACCATTTTTAAGGAAAAATTTTGGGAATACGGTTCTTTGCTTTTTCCATTTCAGCGTAGGATTCGTCAAAGTTAAATCTGGAATATGTGTGTTCTGAAATAGGAATTATCCTGCAGCGATAACGGAGAATAAAAGGCATTTTTGTCTTCTCTATTTATGTCAGGAACTCTTTTCTCAACCATTTCCCTGGTTCCGGTTCTTCTTCATTTCTATATAAGAAGCGAGTGATGAAATAGCTTAAAATAAATTAAATAAAACTAGGCTAAAACAAGCATTTACAGTATAGTCTTGCAAGTCTGGTTGGCAAAGGATGTGCTTTATGTGAATTAAAACTAAGTAGGGGCAGTAGCAAGCTCTGAAAAAGCAAGTCTGAGGATCTCTGCAGGGAAGAATTCCCAAGGGAAGGTTTCCTGCAAAGTGGCCAGAGGGTGAGGCCAATGGCCCCATTAGAAAAGTTATGAGTCTTTTGGCTCTCACCCTTCACCTGCCCTCCATTCTGTCTCACTGCTGATGCATTCACAAAGTCCCCTATGCCCAGGAGGAATACTGCAGTCAGTGGTGACAGACTCAGTCCCTCCCTTCCCCACAGCTGTGCTCCTTGTCAGAAACAACCAACTCACTGGGATACCTGCCTTGTGGAGGTTCTATCAGGGCTGCTGGAGGATTAAGTGACCTGGGGTAAAAGGAGCATTCCCCTAGTTCAAATGAAGTCATCAGTAGCTCAAGCATAGACAGCCTCACATTCTCATTTCATTTTTCACCCTCTGACACGATTTGACTGGGATGGCACACATTCTCTGACTATCTCAGGTTTAAAAGATATGCTTGGAATTCCTGTTGTGGCTCAGTTGTAATGAACCCAAGTAGTATCCACGAGGATGCAGGTTCAATCCCTGGCCTTGCTCAATGAGTTAACGATCTGGCATTGCCGTGAGATGTGGTGTAGGTTGTAGATGTGGCTTGGATATGGTATTGCTGTGGCTGTGGCATAGGCCAGCAGCTGTAAGTCTGATTCCACACCTAGGCTGGGAACTTGTCTATGCCTCAGGTGCGGCCCTAAAAAGACCAAAAAAAAAAAAAAAAAAAAAAAAATGCTGACCCTGAAGAAGGAGAAGGAAAGGAAAGTTCTAGTGAACAGATTTTTTTTTCATCGTCTACTTAAGAATAGATGACATTTATTGAGGTCTAATAACCAAACGAAGAGCTTTGAATTTGTCATTTCACTTATTTTCCCAACAACTCTGTGAGCTAACTCTATGTACCCATTTAACAGAGGAGAAGTAAATTGATGCAAATCACATTGCTAGGAATTATGGAGGAAGAGTTCTAACTTCATCTCCAGAGCCACATTCTTAACTATTACTGTAAATGTCTCTACGTAATGTGAGGCTCACTTTCTCTTTTTGCACAACAAAGTCAGGGCTAAATAATTGAAATGTAGCCCTAGTTCTGAAATCTCTGCTATTCCCAAAACAGGTGTAAAATTTTAAGGGAGGTGAAAGATAAAACTATTTTAAAAAGAATCAGTGTATTTCTTTCCATATTATGGAGGAATTTCACTGCTACTAAAAGAATCAACTGTCTAACAGACTAAAATGATATTAGGCATTCAATTAGGCTCTGGGATTGTGCCTTGCCAGGAATATGTTCATCAAGAATTTCGATTTGCTGTGAAAATCTAGACAGAAATATGCCCTCATTTTCAACAAATAAATGTGATTTGGTGGATATAACTGTATCTAACCCGACAAGACTGAGAGTTTCAGTGGGTAACATTTTAATCTAGATCATCTCAGAATAAAGCAGTTTTTTATCATTAAACATAAAACCAACTGGCAGGCACAAAAGGGCCAACTCTTGTAAAATAAATGGTTTGGAGGGATTTGATTACTGCTAGGGGGTAATTGGGTCCAAGTAACTAATGGCCAAAGAATAGGAGGAAAGCTGGACATTATTTAAAGTTGAAGCTTATGCTCTAGGTGGAAGGGGTGCAGATAAGTCAGAATTCAGGAAGTGCGGATATTTTTCAGTGAATGATGTTCAAGGATGCCTTCCAGTGAGGGTTTCTTCTTTGCCATGAGTGGTAAGAGGTCATTTAAAGACTTCTGGTGGAAGTATAATCTTGTGGAGTCATTTTGATTCTCTGTCCTCTTCCCATTCTCTCTGGACATATCCCCATCAGATTTTCTTTATCTTTTTTTTCTTTTTCTTTTCTAAAGTTTTATTGAAATATATTTGATTTATAAGGTCGTGATAATTTCTGCTGTGATTCAGTTACACATATCCATATATCCATTCTCTTTCAGATTTGTTTCTCCACATAGATTATCACAAAATATTGAGTAGAATTCTCTGTGTTACACAGCAGGTTCCCATTGGCCAATCATTCCATATACCTCAGTGAGCATATGCCAGTCCCAAAACCCCAGTCCATCTCTCTGTGCCTGCCACTTGATTTTTTTAAAATTTTCATTTAATTGATAGGGAAATTGAAGTGTAGAGGGGTAGGCACTTGATTTTCTTAATCCTATTCTTTCTTAGTATGTCAGCAGCATATGATACTGTGCTTCATTCCCTCTTTTTAAAGTACCTTTACTCTTGGCTTCTGGCACACACTCATCTTTCTCTAAACTCATGAATGCACCTATTTTGTCTCCTCCCCTGATTCTCCATCTTCCTGACCTTACCCAGATACAAAATAAGGAAAATCATACCAGAGTTCTTAGCTGGAAAATATAGAGTGTGTGTGTGTGTGTGTGTGTGCGCACGCGCGCATGCACAGGAGCACACTTTAAGAATGTCTCGACTTTTACAATGTTAGATGTGGGTTCTCATAGGTAAAGTATAGTTAGGAATTATTCTACAGAGCTTTTCCAGTGAGGTGGAGCAGTTACAAGTACACTTTGGGCAGTGGGGATTTATACATCTGAAAAGGTGGGGTGAACATCTTAATGCAATCTCAGGCCAGTGGACTTAGTTCTCAGATATGTTTTCTTAATCTACACTCACTCTCAAAGTGATCTCATCTTGCCACATGACTTTATATATTATCTATGCACAGACTATCCCAAAATGTCTATCTCCATACGTTTACCTAAATTCCAAAATCCTATGTTCTTCTGCCTAGACCTTCTTCCACTTAGAGAGACTTATGTCCAAGATCAAACTTCTATTTCCAATGCCTCCCATCAATTTTCCCATGCCAGAAAATGGAAAACTTGCCCTCCCACTTGGTCTGTCAGAATCCTTAAGATCAACTTTGTCTCCTTTCTCTCATCACACTTGACTTCTGAACAACACTTTAATCTTTCCACCTTGGCCTTCATAATACATCCAGAATGTGATCCACTGTCACTGCTTCTGCTGTGACCACCTTAGTCTGTGCCACCATCACTTCATAGATTACAGTAGCCTCCTAATGACTCTTACCCTTTGTTCATTGAAATCTATCCCTAACCTCACAGTTCCTATTATTTCTTTGCTCAGCAACCCCCAAAGGCCTCCCAAGTTATTCAGAGTAGAATAAAAATTGGTTTCTGTGATTGACGAGGTCCTGCATTATCTGGGCCAATTTCAGATCCAAGCTCCATCCTTGCTTCTCTCTTACTGTGCTCTAGCTCCTTAGCATCTATTGCTATCTGTCATATTTCACAGTTACTTGTATGAAGGTTGTGTATCTTTCCCGATTAGAATGTAAGCTCCAGCTGAGCAATTGTGTGACATCGCAGGTTGCTTAACTTCTGTAAGTCTCATTTTTCTCCCCTATAGAATATCATCAAGACCTCATAAGGGTGTTGGGAGGATCTAACGATGTGATGCATGTAAAGTACTTACCACAGTGTATGGAATGTTGCATGGCCTTGATGATTAATCATGGTTGCAAGTCACTCCTACACCACAGGCAGCTATGTCCCAGTAATCTGGTGAAATCTACAGAAGGATCCTAGGGGAATGGGGGACTTCCTTTATACAATAATTACAATAAATACAATTCCCTCGGAAAAACATATAAAGTTCCACAGTCTCTTAGTTCTGGATAGCAGCTTTGTCTCCCTAAATGATTTGAGACACTGTGTTTGAAGACTCTACTAGGAAATGAATTACAACCACATCCATATCAGTTAGAGCTAAGGTATGAACTATAAAAAGTTGCACTTCTAAACCACCTCCAGTAGGCAGCAGTCTTAGGAGCTCAGTGAGTTTGAAGAAATAAAAAACTGCAATTTGAGATCAGGGCTTGCTGGCCAGAGACTTGTCACAGCCAACTCCTTTGATTGATTGCTAAGGCTTCACATATCCTGTCTGATTAAATGAGTGTATCCAGGTGCAACTGGCTAGAGTTTGAGAGCTTGGATGAAAGGATGCAGATGAAATATTTGTCTTTTTTTCCTGTTGTTTCAGTAAATCTGCCACTTCAAATCCTCCCCCTTAGAATCATTTTGGCTTATTTAATTATTTGCTCTTGCTTCATTCCCAGCAAAGTTGTGGCCTTCCTTCTGTGCCTTGATCCCTGAGATACACATAAATAGCATCTGTAGCAGCTCAAATCTTCATATCCTTCAATTTGCCTATAACCTTAAACATTAAGTGAAGCAGCAGATTCCTGCTAAGTCAGCTGGCCTAAAGAATTTTCTGGCATCCTCTTTGGAAATAAATGTATTCAAACTCAGTCAATGTTATTGGAATATCCACGCAGGGATGTTAGATGATGAGAAATGGCAGGGGAGCAGGAGGCTTCCCGGAGCACTGAGCAGTGGCGAGTCTACCAGGCATTTCAAGCTCTTGTGCCTTTGCTTTTGCAATTCCTTCTATCTCTTTCCACTGTTTCTGTTGGATGTTAATTCTTCTCATCATTCAAAGCTCAAAGTCAATACTACTTCTCTTCTTGATTTTCCTTAATAAGCTTCTTTCATTTTGCTGAGTTTCATATATTATGTATATATCTTTGCTATAATCCTTGTGTGAGAGTTCATGTCATTTTATGCCCTAGAAGTGCCCCCAGCCCAAGGGGAGGGACCATGTCCAATTCACCTTTGCACACAGTTCCATCTATGGAAAATCCTTACTTATTCATGTATTTACTTCAAGTTACTTGGCCTTATTGACCTCATTTGTGGCCTTTCCACTCTAGGTTTGTTTTTTTTTTAGGGGTTGAGATAACTGGATTCTGACAAAAGCTGAGAAGAAATAGTTACTATTTTCAGCCAACTTTTGGTTGCTGAGAAGGTATGAGATTTTGTGTCTTTCTCATTTTTCTTTGTCCTACTCTTTCCTTTCCTTTCCTCTCCTCTCTTCTCCTTTCCTTTCCTTTTTTCTTTTCTTTCTCTCTCTCTTTCTCTCTCTCTCTCTCTCTCTCTCTCTCTCTCTTTCTTTCTTTCTTTCTTTCTTTCTCCCTTTATGGCCACACCTGTGGCATATGGAAATTCCCAGGCTAGGGGGTGAATTGGAGCTATAGCTGCTAGCCTATGCCACAGCCACAGCAATGCAGGATCTGAGCCAGGTATTCAACCTACACCTTAGCTCATGGCAACACCAGATTCTTTAACCCACTGAGCGAGGCCAGGGATCAAACCTTCATCCTCATGGATACCAGTTGGGTTCATTATTGCTGAGCCACAACGGGATCTCCCTGTCCTCATTTCTGTATAGGAGTTCAAGGATAAAGAATCTTGTCACAGATGCCCAAAGGTGAGTTTTCTTGCTTATTTTTAGTGTTATGGTTGAGAATTCTTTTTATCTTGAGGGTCAGGTAAGAGATGCCAACTCCTTAGGTCCTGCTGTCCTCACGGATGAAAGCACAACAAAGAACCAACTTTAAAGCTCATTATTTTAAAATAGACTTTTAAATTCCTACTCTAGGGTCTAACTTGACTCAAATTGATGCTTTTTTTTTCTTGAAAGTTATTATTTTATTCTAAATCAATATTTCTCATCAAATGTACAAAAATATTCACTGTTGGTGAACAATTTCTGAATTCATTTTAACTTAAAATGGCACAAAAATATGGTGAGAAAGCAATATTTCACTTATTTAGTACATTTTACAATACAACAGCTGCTACGCATTTTGATAAAGATACCGAACAACTGAAATGTTCTGCTTAAAATCATACTTTCTGGTTTCCATAGTCAAGTCTTTGACAACTTTCATATACAGTCATGCAATGTTTCTGAGATATTGACAAAAGAATTTATTCCTAAAAAAAAAAATTTAAAAAAAAGGCAAGCAGTCCTCGACGTGGCTCAGTGGAAATGAATCTAACTAGCATCCATAAGAATGCAGATTCAATCCCTGGCCTCGATTGATAGATTAAGGATCCAGGGTTGCTATGGCGGTGGTGTAGGCCGGCAGCTGTAGCTCTGATTCAACCCCTAGCCTGGGAACCTCCATATGCTTCTGGTGCGGCTCTAAAATGACCAAAAAAAAAAAAAAAAAAGAATTTATTCCTGCTTTCTTTCTACTTCTGAATGCTGTTTCAACTAAACTATATAGGCATAAAAATTGTAGAAAAAATGTCACATTCTCTATGGAGAATCTGATATCAGAAAGTATTAAAGATAAATGATTAAGTGAATTACATAAATAATTACTTTGAGTACCTTTTCAGAAAGATACCCTCCAAAAATTACAATATTCATCTTCCTCTCAATACTTTTCTTCCGGTTCTTTAGAATATGTACACTTTCTTGTCTTGCCTATCTTTTCATGCCCCACCATTTACAGTCATTATTGGTGTTCCTTCTTCCTTTAAAAAAATCTAGTCATCCTTAATTTCTTCCTCACTCTGTTCTAGCCATTTCAAGCTGGCATCAGTTTCAGTATGCAATTTTGTCATCAAATTACATATCTGAAAACCTCAGAGATCATTCAATCCAACCATGTCTTTATTGTAAAAATCTTTTAACATCCTTGAGATCCATTCTCCTCCTCAATCTCTCACTTCAAGAGACAAAGCTTCCTGTCTGTGGACACTTCTCATTTCTCCTAAGCTATTTATGTTGAGTCCAAATCTTTTTGCCTGTCACTTACCCCCACTGCTCCTAGCTTGCCATCTGGAGCCACATGGAACTTGTCTATTCCTTTTTCCATAAAACTTCAGATGTTTGCCATATCAAATCTACCTTAAATCTTCTCCAGGCTTTACGTCCATAGTATCTTTAAATTGTTTTTGTACCTAGTGTTTTTCTTTAAGATTTTTATTTTTTCTACTATAGTTGATTTACAATGTTCTGTAAATTTCTGCTGTACAACAAAGTGACCCAGTCATATGTATATATATTTCTCACATGATCCTCCATCATGTTCTATCACAAGTGACTAGATATAGTTCCCTGTGCAGGATATAACCTAGTTTTGAGATCTTTTATCACTTTATTATTTTACCAGTATTTCCCTAGATGGGGTTCAACCTTCCAAGTGTTGTTGAATCTATACTAAACCCCATGGATTTATTATTTCTCTTAATCTGAAGTTCCTTAATCTTCCTTTGGCTTAAGATTGCATTGAACTTCTATTAATTGTGTCATTTTTAAACTCATAATGAATTTTGTATTTATCAAAACCACTAGGTTTTTCACTCAATTATTTTTAGGTATGGCTTTCCTTATGTTTTGGTTGGATAACTTCATTTTTGAAAGAGAATTGAGAACTTTTCCTTATAAGTCAAAATAATTATTCTAGCCAATTGAAGTCATTTGAAATCTTTTGTCATCCAAAGCAATTTTCACCTTTAAAAAATATATATATATATATATTAACCAGGAAGATACACTTTTATTTGTTGCCTACTTTCTAACTTTAATTCAATCCTTAATTTTCCACTCAAAAAATTGAATTCCAAGTGAATGTGAACGTTACTTATTAATGCGAGACATAAAAATCTCAAACTCTTTAAATAAGAAACTTGGCGGAATCATTTTATCTTACCTCCTTTCAACTAGGGAAAGAAAGAAGTACCCCTAGAATCTAGTTCTCACTCAACATTGTGAATATCAGCAAATATTTATACTTTCCAGAAAACTGTCAATTTAAATGTTATTATAAGGGCAAAATAGTACCTAAGGCTGGATAGCTTACTTGTCCCATTCACTCTTCAGCATTCTCCACCCTGATTTGTGCCATGAGAGGCCATCCTGTAAAAACTGAATCTAGAGATATTTGTCCTTTGGCTTCTGGCTAGGAATTACCAGCAGGAGATTTGTGCTACATAGAGATAAGAGGGAGGATGAGGTATTAATTCTTCCAGCATCCCTTCTACTGGGTCCTTGGGCCCTGGTTATATCCTACTATTGAAGATCACAGCTCTTGCTCCACAGGTTGAAGGGATAGCTCCTTCCCCAACCAGCTTTCTCACCATTACTCACCCTCATAGGCTACTCCATCTCATGTGACTTTCCCTGAACTTTGCCCACACCTTTGCAAATAGTCTCTTCATTGAATTCTCCTCCATTATCCTCTTGATTGGGCCATCCATCTCCCACATGAACCTTGAGTGGCCTGGCAATCCATTAGAATTAGAGCTTTGTAGAGGTCGAAGGTAACTTTCATGAGACAGATCTGCTGTGCAGATTCTTCACAACTGGCATCTATAAACATTTGTCATGGGATGACTCAGCCAGGTGTTCTGGGCAAACTGTTGGAAGTTCTTTATCCACCAGCAAGTTCCAACCCCATTTGGCCTTCACTTGATGTGCACTTAGTTGTAAAACTAATGCTAATATGGACCCTGTAATCATCTGTCATTAGTCAGCTGGAAGGTGTTCATCCAGCTAATTCTTAGGATATGTTTTATTGAAATGAAAGAAAAACATGCCTAGACTTACAGACCCTTGAGAAAAAGACAGTTGACCCTGGAGATCCATGGATGCTGTGGTCCTTTTGGGCTGCTGTAACAAAATACTGCAGCCTGGGTGGCTTATAAAAGATAGTAATTTACTTCTCACCATTCTGGAGGCTGGGAATCTGATTTCAGGGTGACAGCAATGGTCGGCTGAGGGCTGTCTTCCAGGTTTTAGACTTCTCATGTGTCCTTGCATGGCCGAAGGGGTAGGGAACACTCTGGAGCCTCTTTTGTAAGGCACTAATCTCATTTGTGAGAGTTCCACCTTCATGACTTGAATCATCCCCCAAGGCACCATTTACTAATAACATTACCTTTGGGCATTAGGATTTCAACATATGAGTTCCCGTCGTGGCGCAGTGGTTAACGAATCCGACTAGGAACCATGAGGTTGCGGGTTCGGTCCCTGCCCTTGCTCAGTGGGTTAATGATCCGGCGTTGCCGTGAGCTGTGGTGTAGGTTGCAGACGTGGCTCGGATCCCGCGTTGCTGTGGCTCTGGCGTAGGCCGGTGGTTACAGCTCCGATTCAACCCCTAGCCTGGGAACCTCCATATGCCGCGGGAGCGGCCCAAGAAATAGCAACAACAACAACAACAACAACAAAAGACAAAAAGACAAAAAAAAAAAAAAAAAAAAAAAGGGATTTCAACATATGGATTTTGGATGGATACAAACATTCAGGCCATTGCAGATGCCCAGTTTAAGAAACAAAACACTGGCACAACAAATAAGCACATGGGCTCTGAAAACTTGTCGATGGTCAAATCGTGGTCACTTTTCACAATGTGACATTAACTTTTTTTGGTTTTTCTTTTGAGGGCCACACCTGCAGCATATGGAGGTTCCCAGGCTAGGTGTCTAATTGGAGTTGTGGCCGCCGCCTATGCCACAGCCCCAGCAACACTAGATCTGAGCCGCGTCTGCGACCTATACCAGAGCTCACAGCAACATGGATCCTTAACCCACTGAGTGAGGCCAGGGATTGAACCCATGGTTCTTAGTTGGATTCCTTTCCATTGAGCCGACACGGGAACTCCCAACTAACAATGTTTCCTAATCTCAGATGTCTAATCTGTGAAAGTGATATGATAGTAATATCCACTTTATTATTTGGTAAATTAAATAAGATTTCATATTTATACATTTCAACATAGCCTGGCATTTTGAAAGCACTCAGCAAATACTAAGAAAAATATTTTGGTGCTGGAATGAGGTCAGCTGCCCATTCACATGTCAGAAACAGACATTGGTCTTCAGTTTCCTTATTAATAAAAAGGAAAGTGCCAGAGAAGGTGTGAGAATGGGTTTATGGCCCTGGTTGCAAAATTTTAAAAAGAATGGCTCACTTAGAAGGGATACAGTAAAATATAGAAATATACAAACCATTTCAGTTGAATTGTTAAACTTTCACCTCTTAAGTAGCTCTTAAATTAAGCTTTATAACAAGTAAAAGATGTTTTTGTTTCACTAAAATTATGCAATTAATCACCATCAAAGGCAAAAACAATGTATTTTAAAGAAAATCAGAAAAGTTGGTATTTTTAAGCACTCTATTACTAGATGCTGAATTAAAAAACTTGGATAGCAATGTGAAAAAATATTTACATCAAAATTAATTAAATTGCACACATATTATTTTCAATGTGATAATGAAAAACCAACCTCATTGCCACTAATAAAAATGAATAATACTTGTCAAAAACTTGGGTCTCTCACACATTGCAAAGGCGAAAGGCCTGGTCTTATTTTCCTAAATTTAGTTTTTTAATTGATTTACCCTAATGATTTTCTGGAACACTTTTCTGCTTTTTTTCCTCAATCCAATTTAGATTCTGTTTTTAGTCTTTACAGTGGTATGGCCCTGTATTTGTTTGAGCTATGTTTGTCACAGCTGTTGTCAATTTGATCCCATATGTTTTCTATTTCTCAAGGATTCTTCACCATGTGTGTTCCTATCTCATTATGCTTTATCTGTGTCTATATCATCTACAGCTAAATCTAGCTATATCATCTAGATCTACATCTGAATAATATATATATTCACAGATATGTGTCTTTTCTCTTGCCTTAGGAGAGTTGATGTAGAAAGGAGTATTGGAACAGGTGTTCCATCTACAGTTTTGATTTATTCTTGACAGTATTTTTAATTTGAAGATAGTAAGATGTATGGAATGTGCTATATTTTCTCTTGGCAGTTTAGCAACATTTCCCCTCTGTGCTTCTCTTTTGTATATTGCAGAGGCTGAAAGCCTGTACTACATTCTTCAGAATTCCTAACAACAATACCATGTTACGTTTTGCAAATAAGGGTGCTTGCAAAGAGAGTAGAAACCACTATTATTCTGGAGACAATGGCTCACGCATGTAGACTGCAGAGGTGACAGATGTGAAGTTTGATAATTGTCTTCCTTGTGTCAGCCTGTGAATGAGTAGAGGCAGTTTTCCATGATTCTTAGTTTTCCTGAACTTTTGAACACTAGCAATGAGTTCCCTGACCGTTGTTTTACCAGTCATCCCATTGGTTCTGTGACTCTCCAGTCTGTCTATGACATCTCTTTCTATTATACCTTCAGCAATTTCTGCTTTCCTGATCAAACCCTGACTAATACATAGAGTTTCAATAATTTGTCTAAGGTCCCACAGTTAATCAGGTTTTGAACCCAGATCTGTCCTGCTTTCAACAATGTGTTTATTGGTGAGTTCTAGATCTTTTTTTAGATTCTTCTTGGATGCTTTACATCCTCAGCTGTGAAAAGTATGCTTGGACTTTTATAGGGGGTGATATACGTGTGTGTGTGTGTGTGTGTATAATTTAACAATACTTCTATCTCTTTGAGCTCTCTTAGGCCTAACTGAGAACTTTGGGGTAAATTAAAATGCAGACAATGAAATAAGAAAGCAAACTATTTGAAGATTTGAGGTACCCCCTTTGTTATTTTTTAAGCCATGGGTTAAAGACAGAGGATAGAAGAGACTAGTAAGATGGAAAAACAAGAAATTTACTGTAATATGAAGTGATATGATCTATTGATAAGGTATACCCAACCTTTACTATGTTTGTGTGTGTGAGTGAGCGTTTTTGAAATATCCAATTCTAGTAGTCTCAGTGTTTGTAATATAATGTGACTATTAGCCAAGTGGGACTGATTTAGTTTCAAGTCTTTTGACACAAGAAGAATAAATTAAAAATCACACTCTTTTTACTAGTAGCAAATATTTGCCATCATTTAATAAAAGCTAACAAATTTAGGAGGATGCTTATTTGTACATTATATTGTTGATTTCAGAAGCAGTTTATTTTCTTGCAAATAACTAATTTGTAACGATGGTTTACTTTTTATTCATCAGTATGTTTTAAGAATTCTCTGAAAGGACAGAAGTGAAAGTTGGGTTAACAATAAAGTTATTGACTTAATTGGAAAATGCCTAAGGTATTGCTTTGAAAATTCATGACTGGGCAAAATAAGAAGTGTAAAGGAAGAAATCTTGGGAAGTAACTGTGTTGCTATGGGAACAGGATTTATAGATGACCTTAAATAGTGTATTAATTGAATGTTTCTTTTGTGCAGTTTTACTCTTCATTTGAAAATGGTCAAATGTTGTATGTTTGACAAAAAAACAGTTTCATGATGGAGTAGATAACAAATCACACAGTGGATTTAATATATACCCCCAAATAATCAAACCAGTGTAATTTGTGTTTTATATTTTTAAAATTGTTCAGACAATTTTCAGACTTTAATTTCTTATAGTAATGGGCCAGGTTTTCAGCCTAGTCTCTTCCCTTCCACTGGTATATATGTATATACCACACACTCATAAAGAAAATTGCTGGAGAAAATATTTTTCAAAATTAAAATCACCAAAAGCATGAAACAGCAAAGAATTATATGGTTAAAATTGAAAGAACAGGGAAAATTCAGAAATGTAAATTGACCCAAAGCTGCTCTTGCCCTGAAGACAATTTGCCAACTTGAATTTTGGTGTATGACAGCATCAAAGGGTAAAGGAAACAATAAAAAGTGACTTAATTGATTTTAGACAACCAACCAGAAAGTCAATAATTAAGATGACATTAATTAAAACGAAAACTCTAAGAGTAGGTATAGCAGTATATTAGACAAATCTAAGAAAGATAGGCAAGGAGAGAATATTGGACATGTAACACATAAGAGAAAAAGATGGAGGAGTTTAAGAGGCATGGAAAGCAGAATAGGAAGTTCTAAAATGTTTATTAGGGGTTTCAAAAGGTGATAAAAGAGAGATGAAGGCATTGGAGCTTTCTTTTTACAGTCAGATTTATGGTATGTTTGCTTACAATTTTCCTGCCATTGTGAAGAGGCATGGAGCATATAATCTGTGCATATGTATGTGTTTTAAAAACACTGCAATCTGATTTCTTTTTAAAACTTACAGTGTAACACATCACTACTATATTATAATATTACAAATTTAAATGAGGGCTTAAAATATTTTAAAAATATTGACCACAGGAACAAATGAACATTATTTAATACATTGCCACTACTGAATTTAATGTTTTATACAGTGAATTATTGTCTTACCAAGATGTACAAACTCAAACTATTTCATAGTATGCCTTTTTTGAATTAAAATATTCTTCATATTAAAAAGAGAAAACAAGCATAATAAAGGCCATATATGACAAACCCACAGTGAACATCATTCTCAATGACGAAAAGCTGAAAGAATTCCCGCTGAGATCAGGAACAGGACAAGGATGTCCACTCTCGCCACTACTCTTCAACATAGTTTTGGAAGTCCTAGCCACGGCAATCAGAGAAGTAAAAGAAATAAAAGGAATCCAAATTGGAAAGGAAGAAATAAAACTATCACTATTTGCAGATGACATGATACTATACCTAGAGAACCCTAAAGACTCTACCAGAAAACTATTAGAGCTCACCCATGAATTTGGCAAAGTCACAGGTTACAAAATTAATACACAGAAATTGATGGCGTTTCTATACACTAACAATGAAAGAGCAGAAAAAGAAATTAGGGAAGCAATACCATTTACCATCATATCCAAAAGAATAAAATACCTAGGAGTAAACCTACCTAAAGAGACAAAAGACCTATACTCTGAAAACTATTAGATACTGGTGAAAGAAATCAAAGGTGACACAAATAGATGGAAGGATATACCATGCTCATGGTTTGGAAGAGTTAATATTATTAAAATGACTATACTACCTAAGGCAATCTGCAGATTCAATGCAATCCCTATCAAATTACCAAGGACATTTTTCACAGAACTCGAGCAAAATATTTTAAAGTTTGTTTGGAAGCACAAAAGACCCATAATAGCCAAAGACATCCTGAAAAAGAAAAATGGAGCTGGAGGAATCAGGCTCCTGGACTTCCGACTATACTACAAAGCAACAGTCATCAAAACTGTATGGTACTGGCACAAAGACAGAAATATAGATCAGTGGAACAGGATATAAAGCCCAGAATTCAACCCACGCCCCTACAACCAACTAATATATGACAAAGGAGGCAAGAATATACAGTGGATAAAGGACAGCTTGTTCAATAAGTGGTGCTGGTAAAACTGGACAGCCACATGGAAAAGAATGAAATTAGAACACTCCCTAACACCATACACAAAAATAAACTCCAAGTGGATTCAAGACCTAGACATAAGACCAGACACTATAAAACTCTTAGAGGAAAACATGGGCCAAACACTCTCTGACATAAATGCCAACAACATCTTCTCAGATCCACCTCTTAGAGTATTGACGATAAAAACAAAAATAAACAAATGGGGCCTAATCAAACTTAAAAGTTTCCACATAGCAAAGAAAACCCTAAACAAAATGAAAAGACAACCCACAGAATGGGAGAAAATCTTTGCAAGTGATTCAACTGATAAGGGATTAATCTCCAAAATTTATAAATACTTTCTGCAGCTCCACACCAAAAAAACAAACAACCCCATCAAAAAATGGGCAGAAAATCTAAACAGACAGTTCTCCAAAGAAGACATGCAGATGGCCAAAAAATACATGAAAAGATGTTCAACATCATTCATTATTAGAGAAATGCAAATCAAAACCACTATGAGGTACCACCTTATATCAGCCAGAATGGCCATCATCAAAAAGTCTACAAACAAGTGCTGGAGAGGGTGTGGAGAAAAAGGAACCCTAGTATACTGTTGGTAGGATTGTAAATTGGTGCAACCCCTGTGGAAAACAGTATGGAGATGCCTCAGAAAACTCAAACTAGAACTACCATTTGATCCAGCAATCCCATTCCTGGGCATCTATCCAGAGAAAACCGCGACTGGCAAAGACACATGTACTCTAATGTTCATTGCAGCACTCTTTGCAATGGCCAAGACATGAAGACAACCTAAATGTCCATCGACAGAGGAGTGGATCAAGAAGATGTGGTACATATACACAATGTAATATTACTCAGCCATTAAAATGAACAAAACACCAGCATTTTTAGCAACATGGATGGACCTAGAAATTATCATACTAAGTGAAGTCAGCCATACAGTGAGACACCAACATCAAATGCTTTCACTGATAGGTGGAATTTGAAAAAAGGACAGACTGAACTTCTTAGCAGAACAGATGCTGACTCACAGACATTGAAAAACTTATGGTCTCTGAAGGAGACAGTTTGGGGGGTTGGGGGGTGTGCTTGGGTTATGGGATGGAAATCCTGTGAAATTGGATTGTTATGATCATTACATAACTACATATGTGATAAATTCATTTGAGTAATAAAAAATAAAAATAAAAAGAGAAAACATATGTGGCCTTTCAAGTTTATTGATCCATTGAATTCACAAGCATCACATTTTTTCCCTTGTTTTATGAAAGCAGTAATATTTAAAAAAAAAATCAACTAAGATTAGGGAGTTCCCATCGTGGCACAGCAGAAATGAATCCAACTAGTATCAGTGAGGAAGTAGTTTCTATCCCTGGCCCAGCTCAGTGGGTGGGGGTCCAGGATTGCCGTGAGCTGTGGTGTAGGCCACAGACTCAGCTCAGATTCCATGTAGCTGTGGCGTAGGCTGGCAGCTGCAGCTTCGATTTGATGGAACTTCCATATGCCATGGGTGCAGCCCTAAAAAAAAAAAAAGAAAGAAAGAAATCAACTAAAATTACTGAAATAATTGACTGTTAATGTCTGTGGCAATTAAACTACTATCATTACTTAGAGGACTGGAAAAGTCATGCAGAATTATGTATGTTGGAGTTATAGCAGAATTATAAAGCAGCTAGTGTTTTAAAAAATGGCTATTCATGGGAAATCTCTTATCTAGGATATCGAATGTATGAAATATGTCATTCTCTGTTGTAAAGCCCATAAATTCTGAATCACAGAGGTAAAGGAACTGAGATGACATTCAGTTCAATCTTTGGAAAATGACTCTCTAAAATGCCTAGACGATTTTCATTCATACCTTTTCACAAAAGCTTTCCAGTGATGTAGGTAGCTTAGTGTGATCAAATAATTCGAGCACTTGTCCTCTGCAACTCCATTATCTTCAGTATCTGCTTTTTTTCTGTTAACTGCTTTTTAATCTTTATTGAGTTATAATTGACATGGAATAAACTTCATAGGTTAAAATGTGCCATTGAAAAATTTTGATAGATGGACCTACCCATTAAGTCATCATAGTATTCAAGATATCAATTATTTCTATGACCCCCAAAAGTTTCTTCATGGTCATTTGTAATCCATTCTTTCATTTATTCTTTGTCCTTGAAAATATTTATTTGTAATGATACTTGGAGGCTTAGTATGAAGACTCATTCCTCCAGAGAGGTCATTTTCACTTCTGGCAGGTTGTTGGGGACAGTTCTACTCAGGGATCACTTATTGAGGAATTTATTTTTTTAACGAAAAAGTTTTATAATTTATAGTTGTGAATCTGCTGATAAAACTAGTGTATTATTTTTTATTTTCTAGTGTTTTTGTTCTTATTTTTGGTTTTGATGTGTTTAGTTGTTTACCCCTTCTTTGCAGGACAACTTTCCTTGAAATTCCTTTTGGGGATGGATGTGGGGAACAGGAGACATAGTTAATTATGGCTCATCTTTACCTGAGAGATTACTTTTCTGAGGTTCCATTTTAATATTAAGAGAGTCTCCTGTTGGTCTTTGTACTATGGAAAAACTCCAGGTTTGACTTCTTTCTTTTTTTACTGTATAACATTGTCCAATCTGGAGTTTAACTTTGCCAAATTTGATAAGTGCCATAGGAACAAGAGCAGCTTGAGTGCTCTACTTAGGATTTCATGCTTTTCTTTAGCATCTGAACTGTTAATATCTTACTATCTTCTCAATTCTTGTGTACTCTTGAAGTTTTTTAGAAGTACCCTTTATCCAGTGTTTTTTGTTTTTCTTCAGCAAGAGGATCAGTTTGATAATGTAACCCACCATTTTCTCTGAAGTAGATTTCTTACTTTGAATTTTTATTATAGTTCTAACAAAGAAATTTCCCCCTCTCCACTTGATTGGTTTTATTTAGACTCATTTATTCTATTCAATTTAATCTTGGAATCTTACTCAATTAAAAAAAAAAAACCAAGTCTATTTTTGACAAGTGAGGCTCTGCTCAGTTTTTCAGAAAGTTTTTCTCTTTATTTTTTCTACTTATTTTGACAGATTTATCTAGAATCTTGCTACTGAAAATTCAGTCATAAAGCACAAATTGATTAAGACAGTAATGCATACATTTCATTTTAGTGAGGTTATCATTCAATCAAGTTTTTCTTCAATTTCTAGCAAATCAATCTGTAATCAGTGGTTTACATCAGTAGGTATCAGCTTACTGTATAGTTTGTGATGAGTAAGGAAAAGATCTAATTTTTTTTTCATCCAAAGGGAAGAAGTTGGAATATATGTTATCTTCTAACCATCAGAGTTGCTCTTTTACTTAGCAAACCAATAACATTTGGATCAAGGAATAAAATCTGTTTCCATACATATTAATATCATTTCATAGAAGTTTTCATTTTGAATGAGGTTTTGGCTTGTTATTGATGAAGCCATTCCAGAGAACTATTTCTGAATTATGAAGGACAGCATTTTAGGGGTCCAGACTTTGGTTTTAGCTCCATCCATAGTTTGCATTCCTTGAACTTCAGTGCTCTCATCCAGAAAAGAAAGGCAGAAATGTAATTTGGCCAGTTCAACGTCAGCATCGACTTTTAAGTATCATTTAAATGCATCCTAGATTTCATGAATTGGAATCCCTAAGGATGAGTCCTAGGTGACCTTTTAGGTCCAAAGGCTATCTCGCTTGTTCTTAATTTAATTCTTGCAACAAACCCAGAAGGTGGGTATCACTGTCTTCATTTTGCTAATGAGGAAATTCTCATAAGTTAAGTGGGAGGGGTTATACAGCTAGAAAGAGGAAGAGTAGGAACTCAGAGCCTTATTTATTGACTCTAGATTCAGCCTTATTACCACTACACCCGATTTATATGCTATAAAGTTGTTGATATTTCAGGAAAGACTAGAATAAGCGATGAAATGGTCACTGTAAAATAATTATTTCTATCTAATATTATAAAATATTTGGAACCTTAGGTTAGAATAATATGCTTCTCTAAAACAAATGTCATCATACATTTATTAATTTTACTTAGGAGTTACAAAACAAAATCATAATACTATTAAATCTATCTTTTAAAAACACACATATGTTCTTGATATTATATGGCTCAAATTCTATACCTTTTGACTACTGAATGTAATTCAAACTTCTCATCTTAACAGTAGAAGTCAATTTTGATTTGACCCTGCCTCTCAGCTTCACTTCCACTCATATAAATTGTTATAGGCATACCAAGTATCTCTCATTTTCTTAAAACTCCAGTGCCCTCTTATGCCTTTGTTCATTCTGCTTGGAATGCCCTCCCCTAAACATTCCTCCTCACATCCTCCTCCACTGCCCCCTCTTCCCGTCTCTTCCAATGAATTGCTATTCTTAATTTAAAACTGCTCAAATGTCATCTTAGCTGTGAGACCCTCCCTGACCACATGGACACAATTTTCCAAACCGCAATTCTCTGGTGGTACCATGTTTATATTCAATTAACCTTTAGCTCACTGCATTAGAAATTATTTCTTTATGTGTTGTGTTTCCCAGTGGACACTGAGTTCTTTGAGAGTGGAAGTGGCATGTTCTTTTCTGTATACTAAGTGCATGGCACTGCATAAGTACTTTGATAAACTAATTCACTTAAAATATTAAACTTATATACATGGGAGAGTTCTTTTGCATGATTTCAACCTTAAAAGCTTGTATCTCTTCCATCTGTGCCCTCCTCCCTTCCACTCCTCCATGCCATGCCTGGAGCTGCAGAGAGGGCACAGAGGACCCTCTCGACTCTCAGCATAGTTGGAAAAAAGGCTCAAAGATTTACTCTGGAGGGACATTGTTGAGTCTGCTATCATGGAAAGTGAGATAAGTCAGATTCATGAAAGAGTTTGCATCAGTTTAGGGGATGAGGGCATTCTACTCTATTATCTGTGTATCTTGGTGCCTGGATTCCTTCCACAGAGGTACTCTGGTTGTGAGGGAATAAGATGTAGGGAGGCAAAAAATGTCAGCATAGAAACTTGAAAAGAGTATGAGAAAGGTTTGGTCAGTGACGGTCCAGCCCCGCCAGTGGGGCAGAGTATGGGTTTCCTTGCTCAGACTGGTTCCATAAGCAGGAATATATCAGAACAAAGATCCAAGA
This sequence comes from Sus scrofa, assembly GCF_054392235.1. Classification (NCBI taxonomy): domain Eukaryota; kingdom Metazoa; phylum Chordata; class Mammalia; order Artiodactyla; family Suidae; genus Sus; species Sus scrofa. Next base: position 124,386,105 of record NC_139396.1, on the reverse strand, counting down.
GCATCCTTCTATTTTAAGATTATCTCCCCATAGGCATTCCCTTTGTGATGCAGCAGTTAATGAATACAACTAGTACCCATGAGGATGCAGGTTTGATCCCAGACCTCACTCAGTGGTTTAAGGACCTGGCATTGCTGTGAGCTGTGGCACTGGTCACAGACGAGGCTTGGATCCCACGTTGCTGTGGCTGTGGCACGTAGGCCAGCAGCTGCAGCTCTGATTCAACCCATAGCCTGGGAACTTCCATAGGCTGGGGGTGTGGCCCTAAAAAGCAAAAATAAATAAATAAATAAAAATAAAAAAATAAGAGATTCTCTCCACAGATCATCTCATTCTCTTTGCCTTGATCTGGTATCCAAGGTTCTTTAAACCTTATTCATTTTTTCTAAATTGGCTTCCCTCTGGGGACATCTACTGACCACCATTGGCAAGAGGATTAAATGAGATCCTGGGCAAGACGTCTTTAAGCTTAATATTTGACACATAGCATACTTGGACCAAATGGTAGCTGGATCTGAATCACTGTAAATTAGCAAATTGATCTTCTGGTTTACAAATCAGCTGTGGGTGAGATCCTGAGTGGTATGAGCCATTCTCCTGCGGCTTTAATGAGTCAGCCTACAATGCCCTGGAGTATCAGAAGATGTAAAATCTTGACCTGCAGGGAAAAACCCCTGCAACTCAGTCTAGCACAGCTGGGCTTCCCAGGGCCAAGCAGGATAAAAGCCAAACTTATCTCTGGGTACTGCCTTTTAGCCTATGGCAAGACCTCTTCATGAGATTTCTGGAGTTCGGGGAAAGCCAGTTATTTTCTTGCCCTCTGCTTTTGTCTGGCCATAATCCCTTTCTCATCCTCAAAGTGAGACTGGAAGCATGTGATTTGGATTGGGGAACCTGGAGGCAATGGAAATGAGAGGGCATAGAATAAAATGGTAAAATTATAGAAGCTCAAAGGAGTTAGGAGGGACAATGGCCAAAGCTAATCCTAAAAACTCTCCCACTGTCGATGATATATGCGAGATTGGTACCAGTAGATGCAAACTGTTCATGCTTGGAACTTGGATTATTTCAGGTGTTTAAGTCCTTGGAATGTTTCTGTGTTGCTGTATTACCCCCCCCTTTATTTATTTATTTATTTATTTTTGCTTTCTAGGGCTGCACCTATAGCATATGGAAGTTCCCCAGCTAGGGGTTGAATCAGAGCTGTAGCTGCTGGCCTATGCCACAGCAACAAATGATCCACATTGCATCTGTACCTACACTACAGCTCACAGAATCACTTGAACCTTAACCCACTGAGTGAGGCCAGGGATCAAACCTATATCTTCATGGATACTTGTCAGATTCATTTCCACTGAGCCACAACAGGAACTTCTGCTGTATTTCTGTTATTCAATAATTGCGGAAGATTTTGAATTTTCATCAAACACTCTTACCTCAAATTTACATTAGGAAGTTGAAAAGATAGGCAACGCTTCATCAGTTGTATTTGTTCCAAATACCTCCAAGCTGTCCAGCCTTTTGACATCACTTTGCTTGACAGTCACATGGAGTAATTCAAGCTTCCAACTTAAAAAACCAGGAGAAGTCCAAGACTCTCAATATTTCCACAGGTTCTCAAAAAGAAGGGCTAACTCTGGCCTAAAGTTGCCTACAGCTTCCTGATTTGTGTAATTGAGAACTTCCCACCATCACTTCATCAATTGATGCTGTCTGTTCCAATTCTATCTTGTCCCTTTTCTCCTAAATTGAAATGAAAGCTCCTCTCCTCTGTTATCCAAAGCAGTGCTGTACTAATTCAAAACTAATATGGTGACAGACTTGCCCTAAAGATCAAGGGCATTTCTGCCCAGATCCAGAAACAACTAAAATCAAATATCAGTCATCACTTCAAAAAGTTTGCCTTCCCACTGTTATTAATCAGCTTTCTCTCTCTCAGTACCTATCTCTTGTTTCTTGCAGGAAATTCTTGCTCTACCTTCTTGTTCTTTCTTGAATTCTAGGGTTCCAATTCCTTATTTTTCAGCCAACTAGCCACTACCTAGATATGTATAACTAGAGAGAGATAGACAAGGGTAGAGAAAGAGAAAGATCAAGGTTCACCCTTCCTACCTGTCTATCTACCTATCTATCATCTATCTATCTTCCTATCTATCTCCGAAGATATCAATTGCAACTTTCCCCTATAGCTAGGAGTTGAGGAAGGGATTCCAAAGGCTGAGAACAGTAGCTGCCAGATCATTTGTCTAAGGCATGCTAAGATTGTGGGTAACCGCAGGAGGGTATAGAAGAGATAAGTAGAGAGGTGTTTAACTCTGCCCTCATGTCTCCTGAGGGATGCTTTGGGAAACCACCTGAAGAACTTGACCTGTGCCTGCTGATATTTAGAAACATTTATATCTAAATGTATAGCTAAAGTCTATAAGGGGAAGAGCTTAAGGGTACTGTTAATAGCCAGAGAGCAATTCATAGGGGGGCTGCCTTCATAATGGTCTGCTTGTCTAGATGTGGAAAAATGTAAATTGATGTAGGAGTTGAACATGGGCTGTCTTGAAAGATCCAGCCCTACATCATTCCCTTGTGGGTATGGGGTGCCCATGATGGGGTATATGTGTGGAGTAAACTGCTAGATGCTAGGACTGAGGGGAGAGACATGAGCAACCAGGAGGTGGCAGAGAAGCTATCTCCTGTGACGAGGGAACAGGAGGTGAGAAATGCATAGTAATGGAAGTTTCTGAAGATTCCATGTTGAGTTCCAGTGAGACTCCGTGAATGAGAGATTGAGAGGAAAGGGAGAAAGGGGGCTGCTCTCTCAGTGGCCTCCAAAGTCAGGGGCAACTGTACTAGTCAAGTAAATCTTTTCATCTTCATCTCTCTTTCCTGGAGCCCTGGGAAAACCAGAGACCACCTAGTGAGGAGAACAAGGGCAACGTGCAGAAGGTGGTCCAGTGCCCCTTCCCCACTGCAACTCTCCAAGCCTCAATCAGCCCAAGATGCGAGGTGGTAGGGAAGATGAATTGATTTACTCAAGAAAACTGGCTTTGATATTAGGCTGGACTAAGCTAGGCATTTTATGTTAAGAGGGACTATTTACTTACATGAAAGAGTGACAGGAAAAGCTATTTTATATTTTTGAGATTTCTTCCAGAGGCAAGAAAATGATTGACAAAACTTGTTGGAAGGCAGTGGCATAGAGCAACAGAAAAAGCTAAGTTATAATTTCACCCCTGCTGCATACAAATCATTCACTAAAGCAGTTTCCCTGTCTTTGTCTTCCTGAGTTTGCCTCTCTATCTCTGGCTTGTTCTCTCTGCATCTCTCTCTTCTGTATGTCACTCTCCTTTCTTCTCTGTCTCTGACTTTCTCTCTCTCACACATACACTTACATTTCTGTTATGTGTTGTCTCCAAGTAAATTTATCTTTCTCTTTTTTGCAACTTCTCCATTCTAGATAAGCATAGGGCCTTCCCTTTCCTAAACAAAATCTCTGTACTTGTTTGTTTGCTTATTTTTAAATAAAAGGACCTCTTCCCCTCACCATACAAATTGCAACTGAATTCTGTTGCTCCCTTCCTGCGTCAGCTGCCCCAGTGGTTTTTCTCTACCAACCATGAACCTTTTTGTTCCTCCTGGCTACACACTACATCTATTAAACACCATGTATGTGAACATGGGCACTGCATCCCCTGGAATTATTTCTTGATAACCTTTGATATAAACCTATATAAAACTATGACATATATTCTGATGGTGGTGCAGGCCTCAGAGTGTCTGCTAAACTGGAATTCCATATATGAGGATGAATTCGATTCTTACTGTGGCCAAATACTCAAGATATCGTCACAAAATTATATCCACCCCCCGCCTTACAACACACACCAAACCTCAAGAGTTGTCAGGAACCCTCTAAGATAGTCGGCAGAAACATACACATTGCTGCTCTTTGCCTGTATCCTTGCAACTTGTGCTATGTCATGGTCACTACAGTGCGACTTTCAAGAACCTATGGGACATCATTCCTTGCAGTCTTCTTAGCAGGCTCTCACCTGTCTCCAAGCCAGAGAACTTTTCTAAAACTTCTGGGAACAGGGTCACCATCTTTTTAAATTTATATCATTATCTCCTTTGTCAGTGTCCTTCCTGGCCTATTGCTTCCAAGTAGTCCTCAGCGTAACATAGCACCAAACCTCATTCTTCTTCTTAGCATAGTCTTTATTTCAGCCTTTTATGTATTCATGTCAGTATGGAATTGGCTGCAGAGTGCATGTGGCTTTTTTTTTAGGGCCGCATCCTTGGCATATGGAGGTTCCCAGGCTATGGGTCGAATTGGAGCTATAGCCATTGTCCTACACCACAGCAATAGCAACGCCAGATTGGAGCTGTGTCTGTGACCTACACCACAGCTCAGCAATGACGGATCCTTTAACCCACTGAGCAAGGCCAGGGATTGAACCTGTGTCCTCATGGATGCTAGTCAGATTCGTTTACACTTAGCCGCAACAGGAACTCACACATGGCTATTTCAATAGAAGGGGTCTTGTTTGAGCAAAGGAGGCTCTTGGAGAACAGCAAAGGTATTTAGTTTAAAGCGGTGGCTGCAAATAAGCAGACATGAATTAGAGACATCTTTTGTTTCATCCACACAGTAATTACATATGGTTTTTAAAATGTTGAAAGCCTTAGAATTCTATTTATTCACTCTCCAATTCACCTCCCTTTTCACCATTCCTTTGTTGGGTTCATTCACTTGTGTTATTTACTTGTCTTCTGCAGATATTTGTATTTGTACCTTCTGAAAGAAAGCCTTTATTGACAAATATGTGCTAGACAGAATAATGGTCCCCCAAAGGTGCCTGCATCCTAGTCCTCAGGACCTGTGAGCATGTCACCTTACCTGGAAAAGGGGCTTTGCAAAAGTGATCAAAGATCTTGAGGTATGGAGATTATCTTGCATTATCTAGGTGGCCCTAGTGTAATCACAGGGAGACAAGAGGGTCTAAGTTAGGAAAAGGAGATGTGTTAACAGAAGCAGAGGTTGGAGTAACAGTGCACTTTGAAGAAGGAGCCCCAAGTGAAGGAATGCAGGTGTTTGTTAGCAGATGGAAAAACAAGAGAACAGATTCTCCCCTGAGAGTCTCTAGAAAGAATGCAGCCTTCCCCACATTTTGATTTTAGGCTCATAAACTCATTTCAGACCTCTGACCTCCAGAACTGTAAGATAATAAATTTGTATTGTTTCAGACCACTAGGTTTGTTATAGTTTGTTTCAACAGCAATAGGAAATATATACACTATCTAGTAAGAGTTTCCAAACAGCCTAAACTTCATTTATACCAGCATTTTCTCCACTTGGTCTTAGTGCCCGCATTGATATCATTTTAGTGGCAAAAGAAACTGATCCATTGGGGTAAAACTCAATGGTTAGGACTCTGCTTAGTTTCTAAAAAGACAGCATGTGACAATAATTGCTTCCTTCCATCTATTGGATAAATAATGAGTTGTAAACTAAAGTTCAATTAAGTAATGGCTCCATAGGCTCTAGTCTCTTACCTTTAGCACTCTTTCATCTAGTTAGTAACCTGAAAGGGATCAAGACAAATGTTTTACTTAAAAAAAAAAAAAAGAAAAACTAAGGCATTTAATAACCACCCCTTAATTGTTTTCCCACCTACCCTCTTGATCATACATGCTGACCGATGATGACTTCATCTTTTATTTTCCCTGATTTCACCTCTTTTGTCCTACTTGTTATTTCTTTCTCACCCTTCATTGTCATCACCTCAAGGACACTCTGTTGCTTTTCATGCTTGAAACTCACTCCCGCTTTGAAGACAAACCTTCATTTCAGCAACTAGCATGTGGGCTCAGGAGAAAGAGTCCCTAGTGTTCACTTTTAAAAGCCATTTTCCATGTTAGCAAATTTAACAATCAGACCTGGTAAAGAAGATAGCAGGCAGGTTTTATATTTTACCTCCCCAATGGTGCCAAGGAAGGTGTCTTTGCATTGACTATTTCTTAGTTTCTTTCACTGCCAACTATGAAACGTAATTTGATTTGGCATATGGCTGTAAAGCCTAGAGACAGGCACAGTTTGGGTTTTCATCAACGTTTGCAGATCAACAACAGTGGGCCTGGATTTCAAGGGAGGCAGTGATAACAGATGCCATCCCTGGGGGACCGCCAAGCCAACCAGGTGTAACGGCTAAAAAAGAGACATAGAATAAGAGTGTAGGATGAAGCACCTGTTGGTATGACGCCTTTTGTCATTGGCTGCTAAAGAGTTTTATTTGAAATAGTCAACAGAGGAAGATCAAAACTGGGTCATTTCCCACGGCCAGGTATTTAAAGGATTTAGGAAGCAGATTGCATGCATTTGGATGGAAATGTATCATTTTGTTTCATTATGAGGAAAATATCTTGAATTATCTAGGGTTCTTACATAGGACAGCCTTGGGCAGTCACCACCTTTCTTTGGTTTATGTCATATAGACCTGGTCTAACCAATCAGTGGAATGCCAAATAGGATAGGAATAGGAATCCCAAACCAGCCACCTCACACCAATTCAGTTCTAGATGGATGCATTCAGCTAGTCTAGTATTTTTAAAAAGTATGACTGCCTTTAGGTAAAGCATGTGCAGTATATACTATGTCCTCTTATACAAAGCTGTTTTGCATAGCCTGCATATTTTTACATATTTGCCTTTGATACACAGAATAACCATCTCCCAAAGATGTCCATGTTCAAATCCCCATAATCTGTGAATGTATCACCTTACTTGGCAAAAAGACCTTTACAGGCATGCTTTTTTTTTCTTTTTCTTTTTAAGGCTGCAACCATGGCATATGGAAGTTCGCAGGCCAGAGGTTGAATCGAAGCTACAGATGCCAGCCTACACCACAGCAATGGCATTGATAGATCCAAGCTGCATCTGTGACCTACACCACAGCTTACAGCAACACCGGATCCACAATCCACTCAGCAAGGCCAGGGATCAAAGTCACATCCTCATGGTTCCTTAACTGCTGAGCCACAACGGGAACTCCTTTAGGTACGATTAAGTTAAGGATATTGAGCGAGATTGTCCTGAATTATCTGAGTGAACCTAATATAATCAAAGGGACTTCATAAGTGAAAGAGGTTAAAGAGGGAGGTTGCAGCGCCAGATATTTTCTGTATATTAACACACTTGCTCCTCACAACAACTCTGAGACATGTACCAGTGTGAACCCCATTTTTCAGGGGAGAACTGAAGCTTGGAAGGGGCAAATAAATTGCCCTGAGGTGATAATGACAGTGCATGAATTCAGGCACTTGGGCTCTAAGACTCATGTCTAAGGATTCTGCCTCCTTGTGAATAGGTATTATAAGACCTGGGCAGGTCCTGGTCATCTTCCACTAAATTGATGAATCATTTAACCTTTCTGGACCTCAGATTCCTCATCTATAAATCAAGGGAGTTGGAATGAATCAGAGTATTTTAACCTTGTAAACAGTATTCTTTTATTCCTACCAATTGAAGTCTTGTGTGGGATTCCTTTATTAAACAGACAAATGAAACAGAGAAGAGGACTGTTTTTTGAGTTTAACCCCAGCAGGGAAGCTGGAATCTTGCCCTCTCCAGTTTGGTCCCTGAGATGTCACACTGGAACCCATGGACACTGGGGTCACAGTTTGAGAAGCACTCAGGTACATGGGGTCTATGGTCTCTTCTAACCCTAATAGTAACTGGTTCTACATGTGACATCCTAGAAAAGTTTAAAAAGTTGAATAAACAAGTGAATAGTGTAGTAATTTATGTAATATGGACCCTTTGGCCTGAAGAAATAAAAGCTACTGGCTACGTCTCTTTGATTTAATTTCATTTCATATTTGCATTTTTGGTCTTGTGCATACGAGTATGGAAGCCTCCCTATGTTGGGCACATTCCCTATTCCCAGTCTTTGGCACTCTCCTCTCTTCTGAGGCTGAACTAGGTCTGCATCAGGCAGATCTCCAATATAAAGACAGACAGAAGAGCATGCCAACTTTGTAAGCCAATGCATTGTAAGCCCTAAGCTGGTTCTTAGCATAGGAGGAGGAAGATTTGCTTCATCTCATTTTCCTCCCTCAGTTCTTAATTCTCTCTTAATGTTTAGAAAATTTAGTCAACTGGTTTGCCTGATAAATGGTCCAAAATAACTCATCAATAATAACACACAGCTGAGTCTTGGCCCCTGGCAGAGATACACACATGACTGACTGAAAGGGAATTTAAAGGTGATCAAAGAAAAACCCATCTTTGCATTCTCACATCTGTTCCTCTCATTTTAACCCTGTCCCTTTCTGCTTTTAAGGAACTTAACCAAGAGACAAGATTCAGATATCAATCTTCCAAAGCAGTTCAGGCTGTAGGAATAACAGGTGGTGGTATTGGAAGCTGTTGAAGTAAAAGATAATTCTCTTTCCCCCAAGTCAAGCTCACTCATATTTTTATATATGTATTCATGCATTTAGATCATTTTCTTTAGAATACCTCATCTGACTCTGTGCCAAACACTATCCTAAGTGATGAAGGTGGAACATTGCATAAACAAAGAAAATTAACCTCAAAGAATGAATAACCCAATAGGAGATAGACAAATAATGAAATATATATCATTATGAAGGGACAATTATATAATTAAAAGATGTTCCATGTGTAAAGGGAAAGAAGATTTTAAGATATCAGGAGTCAAGTAAAGTTTAGAGCAGATAATGAGTTTAAGATTTAAATTATAAATGAGAAATTTATTAATGGACAAGAAGGGGTCAGAATTCTATGCAAAGAACAACCCATGTGTGCACAGCCCTGGAGATAAGAGTAAGTGAAGGCATTTTCTGAGAATTGGAAAATGAAATGTTTAGGGCCATTTAAGAAAGAGGTTAAGACTGGTAGGAGAGGAGGCAAAGAAACCAGAACAAAAAGGGTCTTGTAAGCCATGCAAAGGCATTTAGGTAATATTCTGTAGCTATGGGGAGCCAAACAGATTTTGAAAATGGTAGTGAAGGGATCAGATTTATGAATTATGAAGATAAATCCCATGACAGTATGATTGTCTGACGGGAAGGATAGACATCCAGAAGAAAGCGACTCTTAGTCAAGCTATTATAAATGGTTCAGACAAGACACGATGAGGGCCCAAACAGCGGCACCGGCGTTGGTAATAGGCAGGGAGGATTCTAGACATATTTAGGTAAAAGAATTCGAAGGACTTGCTGATGGACTGAATATGAAGGGTAAGGAAGAAAAGAAAAATTCCAGGATAATTTCTTGCTTCTGGTTTGAGGTATTGTATGCTCATTCAAAGAGGCAGAGGGCATTAATTGAAAGAATGGTTTTGCTGAGGATAACAGGTTCTATTTTCACTGTCTTGATTTCGAGGCACCTGCAATATAACTAAGCAAAAGAAATTGGTTAACTTATTAGATTTTGGAGCTCATAAGTGAGGTTGTGCCAAAAACTGCAGGTTTTAAAGTCACAAGCTTAAACTAGTTTAAACCATGGGCATGGGTGAAGATTGTCCAGTTTCTGGGAGACCATGGATATGAGGCTAAAAATATGGACTATTTCTTCTATGTACATGGTTCCCAGGAAATGCATTTTTCCTTTGGGAATGATGGAATAGGTGGTAGTGGTAAAATGGGTTAAGGCCTTAAAATAATTTTGCCAAAGCAGATTATTTTTCTTAACAAATAAAAATTTGGTGGAACAGAGTATGTCAAGATGAGTCCATGATTCCTCAATGGAGTCCAAGGAGAGTTGTGCCTTGTACCTTATAGATCAAGATTTGTATTATTGCTTTCATTGAGAAGAGGATAACATTTAACAACTGTAAGTAATTCTGCACAACAGAGGTCTCCGAAGTGCTACTCTGAAAACTACCTTGAACCTGTTTAATTAATGCAAGGGAACAACATAATTGGGAATTGTCACTTCACAGAGTCAGTTCAATTCTTCATTTCCCCTGCATCAGAAAACTGTCATTATAAATCAGTTTGAGAGTTGAACTAATCACTCTTTCCATTACTGTATTTTGTATTTGCAACAAAAAGCTGTCAATGAAAGATGTGGTGTGGTTAAAAAAAAAAAAAATAAGGATTCTTTTGACTGCCATATAGGTAGGAATTTTTAAAAGTTAGCAAACCTTTTTGTTTTTTTTGCGTTCATAATGACTCACTCAAATTGCTGCAGGATTTCAGTGGCTATAATCATCAGGCTAGAGGGAGGGAAGGAAACCAGCAAAACCTAGTCCAGTCTCTAAAAATGAATCCCTATACCTGGAGTCTTCACTGGTGTCACTGACATTCTCCTAGTGATCCAGGTTCATAAATCTACCTTTTTAAGGATAACTTGATGACCGAGTATGGATATACTGGGGCGGGGGGAGGGGGTGGTAGAAATTTGGACTACATATAAAAGAATAAACAATAAAATAAAAATCACCATGCCTTATGGAATAATTATTGTTGAGAGACCAAATAGGGTAAAAATAGAGACCATCATTGGCTTGAAACATTAATTTTCTCCTTGCACGCACAGCTAAATACTGCACATCCTTGATATTTTAGCTTAAATACTTCTTTTCAACCTTGGCTCTTCCCACGAACATCAGTGTGTTTCAATAGAGTGTATACTCATCAGAGAAGATGGAAGGAAGGTGAGGGGCAACCCTCGGCGTGCTGTGTTGTGTTTGAAATATCTAACGAACAGTAGGCAGAGATTTGAAGTATGTGATTGGACACATGGGTTTGTGACTCAGTCATGGGACCAGGCCTGGAGATAAACTGGAGAGCTGGATAAAATCACCAAGTGCGAGAATGTACAGGGAGAAGAGGACTGCGGGGCTGGAGCAACATTTAAATGTTGAGTAGAGGCTGTGCCCACATAGAGAATAGAAAAAGGGTGTCTGGTGGTGTCCTGGAGTCCAAGCAGAGGGATGCATCCATTGTGCTGAGTCTGTAAAGACATCAAGAGAGACAGTAACAGAGGGAGTTCCTCATCTGATATACTCTTTTCCTCTTCCTCATGTGGCTAACTCTTAACTCATCCCTTTGCTTCAGATGAGTACCCCTCCTTTGAGCAAGTCTTTTATCCCTCCTTGGGGCAATTTCTCTCCATTCAAACTCTACTTTCTTGAAGATAGCTCTTGCAATTTTGCTATTACTAGGCTAAACATCTGTCTCTTTTATTGGATTGTAAGCTCCCCACAAGTAAGAGCGTGTCTTTTTGTTTACCATCCTGCTTCCAGGATTCAGTATTGCTTATACCACAGAGTAGCTACTAAGAAATGTTTACTGGAAAAAGAAAAAAGAAAGAAAGAAAAGAAAAAGAAGTGTTTGCTGAATGAATGAATGGATGAATAATGAACTAGACTTTTTACATTTTTCTTTTGTTCCCAAGGCAAGAGAGTATATAAAACTGTCCTCTCCTCCTGCGCAATTTTTTGAAATTTTAAAGCATTAATACCAGGCATTTCCTTTGCCTAGGATTATTTGCTTTTCCCATCTTCTCTGACTTCCTTTCTAGTCACCTCTTTCAGGCCGTCTACTTGGACTAGTTCTGGACCTGTCTTGAAGAAAGCCTTGATTTGGGGCTTAGAATGTAACATTTAGGCCATATTTGCCCTCTGAATATCTATAGTTCTTATGTTACTTTTCTCTATTTTTGCAGGCCTAAAGTGCTGGAATGGAAAGAAGCCTAGAATAAGAACTAAGCAGCACAAGCTTTGGCTTCAGCTCAGCCAATAACCAGCTGTACAATGGTGGTGAGTCAGAACTCTGGGCCTGCCTGTTTCCTTATCTGTGAAAACCTGTAAAGAGGGCTTCTTACTCTGTTAAAAGGTCAGTATCGTTTTTATTTTTCTCATTCATGTCTCAGCATCTGTTGAGTATTCTTTACTATGCTCTGCCTACAAAGAACATTTTAAAAATTCTTTAGTTAATATACTTGAGAAAAAAATCTTAAGATAATATATTCAAGAACAGTTTGCTAGGCTTTGTAAACTTAAAAAACTGGTAATCGTCTTCAGAGTTGGTGATTCCCAAACCCTCATACAGTGTACGTGTTTTCTTATAATCATTTTAATGTGCTGTGCAATTCAGTTTGTTAGTATTTTGCTGAGGATTTTTGTGTCTATGTTCATCAGGAGTTATGACCTGCTTATATTGTCTTTTTCTGGCTGTATCAAGGTAATTGTGACCTACTAAAATGAGTTTGGAAGTACTCTTTTTTCTTCAACTTTTTGGAAGAGTTTGAGAAGGATTGGCATTAACTCTTTAAATGTTTAGTAGAATTTGCCAGGGAGAGCATCTGGTCCTGGACTTTTTGTTGGGAGATGTTTGATTACTGATTCAAACTCCTTATTTGTTACTGGTCTATTAAGGTTTTCTGTTTCTTCATGATTCGGTATTAGTAGGTTTTATGTTTCTAGGAGTCTATCCATTTCTTCTAGGTCACCTAATTTGCTGGCATATTAATGTTCACAGTAGCTTTATATGATCCTTGGTGTTTTTGTTATATCTTTCATTTTTTTATTTGTCTTTTTTCCTTAAATCAATCTAAGAGTTTGTCAATTTTATCTTTTAAAAAAACTTAGTTTCATTGATTTTTTTTTTTTGTATTGATTTCTATTCTCTATGTCATTTATTTCTGCTCTAGTTTCTGTCTGTCCTTCTCCTAACTTTGGGCTTAGTTTGTACATATTTTCTTTCTTTCTTTCCTGTATTTTTTTGTTCTTTTTGTCTTTTTAGGACTACACTCGTGGCATGTGGAGGTTCCCAGGCTAGGGGTCCAATCACACCTGCTGCTGCTGGCTTACACCACAGCCATAGCAATGAGGATCTAAGCTTCATGTGTGACCTAGACCACAGCTCACGGCAATTCTGGATCCTTAACCCACTGACCAAGGCCAGGGATCGGACCTGCATCCTCATGGATGCTAGTCGGGTTCGCTAACCACTGAGCCGCCATGGGAACACCTGTACACATTTTCTTAATGTATTTAACATTCATCAGATGTTTCTTGAACACTCACTGCTCACTGCTTTATATTTTTATTCTGTTTGTCTTTAAGAAAAACTTCCAAAAGTTTATCATAAATTTTATTAAATGCATATTAAAAATTCAAATATATCTATAATGTATTTTATTAGATCTTCCATTCTTAAGTATTGTAACAGCAACAAATATCTCCAATGCAATTTATAGTTGATGTAGTTCATTTGTTTTTTTTAAAATTTATATGTTCATTTTCACTAGCATATTTTAACTTTTTCCCCAAAATATTTTATATCAACAAGGATAACTTTAAAATAATCATGCCACATTAATAAAAAATATTTCAAAGAAGTGTTAAGAAAACCAGAGTCGGAGTTCTTGTCGTGGTGCAGTGGTTAACGAATCCAACTAGGAACCATGAGGTTGTGGGTCTGGTCCCTGGCCTTGCTCAGTGGGTTAAAGGATCCGTCGTTGCCGTGAGCTGTGGTGTAGGCTGCAGACGCGGCTCGGATCCCACGTTGCTGTGGCTCTGGTGTAGGCCGGTGGCTACAGCTCTGATTCGACCCCTAGCCTGGGAAACTCCATATGCCGCAGGAGCGGCCCAAGAAATGGCAAAAAGACGAAAAAAAAGAAATAAAGAAAACCAGAGTCTCAAAAGAACTTCATATTAAAGAATCTGGGTATTTTTTAGTTGAGCTGTTGCCAAAACTCAGCCTCTGTTTGCTGGGTTTTTTTTGTTTTTTTTGTTTTTGTTTTTGTCTTTTTGCCATTTCTTGGTCCACACCCATGGCATATAGAGGTTCCCAGGCTAGAGGTCTAATCGGAGCTGTAGCCGCCAGCCTACACCAGAGCCACAGCCACGCCAGATCCGAGCCGCATCTGCGACCTACACCACAGCTCATGGCAATGCCAGATCCTTAACCCACCTAGCGAGGCCAGGAATAGAACCGCAACCTCATGGTTCCTAGTTAGATTTGTTTCCGCTGTGCCACAATGAGATCTCCTGCTGGTGTTGAACGCAAATGTGGAGACTGAGTTTTTGGGTGAAGGAGAAAAAGATAGCTTTATTGCTTTGCCAGGCAAAGGGGGCCATAGCAGGCTAATGCCTGAAAGATGGTGCCCCCCTTGGGAAAGATTGGAGATGGTTTTATGTTTTGGGAGTGTAAAATAGGTCCACTGATAAGGATCAGGGTAGATGTGAGCTTGCATTATTTTTCAAAGCTGGCATTTAGGTGTTCACAGGATTGGTTCTGATCCTTCTTTTGGAAGGAAGAAGGCTTCATCAATATCTGCCATTTGTTGGGGGGGTTTCCTTCATAGAAAAACTCAAATATATTGTTATGTATATTCCTTGAGGAGGAACCAGGACTCTGCCCTAAGGCTGCACTATTGTCTTTTGACTGTTCCTTCCTGGCCTCTGTATCCCCTCCCTTCTCTGATTAACAACAGTTTGAACCTATCTTTTGGAACTCGGGGAAGGTCATGGAGGCCTCCTGAGGCCTATTTCCTAAAAAGTAATGGGGGACATAGACTTTTGTGCCCAGGAGCCTCACAGGGCCCTGTTTGGTTTCACAACTTGACATGGGCGCTTGATAAAATATGAAAAGCCAAAAATAAATCTGCTAGACCATTAAAGTTCTTTCAAATAGTTCTTCCTTTCAGCATAATTTATTTCTAATAAAGAATCTGTACTCATATTCATTGGCATCACCAATATCAATGATCTGTATGCTGAGTGTAACAATTAACTGTGATACTGGGAATTATAACAAGAAATACATATTTGGTTTTTGTCTTATGTCAGGCAGAGAGTTCCTAAAATCCTTGGTATTTCTTAAGTGTTGAAAGTAATAAAGGTACCTTTTAGTATGTTAATGAGGTGACTTTTGGAAAGCCTTTAGATTACCTAAGGGTGGCTGGTTGCAGGGGGACCAAGGAAGTGATTAGAGCTTTGGAGTGTTCAGTAGCTCCCCTCCTCCCTGCCACACCTCCACCTTATCCCCAACCTCCTGTGAGAGGAGAGGGATGGGAGGTTGAATCAATCTCCAATGGCCAATGATTTAATTAATCATGACTATGTATGAGGCCTCCAGGAAACCCAAGAGGACAGGATTGGAGAGCTTCCAGGTTGGTGTGTTGTGGAAACCGCAAAAACCGTGGCAACAGAAGGAGACAAACAGCACTTGGAGATATGGAAAAGCAAGGTTTATTCAGCACCGGTGCGGGCTCAGAGGAGTCACCTCCAGAGTCTGAGCACCAGGTCTTTGTTCTCAGTAACTTTTACACACTACAAGGTCTTGATTTTCCCATGTAAGCATCCTGGACCTTCCCCATCCCCAAGCAGACAGTCTTCCTCCCTAAGAAACTGAGCGGGCAAGGTTGCAGAAGTGGAACTGATAAGCAATGTTGGGTACATGATTAGCAGGGCTGCTGGCTTGGACAGAGAGCACACAGTTGTTACATTATTGCAAGAAGGGTGGCATAGTGATTAGCACAGCTGGAAAGGCTTGCAGCTGCCTTCTTAGCCAAGGGGGGGGGGGTTGTTCTTTAGTTAAAACTCCATTTCAGGTGAACATGTGGTGATTAGGAGAGTGGTATGCTGGGAGAGAACATGGAAACTCTGCACCCTTTCTGCATACCTTGCCTTATGTAACTCTTCCATCTGGCTGTTCCTGAGTCATATCCTTTTATAGTAAACCACTGACCTATTAGGTTAAATATTTCTCTGAGTTTATGAACCATTCTAGCAAATGCATCAAACCTCTCATTTATACCCAAGTCAGAAGTACAGGTAACAACCTGGACTTGTGACTGGCTGTTGCCAAAATTCAGCCTCTGTCCGCCAGTGCTGAATTGAAATGCAGAGACAGAGTTTTGGGTAAAGGAGAAAAAGATAGCTTTACTGCTTTGCCAGGCAAAGGGGTGTCACAGCAAGCTAATACTCTAAAGACTGTGCCCCACCCCCCCTGGGAAAGAATTGTGAGGAGTTTTATAGTAAAAAGGAGAAAAAACAGGTTTTCAGATAGGAATTAGGATTGTAGCAGACATGGCATTCTTCTTTCTTTGGGGGACTCAAGCTGGAGTCAGATCTCCAAAAGAACATGATAGTGGTCTTCTGGCTTATTGTAACAGTACTTGCAATACAGTATGAATAACAGTATTGCAAAAAGGGCATATTGATCAGAGATTAGAAAAAACTAGGAAATTTCCTGAAAAGCATCATGTGCTAATAATCTAAGCCACAGGCAATTGTGCTCAGGGTGCCTAATCTTTAGCTTATAGGTGATTGTGTTTAGGGTGAACTTAAGCCAGGGAGTCGGACAAGGAGGACTCTAAGTTGTTCAGTTTTAAAATATTCATTTTTAAAAGAAGCATAAGGAATATAACTATTCTCTTAGGTGTATAAGATGTTTATATTATTATGTGTATCCCTTGAGAGGAAACCAGGATCCTGCCCCAGGGCTGTACTATTTTTTCTTGACTGTTCCTCCCTTGTCTTTGCATCCCCTTCCTTCCATGATCAGCAGCTGCCTGAACCTGCCCCTTGGATCTCAGGGAAGGTCATGGAGGTTGAATGAGGCCCATTTACTAAGAACAAAAAATGAAGGACACAGAAAGGCTTTTTTTGCCCAAGAGCCCCACAGGGTCCTGCTTGGTTACATGCCTCTGAAATCTAAAGAGAGGGGGTCTTTGTAACCTCCAGTCTATAGCAGGTTGGTCAGTAGAAAAACAGGTAATAATCTGAAGCTGCAGGTTTTGCTATTATTTAAAAGTCGAAAGTGTTTCCTACTATTCCTAGATTTCTGAGAGTTTTTATTGTTTTATCATGAATGTGTTGAATTTTGTCAAATAATTTTTCTGCATCAATTAATATGATTTTTAATGTGATTTTTCTTCTTTAGCCTGTTAATATTATATATTATGTTCATTGTTTTTTCAAATATTGGAAGAGATTTGCTTCCCTATGCTAAACTCCATTTGATCATTTTAAATCTTCTTCTATATTACTAAATTCTATTTGCTAATATTAAGAATTGTGTATCTATATCCATGTAGGATATAACTCTATTTTCTCTTGTTTTTTGGTTCTTGGTCTTATCTGATGTCAGGGGAATGCCTTTTTCATGGAATAGGTTAGGAGCTGTCCCCTTTTCTCTAATTTTCTGGAAGAATTTTATAGAATCAGAATTAATTCCTCTTTAGACATTTGGCTGAATTCTTCTGAATCGAGAGATTTCTTTTTTGGAGGAAGTATTAAATTACAAATTCAAATAATCTATGTAATTTTTTTTCTTTTTAAGGCTGCGCACATGGCATATGGAGGTTCTCAGGCTAAGGGTCGAATTGGAGCCAAAGCTGCTGGCCTAAGCCACAGGCACAGCAAGGCCAGATCTGAGCTGCATCTGTGACCTACAGTGCAGCTTGTGGCAACACCAATCCTTTACCCATTGCATACGAGGCCAGGGATCAAACCCATATCCTCATGGATACTAGTTGGATTCTTAACCTGCTGAGCCACAAAAACTCCTATGTAATATATTTTTAGTGTTGTATATTTCATAACAGTTTCATAGTTGTGAACACTTTATATTCTTTGAGAAATTGGTGCTTTTCATCTAATTGTCAAATTTATCTATGTAAAGTTGTTAATAGTGTTCTCTTATTACCCTTTTGATGTCTTTAATATCTGTAGTGATATAGCCTTTTTCATTCCTGAAACTAGTCATTTTTTCTTTGCCAGTTTTGCTGGATGCTTATCAATTTTGATGGTCTTTTCAAGGTACCAGCTTTTTTCCTGCCTATTAGTTTTCTCTATTGTTTTTCTATTCCCATTTGTATTTATTTCTGTTCTCTTTATTTCATTCCCTTTTCTTGTCTGGGGTTTCATTTTTTTTTTTTTTCCTAATTTCTTGAGTTGGGAGCTTAGAATATTGATTTTAGACTTTATTTTTTTTTCTAATATATCATTTGGTACAATAATTTTCTTTCTCAGTATTGCTTTAGCTTTGTCCCACAAATATTGATATTGTATTCTCATTTTCATTGTGTTATATATATATGCTTGTGTGGATGTGTAACAAGCCATATATACATGACTTCCTCTTCAACCTGTTATTTAGAAAGTGTTGCTGTATTTCCAGATGTTTGAGTAAGGGGAGATTTTCCAGTTATCTTTCAGTTATTGCATTTTACTTGATCCCATTATGGTCAGAACCTAGTTGGTATGATTTTAATTCTATTTAATTTGTTTTTTGGCCTGGGATATAGTCTATCTTGGCGTAGGTTCCCTGAAAAGAATGTTCAGGTATATCTTGTTTTATCACAGTTCACTTTATTGCACATTACAGATACTGCATTTTCTACAGATTGAAGGTTGGTGGCAATACCACATGAAACAAATATTTCAGCTCATTCCCACAGCATTTGCTCACTTTGTGTCTGTGTCACATTTTGGTGATTTGTACAATATTTCCTACCTTTTTATTATTATATTTGTTAAGGTGATCTGTGATTAGTGATCTTTAATGTTACTCCTGCAATTCACTGAGCTCAGGTGATGGTAACATTTTTTTTAGCAAAATATATATATACATATATATATATTTTTGTCTTTTTGCCATTTCTTGGGCCACTCCCATAGCACATGGAGGTTCCCAGGCTAGGGGTTGAATCAGAGCTGTAGCCACCAGCCTACACCAGAGCCACAGCAACATGGGATCCGAGCCATGTCTGCAACCTACACCACAGTTCACGGCAACGCCAGATCCTTAACCCACTGAGCAAGGCCAGGGATTGAAGCTGCAACCTCATGGTTCCTAGTCAGATTGTTAACCACTGAGCCACGATGGGAACTCCAGCAAAATATTTTTAAATGAAAGTGTGCATATTGCTTTTATAGACATAATGCTGTAGCACACTTAATAGATTATAGTATAGAGTAAACATAGTTTTTATATGCACTGGGAAATGAAAAATTTTAGTAACTTGCTTTATGTAATATTCACCTTTTTTTTTGCAGTGGTCTGAAACTGAACCCATAATATCTCCAAGGTGTGTCTGTATAATCTGCTGTTGTTGCATTGAGCATTCTATAAATCTTGATTAGATTCTGTAGGTTGATTGTCTTGTTGACTTTTTTTATACATTTGATGATTTTCTGTCTAGTTGTTCCATCACTGGCTGAGAGAAGGATGTTGAGGACTCCAACTATATGGATTTCTCCCTTTGTTCTTTCAATTCTATTATGTTTTGCTTTACATGTTTTGAATATATTTTGTTTGGTGCAAACAAATTTAGGATTACTGTATCTTCTTGTTGAATTTATTCTTTCATCATTATATAATATCCTCTATGTCCCTGGTGACTTTCATTCATTTTATCTGATATTAATATAATTACCTCTGCTTTTTTAAAATTAGTGTCTGCAAGGTATATTTTTCCATCTTTTTAAAGATTTCAGCCTACTTATATTGTTATATTTTAAGGTGAGTGTCTTATAAAAAGCACATCATTATGGCATGTTTTCTTTTGTAGTTTTTCTTTTTAACCAGTTGCCAATCTATTTTTTAACCCGTATATTTAAACCACTTACTTTTAATGTACTTATTAATGTTTTAGCTCTTCCTTTTTTTGTGTGTGGACTCTCTCCTTTTAACATTTCTCTCTTCTTTCTCTTCTGAACATTTTCAGATTCCCATTTGTTTTATTTGAAGTGTTTTTGAGTTTATCTCTTTGTGTAGCTTTTTTAGTAGTTGATCTAGGTATTAAGTTACACATACATAATTTATCACAGTCTACTGGTGTCAACATTTTACCAATTTGAATAATGTGTAAAAATCTTGTCCCCCTTTACATTCATTTACCTTTCACAGTTGTAAAATAATTGTCTTAAATATTTCTTGTACATACATTGGGAACCTTGCATAGTGATATCAATTCTGCTTCAACAATCAAACATAATTTAGAAAACTCAAGAGGAAAAATAAAGTCTGTTATTATTTTTCCATGTTTTTGTTCTATTTATTGTTCTTTCCTCCTTCCTACTGTTCCACTACTCCTTATTTTATTATTGTTTTCTGTTGAGAGAATTTTCTTAGCCATTTTTTTTTTAAGGTAAATCTACTGGTAACCAATCTCCTAGTTTCCTGTCATCTGAGACTGTCTCAATTTTTCTCTTCATTTCTGAAGGATCTTTACCCTGGTTATAGAATTCTGGATTGACAGTCCTTTTCTTTCAGCACTTATAAAAACCTGTGCCACTTTGTTCGGGCCTCCATGGTTTCTGATGAGAGATCTACTGTCATCAAATTACTTTATAGCTATTTTCAGATAAGTGTAATATTTGAGCCATCTTGGTGTTGGCATCAGTTGATTGACTTTTTAAAGTTATATCTTCCTGGTTTTTGGCATGAGAGGTATTTTTTTAAATTGAAACTTAGACAATTTGTGTATTATAATATTGGATTTATACAAATCTCATGTTTTATCAGGACTCCTCTACTATCCCTCTGGTGGGGATAAGGGGAAAGCTGCCTGTTATTACTACTAGATGAGGGATAGAGGCAAAAATCCAAGTTAAACATTCAGGTTCTATTTGATATCCATGCAAGAGGGGCTCTTTGTTACTGCTTCCCATATTGTCTCCACCAACACTGGGATTTTGGCTTTTGTCACTACTCTTTAGTGGTAAGGGGGAGGGACACCTGTTTATAATTTTGTGGGAATGGAGGTTCAGCCTCCCAATGTGGCTGCCATTGGCACCATGGGGGAGTCACTTTGTTTTCTCTAAGTGGTGAATATATTGACTCTCTATGCATCCTCCCCGATACTATTCCAGAAAGGAGATGGGGGTGCAGTATTCCACTAAGTGGGAAGAGAAGTCGAGGTTTCCCATGTGGAATCCATTGACACTGTGATGAAGGGAGGTCTTTCTTGCCTCCTTTCTAGATGAAAACCCTGGCTCCTCACTTAGCCTTTTCTGTCAGAACACAGAAGGAGATTAGGGTGTCTTATTACATCTTGGCAGGTATGGAAGTCTAGGTTCTCCACCCAGCCTTTGCTGGTGGTGTGGGAGTAGGTCCATAGTTTTTTTCTGTAGTGTTTGACTGGAGTAGAACATTCATTGGCTAACAGTTTTATATCTCTGAAAGCCTTTTGTCTTTTGACTAGAAAGGACTAGGGCTCTTATTACCTTGGGGCTTCTTCAGTCTGTTCCCAATGGCATTTTCTGGTTACTGGCTTATCCAGCATCTAGTCTGAGATACTTGATTCAAAAAGAAAACCCTGGGAAACTCAAAACTGTGTCACTCCTTGAGCCCCTAGCCAGTTTGCTTTCTTTATTCCCCCATTCAGAGTTGTCTTACATTTGTTTTACGTATAAGGCCAATCATTTTTAGCTGTACTTGGTTGTGATAGAGATAGAGTAGGCACAAGTAGTTGTAGAAGTCTCGGTAAGGGACCATAGATAGAGAGGGAAACCTAGGGGACTTTGGGAGATCACTGTGAGTTAATAACTGCTCAAGAAAGCCATCAGAACCAGGCAAGGCAGGCTTGCTTGACTAGTGGAGGTGAGAGATATGCCTCAGATCATTGGGTGGGGGAAGGGGTGAGGCTTGCATTCAGGTTCGGATCAAGGGCAGAAGTTTGAGGATTACACTTCTGCTGATTTGAAGAAGCACCATGACCAGATACCAAGGAGGATCTGCTACTCAAAGAAAGAGGAAGAGGTGGTCTTTTCTGACCCCCACCCCCCTTGGGTGATAAAACTGTAGCCTACCTGATTCTTGGGGCAGAGCCTCCTTGCCTGACAGCTTGCATCTCTCACAAGCATACTATCTCAATAAATCTATTTCTTGTCTATCTTTTGTCTCTTGCTAAATACCTTCTGTGTGGAGGCATGAAGAACCTGAACCTCAGTAAGCCAGATACCAGGTGAGTGATTCTAATTTAAAACTGTAAGTTCAAGTACCAGTCTGGGTTTTGGCTATGTTTGAGTCCCAAGATGTGAGTTTGAGTCCCAATCTGGATTTAGGCTGGGTTTAGGTCCCAGCACATGGGTTCAAGTCCCAGTCTGGGTTCTGGCTAGTTTCAGGCCACTAGCGCTGTCAGTTTCAGCTTGAGTACTAGGGGGAAAAGAAAGTCTACTCCTTCTTTAAGGAAGCAGAAATCTTCATCCCTATTGTTTAATTTTATTTAATTTTGTTTTTCTCTGTACCATTCCACAGGGCTCTACCATGCATGGCCCTCCCTTGCAGTGTTTTGCACCTCTCTTTATTTTTCTCTTTGTAGCAGAATTATAATAGACTTTATTCATATAAAGTCTTTCTATATTTAAGAAAATACCTGATAAACTCCTTCATTCTAAGTTATTAATGACTAAATCTGACTTAATATCCTTTACAACCAGGTATATTTTCATTTTAGCAGATAAAAATTTTTAAAGTCAAGTAAATTAGTTTCAAGTTCTTGAATTAGTGGCCCCATGACAGTCCTGTCAAGATAGGTCTTATGGTCAAAGATACATTCTTTCGATAACCTAAATCATCTTCTATTTCAACCATATTTATAAGTGAGAAATTCTGTAAGTCAGATTCTTAGTTTCAGAATTAAGTCTGGGTCCTTTAAATATGTCCTCAAAGTGGAAGCCTCTCCCTAGTAGCACTAGCACCATGACATCATTTTGCAAACACTATCCTTTTTTTTTGGTCCAAATACTGTAATATTGCCTCAGAATTGTTCTAATTCAACAATTTTAATGAATTTTTTTTGACTCATGGAAAATGGCATAACTGCATTTCACTGCCTATTAAGTAGACATATTAGTTGAACATTAGCAATTTTTTTCCCTTACTTGCTTTCTTAGTGAAAATTAGGCCCTGAAAAAACGATTGAAGTGTAATGCATATGGCAAATCGTGCCCTGGTTGAATTTTCCACAGTGGTAACCTCTAACCCATGACTGTTAGAAACTTAAAGATTTCCAGGGAAGTGACCTCATCCAATCTTCTGGAGCAATGGGCTGTGCCTTGGAAATGAAAGATTTGACAAACTATCATTCTTTGCTTGGTGGCACTGTCATCTTCTCTCTTTGATCCTCCTGTCTCCTTTCCTCAAATTGGACAAGCCAAGCATAGGCTATGACATGGGGGAACTTGGGAAAGTGGATTTTGGTGGTGACAGAAAGGCTGGCAGGTAAACAGCATAGTGCTGGCGGGCACTAGAATTCAGAAATAGTCAGGTAGGCTTCTTATCACATGGGGAATGAAGCTGAGAACATTTGGACCCAGTTTTTCATGGGAATCAGGTGAGGGAACAACAAAAAAAAGCAAAAGGGAAAAAAAAAACCAAGAAAATTCACAGGGCAAGAGCTTTGAGGACTAATTCTTATTTTTCACAGACTGTTGATTTGTGGTTTAGCCTAATTTAAATGTCCAAACCTAAATCCTGTATGACTTTAAACATGTTCCTGGAGAAATCTTCAAACTTCTTTGTATAGAACTGTATAACCCTGTATGCACACATGTGTGAGTGTGTTTGTGTGTGTGTGCATGTGTGTGCAACATGCAGGCACACATTTCACATGGACATGTGCCTTCAGGGAGGAATACAGTGATGGTAGTGGAGATACAAAACTGAAAAAATATCCTCAAAGAAACTTTTGTTCAACCTGCTTTTTTTTTTTTTCAGTAGAATTCTAAAAATATTGGAAATTTTTGAGTGCCTACTGCTCATTTGCATTTAGAAAAGAGGATCATATCAATTAAGAAAATAAATAGCTTTAAATCAAGGATTTGTTTAATTATGAAGGGATATAAGGGTCAAATAGACACAGATATTTTAAGTGGATCATAATATATCTTTGCATCATGATTAGTTGTATAAAATATGCAGAAATATAATGGCCAATCTTCTAAATCACGACCTCCAATTTGATAAAAACCAGAAAAAGAGGCAATTAACCCAGAAAAACAACGATTTAATACTTATATAGAAATTTTCAATGATTACTTAGGTTAAAGTCATTCCAGTGCCAATTCATTTAACAATGTTTCACAAATTAAGCAATTTATAGCATGCAGCAAATGTCCAGGGAAAATCAGGTCTGCTTGACTGATGGAAGCATTACAGAAATTTCTAATTTTGAATTTAGAGATGCAGAGATGTGAGCAGTTACCAATATAAGAATTATTTGCCCTACTTCTCAGCTACCTAGCTATTGGATTGATTCTTGAACTGTGCTTGTTTGTAAAACAAATCATTCCATTGATAAACAGTTCAAAAAAAATACAAAGTAAACATTCCTCCTAATATCTTTACATATGTGAATTGGGTCACTGGAGAAGAACTGGGATCACAGTGGCCAGGACACTAGATCAGTCATTACAAGTTCAGGTCAACATTCTGGCTCTTCCATTCACTAACCTTGCTCCTTAGTAACTCAATCACTTGTCATCTGTTTCCTCCTGTATTAGAACAAAAACTCACTTCCAGCCTGTGGGGCTGTTAGGAGATTTCCAGAAATACTCTGAAAATGCCTTGGAAATCAGCAAACATTAAATACATAGAAAGCATCGTTGTTCATTCTAACAGATTTACATAAAATAAGTTTACAAGCTTTTCCACATTCACAGTGTGACTTAATGATCACAAGATTATCCTCTAAAGGGTCATAAATCACTGCCACGTAAGCTATTTCAGGAATCTGCTATGGTTCAATAAGAAGCTTACAGAATCTGTAATTTGCAGCATTTTGCCTTTTTTTCTCTTTATTTTTTTGCCAATCTCTACCCATTTGGTAATGCCCCCAATTTCCCATGCTCTCTCAAATTCAAGGGTACAAACTTTGAATTGTAAAATGAATAAGTCCTAGGAATCTAATGCCCAGTATGGCGATTATAGTTAACAATATTGTTTTTCTGATTTGCTGAGACAGTAGATCTTACTCTGTGTTCTCACCCCACCTACACACATATTCACACAAATGTGAGGTGATGGAGGTGTTAATTATGGTAATCATTTCATAACATTTACTTAAATCATCACATATACATCCTAAACATAGACAATTTTTATTTGTCAATTATAGCCCAGTAAAGGTGGGAGAAAAACAGTGGTTCTACCATTTACATTCACTATTTGAGAGATTGACCATTTTTATTTTTTTTTTTTAATTTTATTTTCCCACTGTACAGCAAGGGGGTCAGGTTATCCTTACATGTATACATTACAATTACAGTTTTTCCCCCACCATTTCTTCTGTTGCAACATGAGTATCTAGACATAGTTCTCAGAGCTTTTATTATTATATTTGGGGTTTTAGTCTCTTTGAAGCCAAAATTAAATGGGAAAGAAAAAGATAGGATCCAAACTCTTTAAAAAAATTCAAGTCTTTATTTCTCTCTCTCTCTCTTTTTTCTTTCTTTCTTTTCTTTTTTTTTTTTTTTTCGCTTTTTAGGGCCACATTTGCAGCATATGGAGGTTCCCAGGCTAGGAGTCAAATCAGAGGTACAGCTGCTGGCCTATACCACAGCCACAGCAACAACAGATTTGAGTGACATCTGTGACCTACACCACAGCTCACCACAATGCTGGATCCTTAACCCACTGAGTGAGGCCAGGGATCAAACCTGCAATGTCATGGTTCCTAGTCAGATTCGTTTTTGCTGTGCTACAATAGGAATTCCAACTTCAAGTCTTTCTTTTCAGTCTGAAAATTATTCATTCAGATTGAGACAGAAATAAATTAGTTTACCTTCTCTGTGACTTCTGAAAACTTCTTGGCACTGGGAGACCATGGGTTAAAAGGAATATTTTAAAAATAAGGTTCACATAGTGTTTTTCTTACCCACATCACTTCACTGAAATGTTTAGTCTGCAGTGACTAGTGTCTCCCAGGGTCCAGGCCAGCGATGGTATCTGACTAGATGTGAGAGTCCATCCAGATGTGTGGCCACTTCTGTGACTCAAGTGCCTTGTTCCTGCCCAGTTTTAATGCAGGTGGTCTCCTCAAGGCAGGGAGAAGTGAACAAAGTTGCTCTAACACAGAGATAGACCAGAAGCCTACCCCCTCATGTATAATCACATAAATGGATTTGAAGGGAATCAATCATGGCCTTATATCCATGAATGCAATGTTTTACAAATACTTCACCTCTCTAAATTCTGGGAAGAGCTGTTAGTATTTTAGGATCTGATTTATCAACAAAGAAACTGAGATTCAGAGGAATTAAGAAAACTTGGCTGAGCAAGGAAGTGGCAGGTCTGGGTCCCAAACACAGATCTTAGGGTCTTCAAGTCTCCAGCTCATCTGACACTACTGAGCCCTTAAACATGTATTGCTCTGTAATGTAGCTCATGTTGCTGTTAGTTTTTAAAACCTCTAGCATTAATTAGTTCTTATTTATAGTCTCCCAAACTTTAGACATAAGAACCATGCTTGCTATTTCTTTGTTTTTCCCAAAACACCTAACATGTATCCTGACAAGAAAGTATTTGCTGGAGTTCCCACTGTGGCTCAGTGGGTGAAGAATCTGTCTGCAGTGACCCGGTCACTGTGAAGGTGTGGGTTCTACCTACAGCCCAGCACAATGGGTTAAACGATCTGGCATGGCCACAGCTGCAGCACAGGTTGCGGCTGCAGCTCAGATTCAACCTCTGGCCCGGGAACTTCCATATGCTGTGGGTGTGGCCATATAGAAAAATGTTTGCTGAGAAATTTCTCCTGAGTCATAGTTAATGTATTAGCTCACGGGCATCAATTGCTGTTGAGCGGATATCAAGATGTATGCATTTTGACAAGTAAGAGGGGTATAAATCCTGAGCAAAGGATCTGGAGAGAAATAATACACAGTTCTGGGAATATGAACTTACATAAGGGGTACTGAGGTTAGGCTCCTGGAGCAAACGCTGAAGAAGGAAAACCGGGTGAATGATAAGGGGGTAACTGAGGCAGAAGCGGTGCAAGTCTGGTGCTTTACCATTTGGCCAATAGACCTTAGGTGCAGAGAAGAACATCAGGGGAATTAAAGGACAAAGTGCTTTGAGGAGTTTGTCTTTTATTCTGATCTTGTTACTTTTTCCACCTCAGCACTTGTTGCTGACAAATCTTTGAGTTAAGGGGTATCACTCTAGATACTTCTCCTCCCTTCTTTCATACCCTTTTCTTCCCTCTCTTTCCAGAATAAAAATGACCCTAATGTTTGAGCATTTAATTACAAAGTAATAAATGTTCAAAAATCACAGAAAATCTGACCAAATTCAAACATTAGAAAGGAAAAAATCTCCAAAGGAGTTTCAAGAAATAACCACCACTTGGATTATGTGACTCTTCAGACTTTTTAATATGTGTATAAATACACACAGGGTCAAATTGAATTGTATACTACTGTATCAATCTCTGTTTTAACTTAGTGTCATTTCTAACAGTTGCAGAAGTTTCCATTGCAATGAGTGGCACAAATTTAAAACCAATTTCATGCTGTTGAGCATTCAGTTCATTGTAATGAATATCCCCGCACCACCATCTCTGTCAATTTGCATGATTATTTTCAATGGATAAATTCATAGAAATGAAATTTCTGGGTCAAAAGGAATGCAAAATTTGAAGACTTTTCAAATATAATTTTAATATTTCCTTGGGAAGTTTGTTAACAGGAATGTCCTTGTACTCTCTCAAATACAAGTCTTTATCAGACTTTTTAGTCTTTACAAGTGTAGGACATTTTAAACAATAGTTCACTTTTCATTGATTTAATTACAAGTAAAGTTGATCATTTTGAAAATATAGGTGGGACATATTTTATGTTATTTCTTATTTTGTAAATTTTCTCTTCATGTTCTTGCTGTGGTAATTTTCCCCCTGATTTATAAATATACTTTATATATATTTATGGGTGGATAATGTTTTGAGATATAAATTTTATTTTTCTCTCTATGTTTTCTTGTCAGTACCCCTATCCCAGCATTTTGTCTCCTCCCCTCCCCATCGCATTTAAACAAGTGTATGACTCTGTGCTTTATTGCCTTAGGGGAAATATGACTTCTAGGAAACAGAAAATCTGGTGTCCCTTCCATCTCCCTTAACCTCAATTTCTTATACACATTGAAGAGAACAAGATTGGAGGAAACTGG
The DNA here is from genome assembly GCF_054392235.1 of Sus scrofa. Lineage (NCBI taxonomy): Eukaryota > Metazoa > Chordata > Mammalia > Artiodactyla > Suidae > Sus > Sus scrofa. Next base: position 124,357,960 of record NC_139396.1, on the reverse strand, counting down.
TGAGAAGCCAGGAAACATGGGAAGTGGAGGGGGAGACATTTTTCTCCTAGAATAAAAAAGTGATTCTTTGGGGGATATAGCAGTATTTGATTTGACAACTTTATTTCCATATTGATGAGTGAGTATAACTAATCTGGCTGAGCAAAGTTTACAGGAAGCAGCTCTTTCACAGCTGTCTCCAACATAGACACATCTCTAAGACCTGTTAGGTTGTTTGCAACCCCTGGAGGTATTTATACCTCTGTCACCATGAAGTTAAAGCAGGTGGTCACTGGGAAACAGTGTAGGGTCTTGGCAAGGTCACTGTCCTGGGACATCAGAAAAGTCACCTCAAATCTGCTTCTGTCTTGCCACTGACTGACCTTGGATCAATGTCATGGAACTTCTTGAAACTTTCCTTCTCATCATATGAGAGACACAACTAGTAATACCAACAGGAGAAAATCATTTCAGAGTCCTTGGAATCTGCCATGCCAGTTATCAGATATTGATTGAGTGCCTGCTGTGTGCCAAGCACTGTTTCTAGCCACAGAAGCTACAAGAAAGAAGCAGCTTCTCCCCCCTTCAGGAAATACGGACATATATATGGGGCATTATAATATATCATAAAAACCTATACTTTTGTGTAATATTCTATATTTTGTTTTTATTTATTTATTATAATTTTATAGCAGTAAATTATTATCCAATGCTCCAATTGAGATGTTAACAAAAAATTGGAGAAGAGCAAGTAAAAAAGTAATTGTCGATAAATTATAAAAAAAATTCTCCAAAACGCAAATGGTTTAGTACTACTGGGTTTGTAGAAAATTAAGGATCTTATTCAGTGTTTGATGGTCTAACTGGTAGGCAAAGTTTACACTCAGGGAACAGTAAAGTAATTGTAATCTCAAAGTGAATGGGCAGAAGTATCTGTCCATAACTGAATGTTAGTACCGCCACTGAAAGGGAAAATAGTCATGAGAGCTAAAATGAGAGTTTTAATGGGCTTTATCACATTTAATCTTATGATTTAGAATCTTTTTACTTTGAATAAATAAGGACAGGAATGACAAAGAGCTTCACCCATCCATGCTGCCTGCAGGTACCCTGATTTAGTGGCAGTCTGACTATTGTGAGTTTGGTTCCTTTGATATATGGATCACTCCCTGGACTCTCCTTACTGTAGTTACGGATGTTTTATTCAGATATTCCCACTACAACATTAGCAGATGTGGCCAAAGAAGAGGAAGTAAAAAAAAAAGCCCAATTTTGGAAATTGCTTGCAGGATTTTTATGGCAGAGGGCTATTCAAATGAGGTCATTCTTTGACTTCTCTGCTATATTCATAGAAGCAGTTAACAATTGACTTTATATCTAAAATTTATTTGGGAACCTTCATCCCACTAGGATTACTATCAATGTCTCCAAACTCTCTGTTTCCAAAGTGAGAGTCTAAATAACTTAGAATTTTTAAGTCTCATTCTTTTATCTTTTTTTTTTTTTTTTTTTTTTTTTTTTTGTCTTTTTGCCATTTCTTGGGTCGCTCCTGCGGCATATGGAGGTTCCCAGGCTAGGGGTCTAATTGGAGCTGGAGCTGCAGCTGCCAGCCTACGCCACCGGCCTATGCCAGAGCCACAGCAACTCAGGACCCAAGCCGCATCTGCGACCTACACCACAGCTCACGGCAATGCCGGATCATTAACCCACTGAGCAAGGGCAGGGATCGAACTCGCAACCTCATGGTTCCTAGTTGGATTCCTTAACCACTGTACCACGACGGGAACTCCTTAAGGCTCATTCTTTAAGAAGATTTGCTACTATGCTACTGGAAAGGTTAAAATCTGAAGCTTGATGACTTAAATGTTTTTGAAAAATCAATTAAAAAAAAGCTACCTCCTGCCAGCCACTGGAACTGCAGATGAGTTGAAATCCTTTCAATTTTTCTTGCTCTTCAAAATGAGTCTCTCGTGTTTTTGCACTTTAGCCAAAAGCTTTTAGGCTTAGTATAAAGCCCTCTGAGTGACAAGATAAAATGTGTGTGCATTTTCCCATTGCATATCTTCAATCCAGATTTCCCATGTTTTAAAAAGAAAATAACAAAAATGAAAGATTTAAGAGGGCCCTGGACACCTGCAGTCAAAATTGAGTTTTACTCAGTTAACATTCTCAAAGCTAAACATTTGACTGAGTGCTGCATTATCCAAGTAGCTTCTTATTTTTAGCATCAGAAGAGATTAGATGGTCTATATTAGCTTGAACACCCTTTTTAGCAAATGCAGAGTTTTAAGAAAATATCTAGGCAAAGGGGCTTTTTTTAGAGATTTAAACCCGTTGTGTTCTGTATTATTTCTCTGCGGGACAGTGCTTAACTTTGTGTTTTCTTGAATAGGAAAGGGAGCTGGGCAGGCTTAAACCAAGGCTGTGTCTGTATATCATTGGCGTAGGGCAGAGGGGAGGTGGCTGGCAGGAGCAAGCAGTAGATGTTGTGGCCAAGGTCATCTGGTACCACACACATATTACAGATCTCATCTTATTTACTGTTCATAACAGCCTTATAGATGTGGCCATTACCATTCTTACTTTACAGGTGAGAAGACCCAAGAATTAGAAAAGTTAGGGGACTTGTGAAGATCATGTAGCCATCACATGTATATGAATTAATCTTGGGTTTTGTTAATTCTAAAACATATATGCTCTGCTGCTTTTCTACATTTGCCTAGGAGCTTAGAAAAAATGGAAACTCTCCTTCTTCCTTCTGTGTTCCTCTCAAAATGACCATATGACTCTTCTGATAGGTTAGTGGAAAGGCTACCAGATTTAGGATCAGTGGAGCTTGGTCCTAGATCTGAGCCTTGACCCCACTACTAACCTAACCATTTGATCCTGACCAGGTAGATCTTCCATTTGTCTAGATTAGTCCTAGGTATAGAGAATATGAAAGATCAGACATCATGCTGCCCTCAGGAATTTAACAGTGAGGTCTGCTCCTTTTCTTCAATTTCTGTATTAGAATTTGCCTACTCAAAAGTTGCTTTAGAATCAAACTAGCCCTGTATTCTCTGAGAGAGAATTTTGTAAACTATAGAACACAGCTTGCTCTATGGACTTTTTTTTCTTTTTCTTTTTTTTTTTTTTTTTTTTTTGGTCTTTTGTCTTTTTTGTTGTTGTTATTGTTGCTATTTCTTGGGCCGCTCCCGCGGCATATGGAGGTTCCCAGGCTAGGGGTTGAATCGGAGCTGTAGCCACCGGCCTACGCCAGAGCCACAGCAACGCGGGATCCGAGCCACATCTGCAACCTACACCACAGCTCACAGCAACGACGGATCCTTAACCCACTGAGCAAGGTCAGGGACCAAACCCGCAACCTCATGGTTCCTAGTCGGATTCGTTAACCACTGCGCCACGACGGGAACTCCTGGACTTTTTTTTCTTGACTGAAATTTTCACATTATCACCTATGCTTTAAGGTGCTGAAGACATTTGTTTAAAATGTTAGGTGGGAGTGATAAACATATTGACCCATTGGATAACATTAACAATTGAGCATAATTCATGGCCAGATTAGCTTTCTGGTCACCTAATTCAGGCTCAAAGAGAATTACTAGGGGAGGCTAGAGATTTTCATTATTTTTTTTAATTATCTTGACATTAAGAAGAATAAAGTTTTATGAAAAATTTAGAAATAAAGAAGTTAGGAGTAAAAGATAAATTATTACCTTATTATCCAAAAATAAATACTGCTAATCATTGATCTATTTCAGAGGCCTACTTTTTCTCCCTTTTCTACTCTCTCTCTCTCTGGGAGGTCATTGTATATGTGTGTTTGTGTGTGTGTGGTGTGTGTGTGTGTGTTTGTTTGAATATATGATGTTGGGCTCATTCAATAAACACAACTTTATATTCTTCTAATTTCACTTTGTTACATTAAATTTTTCTGTGCTCTGAGTAATTTTTAGATATTCTTTAATAGCTATACAAGAGTCCCCAAAGTTTGGACATTAGATTACTTCTGGTTATTTACAACTCTAAATGATATTTTAACAAATATTTTTAATGTTTGTGATTCCCTAAAATTCTGATTATTTATTTAGAATAGATTTCTTGACTGGGTCAAATGATATAATTTTTTTTTTTTAATGGCTGCATGTGCGGCATATGGAAGTTCCCAGGGGGCTAGGGGTTGAATCAGAGCTGCAGCTGCCAGCCTATGTCACAGCCACAGCAATACCAGACCCATGTCTGTGACCTACACCACAGCTCACAGCAATGCCACATCTTTTGATCCACTGAGCAAGGCTGGAAATCAAACCCTCATCCTCAGTGATACTACTTGGATTCATTACCACTGAGCCATACTGGAAACTCCTTTTTTTTTGATATAAGCTTATTAATGATTCCTATTACCTAATGCCTCATTTTACTCCAGAAAGTCTATACTAATTAACATTCCCTTCATTAGTTTCTAAGTCTCACATTTACTTTATCCTTGTCTACACTGAATATTTTTAAAGTCTATTTTTAAGTAGATTAAATAGACATGAAATTACATTTCAAGAAATATAATTAGGACAAACAACATGGGATAAAAGAAAATAATTACAAATGTGCCAATTTTTCACTGAAAGTACACGTATAGCTGAATAACATGGAGAATCATATTACATTCCCAATTTTTTGTCATTTCACTATGATTAAAAACTAAACAAAATGTTGAGAGTAAAGTAATACTTTAATACTTAATACTTTAAGTGCTATACAAATACTGTCTACACTGAATATCATTGCTTAAAATCACAGCTAAATTGATAAGTGAAAGCTTGCTGTTTGATTTCGTTTGTAGTTCTTTAATTACTAAAGATATAAGCATTTTTTTTTTCTGTAATTCTTGTCTCTTTCATTTATTCTTGAAAGACAGTATTGTTCAGTCTTTGAGAGTGTGGTCTTTGGAGTCAGGCAGCCTCATTTGAATCCAGGGACTGAAACTTTCTAGACATTTGATCTGTAACAAGTTAATTTAAACTTTCCATACATTAGTTTCCTCATGTATAAGATGAGGGTGTTATTAATAGTATCAGAAAATTAATTCTTATGCATAATCAGCGATTAACCCAAGTACATTTCAGAATGGCATAGTAGGAGTTCCCATCGTGGCTTAGTGGTTAACAATCCATCTAGGAACCAAGAGGTTGCGGGTTCAATCCCTGTCCTCACTCAGTGGGTTAAGGATCTGGCGTTGCCATGGGCTGTGGTGTAGGTCACAGATGCAGCTCGGATCCCGCGTTGCTGTGGCTATGGTGTAGGCCGGCGGGTACAGCTCTGATTAGACCCCTAGCCTGGGAACCTCCATATGCCACAAGTGCAACCCTAGAAAAGACAAAAAAAAAAAAAAAAGGCATAGTAATCCATTAACTTTATTTCACTTATTTATTTGTCCCTTTTGTATATGTATTCATTTGTGTCCTTTTGTGTATTTTCTATTACAGTTCTTCTGTTTGTTAAAAAAACATGTTAATTAAAACATTAGAATTTCACTTTGCTTTTTTCCTTCTTTTAGAGAGTGCGGCAGTAAAGTAAGAGATCAGAAGGAAGATGAGACTCAAAACTGGCACAGAAAACACAGGTCCTCTTGCTTTTTCTAGCAGAGCTATCCTAAACATCACCTTTCATCACTAGCATATTAACTACTGCAATGGAAAGAATCTGGGACTGCAACAGTAATTGAATCTGTGTATACAATGAATTCAGCTATCCTAAAGACATCCAAGGCATCTCAAAGCTCCCGAGGTATTTGTGTGCTCTTTCGACAGACCTGTGTAGGCAAAAGATGAGACACATTCACAATTTAATGAGGTGATAAAGCTAATGCAAGTCAGACTGCAGGACTTAATGGTTTGGCTTGTCAGTCCACTTCCAAGATAGGGATCTAATGTGTCATCAATCTGTACAACTCCCCTATGAGGCGGTTGCTGGGCAACCAGTCTGTAATTTGGTAGATATAGTAAGGCACATCTTTGAATCATGATCCCACTTGACCATTTTCACTAATGTATTTACTATTCATCACCATTCCCTTCCATTTGGTTTTCTGACAGCCTAATGTCAGTGTTCTTCAACTAAAAATGCTTTCAGGTTTAATGAGATTTCCCTTTTTTACTCCATTCATTTTCAGCAGCAACATTGCTAATGGATTGCCAAGACATGTTGGTTTTGTTTTGTTTTTCTGTCACAGTTATAACCATAACTTTACTTACATGCTCTGTACTAGAATTAGAAGCTCAGGATGGTCTAGAGCCACCAGCCTTCTGGATGATTTTAAGTCCAAATGGCTATAAATGCCCCTGTGGCACTTATTTATGAGCTGCATATGGTAAATTTTTGTGGTGCTGTTGATATAGGCAATGGTACAGTGAACTAGAAAAAAAAATCAGTGCTCCTTTGATTAAATTCATCCAAAGGGCCTCATTCATTCAGTCAGTGACCATTCCACAAATGTTTTCAAAATGTGGGCTGTGTGACTGGTAGTATGCCACTAAGCTCTGAGGATTCAGTTATGAGTGCAACAGAGCCTCTGTCTCCAAGTTGCTACATGAAGAGACAGAGAAGGAGAGAAACTTTTATCAATCAGAGGGACACCCGCTGAGTGAGTACAAAGGGCACTCAACCAAGACATAGGTGGTCAGAGAAGCTCTTCCAGAGTGATGGTCTTAAACAGGAAGTGAGTTAACCAGAAGATCAGGAGAAAAGAGCAAGGGAAAGGGAGTAAGATGTACAAAGACTGAGAGAGACTTGGCAGTAGGGTTGAGGATTTGTAAGTGGTTGAGTGTGACTGGAGAATGATTGATTGGAGGATGAGAAAATTCAGACTCTGTCTGTGCTTGGAGGAGAACTGTTAGATCTGTTCACTAAGTTGCAGTCTCCTAACTTTAGTTTTCCAACCCAGACAAAAGATAGTGCTTTATGTCCCTTAGCTACTGCCTTAAAATTTTAGGAACTGTATCCCATAGATAATAGGGTGCTATAGTTAAATGATTCCAAATTTTTCATATTTATTTTTTGTGCTAAAAATGGTAACTTTCTGCTTGAGGTTTAGACATGGTTCCTCCACATTGCGTTTATTGCAAATAGAATAAAGCACTGTACTTTCAGTTAATTATTTCTTAGCAGCTGCTTTCCCAGTTGTGCACCCACGGCATTGGAACTTGACTCGTTTCTTTTGCAGGACCACACTGTATAGGTAGGTAGAGAACTGCAGGTGGTTTTCAATGAAGGTAATTGCCCACACAATATATTATTGATGGTTCCCCAGCAGCTGACAGTTGCCAGAAACAGATGACTGTCCTTTGGGTTATTGAGCTATACTGTAAAAGCTGCTTAAATAGGTCAGTTCTCTTAGCAGTTCTCAATTTTCTGACTTGGGAGAAAATAAATGTTGTATTCAAACACGCACCATACTTTTGAATGGGATTGCAGCAGGATTGAGGAAAGCCTAGTGTGTTTAGACTCCCTTTGCTTACTCCCTGGTTGTCCCTACAGATTCTATTCTTTTGGGTATGAGCGTTCAAGAACAGCTTGCTTTCTTTCAGGGTGTGTCTATTCCTAGTCTTTAACCAACAAGTTCAAGAGAGTTTTCTATAAAGTGATGTTTTGAAGCAGTATACTATCTAGAGCAATTGTTTCCCCTTCATTTATCCCCCAAACCTCCTCTGATACCCTTGAGTTAAAGAGCAGAAGTCAGTTCACAGAGGGGGAAGCAGATGCTATTAAATGACTCACTCAGGATAGCACAACAAGTAGGTTTGGAACTGAAAATAGAGTGAACTCACTAGGGTTGCTGCTATTGGACAGCAATTATATTTGACCAGAAGTTGGTACTTTGTACTCTGCTTTGCTGTCTGCAGACACTTCCAGAATGTGGACAGTCTTTCTTTGGTTGGATAATCAGTTGTTTCAAAGCTGTAAAATTCCTATAATGATATTGACTCATATTATTTGCTTTGTGCTAAGTTCTTTACATGTACTATATTACTGAATTCTCATTTACTATCTATGAGGTAGGTGTGATATCCTTATTTTACAAATAAGCTAGTTATAGCTTAGAGTGGTGAAGTAACTTTGCTAAGGTTACACAGCTAGCTTTTGGGATCAGGAGTACAGAAGCACGCCCATCTTTTCCATAACTTTTTCCCTAGTGTTTGACATATAGTAGGCATCTTCTGAATATAGTTTACTAAGTAGCCAGGAGCTATGGGAATTGGAGATATCTTTGATACAATGAACAGGTGTAGGCCATCCTGTAGCCTCAATTTCTATTTTGTACAGAACCTACACAGCCTCCTCTTGTCCACACAAACTCATAGATCCTCAATACACTATTTCCCTTTTCCCTCTTCCCACTTGGCCTATCACCCATGCGTTTCTGATCACTCTTTTTATCATCTCTCTCCCTAACTTTGGGCAACTCCTGTTGTGATTATCTCTTTCTTTACTCAACTCACTACCTCCCCCATCCTGTTCCTTCCCCTGTGGGACCTCTGTTTGGCTCTGATTTGTCAAGATTGTACCCCAAGATACTTTATGAACTTATTCTTTTCACCTGTTAGAACATATACTTTGGAGGCAGGCAACCTGGGTTTGAATCCCAGTCTCACTGCTTTCTAGCTATATAACTTTAAGAAAATTAGTTTACATCTCTTTAAATGATTTGCCTAAACATCTACAATAACTAATTCACAAGTACAAAATCCAGAAACCTCTGAAAAAATACTCTGCAGATACATGGCACGTTTATTGATGATTACTGATGAACCCTTTCTAGTGTATGTTTTTCATCTCACGTAATATGATGACTCTTGCGTTTCACTGCAAATATTATTTTATTTGCCTCCAAAATGCTACACTAGTTCTCACATGGTTGCAAAACATGTGATATATGCACCTTATTATCTTTTAAAATGCAAACATTTCTGAATTCTGGAACACATAAGGCCGTAAGGATTTGCACAAGGGATTGCATATCTGCAATACTTTCTTAGATAGGGTTGTAAGGATTAGAAGTAAACTGCTACCTGTTTAACACATTGGTGCACAGTAGACGCTTAGTAAATTATAGTGCTTAATTCCAAAATGTTTATTTTAAATTCATATTTCTGTATTCAACATAGAAGGAAAACCCTAAAAAAAATTGCAAGAATGCAGAATAAGCAAAAAGCCCTGCATTGCAGTATTTAAAAACCACTATTGTATAAATTATTTTAATTCACATATCACTATTATTATGCATCAGTAAGCTATTGCCTTTATTAATGTCCATGCCAAATCTAAAAATTATTCCCAGGCTTGATTTGATACCTGCCTGCTTCTTAAGGAGCAATTTGGTCACAGAGTAGACATTGATGGGAAAGCACTATGTTTAGATTAGACTTAAGTTCTCTGTTCTGGGAAATCACTTTGTGGAAGCTGGGCTTGCTTTAAACATAACTCAGGATTTTGAAGCAGAAAGTTAAGTGCTACAGCTCATCTGGAAGAAATTACACATAATAGCATCAAGTTCACTCTTCTAATAGGAAACATGGCATCCTCCAGTGAGTGATAAAAGAGGATAAACTCAAGACCATGCTGCCTCTGGGAATAATTGCTATGACTATGTATTGTGAGGTTTAAAAGAGGGGAAAAAAAAAACTTCCTTTTTTTGTTGGTATTAAAGGATCAAAAATAAATAAATAAAGGGAACTGCTGCATAAGGTGTCACAGCTGTCTATGACAAAATATAGTTAAAAATGGCCTGATATTTCCTTCTAAAAAACAGCTGGAATGATGCTTGGAAGAACAAACTTGTCCTCCTCCAAAAAGATAATTGTAACAACTCCCTTCAATATTTCTGCGTATTATCATCCTGAGTGGTCCTAAATCTCAGATCTGAGGATGCTTCCTGGCAGTAAAACAACTGGAACATTGGCACTGAATGCCTTTCTGATACCCAGATTTGTTCTAGTAACTGGAGCAAGGTAGTGGCCAAAGATGAAAATTTATTAGCAGGACAATTTCCACCTCTGATGAAACCCAAACTCAATTATTACCCAGGCAGTATTTTCCTCATATAAAGCCTGCAGTCATTCTGTTTGCCAGTCTCACAGAACTAACTCAATTTCTAGCGACTGTAGAGGAGAGGAAGCCTCTGTGAACACCTTCAAAAATCTAGACACTTGTTACTTAAAGCAGATCATTAGAGCCAGAACTCAAATCTGTAGAATTTGGAGGAAAAACCTTCATCAATTCTTCCTACACTTCACCAGCCAAAAGGAAGAAAAAAAAAAAATAATGCTTCCTATTAATATATCCATTGCAGCAGCATTTTCATCTAATTTTTAGTTCTCCAAAAACAGTTCATCATATAAAGGTATGACTAGAAGAATAGCGTTCAAGGAAGAACCTAAAAATAACAAAGATAGCAAAAATCGAGTTAACCTGAGGCTAAATAGATAGAGATAAGCAAAAATAATCCTTGTTTGCTGATTTTTTTTTTCTTTTTAGGTCTGCATTTGTAGTATATGGAAGTTCCCAGGCTAGGGGTCGAATTGGAGCTGCACCTGCTGGCCTACACCACAGCCACAGCAACACAGGATCCTTTACCCAGTGAGCAAGGCCAGGGATCGAACCTGCAGTCTCATAGATAATTAGTTGGATTCATTTCCGCAGAGCCAGAATGGGAACTCCCGATGTTTTCTGATTTCTAAAGACAGCTAGGAAGGAAAGCAAACATTACTCTCCTTCAATTGTTAGAAATTGTCTCTTCTTTTTTTCCTGAGGTCCTGTTCCAGAAACTTGACCTCAGCCCACTGGTGCTGATTAGAAACATGGAGACAGAGTTTGGGCAAAAAATAGCTTTACTGCCTTGCCAGGCAAAGGAGGCTACAGCAGGCTAATGCCCTAAAGACTCTGCCCTCCCTTGGGAGAGATTAGGAAGTGGTCTTATAGTTTGGGAGTAGAAAATACGGCCACAGACAAGGATCAGGGTAGATGCAAGCTTTCTTTCTTCTTCAAAGTTGGTGTTCAGTGGCCTGAGGACTGGTTCTGGTGGTCCTCCTCTCTGGTTTTCATTCATTGGGGATTTTAATTCTGCAGAAGAACTCAAAGATACTGTTATGTATATTCCTTGAAGAGGACCCAAGACCCTGCCCAAAGGCTGCACTATTATCTCTTGACTGTTCCTCCCTTTCTCTGCTTCTTCTCTCTTCCCTTCCCTGATTAACAACCAAACCTGCTCTTTGGAACTCAGGGAAGGTCATGGAGGCTGAAGCTTATTCTGTAAAAGTAAGAAATGGAGAACACAGAAAGGCTTGTGCCCAGGAGTCCCAAAGGACTATGCTCAGTTTCAGTCCTTTTTATAACCTCTGAGATTTACTAATAAATGAAACAATATATTCAACCCCCCTCCCCATTTGTATATTAAAGTCCTGACCCCCAATGAGATGGTATTTGGAGATGAGCTTTTGAAAGATAATTCAGTTTGGTCAGGTCATGAGGGTAGAGGATTAATGCCCTTATAACAATGGTCACCAGATAGGTTGCTTTTCCCCATATATCTTTCTTTTTTTCTCTTTATCCCCTCACCTTCCTCCTCCTACCACATGAGGACATAATGATAAGGCAGCTATCAGCAAGTTAGGGAGAAAATGCTCACCAGAAAACAACCATGCTGTCACCTTGATATTGTACTTCTAGTCTCCAGACTGTGAGAAAATATACTTCTCTTGTTTAAGCCACCCAATCTATGCTGTTTTGTTATGGCAGCCTGAGCAGATAAAGACGAGATGCAATCTTGGTCAAATCTGAAATTTAGTTCATGTGGACATGAAGACCAGACCTCCTGGATTGTGTTATTTAAAACATTTTAAGTAAATTGTTAAACAACCAGACAAATTGAGCCATCGATTTATTATGCAGAGAAACAGTGATGCCTTGTTAAATCAAACCAACTCTGTCATTCTTTTGGAAATCTGGCAATTGACATATATTTACTTTAGTGATGCTCTCAATAGATAATGATATCTTAAATGGGACTATAATTAGTCTTATGTAGATGTATATAGATATAGATCTATCTTATACCTTAAGAGATATAAGGTATATATCATACAACCTTAGCATGTCAGAATTAGTAAGAGCCTTCATGTTTGCCTACCATAGAGGCTTTTAACCTAGTCTTGAAGTTATGATTTCTTGGAAAGAGAGGTGGACTCAGGATCACTCTTGTCAGATGAGACTCCCTCATTGCAGCTTTAACAAAAGGGTCAGTAGGTTGAAATATTTTACATATTGGAGCCCTATAAGACTTCATTTGAAGAAATTTTTTCTCCAACTTTTTGCTCTACTCAAGTCTTTCATTTTGCTAATGAGGAGAATTAATTCCTGTAATTAAAGAATCACCTTCCCCTTTCTCCAATCAGAGCCTTGTCTATGTAATTCCCTCTAGCTTCTCTGATCAGATCCACTTTCCTATTGGCTGTCCCATCACTACAGTGCTATGGTCTTCCTCCTACCTTTTGTTTCCTTCTCTCCTCATCAACAACCTATTGTCTAATAACTGACATTAGCTTATGCAAACCTCTTTCCCTCCTACCCTGGGCAAAAAAGAATAGCCTAAGCCAGAGGTTGGCGAACTGTAACCTTCTGGTCCTCTGCATGTATTTTGTATATAAAAAAAAATTAGAACACAGCCACCCTGATGATTTATGTATTGCCTATGTCTGTTCTCATGTTACAATGGCAGAACTAAGCAGTTGTGGTATAGATTGTGTAGACTGCAAAGAATAAAATATTTACTCTCTGTCCCTTTACAGGAAAAGATTGGCAACCCCTGGCTTACATCTCGAAGGCTGTCCAACTTACTGACCACTTAGAATTTAAAGCTATAGTTTAGATACATTTGATTCTGATATTTTTCCTTCTTGTTTTACAAAGTCCCCACTTAGGTGAACTTCTTATTAGACTCTTCGCCAATGGAAGCAGTCACTCTACAGCAAAGCAACATTTAGAAACCTTCAGAAAGCATCAGAAACATCTTAACATTGTTTTTCCTTTTGTTATGTCTTATTTCTTTGATTTATAGTCAACCACTCAATATTTGGAGAATTAGTTTCCAACTGTTGTTGTCATCTCTATTTTATAGTAAATGTTCAGTTTGACAGATGGTCTAAGGGAAAATTTGACATCATGATGACGATTTAATGTCTAATTTTTTGTTAATCTGTTGTGAATTGCAATGATTTGCATCAGGCTTTTTACCTAGATTTCACTACAATTTGCAGCAAAGTAGTCAGATCAATTTTCCTTGACTTTATTCTAACAAGCTTAAGTCTACAACTTTAACCCAACAAGGAAAGTGAGTGACACAGGGGGAAGTGAGGCAGGAGCATGGAGTCATATGGACAAGGGCTTTAGAATGAAATAGGGATAATGAGAATTCCAGCCCTAATACTCATTCATTGTGTGTTTGGAGGCAAATTATTTAGATTCCTGAAATCATGTATGTGAAGTTTCTTCCCAGTGGTTGGCACCGAGATATTCTCAACACTATAATTACCTTCTTTTGTTTTCTTCCTCTTCTATTTACTAGGCCTCTTTAATTAACTTACTAACATTTTAGAATGCAGAAATTCATCATTACTTGGAGGTAGTAAATATTATTGAAATAGTTGTTGGTGAAAAGAATGGGTTTATCTAGCTTGATCATCACTAGTCCTTTTATTAACCTTGACAGAGCTCGGTGTCTTCAGCTCAGCCAATAGATGAAGCATGTCATGAAGTCCAGGTCAACCAATACCATGGTACAAGTCACACTCTCTGCAAATGTCATTTAGGAATGCATTTCACCTGTGTAGATTGAGCTGGACAATTAAGATAGTATGTGTATTCTTAAATGTGACCAAGTGTTTCCATTGTGGCTCATAGAAATGAACCGGACTAGGATCCATGGGGGTGTGGGTTTGATCCCTATCCTTGCTCATTGGGTTGAGGATCCAGCATTGCCATGAGCTGTGGTATAGGTCACTGATGCAGCTTGGATCTGGCATTGCTGTGGCTGTGCAGTAGGCTGGCAGCTACAGCGCTGATTGAACCCCTAGACTAGTAATTTCCATATGCTGCAGGTGTGGCCCTTAAAAAAAAGGTGACCAAATATCCCCTACTACCTCAATATTCCAGGTGAATTTGTGTGTATTATAGATATACCAGAATTAAGTTACTTTCATTTCCATTGGAACATACAAGTCCTCCTGGATTAACTAATTGAATAACTTGTAATTAGATATAATTTGAGCTTATTTAAGAGTCATGTGGGCTTTATGGCTTTTATTATCTTCGCTGGCATTACCACTCTCCTCTGTAAAAATTTCATTCATTACAAAGCTTCCTGAGAGAAGAGGGTAAGGATGGAGAGAGAAAAAGATATAAAAACAGAGGGGGGATGGAGGGGAAGGAAGGGAGAAGAAGGGAAATAGTTTTTGGCAATATCTCAATTTTGATAGCCACCTTTCCCTATTGCTATTGTAACAATGCAGGATTTGTGCTCCCACAGTGATTCACCAGCATCTAAAAACAATTTAGCTATACTTTGGTGACCTGTATCCTAGAATAGAAGTAGTAAAAGAGTACTTTGTTTAAGAGGTACAATGAGAATCAGTGCCCATTTTGTTGTTAGATAGACATGGCTTTTTAAGTTACATTTGCTATCAGAAATGACAGAATGTTTTATTATTTCTCCAAATGATATAAAATCAAAAGCTTAATGGGCTTTAATCTTTTTCAATATAAAATAAAAAATGAAATGAAAAGGTGGGCATAGCCACTTTCCTAAAATTATTTACCTAATTTACTTTGTAATTTACTTTTATATCATCTGTCTGTTCTGAATTAAGTGTCTTTTGCCTCATTTTTGGTACGGGCTCCTTTTGAAGTCTTTGTGGTAGTAAAACCCCTCTTAGTTGTGTGTGTACCACCAAGGGTCTTACATAGCTAGAATAGTGGGGGCTGTTTTTGCTGGACCCATCATGTCAGGTACAGTAACACAGCTGTCTATATATTCTTCAAGTGGACAGACATTCTCAACAGCCCTGGGTATGAGCTGCTCGATATTGGAACTCTGCATTTCTCTGTAGAACTCTGTAGCCACTCAGTACTGCATGGCTAGAGTGAAATTGACAGTTGCCTTCTATCTAGAGGACACTTGAGACCCTCCTTTCTCTGCAGCAGCCTTTATTAGTTGTGCATTGTGATTATTATTCGGGGCTCAACTGTAACCCAAAAAGTCAGCCAATGCCTTGTCACTAAGGTCAATGGATAGTGGCTCTGGGTTCTTTATAGCAGATACTGAAATTACTGGTGCTTGGTAATTAACTGGGACTTCTCACCCCTGCTTTCCCCCTCACTTAGCTCCTGAAGCATGCCTCATGCTATTTGATTCCATAGTTACCTTCACTATAACTTTGATCAGTTAAATTGTACCTTCTAAAAATTGATTAGAAAGTTGTTATAGTATGGCAACATTTCTTTGATTGGGGTTGGAGACAAGACAATGAAATCTCAAGGAGACACAGAGGCTGGAGCTGGCTATATGCAGACACATTATCTCTTCTCTCCTCCTGGTGTATAGGGTCTAGAAGAGTAGGTGGGTTTGTTAGGTAGGTAGTCACCTTAGCTAGGCAGTTGGTTATAGTCTCAAGCATCCCCAGATTGCGTATGTGCTGTTGAGTAGTAACTGGATAAGATAGAGTTCTAGAAAGTTCCCTGGTCAATACCAAGGTATCAGTCTGGAGCTGGATAGTTATTACTTAGAATAATGTTACCTACTATACAGACAAGCTCCCAAATTGCAGTAGGTTCACATAATATCAAGTTTATTTTGTGCTCATCTGACAGCTCAATGTCTGTTTGGCAGGTGACCTTCCATATAAACATTCAGGGACCTGGGCAAGTTCTATCTTCTGCTTTGGATTTCCTTTTTCTTTCTGCCAGCACCTGGGGAAAGAGACCTCTCCTACCTGGGGGTGAGACTCACCACTTCACCTCACATTCTGCTGGCAAGGACTAATAATAGAGCTCTAGCTGTATGCAGGGAGCCTGGGAAATAGAGTCACGGGCTGCACAGCCTTTTCTTAGCAATAGCTCTACCTGAAGGAGGGCATGAATTGTTGATTGATCCTTAGCTGTCTACCACATAACAGATTTGAATGAGTTTTAGTTAGAAAGGGGCCCAAGATGGAGGAGATACACAGCAGGAAAAAAGGAGAGTTTGTAGGAATTTCCTTGGTCAGTCAGAGTTCAGATGATTGCAGCAAAGTTTATTAAATTTCTGAATCTTTTAAAGTGTCCTGTGAACTTTTAACGGAGTAAATATGGACCAAACATAATAACTCAAAAAAAAAAGAAAAGATTCTCCGTCTTCTTTTGTTCAATGTGACTAGGAAGTGTAGATCTTCTTTCCTCCTATTTACATAGTGCCCTAGAAGTTAGAGCCTTTACAGTGTCCTCTCTTCCCCATCATTGCACATTAACATTTTTAAAAAAAAATTATGTGAGTTTTAGTTTATATTGGAGGATAGGTGATATACAATGTTGTGTTTCAGGTGCACAGCAAAATGAATCAGTAATATACATACATATATCCAATCTTTTCCACATTATTTTCCCATATAGGTTATCACAGAACATTGAGTAAATTTCCCTGTGTTATATAGTACATCTTTGTTAGTTATCTATTTTAAATATAGTAGTGTGTATATGTTAATCCCAAACTCCTAATTTATTGTCCCATCCCCCGCCTTTGTCATTTGGTAGCCAGAAGTTTATATTCAAAGTCTGTTTCCATTTTGAAAATAAGTTAATTTGTATCCATTTTTGTTGTTTTTCTTTTAGATTTCACATATAGTAATATCATATGATGTTTGTCTTTCACTGTCTAACTTCACTTAGTATGCTAATCGCTGTGTCCATCCATGTTGCTGCAAATGGCATTATTTCATTCTACTTTATGGCCTATACACACACACATGTACCCACACCACATCTTCTTTATCCATTCCTCTGTCAATGGACATTTAGGATCCTTCCATATCTTGGCTATTGTAAGCAGAGCTGCTATGAATATTGGGGTGCATGTATCTTTTTGAAGATGTAAAGTACTGAGATTGCTGGATAATATAGTAGTCTTACTTTTAGTTTGTTTGTTTGTTTGCTTTTTAGGGCTGCACCCACAGCATATGTAGGTTCCCAGGCTAGGGGTCGAAGCAGAGCTACAGCTGCTGGCCTACACCACAGCCACAGCAACGCGGGATCCACGCCACATCTGCGACCTACACCACAGCTCATGGCAATGCTGGATCCTTAACCCACTGAGCGAGGCCAGGGATCAAACCTGCAACTGCATGGTTCCTAGTCAGATTTGCTTCTGCTGCGCCACAATGGAAACTCCACTTTCAGTTTTTTAAGGAACCTCCACACTCACTGTTCTCCATAGTGGTTGGACCAGTTGACATTTACACCAACAATGTGGGAGGAGTCTGTTTTCCCCACACCCTCTCTAGCATTTATTGTTTATAGACTTTTTGATGGATGGCCATTCTGACCTGTGTCAAGTTATTGTGGTTTTGATTTGCATTCCTCTAATAATTAGTGATGTTGAGCATATTTTCATGTGCTTTTTGGCCATTTGTATATGTGCTTTGGAGAAATATCTATGTAGGTCTTCAGCAAAGTTTTTTTATTGCAACTTTATTTTGGTATTGAACTGTGTGATCTGTTTGTGTGTTTTGGAGATTAATCCCTGTTGGTCACTTTGTTTTACAAGGATTTTTCTCCTATTCTGTGGGTTTTCATTTTGTTTTGATTTCCTTTGCTGTACAAAACTTTTGATGTTAATTAGGTCCTATTTTTTTTAATTTTTGCTTTTATTTTCATTACTTTTAGGAGGTGGTACTTGATGTGTTAGGGCTAGGGTTAGGGTTAGTGTTGTACTTAATGTCAGAGAGTGTTCTGCCTATGTTTTCTTCCAAGAGTTTTATAGTATCCAGTCTTACATTTAGGTCTTTAACTCATTTTGAGTTTATTTTTGTGTATGGTATTAGAGACTATTCTAATTTCATTCTTTTACATGTAGCTGTCCAGTTTTCCTAGCATGACTTAATGAAGAGACTGTATTTTCTCCATTGTATATTCTTGCCTCCTTTGTCATAGATTAATTGGCCATAGGTGCAAGAGTTTATTTCTGGGCTTTCTACCCTGTTCTATTGATCTATATTTCTGCATTTTTTTTTTTTTGGCCAGTACCATACTGTTTTGATTATTGTAGTTTCAAAGTAAAGGAGACTGATTCCTTGAGCTCTATTTTTCCTTCTCAAGTTTGCTTTGGCTATGCAGTTCTTTTGTGTTTCTATGCAAATTAAATTTTTTTTAATTCTAGTTCTATGAAAAATTCCATTGATAATTTGATAGAGATTGCATTGAATCTGTAGATTGCCTTGGATAATATAGTCATTTTGACAATATTGATTTTTCCAAACCAGTAACATGGTAAGGTACATACATTAACTTTTAAGAAAAGTCCAGCTTAGAGTAGTTGATTGGCCCAGGCTCTCCCTTCCAAATTGTTACCATTACTGGGTACTTTTGTATGTGTGAGCGCTTTATTAACATTATCCCCTTCAGTCCTCCCAATGACCTTAGAGATACATATTTTAACTTTAACATTGTTATTAAAGTATACTTTAAAGATATTTTATAGGAACAAGTTAGTAGTCTTAGGTTTTGCATGTACTCCCAAATCTAAAACGCTGTTCAGAAGGCAAGAGTATTATGTCAGATGGATCAGAATTAATGCTGGGAATAGTGATTTTGGTAAAACATGTAAACAAAATAGAAAAAAAAATATACTAAACAATGGTAATAGGAAGCTGAACTCAAAGGAAAAATTGATTTATATTTTCTCCCTTCAAAAATGCTCATAACTATTGTCATAACTGTTCAATCCAGTTAAGAAGAGAAAATATACTATGCCTTCCTCTCTAAGGGTTTCATTTATTGCCAAGCCATTATTACAGCAGTTGTAGAGATTTTATAACAAATAAAAAAGCTACTATATGCTCATACTGTGCTATGACCCAAGTGGTTTTTACAACTATTGCCTTCAAGTCTATGTCCATATGCCTGCAAGTAAATAAACCATCTTGACATGCACTTCACAAAGTAATATTTCCAGCTTTATTTTCCCTTTGGTAAATGCTAAAGTGTTCTCAAACAAATGTGAAATTTAAAAATGTAGAAAATAAATACATATATAAACTGTTTTTTAATAGGGCAAACTGTTGAAAGTCATTGTTCATGAAAGTTTAAATCATAGGTAAATTAATTTTTTTCTTACACTCTTCTAGGTTTTACAAACTTTATAAATGGCTACTTATTACATTTTTTTAAAATAAAAAAGCATAAAAATTATCTACAAAGGATATCTCATCACAAACCTGGTATTGCTTTCTTGGAACTCTAAAGGAAATAGCTATTTTCCAGAATTAGGTAGTTCATTTTAAAGAAAAGCTAAAGAAATGCACCCATTTAAAATAATAGCTTTAAGAAAGACTGTTAT
Source organism: Sus scrofa (assembly GCF_054392235.1). Taxonomy (NCBI): domain Eukaryota; kingdom Metazoa; phylum Chordata; class Mammalia; order Artiodactyla; family Suidae; genus Sus; species Sus scrofa. The sequence continues at coordinate 124,338,345 of NC_139396.1, read as the reverse complement.
TTTAGATTTTTGATCATTTACTAAATTCAAGTTTTTCATGCCTTCAGGTGAAATTATTTAACAGTAATTTGTAAAGGGAGGGCTATGTTCCATGTCTAAACTGACGGGTTGCTAGACAGTGTGGTGAGTCATCTCTAAGATAGCCCCAATGATCCCTACCTCCTGGTTTTCATGTTCTTGTGTTATCCCTTCTCTTTGAATGAGGATTAGACCTAGTGATTCACTTCTAAAAAATAAAATACAGCAAAGATGATAGAATATCACTTCTGAGATTAGGTTACGAAGCTTCCGTTCTCCCCCTTCTTCCTACCTCCTCCTTCTCGTTCACTAGGTCTCAGAAAAGTCAAGAACCATGTTGTAAGCTCTCCTATGGAGAGATCACATAACGAAGACTGCATGTCTCTGACCAAAAAAGACCTAAGGTGGTCTGCTAATAGCCATATGAGTTAGCTTAAAAGCATATCCTAACCAAATTGAACTTTGTTCTTGAACCAGAGGCACCTAGCTCAACTATGCCTATATTTCTGCTGCACAGAAATTGTAAGGTAAAAAATATTTGTTGATTTAGGTCACTAAGTGTTAGGATAATTTAACACAGAAATGGATAATTAATACAGGTTAGTATGGGCTGCCTGGAGTAGGGTGCTGCAAAGGAGTCTTCTTTTTTTTTTTTTAATCTTTTTGTCTTTTCTAGGGCTGCTCCTGCAACATATGGAGCTTCCCAGGCTAGGGGGTCTAATAAGAGCTATAGCCACCGGCCTGCGCCGGAGCCACAGCAACATGGGATCTGAGCCGCATTCTGCGACCTGCAGCACAGCTCACAGCAATGCCAGATTCTTAACCCACTGAGCAAGACCAGGGATCAAACCCACAACCTCATGGTTCCAAACTGGATTCGTTAACCACTGAGCCAGGACCAGAATTCCTGCAAAGGATTCTGAAGCTCTTTCTACTCCTTAGGAAAGTATAGGCCATCAATTATAATTGTCTGCTGTGGATCTAGGACAGGAGGAATGGTGACATATGTGCTGTCATTTTACATTCATTATCTAGTTCGCCTTGATTATGATGGATAGAATGGTAACCAAGAGAATAGACTCATTTGGTTTTTCTGGGAACACCCTGGCATTAGTATGACCTATTATTCCACTGTCTTTATTAATATCATGACATATTAATTGATCAGATTGGTCTGTGTGGGTCCTGATTTGGGTCTATCTCCCGGGGAATTATAGGATTCAGGAGGCAGGCAGGATCTGAGTCAAGGTTCTATGCACTGCAGCCCAAACCAGCCTATGGTACTAGTGTTTTCTGGAGTGATTCCCCAAAACAGAGAGATAGACAGGAAAGGGAATGGTTAGAGAATGAAAGATGATTTTCCAACAATGCACAATTTGCCTGATGTCAATCTTAACTTGTAGAATATTTAAGAGCTCATGAGTGCAAACAGAATAGCCCAGAAAAGATACCATACAACTGTTAAATGTGTTGGAAGGATGACTGGCTCTGAGGAATTGCTACTTTCCAAATGTTGATACTGAAGTATCCTCAAAAGAACTATAAACCCAATGCTCATCAAAACACATCCTGGAGCGCTTTTGAAATGAAAATATGTCCCTTTTCCCAGAGGGGCTCCAACAAGTCTCAAATGAACATTGGCCTGTGATCCAAAAGAGTGAGAAACTTTAACAAAGAAAATTATGTTGGAAAAATTTCCTTATATGTCATACCCATTTCATTTCATAGACAACTCCAAGTTCAGACATGGTCCTCTTTTATGGGTGGAGGTATACTTTGCACAAGCAAATACCATAGTTTTGAAAGTCTAAAAGGAAGTCTTCTCTAATTCCTGAAGTATTGAAATAAAAATGAGCTTTCTGTGAGATATGCCTGAGGAGATACTTACATGGATGAATCATGAACAGTGCTAAGAAAACATTTACATAGCAGAAGTATCCTTAACCTATTTTTTAATGTCTAATTGGAAGACTATCCTAGAATTCAGATGACTTTAGCAAGACAATATTTTCATGGACATTGTGTAGAGAAAAATAAATATTTGTGTGTTTGTATGTGTGTGTTTAACCCAGATAGATTACACTTGCTCCTTATTGAGTTATTCATGGTTCCCAAAGAATCACCTGTGATAGGAGCTTGTACAGTCTCTTATTTAAAGAAATTCAGAAAATGATAGCAAAATGTGAGATAAGCGAGGATTCAGTGTTATTTATGTGCTGCTTTCTTTCTTGTTAAACTCTTGAATATAAATGTGAATATTATGAAGGGCCCCCATGTGAGATGTCTTGCCAAGACTGGAACATTCCTTTATTTATCTCTACTAAAATGCTGTGATTTTTTTTTAAATCTCAGGAACCTTTCCAGATAAGGGAAATATTTTTGTATTTCATTTTCTCCTGACCCCTTTGGAAGTTCTGGAAGGCTTTTGTAATTCAAGCCCATTGGGACACACACACACATACACACCCTCATAAAACCTGAAAGAAAAATCATATTCATCTAAAGCTGAGAAGCGAAGTATTAACAACTTCCTTGGTTTAGTTCAGGCAAGTACAATGGAGAAGTGGATAAATGACTTTTTTTTTTTTTTGCTTGTTCTTTTACTTTTATTATTATTATTTTCTTACTACTTATTTCCCCAATACAATTTTTTTCTAATGTACAGGATGGTGACCCAGTTACATATAAATATACACATTCTATTTTCGCACATTATCATGCTCCATCATAAGTGACTAGACATAGTTCCCCGTGCTACACAGCAGGTTCTCTTTGCTAATCCATCCAAAGGCAATAGTTTGTATCTATTAACCCCAAGCTCCCCAACCACCCCACTCCCTTCCCCTCTCCTTTGGCAACCACAAGTCTATTCTACAAGTACGTGATTTTTTTTTTCTGCAGAAAGGTTCATTTGTGCCGTATATTAGATTCCAGGTATAAGTGATATCACATGGTATTTGTCTTTTTCTGACTTACTTCACTCACTATGAGAGTCTCTAGTTCCATCCATGTTGCTGCAAATGGTATTATGTCGTTCTTTTTTATGGCTGAGTAGTATTCCATTGTGTATATATACTACATATTCCTAGTCCAATCGTCTGTTGATGGACATTTGGGTTGTTTCCACGTCTTGCCTATTGTGAATAGAACTGCAATGAACATGCGGGTTTGTGTGTCCTTTTTAAGGAATGTTTTGTCAGGATATATGCCCAAGAGTAGGATTGCTGAGTCATATGGTAGTCCTATGTATAGATTTCCGAGGTATCGCCATACTGATCTCCATAGTGGTTGTACCAGCTTACATTCCCACCAACAGTGCAGGAGGGTTCCTTTTTCTCTACATCCCCTCCAGCACTTGTTATTTGTGGACTTATTAATGATGGTCATTCTGACTGGTGTGAGGCACTACCTCATGGTAGTTTTGATTTGCATTTCTCATTAATAATCAGAGATGGTGAGAATTTTCTCAAGTGCTTATTGGCCATCTGGATATCTTCCTTGGAGAAATGTCCACTCAGGTCTTTTGCCCATTTTTCCATTGTGTTGTTGGCTTTTTTGCTGTTGAGATGCATAAGTTGTTTGTATATTCTAGAGAGGAAGCCCTTGTCAGTTGCATCATTCGAAGCTATTTTCTCCCATTCTGTAAGTTGTCTTTTTGTTTTCTTTTTGGTTTCTTTTGCTGTGCAAAAGCTTGTCAGTTTGATTAGGTCCCATTAGTTTATTTTTGCTTTTATTTCTGTTGCTTTGGGAGACTGACCTGAGAAAATATTCATGAGGTTGATGTCAGAGAGTGTTTTGCCTATGTTCTCTCCAGGAGTTTGATGGTGTCTTGTCTTATATTTAAGTCTTTCAGCCATTTGGAGTTTATTTTTATGCATGGTGTGAGGGTGTGTTCTAGTTTCATTGCTTTGCATGCAGCTGTCCAGGTTTCCCAGCAATTCTTACTGAAAAGACTGTCTTTTTCTCATTTTATGTTCTTGCCTCCTTTGTCAAAGATTAGTTGACCATAGGTGTCAGGGTTTATTTCTGGGTTCTCTATTCTGTTCCATTGGTCTTTATGTCTGTTTTGGTACCAGTACCACACTGTTTTGATGACTGTGGCTTTGTAATATTGCCTGAAGTCTGGGAGAGTTATGCCTCCTGCTTGGTTTTTGTTCCTCGGGATTGCTTTGGCAATTCTGGGTCTTTTGTGGCTCCATATAAATTTTTGGATTGTTTGTTCACTGTAAAAAGTGTTCTGGGTAATTTGATAGGGATTACATTGAATCTGTAGATTGCTTTGGGTAGTATGGCCATTTTTACAATATTAATTTTTCCAATCCAGGAACATGGAATACCTTTCCATTTCTTTGCATCTTCTTTAATTTGCTTGATCAATGTTTTATAGTTTTCAGTATATAAGTTCTTTACCTCTTTAGTCAGGTGTATTCCCAGGTATTTGATTTTTGGGGGTGTAATTTGAAAAGGTATTGTATTTTTGTATTCCTTTTCTAATATTTCATTGTTAGTATACAGAGATGTGACTGATTTCCGAATGTTAATCTTATATCCTGCTACTTGCTGAGTTCGTTGATCAGTTCAAGTAGTTTTGGGGTTGAGTCCTTGGGGTTTTTTATATATAGTATCATGTCATCTGCATACAGTGACAGTTTTACCTCTTCTCTTCCAATTTGGATGCCTTTTATTTCTTTTGTTTTTCTGATTGCTGTGGCTAGGACTTCCAGTACTATGTTCAATAACAGTGGTGAGAGTGGACATCCATGCCTTGTTCCAGATTTTAGTGGGAAGGCTTTCAGCTTTTCTCCATTGAGTATTATATTTGCTGTGGGTTTATCATAAATGGCTTTGATTGTGTTAAGGTATGTTCCCTCTATACCTACTTTGGTAAGAGTACCAAATCATGAATGGATGTTGGACTTTGTCAAATGCTTTTTCTGCATCTATTGAGAGGATCATATGGTTTTTGACTTTACTTTTGTTAATGTGGTGTATGATGTTGATTGATTTGCATATGCTGAACCATCCTTGTGAGTCTGGGATGAATCCCACCTGGTCATGGTATATGATCTTTTTTATATGTTGTTAGATTCGGATGGCTAAGATTTTGTTGAGAATTTTTGCATCAATATTCATCAAAGATGTTTGCCTATGGTTTTCTTTTTTGGTGGTATCTTTGTCTGCTTTTAGAATTAGGGTGATGTTGGTGTCATAGAATGTTTTTGGGAGTGTTCCTTCTTCAATCTTTTGAAAAAATTTAAGGAGGATGGATATAAGTTCCTCTTTGTATGTTTGGTAGAATTCACCTGTGAAGCCATCTGGTCCTGGACTTTTATTTGTAGGGAGTGATTTTATGACATATTCAATTTCATTTCTAGTGATTGGTCAGTTCAGTTGATCTATTTTTTTCTTGATTCAGTTTTGGCAGGCTGTAAGTCTCTAGAAAGTTGTCCATTTCTTCTAAGTTGTCAAAATTGTTGGCATATAACAATTCATAGTATTCTCTCATGGTTTTTTGTATTTCTGTAGCATTTGTTGTGACTTCTCCTTTTTCATTTCTTATTTTGTTTATTTGGGTTTTTTCTCCCCTCTTCTTGATGTGTCTAGCCAGAGGTTTGTCAATTTTGTTTACCTTTTCAAAGAACCATCTCTTGGTTTTATTGATTTCTTCAATTGTTTTTTTGAATCTCTATTTTATTGATTTCCTCTTTGATCTTTATGATTTCCTTCCTTCTGTTGACTTTAGGTTTTGTTTGTTCTTCTTTTTCTAATACACTTAGGTGTTGGGTTAAGTTGTCAATTTGAGATTTTTCTTCTTTTTTGAGGAAGGCCTATATTGCTATGAATTTCCCTCTGAGCACTTCTTTTGTGACATCCCACAGATTTTGAGTGGATGTGTCTTCATTATCATTTGTCTTGAGGTATTTTTTAATTTCCTTCTTGATTTCCTCATTGACCCATTGGTTTTTTTAGTAGCATGTTGTTTAGTCTCCATGTAGTAAGTTTTTTCTCATTTCTTTTCCTGTGGTTGGTTTCTAGTTTCATGACATTGTGGTCAGAGAAGATACTTGAAATAATTTCTGTATTCTTAAATTTGTTGAGGTTAGCTTTGTGCCTCAGAATGTGATCAATTCTTGAGAATGTTCCATGTGCACTTGAGAAGAGTGTATATTCTGATTTTTTAGGATGTAATGTCCTGAAAATGTCAATTAAGTCTAACTTTTCTATTGTGTCCTTTGGGATCTCTATAGTCTTATTGATTCTCTGTCTAGAGGATCTGTCTATTGTTGTGAGTGGGGTATTAGAGTCTCCTACTGTGATTGTATTCCCATTGATTTCTCCTTTTATGTCTGTTAGTATTCATTGTAGGTATCTGGGTGCTCCTATAGTAGGGGCATATATGTTGACAATTGTAATATCCTCTTCTTGAATGGATCCTTTAACCATCAAATAGTATCCTTTGTCTTCCTTTATGGCCTTCATTTTAAAGTCTATTTCATCCTGATATGACTACTGGAACTTCTGCTTTCCTGTCTTGTCCATTGGCATGAAATATCTTTTCCCATCCCCTTACTTTCAATCTATATGTGTCCTTTGTCCTAAGCTGAGTTTCTTGTAGACAGCAGATAGAAGGTTTTTGCTTTTTTATCCAATCTGCCACTCTGTGTCTTTTGATTGGAGCATTCAATCCATTGGCATTTAAGGTGATTTTTGACAGATAAATATTTATTGCCATTTAAAACCTGTTTTCCAGTTGATTCTGTGTTTATCTTTTTTCTTTTTTGTGTTGGATGGTTTCCATTTATTTTATGCTTGAGTTCTTTTCTTTTCAGTTTTTGTGACTGTAATTTTTGTTTTTGATTTGTGGTTGCCCTGTTTTTTAAGCACCTTAAGCCCTTCCTATATCTGCTTGCTTTTGCCTGATAGACATATAAGCTCAGACACATCATTAAAATAAAAAAGAATCTGTATTTTCTTACTTTCCTTCCCCACATTATATAATTTTGATGTCTTTTTTTTTTTTTTTTTTAAACATCTCCATGTTTAGATCTGTCTGCTGGCTTATTTAAGTGATTGCTTTCCAGTTGTGGTTTCTTCCATCCTAATTCTTCTTTTTCTCTTTTCTCTCTCTCTTTTTTAATTTAGGGAAGCCCTTTTAGTATTTCTTTTATAATGGGATTAGTATTGCTGTATTCTTTTAGCTTTTGTTTGTTGGAGAAATTCTTTATTTCATCTTCTAATTTAAATAATATTCTTGCTAGATAGAGTATTCAAGGTTGCAAATTTTTTCCTTTCATCACTTTAAATATAAATGACTATTTAAGGCTTGTAGTGGAAAGAATGAGACATCCAAATCTGGGTTCCTGGCTTGGCACTTGACACATTCATTATCCCTGAGGGAATCTGATGGTCTTCTTTATTTTATTGATAGGTGTGGTAAAAGATGCTTCCCCTAAGAATTTCAAAACACATTTTATTTTTTTAAGCACAAGAATATCATCTTCAGTTCCTTGCCTGAGGTCTTCTCAGATTGTTTCCTGGACAGATTCTGATTTGGATCAAGAGAGTGCTGCTTTCTCATCCCCTGCTGCTCCCGCCCAGCCCCTCTTATTCTTTTTCCACTATTTTTATCATCTCTCTCTTCACAGTGGAGACTGTCATTGGAAATTGCATTCCAATTTTAGTTTCACCTTGAAGTATTCGCTTTACAAGAATTAGTGGAACTGACGGTGATTAAGATAGTTATTCTCTGGCCAACTGAACAGTCCCCAGTGTGTTGAGGCAGGCACCTCTGCTCCCTCAGTCTTGTGGAGTCCTGTGGTTCCCATAGTTCTTTTCAACTGAATTTTGCTGCCCTATCCATGTTACCATGCATTCAGATTCTATATATTTCTGACAATAGAATGTACTATTTCTTGATAAGGCTACAAAGAAATCTCTGCATTTTCTATACTGCTCAGAGGGCTGAAATCTGGGCTTGCTCTGGTGGGTGCTGCCTGAGCTCTGGGTGTATTATCTGGGATTATGAAGCAGAGTCAGACACTCAGCCTTTCCAGTCAGGATGCAATTAAAATTAGAAAGTCATAGAATACCCTACAAGGGCCCTAAGAAAGGAATGAAACTAAAAGAATAGCTTTTGGTTATCAGTACAAAAATCTTGGCTCCAGAGGAGAAGCATGAGTAGAGAGCCTTTCCTTTGTCCTTTCATTGGAGTCAAAACCAAAATGTTAAGAAGTGAATGAAGCTTGATATTCTCTGAGTTCCTAAGTTCTTCATTTATGAGTTTCAATGGATTGAAAAGCCCAGTTGCTCTGAGAAAGAGGCATATGTAAGCTCCTTATGCAGGCCAATAATAAGACTCTTACCCATTCCAGTTAATGACAAGTCATGTACTTCATTGCTCAGTTGCCCCAAGATGGAAATTATCCTCCATACCTTTCTCTGCGAACCCTGAGATCCAATTAACCACCAAAAATATTGATATCACCTTCAAAATATCTCTCAAATGAGTGAACTTCTCTTCATCGTCACTGTCATCACCCTCTGTGTTTACCATCAGATCTTAATTGAACTATTGTGGTGTCTGCCAGACATCACTGTAATTCTTTTAAAAAATATGTATTTCCTTATTTTAATAAAAATTGAATATATTTAAAGTATACAACATAATTATTCTGTATACATATGTAAAATAAAAAGATCAGTAGTGAACCTAATTAACACATCTCCTCTCTTAGTTACTTCTGTGTGTGTGAGAGAGAGGAGAGATAACTTGAAATCTATTCTCTCAGCAAATTTCCAGTATTCCATGCAGTACTTATTAACTGAGTCCTATTAAGTGTCTTCTAAACATGCAAATCTGACCATGTCACTACTTAAGGTTTTCCATTGTACTCAGGATCAAAGTGGATACCTGATACTTAGTGGCCAGTAAAAGATTGAATGAATTGACTAATATATTTTGGCTAATCATAGTTTGTGATTTAGAGAAATAGCATGAATTTTTTTGAGTTTTTATAAAAGGAAAAATTCGTGTTCCCACAAATAATGACTTTCTGGTTCTGTATAAAAACTGCTCAAATATCTTTGAAATCATTATTTTTCAGGGTCACTTACTGTAACAAATCATCCTTTTGCAAAGAATACTATTCTCCAGATAGTGACACATATTTTTCTGTGTGTTGCTGCCCTCTAATTTATAAAGGGGGAAGTAAAAGAATGGTCTTAATAGTTCATATATTGAGAGTCTTTTTATATGTTTTTTGCGGGAGTAATAATACATGCTTGTTTCTCCTTTTTTCATACCTACCTCTCTACATTCCTTTCCTGCTCCCCAGAGGCAACCTCTTTCAAATTTTTCAGCTGATTTTTAAACTATTGCCATGTAGTTAGTATATGTATACCTGTATTTCTTAATAAAAAATTCTAGATTATTCTTGATATAGAGAAATATAATTATTTTTAAAATTTTATTTTATTGCAGTATAGTTGATTTACAATGTTGTGTTATTTTTCTACTTTCAACAAAGTGATACAGTTATACTTACAAATACATTCTTCTTCATATTCTTTTTCATTATGGTTTATCACAGGATATTGATTATAGTTCCCTGTGCTATACAGTGGGACCTTATTTATCCATTTTATATGTAATATTTTGCATCTGCTAACTCTAAATTCCCAATCCAGCCCTTCCCTCCCTCCTCCACCCTCCCCCAAGAGATCTAATATTTAACTCTCATTTTCCAACCATCTCCAATTGTCTTTCCTTTCCCTCATTTACTCAAATATAATCATATTGGATTTTTTGCTTAAATCAATATTCTATGTGTACACCATCATGAATATGAAAATACTTTTGCTAGCTGAGTCACCTAGTTATATTATGATCACATCCCTTTTTCTCACTTATTTTTTGTAATTAATAATTGCCTTTTTGTTTTGTTTTATTTTCCTTATGCTTATCACTGCTACTCCATATTCTGTGACTTGAGTAGAAAATCTCTTCTCACTGTGATCAAACACCCAAGGTCATCTTGAGCAGTTAATTGTTTCTCCCTTTGAAAGGAATCTATTTTTCTATCTAATCTGAAATTATTTCAGGCTGAAAATCATTTTCCCTAGCAGTTTAAATACATCACTCGATTGTTTTCTATCTTCCAGTATTCCTGGTGAGAAATTTGATAGTATTGTTATTTCAAAGTATTTATAAATGATCTTTATATATTTTTCTTTTCTGGGGCTTTTTCAAATCTTTAAACATGGAGTTCTGGAATTTGGCAATTATGTAACTTAATGAGGGCTTTTCAGTCATTAAACTGAGCCTTCAGTGGGTATTCTAATTCTAGAAATGTAGGTTTTCAGAATTTTTTGTGAGTTATTTCTCAAATTTTGTCCTAAGGTACTGTTTGTATACTGTTTTCCCTATATTCTTTTTCTGGTATTTGAACTTTTCAGTTGATTTTCTCATTAGAGCTGATCCTCTCATTTCCTTTTTTAAAATACTAATTTTTTTATCTGTTACTGTGTTCTACTTACTGAGACATCTTTGAGATCATCTTGATTGTATTTTCCAGCATGTGTATGTACCTATTTCTGCTCTCACATGTTCTTAATTTCCAAGAGCTCTCTTTGAAATTCTAAGATTGTTTCTTTTTATAGCATTTTTTTCTTTTTCTCTGGAATTAATTAATGGAGAAATTAATCATAGTTTTGGAGAAATCCTCACCCCCCTTCCCCACCCCCGCTATTTGCTATAGCTACTAATTCCCTTTCTCTTTGTTGGAAGCTTTTTAGTAATATTTAGTCTATGCATAGGTATATACTTAAGAGTGAGGTATACACACACACGCACACACACACACACACACACACACTGGTGTGATGTTTTTTGTGTATATGCAGGGCTTTTCCACTGGTGAGCTTCACTGTAGAACAATTAGTTGGGAATATAGCCATCTGGGGACTCAGCTTTCTCTGCCAGCTCAGGGATTTTCAACTTCTGAAAAATTGGTATTTCTTGTCTACTACAGTCTCCTCTCTTGTGCTCTTTGTTATTGTCAGTTTTCCTTTTACATGTACTTGTCTATATTAGCAATGCCCTGCAAGATATTATATATTTTATATTAAATAATAGGCAAACCATGTTATATTTTAAGTTTGGAAGAGAACATCTAATTGGGAGCTGTCAGTTCTACTCGAAGAGAGGGTGAGGGTGCCATGAAAACACTTCAGGAAAAGTCTGACCTTTGGCCAAGTCCTGCGAGATGAAGATGCTGGACAGACAAGAGGCTGAAGAGGATACCATGTATGTGGCAGAATAAGAACAAAGTCCCAGGCCATAACACGGCACAATCTTTTCCACAGAACTGCCAGTGGAACAGCAGGAGTTCAGGTAGTGGGAGTGGGTGAGAAAGGAGGCTCTGGGGTTAGTGAAGTTCAGGTTATAGGCCTCCTTGTGCTTCATTCCCAGGCCCTGTGCAAAGCATCCTGGGTAATAAAAAAGTGAGGAAAACTTTATTTCTTCCATAAGTAGCTCACAATCTAATAGGGAAGGAGAGATATAAAAATAAATAGCAATAATATCAGGCCTACCTATGAATTGAAATTATTTTCCAAGGAGAAAGAGATTGCATCTGATTGAGAGAAAAGGTTTTATGAAGGAGGAATCATCTGTAAGCCTTCAAGTTTAGATAAAGAGAGCTTTGGCAATAACAAATTGAGCTGGAAGGGAATAAAAGGAGGATAAGCATGGCACTGCATGTGGAAAGAATAATTGGAGAAGTACAGGCAGTTCAATCTGGTCGGTGCACAGGTAGGAAAGATAAATCCAGCAATTGGGCTGGGCCATGAGGTGGATGGTCTTTGTTGATTATCTATTTATTAACCCACTAGAAATCATCCTTTAAGATGTAAAGGGCCTAGTCCTTCATATTTATGCTACATCCCTGATGCCTAGCATTGTGCTTGGCACATAATAAGTACTCAATAAATATTTGTGGAATAAAGGAGTAAGTGGATAAGTGATTATGCCAAATGACTCTCTTCATTCTTGTTATGTCAATACCCTAAATAATCGAGTGGATCCCTAAGGACTTTTTTCTTTAACCAAATCATTTCTGTTATTGTTTTCAATCTACATTCATCCTTAGTTACGTAAATACTTATCTGCTATATTGTAAGCTCCATGAGGGAAGAGACCAACCAGGTCTCTATATTTAAACATTTTACTCCTGGTGTCTTAACCATAGTAGATCCTCAGTATTTTAAAGATGACTGCGTGATGAGGAAAGGTATGTAAGGAAGTGAGAGATAAAGGGTGGGAGGGATTCTCTCTTGCATGGAAGGCAGAAAATTTGTTTCTATTCTTGCATAAAGCATTGAACTTCTCCTCTTCCCCCTCTTTATTATTATGATGATTTTTTAGTTTTTATTTTTATTGATGATGTCTTGTCCTGGCTCTACTAAGCAGGGCTTTGACCGTGAGCACACAGATTTGTATTTTTGAGTTGCAATTTTTTCATCTGCAATGTTGAAGTAACATCACTTCAGGTGCGGTCTGTGGCCCAATTGCATCAGAATTCCCTTGAGTGCACAATAAACATGCATTTTCTTGGTCTCTAACTGAATGTCCACCTGCCCAGCATCTCTGTGACTGGGGTGCAGGGCAACTCTTTCAGTGATTCTTCTGCAGACTGAAGTCTAAGAAACACTGGTGAGGGGTTATATTAAATGATCTTCTATGATTCTGAATTCTACTATGGAATTGAAATAGTACATATTGGCCATCTGGTGAGAGAAAGAGAGAGCTATGTTCTTTAGTTATTGCTCATGTAGATTGCTATTGCAGGAAGTTTCCTAGTAATTCTTGTCAGCTGCTAAGCAATGTGCTGTGTCTTGTGAGTAATGGTCTATTCTTTGCATTATATTGTATTAAATTACATTATTCCTCATGCTTTGTGTCTTGGGGAAAAATAAAACTGTGGTATGGTAATTTCTCTTAGGAAATGTTTCTGCTTATACATCTCACATAGTTCATGACTCAGTCTTCAAATACACAACTTTTGGGGAGTAGCCCATGTATTTGGGGAAACTGCAGTAACTTCTTCCAGCTATGGGTTCAACTTGGTACACTGGTGATGTTTATTCTGTAACATGATGACAACAAAGCGCCATGGGAACTTAGTGGTCAGTAAAGACCACTGAAGACCAAGTAGGGAAAAATGACTATCAAGGCAGAACATATGATATAAGAAATGGAAAATAATTACAAAAATTCAAGCAAGGAGTAATTTTTCTCTAGCTAGAAAGCTTAGAGAAGACCTTGGGGAGAGAGGAAATTGGATGAGTAATAACTTTTGACAAGGATTCCATGGGAGGAGGGGAGTAAAGACACTGCCAACTGAGCAGGGTGGCACAGGTGCAGAAATGGGGTAGAAGTGGGCTCAGGAGAAATACCTTCTTCTAAAAGTTCAGCTCAAGAGGAATTAATTTATATCTGCATTCATGAGTCAGCAGGTTTAATAGAATTCTAGAAAATGCTCATAAAGCTGAAAATGGAAGCAAGGGCACCCCCTTAGAACTGCATGGACATTTTAGGAAAAGGATAGCTCTGATTTGAAGGATTTGATTTGAAGGGGATGCATCTCATTCTCAGTATTTCAGACTGAATTTAATGTCTGCATGCCATCTACCCACTTAGTGTTTGAGATACACATGCACATACACATATAGTAGTTTATATTAATTTAACCCTTTCATGTAACTTGGCTGAGGACTCATGTTTCAGATACTCCCAGCAATGCTGAGAATCACCCAACAGTAGCTCTAAAAAAGAATTACACTGGGAAGCTCATCAAAACTTGCATTTATGCATAAAGTAAATAATTATTACTGAGAATAGTAACAATGGCACTTCATACTGGGGCCACGATTTTTACAATTTAAAGTGATCCTTTTTGGGAGTTCTCGTCATGGCTTGGTGGTTAACGAATCCGACTAGAAACCATGAGGTTGCAGATGCGATCTCTGGCCTCGCTCAGTGGGTTAAGGATCCGGCATTTCTGTGAACTGTGGTATAGGTCGCTGATGTGGCTCAGATCCCTCGTTGCTGTGGCTGTGGTGTAGACCTGCGGCTACAGCTCTGATTAGACCCCTAGCCTGGGAAACTCCATATGCTACGGGTACAGCCCTAGAAAAGGTAAAAATACAAAAAACATTTAAAGTGATCCTTTTTGCATCACTTCTTTTAATCCTCACCACCATCTCGTAAGGTAGGTCTTACCTCTCAGCATTCTGATGGTACAGGTGGTATGGATGGCTAAGAGAAATAGTCATCCACCTTTGCATCAGGGTGGGCTTGCACCCAGCCTCCTTTATGTTTTGAAGGTGTCTAAAGTTGTGAGGTTCTAAAGAGTAGGCAGAATTTTCCCTTATAAATTCTGGGTCCCATCCTCAATGATCTATGTATGGTAGAACCTCTGAAAGAGCAACAGAAGATAGGAAAAATGTTGGACTGTAAGTTAGCTGACACCCAAGAGCATCCTTGGAAGTTTTGGAATTGGATAGGGCCTCATAGCTCCTTTTTTTGTGAACAGGGAAATGGGCAGCTGAAGTGGGCATTGACACAGCCATGCACGACAGTCAGTGCCCAGATTACAGTTCCAGTCTCAGCACCAATTTTCCAGAAATAACTTGCCTGGGCTTTTTGCCACTCTGAGGTTAGACATAGGACTGTTTCTGCACTTTGGTAACACCATCTGCTAATTTTCCAGTTCATATTTAACATAGTACTGAAAGACCCCGGATACTCGTGAGCCTTAAGGCAATTGGAGAGCTCACAGAAAGTGGGACCAAGAGATTTGTTTTGACTCTCTGCTATCATGTGCAGGGGCAGACCTTGAGTACCTATACTCTAGCAAATAAATGGGACATGGTATGAATTCCTAGCTGAGTAAAGGAAGAATAGTGCTGTATCAACAATGTTTGGAAGGGATGTCTTAGCAACCAGTAAAGGGCATCAGATAATGACAAGAAAAATGGAACTGTCACATCGAGGGAGAATCTTAAGCAGCTGATTTGGAAGGTTAATGGTATGTTACAGTATATTTATGATTTTCCACTTCCAGAAGAATTAAGCCACTAAGTGAATGCCAGCAAATCACTGGAGAAGCCAGAAGAAGAATTCTTGGCTCAGAATTCTTCTCTGATTTCTACTCTTGTCTCCCGAGGTGAACAGTCCAGTTCTAGGCACAAGTCTGCCCAGCACAACAGAGAAGCCCCAGAGTGCTGTGCTATGTCTTTCTCAGTTTAGGAAGACATGTTCATAGAAGACTTATACTAATTATTCCACTAAAAGCCCCACATTTCCCTTTTTATTGCACAGAGAATAAAGACCTACAGTTGCACTGCAGTGTAGAAATTCATGAACTGTAAAAAAAAAAAAAAAGAGAGAGAGAGAGAAAGAAAGAAAAAGAAAAAGCAGTTCTTGGTAAATTGTGCATCCTCTCTTTTCAATGTGCCATAGGTCATTGGGATGAGAAAAAAATCAGAGCTCTGAAAGTCATCTACTCCTGCAGCCCTTTTCCCACTTGGAGACCTAATCGCCTCTGCCACAGTGAATCTGGGTCCTTGGCAGTGCTGAGTCTGACTTATGGGGTTTAGACCTCCAAGCGCGGCAACACCCAGCAGGAGCAGATGGACTTCTAAGCAACCAGACAATAATTTCCTAATGCAAATGCTGGGAGCTGGAGCCAAGCACGTTTAATTTCTTACCCTCCCTCTGGCGCAGAGATTGATGAACAGAACATGAGGTTTTCTAAGATAACGTATGCAAGCAACCTACTTGCAGCGAGCTTTCTCCCAGTGTCACCGTCTCTCTCAACTTGCAAGTGGGACCAGTAAGATGATCCAACAGTGACCCACACGGTAGTGGGACAGAAAGCCTTAGGGGCTGGATCCTCTCTAGACAGAACAGAAGATAATTTAAATGTACCATATTTGTTCTTTTTTACTTTGGATTTAGTGTGACTAATGCGTGGGACTTTATCTGCCCTACATTTAAATGAGGCAATGCTTGCTAAAGCACAGAAAAAGTGGCTGGCCCAGGGAAGCACTGCTGTAATAACAATTCGGACTAGTAAAATCTGGTGTGAATAGAATTAGGGTCAGTACTGCTATTATAATTTTAGTAATTATTATTATTACAGTCATTATGACTATTGTCAGGTTTGTTGAATAAGAGATCACAATGCAGTGTAGGAAAGAAGGATGACACATCCAAGATGAAAAAAGGACTCAGTGTTAAAATTCAATTCCTTTTCTTCCAGCTTTATTTGAAGCATGCTTGACAAATGCAAATTGTATATGTTTAAAGTATATAGTGGGACATTTTGATTATAAGTATATATATTGCATTAATTATGACAATCAAGCTCATGAACCTATCGATCACCTCATCTATTTACCTTTTTGTGTGGTTAGAAAGTTTAAGATCTACTCTCTTAGCACCTTTCAGTCTGTAATTAATTGCAGTCATCATACTGTACACTAGGTCTCCAGAATTTATTCACTGTGTAACTGAAATTACACCTATTATCCCACTTCTCCCACCCCTCAGCCCCCATGCAACAGTCTTTTGTTTTAGTTTCTATGAGGTTTTTTTTTTTTTTAATATTCTATATACAATTGAGATCATACAGTATTTGTCTTTCTCTGTCTGGCATGGTCTAGGTTCACCCACGTTGTTGCAAATGACAGGACTTCCTTCTTTTTTGTGGCTGAATAATACACATACATGTAACATTTTCTTTATCCATTCCTCTGTCAGTGGATTTATGTGTAGGCTATTTCCATGTCTTGGCTATGGTGAATAATGCAGCAGTGAACATGGGAGTATAGCTATGGATATGTCTTTGAGATACTGATTTCATGCCCTTTGGGTACATACCCAGAAATGGGATTACTGAATCATTTGGTAGTTTCAGTTTTGATTTTTGGAGGAACCTTAATATTGCTGTCCCCGTACCAACTTACATTACCATTAACAGTGCACAAGAATTTCTTTTTCTCTGTGTCTTTGCCAACATATGCTGTCTTTTGATGTCTTTTTTTTCTTTTTTGGCTGTTCCACAGCATATGGAGTTCCCGGGCCAGGGATCAGATCTGAGCCATAGTTGCAACCCAAGCTGCAGCTGCAGCAACACCAGATTCCCCAACCCACTGTGCTCCCAAGAGGCTGCATATCCTGTTATGCCACAGTGAGAACTCCTGTCTTTTGACTTTTTTTTGATAAGAGCTAGCCTAATAAGTGAGGGCATAACAACTGTGCTTTCTTATTTTTTATTAAAGTAGAGTTGATTTATAATATTGTGTTAACTTGGGGTGTACTACAAATTGGCCTGATGACGAATTCAAAATATTTGTCTTCAGGAAGTGCAGTGAGCTACAGGAGGAACCTGTTGGATAAAAATTAATTCTTAAAACACCAACATCAGAGTTCCCTTGTGACACAGTGGGTTAGGATCAGGCATTGTCACTGCAGTGGCTCAGGCCACTGCTGTGGTGCAGGTTCAATCCCTGGCCTGGGAACTTCCACATGTTATAGGCATGGCCAAAAACAAGAGCAACAACAACAACAGCAAAACCCCCACCAACATCTATGTGATCACTCTTTTAAAAAGAGTTTTGGTGGTGCAATAGTTTCCTAGGAAAGTCTCATTCATAAATGGGGTTTCTAAAATTGTAGCAGCCCCATACAATACATCATCTTAGCAGGTAGCTCCTTTACCATATCCCTTCAATCTTATGAAATACTGGACTATCTCTTTTGCCCTGACAGTATTTGTCTTTCTCTGTCTGGCATGGTCTAGGTTCACCCACGTTGTTGCAAATGACAGGACTTCCTTCTTTTTTGTGGCTGAATAATACACATACATGTAACATTTTCTTTATCCATTCCTCTGTCAGTGCCCCAGGACCCACCATCCTAACGCTGTATAGTGATCACAAGAAGCTCATGCAGGACTTCATATCTTACGTGGAGTGGGTGTGAATACATGCTTGTGAAGTTGCCACTGTGCTGCAAAGTGATTATTGAGCAGTGGTAGAACATGAGTCCTGGCTCATAAACCTCCAGCTCTGAATCAGTACCTTTGAGAGGTTCCTGAAAAATTCTGAGCTTCAGTTTCCTCCTACGTAAAATGGGAGGTAATGATACCAGCTTTTCAGAGAGGCTGAGAAAATAGAATAAGTTAATGTAGACAAAGCACCCAGGGCAAAGCAGTAGCTCAGCAATGATATTCTCTTCCTCAGCTAGTTGCCCCAAATTAGCCCTCCTAACTAGCCCCTCAACTCCTACTTCCCTGTCCTTTGTCCTTTTTACCTCCAAGTCACAAATGTCTTCTTACCTAAATTTTAAAATACCAAGAAGGCTAGTAATTGACAATGTTCGCATAGAGATCTAGGCTAAAGATAGAAAATGTGGAAAGAATCAAAAACTGCAAATCCAACAGCCATTAAATATATGAAAAAAACTCACTATTTCTCTAGTGGCCAGGAAAATGCAGATTAATGTGAAATATAAATTTATAATCATCAGCGTATCAAAAAGTCTAGGAAGTGATAGTACATACTCATGGGATTGCAAAAAGGGGTACATTCACGTATTGCTTGAGAAAATGTGAATTTTTATGTTCTTTTTGGAAAGAAGTTTCTTTCTGTATGCGATTATCTTAGAAGTAGAAGTGGTAATATAAGTGTGTTTATGACGACAGCAGGGTGGTAAAAATTTAGAAATGATGCAAACATTTATTTAAAAAAGAAACTGTGTTCAAATATTTGTTTGACTTATACATTTACTTGGTGGAATATAGTGCCACAAGATAAATCTATACCATTTTACTTGGAGAGATTTCCATAATACATTAAGTGAAATAGCACAATATAGGAGAAGAAATGATTTCATTTTGGGAAAACAAACAGTACTCATATGTGAATGTAAGTAAATAAATATATGAGCATGGAGAAGTCGATATAAGGGAACCCACTGAATAACTAATATTACTGTGGTTTGTCTAAGTGTTATAGAGAAAAGGCGTGAGTAATGGGAGGGAACATTAGATAAAATCAAAAGGTTGCATAATATATACTGTAGATCTGTGTATAATATATATGGGGTCTATGATTACAAAGAAGTTGTATTTACATTATGCTCCAAATTTTATGAAACTATATATATGTGTGTAAAGAAATGCATAAAAAGCTAGCCACCAAAGTATTAGAGGCAGTATTTTGTGATAACATTCACATAACTTTTCTTGTTTATTTTTCTTTTGTTAGAGTGCTTTATATTGAGCCTGTATTATTTATATAATCAGAGAAAAGCTATTTTCTGCAGAGGAGAGGAGAGAGGGAGCAATGCTGAGACTGGCTATAAGCCGACAAGGTGAATTCAGAAATAAGGGAGAACATTTAGAACATTTTTTGAATTTGTTTCAAATCATGGAAAAAATTAGGATGGAGATTGGGAATGCAAGAAGGACACTCTGAGATGGGATTTCTGTGCAGGTTGCTTAGTAAGGAGAATACTTGAGATCCATACCTGTAAACAAGAGGAGAGCAAGAAAGGTTGAACAGAGGGCAAGGTTGAAAGGTCATGTTGGTCTGGGGACAGTCTCAGCCCACCCCACAAGGAACTCTGGGTTGAAATGGCACTTCAGGGTTCACCTGGGTTGAGGTGAGATGGCCAGGCCTTTACAGCCCCAGTCATGGGTAAGGGTGTCCCTGGAGCAAGGGCCATCAAGTCAGTCCCTGTGGGGGCTGAAGCTGAGTATCTGATGATAGCACTCCCAGCAGTTGGGGCCTTGAGTCCTTCCCTGAGAGTGACCTACATAGTGTATCTCATAGACTTTCCAGAATGGCCCTGATGATCTCATTGGGCTGGGAATGCTTGGCTAGCCCAGCTAAGTGTAGGCATCTTCCACAGGGTCAAATCTAGGTTCAACTGCACAGGATAATTGATTTGTTGTGAGGGTAAGTTTCTCATGGAACCCTTTGGCACTCCAGAGCAGTAACTGGAGCATTTCATCAACTTGGGACAAAGATTTACTAAGCTTCTACCATGCGCCTGGCACCGAGCTGGGTTCTGTGGGTAAAACAAAGATAAATGAGGTTCGTCACTATCCTCTCTCAAGTTTACACAGGAGCTAAAGCATGTTACGTGACAGCAGCTCTATTAGGACAATGAGTGATAAGTTCTACCACATGGGCACAACAAAATGCCATAGGAAGGCAGGGGGAGGGGGAGCATGTCTATATCAAAGCGTGAGTGTCATGAAGTGAGCAAGTCAGGTGATTTTGGAAACTACGTTCCTATTTCTGGATGTGACAGGGCAAGTTTGCAAGCAGCAGACAGCTGTGATATCCTAGAAAAACATGAAGCTGGAATTAAGTACACCTGGGTTCAAATTATGTTTCTACCCTACTTGGTCATGGATTTGAGGCAAATTGTTTAAAACTGTATAAGCCTCGATTTCCCTATATGTCAAAAGTATATAAGCATACCTTGCACATTGTAGGATGACATGGGGTCATGTGGAGCTAGATGTTATGAAGATGACAGAGAATAAGGGTACTTTTTAAAGAGTCACATGCTTCACAAACATGAGGTATAATTGTTATTATGCTACTAAGTTGTAGTTCATGGATCCATGAAATGTACAGTGAGTGTCGCCATATAATCAATTTCATAGAATACTGTTGGATGACATACCATTCTCCAGCGTGGTCATGAGATACTCTTGGGAATATCAGATACTGAAGACAAGACCTCTCAGCACAATGTTATATTACACAGGTTACTTAATGGGATTGTGTAATAAATGTATCAAATATTAGGTGGAAGAGAAATTTATATTGATACTGAAAAGTCCTGAGCAAACTCAGGCATCACCATGTCTTTCCCTTACACCAAATCCTGTTGCTAAATACTTTTTTCAAGTGCATTTTACAAATGTTTATCACTTCTGCGATTAGCATCTCAAGATTCACTAGGACTCTGTTAAATCATTTACTGAATCTTGAAAGCAGGCAGAATTTTCTTCTAACTTGGTCCCCAGCCAAAAGTCGTTCTTTTTCTCCAGCACCTGCTACATTTATTGCTTAAGTAGGCAAAGGAGCAGACATTGTTCACCTCACTCCATGTTACTCTGTTATTATTTAGTTAGCACTGCTGACTTGGGAATCAATTTTGTGACTTATTCCCTGGACCCTTGCTTTTGTTTTTTTGTTTCTTTATTTGTTTGTTTTTTGGCCTTTATGTCTTTTCTAGGGCTGCACCTATGGCATATGGAGGTTCCCAGGCTAGGGGTCTAATCGGAGCTGTAGCTGCCAGCCTACGCCAGAGCCACAGCAATGCGGGATCCAAGCTGCATCTGCAACCTACACCACAGCTCATGGCAATGTCAGATCCTTAACCCACTGAGCAAGGCCAGGGATCAAACCCAAAACCTCATGGTTCCTAGTTGGATTCGTTAACCCCTGAGCCACGACGGTAACTCTGACCCCTGCTTTTTTTAATCTTAACCTTCTTCAAGGCAGAGGTGTTGCCCGAGGGTATGTTAGGAATAAAGGATTCCCCTTTTACTTTTTTTTTTTTTGAAATCTCCCATATCTTTGCCAGTTTATTTATTTTTTATTTTCTAATGATTTTTGTTTTTTCTGTTATAGCTGGTTTACAGTGTTCTGTCAGTTTTCTACTGTGCAGCAAAGTGACCCAGTCACATATACATGTATACATTCTTTTTTCTCACATTATCATGCTCCATCATAAGTGACTAGACATAGTTCCCAGGGCTATACAGCAGGATCTCATTGCTTAGCCATTCCACAGGTAATAGTTTGTATCTATTAACCCCAAATTCCCTATCTATCCCACTCCTTCCCCCTCTCCCCTGACAACCACAAGTCTGTTCTCCATGTCCATGATTTTTTTTTCCTGTGGAAAGGTTCATTTGTGCCATATATTAGATTCCAGATATAAGTGATATCACATGGTATTTGTCTTTCTCATTTCTGACTTACTTCACTTACTATGAGAGTCTTTCGTTCCATCTATGTTGCTGAAGGACTCCCCTTTTAACTTCTCTGCTCAATCAAAAGCCCTACACCCAGGTCACTCCTTGGAGCCTTTTTATTTAAAATAGACAGTTGTCATTTTAAATGCTACTGTCTAAAGCTGCAGTAATGTGTGAATAAAAGCATCTTCACCAAGCTTGGCTCTTTTGATTTATCTGTGATATAAAGCACAGATTGAAAACGTCAGTTGTAGGCTGGCTCAGCAAGCGTAGTTTCAAAGCAAGTGTCATAGACTCTCCTTTCCAACCAAGCTACTGCTCCTGAGCTCTTGCTATAAAGAAAAATTTAAAGCCACCATGGCCTAAAGGAGACTGGGTTTATGGTATTTCTCAGTTCTTTATTCCCACACTTCTCGCCGCTGGGTGCACTGAGGCCAGGAATTACCAACTCTGATCATGGCCCCGTGAGGCCAGTCCTCTCATGCTGAGAGGAGCCTAGCTCTCCACTCAGTTTGTTTCCACAAATCAGACTACAGAACCAGGACAGGTAAATGGGGCTAATCATGAAGAGAGAGCCCAGTCAGGGGACGGAGGTAAGAGAACACAGATGCAGGGCATAGAAGTCGGAGAGGCAGAGAGCTGCCATGTCACATAGGCATTCCTAGTGATAACTCAAACGGCAACCAACATTATGTAGAACATACTAGAGGCAGGTGAAAATTCCAGTTATAATTGTATCAGATGGCTCCATTTTCCTGGATAACAGAACTCTAAATTACATCATTCTTTAAACCAGAGATCCATATGCTTCTAGGAAATCTGATGACATCACTAGTTGTAGTAGATGGATCTTGATTAAGTCTTAACCAGTGATTCTCAGACTCCTTGGTCTTAGGAACTTTTTATACCCTTAAAAAATTAAGAACCACAAAGAGCTTCTGTTTCCCAGTTTATTAATATCTATCAATACCATTGTAGAAATGAAAACTTTAAAATATTTATACATTTATTTTTTATTGAAGTATAGTTGATGTACAATGTTACATGTTACAAGTGTGCAAAGTAGTGATTCAGAATTTTTAATGTTTATATTCCATTACTATGAAATACTATTTTTCTTCTGTTGTGCAATATATCCTTGTAGCTAATTTTATTTTATACATAATAGTTGGTACCTCTTAATCCCCTGTGCTTATCTTGCATATCCCCTTCGCTCTTCAAACTGGTAGCCATTAGTTTATTCTCTGTCTGTAAGTATGATTCTTTTTTTGTTATATTCCCTAGTTTTTTAAAAATATTATGTATATAAATGTCTTCCTCTGACTCATTTCACTTAGCATAATACCCTCCAAGTCCATTCAAGTTGTTGCAAATGGCAAGATTTCATTATTTTAATGGCTTAGTAATATTCCATTGTGTATATATGCCACATCTTCTTTATCCATTCTTTTGTTGATGGGCCCTTAATGTTGCTTCTATATCTTGAAAATTGTAAACAATGCTGCTATAGACATTGGGGTGTATGTATCTTATCGAATTAGTGTTTTCGTGTTTTTTAGATACATACCTAGGAGTGAAATTCCTGGATCATATGGTAGTTTTATTTTTAGTTTATGTAGAAAGCTCCATACTGTTTTCCACAGTGGCTGCACCAATTTACATTCCCAACAAAAGTGTATGAGAGTTGCCTTTTCTCCACATCCTTGCCAACATTATTTGTTTGTGTTCTTTTTGATAAAAGTCATTCAGATAGGTATGAAGTAACATCTTATTGTAGTTTTAATTTGCATGTCCCTGATGATTAATGGTTTTCAGCTGCTTTTCCTGTGCCTGTTGGCCATCTGTATGTCCTCTTTGGAAGAATGTCTATTCAGTTTTTCCACACATTTTTAATTGAATTTTTGATGTGTTGTATGAGCTGTTTATCTATTTCTTATTGGTCATATCATTGGCCAATATTTTCCCCCACTCAGTAGGTTGTCTTTTTAGTCTGTTGATGGATTTCTTTGCTGTTCAAAAGATTTTACATTTAATCAGATCCAATTTGTTTATTTTTGCATTTGTTTCTTTTGCTTTAGGAGACAGGTACAAAGAAATATCGCCATGAAATATATCAGAATGTTCTGCCCATGTTTTCTCCAGGAGTTTTATGGTTTCTGGTATTATAATTAGATCTTTAAATCATTTTGAGTTTACATTTTTATATGGTATTAGAGAATGTTCTAATTTTATTCTTTTATATGTCCAGGTTTCCCACAACCAGTTATTGAAGAGACTATTTTTTCTCCATTGCATATTCTTGCCTCCTTTTTCATAGATCAACCATAAGTGCATGGGTTTATTTCTGAGCTCTCTCTCTGTTCCATTCATCTATGTACCTGTTATTTTGCCAACATCATACAGTTTTTATTATCATGCATTGCAGTATAGACTGAAGTCATGGAAGGTGACGCTTTGGCTTTTTGGGGTCTTTCGTGTTTCCATACAAATTTTTATTATTCTAGTTCTGCAAAAAAACACTCTTGATATTTTGATAGGGGTTGCACTGAATCTATAGATTATGTTGAGTTATAATGATCATTTTAATAATATTGATTCTTCCAATCCTTGAACACGGTATTATACCATCATTCATCTGTTTGTGTTGTTTTCAGTTTCTCTCATCAGTGTCTTATAGTTTTCTGAGTGTAGGTTTTTACCTCCTTATATAGGTTTATTCCTAGATGTTTTATTATGTTTGATATGATGTTAAATGAGTTTATTTCCTTAATTTATTTTCCTGATGGTTCATTTTTAATATATATAAAAGCAACAGATTTCTGTGTATTAAGTATGTATCCTAAAACTTTACCAAATTCACTGATAAGCGCTATTATTTTTTTGTGGTGTCTTTATGAATTTTTTATGTGTAGTATCATGTCACCTACAAAAGTGACAGTTTTACTTCTTTTCTTTTCTAACTTGGATTTCTTTAATTTCTTTTTCTTATCTGATTGCTGTGGCTAGTACTTCCAATGCTTTGTTGAATAACAGTGGCAAGAGTGAACATCCTTGATCCTGATCTTAGAGGAAATGCTTTCAGTTTTTCACCATTGAGTATGATGTTAGCTGCAGTTTGTCACATGTCATATATGATCTCTATTATATTGATTATGTGTTTCCTGCTGGAGCTGGGTGTGAAAACACCCATATCCTCAGAGCAATGTTATTTACACATCTTAGAACCTTGTATAAGGAAATGCATCTTAGGCTGTATGTATAAGAATACTTATATATGGTACAACCACTATGGAAAACGATATGGAAGCTCCTCAGAAAACTAAATATAGAACTATTCTATGAACCAGCAGTCCCATTCATGGGCATATATCCAGACAAAATTACAATTCTAAAAGATAAATGCACCCCTATGTTCATAGCAGCATTATTCACAACAACCAAGATGTGAAAACAATCTAAATGTCCATGGACAGGTGAATGGATTAACAAGATGTGGTACAAATACACAATGAAATACTACTCAGCCACAAAAAGAAAAAGAATGAAAGAATGCCATTTGTAGCAACATGGATGCAACTAGAGATTCTCTTTTTTTTTTGTTGTCTTTTTTTAATTTATTTTATTTTATTTTATTTTCTTATTTTCCCACTGTACAGCAAGGGGGTCAGGTTATCCTTACATGCATACATTACAATTACAGTTTTTCCCCCACCCTTTCTTCTGTTGCAACATGAGTATCTAGACATAGTTCTCAATGCTATTCATCAGGATCTAGAGATTCTCATATTAAATGAAGTAAGTCAAAAAGAGAAAGACAAATACCATATGATATCACTTATATGTGGAATCTAAAATATGGAACAAATGAATCTATCCACAGAACAGAAACAGAATCACAGACAGAGAACAGACTTATGGTTGCCAAAGGGAATGGGGAAAGGAAGTAGGATGGACTGGGAGTTTGGTATTGGTAGATGCAAACTGATATTTAGAATGGTTGGGCAGTGAGGTCCTATTGTGTAGCACAGGGAACTGTGCCCAATCTCTTAGGATAGAACATGATGGGGAATGATATGAGAAAAATAATGTGTATATATATATATATATATATATATACACACATGTATATATATGTATATACATTATATGTATATATACATGTATATATATATGTATATATATGTGTATATATATGTGTATATATATATATATATGTATGATTGGGTTACTTTGCTGTTCAACAGAAATTGACATAACATTATAAATCAACTATAATTTTTTTAAAAAGGAAAAAATAAAAATTAAAAAATAATATTATATAAAATTGTCTAAACAAGTAATAACAGTTTATTAATCTCACATAGTCAAAGATCTGTGGGTCATTGGTTCCAGGGACAATTCAGTTGCTCAGTAATGTCATTGACTTCTCT
This sequence comes from Sus scrofa, assembly GCF_054392235.1. NCBI lineage: Eukaryota > Metazoa > Chordata > Mammalia > Artiodactyla > Suidae > Sus > Sus scrofa. The sequence goes on along the minus strand of NC_139396.1, from coordinate 124,311,827 downwards.
TCCCCTTTTTCAGCTTTGTTATCTTCAGCATTTCAATGATGCCTTTTCTCATGCTGCTAAATGTCTATAGTGGCTCTAAGAATCATGTCCTCACAGGACAATATCTAAAAGTAGGAAAAAGTGACAGGGAAGGATCATCTCCTTCTATACCTCTATCTTTCATCAGTGAGAAAAACCACCTCTAAAAGTACCCAGCAGTCTTCTCTTTATGTCTCATTGACCAGGATGGAGTCATATGTCCACCCCTATATACAGTCATGAAAGAAAATGAAAATTACCATGATTCCAATTGGGCATATTGAGGAAGAAGCAGTATTGGCTGCTGGGAGCCAATCAATAGTACCTGCTATAACACTTTCTCATCTCAAAGTCATTATGCAGAGACTGATGGCTGGGTAAAGAAATCAGAAATAACCATGCTTTATTAAGCTCTCTGTCTGGTTTTCATCAGCCTCAGATTAAGCTGACAAATGCATGGCTGACTTGAATGCATAGCAAATGCTTTCAGAAACAATTATAGGTAACCTACCTTAAAGCACACTTTAGATTAGGGTGTCAATATGACCTGTAGCACTCAAGTTGGAGATATGAAAAGTGGTCAAACAATGTGAAAGTACAATGCAATGTCAAAAATTTCCTGGCCCCATATCACTATTTACTAGCAGGGCAACTGTGGTTAAGTGAATTTCCCAAGTTATACACCAAGTTTGAGGAAGAACATGACTAAATCCTTCCAAAGAATTACTAAGGGGGTTGGGTAGAATTTAGGCAATTCATTTATTAATCTTAAAGAGGCAAGAGGCCCACATGCTGGATCTCAGACTGTTCTCTTCTGGTGACAGCCTCTCTGCTCTTCTGGAAAAGAGGGAAGAGCTGCTGCTTCCTGGGCTTTGGTCTGGGTTAGGTTGCTCTGGGTTTGAGGGACATGAAGGCTGCATTCCTTGACGTGTACTTGGAAAGTCAACATAATTCTGCCATATTTCGTTTGCTACTCAGAGCCCCTTTTCCTTGGAAAGCAGAAAAGTCCTTAATACCTTCTATGCCATGTAAGGCTGAAATATTGCAGATGCTTTGGTGCCAAAAATTAAATTCCTGAATTTTTAAGTTTTGTTTTTTCTTGCCTCCATATATTCTTTTCCCACTGTTATCAATGGTATATTAATTTGGGAAGAGATAAAGACGCATCCTAGGAATAATAAGATAAGAAAATATTTTAGTTGGAAGATGGAAAGGATTATTTAAATTTTTTTTCTCATTCTTTTTAAAAACATATTTTCCTGCAGTCTTTTCATCTTAAGCCTGAGGATATGTATTTGGATACTGGGTAGGTCTTTTTGTGTATGGGGTGCCTTTGGCTCTGGAAGGCTAAGAGGTCAAGATGAGGCTCTAAGAACAGCAAGGTTCTAAGAACAATTGATCTCCCACAGGATTTCTCTGGACTCTAAGGTTTGAGAAAGAGAAATGAAGGGGACCTTCTAAACTGGGGATGACAAAGAGGTTTTACTTATATGCCAGTTTTGAGAAATTTGTAATAATGGCCTTGAGTGCTGTATTAAGAAGGATTAAAGGCACTGGGTTTGCCTGGAGAGAATGCTGGCAAAGATGGAAGCAAGTGGAAGTCTCCTCCACTTGGGTGGCTGTTTAACTGGTTCAGTCACTTTTGAAAACAATTTGGTATTACCTCATAAAGTAAATGTGTTTATCTTTTGGTCTGGCAGGTCTACCCTAAGTTATCTACCCTAGAAAAACTCTTTCAATGGGCACAAAATGATTTATATAAGAACACTCATAATAGAATTGTTTGTAATAGTCCAAGCATGAAACAACCTAAGTGTCCATCAAGAAAAAAAATTGAACATTAAGTTGTGGTTAATTTATACAGTGGAATAGTGTACAGAGAGAACCATAAATTAACTATAGCTTTCTGCATCAACTGAAAAAATTTCACCAAAGTTATACTGAGCAAGAGAAAAAAGACTCGAAAGAAAACATAGAGTGTATTTTCATTTGTATAAAGGTCAAAAACAGGCAATGCAAAACTGGGTTGCTTAGATACATACATGTAGGAGTAAAAATATAAGGATAAGGAAGAAAATGGTTATTATAAAAGTCAGGACACAATCACTACCAGAAAAAAGGTGGGCAGAACAGTTATCCTTGGGAATATTATTTGCATGATTATAATTCTGTAGGGAAAGCTTTAGTTGAAGTACATACTGAGTTCAACATTTCCTTTTTTCTTTTTTTTTCAAGTTGTATTGAATTATAGCTGACAATACTATGATGATTTCTGCAATACAACAAAGTGATTCAGTTATACATATACACATGTCCATTTTTATGAATAAAACTTTTTATCATGTACTTCATCAATTTTAAGAATTAGAGAAGTAGAAGGTGATGTTAAGGGCATAGTGTACCTGAGAACACTGATGACCTAACAGATGATAGAATTCTGGAAAGAGGATGAGGTTTCAGAGCTGTTTGTAAGAGCATAGGTAAAAGCAATAGCTCTAAGTATTAGAATTTGCCAAACCTGCAAACATATTGAAAGTAATTCACAGGAAGGAAAAGTAGAGAAGCAAGATTGAACATGGGCCAGAGGGAAGAAGGAAATGCTTGAATTTTTATTTACCTGATATAAAGTAAAATGCATAAGTAGCGGAAAAGTCAGCACAGTGGTTTTCTCTGAAATCAGTCTATACTAGAACATGTCTATATGATGTCTCAAAAAATTTTGTTATGGGCACAGGGGTGAGAAATGATGGTGCACGTGACATGTAGAGCTCAACACTCTTTAACATGGACCTTTCTAGCTTATCAAAGTAGAAACATGATTAGGACTTTGGGAAGAAAATATGGTTAAGGATAAATGTAATATGTCTGAGGGTTCTGTATGATCTGATTCTTAGGAAGCATAAGCTTGGTGGAAGGTAGCACTAAATATATGAAGGCCAGGAGATAGAACATCCTCCAGTATGTACAGGGGAACAAAGACAATCTACAGATTTAAAGGAAGAAGTATACTTAGTCTTTATTTTGGAATGGGGCACTCTTAACAAGTGCTGTTGTGGGTGTATTAAGTTGATTATTTTTTCTTATTATACTTGCTGAAGTAGCGTATTTAGGTTGGATTTTTTTCAACCAGAATATCCCCAGGGTAATTAATCAGAGTTTGCCAGCAATCCAATTGAGGTTTGGAAGTGCACCCGGTTTCTTTTCTATACTTTTCTGTAGGGAGGGTAAACTTGAACAGCCTTCTTCCTTGACTGATGGAAGGAGCCAAGGAAAAACAGAACTTCCCCACCACCAGCCACTCACCTCATTTACTTCTCCCCTTTCTTCTTAGTGACCACAGGAGAGTTTTATGTTTTATTTCTATTCTCAGGTTGCATAGTCTTGGAAGGCTGGGGGTAGGGTGGCATAAGAGGTGGCTGGATTGTTCACAGAATGAGAAATGGGTAAAATGAAAATGTTAAAATCTCTATTTTAACCCCTGTGATTATTCTAATGTATGTCCTTTATAGATGATACACATCCTTAAAGCAGCCATTCCTCATTTGTTTTAAAAATATAGCACTTTTAATATTGCTACTTGGGGAAAAAGAGAAGGGAGAGTATGATTACTGAGAAAGTGTCTAGATTTGATTTGTAAGATTTGTAGGTCAGAGGGAGTTGCTGTGTGAATCTCCTAGAATTTTACACGATGGGTCTTTGGAGCTAGAAAACAAACCCTAAAACTTCAAGAAAGATGATTTTATACTGTGCATGCTGCAGACGATGCTTTACAGGCCATTCTTAGGCAAAAAGTAGGCTAGTCTGTGGGCTCTGAAACAATTTCAAGGAACACTTTACCAACACTGAACTAATTTGAATGCTAAAATCCACCTGTGCTCCACAGTGGACAATTGATTCTCAGTAAAAATCAGTTCTTACATTGGGAACAAAGGAGCAAAGCCTTTTTCCCTCTCCCATCATCAAAAGCAGGCTGCAGAGATGAGTTGGAAGTGAGCAAAGGGCACTTTCAGATGTGAGTTATCTGACTTGTGTAATCACAGAATCCCAGGGCTGGGGCAGACAGTGGGAAGATCACTTCCATACTAATCAACTGTGGAGAGAGGTGTGATTATAGAATCCTGGACTCCTCCCACCCTACCCTGCTGACTGAATCAGGCCCGCTGAGGGTGCAGCCCAGGAATCTGAGTTTTAACATGTTCTCTGGATGACTCTGATACAACTGCTGCAGCATATCTTCTAGTCCAAAAATCTCATTTTTAACTAAGAATTCAGTAGGTAAGAATATATCCACTGGATGAAAGGTAACATACATTGAGCACTTATGAACTGAATAAAAACTGAATAAACTGGAGTTCCCGTTGTGGCTCAGTGGCTAACAAATCTGACTAGGAGCCATGAGGTTTCGGGTGCAATCCCTGGCCTTGCTCAGTGGGTTAAGAATCCTGTTTTGACGTGAGCTGTGGTGTAGGTCACAGACATGTCTTGGATCCCATGTTGCTGTGGCTCTGGCATAGGCTGGCGGCTACAGCTCTGATTAGACCCCTAGCCTGGGAATCTCCATATGCCACAGGTGTGGCCCTAGAAAAGACAAAACAAAAATAAAACTGAATAAACTATAGTCTAGCCCTGGAAGAGCTTGCGGTTTAACTGGAAAGACTCATGTGCCAAGTACTTTCCCAGCAGATTGAACAAAACTCAGCAGGAAAAAAGATTTCTTCCATAGTGCTGGGAAGAGGATGAAGGGGGTACAAAATTGCACTTAAGGTTTCACAGAGAAGGTGTCATTTGCTATAGACCCCAGTGAACATATGCTAGAATGCATGCCGTGTGTTTTCTAGACAGACAGCTTGCATGAGGCATAAGTATCCCTGTTTGGAAAAGACTAATAGAGTAGTGTTTTTAGAATGTAAGATTTACTCATATAAGCATTATTGTTGTTAATAATAATAATAATAGTAACTATCATTTCTCAAGTATATAGTATGTACTAGACTTGATCATAAATGTTCTATACCATTTATTCTTTATGACTACCCTGTAAGCTGGTATTATTACCTTGTAAAAATTAATAATCAGAATCTTTAATCAAAATAGTGTCAGGAAACCAGAAGCAGGAGCTCTCATGCCTCATGACAATAGCAGAGCTCAACAGGAAGAAGAAAGTCTTCCTCTTCTTGCCTGACAGGAGCTCAGCCAATGAGAAACTGTCACAGCTCAGCCAATGAAAAGCTGCTATGCTTCAAACTCTTAATTCCTCCAATGGACTCTTTGTTTACTATAGTCTTCCTAGCTTCTTTCCCCCTCTATAAAAGAGTTCTCTGCTCCTTTTTTTTGTGGGGGGTGGGAGTGGGTTAGCACTTGTCTAGCCATGGGTACAGATCTTGAATTGCAGTTCTATGCTGATCCCAAATAAACCTGTTTTTTTTTTTTTTTTTTTTTTTTTTTTTTTGCTGAAATATTTTAGGTCAACAATTTTCATTTTACAGTTGAGGCATTGCCAGAGAGGGTGAGTGACTTGCCTGGGGTCATACTCTTAGTCTGTTGCAGAGGCAAGATTAAAATTTAGAAATGGGATTATGAGGGTGAAATAGATGATAAAATTTTGAAAAAAACATTGAGAAAGAGGGTTTGAATACATACCTGCCAAGCAACTCTGCTACACTTTATTTATGTGAGGTATTTGGCCAAGTAGCTTCACAACATGTACATACAACATGAAACTCCCTTGAGCCTCAAGACTGCTCACTTTTTAGACCCCAGTTATCCCATTCTGACCAAATAGACTTTTTTTTCCCGCCTCAATCCCATTTAAATTTAGACCACTCCTTTGGTTTCTGTAATCCAGTCATGTTACTAAAATGTTACCACTTTTCTCCTTCTGGGCCAGACCTGGAGGATGAAGCTCCTTGGAAAAAGGGAAGGTGTGGTTAAGGAAAATGTGGTACTGTGATTTATCTTAAGAACTGTATTCTTTGTTCCTGTCTCTGGTACAAAGCTCCTCAAACCCTTGGAATTTCCTAAGTGAAGAGGGCAATAAAAGTGTCTTTCGTGTTGGTAATGGGATGACTTCTGGAAAGCCCCTAAGTAACTAAAGGCTGAGGGCTGGTGTCCAGGGGAGCCTACTAAGTGATTAGAGGGTGGATATTTCAGGTCCATCCTCCTGGCCTCCTGGGAGGGGAGCAGGGCTGGAGACTGATTTCAGTCACCAATGGACAATGATTTAATTAGTCATACCTATTTAATGAAGACTTCCTAAAAATCTGAAAGGACAGGGTTTGGAAAGCTTCCAGGTTCCACTCTAAGGAAGCAGGTTGGTTAACCTGTGGTGATTTTGGGGGAGTGGCTTCTCAGAGAGCATGGGTGCTCTGTGCCCTTTCCCCATACCTTGTCCTATGCATTTCTTCCACCTGGCTGTAAAATAAATTTTCCTGCTGAGTTCTCTGAGCTGCTTTAGCACATTAATCAAACCAAAGAAGGGGGTCTCAGTACCTCCCATCTATAGAGGGTTGGTCAGAAACACAGGTGACAACCTGGACTTGCAGTTGCTATTTCAAGAGGGGAGGGGAATGAAGTCTTGCAGAACTGAGCCCTTAACCTATGGGATCTGATTCTCTCTCCAAGTAGTGGCAGAATTTAGTTGAGCTGTAGGACATGCAGCTGGAGAATTTGCTTGGTAAAGGGAAAACCCCAACACACATCAGAATTTGTTGTTAGAACTGTTAGTAGGATATAGTCTGCTCTTTCCAAACACAAACATCTCTCCTGGTAATTGGAGCAGGAAAAACACTGACTCTCACTGACCGCCAACATGGTGGCAGCTACAAGTTCACCACCCCCCTTCAGTGGGTTGCTGTGGTTTTACTGACACCAAATAGATAGACACTCAAGATATGTCTCCAGCATAGAAGGGTTTATACAGGATCAGAAGAGAATTGCAATTCAGGGTCTGCAACCATGTTGAGCATTGTGCAAGTCCTTACATGGCAAGGGAAGGAGAACTTTTATAGGAGGAAAAAGAGGTTGGAGGAGCTACAGTAAAAAAAAAAAAAAGTTCCTAGCTTTTCATTGACCAAGTAGTTGCCAGGAAAGAAGAGTCTGTCTTCTTCCTGCTAGACTCTGCTATCATTGCAGGCATAAGAGTCCTCCTTCTCATGTCCCAATTTGATTTAACTCAGGTTTGTGGTTTTTTTTTTTTTTTTTTTTTTTTTTGTACAGCTTTTGTATCTATTCTTAACTATTGGTAAGCTATGCTACCTAGGTCTGAATTGGCAAGGGCAGTTCACTTGTAGCTTGTTCAGGGGATCCTCCCTGGCAAAAGTGAGTTGGCAAAGCTGGTCTTCTTGTTGGCTTTCATCCTCCCAGTGACAAGTTTTCCCCAGAGTCTCCTCTTGCTGGGGTCCCCTTGCTCTACTAGGAGGCCCTCCTAGGGGAAGCCAGCTGTTTTGTGCAGCATCTACTCAGCCCTCAAAGAGACTTAAGTTTTCTCCCCACAACAAGTGGTAGGAACTTGTCCCAGCTTCACCCTCTATCTTCAGACCCCATTCCTACCTTGGCAGCATCAGAGACTCAAGAGTTCTTCCATGACTCAGCAACCTTCAGGCCAGTGACCACTGACCCTACCTAATTGGAGAAAAATTTGGGTTCACTCGTTGAGGGAGAAAGGGGTACTATATCCATCCAATGTATTCCCCTCTCCCATGGGGAGAGAAAGATGAAGGTATATTAGTCTGAGAAGACTGCCCTAACATAATACCATAGACTGGGAGGCTTAAGTATCAGGAATTTATTTCTTCACAGTCCAGAAGGCTGAAAGTTCAAGGTCAAGGTGTCAGCAGGGTTGCTTCCTCTGAAACCTCTCTCTCTCCTTAGTTGTAGATGGCTGCCTTCTTGCTATGTTCTCATTGGTCTTCCCTCCCTATTGGTCTGTGTAGGAATTCCTTTTCTCACAAGGATGCTAGTCATGCACACACAAGGGATCTCATTTTAACTTAATTACCTCTTTACACCTCTGTCTCCAGAAAGAGTCCCAGTCTGAGCTACTGGGAGTGAGGACGTCAACATATGAATTTGAGGGGGACACAACTCAGCCCATAATAGATAGTTACTACTTCATAATCTTAGCTTGAGGATACCCCCAGCCTCAGCCTTCTCTACATTGGCACATCAGGCACATTTTCAGAACTATTTTTTTCTGAAATACACCCTTTGGGGTAGCTCTGTGGTAACTCAGGAGGCACAATGATAACAAAAGTAGTTGTACCTCTGAATTTAGAAGGTGAGACAGTGATGCCTTTGATCTCAGCTGAGACCCATCTCCCTAGAAACTGCCACTCTCTCTGCTGAGAAGCTGGGTAGAGAGGCAGCTGTAGAATCCCTCTAAGGAATCAGGAAGGGTCTCTCTTGGTGATACTTCATGTGAGGAGTTTCTACTTTTGTAAATATATGCATCTTCCATGGTGGCATTTCAAAGCACTTCCCACAGTATCTAGGTGGGAGGAAGGGCAGGCAAGTGAGAAAACTAATCCTCCAAGAGGTACCAAGTGATTTATCCAAGACACATAGATTAAGGCAAGCCCTGCTAGGGCTGAATCTCCTAGAGCCTCACTCCTTAGGGGTAAAACAGAAGGGAAATAGAGGTGGGCTTGTTACATACCCTACCTACATAGAGGTTACTGTATGATAAAGACAACTAGAATTAGCAAAGAGGTGACCTTACATATAGTAAGCATTCTCTGATGTGTTAACGTCCACAGTGTTTATATAAGATTAGAAATTATCTTTTAAATGCATTTAGTAATAACACCACAAGAAAATTATTTTATTACTGTTAAATTATTCTGTTTTATTTTTAATGTATGCCATAACATTTTTTTTTAAAAAAAGCCTTTATCCAGAAAAAAAAAAAAAAGTTTATGTCAAAAGCCTTTAGAGAAATGGTGCTGTAAAATGCTTGCTCTCAGCTTCATTACTTGCTTTTCAGGGTAAAATGCTGACATTTGCTAGGAGAGAGCTGTTCCTTTGTTAGCCATCCATTCATATATTTATCAGTCAATAAACATGTAGTGAGGGATTACAGTGTGTAAGGTACTGAGCTGTGTATCACTTGGGGAATGTTTACATAAAGATAGAGCCACCAGAATCTTTATATCACTGGAAAAAAAAAAAAAAAGATTATTGCATACCAACAAACGACCACGTTGCTAGAGTTTTTGATCAGGTTATGAAGCAGTGCTGGCATTGGAATTTTATGGATTAATTGCTCTCACTCTGATATAGTTCAGTAGTTTTCTGGAAGAACAGATGCTGTATTTCTGAAAGATGCTTTTCCCTGATTTGGGCCCACCAAGTCCTGTCTAATCACTGTGTTCATCCTTTTAATCTAAGCCAAGAGAATGTCAACAGCAGAGGCTGGGTCCAGCAAGTCTTGGACCTGCATGTTCCAACATAGTTGAATGCCTCAGAGGCCAAGGGCAAAGGCACATGGCTTCTTCCCCTGGATGGAGGTCACTTGCTTTGCCCCCCACTGCTGCTCTTCCTCACTCTCATTCCATAGACTCAAGATCCCAGGGACATGTACTCCCTGCCTTAGCCAACTTGTCTTGATTGACATCCCGACCTCTCCAGTTATCTTCTGGAAGGGGGCTTCTGAAATCCAATTTGATATAATTAGAGCCAGAAGGAATAGGATGACTGAGGATTTTTGTCCAGATAGTGAAAAGTAGAGCATTCTCATAGAGAAGAGAATTGAGACTTCAAGAGGAGAATCAAAGTGCTACCTTATATTCTCAAAGACAAGTAGCTAAGTAAAAAGCTCACATAGGCTGTCCCACAGCCTGAGAGGCTTATTGCAAAAAGCATCAAGTTCGAATAAGTACTAAAATGGGAAGTTTAAACACCATGTTTTTAGCAAAAGAGATGTATCTGGCTACTTGTGTTTCTTTCACTTTTGCTCTATTTTTCATTTTATCTCTTGGAGTTGAAGAACAGATAACCCCCCCAATACCTCATTGCTTACATTCTGTTTTTTTATATTTAAAGTGACAGCAAAATGAAACATATTTTTAAGACCAATTTCTCTTTATGCTTCAATATCTACTTCACTAAAATGTACAGTTTATACCACATTGCCAGAAGGCAAGGAGTAGCAATTTTTAAGAAGAGTTGAACTTTACAGAGAACCTTTCGGTACTCTTTTTGAATTTCAAATGGAATCTCAATCAATGGATATAATGTCACAATTCAAATAATGTATGATGGCAAAAAATTACTAGCTTTAATAAATTATATCATTGATTTTCATTTTGTGAGATGGAAAAACTGTCAAAATTTAATACAATATTTGAATTTAATTTGAGGGTTTTTATTGTCTTCAGTACAAGACTTTGTCAGTGAAGTGATTTTTGTAACTTCACAAGAGTGAATTCACCACCCCTTTGAACTAGTCTTTGCTTATTGCCTTGTGATGATTAAATGAGATTCTTTCAACAAGTATCTTTGAATATTGACTATGGCACTATTCTGGAAGCTTGGGGATCCAGCAATGAACAAAACAGATATAAATCTTTGCCTTTGTGAGACCTAAAGTCTGGAGGAAATAGAATAAGGGCAGTAATAAGGACATTTTCCAGCTCTTTCAAACAAAACGAATAGAGAAAAATGTAGCCAGTATGGGGAGGGTCTGGAGAGATGCACTTTGAAATGGATGGAGGTCTCACCCAGAAGGCAAGGATTTGAACCAGGTCAGGGACTGAGCAATAGGGTGATTTGGGTAAAAAAGGTTGCAAGCAAAGGCAGTAGCAGGTGCAGGGGTTCTGAGGCACCACCTGCCTGGTGAGCTGAGGGAGCAGCAGGACCAGAGGTGGCAGTGAGGGAAGGAGAGTAGTCAGAGATGAGAGAGGGGACCACCCCACCGCTGTTCTTAGTATTTTAGGAACACCCTACCACCACCGCATACTCTCTCACTTGAACTGCTTGGAGAACACATTGAAATGAATGTAAATGAATTCCTAGGAAGGGTGAGGGTGTTTGCATTACCATATTCCTTAACAAACTCCACCTGCATCCTTAGGAGCCGGCCAAGATATGCCCCCACCTCAAGGCCTTAGCACACACTCCCTTCTTCCTGAGGGGCTCTCCCTGCTGCTTCTGCCCCCATTCCGCTCCCTTTCATCTTCCACCTTCATGTTCCAATGTGAATATTAATTCCTAGAGTTAAAGGCCAAAGTAGGTTCTCTCTATTTTCTCTCAGGACTCCCCCTTTTCTCCTTCTCCATGGGCTGCATTATAATTTGCAAAAGCATGCTTCTGGGTTTTTGTTGTTACATTGATTCCAATGATAAAGTTCCTTATTTCCTTGTTACTTTCCATCATAGGCACCACAAGAATAGAATAAATATCTGCCTTATTGTTAATGCTGTTTAAGGAGTACCTAGCACATCACAGGTATTCTGTAAATATTTGATGAAAAGATGAAGGAAGGAATGAAGGCTGCCTAAATGAAAGAATGTGAACAGCTTGGAGGGAAGCAAAACTAGGATTTGTGTTATTGTTTTACTACACTTTGCTTTATTGAGAGAGAGAGACACATCCTGAAACCCAGACAGTATTTCAGGGCCAAGACTGAGATGGACACCTTTGCCATTCATATGCCTAAGAACAATGCACTTTCTTTTTGTTTGTTTTTTGTTTCTCCAAGTGCCAGTCATTCTTTATTGGGTGTTAATTCTGCATTCATTAGGATATGAAAGGATTCATGTGTGCCTGGCAAATGTCATGGTCAGGAACGCAGAGTGAGCCCTCTTTAGCGGTCCTTGAGTAGCTGCTCATAAGAGAACACTCTTAATGAACCTCCAGGTGTCCTGTGACTTAAGGGGATTCATCCTTCCTGCTGAGGTTACAGAATGTTGTGCCTTTATTATTACACTTATCAAATTCACTTTGTTTATACCACAACTACAGCAGCTCCACATCTGAGCCACATCTGCAACTGACACCATAGCTTGTGGCAACACCAGATCTTTGAACCCACTGAGTGAGGCTACAGATCGAACCTGCATCCTCATGGTTACTATCCTGGTTTGTTACTACTGAGCCACAATGCCAGATTGTAAACTTCTTCAGGGCTTCCCTTCCTTTGAATGGAGCATCTGGTATATTGCTAGACAGGTATTGGAAGTTTAATTAAGCTTATTGAATAAATATATCTCTCAAAGCTTAAGAGAACCTTGGGAGCAAGAACTGGACTATTACATTTCAGATTAAGTAGGTCCCTGCTCAGAGAGGGAAATTAGTATAATATGGAAGTAGGGGAAAATAGGAGATAGGAGAGGCCCAAAGATGTACTTTCATTGCAGATATCACCCAGTTTTGAATTCCACTGCTGTGCCTCTTCCCTTCATTCCAAGCCAGCAAGATATAGTCTGGCCTTTGGTATGAAGTTATATAGCACCACCAGGCTCCAGAATTAAGTAGAAGTAGATACTTCTCAACCATAGATACTTGTTAGAAAAAAAAAATGTTTTGGGACACACTTCAATGGCTGAAGATAGGTAAGTAGATTATATGGTTGTTAAGAAGTGTAAATAATATATTCTTGTTTATTTTCCATCCTGATATCTTTATTGGAAGACAGAGTGGTGAGATTTTGTAATCACCTTCTCTTCTGCAACAGTAAGAATAACTCACATTGTATATCCTTTTGGCGTATATTGTTTCATTTGAAACTTGCAAAAACCTAACCAGATAAGGAGAGTTGCGAATAGTTTCCTGCATTTAGACATGAAAAATACTGAGGTTCAGAGAGGTTATATAACCTACCCAAGCAAGTTGGTCTGATAGAAAGAAGACTTCTGACTCCTAATCCAGCTCTCTCCCCTTTCCACCCTGCTGGCTCTCTAATAATGATAATTGTAGCTCAATCGTTGCTCAATTTCATGTGAGGAGGCAAAGATTATGTACTCATTTTCTCTTTCCTGCTTTTCTCTTGTCTCTCTTCCTGCCTGCCTTCTGCTATTCTGCAACCTGTTTTCTCTGTACAACAAAGGAATGAAGAATAATATTCAAAACCTTTGTTAGCTTTTTTTTTTAGCTGATTTTGGAGACTTCAGCCAAATAGTTTGAGAGGTTCTTTGTATATTTCACCATTTTACCATTATAGAGAGTTTGAGGGGAAAAAAAAAAACAGCTCTTGGTGATAAAGATAGAAATTACTCACCAGCATTTGTGAGATCAAAATGACCTTCATTAAGACTGTTGAAAATGAAGTGCAAATGGCATTCTTTCTGCTGCATTTATTTGACTTTCACTGCTTGGCCTGGCAAGGAGGAATTTTAGAGAAATTCCTAAAAACAACAGGAAAATTGCAGTGAATAGCACAGTCTTGAGCAGCAGGGGAGCATAAAAGTTGAGGGGGTGGAGTTGTGTGGACCAGGCACGAGAGGCTGGCTCTACCTGCAGCTTCCCTAGGTTTGTGCTGTAATACAGAAGAGAGAAACATGTGGATGATTTAAAATTAAAATAAAATCATATTAAAAACTCTAATTACACTGGGCACATTTCAAATGCCCCATGTGGCCAGTGACTACCACATTGGATAATACAAATAGAGAACATTTCTCTTGCTGGAGAGATTTAATTGTATCACGCTGCTCTGGCCGGAGAACTAAGCACCTCATACCTTTTCAGAGTCATTTAAATCAGGAAAGAACAGTGAGCCATTCCCCAAGGATTCCTTCCTTCCTTTTTTCCTCCCTCCTTTCTTCTTTTCACTTCTCCCCTTTTCCCCTCCCTCCCTTCTTCCCTCCTTTCATCTTCTCTTCATTGCTTTGTGCCACCTTTTCTTTTTCTTTTCTTCCAACAAATATTTAGTGAATAATTACAATGAGCCTGGCTCTGTTTAAGCAGGTGAGCTATAATAGCAAACAAAAATAAATGAGACTCCTGCGTCAGACAAGCCACAATCCAGTAAGGGATACAAACAAGTGAGAACTGGTGTTGGGAAGAAAAAAGTTTCCTCTCCTTTTGTAGGTTCTTTGGCTGGATTGATCCAAGTCAGAATTAAAAGAGAAAGGCAAATTTAATCACACATGTATGGGATCCTCCTAAGACTATGAGACCCAAATGATAGTCAAACAGTTGAGGCTTATATGCCATCCCGAGCTAAGGAATCCTAAAAACGAAGAGAGCTTACCTGAAGATAGGAAGAGTGAACGTTTGGTAAATGCCTGCCATGCTCTTCAGAGGCACAGGACACAGAGAGGCATCTGATCCCCAGGTCTAGCCCAGCCCTTCCCAGCTCCCCACACCTAGTCCATATTCTTTGTAGTTATCACTGGAGATAGTTCTCTTCCTGGACCAAGTTCTCTTTCCAAATTCCTAGGCAATGAAGGGAGAAGTAAATGACTTTCTTGAATCTTCTGGGTTGTGATTGCTTTCAACTCAAAGTAGTCCATATGCCAAATTGGCACATTTTGGGGAGACTCATTCTGAATGCTTTAACTGGTAATTATGATCCAGTGATATAGGTGATGTGTGACTCCTAACCTAGTTTTTGGACCTCGGGTTTATGCAGAGAAAGAGACATCAGAAAGCTGAGCACTGGAAGATTAGTATTAGATTCCAGGTATAAAAGGAGGAAGAAGGAAGGAGGGAGAGTGTTTTAGATAGGATGGAAGAAAGAAAGAAAGGATATATGCCTGGGATGGAGAGAAACTTATATGCACAGAGGATAGAGTGTAAGCAGAAAGAAAAGAGGCTACAGAAATGAGCAGAAGGCATATCCTTAGGGTCTTATGAGCCATTTGTATTTCATCCTAATGGCAATGGGAAATTCCCAAGAGGTTTAACATGAGACGGTGACTCCATTATACTTGTATTTTTCACAGATCACTTTTGCTGCATTGTGGAAAATAAACTGTGATTGGCAGAGCAAAGAGGAGGATGAAAGCTAAAGCAGAAAAACTAATTAGGAGACTGTTGAGTTGGTCCAGATAAAGATGTTGGTTTGCAGCATGAACAAGGGTTACCCAGGTGGCAAAGAGAAAATAATGTTTGAATATAGAGGTAAAACCCCCAAAAACTGGGTTCACATCTTTGTGGATGTTGAGCCCAAAGACAGCTAATCCAAAGATCAGGAGAAGGAAGGATTTATTACTTGCAGCAAATAAGGATAACACCAGGATCTTTCTCAAAGCAGGATCTCTACAAACAACAAAACTGGAGAATGTTACAGCAGAAAATCCAAGAAGAGGCAGGAGGCCAGAGCGCCAAGACCTCAAGCAAGTTTTAATGACCAACAGGTTGGGCAGGAGCACTGAGAGAGGACTCAGGCTCCTGCTGCTTAGGAAACAGTTATTTATATAGGAAAGGGGGTAGTTACTATTTTTAGCACAGGGTTGTTCTTAGGCTAAGTCAGTATGCAAGGGTTGGGGGGGTGGCGATCTCCTTAGGAATGTGGGTAATGGTTTGGGGTAGGGGGTAGAGGGAAGTTGTAAAGTCATTCCATGATGAATGACTGTTTAACTGGTCTCCAAGGCGGCTTATTCCGAGGGGACCAGCCTTCTAGATTGTAAGTCTGATTAGCGTTTTGGTGGCACATGGCAAGTCAGTTCCGATTCCCCACCTGAGAGGGAAGTTTTAAGTTAAGGGTACATGCATATTCATACAAGGACTTGAGGAGAGAAGAAAGTGTAACTGAGGTAGTGCCCTAGGGGGCTCCTAGGCACACAAGCCTTTCTGCATCCTCCATTTCTTGCTTTTAGGGAATAAGCCTCAGCATCCATGACCTTTCCTGAGTTCCACAGGGCAGTTGCTAATCAGGGAAGGAAGGGGATACTGAGTCCAGGGAGGTGTAATCAAGAGACAATAGTGCAGCCTTGGGGCAGGGTCTTGGTTCCTCCTTAAGGAATATATGCATAACAATATCTTTGAGCCTTTCTGCAGAACTAAAACCCCCAACAAATGGGAGAACTATTGAATGAAGCATTCTTCTTTCTGGGAAGAAGGAAGATCACCAGAACCAGTCCTGGGGGCCACTAAGAACCAACTTTGAAAGACAATGCAAGCTTGCCTCTACCCTGATCCTTACCTGCAGCCATATTTTCCACTCCCCAAACTATAAAACCACCTCCTAATCCCTCGCAAAATGGGCACAGTCTTTAAGGTATTAACCTGCTGTCGTCCCCTTTGCCTGGCAAAACAGTAAAGCTATCTTTTTCTCCTTCATCCAAAACTCTGTCTCCACATTTCTATTCAGCAATGGTAGACAGAGGCTGAGTCTTGGCAAGAAATGTAGCATAGAATTGGGACAAAGGTCTGCAGTTCAAGCTTTAGTTGATTGATGTCAGGAGGGTCAACATCATCATTCCATCCTCCACCTGAGTGGGGGCCTTAGTACCTGAAGAACTCAAAGATACATATCAGATTGTGATATACATCCTTTGAGAAGGAACTGGTACTGTTTTACTGCTGAATTTTTGTTTCTTCACTGCTTTTCCTTTGTTCCTGCATTCCCTTGTTTCCCTTGAGATCATTCCTTGCTGAGACCTGTTCAAGGGAAAGCATTGTGCCCAGGTTTAGATCACAAAATAACATAGTCCAAAAATCCTTGCCTGGTTCTCTTTCTCCAGGAACCCTCTGCACTATCTGCTTACAGAGAAACAGAATCTCATGATTGAGTGGAAGATGAAGGAAAAAGAGAAATGAAAGATAATGTTTCTATCTCTAATTGTGGAGCCATTCACAGAGATAGAGAATGCATGCAAAGAAGCTAGATTAAGGAAAAGGTGACAGATGTAGGTCTCAGCTCAAATTCTACTTTAGAAGCCACCCTTTCTTGACCACCCCCCACCCCCACCCCACATCCAAGACCATGACAGGCTTCCCATGTTATTCCTTCTCATGTCATGATGAGCTTTCTTCCATTGTTGTTACAGCAGTTGAAATTTTATATTTATTTGTAGGCTCACCTTATTATTTGGTTGCCAGCCTGTCACTGAATTGCCAGCTCCATTATGGCAGAGGCTGTTTGATTTTGTTCACCATGGAATCCATTTTCCTAATCCACTGTCTGTTTGTGCCCTGACATGGTGAGTTTGAGAGCAGTGTTATAGCAGTGCCTTCTTCCTTTTCTCTGTGCACCATTTCAGGACTTGCAGGTACAAAATGGTCTCAGCCTTTCACTCTAAGTTCCTAGTCTTGGAGTTCCCATTGTGGCTCAGCAGAAACAAACCCAACTAGTATCCATAAGGATGTGGGTTTGATCCCTGGCCTCGCTCAGTGTGTTCAGGATCTGGCATTACTGTGAGTGGTTGGTGTTGTTTGCAGATGCAGCTCAAATCCCATGTTGCTGTGGCTGTGGTGTAAGCCAGCAACCGAAGCTCCAATTCAACCCCTAGCCTGAGAACTTTGATATGCTGCAGGTACATCCCTAAAAAGACCAAAAAAAAAAAGTTCCCAGTCCTATCTTTTGTAGGGATGGAAAAAAAATTTTCCCCCTACCTCTCTTAGCGGAGATACCCCTCACCATGATAAAGGATAGATTAACAGGAGAAAAACAAGTTTCATAATATGTATACTCATGTAAACATGGGTGATACATAAGAAAACTAAGTAACTCTGAAACAGCCCCCCAAAAGTCACCATGTTAAATATCATCTCCAGTTAAAGACCAAAACAAAATGTTCTATGGGAGGGGAGTTGATGATGGGAGGTGACCAGGAAAAGCACAATAAACAAGGGTAAGCTTGTTTTACAGATTAAGTCCTTGCCTTCTCCATTGATAAGATTTTCTAGAGATTTAGGCTCATCCTTCTCTTCCTGGTACAGAGAGGAAGACTCCCTTATAAATGGAGATTTCCCTTGTAAATGTAAACATCTCCCAAAAAGGTAACTTCTACTCAGTTTTTAGAGCTTCTCCTTTGGCCATTTCTTAAAATTAATTGGTCTAAAATGACCCTTATGGCAGGAGCCATATTCTTGGGTGGCACAACCTTCTCCCCCTCACTTCAGTCCCAGGGCCCTCACTGCCCTAGGAGCTCAAATCTCACAGAAGGAAAGCATCTCTAGGAGTCATTTATACATGTGAAATTAACTCCCTGAATTGTATTTTTTTTGTTTGTAGTTTAACCCTTTGTTTTCATTGTATTTATGAAGAATTTTCCCCTCATGAAAGCAGAGAAAGGATATTCTTTTGGAAAAGGGACTTTTCCATATTAAATACCATTATATCTTGTATTCTGCTTTCTAGTAGAGTAGATTCTATATTCCTTTTTGGCCATGAATATAGAAATATCTGGCCCCAAGCCATTACTCTCTCCCTTCTCCTCACTTGCTCCCCCCTTCCTCTCTCTCCTCCATCTCCCCAATCTCTCACCCTCCCCCCCACAAAGAGTCATATAACTGACCAACCCTGCTATTCTCAGTCAAGACCACAGAGTGGGGAAGACATGTTGCAACCCAATGCTGCTTGAAAACAAAATCATATAAAAATGTGGTTTCCGAAGTCAGATGGATTTTGTTTTAAATCCCAGTTTCACTGATTCTATTTGTAAAGTTTGGTCCATGTTGCTGAAAGAAAACAGTTTGTAACTATTTATTAGATGAATGACTGAATGAACTGATTTCTCTGAGCCTTGGGTTTCTCATCTGTCAGGAGGAAAACAATGGTGCTTACCCTATCGTACTGTCAGGAAGATTAAATCAGCTTATCAAGAGAGAAAGCACCTAGCACATAGTAGGCACCTGATACATAACTTTCTCTTTCTGCCCTACAGCTTGCTCTCCCCTAGGAAAGTGTTAGAAAGTGTTACAGAACCGAAATTGGGTCTGCTCGCCCACTGTGCAGCAAGGCCAGTTTACTGACACTGGGTTGTGGTGAAGGAAAGTACAGCATTTATTACAGGTTGTCAAGCAGGGAGGACAGGCAGCTCCTGCTCAAAAGACCTAAACCCCTTGACAGCTTTCAGGGAAGTATTTTTTAAAGGCAATTTATGGACTTACTTCTGACTGATTGGTGGTAACAGGGTGATGTTTCAGGAGTCTTCGACATTAGCCTTCTGGTTCCAACCAGTCTGGAGTCTATGAGCTTGTGGTCAGAATGTAGTCACCATTTTCCACCTGGCTGGGGTCTTAGTTCCTGGAGAATAACTCAGATATTGTGTCAGATTGTTATGCATACCCCTTGAAGAAGAACTAGGACTCTGTTTTATTCCTGAACTATTTGTTTTTCCTTTATTTCTTCATCCCCTCACTTCCCTAATTAGCAACTGAGTCTGCTCTTCGGAACTCAGCAAAGTTCTAAGAGACTTAAAGCCTTTTCTACAAATAAGAAAGGAATGACAGAGTGACTTTTGTACCCAGGAGGACCCTGCAGGGTCCTTCTTAGTTTCAGTCCCTCCTTTTATACTCCTCAATCCTGAGGGGAACAGGACTGGGACAAAAAAAGAGAATAATATTTTGGCTAGAGAGGTTAGTCCTAAACTGGGCAGGAGAATGTGATTTTAGGGGAACTCATATTCAGTGTATATATAGACATCAATATAAAATCCAAAAGTACAAAATTGCTGATGATGTTTTGTTCTTATGGATCCTGTAAATATTCCCTGCTAAGTTCAGCAGGGAAAAGTGTGGCCAAAATCTCTTATTCAGTGAAGGAATTAGCATGGCCGTTCCTTCAAAGGTTGCCATAGTAGTTACCATGGTGATGAAATGAAAATGCAATTTGAGTTATTCATAATACATAACTCTTCCCAGAAAAACAAAAGGAGTACTTAGGATAACTGACTCATTTTGATGATGTCTCCGTGCAACCTGTTACTCACTTGAATGATGCAGGCAAAAGGCTGTAATGAATAGAAGATCTGACTATTTGCATTTGCAACCAAATGTACCAAATACATTCTTAATGTGTTAATTAGCACTTTCTCCAAATGCAAAAGGAAAACATTCCATTTGAGAAGACAGGTAAGAATCTGAATGTAATGGAAACTCATCTGGCATTAGGAAAAAAAAATTTAGGAAAAATGAGTTAAGTAACCACAACATTCAGAAAATAAAATTCTAGATTGCTAAGTCATACACAAGGTTATTTC
This sequence comes from Sus scrofa, assembly GCF_054392235.1. Taxonomy (NCBI): domain Eukaryota; kingdom Metazoa; phylum Chordata; class Mammalia; order Artiodactyla; family Suidae; genus Sus; species Sus scrofa. Next base: position 124,291,722 of record NC_139396.1, on the reverse strand, counting down.
TGGTAGATAATGTAATGGATAAAGAGAAAGTGGCCATTTTATACATATTTGAGTATGTCACAGGCCTGTCTTCAAGATTTGAAGAGTTAAGTAGAAAACATCCCTTTGAAACACTTTTTAGGAAATTGGAAAACAGTTTAAAATGTTAATGCCAGAACATATGTAAAACAATATGCAAAGGAACAAGCAAAATATTATCTGGAGAAAAGATAAATATAAAAATATAACCCCAAAGTCCCCCATCACTCCTTCAGCCCCTTTATCTCCCAGGGTACCAAAGTTGGTCCATTTTTCCTTTGATGCCTTCCCCCCTCCCCAAGGCCTTTCCTCAACTGTCATCTTTACTTTCAAAGAGCTCTGGGTCTAAGACCTGACTCAGGTCAGAGAAATGGAAAAGGGACTGTGTTTCTCGTGGAAACTCCAATTAGATCTCTGTTCAGTAGCTTCAAGGTCTATTGGGTTTGTGCTCTTGTCAATACAAATCAAGTGACCCCTTAGTGGGCTCCACATCTATTTTAGATGTAGGTATTCAGTAATCAACTGCAAATTATTTAAAATCCCTGTGTGTCAGACCATTCTGATAAATGCCATATGATGAATGTCCATGACCCTTGTGATTTCTTGATATTACTTGTTTTTCTGCCAGCTCAGAATTCTCTCACCTACACTGAAATCAAAGGACTCCTCTCATCTTTCTTGCCTCTGACCAACTTTCCATTCATCTTTAAATATGCTGACAGTTCTCTTGCTATTTCATTGGTAAGATGCCTAGTTTCTGGGCCTTATTGGTAGCTTAATTGGGGGTGAATTTTCTTGGTCAGACTGCACAAGGCAAAGTCCTCCAAAATTTCTGTTTTCAATCTTTGGGTTCCTTTCTTTACTTTAGTCCCATTTCATATTAAAAATATTATGCAGACACCATATATTGGTCAGGATTTCATTAAGTGAATAATTAGACTCCCAGCTCTTTGACTGCCATGCTTAATTTAGAAACTCTAGTACTCCTATCAATAAACTCAGGTTGATCCATTCTTCACCAATCCCTCTTAGACTCCATTTCCTCATGTTATTTTCCAGATTCTCGCAGATATAAATTAGTGGACTTATTAAGATGTTTGTGTGTAAGCCTCGTCTTCCTTTTCTTCCCATATCTGACCTTGGCAACAAAATGGCAGGAGAGTGAAGTATGAGAAGAATTGGCTCCCTTAGGGAGGTAATTCCCTTAGGTGAAGGAAGGCAGTGTCTCCCAGCCAGGGAGGATGCTCTCATTGACCAGGGGGCAGGCTGCGGAGGATGCTCAATGCTAAGGGAGCATTGGGGGTACTCCAGACTTTTCCAAACCTCTTTATATTCCCAAAAGTACCACCAGCCCCAGAATAATGAGAGTGAATTAAATAGATCTCACTTTTTGAGCCATTTTGCCTTGACAGATAAAACATTGTTTTAGATTGGTCATAAGCAGTCCTTGTGTTTCATTCAGTGTCTCTATGTGAGAATTTGGAGAACTGTTACTCTCTTTCAGTGCACTTTTCCAGTAAAGTGATAGATCAGCACCTCACACTATAGTCCTTGACTTGTGCATTCTTTTCAGTTTTCTACAGAAGTGGCAACTGGATCCCAGAAACTCTTATCTTCATTGGGCATTTCATTCCTGGTCAAGAGCAACAATAATTTAACTGGCTGATTTATCATTACATACTGGGGTCTTTCTGACTCCCCTGCTTATAGGATCCTCCCTGACTTCAGGCCCACGTAGTCCAGAAACATCCAATCTCAGTTTTTTCCTCTGCCATTTGTCTGAGATTATGTTTTCTGTTACCTACTGGCTGGCACTAGTTTTGATATCAGTCAGATCCTGGATTATAAGCAACAGAAACCGACCTGACGAATGAAAGCAGAAAATTGTCAGAAGGAATCAGTTGGAAGGTTGTAGAACCACTTTTGAAGAGTGGGCTGAAGCTGAAGAAGACAACCTCATACCCAGAAATAATTTAGTTATGATACTGCCATGGCATTGTCAACACTGTCCATTCACTGCTGTTGTGCCTTGATCTTCAACATTGCTAGTGGAAATTCTCTACAGTCTCTGTAACAAGTACCCTCACAACAGACCTTGTATCTTTGCATCAATTCTGCTGTTTCAAAGTGCTTGACATGACCATCCGAATGATTAAGCTTTCCATTAAGACTTAAATATGGAGGGATTCTGCCAAATAGAAAGGGTTCCTTGCTGTTGTATAGACACCCTTCACCAACCACCTATTTCCCACCAAATAAAAATAGCTTTCATCATAAGGTATCTGCAGACTTTGTGGTTCCTCCAGTGTCATTTCAATGATATCTATACTCAAAACATGAAAATGTTTGAAGGGCCTTTTGGTTTATGCTCCCAGATGATACTAAAAGTAATGGACATAACAAAATATCAACTGGGCACATAGTGCATAGAGAGAGGGTAGCAAAAACTCAGCTCAGCTCCTAAAAGATACTTCATAAATTCTTTGAGGGTGAAAGCTGCCTTATATTAGTATCCTCATTATCTTGTGCTTGAAACATAGATGCTCAACATATATTTGTTGAATGAATAAATGTTAGTTATATCTAAAGCTATTTATCTTTTGAAAATGAGGACTGGGATTTGAATCTCATTCTAGTTCTCCAAGGCCACTTGCAGTGGAATCTCAATTTTTAGATCATCTGCATTAGAGTCATCTGGGATACAGGTTAAAAATGCAGATTCCTGAACACATCCTAGATCTAAACTAAGTCGGACTAATTATGAGTGAGGCTCAAGAATCTACATTTTAAACAAGCACTCCAAATTATTCCCATGCACACTAGATTGGAAAGCTAATGCTCTTTGTGGGTTATTAAGGATTCTAGTTAGCAAAAATTAATGAGAGTGTTGGGAATACAACTCTATAAAGCCTCATTTTAAAGCTTTAATATTTATTTTAATGACTGATATGCAACTCTTAGAAGATAAGTTTTTCCTATTGCATACTTAGTGTTATGTGGAGAGAAAGCTTATAAGTGAGAAAGAATGTAAAAGCCTAGTTTTATCTTTTTAATTAGGATATTATTCTCATTTCTCTTGCTTGTCTTGGTTGTAATCTGAAGTAAAAGAACAGAGAAAACCAATCAAGAGATAAATAAAACTGCTTTGACCACCTCTCAGCTAAGCAGGTCAGTAAGATCTCCTCAATTCAGAGACAGGAGTGAGAGAATGGACAGCCTACAGTGAAAACATTACAGAAGTATCCCTTGGCATGACCAAATCCACACAGAATCGTTGTTACAGGACTTTTAAAAGCCTGGATAGATGCGAATTGTGCAAAAACAAAGCTTTTTTTCCTGCTCTGGAATGTCAGTGTTTCTGTAGTGGTACTTCAAGTATACTCTTGGTTTCTCAACAGAAATAAAAGAAAAAGACTAGTCTTTTATTTTTATTATATTGCTTTCTCACCTACTCTTGGAAGCATCAGCTCATTTGAGCTTCACATCTCCTGTCAGAAGGGCATGCCCATTTAACAGGTTGTAAAATAAAGATAACACGTGTGAAGAGACTTTTCAAATTCCCATAACTAAATGGGGCTGAAAAACAGAGGTATCTGCTACTACTGCCATCAGTTTTAAACCTTAATATGTATAATTAAGAAGTGAGAGTACTTTCTCACAACTCATACATATACATGCAAAACATAAATATGACACATACATTTTTAAAAACACATATGGGGTTATGCTTTGTTGTACTGTTACTTCTGTTGTCCCCTTTATGTATTCACTGTACTCTGAAGCTTCTAAGAAAGAGGAAGGTTGGTTGCTTAGCTTTGCTCTTTTAATGTTCTTGCCACATAGTGCCTTTGGGATCTTGTTCCTCTACAGATCACCTTTGTGGGCCATGAGGTTGCACGCTTGGCATTACTAGTTCTTGAGAATTATCAGTAGTTTCTGAACAGCAATGCCTGGCTTCCTAACCCTTTGACTCCTCTGCCATAGTAGAGTTGGTCTTGCCCTCTGTCCATCATGTCCAACATCAGAGCACTCTCTCTGGACACAGTGTCTTTCCCAACTGACCATAGTAACTGCTGCTCTGCTGTCCTTTGACTTTCCAGGGTGCCTGCCTCTTCTAATGGACACCTTTCTTCAGAAGGGGATGGAAGCTTACATGTCGACCTGGCTGGCTAAGCCACCATCAGTGAGGGATTTGGCTGTTCTCTCCAGCCCATAGCCTGTGCTTTGCTCTATTTCTTCTTAGGCTTAATCACAAGCTCCTATTATAGAAGATTGAGAGCTTCTCTGTAATTTCATCAATATTCAAACAAGCTCAGGATTCTAGCCAGCTAGTCAAAGACCAAATACCTCTGGCTACAATTAAATGTCCAGGAAAAAAAAAAAAAACATTGGCTAAAGTGGCACTGTAGTACTGAGGATGTGGTTCCTAGGGTGTTGTGGGGTGATGAAAGTGGGTGTTCATATGTTTATGCAGCAGGACCACTCTTCTTTGCATTTAGAAGTAAAGTAAATATTGCTGGTAAATTTCTAGAAAAATAAAATCATTAGAAAGCCTCTCAAAGTGTAGATATTTTCTCTTTGTATTGAGTTATTCTATTATGAAGCTGACTAAATGAGGTATTTAGAAATGTAGTGAACACATATGAAGGTGATTACCTTTGTACAATGTGATCCCACATAGCCCAAGTTTGCATGTCTTTGGAATCTAAGAGAAAAATAACAGAATATTTATTTGCCCTTTCATAAAGCCTTTTTATGACATATTTTAAGAGATCCATAGTCATTAGAGATGAAAATTTCTAAAAATAGAAGAATATTTGTGTTTACCTCTCAGTTCTGCCACATTGGATTAGGCTTCGTCAGTTTCACTCTCTGAATTTCAGTTTCCTTATCTAAAAATTAAGCAGTCAGTGATTTAAATTTAAATAGCCACTGTGGATAGTGGCTACCCTATTGGATACCACAGTATAGACAATACTATTTCTTGAATAAGTGAATAGATGAATGAATGAAAGGATGTAAAATATGAATTATGTCTGATGTTGCTGGAACACATTTTATATGCTAGATAAATAGTTGATTAAAACACATCTGACAAAAATTATTCTTAAAAATAGCTCTGCTGTGTATATGGGGGGAGGGCAAGGGGTATATGGGAAACTTCTCTGTTCTTGCTGCTCAATTTAGCTGTGAACCTAAAACTGCTCAAAAAAGTAAAGTTTATTTTAAAAATATAAAGCAAACCAAAGAGAAAAAACAAAAAAACTAAACAGTTTATATTTTTCCAGAAAAACCTATCAAATTCCAGCCCCTTCGGCTTCTGATATATACATATTGTTTGTGTTTTTATCCAGAGATTATTCAAACTCTCCTTTAAAAGGAGGCAAACTTAGGTGTGACTGGGGCTGTAGAATTACAGGGCTAGATTTAGAGGTTGACATGGGCTCTTTGACAATATCTGTGAATAAAGTTGCAACCTACATTGGGAATGGATACGGATGTCATCTTCAAAAGAGAGTAGTCACATATGGTCGAAGTTACCCTTGAGAATACCTTAGGAAGTAGTTACAGCAGAGCCTGACATGCTATTTCTCAGTGAGTCCAATATGGCCAATTTTTCCTCTAGCAATGGGACAGATTGAGTCCCAGATGAAGCTGTTGAGTTTTGTTTAAAGGCAGAGTTTTGTGGAAAATACATATCCTTAAATATGAGAGTCATACTCAGACGGGCTAGTGGGTCAAGAATAAAATGTACTTGATAACGAAAACTCCAAGTAAACAGTCTCACACAGAGTCTGGAGCTTGAGGAGTGCAGTGGCAAGCTCACTAGCCTGAAATAATTAAATGACTCTTTCCCTTACTTAGTTATTTTTGGCCAGGTGCATACAGTTTAACTTACCTAAGAAACATGTGTTTGTGACTGCACTGTACTGCCAATGCTGGCTTAGTTCAGACCTAATCCTCACTTGACTAATTCTTGCAAAAAACTGCCTAACCCCCAGTCTTGATCTTTCCCTTCCCTCACCTGTAACTACTGACTTTCCTGTCACCATAAGTGATTTTCCTAAAATGGAAGTCTGTTCTGCATGAAATCCTTGCAGTGGCTCTTATGTCTATTGTAGCTATTCTAAAGTGTGTTCTGTGGAATAATAAGTAACATACTTCATCACAGAATACGGGTTTCATTTTATTTATTTTTTAAAATAAAATTACAAAAGATGGGTAGGCTCTTCATAAAAAATTCAAAACTCATACTACTACATTAAAGCCTCAAAAGTCCAGAGTTTCTCATTTATTTCACCATTTTCTTTACCAATTTACCTAATAATGTTCATTGCACAGAAAAATAAGACATGTTGGAAGTTCTAACTTATAGATAAAATATATAAGTTCCTGATCATGGTATTACAAGGTTTTTCAAGGGCTGGTTCTAGGTTTCCCTTAGTACTGTCCTTAGACTTAAGTTAAGCTTCAGCCCTAATATAGGCTTGGGCTTCAGGAAGCGTACTGTATTTGGAGCACCTTCCTTGGAATTTTCTCAATCCCCTTCCTGGAAATCTGGGACTAACTCTGTGGAAATTTCACCTGCACGAGGCACTTTGAGGTTAGATTGGGACCCATGAGGGCCCTTGACTTTACTTAAACCCTTCAAGGTGCTTTAAACTCTGTGAGGTTGACCAGATATCCCCAATATCTGAGGGAACTTAGGTTCTGAGGTTGTCCTGGGGCCTGTGGCTGGCTCTGGTTATAGGATCTCTCTTTCCAACTGGAACAGTATTTCTTTGGCATGATTACATGAAAATGGGCCACCAGCTGGGTGTTGACGTGTTGAATTTGGGTGACTACCTTCAGTATAAGAAGAGGATGAGTTCAGGGCTATGGGCTATTGATAGTTCCAGTGCTGGCCTTTGGGCTTGAGCTGCATGTGTGGCTCTCACCCATCTGTGTTCTGATTGTGGTGCCATCTCTAGCCTATAGCACCCCAGGGTGGTGAGAGTGGTGGCAGATGTCACTTACTCTGTATGTTCTCCACTGCTGGCTCACCACTCACTTCACTGGTTCCATGGCACATGTTGTCTGCCATTCCCTGCAGGTGGATGCTTGTCTGTCATTTGAGGACTTTATGATGGCAGCACCAATAGCCTCTTCTGATGCCCTTTCTTATCCCCACAACTGTGGTGACACTATAGTCTTCTCAATCAGGTTTTTTTTTTTTTTACTATTTTCTGTTACTTTATTTTTTATATTTTTGTACAGTCTTGTCCTATTTTCCTCAAGACAACATATTTCTGGGTATCACTTTTACATTCAATCTGGAATTCTATTTATCTGGGACCTTAATGAAATTTGTTAAGCTCTTAACAATCATGGACTATTTAGGACTCATTTCTGCTATCTTGTTTTATATTTTCTATATAAAATGTCTTCTTTTTTGACTTTCCTTTGGATATTTTGACATTTACTGGTTTGAAAATTTTACTTTGCATTTTTGTTACTTTCCATAGTTACATGTAAGTAGGTAAAGACAATAATTATGTTTATTTTCACTTCAATTTTAAAGTTTACAAAATATCTCTCTAAATTTTAAAAAAAATTTATTAAAGTATAGTTGATTTATAATTTCCTTCAATTTCTGCTGTACAGTGAAATGACTCAGCCATCTATATATATTTTTTTCTTTTTTTATGCTATCTTCCATCATCTTCTAACCCAAGAGACTGTACAGAGTCCCCTGTGCTGTATAGTAGGACCCAATCACCCATCCATTCTAAATATAATAGTTTGCATCTACCAACCCCAGGCTCCCTGTCCATCCCCTTCTCTCCCCCTCCCTCTGGCAAACACAAGTCTACTCTCGATGTTCATGATCTGTTTCTGTTCTGTAGATAGAATCATTTGTGCCGTATTTTAGGTTCCACATAAGTGACCGACAGATGAATGGATTAAGATTGTGGTATGTCTCTACAATGGAATACTACTCAGCCATAAAAATGACAAAATAATGCCATTTGCAGCAACATGGATGGAACTGGAGATTCTCCTACTAAGTGAAGTAAGTCAGAAAGAGAAAGACAAATACTGTATGATATCCTCAATCAATCTTGAGCTGATGAGCAACAGCCATTACTTAGGTGAATGAGAATATTCTTCCTACCCTGCATGGCCCCTCACCTGTATTTTTTGTTGATGGAATTGTGAGGAAGACCGATCCACAAAGAAGAAATCATACTCTAGGAATGCTGTGATTGTGTCCCAGAGAGTTTAAGAGAAGATGTGGAAGGAGATGTGCTGTTCTACCGTAGCATTCTGAATGGTAAATCTGTTATGGCCATAGTATGAACGCTCACATTTTCCTGCAACAGAATTACATTTGTTGTTATCATCATGGAAGCATAATTACAACTTTTAGGTGACTCATTTGGAACTGGCAATATTCACAGGTGGCATGAGGGATGACACAGACTCCTGAGTGATGATACAATCAGCATTAAATAAGTGGTAGCAGAGAACTTCTGGGGCAAGAGAAGTTTTAGGGTTTCAACAGAGTAGGTTCTGAGGAGCTATGGCATTGTAGAGATATAACAGTGTCACTATATTTTTCTTGCTGTGGGAGATCAGAAATTAGGCAGGATTGGTGCATCTAACAATCCAGAATGTGAAGAGATAGTTACTTGACATGATCAGGAGAAGCCTAAATACTACCCGAAATCTTCACATATAGTGAGGCACAATAAGCAAACATGCAAAAACCTCCTTTCTACCAACTAGTTTAAATCTTCACCAATAAATCACTGGAGTTTGCTTTGTGGCTCAGTGGGTTAAGGACCCAACATTGTCTCTGCAAGGATTTGGGTTTGATCCCTGGCATTGCTCAGTGGGTTAAAGATCTGGCATTGCCACAAGATGCAGCATAGGTCACAATGCAGCTCAACTCCGGCATGGCTGTGGCTGTGGTGTAGGCCCCAGCTGCAGCTCTGATTTGACCCCTAGCCCAGGAACTTCCATATGCTGCAGGTGCAGCTGTAAAAATAAATAAATAAATAAATAAATAAAAAATAAACCTCACATGGGTCTGTAACTTTTATAATACAGCTTTAATCAAACTATTTATATAAATATGAACACTGCAAACTATATTTGTAGGTCCCACATGCTCTTAGGGTAGCCTTGCTTATCTTGTGGAACTCATCTCTTGCCATCCCTATGTGTACCCTTTAATTTCCAGCAACTCCAAACTGTTTACTTCATGATTTTGCCCATTGTATCCTTTTCTGACAAGTTCATACTCATCCTTTGACTCATTTCAGGCTTTGCCTGGTCTGTGAAGAGCCCATGATCACCTCCTCTGTCCTCCCCCAGCATGCTGGGGCTGCCTTTATTCTAGTACCTCCTGTAAAGACAACATTGGCTGCTTATGTCTCGCTTCCCCGGGTGATTTTCACCAAGGCAGCAACTCTGGCTCCTTTATCCATTTATTCCTAATACATCATTTATCCATTTATTCCTAGTACATTATTATGACCAGGTAATTTAGAGAAATGAAAATGAATCTAACAGATAATCCCATAAAATCTTTACTGCTATAAGAGACTCTGACCCCAGTAGAAAAAGCTAATCGTGTAATGCTGACATTTACAAATCCACTTGTCCTACCCTCAAATCTATGATACAAGCATGCCTGATTTCTGCAGTAGCTTTGTATGTCAGTTTACATAAGCTGGAATTATTTTCTCCTTCCTACACAATTCTAATTTAGAGTTGGCCAAAGAAACATTTGCATGCTATCTGGAAGAGAGAAGGAAAATGGAAGCTATTGCTTTCTGAAGACCATTCTGGTTAAATAGCATGACAGATACTTGTAGAGGTACTGGAAAGTTCAAGCCTGTCCTCATCCAACCTGCATAGAGAGAAATAGGAAAAATGCTGATAGGCTCCAGATTGTATTTGCTCTTCCCTAATTTTGCTTTTCTTCCTCACTGACAGCCCAGTGACCAACTGTGAACCCAGGCTCATCATCAGAGGCATCGGCATCAGTGCTCAGGAGACCCTTCCACCAGTGACTAGCAGCTGGACATGCCTGGCTTCACAGATTTCCCTTCTGGCTCTTGCTTCAGCAGAGGTGGTTAGTGACTTGCCTCTGGTCCCCCAGCTCCCTTTATGGGACTTTAATTCCTCTGTTCCTTCCATAGCCATAGAAAGTATAATGCCTATAATCCTATATTCCATAACTTGTAGGGTTGATAGATTCAGACAGATTCTGAACCAGCAGATCCAGTCTCTTTGCTTCTTGCTACTCCTTTCAAAAGTGAGTTTGCTACCCTTTAGAGTTGAGTTGACATATGAGATTAAAAAATTAATGATGAGTAAAGGGTGAGAGAAGGACTGAGATCAAAAAAGGAAAGGTGAGTAAAGAAAAAAGACATGTTGGAGTGCCCTTCATGGCTCAGTGGTTAGCGAGCGAACGCAACTAGGATTCATGAGGATGTGGGTTTGATCCCTGGCCTCACTCAGTGGTTTAAGGATCTGGCATTGCCGTTATGTGCAGTGTAGGTCGCAGATGCGGCTCGTATCCCACATTGCTGTAGCTATGGTGTAGGCCAGCAACTGTAACTATGATTCAACCCCTAGCCTGGGAATCTCCATATGCCATGGGTGTGGCCCTAAAATAGCACACACACAAAAAAAAAGACATGATATTGAAAATAAAATAGGAAAGAGAAAAGCAAGCCAAGTTTGGGTAAAGGAGAAAGGCAGTTTACAAGGAGATTTATATGGTTCTATCCCACCAGGAATGTGTAACCTGTTTAGGAAAGAGAAAAGATGATCATCCCTAAAAGTCTAGCATATATTTTCAAAATTAGTTATCACTTATACCTAATACACAGTAATTCCTTCTAATTCAGTGGGTACATACATACTCACATGAATTAGCTTTGCTTCTAAGAAAGACTGGGAAACAAAGATTGAATTTTCCTTCTCCCTCTTTAAATATTGGCAGAATCTCTTAATCTCAGGATGAGGTAGGAACTGCTTTTTTATTTCCTACCTGAAAAGAAGGGCATGATACCTATCCATATTTTCTATGAATGCCATGATTTCTTCTGCCCTTGGAGGGCTGGGGCTTATCATTTGAGAATGGCAGGAAGTCACAGTCATTCTCTCTTCCTGATCCTCTATCACCCCTCCCAGGAGTAAACATATGGAAACCCATGAGAAGCATTATTCTGATGTTCCATTAGGCCCTTCCTCACAGTCTTTGTATTTAAGGAATGGAGAGTTTTCTGCAGGTAAAATGGTGGTTGAAGTTTTCAATTTTCTCCTCTCAAAGGTCTGTGACCCTGGAAAAGTGAGGAATATGATATTTTTCCAAATTTCTCTACCTCTTGTGAACAAAAAGCTACTCTAACTGAAGACAGAGTGCTCTCCAACTGTTAAGATTGTAGACAGCATGGCCATGGTTATTTAGAGTGTTCCACTATGCCATGGGGGAGGAAAAATAAGGGAGCGATTATAGCAATGCAACCTCATTGGAAGCAAGCTCCAGAATTCAGCCTCCATTCCTTCTAGGGGTCTGTCCCCAAATCAGGATTAAGGAGCTTTCTTACCGTACTTTATCTAGACCTTGCTTGAGGAGGCAAGATCCGACTTCAAGAGACCTGATCTTCCACCACATCCTGGCCACCTGAGTGCACATGGCCATCACTGAGCCAAGCTCCAGGGTTTTGCCTCCTTCCAAAAGTACCCACATGAAATCCTTCTTCCATCTCTAGGCCCTGATTAGCTTCACTTACAGAGAGAATTCCAGGAATCCCTTAGGGTTACCATGCATTAGGAAAATTCTTAGTGAATCTGGACTCTAAATTGCTCCCACCATTTGTTCCAGCATTTTTTCTGTTATTTTGAGTTTAGTTTTGATAGTCTGAGATTCATTTTATAGCCCTGGTAGGGAATTTGCTATTGAAATTCTGCTCTGAACACTTAGCTATAGCAATTCTCCCCTGTCCACTGATCATTTGGGGTTTTTTTAGATATGTACCCAGGAGTGGAATTGCTGGATCATATGGTCATAAGTTAGTCTTGTCGGTCACAGTCCTCTCTACCTACCATATGCTTGTCCTAAGAAGGGCTGCAGTCATCCCTGGGAACAGCTGTCTTTGTGGCTGGGTGACTGGAACAGCCTTGATGGCATGTGGGCTCCCAGCATGAGCGTTTCTCAGCCTCTGAGGATTTAAATCCCCGCACCATGTTAATGGCATATTTAGACTGTGACTCAGGGTCTTTTCTCTGTTCTCTGGCTTGGTTCTTCATGAGAATTTATTATTTCTGGAGGAAGAGTGTTTATACCCGTAGACTGAAAGCCTGTTCACTGAAGTTCCACAGGAACAGCCCAGTCCTTGGGTAAGCCTGTTTCCTCTGGGGCCACAGAGCAATAATGTACAGCCATTCCACGTGGGTCTGACATTGACCTATTCTTATTTTTATTGAAATATAATTGATTTACAATTTTAATTTCAAGTGTACAGCATGATGATTCAGTATTTTTATAGATTATACTCCATTAAAAGTTATTACAAATAATGGTTAAATTCCCTGTGCTGTAAAAATATATCTGTTGCTTATCTATTTTATATGTAGTAATTTATCTCTCTTCATCCCATACACCTATCTTGCCCTTCCCCTCTCTTCTCCCCAAACTGGTAACCACTAATTTGTTTCCTGTGTTTATTGTCTTGTTTCTTTTTTGCTATATACATTCATTTATTTTTTTAGATTCCACATATAAAAGATAGCATCCAGCATTTGTCTTTGTCTGGCTTATTTCAATAAGCGTAATATTTTCTAGGTCCATTCATGTTGCTGAAAATGGCAGCATTTAATTCTTTTATGATGTGTAATATTCCATTGTGTGTGTATGTATGTGTGTGTGTGTGTATACATATACACCTCATCTTCTTTATTCATTTGTTAATGGAGGACACTTAGGTTGCTTCCATATCTTGGCTATTGTAAATAGTGCTGCTATGAACATTGGCGTACATACATTTTTTTGAATGAGTGGTTTTGGGTTTTTTTAGATATATACCCAGGAGTGGGATTGCTGGATCATATGGCAGTTCTATTTTTAGTTTTTTGAGGAACCTCCATACTGTTTCCCATAGTGCCTACATCAATTTACATTCCCACCAGAAGTCCTCAAGTGTTTCCTCTATTCCACATCCTTGCCAAAATTTATTGCTGTTTTTCTTTTTCAGCTGCCCCTGTGGCCTATGGAAGTTCCTGGGCCAGGGGTCAAATCTGAGCTGGAGCTGCAACCTATGCCATAGCTGCAGCAACGCTGGATCCTTAATCCACTGAACTGGGCTGGGGATCTAACCTATGCAACTACAGAGACAAGACAGATCATTAACCTGCTGCACCACAGTGGGGATTCCCAACAATTTTTATTTGTAAACTTTTTGACGATGATCATTCTGAAAGGTGTGAGGTGATAAGTCACTGTTATTTTGATTTTCATTTCTCTAATCATTAGTGATGTTGAGCATCTTTTCAAGTGCCTGTTAGCTATGTATGTCTTCTTTGGAAAAATGTCTATTCACATCTTCTGCCCATTTTTTTAAAATTTTTTTAAAATATTGAATTGTATGAGCTGTTTATATATTTTTGACATTAACACCTTATCAGTCATATAATTTGCAAATATTTTCTTCCTTTCAGTAGTTTAACTTTTTGTTTTGCTGTTGGCTTCCTTACCTGTGCAGAAGCCTTTAAGTTTAATTAGGTCTCATTTGTTTATCTTTGCTTTTATTTATTTTGCCCCAGGAAGTAGATCCAAAAAATACTGTTACAATTTATGTCAAAGAGTGTTCTGCCAATTTTCTCTTCTAAGAGTTTATGGCTTCTGGTCTAACATTTAGGTCTTTAATCCATTTTGAGCTTATTTTTATATATACATGAGGAAATGTTCTAATTCTTTTACATGTAGGTATCCAGTTTTCTCAGCACCACTAATTGAAGAAGCTGTCTTTTCTTCATTGTGTATTCTTTGCACCTTTGTTGTAGATTAATTGACCATAGCCATATGGGTTTACTTCTGGACTCTATTCTATTCCATTGATCCGTACATCTGTTTTGTGCCAGCACCATGCTGTTTTGAATACTGTGGCTTCATAGTATAGTCTAAAATCAGGAAAGGTAATACCTCCACATTTGCTCTTTTTTCTCAAGATTACTTAGGGTATTTGGGGTCTTTTGTGGTTCCATATAAATTTTAAGATTATTTGTTTTAGTTCTATGAAGAACGTCATGGCTATTTTGAATAAGATTGCATTAAATCTGTATATTGCTTTGGGTATATAAACATTTTAATAATATTCCTCTAATCCATAGACACAGAAATCTTTCTATTTCTTTGAATCATTTTCAATTTCCTTCATCAGTATTTTATAGTTTTCAGAGTATAGGTCTTTCATCTCCTTGGTTAAGTATTATATATTCTTTTTGATGTGCTTTTAAATGGAATTATTAATTTTTTTGCTTTCTCTTTCTTATAGTTTATTAGGAATATATAGAAAAGCAGTAAATTTATGTATGTTAAACTTGTATCCTTCAACTTTGTTAACTTCATTTATTCTAACTTTTTTTTTTTTTTTTGGTGACTTTAAGGTTTCCTATGGAAAGTATCATGTCATCTGCAAATAGTGACAGTTTTACTTCTTCCCTTCCAATTCAGATGCCTTTTATTTCTTTTTCTTATCTGATTATTGTGGCTAGGACTTCCAATATTATACTGTATAGAAGTGGTGAGAGTGGACATCCTTGTCTTGTTCTTAAATTTAGAGGAAAAGCTTTCAGCTTTTCACCATTAAGTATGATATTAGCTCTGGGCTTGTCATAATTGACCTTTGTTATGTTGAGATATGTTTTCTCTGTAGCCGCTTTGATGAGGATTTTTATGAATGGATGTTGAATTTTTTTCAAATGCTTTTTCTATATCTATTGAAATGGTCATATGATTTTTATCATTTCTTTTATTAATATGATGTATCACATTGACTCATTTCAAAATTTGAAACACCCCTGAGTCCCTGGAATAAATATTATTTGATCACTGTATGTGATCTTTTTTATATATTGGATTTGGTTTATTAATATTTTCTGAGGATTATTGCATCTATTTTCATCAAAGATATTTTCCTGTAGTTTTCTTTTTCTGTAGTGCTTTTGTCTGGTTTTGTTATCAGGGTAATGGTGGCTTTATAGAATATATTTGGAAGTATTCCATCCTCTTCAATTTCTGGAATAATTTAAGAAAGGTAGGTATTAGCTCTTCTTTGTATGTTCATTAGAATTCCCCAGGGGATCCATCTGGTCCTAGAGTTTTATTTCCTGGGAGGTTTTTGTTTTGTTTTGTTTTACAAATTTAATTTCACTACTAGTGATTGGTCCATTTAAATTGTCTGTTTCTTCTTGATTTAGCATTGGAGTTTATCTCTCCTATGTTGTATGTTTCTAGAAATTTGTCCATTTCTTCCACGTTGTCCAATTCATTGGCATGTAATGTTGTGGGACCACAGTGCAGGGGAGGTGAGGCCCACATGGACTCACAGTGTGTATCAGGATATGGGCTATAGTGGAACAGCCACCATCAGAGTTCTGGGCTGCCTCTATGCACTGCTTGAGTACATGCCAAAGATAGCTGCTTCTTCCACCCCACAACATTCACCTCAATTCAGGATCCATCCTGGGTTTCCACTGTATCTCACCGCCAAATTTTCTCAAGGTTGTGGCAGCCCTAAATGCTGTGCCATGCTGCCATGTGGTGTAAGTAGCACTAGAGTATTGGCTTGGCTTGGGCTGGGGTGCACACTGAGGCAGTAGCAGGAAACCAGCAGTCACTAGAGCATTCTTCTAACCTCCCTCTCTGCCCTGCTTTGGAGGTAGGCCACCGCACACACATGAATGGAGTCCAGGCTGTTCTCCTGTTAGTCCCAGAGATCCTCTGACCAGTGAAGGGAGTTTATCTCTCCTATGTGGGACCCCAGGACTGGGGTGCCCAATCTATGGCCTTCACTGCTCACTCCTCAGAGTAGGTCTCCACCCGTGTGTTCTCCCTTTTTCTCTGACTCTCCTTCCAGGTGCACAAGTCCCAAACTGTTCACTTTTCTTCCCTTCTCACCTGATATATGTGGATCTTTCTTACAACCTTGGTGGTAAAGGAGTCTTTCTTTTAGTTTCCAGTTGGTCTTCCATGAAAATTGTTCTATTATAGATGTATTTCTGATGTGTTCATGGAGGAAGATGGGTTTCATGACCTGCCATCTTTTTTTTTTTTCATTTTTGACTTTGAAAGGGATTTATTATTACTTCTCAGTTTGGAAAAGTTTTTCAAAAAGACTTACCCTAAGATTTATCAAATCACTGTTATATTTATTACTCTTTTACTTAGAGGAACCTTATTTAAATATACTTAGAAAGTGGTATTTAGAAACATTACTAATTTTAATATAATTTTACCCATATACAATGAGGTTTTAGAAGAATTTTTTTTTTTGTCTTTTGTCATTTTAGGGCCACATCTGCAGCATATGGAGGGTCCTAGGCTATGGGTCCAATCAGAGCTAAAGCCTCTGGCCTACGCCACAGATACAGAAACACCGGGTCTGGGCTGCATCTGCAACCTATACTATAGCTCACAGTAATGCTGGATCCTCAATCCACTAAGCAAGGCCAGGGATTGAACCTGTGTTCTCATGGATGCTAGTTGGGTTCACTAACTGCTGAGCCATAATGAGAAGTCCTAGAAGAATTTTTTTTGTCATAACATATGTCTGAAGTATATTTTTTTCTCCTTGATCATTTTTTTTAAGTTTTATTAAAGTATAGTTAATTTACAAGGTTGTGATAATTTCTTCTGTACAACAAAGTGACCCGGTCATACATATACACATATCCATTCTCTCTCTATATCTTGACCAGTCCTCCCTGATTCCTTTTGCTGTCCTAAAAGGACTCTGATATTTTATGTTATTGAGGATCTAAGGAGTTCATATTAAAAACTACACTCCTTTTGAATTTACAATTCCATGTAATGCTGCATGAGTCTGTCTGCCTACAGCATTCTGTCCTCAATTGTACATTCTCCCCACTGACTTTGTACTTATATTCCAAGAACCATAGTGACTCATCTAATTAAGCCATACTCCCTAAACCCTGGATCCAGTGGTCAGGCAGTCATGGTGCCTTGACATGGTCCCTTGGCATAAGATCTGTGTTGATTTTATTTTTATCAGAAGCATAGCTGAGAATTATAAATAAGTACAAAACCACGGGCAAAGATATGACACCCTAAAAGAACAACATTAAGGAAAAGCACCAGTGAAAACCAATAAACAAAAACTAAACCAAGACAAAAAACCCTGTGGCCTGGTCTCTGCACAGCACTAAATTCCAACAAAAAACACAAAACAAAACAAACAAATCAGTCTAACAACCAAATGTCATTAAAGAGAAATCCAGTATTGGTTAAACAACTTAAAATTGCAATTTGTAGCCTATAGTAATATTTTCCTTTTTCCCTTCTGACACTTCCCCCGGCCTTATCCCTATACAGCTGGCTGGTCTCTTTGTTGCTAAATATCTTTACTTTATTCTCACCTTAGTTCACATTCCTTAGCCTCTCTTCCTCCAGCTTCCCATCTGTTCATAACACTGCACCAGTATCTGGCCAGAGTGACTGGCCCCCAGGGCTTCTGTTTCCTACTGAAGGTCACACCAGGCCATACTGAGAAGACTCTGGTTTAGGGCCCCCAAGTCCTCCCTCTCCTTGGACATAGACACATAAAGCTCCCTGGGAAATTTGACCTTTATTACTTTAGCTGGCTTTCTTAAGGAAAGCTCACATAGAGTATTTTTGGAGAATAAAATTCTTTACCAACACATATAGTTGCTTCACATATTACGAGAAAAAAATTTAAACCCCAATTGGAGATTCATCTAGAGTCCAGATTCATCTTTCCCTAAATCCATGGTTTTCTCAGAATTTTATCTGATGTTTGCCAATATTTGGGTTATCATGAGAGTTGAAATACTTCCTCCAAGGTACAGAGGAATAGAAAAAAAAATGCATGAAAGGATGTTAAGAAGAAAGAAAGAAAGAAAGAAAGAAAGAAAGAAAGAAAGAAAGAAAGAAAGAAAGAAAGAAAGAAAGAAAGAAAAAAAGAAGAATGAAAAACTACAACTGAAGAAACTGGTACCAGGCAAGAAACCTACTCAGGTAGCAGAGCCAGCCAGGTAGAAAGGTGGTGGAAACATGCCAGGCATAAATCCTTGCCTGAAAGAGACAAGAAAAAGGCAGCAGAAACAGATCACTTTGCTGCATAGCAGAAATTGATAGAGCATTGTAAATCAACTATAGTAAAAAATTAGAAAGAGAAATGGGTGTGAAAGAGACTTGTACATACCTCTCTCATCTTTGGCAAGAGTGAAAAAGACAAGGAGTATCAGAAAGAAAAAGAAAAACAGTGTGAACCACAGTGAAGGGAAGAGGCTATTTAGAGAACATTGTCTCCAAGAGAGTGGCCATGAGCATCTGTTTCCCAGGCATTGGGAGCATCTCTTCAGCCTTAGAGATTATAGCGGAGACTCTTCAGGTCAGAAACCGTACCACTCTGCTGAGCAAACTAAAGATGAAGGAATCAATAGCTATACACTGGGGATTGATTAAAGAGATACCTTGAGTCTCTGAGAGTTCAAAAATATGTGTATTTTAGTTTGGACTGAAAAGTATATAATATAAACCTCTGGAGCAGAGGGGAGCATGGACCTTCCATTAGACATTTTATTAGAGTAGTAAATTATTAGGTTATAGAGGATGGTTAGCTTTGGTAGAGGAACTAGCCAAAGAAGAAGTTGTTTTTTTACCATAAGAAGTAAAGGAAGGGGGTGTACAAATCACAAGTTCATCCATTCATTCAAGTATTTACTGCGAACTTACTATCTGCCAGGCATGGTGTTAGGTGCTGGTGTTGTATCTATGAACAAAATAGTAACGCATGGTCTGGTGCAGGAGGTAGTCAGTTGACAAATAAGTATATAAGGAATGTAATTTTAATACATGTATCTCAAAGTAGCATAGTGTATAGTGCCTATGTACAACAAGAAATCCGAGGGATCATAGTAAGTTTCCTGGCACCTAAGTTGAGATATAAAAGTCAATCAAGTAAACAGAAAAGATAAGAAAATTCCAATCAAAGGGATGAACATACCAGAAGACTCAGAAAGACTTCAGAGTCCAGAAACAGACTGGTCAGGAAAACTAAAAGACAATGACTGAAAGTTGAGTCAGAGGAGAATGAGCAAGCAGGAGAACGATTTCAAATAAAGCTGAAAGAATAAGGCAAAAAAGAGTGGAAGTGTGGAGAACCTAGCAGTACCATTTGTAAATTCAATAAATAGGAATTTTGTTTATAGCTTAATGGAGCAAAGGGACAAAGTTATGAAAAATTCCCAAGACACTTACTCTAAAGCAAAGGGGACACAGTCAGCCCAGCTGTCTGGCCAAGGAGGACAGGGAAAGGGAACAATCTGTGCTGAGAATACCTGCCCAGGTGAACATAGAGAAGATGCTCAAATGGTAACAAAACAGAATACATGGAGTCCAGGCTTTCCTAAGAAATAGAAATGAAAACCACTGGGCTTTAAGGGAGGAATGACAGAAAAACAGCAAAATAAGAGAGGACTGAGAAACCAAGAAAAGAGAGCAAGGAGATGCACAGGTAGCTGAGGAGTTCCCCCAAGGGGACAGTTGTCTAATGTTATAAGATTTCTATAGGGGAACCCCGCCAATTTTTCTCCCCCAATACCCTTAGAAATAGAGAGGAAAAAGATCAATCTAGAAAAGTAGACTAATGAACTCACTTTACATGAAGCCCAAAATGAAATAATAATGGCTAAGATTTTGACCATTTACTGTAGGCATGGAGCATTATCTATGTTATTTCATTTAACCCATCTCACAACTCTAAAATCAGGTACTATTATTATTCCCTTATTGGAAATGAGACTGAGTCACAGAGAGATGAAATAACTTGGCCAAGATCATGTAGCTATTAAATGAATCAGCCAGGACTTAGACTCATTCAGTCTGACTCTAAAACTTGATCAATAGCTCTTAGCTATTTTTCTACATTGCCTTCCCAGGATAGGAGGGAAGAGTACTGAACAGATGATAGACTGAAGGGAATCAGGAGTCAGAAAAGGAAGAAATAGAAAAGAGGGGTTGACAGAGAACTCGGCAGATGTCATCAGTTACTCACGTAAGTCTCACAGATGATTTCTAGTCAGATGGGCCAGGACATTGAGATGGATGCTTTTTTTTTTTTTTTGGCTTTTTAGGGCCACCTGTGGCATATGGAATTTCCCAGGCTAGGGGTCAAATCAGAGCTGCAGCTTCTGGCCTACACCAGAACCACAGTAATGCAGTATCCAAGCTGTGCCTTCGACCTACACCACAGTCATGGCAATACTGGATCCTCGACCCAGTGAGTGAGGCCAGGGATCCAACCTGCATCCTCATGGATCCTAGTAGGATTTGTTTCCACTGTGCCACCACAGAAACTCCCCAGAGTAATGCTTTTGATGTGAATATTTTTTAAATACAAAATTCAAACATCTGTGGGATCCATCTAATCCAGGTCTCCTTTTCTAGATTAACAAAATGCAAAAATGTGGCCCGTGGGTTTATGGAAGGGGAAAAGAAATACGCTTCCTTGGCTAACCCAGCAAAAAGACAATGAACTTCGCTTCCCAAGAGCCAGCCTTTACATCTACACTGCCAGGTCTCTCACTGACTACTCAAAGAACAGATCTAAGTTATTTTTAATGATTTTTCCCCCTTTTAATAAGAGTTGTAACATTTTATGAGTTTTCTTTCAAGATCAACTACCTGAAGGGAAAAGTGGAAGTTTGGGTAATCTGACCTGTACTAATAACAATGTTGAAGTACCATGGGGATGGCTTTAAAAACATCTGGGGGTAAGAATTGGTACTTTGTAAATATAATTATATTTTCCTGTGTGCAATAAGCTTTTTTTTTCTTTTTTATGTGCTGACATCTCTTTGAGGGTATTGCTAAATTTCAGGTACCTAAGTCTATAGCAGCATTAAAATGTGATTGCTTTTATTGATCTCAGAGACAGAATCTTGATACTGACCTAGCTAGTATCCAGCCTGCAATTTTACTTGTTTGTTTATTTTATTTTTTAATGATTTTTATTTTTTCCATTATAGTTGGTTTATAGAGTTCTGTCCATTTTCTACTGTACAGCGAAGTGACCCAGTCACACACACACATATATACATGTATATTCTTTTTCTCACATTATCCTCCATCATGTTCCATTACAAGTGACTAGATATAGTTCCCTGTGCTGTACAGCAGGATCTCATTGCTTATCCACTCCAAATGCAATAGTTTGCATCTATTAACCGCAGACTCCCGATACATCCCACTCCATCCCCCTTGGCAACCACAAGTCTGTTCTCCCAGTCCATGTATTTCATTTCTGTTGAAATGTTCATTTGTGCTATATATTATATTCTAGATATAAGTGATATCATATGGTATTTTTCTTTCTTTTTCTGACTTAATTCGCTTAGTATGAGAGTCTCTAGTTCCATCCGTGTTGCTGCAAATGGCATTATTTTGTTCTTTTTTA
The DNA here is from genome assembly GCF_054392235.1 of Sus scrofa. Lineage (NCBI taxonomy): Eukaryota > Metazoa > Chordata > Mammalia > Artiodactyla > Suidae > Sus > Sus scrofa. Next base: position 124,269,988 of record NC_139396.1, on the reverse strand, counting down.
TGTCTGAGTAGTATTCCATTTTGTGTGTGTGTGTGTGTGTGTGTGTGTGTGTGTGTGTGTGACATTTTCTTAATCCTTTCATCTATTGATGGGTATTTATTTATTTATTTATTGCTTTTTAGGGCTGCACCTGTGGCATTTGGTTGTACCCAGACTAGGGGTCAAATTGGAGCTATTGCTCCTGGCCTATGCCACAGCCATAGCAACACAGGATCCAAGTTGCAACTGCAACCTACACCACAGCTCATGGCAAGGCTGGATGCTTAACCCACTGAGAGAGACCAAGGGTGAACCCACATCCTCATAAATACTAGTCGAATTTGTTACTGCTGAACCTCAGCAGGAACTCCCAACCTGTAATTTTAAATTAGAAAAATCAAAAGCACAAATGAGTTTTCTACTTTTTAATATCCTGATACTTACTGAGCACATAGGTGGTGCTTTCATTTCACGTGTGTACTGAAAGGCAGTGCATTTTTCAGTATTTTTCTTCTTTCACAGTCTCTCATCATTGGGTAGATCTCTGCATGGACTGATCCACTCACCCATTGTGCTGGTGGAGCACCAGTAGATAGTCCACACCCGTGAAACACTGGCAGTCTAAGAGAGGTTCTTATAATTTCTTAATACTTCTTTTAAAATGTAAACAGTTCCATAGCAAGTATTTGACTCTTGTACAAATTTTCAGAATTTATCTCTTGATCAAGACTGACCTATGCATCAATTGTTCCTTCCAGACAAGTGTCATTTCTACAAAGCTGGGCAGGCTGGTGTCCTAATCTGCTCAGGCTGCCATAGCAAAATCCTACACGCTAGTGGCTTAAACAAGTGAGATTTATTTTCTCACAGTTCTGGGGACTCCTGGTCCAAGATTAAGGCACCAGCACAATCAGTGTCTGTAAGGGTCTCTTCGGCTTGCTAGTGGTTGCCCTTTCACTGTGCCCTCACGTGGCAGAGAGAAAAAAAAGAAATCTTTCTCTTTCCTTAAAAGACCACAGTCCTATAAAGTTATGGCCCCTTCCTTCGCACCTCATTTAACCTTAATTACCTTCTAAAGACTTTCTCTCTAGATATGGTCACTTTGGGGGTTGAATGTCATTATATAAATTGGGGTGAGGGTGAGGTACAATTCAGCCCATAGCAATTGGAAATGCTGCAAAGGCATTTGGCCAACTTTCTACCTCAATCAAAAGGGTATTTGAATTTTTCCAATCTTGTAGATTAATATAATCTTTGTGTTAAAAAGGATTTAAGATTATGTAGTCTAATCTCCCTCTTAAAAATGGAAATTCGTTCTCCAAAAAGTTTCTAAAGAAATTTCTTCAGGGTTCCTTGATCCCTGTTACTGTATTATCTTTTATCCCATCTGAGTAAAACTAATCAATTCTTTCATGTCTTTAAAAAGTCCTTGGCTCCCTGAAAAAGACCACAATCACCTTCAGACTACCTTTCAAAAATAGGAACTTTTGTAATGATTTTCAGATGTATTTTTCAATTGAGTAAAGAAAAACGTGGCATTAAATCCTTGTTCTTTGGCTTGCCTTTCCCCGTCACTCCCAGGGCCAAGAAGCAGTATTCTCATCACTCTATTAACAGTGCACCATCCGGGAACTGGGTCCCCACTGAGCTGCCATTACAAGTGGTCAGGCAAGGTCATTATGACTTAACATGAGCCCTGCAAATGAAATGAGCTGGGTCCATCAGTCAGTGATGATTCACACTCAGATTGTTCTCCCATGGGAAGCTGAACAGTGGCTGGTTTCATGGGGTGGAATTCTGACACTGAAAAACTCCACAGGCATTGCAAGTTAGGCAGAATTGCTTCATCTACTGTATCTCTAGTATTCAAATCTAACTAATGTTTACTGGTGGTTATCGTAAATGGTGGTAGGTCTCAGTCAACAAACATTTACCAAGTACCATCTCTGGGCACAGGAGGGCACTGGGGATAAAATGTGAATGCCATAGGTGGTGACTTCCACAAGAATGAGGAAGAAATATGAGAGCCCTGGCCAGTCCAAGACCTCACCTCTTCTTTGCCTCCACACCAACACACACAGTCCCTGCCCTTCCACTCTCACTGATAAGTCACAGACTCGTCATTACTTCCTGCCTTGGCACCATCAGGACTGAGTTCATTGTGCTATTTATTTCTGCTTCTAAGCATCCAAGGTGACCCAGGGCTCCCAAGTCATCCTTTATCCTCCAAATTCTCATCTCTCTGCCACTCCATACAGACTTCTCCTAGGCATCACTCATGCTACCCCAATTCTTAAAATCCTAAAATCCTGAAACTGTATAGTAAGTATGAAACTCAAGGTCAATCATGAGCAAAATGTTCGATATCTTCTGACTCTTCTCTAAATGTCCCCTTTGCTGTCTTTCTCTAACTAAACTCTGGGTCACATTAAGCACATGGCTTCTCCTATAGAACCTCTAAGTGGTGAATATCTTCCATCCCAAGCCCTTTTGCCTTTGGTCTCTGGGGAGTTTGGTATATGGCTTGCTCCTTTTTTTTTTTTTTTTTTTTGTAAGATTTTTATTTTTTCTGTTATAGTTAACTTACAGTGTTCTGTCAATTTCTGCTATATAGCAAAGTGACCCATCCACATATATATATATGTATATACTTTTTCCCACATTATCATCCATCTTGTTACATCACAAGTAACTACATATAGTTCCCTGTGCTGTACAGCCGGATGTCATTCCTTAGCCATTCCAAATGCAAGAGATTGCATCTATCAACCCCAAATCCCACTCTCTCCCACTCATCCTTGGCAACCACGAGTCTGTTCTTCATGTCCATGAGTTTCTTTTCTGTAGTTCATTTGCACCATTTATTAGATTCCAGATATAAGTGATATCATGTGGTATTTGTCTTTATCCTTCTGAGTTACTTCACATAGTGTGAGAGTCTCTAGTTCTATCCATGTTGCTGCAAATGGCATTATCTTGTTCTTTTTAGGGCTGAGTATTATTCCCTTATGTATACACATCTTCTTAATCCATTCAACTGTTGATGGACATTTATTTGTTTCCATGTCTTGGCTATTGTGAAGAGTGCTGCAATGAACATAGGGTGCATGTATCTTTTTCAGTGAAAGTTTTGTTTGGATATATGACCATGAGTGGAATTTCTGGACCATGTCGTAGTTCTATATTTTGTTTTCTGAGGAACCTCCATACTGTTTTCTATACTGGTTATACCAATTTACATTCCCACCAACAGTGCAGGAGGGTTCCCTTTTCTCCACACCCCCTCCAGCATTTGTTATTTGTTGACTTGTTAATCATGGCCATTCTGACTGGTGTGAGGTAGTACCTCACAGAAGTTTTGATTTGTATTTCTCTAATATTTAGTGATGTTGAGCATTTTTTCATGTGTTTGTCGGCCATCTATATATCTTTGGAGAAATGTCTTGTGCCCATTTTTCAATTCGGTTGTTGTTTTTTTTTTTTTGCTGTTGAGTTGTATAAGTTGTTTGTATATTTTGGAGGTTAAGCCCTTATAAGTTGCATCATTTGAAACTACTTTCTCTCATTCTGTAGGTTGTCTTTTTTTATGGTTTCCTTTTCTGTGCAAAAGCTTGTAAGTTTGATTATGTCTCATTGGTTTATTTTTGTTTTTATTTCTGTTGCCTTGGGAGACTGATTTAAGAATCCCTATCAAAATACCTATGACGTTTCTCACAGAACTAGAACAAACAATCCAAAAATTTATATGGAACCATACAAGACCCAGAATTGCTAAAGCAATCCTGAGGAACAAAGACCAAGCAGGAGGCATAACTCTCCCAGACTTCAGGCAATATTACAAAGCTACAGTAATCAAGAAAGTGAGGTACTGGTACCAAAACAGACATACAGGCCAATGGAACAGAATAAAGAACCAAGAAATAAACCCAGACACCTATGGTCAATTAATCTTCAACAAAGGAGGCAAAATTATAAAATGAGAAAAAGTCTCTTCAGCAAGCAGTGCTGAGAAAACTGGACAGCTGCATGTAAATCCAATGAAACTAGAACACACCCGCACACTATGCACAAAAATAAACTCAAAATGGATTAAAGACTTAAATATAAGACAAGACACCATCAAACTCCTGGAAAAGAACATAGGCAAAACATCCTCTGATATCAACTGTACAAATGCTTGCTCCTCTGCCACTTCAGACTATTCTCCTTTCCTCTTCCCTATTCCCTCTTCCTCTCTCACACACACACACACACACACAGCTTTGTACCACACATCATCAGAACACAATGTCTACTCTCTCTCCTTGCTGCGGTCATCACCAGACCCACAGGTACTTCTTCTTACTGCCTTGAGCTTTTAGCTCCTGGCTCAATGAGGAGTTCTATTCTCTAATCTCTAGTTCTATTCTTGCCGTCATTTTTGTTAACTTTGATGTTCATTTATATGACCCTTTCAATACATTATTCTCTCAGTTCCTTGACCTGCTTCAATGATCTTTCTCTCAACCCTTGTTCACCTGTTTAACATCAAGGTCATATTTTTTTTTGTCTTTTTAGGGCTGCACCCACAGCATACAGAAGTTCCCAGGCTCGGGGTTCAATCAGAGCTTTAGCCACTGGCCTATGCCATAGCCACAACACCAGATCCGAGCCACATCTGTGACCTACACCACAGCTCATGGCAACGCCACATCTTTAACCCATTGAGTGAGGCCAGGGATTGAACCTGCATCCTCATGGTTACTATTCAGATTCATATCTGCTAAGCCACAATGGGAGCTCCAAGGTTGTACTTTTGACTTCATTATTACCATAAACTAAATTGCATCCACATAATCTTAATTTCAAACATTCCACTTTCTGATCACCACATTTATGGTACCTACAATCTACTGAAACTTACGCATTTTCATTGTCCAATGTCAGCTCTGCCTATTTCTTTCCCTTCTCAAGTAGTTTAAATACCCTTGTCCATCATAATACATCCCCACATTCTTCCCTAACTCCCTTGCCACTGTCTCTCTTTATCATCTACATCTGGCAAAGCCCCAGCTCTAATTTAACTTTCTACCTACTCTTTTATGCTCCCACACAGTAGAATAGAGCTGAGAAAAATACATATCCTTGCTGACTTGTATCACTTTAATTTCATAGAAGTCATACTTATGTCTGTACTTTAGGGAAGCCCAGCAATAGGCATCCAGCAGCAGTGAATATATCAGCTCATTCATTCTCTCACTCTATTCTAGGCAACTGTTTCAACTTGTGAAAAGATAAACAGAGACACATTAAAATGTTTAAGAGGAACCCTCCTTCACTGTTGGAATGTAAATTGGTGCCACCACTATGGAAAACAGGATGGAGGTTCCTTAGAAAACTAAATACAGAACTACCATATGATCCAGAAATCCCATTCCTGGGCATATATCCAGTCAAAACATTCATTCAAAAATATACATTCACCCTTATGTTCATCGCAACACTATTCACAATAGCCAAGACATGGAAACAACCTAAATGTCAACTGATGAATGAATGGATTATAGATGTGGTACACATATACAATGGAATACTACTCAGCCATAAACAAGGGCAAAATAATGCCATTTGCAGCAACATGGATGAAACTAGAGATTCTCATACTAAGTGAAGTAAGTCAGAAAGAGGATGACAAATACCACATGATATCACTTATATGTAGAATCTACAAAATGGCACAAATGATCCTATCTACAAAACAGAAACAGACCATGGACGTGGAAAGCAGACTTGTGGTTGTCAGGGGGGAGGGGGAAGGGAGTGGGATGGATGAAGAGTTTGGGGTTAATAGTTGCAAACTATTACATTTAGAATGGATAAGCAATGGGGTCATACTGTACAATACTGGGAACTATGTCCAATCTCTTTGGTTAGAACAAAATGGAAAATAGCATTAAAAAAGAATGCATCTATATGTGTGACCAGGTCACTTTGCTGTACAAAAGAAATTGAAGGAACATTGTAAGTCAACTATACTTTAATTTTAAAAAAATTTTAAAGATTTTAAGCAAAAATAGATTCAAGTCAAGCAGCATCCAATCTAGAAGAGAGAAAAGAACTCTGAGGACCTCTGCAAAATGAAAGGCTTTTCAAGGAATAAGGGAGCAAGAGTCAGGAAACTATACAGGCAAAAGAGCAAGTTGGTTATCTCAACTTTCCTCTAGGGGATGGTAGAGGGTCTATCAGGCAGATAACTAATACTGATCAGGCAATTCCTGATTGATTGGTCTAATATTCCATTTATGGAAAAGCTGGAACTGTAATGAAGTCTTGGTTTGGTGATGTAAGGCTTAGCATAAGTAACTCCATCTGGGGCCAGTTGTCTTTGTTTTTTAATAATTCTTAAAACTCACTATCAGCTAGTGGCATTGGTCACTATTTCATTTAGAAAATAAGTTTCCAGAAGAGAATTTGCATAAAATCCCATCATCATATTTGTATGTCTGCCTACATCTGTGCTCTTGCTTTAAAACTACCTTCCCTTTTGTAAATATAAGACCTGCCCACCTTTCTAAGACTAATCTTCCACTTGGAAATAGAGCCTACCCCATTTCTTCTTCAGCTCACTTCAATCAATGTTATACCACTCCACTGAAACTGCTTTTGTCTAGACTTTAGATCAACAATAATCTCATATTTGTCAATCTAATTTCATTAGTTAGTCTCTCCTACTTCCCTGCAATATTTTTGTTTTCTCCTTGACTTGCCCCAGTCTCTTGGTTTTCCAGTTACCCTGCTAATTTGTCTTTACCAGTCCCCTTTTCTCATTTATTTTCTCCTCCCTGATCTGGTCTTTTGCCCTGGTGTTGCTCTCTTGATGACTGCATTCAGTCTCGTGGCTTTAGAAGCATTTATACCCTGATGACTCTCAAATTTTATCTTCAGTTGCACCTCTTTCCAAAACTCAAAAAGTATGTCTTACTTCACACTTGAAATTATCATTTGGTTATAGTTATTTTAATATTAATTTGCCTACAAATTCCTTATTTTTCTCTCAAATCTTTCCCTCTGGTAGTTTTTCTTTTCTCTTATAGAAAAAAAGACTACATCATGTCTCTAGTTGCTCAAGTTAAAATCTGAGCCTTCCTTGATGCCTCTTTTTCTCATACCTAATGTCAAATCCATCAGCATATTATGTCATCTCTATGTTCAGAATACATCAGGAAATCTCCATTTTCCCCATCTTCACCACTTCCATCCTGGTGCAAGCTGTTATTATCTCTGATATAGATTGTTGAAATAGCCTCCTAATGGACCTCCTGGTTTCTCTCCTTGCAAACAAAACCAGAGTGGTCATTTTACATTTTAAGTTAGATGATATCATTCTGTCAAAAACCTCCAATGACTTTCCCATATTAGAGAAAAAGTCAAAGTACTTAGCAATGCCTTGCAGTATTACATGGTTTGCCCTCCTTCCCCTTATCTTTCTGATGTAATTTCTTATTTTCACCCTCTTTGTTAAGTTAGCTCCAGCCATACTGGCTGCTCACTTTTCTCAGTCCTGCTGAATACTTTCCCACTTGAAGGCTCTGCATTTATTCTTTCCTCTACTTCTGAACACTCTTAACCTAGATCGGCCTGGTTTGCTTTCTCACTGTATTTTGGCCTTTGTTCAAAGGTAATCTTTCCAAATTCTTCTGTGAATACTAAATTACAATCCCCACTACCAATGTCTTCCCCTGAGATTTCTTATTCCCTTTCTATTTTTTGATAGAATTTATTACTATCTGACTTTCCAAGTATTTTATTTTCTTATATATGCAGGCAGCAATCATTATGTTTTTGTACTAGAAAAGAAAGTTCATGTGAAAAGGAAATTTTTATTCCTTTTAAAATTTATATTCCTTATTCCTTAAATTATTTCTGGCATATAATTGGCTCCCAATAAACACTTGTTGAATAACTAAGAAAGAAGTTGACAGTCTAATTGAGGGGAAAGCTGAACTGAAATAACAAGCTGTGCATTCCAAGTTGCATATGTATGCCTCAACGGTCCATTTTACAAAGCAAGCCTCGCACTCATTTGTATGAATGTATTTGTGAAGGAATCAGAATCAGAACCTTTAGCCATGATGAACCTCCTGTCCATCACTCTATATGTCCTACTGGTAACTGTTAATTTTTACCCCTTCAATCAAAGACTGCTCTTGAAGTGTAGCAGTGTTTATTATCCTATAGACAAATTCTCCTGTTAGAGCATTTCTTTTTTTTTTCTTATTGTGATTTTTATAATGATTTTTATTTTTTCCATTATAGCTGATTTACAGTGTTCTGTCAGTTTTATACTACACAGCAAGGTGACCTAGTTACACATACATGTATACATTCTTTTTTCTCATATTATCATGCTCCATCACAAGTGACCAGACATAGTTTCCAGTTAACAGCATGTTCCCATTGCCTATCCATTCCAAAGGCAATAGTGGTATAGGATTGCACCGGCAGGTTCAATTCGACCCCTGGCCTGGGAACTTCCATATGCTGTGAGTGTGGCCCTAAAAAAAAAAAGAGCCAAGTCCATGATTTTTTTTTTCTGTGGAAAGGTTCATTTGTGCTTATATTAGATTCCAGGTGTAAGTGATATCATACGGTATTTGTCTTTCTCTTTCTGACTTATTTCACTCAGTATGAGAGTCTCTAGTTCCATCCATCTTGCTGCAAATGGCATTATGTCATTCTTTTTTATGGCTGAGTAGTATTCCATTGTGTATGTATACCACATATTCCTCATCCAATCATCTGTCGATGGACATTTGTGAATAGTGCTGCAATGAACATGCGGGCGCATGTGCTTTTTTAAGGAGAATTTCTTCTGGATATATGCCCAAGAGTGGGATTGCTGGGTCATTTGGCAGTTCTATGTATAGATTTCTAAGGTGCCTCCATACTGTTCTCCATAGTGGCTATACCAGCTTACATTCCCACCAACAGTGCAGGAGGGTTCCCTTTTCTCCACAACCCCTCTGGCACTTGTTATTTCTGGACTTATTAATGATGGCCATTCTGACTGGTGTGAGGTGGTATCTCATGGTAGTTTTGATTTGCATTTCTCTAATAATCAGGGAAGGTGAGCATTTTCTCACATGCTTGTTGGCCATCTGGATATCTTCCTTGGAGAAATGTCCATTCAGGTCTTCTGCCCATTTTTCCATTGTGTTGTTGGCTTTTTCGCTGTTGAGATGCATAAATTGTTTGTATATTCTAGAGACGAATCCCTTGTCTGTCGCATCATTTGAAACTATTTTCTCCCATTCTGTAAGTTGTCTTTTTGTTTTCTTTTTGGTTTCTTTTGCTGTGCAAAAGCTTGTCAGTTTGATTAGGTCCCATTAGTTTATTTTTGCTTTTATTTCTGTTGCTTTGGGAGACTGACCTGAGAAAATATTCATGAGGTTGATGTCAGAGAGTGTTTTCCCTATGTTCTCTCCAGGAGTTTGATGGTGTCTTGTCTTATATTTAAGTCTTTCAGCCATTTGGAGTTTATTTTTATGCATGGTGTGAGGGTGTGTTCTAGTTTCATTGCTTTGCATGCAGCTGTCCAGGTTTCCCAGCAATTCTTACTGAAAAGACTGTCTTTTTCCCATTTTATGTTCTTGCCTCCTTCATCAAAGATTAGTTTACCATAGGTGTCAGGGTTTATTTCTGGGTTCTCTATTCTGTTCCATTGGTCTTTATGTCTGTTTTGGTACCAGTACCACACTGTTTTGATGACTGTGGCTTTGTAATATTGCCTGAAGTCTGGGAGAGTTATGCCTCCTGCTTGGTTTTTGTTCCTCGGGATTGCTTTGGCAATTCTGGGTCTTTTATGGCTCCATATAAATGTTTGGATTGCTTGTTCTAGTTCTGTGAAAAATGTTCTGGGTAATTTGATAGGGATTACATTGAATCTGTAGATTGTTTTGGGTAGTATGGCTGTTTTTATAGTATTAATTTTTCCAATCCAGGAACATGGAATATCTTTGCTCTTAGAATGGATTTGCAATGAGATCCTTTTGTGTAGCAGTGAGAATTATGTCTAGATAGTTACATCGCAACACAACAATGGGAGGAGAAATTATGTATACATGTATGTGTAACTTGGTCCCCATGCTGTACAGTGGAAGAAAGAAAGAAAGGAAGAAAGAAAGGAAGAAAGGAAGAAAGAAAGGAAGAAAGAAAGGAAGAAAGAAAGAAAGAAAGAAAGAAAGAAAGAAAGAAAGAAAGAAAGAAAGAAAGAAAGGAAGAAAGAAAGGAAGGAAGGGAGAAAGAAAGAAAGAAAGGAAGGGAGAAAGAAAGAGGGAAAGAAAGCTGGTAAAATAAAATATAACCATAGTGAGGTACCCCTACATTTCCACCAAAATAGTTGATATTAAATGGATGGACAATATAATGTGGGCAAGTATATGAAGCGGCTAGAACTCTTAATGCTGATGGGAGTATAAATGAGTATAGTCAGTTGGGAAAACTATTTGTTGTAACTACTTAGCAAAATATATGCTTGCCTTATGACCCATCAAGTCCACTCCTGGGGGCATATATGCAACAGAAAAGAGTTATATACTTAAGAAAATCACACCAAAAGACAACAGAAATATTTATAGCATTTCTTTTAGACTGCATTGGTGTATTGCTGGTGTTTGTCCTAGTTTCCTTGGCTCAATCCTACACAGTTATAAAATTGTATGTAAGATATCTAATATACCTCATAATCGAAAGTCTCAATAATTATCCAATAGAATCGTCACACAAGGAATGGGAAAATGCATGCATAACATTCATTCATCCATTTTTCCCTTTTCATTCATTAACTCATTCTGTAAATTAGTTTTCAGTGCCAACTATGTCCATTCACCACTGAAGTAATAGTACTGCACTTAAGGATCAGAAAAATCTCAATTTTCATTTCAATGTTTGAACTTTCTCTCTGTGCATGTTGCTGTCCCATTTTTCTCTCTGTTCCCTACAGAAGCATTATATTCCCTCTACTGGTAAAAACAGGCTTGAATGTGTGACTTGCTTTAGCCAAAGAAATGTGAGCAGAGTGTTGTATGCTAAGTTCCAGCCAAAGCTTTAAGGGCTATGGGTAGGCCCACCATTGCCCTTTTTCCCCTGCCACTCAGCTAAGACAGAAATGCTTCTTCAGCCTGGGTCCTGTAAGGTAGAAGATGAGAAACAGAGCCAAAGGTAATTCACAGCTGCTCTGTACATGAGTGAGAAATAGACATGTCTTTGTAACCCACTGAAATTTGGGGTTTATTATGCAACATGTCTTAGTGAATAAGTGTCAGATTTTTCTCATTTATATAGTGGAGACAATAATGATCTCCTCCTTGTCTATCTCAGGGAGTACAGAGAGGATCATATGAGAAATATGGGCATGTAAATTTTCATAAAATTCTGACATAATACTTGGCACTCTAAGTATTGGTAATCCAAGATCTAGAGGTATTCATATTTCTCTACCCACACATCAGTCTTTCAATGAAAACAGAGCAATTGGGGTACTTTTCATGGACAATTATCCATACCTCATTCTTATTTATTTTTATTAATTTTTTAAACAATTTTTAAAGGTTATAGTATGTTTATAGTTATTATAAAATATTGGCTATAGTCCTTGTGTTGTACAATATATCCTTGTGCTTATGTGATACCTAATAGTTTGTCTTTTAATCGTCTATCCCCACATTGCCACTGGCCCCCCCCCACTGGTGACTGCTAGTTTGTTCTCAATATCTGTGAGTCTGCTTCTTTTTTGTTATATTTTTAATGTTCCCCATGTAAGTGATATCATACAGTATTTATCTTCCTCTGACTTATTTCACTTAGCCTAAATGCCTTCCTAGCCCATTCATGTTGTTGCAGATGTCAAAATTTTGCATTCTTAAGTATTTTAAAAAGTAAAGATGATATCTGGATAGTCAATGAAGGATGTTAGTGAAACATAAACACCAGATCCTAAAAAATAAAAATAAATAAATAAATAAAAAGAAGTTACCATCGTGGTTCTGAGGAAACGAATCTGACTAGGAACCATGAGATTGCAGGTTCGATCTCTGGCCTCGCTCAGTGGGTTAAGGATATGGCATTGCCGTGAGCTGTGGTATAGGTCGCAGATGTGGCCCAGATACTGCGTTGCTGTGGCTGTGGTATAGGCTGGCAGCTGTAGCTTCTGTTCAACCCCTGGTCTGAGAACCTCCATATGCTGCAGATGTGGCCCTAAAAAGCAAAACAAAACAAACAAATAAAAATCAAAAAAAACTCCCACCAGATCCTTGAGAGTTGATTCCTTAGAGATGATACCTACCTCATCTCTCTGCCTACACACATTTATTACATAAATCTTGCAGTTCTTTTTTCACCATTATATTATATCACTTTTACTGGATTTCTGGCTTGTATCTGAAGTCTTAGAACTCTGAGTTAACTTGATGGGGATACTGAGGAACGTGTGTCATTGGGCATGAATGGCAGAGGCTGCCCATTGTTGACTTAGTGTGGGCACAGGTTAAGGGTAACTTAAGGCTTTGATATTCCCTACTGAGGAAAGTCTCATTAGTGGGCTGGAAGAAAGTGTTGCACACTGAGACCAGTGGGCTAGTCCCAGTTGGGATAGGGGGCAGTGAGGCATGTATATTATCTCATCAATATTCACCACAACCTTACCATGTACATATTATTATTTACATTTTGTAAAGGAGAAAACTGCGGCTCCGAATGGTGAAGTTTTTGGTAAAACTGATAAAAGCCACAAGCAGTTCCACAACCCAAGGCTTTCCACCTTAAATTCCTAAGTCTTTTCCATCACATGCTCTGTCTAGACATTTCAGTTGGTATGTGGTATCATGGCAAGTACAAAACTAATTGTTAATTTTGGCCACAGCATTTAACACCTTATTTTTTAGCATGTAAGTGAATCCATCTTCAGTGAGAAACTCTGGATTTTGTTTTGTGGCAGAGGATTGGAGGAGTAGGCAGAGAAGGTTGGATGGCGATTAGGATTTCAGTTAATTGTTTTTAAAGTAAAATGAAAGTTTCATGAACTATCAGAGAGACCCTAAATGTGCTTACAGAGTATAGCTGAAATGGGACTGATAGGAAGTCCTGGAATTTTCTTTAAGATTAACTCTGGTAAGTATAGAAAAAAAGGCAGTTAAGAATAGGGTCACTGGCTTCTAAAATGGAAGGTAATATTATTATTATTCTCCGAGTTAGTTATTAGTGTTTTTTTGTCTTGCAGAGGGAGTAATCTACTGACCTGTGTAGACCAGTAATCCAGGTTATTGGCCTCAATGGTTTTGATAAATAGAGAAGTCTGAGATTGCTTCTGCTTTTAAAATAGTCTTGAAGGTATCATGAAGGTTGGCTGAGGAGGTTTTTGGTAGACCAGCATCCCCTGAATAGAAATCTTAAAAGACAAAAAACAAACAACAGAGAGAGAATAGAAGAAGTTTGATTAGGGTGCCCCCCCACCCCACTCCTTTTTTGGCTCCCTCACAGCATATGGAGAGTTTCTGGATCAGAGATCAGATCCAAGCTGTAGTTGCAACCTAAGCCACAGTGCTGTTAAAACTGGAGAGACTTGTGGTTGCCTGATGGGAGGGGGAGGGAGTGGGAGGGATCGGGAGCTTGGGCTTATCAGACACAACCTAGAATAGATTTATAAGGAGATCCTGCTGAATAGCATTGAGAACTATGTCTAGATACTCATGTCGCAACAGAAGAAAGGGTGGGGGAAAAAACTGTAACTGCAATGTATACATCTAAGGATGACCTGACCCCCTTGCTGTACAGTGGGAAAATAAAAAAAAAAAAAAAAAAAAAAAAACTGGATTCTTAACCCATTGTGTCAGGCTGGCAATCAAACCTGCATCCCAGTACTCCCAAGGTGCCACCGATCCTGTTGTGTCACAGTGGGAACTCTAAGGATACTTTTAAGTAATGGGAAAATGTTATATTTTGCTGTAAGTAAGCAATTTTTTTTTTTTTTTTTTTTTTTGCTGGAAGACATTGTGATGCAATGAAAAAAGCTTTGCTGTTAAAGACATGAGTTCAAATCCAGCCTCGGCCATGGGCTAGCTTCCAGATCTCAAGAAGTCACTTACCTGCTTTTGTCCTCTTATCAGTTAATGTGAGAAGGGTACTTAGAACTTTGATATATAGTAAGCACATGGAAAGTGTTGGGTGTTATCATTAGTGATAACAAATTGAAATCAGAATGAAGTAATTCAGACGTACAAAAATGGAGTCAGGTGGCCATCGAAGACCTAGTCTCAGACACATACTTGTACAATGGAGAAAGTTCAAGTTAATCTATTTCTGACCCAAGGATACCATCCACTGTCAAAATAATATGTTACCTTGTATCTCATGGTTGCCCCCCATCAGTTCAGACTCCAATTCTTGCTTAACAAGCACCCTTACTTCTTGCCAGCTTTAATTATAATTCTTGATACACAACTCATGTAACTGTGGCTTTGCAGTTTTTGCCGTTATAAGCCTCCCCCATTTTGCAGTCCAGAGGAACACAGTTCAAGCACATCTTGTATCTGTGTCTTCTAGGTTGTAGTCCTAACAAGCCTCTAGTTCTATTAAGTTTCTGTTTCTGAAATTTTGGTTAATGTGATTGTTTATTATTATTATTGTCGTCATTATTTGTGTAACATAGCTATTAACATCTACTTTGTAGGATTGTTGAGAGTATTCAACACATTTTCAATAAAAATAGAGTTCTAATCAGTGCTCAGTGCAATGAAGAGGCTGCATTGGTATCTACAAATTCCTTAGTCTCATTACTCAAGAGATTCAGGAAATATGAGTAGGACCTAGATTTTAAGTTACCCCAATGTTTCTAATTTATACAGCCTTGGGAACAACTAACCTAATACCCTAAAAACTGTGTTAGGAAGATTAGCTCTTATATTTATTCAGCTTTTACCATGTTCCGGGTATAGGGCTGAGTCCTAAAGAAAAAAATAAAACAAAGAGAAATGGTGTTTGTCCTTAAGAATTTATCATCTAGGTGAATGTGAAGCATGTATATTAAAGTAAAACAAATGATTTGTGCATTGTGTAGATCAGACTTAAAAATTTGTATAGAAGTTGAGAAAAGACAGAGGGCTTATTTTACTCAGGTGGATGCAAAATAAAAAGGTAATTAGAGTGGCCTTTTGAGCCTGCCCTGAAATTATATATTGCTTCCTTTTTAAATCCTGAAATTTGCTTTCCAACCCTTTTATGATTTTCAACAAAGAAATAGCTTAAACATTTTGAAGATATTTCTCCCATTTCCCATGAGTAGTGATGATTTCCTATAGAAAACTCATTCTAATATAAAATATATTTATTTTCATCTTACATAAAGAGAAACACACACATCCAAGGAACCTCAGTTGCTTCTCAAAGAGGATTGCAATTTTCATTTATAATGAAATTTTTTTCCAACATTTCATATTCACTGCAAGTTCTTATGAACAGATGTTATTGATTTATAGTGTTAGTTTAAAAAAGAAATTTAGGGAGTTCCCATCGTGGCGCAGTGGTTAACGAATCCAACTAGGAACCATGAGGTTGTGGGTTCGATCCCTGGCCTTGCTCAGTGGCAACTGGCGTTGCCGTGAGCTGTGGTGTAGGTTGCAGACGTGGCTCGGATCCTGCGTTGCTGTGGCTCTGGCATAGGCTGGTGGCTACAGCTCCGATTGGACCCCTAGCCTGGGAACCTCCATATGCCATAGGAGCAGCCCAAGAAAAGGCAAAAAGATGGAAAAAAAAAAAAAAGAAATTTAGGCTTGAATTATGGTCTTCCTTGACATAATATAACAAAATATGTCCTTTAAAATTTACTAGATAGAGAAGGAGAAACATTTTAAGAGCAGAAAAAATATAGAATTTTAAGCTTAGATGGGAAGACAAGTTACTAAGCTTTATTCTGAGTGATCAGAATTCAACCAGTACAACTTCAGGGGAAAAAAAAAAAAAAGGAACTCCTTGTACCAACTAAAATTAAAATAAGGGGCTTTTATCTACTTATCAGTGATGAAGATGCAGCCCATATCTCTGGGGAAATAGCAAAAGTTGATGACCAGAGAGTTTATTGTTTCTTGAAGCCCTTTTCTCTGAATTTTTGGTCCTTTTATGGTCCTTTTTTGGTCCTTTTAACCAAAATAGACAGAACTGGTTATAAACCCCAAGGAAAAGTTTAGTCATGGAAAGTGAGCATCAAAAGTCTGCATGGGGAGTTCCCGTCGTGGCGCAGTGGTTAAGGAATCCGACTAGGAACCGTGAGGTTGCGGGTTCGGTCCCTGCCCTTGCTCAGTGGGTTAACGATCTGGCGTTGCCGTGAGCTGTGGTGTAGGTCACAGATGCGGCTTGGATCCCGCGTTGCTGTGGCTCTGGCGTAGGCCGGTGGCTATGGCTCCGATTGGACCCCATATGCTGCGGGAGCGACCCAAGAAATAGCAAAAAGACAAAAAAAAAAAAAAAAAGTCTGCATGGGCTCATTGAAAAAGAAATAAAATAGAGCCAAACAAAATAATAGTGAGAGGAAATTGAGTTCTTGATCTGACATTCTTTTTCCTATGTGGCACAATGCTGATCAGTGATTCTTGATGGGAATAGTTTTCCTTCACCAAAGAGAGTTAGCACTCTACCTTCAGAAGGGACACACCTGGAGTGGGGAAGGATGAAGAGACTCCTACCTGTCCAGTCAGAGAAATGGAATCAGTCCTGCTGGACAGTGAGGTGAAAGTTGGCCTTGATAGAGTATTGCCACTTTTTGTAATGACAAAATCTAGAATGTGACTAAGTGAGTGGGTGGCAGAGAGGTGGTAGAGGAAGGAAGTTTTAGAAGTGAGGGAACCACAAACTGAAAACCTGGGGTGTTAGATGAAATGCTGAATTCACCAAAGCAAGGGTAGGTTGGAATGAAAGCTGCTGCATGGAATCCAGTATCATTACGTCCACTTAACAGTGTTTTCTTTTGTTTTGCTTTTGTCTCATTATTTTCCCCATCCATTCTTTCCTGCTGCTAAGTTCATGTTCCTGGGAACCATATTTTGCTTATTATTCCTTTGCTCAGAACCTGTCATGGCCACTTCCTGTTGGCAGAAGTAGTGGGGAAGAGTTTCTTATTCTGTATTTCTAGGTGTTCTGAAATGCCTGTCCTTTCCACCATATCTAAATCAGCTTTCCCCTTTACTCTCTATTCCCTGTCCTCTTGTCTTGATAATATCTCTTTAGAGGTGTGCGAGGACTTCAAAATCATTGCCTGTATGAATGAATGAATGGCCAAGAAAGGTAATAAGAAAAACCTTAAGATGATCCACAAGGCATTGTTTTGAAAGGAAGCTATGCCAAGACTAGTATGTTAGTAACTGAAGATACTGGAAAAAACTGTGCTAGCACAGAATCCATTGTCTAGTAATTATTTGAATGGATAAAATACCAACAGATGCTTCTCTACTTCCAAACAACTTTCTTTTCTTTCTTACTGCCTGGCTCTTAAAGGTTCACGGGTAGGCATTCCATAAAATGACCAAAAATGGGATTGTTCACTTCCAAGCATCTTGTCTCTTCATCATCCCTATGTTTTTGAATTTCTCAGTCACAGCTCATGGATTCCATAGTTACGCATTCTCATTCTCTGCCCACATTCAATATCTGAGATTCCAAGGTCATTGATTCAGTTAGTCTTCATGCATTACTTGTTCCTCGATAATTCTTGAAAAACACAAACATTCAACATATTCTTATACCAATATACCTGATGATTCTTCTCATTGAGTCCAACTATTGATCTATTTTAGGATGCTTTTTGTTCCTATTAAATGTAAAATGTTTATTTTTTGGATTATTTTTAATCAGAAAACAGCTCTACATGTTCTTTATAGAAAATTAGGAAAATAGCTAGAAGTGAAAACCAAGACAAAAGAAACAAAAATTCCACTCTTGATCCTTGAACCCAGTGATGAACACTGTTTTGTTATCTACATTCCCAGTCTTAAATTATTTTCTGCTTTGTTTATGGAATAGGGTGAGTAATTAAGAAATAAATGTGTATGAGCATCTCTTTTCCCCACTTCCACCAACAGGAAAGAGAACTGGTTTGCTTATTGCTGCCTCCCAATCATGGGAAAATCAAGACCTTTGGGGCCTAATTCCCTTTATGAGGATTCAGTGTGTTGCTAAAGGGAGGTGTTTGAGAGAAAGAGTCAGAAGCAAAGTGCCAGGGGAAATTTAGTGCTTCCCCCTGGACTGGGGAGCAATTAAGATTGAGATCTTTAAACTGGAAAAGAGTTATTGGGTTCTAAATGTATGCCAATGTGGAGGACTGCCATGATAAATATCCCTGGATCTTCCAGAAGCAGTAGAGTCTGAGAGACAAATGGTAGGGCCCATATTGCTGGGAATATCCTGTAGCTTAGTTGCACTGAGAAAATGATAAATATTATAGACTAATAACTCAGTCCCTACATCTATTTTCTGTAACCACTGAAGTCCAATATTATTTTTCAGTTCCTTTGAGGTAGAAGAAGGCCCTAACAATGACAGTGAGTGAGAAGGGGATTGAAGAATATTAAATCAAAATTAGAGAACAGTAATGAATCATTTCTTATAGGCTGATGTTAGTATCTAAAATTCTTTCTCTCTGCCTCTCTGTCTTTGTCTGCTGGTCTGTGTTCTTTCTCTCTCTGCACACCCAGACACATGCAGTGTCTATGTGCATAAAACAAACTTAAATTCATAATTTACACACTGATTTTAACATGCTTTTAAAAAAAATTAAATGCTCATTTCCCAGTTGCAAGTACTCTCACACATGATATTTCATGGTTGCATAGTCTTTCACTATCTATGTAGCTGTTGCATACTTTATTATCGACTGTCCTAATGGTGATAGCACATGGTTGTTTCCTATAGCCCCTATTTTAAAACTGCTTCAGTGAACACACTTCTCACCTACAATTTTATGGGCAGTTTTCATTGCTTCTTTAGAGTACATACATCCCTGGAAGTGAGATTGCTGAATTAGAATATTCTTTTGTAGATTTTTTGATAGCTAATTCCAAATCACCCTCTAAAACACTTGTAATAACTTACATCACACCAACAGTGTGTGACAGTGCCATGTTCTCCTTCATCTGAGAAGGGATTGAAAATTTGAATCGTGTCATTTCTGAGGAACCACTTCTGATATATTCTTGACAAATTCTCACCACCCAGAATTGTGAGGGAGTAATGGTGCTGAGTTTCAAAAAAAAAAAAAAAAAAAAAAAAAAGAAGAAGAAGAAAGAAAGAAAGAGTGAAAGAGATTCTGAAAATTTCTTAACAAAATTGATGATTTCTGGGAAAAATTCTAGAATAGATGCATTATTAGAAAGCTTATGACTGCTTGAACTTTCATTTGGCTTCACAGGTTTACTTGAAGAACTAATCACATCAGCACACAGTCAATTTAATGACATTTTCATCCCCTAATAGAAATCTGTTTAATTAGGTGCTGTAGGACTAACTGTGTCTATTTAAAGAATGTCCTTTATTCTTCTTCCTGGATTTGGAGATCTTGATAACTGTTGTTTTAAGATATTTTTGCATCATGCAGGGTGTTTGGCAATGACTCACTAATAAGACTGTCTGTGTTTTAGACGAGTCATTCATTGGGACTGATTGGCCCCTAAGATCATGAGTAAAAATTGCGGGGTAGTATCAAAGTGAATAACTGACTGAATACGGTGATTCATTGATTATCTTTAAAAAGCTGTATTCATAATGTCAGAATCTTCTCATCTCTCATCTGATTATGGGGAACTTGAAAATGAAACCCTGGTATATGGCCCATTAAGAAGATTTGGAAGCATGCTAACTCCCTAAATATCTTTAGTTTATTTAGGTCTAGATGGGATCAGTGGTAACTACTTAAAGTAAAATCATTCTAAAAATAATGATCATGTTTTCCTGTTGAAAGACAGAATTGTTGAGAAAGATGATGATTCTGGGTGTATAATGGAAAAGTTGCTGCCCACTTGGCATTGACCTCTCAGGTTCTAAATGGCTTTCAGATGGTCTGAGTCTTGCCAAGAATTCAGCTAAGAAAAATTACTGAAAGTGATCTCCTGAAACAAGACAGCTTGTCATCTTATAGGTTGTTCTTAGATAATTGTCCTGAGAATTCTTATGGCAATTTATGGACCCCACCTGTCCATGAAATAATGTTTTCAAGTGTTCCATGAGATGAAAATTTAAATGTATTTTATCTTAAAGAGCAAGCTGAGGGAGAGCCTAGAAAAGCAGTAAAGGAAGTATAGTTCAAGTAACTTTGCAATCCCCATAGATACAGCAAAACTAAAAACTTATGAATGATAAAAATAGTATTTCTTCTAACCCCAAAGTACAAATTTGTAAAATAATAATAATAATCCACCAACAACTTCTAGAACTTCCCAGTGGAATAATTTCTGATTGAAGGAGCAGAAATGGAGTGACTGAAGAATGGAGTAACCTAAGAATATAGAATCCCTAATAACCAGGTACACACTGAAAAGCATGAGGTGCCAACTTGAGAAAAACATCTAAATCCTTCATGATGACTGATGTTTGTGACTGGTAGTAACCTCCATGAGACCAGCAGCAACCTTATGTGAAATGTGTTCATAGCCGCATGCACCTCCCTCTTCACCTTTATTGCACATATTCTGATATCCCCCCTTTCCTCTTTGGGGTGATAGTTAAGTGGACAAAACAAAGGATGTCCAGGTCATCTGTGAATGCAGCCAGCTCCAAGTCTGTGAGAACTCAGGATACTGGCCCCAGTAGTTGAGGTGCATATCAAAGGAATGATTTCAGTGAGCCCAGACCTCTTCTGTTTCTGCTACCTGCCCATAGTTGTAAAAACTTCTATATATACTAGATCCCCCTCACTTCCTGGGAGCGATTTCTCAGGGCTATCTGAGATGCTGTCTCCCAGGCTTAAATCCT
Source organism: Sus scrofa (assembly GCF_054392235.1). Classification (NCBI taxonomy): domain Eukaryota; kingdom Metazoa; phylum Chordata; class Mammalia; order Artiodactyla; family Suidae; genus Sus; species Sus scrofa. The sequence goes on along the minus strand of NC_139396.1, from coordinate 124,249,021 downwards.
AATTTTGCCCCAAATAAAACTTAGCTTTCAACTTTCGGGTAGTGCATTTTTCAAGTCAACATGTATTCAGTAACATGTATTCATTCCTAACATACAATGTAATTTATATATTTACTATGTTTATTGTGTATGGCTTGTCTCCACTGCTAGAATGTGAGCTTCAGGAACACAGGAACCTTTCTTCACTGATGTAGCTCAAACACCTAGAATACTTAGAAGATACTCAAAATATAAATATTGGATGAATTGTTGAATTTCATTAAACTACTAAGAAATAAAGGTTTATTTGTTTAGTTTGGTTTACCTTAGCTAAAGTTACAACCTGGCTTATGCAGTAAAGAAAACCATTTTAAACTCAGTTGAAACCTGTTAGAGATACCTTCACTGGACTTCAATTTATATACTTCCATCTAAATCCAGAGAGAAATAGGCTCTGTAGATCCTCCTTCAGTGCCATAAGGATATAATTACAAGGGTAGTCGTAACCCAACATTCTCACTCTTGGGCATATATCTGGACAAAACTTTCATTGAAAAAGACACATGCACCTCTATGTTCACTGCAACACTATTCAAAATAGCCAAGACATGGAAACAACCTAAATGTCCATCAGCAGATGAATAGATTAAGTAGATGTGGAACATATACACCGCAGACTACTACTCAGCCATAAGAAAACAAAATAATGACAGTTGCAGAAACATGGGTGGAACTCTCATGGACTCTCATACTGAGTGAAGTAGGTCAGAAAGAGAAAGACAAATACCATATGTCTGGAATCAAGTGTACAGCACAAATAAACCTTTCCACAGAAAAGAAACTCATGGATTTGGAGAACAGACTTCTTGTTGCCAAGGGGGAGGGGGAAGGAGTGGAATGGGATGGGAGTTTGGGGTTAATAGATGCAAACTATTGCATTTGGAGTGGATAAGCAATGAGATCCTGCTCTGTAGCACAGGGAACTATATCTAGTCACTTGTGATGGAACGTGATGGAGGACAATGTGAGAAAAATTGTATATATGACTGGGTCACTTTGATGTACAGTAGAAATTGACAGAACACTAAATCTACTATCATGGAAAAAATAAAAATCTTAAAAAAGGGGGGAGTAGTCAAGTGCATAAAATGAGCTCTCACATTTTAGCTTATTACTTGAAAAGGCCAAAAGCAAAAGTGTAACATAAAAACAAATTACAGGCAGACTTTGTTTTATTGTGCTTCACAAATACTGCATTTTTTTTTTTTTTTTACAAATTGAAGTTTTGTAGCAACCACATAAAGAGCAAATCTATCAGTACCATTTTTCCGACAGCAGTATTTTTTAATTAAGGTATGTACATTGGTTTTTTAGGCATAATGCTGTTGTACACTTAATAGACTATATAGTATAGTATAAACTTTTATATGCTCTGGGAAACCAAAAATATTCATGACTTGTTTATTGTAATACTCACTTTACTGCAGTGGGCTGGAACTGAATCCACAATATCTCTAAGGTATGCCTCAAAGAACAAAAGAATCTTATAGAACAGTGAGAATAAATATATTTCTCTACCCTATACCGTTTCTAGGAAGTTTTTTTTTTTTTAATTGACCCCTCAAAGACTCTTTTTGTAAAGCAGCAAAAAAAAAAAAAAAAAAAAATACTATTTGAAATTGGTATTATATACTAAAATGCTCTATTTTTGTAATCTAATTTTGAGAAAATGTTGTTTTGTAAAGCCTATTCCTAGTAGAAGGACAGTTTATGCCCTTGAATCAAAAGAGGAGTTTTTAATATAGTGTTTAAAATTAGGCTTTAAAAAATAATAATGTAAAAGAAGTTTTCCATTTCCCATTCTAAAAATTTAAAGTTAGTTTCCTCATGTATATGCACATTGTACATTTTTAAACAGTAATTGTAGACCTTTGTCATGGGGGGGTGGTCACCAAGCATCGGAAATTCTATGTCAAATAACTCTAATTCATCCTTCCAGATATACCTTCTAGCCTCACCTGCTAACTGGTGGTCTGGCCATATGGATGATATTAACATGTCCATTTCCCACTAGTTTCCTGTTTGTTTCAGCCAATAGGGAGCTCTGACAGGAGATCAGAATGAGGTGGGGGGTGAAATGAGGGCATCTGTTTCTCCTGGCTCTCTCTCTGAAAGGTTGTCTTGATCTGGCTGCCTTCAAAGTCAGTGTCTCTTGGTCAATGCCCCCTGAAGGGTGATGACTCTACCAAAATAACATGTGAAATTGCATTTTCTTGGTTAGATCTGCATTTCCTCCTGTTACTTAATTTGCATTCCTAGCAAAGTTGACCATAGTTTCATATTCCTGTTCCTTTGTCCATTTTTCCGTTGGGTTATTCAGTTGTAGAATTTACCTAAAAATTCAGAATAACAATTCTTTGTGGTTGTGGGCATTGCAAATAACTTCTTTTGGTCTTTGGCTCACCTTTTATTTGTGGGCTCCTTGTAATAAGTAAAAAATTAATTTTAATGCATTAAAGTTAGCAACCTTTTTCTTGTGGTTTGTCCTTTTCTATGTGTTTTACATAAAGGCTTCTTTTCTGTCCATGTGTAAAAGATAGTTTTCTATATTTTCTTAAATATTAAATTTTGTTTTTGACATTTGGGACTTTAAACATTTATTTATTCAGACTCATCTAAACTTTACAGAAACAGCAATGAAAAAAAAATGAATAAAACCTCACCTCATTGTTTTCCTTAGTATTATTTTGCACTCATCTACTATACTGGGCATCATATTGACTTTTAAAAGATATGAGATGTACCATTAGAAAACCTTAGACTGAATTACAATCTGCCATTTGCCTGCTACGTGTCTTTGAGTTGCATCATCTTGTTTATTCATCTATAAACCTGGAATAATTGTAAAATTTCTCATTAGGTTAACAATTAAATTCTTGTGATTATTCTTTACAAATTTTAAAATTATAAACTTTTTAATTAATATTCTTTATTAAATTTTTAATCAGGACTCCCTGTTAAAATTACCGACTGGCATTAGTTGTATATTCATTCATTAAACTAATATTTGTTGATCAGCTAACATTAGCTAATTTCACTTATACAAATCTCTCTTCCTTAGAGTACATTTTAGAGCAGCTTAGGTGAAAAGAAGAAAAGCAATAGTTATCATTCTGCTTCAAAACTGCTACAAATGAAAAATGTATTTAGTCTTTATATAAGATTAAACATTTGAAAAAATATTAAAACATCAATTTATTATCCACATGTTTTAAATGTTTTTAAGTTTCTACTTTGATGCCTGTTTGAGCATCTACATGATAAAAATCTATTTTGCAGTCAATTACCATGTAAGACCTGTGGGCGTAGCCACTATGCTGCCACTTTGAAAACCATATGGTAAAATTGATCTACTCTGGTGTGTAAGATGCTGGAAATAGCAGGATCCTCAGCAACATCAACGAACCATTTTGGCACCTATATCAACTGAGTCAGATTGACTGAGGAGCAATTTTATGAACTCTGTGGGGAGTATATACTGTTATGTCCAAAAACATCAGCTGCCAAGTGCCCCACTTTGGTCATTCAGCCTTAGATGAGAAGCACATACAAATCAGTGTGTTCACACTGTTACCATGGTGACCACTCTGCTAAATGGAAATCCTGAAAAATGCCCATCATAAGGTTGTATGTTGTCTTAAAAGCATGAGTAGTAAAACATATGTTTATATCACAGATTTGGTCTCACTGGGGGTTGAGTTTATGTTCCTAATGTGCGGCCAGATGCTTTATATCACTCTCATTTCATAAAGTAGAAAGTTTGCTACACTAACATTCTTGTTTATGAACATTAGCATACATCTGTTTCCACAGAGTATTTTAAATTGATTCCATGTAGCTGTCTGAGTGGAGGGGGAAAAACACCAACCAAATCTCTGAACAATTGTTACGTATACAAAATGTATCATCTTTTTAAAGAGTTTATTTTTTTTTATTTTGTATTGAGATGTAGTTGACATGAAAGATTGTGTGAATTTAAGGTGTACAGTGTGTTAATTTGATATATATTGCAGTATTACTACCACCATAGCATTAGCTAATTTCTCTCTGATGTCCATAATTATCATTTCTTTTTTTGCGGTGAGAACTTTTAAGATCTAGTCTTTTAGCAACTTTGAGCTATATAATACTATACTGTTAGCTATAATCACTAGCTTATAATGATCTCCAGTACTTATTCATCTTCTGCTTGCAAGTTCATACCCTTTAACGAACATCTCCCCAATTTACCCAACCCTCAAACCCTGATAACCACTATTCTACTCTCTGCTTCTATGGGTTTGCCATTTTTAGATTTCACAGATACATGCTGTCAGGTAGTATTTATCATTCTCTCTGACTTATTAACATAATGCCTTCAAGGTTCATGTTGTCACAAATAGAAGGACTTTTTCTTTCTCATGTGTGAATGATATTCCATTATAGAGAGCCCAGAAATAAGCCTAGATAGATAGATGGATGGATAGATAGGGAGAGAGAGAGAGAGAGATACTATATGATAGTATCTATGATAGTATCTATCTCTCTCTCTCCCTATATATTAATCTTGTTTATCTATGCCTCCATGTATGGAGACCTAGGTTATTTCCATATCTTAGTTATTATGAATAATGCTTCGATAAACATGGAAGTGCAGCTGGCTCTTCAATATCCTGATTTCATTTCTTTTGGATATATACCCAGGAGTGGGATTGCTGGAGCAAATTGTCTCCATTTAAAATTTTTGTAGGAATCTTCATTCTGTTTTCCATAATGGCTGAACCAATTTATATTTACATACTGAAAGGTACACAATTCTCCACATTCTCACCATCACTTGTTAACTCTTGTCTTCTTTATGATAGTCAGTCTAACAGAGCTGAGGTGCTATCTTAATGTGGCTTTGTTTCCATTTCCCTGATGATTAGTAACGTTGAGAATCTTTTCCATGTAACTGTTGGCCATTTTATGTCTTCTTCGGAAGAATGCCTATCCATTCCTCTGTCCATTTTTAATTGATTATTTGTTGTCTTCTTATTGAGTTATATGAGTTCTTTATATATTTTGGATATTAATTCTTTACCCAGTATATGGTTTACAAATCTCTCTCATTCCATAGATTGCCTTTTCCTTTTGTTGATTGTTTCTTTTGCTGTGAATAAGATTTATAGTTCGATGTAGTCCCATTTGTTTAATTTTATTTCTTGTGCTTTTGCTATCATATCCAAAAAGCTAGAGCCAAGATCATTGTCGAGGGCTTCTCCTATGTTTTCCTCTAGAAGTTTTATAGTTTCAGGTCTTATATTGATGTTTTTAATCAATTTCAAACTTTATTTTTGTAAGCAATATAATATAGGAGTCCAGTTTCATTCTTCTTTTCTTTTTCTCTCTTTTTTTTTTTTTTTTTTTTGTCTTTTTGCCATTTCTTCGGCTGCTCCCGCGGCACATGGAGGTTCCCAGGCTAGGGGTCTGTCTAATCGGAGCTGTAGCTGCCAGCCTATGCCAGAGCCACAGCAACACGGGATCTGAGCTGCGTCTGCAACCTACACCACAGCTCACAGCAATGCCGGATCGTTAACCCACTGAGCAAGGGCAGGGATCAAACCCACAACCTCATGGTTCCTAGTCAGATTCGTTAACCATTGAGCCACAGCGGGAACTCCAGTTTCATTTTTCTGAGTGTTATTATCCAGTTTTCTCAACACAATTTATTGATGAGACTATCCTTTCCCCATTGAGTATTTTTGGATCTTTAGTCAAATGTTAGTTGACTACAGATATAGATATCCATGTAGACATAAACAAAATAGAGAGCCCAGAGAGTGTTTCATGTATAAAATATATTATTTTTATGCCCATGTCATACTGTTTTAATTGCTATAGCTTTTTAGTATAGTTTAAAACCAGAATGTGTAGGAGTTCCCATTGTGGCTCAGCGGGTTATAAACCCAGCTAGTATCCATGAGGATGCAGGTTCAATCCCTGGACTCACTCATTGGGTTAAGGTTCTGGCATTGCTGTGAGCTGTGATGTAGGCCACAGACACAGCTTGGAACATGCGTTGTTGTGGCTGTGGCATAGGCTGGCAGTTGCAGCTTTGATTTGGCCCCCAGAACTCCAATTTGATAACCATTGGACTTCCATATGCCAAAGGTGAGACCTAAAAAGAAAAAAAAAAAAAAATGTGATGCTTCCTCCATCCTTCTTTTTCTCAAATTTGCTTTGGCTATTTGGGGTCTTTGTGACTCCATACAAATTTTAGGATTGTTTTTTCTATTTCTGAAAAATGCCATTGGAATTCTGATAGGGATTATGTTGAAACTATAGATGGTTAATTACTTCATACCATATGTAAACAAGATATCTTTCCATTTGTTTCTATCTTCTCTAATTTCTTTCATCAAAGTCTGATACTTTTCAACATACAGATCTTTTACTTACTTGGTTAAATTTATTTATTTTATTAGTTTTGATGCTATTATGAATGACATTTTTTAATATATTCCATTGTTAGCATATAGAAATAGAGCAGATTTCTGTATGTTGATTTCATATTCTACAACTTTACTGAACTTATTTGTTAGTTCCAACAGTTTTGATTGAGTCTTTAGGATTTTTTATATATAAGATCATATTATCTGCAAATAATGATAATTTTATTTTTTCTTTGTCAATTTGGATGCCTTTTGTTTATCTGTCTTGCCTTGATTGCTCTGACTGGGAATTCTTGGACTATGTTGATTAAGAGTGATGACAGTGCACATCCTTATCTTGTTCCTGATCTAGAGGAAAATCTTTCAACCTTTCACAGTTGAGTATGAAGTTAGCTATGGCCTTTGTTTTATATGGCCTTTATTATATTGAGGTATGTTCCTTCTGTAGCTAATGTGTTCCTTTTATGAGCTATGAAAGGATGTTTTATTTTGTTAAATGTTTTTTATGTATCTATTGAGATGATCATGTTATTTTTATCTTTCATTCTATTAATGTGGTATTTCACATTCATTAATTTATATGTATTGAACAGTCCCTGCATCCCCAGGAAATCCTAATTGATCTTAATATACAAGTCTTTTTTTTTTTTTTTGTCTTTTTGCCATTTCTTGGGCCACTCCCGCAGCATAAGGAGGTTCCCAGGCTAGGGGTCGAATCGGAGCTGTAGCCCCCAGTCTACACCAGAGCCACAGCAACGCAGGATCCAAGCCGCGTCTGCGACCTACACCACAGCTCACAGCAATGCCGGATCGTTAACCCACTAAGCAAGGGCAGGGATCGAACCCACAACCTCATGGTTCCTGGTTGGATTTGTTAACCACTGCGCCATGATGGGAACTCCAATATACAATTCTTTTAATGGCTGGTTGAATTTGGTTTGCTAATCTCTTATTGAGAATTTCCACATCTATATTCATGAGGAATATATGTTTATAGTTTTCTTTTCTTGTTGCATCCTTTCCTGGCTTGAGTTTTAGCATCTTAATAAACAATTCTTCAATGACTTAAAGAGGTAAAAATTACTAACAATATAAAAGGGAATACTGCGCATGTCTGATCATCAGTAGAAATAGCTTAAATAATAAACATAAGTTGAGACTTTTTTATATTCCTACTTTATTCTTAATTCTTCTCTGAATTTTTGTAGCATTTTACATATTTTTTTTGAGTCTTACAAAATATGATACATTTAAGGTAAGTTATCATTTTCTATATTTTGTACATGATAGGAATGTGCCTGCATGTCATTCAGAATAGAGCAGGTTATGCTGTAGTGACAAATAATCCTAAAATTACAGTGATTTAATAACAAATATTTTAATTCTCATGTATGCTTCATGTCTTTCTTGAATTGTTAGGGCCTCTGCTCCATGTTATCTTCAGAATAGGAAGCAGGTTGATGGAGACTTCACTCTCTGGGGGTTGGCAGGGGTTGAGGAAGGACAACTCATACAATTCAAAGTAAAAGTCACACATTTTATCAGCCAAAGGAAATTACAGACCATGTGCAGTTTCAAGTAAGCTGCAAAGCACAATCTTCTCTATGATCAGGAGGAGGAAAATTAGAAATACTGCATGGATAGCACTAGGCTGGTTAGATATCAGAACTCAAGTCAGGATTCGTACTACCATACCTACTATCATTCTGCTTGATGATTTAAGCCAAAATGCCTAAATTGTTGGGGAAATAAGGTAAATAACCATATGACTATTCAATTTAATGAAACAGGAATGGAATTTTTGTCATAATTCAAATATTACAGAACTTATGTTTATTGCAAATTCTGGTGGGGAGCGGTTGAATTTGAATTTGAAATTGATCTTAAAATACTGGTAGAATTTGGAAGGATATAGCTGGGGAGGACCTGATAATAAAGGCCATTTTAGGTGATGCTGATGATAGAAAAGAAGAAAAGCATTATACAAAGAAGTACCTGTAAACTTTAATTTATTTGAACTCAATTATAAGACATCTGGTGGTATGAGAGAAAAATAGAGATAGAAGTAGAGAGAGAAGAGGTATGGGAGTGAAGGGGAACAGAAGGGGGGGGAGGGGGAAGAGAGAGAATAAATTTAAACCATGTTGCTGCTTCCATCCCCTATTGCACTGAGAGCCACATGTCCTATGTCCTAGTGAGAATTTGAGATGGGAGTTTTGAATCTGCTTTTCCATCCCTTGTTCTCAATCCCCTCCTATATCTGAAAGTACATGGTATGAGTATTACAGAAAATTTGTCATGATCTAGTGTGTTTTTGTTGTTGTTGTTTTTGTCTTTTTAGGGCCACACCTGTGGCATATGGAAGTTCCCAGGCTAGGGGTCTAATCAGAGCTGTAGCCACTGGCCTATACCATAGCCACAGCAATGTAGGATCCGAGCCGTGTCTGTGACCTACACCACAGGTCATGGCAACGCCAGATCTTTAACCCACTAAGTGAGGCCAGGGATCGAACCCGTAACCTCATGGTCCCTAGCTGGATTTGTTTCTGCTGCGCCATGATGGAAATTCCATGATCTAATGTTTAACACGTGTTTTTCATGCAATCTCATCCCTAAGCCTAAACCAACTACTTCATAACTTGCTCAAAAGAAGCAACAACTACTTTTTCAATGTTAAAATATAAATGAGCTCTATTGGACTTGTATGTTTATTTGTCAACCCGAGGTCATATTTATCCTCTCCAAATCAGTGTCTTCAAAGTGATTTCTAAGGGTAATTTGACTATCTGTGTTGTTCACCTTATCTTTTGACTTTAGAACCTAGCTTCTATAAACTTTGAAATCAACTCCACTGTATAAGACACTAGATTCCAGTGGTTGGTGGGGGTGGGGAGGATATTAGAATCTCTATTTCTATTTATTATTAACCTCATTCTTTTAAAGTATGTGTATGTATATCATATTAACACACTAGTGCATGTGTGATACTTGTAGTTAAATAAATACTCATATATTGGGAGTACTTGCCCCAAAACTATGTGTGTATAATAAAAAAATTGGGAATCACTAATAGAATCAATTTTCCAGAAATGTAAATAAGCACAGGTATAAATATAACCATGAATAGATTTATCTGAATATCAAGAAGGATCCGTATCAGAAAAGTCTGGGGAAGGAGTTCTCCCGGTGGTACAGCAGGTTAAAGATCTGGCAGTTGTCACTGCTGTGGCTCAGATTGCTACTATGGCACAGGTTCAATACCTGGCCTAGGAACTTCCACATGCCATGGCAGTGGCCAAAAAAAAAAAAAAAAAAGATAAGACAGTTCTGGAGAATTGGAAGATAAGTTCATACAAGTAGGTTGGGAGTAGATATGGGCAATGTGGAAAACTAATCTGGTCTTCATATTACCTTTAGAAACTAAGCAAAGTTGCATATATAAAAAATTATTCAGATGGCCAATGCCAAGTTATTTATCTGAGAAAAATTCTCAGATTACACCTCAGCTCCAAAGAAAAAAAAAGAAAAAAAGAAAAAAAAATGCTATAATCAATTAGTGATGTCTACCCTAGAAGGAGTAGAAGCAGGAGTGTAATATTTTCAAATCCTGTTGATACCTCAAATCCTTTAGTTAAATAAATACTAGTTGTTTTTTATAAAAATGAGAAACAGTCCTATCTGAATAATTTTTAAAACCATATACCTTACTTTGCTTGTACTACTACCATCTTATATTTTATAAGTGAAAAAAGGCAATAAAATTCCAATCCTATGCTGAATTTATATTATACAGACTAAAAATATTTTATCCACATCATTAATTTGATCTATGTGAAAAAAATATAATTTAAGACAGTGTAGTATTTCTTAAAAATATGAATTATCCAAGATGACTCTGGAGATAGTATAAATTAATCATATATTGCTCTGGAGCTGCCCCTCTACTTTCACCAGGCACCAAGGTCAATTTCACTTGTAATCATAGACATAATATGGAGAGAATTCAGGTAGTTGAGATGAAATTTGGGATAAAACATTTCCATGGGGGTTTCTCCCTGCTCATTTCCTGCTGCTGTGTTCTGCGAGGCAATGACACTTGGTCTAAGACCTCTGGCCTCTGGAACCTTGACGGAAATGTAAAATATTTCTGCTTTACATGCCCAGCAGTGTTTCCACAGTACATGAGAAATAAGTTTTGGCATTACTTAAAAATGAAAAGTAATACCTATGCCTTTTAGAGACATTTCTAAGCACATTCTCTTAAGAACTGTTCCTGTAGAGAGGTAAGCTGAAAGGACAGAGAAATGGCACAGACCTACTTTTCAGTCTAGTTCTTTCACTTTCCAATTTATAATCTTAGACAATAAAATAATCTCCTTTACTCACAATTTTACTAGTGACAGACATAGGAATTCCTATGTGTCAGGATTGAAATAAATTGTATAAATCACAAACTTGTGTCTAGCCCATAATAGATACAAATATAAGGTATCTGTGATTATTATTACATTGTAAGTGAATCTAATGGCTTCTGTGCATAGTTGCCCTTAACTGTCACTTCCAAGATGACAACCAGCAGTGCCCAGTGCTGTAATACATAGAAACAAGGAGGTTAGTGTTGGTTACACATAATTCTAAATGGAGCTCGCTGCTCCTGGTTCTTACTTCACCTCTGACTATAATCGGCTCATCTACAAGGATGAGTTGGGTCACAGTAGGAAGAAACTTCGCATAGTAATGGGCTAGGGCAAGTGTATAATTTACCAGCCCAACAGTTCAATTTTGAGACTGAAATAAGGTACAAGAATAATTTAAATTTTGCGATTTTTAAAATATTTACTAACCAACCATTTGGTTTTATTTTATTGATAAACTTATAAAATAGTTCTATTCAAAATATATTTTCAAAAATAAAAATTTTAAATAAATGGATGAAGGAAAATATGCCATTCTAGAACTAATTTTTAAAAAGCAGGATTAGCTATATTAACTTCAGAAAGAGCATACTTCGAGCGATAAAAGCTATAGGAGCTAAAGGAAGGCATTTCATAATGACAAATGGGGTCATTTCTCCAAGAGGACGTAATAACCCTTAATGTATGTGTGACTAACAAAACAGCATCATCTTATATGAGGCAAAAATAACAGAATTGCAAAAAAAAGGAGATAAACCTGTTATTACAGTAAGAGAATTCATCACCCCTCTATTAGAAATAGATCTAGCATGCAGAAAATAAGTTGAGTAAATAAAGTAGCAGAAAGTAAAATCAGTAAGTAGGTATAGTTGATGTCTTACTAACTTTAATCAACTGGATATTATTGATGTCTATAGATTACTTCCAACAATAGCAGGTCATGTGGAATATTCACCAAGATAGACCAAATTCTGGGCCATAAAAACACACTTTGACAGATGTAAAATAATAGAAATCATCAATGTCTGCACTCAGGACAGAGTGGAATTAACCTAGAAATGAATTATAAAAGATAACTGGAAAATGCCCAAAGAAACTGGAATTAAACAACATACCTCAAATAACAGGTGGGTTAAAGAAAAAAAAATCTCAAGATAAAAAATATTTTGAACTAAATGAAAATAAGAACACAGTGTATCAAAATTTGTGGTATGTGGCAAAAAGAAAGAAAGCACTAAAATCAAAATAAGAACTAAAATAAAAAAACTAAAATGACATGCAAGATTTAATTTTAATTATTTTCCATCATTTCACTTTTGATATCTTATCTAGTAGAAAGATGCGTATAATGGAGCTTCTATGAAAATAGATAAATTTGTCAATAAATTTTATTGTAAATTGGAATGGGATGTAATTGAGAAGACCTACAGTTTTTCATCATCTGTATTAGGAAATATCCTCAAGAATCATAAACATGACTTATTTGATGAAATTTATATTTTAAAATATACTCTGGATAGAGGCAGAAAGGATGATAGTTGTGAAAATATTGGGGTCAAACATTTACTTATTTTGATACTAAAAAAGTTGATGTGTGACCTGCATAAGGGTCTTCCAGGTCAGAAGACTTGGTTTGTCCTGGGGTATTTCCTGGCTATTCAAAGAAAATTTCAATTCCAGTGCTATAGTTCAGATGCATCAATAACCTTCATATGTTAGTATTTACAAAGATTAACAGCTGGATTTTCCAAAATGAGGTGTCAGAGATCAGCTATTGCAATGAAGATATTGGGGTCCTAGACTATTGGATGTAAATTTCTACCAATTTACAGTAGCCTTATACTGGTAGAAGGTTTTATTTTGCCAAGACCAGGAATTAGAAAGATATGGTTTAGTTGACTACCTGAATTAATTCGAAATGTCCAGAGATTAAAAGCATAAATCACCATCCTCACCTCTTCCTTCAGTAATTGAAATTGCTATTTTCCTAAATTACTATTTTGTAATTTACTCCCTAAAGCTTGACCTAGTGTGGACTATAGACAAGTGATGTGAGGTTTAAGAGGACAAGATTATAGGGACCCCTTCTCCAAAATAAAGACCCTGTACAAGGATTTGTGGAAACTTGTAACTTTTATTAGGAGATGAGGTGGACAAAGAGAGTGTTCCAGATTACCTGATGCTGATACCTTAAAGTGATGATGTTTCCCCTAAATTTTAGCTCTTCTTTGATAAGTTTTTTTAAAATTAGGTATTTGTCTACCCTTTCTAAAAGAACACAATTTAGTTTAGCCTTTTCTTGATACATTCTTTGGGAGGTGATCATAAAGGAGTGTTTCTCCTGCTTTCCTTTTCTCTTAATCCTCCTTTAATTTCATGCTGACATTTATTCTTTTAACAATTTGTCCATCTTTAATTATTTTCTCTATTATTTTCCTTTCAGCTTTCTCTTTCGGTATGATACACAAAAACACCATCTCAGGAACTACCAATTTGTAGGCGAAGCATTATGGGCTACACTTTAAAAAAATAAGTAACCTGCCTATTTATATGTTTGTACCTGGAAGGAAATACATCTTTTTCTTTTTTGTCTTTTTAGGGCCACACCTGTGGCACATCGAGGTTCCCAGGCTAGGGGTCAGATTGGAGCTGTAGCCACCGGCCTAAGCCACAGCCATAGCCACGTCAATGCAGGATCTGAGCAGAGTCTGCAACCTACACCACAGCTCATGGCCACGCAAGATCCTTAACCCACTGAACAGGCCAGGGATCAAAACTGAGTCCTCAAAGGGACTCTGATTCTTTTCCTCTGAGCCACAACAGTAACTCCAGGAAATACATCTTAATATAGAGGTTTAATCTGGATTGTGAGGAGAATTTAAATTTTATTTCTTCTTTTTAGTATTTTTCCCAAATTTCTGCAATGACCTTGTTATTTCATAATTTAAATAATATTTTGATATAGTGTTTCCATATATACTTTCTAAGCTCTGCCAGTACAAGGTAGCTGTCACCTTTGTTAAATTACCACTAAATGACCTTTTTAAAATTAAAACACCTCTCTGAGAATCAAATTCTTCATTTGTAGGAGACCTTCTTTGTAGAACTAGGAGAATTAAATGAGGTAAACTAAGTTGAGTGCCTGGCATACAGAGAGTAATTGAAAAATAGCAGTTCCATTTTTAACAATTTTATGGTACTTGAGGAAAAAAGACTTAGAGTCCAAATTATCCAGATTTAAAATAAAGACTTGGTGGGAGTTTCTGTCATGGCTCAGCAGTAAGGAACCTGACTAGTATCCATGAGGGTGTGGGTTCAATCCCTGGTCTCACTCAGTGGGTTAAGGATCTGGCATTGCTGTGAGCTGTGGTGTAGGTTGCAGATGCAGCTTGGATCCTGCATTGCTGTGGCTCTGGTGTAGGTTGGCAGCTGTAGCTCCAATTTGACCCCTAGCCTAGGAACTTCCATATGCCACAGGTGAGGCCCTAAAAGGCAAAAAAACAATAAATACATAAAATTAAAATTAAATAAAATAGAGACCTGACAAAAATGACAATTATTTTCATACTTGGGGTTGATTTCTTGCAATGTTTGCATTTCATACTCTATTCCAGAAAGCTTGACTTATAAACAAGTGGGTATACTCCACTGAGATAGTTTAATGTTAGGAGGGGACTTCGGAAACCACTGAGCCTAAAACTTTCATTTAATAGTTGGAAATGTTGAGAGGAATATTTATTTAAGTCTTAGAGTAGCTTAATTGGCACTACATTCTCTAAGAGTGGATCTTGCTTAGTTTTTGGTAATCGATTTGGGATTATTTGCTATCTTCTTAAAAGCATTGTTCAAGTCCCTGGGCCTCAGGCTAGTGCCTGGAATGAAGAGAGAGTTGGGGAGAGAAAACTAGAGGAGAATGAATAAGTGCTTGAGAAAGGATATGTCAGTGCATCCACCCAGCAGTGAGTACAGAGTAATAATATTTATCTTCAGCTCTGGCTAAAAATACACTTGCAGAGGGGATAGATTTTCTGTGTCATTTATAAACTATGGGACTAAGCAAAACAGGTATTTTTCTCACTGGGTGCTGGGGATTCCATATTGTAGAAGAATATGCATGCCTCGTATGGGGTCAGTGATGAATGGAATTTAGCAGAACTCCCTGTATTGCATTTGGAAATGAGGCAAGGCTGTTCAGCAGGATTTTTTTTTTTTTTTTTTTTGTCTCTAAGTTTGATGATGCTAAAGGCAGAGAGAATTGCAGTATTTTGAAGAATTTCTATCTTCTCTTCTTCAGCACAAAAATCCCCCTTGTTCTTAATTTTAGTAATAAAGCTCATAGGAATATTTGTATTTCTTAGACTAATATCAGACTTTTCCCCTTTGGCTAACCATTCTGACAAATAGGCTAATTTGGGGGAGGGGGTAATGAGAGAGTTCCTTTTCAGCCCATGAAAAAAAGTGTTAATTATTCCTTTGACAAGACTTTTAGCTCTTGGGAAACAGTGCTCCCTTTGATGGAACTGTTTCTGCCTGTGGTTGTTATCTGAAAGCAGCCACCTGATTTCAGGTCAGAGGAGGGGAAAGAGTTTAATTAAGTCTGCCTAATACTGATTTGATTTTGAAAGATGTACAAACACAAAAGTTGTGCCTATGATCTACTTTTCTCATTCTCTCACACCCCTTGCCACCCTCCCTAGATGTTCTAGCTAACTTTCCAAGTTCTGGATTTCAGCTTAACATTTTTCTCCACCTAAAATTGTCTTATATCTTGAGTATACAGATTATGAAAGAAGATACTGTTCCAAATGCCTTGACACAAGAGGCTGAGCATGCACAGATAAACCAGTGTAGAGAAAGAGGAGCATTAAAGTAGTCTGTTAATTTAAAGTCAAACAGTTAATAGAGATAGTGGTTCAAGCATTCATTTGTATATTTACTTATGATTCATTGAATATTTGAGAATCTACTACAGCCAAGCATCCCACTGTCAAGCATGCATAGAATGACAAGACACATTTGGTCCTTGCCTTCCCAGAGGTTATTATCAAAACACAAAATGTTAGAGAACATTCTTATTTTAATCTCAAGTCCTTAGCAATAGTGTTAGCTGTTCCTTCTGTACTTGTGTGTCCTTGGATTGGTCATTCTGTCTCTTTGTGACACAGTTTTCTCATCTGTAAATCAAGGAGACTTGGAGTGACCTACAGCTGTCTTACTCAAAGCATGGTTCACTGCCCCTGTGCAGATAGATCAGTTCTGGTCCTGACAAGCTTAGTGCAGAAATTAAGAATGGACATATAGAAATGTTCAACACGATTTGACAGACTAATCCCATATATCTAGACTCTCATAAACATTGTGCGTTTGAATTGAAGTCTGTATTATTATTTTATTTATTTTTATCTTTTAACTCAATGAATTTTATTACATTTATAGTTGTACAATGATCATCACAACCCAATTTTATAGCATTTCCATCCAAACCCCAAGCCCATCCCCCCAACCTGTCTCCTTTGGAAACCATAAGTTTTTCAATGTCTGTGAGTTAGTATCTGTTTTGCAAAGAAGTTTGTTGTGTCCTTTTTTTAGATTCCACATGTAAGTGATAGCATATGATGTTGGTGTCCCACTGTCTAAGTAACTTCACTTAGCATGATAATTTCTATGTCCAAACTTCTAGGTGCAAATACTATTATTTCTTTCCTTTTGATAGCTGAATAACATTCCATTGTGTATATGTACCACATCTTCTTTATCTACTTCTCTGACAATGGACATTTAGGTTGTTTCCATGTCTTAGCTATTGTATATAGTGCTGCAGTGAACATTGGAGTACATGTATCTTTGGGAGTCATGGTTTTCTCTGGATAGATGCCCAGGAGTGGGATTGCTGGATTAAATGGTAATTCTATTTTTAGTTTTGAGAAATCTCCATACTGTTTTCCACAGTGGTTGCACTTATTTATAATGCCACCAAGAGTATAATAGGGTTCCATTTTCTCCACACCCTCTCCAGCATTTATTGTTTGTAGACTTTTTGATGATCACCATTCTGGTTGCTGTAAGGTGGTACCTCATAGAAGTTTTGATTTGCGTTTCTCTAATAATTAGTAATACTGCACATCTTTTCATGTTTTATTATTTTATTTTTTGACAAAGCTATTTTTGCAAAAGTAGCCATTAATGATGGATTTGGAAATATAAACTGACCTATCATTACAATAAGTAGGCATAAGAGAATTTTTATAAAGCATTCCATAGTCAAAACTACTGGAGAGTTAAATGTAAATGAGTGTATTAAAACCTCAGAATAGAAGTACAGAAAATAAACCTGCAGAACCTAGCACTTTCTGGACATACTGTACCATGGAACTTTATTTCCCCCAGAACACTTTTTTCAGCACTGTCCCCCTGTGCACGCCCTCCTCACTCTTCTTGGTTTCTGACATCGCTGCCAGGCTGGTCTGGTCCCCTGCCTGGATGCCTTCTTCACCCTTCTCAGGCTCTAATTCTATTCCCCACAGAGTGACACTCTCCACCCCATCACTTGCACACTAGCATCCCGCTGTGGGTCACTGAACTCCCCAGTAGCTCAGCACAGACCTCACTAATGGTTTTAGGAAAGGATGGGAGTTAAGAAAAGAGTCTGAGGAAAGGATTTTTTTGTTAGAGATTTCTTATTACAGTAACCTCCTTTTCTCCACAGTTAATGGTCGGTTTTTCCTCTGACTATAATTGCTAATATATTTTCTGTTTATTGAGTATCTACGTCATGTTAGTCATTGCGTGATACTTCTAATGCTTACCATACCCTATAAAAAGAATATTATAGTTCCTTTCATACATGGGGAGGAAAAAACACTTCTAGAGTTTAATTTTCTAAAAGCTAGCAAATAAAAGTACAGAATTCGAATCCAAGTCTGCCAGGCTATTTTCACCATGCCACACCATCTCTATACTTCAGACCATCTCAACACCTAAGTCAGTGTTGTCTCCTGATCAAGACACTCTTTAAGAATCAATAGAACTCTTCAGACATACATTATATAACACTGCTTCCTCAAGAAGGACAGGGCTCAGAATTTGGGTTTTTAATTTTAGAAATTGGGTAAATGATAACCCAAGAGACTATCTATATATCTTTTAAAAAACTCAGGCAGAGTATTAAATCCGTTCAGCAATATACAAACATAGCCTATTCCTAAGATAAGGAAAATAACATTTTCCTGAATGTTTCCTTACAGCTTTTTTCACAATTTTTTCTTAAAGATAATGAAAAATCCATTCACATCTTGTCCTGCAATTTTTTTTTTTTTTTTTTTTTTGAGAAGAGAGCCGGCTGGTTTCTTTATTCTAGTTTGTGCAGCTTCTAGAATGACTAGCTACTGAAAGATGGTCTTTTTAAAAAGAAAGGCCATTTCTGACACAGGAAAGAAAGAAGTGTCTGCAGATCTGATACGGTACTTGCCACCTGTTCTCTGCCTTCCCAGTTAATGCAAACAATTAACTAGAAGGCATTTGAGCCTCCTAGTGGAGGAAAAACAGAAGGAAAAATAAATAGGACATTTTCATATGGTTATTAAAGTTTGATATTTTTAAACTTTTCTCTCTCTTCTCCACCTAAATGTTAGACTTTGGGGGGAGTTCTTATTTGAATTTTATTCCAGTGGAAGTGAAGCAGAAAATCCAACCATACTATGATTTCGTTAAATAAATTGACTTTTTGAAATTTTTCAAAATTTCTAAGGCTGCAACTCAAATATGATTCTGAGTACAATTAGAAGTGAATTTGGTTTCCTTCTTTATACTTTTTCTGTATTTTTCAAATTTTGGACAATGAACATTCACTACTATTTTAATCAGAAAAAAATTTCATGAATGGCTTCAAATGGATATAAAAATAATCATGTTTAAATGTGAGGGAAATGATCAAGTATGCAGGTTATGGATATTAAAACTTTTTAAGAAACTGGACCTGAATTTGGATTTCTTTCATACAATTCTCATTTATTTATTTTGTCTTTTTAGGGCCACACCCACAGGCTAGGGAGGTTCCCAGGTTAGGGGTCAAATTGGAGGTATAGCTGTCAGCTTACACCACAGCCACAGCAACAGGGGATCCGAGCCATGTCTGCGACCTACACCACGCTCATGGCAACTCTGGAGCCTTAACCCACTGACCAAGGCCAGGGATCGAACTCACATCTTCATAAATACTAGTCAGGTTGGTTAACTGCTGAGCCATGATGGAACTCTCATACATTTCTCCTTTAAAATGTGAACGGTGGTGACCTTTGTAGTCACGTGACCCTACTGACACCATTTTTTATTAGCCTCAAAATAGGACTTCTTTTTAAGGTTTAACAGGAGACATTTCCCCCTCTGGGAAGATTCCTTTCCTCTGGCCTCTGTTCCCTCTCCACGGTGGGAAATTCCTTGTCCTTGGTTTGAGAATTGTCTCAAATAGGGATTTAGCACAAAAGGAAGTGGTGGTAGGGGTGCCGATATGTAGTGATTTTGATCAATGCAGAAAGAAAGCCAGAGCAGATGACTCCATGCAGACAATCCACTCTGGAGCCAGGCTTGGTCAATCCATCAGGCCTCTCCAACTAGACCCTCCATCATGGCTGCCCCAAGTGGTAGAGCTCACAACGTGAAAGGAACAAGAAGCCTCTTTCAGCATAGTCCTGGAGGGCTGGCCACATGCTCTTTCAGGTTGGTAGATGGCTACTCATCTCAAAGCCTAGTATTCACCACTCTGTTGTGACCATGAACAAGCACCATCTTCTTTTCTATGAAAGTAGGGCTCTTGGCTGGGGGAAGTCATAATCCATCATTCCCCTTGCCTCTGTGTGATACTGGATTGGAAAATAAACCCAGACTCTGCTCTTTCTGCTAGATTCCCAAGAACTGCAGCTGGGGAATACAGGAGTTGCCACTAATCACATCCTGACATTTTGCTCTTTACAAATAGATAGCAAAATAAATAGCACCAATGAGTTTCAGTGCTACCTGATAATGGGGAAAGGACTTTGAGGGATTTTAATAGAAGCAGTGACTTCATCCATATGTGAACCATTCCAAGAAAATGTATTTGAAGCAGGCAACAGCACATATGCCCTGAAAGGGCTGCTTTATTTAGATTACCACATGTCACTTTTCAAGATGGAAAGGCACTCATCTCTGGAAAGCCTTCTTAGGTAAATACAAAAACTAAATGTTTGGAATCTTTCTCTCATATGTCTATGCATTTATTTATTATAACCCCTGTAATAAGTCCTTAAATTTGCATTTCTTCTCCATTAGCTTGTCAGCTATGTAAGGTCTGGAAGTTTTAATCATCCTTGTTTGATTAAGAACATTTTCCAGAGGAAAGTAGGTCTTCAAATATGTGTGTTCATTAGTAAAGTAATAATTGCTAAGGTTTATTGAGATCTTATGGTACAAATTAGTATGTCACATGGAGAATATCTTCTAGTTTCTATAAGATAGGTGTTGTTGCACAAATTGTACGGGTGGAGGGAGACACTAGGGTTTGAAACGGTTACTGGGCCAAGTCACCTAGTGGCATAAAGCAGGACAGGTAGCCCCACACAGGTGGGCTGACGTGGGAGCCTGCCCACATCATTACAATCGCTTCTACTCACATGAAAGACAAAACACAACCTACATTTATTTTTAAGGTCCTTTATTTCAATATAGTAATATTTCTTAATCTCCTCAGAACTCCCGAGGGCTACTCTAGTTGAAAGGTCACATGATCAGGGAATCAACCAGTCCTGAGGTTGAATTCTAGCTTAGTCATTGACAAACTATAAGATTTAGCTTCTCTGAAACTCAGTTTGTTTACCTTTAAAGAGGATGATAGTAAACACTTTGCGGAATAAGAGGATTAGCATTAATGTACAACATCCTTGGCCCAAAAAAGGTGTTCAATAAATGCATCTTTCTTTTTTTTTAGAAAGAAAGGATCTGTAATAATGATGCTTTCATATCTTAATTATTCTGGAAGTGAAAATATTTCAATATTTCTAAAATAATTTCCATGTGCTTTTTTTTTTAAATAGGTTATGGTGTATATAACTTTGCTTTTTTTGATGGACTCAGAATCCATCAGTATTTCTGGCACTCAATACAATGATGCTTAGGCACTAATTAAGTGTTTGGGTCCTCTTTCTCCCTCCTAAGTAACCTGAAATTTCTCAATACTGAAGATTCATGTGTTTGCTTTTGCCTACCATTATTTTAAAATGTAACTTTTACTTTCAGTCAGCTCACTTTTTTCATAGGATATCTGCTGAAAGAAGTCTCATATACTCTATTCACATTTGTTATATGCTTTTACATAATGATTTTTAGAATTGCATGCAAAATCTGAGGTGTGAGAGACCTGAAGCTCTCCTAAAAACAAAACAAATATTTTAATATGTGAAAAGTTTAAATATCCCTTTGGACTTCATTGAGGCTACTACCCGCCCCAAACCCTTCTCTCCTGAGTTTTTGCTGTGTTCTCAATATGTGCTTTCAACAGATATATGACAGTCTGTCTCCTTCTCTAAGTTGAGAAGTCATTCTGTCTGTCCATCAGTCATCTCGATCCCTGTTCCTCCATCCACCCTCCACATTCCACATTTCCAGACTGTTACCTCCCCTGTTTCTGTATTTCAAAATCTAAATCCGGCAACCCTAGTTATCATTCAAACAACCATTTTTTATTACTTTTTATCAGCAGTCAAAACACTGAATGCTAAACAATTGGTCAGTTGCCACAAACAGCATTAGGAATGGGATAGAAAAGGAGGTGATTAAACCAGCTCTGTGAATTATTCACTCTGAGACATCATCTTGGAACCAGAAAATGATGGCATTCAAATGGTGCTTATAAAAACAATTCATTGATCTTACTTTCTGTTTTTCTCCCATCTGAATCATGGGGGAGTTAATACACCCTTGCATTGATCAGGAAGATAAGAAGCCAGATTTATCATGTGATGACACAGGACCAGCTCCAACAGTTCCTTCAGCTTTTGTTCAAGGAGCAGGACAGAATTTAACATCAACCCAAGTGTAGACCAGTGCCTTTAGAGACTTTGCAATAAGTCCTAGAGCAAGATTTGTTCACAGCTATGTTTCAAATCTCTAGTCTGACCTTGAGGTTGGGGGTTAATTTTTTTGTTCCCTTGGCCTTTGCCAGTTTTGAGATTGCAGCTGAGGCTACCACAACCTAGTCACTATACCCACCTTCTTGTCAATATCCAGTATCCCTAGCAGAGTTAAGTCATAAATCAAAAAGGCAAAAGGAGCCTTTTTAAACCTGCTTTTATTTAATAAATTTTATTTTTTACAGAAGTTTCACATTCACAGCAAAATTGAGGGGAAGGTACGGAGGTTTTCCGTATAGCCGCTGCCCTCAGACATGCATAGCCTCCATCATTAATATCCCCATCAGAGTGGTACATTGGTTACAACAGATAAACCTACACGGACACTTCAGTATGAGCCTAAGGCCACAGTTTACTGTTGCAAATAGGCCTTTGTAATGTGGTGGTGAAGTGTGGGGTGCCATGTTGAGGGTCAGTCTTTCAGCTAGCTTATGCCTCTGGACTATGAACTTTACACATGCTTCTCAGTCGCCCACCCACTTAGAGTGTGACAGGATGGCTAATGTGGGCTGGAGCTGGGCATTTTCCTTTCTTCAGTTAAACTCTCATAAAACCTCAAAAGATGAGGTTAAATAGTTTCTCCCAAGTGTCAACTTTGTGACTGAATGCTGTGGTCTATTTCAAAGCAGTCCCTTTTCCTCTCCCCCTGCAGGAAGCACGGAGGGGTATTTTCCCCCTGACATTCACTGTGAGAACCTCATGGGGATTGGAGAAGTAAAACTCACAAAATGGGGATCCCCACCCCATGATTACCCCCACCTGGGTTTTTTAACCCAGTGTTGTCCTCTCAGAGCCTTCAGAGATTTATTAAGTATGGTTCAGGTTGCCCTACTCCAGGACTGGCTCCAATGGAGGTTTCTGCTCTACTGAATGGTGATTCTCTGAATTTACTTGCCAGTCTCCAATTCTGGAGGCAGCAATTTTCTTTATGACCTGTCTTCCCTTTCGGATGTCAGAAGAGTTGTGGACTTATTTATTTGTTGTTCAGATGGAGTAGTGACTTCCAAGCTTTTTATGTGATGGACTAGAAATTGACAACCCCTTTGTTTCATTTTTATCCTTTTATTTTTATCCTTATAGTTGACATACTGAATCTTTATGTCAACTATAAACATAATCTATGCATATGTCTTCAAATATTACCAAGAAGTACATAATAAAGGGTAAATCTTTCTCTGACACCAGTGACCTGCCCCCCTCACTCTTCTCTTTGAAGACAACTTCTATGAGCTATTCCTTGTGTCTCCTTCCAGAAATATTTTTTACCTACATAAGCATATATTTTAAAATAATTTTAATTATACCCATAATACACTCATTATTTAGGGATGCTGTTATCATAGAATGAATTGGAAAGTATTTCTATTTTTCTAAAATCCGTAAGAGTTTGAGAAAGATTGTACTATTCTGTAAATATTTGATAAAATCTACCTATAAAATCTTCTGGGCTAGGGGTTTTCTTTGGTAGGAAATTTTCACAAAATCTTTGAATATTTCTTTAAAGATTTGAAGTGATTCAATTATTTTAATAAATACAGGATTATTGCAATGTTCTGTTTCCTCTTGTTCCATTTTAGCTATATTTTCAGATATACTGTCATAAGTTGTCTGAGTGTCCACTTACTATCATTATTATTCCTGAATTGGCTATTTATGACTTCTCTCTTTTGTTGTCAGTCTTTTAGAAGTTTATCAACTTTATTGGTTTCTTACTTCTGTCACTTTTTGTTTTCTAGATATTGGGGCTATGTCATCATTACAGCTTCCTGCTGTACTGACCTTTCATTATACCAATTTTTATTTCAAATATTACTGTTTTGTTAACATAAATTTATCATATCAGTATAGCAAAGTATCTTTAGCTTTTGGTAATTTTTGAAGTGTTTCTGTTACATTGAACATTTGTATATTCCTTAATTTATGTCTCTTGTAAGAAGGCTATCTTTGTTTTCTATTATTCAACTTGAAAATTGCATTTTAAAGCAGAGTATTTATTCCATATTTGATGTATTTGCATTTAAATTTATCATTTTAATATTCATTTTCTATTTTTTTCTCCTCTTATGATTTCTTCTTCCTTATAGTTCTATTTTTTATTTTGTATTTATGTGTTTTTTAATGGTTATTTTTACTAGTTTGACATTCTGTTAATATTATTTTGGTGATTACCATAGAGATTATGACATATTTCCTTGATTTATTAAAGTTTCATAAAATTAGAAATTTATCGTCTTCCAGAAACTGTAAGGATCCAAGTATAATTTAATTCCTTTCACCCAATTACCCACCAGATTTTGTGCTATTATTGTTTGCAATTTATTTATTAAATCTCACAAGAAAATTTATTATTGTTGTATTATATAGTCAGCTTTCATTCTATTTTTATCACATATTTACCCCTTATTTATTCCTTTATTTCTTCTCACAGAACTTTGTTTTCATTGTGGATAATTTGTTTTATGTTTGATTAATACACTTTAATTTTTTTAGTACATTTGATTATAAAAACTCTGAGTTTATGCTTATTGAAACTTTTCTTTGAATTTCTTTCACTTTTAAAGACTATATTTTCTGATTCAGAATTCTAGATTATTCAGGTATCATTATTCTTTAGTCTAAAGATACTGTTCTACCGTCTTTTGGCTTTCATTATTTCTGTTGAGAAATCACTATTAATCTTACTGATGTTCCTATTAAGTTAATGGGTTTTTTTTGTTTGTTTCCTGGATGCCTTAAAAAGATTTTATATGTACTTATTTTTCAGTTTTTTTTTCCTATGATGCAGTTATGTGTGCATTATTTTGTTCCTTTCCTACTTAGAAACTTACATGGGCTTCATAGCACTTACTGAACCTGTGAAAATTTTTTTGTCACTTTTGAAAAGTTATTAGTCAATATCTTTTCAAATAATTATTCTGCCATATTCTTTCTCTGTTGTCTTTCTGGAGTGGCAGTTGACTCTTGTGACAACTTTCCTCTGTGTTTCATATGCCTCTTATATATTCACTTCTGTATATTCCAGATTTTGTCTCTCTGTATTTCAGGTCAGATTTTTGTCAGTTCTATTTTCCCATTTATTAATTCTTTATTTTTCTGAGTCTAATATGCTATTAAACTCATCCTATGAGTTCTTAATCTTTTCTAGGTTTTTGCAGTTTATATTTTGTATTTTGTGCTTTAGTTATATATACTATTCATATATTATTTTAGTTTCACTTTATTTTTAACTTATCCACTTGTAATTTAATTCCTTGCTCATTAAGCATAGTTTTTGAGTTTTTATTAAGGATGTGCCTTAAAATTTCAATACCTATATCTTTTGTGGAGTCTAATTCTAACACAATTGTTGCTAGGCTTTTGATCAATTTTTGTGTATTTGTAAGTCTCACTATTTTTTATTAAGGGCTGAAGATTATATGCCAAAAATTGTAAAAAAATAATTTGAAGTTCTGTATGATGGTATTTTTCTCCAGAAATAATGTATTTTCTTCTAGTAGGCAGCTAGGCTAGAGGCAAGCCATGTGAACTAAATCTGATTTGAGATAATTTGAAGATATGCTTCGGTCCTTCTGAGAGCTACTCTATTTGCTATTCATTGTAAATTGTGGAATGTACCCCTTCAGAACATGATTTTGAAATATGGAAGAGTAACCCATGACATTTCTTCTTCTTGAATCCTGATTTTCTTTTTTTTTTTCTTCTAGTTCCACAGACTAATGAAAACTGTGCAACTTTTCAGCTTTTTTTTTCCACTGCTTTCTGTAGAATCCATAGATACCTGGTGTGTAAGTGACATTCATAGTGCATAAATGCTTCTCTGAGTTCCATTCTTTTTTCAAGTTGTGGTCTGAAAATTTTTATTTCCTTGATAGCTCTCCAATAACTTAAATCAGATGGTTTGTACATTTTGGACAGGTTCTGTACTTTTTCTCAACTGAAAAGTTGGTCCTAATCAACCCAGTCATCCATGCTTATAACAGAACTTAACATTGTAAAATTGGAAGTAAAGTAATAAAATGATTGGCTATGAATCCATCACCTTACTTATAATGCTAATAATGAAATTGAGTCTGCCTACATCCTATGTTGTTCTGTCAATCACCCAGAAGTAACCATAACCCTGAATTCCCTTGTTTAAAATTTATTTTACTCTATATATTTATACCTCTAAGCAGTATATTGTTTGGTTTTGCTTGGTTTAAACTTTATAAAAATATGTACTTTCTATTGTCTTCTGAAAGTTTCCTTTTTCCCTAGGTATGGAGGTTCTAAGATTTAGGCATGTTATCATGAATAGCTGTAATCTGTTATTCTTTTATGTATGTATGTATGTAAGTATATTCTAATATCTGTTTTCTTTTTCATTGGGCATGTATGGTTTGGATCCCTGCTTTAAAAAAAATTACAAACCAGTTGCTCTGAATATTCTCGTATATGCCTCACATTGTCAATAGTCAAGAAATTTTCTAAGGTATACAACTAGGAATAGAATGTTTGTATCAGAGCATCTGCACATTTTCAACTTGTTAAGATGATCTCTGATTGTTTTTCACAGTTGGTGTATCATTTTAGATACTCAGAAATGGTTGCTTATGCATTCCTTTTAATTTATATATTCACCAGTATTGGGTATTATCAAACTTCTAATATTTTGCAAATATACTGCACGCAACATTGGAATCTTAATTTGCATTCCTCTGGTTACTAATGAGGTTCAGCAGCTATTTATGTTCTGGTTTACTGTTCATGTTTCCTTCTCTGTGGAATGTCTGTTCTTTATATACCTCTTTGCTCATTTTGCTTTAAAAATTGATTTCTAAGCATTATATATATTTGGGATACTAGTCTTTTATTATAATATTCTTTGGTACTTGTATTATAAACATCTTCCAGATTGTGATTTTTTTTTTCCTTCACTTTGCTTTGGTCTATTGTAATGAGGATAATTTGTTAATATTTAGAAAAAATTGCTTCCTCAAAAATAAAAAACAGCAAAATTGTATTTCAATCATTATTGTGGTAGAAAACACAAATACTTTTGTTATTAAAATATATTTAAAACATTTAAAATAAAGTTCAACTTTTATGTTTATATTTGTAATAAAAATAATTACATATATTTTAAAATATTTGTTATTGGAGTATAGCTGCTTTACAGTGTTGTGTTTCAGGTTTATAGAAAAGTGATTAAGTTATACATATACATTTATTCATTCTTTTTCAGATTCTTTTCCCACATAGGTTATTACAAAATATTGAGTAGAGTTCCCTGTGCTACACAGGAGATCCTTATTATAGGTTAACTATTTTATATACAGTAGTAGGTCCTTATACATTATCTATTTTATATATAGTAGTGTGTATATGTTAATCTCAAATTCCTAATTTATCCCTCCCTCACTTTTCCCCTTTGGTAACAAGTTTGTTTTCAAAGATAGTGAATCTGTTTGTTTTGTAAATAAGTTCATTTGTATCACTTTTTAAAAATTCCACATGTAAGTGCTATCATATGATATTTGTCTTTATCTGACTTATTTCACTTAGTATGATAATCTCTAAGTCTATCCATATGGCTGCAAATGGCATTATTTTGTTCTTTTATATGCCTAACATCCCATCGTGTATGCACGCCACATCTTATTTATCCATTCCTCCGTCAATGGACATTTAGTTTGCTTCCTTGTCTTGGCTTTTGTAAACAGTGCTGCAATGTACACTGGGGTGCATTCATTTTTCTAATTATTGTTTTCTCTGTATATATGCCCAGGAGTGGGATTCCTGGATCATGTGGTAGTTCTATTTTTAATTCTTTAAGGAACCTCCATACTTCTTTCTTTTAAAGTACTTCATTGATGGAAGCAGGAGAAAGGATGATAGATGAAACAAGCCCGGCAGAATGTTAATTGCTAAAAATAGATGAAAGTTTTCAGGGGGCTTCATTATAATATTCTTCATAGGTCTGCATGTGTGTTTAAAAGTTTCTATACGGAGTTCCTGTCGCGGCCCAGTGATTAACGAATCCGTCTAGGAACCATGAGGTTGCGGGTTCGGTCCCTGCCCTTGCTCAGTGGGTTAAGGATCCGGCGTTGCCGTGAGCTCTGGCGTAGGTTGCAGACATGGCTCGGATCCAGTGTTGCTGTGGCTCTGGCGTAGGCCGGTGGCTACGGCTCCGATTCGACCCCTAGCCTGGGAACCTCCATATGCCGCAGGAGCGGCCCAAGAAATAGCAAAAAAAAGACAAAAGTTTCTATAATAATAAGTTAAAACACACAAAAAAATAATATCTAATCACAGAATAAGGGATAAAGGCTAATGTAGTTGATACAGGCAAAGGGCAGGAGTAGATTGGACTTGGGTAGAAGTAGTTGGGATGGGAAGAGTGGATGGATTCTGAATACATGTCAGAGATAAAGTAAGATTTGCTATTGGATTAATTTGAGATCGGATAGAATGGTACCTGGATTTTTGGTTTGAGCAAACTGGGAGAATGGTGATACTGTTCTGAATTGGGAAAAGCAGAGAGAGAGATTAGAGTCAAAGTCAATATTATTGTCTTGATCATGTGAGGTTTAAACTTCCTATTTGACATCTTAATGGAAATTGTAAGTAGGCAATTAGCTATTCCAATCAAATTCCAGGATTATATGAGGGCTAAAGGTAAATATTTCAAAGACAGGGCATAGCTGGCATTTAACATCATGAAAATGTGTAAGACTGAGTAGAAAGAGGCTGGAGATGGAAAAGAAAGGAATTTCAGGAATTTCATAGCTGGCATTTAACATCATGAAAATGTGTAAGACTGAGTAGAAAGAGGCTGGAGATGGAAAAGAAAGGAATTTCAGGATGGAACTTGTGAAATACCAGTATTCAGAGTTCAAACAGAAGTACTGAGTTAGCAAAGGGGTCTGAGAACAAAAGTCGAGGAGATAGTGCATCACAGAAACCAAGAAAAGAAATGTCAGAAAAGAAAGAGTGATCAGGGATATCAACTGCTTCTTAGAAGTCAAAATAAGGATGTAAAAAATGGCCATTGGGTTTGGCAGTACGAGGTCATTTTGAGGTATGTAAAACAAGATGGGGTCTAGATTAGGAATAGAAGTAGGAGATAGAAATTTAAACGATTCCAATTCTTGTGTAACAAGTACCACAGTCAAGCTTATTAACATATCCACCACTTCATATAGTTACCATTTTAGGTGTATACATGGTGATGACACAAGATCTACTCTATCAAATTTCAGGTATATGTTATTGTTAACTATAGTTACCATGCTCTACATTAGACCCTTTGAATTTATTCATCTTTAGCTGAAAGTTGTATCTTATAACCGCAATAACCTAAAACACCAAATTAGACACCTAAAGTATATACAATTTTTGATTTGTCAATCATACTTCAATAAAGGTAGAAAAATCCAATTTATAAGAAAGTAAATGTAATCATAATATGCCACAGGGCTCAGCTGTAATAGTTACATAGCCATAGCTATTTAAAAATTAAGTTGAGCAAGTAAAGTAGGTGAATGTGTGTGTTATCATCAACTGTAGTAGGAAATATGTAAAGAATAAAAGTTAAAATAAAAAATGGTTTTTATATAATATATACTTAATCTTATGAACTTTGTTGAAATAATTTAAGGGCTTCTCCAATGATGATATCTATTAAATGCTTAATCTCAACTGAGATATTATGAAAGACTCACATTTGTAGCAAATATATTTTTAAGTGTGTAAACTCTGAGGAGTCATAGAAACTTCATTAGGCAATATTAATACCTGGTGTTAATATTAATAGCCTGTGGAAATATTAACACCTGGTGGCAATATTAGTAACCTGTGTTAGAAACAGATACATTTAATGGCAGTAGGAACTCATTTTCTTTGAGTTCATGCTTTCTGTCAAATGGGCTAAATTATGTGAAAAAAATATCAGCTTAACGTAGAAAACCCTTCTTGCCTGGATTTTCTTTGTGATATGGCTTGCAAATTGTATATTATATGTTTATTGTAGATTTTGCATCTTGCACGGATAGGCAATCTAAAATTGGTGGTCAGACTGATTTCCTTTATCATCCAACTCAAGTCATAGAAACAACATTCATTTTTCTTTCTTCCTTTAACAAATAAAGTATGTTTAGTGTTCCAAAATGGTGAAATAGAAATGAGCAAAAAAAGATAATGCATGAAGACTCATCTGGAAACAAAACAAAACAGAGTGAAAGATTCCTGGAGGAGTCTATTAGAATTACAAACCTTGTGTTATGGGGACTAGGAGCTGTCATATCTTCAATCAGAGCTTTTACCCCAAAGACGCCAAACTACAGAAAGCACAAAAACAGATGGATATGAAGGCTGAAGTTCAAAATCTCTGAAGGTACAAGTACCCTCTTGTACCCACGGGCTGCTCTTTTCTTCCGTTTCCTAATTATGGGCTTTGTTCCCATTCCAGCCACAGGTTCCTTCCCATTAGTTAGAGGGTGAGGTTGGAAACAGTTATTTGTTATTCTAGGGCCAAGTTAGTTTAAACCAAATCCTTATCATCTTATTTTACAGGATATGTGACTTGCAGAGTTTGATCTTGAAACACCCAGATAACTTCTCAGAGCATAACTGCAGCTATTATATTCCTTCATGAACCATGACCAGACACTTACTACAAGGAATCAATGCCCCTCAGAATGTTCTCATTACAAGCTAAGAAAATAATCCCTAAACATTTTTCCTTTTAGCCTAAAAATAAAATGAAATAAGATATTCAACCAGGAAAAAAAAAAAAAAAAGCTTTTAAGTCCATATTAAGAGTGGTAGAAAACATAAATCTGAGTCCCCAGAGATAAAAACTAAACATATCCTTTAAAGAAGTCAATATTTGAAAAATGTGTGAAGCAAATATATTCTCAAACCTGCTCACATAGTTTAAAATTAGAACTTTAGAAAATATACAATGAATTTTCTAGTGTTATAATTCTTCCAAAGAGTGTCACTAGAGACTATTTTTGGGGGGAAAAAATTACATGTCATCCTTAGAATATTCTAAAAACTATAAGGCCTAGCCTTGTTTACTTTTCCTAAAATGGAATAATCAGTGACCTAACATTCTCAGTTCTGCTAAGCCTAGTTTATATTTGGAGCAAGAGCTTTCTTGGTGTGATTTTTTCTACCAAAAAAAAAAAAAAAAAAAAAAAAAAAACAACTCATTGGACTGGACTAAGTAGAGGAGGAGTGGGGGGAATGGGCTATTTCCCCAGCCCTAGATTCTGGCTGGGTTTTTTACTTGTTTTGGTCCATAGCATGTGATGGAAGTGGGCAAGTGATACTGTGTGTATTCTAAGACTTAGCCACAGACAGCCTTGAAGTTTCATTATTACCTTGGAATGCTGTTGTCATATGAATGAGTCTAAGTCAGCATGTGGAGAGGAACGAAAGTGTCCAGCCAAAAGCTCACTTCCTGTAAGTCATGTTGAGTGAGGTCACATTAAACCATTCAGCCTCTGTTTAATTGTCATTCCATAGATGAGCCCAGGCAAAACCAGTATAAGAGCCCATCCCAAATTGCTGACTCAGAATCCAGGGAAGAATAGTTGATTATTGCTTTTAAACTACTATATTTTGTGATGTTTGTTGCTCAGCAAAGATTAACCAATACAATCATCCTAAATGTTTCTCTGTGCTGTCAGTCTCTTACTGACAGATGCCATAATTAGCCAATCAGAAGAAAATGCCTATTTCACATTTAAGCTCTTTCATGCTAAAGCTAGAATTATTTTTGTTTTTAATCATCATCAGGCATCAGTGGTGGGCAGGCTTCAATCTACAAGTAGTTCATTACTGTTATTCCTATCATCAAACTTTTTTACCTGACACACACAGACCACACACACGTGCATGCATTTTCACCTGCATTCGAATTGCTGTCTGAAAACCATTGTTATTAACCTTGGTACCTCAGGGAATTTTGTGAAACTAGAGTAAATCCATGCTAGGGAATGAGATGGCTGGACAAAATTAAGTTTAGTTTTTCCTACTCTTCCCTAAATCTCCTTTCCTGTCAAAGTCTGACTTTTTTTCTGTTATCTTTGATGAGTTGTCTAAAAATTTCACTGATGATAGATTTATTTGAGTTAACAAGCTTCCCCTTCCAAAAATGCAAATATCTGGGGGAGGGGTGTGAGAGATCAGTCATTCAAATCTTTCTGTGAATTGGTTTAATCAGCTGCTTTCCTTTATACTCCTGTCTGAGCCAGCTGTATAGAAAACAGTTTTGGGGTGGAGGTAGGAGATGGGAAATTAGTGGATTGCAGACTTTGGAGATGGCTTTGGTCTCAGACTCTCAAATATAAATCCTTGATCTGATTATTTAATTCCTCCTTTTTGCCAAAGCCTTGGCTATAATTATGCTTAGAACCTTCCTCTTCTTTACCTTTGATCTACTCCCAAACCTTGGCTCCTGAAGGAAGTCTAACTATGATTATCTAAGAAGGGATGGGCCTTTTCTCCCTAAATATTAGAGATAGCTCAGACTTACTATCTTTTAATGTTGTCCTATGAGACATGTTCCTGATGTGTCACCTCACTGGTGGCATGAGAGGAAGTTATTCAGAAAAGGACCAAAGATAAAAGACTATAGATCATAGAGAAAAAAACAAAAGAAATTCCCCCAAACAGGATGCTTTAAGAAAGCAGGCAACATTTAGCTACTCCTGGGGAATCGTACCTGGTTTATGGCTCATATGTGGCATCTCATCAGATTGGGCATTGATTTCCTTTTTTCTTTAATTTGTTTCTGCTCAAAAATGTTAATGACCTTGGCATACTGCATTGATCATAATTTATTGCAGTTGTACATCACTCTGTAGTATAATGCTCTTCCTCTTTGAGGAGGAAAACAAGGTTTAGAGAGATGGGGTGAGTTGTCTAAATTGTATCTGCCCTCTGCCTTATACTATGTTGCTACTACATCATCACCGTTTCTTCTCTTCCTACGATGTTGACCAGATTTGTTTCCAAGTTTTGTACAACTGTGCCCTTATGTATCATTAAAAGCAAAAAGAAAAGAACTCCAAATAAAAAGCAAACCAAAAAATCCTCTCACCTGGGAAGCATGTCTCCCTTGCTCCAGTATCATGTTTCTCAGACTTACCAAACCCATGTCTAAGATAAAAGTCACTTGTATTTAAGCTTTGAGGGTCTTTGGAGAAATGCAAATTGTAATTTAACTAGATTATTCTGTCCATTTGTTCCAAAGAAATTCTTCAAAAGTCCCAATTTGAATTTACAGTAAAAAAACCTGGGCTGTTTATATTTTCAAAAGCTTTACAGTCTTTCTCAGTAAGATACTTAGATGTGCTTAACTGGAAAAGAGGAAAATGTGTTACTAACAGCCATGGTTCTGAGAAGGCTGTGCATAGAACATGTAAGTGCAAATCACATCAGAACAATTTAGGGGGGTTTTTGGTTTTGTTGTTGTTGTTGTTATTTTGCCACACCCACAGTGTATGGAACTTCCTGGGCTGGGGATCAAATCCAAACCACGACTGTGACCTATGCCCCAAGCTGTTGTAGAAACAATGTCGGATCCTTAATCTTCTGTGCTACAGTGGGAACTCCCAAGGTTTCTGTTTTTTGGGTTTTTTTTTAACCTTATAGAGAAGGAAGCATCAAAAGAATCTTTGTTAATGATCTGAACTCTATCAATCAGAGGTCTTAAGCAGTAATGATCAAATATATATATATATATATATATATATATATATATATATGTATATGTATATGTTGAAAAGTAAGAGAATGTTTGGGAGCTCCCATTGTATTGTGGCACAGTGGAAATGAATCCAACTAGTATCCATGAGGATGTGGGTTCAATCCCTGGCCTTGCTGAGTGGGTTAAGGATCCAGCATTGCTGTAGCTCCAATTTGACCCTCTAGTCTGGGAACTTCCACATGCTGCCATGGGTGTCGCCCTAAAAAAAAAAAAAAAAAAAAAAAGAGAGAGAGAGAGAGAGAGAGAATACCTATCTTACAGGGCTAAGAATATACCGATTAAGATTACATGGGCATTTTCTACATTAAATTTTAAAATACAAAGTTGGGTAGGATTACCAGTTTTCAATGTAAGAGTAGACGTATCTAACCCCAAATCCATCAAATATAGGATCAAATTCTGAAAAAAATGAAGGCAAAAGTTAAAACCAAATTTAGCTTGCATTTGAGGGAGAAGCTAAAAAATAAAAATAAAGACTTCCACATTGCAATAAACCTGAAGCAGAAAATTAGGCATAGAGCATATTTTTAAAACTAATGAAAGGTCACTGGGATACAGTCTCAGGAATGATTTATATTTAGTTTCTGTATTTGCCTTTTACATTTAAGATAAATAAAGAGAAAGCATTTTAAGAGAGGTGGAAATCAAAATGCAAAGTGGGACTGAGAAAGGAAGTTATGGAGGTGAGAATTTAGGGGAAACCAACAGTCAATATTACTATATTCAAGATGGATTTAGGGCCTATGAATGATAGAACTCTTCAGAAACGTTTCCAAAGTAAGACATTAGGTCAAAATACATAATGTTGAAAAATTGACCATTTACTTAACAAAAGAAAGGAATATTTAAATGAAGCTAGAATTTGTACAGTTAAAGACTAGCAAATGACCAGAGTAGAAAAATTTTGTTGAATTGCTACTGTTAGTTATGCATAGAAGAAGTGCTTCTAATAACAGAATTGACAAGGTAGGAGTCAGCCTCTGTAAAACCAATAAGAAATGATCATGTTTTGAATGTTGTACTTGAAACCTAATGAAAAAAATATTTTTTACTTTACTAAATATATCTAACATTTTAATTGAAGACAAAGTACTGTAGCTACATTTTACCTTTTTAAAGATATACCTTATGAGCATCCAGAATTTCCATTCAGTATACTGGACTCAGTATTAATTCTTTCCTCTCACCTTTTCAGATGCAATGCATGTTGGCCATTCACAAATAAAACAAAGCACTGTCAGGGACTAGCAGATTAGGATAGCCAACTATTTCCATCCTTGAGTGATAGTAAAATGAGGGATACAGATGCCCCTACTGGCCATTTGTGGCCAAGGCCACAAGAAGCATAATGTTACCAAGCCACTAACTGGGCAGGTCAATGTGAACAGGTGAAACTGCAAGTTAGATATACATGAAGTTTTTATGAGAAGAGGATGAGCAGTTCTGCTATGGAGTGTAAAGAGAGTATTCTACCCTCCCTACAGCAGTTTATGATCTAATCCTACTATACAGTGTAAAACTATACCTATATTTATTTTTTGGTTATGTATATTTATTTTGTAACAAACCCTTTAGGCACAATGAATTAAAGAAGGAAATATACATTTAATAAAACTTTAAGGATTAAATTTTGTTTTTCTTTCTCAATAATGGTGATAATGACCATATATGAAATGTTTATTGGTATTTATCCAATAAGATCCACTATAATTACAAAATCAGTAAGCTTGTGAAAATCAGAGTAGTCATATCTGCATTAGCATCAACTTTAACTATCAAGAAGTATTTTATGCTGGTTGTCTCTGGAAGTAGTTTACCTTAAGCAGCTATCCACTGTGAAACATGCCTTCGTTTAAACAAAATGACAATCTTTTTGAAAATTAATTTTTCTCATTTTCAAATCCCAGGTTCTTAAATGTCTAAGAAAATTGAGGTAATGTTAATTACTACATTGGCTCTTTTAGAAGAATTATATCATAACAGTTAAATGATGCCACTATTAATTGTTCAATTTTTGTAACAATTATCGAAATCAAAAGTAAAGCTTGTGGTGCAGCAGAAACAAATCCGACTAGGGTCAAGGATCCAGCATTGCAGTGAGCTGTGGTGTATGTCGCAGATGTGGCTCAGATCTGCTCTATGGTATATCCTTACATCTTATTTACTTTATATGGTAGTTTGTACCTCTTTAATCTTCTGCCTTTATTTTACCCCTTCCCCTTCCCTCTACCCATGTGTAACCATTTTATTCTCTATATCTTTAAGTCTATTGCTGTTTTATTATGTTCATTTTCATTTTTTAGATTTCACATAGAAATAATAACATAGGAGTTCCCATCATGGCTCAGTGGAAACAAATCTGACTAGTATTCACGATGACACAGGTTCATTCCCTGGCCTCGCTCGGTGGGTTAAGGTTCTGGCATTGCCCATGAGCTGTGGCATAGGTTGCAGGTGCAGCTCAGATGTGACATTGCTGTGGCTGTGGCATAGGCCAACAGCTATAGCTCCTATTTGACCCCTAGCCTGGGAACCTCCATATGTCACAGGTGTGGCCCTGAAAAAAACTTTTTAAAAAAAGTGATAACATACAGTTATGTTACTTTCTCTCTCTGACTTATTTCACTAATAACAATACCCTGCAGGTTTCTCCATTTTGTTAATGGCTAAATTTCATTCTTTTTAATGGCTGAGTAGTATTACACTATATGTATATATCACATCATCTTTATCTGTTTTTCTCTTTATGCACATTTCCCTTTTATACATATCTTCACCAATATCTGTTGTTTGTGGTTTTTTTGATGATAGCCATTTTGTCAGGTATGAGGTGACATTCTGCTTTTGATTTGCACTTCTCTGATGATTAGTGCTATTGAGCATGTTTTCATGTGCCTATTGGCCCTCTGTATGCCTTCTTTAGAAAAATGTCTATTCAAGTATTCTGCCAACTTTTTAATTGAATTGTTTATTGATATTGAGTAGTATGAACTTCTTACATATTTTGGATACTAATCACTTATTGGTCATATTATTTGCGCATATTTTCTCTCCTTTGGTAGGATGTCTTTCTGTTTTGTTGATGATTTCCTTTGCCATGCAAAAGCTTTTAAGCTTAATTAAATCTCAGTTGTTTATATTTGCCTTTGTTTCCTTTGTGATAGATCCAAAAAAATATTACTAAGATTTATGTCAAAGAATATTTCACCTATATTGTCTTCTAGGAGTTTTATGCTTTGAGGTCTTACATTTAGGTATTTAATCCATTTTGAGTTTGTTTTTATATATGGTTAAAGAAATGTTCTAATTCCATTTTTTTATATGTAGCTGTCCAGTTTTTCCAGTGCTACTTACTGAAGAAACCGTCTTTTTTTATGGTTGCACTCCCAGGCCAGGGATCAAACCCACACAATTTGAGGAACCAGTGCCACTGCAGTAACAACACCAGATCCTTAACCCACTGAGCTACAAGGGAGCTCAAGAAGCTGCCTTTTCTTCATGCAGTATTCTTGCAACTTTGTCATAGATCAATTGACCATCTGTGTACATATTTATTTCTGAGCTTTCTAGTATGTTTGATTGATCCATGTGTCTTTTTTTGTGCCAGTACTATACTGTTTTGATTACTATAGCTTACCAATATAGTCTGAAGTCAGGGAGGGTAGATACCTCCAGCCTTGTTTTCTTTACTCAGGATTGCTTTGATTATTTGGAGTCTTTGGTAGTTCTATTTAAATTTTAGGATTATCCTATTTCTATGCAATATGTCATAGGTATTTTGATAGGAATTGCCTTAAAACTGTAAATTGCTTTGGGTAGTATGGACCTTTTAGCAATATTAAATCTTCCAATCCATAAATATGTGATATCATTCAATTTCTTTGTTCAATCTTTAATTTTATTCATCAATATTTTATAGTTTTCAGAATATAGGTCTTTCACAGTGTTGATTATGTTTATTCATAAGTATTTTATGCATTTTGATGTGATTTTAAACCAAAATGTTTTCTTACTTTCTCTTTCTGATTGTTCATTATTAGTATATATAAAAGCAACAGATTCTGTATGTTAATCTTATATCCTGAAATTTCACTGAACACATTGACTATTCTAATAGTATTTTGGTCAAGACTTTAGGGCTTTCTATATAAAGTATCTTATTATCTACAAATAGTGACCATTTTACTTTACCCTTCCAATTTGATGACTTTTCTTTCTTTTGTCTGATTGTTATGACTAGGACTTCAAATCCTATATAAAGAATAAGTGGTAAGATTCTGTTTATTCCTGTAGGTATTAATGTTTTATCAGTCAGTATGTTTAATTGGATATAAATTTTAAACTCTGTCTCCTGTATGGTAAGCAGCAACTAAAGTCTCGCTCCAGTTTTTTTAGTGTCAGTTTTGCTGTTTGGCTTCTGCTGAATGCATGAATAGTTCAGGAATTAGTCAAATATTTGCCAAGGGTTTATATGTTGATTTTTGAGCTCCTCCACTGTTGCTTTCGTTTTTCCTAGATTCTCCTCCTTATTTTAAAGCTGGTATGGTCACTCCCAAACTCTATTTTCTGGTTCTCTAAGCCAACAGACCTTCAAATTTTTATCCATGTTTTATCTATCCTACTTGGATTCAAATGGGACCAGCCCTCATCCAAAAAGCTGTAAAAACTGAGAAACTCAGGATATCTCAGAGTTCTGGTCCCATCTTCCAAATGTTAACTCCTTTCCAACTTATACCTGTTTCTTTGTCCCTCCTTGGTGCCTTCAAGTGGTTAGCTTATATATTTTGGCCAGTTTTTAGCTATTATCTAGGAATACTTATATTTATCTGGTCATTACCACTATCTCAGTATTGGACACAAAACCCTATGTTTTGTCTTTATTTTTTATGTTTTAAGTGGAACACAGTCCATCTATTATACTTGGCTAGGGGTTGAATGGGAGCTGTAGGCACTTTCCCACGCCACAGCAACACCAGATCTAGTTTGCTTTATATTATAACTTATAATTTGTAATTTTATCCTTATTCTCAGTCAAACTTTTTTTTTTTTCAGGAAATATGAGTGGCCTTTGTTGAGGGTATGAGCCTGAAACATGATTTGCATTTCCTTTGCCAAGTTCCTTGGGTTGCTATTAGCTCTGAACACTTTAAATTAATTTTTTTAGGTTAAAGTGTTCTTGACCACAGAGGGAGAATAAATTGGAAACCAATTCTGTATGAAGACAAACTTATAGTTACAGAAATGTTTTTCTATCAAAGATCATGCTGAAATAGAAGGTTTTTATGCTGTCTCCATTTGCCATGCATAGATTTTTTTTTCTAATTCTCCTTTTCACTAAGGGTTTACTCTTACAGAGCCTCAGCTTTATTCAAGAGTTTCAGTAATAATTTTCCTACGTTATACAAGCCCAATACCTCATCTTATATTTTTATGTGGCTGCTAAAACCCCAAACCCTTGTTATGCATGTTGCAAATGCCGACCATTCCCAAGGCAGCCGTAGCATTGGTATTAATTTAACACTTTTCTTTCTCTTAGTTTGTGGCCCCTAGGGATTTCTCTTACTTTCTTGTGAGCTCCCTTAGAATTTTAAAATATATTTTTTTTATTTATTTTTTATTTTTAGGGCCTCACCTGCGACATATGGAGGTTCCAGGCTAGGGGTTGAATGGGAGCTGTAGGCACTTTCCCACACCACAGCAACACCAGATCTGAGCTGTGTCTGTAACCTATACCACATTTCATGGGAACACCCAATCCTTAACCCACTGAGCAAGGCCAGGGATCAAATCTGCATCCTTATGGATACTAGTCAAATTCGTTTCTGCTGAGCTACAACTGGAACTCCTAAAGTACATTCTTTATGATTATCATTTCTTATTGCTCTGCAGCTTTTTAAGCTCTTCATTGTAAATATTCTCATAAGCAAACATTTAAAGAAAGAGTGCCTTTATCTTCATGAACTTCCAATTCAAAAGATCTCCACCTTATAAAAACAAAATAATATTGTAGAGAGTCAAACTGTAATGCTCTGAATTATTTTTCAGCTTGTTGGGGGGTTGGATACACACAAAGGTTTTAAACAGGAAGTACTTCATCTTGAGTCCTTGTTTCCAGCTTTTGATCTGAGCAAGAAATGACTGCTTCCACTAAAATCAGTTTAAATTCACTTCCCATTTACAGAGTCAAGAAGTTAGTGATTACAGAAGAGAAAGTAGAGTTTTTAAGAATTTGTTCCTAGCACAGTATTATTTTGGAGGAAGCAAAGCCTTTTATAAAAATTAGTTCAAAAAGGCTCAGATCAAAATGACTCTACTCTAATCAAATACCAACGTAAGTTCAAAAAATCATAAGTAATGGCCCTGAAGCAATATGTGATAATCTTATGCAGAATTCATGGGACAGAATAAGGTGACATGAAATTTGAAGATAAAGAATGAAGTCTGGATAAGAACCATTTCTTTTGCCTCTCTATTAAAGGATTGATGCCCGTTCTTTATTGGGAAAGAACTGTATTTAAATTTATCTTTTAAAATACATTTCTAATACCACAAATTGGTTAGAGTCTAAGAGAATATTTTGAAACATGGTCAGCAAATCTTTTTAAAGTTCTGAGTTTAAGAATCCACACTAGGTACTCTTCTAGAAGGAAAAATATCCTTGATTCTTGTTCTTTTGGAAAATAAATAAGGCAAGGGGCCCCTACTTAGAATATTTTTATCTAAGCAAAACTTATTTTTCTTAATAGTACACAGAGTGTCACACATCATATAGGAAAAGTGTGGCCCCCCTTCTTTCTTGAGCCCTTTCTTAGGCAGTTTTCTTGAGCAGCTATTTCAGTGTTCAGTTGGTCATGCTACCATCGGACCAATTCAGTTGTAAAGACATACTGATAAACTGTATCACAGGAAAGGCAGTTTGTCTATTTGTTTAACTGTGGTAAGGACTATATTACATGAAATTTACTACTTAACCATTTTTAAATATACAGTTCAATGGCATTAAATATATTCACTGTATTGGGCAACCATCACCACCATCTATCTCCAGAACAATTTTCATCTCGCCAAATTGAAACTCTCTACTCATTAAACAATAACTCCTCTCACCCTGGGCAATCACCATTCTACTACCTGTCTCTGTGAATTCAACTACTCCAGTTACCTTATATATGTGCTCCCATGTAATCAATGCCCCTTTGTGACTAGCTCATTTCACTTAGCTTAATGTCTTCAAAGTTTATCCATGTTCTATCATGTGAATGCAGTTAAAAAAAAAAGGCATAAATTTTCCCCTTACATAGAAATTACAGTATTTAACTATATGCACATTGTTATACAACAAATCTTTTGACCTTTTTCAGCTTGCTTGACTGGAACTCTCTACTCATTGAACAACAACTCTTCATATCCCCCTTCTCCAATCCCTGGAAACTGCCATTTTACTTTCTATTTCCTTGAGTTTGATTCTTCAAATACCTCATATAAGTGGACTGAAGTAGTATATATCTTTTTGTGATTGGCTTATTTCCTATAACATAACACCTTCAAGGTTCATCCATGTTGTAGCATATGACAGAATTTCTTTCTTTTTTCAAGCTGAATAATATTAGACAGTCTGAGTATCAAAAAGAAAGGTTGACCCATTTGAGGATAGGATATGGCTCTAAGCCTTTTTTTTTTTCTTGCAGAGTCTATGATGACAGAAGACAATTTTAATCTATTTCTCATATATTTATTTTTTTCTTGATAGGAATGAACGTTTTCTGAAAAAGCAAGTTGTAATAATATTTATTAAATTCCACGTGGGCTCTGTATGCACCAGGGAGTGTTCTAAATGCTTTATACACATTGCCTCAATTAACCCTGACAATTATCCTGTGTGGTAGACACAACTATTATTATTTCTGTTTTAGAAATGAGGATACCAATTTTCAAAGACAGTAAGTAACTTTTCTGAGGCTGAGGCCCCACCACAAACAAGTGGGGGAACTGAGAGTTCCACAATCCACTATGATCCCAAGGTCACTGTCTTATATACTACATTCAACTGCTTTCCTGTATTTTGGCCAATACGGTTTTGGAATTCTTTAATATTCTGAAGATTGGTCATGTCCTCATGTGCTCAACCTACAGCCATTCTTCATATGAACATTCTTATTTTTCACATCCTCATTTTCTTGCCTATACTGCTAGTCCCTTCCTCCTTCTCTCCCACCATACCTAGAATTGGATGTACACAACTTTCTATAAATCTTCCTCCAGCCTTTAATTTCCTTCATTGCTCCTCTCTCTTTCTTTGTCTTTCAGTGGTAGAAATGTAAAACTATTACAGACACAATAGCAGCTTGAGCTATAAGAATTAAATCATTAAAAAAAAAAAAAAAACCCATTAGAGCCCCATGTGAGGAGTACCCTTGGGGCTTACTTAACAGCTGGTTTAACAAAGACACAGCTGTACTGAAAAATGGTTGTTTGAAGAAAGTATTTTTAGTCCTTTAGGATTTTCATCTTTTGGGAACTTTAGCATTAGTTGTACTCCATACCATATGTTCCCAAAGTTTATATTCTGCAGCCACTTCCCTACTTAAGACAACTCTAAAATAGTCTAGAGTTTTCTTTGAGGGAAAGTGGCAAATGATAAAACTGATAGTTTCTAAGGAGAAAGGATCTGTGTGTTGTATGATGACCTTAAAGGCCAAGTTCTGATGCTCCTACACATGCCTATGGATGAGCTGGTGAGTCCACACCCCTCTCTGTACTAGCTGGTCACAAAGTCCATCCAGAAGCATTGATCTTCAAACAAAATATCAGATCAACTGCTGAACTATACTGGTCACTAGGCTGATGCCACTAGTGAAAGGCAGTTCTACTTTGAAATGATTTTTTTAAATTTTATAATGATTTTAATTTTTTCCATTATAGCTGGTTTACAGTGTTCTGTCAATTTTTCTATTGTACAGCAAGGTGACCCAGTTACACATACATGTATACATTCTTTTTTCTCACATTATCATGCTTCATCATAAATAACTAGATATAGTTCCCAGTGCAATTACTATTATTATCACCATTTGTCACAATATGTGATTTCACTTAATACTCCCGCTAACCTTATAAGCTTAGACTCCCTGTTTTATATATTATAAATTGAACCTAAGAGAGATCAAGTATCTTGCATAAATTGATAAAGCTGATACATAGCAGAGATGGGATATAAAACCAACTTTTAGATTTTAAATCACTTTCTTAAATTCAAAATGTACATAATTTGGCTTTCTGTTAAGATACTTTTAGAAATTTTCCTTGCTTTTAAATTGAGACATAAGGAAAAGAAGATATTTCTTAGTGCCGAGATGTCCTATTTCTCTTCAATATTCATTCATTCTCCTTTTATTATTTGTTAATAAATTTCTCATTTTTAACTGGATGTGTTGCTGTCCTGCTGTAAGATCACACATCACAGATTTCCTTACTCTTACGGGTGGTGTTGTGCTTAAGTACTACCCAGTGAGACGTGAGGAGAGTTTTGAGTGTACTTTGGGAAACTCCCCTTAAAAGAAAAGGAGTATACTTGTTTTCCTTCTTCCTCATTGCATTTTACTGGTTAGGAAGTAGATGAAAGAACGGGAGCTCCAATAGTCACCTGTGTCTCTGAGGGTGGAGCCTCATCCTAGGGATAATGCAGGTAAAGAGCTGGAAGGAACCTGAGCCTGATGACTTTATGGAGACATCATATCAACTCTTAACTCCAGATTTCTTTTACATAAAAAGAAATAAATTTCTACCTCTTTAAGCCATTATTATTGGGATTATTTTGGTTACTATCAATAAATCTACTCCTAATTAATATACTCTTATTTCTATGAACTTTTTCATGTGTGGAAATTGCAGAATATAACTTAGGTAGCCATCTTGCAATCATGAAGACAAAACAATGTGCTAAGGATGACAAAACAGATGTAGACTACCTGGGTCTCTGAGGGCTTTATTGAAGTATTAAATCAACCATTTCTAGAGACACCATACTTCTGAAATATACTATGTAAGCTAATAAATATTCCCCCTTTTTAATGACAGTTAATTTAGAGCACTCTATCATTTGTAGATGAATGCATTATTAATGTTAAATTATTCCGCGTAGAATAAAATATGAACTTCTTACCAAATCTCTATGTCCTCTGTCACCTGGCTTCTGCCTACCTTTCCTACTGTCAAATGTCACTTGCTCACTATATCTCATAGGGACTTTTTTTTCTGTATTTTTATGTTTTCTCCATTAACTGGAACTACTACTTGAGATGTAGTAGTTGTTCAATAAATGTCTGTTGAATGCACTGGAACTACTACTTGAGATGTAGTAGTTGTTCAGTAAATGTCTGTTGAATGCATGATCTAGTGGATAAACAGTGTTTCCCAGAACTGATTATTTTGCTAGATGTTTTCTCAGAATTCTCAATCATTCTGCTCTTCCTTCCTGCATGAGCCTTTAAGTTTGGAAGCACCAAACCCAAATTTTCATCAAAATTATTAATGTCTATTTCTGCTCTCCCCAGTACTCTCTTCTCTTCTCTGTCCTTTCAATTCCCCCCTCATTTTATTTTTATCCTTAAAAAAAAAATTTTATGGCTGCACCCAAAGCATATGGAAGTCCCCAGGCCAGGGATTCAATCTGAACCTGAGTAGCTGCTGTTGGATTCTTAACCCACAGCACCACAGTGGGAACTCCATTCCCTCTCATTTTAAATGGAGACAGTGCTCATGCCAATCTAGTAAAATTGGGACTTTAGTATGCACTTGATGGAATTAGATCAGAGTTATTTTGAATGTTCCTTAGACTTAGA
Organism: Sus scrofa; assembly: GCF_054392235.1. Taxonomy (NCBI): domain Eukaryota; kingdom Metazoa; phylum Chordata; class Mammalia; order Artiodactyla; family Suidae; genus Sus; species Sus scrofa. The sequence continues at coordinate 124,204,390 of NC_139396.1, read as the reverse complement.
ATTAAAATGTTAAGTCACAAATTCCTTATCTTTACAAATCCAGGAGAATGAAATGCAAAACCTTAGAGAATTCCTTCCTTTAAGCTGAGTAAAACCCAAAACAGTCATTGTGACCAGCTATAAAAATATTGATTTGTCTCTTTGCCATTAGTCCCAATGGTCTGGTTAAGATTAGGGATAAGAATATGCCTTTCTAGACACTGTTATATGGCTCAAGTGCCTCATTTTTTTTCTGGGATGTGATTACAAAACTAGTTTGTTCCTGTTAGAAACTCATACATAAATCAAACTTTACACATGTTTCTGTAAGCCACAGTCATTGCTTCAAAGGGAACATTTCATCATTCTTAGCTAAGGACCATCAGTGAGATGAAGGATTGCCTCTGCCCTGCCACCACTCTTGGGTGCTTTTAGGTGGCCTGGACCACCACTCTCCAATCTCCACCCATAGAGGATGTGCAGTAAATGGATAAATGGACTTAAAGGCACTATAGAAATATTGGTGCCAGACAGTTACAAGGAATTTTCATACTAGTGTTATTTTCCTTCTTGAGCAGAGCACTGCATTGCAAATAACATATGTCCTGTGTTTATTCAAGTCCTTTGCAATCATTGTCTCTCATTTAATTAGAGAAAGCAAAACAGACAAAACTTCAAGATGGGCACTTTTGTTCTCTATTTTGTACCAGGAGATTTTTATGAATACCGATTATGCAGAATTTTCTGTTTGCCCTTCCAGAACAGCACTCTACCCTGCCCCATCCCACTCCATGCCTTGGGAGACTGATGTCTATGGATGGTATCAGTGGCTCCCATGCCCCTGATTTTCAACTGGCTTCAGCCAAAGGGAAACACTGAGAGGAGATCATTGGTTAGGAAAAAAGAGAGGTTGGGGTATTTATTCTCTGACACTTTCCTGCCAGGTCTATCAAGTTCTTTTCGCTGGTCTTGGCCTACTGTTCTTGGGTAGTAGCAATTTCCCTAGGTCACTAATTCCAGAGTTTTTATAATCTCTTTCGGAAACTCTTTTCAATCATTTCAGTCATCTGTCTCCTGCTAGGACATGACTGATGGACTGGTCCAAGGTCTGAATAGTCAGAGGCTAGTGGCAGAACTAAGCTGATATTTAGGCTGCCTGATTGCAGTCCTGTGAGTTTGCTGATGAGACATGACTTTTTCTGCCTCCTCCCTTTCTTTTTCATTCTCTCCCAAGCAAGGAGATGACACATTTTGTCCAATTATGAAAAGTGTTTAATGCCACTTTCTTATAGACAATATATTGCATTCCTTAGACATCAGCTCAGCAATAATTATGTTACACTCCATCATAGTGCATTGCTCCAATAGCACCTGTATATTAGTCAGGGTTCTCCAGAGAAACAGAACCAATAGAAGGGGTGTGTGTTTGTGTGTGTGTGTGTGTAGAGAGAGAGAGAGAAAGAGAATTTAATATATATAGACAGATTAATAGAATGTTATAGGAGTTGGCTCACATGGTTATGAAGGCCAAGATGTCGTAAAATCTACCATCTGCAAGCTAAAGAACCAGGAACATCAGTGGTGTCATCCACTGAAAGTTCAAAGGCCTGAGAATCAGGGGCCAATCGTCTAAGTCCTGGTATGAGACCCAAAGCCAAAGAACTAGGAGTGCTAGTGACCAGAGGCAGGAGAAGATGGATGCCCCAGGTCAAACGGAGAAAGCGAATTCTCCCTTCCTCCACCTTTTTGCTCTGTTTAGGCCCTCAGTGGATTGGGTGATAACCACCCACATCACAGAGGGCCGTCTCCTTTACTCTGATGTAATGTTAATCTCTTCCGGAGATGCCCTTACTGACACACCCAGAAAAAATATTTTATCAGCCATCTGGGCATCCCTTAGCTTAGTCAAGTTGACACATAAAATTCGCCACCACAGCTCCTATTGGTCACAGTCTTTGTAAACAGTGGTTAAAACTGTGACCATCCATAGAGCCCACACTGTGTGTAGGATACAAGCAGACCACATAGCATGACAGGATCTACATTCTAGTTTTAGATCTTTAATTCTCCTGCTTCAAGTCGCTGAAACTCTTTGACTTAGGTCTTTTGTCTGCACAATGAGTATAATGTCTAAAAGCTGCCTAATTTATAGTGACTTTATGAGTTCCCCTGGTGGCACAGTGGATTAAGGACTCTGAGTTGTCATTGCAGTAGCTCAGGTCACTGCTGTGGCATCGGTGGCATCCCTGGCCCAGGGAACTTCCACATGCCTCGGGTGTGGCTGAAAAGGAAAAAAAAAAAAAAATCAAAGGAAAATGCTGTCAGGAATGTGAGACTAGGAGGAGGAAAAGGACTAATCCAATATACCATTAATTCTGCCTGCAGAATTCTTCCATGCAAGTACTGCTCTGTTTAGCCAAACAACCTTCATTTCTAGAACGAAAGCCCTCAGGGCTTAGTCAGAATGCACAGAGAGTGAGGCAGAGAGAATTAAATTGCTCCGCATAATAGAGTCGGAAGAAGTGTAAACTTCCTCGGAAAGTCTGAGCATGTGAGGAGATAATGTGGGGAAATGAGAGTAGGGAGAGGGAGAGAAAACGGAGCAACATGGCGCCGGGCCAATGCTTTCCTGGGAGTCGCAGCCTAGACTGGAGTCTTTAGTGAGAGGGGCAGGGAAGGGACTCCAAGTAATTCATATTTATTCTAATCATTGATGTTTTGTAATATAAATCACCTGATGTCCCGAAACTTGGAGAAAAGTCCGTTGGAATTGAAGGAACATGGGTAGAAGCCTGTGGAAAACCCTGACAAAAAAGAACATGCAAGCATGGAATATAAGGTTGCAGCTCTGTGGAAAGAGGGCATTGGACCTCATGGATCTAATATGGTGTATGGAAAGGTAGAGAGACACTTTGTGCTTCTCAATTGCTTTTTAACAAACAATTAGTGAAATCAGATGTCTGACTGTTTTGTCGACATGGAGATCTATGTCCTAGGTACTCCAGCCCTTACCTGCTTAAATTTCTGAATCTGTTAGCAGAAATTTTGTTTTCTGTGGGCTTATAAATCAACAAAAAGAAAAAATATCCACTTTGAATGTCCCTAGCAAAAGGCAGCATTCAGATTATGTATATTTATTTTTGTTAGTGGGATTTTGAAACTGCATTTGACAGACTTATAGAATTCTGCCCTGCCAAGCATGTGTACTATTAGAATCCATTTCTGGTTTTTGCATCACAGCACTGATTTATAGGTAGGAGGGAAAGAAAGGAAGGAGGGAGGAAGTGGGGAGAGGGAGGGAGAGAGAAAGAAAGAGGTCCTACTGTACCACATTCAAGAACAAGAGATGTCTGATACATGGAGCATAGCTGACCCACCTATTTCCAGAAGCACATGTTTCCAACACAAAAAGAAAAACTGGAGGCTCATTAGCAGAAGGAAGTGATTAAGTCTTTATTTTAAAATTTCTAGAATGTAAATTGTTTAACACTCATTACCCACTGGACTTAATAATATTATCGGATCACTTATGAGACTCGATGGCAGGCACCCTTCCATTTCCTATTTTTATTTCCATTTTTTAGTTAAACACTTTGCATGTAAGCTCTATAAATAACAGAGACTAGATAATTTAGGTACCAGAAATGGATGCTTAATGTTCCATTAAATTAGAAACTGAAGCAGTGTGGTATGGGCTGTGCCTTGCTGGTCAGAAATAAGTAGAATCCAGGGAGATTACAGACACATTTTGCTAGGTACTGAATGATGCACCCATGGTTCCAAGTGGAAATATTGGTGTATATCACCTGGAAATGTATGGAATGTTAAATTAAAACCATGTGACTGCATGTAACTTCTCTCATAAGCATAGCAGTAAGATTACCCTAGTATGGTTTTGAAGTTGTGGGTTTGAGATAGTAATAGAAAATTCCTGCTGAGACTATTAGGGAACAATGTGGTTGAAATCAAGACTGCATGCATTTGGGGTTTTGTAGTCTTTTATATGAGAGTTTTACTTCTGTCTCACACATTTACTGAATACCTTTGAGCTGAACGCCTTTAGGCGGCTCACTTAAAATTTCTGAGTTTCAGATTCTTCATCTGTCAGATGGGTATAATAATGCCAACTTCATGGACTGATTTTTAGGATTATGTGGATATAAAGCATGTAGAACACAGCCTTAACACACCATGCTCAGTCATGGCTAGTAGTTCTTGATTCTGAAGACAATTTCAGCTTTAATATTGAATAACTCTAATCCTCAACCAGCTGGAACATAGAAGAAATATTCCCCTCTCAAGAATTCCTTTGTTTCATGTTCTCTTTCTTTCCCACTAATGTCATATTTACCTATTTGTCACAATCTTTGAACTCAGGCCTCACACTCTGGGACTAATTCTTGCCCTGGGCAGGAAGTACTAAGCACATGACTGAAAAGGAAGTAAAAAGCAAGCTATCTTCTGACTCCTGATATCCTGTACCTGTTACTTGGAACTTTGTGTGGATAGCTAATGTCTGAGCTTCTGGCATCTTTCTATCCAGAACTACCTTTTGATTTCCTGAACCTTTTATTTCCAAGCCTCCTACCTTTTTCTTTCTGTGCCTCCCTCCCGTTCAAGCAGATTGTAGGCTTTATAACCCATGCCTCTGGTAATAAATAAAACTGGTCAGGAAGCAGAAAGGAAAAAAAAGTGTCTTTCAGGCTATAGTTTCAAAAAATCTGTACTCATCAGGTGACTCTGAGAAAACAATTCATTTAAAGAAAAGTAAATACCTCCCTTACTTCACCATATCCGAAAGAAAAAAAAAAAAGAGGTTGGCAGAGCAGAGATCCTAAGAGGGAAGCCAGACCCGAAGCGCCACTGCAATTGCAAGCGTAGCTAGAAGCTCTGATGAGTGGTATTGTTTGAGCACCAAGGTGGAAGTCAGGGATGATACATCAGCAGCAGAGGGATTACACTCCATTCAATGAAGTCTCATCCCTCACATACAGTTATCCTTCCCAAGACCTCCGCATCCATGAGATATTCAATGCCTTGGCATGGCCCTTCCTGGGAGAAGCAGAGCAGTACTTAGGCTTTTATAACTCCCATGTGCGTTTGAGCACAAACTGTTATATTACTTTTCTATGGCTGCCATCACAAATTACCATAAGCTCAGGGAGTTCCTGTCATGGCTCAGCAGTAATGCACCCGACTAGTATGAGGACATGGGTTTGATCCCTGGCCTTCCTCAGTGGGTTAAGAATCTGGCAGTGCCGTGAGCTGTGATGTAGGTTACAGACCCGGCTCGGGTCCTGCACTGCTGTGGCTCCAATTCTACCCCTAGCCTGGGAACTTCCAATGCCCCAGGTGCAGCCCTAAAAAGACAAAAAAAAAAAACTTCAGCTCTTCTTATTGTATCACCATCCTGGGTAACTGAACTCCCAGATGGATATCCAACACCAGGGCTTCTCTTTTCAGTGGCCCGCTCAACTCAAGGACTTTTTTTTCTACTCCACTTCAGTCGTGCCACAGGCCTTGTCATCATCCCCCCAAACGGCTCTAAATCAGTACACTCATATTAACTGGATTTTTGACCACAATCTCCCATCCATTTGATTCTTTTATCTCCCTTTGTCATGATTATCTGTTCTTCTGTATCACTGAGACTTCCACATATTTTTAGACTTTGCTTTCACCCACATCTCTAGACCCCCTTTGTCTTCACTCACTTCTTTACTTTGCCAGGGTCACCTGGCTGTTCCACTCAACAACACTCTCACCACCACCTTCAGCCACATAGTACTCCTCTGCTATAGCACCCTGAGCGTTAGTATAACGCTCAGCCATTTGGCACCAGGACTGCAAAAGAGCATGTCCATTCCACTCAAGTGACTGATTGCTCTTGGGGAAAAGCATACACCCGACAGACCCCAATCAATATTTCTTTCATTTTTACTTAATCTTCCCCTTCCCCCGACTCTATCCAAAATCCTGTTAAATTCTCACACTTTCATCAAACCTCCTATCCAGCCTAACCCTCACTCTCAAAGGATGACAGTGTGACTTTCCTGGAAAATGATGAGCACACCTTAACCCTGCAACCATCACTAGCATCACCTTTCTGCCTCCAGGTTCAGAGGATGAGGTTTCTCTCCATCTGTTGTGGGATAAACCCTCCTTAGGATGCTCTTGACACCAGCCTCTGCCATATTTTCTGGTGTAGTTCTCGGTTAGTCATCACTTCTCTTTCCCATATTTTCCACATTATCATCTTTACTATTTCCTTTTCCTCACTCCGCAACCATAGTGAAGTCCCATTAAAAAAAAAAAAATGAATTGGATAGTGAGTTTCAGATTGCACATGTTAATTTTGCTGTGCTTGTAGAATGAAACATCTAACTTGAGAGGTGCAGCAGGCGGTCATTTAATCATTAGAAAAACTTTTGGAGTTCCCCCTGTGGTGCAGCGGGTTAATAATCTAACTGCAGCAGCTTGGGTCACTGCAGAGGCATGGGTTCACTCCCAGCCAGCGCAGTGGGTTCAAAAATCTGGCCGTTGCCACAGCCGTAGTGTAGGTCGAAGCTCTGGTTCAGATTCAGTCCTTGGCACAGGAACTTCCATGTGCTGCAGATGCAGCCATAAAAGAAAAAAAAAAAAAAAACACAAAACTTTAACTTCTACTCTAACCCCTGCTTTTCTTTTTTTCTTTTACATACTACATACTTTTTATTAAATATGATTTCATTCATGCTCTCATTCTTCCTTCAAACTCACAAATTTGTAGCTTAAAAATTCCTTCAAGGAAAGGATCTTATCTTGGTGGACTTTTGTGTTGTCTTTCCCTTTACAGACAATTCATTCTGGATACTGTTTTCCTGCACTGCCTGTTACATCAGACCCTCCAGTTCCTCTTTTATCCTAATTGTGCTTTCTCAGTCACCTTAATAGTCATTCCTTCCTTTGACACCCCATCAATGTTTGTGCTCCCAAGCATTCCACTGACCCATATAACAGAACCTCTAGCCCTCCCTTGATTTTGAATCTTAATACTCCTGCCAGCCTTGTCTAGTTAGATGTCCCATGGACACGTGAAACTCAGCACGTCCAAACTCAAGCTCTTCATCTTCTCTTCCAATTTTGTTCTTCCTTAAATGTTCTTTATCTCTGTTGCAGGTGTAACTGTACTCCTAGTTATCACTGTGGTAGTGATGACTACCGTGGTAGTGATTTTTGATCTACTTTATTCTCCCTCCCCAGTTATTTATTTATTTATTTTGCTTTTTAGGGTTGCATCCACAGCATATGGGAGTTCCCAAGCTAGGGGTCAAATCGGAACTACAGCTGCTGGCTTACACCACAGCCACAGCAATGTGGGATCTGAGCCACATCTGTGACCTACACCATAGCTCATGGCAACGCCAGATCCTTAACCCACTGAGGGAAGCCAGAGATGGAACCTGTATCCTCATGGGTCCTAGTTGGGTTCATTAACTGCTGAGCCACAAAGGGAACTCCCCAAGTTATAATTAATCACAGACTTTCACTAAGCTTATTATAAGTGTGCATGGGTATATAGATATGTATGTATATGAATGAATGTATATGTGAGGCATTGACCCACTGTAATCCATTTACCAACCTGTGAAGAGAGTTCTCTAAAGTGCAATGTCCTTGTCATTATAGATTTCAAAGGTTTTTCTTGTCAAGACCACCTTTCAAAAATTGCTTATCATTTCGTAACCTACGAGCCCTTTGACTTGTCACCTAAAAGTTCTCCATGACATGACCATTACCCATTTCATCAGGTTCCTCCCTGGCATTCTTTGCCTTTTAGTAGATCAAACTGCTTATATTTCCTCTAAAAGACTATTTCGTTTCCTTTTTTGTTTGTTTGTTTTTCAAGAGACCTAGTACTTCGTATATTTCTGTAAACTTTCATGTGTAGATGCAAAGGTGATGTACAACCAGACTGGTCTCTTAGATCTAGCTTAGATTTTGTGTTACTCAAATCCTCTGTACTAGCACTGTCCAATAGAATATAGTATGAGGCACATCTGTAATTTCAAATTTTCTAGTAGCCACATTAAAAAAGTAAATAGGTGAAATTGATTTTTATGATATATTTTATTTTACCCAATATATCCAAAATATTACCTTTTTAATAATCCATACAAAATCAATCATAAGGTTTTTACATTATTTTTCTTTTATAATGTCTTTAAAATTCAGGTGTGTGTTTTATACTTACAGCATATCTCAGTTTAAATCAATCAGGTATCAAGTGCTTGGTGGCCATATGTGGCTATTGGATACTGTGTTGGACAGCACAGTTCTCTGCCTTTATACTTTGTCTTCTAATTGTTCTGTCGATTTCTGAGAGGGGACTATAAAATTTCCCGCTAAATTTGTGGATTTTGTTAATTTTTGTAACAGCGCTTTTATAATAACTTTTTGCTTAATATATTTGGAAATCGGAGTTCCTGTCATGGCACAGAGGAAACGGAATCCAACTAGGAACGATGAGGTTGCGGGTTTGATCTCTGGCGCGACTCAGTGGGTTAAGCATCCGCATTGCCGTGAGCTGTGGTGTAGGTCGCAGATGCGCAAAGGCGGCTCGGATCCCACGTGTGTGGCTCTGACATAGGCCGGTGGCTACAGCTCCAATTAGACCCCTAGCCTGGGGAACCTACATATGCCGCGGGTGCAGCCCTAAAAGGACAGAAAGACAAAAATATATACTATTGAAATTATGTAGTGAAAAGAATAATGGATTATGTGTTTTCTAGGTGGGTTTTGCCTTTCATCAGTATGAAATGTCTCCCCTTTTCCAGCTCAGTTATTTGGGGTCTTGGATCTTATGTTTGATATTAATATTTCCACTCCTAGTTTTTGTGATTTTCATAAGCTTATTACAGTTTTCACCCCTCTGCATACCTTACATTTTTCTGTTATTTTTAGGTGTATCTTCTTAAAGGGATAGAATGAAATTTTCTCAATTGTAATCTAAATTTTTCAATCTTTTAATAGTACAATTTAATCCATGAATACAACTGGGATTCCAAAAACAGTTATACTTTTCATTTTATATTGTGATTTCTACTTGCTTCTTTATTTTGAAAACTTTTTTATTAGAGTATAGTTGACATACAATGTTGTGCCAATGTTGCATACATATACAAACATTCCTTTCTTACATTTTATCTTCCATCATGGTTTATCCCAAGAGACTGGATATAGTTTCCTGTGTTGTACAGTAGGGCCTCATTTATACTTGCTTTTTTAAATCATTTTTGTTTCTTGTTTGTCAGTTGTTGGGTTGATTGAATTATCTTTGTTAGGCTTTTCTCCTTAATGATTTGGAAGTTTTCAATATTTTTTAATCTGATTTCTTTTACATTGTAACACAAAATATATAAACTTGTATTTTCCTATCCATGTCTACAATTAAACTTACCATGCTATCACTTCTTCCTCATTTTACCTTATATTTTACCTTATATCTACATTACCTTTCCACCCAGCCATCCTTTCTCCTCCCACATATGACATTCAGATCAGTGCTATTTTATTACCAGGTGTTTGTTTATTGTTATATTACATATTAATGCTTATTAAGGAATAACCATGCATTCTACTGGTTTCTTTGCTCACTACTATTTCTTGTCATCCTTGTTCTTGCGTTAGTTTTTTATTTGCTGCAATATGTTCAAAAATAATGCTTTGGCAAAGTCCTGTAGATCATCAGCTTTGTAAACTATTATCTTTACTTTGCTTTCACATTTGAATGCTAATGGGTCTATGTATCAAACTCTAAATTTAAACCCGCTTTCGCCCAGAACTCTTAAAGCAAATTTTCCACTATCTTCTAATGTCTAGATGTGTAAAGAATTTAATATTTATTTGGTTCTTCTTTTGTAAATATGATGCTTTTATCCCTCCTGAAGTCTTCTGGAGTGTTCTTTTTATGTTTGAGTATTTTAATTTATCAGGATGTCATTCTATCTATTTAGCTATCTAGCTATCATCTACCTATCATCTCTTGTCTATATGTTTACCCCAGTCATCCCATTTTGGCACTTGGTGAGAGCTTTGTATCTGTGACTTCCTCAGCTTGAAAAAATAACCATCTTTTAAACCATTACTCCTCCTATCTTCACTTTCTCATACCTATGCTTTTGGATCTCCTTTAGATAAATATTGAATCTCAGAAATAATTTTCCACATCTCCTAATTTTCTCTATAATTTTTTCTAGCTGCATTGTCTTCTGAGAGATTAACTGCACTTTATTTTCCAGATCAAAAGTTCTGTCTTCAGCTGTCACTCTAGATCTTTAACATTTTAAGGAACTCTGTTTCTAATTTCCAAGATGCTGTCCTGGCCTGTAATAGCTTAATTTGCATTTCAATATAGTTTCATGACTACAATACATTTTAAAATATCTCTGAGAAATAAAAAGCTGTATTTAAGTCCTTTCTTTACTTGCTACAAGTAAAGTTATCTCTAGTTCTTCTAGTATCAGTTATATTAGTTGATCAAAACCTTTCCTGTTATATGTCATCTCCCTTTCAGATATCTGATGATTCTTTGCATCTATACACAGGAATTAATTAGAACTTAGTTAATTAGAAAGAGACTGTAGATTTCCTTAGTGTTTGAATAAGTCTGTTTTCCCAACAGTTTCTCCCTCCTATATGGGAAAAGCAGAAAGTCTGGTTTCACTCAAAGTAGAGCAAGCAACAAGCAGAATCAAGTTTTGGTCTCCTTCAATTTTCTGAGGAAGCAGGACTTTGCCCTAGAGTATTTCTCTCTCAGATGCGGCTGCTTTTCCTTTGTGTAACCCCTCCCTATCTGTTTGCAGACTGGGAATTCCATCAAGCTCTTCCATGCTTCTTCCTTATCTCCAGACATTCACAGAGAAAGTCTTCTCCAGGCATGTGGTTTACATACGTTATTATAGAACTTAAACTGCTTGCCTCAAGTATGGGGATTAGTGTCAGGGTAAAAGCTGCTCAAGAAAGGGTCCAACTTGCTCTTTTTTATCATATATATATATATATATATATATATATATGTATATATATATATATATTTTTCCTACTGTACAGCATGGTGACCCAGTTACATATGCATGTATACATTCTTTTTTCTCACATTATGTGTTCCATCATAAGTGACTAGACAGCGTTCCCAGTGACACACAGCAGGATCCCATTGCTGATCTATCCCAAAGGCAACATTTTGCATCTATTTACCCCAAGCCCCCAGTCCATCCCACTCCCTCCCCTTCTTCCTTGGCAACCATAAGTCTATTCTCCAAGCCCATGATTTTCTTTTCTGTGGAAAGATTTCTCTGTGCCATATATTAGATTCCAGATATAAGTGATATCATATGGTATTTGTCTTTCTCTTTCTGACTTAATTCACTCAGGATGCAAGTTTCTAGTTCCATCCATGTTGCTGCAAATGGCTTTATTTCATTCTTTTTATTGCTGAGTAGTATTCCATTGTGTATAGATACCACATCTTCCTAATCCAATCATCTATCAGTGGAAATTTGGGTTGATTCCATGTCTTGGCTATTGTGAATAGTGCTGCAATGAACATGCGGGTCCCAAAGACATTCTGTGACGCCACCATCACCCTAATTCCAAAACCAAAGATATCACCAAAAAAGAAAACTATTGACCAATATCTTTGATAAATTTAGACACAAAAATTCTCAACAAAATTTTAGCCAACCAAATACACCAACATATCAAAAAGATCATATACCACGACCAGGTGGGATTCATCTCAGGTTCACAAGGATGGTTCAACATATGTAAATCAATCAACGTCATGTACCATATTAACAAAAGAAAAGTCAAAAACCACATGATCATCTCAATAGATACAGAAAAAACATTTGACAAAGTCCAACATCCCTTCATGATAAAAACGCTTACCAAAGTGGGTATAGAGGGAACATTCCTTAACATAATCAAAGCCATTATGACAAACCAACTTGCTCTTTGTTTGAAAAAGCAGTTAATTAAATAACTAAGCTCCCAGGATTCTTTTCTGGTTTTTGTATTATGCACTCATGGTGTTGTGCTTTGTTCTTTTTAAAGGGCCTTTTTCATATGTAGTATCCTCAGTCATCTCAACAGCCTAACAATGTGGGTAGAGCAAGAATTATTGTTCCCATTTTGCTAATAAAAACTGAAATTCAGAGAGGTGTGTAATTTACCCAAAGCACTATTCAACTGGGTGTTTTGTTTTGTTTTGATACTGAAGCTAGAGAATCTAGACAAAGTAATATGTTACCTAAAATGCAATCAAAATAAACAATTTGGACACTCTGAATTAACCAAAAGGAAAAAATTGAACATGAGTGATCTCTTTGCAGCTTTCCTTTGGAAGATAGAGCCTGGTTTGGTACATGATTAGAAAACTAAGGAGGATAAAAGAAAAATGAGCTTTTAAGTTGGAATCCCTCAGATTTCCAGAAATATGCATAATGACAATTTGCAAAGAGCATAAAGTTGGAAGTAGGTTGTGTAGTTGCAATTTTTACTTGCAAACACTTGTCAGTTTTAAAACATAGCAATTTCAGTGACATTCAATGGACTGTCAGTGTTCATGCATAAACTGGCAAGCAGCTTTGATCTGGCTAAAGGTTTTCAGGATATTACAGATGTTTCCAATTATATAGTTGGGAGAATTAGAGGAACTTTTTGTATGTTTCTGAAGTGTCTGGCCTATGCCAAACTAGATGAACCATTGAGGAAAAAGGAACAAAGTAATTCAAATCATATTTCACTAGCAGTTGATGAGCATGACTTACGAATGTATCTTTGGGTTCTTCCTTTTTGGAGTCAGGGTTACAGCTCAGCATCCCTGTGTTGTTCACAAACTTCCTTCAAAGCTCCTGAGGAAGCAGACTTGTGACCGTTTGAAAAACACATAGACCCACGATGGCCCTGGTAAGGGGAACCAAATTTGTGCCTGACGGCAGAGCCAAGTGAATAAAATCAAGGTGATTTTACTATGGTATAGCCCATCTCAGCCCTTCATAAGGGACCTGTTCAGCCTACATGGGAGTAGATGTAAGTTTGGCATCTGAAATATGTTTATCTACTTCCTATTTGCTACTTATGCCTTATTTTCATCCTTTTTTTCCTCTCACCTCTTATTTCTTTATTTTTTACTGTTTTTTTTTTTTTTTTTTAAGGTTGGACCTCAATTCTCAATTTTTCTTTTGTAAACTGCTGGCTCTGAATACCCACATTGCATTTACTATCCTGGTCCCACTTCCTGTCCCTTTCCTACCAGGGGCATGAAGCTGTCCTTCTGAGTTCATGCATTGACCCATCAGGAGGCATTCCAATTCCTTTCTCTCACTCTACTCCAACTCAGAACAGACAAACTAGCCCCACAACATTTCCAGAAACCTATAGCCTCCCATTTCATGTATACACTCTTACCTCATGCTGCTGTTGCAAAAGACTGTGGACTGGGTAACTTAAACAACGAACTTTTACTCACAGTGTTGGAATCTGGGAGATCCAAGATCAAATTGCTGGCTGATTTAGTTCCTGGTGAGCTCCCTTTTCCTGTCTTGCATGGAGCCACCTTCTTACCATGTTCTCCCAGGGTAGAGAGAGAGCAAGCTCTTGTCTCTCTTCCTCCTCTGATAAGGACTCTGAGATCATCCTGGGGGGCTCGAACCTCATGATTTCAACTACCTAGTTACCTGCCAAAAGTCTCACTGCCAAAGACGATCACCCTTCAACATATGTATTTTGGGGATCACAAATATTCTGTCCCTATCATATGCCAAGCATCCTGTGTCCTGATATAATCTCCCAGAGACTTCCCATATCCTTCCATAGCCAGGTATAGGATCAGCCACGTAAATTATGAAGTGGCCTAACTCAATGCAAGTCACACTATTTCAAAAGTACCTATAGTGTTAGAGACCAGAGTGACCTTTTTTGGCCTAATTCCAGTCCTTAATGACAAGAGTCTATTGGCACAACTTAACATTATTCAGTCTTTTCTTATCAAACAGAATAAAGCTAAAATAGGAAACAAGAGACTGAAGTCTCATCCTCCAACTGGCCAGTTATGTTACCCCGAACTGTACATGCTGCCAAACACTCCATTGTGCTGGAAAAATCCCTCCTTATCTGTCTCCCACCATAGAATTGGGGATAAAGGCCATCAGATCAATATCTTGTAGCCCTAACATCAAGCAGGCAGCAAAAAATTTTATTTGAATGATTGGCTATATGAAGGAATGAAATGAACTGAAATGCACTTCTTTGGATTTCATTTTGCTTCCTTCTTTTCTTTCGTTTCATTTATTCAGATTGACATTTGTCAAGTGCCACATGTCGGGCATTGTAGTAGCACCTAGAAATGTATAAATTAATCTTTGTCCTCGAGGATCTAACATTTAAGAAACAGGGACGGAGTGGTTTAAAAAATAACATATAAATTCATCAGTTCTAAAATTCTAACATCCACATATAAAATTTTGACTTTCTAAGGAAAATTTTCTGGACAGACTATCTAGGTAAAACAACAACAGCAACCCTCCCCTCCCCCTCCCCCTCCCCCAAAAAACCTAAGTCTAGCCTTGAGTAGCAGGAAGCTGAAGCAGTATAGCTAAAAGGCAGTTTAATTAGAAGTTATGGATGATGAGAACACTTTTATTGTGGTAAAAATGTAATATATAATAAATTATATATACATATAATTTGCCATTTTAACCATTTTAAGTGTATAGCCATTTGTTGGTGACATCAATTACACTCAAGATGCCTTGCAACTGTCACCACTTACCTATTTTCAAAAATTTTCAATTACTTTAAACAGAAACCCTATAACCAATAAGTAATAACCCCTTTTCCCCTTTCTCTCAGTCCCACTACCTCTAACCTGCTTCCTGTCTATGAATTTGCTTATTCTAGATACCTCATATAAGTGAAATCATAAATAATTCTTTTTGTGTCTGGCGTTTTTCACAGCATAATATTTTCAAGGTGCACTCATGTTGTAACATGTGTTCATTAGTTTTTGTGGCGGAATGTTTTATTGTAGGCAAATTCTATGTTTTTTTGGTCCGTGTATCTGTTGATTGACATTTTAGTTGTTTCTACCTTTTTGCTACTGTGGTAATGCCTCAGTGAATGTCTGTATGTCTCTGTCTGAGTTCCTGATTTCAACTCTTGGCTACCTACCTAGGAGTGGAATTGCTTGGTCATATGGTGATTCTGTGTTGAACTTTTTGAAGAGCTACCAAACAGTCTTCTACAGAGGCTGCACCATTTATCTTCCCACCAACAGTGGGTTCCAATTCTTCCACCTTTTACCAATACATGCAATTTTCTATTTCTTTGATTATAGCAATCCTAGAGTAGAATGGTATCTCATTGTGGTTTTGATTTGCATCTCCCTGTGTCAAGCCAGAAGAATGTGAAATGGGTCTTTGCATTGTCTTAGAAAGCTTCTCCCTTGATCTCTGCCACACTAATGTCATGTCAAGAACCCTTTGTGTATGAATTGCATGGAGTGGCAAATTTAAAAATTTCAGTAAATACATAAAATTTCCATGTATTTTTAAAATTCGAGTATAATTGATTTACAGTGTTGTGTTAGTTTCAGATGTATAGCAAAGTAATTCACTTAGAGAGATAATGATTCTTTTTCAGATTATTTTCCTTATAGGTTATTACAAAATATTGAGTATAGTTCCCTGTGCTATACAGTAGGTTCTTTTCAGTTATCTATTTTATATATAGTAGTGTATCCCAAACTCCTAACTTATCCCCTCCCCTCTTTCCCCTTTGGTAACCATAAGTTTGTTTTTTATGTCTGTGGGTCTATTTCTGTTTTGTAAATAAGGTCATGTGTATCTTTTTTTTTTTTAGATTCTGCATATAAACATCATATTGTATGATGTTTGTTTGTTATTTTTTTGTAAAGCAATATAAGTATTAAGAGCACAGCTTTTGGAGTAAACAAACTTGGATTTGAATGCTGGCTCTGCTGCCCACTAGCTTTATCCCCGAAAAAGTTATCTAATTTCTCTGAGGCTCAGTTTTTGTGGGTAAAATGGGGATTTTAATAGCTGATTAATAGGGTTGTTGTCAGCAAGGAATTTAATTGTCTATGTGAAATTGCACAATTCTATTTTCTTCTCACAAATATCCTCCAGAATCCTACATATCTGTAATACACATCTCTCAGTGCCTGATATGGTGCACACAGCCACTCATTGACTGCCCACACCATTGTGGTTAATATGGTTGCTTATTGCTGGCACTCAGAGGGGAGAATTTGCTAACCAAGCACATTTCATAAACTTTATAACCAGTAGAATTTTCGTAAAAAATTTTCCGACAATACTAGCATTAGCTGACATGGAAAAAAAAATTGGTGTGATAACATTTTCAATGATGATCTCTAAAATCTTATCCTAATAAGAAGGGACCTACACAGTAAGATAGACTTTTATGTTAAAATCCCAACATCTTAAACTTAGTGTCAGAAAGTCCTTCCCATTATGTAAAACTTTTAATTTCTCTTCTTAATTTTAAAAGTGGTTGTCATAGCAACTGCCATGCACTGCTGCAAATGGTACCAGAGTTTTGCAAACATTTCCAAAGAATTTTTCAATATGTTGCAAAAACATTATACAATATTTAGTAGATATGATGTAGGTCCTAGTGAAGGGGAGTCCTTCATGGAGAACTAAAGCCGTACTTAACTAAGAATTTTAAATGGGAAGGATTTTGATATTTATATTTTCTTAGGGGGTGGAGGTAAAGAAAACAATGTTAACAAGTCTTTCTGGAAAAAAAAGGGTGAATTATTGGGATCAAGCAATAATCAACTCAACAGTTATGAGGAAAATGATGAAATGAGAACCAACAGAATGAGACTGGGAACAATTTCTTCTGTGTTGTCAGATTAGAACTTACTCAGCTCTTACCATCTGGTGATTATAACACTCAGTTCTTGTTATTTTATAATAAAACATTTGCTCTGGGGAAAGGTTGAACCCTTAGGGCCTGGGGACTGAGAGAGGTTAAATAGACCCAAAATAGTTGTTAATAGACTGAAAGTAGTTGTTCCTAAGTAAGGTTTGGGCTGCTGTGAGGCATAGTCAGGATTTCAGCACTTTCTTACTCAAAGTAACCCATGATTTCCCAAAGTCTACTGTGGGAGGTTTAACATTTTAAAGCTATTAACCTTTTAGAAATATTAGCATCTCTCAGACTTCTAGAGCCTATAACATATTATTCATTGTGTCTTTCCAGGAGTGAAAGAAGTTATTGGTGTTGCCCAGACTTAGCCCAATGACCGCATTTCTTGGAGCATTTCAAAAGCTGACTAATGCTCCTTGGATATAATTGAAGATTCAAGGCTATAGTTAAACAACTAGAACCTAAAGTCTGCCTTCTAAAACTGTTTCATACTCTCCTCTGCACCATATCATGCCCCAAAACACATCAAATATAATTTTAAGAGGAATTACATAGGAATATATCCTATAAATCTACCAAATGATTTCCATAAAATGGAAGAAAATATTTTCTAAAATTCAGCTATTAGGCCTTTTATGATAGATTTTTTTTCTACTTTCATATGACAAATTACCTCAGAATTTAGCAGCTTAAAAAAACAAACATTAATGGTTTCACAGTTTCTGTGGGTCAAAAATCTGGGCACCGCTTCAATGGGTGTTTCTGACTCAGGGTCTTTCGTTATTAGGTCTAGTCACACTGATCGCCAGAGCCACAGTCTCATCTGAAGGCTTATCTGGGGAGTGGCTCTTTCTAAGTTCACTCCCATGGTTGTTGGCAGGCCCCAGTCACTCACCACCTGGGCTGCTCCATAGGGCTGCCCTACAATATGGAGCTGCCTTCCCCCAGGGCAAGCCACCCATGAGGCTGAGAGAGAGAACACACTCAAGATGAAAGGCAGTCATTTTATAACCTAATTTCAGAAGTGTCATTTCATCATTCTATCACTTGTGCTATATCCTGTTCCTTGCAGGTGAGGCAGTAAGTCCAGCCACACTCAGGGAGAGGGGATTACCCAAGGACATGAGCCCCAGAAGATGAGGACCATTGAGGCCCATCTCCAAGGCTACCCTTAATGCATATGTCCCAGGGCTTTCATTTAGACACTGCCTTTTAGTCAGTATCTAATATATGTCATGCTCTGCCTCGCATTGTATACGTGATCTCAGATCCTCACTTGACCCTACATGGCGTAATTATTATACCCAATTTGTAGAAAAGGAAAATGAGGACCTGAGAGTTTAAGTAGTTTCCCAAAGACCACATAGTTTATAAATAATAGGGAAATAATTTACAATAACCTCTTGCGACACCTTGCCCAGTGGCTCTTTCAACCATGTTTCCACTACACAGGGTCTCTATGTCATCGAATGCATTATCCAGAGATATATTAGAACATTTCACTTGGAAAGCACCAAAATGCAAATGAAATCATTAAACTAAAAGTAATGTGAAACATCAAAAAGAAAACCATTTCTATTCTTCTCACAGAAAATCTCTCTTTGAGATGAAATTTTATAATTGGTGGTCCTTAATTCTGATTCCTGAATAATATGAGGCAAGTAAGAATTTTGCAAGTGATGATTCTCTAAAGGCATACATTTTTAATTATCAGACTAAGTGACATAACAGGGAGAGAAAATGGTTGAAGATCCTGCTACTTTGAAAAGTATAAACGCATGCAGCTTAGTTTAGGAAACATATACTCCGTAGGGTTCATGGTCAATATTTCTATCAAATATTCCTCGTCAGAGAACCAAGTATTCAATTCTCATTGGAATTGGTGTAGAGCAGTGTTGTATTTATTCTTTGGGCTTTTTTTCTGTATTTTGTCTGATTAAGGAGAACAGATAAAAAATAATAATAATACCCAAGAACAGAGAGTGAGTTGAAAGCATCAGAGAAATATGTTTTTCTGTCATCACAATTGGATTTATTTCACCAGGGCTGAAATCACATTCCAGAATGATGATATCAGTGGTGGAAAAGTTACTGTGTCTCCCAGCTTTCTAGATTCCAGATATAGACTACAAATCTAAGTTAGCTGAAATTACCAGGAGACTGTGTCAGGAGTTGGAAAGAAAGTGAATATTATTCAACTTCAGTTCATTTTAAAAAAATCTAAACCTGTCCCAATTGACTTTCTTTAATTAGTTTGTAATAAAAGATAGTACATGTTATCATGGACAAACTCAAGCTTTGGAGAGAGACCGAAGCAAAACTAGGACATGAGTTAAGTTTTGACTTCTTTATCCTCACCCACTTCCCCATCACACTCACTCTGCCCACTGCCTCAGGCATGCTTACAAACTGATGCTCTAGAGGATTACATTATATTTTCAACTTTTTTGGCTTCTAGCAAAAATTGACCTAGTCTGAGTCCCATTCTCAGATTTTCTCTCTGCTACAGTAGTTTTAAAAAAAAGCAAACACTTTTAATTAAAGACTACCTTAGTCAATAATGTTCTTCCCCTTATAGTATGAACACAGCTCTTTATATAATAGACCTCAGTTATTCTGCAGCTGATGAAAGTAACTCTTATTTGTGTAAATAAGAGTAATCTACTCAATGCAGAAGCCAATGGTTTGATACTGAAATCTGTATCAGAGAATGAGGTACACTGTCAGGTCCGTATAAAGGGGAAGGAGGTAGTCAGAATCATGACAGGAATTTAGAAGGAGCATTAGTGCTGTCTGTTCTGATACAGTTTAATAGTTGCAGACAGATGTCACCTAGATAGCATCACATTGTCAAAAATCACATTAGAAAAATAATTGTTTCATTGGGGAAAAGGAGCTAGGAGCTAAGGAAATTTTAACCTTCAGTGATAACATGATCTTTCCTAGAGGAATTAAAAAAGAAATGTTTATAAGAATATAAGGATATATTCTTATTTCAAGTTAATGATAATAATGCAACTTAACTAGGGAGTAAATATACTTTACATAAAAGGTCTGAGATAGCATAAAAGATAGGCAAAAAGTATTCATTTTCTAAATCATCAAAGTAAATTGCACCGAAGAATCCAACATCCAATGTAAATCAAAGAAAACCATTCCAGACACTCAACAAAGCAGCTCTGTGTTATATGTCACTGCATGCAGCCACATGGCCCCATCAAGCATTTAACTTATGTCTTAAAAATGTTTCCTTTCCTCTCTGCTCTATTGAGAGAGGGCTTAGAGAGCCCACATGTCATCCTTGGGAACGATTCTTCTCACTGAGACATAGAGGTTCCTTCCCTTCCAGAAGGAAGTGGGAATTTAAGAACCCTCTGGAGGTAAAAAGTTCAGTTGTACAAGCAATGAAAATAAAGAGACCTTTGTATCTGAGGGTCTGATAAGAGGAGCTGCCCATCTTGGAGAGGCATTTCCCTCCAGGGAGAAGAGTGATGTTAGTCCCACATGGATCCTGACCCACTTCTAACACCTCTCCTGGAGGGGCTGGCACATTGGGAGAATAACTGTTGCTGATACTGAAGGAGTTAAGATCTAAGAGCTATGACCTAGAGAAGGGACACTCTGGGTGGCACCAGGGACACTCTGGTGTGGATACTCTGGGTGGCACCAAGTACTAAGAGATTTAAGTCACCAAACATGGCTGACCACCTGACCAGATGGGATAGGACAACTTTCCCACTGCAACCCCATGGAAAAGCCGGAAGTAGTGGCAGAGATAGCTGATCTCAAACCTTCCCCCTCACATGCCATGATTGGGTGTGGGAGCTGATAAATTTTCTAGGATTTTTTTGTTGTTATTGTCTTTTTAGGCCACTCTTGCGGCATATGGAAGTTCTAGGCTAGGGGTCAAACTAGAGCTACAGCTATAGTAACCCCAGAACCGAGCCGTGTTTGCAACCTACACTGCAACTCATGGCAACACCAGATACTTTACCCACTGAGTGAGGCCAGGGGTTGAACCTGGATCCTCATGGATTCTAGTTGGATTCATTACCGCTGAGTCATGATGGGAACTCCAGATTTTTTTTGACCATTCAAGAGAAGAAAACACTCCAAAAAAAAGACATTAGACCTGATGCCAAACTGATGTATCGAAATTTGAGTTGAATTTGATTTGTATAGCAATGAATACTTTCGTTTAAAACACCAGATTTGTACAGCAATGAATACTTTCATTAAGTACGGCTATATTTTATACCTGTGTTTTCTCTTTGAAGTGTAATCATCCCCACAGTAATCACTGGAGAGAGATGGATACATTTCACATGCAGAATGTTTCCTAATTCAATTATCACATTTTGGCTAATATGCATTATTAAAACTCCTGTCAGTGCCCTCCAGGCAAATTCCATCAGGAACACATTCACAGTTTGACAAGTCGAGTTGACTGCTTGTTGCGGTAAGAAAGAATGCATATCAGTAAGCCAGAGGGCACATCAGGAAACTCAGGAGAAAAGTATTAGAAAGAATTCATGGTAAGATTTGAGGTTGTGTTTTGTGATTTGGGGAAGATTTAAGGAGCATGGGCTTTGATCTGGATTAAATGCTCTCAATAAGTGGGGGCAAGTTTAATGATTTATTTATATTTAAGTAGAAGGAGAGAGAGGATTAGACCAAGGCAAATCTGTAATTGGTAAAGAAGCATCCTTCACTCATATTAGCCAAGATAGAGATTTGACCTCTTGTGTGGTTGGACAATGCTTGTATTTTGTTCGGTATTCAGAAGTGATTATAGCGTTGGCTTGTTTTTGTCTTGATTCATCATGTTCACAGCAGCTCTGTTTATGTTCAACAGGAGAACACCAAGTCCCGGCTATAGGTGCCAGGCAGCTCCTGGCAACACCGTGGCTGGGTGATAATACCCAGGCAGCTCCCAGATGTCAGGGGCTGCTTTTCTCTTTCTCACATCTGCCTTCATGTCTGTCTTAACAATCTGTTAACACTTGACCCCAAGTCTAAGAGTTGGGTCATATATAGGAGAGAAATCAGGAGTCAGAAACCAGCAATCAGATGGATATAGAATCTGAATAGGATGTTTGTCAAAAACAAGAGGATAGTATTATGGGTTGATTAGTATCACCCCCAAAAGATAAGTTGAAGTCTTTACCTCCAGATTCTCAGACTATGAACTTGCTTGGAAATAGGGTCATTGCAGATATAATTAAAGTTAAAATGAGGTCATACCGGAGTAGGTTGGGCCCCTACTAATGGACTTATTAGAAGATGGTCATGTGAAGACAGACACACAGGAAAGCTGGGAGACAATAAATTTCTATTGTTTTAACTGTTCAGTTTGCCATACTTTGAACAGCAGCCCCAGTATGGATGAGCTAGTAACTCCTGACATAAATAAATTACAATGCTTTATCAGTGAGTCACTTTGCTGAATGAGTGTGGGTCTAACTGGCCCAGAGGGTCAGAATCAACAATGATCTAATTCTAAGATTGGGGAAACAGTTGCCATTTGGGGCAATAAAGACAGTATGGGTTGGAGGTTCCTTTCCTAGATTCATTTGAATCATTTCATTGAGGAATTTCCTTAAGGAATGTCAGGTTCGAGAGTGGTTTTCATACTTGGAAAACATGGGATAGGGGATAGCAGAGGTGGAAGAGGAAGTATAGTGACTTCTCTGCCTCCACACTCCTTTCTCTCTCTCTCTCTTTGTCTCTCCGACTCTCTCTTTCTCCCGCTCATAATTGACTTCCTTTACCTGCAGACTGTATAACATGATTCCCAGCTTACCCAGGCTCAGCAAGCCATCATATTTGCATTAAAAACCCTACTTTAAAAATGCCTCTGCATCAAGTTAACCTCACCGCAGGTCCCGTTTTGATTTTATGTTTATAGTACCTCCCCAGCATTCTCGTTTCTTCCCTTAGTTTACAACTTTATCTCAAAGCTGGTGACTTCTCCTTCATGGCTGGAGTTTCCTGGAATCTCATAAAGTGTCTAATACACATAAGCTCTCAGTAAATGGCATCTTTTATAGGGAGCAGATTTTATGATCGATATATAGATTGCAGATAATGAAAATGAGATTTGCAGCACTAAGTAAACTAGCCTAAGCAATAAAATTAAGAAAGAGTATAGCTTAGGCTTATATTCAGATCTTGTGACAAACATCCAAGGCACTCTCCAACAGGCTGGAGATTCCTGAATGGAATCTTTGGTTGCCTCTGGCTAAGTCTAATCTAAACACAAGCGCTTCTGAGTAGGAGTTCTGACAGGAACTCCTAACTCTGTGGACTTTAAATTATTCCCAGAATCCTAGCTTTCCCAAATATATACATATATATATATATATATATATATATATATATATATATATATATTTGTTTTTTAGGGCCGTACCTGTGGCATATGGAAGTTTCAAGGCTAGGGGTGGAATCAAAGCTACAGTCAACCACAGACACAGCAATGCCAGATCCCAGCCTCATCTGAGACCTACATACACCACAGCTCAGGACAATGCCAGATTGTTAACCCACTGAGCGAGGCCAGGGATCGAATGCACATCTTCACAGATACCAGTCAGATTACCACTGATCCAGAAGAGAAACACTCCCAAATATATATTTATGAGATTCCACTCAAACCATGGAGATCATGATGGATAAACTTCATTTACCTTGATCCACCATCTTGTTTTCAGTACAATAAATTTAAGAATCGGTCAGCTGTGAGGAAGGTCAGTTTAGCAGAGATCAAGATCTAGAAAGCAGATCTTGTAGAGCTGTAGGCCAGTGGCTACAGCTCCCATTAGACCCCTAGCCTGGGAACCTCCATATGCTGCGGGAGCGGCCCAAAGAAATGACAAAAAAATAAAATAAAGTCCACAGAGTTAGAACTTATCTGATCTAACTATTCATATGACACTAGGTTGAAATCGTCACTGACTTTAAGCTCCTACTCTATAGTAAACCACTTGAAGCTCATTCAACACACTGTGGAATAAACCGCTACTATTCCAATTTGCCCTACATTCTTGTCCCCTTTCTTTTGGTAGCATATCTCTCTTTTTCTGCTAAATTAATGGGGACATAACCCCAGCTGGGCTAATTGATATCATTCACCCTAAGAGCTTAGTTCAATCCTTGGACATTTGACTCAAAATAAGTCAATGAGAATATTTCTATGGCTTTTTTTTTTTTTTTCCCAAACTGGAAGCAAGCTGGAGAAATATGTCTCTCTGAAACCCTATACTGTATGAGTACAGACCAGACTTCCTGCTCCCATGGGAAAAGCTGCTCTCAGAGAATGGTGCCAATTGACTGGGAGAAAGAAATGATGGCGAATCTGGTCCCAGTTATACCTTCTCTTCTTGAGGCTTGATTTCCTAGCTCTTCCTAGGAAATTAAATTCAAGAAAATCAAATTTCAACTAAATTTCTGCCTTAGTTTCCTATTACTGCTGGTACAGAGTACCACAAACAATAGTTTAAAACACAAATTTATTATCTTCCTCTCTAGAAGTCAGAAATCCAAAATGAGTGTTACTGGGCTAAAATCAAGGTGACAGCAGGGTTGCATTTCTTTCTGGAGGCTCTAGGGGAGAGTGTGTTTCTTTCTTTATCTTTTCCAGCTTCTAAAGAATGTCTGTATTCCTTATCTCATTGTCCCCTTCCATCTTCAAAGCCAGCAATGGCTGATTAAGTCTTTCTCACTCTGGTAATTTGGGTTTCTGCTTTCTTCTTCTCCATGTAAAGATCCTTGTGATTACAGTGAGACTATCTGGATGGTCTAGGATAATCTCCTTATCTTAATTAAATTCAGTTTCTTACCAACTTTTCCCATCTGCATCCTTTTCCTTTGCTATACAATGCAATGTTCTTATAGGTGTTGGAAGTTAGGACATAGACATTTTGGGGAAGTCATTATTCTGCCTTCCTACTGCTATTTCAATAAAAATCCCCTTTTCTTCTCAAATTAACTTTTCTGATTGGTGTTACTTTCAACCAAGAGATATGGAAAAACACACACATTGTGCTATTTTGTGCTTTCCCAGGTCTCCTCTGACTATAATAATCTTCTTAGTCACCTAGAAATGCCTGTTAATCTTTCAAGAACCTACTTATGCTTCATCTCCTCTGTATGTATATTCCCTGACTTCTCCAGGAAGAGAAAAAAGCAACTCCTTTTTTATCCCACTCATCATAGCTCATTTTTATTTACCATGCTCTACTGAAATTATTTCCTTACAGTATATTTCTGTTATGAGCCTATGATTTACTGGCAGGCAGGGACTATGAATTATTCATCACTATCCACAACATCTAGCTTATAAAATCTTACTTGATTCTTAATGGTGTCTGTTAAGTGAATAAATTATCTGTGGTTTTATACCCCTTTCAGTGACTTTAAGGTTAGCATTTTTCTCACTTTATTAGACAAATAAAATAGCTGTAATTTAGATACTAAATCTGCAAATATTTTGCTTTGCTCAGAGAAATATATTTGTATATTAATTAAACATCAATATTCCCCCTAATACTTTGCCTAAGGGCACAATAAAATTAGTCTTATGCTGGTCAATGTGCTATTGATCAAATGGCAAATGGCTAATCTGATCTAGTCGCTTAAATGATTCAAATAACTAGACTGTGTTCAGGGTTGCTAAGGTAACAGCATCAGGCCACTTGGTGATCAATTCTTATTTAGTAATTGACCATTATGGTGGCTGATGAAGCCAAATTGACAAACAGAAATCGATTGATTATTCTGAGAAGCAGGAATGAAGTTATACACAGAGATAAAGGTCATCTGATGGGCTTTGTCCTGGGGGAACAAAATGCCCCATAATGAAGCAATACAAACACTGTCACAGGCAAACGTGAATGGACATGGGTGCTCTGGATTTGTGCGACTGAAACAAAATGAATCATTTCTTTAAAAAGAAAAAAAAAACCTCCTAGACTCATAGCGGGCAAATTCTAAGTGGACACTTGTATCATAAATTCAAATTAGTTTAATGCAGTCCATCAAAGTAAATGAAGTAAATTTCAGATACACTTTTTATAAGAAGTCTTCTTCAGTCATTTATGGTGGACATCTTACTTAGTGTCCAGTTCAACAATTTAGAATGCTAGCTGCAGGGCTATAAAACTTGGATCTGTTGTGACAGCGTGAGTGATGTTTTAAAGGCAGCTTCTGAAAAATAGCATCTCTTCAAGGATCTAATGCCCAGTGATCTATCATGCTATCAAGAATAAGTTTCAGCCATCTGGATGATTTATATTCCTAGAGTATTCTGGATGAAAATATGATATCTATTTTGTTGGGAGACAAAACTATATCATTGTGGAGAAAGCCGTCCAAGGGTATCCAGGTTTCATTGGTTGCAGATGATCATGTCAGTAGTGCTTGTTCATACTGACCTAATTTTACATATTTTAAAAAGAATGTCTTCTTATCAGTTAGCATTTCCATTGGGTTATTTGTAATGTAGGATGAAATGAGGTGCCTCTATGTAACAGGGATATTTTTAAAAAATCACATTTTCAACCTAATATATACATATTTTTTTGTCAATCATATCACAATAAAGCAGGAAAAATATACATAAATAAAAATTCTTTTTCTTCCTTTAAGAATTCATGACTATTCCAATGATTCTTAACTTGAATGGAGCAATAACATTATCTGGAAGTTTTTAAGATATTGATGGAAGCCAGGACCACATTTCAGATCATTAGAGTCATAAACTCTGGTGGAAACATTGAGTTGGTTGAATTGCTCATGTGTTTATGCAATATTCAAAGGTATTGCAGCCCAAATTAGAGACAGTGAACTGCCCATCAAAATTCATGTTCACTTTTCATGCAAAGCAACAGCCCAGCCAGGAACTCCATTTCTCAGACCCTCTTATATATAGTTGAGCCATATGACTAGTTGTCATCAATGGAATGGGAGCAGAAGTAATATGCATCATTCTTAGCATAGGGGTTAAGGTGTCAATGTGGCTTCATTCTTTCTTTCCTGAGGCTGGATAGATGAAAAAGGATTTGAACCCCTAGAGGATGAAAAACTAATAATATGGGAGGAGCATCAATTCCTGAAAATCCACATAAAGAAAAATCAACTGCCACCCAAAATGCTCTCATTGCACAGACATGTGAGGGAGAAATAAGGTCTATTGTGCTAGCAGCTAGCATTCCCCTCATACATGAAGCAGCAAGTTTCTATCTCAGGATTAAGTTGCCTCTTGGCACCTAAGCAACTATAAATATGTATTGTTAGTCCCCAAAATTGTATGGAATCTTAAGTATGTTCCAGGAAATACTATTTCTGCAAATGCTATGACAAAAAAAAAGCATGTAGACAAATAAATTTGAGAATGCTATATACCATACATCAAGATATTTAAGAAAAAATAAAACAGAGTTCCCATTGTGGCTCAGCGGTTAACAAACCCGACTAGCATCCATGAGAACTTGGCGTCACTCAGTTGGTTAAGGATCTGGCATTGCTATGGCTGTGGCATAGGCCAGCAGCTATAGCTCCAAACAGACCCCTAGCCTGGGAACCTCCATATGCCATGGATGCTGCCCTAAAAAGACAAAAAGACAAAAAAAAAAAAAGATATTAACCACTTTGAGAAAATACAGTTTAATTTTGTTTAATATGGGACTAGCAAGGGACATAACTACTTTATAAAATTCCAAATTTGACTTTCAAGCCCAAGATTTGCCACCAATCTTTTTCAATGGTAACAACATAACAGCTTCCTGCACAATATGCCAAGATTTGCTTCTTGTTCATAAGGGCATACGAAATTGAATTCTTCTATGTTGACTGATTTCCAATTCCAGACAACTTTTTACATTTAAAATTTTATTTATTGTGAGAAATGTCAAACATACAGAATAGCAACCTGTATAGTGTAATAAGCCCTAGTTTCAACTAATTGCAACCCTTGGGCAATCTGATTTTATGTATACCTCCCCCTACTTCTCTCCAAACTATCAGGTTATCTTGAAGAAAATATCAGATATCTCATTTTATCTGTCAAGGTTTTAGCAAGACTCTATATGTCTTAAATCTCTGAGACTCTTTTTCAGAAATATTGAGGTATAATTCACATACAATAAAGTTTACCCTTTTAAATGTATGGTTCCATGTTTTGAGCTATGTTTATAATCATGTAAATATCATTAAAATTAAGGCAGAGAACATTTCCATCACTCCCCAAATTCCACTCTGCCTCTATATAATTAATCCTCCCACCAAGCCCAGCATTACTGATCTGCTTTCTATCCTATAATTTTGTCTTTTCCAGAATGTTGTATAAATGAAGACTCTTTCACATAGCATGATTGATATTTAACCATGTTGTTTTACTCATTAATACTTTGTTCCTTCTAATTGCTGAGTAGGGTTCTGTGTTATGGGTGTATCACAGTTTGTTTATCCAGTCATCAGTTGAAGCATTGGGTTGTTTTAAGTTCTTTGGTGATGATTAAGACACTATAAACATTTGTAGTCAGGCTTTTGTGTAAACATAGGTTGCATAAGACTTGGGTAAATGCTAAAAGTGGGATTCACAAGTCCTATGGTAAATGTATGTTTAACTTTCTAAGAAACTAACTCTTTTCCACAGTGACTGGACTTTTTTTTTTTTTTTTTAATTTAGGGCCACACCTGCAGCATATGGAGGTTCCCAGGCTAGGGGTCAAATGGGAACTTCAGCTGCCAGCCTATACCACAGCCACAGCAATACCAGATTTGAGCCACATCTGTGACCTACGCTGGAGCTGTGACCTACGCTGTAGCTCACAACAATGCTGGATCCTTAACTCACTGCATGGGCCTAGGGAGCAAACCTGCATCCTCATGGATACTAGTCGGATTCCTTACCGCTAAGCCAGAATGGGAACTACATTTTCTGCCTTCCTTCAGTAATGTGAAGAAGTTCCATAGAATTTTTAAACATGTGGCTTCCATTATCACATATGAAAATGATTGAGAATAAATATTTTCATATTCTTGCTTTCTAAATTATTTTCTCATTTCTTTGACATTGTTTTCCTTCTGCTTTCTTTCAGTTAAATTTTGTTTCTTAACTCTTTGAATTGGATGTTAAATTTGCTGGCATTTTAAAAATCTGTATTAACATAAAGAGTAAATATTTAAGGCTATGTGTTTTCCTCAAACCACTGCTTTTATTACATATAAGAACTCACTGAGGGCGTTGGGTCTTTTTGTTGTTGGCTTTCAAGTTTGTTTGGGTTGGGTTTTCCTAGAGCTGAAGTATTATAGGAGTTAGAGTGGTTTACTTGATTTTGTAGTTTGAGTGCTTTCTATTGCTGCAGTTTCCTTAATAAGCAACATTTTTTTGGTCTGTTTTCTTCTGAATCCTTGATTTCATCATGTTATAGCTTTTACCTTCAGCTGCTTCCTTCTTGCTTTTTCATCTCTGAGCCACCAAGAGACACTTGCAGATTATATGGTGCCTCCTTTTCCCCTAGAAGTGATGCCTTTCTACAATATTCACTTTCTATGCCTCTTTCTCTAGACTCCTTGGTAACCAAGGCTCCTATCCTCCAGGTTTCTGAACCTACACTTCATATTATTTCTGCATTCAGAGTGAGATCATTTTGGGAATTAACCTCAATTGGTATTACCTGAGTCACAGTGACACTAAGATGCCACTGCCCTCTTCTCTTTGATTCCACAGAATTTCCATTTGATTCTAGGCTCTTTTGGACTCCAGAGCAGACTCCACTATTTTCAGATATGTTCTCCCACCCACTTGTAAATTGAAATTCTTAGTATTCTTTTGCCTACTAAAGCTGTATCTGAGAGCTATGTATGGGAGATTTAACGTCCTCTCCTTGTTATCCTGTATGCATTTTAGGAAGCTAGGTAGAAAGGATCAAATTTAGGCAGGCTCCGTGTTCTCCTCCAAAACTCAGAAGCCTCCCCTGATTGAGTTTAGACTCCATGCTTTATTCACTAAAGTGTTCTTCGCACCTAGCACAGCGCTTGGCTTAGAGTCATCATAGTCGAAATAATACAGTTCAAATGAGAAAAATTAAGATCAACTAGCCTTAGCTAAATTTACACAAGTGCTAAATAGATTAACTGAAATTCAAATGCAGGCAGACTGGCTCCCTAGGCAGTCAATGCATATTTGTCAAATGAATGAATGGATGGATGATGCCTTTTTTTTGTTAATATTTTTTTTTTTATTTTCGCACTGTACAGCAAGGGGGTCAGGTTATCCTTACATGTATACATTACAATTACATTTTTCCCCCACCCTTTCTTCTGTTGCAACATGAGTATCTAGACATAGTTCTCAATGCTATTCAGCAGGATCTCCTTGGAAATCTATTCTAAGTTGTGTCTGATAAGCCCAAGCTCCCGATCCCTCCCGCTCCCTCCCCCTCCCATCAGGATGATGCCTTTTAATTCTAGAAGACAGTAGTTGTGATATTATATAATGGCAGTGTTATGAGGTGTGTGTCCTGGTGCATTTGAAATACTGGAAGCCAATATCTTTGAGATCTGCTATCCTAAGCATGAAGATAGGTGAGAGTTGAGTGAAAACAGTGGTCCAAATGGAATCCACAATACATGAAAGCCACATATGACCTTGAGGGATTTCTGCTTAGTGCTGTGGTACTTGGAAACTGAGCAAGTGACAGGCAGGAAAGTAGGCTCAGCAGAAACCACAGATATCAGCTCAACTGACAGCTTGGACCACAGAGTGTGCCAGTTTTTCCACTGCTTTGTATCAGGACAGGTAATCATGGAAAACAGCACCTCCATGGAGCGGGGGGAGGGGGGGGGGTTCCGAGAAAACACTCCCAATGCTTAGAACTATAATCTGTGAAGAGGTATGATAAAATTTCTGAAGTTCAAACAGCAGTGTGAATTATGGCTTAAAATGGAAATTTCTATGAAGATGCCAATTATTTCCCACATTTCAGTTTATACAGAAACTCAGCCACAGTTCAGTACCTCTCTGACAGGTCCAGGTTGTGTTGGACGAAACGTTCTGCATAAAGATGGATGAAAATTAAAATTCTGCAACTCTGTCATTTCTGAAAAACAAAAAACAGATATTAAGTATAGTTGCTAAAAATTTAAAAGTCTGAATGAGGCCCATCTTCATGAAGTGTTGGGTACTACTAAGCTTGAGAATCTACCCACAAGGGAGATTTTAATTGTTGCCACTGGAAAATCCTGTTATGAGAGTACACAAGAGAGGATAAAAATATATCCATTTAGTCAGCTGAAAATGAGCTAAGAGCAGAGCCAGCTTTATGTCAGTCCTCCTGATATAAAGGATGACATATATGAAGAAGACAGTATATCTAAAATCTTTTAATTTTAAAAACAGTCAAGCAAGTCAATAATAAAAATATTTGATAAATTGGCAACTGACATAGAGATGATTTAAAAGCCATGCGATATAAGTAAACAGAAGATTTTTCAAACTCATGTATCATTTAAGGAATGCGAAATAAATTAACTCTATATGTTTAAATCTATAAATATAGATAGATATTCTATATTAGTAAATATAAACAATTAGCAAATATTTTTTTAAAAATTAGTACCATAATAGCCCAAATGAAATCATCATTTTCATATATTGTCAGCTCTGTATCCATGGGTTCCAGTTCTCTGGATTCAACCAACTGGAGATCAAAAAAATTTTTTTTTAAGATTCCAGAAAGTTTCGAAAAGTAAAACTTGAATTTTCTGCACCTGCCAGCAACTTTTTATATAGTATTTACACTGTATTTACCACTATTTACATAGAATTCACATTTCATTAGCATTATAAGTAATCTAGAGATAACTTAAAGAATGTGTGTAGGTTACATGCAAATATTACACCATTTTATATAAGGGACTTGAGCATCAAAGGATTTTGGTATCTGTAGGGAGTCCTGGAACCACACTCCACAAATATCAAGGGATGACTGTATTGCTATAGGTAGTAACTTGGCAATATTATACATCTTGTAAATATTTCTTCTATCTGTCATGGTGATTCCAATTCTGTGAATCTGCCCTAATAAATCAAAACATGAAGAAATATAAAACAGGGAAATTAACAGGAGCAAAAGTAAATGGCAAAACAAAACATAAAGTAATGATCCAAGATAAATAAATGGTTAAGTAAACTGGTACACTCATTGCATTATGTCCTTGAAAACAATATTTATGATGTGATTTTAATATAACATTAGAAAATCCAACTATATTAAATAGGCAAGTCTTTTCCAGGAAAAAAGTCTGAATTTAAATACAGAAAAATTGCTAGTTATTTGTTGGATTAGAGCTATGCATTTTTTTTTCTGTCCAAATATCTGTATTTCTAACTTTATTCACATTACTATTATAATTGAAAGACATTAATTTTAATGCTACCTCACTTACTGCATTACAATTACTGAAGAAGAAATACAAACACAACATGAAGTCCAAATGGTTCATGTGTATCGCCAGCTTCTAAGTTTTCCACCTGTTCAGCAGAAAAGCCACCTACTGATATGGAGACAGTCTGCCATCATTTGGGCACTGTCTTTGTTAAAGGAGACAGTTCTGTTTGTAGTTAGGTTGTGACTAGTCAGTTCAGTTGGCCAGATCAAAATCGTAGTTCAGGCTCCACATAAGTGTATGACTTTAGTTCTTTTTCCTGACAGTCAACTCTGCTTCTATAATGGTAGATCAGCCATCATTACCACTCCCACCACCACACAGATTATTTTATTGTAAATTCACAACCTCGTGAGTCCGATGCTATTTTTATTGCCATTTTCATAAGTAAAGAAATTGAGGCATAGAGAAGTAATTTTTTGTTTGTTTGTTTGTTTTTTAGGGCTGCATTTATGGCATATGGAAGGTCCCAGGCTAGGGGTCGAATCAGAACCACAGCTGCTGGCCACAGCCATAGCAACACCAGATCCAAGCCACGTCTGCAGCCTACATCACAGCTCAGAGCAATGCTGGATCCTTAGCCCACTCGGTGAGGCCAGGGATTGAACCCACATCCTCATGGATACTAGTCAGGTTTGTAACCCACTGAGCCACAATGGGAACTCCCAAATAATGTTCTTAACATGCCTGGTTAGTTGGTAGTAGAGCTGGGACATGAACTAAATCTATTGATCCAAAAGACCTTATTCTTAATCTCTAAATGAATATGACCTTAAAATAAATTAGAACACTTGCCACCAAATAAGTCTTGACTGTGCCAGACATTGCTCTCTGCTTTGCATAAATTGTTTCAATCTTTGCACAAACCCTGTAGATATTCTTTGTCCTCTTCTATAGAAAAATGTTCAGTGATTCCACAGAAACAAATAAATCCTCAAATTTCAGTGCCTTAGCACAACCCAGAGTTGTCACCCCAGCACAGTCTTATATGGGTTGGGTGGGTTGTGTCAGTTTTTTCCAGAGTGAGTCAGAAATCCATACTTTCTTCATCTAGCAACTCTAGCTCTGCAGAAAAGAAAATGAGCTGAGGATCTCAGGGCACTTTTAAGGGGCTATGTCTGAAAGTTTCCTGCCCCACTTCCCAGAACTTCTCTCATGGCCTCACTCCAGCTACAGTTGGGGTGAATAAAATATAGAGTCATGTAGATTTTTCTTTGATAGTTCATGAGCATAAAACAGACTCTGTCAGAGAAATTGAGGCTCAGAGAAGTGAAGTGACTCATGAGGCCACAAAGCTAATAAACATTAGGGTCCGGATTCCCATCCAAGACAATCTGAAGTCTGTGTGCCCGAGTCCTTAACCCCCAGTCACGCAGTCTCTGTGTGGACCAGACACAGGTTTTATAAATGTTACCTCAGAAGGCCATTCATTTTCATACTAACAATTCGCTTCATGTTGACTCTCTCCTCTCTATGTCCCAGTTTGAGGACTGTGTCTTATATTATTGTTCCCAAGTATTCATTCCCTTTTATGTAAAAAGAGTATAGAACTCTACCTCACCCTGAATGTGACTTACAGGGCTTCTGTGTTGGTGGCAGATACTTCCTCAGTCTGATATCAGGCTTAGTTGGATGGATTGGTTTGGCCACTGGAATGTAAGCTTTTGTGGCATATACCACACCTGACAGGAATCAGAGCAGTGGGTGTGTATTTAAACATTGCTTCTCATGTTTCTTTTCCCACAAGTATGCTGTGTCCCAAATAGGTGCTTCTCCTTCAGCCTGGATTTGAAGTAAAGGCATACTAAGACAGCACTGCAGCTGACTCAGAGCTAATGTGAAATGTGCGTAAGAAATAAGCATTTGTGTTTGGAAACTGTTGAGATTTGAGGGTCATTCATCACCACAGGAAAGCTGATTACTACAGAGACAGACTTCCTTCCCCAGGGCTTCTCATCTGGTACAGCTGAGAGCCCTCTCAGGCTTCTTCACCAGCCTTTGAGTCCTGGGTCATACCCTTGAGGATGGGAGGTGCTGGTTCTTTAAAGGAGGGCTTCTTGGATGAGGACGACACCAGTTGGTTTTGATTATTCCTTAACAAACCTGAAATCCTATTGATTGCCTCTTAATTAAATACATTTTCTGTATGTAATTGCTGGATTAAATTCTCAGTGTTTTATCACAGGCCACTATATTTAGTTTGCAATTCCTCAAGATTTGAGAATTTCTTTAAAGGTGAGCCATGGTTCCTTGTTCATATTTTCTGCCATTCTCACTTTATCTTTGTTCTGAGGACATATTCCACCATCTATCTTTTCTTGTAATCATCAGAGCATGCAGATGAGCAGAATTTTCTATGCATTTTTGTGAAGGGCAGCCAGGTGACTTGTGCCTAACCAGCTCAGCATTTGCCCAATCTGTACCTTTTTTTATGAAAAGAAGTTAAGTGATAAGTAAACATGTTAATTTGGGGATTAATTTTAGAAGGAATTTCCTAGGGCACATACCCAGGTAACTAAAGCTTCAATGTAAATAGTTCATCTGCTATCCTTTCTTATAGTGTATATAGAATGCTGATATGTAAACTGGTTAAATTTGATGCTTTTGATATCAAGGAAAGTAGTACATTCATTTATTTAATTAAAATATATAGAGTGACTTCTATGTCTGATACTCTGCTAGGGATTGGGATTATAGTGTGAGAAAGACCACTATTAAGACCCTTACTGACTTGGGGACATTATTAGGCAAACAGAGAATTTGAATCTCGAAAGTAAGGGCTGGAATGATGGATATTTAGGCTACCATGGGATCACTAAGGATATGTGATCAACTGGGCTGAGGCTCAAAGAGATGTCAGAGAGGAAGGCAGGACTCTTGGATAAACCCAGGGTGAAACTGACATCTGAAGTGTGGGTATGAATTAGTTATGCAATGGGACAGAAAATGAAGAACAGGAAGACAATGGTCCAGTCAAAGGGGCAGCAGGTGCAGAGCCCTGGAGGCCAGGAAGTACACAGAGGCTTCTGGGACCTGAAAGTCATTTTTCTAGTTGGAGGGTAGACAGAAGGGGCAGAGATGATGCATGCCTGCAGAGTAGGACAGACATGTAGAGAAGGCTGATGATGTATGACCCTGAAAAGTAAGTATGGATCAGACCAGACTGAAAATTTTGAATTTTATCCTGAAAGAAATAGATAGTCATTGGTATTTTAAGCAGAGGGGTATAGTTAGGAACTTCTCTTTGTAATAATCTTGAAGATTCCGGAAGGAAGAATGAATAAATCAGAGATGGGAAAATGTGGGCTGATTCCACATATACTTATATTCCAAAGATAAATCTTGATAGGCCTTGGTGCTCATGAAATAATAAGTTAATAGATGGAGTTTGATCCACATGAAGATTCTGAAATCCCCCATGCCTGTGAAAGACAGGATTAAATTATGTGCTATACAGTGCTTGTGATTTTGCTTAATTTCCAGCAATGTATCATATAATTACATTAACCAGAATGGCCAATTAACTCTTAGTGTCCATTCCTTAATTATTGTGCCTAAATGAGAGCTGAATAGTAATACATGCAATTAATGGAGATTCATGAAGTAAAATAGTTGTGACCAGTCACTTGCAACTGATATAACTAGGATAAAATCTATTTACAGTCTAATAACACTGTTTGATTAAGGAGAAATATAGAGAAGAAAAAATGTATGTTAATTGAACCAACTAAACATTTATTTCTAGTCATTAATGCAGTAGAGTCATGGACTAATTTCACAAATATATATACCCTAAAAATAGATGAAGTGCATAGTAAGCATTCAATAGACATGGCATTGAAGTAAACATGATTCATGTTCTAGATGGATCTATATGTTACTGAAGCTTTGCAAATACAACCAGTTCACAAAGGTGCTTTTCAAGATTTAATGTACAGTCTTGGAGTAGCAAGAACATGTTACTAGATTCTCTCTTTAGGCATGACCATAGGTAGAAAAAAATCTACATTAGTAACATTGCTTCTGTTCATTTTACATTACTGGATCCAGAGTTAGTAACAAAGCTGGAAGAGTCTATTCTGTTTTATGCCTGACATACACTGCACAAATCTGGCCTCATTTAGCAGATTGAGAAAATGATTTTGGAAGTCGAAAGCTATTTTCATGCCATTCATTTTTAGCTTCTTCCACATGTATGCATTTATGCCTATGTGAGAATAATCACTATTCACTCAATTGTACTTTGAAGAAGGTAATAAGCAAAATTCACTGCAAGAATAAGAATAAAGCATCAATTGCTTTCTTTGTTCACTCCCTAAGAGTGTCATCTTGTAGATGGAATTACAGGCCTTGTACAATATTCAGAAACTGAAGAAGATGAAATTCATGCATCCTTGGATTGATCTTGATCATTTCTGTTCAATTCACCAATCAAGGAAATGATAAAAAGGTACCTGACTTTGTGGGTCTGCAATTTGCTAGCTGTTGTAGGATGTCTGATTTTCAAATTCAAATTGCTGCTACATTTCCAATCTTTAAGAAAAAAGATTTTTAAAGAAATAATGACTCTGGTATACATTATATGTTAGGATATTGTACTCTGAGATTACAAAAGTACACTGATGATTTATAAATATATTCAGGAAAAAGACATACGTTTTTATTCATGCATAGACTGTTATTCATGCATATTCTTTACAGCCCCTTTAGAGATGAATAAAAAGTTCCAAACAGTAGTCTTGACGATATAGTAGTTTATTCCTATGGCATCTAGATATTTTAAAGTCATCAACAAGAGGATAGAGGACACCATCAGCATTTGAGCTGTGTGTCATAGAATTTATCAAAATTAGGAATACCTTTCTCCCTGGCTATGGTCTTTGATTACTAGAACCACTGCGCAGGAAAAGTTTTCCTAAATGGTGAGTCCCATTCAAGACACTGCAAGGAAACATTCAAGTGCCCACACTGCCTCCAAGAAGGCCGAAACTGGATTTTTATTTTCCCAGGGCCTGACCAGTCCCGAATCCTTGGCTCCAGTGCTGCACTTGGCATTCAGATAGACTGTTTAGGGGTTTGCCCATGATGCAAAGCCAAACTCTGTAAGCAAGTTTGTGAGAAAGAAACCAACCGTTTCTAAGAGGAGAGGTTCTCTCTTTTTCTTAACCCCAAACTGGGAAGAATTTGTGTTTCTATGGTAGGAAGAACATATGATGAATATTTCAAACCCAGATACTTTTGAAAATGATCAAGAAAGTCACTATTAACAATTACACAAGAATGACAGGTAGAAACCAGGCCATCCTGGGCACATAGAGACATTTCATAACTTTCTTCTGAATTGTCATCCAATCATAATTCTCTTATCTCATTTGGGAGACTAAAAGAAAAGTTCTTCTGCCTATTTTCTAAGTAGAGAAGATGGTACTTTTTTAAATTGGTGACTTCCCTATATAGACATAAAGACCAATTTTTTATGACTGCTTTTTATAATTTGTCTCCATTCCAACAAATAGAGCAATGAATAGGCTATAGATCATACAGGCAATCTTCCATGAATTTTGTTTAATTGAGCTTTGGATAAAAACTCAGGTACTAGATAACATCAAGTTATTCCTCCAAAAAATGTTTGGAGTATATGTATTCTGTATTGCTGATTCTGGACCATTTTTGGTCTCTAAAAAGGGGTGAACAATAAAGAGGTTGACATCTTCTGAGAATTAAGGCACCCTATCAACACTTCTGTTTACGTAGAGATTACTCCACTTTCATTGGTTGGTAGGAATTATTCAGACAGGAACATTACATAACACAGCAAAGAATTATAAGTTAGCGCCAACAGAGAATAAGTGGTTATACAAGGCTCATGGTTCCAAACCATCGAGCATGATCACAATGATGATTAGAGCCCAGACAATTTTAATATGCAAGTCAAAAACCACCCTTAGATTCACCAAAAAAAAAAAAAAAAAAAAAGCTTTTCTAAGATAAATTGCATTATGGAAATTCTAAACCACCCAGCCCTGGAGAGTTGATGGTGTAACTCCAT
Organism: Sus scrofa; assembly: GCF_054392235.1. Classification (NCBI taxonomy): domain Eukaryota; kingdom Metazoa; phylum Chordata; class Mammalia; order Artiodactyla; family Suidae; genus Sus; species Sus scrofa. The sequence continues at coordinate 124,165,947 of NC_139396.1, read as the reverse complement.
GACACTTTCAAGTATACAAATGTTGATTTCAGGTTTAAGTGATTGATTCCTAGAAATTCTTTCTGTGGGCCTTCTTTAGATAATAAAACAGATTTGTTTGTTAAATTCTTGACTATAAAGATATTTTAAACTTAGAGGAAACCAAATATTTCTTCTCACCATCATGGCAGTATCTACTCTCATCATTCCCAAGTAGCTTCAAGTGATAAAAGCAGGTTAAAAAGAAGGGAAGCCTGAATAATAGCTGCCTTCTCTTTCTTAAAATTACTAACTTATCTGTCCAGGGATAGTTTATGATGGTTGTTTTCCTGAAGACCACATTAAGATCCACCCAAAACAAATGTTCTCGTCTAGATTAACTGTCAGTTCTGCATTTACTTGCATCATCTCCAGAACACAAACAGTTACTTGGTCGATTCACTCAAACAATGAATTATTTAAGGAAATAAAGACAGTCAGTCAACATGGTTAAGGGAAATGAGTAAGTGAAATGACCAGGAAACAGAGTGGTAATGAATAATCCAGGGTCCTATGTGCAAATGGCCTCCATGTATAAAAAGTACCTCCTTGCTGTTAATAACATGAAGCAATGATTTAACGTAGCTACAACTCTGTAAGTAGCATGAAACGTGTTTTTATATTTTATTTGAATTCTTTAAAGGAATGTTTGCCATTATACATTTTCAGCCCTTTTTATCTTTACATCATATCAGGCAGTGGTATGTATGTGTACATATAGTTAGGAAAATAAGAGGGGAGGTGACATAGAACATAGTGTAACCTTCCCTAGAGTTCATAGACTTTGGGCAAAATATGGGCCATAGAGCAAAGTTTTTCAGACTCTGAGTTATTACCCACTAATGGATATGAAATCAATTTAGGGAGTAGCGCTATGGGCTGAATGATGTCCCCCACAACATTCATATGTTGAAGCCTGAATGTCCAATGTGATGGCATTGGAGATGATGAGTCCTTAGGGAGGTAATTAGTTCTAAATGAGGTCATGAGATACTAGTGTCCTTATGAGAAGAGATTCCAGAAAGCACCAGAGAATTCTCTCTCTCCTTCGTACTCTCTTTCTATCTCTCTCTTACTTTCTCTCCTCCTCCCCTTCTCTCTCTTTCTCTCTCTCTCCCAATCTCCTCCTCCTCCTCTTCCTCGCTCCCTCTCCCTCTTTCTCTCTCCACAGTGAGGAGGCAAGCTGGGAACCAAATGTGACAGAATCTTGGTCTAGGACTTCCAGCCTCCAGAACTGAGAAATAAATTCCTATTGTTTAAGCCATTTAGTCTAGGGAATTTTGTTATGGCATCCCAAGCAGACTAAGATAGGTGGATGTCACCATTTTAAAAAAATAGAATAGACTAGAAAATATGTTTTGCATGAATTTTGGGTAATAAACATGAGTGATATTAATCAGCTTATGCCAGTGCATAGATATGCGAACACAGGATTATAATGGCAAATGTATTTCTTTCTGAGTTATCTTTAAAAACGTTTGCGCATAGTGATATAGTGAAGCATATGGTATAGTAGATATAGAGATGAAGAGAGTGATAAGGCCCTTTCTTTTTTTACCCGTATGATTCGAATAACCACAAAGTAAGTTTTGTCAATGACTCTTGAGGGCAAACAACCTGAAATTCTAATAAAGTATCATAGGAAGAGGGAGCTGTCACATTAAAGAAGTTAAGAAATAAGAAGTTGTGGTATTTGGCGTTATAAATGGTTGAATATTGACAGCAAATGGGCTACTGATTAGTTGATTGTCCTCATTTCACAAAGACTTGAATCAGCTACTTATAGGAACTTACAGTCTGTATTAATTTTAGTTTTTAGGGCTGCCATAACAAAGTATCACAAACTGAGAGGCTTAAAACAGAAATTTATATTCTCATTTCTGGAGGCTAATTGTTGACAATCAAGTTGTAGACAGGGCCATACTGTTTCTCTGTCTCTGAAACTCTTAGAGGAGAATTTATCCTGCCTCTTTTAGCTTCTGGTGCTGCTGCCGATCCTTACTGTTCCTTGCTCTGTAGATACATCACTCCTGTTTCTGCCTCCATCAGACATGGCCATCTTCTCCCTGTGTGTCTGTCTTAATGTGGAATTCTCCTCTTTTAAAGAGACTAGTCAGATTCAACTAATGGCCCACTCTTCTCTAGCACAACCCACATTTAACTACTTATATCTACAATGACTGCATTTCCAAATAAGGTCACATTCAGAGGTGCTGGGGTTAGGATTTCAACATTTATTTTAGGGGGGACATAGAGTCTGTCTCCTGCCCATGCCCAAATTCATGTTCTTCCCATGTACAAAATACATTTACCCTACCCCAACATCCCCCAAATCTTAACCATTCCAGCATCAACTCTTTCAAAATTTCATCTGAATATCTGTCAACTCAAAATATCAAATCTCATCATTGAAACAAGTTATAAACAAGAAGCAGGTTGATTCATCTTGGGGAAAAATTCCTCTCCTTATACAGAGACATGAAACATAAGAAGTAATGCTTCCAAGATACAATCCTGGGACAGACACAGAATAGACATTCCCATGTCCAAATGGAGAAATTAAGGGGAAAAAAGCGGGGGGGGGGGGGTTGCTGGTCTAAAGCAAGTTCACAACCCAGCAGGGAAAATTCCATTAGATTTCAAGTCTTGAAAGTAATTATCTATGGCTCCATGCCCTGTCCTCTGGGCTCTGCCCCCTTGTCCCTAGGCAGTGATCCTGCCCCCTTGGCACTGGCCCTGAGTGGCAGCCCCACCCTCTGGAATGAGGAGGTGGTGACCTCAGCACTTGAGCCTGTGCCCTCTGAGCCCAGGTTGTGGCAGCAGAAACCCTGCTGACCTTTGCATCCATGGCTCTATCCTTGGAGTCATCCTTTCTGCATTCCCTCCAATTTCTGTCCCTTTTAGTCCTGGCTGCAGTGCTTCTGCAGGTATAAGTTTCTCAAAAACTTCATCATTCTCCTGCATTGCAGGGATCCATACCACTAGACACAAGGATTCTTTATATGTCATTCCTAGAAAATCTCAGCTCCATTCCTGACTTCTACTGAGACGATTGGTTGGATCCATAAGGTCTGGGCATAATCACTCTTGTGAAAGTTTACCCAGCTGCACCTTGGCCCATCTCAGAGCATACCATCTGAGAATTTTCCAAATCATCGAGTTCTGGTTCCTTCTTGATTAGCAGTTCCTTCGTCAAATATACTTCTTCCCTCTCAGATTTTACTATAAGCAGCAAGGAAAAACAAAAAACAAAAAACAAAAAAACAGACTGTACTTTCTAACACTTGGAAATCTTCTCAGCTAAATATCTAAGTTCTTTGCTTATAAGTTTTATTTTCCACCCAACAGAGAAGTTCTCACAATTCAGATAAGGCCTCTGCCATTTTATAAAAAGCACAATTTTTCCTCCAGTGTCCAATAACATATTCCTCACTTTTGTCATAGTCCTCACCAGAAGTATCTTTAATGTTTATTTCTAACAATATTGTTAGTGATGATTACATACTCCTATGCTTCTTAAGACAATAGAAGTTTTCCTGTAACCCTCTTTACTTCTTTTTGAGCTCTCACTCAAATCTTTTTTAACATCCATATTTCCACCCACAATCTCTTCAAGGCAACAATCTCTTCTAGCCTTTTACAATCAAGCAAATCAGAATTCTTCCAGCCTAGCCCCATTGCTCATTTCCACAGCGACTTCCACATTTTTAGGTATTTGTTACCACAGCACCTGTTTCCTGATACCGAAATCTTTATAGTTTCCTGAGCTGCAGTAAAAAAGAGTACCATCAACTGGAGAGCTTAATATAGCAAAAATTTATTCTCTCACAGTTCAGCAGGCTAGAAGTCTAAAAACCAAAGTATCAGCAGGGCCATGCTCTCTCTAAAACCTGTAGTGGCTAATCCTTCCTTGCCTCTTCTAGCTTTTGATTTTTGCCAGCAATTGTTGAAATTCTTGGTTTGTAGATTCATGACTTCAATCTCTGCCTCCAACTTCACGTGGCTGTCTTCCCTCAGTGTGTCTCTGCCATCACATGGCACTCTCCTCTCTTATGAGGACATCAATCATATTGGATTAATGGAACACACTGCTCCAGTATGACCTCATCTGTACTAATTACATCTACAATGACCCCATTGCCAAATGAGATCATTTTCTGTGGTACTGGGGACAAGGGCTTCAATATATCTTTAGGAGGATACTATTCAACCTATAATATGTGCCAACAGGAAACATGTTGGATCACTAGCAATGAGCTGCTTCTATTTCTTTTTCTTTTTTTTTTTCCCTAAGATATGCCAAATATTAGAAAACAGTTTAACTTCTTTCATTTTCTCTCCCTCAAAATAAATGACTTTCTGATTAACTTACCTGACACTCTCAGATTTTTAACTGCTGTTCCTAATCTTGGCTGTCGAGTCACTACTATTCAGATGGTCATTCTAATCACACTTCGTTTTCATGTAACTGTTAACCCAGGAAAAGAAACTACAGCCTATAAGGAAATCTTACTCTGTAACAATGCTCTTCAAAATATGGTCCATTGCCCAGTAGTGGCCTTGATTTCCCTGATAGTGGATTCCTCTGATAGACCATTAAATGATTCATTTATTCATGAATTCCAAGCTCTCTTTACACTAGATAATGGGAAGAAGTGGGATAGTTTGTCCACAAGACCTTTCCCTTCACTTAAGTGGGTTTTGGTGTTCTAGATTTGAGGTGAGTACTACAAGTTTCCTGGTTGGCCTTGAGTCTAAATCATGTTCTCTAATACAACTTAGCCAGATCTTTGCATTAATATATCAGACATTTCTCCATGTTTATAAAGCCCTATTATCCAATGTTTTTTGTATGTATACTGTCTGGAAAGGCAAAAGAGAAAAGAAAGAGATCTCAGTACGAAAAAGAGAGAGAAAGAGAAAACCCCGCTACTCTGAACAAAATAGAGATGAACTCTTCTCTGTAGGTCTGATAGATCAGAATTAGTTAACAGTATGAACTCACTGTTTTAAACATAACCAACATAGGGAGTTCCTGTTGTGGCTCAGTGGGTTAAGAATCAGACTAATATCCATGAGGATGCAGATTTGATCCCTGGCCTTGCTCAGTGAGTTAAAGAATCCAACATTGCCATGAGCTGTGGTAGAGGCCACAGATGTGGCTAAAGTCTGGCATTGCTGTGACTGTGGGCCAGCAGCTGCAGCTCTCGTTGGGCACCTGGCCTGAGAACTTCCATATGCTTCAGGTGCAGCCCTAAAAATAAATAAATAAATAAATAAATAACATTATTTCCAAGTGTTTTCTACTGAATGATACTAAAAGCAATGCCACTTCATTATCAATGGTCAGATAGATCTAGCACCCAGAGTTTGGCTTCTAAATATCACTTCCAACTAAAGGGAACCAGGAATTCTTGAAGAAATGGCTGCTTCAGAGAAGGGACAGGGAAAGTACAAATTAAGTCTGGAACATTGTTATGCTTAAAAATAATGGAATCAAGTCAAAATGACCCAAAAATCAGATGTAAGGCACCTCTTCTGACCAACACAGTTGAGATTTAAAATGGAGTTCCCATAGTGGTGCAGCAGAAACAAATCCAACTAGGAACCATGAGGTTGTGGGTTCGATCCCTATCCTCGCTGAGTGGGTTAAGGAGCCAGCATTGCGGTGAGCTGTGGTGTAGATCGCAGATGCAGCTTGTTTCTGGCATAGGCCAGCGGCAACAGCTCCGATTAGACCCCTAGCCTGGGAACCTCCACCTCCATATGCTGTGGGTGGGGGCCTCAAAAGACAAAAAGACAAAAGAAAAAGAAAAAAGGGGGAAGCTCCTTTTTTTTTTCTAGCATAATTCTTACCATTATATGTGGAAGAAATGAAATAGTTAGAAAAATCATTATTTTCAAACTCTACAGTATTGACTCAAGGAAAAATCAGTGTAGATAAATTGGTTAAACTGTTTATTAGGGAATAAGATACGTCAATAGTCCTAAAGTGTCACCTCACATATTGCTATATTAGACACAATAATATACTTAATAAGTAGAATGGTATAAAGCTTCTATACTAACCTTCATTCTCTCTCCACTGCCAAATCCTACATGGCTTTCATTTTTAACCATATGATCAAAGCCAACAACACCAATAATGAAACAAATAACATCACAGAATTCCAGTTTTGATGTGTTGAGAAGAACACGACATTACTTATGCATAATTTCTGCCAAAAAATTCTTTGCCTGGATCTGATCATAAGGAAACCATCCTACAATCACAAACTGAGGGACTTTCTACAAAACAACTGGCCTGTACTCTTCAAAAATGTCTAATTCAATTCAAAGAAAGGCTGAAAACTGATCTTGATATAAGGAGACTAAAAAGAATTACTAGTATGCTAAGTCTTAAGTTAAAAAAAATGTAACTTGTAATAAAGGTCATTATTGAGACTAGTGGTGAAACTTGAACATGGACCTATATGTATATCAAAGAACAGTGTCATATCTGTGCTGAACTTCTTAATGTGATTATTGTATTGTGATTCTGTGAGTGTACATACTTATCCCTAGGGGTGAAGGGTCATGACATCTGCAACACTACAACATTATCTCAAATGAATAAGCAAAAATTATACATACAAATTTTTCTGTAGGTTTTTTTTAACTTAAAGCTTAAAAAAAAAAAAAAGAAAAAAAAAAAAAGACCTAGTCAGGCCTGAACAATTTTAAAGATAGCTATTTTCTTATTCATTTCTTTGACTCTCTTTATTTATACTGTCAAACTGCCACTTCTTTCATCTTCATGCACCCATTCTAAATCTATGTGGCTGAAATAAATTTGTGCTCATAGTAATAAATCAAGGAGGATGGCAGATACTGCAAATCAAGCAAAGAGAGAACTACCAAGCTCAGAAGTCAAGAGTCATACAGTGGCCTGGGCACTAAGCTATACAACATAGGCAGAACCAAGCAGATGTTCTGAGCCAGAGCCCAGGTACCTCCCTTCCGGAGGGGACACTGCTTCCTGGGCTCCTTTGGTAATCCATGTTTGTGTTCACAACCTGGGCTAAGCACAGCTCCAGACAGGTCTGCAGAGGAATTCTCCTTCTGCCTAAAGCAGGAGCAGAGAAGTGTGAATAACTCCCTGGGCAAATGACCCTTCCTTGATACAGTCTCTACTCCCTTTTCTTGGACTTTTTACTTCTACAGCAATAAGACCCCTCGAGATGGCTGTGAAGCTTGCAGCACTTATGTTTGGGGAGAGGAAAATATTTGAGTTCCCCATCAAGGTCTTCCCTGGCCAGGCTCATGGCCATCTATAGGCTCACAGTATCAGTTGATGACAACATTCAGAGAAGGAAATAGATGAATAAACTGTTTAAGCAGCAGCCTGAGTTGAATATGCATGTGCAATATACACTCTCTGCAATGAGCCTACCTTCTGTCTCAGTCTGCAACTACAAACGATACTTAGGAATTACTGAGCCAGCCTCCATCACTAATTCTACAGCTTTCTGTTGAAATTTTGGGCTCTTATTCCCTAGTCATAGGCTACATTTTATTCACAGTTCACTGGCTTGCCCAGGATCTGTTGATGCTTTCAGTTAATTATAGGGGTGGGATGAGTGAAGGAAGAGTGGATAGTTCTATGAGTTGCCCCTGAACAAGTACTCAAAAATGATAAATAAATATTCTAGAAAGATAGGCAATTTTTTTAACTGACAAAGTATTTTGAAATTATTTTCTCTTGAAAGAAATGAAAGTGACAGCATGCCAAAATAAATATATCTGCTGTATAAATTGCAGGCACTCTGTGAAATTTCTTCTAGGAAGATAGCAAAACAAATAATGATGTGTGTAAGAAATATTAAGTCCAGAAACCAAGGGCAAGTTCTGGGAAAAGAAATGTCTCTTTCCTCTCTCCCTTAACCCTATAAGCATATTTGTGTGGTGTGCACTAGAAAGGAGCACAAACTGGACTCTTTGCTCCCCAAATTGCAATTCTTTCAGCCCTGTCCCATCCCTAACCATATACCAACTATTTCTGGCATTCTGCAAAAGTGTTCCACAAGTGGTACCAAGTGATTTTCTTCCTGCTGACATCATTCCCTTCCCTCTAGAATCACTTTAACTTTAAAAAGGAAAAGAAGTCCCTTATTGTGTATTGTTCAAGGCTAGACTTCCAACAAATATAAAATAATGACTCATGTGAATATAAAATGAACACATGTCAAAAATAATAGTTGACCCATTAATATGGGAACAGGTATGTTGTTAGGACTGGTGCAAATGAGGATTTTCTTTAGAGATTTATATTCTCTACTGGACAAAATTCATTTGCATTGTCATGAACAGGCATCATTTGCAGAGCTAAGAGGAGATATTTGCATCACCATCCATCTTCTACAAGTTAATGTCTCTTTCTACAGCATCGTGTATCAGCCTCATGAGACACACATCCCCCTAAGAGGAGACTATCCTGAGACTCCAGCATCCCTCTGAATGAATATCCTTTTCCTATTCTAAAGTCTTAAATTTTTCCTTAAAGGATAATGAACAAAAACAGGTAGATGATAGATTTTTTTTTAACTTAGAGTTTGCTGATAGAATTTTATCTTCAACTGTTGATGAGAATGAATTCACTTCATTCTTATTAAAGTCAGGTCTCAAATATCTGTGCAAGCAATAAGGGCTCTACATAAATCTCACCCCTCACCAGGCTCAGTGCTCTCAAGAGAATTGAAGACATTTATGTCCGTATCCTTTAGGGATGTCACCATATTATCATTCCTTTCACCATCTTAGGTGCTTGACAAGATTTTGTGTCTTTGGTAAGCTAAGACAGTGAGCAGTTTTGTTTCATTTGATTTTATCTGATTTTAATATAATCTCAACTGGTCATATATTTAATTAGGAAAAAGACAGTGAAGTTCATAAAGCCTAGTTAGTCCTGAAAAATAAAAAGATAGTAATAATCAGAAATTCGTCTAAAGGCTGAGCAATTGGGGAAAGCGCAGAAAATGTGACTCAGCCACAGAAAGAACTGGCTTTGCCTGGCACCAGTTCATGTCTGATCATGCCTACCTTCAAGATGGAAGATAATCACCAATGGACTTCTCTATCCCTTTTAATCAGCATCTGCTTGAACTTACTTTCAGGAAAAAAAATAGTATTAGGCCTGTCTTTTGCTTCTAAAACCCATGTTAAATCATTTTAGACGCTGTGTTAAAAACAGCACAGTGTTAGGATATTATACTATCATAATCCTTTTTTACGAAATTACCTCTGAATTACAAACTATCTCTATGCTAAGGAACTCTACCTCTATAGTTTTTTAATGCATCATACCTGAATCTTCTTTGAAAGCCTTGTAGTGGATTTTAGCCCATAGCATCAAAAAAACCCAGATATATGCCTACAGAATTGGCCCACATTTTGAGAAGTGATTTATAGGAGGAGAATGACAAAGAGCTTTTAATATGAGAATAAGAGTTCAGTTCTTCATCCAGTTGAAAGGAGAAATAGCTGTACAATATTTCAGCTTCTTTTAAAAAATGCTTATGAAATATATCACCCCTTTATCAGAATCTGGCGTCTTCTATAATGGAAGCAATCAGTATTATTTGATAGTAAATTGCTGTTGTGATGATAAATGTCTTTTCAGATGCCTAACATTTCTCAGCTTCTCTCCAGTTACTAATCTATCTCAATTTATTGCTTCATATGATTTTTAAAGTAGAATTAAATGTGATGTTAATGTATCCTAGTTTGACTGTCTTATATTTGATATATGGAATGTCACTTACTTTTCTGGAACTGGTTATAAATTAGGCATTAAGTGCCTTTTCTGAAATCTCAAAAACTTTGAAACTCTCATGTTTGATTAGTGGTGACGGGTTATATTTCACTAACTGTAATGATTATTAAAAGAAATCAGTTAATCTCCCTATTTCTCTTCTTTATAGGGGCAAAGGCTCTAAGAATTGGCCCAAAATGTGATCATGATCCCCAGTCTACATTTTCACAAGGAGGGGTGACATAGGTAGAGCTGCATGAGCATGCTCTGAGCCTCAGCCCCACCCACATGCAGAGCATCTCTGTGAAACCCACATAGGGGGGCTATAAAAGCCAAGGATGCTTCCTCATGCACAGGCACAATGGTGACAGAGGATAAGGGTGCACACTCATACACTGATAACATCACTCAGAGGGCCTAAGTCAGAGAGTGGATGGTGCCGAAGGAAGCTATTTCTGGTAATAACTAGTGGTTATAGTTGGCTAATTATAGAGTATGTGGTGCAAGAGGACCAACCTTCCTCTTATTCTTATACCAAAGAACAGTGTAAGCTGAATTTGGGAGAACCAGATGTGCCCTCTGTGGAAAGCATGCTCTTTGAGCAACTTCAGAAGGAGAGAGTTCTCCATAGAATAAAGCCTATTCCAAATCAAGTACCCATTTTGACACAGACAGGCATGGGAAATGGAATGTGCAAGAATGAGGATCAGTGAATGATGGAAAACATGGATGACATGGAAAGGTGAGGACACAGATGAGACAAGGTCAGAGACATATCAAACTATCCTTGGGGAAGAGGCATGGAAAGGTAGCATTAAAACCCAATTATGCATTCTATGTCATTTGCTCAGTTAGCTAATGGAAAAATAGCATGTAGCCCATCCCTTAGGGAGAGTTTAGTCATTCTCAGCAAGCATCTTATTGTTCTCAGTGGAGGATTCACAATTCACTGGTGCTGGTTCTGATTCCCAATGAAGGTCAATCACAGTGTTAAACATAGCTAGACTCTTTTCTGCCTGAGGGTGGCACACAAGTTCATAATCTATAATAGTACCAAGAACAGGAGAAAAGGTAGAGATGATGAAATGGCCTGGTTACAAGAGGGGTCTTGGAGCAAATGTGTTCCCAGGTGTGATTGGTCAACACTGAGGAAGTGTCGACACATCTCATTCAAATACATGTCATTGTTTCAACTATTGACCAGAAAAATTATACACCCGGTAGAAATAAAGATGAAAGAGAAGCTGCAAAAGGAAAAGAAAGATGAAAGTTTTGGTTTTTTTTTAGGGCCAGGGCCATGCCCATGGCATTTGGAATTTCCCAGGTTAGAGGTCAAATTGATGCTCTAGCTGCTGGCCTACACCACAGCCACGGCAATACCATATCTGAGCTGCATCTACAACCTATACCACATCTGCAACCTACACCACAGCTCATGGCAAAACCAGATTCTTAACCCACTGAACAAGGCCAGGGATCAAACACAAGTCCTCATGAATAATAGTCGGCTTTGTTACCACTGGGCCACAACAGGAACTCCCAGGAGTTTTGTTTGTTTTTAAGTAAGCTGTGAGTACTAAAATTCATTTTTTATTAAAAAAGAATAGTGGAATTGGTCTTGCCTGACTTATTACCAACAAACTGTTGGCTCATCCCAACATAGGCTTTCAAAAATATGAAATTAAGTGAAGGAGGGAATAAAACAATAGCCAAAGGGGTCTCCTCCTTTCCTTTCCAGGAAAGCTTGATAGAAAAGATTGCATGTTATACAACTCTGTGAAGCCACAGGTCTTATACAGATGATTTTTTTTTTCTGTTGGAATTAAAGAAATTGCCTAACCGTGCAATTTTTGAAGGTGCCTTCTGGAATATATGTCTCCTCCTTGTGTTTGTATTATTTTGGGTGCTTTTGTTATGTTACACTTTTATTCCCATAATTTTGAGTAAAAAAAATTTTATTGCATAGTCTCACACACACACACACACACACACACACACACACACACACAGTAGGAAGCACGAGTCTTAGAGTGTATAGCAGGTTCTGATGGCGTTCTTTTACCTGCCCTGTGTGTTCAACTTCATCTTGCTTCCGCTTGCTTTGCTGATAAATGCTCCCACCTAACAAGGCTGCTTTGTGGAGATGGTAATGACCGGGCTAGCCACAGACTGACTGATGAGGGAGTCCAAAATCTTAGGTCATTAGCCTCAAAGCAAAAGCTCAGTCTGAGGCTTCCCTTAAAAATCACACGCTTGTCTGTTTCCTTGCCCATCTCTATCCTGCTTCACTGTAGAAACACTTTCTTCATAATCACTTGATCTCAGACTTGGCTCAGGACATTCTGCTGGGAGGAATCACCTCATGTAGCATCAAGAAACCCTGATTCAAAATCTGGTTAGAATTACCAGCTGTGTATTGGGCCTTGAAACCTGTCATTTAACCCAGAGGCATATCAATATCCACCTCTTTAAAAAAACAAAAAACAAAAAAAACCCAAAAACCGTACCTCGTCTTATTTTGCAGGGCTCTTGTGAAGAAGAAAGGAGGTGATATATGGGAAGCACTTAGCATGGGCCCTTGTGTGCAGTAGTCACTCAATAAATGTTAGTGGAATGTGAATATTTACTGGCAAGTCTCAGCTTCTACTATTTTAAAATCGACAGTGTTATGTTTTAGTTTCCCCCAGCCCCTCACCAGCTGGTAGGCTAGACTCATATTTATTGCACAGAATTTGTGTATCTTTTTTCCTGAGTTACTCAGCTCCTGTTCGCTGGTCTGTTCGTTTGTACTTAGTTTGACGTGAGTAAAACTAGTCACGGGCTGGTGGTTTTGACCTCTACGTGGGGCTGGGTTATGTGAATGGCCTCATCACTCAGCTCATCCTGAACCATAAAATAAGTTAACAAATGAACTAAAGAAATCCAAAAGGTGCTTTTGTCACAACAAAATGATGGCTGTATCTCCTCACACAAAGTGCAACAAATATTTGAAAAATTATCTGGGAAATTCAAGACCAAGAAAAGCTAAAGTGTTGAATTTGTCTTTAGTTTTGTCTAGTTCCTTACTTGTATAGACTGTGCCTTTAAAAAATATTTGTATAATATACTCCTTGATACCCAGAGACCTTTGTTTTGAGGAAATAGCCAAAAAAAAAAAAAAAAACCCTCCTATATTTTTATACTTGGCTTCTGTTCTGAACTTAAAACCCTGAGAGCTGAAATATACTCTGTGAATTTTCTTGAGAGAAAATTAGAGATCCATTTTCTACTCTTTGAGGAGATGCATCTGACATAAAATATGGGCATCAGGGGAGTTCCCATCATGTCTCAGCAGAAACGAATCTGACTAGTATCCAAGAGGATGCAGGTTCAGTCCCTGGCCTTAGAGGGTTAAGGATCCAGCATTGTTGTGAGCTGTGGTGTAGCTCACAGACATGGCTCGGATCTCACATTGCTGTGGCATAATCTGGCAGCTACAGCTCTGATTCTGTCCCTAGCCTGGGAACTTCCATATGCCATGGGTGCAGCCCTAAAAAGACAAAAAAACATATATGTGTGTGTATATATGTCCATATATATATATGGACATCTGAACAACACTATGGTTCATGATCCTTTTAGCAAATTGCCTAGGCTCATTTGCATAATCATATTTCCCTTTATTCCTGGAAGAGCTAGGGACAAAAATCAAAAGAAATAATTATTTAATATTCTTGGGTCATAAAATTGGGAAGGGTTTAAGACATCTTAACAGCTTTGAAATGTCACAGTCCTTAAAATAATAATAATGTGTTTTGAATATGGGTTTTTAGATGGTGTAGGGATTTGATGGCATTGATTTTTCAATTCTATTATAAACACTCTTCCCTTTATGAATTTTATTAGCATGCATTATTCAAATTTTATTTTTATTTACCTTCAGCTATTGACAAAGAACATTAGAAAAGAAAGGTTTGTGAGCATAAAATTGTATTTAAATTGTGATCCAAAGAGTAAGGACTAATGTTGCCTTTTGGAAAGATAAAAACTTTTATTTCAAAAAAATGATCCCAAGGCCAAATTACAGTGGCTAAGTGGTTTTGCCTTCTCTGATAGGATCCAAAACAAATGATAGGAAACAAGCATATGAAAATTGGTCCTTATTTTTCCTGCTTACCTCAATCTTCCACACCACACACAATTGATGAGGAGTCTGATTTGACCATTTTTCTCAACTGCCCAGGCAAATTTACAAATCTGCTCATGGAGCTGGAAATAGCCTAGGATGACCTAAGGTCTACCCATCTACACCACCTTGGCCATGACCATCCTCGACTTGCTCTTGTCCTATAAAGAGGCAGCAGAGCTGAGTGATGACACAAGGAGCTAGTGACATTGTCCAAAGTGAGGATGGACAGTGTGAATGAAGGATAAGGAAGTAGTTTGGAGAAAACCCAGGTCTTGAATCTTCAGGGAGCATTCTCAGAATCCATGTCCATTTAGAAAAGCCATTGCTCTTTCCATTTTGACTGCAGTTGGGGAGAGATGGCCAGGATGTCTGAAGTAGGTGAAATCTAGTGGTTGTTTCTCCTTCTATGCAGTTTTGTTTGGTGCAGTGAGTATGGCATTGCTTTATACAAAGGACATGTTCTTCAGAATTCAAACAGGTCAGAGTTCAAATTGCCCCGTCCATTCCCAGTTGTATGATGGTGCACAAATTCCTTGAGTTCTCTGAAGGTTTCTATAAAGATGAAATGAAAAAAATGTGAAGCTCTTAGCAGAACAATAACTGTTTTGGACTCAATAAGTATATACATTGATGTGGTTGATTTTCTCTGCTCAGCCAGCATTATTGTATGGACTTTTCAATATTAATGTGGAAAATGAAGAGGTCATTCAGAATCAAGTCTTGACTATACCTCATTTTAACTTTTTCACATATAAAATAAGCAGACTTTAGCTATACTAGGTGCTTTCACATACATAACCATCTTTTAAACTATGTAAGAAAATAAGAGAAGATGATAATGGCAGTGTTTAATACAGTAATACCTATTAAATTTACTGACACTGCCACCCACTAATCACACAGCCCATGGTATTTCTTCTTTATTCAAAACACCACACACACAACCTATGTAGATACAATTATAATTTTCAATTTAAGGACAAAAAATTTGAGGATCAGTGAGATCAAGCAACTTTCTCAAGATAACACAGCTAGAAAGTGTCAGAACAGGGGTTAAAATAGAATCAAATGAATACAGAGACTAATTTTTTGTACCAAGAGGTTATGTGCCTGCCTACTTAAGTATGGGTTCACCACCAGCCTCATCTGGAGGTGATGATTATGAGTTGGAGCTAGCCAGAGCATCAATAACATGTTGTTTCCACTATTAGGATTACCTCTGAGTAGAGTGTGCACTGAGCAAAAATGGGTCCATGCTGTATGGATGACTGGAAGATACATGCAGACTGGATCACATTTTTTTAGAAGAGTCTTCACAAAGAAGTTTCCAACTTGGAACAACTTGGATGGATTTCTAAAGATATGGAGTAAAATTTCCTGGGATCATAATGGCTGGAAACTGTAGCTGTGGAGAGGGGTAGCAGCAAACTGTGACGAGGTGATCAGCTTCCCTGAGAATGTCAAGCACAGGCCAAGTCTAATTAGTGAAGTAGAGCAATTCTCAAAATCTCTTGTCCGCCCATTATCAAGGAGCTTCAATTCTTCTTTAAAGAAGCATGAACATTTTTTCCTGAAGAGGAAATTTTAAATGTCTCTGGGATCCTCTCTCATATTCCGCTCTTGCAGTATATTTTCATTTTAGAGGCCTTAACTTGGGAATGAAGTTGCTATGATTTCTGTTATGAAAGCCTCCACCTAAAATATTTCCACACTCTTTGGTGGAAAGAGCATTTGGGGTAGGGAGATCTGAGTCCTCATCCTAGTTCTGATCCAAGCTGCTTGTGCTCTTGAGAAAACCACTTTCCCTCTCTTGTTATCAATTTTGTCACTTGCCAGGGAAGAGACAGGTGAATTATATGACTTCCAATATCCTTTTGGTGTTTGATACTCTGTGGTTCTTCAACATCTTTACCAGAATAATACTCATTGAAGTAAAAGCTCATTAAAAGATCCAAATTTGTATTTCATAGGTGTTTCCTTGCAACTAGGAACCAACAGAACCGACTCTTTTTTCTAGGAACCTGAAGCAGAGTTGATTAAGATTGAGGCTTTGATGTAGAGCTAGAAGCTTCTGGCATCTGAAACAGCAACCAGAGGTGGGAAGGCAAAAATCAAGGTGAGAATGAGGAATAATGGATGAGGAAAGAAGAGGAACCAAAGGGAATAAAATAGAAGAGAGCAAGGAGAAAAAAGGAGGGAGAAGGTGAGAAGGAAGACTAAGTGGGAGATGAAGAGAGAGCATAGCAGAAAAGATGGGAAGGGAAATTGGGAGATAAAATGGATGAGGAGTGAGAAGAAATTTATTCAGGAGGAATCCCTGGCCCTCCAATCAAGGCCTGAGATCCTTGGGATCTGAAGTAGAATTCCAAGAAGCCATGGGCCCCTGGCAGCTTTTAGCTGGACCTCCAAGTTAGCCCTCCCTCAAAGGTTAGCCCCTGCTTCTCAGCCAAGTCTTGAGAGGCAAAGCCCTTGATATACAATAGGCATTAAAGAAATGTTGACTGCTATAAAATATTTGTATGAGGAATAAATGATATCATGCCCACAGAATCACTGTAGACTAACATCCAACAAATATTCATGATAAGGTCCAGTGTGCCAGGTAGTATGCCCAGAGTTGTCATACATCGCCTCATTCATGGTTTCCACCCTCTTCATTCCCTGTCCTGCAAAAGAAATGGTCAGGAGGTGGAATTTCCCACTGTCCACCCCCTGCCTTCCTACTGGTGGCTCTTCCCCAAGTTAATTTGCACAGTGAGTGACCTATTTTAATCTAGATTTGTAATGCTTGGATTCTAAATTTTTATACACATGTATTATTTAAGGCAAATTTTGCTGCTGTAACAAATGAATACCAAAATCTCAGTGGATGAACATGATAGAAGAGTATTTCTTTCTCATGCAACAGTCCAGTGTGGGTATTGGATGGGCCCCTCCCACATGGTGACTGATGAATCTTAGCTCTAACACCTTTTAGCACAATGTTTCCAAGCACACTGCAGAAGGGGAGAGTAGAGAAACCAAACTGGCTTCTTAACCACAGCATTCTGGAACATTCCCTTCATCTAAAAGCAAACCGTTCTTCTGCTCACAATTCACTGGCAAGAACAAGCCACATGCCCATACTCAGATGCTGGTGGAGAGGGTGAAGCTGGAGGGGATTGGTAAGAAATGGAGTCCCTGGCTTGAGGTCCTTCACAAACATGACTCTATAGTGTGGAAAGGGGAGCATGAGTCTTGATGAACAGCTAGTTATTTCTTCCATACACCTTCTTCAGCAAAGAGAATTAGGCAGTGATTCTCAACCTGGGGTTGGAGTCCCATCAAAAAATAACCATGTAAGATTAACTTTACTTATGAGGTCATTTTTTTTTCTACTAAAACAAAGATATATTTTATATTAGAATAAAATTTTCTTATACATTTTTAAGCTAAAGCATGAGATTTCAAACAAATAATATGTTTTCACCATTACTCTCTCTCTCTCTCTCTCTCTCTCTCACACACACACACACACACACACACACACACACACACACACCCCTACCTATTGTTCTTGCTGTAAGCAGGAAGGTTTGAGGAGTACTTAAATAATTGTTGAAAAACATGGGTCATAAACCCTTATCACTTTCTCACTTTTTAAAGTATTTCTTCTCTCCCTTTGGTAATGGGAGATTTCCTCCTCTTTCCTTCTTCTGTCCAAGAGGAAGCTCTGACCTTGGAGTCTGGGCTGAAAGTTTAATGCTTTATTTACCCTAATTCAGATGAGTGACTGAGGAAGTCATGGGAACGGACTTCATTGACCTGTACGCCATCCCCAGAGCCTCCTCTTGCAGGGCGAGTTATTCCCCTTCCCTTCATCTAAGAGCAGACAGCTGTCATAGAGAAAGGAATAGAATGGCAATCCAAAATCTCATGGTACTGCACGTAAATAACTCATAGTCCTGGACTGATTTATAGTTTAGAGATGGGCGAGCAAATGGGAGGCAATGGGGGAAGATGTTATACAACAAGAGGATAGGCATGGAGGGATGAGCAGGCTGAAGCCTGGGAATTGTCCCCATTGGGGAAGGGATGGCAGGTGGCCCTAGTGGAGGTGACACGGAGGCCAGTTGGGGACAGAGGACTCCAAGAAGCCTCTTATTCTCACCAGCTGCAGACAACTATGATATTACAGCCTCCTGTCTCAAGAGAGTATATTGAATTCCTGCCTCACAGCGTGAAATTTACTCACCTGTAAAACTTGGAATGTGCAACATTAGTCTCAAAACATTTTCTTGAGAGAGAAAAGGGATTTTCAAAGTTCACCTAATCATTTTTTACATATCACAAGAACAAAGCTTTACTAGAAGTTGCAGTATCAACAAGTCATAATGCAGTGTGAGGAAGTTCCACACAACAGAAAAGGGATGAAAAGCTTTCTGGTTCTGGCTCCTGGGGAACCTTCTGCAAAGGCTCCTCCTTTCTATATACCCTTTTGAGGGGAGGGGGTGTGTAATGATATAACAAAGCCCAGATGTGTTGCAGCAGAGGGAGCCAAGAGGAACCCATGGCCCTCTTCCTGATAGAAGACAGCCTCAGAGGAGGCAGCCACATAGAGTTAAATAGTGGTGGTGGAGAGGTGGGGGTGTTCAGGCAGAGAAAGGGCTGCAATGAGGGCACCAGAAGCTCCTGTGACCTCACAGGGGACAGGTCAGGTAATTGATGGTTCTGGTCCAATAAGTGTGCTGAGTGAGGGCTTCGAGGCAGATGGGCCAAGGCTGGGCCGGCCAGCAGGGAGATGACAGAGCTCCCAGGAAATATTGCCTGTGTTGAGGGAACAGGACACGAGTTTTACCAGCCAGGCGCCTCAGATAAGATCTGGTCACTTGTATGGACTGTGTCACTTTGCTGTAGAGCAGACATTGACAAAACACTGTAAATCAACCATAGCAAAAATGTTTTTAAAAAGATCGGGTCACTCAGTGGACAAGAACGTGTACATCTCAACCAGGGGTCATTAAGAACTACAGGACAACACAAGGACCCAGACCCCCGACAGTGGTCTCTGTCCTCCAGAGGACATGTGTGATTTGCCATCTTGGCACGTTCCATCTTTGGGGAGGGAGAGGATATGGAAGGAACACTTGAAAGGTAAACACAGCCTGGTAGGAGATAAACCTTGAACCCCAAAGAGATGGAACTAAACAAGAGGAAACAATTCTTAGCAGAGACTGAGATACATTAAATGGTCAATACTGTTCTTCCAACCACCCCCAGCCCTTTAGAAGGAAACCTTTCCAATTAATATAAATATACTACCTCTTTTTTAGAGAGCTAAGTATATTGTATAAAAAAATGTTGGCCCCATGATTTCTGTATAACTTACACCTAGCAGAATACTTACCACATAGCATATGCTTGGAATATATTTGTTGCATAAAGATTTCAGACACAATGCAGAATCCTCTACTTTTTTAAACCAAAAAACAAGTTAACGACATCATGTTCCATTTCTGTATACAGAAGTAACTTCCATAGTCATATATATATATGATTATATATATATATATATTTATATTTTAAAGTTGAACCTCAAAAATATTTTATAGCAACTGATTAAAAGTATTTATAATGAACAAGTCAAATCATTCAGTGTGAAATGAGAATTAGAGTTATATCTGAAAAATAAAGACTCATACATCATACATACCTCAATTCTGTAACTATTTTGGGGAGACTATAATATTTTGTCCTATACTTTCTGCTTCTTAAAAATTCTCTTACTTTGTTACTGAGACTTGATGAGCCTGAAGACAATTTTAAGTCTCTTCATTGATTTTAAATAATGGGATAAACATTTTTTTAAGTAAAAGCAAAGGGCAAAAGTGGGTTTCATATGTGGAGGCAGTAATAACTTTTATATTTAACATGTTAACTGCAATCAGCTGGCTTCTCCAATTCCTTTGCAAAAGAATGAATTTCATGCAGGAATGGCTTGAGGATTTTAATATTTATACAAGAAGCATAAAGCAATATTTTTACAGGGATAAAATAGAAGTTGATAAAGGTTATCTACACCACAGACTATCCAGTCGAAAATTTAATATTATAATAAACAAAAGCTTTTGCACATACAGAAAATAAAACAGGCTGAAGTTCTCATGCAAAACAAAGCAATTTAAATAAACTAAAGGAAATAACAGCACTAGTAATGGACTTCTGTCTTGACCCATTAACTTACAAGGACAAGGTTAAATAAAATGAAGCTCACAAATAACACAATAATCCTGAGTTGATTGTTGGTTTGGTTGTGTGTGTTTGCTTTTGCAAAACGCCATTTTCCCTTGGCACCAGGTAGGATGTCAGTCCCAGTCTATGTCCATACTCACGGAGACTTTTAGCTTATCACATCCATAAAATTGTCCCAACTCTTTCATTTTACAGAAGAACTTAATTTTCCTTTACTAGATTACCATTAATCTTCCTGCTCTAAGGCTCTACTCCATTATGATTCAAATGTTCTAGTGGACTTTTTCAAAGGAGAAAGCTGCTTCTCTTTAGATATTGCAACCTTATCAACCCATTTGAAGGGTAATTTTGTTTCTCCCCTGTCTGAAGTGATCCATCAGATCCTGAACTGTTGACACTCAGTGCTGTCAAGTTATTTAAACCAGGTTAGTAACGGGGCCAGCCTGCCAACATGGAAGAATCAGTTGACTGCTTGGCAATTTTCCTCAGTAAGCCCCCAAATGATCAATGTGCTCTCCTGCTGAGAGAATCTATAAAAATTTCTTGTAAGTTGTATAACTCTGTTGTGACCATACGGGCAAGTGGGAAGGATGGAGAGCATAACTTTGCACTTGAATTTCTTCACATCCTACTGCACAGATTTTAGGCAACCATCCAGGATCCTACAAGCAACTGTGAACTAAATTCCTATAAGATCTATAAGCCTGCAGAAGATTTGTTTTTCCAAAGCTGCCTCTCTCATGATTCCTTTCTGTCCTTGTGTTCTCCCACATTCTTGACTATGAAAATAAGAACTAATGACTGAAGTGATAAGGATATACAGCCTCATAACAACACAGCAAAAGTCCAAGGGACAGATAATGAGAATCTTTAGGGCTGCTCAATAAGAACGCTATACAGAAATTCTCTTCCCTTCGAATCTGAAGATTAGAAGGGTTTTAAGAGTTATATGATCCACCTGGAAAAGGAAACCCAAATCCCCTCAATAATCCCTGCTGACTAGAAGGGTCCAGGCTTGAGTCACTCAAGAATTCGCTTTCACTAACAGACAATGCAATCTTGAGTCCTTTCTCACTGTTAGGAAACTATTCATGGAACCCAGATGTTTCAGCCAAGTGAGGGCACTTACTTAATTAATGCATTTACATTAATTCCATCAAACTCCTGCAATGAAGACTCCCCACTACTCTTTAGTTAGAAATACTTTCACCCAGGAGTTCCCACTGTGGTGCAGTAAAAATGAATCCGAATAATATCCATGAGGATGCTGATTTGATCCCTGGCCTCACTGAGTGGATTGGGTATCCAGCATTGCTGTGGCTGTGGCATAGGCTGGCAGCTGTAGCTCCAATTCAACCCCTAGCCTGGGAAGTTCCATATGCTACCGGTGTGGCCCTAAAAAGTGAAAAAAAAAAAAAAGAATTCCAACATTTCCTGGGGTCCAGAAGTTGTGGGTTCTAAACATGATCCCTTTTCCTTTTGAAGTCCCCATAGCAGCAAGTTGAAGGAGGCAGTGGTGTCTCAGCATATAAACCAAACTCGTATAGTTGGTGCTGTCTAGTTCCCACGTCACCTGGAGTCATTTCTGACTGCTAGATCACTAACCTCTTTTATTCTGTGTCTGGGAAGGAAAAGCATGACTGTGCTTCTTCAGAGGGACCTCTTTCAGAGGGAGTTCTCACCATAGAACCATTGAGATCTTACATAGTTCTTTTAAGCCATCAGCCCTAGGGGCGGAGGGCTAGATCCTTGTGTTGTAGGACATTAGGCAGTGGAAGAAACCAGAAAGAACTTGTTTCTGGCATAACTACAAGGGGCATCCCTGTGGGTTGAGGAAGAACTACGGGTGGATGTTATGCAAAGAGATGCCTATACAGCACAAGTTCTATCACCCTGTTACTTATCCAGGATATGTCATGAATAGGTTTGCACAAAGTTACAAAGTGTGAAAGCTGAAGCTGCTGATTGGTGGACAAGCTCCATCACCAAAGGAGGACATCCCAGGCCTCCAGGGTGAGCTCAGCAGGGGCCGTGCTGCCAGCTGTGAATGACAAGGAAGTTTGGGATCACCTTTGACTCTGAGGCTGTCTGTCCCTCCTGCCTGGTTGGACAAATTGTGGACTCTTCCTTCAAACAGCCCATTTCACAGATGGGCAGTCTGGGCCTGGGGAGGCTGACCATGAGGCTGACTTCCTTCTGACACACAATTGGGCTTGGTAGTGAGACCCTCTGAGGGGGCCCAGGAGACTTCTCTGGTAACTGTCCCCCTAAGTATATTTGAAAATGCTTAGATTTGTAAGACCAACTACTGCATGTTTTTGTTCTAACTGCATGTGATGAGCACATTTCACCTTATATCAGTACCAGAATAGCCTCTGACTCCAAGCTCTGTTTTTCTCTCTGTCCACCTGATAGTTGCCTTTGGTTAGGTGTGTGCGTTATTCATCTGGGAAAGGACATCACATCCCTTCTTCACTTTGATCTCAGTTTCCTTCAAATCAGCTTCTTGCCCTTTCTCTGCTCTGCTTTGTCTCACTTTGTTTCACAGACTCTTGTGTCAGCTGGCTTCTGGCTAAGTTGGGCCAGTGGAAGGACAGGCAGGTGATTGTGAAGTAGGAGAAAGCAAGCATAAACCCAAGAACTGTTCCCCTCTACTTCACCATCTCAGCAATACCCGTGTCTTTTCTATGGCTCCAGCTCCTGCCAAACAGCAGGAATTCTACTTTCTGACTGGTGACTCTAGTCCCTGGGCAACAGTATCATCTGCTCCTTCCTTTGTCCCCATCCTACCCCCACCTAGGGTTGCTAACAGCTTCTTACTATTGCTAATCTCCGAGTGATGTTACTGCTCCCTACCTAGTTTGTAGCTTCATTACTGGTGATACCCATTCATTCCGTTAAATCTTAGAACCTTCAAGTATCGTTTGCTGGTTGGATCATAACTTATGCAGAGGCTAATAGCTGGATGGAAAACTTTATGAGGAAAAGTCAACAGAACTTTTTTTTTGTCTTTTGTCTTTTTAGGGCCACACCCATGGCATACGGAGGTTCCCAGGTTAGGAGTCTAATCGGAGCTGTAGCTGCCAGCCTACACCAGAGCCACAGCAGTGCCAGATCTGAGCCGTGTCTGCAACCTACACCACAGCTCACAGCAATGCTGGATCCTTAACCCACTGAGCGAGGCCAGGGATTGAACCCACAACCTCATGGTTCCTAGTTGGACTCGTTTCCACTGTGCCACGACAGGAACTCCTAGAGCTTTCTATTTGATTGCATAGAGGAGCTGAAGACAGTGACAAATAAAATGTGACTCCAGTATCTTTGTAATCAATTCATTGCCAGAAAATGAATTCAAGAGAGAGAGCGGTGATTAAGAAAAGAAACCTGCTGTAGGCTTTCCACTGAAGTTGATACATCTTGGATAGGTTTCAGACCATAAATATCACAATCAGACCAATCCTTTGAGCAAGAATTTTTAGGGGGAACTTCATAGTTGATGATGCTGCAAAATATTTCAATAATGTAGAAAAAAAATCTGATTTCTCAGAGTTAATGTAAATGGAATCAGAAGAGTGAAGATGAAGAGAAATGACATAAGACACAAGGGAGGAAAAGAAGAAACTCAGCTGGAAACAATAACCTCTAGACTAGGGGTGGCCAAATCACAGCCCAATCCACTCGCTAACCGTTTCTGTCAAAACTTAAGTGAAACACAGCCACACCTATTATTTATGCATTGTCTATAGCTGCTTTTGAGCTTTAACCACAAAATCAAATAGTTGCAACAGGTAACTACGTATCTCTCAGAGCCTAAAAGTGTTTACCTTTGATCCTCCACAGAAATTTGCCAATCCCTGCTTTAGTCTCACATGCAGCAGTCTATAAGCCCTTCCTGATGAGGTCCCAACCTTTCAAAGAGAAATTAAACCCATTTGCATCTGTGCCCCCATGGCTCTTCTTGTATATAGTGGTAGACACCCATCACACTGTAACTCAAGTTCCTGCAGAGACTGTGCTTGCAGTTACCCATCTCCCTGTGGGTTATAGCAAAAGCCACTTTATTGACCCACGTCCCTCTAGCCCCTGAACAAACTGCCAGAATAAAACCTAAGTCAGGCTATTTCAGTTTTCAATAATTGCCCCCAGCCCATAGCAGCTCCTATCACTTTTAGAATAAAATTCCCATGCTTTACCGTGGTTTTGAGGCTCCGCCTAGATCTATGACTCCATGTCCTATGCAGCTCTGCTCCAGTCACACTGGAGGTCTTGCTTGTGGGGTGTCCAAACTTATTCTTCTCTCTGGGCTTTTGAAATTGTTGTTCCCCTGCATGGACAACTCCTCTTCCAGATCCTCACAGTTGGCCACTTCGGGATATTTGGATCTCAGCACAGACGTCCCCTTCTCAGAGAAGCCATTCCTAGTGATCCTAGCATCATTCTGTGTCAGTTCATCCACTTTATTTTACTCATAGCTCTCATGCCCACCTGAAATGATCTCGTGTATTTCTTTGCTTATTCACTGACTACTTCCTACAAGGTTAGTTACCAAAGCAAGGACCTTGTTCCTAGGGTTCACTGTTGCATTCTTAATGTTTAGGATAATCCCTGCCATTCAGGTGCTTAATAAAGATTTATTGAACACCCAAATGAACGGTTTGTAGAAGTATTCACTTAATTTGTACTTTATTTCAAGCCAACATCAAGCTCTTAGATGCCAAGCATCATACAACGGTTTTATCTTTCATATGTAATAATGGTGCCTGGAATTCAACTGATGCATTTAGTAAATGTTGGTTGAACAAATAATTGAGTTATTGACTAAATGCTTAAATACAATCAAAATGCATTGCTGTTTCATCCTAGAAATATACAAACTACAGCTGAATTACTTTAAATGTTAAGATTATTCTTATGAGGTGACAGATATTGATATATTCACCTTGACAAGTTTTGAAAAATTTCAGAGAATTGTCATAATTAGCCAATTATTTTTGCCTACAAACTACAACAAATATCTGCAAACATATTTTTGTTTGCATCTCTTTGTTTGTACTGGTATGTGCTCATCCATAGGTAAAGCTGACAACTTCTCTCAATTGGTAATAGAAGAGATTGCAAACCTGGCGTCTTCAAAAGTGGTGCATTTGGGACCTGATCATGGAGTTAGATGTCTGACAGTATTGCAGTGAAAAAGATAAGAAAGGAGTCTATTTCCCTCTAAGTTTTGTCTTTGATGACACTAATCATGTGTGATTTTGTTAGTTCAAGTTTAGTTCAAAATGAGTAGGGAATAGAGTAGACAGCTGAAATGTCATACTCTTTTCCTTTCCAAGGTAATTTACCCCCTGAAGAAAGAGAAAAATCAGTATTTGCAAGTGCAAATTCATTCAAAATCAGCGATCCAAAATCCAAGTGTTACAAGATGCTATGCCTTGAGGATCATTTCCCAGCTTTTGAAGCAAATTATGAATGAACAAAGAAACTGGTCCACAAAAGATGGCACCTCAGGCAGAGCCTACCTTCTCTCTGCTCACACACACATGTCCAGATCCAATGCAGGCTTGTGCCGGCATGCTTGCAGTTGGGGAAGGGGTAAACATGTCATCTGAGGAGGCAGCTGTTGGGCCTGGCGGGGCGCAGTCACTTCTCAGGGTCATGGCATTTCAGCATCTGCTCCCCAGCTTTGCAGCCTGAGAAAATGGAATGTGTCAGTGTGCTTGTTGTTGATTAATCCCTGGGAATTTACGAGAGATGGATGTACAAAGCAGAGTGCCAATTTAGCAATTTACACGAGAAATGTAACTGCCAAGTGGTTCTGAACGTTTATGTCAGCCGGAGAATGTAGCCTGCTAATGGCAGGAGGAGGTAAATCATCATCTGAAGTTTGTTGGGTGAACTTGGACTTGCAGCAGGCAGAGGAAGCCAGGTGACCTTGAGAACTGGTGTCATTAGGCCTGACACGTCCATCTGCAAATTGAAACTGACCTGCCAGCAAGTTAGGACACTTGGATTCTCTGGTCAACGCTGGAAACACACTGACAATTCTTGCTCACTGGCCTCCCTTTTTCTAGATTCTTTGCTAGACACCCACACATCATTCTGTCTTCACATACATTAAATGCCATTGAACAGATTATATCCTTTTTTTAATATCTGTACTTATTAATAGTCATGAGCTAATATTTATTGAGTGATAGTAAGTGTTAGATGTATGCCAACCCCACAGTCAATCTGCTACAATGCTTGTTTTGAAAACACAGCCTTGTTCCCAAACCATTGTTATATTAGGGAACGATGTCAATATAATGTGAATTTACATAGATACAGTTTTGTCCACAGGAACCTCTAGGCAAAAAAAAAAAAAAAAACTTCACTTGCCTGAATTGAACTGATATGGAAACACAATGTGTAAACATGCCGATACTTCAAACACCTCCCAGCTGCCCCAGCTCTGCACCTGAGTCAACTCCGCCATCTCCAGTGTCACAACTTTCCTTCCGATTTCAGATTACCCCCACCTACCACTCCAAGTTGCAACTCTTCTGACGTCCAGCTTCACAGCAAACTCTAGGTCTTTTTCTCAATTAGAGGGCCATATTTATTGTAGTAGTTATGTATTTCTGAACCATTAATCATGCAATATTGCACTATCGTTTTCTTAAAGAGTCCTCTTTTT
The DNA here is from genome assembly GCF_054392235.1 of Sus scrofa. Classification (NCBI taxonomy): domain Eukaryota; kingdom Metazoa; phylum Chordata; class Mammalia; order Artiodactyla; family Suidae; genus Sus; species Sus scrofa. Next base: position 124,139,064 of record NC_139396.1, on the reverse strand, counting down.
TTATTGTGTGTCACCGATGTTTTAATGCAGTTCCTCTAACCTCATTTTTCCTGTAAGCTTGTGGATTTTATTGTGTAATTTTGCAGAGCACAGTGATTTTAGGGAATGCATGTGTTGTGTTGTAGTAGAACTAACCGCCATATCTTATTATCTTATTTAATTCTTTCCAAAACTATCATTTTTCATAGGAGAACACTGTAATTCAAGGATTTTGAATAATTTACCCAAGAATAAAGAGCTGGTAAGTGGTTAAACAAAGATTCAAACTATCTGCTCTAACATCCTCTGAAAGCTTTGAGAATCCTGATTTGATATAAGAACCAGCTTGTCTTTTAGGGGGTTTTTCACCAAGAATAATAGCTATCATATACTCAGAGGTAGGGTGGCATAGTAGGAAATATGCTTTTTGGAGCCCTGCTGCCTGGGTTCAGTTCCTGGCTCTGTTACTTACAACCTATGTAATAACAGACAAGTTACATAACACGGCTTATTGTTGCAAAAAGGACCTAAGAATCTCCCTTCCTGTACCCTCACTGTTTGCAACATGATTTGCCATCAAGGGGCAGATAGTATTTTCCTTACCCCCTTGGCTCTTGGCTGACCTTGTGACCTGCTCTAATGCAAAAAATATGGCAGAAATAACATTGTACTTGTCCCAAGGTTAGACCTCAGGAGCCCTTGAATGCTTCACTCATTCTCCTGGAATGCTGCCCCCACCATATGAACAAGCCCAGACTAGCCTGCCAGGTAATGAGAGATCTCATGGCCCAGTCACCCTAGGATCCCAAGATAACAGCTCATCAATGGCCAGAAGTGTGAGTGAGGCCATGGCAGAATCCCCAGCCCCCAGTGAGCCAACAGCTCATGACTGATGCATGAATAAGGCCAGCTAAGATCAGATTAGCCAGAATCAGATGAGCAGAATGATTATTTTATGCTGCTAGATTAGGGGGTATTTGTTACACAGAAAAACAAAACAAAACAAACAAAAAAAACCCTACCTGTTGCATTTAACTTCTCTGTATACCCCCTGTGCAATATGTAAACTGGGAAGAATAATAGAGCTGGAAGGATTAAATAAATTAAAAATACAGAACAAAACTTAGAATAATACCTTAGGTATTCAGCTCTGTTCTGGATATAACGATAAGGATGCCTTATACACAAATAATATTATTATTATTTCTCAAGGTTTTGAGGGTGGATTGGGCTCAGTCGGGTGGTTCATCCTGTAGGGCTCTCAGCCAGATGCCTGCAGACAATGGTTAGGGCTGGGATCATCTTGAAAGATTCTTCACTTACTCACACTGTACCTGGGCTAGAAGGCTCAGAAGTTGGACACCGGACCACCTGAGGCTTAGACTCCTCTTTCTCTCTCTCTGTCCTTCTCGCTCTCCCTCCCTCTTTGGGATCTCTCCAAATAGTGAACTTGCATTAGCTAGTGCAAGTGGTGATAAAGGTTCTCAGAATTCCAAGAGAAAACAGACAGAAGCTGCGTGGTCTTTTCCATTCTAGACTTGAAAGCCAGGCTGTGTCCCTTTGCTGCATTCTGATCATCCAGGTGATCACAGAGTCTTGTCCAAGTTTGAGAAGAAGGGACATACACTCCAAGTCTGGATGGGAGGTGTGTCAGAGAATTTGCAGTTGTGTTTTAAAAACACCATGATCTCTCTACATACATTCATTATTATTTTCATAGAAACATTAATAGGGTTAGTAAAAACAGTACATCCATATCTTTTCTTATTTGAAAACTTATTTTTAGACCGTTTTAGGTTCACAAAAAAATTGAGAGAGAATAGAGATGTGCCATAAATCCCCTGCCCACACCCTTGCATAGCCTCTCCCATTATCAATATTTCCCACCACATATCTTGCGACATCTTGTTCATCTTGCTACAATTGATGAACACTCATTGACACCTCCAACATCCATTTTTAACATAAGGAAAACCTGACTCAGAAAGATTAAGTAATTTGCTGTAAGTCACAAAACTGGTAATTCTCAGAGCTTTTACTCCACTCAGGATGCTTTTAGATGAAACCTGTAATTTTAACCCATATGTGACACTATTAATTTCAGTCATCGCATCCAGAGTTCACTTCCATCACTTTTAGTGGGTGCAAAAAACCTCTGCATTGGGAGATAAGCAATTGTCACTCCCACATGTAAGACCATATACACTAATGTACACATAAATGGCCAATCAAGCCCTTTTCCTGGACCTTCCTCACAAGCCTATTTATACTCCACTGTTGTAAAAAAGGGTTAGTTTGTTGGAAAGATGAAGAAGAAAGTTATGAAGGATGACAACTAAAAATCTTTTCTCCGCTTGTAACAGAGAGGCTTATGTGTCACCTATCTGCACAGACTAATTCTTTCCAGACCCGCCTCACTGTATGCTCTATGAGTGTGGCAAAGTATAGGAAAACATCTACAAAGTGGTCAGAATGATACAACTACAGGTAGAGAAGCATCAAACAGAGGGACAGTTAAGACTTTAGAGAGAGACAGGAGTTCCCGTCGTGGCGCAGTGAAATGAACCCGACTAGGAACCATGAGGTTTCAGGCTCAATCCTTGGCCTCACCTAGTGGGTTAAGGATCTGGCATTGCCATGAGCTGTGGTGTAGGTCGCAGATGCAGCTCGGATCTTGTGTTGCTATGGCAGTGGTGTAGGCAAGCAGCTACAGCTCCAATTCAACCCCTAGCCTGGGAAACTCCATATGTGGGTACAGCCCTAAATAAGACAAAAAAAAAAAAAAAAGAATTTAGAGACAGAGGAAACAAAAGAGTCAGGACAAAGGTAGAAAGAGGCAGCTGGTATAGATAAAATAATAACCATTATAATTCCTTCTATGTATACAAGACTAGTATTTTAAACGTCAGGTTTACGTGGATTATTTCACTTACCAGAAGCAAAAAGAAAAGAGGAGGTAATATTTTATTGAACATCTATGAATAGACAAAAATGAAATCTCTTTTCCACAAGCCCACAGATAGGAATAGCAGAGCTGGGTCTATAACTCAGGCACTGAGTCCTAGTCCTGGCCACTGCCTACCACCCACAGGATGGGATTAGGCTAACTCATTCTAGTTTTGTTGGATATGCCATTTAACATCTTCCTGCCTGAGCGTCTATGTCTTTTTATTTTGAGGGGGTTATTCCAAATGGCTTTTAATGTCCCTTCTCTGGTATTACAAATGTCACAGTAAAAGTGCCATAGTTTGCATGAAGATGAAACTCTTCAGAATGTAAGGTCGAGCCAGATCAAAATTATCCTTAAAAATTCCTAACTTGGTGCCATATTGGAAGCTGAGACTTATCACTCTTTAAGAGAAGTTTGTAAGGTCGAGCCAGATCAAAATTATCCTTAAAAATTCCTAACTTGGTGCCATATTGGAAACTGAGACACATCACTCTTTAAGAGAAGTTTTCTTCCCTAGGTTTTTTTCCTCTTGGGGTTTCCTTTGATGAGCCCTAAATGAAGTCATTGGCTTCAGTTAAGGGTCCATTCGAACTACACTCCATTAAGGATAGAGACAGACTCAGCCTGGAAACTTAGACTAGCAAAACATGTAATTCATTTGTTCTTGTATATAACAGTCGCAACCTCAATGGAACAGCTGGCAGATGAAACTGCAGTGTGAAATTTCTATTTAACATTGGGTTATTAGAATTTCATTTGTAGGTTGTTTTTTTTTCCCTTTTGTTTCCTTTCTCTATTTCTCTTAAAGGGGGGCTGAGCACACAGAGATCACTTAAATATAATTTAATATTATTATTAAAAAAAGATAAAGAATTATGAGCCACAATTCAACAGAGGAAGGATAATCACAAACTATATACATGATAGAGCATAGGAACTGAATGAGAAAGGCCTAGATTCAAAATCGGACTTTTCTTCTCATTCTTTGGTAATCTTGGAATTCGAATCTGTAAAACTGAAATGATAACACCTACACATGAGCCTGTAAAGAGAACTAAATGAAATAATATGCACAAAGTGCTTAAAACAGAATCTGGCGTACCGTGAATGCTCAAAATGTCATTTTATATAATTATTTTTATATTATCACCAAAGGAAGAGAATTTGGGCAGGAAGTAGCCCAAGTAAGGAATATTGTAGAGGATATAAGTAAGCCTAGAAATATGCAGAAATGTATTCTCCTGTCAAAAATTATCCCTTCAGACGGAGAGAACAAATGTTTCTATGAGTAGATATTTTGAGAAGATGGTACTTACTTGTGTTGCTGATGTCTTATTCTTTCCAGGTCCCATTCTGTGTTAACTCCAAAGTAAAACAACAACAAAAATGGACCCCAGAATAGCCTTTATGACACCATTGCTATAAAGGTAAAGGCAGGAACAGAACTTTGTTTACCTCTCCATTAGGCAGGAACCATAGTCCCAGAGGTAGAGAAGCTTTGGGCAAGCATTTGAATGTTGAAGGTCTTTGAAGGAGCTTGGCCATTAGCAAAATCTCCCTAGGAAGTTATGCAGGTGTGTGTGTGGTGGGGTGTGTGTGTCTTAGAGCAGGTTTTCTGACCCCTTGGGAACTCCAAGGGCTTGGGGAAGCTATGTGTTTGAGCCAAAAACTATACCCAAAACCTGGGGTTAAGGAGAAGCAACCCCTATAGCATTGCAATTGGAAAAACAAGGAAATAGAGAAACCCTTTCTCATTGTTTAAATAGGAGAAAAATTCATGCATGTGACTACCTCACAGCGGCAAAAAAGTGACATTCCCAATATGACGCAGCAGAAACAAATCTGCCTAGTATCCAGGATGGGGGTTTGATCTGTGGCCTTGCTCAGTGGGTTGGGTATCTGGCATTATGATGAGCTATGGTGTAGGTTGCATACATGGCTTGGATCCTGAGTTGCTGTGGCTGTAGTGTAAGTGGGCAGCTGTAGCTCAGATTCAACCCCTAACTGGAAATTTCCATATGCCGCTAGTGCACCCTTAAAAAGCAAAAAGCAAAAAAAAAAAAAAAAAAAAAGTCTCTTCCACCTCTCCAGGGTTTGTGGCCATTAGGAGACCCAATGCCTTTGTTTAACTTCAAGTATTATTATGCCAAAAGATCCTCAACCATTTTTTCTTATTTTTACCAAGTTCAACAAGAAGTGAGATGGGGTAGAAATAAAAAGAAAGTGAGAGAGGAAGAAATCTCACACATTCAGATTGAACAACCCAATGGGAACTGGTTTGTTGAATATTGTGTTTACCTGGGTCATAAAGACCAGGCCACATATGGTGCAGCTGTGGGAGAAGATTTACCTTAAGAGAAATGGGCAATGACAGTGTCAGTGACACTGAGATGAAAATGAGTTGTCTTTATCCTGGGAAAATAGAAAGGAATCATTAAACTGTAGAGGACAAAGGATGGTACCCTGTGACTCTAAGATAAAAAAGGTGTGGAAGTGTGTCATTGGGAAACCTACTAAAAGTCTAGTAAAATCAAATATACAGAGACGCTGTGACACTTGTAGTTCCACTCCTAGGTGTACATACTGGACTGATGTGTAAGTCTTCACTATAAGACAGGGAAAAGCAGGTTCATAAAATTATTTACAATGACAAAAACAAACCAAATAGACTATCAAAAGTCAACAGTAAATAAATAAATTGCAGGAATCGAGTATTAAATACTATATGCTGTATATGCTATAGCAATCAGAATACACTATTGTTACATGAAATTACATGGATAAATTTCACAAACAAAAAGCAAAAGACACTAAACAGAAAAGAGTATGATTGGATTTATATAAAGTTCTTAAGCAAAATGAATCTAGGATGTTAGAAGTAAGAACAGTATTTTTCTTTGGGAGAGGAATAGTGACTGGGAGGGAGCAGGAGAGAGGCTTCTGGGTTGCTGTTCACTTTTTGTGTTTTGACCTGGGTTCTGGTTACAAATAGACAATTCGTGAAAACGTATCTGCATGCTTTTTTTTTTTTTTTTTGGTACATAAAGTGTAGTTGAATAAAAGTTATACTTTTTAACAAAAAGAAAAATAAAGCCAATTTAAGATTAAAAATATATAATCAACGGAGGATTAGAATAGGACATATTCTTTCCAAACCACTTAAAGGAAAATGTGCTCAGAGGGGGAAGAAAATCAAATAAAAAGCAGAAAGCTGAAAAAAAAAATAAACAAGAAACCATAGTAAGTAAATAACCAAAAAAAGAGATAATTAAGTCCAAAACAATAAATATGACTGAACAAAAATCTTCTATTGAAAGGCAAAAGTCCCAAAGAAACTAATGAAACAAACTATCTACTACTATGCTGTCTATAAGAGATATACCCAGAACAATGAGCAGAAATCTTGAAAATAAAAAGTGAAAGTTATATTGTAGATCCACACCACCAAAAGGAAAGCAAGTACAGCAATTTTAATTTCTGACAAAATCAATTGTGAGGCAAAAAAAAAAAAAAACTTCAAAAAGAGAAAGAAGAATATTTCATATTGATCATAAGTTGTGAGCCACCCAAAAGTTATCAGTTATGAACCTATATATACCTAACAATGTAATTTTGAGATATGAAACTGAAACTGATAGAAATATAAGGAAAACTCGACAAATCCACAATCATTGTGGAAGATTTTATTACACAAATAAAAGTGAAAAGAAAAAGAAAAAGAGGTTTTTATGTCTTTAACTAAGTCACCAAACTTGATTAGAGAGGGAGAACTATTTAGCAGAAGAGATTTTCTCAAATACATATGGCAAATTCACAAAAAATTAAGCACTTATTAGTATGGAAAGAAAACCTCAATACATTCTAAATCAGAAGTGACGCAGGCCACATATCCTCACAATAATATAGTCAACATAGAAATCAGTAAGAAAGGGGTTTGGGGGAAAATCCTATCTAGTATAAATGCATGTGTTGGATATTTAGTAATCCTTCACATTATACATCTTCACTATTTATTGAAAGTCATTTCATAGATAAACACATTTACTTCTGCCCATTATCTCCCCCCACCCCATTTCACAGTTGTAAGATTGCATTGGAACCACCACTTGTGCAAATCATTAAGACAAGTGTGTACTGCAGCTGAAATTAGAAGTTAAATCTTGGAGTTTCTGTTGTGGCTCAGTGGTTAACGAACCTGACTAGCATCCATGAGGACATGGGTTCGATCCCTGCCCTTGCTCAGTGAGTTAAGGATCTGGCATTGAGTGAGCTGTGGTACAGGTCACAGACACAGCTCAGATCCTGCATTGCTGTGGCTCTGGCGTAGGCCAGTGGCTACAGCTCCAAGTGGACCCCTAGCCTGGAAACTTCCTTATGCCGCAGGTGCGGCCCTAAATAACAACAAGAAAAAGACAAAAGTCACATCTTATTTTGTCTGGCTCACTAAATCTCCTTTTTTCCCCACAAAGCCCTCCAGATGAGTCATAGTTGCCAAAACCTTGTGAGTTTATGATATCCATGCCTCAAAGCCATTGTGTTTGGTTAGCAAGTCTAAATTCAGATGGCAAGTTAGATTTGCTTTCATTGTTAAAAATAAAAGTGAACCTTACAAAATTATGGAATGAACCCCAATACAGCTGCCTAAACCTTTATCCTTTCACAATGAGTCTTCAAAAGTCATGACCTCCTTACTTTATGCCTTTAGTGAAAGTTGTCCACTTAGAGCCACAAGAGACACCTAAGCAATAATATATTTCTCAGTGTTTGTCTACTCAGTTTTTCCATTTCCAAGTTCTTTTGTTGTGTCAAAGCTGATTTTGTTTCTCTGTTCCTCCCACACCCCACCTGGGGAACCTTTGTATTAAAGTTGCTTTCCAAGACATGGAGAAGGAAGAACAGTTTCTCTCCCTTTAGACACCTGGAGGAATCCTCTTGTACTTGACTGGCCTTCAGAAAGGAGCCTTCGAAGTCCAAAAGAATAGCTTAAAATCTTTGCAAATGGCCAGTGACTATGACCTTTCCCTCTAATTTCTCTCAATCTGCAAGGTCTGCTTTAGTCTCTACTTTTATATAGCAAAGCAATGGACTGTCTTTAAGCCTTTCATTTCTTATTTTTTCCCTCTCTTTCAACACTTTTTTCATTTTCCCTAACCCTCTTCTCAATACACTTCTCTAACTCGATATTCGTCTTGACAAGAATAGGGAAGTAACTTGGAGGAAAGAGGGACAGGAGAAAAAGGAAAAAGAGAAGAAGTAGGGAAAAGGAAATATTCTAATGAAGCCTTTAGAGAAAATTGATAATGTGAGAAGAATGGAGAATGGGGTTTTGAATGGATTTTACTGGGCAAAATGGGGAGAGACCATGAAGAAAGACAAATCAAGGAATCAAAGTGAGAGTAAATAAAGCAGAAGAAAGAAGTGAAATGGAGTTAAGGTCTATTTGATGGCTTGGTCATCAATTAAATTCATCACTTGTTACTATTGGACAAACTGCTGGCCTTGGGAAATGGTGCTTAGTCAAAGGACACATAACAACTAGTAATTTCTCACTGCATTTGTTACTTAGGAAAGTAGAATGCCTGATTCTGCTTATTTCAATAACAAACAGCCTTGACAAAAATGAACAGTACTTTTGATTGGGACAACAACCAAAACAATGGTTCATTTTCATCTCATATGCAAATCTTAAGACTTAACTGACAAAACCATACTGTTTGGTAATTATTTCTGTGTCTAATTTAGCATGCATTTAGAACCATATTCCTCTTTGAAGCATATCAACACAATTTTTTCATGCAGGAAATGCCTGCCTACTAACTTTCTTCTTTTCTTGTGGCATTTACAAAGTGGCTAATGTATGCACACCTTTCTGCTCTGCTCTAGAAATGACTCAAAAATCTAAATGAAACAGCCTTATTTTTTGTACCTCCTTATGAAATTTTAATTTTAGAGGAAACAAATAACAATGTAGTCTGATTTAAAGATACAGCGGACCTATGTTTTATATCTCGCAGGGCTTCTTCTTTTCTTTTCTGATAGCAACACCTCTTTCTGCCTCGGAAAAAACATCCCTCTCTCATTCCACCTGGTTCTGGCATGGTTGTCAGCACACATTTCTCCTTTCTCTATTTCTCTTCCCCATTTGGGTCAGTAGGGCACTGATCCAGACATCACCAGTTTGGTCCTTCAAACTTCAGCAAATGCTTAAAGCGTCATGAGAGAAAGAACAAATGTAATTTTTTTTTGTTATTCAAAAATGCGTATTTAATTTCATTTTCTATTGTAAACCTCATAATTTTTTATTAAATGGTTTAACACTAAGTCAGTACTTTTTAAAAAGAAAACCAACCCTGTGAGAATAGCAGAAAGTTAATCTTTTCTTCCCTAATTCTTATAGATGCTCTACAGTTTGAAATTATCTGCTTTCACCAAGAAAAGTAACAGTGCATTCCTGAGTTTGCCTGGGAATGAAGACACTTACGAGTCAGTGACCACAAGTAAGAGGGGTATTGCTAATGAGAAAAACACAAATGACAGGAGAACTCTAGATTCATGCTCGGTTATACTGAACTATATATATTGTGTATCTATTGCTATATTGGACACACAGAATGGGTAGAGGTCAAGTACAGTTTTTAAAACCACCTTATACAATTAAAAAAAAAGTAAGCATTCTATTCCAACAAATTCTGTTTATACAATTCAGTCTTGAATAAGTGTTTTTTTTAAATTGAAGGATAGTTGATTTACAGTATTCTGTTAGTTTCAGGTATAGAGAGTAGTGACTCAATATTTTTGCAGATTATATTCCATTATGGATTATTATGAGATAATGAGCATAATTCCCTGTGCTATATAGTAAATGCTTGTTGTTTATCTATCTTATATTCAGTAGTTTGTATCTGTTAATCACATACTCCTAATTTATCTCTCCCCCTACCTCCCATGAGTTAACCACAAATTTGTTTTCTGTGTCTGTGTCTCTTCTGTTTTGCATGTATGTTCATTTGTACTGTTTTTTTTTAGATCCAGGTAGATTTTTTTAACATAATTTAAAGTTATTCACCCAGAAATTGGCCTAACATTTTTTTGACTGGATGTATCCACAAAAAGTCATCAAATCCTGGAATTTCCGAACCTGATTGTGCAGAAAAGCCACCTATGGAATTTTTTAAAATTTTGACTTCCAGATCCTTCCCTCTTTATTTTTAACAAGTTCCATTTGTGATTCTGATGTACATCCAGCTTGAGAATCACTGGTTTAGTCCATCTCTTTCCCAATTGTTCATCTTCAATCTTGAAAAATCAAAATGCCAAAAGTGTGAATGCTTCTAGTAGGAATCATTTTCTTACTCATCCTGTAAGTGTTTAAGAACACAAAGGCTCTCCTTGATGGTTACAAGCTGTCAAGATCATTTTACAGGTATAAAGTACATCACTAGAGCAGTTATTTACAGGCTGCAGAGCTCCATTTCGTATGTTGGTAAAACTGAATCAGATGCACTGTGTCTTAAGTACTCCTTAAAGGTAAATTGCTGGGTAAATTTCACTTTCAAAGAACTGTATTCATTCTTTCAAATCAGTTGGATACCACCTGATAAAGTTTAGCATCCATGGTCACAGTGAGAAATGTAACATTCCCCCAAAAAACATGTTGAAATTAACATTTTGAGAATAGCGAGTTATTAGATATCTGGCCTCTGGCAGTTAAGAGGGAAAATGGAGATTGTCCTCCACTTAAGGTGAGGCAAAACATAACAAGAAATGCACAGGCAGGGAAATAATCCCTCAGGCAGAATTTGTCCATCCTTAGAGCAATCTTTCTTCCTCCCACAGCTACACTAAAAATCATTCCCCAATCACACTGCACTTTAACCCATTCCAGTTGCCTTGGAACACACTGTTCCATAGTCCCTGAAGAACTGGTCTCCTAAGACGCAGCTGAAATGGTACCACTTCTGTGGAGGTTTCTTCAGTTCTCCAGGTCTGTGCTCTGCTCCCTCAAAATCTCTTTAGTGTCCATGACAGTGTAACTGTCTGGTTTCATGTCAACCTCCTCTGTTTGACCTATCACTTATTACATAAGAGCATTTCTGAAGTTCCAGTTCCTAGTACAGTGCCCGACACCCAGAAGATGCTGAGTAAATGCTCATTGAGTAAATATGAAATGATGTGCTTAATTACATGTCCATTCTACTGGACCTAATCTGCCCTCACTGGCTCTTTGAGTGGCAACCAGAGAGGATAGGTGTCCCCTTGGGTTCCATGACACAACAATAAATCTGCTGGCCTTTTGACACAATGGACATAAGTCCCCATTTGGCAGCTTCATTCAACAGCTTGCCAGCAGAATTATGTGCCTGGGTTGCTATGGTTTGGACCCAGGGAGAGACAGAGACAAAACCTGGAGTGAAAAACTGAGGTGTGTGTAACCAGGTAAACCAAATGACTAATTTGAAAACCAGGAAATGACAGCTGTGTTCTGGCAGTAGGTGCTGATAACTGTTCCCAAAGCAAGAGGAGGACAGAGATCAAACATCAGGGGCACAGCTGTGGATCCCAGGGGAGAAACGGTGTAGGTCAGAGAGACTAGGAAATGATGATTCGGTTTTATTGGGACTAAAATACTATAATATTCAAGACTCTTTAGTTACAAGTGATAAAGTTCCACAATGAATGTAACTACAAAAGAAGAGCTGGAAGAAAATATGTCTGTCCTCTAGGAGCCCAACACCTCTCTGGGTGTCCTTATAATGTGTCTTATTGTTTTGTTTTCCTTACCAACTGTGAGACCCTCAAGAAAAGCCACTTCAACTTATTCCTCTTTCTATCTCCAGTACCCACTAGGAACCCAGTATATTGTCTGACACTTAATTTACACCTAACGTATTTTGCTATTGAACTGACCTCTAAGAATGGAGAAGTGTCTAACTTATACCCTCCAAATACTAGCGCTCAAGACAAGATTTTAACCCAGTGTGTTTTCCCATGTGAATTTCAGGTTACCTCTAGGCATTCCTTGATCTGTCATTAGGAGATATTTTTCTCCTGAATTATGTGAGAGCTTCATAGGTTGTAGAAATAAACAGGTATGAGTAAAGAGGGAAAAAACAGACTCTACTGTTTCTTAGTAATGATACACTCAAACAGCATTTTGTCTAGTGCCTAAGAAGGTAAAAGCTAATTCAGTCCCACTGTGGCTTTGAAATAAAATCTGCTGCTGTACTGACTGTTTGTTACTCCAGACAAGCTTGGGTGTGCTGGCTGATATTTGGAGCAGTGACTCTGATACAGTGTAAGATTTCTGAGTGGCAGAATGATATCAGCTTTTTGCAGAAGTTAGCTGCAATTTTATTCAGAAAAAAAAAAAAAGCTCTCTGAGGAGATCGAGCAGTAATGGCATATGCATAAAAATGCCCCAGCAGTCAAAGAGCTGTAAGGTATCTACTTTTTAAAATTAACTTTCACCATAGAGTGAAAAACTGCTACTTTTCTTCCAGCCTTATATATCATTAAATGGGCACTATAAAATATCATTGCTTTCTTTTCTTGCTTTGTGTTACTATGAATCCAGGTATAAGGTTATTTTAACAGTAAATGGACATTCTATCCTATGCTTTATTCACAAGGAGAATGTCAAATTCTTATAGTTATCATCTCATTCATTCCACATGTATTTAATGCATTGATTGCCTATTTTATGTCAGACACATAGGATTTGGATGTGGAAAGATGACTAAGTCACAGTCCTGGCCTTCAAGGAGCTCAAAGCCTACTAAGAACAAAACAGTTGCCATATAATAAGTGCTGTAACAAAGATTTTACAAGGTAGTGTATTATCATGGTGGGAAAAAACCTCTAATTGCCCATCTCGGAGGATGGGAATTTGGGCAGCATTATGGGAAATTTACTGCAATACCTTGGGAATTTGGGAGGCACTATTACTTTGGAGGCTGCTAAGGTTTTTATCCAAATAGTAAAAAAGGTTAGTTGTTGAATGCAAAATCTTACTTCTGGGTGAAATGAACATCTGGAATTTGTGAATTTAGCATGAACTATACCCACAGTCTGAATAAAAAAAAATTATGAATTCGACTTGCACAAAATCAAGATCCCTTACCCAATTTCCATGGAAATTGTTTCTCCAGAACTCAATCACTTTAACTCTAGGTTTACTCCCCTCTAAGGACTTATCCAAAAGAGGCAGTGCAGATTTACTACAAGAGTATGCACTCTGATGGAATGAAAACTGATAAGCATTAGGACACAATGGTAGTATAAGTTGGGATATCAGGCATAGCAATGGTTGAGAATAATGCTCTTTAGAAAATTATAAAAACGGTACACCTGAAGGATGAATGATGTGGCTTGTTTTCCATTATAGCTCAAAAATACATGGCTGTTTACTCTTTTTTAAAAGAACTGAATTCTAGTTAATTTTCAATATTGAGTTGGTTTCAAATATACAGCATAGTGTTTCAGTATTTTTGCAGATTATACTCCTTTACAGATAATTACAAAATAATGAGTATTATTCCCTGTGCTATATAGTAAATCCTTGTTGCTTATCTATTTTCTATATAGTAGTTTGTATCTGTTAATCCTATACTCCTAATTTGTCTGTCCCCCCTTCCCTCTCATGTTTGTTTTCTATGTCCGTGAGTCTATTTCTGTTTTGTACATGGATTCATTTGTATTATTTTTTAAATTCCATATATAAATGATGTCAGATAGTGTTTGTCTTTCTGTGTTTGACTTTTTTTTTTTTTTGGTCTTTTTAGGGCCGCACCCGTGGCATATGGAGGGTGCCAGGCTAGGGGTCTAATCGGAGCTGCAGCTCTGGCCTACACCAGAGCCACAGCAACGTGGGATCCAAGCCACATCTGTGACCTACACCATAGCTCATGGCAACACCAGATCCTTAACCCACTGAGCAAGGCCAGGGGTCAAACTTGCAACCTCATGGTTCCTAGTTGGATTCGTTTCCACTGCACCACGACAGGAACTCCTATTTGACTTATTTCACTAATATAATATTCAGGAAATAATAATATAATATTCTCTAGGTCCAGTCATGTTGCTGTCAATGGCAGTATTACATTTTTATTTTATGGCTAATAGTCCATTGTGTATGTGTACCACATCCTCTTAATCTAGTCATCTTTGATGGGTGCTTGGGTTACTTCTATGTCTTGGCTATTGTAAATGTCACTGCTATGAATATTGGGGTGCATGTATCTTTTTCAATTAGTATTTCCATATTCATATTTCCAGATATATACTCAGGAATATAATTGCTGAATCATATGATAGTTCTATTTTTAGCTTTTTTAATATATATAATGATTTTTATTTTCCATTATAGCTGGTTTACAGTGTTCTGTCAATTTTCTACTGTATACCATGGTGACCCAGTTACACGTACATGTACACATTCTTTTTTCTCACATTATCAGGCTCCGTCATAAGTGACTAGACATAGTTCTCAGTGCTACACAGAATTTTTAGCTTTTTAAAGAACCTCCATACTGTTTTCCATATGGCTGTACCAATTTACATTCCCACCAATAATGTACAAGAGTACCCTTTTCTCCACATTTTCTCCAGCATTTGTTATTTGTAGACTTTTTGATGATAGCCATTCAGACTCGTGTGAGGTGATACCTCATTGTGGTTTTGATTTGTGTTTCTCTGATACTTAGTGATGTTGAGCATCTTCTCATGTGTCTGTTGGCCATCTGTTTATATTCTTTTGAGAGATGTCTATTTAGGACTTCTGCTCATTTTTGATTGGATTGGGTTTTTTTAATGTTGTGTTATAGGAACTGTTAGTATATTTTGGAAATTAACCTCTTGAGTCACATAATTGGCAAATATTTTCCCCCATTCTGTAGGTTGTCTGTTTGCTTTGCTAGTGGTTTCCTTTGTTGTGCAAAAGCTTTTAAGTTTGATTAGGTTCCATTTGTTTAATTTTGCTTTTGGTTTTTATTTTGTTTTGTTTTGTTTTGTTTTGCCAAGAAAACATTGTTGTGATTTATGTTGAAGAGTGTTTCACCTGTGCTCTCTTCTTTGACTTAGCTCATGACTACTGAACTCCAGGCATAGTGGAGTTAGAGAGAGTACACTGGTCCAGTTCACAGAACTTAAAGACATTTTGTAGTTGCCAGAGATACCAGTATAGGAATGAAGATGCAGGGGCTTTCTCCTTACTAGAGTACCCTTCCTTTTTCTTTCTGACCATAACTTGGTTCTCAGTTTCACCATCTACTAAAAGGAATTCTAAAGACCACTACCCAGCATGCTTACTAAAGTGATTCAAATCCATGAAGCAGATCCTAAAACAAAGCTACATTCTGAAGAAGTGATCCCAAGCCCTGAATGTTCCCAATTATGCAGTTATCACAAGAGTTATTCAAATACTTTTAATAAAATTATTAATTTAAAACATTAACATGTATAATATATTTTGAGGAAGTATATATTTAAGAGATATAAAAGATACCGTGAAAAGAGAAAGTGTTAAGATGTTAGAACTGCAAAATCCTTAGATTCGAAAGAGATTCCAATTCCATATTCTAGAATAAAGATTCTGCTTTTGCCAGGATGGTCACTTTGGCTACTTTGAGGTGAAATGGGTACTCTGAGCCATCTCAAAGTAGAGGATTGTGGGCCAATGGGCAAATTTATTATACAAGCAGCACACCTTCATTGTAGAAAGAGTAAAGAACACCAGGAAGCAAAAAGATTTTTTTTCCATTTGAAAGAACATTTATTTTCCAAATTCTTAGACATAGAATAGTGTCTTATAGATGGCAAATATTTGTTAAATTAATATCAGTATTAATTATTGAATGAGATGCTTTGGACATGATAGAAAAAAGCTGGAGAGGCGTTGAAGACTTAACCCTTGATCTCAAGAATGTCGACATTATTTCAGGAGATAATATGTAAATAGATGATTATAAAAGGTCCTCCAAAATCTAGCTGGAATTTTAGATGCTAAAGGACAAAAAGATTTTTAAAAAACCTATAACCCATGACTTATTAGATAACCATATTAGTAAGCTTTTTAAGTATATGTACTAGTTTTTCTCATACGCTTTTACTGTTAAAAAAAAAAAAAGGGAATTGTACCTACACAGTTTTATAACCCATTTTCACTTACTTTACAATACATTTCAAGCTGAATGGCATAACACTGTAGGAATTTACACCATGATTTATTTAACCAGTACTGCCAGTACCCTATTGTTAGCCAATTTGATTGCTTCCAATTTCTACCATAAACAATTTTACAATGAAGATCTTTGTAAGTGAATCTTTGCACACATCCTAAATTCCCTTAGGAGCCATTTTAAGAAGTGGAATTGAGCCAAAGGATAGGCACATTTTAAAATCTTCTCAAAGTATTCCCAGATTTTCCAAAAGGAAGTTGGTATCAGCAAAGCATGAGACTGCTCATGCTTGTACTCTGGTTATTTTTATTCATGGATGCTATTTTCTCATTGCCACAATGTTCCAAAACCACTAAAGGGATCTTGGACATCCCAAAACTCACCAGAGAAGTTTAGATTAAGGTAGATTTCTTTAGAAACCTCTTTCTATTTCCTGAGTAGTTACAGATGGCCATCCCGTGATTTTTTTTTTTTTTTCATATTACCCCAATCAGTTAACAACATTTTAACACAACTGAAGGTATTTCCCTTATGGATTATCATAACACTAGGCTACAATTTATGCTAAATCATGTGTGAGCTTTCTCTATGAGAAAAATTTATATTGAGAACAGATCTTGCGTGATTTAGCATCCAAAGACCAGCATGCACACACTGAACTGTGTAGATTATGCAAGATTTGGATTCAGGAGAAGGATGCTTCAAAACACTTGTTTCTCTTTGCAGTTAGTCCTCAAACATGTTTAAATGACCATTTAATTAAAATCAATTAATTGGTTAATTTTCCCAGCCCCAGAAGAAAATGTTGAGAGGAAAAGTCGATTTCAATCTGTGGGGAAAAGGATGGCAGTGCCACTTTTAACAACCAATTACAGTAGTTGTCTTCTGGAACACCTAGTCTCCAACTAGATTCCTTCTGCCTCTTTTTCCTCTTTTCTTTTGATTTTTTTAATAACGGAAAGGAAATTACAAAAGGCAATTCTAAGAAAAGTAAACGATTAAAAAAAGGCTTCATTTTTGAAGTATCCACAGGACACCATGGAAAGCACCCAAGCACTAGAAAAGAAAATCTCATTCCACAGACATAACTAAGGATAAATCCTCCTGGATACAGCTTAAGACAGGGGGTGGGGGTGATAAAATCACAGTACATTTTTAAAGCATGGACTTTGCAAGCTGCATGTCCTCAAGAAAAAAACAGCTTTAAGGAGCTCAGGTGAATTCAGCATGTGGAGATTGTCACTTCCTCTTATTGTTTTATGCTCTTTTAACTATGGTAAGACCTGGTGATGGACTCCAGAATGCACAGGTTCTACTATATGATGAGACATTTGTTCATCACATGCAACCCCAACCCCATCCCAACAGCTAAGAATGCAGCTGCCATGACCCCAGACTGAGCTGGGTGGAGGAGATGGCACAGTGATTGGTAACACAGCCACTTTAACTCAGACTTTTGGTCCTCTGATTTTCCAGCAACAGTTCTGAAATCATTCTATAAGCACCTTGCCCAACCACAAAATATTTCAAGCATTTTCTCTTTGCTAAAAGGGTTCTCTATTTTTAATATTTCTCAGACCTCAATTTCAACTTCAAGTTATACTTTTGATAACATTCCACCAAATTAAACTTTACCTTATAAATTATCCAGGAAGAAAGCATCTAAGAGCTATCAGATAACACAATTCAGGATCTTTATAAAAGCACTTTGGAAATTTAGTGTAAAAATCAATACCCCATAAGAAAATTCATTTTCATGTGTAAATTGTTCATAAAAGTCATAGAAATAATTTGCAAATGCAAGTGAATGGTTTTTGTTTTGTTTTTTTCCTTTTTAGGGCCACACCTGCAGCGTATGGAAGTTCCCAGGCTAGTGATCCAATCAGAGCTGCAGCTGCTGGCCTACACCACAGCCACAACAATGCCAGATCTAACCCACATCTGTGACCTATACCACAGCTCACGGCAATGCCAGATCCTCAACCCACTGAGTGAGGCCAGGGATCAAACTCACAACCTCATGGATACTAGTCAGGTTCTTAACCTGCTGAGCCACACTGGGAACTCACAAGTAAATTTTTTCCTTCAATGAATCAACCATTTTTACCTCCAAAATTGCCTTTACTTCCTTGGTAGGAAAATTACGTGGTACAAGAAAAATAAATAAATTACTTTTGACTGTTAGCTAATTGTGCTGACTCTAAAAATATCAAATATCATTTAAAAGACAAAATGGTTTGTCATAGGGAAAATAGTAGTAATCACCTTCCTTTATATGTATATTGTGTTAAAAGGTATAACTTAACCCTATTTATTAGCTACTTCAGCTGGTAGCAGTTGTTTGAAGCATTATCATTCCTATTTTATATGAGTAAACAAGCCCAGAGATGTTACATTACTTACTATATGTGACAGAGTCATATATGAATGAAGACTTGGCTCTGAAAATCATTATAGCAGATATGTCACAAAGGCTATGTCACCAAACCTTCTGTGATGTCTGAATTTCTCCACAGTCGCCTCCATATTCCTTTAAAAATGGTGATACATTCCTTCTCACCTATTTGTCTCTTTATAAATAGATTTCTTCAAGAAATAATAAGTGATTATTGTATTTGGCACTGCAGAATCAAGATGACTAATTATATGGTCATGCATGACCTCCAAGATTTCAGTTTGGTGAGCAAAATATATAGATTTTCAAATTAGTTAAAAGAGCCTAGAATAGTATTTTCAACCCCCATTCTTAGCCTTTTAATAATTCAGCATGTAATTAGAAAAATTCAGAGTATGTTTCACAAGTGGTATCTCCTTTATGTAAGTGGAAATCATGCTTTCAATGGGTTTCCTTTGGTTATTCAAAGGAGTAGAAGACAGACAACCTGTTCTAGAGAAAAAACATTACAGTTCTTCAGCGTTATCAGTTGATAGTAAAAGAAGAGAGCATTTCTCTTAACCGAGCTGGGGGGCTCTCGGTTTGAGCCAAAGTTTTGAGGTTTTATTGTTGGTGAATGTTTTGTTTTGTTTGTCTAGGGTTCATTATTAGCGATGTCTGGTGTGCTCAAGGTCAGAGGAGTTGTCCAAAGAGTTAGGACTAAAGGATGCATCAAATCAAGAGAAGATGAGAAATGTAGCGTTTCTTTAACAAAGATACTTTTTGCTCTTTCTGTTTCTTTTCCTCTACCTACCATTTGCACGTTTCTTGTTAGAAAAGAGGGTTTGTTTGTTTGTTTTATGGATCTACTAAATAGGAACTCCAAATGATATAGAGACCCTGTCTTTTTCAAGTCTTTATTTCTTTGCAGTGGCCTTTGCAGTATAAGTGTGTTATAAATGCAGGTTGACCAAACAGGAGGTCCCAACCCAAGTTCCCTCCTTTCAATTTTATTTCTATTCTCAGACAAATTTGTCTCCTCTGCCACCTATTGGCAGGAGGAAACATCATCTGGCTGAGCTCACTCTAAACACAGAAACCTCTGCTCAGACAATGATTACTAACCAAGAAATTGGTGTCCCCATACTTTTCCTCTCCACTGGATGTGTTATAGATCAGGAGAAGAAAATACTAAAGGTAAAAGTGAATTTTGAGAATTAACCGAGCAGTCACCTCTCCAGGCATTGCATTAACGGTACTATACTGAGTATTCTCACCCTGATTTTTCCTCCAGTAAGTGCTTCAGCTTCTACAAGCCTTGATTTCTTCTATATCGAAAGAATACAAGGATGTCTTCAATGGCCAATTCACAGTGAGTTTTGGAGACAAATGTGGTAAAGTTATGTGACCCCTGAGTTATTTGGCCTCAGGGATTTTTTCCTTGTTCTCCTACTCGCTCAAAAAAATTTTAAATAAATAAATAAATCTTCAAAATAGCTTCACTCATTTGCCTCATTTTCCCGAGGATACAACATTGTCCCAGAGAGGTGATGCTCCATGACATGTTAGTGAACTTGAAGAGACCAAATCACAGGTCTGTCTTTATGGTTAGAACTGAGAAGTAGCTTAAAGACCTACAAGAGAACAGCTGCAGCCCCTCACATTCTGTATTTTTATTTGTGGCCCTTACTACATTCTAAACCATGGGGTATACATATGTGTGTGTGTGTGTGTGTGTGGCCCTTGTAGAAATATGCCTTGTATTCTGCACAGTGCATTCAGAGTCTGGCACTTGGTAAATATTAAATGGATGAACTGGCGAGTGAAATAAGCTAAGATTATGTAGCAAAGTACATTTACTATGTAGATGGCTCAAATGAGGTCCCAAAAGTCCCGGTGATTTGTTTAGCATGACATAGTACATCAGAACCAGGGCCAGAGGTCACGCTGAGGTTCTGATTCTAGGCCCTTTTACATTTTCCTCCATTGTGCCTCTCTTCCGGTGAGAACACCAGATTGCCAGAGTTATGAAGTGCGTTGGTCTCCTCTGGTACTCAAGTTTTAGAGACTGTCGTCCTTTCTTTCCTCAGAACCCAAATGAATCACTAATGGCTATGTTGGAATGGGGGCATGGGGCGGGGGGAGTGCTGCTGCAAGAGTAGAAATGATGAGACACAAATTAATATTAATAACAGATGGGAAGAAACCAAGCATAGGTATCAGCCAAACCTGCAACTGGCTGAAGGCAGTGGGCTTAGTTTGTACAGGACGACACACAGCAAATATGATGACCTTTGTCAGACATGAGTATCTTTGGTCTGGATAAATTCCAACTCTGGGAAGGTGACACATTTGGATATCATTGCTTATAAGATATCCTTTTAAGATAAGGAATTTATTGGAGTTCCCGTCGTGGCGCAGCGGTTAACGAATCCGACTAGGAACCATGAGGTTGTGTGTTCCATTCCTGGCCTTGCTCAGTGGGTTAAGGATCCAGCATTGCCGTGAGCTGTGGTGTAGGTTGCAGACGTGGCTTGGATCCCATGTTGCTGTGGCTCTGGTGTAGGCCGTCAGCTACCGCTCTGATTCCACCCCTAGCCTGGGAACCTCCATATGCCGCAGGAGCAGCCCAAGAAATGGCAAAAAAAAAATAAAAAAATAAAAATAAAAATAAATAAAAAATAAGATAAGGAATTTATTGAAACAGTGCAGGTGGTTTACTGTAATCTATGTCTACCGTAAGACAGACAATTCAGGGAGTATATTTTCCCAGGCATAGCCATGTCACCTGTGTAAAGAAACAACTTTACCATATGTATCATGCTGGTGACAGCTCATGGACTCTTGGTTTGGTTTCTTTCTGAAAGGTATGCACAAGGAAAACCAAATCTGATAGTTTATTGGTGGTCTGGTAAATTTACTGTTAACCATAATGTAAGGGTCAGTTTGGTTATCTTTTATACACAAATTATATTATTCATGGCAATTAACAGCATTGTGCAAAATACTTATGCTTCATTTACTCATCACAACAATATTATGTATTTGACTTAACTCAATGAGGAAACTGAGGTTCAGAGACATCAAAGGATTTGCCTGGGGATGTACAGGTAGAAAGTGGTAGAGACAAGCACAGACTTTAATTAATAAGCCCTTGCCCTTAACCAGTAGTCTCTCAAATCCAGGTTGAGTTTCTGTTACTTGTGCACTTGTCCCTCCCACTAGACTGCAGGATTTTAGAAACCAAGTCTCCCTCAAAAAGCCTTTGTCAGTGCTACGCAGAAAATGTGTCCTAAAACGGCAGGATAGCCAGACACTGAGATTTTGCAAGTTGATGGATAGATAAATGGATGGATGATTGATTGATTGATTGATTGATAGATAGATAGGAAAGGTTCAGTTATTTGAGGAAAGGGGAATAGGAGAAGGAATAGAATCAGTGGTTTAGCAGAGGGAAGAAAAAAAGACATTTCAAATTTAATGCTTGAGTTCTAACTTCTATCAGCCAACTCTGGTAATAAGGTATGTCCTTGCTGAGAAATGCCTAACATCTCTCCTGATTTACACATAAAAGGATTTATTGCTGTTCTTGCCTCTGTAAAGCAATGTAAGATCAACAGGATTAGTGGCATTATATTGTGCTCTCTGCAGGGTTTAATGCCATTTCAAGCTGTTAAAAATTTATAGAAACAAATAAGAGAGTCCAATATCAGCTGAAGAGCTAATCCTCTCGAAGTAGAGGATTGCTCCTAGGTTACCAGTTCCTTGTAAATGTAAACTCAAGTGAGTGCAGTCTGCAGGTAACATTACCTTCCTCCTGAGCTGTGACTGGATGAAGGCTGGCTGGGCATTTGTGGAAGAGTGACCAAAGGCTCTGTGATGGATCCTCAGTCCCTCTTCTTCATTAAGTCCACACACATAGAGGGCAAGGAGTATAGGGTGATAGAAAAAGGATCCTTCCTCTCCAAGGGTGAAAAAAAATTGCCCTGTGAACATTAAAGTGCAAAATCATCCCACCACAGTGGACAGCAGAGTGCCTTGAAGGAGGCACAATGGCTTCTAGGCCATTCATATTTATTCCTTCCTCATTCATTTCTGCATTCATAATTTAATTTTTTTTTTTGTCTTTTGTCTTTTTAGGGCCACACGCATGGCATATGGAGGTTCCCAGGCTAGGGGTCAAATTGGAGCTGTAGCTGCCGGCCTACATCACAGCCACAGCAACACAGGATCTGAGCTGTGTCTGCGGCCTACATCACAGCTCACAGTGACCCTGGATCTTTAACCCACTGATCAAAACCAGGGACTGAACCCACATCCTCATGGATACTAGTCAGGTTTGTTAACCGCTAAGCCACGACAGGAACTCCCATTCATAATTTAAAAGACAAAATGAACCTTTCAGAAGGGACATTCATAAACAATGGGAAATGAGAAAACTAAGCGTTTCTAAGATAAATATGCACGGTGTTCCACCTAGAGAGCAGGAAATCTGTCCCAAAGACCCCTACCTGTCTGGTCCAGTGGCAGTTACACCTTAGCACGAAAAGAGATGCACCCAGTCACACTCACATGGGATTTATTAGATTCCCTCTGCCTATCAGACATCATAGAAGGTAAGACCTAATCAATTCAAAAATTTATTTTTATTTTATATACCACTAAAGACAAAAAAGCTACAATTACACTACACTATACTCCTTGATTTTTTTTAAATTGAAGTATAGTTGATTTACAATATTGTGTTAGTATCAAGTATATAGCAAAGTGATTCAAAAAAGATTATTTTCCATTATAGGTTATTACAAGGTATTGAATATAGTCCCCTATAGTATACACTAAATCCTTGTTGCTTATCAATTTTATATTTAGTAGTCTGTAGCTGTTAATCTCATACTCCTAATTTATCCATTCCCCACTCCCTTTCGGTAACCATATGTGTTTTCTATTTGTCTTTTTTTTTTTGTTTCTTACATAGATTCATTTGTATTATTTTTTAGATTCCACGTATGAGTGATATCATGTATTTGTCTTTCTGTCAGACTTATTTCACTAAGCATAATATTCTTTAGGTCCATCCATGTTGCTGCCAATGGCAGTATTACATTCTTTTTTTATGGCTGAGTAATATTCAATTGTATGCATATATATGTGTGTATATCTTCTTAAACCAATTATCTGTTGATGGGCACCTTCTTAACCCAATCTTCTTCTTCATCTTTTTAGGGCCACACCTGCAGCATATGGAAGTTCTCAGGCAAGGGGTTGAATCCAAGGTGTAGCCACTGGCCACAGCCACAGCCATGCCAGATCTGAGCCACGTATGCCTACGCTACCACTCACAGGAACACCGGATTCTTAACCCACTGAGAAAGGCCAAGAATTGAACCTGAACCTTCATCCTCATGGATACTAGTCAGGTTCATTTCTGCTGAGCTAGAAGGGAATTCCTTAACCCAATTTTAAACCAATTATCTGTTGATGGGTTGTTTCCATGTCTTAGCAATTACAAATACAGATGCTATGAATACTGGGGTGCATGTATCTTTTCAAATTAGAATTTTTCATCTTTCGCAGATATATGCCCAGGAGTAGGATTGCTAGATCATTTAGTAGCCCTATTTTTATTTTTTTTAAAGAAGTTCTATACTGTTTTCTATAATGGCTACACTGATTGCCACCAACAGTGTAGGCGGGTTCCCTTTTCTCCACATCTTCTCCAGCATTTATTATTTGTAAATGTTGTGCTAACCATTCTAAATGGTGGCAGTCAGCAACCTCATTGTGGTTTTGATTTGCATATCTCTAATAATTATTGACATTGAGCAATCTTTTCTTGTGCCTCTTAGCCACCTGTATGTCTTCTTCAGAGAGATGTCTATTTAGGTCATCTGCCCATTTTTTCATTGCATTTTTTTTTGATATTGGGTTGTATGAGCTATAGTTTAGAAATTAACCCCTTGTCAGTTGCATTCTTTGCAAATATTCTCTCCCTTTTCATAGGTTTTTTTCATTTTGTTGATGGTTTCCTTTGCTGTGCAGAAGCTTTTGATTAGTTGCCATTTGTTTATTTTTGTTTTTAGTTCCTTTGCTTGAGAGACTAATATAAGAAATATTGCTACAATTTATGTTAGAGAATGTTTGCCTATGTTGTAGGTGTTTTATAATGTCATACCTTATACTTAGGTCTTTAAGCCATTTTGAGTTTATCTATGGTGTGAGGAAGTGGGCTAATTTCATTGACTTACATGTAGCTGTCCAGTTTCCCAACACCACTTACTGAAGAGACTGTCTTTTCTCCACTGTATATTCTTCTTTGCCATAGAATAATTAACCATAGGTGTATGGGCTTATTTATGGGCTGCTATTCTGCTCCATTGATCTATATGTCTGTTTTTGTACAGATACCACACTATTTTAATTACTGTAGCTTTGTAGTATTGTCTGAAGTCTGGGAGGGTTATGCTTCCAGCTTCCATTTTTTTTCAGGATTGCTTTGGCAATTCTGGGTCTTTCGTGGTTCAATGTAAATTTTAGGATTATTTGTTCTAGTTATTTGAAAACTGTCCTGGGTATTTTGATAGGGACCACATTAAATCTGTAGATTACTTTGAGTAGTATGGCAATTTTAAAAATATTAATTCTTCCTGTGAGGACATGGGTTCTATCCCTGACCTTTCTCGGGGGTTAAGGATCCAGTGTTGCTATGAGCTGTGGTGTAGGTTGTGGTCGTGGCTTGGATTCTTCATTGCTGTGGTTGTGGCATAGATTGGCAGTTACAGCTCTGATTGGACTCCCACCCTGGGAAACTCCATATGCTGTGGGTGTGGCCTTAAAAAGACAAAAATATATATATATATATATATATATATACAAATATATATGTATATATGTGTGTGTGTATATATATAATTCTTCAAACTCGAGAGCATGGTATATCTTTCCATTTCTTTGGATCATCTTCAATTTCCCTTTTAATGTTTTATAGTTTTCAGCTTACAGGTCTTCTGGTTCCTTTTTTAAGTTTCCTAGGTATTTTAATTTTTTTGATGTGATTTTAAATGGATTTTTGACAATATTTATTAGTATAATGTAATGCAACAAATATATATATATACATGTGTGTATATATAAATTTTGTATCCTGCTACATTGCTGAATTCATTTGCTACTTCTAAAAGTTTTTTGCGGAATCCTTCATCTTCTCTGTCGAGTACCATGTCATCTGCAAGTAGTATAGTTTTTACTCTTCCCTTTCAATTTGGATACATTTTATTTCTTTTTTTCATCCTATTACTGTTGTTAGGACTTCAAATATTACATCGAATAAAAGTGGTAAGAGTGGGCATTCTTGGCCTATTTCATTTTTTGCAGGATGTCTTTCAACTTTTCACTGTTGACTATTATATTGACTGTGGGTTTGTCATGAATAGCTTTTATTATGTTGAGCTATTTTCCCTTTATACCCACTTTGCTGAGAGTATTTATCATGAATGTTGTGTTTTGTCAAACTTTTTTGTGTCTATTGAGATGATCATGAGTTTTGTCTTTTCTTTTGCTAATGTTGTATATCATATTAATTGATTTGCATATGTTCAACAACCCTTGCAACCCTAGAATGAATCCAACTTGATCATGGTATGTGATACTTTTTTAGGTATTGTTGGAGTTGGTTTGCTAATATTTTGATGAGAATTTTTATATTTATCAAAGATAATTGCTTGTAGTTTTCTCTTTTTTGTAATATCTTTGTCTGATTTTGGTATCAGGGTGATGGTGGATTTGTAGAATGAATTGAGGAGTATCTCCCTCCTCTTCAGTCTTTTAGAATAGTTTGAAAAGGCTTCTTGGTATAAGTTCTTTGTATGACTGGTAGAATTCTCCAGGGAATCCATATAGTCCTGGACTTATTTTTGCAGAGAATTGGGTTGTTGTTGTTGTTTTACAGATTCTTTTGCAGAGATTGGTCTATTCAAATTACCTTTTTCTTCTTGACTCAATTTTGATGGGCTGTGAGAAGTGGACAAGTTTCTTGAAAGGTTGTCCAATTTGTTGACATACAACTGTTCATAGTATTCTCTTATGATTTTTTGTATCAGTGGTATAGTTTGTTATTTATTCTATTTCTTATTTTAAGTTCTCTTTTTTCATCTTGATGAGCTCACTAGAGGTTTATTTATTATCTTTTTAAGAAAAACAAACTCTTGATTTCATTCATCTTTTCTCTCTCACTCGCTTTTTTTTTTTTTTCTTTTTAGGGCCACACCCATGGCACATGGAAGTACCCATGCTAGGGGTTGAACTGGAGCTAGAGCTGCCAGCCTACACCACAGCCACAGCAACATGGGATCTGAGTGACATCTGTGACCTACTCCACAGCTCACAGAAACACTGGATCCTTAACCTATTGAGCAAGGCCAGGGATCAAACCCATATCCTCATGGATACTAGTCAGATTTGTTTCTGCTGAGCCACAATGAAATTCCTTCTATTATTTTTTGATCTCCAATAATTTCCTCTCTGATCTTATTTCCTTCTGTTGAATTGGGCTTTTGTTCTAACTTTTTTAAGGTGGTAGGTTAGGCTTTGTATTTAAGATTTTTCTTGTTTCTTGAGGAAGGCCTGTATTGCTATGAATTTCCCTCTTAGAACTAGTTTTCTGCATCCCATAGATTTTGTAATGTTGTGTTTTCATTGTCATTTGTCTCAAGGTATTTTCTGATTTTCTCTTAGATTTACTCATTGGTTTTTATTTTTATTTTTCTTTTTTAGGGCCACACCTATGGCATATAGAAGTTCCCAGGCTAGGGAACGAATCAGAGCTGCAGATGTCAGCCTCTACCACAGCAACACAGGATCCAAGCTGCATCTATGACCTACACCCCAGCTCACAACAATGCAGGATCCTTAACCCACTGAGCAAGGCCAGGGATTGAACCCCCAACCTCATGGATACTAGTCAGGTTTGTAACCCACTGAGCCACAGTGGGAACTCCTGATTTGTTGGTTTTTAAGTAGAATATTATTTAGTCTCCATGTGGTCATTTTTTACAACTGTGGTCAGAAAAGATGCTTAGAATAATTTCCATCCTCTTAAATTTATTGAGGCTTGTTTTGTGTCCTTGTATGGGATCAATTCTAGAGAATATTCCTTTCATGCTTGGAAAGAATGTGTATTCTGGTTTTTTGGATATGGTGTCCTTTAGATACCAATTAAGTCTCACTGTTTTATATTTGTAATTTAGAATCTCTGTCTCTTACTGATTTTCCATCTGGAAGACCTGTCCATTGATATCAGTAGGGTGTCAGAGTTTCCTAATATT
The DNA here is from genome assembly GCF_054392235.1 of Sus scrofa. Lineage (NCBI taxonomy): Eukaryota > Metazoa > Chordata > Mammalia > Artiodactyla > Suidae > Sus > Sus scrofa. The sequence continues at coordinate 124,111,263 of NC_139396.1, read as the reverse complement.
ATTGTATCCTGTCAGTTTCAATGTCTGTTAGTATTTGTTTCATATATTTGGGTGCTCCTTTATTGGTGTAATATCTTCTTGTATAGATCCCTTTATCATTATATAGTGTCCTTTTTCTTTATGGTCTTTGAAGTCTATTTTGTTGGCTATGAGTATCACTATCCCTTATAGACATTTCATTTGGCATGATTTATTTTTTTCAATCCATCACTTTCATTCTATGTGTGTCTTTTGCCCTAAAGTGGGTCTCTCATAGACAGAATATTGTAGGTGTTTTTCTTTTAATCCAATCTGCCACTCCATCTTTTTATTTATTCTTTTTTTTTTTATGTCCACTCCTGTGGCATATGGAAGATCCTGGACCAGGGGGTCGATTTGGAGCTGCAGCTGCAGCCTATTCCACAGCAACACTGGATCTGAGCTGCATCTGTGACCTACAGTGAAACTTGCAGCAATGCCAGATCCTTAACCCACTGAGTGAGGCCAGGGATCAAACCCACATCCTCACAGAGACAACATGGGGTCCTTAACCTGCTCAGCCACAGTAGGAATTCCTGCCACGCTGTCTTTTGATCAATGTATCTAGTCCATTGACATTTAAAGTAATTATTGATATGTATGTACTTATTGTCATTTTAAACCTTGTTGAATTGGTTTTGTAGTTCTTTTTTCATTTCTTCTGTTTTGCCTTCTATGGTTTGATTGTCTTCTTTTGTATTATGCTTGAATTCCTCTCTTTAGTTTTCATCAATCTACTGTATATTTTTGATTTGTAGTTACCCTAGTTTTCAGATATGTTAACCCATAACTATATCTATTAGACTGTCATATAAGTCCAAACACATTCTAAAAGATCTATATTTTTTATACCCCTCTCCACATTTTGTGACTTTGATGTCCTATTTTATATCTTCATGCTTATCCTTTTGCTGTTAATTGTGGTTACATTCACTTTTATAATTTTTTTTTTAGTTTTTTAATCTAAGTAGTATCTTATTTAAGTGATCTTCAATCTTTTTTTCTATTTGCCTTTCCTATTGTGATTTTTCTTTTCTTACAGATTCTTGCTTATTTTCTATTTAGAGAAGAACTTTCACTATTTCTTTTAGGTAAGATTTAATATTACTATAATCTTTTAGTTTTGCTTGTCTGAAAAATCATTTGTTTCTCCTATTCTAAATGATAACCTTGCTGGGCATACTAGATTGCAGGTTTTTATTTTCAGGACTTTGAATATTTCACAACACTCCCTTCTGACCTGCAGGTTTTTTTGCAGAGAAATCAGCTGATAGTCTTATGGAGTGCCCTTGTAACTGTCTCTCTGTTTTTCTCTTACTGCCTTTAGAATCCTAACTTTGCCATGTTAATTGTGATATATCTTGGTGTGCATCTATTTGGGTTCATCTCATTTGGGACCCTCTATGTTTGCTATACATGGATATCTGTTTCCTTCTTTAGGTTTGGGAAGTTTTTATAATTTCTTTAAATCCATTTTCAATACCCTTCTCTCTTTTTGCTGGAACCCCTATTATGCCAAGTCTGGTATGCTTTATATTATCATGTGGATCTCATTATATTGCTTGCTTTTTTTTATTTTGCCTGTCTGCTGTTCTGATTAGGTGATTTCCATTATTGTCTTTCAGACCACTTATTCACTCATCTGCATTATTTAGTCTGCTATTCACTGCTTCTATTTTGGTTTTTACCTTGGCAGTTGAGTTGTCTGATTTTGATTGGCTCCTCTTTATAGTTTCTAGAAAATTGTTACAGTGATCTTCATTTCTATCAATAAGCTTTCTTAATTCATTTAGCATTTTATTGCCTTCGTTTTAACTTGGAGTCTAATTGACTGGCAAGGTCATTTGCATTATTGGCTCTTTCAGGGGATTTCTCTTAGGTGGGAGTAGTTTCTCTGCTTTTTCAGTCTCTGAATTTAGGAAGAAACAGTCATTTACTGTGGTCTTAAAGGGCTGTTCCTATGTGGGAGTTTCCCTGTGTAGACTACGTGAGTCTGATGTTTTTGGTGCAAGGGCTGTTTTTGTTATGGATGCCTGCCATCTCTTTTCTCAGAGTGTGCTAGTCATTAGCCCCTTGATAGGGGATGTGACTTGTGTTGTGGTAACTGGGCCTCCACTTTGCTCCACAGCTGTCACAGCCCTGTTGGTGGTGGTGTTTGCTCTCAAGTTGTTGAAGTAGAAGCCCTGAGGGTTGAGCTTGATAAGGCACCCTTGCACTTCAGTGTGTGTTCTGTCCCTAAGGAGGTTAGTGGTGAGGCAAGTGATGCTATGTGATCACATTGAACCTATATGGAGCCATCCATGTTGGCATCTGCAGTTCCACCCAGCAACAGCCCAAGGTCACGTCCCTTTCACCACTGTGCTCATTCCAGACCTAATGCTAGGCTAGCACATGGTGGTGGCAGGAATCAAGCCACTGTGGTAGCTTTGCTGTTGCTTGGGACCTGGGCTGCCTCTGTCTTAGGAAAGGAACCCCTGCGGACTCCTCCCCTGAGGATGTCCACTGGAATTTTACAATTCAGTGATTCTGTCCACCACCCAGTGTGCCTGTGACCAAAGTCCACAGCTGCTGGCCCCACCGCAACCCCTATCTGTGAGTGCTGATAATGGCCTCAGATGTCAGTCCTGCCCCAGCCATGTGTGCATGCTCACAAAGTCTATCACCTCAGGAGCCATGCCTCATTGTGTGCACATTGACCATAGGCTCTGAGGTTCATCCCTGACCACACCCCACGCTCTCTGGGCTGTCTCTATGCAGCCAGATCAAGTCCTCTCCCAAGCTTGTATGCCCAAGTTTCAGCACCTAGCTGCTATATTAGTAGACCCACCTAGCTCATGTCTCAGGCTAGGAAGTGCAGCAAGGTGGCAGCCATCAGCACAGGACTCTCTGTGCCCTGATTGCTAACAAGCTAGCAGGCATGTACTCCTAATCAACAGAGTTCACGTTCCTCCAGCCCCTCTATCTGTCCCAGCCTGCATGGCAGCTTTATAGTGCGAGGTCCTGCCTACGGGGACCCTCCCTCCTTCACAGATCCCTCCCAGAGGTGCCAGTTCCATCCTGATGCCTTTGTTTTTCATCTTACCTGGTTGCATGGGGATCTTTCTTACAGCTTTGGTTGGATAAAAAAATCTTCTGCCAGCTTCCAGCTGATTTTATGTGAGAACTGTTCCATTTATGGATGTATTTTTGATGTGTTGGGGGGGTGAGGTCCACATCCTCTCACTCTGCCATTTTGATCTAAACCACTCTTAAATTTCTGTTGCTACCTGTACATCTGACTTATCCCTTCTTCTAGACTGCAAACTCTTAGAAACCAAATATCAAGTAATCTTATACTTGAAATTTGTTTTTATTTTATACTAAATCAGAGTGATGACTTAGGCTTTATTTTGTATATCTTCCAGACACCCATCATCACCCCCCAAGTCTCCTGTCCTTTCTCCATGCTGCCTTCTGACCCAGGTGACTAATCTGGATGGGCCACTGCAGCAATTCTCAAAGTGTAGTCCCCAGACCCCTGGGTTTCCTCGAGACTTTTTCAGGAGGTACACAGATCAAAAATTTTATATTTTTATAAAAACACTGAGACGTTACTTGCCTTTTTCATTGTGTTAGCATTTTAACTGATGGTGCAGAAGCAAAAGTTGATGGAAATGCTGGAGCCTTGGCAGGAATCAGGGTAGTGGCACCACCCTAAACTGGTAGTTATTATGTTCTTCACTAACCAAGCACTCTCAGTTTTTAAAAAAAGCCAGTTTCATTTAAGAATGTCCATGACAAAAACAGAAAAAAATAGTATTAATTTCATTCACTCTCACATCTTTTGTAGGCATGTCTTTTTAATATTCCATGTAATGAAATGAGAGTATGCATAAAGCATACTTCTGCTGCACACCAAAGTGTAACATTTATCTCCAGAAAAAGCACTGACAGGACTGCTTAAACTACAGGCTGAATATCTGCTTTTCTCATGGAACACCATTTAGAAATTAGACTAACAGATAAACTATGGTATTTAGAATTGGGTTTTGGCAAGTATTTTCTCAGAAATAATACAAGTCAGTCACTCAGAGGAAAACCACTGTCAATGATAAAATTTGAGCTCTCAGGCTTTCATAACTTTGTGAAACTTATGGCTGCCACAGTGAGATTGACAATTACCCAAGCTTAAAGATTTTTCAGGTAAGATTGGTGCTGATATTAAAAAATATGATTTTTTGTTGATATTGTACATTCAAATGTATCAATATGTGGTAGACCTGTGTAATTCACTAAATCAATATTTTCCAAATGACCAAGGCATAAAACTACAAAATGGTGCATGGTTAAAATGTACATTCAAAGTGCAAGATAGACCAATGTATTTTAATGTAACCAAGTATAAGGTTCATTGACATAATTTCAGAATCCATATCATACTAACCTTTAAGAAACTGCTTGTCGAGTTTTAGTGCATAATCAAAGAAGAATATCCCTGATTCTTTGAAAAGATACTTAAAGACCCCTTGCTTTTCCAATGCCATGTCTGTATGAAGCCAAACTTTCTTCATTCACTTCAACCAAAATAATGTCACACTTTGAATGCAGAAAATCCACTTGTGTTCAATTAAGCCAAACATTAGCAATTCTCCAAAACATAAAACAATGCCACCTGTTCACTTAGTTTTAGAAACACAAAACTGTTTTTCAGTGAAATGTTACTTATATGAAGATGCAATGAGTGTATTATTTTAATTGAATTAATAATAGTCTTAGTTTCTTAGATTTCCTTTCTAATATGGTAAATATCAACAGATATAAGCTACATCAACAGAAGTCCTTTGGGGTACTCTTTAATTTTTAGGAGCATAATGGCGTTCTGAGACCAAAAAGCTTTAAATGAAACTACTAAGTTATACAAATGTATCCTCTTACCTCTGATTTCCAACTGGAGTTGATGAATGTGAAGCCCCTGCAAGAGATCAGACAATGAGGAACAAAGAGGTGGGGAAAATTATTCCCCTAACTCTCTGGCCATAGCTTTCACCAGCTTGTGCTTGGCATGTTTTAACAGGTGAGCAGGACTCTTCAGTTTGAGGGTGTCTAACTCCCAGAGAAGAAAGGACCTCTCTTCCCTGCGCTTTGGCTCTTTCTGGTGACACCTGGTATGAGTCACCTGTCCCAGGCACAGCCTCATGCCCCTAAGTGGGTTGCTCAACCTGCGGGTATCCATACATGAAGATTCCCTGGCCCTTCTCCACCCCAGCCGTGCACCCTAGTCCTAGGACAGATTCTACAAGATGTTCTTTTTGAATTTTACCAGTTTTTGCCTCATCTTTACCTCTGAGTTGCTCTTTTTTTTTTTTTTTTTTTTTTAAGAAAGAACAAATTTGTCATTCTGGACAGCCTATACAACCACTCCTCTTAATTGAATTTATTCTGTTTACCTCAGGCCTCCTCTTCATAATTAGTTTGCAATTTCTGCTTTGCAACATCAGTCACCTTTTCTCCCTATTTTTCCAAATCAAAGATGCAGAACCCTCATTTTCCATTCTTGTCAGTACCTTTCTGGTCTGTCACAAAGCCATCATCCCCAAAGCCCGGTTTTTCATCAACATGCATAAACTCATTTTGCAGTCAGTGGAAAAAGGAACGTGGCTACAGTACACATAGAATTCAACACAAAGCAATGTTGTTTTAACATTTATCCAGACACCAGGTATTATTACACCTAAGAACTATGTGGGAGTTTATCATATAACCCTAGAAACAAACAAAAAGCAAACAACTAATAAACACTGAGGCTTAGAGACGTTGCTCATTCATCCAAAATTACATTGCTGATAGATCCAGCATCCCAGGTTAAGTCTGTGTTTCTGACTACAGAGCTTAAACTCTAGACTTTTGTACCTCATTTCCTGAACACCAGCTTTCACAAGACACTATTCTAGGCACCGAGAAGGAGATAGAAAAGCAGGGAAAAGTGCAATTTCTCCTCTCAAGCAGCTCACGTTCCAGCAGGAGAAAACAGACTGTGTATAATGACACTAGTGCCTGGCAGAACGCAATCTGCACTTGGGGAAATACAAACCAAACACAGCTAGAGCACAGAGGAGAATTCCAACTAAGAAGACAGGAGGGCTTCGAGGAGGAACTGGCATTTGAACTGCACTTGAGTGATGGCTAGAATATAATGAGAATGCTGTTAAAAGGGGCAGAAAGTAGGCTGAATGCCTAAGGGTCTGGGGGAGGAAAGAAAGGAAAGCTGGGAAAGAGTTATTTATGACTACCTGTCACTGTTTGTGATTCTGTTTCTTAGACTCATGGTCAGTCCAAAGTCAAATGCAGCAAGGATGGCCTACCCCTCACAGCAGCACATCAGGCTGGTCTGTGAGCAGCCCCCATCGCCCAACCAGCTGCAGCTCTGCCCTGGTGCTAGAGGCTGTCAATGAATTCTTAAAAGGTTTCTCCTGTCTCCCTGCCTGCAATCCCCTCATTTCAGCTCACTCTGTGGCTGTCATTTCATTCTTCACACTTGCCCAGCCTGAAAGAGGTGGAATGCACTGAAAAATGGAGTTATCACCACAGATTGTCAGAACATCAGGACCTTGCGGGACTGTTGGGACCAGGGGTTATAAACAGAAAAAAAGAAACAAAGACCTGAGAGCCTCTGGGCAAATCTGACCCCCGCCCCCCATTAAGCTGGCACAGAGAACGAAGGAGGTAGGCATGCCCTAGGTGGGGAGGTGATCTCCTTTTGCCACAGTATCCACAGCTGCCTTTGTCTTACAGAGTTCCCTGGACCCCTGAAAGCACTGAGTTCTGATTTCTGAACTGATCGACACTTGACTTTTACAAGAACCAATGCCCTTCAAGCCTTGATCAAGGTAATACTATTCATCAATGCTGAAGCTAAGAATTAAAGCCCAGAATTTTCCTCTCACTCCAGACCTATCCACTTTGCAAGGGAAGTGGGAGCTTATAGGATTTGCAGAGAAACCTGAACACAATATTCAAATGGCCATATACACAAGAAATCAACATATATATATATATATATATATATATATATATATATATACACATGCATATATATACACACACACACACACATATATATACACACACACATATATATATATCAACATATGTATGTACATATCTATTCTTTTTGTTATGTTGACTTGCTACCCTATAGGTGGCATCCACTTGATATTTTTTATTGATATCCACCTCTATTCCAAAAAAAAGATTTACATAATCTTTCAAAAAATTTAAGATATATCAAGATAACAAATTAGAGGTAGATGATCAAGAGAAAGCAAGAGAATACAATAATAATGAAATGAGGCTGATATAAAACACCTATCATAATACTATTTGCCGGTCATAGGAAAGTGGAAATTTGCCTTCAAATTTTCTACAGGTAATTTTTTTTTTTTTTAGTCTACCATATGATTCTGCTTCCCAAAAGTAAAGTTAAACTATTTGCCAAGAAGAAAAGCAATAGCTAAATAAAACCAAAAGTTTCCCTGAAGGGGTCTGGCGTCATGTGATAGAATAAACCAGGCCCTCAACACCCTCCAACATATAGCTTTGTTTTTCATCTAGTGATTGCACAGTATAATTTACTTAGGTTACTTCTAACTTCTAATTTCTGCACAACAAATTCCTGGGGAAACTTGAATTTTTTAAAGGTTCCATAAGTAGTGCCCATATATTTAATCTATAAATGATTGTCTCACTCACTGATGTATGAACAATGTTCAAACTGGTATAGGTATTATGATTATAAAATACATTTAATTTAAATTTGGTACAGAATTCCTGGTAACTTATTTTCTCATTCTCTATTTGACCATAGACTCTAGAAGGACAGTTATTCTCAGGGGACAGTGGTGGGTGAGGGGCTCCACATGACTCTGGAAAAGAACCTTGTTTTCAAAGATAGAACAAATGTGATGTGGTTGTTTACAGCCATCATCCATTCTGACTGGTCAGTGCAAGTGCGTACCAAGGGTCAAACAGCAGTGTTCTTGTTTTTAATACTAATTTTATCTCCCTTGTTAAGAAAAATTGGAAAGCACTTACTTGGAGGACTTAGTAGATTGTTCATGTCTATCCTATAAACCCTTCTCTGTAAATATGTTTCTCTTAACTAAGAGTTTGAATAGAGCCCAAGAGAGTTCAGATTTGTAATCCTCAAAAATTACCTGGCTTGGGCACATCCCTCTTGCTACTTAAATTTGAAATGGTATGTTTTAACTTGAAGCTGAGTTAGGGGATCGGCTGACGTTCATTTGTGACATTTGAGAATCCTAACAAGGATATACAACTCACCTCCATCCTGAGAGGGTATTCGGGCAACATGTGGAAAGTTAGGTCTTTATTCATTATTTCTACCTCCATCCCTCTACCTTAACCTCCCAGACTAAAAAGCAGTCTGTATTCCAGTAGGCTCTAAATAGAATATCTAAAATTGCTTAATCCAGGATATTCCACAGCCAAAAATGATGCTCCTCCTAATTTTGAGGTATGTTATTTCCTGCTATTTCTTTCAGGAGAAACATGTACCAAGAGCCCTGAGGGAGGCGACTTGCTATGAAAAATTATTAAATATGGACTAATTAAAATTATTCTCTGCAAAATCATTTTTCATTTTAGTATATTCAGTCTGTAGTTTTTTCCTTCTGTAATAATTAGATGGCATGTCAGTTTGTCTAATAAGATCTCTCCTAGATCACAATATGGAAAACCCAGCAGCCTTATATAAAAGAATGTTCATCCCATGTGTTATCCAATGATTAAGACCTAATTAAGATGAAGGGAAGTCAGGACATAGCCATGATGTATCTCACTGAAAATGCTTGCCTATTTGATTAAGGGGCACCCCTACTCACTTTGAGTCTTATGGAATATTGTTTTTCAGATTCTGTACAGGCATCAGTAGTTGAGTATTGGGGGAAGAGAGAGAGAGAAAGGCATTTTGAATTCACCAGCTTTTTTTTTCACAACCAAAACCTGACTGGAAGGTGAATAAAATGACAAAAAGTTCTATTATTATTTATTCCTCATTGAATTCTGTATGAAATGACTGTCTCTCTTCAGAATAGCAATGGTTAAACCTTACCTCCTCCTCCTCTGAAATATTAGCTCGAGAAAGTCATAGTTTCAAGAGGTAAATTGGCCATTATTTTGAATGAAATGTGTTTTAAGTAACAGGTTTTCTTAGGAGTTGTAATGTTTATCTTTTCCAAAAAAAAAAAGAGTCTATTATATTCTGGACACAGCCAAATTGCTCTGTACCTTTAATCTGTCAAAGGCAAATAAATCAGCAAGAAACATAGCCCACCATTCAGTATTTTCTCTGAACTTAGGCTGGTACAGGCAATATTTCCTGGGTGATTTATTTACTTTGAGCTTCATGATCACAGATACTGGGGAAGAAAGGTGAGTCAGTGATTAAGTAGCTTAATTTATTTTTCTTATCTGCTTTTTTATTTTTTTGAGGTATAGTTGATCACAATATAAGAGTAGTTTCAGATATACAACATAGTGATTCAACAATTTTATAGATAACACTCAATTTCAAGTTATTATAAAATATTGGCTGTATTCCCTGTGCTGTACAGTACATCCTCGTAACTTAATTTATTTTACACATAGTAGTTTCTACTTTTCAATCCTCTACCACTCTTTTGCTTCCCCCTTCCCTCTCTGCAATGGTAATGACTAATGTGTTCTTTGTATCTGAGTCTATTTCTGTTTTGTTTTACTCATTCATTTGCTTTATCTTTCAGATTCCATATATAAGTGATATCATCCAGCATTTGTCTCTCTGCCTGACTTATTTCACTAAGCCTAATATCTTCTGGGTCCATTCATGCTGTTGCAAATGGCAAAATTTCATTCTTTTTATGGCAGAGTAGTATTCCTTGGTATATATACACCACATCTTCTTAATTCATTCATCTGTTGATGGGCACTTAGGTTTCTTCCCTATCTTGTCTATTGTAGATAATGCTGCATGAACACTGGGGTGCATGTTTTGAATAAATGTTTTCATATTCTTTGAATATACACCCAGGACTGGAATTGCTGGATTAAATGATAGTTCTATTTTTAGTTTTTTGAGGAAACTCCATACTGTTTTCCATAGTGGCTGCCCCAGGTCTTCCCCACAAACAGTGTACAGCGTTCCTTTTTCTCCATATCCTTAACAACATTTGCTATTTGTGGTCTTTTTGATGGTAGCCATTCTGACAGGTATGAGGTAATGTCTTATGATTTTGACTTGCATTTTCTCTGATAAATGGTGATGCTGGGCATCTTTTCACATGCCTATTGGTCAGTGGTATACTTTCTTTGGGAAAAAATGTCTATTCATGTTTTCAGCCCATATTTTAATAAGGTTGTTTCTATTTCTGACATTGAGTTATATGAGCTTTTTATATATTTTTCATATTAACCCCTAATCTGTCATGCCATTTTCAAATATTTTCTCCCATTTAGTAGGTTGTCTTATTTTGTCAATGGTTTCCTTGGCTGTGCAAAAGCTTTTAAGCTTAATTACACCCCATTTTTTAACTTTCACTTTTGTTTCCTTTGCCTTAGGAAACAGATCCAAAAAATCATGGCTATGATTTACGTCAAAGACTGTTCTGCCTTTTTTTATTCTAGGAGTTTTATGGCTTCCAGTCTTAACATTTCAGTCTTTAATTCATTTTGAGTTTATTTTTGTCTACGGTGTGAGAAATTTTTCTAATTCCATTCTTTTACACATACCTGTAAGTTTTCCAACATCACCTATCAAAGAGACTGTCTTTTCTCCATTGTATAATCTAGTCTCCTTTGTCATAATTGTGTTGGTTTATTTCAGGCTCTCTATTCTATTCCATTAATCTATCTGTCTGTTTCTGAGTCAGTACTATAGGGTTTTGATTACTATAGCTTTGTGGGATAGTCTAAAGTCTGGGAGCATAGTTTGTTCTTCTATCTCAAGATTATTTTGGCTATTCATGGTCTTTTGAGTTTCCATACAAATTTTAAAAATAATTTTCCTAGTCCATTGGAAAATGCCATTGGTATTTTGAAAGGGATTGCTGCTACCCAAGGCAATCTACTTATATTATGGCCATTTTAACAACTTTAATTCTCCCAATCCACGAACACTGTATCTTTCCAACTGTCTGTGTCATCTTCAATTTCTTTCATCAGTGTCTTATAGTTTTCCAAGTACAAGTCTTTTACCTCCTTAGATTTATTCCTAAGTATTTCATTCTTTTTGATGTGATTATAAATGGGATTCTTTCCTTTTTTCCTCTTTAAGTTCTATATATTAATTTTATATCTTGCAACTGTAGTGAATTCATTGATGAGCTCTAACAGTTTTTTTTTTTGGAGGCATCTTAAGGATTTTCTGTATATAGTATGATGTCATCTGCAAACAGTGATAGTTGATTAGCCCAAGGTGTCCTAGTACTGGTGTCTGCAGGCTGATGATGGTTGGGGCTGGGCCTGAGTCCTGAAGCTAGAGGGAGGATTCCACAATGGAACTTGCTGGCGTGGCACCAGTGTTCACATGGTAAAATAAGCTCCCCAAAATGACTGCTGCCAGAGTCTATGTCCCCAGGGTGAACTGCAGTTGCTTCCTGCTTCTCTGAGAGGTCAGCAAGTGGGTCTGACCCAGGATCCTTTCAAATCACTGCTTTTGCTCTGGATGCCAGCATGTGTGAGATTTTGTGTGCACCTTCTAAGAGTGGAGTCACTATTTCCCACAGTCCTCTGCATCTCCCAGAAGTAAGACCTGCTTACCTTATAAGCCAAATGTTCTGGGAACTCCTGTCCTGGCACAGGACCCCCCAGGCTAGGGAGCCTGATGTGGGGCCCAGACCCCTTGCTCCTTAAGAACCTTTGCAATTGTAGTTATTCTCCCATTTGTGGATCACCCATTCAGAGGTATGGGTCTTGATAATACCATGGCTCTGCCTCTCCAATATGTCTCCTTGTGATTCCTTCTTTATAACGTTAATTGTGGAATGTCTTTTCTGGTTAAGTTCCAGTATTCCTCATTAATGGTTTCTCTGTAAAAGAGTTGTAATTTTGGTATGCCTGTGAGAGGAGGTGAGCTCAGGATCTTCCTACTCTGCCATCTTGAGAACTCTCTAAGTAAGTAGCTTTAAATGGACCTCAGAACTGCAAAGTAGAACTTGCATCTTCTGGGATATAGTTAATTTTCCAAGCAAAAGTATTCTTCCTATTCTTTGTTTCCTTTGATCTCTCAAATATACAGCACTACCACAGTAAGATACTACTTCATATCATTAGCATAGCTGTATCAAAAGAAAAAAAACAGAAAATAATAAGTGCTGGTGAGGATGTGGAAAAACTGAAAGCCTCATACACATCTGATAGTAATATAAAATGGTGCAATTTCTGTGGAAAACAGTTTTGTGGTCCTTCAAAAAGTTAAACAAGATTACCATATGATCCAGCAATTCCACTTCTGGGTATAGACACAAAAGAAAGCAGGGACTTGAAAGACACTTGCACAACAATGTTTATAGCAACATTATTCACAATAGAAAAAGGCAACAATCCAACTGTCCATCAACAGATAAATGGATAAACTGTAGCATATCCATATAATGGAATATTATTTAGCCACAAAAAGAAATGAAATTCTGGTACGTACTACAATATGGCTGAACCCTGAAAACTTGCTAAGTGAGATAAGCCAGACACAAAAGGACAAATATTCCATGATTCCACTTATATATGGTACATAAAATAGGCAAATTCAGAGAGAAAGTATAATAGAGGGTACCAGGGGCTGGGAGAAGATGGAATAGAGATATACTGCTTAATGGGCAGAGTGTCTATATAGGATGATGAAAAAGTTTGGAAATAGACAGTAGTGATAGTTATATAATTTTGTTAGGTACTTAATACCACTGAGTTGTACATTAAAAGTGGTTAAAATGGTAAATTTTATGTTATGTATACTTTACTGTAGTTTTTTTTTTGTTTGTTTGTTTAAGAAATACAGTGCTAGAAGCTACCATTCCCACCCCTGATTCTCCCCGACCCTCATGATTCTATCAGCATTTGCTATATCCAATCCTAGGACCACTGAAAGCACGTGAAGAATCCTTGGAACTGTCTTGGGAAACCCTGACAAATCCCCTGTGAGGACAGGTATGGCCCTGATTAAAAAAAAAAATACTCTGATGCCTCCATATGATGGTTTCATGAGGCCACTGGGCTCCTAAGCTTCACAGTTATAAACAAGCTATTTTGAAACAATGGCTTAAATTGTGTTATTGGCCAGAATTGCATGATTATTCAAATTCAGTGGGTTTACCTGGGTTATAAGATAATTAGTATTTTATGAGTATTAACCTGCTAGAATAATTTAAAATTTTAAAGCACTTGAATGTTATTGGTTGAAACAAGTGGGAATTTGAAATTGTCAGAACCCCTACCTCCAAGAAAAAATTTGACCCTAAGGAAAAAGTTATCCATCAGTAAGTGAAAGCCTCCATCAACGAGCTACACTGGCCTAAGCAAAACATTGCTTTAGGCATATGCGGAAGGACAGCTAATAAGTACCTGGTCTAAAGGCATATTCTCTGCTATCACCCAGTCTGCCATCCAACTGGCAGTTATAGACCCACCCCATCCCTCAGACCAGCTCCATCACATCTTTGCCACAGATAAACCAGTTATATCCTCTCTGACTTCCCCATTTCTCCTTATTTTGGAGTATGGACAATGTCAGAATCCAGGGACCAATAAGAACAAAGCACACAAAATTATAATGAAACTACTGACATCTGTGCTTTCCTTTGCCATGACAAAGGTTTTCTGGTAGGACACTAGGTAAGAACCTCCTGGTGCAAATGAAAGTATTTACCACCTATGTGATAACTGTGTCTTCTGCCTCCCTTAGCCACACTAGTATTTTAACCAGGAACAACTCCTCACCACCTGCCATGCTCTGAGGTGTTTGATGTCATAGCTTCTCTCAATGGGTAAGAAAGTACCTGGAATCAAGAACATCTCCAATACCTGAGTAAGAAGACCCCAAGGACTTGCAAGAAGGACCTCCAAGCATATGTGGCCTAAGGCTCTCATTTTACAAATGAGGCGAGTAAAATCGAAATGACCTGCCTGGGGTCATACTTTTCATTAGTGAGGGATAAGTGGCTGACCTTCAGTGGCCCCTACTCTTTATAGGTGAACTCTCCTTAAGAATATGCTTCTGTTTTGGACACATTATAAGCATCCAGCCTTCCAGAAGGTAGTCATAGCTTTGGTATGTACATTTCATTTGAATGATGGCTCCAAGTAGAGGGAAAAATATGTTGTTCTCTCTTCAGGCTATTTACTCTGAGTCATCATTCACAACGTGGCCTCCATTTGAATGATTCATGTCATGACAGCCACTGCAGACTTGAAACTCTTAAAATGTCATCAGGCTTATGATGTATTAGATTTTACTTAAAACAGGGAAAATTCAAGTTGTTCAAAAGTGATATTTTTCTATCCCTTTGTGGCTAGGATTTGGTGAATAGCATCATAAAAAATTCCATATGGCAGCTTTTGGTTTTCCTTCTCTTTACTATCAAAATTTGACTAGTGATACAGATTTGGCTTCCTAGTTTGTCTTGTAAATTAGTAAAATGTGGTTGAAATTGAGTTTGTGGCCTAGATTCCACCACTTTACCAATGCTCTATGATTTGTTTCTCATCCAAATGGGAAACATATGAGACTTCTGTACAGCATCTCATATGTTACCAAAAACAAAAAACTAGATTCAACTCTAGGTTTTACTTTCACCAACTCTGTAGCCTTAGAAGAACCATCAACTTTTCTGTACCCTCGTTTTCTCATCTCTGAATTTTTTTAGCCATGCCCACAGCATGTAGAAGTTCCTGGACCAGGGATTGAACCCAGGCTACAGCAGTGACCCAAGCTGCTGCAGTAACAACACCAGATCCTTAACCCACTGTGCTACAAAAGAACACCTCATCTCTGAATTTTTTATTCCAATTCTGATCTTGGTCTGCTTCACAAGAGATATTGTATAGACAAGCTGAGACTAAGATATTCACAGATGCTTTAGTACAGGAAATTCTGCCCAATATTCTGTGATAATCCATATGGGAAAAAGAATGGATGTGTGTGCATATATAACTGAATCACTTTGTTGTACAGCAGAAATTATAAAACATTGTAAAAATCACCTATACTTGAATAAAACTTGAACAAAATGACAAAAAGAGGCAAGTACTATATCATTTAAGAAAATATGTCTCTTAATCACTCCCTCCTACAGAAAGTTTGAGGAAATTATTCAGACAGATCATAAAGAACTCAAGCACTGTGGTGCGGGTAGGTTCCTCAGATGGAGAAGCAAAAGGAAATGTAACATTTTCAACAATTAAATCATCTGGTGTATGAGCATTTAGGAGAGCGGACCGTGGAATGAGTGCAGTGTTTGAGGACAGACAAGCAGCAGTGGGGCAGAGGTAGGTGACAGAAGGCATGGTGTAGAGACTGACGAATAAAGTTACTTGAGACCCAGAGCAACTAAAGGAGAAAAGCTAGGTGAATCAGGATAGGAAAAATAAATGGATGCCTCTTCCTGCAGACTCCCTTTTTAATACTTAGTCTCTATACTTATGTTATTGAATGATTCAATTAATAAATATTTACTGAGGCACCTACTGCATGCCAGCCTCTGATCAAGGCCTTGGGAATATTAATTAATGAATGCAACACTGAAATTTCTGACCTCAGAGAACTTACATTTTAGTAGCAGTCGGGGGGAGGAGAAAAGAATGAGCAACAGACAGAAAAATAGACATTTTCTGAAGAAGTAACTTCAGAGAGCCATCAGTGCTATAAAACCTAAAATAGGGCAACAAGACAGATAATGGCAAGTGGCAGAAAGGGCACTAAATTAGCTAGATTGGTCAAAGAGGGACTCTCTGAGGAGATGACATTGAGCTCACAACTCTTTCAGTTGCAAGCAATAAAAATCCATGTCGAACTATTAAGCAGAGCAGAGATTTTATTGACCACACAAGCAGATGGATGATGAAGTAGCCTTGAGACTGAATGGGCAATGTCAGAGTTCAGGGCCTTGCAGCTTAAAGATAGTGAGGAAAACAGAGAATACAGCCTTTCCTTCCACCTCTTGCCCCCTCTAGTCTTGGCAGCCTCAGATTCACATGCCCCATGCAGTCAAAAGAGAGCATCTTCTTTCCAGAGATGATCTCTTGACCCCAGGAAACAGTTTTGGTCAGGTGTGAGTTACGAGATCATCCTTGTAGCTGGGATGGTCATGGGGAGTGATGAGGGGGAAGAGAGAGGAAAGAGCATTTTACCAGAGATGAAGATGGAAGAGCTCCATGGGCAACATGGTAGCTACCGTATTTACTACATTCCACCCCTAGACTTCCTAACACACTCAAGGTACCCTTCTCCCCTGACATTAACTTTTAAAATGCCCACCTATCAAAATGTCAGTATCCTACATACAACAGAAAACACATCCACCTTTTCCAAAACAGCAACATGAGTCATGTAATTTTCCATATTGAATCCCAAGTCTTCTCAGAGTCTTGCCAAATAATAAGTATAACCACACCAACGTACCAATATAATATTATGGAGAAGTGATCCATGCTTCAGTAAAAATTCCCATTTGGAAAACACAGAAAGGAGAAGCACTCACCTCTCTGGCCATAGAATACTGGAATATGTCTTTGAATGAGTCCCTCTGCCTACCCCTGAATACTTGTCATAAGAGTTGATCATAAACACTGGCCTCTTTGAAAAAGCCTGAGACAAAATTTTGGCTTGATTCTTAGTATTACAATGATTTCCACTTCCCAAGGGTACAGTTATAACTGTGGTAAGACGAACCTTAGGGTTGAGTAATTACAAGGCACGCTTTGCCAGCCTTGGAGTTTGTCAATGTAATCCTGAAAATCCCAATTTATTTCTGATTTTATTCTTGTGCCCTCTACTACATAGTCACCAACACCAGAATGTTGTCAGAATACGACCCTTAAATCTGGCTTTAGGTAGCAATTTCTTTACTTATCAGGTCAGAAGCCCATTTAAATATTGAAACTAAAGTTGTAGCAGCCTTTCCTCTGACTTCAGGTGAGACTCCCTATATCCCTAAAAATAAATGTGCTTTACACTAGATTACACAGATCTCATTCATTTATAAGAAATAGAAGTCAAACTCATACTGATTTAAAGAAAAAGTATATTCTATTGGCTTCCTAACTAAACTGTGTCCAAAGAAAGACATGCAAGAATCAGGATCTTAGGCTCTATCTGAATTTCTACTTGACGTTTTGATTGGCTTCATCTATGGAATCTCTGTGAGATGGTAGGCAAGATGGCTATCAGCAGTCTCAGACCCAAATTCTCTGAAGCAGTAACCTCATGAGAAAATATAAATATGTATTTTCTTCCAATTTCAGTCCTGGTGAAGAGGCATAATTGGCTGGTCCTGGGTCCTATTCCCATCCCTCTGATTGCTATAGGGGAAGTGAAGGAGAAGAGGGATAAAGTAGGTGAGGAGAAGAAAAATTAAGGGCAAATTTTGTTGGACAAATACTTTAGCCCCCAGTACTGTCCACTGTATTCACAAAACTCATCAGTCAATTAGACACAGCTATTCAACAGAAAAGCTATTAGTGTTCCACAATTAGAAACAGATATTGTCACAGAGCTAGGTGAGTTTTTATGGGTTTCAATGGGACTTTATGGACCAAAGCAAAGCCTGAATCCCGATCACAACTTCCTATCAGTTATTCATTCACTCATTATTTTATTCAACAAATATTTATTAAGTGGCTATCATCTCCCAAGCATTGAGTTAGGCGCTGGCTGTACATCAATAAGCAACCTAGCCACAGTCTTCAGCTCCATAGCTAGGGAGTCATACAATTAAACAAGTAATCCTATTATGCGAAATAAATGGCAAAATAAATAATGTACCTGATTCTATGAGACCTAGAATAGATGCATAACCTATTTTGTGGTTGAGGATGAAGGTCAGGGAAGATTTCTTGGAAGAAATAATATTTAAAATGATACCAAGAGGTTGAGTAATGGTTAGCCAAGTAAGAGGGGCAGAGTGATATCCCTTTAAATATGCGAATGTCTCATGTTAATAAGATCATGGCACATGTGGGAAAAAAATGAACAAGTTAAAGAAAGCCACCCTTTCTAGTTTCCACTCAATATCGCTATTTTCACTTACTTCTGAGAAGGACAAAACACCCTAGCTTATCTATTTCCACTTTACTTCTTTTCCTCTAGGCTCCTTATTATTATCCCTAAAGCCAGAAGTGGCCTGAATGGGAAAATGCTGCAGTTTAGGAATCAGTGGAAGTAACCAGTTTCCTTTCCATTCACCTTCACCCCATAATTTCAAGTAATGTCCTACTGCTTCTAAGTGTCACCGCTCCTCCTGTCCCATGAAATGGCCTCTCAGTCTGGGGATAACAGATAGGCAATAACAGCTGGCATATTCTCTAGAAATAGTTGGCCTTGCCTCAAATGCGATTTTTCCTGAAACAGCTTGATGCCCACAAGAGCAGTTGACCTGCATCAGAATTATGTGCTTTCCTATGTCTCCTTGCTAGCTATGAGATGAGCTGTTACTAAGCCCTGTCCAAGTCATCGGGGCCACGCATAAAAAATAAATAATTGAGCATGACTAAAATGAATAAACTATTATCAGATGCATTTGCATAATTAAGCTTGGTCCAAAAAATTGGCAGAGCACAGACTGGCAAAATGGCATTGCATACTATTGACCACAAAGCCCTGGAATGTGATTCTAGCGAAACACAATGAAGTCAGAGCTCTGTGTGTACAGATTAGATAAATGCATCAGCTCAGCGACTGGAGAACAGACTACATGCTCAGAATTTGTTTAATGTGGCTGCTTCTTTTAATTCAGAATAATATGACCTCTGACCAATAATGGGGGACTGGGGAGGCAACTTGTACCAACAGCAAGAAGCCAAGCTGGTTATCAGAAGACCTGGGGCCTAGGCTCAGCTGCATCTCTGATATGTTTCTGATGTCCTTTAGTCAGACCCTTAACCATGCTTTGCTTCCACTATATTTCTAAGGTGGCATAACAGTAGTTTCTCCATCTACCTAATAGATGGAAAAAGTACAAAGGAAGCAGAGATATCTGCCCCAGCTCCTTGCCCAGTGTGAGAACCAAGCAGTCTCTAAAGGCCTGCATCTTTATCCTGGAGTCAGTGATGGGTATGATTTGCTGTATGCTCAAGAGGGATTCAACTTGAACTGGAAGAGTTGTCCTTCTGACTTTTTCCTCTGCCTGTTTCTCAAATTGGAGAGAAGTACCAGAGTCAGGAGCAAGCACAGGCCTGGGGCCCTAAATTGGCATTTCTCATAAAAGAGTTCCTAAGAGGAAAATATGGTTGCTAAAGGCTGTGAAGTCTCCCCTAATAACCTATAAAGGCAGAAGTTGGAAAGTCAAGGAGAATTTATCAGGGTATCCTAGTACTGAGGGAAAAACTGTCAGCACAGAGAAAACTCCAGACTTCTGTTTTTTTGTTTTGTTTTGTTTTGTTTTGTTTTTTCTTTTCAACATGAGCCTTTTTACAACACCAAGAAGAGAAAGCAGGCTGCAGGCCAACATTTTTATTGCCACTGTTCCTGTTTGGCTTTGTGAGAAGAAATTCTACTCAGATAGAAGCAGGTTCTATCAGTGATATCTGTCACACATTGGTTACCAGGATAATTTAATTTCCCTCTCCCTTCTCATGCTTCCCACTGAAGCTGCCTTCTAGGTCAAAGATGACAACCTTCTGAGATAATGAGGACCACTTTTCTGCCAATACTGTATGATATTCACATATCACTCATTTAAATGGCACCATTTTATTTATTACAGTCTGCTAGCAAGCCTCAAATCTGTTAAAAATGCCTTCATAGAATTCATCTCAGAGGCCATCTTTCCCTCAGTCTGTGATCACGTTCAATTTTCCTGCTCAAGTTGAAGTCTCATGGAGTGGAAATGCACATCCTTCAGCAGAGTGAGTAACTGTCAGGGATGCTGAGGTAGGCCTAAGTCAAGAACAAGAAATGGCAAGGGGTCTGTTCAAACCATGCAAAACCCTGAGGGCAGGGGGAGGTGTCAAGGTGGGACAAGCTTCCTCTTTTTTTTTCTTGTTTAGTCACGCCCACAGCATATGGAAATTCCCAGGCCGCGGACCAAATCCAAGCTGCACCTGTGACCTATCCCATAGCCGTGGCAATGATGGATCCCTAACCCATTGCACCAGATAGGGGATTGAACCTGTGCCACTATGCTAAGATAGTGCTGGATCCTTATCCTGATGTGCCACAGTGGGAACTCCTAGGGAGGAGCCTCTTCTCAAAGGTCTGCACACCAAGTCCTGCAGAGTGAGACTCTGTCTCATTGAGAGTGAGATAGTGTCTGAAGAGCCTCTGTGTCAGCTTATTAAAAGTAGCAAGAAAGATATGGCTAAAGAATTAGAATGGGAGTAGTAAGGACAGAAAAGTAGAGATGAAAAGGAACTAACATCGTGGATTTCTCCACCATGCCTCTCCACCAGCTACAGGAGTTGAGAGGCAAGGAGAAAGAAAAGGAAACCTCGGGCAGAGAAGGGTACCATTCTATAAAGGTTCAGTGAGATGATCTAAATAAAAAGGGATCCAAAATACCTCTTGGCAAGATGTTACATGGTAGAAATGCCTATTATTGATTTCACTAAGATGGACTCAAGAGACCTGTTCACAGTAATTCAAATCCCTCGACAGAAGTCATTCAGTGTGAGCCACAGAGCATTAGAAAAATTGGATTTTGAAAAGAGTATTAAAAGAAAAAGAATGAGCCAGTGAGAGAGCCTACTTTGAAAGCTAAGGTTAAAAACATGTTTTTTTCTCTCCAGGGAGGAAACAGTTTCTGTAGGAGGCATTGTGATTGTTTTCAAAGGCATTATGATGGACTGGCAGTCTCAATAAAAAGAGTGGCAGACTTGGAGTCTGAACTTTGGAATGAATAACTGAAAGCAACAATGGAAAATAGTCACCACACACTTTCATCTTAGGGGTCCAATATTAAAGCTATTATCAAGGGCAGTAAATATATGCTAGAGATGGGGTTTTAAGACCATCTGAGAGCTTTGTATAGACAGGAAAATGTTTCTGATATAAAAAAAAATATTCCTTCATGTTAGTACAAAATCCCTTCCTTCTTTGACACCTTTAGATTCTGGCTACTGTACCATTTACCCTTTCTCATCTCTGATCTGTTGACCTCCTAGCCAAAGACCTTGGCTGTAGCTCATGATCTTTCTATCCACCTCATGACTCACTATCATCCTGCACAACTTCAATCCCTCCAGAAACCTACAAGCCTCCTCTATTCTGGTGACTTTCAGCTCCACTTCTCTTTTGCCACACAGACCCCTATCCTCACCATGGCTTTTATTATCAATGGAATTTTTGACCTGTAAATTTCAATCATTCATTTACTCATTCATTTTACAAATACCCATTGAATACTACCTTGTGCTGACCATTGCAGTAGTCACTGTAGTTTTAGTTAAAAGAGAAAATATTTCTTTCTTCTTGGAGCTTATAAACTGGTGAAGGAGACAGAGAAACTAATAGGCAATTACAGTAGAATGTCATAAATGCTTATCTAACATATGCTCTAAACCAGATCAGGTGCACAAGAAGAGCACCTGATCTGGATGAACGCTATCATACAAGGCTTCCTGTACAAGTGATGTCTAAGCTGAGACTTTAAGAATGAGTATGAAGAAGCCAAGGAGGCAGCAGCAAGGTCAAGGTCAAGATGGTGCAGTAGAAAAATTCTGAATGAGAACCACACCAAAACTACAACTGCAGAAAGAATAACTAAGGATATAGAGACGATACCCCATGTAAGAGGGACAGAGACATGGTCTAGTCAGAACTTAAACTTCTGTCATAGTAATTCACAACCTGGAAAGATATGCTAACCATGCGCCCCCCGCCCCCTGCTGAAGTATGAGGTTCTCCAATCCTCATGTCAGCCTCCCCACCCTAGAGGGAACTGCACCAGGAAGATAAACCCCCATAATGCCTAGCTTTAAAAACCAGTGAGGTTTACATCCAGGACAGCCAGTGGGCTATGGGAAACTGAGGGTCCAATTTTTTTTGGCCGTACCTATGGCATATGGAAGTTTCCAGACCAGGGACCAAATCTGCCCCACAGCAGAAAGCCAAACCCCTGCAGTGACTACACCTGATCCTAAAACTATTGTACCACAAGAGAACTCCTGAGATTCCACTCTTGAGGGGCTCCTGCACAAACTCACTTGTTCTAAGTCCCAGTGCAGAGGCAGTAACTGGGTCATGTAGGAAAATTTACTGACAAATTTTAGGGTGTGTACTTGAGGGACATGGATCTAACAGAACTTCCTTCAGGGACAGAGGCACTAGAAGGTGCCTTTAAAAAGAAAAAAAGAAAAGAAAAAAAAAAACCTTCAAATTAGCTGGTCCTGCACTGGAAGGTGCTATTTCTTTCACTCTCCATCAAATTAGCAAACACTAGGCACCCAGTGTCCCCCTGAGAAATAACCTGCTCAATATATCCCATCCCCCTAAAGCAACTCCCACCTACCTCCACACAGTGGGGAGCTCTTGTTGGCACTGGCACCCCTCCAAAGTAGCTCCCACTCTAGAGTACAAGCCCTGCCCATCTGATGGGAGCACTCAGAAAAAGAACCCTTACAGAGTGGTTCCAACTCCAAGGGATCAATCCTACATACCAGGGCACCCACACATTCATGCCCAGGTCTACTAGAACCAAGTGAGGGACCAGCCCCACCCACTAGAACATCCACATCCATCTTTTCCGAGCCACACAATCAGCTGGTCTAGGGAATAAACCCTTTCCCCCAGGGTGCCTGCCTCAATAGCAGCCCAACCTCAATAGTAAGATGCATGTAGCTCACACAGGGGATACCTCTGGAGCACCTGACTCTGGTCACCAATGGTTATGGTGCCACTGGTCCCGACAGGACACCTTCTACATAGAGACACTCTTTCATGACCAAGAAATGTAGATGATACACCTTATACATAAAAACAAACACCAAGAATTAAGCAAAATGAGGAGAAAAAATAATATATTCCAAACAAACAAAAAAAGGCAAAAATCTCAGAAAAATAATTAAGCAAAATAGAGATAAGCAATTATCAAATAAAGAGTTTAAAATAGTAGTCCTAGGGATGCCCACTGAACTTGAGGGAAAAAATGGATAAAATTAGTAAGAACTTCAAAGACATAGAAAATATTAAAAAATAACCAATCAGAATTGAAGAATACTACAATAAAAATGAAAAATACTGTAGAGAAAATTCAACAGTAGATTAGAAGATACAGATTATGCATAAGCAATCTATAAGACATGTTGTGGAAATCAGGGGAAAAAAACTGCAAAAAGCACAAATACATGTAGGCTTAACTACATGCTACTAGAAAGCCAAAGGATCAACAAAGAAAAGAGGAAATTGGAGTTCCCATTGTGGCTCAGCAGATAACGAATCTAATATCCATGAGGATGCAGGTTCAATCCCTGGCCTCTCTCAGTGGGTTAAGGATCCAGTGCTGTCATAAGCTGTGGTGTAAGTCATAGATGAGGTTTGGATCTGGCATTGCTGTGGCTGTGGTGCAGGCCAGCAGCTGCAGGTCACATTTGACCCCTAGCCCGGGGTGCAGCCCTAAAGAGACAAAAATAAAAATAAAAAAATAAAAAATAAAAAGAAAGAAAGAAAAGAAAAAAGAGGAAATCATAAAATGCCACGCAAAAAATTAACATGGAAACAGGATGAACCAAAATCAATAGAATGCAGTAAAATCAATTCTAAGAGGGACGTTTATAGATATATAGGACTGCCTCAAGAAACAAACAAAAAATCTCAAGTAAATAGCTTTACACTCAAAAGAAATTATAACAAAATGAACAAGAAAGCCCAAAGTTGGTGGAAGGAAGGGATAATAAAGATCTGAGCAGAAATAAAGAGAACTAAAATCAAAAATAAAAGAGGGAGAGAAAAGATGAATAAAGAACTGATTCTTTGAAAAGATAAACAAAATTGATAAACCTTTAACCAGAATCAAGAAAAAAGAAAAAAAGTATCCAAATAAATAAAACCAGAAGTGAAAAAGAAGTGACAACAAATACCATAGAAATACAAAAGATCCCAAGACATTACTATGAACAATTATATGCCAACAACCTGAACAACCTAGAAGAAATGGATAAATTCCTAGAAATATAAGTCTTCCAAGACTGAAATGGGAATAAAGAGAAAAGCTGAACAGACCAGTCAATAATAATGATATTGATTCATTAAACTCCCATTAAACAAAAGTCTAAGATGAGATTGTTTCACAAGTGAATTCTGCCAAACATTAAAAGAAGAATTAATACTTATTCTTCACAAACTATTCCAAAAAAACTGAAGAGGAAAAGATGGTTTCAAATTCAATCTACAAGACCAGCATCACCCTGATACCCAAAAAAAATAAAAAATAAAAAATAATTATGGGAGTTCCCGTCGTGGTGCAGTGGTTAATGAATCCAACTAGGAACCATGAGGTTGTGGGTTTCATCCCTGGCCTTGCTCAGTGGGTTAAGGATCCAGCATTGCCGTGAGCTGTGGTGCACGTCGCAGACGCAGCTCAGATCCCATGTTGCTGTGGCTCTGGTATAGGCCAGTGGCTACAGCTCCGATTCGACTCCTAGCCTAGGAACCCCCATATGCTGCGAGAGTGGCCCAAGAAATGGCAAAAAGACAAAAAATAATAATAATAATTATGGGCCAATATCCCTGATGAACATAGATGCAAAAATCCTTAGCAAAATATTAGCAAACCAAATTCAATAATAGATTGAAAGGATCATAAATTATGATCAAGTGAGATTTATTCTAGGGATATAAGAATGATTCAATATCCACAAATTAATTGATATGATATAGCACATTAACACTACAAATAAAAATCATATGATTATTTCAGTAGATCCAAAAAAAATTTTTTGACAAATTCAACACGCATTTATGATAAAAGATTTCAACAAAGTTTGGACCTACAAATCATACCTCAACGTAATGAAGCTTGTATATGAAAGACCCACAGCTAATATCATATTCAATGGTGAAAAGATGAAAGCATTTCCTCCACAATTAGGAACAAGACAGGGATGTCCACTATTGCCACTTTTATTCAGCATAGTATTGAAAGTCCAAGCCACAGTAATCAGTCAAGAAAAGGAGATAAAAGCCATCCTAATTGCAAAGAAATAAAACTGTCACTATTTGCAGATGACATAATATATATTTATATACATAGAAAACCCTAAAGACTGCACCAAAAAACTATCATAACTAATAAATTAATTCAGCAAGTTTGAGGTATTCAAAATCTGTTTAATTTCCACACAATAATGAATTACCAGGAATAGAAATTAATAAAATAATCCCACCTGTAATTACATCAAAAAAGAATAAATCTAAACCAAGGAGGTAAAAGACCTGTACTCTTTAAACCATAAGACATCAGTGAATGAAGATCACACAAACAAATGGAAAGATATACCAGGCTCATAGATTAGAAGAATACTGTTAAAACATCTATACTACCAAAGTATTCCATAGATTCAATGCTATCCTTATCAAAATACCAATGTCCCCTTTCACAGACTAGAAAAATAATACTAAAATTTTACCACAAAGGCCCCAAATATTCAAAGCAATCATGGAAGGACAAAGCTGGAAGTATCATGTACCCTGACTTCAGACTATACTGCAAAGCTATAGTAATCAAAATGGTATGGTACTGACACAAAAACAGACACAGATCAGAGGAACAGAATAGAGAGCTCAGTAATAAACCCACTTTTATATGGTTAATTAATTTACAACAAAGGAGCCAAGAATGTACAGTGAAGAAAAACTAGCTTCTTCAATATACATTGGAAATACTGGGCAGCCACATGTAAAAGAATAATACTGGACCACTTTCTCACACCAGGTACAAAAATAAACTCAAAATAGTTTAAAGATGTAAATGAAACCATAAAACTCCTAGAAGTTATCATAAGCAGTATACTCTTTCATTTCAATCTTAGCAATATTTTTTTTGGATTTGTCCGCTCAGGCAAAGACAACAGAAATAAACTAATAGGATTATATCAAACTAAGAAGCTTTTGCACAATTAAGGAAACAATCAAAAAAACCCAAGAAGGCAACATAATGAAAGGGAGAGGATATTTGCAAATGGTACATCTGATAAGGGGTTAATACTCAAGACATATAAAGAATTCGTACAACTCAATATCAAAAGAGCAATTTAAAAAAATGGACAGAGGGCCTAAATAGACATTTTCCAAGGAAGAAATACATATGGCCCACAGATACATAAAAATATGCTTAATATCACTAATCATCAGAGAAATGCAAATCAAAACTATTATGAAATAGCACTTTACATTTGTCAGAATGACTCCTATCAAAGAGACAACAAAAAACAAGTGTTGGTAAGGATGTGGAAGAAAGGGAAACCTCATGTACACTTGGTGGGCATATAAATTGGTGAAACCACTATGAAAAGAATATGGAAGAGCCTCAAAAATTAAAAATACAACTATTATATGATCTAGAAATTTAACTTCTAGTTATTTACCCAAAGTAAAAAAAACAAAAACAAAAACACTAATTCAAAAATATATGTGCACCTCTATGTTCACTGCAGCATTAGTCACAGTAGCCAACAAATGGACACAACCTAAGTGCCTATTGATAGATGAATGGATAAAGAATATATGATTGGTACACATACACACACACACAGAGGGATATTACTCAGTCATGAAAAAGAATGAAATTATGCCATTCGTGACAACATGGATGGATGTAGAGGCTATTATGGTAAGTGAAATAAGAGAAAGACAAATACCATATGATTTCACTTATATGTGGAATCTAAAAAACAAATGAACAAACAAAACAAAAAAGAACGTGACTCATAAATACAGAGAACAAATTGGTGGTTACCAGAGGAGAGGGTGATGGGAGGTTGGGTAAAATAGGTGAGGGTACAAACTTCTGGTTATAAATGTAATGTATAGCATAGAGAATATAGTTAATATTATGATTTTTTGTGGTGATTGACAATTATTGGACTGGTCATGGTGATCAATTCTCAATCTATATAAATGTCAAATCACTGTTTTACACCTGAAACTAATATGGCATTGTATGTCAACTATACATCAATGAAAAATAAAAAGAACATCTCCCCTCCAAACGAGTCTGTTAGCCATGCTAAGGTGAGTGATGTGTGAGAGAGGAACCATGTTCCATAGAGAGGGCGTTAATACTGAAAAACATTCAGAGGTAAAAGACACTGTAGCATATTTAGGATTTTCAAAGTTGTTCAGAATGGCCAGACTTGAAAGTGATGGATTGTATATGTCTGTTGAGGGAGAGGATGTACTAGGATGATACCCAACTTTTGGCTTAACAGTTGGTGTTAGTGTCATCTACTGAGGAGAGAATGGCAGAAGAAAAGCAAAACTAGAGGAAAAGATAAGAAATGAATATAGGGTATGTTGAATCCTATCACTAAAACATCCCTGTGGAGATGTTGAATCTTCCTCATCATTTCACCCCATCCCCAACTACCTGCCAATACACAAGAACACACAAATGCTTTGTTACCTGCCTCTGTCTTCTCAACATCTAAGTCTTAGTTCAGGTGGCACTATTTCTAGGAAATATTCTATGAGCACTGCCCATTCATGCCATCCCATGTTTGCCTCTGTTGTATCACACTTTGCTGCAATTTCCTCTTTGCTTATTTGTCTCTGCTACCAGTCTGTAAATTCTCTATGCAATGGAAAGCTTACTATTGTTGTTTTTCAAGCTGTAGCCTTAACAAATGTGTGATTTATTTCTTTTATCATTCATATTTTAGTTCTATTTTTCAGCCCTTCTACTAGCTGGAATTCCTAAAGCTATTAGACAATTCATTTCTCTTCTTCTTATTCTAACTCTTCCTTCTTAATACAAATAGATGCTAAATCATAGTGCAACATGCTAATAGCACCACTTAAAACAACTTTTGCCTTTCTTTTGCTTCTCCATGTTTAACAGAAGCCAAGTAGGTAATTGTTAAACTTCAATGAATGAATGATTACTTGCATAAACAAAGAAAATTGTATAAACTAGCATTTAAATAGCTTTTCAGGATGGGAGGAGACAAGATGGTGGAAGAGTAGGGGACACGCTCGCCCTCTCCCACAAACACAACAAAAAAAGCACATCTACAGGATAAATGACTCACACAGAACAGCAACCAATCACTGGCAGAAGAACCTAAACTCCAATAATGGCAAGAAGTTCGTGACATTACTAGATAAAACAAGAGAAAAGAGGAGAGTGACAGAAGGTGAATCCCAGC
This sequence comes from Sus scrofa, assembly GCF_054392235.1. NCBI lineage: Eukaryota > Metazoa > Chordata > Mammalia > Artiodactyla > Suidae > Sus > Sus scrofa. The sequence goes on along the minus strand of NC_139396.1, from coordinate 124,082,706 downwards.
TGGACGGGTGCTCCTGAAAGGGAACTGAGGAGGAGAAAGGGATCCCGCACCCTGGAAAGTCACCTACTCAGGGGAAAGAGCAAACGAACTGGAGGAATCTCCAGATGCAGAGAAGAGTGTAGCAGTAAGTTGGAGTACTGAAAAGCAGATCGAGAACTGAATGGACCATCTGAACTACGGGCACAGTCACCAAAAATTGAGACGCCTGGGTGGGGGCTGGGCACTGAGACCTCAGCTCCGGAGGTTATTCCCTGGGAAAGGGCGGGGGGGGGGGGGGGGCGGGGCAGAGCGGAGACTGCTTGGGAAGTCTAAAAACCAGTCCGTCAAGTTTGACGGGACAGAGACTGCCTGGGAGACTAGAAAACAAAGCTGTCGCAGAGGAAGGGAGCAATACTCTAGGGGCGGGAAGTGGAAAGCCACATCAGAAGGAACCTGGGAGAAGAGCCTGGTCTGCGCCCATGCTGGGGAGGGGAGAGAAGAAGGGGTGGGTTCCCATAGAATACTCCCCACGCCACAGCAAGCTTACAGGCCTGCTAGCTAGCAGAAAGCTATGCTTCCCAGTGAATCCCCTCCCCCCACCCTTGCCACCCCCTATGCACTCGCCAGACCTGGGGCTGCCTGCCATCCAGGAGGGCTGGCCTCAACAACTGCCTGAAGCCTACCACCACAGGGACTGTCCCTGCTTGCCCTTTGGAGAGGCTACACTTCCGCAGAGCAGCACCAAACACCACCAGCTCCAGAGAAAAGGCCTGCAGCCCAGAAAAGCTAGAACAAGCCTAGCCAGGCTGTGAAAAGATCTGCCTAATTCTCGGACAGTCGTTCTGAGTTGGGCTGCCATGGGGAGGAGCCTCTTGGGTTTTCAGCAGCCCTGCTAGCTGCCCAAGACCTCAGGGGGTGCCGAGCTCTAGCAGATCAGCTGCATAGGACTGCCAGCTCCAAGCAGGACGCCCTGCAGCCCAGAAAAGCTACAACAAGCTCGGCCAGACTGTGAAAAGATCTACCTACACTCTCAGGCCATCCTTCCGAGTTGGGATGCCCTAGGGAAGAGCCTCTTGGGTTCTCAGTGACCAGATAGCTGCTCCAGCCCTCAGGGGGTGCTGCACTCCTGATGAACAGCTGCCCAACACCGCCAACACCCTGCAAGAACCCCACAGCCTAAAAACACCAGAGCAAGCTCTGCCTAACCGAGTGAAATCTGCTAACATCGTGGTGTGGACCTCCCAGTCCTGTCTGCCCTCAGGAAGTCCTCCTTTGCTTCAAGGAGAACCTGTTAGCCCCATCAACATTCCAGAAAAGCCACACTGCCTCAAAAAAGACTGACCAACAATGCCATGGCAGTGACAAGGCAGTGCCCAGTCACGGACAGTACAACTTCCTCAGGAAAAAGAAAACAACAAGCAAGATGAAGAAGCTGAGAAACCACCCCCAGTCAAACCAACAGGAGAACTCACCCAAAACAGTCAACAATGAAACAGATCTCTGCAGTCTGACAGACCTGGAGTTCAAAAGAGACATAGTGAAAATACTGAAGGAATTAAGAGAAGATATGAACAGTAATGCAGATACCCTCAGAAAGGAAATAGAAAATATAAGGAGGAGCCAAGAAAAACTAGAAAATCCATTTGCAGAGATAGAAACTGAACTAAGGGCAGTAAAAACCAGAATGAATAATGTAGAAGAATGAATCAGTGATATGGAAGATAGAATAATGGAAATCACCCAATCCAGTCAGCAGACAGAAAACCAAATCAAAAAACAGGAAAGCAAAATAAGAGACCTATGAGATAACATAAAGTGAGCCAATCTACGCATAATAGGAATTCCAGAAGGAGTAGAAAAAGATAAGGGAATGGAAAATATATTTGAAGAAATTATCGCTGGAAACTTCCCAAATCTAAACGATACTGGATTCAAGATACAGGAAGCACAGAGGGCCCCAAACAAATTGAACCCAAACAGACCCACACCAAGACACATCATAATAAAAATGGCAAAAGTTAGTGATAAAGAGAGGATCCTAAAAGCAGCAAGAGAAAAGCAGAATGTTACCTACAAGGGAACCCCCATAAGATTATCAGCTGATTTCTCTACAGAAACACTACAGGCCAGGAGGGAATGGCAAGAGATATTTAAAGTGCTAAAAGGAAAAATAGGCAACCTAGAATACTCTATCCAGCAAGAATATCATTTAAAATAGAAGGGGAAATAAAAATTTTTTCCAACAAACAAAAACTTAAAGAATACAGCAACACAAATCCCAGGTTGAAAGAAATATTGAAAGGGCTTCTCTAAACCAAAAAGAAAGGAAGGAAAGGGAAGAAAAAAGAAAAAAAGAAGAAGAAGAGGAAGAACTAGGACTGAGGAAACTGCAATCAGAGAGCAGTCACTCAAATAAGCCAGCATACAGATTTAATCATGAACATGCTTCAAACAAAATAAAATTAAAAAGAAAAAAATAAAAAAGAGTCATCAAAACCGTAAAATGTGGGCAAGGGATGTTAGGAAATAAATAACCCTTTTTGTTTGTTTGTATGTTTCTCTTCTTAATTTTAATATAGTAATGAAATGTTTGAACTTACAGGACCATCAGGCTAAAACACACAATTATGGGAAGGGGTTAGCATACTTAAACAGGGCAACCACAAGCCAATACCAAATATTGCATTCGCAAAAAATGAAAAAAAAAAAAAAAAAAACCCACTCAAGCAGATAATAACAGGAGACCATCCAACCAAAAAAAAAAAAAAAAAAGAAAGGAAGAATGGAGAACCATAGAATCAACTGGAACACGAGGTTCAAAATGGCAATAAATAATCATCTATCAATTATCACCTTAAATGTCAATGGACTGAATGCCCCAATCAAAAGACACAGAGTGGCTGAGTGGATAAAAAGGCAAAAACCTTCAACATGCTACCTACAAGAAACTCACCTTAGGACAAAAGATACATATAGATTGAAAGTGAAAGGGTGGGGAAAAATATTTCACACCAATAGACATGAAAGAAAAGCAGGAGTCGCAACACTCATATCAGACAAAACAGACTTTAAAACAAAAGACATAAGGAAAGACAAAGAAGGACACTATTTAATGATTAAGGGATCCATCCAAGGAGAGGATGTTACTATCGTCAACATATATGCCCCAAATATAGGAGCACCCAGATACATACAACAAATATTAACAGACATAAAGGGAGATACTGTTGAGAATACAGTCATAGTAGGAGATCTTAATACCCCCCTCACATCAATGGACAGATCCTCTAGACAGAAAACCAATAAAGCAACAGAGATCCTAAAGGAAACAATAGAAAAGTTAGACTTCATTGATATCTTCAGGACACTCCATCCAAAAACATCAGAATACACATTCTTCTCAAATGCTCATGGAACATTCTCAAGAATCGACCACATATTGGGACACAAAGCGAATCTCAATAAATTTAGGAGTGTAGAAATTATCTCAAGTATCTTCTCTGACCACAATGCCATGAAATTAGAAATCAACCATGGGAAAAGCAAAGAGAAAACACCTACCACATGGAAACTAAACAACATGCTACTAAAAAAACCAATGGGTCAATGAGGAAATCAAGAAGGAAATTAAAAACTACCTTGAAACAAATGATAATGAAGACACAACCTCTCAAAATCTATGGGATGCTGCGAAAGCAGTGCTCAGAGGGAAATTTATAGCAATACAGGCCTTTCTCAAAAAAGAAGGAAGATACCAAATTGACAACTTAACCCTCCACCTAAACGAATTAGAAAAAGAAGAACAAAAAAGACCTAAAGTCAGCAGAAGGAAGGAAATTATAAAGATCAAAGAAGAAATCAATAAAATAGAGACTCAAAAAACAATAGAGAAAATTAATAAAACCAAGAGCTGGTTCTTTGAAAAGGTGAACAAAATTGACAAACCCCTGGCCAGACTCACTAAAAAGAGGAGAGAAAGAACCCAAATCACCAAAATTATAAATGAAAAAGGAGAAATCACAACGGATACAGCAGAAATACAAAAAACCATAAGAGAATACTATGAACAACTATACGGCAACAAGTTTGACAATCTGGAAGAAATGGACAATTTTCTAGAATTTTACAGCCTGCCAAAACTGAATCAAGTAGAAACAGACCAACTGAACAGACCAATCGCTAGAAATGAAATTGAAGAGGTCATAAAATCACTCCCTACAAATAAAAGTCCAGGACCAGATGGCTTCACAGGTGAATTCTATCAAACATATAAAGAGGAATTGGTGCCCATCCTCCTTAAACTCTTTCAAAAGGTTGAAGAAGAAGGAATACTCCCAAAGACATTCTATGAGGCCACCATCACCCTCATTCCAAAACCAGACAGAGATACCACCAAAAACGAAAACTATCGCCCAATATCATTGATGAATATAGATGCAAAAATTCTCAACAAAATCTTAGCCAACTGAATCCAACAACATATCAAAAAAATTATACACCATGACCAGGTTGGGTTCATCCCAGGTTCACAAGGATGGTTCAACATACGCAAATCAATCAGCATCATACACCACATTAACAAAAAAAAAAGTCAAAAATCATATGATCATCTCAATAGATGCAGAAAAAGCATTTGACAAAGTCCAACATCCATTTATGATCAAGACCCTCGCCAAAGTGGGTATAGAGGGAACATTCCTGAATATAATCAAAGCCATTTATGATAAACCCACAGCAAATATAATCCTCAATGGGGAAAAACTGAAAGCCTTCTCACTCAAATCTGGAACAAGACAGGGATGCCCACTCTCACCACTGCTCTTCAACATCGTTTTGGAAGTCCTAGCCACAGCAATTAGACAAACAAAAGAAATAAAAGGCATCCATATAGGAAGAGAAGACATAAAACTGTCACTGTATGCAGATGACATGATACTATACCTAGAAAACCCTAAGGACTCAACCCCAAAACTCCTTGAACTGATTAATACATTCAGCAAAGTAGCAGGATACAAGATTAACATTCAGAAGTCAGTTGCATTTCTGTATACCAGCAATGAAATATTAGAAAAGGAATACAAAAATACGATACCTTTTAAAATTGCACCTCACAAAATCAAATACCTCGGAATACACCTGACCAAGGAAGTAAAGGACCTATATGCCGAGAACTATAAAACTTTAATCAAAGAAATCAAAGAAGATGTAAAGAAATGGAAAGATATTCCATGTTCCTGGATTGGGAAAATCAATATTGTAAAAATGGCCATACTACCCAAAGCAATCTACAGATTCAATGCAATCCCTATCAAATTACCCATGACATTTTTCACAGAACTAGAACAAACAATCCAAACATTTATATGGAACCACAAAAGACCCAGAATTGCCAAAGCAATCCTGAGAAACAAAAACCAAGCAGGAGGCATAACTCTCCCAGACTTCAAGAAATACTACAAAGCCACAGTCATCAAAACAGTGTGGTACTGGTACCAAAACAGACAGACAGACCAATGGAACAGAATAGAGAATCCGGAAATCAACCCTGACACCTATGGTCAATTAATCTTTGACAAGGGAGGCAAGAACATAAAATGGGAAAAGGAAAGTCTATTCAGCAAGCATTGCTGGGAAACCTGGACAGCTGCATGCAAAGCCATGAAACTAGAACACACCCTCACACCATGCACAAAAATAAACTCCAAATGGCTGAAAGACTTAAATATACGACAGGACACCATCAAACTCCTAGAAGAAAACATAGGCAAAACACTCTCTGACATCAACATCATGAATATTTTCTCAGGTCAGTCTCCCAAAGCAATAGAAATTAGAGCAAAAATAAACCCATGGGACCTCATCAAACTGAAAAGCTTTTGCACAGCAAAGGAAACCAAAAAGAAAACAAAAAGACAACTTACAGAATGGGAGAAAATAGTTTCAAATGATGCAACTGACAAGGGCTTAATCTCTAGAATATATAAGCAACTTATACAACCCAACAGCAAAAAAGCCAATCAATCAGTGGGAAAATGGGCAAAAGACCTGAATAGACATTTCTCCAAAGAAGATATACAGATGGCCAACAAACACATGAAAAAATGCTCCACATCGCTGATTATAAGAGAAATGCAAATCAAAACTACCATGAGATACCACCTCACACCAGTCAGAATGGCCATCATTAATAAATCCACAAATAACGAGTGCTGGAGGGGTTGTGGAGAAAAGGGAACCTTCCCGCACTGTTGGTGGGAATGTAAACTGGTACAGCCACTATGGAGAACAGTTTGGAGATACCTTAGAAATCTATACATAGAACTGCCATATGACCCCGCAATCCCACTCTTGGACATATATCTGGATAAAACTCTACTTAAAAGAGACACATGCATCCGCATGTTCATTGCAGCCCTATTCACAATAGCCAGGACATGGAAACAACCCAAATGTCCATCGACAGATGATTGGATTCGGAAGAGGTGGTATATATACACAATGGAATACTACTCAGCCATAAAAAAGAATGACAATGCCATTTGCAGCAACATGGATAGAACTAGAGAATCTCATACTGAGTGAAATGAGTCAGAAAGACAAAGACAAATACCATATGATATCACTTATAACTGGAATCTAATATCCAGCACAAATGAACATCTCCTCAGAAAAGAAAATCATGGACTTGGAGAAAAGACTTGTGGCTGCCTGATGGGAGGGGGAGGGAGTGGGAGGGATCAGGAGCTTGGGCTTATCAGACACAACTTAGAATAGATTTACAAGGAGATCCTGCTGAATAGCATTGAGAACTATGTCTAGACACTCATGTTGCAACAGAACAAAGGGTGGGGGGGAAATGTAATTGTAATGTATACATGTGAGGATAACTCTATCCCATTGCTGTACAGTGGGAAAATAAAAAAATAAATAAATAAATAAATAAATAGCTTTTCAGGAGGAACTGTCTTTGGGTTGGGTCAGAAAAGTGAAATCTATATGTTACACTTTGGAAGGATGCACTGCAGCAAAGAATTCACTGAGTTTCTGTCCATGTGAATCAAATAGGAATTTGGGATTTCTGGACAGAAAGGCAGAGAGACAGGAAGAGGGAAAGGAGGCAGCTGAAGCCTTTGATGAAAGAATGATGCCCAGTAAGGAAATTTTGAAGGTGTTAGTGACTGGCATTTTTTTCAATATAACTTTCCACTATCTAATTTTGATTTATGGCACTGATATGGTGTATAGGTTTTCTGTTTCCTATCCCATTTGTAGGTCCAGCTATCCTCACATGCCTTATGTGTACAGTTTTTGTGTAAATTCATTCCTTCTCTGGAGCAATGTATAAGAGAAGTAAAAAAAAAAAAAAAGAAGGAAAGAAAGCAAGCAAGCAAGCAAGAAAGCAAAGAGTTGACTGAAAGCAGGACCCTCAGATCTTTAAAACACCAAAGGGATTTGCAGGTTCGTGGATGCCTCCCAGATATGCATGAGCAGGTGAGGTAATTTTATTCAATTCTCTGAGATGGCAAGTTTTGTGTCTCAATTTAATTGGCCCACAGAGTGACCAAACATTATTCTGGGTGTGACTGTGAGGATGTTTCTGGATGAAATTAACATTTGAATAGGCAAACCCAGTAAGCAGATTGCCCTCCCCAGTGTGGGTGGGCTCCACCCAACCTATTGAAGACCTGAAGAGAACCAAGAGGCTGAGTGAGGCTCTCTCTGCTTATCTTCTCTTCAGTCTGGGACATCAGTCTACTCCTTTCTTTGGACTTGCACTCAAACTGAAGCTTACACCACTGGCTCCCCTGCATTTGCAGCCTGCTGACTAGAGATAACAGAACTTTTCAGCCTCCATACCACATAAGCCAATTCCTTATTTTTTATTATAAATATATTCCTAATAAAAAAGTGTATATATATAGACAGATATATAGATATATATGTCTAGGTTCTCTTATGTGTATGTATATACATATGTATGCACAAATGTATATGGGTGTGTATATATGTATATATACACACACATATATACACACAAATATATATACGTATAGGAAACCCTAGACTAATATATTCTTCTCCCTTTTAACCTCTAGAACTACAAAGTCCTACTCAGACAAATTTTCCTCAGCACTGGCCATAGTAAAGGAAGCCCAGGCAGAGAGCCTAATAAGCTGGGATCTCATTCTCTCAGCCAGAATGAATGCAGAGAAGAAACATGAGCCAAAAAGAACACAGTAAGATAAGATCCCAGGAACAGCTTCAGAAATAGAAAGAAGAAACTTTATGTTCGAAAAGAAAAATAAAAGGAAAATGGGGAAATCTTGGGATGAAAAAGAACTATCATGAGAACAGAGTAGGAAGAAAATTGTTCTTGAAGAAGAACAATTGCCTCAGTAGGATCCAGCTTTGTCAAAAACCCAGAAAGGATGAATGGAAGAGAGGAGAAAAGAGGAGAATGAATGCAGAGGGAGACCCAAGCCAAAGAGAACAACGGGCCCATTAGAAATGGAACTAGAGTACAAAAGAAAGTGGAATACCTGAGCCTAAAAGGAAAAGAAGCACAGCAAGAAACAGAGAAGAAGGCTCAGAGGAGTACTTGACAGAGGAAGAAAAATCACCTGAACTTGGGACAAGCACAATTCAAAGTAGGAACTGTAACACAAGTGGCAAAGGAACTCAAGGGCCACAATATGTTACTAAGGGGCTCTAGAGAGGAACATATCAATCTATTCTTTGTGAGAAAAACAAGATGGAACATAAGGATAGGAATTCATTATTTCCAAAGACTGTACTGGAGGCTCTTCACTTGTTAAAAACATGGCTTAGCCACAATTCTGCTGGTGGTACCAGAAAATTAGAGTAGGAACCATGAGGTTGAGGGTTCAATCCCTGCCCTCGCTCAGTGGGTTAAGGATCCAGTGTTTCCATGAGCTGTGGTGTAGGATCCCATGTTGTTGTGGCTGTGGTATAGGCCAGCAGCTGTAGCTCCAATTGGACCCCTAGCCTGGGAACCTCCATATGGCACAGGTGCCTGGAAAAAAAATTCTGGAGAAAATTATGCCAAGAATTATTTAAAGCCAGACTTATAAAATAGAAATAGATGGATTTCTTAATAACACATTTTAAAAGGATATGTACCAGAAAAATTGGGACCAAACAAAAGGCCATGGGATAATTTAAAAAATCAATTGTTGGTTATATCATTGAACATGAAATCAGAGAAGGAATACACCCTTACCAAAGGAAAGGGACTGGGGAAAAAAAAAAAAACAGACAAAAGACTTGATACTCACTGAACGAAGTAATGGAAACAAGTGGCAGGGGTATACACGGAAGTACCATCTTTAAAAAGGTATCAAAAATATTTTTATATTCTTATAATTTATTATTTTCCATTAAGAATTTTAAGTAGGCGTTCCCATCGTGGCTCAGTGGAAACGAATCTGACTAGCATCCATGAGGCCTTGCTCAGTGGGTTAAGGATCCGGTGTTGCTATGAGCTATAGTGTAGGTTGCAGACACGCCTTGGATCCCACATTGCTGTGGCTGTGGTATAGGCCAGCAGCTACAGCTCCAATTGGACCCCTAGCCTGGGAACCTCCATATGCTGCAGTTGCAGCCCTAAAAAGACCAAAATAAATAAATAAATAAATAAATAAATAACAATTTTAAGTAATTTATAAAATCCACAAACCAAAGGAACATAAAATAAATTATCAGTGACTAACCACAAGGCATTGATGTAAGCTGAATCCAAGAATGAAGTTAATTACAAATCAGGAATGAGGTTAAATTTTGTATTATATGTTTTCCATAAATGGGGAACAGATTTATCTGTCAGATTTTTAGCCATCAACAGAAATAGGAAAATCTGATCAATTACATAATCCACAATGTCAACAAGATACAAATGGAACAATTTTCCAAGAGAAGCTCAGCTATTCCTAGGACAGTGTGATTGCATTTTATGAGATCTTAAAGTAAGACAACAAAAAAGTAGTAATAAACTCCCACTTTTGCACAACTTTTTTTCTTTTTATGGCCACACCCACAGCATATGGAAGTTCCCAGGCCAGGGCCTGAATCCAAGCCATAGCTGTAAACTGAGCCACAGCTGCTGTAATGCTGGATCATTTAAAACTCTGCCCTGGGCCGGAGATCAAACCTACACCTCCACAGTGACCAGAGCCACTACAGTCGGATTCTTAAGTCACTGAACCATGGTAGGAACTCCTTTTTGCACAAATTTTGAAATAATGTGGTTCCCCCCATTTTTTTTCTTAAAGTATAACTTCATAATTGTTGCCAAGTGAGTTATAGACTGTGTTCACACTACTGCCTCCTAGTGTGGCTAATTTAAGTTGCAAACAGAAATATCCACCATCCTCGGTCATGTTCAATCTTGAGTTATGAGTATATTAAAATAGGTATTGGATTCATGGAACATATTATTGCCCCTGTCCACTACTCAAGTTGCCTTATACCAAGACAAGACAGCAATTTCTAACTAGGATCCACATATAAAGATATTGAGTAATAAAATAGACACCATCCTCAATAGCATCCTTTCCAGTGTACATGACGGCACATCATGTGAGCTCTTAGTGGGCCCCAAAATAATGTGCTGATTCTCTCACTCTGAAGTTTGGATTCTAAAAGGGGTCAATGAAAAATAATCCAGGATTATAGCACTCTGTTCCTATAACACTCTGTTCCTAAATTCAGAGATAAAAATGTGGAGTTCCCATCATGGCACGGTAGAAACAAAATCTGATTAGGAACCATGAGGTTGAGGGTTCGATCCCTGGCCTTGCTCAGTGGGTTAAGGATCCCGCATTGCTGTGGCTCTGGTGTAGGCCAGCAGCTGTAGCTCTGATTGGGCCCCTGGCCTGGGAACCTCCATATGCCACAGGTGAGGCCCTAAAAAAAAAGACCAAAAAAAAAAAAGATAAAAATGAGATTTTCTAGAAGAGAAATTCTTTCAGATCATCATCTACTATAATTAGCCAAGATTTTTCACTGATGTCATATGGGACAAAGCAAAAGGTAGAAGTACATGGCATCTATATTTTTCCAGATTATTTTGGCTATAAGGCTCTGAAACCCAATTCAAAAAATTTAGTGTTAAGTTTTCTTAAACTATAGGAAGGATGGAACTGTCCTTGGGTACAAATAGATGCAAGAGTTAGTATGTCACCAAGACACTCTTTCTTTTCATCTCTGTTTCTTATCTCTGCTTCTCTTTCCATGTTGGCTTCATTCTCTTTTACTACTTTCTTCTCCAATGGATGAGAACCAGCTATTCCACTTACAAAGAAGAAAGTTCTTTCCTGCCAGCAACAGTCATAAATGGCCCAGGGTAGGGGTGGGGAGCCTGGGCCATTTACGAATGGCTTGGATGCAATATCCAACTCTGAGCCGATCATGAGGGCTGGGAAAACAACTAATTGATAAACTGTGGGACATCCATAAGATTAACTATCACGTGTCTACTTATATATTACTTAATGGTATAGAACTTGCTCATAATAAAGATTAAATGCAAAAAAAAAAGCAAATTTCAAAAAAAAAGTTCATACTGTATATCGCAATGTATGGATGTTTTTTAAGAAATACATATTAGATTGAAAGCCAGAGATAACACAACTTACATTAATGACTTATTGACTGATGGTCAGTACTTTTTATACTTTCTTCACCATTACTTATGTTTTCCAAATTCTCTACAATATATACCATCATTATAATTAAGAAAAATTCTTATTTTTATAAAATATTTAAATTCACATTAATACAGAAACAAATGAACACTTTAGTTCCCAAACCTCTACTCTACCAAGCACAGATTCAATAAATTTACCATGTGGTTTAGGTCTAGCTTATTCCTAATATAACAAGATATCCACACTGAACTAAGTTAAAGATACATGCCAACCTAAGTAAATGAGATAAACTGCTATCACCCTATTATCTATTTATTCAGCATATATTTGTTGATAATCTACTGTGTGCCAGGCTTCAGCTAAATCATAAGGATGCAATCATGAACAATTGAAAAATAATCCCTTTTGGAATGGATTAAAAATGAGATCCTGGAGTTCCCATCGTGGCGCAGTGGTTAACGAATCCGACTAGGAACCATGAGGTTGCGGGTTCGGTCCCTGCCCTTGCTCAGTGGGTTAACGATCCGGCGTTGCCGTGAGCTGTGGTGTAGGTTGCAGACGCGGCTCGGATCCCGAGTTGCTGTGGCTCTGGCGTAGGCCGGTGGCTGCAGCTCCGATTCAACCCCTAGCCTGGGAACCTCCATATGCCGCGGGAGCGGCCCAAGGAAATAGCAAAAAGATTAAAAAAAAAAAAAAAAAAAAAATGAGATCCTGCTGTGTAGCACTGAAGAAAAAAAAAAAGACGCCATGTACCCACATGTTCATTGCAACACTATTCACAATAGCCAAGACATGGAATCAACCCAAATGTCCACACACAGATGATTGGATAAGGAAGATGTCATATATTTACACAATGGAATACTACTCAGCCATAAAAAGGAACAGAATAATGCCATTTGCAGCAAAATGGATGGAACTAGAGACTTGCATCCTGAGTGAAGTCAGTCAGAAAGAGAAAGACAAAAAACATATGATATCACTTATATCTGGAATCTAATATACAGCACAAAGGAAACTTGCCACAGAAAAGAAAATCATGGACTTAGAGAACAGACTTGTTGTTGCCAAGGAGGAAGGGGAGGGAGTGGGAGGGACTGGGAGCTTGGGGTAAATACATGCAAAATGTTGCCTTGGGGATGGATTAGCAATGGGATCCTGCTGTGTAGCACTGGGAACTCTGTCTAGTCACTTATGATGGAACATGTAATGTGAGAAAAAAGAATGTATACATGTAAGTATAACTGGGTCACCATGCTGTACATGGTGCTGTACATAGAAAAAAATATATAAATAAAAGATTAAAAAAACCTCCAAACCTCATGAAAGTTATATTCTAATATGACAACAAAAGCAAGAGAATTGAAAAACACAATGACAAAATCTAACAAGTGCTGTAAAGTAGGGAAAAGTTCATCATAAAGTTTAACAGTGTAACACATTTGAGAGATCACAAGGGCCTCTCTCAGGAAGTTGCATTTAAACTAAAGGGAGGATAATGTGAGAAAAATGCATATATGTGTGTGTGTATGTGTGTGTGTGTGTGTGTGTGTGTGTGTGTGTAACTGGGTCTCTTTGCTGTACAGCAGAAATTGACAGAACATTGTAAATCAACTATATATATATTTTTTTAATAAATAGAAGGGGAAAGACAAAAAAGAATGGAACAACATATGTTTCTAGAACTGAAAGAAGACTAATGCCAAGTGAATGATGGGTGCTGGGAATGGGGTAAAACTGTGGAGAGATGACATCAATAGCATCTATAACTAAGCAAAATCAGAGTACAGCTGCAAAGACCCTAACTGCTTTTAGAACAATTAACCCGTGACCCTTATCCAAAGCAGGGCCAAATTCCGGTTGAGGCCGCTGCTTGATATAACAATGAAACTATTTTCTATCTGCAAATAAAATGTTTATCAAGAAGAACAGTTGCATCTTGTTTTGAGGGGAGAGTCCTCACAGGTGGGTAGAATGCAGAAGCCAGACATGGGGTAAGAAGAGTCAGAAGAAGAAACAGCCAGAAGAGAAAACCAAAATGAAAGAGGGGAACAGGAATCAAAGTAAAATCATGAATGCTGTACAGCAGAAATTGACAGAACATTGTAAATCAACTGTAATAATTTTTTAAAAGGTAAAATCATGAAGTTTAAATTGAGTATATGAGAAATGACATTGCAATGCTTAATAGTGTGCACAATCCCCTCTTCCATCACTTATGTAATCTCCCTATAATACAGAAAGAAGCAGAGCATAAATATTAAACATGTGATATACAATGCATAGTTTTCTTATATACCTAGTAGTGCAGAATATTGAATATATCATAAGCTAAATGTCTTCTTTTAATCCTCTAGAATTTACATTAAAATGAAATGTAATATATAAAAAATATAATTATCGAATGAAAAGAAAGATAAAAACAAAAGGGGTAAGGAAACAAATTTCTCTACAGCACTCCTCCCACCCCCAACCACAAACCCTCTCAAGGGATTGGAGAGATCAGAGCTCATCCTCTCTGATATCCAGGTAATATATGCAAAATTCTGAAAAAGAAATCCCTTGGCTTATTGCATAGTATATTAAGATATTCCCAAGCTGTGCAAACTGTTGTTCAGTATCTGGTATCCTCTCTCAGTCTGTTTTATTTTTTTAAAGGAAATTGCAATAGTCAAGTTAATAAATTATACAAAAAGAGCTCATCTATTGATTGACATCAAAGAAGCTATTTACTGAAAAATACTGGAAGACAATGAAACTGATTTTTCTTTATTGGTGCTGCCAAAAAAAAAGTTAGCATGGACTCTGAGAATGGGCCAAAGAAAATTCTAAATTCATTGGAAAGGAAATGTGACACAGATCTAAGTCTTATTCAGAATATTCCATGGATCCTTTGTGGACTCTGTCATATCTATTTGCAATGAAAGCTGCCTGAGAAAGCCCCCCACAAGGAAAAAGAAGAGGGTAACTAAAATTGGTTAGTGACTCTGCAGCCACTCCCCTAAACAGAAATCTCTTAGATGGAATTTAAAAAAAAATCATTATTAAGGAATAGTATTAAAAATCCTGCAGATGTTAATGATAGGAAAGCCAAGTAGGCCAGAAGAGCAGAGAACTTGCAAACCTTCCTTCTTCCCTTCTCTCTGCCTCGGCTCCACAAGGCAGAAGGACTGGGACTGAGATGAAAATCAGTCACACTGATATTCAAAACCTGTTGGTGGCTTTTCAAATCACAGAAAAATCTCAGGATGTGGCAAGTTTCCTGGTTAAGAGAGGCTATAAACCCACCTGTTTTCCTCTTTTATTATAGGAATCACCATATGTGGGGAGGGATAGATTGGTAGAAGAATTAGGGAGGGTGAGTGGCTGGATATGGTAAGACACCAACTTGGAAATGTGCATTAGAGAGATTAGAGAGACCCTCCACATGGGAAAAAATCCAGTCAAAGCAATATCTTAAGAATCTTCCATTTCACCCACCACAGGACTCCAAATGGCCACAGCTACTAAAACAGGAGGAATAAGAGCAACTAACTAAAAGAATTCACGTGTTTGTATCTTTATTTCCCTTCCAATATTTAAGCCAAGGTTCTGCAGAAAGGAACTCATTGAGCACACACCGAATTCATTCATTCCACAAAACTGACAGCCAAATTGCAGAGTTCATACCAAACTCATTTGGCTGCCTCAAATGAATGACGTAGAGCCTTTGGAATATGGATGATTCCTTCTAACCCCCAGTTTTACTCATTAACATGCCTCCCCTGGAATTGCTACAGACCTGGACTTGAGCTTGATAATGCAGGTAATTGTGATAAGGGGAGGCACACACAGGAAACCTGAACCAGACTTGTGTCCTCAATTTTACAATCAGCTGAGAATGCTTAAGGCCTTGAAGGTTTTGAGTATCTCCTTGCAGGCCTTTAGGGGAGCACTATTGTATTAATGTCTTATATTGTTTATATTTCCCAACTTGGAAAACCAGCACATCTGGTGCTGAGACGCCATTGGTCTCGTTGAAATAACAGGCTACTGCCAAGCATTAAAAATAGTACCCCACAGAGTTCTCATGTCTCACAGCAGGTTAAGGATCTAGTGTGGTCACTGCTGTGGCATGGGTTCAATCTGGTCCTGAAATTTCCACAAGCCTTGCTTGTGGCACCAACAAAAAATGATAACTTTGAAAAATGATTCAATATTGTTATAAAATATCTAAATGTTACATAATGTAACAGATAATCACTCCACTAGTGATCATCCACCTTTAGCGATCATTGTAAGTATACACCAAGGAAAAACACCATGGAATTAACCGCATTTGTGCAGTTCCCCAAGTTTTGACAACTTTTAGAGGATGCTAGTGTGCCTGTATTACAACTTCTGAAACTACAAAGATTTGGTTTCTACCAAACTTATGAGGGATTTATTTTATTCTTAAATTCACCCACTGACTCAAGAGTCAGAAGATATGTTTATGTTTTTATTATAAAAAGAAGTTCTTCATTAAACAGTAAAATACAAAACTTGAAATGATTATATGAAGCCAAGAACTAGGACCCTGAAACATTTAATCTGCTGAAGGAAAAGACCCTTCTTTGGTGGACCAAATGTTGGAAGCTTAGCATGTAGTGTCACATTTTGCAGGTAGGATCATAGAAGGCTCAGTTTTGCCCCTGGGAGAGCCCAGGGTCCTGCATGATCACTCCCCAAGGGGAGCTCTCTTTTACTCTAAGTCACTCTCAATCATTCAAATTCACTCGAAGGAGAAATTAAGTTTTTAATGTCTATGAAGTGAACACTAAGTTTCATAAGTCCCTTCACAAGTATTGTCCCTTTGTTCTAAATTCGTTTGCTCTTGTCTTGCCTTAGGTTTCAGAATAAAACCAAAGAAGCTTGGGAGATGCTGTCCAGAGCTCTGTGGCATTCCTCTGCCACTTGGGATCAGGTCAGACTGTGAAGAACACAAAGGGCTCATCAACCCAGTAGATCTTACATCAAAATACTTTTGCTCTCTTTTCCTAATGAACAATCACTTCGTCGCAGAGTAAACTGGCTTATGAACGAAAGCAGTATTGACCTAAGTTCTCAGTGTGAAAAGCAGTGGAGGAAGGAAAAAGAAATTCTAGAACGTTTCCCTCTATCCCTGATCTGTAGAATACAGCCAAGCCAACAGAGAATCATAGATGGTGTTCTGCACATGTTTAGTTTCCTGTGCCTCGTGTTTAGAGCTCAACGCTGCCTTACCCTGTGAAATGTACCCTGCCAACTTATTAGGCAGAGTTTAGCCTGAAATTTGTTAAATGTTTTCTTTACGAGCCTGCAGCTAAATGTAAATAAATGTAATAGGATGCATTTATTTATGAAATGGGAAATGCTGAGGAAACTAGTGCAAAATGACTTCCAGGGGATTTAGGTTAGTTTACATCTGCTCATCCTGTGCCAGCTATTCACTGAGAATGTCTGTGTCTTATCTATAGCAAAAAAAAAAAAAAAAAAAAAAAACTAAAAATTATATTAAAGTATTTGATACACTTACTACTTTCTGAATACACGAGAGATCTGTCATTTTTTTAAACTGCCACATCTAAATGATCAAATGATCATTATTTTTTAAATTATTTTATATGTTAAGAACCTATGGCTGAGAACCATAACTTCAAACTTCAACAACAAAACACTATCAATAAATTAAAAAGCACTATGGATTCAAATTATTCAAGTTAGTTTCCCTTGCCAAAGCATGTACTGACATTAATATACCGACATAAACTTGGTATTTAAATTGGTTTCTCTGCTCTTTTTTTGAGACAATATCTTGCTTTTACCTCTGTACTCAAAAATGTCTTTTCCCCAGAGCACATGGTTTAATTATACATTGGCATTGTTGATGGAAAGAGGAAAGATGGCAAGTAAATTGCTATATAATCACAGTCTAGTAGCTCTTAAAATGGCAATGGATTGAGGAAAATTAATAGCAATTTCACAAATGCAATAGAGGGCATAGGAAATACCCTGCTAATACTCCATATCCAAATGCTTTCCTTTTTTAAGGCAGCATTTGAATTAAAGGAGGAATGTTCTTAGACTCCATTGACTATACAATCCTGAATCCACTGAGGATTTAACAAAAATTTCAATGAAGAGTTTAAAAAAGAAGGTATCTTGGAGTTCCCGTTGTGGTTCAGTGGTTAATGAATCCGACTAGGAACCATGAGGTTGCAGGTTCAACCCCTGGCCTTGCTCAGTGGATTAAAGATCTGGCGTTACCATGAGCTGTGGTGTAGGTTGCAAACGCAGCTCAGATCCTGCGTGGCTGTGGCTGTGGCATAGGCCGGTGGCTAGGGGTCCAATTGGAGCTGGGAACCTCCATATGCCATGGGAGCAGCCCCAGAAAAGGCAAAAAGACGGAAAAAAAAAAAGTATTTATGTAGAGACATGCTATTCATTCTTTCAGGGAATATTTGCGTAGCTCTTAATTATACTAGAATCTATTCCATGAAGGGTCAAGAACCAGCTTGTAGTAAATTCTAGAACCTAAAACAGAATCTACTTCTGTCATAAGTCTTGTTCCTCAGAGGAGCATATTCTCAAAATGTCACATTAAATTGGGAGTTGGAATTGCAACAAAGGCAAGAGAACTAGAAGATTAATATTTTTGGCATAGATTTAAGACTGCCTGGATTTCAAACACTGCTCTATCACTCATCAACTAAGTGGCCCTGGGCAGCTTACAGAAACTTTCTGAGCTTCAATTTTCTCATTTGGGTCATAATAAAAGCACCTACCTTCTTATGGTCCTTTAGCATGAGAAATGACAACACATATTGTAAGCTTTGTTAGCTGTAATTATTCAGAATGCTTATTGGTATCCCTCTGGATTCTGGGCCAAAGAAGCTAGGCCTCTGAAGCCATCTTATTTTCATGGTGGGTCTGTGTATAGAGACAGTTCAGGCAGATTCAATAATGTATGTCATATGCACCCTTCAGATTCTGACTTTAAACCCCTCTGGCAGATTGGGGAATGAGGCTGAAGCCAGCCTATTAACCTCAGTAATTTTTATGTGACAAAAGGGAAGACTTGAACTGATGGGTAAGTATAGAAAATGATGAGGTGCTCTATCATTTCAGCCCTTGAGCAATCTTCTGAACATGCTTTCAGTTTTTAATCTCCAAAGCTTTCTTATTTTAAAAGATGTTAAGATCTAACACACATATACTATAACAAAAAATTGAAACCCCATGAGTTCAAAATTATATAATCTTTGTATTTCATTGTCTTTACAGATTAGTTTCATGCAAAGTTCAAAACCATTTCCATTAAAACCTAGGTACTAATATAGACCAGGCTGTGCCCAGGAGACATTACAGAGAATAGGGAACTTCAAGACCTATCCATCAGGAGAGTTCTCATCGCAGCTCAGTGGTAACAAACCCGACTAGTATCAGTGAGGACGTGAGTTGGTTCCTTGGCCCCACTTAGTGGGTTAAGGACCTGGCATTCCCATGAGCCATGGTGTAGGGTTTAGGTCACAGATGCGGCTCAGATCTGGTGTTGCTGTGGCTGGCAATTGTGTAGGTTGGCAATTACAGCTCCCAATCACCTCTAGTCTGGGAACTTCCATATGCCATGGGCAAGGCCCTAAAAAGACAAAAAATAAAAATAAAAAAAGATCTATGCATTGGATTGTTTTATTTTTCAATCATCTGAAATATGCCTTGTGGTAGAATGTACATGGTATTTGTCATGAAAAAGACAGAAATGATTGATAGATATAGACCATCTACATACATAAATACAAAGTGAAGATTGGACATAAACTCCCAGTATTAAGTGCTGGACTGAATTAAAATAACATACAAGGGAGGTCCCTTCATGGCTCAGCATAAACAAATATGACCAGTATCCATGAGGATGAGGGTTCAATCCTTGGCCTCACTCAATGGGTTGGGGATCCAGCATTGCTGTGAGCAGTGGTTCATGTCACAGATGCTGCTTGGATCCCTCATTGCTGTGGCTGTGGTGCAGGCTGGCAGCTGCAGCTCCAGTTCAGCCCCTAGTCTGGGAACCTCCATATGCCATGGGTGTGGCCCTAAAAAGCAAATAATGATAATAATAATAACCTACAAAACCATACCTGCCTTCAAGGAGCTTATAAGCCAAGTACATAAGTGAAACGCATACACAAACACCCACAGTTTAAGTATATAGTTTATGCAAAATAATTACCACCAATTATGTAGATCAGAAAGGCAAAAAGGAAATCTTTACTGAGATGTTCCTAGAAAGCGTAAATAAGATGGTAGAATTAATTAAGCTGAAAAGGTTGAAGGAATTTTCCACAGATCATAGGCTTTCAAATAGTACTTGATAAAGTAACTATTTATTCACTACTTTTTATCCACCAGAACATAGGGTAGCCATTCTAAGTAGAGAGACCTGTATGAGTCAAGGCTTATAGAGATCTTATCCATCCTCCAAGACCCAACACAAATGAAATCTCTTTTGTGAAGATTCCTGCTTCCCCCAATACTATTTAAGACTGATTTCCATTGTTTCAGTATTACTTGGCATGGTGGAAACGGCTGTGCTTATTTTATCCTCCATCATTTGGTAAGGCATAAGTCCTTTAAGAGCAGCATTCACATCCTGTTCCTCTTCATACATAAACATCCCCTTGACACCAACAATAAATTTGTTTAAAGAACAAGTGAACCCAGAACACACTTCAAAGAGTGGTAAATACTCTAAAGATAACCCCGGACTTACACACTTTGTGCTTTGATGTAGCCAATTTCAGAAAAGCATAGAATTAAATTGGAGCCCACTACAAGATCAGCTTAGCTTTGTTTATTCTCAAGCTTTCTCCTGAGAGATGAAATCTCTGAATTGAGTCATATCATTTGAACTAGTTGATCCTGATTTTCTTTATGACTCTTGGCTCTATTTATACCAAGAAAAGAGAAGAACTGGGCAGAGACCCAATAGGTTGATTCAATGTCAAAAATCAATTCTGAAAACCCTTTTCTTCTCCTTCAGTAGCAGATTATTTTTATTTTTTCCTGAATGGCTCAAATGACAAGGTAAAATTTCAATTACACTTTTCCTGGTGATGTACTGTTTAAGAATTAGCTGAAACTTAATCTTTGCTACACGTATATACACCTCCCCAGAATTCCCAAGACCCAAAAATATATCTCAAAGAGAAAGGAAGTGAGAATTATTGGTGACTATGTGGCATAGGGACCAATAATCTAAATTATTCAAGCCAAAAATATTATCTGTTTCCAATAGTACAGTATGAAAAGAGCAACTAGAATTTGACAACAAGGAGCTTAATTTGTGTACTCTTTTCCACAATCCATAGATGACTTATCCCAGGTCCTACTTATTTATTCATTCAGTTTCCCCATTTATAGAATCTAGTTCCCTTCCAATGCTGAGACTTTATGGCTCCAAAGGTGAAATCTCTTCCCTGCAGCTATAAAAATCAGCTAGAGCACTGGGCTCACAGCATCACGGTCCAAACCACTATAGCCGTTCCCATCTTGTAATATCTCCCATATGAGGCTTCATTTTATAAGTACACATACACTTCAGTATTCAGCCTTTTCATCTGGAAGGTTTTAGAAACCAATCAGCAATGTGTGTCTTTACTTTCTAACGTCTTTGGAATTTGAGTGAGAAGAACAGAAAACAATTTTACATAGCAGATAACAGAGACAGATCTATGTAGGGCTCAATAAAACTATTAAATAAGCTAAATTAGTTTCACTTCGG
The DNA here is from genome assembly GCF_054392235.1 of Sus scrofa. Taxonomy (NCBI): domain Eukaryota; kingdom Metazoa; phylum Chordata; class Mammalia; order Artiodactyla; family Suidae; genus Sus; species Sus scrofa. Next base: position 124,061,283 of record NC_139396.1, on the reverse strand, counting down.
TTTACCTTCCTCCTGCCAGTGAACGTTTGTGCAGATTCAGCTCTCAAGTTATTTATATTTCTTATACTGAATTATTCTTCACTTAACTGATTAGAAACCAAGGATCTCCATCTCAGAAGTCTACCAAGGCCAGGAAGGTAACGTAATCAGGCTGAGTATAGTACAAGAAAAAGAAGTAGTAGGATGAAATGGAGTATATACCATACCTAAAGGCATTTAAATCAATTTAAAATAAAAAAGCAAAACCAAAAACATGCCAGGTAAATAAAACAATTCTTCCTGTCCAACTTAGCCAGAATTTGTAATTCTTGTTATAAACTTTTTAAAATCATGGACATCACACTCAGCTTTATAGCTCCAGCATCATCTAAAAGAGTGTCTTACCTCTATTAAGTGCTCAATAAATATTTGTTGAATTGAATTAATCTCAGAGGAACAGTCCTGGAAATTTAGATATACTGACCCCTGGTGGTGGAGGAGAGGGATCACTATGGCTGTAGGGTAGAAGCCACAGCACTGTCTTAGGGCCAACATGGCTGAATGCTTAAGTGTTTCACATGGGATCTCATTTGATTCTCACAAAAGCACCAAGAACTAAATATTATAATTACCACATTTAAAGTTGATGAAACCAGGTCTTCAGTTAAGAAATTGGAAATTGCCCAAGGCTCATTAGCAAGGGGACTGTGATTTTGTTGGAATTCTGTCTGAATCTGAGCTTTAGGCTTAAGGGGGAAAACAAATCTTTAGACTTTTTTCCTATGTCACTGTTTTGTCTTCCAATGAAAATATGTTTATAAAACAATTTCAGTTTAACTTATTAAAACTTTCATGGGATAGTCAAAAAAAAATGTGTTTCTATTACTCTCTTGTTAGCTAAAGCTTTGTTTTTATAACTGCCTACTCTAATTCTTATAACTTTAATGCTTAAGGGAGTGTCAGTCCCCCCAAAAAATTGGTTCTAAACTCCTCCTCAGACTTATTTCATACTACAGTTGAAAATGGAAGGAGGGGAGTTCCCATTGTGCTGCAGTGGAAACGAATCTGACGAGGAACTATGAGATTGTGGGTTCAATCCCTGGCCTCACTCAGTGGGTTAAGGATCCAGCGTTGCCATGAGCGGTGGTGTAGGTCACAGACTTGGCTCAGATCTTATGTTGCTGAGGCTGTGGCACAGGCCAGCAGCTATAGCTCTGATTCTACCCCTAGCCTGGGCACCTCCATATGCCGCAGGTGCAGCCCTAAAAAGCAAATAAAAAAAAAAAGTAAGAAAGAAAGAAAATGGAAGGAGGAAGAATATTTTTCAGGCATGAGAAAGAAAGAGCAACAGCAAGGATGGACCTTGAGGGCATTGTGTTGGAAATAAGTCAGAGAAATATACTGCATGGTATTGTGTACAAGTGGAATATGAAAAAAAAAAATCAAACTCAGAAACAGAGGTAGAAAGGGGTTGTCAGGATCTAGAGGTGAGGGAGAGAGAGATGTTGGTAAAAGGGTACAAACTTTCAGCTATAAAATGGTTAAGGTCTAAGAATCTAATGGAAAACATAGTGACTATAGTTGGTAACACTGAATTATTTAACTGAAATTTGTTAAGAGAGTCGAATTTAAATATTCCCACCAAAAATAAAAGAGAAAGATAAGCATGTGAGGTGATGGTAACCTATGGTTACCAAAGGGAAGTTGGGGGGAGGGATAAATTAGGAATTTCAGATTAACGGATATATACTACCATATATAAAACAGATAAATAGCAAGGACCTACTGTATAGCATAGGAAACCAAATCCACTATGTTTTTTATTTTTTGTCTTTTTAGGGCCGCACCTGGGGCATATGGAGGTTCCCAGGCTAGGGGTCGAATTGGAGCCATTAGCCTCCGGCCTACACCACAGCCACAGGATTGCCAGATCCGAGCCGCATCTGTGACCTACACCACAACTCACGGCAATGCCAGATCCTTAACCAACTGAGTGAGGCCAGGGATTGAACCTGTGTCCTCATGGATGTTAGATTCGTTTCCACTGAGCCATGACGGGAATGCCCAAATTCATTATCTTGTAATAACCTATAACGGCAAAGAATGTGAAAATACATGTATATACTCTGAATATATATATATATACACACACACACATACAGTATATATATATATGTTTCTTTACAGTATACCTCAGACTAACACAACATTGTAAATCAACTATACCTCATTAATTGCTTAAAATAATAATAATAAATTGCTACTTCAAAAAAAAAGAAATGTACTAAGACTAGAACTCAAATGTTTCTTACAAAAAAAAAAAAAACATATGAGATGGATGTTTTAATTAACTAGATGGGATGTGGGAATCGTTTCACAATATACTCATATATCAAATTGCTACAATGAACACTTTAAATATCTTGCAACTTTATGTTAATTATTCCTCAATCAAGCTGAATTTAAAAAAACAAAAACAAAAAACGGGCGTTCCCACTGTGGCTCAGCAGTAATGAACCCAACTAGTATCCATGAGGATGTGGGTTCAATCCCTGGTCCTGCTCAAAGGGTTAAGGATCAGTGTTGCCACAAACTTTGGTGTAGGTTACAGACAAGGCTGGATCCCATTTTGCTGTGGCTGGCAGCTGTAGCTCTGATTTGACCCCTAGCCTGGGAACCTCCATGTACCATAGATGCAGTCTTAAAAAGACAAAAAAAAAAAAAAAAAAAAAAAAAAAAACAACAACAAAAACCCACAAAGGAAGTGGAAGGAGGAGGGAAGTTGAGCCTTCTATGACTTGTCTGATTTTCCTTTTAGGCTAAAATTAAAATGTTGGTCCTCCAGACACCTCCTACCTGCCCAGCATCTGTTCACTCGTGGTCAGGAAGCCTTTTCTTGGTTCTTTTTCCTACTGAATTCTGTTACTAGAAGTGTTATTTCTGTTCCAGGGCTCATGTCTCATTTGTAGGCTTCAACAGTCATACTGACCCTTCTGGTTTATTCATCCCCATTTTCCTCCTTCTACCTACTACGTAATCAACAATGATTGTAGGTAATTCAACAGCCTTCCTTAGCTGCAATCCCCCTCCAATTAAAGATCACCAAGTGTTTTTTCCAAGACATCCCAAAGGAAGGTAGTAAAACATCATGGGCATGAAAATAAACTTTTGAGTCAGGCTGATCTGAGCCTGAACTTCCATTCTCGTTATTTTCTAACTGTATGTCCTTGGAAATTCAGTTTTCTCATCTATGAAACAAAATGATGCGATCTTTCTAAGGTAACTATTGGAAATATAACATTAGGTAATAGTTTGTGTGAAAGAATCATAACCATTTTTAAAATAAGCAAGGACAAAAACTTAAAATCAAGCAAAGACAATATCCCATTCTGTTGGGGAACAATAGAATGCAACACTTTTGAGTGTTTTGAGTCGTGATCAAAATAAATCAGCTTTTTATGTGTTATGCCCTGGCCAGGAAAGTGCAAAGCTTCTGCCTATCATTGGAAGCACCCTGACCTTAGCTGGTCATTTAGATCTCCGGGATCCACAGGCAGTGCCCACACTTCTGGACTTCTTCCTGCATGGTGCCTTCAACTCCCTGTGTGAACACTTATCCCCGCTCCCCTTTGGATCCTCTGCCTCCTGCCCTGCAGCTGCTGCCAGTGAGGAAGCCAGTATTTTGCCCTTCACTAGGCTGTCTCCAGATCCATGCAGGCAATTCCATATATCCCAAATCTTCAGGTTCTTTGGTGTGGAGCAAAGACAAAGATGGATCTCTTGTTAAAACAGATCACCTCTCATGGCATAACATCCTGGCTCTAGAATGCTTAAAAGACCCTTTGTCCACCATGCCAGAGATGCTCCCTTTACCACAGTGGTATTTAGAAACCACGGCCCCCCTCTACAGTTCCCCGCAAGCTTTTCCAGGGACCCTTCTCTCCATTGCCCCCATAAGCAATTTTGATTCACATCAGTTTTCTGGGAGGCAGCAGGCAAGTTGGTTAAGAGTATACCTCAAGTTACAAAGACACATGGATTGGGGTCTCACCTTGCTCTTTAAGGGTCTCGGCTACAAAATCTGATGTGGCCACAGCCAGCATAGGTAAATCTGCTGTGAACTGGGAAGAGCCCCTTAAGTTTCTCAGAGTCACAGTTTGAGGAGTGGAACAGAAGCTGAATTTTATGCCCCACTCATTCCCTTGACCAATTGTATGCAGCCACTTAAGACAATCCTGTATTTACAATCTACGTGTTTTGAGAATGAAATAAGATAATAATGCAAAATATTAGCCTAGTGCCTGGCACATGATAAGCACCCTACATATAGTAACTTTTTCTTTCTATCCATCAGACACAGCACTGCCAGGGCTCTATTCTCTAATCTCCTCTAATCTTGTTTCTTCTGTTTCACAACCAACAAATACTGTAACTTTCAAATAAGTGGGATTTTTTTTTATCAACTCATCTGAAAAACTCACTGAAAATATTCTGCATGTTATGAAGTGAATCTGGAAATATTTGTAAAAAGACTGTCAGTTTTTTCCAAATTAAATGACAGTGGAGAATGGATAAGGATTTTTTAAAAAATCACTTTCTAGTGTTAAAAACAAGATAATAGGTCCCAAATGGAATCACTTAGGAGACCTCTGTCACCAAAATAAGACTTAATTACAACCCTAGCTCTTCCAGAAATAGAATCTCAAACCAGTCAATCAAGAATCACCTGATCAGCACTGAGTTAAGTGATGTGCCCAGCAGTCTCCTGTCACCTCCTAAAGGCAAGTAACTTTACAATAACCAACCTGCTATTTTGCCTACTGTAACTTCCAGGTTTCTGCTCCTTTCTGGCTGCAAAAGTCTCTCATTTCACGTGGTTCCCTGGAGCTCCTTCATCTCTGCTGGAAAGGATGCTGCTTGATTCAAAACTCTTCAAGTTTTTAATATGTCTTAGTTTATCTTTTAACACTGGACAGTATCAAATAACTTGCCATTCTCCAAAGATCATCTAGAGAACATTCAATGGTTTCTGGTAAGAAAGTTTTCTTAAACAAAAGTTTTTAAATATGAGCTGAATATTAGATGATGTTGAGAAACTACCATTGTTAGCAATGATAGGTAATGGTTTTGTGGCTATATAGGAAAATATTTCTAGAGAAGCATGCTGAAAATTTTAAGAATGAAGTATCACATCACTAAATTGCTTTACAACAGTTCAGCAATAATGGAGGTCACGTCAACAGAAAGTTACATAAAAATAATTCACCTGAGAAATGAAGTAAATATGGAAAAAAAGTTAATATTTTGTTGACTGTAAGAGATGGATATTTGCACATTATTGGGATATTCTTTCTACAGACTGAAATTTTTCATTAAACAGGAAAAAAATAAGGTAAAAACCAAGTCCCTAACAAAAAGAAAAAAAATTTTTCAAGAAATAAGTTCTTAATATCCAACTCTATCTCGGAAAGTGTTTAAATAACTTTTGGCCTGTTTGACTATGTACCCAAAGGAATCAAGATTCTCTATCAACCAAAAAACAGAATGTTCTCCATAACAAATCCTTGTAATTATCCAAACTAAGCAACAGTGATCGGATTGCTTCTATTATTATTTGATTACTATTGACTCCATTCTTCTCAAGAGGGACTTGTTCTCAAGCATGTATTTTTATACATCAGTTTAATATTGAAAAGCAGAATATAGCACCTCAAAAGAAGCTTCTTTGGCATAAGGATTATTGTGGCCGCTTATTTTTAAGAACTAGCAGACAGGGAAAAGTTCTGAAAATGAAATACAAGTTACTCTTTTGTAAAAGACAGATATACATACAAGGGAAATCTCCATTTGTAAGGGGGTCTCCCTCTCTGAACCAAGAAGAGGGGGTGACTCTAAATCTCTAGAAAGTCTTATCAATCTGCCTAACTAGCTTACCTTTGTTTACTGTGCTTTTGCAGGTAACCTCCCATAAGTGACTCTTCTCCCTGCCCCATTTCTTCTTTGGGCCTTAGCTTGAAATGCTATTTAACTGAGGGGTTGGACCATTTTAGGGAATTACTCAGTTTTCCTGAGTATCTTCCATGTTATAGGAGGTATACATGTTACTAAATTTCTGTTTGTTTTTCCCATTAGCCTTGGGGTTTTGTTTTGTTTTGTTTTTAATTACAGAGGTGTTTCAGCCAAGAACTTAAATAGGAGAGGGAAATTATTTTTTTTCTCCCTCACGATATATTATTGTCTACTTTTAGTTTATTTTTAAATTTATTTTATTAATAACATTGTTTCATTCTACTTAATTTCATGGTTATTTTCTATTTATGGCAAGTACCTCATTTTATATTTACAGTAATTTCCTTTTCAAATAAGTTTAAGTAAAGAAATGAGTTGATTTCAGAAAAATATTGGCAAAAATGATGAAGGTGATAATTGAGTGGCTAAGGTTTGGAAAATATTGAGCTAAAGAAAAGAGAAAAAAATTAAGCTGAGTTTTAACAAGTTATGTTCCATAAAACATTACTCACAAAATATGCTCCCTGGGGAAGAAAATGATTTTCAGTTAAAATGAGTTTGGGAAAAGCTATACACCACATCGTCCTCTTAAGAGATCCACAATGCACATTAGCATTTTAAAAGCTTGGAGAAGGTCCGCAATAAAGAAGCTCATTTAATTTTAGTGAGCAGTTCCCTAATTTATTGGACCGGAATTTTTTTTTTCTTAAATAAAACTATCAACATTGAGATCCATTTTAGGAACTACTAGTAGTAAGGGATTTCATGTTTGGAGAAGAAGGGTTTGCCTGGATTAATGAGGGATAGACATCAATTGGGGCCTGCCTTTCTCCCTCTCCTCCAGTGCTTGGTCCTTTCAGAGGATCAGAGGGCAGATAAGCTAACAAAACACCAGGGGCTGATATGGAAGAGAGAAGACCCAAATAAGAGAGGAGATGTTGACTAGCTCAGCAGCAGGTCAGATCCCACAACAGAAATAACTCAGCAGAAATCTCAGTGGTGGTAGTCAGTGCTGAAGTTGGGAGGGGAGAAGGTTTGAAGGCTGAGATAAAGGAAAATTTTTTTTTTTTTGTCTTTTTGTCTTTTTAGGGCTGCACCCATGGCATATGGAGGTTCCCAGGCTAGGGGTCTAATTAGAGCCGTAGCCGCTGGCCTATGCCACAGCCACAGCAACACCAGATCTGAGCCACATCTGCAACCTACACCACAGCTTACAACAACGCCGGATCCTTAACCCACTGAGCAAGCCAGGGATTGAACCTGCAACCTCATGGTTCCCTGATTGGATTTGTTCCCTCTGTGCCAGGACAGGAACCCCTGAGGTGTTCTTTTAAATTACAAAAGTAGCTCACTAGAATTCAAGTTTAAGATTTAGGAGTCTCGTTTACTTTCAAAATGCTTTCTAGACATTAACTTTCAAACAGGGGTTACCATTTTCTTTTCTGACACCTGCCTACTTTGTGCTGTGTACTGAAAAATAATCTACATGACACTGGCTAAAAAGTTAAAGAGTGTTTCATGAAACAAGGAATTTTAAAGAGTTATTTTCAGTGTCTAAGGTTTGGTAAATCCACCTGTTTAATAAAGATGCTTTTTATTTATTTATTTATTTAATATATTTTTTATTTTTTTTTAATTTACTTTTTCCCACTGTACAGCAAGGGGATCAAGTTATCCTTACATGTATACATTTTTTCCCCTACCCTTTGTTCTGTTGCAATATGAGTATCTAGACATAGTTCTCAATGCTACTCAGCAGGATCTCCTTGTAAATCTATTCTAAGTTGTGTCTGATAAGCCCAAGCTCCCAATCCCTCCCACTCCCTCCCTCTCCCATCAGGTAGCCACAAGTCTATTTTCCAAGGCCATGATTTTCTTTTCTGAGGAGATGTTCATTTGTGCTGGATATTAGATTCCAGTTATAAGTGATATCATATGGTATTTGTCTTTGTCTTTCTGACTCATTTCACTCAGTATGAGATTCTCTAGTTCTATCCATGTTGCTGCAAATGGCATGATGTCATCCTTTTTTATGGCTGAGTAGTATTCCATTGTGTATATATACCACCTCTTCCGAATCCAGTCATCTGTCGATGGACATTTGGGTTGTTTCCATGTCCTGGCTATTGTGAAGAGTGCTGCAATGAACATGCAGGTGCATGTGTCTCTTTTAAGTAGAGTTTTGTCTGGATATATGTCCAAGAGTGGGATTGCGGGGTCATATGGAAGTTCTATGTATAGATTTCTAAGGTATCTCCAAACTGTTCTCCATCGTGGCTGTACCAGCTTACATTCCCATCAACAGTGCAGGAGGGTTCCCTTTTCTCCACAGCCCCTCCAGCACTTGTTATTTGTGCACTTATTAATGAGGGCCATTCTGACTGGTGTGAGGTGGTATCTCATGGTAGTTTTGATTTGCATTTCTCTTATAATCAGCGATGTTGAGCATTTTTTCATGTGTTTGCTGGCCATCTGTATATCTTCCTTGGAAAAGATGCTTTTTAAAAGTATCAAAAGGTGCAAACTTCAGAGAGAGTGGAATGAAGAAGAAGACCATCTTAAATATCTCGGCATGAGTTTGTTTTGCAGGCCCAATGTGCAAAATACAAAGGAAGACATGGAAAAGTTTCTTCCTATAAACCCTAAGAAGATATATATATATGATTTATATATATATATTTCATATATAATGAAATGTGTATATATATAACATTTCATATATATATAATGAAATACTACTCAGCCATAAAAAACAATGGAACAATGCCATTTGCAGCAACATGGATGGACCTAAAGATTATCACACTAAGTGAGGTTGGACAGTGAAAGACAAACATCATATGATATCACTTATATCTGGAATCTGAAAAAAAAAGGATACAAATAAGCTTATTGCAAGACAGAAATAGACTCACAGACCTTGAAAAATTTATGATCACCAAAGTGGACATGTGGAGGGGAGGGATGGACTGGGGGTTGGGGATTGCAGATGCACACTGAGGTATATGGAATGATTGGCCAAGAGGGACCTGCTAACACAGAAAACTCTACCCAATACTCTGAGATAATCTATGTGGAAAAAGAATCTGAAAGAAAATGGATGTATGTACATGTATAACTGAATCACCTTGTTATACAGCCAAAATTATTACAGCCTTGTAAATCAATTAACCTCAATAAAACTTTAAAATATGAAAAATAAATTGGTAACTAAAAGGCAAATAGATATATACCCTGAAATTCTAAGTACAATGTAACAGAGCAGGACCCTATGTAGCCTTTCTGGGGCAGACCCTCCCCCCATATCCTTTGCTTTAGACTTGCTGAAGTACCTATATAATAGTATCTGATACACAATTCCTGAGTTTGTTGGCTTCGAAAACTACCACCAAATAGAAGAAATTAATCACTTGATGCTCATTAACACATGGCCCCTGGACCTACTGGTGCCTCAAGATTGATAATGTTTACTGCCCTGTTACCTCAATTAACCAATCAGAGAACTATGCAAGAGCTAAACACATACCCTGAGATAGCCCTCTGTCCACCTTCTCCTGGCCTTTAGAAATGCTTTCCTCAAACCCTTCTAGGAGTTTGGGGGTGTGAGCCACCCGTCTCCCGACAAGACTCCAAAATAAACCTTTCTCTGCTCCAAATGCTGACATTTTGGTATTATTTGGTCTCACTGTGCTTTGGACGTGCAAACTTGTGGTCACTAACAACAATAGCATTAGACTAGGAATACTGAGCCTCTCTGGGATAAACAGCACTCAACTATGAAGGGCTTGATGCACTTCCAAAGTACAGAAGAAGGGAATGTAAGCTGGTACAACCACTACGGAAAACAGTATGGAGGTACCTTAGAAATCTATACATAGAACTTCCATATGACCCCGCAATCCCACTCTTGGACATATATCCGGACAATACTTTCCTTAAAAAAGACACATGCACCTGCATGTTCACTGCAGCACTACGCACAATAGCCAAGACATGGAAACAACCCAAATGTCCATCAACAGATGATTGAATTAGGAAGATGGTATATATACACAATGGAATACTACTCATCCATAAAAAATAACAAAATAATGCCACTTGCAGCAACATGGATGGAACGAGACTCTCATACTGAGTGAAGTAAATCAGAAAGACAAAAACTGTATGATATCACTTATATCTGGAATCTAACATATGGCACAAATGAACCTTTCTACAGAAAAGAAAATCATGGACTTGCAGAATAGACTTGTGGTTGCCAAGGGGGAGGGGGAGGGAATGCGATGGATTGGGAGCTTGGGGCTAATGGATGCAAACTATTGCTTTTGGAGTGGATTAGCCATGAGATCCTGCTGTTAAGCACTGAGAACTATGTCTAGTCACTTATGCTAGAGCATGATAATGGGAGAAAAAAAATGTATACATGTATGTGTGACTGGGTCACTATGCTGTACAGTAGGGGGAAAAATTGTATTGGGAAATAACAATAAAAAAAAAGTACAGAAGAAAAGCACAAAATACATCTTTGTGCCTAACACACAGTAAACATGTTGTAAACATCAGCCACTAATTCCTTCAAGATACCATATTGTCCATTTCCCCCCCCCCCCAGTATTTCTCTGTGTGATATGGCTGGGAGGGCTTATATTCTTCCATAATGCTGGAAAGAAAAAAAGGAACTAAAATTCAAGCTGATTCCTTGCAGTAGATAACAGCTGAAGAATTGGGGAAGAAAGCCAATATTTTCCCAAAACAAGTAAATTAATCTGAAAAAAAGAAAAAATTTCTATGTTTCCCTTGTTTTTTAAATAAGAATGTGCTAGAAGCAGACTATGAATTACAGACAATGTGAGAAGCAGCAATGTCAATCATTTTCAGATTCTGGGAGCCCTACACCATGCCTACTTATCCCCATAAAACCTTATAGTCGTCCCATAACCAACCAGACTTATCTTCTCCTGAGTGGGTCTGAAAGCAGGGATGTCATGAGTAAGCTTTATGTGTAGTAACATGGCATGTGACACGGTTACAACATGACAGGTTTTCAGAGCCCACAGATATTATCCATGTTCAACTTCACCTGGGAGTGAACTGCAGAAATAGATAGAAAAACACAGTTCAAGTGAAGTTGAACAATCTTACAGATCTTGTGGAATAGTATGAGTCTAAAAGCCAAGGTATCTTTCTCACCCTTTAGGGCTACTCACCCTGCGTCTCAAAGCTGGAGACAGGTTCTTTATCCATTTTCCCATCTGCAAAATGAAAGTAGAGGATGGATGACACCCCTCAAGCATTTCTAGGGTTTTGATATTATAGAAGTTTTTTCTCTAGGTTCATTTTGTCTTTATTTGTCATTAGGCCTCCAAATCTCAGCCAGAACCTCTCCTCTGAGGTCACAGTCTTCCATAATCCCCGCCAGCAAAATGACTTCATCACTCTTGCTCTACCTAATGATCAATGAAGAAGCAGTTAATGTGTAGCCGAAAAGCACTGCATCCCAAATGCACTTGCTCTGACATGGCATCTCTGTGCCTTTCCCTTGATCCCACAACTGCTAGAGACCAGAGACAGGGTATCTGGACATGGAGCATCTCTCAATGAAAAGAAATAAGCTACTTGTTTCCTCTCACCTAGTCTAGACACTAACCCCTCCCTTGGCTGGGCTCACTGTGCCCCTAAGTGAACACTGGACTGTATGTTCTTTAAGGTATTTGGGGGCTTTAGCAATCTTCAACAATCTGTAGTTCTCAGCTGACTTCATCATTTCTGGACTCTTATTCTAGTTCTATGAGATAAGGTAACACTTCTAAGCACTTGTTAATTAGCTTTGAGCATAGGGCTTCAGAGCCAGGGGAAGAAGAGGCTCACCCTTTGGGTAATGCTTTTGGAAACTCTGCACCAAAGACTTAAAACAAGCTTATCACAGACTGTGTGGTCAGAAAAATCTGCTTTACTCCAGTGGATCTGAACTGAGATTATGAGGGCACTTTCAGCAAGTCTGTTTCTCTGAAACCATCAAATTATATCTTTCTGGTTAGGAAAACAAGGTTTTCTGTTCTGTTTGTCTTTAGTTCTAAAATCAGTTGCCTGTATCTGAATGGTATAGGGACAAATATAAATTACATAAAAATAAGGGGCTTAATTCTCCCTGTTGAACACAAGGGAATAGACTTCTCCCCACAACTCCTTTTACCCTGAGCATTTACTTTAGAAAATTTGTCGTTTTAAGTTCTTTGTCTTTTTGAAATGTATATAATTCCCTTTAGAAACTGCATAATCCTGGGCAAAGCATGTGTCTGCTATATGATTAAGAGTGGTCACGCCCCAGGGAAAGTGCTTCACATGCTAGACTTCTGAAACAAAACAGATCAAATGAATCATGCAAAGTGCCTAAAACAGTGCTTGACACTTGCTAATTATTATTTTCATCGTCCTTGAAACCAGCAGTTTTCTCCCTTTTGTACCTGAAGCAGGTGATAGATGGGCCCCAGGCTGAGCAACTGTAATCTATTCCCTGTGGATGAATACCTTCAAGATAAAAGCTGCATCCTGCTTAGATAAAAGATCCCTTTCTTATTCTTGAGGTGAAGGAGATCTCTGCAACTACCCACTCACAGAAATGTTCCTCGGGGGGTCAGAGAAAGGAGGGTCACCAGATGATAGAGAGCACTTCCTGTCAACTTCCCAGAGACCCTAGTGCTAAATTCCGTCCTGAGGGTAGGGCCTTGAGTCAGACCAAAGCCAGACAAGCAAGACGACTGGCTAGAGGAAGCCCAGAAAGACTGCCCCCATAGGAGTGATTTAAAGGACCTCCAAATGTGCTTTACACGTTGCTCTCATCCTCTGAATCTTTCTCTCTTCCTTTCTACCATCACCCCCAGCCTGCCTATGCCTGTATTTTCTCTGCACCTACCTTCTTTCTCTTCTCTCTTTAAATAAACACTTAATTGACTCAATATCCTCAGTCTCTTTCTTTCTTCAAAGAGACAAAGTTCTCGGGACCTACATCAAGTGGTTAAGAGTTCAGCATTCTCATCCGACAGCCACCCAAGAACACACCCACTGTTTGGGCCCCAAGAGACCTGTTAGAATCCAGTTTGTGGATCTGTACTCCTGAGGACCAGACCCTAAATCCAGTGACCTCTACCAAGGCTCAATCACCCTAGTGCACCTCAAGAAACAGCTCATTCAGGTCCATGAGTTTTTTGGTCATCTCTTTAAGGTTAATATATTGAAATGTTCTAAAATTAGGTTGTGATGATGATGGTTATACAACTATAAATATAATAAAATTCACTGAATTACAAAAAATAAAGAAAATAATATATATTTTTAAAAAAATAAACACGAGATGCAATTGATCTAACAAATCGGACTATGTTTAGATTTTTTTTCATACTTTATGAAATCATGGAAAAATTCCTTAAGGCTTATTAGGATTGAGACATTGTAAAAGTATATTCTCCAAGATGACAAAGGTCAACTTTTTGGCCAAGACCTAAGTAGCAAGTCCCTGCTTCAGTCAGTATCAACTTGTTCTCTTTCCAGGGAAATCCCAATAGAGTTATCATTAGCGTGACCATAAATTTTATTGTCCAACCAAAACATTTCACTGTAAGGGGAACTGTAAGTAATTTTGCCAAGACAATAAGCACAAACCCTGACTCCTCTTGGCAGCACATATAGGATTATCATATCCTCTGAGAAGTTAGCTGGAGCTATCCGCAGTTTAGGGCATTCCCTCTCCCACATACCTTGGTCAAGTCCCATCTTCCAGTTCAGTAAAAGAGAAGGGCTTTGTGAGCTAAGAATATTATAAGCAATTCCAGGAGTTCCTGTTGTGGCTCAGTGGGTTAGGAACCTGATACAGATTCCATGAGAATGCATGTTCAATCCCTGGTCTCATTCAGTGTGTTAAGGATCTGGAGTTACAACAAGCTGCAGAGTAGGTTGCAGATGTGCTTCAGATCCTGAATTACTGTGGCTGTAGTGTAGGCCTGCAACTGCAGCTCTGATTTGACCCCTAGCCATGGAATTTCCATATGCTGCAGAGACAGCTCTGAAAATGGGAAACAAACAAAAAAAGCAATTCGCCATCAAAGGATCATTCTCCATTTCTGTGGCTACCACACAATGAACATATTAATTTATAATTTACACTTGCCTGGTCTAAAAATATTTAAAGATGTCTTTTGGCCACTTAAAATTGAATATGATACATAAGTATGAAAAATAATAACTACTGTTTGTAGAGTGATTACTCTGGAATGAGCACAGTGCCAGACACTTTACATACATTATCTTAACTAAGCTGCCCAGCAATCAATACTTTCCACATAAAGAAAGCAGAGCATGCAGAGGTGAAGCCCTTCACCCAAAGTTCACATGGCTTGTAAATGTCAGAACCAGGATGTGTTTTATTGCAGGGAAAGTGATACATTCTTTATAACAAAATTTTAATTTGATTGTGTTCTGTTGCATTTTTATCAGTATTTAAAATTGGATATACTCTTGCTGCTAAATAAGTCCTTTTTTTCTTCAGATGAGTAAATGTATTGTGACTGAATTAAGCAATAATATTTTTACATTCAAAAACACAAGGGCCAATGGGATTTTGTACTGAAAGGACTGTTAATGATCTTTGGTCATTCCTATATGATCATTATAAAATGCCTCAAAAATGTTTTGGAAAGAAATTTCATTTAAAAATTGTATAAGCTGTCACTGTATGCAGATGACATGACAGTATATATAGAAAACCCTAAGGACTCAACCCAAAAACTACTCAAACTGATCAACAAATTCAGCAAAGTAACAGGATATAAGATTAACAATCAGAAATCAATTATTTCTGTATACTAACAATGAAATATTAGAAAAGGAATACAAAAATACAATACCTTTTCAAATTGCACCCCCAAAAATCAAATACCTGGGAATACACCTGACCAAAGAGGTAAAAGACTTATATGCCAAGAACTACAAAACATTAATCAAGAACATTAAAGAGGATTCAAAGAAATGGAAAGATACTCCATGCTCTTGGGTTGGAAAAATTAGCATTGTAAAAATAGCCATACTACCCACAGCAATCTACAGATTCAATGCACAATTCCTATCAAATTACCCATGATATTTTTCACATAACTAGAACAAACAATCCAAACATTTATATGGAACCACAAAAGACCCAGAACTGCCAAAGCAATTCTAAGGAACAAAAACCAAGCAGGAGGCATAACTCTCCCAGACTTCAGGCAATATTACAAAGCCACAGTCATCAAGACAGTGTGGTATTGATACCAAAACAGACATACAGACTAATGGAACAGAATAGAGAGCCCAGAAATAAACCCAGACACCTATGGTCAATTAATCTTCAACAAAGAAGGCAAGAACACAAAATGGGAAAAAGACAGTCTTTTTAGCAAGTGGTGCTGGGAAACCTGGACAGCAACATGCAAATCAATGAAACTAGAACACACCTTCACGCCAAGCACAAAAATACTCAATATGGCTTAAAGACCTAAATATAAGACAAGACACCATCAAACTCCTAGAAGAGAACATGGGCAAAAACATTCTCTGACATCAACCTTACAAATGTTTTCTCAGGTCAGTCTCCCAAAGCAACAGAAATAAAAGCAAAAATTAATCAGTGGGACCTAATCAAACTGACAAGCTTTTGCACAGCAAAAGAAACCAAAAAGAAAACAAAAAGACAGCTTACAGAGTGGGAGAAAATAGTTTCAAACAATACAACTGACAAGGGCTTAATCTCTAAAATATACAAACAACTTACACAATTCAACAGTAAAAAAAGCCAACAACCCAATTGAAAAATGGGCAGAAGACCTGAATAGACATTTTTCCAAAGATATATAGATGGCCAACAAGCACATTAAAAAATGTTCAACATCACTGATTATAAGACAAATGCAAATCAAAACTACCATGAGGTACCACCTCACACCAGTCAGAATGGCCATCATTAATAAGTGCACAAATAACAAGTGCTGGAGGGGGTGTGTAGAAAAGGGAACCCTCCTGCACTGTTGGTGGGAATGTAAGCTGGTACAACCACTATGGAAAACAGTATGGAGATATCTTAGAAAACTATACATAGAACTACTATATGACCCAGCAATCTCACTCTTGGGCATATATCCGGACAATACTTTCCTTAAAAAAGACACATGCACCTGCATGTTCACTGCAGCACTACACACAATAGCCAAGACATGGAGACAACTCAAATGTCCATCAACAGATGATTGAATTAGGAAGATGTGGTATATATACACAATGGAATACTTACTCAGCCATAAAAAGAATGAAATAATGCCACTTGCAGCAACATGGATGGAACGAGACTCTCATACTGAGTGAAATAAGTCAGAAAGAGAAAGAAAATACCATGTGATATCATTTATATCTGGAATCTAATATACAGCACAAATGAACCTTTCCGCAGAAAAGAAAATCATGGAGTTGGAGAGTAGACTTGTGGTTGCCAAGGGCGAGTGGGAGCTAGTGGAGTGGACTGAGAGCTTGGGGTTAATAGATGCAGACTGTTGCCATTGGAATGGATAGGCAATGAGATCCTGCCGTATAGCGCTTGGAACTATGTCTGGTCACTTGTGTTGGAGCATGACAATGTGAGAAAAAAGAATGTATACATGTATGTGTAACCAGGTCACCATACTGTATAGTAGAAAGTTGACAGAACACTGTAAGCCAGCTCTAATGAAAAAATAAAAAAAGAATTTTAAAAAATTGTATAAGCTGACATTAAATACTGGAAAATCCTCAACTGACTTCCCCATAATTAAGAGAAACTCAGAAGTATATATACTCAATTTAAAGACTGTAAGACAAATCATATTCTTTCTTCTTCTGTGTAACTTTGTTGATATCCATAGCCCCCAAAAGTGATGCATTTGCAGATTGTGTGTTTTTCCCCTGTGACAACCTAATTCACCCACAATACTAAAGAAGGGAAATAATTACCATAAAGTTGGAAGGATGAAATGGGAAAGGTTACAAGCATTAAAAGAAATCATCTTTCCTTTTATCAAAGCAACCAACAGTCACATCAGAGATATACAGAGTCTTCGAGAGCTGTCCTGACTATTCAAAAAAAGTGACATCATTTTTCCAAATTCCAATCTCTTGGAATTAAAGTGTCACCTCATCCATAAATACCCATAATCTCTAATGACCTCTAAACCCACTCCTGGAGCCTGGTAATGTAAAAATGATTGCATTTTCCTCAGCATCTGGAAGAGTTTATCTATTCTCTGGATGTGCAATAACCTTATTATAGATGTCATCTGTGTTAGCAAGGAATTGATCTTGGATTACTTTAATCTTCTTTAACATGGTCTGATCAAATTGAACATTTTAAAAGAGGAAAGTGGACAGAGGAAAAAATCAACAGCAATCATCCATATCTCTCATTTTTTTTTATCCTAGTCACAGGAAGGTATATGCCAGTGATACAGCCTTTCTGTTTCTGAAGATTAAGATGGATGATAGATATAGTAATGCCCCTCGCAAACTGCGATTAGGCTGGTGTGAGCTCTACCTGACAAAGCACTTGGTTATAGGAAAGTTGGAAGAATTGGACTGGGTCTCAGAAGATCATAAGACAGATTTGGTTGACCTCCAGCACTTACCATGTGGCTGGTCTTTTCATGGTCTGATCCACATTCTCTGCTCTACCGGCTCCTTCCATCAGACCCAGTTCTTTTTCCCCCACTAATGTTGTGTGAATGAGAAACTGAGGTTTATTTCTCACTGACTTAATTATTCAATGATTGTTCAAAGAAGGTTCAGTGATTATTAGTTCAACTGCTTTATCTTGCTTAGAAAGACCCATTTTATTAGGTGGTGAAACCTAAAGCAATTGTGGCCATGATAGGCTAACCAGTTAAAATCTGTATTTACCCTATGTACTCAAAGATGCATGTTATAAATCAAAACATATTCAACATCTAAACCTAAACATATGCATAGAGGGTCTCATTTTGCCTTTCCTCATGGTGTGATAATCCCAACCTTTTTTTTTTTTTTTTCTTTCTTTCTTTTTTTTTTTTTTAAGGCTGCAGGCACAGCATATGGAAGTTCCCATACTAGGGGTCAAACTGGAGCTGCAGCTTCCAGCCTATGCCAGAGCCACATGGGATCTAAATCACATCTGCAATGTACACACCACAGCTCATGGCAACACCAGATCCTTAACCTACTGAGCGAGGCCAGGGATCAAACTCACATCCTCATGGATACTAGTAAGGTTCAGTTTCTGCTGAGCTGCAACAGGAAACTCTCTTAACCTTTTACTAGAAATATCCTCCGATAGACATTTAGGATTTTGAACCAGGCATATGTGTACCCAATAGTGTCCAGAATGAACGAGATAGGTATCAAAGTTTAATTTTTTCATGTTCAATAGCAATGGCTCATATTCCCAGGAGTCACTGTGTTGAAGAAGGAGGTTCTTCATATTCAAAGGAGATTATGCTTCTTTTCAGGAGCTCTGAAAGCTTGCACCTATACCAGACTCACCCTATTTCTAGTCACTAGACCTGTCATGTCATTTCCCTGCCTTGTCATGGTATTCTGAGGAGATGCTCTAGAGACTCATAGAAAAGTCCTTTGATTCTAAGAATGGAGAAAACATGGAATCTAGCTCTGCATTGTTTTATGAGCCCTATTTACCCCATTGATAAGTTAGCTAGACTGTCCAATAATGGCCAGCATTCACTAAGTGCTATGCGTGATGCCTGGGTCTAAATCTTTATTGACAATGTCTCAATTAACCCTTACAAACAACTGCATGATACTGCTCTCATTATAAACCTGTCCTATGATGAGAACAAAGCCAAGAGAAATTCAACAGTTCATCCCAGGTCACACAGTGAGTGGGAGATGTGGGATGAGAACCCCGGTGATATGACTCTACCAATGAGCTCTTGAACTCTACACTGTATTACTATAGTGGTTCCTTCTAGTAGAGTCAAACTGAAGATCTAAAAAGTGTATTGTACTCTATTTTTAAATCCTGAAATAATGTCCTTTATATCTTCTATCATCACCAGGTAGGTATTATTTGCCTAATTCTCATGCTCCCTTGTTGATTTCTCCCTTTGTTCCAATCCTACTCACTGACCACATCTAGGGGTGGGTGGGGGGGAATGCTTAGCCTTGGATAATTCCTGAGCACACATTCATCAGAACCCAGCAGCATCTCTAAAACTGAAGAAATCCACCAGGAAAACTCTATATTCCCCGAGGCTGAAGATTTTCCATGGACATTCTATTTGTGGAATAAGTGTCCTGACCTGAATCTGAAAAGTCTATATATCCTCAATGTTTTTTTCCCTGCAGTTCAAATATTTGAAACTGTTTTTGCAGCTTACATTGCCTCTTACCCCAAGGCAAGAACAAGATTAGTCAAAAGGCTAATTATGCAGATATCTCTATTAGATTTCTTCAGCCTAACAGATTCTGAAAGCACTTGCCTATCTACTGTAGAGAAAACATTGATTTCTGTGGTTTGGCACCCACTGAGCAGAAATTTCAGATCAGGCCCCACAGGTTATACTGGATTTGAATAATAATGCTGGCTGGAGTAGCTATCTATCTATTGCAAAGATCTAATCTGAGGCTGTCTGCTGCTGTTTTATTACAGTCATGCAGCTACTGACTCCCTTACCCACTGGCCCCCCAGCAGTACCAGAGTATGGTACTGAGAGAACAGAATCCTCACTGAATTACTTGGCTTCCACTTGCTGGTGGGAGGATGGGCTGGAAAAACATTTGAACGCATTGGAATGCTTTCATACACAATTTTAAATCAGCAACAATCCAAGCGTCTGTTTCTTTCTAATACTAAAAAACAAATTTTCAAATCTCAGTATGTGTTTTAGAGTTAATGGACACAAGTATAAAAGACCCTTTTATACTCCAAAGCTAAGCTGTACAAATAAAAATGACATTCGAAAAAGAGAAAAGAAATTTAAGATCAGCCCCATAGCCAAGGTCACTGTGAATGTGCTTTTCTCTTATCAGCTGAATCTCTACTTGCCATGACCAGCTTGTTCAAGGATGGCTGGGTTGTGGTCCAACATCTGCTAAAAATTAGTTGTATAATTTTAATCAAATCACTAAATTGCCTGACTTCTGCTTATTTGTTAAAAATGAGAGGGGGACTTAAATAACCTTAAAAAAAAAAAAAAAAAAACCTCACCTGAAAACAGGGGCTTTGGGTTAATACAGATCTATGTTTAATCCTGGCTTCAACATTTATTAGCTTGTCAAGTATAACCTCTGTAAGCCTCACTGTTTTTATCTATGAAATGGGTGCCAATACCTGCTTTGCAGGGTATTGCAAGGAATGAACTAGATAATACCCATAAAATGTCTGGGATAATTGTTCTTACCAGGGGCAATTTTGCCCCCACAGAATATATGCAAAAATGTCTGAAAACAGTTTTAGTTGTCACAACTGGGGAATACTATTGGCATCTGGTACCAAGAAGCAAAGGCTACATGCACAGAGCAGCATCCTACAACACAATGTCAATCTTGGGAAGGCTGAGAACCCCTGAACATAACATCTGGCTCACTATAAGCACTCCATAAATGGTGGAAATTGTGGCTCTCATTGGCATCAGAGAACAACACATTGGAAAGGATAGAAGTATCTTGGAGCATGTGAACATTTTAGGAGGGTACATTCTCCTCTTGAAGAAAGATAGTTTTTTTGTTTATTTTTTTCTCAGGGCTTTTCTCTGATCAGATCAGAAATGCTCTGGTCTGGCATTAGGCCTATTATCTTTACATCCAAGCGTGCAAACACCAACAGAATGTTTATCCCATATCCCAAGACCAAATTCAGCCAATAACATAAAACCCTGGAATTTTCCACTCGTCTATCAACCTAATCAGAAAAGACTCCAAACTTAATTAATTTGCATTAAAATTCCTCCCTTTTCCAAATTAATAATCTACTGTAGGTCAACCATAAATCATTTACTCCAAAAAGTCCTATGCAGTAATTACTCCTTTCCAATTCAGTGCACTAAATTAGATTATAATTATTAGTCACACTTGCAGCTTTTGTTTAGACTCTAACTCCAGCCAACACAAAACAAATGTTTGGAATGTTTATAAGGACTTTCTTTCTCTTTAATTTAACAGCTGTTTTGTTTTGCTTTTTTCTTTTTACATTCAGTGGAAATTATTCTATAGAAGTTGGGTTTGCTTGACATCATGCAAATTATAAGAAGGAACAACCTGGCTGACATTTGCACACACGGTTCCATAACCCCCATGGCCAGAAGAAGGTGATGTTATCAAAGGGTAATAAGAGGTCCACTGGCCTGAGATTTTCATTCCGGTGGGTCTGTAAGACAACCTGAATGTCTCATGTGTTTGTGGTTTACTGTTAGTGTCCACGCCCACCACAACATGATGATAAGAAGGATGAACTTTGAAGTCAGTGTTCATACACCTGTCCTAACCAGTTCATCTACCAGCAATAAGACCGTGGGAATGTCCTTCTTCAAAATTCAACTTCTCATCTGAAAATTGCACATTCTATTAACAGTATCTACCACCAGCGTTGTGGTGAGAGTAAAATAAAATAATGCCTAGGACCTAGTAAAAGCTTAATATTGCCCACTATTGTGTTATTACTAGTGCAAGGATTATGTCTGTTCTGTTCACCATTGTAGACTCAGTCCCCGGTACAGTGTTCACAGAGATTATGGGCTCAATAAACAGTTGCTGCATGACTGAATATAGGCTTATGACAGGCAGGGTGACCTTGGGCAGCTTACTTAACCTCCCTGTACCTCTACATATTGATCTACATGGGGAGAGGGTTATTATAAAAATGGAATGAGATGTTTGCATCAATGTTTTAATAAATATTGGTTATTATTATTAAAATTACCACCATTATTAACTATGTGTGCCTTGAATAAATCTCTTAATTCTGAGCTCTGGTTTCCTTATGCGAAAAAATAGATATTGATTAAATTTCTTAGGGAGTTGGTCTAAGACAGTGTGAAGGGTTCATCAAGAAGGCATGATGAGGGAGGAAGGGTCAACCAATGGAGTGAAGATATTTACAGAGGATTTATAATGATGAACAATGGAGAGTATGAATAGAAGTAAGGAGGTTAAAAGGTAAATGGATATGGAAAAATCTATAGCCTCCCTGGAGTGAAGACTACCAGCAGGTTTGAGGTCAGTGGGATGCTTGAAATGAGCTTTTGGAAGAGGTATAAATGCAATGTCAATTCCTCCCAAAGTAATTTATACATATTAGCATATTAAAAATATTTGCTCTTGAATAATTGTCTGTTTTCTGTTCTTCTGTTTTTCTGGAAGAGCTTGCGAGAAATTTTTCAACCATAAATGAAAATACCAGAGCTGCCTCAATGGCTCAGCAGTAATGAAACTAACTAGTATCCACGAGGATGCAGGTTTGATCCCTGGCCTCACCTAGTGAGGTAAAGATCCAGCGTTGCTGTGAGCTGTGGTGCAGGTTGCAGACTTGGCTCAGACCCCACATTGCTCTAGCTGTGGTGTAGGCTGGCAGCTGCAGCTCCAATGTGACCCCTAACCTGGGAACTTCCATTTGCCACACCTGCAGCCTTAAAAAGGCAAAAAAATTATCTCCCACACACTCCTTCTTGCTTGTCCTACTGATGTGCAGAATCAGTGCAGCTTCTCTATTATTCAATCAATAAGTATTCGTTGAGGCCTACTATGTTCCAGGCACTGTTCTATATTCTTGGGACACTGTCCTGTATTCACCCCCCCAAAGCAGTATTTCATTTTACATGATTCAATAGAGTTTTCACGAACCAGAAAAAAATCTCTGCCAGTGTGAAGCTTACATCCTAATGGAGAAACATGGGATGATGAAAAGTAAACTTAAATCATTAATAAGTTAATTATGGCACATAGAAAAGATAAGGGCTATGGAAAAGGTAGAGTAGAGCCAGCAAAGGAGGATCAGGAATGTCAGTGGGTCTAATTTTAAATAGGATGTTCAGAGTAAGCCTCACTGAGGTGACCATTAAATAGTATTCAAAGAATAAAATCTAATCCTATCATCTCTTGGGGATTAATTTTTCTTTTTTTTTTTTGCCACTACTGTGACTAAGCAGCTGATTACTTATGATCCTTTTAGATCTCAGCATTTGAGTAATCCATATCATCACTATCTGTTCCCCTATTTCTAAACGTGGTTTTCTCTCTCCAGCAAAATAAAATTCTCATCATGAAGAAGCTATGATTAAAAAAAAAAAAACCCATAATGCGACCCCCCCCCCAACATGACTGAATAAAATGGCACCTTTGGTTTGTCAGGATAAAGTAAACTCTTTGAATGGCCAATTCTCACTCTCAGGCTCCAGGGATGGGACCATGAACTCTGGCAACAAGAATCTGGCACCAGCACAACCAGCAGGGTGTTGATTATGCACTTCCCTTCTACAAACCACTCGCTCCTAAAATAAGACAATTACTGGGAGACAGGATTAAGATGGCAGAATAGAAGGACTGGAGCTCAACTTCTCTCCTAAAAACAACAAAACTCACAACTAAAGACTGAGCAATCTCCACCCAAATGGACCGGAAACCTTAAAAAAGATACCCTACTCCAGAAGAAAAAGAGGAGGCCACATCAAGAGGTAGGATGGGCAATTTTGCGATATAAACAACCCCATACCTCCCGGGTGGGAAGCTCCACAAAATGGAAACTAACTGGTTCACAGAGGCTCACCTACAGGAGTGAGAGTTCTGAGCCCCACATCAAACTCTCACATGTGGGGATCTGGCACAGGGAGAAAGAGCCCCAGAACATCTGGCATTGAAGGCCAGTGGGGCTTGTGCGCAGGAGCTCCACAGGACTGGGGGAAATGGAGACCCCATTCTTAAAAGGCGCACACAGACTTTTGCATGCACTGGGTCCCAGGGCAGAGCAAGGTCTCCAAGGGAATCTGGGTCAAACCTGACCGCAGTTCTTGGAGGACATCATGGGAAAACAGGGGTGAATGTGGCTTGTTGTGAGGGAAGGACATTGAAAGCCAAACTCCCAGGGAATATTCAGCAGCCCTGCCTTTCTCTGGAGGTGGCCATTTTGGGAAAATCTGGCCCCACCCATCAGCGCTGAGAAGCCCCAGGGCAAACAACAATCCAGGTGGGATCACAGCCCCACCCCTCAGTAAACAGGCTACCTAAAGACCCCTCAGGCACACAGCTGCCTCTAATCCCATCCAGAGACTAAGCCCCACCCATCAGAGGGATTAGAATCGGCTCCTCCTACCAGGGGGGCAGACATCAGCCCCTCCCATCAGGAAGCCTACACCAAGCCCCCATACTGACTTTAGCCACAGGGGGGCAGACATCAGAAGTAAGAGAGGCTACAACTCTATTATCTGTTAGAAGGTCACCACACCAAAAACCTACAAAAATGAAAAAACAGAGAACTATAACTCAGATGAGGGAGAAAGAAAAAAACCCCAGAAAAACAGCTAAGCCATGAGGAGATTCTCAGCCTCCAGGAAAAAGACTTTAGACTGTTGATGCTGAAGAAGATGAAAAACATTGGAAATAAACTGGAGGCAAAGATGGATAACTTACAGGAAACACTGACCAAAGATATAAAACTTAAACAAGAAGAGATGCAAAATACAATAACTGAAATAAAGACAATTACTGGATGGAAGACAGTGGGTATGAAAGCATACCTTTCAGGAAGAGATCTGGGTCCATGTCTCACCCACTTATATCAACCATAGAGGAGACCAAAATAAATGACCATTATCCCAGCGACCTACATCGGGCCCCTGAAGGAATAAATGCAGGCTATCCTTGGGAGATCAATGAGAGTTAGATCCTGTCATTTCATCTGAAAGTGATATCAGCAACTGCCACTGGTTTAGTGAGATGTGGAGATAAGAAAGGAACAGGAGACCTGAAGCAAGAAGTGACAAACTGTGGTACAAGGAATATACCCCAATCCATAACCCCACCTGGTACATGGATGCCCAGACCCTGTTAGTAAACTTGATACTCAACTTGACACCAGAGAAGTTAACAGCCAGAAGCCTCGAAAAGCCTCCAAAAATAACTCCTAAGAAATAGTAAAGAGCTATTTCTCCACAACCTAAGAAATGAAGAAAATGAATTTTAATAGTTATTTCTCCACTCAACTAATAAAGCTTATCTGTACATGTTTAGAAGAAAACATCTGTAAAAACACATATGTCAGAGTCATCACCACAAATGAGTAAGAAAAAATCAAATATCTATCCATCTAATTAATTTAATTAGGACAAACCCTACTAGACAATTTTAAGCCCCTAAAGTAGTAACCATTCCTATCTAATGTGCAATTAAGAATTTAAATATTTCAAGCTAATTCTTATATGTTTACATAATTGCCTCATATTTTGCTTTCCAGACACTTTGTGAATGATTTTTGAGTTGGGAAGATCCTTCACTCCCCTCAGTATTCTTCTTAATGTATAAAATGAAATTAGTTAAAAATTCAAGAGTAGAATCACTTTTAAAGCATTTTTAATGAAACCTCAATTCTGATTTGATAATTCACAAGCAATTCTGCACTAATATAACTGTTTGAGCTTTGGGTTTCCTGTTCTTCCCCAAAGCATACCAAAACCATTGGGTGTTTTCTAGTATGCAGGAGAAAGTGAGTTTTTGCCTTTTTAATTTTTCAAGAAAACGATAAAATATTTCTTTCAATTGAACAATTCATTTAAGCTAATGCGAGTATATGGTTTAGAAATCAAATAGGATAAAGATCAAATAAATCCTTGTCTTTTTTGAAGTGATACTGAACTGATGTTCACCTCGGATAGGCTTAGAAAGAATTTTGTCTAGTAGTTCTTGCCCTCTTTTAGGTCAGGGGCCCTTTGAATACCTCTCTTTCCCACTTCAAATCCAAGAGGTTCCTGGATCCAGAGGCTCTGTGGATTCTATATTCGAAAATCTATTATTGAGATCAAAACTTTTCTTTTTTGATAAAAAAAAAATCCATAGCTTAGAAAAGGTAAGGAATTTAATGTCAAAGAAGTAGTTAAAATGGAAGCACAAGATAGCTTAATTCCCAGAACCTACAGTATTTCCTACTGTGTCATATCATCTCTCTGAGAAGTAAGAGCAAAACCATTATCTCTCACAATTCTCTTATGTTCTCCTCAAGTTTTATTCAAAAAGAGAAACACAATAGGATAGTATCTCCAACCCTAACATCCACGAGACATTTAATGAAGGAGGGGAAAACAAATTGTTAATTTTTACTTCCTGGAGATTTACAAAGAACCTCAACATACTGAAGGTTCTGAGGAGTCCTACTGCAAGGTTTCTTAAGAACTAGGCTGAAATCTCTGAATGTCCCTTCCACAACATTCTATTGGTCAAGCAAACAACTAAGGCCAGGTTGTATTGAAGGTGAAGGAAGTTAGGCTACACTTCTTCAGGAAGGAACAGTAAGGAACCTATAATATTCTATTTCACACCTTATCGAAACACTTGTTACTTTGTATCAGAATTGCCTGTTTACTTGACCCTCTGTCCTATTATCATACCATCTCTTTAGAGGTATTCATCTTTTGGGCACCTTGGTCATTATTGTATTCTAATAGTTAGGTATCGTATATAATGGTTTCTTACATAAATACTTAACATACAGAAAGAAAAGAGCTAATAGAGAGAGGAGTTGAAATTACAAGGAGAACAGATGATGGGTAGAACCAAGCTCCTTAAGAGAACAAAGGACATGACTTGTAACACAGTGGAGGAATTGATCTTAGGCAATAGGAAAAACATTTCCACTGGCACACAAAAAAGGAAGACTGTGTAAACCCGAGATAAGTGATCAGAGGCAGGGAGGACAATGGGAATTAGATAGCTTGAGGGGATCTATGCAAAATATGGAAGAAAAGTGGAGCCTATGTTCTAGCTCTGAACACCCAAGTTTCTTCAGGGACTTATTCCTATTATTGATACATTCCAACTATGTTTGCATGCTAGTGATTTCTGCCAAGAGTGGGAGTATATCAATTCCCAAACATTTTGAAGACTCCTGAAACTTTTTTTTTTTTATGGCCACACCCACAGCATATAGAGGTTCCCAGGTTAGGGGTAGAATCAGAGCTGTAGCTGCCAGCCTACACCACAGCCATAGCAGCGTGGGATCTGAGCCACATCGGTGATCTACACTGTGGCTCATGGCAAGGCCAGATCCTTAACCCACAGAGCAAGGCCAGGGATGGAACTTGTGTCCTCATGGATAGTATTCAGGTGCATTAACAACTAAGCCACAACAGAAACTTCTTAATCTTGATTATAGAGACAATTTTTAATCACTTGGGTTATTTATATGTACATTATTTAGAAGCAAAATGAATCTGGAGAAAAGTCTTAATAAAACTCACTACTGCCTGACATTCAACCTTCCCATGACTTTGAAATACTACTGTGAAGCTGCAAAGAAATTTGCAGTTGAGGATAGCTTCAGAAAGAACTTAGGTAGTGGGGTGGGATGCCTTTAATTAATAACCAGTGACACTTTTAAGTAAAATATATAGGCTAAATTCTTCCTCCTAGGGCCCAGAGCCAGGAAAAACCTTACATCCTCTAATAAACTTATTGTTTTCTTTTTTATTAATTAAATAATGGTTCTTTCTTTTCAACTACCAGTAATAACATTGCTTAACTTAGAATATTATTACAATAATCATCTCATTCCCAGTATCTAATACATCTACACTTCTTTTTATTTGATCTCTAGTATTTTTAAAAATATTTATATTGTCTTGCTTGTTAGGATTAAGTGTGGAAGTTATTGCAAAATTGCACTGGAAGAAACCAGGGTATACATTAATTTTTAAAGAAATGCTGAACACAAGTAGGAGAATGAGCTAGCCACTAATATATACAATCTATCAGCCCTGAAGCAATGCTTGCCTTAATACAGCCTCACTATGCTGAACATACAAGAAAAACGGATGACAGCAGGACATGGAAATAGTTGCTATAGGTCATGTATGAAGTTAATTCATGGAGCTCTCAAGTAAGGTAAAATGAAGAAATGCTTCCAGAATTCTAGAGAGTACTTAATGCAGTTCAAAAAGAGCTATCTCATACATTATACCATATCTTTATACAAGTGTTGTTCTGATCCTTTAGAATTCCTAAGACACTTCCTCATTCAGCTGCAGGTAGACAAGATTGCTAGAGGCTAGGGCTGCAGACTAATTGAAAACATAGAGATGCAATTATACACAATTCATGGATTTATTTACATATTCCACAACTATTTATTTATTGACTATGAGTTAATATTAGTTAAATAGCTTGAGAACAGTGCTGGAAACTAGAGATTTATCAAGAGAGAAAAGAACATGACCTTGACTTCGTGAAGCTTAGGAACTAAAAGAAGCAGCTATTTGGTAGGAGGAATGGTCCAAGATATGGGCTAAAAGATAATCCCAAAGAAATGTCCACATCCTAATCCCCAGAACCTGTAAATATTACCTTTGATGGTGATATGAAAGATGTGATTATGTTAAAGATCTAGAGAGAAGGAACTTATCCTAAATAAGCTGACTCAACACAAAATATAATCAAATGTATCCTTATAAGCGAAAGACAGAGGAAGATTAGATAGACATACAGAAAAGGAGATGTGAAGATGGAGGCAAAGATTGGAGTGATGTGGCCACAAGCCAAGGAACACCAAGGAATGCCTACAACCCCCAGAAACTAGATGAGGCAGAGAAGAGATTCCCCCACAAAGCTTCCAGGGGGTATGGACCTCCAGACATTTTGACTTTCTGATTTTTGGCTTCTAAAATTCTGATACATTTCTCTTTGGTTTTATGCCACCAAACCATGGCCATTTGTTATGGCAGCCCTAGGAACCTAATATAGCACACAAACTATTATATATTTATAATATTTGATATATAGAAAACGAAAAGTACAGAAATCTTCAAGAGTATAAGATAGAAACCTCCTTCTTATTGAGTGTAGTAGTGTTGGGGAACACAGGAACAATAGAATTAGGGATTTGGTGTATGGAATCTGGGGTTACTAATCATAACGCTGAACATGTGCACATACTGGTGTGCAGGCACACCCAGACAATGCCCTACCAAGCACATGTCCCCAAATGTAAAATTATATGTAGATTAATAGGCAGGTTTAAAACTGTTGTATGAATATACATTTTTACTATGAACAGATAAACCATTTGAAATTAATTGAAGAACTTGATTAATTTTGTTATCGCCACAGAAATGACTACATAATGCTTCTTGAAACCAGAGCTGTTTACATTATTCTAACTCTACATTAGAATTTCTGGTACTGTTGTCACAGATTTAGTTGAAATTTGGATCTTTCCAAAACTCTTCTTAAATTCCAAATAAGGATAACAGGAATTTTTTTAAATGTATTAATAATATCATTAAATATCAAGCACTAGGTGATGGGGAATTATGTAAACCCTGGAGCATGGCTGCTGGGTCCAATACTGAAAAGCAGTAGGAGCTGCACGAAATCAAGGTTGGAGGGGCAGGAGTAACAGAAAGTGAAAAGGGACAGGAAAGGTAACCAACAAGACACACAAACGAAAAAAATCCAAAGTTGCTCATTCCCCAAAGTGAAGAACATTTTCTGTCCAGAACCCTGGGCTGAAAGATGGGAGACTGTAACAAAAATGGGAAAAATTCTTCTGAGGCTTCGAGTTGCAGGTGAAGACAAAACCACACAAGGTTTCACTGGTCTGAGCCCTCAGGAAACTCAGAAATGTCTGTAAAATATTCCCTTCCAGAAGGACAGGACCTCACTCTAAGAAAAGATTACTGGAAATAGCAGCCGAATTGAGCAGGACAGAAATTCCAGAGGTAAAGGAGAATAAAGGCTCCACCTCAGCAGTAGAGGCCTGGAGAACACAGATCCCAGAAAGTCTCCAAATCCTGTAGCAGAAAAATGGGAGCCAGGCGTCTAACGAACTGAACTTTAGATGATCTGGGCCTTAGAGGCAAGGGGCACAGGCTGAAGCAGAATAATTTCTAGATCAGATTTAACTCTGAGAGACAGAGAAATGTATTAAGCCTTTTAACATAATAGGGGAGGGAACCGTCTAGACACAAAACTGTGAAAACGACCCTGGCCTTCCATGGGAACTCCTTAGAGTAGTCCAGAGAAACCCTCTTCATTTTAATATGCAAAAGAAAAAAGGGATATAATCTAATACCTTAAAGAATTGTCACGGGATGGGTGGGGGAGAGGGGAAGCAGGCAAAGAATGCTTACTGAACTAAAAAATGTATTAGGAAAAAATGATGTTTTGGAGATAAGGAGTAAATCAGAAGGAATACAAGAACAAACACATATACAAGAGGAAGTAAGCACAAGTAACAGCACAGACAGGGAATAACATATAAAAAGAAGTAAATGAAAGAAAAATCACATAGAAAAAAAAATAAGGCTTCTAGAGAAAATGATAGACAAAAAAGTTAGATAAGGGAGATCTGAAACATGAGTCCCCAGAAAAGAAACCAAAGCAATGGAACAAATATTTCAAACTATAATTCAAAGTTGTAATAGAAGACTTTAAAATATATATACATATACATTTATTTTGATATTTGTACTGAAAGGGCATTCTAGAACTTGAAAAGTTGTTCAAAATGTTCAATACCAAAAAATATTCCAATACAACTACTTGGCTTTCATTATAAAATATTTTGGGGCTATAACACAGAAAGTCCAAATCCTGTATAAGCCAAAGAAAAACAAAAGAAAATCAGATTGGCTTCAGACTTCTTATCAGTACTGTTTTAATTGAGGCAGCAATCTCATGGACGAGTGTGAGCCAAGGGATTTAATGCTTACCAAACTACTCTTCAAGTATAAATGTAGGCCACAGACAACCAGTTATTAACATGAAAGAATCTACCACAGGCCAAAATTAAGGAAAATACAAAATTGTTTTAAAGACTTGGCATAAGTCCGCAGATTACCATTAAATGTAGGTAACCGAAGAATTAAAAGTAAAAGATGGGCAAAAAGGAGACAGAGCTATAACCAAGTGTCCTATGTTCTGACAGTGTAGAAATAATGCAACAAACTAAAAATGGGAGAATAAGAAAGGTAATAAGCATAAAATAGAATAAGGTATCTGACTGCCACTGGTTATTGGATAAGAATAAAACAATATCATTTGAAACTGAAAAATCAAGTACAAGGTGTTTGTTTCAGATTACAAAGATGAAACCCTGGGCAACAAATTAGTGGGCAAGGGAGAAGGAGAGGAGAGATAATTCTCAACTCATGTCAGGATGCTCATATCAAGAAACTACTATCTAAATATTTAAATAGAAAACTAAAGGTATCATGTAATAAAAGTATTTCTTAGTTATAACCACTAGAACAAAAATATACACCTTCCTAAATCCCACAAAATAAGACATAGAAATATTCCGTCTAATGAAAAACTTAATTTGGTGTGTGTAATATAGAGTATGAATATATTTATGTATGAAATAAAAAGCGATACCACGAACTGGAATCAAATAAGTCATATCCATATATATACATATATATATATTCCAATCATCTATTAAAAAAATATTTTAAACAGGTTTAAAAAATCCAATTCATTCCTGTATAAAGAAATATAATCAAATAATTCAGAAATATTAAAAGATGTTTTATTATTAAAATTGTATTAAAAAGTAGACAGCCACATACTCGTAAGCAAAAATGTATCACCTCTCTCAGAGCTAAACAGATCACGTAGATCAAAAAATACTAAGTGATATAGAGGGTCCAGAGCCAAATATTAGAAGATATTCTTTCAAATATGTAATGAGTATATATATTAATTGACTTATAAATCCACAAAGAAAATCTCAGCAAATTAAAAAATAGTGTTAATGACAGTAACATGCTCTGAACAAAATATAATGAAACTATAAGATAATGATAAAATTTAAAGCCCCAAAACAAAAACATTTCTCCACCTGGACTACATAAATAAATAAATTATGTATATTAAACAAGCCTTGGATCAAAGGGGAGATAGAAAACAAACTTCTCTAGCATTCCTAGAAAACAATAATGAAAACAAAACATATCCAAAATCCGTGGGGGATATTTTTTTAAATTGCTCAGAAGAAAATTCACTGCATTAAATAAAATTGTAAAATAAATGAGCTAAATGAATAATTCAAAAAGCTAGATAGGAGTTCCCGTTGTGGCACAGCAGAAACAAGTCCGACTAGGAACCATGATGTTGCAGGTTCAATCCGTGGCCTCGCTCAGTGGGTTAAGGATCTGGTGTTGCCATGAGCTGTGGTGTAGGTCGCAGATGCAGCTCAGATCTGGTGTTGCTATGGCTCTGGTGTAGACTGGCGGCTACAGCTCCGAGTGGATCCCTAGCCTGGGAACCTCCATATGCTGCAGGTATGGCCCTAAAAAGACAAAAAGACAGGAAAAAAAAAAAAAAAGCTAGATATAGAGCTGCAAACTAGGAAAAAAAAAAAAAGATAACAGAAAGAAGTGATGAATATAAAAGGAATAATTTAATAATTTAGGAAACAAAAATAACATGTAAGCTTTGGGGGGAAAATCAAAAATACATAAAGCACCAGTTAACCTAATTTTTTAAGGGTAGAGTGAAGAACATACAAAAGATAAATGGAAAAAAGGCATAACTATAGATACATATTTTTAAAATCGTTAAATGTTAAACCCCAGGAGATATGGAACTTATGAACAGACTAACTGCTATTAAAGAAACTGAAAATGGGAGTTCCCATCATGGCACAGTGGAAATGAATTCGACTAGGAACCATGAGGTTGCAGGTTTGATCCCTGGCCTTGCTTAGTAGGTTAAGGATTCAGCATTGTCATGCACTGTGGTGTAGGTCACAGACGAGGTTCAGATCCTGCATTGCTGTGGCTGTGGTATAGGCTGGCAGCTATAGCTCTGATTTGACCCCTAGCCTGGGAACCTCCAAATGCCTCAGTGCAGCCTTAAAAAAGAAAAAAAAAAGAAAGAAGCTGAGAATGTTTTCAAAATACTTCTCTAAGGAAGAAAAAAAAAAAAAAAAGGCTTGAATGGTTAACTGGTTTTATGGGTAAATTCTGTGAAATTTTAAAATAAGTTAATTTCTAAGGTGTTTAAATTGTACTAGAGTACAGAAGGAAAAAAAAATAAAGTATCCAAATACTTTTTATTTTTTTGGCCCCACTTGCAACATGCAGAAGTTCCCTGGGCCAAGGGGTCAAACCCACACCACAGCAGTGACAATGCTGGATCCTTAACTTGCTAAGCCATCAAGGAACTACTTCAAATTATTTTTAAGAAGAGAATATAATACTGATATCAAAACCAAATAAAGATGGCACTAGACAAATCTTATTTATGAATATTGATACCCCCAAATCTTAATAAAATACTATAAAAGAGAATCTAAAATTACAAAAATAATACATCATAACCAAGTAGGATTCATTTCAGAATGCAAAGAGGCTTTAATATTAGCAAATCCATTAATGTAACTGACAATATTCATAGAATGAAAGAGAATATATCATTATTCCCACAGATGATGAAAAAGCTCTGTGTCTTGATGGTGACACTTTGCCAAATTAGTGTCCTATAAGTTCTAGAATTTAGATGAGAAGAGAAGACTCTACAGGTGTCACCAAGATGAGGAAGTGACACTTTAGAAATTAGGAATTTGCTGACACTGGAAATTAAAAAGTGAATTCAGAAGTTCCTGTTGTGGTGCTTCAGAAAAGAATCCGACTAGGAACCATGAGGTTGTGGGTTCAATCCCTGGCCTCACTAAGCAGGTTAAGGATCAGGCATTGCTGTGAGCTGTGGTGTAGGTCACAGACATGGCTCAGATCTGGCATTGCTGTGGTTCTGGTATAGGCTGGTAGCTGTAGCTCTGATTAGACTCCTAGCCTGGGAACCTCCATATGCCACTGATGTGGCTCTAAAAAGGACAAAACCACACACACACACACAAAAGCCAAAAAAATTAAAAAAAAAATTTTAAGTGGATTCAAAGGCCCCCCCAAATCTTCTAGAAACCACAGCAGTCACAAAAGTCAACACATACAAGGAAAAATAAGCAAATACATCCTGAAAGGGAGCTGGATCTCAGTACAGCACTCTCTTGAGACAGTAACATAACCCAATTTAAGGTTAATTCTGGCAGACATCCATCCATAAGAGGACAAGTAAGATCTCATAAACTTTAGATTAGTCTAACCCTTTGAAGGGGGAGCATTTCTGGAGGTCAGGGATCATGAAAAGAGCCCTGGAATGAGAGTCAGAAACCCAGGTTCCATTCCTGCCTCTGCCACAGTGATAAGCTGCATGCTCTTCAGCTGGTCACTTCCCTTCTCTGGGCTTCAGGCTCTCTCTTTGTAAGGAAATCTCTTAAATCTGCTGTGTTTCCAAATTCTATACTTAAAGGGAACTAGGAAACATCATAAGAAAAGCAATAAACATGATGAAAGGAGAGGAGAGAGGGAAATCAGTT
Source organism: Sus scrofa (assembly GCF_054392235.1). Taxonomy (NCBI): domain Eukaryota; kingdom Metazoa; phylum Chordata; class Mammalia; order Artiodactyla; family Suidae; genus Sus; species Sus scrofa. The sequence continues at coordinate 124,026,677 of NC_139396.1, read as the reverse complement.
TGATTTTTTAAAATGAAGGTCCTCCAAGTTCTTTAGCCTGGAATTTCCAAGCAGAAGATAACACTGTCCCTAATAGTGCTTTTTCCATTTCCAAAAGGAAATGGGCTTTCAGAAGCTTGTAGTACAAGGGAGGAGCCTAATTCTTAGTATCATGATCTTCTACAGACTTCAGAGTTAAGCTCTGGGTACAACTAGCTCACCAGTGCCTCTCTCAAACTTCCCATCTAAAGAACCCCTAGAAATTGACAAGAATGAAAGCCCATCCCTAGAGAACCAAGGACTCAGACCGAGGACACTGATGACAAAATCAAAATGATTTAAAAATCTCCTGATTCATCATAAACATGGAAAGACTACTTAAATTACATTCCAAAATATTTTGAATGTTCATCTTCATTTTAAGTCACATCTTCCATTCCCGGGCCCAGAAAATGTTGTTTATCGTGTGATTCCCATATTCCCAATATACCCTATTGTGTGGTTCCCACACCCCTAGAACACCTCTAGCTCATCCAGTGTGGGAACGGATACCAGCTGAGAAATAAGACCAGGCCACTCACAGGCTGAGCAGAATCCCAGAAGGGACCTAGAGGATAGTAAGGGGGCTCAGGGACAAAACTGTAAATGGGTCTTCTCCCCTGTGAAATGTGACAGGTCATTTTCAGCATCATGTCAGAGACTGCTACGAGAGCCATTGAAACCTCCCAAGCTTGTGTTCACATGGCTTGTGCCCTCCCAAGCAAACCCAGTGAGGGTTTTCCATTTGGGCTGGAAGGGAGTAACATTCTAAGGGATGCAAGTTGAAATCTCCCTGACCTTCCCTTCCCTCTGGTGCTCCATCTCCCTCTTCAAATGTAGAAAATCCAAATAGGAAAACATCTTTCTGGAGGGCTACTGGGTACTCAGTAATTCTGAGATCTTCTGACTATGTTCAACAAATGACATGATGAAAATAATCCTCCCTTCAGCCAGCAGAGAATACTTCGCCAGGAGGGCCATGCCCAGCTCACCCTAAACAACATTTGACTGTTTCTGGGTTCTGGTTTCTTATCTATAAAATGAAGAGTTTGGAAAAATTCTAACATCTCTTCCCTAAGTGGTCACATTCGCACTATAGAGATTCTTCCCTCAACCCCTATCTAAACTCTCCTCCAAGCATGTACATAACATAACTTGGGCCATGTGCCCACCTCCGTTACCTAAAGCAAGCAGTCTCTTTTGACTGCTCACTGTGATAAGAGATTGTGGTGCTGTCTAACCAATTCCAGAGTCCTTCACCAGAATTTTTTAAGCAGAAGGAGAAAGAGAGTAACTCTGTTTCCTCACTAATTTCCAAGCTGTTAAAATATAGCCCTGGAAGTTGCCAGGAGCCATGATCCATGCTGCAAGGGGAAGTCATTTGATAATAGAAAATGAGGCCAACATGCAGACATAAGAAACATTTAGAGATACAACTGGTGGTTTTCCAGACCCAAGTTTTATTTATTAATGTAAATAATTTCCGCAGTACTTTTAGTTCCATAAACTGTCCATACTGTTGGGAAATGAAGTCATATGCATGCAGTTTTTTGACTCCAACTTAACTGTATAAGACAGGGGCCTTGGCCAATATTTTTGATGAATATAGATGAAAATATCCTCAACAAAGTATTAGCAAACTGAATCTAAAAATACATTAAAATCAGGAGTTTCCCATCATGGGTCAGCAGTTAACAAATCTGACTAGCATCCATCAGGACGCAGGTTTGATCCCTGGCCTTGCTCAGTGGGTTAAGGATCCTGTGTTGCCATGAGCTATGGTGTAGGTCACAGATGTGGCTCAGATCCTGCGTTGCTCCGGCTGTGGCATAGGCCAGCAGCTCTAGCTCCAATTCGACCCCTAACCTGAGAACCTCCTTATGCCACAGGTGCAGCCCTAAAAAGCAAAAAAAAAAATTACATTCAAATTAAAAATGCACCATGATTAAATTGATCCATCATAATCAAGTTGGATTCACTGAAGAGTCACAAGCATGGTTCAACATATGCAAGTCAATCAATGTGATACACCACATCAACAAAAGAAAAGAATGATCATCCTAAGAGTCACAAAAAACATTTAATAAAATTCAACATCCATTAATGATAACAACTCTCAAAGTGGGTATAGAGGGAATTTATCTCAACATAATAAAAATCATTTACAACGAATCCACAGCCAATATAATGCTCAATAGTGCAAAGCTTCAAAACTTTCGCTAAATTAGGGAAAAGCCAAAAATGCCCACTCTCACTTTTATTCAGCATAGTATTAGAAGTCCTAGACACAGCAATCAGATTAGAAAAGGAAATAGATAGTACCCAAACTGGAAGGGAAGAGGTAAAACTGTCACTATTTGCTGCAGGTGACATGATATTCTATATAGAGAGGCCCCTGAAGACTCCACACAAAAACAATTAGAACTAATGAATAAATTCAGTAAGGTAGCAGGATACAAGATCAGTATACAGAAATCTGTTGCATTTCTTTACCCAACAATGAGATATCAGAAAGAGAAAGTTTTTAAAAACCTCATTTAAAATTACTGAAAAGAATAAAATACCTAGGAACAAACTTAACAGAGGAGGTGAAAGATCTATATGCTGACAACAATAAACATTAATAAAGGAAACTGAATTCAAAGAAGTGGAAAGATATCTTATATTCTTATATTGTAGGAACTGTTAAAATGACTATGCTACTCAAAGCAATCTACAGATTTAATATAATACCTATCAAAATACTCATGGCATTTTTCACAGAACTAGAACAAATAATCCTAAAATTTATATGGAACTACTAAAGTCCCAGAATTGCCAAAGCAATCCTCAGGATAAAGAATAAAACTGGAGGCATAACTTCCCAGACCTCAGATGATACTACAGAGCTATAGTAATCAAAACATCATGGTCTTGGCATATAAACAGACATATAGATCAATGGAACAGAATAGAGAGCCCAGAAACAAATCCACCATCTATAGTCAATTAATCTTCAACAAAGGAAGAAATAGTATACGATGGAGAAAAGTTTTGTCTCTTCAGCAAGTGGTGTTGGGAAAGCAGGAAACAGCTACATGTAAATCAACACAGTTAGAACACACCCTCACACATATACAAACAAACTCAAAATGGTTTAAAGACTTAAATATAAGGCATGATACCATAAAACTCCTAGAAGATAACAGAGGCAAAACAGAGCAGTGCTTCTTAGATCAGTCTCCTAAGGCAAAAGAAATAAAAAGCTTTTGTACAGCAAAGGAAACCAATAACAACAAGCCAAAAAAACCCAAGGGGTTAATATCCAAAATATACCAGAAGTTCCCATCATGGCTCAGTGGTTAACGAATCCGACCAGGAACCATGAGGTTGAGGGTTTGATCCCTGGCCTTGCTCAGTGGGTTAAGGATCCAGCATTGCTGTGAGCTGTGGTGTATGTTGCAGATGAGACTAGGATCCCCAGTTGCTGTGGCTCTGGTGTAGGCTGGCAGCTACAGTTCTGATTCAACCCCTAGCCTGGGAATCTCCATATGCCGCTGGAGTGGCCCAAGAAAATGGCAAAAAGACCAAAAAAATTGAAATTATACAACAGATCATACAAGGGAATTGGGGACCATCAAGGTGTAACAAAACTGTGAGGATTATTATGGTCTCCTACAGACCATTGTCATGCAGGATCCTATGTGCATCAAGTTAAGCCCAGGCTCCTCTTTCCTTGCCCTGACAGCCAAGGACTCTCCATGTAGCTCCAGTTCAACCCCCACACTCTTAGGACTGCACCCGACATACAACCCAAACTCTCTGCAAACTGGACCTTCCCCAAAGATTGTTGCACTTTCTGGCTTCTGTAGCTTGGTTCCTGCTGTTCTCTCTGGTTTGTTTCTTCCTCCCTTCCCATTTTTTCCCCAGTTTCTGGCCATCCTCCCTATTCCATCTGAAAGTTTCCTTCTCCTTTTGGGATTCCAAAAATAATATTTACTATCTACCTCTTGTGAATCCGTGTAGCACTTGTTTTGCACTTTTCATAGCACCTACATTATTCATCTTGGATTATAGCTACTGCAACTGTTTTATTACTCCTAAACTTCTGAGTAACTTGAGGGAAGAAATGGTCTCACTTATTTTTGTTTCTCCCTTCATGGTAGTTTGCTCATGATAAACACTACATAAAGGATTGGCCATAAGATTGTCAGATTGCAGATGCATTTCTGTATGGACTACTAATGTGATCTAGCATGGCATTTTTTGGATCAAGTATTGGTAAAAGTTGCATCAAATGCTTATCAAGAATCTGCTATGTACCAGGCACTATGCTAGATTCTGTGAGCAAGGTGGATTTGATTCCTACTCCCTTATGGCTTATATACTAATGAGGAAAACAGATTTTAGACAATGAACAAGGACTGCAGTGTGTATTAGGAAAGAAGTAGGAAGAGAAAAGCTCTAACTAAATAGCTTATTTCTCAGAAAGGACAAAGCTGTTGTTAATACTGAAGAAGCTGAGTGGATTAGCTGCCAAATCCTAAAAATCCTGTACCTATGGCTGATTTAGGTTTGAAGCTGCAACATATTATGGGCCACAGGAGCTGCTTTGTGCTCTAGGAGAAAGAAGCTGCCCGTAAATTCAGGTTTGCTAATGTTGGGAAGTCAGAGTCGATAGCTAGCTGCCGCAATGCACTAATGCAGCATAAAATATACTGAAGTCTGCCATTTATTGTCCCCTCAGCTGATGTAAAGTTATTGCTGAATTATTGGCTGTAGCAAAGATGGTAAAGTGATAGAGTAGTGTAATGTATATTACACAAATACAGGCATATAAACCCAGCACACATAAGTAGATGCTTCCATTTTATCTTGTCCCGTTAATTTAACTTGGTTTTAGAATGTAGGACCTAAAGCACAGTAAATCATTGTAATAATTTCAGGGCACTTACCACAGAGCAATGCCATGTCTTTAGCTTAAAACCACTCTGAATACTCTCTAGAAAAAAAACCCTTAACCACATGTTGGACATTCTCCTGAGATTCATCTTTCTTAAAGTGGATGGCAAAAAAAAAAAAAAAAAAAAAAGACTTTTTAAAACAATGATATCTCAGAATTTTAATATTTAATTTTGATAGTTCCTCTAAATGTGGACAGAATTTGGCCTGCAAAAAATAATGGCTCTTTGAATGTTCTGTTTTACCTCAATTTATATCAACCTTATAAAAACTTGGAAACACTTCTAGGCAAAATAAAAGACTGTGGGTTTTTTGTTTGCTTCTTTTTTGGTAGAAGAGGAAGTGATTAAGCTGCAATGCTGACCCAACTCACTGTGTTTCCTTTCCTGGGAGTTACACTGCCACATGTATAGAAAATTACTCAAATTTTTCATATTCTCAGTTTCATATTCTCATTCAGAATGGTGGAAGCCTGTTGTCTACACAGGCACTTTGAGTACAACATAAAGTAGTAGCTTAAGTATCAAGGCTCCAAAATGAGAACGATCTGTGTTCTAATTCTACTCTGTATGAGCTGCAGGAACTTGATTTACATTATGGAACCTTTCAAAGCCTTAATTTCCTTATTTGTTAAACATAAATTATAATACTACCTACTTGATAGAGCTGTGGGGATTTAAAGGTGCTAATGCATGAAAGTACTTAACATAAGGCTTGAGGATATGGTAAATTCTCAACAAATAAGTGAAGTTAAGATTATTAATCTTACCTTTTTTCGCATCTACCTTTACGGCTAGGAGGTGCAAAGTGAAATGCCCCTTCCAGTGAAGAATAGAGAAGACCCACTCTCAGTTCCGCAGAGCTGTAGAGGCAGGGAAATCGCTGAAGAATAAGAGATATGCCCATCAGGATTCCTTTGGTTGTAAGTGACTGAAACCCAATTTAATCTACTTAAAGCCAAAATGAGATTTATTGGAAGAGGTAATGTGTTGGTCAAAGGATATCTGTTGCCATCAACAGGAGCAGAAATCCAAACACTTGGCATCTTGGTATTGGAGTTGCCAAGGAAAACACAGCAGTCAAGCACTAGATGGAAAAATGCTTCACACATGAGGAGAAAAGACAAGAGCAAGACCAGTTCCAAGAGTGGGCACCAGTCCCTGTGGCCAGTGGACCCCTCCTAGTGACCAAGGCAGGCCAGCTGGCTTGCATGCACTCCTCTTGAGCTGCAGGAGAGACACCTTGTCCCCTCCAAATGAGATAGATGTAGTGCCGGAGATAAGAAGGTGCCACATAACACGAATGTTTAAGCAGGACAAGAATACACATTTTGAGTCTGAAACAGGGAAAGTTATTCCCATACGAGGTGTTGAGTCCCATACAGGCTATGGGACTCTTTATCTCTTGATAATGAAGTGTTCTAGGCTCAAAACACCCATGCCCCCATTCTGTTATTAAAATGTAGTTTATTTACATTAGTTTCAGGTGTACACCAAAGTGATATATATACGTGTGTGTGTATATATATATGTATATATGTACACATACACACAACTTTCCAGGTTATTTTCCATCTTAGGTTATTACAAGATATTGAATACAACTCCCTGCGCTATGCAGAAAATCCTAATTGCTTATCTCCTTTATGTATAGTAGTTTATATCTGTTAATCCCATACTTCTAATTTATCCCTCCTCCCTTTTCTTTTCCCCTTTGGTAACCATAAGTTTTTTTTCTGTCTGTATTTTTTTTTTATACAATTCATTTGCATTAGTTTTTTAGACTTCACATACTAGTGATATCATATTTCTTTCTCTGACTGACTTCACTTAGTATGATAATCCCTAGGTCCATCCATGTTACTTCAAATGGCATATTTCATTATTTTCTATGGCTAATATTCCCCTGTACCTTCAGTAACAGTATTTTTCCCTACAGCCAAATGCCTCTTCTCCCTGTACCACCTATGTCCATCAGTAGCTCCATTGCCTTTCTTTTCTGTTTTCAAGCCCATCAATAGTGTTCAAATACAGGATGCCTCGCATGAACTGTGAAATGATTCCCTGTGGTTTCTTGAATTTCTATGCTAGTAGTTTCTTTGGAGACAGGGAAGGAGTTCACTGTGGGTCAGGCCAGAGCTGCAAGCCTTATTAAATTTGGTTTCATTTAATTCTCACAGCAAGTTAGTCATTTAGATGTTGTTATCATTCCCATTTCAGAGATTCAAAAACTAAGGTCAGACAGCTAGTAAGAATCAGAGATGGATTCAAAGTCAGGTATGTCGGATTCAAAAGATGAACTCAGGAGTTCCTTGGTGGCCTAGCAAATTGAGGATCCAGTGTTGTCACTGCTGTGGCTTAAGTTATTACTATGGCATAGGCTTGATCCCTGGCCCCAGAAATCAGACCTTCCAAACTTCCTCACGCCAAGAATATGGCTGAAAAAAAAAGGAGGGGCTGAACTCAACCATGATACCACATTGATCCTCTTTGAGAGTTAATTCCAAACAGCTTACTGTCAAAATGTGGTGCTTTGTCACTGGTTTTCAGTGTCTCTACAATTATCTCCACACATGAATGAGATTTGTCTGATGATACAAAGAGAAAAAATCTAACTGCAAATAAACTGGCTTATTCTGCCTATACAAAAGGAACACCACATTGGCCTTACTCTTCACACTGTCAAATGCTATTTTTAAGTCCGGGAAATTTTCCAAATCTGAGATGCTGCCTTTATTTTCCCCAAACCAAATAATAACTGCCTTGCTTCCAACAAAAATAGAATGACAGGATTATGTTTGCTTCTGGTTTTTATTTTTCCAGATTATATCAGAAAACACAGAGGGAAACAATATTCGCAGAGTATATTAGGCAACAGTGCTAGACAATACATTTCTGAAAAGTAGTAAAAACATAGCCCTGTAAATAAATATAATATGTTGATATGGTTGATTTATTCCTTCTTTATGTACTAGGAACACAAAAGGCTACCTATAAAAGGTAATAACTGACTTGAACATAATATCTAGTTTGATTATTCTATCAGTCACTAAAATTACAGAGAAATCCAATCTTGAAATAAAGTTTTACTTTTGGAAACCAAATGTTTTTATTAAGATAATGTTCTCAGCTGTAAAAGCAACTGCTACTCAGTTTGAATCATAATAAAAAATCCAAATATTTACTACTTAAAAAGCAGTAGATTTGTTACAGGATAACTTTGTGAATGAAGAATGAAGGTATTCTTGGACTCTGGTCACAATACATACATGGCCATCAATTCAGGTTTACATCTTGGGTTAGAATTACGGTTGCTCATGGAGGCACAGACATTGATCTGGAGGTAAAGTTTTGATTACTGCAGCTTCATAGTATACTTTGAAATTAAGGAGCGTGGTACATTAAGCTTGGTTTCCACTTTCTCAAGATTGCCTTATTTAGGGGCTTTTATATTTCCATACAAATTTTAGAATCATTTGTTTTAGTTTTGTGAAAAATGCCATTGGTATTTTGACAGAAATTCCATTAAATTAGTCAAATACCTTGGATGGTATAGTCACTTTAAAAGTATTAGTTCTTCAAATTCATGAGAATAGTGTATCCTTCTATTTGTGTAATCTTAATTTCTTTCATCACTGTCTCATAAATTACTTCCTTAGTTGGATTTAGTCCTTTTATTCAGTTGTTTTGTAGAATGTGCCCCAATAGAACTAGTCTAATTTTTCCCCACGATTATATTCAGCTTACACATTTGGGGCAGGAATACCACAGAAGCAATGTTGTATACTTTTCAATGCATCGTATCAGGAGGCATGTGATGTTCTGTCCAGTACTGGTGATGTTAACTTTAACCATATGGTTAGGGTCCCAGGTGCTAGTATTCCCACCGAGAAGGTACTATTTTTCCTTTTGCAGTTACTGTGTATTTTATAGTGAGATTTTTGGGGAGTTGTGTTAATAATCCATTCCCTAACAAATTTTCATTCACTATTTTAACATCATTTACCTGAATCATTTATTTCTTTGATGACTGCCAAAGATGAAGTCTGGAATCAGGGATAATTAGTAAAGGAAAGAACATAAATACAAAGAGAAAGATCATAGATGTGTGGTAGCTTTCCACAAACTCAGAAACAAGCCAATAATGCCATACTCTTATTCAACATTGTAGTGGAAGTTTTAGCCAGAGCAATTAGAAACACACACAAAAACACACACAAACAGAAATAAAATGCATTCAAACTGGAAAGAATTAAAATTATCCTTATTTGCTGGAGTTCCCGTCGTGGCGCATTGGTTAACGAATCCGACTAGGAACCATGAGGTTGCGGGTTCGATCCCTGGCCTTGCTCAGTGGGTTAATGATCCAGCGTTGCTGTGAGCTGTGGTGTAGGTTGCAGATGTGGCTCGGATCCTGCGTTGCTGTGGCTCTGGTGTAGGCTGGCGGCTAGAGCTCCAATTAGACCCCTATCCTGGGAACCTCCATATGCCGCGGGAACGGCCCAAAAAATAGCAAAAAGACAAAAAAAAAATTATCCCTATTTACTGATGCTATAATCTTTATTTCAAATATAGAAAAATCCTAAATATTAAAAAAATGTTGTAACTAACAAACTCAGTAAAGTTGAAGGACAGAAAATCAACACACAGAAAGCAGTTTTATTTCTATATACAAAGAACAAAATATTTGAAAAATAAGGAATGAAGACAATCTCATTGACAATAGCATCAAAAATAATAAAATACTTTAGAATAAATTTCACCATTGAGGTGAAATATCTCTACACTAAAGTTAAAAGACATTTTTTTTATTTTTAGGGCCATACATGGAAGTTCCCAGGCTAAAGGTTGAATTGGAGCTATAGCTGCCAGACTACACCACAGCCACAGCAATGCGGGTTCCGAGCTGTGTCTGTGACTGACACCATAGCTCACAGAATGCTGGATCCTTAACCCACTGAGCTAGGCCAGGGATCAAACCCACATCCTCATGGATACTAGTGAGATTCATTTCTGCTGCACCACAACAGGAACTCCCAAGATATAAGACTTTTATGAAAGAAATTGAAGGAGATACAAATGAATGGAAATACATTCCTTGCTCATGGATCAGAAGAGTTAATATTGTTAACACTAATAATATGGAGTTCCTATTGTGGCTCAGTGGTTAATGAGTCTGACTAGGAACCATGAGGTTGTGGGTTCAACCCCTGGCCTCGCTCAGTGGGTTAAGGATTGGGCATTGCCATGAGCTGTGGTGTAGGTTGCAGACGCAGCTCAGATCTTGCATTGCTGTGGCTCTGGCCTAGGCTGGAGACTACAGCTCCCCAATTAGACTCCTAGCCTGAGAACCTCCATATGCAGCAGGAGCGGCCCTAGAAAAGGCAAAAGACAAAAACAAACAAACAAAAAAATTAACAACACAACCCAAAGCCATAAATATAGAGTCGATGAAAAAAAACTCATAAAAATTCCAATGGCATTTTTTACAGAAACAGTAAAAACATTCTTAAAGTTCACATAAGACCAGAAAAGAATCCAAATAGGCAAAGCAAACTTGAGAGAAAGAAGAATTAAGCTGGAGGCATCACACTTCCCAATTTCAAAGTATATTACAAAGCTCTAATAATCAAATAGTATGGTACTAGTATGTAAATGGATATATAGACCAGTGGAACAGAATCAACATTCCAGGAGAGAGGGGATTAAGATGGCAGAATAGAAGGACTGGAGCTCAACTTCTCTCCTAAAAACAACAAAACTCACAACTAAAGACTGAGCAATCTCCACCCAAATGGACCGGAAACCCATACCCTACTCCAGAAGAAAAAGAGAAGGCCACATCCACAGGTAGGAGGGGTGATTTCATGATATAAACAACCCCATACCTCCCGGGTGGGAAGCTCCACAGACTGAAAACTAACTGGTTCACAGAGGCTCACCTACAGGAGTGAGAGTTCTGAGCCACACATCAAACCCTCACATGCTGGGATCTGTCACTGGGAGAAAGAGCCCCTGGAGCATCTGGCATTGAAGGCCAGCGGGGCTTGTGCGCAGGAGCTCCACAGGACTGGGGGAAACGGAGACCCCATTCTTAAAAGGCGCACACAAACTTTCGCATGCACTAGGTCCCAGGGCAGAGCGAGGTCTCCACAGGAACCTAGGTCAAACCTGACTGCAGTTCTTGGAGGACATCTTTGGAAAACAGGGGTGAATGTGGCTTGTTGTGAGGGAAGGACATTGAAAGCAAAGCTCTCGGGAATATTCAGCAGTGTGCCTTTCTCTGGAGGTGGCCATTTTGGGAAAATCTGGCCCCACCCATCAGCGCTGAGAAGCCCCAGGGCAAACAACAATCCAGGTGGGATCACAGCCCCAACCCTCAGTAAACAGGCTACCTAAAGAGCCTCAGGCACACAGCAGCACCTAATCCCATCCAGAGACTAAGCCCCACCCACCAGAGGGATTAGAATTGGCTCCACCTACCAGTAGGCAGGCATCAGTCCCTCCCATCAGGAAGCCTACACCAAGCCCCCCATGCCCACTTCAGCCACAGGGGGGCAGACACCAGAAGTAAGAGAGGCTATAGCTCTATTATCTATAAAAAGGTCACCACACCAAAAACCTACAAAAATGAAAAGACAGAGAACTATAACTCAGATGAGGGAGAAAGAAAAAACCCCAGAAAATCAGCTAAGCCATGAGGAGATTCTCAGCCTCCAGGAAAAAGACTTTAGACTGTCGATGCTGAAGAAGATGCAAGACATTGGAAATAAACTGGAGGCAAAGATGGATAACTTACAGGAAACACTGACCAAAGAGACACAAGATATAAAACTTAAACAAGAAGAGATGCAAAATACAATAACTGAAATAAAAAATTCACTAGAAGCAGCTAACAGCTGAATACAGGAGGCAGAAGAACAAATAAGTGAGGTGGAGGACAGATTAGTGGAAATTACGGATGCAGAACAGAAAAGAGAAAAAGATTGAAAAGAAATGAAGAGAGTCTCAGGGAACTCTGGGACGATGTTAAACGCACCAACATCCATATTATAGGGGTGCCAGAAGGAGAAGAGAGAGAGAAGGGGACAGAAAAAATATTGCAAGAGATAATAGCCGAAAATTTCCCTAACATGGGAAAGGAACCACTCACTCAAATCCAGGAGGCACAACGAGTACCATATAAAATAAACCCAAGGAGGAACACCCCGAGACACATAATAATCAAACTGACCAAAATTAAAGACAAAGAGAAAATCTTGAAAGCAGCTAGGGAAAAGAAACAAGTAACATACAAGGGAACCCCAATAAGGTTATTGGCAGATTTTTCAGCAGAAACTCTGCAGGTCTGAAGGGAGTGGCATGATATACTTAACATGATGAAAGGAAAAAACCTCCAACCAAGAATACTCTACCCAGCAAGGCTCTCATTCAGATTTGAAGGAGAAATGAAAACCTTCTCAGATAAGCAAAAGCTGAGAGAATTCAGCAACACTAAACCAGCCTTACAACAAATACTAAAGGAACTTCTATAGGCAGGAAAGAAAAGATCAGCAACAGGAAACAAAAATTCCACAAATGACAAGGCTCACCAGTAAAGGTATATATACAGTAAAGATACGAAATCATCCATGCACAATTATACCATCAAAATCAGAAATCATGAGAAGAGGTGGGTACAAATGTGGGACACCGGAGATGAACTTGCAATTAAGAGAACAACAACTTAAAACAATCTATATACATATAGACTCTTACATCAAAACTTCAGAATAACTGCAAACCAAAAATCTATAATTGATACACAAACAAGGAATCTCTGGAGAAGAAATATATCTCATAGTAAATAAGTGCATAATCCACCATGAAGGGGGTCATTTGACATCATTCTTGGAATGCTGAAGTCTTCTTAGATCTGATTCTGATTTCCTCTCCATCAAAGAACTTATGATAATTATAATTAAATAATGCCACTGTACAATTAAATAATACAGTTCTACAATTGTATTATTAATAACCATTTCTCTCCATGGTACAATGTAAAGTCTATAATGTCTTGTTTATCACATCACCTAGAATGGTGTAATGCCTTTATTGAAGAATCAATGAGATGGAACAAATTGTGAGGACATATTTGTATAGTTACACTGTTTTTTAACCAACTTATGCATTTTATATTTTACTTATTTTCAGAGGGTGTATTATTTTTGTTATGCTTACCAGTTGTTATTCTTTTTACTATGCTATATAAAATATTTAATGGTATATAAGGCTTTCTTCTTTATAAATTTTAGTCGCATAATATAACAATTTAATATAATGCTAATTTTTAAAGAAAAATTGAAATGTAATAGATAAAACTAAGTAGTAAAGATGAAAGCCATAAAATTGGGATAAAGTATAGAATAAATTTCCTATTTGTCTCAGCATATTTTCCATTCCACTTCTCCAGTGGGAGTCACTTAATCTGTTTCTTAAGATCCATGTTATAATAATCTGTGTGAATGTAATTGTGTGTAAATGTATGTATTTTATTCTGTAAAAAAAAATAAAGAAAAAAAAAAGAATCAACATTCCAAAAATAAGTCCATGCATTTACGCTTGACTTATCTGACAATAGACTGGATATCCATATGCAAAAGATAGATATGCAACCCCTATCTTACACTACTTACAAAAATTTACTCAAAATGACGGACTTGGACTTGAACATAAGACATGTAACAACAAAATAACTAGAAGAAAACATAGGGAAAAAGCTCCTTGACATCAGTGTTGTCAATGGTTTGTTTGTTTGTTTTGGATAAGACACCAAAAGCACAAGCAACAAAAGCAAAGATAAGTGAAATTACATCAAACTAAAAGACTTTTGCACAGCAAAAGAAACAACAAAAGGAAATGGCAACCTGCAGAATGGGAGAAAATATTTGCAAACCATCTATCTGACAATGGGTTAATATCTGAAATATATAAGGAAGTCACAAAACACAATAGAAAAAAAATCTAATTAAAAAAATGGACAGAGGAAATGAATGACATTTTCCAAAGAAGGCATATAAATAGTCAACATGTTCATGAAAACATCCTCAACATCCCTAATCATCAGAAATACAAACTGAAACCACAATGAGATATCGCCTTACACCTGTTAAAATGGCTGCTCTGAAAAAGACAAGAGATAACAAGTGCTGGAAAGGATGTGAAGAAAAGGGAACCCTTATGTACACTGAGAATACATCTGAAGGTATGAAATCACTATCTCAAAGAGATATCACATGTTCACTGTAGCGTTATTCACAATAGCCAACAACCTCAGTGTCTGTCTATGGATGAATGAAGATAGGTTGTAGATAGGGATAGAAATATTGTTCCACCATGAGAAATAAGGAAATTGTACCATTTGGACAATTTGGAAAACTTGAGGGCATTATACTATGTGAAAGAAAGAAAAATACTGTACCTTACTGACATCACTTATATACAGAATCTAAAAAAAGCTAAACTCGGAGTTCCCATTCCCTGGCACAGCAGAAACAAGCCTGACTAGTATCCATGGGGATATAGGTTCAATTCCTGGCCTTGCTCAGTGGGTCGGGGATCCAGCGTTGCCGTGAGCTGTGGTGTAGGTTGCAGACGCAGCTTGGTTCTTGCATTGCTGTGGCTGCGGTTTAGGCTGGAAGCTGTAGCTCCAGTTCGACCCCTGGCCTGGAATCTTTCATATGCCATGGGTGCAGCCCTAAAAAACAAACAAACAAAAAAAATAAAATATAAAAAAAGCTAAACTCATAGAAATAGAGAGTAGAACGGTGGTTGTCAGGGGCTGGGAGGTGGGGAAAATGGTAGAGAGGTTGGTCAAAGGGTACAGACTTTCAGTTATAAGATGAATAATTTCTGGAGATCAAATGTCTAGTGGGGTGATGGTCATTAATAACCCTTGAAAGTTATATACTCTTTATATATTTAAAAGTTGCTCAGAGAGTAGATTTTAAATGTTCTCACACAAAAACAAGTAGTAATTGTGTGAGGTGATGAAGGTGCTAAGAACACTACCATGGTAATCATTTTCCAATATATGTATATTAAATCATTATGTTGTATAATTGAACTTATACAATGTAATATGTTAATTGTATCTCAATAAAGCTGGAGGAAAAAAAAAGAATACCTTCTTCTGTCAGTATTATGAATGCTTCCTTTAATAGATCTTTTTTTAAATGTTGGGGGGGATTGTGTTCTCATGGGGAGGGGGCAGGCTGAAAGTATGCAGTGAAAAATGTGTACATCCATACCCAAACTGGATATAATTGAGAATATTTTCCAGGAAAAAAAAAACTTAGACATATACACAGAGAGACATACAAAAATATGTGCTGCAGCACTCTGTAATAGAGTTTGGAATCACCTTAGTGCTCACTAATAGAAAATGAAAACCAAGAGATGTTATTCGCAAATGACGAGGTAGAACATGTTGAATGTTAAAAAAGAGGAAGCAGAATAAGATAGGTATTTAACACAGTAACTTTGATACAAGTTAAAAAGCACGAGAATGGATGCCTATGACAGTCAGGGGAGTAAAAACGAGTAATCACCAGACAGATGGCACGGCAGCAGAGTTCAGTGGGGACCGTCCTGGGAAAATGTGAATGTATGGTCATGCTGTACACAGAGAGCAAGACATACTCCAAGTTTAATTGGTGAACAAGAGAAACAGAGCTGAAACTTACCTGAACTCTTACTTGGGAGTGCTTTCTTCTCTATGGCTTGAATCAAGTAATTGCACCTCCCTTATAGAATCTTTCCTTCTGGAAGAAGTATGCTAAATGAGAGTTAGGAAGGTTTGACCAATGTTATTTCTGTTTAACAAATTGCTCCCTAAAGTGATCTGATATAATGAGTTAATTTTTAAAATGCTACTTTTAGAAGGGTTAGAGAAGAATGGGAAGGGAAATGCAAGGGTACTTCAGCCTTATATGTCTTCCTGATTCGGAAGCTGTTATTTCCTTTTTAATCAAACCACACCATTCTCCAATTAGATATTTAAAACAGTCCATTAAGTACAAAAAAATGGCTGTAGAACAACAAACATAGCACATGAAAAATAGATCTGTAAATACCATATATTTTTACTCTGTGGTAAAAATAATTTTATATAATCCTAAAACTTATAAGATTGAATTAACAACAACAACAAGAATGGGTGACTGTGATGAGGAGAAATGAAATTTGGAACCAGAGGTGATTAGTAAAAGCAAAGAAAAAAACACATAAAAAGAGAGGGATAAGTGAATGTATGATAGCAAGATTCAGAATTACAAATAATCTAATTTTGTGTAACTAAAGTTCTTTTTCTTTTTTAGAAAAATAAGCATGACCACTAAAAAAATACAAACACAAAATCACTTGCTTAGAAGCTGCTGGTGCCAGTCTCAAAGGGGCAGTCTTGCCATCAGTGATCAAGAAACATAGCCAGCATTTCTGAGCCCTATTTCCCCATGCCAGTTCACCTCATTAAAGCATTGACCACTTGTACTCATTTAGGACATGATAAGAGAGAGATGTTTTCAATTTCTGAGCCATATATTTGAACTACAACAGTGATCTGGAATCCTAATAGCCTAATACGATAGCCAAACATGGAGCAAAATAAACCCAGGATAAACACCAGTGAATAAATGGATCTATGTGTTTGGTCATCCCAATGTTATTGAACCTCTAACTTCAGAGAAAATATATGAAATGTCAACTTCAGAATTACTGATCCTAGCATTTAATTTCCTACCAAAATTTTGTAGTTTTCAAGTAAATGGCACTCTAGCCAATCTTATCTTTACAATGAAAAAAAAATATATATATATATATTGGCCCAATAAAGTGTCATCTTCCAGTAACCAGAAAGACAGCTTAATTTACTTAGTAAGCCTCCCTTCTTGGTCTGTAGCACCCAGCTGCAACACTTAGCTGCTTGCAATCAGCAAGAACATGCATAACCAGAACAGGAAGTAGGAAAACTGACTCAGTGGTTCTACCTTCTTTTTGGCTTATCTGTCCCTATTCACCTTCATTGATTCCAAGGAAATTTTTTGACTTCCTCCTGCCCTACATCTGCTTTCCAGTAATTATCATTTGGCTTAATTAAAATTCACTTCTGGCTTGTTCTTTCCCACAGTTGAGTAAAAAGCTTAGACTCCAAGCTTGCCCACATCACTTGGTCCTGCATTTCCCTAAAATAGCTAACTCCACTGACAAAAACTTTACAAAATCTACTACATCCCTGCATCGCCCAATTCCTAAACCTGATTTTAATCTTCACTGCCCACCATCTGGCCTTGAAACACCAGCCAACAATTTTAGTTTTCCATATTACAGTGCATCTGTGTCCAATTTTTTTTTTATTATCAAACCAGGAGAGTTAGCATTTTTAAAAGATGCATTTGAGACTGCATGTGCAAATTTTTCTCTACAATGATTCCCCATTCTTTCTAGACAGGAAGAAAAGAAGGAAAGGGAGAAAGCAAGGACACAGGATCTGTTCAAAGCGTATAAAAGTGGCTCAAACACATCAGGAATGGAAAGTCAACAGGCACTCTATTTGGATCTTAAGAGAGGATAAGCTAGTGAAGAACAGAGGCTACACATGCACACATAAACATAACTACATCTCTCCCCAGATGTGGCAACTTTGGAAAAAAGTGGCAGTGAGGAGCTACACAAGGTGGGCTTGGGCTGATGTGGGTTGGGCTCTACAGTTGCTTTTGCTGGATCTCTATTAAAATTATGCCCTGGGACTAACCTCCTTGCCTGAGATTGGAAAGGTAAGCACTCACACTTTTAACTGTTGTGGCCTATCATTTGCAAGAAGAATGGTGCTCACACCAAGGTGTGCCCGGGAGTGGCAGAAGGATGAGGCTTAAGAAGCCTTGCCATTGCTATCTTTATTTTTCCATCTGCATTCCCAATAAATGGAGTTCTCTTCTGTTTTTTGATTTTTTTTTTTTTTTCTTTTAGAGCTGCACCCACGGCATGTGGAGATTCCCAGGCTAGGAGTCAAATCAAGATGTAGCTGCCAGCCACAGCCAGTGCCACAATAAATCCAATCCACATCTGTGACCTACAGCACAGCTCAGGGCAAAGCAGGATCCTTAATCCACTGAGCGAGGCCAGGGATTGAACCCACATCCTCATGAATACTAGTCATGTTCATTAACCACTGAGCCACAACGGGAACTCCTCTTCTGTTTTTTAAGTGCATTAGGTTAAGGGATACTTTGAAAAATTGAACCATGCAGGTGAGGTAGAGAGAAATAAACAATGCTGCAGTTTATTGCCTTTAACCAACAGAAATCTATTACATAGTGACAGTTTCCATCAACTTGACTTGTCTTCATGCTGGCTCCAATCCTAGGGTCTTCCCTGCCTTTGGATGGTTCTGGCAGTGATAAGAAAACCTTCCAGTCCTGCTCTGCAGAAGGTCATGTTCTTCAGGTTCTAGGTGATGTCCAGTTCCACGTGAGACTCATCTTAATTTTAGACTGTGTGAGAGCCTGCATTGTAACCTCTTTGGACATGTATTCCTTTCTCTTCCCTTTGATTAGTGGCTGGATGGTTTTGAAATACAGGCCCCTTTCACAAGAATTCACCACACATGTGTTCTAAGGACAGTGTGATCCCTAGAAGCAGATTTCTCCTCCTATTCCCTCTGCAAGCCTGGGAGCAAGAGAGGAGAATTCGTGACATTCATTCATTCATTACCCCTTAGCAACCTAATATGTGGTTGGTTCTTTGCCCCACTACTGAGGTTACAAAGAAAAAAAGAACCATTCAGAATGTTGTGGTTATGGGATTGTCTCTGTTTATTATAGTCTATCTGTTGGCAGGGGAGCAACAATTTGTTTCTGATCATGGTTTAATATCCTACTAGATCACCAGGCTCTCTCCATGTAAGCTCAATTCCAATTCAGAGAGCTTTATGTGTGCACTATTTGTGAGGAAATGTGTGCATGCATTAAGGGGATTCTGGAGGCTTTTTGTAAGGGCAAAGCAGAGCACAAAAAACAATCTGGAGTGATCTTGATGAAGACGAGAGCCCTGGACACCCGTTGGCTTCCTGCTTGGCAGACTGACCTCTGAAGCTCAGAGGCTGGGGTCTCCCTACGTGAGGGATCTGTATTTATTTTTTTCTCACAGGAATGTGACAATGCTTTGTTTTCAGACTGTACTGTGACTTCAAAGAGATTTGGAAAGCCAGAGTTAGCAGGGTCAGCTTTCAAAATACAGTTTGAGGATAACATTTTAAAGGAGGTATACATGAAAGTGAGGCAACCCTTTGGAAATATGGAAATATGTTTGCCTCCTCCTGAGCTAATTACCTCCCACTCCTGGGAACCCAGGGAGAGGACTCCGAGTAAATGTTTACCACAGCGGTTGCTCCCTCACCCCAGGAACCTGACGATGCCTCATCCAAGAGTGCACCATGCCACATTACAAACTGAAAGATTGGTTCCCAGGGCATTTGATTTTATTTCTGACTTTCATGTAAAATCTAATAAAACTTAAGCCACAAACATGGGAGCACCCTGAAGCCGGCACTTACTTCTGAGTTTCAACACTCACCCTGGTTCTGCATTCATCCCCTCCCCCAGTTACTAGCCAAATGAGCAGCACCAGGGTGCTTCTAAACACCACAGACTGGGCTAGTGCTGAGCTGTCCCATCAGCCATGTCACCTGTGGCCTCTGAGCATTGGGATTGTGGCTCCTCTGAATTGAGATGTGCTGTATGTGTAAAAATACAGACTGGACTTGAAAGATTTAGTCCAAATAAATGAATGTGAACTATCTCTTCGATCATTTTACATACATGGGAGAGGATAAGCTGGGGAGATGAGATGGGCATATACACCCACTCTGTGTAGAAGAGATAGCTGGCAAAGACCTGCTATACAGCACAGGAAAATCTACTCAATATTCTGTAATAACCTTTGTGGGAAAAAAGAATGGATAGCTGTATATAGGGATGTCTGAATCATTTTGCTGTTATTCCAGAAACTAATCCAACATTGTAAATCAACTATACTCCAAAAAATTTTTTTAAAAGTCATTGTATACTGATTACCTGTTGAAATGATATTATTTTGGATACGTCAAGTTAAATATCATCTTAAAATGCATTATGCTGTTTTTTTACTTTTTAAGGTGGCCACTAGAAAATTTAAGATTACATATATGGCTCAAGTTGCAGTCATGCTGGACTCTGGGAATGCAGTGGCAAAGAAGATACATACTTGCCTTTAAGGGACACCTCATCATACCTTTTAAGCTTTCATTCTATAAATGAATTGGCAAAAATCAAGTCAGTTTAAACAAAAATAAAAGTTATAGTAAAACTCAGTCTGCACTGTTTTGCAGTGAATACTTGCTGTTTATTTTGGGGTTCTCCCATTTTCATATCCATCGGACATTCCACTACTTCCCTCCCCTTCACCCCATATACTGATGCCACACAGAGTTTGTGGTGGCTGATGGCCATTCCTAACATTTGTCTTTGGAGTTTATGAGGCTACCTTGTGATAATTTCATTGTAAATGATGCCTATGGGTTTTGTTGTTTGCCTATTTTGCAACCTAGTTGCTCTCAGTTTATGGGTGGTATGAGTGTGATTAGGGAAGATTATAAGATTAAGTTGCTGCCCTTGCCATCTTTGCAGAATCAGGCAAGGAAATTGAGGTTTGCGAGTGAAGTAATTTTGGTCACATCTCAATGGCAAAGTGGTGATAGAATTCAAATCTGCCTAACTCCAAAGGCCATATTCTTTCTACTCAGGTCAGGAGAAAAAAAAAAAAAAATCACCGAGTTCTGACTTTTACATTTTGAGAGAGAGATGGACAGAACAAAGAATGATCATAAGTGAACTGTCACATCCATTCATTTATTTTGCAAAAACGTACTGAGACCTTCATGTGTCTGGCTGATACCAGGGGCTGGAAAATCAGCAAAAACAAGGCAGAATAGGAAGCTCACGATGTACAGGAATATGAATAGCTACATACAATTAATGTGCCTGATGCCTCATGCTCCAGCCCAGGAAGCTAGTGAGTTTTCATTCCATCATAGCTGCTATTATTATGATTGATTTTACTCTGCCATTCCTAGTAAGTATCCTGCTAAATGCATTTACCTGAGTCTGCCAAATGACCCAAGTTCTTTGGCCCACTCAAAACCCCAGAAAGAACAGCCAGATGCCCGATCCCTAAATATGAGAAAACAACATACCAAACAGATTGAAGCCATTCAGCCCTTCAGCATTTCTTCCTCCTAGTTCTGTTCAAGCCTCTTCACAGAGACTGTGTTGAGTCTCAGGGCATATTGCCCCCAAAATATGCTTCAATGGCATATTGATTGTTTTGGATTATTATTATTATTAAGAAATAGCCTACACAAGAGGGACATTCTGACCCTCCTCTCTGGGTCCACGAAAGCAAAAAATAAATCTCTCATATGAAAGGGGCACTCCTTGTATCTGGAGGTAAAAGGATGACCCTATGTCCAGAAATAGGAAATAGGCTGAGAAGCTTATAGAAACACCACATCATTTCTTCTTTAATTTACTATCCTAAGCCCAAACTTGGTTTATATTCCTCACTAATCAAGCACCCAAAGCCTAACCTTCCTTAATCTATCAATTCTGCCACATTTATCATTTCTTTGTCTAAAAAGTAAAAAAAAAAAAAAAAAAAAAAATCTGCCTGCTTTGGCCACTTATGTCCTATCTCTGTGACACTTCTGTGTGTTCAAATTAGAATTTGCTGGAGTTCCCGTCGTGGCGCAGTGGTTAACGAATCCGAATCCGACTAGGAACCATGAGCTTGCAGGTTCGGTCCCTGCCCTTGCTCAGTGGGTTAACGATCCGGCGTTGCCGTGAGCCGTGGCGTTGCCGTGAGCTGTGGTACGCGGCTCGGATCCCGCGTTGCTGTGGCTCTGGCGTAGGCCGGTGGCTACAGCTCCGATTCAACCCCTAGCCTGGGAACCTCCATATGCCACGGGAGCGGCGCAAGAAATAGCAACAACAACAAAAGACAAAAAAAAAAAAAAAAGAATTTGCTTCTTTTTCTCCTGTTGATCTGTCCTGTGTTCATTGCATTAATCCAGTCATAAGAACTCCAGAGGGGTAGAAGAGAAAATTCCCCTCTCTGACAACCACAAGCTCCTTCAAGGTAAGAAGTCCACTTTATAATCCTTTCTATTTTTCCTACACCTACACCTACATGGGCCCCTGATCCACAATTAGTACCGAACGTCGATTATTTGATCTTCCAAAAGTTTAATTCTTCTAAAGGTGACAGTTTCAGACACTATGACAAATAATGAGAGCTTATCTGGCAAATGTGCCCTGGCACTCCAAGTCATCCTTATGCGTAGCACATGCCAAAAACAACTGCCTTCTCTGAATCCTGGATCCACACTTTACTAGCTATGTTACCATGGCCAATTTGCTAACCTGTGACTCTGTTTCCACATACATAAAAGAAGACATAAAAGAATAATAGTACCTTCCTCCTAGTGCTGAGACAAATGAGGTAGCACACACAGCTTTCAGAACCAGTACCTACCACACAAGAAACAGGCAGTAAATGTTAACTACTATTATGATTATTGCTGATGATGTTGACAGAGGGGACCCTTGGTATTCCCTAGGGTGATAGCTTTTAAAACTAAATCTCAGAAGTTGAATTTTTGCAATTAGAATTTTAATTTCTCTAAGTCTATGAGCAATAGCTCATTCTTTGTCTGTTTATAGCCACACCTGTTGCATGTGGAAGTTCCCCAGGCCAGGGATTAACTCTGAGCCCCCACTGCTACCTATGCCGCAGCTGCAGTAACGCTGAATCCTTTAACCCACTGAGCCAGCTGCCAGGCCAGGGGTCTAACCTGCACCTCCACAGCCACCTGAGACACTGCAGTCAGATTCCTAACCCACTGCACTTCAGCAGGAACTCCAAGCCATAGTTCATTCTTAAGATATTACAGCACCAGCTAACCTACTCTCATCTTCCATGAGCTCCATCGGGTGGGCTCTGCTAACGATTAAGTTAGGAAATTATATAAGTGCCTAGTAAACTCTGCCTCCTGGGAAAGTGAGTTTTACTCTAACTAATTTCTTTTTTGGTAGGGGGGCACAGCAAGCAGAAGATTGATGTGGGGATCTCAGTTCCCAGACCAGAGATTGAACCCAGGCTCAGGCTGTAGCAATGAAAGCACCAAGTCCTATCCACTAGGCCACCAGGAAACCCCTCAAGAAATGAGGTTTAAAAGGTAGACTCACCTAAGTCTCTGTGATGGTTAATTTTGTATATCAACTTGGAGGGCTTTTTCATGATATTAACATTGAAATCAATGAAGTGAGTAGCAGCTGCCCTCTATAAAGGAGGTGGGTCCCAACCAATCAGCTGAAAGCTCAACTACAAGACCAACATCCCCAAGCAAGAGGGAATTCTCCAGCAGACTGCCTTCAGACTGGAACTGCACCAATTAGCTCTCCTGGGTCTCCAGCCTGTCAGCCCACCCTGCAGACTCCATAACTGCATGGACCAATTCCTTCTAATAAATCTCTTTCTATTCATATAACATCCTATTGATTCTGCTTCTATGGTGAAACCTAACAAATACTGCCTCCTAAAAAACTTTTTTATCTGTGTTTCTTTCAGAAAAATCCAGAAACATAACATCTCTGCTACCCAGAGTTCTGCCTGGAGGCAAAGCAATATAGTGAGAAGACGGACTTAGACTTTAGAGATAAGCATGGTTGCTGCATTTATCAGGTTCCCAGCCTTGGGTGAGTCATTTCAACTCTCCAGCCTCAGCCTCCTCATCTAGAAAAGGCAGATCAGTGTCTCACCCACAGAGTGTTTGTAAAGACTGGTCAGTGCTTAGAAAGCAAGGGGCATGTGATGGACACTCAATAAACTGTACTCTGATAGTATTAACCAATAAAAAACAGTATTTTCTACCCTTAGGGGTTATAATTGTCACTAACTTGTATAAGCCTCATTTGAGCAGGGAAAATAAGTATACTTCTTGAATCTCAAAGAAAATCCTGGCTTTCATTCACTAATCAATATTCAGCCAAGGACTCTGGCCTAATTTTGTCATTTCTCTGAATGCTGTAAACCTCAGGTAATCAACCTCATTGTTTAGTTGCATCTCTCTCTACAAAGTTATTCATAACAAGATCACAATTAGGTGCAATTCTCTCTACAGACTGAATTGTAATCACCACAGAATGGAATTAAATTTCCATATTATGAAAAAATTTAGGAAGTACAGCATCTTGTCACCTTTGGCAAACTATTCATTTGCTTGTCTTTTTCCACAAAATTATAATTTAGAAAACTATTTTTCCACCAAAATCCAGTGGAGCAGCTCACAAGTTTTCCTCTCTATAATGGACGTTCCCTGGATAAAACTCCTCACAGAGGAGGAATAATTCACACTCATTGAGCACATGCTCAATGCCAGGCATATAATCCATGTGTCCTACCTTTCATCTGGTTTCATCCTGATGGCATCTCCATAGCCATGGTACCTCCATAAAATTGGCATTAAAAATCCGATTTTTAGTGACTTGGAAATTCCGGCTCAAAGGAATATGTTAAGTCGCCTAATGAAATCAGCATTCAAATTCAATTTTGTCTTACTTCAAAATCCACTATTATCAACACCACACCACCTCCCTCAGGCCGGTAGCAACATATTCTTTCTTCTAGAAGCTAATCAGTCCCTGAGTCCAATAAGAATTCCACAACTTGAGCAAACTGGTTGATTCTCATTGTTGAGTCAAGTTTTATAATATTTGGCTATTTCCCTCCTGTTCAGATAATATAATTAACATAATATAATATAAAATACATCTGGGTCAATGCCTTCCTCCCCAAATCAAATCTTTCCATAATCCTGATTGACTCTAATATCCACTTGGACATCCCATCCAGCCCTCTCATTCCATGATCTCATCTCCAGTGACCCAACCTTAGCCACTCAGCCTCATGACCATGTGACTGTTACATAAAAACTTTTCTACCACTCAATCATTATGCACCCCAGCTTCTCCCCACTTTGCTTTTTCTCTATTACTATTTTGACAATTCTTTGACCTCCATGTGACTTTCAGTCCATTGATCCCTCTAATTTCCTCCAAATCATTATCACTGTTTGCCTTGTTCTCCAACTTAAAGTCAACAGTCTATCATTTCAATTACACTCTGAGCAATACCATAAAACCCTTTGTCTCTTTATGTTTTGTTTCTCCTCTCTCACAAAATCTTTATCCCTGGAGAGGGCTGAGCTCTCTCTTTACACCACGTCTCTACCAGAACAGCTATACACTACCAGAAAAAGTCACACAACAGGTCATGTTGGTTCCACTAGTATATGTATGATGCTCATCTTCAAATTCGTAAGCACACTTCCTTTCAGTCCTATCATATTTCTCAGAATGATCTCCTGACCAACACCTTCAAATTGTATCCTCCCTTACCTCACATTTCTGCCCCTATGCTCTAGCAGCTTTTTACAGAGAAAACTAAAGCACTAAAGCCATCGAACAAAAACTCAGTCACCTCATGCTATCACCCCTGCACACCAATACCACCTCCCACTTCCTAGGATTGGAACAAAGTGGCTCACCTCCTATCTATGGCCAACCTTCCACAGGTGTTGGATTTCATCCTTCTAACCCTTCTCAGAAATTTCATGTGAATTACTAGGCCATCTTTCTTTTATATATTTAAATTCCTCCCCTTCAATTGAATCCATTCCATCAGCTTTTAAATAGGGCAGGTTTTAAATCTCTCCCTCTTAAAAACAAGCAAACATTAAAAAAAATATAAACAACAAAAAAAAAAACCTTTCAAACAAAAATCCTCTGCAGCCCCAACTCAATCTCTTTTTGCTTTGTCATGGCAAAACTTCTCAAAATAATAGTCTACTTGCTGTTTCTATTCTCCCGGCTTCACTCCTAACCCACACTACTGTAGCTTCCATCTCTATCACTCTAACAAATCACCTCTAGATAAGGTCACCAAGGAACTCATTCTTGACCACACCCTTCTTTTTAAAAAGTCTCTTCCACTGGGTTCTCAAATATCACAGTTTCCTAATTTTATTCTTATCTCCTTAGGTGTTGTTCTCCAAGTCCTTAGAAAGCTTAATCTTGGGAGTTCCCTCTGTTGCTCAGCAGTTAACAAACCTGACTAGGATCCATGAGGTCTCAGGTTCAATCCCTGGCCTCGCTCACTGGGTTAAGGATCCAGCGTTGCTATGAGCCATGATGTAGGTCACAGATGCAGCTGGCAGCTCAGATCCCAAGTTGCTATGGCTGTGGTGTAGGCCGGCAGCTGTAGCTCTGATTCAACTCCTAGCCTGGGAACTTCCATAGGGTGCGACCCTAAAAAGCAAAAAATAAAGAAGAAAGCTTAATCTTGTCCACAGAGCTATCAAGTGAGTTTCTTTAGCCCTATATCCACTCCCTAGGCAATCATAACCACAAGGTGTTATACAATATGACTCAAAATTTCCAGCCAGATCTCACCATTAAGCTTCCAAAACCAAAAAGCTACTTGATGTTTCTTCACAACCGCCTACTTGACATTTCTTTTAAAATGTCTCAAAGGCATCTCTAAATCAATATGCTCAACACCAAGTTTATACATTTTACCATAGTAGTTTTAAGGGTTAAACAGACTTTAAGGCCAGATTACCCAAGGTGAAATCTCAATTCCACCACTTAACTAGCTCTTAGTGCCAGATTACACAAGTTGAAATCTCAATTCCACTGCTTAACAAGTTTCCTACCTTTTTTGAAAACTGTTTTTATTGAAATATAATTAACATAATATTATATTAGCTTTAAGTATAGACACAATGATTTAAGACTTGTATATACCGAGAAATGATCCCTAGGGGAAGTATAATATCCATTACTATACATAGCAACAAAATTTATTCTTATGATGAAATTTTTTAAGATCTACCCTCTTAGCAACTTTCAAATGTACAGTACTGTGTTGTTAACTAGAGTCACTGTGCTGTGTATTCCATCCCCACGACATTTATTTTATAGCTGGAAGTTGTACTTTCTAAACTCTTACTCTTTTCCCCTAGCCCCTCACCCCCCGCCTCTGGCAACCATCAGTCTGTTCTACTAAGCATGAGCTTGGGTTTTTTAATTGTTTGTTGTTGCTGTTGTTAGATTCTGTATGTAAGTGAAATTACATGATACTTTCTAACTTATTTCACTTAGCCTAATGCCCTCAAGGTCCAACTATATTGTCACAAATGGCAGGATGTTCCTCCTTTTTATGGCTGAATAATATACACACATACATATATCATCATTATATATGCATATATAGTCCATTATTATACTTACATGTGTGTATATAATAATGCTGCAGTTAACATGGAGATGTATATATCTTTTTGAATTAGTGGGGTTTTTTCAGTTTTGGTTGTTTTGTTTTGTTTTTGCTTTTTAGAGCCTCACCTGTAGCATATGGGATTTCCCCAGCTAGGGGTCAAGTCAGAGCTACAGCTGCTGATCTACACCACAGCCACACCAGATCCCAGTCACAGCTGCAACCTGCATCACAGGTCATGGCAACACTGGATCCTTAACCTACTGAGCGAGGCCAGGGATTGAAACCACATCCTCATGGACAACAGTTGGGCCTATTATCGCTGAGCTACAGCAGGGAACAAAAATTAGTGTTTTTGTTTTCTTTGAATAAACACCCAGAAAAGGAAATTACTGGATTATATGATAGTTCTAATTTTGGGGGGAAACCCATACTGTTTTCCATTACAGCAGTACTACCACCAATGCACAAAAGTTTTCTTTTCTCTGCATCCTTGACAACACTTTTTATTAAGTTTCTTCTTGGTGTGTCACTTTCCTCTGTGAATGAGAATAATATTAACATCTACTTCATGAAATTTTGGAAGATTAAATGAGTTAACATATGTAAACAGAACAATACTTGAAACATGTCTTGTGTCATATCAATGTTTATTATTTCTACAGACAATACTACTTCCTGCAAGACCCTCAAATGTGTTCTTCTTCCACTGTTTTCTATATTATCAAATGATACCACTTCCATCTAGTTACCCGTGCCAGAAACATAGGTGTCATCATTGATACCTTTCTCTCCTTCACTTCTTGAGTCAAATTGTCCGCTAGTAACTCAATGCCATTTTCTCTCTTCTATACTTTTTTCTTCCCTGAAGGATAAAGAGTAGAAACCAGGAACTCTATTGCCCAGGATATCTGCCAGTGGATTATTGATTAGATTGCCGCAATAAGAGGCATTACCATGAGATTTAGAAAGTGGAAGTGAACTGCTGCAACATCAGCAGGCAGACACCTTTATGGTGGTTTACAGGTATTTTCCCACGAATCACTCCCCCAGGTATAAGGGACATACGAAACCATGGCAGTCCTTTCCTTTCAACTTTGCTGACTCCCTGAAAGCTAGCAGTGAAAGCTGAGGTCTAATGATAGCTGTCCCTCACCTTGGTTCCTCCAGCCCTTCCAATGTTTAGAAGTACTCAATCCCCTCTATTGATCCCTTCCTGCTCATTTCTTGGAGTAGTTTTCTATCTCCAAATTCTGATTGATATTCTCCCTAATCCAGATCCTGATTATTTGCCTTTTAAAATAATCTAATTTTAATTTCTACTATTTCTTTTACCCATATCTGAATATCAATTACTATTAACTATTACTTAGGCTTCTAACATAATCTCCCCCAATGATCTCCTTATACACACTCTTGCTCTCTCCCAGTCCTTGTCCCAATTTCAAACTAAGCGCATTTTGTTTTCTTCAAAATGTAAAAATGATGATGCTCTCACTTAAAATATTGCCTTGGCTTCTTGTTGCCCTGATACAAAAACTAATATGTCTTTAACAGGACCTAAAATACCAAGTCCACAATTACTTTTCTAATTTCATATAACACTGTCCTGTCCTGAGCGCCAGTCCTACTAGGCTTTTTTTTTTTTTTTTTTTTTTAAACAAAACTTTATGTTATCACCAGGCCCCTTTCTATCTCAGGGCCTTTGAATATACTGTTACCTAAACCTGGAATGCTCTTCCCTTTCCAATCTCCATTTTCACCTACTTAATCTACTAGTTCTTCAGATTCCAAATATAAATTAGCATGGAGCATGCTGAGATAAACAACAAATTACTGGAAGCAAATAAACTTGAGTCCCCATCTTGAATGTCACATAAAAAAGAATTATATGTGAATTAAAAATTTGAATGAAAGATACAAAATGATAAATAATTCAAAAAAATTGATTAATTAGAAGAAAAGTATAGACTTGCAGTGAGTTAGGCCTTTCTAAGAAAAACATCAATGACAGAAACTATAATGTAAAAAACAATTCGATTTTACACATAAAACTTTAAAGATTTCTCTATGACAAAAAAATAAACAAAAGGATAAAGAGGATAAAATACTGCAGCATATGTAACAGACATAGGTAAAAATCATCAAGACCGGAGTTCCCATCATGGCGCAGTGGTTAACGAATCTGACTAGGAACCACGAGGTTGCGGGTTTGGTCCCTGCCCTTGTTCAATGGGTTAAGGATCCGGCGTTGCCGTGAGCTGTGGTGTAGGTTGCAGACGCGGCTCGGATCCTGCGTTGCTGTGGCTCTGGCGTAGGCCAGTGGCTACAGCTCCGATTCGACCCCTAGCCTGGGAACCTCCATATGCCGCCAGAGCAGCCCAAAGAAATGGCAAAAAGACCAAAAAAAAAAAAAAAAAACAAGACCTAAAAATCTTACAAATCATTTTTTAAATCGAAGTACATAACAGAAAAATGAACATAGTATATTATTTACAAAAGAAGGTCTAAACATGGTCAAAAATACGAAAAGATGTTAAATTTCATTAGTAGTCAAATACAAAGGAAAAATCAATTATCTTTGTCTTGTTTTCTTAAATTGCAGATAAGTTCTTAAAGCTGGCAGAGTTGTATAAAAATAAACACTCATAAAACTGTAGGAAGGATAATACATGTATAAAACCTTTCCAAAAAGTAATTAGGAAAAAAATGTGTCAAAATTTACATGATGTACCAATGGCTCATCCATTCCACTACTTGAATTACAACCTAAGGAAAGTATCACATGAATTTTTCACATTCCTTACTTCCGTATTCTACTACCCATGCCATCCCCTCAACTCCACCTAACTGCTCTGAGTCAGGTCCTCAGGGGTCTCCATGATACTAAGTCCATACCTCTTATTCCAACATCATCTAGCCTGCCTCAATACTTGACACAACTTACCACTTTATCCATCCAGAGCATAATTTTTTCCTCCTGCTTTCTGTGACCCTGTACTCTCAGGCTTTAGTCTTAGTACTACCATCTCCCCCACACCACCCTCCATTACAAGAGTTTCTCAGCTCTCTGTGTTGGCCCTCATCCTATTGTCTTCTTCCATGGTTTTAATTACCATCCAAGTGCTGATGACTCACAGAGCTGTCTCTAGCTTGGTCCTTTCACACGAGCTTTAAAGCTATTATATTTACTCACAGACATCTCTATCTTGATACTGAGATGTAACTCAAATTCACGATGTCCAGAACTGATAACACCTTCCCTCCGCTAAGTTGCTTAGGATGTGCAAGGATGTGACAAGTGGCACACATTTTGCACTTAGACTGATAAAATCAGACCCTTGAGATTCCTAACTTGATCCTTCCTTTGCTTTCATGTTCAAACTCTGAGCAATGATAGAGTGCTATCAATTTTATAAATAAATTTTCATACTTAGAGGGACCCTTCATCCCTTTGCCTAAAATCCTCCAGATCACCTTTAATATTTCTTTTCCAGACTCTAGCCCCTGTCAAATATCATTTTGTGCCTCTTCCCTGGTCCCTCCATCCTGACCTTCCCTGCTTTCTCTGACTCTGGCCCTTAACTTCCTTTTCACTCCACCTAAAGTACCCAATGCCCCTAGATCAACTTCACTAGCAAACTTTTTGTTCATTCTTCAGGCATCGGTTTACATGAGTTGTCTTCTGATAGGCTGTACCTGACACACCAAACCAAGAAAATCTGTTTACTATACATCCTCATATTATTTTGAGTTTCCCTTTAATAACCATTTTGCCTTTAATTACCTGTTTAATGGCCAATTTCACTCCTCTAAGCCTACTCAGATGATATCTCTCTTAATCAGGTACATACCTCTGTTACCTGGAATAAAGGAATATTTCCTGACTTAATTTGAAAGACTATCTGTAGAGAGTATGTGAAAGGAGATAGATTATTATGTTGTTATAACAGAAAACAATGAAAGCAACCAAAGCGCCTCTCAACAGAGAAAGGTTAAGTTACAATAAACTCAACTCTGAAATATGTAAAATAGATCTCTATAACTTAGATAATAACAATTTATTGTTAAGTAAAAAAGCAGGTTTAAAACTCACTATGAACAAGAGTAATTTTCCTTGTCTTTTATTTTTTTTTGGGGGGGGGGCTGCAACCATGGCATATGGAGGGTCCCAGGCTAGGGGTCAAATCAGAGCTGTAGTTGCCAGCCTACACCATAGCCACAGCAACTTGGGATCCGAGCTACATCTGCAATCTATACCATAGTTCACAGCAATGCCAGATCCTTAACCCGCTGAGAGAGACCAGGGATCAAACCCACGTCCTCATGGATACTAGCTGGGTTCATTAACAGCTGAGCCATGATGGGAAATCCATATTTTTATAAATATTATATATGGATGTGCATTTGTGTGTGTACATGTATATGTAAATATACATATGAAAATACTCAGAATATTCACCAGAATATTCACCAATATTTGGGAGGGTAAAAATAAACTATTCTGATTTTTTAAAATAACAAACATGTATTAATCTTATAGTCAGGAAAAACATGCTAATTTTAAAATTGAAATTTTTCAGTAAAGAACCATGGAGGAACATTTTGGCACTCTCTTTTCCCTTCTGGGGAATCAGAATGTGCTCTTATTTGTGAGAAAGGTGTTTGAACAGATAGGCTTCATTCCAGGAGTGTTCTCACCCCAAACAGGCAGGCAGTTGGGTTGTCACTGTTCTTACAAGAGACAGTGCTGTCACAGGGTGAGAAGGGAGACCTAGGCTCCCACCATCATTACTCAGTGACCCATTCAAGACTGCCTTTTAGTTGTCCAAATTCCACCCACCTGTGAACACTTCTGCAGACATCATTTCATAAAGAAATTTAGGCATTTCTAGCTTCTTTGAAACAAACTTTCTCACATCAGGATTATGCCCATACACAACAAAACTTAAAGGCAAAAGGACCAAGAATAAAGTCTCTCCTTTTGACTTTAAAAAAAAAACATGAAACACAGATTTTCAAATACTATGAATGAGTCATAGGCTCAAAGGATAATTTATCCCTTAGCAAACCTGAGAGATTCTGTAACATCAGCTCTAACATTTCAGCCATTTCTTTTAACAGCATCAAATAATGAAAAGACAATATTCTCTCAGTTGCATACAATTAAAGATCCTTGTGACATTTTCATAAGGAGAATACCTGTCAAAAGCAGCATGTTAATGGGTGATTATAAGCTGGTGTACTCTGACCTTCAATTGTGTTTTTAAGAAAAACGTAGATTTTTCTATTCTTTGGCATTGTTCATTAATACATAATTTTCAATAGTTAATTTATACACTAACATTTCCAAGTCAAGTCAAATGCTAAATGTTTATTGGGTCTATTAATGTTTTTTCATTAAAACATGGATGCTATCTTTGCAGGATACATATTGTTTTCTCTTAGTTGGGAATCTTAAGTAAAACTACATGTGCCAGGACAGGATTTTTGTAAACTGCTAACAAAGTATTAAATACTATCATTAAATTATGAGCTTTTTAACTGTAGGAAACATTCCACATATATGCTAAAAGCTTGAGTTCTACTGTCAGAAAGACCCAAGTTTGAATTTGGGTTTGGTCACTCACTTGCTTTGTGACTTTTTAGCAGGGTTATTTTACTTCTATAGGCTTCATGTATTTCAGAAGGATTTTGTGAAAATTAAAGGAGGCAATAGCATAAAACTCCTCGCACACTGTCTAGTACATTGTAGGTGTTCAGTGTAACTGTCAATCCATGATCATTTTCTGTTCAATCACTTTTCTTGAGAAAGCCTCTACATCAACATGCAAAAGGCGGCTTGCTGCCTGGAGTTGAATCACTCCACCAATATTCAAGTACCTACCATAGACCATACACTCGAGATTCAATCGTGAACAACAACCATAGAAAAAAAGCAATTTCAGCCTTTGTAGAGTTGACTTTCCATGCTGACTTTGGTACGCTGAATAGAGGCTCCCCAAAGATACTCACACTCTAATTCTAAAAATCTGTGAATGTTACCTTAAATGGCAATAGAGACTTTGCAAATGTGATTAAATGAAGGGTTTCAAGATCGAGAAATTGTCATGAACTATCTGAGTGGGTCTACTGTAATCACAAGGATCAGTCTGGAGTTTCCAAAAAGGAAACCAGCCCAGCTAAAGCCTTAACTTAATCCCAGTGAAATGTATTTCTGGACTTTCAGCCTTCAGAATCAGAGGAGAATAAATGGGTGCCATTTTCAGCTACCAAGTTTGTAGCAGTTTGTTACAGCGGCTGAAAATTAATAGACTGGAAACCATTAAATTCCTAATTACAGGATAATGTAATACAATTATGATACGTGCTACAAAGATTAAGTGGAAATTTATAGGGAGTTCCCAGTGTGGCTCAGAGTAATGAACCTGACTAGTATCCATGAGGATGTGGGTTCGATCCCTGGCCTCGCTCAGTGGGTTAAGGATCTGGCATTGCTGTGAGCTGTGGGGTAGGTCACAGATGTGCCTCGGATATGCTGTTGCGATGGCTGTGGTGTAGGCCAGCAGCTGCAGCTCTGATTGAACCCCTAGCCCAGGAACTTCCATATGCCTCAGGTCCAGCCCTTAAAAAAAAAAAGGCAAAAAAAAGTAAGTGGAAATTTCTAAAACAGAGACAGTCTGGAAAGCAAGACCTCTCATTTGGGGGACTGACTTTTGATCTTAGATTTCCAAACTAAAAAGATATTTACGGGGAGTTCCCGTCGTGGCTCAGTGGTTAACAAATCCGACTAAGAACCATGAGATTGAGGGTTGGATCCTTGGCCTTGCTCGTCGGGTTAGGGATCCGGTGTTGCCATGAGCTGTGGTGTAGGTTGCAGATGCAGCTCGGATCCCATGTTGGTGTGGCTGTGGTGTAGGCTGGCAGCTACAGCTCCAATTCGACCCCTAGTCAGGGAACCTCCATATGCTGCAGAAGTGGCCCAAGAAATGGCAAAAAAAGACAAAAAAATAAAATAAAATAAAAACAGATATTTGCTAGGAAAGGGGATGGAGATGAAGACAGAAAGAATCCCAGGCACAGGAATAGCAAGTACACAAGCCCTAGGCAGGGACACACAAGCACGACAAGCAAGGTGGTAGGAGGAGGAACACAAAGTCAGTAAGGTAAAGTTGGGGCAAATACTGAGACAAAATTTTACATTGAGATGTCAAACCAGGTTGTTTCAGATCAACTCTCCTACTGAGAACAATTAGAAAAGCTGACAAAAATTGTTTTTCAAACTATTAAAAGCATCTGAGAGCTTCCAAGACCATGAGTGCTTGGAGAATTAAGATTTCAGACAGAAGGGAGTTGGAAGAGGCAGGCCTGACATTTACTGATTCAAAAGCAACAGCTAAGAGCCTACACAACTGAGCACAGAGTGCAGCTTGAACAAGTGGGAAATGAAGCAGACCTTTGGAAAATCTCATAGGTTGTAGCTGGAATCGAGAGTTGGTCTGTCAGGAAGTGAAGCCCAGTTAAGAATTCCACATTTTTTTTTCCATTTTATGTCCACACCCATGGCATATGGAAGTTCCTGGGCCTGGGACTGAATCTGACCCATAGTTGTGCCAGGCCAAAGATCAAACCCACTTCTCTGCAATGAACCAAACTGCTGCAGTTGGATTCTAAACCCATTGAGCCACAGTGGGAACTCTGGAACATTCCACACTTTCATTTGGAACCCCCTAAAGGCTTAATCTAGGAGGAAAGGAGAAAAATAAGAAGTCTGACGCCCAACTTCGAACAGCTCCATCCCTAACTGAATTAAGGTGACTTTCCCTGCATCAACTGCTGCCAAGGGCAAAATTATATCCTCTCTGCAGACAGATATGACCGTCCAAGAACCTCATATTATTGCTACAAATTTTTACACGCTATGTCCAGCAAGAATTTATTTTTATTTTTTTGTTTTTTTTTTTTTTCTTTTTAGGCCCACACCCGCAGCATATGGAGGTTCCCAGGTTAGGAGTCCAATAGGAGCTACAGCTTCCGGGCTATGCCACAGCTATAGCAACTTGGGATCCCAGCCTCGACCACAGCCTACACCACAGCTCAGGACAATGCTAGATCCCTGACCCACTAAGCAAGGCCAGGGATCGAACCCACTTCTTCATGGATCCTAGTCACTGAGTCATGAAGGGAACTCCCAGCAAGGATTTTTTAAAGGCATAAAATAAATATGTGAATGAAAACAAACAAAAAGCAAATTGTCCCACAAGACATGCAGATTGTCTATCATGGGTTTTTCTATCATAGAATTTTAAATGCTTATGCTTAATGGGGAAAGAAAAAAATGAAGAAAAGAGAAAACTATAAAAATTCTATTTCAAATGGAAATTTGTATAATAGGAAACACAGTAATAGAAATTAAGTCAATAGATTTAACAGGATATTAGATTCAGCAACTAAAGAAAAAAAATTGGTGATCTGAAAGAGAAATCAGAAGAAAATAATTCAGACCAAAGAAAAGTGAGACAAAAAATAGAAAATTCCCAATAGTAGATTGGAGACAGATAAAGCATATCATCAGTATATAATTAAAGTTTCCAGAAGAGAAATGAAAGAATGAAGTAGAATCAACAAATGGAGAGGTGATGAAAATTTTTCTTTCCGAATTTGATCATACACATCAAGTCAGATTCAGGAACCACTATGAACTCAAGTAGGATAAAAACAAAACCAAATCTGCATACATTCTTGTAAAACTAGTGAAAAGCAAGACAAAAATAAAAATCTCTGAAGTGACAAAGATACTTTAAAGGAATTACAGAGAATTTCACATTAAAAAGAGTGGAAGGTAAAAGTGAAAATATGCATTTAGTGTTTTAAAAGACAGTAACCATCAACCTGGATTTTATGGGGAAAAAATTAAGTAAAAATTGAAAAAAAAAAATGTCACCAGAGAACCCATAAGAAATCATAAAGGATGTTCTTATGGTAGAAGGAAAACAGAAGCAAAGAAATAGAGAAAGAAATGAATATTGGAAAGTTGAAAGATAAATAAATACAACTTTATTGACTAATATAAATAAAAATATTGAGATAGGATTTACTCTCAATTTTTTATCTTGACATACTGAAATATAATATATATTAGTAGCTTTTTTTTACCATTTTCCAGACAATGCAAAAGGCCTTTCTCACACCGCTTATCATTTTTGCTGTGTTTTTAAATTCTAAGATGTCTCATCAGAAGGAGATTTTATTTCCCTTCTTTCTTTTCTTTTTATTGCATCAAAATGAGAAGACGGATCTTAGCTGAACCTATTGTGGTGATCATTTCACAACATATAGAAATCAAATAATCATTCTGTATGCCTTAATCTTATGTAGTGATGTGTATCAATTCTCAACAAAACTGGAAAAATAAAAATAAAAAAGGTTATAATCTCTGAGGTAATCACTAAAGGAATAGTAAAATAAACTAATGGAAGGAGAGGGAATTTTTTTTAAGTTAATACAAAAGAAAACAAAGACAAAAAATGAATATAAAGTAAGTGGGCAAAATGGAAAGCAAAGAATAAGGTA
Source organism: Sus scrofa (assembly GCF_054392235.1). Classification (NCBI taxonomy): domain Eukaryota; kingdom Metazoa; phylum Chordata; class Mammalia; order Artiodactyla; family Suidae; genus Sus; species Sus scrofa. Next base: position 123,989,739 of record NC_139396.1, on the reverse strand, counting down.
TGTTTAAACCTGAATAATTTAGTTACATTAAATTTAAGGGGACTAAATGCTTTCATTTAAAGACACAGTCTGTCACACTGTTAAGCGTGACAAAATCCAGGAGTTCCCCTGTGGCACAGTGGGTTAAGGATCTGGTGTTGTCACTGCAGTGGCCCAGGTCACTGTTGTGACACAAATTCAATCCCTGGTCCAGGAACCTCCACATGCCACAGGGATGGCCAAAAAAAGGAAAAAAAGTGACAAAGACCTCTATATTCTCCTTACAGGAGAACACTTTAATTAAAATTATACAGAAATGTTGAAGGTTAAAAAAAATGAAAAATATATACCCTGTAAACCAAAATAAAGGTGATATAATTACTATTGCTGTAGAACCAATTGTTTTTTTTTGTTGTTGTTGTTTGTTTTTTGTCTTTTTGCTATTTCTTTGGGCCGCTTCCGCGGCATATGGAGGTTCCCAGGCTAGGGCCCTAATCGGAGCTGTAGCCACCGGCCTATGCCAGAGTCACAGCAACGCGGGATCCGAGCCGCGTCTGCAATCTACACCACAGCTCACGGCAACGCCGGATCGTTAACCCACTGAGCAAGGGCAGGGACTGAACCAGCAACCTCATGGTTCCTAGTCGGACTCGTCAACCACTGCGCCACGACGGGAACTCCCAGAACCCATTGTTTAAGGCAGGAAGCATAACATGAGATAAAGAGATATTTAGTACTGATAAAGGAGTCAATCCAACAAGCACTAACAATTTAAGTCTGTATACACTTGATATCAGAGTCTTAAACTGTCAAAATTGAAAGAATAAATGGAAAAAACCTATCATCATAGTGGGAGATATTAACATTCCTCTCTCAATAACTGATAGAAAGGTAGACAAAGAAAGTATAAAAGAGCTTTAAACAACATTATAAATAAGAATCATATATGTGGTTTGGGGTGGTTTTTGTTTTTTGGTTTTTTTAGGGCAGCACTGGCAGCATATGGAAGTTCCCAGGCTAGGGGTTGAATCTACTGTTCCTGGCCTGTGCCACAGCCACAGCAACCCAGGATCCAAGCCACATCTGTATCCAACACCACAGCTCATGGCAGTGTCAGATCTTTAACCCACTGAGTGAGGCCAGGGATTGAACCTATGTCCTCATAGATACTAGTAAGGTTCACTTCTGTTGTGCCACAAAGGGAACTCCTATATGATATAATTTTGTGATTTATATATATTATATGGATAATACATATGTACAAACAGACTTAATTCTACACCCAAAAGACTTTCTTTTCAACTGCATATGGATACTTATAAAAAATTGACCATGTGTTTGCCCATAAAGCAACTCCTAACAAGTTCCACAGCATTGAATTTATAAACATGTATTCTGGTGACAGTTACATTAAGCAGGAAATCAACAAAAATATAACCATAAAAATCTCAAATATTTTGGAAATTAAACAAATGATTCCTACATGACCTGTGCAGTTTCAAAAAAAGATAAATTTATAAAAATGTCTTTAATCGAATAATGAAAATTTAGTATATGAAAACAAAGCACTGAAAGATGCTCTCAGAGGGAGTTTACAAAGTTATTTATATGTATTCGAAAAGAAGGAATTCTTTGTGTGTGTGTGTGTGTGTGTGCGTGCGTCTGTGTGTGTGTTTCTTTTTAGGGCTTCATTCAGGGCATAGAAGTTCCCAGGCTGCAAGTGGAATTGGAGCTGCAGCTGGCTGCCCACACTGCCAGAGCAATGCAGGATCTGAGCTGGGTCTTCGACCTACACCATAGCTCACAGCAATGCCAGATCCCTAACCCACTGAGTGAGGCCAGGGATAAAACCCACATCCTCATGGATACCAGTGGGGTTCATTAACCACTGAGCCACAAATGGAACACAAGAAAAAATTCTTAAAATCATTATCTGGTATCCATTACAAGAAGTTAAGATAGAAAATAAAACCCCAAAAGAACCACAAGAAAGAAATAAAGACAACAGAAGAAAGTAATCAAATATAAACAGAAGAAAGTAATTAAATAGATATGTTAGAGTGGGTAAACAGACAACTATTGGGTTTTTGATAAGACTAAGCATATCAATAAGCCACTGGTAAGACAGATCAAGAAAATAAAAAGAAATAAAAGTTAAAACCAATAGCATTAATGAAAAAGGGATATCACTTAAGATCCTATATTTACATAAAAAATATTTTGGCAATGTAAATAAAATGGATTTTCCTTTAAAAAACACAATTTACCAAAAGTGCCTCAAAAAGAAACAGGAAAACTGAGTAATTTTTTAATCTACAAAATACATTGACTCTATAGTTTAAAACTTTCCTAAAGAAAAATTCTGCACAACACTCCCTGATTTCAAACTATATTACAGAGCTATAGTAGTAAAAACAGTAGGCTATTAGTATAAGAACAGACATTCTGGTCAATGGAACGGAATAGAGGACCCAGAATTAAACTCACAGATATACTGTCAATTAATTTAAGACAAAGAGCCAAGAATATACAGTGGAAAAAGACAGTCCCTTAAATAAATGGTATTGGGAAAACTGGACAGCCACATGCAAAAGATTGAAACTAGACTACTATTTTACACCATACAAAAAACTCAAAATGAATTGAAGACTTGAATGTGAGATCTGACTGAAACCATAAAACTTCCAGAACATATGCAGTAAGTTCCCTGACATCACTTATATTATTTTTTATTTGACATCAGAATTAAGGCAACAAAAGCAAAATACATGGGGACTACATCAAAACTAAAAACCATCTACATAGCAAAGGAAACTATCAACAAAATAAAAGGGAAACCCAGAGAGTGGTAGAAAATATTGGCAAATCATTTATGTGTTGAGAGGTTAATATCTAAAATACATAAAGAACACAAACAACTCAATGGCAAAAAAAAAAAAAAAAATCACATAAAAAAAAGTAGTCAGAGGATCTGAATAGACATTTGTCCAAAGAAGACATACAGACTGCCAACCGACACACAAAAAGATGTTCAACATCACCAGTCATCATGTAAATGCAAATCAAAACCACAATAAGATATCACCTCACACCTGTTAGACTGGCTATCATTTAAAAAAAAAAAAAAAAAAAAAAGTAAAAAACAAAAACCCAAGATATTACAGTGTTGGCAAGGATGTGGAAAAAAGAGAATACTTGTTGGTGACAATGTAAATTGGTGCAGCCACCATGTAAAGCAAATAGGGAGGGCCTTCAAAAAATTGAAAATGGAGCTACCATATGATCCAGCAATTCCACTTCTGAGTATTTATTTAAAGATAAAACAAATACTAATTCAAAAATATACATGCACATCAATGTTCATTGCAGCATTATTTACAACAGCCAAGATATGGAAGCAACACAGATGTCCTTCAAGAAACAAATGGATAAAGAAGATGTGGTATATATACACAATGGAGTATTATCCTGCCATTTGTGACAATATGAAGGAACCTTGAGGACGTTACACTAAGTGAAATAAACAGAGAAAGACAAATGCCACATGATCTTACTTTCATATGAAGACTAAAAAAACAAAACAAACACATAACCAACCAACCCAAGCTGATAGATACAAAGATCAGACTGGTGGTCACCAGAGGTGGGGGGTAAACAATGGGCAAAACAGTTGAAGTGAGTCAAAAGATGCAAACTTCCAGCTATAAGATAGCTAAGTCATGAGGATATAACATACAGCATGATGACAATAGTTCATAATACTGTATTGTATATTTGAAAGTTGTTAAGAGAGGAAATCTTTTTTTTTTTTTTTTTTTTTTTTTTTTGCCTTTTTAGGGCTGTACCCATGGCATATGGAAGTTGCCAGGCTGGGGGTCGAATCAGAGCTGTAGCTGCTGGCCTGCCTACACCACAGCCACACCAGATCTGAGCCACATCTATCTGCATCCTAAACCACAGCTCAACGGCAATGCCAGATCCTTAACCCACTGAGTGAGGCCAGGGATTGAACCCATGTCCTCATGGATACTAGTCATGTTCATTATTGTAAGCCACAACAGGAACTCAGAGTAAATCTTTTTTTTAAATGATTTTTATTTTTTCCATCATAGTTTACAGTGTTCTGTTAACTTTCTACTGTACAGCAAGGTGACCCAGTCACACATACATATATACAATTTTTATAAAACTTTCAACTAACAACAATGCTAAAATAGAACAAATACAACAACATACTGATAAAAATTAGGTGATTGTGGTCTCTCTCTCTCAAAATATCTTATTTTACAAATTTAATTCCTTTTCCATCTTAACTAAGCATTTATCACTCACTGTGGCCATAATTTTGCAGTTTGAGGTGCAACAGCAAAGCTAGCATGAATTCCTTTTTCCTTCTTCACAATTACACACATAGATTTGTTCTTACCTTGATCTTAGCAACCTCAGCATACAATTTTTTTTCTTTTCCTACTGAGTCAAGAGCTTTCACCTTTTCACTTAAAGGAAGCACTTTACAGCTTCTCCTTGGCACATGTGAACTGCCAGCATCACCACTCTTGTGCTTTGGGGCCACTATTGAGTGAAACAGGAGTTACTTGAATACATGTATTGTGATACCAGACAGTTGTCTGATAACCAAGACGGCTACCAACTAACTAATGGGCAGAAAACACTGGACTCACATCCCAGGCAGGATGGAGTGAGATGGCAAGAGATTTCACCATGCTACTCAGAACAGCAGGCAATTTACAACTTATGACTTATTTCTGGAATTTTCCATTTAATATTTTTGGACTGCAGTTGACTGTGGGCAGTTGAAACAGTGGAAAGTAAAACCTTAGATAAGTAGGGACTACTGCATTAGCATCCTGGGCATGGCCAGTATGGTAGCCACTGGTGTGGCTACTGAGCACTTCAAATATGGTTAAGCACTTCAAATACTATGACTGCCGCAATGGAGAAAATGTATTTAATTTAATTTAGGACTGATACTTGACACAGTTATTGGAAAAAATTAAATGGGTTTAGAATTACTTGGGACTGTGAACTTACTTTGTCACATTTTAAAATCCAAACATAAAGCAAGTCTTTCTGATAAAAAATTTAGCATCTGAATTAAGAGGTACTGTAAGTTTAAGCATACCCCAGATTTTGAAGAATTCAGTATGGAACAAAGAATGTAAAAATCTCATTAATAATTTTATATTGTTATAGGTTGAAATAGTATTTTAGATATAATGGGTTTAATAACACTTTATTAAAATTAATTGTACCTTTCTCTTTTAGTTTTGTAATGTGACTACCAGAAGATTTTTAATTATACAATGGCTTGCATTGTCTTTGTGAGGGACAGAATGGACCTGGATCAAAGAGACATGGGATAAACATGAGAGGAAGGGCTTATTGTTGTCTTTGCTCATAAAAGTCATAGGTCTAAATTTTTTGTGTGTGTCTTTTTAGGGCAGTGCCTACAGCATATGGAAGTTCCCAGGCTAGGGGTCCAATTGCAGCTACAGTTGCCAGCCTACGCCACAGCCACAGCAACAAGGGATCCAAACCATGTCTGTGACCTACACCATAGCTCAAAGCAACACCAGATCTTTAACCCACTGAGCAAGGTCAGGGATCAAACCCACATCCTCATGGATACTTGTTGGGTTCGTAACCCACTGAGCCACAATGGAAACTCCCTTCTCAGAAGTTTCTGCAAGTGATCATCCAAGACAGTAAGTCAGTCAGCGATGTTTCTGACTACAATCCAAGAACATGGGTTCAGGGCAAGTGCACACACAGGCTACACACTTGAAAGGGAGAGGGACAGACTCCAGGTTGTTGAAACTATTATGGCTTAACAACGTGAAGGGAATAGCTGGAGTAAGCCCAGCCCAGGATATTACTAACCATCATATTGTTCATTGATATTCTCCACTAGATAGATTCAAATATCAACTAATTTATGAAAAGTAGTGGTTCTCAACCTCTGTGGCACATTAGTATCAGCTAGAAGACTTTTTTAAATCCCAATGTTTAGAGTTGGAAGGAGCGTGATAGAATGGGGGTGCAGAGAGACAGTAAAAGAGCAGTTTGTGCTGGTGGGAAATAAGAGAATTGAGCTGCTGCTTTGAGTGGCAAACTGTGGGCCAAGGGAGCAATGTGTGCAGAATCTTCTGAAGAGACTTTACTATGAGATGGACTATGAATGAACCAGCAAAGGTCTACACTTTGGACTTCCTGACATTTTATGTCTAAGTATCTACCTCTCCTTTTTCCTAAAATGCTGCTATGTTCTAGAAACAGGATAAAGGTAGACACCTGTGAGGATCAAGAGAGTAGGAAATAGTAGACAAAAGTAGCAGTTTCAGAAAGTGGAAACATGTAGAGATGGGACAGCTGCCTTAATGGATTATAAAGAGCAGAAAGCTAACTGCATGTGGGGAGCCAAGTCAAGAAACAAGAGGGTTTGTGATACAGAGCACCACCAGTCTCAGAAGCTGGAGGTTTCAGAACCCTCTGAAGTATAGCAGGTGCCTGGAAGAAGGGAAGGGTTGAAAGCTGGCATGGGTAGACTTCAGTTTCTTTGCCTCACTAGTCCTTTTCAGAGCAGAATGTGTTTAGCTCAAGTTTTTCACTGAAAGCAGAGCCCTCTGGGAATTCTAACTATGTACAAGAGTCTCTGATCTGAACTACCATATTCCCAGGCATGGGACTTTTGTCAGCTGTCCCTGACAGGCCATTAAATCCAAGGCCTAAATTATCAAGGATTAGCAGTTGCTCCAGCACTGGCTTACCTCTCTAGATCCACTGGGTCACTTCAGTTTAACCTCTCATGATTTCTCTATGTTCATGTCAGTTCAGCCATTCATTTTAAACCGTGTGTGGGGTGTGTCTGTGCATGTACATTCCAACATTTTATTTTAGTATATTTAACAGGATATTTTTTCCTATATAAGTATCTGGAAATATGGTTGATTGTTAACTCTATGATTCCTTATACCTTTAGAATGTCCTAAATATTTCCTAACAGCTTTTAAAGATAGATTCTTAGAACACCTCTCCCAGGCTGTCAGCCAGACAACCAACAATCCCTCCAGCACTACACAGAAAAACTGGGAATTTCTGGGAAAAACTGAGAGGTTCAAAGTGGGATACAGGGCACAGGTAAGGAAATGGTGGGTGATCTTCCAAAAGGCAGCAGGTGACTGCATGGTGAGTTTCCAAGTGCCTTTGCCATATGTGTTTACAGAATACTGGTGTCCATCGAGTTCCTCCAAGCCTGCATTGGAGGAATCCTGTGTAAACTGACCAACCCCAAAGAAAAGACTAATGCTGATACTTGAGAATCCCCCACAGGATAGCAAGTCTTTGCTTGATAAACATATAGAAAGCCAGCCTCTCCAACAACCACACCCAGTACACACGTACTCTGCTTCTAAAGAAGCACGACAATATTACACATGAAGCAACAGCTAAGAATCAGAAGACAGGGAGTTCCCGTCATGGTGGGTGGAAACAAATCCAACTAGGAATCATGAGGTTGCATGTTCGATCCCTGGCCTCAGTGGGTTAAGGATCTGGTGTTGCTGTGGCTCTGGCATAGGCCAGCAGCTGTAGCTCCGATTAGACCCTTAGCCTGGGAATCTCCGTATGTCGCAGGTGTGGCCCTAAAAGGACAAAAGCCAAATAAATAAATAAATAAGAATCAAGACGAGTTTAAGAAAACCCTCCACATGAAAGACATGCTAAAATAAACAGAAGTATAAGTCTAAGAAAGAGACAGAGCATGAAGAAGAAAACTTACCCAACATAATTAGTATGCAAAAAAGAAAATTCTGTCTCCATTAAGCATGAAGAGGTTATAAAAAGGAACATCAGATCAAAAAATAGTTCATAATTTTGGGGGAAAGAGCAGATTCTAAGATCTGTCTGAGAGGGAAGAACAGTCACATGAAAGGATCAGTAATCAGAATTTCATCAGATTTCTCAATCACAATGTAAAAAGCTAGAATTTCTAAGGATAATGTAGAAGGTAGTGGAGATGCTTTCAAGGTCTTTAGGAACAAGATTCACACTAGATTTCTATACGCAGCTAAAGCATTGAGGGTGGAGGCAGGACAAGAAAATATTTTTCAGATATGCTGGATCTCCAATAATGTACCTCCTGAGAACTTTCTCTATAAATTAATGCACGGTATGACACCAAAATGAAGGTTATGATCCAAGGAGGAGAAAGACAGAGGATCTAGAAGACAGGCCTTCTACCCAGAAGAATAGTGAACAGAATTTCCAGGCCAATGAGGAAGAAAAAAATCCCAGAACGGTTACTATATGGCAGCCCATAATTATGTTGTGAGACACATGGGAAGTCCTGGCAGCCCATATTTAAACAAAGCAACAAAGAAAACCAAAAGGAAAAGATGACACTGGGTGTATTTTAACATAACGAGACCAGATTTACACTTATAGTGCCAAGGTTGGCATAAATTGTTGATAGAGGAGTTCCCGTCGTGGCGCAGTGGTTAACGAATCCGACTAGGAACCATGAGGTTGCGGGTTCGGTCCCTGCCCTTGCTCAGTGGGTTAACGATCCAGCGTTGCCGTGAGCTGTGGTGTAGGTTGCAGACGCGGCTCGGATCCCGCGTTGCTGTGGCTCTGGCGTAGGCCGGTAGCTACAGCTCCGATTCAACCCCTAGCCTGGGAACCTCCATATGCCGCGGGAGCGGCCCAAGAAATAGCAACAACAACAACAAAAAGACAAAAGACAAAAATAAATAAATAAATAAAATAAATAAATTGTTGATAGATACATTAAAAACTCAGCAAAAAAAAAAAAAAACAACAACAACTTAAGTGAAGCAATTGTTAACTTCAGTCAAGACAAAGTTTAATCCTTGAAGGAACTACATGACTCAGCTCTAAATAATAAGGTAAACACGGAATACTGATTTAACGGAAATGATAATACAGCTCCATTGGGGGCTAGGACGCATGTGTGTGGTGAGGAGTAGAGACCAACACAGAGAATTATCACTTTTTCATATCAGTTTATCAATGGATACTAAGGTTGAAATACAAGTAGTTATCAGTAGATATCTGGTGCTGGTATCAACAGAAATATCAACCTAAATATACTACTTAGAAACCAGGAGATAAATTCCAGGAGATACATTCCCAAAAAAAATTTGTGTTGATTGTTTCCAAAGAATCGCATCCTTGAAATTGAGGGATATATGGAATATAAAAGACTATCGCTTTCATGAGGTCTTATAGGACTATTTGTCCCTCAACTATATAGATGCCTTGATTTTTTTTTTTTAAACCTAAGCAGTGAGGTCCTACTGTACAGCATAAGGAACTATATCTAATCTCTTGGGATAGAGCATGATAGAAGACAGTATGAGAAAAACAGTGTGTACATATATGTATGACTGAGTCACTATGCTGTACAGCAGAAATTGGCACATTACTATAAATCAACTATACTTTAATAAAAATTTTTAATAATTAAAAATTTAGTGAAATTTTATTTTCTAAGTGAAAAACATATATACACAGTTCTTCAACAGTTTTGCAATTGCATATGCACCTCATTTGAATGTGACTCCACTATTGGGCCTCTTGAGGTCCCAGCTTCTTGGAGTTTATCCTGAGCAGACCTTAGATTCCTGGTGCTGGATGAGATCTTTTCCTGACTCACTAACCGGACCCTCACAACAACAATTTAAGAAAGTTTACTGAATGTTCCTTTTTAGATAAGGAACTAGAAAGTCTGAAACAGAAAAATAATAAGGAACTAGAAAGTCTGAAACAGAGAAAAAGTAATAATCTCCCAGCATGCTTTGAAGCTACGGGGGATTTGGTGACACAACTCTGGTCAAAGACATTTAAGCAAAAGTCTTCAGGTGATTTATCTTCCTTCTACCAGGAATGCTGGTTTACTACAGCCTTCTTGGGGCAAGGAGCCACACACTGAAAACATAGGCTAGAAAAAGCCTGGACCACTGATCTTCTTAGTAAGTTACCAAGCCGTTCAGAATGATCTACCTTCAGACCTCTTGTTAAGTGGGGCAAATAAAAGTGTTTAAAACTATTTAAGCCATCCTAGTAAGATTGACTGTTGCACATACCTGAACCAGCCGATACAATCTCTAAAGCCTCCTCTCCTTCCCAGATCCTGTTGCCTCTCAGACTCCCAATTAAAGCTGTCCAACAAAGAAGTAGGGCACAGCTCCAAGTACAGATTTCCCCTGCTTTGATATTCTTGCACATCTCTCTCTGAAGGTGCATGAAGGTAGAAGTCTCCGGAGAAAGTGTTGATGGATTGCAATGTCACAGAAGTAGCCAACTTCCTGAGATGTGGGTCACAATTTCCCTGGTTTGGTGGGCTAATCAATAGAAACATTCCTTTTGAAGCCTGTGGATGGGATCATCTAAGATGGCAGAATGGCCTAGAACAGCTGAAGGCCAGAGCAAAGCAGGAAATGCACTGCTCTTATCTGTCTTTTTCTTCTTTTTCTTTTTTCTTTTTTTGTTTTCTTTTTTTTTGTTTGTTTTTCATTTTGAACTTTTAACTTATTTTGGTTTAAGTAAAAATCATAGTAACAATATTAAAGAGTGATGGGAGAAAACCACATATATACCCTCTGCTCTACTTCAAATCTTTTCATTTTTGAGTTTTGAGTTTAGAATCCATATACACATTTAGTCTTATATTTCATAGCTATATGCATATAAACAAAATTTGTTTTGTCTCTTAACACTATCACCACAAACCAAAGTCTTTTTCCATGTATAGTCTCTAAAATTTTCATTTTAATAACACTTTTAACAAATACCTACTATGTGATACACACTAACGTGAAAGCTACAGATTGAATATTCCACCAAGTAGCTGTATCATGGTTTACTTGACCATTCCACAAAGGATGGACATTTAGGGGTTTTTTTATGTAGATAAAAGATGCAACAGTGATTACTTTCCTAAGTATGTCTTTGGCTTCTGATAATTATTTCCAATTTTGAGTAGTGAAATTATAGACTCAAGGGGTAGGGATATCCTAAGGCTCTTAAGATGCAGTACTATAAATATTTTCAATGTGGATCTTCAAAGCTGCACTGTGCATCCTTCTTCAGTTCAGTGTCTTCTGAACCAAAATCTCAAATCGGTTTCTTAGGTTAGAAGAACCCAAGTTACATATCCTTGCTCTTCTAGCAAGGAAGGTCAGGGAAGAAGAGTGTCTGGTTTCCACATTGAAACTTCAAGATAATGGGGAAATGTCCTGATATTAAAATATGTTTTAAGTTTACTAGCAGCTGAAACTCATGCTAGCTTTTCATATGCATGAATTGATTGCCCCAGTTCTCCCAGTTCACCCAATAACATGACTTCATCTTTTATTACTCAACTGAAACCATTCTTACTAAAGTCCTACTTGACCTTACATCCACCAAATCTACTGGTTGCTCTTTCACCCTTTCTTGCCAAATCCTTTACTTTACTTTGCTAATTCCGCCAACTTTTTTGGAACTTAATGCTGTGGTTTTCACAATATCACACTCTACTGGTTTTCTTCCCCAACATCAGCCATTTCTTTTTAGGTCTTCTTTCTGCTGCTCTCCCAATGATCCTCAAATATTGGTATTCCTTGAGATTTCACAGGTAACCATGTCTCCTCCCAACTGGAGATGATTTTCTCAAACAGTATCAAACTCCCTTATGAATTTAACGGCCACCTTGTATTGGTAAGGTTTTGGAGAGGAAAAAAGAAACCCTTTATATATGTCAAATATTAATACAGAGAACTGCATAGCAGAAATTGGCACATTATACATCTACTTTAAATTTTTTAAAAATTAATAAATAAAACTGGTTTGCTGAAATAAGTAACAGCAAACTTTCAAAGATTTAAGGGTGATGACAGAGATAGAAGCCACCACAGCTATTCTTAGTGGTCAGTTTGACTCTCTTGACCTGAGTGGGTAGTTCTCAGGAGCTCTCCTGGCAGCTACTCTGAGCCTCACACCTCTACCTGCAACTGGTTCCACAAAATAATGTGATCTCCAGGGAGTCCATCTCTTATATGTGCATTACACTCTCTAGAGAAAGAAAGAGTATCTGGTCATAGAATCCCCAGGAAAGTTAATATTCACCATGATTGGTGAATATCTTTTAGGTACTATGTTCAACTCTAAGCCAGTCCCCTGCTCTAGAGGGGACTTGACTATGCTCATCAGATCTTCTGGAACCCAATGTGATTGGCTTAGCCCTAAATCGCATGCTCAACCTCCATGGAGCCACAGGTGGATTCAACTTCCCCAGAACCCCATAGATTCCCAATTGAAAACAAAGACTCTTGGAAAGTGGGAAGAAGGCAGATAGGAATCCTATCCAACCCTACTTGATTGCCTTCATTCTTCTCCTGCAAAACCACAGTGGTCTCATCAGATCCAGTTAACTCCTTCTCTAATCCATTTTCCTCATTACAGCCAAAGCAATGTATATAAAACATGTAAATCTGACTACATCACTCCTTGTTGAGAACCTTCATGGCTCCTCTTCACCCATACATAAAGTGTCTATGATCAGGTCCCTTGTACCTCAAGTTCATCTCTCGCCAATATTTTATGCTCCAATAGCACCCAATCACAACATGCTTGGCACAGCACCTGGCATGCAGTATGTGCTCCCCAAATGGTTATTAAGTCAATGAATGCATAAATTAAAGGAGAGGAGATGAATGACTGACATTCTAAAGTAAAACTAAAGCTGAAGTAGACTTCTCGTTCTTTTGTATTTCACTTCCCTCAAATTCTCAGAGCACAGCGGGTGTTCAAAGATGCTTGTTAGCTAATGAAATTAGCGCATTCATTTTAATACCCAGGAAAGAACTCCACTGAATTTTGATCCCTGGCAATTTAAAAAGATTTTCTGGGTGTTATAATTATTGGCCTATTGTAGGAGTAAAAAAAAAAGAAGTGGGTAAATTAATTCATTAGCTCATTAAAATACAACGAAAGGAACATAATTAAAACATTTAGGCAATTTCTGAATCATAGAAAATGAATAATCAGAGGTGCAAAACAAACCCTTAGCCAGCTCATTGGTTACAGCAGGCCCACACTTCCTGCTTCTCATAACACTGTCAAAGGCTAGTTCAAAACCCTCCCCTTAAAAGAGAAATTTGCTTTAATGAGTTTTCTTGTTAGGCCAGAGACTGGAAATTAGGGCATCACAATCTTGGCAGGAAAGCCCTCTGAATACCTGAAGAGGGGAAGCTGCCTTTTTCCACACATGTGCATGCTTTTGGTCGTTGGTTTTTGATCCAAATGTACCTGCTCCTGTGCTCAGTGTTTACACACATCCAATTTGAAGCCCATAGATGAGGCATCTACAATTATCCTTCTTTCATCAAAGATACTAATGTTGAGTAATATGCCCCAAGTCACACTAGCTGAAGTAAGAATGAAAATAAATGGTTCCAACCAGACTCCCTAGAGCCCTGGCTTTTAATCACTATGCAAACTTGAATAGTCCTCAGATTCTGGTCAGGACTCAGCCTGCCCACCTACCCCGGTGCCACCAGATGGGGCAGCAAGCTGTCTGCATGTATGAGGGATGCCTGATGTCCATTCCTGTCATATTCCCTTCCCTGCTCCTCAAAACTTTTACCATCACCCCACCTGCTGTCCCTTCATTCCTTTACTCCCTCTCACATGTCTCTACTGCCCCCCAGTTCCCAACAATCCAAGTAACAGAGGAACTCTCTGAATAGCAACACCTGGAGAATTGATGGCAAAGAAGGAACAGAAGCAATTTCTCATCTTCAGATGCAAAGAACGCAGGATTACCAGCTGCTTGCAGAAATATCCAAGGAGTGAAATACCATTGAGCACTGGGTCTGGGACCAGGAAATGGGAACAAGTCCAATTTCTACTTCCAACAACATTTTTGAAGACATATCATACTGGATACTATGCCAGATACCTTCTTATTCAGTATGTTATAAAACCCCACCAGGAATCCATGTATCTCGATTGGCTTATTTAGTATCACATCCTCTTTAGAGCCATAAACTGGAATTTTGGCAGCGAAGAAAATTTCACAAGACAGCCAATCAAATCAATTTTGTGAACCAGACCTTGCTTATAAGTCAGTGTTAATAAAAATGCTTTATCTTCTCATTTAATTTAATTATTCTCACTAAGGAGAAACTAAGTTCTTGTTCATGGGAGTATCTAACACATTTTCAAATGTAAAATCTATGAAAAATATTATATAAACATTATGTGCCCTTTGCCTTTGACACATACATACAGCTCTGAATCTCAAGGCACGTAGCAGGGCCTAGCGCATCACAAAAATGCCTTTATCTCTTCAGCTTGAGTAAATTTTATACCAGCCTTTTTTCCCCTGACTATAGGCCCTTGACCTTGCTTTTCTTAGAGCACTTATTCCAGAAAACTTGCAATTGTAAGTTCTTTTTCTGCCTCATAGAGATGTAAATCTTCTTCCAGCCTTCTGTCAGGTTTTACAACTGCAGGATGTCTTTCTCAAGAACCTGGAAGCCTTCCCTTTAAAACATAGCCATTGAAGGAGTTACACCCCTCTTCCCAGTCTCTGTGGGGTGAGAGGAGCCTGCATCAGCCTGGGTTCTCCAGAGAAGCAGAAGGACACCATCCAGTCCATGGACGTATAGACACAATCATTCACACTCTCCTCAACAGTCCCAAAGCCTTCACAAGAGGGTATGTGGAAACCAAGAGTGGAATCTGAAGACAAGTTTAATCAATCATTAAAAGGCCTAAATGTCCATAGACAAATGAATGGATTAAGAAGATATAGTATGTTTACACAATGGGATACTACTCAGCCATAAAAAAGAACAAAATAATGCCATTTGCAGCAACATGGATGGAACCAGAGACTCTCATACTAAGTAAGTCAGAAAGAGAAAAATACCATATGATATCATTTACATCTGGAATCTAATATATGGCACAAATTAACCTTTCCACAGAAAAGAAACTCATGGATTTGGAGAAGAGACTTGTGGTTGCCAGGAGGAGGGGGAGGGAGTTGGATGGACTGGGAATCTGGGGTTAATAGATGCAAACGATTGCTTTGGAATAGATAAACAGTGAGATCTTGCTGTATAGCACTGGGAACTGTATCTAGTCACTTATCATGTAGCATGATGGAGGATAATGTGAGAAAAAGAATGTACATATGAGTGACTGGGTCTTTTTTCTGTACTGTAGAAAACTGACAGAACACTGTAAACCAGCTATAATGGAAACAAATAAAAATCATTTTTAAAAAAATAAATGAAGCTTTTTTTAAAAAAATCATTAAAATGCCTGAGACAGAATTGCAACGGTCTGAATTTCTACCTGAGATCTTAAAAAAAAAAAAAAGTTGGAAGAAATAAAAGAGCTAATACAGATGTTCAGTGAAAACAGACATGCCAAGAAGGCAAAAAGAAAAATCTATCAAGGTGAAAAGTACACAAGACTCTATTCCTCCAGAATAATTGAATAAAGGCAGAGTGGCCTAGAGAACTGCCCATCCATGGAGAGAGTCACTGGGCACCCTTGGCTCCAGGAATACCTGTCCCTCTTGCTTCTCTATTTTGTGGCCCTCCCCCAATACTACACAGCACCGGTTGTAGTGCTAACTCCTCTATCTCCAAAAGGGCAAGGAGAGAGGAGATGAAAGGGATGACAAAATGCAGGCCCATCACAACAGTTCTGGAGGTGGACCTAAAATTCACATTTTACCACTTTCTGTTAACAAAAGTAAAAGCCAGGAGAAAGGGGTTTTCTTCCTGGTACCCCAAAGATTTCCTGCTTGGAGGAAGCCAGGAATGGATGCATATTACTCACTGCTTGTAGACTTCCTAGAAACATGTGCCCTTGGCCCAGTTAAATCCTCCAGGGGCTCCAATAGCCATGGTGGAGGGTGTCTGTTTCCCTTGGAATCATCTGATTTTTGGCATTCCAGCCCCCGGGCCTTCCCCTCCCTATTCTGGTGGCATAGCAGCCAGGAAAGTTTGGCTCTATCCACAGTTTTATTTGTCTTGTTTTCAATTAGGGGTATATGCATGTAATTAAAAAAAAAATCCTAACAACCTCCCACCTCTCTTTCCCAGAAATAACCCCTGTTCCTTATGCATCTGTGCAAAGAGAGATTATACTTTAAAGCACTTAATCAATACAGATGACTGCATATTACATACTGTAAAAATTAATACAGAAATATCAATTAAAATAGAGTCAGGAGACCAGAAAGGAAGCTTTCACACCCTATGATAATAACAGAGCCCAACAGGAAGAAGTCTTCTTCCTCTTCTTGCCTGGCAAGAGCTCAGCCAAAGAAATTGTCACAACTCAGCCAATGAAAAGCCACTATACTCTGAACTCTCATTTCCTCCACTGCACTCTGTTTACTATAGCCTTGCCAACTTCCTTTTCCCCTCTTTAAAAGAGTTCTCCTCTCTTTGTTGTGTGGAAACTGACACATCACTGCCATGGTTACAGACTCCAAATTGATTCTTTGCGGACCTTGAATAAACCCATCTTTACCCAAGAAAGAACTGGCAGCCTATTCGTTTTAGGTCAACAATACAATGATACAACAATCTGTGCCCATGGCTAGTGGATCTACATGTAGACACACAGAGCCATCTGTTCCAGAGTTGCTATAATCTGTTTCACCATTGTGAGTAGACCTCACCAGGGCGAATTACACTAAAGTTACAACTATGAATCAACCCGACACTTTCAAAGTGCTAGACAAACATGTTATCGTTTGTTGTTTATTTTTATTAATAGGGTTAAAATTTTATTTCAGTTCCCATATACAGAGTTTCACCCAAAAATGAAAGGGCTGACTCGGCCAGTTCTTGTATAAGGGCACTTAAGTTAGCTAAAAGAATTAGGATGGTAAAAACTCTTTACCACAGTCCTCCCAATCCAAGCCATGTGGTTGAATAAAGCAGTTTAGAAAAGATGGTATTTTTATTGAGTGTTGTCAACAAACAAGAAAATGGTACCAACCTCTCATGTTCACTATAACCCCACCCTTGTCCTAGAAAAGGGTATGTGTATAAACAAGATATTCTCCATTATCATCCTTAGAATATATATATGGCTGGTGACAAATGCATCTCTCATGACTCCTCCTGAAACTTGACTCAGTTTTCCCCTCCCCCACAAGACCTGTGCTTGAGAAGGGGATTCAGAAATATGATCAAGACTAAGAGCAAGGAGTTCCCTTTGTGGCTTAGCAGAAACATACCCAACTGTCAAGTATCCATGAGCATGCACATTTGATCCCTGGCCTCACTCAAGGTGTTAAGGATCCAGCGTTGCTGTGGCTATGGTATAGGCCAGCAGTTGCAGTTATAATTTATCCCGAGCCTGCAAACTTCCATATACCATAGGCATGGCCCAAAAAACCTAAGAACAAGATACCTGAGTTCAACAGGGTGTCCTTTCCTGTGATTTTAGCTCTAAAACCTGTGCACAGGATAAAAGTTGTACAGAGCCAAATTATCATTGAAAATCCCTTGAAAAGGTACTACCTTCTCAATATATAATCTCTTAATAAGTTCAACAGAACAAATCACTGATTCTTCAGCTGAGCTCCACTTGAAGCCATTGGTTTATATTTGGAGGCCATATTCTTGAGGAATGCAAATGTCTAACCCCTAAAGTCATCCTCAACACAGGAACCTGTTCATGCTGGAAGAAGCACTTGGCAAATGAGAAAAGCAGATTCACATTCTTTCCCATGAGCTTACACTCACTGCGA
Source organism: Sus scrofa (assembly GCF_054392235.1). NCBI lineage: Eukaryota > Metazoa > Chordata > Mammalia > Artiodactyla > Suidae > Sus > Sus scrofa. The sequence goes on along the minus strand of NC_139396.1, from coordinate 123,971,951 downwards.
ATTTTTTTTTTTTTTTTTTTTTTGGTATTTTTAGGGCCTCACCATGGTATATGGAAGTTCCCAGGCTAGGGGTCCAATTGGAGCTGCAGCTGCTGCTGGCCTATACCACAGCCACGGCAACATGGGATCCGAGCCATGTCTGTGATCTACACCACAGCTCATAGCAATGCCAGATCCCCAACCCACCGGCAAGGGCCAGGATTGAACCCACGTCCTGATGGGTACTAGTCAGGTTTGTTACCACTGAGCCATGATGAGAAATCCCCATTCATTCTTTCCCCCAGGCTTAGACAGAATACAATGGGCCACAGAATCACCAGCACTCTGAAATTATGCTTATCCTGAATTCCACTTCCATCGTCTTTCATATTGCTTGCTGAGTCTGGTTGAACACCTAAGAGTTACAAGCATAAAAGATGCAACTGTGCTCCACAAAAACCAATAGCCCCAGACTTGTGAATATGGCTCAGAAATTTAATAGTGCCCTCTCCATACCCTGCATCATTGTCCCTCAAAGACCTCAAGAATCTCCCTCCCCCAAGATTACAATGTAAGAGACAAGTACTTCTCATTGGCTTTCAATGTCCCACTGATTAAAGTGGAAGGTTAATTAATTAGTACTAGCTAAAGAGTTGTATCTTCTTTCATGAGAAATTCGCTAATCCTAAAGACCAATATTTTATGACTGGTCCTGTTAACCAGTACGAAGTTATTTCCACTTTATTGTGCATTTCTAATTCAAATAAATTCACTGCATGTTTTACTTCATTCCTAAAGACAAAATCATATTTGAATAATATTCTGAAAGCCCAACTGTTCTTGCTTCTTCTCCTCCTAATGTGAGGTAATCACAAATAGAACTTTAAGAAACATCCTGTAAAATGCAAAAGGGCTGTTGTGGTCATGTGCTGTACCAAGAGGCTTGCAAAGCACATTCTATTCTCTTGTAGATCTGATAATCATCAATAAATCTCACTTAGCCTAACAACTTAAGCAGAAAAGCTAGCACAAAGGAGCCTTTGTGACAGTATTTCCCCAAATTTGTTCTTTAGAACACTATGTAGAATATTTTAGGTATCAGAACCAGGAACTTCATGGAACATTTTTAAGAGTTTCATTTACTGAAAGACTCCTCAAAGCCTTTAGTGTGCTAATATCAATGGTATGTCTCCAAGAGGAGGATATAACATATTTTGCTTCCCAAACATAAATGGTCAACAGAACCCTCTTCACAGAACATCTCATAGGACTAATATTCTATGGGGCATACAGTGGGAAATACCGCTCTACTGAGTATAATGAGTATAAGCCAGGATAGGAACAGTCCAGAAATGATGGAATTGTTCAGAAGGACAACATCAACAACTTCTCTTGGGTCCACATGAGAAAAGAGTAAATGTTTGTGGCCAATCTAGATCCACATCCAATACTGCTAGCTAGTGAAGAAGACTGGCCAGAAGAATTTTATCAGAAGCCAAAGCTCAAAAGCCAGAAAGAGTTCTGGGAAAAGAAAGGTACAGAAGCAAGGTTAGAAATAGAATGAAATTGAACACAGGGAAAGAAAAGACAAGATACAAAAAGGAGAAGAGGAACAGCTCTGGAATTAATTCCACATAATCTCAGAGCATCCACCAGTCTGGGTAGACTGGCATACTTTGCTGGACTAGGCACCCTCTACCTAGGTTTATGTTGTCCTTCACAGAGTCCAACGACCTCCTTGCTATTTCTTTATGGCCTTGCCTGGCTGACCACAGCTTGGTCCAAAAGTAGATCTTCCTAAAATCTTACCTTGTCTTAGTCACAACTAATCTAATCTCAACACTGATTATGTATATGCAGATTATATATATAACCTGTATACACAGATTACAGTAGGTGTTGTTCTAAGATTCAGCATGCCGATGATAAAAAGTACAATTCCAGGCTGCTCCCCAAGTCTCATTTTGTCAGTTAGAACTAGGAATAGAGCCCCAGGCATGACTTCCCATATTGATGAGCCTCAAATCACCCTCGACTCTCCAGCCCTTTCCTTTTTTTCAGTCAAGTCTCCTGCCTATTCCTATAACCAAGTTTCCCCCTACCCCACACCCACCCCCACCAAGTATCTCTGTTCCTTTTGGGCCAGAGTCTTGACTTTGATCCCTCGATCTCTGACCATTTACCTGAAAAAAATTTCAGGTTACAGTGCATTGTGGATTCATTATTTATAGCCTTCTCACCCAGTAGAATTTTCCTATTTCACCTTGCAGGGCCATTTCACTGCATCTCTGCCTCTCAGCAAAACCAGCCCCTTACTCCTGTGACTTGTTTGCCTGAGTGAGATCCCCAAGGCCTAAAAGCTTTTTTTTTTTCCTGCTATCTTCTTCTGCAATGTTGTTTTCCAAGAGAAGTTGTCTAGCCTTCTATATCTATGCAAAGATGCTCCAGTGTTTCAGTAGTCAAAATTCAATGGCATCACCACTTTCACGTTGGGACCCTCAATCTTTATTCCAGAATAATTGTGGTATCATCATTCTTTTTTAAGGGACCACACGGGGGTTTCATAAAGTGCCTGACATTATCTCGTATCTCCATGTCTGAGATCAAGGACTTCAGTTTTAGCATTTACAATTACCTAGAGCAAGGCCTTTCTGGAAGAATTGGGACCTCGGTGTTTCATTATTGTCTGGTCACTGTACCTAATTTACACTCAAAGAGAGACATCCACATGCTTTGGTCTCTTCTAGCTCCTTAATTCTATGGGAAAATACACAGAAACAATAATATTCCACAGCTCATTAAAAGTCTTTCACAATGTCACAAATCTAATATCAAGATGCTTCTCTTTTTAGCATGATATTGGCACAAAAATAGACATACAGATCAATGAAACAGATGACCCAGAAATAAATCCATATCCCATGTCAATTAATCTTCAACAAAGGAGGCAAGAATATACAATATCAAAAAAAAAAAAAAACGATACAATCAAAAAATAGGCAAATGACCTAAAAGGCATTTCGCCAAAGAAGACATCCAGGTGGTCACAGGCACATAAAAAGATGGTCAACATCACTAAATATTACAGAAGTGCACATAAAAAGATGGTCAACATCACTAAATATTACAATTGAGGCATGTCCTCACACCAGTCAGAATGACTAGCATCAAAAAGTCTACAAATAATAAATGCTGAAGAGGGTATGGAGAAAGGGGAACCCTTGTACACTGCTGATAGGAATGTAAATTGGTGCAGCCACTGGTGGACAACAGCATGGAAGTCATTTCTTTTTTTTTTTTTTTTAGTTTAAAAAAATTTTTTTTTTTTTTTTTGCTTTTTAGAGCCACCCCATGGCATATAGAGGTTCCCGGGCTAGGGGTCAAATCAGAGCTACGGCTGTCGGCCTATGCCATGCCACAACCACACGGGATCCAAGCTGCATGTGTGACCTACACCACAGCTCATAGCAACACCAGATCCTTAACCCACTGAGCGAAGCTAGGGATCGAACCCGCAACCTCATGGTTCCTAGTTGGATCTGTTTCCCCTGTACCACGACAGGAACTCCTGGAAGTTCCTTTAAAAACTAAAAATAGAACTCCATATACTCAGCAATCCCACTCCTGAGTATATCTCCAGAAAAGATGAAAACATTAATTCAAAAAGATACATGTGCCCCAATGTTCATAAAAGCATTATTTACAGTTGCCAAGATATGGAAGCAACTGAAGTACCCATCAATAAACAATTTAAGAAGATGTAAGATATATATAAGATGGAATATTAGTCATAAAATGGAATATTGCCTTTTAAAGCAACATGGGTAGATCCAGAGAAGATTGTATCAAGTAAAATATGTCAGACAAATATGATATTATTTATACGTGGAATCTAAAAGATAATACAAATGAATCTGTATATAAAACAGAAACAGACCCACAGACATGGAAAACAACGCTGTGGTTCTGTGGTTACCAAAGGGGAGAAGGACAAATTAAGAGCATGGAATTAATAAACTATTACACTTAAAAGAGATAAGCAACAAATAGTGTATAGCACCAGCCTATAATGGAAAATAATCTGAAAAATACATCTATAACTGAATCACTTTGCCGTATCTTGAAATTAACATAATATTATACATCAACTATACTTCAATTTTTTAAAAAATGTTAAAAGAGGCTACTGTTTGCCACTTACTTTAGATAAGGTACCTGTCAGGCTGCACCCCGCAGGCCTGCAAGCCTTGTAGTTGTCCAGACTCGAGTCTGAAGAAAGAGCTCATCGTGGTGACAGCGACAGAGATATGAACAGTTTGTTGGACAGAGGATTTTACAAGTCCAAAGCAAAGGTCCTGGAGCAACATCCTACCGCGAACAGCAGTCAGCAGACAGGACACAGCAGCACCTTCGCAACTGGGGCGGGACGCTACCATTTATAGGGGGAATTGACCTCAGCTTGGCTCCTCCTCAGTTACCAGGGAAACCAAAGGCTGGGGAAGGGGGCAAGTATGTAGGCAATTACTGAATAAGCCCTGTAATTAAGAGCACTGGAGAGCCAGCCATATGTGTGAAGCAGGGCCTGTCCCAGCAAGGTATGTCCAGAGAGCAAGAGAACAGCCACCTTCAATATAGTACCTAATCTTTCTGAGGCTGTTTCCTTTCCTCTTAAATGGAGATAACAACTACCCCATAAACCCTCATAAAGTTTTTCAAGGGTTCAAAGAGATGAAGCATACAAAGGATTGGTGACACTGCCTTACTCGTGATGAACACTTATAAGATTCTACTCTTTGTATTATCATGGAGAACCCTAACTTGACATTTGTGGATTTTTGAATTTCATAATGTGAAATAACTGCTTAAATTTCAAAGAAAAAAAGAAGAAAAACGCACAGTAATGGCAGGCCCATGTGTCTCCGCTCAACAAAGCCACATTTAAAAGTGATTATCTATGTCACCTGACCCACTTCTCCTCTACTCCCGAGATCTTCCTGAAAACAAATAAAGAAGGAAGCAAAAAGCCAACCAGAAAGTGAGATATGTTTGGCAATGAATTGAAAAGGAAGGAGGAAATGTTTATCCTTTTTGTTTTTTGGGTTTTGTTTTTTGTTTTTTGTTTTTTTGGGTTTTTTTTTTGTCTTTTTGCCATTTCTTGGGCTGCTCCCACGGCATATTGGAGGTTCCCAGGCTAGGAGTCATCGAATTGAAGCTGTAGCCACCGGCCTACGCCACAGCCACAACAATGCTGGATCCGAGCCGTGTCTGCAACCTACACCACAGCTCACAGCAACACGGGATCCTTAACCCACTGAGCAAGGCCAGGGATCCAACCCGCCACCTCATGGTTCCTAGTCAGATTTGCTAACCACTGAACCATGATGGGAACTCCAGGAAATGTTTTAAGCACAGGAGAAACTATATACAGAGGTTTGCAATGAAGCAGCCAGCAACTAATCTGGCTTGAGGAAGTTTCTGGCCAGATTAAAGGCAAATTTGGTTAAAAACTGGAAAATATGAGTCACAAGTACTATGATGCTCTCTAAACATCGTGGCCATGATGGAAGAGAAGCATAACAACATACAGAGTTGTTAGGCTGTGTTCGAGTAAAAACAGTACAAATAAAGTCCTATTATTTTTTTTTTTTTAGTACAGCATGTTCCCAGAGGCAGGATCCATCAAAGCTTAGTATCCATCTTCCTTTTCAAAAACCCATTTGCCCTAAGGAATTTTTCCCTACCCCTTCCCATACCACCCCTAAGAATAAATCCTGGAAACAAAGAGGTGGCAATGTGCCCTGGCTTCACAGCCTCTCAGCTTTTCACTCTCAGGGTGGAGCCAGGAGCCCCTGCAGAGAGAAAAGGCTGAAGGCACCAGGGCCTTAGCATCATTCTCAACACAGCTGGTACCCAGCAAGCAGGGCCCAAAGGCATCCACAGCCGGGACTCCCGACAGCATGTCACAGAACTTCTCTCCTTTCTTCCCACTGTTTCAATGTATGTGTTGTGCTGGACAAAACTTTTGAAAATGAAAACAGAACCTCGGAGAAAAAGAATAAATCTAGCATCTTGCACCCGGAGTCCAGGTGTACCCTCCACCACCACTCAGGAGAGGTGAAGGGAGTCTGCTTAAATAGCAATCTTTTCCAGAATTGCTACCAATCTTGCATACTTTATATTCAGTTGCTTTTCATGAAGCAGTCCCTATTCACTATCTAGTGGTAAAATGTGTATGTTTACAGCAGTGTTGATTCTGCCCGATTCCCCAAAGCTGAACTTGAGCACCTCTTAAAATGCAGTGAACAGTTGCTCAAAATTCCCTAGAGATTGTGTTGGTGGTTTTCTGTTCTGACAGCTGTCACTTTAACACAAGTCCTAATGAACCCAGCCTGAAACCTGCCAGCTGCCCCTAATAAACATGCCCGCCTCTGGGCTGCCATGCACAACCTCACAAGAATAGTCTCCCCAAACTATACCTTCGGGGGACCCTCTTCAAACACACTCCCCACCTCCTGGCCACACCTCCTTGCCTGTCAGACGTCTGTCATGGTTCCTGCCTTACCACCACCACTTTTCCATCAAACCACATGAGATCCTATAGCCTTCAGAGCTTTGCCTAGAATTCATCTTTAATCACAAGTGAACTTTCTTTTTTCTATACCTTAGACTAGAATCTCAATACTGCAAAGCTCTAAGAGGCTCTGGGAAACCATGCATATTCTCCAGTTGTTCTCAACTGTGCTTGCAGATGCTCATCACAGAATCATCTGTGGTCAGTTAAGTGCAGATTCCTGGACCCCACTCAAGACCTACTACACCAAAATCTTTGGAAAATAACACCCCAAATCTATTTTTAAACAATTTTCCCCAGGTCATATGCCAAATCAGTCTAAGACACATAGATTTCTGCAACCTCCTCATTTGATAAATAATGACTTCAGTTCACTGAGCATGGACTGTCTGCCAGGCATGTTACATGTATTCACTCATTCAGTCCTCACAATGTTCTTACAAGAGCTGTTCTTTACTATTATTTTCTCCATTCTATGGATAAGGAAACTGAGACTTCTAGATGTTAACTGAATTGCTGAAGATCACAGTAGAAGCGGCAGAAATTCAACTCAAACCCAGAGAAATACACTTCCATACTCAGAGGCTGCAGAATGAAAGGCATGACAGGTGTGGCATGACCAGGCCTGGCCAGGTTACATTTAGAAGTTTACATTCCATTTTAATCCTGTGCCACAAGAGTGACATTGACATGCCTGTATTCAGTCAGGGAGCAAGAAACAAAGAACATTTCATAGGTTCATATAGATACTGGGCCTGGATCACTCTGAAAAAAAGCATAATGTCTGTGGCATAGGTCACAGATGCAGCTCAGATCTGGCGTTGCTGCAGCTGTGGTGTAGGCCAGCAGCTGCAGCTCTGATTCAACCCCTAGCCTGGGAACTTCCATATGCCGCAGGTGTGGTCATTAAAAAGAAAAGAAGAAAGCGTGATGTCAATTTTCTCCAACAATAGGACTTTTTGGTCTGGTTCATTTCAACTTCCTGCCTCAACTACTCACCTGGCTGGGTAGAAATAGCCTCAAGGAGACTTCAAAACAAAACAAAACAAAATACCCCACCCAGCCCAGCAAGTGTTTCCATCAAACCTGGTGGAAAGCATTTTTGTGATGATGAACAGTTACATTACCTCTTCAATAAGGCCCTTTATTAGTAATTGCTTTTGAGAAAATTGCAGTCTGAGGTTCAGCTCAAGCACCACTCAGAGATGTGAGCAACATCTCCCAAGTGTAATTCAGATGGCTCTAAAGAAAACAATCGTTTTGATGATACCAAGCCCCTCTGAAAATTACTCAACCTCACAAGTTTTCTCCTATGGCATTGTTTTCATCTCAATCTATCCCTTCCTTGCATCTTATAAATACTCTGATTGAAAAACAAACAACACACAGGTTATTTGGCAGTAATTTCATTAATTTATTGGATGGATACAGAGGTCCCAAATAATTGTGTTCACTTACACAAATGGTTCAAGACGAAAAGCTAAAAACTGTTGCCTACAATGGATTAAAACTCAAAAACAAATCTAGTTCAAAGATCAGCGAGACTTATTTTTACTTGAAGAAAAGCAAAAATGAATCATCACATCCCTGTTCAGTTTTCCTTTGCCCACAAAGACAAGAAACATGAAACACACACTCTCTTGACCCAAGTAGTTCCAACCCCGGGTGGGCAGGGTGGCATGCGGCATTAGCCTGGGGAAGAACTTCGGATTTGGGAAGGATAGGAGCCCAAAATGTAACAGTTTGTTTTATCTTAGCATTTCTGAGGTTCACCTGGTGCTAAGACTTTTTCCCCTGCATACTCGGATCTCTTTTGTGGATTCTACTTTCTTTGCTATCTCTTAAAAGTCTGGGTTTTGGTTTCCTTTTCGTCCCCATGGGCCTTCCGGACAATTTCATCTGCTCACAAAACATCAACCAATCCAAGTTGATGATACTTAAATCTTTGTTTCTATCAAAATCTTTGTCTCCTGAGCTCAGATCCAAAAGTCTAAATGCTTCCTGCGTGTCCTGAATATCCCATAGGCCCTCCCACTTACCACTTCCGATCCTGAATGACCTTTCCCCACGATGGTAAGCACCCAGGCCAGGAATCTGGGCATGGCAATAACTCCTTCCCTTTTCCTATCAGCCAATCAATCTGCCAGCCAACCAGTCACATAACTGTCTCCGAAATCTTTCTCAGACTTGCCTCCTCCTCCTTTCCATCCTCTTAGCCCATCTCAGCTCAGGACTCATCCCACCCTAACTAAATAATTTCACAACTTTGTCCCTGATCACTCTTGTCTCCAGTCTCTCACCCTTCAGACCATCCTCCTCCACATGGCCCAGGCCCTAGAGAAGTTCTTCTTTCATAACCTATATAATTTATAAACATATATAAGTAAACAATATATGCAAATAGCAAGAAATCCAGGGCATACTAAAACAAATGGATTGAGAATATGGCTGATTTACTTATCAGTCCCAATACTATACCCTTGTGTTCTATGGCTTTGCCATCCTTCACTAAAAGCAGAGTGTAATCCTCAACTTCTGATCTGGGGCTCAGCCAAAGGACCTGTACCACAGAGTGAAGGAGGGTGGAGGGTCACAACGTGGCCATGTAGAACCTAACCTGATGAGGCCCCTCATCTTTCCTCTTACCTTATTGCACCTTCATCATCCCATGAGAAAAACTATCCAACTCTCCAAGAAAGAGTTGCAACCTCCACCACAGCTCACAGCAATGCCAGATCCTTAACCCACAGAATGAGGCCAGGGATGGAAACTGCATCCTCATGGATGGTAGTCAGATTCGTTTCTGCTGAGCCACGATGGGAACTCCAGAGATACATATTTTTCTAAAGAAATATTTTTGTTTCTTTTTCATTTATTTCACTTTGCATATCCTTACATAACAACAAAAAAATAAAAATAAAAGGAAGGAGATGTCATAGCTGCCATATGTGATAGTGAAAACCATGCCTTGCTGTAGGTACAAATGAAACTAATTTTTCTCTGTCAGGATGCTTTTATTTATAAACAAACAAAAAAATCTGAATCAAACTGACTTAAACAATAAGTAACTATTATTTCACATAAAAAAAGGAGCAAAGAGGGAGTTACCGTCATGGTGATACAGATGACAAGTACAGCAGGACAGGATGAGGCTACCCAGATTTGCTTCCATTCTGAGACCAGAAAGTAATAGTAATTGATGTCCAGGGCTCTTCCCTTGGAGACACAATCCATTCTGCAGAGCTGTGACCTCCCAGGCTTCTGTGGTGCTAGTACCACCCTGATCCATGGATATTGCGCACAGCTGACACCAGAGGAAATCTCTCTGTATCACCATATGGAACGGCTCCTAGGTGACTTGTTTCAGCAGGCGCTGGGACACAGGACAGTCCTGGAAGAAAGGAAAGAGATTTTGTGTTGTTTAACAAAAGGAAAGAATGACCCTGCCCCTGTCATAGCTCAACACAGATTGAAATCTCTTTTGCGGATTGCCACATCTCCAAACTTGCCTCAAGTAATTTCTAGAAGCTTATCTTAAAAGACTAGTGACTACATTTCTTCCTCTCAATGATACACAAACTATATAGCCCATCATATTTTTCCAAAAAAGTGAATATTAAGTTTGTGCCTATCTACAGCATATTGGTCAATTTCCCCTTGCCCTTGATGTCAAGGTTAGACTGACTTATACGAAGATTAGGTTAGCTACCCAGAGCACCGTGCTTCACATTGGTTAGAGCAATCAATCAATGTCAGAGCATCTTCATAATACAAAGAAGTTTCTATAAAATGGTACTGACTTTCCATATTTCCATAACTCTTCATGTTACAGGTCCAGAAAGGAGAGCTCTTTTTAGAAGTAGCTCCTTCTGACATCTGTTAAATGTTTGCATTTGCAGAACTGGTACTTCATGATATCCTTACTCTGGAGGACTAGTTGTACAGTTCAGGTGCTAGTGGTCATGGACCATAGTCCATGACTGGCCATAGTCATAGCTAACTGAGTTGTGGAGAACAAAGAAAATATTTCCATTTAATTATGCTTTAAAAAAATCTTAATTCATTTCTAAGTGGCTTACTGAGGTGTTTCACCTTCAAAGAAGTAGACACATAATAAGATTTTTTTTCCCTCAAATAAATGTTATATAAAATTCCCATTTCTTATCCAGTAATATCAATTTAGGAAGGTTGCATAAGTTTCTAGTCCAGTTTAACATTATATCATTCAAAGCTCTGCTCATTTCACTGCAGGTTAGACTTACAACTTGAACAGCTCAAGATGCCTCACCATTTACATGCTTCTCCTCCTTCCACTTCTAGATTCTAACTCCTCCATTGTTAGGGCAGAAAATAGGGATGGGAAGAGGTGAATTGTTATGCCTGCTTAAGAAATTACCACTAAAGGAGTTCCTGTTGTGGCTCAGCAGGTTAAGAACCGAACTAGCACCCATGAGGATATGGGTTGGATCCCTGCACTCCATCAGTGGGTTAAGAAGCCGGCATTGCTGACAGCTGTGGTATAGATCATAGACACAGCTTGGATCCCACATTGCTGTGGCTGTGGCGCAGGCCAGCAGCTGCAGCTCCAGTTTGACCCCTTGCCTAAGAACTTCCATATGCCAAGGGTACGGCCCTAAAAAAGGCAAAAAAAAAAAAAAAAAAAAAAATCCAAAAAACAAATTACCACTAAAACATAGTAATTTGAAACAATAATAACTATATCTATTTTCTTTTATAGTTTCTGTAGAACAAGAATTCAGGATCCGTTCAGCTGGGCATTTCTGGTTCAGCATCCATCACTCATGAAACAGCAGTCAGAAGTTGATCATAACTACAGTCACATGAAAGCTAGACTCAGGCTGGAGGATCTGCTTTCAGTGTGGGTCACTCACACAGACTGGCATGTTACTGATGGTTGTTGGCATGAGGCCTTCTCTTTGAGTGTTACTTGAATATTCTCATAGCATGGCAGCTGGCTCCTCCAGAGTAAAGTCATCCAGGAAACCAAGGTGGAAGCTATAATGTATTTTATAAGGTAGCCTAGCAAGTCTCACACTGTTTCTTCCACAGTATTCTACCGGTCACACAGGTCATCCCTGCTCCCATGCGGGGAAGGGCTACCCAAGACTATTTTACTAGGAGGTGAGGATAATGGTAGGCTACCCTGAAGGTTGGCCACCACATTGGAAAAGGCAAACGTCTTCTTATCTGAGGGAGGTCCTCTTTCTATTATTTTCTTTTCTTATTTATTTATTTATTTTGCTTTTTAAGGCCATACTGACAGCATATGGAAATTCCCAGGCTACGGGTCAAAAGAGGAGCTGCAGCTACCAGCCTATGCCAAGCCATAATAACACAGGATCCAAGCCACATCTGCAATCTACCCCACAGCTCATGGCAATACCAGATCCCCGACGCACTGAGCAAGGCCAGGGACCAAACCCACATTCTCATGGATACTAGTTGGATTCGTTTCCACTGAGCCACAGTGGGAACTCATTATTTCCTCTTTATACTAACACTCTCTGACAACCAGTATCTTTGTGCCGTAGGCTTCCTAATGATGGCAATGACTTGTGGAGTCCTTGCCAGGCTTCTCTGGAGGGCCTGTGGGGCCTCCCACTGCAGAGTTCCTGGACATGGGAAATCTGACTCTGGTTCAACTTCCTTCGTCCTTTCTCCTGTATTTCCCACTAGCAGTCAATGTCACAGCCTTAGCTACTGAGGTCCCTACACCCAAAAAGCATCCCACTTTGGTGTGGATAGACAAACTGAGCCAAGCTACCTTCTGTGGTTTCTTCCCAACCCTTGGAAACCTCATGTTTCCTTGACATGCCAAGTGTCAGCAGGCAGGCTCTCTCCTGCTGTCCCATTTCTCTGACCCACGTCTGCACTCCAGTCCTCACTTCCTCTGCTCGGACAGGCACAGAAGCCTAATAAGAGCAAGTCATCAAAACATCTACCATCTTCACCAATGATTCTCTTGGAACCCACCTCCCTGCATGTGAGGAGGAGGGGGAAAATTCTTGAAGGACTTTGATGATTCTTTCCCTCTCCCCAGGCTTCTTTCAGAGACCAGGAAGGCAGGAATGATTAGCAGTAAGGGAAGTGATTTGACTACTTCATCAACAAACCCTAGAAGGAGGTTTCTGACTTCAACCGTAGGCTGTTTGCAGGTTTCACTAGAATGTGGGAGTGATTAGTGACTTTTGTGTTCAGTTTGGGCCCTCGTTTAATGACTCCAGGAGCAGTTTCATCCATGCTAAATCTCACTAATATGCCATCAGCTATGTGAAAGAATCATATCTGACCTAAAGTAAAATTTTCTTTATACCTTCTCTTTTTCCTCCTATAATATTCTAGAATGCTTCTCTGATACTTGGACAAAGAAGCCTTTCAAGTCCACCTGAGAGGCTCCTTTGGTGTCTTAAACTAAATCAAGGAGAGTAAGTAAGCTGTATCTCAGATATCAAATTATATGATTCTCCCTGGTGACTTGGAAAACTGTATTGATCATTGTAACCAACCATAGGCTCCATGCAAAAGTGAGTTGACCAATTAGCAATATCTTCCAGGGGTAAAGATTGGAAAGAAAAGGCAAGAATCATATTGAATATGGGCATATTATTGGCCATAATATATACCCTTCTTATATTCCAAGGTAAAATTACTGTTGCATTCATTTTTTCCTCCATGAAGAGAATTTTTCTAAAATTCAGTGGCCTTTGTCTCTGCCCACCAGCATCCAGTTTTTTAACCTTCAAATTTTTACCCAAAATTCCTTTAGATTTTATTTCAAACACAATTATACATTCTGAGTATCTCTGAATGCTGGGACCCAACTTAAATTCAATCAAGTCACAAGAAGTTTCTAAACCGATGTTCCAATTATCTTGCACAAGATTGTCAATTATGAAGCCCATGAATAATTCTTCCTAACCCAAAGCCTTATTTCACCTTGACTTCAGTCTGGAGTTTGTTTCATCCTATCTCTGAATTCTTCTTAAAGGGAACGTTACCCTAAGTGTAAGCCCCAGGAAATACACTGTAAGACTTCCCCCTAAATGATTGAAGAAGATACAGGTTTCACTACAATAGGTTTTAAGCAATCCAATTCAAGAGCTAAGTGGGCAAACTAGTGAGTCATCAATGTGTAAAGTGTTTCAATATAGGGGAAATATGATTTCTCAGCTTTTGCAGTCAGAATCAGATAATAACATTGTTGGTTTTTACCTCCATGCAATAGCCCGTTCACTTGCCAACATAAAGATGCAGAGCATCGTTTTCCTTCCCCCCAGGCACTACTCTTCTTCTCATGTCTTTCCTAGTGGGGAGGGCCTTTGATATGAGGGGTGAAGAAAGGACTACTGGGATAGCGGAATAAGTCATCAAAGTTAAGCATTGAGAACCCATCAAGAGTAAGGTGTGTGGATCTTGCACTAGTTTCGCTATGAAGATCTTCTAAATGTCTAAAACTTGCTCCTCTGACAGACAGCAAGAGCTTATCCCCACCCTTCCAGGACAGAGCCAGTGATTATCTTGACCTTGACCTTATATGGCCATTTCCAGTATGGAATCTGAACACCAGAGTTGGGGGTGGGGAGAGGGGTGTGTGCAGAAGTGTTTAAAAAAAAAAAAAAAGGGGCGGAAAACATACAGAGAGATAAAAGATAGGAACCAATAAAAGAAGGGACTTCCAATATGCAACAGAGGCAAATTGTGTAACCTGGAAACCTTATGAGAAAGAAAGAAAAAGAAGCAGCCACACATTTTGCACCATTCTTTTCTTTGGACTATGTCGTCAACTAGCTGGTAGTGTGATTCTTTTTCTTTCAGCTCACTACCTGTACCTATTTGTTCTTCTAGAAGTTACCAGCATAACTAAGGCGGTAATACAAGGAATTATCATGCTAGGTTCCCTTAGGCCTAGAAGTGACTCTGAAGTGTAAAAAATTAATAAACTTGGAGTTCTCGTTGTGGCACAGTGGAAACTAATCTGACCAGGAACCACGAGGTTGCAGGTTTAATCCCTGGCCTCTCTTAGTGGGTTAAGGATCTGTGTTGCCGTGAGCTGTGGTGTAGGCCACAGATGTGGCTCAGATCTGGCATTGCTGTGGTTCTGAGGCCGGCAGCTACAGCTCCGATTAGAACCCTAGGCTGGGAACCTCCACATGCCGCAAGTGTGGCCCTAAAAAGACAAAAAGACAAAAATAAAATTAATAAACTTAAACTTCAATTAAATAGAGATGAGAGTTCAGAGGGGGAGCTCTCATGCCGTGTGACTACAGCAGAACCCAACAGGAACTAGAAAGACTCCTCTTCTTTCCTGGCAAGAATTCAGCCAATGAAAAGCCATGGACTCTGGGTTCACCACAGCCCTCCTGACTTCCTTTGCCCCTCTGCAGAAGTGTTCTCCTTCTCATGCATCTACAGGGACTTGCCATGGTTCCAGGCCCCAAATCTTAATTCTGTGCCAATCCCAAATAAACCTCTTTGCTGGAGAAAAATGTGGATGTCTATCTGTTTTAGCCCAAAGGAAGGTGCACTCTGAATGGGTTCCACATGGCTGTCAGCTCCATATTCTACAGAAATATAACAGCGCCCTCAACACTCCCCAACCCACCTGCTCACAGGCAAAGGTTGTAAACCCTCCGTCACTTTGTCATCATCTCCTTGCCTCAATCTGTCATACCTCTTACTTTAGTTGTTCCTGACCAAATTGTTAATTCTTTTGCTTTAGATTAAGTCAAGCTTCATGGCTGGGCCCTTCAAACTGCATGCTTAGAAACATCTTTTGGGAGTTCCCGTCGTGGCGCAGTGGTTAACGAATCCCACTAGGAACCATGAGGTTGCGGGTTCGGTCCCTGCCCTTGCTCAGTGGGTTAACCATCCGGCGTTGCCGTGAGCTGTGGTGTAGGTTGCAGACACGGCTCGGATCCCGCGTTGCTGTGGCTCTGGCGTAGGCCGGTGGCTACAGCTCCGATTCAACCCCTAGCCTGGGAACCTCCATATGCCGCGGGAGCGGCCCAAGAACCAAGAGATAGCAACAATAACAACAACAACAACAAAAAAAAAAGACAAAAGACAAAAAAAAAAAAAAAAGAAACATCTTTTGGTTTCCCCAGCCATTACTTTGATTTCTTGACTCAACTCCCTTCCTTTGCCCACAGCCTGAGGGCAAGCGCCAGTCACAGGAACCCCAGCCTAAGGAGAATCCAAGGACACCTCATTAACAAGAAGACAAGTACAGACACCCTTCTAAAATACTGTGAAAATCCTCATTTCTACATCTCCTGGGCCAATACCGTGAGTAAAAAAGAAAAAGAAAAGAAAAATTCAACCAAGTACTTTTTACCCCTCCTTTAACCACATAAGATGTAAATGAAGTAGCTGTTACATTGACCTTTTTTTCCCCAGTAAAGTGGCTCTTTGGTGGTCATTCTTCTGAACAGTCATAGAATCTGTTTGTCAGAGACTACATAGCAATGAATTAACAAGTTGGAAAATGAACCCATCAGTTGAAGTGTGGCTTTTGTCTTGCCCCATTAGCCTGTTTATTATTTCCTAAAGTTGACTTCTTTTGAAAAGAGACCCCACTTGAAAGAGACTTGGCTTTGGCGACATGATGAGTTTATTACAAAACAAGCTCTGAAAGGAAGGAAAAGCAGGGTGGATGTTAGCCCCTTATGACTCATGTAGGAATGGGGTATAATCTTGGTGTTTATGTTCAGAGAGAATATGGTGAGTTTTTCCATGCAACATAAGAACATTGTAACAATGTTATGGGGTAGAGTTTGTCATAGAAAGACATCCTTAATTAACCCCATTCTAAAACTGAGTCATGTGAAAGGCTTCAACTACTAATATGGAAAGTCCAAGAATTGTAACCAATCATCAATTGACATCTGCTGAGAGTTTTCTTTCTAACCAGAACTGTCCTAGGAGTTCCTGTGGGAAAGGAAAGACCAAACCTTGACCTCAAATTGCCTGCAATTTCTTGAGCCAAGATGGACAGGATGAAATATTACAAGGGAGGAACACAGGTGTGTACAGACGTCATATGGACATAAGAGCTGTTCTTTACTAGAAATTCAGCTTTATGTATCGGGTTGTTGGTTTTTTGTTTTTCACAGTCCTGGTTTCCCACAGATTGCATGCATTGTAGGAACTCTTCATTGTAGAACACAGAGGTGGCTTCCATTTGTTCCCAGGCCTACCACCTCTGTCTCTACTCTCATTGACACTTCCTTTACTTTTTTGCACACTTCCAAAAGTCCTATCTTTGTGACACAACCACCAAACAGGTCATGACAAGAAAAACTGCTCCTTAGGTCTCTAGGCTGCTCTGCACTTTAGAAAGCATTTCACACATGTAATTTTACATAATGCTGTCAATAACCATTTAAAGAAAGAGTTAATGTTCCCATTTCACAGATGAAGAACTTGAGGTCCAAAATGTGTTAACTGTCCTCAAAGGTGGCTAAGCTTTAGTCACCCGAGAAACTTTTTTTAAAAAAATTAAGATTGCATAGAAAACAAACTTATTGCTACCAAAGGGGAAAGGGGGGGCAGGGTTAAATTAGGAGGCTGAGATTAATTTATACACCCTACTATATACAAAATAGATAATCAGTAAGGACCTACTGTATAGCACAAGGAACCATACTTAATATTTTGTAATAACCTATAAGGGGAAAGAATCTAAAAAAGAATATATATGAACATACTATATAATGTATATTTTAATTATATATTATGTAATTATTATTACCATATATTATATACATATAACTGAATCACTGTGCTGTACACCTGAAACTAACATGATATTGTAAATCAACTATACTTCAATTTTAAAAAATTAAGATTGCTAGGCTACACTCCCAAAGCATAGAGTGTTATTCTGCTATAAATTACCAGTCTTTGGAAAAACAGTTGGTTTTTCCAAGTACATACAAGCCTTAACCTGATAAAACCAAGTACCAAATATTTATCTTCTGTCTCCAAACACAACCAGGCCAGTCTCTACCCCTAAAAGTCTGTTTCACACACAACTTTCAGCTAGATCTCATGGGATCCATTTTGTGCCACAGAGTGACATAATGAAGGCTCATTACGGTACATTTTGGTGGGATTGCTGTGTGAGGGTTTGAATCTGTGCGTGTGAGTTTTATGAAACCCTGAGTTAGAAGTGATGGCCCAGATTTACAAGTCCCTGAAAGGAATAAGGTTTGTTCCAGTTTGTCAACATTGTATTGAAAAGAAATGAAGGAGAAAGAATTACACAACCTGCTGATGAAAAGAAGCTTTAAAAAAAATCTTTGAAAAACAAGGTTGCTGATGAAATAGAATTTCACTTATTTTACTCTTCTCTCCCCTGCTACCTAATCGTATTAATTTGGACTATGAATGGACGTGGGGATGACCATACCAACCAAGGCCACCATATACCTAAAGGCACAAAATATGGGAGATATTACCCCCACTATCCTCTGACTTACAGCCTTTCCCAATTCTGCCACCAAAAGAAGATACTTTTTCCTAATTAACATTAAGCTATAGGTATGTTAATAAACTAGGTGGTGGGAATCCTTTCACAATGCCTGCATTTATCAAATCACCATGGTGTACACTTTCAATGTCATGTAATTTTGTCAATTATACCTCAGCAAAACTGAAAATGTTTTAAATTAAAAAAATTCTCAGAAAATAAAAATAGAACTACCACATGATCTGGCAATCCCACTTCTGGGCATATATCTGCACAAAACATTCACTGAAAAAGACTTATGCACCCCTATATTCTTAATAGAACTATTCACAATAGCCAGGACAGGAAAACAATCAAATGTCCATTGACAGATGAATGGATTAAGGAGACGTGGCACCATACCCAATGGAATCCTACTCAGCCATTAAAAAGAACAAAACAATGCCATTTGCAGCAACATGGATGCAACTTGAGATTCTCATACTAAGTGAAGTGAGTTTGAAAGAGAAAAACAAATATCATATAATATCACTTATATGTGGTATCTAAAATATAGCACAGATGAACCTGTTTATAGAACAGAAACAGACTCACAGACATGGAGAACAGACTTGTGGTTGCCAAGGGGGAGGGGGAGGGAGTAGGATGGACAAGGAGTTTGAGGTTAGTAGATGCAAACTATTACATTGAGAATGGGTAAGCAATGAGGTCCTGTGAACAACACAGGAAACTATATCCAATCACTTGTGATAGAACAAGACAGAAAATAATATGAGAAAAAGAATGTGTGTGTGTGTGTATATATATATATATATATATATATATATATATATATATATAGGGAGTTCCCGTTGTGGCGCAGTGGTTGACGAGTCCGACTAGGAACCATGAGGTTGCGGGTTCGGTCCCTGCCCTTGCTCAGTGGGTTAACGATCCGGCGTTGCCGTGAGCTGTGGTGTAGGTTGCAGGTGCAGCTCGGATCCC
Source organism: Sus scrofa (assembly GCF_054392235.1). Taxonomy (NCBI): domain Eukaryota; kingdom Metazoa; phylum Chordata; class Mammalia; order Artiodactyla; family Suidae; genus Sus; species Sus scrofa. Next base: position 123,952,926 of record NC_139396.1, on the reverse strand, counting down.
GCGTTGCTGTGGCTCTGGCGTAGGCCGGTGGCTACAAGTCCGATTTGACCCCTAGCCTGGGAGCCTCCATATGCCGTGGGAGCGGCCCAAGAAATAGCAGCAGCAGCAACAACAACAACAACAAAAGACAAAAGACAAAAGACAAAAAATAAAAATAAAAAAAATATATATGTATATGTATGACTAGGTCACTCTGCTGTACAGCAGAAATTGACAGAACACTGTAAATCAATTATAATTAAAAATAAAAATAAATTAAAAGAAAGAAAAAAGAATTAAGATGCAATATAAGTTAAAGCAGTACTCAAAACTTTATTGTTGTGAATTATCTGGGGATTTTGTTAAAATGCAGATTCTGATTCAGAAGGTCTGGAATCCTGAGAAGTCTGCATTTCTAACTGGCTCCCAGGTGACGCTAATGCAACAGTGGGCCTGCCCTCTGATCGTAGGTTGTTAGAGTAGATGCTGACATTGCTTAAGACAAGAAATGGCCATTTCTCCATAATTAACTAAAGCAATGCACTGACAGGAATCAGAAGCCACCAGGACACTACAATTAAAACAAAATGGAAACACATCTTGTGAAGAAAAAAAAAAAAATCCTTTACATGTTAGTTCATTTTTGTAGAGTCAGCCAGAAGATGTCTTTGGGTCCCAGACTGACAGAGAGGGCTCTTGGGACTATAAAAATTTAAAGGTAGTTTTCCTGAAAACCTACAACTGGGAGGAATAAGCATCTTAAGCATTAGCTGGGGTCTGCACTTCAGCTCTTTCCTTGGCTTGGATCTACACCATGAGATACCATTTCAGGGTTGATGGTGGGGCAATAATGAGAAACCTCTTAGAACTGGGAAATGAGAGGACCAGGGACCAGCATGGACTTGGGAAATAAAATGTCCCCTGAGAGTTAAACTCTAAGTGAACTGAAACAGAGATGTGCAAAAGTCACCTTAAGAAAACAGAAAGCCTCCTAAACCAGTAACACTTGGCTCTAATCGAGTTCGAGGAATTACCACATCTAAAGAAAGTCTTGATCATGAAAAGGAAGGGACCACAGAGGGGACCACAGACTTGGCAAAAGCCAAGTCATGGACACTATAATTAAAATATAGCTGATTTATAACATTGTGCTAGTTTCAGATGTCCAGAAAAGTGATTCAGTTATACATATATACATTTATATCCTTTTTCAGATCTTTTTTCCTTATAGGTTATTAAAAAATATTGAGTATAGTTCCCTGTGCTATATAGTAGGTCCTTGCTCCTTATCTATTTTATATAAAGAGGATATATATGTTAATTCATCCCCCCTTTCCCCTTTGGTAACCATAAATTTGTTTTCTGTGTCTGTGGGCCCATTTCTGTTTTGTACATAAATTCATTTGTATTTTTTTTTGTAGATTCTACATATAAGTGATATCATATGATATCTGTCTTTGGCTTACTTCACTTAGTATGATAATCTCTAGTACCATCCATATTGCTGCAAATGGCATCATTTTATTCTTTTTTATGGCTTAGTGATATTTTATTGTGTATGCATGCATGTATGTGTGGAGATATATATAGAGAGAGATACACATACATATATATATATCACATCTTTTTTATCCATTCATCTGTCGATTGACAGGCTTCCATGTCTTGGCTATTATAAACAGTGCTGCAATGAACATTGGAGTGACAACCCAATCAAAAAACGGGCAGAATATCTAAATAAATGTTTCTCCAAAGAAGACATACAGATGGCCAAGAGGCAAAGGAAAAAAGGCTCAACATCACCAATTATTAGAGAAATGCAAATCAAAACCACTACGAGGTACCACCTTATACCGGCCAGAATGGCCATCATCAAAAAGTCTACAAATAATAAATGCTGGAGAGGGTGTGAAGAAGAGAGAACCCTCCTACACTGTCAGTGGGAGTATGTATTGGTAGAGCTATCATGGAGAAAAGTATGGAAGTTCCTTAAAAAAACTAGAGTTGGGGAGTTCCTGTCGTGGCTCAGGGGTTAACAAATCCGACTAGGAACCATGAGGTTGTGGGTTCGATCCCTGGCCTCACTCACTGGGTTAAGGATCTGGCATTGCCATGAGCTGTGGTGTACGTCACAGACGTGGCTCGGATCTGGTGTTGCTGTGGCTCTGGCGTAGGCCTGTGGATACAGCTCGGATTAGACCCCCGGCCTGGGAACCTCCACATGCCGCGGGTGCAGCCCTAGAAAAGTAGAAAGACAAAAAACAAAAAACTAGAGTTACCATATGATCCAGGGATCCCAATCCTGGGCATATATCTGGAGAAAATTACAATTTGAAAAGATAAACAGACACTAATTTTGTCTCTGTTAACTAAGGAAGAGAAAGCCTTGATTCAAATGTGGCACTCCATGTAAACAGCATGTATCAACATAGTGGAGATGGATACATCAGACATTCAGGACCTGATGCCACAAAACAGGAGTTGGTAAACCACAGTTCTTGGGCCAAATCTTATTTCTGTAAACAAAGTTTTATTGGACCACAGCCATGTCCATTCATTTACCCATTTTCTGTGGTTCCTTTTGCATTATCACAGCAGAGCTGTGTATTCCTGACAAAGGCCATAAGGCTGACAAAGCCTAAAATATTTACTCCCTGGCCCTTTACAGAAAAAGTTTGCCAACCTCTGCCATAAAACGTTTCAATCATACAACTAATTCCCCTTGCTCTGATCTCATGCTCACTAAGCAAACTTTTGATTATAATTTGTTTTCCTGGGTAGTGTACCAACAAAGGAGAGAGTCCCTTGGCCATCTGTTATTTCTAGCTATATTTGCATGCTTGGGTTTTGTGGATTTTTTTTTTTTACATCAATGTTGGGACCATGGCTTATCTGAATCATCCTCAAGAGTGATAATTTCTTTCTACATTTGCTAAAAAGAAAAAAAACCCACACTTTTCATCTCTATAAAACTGAGGGCTAGACATCTAGATTGTGGTGGGTTGACATTTCTTTTCCTTAGAGTACATTCTTTTTTTTTTTTTAGCTATTTCTTGGGCCGCTCCCGCGGCATATGGAGGTTCCCAGGCTAGGGGTCCAATCGGAGCTGTAGCCACCGGCCTACGCCAGAGCCACAGCAACGCGGGATCCAAGCCGCGTCTGCAACCTACACCACAGCTCACGGCAACGCCGGAGCGTTAACTCACTGAGCAAGGGCAGGGACCGAACCCGCAACCTCATGGTTCCTAGTCGGATTCGTTAACCACTGCACCATGACGGGAACTCCCTCCTTAGAGTACATTCTTAATAAAAAAATTTGGGGAGTTAAATGCAGTCAGCGAGCCTGGGCCCAACTCCCCATCCTACAAGGAGAACATTTACTTTATTATCCACAAGGGCAAAATCACAAATCTACTGTTTGCTCCTACAGAGGGAGGCCAGTATTCTATATCCTCAGCCTCATTCACTGCTTTGGGATTGTGTCATTAGAGTTCACACAAGGCTTTATCTTATTTTTCAACTGGATTTTGCCTTTATATCCCTTTTCAAAATTTTTATTCATATTTTAGATTCTCTTGTGTAGTTAGAATGAAAGGAAATGTCTTGTTACAAACATGCTATAATAATTTGACCAAAAGCCCCCCTTGCTGACCTCCAATAGGATATTTTTATTTAGTCTAATGGACTGGATATTTATCACTCATTGCTCAGCCAACATTTATTGAGTCTATGCTATGTTGTAGGTACTATCTTCTGCTATGGAGGTGGCATATACACACTGCTTTGCTGCCCCTGTGAGCTCACAGGTGACAATGAACAAAATTGCCAAGTTGATGGTTCCCCAGTGAAGGTTCATTAGCCGTATCATTCCCCTTCAGTTAAACTTTGTGTACCTCTTTGCTCATACTCAGCCATGCACCCCATCAAAGTTCACTTGCCATCTAAGTTAACCTATTTTATGATGGTCCTAAATATAGAGTTCTTCTATAACATCTTCGATAACATCCACAAATGAATGTGAGTCCACCATAGTGTTTTTGAAGATGGCATTTCTATTTGCATTTTTGTGTGTGTCTTTTTAGGGCCGCACCTGTGGCCTATGGAGGTTCCCAGGCTAGGGGTCCAATTGGAGCTGAAGCCGCCGGCCTATGCCACAATCACAGCAACGTGGGATCTGAGCCGCATCTGCAACCTACACCACAGCTCATGGCAACGCCAGACTCTCAACCCATTGAGCAAGGCCAGGGATCCAACCTGCATCCTCATGGGTCCTAGTCAGATTCATTTCCACTGAGCAATGATGGGAATTCCTCTGCCAGCACTTTCTGCGACTCACTTACTGCATTCTGCAAAGCTGAGGAAGCAACAGACACTTGCCTTGCAGTACTGCATCCTTGGGCAGGGTAGGGAATGAGTGGGCTTTCCCCCAGGGTGAACCCACGCACTTCCTCCACACTCTCACCTGCTTCACACAAAATCACAATCTTATGATCTTCAGCTCCCAGCTCAGGAAACCCATAGAACCTTCCATCCAGCTCACCATTGAGTTTGGCAGGTTTTTGACCATCGGTACATCCCACCATGGCTACAAAACAGTTATTTTGTTTTTAATGCACCAAGATAGCTATTAACTTTACAGCACCATTCAGAACACTCGACAATAAATCGCTTAATTCAAAAAAAAAAAAAAAAATAGAAGCCTAGTGAGCCCTTAATGGAAACATAGCTAAATCAAATATGATACTTTCTAGGATTTTCCTACATAAAATAATGAAAAACCTTTCATTATTAAATCAGAACTTACAAATCAAAATGTATGAAGTTATTTCTCCCCACATGTTTTTAATGATATGAATAAGCACCACATTGTGTATATTTTAAATTAACCTTAATGCCATCTAGTGGTCATTGAGAAATTTTCATCTCAGAAAGTTGACAACTAGAAATTTAAAAATTATTAATAATAAAAATACTGCTTTTGTTGAAGAGATTTAAGGAATGTCCATAATGTTCCAGGACAGTGCTTGGCACTGTACATGGTTTATCTCATTTTCTCTCTACAATAACCTTAATTAGTACTATAACTCATTATACAGATGAAGAAACTAAGGCATAGTGGTATTAAATAACATGCATACTCACGGATATAGTAAAAGCCTAGGTGGAATTCAAACCCAAGTAGTCAGCGCATTGCTTTCAAACTCAAGCAGAAGGCTATACTTTTACTAATAAACCTCAGCTTTGACTGAAAGAATATGGCTGATAGACTAACACACACTCTCTGTTAATGTGTCTGAAGGAAGGCACAGCCCTCACTTCTCCACTCCACATCCAACTCCCTGCACGGTGCAGTTCCTGGGTTTCTCCTTCAAGCACTATTTCTATGGTGTGGGGATTTTTACACATTTGCAATTCATATCTGACATCTCTAAAATGTGATAGATTCACTCGTTCATGCAACAAATATGTCCTGAATTCTTATGCACTAGACTGTGCCAGGTGCTGGGAGTGCAACAGGGAACCAAACAGACCCAGCCCCTCCTTTCATGGAGCTTCAAGTACAGGAGGAGGACAGGTGGACGTAAATTACACGGAGGTACAATCACATCAGGGAAAGGGCTCCCTGAAGAAATGTGGGGTGTTGGCAGGGTGCTTTTAGCAGGACGACCTTCCTCTGCGACCTGAGTGGTGATGAGAAGAGAAGCATGGGAACGAGTGGGCGTGAGCGAGGTGTCGGATAGAGGAGCTACAGACGTGAGTGGCCAGCAGAGGGCATCTTCTACCCTTCCGCTGAACTCCCAGCATTGCACTCACCCAGGGCAAGCGCAACAGGAAGTCTACTACAAACCAGGCACCCTGGATTCTTTTGCCATAAAAGGAATTTGTATCAAAGGCCATAATTAAATCATACCTTTTTCATACTTTGAACAAATCACTTTTACTAAAAATACTAAATTGCATCATATTGAAACTGTTTTGAAGACCCAAATATAATGGTGACTCTGCTGATTAAAGTTTCCGTTGGTACTTTATGAATAATTCAAATGTCTCTTAAATGAGATTTTTTTTTTGTTTGGTTTGAGATTATGAAAATAACACTTATGACAGGTAATATAACATAGAAAGAATAACAAAAAAAAGCTGACATCCACATCTTATAACCCAGAGACAAACAATCTCAACATTTTAGAATTTTCCTTCTAGTCTTTTTTCTGTGGCTATTTTACAAAGAATAGATTATATAGACAAGTTTTATTTTTATTTATCTATTTTTCTTTTAGGGCTGCACCCACAGCATATGGAGGTTTCCAGACCAGGAGTCAAATCAGAGCTATAACTGCCAGCCTACGCCAGAGACACAGCAATGCCAGATCCAAGCTGCGTCTGCGACCTATACCACAGCTCACCCAACACCAGATCCTTGACCAACAGAGCAAGGCCAGGGATCAAACCTACATCTTCATGGATACTAATGGGGTTCGTTAACCACTGAGCCACAAAGGGAACTCCCAATATACAGACAAGTTTTAATTTATTCATTTAACATAATCATTATTTTACTTGTTATTATACACTCTTTGCTAACATTATTTTAACATTATGTACCTATAATGTTAGGTACAAATAAAATAACATTATTTTAACAGCTAGATAATATTTCATTATGTAGATTGAGTCCAGTTTCCCTAACTTATTTCCCAATTTTTGAGTATGAAGTATTTTCAATGTTTAATATGTAACAAATTATAGATAAATAATAAATGGCATATGGCAATATGTAATAAATTATTTCATGCCATGATACTTATTTCTTTAAAACATGGTCTAGTCACCAGAATAGAATTTAGTAAAAAGTAAACATTACTGTCAAGTGATTAAGTAACTGAGACAGCTTATTTGCCTGTCTGAAGAGAATTTAGGAAAGTAACAAAGCAAATTACAAAGGCAAAAAAGTCACTGCTCGAGAACACCGACATCTAACCTGTGCCCCATCCTCCGCCCCCTCCACTTCTTTCTTGAACTATTGGCTGGTTCTACCTCCATCTTAAGACAAGCTGCAGTAAAAGTTAATAGGTATTTTTGTCATGTTAGAGAATCCCAGCAAGCCATCCTAAAGTCCCATTTGTGAAGTGATGTGTCACATTAACACATTTTATGGGCTTAGTCTTGTGCTGCCTAATTGAATAATTTACTATCTGTGACATTAGCTTGATTCACACAATAACACACACAAACACACAATCCATACAGAAGATTTGTAAGTGATTACATCTCAGCTTTCCATTCTCTGAATATGCCCTGGTGCTTTTCATGCTGATCTTCAGTGCCACTTACATGAACCAGCTTATGAGCCATTTATGAGCCACCATTTATGAACCAGCTTCCATCTCTTTGACATTAGATATTTACTTGATGTGGAAGCAAACTGGGATTGAAACTTTTCTTCTTCTAGTTGGGTTCTGTTCAGTACACATATGCTGATTTTTCAGATGCTGGGACTTTTTTTTTTTTTTCTTTTTCTGTCTTTTTAGGGCCACACCCACAGCATATGGAAGTTCCCAGTCTAGGGGTCAAATTGGAGCTGTAGTCACCAGCCTATGTCACAGCCACAGCAATGCAGGATCTGAGTCGCGTCTGTGACCTACACCACCGCCCACAGCAACACCAGATCTTAACCCAATGAGCAAAATCAGGAATCAAACCTACATCCTCGTGGATATCAGTCGGGTTTGTTAACTGCTTGTTCACAACGGGAACTCTGATGCTAGGACTCTTGAACAGAGTTTCCACAGAAAGGCATGGGCAAGACCGAGATGACACATCCATTGTGCCGTGAATAAGATCAGTACTAGATAAAAAGGGATACCCTGAACAGTGGTGGATGAGACCTTTCAGACTCTGCAGCAATGCCTTCACTCCATGCCAGCATCTGAAAAGAGTGACTACACAGATTGATCCCCAGTGACCACACAAATGGATGCCACTTAGCCCGAATCTGATGGAAGCAGGGGATATTTGGAGTTAAGACTGACATTTCAGAGTCAGACTCACTAGGCTTTGTTATTGGTTCATCCATATACTACAAAGGCCCAGGGCAAGTAACTTAACATTTTTATAAGTCACTTTTCTCCTTTAAAAAAAAAGATAACAATAGTGCCTGCTATATCAGATTTTGAGAAGACTGAATGAAATAATCCATGGAAAGCTCCTAACACAGTATCTGGCATGTGGAGAGCACCCAATGAGTTGTTATTATTGTAATTGTTCTTTACTTATATCAATGAGTTAAATATTTTTCTCCCATTAAATCAATGTGATGAAGAATGTACTCCTCAAACATCTCTTATTCCTCTTCAATATGCTGTCAAGATCTGTCCACCTTGGCACCAGCTTACATTTGAAACACACAACTTGCTGAAGGGCAGAAGGAGAGGTAATGAGTGCCTTAGAATTACCTCCACCCAAAGAAATATTTCCTTTTATTCATCCCCAAACCCCATGAAGGCAAGAACCTTGTCTGCCTTGTTGACCAGCAGCAAGTACAATGCCTAGCACATAAAAAGAACATGCATAGTATATACTTGAGTAAGTACATGAACAGTCCTAAAACAACTCCCCTATTTTGCAAATGCCTATTTCAGAGCTCAGTTCAAGTGAACACATTTTCTCTCTTTTTATAGAAGTCACCATAATGAAACCTTCTGTCACGCTTTCACTTGACCTCAGATATGCCACTGCTCTTGGTGACACAGAGGCAATCTTGGATTTCTCATGAAAAAGCACCATGTGCCAACCTAAGGGAACCCAGCTGGTACTCACCAAGGTCTACAACATTTTTCTAACTCTTCAGAACAAGTTTTAGCCTTTTTGGAAGCCTAACTTAGTAAACAAGTCTAACTCCGTGCAAACTAGACCCTACATTTGAAAGTTGAAATTTCATCGCCTCTGCTGTTTTCTGAGCCCTCATTCAACTGGAATATTTGTTTATAGCACTAAAAGGTATGAAATCTCTAAATTATGGATTAAATTTTGTTCAAACCATTATAAGATGAATCCATGGCATTAGCCTCTAGCAACATACCAACCTATATTATTTTCTGCACACACCCCCTCCTCCAGCCAAGCAACTATCTCCTCTTCTCTTACAAATCCCTCATCCCTGTTCTGTGTTTTTTCAGACTACCCAGGTCAGAGCAATTTACTGAGATATCCACTGCCTATTTCAGGATATTACCCTGCTTCCATTAATTCAGAAATGGATATCTTTGTGATATTAAAGATGATTTATCTAGAGTGGCCATACATCTTAGTTTGCTTAGAATAGACCCACTGGAGTTCCCGTCGTGGCGCAGTGGTTAACGAATCCGACTAGGAACCATGAGGTTGCGGGTTCGGTCCCTGCCCTTGCTCAGTGGGTTAACCATCCGGCGTTGCCGTGAGCTGTGGTGTAGGTTGCAGACACGGCTCGGATCCCGTGTTGCTGTGGCTCTGGCGTAGGCCGGTGGCTACAGCTCCAATTCAACCCCTAGCCTGGGAATCTCCATATGCCGCGGGAGCGGCCCAAGAAATAGCAACAATAACAACAACAACAACAAAAAGACAAAAGACAAAAAAAAAAAAAAAAAAAAAAAAAAAAGAATAGACCCACTGGAATTGGATCCAGCTTACCATTTTCCAGATGTTTTTCATTTGTAATGAAGTACTGTTAGTAATTATAGTTGCTTTAAAATCAGCCTGTATGGGATTGGTTTAACTCAACTTTGACTTCCCAGCTTCTGCCCTGTTCTCACTTAGTAGCATATGAGATGCACTGGGAGGAAAGAGATCTCTTATACTAACTCATGGTTAAATCTGGATAACCAGTGATCACACTCTCTCTTTTCTGACCCTTCCCAGACCCTTTCAAGGACTGCATGCAGGACACTAAAATTAAGTGTACTTACTCCTCCTGATTTTAGGAGTATATTAGGTGCCAAGTTTTTCAGCTTTTGAAGCTTTTAGCAAATTGCAATTATTGAAAACAAAGCTGTGAGTGAACAGGAAGACATTTAAATTGATCCTTGTTTAAAAGAAAGGAACAAAACATTTAAGCAAGGGGTCAGTGATGTAAAAGATTTAATTTTGAAGTTCTCTAACTGCACTTTGAAATATCTTTATTTAGGGAAAGAAATTTGATGGTGCCCTCAGCTCACATACCAGAGATGGCTAACCAAATAGCAATGGACTTCTCAAAAGCCATGTACTTCTGAGCGGAAATTATTTTTGATACTGTCAATTAAGTAGGAAATAGAATAAAGACATGTTAAGACAAGCAAACCCTTAAGAAATTTATCTACAGTGCACCCTCCTCTAAAAGCTACTGGAAGGTGTGTGCCTTGCCAAAATGAGAGCAGAAAACAAGAAATAGACATACATGGAACTTAGGAAAGAAAGCAGCCAACACAGGAGAGGGACAAAGGCAATTCCTAGGATGAAAGTGAAAGTGGACCCAAAACAATGCCATGTAGTTGGTCTCAAAGCAGTTAGACCAGATTGGAGCAGGAGACTTCAGAGGGTAGACTCCAAGAAAGAAAGAAAAAAGTGAGAGTTCCCATTGTGATTCAGCAGATTAAGAACCTGACATAGTGTTCTTGAGGATGCAGCTTCAGTCCCTGGCCCCACTCGGTGGGTTAAAGACCCAGTGTTGCCACAAACTGTGGCATAGGTCACAGATGTGGCTTGGATCCAGTATTGCTGTGGCTATGGTGTAGGTCTGCAGTTGCAGCTCTGATTCAGCCCCTAGCCTGGGAATTTCCATATGCCACAGGTATGGCCCTAAAAAGAAAAAAAGTTACTGAAAAATGACTTGATTTCTTCCCTTATTGTAAGATTCTTTTGAGAAGTTTGGAGCTGATTTAGTTAGTTAAAATTAGCATCAAACATTAACTTAGGAAAAAACTAAAAAGTTGAACAAGAAAGAAGATGTCATCAGAATACACTAGATGACTGAAAAGGTGAAAACACTGTTTTCATATCCAGTTGTGATAGAGCCATTCTGAGGGTTGAGCAGAAGTGTGTGAATGATGGGGAGATGGGGGATGGGATCCTAAACGTATTAAATTACATTCATAGAAAAACAGCTGATAATGTTATATTCAAAAAGCAAAGGTAAATAGGCACATTAGTAGATTATTTCGACATGGAGGTAAATGCCAGGAAAAGCTGCTAAAATAGCTGAAGATGGTTGCATTTGGGTGGTGCAATTAGGAGGTAAGGAAGCAAGAGTCAAGTGACCATGGTTTTTTAGTTATTACCCTTAGAATACGCTTCAACTTTAAAAATATATGTGCATGCATTATTTTTATTTAAAAATCAGTAAATTTTCCAATTTCTCCTCTCTGCACCCCCAAGCCTTTTTCAACTACTGATGAGTAAGGCATCTTGACATTTTGGAAGAGAGGCAGGGGAGAGGCTGGACAAGGAGGAACATGGGGTAGCCCTGAGGACAGGTGACGGGAGAAGGCACTGAATCCACAGTTAGCTTGAGGCCAGCCCTGAGAACAGTAGTAGAGGATCCCTGCTCCAAATCCTGGGCTCAGTGCACTCATCAATAATGCCTTTCATTATGACAGCGAGGACACAAGCTCCAGCCTGTTACCAGAGCTCCTCCTGCAAGTGATCTGGAAGAATGAACAAATACCTTGGCAGGCTCTGGCAGGAGATATATGTTTTGAGGTTGGCAGTCTGGTCAGGTACTCTTCCTTGTGAGAAGTTCCTGCTTGTGTAACTCTCTTCAGTCTCTACATGTTCAGGAATTCAGGAAACAACAGTTAAAAGTCTTGTTAATGGGTTGGGAATGTGTGCCTGGATCTTTAGCTGACTGTCATCCCTCCTACATTATTAGCTATGCTTTATGCATTTTGATTTGTCCAATGCTTCTTCATTCATGTTTAATTGCAGGTAGTAAGTGGGAGAAGGCTTCAAAATGCTTAAGGAAGAATCGGTCTGGTTATTCTGTAACCCCTGCATAGAAAACTCCATCCTATTCCATTAAAACTACAGATAGATAGACAGATATAGATAGATAGTCTTTTTAGGGCCACACCTGTGGCATATGGAAGTTCCCAGGCTAGGGGTCAAATAAGAGCTACAGCTGCCAGCCACAGCCACAGCAGTGCCAGATCCAAACCACTTCTGCTACCTACACGGCAGCTCATGGCAATGCTGGATCCTTTAACCCACTGAGCAAAGCCAGGGAACGAACCCACATCCTCATGGATACTAGTCAGATTCTTAGCCCATTGAGCCACAATGGGAACTCTGAAAACAACATTTAAACAACAAAAACCTACTGTATAGCACAAGGAACTATATTCAATATCTTATAATAACCTATAATGGAAAAGAATCTGTACATATGTGTGGGTGTAACTGAATCACTTTGCTGTACAGTTGAAACTAACACAATATTGTAAATAAACTATACTTAATATTTTTTTTCTTTTTACGGCCACACCTGTGGCTATGGAGGCTCCCAGGCCAGGAGTCAAATAATTGGAGCTGCAGCAGCCAGCCTACACCACAGCCACAGCAACACTAGATCCTAACCTCATCTGTGATCTACATCACACTTCACAGCAACACCGGATCCTTTAAACCACTGAGCGAGGTCAGGGATCAACCCACATCTTCATGGATACTAGTGGGTTCTTCATCTGCTGAGCCACAATGAGAACTGCTACTTCTATTTTTTAAATATTTAATAAACATTATCTAGATGCTGTTTGGGATTAAAAGACATAAGAATCAGACCTGGATTCAGCTCTTTGGGGACTCACTATCAAGCTCTGGAGAGAGAGAGGTAACATGGAAATCTCTATCCACCAAAGACTTCGATGCTAAAGGAATGCAAGTGAGCATCAGGTGAAAGTAATTCTGGCTGGAGGCTCTGGATGGGATTTGAGCTGCGCCTTGAAGAATGAGTAGGGTTTCTCAATGGAGATGAGATGAGTGCCATGGAAACCAAGTTGAGGGAATAGTGTAGGGAAAGACCGAGGGAAATAGAGCACATTTGGAGAGTGAGGAATGGAGGACTGCTATTGAACCACCACATATGCGGGACACAAGTGTACATGTGGAAGACACAAAGGAGCTGAAAGCAAAACTATTTTGGAGAAAAGATAATGATTTCAGATTCCTATTCATTAACTCTTCTTTTGTGTTGAAGTCTTTGTTGCCTGGGAGACTGAAACAATACCCAAGACAGAAATGGGATGACTGGGAAAGGGAAGTGGTCAGGAACTCAATTTTGCTTTGTTGATTTGGAGAGCAAGGTGATACTTTTTTTTTAATTTTACTTATTTATTATTTTTATTGATATACAGTTGATTTACAATGTTGTGTTACCTTCTGGTGTACAGCAAACTGATTCAGATATATATGTATATACACATACACATACTCTTTATATGTATAGAGAATATGTAACTCAGGAGTTCCCATTGTGGTGCAGTGGAAACAAATCCAACTAGCAACTATGAGGTGGTGGATTCAATCTACAGCTCCAATTCGACCCCTAGCCTGGGAATCTCCATATGCCTCAGGTGCAGCCCTTTAAAAGAAAAAAAAAGAAAAAAAATATGCAGCTCATTGGGTTAAGGATCCGTAATTGCTGTGAGCTGCGGTGTAAGTCACAGACGTGGCTCAGACCTGGTATTGCCTGTGGCATAGGCCAGCAGCTGCAGCTCCAGTGAGACCCCTAGCCTGGAACCTTCCATATGCCACAGGTGCAGCCCTTAAAAAAAAAAAAAAAAAGGAATATATATGTACATACATATTATGCATTCTTTTTCAGATTCTTTTTCATGATATGTTATTACAAGATACTGAATGTAGTTCCCTGAGCTATCCAGTAAGTTCTTGCTGGTTACCTATTTTGTATATGGTAGTGTACTATCTGTTAATTCCAAGATCCTAATTTATCCCTTCCCACCTTTCCACTTTGGTAACCAACTATAGGTGATTTTCAATGTCTGTGAGTCCATTTACGTTTTGTTAATAAGTTCCTTCGCATCATTTTTTTCAGATTCCACATATAAGCAATCTCATATGATACTTGTCTTTGCCTGGCTTTCTTCATTTAGTATGATAATCTCTAGATCCATCCATGTTACTGCAAATGGCATTATTTCACTCTTTTTATGGCTGAGTAATATTCTATCGTATATATGTAGGACATCTTTATCCATTCCTCTGTCAATGGCAAGGTGGTACTTTATTTTTTTATATTTAACTATTTTTTATTAAAATATAGTTGATTTACAGTGTCTGTCAATTTCTGATGTACAGCGAAGTGACCCCATCATACACACACACACACACACACACACACACACACATTCCTTTCCTTATATTATCTTTCATCATAGTCAACATGGTAGACCTCATTGCTTATGCATTCTCAATGTAATAATTTGCATCTACTAACCCCAAACTCCCCATCCATCCTATTCCCTCCCCCTCTCCCCCTTGGCAGCAAGATGGTACTTTAAATGCATGTAGCTCCACTGACCTGTAAATGCGTCATACAGGAGAGAGCAAGAGGGTAGGGTTGCATTTAGAGATGAGGTGGTTAGTGCTACAGAGGTGACAAACCATCAGGCTGAATGAGCTCATGAGAGGAGTGACTGCAGAGGAGGGAAGAACTAGAATAGAGGTTGTTTAGTGGACAATGGCAGCACAGAGATTAGATTAGATTAGAGAGGTTAGAAATTTGATCTCTCTCTATACAAAGAGGTAGATATTAGGAAGGTCACAGTACTGCAGAAAACAGAGAATACATCATGGAAATACAAAAGGGACTCTTGGGGAGTTCCTGTCATGGTGCATCGGAAATGAATCTGACTAGGAATCATGAGGTTTCGGGTTCAATCCCTGGCCTTGCTCGGTGGGTTAAGGATCTGGCATTGCCATGAGCTGTGATGTAGGTTGCAGACATGGCTCAGATCCTGCATTGCTGTGCCTCTGGCATAGGCTGGTGGCTACAGCTCTGATTGGACCCCAGCCCGGGAACCTCCATATGCCACAGGTGCGGCCCTAAAAGGACAAAAAAATGGACTCTTTGAATTGGTGGGTGTTCAACTATTAAAAGCCCTTCAAGCACAACTGGGTAAAGACTGGGAAAAGGCTGGTTAGTCTGGCAATGAAGCATCACTGGTAAATTTTGAAAGTAAAAGCATTTGGGGGCTGAAGTAAGTCATCAGAGGAAAAAAAATGGAAAGTCATGAGAGGAGGAAGCAGGGTAAACCTCTTGTTTAAGGAAAGCTAAAGTTGATGAGAACTAGACCAGATAATTAGCCCCTTGGTAACTGGGGTTAATTACATTAAAGCCTGTGGATTTAACAACACCTGTCAGTAAACAAGTGAACAGATGCGTCTTCCTGTGGTGATATAGAAATATTTCTATTCAGTGTCTGTATCTTCTTATTTTACTGCATTCTCTTTGATTTTGCCTGGTACTTGTTGATTTATTTTAAAGTTTGAGACTAGAGAATTGGAGGAATTGACTTAATTACTTCCTCTTTTAAATAACCCCATTATTTGGCCATTTCATGTGGTTCAAACCTACTAAAAGGGTAAAGGGGAGTAGGAAATTATTTTTATAATGAACAGTTAGAAAAGGCACATTCAGAGCACTGGAGACTCGAGACATGTTTTCAGGTTTTGTGGCCTACCAACCTTGACTATGACCAACAGGTGTGCTGGAAAACGTGAGTGACAGCTAGAATGCAAGAAGAGCAGTGTGGCTGGTGCAGTCAGTCAAGAGAGAGGGTTAGGAGAAGAATTCATGGGGAAAGAGGCCTGATCTTTTAGGAGAGCCTCGCAGGCCATTCTAAGGACTTTGGCTTTTCATTCTGCATTAACTAGTATGGAGCCACACACACTATCCAGTTTCTCACCCATATTTTCCCATCATACCACGTCAGTGACAGTTTTCTACAGATTGTTTCAGTATAGTTTTATTAGTTTTAAGTTCTTAGAAAATTGCCTCCAATCTTCTCAAAAGTTAAACTTTATGATTAACAAATAAGAAGTTGTTGACATCTTCAACTGACTCTTTGTGTAGCCAGAGCCATAATAGTTTTAACTGAGAAAATATGCTGTCTACTGGTGCCGGAGTATTTTGTAAGTGTAAATTCTGCTAACTGGTGATGTTCTCAACTCTAATTTTTCTTCAAAGAAAAATTTTAAATATTTCAGCCCAGATATTTGCACAGACTTATCTTTTTGCCTTCATTCACAGCACCTCTTCTTTGACAGATATTTTTACAAAACCCATGGAAAAAGTTGTCTCTACTTATGATTATGCTGGAGGTATTGTTATAGTTAGATGCTGCAAAATTATAGACTTTATCCATTTCATTTCATTCCAGGATAGAATATGACTTTGTCTTAATTAACTGACAGTCCTTTAAACATTCTCGAGCAACAATTCTATGCTAAGCATTGTATTATTTTAATATTTTCCTAATGATGTTTAAAACTGCAATTGACTTCTGATGCTAATTACCTGGAATTTGGTCAAGTTTACAGCTTAAGCATACAGTTCCCCACTAGACTGCCCTCACTTCAGACCAGCCACAAAATCAAGGGTTCCCAGGTCACCCACATCTCTGACCAACTAGTTTGAGAACATATATATGTCTGGTTAAGAAGATGGCAGCTCCAAACTCTTGTATACTGTGTATGATAACTGCCAAGACCACTCTTTTCATGATTCAAGCCCTTTTGTCTCCTTTTAAAACAATATAAAAGTAGGAAACATTAAAATGTGCACATTTATATAAATTTAAATCAAAGATTTCTTCCTCCAACACACATTTTTGCTGTCTTCTCCCAATTCCATCTCCCTCTTTCCCATACTGTGGTCAAGGATGAAAGGATCATTATCCAGAAAGACAAGTGGATGAATTGCTGCAAGTCACACACTTCATCCCAAGAGAAGCCAACTCCCAACCTGCTAGCTCTCAGCATCTTCAACATTTACTTAAGAACACAGGCTTTTATGGATAGCGTTGTGCTTAAGGCTTTCCCATATGCTTCAGCATTGTTAGGTTAGGAGGGAAAATGCCCAGAATTCATGGTTTCTAGAAACACAAGAGTTTCTACAGATGCAAGAGGTAATTGCAGACTTGTAATCTATAGATTGATTGCCTATTGCAGAAATACAGTAAGGAGAAGCACCGGCTATTACTAGAGCAGCCACAATTTCAAACCCCCCGTGCTTCACTGGGAAACCTGAATGGTCTTCTAGTTCTACTGACATGATGATAATAGCAGCTAGTAATTGCATTTGCCATCAATCAAGTGCTCTGCTGATTGGAGCCTTTGCCACAATCATACACTATGATGAAGTCACTATTAATAGATTCAAGAAATTGATGCTAGAGAGAAAAAGACTGATGCCTGTATCATTATTCATATCTCTCTGGTTAATGTGGTAGGGTTTCAGAATTCAGAAGACAAGAAGCCACCCAGAGGCAAACAGAGCCTCAAGTCCCTGCCCCATCCCTCTCCTGTCCATGTTGAAAGACCAAAGGGAAAGGAAGACTTCTCTGGACAGTTAAGATGGACATGGAGGCATATTTCAGGGGAAAAAAATTCTTTGATTTCATAAGAGGAAAGTAATATAGAATATGAAAGATCAAGGTGACAGTCACTAAGGAAATAGCTAAAGAAATGTGACTTTCTTCTTGACATTATCTTTTTAAATGGAGTATATGTATACTCTTCAGAATGCTGCCATTTCTGAGAATCATTTGGCAGTTTTTCTCTTGAAGAATCAATCCTCCACAATCCATCACATTCTGAGTCATGCTAACAATTTTTACTTGACACCAATCACAAAGAAATCTGACACAAACTTGACTTTCAGTGGGTTCAGAAACATACTACATTCTGCAAAAGAACTACTGAAGAATAATACATGAATTCAATTATATGCCACATTCTGATCATTTTTTCCTAGTTAGTTCAAAGTGCTTCTATTGGATAGATATCTACTCAACATTATAAATATCCAGAATATGGCTTTTCATATCTTCCCTAGAAGTACTCAATCATTAGACAGAGTCCATTAGCCAAGTAAACTGTATAAAGGAAATGAAGCCATGTTTGTTTGTTTTTCTGTTTTTTCCCAAGGACTCAGGAGTTAAGGAGGAAACCACAACAAAAAAACTTTGGAGGAAAAAATATATATATTGGGCTTGAATTTTTCTGTGAACAAATTCTCTAGAACATATTCCATTCCAGCTTGCTTGCACAAACACAGCCAAAATATTGTAATGAAAAAAAAATATTTAATGCATTCCTCTGAGCTTAAAACTTATCCTTTTCTAATTAGCAACCAAAGAATTTGAAGCTCCATCAGTGAAGCTGCCCAGATAGGCAGCTGGGAGGCTCAGCAAATCACACAAATGCCAAGCCCCAAGAGCTCAAAGGTCTAAAATTGGTGCAACAAATCCTTATATCAAAATTAATCCCAATGAAATAATCGAAATGGAAAAAATGATGGGTATTCAAGGAGATTCAGTAAACATGTTCTTAATGGCAGGAAAGTTAGAAACTTCCTAAATGTCAGAAACTAAAGGATTGTTTAGAAAAGAATGGAGCAATCATACACTGGAATATGGAGCAGCCTTTACAAATAACGACCCAGAAATGCACTTATTGATGTAAAAGGCATTTTTTATCACTAAGCCAAAAAAGAAATTACCCTTTAGCATGCCCAGTGTGGTCCTATTTTTGCTATATGTGAGTGTTCATATACTCATTCACACAGAACACATCTGAGGAATGCACAGAATATTAATATAATTTTATGTACATGGAAGATGGGTACTTTTTCTCTCCTCTTGCTATTCTGTATTTTTCCATTTTTCTGCAATGAATATGGATTTCTCATGTCATGAAAAACTTAATATTTAGGAAAGATTGCAAATATTAATTAAAAGGTTAGCTGGTTTCCTCAGAGGCATTGTAAGAAAGAACTCTTTCTTCGGTGAATGGAAAGTAACTGCAGGAGTTCCTATCATGACTAAGTGGAAACAAATCTGACTCCCATCCATGAGGATGCAGGTTCGATCCCTGGCCTTGCTCAGTGAGTTAAGGATCTGGCGTTGCTGTGAGCTGTGGTGTACGTCGCAGACGTGGCTCAGACTGGCATCTCGGTGGCTGTGGTGTAGGCCAGCGGCTACAGCTCCAATTCGACACCTACCCTGAGAACCTGTATATGCTGCAGGTGCAGACGTAAAAAGACACACACACACAAAGTAAATACATTCTCATCACGAAAAAAAAAATCTTTTCTTTTGCTATTTTCCCTGAAAATCAGAAAGTTAATATGAAAAACCTTAATATATTTAGTGAGGATCACTGGCCACTTTATGCCTTGTTCAGTCATGTATTAAATTGCTCATGTGTTGATTTAGTCAATCACTGATCTGATAGCAGCTCAGAGGTAACAGCTGAAGGCTCAGTGATGGTGTTGTCAGCTAGGGGTGGCCCTGGCTGGGGGGTGGTACAGAACAGGCTCAGGTAATGCCAGCATCAGCTCAGCATATCCCATAGTTGGCAAATCCCAAAACTTGCTTTTTTTATGATACCTAGAAGAGATCCAAGCCTGGGAAGACTTCTATTTGCTAAAACTTACCCCAAACTGCAAGAGATGCTGAGAGCTAATTGATTGATTTATAACAAGAAGTCTTAGCCAAGCAGAGCAAAATGCTCCAGTCATTAAAACGGTACATACTTTCCCCTTAGACCACAATATATGGGAGAGCAAATGACAGGGTCAGACAAGTGTTTTCCAAAAACATTCTGACAGCTGTGCAGGATAAATTAGAGGGGTATCCATATGTCCTAATTTGCCTGGGACAGTCCTTATTGATGTTTGAGTATAACGTTTAATAACACCCCTGTTTCACTCTCAAAAGTGTCCTGATTTGGTTGACAAATTATATGTCAGCCTAATTGGAGAAGACAGCAGTGGGACCAGGGAAATGAGTTGTTAGAAGACCATTGAAATATCCACTAAAGAAGTAATGAGAGACTGAACCTACACTGAGAAGTGTAATTAGAAAGAATGAGATGAAAATTGAGGTGAAGCAACACCTCGGTGACAGAATCTGTAGGAATTTGATGGACAACTGCAGATGAGGAATGAAGGAAGAGCAAGAATATGATATGACTTTGGTATTTCTGCCTTGGAAAACTGGTGTATGGTGATTGTCGAAGAAAATTTGGGAAGAAAGATCCTAAGTCTGGTTTTGAAATCGTTGTTATTTGAAGTATCTCTGGGATGTGCAGGAAGAGGTTCCTAAAAAGCAGTCAAAAACAGGTTCCTGAACTCAAAAAAAAAAAAAGACTCTCACCAGAGATAGGTTTTGGAGTCGTCCAACATATAGCGTCTGTATATGCCAGGATCACTACAGGAGTAAGCTCTTATGTGTAGGAAAGGAAGCTGGGTGGGCATGTCTAGTTCTTCTAGGTGGGCAGAAAGAAAAAAAAAAACTAACTGAAAAAGTGATAAGTGGAGACATTTAAAATATTAAATATACAGCAAAGGATATGAAATTAATCATTAATGTGTACTGATCACTAAAGCTTTGCCAGAGAATAGTTTTACCCTCGTAGTATCTCATTTCATCACACAATAATCCTATAATGAAGGTATTACTTTATGAGGAAAGAGACACACAAAGAAGAAAAGAAACTTGCCCAAGGATTCACTCCAGGCAGAGAACCCAAGCTCTTCACCTGCACGCTACCATCCCTCTCAAGGGACATCTGGAGGTGTAAATAACACTTTCTTGGCCTGCCTTGCAGAAAAACTGCATCACTAATGTTTTCCTGAAAAAGACAAAGTCAAGAAATCATAGTCTATCACGTCTCCAAAGAGGATACACAAATGCCTCATAGGTATATGCAAAGATACTCACCAACACCAGTCATCAGGAAGATGCAAATCGAAACCACAAGATATCACCCCACACCTGTCAGGAGAGCTATTATCAACAAACAAAGTAAAATAACAAGGGTAGGTGAGGATGTAGAGCATTGAGAACCCTATATATCACTGGTGAAAGTATAAAATGGTATAGCCACTATGGAATACAGCACAAAGTTTCTCCAAAATATTAAAAAGAGAGAGAATGACCGTATGATCCAGTGATCCTAATTCTGGGCATTTATCCAGAAGAATTGAAATCAGGATCTGACAGAGATATTTGCCTTCCATGTTCACTGCAGCATTATTCACAATAGCCAAGATTGATAGATGAATGGATAAAGAAAATGTGATAGGTAGATATAGATACACAATGGGATATTATTTGGGCTTTAAAAAGAAGGAAATCCTCTCATATGCAACACCACGGACGAAACTAGAGGACATTATGCCAAATGAAATAAGCCAGTCACAGAAAGACAAATATTGCATGAGGAATCCAAAATAGCAAAACTCATAGAAGCGGAGACTAGAATGGTGTCTGCCAGGGACTGGGAGACATGAAGAATTGCTATTCAGTGGGTATAAAGTTTCAGTTATGCAAGATGAATAAATTCCAGAGATCAGTTATACAACCTCTTGCTACACTTTGACATAGTCTACTGGACATTTAAAAATTGTTGAAAAGGAATCTTATGCTAAGTGTTCTCCCTACAACAAAAAGGAAAGGGAAAAGAAAGAGCAAAAGAAGAAAAATAATGAAAAAAATAATAGACTTAGTGGTCTAAGTAAATAGAGAAGTAGGGCTGGTGCTAGTGGAAAGGAAAGGTGGAAAAATTCCCTCCAGCTCTACCTGGAATTCTTGAAAGCTGTGTACCATGAGATTTCCCACACCACTTGGGACATAAAATAAAGAATTAAATGTTTCAGTTAAGAGAAGACAGTTTTTCAATTTGGGGTCACTCAGCAATTCTCAGACTCCATGAAGTCAATCTACCCACAACAATGGGTAGTCATGTTTTTTCCTCCAGCTTTCTTGAAGGATAAAAATTGAAAAATAAAAATTATATATGTTTAAGGTAGACAATGTGATGTTTTGGTATACATATACATTATAAAATGATTACCACAATCAGGCTAATTAGCCTATCCATCACCTTATAATAGTTATGGATGAATTTTATTTCTTTTACTCACCTAATTACTCTGGCTAGAACTTATAGTATGATGCTGAATAGCAATGGTGAGAGTGGGCATCTTCACCTTGTTCCAAATCTTACAGGAAAACTTTCTCATCTTTTCACCATTGAGTAAGATGGCAGCTAGTTTGTCATATAAGACCTTTATTAGACTGAGGTACATTCCTTCTATCTGCTGTTGGATGGAATGTTTTGTATATGTCTGTTAAGTCGATTTAGTCATAGTGTTATTCAAGTCTACCATTTCCTTATTGGTTTTTCTGTCTGGATGATCAGTCCATTATTGAAAGTGGAGGGGGGACATTCACGTTTTATGGATTTTCTGTTCAATTTCTTGATATAACTTTATGGTAGGCTGTGTTATGGATTGAATATTTGTGTTCCCCCCAAGTTTATATGTTGAAGCCCTAACCCCTAGTGTGATCGTATTTGGAGGTGGAGATTTTAGGAAGCAATTCGGTTTAGGTGAGGTCTTGAGGGTGGGGTCCCTCATGAAGGATTTGTGTTCTTACAAGAAAAAGAAGGAAAAGAACATCTTCTCTTCTGTCATGAGAGGACCCAGCCACCTACAAGCCAAGAACCAAATCTGCAGCACTTTGATCTCAAATTTCCCAGCCTCCAGAACCATAAGACATATGTCTTTTGTTTATGCCACCCAGTCTATGGTATTTTGTTACTGCAGCCAGAGCTAAGGCAACATCCAGTCACAAAATTCTGACACCACCAAGAGGTCTAGGAAAGGAACTATGCTATCAAATAATAGCCCCACCTAATTACTTAGGGGACTCCATAAAAAATGGCATAGTGGACTTTCCTATGAACCTAAAGGCCTGAGTGTTGATGATATCACCTAGAAAAGGTTCATTTGTGCCATATATTAGATTCCAGATATAAATGAAATCATATGGTATTTTTCTTTCTCTTTCTGACTTACTTCACTTAGTATGAGAGTCTCTAGTTCCATACATGTTTCTGCAGATGGCATTATTTTGTTCTTTTTTATGGCTGAGTGGTATTCCATTGTGTAGAAAAGAAAATCATGGACATGGAGAACAGACTTATAGTTGGCAAGAGGGAGGGGAAGGGACTGGGAATTTGGGGTTGATAAATGCAAACTATTGCCTTTGGAATGGATAAGCAATGGAATCCTGCTGTATAGCACTGGGAAATATGTCTGGTCACTTGTGATAGAGCATGATAATGTGAGAAAAAAGCATCTATACATGTATGTGTGACTAGGTCACTTTGTTGTGCAGTAGAAAATTGACAGAACACTGTAAATCAGCTATAACGTAAAAAATAAAAATCATTATAAAAAAAGAAAATAAATGTAGTTTGGGATGAGAAGAAAGTTAAATAAATGTAGCTGGGACTCCAGGAAATAACATTTAAGTAGGAGAGAGCCAACTGAGCCCTTAAAAATACCTACAAGGAATGCCCAGAAACATGGGTATCTAGAAATTGCAGGTATTCAAATACAAAAATTAGATTAGCCTGTATTATAAACACAACAAAAGCCAAAGTTTGCTTAATGGATGCCCAGATCCCACTATCATTTCAGGACTAAACGCTGTCTCTCCCAGCCTCTCAAAGTGTTGACAACCAATAGCTCACAACAGAGCCTCCCCGGCCCCACCCTTTCAGTGACATTTCCCTACTGAGGAAAAGCACTCTGCACAAAATCAGAGCCCCTTCATGGGGTCAGCTTGCATACTAGTCAATGCAAACATTCAAAAACTAGTCAATGCATGAGTTCAAATACCTCAGAGCTTCCTACAGGATCAGCTGAGGTCTTTGTTGTAACAGCATCACCACCCAACTTCTCCCTCTGACTCATCCTGCTTCCAACACTTCCCCCAAGATGCCGATCCCCAGGCAGATCCCTAATTAACTTTCTAAACACGCATCCCATCTCATAGTCTGCATCATGGGAAACCTGACCTGTAACAGAGGCCATTGTGTTTATTTTAGAACAAAAATGTGTCATAACTTGATCTCTTTTAATTAGGAAAATGAATTTCCTATGGGTAAGGGATTAGAAGAGTGCCTGGTGATAGGAAATATTTACCAAATGTTAGGAGCAGTGAGCATAATGGGCATAATGCTTCCAGTGCTAGATCTAGCACCTGACTGCCAACTACATAAATTTCAGAACAAGCTAAACATACAAAAGAAGAGGGCGCCACATTTATTTTCTAACCTGATTCTGAAATTTTTCAAGATCAGATAGCCTAATTATAGTGATTCAAAGTGAGCTACCCTTTGGACTATCACGCCCAGAAGGCATGTGTTTATTTGAGTGCTAAAAGACCCACAACACTGGTATCACCCCCTTATCTTGGCAGTTTCAGGACCCCTTACAAGTGCTACTGTCAGAAATACAAGGGGAAGAGAATGGGGTCTACCCAAGTAATTCAAAAGTCATGCACTGCTCTAACTCACTCATATATAAGCCCTTCCATAAACAAGGCAGAACTGTAGTTAGATCCCTTTTATTTCTCAATTAATCACTGGAGCCCCATCTTCACCACCACCACGGCCACCTCACCCACCTCCTTTACTAAGGGCAGAAAATCTTGGGGATTCTGTCCTCCTCTTGAATTTTCCAAGAGCTTGGAAATGTAAGTGGAGTAACAGAAGCACTCAGTTCAACTCTCCAACCTTCCCCACCAGGAAGAGATGCTTTTTCTGCTTTCCCACATGGGATCACCAATAAAAACAGATTCTAAATCAGCCTGACAGAGGTGTATCAAGGGTATCAAGGTACAATACAAACCAGACTCTTCTTTTTTTTGGAGCCACACCTTCGGCATGTGGAGGTTCCCAGGCTAGGGGTCCAATCAGAGCCACAGCTGCTGGCCTACTCCACAGCCACAGAAACACCAAATCCAAGCCACATCTGTGACCTACACCACAGCTCATGGCAACGCCAGATCTTTTAACCCAATGAGCGAGGCCAGGGATCGAACCTGCAACCTCACAGTTCCTAGTCAGATTCACCTCCGCCGCACCATGACAGGAACTCTCAAAGCAGACTCAAGCAAATAACGAATGAGCATATACCAAAGCCTTGTTCAATTAATTCACTGAGGAATTTGAATGTTTGGTATTTGATTTTCTCAGTGTTCAAATAAGATACCGGGTCGGATATATAACTTATAAAGCCTTACAAAGCATTAAAAACGCAATCTTCAGGGTTATCTCTTCTAAAAGACAGACTCATTTTCATCTGTACCAAACAAAATCCACCCATTAACCTGAAACTTAATAAAATCTGAGCCTTACTTGATCAATAGAAAATAGTAAGTCAAAACAAAAGTAGCGAATGACGCTACTTGGATGACGCTGTTAATGCTCCATCATGACACTGAAAGAATATGCTTCCTTCCCTTTGTCATACATCCAAGCTCTGGAACATTGTCAACAAGTGCATGGCTGGCCCAGCCCCACATGGACCACATTGGTCCACAGGAATGAAGACCTTAGTCTCTCAGTGCTAAGCTTAGTCTAGAGTAACTCATAATTGGGATCCCAAACTTTCATAGGTCAGTTTTTCCATTTAATATACCCATCCCAATTCAGAGCATCAGCCCACCCAAGGAATACCGAGACAGGATTGGTTCTAGCCACCACTTCATAATCATAAACCTAGAACCAAAGCCTTTTGCTTTCCCCACGAATTAACACAAGGAAGCAGGAAACTTTTCATTTTCAATACAGAGGATCTGACAGTGCCCCCATTTCCCTGAACAGTGGGGCTCCACACCTTCCACTGACCCTGAGGGAAGCTCCCTGGAGGTCCAAGGTCATCACATCTTCCCCTCTGGTGCATGGGTTAGAGCGTGGCTCACTTTAGTGATTCCAAAAGGATTTCTCTGGCACCTCTTTCCCTAAAAAAGAGAGAGGAAAAAAACTAATCTCTGGAGGCACATGCTGCTAATGAAGGGAAATGAGGCTGCCCTCTGATTGCTCAATAGCACAGAATGGACCTGTAAAGAGAAATGCAGCAGCAGAGACGACGTGACTCCTGGCCCAGCAAGGTCTAACTTGTACACAGAGTGAACAATGAACAACCCACAGTAGAAGGTCCCTGGACTAACCCAGCCTCCCTAAATGCATCTGACTGATACCTATCATACTGAATGCTCAGTTTCGGTGCTTGAGTGCTTTCTGATATACTGGGTTGGTTGAGTGTAAGCATAGGAGTCAATTATATTGTTTCTAAAGCAATTTACTTAAGTTATTTAATTAAACAATATGTACACTGATGAAACCTGAGTGTGAAAAGAAAAATAACTGTTTCTATTAAATTTTTTTGTTCGTTTGTTTATTTGTTTTTTGCTTTTTTAGGGCCGTGCTCAAGGCACATGGAAGTTCCCAGGCTAGGGGTTGAATCGGAGCTACAGCTGCCAACCTATGCCACAGCCACAGCAACATGAGATCCAAGCTGCATCTGGGACCTACATCACAGCTCATGGCAATGCCATATCCCCGACGCACTGAGCAAGGCCAGGGATCAAGCCCACACCCTCCTGAATGCTAGTCAGATTCATTTCCACTGCATCACAATGGGAACTCCCTGTTTCTATAAAATTTAAAGCTTTGGAAAGCTTTGGAAAAAAACATGGAGAAGGGAAGCAGCAAAGTGCCATTGAATAATACACATGCAAGAAAACTTTAAAAAGCCTAATGTGAGGGGAGAATCATAAAAACCTAAAAAGATTCTGCCCTCAGATTGCTTCATGAGTGCCCATCCATGGTTGTGATACACATATCCCTTAGAAATCATGGAAGCTGCAGAATGGGTACCTTTAATGCAAACTAAGGACCAAAGAAAATGTGATATGATTGTTCTATATCAAAAGATTAGGGGATGAATTTACATTGATAGGTGTTAATTTTTTTAAATGTATGTATGTGTGTCATTTTTAACGATTCTTAATTTCATCCATTTTGTGGTTCAAATCTTTCACTTCTAATCTCTCCAGAGAAGAGGAGATTCTCCTCTTAAAAAGAGTGTGTTGGAGTTCCCACTGTGGCTCAGTGGGTTAAGAACCTGAAATAGTATCCATGAGGATGCTGGTTCAATCCCTGGCCTCACTCAGTGGGTTGAGGATCCAGCATTTCTGCAAGCTGCAGTGTAGGTCACAGATGCAGCTCAGATCTGACATTGCTGTGGCTGTGACAGCAGGTGCAGCTCCAATTTGACCCTAGTCCAGTAACTTCCACATGCCTCAGGTATGGCCCTAAAAAGCAAAGGAAAAAAAAGTGTGTTAATTCAAGGGAAAGTGAAGGATCTTCAGTCATCCATGGAAACATAAAGAGTATCAGAGGCCCCAGGAGCAGTGCTGATCTAAGCAATGTCCAGGGAAAAATGTCTCATCATGACTCAAGAATGCATCCATATAGGTCCTATTAGCAAAGGCATTCTAATTTAGGAAATGGATGCAAGAGTGGATTAGGTGTGATGCCATTACACTTTGAAACATAGTAATTCAACATCCTCATTCTGATTTCATGGCTCCAACTGAACTTCTGCTTATGTAGGACTCCAAGGAAAGAAACACTCTGCTCAGGCTAATGGAAATAACCTGTCCAGTGAGAGTTATAATTCCCATTGTAGATTAATAAATTGATTTTCTAGATTTATACATTAAACACATAAGCTTTGTTAAACTGAGGCAGCTCTGGGTCACCGAGAAGTCAGTCTTTGAGATTAAAATATCGTGAGCCAGGCCCTAGGATACTGGTGAATTCACCAGGGTGAATGCCATGGTGTGAGGCCCCACTGGCATCCAGCCAGCCCTCTTGCTCCAATGTGCCAAGTCCAACAGTGTTCCTTCCATTAGGAACATCTATAGCCACACACACACGTTCATCTAAATACACCTTTCATCTTTAACCCATGTCACACTTCAGCTGTAACACTCCTGGAGTTTGTTTCACATTGAGCTTTGTGTGGCATTCAGATACATACACTCATACATACATACGAGCCCTCTGGCCCCCTGCATGATCATAAGCTATTTAAGGGCACAGCTAGATTGATTACATTCTCATCCTCCATCCCACCTTGAGCCAGGACCTGAATGACAGCATTTGAATGCACATGAACTAGGTCCTAGGAACAGGTTTTGTTTTTTTTTTTCTTTCTCCTATAAGCTAATACCTTCAGTTAATAATGGAAATCGGGGGGGGGTGTAAAATATAAATATAATCTTCACGTATCTATTTTATAAATCTGAGGATACTAGTATTCTTCTGCCATAGTCTAGAGAGGGCTATGTTCTTAAAAACTGTGATTTGCTGTTCATTTTCCTCTCAGTAATACCAAGATACCTTAATTTCTTGCTTGGAAAAACAAAAGGTTTGATTTTACCAACTCTCTCCTATATCATTTCTGCCTAAATTGTGTCAGCATCATTTTCACTGCATAATAACACTCCTCATCTTAGTAAAGACATAAAATTACTCATACCCAACACAGGGCCCTTAACGTAGACTTTTCCTTATTTATGCCTAAAAGAAATGGTCCAAAGGACTATCAGCCCCTTAAAATCTGTTGCTATTAAAGAGTCCCCTGTTGCAAGAGAACAGTGGGTCATAGGTCAGTTTTATGGGCCAAGTATCTCAGCTATTTATTGTAATGCAATTATTATACCAACTGAACCATTACATGATGCCCGGGTCTGCTTCTCATTAGAACAAGAACATTTAAAAATAGCAGAGAACTTTGCAAAGCCTGAAATCTTTTCAGGAAAGCAAAAATTCACAGGAAGCAATTGTGTCTTATCTCTCTCTCCACCCTCCCTACTGCAGTTCCCTGGTTGCAAGTTAATTATTCTGGCAAGGAGGCTTAGCAGGAAACAATGGCGATTTCCAAGAACACCACCAGAATAACATGCTATCAGCAGATTTCTTTCCCAGGACACCACCTTTGGTTTCATTAGGAATGGCATTATAAACGACCCTCAATAAGCCCATCCTTCCTTGATTCTTCCTTACATTCCACCAGCAAAGTGGACTGAATTCTTCACTCTGCTTCCTCCAGTTCATCTCAAAGGAGATATACCGAGAGGTCAACAGCCAGAAGAGTTCTCATCAATCTAGGCCATCAAACAAGCCCCAAAGAAAGAAGGAAACCCAGTAACTAGATGGAAGTTAACACTAAAAGGATTTAGGGTGCAAATTAAATGCTAGGAAGTGTGCACATTTGTCAGCAGTTGGTATAACTCAAGGACAAAGAAACAGCAGCCATGAAAACTTTTCTTTGGTCTATGCTCCCATTTTTATCTGTTCTTTTAAGAGATACGGTTTGGGTTTGAATTTTTAACATCTGTTAATATGCTAAAATTTGTTAATGTTAATTTGTTAATATGTTAATATAAATTTGTTAATATGTTAAAAGTTTTTAACATCTGTTAATATGCTAAAATTTGGAAACAAATGTATTCTTATCATGTAAGTTTTATTTATAAACACTATTTGAAGGGAGTTTGGGGACTCTAGAAGTGCGTCCCTGGAGAAATGGCTCATTTTTGAGCTTAGGCACAGAAAGTACAAGATGAGCCTGGAGCATTGTTTTTTTGTGCCAGGAAGTAAGAAAACAATCAATGAATGATGGGAACATGTCGTTAAAATGCTCCCACTGTTCAAATTGGGGAAAATTTGAGCATCAAATAAATAATGAAAGGAACAAATTACAAATCATTAAATAAAATAGGAATCCATGTGTGGTGGTTAATTTTACATATCAACTTGACTGGGCCACGGATGCCCAGATATCCAGTTAAATATTTCTGGGTGTGTCAGTGAGAGAATTTTGGGAAGAGATTTGCATTTGAGTTGGTGGACTGGGTAAAGCCTAGTGCCCTTCCCAGTGTACGAGGGCACCATCTAATTCACTGAGGCCCTAAAGAGAAGAAAAAGAAAGAGGGAGGTTGGATTTGCCCCCTCTCTGCCTGATTCCTGGAGCTGGGACATCTTGTCCTGCCCTCTTTGGTGCTCCTGGTTCTCAGATCTTCATACCTGGACAAGAATCTATATCATCAGCAACCTTAGTTCTCAGACCTTCAAACTATACCACTGGGCTTCCTGGATCTCCAGCTCACAGGTGGGAGATTCTGGGATTCCTGTCTCCATAATTACATGAACCATTACCATATAATAAATATCTCTCTACATAGGTAGATAGAAGATGGATGGATAGATAGATAGACAGACAGACAGACAGACAGACAGATGTTATGCTTCTCTGGAGAACACAGAGAGTCTATATATATTAATAAGAATGATAACTAATAAATGTAGAAAGAATGATGGAAATGGAGACTCACCATTTGCAGCCATCACAGAAGTGGAAGGATATGGGTGTAACCTGGAAATACCCCTTACGAAATTCTAACTAAGTGCAGGGGGAAAACTGGTAGAGAAACTTGACAGACACCAACATGACCAGGTGGTCAAGCTTCACATCATGGTAGTGGGACCAGCCAAGAGAGTGCCCCCGACACCATGCCCTGAAAAGTGGTTATTTCTATAGTACACTGTCAAGAATACACACCCTGAGCTTGGCTGTGAGGAAATGTCAGACAGTTGAGAGTCATCTTACAAAATGAAAAGGCTGTATTCTTTAAAACCATCAAGGACAGGGAAGATAGGGAAAAACCAAGGAACTCTTCCACACTCGAAGAGACCCAAACGCTTCATATGCTACATATGTCTGATAGGATATCGGACCAAAAACACAGGTAATGGAGCAGATGCAGCAAAATGTTATCCCTTAGAGAGTCTGGGTGATGGGTATATAGGAATTCTTTGTATTGTTCTGGCAACATTCTAATGAGTTTGAAATTATTTCAAAATAAATTGTTTTTAGAAAAAAGAAGCAGTGTTTGCCTCTGAGATCTGCTCTCACTAAACATTATTTGCAAGCATACATATGAATGACAAGAAAAGAAGGGATACCACAGTGAGCTTCCCACCAGCTCTGACTCCAACAGTCCCTCCATTCCACTTTACATTTTCCCAGCATAGGTCAGTGGTTCATCAGCAGCTAACCATCAACAAGCTGAAGTTTCTACCCAAGAAAGGAATTCAGCTGAAACCAATTAAAAGCACAACCTGTTGACTCTTTAGCCTTAGAAATATCACAGTGCTAGCTAGCATCCCTTGTTAAAAGAAACAGGCTAATATAAAAATGTGTCATAGCCCAGCCCACCCCTTGTTACTCTAGCAAACTTTGTAGACATTTGTGTAGCAGCTAATCTGAGGCATTTCATACAAATTTTCAACTCTAATCCCAACAGTGCCAAAACTAGAGGGAGGTGAGTGAGGGTCCTAGGGTGCAAAATTTAAGGAAGTGCTCACTCACAGGGTCTGCACTTGCATGACCCTAAAACTGAGTGCATCCTTATTTTTGTACCCTGGATGCCTTTCATCTCACCCTAGCCCTGGCCTAAACTCCCAGAGATTTTAATGCGGGCAGGGATGGACTTCAGGCATCCTCATTGGTCAGAAGTTCCCCCAGATGATTTTGATAATCAGAGTTAGGGTCTGTCTGTCCAGCCCAGGGGTTATCAGAAGGCAGTCCCAGAACAGAAGCAGCGAGATCACCTGAGGATTCATTAGATTTGCAAGTTCTCGGTCTCGCCCCAGACCTACTGAATCGGAAACCCAAGAGTTGGGGCCAGCAATCTATCTGTGTTTTAACAAGCCCTTTTGATGACTCGATGATGTATACTGAAGTCTAAGAACCACTGAACTGACCTAAATTTAGCACAAAATATGCTGAAGCCCAGAGAGGGTAAAAGATTCTCTCAAGGTCATTTTGTGGCACCAAGACGTAGAAGGAGAATAGAGGTCATTTTAAAGAGAAGTGAGGATAGCTTCAACAAATAGTTAAACAGAACTTCTCTGAAAATTACAGTTCTTTTGATGGAAAATTTCTGCAAAAGCAGGGTGAATATTAAAGTGAAAGTCAATGCCAAGTAGCTTCTCAAATTTGATGATAAAATGCTCTAAAAGTAATTGGGCTGGTATAGTCAACACATGATTTTCCTTTGAGAGAAGCAAATTAATTCACATTTCCCTTTCTGTCCACAGGATTATCTGTCAAAAGACTTACCAGCTACTCCATGGCAGCCAACTCTGGGTAATAGATGGATGAGTCATCCACCAGGTATTATTGATTCCTTTAATGACTCTCCTGGAAACTGGAATCTTCTGCAACAGAACTAACTTTGGAGTGGCATGATACATAGCTGTGGAGAACCATCTTGATTGACTTGGCCATGGTGGCCACTGTCTTCCCTGATGCATGACATCAACTGGCTTGATCCCAGCTCTTATTTCAGTCATTGACCAGTCCCTGCAGGGGTCAATCAGCCTGCACAGATGCAATCTCAGGGCACCTTGAGTCAGCACCTAGAAATGCAGGGGGATGTACTGCCATGAGACCATTCATGACAAATGGAAGATGGAGATCAATGTTCAATTCACCTATGGCCCCAAAACACCACCATGAGATCTTTGTTTTATATTCACATGAAAGTCTATGAATTCCCCAAAACATACATCTAGGGAGCTAATGAGCCCCAATCAGGAAAGAGGGCAGACCTAGGTCTTATGGAACCTGAAGTTTATACAATTTGGAGAGTAGGGGCTTTTTAAGAAAACAAATGCAATTGCAAGTACAGAACTAGGTACAAATGTGAATATTTGCTAAGAATGAGAAAATCAATCACAAGTTACTGGCCCCTTGGAGATCCGGGTGCCTTTCTTGTGTGATCTCCTTAAACAAGTCACCAGGAATGCTTATACAGACAGAAGCTTCCTGATGGCAGTCAGGCCTTCTCTCCCCCACTCTATAGCTCCCAGTACCTACAGGGGTCTGTGCAAAAGAAGAGCTCTGAAGCTCAAGCTGCATTAGCTTTATTGTCATTCTGCCTCCCTCTGACCAGGAGACATTTCCAGCTATAGCCACACCTTCTATGGTCCAGCAGAGAGGTGTTACCTGCAGGTGGAAGGCAAAGAGGGGATGGGGGCACATCTGTATAGAAGCAGAACAGGTCTACATGACACAGAATACCCAGTCTTCTGCTTCCAGGTGCTCTAGGTAATGGGCTTCTGCCATCGCAAGTGAGCAGTGGTGGAAGCTGTCCCTTCTGCCTCCCTTCACCCATGGCCTTAAGCAGGAACATTACATCACATGAGACAGGACACTCTCCATTGGGCAGAAGTACTCCATGTGTGTCAGAACATTTGCATCTATGAACCCACCCCAGTCATTTTGGTAACCAACCGCCACAACACACACACATTACCAAATGCCCAAGGAGGGCAGTCGGTACCATCCACATCAGGATATTGCTACTCGGATTCACCTTTGAGGCTGACCTTGTATGTGAACCCAGTGTGATTTCAGGAGACTAGACATCCCTTGAGCTCATCGAAGCTTTTCAACTCCTGCTCATCAGTGCCGGAGACACAGTCCCAAATTCTCTCGCCTGCCCCCCTACTGTCAGAAGTCAGGTCAAAATATAAACACTACTGAGAAAGACAGTGTATTGACTGCACCTGTGTCATCTTCAAGTACAATCCCAGGGACTCTCAGACTTCAATGTCCATAAGAATCATCTGAGGAGCTCATAAAAAGATGCAGTTTCCTGTGTCCCTCGCCTAGAGTCAATAGCTTTCGAGTGAGACCAAGAAATCTAAATTTTTAATGAGTACAATTATAATGTTTTCATCATAATGCTCGGAGCACAGTTCAAGAATCGCTACTTTGGTGTCTTTGTAGAAGAACTAAGAGAAATTCCAACAATTATCAATACTTTTCATTTATTGAGCGCATATTATATACTTACGAGGGGAAGGTTACTATGTTAGAGCTGAGATTGAAATTCAAATATATCTGACCCTAAAGCTGCTCACAACAATTTTTTCAAATCTCTCATTAAATCAAGGGGAGCAAGAACTGGGGAGTTAGGGCATGTGGTGGAGAAAGAGGCCTCAGCAGAGGAAGAAAACACGGACAGAAAGAAATCTGGCTGACTTTAAACTCTTCTGACAATCAGCAATCTTTTCCTCAAATTGTGAAAAAATAAGCAGGCACCATGAGCAGGGCAGATTTTACGACCTTTTGTATTGAGTATAAGTGCAACTTCAGAGCAACCTTGGATTGTTATCGTTAGTTTCTTGGGAGAGTTTGGGTAATTAAACGCCCTGGAGAGCATCTTTGGGCTTCCTAGATAAAATGAGGCATAACAGAGCAAGGCATGTTTCGTAAGGTTTTCTGCTATGGTTTCCGCAAGAGGAGAGAGAGAGCAAGCCTGTCAGATTACGTCACAAGCAGCAATGCCATCATAATGTGCCCTTATCTTGTTCAGGTCTCTTCCAAGACATGAAAACACAATCAAAGCATTTTTATACCATTTTTATACCAGGATTAGAGTAACTATGCTTCCGAAAAGTTGACTTCATCCATTGCCTTAAACCAGCTGAGTGGGCAAGCACATTCCTTTCCCATTCGTAGACTTGGTTTGTGTTAGATAAATAATTGTTAATATTTATTGAGTGGTTAATATATGCCCAGTACTCTGTCCAATACTCTGTATGAAAAGTCTTCTTTAATCCTGACAACACAAGTGAGGCTTCCATTCTATGGATGAGAAAATTGAGGCCAAGAGGAGCGAGTCATTAGACAAGGCCACATTCCTGCTGCCCCTAAAGAACAGAACTGGAATCCCAAGCACAGTCTGTCTGACTCTAGAACTTGAGGGGGGAACAATCACATAGCACTGCCCCCTAGTGAAGCCACTAGAAAGAGCCAGAGGGTGATGGCTGAGAGTGCCATCAGATAGCACAGCCTGGGACTGAGTCTCAGATGCAGGTATGAAACAAGAATTTTGGGAGCTGAGCAAAGTGTGTGGCCTCTTAAGACACTTGGAGCCCCCAAAGATTTCCTAATGGACCAGCTCACAGTAGGGTCAGAGAGCCTCATGCTCTGTCCCACAACCATCTGCCACCATGTGGTGATGAGCAAGTTTCTACCTCCGGAGTTCCTGTCATGGCTCAGTGGTTAACCAGATTAATATCCATGAGGACTCAGGTTTGATCCCTGGCCTCGCTCAGTGGGTTAAGGATCCGGCTTTGCCATGAGCTGTGGTGTAGGTCACAGATGCGGCTCAGATCCCGTGTTGCTGTGGCTCTGGCGAGGGCTGGCAGCTACAGCTCTGATTAGACCCCTAGCCTGGGAACCTCCATATGCCATGGGTACAGCCCTAGAAAATACAAAAAGACAAACAAACAAACAAACAAAAAAAGATTATTGACCTACCTCACATACCAAACTGCAAGATAGACACAAATAACTGGACCTGGGGAATGATGGGAGCCAGGCACTTACAGACCTTCAAATACCCCCTCTCTTCCCCTCTCCTTCCCCCTCTCTCCTCCTCTCCCCATTCCTCCCTTCTCCACTCCTTGTCCTCTCCCCCCTCATTTTAGCACAGGTCTCTCTTCACATCAGAGAAGATCATACATCATTCCCACGCACACAGGAAAGACTTGTAGCCACTAGCAGCGCCTGAGATGTGTATCCCATAGCAGCTGCCACCAAGAAAAGCTGATTCATGTTCTTTCTTTTCCAAACTCAAAACCTCCTGGGATGGAATGGGATTGGTCCAGCTTGGACAGGTGCCTAGCCCTGGACCAGTCAGCTGTAGCCAGTGTAGGCCATTCTCAAGGCCATTCTCTGGGTGGGCACCAACCCAAGGAAGGGGAAACACCCTGAGATGGGCTCACACCCTATTGTGTATTCACTACAAAGCTGAATATAATTAATTATTTAACTTTGAGTAGCTTCAATTTAATTTCAAAGCATTCTATCCTTACACTGGGGCCTTCAGTCAGATTATTATTAAACAAAAAATAATTAATAAAGACTACAATGGTGCCCCAATGCCAAGGCAGTAGCCTGGGCTCCCTGAATGGATGGTCTGCTCTGTGGTTCAAATGAGTACAGGTTCTTTCCTATATGAACCTTGCGATCAGACATTCATTACCATATGGGCTGCCTGGAAGTCTTACTAGAGTGCCTCAGGAAGAATACTGACTCTCGACGTATAATTATTGACATTAATTTAACCTGGGTTAACTATACCTAGAGACTTTCTTCATCTCTAAATCATGCAGGTGATGGTTGCGTTATGGAGGTAGTAATTTAACAAGAAAATAAGAAGTAATAAATGGTGGTGGAGGGTGATGGAATGGATTAGATAATGATGTCAATGTCCAAATTAAGAGATACCTGGACTGACGAGGCAGCCAGAGAAGAAATTAGTGATCGTTAATAGCTCATTCATCTTCATCATGAATCACTTAGGCATCATACCCTCCAGAGAGCCTGCTTTGACCCCCTCACTCTGGGTTAGGTTGGCTTCTCATATGATATCATAGCACTTACCTCACTACAGTGCAATTGCCCCTTAGTTTGTCTCTGTCCCCACTGGCCTGTGATTAGGACCTGTGTCAGCAAGAGTCACATACACACAATTCACCACTGTATGTCTTAACACAAAGCCTGGCATATAGAATGCACTCAGTGAACACCTGCTCTGTTACCCAGCCAGGTAAAGTTAACATAAATTAACTTCAAGGCTTAGGCAAGGGACATCACCATCCTAGTGGTAGGGCTAATATCCATGTCCAAACTTCCACTGGCCTGGAAAAACTTCCTCTACCCATCCATCCACATTATAGGATAATTCAACAAGAATAGAATGAGGATGCTACTCATGCACGTGTTACGGAATGTAGCAGATTTATAAGAGTTGACCTTGAAAAGTCCTTGGGAGGTCAGCAAAGAAATTAGGTGTAGAAGTCTCTAAATGTCTTAGGGCTTCTGGTCAATTGGGTTCATGGTCTTCTCCCATGGAAGTGCCAAGTCAGGGGATGAGTATCATCTAACCTTTTAACTGTCTCCTCACTACCTTGCCCTGGTAACCTCACAGTACTTGAGACTCATAATGCTCTTGAGAGGATGTCCCACTGCAATAAGGAATTTTCAGAGAGTGAGTGGCCCTTGCAATCCCATGGGTAGAGAGGGTGAGAAGAGGCTGAGAGTTAATGTCAAACAGGAAAGTCATCAAAGCACCCTCTCTGCTGTCCTCAGTGGAATAGCCCACTGTAACCACTTTAAAAAAAAAAAAATCGCCAAAGAAACAATTTGGCAAGATAATTCTTTTGTTTCTTGAAAATGTCTTTTTTCCCTCCTCCGGACACTCTAGCTGAAATACTTCCAATTCTCTTAACCTTTTTTCAGAAGGTCTGTTTAATCAATTTTTATTGCTCTCCCCTGGGCAGCCTCTGAGTTCCTTAGATTTTCTACAATCCTGAATTGGACAAAGTACTTTAATAGGGTTGCCTCCCACTGCTGCAGGCGTGGGCAGTGGTGGTGTCCTGGTGGGGAACTGCCAGGAAATACTGGGCATGAAAGCCTATGAACACTTGAGCAGCACCCAGAGAGCAAGGACAATCACTCAACCGCACATCACACACTGAATTCCTCACTCCCAGGAAGAGGGAAGAAAAAATGATCATTTATTCATCTGTGCCTTCAACAAAACCGTATTGAGCCATCATTCTGTGCCCAATACTGTGCTAGGCACTAAGGACATAAAATAATAAATAAGATCCAGCCTCCACTCCCCCAGAAAATAATGGTATTGGTAATAGAAGGACTTCAAAAAACTGTACTGATGCCAAGAAATATTCTAGATATGTTTGCATATATCATGTCATTCGAACCTTACAACAAGCCCACTTGGTAGGTATTTGTATTCCTGGTATATAGAAGCAACTGAGGCTTGGAGATATCCTACCTAGAGTTGTGCTGAAGACAAAATATGTGAATTTGACCCAGCTGGAATTTTTTTTTTTTTTTTGTCTTTTGTCTTTTTTGTTATTGTTGTTGTTGTTGCTATTTCTTGGGCCGCACCCGCGGCATATGGAGGTTCCCAGGCTAGGGGTCTAAGCGGAGCTGTAGCCACCGGCCTACGCCAGAGCCACAGCAACGCAAGATCTGAGCTGCGTCTGCAACCTACACCACAGCTCACGGCAACGCCGGATCGTTAACCCACTGAGCAAGGGCAGGGACCGAACCCGCAACCTCATGGTTCCTAGTCGGATTCGTTAACCACTGCGCCACGACGGGAACTCCGAATTTTTTTTTTTTATCATTTATTTGTATATATACTTTTTTCTACTGTACAGCATGGTGACCAAGTTACACTTACATGTATACATTATTTTTTCTCACATTACATGTTCCATCATAAGTGACTAGACAGAGTTCCCAGTGCTACACAGCAGGATCCCATTGCTAATCCATCCCCAAGGCAACATTCTGCATATATTTACCCCAAGCTCCCACTCCCTCCCACTCCCTCCCCTCCCTGCTTGGCAACCACAAGTCTATTCTCCAAGTCCATGATTTTCTTCTGTGGAAAGGTTCCTTTGTGCTATAATATGAGATTCCAGATATAACTGATATATGGTATTTGTCTTTCTCTTTCTGACTTACATCACTCAAGATGAGAGTCTCTAATTCCATCCATGTTGCTGCAAATGGCATTATTTTGTTCTTTTTTATGGAATTTTATTAATTAGTTGTTGTCATCCTACCTACTTTTAGGATGATACCTATATTGGAAGCAAATAGATCCCTGGTGTTACTCCCCAATGCAGAAGAGTGTGCAGACTATCATGGCCCCTGCCTGGGACAGCATGTCAGAGCTTCTCCACACAATCCACTATCAACATTTGGCCAAGCTTAGACCCTCCCTTCAACACCCTGCTAACACAGGCCAAGCACATTAGATCTGGGGAAATACAGTCTTGGGTTAAAGAACATGCAACTGCTATGAGACTCTGAGCATGTTGCCTATGCGCCCTCTGTTTCATTTTCCCATCTGTAAAATTGAGATCCTTCTCCCTACACATTCAAATGTTGTGATGAATAATGAAACACTTTATACAATGCCTGGGTATTCAATAATGTTAATTGTTGGTAGTGGTATTACTCTTACTGCCACTGATGATGATGATGACAGAAAAAACCAAAGCCTCAATATTTTCCCAAGTAACTCCAGAGATATTTAGCATCACTCTGTGAGAGGGACTAACATAAATACTAATATTTCAAAGGTTCTATTTACTTTCTCTAAATTGTTTTTTGTTTGTTTGTTTGTTTTTTGGCTTTTTTAGGGCTACACTTGTGGCATATGGAAATTCCCAGGCTAGAGGTCAAATTGGAACTGCAGTTACTGGCCTATACCACAGCCACAGCAGTGTGGGATCTGAGCCGCATTGGTGACTTACACTGTAGCTCATGGCAATGCAGGATCCTTAACCCACTGAGCAAGGCCAGGAATCAAACCTGCATCCTCATGGATATTAGTTGGGTTTGTTACCCCTGAGCCACAGCAGGAACTCCTTTCTCTAAGAATTTTGTCTGAACTTGGATAAACAGCCACCAGCTCTTTGTGATCCAAACATTCTTAAATATAAATTCACTAAATATAGCAGAGCCTGCCCAACTGTTCATCCAAGTGTTTTCTTTCCTTCTGGGCTCCCAGCTAGACTACATTTCCAGGCCTCTCTTGCTCTTGGGTGACTAGTTGTGATCATATGAGTCAGCTCTAGCCAACTGAATGAGGTAGGAAGTAGTTTATGGTTCTTGCGGGCCTGGAAAATAAAACTCCTCCCTGCACTTTTCTTCACTCTCCGTGTTAGTCATTTATTTACTGCTGCATAACAAACTGCTCCAAACCTTAGCAGCTCAAAGCAACATTTATTATCTCATGCAATTTCTGAAGGTCAGGAATCTGGGACTGGTTTTCCTGAGGGATTCTGGCTAAGGATTTCTCATGAGATCACTACAGTCAAGCCATCAAGTGGTACTGCGTCTTCTATATATATATGGATCTTGAGGACCCACCTCCCAGGTGGTTCCTTGACAGGACTGTTGGCAGTAGGCCTCATTTCCTTGCTGGCAATGGCAAAATCAGCTCTTACCATGTGGGCCTCTCTCTCCACATGGCTGCCTGAGTGTCCTTGTGACATGACAGCTGGCTTTCCCCAAAAGTGAACAACCAGAGAAAGAGAGGGAATGCAAGCAGGAAGCTACAATGCCTTTATGATTGAGTCTTAGAATCTACATACCATCACTTCTGTTTTTCTATTCATTAGAAGCAAGTCCCCACTCAAAGGAAAGGGAATAAGATATCCCTTCATCAAGCACATATGAAATGTATGCACATAAAAAGATGATGAAAGATATGTGGCCACGTTAAAACCACCTCACTCTTTTCCATCATCTTCCAGGTGAACAGAGAAAACTACAAGGATCCACCATAGTGCTGCAAGACAGAAGGAGCGCAGATTCCCAAATGTGAGTTCATAGCAATACCTCCCTTCTTCCACCTGAGACTATGATGTGAGTGAGCAATGAACTTCTGTTATGTTAAGCCCCGGAGGAGGGAGTTCTGCCCCCACTGACTAGTTTATTCACTTACAAAGAATGGAGCACATATTTTCCAATGATGTTTTGGCAAAAACATTTTGGAGTATACAAACATTAGCTAATTACTGCAAATAATATAAAAGAAATATAAAGAGCAAGATTTTTAAAATTCTATGTAAAGGTTGCATTTATAACCCTTCTTCCTATTATGAACGTCAAGCTTTTCTTTTTCACAAAGCACTGAAGTGCAGAACCCTTAATGTGCATTCTTTCACTCACTACATCCCAGAGCCCCTAGGTCTCAAGGTCATATGGGTCTGAAGCTTTTCCCACCAGGTCCAATTTCTACATTCTCAGTCTCTGTCTTATTGAGTAATTTCCTCCAAAGGTTTTAGTTCAACTGACTTCAAAGTTCTGTCTGTTCCTTCTATGAGCTTTGGCAGAAAGAAAACATATTGGTTCCTAGAGTGACTTCACCAATAAAAAGAAGATTTTCCTCCATCAAGCCACCCTGCTTCGTTCTCTACCCTTTGAAGTAAGAGCCTAAAGAAATCTTAGTCGCTTAAGACTTGGATTTACAACTTTCAAGCCACAGTTCCCTTCATTTACTGATTTTTGCGGACTTAAAAACCTGCCTTTGATTTTTTTTAGAAAAAAATCAGTGTGCTTTTATCAAAGCATTTATTTAATGTGTGAAGAAAAAATAACACCATTATCCAACAGATAAATAAAAATGTGTTCTCTATAATTCCGGGATAAAAAGCCTTAATCTTTGGGGTAGATTATGTTAATGGCAACCAACACCCCCCTGCAGCCGTTCCCTTTGCTATGTGGATCAGAGCCATTTATAATTAAAATTTAATAAATGATTGCTATTTTAAGCCAGTGAATTTGGAGATAGTTTGGTATATAGCAATAGCTAAGTGATACAGAAATTGGACCCTAGAAGTGGGTCCAGCTGTAATAAAAACCTACGTTATGAGGCATTAACTCTTGAGCTAGATGATGTGTATAGGCTGGGAAAATGGCAAAGAAATTACTAAAGAAATCTAGCAAGGTGGTTAGATTAGGAGGGTAAGAAGTGCTTGTCTACATTATGTAGACATGAAATATTTGGTCAAACTGTCAGGGGACCACTGACTGAAATGGCCCACCTTGGCCA
Source organism: Sus scrofa (assembly GCF_054392235.1). Taxonomy (NCBI): domain Eukaryota; kingdom Metazoa; phylum Chordata; class Mammalia; order Artiodactyla; family Suidae; genus Sus; species Sus scrofa. Next base: position 123,911,074 of record NC_139396.1, on the reverse strand, counting down.
GGCACAATAGCTGCTTTCATGAGTTGTCTCACAACAGGAGGCCCTGATAAGGAACATGGTGCTGCCCTGAAGACCAACCAGGATAATTTGTGAGGGGCCAATGGGAAGAAAGAGACAACCAACCTCCCAGGATCTTGGCACTGGAATCCATCTTGGCTGACAGGTGCATGCACCACCGAGAAGAACCCTGGGCCAGACCAAGTACGGGCCCAGAAGGATGACTGACCAGAGACAACCCTGAAACTAACCCCATTCCCAGAAAACTAGAGACTACAAGCCACATGACAAAACAGTCCTCCTGGGTTCCCTTATCCTGCTGCTCTCTACCCAGGTTCTCCTTCCCAATAAAGTCTTTCGCTTTGTCAGCATGTGTGTCTCTTTGGACAATTAACTTCTGAGTTAGACAAGAGCCCATGCTCAGGTCCTGAAAGGGGTCCCCCTTCCTGCAACAAAACTGTCACCTGTGGCACTTGGAAGATAGAAAATGTATCTAATAAGCTTTTGAACTCATCCAAGGTGGTTTCTAGACACAATGTTGAAAGCATCAGCTGGTTGCTTTTCAGGTTTATGATCAGGTAACTACAAGTCGGCTATCAGGGCAAGAACTAGCAAACTTGCAAACAAAACTGAGAGGGAACATAGTCCAGAAATGCAGGGACCTGCAGGTCTAAAAAATACATTGCTTTTTCATATCTAGCCTCTGCAACCAGTAAAAGATATTCAAATTAAGGTAAATCTTGGGGGCAAAGATCTAGGGCACTGCAGTTAGACATGCCCTCAGAGTAAGGATCAAATCAATAATTTGGTTTCACAGCCCTTCTTAAAACCTCTGGAAGAAATAAAGTATCTTCTCAGCTCTGTGTGCGTGTGCGCACACACACACAGAAAAAATGCTTCTATAAAACTTAGAAGATGGTCCACAGAAACCAGTTATGACCAAGATAGGAGTAATTAAGTTCTAAAGAGAAAAACCTACCTAAAAAAGAAGTGTTAGTGTGCCTTTTGCCACACTGAATAAACTCAAATAACACACAGAGAAAACACACAAACATATAAAGTAGTGTATTGACAGAAGCACTGCCAGCCTGAGCTCAAGGAGACTGATGTTGCTCAAGTTGGGATATAGTCTGTGGATCCCCAACTTTCTCTGGGAAGGAAAAAAGCTAAACATTTACTCAAAGGATATATTCCAATTCCATTTCCAGAAGTGGCCAACGGGCTTATGAAAAAAGAAAGACAACTCCCGGAGAAAAGCCAGAAAGTTTCAGAAAGTAATGAACTGGGAGCCACATCAAGGGAGCAGGACCCAAGGCTAATCTAAGAATCCTCTCCACCCTGAGAGGGGGAGGACCTGGCAGCATCTGCCCAGCGAAATTTCAAAATTGCAAGAAACCAGAGATTACTACGTACCCCACCCACCAGTCTCCCCCTTTGGGAATGGCTGAATTTTTCCCCCACTAAGAGTGTGTTTCACTACTGTATATTATGTGTTAGTAGAACATTTGTCTTCTCAGTTCGTAGATCTTTGAATCAAGAGGACTCACATCCAGACTCACGGGTTTATTTCCTCATTGCTTCCTTCAGCACATGGATCCTGAGTGCCTACACTTTGCCAGGTCCTGTGCTGGTAGCTGGAAGTAAAGTCATAGAGAAAAGGGGCACAGACTCTGTCCTCACAGAGCAATGGAGGAGACCGTTTACTCAGGGCAGCACTCTGGTCAGAAGACAGGGGGCAGCAGAGTGCCTATGAGTGCTACCCCTCAGGGAAGCCTTCTTGAACAACAATCCGTCTAATCTGAGACATAAATGACAGCGAGGAGCCTGGGGAAAGGTGGGTGGGTGGAAGAATGTGACCAAGAAGTAATGAGAGGAAACAGAAGCTATAGCCTGGAGCTGTACCTCCAGAAGGACTGGCACCCCCTAGAGGACAAAGAGTGCTTTATACTTTCTAGGATGAAAAGACCAGTACTAGAAGGTGCTAGTTTCCTAGCTTGTAGTAAGAAACACAAGGACCTCAATGAAAGCTCCTTGGAATGACAGAGATGTGGTTGTCATAAGCCTGACGCGTTCCCCCAGTGGCAGCCCCTCCTATGGGGAATACAAAGGGGGTTGCACCATTAGTTTCCATCTTCTGGACCTGATAATAGAATGACAGGCCATGACTCAAGGTCACAAAAAGAGAGAGAAGAGTTATTTTCCCAGGGAGTTGTCCATGTGATTAAGAGTAATGGAAACTGAAGGTTTGGGTAGAAGAGAAAAAATGCCCAGATCTCTGTAAAACCAAATATGATGAGAAGTTCTGCAGATTATATAGGAAAAAATGGAAATTGTAGACCAGAACTTGGGAATCAACAGAAGAAAATAAGCTAATTTGGAGCTAGGAATAAGTTTAGGCCATGGCATGTTGGAAAATGTTGAAGAGTCAACTCGTTGAGAAAAAAAATTATATACCCACAAGTTTATTATAAAATTTACGCATATAAAAAAATTTACAACTTACTGATAAATATCTGATACTCTTTATTACAAATTACATGCAGGCAATTGATTCTGACAAATTACTTCTGCTGATTTTTGTGAAACTCATGTACCCGCATCCCACCTACGGTTACAAATGAGCATAGTTCTGAAATAAATTTATTTATCTCTTTAGGGCCACACCTGTGGCATAAAGAGGTTCCCAGGGGTTGAGTCGGAGCTACAGCTGACAGCCTACGCCCCAGCCACAGCAACGCTGGATCCTTAAACCACTGAGCAATGCCAGGGATTGAACCCACATCCTCATGGATACTATGTCTGGTTCTTAACCCATGAGCCACAATGGGAACTCCTGAAATAAATTCTGGTTGATGTTTTCATTTACGTTAACAAGTAAGGACAAAAGCGAACAACAAAGACATATGTTGGAACTTTACTCATTTGGCAACAATGTGAGTGCTTTCCTGGATGAATTAGAAATAGTTTTAAGATACCAGAAGAATATTTTGCCATTTTTTTTCACTTTTTATGTTTTTATGTTTAATCTGCATTATTTTATGTTTTTATGTTTAATCTGCATTATTTACATCTGCTCCACCGCTAACTTAAGTCTAGAATTCAACAAAACAACAAATCCATCTCTCATAGAATTGGCGGATTTCTGAGGTATAAATATTCCCACCATGGCCGATTTTAAGCTACCAACCTGGTGTAATAAACAGCATTGGGAAGGGAATGCAGTAAAGTACACCATTATACAGTCTTTCTACCACACAGGAGCAACAGACACAACCTTAAGAGTACAGATACTCTACAGTGCAGTGAACTGTAGTCAAATAAGTGGAAAGTGGTGAGTTTTGAGTAATTATCATATTTTTATTTAATAGCTTAATTAATTGCTTGTAGTTTTTAATAACAGCTATGTTTAACAATCAACCTGGGAGTTCCCATTGTGGCGCAGTGGTTAACGAATCTGACTAGGAACCATGAGGTTGCGGGTTCAGTCCCTCCCCTTGCTCAATGGGTTAACTATCTGGCGTTGCCATGAGCTGTGGTGTAGGTTGCAGACGCGGCTCAGATCCCACGTTGCTGTGGCTCTGGCATAGGCCATGGCTACGGCTCCAATTCGACCCCTAGCCTGGGAACCTCCATATGCCATGGGAGCGGCCCAAGAAATGGCAAAAAGACAAAAAAAAAAAAAAAAAAAAAACTGAAAAATTCCTAAAAAATTCAATAGTCACTATACATCAGCTCCTGCTTTAGGTACATGTGGAAAATAAAGAAAACTTAAGTTTTTAACCCAAAGAAGAAAATATAATAAGAGTTATTACTGAGACTTGCTGGGATAGAACTCAGGACAGGTATCTGCCAAGGTCTTTGGTTAAGACTCTGAGATCTGACCTGAGACTTACTCTCTAGCCTCAACTCTTGCCACTTCCTACCTTGAACTCCATGTTCCAACAATACCAAATGGCTTTTATTTCCCAGCTCACATCATGATGTTTCTACCTCCATGCCTTTGCTCCTGGCTTGCCCTCTGCCCAGAATAACTTTTCCCCACCTCCACCGTCCACTTTTACATGGCTAATTCCTGTTGAATTCTTACTCATGTTTGTAGGCTCAGCCTGAATACCGCAACTCCTGGGCACCTTCTCTTATCCCATCTTACTGCACAAACAGGGTCACAACTGTCCCAAGGGGCTTCCATGAGGTCCGTGCCTCTCTCTGGCACTGTCTTAGAACACTAAATTGAGATGCTCCTCTTGAGCATCTATCTGGCTGAGAGGCAGAGTGGTCTTAGGAAACAGAAAAGGTATCTTATTTATTTTTGTATCTCCACGCCTAGTGCATGCTCAGTAAATGTTTGCCAAATACATGAATGAATGAATGGTAGAGTCAATTTTGATTGAGACAAACAGGTTTTTTTAAGGAAGAGCAAAGAAGATATATTTAAACCAGAGGATGTACCACTGTTAACTACCATCATGATTAAGTAACAGCAGCATGTAGCAAACTGCAGGCTTCCCAGCCATACAGAGAAATGGGAGACGTGTATTCCTGGTGTGAATCACAATTCTAGCACAGAGACAAGATATAAGATATGGAAGTTACATCCCACTGAAGGAAGAGATTCTAACGTTGGGGCTGCTTGAGGTCCATGGTACCATCCTTTTGAAGATAAGAGATTGAAAGAACAAGAGTAACTCAATAGCTACTTTATCCAATTAGGATAAGCTGAAAGAAAATGAAGATGGGATGGAACTCGAGAAGAAAGCAACTCTGATATGTTTAAGTTCACAGCTGTCCTAGAGGAGAGCCATGGGCTGAGTTGTATAAGTTTTGTCTTCAATAAACAGAGAACACTAAAATGTAACGCAAAATTAAAGAAGGAAAAAGAGATATACAGACATATTCTAGGAGAAGTTGTACTTAACCCTGATTGGGGGACTTGAGAAGGCTTCACTAAAACATTGAATTGTATCTTGATAAATGAATAAACTTTCAATAGACAAGAGTGGATAAAACATGATTTCAAGCTCCAAAAATGGCGGAAGAAAAGGTAGAGTGGCATGCAACTGTCAGGAAAAAAAGCGATGAGGAACCCTGCTTAATAAAGCAGTTAAAAAGTAATATTAGTTTAACAAACATATTTTTCATGAACCCTTGAGGATGAGTGATTACTGTTTCCTGTTCTAGATATTCAGTAACTATCTTTCAATAATTTATGCTAGACTCCTTCCCAGTATTTTTCTCAAGCATCTCAAACTGGTCTTCGGTTTACATATTCTATCCTCTTCTCTATTTTGTGAAAGAATCAAATTCACCCAGAAATTTTTTCCAATACTTTGGCATCTTTCACATCTTCTATTATTCCTCAAAGATTAGAAACAGTGGGTGAGCAAACTCATCTATGAATTCTCACAAAACCTTAAGACTATAAAACCAAAATTATTGAGGTAAAAAAGCCAACAACACACTGTAGCCAAAAAATAAACATAAAACAGCCTACTGCCTCTCATTATATAGAAAAGTTAGATGGATACATAGGTAGATAGGTAGAGACAGATAAATAGATAGATGATAGATAGAGACAGATATACAGATATATAATAGGTACACAGATGATAGAGACATAAATTTAGATATGGTATAGACATAAATTTAGATGGATATAAATATAGGTAGAGATATACAGAGATGACTTTAGTTTTAAGTTCCAATCCCCCAAATTCTAAAAATGTATGAGAAAGTCCCATGTAATTCACAACGGGTTTAATGTATGAAAATAAACATGCAAATATGGGCCTTTAAGGAAGGGCATATCCTTTCTTTAGTTCAAGACTGCAACAGAAATAAATATCTCATTTTTTAATGATAGAATCCATGGTAATTAGCACTATAATCAAAAAGCGATTAGGTCCAGTCAACAATTTCTGAAATGAAAAGGATGTTTTATATAAATAGCTAGGTCCTTTGAACAGCCACATGAGCAATCCACTTTAGAGAAATGCCCTTCCCACAATATTCACTTTATTCTCTTAAACAAAATACTTTTCACTCTCCTCAAAGCAGTTGCTAAAAGCTTAAAATAAAAACAGTAAACGGAAATGGAAATAACCAAGATTCCTTATCAGAATAAGTCAATATAATATTAATAAACACTCAGAAATGAACACACTCAGAAATCAAGCGTACTTTAAGCCCATGTTTCTTGGTAGATGAGTCAGTGAACATGGAGAAAACTCCCACACATTGACTTCTGCTCAAGCTATTCTAAGATTCCATATCACAGGCAATGGATATTCTCTTTGGACTTCAAAGTTACGATAGTCACTATAAGTGAGACGAAAAATGTGGAGGAAATCAGAAGAGGCTGGCCACAGGACCAGGAGGCCAAAGACGGTGTCATGGGTCTCCTGAGCCCAGCACACCTCCATTCATCCCCACACAGCTCCCAGGCACCATGCCAGCCAGCAGAGATGGAAAGATGAATACGAGATGATCCCTCTGCATCCATGAGGAGCTTACAACAGAGCATTCTGAATAATCTGAGTTCTAAAAACTGGCCAGAATCCAGGATTGGATATGGAAGGTACCACAGAAACACATGGGAATGAGGGAGACCAGGGACAACCTCGGATGAGAGGGTCTGCCGGAATAAGAGGCCATCATGTGATGAGAGGATGAGGGGAGGTCACTGCCCTCAGGAAACAGGGAGACCAGAGACACAAGGCTGAAAAACCCAGGGAGAGCCTGGCAGTGCTGACAGCAGGCACGGTACGGAGAGGGCCCTCTGATTCATTCTCTCTCTGCTGCCCAGCAGAGTGCTGGTCCTTGGAAGGGTCAATACATATCTGTTGAATGAATGAGTCCAAACTGGATGAAGCCTAAGAGGTATGAGAGAATAATACCTCGTCATTAGGAGAACATTGAGGGGCTTTCTTTGCACATCAAACCAAGGAGTTTTAGCATCAGTCCCTGAGTAGTAGGGGGCCACCAAAGGTTTTCAAACGGGAGCTTGTCTTTGTCTATAAAACATGAATGATGCTGTTGGCAATTACACAGTTCAAGTTCACTGTTAACAACTGACAATGAGAAGTTGTCTGCAGACACAGGCTCAATGCCACTGGAAAGCAGACAACTGCGTGACTTGTTGGAAAGGCAGATAAGGTCACCTTTCTGAACTGGGTTCTCTGCCAAAACCACGAAGTTGTCCCCGGGGTCCTGAGCTGGGCTAACTGTAAACAGAATCTGGGCAGACTTTGTGCAAATGTGCTTTCATTCCATTCTTGTTCACAGAGGTACCATATGACTCCTCTTTGAGAAAGATGCCCTTCTGATAATGTTTTCTTTCGGGAATCTCCAAGCAGCCTACCTTGCTCAGGAGGATGATAAATAAAGCAGCATCCACATTAAATAAACCATCAGTGAGCAGTCATTTACAATTGCTCTTTTGCTAAGTCAGGTTTGTTCACCCAGCTACACAGACTGGGTCAAACAGGATACTCTCTTTGAGCAGACAACGCACACCTGAACAGACATTTTGCGTAATTGGCACAGATCTACTGCTTAATTCAAGTTCAGGACATCTTCACTGCCCTCACTGGGAAAGGGGCAGGGAAAGGTCCCTCCCATAACTTTTAACAAATACAGTTCAGCTTTAACAACCTGTAAAATGGGACAACTGGTTTACTGGAATATTCAGCTACTCGCAAGGCAATCTGGATCCTGGTTCTGACCCTGCCACCACACTAATTTCATGACTTTAGTTAAGTCTCTTCATTTCTCTGAGCCTGTTTCCAAAGAGAATGAGATGAACTCCTTTTGGTGCACACAGTCTGTGGTTTGCTGCTGCTGCACTTTGAACAAATCTGGGTGAAGGAGAAAAACTATGCAATCTTTTTTATAACCTCAAAGCTAGACATTTTCAACTCTGAGTGTGTTGAGATAGAAAAGATCTTTCTTTCCTTCTTGTTTTTTTAAGGCCACGCCCAAGGCATATGAAGTTCCCAATAGGGGTCCAATTGGAGCTACAGCTGCCAGCCTACACCACAGCCACAGCAAAGCAGGATCTGAGCCTTGTCTGTGACCTACAGGGTACATCAGATCCCCAACCCACTGAGCAAGACCAGGGATCAAACCCAGTCCTCATGAATACCAGTCGGGTTCGTTACCACTGAGCCACGACAGGAACTCCAGAAAAGATCTTTCGTAAGGAGATGTTCTCAGAATGATGATTAGGCTAAACGTGCTTATACCTCCTCATATGGAGGGGCCTAGGGAAAACTGTCAATCGAGTTCAGAGTGCAGCTCACCTCTGTGAGGCTGGAGAAGTGTTAGAAGGAGCCATGGTGTAGTCAGGGGCCTGCTGTTAGCCCTGCCCCCTGGGATAAATACTGGCTGCCCCCAAGCACTCAGCAGTTTTGTGAAGATAGACAACTAGACAGTTTTTCTCAGTCTCTCTGAAAAAGCAACACTTTTCTATAACTCAGGAAGGCTTCCCTGGAAAAGTTTCCATTTGGGTCACTGTAGTACAGTTTTTTTGGATGTGCTGTATTGATCCATTATGAGGTCCTAGCTGAAAGCTGGTCAGTTCCTCGTCTTCAGCAGCAAATTAAGTTCACAAGCTAAGCACCACCCGTATGGGGCTCATATACTGCAGGCCAATATACCACTATCTTCATCACGCCAGGCACCAGACCATAAGGGCAGCTCCTAAGCCACCAGAGCCTTCTGAAAGAATTCATATTAGCCAATCTTAAACCTTCTCACCCTGCCTTGCCCATCTCTTCCTACAGAAACCACAGTAAAGGCCTTTATCCAAGTTCCCCTCTCTCCCTCTACATCATGACCAACCCTGGTACTTCCCTGGGTGGCCCTGCATGGTATGTTGTGCTCTCCCCAAGGAACTGTTAAGTACAACAAAACTGTAAAACTCCCTTCCAGGTCCTTCCCACCCTACCTTACCCCCTGGGAATATGGTTAAAATAGTCACATCTGCTGAAACTAGGATGAGTGCTCCAATGCTCAGAGAGTTATCTAATGACCAACACATTATGGTTGTCTGCCCCTTGCCTCAAGATGGAACATATTCTGGGCCGTAATTGGTGCCCCAGAACTTTCCTGAGGGATTAGATTGGAGAAAGCCTCACAGCTAGACTAGAGGGGAGGAGAGGGCAGAGATGGGGAGAGGGGTGTGCCAAAAGGGGACGGCGACAACTAAGGTCACACAGGGAACCATAGTGGAACCACGGTGGGCCTGTCTTGCAAAAGCTGGGGTCCTTGCAGAACTATCCCTGCCGCAGGAGGCATTCATCATCCAGGGCAGAAAAGAGGGGTCAGAAATATCCTGGCTTCTCTCTCCCCACCGCCCATCTCCAACACCGCCCACCTGCCAAGCCAAGCTTAGCCAGCTGCTGTGGGAACCCAGGAACCACATCCTGGGGGCCGGAGGCGGGCGGTGGGGAGTGGTTAGCCCCCATATTTCAGGGCAGAGAAGGGGGAGTGGAGCAATAGGTCTGAGGGCAAACAGGACTGACTGCTGGGAAGCCAGCCTTGAAAAAAATCAGAGTTCACAACATTGCCCCTGCCCCTATGGCAGCATCTGTGGGCTTGAGCTGAGTGGCAGCTGTGTCCTTCACCCAAGCATACACGCCTCATTTGCCTTGCCAGGCACTTGCCCCTCTTCCCCCATGACATTACCTGCCTAGGCTACACAGTCACGGAGACTGGGCATCACCGTGCGTGGACCTTCCCATCCTTAGCGTATTAGAGAGGAGAAAAGTGGAGCCCGGAGGGGAGAGGGTTTATTTAATTTGCTGGGTGGCAGAGCCAAGCTGCCTTTTCAGTTGGATTTCTTTCCTCTACACGCCTATCTGGGGCAGAAGGGATGTAAAATTCTCCCTGTAGGAGTTCCTACCATGGCAGTGGGTTAAGAATCCCTGCAGAGGCTCCAGTGACTGCAGAGGTATGTGTTCAGTCCCCTGCCGAGTGCATCGCGCGGCTGTGGCTCAGATTCAATCCCTGGCCCGGGAACTTTAAAAAAAAGAAAAAGAAAAAAAAAATTCTCCCTCTAATCACAGAGACAGTGCCCTGGGGAAGGACTCTATTTAAAAATGCAAAACAACAATCCAGGAGTTCCTGTCGTTGAGCAGTGGAAACAATCTGACCAAGAACCATGAGGTTGTGGGTTCCATCCCTGGCCTTGCTCAGTGGGTTAAGGATCTGGTGTGGCTGTGGCGCAGGCCGGCAGCTGTATCTCCAGTTGGACCCCTAGCCTGGGAACCTCCATATGCCTCTGGTATGGCCCTAAGAAGCAAAAAAAAAAAAAAAAAGATCAGACTTTTGAAGAACAAAATGGTTGGTTTAAGCTGGGTGGAAAACCCATTTACAAAATAGGTTTAAAAAAAAAAAAACTCCAAACCTAATCTAAAGGAGTTTTGCCTTCCTGTCTTTTTACTACATCAGAACAACATGTTCTTCCTCTTAAACAGCTTTGGAACGAGCACCTAATAATGATGGCTATTACAATTACGTTTTTATGAATTAAAATCGCTGTTCCATTATTTCAGATGGCCACATGTGTTCTCTCTGTATCTTCGTCTGTTAAGGGCTCTGGCTTTTATCTAACAGGAAAAAAATGGGGGTAGGGAGTCTTTTTCCCAGTTACCATATTCATTTGCCTCTTTGCATATCTACCACACTAAATTTGGAGGAGAAAATGATTTAGGGTAGCTTGGTAGATTGAATTTTAACAGCAAGATTCTGAATCTTCAGCTTTACCAAAGATGTGTGAACTAGCTTTAATTGGATCTTATTTGCTTAAGTAAATTGAAGAGTTAACAGTTATCACAATTCTTCCTCAGCTCTCAAGTGGCCCACGCCTGCCTGGAAGCACAGCACCTTGCCAGAGGAAATTCCTGGAAATTCAGCGCCAGGTGACAATACTTCTAAGGTCCACTACTGTCAGAGCTCTGTACCCTCAGTGCTTCCTCTCTTCTCATTTTAACTGCAGACTATTTACGTAGGAAAATTGATGTTAGTAAAAATGGTAACCACCACAAGTTTTTATTAGTTTTGGTTTTCCCTGCTACTGCAATCATAAAATATTAACAGTCACTTGGGTTCATTAACTCCAGACTTCCAAAGAGGGGTTCCTAGGAGTTCCCATCGTGGTGCAGTGGTTAACAAATTCGACTAGGAACCATGAGGTTGCGGGTTCGATCCCTGGCCTTGTTCAGTGGGTTAGGGATCCAGCATTGCTGTGAGCTGTGGTGTAGGTCACAGGAGGCTCAGATCTCGCGTTGCTGTGGCTGTGGTGTAGGCCAGTGGCTACAGCTCCGATCAGACCCCTAGCCTGGGAACCTCCTTATGCCACGGGAGTGGCCCTAGAAAAGGCAAAAAGGCAAAACAAAACAAAAACAAAAAACAAAGAAGGGTTCCTAGAATTTCAACAACAGAATATTTACATGGTCAACAGAAATGTTTCATGGTAGAATAAAAAAAGGAAAAGAGTCTGCGTGAAGGGACAAGACTAGTTTGCCTTACCTTCCCCATACATCTCTTTTTCTTAGGCTGAAAAACCTGTGTCAACTGTAGACACGAAATAACAAATGAGCTCACTGCTTCTCATCAGTAGGTTATTAGCCTCAATCTTTCTAACAAACTCACTGATCTTTCTCAGATATGAATAGCAAACTGAAGATCACTTTGAAAGTTCATTGACTTTCACATATTAACATAGTCAAGTGTTGAAGACTCTCTGAAAGAAAAATCCATATGCCACCAAATAACCCAACAGTCCTCTGACCCCTGTGGCTAGTTCGGGAATACTTCCAAGCCTCTCTCTTCTTCAGCAAGCTTCCCATTTCCCTCCACACCAAAACTGGACATCTCGAACCACAATATGAGGCCTTATTTCTCACTCTTCCCAGTCCTGCTGCTGCACTTTCAAATAAGGATACACTACTCCATATAAAACAGACAACCAACAATCCACTGTATAGCACAATATACTCAATATGTTGTAATAATCTATAAGGGGAAAGAATCTGAAAAAGAAGACATGTAGATATATATAATTATATATATATATAACTGAATCCCTTTGCTATACACCTGAAACTAACATCACATTGTAAATCAACTATACTTGAATAAAAAATTGATAATAAAATAAAGATAAGGTGAAAACAAAAGAAAAAGGATAGTGTTGTAGAATGTACTGGGATGTGTATTAGTCAGGTATGAAAAGACACACAGACAAGGAAATGACAGCCGTGAAGGAAGCAGTTTATACTCACAGATCCTTAGAAATAGGAAGCACTGCATGGTTCAGTGGAGGAGCCACACAGGGAAGTACCAGGTCAGTCAGGAGGCAGAGGGAATGAGGAGAAAACATGGAGGAGAGACTTCATTGTGCTTTCCATGGAAGGAGCGGGTGAGGCAGGGTGAAGAGGCATAGGATTGGCTATTGTAAATGATTTCAGCTGGCTTTGGGGTATAGGTGGCACTTGTTTTCTCCTGCCTGGCCCTGGTGTGATTAGGGCAGGTGGATAGTGGCCCAGCGTGTAAGAGCTCAGTAAAGGAGGGAGTAGAAGGGGATGGGCTCTGGATTGGCTGGTGTGCACATTCTTGCAGGCAATTCACTCACTGTCTTTCACTATCTCTAGGAACTGGCTAGCCCTGAAAGGGACAGTCTCTCCAGGTCAGCAAGGTCCCAGGTGCTGAAGCATCAGCATACGAAGGCACACTGGACAGCCTCAGCTCTCCTTAGAAGGTGATTTTCTTCTCCATTAGACAGTGCTCAGCCAACCCCCTTGCCTTCATAGATGTATCCCTCTGGTTGGGATGCCATTTCCTTTCCATACCACTTATCTTAATGCTACTCTCCTTTAATTCTATTCTTTCGTGAGCTATTTTGTGACCTTTGTGTCCTTACTGATCTTTTCCACATCTGAATCCCTCCCATCCACACGTTAGCATACATACCCACTGAGAATCAGTAAGGTGGCATCTTTGACAAGACTGTTTCTGAGAAAATAGGGCAAGAACAGAAGATTGCTGACAAAACATAGAGAAACCTCTGAAGTGAAACCAATATCCACATGCTTCTTTTCTCTCAACAGCATCTCAATTGTGTTTGGAGGCAGGAATTGCCTAGCCCCTGAGGATAAGTCAAGGTTGTTGGCCATGACAACAATGCCAAACCTGTTCCTCACTTGTCCAGCCTCCTTGCAATTAGACATGGACATATGACTTACTTCTGGTCTAGGAGATAAATGTGAAAGTAGACTGATAAAAGATCATAGATATCCCGATCCTATAACCAAGCAGGGCCCTGTGGGGCTGCTAGGTGCAAAAGCGTTTCCGTGTCCCCCATTTCTTGCTTTTAGGAAATGGACATCATTCAGCCTTCAGGGCCTTCCCTGAGTTCCAAGGGGCAGGTTCAGACAGTTTCTGATCAGGGAATGAAGGGGATGCAAAGACAAGAGAGGAACAGTCAAGCAACAACAGTACAGCTTTGGGGCAGGATCCTGGTTCCCTCTCAGGGATACACATAATAATATAGGCATCTTAGACACCTAATAGAAAAGTTATATTCCTTATACCTCTTTCAGAAATTAATACTGTAAACAGCTTAGAGCCCTTCCTTGCTCTTCTCCTTGGTGTAATTGCACCCTAAATACAATCATCTGTAAGCCAAGAATTAGGCACCCTGAGCACAATTGCCTGTGGGTTAAAGATTATTAGCACATGATGTTTTTCAGGAACTTTTCTAGTTTGTTCTAACATCTGATCAATATTCCTTTTCCCAAGTACAGTTATTCTAGGCAGTAACCCAGAAGACCACAGCCATGATCATGCCAAATCTCTTGACTCCAGGTTCGATGACTAAGATTCCCCCAAAGAAAGAAGAATATATGTTTGTCCCAATCCTGACTCTTAGCTGAAATCCTGTTTTCTTCCTTTTTATTGTAAAACTCTCTGCAACTCTTCCCAATGGAGGGCACAGTCTTTAAGGCATTAGTCTGCTGTGGCATTCTTTGCCTGGCAAAGCAATAAAAGATATCTTTTTCTCCTTCACCCAAAATTCTGTCTCTGCATTTCTATTCATCACCACTGGACAGGGGCCAAGTTTAAGCAACAATCCTTCCCCCTTTTTCCTGATGGCCAGATCTATTGCAGCCATTTTGCAACCATGAGGCAACAAACAGACGATTGAAAATTAATTTGCTAAGAATGATAGCACAGGAAGATAGAAAGTCCCTGGATCCCTGATGGCATAGTTGATAGGGTAAGCCTACACTAGTAGTCTCCTACATCAGTAGCCACCCACTCCTGGAATGTCAATTATGAAGAAAATATTAATAAATACTATAGTTTTAAGGTACTAATAAAATAGCATTTCTCACACATATAACCTCATTTTCCCAAAAAAAAAAACTAGAAATCTTGTGAAATTATTCTTCTGTTCACCCTAATATGGATAAAAGAAAGAAAACATTTAGTTTCCATATTTCTACATTATTAAAGCATAACACATAGGACTGGGATTTTCATCAGTTTGACAAATTTGCTGAAGTTTAATTTACTATTGTGCCAGAAAAATCTTGTAGCTCCAACCAAACTGATTATTTGTAACATGAATTGTTATTTGGGTGACAGTGTATTTTATTTTTCAATTACATTTTTTTAATAGGTAAGATATCAATTTATAGAACTGCTGCTATAAAATGATGTTATTATTAAAGACTAGATCCTTTAATTTATTCACACATAATCCATTATAGTATTTAATTTGAATGGAATGTGTTTATAATAGTCTCTTTTAACATCAGAACAAAACAAAACAAAAATAGATTACAGAAACAAGTTTAATCTGTCAGCCTTAATCTTAAAACTCCAGAAAAACTCTGCTGTACCCACCTTGAACAATCAAAGTAAGAGCAATTCAGGAGTTCCGTTGAGGCTCAGTGGGTTAAGAACCGCACATAGTGTCCCTGAGGAAGCAGCTTCAATCCCTGGCCTTGCTCAGTGGGTTAAGGATCTGGTGTTGCCATGAGCTGCAGAGTAGGTTACAGACATAGCTTGGATCCTGAGTTGCTGTGGCTGTGGTGTAGGCCAGCAGCTGCAGCTCCAATTTCGACCCCTAGCCAGGGAACTTCCCTATGCAGCAGGTGTAGCCCTGAAAAAAAAAAAAGAAAGAAAGAAAAAAGTGTGATTCAAAATTAACAAAGCAATTGTGTAGTATGAAGTACATGCTACACAAAGTTAATGGCTCAAAATAATATGACTTTGACTACTAAGGGTGCTACCTTATAGTATTTGAAGTTTCAGCAAACAAATTGAGTCCAAGTTGGCTCTCAGCATAAATAGCCATACCTATGTTCTGTAATATATAAATTCAGTTATCCAAAATAGACTAAGGAAGCCTGAAAGAATTATTATTTTGTATGATTATTTCACAATCTTGCCCCATTTTCCTAAAATCTTTAACTGAATCAATCACAAAGTTGTTGATAAAATTAATCAATTGAAGTGTCTAGCTTCACCATTTCTTTTCACTTTAGTGACCAATCACTAGATTTAGGTATTGCCCATAAAAATAATGTCTCTCATGTCGATAGACCTGGTAGGAGCCACAAAGAAAGGCTATGTAATGTGCTGGCCAGTGCACACACTTCAGAGAGACATGGACCAGGGTTTGGTCCATTCATGGCCACTATTTACTATGCATCCTTGGGCAAGAACATTACTGAGCTTCATTTTCCTCCAGCATCCCATGAGGATAACACCTACTTTTTAAAACTGTTGTGAGGACTATTTTGTAGACAGAGTGGTGGTCCTATGGCCAATTCAACTTAATAGTAAAGCACCTCCTAGCATATGACAGTGGACTATTTGTGGTACCTTCAATGCAACAGCTACACTGGATGAATTATCCTAAATGGCACAGAGCAACAGAGACTCTGGACCTCAGTATGAAGCAGTTGATTTGGTATATGTGTTCTCCTCAATCACTATTTGTCAAGAGATCAAAAGCAGTTTGGTTATTTGTGGAAAGGACAGCACTGTACATCCACTCTCTTGCCCCAGAGCAAGTCACCTCCTGCTCTCTGACGCAATGGCATCTGAAAGCACCTTGGTCATTTTTCCTTTCTATAGAACATCATGCCGGCCTACAACATTGATGACACCTTATTAACAGACCCTGGTGACTGCTAACCAGTAATCAGAAAAACTCTACACTCAAATCAGAACTGTTGTCAAATCCTCTTCTACTAGAGAAAGAGCTTTGAGACCTTAGGCAATTTTTTTGACCACATTGCATTTCAACTTTTTTCTCTCTAAAATGGGGGGGGGGGCAGGAATAGTTCTTATCTTAAAGAATTATTAAGAGAATGAAAATGAAACAAGGCAGTATATACTAATTAGTTTAATACCTAGCACATAGTAGATACAAAAAAGCTAATCAAGGAAACAGAAGCTATTTATAATGATCATTTATAAAAAGCTTTAATGAGCCTTAATTCATCTATTCTGGATATGTGTATATTTCCCTTCTAAAGTTTTTGTGTTTTAAAATTTATATTTCCTTGTATGTTTTACTAAGTTAAAACAAGAATTTTGTTTAAGAAAAAAAGCTGAAAATGATGATAAATGCGGGCCCCTATTGTAACCTTCAGGCATTGTTCAATGTTAATCTCTAATCATTTTTATTTAAATTGAAACTTCTTTGAAAATACAGTCAAGTTACATCCATAGAAGACAAACCCATTTTTTTTTAAATATCTTTTGAATGTCAAAGAGATTTCTCTGCCTAGGATACCAGCAACAGAAAATTCACAGACCCAAAATAATTCCTTCATGCTCATGCAAAGTTTTCAGAATATCACAAAACATTACTCTTGTAGTTCAAAAATATAAACCTTCACATTTAAAACCAACAGATATTATTCGGTTTTCCAGAACTAATATTCTAACAGCACACTGTTTCTGCCAAGATAGACCTCTAATCACCATTTCAAAGATAATGAAAGCAAGTAATTTACTCCCCAGTCCCAGCCTAGGTAGGCAGCAAGGCATGGCAAGAAATGTAAATAATTTATATCAAATTAACACATCTATATAAGAACCTATTCTAGGATTTGTTTAATCATTTTTATTTCTGGAAAAAAATGTGAAAAACAAAATAAAATAAAAATCAATATTTTAATGAATTTTTAAATACTTACAGGAAGCTTATACTGGAATGTTTCCAGGGGCCAGAAATGGTAGTATTAAATTCAAATCAATTATTCACTTGCAACAGCTGAGCAGGCAGAGAAAAAAAAAATAGTTCCACTTCAAAAATAGTTTCACAGTACGAGAATATTTGAAAAGAACATAAAGCTGAAAAAAATAATATCAAATATGTTTAAGTGGAACAAAACAATAGCATTAATTCTCTGCATTAGGGTGCAAAATGCTCTTACAGTTTAGATATGTGTAAGTTATAATTTGTGGCACATGTATTTAAGCAGTAGTATTCACATATTTTTTTTCATCCCCCAAACCTAAGGACACACTCTCCAAGGTAAGACTGAGTCTCAAAGTTGTTGAAACCTACTAGAATATTTACAATGAGAGTATCTCTGGTGATTCTGATGTGTTCCCCCTTTAAGATGGTCTAATCTCCCATCCTAATCACTATTGAGAATCACTGATCAAGATTCTGCAAAAGTCTGTCCTCTATATATTAAAATATTCTATACCAAGAATTATAGATTTTTTAAATCTTGGAATTGTATCTTTAGATACAGAGTGTCAGATGGAAAAACTTCACTGGCCTGGACCCTGTGAAGTTAAAAGCCCAATGTGTTTAAAGTTTTTCTGTTCGATGAGCCAGAATATGCCTAGTTCCATCCTTCTGGGAGAGAACCACCATCTATTAAATATTCTACATAAAGGAGCTTCAAATTCTTGAACATAATATAACTTTAGGAGAAGAAACATGGACTCTAGAGTCAGAAAGCTTGAGATTGACATTCCAGTTATTTGCTCTGTGACTTGGGCAAGTGACCTGACTTCAAACTCAATCATCTAATCTGTAAAATTAGGATGATAAAGACCTACTCTGCAAGATTATATAGGAGAGGACAAATAATTCCCTCCACTATGCTGAGTTCTTAGCTGAGATCCCTGTCATAAAAGAGATTCCCAAGAGAAAAACAAATGTACATTATACACCTCGTGGGGAAAAAATGAGTAACTCAAAGAGATGGCTTAGAACTCCAGCTTCAATACCATCTTCAGCTAAAGAGAAAAAAAAAAAAAAAAGGAAACATGTGGGTGGAAGGGAAGCCAGTGATACGGAGGTTGCCAGAAAAATCATTGTAACAAGAGTAAGGTTTGCTATGCAGATTTACATCAGTGCCTCCTCTACTGACAGGATTTCTCAAGATTTACGGGCACCCTACTCTTTGGTACAGAAAGGGAGCTACTCTTACAAATGCAAGTTTCCTTTATAAATGAATATTAATTTTAAATATTAATATAAATATAAATGAATATTAATATTAAATATTAACATAAATATAAATGAATATTAATATTAAATATTAACATAAATATAAATGAATATTAAATGTAAATTTCCCTTACAAAAGAGTAACTTCTATTCAGTTTTCAAAGCTTCTGTGTCTGCTTCTCTTGTATCATTCTATTTCTCAGATGATCATCTCCAAATAATCCTTATGCCAAATTTGGTGTGGTATATTCTACAACTCTTCATTCATGAAGAATTAAATGAGATTAATATTGAGAAAACAGCCAGCACAAGTACTTTAGACCATTCTTCATCTGCTATAATTTCCGAATTGCTCATGTCCTACCCCCATTCCAATGCTCTGATTGGACTATTCTTGAGGTGTATCTGAGTTATTAATAGGAATCACTTAATAAGTTCAACAGGTCTACAAAGGAATGTCCATGGCTGATGGAGAGTTTGGGGCCAGGACCCTTTCATTCCAGACATAAGAATCAGCAAGGTTTCCTATAAAGGCAGATGGTGAATATTTTTTACATCAAGGGCAAAAGTCCCTGTGACATGTATTTGGGGAGGGGTTGCTTTTTACTAACCTTGCAGCATAAATAAAATGCACCAGTCAATTACAATGATTTTTTTTTTCACACCATTGGAATAGGGTCAACATTCATTAATAAGGAACATCTCAGAGAAAGGGAAGGGGACCTGAGGTACCCAGGCAAATTGTTCATGAGTTTTACAGAAGTCTTGAAGGAGATTGGAGACAACTTTTATTTCAGAATATGACAGCAAAGGGAGTTCCCATCGTGGCGCAGTGGTTAAGGAATCCAACTAGGAACCATGAGGTTGCGGGTTCGATCCCTGGCCTCACTCAGTGGGTTAACGCTCACTGCTGTGAGCTGTGGTGTAGGTCACAGACAAGGCTCGGATCCCTCATTGCTGTGGCTGTGGTGTAGGCCGGCGGCTACAGCTCCAACTGGACCCCTAGCCTAGGAACCTCCATATGCCCCAGGAGAGGCCCTACAAAAGGCAAAAAAAAAAAAGAATATGACAGGGCAGAATGGTCCTCTGAGATTTGTTTCGGAAAACAAAAGACAAAGAGAGTGTTTAACAGTTCCTTTTTTCCAGGAACTGTCACTTTAAAAATGTGAAAACCACTCTTAGATGTAGACCAGGTGAAAACAGGCTGCCAGCCAGACTTGGCTCTCAGGCATGTAGTTTGCCAGACCCTCTTTTGGAGGATTGTTAAATTAACAGTGGGCCATCCCATAGAACACACCCACTCCCCCAATCTGCCTCATCCAGGCATTAAATACAAATAATTACTTGACATGCAATGGGTTTTCACCATGCCCCATCACCATACCATGTGCTTCATATGCACCACCCTGCATAATCTTTGCAAAACCTTCTCAAGTAGGTACAATTGCAGTCCCCTTTTGTGGAAAAGAAAGCTGGCATGTACAAAGGTAATAAAATGGGCTCAGGGCCACCTAGCTAGAAAAAAGGCAAAGCTCGGTGCCAACACAGGTGTGGTATCTTTAACTCCAATGCCAGACCTTTTAATGTGGTATGTCCCCTTCTAAACTCCCATGATTTGAATAGCTAATTGCCTCAACTCCCTGACTTTCTTTTGCTATGCAGACTCACCCCAAATATGGCTAAGTTGCTGGGGTTTTTGTTTTTGTTGTCAAATTAACAGCTGCACAACCTTAAAATGACTTCAATTTGAAAACACAGTTCTTTATTTCTTTAAACAAGCAAGAATTTGATACATAACGTATTCACTCAGTTACTAAATTCAGAGAGCAGCAAGTGATAAAAGTCCCAAAATGCTCTGTAATTCTTGCCAAAACATCTTGGGTGCATAGCTAGATTTATAGAAAATTTAAGATATTTATGAGCATTATTTGTAGAAAAACATTGCCCTCAGCAGGTTATAAAATGTTATCAGTACTCCTGATTCTAATAAGGTTCTTGGAAGGAATGGATCCTTCAGAGCTGAGCAGCTATGCTTGGCACAAAGCCAAATCAAAGCAGCTTTGATTCAGAAAGGAACTGGATGCAATTATTTCTCAGCTTTTTTCTGATCTCTACCAAGGAAAGGAGCTGCTCTGTGAGTCATGGCCAAAATGTGGCTATCTAGAGCCGCCACTGAGCTAATTGTACATCACCACTGGAAAGCTTCTGTAGAAAATGGCATACCCAAGCCAAGCATGAAAAGAGAGCTATACTCAAGGGTGGTACAGTTAAGAAGGTCTTAAGATCTGTTTTGTCAAGAATCTATCTAGTGTGTTCCGTGCTTTACTTAGATTCTTTGTTACAAAGTAGCAGAAACCAACTCAAGCTGTCTTGGAAAAAAAAAATGGGGAGGTGAGAATTTCTGAGGGGTACATAAGTCTCTCATGGACCCTCTAGCAGAAGTGTAGTTGGATCTGAAGAAGGAACTGGAAGAAGAGACAGGGAAGGACATTAGGCCTCTCTTTCCACCTCCCATGTGCACTTTACATAACCTTCATGCTTCTTTCTCTTCTTTCTTTGCTTCCCAATCTACACGGTAGAAAATATGTCTGTCCTGCAGCTCCCAAGTGTACACGTTAAAAGGTCCAGCTCTCTGAACACCCTCAATTTTCATTTCTCGGGAGAAAGAGCCAAATTTTCCCATTAAATTGAGTTTCTACCTTTAATCCAGTCAACCAAGACCAGGAGGCCTAGGGCCACAGAGGACAAAAATCACAGCCTGGAAAGCAATATTTACAAATCATGGGACCAAACAGAGAGAAGGCCAATTCTCATAGAAAGAGATGGCTGTTCCCTCCTCATCTAGAGAAACAATTCCAAAAGTTCTATGTACTAGCCACCTCCAACATTACTTCACAATCTACTATGTACCAGGGTCTCAAAATGTAGAGTAACACTGAAAATTATTTCACCTCCTGTTGTGGACTAAATGTGTGTGTCTCTCCATCACCTCATTCGGTACGTCCTGCCTAGTCCACCTCCTAAACATGTCTTGAATCCATCATTTCTCTCCAATCCCACTGCCCCCTCATAATCCAAAGTACCACATTCTCTCTACCTGGATTTCAAAAGCCTTCTAGCCCTCTCTCCCATCTTTCCCCATTGCTACTCTTGCCCCCTCCAATCCTCCCGCCACTCTGCAGTCAGGGGGAACATTCTAAAACACACACCTGATCCCATCACCACCTTGCTTAAAGTTTTTCAGAGACTCCCGATGCATTTAAAGACCAAATTCCACGAGTCCGAGTTGTGGCTCAACAGTAACGAACCAAACTAGTAATATCTATGAGGATTTGGGTTCGATCCCTGGCCTCACTCAGTGGGTTAAGGATCCGGCGTTGCCATGAGCTGTGGTGTAGGCCAGCAGCTGTAGCTCCAATTGGACCCTTTGCCTGGGAACATCCATATGCCGTGGGTGCAGCCCTAAAAAGGACAAAAATAAAAATAAAAATTAATAAATAAAAAAAAATGAAGACCAAATTTCTTCCTTCAGCTTAAAGAGGCCCTCCAGAAGCAGACCTCTGCGAGCTGCCACCATTCACTCTCTGTCTCCTTCTCTTACTCTCCAGACATACAGCTGCATGCAGATCCTAGATCATGCCCTGCCATCTCACACCTCCAGCACTTGTACCTGCTGCTACCTCTGCCTTAAACACTTCTGCTTTTCCCACTCATGTATTTTTCGATTTTCTGCTTAAATGTCTTTGAAAACCAGAAAACCTCTCAAACTTACACCTGAGTTAGATGACCCACCCTGTGCACCCACGGGACCCCACGCTTCCCCCACCATATGTAATAGGTTTGCCATTTATTTATTGTTTTCCTTCACTGGGCAAAATATACCATGAAGGCAGGAACTCTAGCTGTGCTGTTCAGCATTACATCCAAACTAGGCACGGAATAGCTTTTTTTTTTTTTTTTAGGGCCACACCCATGAGAAATGGACATTCCCAGGCTAGGGGTCAAATCAGAGCTATGGCTGCTGGCCCACACCACAGCCATAGCAAGTGGGATCCAAGCCATGTCTGTAAACTACATCACAGCTCATGGCAACACCGGATCCTTAACCCATTAAGCAGGCCAGGGAATGAACCAGAAATCTCATGGTTACCAGTCAGGTTCATTTCTGTTGTGCCACAATGGGAACTCCTGAACAGCTATTAATGGCATAAGTAGCCCAAAATCAATCTGTGTATTTCTACTTCCCTTGGGCAGAAATCTTTACAGTCTTTTACCACCCTCCCGCATACCAAAACTCCCTATATCTCACTGACTTCTGGGTAGTGATCCACACACACTGGTCATATGGGCCTTGTCCAGCACAAAGTTCAACCAGGGTCAGCTCATAATGAGCCCACAGTTAGAGGAGAGCTGATGGGAAACATTTGATCTACCCTACGCTTCTTTCCTGAGCCTCCCCGGCTGCCCCTAGCCCCAGGGCCAGATGGTCTGGCAACATCTTAGGTAGCCCTGAATGGCAAACAGTACTGCTCCTGCAAACACAAAATATCTCTGACTTTGTAAACATTCCCTAAGAGCTTTTAAAATCCCATCAATATATCAGAAATGAATTTGGGGGGGGGGGGGGGCATCATTTGTACAATCAATTAGGCTTAAGAGCTAATCAACAACAACAAAAGACCTTTAATGTCAGCCAGTTCAGCTCTTAACATTTTCCAATTAAGGAAACCAAGACACAGGCAAAAGATGTCTCTCCCTGGCCACAAGCCTTCAAAATAAACCAGGAGGCCCAAGACTAGAATTCATGACTCCTTACTCATTCAACTACAATGGGACTTCCCCAAAAAGGAAACATGTCAACAGGAACCTAAGGCCCAAGGCCACTCCGTTCCTCCCCCATCCACCCATTCCCACATGGAGCACACTCTCTCCCTGCTGTCTTCCTGGCCAACCAACACAGCTCTCCTTGTCCCTCCACTTTGCAAGCAGGTTAGTTCTTAAATCATTTTCTGATTGACAGAAACATTTTTCTGAAAAGTAATACAATTAAGGTACACCCTGGATACCAATTTAAGGCTGATGCTACCAAATCAACCTTTCTGAACAAACTGACAAGTAACTTCAGGAAAATCATCAGTTAATCTTATTTTTTTAACTGATTTTTCAAAGATAGAATGGGCTGCCTCTTTCACCAAATTTCTTCTTTTGTTTTCATATCATATTGGCTCACTGTCAATAAAAGCAAAGCATTTCATTTCTCAAATTCTCACCTTAAATTGGCTCATCATATGCTCCAGTGGGTAATATTTCCACTTTCTGAGATTTTTGAGTTTAAATGGCTGTATCACTTTGGGATTTTTGTTTTCTTGAGAACTGAAGAATAAATTGGATTGACCATAACAGATTAAGTACTTCTAGAATTTGCTCGAGTTTATACACAGTACTTGGCAGCTAATCTTGATGAATGTAGTTGTGAACATAAATACGTACAAACATCTGCCCACACATATAAGCAACTAATTTTTCCCAAGAACTAAATATGGAATATGGATAATCATTTATGTGTTCACTCAAAGAATATTTTACCAAGCAACAACTATGTATCCAGTGGCCCTGTGCTAGTGATAAAAACGAAAAGATGAACACAACAGAAGCCCTGCCTGTCTTCAAGGAGCTTACTGTCTAGAGCAGAAAAGATGATCAAATAAACAGATGCAGGAGGTAGGGCACAGAAGACTGACCGCTCCGTGTCTAAGGAGAAGACTGTATTGCACATCCGTGCAAGTGGGAGACGGGGAATCATTCATTCTAAAGTACTGGCTCATGGTGGGAGACACCAGGTCCAGAGACACTACTCAGAGGTCCAGCATGTGAAAAAAAAAAAAAAGAAAAAAAAAAAAACTTAGACGATGTTTATATTTAGTTCTATCTAAGCATTCCCCTTGCCCTGCCCCTAGCTCCAGCTATAAAACATCTCTCTGTTCCAATTTGGCCTTAAGTAGTTGACATGTATTACTGCCTGGCAGGCACTGTGCTACACTCCTGACACAGAGTTGTGCATCCTGTCCTAACAGCAGCTACTAATGGCGTCATTATCCTCATGTCCCGCATGAGGAAACAGAGAACCAGAAAGGCTAAATAATTTGCACAAAGAATTTGGATCCAGGTGGTCTTCTCAGAGCCCAAGATCTCTACTGCATCATTCCTAGGACCTAGCGCACTAAAATGACTTTTCTGGCTTATAGCTAGTTTATGGGGACCTACTCTCCATCTCCCACCCCCCAAAAAACCTGTTTTCATTCTAAGGAAGCACTGAAAGAATCCATTGTATTGGAATGTCAGGCATGGTGAAATGATGGAAAAATTATTATTAGTTGGGGAGAAGGAAACAGATCCTGACACTGCCCCTCCAAAAAAACAAAACAAAACAAAAAAACCCCACAAAACCAAAAATTCATTTGACTTATACTTTTTTTGAGTTTTATTCAAATGTAACTGCCATATATCACTATGTAAGTTTAGAGCATAATGATTTGACTGGCATATACTACTGTGAAATGCTTATCATAAAAAGTTTAGTTCACATCCATCATCTCATATAGATACAATGAAAAGAAAAAAAAAAGGAACAATTTATTCTCCTTGTAATAAGAACTTTTAGAATCTACTCTCATAACATCTTGCACATCTATCACACCCAGCAGTGTACACTTCAGTCATCATGTTATACACGACATCCCTAGTACTTTTCTTATAACTGGAAGTTTGTACTTTTTTGACCACCTTCTTCCAATTTCCCATACTCCCACCCTGATGACTTGTACTTTTAAGAAGCAAGGAGCTGAACAAATTTAGCCTTCCATCAATATGCAAATGGCTCAAATAACAATCAACAAGGAGATGCCAAAATCTGTTCCTGACTCATTCTCTCTGGAGAGCAGTGTGGTAGGCGCCAAACACTCTAGCACAAACCCCCCACATCTCAGCAATTACTGTGCACTTGAGGGGCATGAGTCATCCTGGCTCATGCAAAAGGAAGGGTCTGAGATAACAACCACATTTGAAAGGCATTTTTTATTTTTCTTTTTAAGGCCATACCCATGACATTGGCATATGGAAGTTCCTGGGCTAGGGGCTGAATTGGAGCTGCAGCCACAGGCCTACGCCACAGCCACAGCAACACCAGATTGGAGTCACATCTTTGACCTACACCACGGCTTGTGGCAACGCCAGATCCTTAACCCACTGAAAGAGGCCAAGGATAGAACCGGCATCCTCACAGGTACTGTGTCAGGTTCTTAACCCACTAAGCCGTAACAGGAACTCTCTAAAGGCATTTTGAACTCTTTTAAGCAAGGTTTTGGGGGTTTTTT
Source organism: Sus scrofa (assembly GCF_054392235.1). Lineage (NCBI taxonomy): Eukaryota > Metazoa > Chordata > Mammalia > Artiodactyla > Suidae > Sus > Sus scrofa. The sequence continues at coordinate 123,885,211 of NC_139396.1, read as the reverse complement.
GGTTGGTGGTGGTGATGGTAGTGGTATGTTCTGTTTTACCTGCATTGCATTTCTTCCCAGATTAGAAGGGTAGGTGTCATAATACCCATCCTACAGATGAAGAAACTCAGGACCAGCAAAGCCTTACCCAGAGCATATGCTTATCACATTCAGAGCCTGACTCTCTCTCCTATAACTTGCTCTTTAATTTGTAAACTGTTTCTTATCCTTCAAAACTCAACTCAGATGCCACCTCCTGAGGAGACACCCCCAGAACAAATTAGTCACCTCTTTTTCTGTGTACTCCTAAGTCTCTCTGGTCCCAAAGTGCTAGATTTGGGAACCAGGTCAGCAAACTGGCCAAGAGAACACAGGCCAAGTCAACTCATTGCTTTTTGTACAACCCTAGACCTAAGAACAGATCTTTTTTTAACACCATACCTGCAGCATATGGAAGTTCCCAGGTTAGGGTTGAATCAGAGCTGCAGTTGCTGCCCTATGCCACAGCCACAAAAGTATGGGATCCCAGTTGCATCTGTGACCTATACCACAGCTCAAGGCAATGCTGGATCCTTAACCCACTGAGCGAGGCCAGGGATCAAATCCACATCCTCATGGATACTTAGGTTCTTAACCACTGAGCCATAACAGGAAAGCTAGAATAATTCTCATATTTTTAAAGGGTTTAAAAGAAGGGGAAGAAAAGGAAGAAGATGTAACAGAGCCAGTATCTGGCTGGCAAAGCCTAAAAATGTCCTATATTGCCCTTTACAGAAAATGTTTGTCGAGGTCAGGATAGTGGGGATACATGATAGAGCACTTTATGAAGTCATTTGGTATTGGGCTCAACCTGCCTCTCTGGTTTCTCATTAAGCCTGATGCTCCAGACATGCAGAACTGATGGATTATGCCAAATATAATCTACTTTTTCCACTTCTTCATACTCTTTGCTAATGGTGGGCCCTCTCTTTTAGCTTGTCTGATGTGTGTGTGTGTGTGTGTGTATTTTGCCCTCATTTTATTAACTAATTTATTGTTGGCATGGCAAATTTCACTTTGTTCTTTATTATTCAGGTTATATAAAAAGAAATTAATGATCATAAATATATGGTTCAATAAAAACATATATCCTACCGAGATATAGAATTTTTCCATCACCCCAGAAAGTTTTCTCCTATTCATTCCCCAGAAACAATTTTATTCCCCACCCCAAGCCAAAAGACAACCAATATTCTGCATTTCTATCTCCATAGATCAGCTTTGCCTGTTTTAGAGCTTCTATAAATTGAAGGCTTTTTCTTTTTCTTTTTTTTTTTTTTTTTTTTTTTTTTTTGCCTTTTCTAGGGCCACTTCCACAGCATATGGAGGTTCCCAGGCTAGAGGTCTAATCAGAGCTATAGCCACCAGCCTACGCCAGGGCCACAGCAACGCAGGATCCGAGCCACGTCTGCAACCTACACCACAGCTCACAGCAACGCCGGATCCTTAATCCACTGAGCAAGGCCAGGGATAGAACCCTCAACCTTATGGTTCCTAGTCAGGATTCATTAACCACTGTGCCACACCGGGAGCTCCGAATTGAAGGCTTTTTCATTCAGCCTGTTTTTGAAACTTGTCCACTGGTGTGCTAGAACTGGCTTCTACTGGTCCACAAGACCTAATGGCCAAATTTGTTTTGTTTTGTTTTTAGGGCCCCACTCAAGGCATATGGAAGTTCCCAGGCTAGGGGTTGAAACGGAGCTGCAGCTGCTGGCCTACACCACAGCCACAGCAACACGGGGATCCGAGCCTCGTGTGACGTACACCACAGCTCATGGCAATGCAGAATCCTTGACCCTCTGAGCAAGGCCAGGAAATGAAACCACATCCTCATGGATACTAGTTGGAGTTGTTTTCACTGCTCCACAACAGGAACTTCATGATGGCCAAATTTTTAGGAATTTTGAGAACTGGTTCTTAAAAAAAAACCTGCTATTTAAAATTAAATTATGTAAATTTATACTTAAATAAATTTTAAAACAAATAGTCAAAACATCATTGCCTGATATTTTACATTTTACTATTATCTATTCTCTTGAGGTTATTTATTTTTCTGCCACACTCACAGCATATGGAGGTTCCCTGGCAGGGATCAAATCAAAGCCACTACTGCAACCTATGGCATAGCTGTGGCAATGTCACATCTTTAATCCACCAGGACAGACCAAGGATCAAACCTGTGCCTCTGCAGTGATCTGAGCCACTGCAGTCGGATTCTTAACCCACTGTGCCACAGCAGGAGCTCCTAGTTTGCATATTTTTTTTCAAGTTCAGGATTTCCATTTGGTTTTTGGTTTTAATTTTCATTTTTCTCCTGATATTTCAATCTGATTATTCTTAAGATTCTTCTGCTCCTTTAAGACTTTGCATATACGTACTTATAACAGTCACTTTAAAGTCCCTCCTAATAATTCCAACATATATGCCATCTCTGCTTCTACGTGTATTAGCAGATATTTCTCCTGATTGTGGTGCTGCTTTTTTGCATATCTGCTACTTTTCATCATGAGGTATATGCTGTGGATGATACATTATTGAGTGTCTGCATTTGGTTCTCTTCCTTTAAACGAGCTTGAGTTTTTTGGGTTGTTTTTTTTGTTTTGTTTTGTTTTGTTTTGTTTTGTTTGGATAGGCAAGAAATAGATTTATTAAGATAGGATGCAAGATAGAAGGATGCAAGTGGGCAGGCACGGAAGCTCTGCCGAGCTTGAGTTTTATTCTGGCATGCAGTTAACTTACTGACTGACCGGCTTTAGCTTAATGAGACTTGTTTTAGGTTTTGTGAAGATATCTAAAGCAGCCCTTTGTCTATGGCAAGAGCAACCCTATTCTTAAGGTCTGGCCTTTCTGGGTTCTTAGTTATATGTCTGGAATATTTGGCCTCATACTCTGGCTTTTCAGAACTCTAATACCTCCCAGCACAACGGACCTTCTGGAATCTTCAGTCAGCTCACAGCCCCTAGCAACTCTTTTCGGCCAGGTATCACAGAGGCTCACCTTGAAGGAGTTGATAGGGATGGGGTAGACACAGGTAGTTCAGACGTCCCAATAAAGGACCACAGATAATGAGGGAACCTTAGGTGGCATTGGGAGATCACCTTAAGTAAATAAATGGCTAAAAAAGGCCATCAGAACAAGGCAGGCTTGCTTCATTAGTGGAGCCTTGAGAATTGCCTCAGGGTGTTGAGTGAGGGAGGGGAGGAGGCCTGCATTCAATTCAGACCAAGGGCAAGAGTTTGAGGACCAACCACCTATAGATTTGAATACACACCTTACCTTACCTGATACTAAGGAGGAGCTTCTACTTCCAGAAAGGAAGAGGAGGGCCTTTCCAACCCCCACTCCCCTTGGATGATAAAATTGTAGCCCACCGGATCCTTGGGGCAGAGCTTCCATGCCTGACCGCTTGCATCTCTCACAAGCGTCCTATCTTAATAAATCTATTTCTTGCCCATCACTTTGTCTCTTGCTGAATTCTTTCTGCACGGAGACATGAAGAACCTGAACCCCGTGAGTCCAGGCACAGGGTGAGTGATTCTAATTTAAAACCTTGGGTTCAAGTCCCAATCTGGGTTTAGGCTGGGTTTGAGTCCCAGCACGTGGGTTCAAGTCCCAGTCTGGGTTTAGCCTGGTTCGAGTCCCCGCATGTGGGTTCAAGTCCTAATCTGCATTCTGGCTAGGTTCAGGTCATTAATAGTGTCAATTTCAATGCGCAGCTTAAAGTCTGTCCCAAGACTTAAAAGAACCCCTATGCAGATTTCTTTAAGACCTTTTCAAAGCAGTTCCTCCTCTCAGGTGCCCTGGCCAGCAAATCCCAGTCACCCAAGAGCACCAAATTCTGGTTTCTGTTTGCTCCTCCCAGTGAGTCAACAGATGTCTCTGTGGATTCTCCATCCTTGTGCAGAGGTTTGGAAAATGCATCTAGGCAAAAAAGTTGAGACAAGCTCATCTCATGCAATTTCCTATTCTCAAGAATCTATCCCTGTGGTTTGAAACAGCTGATTCATATTATTTTTACCATTTTATATTTCCTTATGAGAGGATAATCTTATACCTGCTACTCCACCATGGCCAGAAAAAGAAGTTGGTATCTTCTGAGTTTCTGAAATTCAGGTCAAGACTTACTCTATCCCTATTGCTCTGTTTGGTTCCAAAACTCTATACGTAGTTCTTTGTAGTTTCATTTTTATCCCTCCCTGCCTCTACCTCTTAGGCTGTGAGCCCCTTGTGAGAGTGAACAGTAATTAGCATGGTATGGAATATACTAGGCATTCAATACATGCACTGTGATGATTTTTTAAATACATTAATACTTTCTGCTTAAGCCATGACACCCCTACTTAGAGAATTAATGTAAGTGTCCAACTGATATGAAACTGACAGCTGAGAAAGACGATGGGGGGAAAAGTTAGAAACTAGAACCTCAAGATTTACACAAAGGAAGGAGTTTCCTGGTGGTCTAGTGGTTAAGGATACAACATTGTCATTGTTGTGGCACAGGTTCAATCTCTGACCCAGGAACACCTAGATACCATGAGCATGGGCAGAAAAAAAAAATTCCACAAACAGACAAAGATACTGCCCTCAGTCTGAGAGGATCAAGGCCCACTTAACAGCAGACTTGCCCTCATGTAGAAATGAGTTGAGGGCCCTTGGTTGTGTCCTGGGACTCTGAGGCTGAATAGCTAAAGGGAAAGGAAATCTGCTTCTGATTCAGGTAGAAAGAGCTATCTTTTAAAGGTGCTCTGACCTAGCCCCTCAGAACTTGTTCACACTACTTATTAGAGATTAAAAACTGAAATAGCAAGTACAGTTGTCACAGCAGCATTCAGCAGTAAAAACTCTTGAGATGGATTTTGCCCACTTCTAATACTTGTCCAGCACCTAGCATTTGTTACCAAGGTTACTATTGAATAAATGATTGAGTGACTGAACAAATGAAGAAATGCTTAAACCTTACTTCCAGAAATGAGGACCCCGGCGCCAGCTGACCAACCAAGCAACAATCACCTCCTCCATCTGGGTGCTTCCTCCTGCAGGATCAACAAGTGACCTGCCCTAGAACAATGGTAAACAAACATTATTAAACAACTCTGTTCAATTCAGAATTGAACAAAACCTAGTGAACTCAGAGAGGTCTACAGGAGAGCAATTACAAAAAGGGCTTAAGCAGACCTTCTGAGGAAAAGTTAACCAAATAAAGAGTTTCTATTATTACTAGAACAGAAGGTGACTATCAGTTTTCAAGCAATGAAAGAATATCATACAAACAATGATAGTTAGCCATGAGCCCATTCCACTGAGGACAGAAAAGAACTGACAGTTTGAAGAGGGAGATATTTGCATTAAATCTAAAGGAGAAATGGGAAGAACTAGTTAGTTTAGGACAACGAATAAATCCTTATTGATTTAAGGAAGTCTGTGTTTACATGACGCATATAATGTAGATTCGTTAAATTCTATTCGAAGTCAGGAGAGTTGTTTTTTTCAGGATGTTTTTTATGTCAGAGTTCTACATATTATGGAAGCTTCTTTGTAATGTAAGGCAGTATTTGACAGGAAACTTCCAAGTCTGAGCTTGCCATAAAATGAAGATGAAGTTTATTAGTGTGCCATAACCTGAGCACTCTTAGGAGATACTTGCCTTATTCTCACTTCTATTTTATTGTGAATAATAATATTATGGAGATGTGAGTTTCTACCATAAAATTTGTGATCATCAAGCTAGTGAGCCTGAGGCTGTCTAGATATTCGTTAGGCTTTGGGAAAGATATAGTTATCAACTTTTGAATAAAAGCATATGCTACTGAAAAGTTCCTGGAATATAGTTGCTAAGATACAGACTTGACTGGGGCAATGAAAACACGAATAAGTATTTCACACTGGAGAGAAAGACATCACATTTCCAATCAATTAAATTTAGAAAAACGGAAAAAAATTCACTACTTTGGCACTGGGTAAGCCCAACATTGGAAAAATTATGAGTCTTTTTACACTGTATCCAGATGTTCTGAAACCCAAAAATGTTGGCCAAGAGAAAATTTAAAAGCGGTTTATAATTTAAAAAAACAGTCCTGGAGACAAAACACCTACTAGAATTTATTATGATGTGAGGGGCTGTGAGGATTTAAATGAAGAAGTAAATCACATAAAATTCTGTGAGGCATGAATGGTTAGAAGTCTTTACAGCTCTTGGATCATTGAAGACTGTTGCAGTGTTATTAGGGCAGTAATAATGCTGGCTATGTACAAAGTAATTCAAGAACAACCATGGCTTTATCTGGGAACCAAAGACCACTCCATTTGGCTGAACTCATGGTACATATAATAGTTGGGAGACACAGGGGAGTTCCCATAGTGGCGCAGTGGTTAACGAATCCGACTGGGAACCATGAGGTTGTGGGTTCGGTCCCTGCCCTTGCTCAGTGGGTTAAGGATCCGGTGTTGCCGTGAGCTGTGGTGTAGGTTGCAGATGCGGCTTGGATCCTGTGTTGCTGTGGCTGTGGCGTGGGCTGGTGACTACAGCTCCGATTAGACCCCTGGCCTGGGAACCTCCATATGCCGCGGGAGTGGCCCAAGAAATAGCAAAAAGACAAAAAAAAAAAAAAAAAAAAAAAAAAAAAGTTGGGAGACACAGAAATAAATTGGAAGCAGAAATGGGAAGCCCCAAGTCACTTACCCAAGGCATTATAAAAGAAACCTTCATACAGTGGATTGAGTGTCTACGTCACACCGGGCAAAGAGCTTTCATCTTGAACCAACTCCAATAATGAACACAGAAGAACCAGGTTGGTTCGGGAAGAGGGATTCTGAGGCCCTGGTTTTGCACAATGGGAAATATACTACGATGATTTAAATACCTGACATGGTCATCATCCAAATTCAGGCATTAAAACTTCATCTAAATGATGGAATATTGCAATTTTTAAGCATTTCAAGTTTCATACGTGTATTTACACAGTATATGTATACATGTGTATATATACATATGTATGTGTGTACAGATTTATCTATACGTATACATATATATCCACACACACGTGCATATATTATATATTTTTAATGGACAGGGAAAATAACCAAGAATATAAAGAAAATTATAAAAGGATAAAACCTGTGTGTATATATATAATAACTGTGTGTATGTATAGTTTCTGTCTATTGATAGTGATGCTATGGCTAGAAATGCCCAAGGACATTAAACTGGGTCTGTGCTACTTGTGGTGAGCCACACAGACATTTCTCTTTTGGAGCCAATATTTTGGTTGGACTGACTCTTGTGGTTGTTATTATAACTGCAAAATATCAACAATAACTGTCGAAGAAATGTGAAAAATCAAGGCTTATTATTTACATGTCCTGGAAGCGACATGGCACACCTGAGACCACAGAGAAAGGTCTCAGGTAAACAGAGAGAGAAAAAGAGAGAGAGAAGGAGGGAAAGACAGATGGAGAGTCAGAGAGAGAGAAAGCACCTGGAGTTCTGGAGTTCTGTCTTACAGGGTGGGGTGCCTAGTGTTTTGTGGGTTCACTTTTTCTTGGGGAATTTAAAACACAAGATCTAGATGGAAGCAATCTAAGTGTATATGGATAGATGGACGGATAAAGTGCATGTAGTATGTATATATACGTAAAATGAAATACTACTCAGCCATAAAAGAACGAAACATTGCCATTTGCAGCAACACAGAGATTATCATACCAAAAAAAAATACATCAGACAAAGACAAATACTGTATAATTTTACTTATATGTGGACTTTCAAGAACAAAACAAATGAACAAACGTAACAAAACAGAAACTGATCACAGATAAAGAGAACAAACGTGGTTGCCAGTGGGGAGGGGAATAACTTCACTAAATTTATCAAGGTAATCATTTCATGATGTATATAAGTCAAATCACTATGCTTACACCTTGAATTTATGCAACGGTGTGTGTCAATTATGTTTCAATAAAATTTGGGAGGGGAGAATATTTAGAACAGGGTGATAAGGAACACATTACATTTAAAGACTTGTAAGATATAACTACAATAATAGAGATAAATACATCTTAAATGAGCATATCCAAGGAGCAGCACAATTGAAGTGCGCATTCTAAAAACAACTAGTAAAAAATAAATTTTTTTAAAGATGAGAACAGGTCTTGCAGACGCCGCCACCCTGGATCCTTCAGTGCCGCTCAGCCATGGTTAACCCCATGGTCTTCTTCGACATTGCCGTCAATGGCGAGCCCTTGGGCTGAGTCTCTTTCGAGCTGTTTGCAGACAAAGTTCCAAAGACAGCAGAAAACTTTTGTGCTCTGAGCACTAGAGAAAAAGGATTTGGTTATAAAGCTTCCTGCTTTCACAGAATAATTCCAGGATTTATGTGCCAGGGTAGTGACTTCACACGCCATAATGGCACTGGTGGCAAGTCCATCTATGGAGAGAAATTTGATGATGAGAATTTCACCCTGAAGCATACGGGTCCTGGCATCTTGTCCATGGCAAATGCTGGCCCCAACACAAATGGTTCCCAGTTTTTCATCTGCACTGCCAAGACTGAGTGGTTGGATGGCAAATATGTGGTCTTTGGCAAAGTGAAAGAGGGCATGAATATTGTGGAAGCCATGGAGTGCTCTGAGTCCAGGAATGGCAAGACCAGCAAGATCACCATTGCTGACTGTGGACAAATCTAATAAATTTGACTTGTTTTATCTTAAAAAAAAAATTAAAAAATAAAAAAAAAAATAAAAGATGAGAACATATGACAAAAATAGGAAAAAGAAAACATTAGAGGTGCTCAATAAAACAGAAACGATAGAATAACTAAATCAAGGATTTCCTGTCATGACTCAGAGCAAACGAATCTGACTTGGCATCCAGGAGGAGGCAGGTTCGATCCCTGGCCTCACCTCGCTCAATGGTTTAAGGATCTAGCATTGCCGCGAGCTGTGGTGTAGGTCATAGACACATCTCAGATCTGGTGTCACTGTGGCTGTGGTATATAGGCCAGCAGATGCGGCTCCAATTTCGACTCCTGGCCCAAGAACCTCCATATGTCGCAGGTGCGGCCCTATAAAGACAAAAGACTAAATAAATAAATAAATAACATGGTAAATTTTATTTTAAAAAAAAGAACAACTCAATCAAGAAAAAGAGATAAAGCACAAATATACCCAGAAGACTCAGTGAATTAAGAGCCGCAACTCACTTGAAGAAAAACAGATTATAGACCCTTACTCTCTCTCCATAATCTCTTATTTTTTAACTTTGCTGTTATTTCTGAGATTAAACTGGGACCTGGGACCCTTTACTGGAATGTCCACACCTGGACAAACATCTCCTTGAACAACAGTATACAAAGAAACAACGAGGAGATTCAAAACCACTGTGCAATGGGGCCAATTAAGAACAATAAGATACAAAAAGAGACAAGTCCCATATGCTATCACTTATATGTAGAATCTCAAATACGACCCCAATGAACTTATCTATGAAATAGATATGAACTCACAGACATGTGGTTGTGAGAACAGATTCCTTGCCAAAGAGGAGATGGAGTGGGGGAGGGCTGGAATGGGAGTTCCGGACTAGCAGATGCAAACTATTATGCATACAGTGGATAAACAACAAGGTCCTACTGTATAGCACAGGGAACTGTATTCAGTATTCTGTGATAAATCACAGTGGAAAAGAATATGAAAAAGAATGTATACATATGCAAAACCGAATCACTTTGCTGTGCACTAGAAGCAAAAACATTGTAAATCAACCATACTGCAATAAAAGTTTTTTCTTTAAGATACAAAAGGGCCACAAACCAAATGCCACTTCTGGGGTGCAAAAGCAGAGTACTGGGCATAATCCCTGCACACAGCACCACTAAGGGGGTGGCACACCACCTAAGCCACCCCTCCAGCTGACCTACGAATCTGCCCCTACCCTCACTCCTTGTAAGAACCCACTTACCCCACCCCCACCCCAGGGAGCAAGCAAAGGCATCTGTTACTTGTATTTCACTCCCTCCTAGTCCTAATAAAGCCTTGCCTGAATTCCCTGTCTGGCCTTTTATCAATTTCTACTGATAAAAAGAATCTAAAACCTGAGTCAGTAACATTTCTATCAATGACATAAGGAAAGTACAGGAATTTCTGGCTGTGCCCCCAGAGTTAATAAAATAAGTAATAAATTCAGTCCCCGCCTTCAAAAAACAAAATCAAGATCCAGAATTAAAGCACAGGAAGGAAAAGCTAGTTGTCAAACAGTCAGTTATATGGGGGCAACCAGAGCTTTCTATAAAAGGGGGAAACTTCATGGGAGAATGATCCTGGCTCATTATCTAGGTGTGTAGCTAGCAATGTGTTTGCTGGAGATGGATGTCTTTGAAGTGGATGTCTCGGCAATCAAAAGCTTACCGTTGGCACATTACGATCCAAAAGCAAATAAGATCCCAATGATAAATTTTCAGCACGACAGACACATAACCCAGCTGGACGTCTTCCTTCCCCAAATTTCTGGGTATAGCTGACTCACCCCTGTCACTCCACCACAGGCTGTAGCAGTCCAAATGCCTCCGGATCTCTGCAACTTGACGTGGGCTTCTGTGCTCAGGGCCTCCTGAGTTCCCACCGCCCAGACTCCATGTTTATGCAGCTTGTTTTGACTGACACCTGAAATTAACTGCTCCCCACAGCACCCCCAAACTATCCATTCACACAATGCAACAAATGCCTTTTGCACTTGTTGCCAAAAAAGCCAGGTCACCCAGCTTCCTCCCACCTCGGAATCCTTTTTGTCTGAGGACACCCAGCCCCCACACCCCATCTCTCTCCCTCCTGCACCCAGGACATGTTCTCCTATGCAGAGTCCACAAAATGTACCAGTTTATCTTTCTCAAAAAAAAAAAAAAAAAAAAAGGAAAGAAGAGAAAAAAGAATTTCACCCCAAAGAGGAATTATGATACCGGCTGTTATTTAATTAAAAAAAAAAATTCAACTCATTACACACTAAAATGCTAACAGAGACATTCCTTAATTCAGAGATTGCGAGCAATCTTTTTCTCCTCTGCAGTCTTCTGAGTTTTACAAATTTTCTGCATATTCCTTTTCAAATAAGAAACACACAAGGAAAATATTTTTACTGTTTAAAGTACTCACTTGTGAAAAGGGTGGAAGAGGCCAGCACCCGCCGGCTTGGGAGGGGCAGGGAAGGGGGCCAGGCACGCCCACCTGGTGGGAGAGCCCATTGGAGCCCTCCACTGTCCAGGGCCTGTGAAAACTGCCCCTGCTAAAGGTCACCCAATCTCTCCTTTCCAAAGGCAATGAATGATGTTTTCTCAGGTTCATCTTTCTGGGCTTGCCCCTGCTGGCAGGAAAGGGGAGGCTGCGGCATCCTGGGTGTACAAGATGCCACGAGGATCAGGAGCCTGCTCCCTAATAGACTCTTGTCACCACTTGGATTCCTCAACCACAGTTGTGAGAGCACAGCTCCAGTGGGTGCTGCAGCTCAGCATCACAGCAGCTGAATGGCTTGAACATAGCAGTCTGCTTATTTGGAAGTACAAATTAAAAGGCCTTGTTTCATTTTGTGTGTTTCCTGAAACTTAATTTGCAGCCTTATTCCTATTCTGGATTCACAGGCACAGATAGAGGCACCGCCCCAGGCTCAACACCCCCACACACACACATACTTGGCTGCTCTACGCCTGGCAGAGAGCTGACCTCCTAGCTCTCTCCCCTCTTCTTCACAGCCTCCTAAGATGCTGTCTGCAATATTACGGTCTGCACCAAACCTCTGCTCCAACTGATCGGGGGAGGGGGGAGTATTTATCCCCTGCTCCCTCCACACCCCCTGAACTTTGACCTGGGCTCTCCCCAGGCTCCACCCTCTCCTTGCAACCAGCAGCTGAAAACACTTCCTGCTCTCCTGGGTCACTGGAGGTTTGGTGCAGACCGTAATATTGCAGAGAGCATCTTAGGAGGCTGTGAAGAAGAGGGGAGAGAGCTAGGAGATCAGCTCTCCGCCAGGCCTAGAGCAGCCAAGTGTGTGTGTGTTGGGGGGTGTTGAGCCTGAGGCGGTGCCACAGATCTTCAAAAAAAGTTGTGTCCAGGGATCCAAGGTCAGTCACAAGGGGAGGCCCTGGTGACACTTTCAGAGCCACCTCAAAGCACATCTGCCTGTTGTCACCTCTTCTCAGGTCCCCACCCCAGCAGCCTTTTACTGCCTTAATCTCTTCCCTTTAGTGAATCGCTCCAGGAATGGCCATCCATCCTCAGGAGTCTGGCAATTCTTGCTGTTGAAGCAATAATAGCCCTATTTTTGAGAGATTGTTATGTGCTAGAAGCTATGCTAATTGTCTGCTTTTCATCAATTAGCTCTTTTCATTTTCACAGCAACCCAGGAGCAGATGCAGACAGGTGAAGCCCTCACCGGGGAAGGCCTCACCTGCAAACCATCCCCAGCTCAGGGGAGCCGTGCTCTCCTAGAAGTCCTTCCTCACATTTGTCTAGGTCCCCCACCAACACCTGGGACCTGTCAGGGCACCAGTTCCTTTCCGCAAGGGTAGTGTATGCAGCTGCCAAGGAGGTCTGAGCCTTACGTCCACAGGGTCATCCCAGGGCCACGGGGAGTTCAGAACCCAAGCTCTTAGCCATTACATGACACTGTCCTGTTGTCTTCCCTCTTCCTTTTGCCTTTTTTTTGGGGGGGGGGTTACAACCATGGCATATGGAGGTTCCCAGGCTAGGGATCAAATTGGTGCTGCAGCTGCCAGCCTACACCACAGCCACAGCAATGCAGGATCTGAGCAATGTCTGCGACTGACACCACAGCTCACGGCAATGCCAGATCCTTAACCCATTGAGCGAGGCCAGAGATCGAACCTGCATCCTCACGGATACTGGTCGAATTCATTTCCACTGTGCCACAACTGGAACTCTCCCCCTTCCTTTTCTAATGTCAATGTGTGTTCTCTCTCTCCAGACACTCCTAAGGGTGGAGGCGGTGTGTGGCACCCTGCAGATTTCCCCACTCTGCCCAGCATAGCACCTGGCCCACAGTAGCCAGCACTTGATGGAAAAGCCAGCACACTTATCCACAGTTAAAGTGACCCTGAATTGGAGGCCTAAGGGGAGAGGCTGAGATGTTCCCAGATACCGGACACCTCCTGCCTGTCAAGTCTGAGGTGGTTGAGTGAGATGGGGGAGTAAGGGGGGTGGGGGGCAGGGGAGTGCTATACCAACTCACATCTCCTTGGAACCATCCCTTCACTCAGAGAACCAGGAAGGCCCTGGAGCTTTACACATCCTCATCACCGAGCTGGTGCCTGGAGCAGAGGAGGGGGCAGGACTGGAGCTGCCTTCTTGTGGCAAGTCTAGTTTGGGCCATATGACTGCAAGTGTACGATGGGAGTCTAAGAAAGGATATGACGCCCTTAATGGGTTCAAGCCCTGGAGATTTATTTTGTAATTCAAGTTTATTTTCCACATCTATGCAAAATAAATTATCTTTATTGATCAATTTCACTACATTGCAACAAGTTTTATAAGTTCTTTTCATTGGCTTTTAAAAGCCAGCTTATGGTTTCTCAATGAGCTCTAGCAATGACAGGCTTTCAGCAGATGTGACTGGCATTTTATCCCTGCTGTTATCAGTGTTTTCCAGGTCATTCCAGCCTGGAGTCAAAACCAAGGTCTCGTAAGAGAAATAGAATAGAGAAAACCTGGTTTCTCTGGCTCCATCTTCACCCACAATAACAGAATCCACCCTACCCTAGTCTACACCCCACCCCCAGAATATGTCTGGGAGCTCCATGGACTGTCCATGGAGGTTTCTCATTCCTTTCGCTCCACATGCTATGATGCCTACCGCTGCTCCCTCCAAAGCCCAGGCTGAGCCTGCTGTCCTTGGCCAGGCCACCTGCTTCCTGAGACAAGAGGTTTGCTAACACCCTCCATGTACCCGAGTCACCACATACAGAAACTGCAGTGACGGAGGAGCTGTAATGTATTTCACCCCAGCCTCCACTCCTCAAGGCTCCAGCACAGGTGCCTCCGACAGGGAGGGAGGGAAGGCCGGTCTAGAACTCATCCCCTCCTTCTCACAGTGAGCCATGTTCCCCAGACCAAATTTGCGTTCTCCCGTTCTCTTCTCTTCCCTTGAATTCTTTCCCAACAGACTCCTAGTCATTTCTACAGATGTTCCCCAGAAGGGTACCACCCCATGCCGTGACACACCCATAACCATTGCCCTATGCAAAGCCTTCTTATCATGTACTCCTGTGTGTAAAATTCCCCCTCTCTCTCCTGCAAGCAGAGGGAAAGGTTCATGGGGATAAGAGCAGAGCAATGCTCAGAGAAAGAGGGGGCCTCCCTCAAATTTCTCCTTCCAGATCTCATGTCAGCTCCAGTATCCTGACCCGAAGAGGGAAAACCTATTTATACAGTACAGATCAGGGAGGCATAATCACTCTGAATGAGGCCACTGACACAACTCTCTGAGTGAGGTAGGAAGAAATTATTAGATTTTCTGTTGCCTTCAGTTCTATTATTAAAGTCAAAGAAAACCAAATAGCTGGAGAGATATCAATAAATGAAGCTCAAAACCAATTGGGGCTGGACCCTGAATCAAGGAAAACATGGGGAGGCTGCTTAAGAATGTATGTCTGGGGAGTTCCCATTGTGGCACAGCAGAAACAAACCCAACCAGTATCCATGAGGACGAGGGTTCAATCCCTGGCCTCGTGGGCTCAGTGGGTTAAGTGCCATGAGCTGTGGTATAGGTTCCCCCACCCAGAAGCATTAGGGAAGAATTCTTCCTGGCCTTTTCCAGCCTCCAGTAGCCCCTGGCCTTCCTTGTCTTGTGGCTGCCTCCTTCCAGTCTCTGCCTAATTCTTCATATGACCTTCTTCCCTGTGTGCCTCTGAATCTTTTCTTTCTCTGTCACTTTTAAGGACACTGTCATGGGATTTAAATCCTAAATCTCAGATGTTCTTAGTTTAATGGCATATGCAAAGGCCCTATTTCCAAATAAGGTCACATTCATGGGCGATCTTTGAGGGGCCACAATTCCACCTGCTTCAGGTTGTATTCTCACCTGGTCAGTCTACCACTTTCTCTTTCAAAAGACCCAGTGAAGATTATACAAAAGGCGATTAAATCCCAGGTAACCTAAGAAAGTGGGTACCTCAGTCAGTGAAAGTGACCCTGTAAAAACAATACTGTTAATGGAGCCTGTATTGTTTGGCAGCTTCTCTGGTGCCCCAAGGCTCACAGCAGGGTGCTAGAAACTGATGATAGCATTTCCCTTGACTTTTCTGGAGATAAGACACAGTTGAACAAACAGATTATAAGCCTTCTCATTTACTGCTCCCCCTTCACTTCCACTTCAGCAATGCCAATATTACCTGAACAGAGACCAAGGAAGAGTAGCTGGAAGTTAAGTATTTGACAGGTGAATGCATAAATGAATTTATAAACAGGTTGATGGTTCTTATAAAGCCCTGAAACTTTCTAATATGTATCATGTGTGAAAAAACTAATAAGGCAAATAATTCTATCTGACTTGATCAGTATTAAATACCTACTTGGCCTTCTACTTTAAAGTTGGAATTGAAGTAAAATACACAACAAATATGAGAGCTTAGTCCAAAGATGGTGGGGGAGCTGGTGCTAACATTAGTCAATATTCATGAAGCCCTACCACGAGCCAGGCAATGTGCTCCAGAGGTAGGTTTATTATCAAAAACATGTTGGTAAATATGTGCTTTTTTAGTAATGCATTAAATAGCAAAATATAATGGCAGGCCTAGTAATTACCATAATTTCAAATTAGCAAGAAGCATAAATGATATTCCAAGAAATCTGCAACAACTGTAACATAATATGATTAAATCTGTGATTTCTATTACTAAGTCACACGTTCTGCTCATACTACTGGGGTCTGTTGCCACATTCATAGCTGTAGGAAGTGCTAAATTTGGGTCAGAGGTTAATGATAACAAAGACATAGTTTCTCTTTCACCCGGGTTTACAGAGCAGCTGAATTTTCTCCATGGATCTCTTGTCTGTGGACACCCGGACCTAGATACACACTGTGCCAAGCTTTCCCTTTCTCTTAGGTGATGCTTTTTAAATAATATATTCTTCTCTTAGCAACGTTGAGAGTACTACTGGTGAATCACTGGCACTCAGACCATTTTCTTGTCACCTGGAAAGTAAAGTCATGTGCCAGAAGCACCGGGCGGGAGACATTCCTTCCTACACACAGTGTGGCCACTCCCATAGGGGCTCAACCATCCTGTGCCACTGTGTGTCCTGGGAGATGCTCATCCAAGGAAATACTCCTTCAGTGATCAGATGAGTTTAGGAAATATGGCATCAGCTCTGACCCTTTAGCCATTCCCCACGCATATTAGCAAAGCGAGGACTCTGCAAGGTACTACAAAGTGGTTTCCCTAACTGGAGTTTGACTAGACCATGAAACTGCCCTCCCTCCTTTATTCCACTGCTGACACTAGTAGCCTCATAGAACACAGAATGCACCTTGAGAAACACCCATTTATGGAGTACTAAAAGTACCTCAAAATAACTGCCCAACCAACCAAAATAAACTGGCTTTGAATTAAACCCAGGGGTTTTTCCTAGAACAAGTCTAGAACTAGCTCCAGGCAGAAAAGGGGAAACATGTGCCTGGGTAGTTTTTGCTGTGTGCAGCAGTGCACACATGTAACTGAATACACACCATGCTCCTTCTTGTTTGACATGAGGCGTTCTATGGTCAGCTTTTACCTGGTGAGTAAATAGCCCTCTCAAAATCCCCACTAAACCACAATAATCACAGTGGTTTTTAATACAACTTTAGTGATCTGATTTATTAATTCAAAGTAACAGACTCTACCATAATTATCTTAAACATAAAGGCATTGGAAGGTAAAAAGTCACCTCACAAAACCCAAAGATATGAATGCAACCAAACCTACCTCCTCTCTACCTATCCATCTATCTATTTATCCGCCATCCATCTATCCATCCATCTGTCCATTTATTTATCCACCTTTTATCTATCTATCCACTATCTACCTATGCATCTATCCATATATCTATCCATCTATTTATCCATCTATCTTTCCGTCTATCTGTTTATCCATCCACCCATCCACCATCTATCCTTCTCTTTATCCATCCATCCATGTATTCATCTATCCATCTGTCCACCTACCTTTCTATCCATCCATGTCTAGCCATCTATCTGTCTTTGTCAGTGTCTGTATCTCTCTCTCTCCTTTCTCTGTCTCTTCACTTTTTACTTCCTCACTCTAGTATACTTTTGCTTTAACACAAATGCTCACACTGTCTATCCTTCCTTCACTGAATTGCTGTCTAATCCCCTGACCCCACCTCCCAATACTGACTGGCTTCCTCTGATTTTCTAGTCCATATGACAGAAAAACACGGCCACCGTGAGCTCCTAAGTTTAAAGTCACAAGTACAATTATGACAAGAGAGACTGAAGTCTGCCTGGTCCATACTGGGTCACTTGCTTCCAGGGGCCATCCCTATGATATTGTAAAGAGTAGATGAGGAAGGGGAACCATTTCTACAAGTAGTGGTGGGAGGGTGTCGGGACAGGATGAAAGATAGACAACTAGAACCTCTAGCATCTAGTACATCTGGGAAATTGCTTAAACAGAGCAAAGACTCACTTGGTTGATCATACATTTGTTATTCATTCCAGGACTGTTACCAACCTAAGTGTGACTTCAGGCTAGAATATAATAGGAAATCAGTACACATGTTCATTCCCTCTTCTCAGCTAAACACAGGGAAAGACATCTTGGAAACAATTAAAATCAGCAGGATAGAAGATGAGAAATTACTCAGATACAATTAATAATCATCCCAATTTCCACGCACTGGGATTCTAGTTTTATAAGCTAAGGACTCAAGGGCTGCATATTTTGCTGTGTTTATTTTTTAATTTCTTTTCAAGCAATTATAATTATTCCTCAAATTAGCCTTCAACGTGAGCTTGAGTGTGTAGAGGAGATTCTTATTCTCTCATAACATTTTCACAATGTCATCCCAGTACACTCCCAGATTCACCTTTGTCCCAGCCACATAGAATGTCTTGCCCCTCCTAGAATGATGGGATATACCTCTGCCAAAAATTATTCATTTTTTATCTGAAGTTAAAATTACCTTGGTGTGCTTTATTTTTATTTACTAAATCTGGAAACCCTACTCAGATCACACTTTGTGCTTTCAAACCTCCTTGTCATTGTCACAAGATCCTTCCCCTTAGGATACATTCCACCATTCCCCTCCCCCTGGTAAATTCAGTCTTTAAGAACCACCTCAGATGCTCTCTTCTCTGTAAACCCTTCCCTATTTTCCTCAGGTAGTTCAGATCATTCTGCAAAACTCTCTCAAATATCTATTAAAGACTTGCAGCAGCAAATTGACTGCTTACCTCCCTGGTTGACCCTGAGATCTTCAAGGGCACTACTGGGTCTGAGTATCTTTGTATCTTTATGCCTGGTATGTAAAAGTTACTTAATACATGTTCTTGATGGAATGAATTCATGAATTTTTTTGGTAAATGAACTATTGCTATTACCTAGAACAGCCCCCTGCTCCTATTTCCCCTCACCACACTGATTCATCTCCTTAAAACAATATTTTTCAAATCTTGGGCCATTCCTGAGTAGGAGAAAAAATCAACTTAGTGAGTAAAAGCCTCCATGAAATAGAACAGAGTGAAGCAGCATTAAAGGAAGGTAGAGGGCAGTTGAACAGAATGGGAAGTAGAAGGCAGCTCACGTACTACAGCTGAATCATGTTTTGTTAAACTTAAGTTCCAGGCAAGCATGCGTGCGTACATGCGTGCATGTGTGTGTGTGTACTAGGTTTTGTGGTAAAATGTATTTCTTGCTATAGTGTGGTCAGAATAGTATGAAAAGCCACTACTCTGTTAGGAACATCAGGGTGACCTGCGAGTCTTAGTTAATATTTCTTGTCATCCCCTAAAAACGTCTTCAATGGCTCTCCATTTCCTACACTCAAGACCTTCTATAACCTGGCCCCAACCTAATGCTTAGCCCTCTTTTACCACCATTAACTCCACAAACCACCAGACAAAGGGCCTACTGCTTGACCACCCCATCCCTCAAATGGACAAGATATACTCTTTGCTTCCTTAATTTTGTCCACCTTCTCGCACAGTCAGCCCTCCACCCCTGTCATCCCCGATGGCTTCTCTCCTCTCTGCTCTTTTTTTTTTTTTTTTTTTTTTTTTTAATAGAATGAACCCGGCCTCCTGACATTCCATCCAGAGCAAACTCCTGCTTCCTTAAACCTGCCAAAAAATCACCTAAAACAAACCAAACCCTATAACAGGTTATTTCTACCCTGTTACCGAGAAGCCCCTTGGTTCCTTAAGATGTGCTTTCCCCCTTGATACAGCGAGCAACAAGCCCCATTGGTACAACTAGTGATGTTTTCCTGAGGGGTTTGGCTAGAAGGCATTGGCTCTTGGCTCATGGCAAGTGGCTACCTAATGTGTCCTATAAAGGAGAATTAAAAATTTTTTATCACCACATGATTCCTTGTTTTTCATGTGGTGAAAATCACCTGAATTTTGCGGCAAATATTGTTTGGAAAGATTACAGTGAGAAGTTGGTTGTGTTCACAGTGTAGGTTACATTGTAGGATTTGCACAAAAAGTATCAGGCCAACTGCAGCCTAAAAGTTCTTTTAATTGGCTGTAGCTTGCTCTCAAAGTCACCCAAATGACAAATTGCTCAAACTGCCAGCCCTGCTACTCCACGACTACTGTCAATCGGCCATAGGAAATTGAAGCAACTAAGTGCATTTTGGGGCTTGGGGTGGGGGTTTCAGGGAAACTACCCCAAAGCCTTTTGGAGAGAGATGTGCAGTGTACAAATATGTTTTAAAATATACAATGCTATACATCTGTGCTTCACTTCATTAATTTCAACGTTTTCTAACAGCAATTACTTCCAGTGATGTTCAATCCCACCCATCATGACTACAAGTGGCTTATTTAGGGTGTTCTCTTATGGTGCAACCGGTTAAGGATCCAGTACTGTCACTGTATCAGCTTGAGTTGTTCCTGTGGGACAGGCTTGATCCCTGGCCTAGGAACTTCCACGTGGCACAAGCACAGACCAAAAATAAATAAATAAATAAATAAATAAATAAATAAATAAATAAATAAATAAAAGTGGCGTATTTAGCCTTTATGTTCATTGTGAAAAGAATACATATAAATCCAAGAATTTTTTTTTCCAAAAATTTCTATGTGCTCTTCACAAATGCTAAAAATAAACTTATAAGCATATATGTAATCTACTCAATCTTCTCATAAAAATTTTTAATTTCATTCATCACCCCCCCTCTTTCCAACAGTCTAGTGCTTAGCAGAGGTCTAAAATATAAATTGATATACAATTTAAAATCCATAATTAAATGTCTACTACATACCTCTTCATATTTGACCTTCAGACCTATCCAGCAAGATACATATGAGATACAAACTACAATTAAGCAACATTTCTATAATGGACTGAACTGTATCCCCTCTGAATTTGTATGTTGAAGTGTCAACCCTCTAATCTGACTGAGTTTGGAGACAGAGCTTTTAAGGGGGTAATTAGGGTTGAATGAGGTCATAAATGAGGCCCTAATACTGTAGGACCGATGTCTTTATAAGAAGAGGAAGAGGAGTTCCCCTCATGGCTCAGAGGCAACAAACACAACTAGTATCCATGAGGATGTGGGTTTGATCCCTCGCCTCACTCAGTGGGTTAAGGATCCAGTGTTGCCGTAAGCTGTGGTGTAACTCACAGAAACAGCTCGGATCCCACATTACTATGGCTGTGGTATAGACTGGCAACTGCAGCTCCTATTATTCGACCCTAAACTTGGGAACCTCCATATGCCATGGGTGCAGCCCTAAAAAGAAGAAAGAAAGAGATTAGAGAGAGAGAAAGGAAATAGATTTTAAAAAATTTTTTTAAAGAGGAAGAGGCACCATAAGATATCTTTCTCCGTTTGAACCCACAGAAGAAAGCCATGTGAGGACACAGTGAAAAGGTAGACACCTGCAAGTCAGAGAGAAAGGCCTCACTCATCAATCCTGCTGGTACCCTAGTCTCTCCTCCAGAACTGTGAAAAAATAAATTTCTGTGCTTTAAGCCACCCAGGCATTGGTATTCTGTTTTGCAGCCCAAACAGGCTAATACAAATTCTAAAGTCAAACAGATAATAAATGGTAAAGAAGGGATTTAAAAGCAGATCTCTGGACACCAAATCTAGTATTCTGATACACCTTGCAAAAGTGTTTACTAAATGTCATTTCAGACCTGACTTTAGACTAAGTTCTGCACTTTCCAGCAGCTCAAGGAGGTAAAGTGAAGCCTGTTCCTTTCATACACATATACAGTGATGTGCTCTCTGTTATTTCAATGTAACTGTTCTCACTGGAAATGATGGAGACTGGAGTGGGAGCTCAGCCTGCTGGAATCAAGCTTGCCCGACACCAGAAGTCACCCCCACTTTCTTTTACTTTCATTTTAACTTGACCTGGTGGCAGCAACTCTGAAGCCAAAGGTTATGCCATGGATAGGCTTGGATCCAAGTTCCATCCAGTGTTAGGATCTACCCAAGACTTTCTTCTGCTTTTCTTTTTTACTCATCAGTATGGACCTTGACACTAGAGGCTGAAGCACAAAATACCCAGTATCCAATTTTGTCCCAGGGTCCGGGTGAACACAACACTTTTTCTTTCAGTTGTAACTTCACCCAGTGGTAGTGGTCCTAAGGCTGGAGGCAGAAGCTCTGATCAGCCAAACTTTAAGTTTGGTCACTAAGATCCAACCCTCCTCTTCATTACTTTCATTTTACCCCTTTATAAGTAAAAATAAGCAAAGAACTGGGTATCTGCCTTTTTCTTGCTACGTTGCATTTCCTTATGTATCCAATGAGCTAACTCCCTAGGAGCTAGAGTCATCATTTCTGTAATCCACTGACAGCTTTTATGACTTCCAGTAACTGCTTACTACGCAATTGCCATTCCATACCATGGGTGACCCTGCGTCCATCCAGGAATAAAATGTTTGTCAAGCCCTGCTCTCTCATCCTTTCTCTTTCCAAACCACATATTTCAGTGAGCCATTCCCCTGAACCCCACTTCTCCTAATACCAACTCCTTCCAGTTAGCCCAAAGGTGAGGTTTGAGGGTGCAGCCCTTCAGAGTGCCAAGTGTCCCCAAGACTTCTGACACTACCTGTCAGGAAGGAGTTCAACTGTAAAGTCAAAGAGCTGACCTCACTTATGACACAAAATGTAAATTCAGGTGGTTCCCAAAACTACCCTCAGACTTGATCATGCACTCAAAGGATGTGCAGAACAAACAGAAACCATATACTCATGGTTAAAGCTTCTTACAGAGAAATGACACAAATGAAAATTAGCCAAATGAAGAGATACGTTGGGAAAAGTCTGGGAGGTTTCCCAACAAAGATTCTTTACCCTCTGCACCTATTACCCTCCCAGCAAGCTCACCCAGTCTTCAGTGTCTGGAGTTTTTATAAACATTTTGCGGTCAAGAAGATAGCGGAATAGAAGGATTGCAGATCAATTTCTCTCATAAAAACAACAAAATTCACAACTAAAGGCTGAGCATTCTTCACCCAAATGGACCGGAAACATTAAAAAAGATATCCTTGGAGTTCCCATCATGGTGCAGTGGTTAACAAATCTGACTAGGAACCATGAGGTTTTGGGTTCGATCCCTGGCCTTGCTCAGTGGATTAAGGATCTGGCGTTGCTGGGATCTGTGGTGTAGGTTGCAGACGCAGCTGGGATCCCACATTGCTGTGGCTTTGGCGTAGGCTGGCAGCTATAGCTCCGATGTGACCCCTAGCCTGGGAACCTCCATATGCCATGAGAGAGGCCCAAGAAATGGCAAAAAGACAAAAAAAAAAAAAAAAAAAAAAAAAAGATATCCTACTCCAGGAGAAAAAGAGGAGGACCCATCAAGAAATAGGAGGGGCAAGTTCATGATATAAACAACCCCATACCTCCCAGGTGGGAAGCCCCACAGACTGAAAACTAACTGGTTCACAGAGACTCGCCTACAGGGGTGAGAATTCTGAGTCCCATGTCAAACCCCACACCTGGGGATCTGGCACTGGGAGAAAGAGCCCGTGGAGCATCTGGCATTGAAGGCCAGTGGGGCTTGTATGCAGAAGCTCCACGGGACTGGGGGAAATGGAGACCCCATTCTTACAAGGCACACACAGACTTTCATGTGCACTGGGTCCCAGGGCAAAGCAAAGTCTCCAAGGGAATCTGGGTCAAACCTGACTGCAGTTCTTGGAGGACATCCTGGGAAAACAGGGTGAATGTGCATTGTTGTGAGGGAAGGACATTGAAAGCCAAGCTCTCAGGAATATTCAGCAGTGTGCCTTTCTCTGGAGGTGGCCATTTTGGGAAAATCTGGCCCCACCCATCAGCGCTGAGAAGTCCCAGGGCAAACAACAATCCAGGTGGGATCACAGCCCTGACCCTCAGTAAAAAGGCTATCTATAGACCCCTCAGGCACACAGCTGCCTCTAATCCCATCCAGAGACTAAGTCCCACCCATGAGAGGGATTAGAATCGGCTCCACCTACCAGGGGGCAGGTATCAGTCCCTCCCATCAGGAAGCCTACAGCAAGCCCCCCATACCAACTTCAGCCACAGGGGGCAGACACCAGAAGTAAGAGAGACTACAACTCTATTATCTGTAAAAAGTCACCACACCAAAAACCTACAAAAATGAAAAGACAGAGAACTATAACTCAGATGAGGGAGAAAGGAAAAACCCCAGAAAATCAGCTAAGCAATGAGGAGATTACCAGCCTCCAGGAAAAAGACTTTAGATTGATGATGCTGAAGATGATGAAAGACATTGGAATAAACTGGAGGCAAAGATGGATAACTTACAGGAAACACTGACCAAAGAGACACAAGATATAAAACTTAAACAAGAAGAGACTCAAAATACAATAACTGAAATAAAAAATTCACTAGAAGCAGCTAACAGCTGAATACAGGAGGCAGAAGAACAAATAAGTGAGGTGGAGGACAGATTAGTGGAAATTACGGATGCAGAACAGAAAAGAGAAAAAAGAGTGAAAACAAATGAAGAGAGTCTCAGAGAACTCTGGGACAATGTTAAACGCACCAACATCGATATTGTAGGGGTGCCAGAAGGAGAAGAGAGAGAGAAGGGGACAGAAAAAATATTCCAAGAGATAATAACTGAAAACTTCCCTAACATGGGAAAGGAACCACTCACTCAAATCCAGGAAGCACAACGAGTACCATATAAAATAAACCCAAGGAGGAACACCCCGAGACACATAATAATCAAACTGACCAAAATTAAAGACAGAGAAAATCTTGAAAGCAGCTAGGGAAAAGAAACAAATAACATACAAGGGAACCCCGATAAGGCTATCGGCAGATTTTTCAACAGAAACTCTGCAGGCCTGAAGGGAGTGGCATGATATACTTAACACGATGAAAGGAAAAAACCTCCAACCAAGATTACTTTACCTAGCAAGGCTCTCATTCAGATTTGAAGGAGAAATCAAAACCTTCACAGATAAGCAAAAGCTGAGAGAATTCAGCAACACTAAACCAGCCTTACAACAAATACTAAAGGAACTTCTCTAGGCAGAAAAGAACAAGAGAAGAAGGAAAGGAAAAAGAGCAGCAAAAACAAGTTCAAAGCATTTAATAAAATGGCAATAAGAATATATATATCAATAATTACCTTAAATGTTAATGGACTAAATGCCCCAACCAAAAGACATAGACTGGCTGAATGGATACAAAAACCAGACCCATATATGTGCTGTCTTCAAGAGACCCACTTCACTTCTAGGGACACATACAAATTGAAAGTGAGAGGATGGAAGAAAATATTTCATGCAAATGGGGATAAAAGAAAGGTAGAGTAGCAATACTCATAAGACAAAATAGACTTTAAAATGGAGAATATTTTAAGGGACAAAGAAGGACATTACATAATGTTCAAAGGATCAATCCAAGAAGAAGATATAACAATTTTAAATATCTACACACCCAACATAGATTCACCACAACATATAAGGCAACTGCTAACAACCTTAAAAGGAGAAATCGACAATAACACAATCATAGTGGGGGACTTTAACACCCCACTTACAGCAATGAACAGATCAACCAGACAGAAAATCAATAAGGAGACACAGGCCCTTTATGATGCATTAAACCAGATGGACTTAATAGATATTTATAGGACATTCCATCAAAAAGTAACAGAATATACATTCTTCTTAAGTGCACATGGAACATTCTCTAAGATGGATCACATCCTGGGCTACAAATACAACCTCAGTAACTTTAAGAAAACTGAAATCATATCAAGCATCTTCTCCAACCACAACCCTATACGACTAGAAATCAACAAGAAAAAAAAGTGCAAAAAACACAAATACATGGAGATTAAACATCATGCTACTAAACAACCAATGGATCACTGAAGAAATCAAAGAGGAAATTAAAAAATACCTAGCAGCAAATGACAACAAAGATACGACACTCCAAAACCTATGGGATGCAGCAAAAGCCGTTCTAAGAGGAAAGTTTATAGCAATACAAGCCTACCTCAGGAAACAAGAAAAAGCTCAAATAAACAAGCTAACTTTACATCTAAAGCTGCTCGAGAGAGAAGAATAGACAAGACCTAAAGTTAGTAGAAGGAAAGAAATCATAAAGATCAGAGCAGCAATCAATGAACTAGAAACAAAGAAAACCATAGAAAAGATCAATGAAATGAAAAACTGGTTCTTTGAAAATATCAACAAAATTGATAAACCCTTAGCCAGACTTATCAAGAAGAAAAGAGAGAGGACTCAAATCAATAAAATTAGAAATGAAAAAGGAGAAGTAACAACAGACATCACAGAAATACAAAGGATCATAAGAGACTACTATATGCAACTATATGCCTATAAAATGGAAAACCTAGAAGAAATGGACAAATCCTTAGAAAAGTACAATCTTCCAAGACTAAGCCAAGATGAAATAGAAAAGATGAACGGACCAATCACAAGAACTGAAACTGTGGTTAAAAAACTTTCAACAAACAAAAGTCCAGGACCAGATGGCTTCACAGGTGAATTCTATCAAACATTTAGAGAAGAGCTAACACCTATCCTTCTGAAAGTATTTCAAAAAATTGCAGAGGAAGGGACACTCCCAAACTCATTCTATGAGGCCACCATCACCCTGATACCAAAACCAGACAAAGACACCACTAAAAAAGAAAATTACAGGCCAATTTCACTGATGAACATAGATGCAAAAATCCTCAATAAAATACTAGCAAATTGCATCCAACAATACATTAAAAGGATTGAACATCATGATAAAGTAGGATTTATCCCAGGGATGCAAGGGTTCTTTAATATCTGCAAATCCATCAGTGTGATACACCACATTAACAAACTGAAGAATAAAAACCATATGAGCCTCTCAATAGATGCAGAAAAAAACCTTTGACAAAATCCAACACCCATTTCTGATAAAAACCCTCAGAAAGTGGGCATAGCAGGAACCTACCTCAACATGATAAAGGCCATATATGACAAACCCACAGTGAACATCATTCTCAATGGTGAGAAGCTGAAAGAATTCTCGCTGAGATCAGGAGCAAGACAAGGATGTCCACTCTCGCCACTACTCTTCAACATAGTTTTGGAAGTCCTCGCCATGGCAATCAGATAAGTAAAAGAGATAAAAGGAATCCAAATTGGAAAGGAAGAAATAAAACTATCACTATTTGCAGATGACACGATACTATACCTAGAGAATCCTAAAGACTCAACCAGAAAATGTTAGAGCTCATCCACGAATTTGGCAAATTCGCAGGGTACAAAATTAATACACAGAAATCGACAGCATTTCTATACACTAACAATGAAAGAGCAGAAAAAGAAATTAGGGAAGCAATCCTGTTTACCATCATATCCAAAAGAATAAAATACCTAGGAGTAAACCTACCTAAAGAGACAAAAGACCTGTACTCTGAAAACTACACGCCACTGATGAAAGAAATCAATGATGGCACAAATAGATGGAAAGATATACCATGCTCGAGGACTGGAAGAGTTCACATTATCAAAATGACTACACTACCTAAGGCAATCTACAGATTCAATGCAATCCCTATCAAATTACCAAGGACATTTTTCACAGAACTCAAACAAAATATTTTAAAGTTTGTTTGGAAGCACAAAAGACCCAGAATAGCCAAAGATATCCTGAAAAAGAAAAATGGAGCTGGAGGAATCAGGCTCCTGGACTTCAGACTATACTACAAAGCAACAATCATCAAAACTGCATGGTACTGGCACAAAGACAGAAATATAGATCAGTGGAAAAGGATAGAAAGCCCAGAATTCAACCCACGCACCTACAGCCAACTAATCTATGACAAAGGAGGCAAGAATATACAATGGAGAAAAGATGGCTTGTTCAGTAAGTGGTGCTGGGAAAACTGGACATCCATATGGAAAAGAATGAAATTAGAACACTCCCTAACACCATACACAAAAATAAACTCAAAATGGATTAAAGACCTAAATATAAGACCAGACACTATAAAACTCTTAGAGGAAAACATGGGCCAAACACTCCCTGACATAAATGACAGCAACATCTTCTCAGGTCCACCTCTTAGAGTATTGACAATAAAAACAAAAATAAACAAATGGGACCTAATCAAACTTAAAAGTTTCGGTACAGCAAAGGAAACCCTAAACAAAATGAAAAGACAACCCACAGAATGGGAGAAAATCTTTGCAAGTGAATCGACTGACAAGGGATTAATCTCCAAAATTTATAAACAACTTCTGTAGCTCCATACCAAAAAAACAAACAACCCCATCAAAAAATGGGCAGAAAATCTAAACAGACAGTTCTCCAAATAAGACATATGGATGGCCAAAAAACACATGAAAAGATGTTCAACATCACTCATGATTAGAGAAATGCAAATCAAAACCTCTATGAGGTACCACCTTACACCAGCCAGAATGGCCATCATCCAAAAGTCTACAAACAATAAGTGCTGGAGAGGGTGTAGAGAAAAAGGAACTCTAGTACACTGTTGGTGGGATTGAAAATTGGTGCAACCACTGTGGAAAGCAGTATGGAGATTTCTCAGAAAACTCAAACTAGAACTCAAACTAGAACTCAAAACTCAAACCATTTGATCCAGCAATCCCACTCCTGGGCATCTATCCAGAGGCAACCACGACTCGCAAAGACACATGTACTCCAATGTTCATTGCAGCACTATTTACAATAGCCAAAACATGGAAACAACCTAAATGTCCATCGACAGAGAAGTGGATCAAGAAGAGGTGGTGCATATACACAATAGAATATTACTCAGCCATTAAAAAGAACGAAATACCAGCATTTTCAGTAACATGGATGGACCTAGAAATTATCATGCTAAGTGAGGTCAGCCATACAATGAGACACCAACATCAAATGCTTTCACTGACATGTGGAATCTGAAAAAAGGACAGACTGAACTTCTTTGCAGAACAGATGCTGACTCACAGACATTGAAAAACTTATGGTCTCCGGAGGAGACAGTTTGGGGGGTGGGGGGATGTACTTGGGCTGTGGGATGGAAATCCTGTGAAACTGGATTGCTATGATCATTATACAACTACAGATGTGATAAATTCATTTGAGTAATAAAAAAAGAAAATAATAATAATTAAAAAAACATTTTGTGGTCAAAATTCAGTTTGGTATCTGCCAGTACCAAACTGAATCACAGAGACAGAGTTTTGAGTAAAGGAGGAAAAAATAGCTTTTATTGCTTTGGCAGCTAAAGGAGGGTTATAGAAGGCTAATGCCTTAAAGACTGTGCCCACCCCTCCGTTGGAAAGAATTGTGAGCAGTTTTATAGTAAAAAGGAGAAAAACAGGTTTTCAGAGAGGACTCAGGATTGGGACAAACATGCATTCTTTTTCTTTGGGGGAATCTTAGTCACCAAAGCTGGTATCAGGAGATCTTGGTATGATCATGGCTGTGGTCTTCTGGGTTACTGCCTAGAATAACTGTACTTGGGAAGAGGAATATTGATCAGATGTTAGAACAAACTAGAAAAGTTCCTGAAAAACATCATGTGCTAATAATCTTTAACCCACAGGCAATTGTGCTCAAGGTGCCTAATCTTTAGCTTATGGGTGATTGTGTTTAGGGTGCAATTAAGCCAGGGAGAAGCACAAGGAAGGACTCTAAGCTCTTCGATTTTAGAGTATTCATCTCTGAAAGAAGCATAAGGAATATAACTTTTCTCTTAGGCGTCTAAGATGCCTATATTATTATGTGTATCCCTGAGAGGGAACCAGGACCCTGCCCCAAAGCTGTACTATTGTTGCTTTACTGTTCCTCTCTTGTCTTTGCATCCCCTTCCTTCCCTGATTAGCAACTGCCGGAACCTGTCCCTAGGAACTCAGGGAAGGGCATGGTGGCTGAATTAGGCCTATTTTCTAAGAAATAGGAAATTCCGTGTTCTGAGACACGGAAAGGCTTTTGTGCCCAGGAGCCCCACAGGGTCCTGCTCAGTTACAATTTCACATGAAGGCATAATTAATTGACTGATTGGCCATGTGGTTGAACTCATCATTCAGCTTTTCCCTTATCCCAGGGTAGGGCTAATATCAAGTGATGCAAAGAGCCCTCCAGGAGCCACATCATTCCCATAAACTACTAAGCATGGCCCTGAATAAAAGAGACATTCCAATCATTCAGAAATTCCCAAGGGCTTAGAGGCTACCTCCCAGAAGCCAGGGACAAAGGCCAAACCTCTCTTTGAGCAAAGCCAAGTTCTTTTTTTTTTTTTTTTTTTTGTCTTTTTGCTTTTTCTAGGGCCACTCCCATGACCTGTGGAGGTTCCCAGGCTAGGGGTCTAATCAGAGCTGTACTGCCAGCCTACACCAGAGCCACAGCAACACGGGGTCTGAGCCAAGTCTGTGACCTACACCACAGCTCACGGCAACGCCAGATCCTTAACCCACTGAGCAAGGTCAGGGATTGAACCCTCAACCTCATGGTTCCTAGTCAGATTTGTTAACCACTGCGCCACGATGGGAACTCCCCAAAGCCAAGTTCTTTACTACAGCCCTTTCATCTGTTTATACATCACAGACATGCCTAACAAAGGCAGTTACAATGAAAAATAAAAATAGTAGCTGTGGAGTTCCTGTTGTAGCGCAGTGTTTAACGAATCCGACTAGGAACCATGAGGTTGCAGGTTCGATCCCTGGCCTTGCTCAGTGGGTTAAAGATCTGGCATTGCCGTGAGCTGTGGTATAGGTCGCAGACTCGGCTCGGATCCTGCCTTGCTGTGGTTCTGGCATAGGCTGGTGGCTATGGCTCCGATTCGACCCCTAGCCTGGGAACCTCCATATGCCGCGGGAGTGGCCCTAGAAAAGACAAAAAGACCAAAAAAAAAAAAAAAAAAAAAAAAAAGAAAGAAAGAAAGAAAAAAGAAAAAGAAATATAGTAGCTACATTGAGAGTTTATAGCTGCCAGGTACAGTACACTCATTTTTGTCTAATTCTCAAAATAACCCCAAAAAGTTGGTGTTATTTGTTGCACCAGATAAGAAAACTGAGGCTCAGAAAAGTTGCTCAAAGTTTTATAGAGGGAAAATAACAGATTTGACCATCCTAACACAGCCAGCCCCTTGGGCTATTATATCCATGTTGCCAAAACATTCACTCATTCCTTCCATATACATGTATTTTATGTCTGCTATGTACCAGGAATTATTCCAGGTGCTGGAGATACAGCAAAGAACAGAACAGACAAAAAAATCACTGCTCACATTCAGTGATAGGAGAGGGACAGAAAAGTAGCAAGTAAGTAAGCAGAATATACAGCATTTTGAATGGTATTATTGTTATGAAAAAATAATAAAGCAACAAGTATACGTTATTTAGACTTTTATTCAAATACATCAACTGTAATAAGACTGAGACCAATGGGACATTTGAATATGGACTGGTATACGATACTACTACTTTTTGTTATATTTGAGGATGGCATGATATCTGTGTTCTAAAATACAGGTATTTCAGGTATTTATCTATTAAAGGTGCAGGCTGAAGTACTTATGGACAAAATAAGATTGCAAAAATGTTGATAATTATAGATGTTGGATGCTAAATCTATGAGCAAGGGCCTCTATACTAATATTTTCCTTTTTTTGCCTTTTTTTTTTTTTTTTTTTTTTTTTTTTGGCTTTTTAGGACTGCATCCACAGCACATGGAAGTTCCCAGGCTAGGGGTTGAATTGGAGCTACAGCTGTACCACAGCCACAGCAGTGCGGGTCCTGAGCTACATCTGCAACTGACACCATAGTTCAAGGCAACGCTGGATCCTTAACCCACTGAGCAAGGCCAGGGATTGAACCCTCACTCTCCTGCCTACTAGTCAGGTTTGTTACCACTGAGCCACAATGGGAACTCCCTATACTAATATTCTAATTTTGTGTAGGTTTTTAAAAAGTTTAAACCAAAGAGAGTAATGGAATGGGGATTGCAGATAGATCTTGTACTGCATCCTGTAACATCAAATATGTAAATGAGGGAAGGCCTCGCTGAGAAGGTGACACTGAGAGTAAATACTCAAAGCAAGTGTGGGAGAAGCCTATGTGGATCTCTGGGGAAAGAACATTCCGGGCAGAAGCAGGAGCCAGTGCAGCACACCGAGATGGGAACAGGCCTGGCAGGGCACATTCAAGGAAGAAGGGAGTCCGATGGCAGGGAAGGAATGAGGAGTTGATACAACAGTAGGAGGTGCCATCAGAGTTAACAAGGATGGGTGGGGAGGAGAGGAAATGTATATCCAGGGCCATTTCAACAACAAAAAAAATCACACCAAACTTCTAAGAATACCTACAAACCAATAAGAAAATTGCAGGCAATGCAATAGAGAAATGGTCAAAAGACTCAAACTGGCGCTTCACAGAAAAGAAAAAGGCCAGTAAGCATATGAAAAGGTGTTCTATTTTACTAGGCATCAGGGAAATGCAAATTAAAACCACAATGTTACACCTCCACACACGCACAGAAAGATTAAAATTAAAAGGCAGGCAATACTAGGTCATCGTGGGTGTGTAAACTGGTGTAAACTACAGTGTCTACTAAAACAAAAACAAAAATGCATCCCTCTTAAGCAATCCATCCCATTGCTAGGTATATATCCAACAGAAAGCCATGTAAATGTTCATCAAACACTGGAAGAAGGATGTTCAGAGAAGCACTATTCTTAACATCCAAAACCCAAGAAATACCCAAATGCCTGGTAACAGCAAAATGAATACACAATGAACTACTATATAGCAATTCAGAACAGAGTAAACAATAGAGATGAATCTCACAAAAACAGTGAGCAAAGCAAGCAGACACAAGGTTTAATATGGTGTGATTCCAGTTATGTAAAGTTCAAAAACAAGCAAGACTAATCTGTGCTGTCAGGAGACTTACTAGTGATTCCTGCCATGGAGAAAGTGACTGGAAAGGGGGCCTGGGGGAGCTGGTAACATCCTATTTCTTGATCTGGATGCTGGTTAAGTACGGGAGTTCACTGTGTGAGCTGCCACCAAGTGGCACACTGATAGTTTATGCACTTTCCTATATCTATATTATAATCAATAAAACTTTTTTTTTTTTTAAATCACTCTGGGCCACCTTGGTTCCCTCCTCTAAGCTACCGGTGACCACACCCAGATGCCACTATCCCCCACCCCAAGCCAAAAAGAGGACAAAGGGCACAGTGGATTGTAGGCTTAAAGAGAGTAGAAGACAGATTTTCTCAGCACACAGATACAACCTCTACACTGAAAGATGATGAAACTGATGCAGTGAGTTCTCTGACTCATGGAAAGAAGGAATCCACTGCAAGGAAGCATGGCAAAACTGTAAACAAGAAATGGAAATGTGACGATAGCTAGCTTCCCCTCAGATATTATTAATAAAGGACCACATTGTGTCCTATGTAAGAGAATATTTTGGTATAGAATCATAATGCCAATTAAGTTGTGACATCATTTTGAGAGTTGTTTTAAAAAAAAAAAAAGATGAAATATTCTAAGTGTAGACATTATGAGCTCTTTAAAAGCCAAAAATTATTACAGCCTTTCAAACTAGAAATGAAAATGCTGCTGAAACATCCTACAGGTTTTAATTTCTAACGACATAAATACTGATTGCACTAAACCACATATAACAAAAGCTCTTTGGGGTCCTTGATTTCTTTTTGTAAAAAAGTAAAGGATTCTTGAGACCGAAAAATGAGAAATCACTGTGGATGATCCCAGTCATGATAGGTCAATTTCTTCCTATGACCTCATACAGAACCACTGTTTTAAAATTCCAAGAACCAAATAAATCTCTGGCTGAGCCTAGGTTATAAGTCCTTCTAGCCCAAAAGCTGCTTTTCAGTGACCTGAGAGACTTTGACCAAAGTTAGCTTCCCCCTCTGTGGCACTGTGGGTTTTCTTAGTTTTTCCTTTTTTCCCTCTATTCTTTTCTTGTTCTTGTTTCTTTCTTTATGCTTTTATCTCTACTTTTCTGTTTTCCTTTTACTTAATTTCTTTTAAAATTCAATTTGTTGGCATTTGTTTTTGTTTACTCTTAATTTTGTCTGGCACGGTGCTTTGATTCCATCTTAAAGACCAGTTCATGGGGTGAATTTTGAACTGATTTTCCTTTTATTTGGAGCAAACTTGTCAGCTCTTCCCAAATGCAAGCCAACCTTAGGACACCTTAACTCTGAGCACAGCAGTGAGTCTAACGTGCTGCGGGCCCTCTGAGCCGTCTCTGCCCGGGAGAGACTCAGATTTGCATGGTCTCCTCCAGACCATCGGCTACGGTGAAGGTGGCTAGCACATCCTGGCAGGAAAAGCACCAGCCGTGAAGATGGTTGATGAGACTTGACAGAACTACTCCAATCTCCAGACAGTGACCCGCAAAGCAGGAATCATGGAGACTTGGATCATCCCAGCCCAGTGAAATATTTGAAGAGATGGAGGCTGAGGAAACTTTCCATCTTGTCAGGAGAACTCTAGTGGAGGAGAGTTTCTACCTCCTGGCTCATGGCAATGGGACAGCAAAGAGGCTGAATGCAGTTTCCATGAGAACCACAGGATGTCATCCTGAATATGCTGGCCAATAGATTCCTGCCTTTTGATGGACAAAAACTCAAGGAGCTATGGGAGCGGGTTCTACACATTTCCATTTTTGTCAATGGAACTTGAAGATCTGCGAGAAAAAATTCTCATTCTCCATCCCACCAAGAGAAGCACTTTAGAGCAAATCATGAAGGACCTGTGGATTATTGTGGGTCACGGACATGAGGAGCTAAAGCAGTTTATGGAGACTCTCAGACTACAAGGACCCCCGTGCAGACTCCAGTACGACGGTGGGACCAGAGGAGTGGTAGCTGTGAGCTGAGGCAGGGCTCGCCCACCTGAGCCAAATCGCAGCCAGGCCTGCGCTTCCTCAGAGTCCTGCTCCCTACCGCCCTCTTCTTCTCATCTCCCTGGCAAGGAGGTTGACGGGTTCTGTACAATAAACACAGACAACTCCAGTGACAATGCAGGGCTATTTACTAGAACTGGCAAGCGGAGTCGCCACCATCACTTGAGTTTGGTGGGGACCCCAGGCAGGCAGCTCCTCCCAGCTTCACTGCAACAGCCTCAGTGTGGGTCCATGGGGTTTCCGGGGAGGGGCTCTTGGGCCAGGTGGGGGACTCCCTGTAGGGCCCTCCCCCACTCTACTCGCCCCATTCCCCGACTCCCACCCCAGCAAACCAGCACTATATCCTCTACCCTGACCCCCTCCACCTGCCCCCTGCCCCCCCGCCTCCCTCCCTTGCCCCCCCCACCTCTGGGCCCTTGGGGGGTGGGGCTGGCTCTACTTTGGGGGCTGCAGAGGGGAGGAGGTGGGGGCTCTGGCCTCCATTTGCCCTGGGCCCTGAGCCCTCCCTTCATCCCCAAAGCTGGCATTTCTCCACAAGGCGCTGTGCAAGGCATGTTTATGCCCCTTATCAAGTCTGTGCCATCACCTCTTCTGCCGACCTCTGGGGCTGTGCGTGTGGAGGGGACTGCAGGGACATTAGCCTCCCCTGGCCCCCCTGGCTATTGGTCTCCTTGGTGATAGGGACACTGAGCCTGTGTTCTCCGTTCTAGGAGAGTCTGTGTCTGAAAGCACCACTACCCACCACCCTCTTCCCCACACCTCCCCTGGGTTGGCATTGACCTGGGCACCAGCTCATTCCTCTGCAGTGACATTGTCTCACCTGACCCTGCTCCCTCATCTCCTCCCCAGCCATCCTTTCCCAGCAGTGCTGCCTGTCCAGGGACTGGGGACAGAGGGAGCAAAGTGGCTCCCTGCCTGCAAATTTCATGGCTGTCTTAGGGATAGGTGATTATGGAACTGGCTGGTGGTGGCTCCATTATCCCTCATTTACTTCTCTGCTGTTACTGTTCCTGAGAAACTGAAGCTCAGACCAAGGGCTCTCCCCTTCCCTCTACTCCCTATCCTGTGGGACCGCCCAGACGCTCTGAGGGATCCGGTAAAGCATGGCTTTGTTCCCAAAGGGGGTGGAGGACAGGACTCCCCAGTAAGTTGCCCACCCCCTCCCAGCATCCCCTCCTGCACTTAGTTTCTCTAGGGATCAAATGCGTGGTAAAGAGAATGTTTTGAGGGAAAAAACTTTTAGTCCTCTCTAGACTTTCTCTGCCTCCCAGACCCAGTATGGCCTTCCATCCTCTTCTCCCAGTCTCTTCTCCCAGACCCTCTCACCCAGCTAATATCAAAAGATTCAAGTAGCAGAGGCCAAGGGGAATGCTATAAGATGTAAGTAAGTATAGAACTAAAGGAGAGATGACACAGGGAAAGAGAAGGTCATTAGTTCATAGGTCTCAGTTGCAAGGAACGGAAACTAACTCCAGTTGATTTTGATAAGGAAAAAATTTATAAAGTTGGGTAGATCATGAAATTACCAATATGGATGGAGAGCCAGAATCTATGAAACCCAGGAGCAATGCCTACCACTACATGGCAACAACTTATGAAGTGTGGACATCTCTACCAGCAAAAGACTACATCTTGCACCGCCAAGCCCTCTAGCACCACACTCTGTATACCATACTTACCCTAGGCTGCCACTGCCTGAGAAATTCAATCTGAGTGGAGGCTCCCAGTCCCTACCTGTTAGAATCACTGGTTCCTGCTTCCAAGTCACTGTAAGGCACTGGACCATGTCCTAGCTGCAAGAGAGTCTAGGAAAGCCCAAGTTTGGCATTTTCATCTCTGACCAGGTAAGGCAAACTCTCCATCCCACTATGGCTAATAAGGCTGGGGAAAGACTAAACATCCAAGGGATTTAAGATGCTCAGCGACTGAAAAAAATACACATGTCCATAAGAGAAAGTATATCAGGAGTTCCTGCTGTGGCACAGCAGAAATGAATCTAACTAGGAACCATGAGGTAGTGGGTTCAATCCCTGGCCTTGCTCAGTGGGTTAAGGATCCTGCGTTGCTGTGGTGTAGGTCGAAGACGTGGCTTGAATCTGGTGTTGCTGTGGCTGTGGCATAAGCCAGCGGCTGCAGCTCTGATTGGACCCCTAGCCTGGGAACCTCCATATGCCATCGGTGCAGCCCTAAAGAGACAAAAAGACAAAAAAAAAAAAAAAAAAGACAAGCAACAAAAAAAGAGAAAGTATATCAGATGGGGACCAGTGAATGAATAATAATTATAAAATTACCAGACTGATATCCTCCTGTGGCTCTAATCCAGAAAGAAAATCAAAAAGAAAAATTATTTAAAAGTCCTGTTATTTTAATGTTTTAGCCTCCTAAAAACTACCCCAAGTAATTGACATTCATTTGGATTCATTTGAAAATTAGTGATATGATAAAATTTATATATATATGTATATATCACTAGAACCCTGACCAAAATCTTTCAACACCTGCCTTGGATCCAGCTGTAACTAGAGCTGAATAGAATAAAGTCTTAGAATTCCCAAGTATCCATAAAAATTAATTAACTTTTGGATTTCAGTTAATATGAGTTTCCATCACTTACCCAAGAGATTCTAGAATGAAAAATATATGTATTTAAATAATCTTGGCACTTAACATTTGTTGATTCTATTAGTCTGGACTACAGACATAAGTGGACTTATATGAGAGGACTTTAATATCATAAGTAAAGAGGTAAAAAAAACTGAAAATGATTATTGATGTCTTTTTGTAACTCATATTGGAACTACAATATATTTTATATTTTAAATTTTTCCATGGTTTTTAAAATTTAGATTTTCCCAATGTGTGTATGTGGGACATAAGCATGTCTAACAAAAAGAAGAAAGAGTTCTGCTACACTTTAAAAAAAATATTTTTAAGTAAGTCCCAAGCAAGATAGGTTCTATTTATTTCTGAAAAGGAACTTCTTTTGACATAGATATAATGTCAGTGTGTGAAAGAATTGATTTTAAAACTTATTTATAACATGTGGGGAAAATGAGTAAGGTAAATTAAATTTGTGATTTAAATAAGTATAGTAATAGCATTAAATTAAGAATCAACTAAGTATCTGATGCCCTCTTATCTTCAACACACACACACACACATGCACATACAAGGCAAAACAGTTACTCTTCTCTAAGTGTTCTAGGACACTATATTAAATAGTATATAAAAGTATGTAGAAGAATTTTATGAGACACTTCCCACTAATAATCGAAAAATGAACAAGGCATTTGCCTCGCTCCCCTCCTATAACTCCTAAAATAACAGCAAAGGGAATAATTTACAAGGTCAAATTACAAGGATAAGTAAAAGTGACAGGGAGAAAACAGCAATAAAAGTTTGGAAGCAAGAATGTGTGTGTGCGATCAGTAACTTTTTGGCAAACGTGAGAAAGCCAGAGTCTAACCAGCAGCGGCAGAGCGTGAGCAGGCTCTTCCCTACTGCAGACCCTCAGGAGCTCTGGACTGGAGGCTGACGGGCCCCTGTGGTGGGTCCAGTGGGTGAAAAATCAGGGGAGTCTCTGAAAGTCTGAACACACATACCCCCTCCCCACTGACTGAAGACTGGAGGTTTATTCCCTGGAAATGTTCATTCAATAAGGCTCTAGTCTGTGGGGCCCCCCAGCCTCCCCTGTAGGCAGTAAGATATGCTGAAAACCCTGGAACAAGTGAGAATCCCCACACCAGTGAGCCTCATGTCTACTGGGATCCCCAAATACTGCAGGTTAACTTAGGGTGAAGCTTTCAGGCCATCTTTACCCTCTCCTTTCTGTTTGTATGTTTTTGAATTATTTACAATGACATGTATGTGGTTAAAATTTGGAAGGTGACTTATTTCTGACCTAAACTTCTGTACCTAGCCACACTTCAACCAATTATGAGTATGGATTGAAGCCTTGATCTGACAAGTAAATTCACGTCCCAGACACCACATATCAGGAAACTTCCAAAAGCTGCATTCCATCAAAATGAGGGAATAATACAGGGGGAGAAAGACATGAGATTAAAAAAATAATAATAATAAAGAGGATCCAATATATGTGAGGAATTGTCAGAATGAAGGTAAAGGGAGATGTCATGGCCTAGAGAATAAGAAGTCTAGAGTGGAGCGAGAGAAAGGAGGGCTCCAGGAGCCACTAGGCCTAACAGACACAGTGCCAAGGACCCATGATACTTTTAGGGACTTACAAAAATATTTTTTTTTCCTAATGGCTGCATCTGAGGCATATGGAGTTTTCCAGGCTAGGAGCTGAATTGGAGCTACAGCTGTCAGCCTGCACCACATCCACAGCAATACCTGATTTGAGCTGCATCTGTAACCGACGCAGCAGCTTGCAGCAATGTCAGATCCTTAACCCACTGAGTGAGACCAGGGATCGAAACTATATCCTCACAAAGACGTCGAGTCCTTAATCTGCTAAGCCACAATGAGAACTCCAAAAATGTTTTCCTTTTAATTCTTTAAAGATTCAGAGGAAAAAATTTAATAACAGGGAATATATAATGATCAACATGGCCTAGATTATATTCATTATTACACCAATGCAGCTCTAAAACATAAATTCTATAATTTTTTTTTAATGGAGGAGGGGGTAAAAAGGCAAAACTACCTAGGACCTACCAAAGTCGTAATGTGGCTCTGGCCTCGAGGGGCAGAAAAAATATGTAGGTCTATTTGAACATACAGAAAGGTGGTTTAGACTCCAGTCAGAACTTGGCAGAATGGACTAGTGCTAAGTACTTGGAAAAAATTAAGCAAAGAAAAATCAAGAATACATAGTAAAAGGAAGACAAAGAAGACTGTAAGAAAGGAGATGTTATCAATATACTAGAAGAGCTGTTAATAATACAATGCCAAGCAAGCAATGAAAATTGATGTAATGAAATACATATTTCTAGATTAGGAAGACTGGAGAAGAAGATGGGTACCCACTTATTAGAGATCCAACTCCTCTCCTTCTGTGGTAGGAAGGAAAGAGAAAAATACATTGAAAAATTAAGAAATAATATTAGACAAATGAACCTATTTACAAAACAGAAAAAGACCCACAGACATAGAAAACAAATTTATGATCACCAAAGGGGAAAGGAGGAGGGATAAATTAGGAGTTTGCAATTAACAGATACACACTTCTATACATAAAATAGATGACCAACAAGAACCTACTGTATAGCACAGGGAACTATATTCTATATCTTGAGATAACCCACAAATAGCAAATGCTGGAGAGGGTATGGAGAAAATGGAATCCTCCTGCACCATTGGTGGGAATGTAAATTGGTACAACCACTATGTAAAACAGTATGGAGTTACTTTAGAAAACTATACATAGAACTACCATGTGACCCAGCAATCCCACTCTTGGGTATATATCCAGACAAAACTTTCCTTGAAAAAAACACATGCACCTGCATGTTCACTGCAGCACTATTCACAATAGCTGAGATGTGGAAACAACCCAAATGTCCATCAACAGATGACTGAGTGGATTAGGAAGGCATGGTATATATACATAATGGAATACTACTCAGCCATAAAAAGAACAAAATAATTCCATTTGCAGCAACATGGATGGAACTAGAGACTCCATACTGAGCGAAGTAAGTCAGAAAGAGAAAGACAAATACCAAATGATATCACTTATATCTGGAATCTAATATATGGCACGAATGAACCTTTCCACAGAAAAGAAAATCATGGACATGGAAGACAGACTTGTGGTTGCCAAGAGAGGAGAGGAAGGGAGTGGGATGGACTGGGAATTGGGGGTTATAGATGTAAACTATTGCCTTTGGAATGGATAAGCAATGAGATCCTGCTGTATAGCACTGGGAACTATGTTTAGTCACTTATGATGGAGCATGATAATGTGAGAAAAAAGAGTATGTGTGTGTATATATATGTGTGTGTGTGTGTGTGTGTGTGTGTGTGTGTGTGTGTGTGTGTGTAACTGGATCAACTTGCTATATAGTAGAAAACCGACAGAACACTGTAAACCAGCTATAACGGAAAAAAAAAAATCTTGTGATAACCCATAATGGAAAAGAATCTGAAAAAGATATGTATATGAATCGCTGACACTAACACAACATTGTAAATCAACTACAATTAAAAAATAAATTGTATTAGAGACATAGAAATGTGAAGACAAATAACAGAAGAAACAATTAAAATTCCATGAGGGATGTGCATGCAGGACATTAAAGATATTGAGTATACTGGGAGGCCAAAGTGAAATTCTAACATAATGGAGATAACGAGAAATATGTGAAAAAGAAGGAAATGACTGAAAATGAGGAGAGTAAAAAATGCTAAATCTAATCAAATAGAAGTGCCAGAAACAGCCAAAATGTTCTAGTCCATATGGAAGAACATAAAATAGGCTATAAATATGTGCTCTCCATAATGAGACACTGAAGAAAGAGCAAAACAAGAGAATAAATATTTTATGAATTACCATTATGATCTGTTAAAATGGCATATATTAGGTAGCATATAGTATATTAAAAAACTTAAAGATATTTGAAAATCTATTCCCAGAAAATTACCCTCTCCTGAAATTCAGAATGTGTCTTTCATGGATTCATTTAAGTACTTAATACCTTTCTAACAATAACACGTTCATACCACAATTTTGTACACTCATCCACGGAAGCCTGAGCTGTGTGATTTTTAAAAGGAAATAGGGAAAAAAGATACTCTGAGCCAAAAAAAAAAGCAAATGGTTCTTCTCTCAATTATGTATAAAATAATGAGTATTTAGTGGTACACGTATACAATGGACTATTACTTAGTCTTAAAATGAATGAAATAATTGTCATTTATAGCAACATCGATGGAACTAGAGATTATCATACCACTTGGTAATCCCGACACAGAAAGCCAAATGTACTATTGTCCCTTATATGTGGAATCTAATTTTAAAATGATACAAATGAACTTATTTACAAAACAGAAACAGACCCACAGATCTCAAAATCAAACTTAGGTTACTAAAGGGGAAACACGCGGGAAAGGGATAAATTAGGAGTTTGGGACTAACATATACACACTACTATGTAAAAAATATATAACAA
The DNA here is from genome assembly GCF_054392235.1 of Sus scrofa. Lineage (NCBI taxonomy): Eukaryota > Metazoa > Chordata > Mammalia > Artiodactyla > Suidae > Sus > Sus scrofa. The sequence continues at coordinate 123,843,443 of NC_139396.1, read as the reverse complement.
AGATATGTTATAGAGCATGGGGAAGTCTACTTAATATTCTGTTAATAACCTATATGGGAAAAAAATCTGAAAAAGAATGGAGATATATATACACACATATATGCATGCATAACTGATTCACTTTGCTGTGCACATGAAATACATTGTAAATTTTAAAAAAGAGTGTTTAAAGAAGTCCATGTCACTTTACAGAAGTAAAGAAAATTCTGCCGACTGCAGCATATTGAAGAATGAAAAAAAAATCCAGGAAAATCAGAGAAGAGTTATGACGCAGGTGTCAGTGAGAGGTGAGATCCAAGCCAAAATTTTTCAGACCACCACCCTACCTACAGCACTCAAGGCAATTTAGGGCTTTCCAGGAACTGGGATGAGCTTAAAGACCCAGGAGACCCTCAGATGCTGACCAAAATATCTAAAAAATAGTTTTCCCTAATCAACTTTTTAAGGCAGATAGTAAAAGCAGGTTGCTCGTGTACCATCTTTCTCAGGCCACATCCTCATATTTGAAAACCTGATACTGGATAAATAATATTATCATTCATTGTGTGCTAATTATAGCCCAAATACATCTAGAAAGTCCTTTACAAATTCAATAAATGTTTACTGAATGTCTTTTAGGTGCCAGGCCCTGGGGCTATAGCTATGAACAAAACAGAGCATGCCTACCTTCTCAGAGTTTATGGTCTAATAACTTACAGAATTAAATCTAATGCAATGATGGGAGGAGATGAGGAAGCAAAGTTCAGACTGAGGAGGTAGAAGAGCAGAGAAAAGCCAGTGTTGAGCCCTCCCAAAGTAGTCATGTGAGGGAACACAGAACTGGCAGGAAAATCTGAGCAGTAGCATTGCTATCTGTAAGAACAGACACAGATGAGAGCTGGTGAAGTCAGGAAAGCTATTGCTTGGGCTGCTGTTGGCCCACAGGGCAGATAGGCAGGAAAAGGCTGGAGGCAAAACAGAGGAGAACAGGAGCAAGCTAGAAGCCACTGGCTTCTGCCTTCACTGCATGGAACCACCGCCTATGGGGATTCATGGGGCTGCTTTAATCCCACCTCCTGAATCTCACCCAAGTATCCATTTTACCAATTCTGTAAACGAGCCACCATTAGTGAGCAAACTTCAGTGTTCCGGCTCAGCACTGGTCAGTATGGCAGTGGGTCCTTCCTCCAAGCAAGTGACCGTTAGTGAGTGACCGTTGGTCCCTCCCCCTCCCTTTGCTCTGTATAAAAGGAGTCCGAAGTCTCCTTTTGAGACAGTAGTCCGCCATCTTCTCAGTCTGCTAGCTTTCCCGTTAAAGTCCTTATTCCTTGCCCAGCGACTTGTCTCTGAATTTATTGGCCTATGGGGCAGCAAGCAGAGTGAACTTGGTTCAGTATCAACCCCACCAGGGAAACGTAAAGGAGATGTAGTCCAGCTTAAGCCAGTTGACACCATACAAAACCAGCACTGTCCTCCCCTTATCAAGTTGGCATCCTACTCACCTCTTTTAGCCATATTTAACTTCCATAGCAAAATCTAGGTTCCTACCATGATGCAGCTATGTTGGTACAACCAAAACTTCCTAAGGCTTCCCCCAAATGGGACTATGAAGTCCCAAATGTCACTGTATTTTGGGGGGTTGTCCATTCCTTTTCTAGATAAATCACACTCCCTTTTAGTATCCTCTGAGCTGAAAGACTGTTAACACTAGCAGGAAAATGGAGAGTGGGAAAAAAAAAAAAAAAAAAAAAAGAGGCCATGTTAAATAATTTGCAAAGTGGATACCCAAATAAAGAGCCAGTTCTCCTGCAATATTTGAATGTTTTGATAGAAGATCAAATCATGCCTGGCTTTCTGGTTGGAGGTTTGGTAACATCCTCAGGCAGGAGCAGCAGAGCCACTGAATGTCTGTTACTTGCCCTCCGGCCTCATCCCCACATCTTTAAGACCCTGCTTTGGAGCCCCAGCTCCTAGGACTGGGGAGTATGGTGGAGCTGGTGAGGCCTTGAAGCCCAGGAGAGACTTTTGCACTACTGACCTACAAATTTTATAGTGAGACTTTACCCTAACAAAATTACCATGAATATGTAGCTAGATATTTTTAAAGATGGAAATAGCGTAAACAACAGTAAGAGGATAGGTTAAATTACTATACCTCCAAGTGACAAAATTATACATGAAACCATTATAAATGATTTTTCAAATAGTGAATGACAGATGGAGTTCCCATCGTGGCGCAGTGGTTAACGAATCCGACTAGGAACCATGAGGTTGCGGGTTTGATCCCTGCCCTTGCTCAGTGGGTTAAGGATCCGGCATTGCCGTGAGCTGTGGTGTAGGTCGCAGACACGGCTCGGATCTCGCGTTGCTGTGGCTCTGGCATAGGCCGGTGGCTACAGCTCCGATTAGACCCCTAGTCTGGGAACCTCCATATGCCACGGGAGCGGCCCAAGAAATGGCAAAAAGACAAAAAAAAAAAAAAAGTAGTGAATGACAGAGTAAAATGTCCATTATTAAGTGGGATTAAAAGCAGATAACTAAATAATATGCATGGTATGAACACATTTTGTAAAATTATGTACGCAAAAGAAAATAAGGTTAAAAGTACCAAAGTACACATATTGAGCAGAAATTGACAGAACATTGTAGATCATTTATAATTTTAAAAATACGAAAAAAAACACCAAAAACTACCCATGTGGAATCTATATAGTAAGAAGCCATTCATAATAATAAAATAGAATTATATTCAGCCATAAAAAGTAATAATACCATTTTCAAAAATACGGGATAGAAATTGAAGGGATAGAAATTAAATGAAGTAAATCAGAGAAAAACAAATAGTGTGATCTCATGTTGTGAAATCTTAAAAATAAAGAACTCATAGATACAGAGAACAGATTGGTGGTTTGAAAGGGGCAGGAATAGGTGGGTGAAACAGGTGAAAGGAGTCAAAAGTTTCAAATTTCCAACTTTAAAATAACTCCTGGAAGATGTAATGTATAGCATGGTGACTATAGTTAAGTAACACTGTATTGTCTATATCAAAGTGGCTAAGATCATAGCTTTTGGGGGGGGGTTTGTTTGTTTTAGGGCTGCACCCACGGCATATGGAAATTCCCAGGGTAGGGGTCCAATCCGAGTTGGATCTGCCAGCCACAGCCACACCAAATCCAAGACACGTCTGCAACCTACACCACAGCTCACAGCAAGGCTGGATCCTTATCCCACTGGGCGGGGCCAGAGACTGAACTCGAGTCCTCATGGATACTAATAGGGTTTGTTATCACTGAGCCACAATGGCAACTCCAAGGTAGTAGATCTTAAGTTATATCACAAGAAAAAAAAATTTATAATTATGTGTGGTGAGGGATCATAACCAGACTTATTGTAATGACCATTTTACAATGTACACACATATTAAACCATTATGCTGTACAGTTGAAACTAGCATGTTATATGTCAATTATATCTCAATTAAAAATAATTTAATTTACAAAAAGAATTTACTGTGAGGAAGAAATAAACAATAAAAGGAAAACATTTGCAAAACATAACAAATAATCTGTTTATCACGTCACCAGTTCCTTCAAATTGGTAGTGTAAGGATTAACACTACAATAGCAAATTTGAAGTCATATTTAAAAGTGAAATAGAACTGATTTTTAAACATCTGACATGTTTGATATCACTCATAGTAAGAAAAAGGCAAATTTAAACCAAATCTAAGTATGAACATTAAGCTATATGCCTGGCAAAGATCAGAAAGTTTAACACATTGAGATGGCAAGAGTATAGGAAAACAGGCCTTCAGATGTATTGCTGGTGGGAGAGTCAATTGCTAAAACTTCCATGAAGTGAAACAGGCAAATCAAAATTTCAAATGTGTGTGCCTTTGAACCCAACAATTTTGCTTAAAGGAATTTATCCCACAATTATATTCAATCATGTGGTAATGACATATGTAAGAGGACATGCATTCTAGCATTTTAGTATTTTTCATAATAGGAAACACTAAAAACAACTTAGGGACTGGTTAAATTATGACACAGCTAGCTATACAATGTAATATTCTGTGATGGTTAAAAACCAGTAAGGCACTTCTTCATACATGTATTTGGAAATATTCCCAAGATATATTAAGTGAAAAATTCAAGGTATATAATGGTGTGACTGAACACTACTATTTCATAAAAATAGAAACATGTGTTGCATGTACACTCTGACGCCCACACACCGAAATGGTCATAAAGCCTATCTGAGAGGGTACGATAACAACAACTGAAATATTGCTTCTCTATAAAGTTGAGGAGAGAGTAAACCATCTCCTAGCAGCTAATAAATTCTAGTTCTTTGCCTCAGACCTGCCCATACTTCCATTTCTTTATATTCAAAAAAGGTACTACTGCTTATCCCATCGATTGTATTGGAAAAGTGGAAATCAGTTTTCTTCCTTCTCTTTTTCCTCACCTTTCCCACATTAAATAAATCCTGCTAATTTTACCTCCCAAACCGATCCCAGCTTTATCTACTTCTGTGGCAGAAGATGCTAGTTGTCTCCATTGTTCATTCTCCCTTTGTCCTTAATCATAAAACCCCAGGTGTTCAACTAGACCTGTAGTCCTAGAATAATCATTTTATTTCCCAACACTCATTGCAACCACATGGGCCAGGTGACTAAGTTCCATCTAGTGGTGGGTAACTAAAGTGTTATGTGAAATTTCTATAAATGCCCTTATTTTAAAAAAAATATTATAGTTGACTTATAATGTTCTGTTAATTTCTGCAATACAGCAAAGTGACCCAGTCATACATCTTATATAGATTCTTTTTTTCACATTATCCTCCATCATGTTCCATCACAAGTGACTAGATATGGTTTCCTGTGCTATACAGCAGAATCTCATTGCTTATCCATTCCAAAGGCAATAGTTTGCATCTACTAACCCCAAGCTACAAATGCCCTTAAAAGGAGTGGACATACACTTTTCTTCTCTTCATGTTGACTGTAATAAAAAACATGGCTGGAAGTCAAGCAGCCATCCTGGGCCAGGAGGTAGAGGATACAGGAATGGAAGGATCTGGTTCCCAGGGATCGTGAAGCCACCAGTCTAATTCTAGGCCCCTATGTGCAGACATCAATTATATAAGAAGTAAGCATCTTATCTGCGCAAGGGACCATAACACAGTTTTCACAGCTATTCCTAATCTCAAATGATGGAATGTCTTTCCATTTCAACCATTAACCACTTGGTCTAAGCCCAACTCATCTGAAATACTGCAATAGCATCCTAACTCTTCCTGCCACATCCGGTCTTAACCTCCCTCTCCACTCAGTTCTACACACTCCAACCATTGTTTAACAATCCTTTAGTGAATTCCCATTGGTTTCAGGACAATTCTAATTTCTCAAGATGGTCTGTTCAATCTCACATGGGTCCTTAAAATTTCAGCACCCCCCCCCCCCGCTACTTTTCCATCACACAATCTGGGCTACTGTTTCATTCAGAGTAAACTTTCTCTACTAACCTGCCTAACTAACCCCTCCTAATCTTTCAGGTCACTGATAAATTGGAACTTTCCCCAGGATTATAAGGAGCTACTTCCTCATGTCATCTTACACTGTTCTTGATAGTCCTTCCACCTACGTAATTATTTGTGCAATTTTCCTTTAATGTAGAAGTTTCAAATGGTAGGTAGGTTGAAAGCGCTTTCAGAGGGATGCATTCCATGGCCCATATGGCATCTTCTTTTTCATTAAACTTGAAGAATTTTAGGAGTTCCCGTTGTGGCTCAGAAGTTAGCAAACCCAACTAGCATTCATGAGGATGTGGGTTTGATCTCTGGCCTTGTTCAGTGGGTTAAGGATCCAGCGTTGCTGTGAGCTGTGTTACAGGTTGCAGATGAGGCTCAGATTCAGCATTGCTGTGGCTGTGGTGTAAGCGAGTGGCTCCAGCTCCAATTGAACCCCTAGCCTGGGAACCTCCATATGCTGTGGGCACAGCCCTAAAAGACAAAAGACAAAACAAAAACAAAACAACAGCAACAAAAAAAATAGAAGAACTTTAGTGAGTACACCCTCTTGATGGTTTATCACAGGTTCCACCAGTCCATGTCATGTCACTGACTTGGGTCCCTGTTCTATTCTCTAGGCTGTATCTTTGGCCTCTTTCCCCCACTAAACGAGAAGCTCCATTAGGGTAAGGATGGTGCTTGTCTTCCACATCATTCTATGTCTTCTATCTTAACATGCTTGGGTTGTAAAAAGCCTCGTCCAGTGATGGAAGACAATGAATGAACTACCCTTGCCACCACTTTTAGTAGACTTTTTTCTTTCTTTCTTTCTTTCTTTTTTAAATATCACCACACTATAGGTAGATAAACGTAGGAAGCACCCATTTGGCAATTACTGTACACTAAAGTTTGAACATTCAGCACATGATTCTGAATTTTAAAGCAAACTTTAACTTCTTTCCTACCAGCAGACTACATACAAAGTAAAATTGTATACCTACAGTTTTGAAAGTTTTGAGAAGGACATGAGAATACTTCATCTGGGCCATTCTAGCTCTGCTCTCAAGAAATTAGGCATCTTGATGTCAGCAAACCAATTCCACATTGGCTTTTTAAACTCAAGATGCTCCCAAATGTAAGAGTGTGCCCTTGCCAATGGCAACACCAAAAATAAATCCAGATCACATGGCTAAAAATCCTTGTCATATCAAACATGGTACTTACTATGAAACAGCAATGTTGGCTTTATATCAATAATATTAAAATGGAAATACAGAATAAATACATCCCTGTATCATCCAGAGATTTTTTTATGTTTTCTCATTCCTTGAAATGACAAAAGTTTGAGAATTTATATTTCATTTGTTATTTTTGATGTTAGGAAAATTAGAGCCTCTTCTAAAGCCCTGGGTCTTCTACACTTAGAGAGTTTTTGGGATGAGTCACTTATAAAAATTATCATTGCAGGTTCTCCACTCCTACACATCATTATACATGTTCATTGCTTTAAAATTTTCTTGTTCCTTCTTAACACACACACACACACATATTTTGCTAAGGTTTCCTCACTTGGTGATGACTGCAATCTTGTTAATACCTCAAAGCATTGCAGAGTTGTCTTAAGCTATAGATAATAAAAATACCAGAACCCCTTTTAAAAAATTTCTGCTGTATGAGAGAAATCAATTTAAACTTGTAATGCTCAAAATCAAAATTTTAAATAGAATATAAATAGTTTCTCAAACAATCTGGATAGAAAATGTCTCCATAAGCAAATTTTCTCCCATCAAAGTAAATCCAGTGATGTTCATGAAAGTTAATCATAAACATGGCAGAACTGATGTCGTGAGTTATTCTATTTTTCATCAGTGTAACATCTCACCAAGCAGGAAAATCAAACATAAGACCACTAGTTTTGTTCTAGATTTGTTCAAAGAGCTAAATGGCTTGTTGAAACATTGTTTTTCTATTTCTCTTCTTCTCCCTTCTACTCATATTTTGCTGAAGACCAAAAGTATTCACCTTCTATAACTGCAGCTCTCCATTTAAAAATATCTCTGCTGGCGTTTTCTTCAACTCATTGGAAAGACAAATCATATTGTCTAAAAGTTATGAATTGTGTACTGCTGAAGCTGTTTCCTTTTTTGCTGAGAGCAATCTGTCCAAGCACCCTCTGCCCTTCAAAAATGAGTTTTGACAGAACTTAGAAGTTTTCTAAATTACCCTCCCAACTTTTTTCAGATGATTAAGTTGTCTCACATTTCCATTAGATGTCTCAGAAAATCCAGAATCATTTGCCTCTGTCGCTGATACAATCACATAATAATCATAGCAGCTAATATTTATTGAGTCCTTATTCTTCTCTAGGAGCTGTGTTAAATATTTCATAGGTGCAATCTCATTGTATCTTTCCAATAACCCAGTATTAGTCAAGAGTCATAGGGTTACAAACAGCAAAAATCCAGCTCAAAACATTTTAAGGAAAAGAAAATCATAACCTTCTGTACCTGGAGATCTTGGAACATAGATGGCTAAACATACGACTGGATCCAGCAATGTCATCAGGACACTTTTTTCTTTTGGTTCTACTTCCTTCTAAATAGCTTTATTCCCAGGCTCTCACTATGGCATTATGAGATGAATGCAATTAGCTCCATATTTACATCCCATCAATGAAGTTTGTGTCTCTCCCAACTAAATTCATATGTTGGAGCTCCAGCCTCCAATGTGATTATTCTAGAGATAGAGCCCTGAGGAGGTGGTTAAGGTTAAATGAGGTTGTGAGGTCGGAGACCTAATCTGTTGGGATTGGTGTCTTTATAAGAGGAGATGCCGGAGAGATTGTGCTCTCCACTATGTGGGAACCCAGTGAGGGGGCAGCCACCTATAAGCCTGGAAGAATCTTCACCAGAAACCAACTGTACTGGCATCTTGATCTTGGAAGTCTCAGTCTCCAGAACTGAGAGAAAGAAATCTCTGTTGTTTAAGCCATTGAGTTTATACTATTTTATCATGGCAGCCAGCTGACTAATTCACAGCCCTCGAGGTATTTTCCCAACAACCTCGGCAAAAGTTCCAGAACTGATTCTGATTGTCCTTGTTCTGGTCACATGTCCATCACCAAATCAATCACTGTGGTAAAAGTTCTCTTACTACCAGGTCTGGGTCACCAGCTGACCCTTTGACATTGTTCTATGAAATCAGTCTTATTTAAACTTTTTGGATCAAAGTTCAGGATAGGTTTTTCTCTATAGTAGGGAAATTATTGCCAAAAAAAAAAAAGGAGGAAATGATAAAAATAAAATAGGAGTAGATAACTTCAGATACTGTGAAGAAGGTGTTCTCATTTTCTTTAAGAGGAAACAGACTGAGATTGAATTGCTGAAAAATTTAAGTCTGGAAGTCTGGCACATGGCAGAGCTGGGTGGGGGGGATTCAGACTCCCAAGTCTGAACTCAGAGCCTCTGTACTCTTCAACCTTCCTTTTTTTGGGGGTGGGGGGGGCAAATCAGAGCTACAGCTGCCAGCCTACTCCACAGCCACAGCAACACAGGATCTGAGGCGCATCTGTGACCTACACCACAGCTCATGGCAATGCCAGATTCCCGACCCACTGAGCAAAGCCAGGGATCAAACCCACATCCTCATGGATACTAGTCAGATTCATTTCTGCTGCGTCACAATGCAAACTCCTACTCTTCAACCTTCTTGATGATGAAGACCTTAGGGAATGAAATATAATGCTATTTGAGCCTTCTTCATGGCCAGCTGCCCTGCTTCCTTTGTCACAGGGAAATTTAGCAGGATGCTAAATAAGTAACATGACTTTCTCTATAATTTTTATCAAAATGATAAAAACAACCCTCCCCTAGCCAAAACAAAAACAAGAAATGATACCTTTTCTGGGTTGTATCAATGGTCCATTTAGCCCAACAACATCTTCAACAATATATTTGAAAAGTTATTTGCCCCTGATTACAATCTTAACAGGAACAGCACTTTCCAAGCATTTCAGGGTAATTTAATCGTGGCTCTTTTATCTGCAAATATAACAAAACATTTTTAATCTCTTAATATTTCTCTCCCCTTACTGTCCTTTGGAGGAAGTAGTTATCTCCTTTCATTTATCCTGAGCATGTCTCATTTAAGCTCCAAAAGAGGCTGCTCTCTCATATTCAAGATTTGGTGGAAAGGTATCTACTGACAACCAGATCAGTCAGTTGATCTTATAGATTAACTGGGATTTTATCTCTCCTCTTTCCAGGCTAGGATCTTGGGCAGGTAAGCTTATCCTTATGAGCCATCCCCAGCCCCACCCATGACATCTTTCCTGAAAAACTGCACTTAGCATTTGAGGTGTGGCTCATAATCATTTAAGGAAAAAGAAGCTCCAAAATAAGGCTCCAATAGAAGCAAAGACTGAGTCCTCTTGGTGTCTCTGGTCCAGATCAGCTACGAACAGGAATCATTGTGGGGTAGAAGAGATCATGGAGAAGCAGGAAAGGGGTTGGTAAGCAATAGAGTTGAGGGGATCTTCATCCACTGGATTTGTAATAAAGCTGGATTCCATAGCAAAGATGCGAGTCTGGAGTGTTCATGGAAACTCTTCAGGCTAGTTAGTTATGGGCACTGCTGAGGTTTATTACAATCTTGCTGCAAGGGCAAAAGTAAGACAATCAAAAATTCATTCTTTATGGGAAACCGTTAAAGGGAAGTACAAAAAGAAAAGAATGCTTGTTAAAGACACTGGATTGTTGAATGCCAGTCAGCAGGGTGAGTAGGTGACGGGGTTCCCAGAACAAGATTTTGTTCTACTAATGTTTACCAGAAAATTGCCCACATTTTATTGGGAATGTTCATTTCTTCCCAGAAAGGAGACTGCAAATTACATCATATACAAATATTTCTTCCTACACCAGGTTTGGGGCAACTTCTTTTTAATTTTTTTCTTTTTTGGCTGCCCCATGGCATGTGGAGTTCCCAGGCCAGCGATCAGATCTGAGCCACAGTTGTGACCTACACCCACAGCAGTGGCAATGCCGGATCCTTTAACCCACTGTGCTGGGCCAGGGATCAAACCTGCGTTCTTGGTGCTGCAGAGACACCATTGATCCCTGCAGAGATGCCACAGCAGGAACTTCAACAACTTCTCTTTTATAGTAGTCATAGTGTTTAAAGGTAATGGCCATGGGAATTTTTGTGACATTGTTAAGAATTGAAAGCTTGGAGTTCCCATCGTGGCGCAGTGGTTAACGAATCCAATTAGGAACCATGAGGTTGAGGGTTCGATCCCTGGCCTTGCTCAGTGGGTTAAGGATCCGGCATTGCTGTGAGCTGTGGTGTAGGCTGCAGACGTGGCTCAGATCCCGAGTTGCTGTGGCTCTGGCATAGGCTGGTGGCTACAGCTCCAATTAGACCCCTAGCCTGGGAATCTCCATATGCCAGGGGAGCAGCCCTAGAAAAGGCAAAAAGACAAAAAATAATAATAATAATAATCTGGACACCAGAATCTTAGGGAATATAGAACACGTAGGATAAGCAGACACCCTTTGAGATAAAATGCAGCTATGTCTTTTTGGATCCACTTCCTAAAGTAATGAAAATTAAAACAAAAATAAACAAATGGCACCTAATTAAACTTAAAAGCTGTTGCACAGCAAAGGAAACCTTAAACGAAATAAAAAGACAACCCACAGAGTAGGAGAAAATATTTGCAAATTAAGTAACCAACAAGGGATTAATCTCCAAAACATACAAACAACTCATGCAGATCAATATCAGAAAAAAAAAAAACAATCAAAAAATGGGCAGAAGATCTAAATAAACACTTCTCCAAAGAAGATAGAGATGGCCCAAAAAACACATGAAAAAATGCTCGACATCACTAATTATAAGAGAAATCAAAACTGCACTGAGGTATCACCTCATACCTTAGAATGGCCATGATCAAAAAGTCTACAAACAATAAATGCTGGAGGAAGTGCAGAGAAAAGGGACCCCTTCTACACGGTTGGTAGGAATGTAAGTTAGTGCAGCCACTATGGACAACAGTATGGAGGTTCCTCAAAAAACTAAAAATAGAACTGATCTATGATCCAGCAATCTCACTCCTAGGCATATATCTGGAGAAAACCATAATTTATATATATATATATATGCACTGTAATATTTATTGTAGCACTATTTATAATAACCAAGACAGAGCAATGGATAAATGTCCATTGACAGAGGAATGGATAAAGAAGATGTGGTACATGTATACGATGGAATACTACTTAGTCATAAAAAGAGTGAAATAATGCCAGTTACATGAATGGAATTAGAGATTAACATACTAAGCAAAGTCAGTCAGCTATAGACAAACATTATATGATATCATTTATATGTGGAATCTTAAAAACTGGATACAAATGAACTTATTTATAAAACAAAAACAGGGAGTTTCCATCGTGGAGCAACGGAAAAATCTGACTAGGAACCATGTGTTTGATCCCTGGCCTCGCTCAGTGGGTTAAGGATCCTTCATTGCTGTGAGCTGTGGTGTGGGTCGCAGATGCGGCTAGGATCTGATGTTGCTGTGGCTGTGGCATAGACCGGCAGCTATAGCTCTGATTGGACCCCTAGCCTGAGAACCTCCATATGCCACCACCCTAAAAAGACAAAAGACAAAACAAAAACAGACTCACAGACTTCAAAAACAAATTTATGGTTACCAAAGTGGACAGGTGGTAGGGGGATGGATGGATTGAGGGTTTGGGATTGGCATATGTACACCATGGTATATGAAATGATGAGCCAATGGGACCTGCTTTCTAGCACAGAGAACTCAATAGTCTGTGAAGGTCTGCATGGGAAAAGAATCTGAAAAAGAATAGAATTGTGTATATGTGTAATGGAATCGCTTTGTTGTATAGCAGAAATTATCACAACATTGTACATCAACTAAACTTCAATAAAACTTTAAAAAATGAAAAAAAAAGAAATGATTAACTTAAAAAAAAAAAAGCTCCAAAGTAACTTAAAAATTTAGAAAAACTGGGCATCAGAATCTTTGGGAATATTGAACAACTGTGTTTCCCACACTATGGGAGTCAGGCAAATTTCTAGACCAAATCCAGTTCTGAGTTAGGTTTTCACACACAAAAAAAAACACATAAAAAAACTTATAAGGAAAACTTTCTCCTCCCAATAGCCTATTGCCATGGTAATCCACTAAACAAAAGAGGCTCAAAGGAAATTTTTTTTTTTCTTTTCAGGGCCACACCCATAGCATGTGAAAGTTCCTAGGCTAGGGGTCAAATCAGAGCTACTGCTGCCAGCCTAACTCACAGCCACAGCGACATAGTATCCAAGCCTCATCTTTACCTACACCACAGCTCATAGCAAAGCCTGATCTTTAAACCACTGAGCGAAGCCAGGGATTGAACCCCTGTGCTCATGGATACTAGCCAGGTATGAAACTTGCTGAGCCATAACAGGAACTCCCTCAAATGAAATATTTTTAATGCTCCTTGTTCAGAGGCCTTGACTCTGAGCTCTTTTTTATGTTCTCCGTGGACCATCAGCTCCTGGTCATTCCTGTTGCTCTCTGTCAAACATCAAAAGTCCAGATCAACTCAGGTTTATACGTCACATAAGGAAACACACTTTCTTGCCCTTTTCCACCTTCAAACTTGTGTCTGGGAACCATGGCAGGCCTGAGGTTTCATGGTGGAGGCCTCTCCAGCATGAAGGAACAAAGGTTCTCCGTTGTAAATTCATTCTGAGAGCCCTTGAACAGCCATGACAGAGGCATGGCAAGCCCTTCCTCAACTACATCAGGCCTCTGTATGAAGAGTTGTATTGCTCCTTGGCAAAAGCAATGTTTGTATCTTTTTGTTTTTGTTTTTGTCTTTCTGCGATTTCTTGGGCCGCTCCCACGGTATGTGTAGATTCCTAGGCTAGGGGTTGAATCGGAGCTGTAGCCACAGGCCTACGCCGGAGTCACAGCAACATGGAATCCAAGCCGCATCTGCGAACTACACCACAGCTCACGGCAACACTGGACCCTCAACCCACTGAGCAAGGCCAGGGATTGTACCTGCAACCTCATGGTTCCTGGTTGGATTCATTAACCACTGAGCCACAACAGGAACGCCAATGTTTGTATCTTAAGATGTAAATTAGGAGTTCCCGTCGTGGCGCAGTGGTTAACGAATCTGATTAGGAACCATGAGGTTGAGGGTTCGATCCCTGGCCTTGCTCAGTGGATTAAGGATCCGGCATTGCCATGAGCTGTGGTGTAGGCTGCAGACGCGGCTCGGATCCCACGTTGCTGTGGCTCTGGCGTAGCCTGGTGACTACAGCTCTGATTCGACCCCTAGCCTGGGAACCTCCATATGCCATGGGAAGCAGCCCTAGAAAAGGCAAAAAGAAAAAAAAATTTAAAAAATATATATATAAGTTAAAGTAGCATTTAATGGGAATGCAAACACTGCATTTTTCTTTTTTGTCTTTTTGCCTTTTCTAGGGCCGCTCCCACGGCATATGGAGGTTCCCAGGCTAGGGTCGAATCAGAGCTGTAGCCACAGGCCTACACCAGAGCCACAGCAACGTGGGACCTGAGCCGCATCTGCAACCTACACCACAGCTCATGGCAAGGCCAGATCCTCAACCCACTGAGCAAGGCCAGGAATCAAACCCTCAACCTCATGGTTCCTAGTTGGATTCGTTAACCACTGCGCCACAACAGGAACTCCTGCCTTTTTCAATGCTGGATTAATTCCTTTTCTGTTTTACAATCAATAATGCACTTACATCACCTATCTCAACAAGCATCACACTTTAGCTTAATTCCTTCTCTAACCATCTGATGCTTTTACCGGACTGTGAATTGGGGGTTCTGGAGAGAGCTATGCTTGCCTTGCTTAGTGCTATACAACTGGAGCCCAACATAATGCCTGAGGAGCAAACGTACAGAGGATAGGTGATCAAATACTTAAGTGTTGTTGATTACTTGAAATTGTGAAAGACAAAATGTCCCAAAGAAGGAGATGATGGTTTTATTAGAATGCTCATTTTGTCAAAGAAAGGGAGTCTCAAGAAGGATGGAAACAGGTCCTACCTTGGCATATGTGAGGGCAGTTAGCTGTTTCCCAGAACACAAGAATGAGGGGAACACAGGGCTCAGATGAAGTTCAACATGGTCAAAATAAAGCACTTAGCACAGAGCCTAAGAGCACACAGTGGACCCTTCTAAGTGGCAGCAATTTTTGTATCAAATCAACAGAGGAGTAAAGTGTATCCTTCTTAGGACACCAATGCTCAGTTTCCTTATCAGCAGCTGTTCCCACTAGTGCCTGAGGTTCTTGGATGCTTCTTTCTCTGGGCTGCCTGCCATGCTCCTGTTCATTTAAAGGACCCACACTGGTTTCATCCCATCACTCTCACTTATCAGATGATGCAAGCTTATCAGGCCATCTATCTCTCTTGGAGGCCTGTTCTTATCTAACACAGGGCAAAACACCTGTCCCACATAGTAGGTGCTCCATAAACACATCAATTAATGCATGATCAAGAGCCTAAGCTTTAGAAAATCTAATGTCCTACCTAGAATAATTGTCCTTATTTGCCCTCTTGATAATGCACATATTTGGCTGAAGAAGCATGGGGTCTTATGTCATTAGGCAAGAATCTACCGTGACTCCAGAGTCCTTTTCCTGCACCACATTTTGGAATCATTTTTTAAAAAATATTTTGGAAGTTCCCGTCGTGGCTCAGCGGTCAACAAACCTGACCAGTATCCATAAGGATGCGGGTTCAATCCCTGGCCTTCTCAGTGGGTTAAGGATCTGGTGTTACCGTAAGCTGTGGCATAAGTCACAGATGTGGCTCGGATCCCTTATTGCTGTGGCCGTGACATAGGCCAGCAGTTACAGCTCTTATTCGACCCCTAGACTGGGAACCTCCATATGCAGATGGTGGTGCAGCCCTAAAAAATAAAAACTAAAATAAAAAATTGGAGTTTCCATCATGGCTCAGTTGTTAATGAACCCAACTAGGAACCATGAGGTTGCTGGTTCGATCCCTGGCCTTGCTCAGTGGTTAAGGATCCGGCGTTGCTGTGAGCTGTGGTGTAGATCGCAGACAAGGCTGGGATCCCCCATTGCTGTGGTTGTGTGTAGGCTGGCAGCTGTAGCTCCGATTAGACCCTAGCCTGGGAACCTCCATATGCCGAGGCTGTGGCCCTAAAAAGACAAAAGGCAAAAATAAACAATACAGTAAAATGAAAAACATTTTCAATGTTCTTGTCCACCACATGGCACATGCCCAGACTTAAAACTCACCTACCACTTCCCCATCCATTAGCATATTCTCCTAAGTCCTCCCTGCCATTGGTACTCATCAGCTTGGTTTTTCCCAGAATAGTTCAGCATTAGCTGCAGACTTTGGAGATTTCACTGTACAAGCCCTTCTGCAGACTATTTACACTGGTATTAAACAAGACTAACCCAGACCAATGCCCGAGGAACACCACTGGATTTACCCTTTTCCTTCTAAACAAATGTGCACTTCTACAGACTCATTCTGTGTCCTGCCTCTAAGCCAGTACTGAATCTGAGAAAAAACACCCTTACCCAATCTATGGTGGCAACAGTTCCCATTATACTCGACTTTGGCGTCTCACAAAACAAAATGCTATCCGACGGACAGAGTCAATTCATAGTGTGCTGACAGGACATTATCCTTACCACTGTGCCATTTAAGCCAAAAGTTAAATGCTGTCCCCATAGAAATTCAGGCACAATGGATGAGCAGCAGAACTGAGGTGCAATGGAATAATCAAAGCCCAAATTTCATCAGGGGCACTTATCTAGTAGATGTGGTATCAGAATCCTGAAAATCTTCAGCATTAAAATGTGCCCATTTCCAAATGCTGCTTCCTTTGGCATGAAGCTTTGTCAATTGTTTCAGAGAAATCTTGGAGGACTGTATGCAAACTTAAAATTCATAATATCCATGAGCCAATAGAGGTGATCATTCCTGTTGGAGGGGATAAGCAGTGCAAGAGAGAGGCTCAGAGGAAGGGGACCAACCCCAGCCTTCTCATTCTGCCTGGGGAAGAGGTGAAAATGTCACAGAGAGGATATCTGAGCTGGGTTGTGAAAAATAATTGTGTGCCAGGTAGAGGAAACAAGATGCTCTGGAAAGGGATTTCTTGAGCAGAGGATACCATTTTGAATCCTGCCCAGTCTAACTTCTGGAGCAGCTTTAGGCAGTCACCCTGGGATTCAGAAAGAACCCTCACCTCAGAGGTCAAGGAAACCAGGACATCAGGCCTTCCTTCCACAGTCTTCACCATTTAGGAAACATGCCCACTGGCCAGAGGAGGGAGAGGTTGAAGTAGACTTTGAAAGAGAGGAGATGAAGTGCTGCAACCTTCAACTTCAGCAACTCCAGGGGGCACCATTTTCACTGCATCCTTTGTGGCAGTGCAAGGAATAATCCCTGGGGACAGCAGTACAGCTGCCCCGCCTAGGAATATTCACAGCCACCTAGTCTCAGAAAAGCCAAGCCATGGGCTCCCTCCAGTCTAAAAGCACCGAGACCCAGACCCCGGCACATCCTGTGCAATGGATGCAGGAAACCAGCCGAGCCACTGACCCAGCCAGCCAGGGCTGAGCATGGTGCCTGTGGATATGAAGATAAACACTGGAGAGGGAGAACTTCACTGGATGTTCATGCAGGTGTGCAAAGATGGAATGTTCTAGATTCTCTCTGTTGAAGGCTAATGTTCACTATGATTATACTTTAAAAATGCTGTAAAACCATCTTTCTTTACTCCTTCAAACATTTTCTTACCCAACTTCACTGAGCCGGCCACATGCATGGGGCTCTTTCTCCCCCTTCCCTTAGATCCATTCACTGCTTGGTTTTCAAAGTGGACAGGCCTGGGAGGGTAAAGCTACATCCAAAGAAGGAATCCCTGTGATCCGTGTGATTTCTATAGGTGGCCCACCTGGGATGGGGAATTTCTGAATAGGGACCCTTCCCAGTATAACCCAGTTTATCTCAGTTGACCCACCTGCACCTGCCTGCTTCCAGGCCTCAACCCCCTGACAAAGATGGCCTTAACCTACCCCTCAGCTTGTCTAACCTTTAGACTAGTTACTTTCTGATGATAGACCGCTGACTGACCTCCCTATGCTTAGAGCATTAACTTGAGAAAATCTGTCATTGTCAATTCTTGCTCTGCCTCTTTGAGATATAACTCTTCTATGACCTAGCAATCAGGGAAGGGAGTAACCCTTGAAATTGTAATCATCAAAAAAGGAGTTCCTGTCGTGGTGCAGAGGATACACATCCGAATAGGAACCATGAGGTTGCAGGTTCGATCCCTGGCCTCGCTCAGTGGGTTAAGGATCTGGCGTTGCCATGAGCTGTGGTGTAGGTTGCAGACATGGCTCGAATCTGGTGTGGCTGTGGCTGTGGTATATAGGCTGGCAGCAACAGCTCCAATTAGACCCCTAACCTGGGAAACTCCTTATGCCACTATTGCAGCCCTAAAATGACAAAAGCCAAAAAAAAAAAAAAAAACAAACAAAAAAACAAAAAAACAGGACCCCTAGGGAGTTCCCATCATTGCGCAGCAGTAACAAACCGGACTAGCATCCATGAGGTTGCCAGTTGGATCCCTGACCTCGCTCAGTGGGTTAAGAATCTGGCATTGCTGTGAGCTGTGGTGTAGGTTGGATCCCATGTTGCTGTGGCTGTGGTGTAGGCTGGAGGCTGCAGCTCTGATTCAACTGGTAGCCTGAGAACATCCATATGCTGTAAGTATGGCTCTAAAAAGACAAAAAAACAAAAAACAAAAACAAAAAACAGGGCCCCTATTTCTCTCATCTGTGGGCAGTGGGAGGCTGTTGTCAATAAGCAAACACAGGTGGCCTAATCACATCAACGAACCTCCTAACATGTTCCAGTACTTTCCCAACAGCTCCCTTCAATATTTAAAGCCTTCCAGGCTTCTATTTTCATGGAATTGAGTTCACTCTCTCCCCTGTTGCAGTCTGGATCCCTAGGGTAATAGTCTCGAATTAAGTCTTCATTGCCTGTTTAACTCCACCCAGTGCAAGTCTTCTTTGCCAACTTTTCTAAGTAGACTTCCTCCTCCTGAGGCTCTGGGCATCAACTAGCCTGTGCAGCAAGCTCAGCAGCGCAAGTGAAGTCTTAGAGCAAAGTTTCCCAGCTGCTACTGTGCAACTTAACTAACAGCAACAGCCTAGGTAGATGGGCTTGAGTTGCTTTTGTTATGAGCAAACCAGAGAACAGATGCCAAATTGCATTATACTGCATGCGGATGCATTCTTCTCCATTATTCCTTTTTATCCAAACAGTCCTGGTCACCCAGCGCTCAATTCCATGTATGCATAGAAATAAAATTCCTTTTCTGTGTTCTTACATCCTAGTCAATACAAACCATTTTCTGCTAAACAAAATCTTGCAAAGGGACAGCATGAAAAAGAAGAAAGGGCATCAGATTTGGGTCCTGGTTCTGCCACTAATCAGCTAGTTTAATCTTAGGAAAACCTTGGTCCTTCTCTGGGTATTCTTTTCTTTGAGAAGTGTAGAAGTACAGTGAGACAAAGGATTTTCCATCTTTCATTTCATATCCCCATTAATTACCAGGTCAAATAACCTGACTCCCTCTGTGCAAGGGACCTAAAGCCAACTCTCTGAGGAGAATTATTTATTTAGTTACAGGCTACCTGTAGCTCTATTTATCATCTTTTATGTGTTTAACCATTGCAATGAGGGAGCTGAGAATACATTTTATTGCTGTCATTTCTAAGCACAAGGCAAACAGTAATTCCATTAGTGGTTGAAATTTGTAATAAATCCATTGGCAAATATGTTATACCTAGAGGAAATCACATAAAATGTTTTTAACGGTAGTAGTATTATATATAGTAATAGGAGGGAAGTGATTAAGAGAAATAAGAAAGCCAAAAGGAATAATTTATGTTTAGAGATAACATACCATCCATGAATCTGGGGTTTAAGTTATAACGGGGTGGGGGGGCATTCTTTTCCCCTCCCCCAGCTGACAAAGACCCTGCCTTTTCCTCAATTCCTCCTCACTTCTGTGCTTTATTATGCAGATGGCAAAAATGGTGAGAAATCAGTTGGAAAGCCTGTACTTCCAAAAGAAAGGGGGAAAATAATTGTGAAAGAAAAGAGAACTGAGTCTGGGTTTGGAAGAATATTTAAGGCTAGGAGTTGAATGAAAATGAGAGCTTCTGGAAGTAACTTCTGTCCATGAGGAATATTTTGAGAGAGGCAATGATCGCAGCAAATATTTTAAGTTCTGCTATACATTAGGAATGTTCTTTGCCACTTCATTAGAGTAAATTGTCTTAAATTATGCCTTTGTTGTTGTTATGGGTTTTCTTAAGATCACTACCATATGTGACTGGTGTACTGCAAAAGAAAGCTCAAGAATGCCTTGTATTATCCCAGTTATGGTTATTGACTCTTTAAAATCCTGAGTTTCACTACCCTGCTGCCTCTAATTTATATTAAGTACTTGGCTTTCACTGCCAGCTAGTTCTAAGCTATAATCCTGAGTGGTCCATTGCCCTAAGGGGAACACCACCCTACAGGTGGCAGCTAGTGTTGAAAGATGCAACAGAGAGCCATACCTCAGAGGTGGCACCTATAACTGTCTCATCCACCTTTATCAGTTCCTGGTAGTGATAATGAGCTATGGTTTTCCACTAGTATGAATGGTCTTCAAGATGTGTGGCTTGGCTAAAGTACACTAAAGTCTCTTCCTGCTCTAGGATGAGTAAGCTAAACAAATCTAGCAAGCGCCACAGTCTATAATCTTTGAAATGTACCCCAAGCTTGATTCCAGACAGAACAGCTACTGATCCAGTACTGATTCAGAGGAGTTTTCTTTCTTTTTTTTTGGTCGTCACCATGGCATGTGCAAATTCCCAGGCCAGCGATCAAATCTGTGCCACAGCAGCAAGTCCAGCTGTTGCAGAGACAATGCCAGATCCTTAACCTACTGCTCCACAAGGGAACTCCGGATTCAGGGGATTCTTGTTGTCTGGATAGAACTGTCAAGTTATCTGAGTCTAGCCATGTTTTCCTCTCACAGAGGTATGGTGAGAAAGACTTCTCCTTGACCAAACTCTGATCAGTATCCTCTAAGCTCTTTTTCAACTAAGCCCCATCCTTGGCCATGTCCTCAACAGCCCAGTTTTAGCAAGAATCTTATTCCAGTTTAGCCAGAATCCCCCACCCTCCACATCTCCATACCCAACTAGGTCTTCATTCTCCATCACTCCCAAGTGACCTCTGATCATCCCAGCCGGCCTTCAGTAAGAATCCCATGAGATCCATTTAACCAAAATCCCTTCCTTACCCTTGATGTTTCCTCTTGATAATCTTCCATCCACCAGCCCCTGCACACACACTGTTCCTTGGGTATAAGTTCCGACTTATCCTTGTTGTATTAGGAGTTGAAACCAGTCCCCCTCCCTTAGAGAGAAACGTCATTGCACTTTTCCCTATACACATCTTAATAACCCTGAATAAAGTCGGCCTTAGTTTTAACAAGTATCATGAATAATTGTTTTCTTTAACAATGGTCAGCCAACCTCAAAGGTTAGATGTAGCCACTGCGGGGCCTGCTTGCTGGGAATGTGTGTGGCGGGTTTGGTCTGAAATTTGCTTCTGTCATCATCTAGTAGAAAGTTAAGAGCAGACATATATAACCCTCAGCATCTTCTACCCATTGAGAACAGCTTACATTTGCCAAAAATGACCTAATGGCTGTAACAAGAGCATATTAGTTTGGATCATTTCACATCACCTACCTCATCATCCAGCGATGATGCTGATTGAAGGATCTGAATCTCGAAGATCTCTCCAGCTACAACATTCCACAATTTCAGTTTCCCTAAAATATACACAGTACCCCCCTCCATGCCTCGAAGCCATTCTATAACCGTGAAAGCACCCCTTGTCTTTCAATCTTCATTTTTGTGTTGATCTTTTCCATCAATAGTAGATAAAGAAACTATCTAGGTTTTTCCAAAGCCAGCAATCCCTGTTTTCAAAGGTGCTATTGAGTAGTGATGGCATAATTGATGTTAGCAATCACCGGAACTCAACAAGAAGCTCCCCACCTCCCCACCCCAAGAGAGTGGAGTGGATTTGTTCACCCGCCTACCAGTCCAAGGAGGCTTCCCCCTGACTCATGCCACCTGAGGGGAGATGTTCTTTGAAGAATGAAGCTGTTCCACTCCCTTCCTCTTTACTTCTTTGGCCTGAAAGCCTCTTACTGATGTCTCCCGCTGCTCTTTCAATGGAGGGTCCTTTCTCCTACACCAGGAGTTCTGCCATTGTAGGAAAAAAACAGCTGGAGACCAGGAAATGGGATTTTAAACTCTCGTTGGGTACCTAGCACTGACAGGTAGAGGTGGCTACATGAACTACTGGTTGAGTTTCCATGGAAACACGAAGCAGTTTGGATAAGCAGTGTTAGCATTAACCAGCACTGTTCCATGGACAAGCTCTTTCTCACGCTCTCTTTTAAGGAGTCCCAAATTCAATTTCCACCAATATTTTATTGAACACCTACTAAGGGCCAAGCGCCATGCTGCTGGAGTACAAAGGTTAGTAAAGCAGAGATATGCCTTCGTCCTCATGAAACGCCAGTCTCGCAGCCTGGAGTATGTTCTGAAGAGAAAGATCTAAGGTACGATAAAAACATAAACCAACCTGATTAAACCATTCAAGAGGTATTGAAACCGACAGCACTGACAGTCTGAACCTAGCCAGGACACAGATTGGGACTAGAACCCATGTGCCTGGATTCGAACCAACCTAAAGCCAGACTGGGACTTAAAACTCACCGTTTTAAACTAGCATCACTTACCCAGTGTCTGGACTCACTGAAGTTCAGTTTCTTCATGTCTCCACACAGAATGAACTCAGTGAGGAGCAAAGTGATAGGCAAGACATAGAGTTATTAATGTGAGAGATGCAAGTGGGAAGGCAAGGAAGCTCTGCCCTGAGGATCTGGTGGGCCACAGTTTTATCATCCAAGGGGAGTGGGGGTTAGAAAGGCCCACCTCTTCCTTTCTGGGAATTGTAGCTTCTCTTTAGTATCAGGTAAGGTGTCTATTCAAATCAGCTGAAGGGCAGTCCTCAAACTCTTGCCCTTGGTCTGAATCTGAAGGCAGGCCTCATCCCATCCCCCAGCCAATGACCTGAGGCAATTCTCACACCTCCACTAGTCAAGCCGGCCTTGTTTCTTGAACCTAGTGTAGTCTCCCAATATTCCCCAGGTTTCCCTCTTTATCTATGATTCGGACTTCTGCAACCACCTGTGCCTACTCTATCCCTATCAGTATGAAATGTGAAACCTTAAAAGATGAGTGGGAGTAGTAGAAGTTTTAAAGTAGATGCACATATATATATATATATATATATATATATATATATATATACTGATGATATATATTTAAACTTTTTTTTTCATTGCCATGGGAAAGTGATGGGGAACATTTGAAGATCCTGCCCCACAGTACATGATCCTCAAACCTCACTTCATATTAGAATTTCCCAAGGTGCTTATTAAAAGGAGAGATGCCCAGTCCTTGCCCCTAATAATTATGTTTGGTAGATTCAGGGTGAGGTCCAAGAAACTGTTGAATAAGCACTCCAGTTGTTTTTGATAAGTCCTGCTCTGCAGATAAGTCCCCTAGAAAACTAATTTATTTCCTCTGCCCCATGTCCCAAAGGAGGTCTTTTCTAAGGCTAGCCTATCTTCCCGCTTCAGGTGGGGAGTGGATTTTGTTTCCCTTTTTGTGGCTTTTGACTATTTTGCTTATCGGTTACCCACAGTGTCCCCACAGACCTCCCCAACTTCCAGGTTTCTCCAATAATTGAAGAGTTCAACTTTGTGACCCTGGGGGCCTACTTCAAACAGCCAACCCCCCACCCAACTCCCCTTACACTTGGCCTGTACCCCCAGAGTTCACTGAGGCTGTCTCAATGATTTTTTTCTTGCTCCTTTCTAGGAGGATGACCAACTGTCTCAATTGCCCAGGACAGAAATGTTTACTGGAATTAGAGATTTTCAATGACATATCCAGGAAAAGTCCGGGGAGACCAAGATGAGTGAGTCATTATAGCAAGAAGCTTGGCTTTCATAAAGGGCTGTGCATTTGAAGAGCTAGAATGGTGACCGGGGGGGAAAAAAGTTTAACGCTTCCTAGTGAGGCAGAATACTAACTCAGGTAGTCAGTGTAGGAGCCTGGGCTTCGATGCATTCTTTGATATGGCCATTGATTAGCATCTGTGACTTAAAGGCTCCAGGGAGTAACATCCCCACAGGCCTTGTTTACTATAGGGAGTGTACCTACACCCAGATGGACATTAATCCTTAATGCCCTGTGACTCAGTTTACAGGAAGAAAAGGGCAAAGAAACTATGTGACTTACGGGACATTGCCACCCCTAGGACCCTATTGGACAAGGACTGATATAGGTAACTGAGCAAGGCCAATGGGAGAAGACCACATCTCTCTGGACCCCATCCTGGTACCCCCCCCCCCTTAAGGAATTAAAAACCCATATAGGACAACAGAGAAAGGGGGGCTCTTCTCATCCCTCCCAGTAACCCTGGGAGCTATCTGCTTTCCTTTAATAAAAACTTTGCTTGCTTGCTGCCTGTGTGTTCGCAGAGTTCATTCTTCAACTGCTGTGAACAAGAACCCAGACTCCGGTACCATCTTTCCGGCATCACTAGTATGCCTGCTTTCTTCACCCCAACTATTTCTAAGCCTTCTTTATTTTCATCCATCTAATTTCTACCTAGATCCATGGAAACAGGAACAAGATAAAGAACTAGAATTTGAAACTCTCTTGACAATTGTAGCTGCTGGTTGCCTGCAGAGACTTGGAAAGGCCAGG
This sequence comes from Sus scrofa, assembly GCF_054392235.1. Taxonomy (NCBI): domain Eukaryota; kingdom Metazoa; phylum Chordata; class Mammalia; order Artiodactyla; family Suidae; genus Sus; species Sus scrofa. The sequence goes on along the minus strand of NC_139396.1, from coordinate 123,818,979 downwards.
TTCTACCTGCCCCTCATGCCATGTAGAGGGGGGAACAATGAATAAACCAGTGTCTAAGTTCATAAGTGTCGTCAATCAACACAATCAGACCCCCTTCCCCCAGCTCCAGGTAATTAGAAGTCTGTGTCTTCAGTCCTGTGGCTTGAAGAGTTATACGGGATCCAAATGGCAGGCCTCCTACTGAGAAATTCTCAGTTCCTTGTAATTCATGTTAAAGCAAGAATTAGAGCTTTGGTTATGTGAAATTCCCTTCCCTCCAAGGTGACCCACCAGCCCCCATTGCCCCAGGCTTGTCGGGTTGCTTAGAGGGAAAATGTTACTTTCTGCTCAGGGAGGAAGGACTGAGCCAATATTCACTGAAAACCATCTATGTGTTAGGACCCACCATAGCCCTTTTAAAAACCCATCTTCCTCCTCAAACCAAGCCTAGGAAGAAGACCTTTACAATTCCCCTTGACAAAGGAGGAAATTGATACACAGACAATGATGGTAGCAGAGTCAAGGTCACACAGCTGGAAGGTACAGAGCAAAGATCCAAGAAGCAGAAAGGGATGGGGCAACAGCTTCTCCTTCAGCTGGCACACCCCGTGTCTTCTCATGGGGTTCCTGCTCCCCGTTCCCCATCTCTGCAGGAAAGGAGGAAACTTCACAACCTGAAAAACAGAAGCTCCCAGGGCCCTACTCGTCCTCTGAGCAGAACCCAGACCCTTAGACAGCTGGGCGCTGCGCAGGCATGTTCTCCACTTTGTCTCTCCAGGAGCAGCCCACGCTGGCCCTGACCATGTGTCCTGCCTCCCGAGGGGCCTCCATGCTGACTGGCTCACAGGTGATCTTCCCCAGGCCCAGCTTCATTCTCCTCCCCCAGCTCCTAGCTGATCTCTAGCCTTTTCAGTTGCTGGCCATTTTCAGAGGGTTCTAAGCATCTGAGATGATCCTGATTTCAGAGAAACAGCAGTGAATGATGGCTTGGAGGGAGATCTTAATTTTCTGCTCAGGAATTGAAACCGAGCAGCCTGGATGAAAACCAGGCATCCTAATTACTAGATGAGCTAGAGGCTAAAAGAATTGCCCCTATTCTTGCCCCCTATCGAAAGCAAGAATGTTTCAAGGAGGCAAAGACTGTGAAAATAGGTATAAAGTTTATTGGTAGCAACACAGTACAACATGTGGAAGAGTGGTACCGGAGTCCGGGTTCTTGTTCACAGCAGTCGAATAATGAACTACGCAAACACACAGACCACAAGCAAGCAAAGTTTTTATTAAAGGAAAGCAGATAGCTCCCAGGGTTACTGGGAGGGATGAGAAGACCCCCCTTTCTCTGTTGTCCTATACGGGTTTTTAATTCCTTAAAGGGGGGGAGTACAGGATGGGGTCCAGAGAGATGTGGTCTTCTCCCATTGGCCTTGCTCAGTTACCTATATCAGTCCTTGTCCAATAGGGTCCTAGGGGTGGCAATGTCCCGTTAAGTCACATAGTTTCTTTGCCCTTTTCTTCCTGTAAACTGAGTCACAGGGCATTAAGGATTAATGTCCATCTGGGTGTAGGTACACTCCCTATAGTAAACAAGGCCTGTGGGGATGTTACTTCCTGGAGCCCTTAAGCCACAGATGGCAATCAATGGCCATATCAAAGAATGCATCGAAGCCCAGGCTCCTACACTGACTACCTGAGTTAGTATTCTGCCTCCAGAGCACATAGAGGAGTGGTTTATTTAGGTCAGAAGCAAAGAAGTAATACTCTAACGAGGGGTTTGGGTGCGGGGCTCCCCCTGAGTGGGGAGCGAGCCCGAAAGGTGATTTAAATCACTTAAATAGCACAGTTCTTCCAGGTCTTTGTTTACCTTTACCCAAGTTATCTTGTTTTATTTCTCACAACTGACTGGACATAGGACACTCCCTGACATGCCTGTGCATCTTTTGGCAAAGACGGTTTTCATAGCAGAGGGTGCTGGGACGGTGTCAGGACTTATTATGGTCTGGTGCCCCCAATTTTGACCCCAGGAGTCTTACTGTGCATGTGTAATTGGGGAGGTCTCCTTGACCCCAGGAGTGATTGAAGTGGTATTCTTACCTTTCTACTTTGGCTCTTGCAATTAACTTTCTCCTTGAAGGGTCAAAGAGAAGCAAGACCCAATTTATGTGGCTTAACAAGTCCCAGTTGTTCTCAGCCGAGGGGCCCATCTACCTCCTACCTCAATTCACTTAGAGGAGCCCATCCAGTTCACCTCTTCTTTTGATAAAACTTAAGAAAAAATGGCATTTCTTTTTTTTTTTTTAGGGCCACACCCTGATCATATGTTCCCAGGCTAGGGCTCGAATTGGAGGTGCAGCTGCTGGTCTATACCACAACCACAGCAACCTGGTGCATCTGTGACCTACACCACACCTCAGGGCAACGCCAGCTCCTTAACCCACTGAGCAAGGCCAGGGATCAAACCTGAGTCCTCATGGATACTAGTCCGGCTCATCACAACTGAGTCACAACAGAAACGCCCAAAAATGGCATTTCTATCTAGATTGACTGATGTGTGGAGAAGCCAGTTGGTCTCTTTATAGTTCACAAGCCATATATTGTTCATCAGGCCCTAGAGTTTAGTCAGGAATGAATTTATGCAATGCCAAGAAACACCACATCCCCAAGCGTTTCCCTGGCTTTTCCATATGGTAGAGCTATTGTCCACCAACCCAGAAACGTTGGGCTCCCTAACAACACTCCCTCCAAGGAGCTTATCCTCTTCCAAAATCAGAGGCCAAACTCACATACCAACTAAGGAGCAGGGAAAAAGTTCCCACTTCCATTTTCGATGTTCCACATCCCTCTGCTCCCCAAAGCTGAGGCATGATGCAAATGGTATTTTCAGGAGGAGCTCTTGAGTATTTGGATGTTGTTCCCAGGTAAATAGGAATATTTCATTTTTAATTAAACCACAGGTACAATGTAATCAAAATGTGTGTACAAGCCCTTTATTTCAATAGTCTCTTTTCTGTCTAGGTTAGGTCTTGGGCTTATAGTCAGATGGCTAACAGAGGTTCTCAGTCTTATTTTATGAGGGCCATGGAGAAGAAAGGCAGGATAAATCCCAACTGGGAAAAATAGAGGAAAAACAAGTATTTTGGATCTCTTTTTTGGTGGGCAATTTATTCTCTGTGATGACAGCCTAGATGTTAACCCTAAACCAACACTTAATTTTTTTTTAGGGCTGCACCCACGGCATATGAAATTCCCAGGCTAGGGGGTCAAATTAGAGCTGCGGCTGCCAACCTACACCACAGATCACAGTAACGCCTGATCCTTAACCCACTGAGCGAGGCCAGGGATCAAACCCACATCCTCATGGATACTAGTCTGGATCGTTACCACTGAGCCACAACAGGAACTCCCCTGATCTAACTCATCACTCACACTGTTCAAATTTCCAAAAAGCTACTTGGTCTCACCATCTCCGACACTTGGGAAAAACAGTGACATCAAATTACACGTTTGAAACCAGCTATAAATGGAAACAAATAAAAATCATTATAAAAGAAAAATTTACACGTTCACTGTAAGTTAACTGCTGCTCTTTTTAACTTGCGTATCTTTCTTCAAGTTGATTGTTTGTGTTAGCAGAGGATGCCCCAAAGCAGAGTGGCCATGCAGAGCCTTCCTCAGATACGGCATCTGCCGGATGGGTAGCAGAGTTTTCTTCCAGACAGCATCCGATTCAGCATCGACAGCCAAGACCTACTTCCTTAAACCTGCCCCCAAACCCAAGTCACCTGCCACCAAGCCCAAATCCTCTAAGTTCTGTAAGACCATCCCTCTCCCCACTCCGCCACGTTTCTCCATGACCTTCATTCTCCTTCACTGCATGTCAATAAGCCAGATTCTCTTTGGCAACAGTGTCTTCCTCGTGACTTTTCCCTGGAGGCAGTGAGTAAGCACAAGGGTTCCAGAACCAACACTGCTGCTCCATACCAAATGCTTGAATAAATTACTTTCTTGGGGACTCACTTGTCACCTGAAAAATAGGTGAGCAGAAGTGGCTTAGATAACCATGAATAATCTACATGCAAGCATAAAATTCACTTTGTTTTTACAAATATTAAATTTTTCTTTAGTGTGTACTCATTTGTTCCCAGATGATGAAATTAAATTTAAACCAATATGGGAAACTTGATGCAACCTCGTAATTTTAGCAGAGTTTTCTGTCCTTTTAGGTTTAGAATGTGACAGCAGCATCATCATAGGTCCCTGTGCAGCCCTAAGTCCTTTTCCCAACACACCTGACTCCTGGTCTGCCTGTCCACATCTAGGGGGCTCACCCTTGACCCCTGTCTAAGTGCTGCAGAGGACAAGCCAAATATCTGAGTGCACAGAGGTAATAAAGATGTTACTCATCAGACTCTTGGTTATTCCTCTGCTAATTTTCTCCAACCCAGTGGGGTATCTTGGGTGATCCTACAGGCAGTCCTGTCTCCTCCCCCATCAAACCCTGTGAGCCGCCCTGGCTTGACCCACCAGCAGCACAGGCCTCCTGCAGAGGTCAAGTGACAGAACAGTCCCTGCTCCTGACGCACCTCTCAGCTCACCCAGGGCCAATAGGAAAACTCCAGTGTGTCTGCCACGCCATGCAGGGGGGACCCAGCTGGCTCCTACTGTCTCTCCCTCGCCCACTCAGCTGTGCCTCTATACAGACCTCTCTGTTCAGAGCTCAGAAGCAAGTCCACATGTTCAATTTGACTCTCAACTTCTGGAGGATCCTCTTGGGCTCTTCCTCCCAGGTCCAGAAGCTGCTTCCTCTCAAAAAAGAAAGAGGAGTGTTCCCTTGTGGCTCAATAGGTTATGAACCTGACTAGTATCCATGAGGATGTGGGTTCAATCCCTGGTCCCGCTCAGTGGGTTAAGGATTTGGCATTGCTGCAAGGAGTGGCGTAAGCAGCAGATGGTAAATCTGGAATTGCTGTGGCTGTGGCATAGGCCAATAGCTGTAGCTCTGGTTCAATCCCTAGCTTGGGAACTTCCATATACCACAGATATGGCCCTAAAAAAAAAAAAAAAAGAAAAAGCAAAAAAAAAAAAAAAAAAAAAAAAAAAGAGACTAGGAACTCTGTGTTAAGACAGACCTCTGCTTCCTTCAGAAAGCCCTTCACTTCCTTCCAGCAATTCTTATGTTTTCTTTCCTAGCGGGACAACAGGACAAACTAGCTTGGGTCCCCTCAACCAACTTTGCCACCTGCTTCCCATCTGGATGGCTCCCAAGACACTGAGGCAGAATCCAAAGGTCTCATGGAACCAATTCAGTTATTTCCTCCTCCAGGAAAGCATTTTTATGTCATAACATAAAATGTGCCTGGACTTCCTGAAATGAAACCCTTCAGGTCCCAACTTTCTTCTCACGGCCAGAGGCAGGCACTAGCTCCAGGTGTTGGATCCTGTCTCACCCCTGCGTGGGCGTGTCCTTTGGGACACGAGGCTGAGGTGAGGGTCTGAGCAGAGCTGCGTGTGTGGGAGTCACACAGGGATTGGAGAGGCTTCCCCAGCACCATGTCGTGTGGAGCTCAAGCAGTTAAGGGACTTGTTCATGCTATGTCCCCAAGACAGAGACAGAAACAAGACTAACGCTGTAAAGAGAAGGCAGCAGCTGGGTCTGCTTTCCCTCCGCCTGTGGAACTGTGAAAATGATTACTGCTCAGCGGGTGAAATCGGTGGTGTAAAGTGAGAGAGTGTGACTGCAAAGCGATGAAGCAGGTCTTAGGTGACCAAGAGGGAGCAAGTGAGGAGCTGGGGAGTGGACCAGGAGAAAGTCTGACCAAAACACAAAGTGAAATCTGGCCACCACAGTGGGGTAAGTGCAAATACGTTCTCTTAACACATTTCATTGATGTTTGTGAAACTTTAGCAGCAATGCTGTTCAGAGCAGCATGTTTTTAATAGGAAAAACTTGGGGAACCCAGCTCACCAACAAAGTGGGACAGGCTAAACAAATCATAGCACATCCATCTGATAGACTATGACCCAGTCTTTAACAATATTGAGGGAAAATATTGAATAAAATCAGATGTTCACCATATCTTGTTAAATAAAAAAGCAAGCCACAAAACAGTATGTACATCTGCTTATATTTTTGTTCAAGAAAAAAATGTAAAGACATAGGAAAGAACTCCAAAAGGATCTATCTCAGAGATGTTAACCCCCCCACTGCCCAACACACACACATACACACACCCCCCTACCCCCCGACCCAGGGAGGTAGAATTACATGGGATTTTCACTTACTTTTTAAAAATCTGTGTATGTTTAAAACTTCCCTATCAACAGATACTCTTTTGTAATCCATGGAAGAAAACCAAAAATGGTAGGGTTTTTGCGCTTTTTTTTTTTTTTTTTTTTTTTTTTTTAAGGGCTGCTCCTGCAGCACATGGAAGTTCCCAGGCTAAGGATCAAATCAGAGCTATAGCCGCCAGCCTGCACCACAGCCACAGCAATGTGGGATCCAAACTGCATCTATGACCTACACCACAGCTCATGGCACTGCTGAATCTCTGACCCACTGAGCAAGGCCAGGGATTGAACCCACATCCTCATGGATACTAGTTGGATTCATTTCCACTGCACCACAATGGAAACTCCCAAAAATGTTTTTAAAAGACTAAAAGCCAATGAAAAATAATATCTGACCATTGAGAGCCGTATCAAAATGCTGACATTTGTTCAAATGTGCACCTGGGAATTTTCAGTGGCAGAAAGACAAGGACAAAGCAGTGGGTCCAAACAGCTTACCTTAGGGAGGCTGAGAAGAACTTCTACTGAGTCATGCAAAACACTAAAGAGAAGGAGAAAGAGACTTGGGAGAAGAAAACGGCAGTGAAGAAGTGAGATGACCAGAACCTAGGTGAGGAATCAGGCTTGGCAGAGAAAGCAGGAAGGAGAAAACCAGGGAATCTTGCAGGGCAAGAAATAGCAAAATTTGATAACAGCCCCTGCATGGGGATGGGTAAAAACGAGAATTATGTCCCAAATGACCTCCTGCAGACCTGGGACACGGCTTGCTGTGGGAGGACGTTGGGGTTTAAAACGCCTGTTTGAAAAGAAAAATGTTAATGACGTTATCATCCTACACTTAGCCAAGGCAAGGATATATCTCAGAACTAGAAATATCCTTGGAGTTCCCACTGAGGCTCGGTGGCTAACGACCCAACTAGTATCCATGAGGATGTGGGTTCGATCCCTGGCCTTGCTCAGTGGGTTAAGGATCTTGCATTGCCATGAGCTGTGGTGTAGCTCAAAGATGTGGCTTGGATCCTTCATTGCTATGGCTGTGGTGTAGGCCAACAGCTGTGGCTCCAATTGGACTCCTAGCCTGGGAATCTCCATGTGCCCCAGGTGTGACCCTAAAAAGACAAAAGACAAAATATATATATATATATATATATGTATATATATATATATATATACACATATCCCAAATCAGCTAATTCAGAGATTAAAAACAAGTAGAGGAATCATCTCCTTATTAGTTTTAGAAAAGAAAATTTCTAAAGGAAATAAGGTTGTGATGAGAGCAAGTACAAAGGAACATGGAATGGTGTTGGACCAACGTTCATGGAAATGCTTTTCAGAACTGGAAGCAATATATCCCTATCACGTAGCAAATTCGATAAATGCAGATACAATTACCTGTACACACTGTTCCTACTAAATTAAAGGGTCCTTCTAAAGTTTTCTCTTTGTATTCTTCCTCCAAAGTGCCTAATAAATTACCTTACCTGTAGTAAGTGTTCAACACATGTCCATGAGGAGTTCTCTTGGGTTCTCTTCAGTGGGCTCAGGATCCAGCATTGTCACTGCAGCAGCTCAGGTTACTGCTGTGGTGTGCGTTCAGTCCCTGGCCGAGGAACTTCAACATGCCGCGGGTACAACCAAATAAGAAAAAAAAAAAAAAAAAAAAAAAGTCTGTGGAAAGAATAAACAAAGGCAGTTAATAATTCCATTTCATCCTTCCTATAGGCCAAAGGAAAGGATAAGATTAACCGCAAACTAGATGATTACTGCCTGTAAAATGAATCCACTTAGACTCACAGACTGTCACAGATAGAAGGAATTTTAGAAATCAAGTCCAGTGGTTTTGCTGTGCTCCTTTCTGTCACCTTGGGGTGAGGAGTGACCCATCTTCACTGTCAAAGAGAGCTACTCAGCTTTCATCTGTTTTATATTTCATCTGTTTTATATATCCAAATAAAATTTCATTTGTGCAAGTTTTTGAAGACAAGCAAAATCTGAAAAACCATTGAATCTGAAGCCCTCTCATTTCATAAGATAAGGAAACGGCAGATGACAGATGCAGAGCTGTGGCTAGAAACCAGTTCTTCTGACACTTTGCCCAAAGTTCTTCCTAACATGTCAACCCTTTGTATGGAGTATGTTTTTCAGGCCACTTCCATGTAGACCTGCCAGATGAAACACCTGATGCCCATTACATTTGAATATCAGATTAACAGCAGAAAAATTTTAGTATGTCTCAAATATAGCTGCACTTGTCCAGCTGTCCAAACACTGGGGTCCATAAATGTTCCATCTCAGAAGCTCTAAATCACCAAGACCTTCAGTGTACTGCCAGCAAGAGACTACTCTTTAATTCCCAATCTGAATGATAAAAACCCAGCTCATAAATCATATTCCCCAGGATGCTCTTATGGACAGAGTCAGGATTAAGCAGCCATTATCACAACCATCCTGACCACTCGTTAGGGTAAAACAAGGGCTTTCCTGTTGAAAATGGAAGGCACGACTGGTCAGTGTTAGCTTAAAGATAATGCCCTCCACATGTTCACAATATAGTGGCTCAAGCAAGCGTGCCCATTTGGGATTGATGAGACTATGTGACTATGTAACAGAGTTGTAATTTCTGTCCTGCTGACTTTTAGGGCCAACTAAACAATTAAGCCATCAATCATCAGTTACTTCCTTGTCTTGGGCATCAAACTGCATTTCTTTCCGGGTAAACTAGTATCTTCTCACTTCCATTTCCATCCCATACGGAGCTCCATCACATATGGCCTTTACCAAGAACATTGCTAGACACAGAGATAAAGTAAAACCCACCCTCCTACCCCCGACATGCCTGCATTCTAGAAAGGGAGGCAAATGTGAAATCTACAAATATAATGAGGGTAAATCAGCCTGAACCACTGTGAGCGCAGGAGGGACAGGTGAGATAGAAGCAAACTGGAAGTTAGACAAAGATGAGAGGGTGAGGTGCAACCACAAGGACAGGACATCATGATCAAAAGTGCAGATGCATGAAACGCCAATGTGCTCAAGCAACTAGGAATGGTTTGGTGTTGCTTAAGTATAAAGTCCATGAAGAAAAAAAAGAAAATGACAAGGTTAAAAATCTGACCTGACTCCACAACAAAATAGAAACCCACTAGAAAAGCTTTAGGCAGGATAGTTACATGGTCAGGCATTGGTTGTGGGTGAAGCTGTCTGGAGGCCATGTGGCAATGGATGTACAGTGCGCTGAAGGGCAAGGGGGACAGTGTACAAAGCCTGGCTTCAAGGAGTAAGGCTTGGTCCACGCAGACGATGGGGACAGTCTCAACTCGGATAATGAGGAAGGGAAAGAGGAGATGAGCTTGAGAAATATCACAAGGTTGAAGAGGCAAGATGTGGTTGAGGGTTTATGTAAATGGTAAGAGAGGCAAGGAAAGGCTGACGCCGTGGGTGAGCAGGTGGCTAACATGCCACCTTATTAGACAGAAATTCCCCTGTTGACTCTCAGATACCTCCTTGTGTCCATTCTTTTGTCTTCACAGATTGAAACCTGCAATTGTTTGTGTGCTTATTTGCTTAGTGGATTCTGCCCCTCTATACTGGGGTAGAACCATGTCTTTTGGTTTTGCTCATCCATATACCATCTGCACTAGCAAAGGGGGTGGCACAGAGTCAGCACACAATAAATAGTCATCCAAGAGAAAGACAAATACCACACACTGCATGGTATCAGATGTGTGGTATCTAAAAATTTTACAGAAGGTTTAACTCCTAGAAAGGGAGAATAGATAATTGGTCGCCAGGGGCTGGGACTTGGGAGAAATAGGGAGAAGTTGATAAAGGGTACAGATCTTCAGTTATATGAAAAACTAGGTCTGGGGACCGCATTATAACATAGGGACTATAGTTTGTTTTTTTTGTTTGTTTTTCTTTTTAGGGCCACACCTGCAGCATATGGAGATTCCCAGGCTGGGATCCAACTGGAGCTATAGCTGCCAGCCTATGCCAAAGCCACAGCAACGAGGGATCCGAGTTGCGTCTGCGACCTACACCACAGCTCACGGCAACGCCGGATCCTTAAGCCACTGAGCGAGGCCAGGGATCAAACCTGCAACCTCATGGTTCCTAGTCGGATTCAATTCCACTGTGCCACAATGGGAACTCCATGGTGACTGTAGTTGATGACACTGTGTTGTATAATTGAAACTTCCTAAGAGAGTAGAACTTCCATGTTCTCTCTCTCAAAAAAAGTAAATACGTGAGGTGATAGATGTGTTAATTAACTCCGTGGGGAGGATTTTTTCAAAATGTGTACATACATCAAACCATCACATTGTATACTTGAAATATCTTAGAATTTTGTGGTGTATACCTTAATAAAACTAAATAAATAGTTGCCAAATAATACGGAATGAGAAAGAGAATAGATAGGGAAAAAAGACACTTTTAATAAGTTCCCTTCAGGACATGGTGAGTTTGAAATGACTGTGTAACAATCCAGGTGGCAGGTGGAAATGAGGGTGAAACTCAGGGAGATTAGGTGAGGAGATAAAGACTTGAATTACCCGCATGTAATAAAAGCTTGGAAGTAAGAAGAGCATCAGCACCCTAATGAAGTTCAGCAATTAAAAGGATTTAGTTCCTCCCACTTTTTAGTCAATTACCTTTTCCTTTGCCTGGAAGTACAGCCTCACAGTCCCCTGAGCGGCTCACAGGGGGAGTGTCGGGCAGCTCCAGGGAACACAGTCCGATGATGAGCTCCAGGGAGGGCCACCCACACCTTTATGACTTTTCCAAGGAGGCATCGTAGGCCTGTATCTTCCCCTCATTTTGCCAACCCAGTTCTCCCAGGTTTTTTAAACAACCCCTGATTTCCAGGAAATCCTCTCCTATGAAATCCTCCCGCACTGGACCACAAAGCAGCGATTACCCCCAAAATCCTGGCCATCAAATAGCCAGTTGCCACTCTGCTTTATCAAAATGCAGAAATCTTATTCTTTGCCCATTCTTTTTCAATTAGACCTTTGTCTGATGTTTGCCTTTAATATCAAATTCAGCCTGTCTTGATGTCCCACTGGTCTATTACCATGTGGTCTCTTGTTTCTGTTCTCCTGACGGTGTGTTCAGCCAGAGCAGGGTCTGTGTACTCTGACCTGGTACAGACCATGAAGAAATCACAGGCTGTCAGTTAAGATGACTGGACCTCCTGGATTTTTGAGAACCATTCTTTCAAAAATGTTCACCCTATGACCAGGTGATATGTCAAATTATGTATTTTGGCTCAGAAAACAAGGTTGGGGCAGGAATCCATGGTAGATCGCCTGGTATTTACAATTTTTATACTTTTTAAATTTTAGATATGCACACACCCATACATACATACACATGCTTTTTATAAATAACTGAAAAAGAAAGCTGAGCTTCTAAATTCCTGGCTTTTCTAAAGCCCAAAGGGCTTCTTTGACTTGAAAGTTAAATAAAAACTAGAAATGACAATGTCCAAGATCAAAATGATGAAATATATTTATGTCTATGTGCCACAATAAGAACTTTTCAGTGATGGGTAAATTAGGAACAAATTTATCTACAAATAACAGGAAGGCATTTTCCCTCTAACAAGTTTAGAGACGGTCAGACCCCAACTGGCATAGTAGCTGCCCAGAGGGACCCATGGAGACCCAGGCTCCTCCAGTCTGTCCAGTTTGCCACTCTTGGTACCACTGGCTCTATCCTCATTCTTGTCATCACGTGGATAGTGATGGCTGCACCACCTCCAAGTTTAATGTCCCCAGGAAGATGAAGAAAGTGGAGAAGGGGAAAAGAGAGAAAGGAAATTTCTTTGTTGTTTTATTCACGAAGGGAAACCCTCTCCAGTGAATTTTACCTACGTCTCACTGACCATCTCCAGCTACAAGGAGACAGAGATCAAGTTTGTAGATGTTATGGCTTCTATGATGGGGGTAGGTATGAGATAGAGAAATGAAAACCAGAGCTGCCAATCAAGCACTTTAGACTTAAGAATAAATTTAAGTATCATTATTATATCTGCACATTTCCCAAAAACCTTATGAGCACATCTTAAGCTAATTTACTTTTGCTGATGTTGATTTGCTTGCATGACCTTATGTCAAAATTTTCCACTTTATATTAACAATAATACCCTCCTTTTTCGTATGGTCTATTTTATCAAAGTAAGGTAGGAAAACAATTGAAAATATTTCTACCTGCTAGTTCAGTTAATTAGGTGAATAAGGTGTATTTTTAACTACATGTTACTCTGTCAGTTTAGTTCCTGGAATTTACCCCAGCAGTGGAAAGAACTTCTTTGGATGGAAATCAACAGTACCAAAGATAATTTTACCTATCTTCCCACATTTTTGCCCTGCATGGCGCGTTATATAAATTGGAGCTGAGGCAGCTATAAAGTCAGAGAATGGATTTTGTCTGGATGGAGCTCTTCACAGAGAAGTGCTTCGTCTCCACCTGGTGGACAACCTTATCAATTGCAGTTCTCGGGCCAGGCTGCCCTTTGGGATGACTTAGTGGTGCTTGTCAACAATCCCAATACCCAGGCCCCTCCTCAGACTAACTCCATCAGATCTGGACCAGAACCCAGACATTAGTATTTTTTTAAAGATATACAGTTAATGTGCAATTAGAGTTAAGAAACACTGAGTTAGAAGCATCTCTAAATAGATGAACACTGGACATTCATTCCTCTTGCAAGATCTCCACAAAGGAAAAAGAGCAATCTGTGTAGGTAAATTCTTGTTATTTTCCAGAGGCCCCTTTACAATTTACAGAGGGGGGAATCACCAAGGAGTTGCTAAGAATATAAGAAATCTAAATCCAAATGACTTCCTGACTCTCCCTATGATAAGACAGAATGTGCTGAACACACACACACACACACACACACACACACACACACACACGGACTGGTCCCTCTGCAAAACTGCCATACTAGTAGTTTCGACATGATTTTGATACTTTATATATTTACCAAAAACTTTCTCATGTTTTCTCATTTAATTCTCTCAAGAAGCCATGAAGGTGGGATTCCTTCTTCCCATGAGTGTTAATACTCACCTAAGAACACAGAGCCCTGAGGTGTCTTAGGTGCACACTCAGACCCTGCTTTTCCCTGCATCTTCTCCTCATTAAAACTTCCTTCCAGGGGAGTTCCCACTGTGGCTCAGCGAGTTAAGAACCTGACATAGTGTCAGTGAAGATGCGGGTTCAATCTCTCGCTTCATTCAGTGGATTAAGGATCTCACGTTGCTGAAAGCTGCGGTGTAGGTCACAGGTGTGGCACTGATCTCATGTTGCTGTGACTCCACTTCAACCCCTAGACTGGGAATTTCCAAATGCTGCAGGTGCAGCCCTAAAAAGACAAAAAAAATAAATAAAAAATAAATAAATAAATAAAAACAATTTACTTTGAAGGAGTTCGATTGTGGTGCAGCACGTTAAGGATCCAGCGTTGTCACTGCAGTGGCTTGGGTTGCTGCTGCGGCAGGTCTGATCTCTGGTTCAGGAACTTCCACATGCCATGATCACAGTCAAAACAAAACAAAAAAATTAATTTGCCAGATAACACCATACTGTGTAACTGAAGTTTTCTAGAACTTAAATTTTGTCACTAGAGAGAAAAGAGTAAATACGTGAGGCAATGGGTGTGTTAATTAACTTGATGCCCTTGCTCAGTGGGTTAATGATCTGGTGTGGCCATGAGCTGTGGTGTAGGTCACAGATGCAGCTTGGATCTGGCGTTGCTGTGGCTGTGGTGTAGGCCGGCGGCTACAGCTCCAATTAGACCCCTAGCCTGGGAACCTCCATATGCCGCAGGTGTGGCCCTAGAAAAGACGAAAAGACAAAAAAAAAAAAAAAGGAGACCAGTTCTACTTTTGGCAATATCGGATGGTTCTGATCAACTTGAAAAATTATACAAAAAATAAAAAAATTTTAAATAAATACATTTAAAAAAAGGGAGTTCCCATCACGGCACAGCAGAATCCGACTAGGAACCATGAGGATGCAGGTTTGATCCCTGGCCTTGCTCAGTGGGTTAAGGATCTGGTGTTGCTGTGAACTGTGGTGTAGGTTGCAGAAGCAACTCAGATCTGGCATTGCTGTGGCTGTGGCATAGGCCTGTAACTAAGCTCTGATTAGACCCCTAGGCTGGGAACCTCCACATGCCACTGGTGTGGCCCTAAAAAGACAAAAAGACAAAAAAAAATAAGAAAAAATGAAAATTGTAGAAATATGTATCATTAAAAGAGTGAAAAGGCAAGACAGAGAGTGAAATAAAAATATTTGCAACACATATAAATGACAAAAGAGCTCACTATCTAGAAGATATAGAATTCCTACAAATAAATACGAAAAAGACTGACAACACAATTTAAAAATGGGCAAGAGACTTAGCAAAATGAGGCAGTCAAATAGTCAATAAATCTATGAAAGTCTCTCAACCTCAGTAGTAATCAAAGAAATGCAAATTAAAATCATACACTATCAAGCGATTGTGAGCAACTGCAACTCTCATACACTGCTGGTGATAATATACTTTGGCACAACCATCTTGGGAAACCGATAGCATCTTCCAAAGTTGAACATACAAATATGTTCTATGATTTAGCATTCAACTCCTAGGTACACTCTCACGGATAAGCAGAGAATGTTTATAGCAACATTATTTGTAGATAACAAAAAAAATAGAAACCTTAATGTGCATCAGAAACAGAATGGATAAATTATGATATATAATGCAATACTAAATAGCAACAAAAGTGAAAACAACTATACAAATTTTGTGGATAAATCTCATGAGTATAATTTAGCACAAATGGAATCAGGCACAACAAATGCAACCTTTTTTCCCATTTTATGCATTCTGCCCTGTTAGAAATTTAAAAAGTTGGTTGCCTTTTAGTGATAGGGAGAGGCAGTGATAGAACTGAGAGTAATGATAGAATTTTTGCTTTGAGTTTTCATTAGTAGATGTATTCACTTTGTGATAATTCATTGAGCTGTATACATTTTTGTGCACTTCAATCTTTTTAAGTTTTTTTTAAAAAACTAGGATATTCAAAAATAGTTTTGTTAAGAATGAAGTCTTCCTTGAGCTTTTCACCTTAAATAGGGGACTTTTAATTGACGAGATATAACTGGCAGTGTGCCTCAAACTTTACTGTACACGACTTGTCTGGTGATCTTGTTTAACAAGGCAGATTTCATCCAGGAGTCTAGGGTGGAGCCCAAGATTCTCCATTCCTAGCAAGCTTCCAAGT
The DNA here is from genome assembly GCF_054392235.1 of Sus scrofa. Taxonomy (NCBI): domain Eukaryota; kingdom Metazoa; phylum Chordata; class Mammalia; order Artiodactyla; family Suidae; genus Sus; species Sus scrofa. Next base: position 123,803,431 of record NC_139396.1, on the reverse strand, counting down.
GATGCCCATGCTGCTGGTCCTCTGACTGCACTGTAGACACAAGGACCTAGGGCGTCCTTCCCAAACTATGCTCTTCAAACAGTAATGCTGCACAAATTATTTATAGGTGCTATTAAAACTATTAAAATTTTAATCAAAATTTACTTTTAAAAATAATCCTAAACACTTTTAGGTTCATCCTCTTATTTTATGATAATTCATCTCTTAAAATAAGTGTATCATAAACTTATCTTTGACAAAACAGATAAAAAACAGTCAATGCTCAAAAAATATAGCTATGTCCCAGGCACTATAACATGACATTTAATCCAGAAGAATATGCCATGAAGTGGCAGGAAACATTGCCTGATGATAAACAAATGTTGGCATATTGCTAGATAAGTACCACTTGGTAACTGGACTTAACTGGCATATCTATGTTGGACTGTCTGTTACAGGAGCCAACAACATTTTTCTGTATGAATCCAAGTGGTAAAAATTTCAGGCATTGCAGACCACAGGTGCACAAACACTCAACTCTGTTGTTATAGTGTGACTGCAGCTATAGGTAGATACATGAAGGACATGCCTGTGACCTACTAAATAGATCCATGGTCTACTGGCCAGTGATGTATCTTGTCTTAAAATAGCCACTTAATACATCAGCTGAGAAAACGTTTTAAATATCTCATTTGTTTTCTATTAAAAAAGTCTAATATTAGTTTTAATTCTGACCAATAATCCATGTACTTATTTTATCTCAAGAACACCATTTTGGAGAACACCCATCGTGGCGCAGTGGTTAATGAATCCGACTAGGAACCATGAGGTTTCGGGTTCAAGCCCTGGCCTTGCTCAGTGGGTTAAGAGTCCGGCGTTGCCATGAGTTGTGGTGTAGGTTGCAGACGAGGCTCAGATCCGATGTTGCTGTGGCTCTGGTGTAGGCTGGCAGCTACAGTTCCGATTCACCCCTAGCCTGGGAACCTCCATATGCCACGGGAGCGGCCCAAGAAATGGCAAAAAGACAAAAAAACAAAACAAAACAAAAAAACCCCCACCATTTTGGCTTTATTAATGGCTAGTCATGGTTCTTTGTTGATAAGTAAGTTTTAAAATCATTATCTAGGAGTTCCCGAGGTGGTGCAGCAGAAGTGAATCCAACTAGGAACCATAAGGTTGCAGGTTCGATCCTGGCCTCGTTCAGTGCATTAAGGATCTGGCGTTGCTGTGAGCTGTGGTGTAGGTCACAAATGCGGCTTGGATCCCACATTGCTGTGGCTGTGGCTGTGGCCAGCAGCTGTAGCTCCAATTTGACCCCTAGCTTGGGAAGCTCCATATGCAGCAGGTGCAGCCCTAAAAAGACAAAAGACCAAAAAAAAAAAAAAAAAATTATCTAAGGACAAGTAGAGTCACAAAATAAACGATAAATAGAATGATAATACAGGGGGTCGAAGTGTTAGTATATAAATTGCATTCTCTCCTTTTTTTTTTTTTTTTTTTTTTGTCTTTTTGTCTTTTTAGGGCCACACCCGCGGCATATGGGGCATATTGAGCTTCCCAGGCTAGGGGTCCAATTGGAGCTGTAGCCGATGGCCTACACCACAGGTCATGGCAACGCCAGATCCTTAACCCACTGAGTGAAGCCACGGGTCAAACCCACGTCCTCATGTATGCTAGTCGGGTTTGTTAATCACTGAGCCAGGACAGGAACTCCATAAGTTGCATTCTTGAACCATACACTTCTAGACCACTGGCCTAACTGGCCTAGTTTCATGGGACTAGACATCGATCATGTTGCTGAATTTGTGTACAAATTGCATAGAAATTATATGTCTGAAATTAGAAGTGCATAGGACCTAGTCATGCTAGGTATATACCATGAGGCCCACTTGTTGTTTTACATAAATTTATGTTCTCAATGCACATGGAAGGTATAACTAGACAAAATTAAAAGTGAATTTTAGAACAAAAGACCAAATGGATCAAAGTTAATTATTCACTAGAGTAAGCTCTGCTAGTCCAAGCCTTGGGTTCAGAAAGCCACAGTGAAGGCTCCTATTTATGAATGTTTGGCCCGCTTGGTCTTTAAACAGGTCTAAGCAACACCTAGTTGCATGTTTTGGGAAACTAGGGACTTGACTGTGAGTATGACTCTGAGACAGAGGTCAGAAATTGGTTCAAAGGTGCTAGTCGTAATACATGAAAGGCTTTAAAGACCAGTCTGGTTACTCTCTGGGATTTGGCCAAAGTGTATATATATCAACAGCCTCTAAGCTTTACTCAGTATGTGGAGGGGAAGGAAAAGGCCCATCATAATCAAACTGCAATCACAGCAATTACATCTGCAGTGATGGTTGTAGGCAGAGATCAAATAGTTAAAGTACTTCTATCTTGCTCCAAAGCAGTAAAGAACACCAGGATTAGGAAAGCTGGGCAGCTAGGAGGTGAAGCACAATTTGATAAGAAAGATTAATAACCAGAACATCCCATTCATGGGTTCCTCCTTCTGGCTGAGATCCAAGACTCAGATCAGTGAGAATATTCAGTATAGAGAACTAGGAATTTCCAAAAACTGGTATAATTGGGAGTTCCTGTTGTGACTCAGGGGGTTACCAATCCAACTAGTATCCATGAGGATTCGGGTTTGATCCCTGGCCTTGCTTAGTGGGTTTTAAAGATCTGGGGTTGCCGTAAGCTGTGGCGTAGGTTGCAGACTTGGCCTGGATCCTGCGTTGCTGTGGCTGTGGGCCAGCAGCTACAGCTCCGATTCAACCCCTAGCCCAGGAACTACCACATGCCACAGGTGCAGCCCTAAAAAGCAAAACAAAACAAAAAACCTGATATAATTGGATTTAGTGATGAACAAACCTCTGAAAGCCATAGGTCCAAAAATATCAGGTTAGTTTAACATGCCTACCAATAATATTTTACTAAATTTCTTTGAAGTTGTTTCCTTAACTTTAAAGTCTTAATTTCTCTTGAACGCTACTGAAGATGAAAAAAAAACTGTAATCAAAAGAACTCGGCAATATATATCCTCTTGCCATTTTTAGATATACAAATATTTAGCTTTTTTCTGTTATGCTTTAAATAGTATTTATCATCATTTACTTTCTTTTTTTTTTTTCAATATTATGGCTGCACTCTAGATATATGGAAATTCCCAGGCAGGGACTGAATCTGAACCACAGCTGTGGCCCATTCCGCAGCTGCGGGGCTGGGGATCGAACCTGCTCCTCAGCAGCAAACTGAGCTGCTGCAGTCAGATTCTTAACATGCTGTGCCACAGCAGGAATTCCTATTATCAACTTTTGATAAACATTTGCTAAACTGGCTTTTAACCAAAAATCAGGTATAACCTTATATAAGAAAAAAGTAAAATCTTAAACGTGTAAAACATAAATTAGAAAGTGATTAAGTATTAAAACTTATTATTTCCTTTACAAAAGTGTTCACAACAGGAGTCCTCTAATGATCTCCCCCAGGGCAATTAGAACTAACTCAGCTTAACACTTGTCTTATATTCCATTTTGAATACCAAACAGCTGCACATTTTCAAACTGTCCCCCAAGTTGGCTATCAACCACTTCATCAAGTAGAATTATTAATACATGTATCCTAAAGTAAGCTTTAATAAAATGTTTCAATTATAATTCTATTATTTTTAACTCACCATACCTTACAGTTATTTGTCAAAAGATGCCTCCAGAACATTTTCCAAATTATAACCTCTTGCCACAATAAAGAACGAGTGCAGTTACTCCACAGGGGAAAAAAAAAATTCTTTTAAATATTTATGTGCTAGAAGCCAGAATCTTTCACTTGGTAATGGCAGTCTTTCTAATTTCATCTATTCTAATCTCCACGGAATGGTATCTCATTTTTTTTTTTAATTCTTTTCTCCAGCTTTTTATTGAGGTAAAATTTCATATGATAAAATTCATCCATTTTAAAGACAATTTTATTTTTGGAAACTACATACAGAATACAAAACAATCAAGGCATAGAACACAGCCATTGCACCAAGAAGTTTCTTCATGTCCTCTGATCCTGGACCACAGGATCTCTTGACCACAGCCTTAGCGCAATCACTGACTTCCTTCTCTCACTGCAGGTTTCCCTCCACTCATGGCTTTAATTTGCCTTCCAATGATAATCAATAACCTTGACTGTCTTTCCTTAAGTATACTAACAGTATACTGATTTCTGCCTATATCTTCTTTAGTGAAGCACTCATTCTAGTATTACTGTTCTCACTACAATTTTAAGAGATTTTTTAAAATTTTTATTTGTCCAAGGGGGAGGGGATGGGATTGGGAGTGGGATGGACTGGGAATTTGGGGTTAATAGATGCAAACTATTACCTTTGGAATGGATAAGCAATAAGATCCTGCTATGTAGCACTGGGAGCTATATCTAGTCACTTAATGATGGAGCATGATGGACGATAATGTGACATGAATGTATTATATATATGTATGTGTGACTGGGTCACCTTGCTGTACAGTAGAAAATGGACAGAACACTGTAAACAAGATATAATGGAAAAAATAAAAATCATTTAAAATAAATGTAAGTTTTTGTTATAGTTGTTTATATATGACTGGATCACTTTGCTTTACAGCAGAAATAGGCACATTGTAAATGTGTGTATCTGTGTGTATGTGTATATATATATATATATATATATATACATGTGTGTGTATACACACACACACACATTCCCGTTCTTATATTGCCTTCCATCATGGTCTTTCCCAAGAGATGGCATATGCTTCCCTGTGCTGCACAGTAGGACCTCATTCTAAATATGAGTTTGTATCTACTAACCCCAGAACCTCCACTCCCCTTTGGCAACCACAAGTCTCTTCTGTGTCTGTCTGTTTCTGTTTTTGTACATAGGTTCATTTGTGCCATATTTTAGATTCCTCATATAATTGATATATGTCTCTTTCTTAGTATGAGAATCTCCAGTTGCATCCATGTTGCTGCAAAACACATACGTATGTGTATATATATGTGTGCATATATGGTCTCCTTTGCCAACATATACTATAATATTTTCTCCAGACTTGTTGACAATCTGTTGCATTTCTCAAAATTTTGCTGGTTTATCTATAGTAAAACTTGTAAAATATTTGGCCATTATTTCTTCAAATGTATTCTTCTGCCCTATTTTCATTCTTTTATCCTCCTGGATCTCTAGTTACATCTGTTAATACATTAGATACTGTTCCACAGGACCCTCAGGCTTTCTCCAAACTCCTTTCTTCTCTGATTGGAAAATTTTAATTGATGTTTTCAAGTTCACTCAGACTTTCTTCTGACATTTCTAATCTTCTGTTAAATCTACCCAAATTTTTTATTTTAAAAATTCCACTGAATTTATTTATACTTTCCAACCTCTGCTGAGATTTCCTGTCTTTACTCATTAAGATGACATTTCCTTTAAATCTTTAATATGCAAAGATGGGATTAAGATGGTGGACTAGAAGGACTGGAGCTCAACTTCTCTCATAAAAACAACAAAATTACAACGAAATGCTGAGCAACCTTCAACCAAATGGACTGGAAACTTTCAAAAAGATATCCTACTCCAGAAGACAAAGAGAAGGCCACATTAAGAGGTAGGAGAGGTGATTACATGCCATATAAGCAATCCCATACCTCCTGGGTGGGAGGCCCCACAGACTGGAGAGTAACTGCATCACAGAGACTCACCTCCAGGGGTGAGAGTTCTGAGTCCCATGTCAAACCCCCACACCTGGGGATCTGGCACTGGGAGAAAGAGCCCCTGGAGCATCTTGCACTGAAGGCCAGTGGCGCTTGTAAACAGGAGCTCCACGGGACTGTGGGAAACAGAGACCCCATTCTTAAAAGGCGCACACAGACTTTCATGTGCACTGGGTCCCAGGGCAAAGCAAAGTCTCCACAGGAATCTTGGTCAGACCTGACTGCAGTTCTTGGAGGAGCTCCTGAGAAAACGGGGTGAACGTGGCTTGGTGTGAGGGAAGGGCATTGAAAGCAAAGCTCTTGGGAATATTCAGCAGTGTGCCTTTCTCTGGAGGTGGCCATTTTGGGAAAATCTGGCCCCACCCATCAGCGCTGAGAAGCCTCAGGGCAAACAACAATCCAGGTGGGATCACAGCCCCGCCCTTCGATAAACAGGCTGCCTAAAGACCCCCCAAGGCACACAGCCACCTGAATCTCACCCAGAGACAAAGCCCCACCCACCAAAGGGATAGGAATCAGCTCCACCTACCAGCGGGCAGGCATCAGTCCCTCCCATCAGGAAGCCTACAGCAAGCCCCCATACCAACTTCAGCCACAAGCAGGCAGATGCCAGAAGGGGGCAGATGACAGAAATAAGAGAGGCTACAACTCTATTATCTGTAAAAAGGTCACCACACCAAAAACCTACAAAAATGAAAAGACAGAGAACTGTAACTCAGATAAGGGAGAAAGGAAAAAACCCCAGAAAAACAGCTAAGTGATCAGGAGATTCTCAGCCTCCAGGAAAAAGACTTTAGACTGTTGAGGCTGAAGATAATGCAAGACATTGGAAATAAACTGGAGGCAAAGATGGATAATTTACAGGAAACACTGAGCAAAGAAATACAAGACAACAGGAGCTCCCGTCATGGCACAGTGGTTAACCAATCTGACCAGGAACCACAAAGTTGTAGGTTTGGTCCCCGGCCTTGCTCAGTGGGTTAAAGATCTGGTGTTGCCGTGAGCTGTGGTGTAGGTTGCAGACAAGGCTCAGATCCCCCATTGCTATGGCTGTGGCGCAGGCTGGCAGCTACAGCTCCGATTAGATCCCTAGCCTGGGAATCTCCATATGCCGTGGGAGTGGCCCTAGAAAAGGCAAAAAGACCAAAAAAAAAAAAAAGAAAGAAAAGAAATACAGTAAAGCTTAAGCAAGAAGAGATGCAAAATACAATAACAAATAAAAAATTCTTTAGAAGCAACCAACAGCAGAATACAGAAGGCAGAAGAATGAATAAGCGAAGTGGAGGACAGATTAGTGGAAATCACTGATGCAGAACAGAAAAAAGAAAAAAAACTGAAAACAAATGGAGAGTCTCAGAGAACTCTGGGACCATGTCAAACGCATCAACATCCATATTATAGGGGTGCCAGAAGGAGAAGAGAGAGAAAGGGACAGAAAAAATATCTGAAGAAATAAATCTTGAATATGCACATTAAGAGCTGACAAAGTTTTTGCAAAATTCAAAATTTGGGCCATGTGAAAGTTTTTCTTCACTGCTTTTTTTTTTTTTCCCTTTACCATGAGACCCATTTTCCTGTTTCTTTCCATATGTGCTGTGATGTCACACATTATAAATGATGTGTTAAGTGTTGATTCTTGTTCCAATAGGCATTTTGATTACTATTTTTAACTTATGCAGACTTGCTTTTATGCTTTGTTAGTATAAATGTGTGGAAAGCCGAAGGTATTTCTCAAGCCCTTCCAATCCGGCAAACTCCATCTCCTTTGTGGCTCCTGTTCTACTTTGTGGTATGCAGAAACTTATCTACAATATGAGAGCTGAAAGAAGGCAGCAGTGTCACCTTGTTTAATATGAGCTTGGGAACATGTGTGTTGAGTGATTCAAATTCTTTGCCACTCTGGGAATGTCTGAGAATGACTACAAAAGTGCCTAGGTACTGTTTTTGGGGGTGACAATTTTAGCAAATAAGCAAATTGCAAATATGGAATCTGTAAATAATAAGGATCAATTATGTACATATTTTAGCATAATGAATCTATGTGGCATAATAAAAATATTTTCATGCTTAAAGAGATTCAGTTTTAAATTAATCATTTTGATGAAAACTTTCCTTAAACATGGTACAAGCATCTCCTAAACAAGACACCAAAGACAACTTTTATTCCTGACTCGGGGTCATGACTATAGTAAACAATGTTAAAATTCAATGAACACTTGAAGGTTTTAGGTGTATAAATGTGTGCTCTTAAAAAGTCTCAGCTGGCAACAATTATTGAGGGCTCTGCTTTGTTTTTGCTTCTTGTTTTTTTGTTAAACCAAAGCTTAACATATGTTACCCATGATATCTTGAGAAAGTAAACTTTATTGCTCTTAGTTTTCTCACCTGTAAAATGAAGAATATATATTTCTAAGGTCTCTTCAGGCCTAAAATCCTATCTTTCCTAGATATCAGTGTTATTTTTTTGGTCTCTAGATGTTATCTCCTCTCCCCTTCTTTCTGCTTCTTTTTTTTTTTTTTTTTTTTTTTTTTTTTGTCATTTGTCTTTTTAGGGCGACACCTGTGGCATATGGAGGTTCCCAGGCTAGGGGTCCAATTGGAGCTACAGCTGCCGGCCAGATCCAAGCCGAGTCTGTGACCTACACCACAGCTCATGGCAGGGGTGGTGTAGCGAGGCCAGGGATTGAACCCACAACCTCATGGTTCCTGGTCGGATTCATTTCTGCTGTGCCACGATAGGAACTCCTAACTTTCTGATTCTAGCATCTGTTCTAAAATATCAGAAAGCCAGAGTTACCATGGTAGGTAGCATAGTGGCAATGAATCCAACTAGTATCCATGAGGATGTGCCGATCCCTGCCTCCCTTCGTGGGTCAGGGTCCCACGTTGCTGTGGCTGTGGTGTAGGCCAGCGGCTACACTTTCAGTTCAACCCCTAGCCTGGGAACTTCCACATGGGCCCTTTTTTGGGTGTGGCCCTAAAAAAGCAAAAATAAAATATCAGAAAGCCAACTCTATTCAATTATTTAAAAATCCAAGACATTCTAATTAAAGACCTGAGATCTTTTCTAAATTATGTACAAATATCAGAAAGCCAACTCTATTCAATTATTTAAAAATCAAAGACATTCTAATTAAAGACCAGAAATCTTTTCTAAATTATGTACATAAAAATTTAGCAACTAGGAAACGTGTATACACTTACTCCCTGAATCTTAGCTATAAAACAGGTACGTAAATTCACCTGTATTGCCTAACAGACACACTAAAACAATTCCTAAAATACTGTTAAATATAAGTAAACCAAATTTCTGTCCTATAACATCTATGTATAGAAAAACAAACAAAAATAACAGCATCTTTCCTCAGATACTCACTGGTCCCATGTCTGGGATAATGGAAAAATACATACAGTTAGAAAAGAAGCTATTATTTAAAAGCCTTAGAAAAGTAGATAAGTAAATTTATTGCTGACAGTTTCTTTATTGAATTAAAATTATACTATTATAAAATAGCAATGTATATACAAAGGGATTTTACGTATCACAGTATATACAATTAACTTTAAAAAGTCAGGGATGCAAGTTACAATGATTATGAATATAAAATATATTAAACCATTCTCTGTAAGTGATTTATTTGGCTGTTTTAGTTCGAAGTCGTCGTTTCAGAATCTGATGATCACTTTCTTTCACTTTATGGTCCATCAAAATCTGAAATTAACAATTTCATAATTTTTATAAATGAAAATAAAACCAAAAGCTTACTTATACTTAATGTGTTCATTTTCTTAATCGTTGAAATAATAAATATATTACAGTATTGTCTTGTCCTTCTAGACTGCACGTATATATCTTCTACAAAAAATCATGCCTAAAGTAGATTTTATAAAAGATTCTTTAAACACTAATAATTCTGGAATTATAATAATCTACACTTTTTGTTGAATTCAGGGACATACTTAGCTTGAAATAATTACTAAAATATTTGGAGACAAGTGCCTCAAATCATTTTTAAGAAATGATCTTTTGGGAGTTCCCATCATGGCTCAGTGGTTAACGAACCTGACTGGCATCTACAAGGACGCAGGTTCAATCCCTGACCCCGCTCAGTGGGTTAAGGATCCAGTGTTGCCATGAGCTGTGGTGTCACAGATCGGATCTTGCGTTGCTGTGGCCCTGGCCTAGGCTGGCGGCTACAGCTCTGATTGGACCCCTAGCCTGGGAACCTCCATAGGCCTCGGGTGAGGCCCTAAAAAAGACAGAAAGACAAAAAAAAAAAAAAGAAATGATCTTTTGCAGTAACAAGTATACAACTTAGAGCATTATTTTGCAACCGAGAAATAATTTCAGTCATTATATATTTATCAGATAGATGGAAAAAAGTAACCAAGGGAATAGTACTTCCAAAAGCCTGTTCTAATAACAACCTTAATCCTTACTACTTGCTTCAAGTGTCTATCTTACATCTGATAGCTACCGTTGCAAAAGGTCTCTCCCCTGATTTTTCTTGGCCACTTCCTATTGAAGGCTTTTCCTTTAATTACTTTTCCATATTCACTTTCATCCACTGGCAAAAGCAACCATGATAGAAAATTAGAACTTTCCCTGTAATAGCACAGCCTGTTCTGAGTGAGGAGAATGAGTCATAGAGTTGGGGTGACAAACTAGTCTCTTCTTAAGAGAACCTAGAAGCCTTAGAGGAAAAGTGGGAGGAAATGACTATCTACTCTGTATTTCTCAGGCAGACTCAGGCCCAGATTTGTACAACTCTTGTAATAAAGATAAGAAAAAGAGACGTTAAAAACCAATAACCTATTAAACAGTGATAATTTTACTGATGGAATTAAAATTCCTCTGATGAGTTTACAAATGCAGATGCATATACAAATATACACACTAATGCAGCATTTTTATTCAATTATTATAAACTTACATATCTAAGTCCAAAAGTAACATTTAAACCATGTTTTAAAATATCTGATCTACAGAATTAAAAACTCAAACCACTTTAAGATTCAAATTATTATGAATACTTCACAATTAAAAAGAAAATGAACAATTTTACTTTTAGGACAACTGAAATAGCTTACCACCTGGCCAGATATATCAATAGGCGAAGAAATTTCACTTGTATACAATTTCCGTTTGGCTCGTTTTGGTCGAGACACAGTTTCTTTACTTACTTCTACATTTGAGAGCTTTGAAGAGCTCATTGTTTCAATTATCTTCTTTGCTATGAAAAAAATACATTAAATCCTGAAATAATTTTTTAATTCAGGTTTGAAATCCTAATGAGAACCATATTATAAAGCACTACAATTTATATAAATGCTTAAAGGATATGAACAAAAAACTCAGAAGGAAAAAAATTAATGCCTAATAAACTCATGAAATGATGATCAACAGCAAAAACAAAAAGACAAATAAATAAAATATTTCACTAATGTTCAACACAGAAAAGATTTAGTAAATTACAGTACAACCAATAAAACCCAGAAGTTTTTAATGACGTGGAAGAGGTTTATGCTACATTAAGGAAAGGAGCAGGATACACATATAGTGCACTTTGCAGCATTAACAATCAGGTGGCAGAGCTAGTTCAGTATTCACACGTAAATATGTCCACAATGAATATTAAGTGAAAGTAACTTGTTCATTGTGAGCCCTTTACTTCTAGTTTAATATATGCACATGTGTGCGAGCACACACATTAGAGTAAAAGATGGAAACCAAACTGTTGACTGCTTCTGGGAAGCAGAATAAGAATTTTTTAAGTTTTTACTTTGCATATTTTAAGAGACACATACTGATTTTAACTGAAAATTTACTTCCATTTGGAAAAACTCCTGGATGTAAAATGCATATACATATGGTATCAACCATATATATTTTTAAATATAGAAAACACATTTAAGGGAGTTCCCTTGTGGTGTGGTAGGTTAAGGACCCAGTGTTGTCATTCCAACAGTTTGGGCTCAATCCATGGCCCAGGAACTTATACGTGCCATGGAAGTGGCAAATAAAATAAAATAAAATAAAATAAACACATTTAAAGAAATATGCTGAATTGAGGGTCTATTTGTCAAGGGCTGAGCTGAGCCTCAGAGCTGAGCTGCCAGATGTTGGGGCAACTAATTAAAACAAGTCAAAATCAGAGTTTACAATCAAGTCTGTAACCACTTACTACAGTGGAGTAAGCAAGAGGCTAAACCTTATAAAGTGCCACTACCACCTCCCTTCCATACTCCCTCCCATGCAACGATGGACCAGGTGGACCAGGACAGAAGCTGGAGTCACCTCATTGCCAAGTGAGCACAAACAACTGTTTTATGGACTTGGGGCTGGACACCAGGGGGGACTGGCTAGAAGTGGAAAACAGAGTGGAGAAAAATGTCTTCAAGATTCTCTCCTCTTTCCCATCATAAGAAGGTCTTTGGCAGAGGTGCCTGAGGAAATTCTCTACCGAAGGCCCCCAATAAAGAGGATCCAAATGAAGGCATCCAGGCTAGGAATGCAGATATGTTGTGAGGATATGGCCAGCAGGAAAGCTAAGTCCCTAACTAACTCCCTTTGGAAACTGCATTTCATGTGGGGAGGGCAGCTCTCACCATGAGGCCTAATCAGTAAAACCTTTGTTTTTCTATGGTCAGCCTGAAACAAACCACATATAGGATTTGGGGCTGGAGGCTCCAGACTCCTCACTACTAATGTGCCAGCCACTATACTAAGCAGCTGAGAATATAAACCAGACATTTTGCACTTATAGAGCTGAAATAAAGACAGATATTTTGCACTTGTAGAGCTGAAAAAGATAATAAGAAAATACAAAATTACAGTTTAAATAATTCAATTTGCAATTTGAAAAGATCACTTTGGCTTCCATGTACTAAGTGGACAGGAGGAAGACAAAAGGGATAAACTGCAAGACCAGTGATACTGAGTAATGGATTAATAGTAATTGCCAGAGCAGCAGAATTTTAAGAACTAATCTCCATTTTCTTCTTTTTTCTCTGTACTTCCAAGTGATCAACAGACATGTACTATAGTTACAAAAACAGGGATACTTTATATTCCTAGAAATTAAGTTTTTTTAAACATCCACACCAGCTATATAGGTAGGGAAGCTGTCAAGGAGCTGAATTAACAAAATAAGGGACTCATTACCATGTGGGGTACTTCCCAGTCCTTAAAAAGGTATTTATTTTTAATATATAAGCAGTGGTCAGTATTTAAATAAAATACCTAAGAAGCTAAAATAACAATTCCCAACTCTCCAAATTTAGATACTTAACAATTTTCTGTTTGTCTCTCTGGATATTTTCTATGCTTATACAAACTATACCTTTCAATGAATGCATATATTTTTCAAAAAATATATCTAAATGGGTCTGGTAAGTCTGAAATTCCCAAACCATACACCAAGATATGCCATCGCAAATTCACAAGAGCACCCTGGAATATTTTATTTATTTATTTATGTCATTATTTTTTAATTTTTGTCTTTTTGCCATTTCTTGGGCCGCTCCCGCAGCATACGGAGGTTCCCAGGCTAGGGGTTGAATACAAGCTGTAGCCACCGTTCTACGCCAGAGCCACAGCAACGTGGGATCCGAGCCTCGTCTGCGACCTACACCACAGCTCATGGCAACGCTGGGTCCTTAACCCACTGAGCAAGGCCAGGGATCGAACCCACAACCTCATGGTTCCTAGTCGGATTCGTTAACCACTGAGCCACGACAGGAACTCCTGGAGTATTTTAAATCTTTGAGAAAAACACAGACTCAATAGCTCAGGGTAGTTCACACTTTCAAAAAGGGTATCATCACATTACTTTCCCTTTGATGATGACATATTTTGGCAACCTAGATTTTCAGAAGCTGAATTTTCAGTGGCTGTTTGGCCTTAAGTACTAAAGATAGGACTATAGGTGTTTCTTTGGGTGCATGAACACATTGATAAAAATTACTGAGACATTCAGGGCACTGTGAACCAAGAAAGTTTGGGAATCTCTGCGGTATGTTTTTAAAGAAACTATTTTTACACAATCAATTTGACTCAATTCAACTATCCTCTGCTTTTAGTCCTTTCCCCTACTCATTCTCCCAACCTCTAGATTCCAATTTAGAGAGACTATTAGCGGTGGAGACTACCAACTTAGTGGTAGACTCTACTGCTAACCCTCAGGTCATCTCACCAAAACTCACTCCTTTCTGCCCTCTTCCTCCCAATAATCTCTCCACATTCTACATGCCAGATGCATACTGCGATCTGGAATTGCCTGCACATTCCTTACATTCTCCTGGTACTATACTTGTGGCAACTAAACAATAGATATTTATAGAAATGTTTTTGATATATGTGATTAGGTAATGCTTATCCACATAGAAGAAAAAACCTCTAGAATATATGCCATAATATATACAGTGATTATCTCTAGGAGGTATAATCTTCCAACATTTCAAAATCCAGGTTAAATCCCATCTCCTCTATAAAATCTTCCCATGGCCCAAAACAAAATAGCTCTCTTCTTGCAATACTACTATAGAAGTTTGCTGGCATCTCTATAACTACATTAAATAGCCTACTCTGCCATGAGCTGTAAGACTTATCACCCTTTTATGCTTCCTTCCACAGTACCTAACACAGGACAATGTCTATTTGAAATATAATAGTCACTGTTACTGAGTTTAAACACCTACCAGATATTAGAAAACACCATATACCTAATATACAAAGCCATTTAATTACTACTCTACAAACCTTTTGATTGAAGAATAGTTGGAGAATGTTGTAAGAAGTCTCCAAATTTCTGTAGCGCTCCTTCTTTTTTCTTAGTGGGCACATTTATACTGATTGTGGATGCCTGACTCCGTAAGGAGTACGTTTTCTTAGATGATGGGCGAGTGGAAACCTAATAAACAAACGTTTTTTGTTATTATTGATGAGGAATGTCAGAAGGAAACAGTTACAGCCACAGTTGAATTAAAGAGGCCAGACACAGGTTATGAATTCTCAGGCAGAGAACTTGGGATCAAGAACACAAGGAGGAGTTCCCGTCGTGGGGCAGCAGAAACGAATCCAACTAGGAACCATGAGGTTGTAGGTTCGATACCTGGTCTCACTCAGTGGGTTAAGGATCCAGCGTTGCCATGAGCTGTATGCTGCAGAGGAGGCTTGGATCTGGTGTTGCTGTGGCTCTGGTGTAGGCTGGCAGCAACAGCTCCAATTGGACCCCTAGCCTGGGAACCTCCACATGCCGAGGGTGCAGCCCTAAAAAGGACAAAAGACAAACAAACAAACAAACAAAAAACCACACAAGAAGAGGAATGAAAGGGCCAGAGAATGGTAAAAGGAGTGTGACAGGTAGAGTGCTAAGTCAGAGGTGAGCACATTAGGAGGTACCTGCTACTTGCTAAATGCTAAAGGTTATATTGTAAGCTGAATCAGATGAATAGGAAACGGAAGATAAATGAGTTGTAGCTGAACAAAACTCAATTTCTGGATAATTACTAATTAAATCTGAAATCTTTATTTTGATCTTCTACTTTGTAAATATAAGTTATGAAAATGGTCAATTTTGGACAAATTAAAAGACAAACCTTTTGCTCTTTTTTGACAGAAGAATTTACATGCTCAGAAATAGGGGATTTCAAATTAGTTCTGGGTGTCGCATTCTTCTTATTTTCAAATTTCACAAAGTCCTAAAAATAATGAATTTCACACTGATTAATTTCTTGACAATATTTTCTTTCTCCCTCTAGACTCAGGGCGGGGGGGGGGGGGGGGGGATAAGAATGAAAACAAAAAAAACCAAAAAAGTGTTTCTTAACTGGGGGCAATTCTGACTCCAGAGGACATTGGCAAATGTCTGGAGATACTTTTGGTTGTCATTGCTGAGGATAAGGAGCAGGCTTCTCAGTAACTAGTAGGTAGAGGCCAGAAATACTGCTAAAAAACCTACAATATAACAGGATAGTAGTCTCTAACACAAAGAAATGTCTGGCCCCAAAATGTCCACTGCGCTGAAGTTAAGAAAGCCTGACCAATGGTGGTATTTTTTTCCCGACTTCACTGAGATACTATTGATACATAATATATGCAAGTTTAAGTGCACAGGATGATCATTTAAGATGTTTTTACTGTAAAATGACTGAAGTTATGAATTTTTCACACACATCATAATAAAATTATATTAGCTAAATAAAAAACAGTGGAAAGGATAACATCTTTTATTTAAATCCCAGTCTTTAAAATTTAGCACAATTTATCTACTCTTTCCCCAACTTCCACATCATGCTGTGCATTACCTCTAATTGATATTTAGCAACACTGAAAACAAAAACAATCAAAAATCTTCATCACAAGCACAGGCAAAATGTTAAAGAAACGTATTCATCTTCCCTACTAAATAGGCATGACATCATACTCTCTTCCCCACATATCCCTACTTAAGACAAAGTCTTCTGTAATATATTAACTGCACTGAACTTGTGCAAATCCTAGTTGTACTAAAGATTATAAGCATAAAAGGGGGAAAAAAAAGCAAGAAGAGAAGCATTGAGACCATGACTGAACCGTAAAGGTCAAATTACAAGGTTATAAGGATTATAAGCAGCAGCTTTCCTGAAAGGAGAAAGACAGATGGGAAACAGAGGGAAGCAAAGGAAAAAAGATTATAACTCTATCATACTTGTGTTCATAAAGAACTCTTTGGAGTTTTCAACAGATTAGAATACAGCATCATATAAATGATTTTCCTAAGGACTTTACAACACTCAGTTTATTACAGTAATAAAGAGCTAGCAAAATCAGTTAAAACTGTTAAGTTTCTACATGATTTATCTACAACAATCTGTTATCTATTCTGAAATGGGGAGTGTAAACCAACAGTAAAATGAACAAAATAATTGTATCTTAACCCTCTGAGTACACCAATTTTTCCTTTTCCCTTGAAAAAGATAAGTCAAGAAAAGGTCAACACAGGGTTAGTTAGATGATGATGAAATTAAACTACTTACTATATAGTTGATCCTTGAACAACACAAGTTTGAAATGTGTGAGTCCATTTATCCACTGATTTTTTTCAATACTAAATAAATACCACATAACTACATGATCTGCAACTGGCTAGATCCACAGATAGGGAGCCTCACATACAGAGGGCTGAATTTCATTTACACAAGATTGTCACTGCATAGTAGCTGGCACCTAGCCCTCATGCTGTTCAAGGGTCAAGTGTATCTTAATGGTATCTAAAATGTACTAAGTGTAAACTAAACACATTTAGAATAAAAGTTAATTAAGGCTCTCCAAAACAATCTCTAAAGGTGTTCTACATGTAGCAGGGAATATGCTAAATAATATTCATTCAGCAAATGTATTACCTGACAGAGAGCCTGAGGAGTATGGTTAATGCTATTTCTGCTCTTCCACCAGCTTGAAAATATACTATTCTTTAAAGGAGTGAAAAAAATAAGTTGGAGAAAAAGTTATTGTGCTAGAGATTTATAATTATAGTTTTAAACTTAAAATAATTTCTTTTAAAATAAATAATGCCACTTATTATGTATCTACCACATGTGAAGCAAAAGCAAAGCATTTAAAATGTATTAGATCTAATTCTTTATTCCCAAAAGGAGGAAAATGAGGATCTAAATTTATGTGACTTGCCAAACCTGCATGGCTAGGATATGACAGAAAGTTTGGTAACCCCACAATCAGAAAGCTGCAGTAGGAAGAAGCAAATCAGTTTTAGCTTGTCACTAAATAGTGACCCAGATTTTAATACTGGCTCACAGAAAAAGAATTTCTCTTCCAAAACCTTCTCTGACCATAGAGACAAAAGTTTTTCATTAAATGACAAAGATTATATCCATGCCAGTAAGCCATTTCAGTTTCTCTTATTTATTTCCCTCCCCTTCACGTTCCTCTCTTCTCTGTTTTGTTTTTTTTTTTTTTTTTTTTTTTTTTGCCACATCCTTGGCATATGGAAATTCCTGAGCCAGGGACGGACTCCAAGCCACAGCTGCAACAACACCAGATCCTTTTAATTCACTGCTCCAGGCCAGGGATTACATGCCTCCTCAGCAATCCGAGCTGCAGCAATCAGATTCTTAAGCCACTGTGCCACAGCAGGAACTTCTCTAAATTCTTTACCAACCTTCTCTTACATTAAAAGGAAAGTGATTAAGTCTGAATAGGACTGTTATCTTGAAATAGTTCTCTAATATGATTCACCATCATTTGGCCTATATCATAGCTTCACTGAAACAAGAAATAAATTATATATTTTTAAATCCATAAGCTTTTTGTGTGAGGACCACAATAATATTCTTTTTTTTTTTTTTTTTTTTTTTTATCTTTTTGCCATTTCTCGGGCCGGTCTCGTGGCATATGGAGGTTCCCAGGCTAGGGGTTGAATCGGACCTGTAGCCACCGGCCTACGCCAGAGCCACAGCAACGCGGGATCCGAGCTGCGTCTGCAACCTACACCACAGCTCACGGCAACGCCAGATCCTTAACCCACTGAGCAAGGGCAGGGACCAAACCCGCAACCTCATGGTTCCTAGTCGGATTCGTTAACCACTGCGCCACGATGGGAACTCCACACAATAATATTCTTAAAGTATATTAAATATACAATAAATCATGATTTTGGTCTCTAATAGCAGTGCATATGAACAGGAGGGCAATGTAACAGAGTTTATATATTACAACTAAGCTTAATAATAATAATGTTTGTTTGTTGAATCCACTTAATATTTGAGTATTTACCTCCTCCATCTCATTACTCTTCCTCTTCCGGGCCTTGGGAATCTTAACCGTCACGGGTGTGGTACAACCCGGGTGTTTCACGGCCATTTTGTTTGGCTGTAAAGGTGTAAACTGAATCTCTAACTCAGGCTTTGGAAATCGACTAGTTCGGTTATTTTCTGTTGACACTTCACAAGAGTCAAGGACTACAGATCCATCCTACAACAGAATTCAAAAGGAAAACAAACCTTATTTGCAGAACATGAATTTCTAAATTGCCAAAAATTCTCTCAGGAGCCTATTAAAGACAATGAGTTGGAAAAGATTAAGTTTGCTGGGTCAAATTCATCACAGCAAAGACAGAAAGACTGAGATATCTATCTTCTCCAGGTTTATACATGGTATGTTAAAACTGAGAGAAACTTTAGAGATCAGTATTTCCCAAACTTGCACCATCATAGGAATTAATCTAGACAAACTGTTTAAAAGATTACAAACCTACTAAATCAGAAATCTCAAAGGAGAGAAGCTAGGATTTTTAATGAGAACCTAGTTATGCTAAACTAACGTTTGATGCAAATTCTTTTTTTTTGTAATGACCATCATCTGTGGCATAAGGAAGTTCCTGGGCCAGGGATTGAATCTGAGCCACAGCTGTGGCCTGAGCCACAGTTATAGTAATGCCAGATCCTTTGACCCAGTACACCAGGCTGGGGATCAAACTCATACCTCCGCAGCAACCTGAGCCTCTGCAGTCAGATTCCTAACCCACTGCATCAGAGTGGAGCGCTGCAAATTCTTTACTACTCTTCTCATTGAGAGATGAAATCTCATTCCCCTTCCTTGAATATAAGCTGGCCTTAATGCCTTCCAAGTTCAATAGCATGGAGTGGAAGTAACATGACTCTTCTGAAACTTGACTGAAGAAGCCTTGTAGGAATGGCTTGTGTTATTTCCCCAGATTAAAAACACCCTTCCTCTTCTCATTCTCTACTTGGAAAACTCCTGTTCGCCTTCAGATCCCAGTATGATGTCATCTTCTCTAATCCATGTCCACAAAACCACTCTGGCAAAATTCATTCTTTCTTCCTCAGTCAGTGTTCCTTCTTAGTACTCTCTTCATGACACTTTGTCCGTAAGGTTAAACAAGGTAGGCATTAAACAGCTGTCTTACTAGATTTCTTACTCCTTGAGGATGGTGATTGTGACTTTATCCTCAATGCTTAGTAAGATCCCCAACAAAGAAATGTTCCAAATAAATGCAGGTTTCTTTAATTTTTGCTTTTTAGGGCAGTACCCATTGCATATGGAGGTTCCCAGGCTAGGGGTTGAATTGGAGCTACAGCTGCTGGCCTACACCACAGCCACAGCAACATCAGATCCAAGTTGCATCTGCAACCTACACCACAGCTCACAGAAACGCCAGATCCTTTAACCCACTGAGCAGGCCAAAGATTGAACCCGCAACCTCACAGTTTCTAGTTGGATTCGTTTCTGCTGTGCCACGAAGGGAACTCCATAAATGCGTTTTTAAAATAGGTATTTTTGAAAAGTGACACAGAATTTTTATCTATTTCATATGCAATCTGAGAAACTCTATGTTATCCAACAGAGTCACAGAACTCCATGCCCACCGCAATTAAGGAAATTCATTATGAGTTATTGGAATTTGGTGAGAGTTATTTTTATTTTTTTTATAAATTCATTTGTACCATTTTTTTGGATTCCACATATATGTGATTTAATACGATGTTCTTCTTTGTCTGACTTACTTCTCTTAGTACCTACTTAATTTTTTTGGCTGAACCCACAGCATGTTCCTGGGCCAGAGATCAAACCCACACCACAGCAGCAACCCAAGCCAGGGCAGTGACAATGCAAGATCCTTAACCAGTTGTGCAATAAGGGAGCTGGTTATTAAAAGGGTAAAATTTCAAAAAAAAAAAAAAAAAATACTATTTACTAGAATGCTTACTAAAGGGACCACTTATGAGAAAATAGTCAACACATATTTACCTTTTGTGGATTTTTTTTTTTTTTTGGTTTTTTAGGGCCACATTTGCAGCATGTGAAAGTTCCCAGGTTAGGGGTCAAATCTAAGCTGTAGCTGCCAGCCTGCGCCAGAGCCACAGCAACACCAGATCCCAGCTGCATCTGTGACCTACACCACAGCTAATGGCAACACCAGATCCTTAACCCACTGAGCAAGGCCAGGGAGCAAACCTACATCCTGATGGATCCTAGTCAAATTCGTTTCTGCTGCACCATGATGGGAACTCCAGGATTTCCTATTTCTGATGATCATTTTTTTTTTTTTTCTGGTTTGAGAGTTTAATATACCTTTGGGTTTACACAGTGCAACAGGGGTGGAGACAGGGTACAGAGGGCTCCTGGGCTGCTTCCCAGCAGAAGAGGGAGGTGTTGCTGGCTGCCACACCTGCCATGTGCTCCTGGTGTGGGTGATCAAATTTGCTTTATTAAAAAACCTGTTGTTTAAGATCAGTATCATTTTGAGAGGAGATTAATATCATTTGGGGATCAAAATTCCTCAAAAGAACTGCATCTCCCTTCAAAAACTTTTAGTTTTCCTTCCCAAAGCCAATAGCAAACACATGTAATTGTATAGCAAGGCATCTATAACAACCGATTAAATTGTACTTGCAAGTGTTATTTAATAATTAATGGTCACTGATAAAGAGGGATAAAAAGTGGACTGTGTTATCAAATACCCACCTCTACTTCATTCCGGGAAATTTCCAAACTTGTTGATTGAGGTTCAGTTTCAACCTGGCCAGGATCCACTGAACTCATAGGTCTGGGCTGGACATCCACGGTTTGTTTTTCCTAAAGTAGGGAAACATTAGAGCAATAAACCACTGTAACTGAAAATGCATTAAAATAGTTCACCTAAAGAATATAAAATCAAGATTTTGGTGGATTAAATAGTGGAAGTAATAAGACTTCGTCAATGACCAACTCTCCTTCCTCCTCTCTTTCATCCTCAGAGACTTAGGAAAGGCTGGGTAACTTCCAAGCCTCTTCTGAGTCTGATCTAAAGAGAAATTTGAAAGATTATTTTCAACTTTAAGGTCTTTTACACATATTCTCTCATGTTACTTTCTCTGCAATTCTGAGTTAGATTTGGCAAGAATCATCATTTCTACTTTTCAGATGAGGAAAGAGAGACGTAGAGATGTTAAATGACATAACCCTGGTCTGTACTGAGTTAGACTTTGAACCCCTAAAATCACTTTGATAACACAATTTTGAAAAATTAGAGGCGTCTTAGGAATGTAACTATATCATTAGAACAGAAACAACCATACTGATAACTAGACCTTCTCCTGCAGCACCCTCTTCATCCCACTTAATCAGTCATAGGGTATGTTCTATTTCTAAACCCTACTTGAGGGATCCAAAAAGAAATATCAGATTACATTCTTAAACTTATTAAATTCCAACATGGACCTTATCATTACCATCAAAATCAAAAGTCAAATGCATCTCTTATGTTACCTACCCATAACTGTCAAATGAAAAAAGATTCTACTGCATTCATAGTGGGGAAAGCAACTAGCATGTACTGACTTACACCATGATAAAAACCGTGCTAACTGGTCTACAAACTCGTTCAATTAATTCTCACAATTCTATTAAGAAGACATCACCATCTCTGTTCTAAAGTTCAGAAATGTTAAGTAATTTTCCCAAAGGTCCCCAAACCACACAGACAGCAGCTAATACCTAGTTTCTCTAACTTTCTATTCTGTACAATTTATACATGTTAATACATCTTTTTTGAGCAAATAATCTTTCTCTTACAATCATGAATTCTTTTGATATAAGAGACAGATACACACATTTATTTTCCAATAGTCTGAAGGCTTTACAACAAGATTTTAAAATCAGATCATTTACTCTGGAAAGACTATCTTCAGATGTACCCTGATTCAATTTACCTGGGAAATAGCTATCTGTGAAATGCAATACTCTCTTCATCCATGGTCCTGAGCCCCAAGGTAATATTACAAAAGTAACTCCTGAATGATTCATATCTCACCACTATTCTCAAAAACAATTTATCTTTATCATAAATTTAGAATGGACTCAAGTATTTAAATATCACCAAGAGTTCAGGCTGAGTCACATTTCCACATATTAAAGCCAGAGACTAAATCACCAGTAGTTTATTTTCTAATTACTCTACCTGAGAGATAACGACCAAGATATTGGAGAAAGTACTATTTCTCAATTAGTCATTGATGAGTCAACTATCATAACTCTGAAAAACTCAAAATTCATGCCAAACATCCAAATAATCTTTTCAAACTATGACTTCCCACTGATCTACTTACATTTTTATTAAGAATAATCAAAGAATTTTAAAATTGTTCTATATTTTAAAAGGCAAAGAAAGAACAAGATTCTACTGACTGGAGTTCCCGTCGTGGCTCAGTGGTTAAAGAATCTGACTAGGAACCACGAGGTTGCAGGTTCGATCCCTGGCCTCGCTCAGTGGGTTAAGAATCCGGCGTTGCCTTGAGCTGTGGTGTATAGGTCGCAGACTCGGCTTGGATCTGGTGTTGCTGTGGCTCTGGCGTAGACCAGCAGCTACAGCTCCAATTGGACCCTTAGCCTGGGAACCTCCATATACTGTGGGAGCGGCCCTAGAAAAGGCAAAAAGACCAAAATAAATTAATAAATAAAGTGAGAAGAATCTTAAAAAAAAAAAAAAAAGATTCTACTGACTGTTTTAGAAGCCTCTGATGTGATGTTTTTTAGTTGCTCAATTTCATTATCTTTCTGTGCGTTACTGGAGATCAGTGTTTTCAGCTGTATTTCTAAAGCTGCAACCAGTTGATCCCGTTCTTCTCGCCACTGTTGGAGGCTACCATCTTTCTTGGCCAGCTGTTCTTTAAGTATTTCCTAAACAGAATACAAAGAAAATGTTAAAGTAAACCTTTGCACATTTTGAATCTAATAATTTTTTGAAATTATTATAAATAACACAATAATAAGACCATGAAGAAGATAATAAATTACGTAGTCAAGAGAAAATATTTACTCATAAAACAAAATACATAATGTCTTTACATATCTTAAATGTCCACATACTGAATTTATCCTACCCCATAGCTCACTTAAAAAAAAAAAGAAAAAAAAAAGCTTATTGGGCATTTCTTTCAATAAACGATCACAGCTTTTAAACTAATTCTAACATTTCCCTCAATATTTGCAAAATTAGATGGTAAAGTTATAATAAGACAAAACCAATACCAACAAACAACAGGGAAATCAAAATTAAAAATACCATTTTCACTGGATTCAAATATCATGAAATAGTGGTAAATTAAAGAAAATATATGCAAGACCTAAACATGATAAACTACAAAACATTGCTGAAAGAAGTTAAAGAATACTTGGAGTTCCTGTTGGGGCATAGCAGAAATGAATCCAACTAGGAACCATGAGGTTGTGGGTTTGATCCCTGGCCTCGCTCAGTGGGTTATGGATCCAACGTTGCTGTGAGCTGTGGTGTAGGTTGCAGACGCAGCTCAGATCTGGCACTGCTGTGGCTGTGGTGTAGGCCAGCAGCTGTGGCTCCAATTTGACCCCTAGCATGGGAATCTCCATATGCAGCACAGGTGTAGACCTAAAAAGTAAAAAAAAAAAAAAAAAGAAGTTAAAGAACACTTAAGTAAACAGAATCTGCGTTCAAGGACCAAAAAAGACTCAGTACTGTTAAAATGTCAATTCTTCCAAATAGATCTACAGAATCAAAGCAACTTCAGTCAAAATCCAGGTAGACTTGGGTGGGCCTATAGAAATGGAAAAGCTGACTCTAAAGAGACTATGAAAATGCAAATGATATATAACAGTCAAAATCATTTTGAAAATGAAGAACAAAGTAGGAGCAATCACACTATGGCATTACAAGCCTACTACAATAATAATCAAGACATTGTGGGGAGCTCCCTGATGGTCTAGTGGGTTAAGGATCTGGCGTTGTCATTGCTGTGGTGCAGGTTTGATGCCAGGCCTTGGAACTTCTGCATGCCACAGGTGCAGTCAAAAATAAAATAAAAAAGGTTGTTCTTAAGCTTTACTAAAAGGAAAAAACAAAACAAAACAAAAAAACACAGCATGATATTGGTGTGAGGATACACAGGAATCAGAGAACAGAGGACAGGGTCCACAAATGTATGGTCAATTGACACCCCATAAAAATGCCAAAGAAATCCAGTGGAGGAAAGGACAGCCTTTTCAACAAAGGGTGATGGAATAACTGAATACCCAAACAAAAAAAAAAAGAAAAAAATTTTAATCATAATCACATACCATAAAAAAAGTTAATCCTTGAACAACTGATTTATGATAAAAGTTACAGAGCAGTGGAAAATAATTTTTCAGTTAGTACTACTAGGTCAAATAGGAATCTACATTTACTATAATAACAACAGCCTTTACCCCTATCTCACTCCAACACAAAAACCAATTCTAGGAGGTAAGTATGAAAGGTAAAATCCAAAACATTTCAGGAAATAATGTAAGAGAACATCTTCACAAAGATTCATAACGAAAAAGATGGGGAAAATGAATTCAAATAACTCTAAGAACTTCTGTTTTAAAAAGATAAGTAAAAAGGTAAACCAGAGATTGAAAGAAAGTAATTGTAACACACTCCTAATCAGAAAGTATAAGGAACTCCTATAAATCAACAAAAAAAGACAGTCTAATACAGAATAAATAAGCAAGGGGACTTTCATAGGCAGAGTCAATAAACAAAAGATCCAACAATACTAGTTTGAGTATAAATGGGTACAACTATACTGAAAATCAGTCTGGCATTCTACTAGAGTTCCACATGTTTACCCTATCAACTAGCAATTCCATTCTTGACTATATATGCAACAGAAATGTATGCTCATGTGTACTAAGAGAAATATATAAAAATGTTTACAGGAGGAGTTCTCGTTGTGGTTCAGTGGGTTATGAACATGACTAGTATCCATGAAGACTCGAGTTTGATCCCTGGCCTCACTCAGTGAGTTAAGGATCTGGCACTGCCATGAGTTGTGGTGTAGGTTGCATACGCAGCTCAGATCTGGTGGTGGTGTTGCTGTGGTGCAGGCCTGCAGCTGCAGCTCCGATTAGAGCCCTAGCCTGGGAACTTCCGTATGCTGCAGGTACAGCCCCAAAAAAGACAAATTAGAAAAAAAATGTTTATAGAAGAACTTACTCATGACAGCCCAAAACAGGAAACAATCCATATATCTTCAACTTTAAATTGAATAGCCTGGGGTATACTTATACAACGAAATATTCAGCAATGAAAATAGACTAACTCCAGCTACATTAAACAGTGTGGATGATTCTCAGAAACGTAATACTGAGTGAAATAAGCCAGGAACAAAAAATTCAAAAATAAGCAAAATTAAAGTTTAACAGTAAAAGAATAGTTATTACTATTGAGAAGAGGGGGCTTCTGGGATGCCGATATTGTTCTATTTCTTAAAAGTGGGTGGTACTAAAGTGGGCACTGGCGCTACAATAATTCATTGAGTTACATGTTTGTTTTGTTTACTTATTGTGTTATGTATGTAACAATTTTAAAAGCTAAAAAAAGTAAATAATTTATTTCTTAAATATGGCAGACACATATCCAAGATAAGATTGTAAAGAAATACATGGGAGAAAAGAGAAAGCTAGCTTTTTCTAGGATTAAAAACTCAAAGAAGGGCGTTCCCATTGTGGCACAGTGGAAACGAATCCAATTAGGAACCATGAGGTTGTGGGTTTGATCCCTGGCCTCGCTCAGTGGGTTGGTTAAGGATCCAACGTTGCCGTGAGTTGTGGTGTAGGTCCCAGACGTAGCTTGGATCTGGTGTTGCTATGGTGTAGGCCGGCAGCTACAGCTCGATTCGACCCCTAGCCTGGGAACCTCCATATGCATGGGTGCGGCCCTAAAAAGCAAAAAACAAAATAAAACTCAATGGAGGTTTACTTATGACATTGCTTCCAGAGGTATACCACTGATTAGGAAAAGAGGGCCCAATCCTGGTTTGGAGCGGAAGTGACTATGATAGCCAACAGCTGTGATTCCACTTCTTGCCTCTTAATGTTCAGGAAGGTTGGATGGGCTATGGGACAGACAGATCCTGACAAAATCAGCTTATGGGTAGGAACAACATTGCGGCAGTCAAGAAGAGACTTAAGTTCTGAATCTAGATAGAGTAATTAGTTATTTTTCCAACTTGCAAAATGGACTGAAAAGTTAAAATAAGAACATAAATGGAACTTCAAGATTGGGATAGAAAAATCATCTTACAGACAAAATGCTTTAAAAAAAAAAAAAAAAAAAAAAAAAGGAATTCAGGCAACCATGTAGACACTATAAGAACCTAAGCCTCCTAGGAAAATATTTAATAAGCCAAAGAAAGCAGGCAAACTACAAAAGCTAAAGTATAAAACTGTTACTAACCATTTCATTTTGTTGCTTCAAACAATGCTCTCTGTCTTCAGCATATTTTTTCATCTCTTTGTTTCGTAGATCTTCGGCTTCTTTTGCTTGAGTGATAAGCATCATTTTTTCTTCTAACCATTTTTTTCTATCAGCTTTATATTTCTGTTCAGATTCCTAAATGTATAAATAGGACAAGTAACCACCACATACTTAAAAAGCAGTTAATAAATTTGTACTTATAACATTTTCATAAATGTATCATTTTTCATTTCACCTCCTCAAAAACTTAAAAATAAGAGGTTTTTTTTCTTTTTCTTTTCTTTTTACAGCTGCACCTGGGGCATATTGAAATTCCCAGGGCTAGGGGTCGAATCAGAGCTGTACTTAAGCAGCCTACACCACAGCTGTGCCAGACCTGAGTCACATATGGGACCTATACCACCGCTTGTGGCAACACCAGATCTTGATTGAACCCGCATCCTCACAGACACTATATTGGGTTCTTAACCCACTGAGCTGCAATGGGAACTCTGAATTTTTCTTTAAATAATGACAAGATTAGAATTTGTTTCAGATTATAAAAAGAACACTGCTGGTTTGCCTTCCTAGACAGAATTTCGTTTATAAACTTTATTTTGATGTAAGGTCCATTTCACAATTTCCTTCATCAGTGAGCTTAAGAAGAAATAATTTAAATTTCTGAGGAAGTTCCTGTTGTGGATCAGTGGTGAAACCTGACTAGTAACCATGAGGACGCAGGTTCAATCCCTGGCCCAGCTTAGTGGGTAAAGGATCTGGCACTGCTATGAGCTGTGGTGTCGGCTGCAGACACAGCTCGCATCTGGCATGTTGCTGTGGCTGTGGCACAGGCCGGCAGCTGCAGCTCCAATTTGACCCCTGGCCTGGAAATTTCCATATGCTGTGGATGTGGCCCTTAAAAATTTTTTTTCTGAAAGAGTTACAGAGAACCAAGTCTTCTTAAATGCCAGATTATACATATGTTTGATTTATGGTGATTATTTCTAATTGTTTGGTTCCAAAAACAAAATTTTCCTGGGTATATAGGACTTCAAATAAAGAATTTATGCAACAGGACAAATATTTATTAGTTTTAAGGAATGCAGGTAACAGCTGGAGAGAAAATACACTTGGTAAATTTCCAAAAAAAAAAAAAAAAAAAGCTGCCATAGAGCCTTTGGGTTCAAAAACACATAGTTTATATGTAGAAGTAAAACTTCATTTGAAACAAAAACAATAACATCACATTAACAACTATGTATTTAAAAATCCCACTGTTTGGAGTGTCTGTCGTGGTGCAGTGGTTAACAAATCTGCCTAAGAACCATGAGGTTGCGGGTTCGATCACCGCTCTTGCTCAGTAACAATCCGGCATTGCCGTGAGCTGTGGTGTAGGTCGCAGACGCGGCTCGGATCCCGCGTTGCTGTGGCTATGGCATAGGCCAGTGGCTATAGCTCCGATTAGACCCCCAGCCTGGGAATCTCCATATGCCATGGGAGCAGCCCTAGAAAAGACAAAAAGACACATAAAAAAAAAAAAAAAAAAATCCCACTGTTTAAAAAGCTTCTAAAGCCACTGTACTGGATAAATTATAGCAAGTCCATTCCAGGATTACACAGTTTATTATCTAAGATATGTGATCATAACATTTTAGACCAATGTAAAATATATCAGTATCCTTAAAATGAACAGTCTCAATGTAGTTAATGTATTTTTTTCATAATTAACGGAGTATTTACTTTGTTCCAGCTGCTTTGGGGTTTTGACAAGGGAAAGGATAAATTCTAAAGTATATAATTAACAGTTAGAAAAGAGAGAGTAGTATTTGTTCAGTATCTGATTATATACAGCCTGAATTTAAGAAAATAATTTAGATGCAATCTTTTCAAAATCATTACTATATTTTCTTCAATTTCGAAACTGCAGTTATGAATGCAACTTCTTTTAAAATGTGCAAAATTGTATGTACTACCTGCTAAATCTCATTAAAAAAACATTTCCCCCATATGTTGTATTCTACACACAGTATATGAAAGCTGAACATGGAAAAAAAAATTAACACAAAACAGAATATCTTCTATGTAGTTGTATGGTTTCAAATGTATTCCAGTGTTCAGATATACAGTTCTATTCTTTTCCTACTTGATAATTAAATTTACAATAATCAAAATAATTTTCCTAATAGTCATCTTCTCCATAGCAGTATTTCATGAGTTTGAAGTTCAGGAATAGAAAAATAGGTAAAAGACATAAAAAGTGATGACTAGGGGAGTTGCCGTCGTGGCGCAGTGGTTAACGAATCCGACTAGGAACCATGAGGTTGCGGGTTCGGTCCCTGCCCTTGCTCAGTGGGTTAACGATCCGGCGTTGCCGTGAGCTGTGGTGTAGGTTGCAGACTCGGCTCAGATCCCGCGTTGCTGTGGCTCTGGCGTAGGCCCGTGGCTACAGCTCCGACTAGACCCCTAGCCTGGGAACCTCCATATGCCGCGGGAGCGGCCCAAGAAATAGCAACAACAATAAGACAAAAAAAGACAAAAAAAAAAAAAAAAAAAAAAAAAAGTGATGACTAGGAATTAAATACGTAAAATTTAAAATTGAAGACCCAATTACTGCATTTTATTGGGATTTAGTAATTTTCATCTTGGGAATTTCTTCATGTCATTTCAGTGAGTTCTGAAAAATTTTATCTACGTACTCATTTCCCAGATGTTACTTCACCCATATGTAAATTAATTATAAAATACTTGCTCAATTCTTCTCTTTTGAGAAATATAACAAATATATAGATACACATACACACACATATAAAATTCATACCTGTAACTCATCTTGAAGCTTACTAAGCTTTATATTAAGTATATCTGTGTTATCCTCAAGTTCTTTATTTGACCTTTCATTGCTTTTGGTTTCCAGATCTTTGCATTTTTCCTTCCATTTTTCCAATTCTGATTTAAAAACATAAAATTATTTTTAAAAGCACATATAAAAGTTATACCATGTAGAGATATGTGTGGTATGGGATACAGACAAGAAACAGTAGAGCCCAGAAGCAGAAGTACATTTACCAAGATAGAACTGAGATTATTCTAAGAGCTTACCAAATTCTTAGAGAATACTACAGCAATTTCTCAATAACCCACTCAATAGTGTTGAGTATACAGTATAAATGCATGCCAATATGTAAGAAACTTCATGTTCTCAAAAATTAAAAAAAAAAATAAAATAAAAACCACTGATGGTATTCTGCAGTCAAAGATTCTATCCCAGAGCTCTATCCTCAACTGAGGGTATTCTGAGGTATAGAATCAGAGTATTTATTGAAATAAACATATAAGATGAAACCAATCACTGTACAGAGGTGAAACACAACTGAAAGTTTATTCTTAACATCTGGAGAACACTGTAAGCTATCATACAGTTATCATGAAACTTTATGCCTTCTTTATTTACATATAATTTAACGCAGAACAATCCATCACAGTGACAAGTGATGGAATATTCCAAAAACATACCAAATACATTTTCATTATAAATTATATAAATATTAAAGCACTTTTAAAAGGAAAGAAATCTTGGAAAATAAAGAAAATGGAAGAGTACGCTTCGAGATACTTAAGCAACTTGTTTTACCTGTTGCCAGTCTTTCAGCTTCCTCTAATTTAGCCTCAAGCACTTGATCTTGTTCTACCTGAGTTTGTTCTTGTTCTTCTAGAGTCATTCGCATGTCTTCAATTATTTTCTCTTTAACACTGAGATCTAAGAATTTGGAAAGAACATTTTAGAAATTACTAACATCTTCATGTAGATACGCAAATTTCCTTGAGTTTCTTCTAAAATTAAAATACACTTTTACTGGACTTCTCTTGTGATACAGTGAGTTAAGGATCCAGAGTTATCACTGCAGTAGCTTGTTTCATTGCTGTGGCGTAGGTTTGATCCCCGGCCCAGGAACTTCCACACACTGCAGGCATGGACAAAAACATTATACACTTTCATTAACTATAATAGAATATGAGTTCCACATAGAAACTCTGCCTTGTTCACTGCTATACTTTCAATTCCTAGCACAGTAATGGCATATACAAAGGATCAAATCACTGATGCATAGATGGATGCTTGGGTGACTGCAAAAACAAGTGAATTGAAAAGAACTCTTCAGATAAAATTAAGAACTCTCCAATTTAATTAAACTGTTAATAAAAATAATAAAACTATTACTTTACTGTTCTTCACTTTATTGCGTTCTGCATATATTGTGTTTTTTACAAACTGAACATCTGTGGCAACCCTCAACAAGCAAGTCTATCAGCATCGTTTTCCCAACAGCACTGTACACTATTAAAAATATAAACTAGTATAATGACTTTGGGGAGCAGTTTAGCAATATTCATCAAAATTTTAAATACATCATTTGTGCCAACAAGTATACTGCTAGAAACTTCTTGTAAAAATATATTTACATGTGTACACAAAGATTTTTGTATTAAATATATATAGGGTAATGTTTACAACAACTAAAAAATAATGTTTGAAATAACCAAAAAATGTCTTTTCATCAAAAGAGGTCATATCACTGCAGAGTAGTTATGAGATACGCTGAGTATTAGTTTTCTTAGATATGATATTGCATTACACAAGACAATGTTTTTATCATACAAATTTTGTGAGAAAGCACTTAAGCATAAAGTACCATTGATGCCTGTAAAATTCCTTTTAAGTGGTTCAGTATAATGTATACATATGAAAGAGAGAAATAAATGCAAATATAAAAAATTTTAAATTCAAAATTTTTAAATAAAAATAAAATATTAAAAATGCAAAATATTTAAAAATACTGAATCTAACAAAAGGTATTTAGGTGTTCTTAATGTTATCTTTTGAATCCAAATTTCAATTAAAATTTGAGAGAAACAATGAAGCTGTAATAACTCAGAGCAGTTGAAATTATACATTAAGTCCTTCTATTGTACTTTGAAATTATATTTTATTTATGATCATTATTATGTCTTTGAGGAAATGAGGGACTCCATACCTTGTAATAGTATTCTCCTCTGTGAATATCAGAATTAGTTTTATCTCTTCTAATAAATTTTGTCACATTATTTAATGCTTTTTTTCAAGAGAATAAAATTTTCTTCTCTTGTTTAAAAAAAAGGTCATATTAAATATACAGTGACCTGAAAGTATCAAAAAAATGGGATACTGGGAGTTCCCGTCGTGGCTCAGGGGTTAACGAATCTGACTAGGAACCATGAGGTTGCGGGTTTGAGCCCTGCCCTTGCTCAGTGGGTTAAGGATCCGGCATTGCCATGAGCTGTGGTGGAGAATGCAGATGTGGCTTGGATCCCGCGTTGCTGTGGCCCTGGGGTAGGCCAGTGGCTATGGCTCCTATTCGACCCTTAGCCTGGGAACCTCCATATGCCATGGGAGCGGCCCAAGAAATGGCAAAAAAAAAGACCAAAAAAAAAACCACAAAAAACAAAAAAATGGGATACTATGTAGGCTTTAAAAAGAAAGAGGTTAGGGAGTTCCCCTCATGGCTCAGCAGTAATAAACCCAACTAATATCCACGAGGACATGGGTTCAATCCCTGGCCTCACTCAGTGAGTTAAGGACCCAGCACTGCTGTGAGCTGTGCCTGTGGCCAGCAGCTGCAGTTTGGATTCAAAGTTCCTAACTGGGTAGCTTCCACATGCTGCAGGTGTGGCTCTAAAGAGACCAGGAAAAAAAAAAAAAAAAAAAAAAGAAGAAGAAGGAGAGATAGATTTGCATGTGATTAAAGTAAAATTTCTCACAATTTCAATTGTTTTAGTGACTGCTTCTGGGGCTTTTTAGTGACTTCCTCTGTGGTCTTTGTGGTCTTTTTATTGGCCTTCTTCATCAGAGAAACAGAGGCAAAATGGCATAGGCAAGATTAGGGAACAAAACCAATTAGTCTACATAGAACAGAAAATTTGTACTGTATTAGGCTAGAAAAAGGCAGGCTAGAATGCCAAGCTTGAGGGTGAAATTCTATTATCTGGACAATATGAAATTACTGAAAACTGTTAATAGGAAAAATGACACAATGAAAAAAGAGTTAAAAAATTAATCTATCTATATGGCAATACAAGAGAGTGAGTTTGACGTAAGGCATAGCAGCAATGGGACAGGACAAATATGAGTAGCCACTAGAAGTAAAAGAATTTAGGTACTGGATCTGAGCATGAGAGGAAATGGTATTATTTAAGGTCTAAACCAGGAGTGGCAAACATTTTCTGTGACGGGTCAGATAGTAACTATTTTAAGGTCTGTCACAACCATTTATCTCTGCTACTTTAATGTGAAAGCAGCCATAGACAATACGAAAGTATTCCTATGTTTCAATAAAGCTTTATTTACAAAATTGGGTAGTGAGCTGGATTTATCAGTGGGGTGCCACTTGCTAACCTCTGGTCTAAAAAATTCAAACAGCAGAGATTAGCAGTAGAAACTGAGATCAGGTTAAGATATTTTGGCAAGAAAGACATTCAGGTTCAGAATTTATTAAGACCCTAAAACCACTCCAGATAAGAAAACTACAGAACAGAATCCCTTAGGAATACATGCAAAAATCCTCAACAGAACACTAGCAAACTGAATTCAGCAATACATAAAAAGCATTAGACACCATGACCAAGTATGATTCAATCCAAGGAATTCAAGTTTGGTTCAACATATGAAAATCAATGCAATACACCATATTAATGGAACAAAGAAAAAACCCCATGACATTAGGTCCTAAATCCAATATGACTGGTGTCCTTGTAAGAAGAGGGAAATCTGGACAGAGAGAGACAGGGATAAGACCCAGACAACTCCAAGAGGAGAGGGCCATGTGAAGACACAGAGAACAGAATTGTGGGGGAAGAGGTGAATGGGGAGCGATTGCTATTGGATACAGGATTTCTTTCCAGAGTGATGAAAATGTTGTGGAATTACAGAGGTAGTGATTGTACAACCTTGTGAATATACTAAAATCCACGACACTGTACACTTTTAAAGGATAAATTTTATAGTCTGTAATCTCAATTTTTAAAAATTAACAAGATAGCTAAGAGAATGGGATTGAGTATTTAAATAGAAATGTCGGTAGAAGCCAAGGAAAGCCTGAAGAACTAAAAATGTACTTTTTTGTCAGATAATGTCTCATACAGTTAAAATCACAGGAGTTAATGAACTCTCAAGAGAGAAAACAAAGAGGAAAAGATGATGATGCCTCAGTCAGAGAATCTGTCAAAATGGCTGAGGCACATTCTAAGAGAAAGGCAGTAAGCAGCAGAATAAATTACAAAAGCTGAGGTCTGAGGTAAGAGTTTCAAAAAAGAGGAAGCGACATTACTTTTTTTTTTTTGGTCTTTTTGCCTTTTCTAGGGCCACTCCCGCTGCATATGGAGATTCCCAGGCTGGGGATCCAATCGGAGCCATAGCCACTGGCCTACGCCAGAGCCACAGCAACGTGGGATCCAAGCCGCGTCTTCGACCTACACCACAGCTCACAGCAACGCTGGATCCTTAACCCACTGAGCAAGGGCAGGGACCGAACCCACAACCTCATGGTTCCTAGTCGGGTTCGTTAACCACTGCGCCATGACGGGAACTCTGACACGTTACTTTTATATTTAGAAAAAGTACACTCATACACAATAAATATTACTTAAAAAATGAAAATGAGGGAAAGAGACTAGACAGTAACGTGAAAATAAAGAGGAAAGGAAAGGAAGGACTGTTAAAAGATTTGAAATCTTGCAAAGCTAAAAGATTTGAAAATATGTAGGTTACAAGTGATTTAGGAGTAAGAGCATAGAGTACATGAAGATTCGAGTACTCAAAATGGGTCTGTGCCACATTTTTCAGTATTGGGTAAAGAAAAAAAAATTATGACAGACACTATATCCTGGTCCAAAGAATATTTTTCAGAATAGGTAAGATCTATTTACATCTCCCAACAGTGACAAAGAAGTCAAAATAAAGGGAAACTCTAAAAAGACTATGGAAGCAGGAGATGTTGCGAAACCATGGCCTAAAAAGGTAGGAACAAACAGGGCTATGAACAGAGATTTATTTTCATGTCCAACTTTACTGATCCAAGTAAATCCCATAAAAGTCCAAGTCATCTAAATAAGTAATAATCTGGCTTTCTTACCCATTCTCTTTAGTTGGCCAAGCACAAATAGTATGAGTTAGTGAAGAGAGTCTGAAACTTAAGAGTAAAACAGGGAGTTTCCGTCGTGGCTCAGTGGAAACGAATCTGACTGGTACCCATGAGGATGCGGATTCGATCCCTGGCCTTGCCCAGCGGGTTAAGGCTCTGGCATTGCCATGAGCTGTGGTGTAGGTGGCAGATGTGGCTCAGATCCTACACTGCTGTGGCAGTGTGTAGGCCAGCACCTACAGCTCCGATTCGACGCCTAGTCTGGGACCTCCATATGCCTCACCTGTGGCCCTAAAAAGACCAAAAAAAAAAGTGAAACAGACATGAGTTCAAATCCCAGCTCTACCACTCACACAACTAAGAAGTTAAGGGGTGAGTCACAAGAAAGAGAGGAATCTGCATGCTTTTATGAGCAGAAATATGTATATATCATCTATAAAAGTAATTTTATAATATTTCAAATAAAAATTTGATATAATTTGAAGAAAATCAGCATATACAATTTGAATCTAAAATATTAAATTCTTTAAAGCTATTTTACTTGAAGTATGTTCTTTATATAATTTTGTCTAGAAAGCCATTCCTAGACATTGTGATCTTTATAATATTGACTTTATTTTTCACAAAATACTGGCCATTACCTAGAAATCAATGTTACTTTGACTGAGTATTTCTTAATGTTCTACTTCTTCAAGGATAAACTTTACGCTGGTAAGTTACCCTTTAGAATAAATGCTTTTCTCTTAAAGTTACATCTTATGTTGTCCTCATTTTCCTTTAGAATTTTCAAAGCAAAATGTTAAACCAACTGTTAATCTAACTATTTATTTTGCAGTCATTTTAGAACTTAAAGTTTTGTTTCTGACCTTTGCACACTCTTTCATACTGCTGTATAGCTTCTTCCACTTTCTGATTATTTAACTGCTCCTGCAAAATGAAAAAACATAAATTAAATGAAAATGTAACTTAACTGTACCCCAATATTTAATAGTGGGACTTAAAAAGAGGGTTTAATATTAAGTTTGAAATCTATCTCCTACAAGGCTGACTAGTTTGTTTCACCTAAGAGAAAAGGGCAAGGTGAGAATTGTAATAAGACAAAATAAAACAATACCCCCCAAACTTTATACCTTTACCTCAAAAATGCCAAATCATTTTCTCTTTACTCAACATTTTAAGATAGCATGTATGTTCTTTTACATACCATAAGAAGAGTAAAGGGGGAAATGGGAGTTTGCTATTTACTTAACCAGGTGGAACAAAGAAAACTATAATAAATTCCCTATCAATAGACTCAAAATGCAGAAAATAATAAGGCCCCCACATCCCCTATATGTAGGAAGTAGCAAGGAAGTTTGAAAAGGACACAAGATTAATTTATGTACACTGAAACTCCTTCCAGCTGTTTCATGACAGGATTCCAAGATTTCAGGTTCTGTAGTGAGTATTCTAGAACTTACAAAGTGAGAAGACAGTGCTGAAGTCAGATGAGAGAGGAGTGATGGCTGGATTGCCTAATAGGTTAAAACTAGCATTGAAGGGGTTCTACCACCTGAGAGTTCCTAGAAAGTCATAATGAATCAAAGGTATTTTTAAGGCACAATAAGAAAAAAAATTTTCTTCAAACATAGAATTATTGGCATCTGTGACCTACACCACAGCTCATAGCAAGACCATGCTAGATCCTTAATCCAGTGATTAGAGATGGGAATAAATTGGCAGAATAAAGTACTGGAGCTCAATTTCTCTCATAAAAACAACAAAATTACAACCAAATGCTGAACAACAACTAAATGGACTGGAAATTTTCAAAAAACATATCCTACTCCAGAAGACAAAGAGGAAGGCCACATCAAAACAGTAGGAGGGGTGATAATATGATATAAGCAACCTCATACCTACCAGGTGGGCAGCCCAAACTAGAAAGTAACTGTATCACAGAGACTCACCTACAGGAGTGAGAGTTCTGAGCCCCATGTCAGGTCCCCACGCCTGGGGATCTGGCATTGGTAGAAAGAGCCCTGGAAGACCTGGCATTGAAAGCCAGAGGGGCTTGTGCACAGGAGCTCCATGGGACTGGGGAAAACAGAGACGCCAATCTTGAAAGGTGCACACAAGCTTTCATGTGCATCCCAGGGTAAAGCAGGGACTCCGTAGGAATCTGTGTGGGACCGGAATACAGTTCTTGGAGCAGCTCCTGGGAATATAGGGGGTGACTGTGGCTCGTTGTGGGGGAAGGACATAGGAGGCAAAGCTCTTGGGAATATTCGGCAGTATGTGTTCCTCTAGAGGTGGCCATTTTGGGAAAATCTGGTCCTGCCCAACAGCACTGAGAAGCCCTAGGCCAAACAATAACCCAGGTGGGATTACAGCCCTATCCATAAATAAACAGGCTGCCTAAAGACCCCACAGGCACATAGCTGCCTCTAATCTTACCCAGAGACAAAGCCCCACCACCAGAGAGATAAGAATCAGCTCCACCTACCAGTGGGCAGGCACTAGTCCCTCCCATCAGGAAGCCTATAGCAAGCCCCCACACCAACTTCAGCCACAAGGGGTGCAGACATCAGAAGAAAGGCTACAACTCTGTTGTCTGCAAAAAGGAGACCACACCAAAACCTATAAAAATGAAAAGGTAGAGAACCATAATTTAGATAAGGGAGCAAGAAAAACCCCCAGAAAAACAGCTAAGTGATCTGGAAATTGTCAGCCACCAGGAAAAAGACTTTAGACTGATGATGGTAAAGATGATGCAAGACATTGGAAATAAACTGGAGGCACAGACTGATAATTTATAGCAAACATCCAGCAAAGAAATAACAAGATTTAAAACTTAAGCAAGCAGAGACGCAAAATACAGTTACTGAAATAAGAAATTTATTTGAAGCAACCAAGAGCAGAATACAGGAAGCAGAACTAATAAGCAAGGTGGAGGTCAGACTAGAGGAAATGACTGATTTGGAAGAGAAAAAGAAAAAAGATTGAACAGAAGTGAAGACAGTATAAGAGAACTCTGGGACAACATTAAACGCACCAACATTCGTATCATAGGGGTGCCAGAAGGAAAAGAGGGAGAGAAAGGGACAGAAAAAATATTCGAAGAGATAACAGCCGAAAACTTCCCTAATACAGAAAAGGAACCACTTACTCAAATTCAGGAAGTACAACGATTACCATGTAAAATAAACCCAAGGAGGAACACCCTAAGACACATTTTTTTTTTTTTTTTTTTTTTTTTGTCTTTTTGCTATTTTCTTGGGCTGCTTTCGCGGCATATGGAGGTTCCCAGGCTAGGGGTCGAATCGGAGCTGTAGCCACTGGCCTACACCAGAGCCACAGCAACGCGGGATCCGAGCCGCGTCTGCGACCTACACCACAGCTCACGGCAACGCCGGATCGTTAACCCACTGAGCAAGGGCAGGGACCAAACCCGCAACCTCATGGTTCCTAGTCGGATTCGTTAACCACTGCACCACAACGGGAACTCCTAAGACACATATTAATCAAACTGATCAAAATTAAAGACAAAGAGGAAATATTGAAAGCAGCTAGGACTGATCACATTCAGGGCCACAAATCAAGCCTCAGTAACTTTAAGAAAATTGAAATCATTATCAAGCATCTTTTCCAACCACAATGCTGTATGACTAGAAATCAACAACAAGAAAAAAACTGCAAAAAAACAGAAACACATGGAGACTAAACAACATGTTACTAAACAACCAATGGATCACTGAAGAAATCAAAGAGGAAATTTAAAAATACTTAGAAGCAAATGACAACAAAGATTCAACACTCCAAAACCTACGGGATACAGCAAAAGCTGTTTTCAGAGGGAATTTATAGCAATACAAGCCTACCTCAGGAAACAAGAAAAAGCTCAAGTAAACAACCTAACTTTACATCTAAAGCAGCTCGAGAGAGAACAGACAAGACCTAAAGTTAGCAGAAAGAAAGAAACTATAAAGATCAGAGTGAAATAAATGAGATAGAAACAAAGAAAACCATAGAAATTATTAATGAAACTAAAAGCTGGTTCTTTGAAAATATCAACAAAATTGATAAACCCTTAGCCAGACTTATCAAGAAGAAAAGAGAGAGGACTCAAGTCAATAAAATTAGAAATGAAAAAGGAGAAGTACAATGGACATCATGGAAATACAAACGATCATAAGAGACTACTACATGCAACTATATGCCAATAAAATGGATAACCTAGAAGAAATGGACAAATCCTTAGAAAAGTACAATCTTCCAAGACTAAACCAAGATGAAATAGAAAAGATGAATGGACCAGTCACAAGTACTGATGCTGAAACTGTGATTTAAAAACTCCCAACGATCAAAAGTCCAGGACTAGATGGCTTCACAGGTAAATTCTATCAAACATTCAGAGAAGAACTAACACCTCTCCTTCTGAAACTATTTCAAAAAATTGCAGAGGAAGAAACACTCCTAAACTCATCCTATGAGGCCACCATCACCCTGATACCAAAACCAGACAAAGATACCTCAAAAAAAGAAAATTACAGGCCAATTTCACTGATGAACATAGATGCAAAAATCCTCAACAAAACACTAGCAAACCACATCCAACAATACATTAAAAGGATTGTACATCATGGTCAAGTGGGATTTATCCCAGGGATGAAAGGATTCTTCAATAATCGCAAACTAATCAGTGTGATACACCACATTAACAAACTGAAGAATAAAAACCATATGAGCCTCTCAATAGATGCAGAAAAAGCCTTTGACAAAATCCAACACCCACTTCTGATAAAAACTCATCAGAAAGTGGGCATAGATAGAACCTACCTCAACATAATAAAGGCCATTTATGACAAACCCACAGTGAACATCATTCTCAATGGTGAGAAGCTGAAAGAATTCTCGCTGAGATCAGGAACAAGACAAGGATGTCCACTCTCGCCACTACTATTCAACATAGTTTTGGAATTCCTGGCCATAGCAATCAGAGAAGAAAAAGAAATAAAAGGAGTATAAATTGAAGAGGAAGAAGTAAAGCTATCACTATTTGCAGATGACATGATAATACACCTAAAAAACCCTTAAGACGCTACCAGAAAACTGTTAGAGCTCATCCATGAATTTCGCAAAGTCGCAGGGTACAAAATTAATACACAGAAATTAACTGCATTTCTATATACTAAAAATGAAAGATCAGAAAGAGAAATTAGGGAAACAATCCCATTTACCACTGCATCCAAAAGAATAAAATACCTAGGAGTAAGCCTACCTAAAGAGACAAAAGACCTGTACTCTGAAAACTCTAAGATGCTGATGAAAGAAACCAATGATGACACCAACAGGTGGAAAGCCATACCATGCTCTTGGATTGGAAGAATCAATATTATCAAAATGACTATATGATCTACAGATTCAATGCAGTCTCTACCAAAATACCAAGGACATTTTTCACGGAACTAGAACAAAGTATTTTAAAGTTTGTTTGGAAGCACAAAAGCCCCAAAATAGGTAAAGCCATCCTGAGAAAGAAAAACGGAGCTGAAAGAATCAGGCTCCCTGACGTCAGACTATATAACAACGCTATAGTCATCAAAACTGTATGGTGTTGGCACAAAGACAGAAATATAGATCAGTGGAACAGGACAGAAAGCCCAGAATTAAACCCACACGCTTACAGTCAACTAATCGATAACAAAGGAGGCAAAAATACACAATGGAGAAAAGACAGTACCTTCAATAAGTGGTGCTGGGAAAACTGGACATCCATATGGAAAAGAATGAAATTAGAACACTCCGTAACACCATATACAAAAATAAACTCAAAATGGATTAAAGACCTAAATATAAGACCAGATATTAAAACTCCTAGAGGAAAACATAGGCCAAACACTCTCAGACATAAACCACAGCAACATCTTCTCAGATCCACCACTTAGAGTAAGGACAGTAAAAACAAAAATAAACAAATGGGACTTAATTAAACTTAAAAGTCCCTGCACAGCAAAGGAAACCCTAAATAAAATGAAAAGACAACCCACAGAATGGGAGAAAATATTTGCAAATGAAGTGACTGACAAGGAATTAATCTCTTAAAATTTATAAACATCTCCTATAGAAGTTCTCGTGATGGCGCAGCAGAAACAAACCTGACTAGGGGCCATGAGGTTGTGGGTTCCGTCCCTGGCCTTGCTCAGTGGGTTAAGAATCTGGCATTGCTGTGGCAGTGGTGTAGGCAGGCAGCTACAGCTCCGATTAGACCCCTAGCCTAGGAACCTCCATATGCCATTTTCTCCTGGTGCCAGCAAGGTTAACTCCTTAGACGATACCCTCCTTCTTAAGGTGTAAGGGGTCACAATTACCTACCATTCCCTGAAGATCTGGATTGTGTAAATCAACAATATAAACCTTTCTCTCAAAAGGTATATAACTCCGTTTTGACCTCTAACAGGTGGAACAGTCCTAAGGGCTTTCCGAAAGACTATCTCCCAGGTTATACTCCTCAGATTGGCTCGAATAAATTTATCAATTGCTTACTTAAAAAAAAAAAAAAAAAAAAAAACCTGATACATTTAACTAAATAAACATTAAAATATACCAACAGAATCTACTTAAATCATCTTTAAAAACAAAGCTGTTCCTGTCGTGGTTCAGTGGAAACACATCTGACTAGCATCCATGAAGATGCAGGTTCAATCCCTGGCCTCGCTCAGTGGGTTAAGGATCAGTGTCACAGTAAGCTATAGTGCAGGTTTCAAATGAAGCACGGATCTGGTGTTGCTGTGGTGTAGGCCAGCAGCTGTAGCCCCAGTTTGATCCCTAGCCTGGGAACCTTCATATGCTGCAGGTGTGGCCCTAAAAAAATAGACAAAAACAAAAACTGTTACCTTGAGTTGCTGAATGGTTCGCTGTTTCATATCTATTTCCTCAGAACACTGGTTTTTCTTTTTCTCCAGGTCATTAATTTTAACCCTCAACAATTTCTCATCATCTCGCATTACAGATACCTATAAAGTAATGTTTAGAAATTAAATATTTTTTAGACATACTAATTGCTTTTTGTTATTTAAAATTCATGGCCTCTGCGGTACAACCACTATGGAAAACAGTATGGAGGTGCCTCAGAAAACTAAATATAGAACTACCACTTGACCTAGCAATCCCACTCTTGGGCATGTGTCTGGACAAAACTTTCCTTGAAAAAGACACATGCACCCGTATATTCATTGCAGCACTATTCACAACAGACAAGACATGGAAACAACCTAAATGTCCATCGACAGATGAATGGATTAGGAATATGTGGTATATATACACAATGGAATACTTACTCAGCCATAAAAAAGAACAAAACAATTCCATTTCCAGCAACATGGATGGAACTAGAGATTCTCATACTAAGTGAAGTAAGTCAGAAAGAGAAAGACAAATACCATATGA
The DNA here is from genome assembly GCF_054392235.1 of Sus scrofa. Classification (NCBI taxonomy): domain Eukaryota; kingdom Metazoa; phylum Chordata; class Mammalia; order Artiodactyla; family Suidae; genus Sus; species Sus scrofa. The sequence continues at coordinate 123,760,881 of NC_139396.1, read as the reverse complement.
TATCACTTATATCTGGAATCTAATACATGGTACAAATAAACCTCTCCACAGAAAAGAAACTCATGGACTTGGAGAACAGAAGTGGTTGCCAAAGGGGAGAGGGAGGGAGTGGGACGGACCCAGAATCTGGGGTTAATAGAGGCAAACTATTGCTTTTGGAATGGATAAGCAACACGATCTGTTGTATGGCACTGGGAACTTTTTATCTAGTCACTTGTGATGAAGCATGATGGGGGATAATGTGAGAAAAAGAATATATATATGCATGTGTGACTGGGTCACTTTGCTATACAGGAGAAAAGTGACAACACTATAAACCAACTATAATAGAAAAATTTTAAAAATCATTTTTAAAAAATTTTTAAAGTGAAAATATAAAACATAAAATTCATGGCCTCTGGTTCAAAGATTCATGTTCTTTAAAGTGCATTAGAAAAATTACAGATTCTAGGAGTTCCTGTGTGGCTCAGTGGGTTAAGAATCTAGGGCTGTCAATGCAGTGGCTTGGTTTGCTGCTGTGGTGCAGGTGCTGGTTCGATCCTTGGCCCAGGAACTTCCATATACCATGGGTGCAGCAAAAAAAAAAAAAAAAAAAATTACAGATTCTAATATACATGATATGGCTTCAAATTATCAAAAAATTCCTTGACGCTCCAATGGACATATATATGAAGAAATCATTTTCTTCTTACAATATTTTAAGAATCTCAAACTCTAAGGGGTTCTCTAAAAAGTACCAACATTGTTCCTTGCATGCAAGATCAAAATCATTATCATGGAAAAATCAGTAGGGATGCTCTAAGGGAAAAACACTGGCTCAGATTTCCAAGATTTATTAAGTAATGGGATCCAGTAATATAAGAAATACCTTAAAAACAAATAATGACACATAGAAGATGAAAATGGAATAATTTATGAGATCAAAAGGTGAAGGTCAATTGATTTTTGATGTTACTCGTAATTTATTTATTTATTTATTTTTGTCTTTTTTTTTTTTTTTTTTTTTTGCCATTTCTTGGGCCGCTCCTGCGGCATATGGAGGTTCCCAGGTCAGGGGTCTAATCCGAGCTGTAGCTACCAGCCTACACCAGAGCCACAACAACGCGGGATCTGAGCTGCGTCTGCGAACTACACCACAGCTCACGGCAACTCTGGATCCTTAACTCACTGAGCAAGCCCAGGGATCGAACCCGCAATCTCATGGTTCCTAGTCGGATTTGTTAACCACTGAGCCACAATGGGAACTTGTAATTTAATAAGAATAAATTTAAAAAGCCATATTTACATGCAGCTGATCCCATTTATAAAAATAAAAACATACAAGCACATACAGTAATTATTTTTATATGTTATATTAAATGCATATAAAAAGATGCAAAAGAACACAGACTGTCAAGAATGGTCTTTAAAAAGAGAAATGAGACTGGAGAAGGCTTTCGCTTTTATTTTCATTTCTTAAAAAAATATTTCCTAATAATGTATTATAATGAAAAGTTTTGAATTAGAAAAAGAAGCCATTATTTAAGAACTGAGTAACTGGTTCCATAGGAATATAAGCCAATTACACCGTATTTGATACTGCTTACTGATAATCATGGTGTTCAGAAACAGTATCTTAAACCAGGAAGTTTCTACACTCCAAGAATCTCCAGCCAAAATATCACTTAATAGAAAAAAACAACCCACATTAAAACAATCTAAAACAAAAAACACATTAAAAAAATCGATCAGAAAAGACAAAGGAATGGTGTTCTCCCCTATCCTGTAGTAAAGTTAAGAGAAGTAGACCAGATCTCAGAATCAGCAGTCAAAATCAAAATGCACAGGCCTCACTCATTTCATCTACTAAAAATAAGGAAAATGCATGATGGCTATAAATGCAGAGTAATGGTTACTTCCTTATGTATTTTGTTATCGATACTATGAACAACATGTGGACTGGTAGTAGCAGTATAAATCCAAAGTTCCCTCTAGAAAATTAGCTAGGTGAAAAAAGATTGTAAAATGCATAGGCTAGTATTGCAGTTTATATTTTGGAGAATTAAGCCATTTGCTTGTCATTTGCCCAGAATTTATAAAGCTTTCAAGCCTGTATACTACCTACAGAAATTCTAGTCTTGATCCTGAGGTACTAAAATTAAATCTCATTCTAAATTTATTTTATAAGCTCAGAATCTATATTAAATCTAAAGGTAAGTAATTTATAATATAAGGGTAGAGGAAACAAAGGCTGACTTGGTCAAAATTACCTTCCTAGAAAGCAAAAAATCCAAGACCTTGCAAACAAGAAAATATGCATTGCTTTTATTTTTTTAATTATTACTATTTTTGTCTGAATTCATGGCCTTCAGAAATTCCAGGGCTAGCGATCAAATCCATGCTACAGCAGTAACTGAGCCATGGTCATTACAACACCAGGTCCTTAATCTGGTGAGCCACCAGGGAACTCCTTCACTGCTTTTAACTTGCTGATCTGATTAAAAATTTTCCTATGCTAAATTATAATTTAGGTCATCTTTACTACCTTACATTTCTAATCTACTACTCCACTTTTGAAATATCTATCCCATGGCCTAGAAACTTTCTGTGTCTAATTATCAGAAACAATATAAATCTTACATTTTATCTATGGTGATATTCATATTTTTCTTTCATTAATTAAAAACTTTATTACATTTCCTTTATTATGATTGAGTACATATCCATTATAAGAAATTAATAATACAAGTAGAGCTTTTAAAAAATTACCATTATCTAAATTAAAAAATATATTTTTATATTATCTCCTTGTAGTCTATATTATTCCACAAATTGTTAGCACAGTTTTAATCCTATTGTATATATAACTGGATCTAATAACTTTATAACAAGCATTTTTTCATATTATCATAAAAACCCAGTACTTATCACTGTACTTAAATCAGAATCCTGCTAAGTACAATAACAATGAATCAGGGAACTTAACCATAAATAAAGTAATGGAAAGCACAATTTTAAACATCTCTACAAATCATTGTAAATGATACAACAGGACTTAGAGCAAAGCTTCCAGTTATCAGAGTGCTTAAGAAGCTGGCAGGGGAGAAAAAAAGAAAAAAAAGGACCTCTGCTCACAGAAAAAGGAGATGAATACAGAGGGTACCAGGTCTAGAGCAAGAGCTTCTCTTATTAGTACAGGCTTAATAGCTATGAAAATTATTATTATTTAATCATAAAGCTCATACTCTATTTCCATTCATTTTGGATTTACATTAATACTACATTATTGTGAGAGTTTTCTTACATTAAATAAAAAACTGTTCCAGGATTTCAATTTTAAGTAATTTAGAAGAAACTAATCAATCCTCTTGAAAACAACAACAAAAAAAATCCTGGATTAAAAAAAAAGTTTTCAATTTTTTAAAAGCACTGAGTAAACGAAAGAAAGAAAGAAAGAGGAAGAAAGAAAGAAAAGAAAAGAAAAGAAAGAAAGAAAAGAAAAGAAAAGAAAAACTGAGATAACAACAAAAAAAACCTAAGTGAAAAAAGAATCACGGAAATAAGTGGCTTTTATTTTGAGGATAAGTGGCTTTTATTTTGAGGATATTCGTAGAAAGAGGCCTGATTTTCAATGGGTAAACTAGAAGGTACTTGCAATATATTTTACTGACCAAGAATTAGAACCAACACAATAATTTTTTAAAAAGGACAGCAAAATTAAAAGAAAATATGAACAAATGGATCTCACAGTGAAAACTAGAATAAGAAAATAGCAAATAAAAACATAAATAGATGCTGCATTTCATTAGCTATTAGAGGAATACAATTCAAAACCATAAGATACCCCTTCTTCTGACCCAACCATTCTACCCCTAACTATACAAACTCTTACACATGTGTATCAAGGGCATGTACAAAATAGCAATTCTGTTTCCAAGAGCAAAGAATGGAAACAACCTAAATGGTCAAAAGAAGGAATAGCTAAATGGCACAGTCAAACAACAGAGTATTACACAGCAGTCAAAGTGATTAATTATAACCATACATAAACTAATCTCAAGAGTGTGTTGTGAAAAATCAAAGCCTGACACAATATACTGTTTAGAGGTAAAAAAAGGAATGTGGTTTAAATTATATTTCTAAAGATTAAAAAAAAGATAAAACATTCAGTATAGTAACTTCAGTGGGGGTAACAAAAATAGGAAATAGGTGAGATCCACAAGCATGCGTTGCATCAATATTCTTCAGACCTTAGGCATTTAAGCGTTCTTTTGTGACTAACTCAAAGTAACGAAAAATAATTGCTTAACCTTATTTCAGCTTTTAGAAAAAGTCAAATTATGACATAAAAGCCAGCAGTTATAAAAGAAAAATAAATTGCTCCAAGGCAAAAAAGGACCATGGTCAAAATCAAGAAAAATGGCAATGTGGGGGAGAGGGAGAGATCCACTACAAATATCCTTACAAGGTTAATTTCCTGAATATATATAATAAGCTCTCAGAAAGCAATAATAAAAAGAAAAGCAATAACCCAAACTAAAATACAAAGAATCTGATTATAAAGAGCAGAGGGAAAAAAAATACAAATGACTTTTAACCTAAAAAATGTTCACTCATAAAGATATGCCAATTAGAATTATACTTGAGATATACTATTTACCTGTCAAATTAGCAAATATCAAAGAAGTATAATAAAATACTACTTTGTAAATAAGAGTGTATGTAGAGAAAAAGATACTTTCTTATTCTCATACATTAGTACTGGTGAATAAACTGACATAATCTCTTAAAAGTATAATAAATATAGAAATTACAAATGTACAAACCAGCGACCCATAAATTCCACTTCCAGTAATTTATACCACAGGAAGACTTAATAAATGTTCAAAATGACATCACTGTAAGATGTGAATCAACCAAAGACTGGAAATTATTTTAACTGCCCAACACTAAGGAACTGATTAATGGTAAATACATGTTTGTAGTCATAAAAAAGCTCATTTGGAGATTCTTTTTTTTTTTTTTTTTTTGTCTTTTTGTCTTTTGTCTTTTTGTTGTTGTTGTTGCTATTTCTTGGGTCGCTCCCGCGGCATATGGAGGTTCCCAGGCTAGGGGTTGAATCGGAGCTGTAGCCACCTGCCTACGCCAGAGCCACAGCAACGCGGGATCCGAGCCGCGTCTGCAACCTACACCACAGCTCACGGCAACGCCGGATCGTTAACCCACTGAGCAAGGGCAGGGACTGAACCCGCAACCTCATGGCTCCTAGTCTGATTCGTTAACCACTGCGCCACGACGGGAACTCCTGGAGATTCTTTATATCCTGAGATATATGGAAAGAAGGCTAAGATACACTACTGAGTGAAAAAAAACAAGGTTCACAGTGTTTATAGGATGATTCCATTTTTTTATAGGAAGAAAAAGAAAAGTAGGAGGGGAAACTGATGAGAAAAAAAATAATTGGTAACACATGATGCCTTGGAGGCAGTTTTCCCTCACTCACTATATGTACTTTCACATATTTTAAATTTGGAATCATGTGATTATAGTTCCCATTTTAATTAAAAAAAAAAACACAGAAAACAACTGCGCTACTTACTCTCTGAAATACTATATGCAAACAAAAGTTTGCTTTTAACTTTTCTGGGGGGACTTGAACTTAGCAGTCCTTAAAAGAAAAAAAAAGGTTCCAATCTAACATAGGCACATATTTTTCTTAATAATGAACATTCCTCAGTTTGTTTAAGCTGACTCAATTTTCTTTTATAAAATAACTGTTCTTATCATTTCAAGAAAAATTACGGAGTTGAGAAATATTCTGATAAATACTGAAATTAGTGTCTACACTTGATATATAAAGAAAACAATATTTATCACTTAAATTGGGCCATACAACTTTACCAATAACCTACCTCTTTTTGTACTTGCTCAATCTGCCTTTTGGCATCAGCCAATTTTTCTTTCACCTCAGCATAATCCTCTTCCTTCCTCTGAAGATCTACTTTCAGATTCTGGGTAAGAGCAGAGCTCACAGAGAGCGCCTCTTTCAACCTAAAAAACACAAAACTTTTTCTATAATGACACACCACTAATCACTTAGGATCACACGTGTGAGCTAATAACAATCTACAAAATTAGATCTTTTCACAAATTTGTAATGTCCAAAGCATGAATGAATCCTTCAAGGAGGATTTCAGGAGATTTTATAAACAGATCTTTGCATATAAGATTTGGTTCCAAAGATTTATACAAAGTTCAAGTTTTTCACTTACCACGCATGCTATACTTTACCAGGCTAAGTTACGCCCAACTGAGTTCTTTAAAATTTATATCAAAATTATATTAAAATTTATATTAAATTTATATGAACAGTTTATGAACATTTAACTTACTTTTCTATTTCTTGCCAGTTGGTTTCTCTTTCTTCTTCCTTTACCTGAAGTGAATGCTTTGCATCTTGCAAATTATTTGTTAATCGTGTGACCTCTTCTTTCAACCTTACTTCTCTTTCACTTAAATCTTTCGCATTTTTGATAGAATCCTGAAGATTTGCTTGAAATTCCTTCAGATTTCTTTCTTGCTTTAAAATGATAGATTCTTTTTCCAAAATTTCTTGTTCTAATTGGGCTGAACGACTACACTTTTCTTTCTGGGTCTCTAATAATGCTTCAAGTTCTTGTATTTTCACCTTATAGCTAGTAACATCTTGTGTAAGTTCTGAAAGGACTCTCTTTCCTTCAACTACATGCTGTACTTGAACATCAAGATTAACAGTTTTTTCTTGCAATTCTTCTTTTAGCTGCTGTATAAGACTTTCTTTCTCTTTCAGTAGACCTTCCTGATTTTTATTCTCCCTCTCCTCTGTTTTTAGCCTATTGTTTTCATCCTTATAGTGTTTTACTTCTGCCTGTAATTTTTCAATTTGTTCTTTCAATTCCTCAATCTGATGACTTTTTTTGGAGGAAGTCTTTACAATCTCCTTACATTCTTCCCAAATGGCTTCAACAGTACAGCGGAAAGAACTTTCCCTGCTAAGTTCTTGAATACCATGTTCTTTAACCTGCTTACTTATCAAATAATCGTTATCCAAGAGATGTAACTGTGTATTTGGCAAATTATCCTCTTGAGAACCACTTGAAAAACCCCTGAGATTGAGTAAATCTATGTTTGAGATCTGAGAAACTGAATCAAGTGTACGTAGTTCATCTATTTTTGCTTGCATTAATTTTATTTGTGAAACATTATTTGTGATGTTTCTTCTAGTAGTTTCTATCTCCTTTGACAATTTCATGATCCTTTCCTCTTGTTCTTCATTTATACCTCTCTGGAGCTTTAATTCGGAAATCGCATTTTCATAATTTGACTGAATTTGTTGAACCTCTATACTAAAATTTAAACTCTTTTTTTCAGAAGAAGAAAGTTCCTGCTGCAAACTAACAATCTGTTTATTTAATTCTGCTTTTTCTTCCTTTTCATTTTTAAGTTCATTCTCAACAATGAGTATACGTGTTTTCAGCTCATTATTTTCTTGTAAAACCCTAATGTTTTCCTCATCTTCTGAAATGCTCTCTTGCATTTCTTCACTTTTCCTTTGGTCTCCAGTGATGGCTGGACTAACATGTGTAGGTCCTTTTAAGAAAAATATATATTATTAATCTGGCAAACCTTAATAAAACCAAAAAGTTACCATATAAGACAATATTCAAACACATGAAACACATGAAGGTGAACTTTTAATGAAAAACAGAAATAAACTATTGAGGAAAAAAACAGGTTGGAAAACACATAGCATAATCCCATTCATGTAAAAATCACAGTTCTATTAAGTCGTGACAGAAAGAGTTAGCAAAGGTTGTACAAGAAAATACTGGTAGCTACTTTTGAGTAGGATTACCAGTTATTTCTTCTTTCTTTTTATAACTTTTAATGTTGTTTAAATTGTTTACCACAAATCCGTATTATCACTATGGTATGAGACATCCTCTAAGAAATCAAACCCTCAAACAGACTAAAGAACAGTTTTAAAGTACAAGTATACTACAGATCTACTAAATGAGTGATCTGCAAACTGGTTTCATAGCTAAAATTAGGAGAAAAATGGTTAAAATTTTAGCTAGTCTAATGTAGCCTTACCCTTCACTGGCTGTATTCCAGTCAATAAACTGCCTGACCCCATGACTATTTTCTCAAATCTAAAATGGAAATAATAACACCACCACCTATCTCAAAGTTACTGTAAAGATACAGATACTGTGCCTGGGATACAGACATTACTAGAAAATGAAAATCTGTACAGAAGAGTTCAGCTAATTAAAAATAAATAAAATTTGTGAGTTCCCGTCATGGCTCAGGAGTTAACACACCCAACTAGTATCTTTGAGGATACAGGTTAGATTCCTGGCCTTGCTCAATAGGTTAAGAATCCGGCATTGCTCTGAGCTGTGGTGTAGGTTGCAGACACGGCTTGGGTCTGGTGTTATTGTGGCTGTGGTGTAGACTGGCAGATGCAGCCCTAATTTGACCCCTAGCCCCAAGTGTGGCACTAAAAAGATAATAAATAAATAAAAGCTTATCTTTTCAGGCTTAATATCCACACTTCTAAAATAAGGATATTTCTATCTGCTCTACTTACTCTACAGGATAGTGTTAAGAGATCCAAATAAGTTAATATATAAGGTATATTAAAGCATTTGTACATAAATACAAGAATTTTAACAAAGTATAAATTAAACTATGTCCACAGAAGGTGCACTTAGCTAAAACTAAATTCTTAATATTTATTTTGACAAATTAACTCATATTATACAACTGTCTAGTACAAATTATGTTCAAATTTTTCTCATAGATTGCAGGATTAAATCTTGACACATAATCTTCAGATACACAAGTTTATATTTTTGTTTCATACAATTTTTACTACTACAATAACTGATCTGATGTATGTTTTATACATTAGGAAAATTACTTCAAACATGTACGTATCTGACTCTTTGGGTTTTTAATTTGTTTTTCCTATTCTATTTCATGTCACGGTTTGATGTTTACATTTGAATTTTAATACAACATGACACTGATACACTTTTTATGCATTTTCTACACACAACTGTTTTGCTATAATCAACTCCACATGTCCTTTTGATCTTTTAATTCTCCTTTGGCCATTTATCTTCTAATTTCATATATATATTTTTATTTGGTAGTCTCACTAAACATGTTAAGAATCAAATTCTTCATACTTAAAGGTTCCAGGTACAATATGAAATCCACAAAAGCAGAAGACAGTTATAAGGGAGAGTTGAACTGAAACTCTCCCCACAAGAAACTATTACTTTCAGTTGGTATCTGTCGAATGAATCTAAAAAGAGTGTATTTTAGTTTTCTTTTTAGTGAGTCCCATCATATTATCCTATGCATCTGAGCACATTATATTAAAATGATATATTTAGTTGTTGCTCTCATTCACTTGATTCCAAACTTCCTGGCAGCAGACTGTTTTTAACTCAACTTTCTATACATGAACAATAATCCTAAATAAATTATTTCTGAAATTTAGCTGCATCACTTATGTTCTCCTTTCCTATCTCTAAGATATCATTGCATCAGAAACATAAAATTTTTATAATCAGTAACTTATTTTGTTTCTAGATATGTGCAAATTTATAATCCAACATGCCTCAGTTATGTTAATTTGGTTACTTTACTGTAATTTCATTTTAGTGTAAGTTAATTTTTTTTCTTTTTCTTTTTTTTTTTTTTTTGTCTTTTCTAGGGCCGCAACCGCGGCACATGGAGATTTCCAGGCTAGGGGTCTAATCGGAGCTGTAGGCGCCAGCCTACATCACAGCCACAGCAATGCGGGAAACGAGCCGCGTCTGCGGTCTACACCACAGCTTACAGCAATGCCGGATCCTTAACCCATTAAGCAAGGCCAGGTATCGACCTGCAACCTCATAATTCCTAGCCGGATTTGTTAACCACTGAGCCACGACAGAGACTCCCAGTGTAAGTTAATTTTAAGATTTTCTCTTTACCCTATCTTTTATTACAACAATAATTCTCTAGTTTTACTGGAGAATCAGCAAGAAAGTTTATTATAATGCAGATTCCTAGGAATAAATACAAAAGATACTGATCTGGTAAATCTGGAATGTACTGTACATGCAAACACTTTTCCAGGCATTTATTACTTTTTTAATTTTTATTTTATTTTATCTTTTTCTGGGGCCATACCACGGCATATGGTTCCCAGGCTAGGGGTCTAATCGGAGCTGTAGCCGCTGGCCTACACCTCAGCCACAGCAACGCCAGATCCTTAACCCACTGAGCAAGGCCAAGGACCGAACCTGCAACCTCATGGTTCCAAGTCAATTCGTTAACCACTGAGACACAACAGAACTCCCATTATTACTTTTTTTAATTTCTGGAAGTTAATGGTCACCCCAGCAATACATTTGTGAGCCAAACATACCACTTTGCTTCATTACAAAGTCCCTATCTGGCAGGCCCTGCTGCATGCAATTGTTCCACAAGAGATAAATGTCAAATTTCACATAGTAATGAGATTGAAGCCCTTAAGTATGTCCCTCCCCTACCACGGAGTGGCTGCCTGTGGCAGGTTCTTGTGCATCCAGATGAGCAATGATAGTAGGTTATGTAAAGAATTTGTCCAATTAAAAAGGCATTTTCAAGATCAAACTAAACTTAACAGCACTCAAAAGGATCACACACTATGATCAAGTGGGATTTTCCCAGGGGTGCAAGGACAGTTCAATATATGCAAATCAACAAATGTGATATACCATATTAATAAAATCAAGAATAAAAATCATCTGGTCACTTCACTAGACGCAGAAAGAGCATTTAAGAAAATCCAGCATCCTATATGATTAAAAACTCTCAACAGACTGGAAAGAGAGGCAAATACCTCAACATAGTAAAAGACAAACCTACAGCTAATTTCATTCTCAACCATGAAAAGCGGAAACCTTTTCCTCTAAGACTAGAAACAAGATAAGTATGCCCTTTCTCACCACTTCTTTTCAATATGGTATTGGAAGTCCTAGCCAGAGCAATTGGGCAAGAAAAAGAAACAAACAGTGCCCAAATCAGCAAGGAAGAAATAAACAATCCCTGCTTGCAGATGACAACACTTTATATTATAGAAAATGTATTAATTTTTTCATAATTCTATGGAAAATACAATTCAACCACATTCATCTTTACTAATAATTAACTCAAGATCTTAATAAATAAAGAAGAAAAAGCAATGTGGAGAAGTTTTAGCAGGAAAGGTACTATAATTATGAAAATCAAAGTAATGACTTGTAACTACTATGAGCACAGAAATAAATGAATTATAGTCATGTTAATGTGATAAAAGCACAATATTTAAAAAACTATTTATGAAAATAAAGACAGCTTTGGGCTTTCTCTGTGGTATAGCGGCTTAAGGACCTGGCTTGGGTCGCTACTGTGGCTTGGGTTTGATCCCAGGCCAGGGAAATTCCAAACACTGTAGGCACAACCAAAAAATAAACAAACAAACAAAAACAAAGGCCCCTTTAAATACACCCATTCTCTAGATAGTTTACATTAGTGTAAAAATTAGGGACATTTAGATTTTCTCAGACTTTGTTTCTTAGACAAGTAAATTTCTTTCTATTTGCAACTTTTCTGTTTACTAGTGTAGGAGTTTGCTTTCCTACAGCCCTCCTGCTGGCAACTGAAGAAGTACCTTTCTTTGCTGGTGGTTCATCTTGTTGAAGTTCAATTTCATTTAATCTTTTTCTTCCTGAAAAGGTTTTAGTTTTTCTGTCCTCAGACATTTCAACTGTTTCATTACCAACCAAATTATCATTTATTATTAAAGAAGATGTATCCGAATTGTCCTAAAGTAAAATAAATTAAAATTAATTCACATGTGGAAAGCTATAATAAATGTAAAAACTGTATAAATTATGATTAAATACTGTATCATAAAAACTGTATTTTCAAGTTTGTTAAAACATTTTCTAAGTTATTTCTTAAATCTCACCCTAAAATAACTAAAGGCTCTAGGAAATGAGTAATATTAACTAACTTGTACATGCACTGAGGACGAAGGTCTTGTCCTAAAAGTCAGTTAAGTGTTCACCCTGCTACTAAAAACAAATTCATCTTTAGATTTTCAAAAATAATTGAGTGGGTTAGAAACTTATTTACAGATAACCATAGAACCCTAAAACACTTAACCTCATATAAACAAAATATGCTTTGGAAGGAAAAATATGAAAACACTGTAACAAAATTGTTTCTTATAGATACTTATAATCTCAAGATCCCACTGGAGAAACTCATCAGTTGTTCTGTTTTATAGCCAAAGCTTCTCAAAGTAACAATGTCTTGCAATTTAACAAATCTCAGGAAAAGTTCTAACCTTAGCTTTCAGCCTATGCATATTCAATACTGCCTTAAAACTGAGTTCCTAGTTTATCTAGATGGATAAAAATCATTTAGATTTTTATTTTTCAAAGCAAAGACTATGCCTCCCTAAAAGGCTAGCAGAAAAAAAGGTACCCAAAAAGAGGAAGGCTGAAACCTCAGCAATTAAGTGCATATTTATAAAGTAATTACAGGTAAGGTAAAGATAGGTTTTGTTTTTTGGTTTTTTTTTTTTAATGGAGAGGTTAATTAAATCCCCACCTACCATTTTTTTAGGGAAAAAAAAACAATATGAGAAAACAAAATCTTATTTTATACTGTAAAATCAGCAAATGTTGTATTCTTAAGAGATACAGATAAAATCACGAAAACCATAAAGTAATGGATTTTTTTTCTTTTTTTTTTTTGTAAAAAAGTCTCTTTAGATATCCCTAAAAAAAGCATGTCATGGAGTTCCTGTCGTGGCTCAGTGGTTAACAAATCCGACCAGGAGCCATGAGCTTGAGGGTTCGATCCCTGGCTTCACTCAGTGGGTTAAGGATCTGGCGTTGCTGTGAGCTGTGGTGTAGGTCGCAGACGTGGCTCAGATCCCAAATTGCTGTGCCTATGGTGTAGGCCAGCGGCTTCAGCTCCGATTGGACCCCTAGCCTGGGAACCTCCATATGCCATGGGCACAGCCCTAGAAAAGGCAAAAACACCAAAAAAAAAAAAGATGTCATGAAAAACAACCTGCATGCTTTTTCACAGTTAATATCTTGGTGTCACTGATAAATGACAAAATCCTGGGATGGAGGGATCAGATCTCTGACAAAGTTTGTTTTCAAACACTTTGTGACAATTTCAAGTTGCTTCCTTTTCCACACTCTTAGACCTAGTATAATGAACTTTTCTTTTTTTCCTCTTTCAAATTATACAATCTTCACAAAAAAAAAATCTATCTTCTACAAGCTCAATTACTGATTGTTTTCTCACTAGGCTATGCTTGGTTAGTAGGATGTTAAAGAACCATTCAAAATAAACTTAATCATTGCGAGCCTGTTTCAAAACAGGCTTTGGAACAGTGACCCTAGATCAACAGTTAATCAGGATAGTGAGGTTAAGTTCCAAATTACTTTGCATTTGTTTATTTATGTATTTATGTGAACAACTTAGCACACTGTAAGTTACACTGATAAAACAGGGTCTGGAGCCTATCCTATTAAATTAGGAATACTGCTCATTTTACACTGCTGTTTTACTACTACTTATATACACATTATTAGCACACTGTGGTATGAAAATACACTGCAGAAATAGATAAAACTTCTTACTAAATTTCCAAAATTTTCTTCTCAAAGTTGTAGTCACCAGAAGTGATCTATCTTTGGCTCTTCTTGTTTATATTTTCCTTCACCAAACCAAAGGCCAGACTTAAAATCCAGATTGAATGCTCAGAGCAAAAGCAGGTGATGAATAACCATACCAAAGTGCTAAGAGCCCAGAAACCCAGCAATTCAGTTACTTGAAAAAATTAAGCTTTAACTTTCAAAGAGTTTTACCTCCTCTTATTTCACAAATCAATTTCCTCTTAATCTCTATCACCACTACTCAACTATCCTAAATCGAAGAATTTATCAGGAGTTCCCGTCATTGCTCAGTGGTTAATGAGAACCATGAGGTTGTAGGTTTGATTCCTGGCCTCGCTCAGTGGGTTAAGGATCCGGCGTTACCATGAGCTGTGGTGTAGGTCGTAGATGCATCTCGGATCCCAAGTTGCTGTGGCTGTGGCGTAGGCCACTGGCTACAGCTCCGATTAGACCCCTAGCCTGGGAACCTCCATATGCCACAGGTGCAGCCCTAGAAAAGACAAAAAAAAAAAAAAAAAAACCTTATCAACTATCATCTGAACTCCTCCAGGAGGCTTCTAATCGGTCTCTCCACCTTTAGCCTAATTTAATTTCAATCCTATCTCCCAAGTTTCGGAAAATATCTACTCAAAAAAAAATCACCTTTGTTATTCTTCTCCTTAAAATTAATGACTCCTCACTGCCTACAGCATAAAACACAAACTCTTCAATGCAGTATTTAAGGACTTGCAGCATCTTACCCCAATCAACTGCTCCCAGCCTCTTTATTCACCTTTCCTTGCTTCAAACTTTCTTCTCAAGTGAATTGCTCATACTTTCCTACACTGAATGAAAAGCCTCTCATGTCCATGACTTTGTGCCTTCTGATTCCTGTAACCGGAAGACCTTTATAAATTCTTAAACCCCACACCCACCAACTGTTAGCTCTCCTGCCTTCCAACTGGCTAAATTTTACTCACCATTTACGATTCACCTTAATCATTTTCATTTCCAGAAAATATTCTCTAAAGCTCTACCTATTCTCAGCTTCTTGTCCATATTGACTACTCTTGCACATTTCATTATAATTATATTAATTTTGTTTCTCTCTTACTGGAAAATTCCAAGACTCTAGCACAATACCTGCCACACAGTAGAATCTCAGTGTTTCTTGACTAAAATACATCATTTTATACTTCTCCTTACTCTCTACCTCATGACAAAGGGTATTTCTCCTAGTTCAGAAAGTTGGACTGAATAATACATATAACAGATCTGACGAAGATACCTAACAACATACGTCATTATAAGTCATATACAATTAATTACATTATCAATATAATTAGTTAATAATTATATTAACATTAATTCTAAGCAGCTGATTATTGTTAGTTAATTAACATATAATGCATCGAACAGAATTGACAGAAAAGTCAGATAGAATGAAAAATGCATGTAATAAATACCAAAAGAGAGGTCTGCTACAAGAGTTTATATGGAGGATGAGCTAATTTTCTCTTGAGAATGCTCCTTATTTTACCCCTGTAGTATCAAAAGCCCATCTAACATTGAGATTATGCAGAGAAACTTGGTAGGTATTGGATCTTAACTGCCACACTACAAAGGAGGATCAACCATCATTAATTTTATAATAAGGTAGTCCCCCCTTATCTGAAGAGAATGCATTCCAGGATCCAGTGGATGCCTGAAATCATGGATAGCACTGAACCCTGTATGTACTAATGTTTTATCCTGTACATATCTATGACAAAGGTTAATTTATAAATTAAGCACAGTAGGAGTTCCCGTCGTGGGGCACAGTGGTTAACAAATCCGACTAGGAACCATGAGGTCGCGGGTTCAGTCCCTGCCCTTGCTCAGTGGGTTAACGATCCGGCGTTGCCGTGAGCTGTGGTGTAGGTTGCAGACGTGGCTCGGATCCCACGTTGCTGTGGCTCTGGCGTAGGCCGGTGGCTATAGCTCCGATTGAACCCCTAGCCTGGGAACCTCCATATGCCTAGGGAGCGGCCCAAGAAATAGCAACAACAACAACAACAACAAAAGACAAAAAAAAAAAAAAAATTAAAAAAAAAAATAAATTAAGCACAGTAAAAGATTAATAACAATAAAGCAATTATAACAATATACCATAATAAGAGTTATGTGAATGCAGTCTCTCTTGCTCTCAAAATATCTTACTGTACAAATTTAATGCCTTTTCCATTTTAAGCACTTATGCGCCATGGTCATAATTTTTGCACTTTGACAAAACTAGCACAAATTTTTTCTTTCTTCACACTTTCACAAAAAGAAGATTCACTCTTACCATGGATCTTAGCAACCTCAGCATGTGATTTTTTTTCTTTCCTTATTAAGTTAGGAACTTCTACCTTTACTTTTAAATGAAGCGCTTTACGGCTTCTCTTTGGCATATCCAAATTGTCAGCATCAGCACTCTTGCACTTTGGGGCCATTAAGTAAAATAAGGGTTACCTGAACACAGGCACTGTGCTACCACAGTAGCCAACCTAATAGCAAGATACCTACGAAGTGACTAATAGGTGGGATATGCTGGACAAAGGGATGATTCACGTCCCAGGCAAGATGGAGCAATACAGCACAAGATTTCATCATGTGAACAATTTAAAACTCATGAATTATTTCCGGCATTTTTCATTTAATACTTTTGTACCATGGTCAACCTACAGAAAATGAAACTGCAAGTATACAGGGACTACATACTACACCACTCTTGCCTCTCTTAGAGAAAAGACATACAAAAGCAGAGAATTTTAGCTACTAATCTGCTCAACATGTTATTAATATATATTTTACCATTCCTATATCAAAAAATAATTTGAAAGCACCTACAATAAAAAACATATGAGAAAAATCAAAAAACCGTTGTTTAAAAAAAGGATTAAAAACAGGATGGAGTGCCCTCTGTGGCACAGTGGGTTAATGACTCAGCTTGTCTCTGTGCAGTGCAGGCATGGTTTGATCCTTGGCCTGGGAACTTCCATATGCTGTGGGTATGGCCGAAAAAGAAAAAAATAAAAAATAAATTTAAAAATGAAAAAAAAAGTCTGTTCATCCTACAGTCAACTACCTGAATGTGAAATTACCTAAATTTCTATTTATAAAAGGCTGTTTTAAAATTCTTAAAGGCTTTATATGCCATAGTAAATAACATAATTTTTAAAAGCAAATATCCTTACTATTAAAAATATAAACATTAGAAAATTGTATATAATAAAAATAAGCTTCATGACCTCTAGCCTGGGAATTTCCATATGCCACAGGCATGGCCCAAAAACCATAAATAAATACATAAATAAATAAAAACAAGCTTCAGAAAACCTAACTACACTGAAATTCATTTCTAGTTCTATAGAGATATACACATGGATAGAGACAGAGCTACACAGAGATAAGGCTCTTTTTGACCTGTGGATTTTTAAACACATCTAAGTTTCTTTCACTTCAGAGCTCCCAATCCAATTTGCTGAGGCTTAAACTTTAAGGGCTACACAGTCTTGTCCCTCTTATATGCAAGGCACCATCAGCTTAGTTGGTAGGCTATTACATACAAGAAGGTCAAGGTGCCCTCTTCCAAGTTCTCAAAATTTCAGATTTTGCACAATAATAAACTGAACTCAATGCCAGGCATAAGCAATTCAACATTCTTTGTAAGTAAGTCTCAACTGTATAAGCTATTTTAAATTATTTCAAAGCAAACATGGGCTTTTTAAGGTAATTTACAGGTGAATAAAGTTAAATTCTTACACTGCCTTTAAATGTGTTTTCCATATGAAATTTTAGGTTCTGAAATTTGTTGATAGTATCCTCTTTTTGATCAGTTTTATCCATCAACTCTTGAATTCTTTGATTCTGCATAATTATTTTCTTTGGGAAAGAAAAAAACAAGGTTTAGTGGATGTGCTTTGGGATAGCTAGACTGCAAATATGATGCAGTTTAGATTTTGAATTTTAAGATTTAAAATTTTAAGATTTTAAGATTATGCAAAAAAAGTACTAACAGACTTTGCATAGCATTACCTTATTTTCATTTAAAAATAATATTTATATACAAAAGAGAAGCAATGTATCATATTGGATAAGAGGAATCAGGAGTCAGATGGTTTGGATTCGAATACAGTTTCTCTAACTTCTAGTTGTGTGACTCAAGGAAAGTTAATTAATGTCTCCATAAAAATAAAAAATAACTATAGCATAAGGTTGTTCTGAGATTTAATAAGTATAGGCAAAGAACTTAAAAGAGTTCATAGTAAGTATGCTATAAAAATGGACATGTATAAAAGTCTCCAAGATCTACCCAAAAGTGGGATTCGTTTTGTTTTTGAGGTAAGAGAAACATTATGGAGGACTACTGTACTTTCTTTTTTTTTTTTTTTTTTTTTTGTCTTTTTTTTTGTCTTTTTTTTTGTCTTTTTGTTATTTGTTGTTGTTGTTGCTGCTATTTCTTGGGCATATGGAGGTTCCCAGGCTAGGGGTTGAATCGGAGCTGTAGCCACCGGCCTACGCCAGAGCCACAGCAACGCGGGATCCGAGCCGCGTCTGCAACCTACACCACAGCTCGCGGCAACGCCGGATCGGATCGTTAACCCACTGAGCAAGGGCAGGGACCGAACCCGCAACCTCATGGTTCCTAGTCGGATTCGTTAACCACTGCGCCACGACGGGAACTCCAACTACTGTACTTTCTATTTCCCAAAGTTTAATACTGATGAATCTTTACAACTAGCAGCTATTTTTATAACTAGAAAAAAATAAAAGATCAGGAATTGTCTAAACAGTAGCTATAATGTCTTGCACTAAGTACTTATTTTGGTTACTTTTTAAGTGCTGAATATTAGATATCAAGATCCTGAATTATTTATATTTGATCATATCTTAAAATATTCAGCTCTTTAGAAGGAAAAATGTAGGTTAAGATAAGAAGCCCCATGCCAGAAAAGGTCAGGAAAAATATTAAGTTTAGAACTTTGAATTCATTTCACCTCTATGTATACCTGCAATTTTATATTTAGATCTATTAATGTCAAATCCATTTACAACTATTAAATTATCTAATCTAAAAGTACAAAGTGCTAGAGATTTTTAGGATTCCGATGCTGCACACTACTCAGGTCATATATTAAATTTTAAAACACTCAGTAACTTCTGACAAAATAAATACCACGTAAATATATCTAATCAACATATGCACCTGGTAAAAGAATCATAGATATGTACATGCCGCCATAGAATTATCTTTAAGACATCTTCTAAGGGAAGAAAGCGAAACACAGAACTACAATACTATTTGTTTAAATCTGTTAAAAGGTATGTGTGTGTGTTCTAAATATATATATACACACATACATCTTTTCTGGAAAGACTGAAGAAACTTTCCAGTGGCCATCTTTGGAAAGAGGTATAAAGGTGAAGACACTTATACTTGTCAATTTCTTTTATGTTCATTTATTACTTTTTCTTTATTTTTAAAATAGATATACCTAGTCATAATTCATGCTGCTTATTTTACTAAGTTCCTTAACAAGACAAAATAAAGCTGAAAAGAATTACCTTATTAGATTTATCAAGCTCTTGAACCAATGAGTTTACATTAGTTTTTGATTCTGAAAAAGTAAGAATGTTAAAAATAAGTATCTAAGCATCTAAAAAATATAGCATTGCATAATCATGAAACATAAGCTGCCATGGTAGACCCTTTATTGTTCTACTCAAGAAAAAGAATTTTAATAACACTAGAATCTACTGTGGCACTCAGCTACAAATTCTACCACCAGAGAGTAATGTTTCTGAAAAAGTCTCTTCCAAAACTCAGGATAAAAATGAATGGACATATGCTCAATAGTTAAAAAAAAATATTCCAGTATAACGTCAGAAGAGAAGTAGCTAGTTCCTTTCTAATTCACTTCACAATGAGGCACCACATACCAGCTATTTCCCACCCATCTTGTTTCACACAGAAAGGGGAAAGTATTTCATCCAATACTTCAAACCCAGATGTGACAAACAATCCTATATATAACAAAATGCTCTCAAGAGCTAGAATGAAGCACTAATCTAGCAGATTTAAGACCACTCCACAGGAGTCACTCCATCTCAAACTTACAACCCAGAGGAGAATCTACCACATTGGAACTGTTCAGAAGGAAAACAGGAACAAAGTCTACAGAACTACAATTTCTTATGAGACTTCTTAATTTGCTGATAAAGCTGTACTTAGGTTGGTTTTTTTTTTTTTTTTTTTTTGAGAAGTCTATTTTCTAATAATACTGGTCTAAAAGTAAAAAAAAAAAAAAGGCAAAAAATTACTTTTGATTAATAAAATATTGTAAACTCATACAAGTGGCAAAATATTAAGTATGTGGCCTTGGTCATTTTCTGGCCACTATGGTAAATAAACTGCATAAACCTCATACTTACCAACTATCTTTTTATGCATTTATAACATCAAAATAGAGGTAAAATAAATCTACTTACCATTTTCTCTCTTTTTTAACTCTTCCTGGGTTTCAATTAATTCTTCTTTGGTTTTAGCTAATTCAGCTTTAACTTGATTTAACTTTATTTCTAAACAAGCAATAGCTTCCTGGGGGTCAGCAAGAGATGCAATATATAAGTGAGCAATTTCAGCCTGTTTCTTAATATCAGTGACATCATCTTGAAGAGAATCAATAATATCTTCAATTCCTACATAATTATGTCTTTCCTAAAAATAGCAAAAACCACATACCTAACGTTAACAGTGGCTTTCACTATTTCAGTGTTGTACTATCTGATTTAGACAGTTTTAAGAACAAGTAGCAAAAAAACTCACAACTTGAAATTTTTTAAATAAATTATCTAGAAGTATCTCTGATTATGAAAAAGTTGTGCTCCATCACTTATTTTCTGTTTTATATTTCTCCACAAAAACAATGTCAAACTGTAATAAGTCATTATACAACAATTATGCTTACCTAGTTCAGATACACTTTGTTATATAATAAGTCTTTAAAGGCTTTGTTGGGCCAGCTGAGGAAAGAAATGCCCATTTTCACAATTCAGACCAAATCCCCAACTATGTCAGGGACACAAAAAGATGGTTTGACAGCAAGAGCCTAGACATCACCATCCCAGACCCCAAACTGAGTAATTAAAAAGCAAAACAACCATTCCAAAATGATGCCATCAATTTCTGCTCAGCAGAAGCAGCAGAAAAGAATAATGTTGACTTAACAGTATGAACCAGTTAGTCAGCCAAGCCAAGAGAGATCTTTCTATATACAAATGTTTTTTGTTTTAATAATTTTTTTTGTCTTTTTTTTTTTTTTAAGGGCCATACCCATGCCATATGGAGGTTCCCAGGCTAGGGGTCTAATCGGAGCTGTAGCTGCTGGCCTGCGCCAGAGCCATAGCAATGAGGGATCTGAGCCATGTCTGCAACCTACACCACAGCTCATGGCAATGCCAAATCCTTCACCCACTGAGCAAGGCCAGGGATAGAACCGCAACCTCGTGGTTCCTAGTTGGATTTGTTAACCATTGCGCCACGACGGGAACTCTCAAATGTTTTAGTTTTAATCAGAACACAACTAAATGACCCTTTAGGTCCCTCAGCCATTTAAAATTCTTTAAGATCAATTTGAGAGGGGTAGGCCATAATCAGACAAAAAGGAATCTACCTACAATCAATACAAAGACTGAAACAATGCCAAACTGAGATAGAAATATAAGATACATATTTTTTCCAAATTCAATAGCTATATTTAAACTATCTGTGCTTATGTTCCTAATAAAGTATCCTTAATTATAATAAAGATGCACATTAAGATTTTTAATTCTAAAGTATATTAACGTTTCTCATCTTTGATGTGGTACACTAAATCCTGGTAACAAAACCTGATGGATTTAATATTTCAATTAACATACTTCAGTTTCAACCTTCATGGCATCATCTTCATTCTTTGGTTCTTCTTGAGTGTCACATTTACCAACCAAATCCTTGAAGATTGCCAAACGACATTCAGCATTTTCTTCTAGTATCTCTCGTTCCTGAAGGAGAGTTTCCCTTCATAACAGAAATTAATCCCATTAAGAAACAGAAACAGCACTACTTTGAGTTTTATTTTAAATTTCTAAGATTAAGTAGATTATAAATTAAAAATCAATTTAAATAATCACTCATGTTTAATTAACAATCACCATGGGGATTAGTAAAGGCTTATTTTCAAGCCTGTATAATGGTCAGAATTCAGAAGTCACCCTCTAAAAAATAAAAAGCAAAAAACCCATTTTAACAAGTAAATAAAATTCTCAATACTAGGACACGAACAAAAAAACGTACTTAAAGTCAGCTTCCCTTTGAGCCAAATATTGAGTAAACTCCTGTGTAACTTCTTCACGAATTTTAAATTCCAACGTTAACTTTTCTTTTCTTTCACTTATTAGTTTTTTCTTCAAGTCTTCTATTAAATCTAAAAGTTTCTAAAATATAAATATTAAAATTCTAATTAAAAAACAATATATCCCAAGAAATATATACAAGTTTTCAAAAATAAAACTTTTTTCATTTAAATTATAATTATGCATTCCTTTTAAAAGAGATAATATTTTCACTGAAAATTATGTATTTGCAGAGATTCACTAATCTGAAATATTTCGTAGGCCTTCCACATTTTAAAAACAAAGTAATTCACTGTCTAGCTACACAAAGAAAAAAGAGAAAGGAAAATTTGGGCATCTATTTTCTACCAGGAACTACTCTGGGAGTTCTTATTTCACTTAATCCACACAACCTTCTGTAAGCTTGGTAGCAGCATCCATGTTTCATAGGTAGGGAATGTAAGGATCAGGTGTGTGGTAATGCTGAAGGCTGAGCTTAAAATCAGACTGTCAAAATATAAAGCTGAAGTGTTTATATAGAGTAGTTATTAAGAACCTCCAAACACTTTCCAAAATGTCAAAGAGAGATGTTACATAAACTTATCCTATTGGGCTTTCATAACTATTCAAATGTGAGCAACAATCCTACAGTCTTTGAAAGTACATATAATAATTAATAATATGAAAAATGAACAATAAAGCAATTAAAACTTGAGCTGTAAAGCAGAAATTGACAGAACATTGTAAATCAAGTATTAAAAAAAAAAAAACAAAAAAATAAAAAAGCAACTTCCAAAAAAATATGTAAGCTGGTAGTTAAAAAAAATAATAATAATAAAAAATAAAAAGTTTCCTCAGAGAGACAATTAGAAATAAGATGAGAGTAACTGCGTTAAAAGTAACAAACATTTTGAAACACATAGGATCTCCATTCAGCTGCCGTGACAAATTCAGTTAAAAGAAATCTAGCATAGTATGACTGGGTCACTTTGCTGTACAGCAGAAACTATAACAGCCTTGTAAATTAACTATACGTCAATAAAACCTAAAAAAACAAACCAAAAAAAAAGCAATTAAAACTTGACATCATAGCCAGTGTAGACATGTAATAAATCAAATTACAGCATTCAGAAAAGAGTATGATATTGTTTTTAAAGGTTTTTGATTAAAGTTTCAGGTTATAATACTGTTAGGTAAAGTAAAAACCTCCTAGCATGAGCAGTAGATTAGAGAGATACTTATATTTAATTTTTTTCCTTTTTCTCTTTCTAGATTCCACCATGATTATATAATACTTTTATAATTTTAAATAACCACAGGCTTTCCCACTGTTTGAAACAATAAATAGTAAATAACTATTAAAGAAGAAATGTGGGGAACTTAGAGAAATCTGCACAAATATGGGACTACCTCAGGAAATTCTCAACAATTAAGTTTTCCATCATTGTTAGCATGTAATAAAGTTTTTGGTGGAAAATTCTGCTTGGTAATTCCAGTTAAATGAATTATAATTATAAATATGCTAATATCAATATATGCCATAATGATCTTTAATACTCACAATCCTCTAATTAAAATGTTAACAATGTAAAGCAGGCAAAGCCTAATCATTTTCACTTTTAAAAGCATTAGAAAAAACTTTGATGAAACTTCGATTTTAAAGTAGCTTGTTAAAGTTATAAGATATACATTCACCCTTTGTAAACCATCACATGATTTTTCCTAATAAATTCAGAAATTCTGGAGACCCCGTCTGTGGTTCAGTGGTTAAGGAATCCGACCAGGAACTATGAGGTTGCTGGTTCGATACCCGGCCTTGCTCAGTAAGCTAAAGATACGGCGGTGAACTGTGGTGTAGGTCGTGAACTGTGGTATAGGTCACAGATGCAGCTCAGAACCCGAGTTGCTGTGGCTCTGGGGTAGGCTGGCAGCTACAGCTCCGATTAGACCCCTAGCCTGGGAACCTCCATATGCCTTGGGTGCAGCCCAAGAAAAGACAAGAAAAAATTTAAAAAAAAATAAGTAAGGGAGTTCCCGTCTTGGCACAGTGGTTAACGAATCCGACTAGGAACCATGAGGTTGCGGGTTCGGTCCCTGCCCTTGCTCAGTGGGTTCACGATCCGGCATTGCCGTGAGCTGTGGTGTAGGTTGCAGACGCAGCTCGGAACCTGCTTTGCTGTGGCTCTGGTGTAGGCCGGCAGCTACAGCTCCGATTGGACCCCTAGCCTGGGAAACTCCATATGCCTAGGGAGCGGCCCAAGAAATAGCAAAAAAAGACCAAAAAATTTTTTAAAAATTAAAAAAAATAAAGTAAGTAAACTCAGAAATTCTACTAACTTTTTTTTTTTTCCTGCACCTATGGCATATGGAAGTTCCCTGAGCCAAGGATCAAATCTGCACCATAGTTGTGACCAGAGCCACAACAGCGACAATGCCAGAACCTTAACCCGCTGAGCCACCAGGGAATTCCTCTAACATTTTAGTTTAATCGACATTATATATAAACTTCAGTTTTGAGGAGATCAATATGAAAATGGTCTTTTGGCATGAGGAAAATGTCCACATCCTTGGGAAACATACGCTGAAATAGTTAGTTGTAAGGTGTCATTACATTCATATCTTACTTTCAAATGACACAGGCAAAAAAATGTATATTCAAACCCTCACAGAAAGAAAATTAAATATGGTAAAATGTTAACAATTGGCAAATCCCAGTGAAGTACAAATGGGTATTCATTGTATTATCCTCTCTGCAGATCTGAAAATTTTCAAAACATAAAGATGAAAGATAAATTTAGTGTATGGTTGAAAAATAATGGGAGAGAGAGCCCTAAGAATTATTTACCCTAACTTCAGAATAATAACAAGCCAATTTTAGAAGTAGGAGTTCTTAATACTTACTCTCTTCTCCTCACGGCTAATGAAAGCTTTATCTTCCTCTAGTGTTTTATCCAGCTCTTCATCAGTGAATTCAGTTTCCACATTTTGCTTTTCTTCAGCCTTTTCTAGATCCTCAACCAAATCTTCGTCTTCCGCCACATCTTCTAGACTACTTTCCCATGAAATTGTGGATCTTTTTTCATTTACTACCTTATTATCTGAATTATTAATGTCTAGTGATACATCTTGAGATTTGACAGGTCCAAATGACTTCTCTTGAGAGGAATTTAAAATGTCTGGAACATAAACCTGTTAAAATATTTAATGTAACTTTTAAAACAGAAAAATTTAAGTCAAATGACAACTGGAGAATTAAAAAAAAACTATGCAAACAAATATACAAGGAGGAATTTGTAAGCTTTAAATAAACATTTGATAAAAAGAAAATTATACATTTATCAGGTAAATTTACTTTGTCCCTTTAGTAAGAACTTAAGTTCTTAGTCCTATTCCCAGCTGGGGTCTTCCTGATTAGCCACCAAATACCCAGATAGATGGTAGAGCAGACAGTTCGTTCTAAGAATACTTGCTACTTGTAATGGGTAAGTTTATTTATTACTGAGGTCATTTTACTCTTAAGCAGGGGTAACTTTCAGTCTTTTCCCATGTGCTACTACCTAATCAAATACTAAATTTTTAATTTTCAATTATTTTTTAAGTTTACAGCTATAAATGGAAAAATGTTTTATCTACTCCAAGAAAAAAAATCATCAATATTCTAATAAGCTTAAAAAATTCTGCAGAAATTCAATTATATTTACTTTTTGTGCAATGGCTGAGAACTTCAACACATTGAGTGTCTCATCATAGGCAAAAAAACACTGGCTGATGTTGACAATCATACATATTTTCCCTTTACCATTAAAAAAACTTTGAAAATAGTGGGTCAGTTTACTTTCCCGGAAAGGCACATGTTGTTGAAACCTGTGGAGAAATATTTTAAAAAAATTTTAAGTTAAAACAAATCTCATGAACTCAGGAATGCTGATAAATTTTACAAAGAAATAATCTAGCTATCATGGACTCAAATTCTAGGTTAGTGAATTGTCACAGTCAAGGACTAATTGTAAATTTTTGTTTATTCATGTTGTTTCTATTAATAACACTAATACTAACAATAACCCACTAGACAAAACTAGTGGTAAAGAAAGCCACATTGAACCAGGCTGTGTTCTCTAACATAGAGCAATTATGCCGTAAATACATCTGAACTAGAAATATTAAAGGCTGATTTACAATTCACTCAGCCTAAAATGCTAATTAATGCAGAAGTCTACCACATCTAGAACACAATGAGTTAGTATGAATAACATGGTTTTAAATGCTAAACCAGCATCATTAGAAGGTTATTATCTAAGGTGTCTGTTGACATATATGTGCTATGGGCAATACTATGTTTACTTGAATGAGCCACTGGCATTGACTGACATTGTTTTTTATTTCCATCTTTTTTTTAATCCAAGATCTCTAATTATTTTAATCACAATCCATACATAATCATTGCAAAAGAAGCCAATTAAAAACAAGAGAACTTTCTAAAATCAGCAAAGCAGAAAATCTGAATATTATAATACTTAACATGCTATTAACACATTCAGAAACTCTTACTTTGACTTTTCACTGTTCTTCAAAGCATTGATACACTTTCCCAGAGTCAACAAAGAAGTATTGATATTCCCAGTCTCTCTTAACCGTTCACCTTCATTCTGTGTCTTCATGCTTCGTTCTGAACCAGCAAGATCACATAAAGACAATCTAAATTAACCAAAAAAAATTTTTTTTAACTTAAAAGTTCTTCAAAACAAAACAACTCAAAATAATTACACTTTTAAGAATTCTCAACTTACTCACTGACTCGCATTACACGAGGCATTTCAGAATCTTCAATCTGTAATATTCTAATGGTGAATATGCTGTGACTAAAAGGAAGATCAAATATTATCATTCATTTTTAATTTCTGCATTCTAAAAAGAAGAGGCAAGCATCTAAATCAACATCTATTTATAACCTAATACTAGCCATAGCTCCAGCTCTGCATTCCCCAACAAGTTGCCAGAGATTTCAATTCAGTACTCCACTGTCACCTACCTATACACCTGACTGCCTAAAACCAAGTATCTCATCTTTCTTCCACTTAGCACCAAAACCTTTAAACCTGCTCCTCTTAACATTCCAACCTCTATTAACAGAACTACTTATAACAAAGTCCAATTTGCTTACAAAGATGGTTATTACTAGTTAAAAGGTTATTGTGTACAGCTAATCAACTTTCAATATATACCTAAACTACAGCATACATTTGGCTTAAATATAGGCTTATCTGGATCATAAATTATCCTCATGCCATACATAGGAACAAGGCTTTTTCCCCCTTAAGAGAAAACCTGTCTTATTTCTTTTTGTCTCTCATCCCCAATCCCTTCCATTTAAAACATCCTTCCTAATCCCTTGAGATTTGACCAGTTTGCATACCATGTCTGAGTTCACGACGCTAAGTAGGAAAAACACAGAAAAAAGTCCCCCATTACAGGTAACTTAAAATATTGGGCTTAGATAGTCATCTAAAGAAAGAATACAAATACCTCAGACTGAATACAAATTAATAAATCTTATATTAGAACAAGAAATGGACCTAGTAATTTTATGTGTTTAGTGCTCTTCAGTTTACTGAATGTTATCATGCCTATGAATTCATTTAACATATCAGAGAACTGTCCACTTTAATCTTAAATAAACTGTATTTAAATTAGCAGAGAACACCGAACGCCGCAGGCCCATACCATAGGGTTTACTCCTTACCTTCTACTAGAAGCATTGTTTAGTTTTGTGAAGGCAACACTCTGGTGCTTTATTCCTAGTTTTAAAAGTCTATAAGCTTCTTTGGAATCAGATACTTGAATCCACTGTAGATCTTTAAAAAATAAAGAGGGTACATATCAACATATTAAAAACACAGCACTTGTTGCCTAATGTAATCTTTTTAAGATTTATAATCTGTTTCCCAAAGACATATAACAAAATATTTCTTATAACAGACCCTAGGCAATTCAGCTATTCCATACTTCACTAGAAACATACACAAGAGGATATTTTCATGATTTTCTAGTATTTAAGTTGTATAAACACAGAAGTAAATGTTTTTAAGAATTTGCCAGAAGGAAAATTAAAACTAGGTAAGATTCCTTAGAATTAGATTAAACCAAGAAAATAACCTAGCTATGAGATATTACAGATTGCAATTCTTTAGTAAAACATAAAATCAAATTTGTTGTCATAACTAGCATTTTTTAAAAATGAAAAGAATATACAAAACACCAAAGTGCATTCCTTGTAGTAATGGTAAGTATAATTAATGAAGCTTTTTAACTGTATATATACATATACATGATGTTATTAACATGTATTTCCTACTGTAGGAAAGTAATTTTTAAAAGGCTAGGCAAACACTGTGGAACAGAAACATTTACCTAGTTCCTAAGTTGGGACTTTAACAATGCAACAGAATAATGTAAATATCACATACCTTTTCCCATCCCCTAAATTCCAAATCAATAATACTCAAGCAAAGACAATACTAGACACTTTACATTCAGGTTTCATTAACATACAAAAACATACTTTCAAATCACAAACCACTTTTATTATTTTGATGTTAATAATTAGCAAAAAAAAATTTTCAATGTCCAGTTTCCTTTCCCGTAACAAAGCCTAGAAAGAAACTTTAGAGCAGTAAAGTAAAAAAAATACTCATTAGCATACCTTTTATAAAAGAATAGCCCTTTACATCTTGGGAAAGGCGTAGCATCTTTCTCTTTTGGAACTTAGATGATATCGGAACAAACAAATCATAAATACATTCATTGTAAATCTCAAAGAAAGAAACCCACACAGAAAATTTTATATTATTATCCATATTCAAGCTAGCATGTTCACAATCTTTCATGGATTCTTCAAACTCTGGGACATTCAAAGAGTTTGTTAAGTTTCCTACAAAAAACAACAACAAAAAAGATAATTACAAAATTAAGCAATCAAAAATTGGACAACAGGACAGATCAAGACTCCTGGACTTGAAAAACTAAATAACCTTAACCTTTTTGGACCAAAGCAGATATAAATATTTGTATTAACCAAAATTTGGCTTATTTTTCTTTATTGCAAATATGCTAATAAATCAAAATGCAATTAAATTATAAAGGACAAAGAAAAAACAGTGTCTCTTGAATTCAGCATGAAAGTTAACCAGTGAAAGAGAGAGTGGTGATATTAATTTCAAACAACTTTACAGTGACTGGTATTTCATAGAGTTATGTACCATTTTCCAAGTGTTACTATGTCATTAAAAAACTTAAATCCCCAGAAGTGATTCAAAAATTAAGTTTTTCAAATAATCAATGTTTTAAAAGTAAATGAAAAAGAAAACCTTACCATAAAGAGTATCATAACTGTCATTATGTACAACAACCTGAAAAACAGAGATTTTTTAATTTAAGTTAAAAAACATTTTTAGCTAAGGTTAAATAGCCAGTATGCTACTTACCTATCCAAATAAGATACCAGCCTTTCATCTACTCAATTCAACGACCTCTACTGATTTTTTTTCCTAGTTAAAAAATACTCTTATGATAGGAAACTTGAAAAACCACAGAAAACATAAAAAAGAATATCATTATATATAATTCCTGCCACTCAGAGGCAACAACTACTAATATTTCATTATATTTATTTTTATTCTCTTCCCCACACTTATTGTGTTATAAGCTTTTCCTCTCTATAATTAAAAACCATTTGTAAACATTTGGTGGCTGCATAACTGAACAGATATGAAACAACTTAATTAAATGAGGATAAATAATATGAGGATAAACACCTTAACATATTATTTTTCTCTTCTGTAATCTAATTGTTTTTCCCTTAGCCTATATACCTAAATCTGAATTGGTGAATGAAGAGATATGAATATTAAGTTCTCACTCTTAATATAGTATTGACAAATTGCTCTGAAGAAATGCATTTTACAATCAATACATCAAAGTGAAGATGTGTATCTCATGTTGTAAACCTGAAACGCATGTGATATTGTTCATCAACTATACCTCAATAAAAAGAAACTATTTTAAAAAGTGCATCTCGGAGTTCCCGTCGTGGCGCAGTGGTTAACGAATCCGACTAGGAACCATGAGGTTGCGGGTTTGGTCCCTGCCCTTGCTCAGTGGGTTAACAATCCCGGTTGCCGCGAGCTGTGGTGTAGGTTGCAGACGCGGCTCGGATCCCGAGTTGCTGTGGCTCTGGCGTAGGCCGGTGGCTGCAACTCCGATTCGACCCCTAGCCTGGGAACCTCCATATGCCGTGGGAGCGGCCCAAGAAATGGCAAAAAGCCAAAAAAAAAAAAAAAAAAGTGCATCTCATTTTTTTAACATTTTAATAATTCGAAGGCAAAATAATATGTTGTTTATCTAGATAACTTGTTAGGGAAATTTTTTTCATTATTAATGACTTTAACTTACTCTATGAATTATCTATTCAATTATCCACCAACCTCCATAATTTCTGTTAAAGTACTATTTTATTTACAGAGGCCATAATCACGGACTTTGAACTTTGCTCTCCACTAAGCAACATTACCTTGAAGCCCTAATTTCTAAATTTCTTTAAAAAAAAAATAAATCCCCATCAGTGTTTTGAATATGTTTATAATGACTGTTAATAGTTTTTAACAACCTTAAATAGAATAACTATCTGAACACATACCACGAAACCCAAAAACCACAGGAGGAGTAAACAGACTAGTATAACTTTATAAAAAAATTTTCTTAAAAAACTATTAAAAAGAAAGAGGAAGGGAAAAAAAAAAACCATAACCTAACAGACATGTGAATTAAGGCAGTAAGAGATTTAAGATATGTTAGATGAAAGAGCAAATTATAGAATATCTGTATAGAAAATCTCATTTTAGTTTTTAAAAAGATTATATTCTACATATAAAGATATGAAGACATATGCAACTATATATATGACTGTGTTTATGTGTATATATAAAGACATATATGGAAAGCTCTGTACATAGATTTTTTTTTTTTGTATAGAAAGAAAAAGATCGAAAAGGATATGTTCACATCTGTTAATAGTGGTTTGCTCTTCAGGAATGGAATTATTGGAAATTTTCACTTTTTATTTTTCACATCCTCTTGTTTAGATTTTGTGTCTACATATTACTTTTATAATTAAAAAAATAATTTTAAAACATCATTATATTGAAAGCTGCTGTTTCTATAACAACCAAAAAAGATTTCAGAACCATTTACATTTACATTGTTTAAACATTTCTGCTGTTTGTATAATACAAAATGCGAGATGTCTTCAAGAAAGTTTTTACTATTTTCTCAAAAAGAAAAGATGACCGTGACCACCACAAAACATTCCAATACAGGGAAACCAACTAAAGAGCTAATAAAAGGTCATAATTAGATATATTTTACATATTAAAATACCCCCATACCTCTTTAATTTGCCGAAGCAATGCACTTTTGCTAGTGACTTCTTCTTTCTCTTGCTCTGGTGATAACCGTAAGTATTCTCTGGATCTATGCGGTTTAAGGTTCATCTTTGTATAGAGTCTTTCCTGAAGACTATCAAATAACACATTCAAAGTTCGAGGCAGAATGCCAATATTTTCTTCTGTGCCTATGTAAAGAATTTTTGTTTTATACTCTCTGGGACAATTAGGAAAGAAAAAACATTCTTGAACTACCAAGGCCCCTTTTATACAAACAATAGGCATGAACAAAAAAAATCTGAGACAAAAGTGGGAGAAGTTGAAAGATTACTGAGTTTTCCTACAGACAAGGGCCTAATCTCCAAAACATACAAACAACTCCTGCAACTCAAAAAACAAAACAAAACAAAACCCAATTGAAAAATGGGCAGAAGACCTAAATAGACATTTCTCCAAAGAAGACATTTAGATGACCAACAGGCATGTGAAAAAATGCTCAGCATCACTAATTATTAGAGAAATGCAAATCAAAACTACAATGAGGTACCACCTCACACCAGTGAGAATGGCCTTCATTAACAAGACAACAAATAATAAATGCCAAAGAGGGTGCAGAGAAAAAGGTACCCTCCTCCACTGTTGGTGGGGAATGTAAATTGGCACAATCCTATGGAAAATAGCATGAAGGTACCTGAGGAAACTAAATATACAGCTACCATATGATCCAGCAATTCCACTGCTGTGCATATATCCAGACAAAACTGTCACTGAAAAAGATACACGCACACCTATGTTCACAGCAGCACTATTCACAATAGCCAAGACATGGAAACAACCTAAATGTCCATTGACAGATGAATGGATTAAGAAGATGTGGTACATATATACAATGGAATATTACTCAGACATTAAAAAAAGCCTAATGCCATTTGCAGCAACATGGATGGAGCCAGAGACTTACTAAGTGAACTAAGCCAGAAAGAAAAAGACAAATACCATATGATATCACTTATTTGTGGAATGTAAAATATGGAACAGATGATCCCATCTAAAAATAACAGACAGAAAACAGAAAGAGAGTATGGCCAAGAAGAGCAGACTTGGGGTTCCCAGGGTGGGAAAAGGGGAGACGGGAGGGAGAGACATTTTGGGGATGCAAACTGTTATATCTGGAATGGACAGGCAATGGAATCCTACTGTACAGCAAGGGAAGTATGTGTAATTAGATCACTTTGTTGTATAACGCGACCTGATGAAACATTGTAAATAAACTACACTTTAATAATAAATAAATAATAAAAATTTTTGAAAAAAGATTGGCTGTTATCCATTATCAAAAAGTATAAAAGTAAAATATAAAGTGTTTCCCTGGTTATCCATGCTTATTTCCCTATGTCATGTCAATCCTTTTTCTGAATTTTTATCATTGTTTAATCCTTTATCATAGGGCAGTTTCACAATTAAGTCAATCTGAATTAAAAGCTATTGAAGGGAGTTCCCATTGTGGTTCAACAGGTTACGACCCTGACTAGTATCCATGAGGATGCAGTTTGATCCTGGCCTCGCTCAGTGGATTAAGGATCTGGCGCTGTCGTGAGCTGTGGTGTAGGTTGCAGATGTGGCTCAGATCTGGCGTTGCTGTGGCTGTGGTGTAGGCCAGCAGATGCAGCTCCAATTGACCCCTAGCCTGGGAACTTCCATATGCCGCAGGTGGGGCCCCAAAAAGAAAAGAAAAAAAAAAAGCCATTGGCAATACACATTCAATATGCTATTACAAATTAAAAATGGAGCAATGTGCTAGGTAATGAAAACATAGCCACAAACAAATATTTTGAAAATGAGTAAATATTAGTGCCTTTTTTTTCTTTTCTAGCAAAAATAAAACCAATTACCTTGAAATGTATAAGTTTTTCCTGAATTAGTTAGCCCGTAAGTAAAAATCAGCTGACTTTGTCCTTTCAGGAGGTCTTTAACTGGCTGCAAAATGCAACCCTGGAAGAATTCCTTCTGTGTAGTTTCAGGGCCAAAAACCTAAATAAGCATTTTTTAAAACAAGTGTTTTTAGAAAATTCAAGTAAACATTCACAAAGAGTTCTACCTTCTCATGTTTTTAAGTTTTAAAAGACCTGTTTTACAAGGTTCATTCTTAAAATAGTTGCAATATCCCTAATTCCCACAAATGCACTTGATAGTTTTACTGTCAAAAAGTTTTCAAGATAGAAATCTGATCCAGATAATAACTTTCCATCTAGATTTTGAAAAGAATATCACCCCAACCCCCCAAAAGAATGTAAGAACTCTACAACGATTTACTCATTTTCAATTACGTATTTATACATCTGAAATTTGAGTTCTACCATTGAGAAAAAAATACCAATACCTAAAATCTGTTCCACAACCACAGGATGTATATAGCTCATTATATATAATTAGGTATTAATTTAGCCTAAGCCAAGTCCCTTTACCTTAAAAATCTTTAGTTTCACATGGGTACCTACCTTGGAAAAACTGAATGTCTGTGCCATCTGCCCAGAGCTTTTCTCACTTAATCGACCAAGGATACTTTGAGGATCCTTTAGCACAACAGTCTGTGAATCCAGAATATACACACAGCCCTACAACATAAATCATCAAAAACCCACAATAATAAATATAAACGGTATTTTGCCCATTTAATGAAAGTAAAATATTAGGAAGCAATTAAATTCAACACGAACCTCAGATTCCTGTTCTTTTTCTGACTGTGTGAATGGTCGTATTCGAAGACAAACCTGGAGATAATCTTTGGATTCCAAACTGTTTGCCTTAAAAAGGAGAAAATATTTTACTTATTTATTTATTTATTGTCTTTTTAGGGGTGAACCTACAGCACAGCATATTGGAAGTTCCCAAGCTAGGGGTCAAATCAGAGCTGTAGCCGCTGGCCTACATCACAGCCATAGCAACGCAAGATCTGAGCTGCATCTGTCACCTACACCACAGCTCACAGCAATTTCAGATCCTTAACCCACTGAGTGAGGCCAGGGATCAAACCTTCGTTTTCATGGATGCTAGTCATATTTGTTTCTGCTGAGCCACAATGGGAATTCCCAGAAAATATTTTAAAAATACAAAATACGGCTTTGCAGAGATTATTTCTTTAAATTGGCTGATTGCTATAAAACAGTATGAGATTATACAAAACCTCTAAGCAGTGACTCATGTTTTTAACCTTATTATATATTTAAAGAAAAACAAAGCTGTTTAAAAAAACCACAAAAGATTCAATTTCCTCTGCCTTTTAATATTTATATTTGAAGCTTACAATATGTTTCCTTTCTGAAATTACTAACCTTACTAATATAAACAATAGGGCTCTAAATCGTTTGTGATATAGATGTATAGAATATACCACGAGTAACCAGAATGATCTATTAACAGAAATGCTCAATTCTGTCATGCATTTATAAATTTTTTTTGCTACATAGCATTCTCTTTACTGATTCTTTGGAGGAAATGAACTTAGTTCATTTTTAAAAAATAATTTGAAACAATTACTTGAAAACACTACTCACCAAAAAAGACACAAGAAGTAGAATGTTTGAATAACCCTATATGTATTAAAGAAACTTACCTTCAAAGAAACAATTTACCTTCAAACAAAATAACCCCAACAAAAAACTCCAAGCCCTAGTAACTCATTGGCAATTTCTCTCTAACACTTCAGAATATAATCACACAAACTGTATACAAACTCTTTAAGAAAATAAAGGAAGAGAGAACACTTTTCAACTAATTTTGAGCTTGACATAACCTGATACCACAACCTGACAAAGATATCCTCAGAAAAAAATTACAGAACAACATTCCTAATTGAGAAAGAGACAAAAATCCCCTAACAAAATATTATCTGAAGTTGCCACTGTGGTGCAATAGGATCAGCAGTGTCTTGGGAGCACTAGGATGCAGGTTAAATCCCTGGCCTGGCACGGTGGGTTAAGGACCCAGTGTTTCCACAGCTGCGGCTTAGGCTGCAACTCGGGCTCAGCTCTGATCCCTGGCCTAGGAACTCCACATACCGTGGAGTGACCAAATAAAAGAGAAAAACATGTTAGCTAATATACAAAAAGGATAGTACATCCTAACCAAAAATGACTTAATCCCAGGAATGCAAGGTCAATTTAGCATTCAAAAATTAATTAGGATAATTAAACACATTAAAAGAATAAATTCTCTTTTTAATGCCTGCACCCATGGCAGGGATTCCTGGGCCAGGGATTGAATCTGAATCAGGGATTGAACCTATGCCAGCTGCAGCAATGCTGGATCATTTAACCCATTGCTCCAGGCCAGAGATTGAACCTGTGCCCCCAAAGTAACCTGAGCTACTGCAGTCAGGTTCTTAACTTACTGTGCCACAGCAGGAACTCCAAGAGGAAACTTTTATCTCTAATAGATGTCTCAAAAAAGGCATTTGAATGATGACATAAATTTGATATATGTATTCAACATCCATTCCTAATAAGAATTCTCAGCAAACTGGAATAGAAGGGAATTTCCCTAACCTGATAAAGAGCACTTAAGAGAAACCTATATCTAACATCTTACTTAATGATGAAAAACTGAATCACAGATGAGCAGCAAGGTGAATAACAACACAGGGATTTCTGCCCTTACCACTTCTCCTCAATGCTATACAAAAGGTTCTAGAGGTTTTAGCCAAAGAAATCAGATGGGAGGAGGGATGGGGAAAGGAGGAGGGGAAGATGGAGGAGGAGAGGGAGGTGGAGAAAAAGAAGAAAAAGAAAAGGAAAGGAAAATAAAAATGAAAAGCATCCAGAATGGGAAGGTAGAAATAAAATCATCTTTACTCAGACAACATGAGCATCTACACATAAAAATCTGACAACATCTTCAAAAAAGTTTCTATTACTGGAGTTCCCGTCGTGGCGCAGTGGTTAACGAATCCGACTAGGAACCATGAGGTTGCAGGTTCGGTCCCTGCCGTTGCTCAGTGGGTTAACGATCTGGCGTTGCCGTGAGCTGTGGTGTAGGTTGCAGACTCGGCTCAGATCCTGCGTTGCTGTGGCTCTGGCGTAGGCCGGTGGCTATAGCTCTGATTAGACCCCTAGCCTGGGAACCTCCATATGCCGCGGGAGCGGCCCAAGAAATAGCAACAACAACAACAAAAAGACAAAAGACAAAAAAAAAAAAAAAAAAGTTTCTATTACTATTAAATGAGTTTGGCAATGTAGCATAATAAAAGATCAATATGCGAAATCAATTGTTTTTCTAAATGCTTGGAAGAAACAGAAATTGATTTTTAAAAGCAATAGCATTTGCAATAACTTCAAAAATTATGAAATACTTGGAGAAAAATCTTACAAAAGATGTAACACACCTATACACTGAAAAGTAAAAAACAATGGTCAGAGAAATTAAAGGAGACCAAATAAACAGATATACACGGGGTTCATTATTGGTAGACTCAATGTTGTTATTATGCCAATTCTTCCAAAACTGATCTACAGATTCAATACAATTGCAATCAAAATCCCAGGAGGCTTTTTTTGGTAGCAACTAACAAGTTCATTTAAAAACTCACATAAAGGGAATTCCTGTCATGGTTTAGTGGAAACAAATCTCACTAGCATCCACGAAGACACAGGTTTGATCCCTGGCCTCACTCAGTGGGTTAAGGATCTGAAGTTGCCATGAGCTGTGGTGTAGCTCACAGATGCGGCTCAGATCTGGCGTCACTGTAGCTGTGGTGTAGGCTAGTAGGCTACAGCTCTGATTAGACCCCTAGCCTGGGAACCTCCATAACCAACGGATGCAGCCCTTAAAAAAAAAAAACACCTCACAAAGAAATGCAAAGTACCTAGAATACTCAAAACAACTGTGAAAAAGGATAAATTTGGTGGGCTAACACCCTACTACCTGATTTCAACACTTATTTTAAAGCTACATGTATCAAAACAGTTGGGTATTTTCAGACAGACAAATAGATCAATGAAACAATATACACAGAGTAATCGAAAATAAACCCCCACATCGAAGGGCATGATTTATGACAAAGGTACAATGGAAA
The DNA here is from genome assembly GCF_054392235.1 of Sus scrofa. Lineage (NCBI taxonomy): Eukaryota > Metazoa > Chordata > Mammalia > Artiodactyla > Suidae > Sus > Sus scrofa. The sequence goes on along the minus strand of NC_139396.1, from coordinate 123,723,253 downwards.
TGCAGTACAGAAAGGATAGCTTTTTCAACAAATTGTGCCAGAACAACTGGCTATCGATATGCAAAAAAAAAAAAAAAAGAATTTGAATGCACAATTCACATTGTATAAGAAACTAATTGAGAATGGATAACAGACCTAAATGTAAAACTAAAACTGTAAAACTTCTTAAAGAAAACATAGAAGAAGATATCTGTGGCCTTGAGTCAGGCAAAGCTTTCTTAGCTATGACATACAGCACAATACAGAACAAACTGGTAAAACGGACTTCCTCAAAACTAAAAACTTTTCTTCTAAAAACATTTAAGGGATGAAAAAACAAGCTACAGGAAAAATATTTGCAAGGAATATATGTGATATACAGATGTATCTGGAAAATATAAAGAACACTTAAAATTAAGAAATTTTTTTAATGGGCAAGAGATTTAAAGTGACATTTCTCCAAGGATATATAAAAGGGAAATAAGCACTTGAAAATGTATTCAGCATCTTCAGTCATTAGGGAAATGCAAATATCAATTTGATACAAACACATACCTATCAGAATGACTAAAAATAAAGACTACCCAGAACAGCTAATATAAAATTAGAAGAACAAAGTCAAAAGACTGATAATACTGCAATAAATACTATAAAGCTACAGCAATCAAGAAAGGGTAGTACTGGTCAAAGAACAGAATCAATGGGACAGAAGAGAGCCCAGAAATAGACCCACATGAATATAGTGGCTATCTGACAAAGAAGCAAAGGCAACACAATGGAGCAGACAGTCTCTTCAACAAAGGCATTCCTATTGTGGCTCAGCAATTAACGAACCTGACCAGTATCCATGAGAACTAGTTTGATCCCTGGCCTTGCTCAGTGGGTCAAGAAGCCGGCATTGCTATGAGCTGTGGTGTAAGTTGTAGATGTGGCTGGGATCTGGCCTTGCTGTGGCTGTGGTGTAGGCCGGCAGCTACAGCTCTGATTCGACCCCTAGCCTGGGAACCTCCATATGCCGCTAGTGTAGCCCTAAAAAGACCAAAAAAAAAAAAAAAAAAAAAACACCCAAATGGTGCTGGTACAACTGGACAATTATTTGCAAAAAAAATTAACCTAGACATTGACTTAGGAATGTCAATGTCTAGGTTAGACACACAGAAATTAACTTAAAATGGATACAAACCTAAATGCAAAATGCAAAACTATTAAAGTCCGAAAATATCTGGATGACCTTGGGTTTGGCAATGATTTCTTTTGATTCAACACCAAAGGCATGATCTATGAAAGAAATAATTGATAAGCTGGACTTCAAAAAAATAAAAATTTTCTGGAGTTCTCTTGTGGCACAGTGGGTTAAGGATCATCTGACACTGTCACTGCAGTGGCTTGGGTCACTGTTGTGGCATGGGTTTGATTTCCCGACCTGGGAACTGACACATGCATGGCCAAATAAATAAATTATATCAAAAGACTATTTTCCAAAATATACAAAGAACTCTTATAATTCAACAATAAGAACACAAATGGATTAAAAATGGGCCAAAGACCTTATCACATACCTTACCAAATAAGATACACACATGACAAATAAGCATATAAAAAGATGTTCCCCGTTGTATGTCATCAGGGAAATGCAAATGAAAACAAGATAGTATTACACACCTACTAGAACGGCTAAAATCTGAACATTGACAACAACAAATGCTGGTAAGGATGTGGACCAACAAGAACTCTCATTCATTGCTGGTGGGAATGCAAAATGCCACAGCCATTTTGGAAGATAGTGTGGCAGTTTCTTACAAAATTAAACATGTTAATACCATATAATCCAGCAATCACGTTTCTTGGTGCCTACCCAAAGGAACTGAAAACTCATGTCCACATAAAACCTGAACATGAATGCTCAGAGCAGCTTTCTTTATAGTTCCCAAAACTTGGAAGCAACAAAGATGCCCTTCAACAGGTAAATGAATAAAGTGCAATACATTCATACAATGAGATATGTCATACCTAAACACAAATGAACTATCAAGCCTAGACAAGACATAGAGGAAATCTTAAATGCCCACTGCTAAGTAAAAGAAGCCAATGTGAAATGGCTACATGCAGTAATATCCCAACTATATGATACTCTGGAAAAGGCAAAACTTTGGAGATAGTTAAAAGACTAGTGGTTGATGGGAGTGGGCAAAAGACAAATAGGTGAAACACAGATGAATTTTAGGGTAATGAAAATACACTATATGATACCATAACAATGGATACATGTCATTATATATTTGTTTAAATCTACAGACTATACAACACCAAGAGTGAACCATAATATAATTATATTGTAAGGACCCTGGGTAATTATGTCAATGTAGATTCATCAGTTGTGCCAAATGTACCACTCTGGTGGGAGATATTAACAATGAGGGAGGCTATGCACATGTGGGGGCAGAGGGTATATGAGAAATCTCTCTGTACCTTCTGCCCATTTTTGCTGTGGAACTTGAAACTGCCTAAAAAATAAAATCTATTTAAAAACAAATAATAGATTAACCACACCAAATGTTGGTGAGGAAGTGGAGGTAAAGTCACACAATGCTGCTGGGGATATAAAATGCTATTACCACTTTGGAAAACTTCAGTAATTTCTTAAAAAGATCTTGCCATTCCAACCCTAGGTATTTATCCAAGGCAGGGAAAAAAAGGAAATATATGCCCATACAAAGATTTGTACACAAGTGTTCATAAGAGCTTTGTTTGGAATATCCAGAAACTATAAGCACAAATGTCCATCAGCAAGTGAATGGATAAATGAATTGTAGCATAGCCAAACAACAGACAATAAAAAGGAATTGCCTACTGATACATACAGCATGCATAACACTTAAAATAATTATGCTGAGTAAATGAAACCAGACCCCCCACCAGAAAAGGGTACATTCTTTATGATTCCATTTATATAAAACTCTACAGGTACAAACTAACATGTGATCAGTGGTTACCTGGAAGTGTGATGGGAGGGAGGGACGGATTACAAGGCGGCACAAGGAAATTTTCAGTAGTAAAGGAAATAGTCACTATCTTGATTGTATGATAACCTGATGAGTATATGCATCATATCAAAACTTGTCCAAGACTGTACTTCGAATAAGTAAAGTTTATTGCATCAAATATCATGTTTATGAATATATTTAACAAAAGACCTTATTAAAGGCCTCTACACTGAGAAACAGAAAACATTGCTAAGATCTTAAAGACCTAAACAGAGAAATATACCATGACCATGGATTAAAATTCTCATTATTGGAGTTCCTGTCATGGCACAGTGGTTAACGAATCCAACTAGGAACCAGGAGGTTGCGGGTTCGATCCCTGGCCTTGCTCAGTGGGTTAAGGATCTGGCGTTGCTGTGAGCTGTGGTGTAGGTTGCAGACTTGGCTCGGATCCTGCATAGATGTGGCCCTGGCATAGGCCAGCGGCTATAGCTCGGATTTGACCCCTGGCCTGTGAACCTCCATGTGCCGCGGGAGTGGCCCTAGAAAAGGCAAAAAGACAAATAAAATAAAATAAAATTCTCATTATTAAAATATCAATTCTTGGAGTTCCCATCATGACTCAATGGTTAACAAACCCGACTAGCATCCATGAGGGGCAGGTTCAATCCCTGGCCTTGCTCAGTGGGTTAAGGATCTGGCATTGCAGTGAGCTGTGGTGTAGGTCGCAGACACAGCTTGGATCCCACATTGCTGTGGCTGTGGTGTGGGACGGCAGCTGCAGCTCCAAATGGACCCCGGCCTAGCAACTTCCATATACCACAGGTGTGGCCCTAAAAAACAAAAAACAAAACAAAACAAAAAAATTAATTCTCTCCAAATTGATTCAGATTCATTGCAATTATAGTCAAAAATCTCAGTAGGTTGTTATGTAGAAACTTGTAAGTCAATTGTAAAATGCATGAATATACAAAGAACTTAGAAAAGCCTGAATATTTCTAAAAAAGAAAAAGTTAGAGAATTCATGCTACCTGATTTCAAGTATTACTATAAGCCTGCAGAAATAGACAGTCAAGTATACACATAAAGATGGACAAATAGGTCCGTGAAAGAGAATAATCCAGAAATAGATCCACACACAGATACACAGCCATTTAATTTCAATAAAGGCACCAAAATGATTTAGTGAGGAAAAGAAAGTCTTTCCACCACATAATGCTAAAATAACTAGATAAATGGAGGTAAAAAAGAAATCAATCAACGAATCAACCTGGATTCCCTACATCAACTATACACAAATCTAATTCAAAATGGGTAACATACATAACCATTAAAACAAAAGCTCTAACCATTTCTAGAAGAAAATGTTCAGGAAAACCTTCATAACCTTGGGCTGAGATTCTTAGAGAGGACACACAAAAGAAATCACCATATGAGAAAAAAAAAGCTAAATCAGACTTCTTCAAATTAAAAACCTCTACTAATCAAGATACTGATAAAGGATATATATCCATAATGCATAAAGTACTCTCACAAATCAAAAATAAGACAACCCTGGAGTTCCCGTTGTGGCGCAGTGGTTAACAAATCCAACTAAGAACCATGAGGTTGCGGGTTCGATTCCTCAGCGGGTTAAGGATCCAGCGTTGCTGTGAGCTGTAGCGTAGGTTGCAGACGTGGCTTGGAGCCCGCACTGCTGTGGCTCTGGCATAGGCCGGTGGCTATAGCTCCGACTGGACCCCTAGCCTGGGAATCTCCATATGCAGCAGGAGTGGCCCAAGAAATGCCAAAAGACCAAAAAAAAAAAAAAAAAGGCAACCCAAATTTTAATGGGGAAAAATGACTTGAAGAAACACTTTACAAAAGAAGGTATAGGAATAGCCAAGAAATACTTGAAAAAGTTCTCATTTAGGAAAATGAAAACTAGAACCACGATAAGGTAGTACTATACTAAAATTATAAAATATCAGCAAAGAGGTGGAGCAACTGGAACCTGCATATACTGCTGGTGCTGGGACAGCCATTTTGGAAAACAGTTTCAATTTCTTAATGAAGTTGAATATCTGCTTACCACGTGACTCACAATCACTCCTAAGCATTTACTTACTCAAGAGAAAGAAAAACACAAGTCCAAAGAGTCTTGCACATGAATGCTCAGAGAAGCATTATTGTAATGGCCCCCGAATGGAAACCACCCAAATGTTTATCAAATTGTAAATGGCAATGTGGCATATCTGCACAATGAACTACTATTCAGCATTACAAAATAATAAAGTACTGACACATGATGCATGATGAATCTCAAAAACATCATGCTAAGTCAGGGGTCAGCAAATTTCAGAAACAGTTAATATTTTAAGCTCTACAGGCTGTACAGTCTGTCACAGCCACTCAATTCTGCCGTCATGGTGCAAAAGCAGACCTAGAAAATAAGTATACCAATGAATACGACTGTAATGTTTGAATTACATTCAAAATTACAAAAACAGGCCATTGTTTACTGATCCTTGTGTTATGTGAAAGAAGGCACACACAAAAGACTATGTTATGTATAACTCCATTTATATACTAAGAGGCATTTACCCCTCCCTCTTATTTTCTTTATTTACAATTAAATCAGCTAAAGTAAAAGAGTCTGGCACATGATGGGATATTAAATAATTATTATTCTTTTATTTCTGTTCCCTATACTCCCCTGTTTCCATGCATCATTCTTTATAAAATGGGTTAGTTCATTTCTCTGAGGCATTAAAATTAACAATTTAATCTGTGATAAACAGACTATAAATGCATTGAAAGTTATACGTGTAAAAACAGCCTATAGAGACAACACAGCACATAGAGTGGGTAGGGTGGTAGAAGGGCTTTTACTTCTTAAACCCTACTAAGTTAATTCTTTCAAATCTGCATTATTTTTTAAACTAAGGCCTGCAATTCCTAGGGGCATAGTGGAATATTTGACATTTTTGAGGGAACCACAGCAGTACCTGACATATGTTGAACACCATCAACTATTAAACAAGTATAGTTTCAACATTAGATCACACTATGTCTTTTGATGTTATATCTTAGTGAATCTAGATTTTTCCAATGGTTGTTGTGATAAAAAGCAAGTATAACCCAACACAATGAAGAACAGGAAATGAGGGCAGCAGTGTCTAATTTGATTCCAAATCTTAAGAAGATGTGTAGCACGCTAAAGGCACTTATACAGCCCATTAGTAAATAACCACTGTTATTGAGGAATGAAATTTAAAAAAATTTTTTTTCATTTAAGTTAGATTTGTTTTGTTTTGTTTTTCCCAAATGGCTACTAGGTAAGGGCATAAATAGTTATTATTTTGTACCTACTATTTGAAAAGGAACTGTTACATCATGATAATCAGCATAATACTTTTCTTGTACTTACCTCAGTGCTTGAAGCGACTAAGGAAAACTCACGAGAGAGGTCAAGCTTAACACCATCAAAATTTATTTCTGAAGGCCTTGCAATTGGGTCAGCACTGAAAACATAGGATGGTCTAGGCATCCCATCTTGATTTAAATTAGATTCCATTCTGCAAAAATAACAGTAATTTACCTTACTAATTTAGCATATAAGCCGTCCATAGTTCAGCCTGCTACTTCTACCCAAATACCTAGATTTCCAAAAGGAAAACATTAGACTATTTCACCTATACATGATGACCCATGGAAAAGACAAAAGACCAAATGATTTACAGATTCTAAATCAAATAATATTGGACACAGTCTACCACTACTATTTATATGATCCAACCTATGGGTAGATTCAACAGAAGAGATTTCATGACTAAAGGTAATCTATAAAGTAAGACAATATAAAACACTCAGTCTCTGCCTGAAATCCTCTCAGAAAGAAAATAATGAGGCTGGAATAAATGATAACCTTGTTATTTTAGTTATTTAGCATCTTCTGAAGAATGTTATAGACTTTGTAATGCTTTATTTAGCATTTGGGAGTTGAATTCAGTTATCTGGACAATTACTTTCAATTGAATCCTTCCAAATAATCCAAGTAAAAAGTCAAATAACATATGTGAACATATTTAAAACGGTACCTGATACATCACAGGTCTTAAGGTGAACATGGAATAATCATCAGTAAACTATTACAGCTAAAACATCAGGTCACTAAATTTAAACTTAGGCATAACCTTCACTAACAAAATACCAGCATTCAGATATTTACTTAGAATCTACCAGGTGCACAACACCAGGGAGAAATGGAGGAAGCACCCTATTCTTTGAATACTATGAAACACAGTGACTGCCAACTTAGGTTCCTGGCTCAATGAGGTCATTAGTAATAGGCATCCACAGGCATTAAGTAAATGAGCCAAAGATGTATACTGGCCCTAGTTTGTTTGCTTCTTCACAGCAGACTGGGAACATTAGTTCAAAAATCCACTGAGATGTCAAACTCAAATTTTTACACAACCATTTGCTTTACATATAGTTTATTTTTAGTCATTTAGAACCCAACTGGCTTATACATCCCATTAAACTGCGCCCACCATCTGCTAGCCACAGATAAAATCCACGACTATAAAGACCCCAAGCCACTGCTGCCCTTTGGAGTTCTCCGACAAAGGGACTCACTACTGAGCAACATCACAGGGACACGGCTCTCTGTCTCATTGTCCAGCTCCTCTCCTAATCCCTTGCCCTCTTCCCCTTCCGGGTGCCAGCCCTTCACTATAGTCTCTTGAAGGTCTCAAGATGCAGGCAACTTCCCGAGCATGCAATCCTGTCAAAGCGCTACCCCTGGAAAGCTCCTTGTGTATTACTGCCACCTTGTGGTGGTATCTTTTTCCTTGATCAGCCCTGAAACCCCCCAAACTCAATACAACATGGCTGTTTTTGTTTTTCTGTTTTTCTTAAATTGCAAAAAGGCTTAAGGAATTATACATTTACTTTAAAAAAAAAAAAAAACAGCAAACTACAGGATCAACCAACCATACAATTAAACAACTCTAACATCCTTGCTTTCATTTTAACTGTTTCGGTGATGTTATTAAAATGAGAAAATTATTTAATTCAGTTTGACACAATAGTTCAAACATGCAATTTATGGGTGAAAAGAAAAAAAAAAGGTATATTATAGAATAAAAAATAACCACTGACCTAGAACACGGGGGAAAAGTTTGCAAAAACATGAAAGTACTAAAGAAAAAAAATAGCAAGAGAACTCTGGTCTGCAAGTAAAAGAAAAACATTAACATTGCCTCAATTTACAGTTTATAGAGGATACTGAATATTCCAGCATGCATCTCCTATAGCCTAATAAAACTCTTTTAAAAGCTAAAAAAAAAAAAAAATGAAAGTACTGCCTTGACATTTCATAACTCTAATTTCATGGAAACGCCCAGGAAACTGGAAAGTAAGCTTCATTCTTTGCCTTCAATTAATTTTTGGTTAAAAAAAAGAAAACGCTGATAAATCTTTTATGAAATTACTAAGTTACAAAGGAATTGAGGAGTTCCCTTTGTGGCTCAGTGGAAACAAATCTGACTGGCATCCATGAGGACACAGGTTCAATCCCTGGTCTCACTGAGTGGGTTAAGGATCCGGTGTTGCCATGAGCTGTGGCTGTGGTGTAGGTCACAGATGTGGCTGGGATCCCACGTTGCTGTGGCTGTGGTGTAGGCAGCAGCTTCAGCTCCGATTCCACCTCTAGCCTAGGAACTTCCATATGCCATGGGTGCAGCCCTAAAAAGAAAAAAAAGAAAAAAGAATTTGAAACCCCCAAAAAAGGTATAGTAATTTGTACTTGCTCATATGCTCAGTTTTCAATGAATAAACTGTCTCTTAACACTTAAAAAATTGTTGAGATGTACTGTCATTGCCTGTACTTCTAGTTAACTTTTACTTATGAGTGGCCTCACTAACTAGACTAGAAACTTCTTGAGGGCAAGGACCTTGTCTTATACTACTCTGTATCCCCTATAACAAATTCAGATAGATGTAGTGATAAAGACTCCCTGCATAGGAGCTTAAACAGTAATACATAAGATCCTCTATAGAAAAGAAAAAAATTGGTCCTACTCTTTCTACTCTTTTAGTGGTGTTATCTTTAGCAACAGCAAGGTTTAAGATCTCATTTCTCGTCCCCATGACTGAGAAAGCGCATCTTTTATCTTCTCTCTAGTGGGATCTCATGGCTGAAGACGGATGAAAAAGAAAATCTACTACTTAATGAAGTTACTGAATGTCATCCACAAAATATAGCCTCAAAAAAAGTCTTTACAACTAATTGATGAAGTCTCAGGTCTTGCACATCTAATAAAATGTATATATACACTGCTTTGCAGCTTCGGAGTAAACATGCTACCTTGTTTTAAGAACAGAAACTAACCTGAATTTAATTACTCTGGGGATTAAAAACAAGTCACGAGTCACGAAATTTTGTCAACTAGTCCTTCAACAAGGAATATTAGAGAACTGCACTAGGCAGGAATCACGAATCAAAAAGTAGAATGAGATGGGGGAAACTTTTCAAACTGATATATGACAGCAGTCATTGCACGCGCCACACACGCCCCCTTCCGCTTAGCCCAGCAAAGCCCAGCAAGGGCTAACCCCAGGCAACGGCAGCAGCCTAGAAATAGCTGCACTGGTGACCACCACAACACTCCCCTTCCCGCCCCACAAATGAGACCGTGTCGTTTGATGAGCAAACGACACGGTCTCATTTGTGGGATTCGGGACACTATATCTGGCAATGGAGGCCTGATCCTCAATAACAGCAGCAATGATAAGAAAAGTATCAATGATTCCAAGTACATAGTACTTACTATACACACCCGCCCTGTTTCTAACAGCTTTACCTATATCACTTTATCCTCATGAAAGCCCGAAGCGGTAGGTTCTAGTATTACTCCCTTTTAACAAATGAAATTCAGGCCCGGAGAGATTAAAGCTAATAAGCCGCGAAGACGAAATTTAAATCTTAACTGCAGTAAATTGGCTCAACCCTCCAATGAGCACCAAGATCCCTAGGCGTCCTCATCATTCCGCAGCCCAGTTCCAGAGTAAACTCAAAGGCGTCACAAGCCCCGTGGGAAGGTGCTGAGGTGCTGAGCACCTCACTGCCTGAGGCCTTTCCCCACCTCATCTGGTTTGTACGCAGTCCCCAACCGCCTTCCTCGCACCCTCACCTGCAAACGTAATCCTGCCGCCCGACCTGCGAGCTGCACTAAGTTATTTTCGTTTTTAAATTCAAACAATGGCGGCCAGGACCCCGCACTGCATGTTGGGAGTAGGCGGAGCTTCGGGAAAGACGCCAGGGAGGCGCCAAGGACTCACGCTATGAGCTTCCTGCCAACTCCCGTGAGAAGCTTTCAAATCTGGGGGCGGGTCTCTGAATGCTGGGCGACCAATGGGCGGAGGCGGAGGGAGAGCGGCCAGTGGGCGGGGTTTCCTGCGGGGCTCCTCTCGCGGGGTTGGGTAGTGCGCTGCCTAATGTGCCACCCTCTGTTGGCTGCGCGGCTAGTCTCCAGGTCCATCCTGGAGCAAGTAAAAACGTGGCGAAGGCCCGGAGGTGAGACTGCTGCCACTGCACTTAGCCCCGCGACTCCCTTAGGGACTGGCGGAGGAATGGCGGGCTACTCACTACCCTACTTTGTCCCTGCGGGCCGGAACAGGCTCTGCATCTGGGGAGCCGCTGGGAACGAGAGCTGCAGAGGGTCACTTCCTCTGCATGATCCTACCTGTCGTCCAGAGCGGCACTTGTGGACGAAACAGATTATTCCTAGGATAGCTTTTCATAAGCGTTCTTTATTATTTGGTTTTGATTTTTGCCTTTCTGAAAATATAAACCAGCTACCGCTGAGAGGCGCTGTACTGTGACTATCTTCCTTGCCTAGGCAAGGTCTTTGCCTTGCCCAAAATGTAAGTGCCACTGTATCTTCTCTGCGTCTTTTAAAGTGATCCTCTTCTTTTGAAGCGTGTTATTACAGTCATATAGGAAGTATTTAGGCCGTCTCTCCCTGCTCTACTTCATTTTAAAGAAAAGTAACTGCTAACGTTAATTGTTTACCTTGTGCCGTGCTAAGCGTTTAAAATTGATTGTCCTACTGATCCTGAGAACAACCTGTGAGGTAGGTATTATTATTATGTCTTTTTTATAGATTGCAAGGAAACTGGGTTCATATGGTTAATTTGCTCAAGGACATACATCTATTAATGGTGGAGCTGAGATTTTAAACCGACCTGAATGAATTCAAGCCCCACCCGCTCACATGTGGTCTTTATTTTCGACTCTTATTGGTTGGTAACATTTGCAGAATAGTACCTAGTTTGATGAGCTTACTCTCCTCTTCCTTTTATTCTGTGTTTATATTTCCCATAACCTCCCCCTATCCTCTACAACTTCTCACTGTCTCCTCATTCATTTTGCCTTCTTTCTCCACAAAATAATCATATTTGAGGTGAGCCAGTGTGGAATAAAGATGAGGATTCAGGGCCAGGAATGAAAATGAACAGAGAAAGTAGGTGTGAAAGGGAAGAAAGGAGAAAAGATAAAGTAAAAACTGTTTTACGGTTCAGGCTGAAACTTAAGTCTTTAGGGACCTCTGTCAAGGTAAGTCTAACCCTAACTCTGTACTTCCTTCCATGCCTTGTCATGCCTTTATTGCTTTTACTAGTTGTTACTGGTTTCAGCTCTTGAGCCCTCCAGATGCTACATTTATTTATTGTTCAACAAGTATTTATTGAAAACCTGCTATGCTTCAAACACTAGGCTAAGAGTTGGTGAAACAGTGGAGGAGAGCTAGCAGAACAGACCCTAACGTTCAAGGAGCTTATAGTCTAATAACTGAGAAAACATTGCAAAAACAAAAAGACAAATAATTGAGAAATTACAGCTGTAACGGAGTTTAAAAAAAAAAAAGAAAGGAGTAAGCACTACAGGCATAGGGAACATAATACCAGGCACAGGGGCAGGACAGATGCAACATCCAGTGGATTCTCTGATTTTTTTTTATTCTAGCTCCCAGGAACATTCCACACAGTTAAATGTTTCAGCCTTAAAATACTCTTCATTTGGCTTTTAGGTCAGCAAAATGTTACTCTCTCTGTTTACTCTTAACCCCCCTAACCTCCCAGGTTAGTCTCCTTTTCTGTCTCTTCTACCTAAGATCTAAATTATGGGAATCCTTAGAGCTTGGCCCTGAGCTTCCCCCTCCCCACCAATTTTTCTCTCTACAGTCTTTTTCTTGGCAACCTCATCAACTCCAATGGATTTAAATACCTTTTTTTTTTTTTTTGTCTTTTGCCTTTTCTAGGGCCACTCCCTCAGCATATGGAGGTTCCCAGGCTAGGGGTCTAATCGCCAGAGCCACAGCAATGCGGGATCCAAGCCGAGTCTGCAACCTACACCACAGCTCAAGGCAACACCAGATCCTTAATCCACTGAGCAAGGCCAGGGATTAAACCCGCAACCTCATGGTTCCTCATCGGATTCGTTAACCACTGAGCCACGACAGGAACTCTGGATTTAAATATCTTTATACCAATGACTCCTAAATTCCTTATCCTTCTCAGACCTGTGAGCTCCAACCAGGGGCAAATATCTCATTATCCACTTAAGTTTTCCACTTAGATGTATAAGAGAGATTGCCAAATTAATATATTAAATATGGATCCTTGATTTTCCTTTCTAGAACGAAAATCCCCTCCTCCCTGATCTCTGACTCAGTAAATGACACCACCATGTATCTACCCAGTTATTCATGAGAAAGAATAATTTTTGAGTCCTCCTTTTCCTTCACCACTCATCCACTTCATAAACACATGTATCTGTTTGTTGTTTTGTGTTAAATGAAATAAATGCTCCTTTCCCTTTTCATTGCCCAGACCATTACAGCATCCCAACTGCTTCAGGTCCTGTTCCCTACATGGAAGTTCCCAGTGAGGGATTGAACCTGTGTCACAGCCACAACCCAAGCCACTGCAGTGACAACACCAGATCCTGCCACAAGAGAGCCTGAATGAATGAGTTCTTTTTTTTTTTTTTTTAACTGCAGCATGCAGAAATTCCCTGGGGCCAAGGATCGAACCTGAGCCACAACAGTGTCAACACCACTGGATTCTTAACCTACTGAGGCAACTCCCAGTGATTATTTCTTAATTAGGGAAAAAGGGAAAAGATAATTTTACAATATAGAGATTTTTTTATTACATATACCTTAGTCAAGTGAGGAAACAGCATCAGCAAAAACAGGACAGTCTCTCACCTGGTACTGTTTGTGCCAGAAATATTTTACTTGAATCTCATCAAGAGCGAACAATCAGAAAGGAAAAAGAATGTAGAGTATTTTACAAGACAGCAGACCTAGGCTGTTCAAGAATGTCAGGGTTGGAGTTCCTGCTGTAGCGCAGTGGGTTAAGAATCTGACTGCAGTGGCTTTGGTTACTGCAGAGGCACAGGTTCGATCCTGGGCCAGGCACAGTGGGTTAAAAGACCTCACAGAGTGTAGTGCAGTGTGGGTTGCAGCTATGTCTCAGATTTTGTTTCTGGTCCGGAGACTTCCATGTGCCGTGAGTGCAACCATTAAAAAAAAAAAGTCAGTGTCAGGGAAAGAGAAAAACAAAAGGTAGACGATTGCTTTAGTCAGGAGACAGATGTTGCTAAGTGAAATCTGGGAATCTTGATTGGTTCATTGATTTTTTTGTAAAAAAGAAACTGCAGAAAATATTTTGTGGACATTTGGGGGAATTTAAATATGGTCTACAGAATAGATGCTATTGAATTAGTCTTGAATTTGAGGCATGTGATAATTTGTGACTGTGTAAAAGAAGGACTTTGTTTTTGGAAGATATTTGCTGTTAACAGCAAAGTATCACAGTGTTTGCAACTACTTACCTGCAAAAGATTTGGCCAAAAAAAAAAGAAAGAAAGAAAGAATGTTAGGGAGAACAAAATTATAGAGAACAGAGAGAAGAAAATACAACAACAAAAAAAGCCAATGTGGCAAGAAGTCAGTAAATTGTGGATCCAGATAAAGGGTATAACGATATACATTGTGTCATTCTTTCAACTTTTAAAAATAGCTTTGAGCTTTTCTAAAAAGAAGAAGGAAAAAAAATGCTGATTCTTTACAGTGACTTACCAGGCTCTGCAGGATCAGGCAGCAGCCAGTCTCACTCCTCTCTTAACTTTGTGCAATGAGGTGATCTGCTCGGGGTACCTCGAACACACCAGATTCTCCAGCCTATATGAACCTTTACATGGCTTCCCTCCACCTAAATTCTCTTCTCCCCATTTATCATGTGGCTCACTTGTCTTCCTCCTTTAGATCTTATCTATCTTGTTACCTTCTTAGAGAAGACTTTCTCTCTCCCTTATCCCAAATTATCCTCTTTTTTAATTTGCAGGCTCAATTCCACTTCCATACATATTACAACCAACAATTATTATATTTTATAATAATTATTATAGGTCTGGTTTTTGTTGTCATTGTTGTTTTCCCACCTCCTAAAAGGTACGTGCTCTGTGTACAAGAATTGTGTTTCTCTTAGTCACTGATGCATACTCGATGACTCCATAAATACATGGTGGTGATCAGAGAGATACTTGCTGAACAGTGAATGATGGCTGGTGTGGCTGGGATGGAGACAAGGCCAGATCCTACAAGACTTAGCTAAGTTACTGATTTGGGTCCTTATTCTAAGAACAATGGGAAACCAATGAACTGTTTTAAGCATGAGCACAATACTGTACAATTTGCCTTTGTGTTTTGAAAAGGTTAATCTCCTGGAGCAGAGAATAGAGGCAGCCAAGAAGAATGCTGATGAACCAGTTAGGAGACTCTTGCAGCCATCACAGCAAGAGATGATGTTAATGTGATCCTGGGAGAAGGCCCAGCAAATGCAGAAAACTGGTCGGATTCCAGAGGTATTTTTTCCTACGTTTTCCATTTCAGCACCAGCCAACGTGTCTTCCTTTAGAAGCACAGAGCTCGCTTGACTGGGAGATGCTTAAGATTTAGTCCCCATTCCTAATAATTCCATCTGTCCCCTTGAAGTAAACATTAGCATAAAATGAAAAAATTGCTAAGTTTCATCAAGCTGATTTCACAGCCTCTATTGGTAGTAATAACTAACTTTCTGTGTGCCAGATACTACTCTAAGCACTTTAAACTCATTCAATCCTGGATACCCTATGAAGTATTTTGTTATTAGTATCTCACATTTAACATAGCAGAAAACTGAAACATGGCTCTTGTGAGGAATAGTAGAGGTATATACTACATGGAGGTGTTGGGTTTAATGAAGGTAATATTTGTAAAGTATTTATAAAAGTGCCTGGCACATGTTAAATAATAACTTTTTATATAAAGAGTGAACAGTGGAATTGGAATTGGAATCTAGGTAGTTTGGCTCTAGCGTCTGTGCAGTTAACCATTGTATTCTACTGCCTCTTAATGTTTGGACTGAACACCCCCGGAATTCTATTAAAAGAAGACTGAGCACCTCATTGCTGCTGCAAAGCTACCTCCAAATGCAGGACTAATATAGTTAGTTTTTCAATCCAAAAACTGAGTATGGGGAATTCCCATTGTGGCTCAGCGGTAATGAGCCCAACTAATATCCATGAGGATGTGGGTTTAACCCCTGGACCCAATCAGTGAGTTAAGGATCTGACGTTGCCTCAGCTGTAGTGTACGTTGCAGACATGGCTCAGATCTGGCGTGGCTGTGGCATAGGCTGGCAGCTCCAGCTCCAATTCGAACTCTAACCTGGGAACTTCCATAAGTGTTTGCATCATTTATTTTCTTGCCAATAGATGGACCTATTTGAAATTTTTTAATGGGCACACAGTTTTTAGGTGCATCTTACATGGTTTTTTTTATTTGTTTGATCTTTTCAGGGCCGCACCCACAGTATATGGAAGTTCCTAGGCTAGGGGTTGAATTGGAGCTGCAGCTGCCAGCCACAGTCACAGCCACAACAACTCAGGATCCGAGCCGTGTTTGTGACCTACACCACAGCTCAGGCAAGGCTGGATCCTTAACCCACTGAGTGAGGCCAGAGATCGAACCCGCATCATTGTGGATACTAGTCGGGTTTGTTACTGCTGAGCCACAATGGGAACTCCCACTTTTTATTTATTTATTTATTTATTAAATAGCATGTTTTGCTTTGGTTCTAGTAACAGAAGCCTGCAAATCCAATATTTCCTTAAAGACTTTCGTCTTAAGGGGGTCATCTACACAGTTGCTAGGGCTTGGAATGATGTCAATAAGGCAATTCTAACTAATGTTGGCATAGACTTTGGGCTACAATGATATTTCAAAATGACCTGGCCAGTGATGATTTTGAAGGATTTAGAGACTCTGGTTGAGAAGAAAATGATATCAAAACTCATTACTTAAAAAAAAAACAACCTCATTATTTATTGCCAAAAGCTTATCAGCCAAAAGTATAAAGAAGTTGGAAGAAGCAGACATTGAAGAAAGACTGAACACTAATGATGATGCCTTTGTTGTATGTACTTTGAGTGATGGGGAGATTGCTGAGATGGTGTTAAGTATAGATCATTATGAAGATGGTGATAATAATGATGATACCATTATGGGCACAGGTGAAAAAAATCTCTACTGAGCAAATGGTGAAAATGTGAGGCTGATTAATTGCCAGCCTTGAACTATGTGCGTTTATTAGTGAGCAAGAGACCATGGCAATTTGCTCACTTAAAGAGAAACTGCTTAGCCAGAGGCTGTGTTGAGGAGACCAGTGACACTGAGGCAAGTCTTTAAAAAGGCCCCTGTAGGAGTTCCCGTCATGGTTCAGTGGTTGACGAGTCCGACTAGGGAACATGAGGTTGTGGGTTCGATCCCTGGCCTTGCAATCAGTGGGTTAAGGATCTGGCATTGCCATGAACTGTGGTGTAGGTTGCAGACGAGGCTCAGATCCTGAGTTGCTGTGGCTCTGGCACTGGCTGGCAGCTTTGGCTCTGATTCGATCCCTAGCCTGGGAACCTCCATATGCCGCGGGAGTGGCCCAAGACATGGCAAAAAGACAAAAAAAATAATAATAATAAAATAAAAAAATAAAAAGGCCCCTGTAGCAGTGCTTCTTCATCACTGGAGAATCCTGTTTCTGGCTTATCATCAGGTGTTCAGCTCCAGCCTGGTGTCATAGACAATGGTAATAGCAGTATCATCTCTTTAAGATTCTAAAGCAACCAGAAGTCATATTTATTGCATGTTTGTGTGTTACAGATTCATTTTTATCAATATAAGTTTTTGTTTGTTTGTTTGTTTTTAGGACCGTACCCGCATATGGAGGTTCCCAGGCTAGGGGTCGAATTGCAGCTGCAGCTGCTAGCCTTTACCACAGCCATAGTAACACAGGATCCAGCACATGGCAATACCAGATCCTTAACCCACTGAGCGAGGCCAGGGATTGAACCCTCAACCTCATGGTTCCTAGTCAGATTTGTTTCTGCTGAGCCACAATGGGAACTCTTTTTTTGTATGTGTGTTTTTTAGGGTCGCACCCACAGCATATGGATGTTCCCAGGCTAGAGGTCAAATTGGAGCTGCAGCTGCCAGCCTCGGCTACAACCATGGCAACTCAGGATCCGAACCACGTCTGCAACCTATGCCACGGCTCACAGCAATGCCAGATCCTTAACCCACCGAGTGAGGCCAGGGATCAAACCTTTGTCCTCATGGATTCTAGTCAGGTTTGTTAACCACTGAGCCGTGATGGGAACTCCTCATCAGTATGTTTTAAATCTTACCGAAAACTTTCCTTAGAAATAAGAAGCTTGGGAGTTCCCGTCGTGGCGCAGTGGTTAACGAAGCCGACTAGAAACCATGAGGTTGTGGGTTCAGTCCCTGCCCTTGCTCAGTGGGTTGAGGATATGGCCTTGCCATGAGCTGTGGTGTAGGTTGCAGATGCGGCTCAGATCCCGTGTTACTGTGGCTCTGGCGTAGGCCAGTGGCTACAGCTCCGATTCTACCCCTAGCATGGGAACCTCCATATGCCACGGGAGCGGCCCAAAGAAATAGCAAAAAGACCAAAAAAAAAAAAAAAAAAAAAAAAAAAAGAAATAAGAAGCTTGGAGTTCCCATCCTTGCTCGGTGGTAATGAATCCGACTAGTATCCATGAAGACGTGAGTTTGATCCCTGGCCTCACACAGAGAGTTAAAGATCCGGCATTGCTGTGAGCTGTGGTGTAGGCCCACAGCTGCAACTCCAGTTCAGCCCCATAGCCTGGGAACTTCCTTATGCCATGGTTGAGGCCCTAAAACTCCAAAAAAAAAAAGGAAATAAGAAGCTTTATCACAAGTAACAAAAGAAATAAGAAATTTGAAGCTTATTATAGTATATAGTTATCCTGCTATTCCACTTACCAATAGATTTATTTATCAGCAAAGCTGATATTATTTATGATCTTCATTTCACGGATTTTTCTGCGGAAACATTAATGTGTTCCATACCCATTTATAGTTTTACAAAATCTGTAGTATATGTACCATATTCCACAGAATTCCAATTTCTTTTTAAATTAAAAAAAAAAAAAAAAAAAAACCTCACTTTCAAAACACATCTGGCCCCCAGGGTTTTAGATAACAGATTGTGGACTTACCTTAGAGATGTGTTGTAAAGACCCCATGAAAATAGTCAATGTAAAAGTCTTGGCACAAAGTAAATGTTCATTTAATGTAATTTCTATTATTATTGTTATTATTATTTATCACTATTGCATTCCTAAGAGAAAATGTTGGACAGGATCTTTTTGACATGGAAGGTAATAAATTGACAACATAGGTAATAAGCATTCTTCAAATTTTATCACCCTAGTAAATGCTTTGGCAATGTGCTGCTGAAAATATGTATAGAATATTGCCCTAATCTTCGTCTAAGATGGGAAACATTTCCTAAACCAAAGGATAGAAAATGCTACAATAAGCTACGTTGCATATTTATAAAATATATGTACCTCCAGTTAGCCCTTATTTTATTCATCAGAGAAATATAATGAATTGCTTATCTGTCGGTTAACCGTTCCCTCAGCTCCCTCTGCCATAAGCACCACATAAACAATAATTTAATCTCCCTAGTGAGCAAGGATTTATTCTTTACTCTGTGTATAACATCGTTTGCTATCATAAGGCCTTGGACATAGCTGAATAAATAAAACTGACGTTCTGTTTTATAAATAAAGCTATTGTTAGCCTGTTGAATATGAATGGCTTCCCTCGAGCCTGGTCTCCCTTCGTTTTGGTTTTTCGGTAGTGTTTGTGCACTTAAAATGTAAGATTTATTGCTTTTCTCTCATAAAGGCGTACAAAGTTATTGTAGAAAATATGGAAAATATGATTTGTCAAGAAGAAAATTAACTCACTCCTAATTTTATAACCAGTCATAATCACTCTTTACCTTTGTTTGCTTTAAAAGCTATCTATGGTGCTAAATTATAAGCCCTTTGTGGATAGAAACCATGTCCATTCATTCCTCTTCTCTACTCTGTCCTCAGCATCCACAGTAGCAGGCATATAACTGATTTAAAGAAGACACATACTGGGAGTTCCCACTGTGGCTCAGTGGTAACAAAGCCAACTCATATCCATGAAGACATGGGTTCGATCCCTGGCCTCGCTCCTTGGGTTAAGGATCCAACGTTGCTGTGAGCTGTGATATAAGTCGCAGACATGGCTTGGATCTAGCAGTGCTGCGGGGGAAAAAAAAGACACATACTCACACTCAGAGATCAAGTATATTCACAGGGGTTTTTTTAGGCAGATTATTTTTAGTTAGCACCATATTGTGAGCATTTCGGTATTTGCGAGCAAGTCCTGTTTGACTTGACAGAATCTGCTTTTCTATACTGCATCTGCATTCAGCTTATCCTCTTTTCTTCTGGGACCTCTACTTCATAGCCCTGGGGAAATGTTATCCTGTAGCCCCTCTACCAGAGCAGTCTTCCTTTCTCTGTTGTCCTTGCCACTCGCTATCAGCCCTGACCCTCTCATTTCCCATTAGCTCATGCCCTACCTCCCTGCGAGCTGCCCTAAGGGGCAGTAAACCTTCACCATCATGTGGACTTATATGTAACCTGACTGGTAATTGGTTCCCATTCTCCACTCAGCACTATTCCTGGATTGAGCTGAAGTTGTGCGGGAGAAGCGTAGCATGGAAGGGAGACAGAGTATCGGAGGAGAGAAAAACAGCACCAACTCCATCTTGGTAAGTAGGGGTGTGAGGGGTCGGTTCTGTGTCCTGAGTATTACCCATTTCAGTCTCAGAATCAGTCGTTAAAGTAGGTGTAAACTAACTGGGAGAGGCCTGGAGGTACTGTATTGCCCTAAAGTCTCAGCCAAGCACATGATTAAATGTCTGCCCCACATTGTCACTGCAGTGTCTCAGGTCCCTTCTGTGGCATGGGTTCAGGCCCTAGCCTAAGAACTTCCACATGCCATTAGGGTGGCCAAAAAATAATGATAATAATAAAATAAAAGTCTACCCCTTGATAATTAAGCAAAAATGAACAGCCAGCTCCCAGGTGACACTAATCTTGGAATTGTGAGCCAGGCCCTAGGGACGAACCTTATGTAAAACTTCTTTGGACTCTATTCCCATGCTTTGTCAGGGCTTTTCTATAATTTTTATAAAATTCATTATAGATCTCCTTCCTCTCCCAAATAATACGCTTTATGTTAGCTGTTAATTTCTTTATCTAGGGATAATTTTTAAAGTGTCATCTATCTTTAGTTTTCTGAAATGTTCCCATCAAGTGTCTACATGTGACTGAGTAGTTTTGTTTGTTTTTCCATTCATTGTAAGCAGCATTCATGGGCTCCTTTCATTGGAGGCATCATGTCTCATTATTGATGAGATATTTTCTTCTGCTATTTTTTAAAATATTTCCTCTCCTCCGTTCCCTCATTCTTTCCTTCTGGTACTCCTTTTCATTTTTCTTCAAATGTTTGGTAATTCTTGGCTGTCTTATGTTTGCTTGTATATCTGAGTGCTTATCCATTCATTGTTTCTGCTCCTTGTGGTCATAGGGGAGAGGCAGAACATGCTCCCAGACTGAGAGGACCCGTAGCTCACCTTCTTCTTTCCAGGGTACATATGCCTCTTGGTTACTCCCCTGCTCGTAATCCCCAGGTTGTCCCATTGGAATTGCCGTTGCTGTTTGCTGCGTGGCAGAGATGTAAGGAAGAGAAGGGGACCTACCTGATTGTTCCTACTGCTATAGCACTTCCCAGATCACAAATGTAGGTTTGGGACTGCTTCCTGCCCCCATTTCCACTTTACCCAAGCTTGGAGCAGAACTGAAACTTGTCTCACAATTTACAGGTGCTCTCTTCATTAAAGTTTGGCAGTGGGTCCCTCATTCATTGTTATCCCAGTCCTACTTCCCGTCCTTCAGCAGTTCCGGCAGAATTTTTGATCTGTTTAGAGCAACTCATCTTGTAAGTCAGTATGATCTTCAGATATCTATATGTCTCTATCTATCTAAATAGCTCTCTCTCTTTCCTTTACGTTAGTTTCAGGGTTTAGATCAGGAGGGGAAGGCTGGATGAACATGTATTTGTTTACATTGCCATTTTGATCCAATACCTCTGTAGAAGTGTTCAGACATTTTTAAGAGACATACTGCTTTTCAAGCAAAATCTCATGTCAAGGATCACTTGACCTAGGTGAAGCAAAGGAAGCAGCCCTGCATGTGAACTCGTTGGTCTCCCTTTGGTTCTTCATTGCAGCTCCTGAGACCCTCCATGGATCTTAGAACTCTGCAGAGCAGGTTAAAAACCACTGGCAAGATGTGTAGTCCAGGAATGTCCGGCCCATAATAAGGTCTTAATAAATACTAGCAATCATCATGGATAAAGAAGATGTGGTGTGTGTATGTATAAACAATGGAGTACTATTTGGCCATAAAAAGGGGTGAGATTTTGCCACTTGCAACAACATAGATGGACCTGAAGGATCTTATGCTTAGTGAAGTAAGTCCCATCATGGCTCAGCGGAAATGAATCTGACAAGCATCCATGAGGACGCAGGTTTGATCCCTGGCCTCACTCAGTGGGTTAAGGATCCGGTGTTGCTGTGAGCTGTGGTGTAGGCTGCAGATGAGGCTTGGATCCCACATTGCTGTGGCTGTGGTGTAGGCTAGGGGCTACAGCTCCCATTCAACCCCTAGCCTGGGAACCTCCATGTGCTACAAGTGTGGCCTTAAAAAAAAAAAAAAAAGGCTAAGTCAGAAAGACAAAAACTGTATGTTATCACTTTTATGTGGGATCCAAAAAATAAAACAAATTAATGAATATAACAAAAGGAAACACACTCACAGATATAGAGAACAAACTAGTGGTTACCAGTGAGAAGAACAATGGGGGCAAGGATAAGATAGAGGTAGAAGATTAAGAACTACAAACTACTTTGTATAAAAGAAGCTACAGGGTACATTATACAGCACAGGGAATATAGCCAGTATAACATAACTGTAAATGGAGTATAACCTTTAAAAATCGTGAATACTGTACACCTGAAACTTATATAATATTGTAAATCAACTTTACCTCCATTAAAAAGTCCCCAATTGATAGACCCAAAAAAAGTAGCTGTCCTTATTATTACTATTGAAAATATTGCCTCTCTGCCATCTCTAGTCCAAGGTCTTCCCTAGGTCCTGATGCCATTCATTCTGACAGTCCTGTCTTGGAAAGAAGGGGGAAAAAAATTTAGAGAATCAGTAGCAATTGAGAACCTAGTAAATATTCCCAAGCACACTCCTGGGCCCTCACTTGTTAACCTGGCTTAATCCTTACAATGACCCGATAAGGCCAGTGTTTGATCTCTAAGATATGATGAAGAAATAGAGGCTCAGACAGACCTAGCAGGGGTGTGCACAAATTCAAATGAGTTTTTAAAAAATGTCCAGTTATTTTATTTTCTGAAATTTAATTAAAACTAACTCCTAGCATGATTCCACTGGAATGACAGGAAATGACATCTCAGCCATTCCAGGGCTTCCCTCACAGGATTTGACTCAAGATTCTGGGTCTTGCGAGAGCGCTAACACATAGAGCAGGCCTTTCTGGTCCTCTCTTCCCTCTGCATAAGGATCTAAGGGTTGCCCATTTTCTGTGCTAGTGAGTTTCCTCTGGATTGAGCCACCCTGTGGCTTCTCTGTGACCTGCAATGTCAAAGATCTCTGAGGGGTTGGGTTATCTGAAGGTACACCTCCCCACACGGCCATCCTCTCTAAGCACTAGCTTCCTCCTCTGGCCACTGCACCGAGGCCACTCAGCTCACAGGAAGCCTCTCACCCCCAGGCCCCCTTTTTTAGTGCAGGTCTGTTTGTCTCTTCCTTCTTACTGCCCTCAGAAAGTCTCCCTTTCTCTCCTGAGAACATACCAAAGAATACAGCAGTTTTTAAACTTTAACAAGATAAAAACTCCATGGAAATGTTTGCTTTCCTTGAGGTAAGAACATACGACTGGTCTTCTGCCGAGAAAGAGTGATGAGCACAGGGTATGGAGAATACGGAAAGTTGATTTTCAGTAAGTTTTCCTACCACAAAAGTTAAGTCACCGATTGATCCAAAGCCCCTTAGTCCTAAGTAAGAGGTAGACCTACACCGCCCAACTGGGTGAAGCATGGGAGGACAAGCTCCGGTCACTGTGGGGCAGGTGGTCCTGAGTATTGGGAAGCAGCAGCTTCAGACTCTAGGTCAGAGCAGCCCTGTGACCACTCTGATGGAGACTGCAAGCGGATGAGATCCAGGGGCTTGAGTTCCCTGGATCTCATCTGTTTGCATTCTGAACCCAGACCTCTCACACGGGGACATTCCATCATCTTACATTAGACAAACACAGTGTGTCCCAAGGAGAGAATCTAAATTATTCTAATCTTGGAATTCCCCATGTGTATGTTTATGTCAAACTGTGCTCGCCAGAAACAGAATGACAACACTGTTGAAGAGTATTTAAATGGAACAAACCCAGGCACCCTCTCAGATTTTAATACATGCCTTGAGGGGGAATTAAAATGAAATGACTTTGTACACATAAATGTGCTTTCAGATTTTTGAATTATATCCCTTTGAACAGTAGTTTCATATTTTCAGTTGGAAGACTTCTTTTTTTTTTTTATTTATATTTTGCTTTTTTTTTTAGGGCTGTACCCTCAGCACATGGAAGTTCCCAGGCTAGGGGTCACATCAGAGCTACAGCTGCTGGCCTACGCCACAGCCACAGCAACGTGGGATCCAAGCCATGTCTGCGACCTATGCCACAGCTCACGGCAATGCCAGATCCTTAACCCACTGAGCGAGGTCAGGGTTAGAACCCACAACCCCATGGTTCCTAGTTGGATTCGCCTCTGCTGCGCCACGACGGGAACTCTGGGAGACTTCTTTTTATCCTTTTTCAAACAACCAAGAATTTTGTTTTGTTCTAAATTAATTTACCTGCAGTGCTAATGAGAATTTTTGTTATTACTCAGAAAGAAAATTTTAAATGGGCAAGGAGTTAAGTCGCAGAGAAAACGAAGCCACTTAATTTTGGATCTATCTTTATTTTTTATGTTTCAGTAGTATTTTTATATTGACCTCAGCTGTCAAAAACACATTAAAAATAAATCAGGGATGTGGGAGGTAGTGTAATTCCTCTGAACAGCCAAAATAGTGGTTATAATATTTATGTTTTCATAAGTGAGACCTTGGAGCCATAGTTTCTGTGTTTACCCCAGTTCACTTTTACCTTACTAAACATTTTAGATGTATCATAAATTATGAAAAAAAAAATTCAAGAAAACACAAGTTCAATGAGAAACTCTCCTGAAGATCCACCACCCACCTACCACTGTTAACCTGTTTAACATTTTCATAGGTTTCTTTTGAGGTGTTTTCCTATACATATGTTTCAATTCCCCACTATTCTTACTCTTAATTTTTTTTTATAGTTACTCTTTTTTTACTTTTACTTATTATTATAAAATAAATATTTCCCCCATTTAAAAATTAGACTCTCAAGAGTTCCTGTTGTGGCTCAGCAGTTAACGAATCTGTCTAGCATCCATGAAGACACAGGTTTGATCCCTGGCCTCACTCAGTGGGTTAAGGATCTGGTGTTGCCATGAGCTGTGGTAGGTGACAGATGCAGCTCGGATCTGGCGTTGCTGTGGCTGTGGTATAGGCCGGTGGCCACAGCTCTGATTAGCTTACATATGCTGTGGGTGTGGCCCTAAAAAGTGAAAAAATAAATAAAAATTAGACTCTTCATAAGCCTTTTTATGGCTAATGGTCTGTCATGTGGCTGCATTACAGTTCACTTAACTAGCTCCCTATTATTGGACACAGAAGGGATTATCTTCCAGAAAATCCATTCCTCTGGATCCTATACCTTCCCTTAATTGTGGCAGTTTCAGGGGCTTCTGGATGCCACAAAATAAATATCTTCTTAGAGTAATCAATTTCCCACAAAACTAGAAGAGGGAATTTATTCTAAGATAAACCCAACCCAGACATTATAAAATAGAACTAGAGGAGTTACCTCGTGGCACAGCAGGTTAAGGATCTGATGTTACTGAAGCAGCTTGGGTACTACTGCAGCATGGGTTAGATCCCCAGAATGTCTGTATGCCATGGGTGTAGCCAAAAAAATTTTTAAAGGGAAGGAAGGAAGGAGGAAAGAATATAACTAGAAATGTATATAAATTTTTAAGATAAAGCAGGAATTTTTTTCCCCCTTTGGCTGTGCCTGAAATGTGTAGAATTTCCCAAGCCAGAGATCAAATGAGCTGCTGCAGTGACAACACCAGGTCCTTAAACTGCTGTGCCACAAGGGAACTCCAGGAAAAGATTTTTGAAAATTAAATGAAATGTGGTAGCAGACAAAATTATTTTGTTAACATTTGTGAAATGTCATCCCAACCTGCCTTGGTAGAACTATGTGACAGTCTTTTGTGATTCATACAATATTTGTCTTTTTGTGACTAGCCTATTTCACTTAGCAAAATGTCCATAAGGTTCATCCATGTTTTAGCTTATGACAGGATTTCCTTTTTTAAGGATGAATAATAATAATACTCCTTTTTATGTAAACCAAATTTTGTTTATGCATTCATCCATTGGTAGACATTCGGATTGCTTCTACCACTTGGTTATTGTGAATAGTTCTGTCATGAACATAGGTATGCAAATATCTCTCTGAGATCCTGCATTCAACTTCTTTGAATATATAGCCAGTGGTAGGATTGCTGGATTCTCTGATGGTTCTACTTTTAATATTTTAAGGAACCTCCACATTATTTTCCAAAGCAGTAAAGCCCATTTAAAATGGAAGAAGACATGCAAAGAAATATCCTATTTGTCGAGGGTCATGTTGGACCAGAACTCTTGATTCACAAACAATAGGGGAGCTCCCTTTGTGGTTCGGTGGTTAACGAATCCGACTTGGAACCATGAGGTTGCGGGTTCAATCCCTGGCCTCGCTCAGTAGGTTAAGGATCCAGCATTGCCAGTGAGCTGTGGTGTAGGTCGCAGATGTAGCTCGGATCCCATGTTGCTGTGGCTCTGGCGTAGGCCAATGGCTACAGCTCCGATTAGACCCCTAGCCTAGGAAACTTCATATGCTGCTGGAGCAGCCCTAGAAAAGGCAAAAAAAAAAAGACCAAAAAACCAAACAAACAATAGGAATTCACTTCCCCAGTTTCAGTTGTGCCTATTCCTTTCCCTGACAAGTCCCTGATTTTGTTCAAGTATCCGTTATTTCTTCAGAAGACCCATGCCTCAAAGGAATTTAACCTCATTCCCAGGTTTGGAGTGTATCTTGCTTACTCTAAACCACTCACGGTAATCCCATCAACTTGCCCTTGAACAGTTTAGGAACTCAGACTTCAGTCTCCAGAGTACAGCTCTCCCTTGGAGAGTTGTTGGTAGAGGAGTGGGAATGTGACCTAAGTTGGCTCAATCAGACTGGAGGGAAAGGTTTCTGTGTACAGTGGGTGAAAGCTTTTCCTTTTCTCCTATAGAGTATGAACCAAGAAAGGTATGTCCCCATTTGTTCTTGTGAGCTATTTGTTAACAATGTTTTGCCTGAAGACAAAACCGATACACAAAGGAAGACTGAACCAAAAGAATATCAAAGGAATGGAGTGGAGCCCTTTTTGAGCTCTGGACTGTCTTTTAAGAAACTTCTTCACCATGTGTTAGTCTGAGCTGTGTTTTTTATTGCTTGCAACCTGAAGCATCCTACCTGACATAGCTCTCCTCTGCTATTCAGGAACCTTACGGGGAAAGTTTGAGAATCACCTGCCCATCTTACAATTCTGAGGTTTCACTGCTCCTGCTGCATTTCCTCTTAACCCTTTGGCTGGTCAATGTCATCTTCCCACAACCAATCTGGGGATGTTGAGCCTCAGGACATTCTAAAATCTGAGAGAAGTTTCCATTCTGTAGCTGAAGGAGAGATGAGGAATGGGGTTATTCCTCCTGCCAGGATATGGCCTTTGATTAGATCTAATCTGGAAGAGGAGAGGTTGTGCCCTGGTGGTGACTTTGAAGAGAATGGAGTTCTAGGCTACTGCTAACCCATAAGGTGAATTAGAAAACAAATGTCCTTCCCAAGACACTTCACTTCCATATGATGGTAAACTGACCCAATACATTGATTTTGTTAGCAAAAAACAGTTTTCTTTCATTTGCCAGGAAATTGTCATAATGCATATACAAATGTATGTTATCTAGGGTATAAATTTTTCTCTCTTAGATCTGGCACCATTGAGCATGGCACCATCTGAACAAAGGAACGTGACAGCCTATTAGAGAACACAGAATGCAGGGCAGATGCAAAAGCTGGTGGAGATGTACTTGCAGTCCATTTACCTGTAGCTCACATATGCTAATGATAAGTAAACCTTTAACAGGTGAACTGGGTGGATAAGGGTTTTTTAATTTTTCATTCTAAAATAATCTCAGACTTATAAAGATGCAAGAAAAAGTCACCAAAAAACAAAAATCAGTTCTCATATATCCTTCACGCAGTTCCAAATGTTCATAATTTACATAATGATGATACAATTATGAAAAACAGAAAATTTATTTGGATACTATGCTATTAACTGATATATAGATCTTTTTCAGATTTCACATATTGTCATACTAATTTTTTTTTTTAATGCTCCTGGATCCAATCTAGGATTACACATTGCAACTAGCTGTCACATTTTCTGTCCTCTTCAGTCTAAGACAGTTCCCCAGTTTTTCTTTATCCTTCATGACATTGAAACTTTTGGGGAGTACTGGCCAGCCACCTTGTTGAATGTCCTTCAAGATGGGTGTGTATGATACCCTCACGATTAAATTCAGCTTGTGCATTTTTAGCAAGGATTACCCAGAAGTGATGCTATGCCCTTCTTGGGAGATTATTTCAGGAGTCACTTTGTGTTGATGTGTCTCCTTACTAGTAAGGTTAACTTTGATTACTTGGTTACAGGGGTGTGAGCCTGATTTCTCCACTGTAAAGTTACTGTTATTCTCTCTATAATTAATAAGTATCCTGTGTGGAGATACTTTCAAAATATGCATATATCCTATTTCTCATCAACCTTTGTCCCACTAATTTTACCATCCACTGATGGTTCTGACCTACAACAGTTATTACTGTGGTATTGGCCAAATGATGAGGCCAAGATTTCAGCTTTAGAATTAAGTATGGGAAGAGTTTCCAGAAGTAGCTGAGGAATATCTTGCAATCTGACAGTATAATCTGGTGACAGAGAGCAGATCCAAAATTCAAATATTGGCTCCCCTGTGTATTAGCTGTGATCTTAAACAAATTAACTTCTCTGAGCATCAGTTCCCTCGTTGGTAAAGTAAGGATTATGAAGTTTACCTTATTGAGTTTTTTATGATGGTTACAATAATCTAAAGAATATTGTACAGTCTCTGGCACACAGTAAATGCTTAGTAAATTTTAGCTATTATCATAATGATAACGGATATTGTAACAATCTTCAGAAGAAAGAAAACCCAAAGGTACTTTTTTGGCATAGTTACTTATATAAAAATACTCTTTCTTTCTTTCTCCTTTTTTGGGGCGGGAGGGGCCTTTTTTTTATTATTATTATTTTAGGGCCACATCTATGGCATATGGAGGTTCCCAGGCTGGGGGGTTGAATCGGAGCTGTAGCTGCTGGCCTACACCACAGCCACAGCAATGCTGGATCCAAGCCGTGTCTGTAACCTACACCACAGCTCACACCAACACCAGATCCTTAACCCACTGAACAAGGCCGGGGATCAAACCTGCATGCTCACGGATGCAAGTCACATTCAGTTTCGTTGAGCCATCATGGAAACTCCTCTTTCACCTTTTATTAAATCTATCTGGGAAAAATATATTTCTGATGTACCTGTTAAAACAAGTAAGAAACCAGATTGAATAAACACACACACATGCTCTTTGGATATGATGACAAAGGAAAGACCAGCTGAAATAAAAGCTAATATAAACACAATACCCAGGATTATCGAGCGCCTTAGCAGATACTGGTTATTTTTTTAGGACAGTAGCCAATCTCCCATTCAATAGTGGAATTCATGAATAAGTGGAAATGTGCCCAGCTTAAAAAAAAAATGTATCTTCCAAGTTCTTTTGTAACCAGAGTTGGTTAATATGGGCAATAAGCAAATGTCTGCTAGGTGTGCCTTCCAGGAAAGCTAGAGTTTTGGTAAGAAGAAACCTACCTGACATATTCTTTTTTTTTTTTGGCTGCCCCACTGCATATGGTGTTCCTAGGCCAGAGATCAGATCCATATCACAGCTGTGACCTACAGTGCAGCTGCGGCAACACCAGATCCTTTAAACCACTGTGCCGGGCCAGGAATGGAACCTGTATCCTGATGCTGCAGACATCGCCAATCCCATTGCACCATAGCAGGAACTCCCTGACATGTGCCTTTTATTTTTTTATTTTTCTTATTAAGGCTGCACTTGCAGCATATGGAAGTTCCCAGGCTGGGGGTCAAATTGGAGCTGCAGCTGTCTGGCCTATGCCACAGTCACAGCAACACAAGATCTGAGCCGCATCTGCCACAGCACAGCTTGCAGCGATTCTGGATCCTTAACCTACTGAATGAAGCCAGGGATTGAACCCACATCCTCCTATATACTAGTCAGGTTCTTAACCTTCTGAGCCACAGTGGGAACTCCAACATGTACTTCTTTCATCTTCACTCTCCTCCCTTCTTCCTGCCTTTAACTGAGAAACAATGCTTATAGATACAACAGCCACCTTACAGCCTAAGGACTGAAAACCACTCACTAAAGATGGCAGAGCAGAAAGATTAAAGGAGGCTGGTTCCTTATGTACCTACTATTCTCTTTTTTATAATGAAGAACCTGAGGCTCAGAGATGTTAAGCAAATCATCTATGGTCAGTTAGCTCTTAAGCAGTGCAGCAGGGATTTAAGTCTATGTATGACTCCAAAGTCATCTATTTTCTATAAAGCTTCCTAAAAAGATAGAGCATAGTTAGAACCTTTCTCTTACATTTACACATAATGATGGACAAAGTAAAGTGTGATGGGCAGAACAAAATGCCCAAGGTCTGATGGAAGAGCCAGAAGTATTACTTGTTCTCTTTGTTGACTTGCAACAACCCTGGTCTGATAAGCAAACATGACCAGCAGTTCTGTGGCACTTCATCTTCTACTCATGCCAGTAAAAAGGGCTTCAAAACCATGATAAGCAATTAATGATGTGTCATAAACAAGCAGTTGCGATCCAAAGAGCACATCCAAAACATGATGGCCTAAGTCAGAAGTCACAAAGAAATGGCAGATGTGTTTTGATTGGTTGGTGTGGATGCTTAATAAATTGCTTGAGCTGATAAATGTCATGATAATTGAGATTTCTTGCTGCTCTTATAAAATCTGGACCTGGGAGTTCCCTGGTGGCCTAGAAATTAAGGATCTGGCGTTGACACTGCTATTTCATGGGTTTGATCCCTGGCCTGGGAACTTCCATATGCCATGGGTGTGGCCAAATTAATTAATTAATTAAATAAAACCTGTGTCTGAATTCCTGGGTGGGAATGTGTGATTGGAGCTGCCTCCCTTCAATAGCCTTTCCATTCCATTCTCTTCTGGTACTAAGCCAGTTTACAGTTATCCAGTTTCCTATTATCATCAGATTTGTTCTCTTATTCTTACTGTTGACTGGGGAAAAAAAAAATGCATGACCTGAGAGTTGTGAGTTAAATTTTATTTGGGGCCAAATAAGGACTATAGCCCAGGAGAGAGTCCGTCAGACGTAGCCCTGAGGAATTGCTCCAAAGAAGTAGCAAGGGAGGTCAGCACATACGTGATTTTGGTGAGTGGGGCTACGTGCAATCAAGCACATGTTTTGGCAGAGGCCTGCTGCTAGTCACGAGGAGCAGATGTCTCTGTTAATGATTTTAGTGCTTTTCTAGAGATGAGAAGATGTAAGAAATTGGGCTCCTAAAATCTTCCCTTGAAAATATCTCACTATCTGAAGGCCTGTTCTGCCAGTTTTTCCCAGAGCACAGAGTGCCTCATTCCTGATCTCCACCTTGAACTTCTTTCAGGGTTTGTAGGTCAGTGACTGCAGTGACTAGTGACCTAGTCCTTGTAGAGGCAGATGGCAAGTGACGATTTTCAGTTGACATTATAACAAAAAAATATTTTCTCTCTGATAAGTATTTAATCTCTAAAACAAAAACTGATAGATCGAGTTGTCTGTTTCTTATATGGGGCCCACTTCAGGCATTTCATTTACCTACCAGGAGGCAGAGAATTAAAAGAACACTCAGACATGTGCTTTCTAGATCTGCTTGCAGATCAACAGCCGGCTCATTCACAGCACTCCCATTTCACGTGTGTGACTTTAGCAAGCCTTCCCAACAACTGTTGAAGTAAGTATTATCATTCTTGTTGGGATGGGATAGGTTAGTTGATTTTTCAGAGTCTAAGTTAGACTTTTGACTGCTGTTTTGTTGGTTTGCAAAGTTATTTTCTGTGAGTATTCTTTTTGGATAACAGGAATGGTTAGAATTGGTAGACCTGTGGACTATTGTCCCACCTAAATTGGTGACCTCATATCATTGCTTCTTTACTACCCTCTGGCTCAGCATTACAAAATGAGCTAATTTATTACTGAGCACTCTGTGCCAGGCACTGTGTTAAGGGCTTTACATCCATTGATTAATTGTTCATCATAACAACACTCTGAAATCTGTTGAAGGACAATTTTTTTTAACTGGATCATGATTCATGTACAAATATAAAATGAACATGTGTCTATGGTTTTATTTAACATCAGTTAATGATATAATAACCAAAATGTTACAACTAGTCCAAATAAGAATCCAGAGAGCAGACGAATATGTTAAACCGTGAGGAATGCAAACATGAACTTACTTGATTGATGCAGAAGTGATCTTTATCCATGGGACAGTAATTAGTTGCATACCATAAGACACAACTGGCATTTCTGTGAATAAGAATATTTGCATTACTCTGTTCTCTACAAATTATAGAATCATAAAATAGTTCAAAGGCAATGAAATTCAGACATAATCTGGATGAATAAATTAGATAGGATACCCACTAATCTTTTCTTATTCTCCTTTGAAAGTATTTCACAGTTTTTCCTGAGAAGTACTTCTGTTGTTATTCGTCTTTTACAAATGAGGAAATTGCAGCCAAAAGAGGTTAAGAAAATTTTCCAAGGTCTCATAACCAGTGAGTAGAGGAATCATGTTTGAACCCAAGTCTAACTGAGTCTGGCAAAAATAGTGCAGTTAAATCATTTTTCCCCTCGGATTTATTACACTTGAAGAATTCAATTCAAAGCAAGCAAGAATGAGAAAACAGGAGCCCACTGTTTCTTGCTTTTTTCTCTATAGTTGTTGTAAATTGGCAGCCTGAATTCAGCAGAAAATTTTTATACAGTGTTTAAATTTAAAAAAAAAAAAGGGTTATGACCATTATTAGTTACCTATTGCTGAGCAACAAAATACAAAAAAACTTAGTGGCTTAAAACAACAGTAAAAATCTATTATCTCAGTGTCTTGGCTGGATGGTCCTAGCTCACAGTCTCCTGCGAGGTTGCAGATGTAATGTTGGCTGGGGCTGTATCCTCTGAAAGCTTGACTAGGGCTGGATGATGCACTTGGAGGTGGCTTACTCACATGGTTGGCAAGGTGGTGCTGGCTGTTGATGGGAGATCTCAGTTACACGCCATGGAGGCCTCTTTGCAGACTGCTCGAGTGTCCTCATTTCGCAGTGGCTGACTTCCCCACAGTGAGTAATCCCAAAGAAAGCAAGGCAGTCTTTCATATGTTTTATGACCTAGCCATGGAAGTAGGTCACATATCATCAATTCCATCATATTTTACTGGTCCTTCAGAAAACCCCTGATACAATGAAATACCTTATGTAGGTGACTGCACAAGGACATAAGTACCTATAGGGAGAAGATCACTGGAGGCCATTTCAGAGACTATCTGTCACATGTACATTTAAATATCACAACATGTCACATAAGAATCTGGATTTCTGACTTCTCTAGAAAAATCAGATTTGGCAACCCTGCAGGGAAAGCCCAGATTCCCTCATGACTATAATCAATTAGAATTGAGTAGCTACTACTCATTCGAGGAAGAATATGCACTACCTGAGTTCTTCCTGGTTCCTGTTCAACTTACTTATGTAACCTCCTTGGCTCTTGTGCCATATGATTGATTTCTGCAAATGAAACGTGTCCAAAGTGTTATGCCACTTATACACCTAACTCCTAAAATGTCCCATGTGATCATCCATGCTCTCCGTCCTCTCCCAGCTGCTGGCTGGATATCCATGCTCAGAGCACCCTTGGGAGTCATGCATTGAAGATGGTGGGACCTCTTATTGTCTTAATCTCTGACAGCACAGAGCCGGGTTCCTGGTCTCCACTCTTGCTTCCATCCCTACACTGACCTGTAGAGTGAAAAATGAGCTTGACTGTGTTCGTTTTATTAAGGTACTGAGATTTGGACATACTTTTTATGCAACTAGAATTAATTCTGTGACAAAAACCACAAAAGGCATCTTGAAGTGAGGCATGCCTTAAAAAAAAATAAGTGGCACTGGCTTAGCATGCCAGTTGTGGGAAAAAAGGATGCTGATTCCAGAGGCAGGAAAGGTGGCAAACCATGCTGTGCATTGGCAAAACACTTGGCAAAAATTCTCGCTTGCAATAACTTGAGAGGCAGGCCATATGCTTCCTGACTGTCAGCTCCAAAAGAAGCAGTTGGAAGGCATCAAACTGCTAGTGTGTGTTGGCCACAATTGGCTGGCAAGTTTTGGCACTTTGCAGGAAGAAATGAAAGAAAATAGGAAAATTGTGTAAATCTGAGGTCTTGAAGTAGGCTACTTCTAACCTCAAATAGGAGGAAATAAGAGTGAGAAAACTGTGTGCAACAAAAGACTGCTAGGTCACCACCTTTTGGCACAGATCACATCAAAGATGTGGCTTTTCCACTCAGGCCCGACAGCATCAAGGTGGCTGCCACTAAGATGGGAGAGCCATGAGGATGAGGGAAAAAGACATGAAGGATGTTGAGAGCTATGTCTAGGAAAGTACTTGGGGTGTAATTTGTGGCATAGGAACAGTCTAAAAGAAAATCAATGAGAAGGCTGTCAGGTTACAGAGGAAATAGTATTTTCTAAGGAAACAGAAGTCTGGGACAAAGACTAGTCAAGACACACAAAGAAAAAGTATATTTTTTCACACATTTTAATAATGTTTGTACTCTAGTAACTTACACAAACTATTAAAGCAAAGCCTAGAAAACAGATGAAATGACAGCTCTAATTTTGATTTTATAGAAATCAATGGGTGTTTCTCATGTTGTTTAAAAATATAAATCTGGGAGTTCCCGTCATGGTGCAGTGGTTAACAAGTCCGACTAGGAACCATGAGGTTGCGGGTTCGGTCCCTGCCTTTGCTCAGTGGGTTAAGGATCCGGCATTGCCATGAGCTGTGGTGTAGGTTGCAGACACGGCTCGGATCCCGTGTTGCTATGGCTCTGGCGTAGGCTGTTGGCTACAGCTCCGATTGGACCTCTAGCCTGGGCACCTCCATATGCCGCGGGAGCAGCCCAAGAAATGGCAAAAAGACAAAAAAATATATATATATCTGTTACTTTGAAAAACTTATGATTACCAAAGAGGACAGGTGGTGGGAGGAGGCATGGACTAGGGGTTTGGGATTGGCACATGCACACTGTGGTAAACGGAATGACTGGCCAGCGGGGACCTTCTGTATAGCACAGGGGACTCTCCACAATATTCTGTAATAAGAATCTAAAAAAGAATGGATGTGTGTATATATATAACTGAATCACTTTGTTGTATAGCAGAAAACATCACAACATTGTAAATCAATTATACATCAGTAAAACATTAAAAAATGAAAAACAAAAAAACTATATACTGATTAATAAAATTTCCACTATACTAATTTAACATGGTAAATGTTATATGCCCATTGGGCAACTAAATGTTTATTCAGACTCCAGACCTATTAAATACATTATTTCAGCTGTTAGATGATCACAGACCAGCTGATTTGATAAGTAAATTTTAAGTTTCTGAGCGTTGCATCTCTGACACAAATATACCCATCCGTAATGGAATAATCAGTGTCATATCTAAATGTGACTGAGGGGTGGGCCAGAAAGGGATGCCAAAGAAGTGGTTAAAACCTTAAAACTGTTTTCAGGTTTGGTCCTATAGGTCCAGTCCTGAGTCAATATCATAGATAGACCATCACCCAAGGTCCAGTCCAGGTGTTCAAAAGAGAGGGTTGGTACAAGAAAGAAGAGGCAGAGAAGCTAATCAGAGGACAGTGAGGCAACGCAAACATTAGCAACAGCATGAAGCCATCATCAGTCACCCTTAGGCTGGCAAGACACAGGGGAAAAGTGGTATCATCAGAGCCTAGGAACAAAGATCACCCAGCAGAAAACAGAGTCAAGGCCAGGATGTTCCAAAGGTCCTGGGGTCCCTAGAAGAGGGGCAGCAGCTTTGGGGAGATGCCACCCAAGGCGGCAAGGGAAGAAGACTGCTGTTCTCACCAGTGCTTCCCATTGAATAAGCCATCTGGAGGACAACTGACCCTGCATCCTGAGAGAGCCAGCCTTCAGGAGCCAGGCCTTCCTCCCATCGAGTGGGGCAGGGGCATGGCAGGCAAAGGATCTGAGCACATAGCATAGGACCCACAGACACTGGTAAGAACAAGAAGAGATATAGAACACTGTCTTCTCAAAGAAAAACCAAAGCTCAAGTGTTAGCGCAACTTAAAAGAGTGTTA
The DNA here is from genome assembly GCF_054392235.1 of Sus scrofa. NCBI lineage: Eukaryota > Metazoa > Chordata > Mammalia > Artiodactyla > Suidae > Sus > Sus scrofa. Next base: position 123,686,922 of record NC_139396.1, on the reverse strand, counting down.
CAGTCAAAGGTGGAATATTTTTAAATCTCTTGCTTTTCACAGGTCTTGTTCTAGTTATTGTGATTTAAGTCTTCACTTTTTCATTTTTATTTTGGGTCGTGGAAGACCCAGCATGTGGGGGAACTTCTTTATTCCGTGTCCAAAGATGAAATCTGTACAGACGTAGCTTCTTCAATTTTTATACGTAAATATGATTAAACATTTGAAAACTGCAAAGGTGGAAGAAATTCTGCCTCTGTTACTTAGCAGCTCTGTGATATTGGACAATCTATGTAACCAAACCCTACAGGTCTAAATTCCTCATATCTAAAATGGACACAGTAATACCTTCTTACTTATCTCACTGGCCTATTGAAATGGTCATAGTTTTTGTTTCTTTATTGAGAAAATATATGTGAAAATATTGGTATACAGAAAAGCATTATATAATGTTAAAACATTTAATATATATGAGTATATATTAAATATATATATATATATGTATATCTCAAGTCTGTCTCCCTACTATTCCATCCTTTATTTTGAGGGTTGACTTTACTGAGATATAACTTAAATACAAATACATGTAAGTGTACAATTAATGAGTTTTGACCAATATATACAAATGTGTAACCACTACCACAATCCTAATATAGAATATACCCATTGCCCCCCAAATTATCCCTCATACCTCTTTGCATTTTTATACTTTTTAAAAGTCAGTATGTACCCAAGAGAAATGAATACATACATCCACACAAAAATTAGTGCATAAATGTTCATAGCAGCATTATTCATAATAGCTCAAAAGTGAAAACAACCCGTGTCCGTCAGCTGATAAACGGATAAATAAAATGTGATATATCCATGCAGTGGAATATTGTTCAGCTATGAACAGGAATGAAGTACTGACACCTGCTACAACATGGATGGAACCTTGACAACATTAAGTAAAAGAAGCCAGACCGAGAAGAGCATGTACTTTATGATTTCATTTAAATGAAATATCTAGAATAGGCAAATCTGTACAGATAGAAAGTAGAGTCATGTGTTTGCCCAGGGGTAAGGGGAAATGTAGAGTGAATGCTAATAGTTATAGGGTTTCTTTTGGGGGTGATAAAAATGTTCTAAAATTGATTTTGGTAATGGTTGCTCAATTCTCTGGATATGCTACAACCATTGCTTTGTACTTTTTTTTTTTTTTTTTTTTTTTGCTTTTTACGGGCATACTTGCATGGAGGTTCTCAAGTTAGTTAGGGTTTGAATTGGAGCTACAGCTGCTCGCCTATACCACAGCCACAGCAACACAAGATCCAAGCCGTGTCTGCAACCTATACCACAGCTTACAGCAACACCAGATCCCCAGCCCACTGAACAAGGCCAGGGATCGAACCTGTATCCTCATGGATACTAGTCATTCATTGTAACTTTTGTATACTATTTTCCTTCAAAGTTACAAGACTATTTATATAAATTAAAACAAAGGAAAATATAATTTAAAATCCTAGGAAATCAAACTCTTGATTATTTCTTGTCCCTTCCTCACATCATCTTTGAGTATATTCTCTTGATTTATAGTCATAGTGGTACAGATATGATTAGCAATTTGCTTTCATCAGTTAATATTGCATCATGAACATTTTTCCATCTTGTTACAGAGTCTTCATAATGATCAATTTGGAGATGACATGCTACACCCAGGCTGTTTCTGTCCTTCCTCTAGTTCAGAACAGTGAACTTTCTTACCTAGATTACTGCGAATGTTTCGTAACTGGTGCCCTTGCTCTTTGGTAGTCTTCTAACAATCTGTCCTTCACACACAAGCCAGCCACACATCATTGCTCAAAAATCATGGGTGGAAGTTCCCATCATGGCTCAACGGTAATGAACCTGACTAGTATCCATGAGGATTCGGGTTTGATTCCTGGCCTCACTTAGTGGGCTAAGGATCCGACGTCGCTGTGAGCCATAGTGTAGGTCACAGACGCAGCTCGGAACCCAAGTCCCTGTGGCTGTGGTGTAGGCTGGCAGCTACAGCTCTGATTCAGCCCCTAGCCTGGGAACTTCCATATGCCTCAAGTGCGGCCCTTAAAAGACAAAAACAAAAAACAAACACAACAGGGAGTTCCCGTCATGGCGCAGTGGTTAACGAATCTGACTAGGAACCATGAGGTTGCGGGTTTGGTCCCTGCCCTTGCTCAGTGGGTTAACGATCCGGCGTTGCCGTGAGCTGTGGTGTAGGTTGCAGACGCGGCTCGGATCCCGCGTTGCTGTGGCTCTGGCGTAGGCCGGTGGCTACAGCTCCGATTCAACCCCTAGCCTGGGAACCTCCATATGCCGCGGGAGCAGCCCAAGAAATAGCAACAACAACAACAACAAAAAAAAAAGACAAAAGACAAAAAAAAAAAAAAACACAACAAAAACCAAGGTGACTAGTGACTGTCACCACAGTGTATATATAGTGCATTTACCTCATCACAGAATTCTGTTGGAAAGTGCTAGATAAAAGAAGCCAACTAACTGAGAGGAGGAGGTGAGATTCAAACCTATGTCTGAGTGACTTCAAGGGTAGAACTCATAACAGCATAATGTAGTATCATTGTTGACTTTTTAAAAAAATTTTATTGGAGTTGATTTACAATATTGTGTTAATTCATTGTTATTACTTGCTTAGTCCTGCTTTCAATTTCAGTCCTTCTGAATTTACAGGGAGCTTCAAGCCTGGCTACCTCATGGGGTAACCAACTGTCCCAGTTTGCCTGGGACTGAGGGAGTTTCTAGGATGTAGAAAAGTCCCAGGGAAACCAGACCACCCAGGTAATTTTCAAAATAATTATCAGGGGCGTTCCCGTCATGGCTCAGTGGAAACAAATCTGACTAGTATCCATGAGGACACAGGTTCGATCCCTGGCCTCACTCAGTGGATTAAGGATCCAGCGTTGTTGTGGCTGTGGCATAGGCCAGCAGCTGCACCTCTGGTTTGATCCCTAGCCTGGGAACCTCTCCATATGCCACGGGTATGGTCCTAAAAAAATAAAGGCAAAATAATTATCAAAATTCTCTATTGAGGTTTGTAGCAGATAAATAGACAGGCTCACTCATCTCCATTTCAACCCATCATAATAAGCCATAATGCATGCTACATGTGAGAAAATTGAAGACTTCATTTCCCAGGCTTCCTTAGAGCTTGGGTCCTGACAGAGCTTGGCTCAGCCAAGCAGATGCTCTTGGGCAGCATCTGGAAAGCCAGATTGAGGAGGAGGCTGCATTATGTTCCATCTGATGGACAGTGCAGTGGCAGCAGAGGTCCCAGTACCTTGTCTTGGAAGTCATGGATTTGGAGAGACAGAACACAGGGCATGAATTTGGAAGGTTTCAGTTCAGCCTGAGACAGTCAGTCCTGGACCCAGCGGTAGGAGCATGTGGCTTACTATTGTGCCAGAAGTAGCAGTTCCTTACAGCAGCCCCTTAGGAAGCTGATCCTATGGTGGAATTCTGGGAGTCTTTGCTGGGAGCCCTGCCCAGAGGCTGCTCCTTCAGCCTTTCCAGTAATTTTTATCCACCTGGATTAATTCATTTTATGTGGAAATGAGATAAAGCAACCTTTGTTATTTGCAGGTGAAGAAACTTCAGTATTCAGAGGAGACTTCACCCAGAAAACAGGGAAGCTGTAAGAGAAATTTGTATGTCCCTAATTTTGGGAAGACTCCCCCTTCCTCTGCTGTCATTCTCAAAGTAATGTGCATACACCCAATTCACCAGCATCCCCCAGATTCTGGAACTTTGGTGATGAGATGACTATACATATACACACATCTATAGATATAGACACACACTTTTTCCCTCTTCCATGTGCTAGACTGCTCTTCTAGATTTCTTCACATGATAGTTCAAATCTCAATCTTTCAACCTTCAGAAACCAGAATCAATGTGGCTTCCTCAACTAGTCCCATCTAAACTGGCCCCTTCCTTCAGGTTATACTCTCTCACATCATTTGGTTTAATCTTTATGCCATTTAACACAGTCTGGATTTATTTATTTACTTGTTTATTCTCTGTCTTCCCCTGTCCCCCACCCCAAAAAGCATGCATGCTCCATTCTGGGAGGGCCCTTTTGCCTTGCTTATCACCGTAACTTGGAACAGTGTTTTGCACATGGTAGCATCATTTAAAAATATTTGTTGAGGAATTCTCTTGTGGCTCAGCAGCTTAAAGATCTGGCATTGTCACTGCAGTGGCTTGACTTGCTGCTATGGTGTAGGTTCAATCCCTGGCTCTGGAACTTCCACATGCTGCTGGTGCAGCCAAGGAAAAAAAACAAAAACAAACAAACAAACAAAAAACAAAAAAAAAAGAAAATATTTGTTGACTAAATATACAAAATAGATTGGCATAGCTGGGAATTTTTTTTTTAAAAGGAATAAAGGCTCTTTTGGGAACAAAAGATATAAGATTCTAGCCTGAAAAAACAGTTGGGAAGTAAAGGGACCCAGCATTGTGAAAGGCAATGCTATGCAGGCAGTGGAATATTACATCAGGTGTTTGCAGCCATGGTGTAAAGTCTGCAGGTCACAGGAGATACACCGCCTTTTGGGAGGCATGGTAGCTGAGTTATGAAGTGTGCAGGTTCTGGAGCTGCCCAGACCTGACTTCAAATATCTGTTACACATTTTCTGCTATGTGAACTTGGGCAAGGTAGCCTAAGTGTTAGTTCCCTCATCCAAAATATGAGGATAATAATACCAACTCATATGACTACTGTGCTAACTAAAAAGATGATCCTTGCAGGTGCTTAGTATGGTGTGTGGCATGTAAGAACTCAATCAATGCTAGATAATAAGACTACTTTGATTTTACTAAACTCAGCTCCATTCCTACACTTATACCCAATACCTGGAGCCACTCTGATTATACTTTATCAAATTTCTAGGCAGCCACACTCTATTTCTCCTCACCAAATCATAATTAGTAGGTGCTCAAAAAATATTAGCAACTAACAGGAAGTTTTTTCATGTGGGTTTTCAGTCCTGTACCCATGGTTATTATGAGTGGTAGCAGCCGCTGATGCTATATTTTTCTACCTCTGTTGACCAAAAAAAAAAATAGATAGATAGATAGATAGATAGATAGATAGATAGATAGATATCCACAAAACCCAACAACAAGAAGCTAAAATAGGCAACAGTTGTATTCAGTAGAAAATACTCCATCACTGGGAAGAAAATTGACCCAAATAGAAAAACAGTAAAAAGGATGGGGTTGACCAAAACCCTCTCCAGTAGTTTCTTAGAGTGAATCATCTTCCTTCCACTTGATTTGCTCCCTTGAGAGGGACAGGGTCAATTCACTCTTTCAGCCAGCAAGTGTTTATGAAGTGCCTACCATGTTTACGATGTAAGAGAGGCTAAGAATATCTCCTCCACATCCACCTCCTCGTTAGTTACCCTCTATTCAAAAATCAGAATTCAGCTTAAATATCATCTGCTACAGTTTAAGACTAAGACAGGTCACCCTGGTGTGTGTCATCATGGTACTGGGAGTCTTAACATTTTCGTACTTCCTGGGGTGCACCTACACTTTCGCTGTTGTGATTATGTGCAAGGCCCTTCTGTAATCTAGATAAGGACACGGGCTTTGTTTTTGCTCAAGACTGTATTCTTGGTTCTTAGCTTGGTGCCTGCTGTGTAGTAGCTGCTCAATTATGAAGAAAGAAAATTGAGAGGCTCTGATGAAGGGGTCTGCAGCCTCTCACCGTTACATCATTATTCACCAGAGCAGTTTTTGTTTGTTTTTGGTGGCCTCTGACTCCCTGTGGCAGCTCTGCTCCCTAGGGCACTGAAGAAAGAAATATGAAAGGCACTATAGAGAGTGCCCTTCGTGTCTCAGTGGTTAACGAACCCAACCAGGATCCATGAGGATGTGGGTTCGATCCCTGGCCTCTCTCAGTGGGTTAAGGATCTGGTGTTGCCATGAGCTGTGGTGTAGGTCACAGACGAGGCTTGGATCCCAAGTTGCTGTGATTGTGGTGTAGGCCGGCAGCTGTAGCTCCAATTCGACCCCTAGCCTGGAAGCTTCCATATGCCACAGGTATGGCCCTAAAAAGAAAAAAAAAAAAGGAGGCAATATACTCAAAAACAGTCTCTTGTACAAGGTGGCCCCGTGTGAATCTCTAAGGAAGGCACCGACACCGAGAGCAAAAAAGCAAAAATGAAAAAAAAATGTCATTCCTGGATCAATATTATTCTGCCAGTTAAAGTTCTAGCAATTCTTTTAAAACTGTGCCTTTCTCCGAGCTCACACTGTGTCATCAGGTGGTTATTAAGTGGTAGAAAGCTTGGGCAAATTTTACTTTATTTCCATCTTAGCAAGGAACTAGAATTTCTACAGTGATAATGTGAAATGATGGCATGGTAGACAGATTTTATCTGTCTTCAGAAAATTACAGTAAATTACAAGTCTTATTTATAGGAATGAAAAACTAGTGCTGGCCTCCCCCTTTTTATGGGAGGATACTTTTCCTAGAATCCCCCAGACTTTCCCTGACATCTTATTGGCCAGACTGCTCCTAAGTCAACCACAGACTTAGGCCAGTCAGCATTGTGCTCCTGATTCTGGGCCCACCTCCTGGGGCAGTTTTACTGCCCATGCTCATCAAAAGTAAAACCTTCAGAGTTCCCTGGTGGCTCAGTGGGTTAAGTATCCAGCTTATCAATGCTGAGGCAAGGGTTCCATCCCTGGCCTGGGACTTCTGCATGTCAAAGATGCAGGAAAAAAAAGTAGAACCTCAGCTTCTTCACCCATGTGAGGAGAGAATTGTATCCTCCCTTGATTCCATACATTTTTTTTCAGCTCTAGTTTGTGCCTGGCACTGTCTTGAATACTGGAGATTCAAAGATGAGAGCCCCTATTTCTGGTTTGGGAGGCTGATGGCTATCAGAAATGCTTCAGAAGTCAGACAGGTAACATAGATGTGTAAATTTAGTTTACTTGCATTCTAATCCAAACTTTTAATTTTAAAACACCCAACTGGTCCAAAAAAAAGCCCACATCTTGGCTGGGAGGAGGATTTAGTGTCTTTCATTTATTTCATTCATCCTTGAGGAGACAAAAACAAACAAACAACAATGAAATGTGGTAAGTGTTAAGTCAGACTGAGTTAGGCAGATATTGATATGACTTAACACTGGAGAGGCACCCAACCATCCTGGGGGATCTGCTCAGAGAAGGCCTTCCATTGAGTACTTTAGTTGAGTCTTGAACAAGGAGTAGGCGAGGATCACACAGTACCGTTGGGGAACTGCACTTGTGGTTTCATAGGAGCATTGGGTGTGATGGCAGTGAAAGGAACTAAAGGCTGAGGCATGCAGGACAAGAAGGACTTGGATGTGCCCTGCTAAAAAGTTTCAATGCATTATGAATTGTGCAGCATCCATGAAAGAGTTTAGGTACAAGAATGTCATGATTTAGAGTTGCCATCGTGGCGCAGTGGAAACGATCCCTGGCCTCGCTCAGTGGGTTAAGGATCCAGCGTTTCCCTGAGCTGTGGTGTAGGTCACAGACGCAGCTCAGATCTGGCATTGCTGTGGCTGTGGCTCAGATCTGGCATTGCTGTGGCAGCTACAGCTCTGGTTTGACCCCTAGCCTGGGAACCTCCATATGCCATGGCTGCAGCCCTAAAAAGACAAAAAGACCAAAAAAAAAAAAAAAAAAAGTCATGATCAGATCTATATTTTTATTTTTATTTATTTATTTATTTTGTCTTTCTCTCATTTAGGGCCGAACCTGCGGCATATAGAGGTTCCCAGGCAAGGGGTCCAATCAGAGCTGTAGCCGCCAGCCTACACCAGGGCCACAGCAACTTGGGATCCGGGCTGTGTTTGCGACCTACACCAGAGCTCATGGCAACGCCAGATCCTTAACCCACTGAGCGAGGTCAGGAATCAAATCTGCATCTTCATGGATGCCATTCAGTTTCATTAACTGCTGAACCACGACAGAAACTCCCAGATCTATATTTTTAAAGAATCACCCTTTTTATTTATTTAATTTTTTTTTAATCTTTTTGCCATTTCTAGAGCCGCTCTCTCGGCATATGGAGGTTCCCAGGCTAGGGGTCCAATCGGAGCTGTAGCCACCGGCCTATACCAGAGCCACAGCAACGCTAGATCCGAGCCGTGTCTGCAACCTACGCCACAGCTCATGGCAACACCAGATCCTCAACCCACTGAGCAAGGCCAGGGATCGAACCCGCAATCTCATGGATCCTAGTCGGACTCATGAGTTAACGACTGAGCCACAATGGGAACTCCCAAAGGGTCACCCTTTTTAAAGTATAAAACCTAGAGAGAATATAGTAGAAAAATATGCTCCTTTTTTGCGTATTTTATCTTGCATGTTGTTGCACCACATTCTCAGTTGCCCCAACTGGAATCATAGAAAATCATCCTAGGTTCCTTTAGACTTTTAATAATTCTTGAATCCACCTGATGATCTCACTCTGAATGGTGTGCCCTTCACTCACTCCCTTATTACCTCTTTTCTGCTTGTTTCCAGTGGTTTTCTAGGTTCCCAAATAGGAATCCCCTCCCCTGTTTTATTCTCCAGGCCGCTGCCAGAGATCCTTCTAGGATGTAAATCTAGTGGTTTTTCCACAACCTAAAACTCTCCATTGGTTTCCCATGGCCTTCAGGAAAGAATTCCATATTGTTTCCTGTGGTGCAGAAAGCCATCTGGGATTTGGGCCCCATCTAACCTTTTCGGCCCTCACTCACCTCCTCCCTTCATAGGTTGTCTTTCATACTTGTTGAACTCATGGCTGGTTCCCAAACATGACCGATAGTTTCCAACCCACTGGCAGAATCTCCATTCCCTCAGTTCTGAATGGATTTCCTTTGCCCTATGAAATAATGAAAGGTTGAAATAATGAAATCTCATTGTTGGTCAAAATTCAGCTTAAGGGTCATTTCCTCCCTGAAATGTGTTTTAACATCCATCCATCTCAGCACCATCTTCTTCCTCTCTCCTCCCCTCTTCCATTATTGCTCACTCTCTCGACTCCTTTGGAGTTACCTTCCATGGCATAGGTGACATACTTTGCTTCATTCATTGTTCCTCCAAGCAAGGACCATCTGCAATATAATCTCATTTTTAAAAGTTATTTTTATTTTGTTTCTTTAATTTAAATATTTATCATCATCATCACCATCATCACCATGCAGACTCCTCTGCTCCAAACCTACTGAAAGTCTATGAACCTGGGTCCAGAATCTGCTCTTTAAAAAAAAACATCTAGAGTTCCCATCATGGCTCAGCAGTTAACGAACCCGACTAGCATCCATGAGGATGCGGGTTCGATCCCTGGCCTCTCTCAATGGGTTGAGGATCCGGCATTGCTGTGATCTGTAGTGTAGGACTCAAATGCAGTTTGGATCCTGCATTGCTGTGGCTGTGGCGTAGGTTGGTGGCTGCAGCTCCAGTTGGACCCCTGGCCTGGGAACTCCATATGCTGAGGGTGCAGCCCTAAAAAAAAAAAACAAAAACAAAACAAAAAAAAACTGTTCTGTCTCTTGATCAGGTGCTAGTTACACAGGATGTTCATTTGTGCAAAATTCACTGAGCTCTACCCATAGGATACATATATATTTCTGTTCATATGCTGTTTTTAATAAAAAGTTTAAAAGGAAAAACTCCCTCTTATTCTAATGTATACAGATGATGAAGCATTGGCTTGCCTCTTGCTCAATGAATTGTAAACCCCTAGGAGGCAGTGAAGGCATCTGTCTTGTCTTTGTATTCCCAGCATCTAGTTTGAGTGCCAACAACATAGTAACACTTAATAAATAATTGGGGAGTTCCAATAATTGGGTGGCTTAGCGGTTAATGAACCTGACTAGGATCCATGAGGATGACGGTTTGATCCCTGGCCTTGCTCAGTGGGTTAAGGATCTGGCATTGCTGTGAGCTGTGATGTAGGTCAAAGACGCAGCTCGGATCCCATGTTGCTGTGAATGTGGTGTAGGCCGGCAGCTACAGCTCCGATTCGACCCCTAGCCTGTGAATTTCCATATGCTGTGGATGCAGCCCTAAAAAGCAAAAAATAAATAATTGGTAAATGACTGAATGAATGAACAGAGAGGGGAAAGTACCTTGTGGGCTTCTCCTCCCTCACTCTCTTCCAAATATTTGTTCCATGCCCCTGCTGGAGCATGTGATAACTCATGCCTCAAAATTACACATCCGACACCCCTGGGCTCCCCCAATAAACCTGTGAGATGCCACCTGGCTTCCTCTCTACCACATGCAGCATGTTAACTAATCCAGGGCACCAGCCGGAGCAGGAAAGGAAAAAGGAAGCAGGTGGAGGACGTTCTGTCCCCAGTACCAGTACTTCTGCCCTACCTGGGTCTGAGCCACCTGGCTCAGGCCTTCCTCATCATGCCTGGGAATCTAGCTGGACCTAATATGCCCTTGGAGATACTGCATTGCTAAAGCCTCTGTTCACATCTCTGATGTAAAGTGCTTCCTAAACTGCTTAAATTTTGTGAGAATTGGAAAACGTTATATTTGAAAATTTAGGATTAACAATGGATGGTTTCTGTTTCTTTTGTTTTCTAGCAAATTTACAGTAGAAAGTGATCACTACTGTAGGTGAAATATCACCTAAGTCATTCAGTCCCAAATAATTACCAAGAGCTTCTTAGGGATGCAATGTGAATAAAAGTCATCTGCCCTAATGGAAATTACAGTGTATGGGGGTAGACAGACTATCAAATATTATCTTTTTCATAATGCTTATGGTGCACTTTACATATATATTCATTTCATCACTGTAACAACTCAGTCATGTTCTGTTATTATCCCCATTGTAGAGTTACAAACTGATAGAGTCACAAAGGTCAAGTGTAGAAGTAGGGAGCCCTAATCTTGTTCTAAGAGTCAGGGAACGTTTCTTTCAAGGTGAGAGGTTGAAGCAGAGATCTGAGGATTGAGTTGGAACCTAGTAGACAAAGAGTTCTGGGAACAGGCAATAGAAACAGCAGATGCAAAGGGATATTCATTTGTTTGAGGAAGTGAAAGGCTCTCTGTAGAGGGAGCACTGGGAGCTCAAGATGAGGCAGGGGAGGTAGGCAGGGGCCGAAACACCTAAGCTTTTTTCCTCAATGTCTTCAAATAGTATGATAAGGTCAGGGAAGCAAAAATAGTTAGGAGATTTAAGGTTTATTCTTAGCTTTGTTCTTCATAGCCTCAGCCTTCTCTCCATGGCACAGTTTCCTTATCTGGGGGGGGGGGGGGGGAATGAGTGAATGGACCAGAGCACTCAAGTGGTCATGGCTTCTAAAGCTCTGATTCTAGGTCAGGCTCTGTGGAAATGTAGGCCTTGGCTGCTGCTGAATGCACTGAGGCCTCTGACTCCTCTGTAGATTAGGTAAGTACAGATGATGGAGGATATCATACACAAGTAAGTTATGCAATAAATATAGTTGTGAGCATGGCTTGTTCCCTTTGTTGGATAACCACCTCTTTGGGGCATTTCCTGTGTGCCAGCATGGTACCAGGTACTTTCAGGTAGATTTCTCATGACAAGTCCTAGTTAGATTTAAAAGCTGAGGCATCAAGGGATTGAACAACTTCTGGAAGGCCCTCACCACCCACCTTTGTTCTGCCTACTGAGCGTGCCCAGTCCTGTTTCCTGTCGCCAGGTGTGTTCACTTGAGCAATGACTTTCTCTGTATTTGTTCAGTGGCTGACTTGGAATTTGAGCCCAACTCTGACTCCAAAGCTGTGGTATTGACTACCCTGCGATGCTGCCTTCCCTACTTAAAACACAGGCAACTCCTTGCTCTATAAATAGGGTGACATTGTCTCTTAAACGTCCTTTCTGGGTGAGGAAAGTGCTTTTTATAGCTTGGGGCGGCTTCTGTTTACTTGGTCTCTTCCAACACCGGTTAATCCCGCCTACAGCTGTGTCCTTCACTGTCCTTACACTGTATTCTGAGGTTTCCTCCCTGCAAAAGACAACTCCACCAGGCCAAATGGTGTCTGTGTGTGCCAGCAAAGAAATTACACTCTCCTCCCTCTCCAAATCCGCCTACCTTTCCATAAATAATCCTTCTCCTCCTTCCCCTCAGGCCTGTGAGTAGTTTGGTCACTTAACTAAACACACTCACACAAACTCACAAAGGTTTCAGGGAGGAGGGGACAACGTGAATGACCTTGCAAAGGTATCCAGCTCACGGGGGCAGGATTAGTAAACCAAAACCTCTACAAATACATGTTTTCTCCCCCACGCCGCATTACTCTGAAGCTCCTTGCTCGCTCCCACCTCAGTCCGCTCTTGGCTCAGTCGGCCATACAAAGCCCAACCCGCCCATCTCTTCTTTTGCAAAGCCCGAGAACTTCAGTCCCCATGTTGAAGCTCGGCGGTGGCGGTGGCGGTGGTGGTGGTGGCGGGCAGGACTGGGCATGCTCAGTAGCGGGGACAGGTCTGGGAGGCGAGGAAGCCGTGTTTGAAGTCGCGCGGCTGGGGTATACGGGAAAGGCGGGCTGCGGGGCCCCCGGCTCGGGGTGTGCGGGGATCCCGGATTCCGCGCCCGGAGCGGGCATGCTCCAGGCCGGCCCCGGGGGGCCGACGCGCGGGGGGCAGGGCGTGGAGGAGGTGGGAGAACCCGCGGGAGGAGGGGAGGAGCACCCAGCTCTCCATCCCCCGGCGCCGGCTCTGCGGCTGCTGAATCGGAAGCCGCAAGGAGGATCCGCGGAAATAAAGACGCCGGAGAATGACCTCCAGAGAGGCCGCATGAGCCGGGGCCCGCGCACTGTCCCACCAGCCCTGGGCATGGGCGACCACGGCGGGCACCCGGAGCTCTCGGCCCCGCAAGCCCCGGGGACTCCCGTCGGCGCCGGCGTTGCAGCCTTGAACGGGCTGCTGCACAACGGCTTCTACCCGCCGTCAGTGCAGCCGCCGCGCCTCTGCGGCCGGGGCCCTGCGGGCGGCGGCGACGCGGCGCCCCAGCGCCTCCCGCTCCAGCCCGACCTCCAGTCACAGCCGCCGCCCCCTCAGCACGATTCCCCGGCCAAGAAATGCCGGCTGCGGAGGAGGATGGACTCGGGCAGGAAGAACAGGCCGCGTAAGTCCCGCCGGGAGGGGATCGCGGGCGCGAGGCAAGCGCAGCTCGGCACCCGGGAGCCGCGGGGCGGGCACCGCAGCGCCCCCCACCCCCACCCTGCACCCCGGCGCTCGCCTAGAGAGACGGTTCCTGGGGGGAGCCCGGGAATGATTCTTTCCCAGAGGCTCCAAGCACTATAGATCGCTGCCTGAGCCTAACCCTTGCTCGCTTGCATCTGTAGAATGGGACGATTGGACTCGGAGTCTGAGCTGCTCCTAGGTCACGGCTCTATAGAAGACGAACGCACTGGCCACCTTACTAATTTGTCAGTCGGAAAATGCACGTGTCAACATTTGGTGGGGTCCAGGAGTAAGGGTACAGCAGGTAGGGGAGAGCGGGAGTTTCCCTCTCCTTTCTCCTCGCCCCTTCTGAGAGCTTGTCTCAGGTTGGCGCTTAGGCAGTCAGCTTGCCCTTTGAATCGCAGAGAAGCTGCCAGCTCCTTGGGTCTATTGGCGAGCGCGAGGTCTGGAGGCGTGGAGTTTGACAACCCCCCAAATCACAGCCTATTAAACTCTGTTTCCGCGCAGCCAATGAGAGGACCTGTTGGGAGGGACACACCCACTGATACCATGTGGGCCGGAACTATGTGGACCAATGAAGATTGGAGGTGGATTTTTTTTCTGGAGCGTGGGGAGGTAGAGTAGAAGGTTTATAATGGTAATGTACAGAACGGAAAGCTGGAAGGCGTTATTTCACAATCTAAAGCCTGTATTTATGATGTTACTTTGTGAAGAGTCCCTTCCCCGCTGATCTCTCTGAGATCGAATTTACAACTGGTTTTTCTTATCTGAACCAAACTTCATTCAACTGGTTACCTCTTTCTGGCTCTTCTTTCTTAATGAAGCTTATAAATGGCAAAAAGCAAAGTAAGTAGAATGCATACTAATGATTGCATTCAAACATGCACCTTTTACATATAGGTTATACTTTTTGTTATAGGGAAATTTCTAGATATGCTTTGTCTGAAATGGATTTGTCCGAAAAAGCTTTTTATTTGACAAACAGCTTCACTTTTTTCTGTTTCTATTTATCAGTTTGGACTTTTAGCTTTTCTGCATTTAACTAAAGTCTCTGAGACTTTGGAAAGCATTTTAACCCAACTGGGACGCAGTAACTTTGATGCCTGTGTTTTGTAGGTCTGAAATATTTCGGTTTAAAGTTAATGTCACGTCGGGCATTTAGAAACTATACAGCAGATTGGCTACGGTTGTAAGGAAGGCATCAACACCTGAATTTCTGTTTACTTTTGTTGTTGAGGCTTGTTAGAAAATGACTTTCTTTAATGGGTTTAGTATTGATTACTTAAGATTTTTTAACCAGTTTTACTTCTGAAGCCACATTTTAGTTAATTATTTCTCTGATATACATTAACAGCTTGTGAGTTTGCAATGTAAATAGCTAAAATATAACAAAGGAGAACTGTTTTGAGTTTTTACTTAGTGTTGCTAGCTTAAATGCTCTATGACTGAGTGTATTATACCTCTTGAAATAGTTTTTAAGGAATTGAAAATACATTATCATAACAACAGCATGAAGGCAGAGAAAAAATACTCTTGAGCCCTAACTTTTGCTTGCAAATCCACAAGAAGTATTATTTTAGAACACAAGGGAATATAACTTTATACCTGTGTACTTTGTCTGGTATTAAAGTAGTTTGTATTTTTTTAATGAAAACCATAGTTTTAAGTGTAGTGACCATACTTATCAGCTTTTAAAAAGAATTTATCAAAATTGATTTTTTTATCTTATCATGTTTTCTTTTTCTGAAGTTTATTTTGTTTTAAATTTTTTTATTGAAGTATAGTTGATTCATAATATTGTGTGGGAGTTCCCTTTGTGACTCAGTGGTTAACTAATCCAACTAGGAACTATAACGTTACCGGTTCAATCCCTGGCCTCGCTCGTTGGGTTAAGGATCCAGTGCTGCCCTGAGCTGTGGTGTAAGTCGCAGATGTGGCTTGGATCTGGCGTTGCTGTGGCTCTGGCGTAGGCCAGCAGCAACAGCTCCAATTAGACCCCTAGCCTGGGAACCTCCATATGCCGTGGGTGAGGCCCTGAAAAACACCAATAATAATAATAATAATAATATCTTGTTAGTCTTGGTGTAGAACAAAGTGATTCAGTTATACATATAGATGTGTATTATATATATTTACTTATGTATTTCTCAAATTTGAATGAACATTTCTGAAATAAACTTTACATGTTCTGAGGCACATCTGCTATGTTTATTACCAACATTTCTTAGTTAAAATTAAGCTGAATTTAATATCTTTATTCCTTCCCTATTAACATTCTAGCATCTTTAAAAAAAAAAAAAAAAAAGCCCAAGCAGTTGATGTTTAGGTAATCTAAGACAATTCTATTTAGACTTAAGCATATCTCTATTTTCTGATGACTGATAGAGTTTACATAAGCAATTATTGAGAAGAGTACTTACGGGCTTTAAATGAAATTTAAGAGCAGAAGCATCAAAGTTGGACAAATAATTGATTCCTGCTTATAGTTTGCAACTTTGGACTTATAGTTTGCTTAGAGTTTGCTTCTGGCAAACCAGAGGTGTTTTAAGGCAGCCAGATATTACTTATCTCAGGCACCTGGAGTGCATATGTGGGTAGGTGTGTTTCTGTTTGGTAATGTTTTGGGTAGGGTGCAATACACATTAAAATACTCAAGTTTAAAAACAATGAATGGAATGAAACAAACAGTTCAGTAGTTTTTGATTATTTAAAAAATTTACATCTGATCCCTCAAGGCACGGATTAGTGAAAATCTTGGAATCTAAAAATCAAGGGAGTTCAGTGGAAACATCTGACTAGGATCCCTGAGGACGCAGGTTCAATCCCTGGCCTTGCTCAGTGGGTTAAGGATCCAGAGTTGCTGTGGCTGTGGTGTCAGTCGGCAGCTGCAGCTCCCATAAGACCCCTAGCCTGGGAACCTCCATATGCTTCCAGTGCAGCCCATAAAAGGCAAAGAAAGAGAGAGAGAGAGAGAAAGAAAGAGAAAGAAAGAAAGAAAGAAAGAAAGAAAGAAAGAAAGAAAGAAAGAAAAAGAGAAAAAGAGAAAAAGAGAAAAAGAAAAATCAGAATAGTGGCAGGTTGACTTTGCTCAATCAAGAAAGGGGAATCTTGTCTACTGTTTTCATCAAAAGTACCATCACTTCACTCACTGTGCTTATCTTTGGAAAGCTTTCCTAGGACTAACAGCTTCATCAAACTTCCTTGATTACTTTACCTGCCTTTGCTACTTAACAACCATGGGACCTCAACCAAGTTAGCTCTCATCTTGGAATTCAGGGATTGGCCAGATAATCTTCAAGTGTTATTTCTTGTACCTTCAAAATTTTAAGATACTTCAGAGCTGATAGTTCTTTCTCCATGATTTCTACATTAGTTATCCAGTCTGCCATATGGCTTAGCATTTTATTATTACTATTACTTAAATTGTACCAAGTTGTATACTTTATTTATCTATTTATTTATTTATTTATTTATTGCTTTTTAGCACCACACCCGCAGCATATGGAGGTTCCCAGACTAAGGTTCAAATCCGAGCTGCAGCTGCCAGTCTACACCACAGCCACAACAATGCCAGATCTGAGCCTCATCTGCAACCTACACCACAGCTCATAGCAATGCCAGATCCTTAACCCACTCAGTGAGGCCAGGGATTGAACCCACATCCTCACGGATCCTAGTTGGGTTCATTAATCACTGAGCCATGATGGGAACTCCCTATTATTTTTTTTTTAATTTATTTTTGCCTTGTGCTGATTGTTTCATATATGGTATTGGTCTTATCACCTTAATTAAGTCGGAAGTCTTATTATAGATGATACAGGTTTTTTTTTTTTCATATGCTTTGCATCTTGGATACCTGACTATTTGATTGATGTTGCAGAAAAAAGGTACAAGTGATGTCATCATCACCTCACTGAAGTAGCCATTTCCTTCCATAGGACAGACTGGCAGAAGTCCTTCAGTGGAGCATCCATAGGGAGATTCCTTTGGTATGTCCTCAGTACTCTGATTCTTCGAAGCATACATAGGTAGCATCTTATAGAGTCAGCTCCCTTCCTGAATACCTTGAAACTAATGAAAGCTGTAATAAAGTGCTGTGAGAGCTTAATGTTTATAAATGGTATATAGTTATTCAAACTCTGGAGGGCTTGAGTTTGAATTGTAGCTGGATGACCTGGTGCCAATTATTTAACTTCTAGGCTTCAGTTTCAGTATTGGTAAGATGGAGCTATTCATACTACCTCGTGGAGCTGATGTGAGGATTAAACAAGATATTATATACAAAGAATTTAGATTCCTGCTTGGCGCATAGCAGTTACTCAGTAAACACCAGCTGTCGTCACCACCATTCAGGACACTGTCCACCATTAACCCATAGGACAAGATGACTAAGCTGGCAGAGACACCTCAGATTGATGTTCTTAGTTAAAAAGGGAGTGGGTAGTCTAGAATTAGAGAGACTTAAAAAGTGTTATTTGATTAGCTATAACACCCCAGTCCCTTTTCCCCCCCTTTCCTCAAAAAATATTGGGTAATACAGATATTTCCAGAAGGAAAGAGTACTCACGGTACCATTACTCAGAGAAAATGGCTATTTAAAATGTGCCATATAGAGAATTCCTGTGTGGTGCAGTGGAAATGAATCTGACTGGTATCCATGAGCACGCAGGTTCAATCCTGGCCCCACTTGGTGAGTTAGGGATCCAGCATTGCTGTGAGCTCTGGTGTAGGTTGCAGATGCTGCTCAGATCCCCTGTTGCTGTGGCTGTGGTGTAGGCCAGCAGCTGTAGCTCTGATTGGACCCCTAGCCTGGGAACCTCCATACACCATGTAGCCCTTAAAATTAAAAAAAAAAAAAAAGAAAAAGGCAAATAAATAAATAAAATGTGCCATATGCTAAAAGTAGTATGGGATCACACTAAGATAAAATTTTGATAACTTTATTTAAAAATTTTAGTGGGCATTCCCTCTCTGGCAGCACACTTCCATCTCCGGCTCAGTGCAGTGGGTTGAGGATCTGGTGTTGCCACAGGTGTGGCTTGGATTCAGTCCCTTCAGTGAGGTGATGATGCTGTAACTTGTACCTTTTTTCTGCAGCATCAATCAATTCAATCCCTGACTTGGGAATATGCCATGGGTGTGGCCAAAAAAGAAAAAAAAAAAAATAGCCAAAGCATTTTTTTAGGGCATTAAAATATCATTTTTAAAGGTTGTATTATATTCCCAATATCCCATTATATAGGTATAGCCATAATTTATTTAACTTGTCTCTCATCCCTTTAGACTGCAGCTAGGTATTCTCTATATCATAAACAGTGCTTTAACAACAACTTTGTACATAACTCTTTAGGTTTTGTTTTGTTTTGTTTTGTTTTGTTTTGTTTTGTTTTGTTTTGTTTTGTTTTTGGCTGCACCTACAGCATATGGAGATTCCCAGGCTAGGAGTCTAATCTGAGCTACAGCTGCTGGCCTACACCACAGCCACAGCCATGCCAGATCTTAGCCGCACCTGCAACCTATACCACAGCTCAGGGCAACGCCAGATCCTTAACCCACTGAGCTAGACCAGGGATCAAACCTGCAACCTCATGGTTCCTAGCTGGAGTCATTCCTGCTGCACTGCAATGGGAACTCCAATAACTCTTTAAGTTATTTTTGATAGAACTGACAAGTGTATACTTTTTGGAGAAGGAACAGAGGTGGCACAAAGTAGTATATAGCTGTTGCCTTGAAATCCTGGATATTTTAGTCTCCAAGGACACTTGTAGATGAGCCACACTAGTGGAAAGAGAAAAACACAAAGGCGATAATTGTTTGAGCCACCAAACACTATGCTGCAGAAAGACAAATATTTGAGTATCATCAGAAGACTTGAGAATGCGAGCTGCCCTCTTCCTTCGAAGTGTGTGGCAGTAGGCAGGAATGAGGGCTAGATCAGTGCCCACATCCTGCTGGTGGAAGTTCTGAATGCCAAGATCATGCAGATGAAACATTAGCAGAAAATGGTTGAGAGTTCATGAGCACATAACACACTCGTGGGTACAGACCGAAGAAACCCAAATCTGTTACCAGTTATAGCTAGTCACCATTGCCAAAGTGTAAGCCTTCAATTTTCTAAATATTAGGATATTTAGCTTTGGCACTCAGAATGTCCCCTACTTCTGCATCCAGCTAATTTGAAAAACCAGGATAAAAAGATAAATGGGTAGGGTTTTCTGGTTGTATCAACATAGAATGTGAATTATATACATTTTTAAAAGCATAACCAGAACTTCTAGAAGGACAGGAAGCTTTGCAAATCAAGAACAAGAGACCAAAATGGAAAGCAAGGGCGCACACTCTAGAATTGCTACTCAGATTTCCAAGTTTGTCAGTGAAGGTATGAACTGCAAAGAATTTAAGGGCCCAAGTGTTTAGCGTCTAAGTAAGTGGTTAAGTCAGGTATCAGACTCTGTTAGAGACACGAGCACCACTTTTCTTCTGAAGAGCAGTAAGTGAATTTCAACAGTAATATAGAGCGTATTTTGTTTGGAGTAGTAACCACAGATGGAAAGAGTGCCGTTAATTTTTAACATGTGGGACATTCAATAGATGAATACAAATCCAACATGGTTTTTGGAGACAGAATTTTTAGAGAAACAGAAGAGTACCGGTTTTAATGATCGGGTTTGGGGTTGCTTTTTTCTGTATGTGTGTGATAGCCTGACTTTTGATAGTGTATGTGTATGTTTTAATACAATCCAGTTACCATGAAAATCAATCAATGTTTGACTTCCATTGTATTTAATTATGTGCTTTAGCTTTACTGTGTAGGCCGGTGTTCACTTTGGGAGGACAGTGTTGTAAATCAGATATAGCTCACAGAATTTCTAAGTAGACCTTTGCTTAGATAGTGCATCTGTAGAGCTTGGTATCTCATTACTTAATTTATGACATCTTTTAGATGCTTGGAGTTGGCTAATCATACATGGGTATGTGTATCTGTGTTTCCTCCTGTATTTGAGAAATGTATTTTAAAGCAGCTGATGATTCCAAGGGGTGAAGGAAATGTTATTGCTATAGGCAGTTACATCAAAATCGTAATCTGGGCCTCTACAGATTTCTCTAGAGTTTGGAAAGAGGGTGAAAAGATTCACAATAGTGGGTTCTTAGAGTGTAGCTATTGTTGAGCAACAGCTCTGTGCCCCATTGCTCTGTACCGTGTCTTGATCAAAGCATGTGATTACCACTCCCACACTCCATTTTACAGATGGGGAAAGAAAGCCGCGGGGAAGTGAAGCAACCTGTCTAAGGTCAGTGAATGGCCCTGCCAAGAATTCAAAACCAAGGCTTTTCTTTTAGGCCATGTAAGCCAAAAGGGAATACGTTCAGTAATACTTGCAGAAAAGATAAGTGTGTGCCTTCTGTACACCTTGTGGCAGAAAGTTCGTTCATGTGTTTGTGGAAGAAACAGTAGCCAACATTAAGGGCCACTTACTATGTGCCAAGAAACTAAACCCTTTCGATGGATTATCTCATCCAAACATCCAGCACGCTGTGAGATAGGTACTGCTGTAGATAGAATGCTTGTGTCTGTCCCCCCTAACTCCCAAGGTATTGACAAGCGGGGCCTCTGAAATGTGATTAGGTCATGAGGGCGAGACTAGAGAATTCTCTAGAGCAAAAGACAGCTGTCTGGGAGTTCCCCTGTGGCACAACAGGTTGAAGATCTGGCACTGTCACTGCAGCAGCTTAAGTCATTGCTGTGGCACAGGTTCAATCCCTGGCCCAAGAATTTCCATGTGCTGCAGGTGCAACCAAAAAAAAAAAAAGACAGCTGTCTAGGAAGCAGCCTCTCACCAGACAGTGAATCTGCCAAGGCTTTGATCTTGGATTCCAGAACTGTGAGGAATACATTTCTGTCATTTATAAGCTGTAAGTTTATTTCCTGTCATGAATGGTAATTCCATAACAGCAGCTTGAACAGCCTATGACAGGTACGGTCATGATCTTCCTTCTGCTGATGAAGAAACTGAGGGAGGGCTCTGGGACTCGGGAAAACTGAGTTCAGATTTTGACTCTGCTGGGCCAGGAGATCAGACTCAGACCTCTAGTGGATTCCCCAGGAGTGTGGCTAGTGTTCTGTCTTGGAAAGAGCTTTGGAGCCACCAGACCGGGATTCAGAGCCTCGTTCTACAGTGTAATCTCAGGTTAGATGCTTAACTTCTCAGAGGTTCACTTTGTTGGCTGGTAATAACGGCGTCCCTCTTATCAGTTGTAAGGACCGGATGTGGACAATGTAGATAAAGTCTACAGTAGAATGCCTAGACCCTGGTGTGTGCACAGTAAAAGATATTTTCCTGTTCATACTAGCTAGTAGTAAGGGTATTTAATGTTAGTATTCTTGCTGTTATTTAGTCACAGAGGCTTTCAAAACTTTCTGAAGTCTTAGGATTTTCATCAATCTCTCTTGCTCCGACTGAGAACTTTTGGGGACTGGGTTTCAGGGTATCCTTCAGCCTGTTCTGACATCACTTCCTCAATGGAAGCTTCCCTAATTCCTTCTAGGGTTTCTAGAAGCTGGATGCCTGGCCTGCATTGCATCTTTATCTCACTGTCACTTTCATAGATTTCTCCACTGCAGCTCCTGAGGCCAGCCCTACCTGAAAGTGATGTTGGTAACTTGATGAATAAACAGACTGTGTAATTTATTTTACTGCTAATCTAGTGTTGGGGCAAAGTTATTTTTAAAAGAGGAAGTGTCTTCCTTTGATCTTTCCTGTTTGATATCTCAGCCCTTGAGTGAGACAGATAGGCACTAAAGAGAGGAGAAAGATTAGGAAAGGGAGCATTTCTCCTTTATAAAAGCTGCATGCATTGAACAAGACTTCAGAATTCAAAACAGCTGCGTCCAGTCCTTGGGCCTTCTTTTTAACCCTCAGCCTAGCAGATTTTGTTCAGCCAGATGATGAGATGGATATTTCTGGGTGCCTGTTGCCTGCCAGACCAGCATGCGAACCTTCCGTGTGCCTGGCCTTGACTCTACACTGAATCTGAGGCCACAGGACTTTAGATAGTGGCTCAGGATGGTCTGGATCTGCATGGACCTTTCTGAGCTGTGGCCAGCCTGGGCAGTGCCAGTTACTAGGAATCCTCTGGGGCTTCTGGACAAACAACTCCTTTACAGCCTGGAGTAGTAAAAAAAAGGCAGGGATGGATTTAATTCCACTTGACGCTCAATATGGGTCAGTGGTATGGTGAGTCTTCCATCAAAACCTAAGCACTCAATAATCACTATGGGTCGTGATGTTAGATGTCAAAATCCACCTCCTCGTAATACCTACCCAGTGCAGTGTATCTAATCTATCTTCTGCAGGACAACACAACTCATTCAGTATTTAAAGACAGCTATTTTATTTTATTTTTTGTCCTTTTAGGGCTGCATGTGCAGCATATGGAGGTTCCCAGGCTAGGCATCTAATCCTAGCTTAGCCACCGGCCTACGCCACAGATCCGAGCCATGTCTGCAATCTACACCACAGCTCACGACAACGCCAGATCCTTAACCCACTGAGCGAGGCCAAGGATCGAACCTGCAACTTCATGGTTCCTAGTCGGATTCGTTTCTACTGCACCATGACAGGAACTCCAGCTATTTTATTTTTGCTTTTCCTTGGGGTCCTACCCTCTGAAGAACCAAGAGCTATGCTCTCCCATGTGACGGGTTACTCCATTACCAACGTGATTTAGTATAGGTTGTATTGAGCTGCCAGAAAGTATTAAAACTTAGACTGCAGGATGGCTTCTTTAGATTGTCATGAAAAAGATCTGGTGAATATTGGCCTGGGTGATCTTGAATGCTGAGATCTAATACTCTCCATGGGTCCCTCAGGGGCTAATCAGTTTTCCTTTGGGCCAGGAGCTATGCTAGACTCTGGGTATAATTGTTGGTTTCACATGGTTCTAAGCTGTAGTGTCGGCCAAAGACAATTACTTGGCTTGATTTTACTCAAATGCTATGATAGTTCCTTAAGTCATTAAACTGTATGTACGAGTCAGAGGACTTGAACATAGTTGAGGCTATTTACCATTCATATTTCCCCAGTGACCTATGTTTGATGAAAAACATCTAATAAGATATTATGCATTTATGGGAAGGAGGGTATATTGGTTTGGTCAAGGAGATATCACATCTTCTTACCTTTCTTGGAAACTTTCTGCTATGAGTGGCCCATGTGTGATTTATTCATTGGAGTGACCACATAATATTTTATCAGCAGTTCTTAAAGAGTGGTAGAGGTTATCACTGGTAATTATGCCAGGACCTTCTTGGAGTCCCAGTGGTGTGCTGGAACCAGCTCCTGCAGGCTCTGGGAGCTAGTTGTACACATTACTTCCCAACTCTGTATTCAGTATCCTTGTGTTGGTAGTTAGAAATTGGCCATACTGGGTGTATTTACACAATGGAAATGAGCAAATGCTGAAAATCAGGGTTTTATTTTCAGAGATCCAGTTGTTAAACATTAACCAGTACACCACTAACCAGAACACAGGTCACAGGTCACTCAAAGTCCCAGAGAGCATCAGTAATGGAAACTGAATTATTAAAGCATTTGAGGCAGAGAATGGGAGAAAAAGCCCAATATGTCCTCTGCTATGTAGGACAATGCCGGAAGATAAGAAATTAGATGAAGGAGCCTCATTCTCAGAAAAAAAAATATTCTACAAACATCTGAGCACCCACTGTAGTCTAAGGGTGGAATTTAGAATCACTTTCTCGTCAGCCCTCTGTATCCACAGATTCTGCATCCAGGGATTTAACCACTTATGGATAAAAAATACTTGAAAAAAATTCCAGAAAGTTCCAAAAAAGCAAAATTTGAATTTTCCATGCACTGGCCACTATTTACATAGCATTTATATTGTATTCAGTGTGATAAGTAATCTAGAGATGATTTAAAGTAACCGGGGGATGTATGTAGGTTATATGCAAATACTATGCCATTTTATATAACGAACTTGAACATCTGAAGATTTTGGTATCCACAGGAGAAGAGGGGTATGGGGTTCTGCAGTGAATCCCCTTGGATATATATGTGTGTGTGTAATGTGTGTGTGTGTGTATATATATATATATATATATTTTTTTTTTTTTTTTTTGCCCTGCCTGACAGCACGGGGCCCTTAATCCACTGTGCCACCAGGGAATTCTGAATCCCCCTTGGTTATTGATGGACAGTATTGTCTGCCTCCCTTTCTCCCTCTGAAATTCCTACCTCAAAAATAGTTGGGCTTAGTGCTGGATTACCCAGTAGGCAGGACACGCAAGTGTTCACATACTACTAGTGCAGCTTGGGAACCAAGGAAAGGAGAAGAAAATAACATAAGCATCTTTATGTATGTTAATATTAATCATAGAAAAATCATAACTTTGGACTTTTTTATACTTTATACTGAATTCATGATTCACTGTTGCTTTTATTTTGAATGACCTGAATTATTTGCGTTAATTGCTTATGGATTGGGGAGTACCATAATAGCAGGGTGGAGTTGCCAGAATGTCTTTATTTCATGTTTCTGGTCAGGGCAGGCAGGTTGAAATTTGTCCCAGCCAAGAGGAGCAGCTTGGTGTGTATGTTTGGTTTCAAAGCCAGATCTAGCAGGCAAAAAAGGGACTTCCCCAGTTCATACCCATTTGAATTTTACTCCAAAGGGAATTCATTGTGCTCCATTTGTCCTTTCACTGTCCTGAAGGAATATCTGGAGAGTGTTGGGATTTTTAAACAAAATTTTTTTATTTAGGAAAATTTCAAATGTTATACAAAACTTGAGTGTAACTAACTGGTAAGTACTCATCACTCATTTCTATAATTATCAACTCATGTCCAATCTCATTTTATTTTGTCTATGACATGCAAACCTGCCCCTCCCAAACTGCATGATATTGCAGCAAATCTCAGATATCATATCATTTCAATGGCAAATATTTGTATCTAAAAGATAAGCACTCTTTAAAAAAACATAATCATAATCTGTTATTTGCTGGAACAGTTAACAAGGCATCATATCCAGTTGAGATAATAGGATTTTATGATGCACAATTAGATGAATAAATTCAGTTATCTAACTACAGTTAAAACCATTACATCCTGTTTGTTGATAGAAGAAAATCTGATGTTGTATTGCCCTAGAGGATCTCTTTGTTTGTTTATGATTACTCTTTAACCTTTTTTTTTTGGTCATTGAGATTTGAAGCCTCATTCTTGGAATGAAATAGTCCTGTGCCCCAAAACAGGTACTTTGGGATCACCCCAAACTTCACTGTACTGGAAGTGATGGGGATTTCCCATGTAGTTTTTGTCTTGCAGTTGAGAAGTTAGGAACATCATTAAAAGAATTCCACCCCTCTCCTTTCCTCTGGAGTTGGGGTGGGAGCAGGCAAGCTAGCACTCATCCTGAAGACAGGCTGCGGAGATGGGCACAGACCTGGGAATCTGGAAGTGTTGGACTCAGGGTTGAACCACGTGGCTGTTGCTGAAATTTGTCAGATAATTCGAGATTCCAGGCAACCTCTCCATCTGTGCCCTGTATTTCAAGTTAACTACAGAAACAAAGAAAAAGATCCTGGCCCTGGCTAGCATTGCTCTTGTCTGTCAAGCATGCCTAGGGATCAAACCAGTGAATCAAATCAGTAAATTCTTATCTGTAGGACTGCTAGAACTTGGGAACCAAAACTTACTTTTGTCAGTTTTACAAAAAATGTGCTTCAAATGCAATTTTTTTTTTTTTTTTTTTTTAAGGGCTGCACCTGAGGCATATGGAAGTTCCAAGGCTAGGGGTCAAATCCAAACTACAGCCGCTGGCCTACACCACAGCCACAGCCACAGTAACGCAGAATCCTAGCCGTATTGGGACCTACACTGCAGCTCACGGCAATGCCTGATGCTTAACCCACTGAGTGAGGTCAGGGATCAAACCTGTGTCCTCACTGATCCTAGTCGGCATTGTTAGCACTGAACCATGACGGGAACTCCCTCAAATGTATTTTATACATCCTTGCCTTCTTTGATGGAATAATGATGTCATTTAATACCTTCTAATAACATTAAGGACATCATCAATATCAGATTTTTATGCCAGGTTGTATAAGTAATGCTGTTCAAAGTGTTTGGATTTGCTCCTTTGTTTTCCAGTCAACGGATATTTGTTATGCATCAGTTATATACAGGACAGAACTTTTGCCCCTAAAAGTCCAAAACTTTCCACATAA
Source organism: Sus scrofa (assembly GCF_054392235.1). Classification (NCBI taxonomy): domain Eukaryota; kingdom Metazoa; phylum Chordata; class Mammalia; order Artiodactyla; family Suidae; genus Sus; species Sus scrofa. The sequence continues at coordinate 123,660,511 of NC_139396.1, read as the reverse complement.
TTCATTCCAAATATTTCATTCAAAATCCTCTTTAGGAGTTCCCTTTGTGGCTCAGTGGCAATAAACCCTAGTATCCATGAGGATACAAGTTCGATCCCTGGCATCACTCAGTGGGTTAAGGATCAAGCATTGCCATGAGCTGTGGTGTAGGTCGCAGACGCTGCTCGGATCTGGTGTTGCTGTGGCTGTGGCTGGCAGCTACAGCTCTGATTCAACCCCTAGCCTGGGAACTTCCATTTGCCACGGGTGCTGCCCTAAAAAAAACCCAAAAATCTCATTAAAACTATTTGTGTCTATTTAAAAGCTGTAATTAAAAAGCTGGAGACCACCTCAGTAATATTTGGATGGATTCCTTAAGCTCCCTGAGCTTCAGTTTCATCATCTATAAAATGTGCATAATAATGATGTCTGCTCTATTGGGTTATGAGAATTAAATTGAATATTGCATGTGAAGCTCATAGTACAGCACCTGGCACATAGTAAGCCCTTTAATGTTAGTTGGAACAACGCTGCTGCTGGGTTAACTTTTTTTTATAGACCCTGAAATAAGCTGCTTCTGAATTCTTATAAACAGACCATTGATTGGCAGGTATGGAGCTCTGAAGTATTTTTAAAATTTGGCCTGTGTATCTGTGTCCACAACTTTGCACAAGTTCACCACCTCAGCACACGTGTACCACACCTGTCTAAATTTGGGGCAAAGTTTAGGAGTATTTGCTTGGTAAATGCTCTCACTCTGGCTTAGGTCAGTTATGTCATCAGAAGTAAATGGGTAACCTGTCAAGTCCTGCTAATGTTGTCTTAGACTTTTAGCACTTCCTATAAGGTTTAGGTGCTTTTTGTTTGATTTTTATATTTATTACAAGCAAACTGAGGAGTTGTTAGATATTTTTGGTATTCAGCTTTTTTGTGAAACCCTCTCAGAAAATCTTTTCAAGCTATTGAAGCAGTTTTGAGTCAAGAAATTTCTGAGGTTGCAAGGAAGGCTGTTCAGAAAATAGTAAGAATTTGCACGTACTCTTTGTGAATGAGGCTTTTTCCCTATAAATAATAGATTTCTGTGTAATCCAAAGAAATTCAGAAATAAATTCGATGCTGAAGTTCATGAAACTGAAGCTATCATTTGTAAGTGACAGTTTGCCAGCCTTTATCTTCATCGAAATAGCATCATTCTTGTTGGTTAGCTTTACATTAAATGTGTGATATGTTTTGTAATATAAACCTATTTAAATAAGATAAATAGGGTTTTATCTCTTTCATATGTGACGTCCAGAGTTAAGATGTTAAAAAAAAAAAAAAATTCCAAAGTTAAAGACTTTGAAAAGCTCGCCTTAGTGGTAGAGAAGAAGTATTTCAAATACTCACAATAAATTAATCTCTTTTCATAATTAGATATTACATCTGTGCCTTCAATAAAAATTGTTATAGTAGGAGTTCCCTGATGGCCTAGTGAGTTAAGGATCCGTCATTGTCACTGCAGTGGCTTGGGTTGCTGCTATGACAGGTTCAGTCCCTGGTCCACATGCCATGAGTGCAGCCAAAAAAAAACTGTTACAGTAAAAAAAAAAAAAAAGGTTTATTACTAATCACCATGATGATCATTTCTGGTGTCTTGGAAGCAATAAGCCAGAAGGTAGCTGAGAACCTGAAAGGAAGCAAACATTTCTGAGCCACCAAAAATCACTGTTGGAAAGTAGATGAAACTGGAAGTGCTCATGCATTTTAAACTTGGAGTACTTCCTGTGCTCTCTCTGAGTCTGTTTACTCTCACCAAAGTCACAGCTTTAGCAGACTTGATTTTCTGATTTCTCTGCATTCATACATAGCAGGTTTGGGATAGACATTGCAGTACACTGACAGCAGCCAAGAAATTAACAGTGTTAGCTGAGAAGCAAGACATAGAAAGCTACAGCAGAGATAGAAACATACTCAAACCGTAACAGCCTGGGAAGCACAAATTTATGTGGTTCCCAAGGGCATCAGTATATAGTGGGTATAATAATTGATTCTCAAATGAACCTGAGTCATCAGAGAGAGCTAAGCTTGGGAGTTCGTTTGTGGCTCAGCAGGTTAAGGATCTGGAGTTGTCACTGCAGCAGTTTGGGTCACTGCTGTGGCGGGGGTTCAATCCCAGGCCTGCGAATTTTCATATGCTCTGGGTCCAGCCAAAGGAAGGAGAAGAAGATATTTTCTTTAAGAATACGAGAGAGTGGATCATGTATTTCAAAAGATTTCCTTCAAAAACTATTATAATTTAGCACTTAAATCTTAAAAGTCATCTATAGAATGAAGGGATTGGGACAGAGCTTTATATATAAAATTTGCTTTATTGAGATATAATTCACATACAATTCATCCATTTAAAGTGTGCAGTTTAGTGGTTTTTAGCATATTCATAGAGTGCAACCATCACCACAATTGAGTTTGGAATACTTCATCACTCCCCCCAAAAAAATTTATTGGCATTCACTCCCCTTTTGCCCCACAACTCCCAACCCTAGACAACTACTAATCTTTTTCTCTCTATAGACTTGCCTATTGTGGATATTTCATATAAATAGAATTATAAAATGTATGGTCTTTTGTGGTTGGCTCCTCTCCCATAGCATAGTGTTTTCAAGGTTCGCCCATGTCTTAGTATATAGCAGCATTTCATTCCTTTTTATTGCCAAACCACATTGCGTTGTATGGATTTATCACATATTATGTATCCATTCATCAGTGGGTGGACATTTGGATTGTTTCTAATTTTTGGCTATGTTGAATAACACTGCTCTGACCATTCACATACTGATTTTTGTGTGGGCATATGTCTTCTCATTTCTCTTAGGTACATAGCCAAGAGTGGACTTGCGAGATCATATACTAGCTTATGCCTAACCTTTTGCAGAACCGCCGGGCTGTTTTCCAAAGAAACTGTGCTATTTTATAATCCAACCAGCAGTGTATGAGGATTCCAATTTCTCCATATCCTCACCAACACTTGTTATTTTCCATTGTTTAAATGACAGTCGTCCTAGTGGATTTCAAGTGATATCTCATTGTGGTTTTGATGTTCGTTTTCCTTAAAGGGCTCTTTTGTCTGTCCAACACTAACATCCTGTGATTTTTAAACCTTTCGTATGTTCAAACTCTATCTACAGTATAATGACAAGGTTCTTGAATGGCTAGGAAGTATCAGGCTTTACTTTATGGTATTTACTGTGCTTAAGAAGGAACCCTGGAGTCGAAGCTCAGTGATTAATGAAACTGACTAGTATCCATGAGGACGTGGGTTCAATCCCTGGCCTCACTCAGTAGCTTAAGAATCCGATGTTGCCGTGAGCTTGGCAGATGTGGCTCGGATCTGGCGTTGCTCTGGCAGTGGCGTACATAGGCTGACAGTTACAACTCTGATTCGACCCCTAGCTTGGGAACCTCCATATGCCTCGGGTGCGACCCTAAAAGGCAAAAGACCAAAAAAAAAAAAAAAAAAAAAAACGAAGAAGAAGAAGAAGGAACCCTGCACAGAGCTGCTGCTGTTCATATATATTGAAGGGTTGTTTTAATTAAGTAGTGTCTGGTATTAGGACCATGTGAATTTCACTCAGCAGAGTTTTCACTCCTTCTCTCCAGACTATTCTTGATTAACAGTCCATCCTCACACACTAGAATGCAGTAAGTGCCAGGGAAGCAGGGTCATCGCTGCTTCCTGACTCTGTGCCCCAGTGTCTCCCACTGTCTAGGAACGAAAGATCTGTTCAGTGAATCAGTGGATGCCTAAACCTGTGACTTGGTCTTAGGTTATCTGAGGAGGGTGCTTGTGACCCCTTCTTTATTTCAGCTTGTATTGCCCTGTGAGCAGTTGGCACATCTCTTCTCCATCTGCACCCAGCTCACCTTGAAAGATTTGCCAGGCTTTCATAGTCAAGCTAAAAGAAATGAATCAAGCCCATTTCTGGTAGCCCTGTTATTCTGCCCCATAGTGCTGCCTAGCAATGCTCTTCTCCCTGAAGCCTCTTTAATTAACCACTCCCTGGTATTAAATTGTCAATAGCATCCCTGGAGTAAGTAAGCATGCTCTGGTGGCTTGTCAAGACAGCAAGCTAAACCTCTTGGTGGTTTAAACTGGGATTTGTCTAAGCAGGTAATGAGATTACCATCTTGAGCCTCAGTGCAGGGCGTTAGGTAGCTGGAAAGAACCATTCCTGGGTGGATGCTGTGATCAGCTCTGGTGGCTGAAATGATCACACTCAAGACAGCTACACAGGCGTACTCATGTCCCCGAGCTTATCTCTGCATAGTCAAAACTGGAATCTTCTTTTTAGTCCAGGGACTGTATTTCTGATGAATAAGGTGGCATAATTGGAGATGAGAACCACACGGAAGTTGGATACTCACCCTTCTTGCCTTAGTTGGGCAAGATGGACAGTTTTTTGTTTGTTTGTTTGTTTGGGGCATGCGCATGGCATGTGGAAGTCCCCCAGGCCAGGGATGGAACCTGTGCCACAGCAATGACAACCAAGTCCTTAGCCACTAAGCCACCAGAAAATCTCATGGACAGGCAGCTTCTTGGTGAGAAATGGGAATGGTGACCATAAGGGTCTGTCATTGTATTTCCCTCCCACCTGCTCAGCCTGAGAACATTACTGTGGAATGGGAAGCAAATTTCCTCTGCTTCTCATTTCCCCTCCTTAAGACCTGGAATAGAAATACAGGATTGACTGCAGGGGTGATGGGGGAAGATGAGCTCGGTGGCCACTGGAATGACAGCCCTCTGCTCTGATTTCTCTCCTAAGAAGGTAGCATGGAAAGGTTCTGGGACCTGAGAGAGACACTGCACCTCACTGAGCCAGTCAGGGACTTGAGAAAGAGACTCAAGAAAAAAATTTTTTTAACCTAATGGGTTTGATATTTTGGGTCCTCTCCACCTGGGTCCTGTTTCCTCCTGGCCTAGATCCAAGCTAAGAATACATTTACTGGTGCCCCCAGAATGGCACCCTGCAAGACCTTTTTTCCCTCCTAAATCTTAACCTGGGAGAAAAAAAAAAAAAAAAAGAACCTTCCCAAACATAGCTTTTAAGTTTGTTGTTCTAATTTCATGTGGTTGTCTCTGCCGTAGGTTGCAAATCCAAGAATGTCTGCCTGCCTGACCTAAATACATGAGTACTGTTGCCAGAGCTCACTTCTTTCTGGAAGAATGCGTGGTTACCTTTAAGATAGGAGTCACTGGAGGAGAGGAGCATGTGGATGAAATTTAATTATATGTGGAACGTTTCCAGACCCATAAACATGGGGTTTAGTCATGGGTGGATGATAACCGGAAACTTCAGAAGCTGTGTTTAAAATGTGAAAATTACCTGTGGCACTCCTGTTTATAAATTGTCCATAAATAATTTCATTAACAAGTGATTAGATGTTTTCGAATCCCTCCTGGGAATGGGGAGGTCTGCAGGGTCATTACCGTGCATTGCCCTCAGCTGGCAGCCTGAGTTTCCTGGCAGTTACGAGGAAGGGCAGCTCATTCAGACTCTGAGTCTCACTTTCAAATTGTGGTCCAGCTGCTTGTAGCATTCATTTCAATCCGGCTGGAACAGTGGTTTTGAACTTGATTCCTGAGACTTCCAGGGGCCCTCACTGAAAACATATTCTTAAGTCTCACTGTATGAGACTTTCAAGGCAGTGGTCTGGAAGTCTGTATTTTTTAACAAGTACATTAGATGGTTTTTATGGTGGCAAAATTTGAGAAACAGTGTGGTTGAAGACAGCCCATCGTTTAAAATATATATATATATATAATTGAAAACATTTGACTTTAAAATTTAATTGCACAGGGAATTCCTTGGTAGCTCAGCAGGTTAAGGATGCGGCATTGTCACTGCTGTGGCACAGCCCGCTGCTGTGGCACAGGTTCCATCCCTAGCTTTGGAACTTCCAAATGCCTCAGACGTGGCCAAAAAAAATTTAGTTGCATAAAGTACTAAAATGGAAGTTGCTTTAAGTAAATACAATTGTCAGCAAACCATAAAGAGCCAGTTCAAATTGCAAATGCAAAGTAGACTCTTGTCTGGGATGTCATTTCTAACCTGCGGTTGAATGTGGAGCAAAATGTAAATAGAGGCTAATCTTCATGAAGCTCAGGCACTTTTGCCTTTATGGGCCCCATGCTTCATAAAAAAATATATATATATTTTATAATTCATGGTATAAAGATGGATGTATTGATATATTACACCATTTTCTTTGACCTGAAAATTCATATGTTTTCTTCTGATTTTGAAAGAAATTACAATATTTTCATGATTGCCTAAAAATATTGTAGGCACTGAGCCTGTTTTGCCTAAGAGTGGATTTGGGCCTGCATGGCAGAAGTGGTGAAATTCACAAGCTAGTTCTGGTGGCTGATGCGAGAATACTTCTCTTGCCTCAGGAGTTCTGAAAGGAATCCTCACTCTTTTCCCCTTTCTCATAGGAGAATATGATCAGCCCTTTTGTCCCCACCCTTGTCCTAGTGAGATGGGGAAAGCTGATGGGATTCTAAGGCTGTGCCAGTGGAAGAAGGGTTACTGTCACGTAGGAGTGTGTGGCCTTTCCCATGGCGATCCAGGGATCCATCCCCACAAACCATACCTGTGCCCCTTAAGTGTGTTCTGAATTGCCAAGTTTAATATACTGGTATCGCCCTGAGAGTAGGTGGGTAAATCAGGTCTCCTCCTTCCTAGAGGAGCCCTGGTGACATCAAGCATCTGACTGGCCAAAAGACTCTGCTCTTAGGTGTCAGGCTTTCCCTGTCATTTTTTTTTTTTTTTAATTTTAATTGAACTTTAGTTGCTGTACAATATTACATATAAGTTACAGGCTTACAATATAGTGATTCACAATTTTTAAAGGTTATACTCCTTTATAGTTATTATAAAATATTGACTTTATTATGTCATATAATATATCCTCGAGGCTTATTTTATACCCATTAGTGTGTACCTCTCATTTCCCTACCCTATCTTGCCCCTCTCCCTTGCTCTCTCTACTGGTAACCAGTAGCTTGTTCTCTGTATCTGTGAGTCTGTTTCTTTTTGTTATATCCACTAGTTTGTTTTATTCTTTAGATTCTACATGTAAGTGAGAACATACAGTATTTGTCTTTGTTTCACTCATTTCACTAAATACAATACCTTCCAAGTTCATCCACGTTGTTGCAAATGGCAGAATTTCATTTTTTATGGCTGAGGAGTATTCCTGTGTGTGTGTGTGTGTGTGTGTGTGTGTGTGTGTGTGTGTGATATGTGTATATGTATACCACAGCTTCTTTATTGATTCCTTTGCTGATGGACACTTAGGTTGCTTTCATATCTTGGCAATTGTAAATAATGCTGCTATGAACATTGGGTGTATGTATCTTCTTGAATGTGTTTTTGGTTGTTTTCAGATGTGTACCCATGAGTGAAATGGCTGTATGATACGGTAGTTCTATTTGTAGTTTTTTAAGAAAGATCTATGCTATTTTCCAGAGTGGCTGTACCAATTTACATTCCTGACAATACTGTAGGAAAGTTCCCTTTTCTCCAATTCCATGCCAACATTTATTTTTTGTGGTCTTTTTGGTAGTCATTTCTGACAGATGTGAGGGGATATCTCACTGTGCTTTTAATTTGCATTTCTCTGATGATTAACAATGCTAAGCATCTTTTCATGTTCCTGTTGGCCATCTGTATGTCTTTGAAAAATGTCTATTCAGGTTTTCTGCCCATTTTTTAATTGGGTTGTTTGTTTTTTTGATGTTGAGTTGTATGAACTCTTTATAGATTTTGGATATTAACCCCTTATTGGTCATATATTTGCATATATCCCATTCAGTAGGTTGTCTTTTCATTTTGTGGATAGGTTCCTTTGCTCAGCAAAAGCTTTTAAGTTTAATCAGGTTCATTTGTTTATTTTTGCTTTTGTTTGCTTTAGGAGACATATCCAAAAAGAAAGTTGCTGTGATTTATGTCAAAGAGTGTTCCACTTGTGTTTTCTTCTAGGAGATTTATTGTTTCCAGCCTTACATTTAGATCTATGATCCATTTTGAGTTTACTTTTGTGTATGATGTTAGAAAACATTCTAATTTTATCCTTTTACATGTAACGCTCCAGTTTTCCCAGAACCATTTATTGAAGAGACCATATTTTCTCCATTGTATATTCTTGCCTCCTTTGTCATAGATTAATTGACTATAAATGCATGGGTTAATTTCTGGGCTCTCTATTCTGTTCCATTGATCCGGTTTTTTTGGTGCCAAAACAATATTGTTTTGATGACTATAGCTTTGTAGTGTAGTCTGAAGTCTGAATCTGTTCTTTCTCAAGATTGTTTTGGCTTTTTTGGGGTCTTTTGTGTCTCCATACACATTTTTTTTTTCTTTTTAGGGCTGTACCTATGGCATATGGAGGTTCCCAGGCTAGGGATTGAATCAGAGCCACAGCTGTGGGCCTTCACCACAGCCACAGCAACATGGGATCTGAGCTGCATCTGTGACCTACACCAGAGCTCACAGCAATGCTGGATTCTTAACCCACTGATTGAGGGCAGGGATGGACTCTGAATCCTCATGGATACTGGTCAGGTTCATTACTCCTGAGCCACAGTGGGAACTCCTCCATACACATTTTAAAATTATTTGTTCTAGTTCTCTGAAAAATGCTCTTGGTATTTTGATAAGGATTGCATTGAATCTGTAGATTGCCTTAGACAGTATGGTCATTTTGACAATGTTAATTCTCCCAGGCTAAGAACATGTTATATCTTTCCATCTATTTGTGTTGTCTTTAATTTCTTTCATCAGTGTCTTATATTTTACCAAGTATAGATCTTTTAGCTCTTTAGATAGGTTTATTCCTAGGTATTTTATTCTTTTTGATGCAGTTGTAAATGGGATTATTTCCTTAATTTCTCTTTTTGATAGTTCATTGTTAATGTATAGAAATACAACAGATTTCTTTATGTTAATTTTGTATCCTACAACTTTACTGAACTCATTGATGAGCTCTAGTAGTTTTTTGGTGGTGTCTTTAGGGTTTTCTGTGTATAATATCATGTCATTTGCAAACAAGCACAGCTTTACTTCTTCCTTTCCAATTTGAATTCCTTATACTTCTTGTCCAATTGCTATGGCTAGGACTTCCAGTACTATGCTGAATACAAATGGTGAGAGTGGGCATCCCTGTCTTTGTTCTTGATTTAGAGGAAATGCTTTCAACTTGACACTCTTGAGCATGATGTCAGCTGTGGATTTGTCAGATATGACCTTTATTATGTTAAGTATGTTCCCTCTATACCCACTTTTTGGAGAGTATTTAATCATAAATGATGTTGAATTTTGTCAGAAGCTTTTTCTGCACCTATTGAAATGATCATATGGTTTTTATTCTTCAGTTTGTTAATGTGATGTATCATAATGATTTGCAGATGTTGAAGCATCCTCCCATCCCTGGGACAAATCCCATTGGATCATGTTTTATGATCCTTTTAATGTATTATTGGATTTAGCTTTCTATTTTGTTGTTGACTTTGGCATCCATGTTCATCACTGATATTCACCTGTAACCTGTGTGTGTGTGTGTGTGTGTGAGTGATATCTTTGTCTGGTTTTGGTATAAGGGTGATGCTGGCTTTGTAGAATGAGTTCAGAAACATTCCTTCCTCTGCAATTTTTTGGAATAGTTTGAGAAAGGTAGTTGCTAACTCTTATCTAAATGTTTGGTAGAATTCACCTTTGAAGCTGTCTGGTCTTGGACTTTTGTTTGTTGGAGTTTTTTGGATTAGTGATTCGATTTCATTACTAAAAATTGGTCTGTTCAGATTTTCTATTTCTTCCTGGTTCAATCTTGAGAGATTGTACATTTCTAGGAGTTTGTCCATTTCTTCTAGGTTGTATATTCTTCCGGGCTGGGGAGCCTGACATGGGGCTTGGATTCCCTCACTCCTTTGAGGGAACTCTACAGTTATAATTATTCTCCCATTTGTGGGTCACCCACCCTAGGGTATGGTACTTGACTATATTGCAGTTCCACCTCTCCTACCCATCTCATTGTGGTTCATTCTTTATATCTTTCATGGTAGAAGATTTTCTCCGGTTGGTTCTGGTCTTTTTCATCAATGGTTGTTCTGCAGATAGTTGTAATTTTGGTGTTCCCATGAGAGGTGGTGAGCTCAGGGTCTTTCTATTCTGTCGTCTTGGCCAATTGCGTTTGTGTTATTCTGGATGGTTTGTGTCTAATGGATTTCAGTAACAGCCTTAATATTGGTAGAATACTGCTTGAGAGAGAAAGGAACTGATGAGATGAAAAATGCAGGCATACTCTTTTTCCTATCCACACGTCATTGAAGCAAAGTTAAAACAATTTTTTTCTTTTACATTATTATGTAGAGGTTTTGGGTTGAGAATTCTAAAATAACTGTGATCAACGAAGGTTAAACATACTGATTGTAAAAAACTGCAAAGTATCATCAGTGACACCAGAAAGAAAAAAAAACAACCTTAATCACTATCCATAATGCCTTTTAACACTTTTGCCTGATGTTTCTAGACTTCTTTTCTGGGTACAAAAAGCTGTTTAATTTTTACAAAATTGTAAGCATATGAAATGTACCATGTAATCACCTGCACTTTTCACCTAACAATATATATGAACATTCTCTTCACATCATGAATTGCCATCTTACAAAATGATTTTAATGGTGATACATTATTCCTCTGTGTTAATGGATAATCATTTATTGAACCAGACTTCTGTTTTTGGACATGACATTAGTTTTCTCATTATTAGTAGTAAAACTTTAATGATTTTATGACATAAATTTTTAAATACATACATAATTATTTCTTTAGGGTAAAGTGGAACTAATGTATCAAAGGGTGTAGGAATCTGGAGGGTTTTTTTGGCTTTTTAGGGCCACAGGTGCAGCATATGGAAATTCCAGGCTAGGAGTCTAATCAGAGCTACAGCTGCTGGCCACAGCCACAGCCATGCCAGATCCAAGCTGCATCTATGACCTACACCACAGCTCATGGCAACGCCGGATCCTTAACCCACTGAACAAGGCCAGGGATCGAACCTGCATCCTCATGGATACTAGTAGGGCTCGTTACCACTGAGCCACAATGGGAACTTCCTGGAGCTTTTTAATGTGTGTTTCCAAATAGCCGGGAGGGAGGGAGGTTTGCAACAGTTTACATTCCCATTTGTATTCCGCAAGTGCTTGCGTTCTTGTACCCTTGCCAACACTGGGTATTGCCATTTGAGTAAAATTCAAACTCAAGAAATCTGGAAGCATTAATTCAAAAGAAACCATGACTCAAGTTTCTTTGCATAGAGTATTTAATGTTTAGCAGAGTGCTCTATGTGCAATAATTATGGGTTTCTTTACAATGGTGTGGAAGCCCCCTTATTAAATTTTACATTTACCATTTTCTTCAAGGTCCTTAAATAGATCTTAGGTTTTCAACTCTTATGTTTTATACTGTTAAAAGTATGGTTTTAGAGGACCTTGTGTGTATGTATTCAGGATGATGGAATGTTAGAACTAGGCAGAACTTAAGTGATGGGTTAATCCACCTCTGTCTTACAGATTAGTTAATGGTTCAAGAAAGAAACTTGCCCACAATCACTCCATCTGGTGCAAGTGAGACAACTCAATTCAGACTAGTCCAGCGAAATGGAGAATTTGTTGGCTCATGAAACTGAAAACAGGTTCTGATACCTACCTGTGACTGACCTTAGATAAATTCCTAAATAAAAACCTCTATTTTGTTATCTGTAAACAGTGTTGCACTCAACCAAAGGTCCCTTCCACCTCTTAAAATTCAATGTTTCTGTGAATATATTAGAACAGAATTTCATTACAGTATCAACCAAATGTAGACATACTGAAAAGAAGGCTAGCACTCGAGAAATTTTTAAAGAAATACATTGCGTATTACTAATGGATCTGAGTTAAAGTTTTTTTGTTTTTTTAACTTGCAGAAGCCCTTAGGCAACTCGAAGGTAGTCAGTATTCCCGTAGCGTAAACATATCTCCAAAGTGCTTGAAAAGTCTTTTATGTTGTTGTTGATTTACACAGTCCTCAAACAGCTTTTCCACCTATTAGTTTGCTTAACAGATGTATTATCAGATAGTGGGGAAAGAAATTCCGTCCTTTTGCTCCCTAGTCACGATTATTACTATGGATTTCAACGTGGTGAGCCTAGGGAAAACTATCCATGATGGGAGCTGGTTGCTGAGTCACACCGGTGCTCAGAAGAGCGCATCTTAAGCACAGAGCGCCTAATTTACACACAGGAAGAAATATTGCTGGTAGGGGACCTGCCTCACCAGGAACACCTCTTAAAGCTCTGTGGCTGGTTGTTAGAGAGGAGATAGATTTTTCTCATGCCAGGCCTCCTTAACTCTTTAAAATGGTTTCTTTGTCTGGCAGGAAACCTTTTCTCCTCGCCCTCTCTTTCTCTCTCTCTGGTTGTTTTTTGTTTTTTTTTGAGTTTGGGGCTTTTTCTTTTCTTTCTTTTTTTTTTTTTTTTTTTTTTTTGGTCTCTAGTTATTTATGCTATTTGGAATTCACTGTGTAACCCTTGAAATTTATTACAGGAAGCGTTAAGTGCCCCTCAGAGACTATTCTAGTGTTCTGAAAAGGTCTTGAAGAAATAGGCTGTGTCTTAAAGCCATTGACGAACAAAACATTTTAAAATATTTCACCACATGTTAAGAATACATATTCGGAGTACCCGTCGTGGCGCAGTGGTTAACGAATCCGACTAGGAACCATGAGGTTGCGGGTTCGGTCCCTGCCCTTGCTCAGTGGGTTAACGATCCGGCATTGCCGTGAGCTGTGGTGTAGGTTGCAGACGCGGCTCGGATCCCGCGTTGCTGTGGCTCTGGCGTAGGCCCGTGGCTACAGCTCCGATTCAACCCCTAGCCTGGGAACCTCCATATGCCGTGGGAGCGGCCCAAGAAATAGCAACAACAACAGCAACAACAAAAAGACAAAAGACAAAAAAAAAAAAAAAAAAAAAAAGAATACATATTCATTTAAGGGTTTTAACTACTATCAGATTGCCAATTCAGGTTTGTGTTTGGAGGTATTTTTAGAGAGATAAATGTAGCAGAGCCTACATACCTTTTTATGAACACTCATCTACCGCATATTTATCAGCAATGTTTGCAATCCCTGGAGCTGGTTCTGCAGGAGAAGGAGGCTCCCAGGGGGAAAAAAATAGCCAGCCAGAGATTTTGATAAAAAGTATACTAGTCAGGATAGGTGAGATCATTCTGTAGTAACAACCCTCACACACATCTTAGTGCCTTAAAACAATGAAGATTTATTTCTCATTCACCCTGTAAATCTATTGACGGGTAGCTGGGGCTTCAGTCTGGCTCACCTTCACTCTGCGTCCCCACTGATGGAGCAATCATTATCTTGAATGTTGCTGGTTTTGGTAACAGAGAGTTCTGCAATGTCTGACACTAGCCATAAGTGCTCTTGCCTGGAACTGACACACACCATTTCCATTTCTAACTCACTGGCCAGATTAGGCACATTGCCTGCCTCCATGAGTAAAGGCCAGGAGCTGCAGTCTGGCCCCATGGGCCAGGTAGGAAGGGAACCAACAGCACTAGCAAATACCACAATTTGCTCTTCTGATTACCAGATATTTGACTTATGCTCCCTCTGGCAAGTGAAGTGCTCATTCCCTCTCCAAAGGAGAGACCCCCAACTCCCACCCTGTCACAGCATCTAGATCATGCACAGCAGGCATGGCACTCAAGTAGGGGATAATGCAAAGTTATTGCAATACCAGCTCTGGATATGGGTCCTCATGATCTAGAGACTTTTAACTAAAAAAGGCAAGGTACTTGTTGTTGACCCCTCCCCCCATTTATATTAATATCTAATGGTGAAATAATGATTGGCAAACTCAATATACCCTGCTATTCAGAAAAGAGGTAGATGGGAGACATCCATTCACTGGTCCTCGGCCATTCTAAAATGCTGGACAATTCTGAGATTCCTGCCTTATAGGTGAAAAATGTCTCTCTGGGGTCCTGATTCTTCTCTCTGGGAGGGCTTACCGCATCCATTATTCTCTTCAGTCCTTGGCTTTGTCTAGTAACTTCCTTGATTGCATCTCGAGTGAAGACTATGCCCTCCAAAAGGATCTGAGCAGCTTTCCCAGCTGCTTTTTTTTTTTTTTTTTTGCTTTTTAGGGCTGCATCTGAGGCATATGGAAGTTCCCAGGCCAGGGGTCAAATCAGAGCTGCCGCTGCCTGCCTACACCACAGCCACAGCAATGTGAGATCCGAGCTGTGTCTGCAACCTACACCACAGCTCAGCTCAGGGCAACGCTGGATCCCCAGCCCACTGAGCGATTCAGGGATCGGACCCGAAACCTCGTGGATACTACTCGGGTTTGTTACCCCTGAGCCACAATGGGAACTCCCCAGCTGCTTCTTGGCTTTAGAGGTTTGGGGACTCAAGAGTTCTTTTAGGTCGTAACAGTTTCCCTAGCCAGCTCAGGTGCCAGCTCTTGGTTTCTTTAATATAGTACAATTCTTTTTTTTGCAGGGGGGAGACACCCACCACATGTGGTAGTTTCTCAAGTCAGGGATCAAACCCGCGCCACTGCACTGACAATGTTGGATCCTTCAACCTCAGCACCACAAGGGAACTCCAGTAGTACAAGTCTTTTCAAAAGAAAGTAGGTTTCTATTCTCTTTGCCCCCAGTTTATTTCCATATGCCAGTAGACAAGCCCTGAGTTCTTGGCATACTTCTTTTTCATAGGGTGCCTTTGTGCTTTTGCTTCCATGCCTTTCTGTATTGATTTAAGTGATGATACTTTGAACCTGTGGCTTTGCTGGGGAGGCCACGCCTCTAGTCTCTTTTCCTCTGAGCTCTTCTACCTAGGAAGCAACAACCTTAGCACATCTTTGCTTGGAGACATTTTAACCCTTTCAGAGTGTTAAGAGCAGTTGTGATAGCTGTTCCCTTCCTTTGACCCTCACCCCCAAACTAAGTGCTAATTGACCTTTTTCACCTCTCAGTTTTATTGTTTATCTGTTGGGGAAGAGAAGCAGCTGCTTTTTCTAACCCTGAAAGTCTGACTTGAACTATTCTCTTCCCTTTTTGTTTGTAACCCATCAATTGCTTTCTGAGCACATCTCTGTCTACTGCTAGGTTAATGCCTTTTCAAATGCAGCCAACATTAGCCAGTAGTAACCAACACATGCTACTAACATTTGACTTTCAACCTCTTCCACGTACCTCATTCTTTATTATATGCCTTCTGAGTTAATCATAAGTGATGGTTTCACAAAATGCTTGGCCAGCCTCTCAAATCTCAATAATTTAAAAAAACAAAGGTTGGAATTCCCATTATGGCTCAGTGGGTTAAGAACCTGACATAGTGTCAGTGAGGATGCAGGTTCGATCACTGGCCTCACTCAGTGGGTAAAGGATCCAGCATTGCTGCAAGCTGCAGCATAGGTCACAGACGTGACTAGGATCTGGTGTTGCTGTGGCTGTGGCTGTTGGGAAGGCTCCAGCCATAGCTGTGATTCAACAACTAGCCCAGGAACTTCCATTTGCTGTAGGTGCAGCTGTAAAAAGAAAAAAAGAAAAAAGAAAGAAAAAAAAAAAAGGTGGGGGGTGGTATTTCTTTTTTTTTTTTTTTTTTTTTTTCCTTTTCTAGGGCTGCTCCCATGGCATGTGGAGGTTCCCAGGCTAGAGATCAAATCGGAGCTGTAGCTGCCAGCCTACGCCAGAGCCACAGCAACTCAGGGTCTGAGCCGCATCTGCAACCTACACCACAGCTCACGGCAACGCTGGATCCTTAACCCACTGAGCAAGGCCAGGGATCGAACCTGCAACCTCATGGTTCCTAGTCAGATTCATTGACCACTGCACCATGATGGAAACTCCGGGGGTGGTATTTCATACCCAGGCTGTGTATTTCTTGAAGACTGGCTGCTTCCTTACTACAGGACTTAGGCTGACAGGTCAGGCACTACCTGGAATGCTTCTCATCACTATGGGAAAGCTCTGGAGGGTCTCATACCTACAATTACCTGCCCTGGCCTGAAAGTAACAACCTATATATCCCTTCTGCTCAGAAGAAGTTTTCCTTCAGCATTGTTTATGAGCTCTGTCCATCTTGAGCTATATAAATCTAGTGGATTCTCATGGTTATACAGTATTCTATCATCTAAGTACATCATATTTTATCTACATATTGATGACATCTAGATTGTTACCAGGTTTTCATTATTACAAATTGCTGCAGTGAACATCTTTATATATGTCTGCTGGTACACATGGGCAAGAATTTCTTTAGGAAATTGTTCTTATTATTCTTTAGAATATGGTAAGAGAAGATGGACCTAAAGTCAGCTACTTATCTACAGCACCTTATTTCGTGAACATTGGCTCACAAAGTTCATACCCACCTCACTATGGTAGGAAACCCGTTTGAAGGAGTAGGTCGGTTAACCCATTCGTGGAAGGCTTCTTGTGCACTTTGCCCCGGGTCTGCCACTGAACATCCTTGATGAATATTTTAGATATTTTTTAGACCGACATCTTGGTGTAAAAAAGAGGAGTAAAAGGTGAATGCAAACATTCTGTACCTAGAAAGAACACCTCTTCTGGCAAACACAGAGCAGTCTTTTATCAATAGTTTTGCCCAATTTATCAAAGCATCGGCATACTCCGGATTAAAGAAAACATGAGTCATGGATTATAGCTGCCTTGGGATTTCTTCCTTCCTCCTCGTCCACCTCCACCCACAGCTTGCATATGGGAGGTATAGTTTAGATAGACCTTGATATCAGGAAGACAAAAATGAACATTTAAACTATGACAGTGTCCTATAAAAGCATTAAAATGTGAATAGGAGAGCATTTAATGTTTCATGAAGGTAAGAAATGAAAATAGGTACGTGGAAGCCATTTCTATTGCCATTTAGACCATAGTATTCCAATCCCAACTGCTAATAATGACATTTAACTGAATTTTCATAACTCTACACTCCCTGACCCCCTCGCCCCCCCATGTTGCTGAGTTGTTAACAAAAGGTTTGAAATAGCTCACACACGAGCGGGAGGTGAAGCATGAAGAAGAAACCAGAATTGTAAATAAAATGCTTAGCTGTCCCCTGTCGGGTCTTAAAAAGTGAGACCTCTCTTCAGTTGCCTGTACTTAACAACATCCAGCCAAGTAAAGGCCACGCAGGGGTTCTGTGGGTCTCACAACAGCTTGTTCTACCTATCTGTGCTAAGAAGTCTCCTGGTTTCCACTGTCCCTGAGTACTTATCCTGTTTTACTTTTTCAGGTACTGAAAATCCTAAGGGTAGAATTTTCTCCATTCCCTCTCCCCTGACTTCTAGTCTCTACCTACACAACCTGCTTATCCTGCCACCCTTCACAGTATTAACCTGGAGGGGTGGCCTTCTGTACCTTCCTGCAGGCTCATATAGTCAAACACCTACATATCTTCCTTCTATTTTACTGCCTGCCTGCCTTTGTCCCTCCCTTCCTCCTTTCCTTCTTCCCTTCTTCCCCTCCTTTTTTTTCCAAACCAGAGAGGGTTAATAAATTATTTACACATCTAGATTATCTCTTGCTTTACTCACTAATAGAAGATGGGGACGATCTCTCAAGGCAGCTAGTATAGATCTCATTCATTCTTTTAAACGTCTGCCGTCATAGTCCACAGTTTTGAAAGTCATATACTTTATTGGAGTTTCTCTGTTACAGGGCAGGCATGTTGTTTCCAATTGTTTTGGTCTTGGGTTTTTTGTTTGCCTTAAATGGGGCTACTCTCAGGGGTGCTGCAGGGGACATCTTGTACCTATCCTTGAATGCCGAACACTGGCCCTTTTAAAATATGGGTCTGAGAGAGATTCGCTGCGTTTAAAATGTATGTATACTTATAATTTTAATAGACGTTGCCAGAGTTTTTCAAAAAATAGTTACCCTAGCAATGTTCCCAAATACCCTTCCCCCATCCTGTCCAGGAATAGTCCGGTTCTACTGTGATAGGAATGAATTACACCTGCAACCTCGATTGCGTAGCCCAGGCACCTATTGACATAATCTTGGCATATTTCAGTGGGGTTTAAAACTAGGGTTCTGGTTGGCCTCTGTGATTAGGGGTAGTTGTGATTTTTGTGTATTTCGTACAGAATCCATGGGAAGTTTATAAGAGGGAGGGAAGTGGAGGCCATTCTTGTGCAGTGCACTCCATTCACATGAGGACACTGAGATCCAGAGAAGCGGAGGGAGTTAAAGTGAGCTAGTTCCTGGCTGCTGCTTCTGGGAAGCAGTTGTTCGGAATCCTAAATTGGGCTTTACCTACACTGTGGGCCATGCTGATGGTGATTTTGAGAGAACAGACCAAGAAATGTCCTATGTGAGCTAAACCAAGTAGTAGGGAGGAACTGTTTCCGGCTTTCTTTTCTCTCCTGCTCGATAGGCAAACTTCCCAATCTGCTCTGGACAGTTATGGGATTTGCTGTGCAAACTTTTGCAAAGATAAGAGGACATTTGTTAACTTGGTCTGGTCCGTGGAATATGCTGCTCTTAATCTTTTGGAGAGTTTGGGATTTTTCTAGACCGTTAGAGTTACTGCCTACCAAGTTGCAGCTGGTTTGGGTCACAGCTAAAATGAAAACAGGGATGGCTCCCTCCTGTATCCCCCTCCCTCTCCCCTCCCCGACAGACCTACCCCGAGAGCCAAGCAGCCTAGAAAAAGAAGTCCTACAGGTCCCAGTTACATTCCTGGCAACATAATCTCTAAGTGTAACGCGCACAGTATGACCAGGGCTCAAAGGGATGTTCTCTAGGGCTGAAGAAAATAAGCTTTTAGAAAGAAGCCATTTAAGCTTCTTGGGTCTTTAAACTCAGTTTTAATATAAGTTCAGATTTAGCCCCTGGAGTCTGCTGAGGAAGATGAAAAGGGAGAAGTCCAAATTTTGGATTCCGTTTGGCTTTGCTCTCTGTTCATTGCAGAGTATTTGACAGCCCAGCATTAACTTGCCAGGTTGCCTCCAAATAAAGTTAGTTCAGGGAGCTCAGCCCTTTCTCTTAATTCCTTCAAGTGCAGAGCCGTTGAAGGAATCTGACTAGAATCCATGAGAATTTATGTTTGATCCCTGGCTTCACTCAGTGGGTCGGGAATCCAACGTTGCCGTGAGCTGTAGTATAGTTCGCAGACATGGCTCGGATCCTGCGTGGCTGTGGCTGTGGCTGTGGCTGGCAGCTGTATCTCTCATTCCACCGCTAGTCTGGGAATTTCCATAGGCAGCAGGTGTGGCCCTAAAAAGAAAAAAAAGAAAGAAAGAAAAAAGGATTGTGATGGAATTCCATTTTGTCAAAGATAAACCTCTCCAGCAGACTAAATATAAATATATGTCGATATATAAATATATAACACAAAGCCTGTCTTGTGTTATATAAGGCAGCAGACTAAATATAAATATATGTCAATATATAAATATATAACACAAAGCCTGCCTTCAGGTTGCATACTGGTCAGGAGCTGTGCTTATTTGTGGCCTTGATCCTCAATGGTCACGGCTCTTGTGGTTTAGAAGTTTGCAAGCCTGCCAGTTGGAACCTCTGGGGAGCTTTAAAAAATACTCATGCCCCAGTCCCACCCCAGAATTAAATCAGAATTTCTGAGGGAGGAGACACACGCAGGCCACTTGAGATGGAGGGTGTATCCCTCCTTAAGGAAGAAAGAGAAGTTTTTTGAGTCAAGCTGTTCTATTGAGGGTTCTGCCGCCATAGGGATCATCCATCATGCCTGCCCCTCATGCAGAGTCCACCGTCTTTCCCTTTCTCCTCCCTATTTATTCTGTAGACTAAAGCAATGGAGTCACATCATATAGTCAGCTCATGTAGGCACAGGTTGAATGCTGTAGAAATGATCATTGAAGAGCACCCCACAAAGACACCATGAGGCATAGAGATAAACACACTATCTCTGGGTTCACCTAGCATAGTCAGTGTTTCCTCTGGCTTCAAAACAGATCACTGTTTCTTTGGCTGAGATTCCAGCAAAACAGCATCTGGGAGCCAGAGTGTACACAAAATATGCATCTTTAAGAATTGGACTTGTAGGAGTTCCCGTCGTGGTGCAGTGGTTAACCAATCCGACTAGAAACCATGAGGTTGCAGGTTCGATCCCTGGCCTTGCCCAGTGGGTTAAGGATCCGGCATTGCCATGAGCTGTGGTGCAGGTTGCAGACGCGGCTCGGATCCCCCGTTGCTGTGGCTCTGGCATAGACCAGTGGCTATAGCTCTGATTCGACCCCTAGCCTGGGAACCTCCATATGCCGCGTGCGGCCCTAGAAAAGGCAAAAAAAAAAAAAAAAAAAAAAAAAGAGTTGGACTTGTACTCCATTTGGTGAGATCTGGAGCCCTAAGAAGCACATGGGGATTGAGACGTGCTTAGGGAAACCTGTTCGCATCTCATAATCAATTCCGAGGCCATCTCTGAGTGGAGTGTTGGCAGAATCATGAGCACCGTTTAAGGTGTGAATTTCTCCTCACCTATCTCTTCTTTTAAGCACACATAGTTGAATTCAGGTAAATTGAGTAAATGCACATGCGACACCCCTGCCTTTCATTATTGAATATTCAAAACCGGCACATTTCTTTGAATGTACAGAATTCAAGGGCATTCTGTCTTTCTGTCCCCTAGCATTCCCATGGTTTGGCATGGACATCGGTGGGACTCTAGTTAAGCTGGTCTACTTTGAACCCAAGGATATTACAGCTGAAGAGGAGCAGGAAGAAGTGGAGAACCTGAAGAGCATCAGGAAGTATCTGACTTCTAACACTGCCTATGGGAAAACCGGGATCCGAGATGTCCACCTGGAACTGAAAAACTTGACCATGTGTGGACGGAAGGGAAACCTGCACTTCATCCGCTTTCCCAGTTGCGCAATGCACAGGTTCATCCAGATGGGCAGCGAGAAGAACTTCTCCAGCCTCCACACCACCCTCTGTGCCACGGGAGGCGGGGCTTTCAAGTTTGAAGAGGACTTTAGAACGGTATGTCTGCATTACCCCTGTTCAAATAACAAAACTACCTCTTTAAGAAAGCAAACCTCTCATGCTCATGATCATGGCATCTAGGGGATAACTGGACTACAAGGCTTGGCACTTAGGCTGAATTTACTTCACCCCTCTGTGCCTCAGTTTCCTAATCTATATGAGAATAAAAATAGTTCTTACTTCATAGGGTTGTTCCATGAAGGACTCAATGAAATAATACGTACCCGACACTTAGTTAAGCTCAATAAATACTAACTGTCCTCCTCATCATTTTTTTTTGTTTTTGTGTTTTGTCTTTTTAGGACTGTGCCTGCAGCATATTGAAGTTCCCAGGCTAGGGGTCGAATCTGAGCTATACGTACCAGCCTACACCACAGCCACAGCAGTGCCAGATCTGAGCCACATATGTGACCTATACCACAGCTTGTGGCAATGCTGGATGTTTGACTCACTGAGCAAAGCCAGGGGTCAAACCCACATCCTCATGAATACCAGCTGAGCTTGTTATTAATGAGCCACAATGAGAACTC
This sequence comes from Sus scrofa, assembly GCF_054392235.1. NCBI lineage: Eukaryota > Metazoa > Chordata > Mammalia > Artiodactyla > Suidae > Sus > Sus scrofa. The sequence goes on along the minus strand of NC_139396.1, from coordinate 123,638,911 downwards.
CACTCCTCATCATTTTTGTTAGTAACTTTTGCACAGTGTGGTAAAGGTGATATAGAAGTTCTCTGATGGTTTAGAGGGTTAAGGATCCAGTATTCTTACTGTGGTGGCTTGAGTCGCTGCTGTAGCTGCGGGTTCAATCCCTGGCCCTGGAACTTCCACATGCTGTGGGCAGGGCCAAAAAAAAAAAGATAAAGTGATATAAACCCCCGTCTGATGTATTTTGGTTAGAGTTTTCCACAGACTCTTTCTACAGTTTCATGAAAGGCATAATTGTTGTGACAGTTATAGATATTATAGACTGAGACTCGCAGGAAAGGCTTTCCATACATCTTACTAAAAATTCTTACTTCTGTCTACCCATTTCCTTTGTATCTTTTTTTGTTTTATGACTGTCCTTCAGAAGTTTTGCTCACAAACAAAAATGAAATTTTTGGTATTTTGTATAGGTGAATTCCTTTATTAATAAATATGATTTAGGGGGTATGGGTCTACAAAATAGGAATAAGGCTATATCCTGACTGGCAGTACATTCTGACTCAGTGTTGCTCATTTAGGTTTGACAGAGTTGGCTAAATGGAAGATACTAATGAGCAACAAGGAGTCCCTAACTTTCTCTTTATTAAGCCATCGCTAACACCTCTGTGTTCCAGTTTCCCCATATCTGTGATCCAGATAATCTCTATACTGTCCAGCTTCATCTCGTAGGGAATAAAATGATAATACAGAGAAATAATAGATGGAGAAAATAAAGTAAAGTAACAGATGTGACTGAACATAGAAGGAAGGGTTGAAAGATTTGGGGATTAGTCTTGCCAGAAAGTTTATCATTAATGAGTACTAAATCAGTGCATTAGTCATGGTATTTAATAAAGCTATAAATGCAGTTTTTATTTGTGTCATCAAAAGTAACATCATTTACCTCATTGATAAGTAGTTTCTAAAGAGCTGGCAATAAAGTTCTAGAGCATGATCTTAGATTGATTATACTCAGGTTTTGTCTTTTCATTTTGTGTCCCCTTTCCTTACCCAGCAGTAGAATTTGATGCTGCCACTTACTTAAATGATCCATGGGATCTTTTCTCCACCAAGGGGGCCCAGTGATTGAAGAGTTTTGAAACTGAGAAGTTTAAGCTTCAGGGACATGAAAATAAATTCAAGTTCATTTCTGTTTCTCATTTAACTCACTGGGGGACTTTGAGGGAGACTTGTCCCTCCAGTGGGCCTGTTTCATCATCTTCAGAAGGTGGCAGTAGGGTGTCTACACAGATAAGGAGACTAAAGCTAAATCGGAAAGAGGCGCCCAGTGATGCCTCCTAGGTAAGGGCTGGGTGTCAGCTCGGTTCTCACTCAGGAAATGCTGACCCATCCCCTAGTGATGTGAGTGAACCAGGGTGACCTGGGTACTTGATCAAGCTCCATCAAAGGCTCTGTCCCTCCTCTGGGGTAATGTCCTGGAAGAAACTTAATCTGTTTTGGCCACGAGCAAGTGTGTTTCTCAAGGTTCTGAACTGAGAAAGGTCTGATCGTATTGCAACCAAGATAAAGAAGCCTCAGCTCCTTCAGGCAGGCTGCTGGAGCCTAATAAACAGACTGGTATAAGTCTGGAGTATTTGCCAAAGAGTCTGGCCATCTATAAAAGAAGTATATAGGCTGCCTTTTGTTTCCATGCTCAGTCTTGGCCAAAGTGAAGACACAATTGAAGAAGACAGATCTCTTCCTGTAGCCTATTTGTCTGTGCACTGTGATATGCCCTTATCCTTCCAAAGTTTGTGAGGATGAATAGGTTTTCTCATCCTCTTTCCTAAGTACTCATTCTTTCACTCAAGTATTTATCATGCTCTTTTTATGCAATGAGTACTGTTAGGAAGAAAACAAACCCTCCACCCCCTGGAGCCTATATTCTAGTGCAGGGAGATGGTCAATAATCAAATAAGTGAATACAGAGCTTATCAAATGGTGCTAAGTAGGGGGGAAATGAATAAGGGGGTGCTGGGAAGGTCTTTGTATGATGAGGTAGCACCAGAGCAGGAACCAGGAGAAGTAATAGAGCAAAGCAGGCTGGTGTGGGGAAGAGTATTTTAGGCAGAGGAAACAGTAGGTGGTAAGGCCCTTAGTGATAATGTATCCAAGCTCTTCCCTTTTCCAGAATGGAAAGTTGAAGGTACATACTTAGTTGTAAAGGATCAATATATACTACTGTGTGTAGTTAACAATCTGACAAAGAATGAAGTAGCGTATATATACGCATGCCTGAAAAGTCCTGTCATTGTATAAAATCACTGTCTCAGGCATAATACAAGTTTACAGATGTATATATATTTTTTAAATCTGAATAATTAGGGCTATCTAAAAACAGATGTTCAGCCAACACTGAATAGTTAGCAATTGTAATGTCTGATGACAATATCCTTTTCATACATAATAAATGTACTTAAATCCTTAGTTAATCTTTAGTTAACTAGTCTTCATCCGATTTAGAATGCGTAAGAGCTATAAGGCTGTGACACAAGCTTTAAACTAGACCCCTGTGGAGAATACTTTCAGTTGAATAAAGCTGCATTTCTTTCTTCCTTTTTCTTTCTTTTCCTTCCTTCCTCCCTCTCTCCTTCTTTCCTTCCTTCCTTCCTTGTAACACTTTAAGATCACTGTCACAAACAAATTTCTGGCTGGCAAAAGTTAGTCTGCAAAATGATAATGATTCAGCGAAATGGAACACAAAAGAAAAACTTAAAGAACAAATGCACTCAAAATTGGTAAGCCAGTGGGGAATCCCACCATTTAAGAAAGTGGTCCTCTAAGGGGAGACTACATACACCGGGGCACTCACTCCTGGTTTCACTTAACTTTCTGTTTGTCCCTACTATCTATGTTCCGTGTGGTTTGTTTTAAAGAACCTACCAGAATATTTTATTAACCAAATCTAATATTTTCATCCATGACTACACTTCCCAACTTCCACAGAATCGTCTTTAGAATGCAAAGTGTTCTACTAATAGACAACTTAGAAAAAGTCATCCTTTTTGTCCACTTAGCTCTTCATTACAAGAGATAACTTTTCCTTGTGAGTTGTGTTCAGCCCGAGACTAACACTATTTAGAAGTTAGAAGTGACTCTTTTAATTATTTAGAAAAAAACAAAGATCAGAGTTCCCGTCGTGGCTCTGTGGTTAACAAATCTGACTAGGAACCATGAGATTGCGGGTTCAATCCCTGGCCTTGCTCAGTGGGTTAAGGATCCGGCATTGCCATGAGCTGTGGTGTAGATTGCAGGCGCAGCTCGGATCCCGTGTTGTTGTGGCTCTACTGTAGGCCGGTGGCTACAGCTCAGATTAGATGCCCAGCCTGGGAATCTCCATATGCCACGGGAGCACCCCTAGAAAAGGCAGAAAGACAAAAAAAAAAAAAAAAAAAATAAGAAAAAAACAAAGACCTACCTTCTAAACAAGCAGGATATAACAGTAACTTTCTTTCGTTGACATGAGGTTTCGGGAACAGTAAAAGATTTTCTTATTGCTTCACTACATTTTTTTCAATATGTGAGGAGTTAAGAATTGGCCTTCATTACGCCAGAAATCTCCAAGGACACAACCTAAAAAAAAGTTAATAATGGCAGAAAAATCATCAGGAGGGGATAGGGTAATTGTGGATGTGTGAAATTCTAAATCAAAGTGAACTGTTCATTATTAGCTGGGTTCCTACTATTGATCCAGGGGTCAGTTTGTGATATTGCAGGAGCTGAAGCATTTGTAGACACCGTCCTTCTCCATCTCATTCTGGCTTGACCCTTTTGGCCACTCATGTATGGTCCCCTTTTATCACTGGGTGCCAGGAAGGAGAAATCGTCTTTGATGTTTTGTTATTTTTCTCACCCACAGAACATGTTTGAAATTCATCTCTCTCTCAGGTCTCTATAAGCGCTCCCGTGTGAGGAGAAAAGAGCCTCGAGTGTAATTTATAATTCACAATCAACCATTTTATATGCAAATTGTTCTTGGTTTGGTAAGACAACCTTTTCTACCACTTCCAATATGATTTATGAAGCCAGTTGCAGCAAAAGACCTTGGGAGGTGTGAGGTATCACACAGATGTGTATTTTATTCATTTTGTGAAAAATAATCGGATGACGCATTTCTCAAGCACAAGAGAGTGATGTATCTACTTTGCTGTAGGTCCCAAGAATCCTTTCATAGAAGAGATAGGTATGGAACCTTTCGGGATAGTTTTTACTAGATTTATTTATTTAGCTCTTTATTTAGTTATTTTTGTCAGACTGAGCTGAAGCGCATAAGGAAAACCTCTTACAGTTATATCCTGAACATGCCTTGTGTGTAAACATGTACATGTATGTGTAACAGGGTCACCATGCTGTACCGTAGGAAAAAAATTGTATTGGGGAAATAACAATTTAAAAAAACGTATTTTTTTCTAATTGTAGTATACAGAGAATCACTGAATTCCTTCAAGTGATTAGTCTTCACTTTGGAAATGATGTTTCCAAATTCATTTCAACTTGAGATAAGAAGATTTGAATTATTTTATCTCTTACGTAATTATAGTTCATGTGTAACTCATGTTTCCAAAGCATGTTCACACAGCCTTCTCATTTGAATCTTGAAAGCAGCCCTGCACGTAAGGTGGGGCAGCTGCTATTACGGAGAGTGTGTGATTTTGCTGAACGCTTGTCATCACTGTTCCAGGGTGTGGTAATGGACTAATCCCAGCTTTCAGCTCCAAAATCTGTGTGGTCTCAGGACCAGCAGCATCAGTGCCACCTGGGATATTGTTAGAAATGCAATTAGAAACTCTGGGAGTGGAGTTCCCTTCATGGCTCAGGGAACCTGACTATGTAACCATGAGGATGCGGGTTTTATCCCTGGCCACATTCAGTGAGTTAAGGATCCAGTGTTGCCATCAGCTGCGGTGTAGGTCACAGATTCAGCCCAAATCTGGCATTACTGTGTCTATGGCATAGACTGGCAGCCACAGATCCAATTTGACCCCTAGCCTGGGAACTTCCATATGCCATAGGTGCGGCCCTAATAAGCAAAAAAAGAAAAAGGAAAGAAGCTCTGGGAGTAGGGCCCAGCAATCTGTGATTTAACAAATCCTCCAGGTGATTCTGATGGCACCAAAAATCTGAGAACCCCACTGCACCCATGCTTGCTTGGGTGACTTTGGTTCCAGGCAAAGCAAAGTTAGTTTGTCACAGTTAAAGTTTGAAAAACATTTTTTTTTTTTAATTTTGATTTCTTCCCCTACTGCCATTATTTACAGAGTTTGAATCCTAGGGCAAACTTTGGTTTGCTGTTTTTAGGTCTGGAGAGTAGTTTAGATGTAATGATTTAAGAATGGCAGATCTCCTAGTTTCCGAGCAGCGGATGCAGGATTAGCTCCTCCAGGCTCACAAGAGCCTGTTGCATGCATGTCTTCCCAGCTCTGTGATTGGTGACATCATGTTGGTAACTTGAAATTAGCCACAGTGGGAATGATTATACCACAGAAATTGGTAAATGCTATAAACCAGGACTCTTGCTTCCAGAGAGCTGGTTGTTAAAACATTTACCAGCACACCCTGGTGACAAGGTTATGTTCACATCAGCTGAAGGTACATCTGCATGTTTACTGGATCTGTCATCCCTTAAGATCCATTATAGGCATCAACATTAGAATACATATAAAATTAGTCAGAATGTACTACCTATTAGTAGGAAGTCAAACATAGCCCACAGATGTGTTTTGTTGGCTCTCAGTATTTTTTTTTTAATTTAAAACTAGCTGCCAGCATTTAAAAATTGGAAGATTTCACATAAAAATCTAGATTTCTGATTCATGAGAAATAGGGGGCGGGACACTTGGTAACATTGAGCCCCCATTAACACGTGGAAACAATGGGCTGCAGAGAATTTTAAATATGTGTGAATTATCTTCTGTGCCATGATCCCCGTCATTCTGTTACTTTAATATTTAGTCAAGGGACTTCACTCTTTTACTGGCTCCTGTAGCATTTGCTTTTGTTGCCTCCAAAATAAAGAAAACTAAACCCAGAGGAAGAGGGTTTCTTAGTAGCTGGGATCTGAACATGGCTGTTTTGGGCTTTCCACAGATTTAATTAAGCTGCGCTAATGACCTGCACAGTCTAAGGAGTATTTCTCATCTTCTTTTTTTTTTTTTTTTTTTTTTTTCTTTTTAGGATCGCGTCTGAGGCATACGGAGGTTCTCAGGCTAGGTGACAAATTGGAGCTATCGCGGCCAGCCTACCTCACAGCCACAGCAATGCCAGATCCGAGCCTTGTCTGCGACCCACACCACAGCTCACAGCAATGCCGGATCCTTAACCCAATGAGTGAGGCCAGGGATCGATCCTGTGTCCTCATGGTTACTAGTCAGGTTCATTTCCACTGCTCCATGACAGGAACTCTGGAGTATTTCTCATCTTGTTCTAAATTTCAGATGGCCTGTTAGAAAGTTCAAGTGATGATCTGGCTCACGGCTCACACTTGGGAGCCTGTCATTTTTCCTGGATGGGGAAGACTTTAAAGAGAGATCTCAATGAAAGCGATGAATATTTCTTTTTCCCACTTTGAGGATGCATGACCTCAGGCTTCAGAAATATCCATCCCTTAGTAAAAGGTATAGAAGAGATGTTGACTTGCTGCTAGCACTTTATTTGAAAGTGATTTTGAGGAGAAAGGTGAAGACTTTCCTTTTAGAGCAAAACTACATGCTTTGTTTATTCGTCGTGACAGGTTTTTCTTTTTCCCAGAGTATAGTTTCAAAAAGTCCAGCTGAACGGACTGTGTCTTTGTTCATGTTTGTGATGTTGGTTCTGGGTATTGCTGTCAATACTGTGGATAGACCTCTGATTAATTTTTAAGCAGGTTAACCTATGGTCCCAAGACTGGCTGATGAAATCACTGCTTTTCAGTTTGGGGTGACCCGGGAGGTGACCACTCTCCCTGTTCCATCTCACAGGTTTTTGTTTTTTTTTTAGGGCCACACCTGCGGCACATGGAGGTTCCCGGGCTAGGGGTAGAATTGGAGCTGCAGCTGCCGGCCTACACCACAGCCACAGCAATGCCAGATCTGAGCCATGTCTACAACTTACACCATAGCTCATGGCAAAGCTGGATGCTTAACCCACTGATCGAGGCCAGGGTTTGAACCTGCGTCCTCATGGATGCTTGTCAGATTCTTTCCACTGAGCCACGATGGGAACTCCCTCACAGAAGTTTATTAAGCAATTGTTATGGACGGGCCTTTCAGTGTGGTAGTCCAGGGCACCCAGTGAACCAATTAACAAGCCAGAATGTTGTAAGTGCGATGGGAAAGACGTTGACAGGGCTTAGGAATCCAGGAGGACTACGAAGATAGCATTTACACTGCTGTGTCTCACTATAGCGTTTCAGGTCTCCAGATAGTCTTATACCTATAGTATCACCCTCCGAACGTGTGAATAATTACATGTGTCTCGCCCAGAAGTTTCACTTGGTAAAAAGTGAAATGTTTGGAAGCATTTATGAGCTAGATTGACTTCATCACCAAGTGTCATTTAGAATGATTGTTTCTGTGTATCAAGAAAACTTGCACCATCTTGCTAGTAACCTATTCTAACTGGTTCTGCTCTTCAAGTGGGGCTTCAGTGGATTTTGTTGAATGGGACATTCAGCTGAGTAACAAAAAGTCAAAAGCTTTCTTCAAGCTATTAACTTTTGCAGTGAAGATGAGGCCTTTGGGGTAAAATATCTAAGCCTAGTACTTGGATAGGTGGTTTCCAGATCGCAGAGCAGTACTCATAAACAAAGACACAATAAGAACAGGAGTTCCCATTATGGGTCAGCGGGTTAAGAACACCACACAGTCTCTCTGAGGATGCAGGTTCGATCCCCGGCCTCGCTCAGTGAGTTAAGGATCCAACACTGCCACAAACTGCCGTGTAGATCACAAATGCAGCTTGGATCCAGTGTTGCTGTGGCTGTGGTTTAGGCTGGCAGCTGCAGCTCAGATTCAACCCCTAGCCAGAAACTTCCATATACCGCAGGTAAGGCTGTACAAAGAAAAAAAAAGAACACCAAGTCATTGGGAAGCATTTGCTAGGTGTATCACTTAGGGAAAGTCGCCTAAGCTCTATGAGCCTTCACCACAGAATAAGGATAATAATACCTATTTATAGGGTTTTTAGGAGAATTAAATGATCTAGTACAAGTGCCTGGCATATAGTAGACACAAATACAAGCTATTATATTTTATTATTAGTAGTACTCAATGAATTTATCACATCTGTAGTTGTATAATGATCAATCCAATTTCACAAGATTTCCATGCCACAACCCAAGCACATCCCCCCACCCCCCAAACTGTCTCCTCCGGACACCATAAGTTTTTCAAAGTCTGTGAATCAGCATCTGTTCTGCAAAGAAGTTCAGTCTCTCCTTTTTTCAGATTCCACATGTCAGTGAAAGCATTTGATGTTGGTGTCTCATTGTATGGCTGACTTCATTTACAAGCTATTATTTTTTAAAGAGATTGTTTTTTAATTTGAGTTAGAACTTAGACCTTATACATTATCTTCCTTCACTGGTTCAGTTTCATGTTGATGAATGTTAGATTTTTTGGGGGGACCAGCAGTCTTGAGGACCATGAATTAAATTTTTGAGGGTGCAAAGTGCTCACGCTTCCCTAAGGTTAGCCCTCAACCAACTCATTCCATTTTACATTTTCGCCTGATACCTAGGAGAATAGTTTTTGCTTCATAGGAGCATGAAACGGCAGTCTGGAACCACCTCAGCTATTAATAAAAGAGCCAAGTTCCCATTGCAGCTCAGCGGAAACGAACTTGACTAGTATCCATAAGGATGTGGGTTCAATCCCTGGCCCTGTTCGGTAGGTTAAGGATCTGGTGTTGCCACGAGCTGTGGTGTAGGTCGCAGACGTGGCTCGGATCTGGAGTTGCTGTGGCTGTAGTGTAGGCTGGCAGCTATAGTTCTGATTTGACCCCTAGCCTGGGAACCTCCATGTGTCACACCCATGGCGCCCCAAAAATATAAATAAATAAAAGAGCCGGAGTTCCCGTCGTGACGCAGTGGTTAACGAATCCGACTAGGAACCATGAGATTTCGGGTTCGATCCCTGCTCTTGCTCAGTGGGTTAACGATCTGGCGTTGCCGTGAGCTGTGGTGTAGGTTGCAGACGCGGCTCAGATCCTGCGTTGCTGTGGCTCTGGCGTAGGCCGGTGGCTACAGCTCCGATTCAACCCCTGGCCTGGGAACCTCCATATGCCGCGGGAGCGGCCCAAGAAATAGCAACAATAACAACAACAACAACAACAACAAAGACAAAAGAAAAAAAAAAAAAAAAAGAGCCAACATTTTTTTTTTGAGTCCTTTGTATATGCCAAGCCCTGTGTAATCATTTTACATCTTTTAATCTCATGTCATCTTCGCAACTCTATGTGGTAGGCATTATCCCCATTTTATAGAGGAGGAAACTGAGGCTTGAGAAGTTAAGTAACTTATCCAACATCCCTAAGTGTTAGAACTAGCATTCAAAGCCAGGACTGTCTAACTCCAAAGCCCAGGCTTGGGAACAAGAGTTGAGCTTTGTGGGCTCAAAGGAGATTGTCCTCAGCTCCCAAGCTCACATGCCTCCCTCAGAACCTCGTATCCTGCCAAGAAGCATAGGATTCTTTCTGTTCTCAGGACCTTCTCACTCGCCTCACCCTGCAGTATGCTGTTAGTTTCTTACGGCAGCTATAACAAACTACCACCAACTTCATGGCTTAAAACAAACAAATTTATTCATGGTTTTGGAAGCCAGAAGGCTGAAATCAAGGGGTTAGCAGAACCACACTTTCTTTTTTTTTTTTTTTTTCTTTTTTTTAAATTACTCAGTGAATTTTATTACATTTATACTTGTACATCACCACAACCCAATTTTATAGCATTTCCATCCCAAACCCCCAATGCATCCTCCCACCCCGCAACCTCTCTCCTTTGGAAACCATAAGTTTTTCGAAGTCTGGGAGTCAGTATCTGTTCTGCAAAGAAGAAAACCACACTTTCTACAGGGACTTTTGAGCAGAATCCAGCTCTTGCCTCTTCCAGCATCTGGTGGCTATTGGCATTCCTTGGCAATGCAAAACTCCAGTCTCTGCCCAGTCTTCACGTGGCCCTCTCCCCTATGTGTGTCACGTCTTCCTGTATCCCTTAAAGAAACCTGTCAGGGAGCTTAGGGCCCACCCACATAACCCGGGGTGCTCTCTTTATCACAAGATCCTTAATTTCCTCACATCTTGCAATGACCCTTTTTCCAGATAAGATAACATTCACAGGTTCTGAAAATTAGGACATGGACCTATCTTTCAGAGGTAACCATTTAACCACTCCACGTGGCTGCTTTCCAGCCATCAGGTAGGGTCCTGTCCTTTGGCATGCACCTTGGGTAGACACGACATCCCGTACAGGCTGCTCTTCCAGTGGAGTGACTGATTCTCAACCAGACTTCACAACATGGTGTTTTCAGGATGTCTCCATGCTTTTCATGTTCATGACACACGTTAAGTCCAGCCAAAAAGCCTCTGCAGCTTCTTCCCCTGAGGTGCTGGCAGCCTCTCTCACAAGGTCTTATTCTCTTTCAGATCGCTGACCTGCAGCTCCATAAACTGGATGAACTGGACTGTCTCATTCAGGGTCTGCTTTACGTTGACTCCGTCGGCTTCAACGGCAAGCCGGAATGTTATTATTTTGAGAATCCCACAAATCCCGAATTGTGTCAAAAAAAGCCGTACTGCCTGGATAACCCATACCCTATGTTGCTGGTGAACATGGGCTCAGGTGTGAGCATTCTAGCAGTGTACTCCAAGGACAACTATAAAAGAGTGACAGGGACCAGGTAAATATGGTTTCCACTAGGAGAACCTTTTTGTGCTTCAACCCAGGCCTCCTCCTTGAAAGCCGGTTTCTAAAAAGGTTCTTTCTATTGAATATGTTTTTAAAAGAAAGATCTTACCCCCCTCAGCCAATCAAAAATGACCTATTGGATATGTTACACACAGTGATTTATATAAAGGTTAATAAAGTACAGCCCTTGCTTTTGCTGGAAGCGGGTCATGTTGAGGGAAGAAAGGTCATACATACCAAAAGTTTGCCCAAAGGCAGTACCTAGTAGGTGCCAGGTGAAGGGCAGGGACCATAAGCACAGTAGAATCCAGATGGAAGGATGCTTGGGATGGGCTGAGAGGGTTTCAAGAACCCTTCTTTTGAAACTACCTTAGTTCCTAGCGCAGGAAAAATGGCTTGAAATAATGTCGTTCCAATCAGTGAGCCAAACTGGGTTTACAAGGAGTGTTTTTTACCCTCAGGTAAATGCTCCAGCTGCAAATGAGAATAGTTGGCACACCTCCCAGGGAATTTGAGACTGCCATGGACAGAACAGCCCTGCAACCACAGCTGGGCAGAGTGCCTTGTTTAGTGTACACACACCCCAAAGGCACATGGGCATAGCCTCCTGTTAATGGCGACTCAACATGTCAGAAGGATCCAGGGTCAGAAATCTTTGAGAAATCCTAGCGCAAACAAAATGAAACAGGTTCTCCTTGCTTATAAGAGAAGTGTTTCTTCAACTTATTGGCCCACAGAACCCATTTTTGGAGGAACAACTTAAAGAACTAATGCTCTGAGACATGTGCTTTGGGACATGATATTGAAACCATTGGTTTTGATAGATGAAGATGTCATGTCATTTCTCAGGGTCTCCATATCCTTGTTTGTGGCCTGGAGTGAGTTGTTCCTTAGCTTCTACAGGCTTTTCCAGTACTGAAATTCTGTCATTCTATTCAGCCATTAGGAAGAGAGCTCTGCTTTTCTTCTGCATTAACGTGACTTGTGGTGGGTCTGCATAAATCAATGGCTCACCACTGGAGAAGGGAAGATTGAGCCCTCCAGGGAAAGTTTGGCAATGCCTAGAAACATTTTTTTGGTTGTCAAAACCGGAGATGGGGTAGTACCGGCATCTAGGACCAGAAGTTAGGGATATGCTAAATATCCTACAATGCACAGGGCAGCCCCCCACCACCAAAAAGTGTCAAGCCGTGAGTGTTAATAGTGGTGTTAAGAAACCCTGGCATGGAATTCTCATAGTGGTGCAATGGAAACAAAACTGACCTATATCCATGAGGACATGAGTTCAATCCCTGGCCTTGATCAGTGGATTAAGGATCCGGCTGTGACGGTGGTGTAGGCCAGCAGCTGCAGCTCTGATTTGACCCCTAGCCTGGGAACTTCCATATGCTGTGGGTGTGGTCCTAAAAAGAAAAAAAAAAAAAAAAGAAACCCTGGCACACTTGGTTTGACTGAGCCTGTTTGTGTCCAGAATATAAGCTTTGGTGTGCACGTTAACCGCCATTAGGCAATGCATTTTCTCACTGAGACTCTAGAACTAAGCTTACTTGCTCACATAAGACTCCACGGGCCCTGTGGCCTCATTAGAACAGTCAGAAGTATCAGATACAAAGGAATATTCCAGCTGAGCTGGTTTTCCCTTAAAAGAGTGATCTCCTAAGCAAGGTATAATTTTTAAGAAACTGCAAACTTCAAAAGGAGTAACTGAATTGGTAGAATTAGCCCCAAGGTAACAACAAACTGAACATTTTCCACAATGAGAGATATTTATAATTTTGTTGGTTAATACTTAACAAATTTATGAATTATGTCGCAGGTACACTCTCTCAAACTTGAAGGTTCCAAGGATCCGGGTCAAGTGAGCCAGTCATAGTGTTTGGTCTCTGTTATGTTGTACAATAATACCTATAAATTTGAGTTATTGGCAAATGCCCATTAGTGACCAGGGCTTTGCAGTCATCAACAAATCTTGTGTGGATGTCCAAGCTTCCTTACAAGCTCTCTTTAACCAGTAGTTTAAAACATGCCACAGGAGACTGAAGGTTACTAGCAAACCCTTTCCAGGGCCACCACAGGTGGGGGAGGGGAGTGGAACATCAGGTCTTTGGTCCCCACATCCTCCTTGTCTAACCAGAATTTTTCTGCCAAAGGATATTTTGTGACCCAAGTTAGAAAACCACTGATCTATAGCATTCCTGTTGTGGCTCAGCGGGTTAAGAACCCGAGTAGTACACACAAGGATGTGGGTTCATTCCCTGGCCTCACTCAGTGAGTTAAAGATCCAGCATTGCTGTGAGCTGCCATGGGTTACAGACGCAGCTTGGATCCCGAGTTGCTGTGGCTGTGGTGTAGGCCAGCAGCTGCAGCTCCGATTCAACCTCTAGCTTGTAACTTCTGCTTCCATATGCCGTGGGTTCGGCCCTAAAAAGAAAAAAAACAAAAAACAATAAAAACACTAATCTAAACTATAGGCATACCTTGGAGATATGTCTACACTGTATAGTAGTCTGTTAAGGATTATGTTTTCAGAAATGTATATACCTTAATTAAAAAATACATTATTGCTAAAAAATGCTGGCCATCATCTGAGCCTTCAGCGAGTCATGATCTTTTGGCAATAGGAACAGCAAAGATCACAGATCACCATAACAACTATATTAATAAGTTTAAAAGTTTGAAGTCTTGCAAGAATTAGGAAAATGCAACACAGATGCTGAGCAGATGCTGTTGAAAAAAATGACACCTATAGCCTTGAGATGCAGGGTTGCCACAAACCCTCCATTTGTAAAAAATGAAGAATCTGCAAAGTGCAATAAGGAGAAGCACAGTAAGACAAGCTGTGCCTGTGATTTGGTCAACAGTGAACATCAGTGTGTGGATCATATTTTGGGAATCACTGAGTTAAGCAAATGGCATAAACTCTAAGTTTTCCTGCTTCTATTTGGTAATTCTCGTATTCTCATATACCCTATTTCCCCATTAAGCTTGTTTTTTTTTTTTTTTTGGCTGCCCTGCAGCATATGGAGTTCCCGGGCCAGGGATCAGTTGCGACACAGTTGTGGAGCCTTGAACCCACTGTGCCAGGCCAGGGATTGAACCTGGGGACTGGCAGTGTGGCGATGCCACTGATCCCGTTGCACCACAGTGGGAACTTCCCATTAAGCATTTTTATTTTTAGGAAGCTACGTCATTATAGGATATCAGCTTTCTTTTAAACATATGATTTTAAATCATTCGTTTCAGTGTTATGTGTAATTTTATCCTAAGTTAGTAGCAACATTTTTTTCTACTGACACAACTCCATTTTTAATATAGAAGCCAGTGCAAAAAACAGGACTTAACAGCTGACATTGTTAGAATGTGTAATCTATTAAAAAAGGAATGTAAAGCATTTTAAAACTTGGCTGAAATTAATGCAGCTTATTTTATTCTCTTGGAATTTATTTTAAGGGCACGAGCATTCAGTAATTGATTTCTTCTACTTCTCCCTAAAACTCCTCACTACAAGTTTGCTGGTTTTTGTTTGTTTGTTTGTTTGTCTTTTTAGGACCGCACCTGCAGCATATGGAGGTTCCCAGACTAGGGGTTGAATCACAGCTGTTGCCACTGGCCTGTATCTGCTGAGCCACGATGGGAACTCCAGGAATTTTTTTTTTAATAATGCTGTTTTGTCTCTGATTTGCTGAAGGTCTTGCCATGTGTCTGCTGAAACAAACAGCTGTATCTGATCATGAGCAAGAGAATCAGTAGATTAAATCATGGTTAGCATGTTGAGTGCTCCTGTGCGACTGTGCATTCTTTCCTCCTGTCTGCAGTGTCCCCGCTGTGCCAGTGCATGCTCGCTTTCCTCATTCAGCTCCGATTCTTTGTCTGGAGTCACCTGTCATTTTCCAGTCATAAAAAGCCCTGGTCCTTTTTCACTCATACCAACACATCAGATGATGAGTTGCCTTCTTTCTAAGTCAGCCAGTGTCTTCAGGTGCCTGTTTGGAGTCGGTTGTTGAACACCTCAATACAAATGCCTGATGTTCAAAGGAAGGTTAGTAGTCTGGATGAAAGATAAAAACTAGAGATGTTGAGCAAAGACTTTAAAATATATAAATATCCAGAGAGAAAACAAGACCAATTCAGATGACACACAAATCCCCAAACCCCCTTAAACCACACTAGCTTCATAGGGTCAACTGAAACCACCCACGTAACGTGACATGCCATGTTAAATGCAAGAAACACTTTCTTAGAGGAAATTCAAAATATCTACTATGATGGACCTATCAAGGCAATAATGCCCAAGGAGCTCTTTTTATCCTCGTGGTACTGCACCTATGGTTTGGAGAGTTGTAACCGGTGGTGCCTAACTACCTCATTTTCCATGAGAACCCATCACGTCAATCAAGTATGTATTTTTATAGGAATCACTCTTTAAGAAATAGTACAGTTATGCTTTATATGTGATGTAAAGAACTGTGCATCTGTAATCTGGTACTTTGTCAAGAGTTACAATAAATATAGTTTACCCTAAATTTTCTTTTTTTCAAATTTAAGTTTTAAAAACAATGTCCATCTCAACTTTCTCTTAGATTAAAAGCCAGTACCCAAAAACTATGAAATTCCCAGGGCTAGTAGCTCTTGGGACTTCAGAACAAATTGGTGTGCATTTACTCTTCTGCATGGTAAACAAAGAGTAAAACCCATCCGTGGCCATGGCAGTACTTTTTTTCCTGCCAGGAGTTCACTAGTGACAGCTTTCTTCTGAATATGCTTTTCTTCCCCTCAGATCACTTTGATGTTAATACCCAATTGAGTTCATTCTCAACTATCATAATTGGTTTCTAATTTTGTCTTCAAAGATTATTTTAGAGGAATCCCTCCTCCCCAACAACTGAAAGCTTTTAAAACATAGTTTGAGCCTTGAAACCATTTTGGTATTGTTGTTACTATTTTTTGACCATTGGGTGGTAAGTAAAATACTAATAACCTTTTCTAGAGGTTATTAGAAAAAAATCCAATATGAGATCCATCCGTGGTTTTTGAAATTTCTGAGGAGCTTAAATAAGATCATGTCTGCTAGAGGAGCAAGGTCAGATGAAAGGTAGAGCTTTGGGGCTGGCTATTCCTGGCAGAGTCCTAGTTCAGTTTTGTCATCACAGAGTCTGTCCCTATAGATGAGAGGCTATGCTTCATGTACACACAGTTTCTTTCTAAGAGTTTGTATTTAGCTACTTTTTTTTTTTTTTAATAGCAATCTTTGCTCTGGTTCTTTGCTGCTTTCAGACCACCCAAATAAGGGAGATAGATCATGATGTGGCCCCATTTTATGCATGGGAAGATTATACGAAGCACTTAGGTCAGTGGCTAGTTGAAGGTCTCACAACGGAAATCAGTGAGAGTCTTTCTCTGATTTTGTTCTCAAACTTCAGGGCAAGTTTTCCTTGATGGTTCTTTTCGTCTCTGCCCTCTTGTTTTATCCAATCTACCCTAGAGTTCTTTTCAACCCAGCACTTTCATTCAAGTGCCCCTTTGTTTTTTCTTCTGTTTTTATTAACCCATATTAGTGGTCTTGATGTAGTTGGGGACTCGGATGGGCATCTCTTAAAGTAAAACTTAAAAATAAACCTTATTGTTCCTTCAGTCTTGGAGGTGGAACATTCCTAGGCCTATGTTGCTTGCTGACTGGTTGTGAGACCTTTGAAGAAGCTCTGGAAATGGCAGCTAAAGGCGACAGCACCAATGTTGATAAGCTGGTGAAGGACATTTACGGAGGAGACTATGAACGATTTGGCCTTCAAGGATCTGCGGTAGCATCAAGGTAGAGACTAAGTAGCTAGGAGCAGTCACGATTAAACACAAGGCAACCTCTCCACCCTGGCTGGTCATTTAATTATTACTATTTTTTTTTTTTAATGTCAACCCACCAGCCTGGTGCAAGGATGTATGGAGTCAGAGCTCAGATTTGATCTCCTGCCCTTGGTGAAGCACTGAGCGGTTGAGCTCTTGATGCTTGTGCTTAAAATAAGGCAGCTTTGAAAGAAGGTTCTGGAACACTGCAACAGTTTCCCCTGTTCCATTCTTGTCCAGATATCTAGAGGCATTAAAAAAGAATTGTTCCCCATTAATAGCCATGCTAAGTTGTCCCTATTAAGCAAAGGGCAGCCAACCATTCACATCGTAATCCTGTCTGCTTGAAAACCATGGTAGCCAAATCAGGTCATTTGAGCTTGATCAGAGTTACTCATAAAGCTCTCCACAGTTCTTTGGTGGAGGCATGGGGCCTACCTGAGGATGATTTTGAACACTCTCGCTAATATTTCCAACATAGCTTTGGCAACATGATGAGTAAGGAAAAACGAGAGTCCATCAGCAAGGAAGACCTCGCCCGGGCCACACTGGTCACCATCACCAACAACATTGGCTCCATTGCTCGGATGTGTGCATTGAACGAGGTAAGGCCTTAACCCAGAGAGAGCCGTGTGCCATTCATAAACACCATCATTGGCAGTGCAGTAACTGTTGACCCTCATAAAACTACACAACATTGGGAAACTGGCTCTCTGTCATAGTCACACCTTGTAGGATATGAGGGGTGTGTGCTGGGAGAGGGAGAGGAGTATGTGTTTTATTTTTAAGTAGGCACTGGATGATGACGAACAAAACCATCTAACTATGGAAACATGGTCAAGGTGACAGTCTATGCCATAGCCTCTCCAACTTCATGGACACACACCTATTGAAGTGTGAGGAAAGTCTCTGTGCATCCTTGCAAATAATTGCAGGTAAAACCTTCCACTTGCAATATTCGATATTCTCTCTGCTTTCAGCTTCTTTACAGTGTTGCCTTGTGGCATGGAGTTCAAGCAGCATTGTACAGGGCTATCAAAGCACAGAGAGCTTGCTACAGCTGAGGCCAGCCAGAGCCCCGGTCACAAGGAAGAGTGGAGCTGATGACAGACAAAGCTTTGGTAACATGTTTTGAAACACTGCAAAATTCCTTTGGAAAGAATGGAAGCCTTCTCTGAAATACACGATGTGTAAAGTAGAATTGCTCTCACTGAGTTGGGTTAGGAAGACAAGATAGAAGGCTTGGGGCATGGAAGAGGTAACAGTACAAGAATTAAAGAATTGTAGTAGCATTAGCAATAGAGTTTTTTAAATATAAATTTTAATAGAAATATGACATACATACAGAAGGCTCAACACAAGTACACAGTCTGATGAATTTTCACACACACCTATATAAGCCACCACTCAGATCAAGAAAGAGAACAGTAGAAGTCCTGCAGAAACCCTTTGCAACCCCCTGCTAACTGAAGAGTAGAATGTTAAACAGGGCGTGAGGCAGCCCTTTATGACAAGTGGGTGACAGCCCTGCCTTTGAACTCTGGGGTTACAAGACTGACACCCTCCTTTCACAATACTGAACAAAATCTGTCACTAGCCTATGGATCAAGGTCCTGCTTTTTCGAAACCCCTATTTCAGACAGAGTGGAAATGGGAGTCTGGCATTCAGATGAAAGAATATATTCCAGAGACATGACTTTTCAAAGTCCACTGTGATCATGGGACTTGTGTTAACAGAGAATTTATTTTTTGACATTAATCTTTAAAAAGAGTTTTTCCAAGCAGCCACACAGGCCCCAAGACCAGTCTGTGCGTACTTGGCTGTACTCACAGACTCTCAAAGGTCATTTCCATGGAATGTTCCCTGCCCCATAGAGCAATAGATGTCCTTTCCCCTACTTTCCACAGAGCTTGAGTGAGCCAACAGGTCTTTTTAGAGGTATCATAATCACCTTAGGGAGAAAGAAACTGCTTTTATTTTTCACTTTTGATTTCAATTCCAATACCATGTATTGTTGGAGTATGGCACAAGTGGCTGTTGGAAGGTGTAGCCATGCTACATACTAGCTGGAGTAACTATTTTGAGTGTTTCTGTGGTGTTCAATGAATGAGAGGAATCGTGGATCGCCTGGGGCAAGGGCTTGGTTAGCTGGCATCCTGCCAGTGCAGGCTCCCCGTGGACATACCGGGAACTGGAAGCATCTTGCTCCCATTGCCTTGCTCCCTAGAGTCATGATCATTGGAGAATCTTTGATTCCAGTCATTTCTTAGAGGGACACCACACTTATTGAATCTAAAATATTTTTTCTGTGATTATCAGAACACTATGAAATGCTTCATCATTAACTTGAGTTTGTATTCATCTTTTTGAATAGAGAATATGAACACATAATTCAGAGCTCTGAAGCACAAGAAGGAGGGTATACAAGGAAGTGTCACCATTGCCATCTCGTTCCTCAGTTTTACCCTCATTAGAGCAACCATTGTTTCATTGCTTATGCTTGTTTTGCTTTGTTTCGCTTTTACTGCAGTAGAGAGTAAACATATGCTTCAAGGGTAGCAAACACCATGTAAATTCTTTTTTTAAAAAACATCAGTTTTACTGAGATAGAATCACATGCCATACGCTTCACCCTCTACGTACTGTTTTCTACCTTGCTTTGGTGGTTTAATCAATGTTTTATGATGAAATTGGTAAACATACATAAAGGAGAGAGAATAGTATAAAGAATCCCCATAGAGTCATCAGCCCAGACTCAGCAGTTAAGAAGACTTTGCCACAAATGCTTTATCTCTGTTTTCCTCTTGCTTCTCTTCCTCCTTCCCTCTCTTTTTAACTAAAATACTAGTAAGGAATCCCAGACATTAGATGAGTCTGCTTTACATACCTCAATATGGATTTCTAGAAATACTGCTTCTTGCATTTTTACATAATAATACATCTTGAGATTGTTCATGTAGGTATATGTAGAATTGCTTTATTTTTAATGGCCATGTAGCATCCTAACATGTAGATATGCTGCTCTTGATTTGATCAGTTTCCTAATTATATTTAGCCTTATTTAGACTTTTGCTATAATTAAATGTATATTTTTACCTAAATATATAAATTTATATATAAAATGTCATAAACTATAGTGTTATAGTTTATAATATTTTATAGCATTTTATATACATGTGGGTATATCTATAGGATGAATGACTAGAAGGGAAGTTGCAAAAGCAAAGGCTCTGTAGATGGTAATTTTGACAGATATTATAAGATTCCCTCCATAGAAATGATTCTAATTTGTATTCCTACCAGCAGAGTATAAGGGTTCAAGTTTCTCTATACATGGTTATCAAACTTGTTGCTCTGTTTCAAATCCATTGGTAAGAAATACTACTTCAGTTTGGCTTTAATTTGTATCTTGGAGTTCCCGTCATGGCGCAGGGGTTAACAAATCTGACTAGGAACCATGAGGTTGTGGCTTTGATCCCTGACTTTGCTCGGTGGGTTGAGGATCCAGCGTTGCCGTGAGCTGGGGTGTAGGTCACAGATGTGCCTTGGATCCCGCGTTGCTGTGGCTCTGGAGCAGGCTGGCGGCTCCAGCTCCAATTAGACCCCTGGCCTGGGAACCTCCATGTGCCTAGGGAGCGGCCCTAGAAAAGGCAAAAAGACAAAAAAAAAAAAGAAAGAAAAAAATTGTATCTTGTTACAAGTGAGGCAGAATATTTTGCATCTATTTAATAGCCACTGGTACTTCCCTTTTTGTGTATGTGTGAGCTATCAATTCATACTCTTCACCTATTTTTTTATCACATTGTTGGTCTTTTTTCTTACTGATTATTCTATGTTATACGTACTGAAAACGTTGTCTGCTTATTGCTTTCCATTTGGATTTGCTCATGGTGATGTTTTTCCCCTGAATAAATATTTGCCTTTCTTTTTTTTTTTTTTTAGGGTCGCACCTGCAACATAATGGAAGTTCCTGGGCTAGGAGTCAAATCGGAGCTGCAGCCACTGGCCTACACCACAGCCACAGCAACTAGGGATCCGAGCCACATCTGCAACCTACACCACAGCCCATGGTAACACCAGATCCTTAACCCACTAAGTGAGGCCAGGGATCAAACCTGCATCCTCATGGATACTAGCTGGATTCATTTCCGCTGCACCACAAAGGGAACTCCCAAATATTTGATTTTTGACATAAATATATCAGTCTCTTTTAAAATGGGTTCTGAGTGTTTATACCTTTCCTACTTCAACATTATTTTTTTCGACATTATTTTTACAAAGAAGTCTTCCATGTTTCTTTTTTTTTTTTTAACATTTATATCTTTCCCTCTTGGAATATATTTGAAATGAGGACTATGCATCAGCTTTTAATGCCATTTCTTCTGGCTTCCTACCAGAGTAATACAGGCCTGAGGCTTTGAACAAGTCTTGCCTGGGACTCCCTGGTATTGGAGGAAAAGGTGAAACTCCTAATTTTAACTAAATCCCTCTTCAATCTGTTCTGTAGTTTTGAGTGTTTCTTGCCACCTCTCAGTCTGGGCAGTTTGTGGCCACAGTTTTTATTTGCTGAAACTTATTAAAACCACCTCTCCCCCATCCACCCATGGAAAATTTTCACAGTGGTTAATGAGTTCATGAACATGCATTGTTAAAACTTGAGACAGATAGAAGGCAGTGTTCCCAGACCCTGATAGCTCTTGATAGACTGAACAGAAAATAATGCCAGCTTCCAAGACTCTCTTGCCTTTGATACAAGTGACCATAGCAACTGACTCTGTGTGAGTGAGTGTTGAGCAGCATCTGTGTGGCAGACAGGCTGAGCGCAGTGTGAGGTGTGTGTTCAGAATGCAAATCTGTATCCATGACAACAAAAATACAAATGTATTTGTCGTTATCATATTGTAACCCACATAGCGACCAAACAAGATATTCCACCACATATCCTAAAGGTAGAAACTGGGTATTAATTATTTCTTTTTTGGAGTTCCAGTCATGGCTCAGCAGTAACGAACCCAGCCAGCATCCACGAGGATGCAGGTTCAATCCCTGGCCTCACTCAATGGGTTAAGGAACCAGTGTTGCCTCGAACTGTGGTGCAGGTCTCAGACGAGGCTCGGGTCCTGTGTTGCTATGGCTTTGGCACAGGCCGGCAGCTACAGCTCTGATTCGACCCTGGGAACTACCATATATTTATGGGTGCGGCCCTAAAAAGACCAAAAAAAAAAAAAATTCTTTTTCATATTGCCAGTGTTTGGCACACAGCAACCTGACCAGACTTCTTAGAGGAATAACCCATATCTTAATTTACAGTTGAAAGTTTGGGGGATTAAAGAGATTCACAAACAAATTTAGCCAAACTTGAACTCGTCACAATTTTATATATGAATGTTGGAAGCTGAATTTCATATCAGACCTAAAGCAGCCTAACATAATGCCTGTAAATAAGCCCAAGGTCAGTCTCAACCTTGTCCAACCAAATTCTCACCCTAGAGTTCCTGTGGAATACATTATGAGGTTTGGCGTCATCTTGGAAATCCTGAAAAAATTCCACTTAAAAAAATTTCACTCTGCAAGGCGGTGGAGTACAATGATATACAGAATATGGGGTCATTGCTAAATGCTATTCTTGTGCCATGATTCTATTGGTTTTCTTTCATTTTTTTTTTTTTTCCAGAATATTGACAGAGTTGTGTTTGTTGGGAATTTTCTCAGAATCAATATGGTCTCCATGAAGCTGCTAGCATATGCCATGGATTTTTGGTCCAAAGGACAGCTAAAAGCTCTGTTCTTGGAACATGAGGTAGGTTGAGTTCACACGGACTTAGTTGTCCTATGTGCAAATTTTTCAGGTTGTCTAACATAGGATCAATAGGATCAGGTCCCTTAGTTTCTATTTATGCAAAAGATAAGGAAGAACAGTACATAAAATGGAAGCTCTCTTATCCAACAGTCAGGGCTAGTGATTGGTTAAGTTTTTTAAAAAATCAGTTAAAGTGAGTAATCATTAAAAAATCTCTCCCTGCTTTCACTACTTTAATATAAAATATATAAATGTTCATTCCCTCACCAATTTTTTGATATAGGACCCAGGCCTGTTTTTGAGCAAGGGTCCTGCTGATCAAAACATTGTGATATCCTTTTTTTCATAATCCACACGTATTATGAACCTTCTTTGATTTCTGATTTGTTTTTTAAAATGGATTAAGAAACTGAAGATATTTATGAAGGAATTTGGTTGTAGGGTCCTTCTAGATTTTTCCAATCTTTCCTACGTAGCATGCACCTAAATAGAGGGCAATGGTTAGTAACTGACTTTCTCAATCTTTGTTTCGTTTTTCTTTCCATTTTTATCAAGATATAATTGGCAAATGACATTGTGTAAGTTTAAGGTACACAACATAATGATTTGATATAGCTATATATTATCAAATAATCATCGCAGTAAGTTTAATTACCCATCACCACACACAAGGAATTTTTTTCCTTGTGATGAGAACTTTTAAGATTTACTCTCCTAGCCACTTTCACTATTGGTAACTACCTTTTTAATCTTTTTCAATAATTTAACTGGATTTTCATAAAAGGGACCGTTCCTGTGTACTCTTTTTATTGGCTTGGGTGGTCTATAGTGAGATGATTCCATTAACATTAAAACTGTCATAAACAAACTTGAGGATAAATACAGCTGACCCTTGGGAAGTAAGCAACTCAGCTGGTGAGAACAGAAGCACTCAGGCTACAAAGAGTAGCCTGGTGGCCTTGAGAGGCTAGCGTGCCGAGACATTAGGCAGCCTGTTCACAGAGGGAGTAGAGAGCTCAGGTTAACTCAGAGGGTCCCTTATATCCAGTTTCTACGCTAATACAAATCAGAGGTTTCTAAGAGTGAGTAGAGGGCCCTCCTCTCTTCCCACCTTCCTTATCCCCCTTTAAAATCAATACTGTGGAGAGCAGCTATTTATCACAGGAGCTACTCAATACCCTGGCTATGTTGCAGCAGAAAGAACACTGGAAGAACTAGCATTATAAATTTCAATTGTAATGAATAACTACTGTTGCATTTTTCTCATCTCCAAACTGAATTATTTATTTGAAAAGTTCCTGATGCATTTATAAGTTATGAAGAGCTCTCCAAAGCCTATGTTTCGTTTTATTAAAGCGTATAAAACAATAGGAAGTTAAATACTAAATAGGTAAGGCCCAATGACAGAAATTAATACCACAGAAAATTTTTCTTTTTGTTTAATCCTCTAGTCCATCTCACGTTACCATATTTAGTGATTACAAATGTAGAACACAGTTATTTTATCTGGTATTGATCTGTGTTTTATCTGGCAGCCCAAAGTTTAGATGCTCTTGCTCTAAGGCAGAAAACAAGCAGGCTAAGACATGAAATGATGTAACATTTTTGTGGGGGCAGTGAGGGCAATGGAGTCTCAGAATTTTCACTCCCCCCAACCCCAGCCAGAACAGCTCCCTTTTTATATGCTTAGTGAGTGATTTCCCCTGTAAGATGCTACTTTTAAAAGTAATTAAAATGAAAAGGAAAACATACAGCAAAAAATGGACAGAACAGTGTAAATCAACTGTAATAGAAATAATAAAAACCTAAAAAAAAAAGAGAGAGAAAAGAAAAAGAAAACAACTCCTTTAGTCCTTCTAGTGATTAAAAATACAGGACACAGGGAGTTCCCATTGTGGCTCAGCAGTAACAAACCTGACTAGTATTCAGGTTGCAGGTTCAATCCCTGGCCTTGCTCAGTGGGTTAAGGATCTGGAGTTGCCATGAGCTGTGATGTAGGTTGCAGACATGGCTCAGATCCCACGTTGCTATGGCTGTAGTATAGGCTGGCAGCTGCAGCTCTGCTTTTACCCCTAGCCTGGGAACTTCCATATGCTGTAGGTGTGGCCCTAAAAAGCAAAACAATAAATAAAAAAAATAAAAAAATAAAAATACAGGACTCAGTTATCTTATCTGGTATTTATCTGGATTTAATCTGGCAACCCTAAGTTTACATGCTCTCAGACTAAAACAGAAAACAAACCCTGGAAGCCATCAGGGATTAAAAGCCTTCTACAGGAGTTCCTACTGTGGCTCAGCAGTTAACGAACCCAACTAGCATTCACGAGGACATGGATTCGCTCCCTGGCCCCACTCAGTGGGTTAAAGATCCGGCATTGCTGTGAGCTACAGTGTAGGTCCCAGATGCAGCTCAGATCTGGTGTGGCTGTGGCTGTGGTGTAGGCTGGCAGCTGTAGCTCCAGTTGGACCCCTAGCCTGGGAACCTCCATATGCCACGGATGTGGCCCTAAAAAGACAAATAAATAAATAAATAAATAAGCCTTCTACAAGGGCACAGAGGTAGTTAATTGGTGGTTAAGTCAGAAAATAAGATCCAGAGTTCCCATTGTGGCACAGCGGAAACAAATCGGCCTAGTAACTATGAAGATGCGGGCCTCGCTCAGTGGGTTAAGGATCTGGCACTGCCGTGAGCTGTGGTGTAGGCTGCAGATATGGCTTGGATCTTGCGTTGCTGTGGCTCTGGTGTAGGCTGGCAGCCGTAGCTCCGATTTGACCGCTAGGCTGGGAACTTCCACATGTCATGAGTGCAGCCCTAAAAAGCAAAAATTAAAGAAGAAAATAAGATCTGATGTTCAGCAGAAACCCACTTCTCTGGGAAAAAATGCACACTACTGTGTACAATCTTTAGGCCTCTGTGGCTTAGGTTTTTGCTGTGTATCATAACTCAATCTCTATGGCCAGTGAAAGTGGGAGTGTTTTTACATTTCCTTGTAGGTACTTCTCAGACAATTCTTAGGTTCACTCTGGCTTAGGCAGGCCTTCCTAGAGGATATTACGCCAAGGGAACTTTTGGGAGGTACTTTTTCCAGGTGGCTTTCCTGCCCTGCCTGGAATCCTCACTCACTCAGTCTCCTTCATTTCACTTATATGAGTGAGCACCTCCTAAGAGAAGTGGTCCAGCCAGGCATTAAGCCCACAGCCTCTCACTGACCTGGAGACCTTAGGCAATGAAGCTACCTCAACATTCTGCTTTAGCATTTGGAACACAGGGTGATAATGGTATTTGTCTCATGAAGTTATTGGGAGTAAATCCATGTTAAACAATTTCTAACACATAGTGAGCCCTCAGTAAATGTTAGCTGGTGGCAGTGGAGGCAAAGATCTGAACTGTCTGAACCACCCATCTCTGCAGGAAACAACTGTTCGGTCAGGAAAAATACCAGAGGAGAGTAGAGTCCCCTGCCTTTTGGAATCCAGTTTCTCTAAAAATTTCTGTTTTTCAGTTTCTTTTATTTTCACAGATATGTGGGCTTTTCTTTTACAGATGAGCAAAGAGAAGCTTGGGCTGATTTAGATGCCTTTCCAAGATCTACTGAGGGAAGCTTAGGGCTCTCTCCTGTGAGACATGACAACTTTGAAGTCACACAGATTTGTTATTGAGCCCTGGCACAAGTCCTGTGACCCTGAAAGGGTCACTGACTTTATTACCTTCCATTTCTCATCTGCGGAATGGGGGTAATAATGTGAATTTTTGCCATGAAAAGGATTAAAATGAAATAATTATAATCCTAAAAATACCCAACACTGATAGAGCACACACTATAGTGCCAGACATTTTTCTAAGCACTTTACATCAGTTAACTTATTTAATGTATATAGATAAGTAGAGATCCAATACATTTCTTTTTTTTTTTCTTTTTTTTTTTCTTTTTTTTTTTTCTTTTTTTCTTTTTTTTTGCCATTTTTTTGGGCTGTTCCCGCGGCATATGGAGGTTCCCAGGCTAGGGGTCTAGTAGTCAGACCTGTAGCCGCCAGCCTACACCAGAGCCACGTCTACAACCTACACCACAGCTCACGGCAACGCCAGATCCTTAACGGATCCTTAAGGATTATCCTTAATCCTTAATCCTAAGCAAGGCCAGGGATCGAACCTGCAACCTCATGGTTCCTAGTCAGATTCATTAACCACTGTGCCACGACAGGAACTCCCAAATACATTTATTTTTATTATTGTTGTTATTGTATCATGTTTCATGGCAGAGTTCAAGTTTTAATTTCTCATATCTACAGCCTTGGGGGTAGCATTCCTGGAATTATTAAAAAAAAAAAAAACAAAACAGGTAGTTGTCTAAGGATCAGAGATAATTGTACAGAAGTTTTCCCGTTGTTGTTGTAGGGTTATTTCGGAGCTGTTGGGGCACTGTTGGAACTGTTCAAAATGACTGATGACCAGTAGAGATGAGCCATAGATGGAACAGCCTTCTGGGAGAACAGGGAACTGAGCTCTGGAAAGGGTGAAAGCCACTACAGGACGGAAGCCAAGCCATTATGGCAGATGAACCTGCTGGATTTGTAAATAATTTAAAATCCTTCTAGCTGATCTTTTACTCTTGGATTTTGAGCTTCTGATTCAAAATGGGGAATACAAGAGTTTTTTTCTGTATACTGTATTTTTTAAAAAAAA
This sequence comes from Sus scrofa, assembly GCF_054392235.1. NCBI lineage: Eukaryota > Metazoa > Chordata > Mammalia > Artiodactyla > Suidae > Sus > Sus scrofa. The sequence goes on along the minus strand of NC_139396.1, from coordinate 123,611,694 downwards.
ATCATTTGTGCAGCGAGGCCAAACATACCAATTTGATGCATTAACTCTAAGAAATTGTACGATGTTTAGGAAGGACCTGAAATGTAAGTGCTGTTTATTCTTCTTCTGGGGTTTACTGATCAGTGTGGTAATTTTAACTTCATTTAGTAATTACTCTAGGAGATTTTACCTTTACTTATTTTTCATGACGTTTCATGATTTGCTGTTGGTTTCAAATGAAACTACAAATCTGGCATGTTTTACTGTGAACACTATTTTGTTTGTTTGTTTACCTTTTTTGGTCTTGTTTTTTTCTGTTTGAATGTCTTATGAAAAAAGAGAATCCTTCCCCTTGTTTCTGTCCTTGGATGACTCCCCACCCCTCTCAATACTGTTCATTCATGTAATTGTTTATATTAATCAAGGTGCTGACCAATTCAGTACAAAGTTAAGCACGAGATCTAAAGCTCTCAAAAGTGCCCTTGAAGAGAAAACCCTGAGTGTTCACAAATTTAGTGAGTCCTGAAAAAGTTGAAAATTATATGCAATTTTGACTTTCCCTTATGAATCTACAATGTTGCATTGGATTTATTTTATGTTAGGTCATATTAAATTGAGACGTTCTCTGATGGAATGTCCTCATCCATGCACAGCATATGAATGGCAGCAAATCCTTGTACAGATGTTGGGATTTACAGGGGCAAGTCTCCTAGCAGAGTAACTGTACACACTGGGAGGTTTAGGAGAAGTCATGGCTTGAGGTGTCCATATAGTCATATCTGTGTTTTGTACATGTATGTACCTAGGAGCTTTGTAACAAGGCATCTTAAATAATAATAAAGTTTTTTTTAGTTGAAATATTTTAAGCTGAAAATTATATTTCAATCCCACTTTCTAAAATTTGAAAAGAATATGATACTGATGTATTTTTTTTTTCTGTTTAAATGAAATCATTGGGACCGATGGGTAACTTTCTAATGAGAGTCTTGTATAAATATTGAAACACATGAGATCTAATGATTTAAAACTAAGAAATCCTTTCAGTTGATTTTTTGAAGGGCAGAACAGTTGCTCCATGATGAAACTTTCCTTCTCTGCCTTCTGGGCACCATCTCTAATTCCCATGTCTTCAAGTCTTGAAGAAGTTGATGTTAATTGAAACATTCACTTGTCTGGTTGAAATAAAGCCTGTTTCTGTTGTGATTTTTTTTTTTTTTTTAGTGTATATGTTATTTTCATTACTTAACCTTTATGTCCATATTATCTGCTTCTGTATCATAAAATGAATGTATGTTGTATTTTTGCTGTTCTATGTTTCATAATTTGAGGCTTTCAGCTAAGCCGGTTCAAAATACTGTATCTTCAGTTGAAGCTATAGCCCTATGGAGGGATTTTTTTTCAGTAAGCTTTATTGTTTTTATACAACTAGCTCCTTATTCCCAACAGATTACTACTATACTTGATAATTCCAAAAAGAGTTCCAAAATATGGTCACACAAATACATCTGGTCAACTTCCATTTGGCTTTAAAATTTTTAAGCAACAAAGATGTTCTTGAAAAAGATAAGTATGAAAAGCTACATATTATTTGTGTTAGTGCCTTTTTTAGATTTTTCTATTCTACCGTCATCCATCTTACTCTCATCTGTGAGGGAACAGCACCCCTTGGATCATGGTTTGATAAAGAAATCAGAAGATCATATGACTAAATAATTTTTTACTTATCTGGAATCACTTGATCTCTCATTACAAATGTTTTAAACATGGGTTAGGTTGAGGAAATAAATTATTCCATTATACTAATGTCAGTTAAATGTTGGCTACATATAGCCAACTTTTTTTTAACAATAATGGAGTTTTACCTTGGATTACAGAAACTTTTCTTGTGCTCAGCACTATGAAGAAACTTGGCAAGACAAGAATTTTTATCCTGAACCACATGAAGTCAAGGTGGCCAGATGGTCCAGAGCATGGCTTTTGGTTATACGACAACTTCAGTTTGGATCCAGTTTAGCCACTGACTAGCTGTGTAGGCAAGTTGCTAACCCTCTCTCCAAACCCTAGTTTTCTCCATCAGAAAGTGGGACAAATAGTAGTTTTTACCTATATATTTAAAGAGCTTAGCACAATGGCTGACACAGTAACTGCTTCACTGAGGCTAGCTGTACTGGGAAAAAAAATTAGATAATTTTCTAAACTAATGCATCGCGTCAGTGATTTTTAATTTTCTGGACTATGGGGAACCCATGCTAGCATGAAAATATCACAGATCTCCATATGCTAGTACATGTCCACAGCCCCACATCCACAATTCCAAACTTAAAATTCATCTTGATATTTCACTTGACAGAAAAAGCTGATTTGAGCATTACTTACCACACTTTGGAGGACTCCTCAGATATTTTGTTGCAAAGCTATTAATGTGTTTGATTACAGGGTACTGCCCCAGATGCTATTAGGGGTATTCAGTAGGGAACATTTCTGAATTTTGAAATGCATCTGGTCCCAAGAGTTTTGGATAAAGGGACTGTGGAAATATTTACTTGTATTCTTCAGCTTATGTATTCTTCATCCATATTTGTGTGGCTCCAGAGTCCTTTTGTTGGGAACCATTGTTACAAGTAATTTATACTTGACATCATTCAGCCATACAAGGAATTTTAAGAAGTTACTTTGTGCCAGGAAGAGCACTGAGGAGACTGGGAGGAACCAGGATACAACCCCTGCTGTCTAGTAAGGGGAAGACAGGAATCTTAAACCAACACATATAATTAATTGTCACAGGTATCATTCATTCAATTCATTCATTTTGTCACAGGTATCATTCATTCAATTCATTCATTTACAAATATTTACAGCAGTGAACAAAACAAAGACCCATCCTCACAGAGCTTGCATTCTAGAAGGGAAGACCGATACATTACTAACTACATGATATGATCAGTACTACAAAGAAAAAGTAAAAGGGATCAGAGAGGGAAAGAGGGAGGTAGTTCTACTGAGAAAATGAAAAGCAGAGAAACTTCTTTGGTTAGAGTGCTCAAAGACAGCATTTTTTTTTTTTTTTTTAAGAAATGACTTTATTTTTTTTTTTATTTTGTCTTTTTGTCCTTTTTTAGGGCCGCACTCATGGCATATGAAGGCTCCCAGGCTAGGGGTCTAATCAGAGCTGTTGCTGCCGGCCTACACCACAGCCATAGCAACGCCAGATCCAAGCAGTGTCTGCCAACTACACCACAGCTCATGGCAATGCCAGATCCTTAACCCACTGAGCGAGGCCAGAGATCAAACCCGCAACCTCATGGTTCCTAGTCAGATTCATTTCTGATGCACCATGACGGGAACTCCAAAAACAACATCTTCTAAGAGGTGACATGGGAGCAGAGTTGAATGATGTTGGGAACACACAAACTGTGGAAACACCTGGGGGAAATTCTTTTGTTTCCGGAAAATGAGAATGAACCATAAGGAGGCCAGTGTGCCTGGAGTAACAAAGGAAAGAGTAATGGGAAATGAAGTTTTAGAAGCCCTAGGCTAGGTCCTATAAAAGTCCTTAATTGAAGGTAGAAAGCCGAAGTAGGAGGCACAGGTCCCCTCTCCTGGAAGAGGGTGTAAGAAAAGTTTTCATAAAGTCTTGACCAACAAGTAGAGGACAGCAGGGGGGTGGACCGGAAGGGGAGGCCTGCCCAAGCAGAGAGAGCAGGGTGAGAAAAGCATTGGAGGAAGAAACAGCCTGGCTTATTCAATAAACTGGATGCTGTTTGTTTCAGCTGGATTGTGGTTAGTGAGTGAGAAACCAGATACCAGGAGAGACAAAAACAGCCAGATTATGGAAGGACTCCTATTCCATGCTAAAGATGCTGGTCTTTTCTGTAGTCCATGTGGAACCATCAAAGAATTTCAAGTAACGTGAAACTAGAATTAATCTGGCTTCACCGTGATAATAGAGCAAAATATCCTATTGAAGTAAGTCAACCGGTTATTGTGCTTTTGAATACATAACACCATTCCATTATCATGTTTATTTTCTCTTCTGTGCCAAACCTCATGCAGTACCTGCTTAGTGGACCACATTTCTCTGTAACTGAGATGGTTGTATAAACTCTAGAGAATTTTCCCATAGGACAAAGGCTACTTAGAGCTACAACTCAACTATGATTTTGTTTAGTGAGTAGAGAAGTTTCAACACCAGAGATCACCATAAACTCCTTTACTGGTAATTGTTTAGAGAAAAGGCACTTTCCCTCCCAATGATCAGATTTGGTGATCCTCCAAATTTGCTGAAGAAGGTTTTTTCCTTGGGGCTACCAGGTACTCATTCATTCACTCTCCATCTATTTTAATTTTGACTGAATGCCTCTGATATGGGAGGCATTGGGTAAATTTAGGATACATTCTTTTGTGAATTAGACAGCAAGATCTCTGCTTTTATTGGGGTTACTTTCCGGTGAGGGAAACTGACTGTAAGCTCATAGAGCAATAAACAAGAAAATAATCAGATAGTAATACATACTGCAAAAGAAAGAAAAAGGGTGATGTGATAGGAAAGAAAAGGACTTCCTTAGATGGGCTTGAAATACTAGTATGAATAAGTTATGGCCTCAGCTTCTGAGAATGGCAGTAAAATTCATCTTGCTTTCATTCATACCCATCTCAATGAAAATGAAAGATGTTTTGGGGAGGAACTCTGATAGCTGATCCATTTTTTAAAACTTAGAAAATTTAGTTCACATATGTATTTAAGATCATACATTATGTGTGGAGCTCCTGTCATGGCTCAGGGGAAATGAATCTGCCTAGGATCCATGAGGATGCAGGTTCAATCCCTGGCCTCACTCAGTGGGTTAAGGATCCAGAGTTGCCATGAGCTGTGGTATAGGTTGCAGACACAGCTTGGATGTGGCATTGCTGTGGCTGTGGCACAGCACAGCAGCTGCAGCTCTGATTTGACCCTTAGCCTGGGAACCTCCATATGCTGCGGGTGTGGCCCAAAAAAGACAAAAAATAAAAATTAAACAAATAAAATCATATATTATGTGAAATAATATCTTAATTCAGTAATGCACCTTTTTTCCTACTCACTATTATTAGACTCTTCATTGTCAATGCCTCCTGTCATGAGGCATGACACTTAGTAGTTTCCAGACCACACCAAATTTGATACACAGCACTTTTGAATCTATATAAGATATTAGCACTGGATTTTTTTTTTTTTATCAGATCATAGCACCTACACCCACAAGGGACTCAATTTGTTTCATTCTCCAAAAGGTGTATACTGGTGATGCCACAGTGTAACTATTTATGTAGGGCCTTTTTTTAAAAGGCTAGTTTTCAAGTATTCATCACTTGTGATACAAATATAAATGCAAATTTGTACTAAGACGCTGTCTCTTTTTTTTACTCATTCTATCAGGTAAACACTAAACATTCCAAACTAGTATTAACTGAGGTGATTTCAGTTAATGTCACCAGACAATTCTCAACTAGGTCCCAGTGAGAATTCCTTTTTCAAAATTTTAAGTATTTTTTTGGAGTTCCCATCATGGCACAGCAGAAACAAATCCAACTAGGAACCATGAGGTTGCAGGTTCAAACCCTGGCCTCGCTCAGTGGGTTAAGGATCTGGCGTTGCCGTGAGCTGTGGTATATGCCAGCAGCTGTAACTCCAATTAGACCCCTAGCCTGGGAACCTCCATATGCCTTTCTTTCTTGTTTTATTTCACTGTTTTGAGCATAGCTTCCCAGAAAAGGGTAGGGTGATGAGGGGAAATCTTTTGGAGTACTTGCATGTATAAAAATTTCTAAAAATATTTTTATTCCATCCTTTTACCCAACTGATAGATTGGCAAGCTATAGGATTTTAGGTTGGATATTATTTTTCTTCAAAATGTTGAAGGCATAGCCCTATTACAGCCAAGCTTCCACTATGGTTGTGAGAAGACCTGATGCCATTTTGTGTCCTGATTTTTGTATGTGACCAACCCCAACCCCATCTCCCCCCTCTGGGAAATTTTCAACCTTCAGTTTCCGCTCCAGCATGCAAAAACCCTGGAATTCATTGCTCCCACCCTTACAAGAAAAAAGATAACTGAAAACCAGTGACTTTTCCTGGACCCATCAGTGAGTTGAGGCTGTAGGACAAATCACTTTGAAATCTGAAGAGACAGGCAAATACAGAAACTCAAAGCTGAAATCATATTTACATATCATTCACAAACCGGTAGGAACACATAAATGGTAATTTTGATGACTTGGTGGAGGCTGAGTGAGGACTAACATTAGAGTGAGAAATTTCAGGGGGAAGGAGAGGCTATAGCTTTAGGGTTTCTCCATATTTCCATGGGTTGTACCTCCTGGAGCCCCACCAGATCCTCATGGTAAAGAGCCAAAAAAATTCCTTGTATCTCTGGCAGAAGGAAAGGTAAAGTAACCATTTTGAAATTCATGCAGAGTGCTTTTCATGAGAAAAGCCTTCTTTCCAGGAGAAAAGACTTAGAGATTTATCTCATCTCATGAGGAAGGGCAATTACCCAACTTCAGTCTCCTCTTGTCTTATTTCTTCTAAGGCAGGGCAGGGGAATGGGTTGCAGCTGGGAAGGGAAATGGGGGATGGAAATGCTAGGAAATACTTGTGAAAATCATAGCCCTGGAACACAGGCTCACTGAAAGCCTGAAATTTAGTCATAAGACTATGGAATGCTTTCCCTCCTCACATTTTACCACCAAAGCAAGGAGTTCAGAATAATAACAATGGATTGAAGACTCTAGTTAATTAGAAGTTATTGGGAAACCTAAAGTCAACAGAAGAGTCAAAAGCAAAGACTCTAAAGGAATTTGTGGCTTCTTGCACCTTCTTGCACCAGCTGCAGCAATCATTAACACAGCCCACTCCTAGCCAGGTTAACATAAAATTCATACTAAAGGCCTTTTAACCTGTTTCTATTACCAAATACAATTCAATACAAAATTAGAAGACATGCTAAAAGCCAAGAAAAATAAAAATCCTGAGAAAACAAAGCAAGCACTAGAGCTGGACTCCAATATGACATAGGAATTATAAGTCAGGGAATTTAATTAAGGACTCTAATAGAAAAAATAGACAACATGCAAGAACATGGTAATGTAAACAGAGATATGAAAACTCTAATAAGGAATCAAAAAGAAATACTAAAAATTAAAAATACTGTAAAAGAAGTGAAGAATACCTTTGATAGACTTATCAGTAGACCAGATGTGGCTAAGGAAAGAATCGGTGAGCTTGAAGATAAGTCAATAAAAGTTTCTTTAACTGATACTCAAAGAGAAAAAAAGAATGATAAAGACAGAACAGAATACCCAAGAACTGTAAGACGATTTCAAAAAGTATAACATATGCATAGTTAGAACTCCAGGAGAAGAGAGAACAGAGCAGAAAAAATATTTAAAGAAATAATGGCTGAGAATTTTCCAAAGTTAATGACAGATACCAAACCACAGATTCAGGAAGCATGAAAATCCAAGCAGGGTTAATACCAAAAATCTATACCTAGGCATGTCATATTCAAACTGCAGAAAATCAAAATCAAAGAGAAAATTTTGAAAGAGGTCAGGGCTTGTGGAGATTTTACATATCAGGAAACAAGTTTCTGAGAAACTTAAGAAAACATACAAATAATAAGAGAAGGGGTTGAAACATTTAAAGTCTTGAAAGAAACTACTCTATGTTTCCAGTATTCTGAAGAGTCACAGTGATAGCCTTAGTGTGAATATATTTTTCTTTGACTATGTTCATCACATGACAGATTCCTTCAAACTAGAAATTCACATCTTTCATATCTGAGTAATTTTCTTATATTATTTCACTGATAATTCCATCTCCTCTTCATTCTATTAAAAACTACTACTGTTTGAATACCGGACTTCCTGTACTGGTTCTCTAATTTTCATATTCTTTTTCTTCTATTTTCCATCTTTAATCTTTTTGCTCCATTTCAACTTTATCTTCTAGCTCTTTTATTGAGTTAATTTCTGTTATTATGCTTGAATATCCAAGAGCCCTTTTGTACTAAATTTTTGTAGCCTATGTTTCACTTCTCAAAAGAATATTATTTTTTATGTTTCATATCTCTGAATAATCTCTCTTCCAAGTTGCTTTTTATGTCAGTTTGGGTCTCTGTCTTTTATTTTAGAGACTTTCCCTAAATGTCTTGTGGTCCTCAAGTGTGCTCAGACATAAGGAGGGAGCAACAAAAAGTTGACTGAAACCTTATGTAAGAAGTGAAGCTTGTGGATTGAGCATCACTGAAAACTGGTCCAGCTCAGCCATTTCTTTGGAGAATCCCTGCTATCAGTATCTCTGGATCTTTTCTCTGGATATGGTCATATTGCCCAGAGAAGGCACTTCTCATCTGCTCTCTGGAGGGTACAAGCATGATTACAGTATTCTTGGAGAGTAGGAAGGAATCTAAACATTCAGAACAAGAAGCAGTAAGATAAGGAAGTTAAAGGGCTCTGGAGTCACCTACTACATGAGCTTAGGCAAGATATTTAATTTCTCTATGATTCATTTTTCTCATCTGTTAAATGCAAACAAAGATTGTTAGGGGAATTAAACCAGTTGATACATGTGAAATGTTGAAAACACAACCCAAGTACCATGTAAGTGTTGGCTATTGTCATGAAGAGATTTTGACTTAATTCCTTTATTTTCAGTACTATACACTGTTCATAACTGTGCCAAATGTTGACCAATGCAAAACTCTCTATTTTTATATATCTTGGCAGTTATCCTCTAAAATATATGGGTATACGTCCTATAAGTATGTTTTAATAGTGCCTATTTTTTTATGTACTCCCCACACTAGATATTAACAATCCTTTTGTCTTTACCAATATTATAGGTGAAAAAATATTTCATTTTTATGTGCATAGAAATCCTTTAAGATCTTCTTAATCCTGAGGTTTTATTTCTAATACTGGTAATTATAATGAATTTGTCCAATCAAAAGAGAACCTGTCTTGCTGTCTCTGGAAAGGCAGTGCAGCTGAGTGAGTTAGCAAGAGCTCTGTCATGAGCCTGCTTTCACTGAGGCCTGACGGTCTTTCAAGCTTGTTATATAACTTTGGGTGAGTCCCTTAACCTCTGAAGGCCATCTGTAGAATGAGTTCTTCCCTCATGTGATTGTGAAGATTGATAATGGAAAAAAAAGCTGAGAACTGTTTGGCTTAGGTGCTTCTGTAAAAGTCAGCCATGGGCCCTCCCAGAGGAAGCCGCCACTCAGACCACCCCTGCCTCGGCCCCCAAGAGTTACAGATGGGATTGGTACTTTGTCTCTCTTTTTTGGCCTTTTGTAAATGTTAACTGGTTTTTTCACATGTGAGCAATTATATTATTTTTATGCAAGGTCTGTAGGTTAAGTATATCTAATTTTCAAAATGTCTCATTTATTAGCTACTTTGTCCTCACAGTATCCTTGTTAACTAGACAAATAGGTAGTGTTATCTTTATAGTTGAGGAAACCAAGACAGATAAAGCCAAAGCAACTTTAGGTTAAGAGTAAGTTGTTATCAGATCTTAGATGAAAATTTAGATTTTAAAAGTTAAGAAATGCCAACGTGTTACTTTCTTCCAGGTGAATTACCTCAGTGTAATATCTAATAAGTAAAATAAGGATGAATTGTAATTAAGACATCAGTTGCTCATAGATAAACATACTTCATTTCTACGATGTCTAGCAGTTTTTGGAAACCACAAAATAGCTAAAATATTCTCCTTACAAATGTATTGGAATTAATATTAGTAATAGGATATACATTCCTCAAAGTAATAAACTAGGTTTCTGTTATATTAGTATTATAAAAAAGGAAAATCAACCTAATGTTGACTGTTGTTGAATAGCAGGGATGGATCCTTAAAAAGAGTTATCGTCTCAATGTCTCATAAAGTTTTCTGAAAATCACCTCAAAAAAATTTAGGCCAGGATATATTAGAAAATCTGAGGATATCCATTAATTTGGGAAATTCAGAAATATGTGAAAAGTAAACAATGCACTTCTAAATGATCAATGGGTCAAAGAAGAATCACAAAGAAGATCAGAAAATTCATTGAGATGAATGAAAACGACAACACAACACACCAAAATTTCATGCTTGTTTTACAGTGTTTAGGGGGAAATTTATAGCTATAGACATTATTTGACCATAAAAATGTATGAAGTGCTGATACCTACTATGTCATGGATGAACCTTGAAAATACTATGCTCAATGAAAAAGGCCAGTCTCAAAAGACCACATATTATCTGATTTTATATGAGTCCATTTATATAAAATGTCAAGAACAGTCAAGTCTATAGAGAGAGAAAATTGATTAGTAGTTTCCTAGGGCTGGGGATTTGGGAGAAGTGAGGAGTTACTGCTAATAGTTATGAGGTTTCTTTTTTGGTGATAAAAATGTCCTAAAATTGAGGTGTACAGCACAACTAGAAATCAATGAATTATACACTTTCAATGAATTAATTAAATGGTATATGAACTATATTTCAGAAAAGATATTTTTTCAAAAACAAGTTAAATTTAAAAGTTGAAAAATCGTTTAAATATAACACAAAGTGAAGTCATGTATGTTAATTGGATGTTCTTTATTTTAACCTAACCAATGTTATTTTCAATTTTGTAAAATATTCTACTCATTGTTTTTGCTTTTCCACCTCCTTTCCCCATATATTCCTTCAATTATCACATTCACCTAATAACTGAACACAACAACCAAGTGCATTTAGTCAAATTTGTGCATCACAGAGTTGATGTGGTTACATTAGTAAGAAGTGCCAGCAGATATAAATGCCAGCAGCCTCAGCCCTGGTTGCCTCAGTTTTCTTTGTTTAAAAATTTTCCTTAGGTTTTAAAGCAACTAGAAAGAATTGGACCTTTCCTGTATTAGCCATTGTCTTCTCTCTTCTCTTCTTCTCCTTCACTCTGTTCATAAAATTTGCTTTGCTATTTTAACCGAGGTCAGCCTCCAAAGAATTCATGCCATTTGACTGCCAGGACATGGCTAATAAATTATGTCTATTTTAGCACGTTCCATAAGTGAAACAGGTGGTCTACATCTTCTTGTGTATCTTTAAGAAATCCTTAAATTGTAATTTTAAAGAAAACTTAAAATTTGATTTATTTATTTGCTTTTTTTTTTAAGGCCGCACCCGCAGCATATGGAAATTCCCAGGCTAGGGGTCGAATCTGAGCTACAGCGACTGGCCTATGCCACAGCCGATGCAACTCGGAGTTCCAGCCTGGTCTGCGACCTACCACCACAGCTCATGGCCATGCCAGATCCTTAACCCACTGAGTGAAGCCAGGGATCAAACCTGCATTCTCATGGATGCTAGTCAGGTTCGTTAACTGCTGAGCCCCAAAGGAAACTTCCGAAAACTTAGATTTTAAAATAACTGTTTTCCATTAGCTATTCAAGTTTATTTACCTTGACATATTAAATATTTTTTCATGGTATGTTCTCAGGCTATGTTTTCTAGCATTTATGCTGGGTGTACATGCTTGTGTGTGTGCACACGTGTGCATACATGGTGTATTGGAGAAGAGATGAACCCCAAGTTAATCCTGCAAGTAATGGATCTGGCGTTTATATTAGAACTATAATTTACACAGAGTATATTTTTAAATTCAATACTTGAACAATTTGCCAAATGTCACATAATTTTAAATATAGGCCAAGAGTGTTTCTGCATTAAGCCCCACAAATGTGTGGGTTGAAATTAGGCAAGTTAAAAGGGATGGTGAATGTTAAACAGGAATATTTTTAAGCATTCTCTTTTGGGGTTTGATTACTATTTATATTGGATTTACAAATTTTGAAACAAGCACTCACTCTTGTCTGTCCATACGCCAACATCAACATCGAATTTATCAAGTTGTTATTTATGCAATGTTGAGACAGGCAAAATGAAATGGAGAAGGGAGGCAATTATCTGTAGATTCTACCCACACAACTCTCAGCAACCAGAGAGAAAATGGCTTGGTTAACGAGAACAATTGAGTTTTGTTGACTGTGCCCCGAACATGTAGTTAATTGCATAATTCTTCCCATCCTTTAGCCTGTGTTTCTACAGTCCATGCCTGACCTCAGCTGTCCTTGGCAGTCACAGCTGTGGTCATTAATTAAGCAGGACGGCAGCCTCAGCAAACTCAGGCTGTAGGGATCCTCCTCCATCACAAAATTTGGTCTCAGAGATCCTTAAGGACCATTTTCTCTGTGGCATAATCTGGCATAGTGGCCATCAAGACAGATATTATCAAGATATCATCACCCTTCGAAAGAAAAAATTGACCTTATGAAAGGGGCATATGATGTTCAGATTTGCTTTAAAAAGAAAACACCAAACTGTGTCTAGTTTTTGGACGCCAAGCAATCCCAAATACACTGGCCTGCACACTTTAGGAGATGGAGATTTATTAACTTATTATAAAATGCTAACCCATTGTTTAATTACTGCTTTTTTTTTTCTTTTATCTTTTTAGGGTTAACACCAGCAGCTTATGGAAGTTCCCAAGCTAGGGGTCTAATCAGAGCTCCAGTGGCTGGCCTACACCACAGCCACAGCAATGCAGGATCTGAGCCGGGTCTGCGACCTACACCACAGCTCACGGCAACACCTGATCCTTAACCCACTGAGTGAGTCCAGGGATCGAACGCACTTCTTAATGGATCCTAGTTGGGATTGTTAACTGCTGAGCCAGGATAGGAACTCCTGCTTATGTTTAATGTCAGCTTTTCTCATTGATTCAGTGCTACAAAAGAGAATTTGGAAGCAATGACAGAATCTAACATTTCAACTCGGCGAAAGTTAATTTTGATCATTCAACTAATATGTTGTAAAACTATGCTAAAAGCTTTGCCCAAAGCAAAGTTACCAAATCTAGGAAGTAGAAATTATACTTTTTGCTTTTATTCTAATTTTTAAATTCCTAAATAAATGTTGAACAACCATTTAGGAAATATCATTTAGGAAGGAGCCAAATTATGTTAGCCTGCTTTGAACTCTCTTGAACTCTCACAGATTCTGACTTGGCACTGGATAAAGAGAGAAGACTTGGGACAGAGACAACCTTTAAAATCCTTCTAAACCTGAGTTTCTGTGCTTCTAAGAATCAGGCATTGAGCCTACCATTTCCAAAGTTATCACAAGAGAATAAAAGGTGTTTACCCAGAAAGGACTTCATAACACTGACAGCTCTGAGGGAATAAGCCTTTCATGTGCTTGGCACTCCACGTACATAATCTCCTTTAATGTACCCAGAAAATGAACAGGGTGGGGATTCCTGTCTCCATTTTCCAGAGGAGACTGAGGCTTGAAGAGGTAAAGGAACATGCCCAGGATCACATACCAATCATCAAGAATCTTGAAATGGGGAGTTCCCGTCGTGGCTCAGTGGTTAACGAATCTGACTAGGAACCATGAGGTTGCGGGTTCGATCCCTGGCCTTGCTCAGTGGGTTAAGGATCCTGCATTGCTGTGGCTGTGGCACAGGCTGGCAGCTACAGCTCTGACGGGACCCCTAGCCTGGGAACCTCCATGTGCTGCAGAAGTGGCCCTAGAAAAGGCAAAAAGACAAAAAATAAAATAAAATAAAATAAAAAATAAAGAGTCTTGAAATGGGCTTCTCGGGAAAAAAAAAAAAAAAAAAATCAAGGCTTTTCTGAGTCCAAATGATCCAAATATTTGCTTCCATTTTCCAGAAGGATTGTATATAGCTGCAACGTCTGATTGTGTAACTATCACCCCTACCATTTATCTCACTGAAATTTCTTCATGCCCAGGCTTAACTTTCACCTTGGCTGGTCTGAGGTCCTAGCTCTAGGGCCTTCCTTATTTGTTATTCAAATAATGTTAACATTCCCCTCTTTGGCCTTTGCTGTTTTTCTGTCATTGAACTTCTACCATGCTCTACACAAACATACCAGAGTGCTTATAAAACTAACAGCAAAGAGCTTATTGATTAAACTCCCATACAGTTCAGATAATGTGTCCAAGAAGGAACACTTGAGTCTACAAAATATTTGTGTAGAACCATGCCAAAATTATTTTTACAAAATGGAACAATTAGTGATTCCTATATCAATTTTCTCTATTATGATTTGAAGTAAATTTCCATTTTAGATAGTAACTTACATTTCTTAGCTCTGGTGTTACTTTTGAAGATTTATATTTCTTATGAGACAGTTCATCTTGATGTGATTTTTAAACTAACCTTTCAATTATTAAATTTGAAAGAGGTATATAGAAATTTATGGTATTTGGGTTTTAGTATTTCTCATTAGATTTAAAATTTTTCATAGTGATGCAGTTTTTAGTTCCAGCAAATAAACCTCTTTTCAATAGTTAATTAATATTTAAATGACCTATCATTTTGTCTTGATTATGATTTACATCAGGAAGACCTTGTCGTCTAAATCCATTGCTATCCTTAAAGACAGAAGAGGATTTTTAATTTTTAATTTTTTTTTTTTTTTTTTGTCTTTTTAGGGCCTTATCCACAGCATATGGAGGTTCCTAGGCTAGGGGTCTAATCGGAGCTATAGCCACTGGCCTACCCCAGAGCCACAGCAACTCGGGATCCAAGCTGCGTCGTCTGACCTATACCACAGGTCGTCGCAACACCAGATCCTTAACCCACTGAGCAAGGTCAGGGATCGCATCTACATCCTCATGGCTACTAGTCAGATTTGTTTCCATGGAGCCATGAGAGGAACTCCTAGAAGAGGAATTCTTTATTATTTTTATTCCTGTTCAATTTTTTTTTTTTTTTTGTCCCTAGAAATGGTGTAGTTCAGTTTTCTTTTTCAAATGGAATCCTATATTCTCAATAACTTAGGGCAGCACAATTGCTTAAATAAGTATAGCATCTCAGATGTCAGATGGATTTTATAGGAGATGCTCAGAAGAGCATCTTTTTTAGGAGATGCTCTTAAAGTGTGGTGTAGGCTAACATGCCTCAGAATAACCTAGAGAGTATGCTTAAAATGCCTATTTGGGGGCCTTTCCCCAGGCCTTCTGAATCTGAATCGCTGGGGTTGGGGTTCCAGAATGCATTTTAAAAATCTTCAAAAAAAGATCCTTAAAAACTTGAAATTTGAGAATCACTGTCTTCAAGGTTATGTTACTACTAACAATAACAATCATACTCACATTTAAATAAACCTTCCTGATTCTCTAGCAGGCCACACCCTAATTGCAGGCAAACAGCATCATTGATGATTAACCACTGATTCAATAAACCCAAATGCTATCTCTTTGTTCAAAATAATGATACTACACAGTGGTCAGTCAACCACGGCCGCTACAGAATGACTCGTACCCTTCAAGACAACAGACACAAACAGCACGGTTTTGCAATCTGGCTTGCAGTTTCTCTTCCACCCCCACATTTTTCTAATACCTCCTTTGGCCTTTTGAGTTTAGTCTGCAGGACAGTGTTCTGAGGTTCATCTCGGGTGAACCTCAATCCTCTCTCCAAGTGTGGAACTGATAAAAGACACCTTCGTAAGGTCAGCCTACACTTACTACTGCTGTCGTCTCTGATTACTAAATAAACACTTTGGATTTTTGAAATGCTCTGCAAACTCACTGGAAACTTTTAGGACAATCTGCACAAAAACTTAAAGATTCTATTTCTCCCCTGAAGACCTTCATACTAACTGGCAGGGGCAATGCTGCAGTATAATTATAATTATTTGAGGCTGTAGGAAAACAGCAATCATAACTTTCGATCATTTCAGGGATCCTCAGAATTTTCTCCAATAGCAACAATAAAATTTTCTCCGACAACAATAAAAATCTATGATAAAACGCTAAGTTTTTTGACAGGAAGCATGTTCCTAGAGGTCTCCATGACAGAAGTTACTAAATTCAACAAGTATTTATTAATCATCTCTCATGAGCCTGGCACTGTCTTTTTTCTTTTTTTCTTTTTAGGGTTGCACCCAAGGCATGTGGAAGTTCCTGGGCTAAGCGTCCAACTGGAGCTGCAGCTGAGGCCTACACCCCAGCCACAGCAACTTGGGATCTGAGCCGCATCTGTGACCTATGCCCCAACCTGCAGCAACACCAGCTCCTTAACCTACAGGTGAGGCCAGGGATCGAACCCACATCATTATGGACACTATGTTGGGTTCTCAACCTGCTGAGCCACACGGAAACTCCAAGCCTGGCACTGTCTTTAATCCTCAATCCCACCTCTGGGTTGGCAGAATCCAGGTACCTCTCATTATCTTGAAAGATGTCTTTCCATTTCTCTCAAATTTCAACATAAATTAAAAGTCATTACTGCGTCTTCTTTTTTTTTTTTTTTTTGCTTTTGCTTTTTAGGGCTGCACCCATAGCACTTGGAAGTTCCCAGGCTAGGGGTTGAATCAGAGCTGCAGCCATGTGTGCAACCTACACCATAGCTTATGGTAACACCTGATCCCCAACCCACTGAGAGAGGCCAGGGATCAAACCCACATCCTCATGGATACTAATCGGATTTGTTTCCACTGTGCCACAAGGAGAACTCCAGCTTCTTCTTCTTCTTTTTTTTTTAAACTAAAGTAGTGCACCCTCTGAATTGAAAGAGTTCTAAATTCTTCTGGCTTGAGAATGTCAAAATTCTCAAAGGGCTGCAAATCACTTACTCACTTAGGTATTTAGGTATCTTTACAAACCCCCATTAATTTCCAGTATATCTAGAAATACTATTGCTCTGAAAAACCTGTACCATATTAAATTAAAAATCATTAAAATAAACTATGTAACTGCTAAATATTTTCTCCCCAGGGTCATCTAATTTATCTAGAAATAGAAGCATGCTTTTTTGTTTAAACCACTTAATGAGGTGAAAATGAAGTGAAACTATAAAGAAAAAAACTCACTTGTTTTTTCTTTGCAAACGCTATTATTCTGAAAGTACAAAGTCCATTATTTTGAAAGCTGAAGGTTTATGAATCATCATTTCACAGCAAAAGTATATATATATGTATATTTACATCTACATCTGAATAGCTGTTTCATGGACTTGCAATATGTGTTCATAGATTGCTATGATATCTTATCATTAATAATTAATAAACACATATTAAAAACTTTATTTGAAGTAAGCTTTTGTTAATTGTATTTCATGCAATTTATGACTACCTAGAGCTCCCTTGTGGCACTTTTAAACAAAGAGTCAACAGGGGGTATACAAAAACCCCCAAAATGTTTTTGGCATTTGAATCAATCACATCACTTGAGCCAAGACTCTTTGTTCTTGAAATCACAGCTGGTGGTTCCAATGGCTAGCTACCCCCCAGCCCACTGATCAGGGGTGTTTGTCAAGACTTTGAGGCACATATTCTGCTTCCAGGATCAACATTACATAGTGATTATTTCTCTCTCTCTCCTTTGTTTGTTTCTTTTTCCCCATTACTTTATTTTCAATAATCCTCACTTTCCTAAAAGGAACTGATCGCAGAATGAGGACCATTCTTTCAAAAATAAGTTAAATTTAGTATTTTAATCACCCAAAAGCAGGCACTATAAAGAACATTCCAAACATATGACCCCACCACATTTTTGTGTTTAAATTAAGTCAGCATTATGGTGGTGATTAATAACACACATTGACAAAGAAAGTCAGGTGGCATGATTGTGAAGGGCAAACTTTTCTGGTTTTGGTGGAGAAACAAAATATGCATACAATTGACCTTTGCATTCCATTCTACTTGAAAAAGCCTTCCTAACCTTGAAAAACAACCTTCATACTTCTGTTCCATATCAAACTTGGAATTAAATGCTTTAAAAATGTGCTATGGACAAAATTCCATCTTGACAGCCAGTTTAAATATTTACTTAAGAATATGTAGCAGTTGTGGCACTTAGAATGTATAACAGATGGCAGGACTACACTGGCACTGTGCATTATTGGCAAAAGTAGACCATTTGAACTTTGTTACAGTTTTGCTGCTTTGAAGTTTGGGGGACATAATTTACCCTCTTTCCTCTGTCCTTGGAGGAGCATATAGAAGGTTTGGGATGTTAACTCAGAAATCACGACTCTGAAGATGTGCACAGCTGTCTTGGAGAGTGAATGGTAAGCGCCATGCACATAGGATTCTCACCTCCCATCTCCTTGCAGTGCACTTACCTGGTCTCTTTGTTAGGACATTAACATTGTTTTCTGGGTCCCTGGAGACTTGTTGGCACATGTTCCCGCTCAGAGACAATTCATTTTCCTCATCAGGAAAGATTATGAATAAAAGACTATGTGGAGGCAAAATGCAAGGTGCCAGGATTTCTCTGCTGACCACAGCTCTTAATGACCCCAAAGTCCATATCTTGGTAGAGTCTTAAAGACTCTAGGGAGTTAGCACAGAGTCTGGCACATAGTAGACTTTCCTCAGCCTATTTTGTTTTTAAATTGAAGATAGTTGATTGACAATGTTGTGTTAGTTTCAGTAAAGCAAAGTGATTCAGTTATATATAAAAAACTCTTTTCCAGATCCTTTCCCTGCTAGAGCTTATTGCAAGATATTTAATATAGTTCCCTGTGCTATACAATAGGACATTGCTGTTTATCTATTTTATATATAGTAGTGAGTATCTGCCAATCTCAAATTCTTAATTTATCTCTCCCCACATCTTTGCCCTCTGTTAACCGTAAGTTTCTTTTCTTTTCTTTTTCTTTTTTTTCTTTTGTCTTTTTAGGGCCGCACTTGCAGCATATGGAAATTCCCAGGCTAGGGGTCGAATCAGAGCTGTAGCTGCTGGCCTACACCACAGTCACAGCAATGCCAGATCCGGGCCATGTCTGCAACCTACACCACAGCTCACAGCAACGCCAGATCAGGAACTTGACAATGCCACAGCAGGAACTCCAGAAGGTATTTCTTGAGAGCCTTCTAAGTGCCCATGACAATGCAATGAATTTGACCAGTATTTTGCCTAGACATTTGATTCCTATCCATATGATTTTATTATAAAAGCAAACATTGTTTAAATTTTTGAGCATATTTTCTATTTGGTATGCTGTGTTTTTCTCATAACACAGGATACTTGTTTTGCTAATGAGGTCAGGAATCATCCAGAAGTCTCAGACAAGTGGTAAGTTAAATCTGGTCTGTGATATAGCTATTCATGAGCATAAAAATGGCTTGGTAGAATGCAGATTCCTTGGCCCTATCTGTGGAGATTTCAATTAAACTGTTGGGGAAGGGGTCAGGTCACTTTTAACCCTCCATACATGATTCTAATGTGCAGTCAGGGTTGAGAATCGCCAGGTTTTTTTTGTTTGTTTGTTTTGTTTTTAGGGCTGTATGCAAGGCATATGGGGGTTCCAAGACTAGGGGTCAAATCAGTGCTGTAGCAATGTGGGATCTGAGCCCGTGTCTGCAACCTACACCACAGCTTATAGCAATGCTGGATCTCTTAACCCACTGAGCAAGACCAGGGATTGAACCTATGTCCTCATGATTGCTAGTCAGATTTGTTTCCACTGAGCCACATCGGGAACTCCGAGAATCACCAGATTAAGGACAGCAAAGAATCCTGAAGGTCAGAGCTCGTAACATCTCAGCATCAATGAACATTTAGTGAGAGCTTCTAGACTACAAAGCCCTGTGTGAGGTGAAGGAAATTAGTGAAAGCTTTTCTGAGCAGAAGAATGATGTGATCTAAACCATGTTTCTTTGCCTGGTTTTGCCAATTTAAATATTATAAAAGTAACACGACCTCCTTGTCATGATTCAATAACATATCAAATGAGAGTCCCACTTAGCACTTTTCTATTTCCACCCTTCCTGTCTCCCCTGAGGTAAAGCACTGATGTAAGTTTGGTGCATACATTTCCATTTTTTTCCTATTCATTTGCATTTGTAGGCACTCATGGAAAGATATTTTAATACTATAAATTAGGTATCAATATATACTTAGATATTAGAAACATAAAATATGCATGGAAAATAAACATGAAGTTCCAGATAGGGTTATGAAAGCGGGAGAAAGGCATAGGAGTTGAACAGGTGGCTACATATGTTGAGAAATAAGCTGGATTTGGGGTAGATGCGTGTCCTTTATGTTGTTATCTATACTTCCCAAAATGCATAAAATATAATATACATCTATGCTTTCATTGTTTGTTGACATATATATATATATATATATTTATTTATTTTAGGACAGTTTTAGACTTAGCAAAGAAAATGTAAAGATAGTAGAGAGAGCTCCCATGAAGACTGTACACCAGGTCCCTCTGTAGTGAACATTTTACATTAGCCTGGTATGTTTCTCACAATACACAAACTAACATTAACAATACCCCATCCAGATTTCCATAGTTTTCAACCTTATGTTCTTTTCCTCTTCCAGGATCCCATCCAGGACACCACATTGCATTAATTGCCATGTCTTCTTAGGCTCTTCTTGGCTGTGATGGTGTCTCAGATTTTCCTTGCTTTTGATGACCTTGATATTGATAATTACTGGGCAAGTGTTTCGTAGCATGTCCCTCAGTTGGTGTTTGTCTGATGTCTTTTCAAGATTAGATGGGTTACAGGTTTCTGAGAGGAAGACCACGGACTAAAGTGTCACTTTCTATCGAGGGCAGGTCCTACCCATGGGACTTGTCACTGATGAGGCTGAGGCAGTGTTTGTCAGGTTTCTCCATGGCAAAGCTTCTTTTTTTTCTCCCCTTGTCATCCTGACTTCTTGGAAGACTGTCACTATGTGAAGCCACATAGAAGCAGTGGGGTGTTGAGTTTCACGTCTACATAATTTATTTGAAATTCTTCTACCTGGAAGACTTGTCTCTTCTCTCTCATTTATTTATGTATTCAATCCTTTATTTATGTCTGTATGGATATTTATTTTATTCTCGGGGTTATAATCTAATATGACTTTATTGATTTTGTTCCTCAAATTGTTCTAGCTTTGGCCATTGGAAGTTCTTTCAGATGATATATTTGGTAAATTGCTTCTAAAAAATAGTTTTGAGACATAATTTACAAATGATACCATTCACCCATTTAAAGTGTGCAATTCAATGGCTTTTCGTATAGTCACAGAGGTGAGAACATTTTCATCATTTCCCATCAAAACCCCATACCTATTAACAACCACTCCTCATTTCTCCCCAACTCTCCCCCTATGCTCTAGGTAACCACTAATTTACTTTCTGTCTCTGTAGATCTGTCTGTTCTGGACATTTCACATAAATGGAATCATACAATATGTGGTTTTTGTGACTGGCTTTCACTTGGTATAATGTTTTCAAGATTCATTCATGTTGTATCATGTTAGTACTTTATTTCTCTTTATTGCTGAATAATATTCCATTGTATAGATATACCACTTTTTGTTTATCCAGTCAATATTTGATGGACATTTGGGCTGTTTCCACTTTTTAGTTATTGTGTATAATACCGCTATGAACACTCTTGAACAAATTTTTGTGTATGCCCATGCATTGAGGTTACCAACCCTATATAACTGCATTGTTCTGCATTCTAGCTGTCACATCCATGCTCATTCTATCTATAGGTACAAGCTATTTTATCTTTTAATGTGATTATTTACTTGTTGAAACAATTTGTATGATAAATTACTATCTCTTTTTGTTCATTTGCATTAATTTTAGGGTATTATGCTGACTCTTTTAAATTTCTCTAACAGGTAAGTTATATCCAGGAATTTCATTTCAGGGTAGCCAAGAGGATATTACAATGGATTTCATATTAAAAGGAAAGGGTGTTGGATTTGATAAGATTGAAGAACATCAGCCCTCCTCTTCTCCTCAGTCAGAGTTAAGGACTCTTCCTATGAACCTCTGTACTTTCTGTTTAATCATCACTAAAGCCATTAGGCAATTGTATGAGAACGGTTAACAGATCTCTTCTCCTTTAAAGACTATGAGTGCTTTGTGAGCAAGAATACTGTCTTTTATATTTCCAGGGTCTAGACAGGTTCTAGAACTCACTAAATATTTGCCTGATGATGAATAATGGTGAATAAGAGGACCATCCAAAGGCAGCAAAGCAAAGAAAAACACTAGGTGGGAAGAAGAGATAAGCATTGCGTACGGACTTCTGAATGGAGGCTCTGCTCCCTCACTTCTGGTCTGATTCTGGGTCAGCATGCCAGGTTCAGGGCTTTGATTCCATCGGGCAGAGCTGCTCATGCACCAGCCCTCAGCATCACCTACCCCAGCTTGGGGTGACCAGGACTCCAGACTGCTCTCAGCTCTCAGTCACAGGGGTGTGGGAGTTCACAGCCAGCTCTGTGTTAGTGGCACTAGGTGAGGGCCGCCTTTCAGAATATTAATGCCTGGATCTCACTGCTCAAAAGGCCTCAGGAAGACACACCCTGCTGCATTGGTTGGGCTGCATGGCAGCATGTTTAAATTTAAGCTGAGTTCTCTGAGCAGTGTGTTGGGTTCCACCAAACTCCAGCTCTGAAACCACCTCTTCCAGGAGTCTTCGTGCCCGCCACCCTGTCTTGGTCCTCACCCTACTCTCCAGGTGACCAGAGTACAGGTATACTTTGGTTTTGGTGTGCTTCACTTTCCTGCACTTCACAGTGTGTTTTCTACAACCTGAAGATTTGCGGCAACCCTGCATCAAGCAAGTCTACTTGCGCCATTTTTCCAAAAGCATTTGCTCACTTTTTGTTTCTGTGTCACATTTTGGTAATTCTTGCACTGTTTCGAACTTTTTCATTCTTACTATATTTGCTATGGTCATCTGTGATCACTGATCTTTGATCTTACTGTTGTGGTTGAGGGCACCAAGGATTTTATCAATAACCGTTGTTTGTGTTCTGACTGCTCTACTGACTGGCCGTTCCCCACCTCTCTCCCTCTCCTTGGGCTGTCCTGTTCCCTGAGACTCAATACTGAAATTAGGCCAATTAATAACCCTACAGTGGCCTCTAAGTGGTCAAGGGAAGCGATGCCCGTCTTTCACTTTAAATCAGAAGTGAGGAATGATTAAGCTTAATGAGGAAGGCATGTTGAAAGCTAAAACTGGTCAAAAGCTAGGCCTCTTGTGTCAGTCAGCCAAGCTGTGAATGCAAAGGAAAAGTTCTTGAAGGGAATTAAAAGTGCTACTCCAGTGAACACATGAATGATAAAAAAGTGAAACAGCCTTATTACTGATATGGAGGAAGTTTTAGTGGTCTGGATAGAAGACCAAAACCAGTCACAACCTTAGGCCAAAGCCTAATCCAGAGCACGGCCCTAACTCTCTTCCATTCCAGGAAGGCTGAAGAGAGGTGAGGAAACTGCAGCAGAAAAATGTGGAGCTAGCAGAGCTCCATGAGGCTTAAGGGAACAAGCTACCTCCATAACAAAGAAGGGCAAGGTGAAGCACCAAGTGCTGACATAGCAGCTGCAGCAAGCTATCCAGAAGATCCAACTAAGATCGTGAAGGAAGGTGGCTACACTAAACAATAGATTTTCAAGGTAGACAGAACAGTCTCATATTGGAAGAAGTAGCCGTCTAAGACTTTCATAGCTGGAAATGAGAAGTCAGTGCCTGGCTTCAAAGCTTCAAAGGACAGGCTGATTCTCTGGGTAGAGACTAATGCAGCTGATCACATTAAGTTAAAGCCAGTTCTCACTTACCACTCCTGGAGCCTTTAAAAATTATGCTAAATCAGGAGCTCCTGTCGTAGCGCAGCAGAAACGAATCCGACTAGGAACCATGAGGTTGAGGGTTTGATCCCTGGCCTCGCTCAGTGGGTTGAGGATCTGGTATTGCCATGAGCTGTGATGTGGGTCACAGACATGGCTTGGATCTGGCGTTGCTGTGGCTCTGGCGTAGGTCTGCAGCTGTAGCTCCGATTAGACCCCTAGCCTGAGAATCTCCATATGCAGCGGGTACGGCCCTAAAAGGGACAAAAGATGAAAAAAAAAAAAAAAGAATTATGCTAAATCTACTCTGTCTGTGCTCTGTAAATGGAGCAACAAGCCTGAATGACAGCACCTGTGCTTATACCATAGTTTAGTATTTTAAGCCCACTGTTAAGAACTACTGCTTAAGGAAAAAAGATTCTTCGCAAACTATGACCATGCACTGACAAGACACCTGGTCACCCAAGAGCTCTGATGGAGATGTACAACCACGTTAATGTTGTCTTAATGCCTACTAACACAACATCCATTCTATAGCCCAGGAGTTAAGGAATCATTTCAACTGTCCTATTATGCAAGAAATACATTCCATAAGGCTACAGCTGCCATAGGTAGTGCTTCCTCCGATGGATGTGGGCAAAGGCAACTGAAAGCCTTTTGGAAAGGATTCACCATCCTAGATGCCATTAAGAACATTCTTATGGGAAGAGGTCAAAAATCTCAACATTACTAGGAGTTTGGAAGAAGCTGATTCCAACCCTCATGAATGCCTTTGAGGGGTTCAAGGCAGAGGAGGTAACTGCAGATGTGGTGGAAATAACAAGAGAACCAGAATAACAAGTGGAGCCTGAAGATGTGACTGAATTGCTACAATCTTATGATAAAACTTTTGCAGATGAGAAGTGGCTTTTTAAGAATGAGCAAAGAAAGTGATTTATTTATTGCCTTTTAGGGCCACACTTATGGCATATGGAAGTTCCCAGGCTAGGAGTCAAATCAGAGCCACAGCTGCTGGCCACAGCCACAGCTACAGCAACTCAGGATCTGAGCTGCATCTGTGACTTACACCACAGCTCATGGCAGTGCTAGATCCTTAACCTACTGAGAGAGGCCAGGGATTGAATCTGCATCCACGTGGATACTAGTCAGGTTTGTAACCTGCTAAGCTACAAACGTAACTCCCAAGAAAGTGATATCTTGAAATGGAATCTACCCCTAGTGAAGATGCTGTGAAGACTGAAATGACCACAAAGGATTAAATATATTATATAAATGTAGTTGACAAAGCAGTGGCAGGGTTTGAGAGCATTGGCTTCAACTTTGAAAGACATTCTATTTCAGGTAAGATGCTATCACACAGCATTGCATGCCACAGAGAAATCATTCATGGTTCACAAAAAGAAGTCAACTGATGTGGTTAACTTCCTTGTTGCCTTATTTAAAGAAGTTACCACAGAGTTCCTGTCGTGGCTCAGTGGTTAACGAATCCGACTAGGGACCATGAGGTTGCAGGTTCGATCCCTGGCCTTTCTCGGTGGGTTAAGGATCTGGCGTTGCTGTGGCTGTGGTGTAGGCTGGCGGCCTCAGCTCTGACTGGACCCCTAGCCTGGGAACCTCCATATGCTGCGGGAGCGGCCCTAAAAAAGGCAAAAAAAAAGAAATTGCCATGGGAACCCCAACTTTCAGAAACTACCACCCTGCTCAGTCAGCAACACTGAGAAAAGACCCTCCACCAGCAAAAAGATTACAAATCACAGAAAGTTCACACGATTGGTAACTTTTTTTAACAGTAAGGTATTTTGGTATTTTTAAAATTAAGGTATATACATTGCTACACTAATGTACTTTCTGTCTCTATGAATTTACCTATCTGGATATTTCATATTAATGGATTTACAACATGTAACCTTTTTTTTTTTTTTTTCTTTTTAGGGCTGCCCCTGCTGGCCTACACCACAGCAACACGGGATCTGAGCTGCTTCTACAACCTACACCTCAGCTCATGCCGATGCTGTATCCTTAAACCACTGAGCAAGGCCAGGGATTGAACCCATCTCCTCATGGATACTACCCAGGTTCTTAACCCACTGAGCCACAACAGGAACTCCCAACATGTAATATTTTGTGTCTTGATTCTTTCACTTACCACAATATTTTCAAGATTCATCCACAACATGTCAATATTTCATTCCTTTCTTTTTTATTAGCTAACTAAATTATTCTATATATTTGCAATTTATTGCAGGTATAGTCCATCTGCCTGATTTGACCACTAGATGGCATTGCTTTCTTGGGAATTTCCTGGGCTGTCCCAATACTAGTTAATGAAATTAACTAAATTATATCAATTCGAGAACTTCTTTCACTGCAAAGCCAACTGACTTCTAATAAAGCAGCCATTATGGCTTCTTTGACACCGCACATATACTATGTCATGGATCTAGCCATCATATGCTGTTACAAGCAACAGTGGCTTCTGGGTAGGTAGATACTACTTTTTAGATATGTTTAAAAAACATTTACTTCATACTGAATTATTACAGCTAGAATCTTATTGAGCTGGCAATAAATAATGATATCCCTGTCAGGACTGGAATAACCAAATTCTACAGGGGATTTTGTAATATTGTGAAATCTACTTGACACTCAGTTTGGTTTATAAACCTGGCTCCACCTATTAGCTAAAGGATCATGGGCAAATCTCACTGGGCTTCTTAATCCTCTAGAAAGCGATAAAAGTAAATCAACACCTTCCTTCTGGGGGTTTATGAGTATCAAATGAAAAATATCCGTGAAAATGCACTGTACTCTGGGATGCACCATGCCAATTGTTACTAATTTTGAAGGCTTAAAGATTCATATTCATTGGTATCTATATTGTGCATAAAAACAAAAAAAGAAGTGTTGGATGAAAAATGAGTAAATTAATAGATGCAAATATTCTACTACAGCTGCAGAAAATATAGTTTTAAAACAGTTTGTTATGTTTTGTATTAACAGTTTATTCCAAAGTCACACAGTGTCCCCTAGTTGACCTCGTTGCTTAATTAAAGCTGCCCAAGCAGTTAGCATCTGTAAGCATCGTTTGACAGACAGAATCAAAGCAAGTAGGTTCACAGGTAGGTTGATAAATGATTCATGTATAATGAATATATTTACTTTTATATTTATATTTATTTAGGAAATAATATATTTCTTAAAATGTAAGCAATACAGAGTCCTCTGCTTGTGTAGGAAGCACTGGGATCTTGAAAACAGAATGGACAGAGGCTTGGGGACAAAACGATTAAATGAGATAATCCACACAAAGCATTCAGCTCAGTACCTGGCTCCTAAAACCTTTGTGCTAATTAGATAAAGACTTCCCTGGACAGGAGTTCCCATCGTGGCTCAGTGGTTAATGAATCCGACTAAGAACCATGAAGTTGCGGGTTCGATCCCTGGGTGGGTTAAGGACCTGGCGTTGCCGTGAGCTGTGGTGTAGGTTGCAGACACAGCTCCAACCCTGTAGGCTTGGAAGCTACAGCCTAACCTGGGAACCTCCATATGCCGTGTGTGCGGCCCTAGAAAAGGCAAAAAAAGAAAGAAAAAAGACTTCCCTGGACAGATGCCCTGCAGGCCTAGTCTGGCAAGCTGAGTGGTGATTGGATTACTGTCCTCAGGCTCCTTTGGGCAATAATCTTATACAATGAACAACCCGCAGACTATTTTTGGAGGCCCTTGTGCTATACTAACCTCACTTGGTCACTCTGCAGACTGAAGAAGTGAATAAATGCATGGAAAACACCTAGAACAGTGCATGGCAAATATATTTATTCCATAAAATGGTAGGTATTAGTATCAATATGAGGCTAGTTCTCAATGACAGACAAGGCAAAGTGGTACTGACCCTTCGATGACCTTGAGGCCTGGGATTTAGGATGGTAAGGCTTTGAAAAAAAGATCTTCTTCATTTCCTTCAACACAAAGCTCCAGGATGGGAATGCTATTGCTAAGTGGTCTTGCAGAGAACTATGAGTTGTTAAACCCTGCACTGAATCATCCAAATTTAGGGGTGTGTGGAATTCTTTCTTGCAACTCCACTGTCTTATTCACCAACTGCATTCCAATGGCTTCCATCTAGATGTTCAATACATATGTACTGGTGAGTTTATGAAGTAATTGGTAAATGTCCACAAATCTTTGCACTCCATCCAGTGCTGCCAGCTGGTTCGTTAGGATGGCGAGTTTATTCCGAAGTCAACCGAGGCCTTTTTCTCAAAGTCTT
Organism: Sus scrofa; assembly: GCF_054392235.1. Lineage (NCBI taxonomy): Eukaryota > Metazoa > Chordata > Mammalia > Artiodactyla > Suidae > Sus > Sus scrofa. The sequence goes on along the minus strand of NC_139396.1, from coordinate 123,583,809 downwards.
CCTCTGAGCTGATTATTTATGAGTACTTTCCCCCATGCCGCAGCATTCTTTTATTTTAAACTTTCCAGATTGAACTTTAAATTAATTAATCAATTAAATTGAAGTCTAACTGATTTACAATATTATATTAGTTTCACATTACGACATAGTGGTTCAGTACTTTTATAGACTTATATTCACTTAAAATGATTACAAAGTAATGGCTATATTTCCCTGTCTTGTATAATATATCCTTGTTGCTTATTCATTTTATACATACTAGTTTGTATCTCTTAACCTTCTACCCCTATCTTGCTCCTCCTCCCTTTCCTCTCCTCTCTAGCTTGTTCCCTGTATCTGTGTATCTGTTTCTGTTTTGATATATCCATTTGTTTTATTTTTTAATTGTCACAAATAAATGATATATTAGAGTATTTGTCTTTGCCTAACTTATTTCACGTAGCATAATGCCCCCTAGGTGCCTTCTTTTTTATGGCTATTATTCCATTGTCTACATACACACCACATCTGCTTTATTCATTCATCTGTTGATGGGCACTTGGATTGCTTCCACATCTTGGCTAGAGTAAATAATGCTGCCATGAACTTTGGGGTGCATGCATCTTTTTAAATTAGTGTTTTCATTTTCTTTGGATGTACAGCCAGGAGTGGGATTGCTGGATCATACGGTAGTTCTACTTTTGGTTTTTGGAGAAATCGCCATACTGTTTTCCACAGTGGCTGCACCAATTTATATTCCCGCCAACAGTGTATGAGGGTTCCCTTTCCTCCACATCCTCACCAACATTTGTTATTTGTAGACTTTTGGATAACCATTTTGACAGGTGTGAAGGATGAAAAGGAATTAGCCACTATCAGTAGAAAAGTCATGGAAGCATGAATGAGTACAATCTATTTGGAGAATTGTAAATGGTTATGTGTGGAGGGAATAAGTTGCTTTGGGCAGCCCACTGGAGATGAATCCAAGAGGTAGCTTCGGCAGACATCATCATCTGGCCTAGAATCTGCCCTTGCCCTAACCCACCTCCTTTCCTATAACTTCCTCCCTGGTTCACGCTGCTCTGGTCCCACTGGCCTCCTTTTTTCCTCCAATACGTCAAGCACATTCACACCTCAGGGTCTCCCCCTTTGCCTCATTTGGAATGTCCTCCCTGCAGATAACCCCAGGGCATGCTCCAACCCTCCTTCAGGTTTCTGCATAAACGCCATCCCCACCACCACCCTGATAACCATTCTCCTCGCTGTGTTTCTCTCCACAGCACTTATCACTCGCTGACACACTATATATTTTCCTTGTTGTTCGTTTCTTGTTTGTCTCTATCACTGAACCTCCAATGATAGGAACAGTGCCTGATCTATGGTTGGCAACTCAGAAGTGTTTATTTTTAGATGAGTGCTGCATCATTGCTTTTCATTTGAAGTAATAACAATATACTTTGTTGAATAGTAGTTGCTTTGTTCATCTTTTTTTTTTTTTTTTTTTAGGGCTGCACCTGTGGCATATCGAAGTTTCCAGGCTAGGGATGGAACTGGAGCTGCAGCTGCTGGCCTACAGCAATGCCATAACCGAGCCACGTCTGTGATCTACACTACAGCTCACAGCAACACCAGATCCTTAACCCATTGAACAGGGCCAGGGATGGAACCTGCATGCTCATGGATACTAGTCAGGTTCGTTTCCCCTGAGCCATAACAGAAATTCCGGTTTTGTTTATACTTAATGTCATTTGTTTTTGTTTTATAGTCATGTAAGAGCTAAAGATATACAAAGTTCATCGCTAACGTTTTTATAGGTACTAGAGCAGTTAGCAGACACTCCTCAGTATTTAAGAAATACTGTTTTAGTTTCTTGGGTTATTTACCTTTTTTCAGTTAATAACGAATATGGGAGTTAAATATTAAACATATTAGTCCCACTGCTTTCTAGCTCCGTGATCTTGTGCAAATTATTTATCCACACATCATTTTGCTCATAGTTTTGAGAGGATGAAATGAGATAATGCATGAAAAGTGCTTAGCATGAGGTGAGGGCACTTAAGGCTCTTAATGAATTGATCTATGTTATGCTAAATTATCTTGGGAGGCAAGAATAAGGCAGAATCTTCAAAGCATCATATCCTTTCCTCCAAAACAGCTCCTGCAGTTTGAAATTCCATAACTACTTGCATAAGTATACAATTGGTGAGTGTTTCCTTTGTGAGATTTTGGGAGCTGTGTTTTGCTCACCATTACTCCCCAGCACCATAATACCCAGTGCACTGACTGTCACTGCTTCAGCAGAAAAGGCCATGTGTAAGTTCTAATATTAAACACAAGGGGGTAGCGTTCTGTCACCTATCCCCATTCTGGCTCCATTCAGAAACCTGCTTTTCAGAAAGTGCTTTTATAGAAGCCTGTCTTAGTCAAGGAAGCAAATTCATTATTCCTTTAAGACTCAGCTTTACTGTTTTTCTCCACTACTGCTTGGGATATATACCTATCCTTCTGTAGACATAAAAATGAAACCTGAAAGCCTAACTGTATTTGCACCGAGGTTATGTTCCTAGTGATTTTAAACAACAAAATATTTAAACCAAAGCATTTTAAACTGGCTCTCCCTCTCTATTGGGTAACATAAAATATAATGCTATTGCAATTAAGGTGATTATCTGTGCCCTCTTAAACACCAATTTGCTCTGTTAATCATCACAGACCCTTCCTGAAGGCAATTGCTAACCCTTCATTCCACAAATATTTACTGTGTACCTTCTACATGCTAGGGAATTTTCTGGGTGCTGAGAATTTAATGGAAGACAGAGACGAGTTGTATCTTTGTGTTTAGATGGGTGATACTCTGTCAAGAGAGGAAGAAAAGGATGAACCTGCTTGTACAGGCTCAACCTCCTTGAAAGAATAGCTTAGAAATGTTTAGATGTATCAAGAGGGAAGGGGATTTAAAGATTATCCATTGGAAACTCAGATGCCTATGGGGATCAGAGATTAAAAGATAAAATGGGCCAGTGAGGACTGTCATTAAGTGAATGTATGACTGGGTTACTTTGCTATATAGCAGAAATTGACAGAACATTGTAAACCAACTATAATAAAAAATTTTTTTTTGTTTAAAAAAGTGGAGACTGTCTTTTCCAAACACTTCAGGCTAGAATTTTCTTCTCTCTCTCTTTTTATAATGGCCACACCTGTGGCATAGGAAAGTTCCCAGGGTAGGGGTCAAATTGGAGCCACAACTGCTGGCCTATGCCACAGTCACAGCAATGCCAGATCTAGTCACATCTGTGACCCACGCTGCAGCTCACAGCAATGCCAGATCCTTAACTCACTGAGCGAGGCCAGGGATTGAACCCCCATCCTCAGAGAGACGATGCAGGGTCCTAAGGCTGCAAAGCCACAATAGGAGGTCTTCTCTTTTTTAAAAAAAACCCAAAATAAGGAGTTCCTGCTAGGGCACAACAGGATTAGTGGTGTCTCTGGAGCGCTGGGACACAGGTTCTATCCCCAGCCTGGTACAGTGGATTACCATTACAGGGATTCAGCATTGCCACAGCAGCAGCTCAGATTTGATCCCTAGCCTGGGAATGCCATATGCCACGGGGCAGCCAAAACAGTAAAAAAAAAAAAAAAAAAAAAGAGCAACACCCAAACAAGACCTGCTCTCCTCAACATACACACATCTTCTAAAGTCACCAAACAGAAAGAATTGCTCTAGGGAAGGTGGATTCAGAGAACCAGGAAGGGCAAGGAGACAAGATAAACCACCGTGTCTTCTCCTTCCCCTCTCCTCAAATTTATTTTAGAAAAGCAAACGTACTCAACCCAAACTGTGATAAATATTGAATAGTGCATGACCGAAATATGAACAGTGACCAAAGACTATGGCATAGGTGAGGTCGCTGTTTCCCTCTTTCCTCAAACAATTTTCTAGGCCTTTAAGAGAGTTTCCCTTTCTGAGTCTGGTCCTTCTAAGTCTCCTGTTATATTTCAGCAGGAACGTAGCATGAGGCATAACCATCTTCGGGTGCTGTTAGGAGAGAACTGCGAGGGGTATGGCTGTGTCTTCCTCCCTTCTCATTAGTGAAGGTGGGAAGGATGGGAGACTGAGACAGGGAGTTTCTGGGGCCAGATTTTTCCAGGGAATTCATGTGTTGATTTTCCAAGAGAAGCCAGAAATCTAGAGTTTCATGGGACATCTCCCAATTTGAGAAAGCTGCCCCAATGAATTATTGAAATGACGTGAAAGCCAATCGAAGCTCATCTGGGAGCTAAATTTGCCTCATTGTCCAGCAGCTTAACCTCTAACCTAATTAAACCCTCTAATTTTACAATGAGATAACAGGCTTGGAGACTTACATAATCTGTAATTTTTCCATTCGGTCATAAAATGGCTGAAAAAAAGTGGAGGAAATGCACGACAACTAGTGAGACAAGCACTGTCAACTTTAAATAAAAGCTAGGTGTGAAATGAGCCACGTACTTGGCAATGTTTGGTGCTGAGACAATTCAAAAAAGAGTATGATTTATACCAACAATGAAGGTAGAACCTAATGTGGAAAACGATGATTACTGAAGAGGGGCTAGTGAGAAAACAAAAGATGCCCTACTCTGGCTGCCATGGGTTACAAATAGGCACCACGATGGTGCTACCAAATGCAAGGGAGTAACTACAAGCACAACTGTGCACTGGAAAACAGCTGCAGGAATACGTACCAAGAAATTCTGGGCAAGTCAGACATTCTATTATTTCATAAGTCTAGTAAGAGAAGTGCATACAGATTTTGCTATTAAATTTAGAAAAAAAAAAAAAAAAAGGAGTTCCCATGGTGCAGTGGTTAATGAATCGGACTAGGAACCATGAGGTTGCAGGTTAGATCCCTGGCCTTGCTCAGTGCGTTAAGGATCCGGTGTTGCCGTGAGCTGTGGTGTAGGTCGCAGACGTGGCTTGGATGTCACGTTGCTATGGTTCTGGCGTAGGCCAGTGGCTACAGCTCCGATTAGACCCCTAGCCTGGGAGCCTCCTTATGCCACAGGAAGCAGCCCTAGAAAAGGCAAAAAGACAAAAAATAAAATAAAATAAAAAGGCCAATAGCACACAAGAAATACAATAAATATGTAGGTACAGCGAAGGAGCTCAAACAAATAAGGAGATGAAGAAACATTCAAGGGAAGGCAACTGGGACTTCAAATCCTGGGGCCACTTCAAAGGCATCCAATGGTCATTCCATAGAACTGAGACTAGAAATATTTTATTCAAGAAAGAGCTACGTCTTTGTTCACTATACGTGGCTAATTCTTGTGCCAAACTGACATTTCCAGAGGACAGCCAAGGGCTGGCTGATGTCACCACCTGGTCTTGCCAAGTCGTGTTCACCTCCTATTTACTGTCTCCAGATTCTGTTAGCACAGAGTGGGTGTCTAAATTGTTCATGGTCACGCTGTCAGCTCAGTTCCTGGCACTCAGAAGGCCCTTGATGACTATTTCGTTAGGCTGGAATTGGCTCAGCTGGAATTAAAGAATCAGGAGCAACTAACTGGAAGGAAACTTGGAGCTAGTTCTCATTATCCTTACCCATTCCTACCCTCCCAGCGTGACACCTTCCCCTCCTCTCCCCCATCCACTTCCATTGATGATGGGAAATGCAATGTGCTGTTAGCAAGCAGCCAAATCTAATTCAATAATCCTGCCTTAGACCCTCTCCAGATGATGCCTAATGCCAAAATAGATTATCATAATGTTCTTGGCCAAAAGCCCATACTTTTAAAATGAGATTACATGGGATTCATATGAGTTTTCATATAACCAAAAGACGTATTAATAATGCACACTGTATAATCAATTGGCATTCTCCTCCAAAGAGCTCAAACTCGTATTTCTTATTGTGATAAATCTGTACTTACAGATAAACACTAATCTCTCTTCATAAGGGAAAAAACAATCTCTTAGCTTCATAGAAGTTTTCCAGCAACAATGTGATCTGGCTCCACTAGGCTGGGAGAGCAATGGGCCTGGAAATTTCAAATCAGTAGTCACCAATATAACCCTGGGAGAGAGTTTAATATCTGAATGCACTGTCTCGCCCCATCCAAAATGTCTAGCTTGTCTATCTCAGGGACTCCAGACCTTGAAAACTCTGGATCTTTTAACCACTCATTCAATAACTGAGTTCCTAATACATGCCAGGCACCACACTAGGTACCAGAGACATACTGGAGAATATTAGGGGCATGGTTCCTATTTTCACTGGACTTTTAGAGCAAAACAAAATGAAAGCAAATGGCAACAACTTAAGTTGGAATAAAAATTAAGAAGGAGGATAAAAGTTCTAAGACAGAAAATAATGGAGGAAGGAGACTGCGTTTAAATAGAATGGAGGTGATATTTTAGCTGAGGTCTTTGCAAAAAAAGATGAAGAGCTTTTGAACAAATGCAAAGGCCTCTGCCTCCTTGGCTTGAGGCTAAGAAAAAAAAAAAAAAAAGACATGGAGAGTATGGCATGAAATGATGTAGAGACAGACAGGGCATGACACACTGAGGGGCCATGGTCAGATTGGTGCTTTGGGAGCCACAGAAAAATTTTAAGCTGCAAGGCACTGTGATCTAACTTAAGTTTTGAGAAAAACATTGTTGATGTTCTCATGAGAATGGACTGGCAGAGGCTAAAAGCGGAAAAAAGTAGGTGGGTTAAGGGGCTATGGCAGGAGTAGGCAAAAGAAGATGGCAGGCTGGATGAGGGTGTTGGCAGTGCAGGTGGAAAAAAAAGTGAGGCAGATTTTGAGATATATTTTGATGAGATAATTGGTAAGATCTGAAGAAGTACTGATGTGGGAGGTAAGGGATGACAGATTTCTGGCTTGATGAATGGAATGGACTGGAAGCCCAATACAATAAAACCATAAAGTAGAACTGTTCTACTTAGGGAGAAAAGGAAAAAGTGGAGGGCTGGGTCCTGTTTACCCGGGCGCCTTTCCCTTTCCAACTGCTCTTGGGTCTCCTTAGAATACATAGGTCATGATTCTTAAATTTTAGGGTGTTGAGCCTATGTTAACCAGCTTGTTGACATACTGGTTCCTCTGTGTAGTGTTGCTGGAGCAGAGCACTTGGAGCAGATATAGACCAGAAAGTTAATGTGGATGTGTCTGGTTACAAGAGCCACTGCTTTCAACTGACCTTCAGATTGGTCAGAAACACTCTAAAGCATCTGGCAGGCAGTTTGCTGGCAGACTTAGGGCTCCCTTTTTATAAACTTGTGAAAACCAAGGTAACCTTTTTTGATTTTTCACTTTGTGCTTTTCTATTTTTCACACTCTACTGAAGTAAAATTAAACCAATGGCTATTATTGATATTGCTAGAACCTCTGAGTGGTTCTTCCAGCAGTTGGGATGATGGACTTCCTTAACTCAATGATGTTATCATGGCATCATCTACAACCATGACAACTAATTAATATGAATGTATAAATGTGTGTCTCTGCTGGAAGAAACAGATACCGTAGTACCCAGTATGTGCTAATTTGTGTAACACTTAAGGTACACATTAGCATAGAAATTAAAAAGGGATTTGGCCACTGTTCATTTACTTTGATGCCTTATTTATTTGGATTGGCTTTATCCTCATCAAAATTTTTCTTCAATTCGCACTTCCCGAATTTATCAAAATGAGTAGAGGTGAAGCTGCAACTTGCTAATTAATCCATTAAGAAGATCAACACAGAGAGTCAAAAAGGGTAATTCAGCCCCAAACAAAGCTGGCTGATTTTTTTTTCTTTTTTCCCAAATGAAGTTTAATCAGTCTCCACTGTGTTTCTGATGTTAGCAGGTGAGCTGTCCACCAGAATCACGCATCGCTTCAAATGACTTAAAGCAGCCGTCTGGTCCTGCTGTGAGAAGGTCCTGCTCATTATCACTCATTCCTCTCTTGAAGGAGAATGTTTCCGCTCTGCTAGTGTAACCCCTCTCCTGTCTCTGAATGGCTCTCACCCTTCTGTGACTCATGTAGCACTCGCTGCATCCCACTTAGCAGTCAGCTGTGCCTCTATCTTATCTCCCCTACTAGACATTTCGGGCATTCCCCAAGGTCCAAGCCTTGCCCTTCTGCTCCGGTTTCATCTCTGCCCTCTTGCATTGAAGATTTCCAAGTCTTATCTCTCACTCTGACCTGTTCTCTTGGCCCTTGACCTAAATTTCCAACAGTCTGCTGGGTATTTCACTCCCATCTGAAGCTCCATGTATCATATATTGAATAGTTCACCAACTGCTACCTCTTAACTCCTCTCTTTGTTAATGATCACTGTCCTCCTGGCTGGAGACACACATGCTTCTCATGTCTCTTTCACTCCATATCTAATCAGTCACTTTGTCCTATTGATTTTCCCTGTTCTCGTCAAAACGACTTATTTACTCACTGCCAAATACACCCTGCACTTTTCCACCACCAATATTATTAACCTGCAGTTTCACCTCCTATGAGAGCCTTCCTATCTCCTTACTGAAATGCTCCGAGGAGTTCCAGCCCTACCTCTAAAGTCAATCCTCACCTAGGCAATTCTGTCCAAAGCATTTAGCTTTTCCTCTGAATTCTACCAACTGTTGACTTCTTTTATCAAAATGATCTTGCACTCTTTCTTTTTGGATATAATTTTTTTTGTTGTTTTGTTCTCTTCAGGGCTGCACCCTGCAGGTTCCCACGCTAGGGGTCTAATTGGAGCCATTGCTGCTGGCCTACGCCAGTGCCACAGCAACACCAGATCCGAGCCTCATCTGCGACCTACACTATAGCTCACGGCAACCCCAGATCCTTAACCCACTGAGCAAGGCCAGGGATCGAACCCTCAACCTCATGGTTCCTAGTCCGGATTCGTTTCCACTGCACCATGATTGGAACTCCGCACTCTCTTCTGAAATGTAATGTGGTGAAGGTGTTTTTGAAATCTTGTATTGTTCTTCAACTTCTCTCATTTGCATGGCTACTTATACTTCAATTAGACTGTAAATTCCTTGAAGACAGAAACTGTCTTAAAATACTCTTGTACTGTGCATAGGCTAGACACTCAAAAATCCTGGTTAATTTGTTTGTGCTGGGTTTGTCTGATGATAGAAATGGAGAGACACGCACTGTGGTTCAGTTTGCAATTCAGTTGCTTATTAAGTTGGCCCATTAAACACGAATAATTTCTTTTCTAATCTATTGCTCATAACATGGTTCCCCCCCCCCTTTTGAGTAATCGAAAAGAACATAACAGCATGATAAAAACTGGGGGAGAAAGACTTCTGATAGATGTGTTTGCAAAAGAGGTAAATGCAAGATCTGCAGACATTGTAAACTTATATTAGTTATCTCTTGATTAAATGCTGCATGATAAACCACCATAACCAGTGGCTACCACAGGAAACCTTTTCCTTTTTTTTTTTTTTTTGCTTTTTAGGGCTGCACCTCTGGCATATGGAAGTTTCCAGGCTAGGGGTTGAATTAGAGCTGCAGCTGCCAGCCTATGCCACAGCCACAGCAACGCCAAATCCAAGCAGCATGTGTGACCTAAACCACAGCTCATGGCAACACTGGACCCTTAACCCACTGACAGGGGCCAGAGATTGAACCCATGTCCTCATGGATCCTAGTCAGGTTCATTACCCCTGAGCCACAATGGGAACTCTGTGGAAACCTTTATTTTTGTGTGTGAGTATGCAGGTTGGCTGGGCCATTCTGCTGATCTGAGCTGGCCTTGGTTGGCTAGCTCATACTGCTGAAGCCTGCTGTGAGTGTAGTAGCCAGTTTTGCTAATCTTAGCTTGGCTCTCCTGGTGTTTGGGGTCTTGGCTGAGCTGACTGAGCTAAATGAGCTTGGCCATATGTGTCCAGTCATCTTCCAACAGGCTAGCTCAGGCTCCTTCTCACAGTGATGAGGGGTTCTAAGAGCCAGTGGGGCATGGCCCCCTGGGGTCTAGACTCAGTGTTGGCCCACCACTTTTCCTCTTCCCATTGGCTAAAACAGTCACCAGACTAGCCCTGATTCAAGGGGTCAGGAAGCAGGCCCCACTTCCGAAGGGGGGGAGCTGATTCACATTGCAAAGGGTATGGAAACAGTGCTGGAGAATCCCAACTGTTTTTGCAATCTGCCCCAGAGTTAGGCAGACCTGGCTTCATATACCAGCACAGTTTCCTAATTGCATACTATTGGACAATTTATTTAACCCCTCTGAGCCACTTTCTCTCATCTGGAAAACAGGTCCTGTGAGAATGGGATGAAATATATTATACACAGGGCCCAGGACATTATAGGAACTCAATAACCATCAATGCGTCCCTCACATCTCTGCCTCCAGCTGTTCAGAGACAGGTAAGAGATGTATGTCAGCTCTTAACATTATGAAAGTCAAATGATATTATTTACATTTGATATGGAGAAACAAAATGCTAAACCCAAACTCATACTTCAGAAACAAGTGACATGAAAGTCTGAGCATTCATTTGAAAGATTTTGAAGAAATTAACTGGGAAACGAAGCTCAGTGTTACTAAAATCAGTAGAACCTGTGAGCTGATCCTATAGGATTAAGAAAAGGTAGGTCATGAAGACTGTGGGTCAGACCAGGGGGAATTTCTCACCGTTTTTCTGGTCATACTGAACATCTGGTCAGATGAATAAACCAGTAGCTTCTCTCTCTTTCCTACTGTCCAGGTAAATGTAATCTTATCTCAGATGTGTTCTCAGAAGAAGCGCTAGCTGGGTCAGAGAGCCCCCAAACTGCACAGCGGCTCTGAACTAGGGAGAAAGAGTACAGGGTTATAAATGGGGCTATCATGATCCTGCCCATGGTTGCTGACTTTGTTTGGTGTAAACATGTCCTAAGTAGTAATGGAATGAATCTCTGAGAGGGAGAACAATAGAGGTGACAACAAACATGATGCATCACCAACATTCACTCATTTTGCAAAGATTTATTGAAGTTCCTAACCTGTCAGCATTAGGGGAACAGTAAATGAGACAGGGAACCTTCCTGCCATCAAACAGCTTATAAACTAGTGGTCCAGGGAGGCGTGTTTGTATTTATTGTATTTTCAGCAAGCGTTGATTTTACTTTTTTATGTTTTTGCTTTTTAGGGCCACACCTGTGGCATATGAAAGTTTCCAGGCTAGGGGTTGAATCAGAGCTGCAGCTGCTGGCCTACACCACAGCCACAGCAACACGAGATCTGAGCCGAGTCTGCGACCTACACTGCAGCTCATAGCAACGCCGGGTCCTTAGCCCACTGAGCAAGGCCAGGGATTGAAACTGCATCCTCATGGATACTAGTTGGGTTCGTTACCACTGAGCCACAACAGAAACTGCGCAAAAGTGAGTTTTTCATTTTGGTCCCACAATTCCAAATTCAGTGTCTTTCAATATACTATGACATCATGAAGAAGAAAAATGGGTTAAAATGATTCTGTAGTGTCAAGGCATTCTCTCAATGAGACAGTTTTAGTGCCAGAGACCAAGGCAGTGATGTTAGAGAAGAGAAACTAGAAAGTTTGCAGGGAGCTAGAGAAGACTGTAATGACAACTTTAGTTCCGGATGGGTTGACACTTGAAGTGATGGAGTGGGGAGGAGTTAAGTGACAATATCCACTGGGGGTCTGGCGACAAGAACTGGAGTTCAGAGCAAGGTCAGAAATTGGAAATGCACTGCCTCTGTCAAGCAGGTGTTAGCCACACTCATGACAAGGGGGGATGGGAATATGAGTGAAGAAAGGAGAGCAGGGAAATAGGCACTGAAATCTAAGAAAATGTTCATAAGAAGTAAAGCGATAAAAAAGGAACCAAAGAAGACAGTTAAGAAACTGGGATCTAAAAGGTGCCCACAGGAAGTGATCTTATTGAAGAAGTCAGAAGAAAAGGAATTTGAGAAGTTTACTCAGAACTCTGTTTCTTGTTGTCTGGGGAAGAATTTCACAATCTCCCATTCTATGTACTGGCCTCATTTGCAGAACCAACAGCATAAAATACTGGCATCTTTTTTTTATGCTGTTCGTTGTTATCCTTAGAATCCTTATTAGCCATGGAAGTGCACTTTTAAATTCTATTTAAGCAAAAGCCTTAAGTTTCCATCTGCCCACCCCCAACCTTCTGGTAGCGTCTAGTCTGACGGAGACACCCCAAATATTACTTATCTGGAGCCAATGTTCTCGTTTCTCTCTGCTGAGTCCACACATCCTTGTTTGACCAAATAACAGGAACAAACAATTCCTTCCATAATGGATGTACCCTAAGGTGTCATGCTTCTGAGAATCTCATCTGTAAATTGATTCTCCTGAACCATGGTGCAATGTGATTTTAGTTAACACACTTGTTATTTATTGCATACAAATGGTAGAGATTTGACCAAGTATGCTGTGCCTCCAGGCCAAAACAGTGCACGTAGTGCCCAGCTCAGAGAAGAGAAGAAGAGCCCTGGGAAGGGAGCACAGCTGTGGTAGCTGAGGGAGTTCCCATTGTGCCTTGGAGGAAACAAATTTGACTAGTATCCATGAGAATGAGGGTTTGATCCCCAGCCTCGATCAGTGAATCTGGGAGCCAATATTGCCGTGAGCTGTTGTGTTGGATTCCATGTTGCTGTGGCTGTGGTATAGGCTGGTGGCCATGGTTCTGATTCAACCCCTAGCCTGGGAATTTCCACATGCCATGGGGGTGCCCCCCCCAAAAAAAAAGAAAGGAAAAAAAAAGGCAGTTGAAGTACCAGAGTGGCTGACAACATCGGCCAAAGGTTATTTAACTGATATTAATGCAACTGTAGTACTGGGTCACCCCAACTTTTTAAAATATACAATGACTATTAATACTAATACTGGTTAAGATTTTTTGCACATTTCCAATGTGCAGGGCATGGCATTCAGTGCATTCTATGCATTATCTCATTTTGAGTCTCACAAGGACTCAATGGCCTAGGTTTAATTATCACCTCCTTTAGGTGCCTTAGGACAGATGAGATTCTGACTAGGGAATTTGGAAAGGCTGAAATATCTGGGCTCACCTTCTCACTCCAATCCTGGCATCTAGGCACTGCTGTTCCATTGAACTTCCCATGATGAAGGAAATGTCTTATATGCTGTCCAGTATGGTAGCTACTAGCCACCCATCAGTACAGGGCACTTGAAAAGTGGTTATTGCAATAGACTAGCACTAAGAAACAAACACACAAAAAGCCTGAATTTTAATTAAAATTTAAATGTAAACAGCCACATTTTTATAGCCATTTTGGACTGTGTAAACATTTCCATCATTGCAGAAAATTCTTTTGGATAGTGCTGTTTGGGAGAAATGTTGCATTTCCTCCTTCTTCCCTGGTTGGGTTCCAAGACAAGCAGGAGGGTTTCTCCTCCCCTTCCCAGATCCTCTGACCCTCCAGCCTCAGAGAAAGGAGGTTCCTCACCTCATTCCATCTTCCCCTGTTCTACCTCCCCATGGCACCAGCTTGTTCAGCAGCCTTGGCTGGGGGAGGGGGCAAGGGAAAGGCAGATGGGAGTAACCTTCTTTATCAGGCACTATCAGCACGAGCATCAACAATCCACAATTAACTCACCTCTCAGAAGATGAAAATCATTCTGCCAGAGATAGGATCGGCCGAAACCTAATCTGAACAACGCAAACACACAGCATTCAGTGACCTAAAAGAAATGCTTTGGGGGAGTTCCCGTTGTGGCTCAGGGATAATGAACCCGACTAGTATCCATACTAGTTAATCCAGTGTTGCCATGAGCCACAGTGTAGGTTGAAGCGCTGATTCGACTCCTAGCCTGGGAACTTCCACAAGCTGCAGGTATGGCCCTAAAAAGACAATAAACAAACAAACAAAAAAATAAAATAAAATAAAACAATTGCTTTGGGCTTTGCTAGAGCCCCTATAACTAGTGACTTAGAAGGAAGAAAGCCTGTGAAGTTTTTTTCTATTCTTCAAAACTTTTGAAAGGAACTAGTTGTCCTACATTATTTAAATGTAAAGTGGGGCTTCTTTGCCACCCACAACAATGTTTAACTAAGAGAAGAATTTTTCTGACTTGCAAAGGTATTCAAGCCTTTAACCTAAAGACCTTCACAGATGAGAGCCCGGAGCTCACCACTGCCTTAATATTTTAAGTCCCTTTTGAATGTTAATGAATTCTTTTACAAGCCATATTTGCTAATTCTTCTGTGTGTTTTAGACCAACTTCACTAATCATTACTTACAAGTAACCTAGAGGATTTTGCAAGTGAAAAGAGGACCTCGATCCAGATTTATAGTGAAAGAGCAGGAGAAGGAGGAGAGAGGAAGGGACAGAACAGCCAGAGTGTAAAATGAGGAAGGGCTTTGGTAGTCTATTTTAAAAATACCCTAAGGTATTATGTGGCCACTGAGCAGCACAATAACTTTCTAGCCCCCTTCTCAAATTTTCCAAAAGGTCGAACTCATTTTGAAACTTTGACATACAACCGACTGAACCACCTACGGATTCTTCTTAGAAGCCTCCTGGGGTTGGGCCTGAGGTTTTGCATTTCAAGCAAAGTCCCAGATGATGACAGTGAGTAGCAACCATGTCGACCCCAAGAAGTTAAAATCAGACGTAGTCAGTTCCGAAGCCTTTGCTCCTGACAGGGAGCATAATTTACAGGAAGGTTAGCAGGGCACCTGTCTACCTGGGGTGCCTCTTGGTGGTCTCCGGTAGCTCCTTCGTCAAGCCAGGGAGACAGCTGACTCTAAGGGGAGTAGGGCGAGTCTTCGCACAATCAAGGGCAGTACCGTTTACTGGGGGCGTGTAATCTGCGCCTCACTCATTTTAGCCTCAGCAACCACAGGAAGTGGACAATTACTATTGCCGTTTTGCAGGTGAAGAAACTGAGGCTCAGAGATTTAAGTAACTTGCCTAAGGTCCCGAGGTTTTCAAAAACACTGAATCTAGGTCCACCTTACTCCAAGAGACGGTGCTTTAACGCTTGGCGGCCTGTTTCCTGTGCTGTGAAACGGGACGGGCTGGCTGGCAGAGACTAGACCCCTGCCAAATACACCTCAGGGAGCCCTTGGATGCCTTCTCCAGAGCTCGCTCTTCGACCCTGCAGGGGAAAGTTCTTTTTGAGAACACTGGCCCTCCACTGCTCGCCTGGGTCGCGGGCACGCACCGCTGTTCCCCGAGAGGGTCGGGCAGCCCCCAAGCGAGTTGGCTCGGGTCACAGCGGGCCGGTCTATTACATAACCGCGGGGCGGCCCTCCTCCCACGCGCCCCTCACCACTCGCCAGGGCGCCGGACGTAGTGCGGAGCCCGGTGATAAGTCCATTCACCCGAGGGGCAGAGAGTCCACGGCATAGCTGGGGGCGCTGAACTTGCCGGTGCATTTCGGGGGGGAGTCGAGCACTGCAATTCTCCCCTCCACGCTCTCCGCCTCCCGCACGGCCTGCGGGGGGCCCCCAGCTCCTGCCCCGCCCGTGCCTCCGCCCCGTCGGCTCCCCGCCCTTCCGAAGCGCGGACCGCGGAGCCTGGGGCTGGGGAAGGGGCCACCGCGCGGGCACGCGGCACGCTGGGTGCGCCCCGGGGGCATGTCCGCGCGCCACCGCCCGGGCTGCAGCGGTCCACGCGAGGTGAGCATGTGGCGGGGCCCGGCGGGCAGGGGAAGGGCGGACAGGGGGTCTGCAAGGTCTGGGCGGGCAGCGGAGCACTGGAGCCTGGCCCGCCGGGCTGCTGGGGCGCAGTCTCCTGGCCGGCCACTCTGGCGCCCGGATCCCCAGCGCGGGGGCCGGGGATTCCCTCCGGCTCACCCCCTGCCTGCTTCCCGGCTCGGCTGTGCAGAGGACGCAGTGGCACAGGTGACCTGGGCATCCTGCGCTTGGGCGGCGGGCTCTAGGGCTGGGTGGGCGGAGGTTGGCTGAGGGCGCTCCCTTGGCTCCCCTCCGCCCCCGCGCCCGGAGACGCTGGGGGAGCCCGCCAGCGCAACCCGGTCCCTCCAAGCGCCTTTTGGGTCAGGCGGGAGACACGTGCCCACTGGCCCCGACTACGTAGGACCGGCCCTCGGGCAGTTTCTGGGCAGGTGGCTGGAGAGGGAGCGGCTTTGATCCTCATCTCCTGGGGTTTCCAAATGCAGACTTCTCAGGCAGGGGAGACTGCCTTTCTTCTGGATTACGTGTCCAGAGTATCTTCTTTCTATCTTTTTAACTCTTCCTCATGTCCCTCATGGGGAGGGGGGGGGGCAAAACCTTCAATTGACTTAATTTCTGTGTTGCTTCTTGACCTTAAAGAAAATCAGTGATATCTGTAGTGCAGACTCAGGGAAAGGTATTCGTGGCAAAATTTAAAAGCACAATTCCAGCAAGTCCTGGGCTATTTGGTTAGCCTTTGGGTTTCACAAATCAACTTTCTGAACCTCTTGTAACTTATTTTTTTCCTTAAAAACAAACAAACAAACAAAAAACAAAGTGTTGAGTCAGTTGGGACCTGGTAGGACACTGGTTTAAGCCTTCCATTCTGAAGGGACTCAGAATTAGTTCAACTTAATGTTTCCTTTGCTCGAGAGCTGGGCATTCTGGTGGCTCCATCAGCTTAACCCAGGAGGAAAGTCTTCAGACTTCCAAATTTAAAACCACACTATCTCCAAGGGTATCAGAGATCACCATGTCATGCCAAACTAGGCAGATGGCGTTTGACTCTCCCGAGGAGTGATAAGTGACTGGATTTGGTCACTTAGAATAACAGGATTTTGGGGATTGTAAAGGTTTTTAGAGATCATCCAGTCAAACTCTTCAACTCCAGCCAGGGAAGCTGAGTTTCCTGCAAGATTTGGTTAAACTCATTAGTGATGGAGCCACACCAGAATCCAGGCCCTCTCTCTCCGACTCAATTCATTTTTCAAAGCATGTTGCTTCTAGGCATTTTGAACAAAAATGATGACTAGAATTACTTAATCATATCATTTTCCTGTTCTTATTTTTTTCTTTATCTGTCTTAAAAAAAAAAAAACTGGTGGGATTCTGAAATAGATGAGAGGTTAGTTAAACCACTTTTGTAGTATAATTAAAAAAAATACAAACCCATAATTTTATATAATACATTCCTCTTATGAGAAGATGAATATGCAAATACATCCCAGGTGACCTTCCAAGAGAAGAAAAGTAATCAAAACAGTTGGACAAAATTTACCCTCATCCCTCCTTGGAGTCTCTTCTGATTTTTACCTCCCTGTGGTGATGATTGTTTAGAGTTAAAAGTATGATTTGTGACTTTGGAGCAGGCTTGAGAAAAGTGGCTTATATGAGGACAATTTGTTGTGACTAACACCATGACCTATAACAAAGCTGAGAAAGGAATTTCAAACAGACTTATTTAGCGTTTTAGTAGTACATTGCCTTTTTAAAAAACTTTTTCAATTTAGTTTAAAGGTATTTATTGAATGCCTGCTATATGATCAGTGCTGTTCTGTTCACTTGAGTTTTGTCAGTGAACGAAACAAAGACCTTTGATCCTATGGACCTCAAGTTACGGTTTTCACTAGAACTTTTCCAGGGTTTTGTTTGGCAGAGAGAAGAGAATTTCAGTTTTGTTTAAAGTAGGGAAATGACCATAAATATTCCAAATTATCTTCCTTGGAATCCGGTGATTTTGCTGATTTTATAATCGTGGAAAATTCAGATAAAGTTATTTTGACTTTAACGAACAGATGGATGAGAACTCTACATGAATAGAAGTTCCCACGTTTGGTTATTTTATGTATGTTCTTTTGGAGTCCCTGAAATTACATTTCCTTTGGTGCAAGGACCTTGTTGTGACATCAAACTTAATGAAGCCTGAGAGGATTAGTTTTCTCAATAGTGTTGGTGCCCCCATGTCAGCGTTGCAGACTAAAAATTGTATTAGTTTTAAGATGTAGCTTCTTATTTATTTATGAAGATGCTGATCTGCTTTTATTTTGTCTCACTTTACATTTTGTCCCCCCCCCCTTCCATATTAATAGACAGCCCAGCGTTGTGACTTATTGGTCAATCCATTACCACAGAATGGATTCTTTTTAATCAGACATTTTAAACATTTTCTAATTCTCTCAATTGCTTTTATTTTCAAAGTGGCATGGTTTGCAAGCTTAGGCATGTTTATTGTTTTTAACAAAGGCTTATCAAAATGAACTTGGCAGTTTTTCAGTCGCATACAGCCAAAAAAAGTATTCAGTGCAGCTTTTGCGGTTGTTTATGCATTCCTTACCTAACCAATTGCTTTGCTTTTAAAAATCGCAGATTTGGAATCTCTGTTCTTATGAGTACCTTTCTAGAATATCGAAAAACTCACTCAGATGGTCTAATAATTTAATGGAGAAAAACCAAACCCACACTTGAAGACATTGGAGATTTTGAGCATAAAGATTTTCTGTCTGTTTTTAATTTGTTTGACATCAAAGGATATCAGGAAATATCATTATCTAACCATGTCCTGTTTGAAAGTGATCTCTGTTAAGCGCTTGGGGGAGAGTCATGTTTTCCGATAGCTGCTAGGCACCCAAAGGAGTTGATTTTCTTCCTTTGCCTACCACTCTGCCCATCAGATTCTCATCCCTCCCACCCCCCTTTTGCTGCACATTGAAGAGGCGTGTTGCTGTATAGCCAGGTGGCAATTTACACACCATTAATTAATAATTTAATCAATGTGCTCATTCGTTATTTACTTAATAAATATTTATTGAACTTCTCATTTCAGATTTGTGCAGATTGTGGCTTGCGCCCTCTTTTCTTGTGCCGGTGGTTGTAGGGGATGTCAAAACACAAAACCTATTCTGAAGCAGCTTAGGCATCATATGGAAGAAAGGACATTATGTAACTAGCTATATAATACCAGTTATAACCACTGTAAGCGATAGATAATTACTTTGGAAATTAAAAGCAAGGAGAGAGGACACGCAGAGGAGTCAAGGCTTAGGGAAGATTTTATAGAGGAGGACATGTTTGAGCTGAGCTTTGAAAGGCAGGTAAGGTAGTAAAGCTGTTATCTAGGTATAGAAGGGTATCCCCATCTTTATGGGAACACATCGTTGCTTCTTTTGAAGATGTGGACATATGGAAGTCTTCCTTTAGGGGACAGTTGAGGCTGTGTTGGGATGTCTAATAGACACCACCTTTACACCTTCTGCATGCATACCGCTCCATCCTAGGTAATGGAGAACCGACCAACTCAAGGGTTAACTCTCTTTTCCCTTGGAAACATGTACTGGTTGTAGCTTAGAGCACAGAGGCCGCCGTAGCAAATAACTGTCATCATAATAAACTGGTGTACTTTGCTTTTATAGGCTCAGGTGCACACATAGAGTGGTGTCTGGTCACAGTCTTATTTACTTGCTCTTGTAATTTTGCAGTTTAATTAAATATTACACAAACTGATATAATGGGAGCACTAAATAAAGAATGCCGTATCTATGAACACTAAGTTGATTGCCATATAGACTTATAAAAATAAGCCATATTAAAAAACAGTATCAACAAGCTACAACCCGGATGAACCATGAAAATGTTAAGTGAAAGAAAGTAGACACAAAAGACCACATGTGTGATTCCATTTATATGAAATATCCACAATAGGCAAATGCGTAGAGATAAGACCTAGCTTTGTGGTTGCCAGGTTATGGGATGGGGCGGGTATTGAGAATGAATGGTAAATGGGTACAGGGTTTCTTTTTGGGGTGATCACTGGGTTCTGGAATTCAACAGTGGTGATGGTTTTACATCATTATGAAGTTACTAATAACCACTGAGTTTTAAAGTTAAAGATGATTAAAGTAGTGAATTTTATCTTAACTTTAAAAACGGTCATAAGGGGAGTTCCCATGGTGGCACAGTGGTAAAGAACCTGACTAGTATCCATAAAGATGTGGGTTTGATCCCTGGCCTCACTCAGTGGTTTAAGGATCTGGCATTGCCGTGAGCTGTGGTTCAGGTCGAAGATGCGGCTCAGGACCCAGTTGCTGTGACTGTGGTGTAGGCCAGAAGCTACAGCTCCGATTTGACCCCTAGCCTGGGAACTTCCATGTGCTGTGGGTGTGGCCCTAAAAAAGAAAAAAAAAAAATTTTGCAAACTTCTGTTCCCCAGATATAGAATAGATAGCTGTAAAAAAATTGGAAAACTGTAGTTAAAAAAATAAACTAGGAAGATTTTGCCCTCAAGTTTTTTTCACAAGTGCCTTTAAGGTACAAGTGCATTTAGGAATTGGAAGGAGGAAATCTGGGCATAATGTAACCAAGAAAGGCAACACAGAACTGCAGTGGTGACCTGATATCTGAAGATTTGTGGATGATTTGATTTTTACGTATGTGACTAAAATTGAAATAAAATGTTTGAGACATGATGTATCAACTTTTTGACTCTGCTTTTATTGACTTCCGACAGCTTCAGTTAGAAGAGTTAATATTTCAATTTCTTAGGGTACCCTGGCGCATCTTGAAAATAGCTCATCCTTCTGGCTCTGGAGAGAAATTCCATATTTATGAGCCCCTCTTATGGATGTCATATCAGTCCCTAAAATTATAGAGAAGACTTGAACCTAGTTTTCAAGCTTGTAAATCACCATTTAAAAATCACACCCCATTTCCCTTCAAACTGTCTTATGGCTCCCTGGTTCACGTATGTAAACAAAGTAGCTACTTAAAACATCTTAACTTTACCCATACTTAAACATTTGTAGGCTTTATAATTTTTCAGAATATTTTTGAGCATGATTCACTATTTTCTGGTTTACTTAATGTATTACAGATTAAGGCCATCATTACTTATTGGGGGCGGGGGCAACCAGTGCTGTTGTAATTCTACATTTTTTTTGATGAAATACTTTGCATGGAAGTGAGCTTATATTTATCAATGAAACCAGCTGTATTTCTTAAAGTAGCCATTTCGGTTCTGTTTTAAAACAATGGCATGCACAGCCCTGGAAGGAACTACCAAAAACCTTTTCCAAACCCACGCTCAGAACAGAGTTAGATCTTCTTTAAAGAAGAGAGTGCTGCATTTTTAGTCAGATATAGTCAATCAGACAACTAGCAAAAAGCAGCCTTAACCACCATTATTACCATCATGGAAAGGGGGAGTCAAACTCACAAGCATCGATGCTATCAAAAAGGAGTGGTTCATTCAGATTGGTATTCGACAACTCTGTTGATCAGTGGATTCATGGTTGTGTTGGGGTGGAGGAGGGATAAATTGGGAGTTGGAATTAGCAGATGAAAACTATCATATATAGAATAAATAAACATAAAGTTCTATCATAGAGCACAGGGAACTATGTTCATTTTCCATTATTGTTTATCCCATGTGAAACCTATGATAAACCATAGTGGAAAAGAATATGAAAAGGAATTTGTATCTATGTAAAACTGAATCACTTAACTGTACAGTGGAAATTAACACAACATTTAAATCAACTATACTCCAATAAAATAAATTTTTAAAAATATCGAAAGTTTATATAAACAATACTATATCAGGGTCCTCAACCCTGGCAACACGTTAAAATCACCTGAGGAAGGAAAAGAAAATACTGGTGCCAAGGATTCACCCTCAAGATTTCCAATTCAATAGGACTGGGATAGATCTAGAACATCAGGAATTTTTACTCAGATTAAAGAAATTTTTTTTTTTTTTTTTTTTTTTTTTTTGGTAGGGCTGCACCTGAGGCGTATGGAGGTTCCCAGGCTAGGGGTCAAATTGGAGCTGTAGGCCTACCCCACAGTCACAGCAACACCAGATCCGAGCCATGTCTGCAACCACAGCTCATGGCACTGGATCCTTAATCCACTGAGCACGGCCAGGGATCAAACCTGCGTCCTCATGGAAACTAGTCAGATTTGTTTCTGCTGAGCAACAATGGGAACTCCCAGCATCAGGAATTTTTTGTTGTTGTTGTTGTTGTCTTTTTGCCATTTCTTAGGCCTCTCCCTCGGCATATGGAGGTTCCCAGGCTAGGGGTCCAATCGGAGCTGTAGCTGCCGGCCTACACCAGGGCCACAGCAACTCGGGATCTGAACTACGTCTGCAAACTACACCATAGCTCACGGCAACTCCGGATCCTTAACCCACTGAGCAAGGCCAGGGATTGAACCCGCAACCTAATGTTTCCTAGTCAGATTCGTTAACCACTGAGCCATGACGGGAACTCCCCAGCATCAGGAATTTTTAAAGCTCCCCTGATGAATCTCCTGGCTAGCCAGGGTTGAGAGCCACTGATCTAATACCTAATCATTTTATGCTTTTTCAGAGTAAATTTTATTGAAACAAATGGTTGGTGTAGGATCTTTTTGTCATATCTGATGAAAAACTTAAACGTGATCCTTTTTTTCTGAAGTTTTTTGTTTTGTTTTTTTGTTTGTTTGTTTTGTTTTGTTTTGTTTTTGTGATTTCTCTGTACAGTGTCCACTTAGTATATGGGAAGCTTTTCCAGTGGTTGGGTGGATTTGCATTGATTTTTTTTTTTTCTCCTCTGTGGGATTCACTGAGGTTATGTGTGGGCCATGTCATGATAACCAAAGCAACCAAATTGGTATCATCATAGTCAACCAACTAGTCAGCTGTCCAACTTGTTTCGTGATCTTGTTGATTGTGGTGTCATATAGATATATTTCTTGAGGAGAGTAAGTTGGGGTTTTCCTCTATAAGGGTGTGTTTCTTCTATAGTAACTTAGAGGTGTGTCCTTGTTTATTATGTGTTTCCTTAAGCTGGTTGAGTTAATCCTAATGCTTCTGGGTCCTTTTCCTTTTATTTAATTGTACCAAATTGATTTTGAAAATATAGGATTTCGTATAAGAAATATACTCTGTGGGACTCATCTGAGGAAGAAAGCAGTTTAAACCTGGTCTTGTGTGACTTAAACAAAATATGACTAATTTTAGGTATTTCCTTATCTTTGGGATAGACTGTCTTTGAGAAAATATGGTGAAGTGGTAGACATAGAACTCAAAAAAGAGATCTAGAGTACTTCTTTGAACTGTCTTTATTTTTAATGTTTGTTCTTTTATTTTTAATACTTAGAGAAATTTTTACCCATAGTTACCAGTTAGCTTTCCAAGATTGTGCTTTTACTGTTGATTTTTTTTGTATTAAAAATAGCAGCGTCATGGGTCTTGACTGCTAGGTTTTGAACCATGTTTTGCAGATTTCTGGGACTTTCAAGGAGCTTCTGGGGCTCTTACAGGGCATGGGGACTGTGGGGCGGGGAAAGGAATCCAGAATCCTTTCAGGAGTCTCTTCTGCAACCCAGGTAGGTGGGCTGTTCTTGATTTCACATTTTGGGTTTCCCAGCAAGATTTTATTTGAACAAAGGATGTCTTGGTGAAAACAAGTTTGTAAATGCCTAGGCCACATGTTTCTAAGTTTCTGCTTTTCTTTCCCTGACAAATTTGGTTTATGTGGTTCTGGTAGCGGCTAATTGTTTCTAGCTCCTACTGTACATCTGTGTTGAAAAAGTGTGGAAAGATTTGGGTCTTGTTAACTTTATATCCCTCAAACTTGTGGGGAGAGAGAGCCAAATGAGCAGTTAGATATTCTGAGCAAGAAATATCAATTGGGAGCTCCCACCATGGCTCAGCAGGTTAAGAACCTGACGTTGTCTTTGGGAGGATGCGGGTTTGATCCTGGCCTTGCTCCGGGGGTTAAGGATCTGGCATTGGCAAAAGCTGTGGTATAGTTTGCAGATGCAACTCAGATCCCGTATTGCTGTGGCTGTGGTGTTGGTTGGCAGCTGCAGCTCTGACTGGACTTCTAGCCCGGAGACTTCCATATGCCGAGGGTGTGGCTGTAAAATGAAAGAAAAAAAAAAAAAGAAATATAGATTGGGAGCTATCCACATAGAGACTCAGTTAAGTTGTGTGTGTGTGTAACTAGTTACCCACAGGGAGTATTACAGAGAGTCAAAGATAAAATCCTGGGGAATAGCTGTGCTAGGTCAGGTACCCTCTTCTGTAGTCACATTAACCCAATACACATTGGTCAATGCTGTTTCCTTTTTATATTTTAATTTGCTATTTGCACACATATGCTTGTGCAGAACTGTTGGAAGAGTTGGAGCCTGAGTGTATGTAGATGTGTGGGTGGGGTTGGGGGGCAGCCTGGTAGGGTCAGAGGATAGGCTGTGGAAGCCAGCCAGGGAAGATCTCCTCTTCAAAAATGCTACATCCTGCACAAAACTGTAGGGCTCTTTCTATATTGGTATTCACGTGCAGAATGAGAAGATAAAAGCTGAGTGGTTAGCTAATGGATATGGCGGTGTAGACACCCATTGTGGCATTTTTTGGCATAAAATGATTTAAGAAGTATTGTGGTTTCTTGACTTTTAAAATCCAGACACTTTCCCCATATCTTCATTTTCTTTTTTGGAATCAGAGCAGTAACTGCTAGGTTCTGGGTGTGATCCCAGTGAACCCAGGGGTAAGGTCCGTTCTGCCTGAGTCTGAAGCTTTGCTTCTTTTCGTTTCATTGACACAGACCCTGCCCTCAGTGCTGGCCAGCTGTTTGGCAAATTTAGTTACAAGGTCAGCAGGGAACAATGTACTAACTTAATGAAAACATTCATAAACATTCTTAGAAAAAGTCAAAGTGCCCAGGTAAAGAATAAATAAATAATTATAAATAAGATTCTGTCAAAAAATATTTCACTTAATAGTTAGCATGTTCCAATGATAATGAGACTGGTCATTGCATCCAAAATTAAGCCCCACACATTTTTCTTTTCTTTTTTCTTTTTTGGGGCCACACCCATGGCATGTGGAAGTTCCCAGGCTAGTAGAGATTGAATCAGAGCTGTAGCTGCTGGCCTACACCACAGCCACAGCAACGCTGGAGCCGAGCTGCACCTGTGACCTACAGCACAGCTCATGGTAATGCCAGATCCCCGGCCCACTGAGTGAGGCCAGGGATTGAACCTGCATCCCCATGGATGCTAGTCGGATTCATTTCTGCTGCCCCACAACAGGAACTGCCCCCCCATTTTTCTCTCCTTTTTATTTCTTTAGATTGTCTTGTCTTCTTTGATTATTTTCCACATTCAAACAAGATAAAATACAGGTAACCATATATCCCAATTTTATTTGAGTTGAAGTTCTGAATAAAATTTCAGATGACATTCATTTATTTGATGCACACAAACTGGCATCTCAGAAGTGTCCTGGCACATTCTGCTTTCTTTATAAATTCTTGCACGACAGTATACCTAATTAGTTCCAAATATAGCTATTTACCTGAATGGTAAAGTTTCAATTTAGCTTTTTATAGCTTTTTTGTTTGTTTGTTCTGGCTGTGCCCATAGCATGGGGAAGTTCCCAGGCCAGGGAGCGAACCTGAACCAGAATCTAGCAGTGACAACTCCAGATCCTTAATCTCTAGGCCACCAGGAAGCTCCTAGCCTTTGATCCTTTTAATAGTCTCAAATAGTCTCTTCTAGGGAAGAAGCATTTGATGAAATAGAATGAATTACCTTTAAAGTCACTAATAAAATAATATCATGATTAAACAATGTTGAAATAACTCAGTGAGTCTACCTTTTCACTAGGCTGAGTACCCAGGCTGCCCCCAATGCTGAAGGCTCACAGGGAGTAGGCAGGCTTCTTATGCAAAGGCTTCCACTCTCCTAGGGGAGACAGGTGTGTGGACAAAGAATCACAGCACCATGATGAGCCCCAGAAACGACTTCTCTGTGGGAGTTTAGAGCCAGAGGCATTTAACGATGCCTAGATTGGTCAAACAATTAAATGTAGAAATTCCTGAGGCGAACAACCAGAGGAAGGGTGTTCTAGGCAGCAAGAGCAATAGGTACAAAGGCAATGAGGTGGGAAAGTACACTGTGGAGTGAAAGAACCACATGGTTCTTCAGGTGGTTTGATGTGGCTGATGCGCCGGGTATGTAAGTGGCCACGTAGATGCCAGAAGAGCAGGCAAGAGCTAGATCATTTGTGGTTCTGAGTATCACCCTGAGGGACAGGGAGCTCCGATTTTGCTTTGGCCACTAAGAGTAATCCTTGAAGGCTTTTAAACAGAAGAGTGGAGTAGGACTAGATTTGGTCCTAAAACTTGCTTGTGTTTCCTTTTTTTTTTTTTTTTTTGCTGTTTTTAAATTTATTTTTCCTTTCTTTCTTTTTCTTCTTCCTTTTTAGGGCCGTACCCATGGCATATGGAGGCTTCCAGGCTAAGGGTCAAATCAGAGCTGTAGCTGCTGGCCTACACCACAGCTACAGCAACTTGGGATCCGAGCCGCATCTTCAACCCACACCACAGCTCACAGCAACACCGGATCCCTAACCCATTGAGCAAGGCCAGGGATTGAACCGGCAACCTTGTGGTTCCTAGTCGGATTCATTTCTGCTGTGCCACAACGGGAACTCCTTGCTGTTTTTTTAAACCAATTTTTAACATGGAAATAAAGTTAACTTACATTGTTGTGTTAGTTTCAGGTGTATAGCAAAGTGATTTAGTTATACATATATCCATTCTTTTTCAGATTCTTTTCCATTATAGTTTATGACAAGATATCGAATTGGTTCCTTGTGTTATCCTGTAGGCCCTTACTGTTTATCTATTTTATGTATATGTTAATCCGGAGCTCCTAATTTGTCTCCTCTCCCTCCTCCCTTCCCTATCCCCTCTCCTAATTTATCTCTTTCCCCTCTCTTCAACAAATCATAAGTTTGTTCTCTATGTCTGTGAGTCTATTTCACAGAGTTAATTTTTAATTGGGCTTCAAGAAAAGTCCAAGAGGATGACAAACTAGGGAGTCTACTGAAGGGGTACAGATAGCAAATGAGACTAATTCCTCAAGCCTTTTGCTTTATTTATATGTAAATATTCTTGGTGCTTGGTGCTCTCTAGGGCATGTGGTAGAGATGTTTGGCAGGCAATTTGAAATTCTCTGCATCTAACACAAAATTTGTGCATGTTAGCTAATAGGTTCAGTTAAAATCATGTGATGGGATGTGATTACCTGGGAAGTGTGGGAAGTGGGAGGTGCGAAATGGGTCCAGAAATTGTGGAGAGTAACTAGGGTGTGTTCACATTCTACCCGGTCACTGTACCTTTCTTTTTGTCCTCTGACTATCTAGTTCCGTGTTGATCTTTTTCATGAGACTAAGTATGAGGGCAAGGATGGAGTCTTATTTACAGTGTCCCTGCCCTTGCATGACATCAGAAGGCACCACGCATCTGTCTGAGTTATTGGTCTCAGCTCGAATCCTGTCTTCTGGAGTTGTGTTTCATCTGTCCTTGTTTAACTGGTTCTAGCAGCTGTCAGGGTACCTGCCCTATGGTAAGTGAATGAATGAATAAATGATATTATTTCTAATGATGTCATTTCTAAATGACATCATTTCTAATGATTTCTAATGAGGAAGAAGGATCTAGCAAAAGAAGTAAGAGGCATGGGTCTGAGGGAAGGGAGGCTCAATGGGTGAGATTCCTGTTGAGACTCCTGTTGTGGAAATCCAGGGGCGAAAGAGTTCAGGAATGAGAGAGAGGTCAGCAGGGCCAGATGCTACAGAGGGGTGAATTCATTAAGGATGGCAGAGCTACCACTGGCAATTAGGAGCCATTGCTGATAATGTCAAAAACAGCTTGAATGGTGTGAATGGAGGCAGGTGGCAAATTCCACTCCATGGAGATGGGAATGAAAAAAGAGGTGAGGAGACAGACGCCCAGTGTAGACAGGTTCTAAAGAGGCAGGGGGTGAGAAGGGAAGAAAGTAATTGGCGGTAGCTAGGAAGGGTGGTAAGCCTGGAGTGGAATTCTCACCCCTTCTCTTTGCTTCTTTTCCCTTCCTTCCTTTTGCCCATTCTTCCTTTCTGCTTTCAAGATGAGAGACTCTGGAGTAAATGTACAGGTCAAAGAGGACCCAGTGTAAAGCTCCAGCTTAAATTATAGAAAAGAGGAGATGGGATATTAACTGGAAAATTAAATATAAGTGGGTGCATCTTTCTTTGAGAAAGGCTGAAAAGAAATAAGGATGCATGTGGATGTGAATAAACTGGAGGAAGAACTGAAGGAAAGGAAATAGGGGAAAATTTTATTCAAAGACCCAATTCTCTCTAAAATAGTAACTGACATGATTTGGACACTTTCTCCACTCTATGCATTTTTAAAATTACATATATTAACTCACTAATTTCTTGCAACAACCCCATAGAGATAGAATTACTATCCTAATTTTACAAATGAGACAACTAAAGCATGGAAGCGTTAAGCCACTTGCTTGCCTGAGGTTGTCCAGCTCCTAGGAGGCAGAACCAGGATGCAAGGCTCTCTTGCTGGAAATGGCAGGTACGTCAGATACTTAAGATTTTGAATAACCAATAACCAATGTGTTTATGGAATTGGTACAGTATACTGTTACTGAGTCACTGTGAGCACTTAGCCTGTGTTGGAAATCATCATTATGTTGTGCCGTCAATCTGCAAGTTTGAGAGATTTCCTCCAGCAAAACTTGCCTTACCTGTTATAGGAGTGGACATACTTGGATTGGTGTGGAATTGGGGATTGGTGCCTTGGAAGGATAGGGGGTGCTGGAAAGAGAGAAATTGATGTGGTGGATCATGAACTCTAGCCTTGAAGGAGAAGAAAAAGGAGAGCAGGACAGGCTGATGGAATGGGTGAAAATGGAGGAACAAGGGGCAGAAGGGCTCAAGGAGGTTGAAAAGCAGGTGCAATGGGAGTTGAGGAGCTGGACACTTGAGGCGGGGTAGAAAGTTGGGCTTAGAGACAGATATTTAATTCTCACAACAACCCTACATTTCAAAAGTGAGGGTAGGCACAGATGATGATATGTTGATGATGTGGCTTTGGGAGTACATCAGTGAAATGGGTTGGAGGTAAAGCTCATGAGGTCAAGGGCAAGGCTGAGATCAACAGAGATATTGGGTAGATGTTCACTAGTCCCCGCTTCTCCTGGAAGGATGGTGCTGAGAAGCCCTAAGGACTGGTCCAGACTTTAGAAAGCTGCAAATCAAGAACATTATAGTTTTAGGGAAAGATACAAAAAGTTAGCCGATACCTGGCATGCAGCAGAAATCACTTGGTGGTCTCAATAGAACCTTGTCAAAGAACAGTTGAATAGCTTCTCTTTTGCACTGTGTTTTTTGACAAAAGAATTTGAAGTGTCAATTGGCAAAACAACACATTTCACAAGCAATTTTTTTCTTTTTTTTTTTAAGGGCCACATTCGCTGCGTATGGAAGCTCCCAAGCTAGGGGTTGAATCGGAGCTACAGCTGCCGGCCTACACCACAGCCACAGCTACGTGGGATCCAAGCTGTGTCTGTGACCTACACCACAGCCCAGGGCAATGCCGGATCCTTAACCCACGGAGCAAGGCCAGGGATCAAACCTGGAACCTCATGGTTCCTAGTTGGATTCGTTTCCGCTGTGCCACGACGGGAACTCCCACAAACAATTTTGAGTGCTTTAGCCAAACTGCCATTATCATCCTGAAAAGAAAAGACTACCCGTGTTCTGATGAAATCTCTTCCTCTTGCTTTACCTTCCTTTGTCTTTTCTCCTGGTCGTGTGCAGTAGGACACTCTCTGGGCAGAGAGAGGCAGTTGAGGATCATCAGGCTTCCAGATGTCGAGCTTTGCTGTGATTTATATGGGCAGGGGTCGTGGGAGAGGGGCCAGAAACTTCCGTGGGACTCAGTGTGGTGTCCTCTGCTTCTATAGTTAGCCATGGGATGGGAACCAGCAATATATGTTCCCTTTGTACAGCTGTGCATACCACTGTCTCCTTTTTTCTTCTGCCTGTTTAGGTTTTGAGGAAATCAAAATTATATATGATGTAAGCTTAGAAATCCCCATATGTGAAGATATGGAGCTACTACACACAGGGAGAAAAACATATGCATGCCGGATCTGACACCCAAGTGCCATGTGTAGATAATGCATCAGGTAGGATGTTTTGGGGTGTGAGGAACAGAAACTCCAACCTGGACTGGCTTTGCTAGTAAGGAAAAAAAATTCCTTTGTATAGTAGAAAGTCCAGCAGTGGAATGTCTGGCTCTGCGTTTGTTCCTCTGTGATTCTTCTCTTGGCTCTTTTCGTGCCCCGTGTTGTTTTCATTCTCAGCCTGACTCCCGCCACAGTCCCAAGATGGGTACAGGAATTTGCAGGGTCACATTGAGATAGGAACATCCGGGGGAAGGAGAGAAGCTGTGTCTTCAGGTCTCCTCAGTAGTGAGGAAACCTTTCCCAGGATCTCCTTAAGTCATTGCCAAGGATCAGCTCACTGCCCTTTCCTGAAGTCAGTCCGACTGGCGGGGGAACGGGATCACCGTAGTTCTTGGTTAGCCATTTGGGAAAGACTGGATATTGGGACTCACTTCCATGATGGAAAGAAGGCTTGAGGCCATTGAAAGATTCCAGACTTGTCAAGGGGAAAGAGCCTTGGATGATGGTCAAGTCCTTGACTTCAGCATTTGCTGGCAGTGTGAACTGGGACAAATCAGCAACTTCTGTGAGCCACTGTTTGCTCTTACAGGATCATTGTGGGAGTTAATAGCATTTTGTGTAAACTTTAAGGAGCTATACAAATGGTAATTATTTAATAATGGTATTGGTAATGATTAAGAAGAATAACAGATCTTTGTTTACCAGGGATTTAGTTGTTCTAGGCACTTGCTACAGGCTTACATGCATTCTCGTTATTACTCACTAAATACAAATCAAGCAACCGTCGCACTCAAGGCACTCTGCAAAACACTTTATTTCTGATTTCAGTGAAGCCGAGATCCACAACAGCAAGGCTCATGGGTAGGGATAGTGAACAGATGTGGGCTCAGTTTCACCCAGCGGTTCCATTGTTTTGGCCTTTGTGACTACATAGTGGCAGATGGCTGTGGGGCCTTTGACAATTGCTCTGTTATCTGCCACTGATTGTCTTTAGCTCATTAGTTCAGGGCTCACTGCACTGGAGATTTGCAAAACACAGTTGTGTCAGTATCTTTAGAATACGTGATGCTTTTCTTTCTATTGTTTCTTTCCCCAAATATAAGCTTTTTTTTTTTTTTTTTGCATTACACTTTTGAAATAGAGATTTACAAATGTGTATTAGGTTCTTGTACATGTTGTGTCATCTGAGCCTCATGAAGAGGCCAAGATTGTATTTGTATTGTATTGAGGCTTTGTGGTCAAGAGACCTATCAAGTAATGAAATCAGTATATATAGGGCATCACTTTTTTTTTTGTTTTGTTTTGTTTTAAGGGCCGCACCTGCGGCATATGGAGGTTCCCAGGCTAGAGGTCCAGTCGGAGCTGCAGCTGCCAGCCTATGCCACAGCCATAGCAATGCCAGATCTGAGCTGCATCTGCGACCTACACCACAGCTCATGGCAATGCTGGATCCTTAACCCAATGAGTGAGGCCAGGGATTGAACCCACAACCTCAAGGTTCCTAGTCAGATTCGTTTCTGCTGAGCCAGGACGGGAATTCCCGGGCATCACTTTTTCGATGTTGCAAATTGCCCTGCTTTGAACATCACTGTGCCGTGAACTCTTTTAGTCTATATCCTTATACTAGTTTCTTTGAAGGAGAATAGCTGGGTGAAAGAGTTTGAAATTTTTACATGAGTTATCTGATTGGTTCGTGAAAGGGTTTTGAGTAGTGAAAATGATACAATTGTTGCGTTATTTTGGTATTATGGGTTTTTTTCATTCTGCTTTTTATGTGCCTGGGATCATAAATTATTTCCAGAAAATCTGAACCATTCTGATACCCCCTAACTTACTTTTCCCAGGCCCCCTTTGCAGTTATAAAAACGGTGTTCGAATGGCTCAGCCTATGCTGGGTTTTGAGGAAATCCAGCCCACATCAGTTCCTCCCCACTAGTTGTACAGTCCAGTGGAGAAACTAAACTTGTGCGTCTTGCTTCATCCTCCCCTTAATATGAGTTACTGCTCATGAGGTTTCTCTATCTGGATGTAGAGCAACTCCCTGAAGGCGTGTTGTTCAGACACATCTGCTTTTTATTCATGGTTCTGGCTCTCATGCTGGGACATCCTGTGAATAAACTGATGGGAAAAATGAAGTGAGAGATACTGATTTCTGCTGATTCAGTGTGAACATGGAGTATTTATTATTGAGGTTGAAGAGGAAGTAGAAAGCCTTTCATTCTTATGATTCTACCCCCCATGTAATTCCTTCAACAGTTCCTGAAATACTTCTTCCCAAGTCTCCCTACCTCCCACAAGGTGCACGGATGAATGAGGCTGTGTTGTGACAGGAAGTCAGAGGAAGGAACTGCCCTTACTCTTAGATGGATTTTTAAAAAGTCGTACTTGGGAGTGGAGTGTATACGATATCAGTCGTGTCCTCTGCCTGTAATTTTTCCCAGGGAATTTTATTTATTAATTAATTTATTTTGCTTTTTAGGGCCACAGCTGTGGAAGTTCTCAGGCTAGGGGTGAATTGGAGCTACAGCTGCTGACCTATTCCACAGCCACAGCAACGCGGATCCGAGCCACATCCTGACCCATACCACAGCTCATCGCAACGCCAGATCCTTAACCCGCTGAGCAGGACCAGGGGTCAAACACATCCTCATGGATCCTAGTCAGGTTTATAACCACTGAGCCACAATAGTAACTCCTCCTGAGGTAATTTTAAACATGAATGTGTCATGTATGATAAAAGGAAAAGAGTGGGACCACCCCTACCTGGAGGGACCCACTAACAGACTGATCACACAGTGTCACTAGGACTATGGCGGATGGGAGAGGTGGACCAAGTGCTGTGGCAGAATGGAGACCTGGTTAGACAGCAAGTCAACCAGAGGGCCTGGATTTCAACCCAAACATTTCTGTACCCAAATTGCACGTTTTGTATTTGCTTTTCTTGGCTTCTTTTTCCAGATGTGCATTTTCAAAATCACGTCTAAAATAATTCAGACTTTACAGAAGGGGATAAAAGGTACCCCACTCCCTCCTGCAGCACGCCAAGCTTGCACAGCTAATGGGTTGGGGGATGTGCTCCTGGCTACCTTCTCTGCAGATATAGATCACCTAAGGGAGCCAGACATGCCTTTATCCAGGCAGCCAGAAATGCTGAGAGGGTAGAGGTGGGGCTCAGGAACGCACTGTCCTCTCCAAGACCTACCTGGGTGAGGCTGAGGGGCTGGGCTCTGGGAACTAGGATACTCCCAGGTTTAGCAGCAGTGGAGTGTCCTGGCAGTCAACCCTTTGGGGAAAGGGAAGCGATTTGTGCTGCTCTGGCTTTCTGCCTGGCACTGTCCTGCCTTGCCCAGGCAGGGAGCAGAGCCCCTGACAGTGAGAGGTGGGGACCACAGCCTGGGGCTGCCTCTTGCTCATCTCTGTTTTTCTAGTGCCTGCATGTATTGGTGGTCAGCTACTGTTTCAGGAAAGAAATTAGATGCCCCCATCCTAGTCCTGCAGGCAAATCATGGAGTGACTTTGGGCAAGTCACTTTCATCAGAAGAGTCTAATCTCAGGTTCCCCAAGTCTAAGGTGCACAGTTTTTCCTCCTCATTTTTTTTTTTTTTTTCCTTTTTGCTTTTTGCTTTTTATGGCTTCACCCGTGGCATATGGAAGTTCCTGAGCTAGGGGTCAAATTGGAGCTACAGCTTCCAACCTATACCACAGCCGTAGCAACTTGGGACCCGAGCCACGTCTGCAACCTACACCACAGCTCACGGCAACACTGGATCCTTAACCCACTGAGGAAGGCCAGGAATTAAAACCTGCATCCTCATGGATACTAGTTGGGTTCATTAACCACTCAGACACAAAGAGAATGCCTTTCCTCCTCATTTTAATGTTTCTGAAATAAGATGTGATCAGCACTAGATATATTTAATATCCCAGAGTTTCTTAATTTTTCCTTTTTCTTGAAAGGCTGTTTCTAAAGTCTGTGGGGTAATGTACAATTTCTGTTATTTTCGGGTTGTGGGCATGTGTGGTCGATCCCTTGAGGAGTGGTTTGGAGAATCTGTAATGCCCCATAACCCACATTGTGAATGGTAGAGTTCTGCATAAATAGAAACAACAATCAGAAAAACTGGAGTTCCCTGGTGGCCTTGCGGTTAAAGGATCCAGCATTGTCACGGCTATGGCATGGGTTCGATCCCTGGCCTGGGAACTTCTGCTTAAAAAAAAAAAAAAAAAAGAAAGAAAGAAAGAAAGCAAGAAAACTGCCCACCTGCCCCTGCAGGGTTATTTCATAGAGGTGCCTGGACAGGAACTTCTGATTAAACAAGTAGTAATAGTTTTCTATTCAATAAACTTGGTGTTGTAGGTTATGAAAATGTACATTTCTAATCTCCACATTCTCCCAGTAGAAGACACTAAGCTATTTTCATTTTGAATTTTTAAAACATGGCTCTTAAACATTTGAATTTTTCTTGAATCAGGCCTTGGCAAGAACTGTTTGCCTATTATGGATTTAGTGAATTCCTAGCCATTACTAGAAGCATCAGATTGGCCACAAAACTGTTGTAACTTGAACCGAATGTTAATCCAAAAGAAGTGCTGTATTTTAAAGAGAAATGACAAAGCCACTTAGTGCCAGTGGTATGGCAGGTAATGAGAGCAGATTAAAAACAATTACTCACACTGTTGGCCTTAAACAAACAGACAGCCAGATAATTCTCTAACAAAGATAGGTTTATTTGCAATCAGCAGAGAATTACAATTTGTGGTCTGTGGCCATGGCAAGCCACATGCAAGTCCCCACACAGCCAGAGAAAGAGAGAACTCTTTCTTCTTTTTCTTCTTTTCTGTCTTTTAGGGCCACACCCTCAGCATATGGAAGTTCCCAGGCTAGGGGATGATTTGGAGCTATAGCCACTGGCCTTTGCCACAGCCACAGCAACTTGGGATCCAAGCCTCATCTGCAGCCTCCACCACAGCTCACAGCAACATCAGATCCTCAATCCACCAAGTGAGGCCAGGGATCGAACCTGCTTCCACAGAGATGTTATACAAATTCGTTTCCGCTGAGCCAGGAGGGGATCTCCGAGAACTCGTCTATGGGGGGGACAGGAAGTCGGGAGGGTGCTGGTGAACACAAGGGTCCATGGCTTTTCACTGGCTGAGCTCTTGCCAGGGAAGAAGAGGGGTCTCTCTTCTTCCTGTTGGGCACTGTTAGTGTCACAGGGCACAAGTGCTTCCTTTCCTGGTCTCCTGAATCTTTAATTGAGGTTTCCGTTTATCAATTCTTTTTTTAGGAGACTCTTTTCTTCTCTAGATGGTGTTCTGTTGGCAGAGCCTTCAAATGGTGAAAGCTAGGCACGGAGTTAAAATTTCCCTTCCCAGCTCAGTTCAACCGCTTTGCACCAATAACTAGTGTGAAGGGGTTTATAATCTGGTAGGAAACAAGGTAGATGTTTACCTTGCCAGGTAAAAACAAGGCATTAAGCAAAGAACTACTGGAAACAAGATCACAGAGGGAATGTTTTTATTCCTACCAGACACTATATGGGTTATTTAGAATATCCATTTACAAGCCAGTGGTCTGTCATAACACTTAAACCAGGGATTGCAAAATCACAGGTCTTTGGGGGCTCAAGTGTGAAATAGCTGAGTTGTGACCCAATAGGGTGGGGCTGGGCTCTGCAGTGGAGGAGAACATGGAAAGGTTCATTCTCTCACCATCCGGCAGACACTTGAGTTCTGTTCTTGGGGTCAGGGATACAGCAGTGAAAAAAACCAACAAAAATCCCTGCCCTCTCGAGGTTTGCATTTTAATTTGTTGCTGCCTTGAAAAACAAATAAGTAGGCCAGTTAGAATTATATCTACAGGAAAAGTAAATGGATCAGATGCCTTGATGTGCTCTTGTGACCACATTGCACAGATTTCAATTTTGTTTGCTTTTAGGCCTTTTCCCCGTAGCTGATATTTCTGGATAGGCAAGATTGTTGTAATTACAATATGTAAGTTGAGGTAGCTTCTTTTTGGCATTATGCTCTGTCTCTTGCCTTAACTTACCAAATAGTCACACTTATACAACATTATTCAGTCTCCAAGGCAGCCCCTGGTTTATTTAATTCTGTTTTTTT
The DNA here is from genome assembly GCF_054392235.1 of Sus scrofa. Classification (NCBI taxonomy): domain Eukaryota; kingdom Metazoa; phylum Chordata; class Mammalia; order Artiodactyla; family Suidae; genus Sus; species Sus scrofa. The sequence continues at coordinate 123,547,815 of NC_139396.1, read as the reverse complement.
TGTTTGTTTGTTTTAGGGCTGCAACTGTGACATATGGAAGTTCCCTGACTAGGGGTTGAATCGGAGCTGCAGCTGCCAGCCTATGCCACAGCCACAGCAACATAGGATCTGAGCCATGTCTGCAATCTACACCACAGCTTGCAGCAACACTGGATCCTTGACCCACTGAGTGAGGCCAGGATTTGAACCTGCATCCTCATGGATACTAGTCGGGTGTATTTCCTATGCGCCACAACAGGAGCTCCCTTAATTCTGGTTTTAATTGAAAATAAAGCATGGTGAGACATTCCATCTCTCATTGTATCAATTGTGGTGACTTTCCGAGGTTACCTAATGAAGGCTGAGTGCCATTTAGAACATTTAGTGCCATTTAGTCCTAGTCAGTGGATCCCATGGCGGGGCCTGAGAGCTGTGAGCTGAGCCAGGAGCTCTCGGGGAAGCCATCCCATGGGGAGGGAAGCAAGGCTCTTGCAAGCCTGGTTTTCTGCAGGGTGACTCTGATGAGGTCACTAGAATAACAGGCCTGGGAGCGTGGCCCTAGGAAGCCATGTGCCTTTTCTTTGAGCTTCTTGTGGGAAAATGGGGATAAGAAGCAGTTGTGACTGCATTTATCTTCAGTTTCCACAAATGGAACTTCGGCTGGGCCGGCACAGTGCAGCAAAATTGATAGTTTCAGAGACAGAGAATGCAGGCTGCTGGCAGGGATTAGAGCCCTCTGACTCTGACTGTTCTGTTTAGTGCCCAGGGGGACTGTGTTTCAGCAAATTAATGGATATTAGGGACGTGAATGTTTGTGGCCTGGACTCCTGTTTCAGGAGCTTCTTGGCGTGTGTTCCTGGGATCGCCTGCCATCTGTTGTGTGTCGTGGGTGCTGCCTTTTTTTTTTTTTTTTTTTTTTTTTTTTTTTTTTTGTCTTTTTAGGGCCATACCTAGTAGTTCCCAGGCTAGGGTTCTAATTGGAGCTGTTGCCGCTGCCGGCCTACACCACAACCATAGCAATGCCAGATCCTAGCCACGTCTGCCACCTACACCACAGCTCTCCGCAATGCGGGATCCTTAACCCACTGAGCGAGGCCAGGGATCGAACCTGCATCCTCATGGATACTAGTTGGGTTCTTAACTGGATGAGCCATGACGGGAACTCCCGGGGGTGCTGCTTTGAGCTGGGAGGCAGTGCCTCTACCATGCCAGGGACTCAGCATTCCTGACCTGAGGGACCTGAGAGTATGACAGTCCGTGAGTATTACAGAAGTGGTTTGGGGTTGTCCTAATGAATCTCTGTGCCCTCAGGTAATTGCATCATCCCTTAAAGTTGCTGCCATCACCTACGGGGCACCTTTACATTTACACAAAGTCCAGTGGGCACTGTTAGGTATGCAGTGTTTTTTACTCCAACCCCCAATTCCTGTGTTGAAGCCCGACTCCCAATGTGATGCTATTAGAAGGTAGGGCCTTTGGGACGTATTAGGTTTAGATGAGGCATGAGGGTGGAGCCCTGTGATGGGCTTGGAGGAGGAGGAGAGGGAAATCCCTCTCTCTCCAGATACACACCACGGAGGGGCCAGGTGAGCATACAGCGAGAAGGCGGCTGTGTGCAAGCCAGCAGAGAGCTCTCACTGGAACGCGACCAGGCTGGCACCCTGACCCCAGACTGCCAGCCTCCGGAACTGTGGGAGGATAAATGTTTGGTGTTTAAGCCACGCTCTGGGGCGTTTTGTGGTGATGGCCCGAGCGGACTAAGACGGGCGCAGTACCTCTTCTGAAGGGCTTACCTGATCCACCCGTAGGATTGGTAACGTTGTTCCTTTTTCTTTGGCCTCAAGGACCCCAAGCTCTCTTGGGCTTCTTCTGACCTTTCTCAATTTCTTTGCAACCTCCTCTTCCTCCTGGGACACGGGGGTTCCTCAAAATCCTACTCTCTCCTTTTTTCTGCCCACACCTCAAGCACCCTGCTCCTCAGTTTGTAGTCTGGGGACCAGCACAAGCCTCACTCACAAGCTTAGCAGAAATGCAAACCTCAGGAGTTCCTATTGTGGCTCTCCAGGTTAAGGACCTGATGTTTGTCTCTGTGAGGATGCAGTTCCATCCCTGGCCTCGTTCAGTGGGTTAAGGATCTGGTGTTGCCGTGAGCTGTAGTGTAGGTTGCAGACACAGCTTGGATCCTGCATTGTTGTGGCTGTGGTGTAGGCCAGCAGCTGCAGCTGTGATTCGACCCCTGGCCTGGGAACTTCCATATGCTGAAGGTGTGGCTATAAAAAGAAAAAAAAAAAAAAAAAAAAAGAAAAGAAAAGAAATGTGCATCTCAGGCTGTCCCCCAGATCTCTGATTTGACTCTGCCATTAACAGGAGATCCCCACAGGAATCGGAAAGGCCTGCTTTTAAAGATCTCAGTAACTAATTGTGATTGTGTGCTCTGACCTCCAGGTGTCCATTTGACCTCTCTCCTGGGGTCCAGACCCGTCATCCGACGGTGCCTCTGGACTGTCCACTTCAAAGTCCCACAGGTTACAATCCAGGGTCTGGCTCCTCTTTTCCCAAATCTGCTCTTTCTCCTTTGGGCAACCAAGAAAAATAGGGTCTGTTCAGAAACGTTTACTTTAAAACTCCCATATAACCCCACATTCATGGTGAAATGGTTTCTTCGGGGTTAGTCAGGGCTACTGGTCAGATGGTGGGCACAGGGCTGGCTGACACATGGTTTGGCCAAACCTCTCCTCTGAGTGACGGTGCCTCTGTCAGCCTCTTGCTAAGTATTTTGAATTTTGCCCATGGTGTCATGTTCAGTTGGTAATGTTTCTAACTTTTTTTCCTCCTCCATAGTAAGTCTGAAAGTGTACAGGTATTTAAAAGTAAGTATTAATCATTACCTTTGTTATTAATTATTAATATATTACAGAAACAAGTAGTTAATAAATATTTTTCATGGTACGGAAATTTCGCTGACTAAAATACAAGATTCTCAAAATATTTGTGAATGACCATAATGAGTCCAAAGGGAGGAACATCAGGAATGGAATGCAACCTGATGTGTCACATGATTGAATGACATAACATCTTTTGGGGAGAGAAAAATCAGAGGTAAACCAAGTGTCCAACATAGAGGATTGGTGAAATCAGTTATGGTACATTCATACAGTCAAATACTTTGCAGTCATGTCTGAGTGATCAGCCAGAGGACATGTATTAACATTCATGGCATCAAATACAGTGAAAAGAGCAAAGTACAGACAGGAGGGTCCTAGGGTTTTTAAAATTTTTGGTAAAAAATATAAAATGTAACATTTACCATTTTAGCAATTTTTAGACTGTAGTTCTAAAGAATCTGAAAAAGAATATATATATATGTGTATACACACACATATATATACAGATATGTATATGTATCTCACTACTGAATCACTTTGCTGTACGCCTGAAACTAACACAACTTTGTAAATTAACTATGTTTCAGTAAAAAACACAACACAACAAAAAAGTATAGTTCTGTGACATTAAAGTACATTCACATTGTTGTACAACTGTCATCACCATCTATCTCCAGAACATTTTTTATCATCTCAAACCGAAGCTCCATTCCCATTAAACCATAACTCCCCATTCTCCCTCCCCAGCCCCTGGCAACTTACCATTCTCTGCCTATGAATTTGTCAGCTCTGGGTACCTCACATAAGTAGAATCATAGAGTATTTGTCCCTTTGTGACTGGCTTTGTTCACCTCATTTAATGTCTTCGAGGTTCATCCATGTCGCACCATGGGTCAGAATTTCCTTTTTAAAGCTGAATATTATCCCATTATATGTAGATACCACATTTTGTTCATCCACTCCTCTGGACACTTGGATTGCTTCTATCTTTTGGCTATTGTGAATAAGGCTTCTATGAACATGGGTGTACATATATCTGTTCAAGTCCCTGCTTTCCTTTCTTTTGAGTGTACACCCAGAAGTGGAATTGCTGGATCCTGTGGTAATTCTACTTCTGATTTTTTGAGGAAACCCCATACTGTTTTTCCTGGTATATGAACTATTTTAACATGCTCACCAGCAATACACACGCGTTCTAACTTCTCTACATCCTTACTAACACTGGCTAGCTTTTTTGTTTTTGTTTTAATTTATAATTTTTTATTATTTATTATTATTATTTTTTTCTTTTTACAGCCACATCTGTGGCATATGGAAGTTCCTGGGCGAGGGGTCAAATTGCAGCTGCAGCTGTAGGCCTACCTTGTAGCCACAGCAATGCCAGAACCAAGCTGCATCTGTGACCCACACTGCAGCTCGTAGCAACACTGTATCCTTAACCCACTGAGCGAGGCCAGGGATCGAACCCATATCCTCAGAGAGATAGTGCCAGGTTCTTAACCTGCTGAGCCACCAGGAGAACTCCTGTTTTTGTTTTTTTTAAATTGCCATGGTAATGAATGTGAAGTCAGTTTTGTTTTTAAAAAGATGTATTTATACACATATATAATATTTTAAAAATTCAAACAATTTATTCCAAATAAACCGTGACTATTAGCTGGTAGGATGTAGATGTTTTTTATTATTGTCTTTTTGTTCTCTTCTCACTTTTTTCTTTGTTAAGCATGTATAAAATGTGTAGTTAAAAGTGCTTGGGAAAAAATGCTTGAAACTCAGAATCAAGCTGTATCAATTCAGAGGTTGACGGTACCTCCCATTTGCCCCTGGGTGTGCAGCCCTCACGTGGGTCCTCATACTTGTTGACTTTGGACTTGTTGCTGCGCCGTCACGTTGCTACCCTCCTAGGGCTGAGGCTGTCCACCGATGCTCCAGTGCTTGAGGCCCAGCTGCCATGCGTTCCTCTACCCAGTGAAGCAAAAACAGGACTTCCTGGCAGTGGCTTAGAGTACAGATACCATTATTACCAGGTCTCAGCATGTGGCTTTCTGGTGCCCGAGAGCATCTTCCTCCTGCATTTAGATTTTTAGCACCCAGAAATCTCCTTTGTAGGTAATGTTTACTCACCAAGGTTTTGACTGGTCATCTTGGTTGATTACAAATGAAAAGGAAGGGTGCTTTCTTCCTATTCTGTGAAATTACATAGTTTGTAATTTTTTAAATAGTTTTAAGGCTCATAGCAAGTGCGTATGTCTGCTCTAAAGGCAGTAAAGTTTGCATGTGTACCAGTTCAGAAAGAGCTGGAAGAAACCCTTTCATGAAGCAGATTACCACCCGTATGAAAATGAGGCTTGTCCAGCTTACAATAATATCATTTATTCCTTTATTCCTTTCTTTTTTTCAATTACTATATTTGATCATGTACTGGCTGAAAGGCGGGTGAGAAACTTTTTTTTTTTTTAGGAGTAGAGAGAGTGATGAACCAGGAAGAGGTGATAAGGAAAGGCACTAGTTCAGGGCCTCTTTACATGTGATTGTTTTAATCAATTATCAGTGACCTTTTGTGGTAGCCTTTTTTTGGGGGGGGGGTTTCTTCTGACATAATAATTCTGACTGCCTAGTTTGAGGGTCAAGAATTTGAAGTAAATTCAGACTATTGGAACAGGCCAAGCTTGAGCTATTGGGACGTGTGCTGGTTTTTTGTGGATGTGAGAAGGAGTAATGAGATCTGATCACTAAATCTGGGGTTTCTTTTAGGTGGAAGGAGGTGAAGCTGAGGATAGATCATGTATCCAGGAGGCAAAAGTGTGATTCCCCCCCCTTTTTTTTTAGGGCCGCACCCTCAGCATATGGAAGTTCCAGCCTAGGGGTTGAATCGGAGCTGCAGCTACCAGTCTACGCCACAGCCACAGCAACACAAGATCCAAGCCGCATCTGTGACCTACACCACAGCTCACGGCAACGCCCAACGCGGATCCTTAACCCACTGAGTGAGGCCAGAAATCAAACCTGCGTCCTTATGGATACTAACCAGGTTCATTGCCACTGAACCACAGCAGGAACTCCCTGATTCCACTTTTTAATCATGTTCGCTCTGGGTAAGGCATCACTGTTCATTACATCTCAACATTTCTTCTTGTGTTCAGTTTTCTCTCAAACTTCTCAAAGGAGAAGCGGTCACTGACTTTGGGGTTTGGCTTTCTGTCCCCTTCCTCCCTCATTTCCAGCCTTTGGGCACATGGGCTCATGTTCCTGCAAAGACTCTCTGAGGGCTGCCATTCCCTTCCATTGTTGTAGCCCCAGCCTCGTGCAGGCCATAGTGGTCATCTGGGGACAATTGCAAACTCCCCTGCAAGCCCCTTTCCTCCCAGTCTCTTCTCCACTTGACTGGGGGCTTGTCTTCTCCAATGACTGTGCACACAGCCACTTGTCCTGACCCACCTAGCCCTGTGGCCTTTTTTAGGTCACTGACGGTGACTCACCTGTTGGTGTCTCTTCTTTCTTTATGCACAGCTAGAAACCCAGATGCTCCAGGCACTTACCAGACACTCCCTTCTGCTCTACCCTCTCCAAGTGAAATCATTTCCTGCTTCATCAACTTCATTGTTCTCTGCTTCCACACGGAGAAGGCACGGAGCCCTTTGGAGAGGTTCTTCACAGGTTAATGGAATTTTACAGGGACCATTTGTAATTCTAACTGGGACTGGGGTATCAACGGTAGATTAGAGGGCACTGCATTAGTTGTCTGTGAGTCTTTAGCTGAAGCCCATTTTGTCCAACTTATTTAAAAATCTTTTTTCAAATAAAACAAGGCTACATTTATGTAATGAGGTTAGTCAAGGATCTACCACTTTGGTGAGGTGTATTTAATGTCAAGGGAAAATAATGTTTACAAAAAGATGGAAGGGGAATGCCTGTCGTGGCTCAGTGGAAACAAACCTGGCTGGTACCCACGAGGATACAGGTTCAATCCCTGGCCTTGCTCAGTGGGTTAAGGATCTGGCGTTGCCGTGAACTGTGGTGTAGGTCGCAGATGTGGCTCGGATCCTGTGTTGTTGTGGCTGTGGTGGAGGCTGGCAGCTGTAGCTCTGATTAGACCCCTAGCTACCTAGGAACTCCCATATACTGCAGGTGCGACCCTAAAAAGCCAAAAAAAAAAAAAAAAAAAAAAAAAAGAAGAAGAAGGTGGAAGCCAGTTACATGAGAAAGAAATTCTTTGCTATAAGTTAATTAATTTAGAGTTATTACGGGAAGAGAGTGTTGCCTCATTGTATTTAATGCCTCTTCTTTTGAATGACATAGGGCTGCTTTTGAGAACATTAGAGAGAAATGAATTAAGCACCTGTCTTTTTTGACAAGGTCTTTATTACAGATGGGAACTCCATGACCTGACCTCAGCTAGAGGTTTTGATTGTGGTTAGAGCACGTGTTTCCTTAAGCTTTGCCTGTCACGGTTGCTCCTCATCTTGTCAACCCTTGATGAAGAGATAAGAGAAAGCTGACTGCTGGCTTCTTTGAACAGATGGAAGCCTAGTTGATACAAAGTCGGGAAATTCTTGATTTTCTGCCAAATTAATATTTATAAATGTCATGTTGGCCTCAGTCTGAGATTTGGCAGCTGGAAACTCCAATGCATGCTCCTTACGAAAGTGGTATCAACTGTATCAATGCCCGGCAGATGCACAGCCAAGATGACTGATGTTTATTTCCTTCTATAATCCCAAGTACTCCAGGCACTTGACACATTTTTGACAGCCCTCCAGTGTGCAGCTCTGCAATCCTGCAAACTCCTGGGCGAGCTGCTGAATTCTGCTGGGGCATTGCCCACCAGCTGGTGAACACAGGTGGCCTCTAGTTCACAGCTGGACCAGGAATATTTCCGGGGGTGTCACTCTTGCCTAAATTCCAGCATCAAATGGTGGTTGTGCAGGCCATAGACTCCTTATACCACCTTAACTGAGGCCGGGCTTTCAAGCAGTTGAGGACTGGGCCATGTGAGTAGCCAGCCTAGATAACAGAGATGAAAAGCAGCATGGTAAGGATCATGTTGTCTTCAGTTAATTTTTCAATTTCATTAAATATTTGGAAGTTCCTGTTGCGGTGCAGCAGAAACAAATCTGACTAGTGTCCATGAGGATGCAGGTTTGCTCCCTGCCGGCCTCACTGAGTGGGTTAAGGATCTGGCGCAGGTGTGAGCTGTGGTGTGGGTCTCAGACGTGGCTCAGATCCTGCATTGCTGTGGCTGTGGTGTAGGCAGCAGCTGTAGCTCCAATTTGACCCCTAGGCCAGGAACTTCCATATGCCACAGGTGCAGCCCTAAAAAACAAAACAAACAAAAAAAATTTTTTTTACTGGGGACCTGCTGTATGTTAGGTGTGTTCTAGGTGCTAGGAACCCAGCAGTAAATAAGATAGGCAAGATTTCCTCCCTTGTGGAGATTACAGTTTTTAAGTGAAGACAAACAATAAACAAATAATACATGAGACAACTTCAGATAGTAATAAATGTGCTATGAAGAAAATGAAACAGCCTAATTTAATAGAGAGGTACTAGAGGTTGGGGGGGTGGGGGGCGCAGGGTACATCATAAGTTTTAATGGTGGGGAAGAGCTCCCTTAGGCAGAGACATTTGACCTGAGATCTGAATGACAAGGAGCCAGTTTCATAAAGATGATGGGGGTGGAGAAGTTTTCCAGGCAAAGAGCCAGTGCAAAGGCCCTGAGGCAGAGGTGAGTTTGGCACATTCAGAGAAGTTAAAGAGGATGTGGGAAGCTGCATCAGCATGACTGAGGGGAAAAGTTGTAAGAGGTAACATTTGAAGATTTGAACAGGGTCATTCAAGGCCTTGTGTGCTGTAAGGAGGATAAGTGATAGTCTCAGGGCAATGGAGAAACCACTGGGAGGTCTGAAGCAGAGGAGGGATGTGATCTGATAAATAGTGCTGCCTTCCATCCAACTTTACATCCGTAGTCCAGTCTAAAAAGCCCTCCAGAATGTAGCCCTGTTCTGTGCCTGCTGTAAGAATGCTGTTGTGGATGTGAGTCTACATGGTTTTCCTTATGAGGGAATGGGGAGATACTGTAGGGATATGATAGTGGTTAAATTCAGACATATTGGAGTTTCCGTCATGATTCAGCAAAAGCGAATCTGAGTAGCATCCATGAGGACACAGGTTTGATCTCTGGTCTTGCTCAGTGGGTTAAGGCTCCTACATTGCTGTGGCTGTGGTGTAGGCCAGTGGTGACAGCTCCGATTTGACCCCTCCCCTGGGAACCTCCATATGCCACAGGTGAGGCCCTAAAAAGACAAAATACATACATACATACATACATACATACATAAGTTCAGACATATTACTGTCTGAATTCCAGCCTCAGATGGAATTTGTAGAGCCCATAGAGCCAGCCTTCCAGGCAGAGTTCAAGTACCTGGGTGACCTTTGGTGGGCCATTAATTTCTGTGTGCCTCTATTGTCCCATCTGTACAATGATGCTAATACTTTTAGCCCTCCCTTTTGGTCATTATTGAGAAGATTAAGTGAATGGAGAGTACCATGTAAGTGTCATTATTATTACTGTTAGGAAACATTGTCTGGCTTTAGTCCAATTGGTTTGTCTTTACCTTTTGGACATTACAAATCTTGTAACTGCCTGGTTTTCCCTTACCATCTATGTCTAGAAATTTTAAGGCCAACCTTGGTGACCTCCCCACAGGAAGTGAGTTGATTTTATCTATGTTAACATTCTCCCTCGTTCTGCTGTATAACTTTGCCTTGGTCTTTCCTTTGTTGTATCTTAACCTTTGAAAATGTAATGTTCCAGATGTTTTGTAGATATCTTATATATTATATATATTTGATGAAAATGTGGTAGACCATGCATAGTTTTACAACTTAATTTGTTCACATAACTGTAACTGTATATCTGAAATGACTCCCCTTGCCAGTAATTATTCTTCAGCCAATGGTATATAAATGAGAGACCATAGCTAATGTAATTAATCTCAGTTATTTGAACTAGAAATGTTACTCTCTTTATTTTTACTGAGTGTAATGGTAATATTTGTTTCTTGTTAAATTTTCAAATAGTACAGAGGTAGATAAAATAAAAATTGGGGGCATAAATACATTGTTAACATATATACATCAAATATAGTTCTGGCCTCAATAGGAAAATGCTAATTTATATCTTACTAGAAAGGGTCTTCTTTAATTAAGAAAACATGCTCTTAATGAAATCATTTTGGATTTTCTTTGTCTTTCTGATGTCTACACCCTTCCTATCCTTAAACAGTAGTTGGACACAGGATAGCAATACCCAGAAATAAGATGTGTGCTAGATTAGGAGTCAAGAGATCTGAATTTAACTCCATTCTGCCTCTAACCAGCTGTGAATATGTAGAAAGACTTGGGTTCCTGAGGCCCTACTTCAGTGCTCTCTTCCTTGCACCAAGTGGAATTCTCTCCTTCTACTTTCCAGTTACCCCTACCACACACACCATTATGCTTTTCTAGCTCAGCTGAAAACTGGTCTTTGAGTTTTCAGCAATTTGATACAAAAAAATGCAATACACTATAGTTCGATTTAAGAATAAAATATGTTTGTTATGGGTACGAATACTACCTGTTGACCTCTGAATTTCTTTGTTTCCACCTGTATTCTTTAAGAACAAATGAAGAGGGTGTTCCAGCAGGTGAAGGATCCATTGTTGCCATTGCTGTGGCTCAAGTCACTGCTGTGGCACAGGTTCAACCCCTGACCCAGGAGCTTCCAAAGAGAAAAAAAAAGAATGAGTAAAACCAATGAAGCTTGATACTCTCCTTGAGCCAAGGAGAAAGTGTCTGTCAACATGGTGCATGACCAAGTAGATCACTTCTGAGCAGAAGCAGAGCATGGATATTCTTTAACTAAAGCGCAGATTAGAGGTGGAGGCTTGCAGGCCTCCTCTCCCTCAGTTCCCCTCCCTCCCCAGCTCACAAAGTGTCAGAACTGCCCAGGAATTCAGTGCTCACCTTCCTGACTTGCAGCTGCAACTATGAAAGGCGTTTACTTCCAGTCAAACAAGTAGAGGAGAGTTGTGAGCTTAGAACCATGCTTTTCTTAGCTCTTTCTGAATTCCTGGGCTCCTTGCAGGTGGGCCAGGCTTCATGGCAAAGCATTGCTCTGTGGCTCATATGACTAGATGGCTCTGAGCCTTAGGGATGAAGGTGTTGGCAAACTGGATGACCTCTGGAGAACGGCCTACCTTTCTGTCTCCAGGGTTACATAGCCAAGGGCCCACTGGCCTCTGTTCTCATCTCACTGATGTTTCTAACTTACTGTGTGATATCTTGAGTCACTTTGCTGAGCATCATCAGCTTTTCCTCTCTGCAAAATGAGAATCTTGAACTATATCAAGGGCGTAATAAGTGGTGTAATAAGTATAGAAGCCAAATACAGTTGCCCAAATGGGGACCCAGAGTTGTTAGAATCTCTAGATTATCAAAGCAAAGCAAGAAATCTGGATTTTTATGTGAAATTGCCTGGTTCTTAAACATTAAATACTGGTTTTAATTTTTAAAAAATCACCAGGAAGGCTAAACAAAAGAGGTTGGGAAGTTGTCTTTGGCTCACGGGTACCAGATGACCATGTACTCGTAACTTAGTTGATTCCTAGGATCCCCTTAGAACTCTGTAAATCTATGGTTTCTTACCTTCTACATGTGTCTTGATGCAGTCTTATGTTGATGGACTGGCTTTCCGTCTAGAATTCAAACTCCATAGAAGTTGGACAAGAGATGAGACCAGAGAGTGGGCTTCCGTGGGATTTTTCTGTACCCAGTGGCACAGAGAACGTGAATAGTTGGGGCAAGGAGACAAAATGTGGATTGCTCTGTGCAGCTGTGGACACGACTCTCTTGAGAAAGTGACTCATTCTTATTGAGGAAGAAGTAGGGAAGTAAAATACGCTCCTCCAAATTTTCTTAGTCCCAGGGGTTGCCATCATTATACAGGTCAGAACCAATCAGATGCATTCCTAATGTTATGGTAGTGGTGGGGAGAATAATTGTAATTTTTACTTCTTTTTGTGTCAGAACACTTTTTTCTTTTAAATGGATTGATCATAACCTCTAGTTTCTGGTACAGTATCAAAAAGGAGGAGTTCTTGTTGTGGCTCAGTGGTAACGAACCTGACTGGTGTCCATGAGGATGCAAGTTTGATTCCTGGCCTTGCTTGGTGGGTTAAGGATCTGGCTTGCCATGCGCTGTGGTGTGGGTCAAAGATGCAGCTCAGATCCTGTGTTACTGTGGCTGTGGCATAGACCAGCAGTTGCAGCTCCAATTCAGCCCCTAGCCTGAGAACCTCCATATGTCGCAGGTAAGACCCTAAAAAGCCAAATGCAAAAAAAAAAAAAGGATCTTTCACAGTCCCTTTTCTCTTGTATTTTATGTTATTAATGTAGTTATATTGTTTATTTATAGTACCTTATTCCTTTTGCCCATTTACCCATCTTCAATCCCTCAATTCTTTTCTTATGTACATTGTTTTTTCCTTTCAAATATATTTATTTTATGGCCACATTCAAAGTATATGAAAATTCCCAGGCCAGGAATTGAATCCAAGCCTCAGCTGTGACCTATGCCACAGCTGCAGCAACACTGGATCCTTTTTTAACCCACTGTCCCCGGCTGGGTGTGGAACCCATGCCTCTGTAGCAACCTAAGCCACTGTTGTTGGATTCTGAACCCACTGTGCCACAGGAAGAACTCTTCAAATATCTTAATGTCACCAAACAGGTGAAAGACAGTTCCTAACTATCTTACCACTCACATAATAAATACTTCAATCACTAAGAAAACCTCTGCTTAGATTTGATCATATCCTTTTGTGTTTAACAAAAATGTTCACTGTCAGAGTCTTGTCAGTGTCTTCCCATCATCATTGTCAACTACCCTCACTTTACAGAGTTGATGCAACCAGAGAGCTCTCCTGTGGACCATTTATAAAGGCAGAGAGTGGAACAGTTCACATAGTTCTATGAAAGCGTTTAGGGGAGCTAGTCCCTTCTGGCCCTAGAACTTGGTTTATTGATGTTCTGACTTGGCTGCTGTGAGAAACGACTAATCTGGCGAAAGCAAGTGACCAACAGTGATAAAACCAGAGGGGCAAGTTACATTTTCAAAGTGTTTTGCTCTTTTTTCTTCTTCGAGATTAAGAAATAGAACATCGCCAGTATCCCCTCCAGCCCCACTGCCTGTGTGTGGATCTCTTTGACCACATTTCCATCCCCCCAACTAGGTAACCACTGCCGTGTGTTTTGTGGATGTTACATCCTTGTTTTTCTTTATACATTTATCATTTTAATGTATACCCCTAAATAATGCAGTTTGTGAGGATGGAATACCATTGTTCCTGTTATTTTGGGACTTGTTTCTTTCGCTTATCATTAGGTTTCTGAGATTCATCTCTGTGGGCACATGTGGCTGTGATTCTTTCATTTTCATTGCTATATGGTATTCCTTTGTTCAAATTACTGCTATTGATAGACATTTGGGCTTTTTTAGTTTGGAGTTTTTACAAAAGTTGCCCGCATAAACACTCTCATGCATATGCTCTTGCGCATTTCTTTTTTTTTTTTTTTTTTTTTTTTTTTGTCTTTTTGCTATTTTCTTTGGGCCGCTCCCGTGGCATATGGAAGTTCCCAGGCCAGGGGTCGAATCGGAGCTGTAGCCACTGGCCTACGCCAGAGCCACAGCAACGCGGGATCCGAGCCGCATCTGTGACCTACACCGGCAACGCCGGATCTTAACCCACTGAGCACCGGCAGGGACCAAACCCGCAACCTAATGGTTCCTAGTCGGATTCATTTCCACTGCGCCACGACGGGAACTCCTCTTGTGCATTTCTATATGCATTTCTGTTGGTACATACTTTGCAGAGGTCATGTGGGAATCCTGTCTTTAACTTTATTAGATAATGCCAAGTGGTTTTCCAAAATAATTGTACCAATGTATTCTTCTACCAATTGTGTATGAGAGTTCTCATTGCTCTACATACTTGCCAATACTTGATATCTTTTAAATTTTTTTGTCAAACTGATGTAGTGGTGTCGTGTGTGTGTGTGTGTGTGTGTGTGTGTGTGTGTGTGTTTGTGTAATTATTGGACTTTTTTTTTTTTTGGCCACACTTGCAGCATTCAGAAGTTCCTGGGCCAGGGATGGAACCCACGCCATAGCAGTGACCCAAGCCATAACAGTGACACCACCAGATCCTTAACTCTCTGTGCCACGTGGGAACTCCTAGACTTTATATCTTAGAGCAATTTTAGCTTTACAAAAAAATTGTTGAGAATGTATAGCATTTCCATGTACTCTTTCTCTGACCCCCCCCCAAGTTTCCCCCTGTTAACATCTCGCATTGATGTGGTTTATTTGATACAATTGATGAGCCAGTATTGATACATTATAATTATGGTTATGATTAACTAAAGTTCATAGCTTACTTTAGGGCTTACACTTCTTTCATTGTGTTTTTAAGCTGTGTATCTCTGATAGCAAAAAAGTTGAGTATCTTTTCATGTATTCATTGGCCATTGGATTTCCATTTGGGTGGATGGCCTAGCCAAGTCCTTTTTCTATTGGATCATATTGGTTAATAGGGTGTTTTTTTTTTTACATTCTCTTTAGGAATGCTTTGTAGGTTATGTATGTTGCAGATATATTCTTCCACTTTCTGGCTTGTCTTTTTACTCTTTTAGCCATATCTTTTGATGAGCATAAGTTACTAATTTTAATTTAGTCAAATATATCGGGGCTCTTCCCCTTTACGATCAGGGCTCTTGGAGCTCTTTTTAGAATTCTTTCCCTTCCTCCCATTCATCAAGATATTATCTTCTTAAAGCTTAATAGTTTTGTCTTTCATATTTCGTTGTATAGTATACCTGAAATTGATTTTTGTAAATGGTATGAGATTGTAGAAGTTTACATTAATTTTGTTGGACATTTAAATGTGGGACATGTTTTTTGGTGTTTCTTTTTTTTTTTTTCTTCTTTTTGGGCTGTGCCCTTGGCATGTGGAAGTTCCCAGGCCAGGGATCAAAGCCTTGCCACAGCAGCCACCCAAACTGCTGCAGTGACAATGCCAGACCTTAACCTGCTGTGGCCTAGGAGAACTCCTTGGTATTTTTTTCATCATGTATTTCCTCTGTTTTTGAGACACCTATTATTTGAATGTTTGATATCCTGAACCAATGCAATAATTTTCTTATTCTTTCTCTCTAATATTCTATGTCTCTGTGTCTTTTGTCTACTTTCTGGGGTATTTCTTTAATTTTATCTTCCAATCCTTCCATTAAATTTTTTTATTATTATTATTTTTGTCTTTTTTTGCTATTTCTTGGGCCGCTCCCATGGCATATGGAGGTTCCCAGGCTAGGGGTCCAATCGGAGCTGCAGCCACCGGCCTACACCAGAGCCACAGCAATGCAGGATCCCAGCCGCGTCTGTGACCTATACCACAGCTCACGGCAACGCCAGATCGTTAACCCACTCAGCAAGGGCAGGGGTCGAACCCGCAACCTCATGGTTCCTAGTCCGATTCGCTAACCACTGCACCACCACGGGAACTCCTATTATTATTATTTTTTTAATGTTTCTCATTTTCCCTTTTTAATATGATATCTATAGATATAACACATATAAACCAAAAGCATTTGGAGTCCTCAGTGACTTAGAAAGAGTGTCCAGTTTGAGCACCACAGTCCTGCATGCTCCCACCCTAGGGAAGTGCACAAAAAAAGCTGGTTTTGTGGCCACAGCAGCAGCTTTGGAGTCCAGTCCACTTCTGAGACATGGCACATAACAGTTTATGTCTCCTTTTCTCTTGGGACGCCTTCCATTAAATTTTAAATTTCTGCTATCATATTTTTAATTCCAAGAGTTCTTATTTAGTTCCTGAATGTTTCTTTTTTATAGCCTCCATTTCTTGTTTCACTTGTGTGCTATCTTTTCTTTATAGCCTCCATTTCTTGTTTCACTTGTGTGCTATCTTTTCTTTATGTCTTCTGAAGCTTTTAACTGAAGTTTTTACAAAACTTTCTTTCCCAACCTTGTCCTTCTCTTTCATGCCCTGAAGTGTCATTGTCCTTATTTCCTCTGAGTTCTTTTCCCTAGCCCCTCCTGATTCCCTCTATCCTAGCTTTTAGATGAGAGGCTTTTAATTATCTGGTGATCTTTGGTTGTCTACACTCATTTGAGAATGAGACACTAAAAAGCCGATTGGATGGAAAAAAATAGAAATAATTTTAAAATAATAATGAAAGCTGATTGGATGGAAGAATCTGTGAATTGGCGTTGTGAATGAGGAGCTCTGGACCCAGCAGTTTTGTTGAATGTAATTCCTGCATCACCCAAGTGTTAGTATCTTTTCTCTCAGTTTGGTCAGTTTCTCCAAAGATTTATCTCAGTTTTTTGCCCTGAGGTTAGAAGCCTGGCCGCTAGTGTTCTGGGAGTCACATGAGGCCAGTTTTGGGGATGGGGTAGTCACTGTTCACATGGTTTTCGTATGGCATCTCACCTTCCCCCTCCACCCCTAGCCGTAGCTGCTGTTCCCAGTAGCATAGCGTGTAGCACTGCCAAGAGTAAACACCATTTTTTTTCTACCAGTGGAGATGAGGAGGCTAATGGTATGGGAGAGAAAGTTTAAAAAGTTTAAAGATTTTCCATCAGTCCTATTTTTAACCACATTCACTACCTCTAGAAAGTTTAAAAAGTTTAAAGATTTTCCATCAGTCCTATTTTTAACCACATTCACTACCTCTAGAAACCCTCTGTTTTTTCATCCCTGTGTCTTTCTATGACTCTGCAGTTGGCTCACTCTTTACTGTATTCCTTCCCTGTTGGCTTAGGTTTCAGTGTTCTCTGTTTTGCCAAGTCGTCTGCCATCTGTTCATTTACTTCCAAGCTTCCAGTATTTGGTTCACATCTCTTATCTGCTATCATCTTCTCTCCTGTTCTTTTTATCTGTGTGGCTTCTTTCTTTTTATTCCTTTACCGTGAGTGGTGTTTTAGGAGAGACCAGAGATAAACATATGTGTTCGACCTATAATAAATGAGAATCTGAATGTTTATCCACAGTTTATCCAGTTGATTCCCTGCTAATAGAAACTTATTCCAGTGTGTTTGCAGTTATAAATAATGCTAATGCACCCTTGCACAAACATCTGAGCATTTAGGGGAGTGTTACCATATGACAGATTCCTAAATAATGCAGGAGTATTGGGTCAGAAGTTAAGTTCATTTAAACTTTTGATAGCTATTTCAAAATATCACTGTAAAAAATTGAACCAATTAATACTCCTATCAACAGTATGAGATAGGACATATGTTTTTGTTAATGAACTAGCTTTACATCTTTGATTTTTTTCACTAGTTGATTTCTTTGCTGGAGTTAAAACATTTGCGTTATTTAATAACCCGGGCAGACTTTGGTATTAGATAATTGAAAAATTTGATACTAAACATCACTGTATTACAGTTCTCCAAGAGGAAAAACTCCTCTGTGGATGCTTGAATTAGTTTACCAAGAGGAATGGAGCCAATATGAGTGCTTGGTTTATCTTTATTTTTACTGTGTTCCAGGGCTCACAAAGCTTCAATTTCCTAGGCCTCTAGGACTTGTAAGCATTAGAGGAACTGAAGATGGATGTGGTACTAGTCTGCTCTGATGAAATTGCTTTAGTGAGAACCCTTTATTTATCTGCTTTATGTTACAAACTCTCCTGATTCTCCTGCTTCTGATATGGCTGTTGCCTCATCTGATTATTTTAGTGTTTGTGCAAAAATGAGATAAAAATGTGTTTGTTTAGGCCTATAAAACGTTGATAGTATAACTCTATGAGATGGGGAACCAAACTGAAGAATTAAAAAGAAGTACAGATGGGAAATTTGACAGCTTTGAGTTTGCATCTTGGCCTAGTCACACATTGCTGCATGATCTTAGACCATCACATAAGCTCCAAACCATATTTGTGAGACAAGAATAACAGTATTTCAAAAAATGAGTCAGGAGCTTGGGTGCAAGTGACAGAAATCAAATTCGTCTTCACTAAAAGCAAAAAGTGAATTCAGTTTTTCACTGAACAGAGAGCTCCAGGGATGGAATTTAGTTATAGCTGATTCAGATGTTTACACAATTTCAGAAATATGTATTTCTCTATCTCTCACTCCTTCTCTTTCCTGGGTTTAGTTCATTTTAGGTGGGATCTCTCCCAGTGGAGAGCCACCAGCTGCTCTATTCTATGACTTGAGAATCCCATCCAAAGAAGGCTTTTCTTCCCATTTGTTCCAGAAATGCTGCAAGGCTGACTCTCATTGGTCTGGTTTGGTTTGTAAATCTCTGAATGACTCCTTGTATCTCTAACAAAGCACATGACCTGAGAATGGGTAAGATGCCTATTGTTTAGGCTGCAGCATCTCAGGAAAACCAAGATGCTGCAGCCTAACCAATATGGCCTGGGTGCTGGGCAGAAAAAAAGCAAAAACAGAAACAAGAGATGACCATTACCGTCTCTGTTTTTCCCACGAGTTTGTCTGAGGCTTAAATACAGTAATACTTATGAATTGCAAGCCCATTATACTATGCAGAAAATATAAGTTATTCTTCTTATTTCATTTTATGGATACTCAACCATGGCTAAGTAGTGCAGACGTACTACAATAAATTATTTATAGTTAGTTTTTACAAGTTCTTTTGGGCATGGTGGGACTGTTCCCATCCTTGTGCCTAAACTCTCGTGTCTCAGGTCAAGATAAAGGATAACTTCAAAGGAGGATCAATAATAACCTTTAGTGGATAATCTATATACATTTATCATCATCTTTATAGAGTCTTATTTAAAATGCCTTGGTCAGTGAAGCAATAGTCATGATAGATTGTTCCATCTTGGTATATAATGGTTAGAGTCAATTAAGACATGCTGCAGCTTTAAAACATTAAAATTGATCTTTTATTTGTTTGTGTGACACCATAAACAATGAAGCCGGGAGGAGGACATGGATGTCATGTTAGGTCCAAAGTGTGACAGTGTCTTGCAAATAATCCACCTTCCTCTTGGTAATCTTTTTTGATACTATCTGTGAATTGGTCTAAACTTTTCTTGACTCTATTTGTACTTCAATTGGTATCGCCTGCAGAGATGAGTTCCGTAAAATTTTTATAGGTCTCAGTGATAGACTTCCTCTTGTGTATATGATATGGTAGCAGGCATGACTTGCAGGATGTAATAAAATGGCAAGTTTTTTTTTTTTTTTTTTAATCTCCGTTTTCTCTTTAAAACTCATTCAGTGGAGACAGCCCTCCCCTATCTCTGCATGAAAACTTGGACAGGTCCCACTCTGTTTATTCCTCGTCACTTCAAGTCGCAGTCTCAATTCAGAAACTGGAATATCTAACTCAGGCAAAGAATAAAGGTGTAGAATTTAATGTAATGTCAGTTCTTACCTCTGCCCCAGGCAGTGCTACTATAAAATTGGCTGTTTGTAGCAGGAGAGGGAGGTGTAATCCTTCCTTCTTTTCCAGCCTAATGTTCCTTCTCCCCTAGCTTGCTGTAAAAAAAATAAAAGAAAAGAAAAGAAAAGAAAAGAAAAATGGGCCATACTCAATGGGAGAGGGGATGAAGACACCAGGTAGCAGCCACACTTGTTATGTACTCTCTTTATCTCGGAGATAATTTCATTTTTATTCTATTTTTTGGCTCATCCCTTCTAGGCACAGCCTCTGTGAGGCAGGAAGTATTTCCCCTCTGGCTGGTTGCAACTCCCTTGCACCTGTCTTTGGGGCTTACGGACCCTTGCTGTTCCTTAGAGAACCATGTCCCTGGCCAGGATGCCCTCTTGAGCAGGAGGATAATAACTCCAGGCAGCTCCTTCAACTGCAAAGTCTATAACTGGCCTGTGGGAAACTTGCCTGCGGTCTCTGAAATCACTCCAGGGGAGGGGCGTGCAGTTACGATTCCCCAGGAAGATTGCAACTCACCTTTATGACAAGATCAA
This sequence comes from Sus scrofa, assembly GCF_054392235.1. NCBI lineage: Eukaryota > Metazoa > Chordata > Mammalia > Artiodactyla > Suidae > Sus > Sus scrofa. The sequence goes on along the minus strand of NC_139396.1, from coordinate 123,527,925 downwards.
AGCCATTTGCCAGCCTCTCTTCTGACCCCTTGGACCTGCAGTCAGATCCCCCTCTACTGTGTTTTCAAATGCAGAGTCCCAACTAGGCCCACCAGTGGTTTGTTTGACACCCTTTTTTCCCCCTAAGCTTGGAGTGGGGGTATCCTCCATCTCTGAAGAAACTGTCTTTTTTTTTTTTCTTTTTTATTTATTTTTTCTTTTTTAAAGTCCTCTTTTCAATCTCCACTCTCCCAGTCCTTTTGTATTTTCCAAGCTGGATGAGGAGCCCAAGAACTATAAAATGATATTTTTTTTTGGGGGGGTTGTAAATTCTGAAGATGGTCATCTGGCCCATCACAATAGAATGTCACATTAATTTTATCTCAGTATCTCACTTGGAACTTTATTTTTTTTTCATTTTTTTTTATTACTCAAAAGAATTTATCACATCTGTAGTTGTATAATGATCATAACAATCTGATTTCACAGGATTTCCATCCCACAGCCCAGGCACATCCCCCCACCCCCCAAACTGTCTCCTCCGGAGACCATAAGTTTTTCAATGTCTGTGAGTCAGCATCTGTTCTGCAAAGAAGTTCCATCTGTCCTTTTTTCAGATTCCACATGTCAATGAAAGCATTTGATATTGGTGTCTCATTGTTCACTTGAAACTTTAATGGGAACGCACTCTTAAGTATAATAAAAAGTATGTTTGGCCTTTGTCCCCGCTACCAGCAAGGCACTCTGAAAACCCTTGGGTTTTCCTGAGTGATTGGAGTATCTTTCATTACTCTTATGGAGCACCTGGAGCTCACCTGAGTTTATGCTAATGAAGTAATTTAGGGCAGAGCCCCCTTAATGGCCTTGAGGTAGGGCTGGTCTCCAGAAAGACCAGAAGTGATTAGAGAGTTGGAATATTCAGCTCTGTGTGCTCACTAATCTTCTGGGAGAGGAGAGAACTGGGGCTAGAGATTGAGCCCTATAAAAACCCTTGAATGAGAGATTCAGAGGACTTCTAGGTTGGTGAATGTATCTACTTGCTGGGAGGGCTGCACAGCCTAACTCCGCAGACAGAACATAGAAGGACATTGGACTGATATCTTTAGGGATGAGTCAACAATAACTTTTACACCTTTTTTCCATCATATCTGAAATAACTGATCTTATTGTATATTCACAGGTATGAACATATGTAATAAAATATTTAAAAATATAGTATGAACTATATATCCAAATGGTATTATCCTCTTAAAAGCCTTAAGAATTTTTAAGTTCAAGCTATCATAGTTTGTGATATTTTAAAGCCTCATTTTTTGAAACCACTTTAAATGTTTAGCTTGTTCTTTTGAATATCCGCTATTATGGTCAATCTCCAAGAAGGTGAATATAATTTTTGGAAACATCAGAAGTCATTGGGAACCAAGTCTAATGTGTGTTATTGATTATTAAAATAGGCGGTACTTTTAGGTTCAAAATATTGTGTTTACAAAAAGGTGAGCCTGGCTTCCTTATTTAAATGACTTGACTGGAAAACAATACCAAGAGTAATTTCAAAGGCTTTTTCATGATACAATGCCGTTATAATATACCCACATTTTCTAGAGGTGATTACTTAAAAGTAAAAAGTTCAGGCGCTCCCATTGTGGCGCAGCGGAAGTAAATCCGACTAGTACACATGAGGATGTAGGTTTGATCCTTGGCCTTGCTCAGCGGGTTGGGGATCTGGCATTGCTTTGACCTGTGGTGTAGTTCACAGATTTGGTTTGGATCCCACATTGCTGTGGCTGTGTATGGCCCTAAAAAGCCAAAAAAAAAAAAAAAAAAAGTTCAATCACTTTTTCTGTCCTCTCACAAGTCTTTTTTCCAAGAGGCCATACTATAGCTTGTGCTGAGGGATGTAAGCCACTCCCTAGTCAGGTCAGTTTTCATTTTGACTCTTGTCATAGCAAAGCTTCTACTTATCTACTTATCCTAATAAGGTACAGCTCTTGGTATTACTGGGTATAGTTTGTATCTGAGTTCACCATGAGCTCTCTGCATCCTAGTCATCCTTGCTTCTAACTTCTTCTACAAGAGGGAGGTGATCCTATGAAAATCCTCCATACAACTCGGAAAAAGGAACCTCTTTAGATTTCTAAGGCATCCTTTTGGTGGGGGGGAGGACCTTCACTGTTGTTGGTGTGTTGCTGCTGCCGTTATCCCAGACACAGGCTTTGCAATGACCCAACCAATGAAAGCCAGCTTGCATTCAAAGCCTCACTGAATCCCTCCCACAGCTTGCCAGTTTGGAGGTGAAGGGTTTCACCCCCAAGCCCTTATTAATACGTTGTATAGGCATGGCATTAATTCAGAAAGGAACTTGAAATTCTGCTGGACCAAATTGTGGTACCATGATGCCAAGCTGCACCGATGCTGAAGAGCAGGTACCCAGATCCCCTTCTGAATGACTCTATTTCACGTGTCTGACCCCCTGAGCACAGTACCTGGCCCACAGGCAAATGTTCACAAAGTAGTGGCTGCCGTAACGAGGGTGATATTCATCTATGGAATTAAAATGTTGAGGAGTCCTTTCATCGCACCATCCTGGGCATTTCCTTTAAACACCCAACTAGTTGGTCAGATGTTATTTCCCGTTAGAGGAACCTTGTGGCCTTTCCCCAGGATGGTCGAGCCCACTCAGAGGAATCTGACCCTTTGTACAGATCCCACAGAGCACCCAGCCTCCTTCCCCACCGGGTGTGAAAAGAGTCCCTGGTGGCTGTCCATGGGCCTCTGAAGCACCAACCGTTGGCAGTGAAAGGGTATGTGTTCAGCCTACAGCTTCAGATTTCATCCTTCAGTGTCTTTTTGACCTGCAGGGGTTCATTCAGTACCAGGAAGCCACACACCTCTCTCTGGAACATTGTGTACTGACTATTTTGGGATCTAAGACCTTTGACCTGCTGACTACAAAAGTAACTTTTCCTCAGGGAGGCACATCATCCATGTTCAAAAGCAGGGGAGGAAAAAGAGAGACAAGGCATTAAGGAGGCCTCAGTTTTAAAAGTATTCATTTCCTTTTCTCTTTTTGTTTCTAGGCATTTTTCTATTACAGGTCACAGTCACATAATGGGCATGTGTATTTGACTCTCTTCTTTGTTTTTTCTTCCCCAGAAATATTTTTTTTTCTTTTTCTTTTTGCCTTTTCTAGGGCTTCTACCAAAGCATATGGAGGTTCCCAGGCTAGGGGTCTAATCAGAGCTGTAGCCACCGACCTACGCCAGAGCCACAGCAACACCAGATCTGAGCCACATCTGCGACCTACACCACAGCTCATGGCAACGCCGGATCGTTAACCCACTGAGGGAGGGCAGGGACCGAACCCGCAACCACATGGTTCCTCGTTGGATTCGTTAACCACTGAGCCACGATGGAATTCCTCCAGAAAGATTTAATGATGCTTTTATGACTGAGGGGAAGGGGAAGGCCATTTCTCTGTCTTGGTGGACTTTTTCTTTCTTTTTTAATTATTTTTAAAAAAATAAGTAAGCCGTATGGGGCTCTTCCATACACCCTCAGACCCTCCTTCGTCAGCTTGCTGCCCACCAACCCCCCATCTTACCCAGAGAAGAGAATGAGGAGACCAGGAGCTTATTGATTAAAAACTCTTTTGGCTGATTGCCACGAATGTCAGAGATTCCTGCCTCTGCTTTAGTGTACTGCACATATGGGGAAAATGCTGCTTGTTGCGTTTTTGTTTTTAACTGATAAGGCCATGTTTCTAGGAATGGGTTGCCAAGGAGTATACATTCCCAAGGTACTTTTCTTCTTTAATCCATTCAAAGGATGAATTAGGCCCAGGACAGTCACTGATGTGCAAGCCTGTATTATAGGTGTGTAGACTGATGATTCTTTTGAAACTGTTTCCACTTCAGTTTATTTCTTTAATTTCCCAAGCGTACACCTGCTGTTGTAGTCAGACCACTGTCCTTTCTGCAGGGAAACACTGTGCGGGAGTTCCCGTCGTAGCTCAGCCATAACGAACCTGACTAGTATCCATGAAGACACAGGTTCGATCCCTGGCCCTGCTCAGTGGGTTAAAGATCCGACGTTGCCATGAACTGTGGTGTAGGTCACAGGTGTGGCTCATATCCAGCATTGCTGTGGTGTAGGCTGGCGACTGCAGCTCTGATTTGACTCCTAGTCTGGGAACTTCCATATGTTGTAGGTGCAGCCCTAAAAAGACAAAAAAAAAAAAAAAAAGCACTCTGACTGTGATGGCAAAATCTCTCTAGACATTGCCAGATGTCCTCATGGGGGGGCCAGATTTTTCCTGGTTGAGAACCACTGGTTTCCATGGAACTGCTTCCTTCCTCTTCTGGCTCTTGGCTCCTCCATGTACTTCATGGCAGAGAATGGCTCCCCCGCCTGGCTCACAGCACCTCCCAGCTCTGGCCTGACTCAATCCCCATTCCCAGTTCTAAATGTGTAGAGTCTCAGAGTCTGGTTCAGCCTTTGGTTGGTTCCTTTGGATTGGGTGGGGCCTCCCAGTTCAGTGAGCTAGGCCAGGGAGGTGCAGATCTGGTAGTACTGACATGGCCGTAGCCCTCTGTGCTCCAGGGCTTGCCCTTGGATTGTTCTGATTGATGGAGCTGGATTCCCTTGAAACTGAGCTGGACAGGATTTCTAAAAACATTTTATAAGGCTGTTGCCTTCTCAAACATGGCACACTGAACATGATTGAACCACAAATGAAATGTATATAACTTGTGGAGATGGTACAATGCAGTGCTTAAGACCACAGTCTTTGGCACCAGGCTGTCTGGGTTCACTTTCGGCTGTGCCACATGCCAACTGTGGCTTGGACAGACTGTTTAATCTCTCTCTGCCTCTGTTTCCTTATCTAGAGAATGGCAGTAACAACAATAACAGTTAATACTTGTTTATCATTTACCACATGTGCCAGGCACTCTTCTAAGTGTTGTTAGTTAACTTGGTAGATTCTTACAACAACTGCGAGTCAGAACTCTTTTCAGAAATCCTTAGAACCAGGTGTTTTGTTATGGTTTGTAGAGCATATATTTGTAACCCTCCAACAGGGTTGGGGTGGTGGGGTGATGGGGGGGGTACCCTGTGATTCACTAATTACAAATCACGCTGTCATAAAAATAGTCCACTAAGAAATATAAATAAAAACTATGAGTGTTTGGGTATAGCCACAAAATGAATAGTAACATATGGAAAATGTTTGGTTTTCAGATCTTTTGGGAATTGTACACTTTTTTGTCCATCCCCATTTTATAGAAAAGGAACCTGAGATTCAGAGAGACTTGGTACCTTGACCAAGGTTACAGAGCTTAAAGTGCAGAAGCTACAAAAAAAAAAAAAAAAAAAAGAGAAAAAAAAAAGAAGTTCCCGTTGTGGCGCAGTGATTAACGAATCCGACTAGGAACCATGAGGCTGCGGGTTCGGTCCCTGCCCTTGCTCAGTGGGTTAACGATCCGGCGTTGCCGTGAGCTGTGGTGTAGGTTGCAGACACGGCTCGGATCCCGCGTTGCTGTGGCTCTGGTGTAGGCCGGTAGCTACAGTTCCGATTCGACCCCTAGCCTGGGAACCTCCATATGCCGCGGGAGCGGCCCAAAGAAATAGCAAAAAGACAAAAAATAAAAAAATAAAGTGCAGAAGCTGAGGTGGGGACTCAGGCAATTTGGTGACAAAGGACTGTCTCTTGACCCCTGGTGTTATAATACTTCATATATCAGAGGGCTGTCGTGAGTATTAATTGAGTTAATGTGTGTAAAGAAACACTAAGAGCAGGTACAGCACATAGTGAATGTTATTTAAGCATTGATTATTATCGTGATTTTTTTTTTTTCTTCACTCTAAGGGGTCATTGAGATTTATTACCATAATGGTTGATAGTGCAGTGTTGCATGCAGGGTCCATTAAACAGTGCTTCCTCCTTTTCATGGAGCCAGACGTCAAAAATCATGATATTTCTTAGCCACCTTGGGGTAAACCGTGAGTCTGTTCCTGGCCTGGGCACTGGCCAACTGAGGGAACCTGTTGTGGATGGAATGTTTGTGTCCCTTTCAAATTCGTATGTGGAAGCCCTGACCACCAGTGTCGCTATTAGCCATTTGGAGATACGGCACCTAAGGAATTAATTAAGGTTCAGTGAAGTCATAAATGTGGGGCCCTTTCTAATAGGATTATTGTCCTTATAAGAAGAAGCATTAGAGAGCTCCCCATATCTCTTTCCACTGGCCACACACCACCCCCACTACTCCCTACACCTGCCAAGGAAAGGCCATGTGAGGACACAGCAAGAAGGTGGTCATCTACAGGCCAGGAAGAATGCGCTCACCAGAAACCAGACTTGTCAGAACCTTGCTCTTGGTCTTCTAGTCTCCAGAACTATGAGAAATAAATGTCTGCTGTTTAAGCCTGACATTTATTATTTTGTTATGCAGCCTGAGCTGACTAATACAGATCCCTATCCTACCTGTAACCCTGTCCAGCAGTTGGGAAACTCTGGACTAAGACATGTTGATGCATTTCCCTCTACACCAAATGACTCCAAGCTGCTGAATTTCCTGGCTCTTTTCTTTTTTTGTCTTTTTCTCTTTTCATTTTTGGTCTCTCCTACTGCCATTAGACTTTTTACTTTTTTTTTTTTTTTTTTTTTGTCCTTTTGCCATTTCCAGGGCCACTCCCATGGCATATGGGGGTTCCCAGGCAAGGGGTCTAATCGGAGCTATAGCCACTGGCCTACACCAGAGCCACAGCAATGTGGGATCCAAGCCTCATCTGCAACCTACACTGCGGCTCACGGCAACGCTGCATCCTTAACCCACTGAGCAAGGCCAGGGATCGAACCTGCAACCTCATGGTTCCTAGTCGGATTTGTTAACCACTGAGCCATGACGGGAACTCCGCCATTAGACTCTTAACAATGACCTCACACTTGCTTACAGATTTGTGTGTGACAGCTTTTCTCCCTCACTGTGATTATAGCTTTGATTATAGCTTATCATTGGTGGGCATGAATCTCATAAAACCAAACTTTTTAGTGTAGAAGACGCAGTTAAAAACAGACTGGACTTTGAAATGTAGCCTTTGGCCATTTACCAGCCTTTGTTGCTGTGTTCTTGATTGGTTGTGTTCTTGAGAAAAGAGAAGCCAAATAAATTAAATGTGTATTATTTAACATTCTCTTCTACGTGAGACTATGGGGTTAAGATTGATTAGAGATGAAACTGTACTTTTCAATCTTATACTGAATTTCGATTTCAATTTCAGTATTAATTATTTTCAATTTCAATATTAATTGTTTTGTAAAAATCAAAGTGTTTATTTTATATTCTCATTCTAAGATCCTAAAACTATTCGGTATAAGTCAAACCTCTATTTTTATCCTGAAAATATTAAGTAATACGTTCTTCTCCTAGCCCTCGGCGAAGGCAGTTTTGTCATTGTCAGCATTCTCTCAAGAAGTTTATCAAAGAAAAGGGAGCAATATCCTTGAGCCTAAAATGCCATGAAAGAGAACATGGGATTCACATTCTGTCTAGTACAGTTGCCCTAAAGTGAACTTTTTCATTCCCTGTTATTTACTCATCAAATATTGCATCACTTTGTAAGAGGAAAACAATTTTGAAAATTATAGTGAAAGACCTCACTGGAATAAATTTCTTTATTTTACACACACACACACACATTCACTTTTTTGGAGGAAAAAAATCCAAACTAAATTCTGTCAATGGGATTGTTTCCTTAGACAGCCTTAAAACATTATTTTAAACTTTCTCTTTTTGCAGATAGATTTCTTGTTTCCAGCCTGTGGGGCAGAACAGAAATGAGGGGTAACTTTTAATCCACATATAAGAGTGTGGTCCCAGAGTTCCCATTGTGGCACAGTGGAAACGAATATGACTGGTAACCATGAGGTTGCAGGCCTCGCCCACTGGGTTAAGGATCTGGCATTGCAGTGAGCTGTGGTGTAGGTCACAGAGGAGGCTCGGATCCTGCGTTGCTGTGGCTGTGGTGTAGGCTGGCAGCTATAGCTCCAATTAGACCCCTAGCCTGGTAACCTCCATATGCTGCAGGTGTGGCCCCAAAAGGAAAAAAAAAAAAAAAAAAAAAAAAGAAAGAAAAAAGAAAAAAAGAGTGTGGTTCCAAAGCAAAGCCCTCTTAAGTATGCCAGGAGGATAAAGTCTTGACAAGCTTAAATGAAGAAGGCAAACATAACCATGGATGGTAAATGTGTAAATGTATAAATGACAAATGTCAGCTCTATCAAATGTATAAAAAAGCGTATAGGAATTGATGTTGAATGGGAAAAATAAAATAGGAAGACACGCTTAATTACAACTATGTAAAAGCAGTTTTATTACTTTTTATAAGAAGGTTATAAGAATATTCCAAGAAGTTCAGAAAATACAGGAATAAATCATTCATAACCTTACTTTCCTCACACTACTATTTTCTGTTTCTCTGCATTTCTTTCTCATTTTGTCCTTGTGTGTATGTATGTTCTGTAGTTGTATTCATAGCTTGTATTTTTTTGTGTTCTGATTATGAATTCACCCATCAGCATTGGGTGGCTGCTACAGTCATCATAATTGGCACTTGTAAAGGCTTTATAATAATCCATGGGTGGGATGTAGCGTTTGTGTAATACTTAGGAACAGTCACTAAAATGGGAAGAGAACATGAACACAGATATATGATATACAGATATTTGCCTGCAAAGAATTTCCATGTGCAATTCAAAAGAACCAACCAAATACTGCAAAGCAGTGAAAACTAGTTTAATGTTCAAAGAGCATAGCATTTCTTGGATTTATTTCTTCTCCCATCATTTTCTCTTTGCCACTCTCCCTCATTCAATTATTTAGCTCTTTTGTATTGTCCCTTTGTCATAAGAGAAAATTGACATTTGGGTCTCTGCTCAGCTTCTTTTCTTTTGGACACTCTAAGAGAAACATGGTTGCTTTCCCCTATGATAAAGATGTTTATTTATTAATAATTTGCTAATCATGCCATTATTTAAACTAGTAAATGGTATAAGTTTAACTTAGGTAAGCCTGGGAGTTCCCTTTGTGGTGCAGCGGAAATGAATCTGACTAGTATCCATGAGGATGCAAGTTCAATCCCTGGCCTCACTCAGTGGGTCAGGGATCCAGCATTGCCATGAGCTGCAGTAGGTCGCAGTCATGGGCTCGGATCCTACATGGCTGTGGCTGTGGTGTAGGCCGGCAGATGCAGCTCTGATTGGACCCCTAGCCTGGGAGCTTCCATATGCCAAAGGTGCGGCCCTAAAAAGCAAAAAAAAAAAAAAAAACCCAAAACAAAAAACTTAGGTAAGCGTATTTTGAGTGCCTACTGTATGCTATTGTATAGCTTGTACCATTGCTTTGCTTTTTTCTTTGTCTGCTTCACATTTTAATTTGAAAATTATTGAAAGAAATAAATGAAGACGGAAAATGTATCTGCTGTTATAAAAGGGAAGGAAGTTAATGTATGGTTATTATGTGAATATTTTAATAGGTGTCAGGCGCTTTTACATGAATTTTGCTCTTTAATCCTTATTAAAGCTGTAATAGAGGAACTATTAACTCTAGTGTGCAGAACAGGAGACAGACTCGGGAAGCTAAGGTCAGACAGCTATGAATGGTCTGCTCTGGGTATTCAAAGCCAGCCGTGTCTGACCCCAGGCCAAGTGCACAGGTCTATCTGCTTAAACTGTAATGCAGCATTCATAGTTGTGACAGTCTTAACGGCCTCAAAGAGCAGCGATGTAACGAGGGCAGGGAAAACCTTTGGAACTCTTTAGAGAGGGGTATCCTGTCAGAGGAATCTGGGCTTCTTTTTTCTTTTTAAAACTTTTTTTTTTTTTTTTTCTGAGCCAAGTTATGTTACTATTTACAGCTGTATCATGGCCTAAGGGCCTCTTGGAAGCCTCTTCAGAGAAATGGTCTTTCAGAAAATTTTCATACCCAGCTTCAGCACACATGTCAATGAAGTCTTTGGAGAAGAAATGGCAATAGATTTTCTTTTGCTGTTTACAACGTTCTGCTGGTTGTAACTGTTATTCTCCCACACTATCTTGATAGAAAATATTATGATAATCATAGGATATTGAACTTTTAAATTCCTATCCCTTTCCTAAGTCTCATGGAGGCAGTCTGTAACAACAACAACAATAATAGTAAAAAGAGGTGACATTTCCTTGAATGCCTACTATGAGTAGATCCTATGCTTTGTAATAGACTATGGGTTATCTCATTTCATTTTCTCAACAACTCCATGAGGTAGGAACTGGGATCAAAAGGATTAATAAAAACCACTTGTCGGAGTTCCCGTCGTGGCTCAGTGGAAACGATCTGACTAGCACCCACGAGAATGCAGTTTTGATCCCTGGCCTCGCTCAGTGGGCTAGGATCTGGCATTGCCATGAGCTCTGTTGTAGGTCAAAGATGAGGCTTGGATCTGGCATTGCTGTGGCTGTGGTGTAGGCCAGCAGCTACAGCTCAGATTCCACTCTTAGCCTGGGAACTTTCATATGCCATGGGTGCAACCCTAAAAGCAAGAACAAAACCAAAACACTTGTCTTCTCACTACATTCAAAACCAATTTAGAGGTGAAAACAGGAATCAGAAATCACAATACTGGCATATGCACTAATAACACTGATAATTGGGGAATGAGGCTTAGAACCACCAGCCAAGCAGGACTGCAGCACTCTACCCCCATAAAAGATGGACTTACCCAGTCACCATTCCTGGCAGCCCTCAAACAACCACTGGCCTCCTTTCAAGGGTGCCTGCCTCCTTTTAATTTATAGGGTGGAAGAGCTGAGAAGGATGAGCACACTTTACTAGTAGGCAGATCCCAAGTAGGGAAAAAACAGGGGGAAAAAAGAAAGCTGAGCACGTGCACCTGTTTCTCCCAAGCCCAAGAGTCAGATAACCGTCCCCTCTTCCTGCAGAGAAAAGTAAGTGAGGAGTAGAGAGAGGCCAGGGGTGCAAGCTTTGCGGGAGTTTCTGCCATGTGCAGTCATGGAGAGGATATCTTTGTCCCCAGGTGTAGTTACCCTCCATGGATCTACCCTACAGATGAGGAAACTGAGGCACTGAGACCCTGAGTCATAATTAGTAAGTGCAGAGAAGGTCTAAAACTCTGAGTGGTAGAGTCCGGATTAACCAGGCCAGCTGGGACAGGCTCTGACTTTGTTCAGGTACAAGGTCATGGGAAACTAAAAACGGAGGGCAGATATGGGGAGGATACCAGCAGAAGTGGTAAGAGTTGGACTCACTTGAGAGACTTGGGGAGAAGTCAAATACTCAACACTAGTTGGAAAATGGTGAAAGCTTGAAAATAAAATGTTTCCAGGAAGAGAATAGCCAGTGCTAAAACATGTGAGGTTGAGGTACCTTATAGGCTTGGGAGAACAACTTGGGAGAAAGATGGGAAGAAGAGATGCAGATCCTAGAGTTGCCCCCCACCCCCGCCTTTTTTTTTGTCTTTTTAGGGCCATAGCTGCTCCATATAGATATTCCCAGACTAGGGGTTGAATCCGAGCTGTAGCTGCCAGCCTCTACCACAGTCACAGCAACACCAAATCTGAGCTGAGTCTGAGACCTACATCACAGCTCACGGCAATGATGGATCTTTAACCCACTGAGCAAGGTCAGGGTTTGAACCCTCATCCTCATGGATACTAGTTGGGTTCATTATCGTGAGCCAGCACGGGAACTCCCAGAGTTGCCCTTTTAAAGGGGATCACTGGCTAAAACTAAGGGAACGTCTAAATATGGGCAACAAAAGGAGGAAGTCGGTTCCACAGTTGAGTTTTGTATTTGAAATACACCAAAAGATTTGAGTTGTAACCTTGACTGGCCTGGTCTAATTGGATGGCAAAACCCAGCATTGATTGGCTCAGGACTTGACCTTGTTTTTAACCACAGCTCTAGTGCACTTGAGGGCAAGCATACAGGTTGCCCTGGCGTGCAGGACAGTTTCCATTTGCCCCTCTATCCCATCGCTACCCAGCTCTCTGCCCTGGGAGGCTGACGTATAAGCTGGGTTGGGTTCCTGTTGCATTCAGCCACTGATGGCACTTGGAAGGTAGGAGGAGAGTGAGGTTGGTGCATTTATTTCCTTGGTTCTTCTACTGTCAGATCCTTGTGGACTGGCTGCTTTCCTTTATCCAGTGACCCTGTAGAAGTTTCCAGTAATTGCTCTCTCCCTTTGCTTCTCAGGCCTAGAAGTGGTAATGTTACTGGCCCCAGGGGACTCTACTGACCTTGGTTAGATTTTACAAATACTTGCTCCCATCTTCATAAGTAATATCTGCGTGGAAGTCTCCTCAGTTTTCCAGTTCCTACTGGGACCTTGACTAAATAATATACCTAGTAAACCAGAAGGAATTTATGTTCTTCAAGGCACTAGCCCTACCCTTAATAAACAGGGCAAGGGCTATTTAATAATCTGGAGGTCTCAGGCATTGGAGGAGACAACAGAATGAGTACAGGGTGTGCAAATCCACATGCACATGACAGCATTCTGTCAGTGGACAGAATAGTATCTTACACAGTTATCACAATTCTTCAAATGTCTGTGAGTGTCTTAGTGACTCATAACATTTAAAAAAGGTATTTGAAAATACCATGAAATTCATTTTAACTCTTGTCTTTACATGTTTTCTTCATTCACAGATAACTCATTCTAAAAACATCAATTGCCTTCATTGGCTAAAGAAATATTTTAAGAGGTAAAAAGGGAATTCATGTGCAAAAACATTGGAAACTACTTCCAAGGCCTTTGTGAACAAGGTGTTCCATGGATCCCAAACTAGAAGGAAGTGGGATGAACTGGTTCAGTCCTAACTATTTCAGTCAAGATAGAGACAGGCAATTCCTGTTGTGGCTCAGCGGTAACAAATCTGACTAGTATCCATGAAGATGAGGGTTTGATCCCTGGCCTTGCTCAGTGGGTTAAGGATCCAGCATTGCTGTGAGCTGTGGTGGAGGCTGCAGACGTGGCTCAGATCTGGCGTTGCTGTGGCTGTGGCTGTGGCCAGTGGCTGTAGCTCCAATTCGACCTTTAGCCTGGGAACTTCCATATACCGAGGGTGCGGCCCTAAAAAAAAACAGAAAAACAAAAAAAAAAACAAAAAAACACGACCACCTACATCTTGAAGGGATTTTTGTAAAAGCATTTCTAATTCTTTCATTTCCCAAAAGAAATTCAGGTCCTGGGTCTTGCACTCAAGAGTACACTGCATTCTCAGCTTGGCCACACCTTGTCCTTTGTGTGACCTGCCATGGCTCAAGCTGCGAGCAGAGTCTGCAGAGCACAAACATAAACATCTCTAAGGGCCTGTGGAATTTGATGGTCTGTGCAGTGTGGGGCAGACAGTGGCCAAGCGCCAGGCCCTGTAGGTGAGCCTCCCAGCAGCCCAGGTTTGTTTTTTAGTCTCTCTGCAAAAGCAAGAAGAGAAGGCCAGCCTGGCAGTGAAGTTCTGTTCCCAGGTTTTGCCCTGTGTGGGGTCAGGGCTTGGCCAAACCCCTGTGTTCTCAGGGAGATATAGTCACTTAGGGTCCTGTTACCCAGATGCTGGAAGGCTCGTTAATCTGGTTTGACAGTGGCCAAAAAGAGCAGAGAAAGGATGGGTAATTTCTTGCCCCACCCCCCCTTCCTCAAGCGACCTGTACTTCCTCCCCGTGTGACTTGAGATAACATCCAGAATTTAAAAATTGGGGTTATTCATTCCGTAAATATTTGCTGAGTGCTATGCTCTTCCAGCCATCATCCTAGGCCCTGAAGCATCCAGGGCCCCTGCTTTTAGGGAGCTCACATGCTGTGTGCTGACCTGAGTTCTTCTGCCTGCACTTTCTTTTAAACACTCCTTCTCCGTAACAGCCTGTGACTTGAGGGGTTAACTTCCAGCCAACTGAACTATTTCACTCAGCACCCCTCCCATGTCAACAGCATGGCAGGAACAGTGATTACAGAGCAAAGAAAATGTTGTGTTATAGACAGGATTCTTCGCTAAAAGGCTCTCTGTCAACTAACAAAAAGACTCTGTGAAAAGCACCTCAAGCTCCGAGGGTCTCCTGTGCAGCCAGGCAGCCTCCGATATAACATAATCTGACTGAATTCCATAGGCTGTCAGAGTGTAAAATTAGAATTAAAGGGTTCTTCAAGGTCACTGAGTTAGACACAAAAATGTCTCTATTGAACCATGCAAATATTGTGCACCAGACATGTGCTAAGCGCTGGAATACTTGATTGTGTACTAGATATATTTCATGTTTTTTATTAATTTAATCTTATTTTTTGCATGTTATGTTTTTTTTATCAGAGGGCTACAGCTCAGGCCTATCACTTCTTTTACATGTAGTTCCAAATAGGAAAGAATTGTATTTCTGCAGAAAATGGTTACTGAGGGCAAGCTCCTGGTTGTGAATTGCAGTGTCAACAGACTATTAGACTTGAGAGTAAGCATTTTTTCTGATGTTGCCTAGAATCAGCGACTCTGTGGATTAGGAACCGACAGGGTGGGAAAGAAGCTTGCTTTCTACTCTCTGCCTCTTGTGAATCACAATTTGTACCTTTTCCTCCCTTTCTGTGGACCAAATACCAAATAAATCTCTCTGCTGTTTATTCTGGGTCTTTTGTGCAGTGCTCCTGTCCTCAGAGTTTCATAGACAATGTAGAAATGTCAGCAGCTTTATTAGCAAAGGTCGGTGGTGTTTCACTTTAGTGCCCAAAGGTCCTCACAGACATCCAAAAATGTCTTGTCGAAGTCGGTAATTATTTACTCCCCTGTTACCAGGATCTGTTTGAGGACTAGGTAGAGAGAAGCAGAAAGGAAAATAAAAGGGGAAAAAAAGCAAATAGTCTTTCAAAATCACTGGTCTTTCTACATCTAAAAGCAATATATATTTTTCATAGCATATGTGGAATATCATTGAACAACAAAAGCAAATAAATCCAGATGCATTAGGAGGCATCCCTAAGGCCCAGGGACTCCAAGTGGAAAAAAACAGTTGGGTCCCTGAGCCAGAAACGGTACAAACCCCAGCAGGGAGGTGGGGTTTCCTTAACGTCCTCCCATGTTCACTTCTTTTTGGATTTGTATTTGCCCCTGGATAGGCGCCTGCAAGGTTCAGCTGGAACACTTTGTTCCAGTTCTATAAAGCCTGTGCATTAAAATGTTGGAATCCCCTCATGGAAGACCTGGAAGATGGCCCTTTAATGCACATCCCCTGGACCAAGATGTTAAGTGGGGTGTTGAATGGGGTAGAACCAGACATTTAATCCTTGGGAAGAGGGTATAACAAAATGTGACTGGGAGTTCTCACTGTGGCGCAACAGGATCAGTGGCATCTCCAGAGCTCTGGGATGCAGGTTCAATCCCCAGCCCAGCACAGTGGGTTAAGAATCCAGCAATGCTGCAGGGGTGTAGGTCATAGCTGTGGCTCAGATTCAGTCCCTGGCCTGGGAACTGAATATGCCACAAGGTGGCCAAAAAAGAAAAAAAAAATGTTTCTGGGAAGTAAGATGTCTTTCTCTTCTACTAGAGGCTTCTGTTTCACCACAGCATTTAGCAGGTATTTGCCAGGCACTGTTCTAGGTACTGGAGACACAAGGTGGAGCATGACCTTGGTGGCTTCCACCATGAGGGAGCTTAGAGGCCAGTGGAGAGCAATAACATGTGGAGATTAAGACCATAAACTTTGGGGGTTCCCATCATGGCACAGTGGAAACGAATCCAACTAGGAACCATAAGGTTTCGGGTTAGATCCCTGGCCTTGTTCAGTGAGTTAAGGATCCAGTGTTGCCATGAGCTGTGGTGTAGGTCAAAGATGTGGCTTGGATCTGGCCTTGCTGTGGCTGTGGTGTAGGCCAGCAGCTGTACCCTCAGTTCAACCCCTAGCCTGGGAATTGCCATATGCCTTGGGTATGGCCCTAAAAAGAAAAAAAAAAAGAAAAAAAAAAGTTCAAGGATGAATCTTGGATAGTTAGAACATTCCTTACTTTCATCTGTAAAATGGAAATTATAATACATCCTTCACAGGGTTGGGATGCATATAAAATGAGATGACATATATATAATAGTGAATTCAGAGTCTGGTGAATTAAGTGCCCCCAAAGAGTAATTGTTGTAACTGTTAAACTTTGTGGCTTATTTGCTGGCCCAGGAGTTAGAGGCTTGACCTCTAAATACTGTCTGGTTCCTCCACAACATGGATGCTTTGTTCCTGGGTGTGCATCATTTAGAGAGAAGCGGGCTGTGCTAAATAGTCTTTATTTTCTAGTTGGGGTGGTTGATTTTCTTGCTTGATGTCTGAAGATTAGACCTTTTTGATGAAGATAAAGTACTTTTCCTGTTTCTTTCTATTGAATTACCGCTTTAAAACTAGTGACTGTTATTTATGCTTTTAATTTATTTCTTATGACTTTGTTGGGGTTCTCTCTGGTGAGGGCAGAATTTATTTCATTCATTTATTAGACGCTGATAGAGATCTTACTCTGCAGCAGAGACATTGGGTGTGTGTGTGTTGTGTGTGTATGTGTGTTGGGGTTTGGAGGTGGAGAAAATTGGGGGAGATGCAAAGATGACTTAGGATAGCTTCTGTTCTGGGAATTCCCTTCATAGCTTATCGGTTAACAATCCCGACTAGGATCCCTGAGGATTCGGGTTTGATCCTGGCCTCGATCAGTGGGTTAAGGATCCAGTATTGTCATGAGCTGTGGTGTAGGTCGCAGTTGCGGCTCAGATCTGGCGTTGCTGTGGCTATGGCATAGGCCAGCAGCTACAACTCCAATTCGACCCCTAGCCTGGGAACTTCCATATGCCATGGGTGCGATCCTAAAAAGCAAAAATAAAGAAATAAATGAAAATAAATAAAGATAGCTTCTGTGTTCTGTGGAGTTATGAACAGTCTTGTGATAGAGAGAGCCAGATTAAATAGATAACAACATTTGATAAGGACAAAGAGGGGCATGTACAGAGATCCCCAAGGGTCTCTAAAAGGGAGAAACTACTTTGAGGGATGTTGGTAGGGTGGAGGCAGTTGAAGCAGAAATGAGAAAGTCAGGTGGGAAAGTGAGGAAAGAAGGAATTTGAAGGTAAAGAAAAAAGCATAAAAGATAAAGGTAAAAAGGTAATAAAGCTTAATTTTTTTCCCCAGTGGGTTGCAGGAAATTTATAGTATTATGGGATAGGTGGGAGTGAGGCTGATATTTGGCTAAGAAGATGGTCATATATATAGGCTGGCTATGGGACCAAATAGTCCTCAGCCAACAAGTTGTGGTTGAGGACGTTGAGTTTCCATGATCAGAAATGATATCTCTCAGTCCCTCTTATTTCTACAGAGACTGGAGTAGGTAAACAGATGCAAGTGGGACACCCAAAGGGCTGCAAAATGGTGTATCCTGCGAGAGTACTTTCCCACTGTGGAGGCAATAGCAGAGTCCATTTGGAAATCTTCTCTAGTGAGTTGTGGCAGGGCTGAGACTTGCTCATACTGCAACACAGTTGTGAAACAGCAACAAGAACAACAAATGGCTTCTTTGTTGCTATTATAAATCTAAACCTCTTCACAAGCCTCTGTGAAGGCAAGAGTGGGGAGTTCATTTTGCTTCTTATGTCCTATCTTAAAAAACCTTTATCTGTCTCCAAATCATGAAGATTTTCTCCTGAGTTTTCTTCTAGAAGTTTTTATAGTTTTTGCATTCATGTGTAGGTATATTATTTCAAGTCAGGTGTTGTATATGGTGTGAGGCAGACTAGAGAGTCATTTTTTTACTCCATATGAGTAATTGCGTGGATCTATTTTTAGACCTTCTATGCCATTCCGCTAATCTAATATACTAATGTCATACTCAATTTCTTTGGTTTTAGAGTAAGTCTTGAACTTAGTATAAGCCTTCAACTTTTGTTCTATCTTTTGAAAACTATTTTGGATTTTCTAGGTTCTTTGCATTTCATGTGAGTTTTAGAATCAGCTTGTCAGTTTCTGTTTTAAAAAAAAACCGTTGGACTTTTAATTGAGATTTCATTGAAACAATCAACTTGGGTAGTTATGACATCTTAGTCTTCCATGGAATGAACACTTGTACGCTCTCTCTCTGAGACCTTTATAAATTTCTCTCAGCAGTTTTGTAGTTTTTAATATATAAATAATGCAAATATTATGCTAAAATTATTCCTAGGCATCTCATTGTTTTTGATGAAATGCCTAAGGTAAAGTGGATATTTATTTATTTATTTATTATTAATTTTTTTAATTTTCACTTTTTGGCTGCACCCACGGCATGTGGCCAGGCCATGGATCACATGCAAGCTACAGCAGTAACAATGCCAAGTCCTTAACCAGTAGGCCACCAGGGAACTCCTAAAGTGGTATTTAAAAATTTCAATTCCTAAGTTTTCACTACTAAAATGTAGAAATACAATTGACTACAAAGGAAAAATAATAAGTGTCAGTTCACCAAAATTAATAGTTTCTGCTCTTCAAAATGCACCATTAAGAAATGAAGGGACAAGCCATGGTATAGGAGAAAATATTTGCAATTCATATATCTACGAAAGACTTATATCTAGAATATGCAAAGAATTCTTGTATCTCAATAATAAAAAGACAATTCAATTAAAATGGGCATGATATTTGAACAGAAACTTCACAAAAGAAGATGTATGAATAGTTAATAAAACATGAAAAAAATGGGAGTTCCTGTTGTGGCTCAGTGGTTCCCGAACCCAACTAGTATCCATGAGGACGTGGGTTCAGTCCCTGGCTTTGCTCAGTGGGTTGAGGATCTGGCATTGCCATGAGCTGTGGTGTAGGCTGCAGACGTGACTTGGATCCCTCATTGCTGTGGCTGTGGTGTAGTCCGGCAGCTACAGCTGCAATTTGACCCTTAGCCTGGGAACCTCCATATACCACCAGTGTGGCCATAAAAGACAAAAAAAAAAAAAAAAAAAAAAAAGAAAGAAAGAAAGAAGGAAAAAATGGTTTACATATTTAGTAGTCAGGAAAATGCAAATTAAAACCACAGTGAGAATCCATTACACACTGGAGCTCTAATATTTTGCTGGTAATATTGTACAGCCATCTTGAGAAAAGTTTGGCAGTTTCTTCTAAAGTTAAATATACACTTATGGTATGACCCAGTGATTTCATTCCTAGGTATTTCCTCAAGAAAATGAAAACACGTGTCCACAAAAGACTTGTATACAGATATTCACAGAAGCCTTAATCATAATGGTCAAAACTGGAAATTTCTCTAATGTCCATCAACAGATAAATACATTGTAATACATCCATAAAACAGATGACTATTCAGCAATAAAAAGGAATCAGTTACAGATATACACAGCAACCTGGATGAATTGCAAAACATTATCATGAGTGAAAGAAGCCAGAAGCAAAATAGTCCATATTGTGGGATTCCATGTTTATGATATTCTTGATATTCTCATCTCTATCAACAGAAAGTGGCACAGTACTGAGGCTGATGGAGATTAGCTGCAAAGGAGCATGAGGGAATGTTTGGGATGATGAAAATGTTCTTTATCTTGATTGTGGCAACTGTGGCTACATGAGTGTGTACATTTGTCAAGTCATCAAAATGTAGACTTAAAGTGGGTGTGTTTTATGTAAGTAAATTTTACCTCAGTCTGAAAAAGTTTTTAGCAGGTTTTGCAAGTTTAAAGTAATCTCTTTCAAAGTTCTCTGGTGGCTCAGTGGATTAAAGATCCAGCGTTGTCACTGCTATGGCATGGGTTTGACCCCTAGCCCAGGAACTTCTGCATGCTGCAGGCTTGACCTGCCCGCCCCCTCCAAAGTATGCTCTTTCATTTTAGCACAGTGTTTTTTTGGTTTTTGTTTTTTTTGCTATTTCTTGGGCCGTTCCCGCGGCATATGGAGGTTCCCAGGCTAGGGGTCGAATTGGAGCTGTAGCCACCGGCCTACACCAGAGCCACAGCAATGCGGGATCCGAGCCGCGTCTCCGACCTACACCACAGCTCACGGCAACGCCAGATCGTTAACCCACTGAGCAAGGGCAGGGACCACAACCCCATGGTTCCTAGTCGGATTCGTTAACCACTGCGCCACGACGGGAACTCCAGCACACTGTTTTTGAATCAATATTCGTCCAAATTGAAGGTTCATCTCTGTATAAAGGTCCTGTCTCCCCTGTATTGTGTTTATCCCTGCCCCTCCTGTAGGAGTGTTTGGTTTAGGGGAGAATTCATGGATCTCATGGTAACGGTGGAGGAGGTGGTGGGCATGCAGATCTCTGTGTTCTTCATGGGCCTGAGCAGAATTGTCCCTAGTATTGGTCACTGGGCATTTTGCTGATGAAACTCACCTTGCTGGTCTCTAGGTATTGGCTTCTGTCCTCACTGAGTACAGTGCTGACTTATCTGCTGCTGGTGGAACTTACAGTTTGTACTCTGTCCAGCCCCTGGGGAGATTCCTCACCTTTCCTGTTGCAGTTCTTGAGGATCAGCCACGACATCCACTTGGCTCAGGTTATTGGTCACAGAGTCACTTTCCCCCCATGTCCCAGCCCTGCCTCTCCTCTCTTAGCTGCCTTCCAAGTCTCCACTGAGAACATGAGGGAGCCTCAGGTCACTCCTGTGCCACATGGGAAGTGAGGGACAGTCCACGGGCACTGTCTCTGGCTTCCTCTCTGCCAAGGAAGTCCTACCTCTGGTCAGGACTCAGGTGGGAGGGAGACATGGTCCCTGAGACCCTGGGCTGCTCATCACTCTTCCTTAAAAAAAAATATTTTCCCTTCCTCTCTCGGGAGGCTGCTACTCCCTCTTTCTGTGCGGTGGGAACTTCCCTACAACACAATCCTGCGACTTCTCACTTATAGAGGGATTCATTCTGGATGGATCCCATTTTCTTTTTCCCTATGGCAATAAACTTATTGGCTTAGCCTTAATGCTAGAAGGGGGCCAATGGGAGAAACTGGCTTACCAAAAAAAAAAAAAAAGGCAACACATCAAGAGATATTTCGAAAATATTATCTGTAGTACAGGAATATTTTAGAAGTGCCTTAAAAGAGAGAGAGAGAGAGGCTGGCAGATTTCATGATTCTTAAGTAATAACAAAGAGGAGTTGCCTCCTTCAGAGCAGTATTGGGTATTATCAAAGGGTTAAGTCAGAGTTTACTGAGTGTGCATAGTCAACCAGGAATCTTAAATATTGGGAAAGAGATACTTGATAATCATTCACCTGGTTTAAAGTCTAGACATCCGTAATTTGATGCCCTGGTTTTATAGATTAAGAAACAATAGCAGAGGGGAAATTATTCACACAGGGTCATGCAACTAAGTAATGTCACTTGAACCCAGTGGTCTTGAATCCCACTCTTGGTATCTTTCTACCCAGGTACCTTTACCTCTCTTGTGGCTGCAAACCAAGTTAAAAACTAAGGGTCCTGTTAAAGGTTAAGGCACTGGAAATAAATAGAAGGGATCGAGGAAGAAAAAAGAAAGTGGAAAAACAGTGCTGGGTGTCAATCTAAACCAATGCCTTTTCTCCAATTGCATACTGACTATGTAATGTATAGTTTTTCTACTGATAAAAAGGATCACTTCAGAAAACTTTACGGAGGGCAGTGTGAAAGATACACCCCACACACGAAGTGATTTACTGGAAGGCGACAGACTGAATTCTTTGCAAATAATTAGATTTGAAAGCAAGGAGGACAAAGTGAAATTGGAAATATATCCCAACCTGCCCTGTTAAGGAATAATCTTCAAGGAACATCATAATATAGAGCCTCTTTTGAGTCAGTTTTTTTGTTTGTTTTTTTCTGAAGCCAGAATGAGATGCAGAAGGCAATTATATTTTAGTGGTTGGATGTCAAAATAAAACAAATGGGAGGCTGTGTAGTAAAATGAAGATTGCATGGTGGTAACTTATTTTCTTTGCTTCTAGTTTTGATTATTCGATTAACTCAATAAAGATTTTTCCATTATATTTGTGTCATGTCAGGTGGGTTAATTATTTACGAGATGCTCAGGCTCATATTCTCGGGAAACTGCAGGCTGCTCCAAAGTCTCTAGGAGACTAGGGTTGCTTTGTTTAGCCTGTGCCCCCCTTCTGAAGACCTATAAATCTGCAACATGACCTGTTTTGCAAGAAACTCACGTGTTGTTTTGTGAACAGGAGTATACCCTGAGTTAATCTCATGGTTAACCTTCTCCCTGCCCCGCTTCCTTTGGTCATGGTCCCTCACATGCACGGGTGCTTAAGCTTCACCATGGCTTATTGACAGAAAAGCCCAATAACAGTTTCGAAATCTGGAGGGCAGATGGGCAAGTGAACTGTCCAAAATCTGCCAGAGCTACTTGTCTCCATTGCCACTCAGATACAATGTTGACAGGAGCGTCCCTTCACCTCTGTGACCTTGGGCTTTATCATTGCGGCAGAGGGAATCTAGTGCCCATCTCCAAGGCTCGTGAGGCTCAAGGGCAGCTATTCATGAGGAATTATTAATAACAGTCTCACCTTTTTTTTTTTTTTCCTTTTCTGGCCTACACCACAGCCACAGCAACACGAGATCAAAGCCACATCTACAGCCTCCACCACAGCTCACGGCAATGCTGGATCCTTAACCCACTGAGCAAGGTCAGGGATCAAACCTGCATCCTCATGGAATGCTAGTCAGATTTGTTTCCACCGAGCCACAATGGGAACTCCCCAGTCTCACATCCTGATGCTCTCAGAGAAGTCCTTTCTCCCTACCCTGGGACTCTGTGAGGATTTTCCTTGTTCTGTGGTTTTACCCAGCTTGACTCTAACTTATGACAGACCTTTGCTCACTGTGCAGTTACTTACACTTTTTATTTGGATTTATGCGATTATATTTTTGAGAGACCCTCACCAGTCAATTCTCACTTTTTTAAATTACTCAATGAATTTTATTACATTTATAGTTGTACAATGATCATCACAACCCAATTTTATAGCATTTCCATTCCAAACCCCAGCACACACACCCCCGCCCCCCAACTTGCTTAACTTAAAAAAGGTGAGAATGCCAGAGAGGTTGTCCAACTGAAACAAATGAAAATGGAGTCATCTGGGAATAGCAGAGACAAGGTAAAAATTAATGATGCTTAATATCTTTGTAAAGATACGGAGCATTTTATTTTGCCAGGGGCTTGTTACCTTCAGGGTGTCTTCTACAGTGTAATCACCTAGTTTTCTAGTTTTCAGTGTGTAGCATCAATAATAGATATGGTTATTTTTAGTCCTGGAGAAACCATACAGAAGAGATTTCTGTGTTTCTATTTACACTGCAGGAATAACCTGAAATATCTTTTAAGAAAATTGTACGTAAAATGGTACCGAATGCAGTTTTCAAATGAATCGTATCTTAATTATACCATCTTACCTATATTTCTTTTTGCATGTTCTTCCCATTCTTTGTGACAGTTACAAATACCCAATTTTTATATAAGTTCTGCATGGCTTCGTTCACAGTGTACACACAATTTTAGAGTCCTCTTTTTGTTTAAGCATTGCGTCATAAATATTTTCCCATGTTATAGTATTATCTTCTTGTTTATAATTTTAAAGGATTGTCTACAACCCATTTGCTTAATGTATCATAATTCTCAAAACACTTCCCAGTTGTCAAGTATTTAGGTAGTTTTGGTTTTGTATGTAATTCATAGAGCAGCTGGGGGTTTTTTGCCCATAGTGTTTAGCTTCCCTTAAATTGTTTTCTGAGGATAATGCCTCAGAACTGAGAATGCTCTTCAAGGAATATGAATAACTTTCTAATTCTTTATCCGATGCACTATGTTGCTTTCGGAAGGGCTGTTGCATGGTACTGCCTGTCTCAACATCCTTTTATAGCCCTGGGCAGGACTGACTGAGGGTGGTCTTACACTGGCCGTTTATGGGTAGGTGGATTTATAATCTTAAGTTGGAAGATGGTTTAACCTTGGGGACTATTTGGAAAAACCTATGAAGAGGCTAGGCTTATAAGGCAGAGGTTTTTAAGCTTTAGCTTTTTCATTTGTACAACCAATTCTGTCATTTCATAACACCTAATTGTGTCCGGTCTCAGTGAGTTATGACATTGTGTGTGTTTTGTTTTGGTTTGTTTGTTTGTTTGTTTGTTTGTTTTAGGGCTGCAGCCACAGCATAGGGATGTTTCCAGGCTATGGGTCCAATCGGAGCTACAGTTGCTGGCTGGCCTGTGCCACAGCCACAGCGATGAGAGATCCAAGCCATGTCTGTGACTTACACCACACCTCACAGCAACACTGGATCCTTAACCCACCAAGCTGGTCAAGGGATTGAACCTACATCCTCATGGATACTAGTCGGGTTCATTACCACTAAGTCACAATGGGAATTCCTACATTGTATGTGTTTGTATGCAGGTATAGGTAGAATCTTGAAGGCTAGTCCTATTAAAATGACCAGAGTGCTAGATGTAAATCATGCCATAAACATGACTCACATGTGGCTGTTCAAGAAACTTTGATTATGGCAACATGGTATAGGCAGAAGTGGGAGAGCTTATTGCCTCCAGAGGCCTGGCAGGTGTTGTCTAGTTGTGAAACAGGACAGGGGTTGGACAATGCAGGAGGTCAGGGACAGGGTGAAGGGGGGTGTACAGGCTTTATCCAGAGGAGGGGTACCAATAATTGATTCCAGCCAATGGCTGCCATGAAGGAATACCAGCCTGTAATCTTTAGTGCTCTCAGGTTTTCAGGACAATTTGGAAATTGGAATTTTTAAATATCTTAGTTGGGACAGGCTGCTATAGAAAAATATCCAGATTGGGGTGCCTTAAACAATAAACCTTTAGTTCTCACAGTTCTGGAGGCTGGGAGTCCAGATCAAGGTGCTGGCAGATTCAGTCCAGCTACTATGGTTCATAGATGGCTATGTTTTTTCTGTGACTTTATATGACAGAAGGGGCAAAGGAGCTCTCTGGGGTCTCTTTTTCTTTTTTAACAGCCACACCCACAGCATATGAAAGTTCCTGGGCCAGGGATTGAATTGGACCTGCAGTTGCCATGCTGCAGCCCTGGCGACAGGAGTTCGAATGGCATCTGGGACCCATGCCACAGCTTGCAGCAATGCTGGATCCTGACCCCACTGAGTGAGGCCAGGGATCAAACCCGCATCCTCACAGACACTATGTTGGGTTCTTAACCCACTGATCCACAGTGGTAACTCCACGGGGTTTCTTTTCTAAGGGCACTAATCCCATTCTGTAAGGTTAGGTAGGGCCCTGATGACCTAACCACTTCCTAAAGGCCCTAACTCCAATCACATTGGGGATTAGGTTTTAACATACAAACTTTGAAGGGAGAAATTCAGTCTGTAGCATCTAGTAAATCTCATATTGGTCGCCAGAGTAGAACATTTTAAAAACACTGTAGGCCTAACAAAAGTGTCCTGAAGTTTGAATTGCTCATTACTGCCAGTTTGTGACTGCTCTCTTCTGAATCTGACTTCAGTCCCACAAAGTAGGAAGGGGGGAATTTTTTTTTGTTTTTTGTACAGACCAGAATCTGAGGCTCAGAAATTATTTTTCAACAGATTATCGACTGCCTGTCCCACTAGGAAGTAAGCTTCCTGAAGGCACGACAGCCACTGTTCATTTTCTTCATTGCTTTAAGACCTGCTCCTAGAATAGTACTTGGTGCATAGTGGATGCACATATTAATTGAATTAATGAGTGATGAATTAATGAAAACAGGTTAAGTCACATGGCAAATGATGCATATTTTGGTACCAGATACCCTTCGTGTTTTATTTTATTTATTTATTTATATTGAAGCATAACCGATTTACAATATTATATTAGTTTTAGGTGTACAACATAGTGATTCAATAATTTCTATAGATTAAATACCATTTCAAGTTATAAAATATTGGCTGTATATCTAGTGCTCTACCTTACATCTTCTTTATTTTATACCTAGTAGTTGGTACCTCTTAATCCTCTTCCTCCTCTTCCTCTAATTGCCCCTCCCCCCACCCTCTCCTCACTGGTAACTACTAGTTTGTTCTCTATATGTGAGTCTGTTTCTTTTTTATATTCATTCCTTTGTTTTATTTTTCATGATTCACGTATAAGTGAAAACATGCAATATTTGTCTTTCTCTGTCTGACTAATTTACTAAGCATAATACCGTCCAGGTCCATCCATGTTGTTGCAAATGGAAAAACTTCATTCTTTTTTATGGCTTTGTATATTTATTTCTCTGTGTGTGTGTGTGTGTGTGTCTGTATCACATCTTCTTTATCCATTCATCTGGTTTTTTTTTCCAGTCCCTTCCAATTACTTTTTTTAATCGAACTATAGTTGATTTACAATGCTGTGTTAGTTTTAGTACACAAAGTGATTCATATATATATTTACATATGTAATATTTTTAGATTCTTTTACATTGTAGGTTACTGTAAGACATTGAATATAGTTCCCTGTGCTATACAATAAGTCCTTATTGTTTATCTTTCTTATATAGAGTAGTGTTATATATAGTATTGTGCAGATACTCCTCATGTTTTATCTCATTTTAATCTATATGGCATTCCGTGAGAATACTGACTCCATTTTATGGATATTTAAACCGAGGTTCAGAGAGGTCGGGTAGGATGCGTGAGTTCATTAAACCCATAAGATAGAGAGTTAGGACCAGGAAGGACCTGAATCTTCTCTGATTGCTAGTTCTTCTCATTCTATGCTGGGCTCTGCCACCATCATCATAAATATTGATTCTCTCCTACCCTATCTTCCCAAAATTGGCTTTCTGCAGAGCAATGCATCACACCTCTCTGGAATAGGGGTCTGAACGCTTTCTTTGTAAAAGACCAGATAATAAATATTTTAGATTTGCTTGCTTAAATGCTTTTACTTTCTTACAGTTACTCCATTGCCATTGTAGCATGAAAACAAAGACAATATGCAAAAAAAAAAAAATGGGTATTGTTTTGTTCTGGTAACATTTTATTTAGGAAAAGTGGCAGCAGGTCAAATTTTGCTTGAGGGCTGTAGTTTGCTGACTTCTGCTTAGTAAGACAGACAAATTATCTTATTAAAAATGCAGCAGGATGGAGTTCCAATTGTGGCTCAGCAGAAACAGATCCCACTAGGAACCATGAGGTGGTGGGTTCCATCCCTGGCCTCAATCAGTGGGTTAAGGATCTGGCATTGCTGTGAGCTGTGGTGTAGGCTGTAGCTCCTATTAGACACCCCCCCACCCCCAAAATGTGACAAGCTAGCTAAGTTGCTAACTCACTGTATAGATATTTAAAGTCTTCTCTAGTCCTTTGGCTTTATTTCATAGAAACATTTACTGTAAACATCTTAAATTACCCCATTGTTGGAGTGGTGGGCAAACAATCCTTTTTCTCCATCCCTCCTTGCTCTCTTATTTAGTCATATTGAATTATTATGTACAGCTTCTGGGCTTTCTATTCTGTTGCATTTATTCTTCATTTTTTTCTTGCTTCAATTTTTTCCCTTAAGAATTATGGCATTCTTAGGCAGAACTGCCAAAGCAGTTACTGTCAGACTCATTCAGTGTAATAATTAGGATATAGTCTGAGCTGTTGTAACAGAAAGACTCCAAAATAGAGAGCGTTAATTAAAGCTGAAGCTTATTTACCTTTGGTGTAACAGTGAGGGGCGTGTGAAGCCCAGAGCTGGAGAAGCACCTCTTCTCCACAGAGTCCTTTGAGGACTCAGGCTCCTTTTGGCCGGCAGCTCTGCCAGCCCCTGGGGCGATGCCGGGCCTGTGTGGTTAGAGCTGTCTCTGTGCCACATGCATGTTCCAGTCTGTGGGAAAGGAGGTGGTGGACGTCTTGGGAAAGTGCCTTTACCTCTGAGCTGATGGACCAGAAGTGGCACGTATTACTCTTTGCTCACATCCCTTTGGTCCAGACTAAGCCACATTGCCACATCTACCTTCAAGGTAGGGAAAATGGTATCAAACTGGGTCACCATGGATTTGGCTAAAAGTTGAGAGCATCAATTATTAAAAAGAAGAATGGGAGTGGCTTCCAGAGACAACTATAGTGTTTGCCCCCATCCATCATTCATAGCTACTTTAGAGTCATTTCATAGCTACAAATAATCATATTTAACAGGAAGGTAATAATCATTTTCACCAAGTGAAAAACCAACTTTGGATATGGCAGTAACATTCAAATATGTCCTGCTTTTTGGTTTTAGATGGCCAGTAATCCATGTGCCAGGTAGCACTCTATGCCAATCTTGAATGCCAACAGGAAGTCACTAGACGGCACACTCTTCCAAGATCATAACTGGGCTGTTGGAGTAACTTGGAAAAGAAGAATAAAGGATCAAAAAAACCATGGCAAAAGTAAATAGAGCTCGGTCTACCTCTCCTCCAGATGGAGGCTGGGGCTGGATGATTGTGGCTGGTTGTTTCCTTGTTACCATCTGCACCCGGGCAGTAACCAGGTAAGTAGGATTTTTTTCTTCATTTATTATTAGATGCTCTGACTTATCCTTTTTTTTTTTTTTCCCTAAGATGGCTTTATTCTGTTTCTGAACCTGTCACTGTGAAAATATATGTATGTTTATATATGTTTTGTGCTTGTGTGTGTATTTCCTTTGCTCAGATGTCTTTTTCTTTGCAGGGAATTCTGATCTTCTGACACTTAAAAGTCTGGTGGTCTCTTTTATAATATCTGATACAAACCTGGAGTGTAAGGGCATTTTTAGACTAAATATCATGGCTATGCCAGACATTTATTTTCATAAGCAGCTCATCCCACAAAGGACAAACATATAGGCTCAAAATAGTCTTTGAAACCCTCTCAGCTCACCAGAATACTGAGCCATTGGAAGCTTAAAGCCTAGAATTTAAATTCTTTTGCTTCATTGTGCATTCGGCTGTGGTAGTGGAGGCTGCTTTCTAGGTTGAAGGAGGGAAATAGCAGAAACACAGGGATTCTATTCTCTCACTTGGTTGTGGCTCCTATTTTTTTTTTTTTTAACCCAAGGGAGTAGTGTTGAACATGCTTCAGTTAAACGTGCTTACATTCAGATGCATTCATCTGATTTACATTGGAATAAATACACACTTGAAATCTACATGTACTCGCTCTTTGCTCTAGAGGTGCCTTCATTCAAACTGAACTCTTTGTTGCCCTTCTCTGGCAACACTCCCCTGGCAGCAAAATAAAGTGATTTGCACTACATTACTTTACTTGATGGCATCATCAATAAAAGCATCGATGTCCCCTCCCCCATAACAAATAGATAATATAGGAAAGAAGCAAGATGTTTGGTTTTGCTATAATGAGGGGGTGTTGATCCTGCATTGCTGTGGCTGTGGTGTAGACTGGCAGGTGTAGCTCCAATTCGACCCCTAGCCTGGGAACTTCCATATGCTATGGGTGTGGCCCGAAAAAGACAAAAAATTAAAATAAAATAAAATAAACATAAAAAATGATGGTTGAGTCTCATTTTCTCCCATCTATATTATGAATCTTGTGTTCTGGGAGTGAAGAGGTCATAGAGTTACCAGGACTCTCTTTCATCTTGGTTCTTACACGTGGAAGCTTTCATCATTACCATGAGAGGAAAGTTCTGGAAGTGAGCTCAGTGCTTTATAAGAAGGGCTACTGGAAACAAGAAAAGAGTTTGTGGCTGACAAAGGTGTCTTTTCAGAGGGTCCTGGGAGAGGCTGAGAGGCAGATAGATACACATGTATATGTATATATATTTTCTTTTTCATGTTCATTTCCACAGTGGTTTATTAGAGGATATTGAATATAGTTCCCTGTGCCATACAGTAGGAGCTTGTTGTTTGTCATTTTATAATAATAACTTGTAAGCATGATGTTTTGAATTACATGTATTATAGGTTCAGCTACCATCCATCTTTGCATATAACTACAATAAAAAGGAAAGAAAGAAGAAAAGAAAAAAGGAAAAAATTTTCACCCTGTGATGAGTGCTCTTAGGATTTATTCTCTTACCAACTTTCCTATAATACCATACAACAGTGTTAGCTGTAGTCATCATATTGTACATGATATCCCTAGTACTTATTTATCTTATAACTGGAAGTTTGTATCTTCCAATTCCCTTTCCCCCACCCTCTGCCTCCAGTTGCCACAAATCTCATCTCTTTTTATATGAGTTTGGTTGTTGTCACTTTAAATTCCTTATATGTGTGAGATCAGACAGTATTTGTCTTTCTCTGTCTAACTTATTTCACTTAGCAGAATTCCTTCAAAGTCCATTCATATTGTTGCAAATGGTAGGATTTCCTCCTCTTTTCTGGTTG
The DNA here is from genome assembly GCF_054392235.1 of Sus scrofa. Classification (NCBI taxonomy): domain Eukaryota; kingdom Metazoa; phylum Chordata; class Mammalia; order Artiodactyla; family Suidae; genus Sus; species Sus scrofa. The sequence goes on along the minus strand of NC_139396.1, from coordinate 123,497,627 downwards.
AATAATACCTCATTGTGTATTCATACTGCACCATATTTATCCGTTCATCCATCAGTGGACATTAGGTTGCTTCCATGTCTTGTCTATTATAAATCATGTTGCTATGAACGTGGGGGTACAGATATCTTTTCTAGTTAGTGTTCTCATTTTTTTTGGATCTATTCCCAGTAGTGGAATTGCTGGATCACATGGTAGTTCTATTTTTATCCATCCTGTTTTCTTTGGTGGCTCTTCCAATTTACAATCCTATCAACAATGCACAAGGGTTCCCTTTTCTCCACATCCATGCTAACCTTTGTTCTTTCTTTCCCTCTTTCTTTCTTTTCTTTCTTTCTTTCTCTCTTTCTTTCTGATGATAGCTATTCTAACAGCCATGAGGTAATGTCTCATTGTGGTTTTAATGTGCATTTCCTAATGACTGGTGATATTGTGCATCTTTGTGTGTACCTGTCGGCCTTTTGAATATCTTCTTTGAATAAATGTTTATTTAGGTCTTATTATGTAAATTGTTTTTACTATCGAGTTGTATGCATTATTTATATTTTTTGGATATTAACCCCTTATCCTATGTACAGTTTGCAGATATTTTTTCCTATTCCTTTCACTTTGTTGATGAAATCTTTTGTTTTGCAGAAGCTTTTAAGTGTGATGTAGTCCCATTTGTTTATTTTTTTATTTTGTTGCCTGTGTTTTAGGTGACATATCAAAAAAAAATTATTACCAAGATCCATGTCAAAGAACTTTATTCCTATCTTTTTTTCTAGGAATTTCATGATTTCAGGTCTTATATTTAATTCTTTAATCCATTTCAAGTTAATTTTTGTGAGTGGTCTAAGATATGGGTCTAGTTTTATTCTTTTACGTGTGACTATCCAGTTGTCCCAGCATCATTTATTGAAGAAACTGTCTTTTCTCCATTTAGTATTCTTTTCTCCCTTTTCAAATATTAGTTGATGCTTAAGTTTATTTCTGGGTTCTTGGTTCTGTTCCATTGGTCCATTTGTCTGTTTTTATGCCAGGACCAAACTGTTTTGATGACTACAGCATTCTCATACAGTAGAAACCGTGAAATGCATTATCTCTTTCTTAAGACTTTGTTGCCTATTCAGGGTCTTTTGTGTTTACATATAAATTTTAAAAGTGTTTTTATCCACATTTGTAAAAATTGCCACCAGATTCTTGATAAAGATTGCATTAAATCTATAAATGGCTTTTGGTGGTATTGACATTTTAACAATGTTAATTCTTCCAGTTCATGAACATGGGATATCTTTCCATTTATTTGTCTTCTTCTTCAGTTTCTTTCATTGATGTCTTATAGTTTTCAGCATAGAGATCTTTCACATCCATAATTAAATTTATTCCTAAATATTTTATTGTATTTGATGCTTTTATAAATGGATCAATTTCTTTATTTCTTTTTTAGAAATTTTGTTGTTAGTGTACAGAAACACTAGTGATTTTTATATGATAATTTATATCCTGCAACTTTACTGAATTCATGGACTAGACTCAAGAGCTTTTTTGCTACATCTTTAGGATTTTAGGATTTTAAAATCACATCATCTGCAAATAAAGACAATTTTACTTCTTTCTTTCCAATTCTAATACATTTTATTTATTTTTCTTGCCTGGTTGCTGAGGCTGGGACTTCTAGAAATGGTGACAGTAAGCACTCTTGTCTTGTTTCCTCCTTTTAGAAGAAAAGATTCTGACCATTTACCTTTGAGTATAATATTAGCTGTGGGCTTGTGATTTATAGTTATATTATACTGAGATATGTTCCTTCTGTGCCTAATTTATTAAGAGTTTTTTAAAATCATGAATAGATGTCAAATTTTGTCAAATGCTTTTTCTTTGTCTATTGAGATGATCATGTAATTCATTTCTTTCATTCTATTAATATGATGTGTCACATTGATTGATTGATTTGCATATGTTACACCATCCTTGTATCCCAGGGATAAACTCTGCTTGAATCTAGTCAATGATCTTCTTAATGTGCTGCAGAATTCAGTTTCTTTGTATTTTATTGAGAATATTTGCATCTATGCTCATCAGGGATATTGGCCTATAGTTTTCTTTTCTAGTACTGTCTTTTATGGTTTTGATATTAGGATAATGCTGGTCTCCTAAAGTGAGTTTGGGAATGTTCCCTCCTTTTCAATTTAAATAATGTGCTTAAAAGTTAAACCATATATCTAGAAGGTTAAAATTCAAACAATACAGAAATATGTAAGCTAAATTATTTTTCTCCTCACTTCCTGAAATCCCTGTTTCATTGCCTAAAGTTAATCTCATAAATAGTTTCTTGAGGTCTGTCAAAAAATTTTTTTAAAACATTATATCCATATATAAAGCATACTCTTTTCATTTACACTCATAGGATCATTTTATACAGAATGTTTTTAACTATTTTTTATTTAATAATAACTTTTGAAACTATTTCCACATTAGCACATATGGCTGTACCTTACTGAAAAATAGATGCTTAAAATGTCACCATATGGGAAGTTCCCTTGTGGTGCAGAGGGTTAAGGGTCCAGTGTTGGCACTGCAGCTGTGGCATGGGCCACAATTGTGTTGCAGGTTCAGTCCCTGGCCTGGGAACTTGCACGTGCCAATGAATGTGGCCAAAAAAATTTTTTATTCACCATATGGATGTGTCCGTAATTTTATGTAAAGTATTTTTATTGATGGACATTTATATTGTTTCCTGATTTTTGCTTTACAAGCAATGCTATAATTATAATCTAGGCCATTTAAACCTGATATTTCAGCTCTTGCCTTATAACTGATGATGTTTCCTTACACATAAAATTTATGTAAAGCTTAAATTTATGCAGGCTATTAAAGCAGGATTCTTATTTATTTACTCCCTGTGTTTGTTAATGTGCATCTATGACATGTTTTTTTTCTTCAAGACATCTTATTACCAAACACATTATCTATGTTAAGAATCATATTTCATTGTGAAAATACATGACATTCTATTAGTAAGTTGACAAATTGAATTGGAACTGATACTTAAAAAGCCACATTTGTTTTAAATGTTCAAATAAAATGGCCAGCTCTGAGAACTGTTTTTCTCTAAGGCTTCAGGGCATAAATTAACTTAATTGCAATAGATGTCTAGAGTCCTGTGGAAGTGGGAACTCTTTTAAACAATAGCTGAATTCCTATAAATAATTGCTAACATTAGCTGAGCACTTACTCTGTGCTTGTTGGCGTTATTCCAAGCACTTTTCATTAAGTCACTTAATCCTTATAATAACATACAGAGGTTGAATAATGTGTCCAAAGTCATAGGGTTAGTAAGTGGTGGTGCTTTTAACCACTGGGATACACTTCCCAGTGGCTTACTTACTGTGTCTACTTAGTGGATAAAACTTCGTCAAGCAGAAAAAAGTCTTTGCCAAAATCAGATGTTGTCAGCTTCCAGCACTACAGGAGCCAGAGATAGAACAGAGTGATAAGACAGAGACAGCAGGTATATTGACCCCTTGAGAGAACGTATCTTTGAGAATGTTATTTCATAAAGGACAACACTTGGGTGATATTTTGAACAACCCCTATCTACCCCTGAAAGATGCTCAGGCTTGTTCCTTGTTGCAGCATGATCTAATCTGCTCTGACTGATACAGTCATGCTCACCAAAGTGCTTAACTTATAGACAAGGGAACCAAGACCCTGAAAGATTAAGAAGCTCTATCAAAACTCTCAGTCATTCAATGTGGGAATCAGAGATTAGAACTCAGTTCTCCTGACATCTGTGAGATACACAAATATTCCAAAGGACAACAAAAATAATTTCTTGAGTGAGAAGTGCATGTGCTCCCAATAAAATGTGTTTTCTTGAAGGAAATGCTTGCACTTAGAAGGCATAAATCATGAAACTACCATTTGAAAAATTTCATAGTCCTTTCTCTTTTGAGAACAAATTAAAATACAATCATTCTTCCCATAGTTTGTAAAAGTCACAGTCATTCAGAAGCATTATGGTTATTAAATTTTATCTCTGACAAGCCTACTCAGGTGTTTTGACAAGAATCTCAGGTGTTACTTTGAATTTTGCATACCTAAAGTTTGATGTGACAAGTTAAATCAGTTGGGAGAAAAACCATTACGCAGGAAACAGAACAACAACAGAAAATTAAAAAAAAAAATGTCGTAAGAGCCAAACACAGTCACCCAAATATTAAATCCCAAAATGATTTAGTGAAGAGAAGAACTTATGATTTAAAGTTCCAAAATATCTTATCATCCTCTGGGACCCTTTTCTCATAGTTGTCCTGGGTTCTTCCACATCTCCAGCTTCTGCAGCTCCCTTTTACAAATTCCTTTCATTTCTCCTTTACCGTCTCTAACCGTGTGGTCCTAGGTAGCTGCCATACTCCTTTTTTTTTTTTTTTTTTTTTTTCCTGGCTGCACCCATGGCATATAAAAGTTTCTGGGCCTGGGATTGGAACCCAAGCCTCAGCAAGAACCCAAACCACTGCAGTGACAATGCTGGATCCTTAACCTGCTGCACCACAAGGGAACTCTCATTCTTCCTCTTTCTCATTCACCTTCTTGAAGTTGCTACTCAACCACTTCGTTTCTTTATCTTCCAGTCACCTCTTTACCAACTCTCAGCCTCCCTTCCCTCCATACCTTGAACCTTGAACAATATTTAATGATCACCCTGTACATGGAAGCTATAGTACCAGATTCTTGATATTCAGGGCAAGATAAGACAGGCATGGTCTTTGCTGTCACAGAGCAGCAGTTTAGTGGACAATATAAACACATAGAAAGAGCATTGCCATACAGTGTGGTAAGTGTCCAGCATGGAGTGTAAATCTTAAGGTATCAAGCCCAGACTCAGGTAACCAAGGAAGCCTTCCTGGAAGTGTTGACTATTATCTCAAGACTGAAAGAATAAAGGAGGCCAGGAGAGCATCCTGGGGGAAAAAATGCTCAGAGGTGTGAAAAAGCATGCATCGTATGTCAAAAGTCTTAGGAAGAATTGGTGGAAGGAAAGGAGAGACACTAAGAAGGGCCCATTTATGCAGGGTTTCTTAAGTCATGTTAAAAAGTTTGGAGCATCAGGATTGATTTGTATTCTAGTGAGGTCCCTCTGACCACTAAGTATGGAATATATGAAGGGAGCCAAGTACGAATTCAGGAAAATCAGTTAGGAAGATTTTGGCTGCATCCCAGGAGAGAGGTGTTGGCATGAACGAGAAATGACAAAGGGGATGGAGATTTGTGGCGTCATTTGGAAGATCTGTGTAAGGGAGAACAAGCAGAACTTGGCAACTGATTAGATCTTTACTCTCAACAGATTGATTTTACTCTCTAGGGGGGCAGTTGACAATATCTGGAGACATTCTGGGAAGAGGCCAGCAGTACTGCTAATCCTGCAACGTACAGGATAACCCCCACGACAAGGAATTATCAGGTCCAAAATGTCAGTAGTACTTCAGTTGAGAACCTGTGGGCTAAGGATAACTTAACTATTTTGATAATGAGGCTAAATCCAAGAAATCATTCTCCACTTAACTTGAAGACCTCATAGTTATGAGAAAATAATAGACTTACTACTAATCTAGCAATCTTTAGGACGTTACGAAATATCTTAGAGTTTTCCGTTGTGGTTGCACTGAACTGAAACTAGTATAAGGCTGTTGCAGTTAATTCATGCTCTAAAAAATGTTCTGCAATATTTTAATTAAATTTAAATTTATATAGTCAGCCAGGTAGTTTATGGTATCATTCTCTGTATTGTTATTTGTGACTATGTTTCAGTACTCCAAAATCTGATACACTTATTAACCTAGCATCCGATCTACTGTAGCATGTTGTCTGCTACAGAGACAACACAGGATCCTTAACCCGCTGCAGCCACAGCACAGACTCCAAGAGAAGGACCATTTTTGATGTCCCTTTAATTGAGAGTATCACATACAGTGCTCAGTGTGGAGAACAAGAAAGGGAAGTCAGCCATCCAAAGGGCCTCAGCTTCAGGGTGTATGTCAACAGGCAGCCTGCAGCTCTCAGGGTCCACAGGGTCCCCCTTGCCTGCAGAGAGCTACCTCTCCCAGGAGCTTGCTCTCTCAGGGGCGCCCACATCCAATTATTGATGGAGCGAGGTGTGTCAAGTCCCCCCAACTTTGGGGGTTGGCTGAGGACTGCCAGGCCCTCTCTTTGCCTAAGCTCTCCTTTTCCTTCCTCAAGTGTTGATCCCTGTCTGTAGTTGCACATCAAACCCCATCCCAGCATCTTCTGAACTTAGAATTTAGCACCATATCCTGTCCCTTTTTCTCTTTCCTTTCACCAGGACTGGCAGCATAAATTGTGGGGCAGCGCAAGGTGAAAATGCAGGACCCCTTATTCAGAAGGCAGGAAATAAAGGACCGTTAAATGTACTGACATACGAAGTTTTTCCTTTTTTCTCTATTTTTCATGATGTTTTAAATTTTCTGTTGGGTGTTGTTCTAAATAGAGAAAAATGAAAATGTTAAATTAGAGCATGTTTACCGCTTCATCTTTATTTACCAGTAGCTCCATCTTTCCCTTTTATTCTGTGTCATCATTTTTAGCATAAGTGGTTGGCTGGTACAGAGAAGCACCAGGAATTAAGAAAGGATCTGATAGAAATCCTTGGCCCTTTTGTTTCTTGGAACGTTATTGCCTTCTTTGTGCATTTGAAGTACGTTTTGGTTTGAAAGGAAAGCAGGGCCTCCCTCACTCCCCTACACTCATGCTCATTCAGTTGAAGGTATAAGAAAGACACTTACCTTGTACTCACTCTGAGTCTTAGTGGACTCCCATATGAGAGTCTACTGGAATTCCGTGCCTGGGGGCATCTCTAACCCTATGTGCGAATGGAAAGGCAAAGAATTGCAGACTAAAGAATGTGTGGATCTCCTCTGCTCACATGCATGTTCCATTGTCCCATTGGATTTCACTTATAAAAATTCCAAGATAAAATTATTAGGAATTTTAAGACAGTGACAGCTGAATTAAACCAGGTTTAATGATTCAGAGTGCCAGATTCTGTGCAACTGTTTAGGTTGTTAAGACCATAAATCTGTATAACACAGCTGCCCTGATTCAACATGATTCTCTTCCCGCTTCTTTAACTTCTCCATCACCCACCTTCACATCCAGCAGCAACTGGAAAGGGAGAATAGAATACAAAGGCTATTCTTATTCCAACCCATACCATACTATGGGCTGCTGAAGCATATGAGTTGGAATGTAGTCCTGACAAGAGACAGATAACCTCCTATCTCATCCTCAAGCTGCAAGGCCTGATTTCTTTCCCAGCTATCATGGAACTCTAAAAGCTTCCTGTCCTGAATTAGGACACCGTGCTAATCTGTGTGCGCTTCATTCCAAGTTGTACAGTGATACAAGCTATTGCTTCTAGCTTTCTTATGTCTTGTTTTTCCTAAATAATTAGCTGTTTTTTCAACATAAAACTTTCCGTTTCTTTGTTTATGTCTCTGTATATATCCCCATTACATGTATATATACACATACACATATATTTCTGATCGTATAAGAGATCATGTTCACTGTAAAACCATTCAAAATGCCAAATCAAGACAAAAATTATTTATAACCTCACCATTCATATTTAAGACTGGATACATTTTGGTTTGTATGCTTTCAGGCTTTTTCTACTTACACGAACTATGTTTTTATAAAAATAAGCCCTTACTCTATGAACTATTTTTGGAACTTACTTTTTTACTTGACATTATATTGTGAATGTATTTCCAAATCAATAAACACAAATCAAATCATTTTTGATACTTAATAATATTTCATTTTGTTTATATGCTATAAGTTACTTAATCAGGACTTTACTGATGGACAAAAAGATTGGTTATAATGTTTGGCTATTATGAATAGTTCTCCAGAATATATGCTTTTATATGTGTTATTGTTATTCTCATCATCTGTTTATTATCTTTGATTAAAACCTAGAAGGGAAATTGCTGTGTGGTGTATAGCACTTTATCATCAAATAGTAACTTGTAAGACAGCCTCTTAGAAATTACAGATGTTAATAAAATATTAAGATGAATAAGAATCCATGTTTTTGACCTGCCATATTTTTCCATAAGACCTTCCCTCCAGCAGTGATCTTCATATCCACGTGGCTTCCTCAGCCCCTCTAGTGGACAAACACTTGTGCTTATTTCTTTTTATTTATTTATTTATTTTGTCTTTTTGCCATTTCTTGGGCCACTCCTGCAGCATATGGAGGTTCCCAGGCTAGAGGTCGAATTGGAGCTGTAGCCACCAGCCTACGCCACAGCCACAGCAACACAGGATCAGAGCCGCGTCTGCAACCCACACCACAGCTCACGGCAACGCTGGATCCTTAACCCACTGAGCAAGGCCAGAGATCAAACTCGCAACCCCATGGTTCCTAGTCGGATTCCTTAACCACTGAGCCACGACGGGAACTCCAACTTGTGCTTATTTCTTAAAATGTCCCAATTGTTAGCTTTCTAACTTCCCACTTGTCATACCACTGAAAACAAATAAAAACCCAGTAACATACCACTGAAAACCAATTAAAAAAACTTTGGAAACAGCTGATTCAACCAAAACTTTAAACTCTGATTCAAATCCAGGTTCATTTATTTTTTCATGTGTAAAATGCTTGCATTGTATTTTTCAGATGTATTTCCATTTTTTTTGTGGAGTTCCAGACATACTTCTCTCAGGACTATGCACAGACAGCCTGGATCCATTCCATTGTAGACTGTGTGACCATGCTCTGTGGTGAGTATTTCCAGAGATAGACAGTTACTGGCTCCCCTTGAACCATTCATGACAATGACCTTCCTCTGCCTTTGATTACCAGTTTTTCTGAGTAGAAGGGCATGGTAAAAATTGGCTAAAACTATGTAAAAAAGAAAAAAAAATCATCCTGCCTTTAGCCAAACCCAGCCAAAGTGCTTTTGGAATTAATGGTCTTGGCTGATGGACTGGCTAGTTAATACAGTCAAATGAACACATACCATTTGGCTCTTCCATGTTGAGATAGGGAGCTGGGCATCATAAGACTTGTCCTGATTTTGGAAGCAGTTATCCATACAGTATGTGTGTGCTTTCTTCTGAATGCTGTGGTCCCCTCATTCCCCAGCCATGTAAACAGTCATTGGAAAGCACTATGAGCCATTTCTTTGTGATCTCCTTAAATGAGTGCCAACAATATGTGCATTGCATCTTAAGTCTTGTTTTCACTCTTTTCTTTCAGAGGGTTTAAAATTTGGCTCATGGATTTCATTATTCATGCATAAGTCTTCATTCTTAGAGAAGTATTGGATAAGAATAGGATGGTGCAATCATGAAATAAACATATTCACCATGGCTGTAATTTCATTCATGACACCTGAAATGTACTATCTAGGTTGTACAGAGTGTTCTCAAGATTCAAGGAATCTCTCGTTCCATCTGTATAATAAAGGAAAACTAACCTTGAGATTTTTCTTTTTAAAAACTTCCAACCAAAGTTATTAAATTAGTGCTGTAGAGATATTCTGAGATTGTGTCAAACTGAAATGCTCTATTTGCAGTCTAGGCACATTTAATCCTTTCAATTAGATGGCTCCTGAATGTTTTAGAAAACTGTTATCTCTTTAAGCCATGTCTTGGCAAAGAGAACTATGATATTATTTACTAACTCCAATAATGTCATCTATTCCATTCTGAGTACTAATTCATATTTATTTTTTTTAAAAATGTAGAGTCACAGAGTTCCTGTCATGGCTCAGTGGTTAACGAATCCGAATAGGAACCATGAGGTTACAGGTTCGATCCCTGGCCTCGCTCAGTGGGTTAAGGATCTGGTATTGCTCTGAGCTGTGGTGTAGGTCGCAGACACTGCTTGGATCCAGCGTTGCTTTGACATAGGCCGGCAGCTGTATCTCCAATCAGACCCCTATCCTGGGAACCTCCATGTGCCGCAGGTGCAGCCCTAAGGGGAAAAAAAAGGGACAAAAAGAAATGTACAGAATCAGGAATCCATTGAATTGTGTTGAAATATATTTCTTTGGAAAGAATTTAAGAGCAACTCTAGGACTAAAATGTTTCATGAGACAGCTAAAGTTGACTCTTACTACTGATGATGTTGGAAGGTCATAAGGGATCAAAAAATCCTATCTTTGGATTTTCTAGCCTGTGTTTTTTAACCAGTAAGGTGATCACTTGGTTTTCAGCGTCAGTTGCTTAGTCACAGCCTTTGTGAACACGCCAAGACAGCCATGCTTGTCTTTCACAGAGGATACAGGCGACTCAGTTCTCTCACTGTTATCTTTTGGAGAATATTTATAATCCCCCAAAGAGGAATAAATGGCCTTCAGTGATCCAGATGGTCACAATGACCATGTGAGGCGTTGAGCTAAAGCAGGGTCATGCGAGATTCGGTGGTTTTAAAGTCTCTCCAAGGCCTTGAGGCCTTTTGTACCCAGTTACCATATATCCACTTGCTCACCTGGTAACATTAGTTGAGCTCAGAGTATGGACAAGAGGCTGGAGAGTCACATCCAGGACACCCATTAATGCCATGTCTGCCCTATGATGAACAGAGAAATGAACATTATTCATTGAGTTTGGTGTAAATTTTTTCAATAACCATAGCAGCAGCAGCCTAGAGAATTATCTATTTTCAGGGGATTCGCTCATTCATTTTCTCCAGAGGTTATACATACAGCCAACCACTCTTCTAACCAGACAGGGGATATTAGGCTGATGACTGATACATTTGAATCAGGCCCCAATTTTAATCTGATAAATATAAAAATTATACTCCACAGATGCCCAGAGAATTGTTTCTTCAGATCTTGTTACTGGGAGTACTGGTGTTGCATGAATGTTCTTTAGAAAGAAACTTACATGCTTTCCCCACCCATCACCTCTGCCATCAGTCTGGGAGGCCAAGGAGCCTGATGAACAGGGTGAAATAACCCTGCTCTTGGTGTCAGGTCCCCTGAGCAACATACTTCTAGGTAGTCGTGGGCATGTCATATCCCCCAAACTTCAATTTCTTTTTGACCTCTTCCAGTTTCAATTATTATTTTATAAACCTGGAAGCTGACACCATTCTGACACACTGTTGAACCACAAATAGAGAGGCCTACCAAAATGTCATCATGGCATTTCCTAGATTTTCTGGGGTTTGATTTCTCATCCACAGGGTTTCCTAAAGGCCAGAAGCAGTGCCAGATTGTGGAATTTGTCTACAGTCTCTCTCCCCAGCCTTTTCCTGCCTAACACTGCTGGTGACACAGTGTCACCCACTTTCCTTCCCTACCATTGAACTGTCATACTTATTGCTAATTGTGTATGATCAATACTGTATGAAACAGACAAGGCACATTGCTGTGTAGGTGTCAGGTAGTTTAAATAAGGAGCTGATTCACTGTTTAAAAAACACCCCTTGGTCCTGGGAGTGTGACTGCCATGGAAAGGAGATGTGGATAAGCACTTAAATGCAAGTCGGAAGACTTGATCCTCATTCCAGCTTTGCTGCTTATTCTCTGGGTGACCATGGACAAGTCATTTCTTCTCTCCTCAGTTTCCAAGTCTGTAGAATGGGTGGGGTGGACTCAATGCTTTAAAGATGGATTGTTCTCTGCCCTGCCAGTGCGGCACTGCAGCCTTTTCACGTTGCCCTCAAGGCCTTTCTGTTGAACCTCTTTGTTATTGTTTTTGAAGCTCCACTTGGGAGTGTTGTCAGTAACCATTTATCCTGTCAAGTGGGAATCATGCTGGGTGGCTTGCTTGCATCTACTGGTCTCATCCTGGGCTCATTTGCCACCAGTCTGAAGCATCTCTACCTCACTCTGGGAGTTCTTACAGGTAAGGGCACTTTGTACCACCCTTTTCCCCCACCCCCCAATTCAGGGGTTGTCAAGCCTACCGACAGAGCAGTAACTCGTAAAATATTCATTTTGTTAGATGCATAATTTAGCTGAATGTCTGCCTACCTAGCAGTTAAACAAAAGAGCTAGAAATGCAATTGACCATCGTACTGTGGTGCAAATGTATCGCCACTTTAATTCAGCCGCGTGACCGTAGGGCCTGCTGGCTTTCCCTTTGGGAGCAGTGTGGGGCTGAGATTCTTTACTCAGAAGCAGAGAGCTATTAGCCAGGGCAACATAAATGTTTAGCAATGATCGTTCTCCCAAACATCTTTGCCGAGACATTGAAATACTATCCATGGTTGACCTGCGGTGCCCTTACTTTATAGTGAGTATTATTATCCAATAAATGGGGGGTTACAATTTTAAAAAGAAAGTCCCTTGTGACTATTCTTACATTGTACAGTCTCTTTCAAGGTTATGGAAGTATGTTTTAGAGAATGAGCCCCAGAGAAAGAGAAGCAACATGTATGCATGCCATAAATCACACTTAAGGGGACTCTGTAGGATCAACGTGGTCTGGTTGGTGGCACTAGAATAGCCCCATCACTCAGAGGGGAGAGTAGCACTAACTCTTGTCTGGGCCACTGGGGTAGCATGATGAGGCCAATAAAGGATATAATCTCATAGTGAGGTTGTAAATCTAGCTCTGTCACTAAAAGAGATACCCAGTTCTCTGTACCCAGTTCCCAAAGGGCCTGACAGTGAGGGGAGGGTGTCCCATCATCCCCGTTCACCAGGAACTGTCCTGGTCTTGGTGCTGAAAGTCTTACATCTAGGAGACCCCTAAGTCCAGGCAAATTGGGATCATGGCTCACTGCATCTGCACTGCAGATGGGAGCAGCTGCAGGTAGTTCTCTTTTTCCTCCCTTGACATTTAGATTCCAGATTTAAAGCCCTTCAGATTTACTTCACTTAAAAGGAATAGAAGTGGAAAATCTCTAAGAGGCTTTCTTCTGACTCTAAGGGACCCTTTCAGGTTGCAGTGTGTCCATGCTATAAAATTAGCACGTTGTTTCCCAATGTGTAAAATTACTCTGGAACTTTCCCGGGGTCGCATATGCTATTTCAATCCAAATTCTAGAGTGGTCCAAATGATCAGGTTTGTGTCTTCACAGGCACTCAAGAATTGAAGTCATTCCCTGGATATTTTAAGTATTATTCAATTATTCAAAGATAAATTAATTTATTAAAATTAATTTTAACGTGTTAAAAAAGAAGTATTGGTGGGGAGAATAAATGTCTCAGGTCAGCGTTATCCTGATTTTCTCGTTATTTTGAATTTAGCTGGTATAATGGTTTTTAAGTTCATTTCATCTTACTTATGTCATATTCCTTACGACTTTTCTTCCCAAGAAGAAAGTCATACATGGGCTTTCCTTTCCAAAATAGTGGATGGCGGGTGAGGGGAGACTCATTTTCAGCTTGGTGTAGATAGCGCTTTTACAAGGGTTTAGTTGAAGGTCAGGTTCGCTTTAATCCACAGTGTTATTTTGAGAAATGTCCTTCTTTGGCTTTCACGGTGTACCCCCAGCACTCACAGAGCTCTCTCTATCCCCAGGTCTTGGATTTGCACTTTGTTACTCTCCAGCCATTGCCATGGTTGGCAAGTATTTCAGCAGACGGAAAGCCCTGGCCTATGGCATCTCCATGTCGGGAAGTGGCATTGGCATCTTCATCCTGGCCCCCGTGGTTCAGCTCCTCATTGAACAGTTCTCCTGGAGGGGAGCATTACTCATCCTGGGGGGCTTCGTTTTGAATCTCTGTGTTTGCGGTGCCTTGATGCGGCCAATTACTCTTAAAGAGGACCGTTCGACTCCAGAGCAGAACCATGTGTGCAGAACTCAGACACAAGACTTGAAGCAGGGGTCTCCCTGTTCGACTTGGACGAAAAAATGGGTGCACACCTGCCTCTGTGGCTCTTTGCAGCAGGAGTACAGTTTTTTACTGATGTCAGACTTCGTTGTGTTAGCCATCTCTGTTCTGTTTATGGCTTACGGCTGCAGCCCTCTCTTTGTGTACCTGGTGCCTTATGCTTTGAGTGTTGGAGTGAGTCACCAGCAAGCTGCTTTTCTTATGTCCATACTTGGGGTGATAGACATTATTGGCAATATCACATTTGGATGGCTAACTGACAGAAGGTAAAATCCGTGAAACCACCATTGGTTCCCCACCAGGGACTTTAAGCTTTGTGACCTTACCCTCTAGAATACTCGGTCTGAATAATTTAACAAGTTTTCAGTATCTGAAGGCAACTCTCTGGTTGGTTCTTCTAGTCAGAGGTCGGCAAATATTATTTTTAAAGGGTCAGATGATTATCAAAGTCACATTGGCTGTGTGGGTCATATGGATCCCAACTACCCAGCTCTACTGTTGTAGCACAAAAGCACCTATAGAACTATGTAACTAAGTGTCCAGCGTGGTGTGGTGGGTTAAGAATTGACTGCAGTGGCTCGGGGTGCTGTGGAGTCTCAGGTTCAATCCCTGGCCCAGTGCAGTGGGATAAAGATCCAGCATTGCCACAGCGGCAGCTCAGATTCAGTCCCAGGCCTGGGAACTTCCACAGGCCAAGAGCATGGTCATTAAAAAAAAAAAAAAGAAAAGAAGGGAGTTCCCGTTGTGGCACAGTGGTTAACGAATCCGACTAGGAACCATGAGGTTGTGGGTTCGGTCCCTGTCCTTGCTCAGTGGGTTAACGATCCGGCGTTGCCGTGAGCTGTGGTGTAGGTTGCAGACACGGCTCAGATCCCGCGTTGCTGTGACTCTGGCGTAGGCTGGTGGCTACAGCTCCGATTCGACCCCTAGCCTGGGAACCTCCATATGCCGCGGGAGCTGCCCAAGAAATAGCTAAAAAGACAAAAAAAAAAAAAAAAAAAAAAAGAAAAGAAAAGAAAAATGTGATCAAAATATAGTGGCTGTGTTCCAATAAGATTTTATCTAAGGACACTGAAATTTTAATTTCTCATGTACTTTTTACGTCATAAAACTTTATTTGTTCTTTTGATTTTTTTCCCCAACCATTCAAAAACCATTCTTAGTGTATAGTGAGTCAAAAAAAAAGGTGTTGGGCTGGATTTGGCCATAGTTTGCTGACACTGTTCTTTTTTTTTTTTTCTTTTGAGGGCTGCACTTGCAGTGTATGGAGGTTCCCAGGGTAGGGATCTAATCAGAGCTACAGCTGCTGGCCTACACCACAGCCACAGCAATGCAGGATCCGAGCCACATCTGCGAACGAAACCACAGCTCACAGCAATGACAGATCCTTAACCCACTGAGTGAGGCCAGGGATTGAACCTGAAACCTCATTGTTCCTAGTTGGATTTGTTTCTGCTGTGCCACAATGGGAACTCCCTGCTGACACCTGTTCTAGATGGTTTAGAATGGTGGCTATATCTAAATGGCAGAACCTGGGGTAGCTATAAGTTCTGGTGACAAATTTACTTCTATCCTAAGTCAGGTGAGTCCTCTGGTAAGACAGCTTCTGGCTGGACATTTAGTTTTTCTTTTGAACCACCCCAGAGACTGGCTGGCAATAGAGAGAGGAACAGAATCCAGTCTAGGCAGGAGGATCAAGTCAGTAATAACACGTTGCCTGTAGCCACATATTTATGTTTGCCAGTGAGGATAGCAAATACTTTCATTATAATTTAGGCTTAGAAACCAAAGTTATAAGAAATGTATTGAGTAGTTTCTTCAGCTAATGCTGATCTGTTTGGATTGAAGAGAGCAAGCTCCTAAGTGATAGACTCTTGGCACTTGCACTGTGACCTGGGAGAGCTATTATCATCATGTGACATCTCCGCGTTAGGTCTTTGGAAATTAATCAGGATCCAAATGTGTTTCTCTAGTGTTATGAATATAATATTTAAGATTGAATTCACATTTTTAGTGATTAAGGAGGCGGGAGCAAAGGGTATCTATTTTTGCAAACAAATAACTCAATACGAAGCAGCCTGGTATAGGTCTGGGTGAAGGGTCTCTAGTCTGAGATGCATGGGACCCATGTTCTTGGGCTGGTTCTACCCCCACATTAGGGTCCCTGTGACCTAGAGAAAAATCACCTAGCTCTCAGATCCTCAAGCGTCTTCATCTGTCCAACGGGCCAGCTCGATGTTTGCCCATTGACCTTGTAGCATTTTGTGAGGCTCAAATGAGATCATGGGTGGAAAAACATCTGTAAAGCATAAATCGCTGGTGCTGCTGATATTATACAGAGTCTTTAAAATTATTGATATCACAGATGGGTTTGGACCTACAAAGGAAAATCTTCATGGAAATACCAGTGCGGAAGTCTTGAAATAAGACTTAATCCTAGTAGAAGACCTTCCTAATCTCTGGCAAATCGTTTTCATGTCTTCACATCATGGCTTCCTCTTGATATAACCACTTGGTTTGTTGAGCATACATGATGTGCCAGATACCAATGGATGACATATTTGAAAGCATCGAATATGGTAGACTTCTAGAAAATACTAGTAGAACTAATTGGTAGAACTAGATTCAAACTTCTATCTTTCTGATTTTGGAGCATGTATTATTTTCTACCATACCATGCTTCCTGGGAAGATACATCCTTGCATTTGCACATAGGAAAAGAAAGACAGGAAGACAATGTAGAAAACCCACAATGATGAGGCCATCTCTGTAAATAACTGCAGTGCTTACTACTGCCTGGTCGTGGCTCTAAAGCTCTTTGGTAGAACCTGTACTTACTGCATTCATTCTTGTTCTTCAAATCCACAGGTGTCTGAAGAATTACCAGTACGTTTGCTACCTCTTTGCCGTGGGACTGGATGGGCTCTGCTATCTCTGCCTCCCGATGCTTCAAAGTCTCCCCCTGCTTGTGCCTTTTGCTTGTACCTTTGGCTACTTTGATGGTGCCTATGTGACTTTGATACCAGTAGTGACTGCCGAAATAGTGGGGACCACCTCTTTGTCATCCGCACTTGGTGTAGTATATTTCCTTCACGCAGTGCCCTATTTGGTGAGCCCGCCCATCGCAGGTAAGTTTCCAGAGAAAACCCCCAGTCACTTATTCTCTTTGTCATATTGATATAAATGTAGTGAACTTACACACACACACACACACACACACACACACACACACACCATGAGGGTTGGAAGTAAGTTGGGAAGAGTGAAGGAGAAAGGATGCAAGAGCCATCAGAACATCATGGTTGCACCTACATCCTTGTTTTATAATTGTCACCCAACTAACTGGGGCACCTTAGCCTACTTGGAAGGAAAAAGTCTCAAATTAGGATCTTGATTCCATTCCACACTGGTGAGTGGAGCCATGGAATGAGCAGCTGTTCCAACTTATAAATAAGTTGGGCACATTCAGAGGGAAGTCTGGCTGGAGTACAGGATTCCAACAGGGGCAGTAGGTGGTGAAGCTGAAATGATAAAGTGTGGGTATCATAGTGGAGTGTCTTGAATGCCAGCTGAAGCAGACTATGGATATATTCTTCAGAGACTATGGATAGCAGTACAACTTGTGTGCAAAGGTAATGGGTATATTTTTAGAAAGCATGATCTAGTAATGGATCTGGCACTTGAGGGGAGAAGCATGAGAGTGAGCTCTGGGGGGCAAGGAGGAAATTTAGGGGAAAAAAATCAGCTGAATTTAGCATGTGGGGTTGGAGGAGGGAAAGAAGCCCAAGATAACTTAGGAGATAATGGCATAGTTGAAAGAAATAAGAAAGTTGGAGAGAGTCGCTTTGCCAGAAAAATAATAAATGTAATATTTAGGCATACTCGGATACCTGAAGTACCCCACAAAATGCTCCACAGCACTGTTTAAGGATGAAATCTGAGCTTTAGAAAGAGACTGGATTTGGGGATATAGATTTAGGAATCATAAGTTAAAGCATTTAGAATGTTTTGTAACCTATAAAATCCTATAGAAATTAAAAACATGATTAAATAAGTAATGCAACAAATATTCATTGCATGCATTAAATAAGTCAACAGATATTTATTGCTTGGGTACACCAGCACTGTGCTTGGCACTGTCAGTTGTCAGTGCAGCAGCAAACAGGTCAGAATCCATTCCTCCTTCCTAGAGTGTGTGGTCTAGACTGGTGTCTCTCAGAATGAGGTCTTGGGACCACCTGCATTAGAATCCCTTGGGACCCTTGTTAGAATGCAGATTCCTTGGCCCTCCTGCATGATCTGAATCACTGGGGTGAGTTCTAGGCATCTATATTCTTAGCCAGTTTTCCTATGATACTCATGTACACCAAAGATTGAGAATAATTAGTCCAGATTATTATCTGCCTAGATTAAAGCTGAGAGTGAAGAAGGTCTCTGAAGACAGATAAAAGATAAATGAGCCAAGCATTTGCCTAGAAGGAGGAAGGGAATTTTTTGGAGAAGGCAGGATTTCTGCTTTAGCTTCCATTGTGAATAGATGAGTCAGGGTTATTTCCAAACCTCAGCGATTGCTAAAGCAGCAAACTTGAGAAAATTGAGGCTGCTTGATGGCTGCAGCTGAGAATTTCTCATCAGTTTAGACTCCATGATATAGGACTGTATGTTTAGTGCTTCATTTCGGGGAATTGCCCCTTAGATGTTCCCACAGTCTCCCTCCATAGCCAATTTTTGTATTTACTAACCTTCAGGAATAGTGTAATTCTGTTACAAAGTCACAGGACATAAGTTGAGATTCCTGGATCCTTTTTTTCAAACCATGGCCTTCATTTGGCAAATCAGACATTATACTCATGCCAGGTATTAGAGGATTGGGGTGTGGGATGCTATTGTAATACTTCTCTTATCTTTAAGATGTCTACTCTCAGAGTTCCCGCCATGGCTTAGTGGGTTAAAAACCTGACTAGTATCCTCACTCAGTGGGTTAAGGATCCGGCGTTGCTGCAAGGTGCAGCATAGGTCACAGTTGCGGCTTGAATCTGACATTGCTGTGGCTGTGGCATAGGCTGGCAGCTGCAGCTCCAATTTGACCCTAGCCTGGGAACTTCCATATGCTGCAGGTGCAGCACTAAAAAGACAAAAAATAAAAATATGTCTATTCTCTACTCAGTCTCCTATTTGCTGCTACAGAAATGCACAAATAAATCACATGTTAACTAAAATATCTGGGAGTTCCCATCGTGGCGCAGCGGAAACAAATCCCACTTGGAACCATGACATTTCAGGTTCAATCCCTGGCCTCACTCAGTGGGTTAAGATCTGGCGTTGCTGTGAGCTGTGGTGTAGATTGCAGACACAGCTCAGATCCTGTGTCACTGTGGCTGTGGCATAGGTCGGCAGCTGTAGCTCCGATTCGATCCTTAGCCTGGAAATCTCCATATGCTGCAGGTGCAGCCCTAAAAAGAAAAAACAAAAAACAAACAAAAAAAAAACCTGAGAGTAATTTGGATTACAGGAAACTTTGTGGGGCTTCTAACACTCTTTGCATACTGTTTTTGATTAACAGATTTGAGGTAGGTGAGAGGAGACATATACTTCTCTGATGGATTTTCTTAGCATATAAGTAAAGTTTGGGAGGAATTAAAAACCTTTTTAACTGCAAAATAATTTCCTCTGATTTTACTCCATTGAGTCTCTGATTATTGTGACCTATATTTTGAGTATCGTATACCCTGGTTCTCCAAATTTAGAGCTGGAATGGATATTGTGGTTACTTTGTTGTAATAAAAGATTTTAAAAAAAAGATGTGATTACAGAATTAAGCTTTTGAAAGTTTGCATTTGAAACTTCTAAGCTGGCCCAAAGATCTGATTTTCAAACTGAGTGGGGTATGATGACTGGATCTAATAGAAAATTTGAATTCTGCTGTATCTAGAAGCATCTTATGTTACTTAGGATATAGGCAGTAGAGGATGCTGGGAGTACTACTACTAGCATTCTGTGCAATTATATTCTCCTAACACCCAAGATAAAGGAATAATCCCAACATAGTAATTTGAATGATCTTTTTAAAATCTTTTCTACCATATTTCATGGGATTAATAGTACTAATATTTATTGTGTGAATATTAAGAAATTGACATGTCCAAGCACTTTACCTAAAAACCATTTTAGAAGTTTCCCTAGAAAATAGAATGCATTTTTCTGCTGCTGTGCAGTTTTTTAGGAGAACTGCTTTTTTGTGTCAAAATTATAGTGGTAGTGCTAGTAGTCTGTTGTTATTATCCTCACAAATTATTAGATTATAGAGTGAGTAAATAACTGAATGTTCAACTCAGCAATATCATTTTTTGTTGCTTGTTACAGGATGGCTTGTAGATACGACCGGCAGCTACACTGCGGCCTTTCTTCTCTGTGGATTTTCCATGATCTTTAGTTCTGTGTTGCTTGCCTTTGCCAGACTTATGAAGAAGATGAAAAAAACCCAGCTCCGGTTCCTTGCCAAAGAATCTGATCCCAAGCTGCAGCTTTGGACCAATGGCTCAGTGGCTTATTCTGTAACCAGAGAATTAGATCAGAGGGATGGGGAATCTGTGGCTATAGCAATGCTTGGTTCCAACCTCACATGACCAATGACCTTGAGCTTAGGAAACTTCAGGGCTGAGAAAGGAGGGACCATTGGATTGTACCTGTTTCTGAAGCATTTTATCTTGTCAGAAGCATTGCCCTCCAAGGAAATTTATTGTATTATTAATATGTTTCTAGGGGAAAATAGCAAATAACAAAACAAGCTGGATTGGCTCAGAATTTCCTCATTTGGGATTTGTACTCATAATTGAACTAAGATCTTTTGGGCAATGAGCAGCACACCTTGGAGAATGTTGTTAGGACAAGGCTGATATAATTAGCTGTAAATAGGGGTAATTTCAAGGTATGATTCAAACAAATGACACAGGGAGCAGCTTTGTCTCAAACTCTGTTCCCCTCCATCTTCCTTCCTCACTTAGAAGATAAAGAGAAACACTGACATGTAGGGTTTTTTTTTATGCTGTTTGGAGAAGGGGGTCCTGTATTAATCATTGCCTTTTGAAGAATCTAAAGTATTCTTCAATAACCCTGTTTAAAATCCTAATGAAAAACTTCACTAGAAGAAAGGTTTGGCATCCTGGCTTTCCACCACCACCAAAATCTCTTTTCCTAAGACTGAGGCACTTCCACCTGACCAGGCGTCCACCTCTGAGGCTATCACATATAATACTGACTCGAAATTTAGCAGAACACACCAAGACACAAGGGCAATTTCTAAATCTTATCAGTAATGTTAACACTAACACTTCCCCATTTTTCTTTTTTTTTTTGTCTTTTTGCTATTTCTTTGGGCTGCTCCCGCAGCATATGGAGGTTCCCAGGCTAGGGGTCGAATCGGAGCTGTAGCCACTGGCCTACGCCAGAGCCACAGCAACGCGGGATCCGAGCCGCGTCTGCAACCTACAGCTCACGGCAACGCTGGATTGTTAACCCACTGAGCAAGGGCAGGGACCGAACCCGCAACCTCATGGTTCCTAGTCGGATTCGTTAACCACTGCGCCACGACGGGAACTCCTACTTCCCCTTTTTTTTTTCCTTTTAGAAATAAAGGATTTCTTTAAACTTTAGACAATTCTTGTTAGGAATGGGAAAATGTTGGCAGCATTCCAACTGGGCAGGAATTGAATTCTTGAATCAGCGGGTCTCTGGTGAGAGTTTTCTTTTCAGATCATTTGGGTTCATCATTACCCAAAAGAGGACTTAGGAGTTTTGCCTGAAAAATATTATTCTAGAGAGATTCTGAAGGCGAGATTCCTTTCTCCCTAGGCTGATATTCGTTCCAATGTCCATTGCTCTTTATCACTCTACAGATAATCCTTAGAAACTTGGACCTTTTCAGCTGAATGAGGAGGCTCAGGGGTTAACCCCAGCATCATAACACTTTCACAAATTACAGCTGTGATCAGCGAGAGGAAGGACAAAGTTAAGACTGTTAGTGGAAGGATGTTCCACAGTTTATAGAGCTCTTCCACATACATACCCTAACTCATTGGATTGGAATAGTTTACTCATTCCGAAGTACTCCACTTTCCTGTGGTTAGGGATAAAGTCTTCAGATTGAAGAGGGAGGGCTTGGGAGAAGAGAAAGTCTTGGTCCCCTGCCTGTCTCCAACCATTTAAAATGCTCTAAATTATAACACTGAATCCCAAGTCATGTTGAACTTGTAAATAGGGACAAGTCATACAGTTGAAAGGGGATTTCCTTTTAGGGCTGTACCCACGGCATATGGAGGTTCCCAGGGTAGGGGTCAAATTGGAGCTGCAGCTGCCAGCCTACGCCACAGCCAGAGCAATGGAGGATCCAAGCCACGTCTGCTACCTACACCACAGCTCATGGCAGCACCAGATCCTTAACCCACTGAGTGAGGCCAGGGATCGAACCCACCTCCTCATGCATTACTAGTCGGATTGTTTCTGCTATGCCACCACAGGAACTCCTAAAGGGGATTTTAATTGTTCAAAAATTTAAATCTGAACCTCAAGGAAGTATTTTTGACTCTGAAAAGCCAGGGGAGTCCTCACAAATGCCCTGTCAGGGGTCCCGAGAGGAAAAACGCAGCTATGGGGAAGATGCTGGCTTGACTCAGCAAGTTCAGCAAGAGTCTTGGCCTAAAACTGGATTATTTCAAAAAGTTACATATTAATGCATTGTTTTCGGAATGAAATGCTAACTTAATTTGGTGGCAGAAAACTAATATTTCATAGGTGTTTTCCAAAAAAAAGAAATTTGAATGTTTCCTGTTATCTTTATACTTCTTTTGAGAATTTAGTGTGAAACCACTTACTTTGTCATTTGCAATTTAAAAACAATGTTTGAGAAAATCTGTATAAAGCCAAAGTTAAAATGAAGTTATATGTTTTGGGAATAGCACTTTACAGTAAATGTCACTTCTTGAATCTTCAAACCTAAATATTTTTTGAAATAGAAATACAGCTATTCTTCTACATTTTTTTTTCCTAGTGATGATCATAGTAAAATTTTATCTGGTTCCGCAATGTGATTTCTTTAAAGTATTATAAGTATTCATGAAAAATGAGCAGAGAGATCAGAGCTTTTAAAAATTTGTATAAAATATTTGGGATATTCTGACTTTATACATGCATACCTTTGTATTTTACTTTTCTTTGGGGAGCGGCATTTTTCAAAAACCAGTAAGGAAAATGTAGATCTTGGAGATTACCCTTGCTATCTAAATGGAATTTTACTGTTACCTTCCAGGTGCCTATACTGTTTATTTCAAAATGCAGAGATTCCTGGGAATGATGTGTTTTGTGGAATCAAGAGCAAAATTGTGGTGGGATGATTCTGCATCTTAAATTTTTCTTTGTATCACTGCAAGCTCTATTTTGAAATTGAGTAGAAAAGCAAAAGAAATAGGTAACTTCCGTAGATCCACTGTACCATTTGGCCTTTTTTTCAGATTGTGATTTCACTAATAGAGCAGATATTTATGATAATATTTTCTTATTTCAAAAGCATAATAAAATGAGTTTATAACTGTGTTTGGAACTGCTCAAAGGGGACCCTTTCTTGCTGTGAGCTTCCTCCGGTGTTGGCATTGCAAGCTAAAACTCTGCCTTCTTCTCTCCCAGCCCCCCTTGTGATCTCTCTACCTGAAGTTTAAGGAGATGCCAAATATGTGAGAAGTGCTGCTGAATTCTGGAAGAGAGTGATCACTATTACTCATCATTACTCTTAATTATTTAAATGTCAGTGGCCTCTTTGAGGGGTCTGGGATCTAGGGTTGGCCTAAAATTAAGTACAAGGCACTCTGTTTCTGAGAAGTTAATGCATGCCCCACTTAAGATTTGTATTGACATTAAAAGGTCCTGCTCTATCCATTTGCCAGGTCATTTTGCATATGTTGATCCCTTGGACAACCCTTCATCTTTTGGACCACAGTTTAAATGTCACTTCCCTGGAGAGTCCATCCTTAACCATTGCCTCTAGCTAAATGACCTGCCCCATCATCACCACCTTCTTGACTCGTTCCCATAGCCACCCTTATCTTTTCCTTCAAAGAACATATTTTACATATTACATGTTCATTTATGTGTTTATTTTTAAATGTCATCTCTTCCCCCCAAACCACAAGCTTTCTGAGGATAGGGATCGTTCTGACTGACCACTGAGTCCGGTGCCTGATAGGTAGTCACTCAATAAATATGTGGAGAATGAAAGAATGAAGACAAACAAATGAACAAATGAAAAGAATGACCGCAGAAACTGCTAAGGAGAACTGTAATGCAGCAAGAATGGGGCTGACTGAGGTCAGATTTGCTTGAAATTGCTCTTGAACCCAGCATGCATAGAGTATGTTAGATATTCCCAAATTCAGCTTAAATGGGTCACAATTTAAGTTATTTATGAGGAGTGTTCCATAAGAAGCTGGAGCTCCAGAGTACTGAGTATCACAGGGCAGGTTTGGGAAAGAGAATACAGGTGGCAAAGAGTTGGTAGAAATATATTAATTAATCAAAACTTTTGACTGAGGCCTGAATAAAAAATGATACAACTGTGTCGAACTCAGATAGGCTTAGTTAAATAGCTCTCTTGTGCTTAGATTGAGTGGGAGGCCCAGGCCTGAGACACTGCCCATGCAAGGGAGCTCTGGAAAATTCAGAAAATGTGGAGCACGTGAGCCTCATGTGTGAAAAGATGGGGTTTTGGTTACAGGGACCACACAAGCTGCTTTTTTTTTTTTTTTTTTTTACTTTACACCAAAATCCTGTGCCAGGGTTTGGCTAGGAGCAGAAGTCCCTATCTAGAGTCTAGCCCAGACCTGTGGCAGGCCTCATAGGGCATTACTGAAAATCACGCCACATGCTGGCAGACATTTTTAAGAGTTGGTGAGAGGAGTTAATCAACCAATAACTTTTTATCTAGCACCACCTTGTAATCTGGTGCCACGTTATATATGGTGGGAAATTCAGAATACGCATACCAGGATCTCAAGTGTACTGCCTAATTGGTAAATTGAAACTAACACAGATGGGAACAATCCCAGGCTGTTTTTAAATGCTGACTCGAGGCTAAGGGCACTGCAGCCTCTGGGGGTTAGGAGAGGAAGAATTCATGATGGACTGGAGAAATGTGTGAGATGGTTCCCAGGAACCCAGGTATGGATTTGAAGGGGTTGGGATCAGCCTCTACTTTTTTCAGGGGAAGATGCCCGGGAGTAAGGGAGAAGGCTGTGGGGCAGCTGTTTTATGTGGCGACCTGGGATTCCAGCAGATACTTAAGGCTGATGCCAAACCAGACACAGGCTGACCCTAATAATTGTTCTGGCTAGGGCATGCAGAGGGTGTCTGGGACTTTTGGGACTGCTGGGACTTGGGTTTGTGTTTGGCTTCTCTTAAATAAAAACAGGGATTTTTTAAGGCATTGGGTTATACTTTAATAATTATCTCTCAACTTGGAGTTCCTATTATGGCTCAGTGGGTTATGAACCCGAGTAGGATCCATGAGGATGTGGGTTCTATCCCTGGCCTCACTCAGTGGGTTAAGGATCCTGTGTTGCTGTGAGCTGTGGTGTAAGTGGCAGACACAGCTTGGATCCTGCTTTGCTGTGGCATAGGCCAGCACCTGCAGCTCTAATTCAACCCCTAGCCTGGGAACTTCGATATGCCGCAGGTGTGGCCCTAAAAAGACAAAAAAATTATCTCTTAACTCTAAAAAGGAATCATTTGTAAGTTTTCTCTTCTTAAAGGGTTCAGAGATTCAGGAAAGTTGGGGGTTTGGGGTTTTTTTGGTTTTTTTTTCTTGCTTTTTTTTTGAACTGTATGTTAGGCAACATTGCCATCTGCTGGAAATAGTGAGACTAACTCCCAAAAGTTGGTGATGCCTCTAATTCCAGTTTAGTTGAGCAAGGCCAGCTTTAGACCAAACATTAAAGTTTGTCATTTCCTTCTTTTCTCTCCCCCAATTCCTAGTCATTACCCATCCCACAGTTATCTTCTTCCTCTTGCAAGTAAAATAAAGATGCAGGGATAAAGATGCTGTGTTGTATTTTTTCAGTATTTTGATGGCCTAGGTCACTTCTCTGTGACCTAGGCCATCAAAATAAATGATTATTTTAATTGACTTGACTAGGAATAGCCATAGGTAAAATTTAACATGAAAAAAAGATTTTTGAGCTCTCTGCTTTTCCTTGGGAACCTAGATTGCCATCCTGGGTCCTATTCTTGGTCCCCCTCTAATGTGTTAGTTGCTTTGCTATGGGTTGAGAAAGGATTAACTTAAACATGTGAGACAAAATCTCAAACACATATCAAAAGTCAGGTTTTCAGAAGTGTTGAAACCAAATGATATAGAGGAATGAATGCATTCTGTGTAATTTGGAGACTTAAAACATCATGCTTATTATACTGAATAAAAATTATGACAGATTTAGCAATTGGATTTACTTTAAATGTGTAATTCCTATAAAATTGTGAGGCGGTATTTATTTGTAACAACAATTGCCTTCAAAGGAGAGTGTATCTTGTTAAAACGAAAGGCTCTTTTGTTGAACTAAGCAACTTGATGAATTTGGCTATGTGTAACTGAGACTGTAGCTGTATGTGAGGATAAAAGAGAACTAAATTACTCTGTTTAAAGAGCATGGAAAAAAAAAAAAAAAGAAAAAGAAAACGGTAGAAGTCCCTATTGTGGCTCAGTGGGCTAAGTACCTGAGTAGTATCCATGAGGATGTGGGTTTGATCCCTGGCCTTGCTCACCAGGTTAAGGATCTAGCATTGCGGTGAGCTGTGGTATAGATTGCAGACACAGCTTGGATCTGGCCCTGCTGTGGCTGTGGCATAGGCCGGCAGCTGCAGCTCAGATTCGACCCCTAGCCTGGAAACTTCCATATGCCAAAAGTGAAGCCATAAAAAGCAAAAATACAAATACAAGAAAGCAAACAAAAAAAAAAAAACCTTGGTAGAATTGGTTCTTAATTTCAGAAGAGTAGAGGTAGGGAAGGAAATAAGGCCCAAAATCATGGCAAGAGGAAGGAATATCAATAAACGGTTGAGGGTATTTCCTCCTTTTCTTTTTTTCTCTATTTACCTCAATCTCTCTCTTTTTTTCTCTTTCTTTCTCTCTCCTCATCACCTCTCCCTCATTCCTTCTAGACTTTCTCCCTCTCTCTTTAAAAAATAAGTGATTATTTAGGATTAATTTTTTTCTTTTTTGGCCACCTGCAGCATATGGAGTTCCTGGACCAGAGACTAGATCCCACCCACAGTTGTGACCTACGCCGCAGCTATGACAACGCTGGATCCTTACCCACTATGTGGGGCTGGGGATTGAACCTGTGTCCCAGTGCTCCAGAAACACCACCACTGACCACGCTGTGCTACAGCAGGAACTCCAAATTTTAAGTTATAGATTCTTCTCTCCTGAAGCCTTATCAATAAAAGGTTTTTCTATACAAATCACCTGTAAGTGGTTTTCATTTTTGGTGTTTGTTTTTTATGTTTGTTGTTGTTTGTTTTGGTGAGACAGAAGCATAAAGTTACTGGAGTTAAGGTGTATAGAAAAGAGAAAGCATATGAAGAGAGGTGAAGCTACTCTTTAAATTAATATTCAGTGCAGCTCAGAGCCACTTTCAAAGTTCATGGCTTGGAGGCTGAAGGCAAACCCAGGTGTATTTCGGGGCAGGTGAACCCCGCCTGTTAACGGAGGAGGGAGTTACAGCATCCCCATCCCGTGGCTTCTTGTGGTGTTCACCACATTGGGTGAAGGTTCTGATTCTGGTTGGTGTGTGCATGGGATACACCCAGGACAAAGGACTAGGTTTACTGCTTCTTCAACCTTCCAAAATAGGTTTGCTTCTTTTTTTGAGGAATTTATTCCAAACCTCTGATTTCTAACATCCAACTCTTAAAGTCCCTCCTTTAGATTGAGTCTGTTAATTTCTCAGGCCATTCTCTCTAGGGGTTTCACAGCAGCTTTTAATCCCTTTCATAATGCCTTCTAGGGAGTTTTGGGACTTATGTGAAAGTGCTGGGTGACCTATTATAGAATGTCTGAGCTTCACGTGATCCTCTGCAGCATTCTCCTACAGTCTTAAAACGTTGGTCCTATCTTCCCACATCTTTCATTCCAAATTTTAAGACTATTTAGAAAATACTGTATAGTGGTTAAATGCTAGACATCCAGGGTTTGAATCCTTTTTCTACCTCTTATTAGCTATGTGACTTTTGGCTTACTTAATCTAAATTCCAGTGTACTCATACTCAAAAGGAACTAACAAAAGATGCCTATCTATAGGCATTTTGTGAGGGTAAGTTTAATACATGTAAGCCACCTACAACAGCACCTAGCACATATTATATACTATGTAGCTCTGAGTTAGCTATGACTATTCATATGTTTCAGTCTACATATGTGGCTGAACTATCATTCCCTCTTTTCTAGGGCTTTGTTTCAACCTGATGGTGAGTTAGGGACATGCTTAGAGGAAACTGACCTATAGGCTCATTTGTGAACTCTTATGTGTTCATCTCTCTCTTTCTTTACCCCCACTCCCTTTTAGCCTTTGATGTTGGAATGGAAAAAGCTTAAATAGGAATGCTTTTTTTTTTTTTTAAGGCCACACCAGCGGCACATGGAAGTTCCCAAGCCAGGGACTGACCTGAGCCACAGCTGTGACCTATGCTGCAGTTGTGGCAACACTGGATCCTTTAATCAATTGCCTGGGCTGAGGATCAAACCTACACCTTCAGAGCAACCCTAGCTGATGCAGTCAGATTCTTAATCCACTGTGCCACAGCAGGAACTCAAGCAATGACTTTCTCTGAAGGTCAGTAAAGGCTAGGGTTTTCAGTGTCTTCAGTGTTCAATCCAAGTGACATCAATCCATGCTTGCTTCAGAGCTTGTTGTGCTCAGTCTGCCTAGGGGCCATCATGAAAGGAGACATTGATATTAGGGGTGGGTGAAAGAAAATGGTATGTTTAAACTTAAAATTATCAGTTTCAGGGGACATAAGGCAACGGTCTCCAAATACTTCATATGTGTAGTAGACATTTGGCTTTTGGCTACTCAGCATCACTTGACTTCCAATAACAGCCATATATGTATTTGATAATTCGTCTCTTCAAATTTATCTCTAAATAGTTGTA
Organism: Sus scrofa; assembly: GCF_054392235.1. Classification (NCBI taxonomy): domain Eukaryota; kingdom Metazoa; phylum Chordata; class Mammalia; order Artiodactyla; family Suidae; genus Sus; species Sus scrofa. The sequence continues at coordinate 123,468,629 of NC_139396.1, read as the reverse complement.
AATTTTAGGAAGGCAAGCACAATTATCAACAAAATTAAAGTTATTATAAGAGTTTCCACTGTGGCACAGCAGAAACGAATCCAACTAGTACCCATGAGGATGTGGGTTTGATCCCTGGCCTCACTCAGTGGGTTAAAGATCTAGCATTGCCGTGAGCTGTGGTGTAGGTCACAGGCGTGGCTCAGATCCTGGGTTGCTGTGGCTGAAGCTGTGGCATAGGCCAGCAGCTACAGCTCCGATTTGACCCCTAGCCTGGGAACCTTGATATGCTGCAGGTGCAGCTCTAAAAAGAAAAAAGAAAAAAAAAGTTATTATAAACATTAATTTTTGGTTCCATGTTAGCAGTTGTATTTTTTATATGATTTTATACTTTCTTAGTATAATTTCTTATGTGTTTCAGTATTTTAAGATCAGTAGATTTTAAAGTAATTTAACAGATCTTAAAGTCTAATGTTTAAATACAGATGCTTACAGTTGTATCTTTGTTTCGTTATCATAACTGTAACGTGATTGCATGTGAAATCCCTACTTGGGAACATAACTTTAATATTATTCCTAATGAGGGGAAAATGACTTGCTGCGAAATAGGTCAAATGCTTTTACTGATAGGTCAGGACTTCAGTCCTGAATTACTGAACTATTTAAATAAAGATCATTCCCTTGCCTGTTCTTCCTTTTTGAATAAACAAATGAAATCAGCAAAATAAAAACAGCAAGCACATAAGTAAAACAGACATTTAAAAAAATTTAATTCATTAGACGCACTGAAGTATTTATGTATGTTTGAATATGCATAGAAAAAATATCTGGAAGGATACATATCAAATTATTAACATTTTACCTTGGGTGTGCGGAAATGGGTTAGGGTGAGGGGAGTGCTCTTACTTTTAAATTCATATACTTCTTTATTGTTTGAGATTTTACAATGAGAATTACTTTTATAATAAAGCCATAATAAAAATTAAAAAAATAAAAGCAAACAAAAAGTAAAAACCCACACACATATACACAGTAGTTTTAAGAGCTACACTGGTGGTATGGAGAATTAAATCATATGGCACATTTTTCCACTAATACTATGGTGGTAAATGTAATTGTGTAATCTATAATCAAAGAAATAACATTAACGAAGCCACTTTTAGTAACATCCCAATGTAAAAACTCCTCTGGGATATAAACCCTTAAAGCAGTGACCCTTCAAGGTGGATATTAAAAGTCAAAACAGGGCTAAACTATCCTAGAGGACCTAAAGGAAAACATGTCAATCTGAAAACTTCAGACAAAGGAAAAGCCTCACAGAAGTAAACTTTAGAATACTAAAGCAGTTAACCAAAGGCCAGAAATTGTAGGCAAGAAAACTCTACTCAGTTCAGACCCCAAACTAAAGCACTGAGATCTTGGTAATCTAGGGATATAGGTTAGGGACATCTACCTCACCCATCTGACTATCATTTCTCCCAATTTCGCAACTGGTATGCTATTTACCTCAATGATTTTAACCCCAAAATACTGCAATTTTAATTGGAAGGAATGAAATTAATTCCACCTAGATTCACTTCAGGTTTACTCTTCTAGTTAAAAGAACTAGTAAAATTTGAGACCAATGATTTTCCATTATTCATTTTTTTCTCATCACTATTTCTATCTACTTAATGAACATTCTAGCAGATAATACTTGAGATTTCTCACAGGTCCCTTAAGTTCTATATCTGGGGAAGTTTTTTTTCCCTCATTTTCTAGTCTTTTCTCCTTTTACTGAAGTCATCAAAGATGACAAAGTTATTATTATGAACTTTTTTCTTCCAACAAAGAATATTTTTTAAGTAACTGTCACATTGATGGCTAAATATCTTCATCAAAGTCAGAACATCTGTAACTAGAAGTTTCCATCTTTTGCAAGCTACATAGTTAAATGCTTAATAATATAATTTTGCACTCCTGAAAGAGTGTTTCTGGCTTAGATGTCAAGGGATTATGCAGGATTATACTCATGGCATAAGTGAGTAATATGGAAAATATGACAAAATTTAATCAGGAAATTATTATGAATAGGAGAGAAAAAGGATATAAAGTCATGACCATATGATTTTAAAAAGTTACAACAGCTGGAATGTTGCAGTTTCTCAATGGATTATTGTGTTTTAATTAAAAACAATAGAAGAGTCACCATAATGTATATATTTAGCCATGATGCTTGGTACACAATAATCATTCAATAAAAATGAACTTTATAATGAAGAATGGGTTAAAACAATAAACAAAAATGTAACAACCCAAAATGGATAGAAACGCTCAGAACTAATTTCCTAGAATATGTATTTAAATGGAAAGTCGAAGCTCACAGAGAGCAGTAAGAAATTCTGCATTTTCTGGATCTATCTTTTGGGCCCGCTCATAGTACTCAGCAGCCTGCCTTTTTTCTCCTTCCAGCTTGTAAACAAACCCTAGGGCACTTAAACTCTGCACATCTGAAGGATTGTGAGCAAGTCTCTTGGTAGCCAGTTTCTTCAGAGCACTTGTCAGTTTGGTACGCAGAGAAGACCTGTCTTTGACTTTTAAGGCTTCTAAATAATGGTGGATGGCTGTATTTTCTGATTTACGGTGAAATTCCTGAAAGCGACCATAGTGGTAGTGGATTTGATGTTTGTGATCATCAGTTATGTTCTCCAGACGAAGGGCTTTCTGAAAAATGTCTTCAGCATTGTTGTACTGGCCTCCCTCAGCATACATGTTGGCCAGGTCCGTGTAGGCAAATGCAAACATAGAGTCTCGCTCCACGGCTGCTTTGAAATGAGATATAGCAGATGTAATCAGCTCATCCACTTTCAGTTTATCCTTTCCTTTAGGTCTGTTTCGAGTGGCCTTCTTGATTTGGATCATTTGTGCCCTATAGCAAAGTCCCATTTGGTGATTCAGGAAAGAAGAGGTTGGTGTCACCTCCAAGGCCTTTTTCAAAAGTTCAAGAGCTTTGTCCCAGGAATTTTTTCTCCTATAGAATTTGGCTGCATAACGGAGGACATAAGGTTGGGATGATATCTGGTCCAGGATTTCTTCAATATACTTTTCCCCTTCAGCTTCTGCATGCACATCTTGAAGCTTCAGCGCCAGAAAAACCTTGATGTAGGAATTATCTGGATTCAGGGTAACAGCTTTCCTCAGGGGGCCCAGAGAGAAGCTCTTTATAGACCCTTCTCTATCAGAATCATCCAGCCGATACACTGTGATGGCATAGCCAATGTTAAATTCTGGATTGTCAGGTTCCACTTCCAGAGCCTGCTCAAAAGCTGCTTTAGCCTTTTGGTAATATTTTCCTCCAAATTTCAAGAGTGCCCACCCTTTCTCACAGTCAATCTCTGGACGCTCCAACTTGTAGTTAGAAGGACTGGAAAACTGCTTGCAGACATTTCCTACCTTTTCTATATAATTCTGAGTTTCTTTAAGCTGGTCCATATGATAATACACCCAGGCATAGTTTCCCCAAGTGACCAGACTTCGTACTTCTTCTTTATCCGAGTGTTCCCGCTGTATTATTTCTTCTGCTTGTTTCAAACAATCTAGGGCATCTTTATTTTGGCCCTTTAGGTGTTTCACATAGGCCAAGAGGTTATAGAGAGTGAGTCTGGATTTTGTGGTAAGAAATTCAAGCTGTTGCCCAATTGTATCTTCCACATCAAACAGATCAATGTCTTCCTTAAGTAAATTCCATGTAAAGTGACATTCTAACTCCAACAGAATGGCCTTCAAGGAGTCCTTAGGAATTTCACTGTCAAAGATAAAATACTTTAATTTTTGAAGAAAAACAGGAAATAATAAATTTTTAAACCTTAAATACAGTTCTTTGCTTATCAGTTCAATTGTATATATCCGATCTTACAGTTAAAGCACTAGGCTCCTATAACTTCATACTAGTTTCTTTTGTGTATAGTTAAATCCTAGAAATATTTCATTAAATTCACATTATTTATTATAAAACCAATTCTGGAAAGTTGATGGTGTTTTCTATATTACAGAGTACCTATTTCTTTTGGCAGTTACTACCCCACAAGGACCAGCTATTTTTAGAGGGGGGGATTTAAAATACTGTATTTATTAGCTTTGAAAATTAATAGATATATGCAAGGTAATAAATAAAATTAAAATTTCATTTCTGTATTATGAGCAGTGAAGGGAAAGAGAAAGTGAGAAATGAGAGAAAGAAGTACACTGAAGAAGACAGAGAAGTCACATGAATATATAATTTTTGCAGAGAAAGAAACAAATAAACAAAGGAAACCCTACAGAGAAAAAAGAGTCAGACAGGAACAAGTATACCAAGAGATGGGGAGAAGTATATGTTTGAGATATATATATATATATATATATATATATATATATATATAGAAAGTAACAAAAAGATTTAGAGAAAACAGGGCAAAGACCAAAGGAAGTTTAGCAGGTTTTGAGGTAAATGCCACATCCTTCTGACCTTTAGGGCTGTGGGCAACAATAAAGGCTAACACCTATTATTAACTCATCACCGCCCTTAATATTCAGTTTACAAATATTTGTTGAACTCCCTTTGTGTGAGGCACAATGTGACCTCTGCAGGACCCACTGGAACCACTGTCTCTGAAATTAGGAAGATGAAGGGGGAAGGAAGGGATAGGAAATTCATTACTGAGAGGCTTTTGTGTGCAAGATCTTCTGAATAACCTTGGGAATGTTAACTATGAAGAAGACACAGCCCTACTTATACAGAGCTTGTAAGTACACAGTCACTTACAACTCAGCATTCCAATAAAGTTCCATAGAAGTAACTCAGGAAGGGCACACAGTCCAGAGCTGTGCACTTGGTGGAGCAACATTTCCCTCTACTCTCAGTCCATGTGATTTGAGACAGGCCGTTCTGTGCTTTCCTCTGGTCTGTGGGAAGGCACACAGCATTCCACCATTCCCTGGCCCCAGTGATTTATTCAGAGATAATCTAACTATAATATAATTTTGCTAAAATGAGGTTTTGCTGGAACTATCTCTCTTCATTCTAAAATTTTTAAGCTGGTTAAATATAAGCTGGAGTTGCTGGTGGCCATCTTTCCAAACTCTTTTGAGGAGAAACTGCTGGAGAAAGAATCAAACATAGAGGAAAGCAGAGCTTAGGAATAAAGACAGTTGCTTATGATACTGACTAAATATCTGGATCCAGGTATTGCCTGGATCACCCTGTCCAACCCTGGACTTCTATTTTTTAAGGAAATAATCTTTCTCTTTTTGCTTAAGCTAGTTTGAATTGGGCTTTTCCTGTCTACAGCTGACAAAATCCTGGTCAATATACCTAGTTTTGTTTGTTCTGCTGATGGTAGCAAGGAGGCAGTTAGGAAAAACTTTCTTTATCTACTATTGGCCATTATTAAGGGTTACAAGAAATTTGCAGGGAAAAAAAAAACCCTACTTCTCTTAAATAGGGAAATGTTCCAATTATGGAATGAACAGCATAATTTCCCTTTCTGCTGCACATAGGACCGTCCTCCTTGTATGTATGTATATACATATGCATATTTGTGTAAATGTTTAAGGAAACTACAGTAATATTTCTATCAATAAACATTTACTGATCACCTCATGTCACACATGCCAGGCAATATGCTAGCTGTAGTGGATACAGTGGTGAGCAACATAGATAAAGGAAGTTGGGAAACTGGGCGGAAGTTATTTATTCAAAAATATTTATTGAGAACCTCATAAATGCAGAGCACTGTTTTAAGTGTTGGGGATATACCAGTGAACAACACAGGAAAAAAAAAAATCCTTGATTTCATGTAGCTTATATTCTAACAGGGCTACAATTGTGTCATAAAAAGACCCCCCCCCAAAAAAAAAAGCAAAGAAAGACTATATGAGATTATATATAATAAGTGCTAAGGAGAAAATAAAGCATGATAAAGGAGTGGGAGGCTAGTAGGGGATCTGGGAAGTAGTTAAAATGTAAATAGCATGGCTAGAGCAAATCTCCCTGAAAAAAACATGAGGGCAGCAACTGCTGAAGGAGTCCAGAGAAAGAAGATGCAAGATTACACTCAGGTTGTAGCAGAGGGTTAGTGAGGACTGGATGGTTATATTTTGGAGGCAGAGCTGACAGGTCTTTCTAATGGATTGGTTATGGGGACAGCCATGATGGAAAGAGGGAATCAAGGGTGATTCCCATGGTTTTTTGACTTTAGGAACTGAGTGAATAAATGCTAATTCTGAGGTGTCTATTAGACATGCAAGTGAAGATGTCAAGTATAAAGTTGGATACTAATGAAGAAAATTCTGGAGAAGAGGAGTGAAGTTAGAACTAAGGATATAAAATTTAGAGGCATTAGCATGCAAATGATCTTGAAAACCACGAGATCTAGAATGAAATTACCTAAGGAGTTAGCATAGACAGAGAAGGTTAAAAAACAGTCCAGGTCAAGTAGAGTAGAAGGACCAGGAGAGGAGACCAAGAAAAAATAATCAGTGAAGGGTAGCTAAACCAAGAAACCTGATATCATGAAGGCCTAAGGAAGAAAACATTTATGTCAAGAGAGATGAATGTTCAATGTGCACAACAATCTTAAGAGAACAGACAAGAGGTCACTGTTTGGGGAGAAGTAAAGTTCAGGGGGATCTTGATAAATGTTTTAATAGAATGGAGGGATAAAAATATTACTGGAGTGGGTTGAGGGGATAATGGGAGGAGAAGTGGACACGGACAATACAGGCCACTGTTTCAATGAAGGGAGTAAAGAAGTGGAGCTAAACCTGGAGGGAGGAAGTGGGGGAACTGTCAAAAAATTAATCATAATATTTTCAATGACTTACTGATATGCCAATGTGAATGGTCCAGTATCAAGGGAGAAAATGATGCTTGTTGGAGAGGGAGGGATAATTGTGAGAAAGATGGAATTCAAAGCAGAATGGTACTATACATTGTTAATACGCAAATCTTTATTTCCAGCCCCAAACTCTTAACCTTGATTATTTTGCCTTTCATCATCTGGCCCATGTTTACTTTTCCAACGTTATTTTGTAACACTGAACTCTTGCTCACTGCACTTCAGTCATACAGGACTTTAAAAAAATTTATTGTTTATTATTTCTTATGCCAAGTATAAACCTACGTCAGGGTATTTGTCTCTGCTTTTTATTCTCTCACTCTGTGAACTCTCTCTAAAAGAGTACTAGGAATTACTTACTCTTATAATTCTGTTCTTGGTTCAAAATTCAGCTCTTCAAAGCTCTTCTACCCCAACCACCTTAGCTTAAGCTGTACTTCCACCTTGCCAGTGATCCTAAAGTCTAGTCTATCACATTTTCCTATTCTTCACAGTACTTATATCAATATTTTGGGGGAGGCTGGGAAGGAGAAGAGTGCTTTGAATCAAATATGAGATTGCGGTTTTAAAATGAAATGGGCTGAGTCTTTAGAAACTGAAACAAGGCTGTCCTAATAGGTAAAATTGGCAGAAGAGTTAGAGAACTGGATTAACTACATAATTAAAAGCAGTGACTAGAAAAATAAAACCATTTTGCAGCAACATGGATGGAACTAGAGAATCTCATACTGCGTGAAATGAGCCAGAAAGACACAGACAAATACCATATGATATCACTTATAATTGGAATCTAATATCCAGCACAAATGAACATCTCCTCAGAAAAGAAAATCATGGACTTGGAGAAAAGACTTGTGGCTGCCTGATGGGAGGGAGAGGGAGTGGGAGGGATCGGGAGCTTGGACTTATCAGACACAACTTAGAATAGATATACAAGGAGATCCTGCTGAATAGCATTGAGAACTTTGTCTAGATACTCATGTTGCAACAGAACAAAGGGTGGGGGAAAAATGTAATTGTAATGTATACATGTAAGGATAACCTGACCCCCTTGCTACACAGTGGGAAAATAAAAATTTAAAAAAATATATCAAAAAAAAAAAAAAAAGAAAGAAAAATAAAACCATTTTGGAGTTACCATTGTGGCGCAGTGGAAACAAATCTCGCTAGTATCCATGAGGACACGGGTTCAATCCCTGGCCTCACTCAGTGGGTTAAGGATCTGGCATTGCCATGAGCTGTGGAGTAGGTTGCAGACGCCACTTGGATCCCACGTTGCTGTGGTTGTGGCGTAGACCAGCAGCTGTAGCTCCAATCAGACCCCTGGCCTGGGAACTTCTATATGCCATGAGTGTGGCCCCAAAAAAGCAAAAGAAAAAGAAAACCATTTCTTATTTATAATCTAACATACTACTCCATGAAATGTTTTCCAATTTTTATAAATACTAAATTTAAACATTAACAGCTAACTAATATTTGGTAGACATTTGTTCACTTCTAATTACTAACTTTAATTTCATAATTTTTCATTATTCTTTCTCTTGTCTGTGTATATACATAAACACATATATAGAGATCCCACATTTTAGTGATTGCAGGTTCTATACCAGAGCATTCCAGCAGAACTTCGTGCCATGATGGAAATGTTATTACTGTGCTGTACAAAATAGTAGACACTAGCTAGCCACATGTGGCTACTGATCACTTAAAATGTGGTTAGTATGACCAGAGAACTGAATTTTATATTTTATTTACCTCTACTTAATTTAAATAGTAACACATGATAAGTGGTTACTGTATGGGACAGAAAAGTTGAAGACATGTTTTTATAACAACGCCTTATTATTTTCACAATTTTATGGATGGGTACTGGAAAAGAGAGTTTAAACTATACGTCCAAGTAGGAGTTCCCATTGTGGCTCAGAGATAAGGAACCCGACTAGTATCCATGAGGATGTGAATTCGATCCCTGGCCTAACTCTGTGGGTTAAGGATCCAGCATTGCCATGAGCTGTGGTGTAGGTCACAGAAACGGCTCAGATCCTGAGTTACTGTGGCTGTGGTTCAGGTCAGCACCTGCAGTTCTGATTCCACCCCTAGCCTGGGAACTTCCATATGCCATGGGTGCAGCCCTAAAAAGACAAAAAAAAAAAAAAATTATACATGTATATGTTCAAGGTTACACAACTATAAAATGGCTGAGCATGGATTCAAACCTTGTTCTGCCTAACTCAAACAAAAGCTTATGCCTTTTAACCATAATGCTATACTACCTCTTTAATATAAAAATTGGAAGGTTTTTTTTTTTAAAGATAGTTTGCTTTAAAATATAGGATATGGACAACCTTAGAAGAAATGGACAAATTTCTAGAGACATACAGCCCCTCAAAACTGAATCAAGAAGAAACAGATCAACTGACAAACCGATCACTAGAAATGAAATTCAATACTAATTAAAACACTCCCTACAAACAAAAGTCCAGGACCAGATGACATCACAGGAGAATTCTACCAAATATACAAAGAAGAACTCATACCTACCTTTCTTAAGCTTTTCCAAAAGGTTGAAGAAGGAACACTCCCAAAGACATTCTATGAAGCCACCCATCACCCTAATATCAAAACTAGATGAAGATATTACCAAAAAAGAAAATTATAGGCCAATATCTTTGATGCGTATAGACGTAAAAATTCTCAACAAAATTTTAGCCAAGTGAATCCAAAAACTATAAAAAAGATCATACAGCATGACCAAGTGGAATTCATCCCAAGTTCACAAGAATGATTCAACATATGCAAATAAATTAACATCATACAGCACATTGACAAAAGAAAAGTTGGAAACTACATGATCATCTCTAAGGATGCATAAAAAACATTTGATAAAATCCAGTATCCATTAATGATAAAAACTCTTACCAAAGTGAGTATAGAGAGAACATACCTTAATAAAATATATTTAAAATCTTTAGGCTGTGTCATACATGGCTTTTATTATGTTAAAGATATGTTACTGTATTAACAGAGAGAAGCTGAAAGCCTACATACATACACACAATGGAATACTACTCAGCCATAAAAGAACAAAATAAAGCCATTTGCAGCAACATGCATGGCACTAGAGACTCTCATACTAAGTGAAGTAAGTCAGAAAGAGAAAGACAAATACCACATGGTATCACCTATACCTGGAATCCAACATAAGGCACAAATGAACCTACTTACAGAAAAGAAACAAACTCATGGACATGAGAACAGACTTATGGTTGCTAAGGGGGAATGGTAGGGAGTGGGATGGACTGGGAGTTTGGGCTTAGTAGATGCAAACTATTGCAATTGGAGTGGATAAGCAATGAGATCCTGCTGTATAGCACAGGGAACTATATCTAATCACTTGCGATGGAACATGATGGAGGATAATGTGAAAAATAATGTGTATATATATATGTATAACTGCATCACTTTGCTGTACAGCAGAAATTGACAGAATACTATAAAATTTTTTTAAAGATAAAATAAAATATAGGATATGTCTAATGTATGTAAAATTCACTTTGCCTGGGAAGGCCCTAAAGGAAAGCATTATGGGATTTTAAAGCAGCTTAAGAAGCAGGTCAGAGGTGTGTGACTGTCCATTGGAAAAGACATGCCAGATAGTTAAAGGTCTCAGTTTAAGAAAACTATTTCAAATATAAGCCATCAATCTAAAGTCACAGCACTCCACATTGCTGCAGTTGTTTTGAGATGGAGCTCCTTCTTCCTGGGACATGCTATGGAGCTGTAGAGAGATTTATTTAAGGATGATTAATGATTCTTTCAAATAACAACATGGCTACGTAGAAATGTATTAGAAGTGATCCGAAGGAAGGATGACGATCTTAGTTATCAAAGATATAATTATCATCATTATTAATGTAAGGGATTTAAAATACTTTTTTCCCCCATAATCCATTTAAAGACTTTCTGGTATATATCCTGATGATCTTCCAAAGTATTTCCTCTATCTCTATCTTGCCCCTGAATTCCACATTTACCTATTTTTTTAGTTTACATCTTCAATTAGAAGTTCAAGTAAATATATCCAATACAGAATGGGTTCCTTGACTCTGTTCATCCCTTAGTTTTCCCCACTTTGTTTGGTATCTCTTAGTCCCATAGGCCAAATAACCTAGGAGTAATCTTTGACTCCTTTTTTTTCTTTCAAGCCCTCATCCAATCCAATAGGAAGTCCTATTTAGTCTACCACCCAAATATATCTCAAATCCATCCATTTTTCTCCATTTCCACTGCTGTTATCCTGGTCTAAACCACTACCTTTCCTTTGAGCTGGGGCAAAAATATGGTCTCCCTGTTTCTACTCTTGTTCCTCATAGCGTATTGGTAAACTTTTTGAAAACATAAACCAAATTATGTCAGTCTCCTTGTTTAAAATCTCCCAATGGCTTCCTGACACTCTTAGATCTTAACCTAGCCTTTTCCATGTCTTACAATTCCTAAAGGAGATTAAACTTCTCTACCCATCCAACCTTCTCTCCTACTCTCCTCTTCATGCACTACGTTTAAGACATACTGACCTTCTTCCTATCTTGAACATACCAAGTTCAAGGACTTTTACACTTGTTTTCAATTCTACTTGGAAAGCTCTGCTCCTTAACCTTTGTATGAGTAGCTCCTTCAACTCAGCTCAAATATTTCCTACCCAAGAGGTCACCTGTGGCAGACCTATCTAAAATAAGCCCCTCCCTCCATTCTAGGTTGCTCTCTTAATTCATCACACTGTTTTATTTTCTTTATGGCTCTTATCACTTCCTGAATTATATTATTTACTCATTTATTTCTGGTTGTCTATTCCCCCATTTAAATGAGAATAGGGACCTTGTTCTGGTTTTATATTTTCACCCCAGAATTTATTATTTCAGGCATATAATAAATATTTGTTGAATGAATGAATGAATGCAGTTACATACTAGTAGCTTCTGGCATTTCCAGCCCAGAGGCATGGGCCTGGCATGAAAAAAAAAAAAAAAAAAAAAAAAATCACCTGAATTTCAATTCCTGCTAGTTCCTCACATCCTGCTAATGGCTCCAAACTTTCTGCCACTTCATTCTTCCTATTCTACTTGTTTTTCCATCTTGGCATGCTCTCTCTCTCTCTGGCTCTGTTTAGATTTTGACAGATTCTGAAAATAGGTTTTGAACTATTTCCTAGAGTCCTGACTGGGAAACCTAGTTATAACTGTCCCTTGATAGTTGTTCCTTTCGCCGGTGTAAAGGCACCAAAATCAAAGGCAAGACATGCCATGCCCTTAACAGCCTGGCCAGATCCACGACAATATGGGCTTCTCAGCCCTCTGCCCATCCATAGAGTAAAATCTGCTTCTGCCCAAGGATAGTGAGGAGGGAGGGCTGCCCCAGGCATTAGGAACCTGGTTGTGAGATCTCCAAGGGACATTCAGTCAGCCACTCAAGTGCTATGCCCACACTCTGTAGAATTTATGCACAACTGGATACTATGGGAAGTTTCACTTTTTCAAAAGCTTTGTCCACTTAATTTTTTAACTTTATCTCTGGGAAACTAGCAGAGAGAGGCTACTGTGTTTGAAGATGGAACATTTATCTTCAGATGACTTTGAGGGTTTTGTTTTGTTTTGGCGTTTTTTTTTTTTTTTTTTGGCCAGGAAGGAGCGGTCTTTCATTTTCCTTGGGAGAACAGTTAGTCCCCAGTGGAGTCCACCCCTCTTCCACCCCATCCTGCATACATAGACAGTGTACCTAACTTTCCCTCCTTGTCTCTTCAGGCCCCTTCCTGATACCTCTCACCTCCCTCCCTTCTTAAAAATGGTAGAAGTGAGGCACTTATTACATTTTTAAAAAACATATAATGATAGGCAACATTTTTGCAAATATCGTGTGCCAAGCAGTCAACGGACCCTGTTCACACTCCTAAGAGATGAAGCCATCACCTTTCACAGATAAGAAACAGACTCACCGAGCTTAAGAAACTTTTGCTTTGGGTTACCCAACTAGTACGTGGTCAGAATCAGGATTTAGAACAAAGGGCTCCACTGGCTTCAGGTGCCCAAGATCCGAGCCTTCCACTCCTCAACGTCCTAAATGCGGACGGTTCCTTACCCAGGTGCAGGGCAGGAGCCAATAAAACGGGTGAGCCAAGGTCCCCCCCACCCCACCCCATCTTCCTCTGAGCAAGAAAATCTCAGAAAACGTTGGATGGGGTGAAACAAGAAATATCCGTCTGCGGTACAAAGGAAGTGGGGAGAAGTCTGACCCAGGAATCAGAAAGGCAAAATGGCAGGAGCCGACGCGTGTGACGCCGGGGGGCTGAGGCCTGCGGGGACCCGGCCACGCCGAGGCCAACCGCACCCGCCCGGGGACCGCGGCGACGGGAGCCCCAGGGAGGTAAGAGGCCCAAGAGGCGCGTCGCCTGCCCCCCACCCCCCACCCGGGGCCAACGGTCCGGACTACAGACGCCCGGGACTCACGGGTAGGGTCCGCTCGGCCAAGCTCCCGGGGAGGCCCGCCCTCGGCCGCCCCGACCAGGACGGGGCTGCCCGGGAGCATCCCCAACGCAGACGTCCGCCCGCCGGGCTCAAGGGGCTCCGAGCCCATTCCAGGGCCGCAGCGCAGCGTTGCAAATGGAATAAGAGAAACACGGGTGGGAAACAAAGGCCACAAGTTGCTGGGGAGGAAAAGAGGGGAGAAGCCCTTACCTCATGATGGTTGGGTTCCGCGGCCGTGCAGGAAGGCGCCGGTCCCCTCGGGCTTTCTCCTCAGCACTCGGTTCCTGCGCGGCCGAGCGGCGGGCTCGCGGGCGCGTGCTCGTGCTGTACGCGTGCGCGTGGTCATGAGGGGATCGCGGCGCTACCTCCGCTCTTAGGCTGCAGTCATGGTTAACCGCGGACCGAGCGGGAAAAGGAAACTAGAAAGTGAATCTGATCCCCGGACAGGCGGAGTCCAGCTTGGGAAACAGAAAGTTCTGGAAGCGCTGAGTTGGGGGGGCCCCCGACCGGGCTGAGGAACCGAGGCAAGAGGTTTGCGCAGCGCGCGACGGGGTGGGGTTCATCCAGGGTGAAATTTGCAGCTGGGCTTTAGGACTTCTCTCTTGGCTCCTACCTGCCTCATTAAATTCGCGTGTCTCTCGATAACGTTTTTTTTGTTTTGTTTTATGTTTTTTTTTTGGGGGGGGAGGTGTTTTACCTAAAATGGAGATTGTTAAGCGTTATTTTTGTTGGGGAACGGCGATGCTCTTGACAGCTTTGTGCATCCTAAGCTGAACTGAAATCTTGATTCAGCAAACATAGGTGCAATGCTGTGCACTTGAGCCATAATTTCTATTGGGTAAATCTAGAGAAATTGTGGGATCAAAATGTGTAAGCATTCAGAGTTTTAGTAGCCATTGCTGAAAAGCTTTGTGAAGACATTTCTACACCCCCACCCAAAATTGTGTGAAAGTTCCTTTGCCTTCCATGTCCTTGCCAACTGTGTTTCTATAATAAGGTCCCAGTAAAGATGGGGTGGTATTAGGAATCTAAGTAGAAAGTATCAAATGCCCATACACTAAAATTTTTGTCCCTTTCAAATTCAGTCATTCATTCAAGTTTTATTAAACAACTGCTAAGAGCCAGACATTGTTCAAGGTCCTGTCAATACAGCAATGAATAAAACAGACAAGCGACAAGTCCTGCCTTCTGTCTTCTGCATCTTGTTTCTGGTTATGCAGAGGGCGAAGACAACTCTCAAACCTTGAGAAAAAGTATTCATCATCAAAAAGACACTTATTACCACTTTTTTTTTTTTTTTTTACCATTTAGTGACTTTGATTTTTAAATGAATGGGCAATGATATATAGTTTTTACTATTTGGTTAATTAAGAAACACTGACTTTGATTTTTCATTCAGTTTTGCTAGAAAAAATGGCTTGTAGGTCAAGTCAGTTTCTGCTCCTCGAGAATCATGTTAAATGTGGCTAACATTTAGGTACAGAACTGGCGTTAGTTGTGCATTTGGGACTTTATTATTCTCTTGTTTGGAATTAATTTCTAGTGTGAGAAGTAAAGATAAAGGGAGTTCCTATTGTGGCGCCGGGCAAACAAACCCGACTAGTATCCATGAGGATGAAGGTTCGATCCTTGGCCTTGCTCATTGGGTTAAGGATCCAGTGTTGCCATGTGCTGTGGTGTTGGTTGCAGATGAGCCTCAGATCTTGAGTGGCTGTGGCTGTGGTGTAGGCTGGCAGCTGTAGCTCCAATTTGATACCTAGCCTGGGACCTTCCACATGCTTCAGGTGTGGCCCTGAAAAGAAAAAAGAAAAAAAGAAAAGAATGAATAAAACATTTTGTCAGATGGCACTATGGAGAAAAAGCAGAGAGAAGGTTGGAGTGCAGTGTGTTTTGTGTTTTAAATTTTTTGGTGAGGGAAGGTTTCACTGAAAATGTGGCCATTGAGCAAAGATCTGAAGGGGATGAAGGAGTGAGCACTGTGGATGTGGGGCTAGGAAAAGGGTTCCAAGCAGGGAAGCAGTTAAGTGCAAAGGCCTGGAGGTGGAAGCATACTTGGCATGCATAGATGGTGTAGTTGGAGTGGAGAGAGCAGGGAAAAAAGTCATGAGGTTGGAGAGGTAATGTGGCTGTGGTAGGCCTAGACGCTATTGTAATGTTTAAGTAGGAAGCCGCATTTTAGAAAAAGTACTGAATGGTTTATTTGGTGGTAGGAAAAAAGCTCAGAATTCCCCCCTTCCTACAGATGTAGAACAATTTAATAGAGCTCTATTTGGAAACATTTGCAGTATATCAATCATGTTTTTTTCTTCCTTGTTCCTACTTCTTTCCTTTCCTTTCTTTTAGCTGTATCTGGGCCAAGAGATAGTCTTTGCTTATTATGATTTGGATGGACCGCAACTAAACAATCAATGGTAAAAATCAAAGGGACAAAATCCTGGTTATCTCCCTATATTATTTAGGAATTCAAATTCATAAGAAAGACAAAACCCATCTGTAAAAATTTTAAAGAAATATACATTTTCAGGATTGAGTAGAAACAAGGACCCAACTGTTGAGTAGGTGTTGAACATGCTGAAGTTACCAGATGGAATTTGAGTGTCACCCTTTTTGTCACAGACTGTCAGATTGGGTGCTTCTTGGGAAAATTAATAGTGTATTGTCTTTTGAGTTTATTTTTATTAACATGTAAAACACAGCAACTAGAGACAAAGAGAAATAGAAAAAATGAACCATGGAAACTGATTGAAAATATGCTTGGGAAACTGAAGCTTACTTAACTCTTCCAAGGATTAGGTATAAGCCAGACTTTCTCAACTTTGGCCCTATTGTCATTCAGGCTATGGGAAACTGTCCAGTGCATTTTAGGATGTTGAAGCAGCAACCTTGGGTCTGTCCACTAGATGTCAGTAGCACCCTGCAGTTGTGGCAAACAAAATTGTCTCCAGCTGTTGCCAAATCCAACTTTTTTTTTTTTTTTTTTTTTTTAATCCTAAGGAGCAAAATCCTCTTCTCCCCTCTGCCCCACAACGGAGAATTATGTAAGTAATACCCTCATGTAGCTAACCTAATTTATTTGAATTAGGCTTCACAGCATAGCCTGCAAGCAATAGGAGGTGAACTTCAGGTAGAAGAGGAAAAGTTGAATACAGATCAAGGGAAGTGAGGATGGTACTGGAGTTCAGGAGGAAGCCTGGGTAAAAGGGTGGATATCCAGGGGAATGTCAGAGAAGGCCTCCTCCTTTTAGCAAGGGCTCCAGAGTGGAGGTGGCTGTATCACAGTTGGTCAGGCTGGGGACAAGATACAGAGCTGTGGACACAGACTGAGAGTGGGCAGTTCAAGCTGGGGCAGTCTGTAGGGTAGAGGCTCTTAGTCCCAATGCAGTTCCAGCTCTAGAAGTATCATGCGAATGGAGACATTGATGGCCAGGATGATCCTCAAAGAGATGGATCTTGTGGTGGCGTGTAGACTGCAATTAGCAAAGACCTGGGCTGGGGCACCTATAAGAGTAGTGAATGGCTGTGGCTGTGGCTGGGCCTGATCTAGGGTACATGAGGGTCACTCCCTGGGCACTTGGGGGGAACTCTAAATAAGGCCACCAACTGAGGTTCTGTCAGTCATTTACATAGGGAGTAATAATTGCCTGAAATTCAGCTGTCAATTTAAAGAGTTTTGGTAATGCCTGGGGATATTCATTTATAAGTTCAGCAGCAGTATTTTCAACACCAAGAATATCTCTTTTCCTGGATTTCCTGCCTGTTGTTTTTCTCTGCAAACATCCAGGCTGTCCCACATTTTAGTTTTTCTGAGCTCCAGGAAGTGCAGAGATCTTTTCCAGAGTTGGGAAAGATGGGTGAGAGAGATGGTATTACATTATAAGACACACTAAGTAAATATGCTTTCTGGAGATTGTCAAACCTACCTCACACAAATATATTACATAATCCAAAAATTTATTTTTCATAAATGAGCTCTGCCTTCTGGGTACAAATGATATTTAACAATACCTGGGAAGAGTTTCCTAATAGAGAATCCACCAACTATCCAACAGTTATTTACTTGCAGTATTTCTGACTCTCAGGGAAGTTGGCAGTGGTTAGACTTATTTTGGTACCATATAGTTTCCTCCCTCAAACATAAGTACTTTAAATTATATTTTTGTTACTCTAACAAATCTCTTGTTTTAGTGATAAGTTGGGCAGATTGCTTCTATGTAACTGGTGCCTGCTCCTCAATGATATAAATTTCGCTCACTTCAATTCCTATAGAATTTTAGTAGGAACCCAAGCGTTGACCAATATTTCTGTGAATTCCTTGGGGATTTATTTGTGTTTTCTGTGGATTAAGGATCCTCATCAGGAAATACAGGCAGCCTCCAGAATCTGGAAAAGATACCAAAAGGACTATCCCCTAGAACCTCAGGAGGGAATTTGGCTGTACCAACACCTTGATTTCAGACCAATGAAACCCACTGCTGATTTCTGATGTCTAGAACCATAAGCTAATAAATTAGTGTAGTTTCAAGCCACCAAGTATGTGGTTATTTATTAGAGCTACAATAGGAAATTAATTCTCCTCCAAAACACATACAAGAATGAAAAAACAATAATATTTTTCTTTATATTTTCTTTTAAAATTATTTGCCATGCATTGCCCTTTAATGCATCATAACCGAGTGATTGCTACAGGTGGTCTCTCAGCTCATTTAGCATCCTTTTCATATTTATTGATCTAACTAAATCACTACCAGCAAATGACTAAATAAATAGTGCTTCAAACAAAATGTCATAAAGCAAGAGAGACTGCTTAAACTGACAGTGGATTAAATTTCAAACATCTTCATGGAGAAAGCAGACTGTGTACTTGCTTTACTGCTTGTCTCTCACTAGATTGTAAACTGCATGAGGTTTAGGGAAAACATCTGCTTTGTTTACTGAAAGGTAGCAGAATATGCCACCCTCAACTATGTCACCTTGGCACGAGTATTGTTTTGAGCTGAGAGCAATTAAGAAGGAGCAGATAGAAGAAAAACTCTGGGCCCTCCCCTTTCTGCCTAAAAAAAAAAAAAACTGTCTCCCTTTCTCCCAGCAAGGATAGATGTTAATCAACCAAGACAACTCTAGGCCCTAATCGCCCCAAAGATACTAACAGGAAAATGTACATAACCAACCTCATTAACTAGCTCTTACCTTCCATTAGGTTCCCCCCTGTATGTGCCTTCCTACAACTTGCCACTTAGAAACTCAAAAGTTCTTTCCCTTTGCCTTATCACTTCTCTAAAAATGTATTCTTTGTTTGTTAAGATGCTGTATAGGCCCAAGTTCTAACTACCCCTTTGAGTTACTCAGCACTGGGTACCCCCATGTGTATGCACCATGCCTATGTTAATAAACTTGTTAATTTTTCTCTTGTTAATCTGTCTTTTGTCAGTTTAATTTGTGGCCCTAGCTAATGACCCTAAGCTGCATAGAGGAAAAAGAATTTTTCTTCCCCTTCATCACCATAGTATTTTTGGTACCTAGCACTGAAAACTACTTGTTGATTAATGAATGAATTAAAAATTTTATTTTATGTAAGTCCAGAGTTTTATTTGCCACACAAATATGTTCAACAAACTATTTTTTCTATTCAATAGTGTAACATTCACAGAGAAAGTTCTTCTTTCTTTTCCTTTTTCTCACACACAGAAATATACACTGTTTTCCTATTTTCTAAATACAACCAATGTTTTTTTTATCAGGTTTGAAAAATTGTCCAAAAATTACATCATTGCAGTGAATTACATAGTATGTTTCTGAAAGCAGCTAGCAGAAAAGATGATTAGTATATATCCACCTAAAATCAAATGAGGAGTTTCCACTGTGGCACAGCAAGTTCAGGATTCAGCGTTGGCACTGCTGTGGCCTAAGTTCGATCCCTGGTCTGGAACTTCCGTATACCACGGGAGTGGCCAAAAAAAAAAAAAGAAAAAAATCAAATGAAGTGTGAGAGTGGTCCACATTTTGGTGCTTAGGGATCAAGTCCCACAGATTTTTCCGAGTTAGAAGCCAGCCTCAGGGCCTGCTCATAATACTCCAGGGCTTCATTCATTTGTCCTTTCAATTTATAGACAAACCCAAGGATGCTTAAGCTTTCTGCATCTGACTCATTTCTTCGAAGTTTCTTTAAAACCAATTTCTCCAAAGAAAGTATACTTTTATCCCTTTCGAATGATGCCGTTTCTATTTGTACTGCTTTTAAATAATGACTAATCGCATCCACTTCAGATTTTTTTTGAAATTCCAGAAATCGGCCATAGTGGAAATGTATCTCTTGCAGTATCTCTTTTTCAAGTGATTCCATACACAACACTCTTTGAAAAGTATCTTCTGCTTTGCTGTGGTCGCCTGCTTCTGCATACATTTTTGCCAGGTTTATATAAGCAATCTCAAATGTGGGCTTTTGTTGCACAGCAAATTCAAAATGACCTGTGGCTAATTTTATTAGTCTGCTGATGTTTTCTTTGTCCTCTCCTTTAGGCTGCCAATTTGTAGCTTTCATTATTTGGGTAATTTTTGACTTGTAGCAAAGCCCTGTCTGGTGATGCAGGAAAGAAGAGAAGGGTGTTGCCTTCAAGGCCAGTTTTGAGAACTGAAGAGCTTCATCCAGAGAGCCCTTTCTTCGGTAAAACTTGACTGCGTGTCGGAAGACGTAGGTCTTTGAGGACTCCTTGGTCAGTGCTTCTTTAATGTACTTTTCTCCTTCATCTTCTTGTCCTAATTCTTGAAGCTTCAGGGCAAAGAGAGCCTTAATATATGCATCTTCTGGATTTAGCCTGACAGCCTGTTTTAGAGCATTCAGACAAAATGGCCCATCGAAACCTGCTACTTTGTTAAGGTGGTCTAGGCGATAGATGGTGATTGCATACCCAGTGCTGAATTCAGGATTTTCAGGGTCTGCTTCCAGAGCTTTTTTGAAGCAGACCTTGGCCCGTTCATAATTCTTTCCTCCACATTTTAGCAAGGCCCATCCTTCCTCACAGTCCATCTGAGGACACTCCATTCTATAGCTGGAGGGATTTGCAAGCTTCCTGCAAGTGTCCTTCACCTTGTCCAGGTAAATCTGGGCTTCTGCCTTTCGATACGTAAGGTAATACAGCCAGGCATAGTTGCCCCAGGTAACCAGCCTTCTCACCTCTGATTGGTCAGTATGTTCTTGTTGGGTTAAATCTTCAGCATCTTTCAAACTCTTCAGGGCTCCCTCATTCTGGCCTTTCAGGTGTTTCACATAGGCCAGTAGGTTGTGTATTCCCACATTGTATTTGGTGTCGAGGAACTCAATCTCCTCCAAGACCCTGTTTTCTAAATCAGGTATTTCAGTGTCTTGAATGACCAACTCCCATGTAAAATGACATTTCAACTGTTCTAGCTTATCCTTGATCTGATCTTCATCAGCATTATTACTGTTTAAAAAAAAAAAAAAAAAGCAGATTTTCTTTGTTAGTGACAAACAGCCAATAGAAAGAAGCCAGATAAAACACCTCATATTTAGAGCTTAGCCTTGAAAAAGGTATACCTGCTTTCATTTTCCTTCACGTTCCTGTATTTCTAAGATTCATGTGGCCTTTGAACGCAGTTTGCTTGGCCCCACACACCAGCACTAGCACTGTCTAACCATACCATCTCTCCATGCTTCAGAGCCTCCTTTGCAAAATGGAGGTAATAATAGACTCATCACCCTGGGTTTGGTGAGGATTCCGAAGCCTGTATGTGTAAGGCACTTAAAGCATACATATTTCATGCTATATAAGAGTCTCCTATTTTCCTATTACTATTATTAGGACAGAGACCAGTTAGAAATGCAGAGCCAAAAAAAAAAAAAGGAGTTCCCATTGTGGCTTAGTGGTTAACAAACCCAACTAGGATCCATTAAGATGAGGGTTTGATCCCTGGCCTCACTCAGTGGGTTGAGGATCTGGCGTTGCCGTGAGCTGTGGTGTAGGTCGAAGATGCACCTCGGATCCCATGTTGCTACAGCTGTGGCATAGGCTGGCAACTGTAGCTCCGACTGGACCCCTAGCCTGGGAACCTCCATATGCCATGGATGTGGCCCTAAAAAGCAAAAAAAAAAAGAAGGCAGAGCCTGAGGAAATAGTGTTGACTTCAGGACCTTAGTCTACAGATTATGCAACAAATTAAGACCAACTAAATGAGATAATATCTGAACAATTTTTTTCACTTATTATTTGGAAATAATCATAGATTCACAGAAATTTGCAAAGGTCCAGTGTACACTTTACCCAGTTTCTCCCAAAGGTTGTATCTTCTCCAAATGTAGTAATATGAAAACAGGAAATTGGCAGTGGTACACTATGCATATAGCTTTATGTCATTCTATCACATGAGTAAATCCATGGAATCATCATGTCACCTTGATCAAGTTAGAGAATCACTCCATCATCACAGACATCTCCCTAATACTATTTCTTTATAGTCACAATTCTTACCTCCCTCTCCAAACATCCCTAGCTTCTGGTAATATGTTCTTCATCTCTCTAGTCTTACATTTCAAGAATGTCATATACATGGATTCACATATTATGTAATCTTTTGAGATTGCCTTTTTCACTCACTGTAGTGCCCTTGACATCTATCCGAGTTGTTGAGTTTTATCAGTAGTCCATTCCTTTCTTTTGGGGAGTCATTTCCCACAGTGTGTGAGTATCAAGGTTTATTTACCTGTTCATCTATTGTAGGACATTTTAGTTATTTCCCATTTTGGCTTATGACAAATAGAGTTGCTGTGAACAGCTGCGTACAAGACTTTGCATATGGACATAAATTTTCATTTCTCTGGGATAAATGCCCTGGAGTGAAATTGCTAGGTCATATGGTAAGCGTGTGCTTATGTTTTTAAGAACTGCCAAACTATATTCCAGAGTAACTGTATCATTTTTCATTCCTACCAGTAATGTATGAATGATCTATTTCTTTGCATTCTTATCAGCATTTAGTATTTTCACTTTTAAAAAAATGTTAGCTCTTTTAATAGTCATGTAGCGGTATTTCATTATGGTCTTAATTTGTATTTCCTTAATGACTAGTGGTGTTGAACATCTTTTTGTGTGTTTTTTCATCATCCACATATACTCTTTGGTGAAATATCTCTATATCCTTTGCCTTTTTCTAATTAGATTATTTTTTATGGTTGGATTTCAGTAATTCTTTATAGATTCTAGATATGAGTCCTCCGTGAGGTATTTGGTCTTCAAATATTTTCCCTCAGTGTGTGCCTTGGCTTTTTATCCTCTAATAAGGTCTTTTGAAGAGCAAAAGTTTTTGTTTTGATGAAGCATAATTTATTGATTTTTTTTTTCTCTTATGGATCATGTGTTTGGTATCATGCTTGGGAATGCTCCACCAGGCCCAAAGTCCTGAAGATTTTCTCCTATGTTTTTTTCTACAAGTTTTATAATTTTACATTTAAATCCGTGATCCATTTTGAGGAGTTTCCCTCATGGCGCAGTGGAAATGAGGTTGCAGGTTAGATTCCTAGCCTTCTTCAGTGGGTTAAGGATCCACGAGCCTTGGTGCAGGTTGGCGCGAGCTGTGGTGTAGGTTGCAGACATGGCTCGCATCCCACATGGCTATGGTGTAGGCCGGTGGCTACAGCTCTGATTCAACCCCTAGTCTGGAGACTTCCATATGCTATGGGTGTGGCTCTAAAAAACCAAAAAAAAAAAAAAATATATATATATATATGTTATCCATTTTTAGTTAATTTTTGCAGAATATATGAAGATTACCTCATATATGTGGTTCATTTCTCAGCCTATTGATATTCAATTGCACCGTTTGTTGAAGACTATTCATCCTCCATTGAATTACCTTTGTACCTTTATCAAAAATCAGTTGCGTGGGATTATTTCTGGGTTCCTTGTTCTGTTCCACTGATCTATATGTTTATCCCTCCACCTTACAATCGTGCTTACTGTATATAATCAGTCTTAAAACTGGGTAGGGTGGTCCCTCTCTAGTCTTTTTTTTCAAAATCATTATGCTAGTTCTTATGCTTTTTCATTTAAATTTTAGATTAATATTTTCTATTTCTCTAAAAAGTCTTGCTGGAGTTTTGATAGGAATTTTTTATCAATTAGGGGAGAATTTGCCCTTTCTGCTGTGTTGAATATGCTATATCTGTTTATTTAGATATTCTTGAATTTCTTTCATTAGCATTTTGTAGTGTTAGACATTCAAGTCTAATATAACATGTTATATTAGATTTACACTTAAGGACACTTAGGTGTTTCTTTTTGAGCCATAAAAATTGTATTTTTAACTTAATTTTCACATGGTATTGCTAGTATGTAGGAATACAATGGACTTTTATATGTCAACCTTGTATTCTGCAACCTTGATGAACTGACTTCTTAGTTCTAGGAGTTGTTTTATAGATACCTTGGGGTTCTCCGTGTAGACCATCATGGCATCTGTAAATAGGGATGGTTTTGTTTTTTCTTTCTGTTTGTATGACTTTTATTTCCTTTTTTGCTCACTGGAAAAATTCCTTTAGCTATTCCTTAAAGGTTGGTCTGCTGGTGACAAATTCTCTTAGTTTTCCTTCATCTGAGAATGTCTTGATTTCCTGTTAATTCCAGAAGGATATTTTTGCTGGATATAGGACTTTAGGTTGAAAGATCTTTTCTTTCAGCACTTGCAAAGTAGTTATGCCCCTTCTTCTAGACTCCCTGGTTTCTTTTTCTTTTCTTTTTTTTTTACTTTTTAGGGCTGCACCCATGGTGTATGGAAGTTCCCGGGCTAGGGGTCTAATCGGAGCCACAGCTGCTGGCCTACACCACAGCCACAGCTCATGGCAATGCTGGATGCTTAACCCACTGAGCAAGGCTAGGGATCAAACCCACATCCTCATGGATGCTAGTCAGATTTGTTACTGCTGAGCCACAGTGGGAACTCTGACTCCCTGGTTTCTAATGAGAAATAAGCTACTATTAGAATTGCTTGTATGTTCCCCATCTCCACCCCCCTTATAGCTAAGGTGTCATTTCTCTCTACTAGTTTCATGGGGGTTTTTTGTCTTTAGTATTCAGAATTTTAACTGTGATGTGTCTTGGATTTCTTTGGGTTTATCATATTTGCACTTTGGTCAGCTACTTGAAATTTGTATCACATTGGATAATGTCTATCTTCTTTCTTCAAGTTCATGAATTCTTTCTTTTGTTCTCTCCATCCTGTTTTTCAGCCCATTCATTGAGTTTTCATTTTGGTTATTGTACTTTTCAACTCTGAAATTCCCATTTGGTTCTCCTTTACATCTTCTTTTCTTTGATGAGACTTCCTATATTTTCATTGGTTTCAAATGTGTTTGTAATTGCCCACTGAACAATTTTTATGAGGGCAACTTTAAACTCCTTTTTAGATAATACTGATTAATATTTGTGTCTTTTCAGTATTTTGGTTTTTCTTTCTCATTCAAGTTGAGATGTTCCTGGTTCTTGATATGAGTTTTTAATGGAAATCTGTACATTTAGGTATTATATTATGGGACTCTGAGTCACATATTAGTCTGTTTTAGCAGGCCTTCTGTGATATTGTTGTTCTAGAGAAAAGGGAAGGACACCTCCTTCCACACTGCCAGATCAAGGTGGAAGCCTGTTTACCCACCTGTCTTTTGATAGCACTTTATGGGGAACCTGGGCTCTTCATTACTGCTGGATGGGGATGGGGGTTCAGGCTCCTTCCAGCCTCTTCTGATACCACCCTGGCTGGGAGGGGCAGGTATGACTTGTTACTCTTTTCTGTGTGGCCTATACTGATGCTGGGAAGGGAGGTGAGTGGGGAAGAGTGGCCTTATTACCTCTTGATGATGGTGAAAACCCTGAACTTGATGGGATCTCTCTGACAGCACCTCAATGGGGAATTGGGGGGGGGGTACCTCATTACCACCAGGTGGGGGCTGATGTCCACACACCCTTTGTGGTCCTCACTGACACTATAGAGAGAGGGACCTTTGTTACCACCCTAGAGGGAATGAAAGTTTGTACATTCCACCTGGTCTTTTCTGGCATCATCTGTCGGAGTGGGATGTGGAAGAGAGTTGGGGTGCCTAGCAGTAGCCTGGTGAGGGTAGAAGCCTAAGCTACCCACTTGGCCTTTGCTGGCAGAGTTTGAAATGGGGCTACAGTTTTTGTTTGATTGTTCCTGTGGCATTTGGCTGAAGTAGAATGGTTGTTTATTAAGTTTTGTTTTGTTTTGTTTTTTGCTAGGCTGTCCCTTTCTTGGTCCTTTGGCCAGAGAGAGCAGGCTTTTCTATCTATGCCTGCTGGCATTTCTAGGTTGTTGGTTCCTCCAACACCCAGTCTGAGACATATGCAGAAAAGAGGAAGCCCACAGAACTCACTACAGTGTTGTTCCTGGAGTCCCAAGTATCTTAGCTAGTCTGCCTTTTATCTAACATTCATTGTGTTCTTATATTTGTTTTATATTTTACATATAGGGTTTTAAACTGTACTTAGTATGAGGAAAAGAGAAATAACATCTACTCTGTCTTTCTGAATTAAGAAGTCCTTGGCCCAAGTATTACTATGGTTTATCCCACTCCCATCACTATAATGGTGTCAAGAGAAATGAGAGGAGTTCCTGTTGTGGCTCAGCGGTAACAAACCTGACTAGTATCCATGAGGATGCAGGTTTGATCCCTGGCCTCACTCAGTGGGTTAAGGATCTGGCATTGCCATGAGCTGTGGTGTGGGTCACAGATGTGGCTCAGATCCTGAGTTGCTGTGGCTGTTGCATAGGCCGGCACCTGAAGCTCTGATTCCACCCCTAGCCTGGGAACTTCCATGTGCTACAGGTGCAGCCCTAAAATGCAAAAAAAAAAAAAAAAAAGAAAGAAAGAAAGAAAGAAAGAAGGGCAGGAAGGAAGGAGGGAAGAAAGAAAGAAAGGAGCATAACAGTCTGCTTGAAGGCATGTGTGTGTGTGTGTGTGTGTGTGTGTGTGTAGTAGCGTATTTTCCATTTGGTCTGTTGGTAAGGCAGTTTCTTTTGTAACTCAAGAGGAATAACACTTCCTCTTACTCCTTCTCTCTAAGATACTGATTTCCTGTATAAAGAGTTGGGCCTAACCAAGGTTTTAAATGGTGGCACTGGATCAAGGAATGTAAGATGCAGTGATCTGACATGTCCTATTGAATTGATCCAGCCAGTCTTTGGACAGGGTATGGAAGAGTGGTGGAGTTCTCTCAGCATAGGCAGGCACTGCCCCAACAGGCCTGCTGCGCTGGGGAGAGGAGACTGAGGAGAGCAAAACATTCTGCATGTCCAAGTCAGAAATAGTTGCCTTTTACTGAGTAAAAAATTTGGCCCCTATGGTGGTTTCTGACCATCTCGATTACATTAGTAATTCCACACTTCCAATAGGAAAGAGGCCGACAGGGTGGAGTACCTTCCTCTCAAATGAAATGACGCAAATGCAAAAAAATCAACAATAAAACAGATGCTTATCTAGGAGATACTAGATATATTACTATATAAAGCTTTAAAACCCTTTCCACAAAGAAAAGCTCAGGACCAGGTGGTCGCACCAGTGAATTCTATACATTTTCAGTGTCAGGAGCACAGATGAGCTATAAGATAGAGAGCTGAGCTACCAGGTGTCAAAGCAGCCAAGTAAAACAACATGTCAAAAATAAGAGTTAAGCCTTTAATTATTACAGTAATGATAGAAGCAAGAGGCTAAAACTGGAAAAAATGCTGACTCTCCTGCTCTGTTTTCCCCCACAGAAAACACCAGTGCAAGGTCAGGTAGATCAGTATAGATTTGGCTGAAAGTCCTAAACAAAACTCTCTTGGGCTTTATGGATCCTGGAGTAGAGGGGAAGGGTAAGGGGAAAGGGTAGGAGGGGAAAAGTACTGGATAATGAGTCAGAGTGGGGAAAAGTGTCTTCAAATTTTCCCTCTCCTTTCCCTTGTAAGGAAGTCTCAGCAGAGGTGTTTAAAGAAGACCTCTGCCCATGGACTCAGAGAGACCAAGGAATGAAGGCCTCTGGGCTAGGAAGCAAACACGTGAAGAGTGTGATGACAAAAAAAAAGGCGGTGGGGATGGCTAAGTCCTTGACTACAAGTCCTTTCAGACATTGCAGTGTATTGACTGTGCACCAAGTCTGGTGTAAGGAAGACACTTTCTCCTGTGAGGCCTATCAGGTAAAGTCATTGTAATTTGCTGTGGTCAAGCCTGAAAAATCATGTGTAGATTTGAAACCAGGAGTTGGACTTCTTGCAAAAATGAATTAACACTAATTCTTCTAAAACTCTTCCAAATAATTAAAGAGGAAGAATACTAAACTTCCAAACTCATAAATTCTGTGAGGCCAGTATTACCCCAGTACCAAAACCAAAGACAAAAATTAAAAAGTTAGGGAGTTCCTGTCATGGCGCAGTGGAAACGAATCTGTCTAGTATCCATGAGGATGTGGGTTTGATCCCTGGCCTCACTCAGTGGGTTGCCATGAGCTGCAGTCTAGGTCACAGACACAGCTTAGATCCTGAGTTGCTGTGGCTGTGGTGTAGGCTGGCAGCTGTAGCTCTGACTCGACCCCTAGCCTGGGAACTTCCATATGCTGCTGATGCAACCCTAAGAAAAAGCAAAATAAATAAATAAATTTAAAAAAATATATGGTAGTTCTATGTATAGATTTCTAAGGTATCTCCATACTGATCTCCAGCTGTACCAGCTTACATTCCCACCAACTACCATATGACCCAGCAATCCCACTCTTGGGCATATATCCAGACAAAACATTCCTTAAAAAAGACACATGCACCCTCATGTTCATTGCAGCACTATTCACAATAGCCAATACATGGAAACAACCCAAATGTCTGTTGGCAGATGATTGGATTAGGAAAATGTGGTGTATATATACACAATGGAATACTACTCAGCCTTAAAAAAGAACAAAATAATGCCATTCAGAGCAACATGGATGAAACTAGAGACTCTCATACTGAATTAAGTCAGTTAGAAAGGGAAAGACAAATACCATATGATACCACTCATATCTGGAATCTAATATAAGGCACAAATGAACCTTTCCACAGAAAAGAAAATCATGGACTAGCAGAATAGACTTGTGGTTGCCAAGGGGGAGGGGGAGGGGGAGGGAGTGGAGTGGTTGGGGAGCTAGGCGTTAATAGATACAAACTATTGTACAGTAGAACAAAAATTGTATTGGGGAAATAACTATTAGAAATAATAATAATAATAAATTAATTAATAAAATTAAAAAATAAAAAAGTTAAACTATAGGCCAGTTTCTCTTATGAATAGTGATATAAAATCTTCAACAAAATACTAGCACACCAAATTTAACAGCGTATTAAAAGGAATATATGCCATGACCAAGTGGGATTTTTTTTCCTGGAATGCAAGAATGGTCAGTGTATGAAAATCAACCAATTTAATATATCATATTAAGAAAAGAAGGGAAAACCCCTTACATTCTTATCTCAATGGATATAGAAAGCATCTGGCAAAATTTAAAATGTTTAATGTTTAAAAAAAAAAACACTCAATAAACTAGAATAGAAGGAAACTACCTGAAGGTACTAAAGTCCATCTATTGAAAGTCCATAGTTTGGTTCATGCTCAATGGCAAGAGATTGAAAACTTCTTCTCTAAGATCAGGAGGTGGGCAAGGGTGCTTGCTTTTCTATTCAACGTAGTTCTTTCTTTTCTAGCCAGGGCAGTTAGTCAAGAAAAGGAAATAAAATATATTTAAATTGAAAAAGAAGAAGTAAAATTATCTCTGTTCACAGGCAATATGGTTTTGTGATAGAAAAATCCTAAAGTTTCACGCAAAAAAACTGTTAGAACTAATTTCAGCAAAATTGTGGTATACAAAATCAACACACAAAAATCAGTTCTGTTTTTCATACACTAACAGTGAACAATCTAAAAAGGAAATTGAGAAAACAATTCTATTTGCTATAGTATCAGAAAGAATAAAAGACTTAATAAACTTAACCAAGAAGGTGAAAGACCTGTGCACTGAAAAGTACAAAACATTGCTGAAAGAAATTTAAAAAGACACGAATAAAGGGAAAAGCATCCTGTGTTCGTGGGGTGGAAGACAATATTGTTTAGATGTTAGTATCATCCAAAGCAATCTACAGATCCAATGCAATCCCTATCAAAATCAAATGACTTTCTTTTTTTTTTCTTCTTTCTTTCTTTCTTTTTTTTTTTTAGCAGAAGTAGAAAAAGCCATCTGAAAATTCATATGGAATCTCAGGGGATCTTATATAGCTAAAATGATCTTGAAAAAGTACAAAGTTGAAGGTTTCACACTTTCTGATTTAGAAACTTGCTACAAAGCTACAGTATCTGTGGCTGTGTCATAAGCCAGTCACAAAAGCCATGTGTTATATGCTTCCATATATATGAAATATCCTCAACAGGCAGATCCATAGAGACAGAAAGCAGATTAATGGTTGCCAGGACCAGGGATGAAGGATGAGTAGGAAGTGACTACTTAAGGGTATGGGATTTCCTCTCAGTGTGATGAAATGTTCTTAAGATAGATAGCGGTGATGGTTGCACAACGTTGCAAGTGCACTAAATATCACAAAATTATATACTTAAAAATAAAGTAGTAAATTTTATCTTACATGTAATTTAATCACAGTAAAAATCATATTACTACCCTGACTAGAAGTTCTACAAATTATGTGTACGTATATATGCATATATATGTGCATATATATGTGTGCGTGTGTGTGTGTATATATAAAATTACATCCAGACAGATTGACAAGACCTGACATAGGAACCTGTGTCAGTGCAGATCATGAAACTGGAAGCTGGCAGAGAAAGGTCTTGTTCTCTAAGCAGTGAGCTTGTCCTATTCATCCCCCCACAGTATTTCCCTCAAGACATCTGAGAGACCCCACAACTGTGGCTCACACAGCTGTGTGGGTCCTACTTTCCCTCCTGGTGGGGAGCTGGAAAACAAATATCTCTATCTAGGAAATTGTCCATCCTCCTAGGTCAGACAGAAGTGAGGTTGGTAGAAAATTATTTCAGAGATTGGAATCCTTTTCTCCCATTTCTTTCTTCCTACTTCCCTGCCCTTCTTTGGGCTTTAACATGAGGTAAGCTTCCTCAGGGCAATGCTAACAAAAGTAAAAATGTCTGAATTAGTAAGACAGTTTATGTATGTGTATGAATGTGCATGAGCACACACACACACTCAGTCTAAAGAAGATGATCAAATAGAAGAGTATGGAAATGATATCGCTGAAACTAAGTCTGTTGAAATAGTATGATTAACATTTTTAAAAAAACTTTACACCGAAAGACAGAGAAGCAGAGAAATCCTTACCTCATGGTTGCTGTGAGTCAGGCAGCAGTTCTGCGGTGTTTGGTTTAGCTGGATGGGCTCCTCTGTGATCTGTCTAGTCTGTCTTGTGGATTTCCAGATAAATTTAAGCCCTAGAGCAGGGCTGTACGTATAAGTGGGGTAAACAAGAGCTAGTGATGTAATCTGTGGGTGTGTTGTTGCAAAGATAAATTGAAAACCAAGATGAAAACTGAAAGTAGAAAGTGAAATTAAAGTAGGCAGTGTTGTGAAAAACGAAACTTAACAGGCATTGCTTCCTTTGCTGTTTTGAAAGCTGATTTAGAAGAGGCTGGTGGAAAGCAATTTAATTGATATGCTAATTCTGCTCTCAAGGTCATTAAGGCCTTGTAGGAACCTGAGAGCCAAGAGGTGCCAGTAATGTGGAGTCTATGGAACCTGCAGCCAGGGACACCTGTAAAACTTGGCTATGTGAACTTGCCAAGGTCATGCCCCCAATCTGTGCCTTTGTTTGCTCATCTGGAAAGAAAAATTGTTCTTTTTATGGTATTAAAATTCTGCAAATCACTAAACTGGTGTCTTAACCCAAATTTGTTTCTGGGAGGTTGTGTCTTGCTAATTATTTTGTGCCTTTGCATACCCTTCTTTCTGGAGAATGGTCTGTGATAGTAAAAATCCTATAATCTCTTCTTTATTCATAGGAACAAAGAAAATGTAAGTGCTAGCATTCTAAGACTTCAAACAAAACATGATAGGACTTAATGAAAATATTTCCTTTTTAAAATATTTTAATATTTTATTTACAAAATATTTTCTCTAAACTTAAATATTTTAACAGTCTCTATTATAGTCATCTAAAGTGTTCTTATTCACTAGATGTGATTATTATACCTGTGCAGAAGTGTTGTCCTTTTGGTGCCCATGGCATCCAGGTTTGGCCTACCTCAACCTGGTCTGTATTGTGTAGTCATGGTACTTGTGGTAAGAGGTTGAGAAGAATAAGAGATGAGACTAAGGTCCTGGGTATAGATTAGGCTCCTGTTACTGATCTGCCAAGCTGTTGTTGGTGTCTGCCAAGCTCTTATTTTCCATACTTTGTGTTGGAAATTGCCCCACTCTCCCGATGCATGTAATAAAGTGGTGATTTCCAGCAGCTTTTACAAAGCAAATTTCTCCCCAATCATGGTTAAATTATTTATTTATTTGTTTGTTTGCTTTTTAGGGCCACACCCGCGGCATATAGAGATTCCCAGGCTAGGGGTCAAATTGGAGCTGCCCCACCAGCCTACGCCACAGCCACAGCAATGCAGCATCCGAGCTGCATCTGTGACCTACACCACAGCTCACGGCAATGGTGAGATCCTTAACCCACTGAGTGAGGCCAGGGATCAAACCCGAGTCCTCATGGATACCAGTCAGGTTCATTACTGCTGAGCCATGAAGAGAACCCCCATGGTTAATTTAATTATTGGAAAGCCCCCTCCCCCTTATTGAGAGGAGACTGTTAGACTTGCTTCCTGGCAACTGTTGAGCCTGAAACATATATATTTGGCTACCACTGTCATCTGTGTTTTTCCATGGGGTCTGGCAATAATAAAAACAGACGAAGCTTACTCACAGAGAATAATATCCAGTGGTTGAGATGAGAGAAATAGGGCATTTGAGATAAGAGATGGAAAGTTCTGATGGTGCCTTCTGTCCATAGCTTCAACATGAGGAGTCAAGGGGTAAGCAGTATCTAGGGTTTCCAGGTGAGTACTGAGTTGCATAAGCCCACACTGCCCATGACTGTGGACCTGGGACCAAATTGAGGGGTGTTTACAGAATTGCAAAAACCCAGTGACTATCAAGGGCTTAGAACCAGATGTGCCTCCTACCCTAAAGGAGAGCTTAAGCCCATTGTTGCCAATCATGGAGGTTGGTGGCTGGGTTCTAGATGACTGCACAGAAAAGGGAGAATGGAAGGAGGTAGCCTCATTTTTAGTTAGCCTCCTGTATATAGAAGACTAGGAAATACAAAAACCTACTCCTAATTAAGTGACTAGAATTCTGGTTGTTAATTTTGGTTTCAGGTTGACAGAAATAAATAATCGACCTAGTTCAGGAATAAAGGAAATATGCCAAATATGAAGAAAGCTTCCTAATATCTGATCACTTGGGCAGGAGGTAAAAGCAAGATGCTGTAGTCTGGTATAGAGAGCCTTCTATGGCCCTAGCATAGACACTCGAGTCAAATTCCAGCTCAGTCTTAACTGTATGTAGTTCATGGAACTTGAGTTCAAATATTTAGCAACTACTGGGCACATAGAGGCATGCAAATAAAAGGTGACTATTGTTAGTAGTAGTAGTAGTAGTAGTAGTAGTATTTTCAGTCATCAAGTTTAAACAGAGCTTTCTTTTATAAGAAAGCTGCCTATATTTGGTCTTTTAAAATAAAAAGCAGAAGGAGTTCCTGCTGTGGCGCAGTGGGTTAAGGAGCTGGCATTGTCTCTGTTGCAGTGCTTGTTTGATCCCTGGCACAGTGGGTTAAGAATCTGGCATTGCCACTTCTGTGGTGTAGGTTGCAGCTGCAGCTTGAATTCCATCCCTGGCCCAAGAACTTGCATATGCCACAGATACAGCCATAAAAAAAATTTATAATAATAATAAATAAGCAGAGGAAGAGCAGCTGCAAGAGAGTTTTCCTGTTAGAAACACTTTATCAAACACTGCCAGATCTAAACAGTTTCTGCTCAATCCCTCCTGTCCAGCTCACTTCCCATTTCAGCCCTCACCAATTCTCTAAGCTTCCACTGTGACATACTAAACTAGTTAGACGTCTCTGCACAAATAAATTTTTTTTTTTTTGTCTTTTTGCTATTTCTTGGGCCGCTCCCGTGGCATATGGAGGTTCCCAGGCTAGGGGTCGAATCTGAGCTGTAGCCACCGGCCTACGCCAGAGCCACAGCAACGTGGGATCCGAGCCGTGTCTGCGACCTACAGCACAGCTCACGGCAACACCAGATCGTTAACCCACTGAGCAAGGGCAGGGACCGAACCCACAACCTCATGGTTCCTAGTTGGATTCGTTAACCACTGCGCCACGACGGGAACTCCACAAATAAAAATTTATGAATAAATAATACAGTTTTATCCATGTATTCTAATATATTTCAGGCTCTAAGAAACGCTGAAATAAATGGATTAGAAACTTCTTTTTTGGGGGGAGCAAGATGTCTTTGGAATACTTATGAAGAAAAGTAGTTGGATTTGTAATTTTCCAGTGCACTGGATAGAAAGTAGAGAAGTAGACGAAATGTTTATCTTGTTGTTGCTGTGAACCTGGCAGGGGTCCTGGTTCTATGGAGCTCTGGCTTGAGCTGATTAGGTATTCGGTATCTTGCCCAGTGTCTCTATGGGATAAACAGACCTATGAGCAACACAGGACAGAACAGCATTAAGGAAAGAGGAAATAGCCAGCAAATTGTGTGTGTGTGTGTGTGTGTGTGTGTGTGTTCGTGCTCGTGCGCACACACAAGTGCACTCACAGAAAAAAACAAGAACTGGAGAAAATGAAACTTAAAGAAAATGAATTTTCAGCAGTAGGCTATTAAGTCCATTCCCAGGATTCTAGGACCAACTAGCTCCTTGAGTGACTGGCCATCTGTAAAAAGCTACTTCACCTCTGTGTGCCTCAGTTTCCTCAACTGATACATTGCTGGAGGCCAGCTCCGGGGGCCAGGAAGTGTACACTTTTTCCCGACAGGGGAGGGACGCGCATCAGCGAATGTACAACACGGAGACAACCTCTTTGTCCCTTCTTTCAGGGTGCTGGACTGCTCAAATTTTATTGGCATAAGTGGTTGATTATATAGACAGCTTTTTGCTACAGATTACATCACAGTGTTAAAAGTACATTGGTTAACTATTACATGGTATAGCAGCTATACATCATGTTTTAAGATCTTTGTTTTAACTAAACTTAGTGGGTACAATTTAGGGGCAATTAGGTACAATACATCCTGTTTTAAGATTGCTATCTTAACTAAACTTAGTACAATTTAAGGGCAATTAGGTACAATACATCATGTGGAAAGGAGGAGACAGAACAAATCATCCCATAGCCAGCCAGTCTTTACAATTTGAAGAGTTTATAGACACAAAAATTTGGCATTCACAAACCTTGTTGTAGACTGGTGCTTATCTTCAAAGCGTTATGGCAGGGAGATAGTGTAAGTAAGTATAAACCCCAACTTAACTAAACTAGCTATCACTTAAAAGCTTTTAAAATCAAGGACAAAACTCACAGCTAGGTTTCTTGGATAATATATGTCTAACTTCTATGAACCTCATTAAAATCCTAACTCTAAAGTTTACTATATAATTAGTTAATAGATAGGCACTATGTTTTAACTAAGTTGGATTTAAATAAAGGAAAAGTCCTTCAGGATGAAATTCTTATTATATTATTGTTGTAATTTTGTTAAGTCACAAATCACTACAGGAAAATAAGAATGGGAAATAAGAATAATAAGTAAATAATCAGAAAAGACTGGGTAAAACTGAATAGCAAGTGAATAACAGAAAATACTAAGTTATCCATGGAACAATCCCCACTCAGCAACGCAAAATGGAAATTATTTCCTGGGAAATTTAGTTTTCCACCTATGTCAGCAGGCGAGCCTTATTGTCTTCTGGGGCCTGTCCTCGGAATTGTACCATTCAGACAGGTCCCTTTTCTTTATTAGGAGCTTGTCCTCAGAACTGAACCGTTCAGGCAGGCCTCTTTTTCTGATTAGGAGACTGCCTTCGGAATTGCACGGTTCAGACAAGCTCCCTTCCTTGGCTTCTTGTAACTTCTCGGCTCCCCGCAATACATAGTGATTTGGAATGGATTATTGAACAATGGGTGGAAACACCTCACAAAGATGCACTCACTTATATGGGATCAGAAGTATAGGAATAGTGAACATAGTGTGAAGTCAGATGTGTCTATGCAAAGAAGCAGTATGTCTTGACCTGAGTGTTACTGCTTCAGAGCGTGACTGTGGTTTGACTGCTGAGGTGAGGTGTTCCATGACCTTTCATTTCACTACCCAACCATGACCCAATGAAACGTGTGTGTTGGGGGGAGGGGGGCGAGATCAGACATGAGTAAAATCAATACTGTTCCTGAGAATGCTCACTGAAAACAGTCACTAGCCCAAAGGAGATGGAATCAGGAAAAACTTTGGATCCATATGTTCTCCTCTGCCCACTGCAGTCCATGCTGTGATGAGGACAGTCATTGCCCAGGAGAGATGGACCACACACTATGACCTGACCTCTGGGACCTGCTAGAATATTTGAGGATGAGTCATTTCTGGTTTTTAAAACTTGTACTCCAATCTCTACGCCTCTGCCCAGCCAGAACAT
This sequence comes from Sus scrofa, assembly GCF_054392235.1. Lineage (NCBI taxonomy): Eukaryota > Metazoa > Chordata > Mammalia > Artiodactyla > Suidae > Sus > Sus scrofa. Next base: position 123,432,530 of record NC_139396.1, on the reverse strand, counting down.
TTTGAGAAGTAGAAAGGGCTTTTCTTCTTCGGAATCATCTCCTCAGGGCCAGGGTGCCATGCATTAATGGATGTAAAGTGTGCTGGATTTCAGCCTCTATGGCATTGTAGAACTTTGAATGCTCAACTAACAACCTTACAGAGCTGCCCTGCCAACCTGCTAGAAGAGAATTCTTGTTATTTCTTATACATAGTTGGTCATCAGCCTGTGTTATTTTTCACTTTCTTCTTGGCTTGAGGTCTAGGCAGACTGGAGTAGAATGTCACCACAGAGTTATCCTCACTGAAATAGGATACTGAGTCCCCAGAGTCCTTCTGTTACCTGGTGAACACACAGGGTGTACTGATAATGGTCATATGAGTATGATTATGAAATAATAAATACAAGTGTGTGTGTGTGTGTGTGTGTGTGTGTGTGTGTGTGTGTGTGTGTGTGACCTAACCCTCCTTTGGGTGTGTTTAGTTGTCAGGCATTTTCCTAGATCCCTTTTCTTTAAGCTATTTTGATCGGTGGGCACGAGTGCACAGAACTGCTCTATATGATTCTCTGTCCCTGTCCCACTGGGATGGGGGCTATTTTCTTTTTCTTTTTTTTGGCCACGCCCATGGTATGTGGAAGTTCCCAGGCCAAGGATCAAACCCACGCCACAGCTGTAGCTAGAGCCTCAGCACTGACGATGCCAGATCCTTAACCTGCTGAGCTATTAGGGAACTCCATCAGGGATACTTTAACGTGGGTGTTGTTCTAGGATAATCCAGAGCCCCCTTAGGCTGTCTTAGGTCAGGAGGGTCTAGAAACATAACTAAAACCACTGCAAAGTCTCTTTGGGAGCCTTGCTCCTAGGGCTGGGGGAGAGGAGGGGCTTGCTTTCTGTCAGCCTTGCAGATTCAGACATCACTAACATCATTTCAGGACCAGAAATCCATTTTATTAAAAGAAGGGATCTGGAGACTCTCGTGGCGAACTCCATTGCATTCCCTCACTTGCAGTCGCTTCACCAGCCAGGTACAGGTGTGTTCTAGAAGAAGAATCCTGACACAGGGGCTCTTGTCTTACATTTAAGTCTTTAAGCCATTTTGAATTTATTTAAGTGCATGGTGTGAGGGTATGTTCTAGTTTCATTGATTTGCATGCAGCTGTCCAGGTTTCCCAGCAATACTTGCTGAAAAGATTGTCTTTTTCCCATTTTATGTTCTTGCCTCCTTTGTCAAGGATTAATTGACCATAGATGTCTGGGTTTATTTCTGGGTTCTCTGTTCTGTTCCACTGGTCTGTATGTCTGTTTTGATACCAGTACCACACTGTCTTGATGACTGTGGCTTCGTAATATTGCCTGAAGTCTGGGAGAGTTATGCCTCCTGCTTGGTTTTTGTTCCTCAGGATTGCTTTGGCAATTCTGGGTCTTTTTGTTGTTCCATATAAATTTTTGGATTGTTTGTTCTAGTTCTGTGAAACATGTCCTATGTAATTTGATAGGGATTGCACTGAATCTGTAGATTGCTTTGGGTAGTATGGCCATTTTTACAATATTAATTTTTCCAACCTAGACGCATGGAATACCTTTCCATTTCTTTACATCTTCTTTAATTTCCTTGATTAATGTTTTATAGTTCTTGGCATATAAGTCCTTTACCTCCTTGGTCAGGTGTATTCCTAGGTATTTGATTTTTGGGGGGTGCAATTTTAAAAGGTATTGTATTTTTGCATTCCTTTTCTAATATTTCATTGTTAGCATACAGAAATGCGACTGATTTCTGAATGTTAACCTTGTATCCTGCTACCTTGCTGAATTTGTTGATCAGTTCAAGTAGTTTTTGGGTCGAGTCCTTAGAGTTTTCTATATATAGTATCATGTCACCTGCATACAGTGATAGTTTTACCTCTTCTCTTCCTATTTGGATGCCTTTTATTTCTTCTGTTCATCTGATTGCTGTGGCTAGGACTTTCAGTACTGTGTTGAATAACAGTGGTGAGAGTGGGCATCCTTGTCTTGTTCCAGATTTTAGTGGGAAGGTTTTCAGCTTTTCTCCACTGAGCATTATATTTGCTGTGGGTTTGTCATAAATGGCTTTGATTGTGTTAAGGTATGTTCCCTCTATATCTGCTTTGGTAAGAGTTTTGATCATGAATGGATGTTGGACTTTGTCAAATGCTTTCTCTGCATCTATTGAGATGATCATGTGGTTTTTGACTTTGAATATGTCATAAAAACATTCCCTACAAATAAAAGTCCTAGACCAGATGGCTTCAGAGGTGAATTCTACCATACATACAAAGAGGAACTTGTACCCATCCTCCTTAAACTTTTTCAAAAGGTTGAAGAAGAAGGAACACTTCCAAAGACATTCTATGATGCCACCATCACCCTAATTCCAAAACTAGACAAAGATACCACCAAAAAAGAAAACTACAGGCCAATATCTTTGATGAACACAGATGCAAAAATTCTCAACAAAATTTTAGCCAACCGAATCCAACAACATATAAAGAAGATCGTACACCATGACCAGGTGGGATTCATCCCAAGTTCACAAGGATGGTTCAACATACGCAAGTCAATCAACATCATACATCACATTAACAAAAGTCAAAAACCATATTTATAGACTTTTGATGATACCCATTCTGACCAGTGTGAGGTGGTACCTCATGATAGTTTTGATTTTCATTTATCTAATAATTAGCGATGTGGAGCATCTTTTCATTTACCTGTTAGCCCTCTGTATGTCTTCTTCGGAGAACTGTCTATTTAGGTCTTCTGCCCTCTGTGTCGGTTCTTGCTTGCCCCTCTGGATCTACTTTTCTACATCTTTCTCTGTTCTGTGTTCTCATGGAAGCTGACTGTATGGGTTTCATTAACTGGACCTCTTCAATTTTTTTTTTTTTTTTTAACTTCCTTTTGTATCTGGCCCACTAGGGGGCACCAGCCAGAAGTTAGAAGTGGGGGAGGAGGGTGAAGGTCATTGTGTTAATTCCCAGGCTCCCACTGTGCCAGGCTTTGGATTTTTAGTGGTTGCAGTTTTCATCAAAGGCCTCTTGAGTAGCCCTTTCCCTACAGCTACTACTCTTTCCAGGTCTGGTGACTGACTGCCTGGAAAGCACATTTCATTGAGGAGCATGCAGTACTTGTGGGTGTTGCTTTCATGTTCTGGGACAAGTGTCTCCACCTGCTCAGTGGCCAGTCTGTAGTGACCTCCAGCCAAAGCCCTTGCCTATTATAATTATTTTTTCTTTATTTATGGCCGCACCTGTGGCATATGGAATTTCCTAGGCTAGGGGTCAAATCGGAGCTACAGCTGCTGGCCTGTGCCACAGCCACAGAAATGCTGGATCTGAGCCAGATCTGCGACCTACACCACAGCTCAAGACAATGTGGGATCCTTAACCCACTGAGCAAGGCCAGGGGTGGAACCTGCATCCTCATGGATACTAGCCAGATTTGTAACCTGTTGAGCCACAACAGGAACTCCTTGCCTGTTAAAATTTTTCCAAGTGGGCATTGAGGGCTGCCTCATGTCATGATTTAACTGTGCAGCCTCTGAGACAGGGTGCTCTGCTGGGAATTTCAGGCCAGGGCAACCTAGATACTCCCACCTTAAGGCCCAAGTCAGGGATCCCTGGACATGCCTATGCCCAGAGCCTGGCAGTAGGCATCTAGCCCTTCCCTAGAAGGGACTGAGAAGGGATTTTGGAAGGGGGATCATTTCCTCTCAGCCCTCTGCCTCTAGTTCTGTATCAGATGGAAGGCTTCTAGCAGGCAAATTGCGTTTTCAGGTGAAGATATTTTCTGCAAGGCACCAGCCCTAACCCAACTCTGATAAAAGGGAATGGAAACGCAAGCAAATACTGAGATGAAGTTTAGGAGAAGTTTGCAAATACTGATATGAAGTTTCCCCACACAGCAGTATGGCTTTGGACTTTTTGTGCATAAAGTTAAAGCTTAGTCACCATGTGTCAGAAAACATGATCACCATGAATTTGGCTCTGGCGCTGGTTGTGTGAGGCTCTGGCTCAGCTGATAAGGTAGTCAGAATTTTGTCCATTGTGTCTCTGGTATAAACATAACCATGAACCATACAGGACAGAGCAGCATTAAGGTGAGAGGAAAGAGCCAACAAATTGTGTGTGTGTGTGTGTGTGTGTGTAAAAATAAAAAAGAACAGTGGAAACTTCAGAAGGAGGCATTTCTAATGGATGGCATTCCTGCTCAAAGAGATGAAACTTAAGCACCGAACTGTGCGTTTGGTATCAGGATTTCAGGACCAGCTCTGTGTTTAACAAGCTGAATTTGATTTAATTTAATCTCTATTAGTTTCCTTATCAGATAAGCACAAAGATTGACTTTGGACAGTGGTTTGCAATCCTGGCTGCAAACTGGAAAATCCCATGACAATCTTAAAAATAATACTGATATCTGAGCTAATCTCTAGTCCAGTGAATCAGAATCTGTGAGAGTGAGCCCCAGACATCAGAATTATCATTACTTAAAAAAAAAAAAAAAAGAAAGCCCAAGTTAATTTTATTGTGCAATCATGGTTTAAAGCCACTGAGCTAGGTTTTTACTACTCAGAGTATTGGTCTTTGGACCAGCAGCATCGGCTTTAACTAAAACCAATTCGAATACAGAATCTCAGGCCCCTCCACAGCCCTTCTAAATTAGAGCCTTACTTTTAACACGACAGCCAAGTGATTTGTTGCCGTGTGAAAGTTTGAGAGCTACTCTCTTATATGATTTCCAACTCTCATATGATTTCCAGGTCTTTCTCAAATCTAAATAATACGGGAGCATGGACAGGGACTCATTCCCAATATATAGCTATCTTTCTGTGAGGCTCTGAGACAGTAAGTTCATTTCTCTGCACCTTGGTGTCCCCGTGTGCACCTTGATAATCCACACAATATGATAAAGGAGTGCAGGTCAAAGTGCCTTGACCTCTACACAGAGTGTCTGATGTTTCTTTGAGAAGACTCATGTTCGCAAGCCTGTGCCAGTCACATCCTTAGAGAAAATATGCAGCCACCAAGAACTGCTCTGCTTTAAGTTCCAGTCATTTTCATTCCATCTCAGGGGTCTTGATGGCTGTCTTTGACCCACTGTGACGTACATTTCTTGCTGTATTCCAGTTCTAACTGAATTTTCATGGTTTCATTTTTACATGTCAATCATTCATTCACTTGGAATGGTCAGTGTAAGTTCTCAAGGAACATGTACGAAGCTCCAGACCTTGCATAGCCTACTTCCGTAATGGGTATGAGGAAAGTTCCCAGGTTCCTGGGAGGCTAGTCATGTTTAGGCTTGTCTGAAATATCTTGGGACTCGGAGAGTTCATTTCTACTAAGAGAAATGAGAAGAGGTGAAGATAGTTTCTAGTTGCAGTGGTGGATTCTAAAGTGAGCTGAAAAAGTAAGTTCCACTCTTCATGTCGTTTCCATGGAGATGGAGTCCCTGCCTCCTTGGGCAGACACACTTGAGGGGAGAAGCCCCTGGTTTCCCTTGTGGAGACTTATCCCCACTTCTCCAGCTATCTTTTTGTGGACAGGCCTGGACTCTCCTGGGACATGCTGTGTGGCTACAGGTCAAACCTGCTCTACAGATATTCACGGCAGCCAGGATGGTGAGAAAGTGGAATCGAGCTGGAAGCTCTAATTAGTAACCACTGGGTTACTAATTGGGTAAGGCTGGGTATGGCCCTGGGTGGTAAAAAGGAATAGATGACTGTGGAAACCAGCAATTCATGTGGGTCCCTCTGAGTCTTCAGAGGCAAAGCTGAGTGAGATCAGAGTTACACACCAGGAAATGCAGATTGGGGCTGTTCTCTCAGGCAAGGGTAGGTGGTAAATGTACAGGCATCTTTAAAATAAAATTGTCCAGACAGAAAAATAAACCACAGCCTAGGTGTGTATGACAGAATCCGTCAGCTGCATCTTCCGGGAAGCCTCAGCGCCAGGTGAAGGGTGGATGGAACTCTGAGTGTGGAGGGACAGGGTTGGGCAGGGTTCATGATCCTTCTGTGAGACAGCTGTTTGTATTTCTAGGGATGGGACCAGGTACCCTTGTGTAGAAAATCTCCAGTTTCCCCCTAGTACTCAAAATCTTTGTGTCCTTGGGCATGTATATTTGCCTAAAAATAGTAGTTCCTCACCTACCCCAGAGCTGTGGCTGTCTTTGAGGGTAAGAAATAGCCAGTCCCCCACCATCACCCCATACCACCCTCTGCCTCAGCCAGGCTTTCAGTATTGGTTTTCATGTTAGTATCCCTTATAGTGACTCCTCTGGAACTAGTCGCAAGAGGCAGTGCTACTCCAGATCAAAGCTGGCAAGGAGTCGAGAATTCACTGCTGGCCACCCAGTGGCTCCTCAAGCCTTGCTGGAGCTAGCAGATAACTCAGGGGTGGGGGCACCTCACCAAAGTCCGCTGCTCTTACAGCCAATGTAGCTCATTAAGCAACTTTTTGGGATTCCTCTGTTGCATGAGAGTCAAATTTCTGGCTCTCTGTACACCAGCTAGATGGAAATGCCAGTCCCTCTGTCTTCTCTGGGATCTGGTGTACAACAGTTTTCACCTACACACAGACAATCCGATGATATCACTAGAAAAGCATATGAGTGCAGGCCTCAGAGTGGGTTGAGTAGAGGTTGATAGGACTCTTGATGTACCACTTGGTTGCACAGAGCAAACAAGCCTTGTGGATTTCCCCAGCTGAGAGGGACTACTTGAATATTTTTATTTGCCCTGGAGGGTGAAGATCTTTGTCTCTATGGCCAGTCTAGTGCCGGTGCTCCTTACACTCTGTCTGGGAGGCAGATGCCCAGGTATTCCTAAGTGCAGGGCAAGCCTGGTTACCTGCAGCAGCTACTAACTGGGCATTGGGCTCAACTGAGGCCCCTGGTCAGGAATGGGAGTCATAGTTCCTGGGGCCCAAGGATGGGCTGGCTGCAGGGTCAGGGTATTAGTGCCAAGGAAGAGCTCCAATGGATATGTTGAGAATGGCATGGTATGGCTGTAACAATTACCCATCCTCCCCACCAAGAGAAACTTTGGGAATTAATCTTATTCTTAGATATACAAGTCACACGATTAATTCTGAATTGAAATTTTAGAATTTATTGTAGCATTACTGTAAGAATATTTATTGTAATATCACTATCAAAAATACATATACGTACATGGCTGAAGCCAAGGATAAGACTTAGGGAATATTCCAGGATTCCCCAAAAGCTAGTCTTCCAGAAGGCGCAGAAGGCTGGAGAACAGTTGGGTGAAAGACATGAGATTCTGTTTGTTGGTAATCTCCAGTTATGACCTTGGCAAGAAGGGCAGAAATGAAGGCTTTCTGGAGAACTGAGTGCATCATGCAGACCTGAAGCACTGATTCTAGTAGTAGTTCTTTCTAAAACCTGCAGACTAGAGAACTGTGTAGTGGCTGATAAGGACAGGGAAGACAGACATGAGAAAACAGCTCTCTAAAAATATGCCTCAAAGCAACAAGCAGGACCCTCTTGCTTGGCAATTTCAGACTGGGGAACTCCTGCCTTCCCACTCTCCTCCCCTTCTCAGCCACTATTCCAGGCGCCCTGACTCTCTGTTCCTTTCGTTTCCTTCCTGTCTCTGTCAGCCCCAGGGTCAGGAAGCTCCCTGAGAGTAGAGCCATCTGCACCCTGGTCCATTTCCTCAGTGCCTTCTTCCAGCTCAGATGCTGGCTGGAAAATGCTGCCTATGCCTGAAGGGCTGTTCCTTAGTAGGTAGCCCAGTTCCTTCTCATAGCATGCGGCTGCTTGCAGCAGGTCTCCATTCATCTTGTGAATTAATCCTTGGAGATACCATGAATTTGGTGCACTTTGTGGAAGCTGATTTGCAGCTCCATTCTGTAGTTGGTATTTCATCTTTTCCTTCTCAGTTGATGTCGTGTTTATGGACAAATTTTCTAAAGACTGTTGGGCTGCAGTGTCTTCAGACTTCTCGTGATACTCCTGAGAGTTGCAAGAGCGCTGATGAAGTTGTTGCGCCTCAGTGCTAGGGAGCTCCTTACTGAAAGCTGTCTGATGACATTCTCCTATTTCCAGGAGCTCAGTGCTATCAGAATATGCATACAGAGGATTTAGTCCCTTTTCAATAGCTTTATTCACATAGTCCTTGGCATATTTCCGTAGTTCTTCAATTATCTCTCTATTCCTGCTAGCTTCAGATTCTCCTGCATCCAGAAGTTGTTTGACTTTTGCCCTATAGCAGCATGCAATCTGGTGATAGAGGTAGCCATTGTTTGGTGTGGATTCCAGTGCCGTTAGAAATAGTTCAATAGCTTTGTCTAGATCACCCTTTACTCGGTAAAATTTGGCTGCACTGCGGAGGACATCTGTTTGGCGAGGAGCTTTTTCCAGGGCCTCTACAACCAACTCTTCCCCTTCAGCTTCTTCATTCATCTTCTGCAATGTCAGGGCCAAGAGAACTTTGATATACTGATTGTCAGGGCTCAACTCAATGGCCTCCTTGAGAATATCCACGGAGGACTGCTGCGCTGGTTTGCCATTCAGAAAGTACATCGCGATGGCCAGTCCAGAGGAGAATTCTGGGTTGTCGGGTTTCTCTTCCAGAGCCTTCTCAAAATACACCTTTGCCTTTTCAATTTGTTTTCCTCCACACTTTAGCAGTGTCCATCCTTCTTCACAGTCAAGCTCCGGACACTCAATACTGTAAGGATTTGAGAACTTCTCACATACTTGTTTCACCTTGTCTACATAAATTTGAGCTTCTGAGAGTCTTCCCAGGTGATAATAGACCCAGGCATAGTTTCCCCAGGTAACCAGGCTTCTGATTTCTGCCTGGTCAGTGTGTTCTTGCTGGATAAACTCTTCAGCTTGCTGTAAGTATTCCAGGGCAGCCTCATTTTGACCATTTAAATGTTTTATGTAAGCCAACAAGTTGTACATTGTCGCTTTGAACTCAGAGTTTAAAAGTTCAGTCTGGTTACACACTCTGTCTTCTAGATCATGCCAGACATGTTCTTCCTTAGGTAAGTTCCATGTGAAATGGCATTTCAGCTGTGGAAGGATCTTCTCCAGAGAATTCTTGTTGACCTCACTGTGGAGAAAATAAACATAGTCACTGTGATGTGCCCCTGCCAAGCACTGTTTGCTGTGATGCAGTTTCAGGTTATTTTGTATGTCAACCTGCCTGAGCCACAGGATGTCCCGCTATCTAGGTAAACATTAGTTCTGGTCATATCTGGAGTGGTGTTTCTAGAAGAGATTAGCATTTGAATCGGTAGACTGAGCAGAGCAGATTGTCCTCACTAGTGTGAATGGATACCATCCAACCTATTGAGGGCCTGAATAGAACAAAAAGTGCAGGAAGGGCAAATTTGCTTCCTCTGCCTGGCTGCTTGAGCTGGGACACTGGTCTTCTCTTCTCCTCAGACTGGGAGTGACACTGTCAGTCCTCTAGTTTTCAGGTCTTTGAACTCAGGCTAGAATTATGCCACTGGCTTTCTTGAGTCTGCAGACAGGGGATCATGGGACGTCTCAGCCTCCATAATCACGTGCACCTCTGTTTCTCTCATTCTGTCTCTGACATTGTGTGTGTGTGTGTGTGTGTGTGTGTGTGTGTGTGTGTCAGCAACAGGTAAGTCTCTATTTTAACAAATAACTGTAGTATAAAAAATCTGACCTAAAAAGTAAAAAAAAGCAGATAAAAATAAATGTTTACAAATTTTTGTAGAAATAATGCAAAAGAAGATTTAAATTGTGCATGAGGAAAAACCAAAATGTGTCCAATTACATGAAGGCTCTTCCCTTACAAGAAATTGGGATAAAGCTGAAGACCCATTTTGGTTTCACTGTTGAAAAACATACAGAATAACTTAGAAAAGCTAGTTGAGGTCAAATGTTGGGAGCTCATTTCCCAATACCTTCCTACTTTTTGCTCTGGGGAAAGTTGACGACCACAGTGCAAGGCAGAGCTGATAGTAGAGCATCTGAGAATTCTCCATCTAGGAGTCCATCCTACATTAACCTTTAAGTGAAAGCTGAAGAAAATAAACCTTTAGTGAGGTTGGCTGAATGAATTTCTACCATTGCAGTGCTGAAAATAGTTGACTTCTTAGCCAGCCAATGCAGGGAAGAGCCTGGAACAACTTCTCTTCACAAATACCTCCTGCCTCTGCCCAGCCTTCATGGGTTGGGCCTGATGTCAACCAGCAGTGTGTGTGTGTGTGTGTGTGTGTGTGTGTGTGTGTATCTACTATTGGTTTTGTTTCTCTGAGAACCCTCACTAATGCACACCTCTAAATTTTCCTAGGCAGAGGAGGAGGTACCTTCCTCTTGCTTCCTGGGTTCACCTTTCTGTATCTGTGGTCTATGCAAGAAACCCACAAAGCACATCCCTTCTACTGTGTGGGCAGATATGCAGCAGGTGAGGTAAGGTGCATGAGGAGAGCACGGCAGTGGGAGGAACTGGGATCTCTCTTGTCCGATTCAATTATGAAGTCAGGTTTATTTAGCCAGCCAGTGACCCTTCATAAAGCTACTTCTTTGTCTCACGTTGTTAGGTTTTAGAGATACTGAGAAAAATATAGGTTATCTTGGCCCTCCCTGACCCCCGGAGCCCACAGTCTGGTTAGGAGCCATGTAAAGAAAGAGATGGAACCCCAGGGGTGTTTGTCGCTGAGCTATGTGATTTAGTTCCTTTCCTCTCATCTTCTCCGCCTGTCCCTACAGTCACGCATATACTCATGAAGGCTCAGTTTCAACTGACTGAAGCAGTCACCCTGACCTAGGCCAGATCCCCAGAGAGAGTGAATTTGTTTCAAGAAATGAACAAACATGAGTTCCTGTCGTAGCTCAGTGGAAACAAATCTGACTAGCATCTATGAGGACACAGGTTGGATCCCTGTAGCCTTGCTCAGTGGGTCAAGGATCCGGTGTTGCTATGAGCTGTGGTGTAGGTTGCAGACATGGCTCAGATCCAGCATTGCTGTGGCTGTGGCATAGGCCAGCAGCTACAGCTCCGATTTGACCCCTAGCCTGGGAACCTCTACATGCCATAGGTGTGGCCCTAAAAAGCAAAAAAAAAAAAAAAAAAAAAAAAAAAGGAAATGAACAAACAAAAGGGATATATTTGTGTTTTGTGGTTGGAAGATACCAGGGGAAATCACTTGCCATATTTAAATAAGTTTCATAAATTCCTCAAGTGTGTTCTCATATCTGCATTTGCCTGGGCTTGCTGATTTTGTGTTCCTCCTTATTAGTAGATTCTTGGCACCATAAGAAAGAACCTCCTGTTGTCCATATTTTTGGATTTCATAGGCTTGCAGCAGTTTCAGAAAAATGTTATGAGCCAAATAGGGCTGCCAATTTATTTGGCAGTACAATGACATGGGGGGAAAATTCATCTCAAAAGATAACAGTCTGTTTTTACCAACATTTTATTTAAAAAAAGAGAAAAAGAATCATTTTTTTTTTTAATCACTGAAGAAGTAAAAAGAATATAATCTTAGAATAAAGGAAAGCTCTTTCATTGTCAAATATGTTTTGCTCAGAGGAACCCCTCACTTTATTTGCAGTTTACCATGGACCAGCACCAGGCACTGCTGCAAGTGCCCTGATCTACTTCCTGTCTCTTTCTCTGGCAATGCCCAACTAAATCATTTCTGATACAGTGTGATTGGATGTCAAATGCTTTATAGTGAAAGATGCAGAGGCAAGGGAATCAACCCAAGGCAAGGAGAGAGGGAGAAGTTGTCTATGCAGATATCTCTTTGTGTGTGTGTCTCTTTTCTTGGTGGTCTTTTTCATTCTCTTGGTGTGGCTAGAGTACCGCAATGCTAATAAAGTCTTTCCTCTCCATTTAGGGTTTTTCAGTTTTGCCTATCCTGGGGATTCTAGCTGCCCTGTGTGAAGAACAAGAGGTCAAAACTCAAACAATGTTGTGAAATAAATACTAGGGATAAGTTAGAAAGATGATCACTAAACAAATCTATAACTGTTGTAGCTAAAAATGTCACAATGGCATTTCTGTGTTTCAACTCATGTTAACTTTGCTGATTTCCCAATTAAGAGGTTGAGAAAGAGAAAGGAAATCATGGGTTTCAGATCAGTGGACTGTGTCTGTAGATATGTGGGTGTATATAGGTGCCTGAAAATAATAAACACTCTAAGGATTGATAGAGAGTATTTGTCCAGCTTCTCAGTGAGTCTGCAGAAAGACAGGCAAATTTGGATGTTTTTACTTCAACAAAATCAGAAACCACCTTGCCAATTTAATAACACTATCTTTTTTTCTAAGGGGGTTGGTGAGGAAAGGCAGGTCTTATCAATGAACTGGAAAGAACTTTGCCAACAAACTTTTAAGCACTTATTGACAAAGATTCTTCTTCCAAGATGAAACACATGCCAACCCTGTCATATATAAGCTTCAGGAGATGTCAGTTGCTCAAGAAAGTGCAGGGCAAGCAGAAAAGTTCTCAACATTCCTAAATCTGTGAGAGAGCCCTTAATATGGTACTCCTGGGGACATTCTATCTATACCACCAGTTCACCAGTGCTAGAACTGGCCATGCTAAGAAATGTATGGTAATGCTGAACAATTTATTCAGGAAGATAGCCAGCTGTGTAAGTGGTGTCAAGATTGTAACACCTATTGAAAATTGGTGTTTTGTTTTTTTAGGGCCGCACTCACAGTATATGGGGGTTCCCAGGCTAGGGGTCTAATCAGAACTACAGCTGCCGGCCCACGCCACAGCCACAGCAACTCGGGATCCAAGTCATGACCCGTGACCTGTGACCTACACGACCACTCAATGCAATGCCGGATCCTTAACACACTGAGTGAGGCCACAACCTCATGGTTCCTAGTTGAATTTGTTTTCTCTGCGCCACAACGGGAACTCCCATCTTAGTGATTCTTGTCACCTTCTAAGTAGTTAGAGTATATAAATTACTATGTTTTTCCACTCCTTTGGATTTTCATTACTGATTTAATGTATACTAATTGACAATTAAATGCATCATATGTAATTGACATGTCTATAGTAATGTTAACATATTTGACTCAGTAGATCAAAATGAAACGTGAAGATAATGCTGATCTAATAAAAAATTTAAAAAAGCTATTGCCTTTTTAAAAACCAGTGCTCCACTTGACAGTTTCCTCGCTGAGTAATTTATCTCCTATATGCTTTTGAAAATTGCCCTACATACTCTTTAAATGCATAAAATTTAATAAATTATTGAATAATAATTATGTTTAGAAATTTCAAGGGAGGACAAGCAGGTAGGACGATGGATTCAGTAACTTGATAAGAGAATGTCTAAGTTAAGGTGGGAAACTTGGGGAATTGAACGCTCTTCCTACCTGGAGATTTGGTATCTAGTAGAAAATATGGGGAGGGATTGATTGTTTCATGACCGTAAGTTATAGCCATGAGGTTTTTGCTGACCAAAGTAGATAAAAACCAGCACTGCTAATCCTTGGGACATATCCAGAATCAACCCATTTCAGTCTTTCCCCTTCTCCTGCTGATCTGGAGGGTGACAGCCTATTGCCACATCTCCTTCCTGGGCCTATTCAAAGCCAGGTCTAGAGTAGAATCTTGAAATTTTGCAGAAAGAGGCGCTGTTTAAATGGTAAGCATAGGAGCTTCCAGGGAAACCTCTGAGACAGCTTGACCCTGGGTGTTCTGGTTATGCTCCAAGGGAGCAAATGACTGTGAAGGGACAGGCAGACCTCATGCCCAGTTAGCTGTTCAGAATAGGCACAACCTGAGGAGCCCATCACTTCAGAAGTGAGCCAGGGAACCCACTAGAACAGTGCTTCTCACCCTTAAGTGTGCACAAGGACCATCACTTGAGTATCTTGTTGGAATGCAGATCTGGATTCAGCGGGTCTGCAATGCTGCCTTTGTAGCAGCCTCCTTGGGGTGTTAGATTCAGACCACACCGTGAGTAGCAGGGTGCCAGGAGGACTTCATTTTTTGGCAGTGATTTCCAATCTCCAGTTTCTCATCCCTAAAAAACCCTTTAAAGGGGCAAGCCCCAGCCAGCTTTGGGCTTCCTCCATTCACATTTACACGCAAACAGTGCAGGTAACATTTAGTGTGTTTATGGAGTACCTTTCAAATTTAAATTGGTATTTTTTTCTAGGCCTTATTTCAGATCTATTCAATTATGATTTCAGAATGCAGGACCTGGGAATTTGCATTCTGGTAGCACACTCAGGTTAGGTGTAGTGCACGGTGTCTGCCACCCAGTTTGAGAGACCTTGCAAAACCTGCTCCCTGTTCATAGTTCACACAGGAGGGCCAGCAGGTCAGTAAGAAGATGGCTTAGGTAGACATGTTCCCCACTTCTGAAAGAACAGATTTCAAGGCAAAAGCAACCTCATTATGAATCCAAGTTTTATAATGCTGAATAAATCCTTAGCAATCAGAACAATACTCGCAAACCTCAGATTTAGTCCTTTCACATATAAGAAACAAAAGGGGAACTGGGACCCCCAGCAACTTTCCTCTAGTCCCCAGCTTTCATTGACCAAATTTTGCCTGAACAAAACCTCCTGGGCTCTCCCAACATCCCCCATCTCTTCCAGCTGCCAGCAGCCAGCTCTAGATCAGTGGCTGTGACTCTAAATCAGCAAGAGCCACAGAACTAAAAACGCATGAGTCAGTAAGATAGATTTATGATCAAATTAACGAAATGCACATTTAATCAATCTATCAGCAAACACTGAAAGGACACTCTTCCGGAAGCTGCACTCAAGAACGAGATTTTTGAGAGAGTCTCAACTTTCTATTAGAGAAGCAGTGAGTATTTACCTCATGATAGCTCCTTCCCTGCAAAAATCCCTGAAAAGCTGGGATTCAGGCGGATTTGTGGATCAAAAGCAAATGCAGAGGAGGTTCCCACTCAGGATTCTAGCCGTCAGGTCTTTGCTTTTAAAAGGAAAACAAAACTGAGGCAATGCTGCCAAGATTCCTGCCGAGGAGAAACTGAAACTGAATGTGTAGCCCTGAGCTCAGTTCTCTGCTGGGAGTACCGTTCTACACAGATTCCGCAACTGTGTTTGCCAGTGTGAAAGAAAGCATTAGGGATGTAGTACATATAGGCCCTCCTCCCGGAGATTCAGATGCAACCTGGGGGTGGGCTTGGACTCAGGAATCTGCATTTTAACAAGCACCCTGGATAGTCTGTTGTAGGAGTTCTTGTGTCACATTTGAGAAGCACAGTCCTGGAGGTATGCTGAAAAGCAGTTTCCCATTTACTTGTGAGACATGCTGTGGTGTACCACACAGTACCACACAGTGAGTCAGACAGTCTGGAGTAAAGGAAAATAACCGCAGAAAACCTGCATTTGATTATTGCTTTGATCAGCTCTGGGATGTTTCTGGAATCATATCACTTAGCCGCATGTCCTCACTTCTGAAATGGTCTGGAATAAATTGCCTTTTCCCTTTCACCCAAGTGATAGGAAACTGTGCCCTAAGGAGATCCACTTTTACGTTCATCTTGGGTGTGGCTCTGGGCACTCTAAGGAGGGGTCCTCACTGTCTAAATAGGGGCTCCGAGGCCTGAGTCTTTCCTGTCTCTGTCTCTTCTCTCTAATGAGAGTGTAATTAAAAGCCTCAGGATATTTTGCCCTTTGGACCTTTGTACCCAGAGCCAACACTGGAGATTGGCATCTTAGTAATGACCCTGCTCTGACACCTACTTTCTATATGACCTCTTGGCCAAGTAATTTGCCTTTTGAGCCCCATTTTACTCATTTAGAAAATGAGGCCGATAAAAGCAATAGGTTCCTTCCTAGGGCTGCTGGGAGGCTGATAGAATATATGACAGAGTGTGTCTCCAACTACTGATCACACAGAAAATGTTACTGCCATGATTACTGGTCTCTTGGTATTGTAATTTTAAGTGAATTCTGAGTGTGTGAAGGGGCAACAGAGTGTTTGAGTGGATGGGTCAGAGAAAGGCACTCATCACCCAGCCAGCAGGTATGAGAGGTTTCCCGAGGTGGCTTCCCCCTTTGACAATGCTTAGCACAGCTGGGGAGGGGCAGCCCAACCTGCCTCTGTCCCTATAACCTCTGAGAGCAGGGCACCTTGATGTGGTGTCAGGACAGTGACTCTGGACACAACCAAGCACAGGTCATTGCCAAACTCCCTAGACAGGCTAGCTACCAAGATGCTGGGCAGAGCTAGGTTTTTCTGGTCAACCTACTCATGCAGACACAATTAACATCATTTGTAACCAGGAGACTATCATACAGGAAAGGGTGACCTGAGGCACTTGGCAGTGAATTCTTCCTATCCATCCTATCTTCAGATACAAGCCTGCAGAGCATTTGGGAGCCCTTGAGTCTCCCTGTCCTCCCTCCCCCAGTGATCACTAGGATGCTCCCTCTCCAGGCAATCAACCCCTCAGTCCCCATAAGTGTTTGATGGGAAAGTTTTCCTTTTCTCTCAGCTCTGTCTTTCCTGAGGCTCTATCTGATGGTAGAGCTGGAGCACATCTATGTGCATCTTTTGAAATCAAGTTTTCTAAGATTATGCTTTAGATTCTAACAAAGTGCACCCATTTAAAGAATAGCTTGATGAATTTTGACAAATGTATATACCCATGTAACCACCACCACCATCTCCTCTTTGCATCATCCCCAAAGATTTTCCTGTGTGCCTTCCTAGTTAAGCCCAATCCCACCCTCCACCATCCCATCCCCAGGCAACCACTGCCCATTGCTCTGCTTTCCTTCACTAGAAATTAGATCAGTATTAGGAAAGAGATTAGGTCGTTATGTTTTGAAGAGATATGATTTTCTGCTGCTCACCAGCCCTCATTACAGCAAAAATAAGAAGAAACACCAAGCTTTGGGTTTGTTTTCATATGAGAAATGGGAAAAAAAAGTCCATTTGTAAAAATGGTTTTTTCCACTTCCCATCTTGAAGTGATCAAATTTTCAAGGCAAAATTCCCAACATGAGTTGGCTTTGTACTACTAATTTCATCTTTAATAGCATCTGCTAAAAAGAAATGCTTACTTTTAAAATGGTAAGAAGAAAGCCTCTTAGTCCTTTCAAAGAAAACAACAACAGAAACTCCTCCTCCCCACAAGAGTAAGTCCTTTAGATCTAACTTTGACTCAGCAAATGTTGTGCCCAACTGGATATGACCACTCCTGCCAAGCAGCTCTTTCATCCGGTTCCTGGCTCCCACCTCCACCTGGGAATCTTAGGGAATTTGAGTCCATACACCAGAAAAAGTCACAAAAATAGCAAGTGCCCATATTGAAAAGGCACGTTTAGCCCACAAGCAGCAGGACGCACCGGAGAGGCTCGGCTTACAATTTGCATTCGAGAAAAAGGATGCTCGCTGTTATCTCACTCACCTCATGATGGCGGTCTGTTCTCTGCTGTTCTGAAAGTTGGGGTCCAAGCTGATTTGCCCTTCAGAAACGTGCCTCAAGTAAATAGGAAGGAGCTATATAAAAGGGAAATGGGGCGGGGAGGATGCATCAGCTGATGCTTTCTCCCTGTGTGTGAGTGATTGCCTTTATGAAAGGGAAGAGGAACTGGAAAGTGAAACTGCTTTAACATCAAGAGGAAGAAAAGGAAACTATGGTTGAGATCTGCCATGACTCAGTAGAAGAAAATTGTTTATTTATTTTTTGGGGGTAGTTTTTTAAAAATTTTTTATTACTCAAATGAATTTATCACATCTGTAGTTGTATAATGATCATAACAATCTGATTTCACAGGATTTCCATCCCACAGCCCAGGCACATCCCCCCACCCCCCAAACTGTCTCCTCTGGAGACCATAAGTTTTTCAATGTCTGTGAGTCAGCATCTGTTCTGCAAAGAAGTTCAGTCTGTCCTTTTTTCAGATTCCACATGTCAGTGAAAGCATTGGATGTTGGTGTCTCATTGTACGGCTGACTTCACTTAGCATGATAGTTTCTAGGTCCATCTATGTTGTAAAAAATGCTGGTATTTCGTTCTTTTTAATGAATGAGTAATATTCCATTGTGTATATGTACCACATCTTCTTGATCCACTCCTCTGTCGATGGACATTTAGGTTGTTTCCATGTCTTGGCTATTGTGAATAGTGCTGCAATGAACATCAGAGTACATGTGTCTTTGCGAGTCGTGGTTTTCTCTGGGTAGATGCCCAGGAGTGGGATTGCTGGATAAAATGGTAGTTGTATGTTTAGTTTTCTGAGGAATCTCCATACTGCTTTCCACAGTGGTTGCACCAATTTACAATCCCACCAACAGTGTACTAGTAGAAGAAAATTGTTTAAACTCATGACTCTGAAACTACAGCTTGAGGTGGAAGCAGTCCCAGAAATCTGACCCTAACTCCAGGGTGGATCCTGGGAAACTGCATTTTTACTAAAGTCTGCAGGAGATCCTGAAGTCAGGGTTTCTGGGAGCACATGATGTGGAAGACTGCTCCAGAAATACGTCATAAAAAGTAGCTCATCAAGTAAATTTACTATAGAGAGACAGTTTGCACCTTGAGACCTGGGTTTAATTGTGTGTTCACTTTGCTAACTCTGGAATTATCTATGAGTCAAATTCCAGAGCCTAAATTTTTTTTCCCCTGGTGCTAAATATAGGAAGCCAAGCCCTGGAGTGACTCCTGAGCATGTTACCTCTCTGAAGTCTAAGGAAATCATTAGTTTGTCCAGCCGGAAAAGGGGAAATAGTAACATGGATAATATTGTTGGCTAGCTGCCTCGTTGATAAATTTATGTATTTAAACTTTGAACTCTGAAGGAATGATAATACCCGGAGAGATTTTTTAAAAATAAACATTTCTATGATGTAAATAGCCATAAAAACATCCAGAGCCACCATCTGGCATCTGCCAATTTTTCTAGCTGACCCACTTCCTACCCAGCACTTCCCTTCCCCCTTTCCCAAAATCTTGACGTCAAAACAGCAGCTTTCCCCCATTTTCTCTGAGACCCAGGAGGGCCAAAGCAACAGCCTTTTGCTTTTTTTCTGCCTGCCTTACCCAGGGTTGAAGGAAGGGATCCATCCTTATTGTTCAGAGGCAAAAACTCCCTCCCCTAAATCAGGTTGAGAAGGAACCAGCCAGCTCTTACATACTCCTGACTGTTTTTCTCTCCCACTGCAGTTTATTTTTTGTTTCCCTGCTTCCTCCTACCTCTGAAGTCATTTCATGTACTGTCCTGTGCCACCTGAGCCTCGCATAAAAACAAACAAACCAGCAAAACACTATCATGGCTGATTTGAAGATGACGGAATTGTCATTAATAGGAGAAAGGCTCCCTTCATTCTGAAACTCAGAAAGTAGAGACTCTTGAGTAACAAAACTGACAGTTGTACACCCCCCCCCCATAATGGGGGTATCATAAGATACTTTAAGTTCAGAGATTGTGTTATGTCTGGTGAAAGTAACCTATGACTGGGAAAGTCTGTAATTCTTTTGGCTGTCTTAACATTTGATACCCTGTTAGTAATAAAGTGACCTACCTTTATATCTTTTATAGTATCACCCAGGTAAGAGGGGCCTCCACTTTGGGCCATGTGCTTTAATGGACCCCACATTCCATAGACACAAAATGTAAATTTTTAAAAGAACAAATGGCATCTCTGTTACTGAGAATCAAGTGCTTAATCCTGGCATAGTAGAACTTGAAACCCTAAACATCCTACCTTCTTCCCTCAAAGAAAAGGAGAGCGTATAAGCGTGAACTGGAGATGGGCACTTGCCATCTGCCTCTGCATGGATTGAATCATGAACCACTGCAGCTGCCGCCCCTCACCACTCCCTGAAAGGAGCTCAGGGTGGGGGTCAGGAGTGAGGCATGCTGTGCTCTGGGAAAACTGGCAAAACAGGTCTTCGGATATATATTTTCAGGAGACGATTTTATGAGCCCAATTCTTGCATCTCCTCATATCTTGAAAAGCGCTAAAATCCTTCATGGTGACCTCTTCTTCTTGGGACTGGCAGTAACGTTCTGTTGACCAGCAGTGACTTTCTGTAAAAATGTGTGCTTGGTTGCATGTACCTCTCCTTCACCAAAATCACATATATGCTGACATTCCCCCCTACCTCAAAGGAGAGGTATTTTAGAGCTATCTGAAATGCTGCCTCTGTAGTCCTTATTTTGCTTCGGATAAAACTTAACTCTCAACCTTTAGGTTGTGCATATTTAAGTTGACGTAAGTTTCTGTGTTGTGAGGGTGTTGATTTTAAAGATTCACAGTACACTGGAATGCAGAAAGAATCAGAAGTGGTTAAATCAAAGAAAAGGCAAATATACTGAACTGGTCAAAGCCTTCATCTCAGCCTGAATGCAATGCATTCTTACATTAAGAAGTTATTTTCCAGTATAGCGTTGCCAGCTGTCTGCTTTCTTGCTTCTCTTCTTGTTCTAATTCCTGGCTTATGAAGCACTCAGGAATTAGCGTGGTATTTGCAACAGCTGCATAGAGTGGTTGAATAACATTCTGTGTAGTAAGAAATTCATAATGTGCTTAAACTTGTACACATGTAGTTTTAGACTTACAGTTTGAGTCCAATTTTCTTCTGCTTTTGAATGCTTCCTTTAAGATAATTTGCTAATGAATGGTTATTTGGAATGAGTATTTAAAAATAAAATCAAGGAGTTCCCATTGTGGCGCAGCAGAAATGAATCCGACTAGGAACCACAAAGTTTCAGGTTCGATCCCTGGCCTTGCTCAGTGGGTTAAGGATCTGGCATTACCGTGAGCTGTGGTATAGGTTGTAGGCACTGCTCAGATCTGATGTTGCTGTGGCTCTGGCGTAGGCCGGCAGCAACAGCTCCGATTAGACCCCTAGCCTGGGAACCTACATATGCCGTGGGTGCGGCCCTAAAAAAGACAAAAATAAAATAAAATAAAAATAAAATCAAGAGGAACCAGATTTTCATATTTATACCTTACTTGGAAAATAGAATACGGAATTTCTCTAATATGTGTCTTGAGTGCAAAAGTAATGACTATACTTAACATGCTAGTATTAAAAAGGGCATAGCAGTACAAACAAACTGAGCTTAAAAATAGGAGGTGGTAGGGAGCTCCTGTTGTGGCTCGGAGACAATGACTCTGATTAGTAACCATGAGGACACGGGTTTGATCCCTGGCTTTGCTCAGTGGGTTAGGGATCTGGCATTGCTGTGAACTGTGGTGTAGTTTGCAGATGCAGCTTGGATCTGGCATTGCTGTGGCTATGGTGTAGGCCAGTGGCTACAGCTCTGATTCTGTCCTAAAAAGACAAAAACAAAATAAAATAAAGAAGATGATGAAAGAAAACTCTTTTTTTCATTTTAAAAGTTTTATTGAAGTATAGCTGATTTACAATGTTGTGATAATTTCTGCTATACAACAAAGTTATTCAGTTATACATATACACACAAACATTCTTTTTCAGATTCTTTTCCCCCATTGACCTTCACAGACTATCGATTGGGTAGAGTTTCTTGTGTTGTACAACAGGTCCCCATTGACTTATCATTCCATATACCATAGAGCGCATATGCCTATCCCAAACCCCCGGTCCATCCCTCCTCCCACTACCTATCCCTTTTGGTAACCATAAGTTTGTTTTCCAAGTCTGTGAGTCTGTTTCTGTCCTGTAGATAAATTCATTTGTATCCTTTTTAAGATTCCACATGTAAGTGATATCATACGGTGTTGTCTTATTTCACTGTCTGACTTCACTTAATATGATAATCTCTAGGTCCATCCATGTTGCTGCAAATGACATTATTTCATTCTTTTTCTATGGCAGAGTGATACTCCATTGGATATATGTACCACATCTTCTTTATTCCTCTGTCAATAGATGTTAATATTGCTTCCAAGTCTTGGCTATTATAAATAGTGCTGCAATGAACATTGGAATCCACATATCTTTTTGATATGTTTTCTCTGGGTAGATGCCCATGAATGGGATTGCTATGTCATATGGTAGCTAGTTCTATTTTTAGTTTTTTGAGGAGCCTCCATACTGTCTTCCATTGTGGTAGTAACAATTTACATTCCCACCGACAGTGTAAGAGGGTTCCCTTTGCTCTCCACCCTTTCTAGCACTTATTGTGTGTAGACATTTTCATGATGGCCATTCTGACTGGTATAAGGTGGGACCTCATAGTAGTTTTGATTTGTATTTTCTCTAATGATTAGTAATCTTTTCTTTTCTTTTTTTTTTTTTTGCCTTTTCTAGGTCCGCTCCTGTGGCACATGGAGGTTCCCAGGCTAGGGGTCCAATCAGAGCTGCAGCCCCTGGCCTATGCCAGAGCCACAGCAACTCGGGATCCGAGCCGCGTCTGAGACTTACACCACAGCTCACGGCAATGTTGAATCCTTAACCCACTGAGCAAGGGCAGGGATCGAACCTGCAACCTCATGGTTCCTAGTCAGATTCGTTAACCACTGTGCCACGACGGGAACTCCTTCATGTGTTTTTTTTTGACATCTGTTTGTCTTCTTTGGAGAAATGTCTCTGTAGGTGTTCTGCCCATTTTTTGATTGTGTTGTTTTTTTGATATTGAGCTTCATGAATTTTTGTATATTTTGGAGATTAATCCCTTGTCAGTCCCATCATTTGCAAAGATTTTCTCCCATTCTGTGGGTTGTCTTTTCATTTTGTTTATGGTTTCCATTGGTGTGCAAAAACTTTTAAGTTTTTTAGATCCCATTTGTTTATTTTTGTTTTTGTTTTCATTACTGTAGGAGGTGGATCTGAGAAAATATTGCTGCAGTTTATGACAGAGAGTGTTCTGCCTATGTTTTCCTCTAAAAGTTTTATATCATCTGGTATTATACATAGGTCTTTAATTCATTTTGAGATTGTTTTGTGTGAGTGTATGTGTGTGTTTGTACGGGGTTAGAGAGCATTCTAATTGCATTTTTTTTTTTTTTTGCATGTAGCTGTTCAGTTTTCCAGTCACCACTTATTAAAGAGGCTTTCTTTTCCCCATTGTATATTCTTGCCTCCTTTGTCACAGATTAGTTGACCATGAGTGCATGGGTTTATTTCTGGGCTTTCTATCTTGTTCCATTGATCTATATTTCTGTTTTTGTGCCAGTACCATACTGTTTTGATTACTGTATAGCTTGGCAGTATAGTCTGAAGTCAGGGAGCCTGATTCCTCTAGCTCCAGTTTTCTAAGGACTTCTTTGACTATTTGAGGTCTGTTCTGTTTCCATACAAATTTGAGAATTTTTTGTTCCAGTTCTGTGAAAAGTGCCATTGGTAATTTGGTAGGGATTGCATTGAACCTGTAGATTGCTTTGAGGAGTATAGGCATTTTGACAATATTGATTCTTCCAATTCAAGAGCATGGTGTATCTTTCCATCTGCTTATGTCATCTTTGATTTCTTTTATCAGCATCTTGTAGTTTTCAGCATACAGATCTTTGGTCTCTTTAGGTAGGTTTATTCTTAGGTATTTTATTCTTTTTGATGTGATGGTAAATAGGATTGTATCCTTAATTTCTCTTTCTGATCTTTAATTGTTAGTATATAGAAATGCAGTAGATTTCTGTGTATTAATTTTGTATCCTGCAGCTTTCCCAAATTCATTGACAAGCTGTAACAGTTTTCTGATAACAACTAGGATTTTCTATGTGTACTGTCATGTTATCTGCAGACAGTAATAGTTTTACTTCTTCTTTACCAATTTGAATTCCTTTCATTTCTTTTTCTTCTCTGATTGCCATGTCTAGGACTCCAAAAGTATATTGAATAAAAATGCTGAGAGTGGATATCCTTTTCTTGTTTTTGATCTTAGTGGGAAGTCTTTCACTATTGAGAATGATGTTCTCTGTGGATTTGTCATATATTGCCTTTATTATGTTGAGGTAGGTTCCCTCCATGCCCACTTTCTGAAGGGTTTTTATCAGAAATGGGTATTGGATTTTATCCAAAGCTTTTTCTACACTTATTGTGATGATCATATGTTTTTTTATTCTTTAGTTTGTTAATGTGGTGTATCACACAGATTAATCTGTGGATATTGAAAAGTCTTTGCATTCCTGGGATAAATCCCACTCTTTCATGGTGTATGATCCTTTTAATGTATTGTTGGATTTGGTTTGCTAGTATTTTGTTGAGATTTTTTTTTTCCCTTTAGTCTTTTTTTGGGGGGGCCACATCAGCGACATATGGAAGTTCCCAGGCTAGGGGTTGAATTGGAGCTGCAGCTGCTGGCTTACACCACAGCCACAGCAGTGCCAGATCTGAGCCATATCTGCACCCTACACCACAGCTCGTGGCAACACCAGATCCTTAACCCACTGAGTGAGACCAGGGATCAAACCTGTGTCCTCATGGATGCTAGTCAGATTTGTTTCTGCTGATCCATGATGGGAACTCCTGTTGAGGATTTTTGCATCTATGTTCATCAGTGATATTGGCCTGTAATTTTCTTTTTTAGTGGTATCTTTGTTTGGTTTTGGTTATCAGGGTGATAGTGCCCTCATAGAATGAGTTTGGGAGTGTTCCCTTCTCTGCAGTTTTTCTGAAGAATTTCAGAAGGATAGGTGTTAACTCTTCTCTAAATATTTAATGGAATTAACCTGTGAAGCCATCCAGTCCTGGACTTTTGTTCATTGGAAATTTATTTATTTTGTCTTTTTGCCTTTTTCTAGGGCCGCACCCCGTGGCATATGGACTTTCCCAGGCTAAGGGTCTAATCGGAGCTGTAGCTACCTCACTGGCCTATGCCACCGCCACAGCAACCTGGGATCGGAACCACGGTCTGTGACCTACACCACAGCTCATGGCAACACTGTATCCTTAACCTATTGAGTGAGGCCAGGGATCGAACCCGCAATCTCACAGTTTCTAGTCGGATTCATTAACCACTGAGCCATGACAGGAACTCCTGTTGGAAGTTTTTAAATCACTGTTTCAATTTCAGTACTTGTGATTGGTCTGTTCATCTTTTCTGTTTTTTCCTGGTTCAGTCTTGGAAGATTTACCTTTCAAAGACTTTGTCCATTTCTTCTAGGTTGTCCATTTTATTGTCATATAGTTGTTTGTAGTAGTCTCTTAGGATCCTTTGTATTTCTGTGATGTCCATTGTATATTTTTCACTTATAATTTTATTGGTTTGAGCCCTCTCCTTTTTTTTTTTCTTGATGAGTCTGGCCAAGGGTTTATCAATTTTGTTGATCTTTTCAAAGAACCAGCTTTTAGTTTCTTTGATCTTTTCTATTGTTTTCTTTGTTTCTATTTCATTTATTTCTGCTCTGATCTTTATGATTTCTTTCCTTCTAAGCTTGCTTTCTTGATATACATTTAAGCAAGTATATATGAGCAAGAGTGTTCATTCTTTTTAAAAATAGCCATGATTAAATGTAATTCACATAGCATACAATTCACGCATTTAATCCATTCAATTCAGTAGTTTCAGCATTTCACAAAGCAGTGCGAACATTACCCCGGAAAGAAACCCTCTACCCTTTTGCTATCACCTTCAAACCTCTCATCCTTCCCAGCCCTAGGCAACCACTAATCTACTTTCTGTTTCTTGTAGATGTGCCTACTCTGCACATTTCATATAAATATATATTATACATGTCCTTTTTGTGACTGTCTTCTTTCATTTAGCATAATGTTTGCAGATTTCATCTATGTTGTGGTAGGTTATCAGTAAGTGCTTTATTTTTGTTGTCAGTAATATTCTACTGTGTGGATGTACTTTATTTAATACCTCAATTCATTATTTGATAGATCCACCTCTTGGCTATGGTGAATAACACTGCTATCTACATTGATACAAGTTTATGTGAATGTGTGTTTTCATTTATCTTGGGTCTATGCTAGGAATAAAGTTGCAGGGTCACATGGTAACTTTCTGTTAAAGAATTTGAGCAACTACCAAAGTGTTTTCCAAAGGCACTGCACCACATTTACAGTAAGGATTTTAGTCATTTTTCTTCTGTGTGGTCTCCCAAGAAGATGTAGATTATCAGCAATAAGGCAGCTGTGCTGTAACTTATTTTTAAAAATTTGTAATTCATCAAATCAGGTTACTCCCTTCACAAAAAAAGGTGATGGGGGAAACGAAACAGGAGCCTGTGGAGCATGAAACAGGAGCCTGCATTTTCCAGGTTGGCATCCAGAATTGATCATGCACATGGTAGGGATCCTAAAACAGTTATTGTGTGTGTGTGTTTATCTTCAGGAAACTAACACTTCCATGCTTCCTGTTGTGCTGGACATAGGTTGTGAAAGTCACAGCATGAAGTGGGAAGAAAGATGAAAGCTCTATGGAAAAAAAGGGGCTGGGAGCAGAACCTGATAGATTTTTCACTGAGGACTCTGAGAATGAGAAATTATTAGTACTAATTAGAACCCACACAGGAATGAGAGAAGTTCTCCTCACTCCTTCATGGGCACCAAAACACTTGAGAACATCTTTGGCAGGGTTATTAGTACTTACCAGGTGGCAATTAAATGTGGAGAATGATGAGATGTGTGAAAGCAGTCTTTTAGTGGGCAGAGGACATTGAGGGTGTGGGTGCTGGAGCAATACAAACAGCAGGTGTGGTCAGATAATTCTGACAGACTTGGCCCCCAACACTTAGGAGACACCTGTTGGGGGCTTGTTATTTATCTGCGTGAGTGTTTGATAGGAGGGAGATGCACTGAGAGGTGTCGTTAAGGGCCAGGGAATTCTAAGTCATTCCAAATAATATGGCTTCATTTGTTATTCCTGGAGAATGAGATTTCAGGAAACATGAGCTACATATGTAATTTTCTTTATTGGTTTCCAATAATTTCCGTTAGCTTTAAGTCCTCAAATAAATGCTAAGTGTAATATGACATACATCTCATCCTTACCTTTTCTACCTGTTTCTGTTTGGTCTCCTGTTCCAGCAAGGGTTTGGGTGGCATGACATGCAAGGTGTACCTTTCTCTGTAAGTGCCCATGGTCCTCTCTCAAGGTCAGTGTACTTGCCCATCTTACCTTCCATTTATAACATTCCTGGTTCTTCTCCCCAAGTACAAGATCCAATAACAGGTTACTCAGGCAAAATGAGCTAAACTTTCTCTTGAAATGGATACTTGTCCAACTCATTCCAATAGAATGTTTACCTTTGTAGCCAGTGTGAGTTATAGCTGTATAACTACATAGATAATCATAACTGTTATATATATTATGTATATATATGTTATGTATATATATACATACACACACACACACACTCTACATCCATTATTGATGTCATTTCCCAAGATAACTGTATCTCTTAACCACCAACTAATTCCCCTGTCCTGCCACTTCCCTATTACCTTGAACCTGGGTTCATCAGAGCACTTATGAATAATGCAGGTCTGCATATTATAAAGAAATTTTCCCAATAATGGCTAAAAAAATGAAGTTTTCTCCCTATGACTATAATCTATGGTGACAAAGCAGCATTCTTCTCACCTTCTCTTTTGCCTACTCTTTCGCCATCCTGCTGGTGAGACATTTATTTTCCCATACAAGTTTTAAAGAGATGTATTATTTTGGCTTCTAGTATGTTGTACAGAATCCACTTTTTTTATCCTCCACATGCTGTGTCATGGTTACAGGGAGGGCAGAGAGGAGATGAAGTCTCCCCACGTGTCTCCTAAAACTCTTGGACTATGGTTGCCTGACCCCATTGCTTCTCCTAGATGTGCTCCTTCTAGATTTGACCTATTCTTCACTCTTTTTTTTCAAACTATCTTCCCCTCTCAGTTAATGGGGCACTGAATACATGTTGTATAGAGTTTTTATAGACAATCCTAGATTCAGGTTTGTCTGGGGAGAGGCAGGGAGAAGGCAGAGGGAGAAAGAGAAGATACCCAGCCCTGGTAGGCTTTGGTCCCCCAGCCTTTGGGTGGACACAGCACATTAGTGTCTACACAGGTGTTGGGGAGGAGAAAATTTCCCCTTCCCCTTCTGGGGACTTCCGGCTAATGGCATAATTAAATTGACACAAGACAAATTAACAGGAGAAAATCAAATTTAATTTCATACATACAGAGATCTCATAGATACAGCCTAAGAAGTGACCAAAAGCAAGCACTTTTTATACCTTATTTTAGGTAAAGAAATAATAAATGTGTAAGGAATTGACAAGATAAAGCAACAGGTTTGGGTACTAATTAATTAGTGGAGAGTGTAAGCAGAGCTGTTTACATAGCCATCTCAGCCCTGAGTTCCCCATCTCTAGCCACAAGGATTCTCGATTTCCTGGTGCGGGGAGTGCTGGAGGCCAGCTCTGGCGGCCAGGGAGTGTACACTTTCCCAAAGAAGATGGACGGCGTTGGCGAAAGAATGGAGACAGCCTCTTTGTCCCTTCTTTCAGGGCGCTGAACTGCTCAAATTTTATTGGCTTAAGTGGTTGATTATATAGACAGTTTTTTACTACAGGTTACATCACAGTGTTAAAAGTACATTGGTTAACTATTACATGGTATAGCAGCTATACATCATGTTTTAAGATCTTTAGTTTAAATCTAATGAGTACAATTCAAGGACAAACAGGTGTAGCATATCATGTGGGAAAGAGGAGACTCAGCACAAACCATCTCATAGCCAGCCAATTCCCACAAGCTGAAGAGGTTACAGACACAAAAATCTGGCATTTACAAATCTTGTTTTTAGACTAATGTATATCTTTAAGCATTATGGCAGGAAGAAAGTATAAGAAAATATAAATCAACTTAATCAGCTACCACTTAGAAGCTTCTAAAATCAAGGACAAAACTCTTTTGATCAAGAATAATATATGTCTAACTTTTATGAACCTCATTAAAATCCTAACTCTAAAGTTTACTGTAACTAGTTAGTAGATAAACACTATGTTTTAATTAAGTTGGATATGAATAGGGAAAAGTCCTTCAGGATGAAATTCTTATTATATTATTGTTGTAATTTTGTTAAATCACAAATCACTACAGGAAAATAAGAATGGAAAATAAGAATAATAAATAAACAATCAGGAAAGACTGAGGAAAACTGAATAACAAGTGAATAACAGAAAAGACTAAGTCATCCATGGAACAATCCCCATTCAACAACACAAAATGGAAATTATTTCCTGGGAAATTTAGTTTTCCACCTATGTCAGCGGGCGAGCCTTATTGTCTTCTGGGGCCTGTCCTCGGAATTGCGCCGTGCAGGCAGGCATCCCCTTGTTTAGGAACCTGCCCTCGGAATTGCACCGTTCAGACAGGCCCCTTTTCCTGATTAGGAACCTGCCCTCGGAATTGCACCGTTCAGGCAAGTTCCCTTCCTTGGCTTCTTTTATCTTCTCGGCTCCCTGCAGGGGAGGGTACCTTTCACATGGGATATTTATTTCCTGCTTTCAGAAGAGAGTCAGAGTGTTCTTCTTGCACTGGCTGTTTCTCAAGTAACAAAATCAGAATAATCAATATGCCACTTTGGCGTATTTAGGGGCAGCCTGCTCTGAATTCCAACACAGAAGCTAAGATGACTCCAAGGATGGAAAACCTTTGCAAAAATGGACCACTGTGTTACAGGTGTGAGATATCTGGCTGCTTTAGGGAAACTTAGAAACAAAGCCAAGACATCACCCCTCAGAAGATGGCTAAGGAAATGTCACCATGCAAACTGCTTTCAAGAGATCGGTTGGAAAACAGCCCCTTTACCAAACCTCAGAACTTACCCCCCACTCTAGTCCCTCTCCCAGAACTCCCTTGAGCAATTCAAATGTTAACACTTGGCCATAGTGTTCCTCTATAACCCGATGCAGTTCTGTGGCCGGAGTCTTAGTATACCTCGGTCATACCAGTTGTTAAATGTTTTGAATACCAACTCGGTTGGAGGGGTTTCAGCTCCATTCCAGCAGTAACCATATGGGCTCCATAATTCTGATTCTTTATTCCTCAGCTAAAGATACTAGAGGAATGAGGTTTCCAGAGTCCAAATCCCTCTCAGAGTTTTCCTCTGCTGGCTGCATCTCTCCATTCAGATCCTGAAGAAACTCCAAGAGGTGCAAAGCCACAGAATCTGCTTCATCTTTAGACAGCCTGATTTTGACAATTTTTTGCAGTTTGTTTTTCATCTTTTCGCTCTCCTTTGATTCCTGGTTTATTTTCACACCCTCTACAAAATGGTGGATGGCCTTTTCTTCACACTTCATATTATACAACTGAAAGTTGCCGTATCGCAGATGGAGCACTTGTTTGGCTACAGGAGGAAGCTCTTTGCTGAATTCTTTTTGAAAGTAATACTCTGCTTCTTCATACTGACCAGCTTGCACACAGAGGCAGGCGAGATAGGAGCAGACAAGGAACAAATTTCCATTGATCTTTTCAGCTCTCCTTAAATGATGGAGAGCGTGTCCTATTAGTTCCTGTAACTTCTCTCTTTTCCCACACATTTCATTCTCTGCCGTCTTCTGCGTTTCGAGGACTTTGGCCCTATAGCAGGACCCAATATGGAAATGTAGGTGGGCATTATTTGGCATGAATTTTAGAGCCTGTCTAAGGAGTTCTATAGCTTGGTCCAGGTCACCTTTACTGCGATACAGCTTTGCTGCCCTGCGAAGCACATCTGTTGCAAACGGCGCTTTCTTCAAAGCTTCTTCAACTAACCTCTCTCCTTCATTTGCTTCATTCATCTTTCGAAGTTTCATAGCCAAGAGGACTTTGACATATTGGTTGTCAGGATTCAGGCGAACAGCTTGCCTCAGAGGGTCAATGGAATTCCGAGGAGGTGGCCAGTTATCCAGACGGTAGCTTGCGATGGCCAGACCAGAGGTGAATTCTGGGTCCTTAGGGCTCTTTGCCAGAGCCTTCTGAAAACACATCTTTGCCCTTTCATTTTGGTTTCCTCCACACTTGAGCCGGGTCCACCCTTCCTCACAGTCCATCTCAGACCTCTCAATTCTGTAGGGGCTGGAAAACTTCTTGCAAACTTGTTTCACCTTGTCTACATAAATCTGAGCTTCTGCAAGTCTTCCCAGGTGATAGTAGACCCAGGCATAGTTTCCCCAGGTGACCAGGCTTCTGATTTCTGCCTGGCCAGCGTGTTCTCGCCGGATGAACTCTTCAGCTTGCCGTAAGCATTCCAGGGCGGCCTCATGCTGGCCCCTGCAGTCTTTTATGTAGGCCTGTATGTTGCACATCGTGGCTTTAAATTCGCTGTTCTGAAACTCAGTCTTGTTACACACTCTGTCTTCAAAATCATCCAAGGAACTTTCTCCCTCTACCAAGTTCCAGGTGAAATGGCATTTTAGTTGCTGTAGGCAGCTCTCCAAGGAGTTCTTTGTGGTCTCACTGTGGGCAGAAAATGGAAAGATGAACATTTTGAGCCCTAGGACAGACTCACGAGGCAAGAAACAGGGAGCATAACAAATAGGATTCTCCTCCTCCTGCAGGGTGTTAACCCCGATTCCAAAAGATTATCCTTTCCTTTTTTTTTTTTTTTTTTTTTTCTTTCTATATTTTGGAGTATGTGTAAAAAAACACCAGGAAGCACAAATTGGGTGACTGCGGGGAGCAGAAGAATTAGGGAGAGGGCGGTGGGCAGGTCTCTGAGTGAGAGGCTAGGTTCCCCTGACCCAGGCAGTTTTTGTTAGGTGTTCTGGCCCCCTTACTGTGTGCTTGTGAGGGCCTCTGCAAGGGCAGCCAAATCCCTGAGAACTGAATTCAGGGGAGGTTTGATTTTTTAATTTAATTTTTAAGAACCGAGACATTGAATTGATTTTCATCTCTGTTTTTCCTTCTTACCTAGCACTTACTTTTGCATTTTTAAATTTTAGATTTATATTGTTTTGCCATCCTGATTTTCATCTCCTTATTGTCCTTCTGAACTTCAATTCCATTTTATCGTCTATGTTTTAAATTCCTTAGTTCTCCTTAAAATTTTAAAAAATCTTATATACATCCTATTTCCTGCCTAATTATCTGAGCCTGTCATACAGCCTTAATTTATTTTTTTTGTCCATCCAAACTTTTGGGGCTTTTCTCAAATCAGTTTTGTTGGGTCTTTTTGTTATTTTGACAGTCTATATTCTCTTCTTTTTTTCTGATCTTCTCTATTTTAACCATTCAGATCTTGTTTTCAACCATTCTTAATTACTACCTATTTCCCCCTGTTTTTTTTTTTATTATTCTGCCTCTTAATTTTATTGTTATGATTATGTATATTAGTAATGTCTTAAACTTTTATTTTGGAGTAAAATGCTACCGTTCTCCCCCAACCCTACTTCTTATGAAACTGGCATGCATTTATCACTTGGACCTAGCCAGAACCCACATGCCAGGATTCGAATACAGCCTAAATCCAGATTGGGACTTGAAAACACGGTTTTTAAATGAGAATCACTCACCCGATGTCTGGACTTATTGAGGTTCAGGTTCTTTGTGCCTTAGCACAGAAGGAATTCAATGAAAGACAAAGTGTTATGCAAGAAATAGATTTATTAGGATAAAGCACTTGTGAGAGATACAAGTGGGCAGGCAAGGAGCTCTGCCCTGAGGATTAGGTGGGCTACAGTTTTATAATCAAAGGGGAGTGGGAGTAGGAAAAGACTGCCTCTTCCTCTTTCTTGGTATCCAGTAAGAGAGTATTTGACTCTATAAGGTCAAACTAGGACTGTCTTGGGGCTTATTCAAATCAGCAGAAGGGTGGTCCTTAAACTCCTGCCCTTGGTCTGAACCTGAGTACAGGCCTCACCCCATCGCCATCCAGTGACCTGAGGCATATCGCACGCCTCCACTAGTCAAGCCAGCCTGCCTTGTTCTAATGGCCCTCGTGAGCAGTTATTAATTTACAGTGATCTTCCAGAGTTCCTGGGTTTCCCTCTCTGTCTATGGTCCCTTAATGGGACTCCTACAACTACCTGTGTAACCGTCCTACTCCATGCCTGTCATTTAGACTGGTGATATCTGTTCTTAACGTGTCTCACTGAGTTGATGTATTAATAATTTTTTCCTTGTTTTTTTTCTTCTGAAATTTGACTTTTCCCCTCCTAAGGTTTGCTTTTGAAAGAGCTCAGAACAAGTCTCCCTCAAATGTGCCACTTTGACAAGTGGACTCTTTTAAGCCGAAAGCAATTAAAACCCAGTAGCTTCAAGAAAAACTTTGACCTTTCCTTCAATTGCCCAGAAGAATTTAAATAGAGAGCCTAGTTCAGGAAGTGAACTATCACCAAAGATAACTGCAAAGAATATGGGCTAGGTGTGGTGAGCTGAGGGGACTTTAACAGGCCTGAAGATCAGATTCCTCTCTGTGTCCTATTATCTCTGATAACATGGCAGTCATTTGTTTACCTAGTTTTTGCTCTTCTCATCTTCCTATGAATTTCTTCATCTCTTTTGAAGTCCGACCCCTACCTCCTTCTCCTTAGCTCAGAACAGCATATAAGCCTCATTTGCCCGAATGCCTGTGGATCTCATGTTCTTATGGGATCCCCATGTGTCTGTAATTAAATTTGTTTTTCTCTTGCTACTCTGTTTTATGTTAATTTGATTATTAGACTGCCCAAAGAACCAAGAAGGGTATGAGGAAGAAATTTCCTCCCCTACACTTTCACCAAAAGGGACAAGAAGTACAGGTAGATAAGGAGGCCCACAGGGCAGCTAGCCTCTTTCCTAATGGAAAGTGCTCTTTGGAGTTCCCTTCATGGCTCAGTGGTTAACGAATCCAACTAGGAACCATGAGGTTGCGGGTTTGATCCCTGGCCTTGCCCAGTGGGTTAACGATCCGGCATTGCCATGAGCTGTGGTGTGGGTAGCAGACATGGCTTGGATCCAGTGTTGCTGTGGCTCTGGCATAGGCTGATGGCTACAGCTCCGATGAGACCCCTAGCCTGGGAACCTCCATATGCCGCGGGTGTGGCCCTAGAAAAGACAAAAAAAAAAAAAAAAAAAAAAAAAAAAGCTCTTTTCCCTTGAGGGTGCCTTTGCAACTCTTCTGGAAAGATTTTTCATCCTTTCTGTTGGTCTCCTAAATAAATAAGCAAAAATACAACCAACAGAAATAGCAAACAGACAAATGAAACATCTATGTTATTTGGAAATGAGTAGATTAAAAAACATTCATTGCTCAAAATTGTTTTTCAACATTGCCTTTGTGAACTGGAGTTTGGCACTTGCCATCAGCCTCTACGTGGATTAAATCATGAGCCACTGCAGCTGTCAACCTGCAGCACCCCCTGAGCAGAGCTCACGGTGAAGACCAGGAGTGAGGCACTCTGTGCTCTGGGAAAAGTGGAAGAACAGGTCTTCAGATAGTTAGATATGTTTAGGAGAAGATTTTATGAGCCCACATCTTACATCTCCCCATATCTAGAAAAACACTAAAACCCTTCATGGTGGTGTGTGCTCTTGGTGACTAGTAGTAACCTTCACGAAATAAGCAGCAAACTTTGTAGACTGTGTGCATGGCTGCATGCATATCCCCCTTCACCTTTATCAGTTATATTTTGTTATTTCCCCTTTTCTCTTTGGGACAACTATCTGAAATACTGCCTCCTGGGCTGTAGTTAAGTGGACAGACCAAAAGATGTCACGGTCATCTGTCAATGCAGTCACTCCCAAGGGTGGGCTGGTGAGCCGCAAGGGAACTCAGGAAAGAAACATAGAACACTGGCCCATAGCTAAGGTGCATATCAAAGGAGGGATTCCAGTGAGCCCAGACCTTTACATCCTCCCATAGAAACTTTTTCTGTAAATCTTTTTCCATAAATCTTTTGTTCCTACTACCTTCCCTTTGTTGCAAAAACTTATATATCCTAGCTCCCACCTCACCTCCTGTAAGCAGTTTCTCAGGGCTACCTGAGATGCTGTCTCCCAGGCTAAGTCCTAATTTTGCTTCCTTCCCTGCCCCCAATTTAACTGTCAACTGTCAGGTTGTGCATTTTTTTCAAGTCAATACCTATGTATTGGAGTCCCTGAAATATTGCTTTTTGCTCACTTAAACATTTTTTTTTCATGGTATACACTGATTGGCTTTTTTCGGCAGGGGGTTGTACCAGCAGCATATGGAAGTTCTCCAGCTAGGAGTCTAATTGGAGCTGTAGCTTCCAGCCTAGGCCATAGCCACTGCAACACCAGATCCAAGCCACATCTGAGACCTACACCACAGCTCACAGCAATGCTAGATTCTTAACCCACTGAGCGGGTCCAGGGATCAAACCCATACCCTCATGGTTCATTTCCACTGAGTCACAATGGGAACTCCTTGACGGGCTTTTTTTTTTTTTTTTTTTTTAATCAGGAGCTAACATCCTACATATTATGGAATCTGACATAGACAACCACTAGAAACCTGGGAAGTGGCAAGGATCACTTTTGAAATACTTGTCTAAAAGGAAGGTTCTATTCCCTCATTTTCTTCCTGCCCCCTATCACTTTTTATACCTCTCTCGAATTTGATTAGAGTGGGACTGGGCATCCAAACTCAAGTGGAAGTTGGAAATGGAACTGAGAGAGAGTGAGGGAGCCAGACCGAGTCTTCATATCCTAAGAAGAGGGCTGTGTATGCTGGCGTCTGATGGTCGCCGTATTCTGTAGCATACACAGAGAGAGTGACACAGATGCACATGGAAAAGACTCAGAGAATGGGTCCCCAAGCTCCCCAGTGTCCTGTTCTCCCTGGGTCATTATTATCCTGTGCATGGGTCCTGTGAGCCATTCTAGGAACTTTAAATCAGTTCCTGCTGATTTCTGTCACTTGTAACACATGGAAATGTCATTACCTCAAGTGGAATAAACAAAAAATAAGAGGGAAATTACGTAGGAATTTCTGCTTGGGGTACGGGTGGAGGGAACACTCTGTCCTTTCCAAGCCCAGGCTGGTCTTAGGGAAGAGTCAGGTTATCTGAGCCTCTTGATGTAACATGGGGGCAGGCGGTGTGGGCCAGGAGAGTGCTCCACTTGGTATCTGACATTATAATGACAGCAGCCTCCCCTTGAAAAATTCATGTCCGATTTGGTCACTTCCTTCTCAGCAAGGTTACAGGAAAATTCCCTTAGCACATGAGCTCTTTAGCTCCTCTCTCATTGTACAATTGTACAAGGAACAGAGAAAGTGAACACAGTTGAGGTTATCTCCAACATAGAAAGCATATAGTCAGTTATACATTTGCAGGAAAAAAATATTTAATAGGCACATTGTGTAAAAGTCCTTTGAAAAGTCATTCAAAAGGCATCCAATTTTACTGTATTTCTATTGGTAAATCAGAGACCGATCCCAGGTACTTGCTTCCTAGACTCAGACTTGTGAGATTTGTCCTCCTAATGAAATCAGACATGGCCCTGTGGGGCTCCTGGGCACAAGAGCCTTTCTGTGTCCCCTATTTCTTGTTTTTAGGTGGGCCTCATTCAGCCATCATGATCTTCCCTGAATTCCTAGGGACGGTTTCAGACAGTTGCTGATCAGGGAAGGGAAGAATAGTCAAGCAACAATAGTACACCCTTGGGCAGGATCCTGGTTCCCTCTCAAGAAATACACATAATAATAAAGGCATCTTAAACACCTAAGAGAAGAGTGGTATTCCTTATGCTTCTTTTAGAAATGAATACGTTAAAACTGAACGGCTTAGAGTCCTTCCTTGTTCTTCTCCCTGGCTTAATTGCACCCTAAACACAATCACCCATAAGCTAAAGATTAGGCACCCTGAGCATAATTGCCTGTGGGTTGAAGATTATCAGCACATGGTGTTTCAGGAACGTTCCTAGTTTGTTCTGCTCTCTGATCAATATGCCCTTTTTGCAAGTATTGTTATTCTAGGCAATTACCCAGGAGACCACCATCATGATCGTCTCCTGACTTCAGCTTCGATAAGCTTCCCCCAAAGAAGGAAGAATGCATGTTTGTCCCAATCCTGATTCCTGTCTGAAAACCTGTTTTTCTCCTTTTTACTATAAAACTCCTCACAATTCTTTCTTTTTTTTTTTTTTTTTGCTATTTCTTTGGGCCGCTCCCGCGGCATATGGAGGTTCCCAGGCTAGGGGTCGAGTCGGAGCTGTAGTCACCGGCCTACGCCTGAGCCACAGCAACACGGGATCCGAGCCGCGTCTGCAGCCTACACCACAGCTCATGGCAACGCCGGATCGTTAACCCACTGAGCAAGGCCAGGGATCGAACCCGCAACCTCATGGTTCCTAGTCGAATTCGTTAACCACTGCGCCACGACGGGAACTCCTCACAATTCTTTCTAAAGGGGGAGGGGGGTGCACAGTCTTTAAGGCATTAACCTGCTGTGACCCTCCTTTGCCTGGCAAAGCAATAAAGCTATTTTTTTTTTCCTTTACCCCAAACTCTGTCTCTGTGTTTCACTTTGCCACCAGCAGACAGAGGCTGAATCCCAGCAACACTAGATACCTCTAGAAATTCCAAATGTTTACACAGAAAACAATTTCTTCCCTTGCCTCTTATCTGGATGAAAGCCACAGTCACACTCTCTAGCAGTCTCAGAGCCAATGCTCCTGCCACAGGGTCTTAGAACAGTACCAGCACTACTGGGGAGCCTGGTAGAAATGCATGTCCTTTGATATCAAGCCAGGAATACCATATCTGAATCTTGGGGTCTGGGGAGTGGTATTTGAGCCCAAGTATCTATCTTTAACAAGCTCTCCGGGTAGATTGTATGTGTGTTCAAACTTGAAAACCGCTGTCTTTGAGCACAAGGGCAACACCTGATGACAATCCCTATAGCTAAAGAATAAGAGAAAATGAGAAGGACTGGATGGGTCTGTATTATTGTGGGAAAGATTCTAAGAGAAGGCCTTGCTAAAATTCTAACACACAGGAACAAGCTTCCTAAAGATTCTAAGTTACCATAGAAACAGACATCTGAAAATATCTCAAATTATTATTATTTTTTTCCTATCAGGCAGATGTGCAGACTGGCAGAAAAAATAATCATACTTCCTCTAGGAAGTAAGTAGTGAGGCTGGTACCCCTGGATTCTGGAGCTCCCAGGACTGAGGCTTAGGCATCCAGGCTCACCACTATACCCTTTAGCTGGAGAAAAGATAATAGAAAGCTCCCTTCTCACTCAATGAGCTAACACTTCCTCCTCATGGAAACCTTCTATTTCTGGGATATGAGAGGCGGGGATTATTTTCTCCAAGCCCTCCATCTCCAATTCATATTTAAGATAAGAGTAGAATTTTGGGGTGAAATATATTTCTGTTATTTTATCACCCTAATGCAAATCTGCGATGAATGAACACATTAAAAGTAAAACCCACCTTAGCATGAGGTGAGGTTGCTATCCTGAGTACACTTTTAACAGTACTTGCTAAAAAGAGATCCTTTATTGAGTAATAATGTTGTTAAAAAGCCCCTCACTTACTCCTTTCAAATAAGAAACAAAGGAGAGACAGTCTACAGGAGCAATTCCCCCAGTCCCATTTTTAAATAAAGCACCTGCCTGATAAAACATCTCTCTGCTCTCTGCTTTCCTGTCTCACTCTTCTCTGACGACCTCCGTGCTCAGCTTCCTGGTGAGAGAGGTCTCGGTAGGAAGCTTGACTGTGTGAGGCAGGACATAACTTAGGAGTAAACAAGCCAACAAAAAGACAAATAAACCACCTACAGAGATAGATGCATTGTAAGGCTACAAATAAACACTAAAGCAGAACAATTCAGAAACTTGCCTTTTAGGTACATGACTATTTAGGTCTTGCTTTCCCCGACAATCTTGATTAGACATTTTCAGCACAATCAGAGGAGAGTCTTACCTCATGATTGCTGTGCACATCTCAGCTGTTCTGAAAGGCTGCAGTTCCAGCTACTGTGCTCTTCAGAAATCCTCCTCTGTCTCAAGTAAATATTAAAGAGACCTATATATGGAAGCAGCACCTGATTTCTTTGCCTAAACAGGCTTTAGGAAAGAGAAATGGAAACTGGAAAGTGAATTGGCAGTACTCTAAGAGGAAATGAATCTTAGTAAGAGCTGAATAAGAGCCAAGCCCATGGGTTACCCTCCTCCCCCACCCCCTGCAGTGAGTTAGAATTTCTTTGTGAATTTCCTCTGCCATCAAGGGAGCCCAACTGGAAGGATACTTTTACTAAGCACTCTGCCTCATTATTGCAATGTTAACCCATCTTTACTCTGTCCACCCTTACCACCAAGGTGACCTGCAGGCACCTGTGAGGAGCAGTTATATAACTTCTACACAGCAGGGGGTTTTCATCTGTTTCACTTACTGCTGAATTTCCAGTCCCCGCAATAATAATACTTGGCACATGATAGGCATTCAAAAAGTCGTTGAATGAATACATACATGATTAGAACCATGGACTCTGATGCCAATCAATCTGGATTTGAAACCAGGCTCCGTTTATATGCTGTGACACTAGAAATTACTGAAGGTCTCCCTGCTTTAGTTTCTTCTGTGAAATGGGAATCCTACCACTATGTATGTGGTGTTGTGAGGATCAAAGGGGTTAATACATGAAATGCCATTAGAATAATGCCCAGAACATAGTTAAAAAGTTAGTTTTTATAATAATTAGTGACTAAAGTCATTAACACAAGGGGGCCAGAAGGTTTGCTTGTGATATTTGCCTCTTTCAGAACTTTGGTTGACATTCCACAATCTCTCATGATCGCTAACCTAAGCCAAACATTCCTAACATCTCTACACATTCTTGGCTTCCCTGAGCTCCACTTCTTAAATTCCCGTGGGTCACCTTGGGATTTAGCATCTGCACACCACCATCTGCAGCCATAGTGGTTTGTTTGATAGAGGAAATTTGCCTTATCCTTATTTATATCCTTAATCACAAGGGGATTGTGATATGCATAGATGCAAGAGAGAAGAAGTAACCACACCAGGTGTCTTGGAGGTCAAGAAATTACACAGAGTATAGGCTAAACATAGTCTCTGTAAAAGTGAGTTTCTAAGGCAAATTATTCAGTGTTGGGAAAAGCATTATTTATCATGGATTTTTACAGGTTCTATGTACAAGTTCTCTGATGTATTTACAGAAATGCAAGTTAGGTGTACAAGAAGTGTTGAAATAGGAAACTAGAACACTGTGGGATTTGTTTTGTTTTGGGGAATGCACACTCACTCAATAAGACTATTGGTTAGAAATGTTTAAATTTTGTTAGTAAAGGTTCTGGCTGGGGAGCACAGAGAGAGAGAGAGCCTGGTCACTGTGTTTTGAAGTGCACAGAGATATTGATTTATTCTTCAGAACTTTGTGTGGCCAGTGCCTGTGTATGATGTGTCCACAATAGGAATGAATCAGCTGATCTGGTAGCTGGGCTGGTTTGAGAATACAAAGTGTGATTGCAAAATAGAAACTGGGAAGGAAAATCAACTTACTCCTAACGGTTTTCTATGAGAGAATTGAAACTTACCCAGTGAGAGTTCTGATTACTCTGCTTATTACCAGTATTTATGTGTCTGTGTTCTAAAATATGGGCCTGAAATTGCCCCTGTTTCAGTCCAAACTAAGGGAGAGTCCTTACTTGCTATTCTCTGAGATGAGGAAAGCCACCTTGAGGGGCTGCATCAGTTGCAAAGTAGTTTAATGTGCTAGTTCTCACATTGTCATCAACCACCAGCAGTATCAGCATCACCTGGGAACCCACTAGAAATGCAAATTCTCAGGCTCCATTCTATACCCAGTGAATCTGAAATTTTAGAGGTGGGGCCAAGCAATTCGTGGCCCAATTAGATGTAAGGGGAGGTTGGAAAATGTAGTTCCAGACTGGGAAGCCCCTTCCCAATGACAGCTTCATACTACGGAAGAGGGAGCACTAATTTGGGTGAGCCAGGAGCTATTTCTATCCCAACATCCTACTCTGGCCCCAAATATCTACAACATAACGTTCTTCCCAAACACAGGGCATACTCAGACCTTTCCCAAAGGAGTCATCCCAGAGGCAAGGCAATAGTTGCACCCAGCTCATGATTAGGGATTTCTGGGTGATATACTGAAAGACTATATAAGACCAGATAACTTATATGTACCACATGCCATTGTGGGGTGTGGTAACTGTAATCAATACTCTCAATTGAAAAAATAGAACATGGAGGAATCCCAGAGGTCTTAAGTCTGTAGCCATGATGAAATTCTGCTGGATAGGCATTTTGAAGGTCCTCTACTCTGACAATGGTGGCAGTTTCTTAGATAACTCTGATTCGTTCTCTGATGGGAACTATTTTGTCATTGTTCTCCATATCCCTGCCTTCATTCTCCACGAGGGTTTTTTTTTTTTTTTTTTTTGACATTTGCTCTCTTATCCTCATCTCTTCCGCCATGGGCCAGTTCTGTTTTTACCTTGTTCGTCCCAGAGATAATTGTGCTCATATAGCATCTTTTGATCAAAACCTTTTTTGATAGCATCTCTTAGGAGAGTTGCCATAGTGCAGGTGAGTGCTTGTCTCTCCTCAGGAGGGACATATTTATTGAATTTTTTCTGGAAGTAATACTCTGCCTCATCATACTGACCCATTATGGTGTGGAGGCAGGCAAGGTTCAAGCAGGTACAAGAAAGTTAATATTCAACTCAACAACTTCCTTAAAATGATTCACAGTGTTTTTCATCATTTCCTGTAGTTGTTCATCTTCATGATTTGAGCACTTTGTTGATTTCTGTGCTTATCTGACTTTTGCTCTGTAATGGCATCTAATTTGGAGGTTGTTGGTTGATGTTTTTTGGCACTGATTCTAAAGCCTTTTAAAGTAGCTCTATAGCTGTGTCCACAGTGCCTTGGTTTTGGTAACATTTGCTGCACTGCAGAATACATCTGTTGGGCTTGGTGTTCTCGTCAAGGCTGCTCCCACTGGCTTGTCTCCTTCTGCTTCTTTCTTGATCTTTTGAAGATTCAGAGCCAGGAGAACTTAATATACCAGTTGTCAGGATTCAGCTGAATGGCCTGCCTCGGAGGGCAGATGCTTGTCCTCTGCTGGTGCTTTGTCACCCAGGCAACAGAATGTGATGGCTAGTCCCACGGAGAACTCCATGTGATGGGTTTCTTTCCCAGAGCCTTCTCAAAACATTTCTTAGCCTGTTTGTGATGCTTTTCTCTCCATGTTGAAAGTGCCCATCCCTCTTCACCATCATCTCAGGGCATTTAATTCTATAGGAGCTTGCAAACTTCTTGCAAAGTTTTCTCATCTTGTCAATGTAAGCCTGTGCTTCTGGAATCCTGCCCAGGTGATAGTAGACCCAGACATAGTTTCCCCAGGTGGCCAGACCTCTCATTTTGCCTTGGTGGTCTGTCCTTGCATGATAAACTCCTCCGCTTCCTCTAAGTATTCCAGAGTCACCTGGTGCTGGCCTCTGAGGTGTTTAACAAAGGCAATTGGATTGTACACGATTGCTTTGAATTCTGTGTTTAGAAACTCTGATCATGCACTCTGTCTTCTAAATCATCTAAGGAATTTTCTTCATCATATAAACTCCAGGTAAAATGGAATTTCAATTTTGGTAAGATATTTTCCAACCAATGTTTGGTGATTTCACTGGAAGGGCAGAAGAGTGAACATTTGGGGATGGGAGTGAGCAGACATAAAAAGTAACAGGTTTAGGGTTTGGAAGTTTGATCACTTCTGAGAATAGGTCAAACATACAGAAAAGGCACCAGTTCACAATCCTTTAGAGTTGTAACATAAGCCATGAGCGTTGTGGCCTCTTTTGCAGGCTGTTTCAACCTGTCCTAGAGGAGGTAGTGTACAGATATTACCTGATGGACCAGACATGGGAGAAGGATAAATCCTTGCCGTACTGATATGGGGAGCTGGTACTCATCCCGAACCACACTGGCTAAACATTAGCTCAGCAGGACTGCCCAGACCAATCTATGTGCAAGAGACCATTAGACCTTTTTTTTTCCCACCCAGATTTGATTCATTCCTAGATTTGACTGAACAGTTAATTATTCCTGTCAGTCTTTCAAAATGCATGTGTATCAGTCCAGGGTCAAAAGAGGGAGAGAGAAAAAAATGGGAAACAAACACATGTTCTTACAGAGTAAGGAAGAGAGGAAGGAAAGGGGAAGAGGGCGAGAGAGAAGCATTTGCTTTTGGCAGGTGATCATTCCCAGGGGAGATGAGCATATTTATCTTAAAGAGAAATAGCTCGCAGGCTCATTCTATGCCTAGTAAAGATTTTGATTTTTAATGTTATTGTCAAATCTAGTACGTTTTATAGTGATTTTGAATTCTTTCACCTCCTAAAGTTACCCAGTGTGGTCTCTTCTCACCAATAGCAGGTATGCTTTTCAAAGATATTTATTAACCATGCAAAATCATGTTAATTGGTGTGAGGAAATGATCAAGGTCTGTAGCTAAGAAAATTCAGTCTATTATGTGTTCTATCATATTTAAAATATAATAGGACCTTGAGAAAGAAGATAATGCTGTTTATGATTCTCTTCTTCGGCTCCTGTAACTTCCCCTTTGTCTTGCCCTTTTGTGCCTAGTGGTTTTTAGTCCCAGGATATTACAATATCTATTCCTATCTCTAAACCCAATCTACTTCCTTATTCTTTAATTACACAACTTGAGTTCAATATCAGTTTCCTGCTAGGATCATGACTTGCACAGAAAGAGAGGGGAAACTTAAAAATCAAAACTCAGGACCTGAGAACTAATTGGCAAGTGAAATTAGAGCATTCTTTTTGTGACCATGTGCAAGTGTTTAGCCTTTCTGAGTTAGATTTCTCATGGCTTTCGTGAGGATTCAATGAGATACCTTAAAAAGTGCTTATAACATTGCCTGGCACACAGTTAGCATCTTTAAATGTTATTTGTTATCATTATGTGTAACAATAACCTAAACTAATCAAGTGAGGCCACTCACAGGGATCATCTTATTTAGTATTCATAGAAGCTCCAGGAGGTAGGTGGTTAGGATCCCTGTTTACAGATGAGGAACTGAAAGAGCTAGTTCTGTACACAATATCACATTGCACTCACTATCAATTAACCAAATGTCTATATATATTTCTGTGTGTGAGGCTGTACTCCCTGATCCTTTAACCACTAAAATTTTAAACCATTAAATTTTAAACTTATGGTCTCTAAAAATATTTAAAGAGGGAGTTCTCTTTGTGGCTCAGTGATTAACGAATCTGACTAGAATCCATGAGGCTGCATGTTCGATCCCTGGCCTCGCTCATTGGGTTAAGGATCCCGCATGGCAGTGGCTGTGGCGTAGGCCAGCAGCTATAGCTCTGATTGGACCCCTAGCCTGGGAACTTCCATATGCCATGGTTGCAGCCCAAAAAAGCAAAAAAAAAAAAAAAAAAAAAAAAAATAAGGTATTATGAGACTATCAGTTGAACACATTGAGTCTGTTTTGGCTCTCTCCTCAAATCCTACTAATATGACA
Organism: Sus scrofa; assembly: GCF_054392235.1. NCBI lineage: Eukaryota > Metazoa > Chordata > Mammalia > Artiodactyla > Suidae > Sus > Sus scrofa. The sequence continues at coordinate 123,388,220 of NC_139396.1, read as the reverse complement.
AAGTTCATGAAGGTTTACATCTGTAGGAGAATAGAAGACAACACGAAGGCAATACATTTTTGGAAATTCTGAAAGAACTGAACAAGTAGTAATTGCTCATACCTACACCTGAGAAAGTCAAATCTATTAGCAGTGAGTTAAATCCAAGAAGCCACCTAGTTTAAGATGTAGAATTCCCCAAAGACTCAGAAATTAGTGACACAGGGTGCTGCAGAAGTGTGTGTGTGTGTGTGTGTGTGTGTGTGTGTGTGTGTGTGTGGTGGTGTGACCTAGAGCTAAGAATAGGAGGGTTGATGAAAAGTTAGTTTAAGAAAAAACTATACCTATGACTCTGTCTCTAGTCTTTGCAACTCTCACTCCCCAATCTAGGTAGAATATGGTAGGTTTATTCTAGAAAGAAGATAAAATGGAGGGACCTGGACTGGGGTTATAGGCAGTTGAAAGTCTAGGGTACTACACTGAAAACAAGAGTTAATGTTTGCATACTGAATTTTGAGACCACATCTTCTTCCCAAGTCAACTTCAAAAATGCCACAGCCAAGCTTATTCCCTCCAGGCAAGAAATTAGAAGACATTTATGAAGGAGATCAAAGAAGGCCAGGAGAAAAAGCCTGAAGATGCTGACAGCAGGGTGTCCTCAATAAAATGGTGCAGTGAGATCACCTTCTAAGGAAGCCCACATCAAGCCCCACACCTGCACTTCAAACTTCTGGTCAGTATTTTAATATTTCACTCTTACTAAATAACTGGAGTCAAAAAAGCCCCAGATATTTTAGGAAAGCCTCTAACATGGAGGACAGGAGCCAAAACAAGCAAATGGCAGAAGTGATTTGAAGGGAGAAGAAGAGTTAAAACAACAAAACAATAAACTATCATCAATAAATTGAGATATTGGAGAAGACATTGCATTTATAACAAAATCAGATACTATAAAAAAACATTTAAAGAATTTGGAAGAACTCTTGGAATTTAAAACAATTAAGTGGAAATACTTAAAGATTGGAACCAAAAATAGAAAAAAACATTTCTTTCAAATAGTAGAATAAACAGATAAAGAAAGGAAAATAGAGTGTATAAAATAAATATAAAATTAAAGGATCTGTCTATGAGGATCAGCATCCAAATAATAAGAGCACAAAAGAAAGTGAAAGGGGGAGAATTATTCAAGAAAAATCCAATGATAAGTAAGATAGAATAATCAGACATTGATTACAAATTATAAAATTTAAAGTTTATTGCTTTGCCTATTTTTATAAGCTATACAACTAGAACTTTACATCATGTTAATAAATGTGTTCATTTTAAAGTGTAAAAAAAAAAAAAGAAAAATTTTAATGAAATTTCCCTAAAGTAAAAGTGATGGTTTCTAAATGTATAAAAATAAACCTTTACCAAGTACATGATTGTAAACCTTTAGAACATTGATGACAAAGAGAATTCTACAAGTTCTAGGAAGGAATATGATTTATATAAAAAAACAAGTACCTAAATATTGTTGGACCTCTCAACAACAACCACTAACAGTTAAAAGACAGTGGAGAAACACCTTCAAAATACAGTGAGGAAATACAACTTCTTGTTGGTTACGCAATAGACAATGTGAATTTTCCCCCTTGTACCAGTTGGTATTTTTCCAAAGTTGTTTATTATGCTGATAGCATTTTTATCCTGAAAAAAGTCCTTCATGATCCTAGTTGGTTTTTGTTGTTGATGTTTGGTTTTTAAAAGAGCGCTAAGGATTAAAATCAAAACAAAAAAGGCGAGGGTGAGTTCAGAGGGTGAGTCCAGAGAAGCCTAGCTTCTCTGGAGGCTTTGTGGTCTTGGAGATATCGATTCTAGTTTAGATCCTGACTGTGGTTCTTTAGAAATCAGTTAGCTAACTCCAGCCCATCCTTTACCAGGATAGTTCTGATAAAGAGTATGCTTCCCTTAAAAATTATAATTAAATAATGTCAAGCTCCTGACTTCCTTTCAAATGAAAAACAGGAAAACAAAGCCTTGTCAGGACATTTCTGCATGGTTTGCATTCTTGACTGATGAAAATTTGCCTGCCACAGAATGAAATAAATTTGCCTCCTCCCCATCCCCCAGTGCCTCCAGTGTCCTTCCTTCCTTGCTCCAGCCTCTGGCCACTTCCTGGCCAGGATTTCTAAAAGCTTCCATCAGGGAGAGCCTTTCTGAGTCTGGAAGTGCTACAGAATTTAAAATGCCTGAAATAATTATTATCTAGATTAAGGTATGTTATATATTTAAGCAGGTGCCCAAATCTACCACTTCAGAAAAATCTGCTTTGAGATTTCCAAAGAAATAAGACACAATTTCAAAGGATCAATGCAAGAAAAACCCCTTTACCTCATAGTTGTAGGCTGAGTCCTGCCCAGGAGTCCTGCAGTATTCCGGCAAAGGCTGATTTGCTGCTCAGGAATCTGCCTAAGTGGACTGCAGATTCTTGAGAAGAAGATGCATGGGGCTGTTGATGAAGAGCACTTTTATGTGCACTTGCAGATATGACATGGAAGTGTGTCTTGGCAAGCACAGCCAGCTTTCAACTATACTAGTTTCCCGCTGGAGGAAAAGGAGACTTTAGCAAAGAAAGCTTTCACCTTTCTGATTGGAAATTCAAATGGGATGAAGTGTTCTGGACAAAGCATGTACTAGGAGGTTCAGGGTAGAGGAAAATTTACTAGAGGGAGGACCAGAAATGTAGCAGTCAAAGAACTAGAAATCTAAATGACCAACTGGATGTGGGTGACTTTAAGTGAATTGCTGTCATCAGTAATACCACTAGCTAATACTGATTGAGAATCTTTGATCCAGGCTTTATGGAACTCATCTAATTTATTCCATTTTACAGCCATATGAGAGAAGGCCATTTACCAGATGAATAAGAGAAGACTCAGAATTGCCTTAAAGGGGCAAGTCCAGATCCCACTTATTAAATTGTGGAGCTTAAGAACAAGGACTCTGGACCTCAACTGCATGGGTTCACTTGTATAATGATGGGAATGTAAACTGATACAGCTATTATGGAAAACAGTGTGGAAGTTGCTCAAAAAATTTAAAAAATGAACTATGATGATTCAGCAGCCCCACTTCTGGGTATTTATCCAAAGGAATTGGAATCAATATTCTTGAAGGAATATCTGCATACCCATGTTCATTGCAGCATTATTCACAATAACCAAGATATGGAAACAATGTTAGGTGTCCATCATTGAAGAATGGATAAAGAAAATGGAATATTAGTCAGCCATTAAAAAGAAAGAAGTCCTAATATCTGGAAAAATAGTTGGATCTTGAGGGCATTATGCTTAGTGAGATAAGTTGGACAAAGAAAATTACAGTATGATAATACCTGTATGTGAAATTAAAAAACAGAATTCATAAAAACAGAATAGAATTGTGGTTAGCAGTGTCAAAAAACCAAAATTCAACTGAGTAAATTTTAAAGATCTTGTTAACTTTATTCAATGATTCATGAATCAGGCAGCATTCTGCCTAGCATATAAAAATGAATTCTAGAGAGCTGTACAAAATGAAAGACTTTTGTAGGCAGAAGGTGGAAGGACAAGAAAGTTACTAATAAAGAATAGATTGTTTCAGGCAAGGTCATCTTCCTTTGGGGGACTTTGGGGAATGTCAAGGTCAATCAGGCAGATTGCCTCACGAGTGCTACCAAGTAATTTCAGACCCACTGATTAAGATTATATTCCTAGGAAAGCCTGAGACTGCAATTAGGTTAGATATTAAGAGTGGATTTGGTGATGTGGGTTTAGCACAAGTGACTCCTTTGGGCCTATTGTCTCTTTTTGAACACCAGAGGATGGAAGTGTGGAGGAACTGGGGAGATGTTGTTTAAGGGCACAGACCTGCAATTAAGTAGTTAAATATATTCTGGAGACCTAGTGCACAGAATTGTGATTGTAGTCAACAATACTGTATTATTAACTTCATGGTTGCTAAGAATTGAGGGTTTTAGTTGGTTAAGAATGTGCTTCTAGAGAAAGAATGTAAAAGATATTATCTATCAAATTGAGGAGAGTTACACTGTGATCTGTGTTTTCTTTCTGAGTTCTCACATAATAGAACTGGTCTTGGGAGTTCCTGTTGTGGCTTGGCAGTAATGAACCTGACTAGTATCCATGAGGATGAGGGTTCAATCCCTGGCCCGGCAGAGTGGGTTAAAAATCTAGCATTGCCATGAGCTGGGATGTAGGTCACAGACCTGGCTCAGATCCTGAGTTGCTATGGCTGTGGCACAGGCAGACAGCTGCAGCTCCGATTTGACCCCTAGCCTGGGAACTTCCATATGCCATGGGTACGACCCTAAACAGCAAAATAAATTAATTAATTAATTAATAGAACTGGTCTTGCTGAGCAAAATAAGACTTGGCAATAGAGCATCTCAGTTCAAGGCATTTGTGTGTGTGTGTGTGTAGAATTACCTACCTACCATCATCATGCTAACTGAACTATCCATGATACCCAAGAGTATATGAAGAGAGTAAGACAGGTACTATATATATATCATATATCTTTGTTTCTTGCTCTCTGAGAAACTTTAGCTTAAAGTCAAGTAATTCTTCCAGTAAATTACTGGACATCTTTACCTGGGTAGTGACCTAATTTTAGTGATTAGGAAACAGACTCAAAGGGATTAAATAACTTGCCAAAGATTGCACACTTGCAAGTGGTGGATATTTTCTTTCACCTTTGGTAGTTTGGCTCCAGAACCAGAGATAGGACTAGCGTGAGGTAAGTGAAGGATCTAGGACGTAAAACTTAAAGAGACACCTGCTCTCAGGGTGTATCAACACTGACCCTGCATTTGCATATCTTGAGAGTGAGTATCTCTTTAAATGAGGTGCCCTAGGTGCCAGATTTTCTTACCTGCCTTGTCTCACTACAGGTGACCTACAGCTCAGGAATATCTCACTCAACATGCCATCCCCTTCTTTACATTGGATAAATCTTTTGACTAAGTTATCAGTAGAGTCCTGACAATTATGGCTTACTCCTCTCCTTAGTAGTTTCCTTGCTGCTCCCCACTTTACAGTGTTTTTCTTAGAAGACCTCTTTCCTGGGTGTCAAAAATGTTATTAGTCATCAGCTCTGTTTTCTTAGAGTCTTTATTGATACTTCAAAGAAGTATAAGTGAATTGGGGCGGACATAGTTTCTTAAACAGGAAACAAAAAGCATTAACCATGGAAAAAGTCTTGGTGGCAAAACTTGCTACAGTTGATTATAAGGTGCAGAGTTCTGTGAAGTTTTAAATGAAGAAGCGATCACATAAAATTTCTGTGAAGCATGAAGGGTTAGAAGGCTTTGCTATAGAAGCAGCTCTTGGACCCTCACTGAAGGATGCTGGAATGTTATTGAGGTGGGAGCAACGCTGGAGACGTCCAAAGACTTACAGGTAATGCGAGAATGGTGAAGGCTATATTGGGGACCAGAGGTCACTCCATTTGGCTGCTTATCATTGCTTAGAGCTAGAGAGAAAAGTTGGAGCAAAGGTGGGAAGCCTTGAATCATCCATCAAAAGCATTACGAGAAGATTGGCCATAAGCCAGAATGAGCAAAAAGTTTCATCTTGAGTATTCAACTCCCATGAACTCCCAAAGGATTGGATTGGTTTGCTGGGAAGTGTTCTGAGCTCATGTCTGCACAGTGGAAAGAATACTGCAATCAGTTAGTGATGTCTGCCATGGTCACTGGAAGGAGTAATGGTGTACATTTCCTGAGTGTTTGGATAAGTGATCTCTGTGGGCCCTTCAGGTTATAAGATTCTAAGATTCAACACACCTGAAAAGCATGTGTTTTTGTTGACATCATTTGTTTCTCTATTCTTAAGGTTAGTTTCCATTTTTATTTTGTTGAAAGTATAATAGCCATGCAGTTTGTTTTGTCTTGAGTATCTTAACTCATTGAAATTCTGTTACAGTAAGAAGAAGGAGAAAAAGAGAGAGAGAGAGAAAAATTGGGAAAGGCCAACTTGGGTTGAATGAAATATCTAAAAGCACTCATGGTTTCCTTTCTTTCTGAGCTTACATGCATTGCATTATCTTCTGCAAGTGGAAAAAAAGGAAGATAAAAAGAATCACTTTACTTAGTGGCCACTCCCTTTATTCTGCTTGCTACTGAAAGAAACCTACATGACACAGTTACCAGGCTTCACCTTTTCTAACAGACTTCTAAGGAAAAAAAAAAAGCAAAGGAAACACTTATTTCCCACATAAAGGATGTCCTGGTTCTAGAAGGTACTTAGCTGCCAGTAAAAAAGCATATATTTATTGAACAGCTAGATACTTCATTATCAGAAATGTTAGAGACTATAAAATCTGCAAACATGGACTAGCTGAAACTGTGTGCATGGGCATTCTTTTAACCACTCAAATTCAAAATAGCAAGGCATGGGTTTTGGTTCTCACACTTTTCCTCTAGAGGTCTTAAGTTCTTCTAGAATTGGAATGTGATCTTTAAAGTACCCACTGAAAGTCAAAATAATAATCATACATCAAGGTAGGCCAGGGAACAAGCTCAGCATGTCCCCTCTTTCCTCATCTCCTCTACCCCTCACTTTCAGCTTCAGAAAGCAGAACAGTGGACAACACAAAATACTCTTGGGAAAACTCATTGGATGTCACATATGAAAAGAATCTATGTAACCAGTTACCTGGATGCAGGAATCATGAAAGCTCACCTCCTCAGGGCTCATCTAAGCCATGTAGGAGCAGACTGAACTGTCAGCTTAGAATGCCGCTTCACCGGAATGGGAGAAACGTATTGGGGGTGTGTGTCCGCCAATGATTTGGAAGAGGGGATTGTATGCTTGTTGACTCAACACTCATGTTTATTTAAAACACGTCCTGAACCTACACAGCATGCTTGACATGGTGCGGTGAAGGTGAAACCTGAGGTGACCTGAGATCAGGGAGCTCCTGGTGTAGTGGAGGAAGTGGAAACACACACCTGAAATAGCCCAGTGCAGTGCTAGAATGTCACCGCTGTGCCTGGGCACTCCAGGATAGTCTTTGGGGTCAGGAAAGACTAGAGCTGTAGAGGATATTTCAGAAGTGAATACCCAGCCCCTCTGAACTCAAAATCAGGTTGGGAAGTATTCTTTAATACTCACTGGCCATAAAAACATGCTCAACATCCAAGCTGTGGGATCAGAATTTCATCTACATGGTGAATGATGGCAGTTTTTGAACATTTTAAGTTTTATATATGTAAATATAAATATATATATTTACACGTGTATATATGTTGTATGTAACAGGATAAAAAAGGTTAAGCTGTAACCCCCACACACAGTTTTTATCCTGTTATATACACAGTTTTTATCAGGTTATATATCACACACACACACATATATATATATCATAATGACAGTATGATCCCACTGATATGTTTCCAGCATGACACTTAGAGCTGCCCAAAAGCCAGGTCATCCAGCTTCCCCCAGCCCTGGGGAAATCCCTTTTGTCAGAGGACACCCCACCCTCACACCCCATTTCTCTCTTTCCTATACCCAAAGACAAGATGTCCTCCCACACTGAATCCAGAAAATGTACCATTTTATTTTTCTCAGAAAAAAAGAGAAGGAAATCCCAAGGGGGATTGTGATGCCAGTTGTTACTTTACAAAGGAAAATTCAGCTCATTCCATACTGAAGTGTTAGTGGACCCAGTGTTGTGAGACTATGGATAATTTTTTGTTCTCTCTACTTTTCTGTATTCATTTTATGAGTATTCCTTTTCAAGTAAGTAAAGAAAACAGCAGTATTTTTCAAGCACTCATTTCTGAAGGGGATGTGGAAACCTTTGTAGGGAAAGATGTAGGGACCGCCACAGTCCAGCTTAGACGGGGCGGGTACTTTGGCCAAGCCTGCCTCCTAGTGGGGAAACCTAATAATGCCCTCTATTCCCAGGGTCTGTTAAAATTGCCCTTGCAGAAAAAGCTCCTTGACATCAGTCTTGACAATGATTTTTTGGATAGACACCAGAAGTGCAAGCACTAAAAGCAGAAATAAATGAGACTACGTCAGGACATGGACACTACATGACACTGACCTGTTTTTTTTTTTTTTTAATTTCAATGTGTGTTCTCTCTCCTCAAACACACCTGAGGGTGGAGGCAGTGTATGGAGCCCTGCAGATTTCCCCAGTCTTCCCAGCACAGTGCCTGGTCCGTGGTAGCTCAGTAACCACAGTATTTGATTGAAAAGCCAGAACATGTACCCACCATAAAGATGGCCCAGTGAGAGTCCCTGATCCCCAGTATTCCCAGCTGCTCCAGGAAGGGAGCAGCTAATGGGTCAATGGAGACCTGAGTGGAGATGCTGAGATGATCCCAGATACTGGACACCTCCTCACTAATAGGTCTAAGATGGATGAGAGAGACAGAGGGGAGGGGGGAGGGCCATCCAACCACAAGTTTATGATGGAAATAGAAGCAAGGATACTCTTAATGGAGTCTAATCCTGGAGATTTCATAGTTCAAATTTATTATCCACATTTATGCAAAGTGAATTATTTTTATTGATCTATTTCATTAAATTATAACAAGTCTTGTAAATTATTTTCATTGGCTTTGTAAAATAAGCTTGTTTTCAATGAGTTCCAGTAATGACAGACTTTCAATAAATGTAACTCGGAGTTCCCATTGTGGCTCAGTGGTTAACGAATCCAACTAGGAACCATGAAGTTGCAGGTTCGATCCCTGGCCTTGCTCAGTGGGTTAAGGATCCGGCATTGTCATGAGCTGTGGTATAGGTCACAGACGTGGCTTGGATCCCGTGTTGCTGTGGCTGTGGTGTAGGCTGGCAGCTACAGCTCCGATTAGACCCCTAGCCCGGGAATCTCCGTATGCCGTGGGAGTGGCTCTAGAAAAGGCAAAAAGACAAAAAGACAAAAAGACAAAAAAAAAAAAGAACGTAACTTGTTTCATAGTCTTACTGTCACAGTGTTTCCCAGATCATTCCAATCTGGAGTCAAAACCAGCATCTTCATAAAAGAAACAGAAGTAAAACATAGTTTCTCCGGCTCCATCTCAACTCACAATAGCAGAACCCAGACCTGCCCGCATCCACTCTCCACTCCCAAATATGTCTGGAAGCTCCATGGGGTGTCCATGGGGGTTTCTTCTTCCTGCTCCATGTGCCATGGTGACACTCCTGCCACAGCTCCCTCCAAAGCCCAAGCCATACATAGTGTCAACTGTCTTGTCCTTGGCCAGGCTGTCTGCTCCCCAGTGAACTGGGACAATGGTCTGTCTTGGGTCCCTGCATTATAGCCAGGTTACCACATATGGAAACTGCAGCAACTGTAGGCTACAAAGTGCCTAGGATGGGAAGGGAAGGAGGATAGATCTAGAATGAAAAATACTCCTAAAGCCTCCCCTCCCTGTCTCACTGAGTCATGCTCCCCAGACCAAATTTGCATTTTCCCATTCCCTTCTCTTGCCTTAATTCTTTCCTGAGACTCCTAGTCATTTCTGTGAATGGCCCCCTGAAGGGCACCACCCCATACAGTGACACACCAGTAACAATTGGTCCCTGAATGCTCCAATGGCATGGTGGAGTCAAACTCAGCCTAGTACCACTTAAGTTTTGAAACTGAGATCCTGATTCTCTTGCCTAGAGACACCTGCACATTCATACATATCAGGACACACATGCGCGCGCACACACACACACACACACACACACATGCACATACACAAACAAGTGTATACACACACACACACACACACACTGATTTGTCTCCTATTTGAAATATTTCTGTTGTCAATCAGTCTTGACATTTCTGTTTGTCACTCACCAGTCCCACCCTCTGACCTTTCACAGGCTGATGGAAATGTTTTTGTACAGCATCAAATCAGATAAGTGGAGTCACTCCAGTTGATTTTTGTCCCATTGCCACAACTCTCTGAATGAGCCAGAAAGAAATCATTAGATCGTTTGCTGCCTCTGGCTCCATCATAAAAATAGGAGAGTGGGGTGAGAGATATATCTAGAATAGTAAGAGAGATAAATGAAGATCGAGAACCCATTTGGGCTGGACTTCAAATCAATTGAAAGTATGAAGCTGCTCCCAACTGTCAGATTGGTTGAGCCCAGGCACGGTACTCACGGTACTGGGTCAGAGTGGGAGGAATGTGTGTTAGGTCCCGGTGGCCGTTATTACAGATTATCCCACCCTTGGTGTGAGACAGAAATCCCCAAACAACAGAAATGTGTTCTCCTCTGTTCTGGAGGCTGGAAGTCCAAAATCAGCATGTTGGCAGGACCATGCTCCCTCTGAAGGCTGTACGGGAGAATCCATCCTTGCCTCTTCTGGCTTCTGGTGGGTCCTATGTCACTCAATTTGTGGCTGCATTACTCCTATCTCTGCCTCTTCTTCGCATGGTCTTCCTTGTGTCTCCCTCTGTCTTCTATTTTCCTCTTATAAGGACACTGTCATAGGGTTTAGGGCTTACCTTAAATCCAGGATGACCTCACTTCAAGATCTTTAACTTAATGAAAAATAAAAAATAGTGTCTTCACAGAGAGTGGGCTGCATTCTGAGCACTGTACACATATCTTTTCTATTTCTCACAACAACCTTGCAACCCTGCAAATAGCCCTGGAAAGTTGATATTATTAGTCCCACTTCACAGATGGAAAAACTGAGGCTTGGAAAAGTTGTCTAAAATTTCAGAGGTAGAAACTTACAGATCTGACCAGGCTTATGCAGCATACCCCTGGACTGTCACATCCTTGTTGCCAACTCCATTCATTCATTCCACAAAACCTTTCTAGATGCTGAAAATACTGAGAACAAAGAACAAAACAAAAATCTCTGCTTGTTCAAAGTTAAAATTCTAATTGGAGAGACAGACAGGAAGCAAATATGTAAAATGTATAGTATTTTACATGGTAATATAGCTATGGAAAAATTATAAGGCCATGTGTTTACTTTGTCAAAGATGTCAACTGTAACAAGACATTTTGGAAATAACTGGAAGATTTGAATATATACTGGTTTATGATACTGTTAGATTTGATAATGGCTGTGTTTCTAAAATACAAGTATTTATTTAAAGATACAGACTGAAGTGTTTACATATTATCTAAGGTTGCAAAAGTGTTGTGAATTATTGATATTGTATGATTGGATAATACATGAAGAATATACTTTAAAATTTTTACGTATGTTTGAAAATTTCCATAATACAATGTTTTGAATAGGGATGGCAGATAAGACATGCAAAGGGTTTTGTAAGCCCCAATAGGTAAATCAGGGAAGGTCTCACTAAGAAGTTGACATTGGAGCAAAATTTGAATGAGGTGGGGGAGGGAGCTGTATGGATTTCTGAGAAAGAACATTCCGGGCAGAAGTAGAAGCTAATACAGAGCCCTGAGTTGGGAGTATGGAATGGAAGAAGTGTACTGCGGGGAGCCAAGAAAACGCAGGGACTCAAAAAAAGGACGTTGCCTGATGGCAGAAAAACCTGAAGGTGGGTTCCTAACCAAGGAAGAGAGCTCACCTGAACGGTACAAGCCGAAGGTGGGCCTCTGGTCAGGATGAAAGCCTGCCTGCACGGTACAAGCTGAAGGCAGGCCTCAGGTTACACAGCTCTCACTTTGATGTTGTTGGGGAAGAATTGGGGCTTTCCTGGGAAAACAATTTCCATGTTTGTGTTGGAGAACATGGGTTGTTTCTCGGGTGACCGAGACTTTCCTGTTGTTTTATTTGTTACTCAGTTTTCCTCAGTCTTTCCTGATTATTTACTTATTATTCTTATTTACCATTCTTATTTTCCTGTGGTGATTTGTGATTTAACAAAGTCGCAACAATAATATAATAAGAATTTCATCCTGAAGGACTTTCCCCTATTTAAATCCAACTTAGTTAAAACATAGTGTTTATCTATTAACTAGTTATATAGTAAACTTTCGAGTTAGGATTTTAATGAGGTCCATAGAAGTTAGCCATATCTTATCCAAAAAACCTAGCTGTGAGTTTTGTCTTTGATTTTAAAAGCTTTTTAGTGATAGCTAGTTTAAGTTGGTTTATATTTACTTACACTGTCTCCCTGCCATAATGCTTTGAAGACAAGCACCAGTCTACAAACAAAGTTTGTGAATGCCAAATTCTTGTGTTTTATGGCCTCTTCAAAGTACTCACTAAGTTTAGTTAAGATGGAGATCTTAAAACAGGATGCATAGCTGCTATACCATGTAATAGTTAACCAATGTACTTTTAACACTGTGATGTAATCTGTAGTGAAAAACTGTCTATATAATCAACCACTGTTGCCAATAAAGTTGGAGCAGTCCAGCGCCCTGAAAGAAGGGACAAAGGGGCTGTTTCTGTGTTGTACATTCGCCGACGCCGCGTCCCTCTCCGATTGGGATGTATACTCCCTGGCCGCCGGAGCTGGCCTCCGGCAACAGTGTACTCCAGAGAAACTAGGCAAAACTACGATTAAGAAATCAAAATCTGATGACTGCTAGCTTCTCCTCAGCTTTATAGATATTAATAGATATTAATAGTATTTATTGTGTCTTAGGCAACAGAACATTTTGTATAGTATCATAATGCTAATTAAGTTGTGACATCATTTTGAGACCATTCAGATTGTGAAGAAAGAATGTTAAATATTTGAAGTGTAGACTTTATGAAGTTTCCAGAAGCCAAAAAACTTTGCACCTTTCCAAATGAGAAAAGGCCACTGAAGCAGTTTTCAATTTCTAATAAGGAAATGTTACTTGCTATAACCTGCATAAAGTGCTCTCTAGGGTCTTTAATATTTTTAAAGGAGTAAGTGGGTTTTGAGATTAAAATAATCACAATGGATTATCTGTAGCCTTGTTGATAGGTTCATTTCTTCCCATGACTTCATATGAAACTCCTGCTTTGGAGTTCCTAGCACCTAGGTCCCTGGCTGGCCTAAATTGTAAGCTTCTTTCCAGTTCTTCCCAAATGCAAGCCAACCTTGTGACACCTTGACTCCAAGCCCAGCAGCGAGTCCAACATGCTTCAGGGACTCAGCCATCTCTGCCAAGGAAAGCCTCAGATTTACAGTCTCTTCCAGTGAGAACGCACGGCTGTTTACTCAAACCTTGCAAGAGGAGTCACCTCCAACACTTGAGTTTTGCATGGACCCCAGGCAGGCAGGGTGGTGGGAAGCTTCCAGTGGAAAGGAAAGGCTTGGGGTGCAAGGACTGGAGGCTCTTGGTACCAGGAAGCTGGAGGAGGGCTAACTAGAGATGGACACCTTATGTGATTGGTTTGAGAAGCATATTTGGCTTTCTCTGGTTGGACTTGAGTTGAAAGGGAAGTGTAGATGTGTGAAGAAAAAGAAAAGCTGGCAGTCATTGACCCAAATTCTGATGTCTGTTGCTTTACTGGAATAAGGAGCCCAAAGTAGTGACTCATCAATTTCAGCTGCCAGGTTAAAGGAGCCACAATCAATGTAGATCCATTAATTCTGGACATCTCTCCTTCTTATAAAGATTAACATATAGGTTAGCTATTCAAAGCTGTTCCACCGGGGGAACTTCGCATAATCACTGTCCTTCATAACCATCCCTAAATGGAGCTAGAGTACAGTTGTCTAATTTTGGAAGGTATCAAGCATATCATGCAGAACCATGTATAAACCTGTCCAAATTGTCTCTTCTCAGTCAGCTAGTCACATGGAACCCCCCCCGCCCCCATGAGGACATAGGTAAGGACTGAGAGAGAAAAGGCAAAGTAGAAAAAATCTGGGTCATGGAAATCTTGCTTGTGGGACTTCCTTGAGTCTTTAGGTCCTACATGGCCTCAATTTCATCTACAGCACTTCTCTTGATGGACAGTTCCTGTGCACACCCAACTTTATAGTTTGATTGATCTTGCTACACCCAATTTGTGATGGGTAGTCAAGTCATATATAGCTTGGTGGCTCATTGTCAAGTATTCATTCAATCTCCACTAAGAGTTCTGAACAAACTATTGTTCCTCAAAGGAGAATGGTCATTTGGAGAAGATGACATAGCTGTTCTCCAAGATACTACGACCAAGTCAGCATCGTACCATCAGCATCACAGTGGACCAGTTCAACTGTCAGAAGATGACTTTCATGTGCTTGAATGTTTAATATTTGAATTTTATGTTTAACTACATTGTGTTAAAGTTTTGCACTATGTCATGCATCGGTCTGAGTACTCCTTATAGAAGAGCACTTTCCTTTTTTCTTCAGGCCAGATGAAAGCGGGTGACTCCTTTCTTGTCTTATTCTTAGCTCTACCAAATAATACTTGCTACCTGTCTTTCAGTGAAATACTAAGTTGTGCCAGGCATCACCTAAAATGAATTAAGGAAGACATGCATCCTTCTTTTTTGGATAGAGAAGTGAGCTGTCTAGAGAATTTTATGCTTATTTGCAAGGGAGTATTGAAGTACTGAATGTGAAGTTCTTAGGAAGACATTAATAAGAAATGCTTAACCAATTTGTGTTTCCTCCTTCTGCTTTCCTTTCAGAAGAATGTTATCTTTCATCTTGTTGGGAATAAGGAGTACTAGAAACTAGAGGGGAAGGGTCTTTCTAGGTGACCACATTTTCCTAGAGCGACCTAGGGTCTAGGAATAGTCTCAGAAGTTGGATGGGGGTGAAGGGAATATCCATGCTTGTACTTTTCCTGTGTTGAGTTCTTTGATCTAACAGGAAATATGTTCATTTATCCAAATGGATAATAACATTTGGAAAGAATATTTTCCAAAGCTACAGTTGAATTGTCATCTTGTCAATATGTCCCTTTAAGATTTCCCCAAAGAGGCAAATATTTGGGCTTCAGAAACCTCAGTGTCATTTGTACACATTTTCATGCAATCTTAAAGGATTATATGGTTGTCTCTAGAGAAGTTAACACTAACGTTACCAAAGATTTCTTTGTCTAATATGTTGGCACCTTTAAACAATATTGAAAGAAGGATAAAATATTGATTAGAATAAGAAAAATCCTCAAAGAGAAGCTATGTTAGATCTACAAGTTTTTTATTTCAATAATTTTATCTTAATGGAATTACCATAGGTATATAACTGATATTGGTTTAAAAAATGGATATAACCTAAACATCCAACAAAAGGGATTTACTAGTAAAGTATTGTACCTCCAAATGACAAAATCATAAATGTACCCACTAAAAACTATTTTTTAAATATTGAATGACATAGAAAGATTTCCAATGTTAAGTGAGAATAAAGTAGACAACCAAATAATGTATATAATATCAGCCCATTTTTTTGTAAAATTATGTATACAGAGGAGAATAGGGCTGGATGTATACACCCCAAAGCAGAAATTATGTTTAATCTATGTAATAAATAAAGTCATTAATAATAAGAAAATAAATTGAATTTATAGAAAGGAATTTACTATATGGAAAAAATGTTAAAAAAAAAAAACCAACACATTTATTGAGTACTATGTGCCAGGCCTATTATAAGTGCTTTACACATATTATCTTGTCTAAACTTTCAAATGGGCTTAGATACTACTAATTTTATTTTACAGATGAGAAAACTGAGGCATAAATAAGTTAAAAATGTTGGGAGTTCCCATCGTGGAACAGCAGAAACAAATCTGACTAGGAACCATGAGGTTGCAGGTTCGATCCCCGGTCTGGCTCAATGGGTTAAGGATCCGGCATTGCCATGAGCTGTGGTGTAGGCTGCAGATGCGGCTTGGATCCTGCGTTGCTGTGGCTGTGGCTATGGCTGTGGCTGGCAGCTTTAGCTCTGACTGGACCCCTAATCTGGGAACCTCCGTATGCCACAGGTGTGGCCCTAAAAAGCAAAATAATAATAATAAATAATAAATGAAAAAAAAAGTTAAAAATCTTGCCCAAGTTCTCATTTTCACAGCTAGCAAACTGTAGATACTGGCTTGAACTTGGGTGGTGTGACCCTAGAGTCTGCCCTCCTAACCACAATTTTGGACTTCCTCCTACATCCCTCTGCCAACATTGAGTGTAGGAAGATCATGTGAACATTATCTTGAACTTCCCCTTCTGGATCCATTGTTTATCTTGTTACATCCTTCCCTAAGAAGGGTGAGGATTATGAAATAGACTACATGAGCAGATTCCTCTGCCCTCCAGCTACTGGTTAGGTTTTATACATGGGGAAGGAGCATGGAGGGAGGGAGACAGTGACGGTAGAGGGTTTATTTCTCTGGTTCTCTCCCTGATGAGAGGCTGTAGACTGTGTCACTCTACTGAAGGGGATACTGCTCCTTTCAAGAGGACTTCTATGAGACTCCTTCCTTCCATTTTCCGGTAACCATCTCATCTCTTTGGGCCTAGGGGTGGTTAACAGCTGTGCTATCATGTGATTCCCCTACCCAACAAGTGTCAAATAGTTCCTTTGTAAATCAGCTCTCTCAATCATCTCACTCCAATTCTTGTGTCCTTATTAGAGTCCTGACTGATACGAGTTGCAATTCCTCTTTTCAAAAAGCTGACATTGAGCATTTTGAGTACTCACCACATGAACAGAAAAGTTGAAGATAATATAAAAATACATCTTCTGTAGGATTAAGGTTGGTGGTTATAAACTAATATATTTTAAGTTTCATGTTCATAGCCACCTGCACCTTATTCTCCATTCCTTATTTCTCCTTTTTTAGACAGAATTAGATTAGCTGTAGAGATGTCTGTGAAGCATTTCACATGGTGATCAGGATATAATCTTGCTCTTGTGATTATGTCAAAGTAATTCTCACTGCAGTTCTCAGAGCAGTTTACAGAGCTTGTGACACACATGGACATTGAGTCATAGAGCATTTAACAGATAGTTCTTTACCTGGAACAGATTTATGGGATAATTAGATAGAACCTCTTTAGAAACTGAGAAATAGAAAGTAGGAGTTCCTGTTGTGGCTTAGCAGGTTTGATCCCTGGCCTCACTTAGTGGATTAAGGACCTGGCATTGCTGCAAGCTACGGTGTAGGTTGCAGATGCAGCTCAAGTCTGGTGGTGGTGTTGTGGCTGTGGCATAGGCTGCAGCTGCAGCTCCAATTAGACTGACCCCTGGCCACAGAACTTCCTATGCCAAAGGTGCAGCCATAAAAAGGCAAAAAAAAAAAAAAAAAAAAAAAAAAAAGAAAGAAAGAAAATAGAAACAGACAGACTTGAGTCAAAATGTCTGTATAGACTCTCCTTATCTTCTATTCAAGATAACAAAGCTATAACACAGTTTGTTCCCTGCTTTCTCAGTCCTCTAATGTTGAGGCCTTTCTTGTTAACTGTTGACTTATTTTACAAGTCAGAGGAGAACAGATATTTGAGTACTTGCAATTTAGGAAAAGCCAACAGAAAAGGTTTGTCTATGGTCAAGCACCACAGATGTGACCTGGTTAGTGTTCTACTCCCTTGAGGCATCTGTCTCCTTCTTTTGTGCCCCACATGATTGATGGTGATGACATACAAAAGTTTATATATATATATACTATATATATATATATATATATTTAAACTTTGCAGCAAGGAGAGATGTCTAGCAAAAGTATTCCACAGTAGCAAGGATACAAAAATTATCATGGCATAATGCAAGACCAGAGGCAATCTTTTGCTCTGTTCTAATATCTTGTTTATATTTTCTTAAGTTATAGCTCACAGAATGGATACCCTCACAGACGAAGGAAGCATTGTAACATGATAGAGGAAGTACCTGATTGGTTCCCATAGGCCTGCCCAGGAATACCTAACACAGTAACTCCGGCAGCCTCCCAGTGAAGGGGAGGAGGGGCATAAGAATCCATGGGGATTTGTACCATATAGAAAGTGAAGCTCCTCAGCCTTACACATTCTTCACACTCGTTAAGAACATCTTGAAGGAACAAGCTGGTTTAATAGTTTAATCCACTGTATGCTATCGATCCGATGTTAATACTGAAATGGCCGCCAACCACTCGTTCATATCAGTTTCTGTTGCACATTGGCTGAGTCCTTTCACTCTGTCATAAATGGAGCCTTGCCAACTTCATCTTTATCCTTTCTAAATTCTGTCCTTTCTCTGTAAGATATTCTTATAGGACCTCTTTCTTGGCTGTCAAAAATGTTACCCTACCCTATTACAGAAGTTTTTTTTTTTAACTCCATGTTTGCTTCCCATTTTTTTTTTTCATGAGTTTCAAAGATGTGGATGTCATCATCTTGTTGGGAAATTCTGTGGGTCAGGCTTAGGATAGTGGCATTGTTGATGGGCTTGCCAGTGTAAGATGGGACACTCCACCCATAGAATAGAACATAAAAAATTGAGTATTTTAAGGTGAGTTAGTCCAAGTAGAGTAAGATAAAACAGAGATGCAGGAAGTTAGTAGATATCAAGGGCAATTGGGAGCAGAAGTGGCACCCCGAGAAGATAGACCAGTAGAAAATATCTAGACCAATGTACGGAGAGGAAAACATGAAAAATATAGGTGGGGGGAAGCATAAGAACTATGAACCTGCTAACAAGATCAATCACATGTTTACCTGGAGACCAAGAAGTAGAAGAGTTAAGATGAATCCATACTTTCCTTTATTGGAAATATACTATCCTTTTCTTGATCTATCGCAATTCTCAATTCCCTATTCAAAGTTCTTCCCTTCCTCCCTGAGATGGAGTCCAGCCACAAGAAGAAGAATGTGATCTGCTCTTTCTCCCTTTCCTTACTTTGCCCTACCCACCTACCCCAATTCCTGTTGCTGGCTTCTCCAAGCTAGAGTCAGATGAGAAGCAGGAAAGGGAGATTTATTTTTTAATGTGATTGGTGCTGAGGAGGTACAAACCCTTTGTTTCCTGGATAGGCAAGCATACAATTGCTAGCCTCTCATTTAACACACATCATTGGACTGCGCTTTCAAAACAAAAATTAGAACACACCATCTGACAGCTGCAAACCATCATGTAGACAATGAGGCATTAATTCAATGGGACTGGGTCTCTGGTGATCCTTTCCTTGGTGGCTTCAGTCCAGCCTTGGACTCTGTTCACAAGCTGTTCTCTTGGCCCCTCCATTCTCCATCTAGCACTTGTTGTGATCTCTCTTTCCTAGTCTGTCTGCTCATAGTCTAAGGCTCCTATAGACCCCATAATGAGCAGAGAATTGTGGAATCTTCAACGTGTTTTTTCCTGCCTAAATCACAGCTTTTCCAAGTGTGTCTTGATTTTTTCATATCTCCATCATGCTGGTGTTTTATCAGACTATCCCATCCTTTATAATGTTGTTATGCAAAGAGTGGACCACAGACCAGTGTAGTGATATCTCCTGGGTGCTTGTAAAGAAGTGCAGAGTCTCAGGCCTCACCCCAGACCTACTTGATCACAATCTGCATATTAACACACTTCTGATTCATATGATTCATATGAGGAATGAGGACCATGCTTTTCAAGATCCATTTCAGAGGTTCATTTCTATACTAAATATGTTTTTCATTTTCTTCTGGTAAATACCATTAAAACAATTCCAAACTCTTGGCTCACATTTCATAAGAAATCCTACTGGACTTCTGTCTAGTGTCTCTTCTCAATTGACCATCACTTTTTGGGAAGAAAACAGTATAAATTGGCAATTGCAAGCAAAACATCTTCAGTTACTGAGGTGACTTTAAAGTACACTCACATGTCACTGTTGGCAGCTGAGACACCTTAAAGAGAAGAGGCAGTAAGAAATTCCATTGTCTTCGAGAATTTCTCCTCCCTTTTCTTCCTAGAATTGTTCTTCCCATGCAAGAGAGATGGGGTATTGGACTAATTTGGCTTCTGCTTTCCCTTACCTTCCTCCTCATCGTCCTCCATCACCACTAAGACTCCTTCAGTGAACTGTCCTAAGTGAAAGGCAAGCCCATTTGATCCAGCTGTATTTCTTTTCTTTCTTGTTTTTTTTTTTTTTTTTTTTTTTTTTTTTTTTTTTTTTTTTTTGTCTTTTTAGGCATATGGAGGTTCATGGCATATGGAGGTTCATGGCATATGGAGGTTCCCAGGCTAGGGGTCAAATTGGAGCTGTAGCTGCTGGTCTATGCCATAGCCACAGCAATGCGGATCTGAGCCATGTCTGCAACCTACACCACAGCTCACAGCAACGCCGGATCCTTAACCCACTGAGCAAGACCAGGGACTGAACCCGCAACCTCGTGGTTCCTAGTCGGATTCGTTAACCACTGCGCTACGATGGGAACTCCCAGGGTTTGTTTTATTTTTTTAACCATGAATCATTTTTAAAATGATAATTTGCTACAGAACTCCAATAGAAACTTATGGACTATAATGTGACAGGGGATAGAAGGCCCTGCAGACAAATTGTTTAAAGACATAAACACAATTTCATTGTTTTAAAATATCATATATATATATACTAGAGCAACCACAAACTCAATAATAACCAGTACTAAAACAAAGCAATAAGGAGTTTCCATTGTGGCACAGTGGGATCGCCAGTATCTCTGCAGCACCAGGAGGCAGGTTCAATCCCTAGTCAAGCACAATGAGTTAAAGGATCCAGCAGTGCTACAGCTGAAGCACAGGTCACAACTGCTGCTCAGATCTGATCCCTGGCCTGGTAACTCCATATGCTGAAGGGTGGCCAAAAAAGAAAATAATAAAAATAATAAATAAATAAATAAAATTTCAAATCAGTAAAAGGCAAAGTTCTCACAAGGATTTATGTGGCCATACCTGATGGACTCCCCCATCTTACCCTGACCCTGCCATCCTCTAAATCCCTACCTGGCATGCTCCCCTGCCCCAATATTGACATCGTGAGCTCCCCCATTTCCTTAAGGGCTTGACTCAATTGTCCCCTTGTCTGTGATAAAGTGAAAAATGGCCTGCTGGAAGTTAAACTA
Organism: Sus scrofa; assembly: GCF_054392235.1. Taxonomy (NCBI): domain Eukaryota; kingdom Metazoa; phylum Chordata; class Mammalia; order Artiodactyla; family Suidae; genus Sus; species Sus scrofa. Next base: position 123,367,361 of record NC_139396.1, on the reverse strand, counting down.
TTAAGGGAGAATGGACTAGAGCCCAGAAATAAAACCACATACCTGTGGCCAATTAATCTTTGACAAAGGAAACAAGAACATACAATGGAGAAAAGAGTTTCTTCAACCTGTGGCCAATTAATCTTTGACAAAGGAAACAAGAACATACAATGGAGAAAAGACAGTTTCTTCAACAAGTGGTGCTGGGAAAACTGGACAGCTTGCATGTAAAACAATGAGATTAGAGTGTTTCTTCACTCCATATAAAAAAATAAACTCAAAATGGATTAAAGACCTAAATGTGAGACCTGAAACTGTAAAACTCCTAGAAGAGAACATAAGCAGAATATCTTTTCACATAAGTCGTAGATATATATATATATATTTGGATCTGTCTCCTATGGGAAAGGAAACAAAAGCAAAAAATTTTTAAATGGGGCATAATTATACCTAAAAGCTTTTGTACAACAAAGGACATCACTGACAAAATAAAAAGACAGCCTATGGAATAGGGGAAAATATTTACAAATAATATGACTGACAGGATTGTGTTGCCTTTCTCCTGAAAAGCTTTCAGTGGCCTCTCATTTGGGTCAGAAGAAATAGCAGAGGCTTACAACTGGCCCCCAAGGCACCCCACTACTTCTAGGACCTCATGTTCTACTACTCTCCATCACCCCCTTTCTGTTCCAGTCACAATGACCAGTACTAAACCCCACTAAAAATACTGCTGCCTCAGGGCCTTTGCATGTGCTTCTCTCATCTCGGAATGATCCTTCCCCAGTAGCCACATGACTCAATCACACCTCCTTTTTGTTTGTTCTCAAATATCACTTCGTCAGAGTCCTTTCTTGATTAGCTTGTACTGTAGAATCCTCCTTCATTATCCTTCTACTGTTTCATTCCTCATTGCACTTTCCATTATCTCATTTTTATGTTTACTCACAGTGTCTCTCCCCATTAGAATGCAAGCATAAGAGGACTCCTGTTTGGCTGCTATATCCCTAGCGTCTTAATAATGCTAGGTGTTTTAGTAATAAAAATAAAATGTATGGCAAAATTCTTTGCCTCAGGCATAATGCTAAGCGCTTTATTCGGAGAATGTAATTTCTTTTCATTTGTAGAGCTTATTGCTCTGTGCCAGGCAGATGGGATGGCGGCCCAGGGGCAGAGCTGTAGGCAGCCACTAGGAACGAGGCGGCCTGCAGGTGGAGCTGTTGATCCGCCGGGCGCCGCTCCTCTGGGTCCCGCCCAAGGCGCATGCTCCGCGTCAGCTGCTGGTGGGCTCGGAAGCTGCCGCACTTCCTGGAGGCGGGCTGCTCTGATTGGGGGCGGGAGAGCCTGAGTCGGAGGAGAGTGCAGGCCCCGGCGTCCTGCTGTCCCCGCCCCCTCCAGGTCCCGTGTCAGTGCTCCGACCCTGCGGCTCTGGACAGCGGCTGGGGAAGACAGCTCCAGGTGAGTTCTGCCCGGGCTGCGCTGACAGGTGCAGGGCCTCCGGCCTCCCTCCACCGGATCTGAGGGCAGAGCCCCGCACCTCTCCCGGGTGCTCAGTCCCGCCGCCCCAGAGGACCTTCTGCGTTGTTCCTCGGCGAGTCATGGAGCACCTGCGGTTGTTTCTTCTGCCGGCGGTGTCCCGAGGCATCTCCCATTGACCCAGGAGTCGAGGGCTCTCTTGAAGTTGCCCACCCTTCCCCGGGCGCCCTTTGATTTCCCGAGCCGGCGCGGTCGCGCTCGTAACGCTGCCCATAGCCCCCATAGACCCCGGGCTGCATCGACACCCAGCATTTCTGATTCCTACCTCTCCTCCTTCCTCCTCGTCCTTTGCTTCTGTTAGCTTCTATAGGCAGCCTGCCCACCCTTCTAGTTACAAAGGAGTGTCCTCTAGTTACAAAGGAGTGGTCGGGAATGGTTTGATACTGGTCCTGGCGAAAGTTTCGGCGATACTATTTAACCAGTTAGCATTTTGCTTCTAATACTTAACCTGGGCGAGCCTGTTTCCTGTAAAAGGGCTTAACGGTACTGCCTAGAGGTGGTAAAGGCGTAATTGACATGGGAAGTCGGAAGCGCTGCCAGCGGTGTCTGGCTTAAACGGACGCCGAAATTATTCCAGGATTCCAGGAGCTTAAACGGGAGACGAAGTTATTAGTGTTGTGATTATTAGAAAGCTAAAAGACAAGCTGCTTTGGAACTTTTCTTCAGCCACTGAACTCTGGACCGCAGCAGTCCCATTTTTTCAAAATGTGTTGTGCATCTACACTAGGTCCTGGTGGTTCAGAGTTGACTCAGACACTGGCTGTACCCTGGGCTGGGGTAAAATGAAGACAGACTAGCACTTACAGTAGAAAAAGAATTGAGACAAAGTTGCCCAGCAAAGCATACTGAATCCAGCTTAGAGGGGGCTTTTTCTCTTTTAAACCTCTCAGTCATCATTCTTATGATAATCACTTGACTGCTAGGTTGAGAAACTTCCTAGGGTTTTGTTGGAAGAAAAAAATCAACTGGGTGACATTTCTGATTAAGTAGCTTCAGCACTTACCTCTGGAGCTTCCTCTGGACAGTTGGGCTGCAAGTCCTGGAGGAAACAGCTACTGCCAGAGGCTTCAGTGTTTCAAATTATGGTTACAACCTTTCATTTTTCCTTTTCTGTCTACTCCTTATTTCCTAGTAATCATGGGCTTTTGGCAGGTTGTATTTATTTATTTATTTTTGTCATTTTAGGACCACACCTGCAGCATATGGAAGTTCCCAGGCCAGAGGTTGAATCAGAGCTGTAGCTGCCAGCCTATACCACAGCCACAGCAATGCTAGATACGAGCCGTGTCTGTGAACTAGGCCACAGCTCACAGCAATGGCAGATCTTTAACCCACTGAGCAAGGCCAGGGATAGAACCTGCAATCTCACGGTTCCTAGTGGGATTTGTTTCCGCTGTGCCACAACTGGAACTCCTGGCAGGTTGTCTTTATGATGAAAAGTACCCTGGAACTATACTGCCCTTCCCAACCACCATATGGAAATACAAACATGTGAGTAGACACGTGGGCCTGCTTTGTCAATACAAGCTCAAGATAACATCCCTTCTATCTAAAAATTCGGGGTTCATCACTGTTAGGAGAAATCACTCCAGCACCAGAAGGAGCTGCACTGACAGAAGAGTCAGTTCACTTTTGCAGTCTTCTGAGAACCAGTTTCTTAAGACTTGTGGAATACTCAGTTTAAGACAAGTCTTAAAAACATCTGTATTGTATTATACACAATAGTGAGGCATATTTAGAGTGTATAGTTACATAAGTTTTGATATGTATACACCAGTGAAACTGTGATATTTGATACAGATAACCTATCCATCACCCTCAAAAGATTCCTTGTGCATTGGGTATCCCATTGTAGTGCTTACCTCCTGCCCCTTATCTCCCCAGGCAGCCGTCGGTCTGCTTTCTGTCATTGTAGATTAGGTTGCATTTTCTAGAGTTTTATAGAAATGGAATCATTTATTTATTTGGTCTGGCTTCTTTCACTCACTGTAAGTATTTTGAGATTCATCTGTATTATTTTATGCACATTCTTTTTACTGCTGAGTGGTGTATTTGTTTCATGATATATTGACCCATTCACCCATTTGGGACATTTGAGTTTTTCCGTACAGTGCTGTTATAAACATTTTTATACAAGTCTTTGTATGGGTATACACACATGCAGCTTTTAACAGGATTTTATTTATTTATTTATGTATTTATTTGGTCTTTTGTCTTTTCCAGGGCCGCAGTCACAGCATATGAAGGTTTCCAGGCTAGGAGTGCAATCGGAGCTGTAGCTGCCAGCCTTCACCACAGCCACAGCAATGCAGGATGTTAGCCATGTCTGTGAACTATGCCAGAGCTCACGACAATGCCGGATCCTTAACCCACTGAGTGAGGCCAGGGATCGAACCCCCAACCTCATGGTTCCTAGTCAGATTTGTTTGCACTGCTCCACAACGGGAACTCCTATTTATTTATTTTTTAATGTGGGAGGCCTGGGCTGTGGTCCCAGCTTTGCCTCTAACCATCTGGGTGTCCTTGGAAGAGTTGATTCATTTTGCCTTTAACATCCACCCCCAAGGTCTTTGCTGCACTGTGCTTTTGTGCCATCACTGCCAGAAACTAGATGGTCTTCGTTGATGACTGGAGGGTCTCAGAAGCAGAGAGGGATGGTCTTCTTTCACTCTGTTTCTCCTGCACACTCTCCTTTTCATTTCACACTTATTTCCTTGGCTGCCAAATTTGAATCCTAATGTGTAATTGTTAGAAGAAGGGAAGTGAATAGCTAGTGGGAGCAAGAGCTCGAAATAGCTGAACTTAAAAATATTTAAATCAAAATTAGAGGGCAAAGGTGGAAGATTAACAGGCTCCGGACTTTTGAGGCTCTTCCTTTTTCTCAACCTGTTCTCTTCTGAGTCCGCTCTTCTGTTACTTCTCTGGGAACATTATGTTTAACCTGGTGGTAAGGAGGCGAGTGGGAGTTCTGGGCTCCGAATGTCACATATTAACTGGGGGTGGCCAGTGGGAGGTTTCATGGTAAAAAAGAATTGCTCATTTTTTTTTTTTTTTTTTTTTTTTTTTTGTCTTTTTGCCATTTCTTGGGCCGCTCCCACGGCATATGGAGGTTCCCAGGCTAGGAGTTGAATCAGAGCTGTAGCTGCCAGCCTACGCCAGAGCCACAGCAACGCAGGATCCGAGCCGCATCTGCAACCTACACCACAGCTCACGGCAACGCCGGATCGTTAACCCACGGAGCAAGGGCAGGGATGGAATCCTCAACCTCATGGTTCCTAGTCAGATTCGTTAACTACTGTACCACGACGGGAACTCCACTTTTTTTTTTTGTTTTTTGTTTGTTTGTTTGTTTTGTTTTGAGAATTGCTCATTTGTGGCTTGAGTCTGAACTTAAACCTGGTTCAGAATCAGAATTTTATATGGGAGCTTTATCTGCAGCATAACTTCGTGTAGTAAAATTCAGGCAAATAATGACAAACTGTTTTATACAGAATGGGAATGTGGCTCTTGGGTTTGGTGGTCTGTTTGGTCTTTGGACCCCTGCATTCTGAGGCATCCAGAGGAAAGCCGGCACCTGTGGATCCTGAAATAAATATGAATGTGGTAAGTTTCTCAAAGTCACTGCTTTTAAAATGCATCTGTGATAAATGTTCATTATTTTCTGAAATCCAGTTATGTAGCTGCATGGAGCCACAAACTATGGAGCTATTCTCTTTATATCTCATTGTGTTTTTTGTGTTCTCTGAATCTTAGGTTCAGTTTAATAAAGTGTCAGGACTTCGGAAGAATGTTAATACTGAAAGCATTGAACAAGGACAAGAATTAACAGTGTCCATAGTTCAATAACAAAAATCAAAATATCTGACAACATTTTTTTAGTGCAAATAAGGAAAAATAATCCCTTGAGTAAGCGAACATTTCAGAGTTATTAATCTTAAGTAAATAGTTAAATTTGGAGATAGCTCATTTAAGCATAAAATATCAAGAAAGTGCAGATTACTAAAGAAAACAGCAGCTTTTAAACAGGTGATGCAGTGACACAATTGAAGATTCAGGCAGGCTTGGAGACATAAATTGATAGTCAGCCAAGAGAGTGTGATCTGATATCAGAGTCTTAAGATTAAGTTTTATTTCATGCCCCAAATCTTTTCTAAGTTTTTAAAATTAAAAGCATTTTTCTCTTTTTTTCCTATAAGAATGTTGAACTTAAATTCTTTCAGGTATTGATGGTAGAGAGAATAATAAGTGCTTATTAACTTTAAGTCCTCTGGATAATTGAGTTATCCCTATGCTACTGAGTTTATGATTAACAGTTGCCCTGTAGATTGAGAGGCACAAACTACCATACATAAAATAAATAAGTTACCAGAAGTTCCTGTTGTGGCTCGGTGGTAACGAACCCAACTAGTATCCATGAGGATTTGGATTCAATCCCTGGCATCACTCGGTGGGTTAAGAATCTGGCATTGCCGGCCCTAAAAAAGAAAAATAAATAAACTACAAGGATGGATTGTACAACACAGGGAATATAGCCAATATTTTATAAGATCTATATTTGGAATTAACCTTTAAAAATTGAAACTTATGTAATATTATACATCAGCCTCAGTAAAACCAAAAGAAAACAACTGCCACATGAGTCTTTCCATATGGAAAGATCATAATTCCTTTTTCTTCCTCCCCGTTTTACTGAGATATAACAATACATATTGTATTAGTTTAAGGTATACAAAATACTGATTTGCTATATGTATTTATTGTGAAATGATCACCACAATCATTTTATCTTTTCTTGTTCAACTCTTCGCTGACATTCTCCTGCAGTTTTATTGGTCCATTGATTAGCACTTGTATTAATAGAGTAATACTAACAGTATTAACAGATTAATACTTTTTATGCTTCATTTCCTAGGATGGGGCCTCTTAAAACAGTAGATTACAATATTAGCTGGCATATTTAGAAAAGAAAGAAATAGGGAGTTCCCGTCATGGTGCAGTGGTTAACGAATCTGACTAGGAACCATGAGGTTGCGGGTTCGGTCCCTGCCCTTGCTCCGTGGGTTAAGGATCTGGCGTTGCCATGAGCTGTGGTGTAGGTTGCAGGTGTGGCTCGGATCCCACATTGCTGTGGCTGTGGTGTAGGCCAGCGGCTACAGCTCCAATTTGACCCCTAGCCTTGCCGCGGGAGCGGCCCAAAGAAATAGCAAAAAGACCAAAAAAAAAAAAAAAAAAAGAAAAGAAAGAAAGAAACATTTGTGCCTGGGAGCCAGGGTGGAAACAGAGGTCCAAAGGTATAGTAAACTAAGACACATGGTGTAGAATGTACTACAACAGTGAGAGCAGGATTAAACTAAACATCTGTGAGTAGAACACATGAGTAGAACAAGTGGAGGATTTACTCTTGTGTTGGGATGTTGCACTAGATTGCGCAGCCTAAGATTTCAATAACAGTTGATTTCCTCAGTAAAACCTGGAGAGTGTCATTGACCCTTTGCCTTCTCCTTTGCTCCGCAGAGTGAAATTATCTCTCACTGGGGATATCCTAGTGAGGAGCACTTTGTCGTGACAGCAGATGGATATATTCTGTGCCTTAACCGAATTCCTCATGGGAGGAAGAACCACTCTGACAAAGGTATGGGTGTTTTCTGTGGTGAGATAAGAAAGCTCTGAAAATTTAACTGCATTTCTGGAATTTGGCTGGTATTTATGTCAGAAACCAAGTTCAAATTTTACTTGAGAACATTGAAATTGGATTATTTTTATTTTTTTTTTATTTTTATTTTTTTTGTCTTTTTTGTCTGTTGTTGTTGTTGCTATTTCTTGGGCCGCGCCCACGGCATATGGAGGTTCCCAGGCTAGGGGTTGAATCGGAGCTGTAGCCACCGGCCTACGCCAGAGCCACAGCAACGCGGGATCCGAGCCTCGTCTGTGACCTACACCACAGCTCACGGCAACGCCGGATTCTTAACCCACTGAGCAAGGCCAGGGACCGAACCCACAACCTCATGGTTCCTAGTCGGATTCGTTAACCACTGCGCCACGACGGGAACTCCGAAATTGGATTATTTTTAGACCAAAGTACCAAAGGTGTTCCATTTATGCAAACTATGTAAAAAACACTTCTTTTAAAGAAGTAAGGATAGGGAGTTCCCACTGTGGCTCAGCGGTTAATGAACCCAGCAGGCATCCATGAGGATGCATGTTTAATTCCCTAGCCTGGGCCTCGCTCAATGAGTTGGGGATTCAACATTGCCATGAGCTGTGGTGTAGGACACAGACGTGGCTGGGGTCCCGTGTTGCTATGGCTCTGGTGTAGGCCAGTGGCTGCAGCTCCAATTCAGCCCCTAGCCTGGAAACCTCCATATGCCGCGGTACAGCCCTAAAAATAAAGCGGGAGGGATTGGGAGCTTGGCGTCAACAGATGCAAACTATTGCTCCTGGAATGGATTTATAATGAGAGCCTGCTGTGTAGCACTGAGAACTATGTCTAGATACTTAGAACGTAGCACGACAATGGGAGAAAAAATTATGTGTACATGTATGTGTGACTGGGTCCCCATGCTGTACAGTGGAAAAAAAACTGTGTTGGGGGAAATAACAATAAAAAATAAATTAAAAAAAAAAAGACAAAAAGACCAAAAAAAAGAAGTAAGGATAGGAGTCGTCTAATTTCATAATTTGCTTAAAGATTCAAAGGTCAGGTTTGTTTGAGCAGATGCTAAAATCTCTGGTTTCTTTCTTCTTTTTTTTTCTTTCTCTTTTTAGGGCCACCCTCTCTTCCCTAACCATGTTTTCTTTTTTCTTTTGTCTTTTTGCCTTTTCTAGGGCCACTTCCTGCGGCATATGGAGGTTCCCAGGCTAGGGGTCAAATCGGAGCTGTAGCTGCCAGCCTATACCATAGCCACAACAACACCGGATCCAGACCGCATCTGCAACCTACACCACAGCCCACAGCAGCAGTGAATCCTTAACCTACTAATCGAGGCCAGGGATTAAACCTGCATCCTCACAGATACTAGTCAGGTTCATTTCTGCTGAACCATGATGAGAATGCCAAATCTCCAGTTTCTTTCTTATAAGGAAGGATTTTATTTAATAAAATGTTTTGAGCATTAAGTAGATAGCTTTTTCTATTTGAAAATGACTTAATTTTTTCGAATAGGTAATGTGTATATTCACAGAGTTCAAAAATCAAAGAGGATTAAAAGATGGCAGTGAAATACCTCCCTCCCATCTCATTCTCAGCTCCCAGTTTTTTGTGTCCTTCCAAAATCTCTTTATTTTGAATTTATCTCTTAAAAAAATCTCTTCAGAAACAAATACAAACATAGATGATTATTTTTCCCTGCTTCCCTTTTTAATCTAAAATGTGGCATATAATGCACATTCATTTGCTCCTTGAATTTTTTACTTAATATTTTGTAGATTTTTCCATACAATATGGAGAGTACTTCATCATTCATCTCTAGTGCTACGTGGTATTCCACTGTGGAACTGTGTCATGATTTATTTAACAAGTGTCCTATTAATGGACATTTGGACTCTTTTTGGTCTTCTGTTAACAAATATTAACAGTATGTGTACAAGTCTATTTATGTGATTTTGATTATTTTAAAATTGCTTGTTCTGGCAATAACTCTCATTAGGAATATATGAAAGATAGCTTCGGCTTAAAAAGTATACATATTTTTCTCTTTTTCATAATTTGAGCAAAACTTTGGTTTCCTATGCAGATTGAGACATTTCTAGATAGCCTACTGGAAATTGTTAAACAGATATCGGAATAAGGATCTGATCTTTAGTCCAGTCATCTCTCCAGATATAGCTTATTTTATTTTTTGGCTGTACCTGCAGCACCTAGAAGTTCCCAGGTCAGGGACTGAACCCATGTCGCAGTTGTGACCTGCAGCACAAACTGTGGCAACATCTGATCCTTGACCTGCTGTGTCACAAAGGAACATCCTATATATTTTTTAATGTTTTCTGTTTTTAGAAACTTTATTTGGGAAACTTAGGTGAGATTATGCTAGTTGGATAACTGTCTCTTCTTCAGTTAAATTTTTATGTGACTAGAAGGGCCTTCTTTGCCTTGATTCCTTCACAAATTATTCAAAGCAAACTTAAAAGCCCTCTGTGTTAATGTGGGCTTTGTATCATTACCTGTTTCTCTTTTAATATAATCTGATTTATCTCTGTTTTTCTCCTAAATTCTAGCTATAATGGGGCTTTTGGTAATGCTTAAGTGGTCCAGACAGCCAGTGCTCTTTGTGAAATTTACTTTCTAACTCTTGAGAGTTTTATGATACAAAGTGAGTAGTGAATTACAGTGAGGACTTCTATTTTTAATTCTGCTCAAGACACACAAAACATTTTATTTCGAAGTGAACATATGATCTTGATTTCAATTCCTTTTTTTTTGTTTTTTGTTTTTGTCTTTTTGCTATTTCTTTGGGCCACTTCTGCGGCATATGGAGGTTCCCAGGCTAGGGGTTGAATCAGAGCTGTAGCCACCGGCCTACGCCAGAGCCACAGCAACTCGTGATCCGAGCCGCATCTGCGACCTACACCACAGCTCACAGCAATGCCAGATCATTAACCCACTGAGCAAGGGCAGGGACCGAACCCGCAACCTCATGGTTCCTAGTCGGATTCGTTAACCACTGTGCCACGATGGGAACTCCCAATTCCTTTTTTAAAAAAAGGAACTGTGTGCTGACTTCAGATCCCATATAAAAAAAAAATTATTAGTAGTGCTTATCTTAAAAGTGGTTAGTTGACTATTATAATTAATTATGTGAGCCATTGTTAAAAGATGCAGGGGCCCTCGGTAAGAACATGCTTAGAGAATGTGCCTCTTCTTCTTTTTCCATATCCACCTCCAGGCTTCTGGCTCCTACAGCAGTTAAAGCCAGTAGTGCCACATGTCCTCCGTTGTGTATCTTGACCATTGCAGGTGAAGGTGCTGTGGCCTGGAAAGTGAGCAGCCTTCTTGATTTGCCCTCAGGTGGTAGAAGGAGGTCAGGAGACCTCAATGCATCTGCCCCATAAGTACTTCTGTGCTTTCACCTCTGCAGGCCTTGGATCCTTCATCTATAAAAACAGTCAATTGGCTGGGATGATCTCAGAGTTCCCCTTTAATTGCTTAATAGCATTAAGTCCCCATCTTCTTCCTCTGTTTTGCAGAGGCCTCCTGTAGAGAATCAAGGATATGTATGTACCACCTGCTGTGAGTGAGGCCAGTTTTAGAGGAAATCTGTGGCAAATAACTCTTATCTAAAGGAATTTGTGAAAACTGCAGAGGTGTTTCTCTGATGGTTTGCATTTCCGTGGTCCAAGGCAGAGCCTGGAGCTGAGGCTGTCTCTGCACTGTCCTTCATTCCTGTTCAGGAGCAGTGTTGTCAGTGGTGCTACTTTGGCTTATTGAAGCCAGACAAACGAAAAGAGTACACACAATCCTTCACACCCAACGTGGAACCCAGCTCATCCTTGCCACTTCCCCTCCTGACTTCCTCCTCTATTAATGACACCCTCCTCCTCCTAATGACCTGGACCAGATCTGCGCAGTCTCTCTTGACTCCCAACCTCAAGGAGCTGTCAGGTCCTCTCTAGTATCCCCATGGTCTATGACTTCAGTTCAGCCCTTTCTTCCCTTTGCCAGGCCACCACCCTACTTTATGCTCTGGTGACCATTTACCTGGTCATCTGAAATAAACTCAGAAGCTGAGAGAAAGAAGGATTTTCAAAACAGGAATAAGAAAGTTCAGTCTGCTTATCTTTTAAGAAATTAATGCTTGTAAAATTTGCATAAGAAGATAATGCCAGATATCTGTACTATTTATAAGTCACTGCAAGATACATTAAAACTTTATTCATTTATCAAGGATGAGAAGAAACTATTCCTCTTGCCCTTTTTAGTGTCATGTTTCTCAGTTTTGTGCTCTACTGTGGTGCTGCAACCTCACCCCTGGGTTCAGAGATGCTAACAAAGGCATTCTTGTCTCTGAATAGTTGCTACATTGGAGTTTCTGTGAGGGAACTAGGCTGGGGACCTGCTATTCTGCCATCTCTATTATTTCTTTGTCGGCACCACATTCCTTGTGGAACTCTAGTTTAAAGCTGCGTGCTAAGCATCCTTTTGTCCTGTCACAGTGGTCTCCTCTGATTGTACGTAGAGCCTCGCTTGAGTGTCACTGGAGGTTTTTTAATGATGGCAAGGCTTGGCCGCATGGCTCCTCCACCCATGCCAATTGCTTTCCTTTCTGCCAGCCTCCCTCTTCTTGTCCGGCTCATGAAGTTTTGCAGGATTAAGCTTCTTAGAACCCAGGTGTAATTCTATGATATTGCCACTCAGTGGTCTTCGTGAGCCTAATCAATGAAGATAACACTCTTCCTCGCTGTTTTGTTCTAGCTGTTGTCTGTCCTGTTTACCCTCACTTTATACAGCAGTGGACCTTCGAAGTTCACCATGGATATGTGCAGAGAACTTCATGATTCCCCAAACTAGTGATTACAGTTAGAAGCCGTGAGGTCTGTGGTATCTTTTGTAGAATTGGATAGAATACCGCATTCTCCTCATATCCCTTTCACAAGCATGAGGAGTGCTTGAGAACCATGGTTGCCAGCTACCCGTACCCACCATTTAAGAAACATTTATTATTTCCCAACTCTCCAGGTTTAAATTGGTGCCATAGCCAAATTAGGAGTGGTATAACTGATGTTGTATCTGTTATGTTAATACATATCAAAGAACTACTCTTTGACATACTCAAATCCAAGTGAGTTATTTCCCTTTTGTTAAATTCTCCCTGGGCCTCAGCTGGTCACATGCCCCTCTGGAATGGTGCTCACTCTGGCCACTGTCTTTTTTTGGGGGGCTTTTCTGGGGCGGCTCCTGTGGCATATGGAGATTCCCAGGCTAGGGGTCCAATCGGAGCTGTAGCCACCCACCTACGCCAGAGCCACAGCAACACAGGATCCGAGCCGCATCTGTGACCTACACCACAGCTCACAGCAATGCTGGGTCCTTAACCCACTGAGCAAGGGCAGGGACCGAACCCACAACCTCATGGTTCGTAGTCGGATTCGTTAAGCACTGCACCACAGCGGGAACTCCTCTGGCCACCGTCTTCATTGCTATACATTCTAAAAACAATCCTTTCCATCCTTCCAGCTTAATTGCCAACTCCCCCGTTCGCTTGTGCAGGAAGGAGACGCACTTCCTCAGAACTCCCAAATGCCTCGCCGCCTCGAGGTGCTTTTCTTACTCTGCGTTGGGGTTGACTTTGTGTACTCCTCTCTCCCCACCCTCCCTCTCTGCAGCCACTCTGATGGCAGAAGCTGCATCTTTTCCTGCTTTGTATTTCTCACAGCAACCAGCAGCAACATGCCTTCTGAGTGGTTGGCCTAAGTAAGAGTTATATGGGGCAGTCTTCAAAATTGGGATTCTAAAGTGGATGAAGGCAATGGATCCTCTCTCTGGTAAGAAAAAAAGAGAGAGAGGGAGGGGGTTGGGAAGGAGAGAGGAGGGGAGGAAGGGAGGGAGGAAGAAAGGAAGGAAAGAAGGAAGGGAGGAAGGAAGGGAGGGAGGGAGGGCACCTGGGCACACAAATATTTTATATTCAGCTGCCGAGAGCTTATGGACCCAGTAAAGAATCCCCTGATATAGATAATCATTTGCCTGTCTGGTCAGACCTCTACTAATTAGGCAGCTTGAAATGTGTATTTAGAAAACTCTTGGCAACCTATGGAGTATATATATGTTTCTAAATGTTAACAAACTTATCTATCGAGTGTTGAGCTACCCCTCATTTGCACTAACTCCACAAGAGAATTGAAATTCAGAATCTGTTGCTTAGGGAAGTGGTTATGTTTTTCATCTGCTCAGCCTGATTTCAGAAAGTCATGGGGTGGTAGCACTAGAAGCATCTCAGAGTCCTGCCAGGGCCAGGGATTTAGAGAGCTTGCTTTTTTCTTTTCTTTCTTTTTTTTTTTTTCTTTTTAGGGCTGCACCTACAGCATATGGAAATTCCTAGGCTTGGGGCCGAATCAGAGCTGCAGCTGCTGGCTTACACCACACCCACAGCAACTCGGGATCTGAGCCACTTCTTTGACCTGTTCCACAGTTCATGGCAACACTGGGTCTTCAACCCACTGAGCGAGGCCAGGGATCGAACCCACATCCTCATGGATGCTTATCTGGTTTGTTACCACAATGGGAACTCCTGGAGAGCTTGCATTTTTAGCATAACTCCCCAGTGTATTCCAAGGTAAAATCCCTGGGTTTGGGAACCCATGTTCTAGAACAACACTCTCATTTTACTGGACCAGACAGTGAGACTCAAAGAGGGAAAGGGATTTACTTGAGGTCAAAGGATAGTGGCCCAGTCAGTCTGCCATCAGATTCACTGTTCTTTGCACTGGAGTATTCGATCTTACGTAATAAGTATTGAGCAAGCTATTAATTCTGTGATAGTAAGAATATTTATTTATTTGTCTAAAATAGGGAAATAAATAAAGGCCTTGCCTAAAATACATAAAGTACCAATGATCACTTACTTCTTGCCAAACCGGGAAATAAACTGTAAAATAAAGCAATTAGCAAATGAAGCACCGGTATTGGAATATTTATGTCTGAAGAGCATTGTGTGTTTGATGGTCCAATAAGTAAAGTGCATTTTAGGCTGTTAAGTAATTGCCTTCTTGCAGAAACAGGCTATTTGAACTTTGCCTTAGGAAAGAATCATCAGGGGTTGCCCAATGAACTTTTTGTGAGTCATATTTGAAAATCTACCACGTGGCTTGTGAGCTAGGTCTTTGGGGGAAAAGTCACTGGCCTGTGGTTTTAAAAAAACATTTTTTTTTTGATTGTATATTTTAGGATTCTGACCAATTTCTGGTTTTTCTCCTCTTCCCTTTTATGTGGTTCCTAGGGAAACCATTTCCTAAATGCAGAGGCCTTGATCAGCTTGGATATAATTCCTCGCCTCCCGAAGGCCCTGGACAGATGGGCTATTAAGCAGTGCCGGGCTTGCTTGGACCTTGATGGCACTCTGGGTAGGGAGCTGTGTTCAGACCCTCTGCCTAATGAGTACCACAAGGCAGTGTCCGCTTCACAGCACAATTTGTCTCCTAACTGCAGGTGAGGGCTGGAGCAAAGCGTCAGAGTGGAAAGGAAGAGAGCACTCTGCTCAGCACCCCTCCTTCCTCCAGGGCTCCTTCTCCTCCTGCTTGAGGGCTCTTCCCTGGTCTCTGTCCTCAGCCTCAAGGTTGCTTCAGGGAGGATTTCCCCAGCTGCCCACACTCAGACAGGCTCCTGGGTGCATATTCTCATAGCTCTCTATGCATTTACTTCATAGAAGTTAAGACAGTAAATAATAAGTTATTATGCTGGTGGTGAGGTCTGTAACCTTGGTTTTCCGCAGTGGGCCTTGAGCTTTCTTCCTGCCCAAGGCTTCAGTCTACCCGCTCCTATAGTCCCGGGACCTCCTGGGGATTGGGTTGGCCAAAGCTCTGCATGTTCCTTGTTCAAGAGCACTTTGAGGCTGGACACCCAGTGGTTAAATGGGAGCACGCTCACAGCATTGGCCTTGGGTTTAAGTCCTGGCTCTGCTACTTTAACTAGCTGCATGACCTCGACAGTGTACTTGAGCTCACTAAGTTTTAATTTCTTCATCTACTAAATGAGAAGAATAATACTTGCCACTTCATAGGTGGTTGTAAAAGTTAGATGAAATAAGGCTTGTAAAGTGTGGAAAGTGCTTGATTTTGATAACCTCAAGTGTACCAGCTTCCATTGCTTAAGTTTCTGGGGATAAATACTTAGGAGATAAGCCTCTCCTTATTTCTTCTTCATGTGCATGTAAGGTGGCTGAGGCTTCCCACTAATGTGACTTGTTTATGGTGTTTGGGGCTGGTTTTTGAGACCAATTCTTCAAACTAGACATAGACTACAAAAATTCACTCAATCGCCCCCTGCTTTGGATAAATGAAAGTCTATACTCAATAATTCTTGAGTAGGGGGCCCTAGAACTGCCTCCAGGGGTCTGTTGGATGCAGACCCAGGATCTCCACATTCGATGGGCCCGCCCAGCACTGCAGAGGACTGGACACACTCACCTTTCGATGGATCCACCTTGAACATGGCTATAGATGGGCTCTATCGCAAGAGGCGAGGGAACGTCTCAAAAATGATTTCCAGGCTCTGTCCCTGGAGTTCCCGGCTCCTTAAATCAGGACTAGGGCCAGAATTTTTTTTTTTTTTTTGTCTTTTTGCTATTTCTTTGGGCCGCTTCCGCGGCATATGGAGGTTCCCAGGCTAGGGGTCTAATCGGAGCCACCGGCCTACACCAGAGCCACAGCAACGCAGGATCTGAGCCACGTCTGCAACCTACACCACAGCTCACGGCAACGCCAGATCGTTAACCCACTGAGCAAGTGCAGGGACCGAACCCGCAACCTCATGGTTCCTAGTTGGATTCGTTAACCACTGCGCCACGACGGGAACTCCTTTTTTTTTTTTTTCTTTTTTTTTTTTGGTCTTTATAGGGCCACACCTGCGGTATATGGAAGTTCTCAGGCTAGGGGTAGAATCGGAGCTACATCTGCCGGTCTATACTGCAGCCACAGCAACACTAAATCCAAGCCATGTCTGCAACCTATACCACAGCTCATGGCAACGCTGTATCCCCCACCCACTGAGAGAGGCCAGGGATAGAACCTGCAACCTCATGGATTCTAGTCTAATTTGTTATTGCTGAGCCACAACGGGAACTCCTGAGAAATGTGTAATTTTTTTAAGTGACCCTAGATGATTATGATATAGAGCCACTTTTGGGAAATAGTGCTTGGCTTGCTTTGAAGTGACTGGGTACAAACAGGGTATTTCTCAGCACTCTTCCTCTCCCCTGCCTCTTTATTTTTGAATGAAGTTTTCTTTAGAGTTGTGATTGCAAGCAAGGACTTTGGAATGAGGCTGACTTGGGTTCCAGTTCTGGCTCACTGCTAGGTGAGTGTTCTAGGGCAGGTCACTTAACCTCTCTTCAGACACCAGTCACCTCATCTTTAACATGGGGGTGGATCTTAATAGCTCTCTGGCAACAGTGTAGTCCATGTAAAACACAACGCAGGATCAGTAGCTGTATGACAAATACTAGTAATAATGACAAATCGATCAGATGCTAGAATGCTCACTAGGGTTTATCTTAAGTAGTTGACACAGTTTCAGGAAGCTACTGGGGCCCTGGCACTTTGGGTAATCTACAGCCTGTCTTTCAGATACTTGAACCAGCTCTTGGACTTAGGGTTGTCCAGTCCCGTGGATGGTTGCAGGGAGGCCTAAAGTGAGGGGTGATCCTGACTTTGATTACTTAGCATGGGGTGGCAAGGATGCACGTGCACCCTAAGCCAGGTCCTTGTTTCCAATTTGTCTAGAAATGACCTCTGCAGAAAGACAGGGGGGCCCTTATGCCATTTACAGGCTGTCGTCTTCTTGTTTTTTTGTCTTTTTAGGCTCTACCTGCATCATATGGAGGTTCCAAGCTAGGGGTCCAATCCGAGCTAAAGCCACCAGCCTGCACCAAAGCCATAGCAACCCTAAAGGGTTTCATGTCTAGTGAGAACCAAAGTCTGTTTCATGCCAACGCCCTCATCCTTGTGATCGCCTCTTCCTCCTTCTGGTTCTTGGTTGCACCTCCCCTGATTTCGCAGTTTTTGAGTGTCATGGAGACCCCTCCAGTCACTCCCCTGGCGGAAAGGCCCAGTGCCTTGGGAAGCAGGAGGAACTTCCTCATACATCGGTCTTCTTCCTCTTGTGAGGCCGGGGGCTCAGCAGATTGATTTTTGGAGCCTGAGTAATGGCCTCCTGCGTTTCACCCACGTTGGTCCCATCAGGCGGCAGCGCCCGGGCGGGCCATCACTGGGCCGCGTCTCTGCCAGCTCTGTGCTAACTGCTTAGGTGACTGTGATGGTAGGACCAACATGGGTGAAGGTCAGTGTATGGTGTGAATATAGGAACTTTGAGAAACCCTTCCGTGGAATGTAGAGGAAGGGGTCTGGGAGTGTTTTAAGCCTTGTGCAGGAGTGAATGGCAGGTATGGGCTGAAGTAGGGGTGTTCCTAGATGTATCAGAAGCCCCTCAGCTACCATAATTGGCACACGTGCATGGTGGGCACATGCCTGAGTTGGCTGCTTGCACTTTTCTGAGCTTCCCGCTCACCCCCTGGGAAAGTGTCAGGGGCTCCTCATTGCCACTGAGAACCCAGGAGTTAATTACTGGTGGGGCTTAAAGAGTTCCCTGGTTTATCTTCAAGTTGCCAACTCCTGCATTTCTCCTTTGAAGCTTCTGAGGAGTCAGGGAGGGATGTGCAGAGAGATTTCAGGGGAATTTGAAATACTACCCATTGAGAAAAGGTAGGGAGCTGACTCCCAGCCCCCCATGAACTGGCACCTTCCTCCCCTTCGAGCCTCAGTCCTGGCCTGGCCGCCCCACTCCATCCTGCTCTCCTCTCTTTTCTTCCACACCTGTCAAAGCCCATCCTCCCTTCTCAGAACTCCACCCTGTGAAGTTAGCCTCACGGTTTCCACTCAGTGTCTGAAAAGGCACAGGTGGCCACACCTGCAGCATGTAGAAGTTCCCAGGCCAGGAATCGAACCCGTGCCACAGCAGCAACCTGAGCCCTGCTTTCCTTCTGTCTCGCTCTAATTCTCCTTTCCAGGGAGACAGTGCGGTGCAGATGCTCGTGCCCCCGTGTCCCCACGGGGGGTTGTCTGGGTTATTCCTTGGTCAGCCTGACCTTCTGATCTTTTAAGGTCAAATCTCCTTCCTCATGGCCTATCCCCACAGCACCTTTAATGGGTGAGAAGTGTCACAATGTGCCTAAGGAAAACATTTGCACCATTGTACAGCTCCCGGGCACCCTTCACGCAGTGTACTACACTTGCCGCTCAATGACAGTGCTTCCCCAGTCTTTTGTTTCTGTTTCATTACTTGCTTTGTGATCTTTTGTGACTTACCTGGTTAGCAAGATATCGTTTGTTTTGAAGCTTGGAGCTGCTAACTCCTAAACACAAATGCTTTCCAGGTCCCAAACCAGTTGTGTTCCTGCAGCATGGCTTGCTGGCAGATTCCAGTAACTGGGTCGTAAACCTGCCCAAGAACAGCCTGGGCTTCATCCTGGCAGATGCTGGTTTTGACGTGTGGATGGGAAACAGCAGAGGAAACACCTGGTCTCGGAAACACAAGACTCTTTCAATTTCTCAGGAAGAATACTGGGCCTTCAGGTATATTTGAATGGGTAACAGCAGGGGTCTGTTTCCTTGGTACCCTCAACAAAGACCCTGGGAAGGCAAATAGATGGGTAACTCGAGATCGTATGACAGGGAAACTGATGGTTTCTGAAAGGTTTTACCCCTTGTTAGGAATTTAATAAATAGCAGCACGGTAAATTATAAATAATGATTACATTCAAGAGTTAGATTCAATAAGGAAATTTTGGTTACGTTGACATTCCTGGTGGTCTGGATGCTCCTGGGTAAACTGCCCCATACAATTCCTCCCTTCCTCCATAAGCAGGTACTCCAAATATTTACTTTCCTTATTTCTAGAAGTGATCCTCTTCTCTCTTACTTACGGCTGCACTGGTTAATCATTGCGTGATATCAGGCATGTGGCATAAAGCCCTTTGTGTCTGTTTCTTTTTAGTAGAATGGGGATAATACATATCTATCCCATAAGGTCACTGGGGCTTAATGGAGAGGATATAGGAAAGAGTCTGGCATAGAGCCCGGCCTTCATAAGTGGTGGTAACAGCACAGATGCACACAAGTCCAGGGCTGTGTCTCTGTGCCAGGCACTAGAGAACGTCAGCATCATGGACTCCTTTGGACTTGCTTCCCATTTGTGAAATCAGAACCTGCCTGAGGACAGGAAACACAAGAATGAGAGCTTTTACCAAAGGTATGTCCCAGAATAGATCTGTTGTTACAGAATTTGTAATAGCAAACAATTGGAAACTACCAAATGCCTATCAGCAGTGAACAAATAGAGTGTGATGTATTTACACAATGACCAACTGACACCTTTATGTGACAGTGGCAAAGATGAAGTCAGATGCAGAGGGATACACACTGTTTGATCTCGTTCATAGAAAAGTTCAAAAATGGATCAAACTAATTTATGGTGTAAAAAGTGAAGATAAGGATTCTTTTGGGGAGGCCCAAGGGGGCTTTTATGGTCCTGGTCCTTTTGTGCACTCAGGGCTGGCTTACCCAGCTAGGATCCGTTTGTGATGAAACCACACCTTTATTATTTTTATGCAATGTCCCAATCAACGGTTTCCTTTTTTTGGATTATAGCTACGATGAGATGGCAAATTATGACCTACCAGCTTCAATTAACTTCATTCTGAATAAAACTGGCCAAGAACAAGTGTATTATGTGGGTCATTCTCAAGGTACCACAATAGGTATGTATATGATAGACGAGAGGGTGATAAAATGTCTTATCACAGAGTTTGTGTTTGTCCTTAAAAGTGAACTATAAAAAGAGTCAGTTCAGATAGAGTTTTGTGTTTGTTTTTTAATGCCAAGCAGAAAGAATGAATAGGGGCAAAGAATTTTGGTAACATGTGGTCTTCTCTGGAAATTCAGGCTTAAACATAAATAAATAAATATGGTGTTTGGTTCTCTTGATTGAAGGAATTAATGTAAACTGCAGCATATTACATATTTTCCTAGTTAAACAATAGGGGGATGTGAGAGGATAGAAAACAAGAAGTGTTATAAGTGCAGAGACTTTTTTTTTTTTTGGCCACACCCACAGCATGTGGAAGTTCCCAGGCCAGGAATTGAACCCGTGCCAAAGCAGCGACCTGACCCTCTGTCGTGACAGTGCCAGGTCCTTAACCCACTGTGCCACAGGGGAACTCTCGAAGTGAAGTGGAATAAAGCCAACTACAAGGATGTCATAATACATTTTATTTTCAAATAGTTTTAAAAAATCGTATGCATTTTTAATTTGTGCTAATGATAAGAGTAATATATATTTATTGTAAACAGAAACAGAAAATTTAGCAAAGTTTAAAGAAAATAAAAATTTTCTGTAACTTCCTTGCTGGAATAGGGACTGTCCCATAATTTAATTCTCCCTTTTAGTGTTTACTTTGACTAATATCCTTGTGTTCCTGTCACACAATCACCTCAAAACACATTCCTAGAGAAAATTATGATATGAAAAGTACAAATACTTTGAAGTGTCTTGATTTATGATGTACATGGTTAAGTTATGTTGCTCTCATCACCATCCCTCTCTCTTTGCCAGCTTGAGAGGCTTCAAAAAGAAAGGAACATAGACACAATTGCCTTTCTTATTAATGAACTTAAGCATTTTTCCTCTCTATATTCCTCCTTCCATGACTTCTCCACTTGTGTCTTTTGCCCCATTGCTTTCAAAACTGACATTCTGGGGCCAAGTTTAAGGCAAGAAGTGACCTGAAAGGAAGCTAAGATATTTTAAAGCTAGAGGATTCTAAATGTGTAAGTTCCTTTTGAGTCCTTGGCGACTTTTTTGAATGCCTTTGTATATCTGTCTTAGTGATGGAGGGGGAGCAGTGGGGTGGAGCTGCTAGGAATACAGCCTTGGATCCCTGTCTTCCATTATTAAAAGAGCAGGAGACTTCTGCATTTCCTCCAGTCCATATATAGGTATAAAATTGAAACAAGCACTTAAAAATATTTCATGTACTAGTTTAATCCAACTCCATATTTGCATACCCAGAAGTTCGGGGCCCTCATTTCAAGTGTTTTGCCTCCTGGCGGTGGCATTGCTTGCATGGTTCTCGGGTTGCCACTAGAGGGCGTCGCTCATGCCCGCCATTGCTTTTTCAGAGGAAGTCTCAGAAGATGGAATTCTGTTATTTTCCTTTTGTTCCCACAGGTTTTATAGCATTTTCACGGATTCCCGAGCTGGCCAAAAAGGTTAAAATGTTTTTTGCCTTGGCTCCTGTGGTTTCAGTTCAGTTCGCTACTAGCCCTCTAGTTAAATTAGGACAAATTCCAGATCATCTCATCAAGGTACTTGGATTCCCCCCTACCCCTGCCCTGTCCCCAACTCCCTTCCCTCACAGATTTCCTTTTTGGTTCTAAAGACCTGACCATTAGACGGAGAATGTGTGCCTTCCTCCTCTGTGTTTTGCTATCAGTGGAACAGTGGAATTTCTTCTCTTCACAGTTTTTCTTTCCCCTTTTACCCCAGCTGGGGAGTCAGAGAAGGTATATCATTAACCTTACACTGGGGCCCTCTGTTCTCATGGTTAGCACATCCGTGCCCCTCCTCATCCACCACACAAAGAGAGCATGAGGAAGGCCAGGAGAAAGCAGCTGAAACCTCTGTGGAGTTGCTATTTATTCCACACAGTGAATCTGTACATAGCAGTAGGCGGGAGCTGGGGGGCAGGAGATGTGCCCACATGTCTGGCCCTGGCCACCCGGAGGGTGATCTAAAGATACTGTTGTTGTGTATCTTATTATATGACCCGAAAGCACAGGCCAGTAACTTCATTGGAGGTCAGTCCTAGAGCGCTGTAAACCTGCCACACCCTGCTCAGGGAGGTAGCAGTTTTTATGAGAAGGTGGGAGCCAGCTGAGACCAGATGGGCCATTACACATGCACTGTATTTGTTTGATGTATGTTATATTTATATACACACACACACAAAATCCCATACAGGAATGTATACTTAAGGTATATGTAACATGTTGATTGGCCATTTAGGAAATATGTTCACAGGAAATACAGACGATGCTCTGACCTCCAATCTGATTCATGTGAGATGAGATTCTCTGTACCATGATCAGACATGCAGATAAATTGGGGGCTCCTCTAGGAGAATTTGTTTTAAATATCTTGGATAAGAGACGCTTTGATTTTCATCATAAACAGTTCAGAGATTACAAATAAGGTACCCTTCAAATACCAAGGCTTCTCCTAGTGCTTTCCTCAAAATTAAGCACCATGCTCAGTTTGGGGTTTTTTTTCCTAGAGACCTTGTGTGTGAACTTACATACCTATATAGGTCCAGAGAGAAATCTATTGTTTTGTTTTAGTATAGACAGGATCCAACAGTGTAACTCGAGTGCCTTGAGAAAGATGTATTTCCAAATAAGGTCACCTTCTGAGATGTAGGAAATTAGAGCTTCAACATATCTTTTTGGGAGAGGGCCACAATTCAGCCATAAAACTGCCTTTGTAGACATTTGAATTTTTCACTGTTTTCTGCCCCTCTATAGAGTAGGCATCAGCAAAAATGTAAATTATAAAGGAAAAAAATGGGGGTTCACCATAAAGATCTCTTCCCAGTTTCCTAATGTAGAAGTACATGAAGATCTACCTGGAGGGCATCGTGATTGCCCCAGAAATACTAGAGCACAAGTCCAGTTGCTATTGAGGTCTGGTTTGATGTAGACCAGGAGTCAGCAAACTTTTTTCTGTAAAGGTCCAGATAGTCAATGTCTTTGAGTCATTTGGTTTCTTTGCAGCTACTGAACTCTGCCCTTGTCATGTGAAAACAGCCAGAGACAAGGTGTAAAGAGATGAGCATGGCTGTGTTCCAACAAAACTTTATTTATAAAAACAGGCCATGCTGGCAGAGGGGGAATGGGGAGTTAATTGTTTAATGGGTACAGAGTTTCAGCCTGAGACCCTGAAAGAGTTCTGGAGACCAATAGATAGTGGTGATGGTTGCAGACCACTGAACTGAATACTTAAAAATGGTTAAAATGGTCAATTTTGTGTTACATGTACTCTATCATAATAAAAAAAAAGTATTTAAAAACCCCAAAAGGCAGCAGGAGGGATATGGCCCAATGGCCAGTAGAATTGGATTAGATGTATGTGTCCTAGGCAGATGCATTGCTGACCAACTGACTTTCTCAGAAGTCATTACCAATCCACCACAGTCAGATGAAAGTCTGTGGGGAGGCCCTGGGTTGGGCCCTCATTAAAGCCCTCTCCTACTGTAAAAGTCTTCTGTGGACCTCTTTGATTTTCTGTCTTCTTCTCTTCATTGGAGACTTTGCACATCTACAATGTCTGCTATTGCCTCAGTAAACAGACCACTTGGGTATCTTAGTTTGAATGACCACCAGTTGCTGTTTTCTCTTCTGAGGCCATCCACGGAGACAGCTGGCATGTGTCTCCTTCTGAGGGGGGTCCTGGAAGCCAGTGTACCAGAATGAAATGCTGGGATGTTTTTTTGTAGGACTTATTTGGGGTCAAAGAATTTCTTCCCCAGAGTGCATTTTTGAAGTGGCTGAGTACACATGTTTGCGCTCATGTCATCCTGAAGGAGCTCTGTGGAAACATCGTTTTTGTTCTGTGTGGATTTAATGAGAGAAATTTAAATATGGTATGTATGTTTATAATAAGACTTGCTTTAAGCTTTCCATGATTTGATTTTATCTGTGAATGTTGTTTGTGTTGGAGGATGTGGGAAGGCAGGAATGACCTCATTAGAGCTCTAAAAGTTCTTGCATTTAAGAGGCACAAGAATCAACCTTGCAAGTACGGGAATACTGCTTGTGTAGCCTCAGGCCAGCCATTGTCAGCTTCCTACACTGTAACTGGAAACAGTTAAGTGAGGAGATCAGTCATCACTTAAATTTCAATATTTATATTTATTTGAGTGCCTTTTTTTCTTTAAAGAGGGGGAGGTTGTGGGATGGACTGGGAGTTTGGGGTTAATAGATGCAAACTGTTACATTAAGAATGGATAAGCAATGAGGTCCTTCTGTATAGCAAATGGAACTATGTCCAGTCACTTGTGGTGGAACATGATGAAAGATAATATGAGAAAAAGAGTGTGTATAGATGGCTCGATGTGCCATACAGCAGAAATTGTCAGAATGATGTAAATCAACTATAGTAAAAAATTTTTTAAAGTAAACAGCTCCTGAAAATTCAAAAAAAAATTACTGTGTTTAAATTTGGAATGGCCATTTACATACACACACACGTGTGTGTGTATGCATTTATTTATCTATTTCACAAAATGTAAACCCTTGGCTGGCACTGCGCAGGCATTTCTAAATCCATTTGTAGTTTTTCATATTGTATTTTGAGAACAAATTTTTAAAATCCTAGAATGAAGTCTCTAGGAAATTTTCAAAGGGTTGTTAATTTCTCTTGTTTCTGATGACCAAAAGCAAAAAAGCAAGGTGTGACTGTCATATAAAACCTTGAAAATTCAGAAAAATATGAAAAAGAAATTAGTAATGACCAGTAATCTCAACCCATACAGCCCCAGTTATGATGTTGTGGTATTTCCTTCATCTGTCTTCTGTGTGTGAGTGATTATACATATTTTTTTCACATGTGTTTGTAGTGAATTTGTTTTTCTGCTCTCTCTCTCATGTATTTGTGATTGTAGCTTGGTAGTTTTTAGTGATTTAAGGTGTAGAATATATTTATCATCAGTTCCTCCTTCATGCTGTTTTCATTCTTTAATTCTATGTATTTATTTTACAGTCTAGAGTGGCTGTGTATACAGCACACTCTCCTGCTGGAACTTCTGTGCAAGACATGTTACACTGGAGCCAGGTAGGCGCTCCGGGAGTGCAGTGGGGGTTTGTGGAAAATCAGCTTCAGAAAGCTCTGTGTATTCCATGAAGCAAATGGAAAGGTAGTCAGTCCGCTTACACGTCTGAGCTGGTTTCCTTCCCTACAGTCTTGGGCTCCTGTTACTATGTTCACGCTGCTGGTGTTATCCTCCCTGTAAACTGTACTACAGGGGAGTTCGCCCAACAGCCACTGGGGTTGACTTGTTTTTTCTTTTCTTCCCCCTCCCTTCTGTCATTTTTTTCATTGAGACCCAGATTTATTTTATTTCTGTGTTGCTTCAGAAAGCAAGATTTTAGGAGTTCCTGTTGTGGCCCAGTGGGTTAAGAACCCACTCAGTGGGTTAAGGATCCAATGTTGCTGTGAGCTGTGGCATAGGTCACAGATGCAGCTCGTATCTGGTGTGGCGTGGCATAGGCCGGTAGCTGCAGCTCCGATTTGATCCCTAGACTGGAAACATCCATCCTATGCTGCAGGTGCGGCCCTAGAAAGAAAAAGAAAAAATAAATAAAAGAAAGCAAGATTTTTAAAACAGCTCTGGAGAGAGAAGCTGCTGTTTCAGCATTGATCCATGAACACAGTATGCCTGAAACATCAGTGGATAAACCAGAGTGTCATGGATATAAATCATTTATATCATGGATATAAATGAGAGACACTGACTTTTAAAATAGAGTTCTGTTTGATCACATGTCACAAAAGTATGCATGTTCATTCTAGAAAATTTTATAAATTACATATGGGTATAACAATAAAAACTTAAAGAGAATTTTCTTAAAGAGAGATGAAAAATAAAATTGTTCTGTAATCCCACACAGATATACACAATGTGTACCCAGGGATTTGCATTCTCTTCTACATCTCTTGCTGCATATTACTTCAGTGGTTAGAGATAGAAATAAAAATTGTAGAGATTGATTGATTGATTTTCTTCTTACTCTTTTATAGCTTTCTCTTGTTCACCTAACAATATGTCAGGGACTTATTTCTTTCTCTCTTTTTTTTTCCTTTGCTTTTTAGGGCTTCACCTGTGACATATGGAAGTTCCCAGGGTAGGGGTTGAATTGGAGCTGCAGCTGCCAGCCCACGCCACAGCCACAGCAATGTGGGATCTGAGCCGAGTCTTTGACTTACACCAGAGCTCCTGGCAACACTGGGTCCTTAACCCACTGAGTGAGGCCAGGGATTGAACCCATGCCCTCATGGATACAAGGTGGTTTGTCACTGAGCCACAATGGGGACCTCTTGTACTTTTATTTTTTGAGGCCTAAGTGAAGCTTTCTTGAGACCTAATTAGGTGAAGTGTACAATGTAGTATATTTTAACATAGATACACATCTGCAAACCCATCACCAGAATCAAGACAGTGGACATATCTGCCATCCGCAGAGGTCACTTTTAATACCCTCCTCCACCCTCTCCTGTCTGTTTCCTGGCACTATAGGTCATTTTGCACTTTCCAGAGTTTTAAGTATAATCATTCAGTATACATGCGTTTTTGCCTGAGTTCTCTTACTCAGCGTAATAATTTTAGATTCACCCAGGTTGTCCATGCATCAGTAAGTAGTTCATTTCTTTTTGGTACTGAGTGAGGAGAATTGGTATTTTTATTATTTTTATTTATTTAATTTTTGTCTTTTTGCCATTTCTTGAGCCACTCCCGCGACATATGGAGGTTCCCAGGTTAGGGGTCTAATCGGAGTTGTAGACACCGGCCTATGCCAGAGCCACGCAACTCGGGATCTGAGCCGCGTCTGTAACCTACACCACAGCTCACAGCAGCTCTGGATCCTTAACCCACTGAGCAAGGCCAGGGATTGAACCCACAACCTCATGGTTCCTAGTCAGATTTGTTAACCACTGAGCCATAACGGGAACTCCAGAGAATTGGTATTTTTAAAAGCTTCTGCCCAATAGATTCTTCTGCCCAAACAGATTTGGGAATCACTGATCCAGGACATCGCTGGAGCTTTAGTATCCTCCTCAGTTGTCCCAGGAACCTGCCGGTTGGCAGTGCCCTCATTCTCCTCTCCTTGGCTCATCCCTAGGGAACCAGGCAGAACTGTGCCTGAGGCTTTTAGCCCCATAGTGGCTGTAAAGCCCAGTGTTAACTGTCAGGGGGCTCAGTGCCAGAGTTCTGCCTAGAAGAGGAGCATCTGAAAGGCAGGTAGCTCATGACATGCTGGAGAACACACACTTGGCCCTGAGGCCACTGTCCTGAAACCTTCAAAGGCCCTCAAATGTGCATTCACAAGTGTCCATTCAGGCCCCTGCTTTGCTCCTCGGCCACATGTCTGTTAACAGTCGCTTGTTTTCTCTCTATACCCTGCCATCAAAATACCCTATCTTTTTGAGCAATGTTACCCTCTTACCTTATGGACATCTTTCAGAAGGACCTAGTTTCTGTCTCAAGCAGTCAGTGCTCCCCTGTGTGGAAGATGACTGAGCCAAACTGAGGGCAGACACTGGCTGCCTACATGTGGCACCCCACACCCCAGCACAGTACAGGTGACCACCAGCCCTGACCTTTCACAGGCCCTTGGGAATGTGATGGCCAAGGCTGTCACAGCATGCATGGCATTCCCTCAGCCTTTCCTGCAGTGGGCCTCCACTGGGTGCTGGTTTGTCCTGGAGCTCTTGGGCCGGCCGCAGTCCAGGCTTCTGCTCTTGTGCCAGCCCTTTACTCAAGCAGCTAGCTGGGATCAAAGCCTGCTGGCTGCAGTTCAGACCGCTGCTCTCAGGCCCTGGGGTGACCTTTGTGGTTTTAAGTCCTAAGACATTGGAATGTGCCTCACAAATGCTTCTGAACCCAGATACACTGCAGAAGGCAGCCGTGCCCTTTGCTCTTCTGCTCCCTAGGTCATCCCTTTGTAAAAAAAAAAAAAAAAAAAAAAAAGTTGCTTTGTGCAACTGTGTCATAGGATCTTCCTGGCCTGTGCCCTCTGGGCTGTTGGCCAAGGACTGCCTCTCTTTGTCTACCCAGGACAGGCTGGTGAGCAGCCGGGTACCTGTTGGGAGAGGTTTATGCTGAAGGCCTGTGGGGCCTGGGTGCTGGCAGGCTTGAGCACTATAACTAACTCAGTTTGAAGTTGGGAAGGGGTAGAGTTTGGGGGTGCCTTTAAAGGCCGTTTTACTTATAGTATATTATAGTATACTTTGAAGTGGATATTTTGCTTAAGTAAATAGCATTCAGTTCTCAACAGTTCTAATACCTAGTTCTTCACTGGGTTTTTTTTAATTTAGTTTACAAATCTTCTTATTCTCTTTATAAACCTCACACATTTCAGAGACCCTGAAGAATCTCTAGCCCTCTTGCCAGCTGTGCCCCAAAGCCCAGGTACTTGGTCCTATTTGAAGAAGGCTGGTCCTTATCTTTACAGTGATGCTCAGAATTACTGAAGGTGCTATAAAAAATGTAGATCCTTGGGTCTACCCAAGACTTGTTGAGAATCAGAATTCCCAGGGGTATGTCCCTGGGATCTGCTTTTATTTTAATTTATTTTATTTTAGGGCCACACCTGTGGCATATGGAGGTTCCCAGGCTAGGGGTCTAATTGGAGCTGTAGCTGCCAGTCTACACCACAACCACAGCAATGCCAGATCTGAGCTGCATCAGCTACCTACACCACCAGCAACACTGGATCCTTAACCCACTGAGCAAGGCCAGGGATTGAACTCCTCATGGATGCTAGTCAGATTCATGTTTGCTGAGCCACAACAGGAGCTCCTGCCTTTTTTTTTTTTTTTTTTGGCTACACTTGCAGCGTACAGCAGTTTCTATGCTAGGGATCAAACCCAGGCCACAGCAGTGACAACTCTGGATATTAGACCCACTGTGCCAGCAGGGAATCCTTGGGATCTGCATTTTTAATAAGTACCTCGTATGGTCTGATGTTCGTTCTCTATTGTTCAAAACCTACAAAATCCAAAATATACTTTAGGTAGGCTCTTTAAAACACTGTAGAAGTTCCCGCTGTTGCACATCAGGTTATGGATCCAGTGTTGTCTCTGTGGCAGCTCAGGTTCAATACCTGGTCTGGTTCAGTGGGTTAAGAATCCAGGGTCGCTGTTGCTATGGTGTAGGTCACAGCCATGGCTCGGATTCGGTTCCTGGCCCAGGAACTTCCATATGCTGTAGGTGCGGCCAAAAAAAAAAAAAAGAAAAAAGGCTATAAAAAGCCTAGTTAGCCTAGTTTTTATTATACATATAATATATGGTCATTATGAAATTTTTAAAAATATGTGAGTACAAAGAAGAAAACACATCACCCATATGTCTACCTCCAGAGACAACTACTGTTATTAGTATTTGGGTTTTGTAGGGGAGGCAGAATTTTTCCTCTACCCTCTTAGGGTTTCTGACTAGGACTGCCATAGGACACATTAACAGGAGCAAAGGATACAAGTTTTGTTTACGTGTACACCGGAGCCCTCCCAAGAAAAATGAAGACCCAGAGAAATAATTAGGCCTGAGGCTTATATACGGGGTTGAAGAAAGAGTAGCAGTTGTGGAAAAAGTAACTAAAACATAGGGGAAACTTATACGACGTGAGTGTTATTTTCACGCTCTTGTACAGATTTCTCAGCCTCCATTCTCAGAATCTGGTGGTAATAATGTTTCTTCTTCCTGGTGTAGGAAGGGCTTCTTTCACATGAGAGTTTTGTCTCCTTTTAGAAAGAAAAAGGAAGGTTAATGTCCTCCTTGCATCTGCTGTTACACAAGTGCCTTTAACTCAAAAGAATCATTATGCCAGAGAGGCGTATTTTGGGGTGGCATATCTTGAACTCTGTCAGTGTAGTCTTGTAATTTTTTGGTGTAATTGTTTTCATTACAAAGGTAGGATTATGCTATGTGCACTTTTAAATAGCTTTCTTTTTTATTTAGCTGAACAGCCTTGTATTTGTTAGCTACAGGTTGCTGTACCAGAGACCCCAAATACAGCCTCTAAAGACATCATTTTCTTTCTCAGAATCTAGTTGAGACATCAGTGGTCCAGGATTGTGGAGGAGGGGGTGTAACTGTGCTCCAGGAAGTCATGTAGGGACCCATCCCCTCTGTCCTGTGGCTCAGCCATCCCTAGGGTGCTGGCCTCTTCTGCCTGGGTTGAAGCTGGGTCACCTCCACGGCAGTTCCAGCCTTCAGGAAGGAAGCACCTGAGGGATGTGGTTGCTACCCTGGCAACCACATGCTTAGCAAAGACCTGAGGAATTTTATTACTGAATGGAAGAAGGCAAGAGGGGTATTGGAGGAGCAAATAGCAGTCTCTGCCATAATAAAAAATACTTTTCCAGGTCAATGACTACATTTTAAAATATTTGTAACTGAAGACAGTTTTTTGTTGTTTGAATTACTATTGTTACTATTATTATTACTATGATAAGTTTTTTTTTTTTTTTTTTGGTAGTAAAACATCCTGGGATAAATATTTTTGAATTGGAGGTCTGTCCTTATACATCAGGCAGACTACTTTCTTAGGACATAGTCTTTGTAGTCTTCGTGATCAGAGGGTAGGCGTGTATCTTTAAGACTTCCGCATATGTATGATACTTTAGAAAAGTTAAAACTATTTATATTTGCATTACCAACAAGATGTAAAAATAATTTTAAAATAATTTAAAATGAATTTATTTGTTTAGCCTTTTTGCCTTTTTCTTGAGCCACTCCCACGGCATATGGAGGTTCCCAGTTTAGGGGTCCAATTGGAGCTGTAGCCACAGGCCTGTGCCACAGCCACAGCAAAACGTAGGATCCAAGCTGTGTCTGTGACCCACACCATAGCTCACGGCAATGCGGGATCCTTAACCCATTGAGCAAGGCCAGGGATCAAACCCGCAACCTCATGGTTCCTAGTCGGATTTGTTAACCACTGCACCACGACGGGAACTCCCTTGAAATGAATTTAAGTTTAAAATCTTCACATGTGGAAAAAGATCAGGTGGAAATCGGGAGGAAAAGTCTTCTCACATTATAAGCATTTCCACCTGATTTTTATCTGTATGTGATTATCACTTAGGCATAACCATATTGCATGTTTTTTTCTCTGACTTTTCTCCACTTAATATTATTTAGGAACAGTTTTCTATTTTATTATATTTACACTTATGACAGCAACATACTGTTGTGTGAATTAATGTGATACAGTGTTTTTTTCCAAATATCTGTCATTGAATGTTAGCTTATTTCCAGGTATTTGTTACTAGAAATAGTCATGGTCACATTTCCTCTCCTTCTGAAATGCCCTTTCAAGGGGCTGAAGTCCTATGACTCTTAGCACAAAAGTCAAATCTGAAGTTTAGTCTGAACCCTAGGCATGTTTTTCCTCTGTATTCTGCACTCACTCTAAGTGCTTTGTATAAATGCTAAAGACATATGTGGGAAAGCGATAAACTGATGTCTGTCTGCAGGGGCAGACCGTCTTGCATTGATATATTTTCACTGACAATTAAGAGCTAGGGTACAGATGCACTAGCAGGTGCTGTAAATTCATATCTTCTGCTTGTTAAATGTGCCTCAGTTATTAATATATGTCATTTGCAATGTAAAAAGCAGATGTTAAACATTTCCCCTGTAGTACCCAATCTCACACTGTTTTTTTAATTGCATAAAACAGTAGAATTTTATGCAGTTGATAGAGACTGAAACTTCACTTAAATCAAAAGCAGTTAAAGGGTTTTCCCATTTACCAGGCGCCACCCTCTGGCCAAAGCTGGAACAGATTCCAATTCATTTAGTTCTCCAATTTTGGATTTAATTCTTGACATATTTTTATTTTGGGCATATAAAGAAGGTATGGATTTGCATTATTTCAAAATTTATGAGTGAGTAACTTTTTGTTAATATTTTTATATCATGCTAAAAATATAGGCATAACCATATTGCATGTTTTTTTCTCTGACTTTTCTCCACTTAATATTATTTAGGAACAGTTTTCTATTTTATTATATTTACACTTATGACAGTAACATACTGTTGTGTGAATTAATGTGATACAGTGTATTTTTCCAAATATCTGTCATTGAATGTTAGCTTATTTCCAGGTATTTGTTACTACATTTCATGACTCTGGTATCTTCAACTAATAAGAATTGTTCTGGTGTGCAGTATGATTTGGTGATTATACTGGTACTCAAGAAAAAGTGTTAAATAAAATTAAAATATAACATAACTAGTCAAATAGAATGGATATATGGGTAATATAGGGATTATATGTAATTATATATAATATATTCATGTCTGAATATAAAATATATGGTGTTAATGTTAATATGTGTATGCTAATACATAAGTAGTATATTTATATACTAATATGTTTATCCATATAAATCCATATTAATCCATAAATATAAGTATACATTAATCCATATATTACATGTAATAGATATTTCTTTCCCAAGTAAGAGAGTTAACTCTGAAAGAGTTTTAAGATTCAAATTTCAGTAAGAAATGTCAGCATAAATTTTATCCAGTGAATGCAGTGTTGATTCAGCATCATTCACAGCACCTGCGTGTAGCTGCTTTATTGTGTCATGTAATAGGTACTTTCCCGATCTCACAGTGAAAAGTTGAGTCATTTAGGAAAGGAGAGCAAAATAATGCCGTGTTATTTTATTTATTTATTTACTTGTTTATTTATTGTCTTTTTGCCTTTTCTAAAGCCAATCCTATGGCATATGGAAGTTCCCAGGCTAGGGGTCGAATCGGAGCTGTAGCTGCTGGCCTACACCAGAGCCATAGCAAAGCGCGATCCGAGCCGCATCTGCAGCCCACACCACAGCTCATGGCAACGCCAGATCCTTAACCCACTGAGCAAGGCCAGGGATCGAACCCGTAACCTCATGGTTCCTAGTCGTTAACCACTGAGCCACGACAGGAACTCCTGCCATGTTATTTTAAATTACAGTTTGGAAATGAACCATGAATCTGGGTATCCGTGTAAACTTGATTTCTGAGGATGTGGTCAACTCTAGTGACCCATGGTGTTACCTCAGACTTCTGTGTTAGATAACTGTTTTCCCTCGAATTACCTTTCTTTTAGGTTGTTAAATTTAAAAAGTTTCAAGCCTTTGACTGGGGAAGCAGTGCCAAGAATTACTTTCATTACAACCAGGTAAAGGCTTCAAAGTCTTTAGAATTAAAATGGGCTCTGAAAACTCATCCAGGAAATTAGCCTGACTTACGAGGATTCTAGCTAGGCTCAAGTGCTGGGGGAGATGTTTGGGAGGGTTGACTAGACAGCCTTTGTTTTCCAATTCCAGAACAGCTGAAGCTTTGCAGTTTGCATGTTGGACTTTGTCCTTCCCCTGGCTCTGTATAAACAAGAGTCTCTGTCACATGTCATCCATCCACAGTGATCAGGAACACAGATGTTAGAGTCAGACAAGCTAGGACTGTTACAAAGTAGCTGGGGGGGGGGGCGGTGGGGAGGGGGTCTTGGCCAAATTGCATTGCCTAAACCTTTTTTTTTCCATATGCAAGTAGGTTGGCCATTTTTTGAGTGCTCAGGGCTCTGAAGTGTGAGGTACTCTGCCCAGGTTTTTCCTATTTAACTTTCCCAATATCCTTGTGACATAGATATGATTATTATCATTATTATTAAAGAGGAGGACACTGAGGCTTAGAGAATTTCTGTAACATGTGTCATATCCTGGAGGGTGGGAAGGCGGGGGTATGACCCACTAGGTTGGGCTCTGCATTGTGAATCTACCTGGGAGAATGATACCTGGGGAACTAGCCTTCCTCCCTGGAGCTGAAGCTCATCACCATGCTGGGCACACGGTAAAGCGCCTTAGCTAGCAGTTGTTATTACTAATCAGTGTTCATGGAGATTGTATTTTGTCATTTAAAACAACAAAGACAACGCTTTCCTTGGGTTTTCATTACAGAGTCACCCTCCCCTTTACAACGTGAAAGACATGCTCGTTCGGACTGCTATCTGGAGTGGGGGACGGGACTGGCTCGCGGACGTCCAAGACGTCAGTGTCTTACTGACCCAGATCCCCAACCTGGTGTACCACAAGCACATCCATAAGTGGGAGCATCTTGACTTCATCTGGGGCTTGGATGCCCCACAGCAACTCTATGATGAAATGATAAATCTAATGAGGAAATATCAGTGAGAGCCAGGCTGGAGACGTTCACTGTCAGGT
The DNA here is from genome assembly GCF_054392235.1 of Sus scrofa. Taxonomy (NCBI): domain Eukaryota; kingdom Metazoa; phylum Chordata; class Mammalia; order Artiodactyla; family Suidae; genus Sus; species Sus scrofa. The sequence continues at coordinate 123,333,094 of NC_139396.1, read as the reverse complement.
CGTTTGTCAAAACTTGTCTGCTTAATGTCTCTAAAATACTTATGTTTCTTTCTCAGGCCTTTTGTATTTTTAGATCCAAAAAATGATACCTTTGAAGATGCCCCATTCTCTCCAGTTAGAACTAGAAATGCTTTTGAATCATGGCCAAATATGAAGCCGATGCTTCAACCAGTCTTTCAGAAATGTCACTGACTTGTGAAAAGTCGTGACTGCTCTGTTTATCCTTATAATTTAGACCATACAGTATTGCTTTTAACCACTGACACAGGACACATTGGCACGTGTCGGGATTTTTAAGCTACTGTCATTGATGGATAATCTGACACTGACTTGAAGGGTACTCATTGTCTAAGTACCCGGTTCTTATCCTTTTGCTTTAAAGGGGTCTCGACTGAACAGACTTGTATTTAGGGGTCCAAAGGAAACCTTCGCATGTTCTCATGCCGTAGGTAGAGTCCAATCCAGTGACACCCCAGCCGTGCCAGTTAGAATGACCCTCTGATGAATCTTATCAAACCTCACTGGGAGAGCTACTATTTCACAAATGTTTAAATTGCTCAGACCAAGCGAAGTAATTTGTTGGAGTTTTCAAAAATAAATTACATTCATCAATGACAACAAGAACAACCACATTTTAAATAACTTGAAGATGGATGCATTCAGCCCTCTGTATTCCTGAACTCTTAATGGGGTGGCAGACCTTGAATACACTTGTTTGAGAAGAAAAGTCCTGTGGAGAGATGATACCACTATTTTTCCTGAAATTAATGTACTCTCTACACCCCCTCCCCTTCCTGCTTCGGCTCAGAGGCCCTTTGTGAAGCTGAGACCACTACGCCACTGAGGAGTAGCATCCTAGTTCATTTTCACACAAAAGAAATGCTGATGAAAGCTCAGGGATTCATTTTGGGGTTTTTTTTCTCATGTTTGTGTCCAAATTTTAATACTTCTGATTTGCATCTCTGTGTCAGGAAGCCCATGTTTGCCTGCTTTTCTTGCAGCCCTGTTTCCTCATAGTGCTGTCAGAGCGACAGTGACAGTTGCTACGTTTTTTGTTGTTTTTTTTGCTAGAGTTGCTTTGCAGTGATGAACAATACTTGGTTAATTTGTGCAGACAGTGTAATCTTGTGCAGACCTTTTAACATTTGAAAGGTCTCATTTAAACTTTTCAATAAAGTTCAGTCTCCTAGAGCTGAAGGATTGTGTGCACGTATGTGTTCTCCTTTAATCATCATTCTCAACTTCTCTCTCTCTTCCGGCAGGACTTACTCTTGTCTTTCTCATCTTCTCCCCCTCCTCCTTACTCCTTGTAAACCTCCCTGGTAACTGCCTTGCGAACCTTTGCTCCTCTCCCTTGGGGAGGAGAGTGGTCTTAAACCTCTAAGGACGGGCAGGGGATGGTTTGGAAAATCCTTCAGTGTCCAAGGCTGTGAAGGGAGACCAGGCCATGATAACCCCATGTAAGGTAGTGGCCGGCTGCAGGCGGAACCCTGGATTCAAGAACCATCCATCCAACTCTCTCCTTGACAAATGAAGCAACTGAAGCTGGCAGAGACAATGCCATAGGGTCCCCCAAACAGATACAGGCATCTAACACCATCTGCCCCATCACTCTGTGAGCTCGACGAAAGATCTCACTCACCTCTGTATACCCGGAATCTAACACAAAGCCTGGGATATTAGCACATTTATGTGGACTGACAGAATGTGTGAAAAAGGATGGACTTCTGTCATGGAGCTAAAGGAAATTAGATGTACAAGTTAACATCTGAGAGGAACTGAAGTGGAATCTGATTTTTCATGGCAACTAAAGTGAAATTGTAAAGAGTAAAACTGTGCTAGCTGCAAAGGATACACGTCCCCAGGAAGATGCCACTCTCTCTGCTGGCCCTAGGTCCCCATAAGAAAGAGTGCTTCTTTCTCCTTTGACCAAGGCAAACTTGTTTGGCCAACCAGTGTCCCAGAAACAATGGGACACTGAGTGGATGTTTCTGTTTGTGGTTTTCACCAGTCGTGGAAGAAAGCTGCTCGCTGGAGAATGGTGACGTGGTTTCTCTTCTTTGCTTCCTGACCTGAAGGCTCCCACACATGCCCTTGAAAGCTTGTGTGGGTCAGTACATCTCCCATTCACCAGACCATGGGAATGAGCAGGGGCTACATTCTATAGAGTCATCCTTTTACTGCAGTGTTTTTCTTTTACCACCTTCTCAAACTTTGGGGATTTTTCTTCAGTACACCAGTACGTGGGCTAGTCTAGAGGTGGAGAGGCTACATGGTCGTTCTCGTTACTGTTGGGTTATGTGGCACCCTTGCCTTTATTGATCCCCTCTTGCTCCTGACACAGCTGCATAGGCTCTTACCTTAACCTTATAACCCTAGCTGCATTCTGGGAGCGTCGTCTCATCGTCGGCGGAGCCTGCAAAACAAGTTCGGAGCTTGTGCCTTAAGAAATTCTGTAACAGGTTCTAGTTGTGACTCTGATTCCACTGGGTTTGATATATGTTTTTTTAAGAAGAACATAAAGATCTCCACAGACCTCTAGGGCAGGGAGAAGACTGGTTAATATTCTGTCAGCTTGGAACTCCAAGAGCCTGTGTTTACTTGAGCAAAGCTGCTAAATGAAGTCGTGACTCAGAGTGAAGTCATTTCTTCAGTCACCATAAGGGGGCACTCTCAGCTTTGACTTCAAACCTTTTCTGGGCCAGGCTGAGAACTGGGTTGATTTAGGACTCACTTGGTAATTTGAGGATTGGTAAGGCCAACCATGTCTGTGGTCCTTCTTATCGCAGATTATGACTAATTCTTGCCTAATGCATAACATCTGAAAAATATCCTCAAAGAATAACTGTGCCTCAAAAGGGACTTGAAAATAAAACCTTGCCTAATAGGTAAGAATGATCGGAACCTCAGCCATGAGGGAGGAAGTGGGGAAGGCTTTAACCAAGGCTTCACACTTATTAAGACTGTTGATATTATCTCCAAACAATGAATATTTTATGTTTGTGGGTATTAAAAGTGTTATTTTGTTAAATGTAAACATTTGAAATATCCTGTAATTTGAACTCTTGCCCTTTTTTTTTTTTTTTAAATTGGTATATGGAGAGATTTTCAATATATGACCCCTGAATGGCAACATCAGGTTATACTAATTCTCATTTTTTAAAAATTTGTCAGTGATCCATTCACAAGTACTTATTGTACTGGGCTAGGTGCAGATTTCAAGTTTAATTCCAAACTAAGTAAGTAAAACTCTTTGCCAACTTGTTTCAGCAGTACTAAAACAAATACTTCTGCATTTTTACACTGTGCCTTCCGGGTTCGTGACGCCTTCTCATAAGACTGATCTCTGCAACACCCTTTTGATGCGTGAGCAAGTGTTTTCTCTGCTTGACAGGCAATGGTGTGCTTTTAATGGGGATGATTTTATATGCTTTAAATATTTTAAGCAGGTTGAGAGTTCCAATAATATTCGTATAAGCACCACTTACAGGTGACGGATGGATCAAAACATAAAAAAAGTGTATAAAACCAAATATGCAGTAGCATCTGTGGCGGATAGGGCATCAAGAAATCTCTTGGGGGAGTTAACAACCACCCCCACCCCCCATATTCATCAGCATCCTCCACTGTTCTGGTGTTAATAATTAGTGTTTTCTGAGTCTTTTGTAAACAGCCCTATAAATGCAACTTTGATGCCCCATTTCAATACCAAATTCCTGTAGTAGAGATACCTACCTTGAAATTGACACTGGCTGGGTTTTGCTCTCAGTTTGGCTATAAGTTTCTATCGAACCTTAGTTGGTCTTAACTCTTCTGAGATGGAGTTTTCATCTTTACAAGGGGTTAGATTTTGATCTTTGAGATTTTTCTTGAGTCTGATGTGTTACAGCTGTAAGCTGTTATGACATGTATCTCTGATACCCAGGAATAAACATTTCGGTTAGATAGATGCCAAGACAGTCTCACCTAGATTTGGAAAGAAAAAAAAAAAAAAAAAACCATAAAGGTACAGAAAAAGAGATGATGTCACTGGTACAAGGTTTTTTCAACTACCTTTTCTATTTTCTGGGGGGTGGGCATTATCCAAGATCTTTTGGTGAGGTGGTACCAAATAGCTTTGAGATTATGTTAAATATGTACAGACCTGATTGTTGTACTCTCAGAAAAGTGATTTGATCTCTACAGCAGTTAGGGAAGAAAGAATTCCTATTCTCCAACACTGTCAGAAAGACCACACCACGTTAAAAATACACAGGGAGTCAAAATCAACTGGAGAAGCACAAGAAATAATGTGGCCAAAATTCTGATACCACCAGAAGTCAGTTAAAAAAAACCAAAAAAACAAAAAACTCTTCCATGGAAAACCATCCCAGTGGGTAAGTAGAGCTAAATGACATCAACCAGTGCCCCAGGGGAAAAAAACAAAAAAACACACTCTTTTTTTTTAGCCTTGATCTAAAGCCAATATCTTCTAAAATGAGCATTGAGTCTACAAATACCTTCTGAACACTCATTATATGCAAGGTATAATGCTTGACATTGTGAGAAAAAAATCCTAGAAGTTAGACTCAGTGCCCTAAAAAGGTCTATTCATCTAGCAGGTTGTTAAATAAATTTTGTGTAAATTCAGAGTGTTTTAAAGGCACATGTTTGCCAATTCAGGAAATGACACCCCTTTAGTCAAGACTAAATAGGGCTGTTTTATTTGGGTCCATTAAGTGGATGCTGGTTTTGGTTGGCCAACATGACGTGCCCACTTTTTCAGCATCTTCCATGACAGTGGACAGCTGATGAGAGCTTACCTGATCCCTGAGACAGTTGCACTTGCAAATTGGACACAAACTTCTGTCCTAGATGGTTTCATGGGCCGGAAAGGCGGAGAAGCTGGTGGCTATTTTTCAGAGTGCTGCGAGTGAGAGGGGAGAGCCTGGGCCAAGGAGGCTGAAGCTGTGGCTTCCAGGTCTTGCTGCACAGGATTTTCTGGAGAATATGCTGACAGGCTTAGTAATAAAGGATGGAAGAATCAAATAAGGAGAAGAACGAGTTGGTTGGGGCTGGGGCTCAAAGGAGTCAGTCCTGATAGCAGTCTATTAGCTAATTAAGCCACCCACTTAAAAAAAATCTGAGAGCATCCAAAGCATTCAAGCATGAGAGCTGAAACCACAAGAAAAGAACAGCATGTGCTAGAAGGAAATTTGAAGGTTGACAATTTATGTTGAGGGCGAATTTGAGTGAGTGAAATTTTACTTCTGAGCAGAATTCATTTGTAAGTCTGAGAAAGTGAACTGGTGATGGTCTCTCTCTAGAACACTGAAGGGTCCAAGAGTGAAGGCTTAATAAATGGCCTAAGATACATTCACTAGTGTAGTGTAATTCTCAAATAGACTTTAAAAAAAAAAAAGAATAACCTCTCCTCTCTGAGAAGCTGCTTGAATTATACAAAATTCAAAGGTAGGGTGATATCTGTGAAAAATGGGAAACAAGAAAGTGCCTGGGTTGCCCTAAAAGTGAATTGCAAAGAACACTGGAGGAGGAGAAAGATTAAAGAGGAACCTAGAAAGGACAGGTTGACTAACTGGACGAAACCCACCAGCAGGGAGGCCAAAGTCCTCTGTGGTACCTGTCTCTGCTAACAAATATCCAAGCAACGTTAGAAAATTCACCCTCTTTCCTTTTTTGCCTTGACTGTCAAGAAGCTCAAAGCTGCTTTTCAAACTTTATCTCATCAAGACACATGCAGAATATTATCATATTCTATGGCAGACTGAGGTTTAAAAAAAAAGTCTGTGATAGGGCCAGAGACTGAGGGCTCTAGAGAATGGGCATCTACCAAGGAATATCCATATTCCATCAGGGGCAGTTCAATGAGGTTCTGAAATGTGAATTGACTTATAGGGGTGTGTGTGTATGTGTGTGTTTGTGTGCATATACATAAAACATCCTATATATTCCCTATATATCCTATATATTATTTATTGGACTATTATATGTCAATTCTAGGCCCATATGTTGGTCTATATTTTCATTGTATTATTTCCTCATAGTACATGTCTTTATATCTCTTATTTCTCTTTGCAAAACTTTCTTTGATTTTAATGGCAAACTTCCTCAATTATTCTTTAGGTAAAATGTGGAGCACACATTTAAAGATGTGTCTTATTTGTATGTTTACTGTGTTCCAGGCACTATACTTTATTTCTGGAAGACCACAGCAATACTGCCTATCTCTTGGCAGTGTGACAAACCCAGCTCTTCTAAGGACTGGATGAAATCAGTTGGAGTAAAACATTTAGCCAGTACCTGATCGACGTTGCAAGGTACCTTTTTGCCATCATTGTCATCATCACCACCACCATTATTTTCTCCTTTAATGCTTGCATAGCCTCATGAGATAGCTACTATTGTTAATTCCCTCTGGGAAGGTGGGGGAGGTAAGAAAACGCAAAGCTTCGTGGGGTGAGGCTCTAGCCCCAACTTCATAGACAGAAGAAGCAAAGCTAGCACTAGGAGTGATAACTGGCTTCAAAATTTCCATCCCAAACTTCTATCCTCTGGGCGTCTCTTGTGTAGCGAGGCAAGTCCCCCGATCAAATGCGAAGGTTGCTTTTCATGCTAGTCCCGGGGTTCCCCCAATCTCTCTCGGCACCGACTTCCTCAGGCGCAGGTCCCCACCAGGTCGGCTCAGTGCCAAGAGTGGTTGGGGTGAAAGCGAATGGAGGGCTCGCGGCGAATTGGCCCCGCGAAGCCAGCGGAGGGACGGTCTGGCTGGGTGCAACAGCATCTGTCCCATAAACAGCCTCCTTTAGCTTCAGGAACGCACAAAGTAGAACAAAGTGGGTGGTTTACTGATGTCATTGCTTCCACACCAAATTGAGATGTAGCGACTTTTAGCCAGATCTGGGCAGGCTGTGGATATTAAATCCAGCCCTTGACTTTTTTTTTTTTTTTTTCCTTTTCTTTTCTTTCGTTTCTCTCGGCGAAGCGAAGCCTAACGATCGCAGATCGCAGTCCCCTCTCCCGCGGCTGTGCCGCCGGGTTTCTGTCGCAGGTTTGTGAGACCCTAGCGCGGGGCCGCTGGGACTCCGGCTTAGTTTGGGGTCTTTTTTGTTTATTTACTTATTTTTATTTTTGGTCTGTGCAGGGGTATCTGGAGCTTTCAGCGAGCCGGCGGGGATAGCTCCTCACTGGGAACACTGAAACGCTGGGAACACCTTTACTGTCAGATTTCCTGCGCTGAGAGCCTCTGTACGCTGCTGGGGACCTGCAATTAGTTCTCTCTGCAAAAGGTTATTTTGTGAATCGCTGCTGGTGAAATCAGTACAGCGCGAATGGAAGGAAAAGATCTGAAATACGCAAGGTACGTTACTTTAAAAAGTTTTTTTTTTTTTAAATGCAGTTACACGTGTGTCTTTATTAAAACGCAAGACAGTTTTAGGTATGCACTGAAAAATACAAATAATTCTGCATTTGATTGCAAAGGGGCTCTTTTCGATGGTGATGTAAATATTCTCCATCTTTTTTGGGAGTGGTGATGACCTATGAATTGAGTTGTCAAAACTCGTAGAAACTCTACGCTGAACCTCTGTGCATTGTATTCGGTAAATTGTACGTCAATTAAAAAATCAGAACATAATCCTGCAGTTACTACGTGCCATTGCGTAATTACATACATAAACACCGACTAAATGCAGCTGTAGGTGTATATTTATAGCAGCTAAGCGAGACTCTGTGGGGTTATTTATTTATGCAAGCTCTGAGAAGCCGGGAAAGGGAAAAGAGGCTTCTGACATCACATGGGGCGGGGCCGAAAGCCCTAAGAAAAGTACGTAGGACCAGAGCAGCAGCTGCCGCCAGACACAATCTCACCATGAGCGGCCACAACAACTCCGAGCTCCTCGTCCTCTGCAGCTCCGGCCAGCTGTTCCTGCAGCCCCTCTGGGACCACCTGAAGACCTGGGAGACCCTCATCCAGTCGCCCTTCTTCCCAGTCTTCTTCTCCATCACCACCTACTTGGGCTTCTGCCTGCCCTTCGTGGTACTGGATGTCTTGTGCCCGTGGGTGCCCGCGCTGCGGCGCTACAAGATCCACCCGGACTTCTCGCCGTCGGTGTGGCAGCTGCTGCCCTGCCTGGGGCTGACGCTCTACCAGCATGTGGTGTTCGTGTTCCCGATGACTCTGTTGCACTGGGCAGCAAGCCCGGTTCTCCTGCCCCCAGAAGCCCCCGAGCTGCTCCAGCTGGTGCGCCACATCGTGCTGTGCCTGCTGCTCTTCGACACCGAATTCTTCATCTGGCATGTGCTGCATCACAAAGTGCCTTGGCTGTACCGGACCTTCCACAAGATGCACCACCAGAACTCGTCCTCGTTCGCACTGGCCACACAGTACATGAGTGTCGGGGAGCTACTTTCTTTGGGTGTCTTTGACATGGTGAACATCATGCTGCTCCGGTGCCACCCGCTCACCGTCCTGATCTTCCACGTGATCAACATCTGGCTGTCGGTGGAGGACCACTCCGGCTATGACTTCCCCTGGTCCACTCACAGACTAGTACCTTTCGGGTGGTATGGGGGCGTGACACACCACGACCTACATCACTCCCAGTTTAACTGCAACTTCGCCCCTTACTTCACACACTGGGACAAAATACTGGGAACGCTGCGGTCTGCTCATGCCAAGTAACATCCACCCCTCCCAGGCGCTCAGATCCTGTGCATTTCACACTTGAATCAGCAGAGACACTTGATGTGTTTTGTTTTGTTTTGTTTCTTTCAGTCAGTAACTTATTATCTGATAGAAATGTATGGGAAAAACCTGTATTTTTTCACAGTTTGATAAAGTAATTTATATAAAGTTTGTATATAAACAACTGTATTCTTGATGTAGAATTCTAGCTAACTTCAATAGCCTTGATTTCTGGTGTAAAGTACCCAAAAATCACTGTCATATTTAAATGATCTCTAAAAAGATTTGTTTGTAGAACAAGGAATTTACTATGTTTGACAGTGTCCAAGAACTAGGCTAAAATAACTTTTTTATGGAGAATCTCATCTCTGACTCTGTAAACAATGAAACATGTTCCTGCTGGACAGTGACCAAGATTATTATACTTTTTTTCTATGTTTTCATAGAACTGTATATTTATATTGAAAGAAATGTTATTTGTGCTTAAAAAAAAAAAAACACAAACCAAACAAGCACTGGCTTCTGGCATTTTCATTGGCATTTTGACTGATAACAACTGCAATGGGAAGAGGGAACTGGGATGGCAGCTTCTTGTTGGAGCCTCCATCAGTCCAACCTTGGAAAGAAAGGAATCTGGTGGCCGGTTTGGGGGCAGGGGCTGTAGGAAAGAAAGAGGCAGGAGGAGGGATCTGTTTGTTGGTTTTGGTCTAAGGATTTCACGAAGGGAAAAACACTGTTGTTCTGAATGAGTTTGAGCTGATTTCCTTGTAACAGGCAACTGATTTACTCTGTAACGTTTTACAGAGATTTAACACTGGACCACTAGTTCATTATTTGGGGGGAGGGGTCGGTTTGGGGGTGATAGAATTAGTGAAGTACCTTACTTTGCAAAGCTGTCAAGCGTGTGCTTTAAAGGGGCTGAGAGATGTGGCTTTTTCATAAAGCCAGCTAGTACAAATGACCATCATGCACTTTGTTTCTGCAATCTGAGATGTCTGTACGTTCACTTTTCTTAATGAAGACATCCGTGCAAACTGCATATTCCTTTCTAAAAGAAAGAAGAAGTGCACTTGTGCTCTAGATCCCTAGTTCCTCACCTGTAAAAGAAGAATGATTGTGTCCCAGATGTTCTTGAAGGTTCCTTGTGACAGTAAATGTGCCTTTAACTGACCACACACCTGTCACTCATGTGTCCCATCCTGCTGCTGCCTATTGTTTGAATATTATCTTTGGGATATAATTTAGATTGATAACGTAAAGTTAAAAAATCAAGGCAATGTAGACAAAAAAGTATAAAGAAAGGCATTTTTCTATATAATTCTAGGCTCATTATACATGCACCAAACTATCCTGTTTAAAGATGGAAAAGTCCGTCTAAAGATCAGGTATCCACAGTCAGCCAAATAAACCTCTTGAGAAAAATGTTCCTATTCTCCATTCTGGATGGCAAAACACAATCAGAGTGCCAGGCTGTCTGGCAATGCCTGGCATATTCCTTCCCAATGCGTGTGCCCCTCTTGGCTTCTATCAGCCAGCTGCAAACCCTGCAACACCAATAAATGTTCTCCTCTGCTATTCCTCTCCAGGGAAACACAGCATCCCTCCTGAATTCAAGGCCTCTGCTTGGCCAGGGAAAAGCCAGGCCGTCTCAACAGGATTTGGGAAAGCATCAAGCAGGTCAAAGGCTCTGTTTTCTGTATCCCTCATTGCACGTCCGTTAAGAGAATACATGCTAAAGCCAGACTGCCTGGGGTGCAGGGTGGGGGTGGATCTTGACTTGTGATTTACTAGATGAGCAACTCTGGACAAGTTACTTAACCTCTCTGTGCCTCATCTGTAAAATGTAGATTATTGTAGAAACTACCTCCCAGAGCTGTTACGAAAGATTTGTGTCTGCTATGTGTGAGAGCTAGATGGGTTAGAGGTCTCGGCCGTATTTGTGTTTGTTGTGAATGAAGCTTTTCAAAGCAAGCACCAGGACAGCACCAGGACCACAACCTTCTGTCCACACACATGTTGATGCTCTCCTGTCCACAGGGAGCCAAATAAAGCCAAATTTTCAATCCTCCTTTTATCAAAGCTGCTTCTCTCATCATCCTTTCAAGGCCAAAATGTTGAAAAGAGACAGAAGTCTGTGTTTGCCTGATTCTACTTCCTCACCTCTGAGTCATCCCACCCCCACCTCTTCCTGAGACTTTTGCTCCCTGTTCACTGCTATCATCCTATTGACCAAATCCAATGATTTTCCCCCTTACCCCTTGCTTTTCCATTTCCTTGGCTTTTTCTTTTTTCTTTTTTTCTTTTTTTTTTTTTATTGCCACACCTTCAGCATATGCAAGTTCCTGGGCCAGGAGTTGAATCTGAGATGCACCTGCAACCTATGCCACAGCTGTGGAAACCCAGATAGTTTAGCATACTGCGCCAGGCTGAGGATCAACCCTTGCCTCCACAGCAACCCAAGTTGCTGCAGTTGGATCCTTAAGCCACTGCACCACAGTGGAAACTCCTCCTTGGCTTTGATTTTTAAGGTATCTGTTTCGGCTCACCAGCCTCTTAGAATGTGGTTCTTGCTGATTTGAGTGAGGTTTCTCTAAGCTGTTTTCCTTCCTAAATCTCTAGTTGTTTCTTCTTCCTTCAGGCGCTCCACTCTTTCCTTAGCAGGGAGGCAAGCCTCAAGGTGTTTTTCATTTTATTAAAAAATATCTGTGTTTCTTGTAATGGCTATCTTTCCTACCATCTTCTGGTGCACCCTCCAGATCTCTGCTCAGATTGCATTCTGGTGCACACAGAGGCATCACATACATGCCAGGCCATATGTATGTGCATATATACACAACACATGTATACACACTGTATATACACTCTGTATGTACCTACCACACAAAACTATATGTCCACACACTGTTATATGTACACAGACATGCATTTGCATACTATATATTTGTATATGAACATACACAATATATGTATGAACACTACATATGTACAAACATAGCGTATACACACTATACATGTATATATGTACCCATAATATATATACACCATGTATATACATGCATGTATATGTATTATGTGTGTATAGAAAGGGACACTCTGTGATATACTCACCATATTTATAAGAATATAAGGAAAAATATATATCCTTCTCCTCTTTCTCTAAATACCCCCCCACACACTACCATTTCAGTATTTATCTCTGCCCTAGTACAATGCTTCATTCTTGATAAGTATTGATTCAGTGTTGCATGAATCCTAGGAGCAATAGAAACAAAGATTTGCCACTTATCATATTGGTCTTCATTCATTCTATCCTCCATCACTAGTCCATCCCAGCTTCCTAAGGCCATGTTCACAACCCTCTGTTGTAGAGAAGGTCACAGTCTACTGGGAAAGCGGATCAGGCAAGCAAATGCATCTAATCTAGTGCAGTTAGTACAGAAATGGGGCATGTCAACAGGTTGTTAAGGGAGCCCCTAAAAGGCAGGCCATTTGAAAACTAGAAATTACAAAGGATTTGTAAGCATTCACTGGGCAGGGTGCAGGGCAGGCCTAGAAGAAACAGCACTGCAAATCAGAAAGGGATAGAATAACAGGATATGCCAAAAACATGGTGGGAAGTTTCGAGAACCGGCTGGACAAGGAAGGAATGTCAAGGCATATTGTCCTGACACTCTACAAGCTATTGAAGCTGCTTAGAAGTGTTTGCTCTTCTGCCTTTGTCACAGGGATATGGGGAGACTGCATGAAAAATTGTTTTGAAACAAATGTTAGGGCTTGCTGTTATTTGTTGACTTACAATGAGCACATGGATGAATGCATTGAGAACTGGTCTTGGGAATGATGTTCTAAGAAGCTTAAGTTGTGTTCTTTAGGCAGTGGAAGGGTGGGGGTAAGAACTCACAGATTTTAAGCAAAGGAGTGATGTCATCACATCTGGTGTAAGAAGATAACTGGCAGCAGAGAATGGTCGAGGTTCTTCCAGTTAGGACCATTGCAAGTTCTGCCTGGATTCTAAGCCAGGCTCCACTGTTTCTGAGCTTTGTGAGTTTGAGCAAATTACTTAATCTCTCTAAGGCTCAGTTTCCTCATCTGTAAAAAGAGGGCGCTAATACCCACTTTGAGCATCGTCCTGAGGAACGAGGAAGATATTTAGAGAATTTAGCCTCTACCCTACATATAGCAAAAGCTCTGTAAAACAGCAGCTCTTTTGTTACAAGTTGTTATGAAAGGGTTATGACTGCAGGTGAGAGATAATAAGCCTACTGCAAAATAAGCTGAAAGAGATGGAGAGGAAAACATGAATTTCTCTTTTGTCATAAGAGTAACACATCCTCATGGAAAAATGTCAAACACAGAGAACAGGGTAAGGTAAAAAGTAATATCCATCCTCATTCAATGAACTTATTCCCACTGCAGATTTAATGAAAGTTAACCTTTTTTGGACACCAAACCCAAAGTCAGTCATCCGGTGTCTTTTTTCTTTCTCCCTTTCAACTGAGATGCATTAAATGGTTTGCATTAAATGAATGCATTAATAAAAGAAAGTTAGTGTGAAGAGATATTTTTTGGACAAAGGCCCCAAAGCATTTCCTCCCCTGAAATATCTTTTGCTTATTTCTTTTTTCTATTCCTTGTGATCACTACTCAAAATAAGAAGAGAAATTCCAGTTGTCTCTCTTCCATGGAAGGTTTGTTTGGTGTTGGGACTTATTTGTCTTTGAACCCAGGGTCAAAGGAGAAGCAAGATTTTCCTTGCTTCCCCTTCTCATACCTACAGCACTTCTTTGGGTGCCTCCTGCAGTGACTTTACCCTCTGCCTTCTACTGAAGCAATTGCTTTCTCCACCTGGTAAAAAGTTATCCAAAAGAAGGGATCATATCTTAGAAATCTTTGATTCCCTCAAGGATCTTGCACTTGAGTAGTTCTGTCATGGCTCAGCATGTTAAAAATCCAGTGTTGTCACTGCAGTAGCTCTGTTTACAGCTGTGGCTTAGGTTCCATCTCTGGCCCAGGAACTTCCCCATGCTGCGGGCGCGGCCAGAAAAAAGGTATCTTACCCTTGAAAAATGCTCAATAAATGTCTCTGGAGTATAGGCTCCAGGGCTCGAAGGCTGAAGAGGCAGGGGTCGAGCTGCCTGATTTTCTGTTCTGGGAGAAGTCACTGCATCACTCTGAACATTGGTTTCTCTCTCTGTAAAATGGGTGGAGATTGGGGCCATAATAACTGGTCTTGCCTACTTTCTCAGGCTGCTGAGAAGCTTCAGTGAGATAGAGCAGCAAGTTGCTGAGCGGATGGGCAAATGCTCTAATATGCTGAGTGGGATGAGGTGGTCCTTAGGCATCTACGAAGCATGAAGGTGCTATGGCTGCTGTCTCTCTCCATTTCTGCTGTGAGCACACTCCTTCAGGGCTTCCTCCATCCAGCCTGCCTCTTGGGCTCCATGCCTTCCTTTCCTTGTCCTCCTCTCTGCACACCCTGGCTCTTGCTGCCCTGCTGAATCTCAGGAGAATAGAGAGGGGCCCCTCAGAAGGACCAGAAGTAGAGGAAGCTGGCTCCAGGGCTGTGCGCTTTGCAGAAATAGTTGGAGTGGTAGCCTTTGTGCCAGAGTCAGAAGTAGCATCAATCTGAGATGTGCCAGGAGAGGGCTCTTCTTTCTGTGCCAACGACAGGCTCCAAGCCAGGAACTGCAGCCTGCTGGATAGGTTGAATTTGTCAGCAAAAGGCTCTTGAAAGAGGAAACCTCTGGGAGTTGCACGGTAATTGGAAAGAAGTCTGCCTCCACTAGGCAGCGTGAATTCCCTGTTAGGAGGTGAAGAGGAAGAGTGGCCTAGGCTTGGCAGTGGATTTGATCTGCCTGAGATTCAGCATTGCCAAGGGAAGACAGCTCACGTGATAACACGGTCAAACTTTGAGATTCTGTGAATCCTAAGGCTGAGACACCACTGTCCAATTTTCCTATTTAATGAATAAGGAAACTGAGTCTCAGAGACAGGAAATGACTTTCTCCAGGTCACACAGCTGGGTTAGAACTCAAAGACCTGTGCTCTTCCTGCTTTTCCCTGAGGCTTCCCTTGCCCCCTCTGGGTCCTCAGACCTACTGGTGGCTGTCTCACTGAGCAGCAGAAATGCAGTTATGGGACACTGCTTAGAAATTGTTACAATCCATTTTCTTTGTTAATCATTTGCATAAACACAGCATAAAAAGCTCTGGTGATTTGAAGAAAAATGAGTAAAGTGATTATTTCAAATTTTGCTGAGATCTATTTTTCATACGTTTATGGGTAGCTGGTGTGAACTTTGATTCTGGTGAATTCTGCAAATCTTTTCAAAGAAAATGTTTAAGTAAGCACCTTGATGGAATCTATATAATGGAATACACCTTGGCAATAAGCAGAAATGAACTATTGATGCTACAACAATGAAGATGAATCTTAGGAAGTTGCTGTGTGGCTCAGTGGGGTTAAGGATCCAGTGTTGTCCCTTCAGTGACTCAGGTGGCTGCTGTGGTGGGGGGGTTCGATGCCTGGCCAGGGAACTTCCACATGCTGTGGGCAGGGCCAAGAAAAAGATGAATCTCAAAATAATTATGTTGAGTAAAGGAAGCCAGACCAAAAAAGTATGTATTAATTGTTCCACATATATAAAATTTAGAAAATGCAGATGAATTCATGATGATAGAAAGTAGACCAGTAGTTGTTTGGTGGGGAGAGAGTGGCTACAATGATGGATCGCTAAGAGGTGTGAGGAAACTTTTAGGAATGACTGTGTTCAATACCTTTGATCATAGGACTGGTCCCATAGGTGTATACATATGTCAAATTTTTTTGAATTACATGCTTTAAATATATGTAGTTTACTGTGTGTCACTTATATTAGATGATGATGATAGTGGTGATGATAAGTTAATCCAGGATTTCATGTTTTTAATTTGAGCTTTGAAGAGAATTTAACATGAAAAAATACGGCAGGGGATATAATGATAACATCATAAGCACGTGTACGTGCACACACACACACACACACACACACACACACGCACACACAGTCTAAGGTCCATCCTTTGCTTTTTCTGTATTCCTGACACATCAGCGACAGCTTAGGTGGAAAAAGACCTGTGTGAAAGCCTGAAAAATCCAGACCATTTTCTCTGAGGACTTTCCATACTCTCTCTCTCTGTCTCACACACACACACACACACACCACACATACAAACACATTTAGGAACAGCCATATTAAACTATCTAATTCCTCTACTGTGGCCACAGCTTTATAGACCTGAGTTGGAATCTGATCCACATAGGAACATAAATATTATTTCCCAAGAACTTAGGGTATTAGGCAAGGGGATCAAGGAGTTTCCTGGCAGCCTAGTGGTTAATAATTTGGCATTGCCACTGCCGTGGTACTGGTTCAATCCCTGGCCCAGGAACTTTTGCCTGCCACAGGCGTAGCCAAGAAAAACAGAACAAAAAAAAAATCCCAAGGGGGTTAAGAGGGACCATTTGAGGGCTCCCTTCTTGTGCCATGTCAGTGGAGATTCAGAGAAAGGTCACCCACAGATGAGCAGATTTTCAGGGAGGAGAAGGGGGTGGGGAACGAGAATAATAAGAGCAGTCAGCTGCTCTGGTTTCTGGGGGCTCTTCAGGTTCCAGGGGTTAAACCCCTCTGTCCTTCCTGCCTTTGCATTCCATGACTTTCCAATAAAGTGCTCTTCTTAGCTGTTTAAATGCCCTCTGTTTCTTTTCAGAGAAAACATTGGTTAATGCATAGGGTTTTGTGATGTCCATCTGCCTTTATGTTGAAGGAGGAAATACCTTTGGTGCAACCAGTCTAGGAGTTATTTGTGGTTGTCTTCAAGGGATAACAAACAGGCACATCCTAAGTGATGGCCAGAGGCTCTGCTGCCCCACAGTCCAGGTGGCAAACTGACTGTGTGAGGTTGTTAGCGACCCATGTGAGGCAGAAAGTGAGTGCTCTGACATTACGTAGTTGCTATAAACCCCATCTTGACCTGCTGCTTTCCAAGGCAGGCAAGTGCTGCTGTTTTATAACAGCAGAGTTTATTTCAAACTTTTGCCAAGACATCCCAAGCCCCATCAAAGAGATTTTGAATCAAAGCCTACTTGGAAGCCCCAACTTTACCCCGGCCCCGTGTTCCCCACAGAGGACATATCTGTTTCCTAACAGCCTTCTCACGGTAACTTATGGGTCCAACAATGGAGCATTGAAGTCCTCACAGGTTTGAGGTCTCAGCTGATGCTAGCAGCTGCCTAACACATAGCTGGCCTTCCTCCACTGGGCTCATTTCCCATTTAATGCGTCTTGCTATTTTCCATGTCACTGTCTGTCTCCAGCTGTGTCTCTTTTGTTGCCCTTTTCTTTTGTTTTTGATTTGTTTTGTTCTCCAGCTGACATTTATCAAATGTTTGCTATGTGCTAGACTCTATTTGATTCATTTTACATCTAGTAATTTATTTAATTCTTAACAGCAACCCCAGGAGTGACAGAGAGGTTAGGAAATTTGCCCCACATCACTCAGGCCGTATGTGCCGTCTTGATAAATACCAGACAGACTGGTTCTGGAACCCACACTTGTCATCCCTGTGTACTGCTATTCCTCAGTAGTTCCTTTGTGCTTTGTCACATCAAATTTTCATGCTTTTGTAGAAAAATGAGTCAAAGTTTGCTTAGGAGAGTTGGCATCTGCTTTGAGACCCAGTTCTTCCTTCTGCAAGGAAAAGATGAATTCCTAGAATTTCTGCTGTGGCACAATGGGATTGGTGGCATCTCTGCAGCACCAATGACACAGGTTTGATCCCAGCCCAGCACAATGGGTTAAGGACCTGGCATTGCCACAGCTGCAGTCTAAGTCTACAACTGTGGCTTGGATCTGATCCTAGCTGGGGAACTCCATATGCCATGGGGCAGTGAAGCAGGGATTAGATTGTCATCAAGGGAGGCTAGACTGTGAATTCATGCAAGGGGACATTTCCAGTGGTAGCTTTTTCCTTTTCCTCTATTACCCATTACTGAGCTTGCTCCGTGGGATGTTTAAAGACTAGATGGGAGAACCAACACAGCTAGTGTTCATTGATGAAAGGGAGAAGAGGATCATAGATGAGAAAGACTGGCAAAGAAAAGCTCTGTGTGTAGCGGAAGTATGACATACACTATTCTGATGAGATGGGCTGATGACCCCATCTGGAGGGCAAAGAAGAGGGAACTGGTAACAGACTGCAGAGGTTGGACCCACAAGTGAGTCCTGGTCACTGAGCAGCCAGAGAGCTGTGCAGACAGCTGGGAACTGTGGTCTGGTGGTCCAGGGACTGACCCTGGTTTGACTTTCTTCAGCGGTCTGCTTCAACTGGGGGCTTCTTTTGACCATGTCACCAAAACACAGTCTAGCACATCAACCCACTCAGGACTGCTCTGTGTGCCTCCCTGGCCTCATGCCCAGCTCGTCAAGTTAATCAACACTTTTATGAACACTTACGGTGTGATAACAAATAATGATGATGATAATGATAACAATGATAATAGCTCTTAGAGAACAGTTGCTTACTATGGCTCAGGCATTTTGCACATATAATTTCTTTCTGTCCTTTTGCATCCTTAAAATAACCTTTTTGTCTGAGCTAACAATCTGCTTGCTTAAGTAATGACTTTATTAACTGATCTTGAAACACCACCCTAAACAAAGAAGTAAACCAATGAATGAACAAATTAACTTCAAGTTGATGTAATTGAGAGGACCTGGGGATTCGGGGGAGGGTTCCTCTAGAGAGAAGGTAAAAGAAGTCCTCTTTGAGGAAGTGAAATTTAAGTGATATTGAATAACCAGAGAGAGCCAGCCAGGTGAAATACAGTATGTGCTTGTACCTATTTCACAGACAAGCCTGAAAGGTTAAGTAAATTGCCCCAAATTAAACAGTTTTATGGTGAGAGCTAGAGCAGGGACACAGGCTGGTCTTATTACATTGTTCATGTCCTTTCCAATGTGTCCATTCGGTATATCATGTCCTGAAGTAGCTGCCACCACTTCACCTGGCTGTAAATCCTCCCTTGCTACTGGCCCTTGCAAGTTCTATCCCTTTCCTCTGAGCTCTGGTTTTCCCAATTCAAACTCATTAGCCAGCTGTCAAGTCAGGTTTTACCTTTAGCTGAAGACCGTCTTCTAAGATGATAACTCACCTCGTCCCAGCAGTTGCTATGGAATGGGGGCTGTGTGTCTCTTGTTACTGCAGTCTGTCTGCAGGATGCTGCATTTGAGAGCTTCCACTGTATTCCAGATCCCAGGCTGCAGAATAAAGACAGTAGTCAAACTCTAACTGGCTGGGATCCAAAATGGAGTGGAAATATGCAAAGAAGATATGAATACAAATAGGGATATGATGCCTTTTATTCCTTACTGCACTGGCTAGAAGGCTAGAAGCTCCAAAAAATTATTGAATAGAAATAAGAATAGAGGACATCTTTGACTTACTTATGATATTAAAGGAAAAGCATTCATTCTTTCATCATTAAGTATGATATTATCTCTAAATTTTTGATACATGATTTTATCAGATTAAAGAATTATCTTTTTTCCTAGTTTTCTTTTTTATATCATTTTACTTTTTAGTCTATTAATATGGTGAATTAGATTGAGTTTCAGATGTTCAGCCAAGCTTGCATTCTTGGTATAAATCCCACCTGGTCATGATATATTATCCTTTTATTATATTCATATATTAGACTGGCTTAAATTTTGTTAAGAATTTTTCATGTATGGTTATGAGGAATATTGTTCTATACTTCTTTTTTTATAATGATTTTTATTTTTTCCATTATAGCTGGTTTATACTGTTCTGTCAATTTTCTACTGTACAGCAAGGGGACCCAGTCACACATACATGTATACGTTATTTTTTCTCACATTATCATGCTTGATTATAATCACTGGGACTAGACATAGTTCCCAGTGCTATAGAGCAGGATCTCATTGCTTATCTATTCCAAAGGCAATAGTTTGCGTAAGTTAACCCCAGACTCCCAATCCATCCCACTCCCTCCCCCTCCCCCTTGGCAACCACAAGTCTGTTCTCCATGTCCATGATTTTCTTTTCTGTGGAAAGGTTCATTTGTGCCATATATTAGATTCCAGATATAAGTGATATTATATGGTATTTGTCTTTCTCTTTCTGACTTACTTCACTTAGTATGAGAGTCTCTAGTTCCATCCTTGTTGCTGCAAATGGCATTATTTTGTTCTTTTTTAAGGCTGAGTAGTATTCCATTGTGTATATATACCACATCTTCTTAATCCAATCATCTGTTGATGGACATTTAGGCTGTTTTCTTGGCTATTGTAAATAGTGCTGCAATGAACATATGGGTGCATGTGTCTTTTTCAAGGAAAGTTTTCTTCAGATATATTCCCAAGAGTGGGATTGCTGGGTCAAATGGAGTTCTAACGTATGGTTTTCTAAGGTACCTCCATACTGTTTTCCATAATTTACATTCCCACCAACAGTGCAGAAGGGCTCCCTTTTCTCCACACCCTCTCTAGCATTTGTTATTTGTGGACTTATTAATGATGGCCATTCTGACTGGTGTGAGGTGGCACCTCACAGTAGTTTTGATTTTCATTTCTCTAATAATCAGTGATGTTGAGCATTTTTTCATGTGCTTGTTGGCCATCTGCATATCTTCTTTGGAGAAATGTCTCTTCAGGTCTTTTGCCCATTTTTCAATTGGGTTGTTGGCTTTTTTGCTGTTGAGTGGTAAAAGTTGTTTACATATTTTAGAGATTAAGCCCTACATTTCTTATAACTTTTTTTTCCTGGTAATGTATCAGTATAATGCTGGCCTCATGGAATGAGTTGTAAAGTATTCTTTACTCTTTGATGCTACAGAAGAGTTTATGTCAAACTGTACTATATGTTCCTTAAATATTGGCAAAATGAAGCCATGAAGACCTGGAATGTTCTTGTGGGAAGAGTCCCCCTTCTCTCCTTCCCCTGCCCCCACCCAATTCAACATCTTTAACAGATACAGGGATATTTAGGTAATCTATTTCTTCATAAGTGAGGTCAGGAAGTATATGTTTTTCAAGAAACTTCTCCATTTCTTCCAATTTGTCAAATTTATTGGCATAAAACCTTTTATGATATTTACTTATTAACCTTCTAACATCTGTAGGATGTATATTTATGTCACCTTTCCCATATTTGATATTTTGATAATTTGTGTCTTTTTTTTCTCATCAGTCTAGCTAGAGGTTTATCTGTTTTATTGGTCTTCTCAAAGAAATTGCTTCTGCTTTCATTTATTTTTGTGTTATTTTTCTGTTCCTACTTAATTTATTCTATTCCCATCCTTATCGTTTACTTTATTCTGCTTACATTAGGTCAATTTTGTTCTTCTTTTTCTAGTTTCTTAAGGAGGGAACTGATGTCATTTATTTGATACATTTTTTTTCTAATATAGCTATGTTAGTATAATTTTCCCATAAGCACTGCTTTGGCTGTATCCCATGACTTCTGTTATGTTTTCACTTTAATACAATTCAGAAAAAAATATAACTTCATTTTTGATTTATTTCTTGACCTATGGCTGTGTCTAATTGTCTTATTTAATTTTTGTTTTGTTTTGTTTTGTTTTTTGGTCTTCCTGCCTTTTCTAGGGCCGCTTCCACGGCATATGGAGGTTCCCAGCCAGGAGTCTAATCGGAGCTGTAGCTGCCAGCCTACACCACAGCCACAGCAACTCGGGATCCGAGCTGCGTCTGCAACCTACACCACAGCTCATGGCAACGCCAGATCTTCAACCCACTGAGCAAGGCCAGGGATTGAATCTGCAACCCCATGGTTCCTAGTCAGATTCGTTAACCATTGCGCCACAACAGGAACTCCTCTTATTTAATTTTTAATGTTTGACAATTTTTCGTGTATCTCTTTGTTATTAATTTCAGATTTAATTCCATCTTGGTTAGAGAATGTACTTTGCATTTTTTTAAAGTGAGATAAAACTTAATGTGAAATTCGCCATTTAAACTATTTTAAAGCGTACAGTTCAGTAGATTTTAAGGTAGTCACAAAGTTGTGCAACAATGATCACTATCAAATTCTGGAGAATTTTCATCACCCATAAAGAAAGTCATACCCATCAGTAGTCACTCCTCATTTCCCTTTCTTTCAGCCCCTGGGAAACACTAATCTACTTTATATCTCTATAGATTTGCTTATTCTGCTGTTTCATATAAACAGGATCATATAATATCTGACCTTATCCCTCTGACTTCTTTCAATTAAAATGACGTGTTCTAGGCTCAGCCATGTTGTAGTATTGATCAGTACCTATTGTTTTTTTTTTGTTTGTTTTTTGTTTTTGTCAAATAGTATATCCATTGCATGGATATACCACATTTTGTTGTCAAGTCATCATTGATAGCCTTTTAGATTGTTTCTACCTTTTGGCTGTTATGAATAGCACTGCTATAAACATTTATGTACAATATTTTGTGGAAACATGTTTTCACTTTTCTTGGGTGTAACTAGGAGTAGAATTGCTGGGCCAAACAGTAACTCTGTGTTTAACTATTGAGCAATGGCCAAGCTTTTTTCCGAATGAATGTAATACTTTATATTCCCACCAGAAATGCATGAGAATTCCAGTTTCTTTATATCCACCTAGTACCTGTTATTTTCACTTTAAAAAATTATGGTGTTTTGTGCTGGTCTCAGCCTATCAATAACCAATGTTGATACTGAACTGGCCCTTCTCGTTTTTACTATGATTTCAAGTTGCCTTTCAGAAATAGTGATCAGGAAACTTTGAAAAACTATTATCACTTACAGAACCTGGAAAGTATGCAGCAAAACCTGGAACCACACAGTGAGGTCGGGGACAGAGAATAAGAGAGAGAGAGAGTGAGCCCACAGGCCTGGGGTTTGGCTTTTACTGGGGTCAAGTGTGAGAGCCTAGGGCTTTGTTTCTTCACTCTTTATTGATGAATTCTAAACATAATGGTGGGGGGGGGGGTTGGGGAGGAAATGAGGACAAGTGGCCCAAATGGTCAGTTATTTAAATCAGCCAAGATCTCTAAAACAAAGAAAGTTCAGTGGAGGGTGGAGGGAGGCAGCCTGGCTCTATCTTTATCTGATCATGTGACTAGCAATGTCCTTATTCAAAATAGCCAACTTTGAAGTGGATGCCTCAGCAATTCAAATTTAAGTCAGGAACTTACATCACAAAAAGGGAAAATCCCGCTGTCAGGGTTCATACTGCATATGGCTAGTTCTAGTGGGTGTGAAGTGCTATCTCATTATAGTTTTGATTTGTATTTCCCCAGTGACTAATGATGTTGAGCATCTGCTCCTGTGCTTACTTGCCATTTGTACATCTTCCTTGAAGAAAGGTCTATTAAAATCCCTTGCCCTTTTTAAAATTTTTATTTTTGGTCTTTTGTTATTGAGTTGTAAGGGTTCTTTATTCTGGATACTAGACCCTTATCAGATACATGATATACAAATACTTCCCTCCATTCTGTGGGTTGTCTTTCTTCTTACTTAAATCTTCTATTGATCCCCTCTTCTAAATTTGTTTTAATCTTTGAACTCTTTAACTCCAAAATTTCTATTTGGTTCCATTTTAAAATTTCTGTCTCTTCGTTGATATTTTGAGTTTAGTGAGACAGTGTTCTCACCGTTTCCCTTAATTTTTTGTTCATGGTTCTCTTTAACCCTTTGACAAAACTTAGAACAGTTGATTTAAGGTCTTTTGTCTACTAAGTCCACCATTGTGCTTCACTAGGAACAGTGTCTTTTCATTGGTTTCCTCTGCTGTAAATGGGTCATACTTTCTTGTTTCTTTGCATGGATTGTAATTTTTTGTAGAAAAGCAGACATTTTAAATAAAATAATGTGGCAACTCTATAAATCAGGCTTATGCTCCTTCCCAGGCTTTGTTGTTCTTGCTTGTTGTGGTTGTTCAGTATGTTTGTTCAGTGACTTTTCTATAAACTGATATGCCTGGAACCCCCCTCCCCCCAAAAAAGCCACAGTCATTGTGCATGGGCTCTGTATATGTGTTTGGTCACAATTTCAATGTTCAGCCTAGAAGTTTACAATTCTGCCTTAGACTTCCATGTCCTACTTGCATAGATCCTGAAGGTCAGTTTGAAGTGAAAGTTTAGGGTCTTTTCAGGTCTTTCTTGAGTACACACACAGCCCTGGGTTTACATATGGCTTTTAAATTTCCAGGAACGTTTTGGAGTTCCCGTCATGGTGCAGTGGTTAACGAATCTGACTAGGAACCACGAGGTTGCGGGTTTGGTCCCTGCCCTTGCTCAGTGGGTTGACGATCTGGCGTTGCCCTGAGCTGTGGTGTAGGTTGCAGATGCGGCTCGGATCAAGCATTGCTGTGGCTCTGGCGTAGGCTGGTGGCTGCAGCTCCGATTTGACCCCTACCCTGGGAACCTCCATATGCCGTGGGAGCGGCCCAAGAAATAGCAAAAAGACAAAAAATAAATAAATAAATAAATAATAAATAAATTTCCAGGAACGTTTTGAAACTTTTAAAAGCCTTTTTCCACCAAAGCATCTTCTTTTCTTCTAGGCTTTTGGCTAGTTGATTGCTTGCCAAACAGTTGTCCATTTCCCTAAGCAGCAGTGACTGATACATTTACTGTCACTGTTTTTGACAAATCCCTTCTCCTCCCTACTCCTACCCTGGCATTGGCTCATCACAGGGTAAGTTCCAAGTTAGGATAGATAAAGGCATGTATTTTGAGCCTATGCTCCAAGGAGACACAAGACTGGTCAAAATAAATAAGCACAATTCTTTGAGAATGAAGTCCATTCGTCTCCTCCCAGTACCTGTACCTGTACCTGTACTGGGGATGTGGGCTGGTTCTTCAAGGCCATTGCCCAGCTAGGGGGTGGGAGATGGGACCAAGGTAAGTTAAGATTCAGCCATTTTTTCCTTGATTAAGCATTTTCTTCCTTCCTACAAGCTTTTGGTTAGTTTCAAGTGTTCTAAAAATGTTTCTGATACCTTTAAAGAGGGATAATTTGGGGGATCCTCTATCCTCCATTTTCATTGATGACATCCACTTTGTATGTTTTGAGTGGTTTTAAAATCATGGAGGCTTGTTTTGTGGCTCAAAACCTGGTCTATCTTGGCAAATGTTTCACGCGGACTCATGTGAGTCAGCTTGGGCTACTGTAACACAGTACTACTATAGACTGGGGCAGGTGGCTTAAATAATACATTTATTTCTCACAGTTCTGGAGGCTGGGAAGTCCAAGATATCTGGCAAATCAGTTCCTAGGGAAGGTTCTCTTTCTGGCTTGCAGATGGTCACCTTCGTATGTCCTCAGGTGATGGGGAATAAGCTCTGGTCTCTATTCCTCTTCTTGTAAGAACATTAATTTCATCATGGGAGTCCCAGCCTCATGACTCATTTAAACTTAATTACCTTCCTAAAGCCCCATCTCCAAATACGATCACACTGGGGGCTTAGAGCTTCAACAAATGTCTATAGAGGGTGACTATAGGTACAGCTTCAACAAATGGTATATGTGTTCAGTCCATAACAGTACTTGAAAAGAGTATGTGTCCTACCAGGTTGAGTGTTCTGTAATTGTCAATTACATCAAGTTGATTAAAGTGTTATCCAAGTCTCCTATATATATATTCTCTTTCTACTTGTTCTATCCATTATTAAAAGTAAGTTTTTAAAATCTTTGCTTATAATTGTGAATGAGTCTATTTCTTATTTTAGTTTTATCAGTCTTTGCTTTGTGTACTTTGTTTTTTTTGGCCACACCCACAGCATGAGAAATTTCCCAGGCTAGGGATAGACCCACCCACAGGATGTGAAATTTCCCAGGCTAGAATTAGACCCAAGCTACTGCAGTCCTTAACCTGCTGAGTCACATGGGAACTCCTGCTTCATGTTCTTTGAACTCTGTTATGTGAGGTATGGAAACTTTTATGATTATTATGTATGCCTAATTTATTGAGTACCTACTATATGACAAGCATTCTTGTACCTGCTTTCTATACATTAACTCTATTATTAAAAGTGTATTCAATAATCAGTATCTGAGTTTTAGAGAGGAGAAGAAAACTGACAGACACACAGTGGTGAAGGGGCTTGCACAAAGTTTTACACAGTAGGGCAAAAACCCAACTAGTTAGATCCCAGAGTCCTCAGTTTTAACTGCTATGCTATCTGAGGTATGAAGTAGGGATTTGAACTTTGGGCAAGGTCAAGTTAGGGAATACGATTGGATTATAAGCTCCCTTGACATTTTTGCCTTGTGCAGTAGTTGTTGAACTTGTTCAAATCTTGGCATATCATGCACACCTATTATCAGATGAGAAAACAAAACACATTTCCTGACAAAATAGAAGTAATTTAGGTTGGAGACAACTTTTAAATTCCACATATTTCTGTTCCTTTCCCCTGGTTTTTCTGCATGGCTTGAGAGTTGATCTCTCTCCTTGTCCCTGGGTTGTACCAAAGCAGTTTTAGGATGCCCGGTCAAAAAGAATGGAGGTATCTTAAATAGACTTTATAGAGTCCGTGAGCCTATTGCCAAATAAGCTTAGTAGCCAACTCCACTTTGCCAGCATAGCTTCCTTCAAGGGCTTCCCACAATACCCCCCCCACATACTTTGCCAGCTTAAATTTCTCACAGATAAGGCATTGGACTTTTAAGGAAAAGAAGGATTTGAGGTTTAGCTTTTTCACTAATTTTGTGACTTTGGAAAGTAACTTAACTAATCTGTAAAATGGGTTTACTAATAGTACCTGCCAAAAAATTTACATGGTAATACATAAAACACTACTTAAGTGTGAGCTATTATTAGTATAATTATCTCTCTTTATAAATACTATACTTGATCTTAGCCAAAAGGCCGAGAAGCGGCAATTCTTTGTAAATAAAGAGGTCTGTTTCCTCCAGTATCTGCTTAGCAGTTTGAGTCAATACTAATAATTGTTAGTAACTGGGTCTCTTCCATACATCAAACACTTTTATCTATATAGTCTCATCAAACCCAACAACACTGGAGAATCCTTTATGTTATCAGATCTTATAGAGGAGATGAGACTCAGAAAGGTTGTATTACTTGCCCATGACCATGCCTAATGTGTACGTGAAAACAGGGATGCAAATTCCATCTATAAGTAAAACCTCTTTCTTCCACACATCTCGTCTCTCCTCCCTCCCTCATATGATAGAGGGGCTTTCCTAGGCCATCCATGTACAGCCATGCAGGTTGTATGTTGAACAAGTCCCAGAGAGTGTCTTTTTCATAAATATCAATGTGAATGGTGCACTCTCCCCCTCCCCGGGGAGATATGCACCACGCACCTTGCAGATACATATGAGGAGGCCCTGGAGCAGAGAATGTGTTTTATTCAGAAAGGAGGGAAGATTTTGCAGATAATCACATCCTCACACCTGTATTCCTCCTTGCAGCAATCCTTGGAGGGGCTTTCCCTGATTTATGCATCTGTGTAAATGATGTGAAGGGACCTGATTGCACCACCTCTTACCATGTGGTGTGATGTGATTTCTCAATGTGATGGTGACTGATAGGCCTGCATCTGTACACTTTGGGAATTTACCTTCCACGTGCCCCCACAGGCCTGCCACCTTCCAAAAAAACTACTGTGAAAGAAATTGCCTGGCTGGATTTGGTAGTGTGATGCAAAATATAGGTGGGGTGAGCTATTTTCTTTGAGTTCATCTTAGAAGATTTCCTTCATGTACTTGTGTGTGCTTAAGCCACTAAAAGTTTGAGAGGCCGTCTTTCATGAAATGAACCCTTTTGTGTCTCACTTTCCAAAAAAATTGCTCTCTTCCTTTGGCTGTAAGATACGTCTTTACCCATATATGAGTGAACATCTAAGTTTAGGGATAAGTTAGAGGACATGGATAGTTTTCATTCGGGCATGTTTTCTTCTTCTCTAGGACAATTTCTTAAGTGCTCTGGTCCCCAGAGATATTTTCCTATGAGCTAAGTTTTAACAATGATGTTTACACTCGGGGAAGCTGGAGGCAGCAGAAACATTAACTATTAGTGGATCTGGGGAGGGTCTGCAATCTGAGCTGGTGATTTCTTTTAATTAGTGATTAGTGATTTCATTTAATTACCTCAGTATTAGTTACAAAAAGATTCTTATACTGCCCCTACATTTATATAGAGCTTTACAGAATGCTTTCACAGTCAGAAACTGATCTATGCTTTACCCTTGGGAAGTTGTAGAGAGAATTTTGCCTTACAAAAGAAGAATCCAGAATTATGAGGCTAGAGATGTCAAACAAAAGGTCCAAGTTCACAAATAAAAGTCAGAATCCTATTCAAGCTTTCTTCCCAGAATGCCCTTAGCCATCACAGAAGCCATGTAACAGTTACAGAGGCCTAAATCCTTTGCTTTTTCTCTGTTCCTAAACTCAAATATTTATTGCAACAATGTGGCGAACATTAAAAAACCTTCCCAAATTATA
Source organism: Sus scrofa (assembly GCF_054392235.1). Lineage (NCBI taxonomy): Eukaryota > Metazoa > Chordata > Mammalia > Artiodactyla > Suidae > Sus > Sus scrofa. The sequence goes on along the minus strand of NC_139396.1, from coordinate 123,304,905 downwards.
GATTTTAAACTAGATAGAGTTGAGGGATTATTCCAGTGGAATAAATCCTTGTTTTGGCAAATTGCCTCATCTAGCAAGAGCCCTTTATGTAATCCTTTATCACATCTACAAGTGCCAACGTAAACACTAAGGAACAGAACTCCATGTGCTGTCTATTAAGAATTGCTTCCACAAGAATTACCACAAGGCCAAGCAGTATTCATATCCCAAAGTAAACATGTGGTCCCTGTTGGCCTATAGAGTTACAGGGAAGTAGAGTATGGATAGCCCAACTGACTGATTGTCACTCAGCCAGATTAGGATGCTCTCTCCATTCTCAAGGACTTGGAAATAACTTTATTCTGTCAGAAATCTATGATTACACTCCTCAAATTCTCCTCTATGACTTCGGTCTTCAAAAAGGGCCTCCAGGGGGCCATGAGTCTTTTGTGTCTAAATATGGATGTTGATACAACCATGTGCATTAATGTACATTGTTAAGTGATGATGCATAAAGAGGCTTTTTTGGTTTTCTTTCGACATCTGGGTTCTAGTAAATAATTGAACACACTTGAAGGTAGGATCTTGATGTGTATGAAACATGTTATTTTTGAAAATGGAAGTATCTTTTGATTCGATGCAAGCAGGGCTGATCCACAGCTCAATGGGGAGTTTAGCAAAAGAGATCAGCCTAGACCAAGGTTGGAGTAGGTTGGAATGAGAGAGAACTTTCAGAATGGGAGAATTAAGCTCTGTGGTTCCAAATTTCCTTGTGGGCTTGACAAGTTTCCAAAAACTGCTTCTTCCGAGTGAAATAACAAAGCAATAGTTCCTCTGAAATTTAGTGTTTCTAGCTGCCTTAGCTCCCTTGAGGGCAAACCTTTATCAAATCTTAGCTGGTGGGGAAAGACTTTATGACATGTAACACATCCAGATGTGTTCCCTTTGACCAACCAGAAACATTAAAAAGGACAAGGAGGGGAGAGTGGAATATAATGTTAGAAACACTTTGTTGGTAATAAATATTTGGACATGTACTATTCTGAGTAATATTTTACAAACGTTCCTTCTTGACTCACCTGAAAATTCACATGCACATGTAATACCAAATGTGTAGAGACGTGTGGAGCTGTTATGGTTGAATGGGAGGTTGTTATATGGAGCCTACTTGATCTGCCACCTACACATATCCTCTGGGGTAGAGCATCTCTTAGGAACAGATCTCTAAGGAACACAGTGAAAAATCAGTGGGCCATTGCTAGAGGAGGTCAAGACTCTGAACGCTTTGATGGGAAGGATCGTAATTTATTCATTTCTATATTATTGATGCAAGCACAAGACCTAGCTCGTGGCAGGTGCTAATTAATTTTGCAATTAGTTATATACTATTAAATAACATTTTAAGAAATCTATATCTGAATGACAAAAATACTTAAAACCAAGTGAGACCAGGAAAGTAAATATATTAAGGAGAATAAATGTAGGTGTTACATGACTTGATGGCCTCATAATTGCCTCCCTGGAGAAGTACCTCTTACTGTTTAGCCCCAGTGAGGAATGAAATATGAAACACTAGTGAATCTTCCAGCTTACTAAAGCTTTATTCTGATATATTGTCAGGTCTGGTTCATATACATCCTAGAAGTCAGATGTAAGAACCTCTAAAACCACAGCTCTCAAATTTTAGAACACATAAGACTCACTCCAAGAATTGTAAAAAACATAGTTCCTGGGTTGTGTTTATAGGGGAGTAACACTGGCCACTTTGAAATATCTCTTTGGTATGTGGATTTTGGTGTAATGAAAATAAGCAAGCCCAAAAGACTCAGGAAGAAACTTTGATCTCCCCGCCTAAAAGCTCAAAAAATTTAGATAAAAGCCTTGTTAAAAAGAACTGAGCTATGACTAGAGATATCTGTAAGAATACAGGCTGGGTGTATGGAAGGAAACAGTGCCTAGAGATCACAGTCCACTCTGTGTCCAGCAATCATTTATTTACTAAACATTGTCTCTGCAGGTCCAGCAATCATTTATTTACTAAACCTTTGCTTTTCCATCCCCATGTGAACGGCCTTCCTCCCCTTTAACATCCTATCCTCTACCCCAGCTTCTCCTTTTGTCCTTAGCTAAAGACGGTTTTGAAGGTGAATGTTTTAGCTACTTTATGAGATACTTAGTGTTCCTGGGTCTTTCCCATGAATACATGCAGTTACACCTTGTTTGATTTTCTCCTGTTGGTCTGTCTCAGGTCAATTTAATTTTTAGACCGGCCAGAAGAACTTAGACAGGTGGAAGAAAGTTTTTCCCTCCCAGACATGCTCTAGATGTTCTGATTTAGCAGGTCTAGTATAGGGACTAGAAGTCCTATTACACATGGTTCACAGGCCACAATTTAAGAATCCCTGACTGCCCTGGATGAAAGGTGGAGGAGATAAAAGGTAATTGCTTGTTCTTGGAAGTGACAGCTACACTTCTAGATTTTGTGAATTCTAGGCAAACTAAGAACCCCAGCACCAATCTTGAAGGCAGCTCTAGAATCACCCCCATTCCTCCAGAGGTTCCCAGAGTGGTAATTTTCACCTTGCAGGTTTTCCAGCTCACCACCAGCTGTGAGCCTTCAGGGGTGGGGGCCTGGGAAGATGACCCCAGCTACAGCTGTAGCCTGGATTTGCTCTTTTGACATATTTCTATTAAAAGCCTGGAATAGCCCCGAAAGTGTCAAGCAGTCGTCAGAATGTGTTCAAAATAATGTGGAAAGAATAACAGAACCACACAACCCAAATTTCTATAACCACATTCTTTCAAAGAGAGCTATCATATTAGCAGAGTCTATGGAAATCTACAGAATTCTGAAGCAGGACAGAATGGAAAATCCAAATTCCTTTGTGATTGTGGTATTTTCCTCATTGCTAAATATCATGACCAAAGGTCTGGCTTTGAGATGGTGATAACAACTGACATTTGTATATAGGGAGCATTTACAAAGGGTTATTCTAACAAGGAGTCTGCAAAGAAGCCTTGAGAGTTTGGTACGGCAGATTTGATTTTAGAATATTAAGTAATTTTTTTTTGAAAAGAGAAACATGATTTGAAATGATGTCAGTTCCAAACTTAGTTCCAAGGTTAAAAAAAATTTTTTAATGCCGTTGAGGATGATTGAAATAATAAGCAGACAAAGTCCTCTGAGGGCAAGGAACCATTGTACCCCTCCCCCCACTCTCTCCCCAACACCCCCTCCAGATTGTTTGAAGCAACACTGCATCTTCACAGGAGCTGTAAATTAGTCTCCTCATGTCACATTGATCAGTTATGGACCCCTTGTTTCAACAAAATATTGAACAGTCTTTTACAGCTGAAGTATCTCCAGACTATTGTTGAGGTCTGTCATCCCAGCTACCCCTCAATCCCACCAGCTCTTATTCAGAAATAGCTGAATGGGAAATACCACAACAAAATTCATTAAAATATGTAAACATAATTTGCAAACATTCTAAGGAAACTGAGGATGTCTGCCAAGAAGCCTTTTAATACTTCATGAGTGTTCTCTTACGGAAATATGTTTCTCAAGTTTGGGGAATATTTGTCTCCCTTTTATTTTTTTAATTTTTATTTTATTTATTTTTTTGCTTTTTAGAGATGCACCCGCAGCATATGTAAGTTCCTAGGGTAAGGGTCGAATTGGAGCCATAGCTGCCAGCCTTAGCCACAGCCACAATAACGAGGGATCCGAGCCACATCTGCGACCCACACCACAGCTCCTGGCAATGCCAGAACCTTAACCTACTGAGCAAAGCCAGGGACCGAACCTGAGTCTTCCTGGATACTAGTCGAGTTAGTTAACTACTGAGCCACTATGGGAACTCCATTGTGGATTGATCCCTGGCCTTGCTCAGTGGGTTGGGTTTCCATGTTGCCATGAGCTGTGGTGTAGGTCACAGACACAGCTCAGATCCTTCATTGCTGTGGCTGTGGTGCAAGCCAGCAGAGCTGCAGCTAGCTCCAATTTGACCCCTAGCCTGGGAACTTGCATATGCTGAGAGTGTGGCCCTAAAAAATAAAAGATGGGTTTTATTCATCCCATGGTCCTACCCCACAATGACAGTTATAAATTGTGATCATGCCTGATGGGACATGTAAAGTAGCTGCCATGAAAACAAGAATTTTTACTAGGGTTTCTATATTCTGGAGGGATCAGTTAGGGAGAGAGAAAAAATTTTTCAGTTCTTCTTACAAAGATATAATTTACCAAAGTGCTATTAAGTCATACTATAAGAGGAAAAGTTTCCTTAAATCTGGAAAGCAGGATTTCTTTTTTTTTTTTTTTTTTTTTTTTTGTCTTTTGTCTTTTTGTCTTTTTTTTTGTTGTTGTTGTTGCTATTTCTTGGGCGGCTCCCGCGGCATATGGAGGGCAGCATATGGAGGTTCCCAGGCTAGGGGTTGAATCGGAGCTGTAGCCACCGGCCTACGCCAGAGGCACAGCAACGCAGGATCCGAGCCGCGTCTGCAACCTACACCACAGCTCACGGCAACGCCGGATCGTTAACCCACTGAGCAAGGGCAGGGACCGAACCCGCAACCTCATGGTTCCTAGTCGGATTCGTTAACCACTGCGCCACGATGGGAACTCCAAGGAAAGCAGGATTTCTTATTGTGGCTCATTGGGTTAAGAACCCGGCATAGTGTCCATGAGGATGCAGGTTTGATCCCTGGCCTTGCTCAGTGGGTTAAGGATCTGGCATTGCCACAAGCTGCCACACAGGTCACAGATGTGGCTTGGGTCTAGTGTTGCTGTGGCTGTTGCATAGGCCCCAGCTGCAGCTCCAATTTGACCCTTAGCCTGGGAACTTCTATATGTTGCAGGGGTGGCCCTAAAAAAAAAAAAAAAAAAAAAAAAAAAAATTCTGGAAAACGAAGATTAAAAAGCCAGTAGTATTTTAGACAATAAAGTTTCTTTCTATGACTCTTCTTAAAGATGAAGCATTTTTTTCAAAAGCATCAGAGTAAAGCAGTAACTGTCTATAAATGACAAGACTTAAAATGGCATGGTTCAAGATCTGATTATAATGCAACTGACAAAGAAATTTAGTTATCTCTGTGACATACAAAATGTTAAAATAATAACTAGAATGATTACTGATAACATTATAGTAGGATATATCTAAATTTAGGGAATTTCCCATAATTTCTAGAACATTTATCTCAACATTTACTCATCTGATAGAACTAAAGTTTGTTGTCACTTATTTGACAATGTTTCCCATGTAATTTAAGACACCAAATAAAACTAATTATTTAATATCTCTCTTTGAGACATTTCAGGGGCCCTCTGAAACATCGCAAAGTTAACTAGAGGTCAAAAGGACTTCATTTAAAATTTGATTTAGGAAATTTGTCAAAGGCATCAAAAGATATCAAAAATAGGATTATAGGTCATTGTGAAAGAATACTAGCTTAACTAAAGTGACAATAGAAGATTTCAGAGGCAAATACAGAAAGTTACAACAGATTACTTTTTATAATGTTATCAAAACAGATCAATATTCCAAGACAACTTTATCCCTTAACAGAAAATGAAAACCATATTCTAGTTTTGCACCAGCCTACTTTTAACATTAAAATTGATTCATCTCTCTTTAGGACAAAATTACTTTTTCCTTAACAAAATGCCTTTCCATTCCTTATACCTTTTCCCCCCCTTGTAAAAAGAGATTTTTTTTTTCCTTATTAGTTTTAATACACATAGTAATTAAAATTTTTAACCTTTAGAAACTTTAATTTCTAGTGAAAAGTAAGCAAGCAATTATCAACTGTTTGTTATAACAACATTTCTGGATTGACAAACTTATGAACACATTTCGTAACTTCTAGAGACATACTCAAATAGCATAATAATTTTTTTCAATGTAGTATATGACATGTTTCTAATTAGACCTAAGTATCTTTAGTTTTTCTGTAATAAGAAACTCAAGTAGGTAAACTCAGACTTGTTTAACAATTAATGTTTCAGTATTTTATATTTGGAAATTATCTAGACATTCAAATATATTCTCATCAATTTAGGTTAACTTGACAAAATTCTAAAGTTTTAAGTTACCAAAAAGATTTGGAGAAGCTACTTTTCAGTAGACATACCATAAAACATAATTATTCTTAAAGAGTTTACCTATAAACTCTTAGCCCATTTAGATCTAACTAAATCACTTATTTCCAACAATTATGTTTAGATTACTCACGAAAACCTCATGAGTCATTAGACATATCAACCATCATTTCCAGCTATTTTTCTTGCTGGTAAATTTTGTAAGAGATAACATGATCTTCTACTAAACCTAAGTACAATAAAAGTACTATACTTAATGTTGACAACTCTAAAGACAGGCCTTTATTAATTAAAACAGTAACTTTAAAAACTGATTTTATTTAGAGATCAATCCTAGATCACAGGAACTTGGAAAACATTTGGATTTGTTTCTATTATATTTAGAATTATTTAATTTATAGATGTATACATTTAAGCCAATAAAATAGAGCTCTTTTACAAATTAATTTTGGTAATATTTTCCAGGAGTAGAAAAATACCTTTTCTGTAATGTACATACCTTTACAACCAGAGATTTCATAGCTTTCATTTTAAAACGACAGTCACGAATCAAGTATAACAATATAAAACTAATTTATAAATAACAGGTTTATCACCTCAGATGGCCAAGGTTTTTTACTATTTGTGGGCAAGACTTAAGATTTGTATTTGTCCTTGACAAATCTTTAAGAAAGGTGTGAATTAGATTTTGGGTGAGGGCATCTTTTCAGCAGTTTGTGCTTTTAAAAAGCTCTCTCTCTCTTTTCTTTGGCTTCAGGTTCTACCTGATTGAGTCACTCTGGGCTCAAGGGTCTTAGTCATGGGCTGTGTTCACACTTCTGATTTTGTAGAGATTTGCAAAACAAAGACAGCTGCTTTCCATTCCCAAAAGACTTGGGCTTCTGTCTCAGTTATACCTAAAAGCTGATCTGCTCATCCTACTACATTTTCTGTAATTTACTGCTTTATATCAGCAAGGAGATTTTCAACTAGAATGGAAATAGAGTTTTATGTTATAGAACTTCAGGGTTCAGGGTATCATGCCTTCAAAACATTTGCATAAGACTTTCAACAAAGACCCCGCCTTCAAAACATTTGCATAAGACTTTCAACAAAGACCCTCTTACTGAGCCTACAGGTCAACCGCAAACCAATTCACCCTAGGGGCCAAAAGCCTCCACTATTGTTCCCATTAACCCCTGAATATCAGCCCGCATTTTTTACCTTACAAGGTGTGGGTTCAAGCCACTCAACTGGCTTCCTTTGGCACATTCAATTAACATTGCCTGAAGGCTGGCTTTGCATGCTCCGTCTTATAGCACTCGGCTGGGCAAGTATTTCTGCTGAGATGCAAGTGCCAATCTTCACAATACAATTACACAGAAGAAATGTAACCATCTACGTAAAGCCTGTTCAAATACACCAATTTTTTAAATAAATTTCATCTCAATTCCATCAACTCATACCTTTACCTTTAGCCTTCACTAGGACCCCATCAGTAAGTGGCAGCCTTACAAGGAGTCCCAGACACTTTTTTATTCCTCACCATTTCATGCATTCCTGTATAAAAGGCTTAGGGTCCCTAGTGAGGGGAGAGCCGAGGAACCTGGGCTCTTTTGTCAATTTTTAACTTGATTTATTGGCCTAACTGTTGTCCCAAGCACTTGTTGGTCAGGTTTCTCAGTGTCGTTTTTGCCTTCATGCTTTTAAAATTTCTCCAAACCTGTGTAAATAGAGCTTATTTGTTTGGGCCCCTTTAATGATGGGGGGGGGGCAATAGCAGGTCCCTTTGGCCCACCCAATATCAGACAGTGCTGTATTAAAACCTTTGTTTTAACCCCATCAATCTCTTGTATTTATCCCATTAATTAATAACCATCTATAAAGATTTCCATCCTGCTGGGATAAGTCCTTAACTCTTCTGATTTCTCTTTATTCCATCACTTTTAATATTTGCTTTACTTATTTTGTTTCTTAATAAATTTTTAAAATATCCTCCTTGCTAGGAAGAGTCTCTTGACTTCCCCCTCAGCTTCTTCCCATTGCCTTGTTAATTAACATAATGTTTTTATTAGCATTCATAAGACCCACTGAGGGGAAGCTGAGACCACAAATTCTATAAGGCTTCCCAAATTGATTTTTTTTTTCTTCTTATAGGCTCACCTGCAGCATACGCAAATTCCCACACCTGGGGTCAGTCGGAGCTGCAACACTGGATCTGAGCTGCATCTGCAACCTACACCAGCGTTTGCAGCAATAAAAGATCCTTAACCCACTGAGCAGGGCCGGGATCGATTCTGCCTCTTCATAGAACATTAAGTCCTTACCCCGCTGAAACACAATGGGAACTCCCAGACGGTTGTTTTTTTTTTTTTTTTTTAGAAAAAACAAAACTGTGCAAGTCCTTAAGATTAACCATTATATTTCTTTGTACCCACCTTTTGATTTAGCCTTTCCATAGGTACCAATAAACAACGGTTTATGGTGAGAGCTCTCTAAAAATGTATCGGTTTAGGAGTTTTTCCAATTTAAAGATTCTGTCCTCTGGCCATTGAGAGTAGGGTCCTAATAGCGACTCAAACCAATAAGCCTATTTATGGAAAAAGCCTGAGAAATAAAATACTGCCTGCTAGGAGTGGCTCAGTGGATTAAGAACCCAACTAGTATCCATGAGGATGTGTGTTTGATCCCTGGCCTTGCTCAGTGGGTTAAGGATCCAGCATTGCCCCAAGCTGTGGTGTAGGTCACAGATGAGGCTTGGATCCCACACTGCTGTGGCTGTGGTATAGGCTGGCAGCTACAGTTTCAATTCACCTCTAGCTAGGGAACTTCCATATGCTGCCGGTATGGCCCTAAAAATGAAACAAACAAACAAAAAAAAAAGGTAAGAAAATACTGCCTACCATATCAGTAAACAAAGGATGTCAGAGTAGTGATTGCAGCCAACTCTGGTGGAGAGCCAAGCCTCGAGGTAACTCGGGAAGGAAAGGAAGAATACCTGCCATCAAGTAGCCATCAGACTGCAGCCACTCCCCAAGTTGCACCCTGAGGGAACTCAGGATTTGAAAATGCAGGATGCTGGCCCCAGATAGTTGAGGTGCAGATCAGTGGAATGATTTCAGTGAGCACAGACCCTTGTATCTTCTCATATATAGAAAAGAGCTAAATTTCTTGAGATATATATAGCTTTCTTTTATTAACATAATCTTCAAGGAGTTCCCATTGTGGCTCAGCACATTAAGAAGCCAACGTATTGTCTTTGAGGCTGTGAATTCAATCCCTGGCCTCCCTCAGTCCCTGGCCTTGCTCAGTGGGTTAAGGGTCTGGTGTTGCCACAAGCTGCAGTGTAGGTAGCAGATGCGGCTTGGATTCTGCGTGGTTGTGGCTGTGTCGTAGGCCTATAGCTGTAGCTCCAATTGGACCCCCAGCCTGGGAACGTCCATATGCTGCAGGTGCGGGGGTAAAAAGAAAAAAAAAAAAAAAAACTGTAATTTTTTGTTTCTAATATGTGCCCTCTGTTGCAAAAACTCCTATGTATCTTAGCTCCCTCCTCGCCCCCCTTGGAGCAGTTTTCTCAGGGTTACTTGAGATGCTGCCTCCTGGGCTTAAGTCCTCAATTTTGTCCACCAAATAAAACATAACTCTCAACTTTTAGGCTGTACATATTTTTTACATTGACAACCCAGAGGTAACTTTCCAGGCTTAGTACATTGGATGCAAGAGGCATTCCTGGTGAGACACACATGATGGAGTCCTCATAGTCCAAAGCCTCAGTCCCAAAAAGAGTCTACAGAAGTTTGAGAGGACAGAGGCCCCTTATGGACTGAGACTCCTCAGAGCTGGCACAGCTGGACAAAGAGATGCTTAGAATCCCAGATGCACACCTTCTAGGTGGCAAAGGCCTGAGAGAATATTCTCACTGGTTAACAAGCCAAGCACTCAAGATAGAACAAGACAAAAGGAAAATCTAATCAGACCAATCGATTTCTTCCCAAATGACACAAAAGACAAGAGACAGAAAAGCCAGCCATCTCTGGAGAGGAAAAGAACCAACAAATTAAGAGCGCTTAATCAAATTTCAAACCCAGAGTTGCTGAGTCTGAGGAGCTAGACCTATGAATACTTTCTCCTGCTAATTTAATTTAATTTAATTTTCATTTATTTATTTATTTTTAGGGCTGTACTCTCGGCATATAGAAGTTCCTGGGCCAGGGGTTGAATCGGAGCTGCAGCTGCCAGCCTACACCATAGCTACAGCAACACCAGATCCCAGCCGCATCTGCTACCCACCCTGCAGCTCACGGCAACACCCAATGAGCAAGGGCTTAACCCAATGAGCAAGGCCAGGGATCCAACCCAAATGCTCACAGACACTATGTTGGGTTCTTAACCCACTGATCCACAACGGGAACGTCTTTTTCTTTCTTTCTTTCTTTTTTTTTTTTTTTTTTTGCTTTTTTGCTTTTTTTCTAATCTAATTTTAGAAAAAGAAACAAAACAAAACAAAACAAAAAAACAAACAAGCACACCTTGATCACACTTGTATCCAACAGACCCTGCAGGCAGAGATCCAGGACACTGACTGAAGAAGTAAGAATTCTCACCTTCTGCCTGCTTTTATCAGGTGTCCCAGGATCTCTTAACTGCAGCATCTTTGGGTCAAGGAGTGTCCAGCCAGCAAAGTTACGTCCCATTTTTGTCACCCACTGTTGGCAGGAAGAAATTTCCCTCTACCCTCTAAGTTCTTTTGGCTGGTCTAAGAATTAAAATGACAGGAGACAGGTTAACAGGAGAAAATCAAATAAACTTTTAACGACACATATATAGGAAAGAGACCCAGAAAAACTGAGGAACTGAGCCAAGTGGCTGAAACTCTCACCTTAAACAACATCTTCAAGCTAAAGACAAAAGGGGATGTTGGAGATGGCGGTTTGGAACTTCGAAGGGGATGAGGGCAGTTCACCCTGAGATGGAAAAGCAAATGTTTGATAAACAAATGTTTGCTGGGCTCTGCAGTGCAAAGGGACACGGAGTGGACCCTGACCTCTAGGCCCTGCTGAGTTTCCCTCACAGACATGGCCCATATTCTTTGCAGATCATCTCTGCTGATAGCTCTATTCTGGGTACAGGCCCTTTATCTAAAAAAATTTTTTTAGTCAAGGGAAGGTCAGAATTTCTTCCTGAGTCTTTGGGGCCTTGATGTTTTCAGCTTGAAATCATTCACATGCCAGAGACATTCTGGGGTGGCAAGATTTGCTCTCCTACACAAGCATATTTAAATGAATATAAATTGCTCCAAGAGGAAAATTGCTATTTTCCTGCCTGGAAGACTCAGAGCTCTGCTCAAATCATGCTACTAACAAATTCATCCATAATGGAGGACCCACTGCAATGGGAAGGGCCTGGAAGTATTTTTTTCCCCCCCTGGCACATAGGTGGAGACAATTTATAACTGTTCTCTGGCAGAAAATGGATGTGTGTGTGTGCATTATGACAAGGATTGAGTGGTTTGTGTCCCTTTAGAAATGCCAGCCGGACAGTCCTCTTGTAGCTGTCTGATAAGACAAATTGGAATGAGACAATGATGATAGTAAAGGCTGATGGACCTGTGGAGACAGGAAACTAGTAGGAAGAATCATAAGGCTAGAAGTTCCTTCTAGATTATTGTTAGATTTGTATGAGATTTGGCCTTGACTGACACCACCTTCCAATTCTTTTTGTTTGTTTGTTTGTTTGTTTGTTTTTTAGGGCTACATCCGAGGCATATGGAAGTTCCCAGGCTAGGGGTTGAATTGGAGCTGCAGCTGCTGGCCTACACCACAGCCACAGCAACATCTGTGACCTATACCACAGCTTGGGGCAATGCCAGATCCTTAAGCCACTGAGCAAGGCCAGGGTTGGAACCACGTCCTCAGGGATACTAGTCGGGTTCATAACCACATTACCTCTGAGCCACAATGGGAACTCCAGACTTCCAATTCTTAACACAAATACTCCACAGCTAAACATCACTTTAAAAAGTTTTCTTTTTATACTAGGAAGCATCAGAAAACCAATTATTCTCCTCAGCAAAGAATTACATTATATGTTTTTTTACCATTAAAATTACCATTACAAATGTTAGAGTATCTACATTTGTAGATACTTAAGAAAAAGGATATGGTTTTTAATATATTGTCTAAAACAATATACACCAAATTTTGGGTTTGGCCTCATCTGTGGTATATGGAAGTTCCTGGACCAGGGATCAACCTGCACTGGGGGTTGAACCCCCACCACAGAAGTGACCCAAGCTGTTTCAGTGACGATGCTGGATCCTTAACGCACTGTGGCACAAGAGAATTCCAACCACCAAATTTTTAAAAGATGTAATTTCTGGGTGTTAAGATAAAAATTTTTTAAAACATGTGCATGTATTATTTATACATTAAGAGAAATATAAATGTTATTCAAAATCAATGTAATGACACTTGCTAACAAATTTGGAGATTTTTTTTCTATGCCAGGTTCTAGGCTCAAAATTCTGCATGTATTGTCTGCTTTAATTTCCCCAATATCCTTTGAGAGTGGAACTTGAATTTCCCACTTTCAGCCAATTCAGAGGCAGGCTTATCGAGGTTCAGTGACTTAGCCAAGTTTGTATATGATAAGTGCATGGCAAGCCAGGGTTTAAACCCAGCTATTTTGTGACTCTATGCCCTTTGGCATAAACTTTATTAATAAAACAGGACTCCTCTTGAACTTTTCATTGCTGTCAAATCCTCATGCTCTCAATAGGATCTAACCACTAAACTAATCCTTCTAACATGGCAAATTCTGGATTCTTATCTCAATAATGGGATTTTTTTTTTTTTTGTACTTCTCACCATTTTACTCTTGCTCTCTCTCTCTTTTAAACTTAGAACCTCAGGAACTTAGTATTTGAACAAACCACAAGAAAAATGATTCTGAAATTCAGTCATCTTAGTTGGGACTGTAGATGGCCTAAGGGAGTGGCTGAAAATTCATGGATGGGAGAAAATGAGCTATTTTCACAAAATCTTTTATTTTTCTTATGAGTTGTCTCTGCCTCTTTTTTTAAAAAAGGAAAAAGCTCACACAATATTGATTGAATAAGTTATTCTAGTGAGTTCTGGCAGAGGACTTATAGTCCCTGGGGAAAAGCAGAGGTACCAACCAGTCAGAGTGGGAGTCTCCGTGCTAAGGAGACCATGGCTGGGCCTTCAGCTGATAGATAATGAGGGAGTCTAGACAGGAGGGTGGGCGGAAAGAGGACAGGCAGCCAAGGAGTACATGCAGGGTGTAGGACTAGAAGCTATTAGAGAATATGGAAGTACAGTTGATTCTCATTCTCTGTGGAACTGAGTTATGTGCTGTAAAGTTTCTATGAACACTGAATTGCAGAACACTGAACCTTTGCTCCCAAGAGAAATATGAAGTTTGGTTTCTGAGAGCCTCTGGTCACAACATTTTTGTCAACTGACCCAAGATAACCTGGTTTTATGCATGTTTCTGTTTCAAGATTTTTTTTTCATGTATATTAATTGATCTGTTAACATTGAGTTCCCATCAACATCACTGCAACTCATACCGCAACTGAGCTTACCTTCTCCAAAAGGCATATCACAACCTTTTTGTACTTAGAAACATTGGAATAATAGCCTAGAAGAAATGAGTGGGTCATGGACCTAACTGGAGGCAATCCCAGTTAGAGCGATTCCCAAGGGTAATGGCTTGGGATAGACACAAGCTTAGAGTGGAGTAAGTGGCTGGGAGTTTAGAGGAGGGAGGATCAGAGAGGCCAGAGCATGTAGATCCTCGGAGGCTGTTGTGAGAACTCTAGGCTTCATATTCCCACGGGAGGTCAGGGAGGAGTTTGTGCAGAGGGGTGACTTTGCGTTCTAACTCCTTCACCCGCTTCCTCTGGCTGCTGTGTGGACAGGAGACAACAGAAGCAAGTTTGGAATTGAGTCAAGAGTTAAAATTGCTTCTAGTTTCTTAGAGAATAGAAGTCGAAATTATCAGATGAGAGAGAAAATGAGGGAAGAAGGCCTGGAAATTTGAGGAAAGAGCAGAACTGGAATAAAATAACCATCTGAGAGAGTAGAAAAGTGAATGGATTGGGGGGGGATAACATCATTTCCAAACAACATTAGATTCGAATTAGTGGTTGTGAAGTTAAAGCATGGCCATCAGGGACCTAGAGATTATTATATAAGTGAAGTAAGACAGAAGGAGAATGACAAATACCATATTATATCACTTATATGTGAAATCTAAAATATGATACAAATGAACTTAGCTACAAAACAGAAAGAGACTCACAGACATAGAGAACAAACTTATGATTACCAAAGGGGAGAGGAGGTGGGTAAGGGATAAATTAGGAGTTTGGGATTAGCAGCACAAGGTCTTACTGTATAGCACAGGGAACTGTATTAAATATTACAGAAAAGAATATGAAAAAGAAGATGTATATACAAATATGTAACTGAATCACTTTGCTGTACACCAGAAACCCAACATTGTAAATCAACCATACTTCAATAAAAATAAATAAGTAAATAAACATGGCTATCAGCATGATTGTATCTTTTTCTCCAGTCCAGGTATTTGTGTGGGAGCAGGTGCAAAGTAGGTGGAGATTTGGGTTGAACAAAGCTGGGGGCTTTGCCAAGCAACTAGATCAAACAATAGAGAACAAGGAAGGTAAGAGAGAAAGCAAGGAATAGTGTAATATTTGACCATGGCATTGAGCCTGGGGAAGGAGAGTGTGAGCCAACAACTGGGTAAGACTATTGAAAAATGGAAAGATTCCGTGGCTTATAGGTCTTGGTGGGAATCAAATGACTGATGGAGCTGGGATTTTAGGGAGAGTTAGGTGCAAAGATAGGGGAGTGGTCAAAAAATGGGATGCTTGAAATTAGATTCTGGTGGGAAAGAAGTTCTTGGTAATGACGTTGTATAGGTTATGACTATGGAAGTGAATGACTAAAATAGTGTGGTGGACAAGATCACTGATGGACAGAAAGTCATGAAATTCAGAAATTGGAGAACTGGAAGGATGATTTTCTGTTAGTAATTTGGAGAGAATGATAGCGAGCCAGCAGCTAAAATCTTCAAGGAATGAGAAAGAGTGCCCCAGGGATCTTTAGGTAATTGTAAGAAAAGTTGAATACAGAATGGAATAATCTGAGGGTGTGAGAATCAAAGCTAGGTGATTTTAAGGAGGAGAAGGGAGGAAAAGATGGTTGCAAGCAGCATTGCAGGGCAAGAAAGGGGTCTACTCACTCAAAAGCAGAACCAATATAT
This sequence comes from Sus scrofa, assembly GCF_054392235.1. Lineage (NCBI taxonomy): Eukaryota > Metazoa > Chordata > Mammalia > Artiodactyla > Suidae > Sus > Sus scrofa. The sequence goes on along the minus strand of NC_139396.1, from coordinate 123,289,535 downwards.
AGGGTTGGGAGGATGGCATTTAATAGAAATGTAAGAGAAAAGAGATTCCCAGGGGAGAGCCAAGTTTCAGTTTGAACATGGAGGTGAATGGAATACTCACAGAAAAGAATACAGATAAAGGAGATTTTACTGATAATAGATGATAAGTCCAAGAGTTGATTTTCATTTTGGTCTTTAGGAGATGGGGAGGGAAAGGCAATGGAGTCAGAATAAATGGTAGGGATTAGAACACAACATATGGAAGACTGGTGTAGCTTTTGGATTAGCCCTAGAATTCTCCTTCTTGCGACAAACAGTTTGGTCCTATTTTGTTCAAAGTCTCCTGCTCCCTATTCAGGACACAAACTAGAACCTCATCTTCATATTAATAATGTACCCATCAGAAAAGGCATGAGGGATTCAAGATCAGAAGGTCTGTAATGAGTGGAGGGAAAGAGGAAGTCGTGTTTGCATGCACATTCATTTACCACAATTTTCTCTGTAAAAAATATGCACAAAATAATGACAAGACACTGACATTTCTGCAAAATGAAGCTCCTCCAGAGAGTGGATCATGCATTGCAAACCAAGCTAAAGAAAAATGAATTTCTGACAAAGTTGTGTCAGAGTTAAAGTGCCAGAGAGGACTGGCCCACTTTCAAATCTGCTACTTATTTTTAAAGAGGACAAATGCTCTCAAAACGTTACCTCAAGAGCACAGGCTAGATTGTGAGAATGGATTACAGGTAGTTCCTAAGGATATCTGAATAGCAGGGTCTAGGAATTCCCGTCGTGGCACAGTGGTTAACGAATCCGACTAGGAACCAGGAGATTGCGGGTTCGATCCCTGCCCTTGCTCAGTGGGTGAAGGATCCAGCGTTATTGTGAGCTGTGGTATAGGCCATAGATGTGGCTCGGGTCCTGAGTTGCTATGGCTCTGGCATAGGCCAGTGGCTACAGCTCAGATTAGACCCCTAGCCTAGGAACCTCCACATGCCATGGGAAGTGGCCCTAGAAAAGGCAAAAAGACAAAAACAAAACAAAAACAAAAACAAAAACAAAATAGCAGGGTCTAGAGTGGCCAGGTCAGTGTTGCCAGTAGCCAACCTCTGCATGGTCTCCTACTGTCTCCCTGTGTGGTCAGGGGCCTGGAGTAGACTCAGCAGTATTTGTGTCCTTCCATCTCCCTCTCTGTGTCCACTCCTTTCTTCTTCCCACATATGTTCCCTCTGTGTGGGTGTCTACCTACAGTGCTTGGCACTGGCTCCCAAAATGGTTTAGTTGGATCTGAACCAAGTTCTCCACCCCCATCAATAGCACCCTCTAATGAGGAGTTTAGATGTGTCCCCAGCAGAGGCAAGTTGGGGAAGGCATAGTGTCACCCTGCAAGGGATCACAAGTCTAGCTGCTCTCGGCCAACTTTCCTGTGCTCTGATGCGAGGTAACTTCTCTGAGATTTGAGGTTCCTTCTGTCTGTTAAAAGTGACACTCTTGGAGTTCCCGTCATGGCTCAGTGGAAACAAATCTGACTAGCAATCATGAGAATGCAAGTTTGATCCTTAGCTTTGCTCAGTGGGTTAAGGATCCAGCGTTGCTGTGAGCTGTGGTGTAGGTCACAGATGTGGCCTGGATCTGGCATTGTTATGGCTCTGGGTAGACCAGCAGCTGCAGCTCTGATTTAACCCCTAGCCTGGGAACTTCCACATGCCTCGAGTGCAGCCCTAAAAAAAGACTGGAAAAAAAAAAAGTGACACTCTTGTTTGCTTAACTATTGTACCACCTTCCCCTCAATGGACCCCTGGCCTTGGTGTGTGAATGTCTGTGCTCTATCTAACCCAAACCTTGGGGTTCAAATGCTGACAGCATTCCCTACATCCTCTCCATGTTCTTCCCACTGGAGCAACGAATGGGACACATTTGTAAATGAAGCCTGAACCAGGAACCTCTTATGTCTCACTTTGGACTGCAGTGTCTTACTCCTTTCAAGCTGCTAGAACTAAATCATGACTGGGTGGCTTATAAACAACAGAGATTTCTCTCTCCCAGTGCTGGAGGCTGGAAATCCAAGATCAAGGCTTCTGCATGGTTGGATAAGAACCCTGTTCCTGGTTCATAGTTTGTGCCTTCTTGCTGTGTCCTCACATGGTGGAAGGGGCCAAGGTTCTCTGTGGGGTCTTTTTGATGAGAACGCTAAAGCCATTTATGAGGGCTCATGAACTAAAAGCCTCTCAAAGCCCCCCCCCCCCCCAATACCATCATCTTTAGAGGGTTAGGATTTCAACATATGAATCTGGGGGGAGGCAGTATTTAACTGAAAATTATAAGAAAGGATGTTTTGTGTGTCCTTGGAGGAGATCTGAGGTTTTGTTCAGAGACTCATCTTCTTCCACATTCCTCACCCCCAAGGATCAAGCCTTCTTAGGGAGAGGAAAAAATGAACTTGGAGCGTCACGATGGTGGTGGTAATGCACTCATTTGGTGTGACTTCTCAGAGGTGACCTCTATTCAGTCAGGACATCTGTCTTGCTGTTAATGGAAGAAATAGTGAAGGCCGTGGTGAGGTTCATGAATATTTGACCTTTGTGAGTTGGAGAGCAAGACTATTTTCTTTTTCTTTCTTTCTTTCTTTCTTTCTTTCTTTCTTTCTTTCTTTCTTTCTTTCTTTCTTTCTTTCTTTCTTTCTTTCTTTCTCTCTTTCTTTCTCTCTTTCTTTCTCTCTCTCTCTCTTTCTTTCTTTCTTTCTGACTTTTTTAGGACTACAACTGTGGCATATGGGGGTTCCCAGGCTAGGGGTTGAATTGCAGCTACAGCTGCTGGCCTACACCACAGCTACAGCATGGTGGGATCCAAGCTGTGGTCTGCAACCTACACCATAGCTCATGGCAGCCCCAGATTCCTGACCCACTGAGTGAGGCCAGGGATCAAATCCGAATCCTCATGGATACTAATTGGATTTGTTTTTGTTGTGCCACAATGGGAACTCCTAAGACCCTTTCATCCTAGTACTTTTCAACGACTAGGCACACATCCCTCACAGAATATGGGAGGGATTAGAATGAATTCAGCAGAATCAGTGAAATGGATTTGCTTTCCTGTTAGCCCCATTTTTAAGGAAAGACATGTACAGAAAATTGTTCTAAATACATTGAATTTTGGTCTCAAAGTCTTCCTTGAATATTGCTGAGAATGTTTGTCTGAGTGTTGTCCAGAGATTCCTCTCAAGATTTTCATTCCCATGCCCCTAATTTGCTTAATTAAATTAATTAATACTACCCTTATTAATTGCTCTGCAGTAATACAACCCTGGAATGCATTTATCGTGAATAAGGAACAAACCTCCTTCATGATAAATGAACAAACGCATGATTCCATCACACTTGGCATTCCTCAGGCTAATGCAAACATATCATTACTTGTTGAAATGTCTGTGTCTTTTCTTCTTCCAGAAATTATTCCAGCTGGTTTCTACATGAAAGTGAAGGGTTGCACTGGCTGGCTTTAAAGCTCCTGATATCTTTTGAGAACTAATAAAAATAACTAACATTTATTCAGCACTCGCTGTATGCTAGGGAGGCTGCCAAACACTTTAGTATATAGCACATTACAATATTTAATCTTGACAACTGTTAGGGGAAGTTCCTGGTAATATCATCTTTGTTTTAGAAGTAGAGAAAACTGAAGCTTGAGAATATTACTCAGCTCACTCAATGCCACACGGTGAATAAGGGGCCAGAACCAGGATACAGATCCACATATACTGCATTCCAGCCACTTACCTATGTTCTCTATCTACTTCTGTTCTGTGGTTCGTCAGTTTCAACTGAGGTTACCTTTCACATAGTTTGAGATGAGTGTATTTGGGAGGCAAACCAGCTATAAACCAGAGCAGGTGTTATTTTATAAAAAAATTTTTATTGAAGTATAGTTGATTTACAAGGTTGTGATAATTTCTGCTGTACAACAAAGTGATTCACTTATACATATACACACACATCCATTCTCTTTCAGATTCTTTTCCCACATAGATTATTACAGAATATTGGGTAGAGTTCTCTGTGCTATACAGAGGGTCCCTGTTGGTCAATCATTGCATATACCTCAGTGTGCATATGCCAATCCCTCAAGTATTACTTAGTATTAGGTCACACATAGGAAAAGAAATCTCACTTTTAACTTTTAAAGTGGCAGCTGCTAGAATTCAATCTTTTTGAGGAAAAACTATGCTCTAGCCAGTTTTACATAATTGGGTGTCAGGAGTTCCTAGAAATCAAAAATGAATAAGACAGAGGACTTGTTGGATCATATAATAATCTGCAAAAATACGAGATCTCTATGCTATGCTTCTGAACTAACACAATATTGTAAAGCAACTATATTTCAATAAAAAGACAAAGTACTTATATTCTTTGTGTTTATAATCATGTGCAAAAGAAAACACACTATCAACTATGAAAGGTGGTTCTTTCTTATGTATGTGTGTGGTGTGGCAGGTGTGCATGTGGGTGGTGTGGTCTGTGTATGTATGTTGTGCACATGTGGATGTGTTCCTCTATTTGAATGTTTGGGGTCTCTGTATGTGGTATGTGTAGAGTGTCATGCTTGCATTTGTGTGTGATATGTGTGGGGGGTGTGTATGTGAGTGTGTGCCTGGGCGTATGGACATACTCCTGTGAAATCATGCACATTGCAGAGTTATGCTGATGGTGGTGGAGTGTAATTATCCCACTAAGGAATCCTGACTCAATTTCTTCTCGACCTTCAGACTAGGCTTAAAGTTTTAACATGACCTGTGCTGTTAATAACAGAGAAAACCATACATACCCTCAAGGAAATGATCACCCATAAAAGATGTTAAGGAAATGTGACAAAAACTCACCAGTTTTTCAGAGAAAGCAATAATGGAATCACATCATTTATAAGGAAAATTTAGCTCACCAGAAATGTTCTGTGGTCAAAAACTGTCTTTAGGAGTTCCCATTGTGGCACAGCAGAAACGAATCCAACTAGGAACCATGAGGTTGTGGATTTGATCCCTGGCCTCCCTCAGTGGGTTAAGGATCTGGTGTTGCCCTGAGCTGTGGTGTAGGTCACAGAGTGGCTCAGATCTGGCATTGCTGTGGCTGTGGTGTAGGCCAGCAGCTGTAGCTCCAGTTCAACCCATAGCCTGGGAACCTCCATATGCTGCAAGTATGGCCCTAAAAAGCAAAAAAAAAAAAAAAAAGGAAAAAAGTGTCTTTAGCTTGTGCATATAAAGCAGAGAGGAATCTGATGTCATTTCTCTCACCGGTAAAGCACAAATGGAGTGACCTCTGCTGTAGCATTCAATTCATTTGGCTACTCAGTGATGGCTCTTCCTGAGTTTTGAGGGTAATAAACTGTATTATGTATAGGGCTGGAATTCTTGTGTGTGATAAATGGACTTTTGAACCTTCCTCTCACAGACATCAGTAATCCATCACCAAACTCCTTATGCCCAGGCAGGTATCCGTCTGCCAGTTTTTGAACATGTGGCTCCTTGGCCTCAACTTTACTTTCGGCCTTTCAGATTTGCTGTTCTTTGCTGTGTATCCAGGCCTGAGAACAATGGCCATCTCTTATACTCTGTCTTGACTCTTTTGTCTAAGCATCTTGTATTTTCTCACTTGGGAAGTTTGTGCTCCAGTCCAGGAACTGAACAGAGCATCACAAATTTTTTGGTCGGCATTATATTGGGCCAACCCTGGCTTTGGCAATATATGGATACCTGGTTCATTACATATCTGTTGGGTTATATCTTACCTGCCCATCTACATTGGTAAGTCTCTAAGGCTGGCATGAAGCTTCGCAGTGCCTTATCTCCCAAAGGCTTTAGCCAGCCTGGATCCTGTCTTATAGGTATTTGCATTCCTTGCAGTGACTGGTAGAGGTATTGGCACATTTATGCACCTGTAGGTACCTCTGTACATGTACTTGGTGGCTACCTAATAAGTGTTAGTTCCCTTCTGGTTCTCTGGATGAGACCCTCCCTAACTGGACTGGCTTTCCTTGAGACAGTCCATTCAATGGCTGTTCCTTAGACATTCAGGCTTTGCTGCTTGAACACTCTCTCTTTACCCTGAATCATTGCTGTGTATTCCCCATCTGAAAGACCTGCCTTCTGCCTTCTAATGTAACAAGATAGTCATTTGATTCAAATATTATTGAGTACTACTGAGTGGACACTTAGTTAGACTCCACATGTCAAAGACACTTTATTTACAACTCAGAAATTTACAATCCAGTGGGTCAGTCAATTAATTGTCTCAGTGGGATTTGCCAGGAGATTAGGGACTATGGATATGATGAAACTGGTGATGGAAACAATGACACACAGTAGATTAGTGAATAAGATGCTACTTTTTGTGTAAAAGTGAGGGAAAATCAGTGAGGGAAAAATATATATATATTCATATTTGCCCATATATGTGTAAAGAGAGTCTGGAAATATTCACAAGAAAATAATAACAGTGATTATCTGCAGTGGAAAGGCAGAAGGTAGGACATGGTCTGGTGGGGGTAGGAGTGGGTAGGAGATTTTACTGTATTCATTGTTAAATATTTTTGAATCATACAAATGTAATATTGACTCAAAAATTAAATTAAAAACAAGACAATGCATTTACTATAAACACAATAAAGGTAATTTAGGATATGAAAAAGAAAAAGAGAAAAAAACATTTCCTACACATAGCATTCTAATAGACTGATGTGACTGATGTTAACTCACTATATTACCTTTCTCTCGCTCTCGCTCTCTTTTTTTTTTTTTTTTACTAATAATGAGATTTTTAACACAAATTCTCTTAAACTGTGACTGGAGCGTAGTGGGATTACCCCCTATAGAAAGAGATTTTTTCCTATTTCCTCATCGGACCTATGTATATTTTATTATTATAGAATCTCAAGATTGGAAGATATCTTTGGAACATGTCATCCGATACCAACCCAATTTCTTTTGTAATTTTTTAAAGTCTTCAGCACTTTCCACTTAAGATTTCATGTAGCCTTTTAAATTCATATCAGTAAAAAGTTAAAGGTCTAAATTCATCTTTTTTAAAGATACCTAAACAACAATTTTCTCAGTGTTATTAACAAACTGTTTCTTCTAGTGATGTGTGTGTGTGTGTGTGTGTGTGTGTGTGTTTTAGGGCTGTACCTGGGACATGTGGAAGTTCTCAGGCTAGGGGTGGAATCAGAGCTGCAGCTACTGGCCTATACCACAACCACAACAACTCGGGATCAGAGCCACGTCTGGCGACCTACACCTTTCAGCAATGCTGGATCCTTAACCCACTGAGCAAGGCCAGAGATCGAACCTGTGTCCTTATGGATAGTAATCAGGTTCATTACTAAGCCACAATGGGAATGCCTCTTCCATTGATTTTAATGAGAAGTCAAGGTCCATAGCCTGCCCAAAGCTAAGTGTGTATCTTCGCATTTGTAATTTTGACAAATCATGGCAGTTACTTTCCATAGTGGTGTACCAACTTGCACTTCTGCAAACAATGTATAGAAATACCTGTTTCCCAACAAACTCATAGAAAAAGAGATAAGACTTGTGTTTACCAGAGGCATGGGTGAGGGGTAAGGGGACTAGGGGAGGGGGAATTGGATGAAGGCAGTCAAAATGTACAAATATTCAGTTATAAGATACATAAGCACTAGGGACATAATGTACAACATGGCAAATATAATTAACTTTGCTCTATGTTATATATGAAGTTTGTTAAGATACTAAATCTTGAGTTCTCATCATAAGGAAAACTAATTTTTTTTTCTTTTCCTCTTACTTTCTATCGATATGAAATGATGGATGTTCACTAACGTACTGTAGTAATCGTTTTATTATGTATGTATGTCAAGTCATTATGCTCTACACCTTCAACTTATGCAGTGCTATATGTCAATTATGTTTCAATAAGAGTAGAAGGAAAAAAAAAAGAGAGAAATGAAGCCAAACATCACTCTGTGAGGTCCTCCCAAGCACAAAAGCCTTTTTGGTCCCCTGTTTCTTGTTTGTAGGAAAAATTCTTCAGCCTCCTACAACTTTCCTGTGTTCTAAAGGGCAGATTCAAATAGTTACTAATTAGAGGAGGAGTTCCCATCGTGGCTCGGTGGTTAATGAATCCGACTAGGAACCATGAGGTTTCAGGTTCCATCCCTGGCCTTGCTCAGTGGGTTAAGGATCTGGCGGCATTGCTGTGAGCTGCGGTGTGGGTCGAAGACTCGGCTTGGATCCGCGTTGCTGAGGCTCTGGTGTAGGCTGGCAGCTACAGCTCCAATTAGACCCCTAGCAGGGGAATCTCCCTATGCCATGGGAGCAGCTCCAAAATGGCAAAAAAGACAAAAACAAAAACAAAACAAAACAAAAAAACAAATAGTTACTAATTAGAGGAGTGAGGGAATGCAGAAACAGAGGAAAAGCAGTCAAGAAACAATCACAGCATGGATGGAACTAGAGACTCTCACACTAAGTGAAGTAAGTCGGAAAGAGAAAGACAAATACCATATGATATCATTTATATCTGGAGTCTAAAATACGGCACAAATTCCGTATTTCTTTTCCATGGAAAAGAAATGCATGAACTTGGAGAACAGACTTGTGGTTGCAAAGGGGGAAGGGGAGACAGTAGGATGGACTGGGAGTCTGGGGTTAGTAGAGGCAAACTATTGCATTTGGAGTGGATAAGTAATGAGATCCTGCTGTATAGCACTGGAAACTATATCTAGTCACTTGTGATTGGACATGATGGAGGGTAATGTGAGAAGAAGAATATGTATATATATAAGAGTGACTGGGTCAATTTGCTGTACAGCAGAAAATTGACAACACTATAAACCAACTATAATGGAAAAAAATCATTACAAAAAAAAAAAAGAAAAGAAAAGAAACAATCATGGGAGTTCCCACTGTGGTGAACAAATCCAACTAATATCCATAAGGATGCGAGTTTGATCCCTGGCCTCACTCAGCGGGTTGGAGATCCTGTGTTGCTGTGGCTGTGGTGTAGGCTGGCAGCTGTAGCTCCACTTCGACCACTAGCCTGGGAACTTCTATGCTAAAGGTGTGGCCCTAAAAAGCAAAGAAAAAGAAAAAAGAAAAAAAAAAAGGAAACAATCACTCAGGAAAAAAGTAGAGTCTTAGCTCCTCCTCGAGGGCTGTGCATAGCAATTTGATATATACCTCTGAGTTCTTCTATAGGAACAAAGGCTCCCACCCAGGTAAAGGATGGTAACTTCAGCCTGAGAACAAGCCTATGGTTGGAACCAGAAGGCTGGTGATTGAAATTCCTAGAACACACCCTGTTACCTTATTACCAACCAATCAGAAGAAAGTCACACATCCTGAAGCTCTCACTTCAAGTTTACCTATAAAAACTCTTCCTTGAAACTCATCCGGAAGTTTAGGATTTTTGAACGTGAGGCATAGTTTCAACTTTCTTGGCCCTGCAATAAACTTTCCTCTGCTCCAAACTCCAGTGTTCCAGTTTGTTTGGTCTCACTGTGAGCTGAACACACATGAACTTGAGTTCAACAGCAGAAATACCTGTTTCCCCTATAGCCATTATAAACTTATAATTTTCTAGTCTGATAGCTTAAAAAAATGGTATTTCAGTGTAGTTTTAATATGCTATTTTTTGTTAAGAGTAAGGTTATGAATTCTTTCATAGGCTTGCAAGTTTTTTCCCTCATAAACTGTTTGTATCTTTTGTTTTTTGTTTTGTTTTTTGTCTTTTCTAGGGCCGCACCCAAGGCATATGGAGGTTCCCAGGCTAGGGGTCTAATCAGAGCTGTAGCCACCGGCCTACACCAGAGCCACAGCAACTCGGATCTGAGTCACATCTGCAACCTACCCCACAGCTCATGACAACGCCGGATCCTTAACCCACTGAGCGAGGCCAGGGATGGAACCCGCAACCTCATGGTACCTAGTCAGATTTGTTAACCACTGAGCCACGACGGGACCTCCTCTGTTTGTACACTTTATCCATTTTCTCTTGTGTTGTTGTTCTCTTTCTTAATAATTTCTAGGGATGCTTTATATTTTAGAGAAATTAGTCTTTTGCTGTGATGAATTGTTAGTAGCTTTCCCAGCTTCTTAATTTATTATTTTGTTTATGGTGAGTTTTACCCAAGCAAAGTCATTAAACAAAATTTTTTGTAGAATTGAACTTCATTTTTTAATGGTTTTTGATTTTGAGCCAAGCAGCAAAGGTCTTCTCCATTACTCTAAGGTTTATAAGAATTCTTATTTCCTGAGGTCATTCATGATTTAATATTTATATACACATATACTATATCCTGACATTTTGTGAGGTATGATGTCAATTTTACTTTTTTCCAGATAGCATTGCAGTTATCCTGACTCCATATATTGACACTTATTAAATTATTATATATTTCTTTTATTTGTCTGTCAGCCTATTTAGTACCCATTAGTTATTATAGCTTTATAATGTGTTTTATTATTTTTTATTTTTTAATTTTTCTTTTGCTTCTTAGGGCCACACGTGCAGCATATGGACGCTCCCAGTCTAGGAACTGAATTGGAGCTGCAGCTGCCAGCCTGCACTGCAGCCACTATAATGCCAGATCCGAGCCACATCTGCAACCCACACCATAGCTCACGGCAATGCCGGATCCTTAATCCACTGAGCAAGGCCAGGGATTGAACCCGCATCCTCATGGATACTAGTTGGGTTCATTTCCACTGAGTCACAGTGGGAACTCCCATAATGTGTTTTATTATCTGGTGGTGCTAGTCATCTCTCATTGCTGCTCTTTTTTCAAAAAATTTTTAATGAATTTTGTTTGTTTATTTTTCTTTTTAAACTTCCAAAAAATTTGTTATGGGTCTCTTCAATCTCCCCAAAACCCTGTTGGCATATTATTGCTATTATCAGAAATTTAAATTATCTTAATTAGAACAGATATCTTTATTATAATGACTCTTTCTCTTCAAGAACATGGTGTCAGGGAACAAAATTTGCCACCCCAAAATATCTCTTTGGCATGTGGATTATTTTGAATTGAGAACAATCAAAGCACAAAAGACTCAGGAAGAAACTTTAATCTTCCCCTCAACTGCCTGAAGAATTTAGATTGAGGACCTACTGCAGGAACAGATCTACCACTAGAGAGATCTGCAATGAATATGGGCTAGGTGGAGCAACTCAGAGATTAGTGTCCACTCGGGGTCCCATTGTCTCTGGAGGCCCTGCCAACAATTGTTTGCCAAACAACTGCTTTTCCATCTCTGTGTGAATTACCTTCCTCCCCTTTGACGTCCCAAACCAGCCTCCTGACATCCCCTTTTGTCTTTAGCTGAAGGTGGTATTAAAGTGAGAGTGTCAGTCACTTTGGTGAGTTAGTTTTCTGAGTCTCTCCACGTACACATGTTGTTAAGCTTTTGTTTGATTTTCTCCTGTTAGTCTATCTCACGTAGATTTAACTTTTAGACCAGCCAGAAGAAACTAGAAAGGTAGTGGGACATTTCTTCCTACCCAACAATGGTGTGTCTTTCTAGTTCTTCAAGTCATTGTGTCTCTCCTGTGTCTTACATCTTTCTTTATATGGAATTGATGAAATAAAAAGTACATTTTAAGGCAAGATGAGAAAAATTTACACACAAAACTTTTTCCTCTGCCCTTTGGCCTCCTCCATCCCCTCTATGTCCATCATGCATCTGCATTATGAATTAACGAGACCTCTCCAATGACAGAACTACCTGCTCAACCACAAAGATCATTTTTTATTCTTCTGGTGCAACTGTGTAACTCCTTAAAAGGTAACATTCCTTTCTCAATTTTGAAAGGGGGTAGGATGACTCCTCTTCACCTACATAATGTTCTCCAAAAATGTAGGTACAAACAACTTTAGTGAACTTTATGTGCAATGCCATATCACTTCCCTTAAAGATAGTGATTGGAGCAGAACCAACTGCTCAGATTACCTGAGAGGAAATTAGGCTGCACCTAATGGAAGTTCTTAGCTTAAGTACTTATTTATGACCTTACAAATGTTACTAGTTTTATTACTTCTATTTTGCCTCTTTTGCAAGACTATTGTTTTTTACATTACCAAATATGTCACTGAGCTGCCAATAAGAATAACAATGACGAGGCAACTTGAAATGATTGATCAAAAACATAGTTCTAGGAGATTAATGATTATAATAGTGTAACTCTAGATATGGCAAGAAGCAACAAGAGGGAACCATTTCCTGGACCATAATAGACTAACAAGATAGGTAGCCCAGAAGCCTTTGGTTGTTGTTAAAAGGGCCTAGTCTAGTAATAACACATTGAATGGCCTATCAACAAAATCCTCACTTGACTTGAATGATCATACCTAGCTCCATGGGCCAGATTAGTCATGAGACCAAAGGCTGGTTGAAATTAAGATGGAAAGGGAAGGGATTGTGGAAAAATGTTGTCACTGTCCAGTTCCACAAGAATCAAGTCATTAGCCACTGCAATTGCTGACCTACAATGTACCCTAAAAGGAATTCAGAGCAAGATCAGAATGAGGTAGTTTGTGCTCTGGGAAAACTAACAAAACTGGTCCTCGGATAGTAAGATATTTTCAGAAGATTTTGTAAACCCAGCTTCTTGCATCTTCCTACACTTAGAAAAGCACTAAGGCCAATGACCAAGATATCTGTTCCTTGTAAATAGCAATAACCCGCTACCAAGAGGTGCGCTTGAGTGCAGTACCTCTTCACCAAAATCACACATATACTGACCTTCCTCTTACTTGCGGATCAGTTCTGAGTTCTCTGAGAGACTCTCTCCTGGGTTATAATCCTCGATTGGCTTGAATAAAATTTTTCATTTCCTTCTTGGAGTGACTATGGATTAATGTTTTGTCAGCAGGATTACGCACAATTTTTGTAATCGTATTCCTAAGTATTTTACCATTGCTTTTGCTACTGCTAATGTCCCCCCCCCCTCCGCTTTATATCTTTCTGTGTAATCTTGTTTGTGTCAGAGAAAGATACTGATTTTTAAACAAATATATCCTGGTCACATTCTTATTTCATTAATTTGCTTTTCAGTTTATTCTCTTGTGTTTTTATTTGTATGGTGATATTATCTGAAAATAATATGATTTTATTCCTGTCCTCCAATTACGTCTATAATTTCTTCCTTGTATAATAGATTTGCTAGTACCTCCAGTACAATGGTAAATAATAGTGGTGAAGGGAGACATTCTTGTCCACTTCCTGTCTCTTGTAGGAACTTCTCCAATGTTATTCTACATTAAGCATGATACCAGTGGGGTCTGAGATAGATTTTCTTTTATCATATTGAGGAATGATTCATCTTTTCCCATTTTACCAATATTATTATTCTTAATAAAGAAAAATTTGTCAAATGCCATTTAGTGTCTACAGAGATGATAACAACCTATTAATATGATCTACTCAAAACTCTTCATTGGAATGCTCTTGTAGCACAGCAGGTTAGGGATCTGGCATTTCCACTGCAGCAGCTTGAGTTGTTGCTTTGGTGTGGGTTTGGACACTGCCTGTGAACTTTCACATGCCCTGGGTGAGGCCAGGGGTAAAAAACCTTCATTAGTGTGATCTCATTACCTGATAAGCTAAATGAATAGATGTCATCATACTGAACAATTTTTACATGGCTAGAATAAAAATTATTTTGTAAGCTATATTATTCTTGCAGTATGCTACTCGATTTGGCTTGCCAATATTTTCAAAGAATTTTCCTCCAATATTTATTACTGAGTTTGGTGCATTTGTCTGGCTGTGTGTGTATTGGTATGTGTAAGAATGGGGGTGGGGGTGGAGAGAGAAAAGAAGAAGAAGGAGAAGGTGGAGGAGATCAGTCAGAGGTCTTTATCAAGTTTTGGTATTGATATTACATTCATGTCATAAAAAGAATATAAGAGATTTCCTTCTTTCTCTGTGCTCTGAGACAAATTAAATGAGTGGAATAATCTGCTCCTTAAAATTGTTGTTCCCCACCACCACCACCCAGAAAAAAAGAAGGAAAGCATTCAATATGACCTGGTGTGATGCTCAATAAGAGGAACAGGTAAGGAGTTCCCATTATGTCACAGAAAAAAGGAATACAACTAGGAACCATGAGGTTGCAGGTTCGATCCCTGGCCCCCTCCAGCGGGTTAAATATCTGGCATTGCCGTGAGCTGTGGTGTAGGTCGCAGTCACTGCTCAGATCTAGAGTTGCTCTGTCTGTGGTGTAGGCTGGCAGCTGTAGCTCTGATTCAGTCCCTAGCCTGGGAACCTCCATATGCCACAGCTGTGGCCCTAAAAAGCATAACTAACTAACTAAATAAATAAAATTGTTGTACCCTGTAAAAATGTATGGTCCTGGTATATTTTGGGATGGAAGATAGAGCAAGTTTTTTCTGCTTGCTCTATGTATACCTATTAATTAACTAAAGTATATTTTAAATTATACACAATATTTTCCTAGAAAATTACTTATTTCAGCCATGTTTACAATTTTATTTGAATTAAGTTCAGCAAAATAGTCTCTTATGCTTGTCTCATTGTTTCCATATTTATTTTCTTCTTCTTTATTTTGTATATTAAATATCACTTCTCATTTGTAAGAAAATTTTGGGTGGATATAAAAGTTTTGGTTCTCATTTTCTTAAACATCTTGCAGTCTTGCTTCACCCTCCTCTGAAGTTGAAATTCTGGACAAATTTAAGGCAAAACCAATTTTTTTTTCCCCTCTTAGGAACCTGATCTGGCTTGGAGGTCTAAAGAAATGTTTCTTCTTCTTTGAAGTACAATAAATTTATTAGGATATGTCATCACACCCAAATTAATTCTGGGTCACTTTTTCAGGGCATATGACATTCTTTCAATATGAAGAGTTGGAATTTCTTTTATTTCAGAATTTTTTAAAAAATCGTAATTTTTAGAATTTATGTTTGTAAATATTTATTCTGTTTCATTGTTCCTGTCTTCTTTGGATTTTCTTTTCCTATTTCGATATCTATTTATCCCTCAAATCTTGTTGAAAACAAAGGATATAGCTTCTGCCTTTCCAAGTGAACACTTCTTTTTTAGGAAATTTATTTGCTGGGATATTCTAAGATCTACCACTGCTCAGCCCCCCTACAATTGCTTATAATTCCTTTTGTGTGGCTTCTTCCCAATCCTATCTATATTTTAAGACCCTACACATATGGAGTGTTTTAAAATCTATCTCTTAATTCTACTAAAAAATATTTTTGCTGTTTTGTCATTATTGTTGTCCTTTCTCCTCCCCTTCCCCTCCTCCTTTCTTTGCATGATTTTGGGAGTAGAAGAAAATGCTGACTTATGAATCCATTTCCATGGCAAGGTCATATTAGTTTAATAAATTATGTATTACAACAGTCTTCAAAAACATCAAATATGGTTTCACTTTTCTATTTTAATCTTCTAGGGACACGTGTTAATAAGGAAGTGTCCCTTATATTGTGGCCTCTAACCTCACAAATTGCTCTTTTCTCTGATCTTCTTTTAACCCTTGTGATCTGTTCATACCCCTCAGCCAATTAGCCACCGGGGTGTTGACTTTGGAGTGAGACAGACCTGGGTTCAGAAACAAGTGCTTGCAGCCCTGGCACTTCACATCTCTGCTCTTCGTACCCCCCTTTCTCTTCCTCTCCTTTGTCAAAGGCACCAATGCAGACAAGCTATGGGGTCACCGGTGTTGTTTCATCCCCAATAGTCATTCCCATCCTTTTTGTTCCAGGCATAAGAGGTTAAAAAAAAAAAAATCTAGATGCTCACCTCTCTCTTTCTCTCTCAGCTGCTGCAAGCTATTCTTCTAAGTGATCATGGGAGTAGATGGGAACCCTCTGACCTTTACAGTAATTGTTGCAATTTAAATCAAAACCTTGCAAAAGTACACAAGGCACATATGATTTCAGTTTCCTTCACACTTTTGATCCTTGCCTTTTATTGGCAAATAATGGGCGCTATTCCTCTTCTTTTAATATAGTAATGACTTGCCACAGGAGACTAGAAATCAGCAAGATAGTTCTGGGGACAAAGTTGTGACACAGGAATGAATCATGACACCTCCACCCCCACACTCTGCCTCTGCTTCTACTTTTCAATTCCCTTGCAGTACCCCCATACTCTCTTCCTGTGACAACCATCCCCCACATTCCATCACTGTAAGAATGATGATGAAGATGGAAACATTGGCAACAGAGTCATGACTTTGCCACGTACAAGATGTGTGACCTTAGGCAAGTTACTTGACCTCTCTGAACATTGATAATATTGAATTCCCAGGCTGGGTCAGAACATTAAGACAATGTGTGTGAACAGTCTGGCCCTTAGCTCCTACACAAATGCTGGTTTCATGCAGAGTATAGTAGTTGGCGATAGGAGACTAGGGTCATAAGGTGTCAATTATATTTATGTTAAACTAGCAGTGGATGGCGATAGAATAGTAGAAAGACAGTCCACTGAGAAGTAGGCTATCCCATGCTCTGTAATAGAGATTCAGACACTTGACAGGTGTGCAGATCTTATGCTGTAGTTATCCTTCTGAGAAGACCAGGCCCTGGGTCACTGCTGCCACTTTGTATCCGTGAACATATGTGACACAGAACTGAATCAAACCCACAGTCTGGAGCCAAACCTAGACAGCCTGGCCTGAAGCAGAGCCCCCAGCCACACCCACTCTAAATTAGCACATCTACCAATGACCTGCAGATCCAGGGCAGAGAATAAGCCTTTGTTATTTTAAGCCTCTCTGTTTGGGGGTGGTTTGTAACTCACAACTCTTCTAGGAAACCATTGGTGAATTAAACTGAGTCCACAAAGGACATGACCCTTTGCATAAAGGAGAGTCAGAACTGAATTCTGCCCTCACTTCCTCAATTTTAGGATACTTTAGAAAACAAGAAAGGAGTAGAAAAAGAACAAGAAAGAAATCCCCGAAAACTGTGGTTGTAGACCAGCTGTCACATGGGTTTACATCCTGGATTTATATAACTTACACATGTCCGGGAAACTTGAGTGGTCTACTTAATTTGAGGATGTCATCCTCTGGTAACACCAGATGTATATTTGTAAAGACCTTCTGAAAAAGGCTGTATTCAACTTCGGGCCTCTGGAAACCCTCACAGTTAATGTTTTCAAGAGGGATGACTAGCACTCAGGTAAATTTAACACAAATACAAGGAAAGAAGGCTACATGTCTAACAAGCAACAGAAACAACAGACAGCAAGACTTACTGGCTTCAGACATTAGAACTCTGCTCTAGTCTGTGGTGATAAATGCACATGATAAGGGCTTCTTGCATAGCTGTTAGAAGCATCGTGTGAAGGTATAAACTTTAGCACCAAAAAGTACACAGGGGACACCGAATAAGTGTTGATTCCTTCCTCGGTCTGGGATCTAGGTCTAGTTTGCTTTTCCTTGTGCTTACGAATGTCATGACTTGGGCAAGCCAGTGCACCTCTGTAGGCAAATGTTTTCACACAAGAAAATGTTGAAACTGAATATTATATTCCAAACTATATTATATGAAGCAGTGGATATCTATTCAACAATTTATTCACAAGCACTTAATGAATGCTAAGCTCGTGCCAGTCTTTGGGTGAGGAGACCAGGGCTCAAGCTAATAAAAGGTAGGACTTAAATTTGAATCCTAGTCTGAGGATCACTGAGTTTGTGATGAAAGAAACATTATGCTGCACTACCCCTGCCTCTGTAGATTAGAAGAATCTGCCATGGCCTTAATTATCAGTGAGTGGTAAAGAGAGGAAGCATACACCTTAACCAAGTGGACTGCAAGGTTGAGAAACTCTATTCTCGTCTATGGTAAGTTCAAGGAGAAAAAAAAAATATGAGCCCTGGGATTTAAAAAATCACAGTTAATCAATCTCCTTTGGAATCATCCACAAGCAATCCTTCAGCAACTCATCAATCATCATCAGGGCTTTGTTTTCAAACTCTTTTCGGGAATGGTCAGGAGAGGGGAGTTTTAAAACCCCAGAACTGGGTGTCTGCCGAGGGTATGGTGGATTCCTGAAGCTATTTATTTCCATCTGTTTTCTTCCTCTTCTCACCCCAGCTGAGCTTGTGCTCTGCTGTGATTTTTTTTTTTTCTTTTTTTCTGAAGACTCCTGCATTTATGCCCAGCCATTGTGGCAGATTTCTGCAGAGGGGAACAGACAGTGATTGTCCAAGGAGAATGGAGGGGGTAAGGCAAGAGCAGAACTTACTCTGCTTTTCTCCAACTGATCTTCTCACAGTGCCAAGCACCCTCTACCCGAGGCTGAAGCCATCATTCTCTGCCCTGGCCAACACACACACACACCCCAGTTTTCTACCTTCTAAGGGTCCTCTTTCTTTCTACGCGCCTCTCCTTTTCTTCTCTTCTGCCTCCTTTCTTTCCTCCTTCACTCCTCTCCCCTCTGTTCCTCCTGCTCCTTCTCTTTTTTCTTCATTTCCTCTTCCTCTTTAGCCTCCTTCTTTTCTCCTCTTTAGACTCCTTTTTTCTCCTTCTTAATTCCTAAAGTCTACATATTCTTCTATAGTTTCCTTGAATCAGATTTTGCCAGCATCCCAGGAAAATTCACTATCTTTGCTGGCATCCCGTCACTATGACGGTGACAGCAATAATTAGGCTGGCTATTTTCAGTGTTATTTATTTTAGTGAATCTCACGCAATCGATCCCTTGATGATCAGTAGAGTTTTGAGCAGTGTCCCTGCAAACAGTAAAAACACAACTTTTGTTCTGTTCTTCTGGCTCTCTTCACTTTATTTTTCTGAACAAATCCCTGAGGTATAATTGACTGTTTGGAACTCTTGCTGAGAAATATAAAACAATAATTTAACCAAAGTTAAGACACACAAAAAGCTTTGGCTACTTAAGAGATTGTGACAGTTAATTTTTTTTTTCCCTTTTAGTGACCACACCCAAGGCATATGGAAGTTCCTGGGCCAGGAGTCACATTAGAGCTGCAGCTGCAGCCTACACCATAGCTCGTGCCAATGCCGGATCCTTACCGCACTGCGTGAGGCTGGGAATTGAACCTGCATCCTCCTAGAGACAACATTGTGTCCTTAACCCACTGATCCACAGCAGAAACTCCAGTGACAGTTAACTTTATTTGACAAGTTGGTTAGGCTATGGAGCCTATTTATTTGCTCAAACTGGTCCAGCTATTGCTGTCAGGTGCTTTGTAGATGTGATTATTGCAATAAGTCGACTTTGAGTAAAGGCGATTACCCTCCATAATTGAGTGGGTCTCATCCAATCAGCTGAAGGTCTCAAGAGCAAAGGCAGATTTCTGGGAGAAGGAATTCTGCCTCACAACTGTAACATAGAAATCCTGCCTGAGTTTCCAGCCACCCAGCTTGCCTTACAGATTTAAAACTTGGCAATGTTGGTTAACAGATGAAAACCATTGCCTTTGGAATGTATGACCAATGAGATCCTGCTGTACGGCACTGGAGATTACACCTAGTCACTTATGATCGAGCATGATAATGTGAGAAAAAAGGATGTGTGCATGTATGTGTAACTGGATCATCTTGCTGTACAGTAGAAAATCGACAGAACATTGTAAACCCCCTATAATGGAAAAAATAAAAATCGTTATAAAAAATTAAAAAAATTAAAAAAAAAATCTTGGTAGTGTCCACAATCACAGGAGCCAATTCCTTAGAAGAATGCTCTCTATAAATATTCACATACAGGTAGCTGCTGCTTTTCAAAAGTTTTCTATAAGTCACTTCGCTCTTTACAAAAGACCTACATTAGTACCTGTTTTCACTAGTCAAAAGAAATCTAAAGATTTTTGCTGTTTAGAAAAAAGGCAGAAAATGAATACAGCATTCAGGGCTTGTTTTGCAGCAAGTGGAGAGGCGGCCCACTTCGGGTAGCGAAGCGTGGCACCACCAAGCTCCTTCTCTGGGAATGACACTCAGCATCTTAGCATCCAGCCACCTTAGCTTTGAACTATGTCTGGAAGCATCTGTGCTTTACCTCAACTTATTTTGTGCATCTGTTACAAGATGTGTCCTAGGTAATTGCTTCTTCGTGTCATGCTATTTACACTTAAAAAGACTTCACAGGAACATGCTATTATTCAGATAGTGGGAGAAACCTGTATCCTATAGGTTCTGTTTCTGGAGAATCCTGACTGGTCCAGAGGTCATATTACAACTTTTCTTGAAAGTGAAGAAAGCTTTTAAGTCAAACATGGTTAGAAAAATTTCTCAGGTGTCAGTTTACCAGGGCTGAAAAGAAGCAGGTGGTGGCTGATGCTTGATTAGACCTGTCCTGTTAAACAGAGCTTTCTTTGGAACAGAACACGAAATCAAATTTACCTGAGGTAGATGGACACTTAGACGAGAAATAGTGAGGTAATCCAATGCTTTTTCCCAGAAATATTTATCTTTTTTTTTTTTTTTTTTTTTGCCATAGTGTACATCTCTTGAAGCAGAGCCAGCAGCCCTTGAGGCTCTGCACATCTTCAGCTGTATTTCTTCATTCCTATATTCTTTCATTCATTCATGCTTGAAACATTTATTAACTAGGGCAAGGCCTCTGTCCTGTTCACCACTGTATCACCAGCATGTAGCCCAGTTCCTGAGATGTGGCAAACATTCATTGGGTATTTGTTATATATAATGATAGACATCTTACATTGTCATTTATGTGTCAATTGAATGGAGAATTAAGCCAGAATATCTGCAAAGGGTTTTTAGCTCAGTTTGCTCCAAGCCACCTTTTCTTGTAGGTTTTCTTTTCTTTCTTTCTTTCTTTCTTTCTTTCTTTCTTTTTTTTTTTTTTTTTTTTTGCTTTATAGGGCCACACTCACTGGATATGGAGGTTCCCAGGCTAAGGGTCCAATCAGAGCTGTGGCCGCTGGCTTATGTCGGAGCCACAGCAATGTGGGGTCTGAGCTGTGTCTGCAACCTACACCACAGCTCATGGCAACGCCGGATCCTTCACTCACTGAGCAAGGCCAGGGATTGAACCTGCAACCTCATGGTTCCTAGTCGGAATCGTTAACCACTGAGCCACGCCGGGAACTCCTGTTGTAAGTTTTCATGATGACCTGCCTTGTTTGTTGCTCTCCACATTAGAAATCTTCCAAATAGGAGGCCCCGAGGTCCTGTCTACTGACTAATCCTGACGCTAGGTTTGGGTCCAGGTTTGAAAGGCAGGGCTTAAGAACATAAAACTCAGCAGCTTGTTGTTGGGCGTGCTCTACTTTTAGGCTTCTCTGCCCATAAGGGGGGACTTGTAGTCCATTTGGTTAAGACCATGGTAGATTCTTCCACTCCACAAAGGCAGAGGTACTGCAGCATAATGTCACAGGCTTTGGGCTCCCTTGGACTTGGGTTCAAATTTAATTCCTGCCCTTTATTAGGTTGAGCCCCGGTTTCCTCTTCTGAAAAAAATGCATGAGAGGATCCCTCTTGTACTAAATGTGTTTAATGCCAAAAAACCACATAGGAGTCACTCAGTAAATATTGATTCCTTCCTCATTCTTGGATCTAGGTCTGCCTTGCTTTTCCTTGTGCTTACAGTGCATGCTATGACTTAGCAAGCCAGTGTACCTCTGTGGGCAAACATTTTCTCACTATACAAGAAAAGGCTAAAATTGGATATTATATTCCAAACTATATTATATAAAACAACAGATGTCTATTCAGCAATTTGTTCACAAACACTTATTGAGTGTTAAATTTGTGCCAGACACTTCTATGCAATGGGGAGTCAAAAATGAATAGGAAAAAAAATCATGATTGTATGGAACTTACTTAATTTGCAGAAAATTAAAATAGGTAGAAAATTCATGCTTGCATGGAACTTAATTAATATCCAGAAAATTAAAACAGGTGTGATAAAAATATGATAGAGTGGACGGATGGCTTGTTTAAATTTGGTGGTCAGGAAAGTTTCTCTGAAAAGTGTCCCTTAACCTGAGGTCCTAATATCAGGGAGGCAGTCATGTGATGATTAGTAGGAAGACGACTCTAGGCAGAAGAAATCTTGAACATCCTAAGGTGTGTTGGTTAAAGAACTGAACATAGGCCACTGTGGATCAAGTGTGGTAATTGAGGGAAGGGCCTTAATGTGCTCTTGTGAAATGTGAATATTCAGGGGGTAATTTAATTTGCACTATTTCCCAAAATCATTGGACCAGAAAATCCTTTTTGCATAGGGTATCTATTAACAGCTTTTGGCAAATACTATTCCTACACCAGTTTCTGATTTGTTTCTACTTCCAGACCTCCCTGCTCCAGATCCAGTTACAATTCCTACCAAACACTCTCTAAAGAGAAGTCACATAATGTCAGGCATTAACAGATTTTGTGTCTTTCTCTGTGGCAGGCACTAGACCCAGTTTCCCCGGCTGAGTGTTTGGAGGCTCTGGTCTGGTCCAATCAGGAGTCAGTACAGGCTCCTTCCACAACACCAATGATAAGTCATCTTGTCCTCAGTGACAGCAGCCTGTTAAGGATTTCTTCCCAAGTGTAGATTGCCGACACTTTTGGACTCACATGCTTAATTTGAAGATTTGTGGGACAAGTCTTCAAACTGAGAGAGGTTTGCTTGAGTCTCTGGCCCTGATAATCTACCTCCCTCCTTATCTCAACTCCATGCAACTGTTCAGACTCAGTCTCAATTGTCCTAAGAGAGAAGACAACTTATTTTT
This sequence comes from Sus scrofa, assembly GCF_054392235.1. Taxonomy (NCBI): domain Eukaryota; kingdom Metazoa; phylum Chordata; class Mammalia; order Artiodactyla; family Suidae; genus Sus; species Sus scrofa. The sequence goes on along the minus strand of NC_139396.1, from coordinate 123,266,850 downwards.
ATTCTTACTCTTGTGTAAGTACAATGGCTACTTAGGTTTAGTTTAGGTACGAGGTATTTGCACATGAAGAGATCCTCAACAAAAGCTTTAGTACCATAGTGAGTAATGATGCAGCTGAACCTTAAGCCAAGAATTTTAATTCCAAAGTTTATTTTCCTATACCTTATACTCTGCTACTTTCCTAAAACTTAAAAGCACCCTTACTAACCAGACTCATGGTGTATCCCTAGTTTGCAAACTCTTTTTTTTCATGCCTCCACATACTCTGCAAGTCCAACACATCCCCTGGCAGTAACTTTTAATTTTCATTTTACTATTTTCATTACACAAAATAAAGGATGAAGGCAGCTTTCATGAATATTTTATTTGTAGAAAGAAATATTTGTTTCAGGTATGAAAAGTAACATTTAAACACTATCCAAAAATTGTGCTCAGCTTCGCAAGTATAAAATAAGATTTGGGAGTTCCCTTCACGGCTCAGTGGTTAACAAACCCGACTAGGATCCATGAGGATGCGGGTTCGATCCCTGGCCTCACTCAGTGGGTTAAGGATCCGGAGTTGCCGTGAACCGTGCTGTAGGTTGCAGATGTGGCTCAGGTCTGGCATTGCTGTGGCTGTGGTGTAGGCCAGCAGCTGTAATTTTGATTCGACCTCTGGCCTGACAACTTCCATATGCAGCGGGTCTGGCCCTAGAAAGCAAAACAATAAAAATTAAAAATTAAAACAAGACTTGTAACAAAAAGTTCTCATACACCTCCACCAGGAAAGCTTGCCTTCATCCTTTATTTTGAGTAAAGGGAGAATAAAGCCCTTACTGATGATCCCTGGTGAATCCTACCCAATATTCCACTTCTATGCATTGAGATGTTTGAAGAGAATATTGATATTACCCACCAAAAGAGGCTGCTGTTTCTCCCTCATCCCCCACCCCACCCCACTGTAGGAGCTTCTTATAGACTCATCACCTAGGATCATGTCAAATATATTTATTTCCTCCAATCTCTTCCTGAATGAAGTTATCTTTTCTCTTTTGCCGTAGCTTTGGGCTATAAAATACCATACATTTATGACCTGACACTTAAAAGAGCTCTCTGCAAAGTAGGAGAGTGTAACCTGGTTTCTTATGACTGGTCTCTGATGGGTCGTCAGTGCCCTGGGAAAGTTTAACCAGATTTAACATCTTTGAGGGTCTGGAAGAAGATGCTTGTTATATGGAGGTGGCTTGGGGAGGCAACCGGTTGCCTGTGATAAAATTGGATGAGAAGCTCTATGAGAACAGTATCTTTGTCTTGTTCATCATTCTGTTCTCAGAACTTGATGTGATGCTGGAAATACAGGGCTCGATATTTTTGAGGTCAAAGAGAATCACCATTGAGTGGCTCCAATTTCAGCCAGCACCTGCACTTATACTGTAAATCCAGACTATTGGCTTTACTGACAACCCTCATGGGTTAAGTACCCCATGTTTTATTTAACAGAGAAGGACAGCCCTTGCCCAGGATGCACAGTTTCCCTAGTATTTCAGTATCTAGGGAGCTGATCTAGTGCCAGGTGGTTGTTTGCTTAATTCTGAGACCACTGATCCCAGTGAGCCACCTTGCCTCATCTGTGCTTCTCCAAACTGGGGTACCACTTTAAATTTTCCATCCCATTAGTTGCTACATTCTTGCTTTGCTTGAATTGTCACCCCCCTCTGTCAAGATAGCTATTCTCACCCAAGTGGTTATTTTATATTTTTATGGACTTAGCATATTTTCTTCCTCTTCATCCTAAAAGTCAAATTTATCCTCAAAAAGCAACTTAAATTCCCTTATTCCCTAATCCTTGGAGAGAATGGAATTGTTGCATTCATGTAGCTCTGAAATTACCCTGAAGAAGCTAGTAATATTCTTCATTTTTGGCATTAATAGAGACTTCTATGGTTTGTTTCTTAGCTCTATAATAGCAATGACATCTGCTCACCCATTATTACAACTGCTCTCAGAATTTTTTTTCAGGATTTTAAGTCTTGTTCTAAGTGTCTTTCAGGCCCATAAGAAAGCCTTTCTTAGGAATAGGAGACTCACCAATGAGGACAGAACATGCTGCTGTATCCTCTGAGTCATCTTGGCCGTGTTATGTGAGAATAGCCTAAAGACATTTGAGGAAAATGAAAGAGGCTGTTCATCTATTTGAGTCATTCAAGCACAGACTTCATTTTACTTTTCTCATACACTTAAACACAAGCTAAATTACCAGATTTCATGTAGTTGAGCTTGGCTGAGTGTTCGCGTTACAAGTTAGTGTAAACCATATTAAAAATACAATTTTCAGCATATTCATGTAAAGTGTTTTCTGTTTGTAAATGGAGGACCAGAAAGGAATCTTAGAAGTATGTTCTCTTAGAAGTTAGTTTCTTCAGGGGAGTTCCTGTTATGGCTCAGTGGTTAATGAATCTGACTAGGAACCATGAGGTTGTGGGTTCGATCTCTGGCCTTGCTCAGTAGGTTAAGCATCCGGCGTTGCTGTAAGCTGTGGTGTCGGTCGGCAGCAACAGCTCCGATTAGACCCCTAGCCTGGGAACCTCCACATGCTGTGGGTGCGGCCCTTGAAAAGGCAAAAAGACCAAAAAAAAAAAAAGAAAAAAAAAAAAGAAGAAGTATGTTTCTTCAATCTAGGTATGATGTCTTTGCATACTTGAGTTGTTGGAACCAAGTGTAGGAGGTTATACTTACTCTTTTATATTATATCTCTTGAATTTGACCTTTCCCTTCAGTGGACTAGGATCGTTTTGGATTGTATTCAACTTGACTCTTTATCTCCTGTACAATTTGATATGCAGGTTCTCTCTGACTGCATATAAGTCATTGGAGAAGAAGTAGAAAACAGGATAGTGCTAGAGGTGCTGCCCTAAATGCTGAGAGTGTGGCCCTAAAACTATGAAGAAAAAAAAAAAAGAAAGAAAACAGGACAGCACGGAGGGCAGGTCCCAGTGACAGGACAAATCCCATTGATGGGTCTCTCCAGTTCTCCTACCATCTGTAAAGCAGCTGTTCCTTCCTAGTTCATTCTTCTTGAACCCCAACTAGCTGAACAACAACAACAACAACCACAAAAAAAACCAAAACCAAAAACAAAAAAAAAAAAGGAAAGAAAAATAAAACCTCTGTGCAACTGAGAGGGAGAAAGGGAACAAATATTTTAGTGTCTGCTACATACTCTGAGACTTCTGGTCTGGATGCTTCATGCTAATTCATGTTATTTAATCTTCATTTCAACCCAAAGAGAAAGGTATTATGCCTACTTTGCAGATAGGGAAACTGAGGCTACAGGAGATGCAATAATTTGCTAAAGCCCACTTGGCCAGTAAGTGAGGGAGCTGGGATTCAACCTAGGTCACCTGGTGCCATATCAGTCCTCTTTATATTTCTAGCTCCTTTAATTTCCTCTCTTCAAACCTCACTGTCCCTCAACTCAAACTCTTCTGAGCGAGTTCTCTGCTCTATTTCAAATTCAACATCAAGTTTTCAGAATTTACCTTGTTCATTCTCTACCCTTGTTGCTCTTCTTTCATTCTCCACAGTTTCTCAAGAGTGTGCAAACACCAGTTTGACAATTATATCTGTACTTTCTCTTAGCACCCCTAGACCTATTCCAACTCCATGAGAAGACCTGGTTCATTTTGAATATTTTTGTACTTTCTAATGGACTTTAACTTCTCCTGAGCCATTTTTCTTCTATTTTACTAGCCTAAAAATCTTTCTCTTTGAAAGAGAGAAGCAGAATCTGTGTCAACAGCTTCATGATCCTTTTGTGTCTTCAGCTGAGGGGTTTACACTTTTCTTAAGTATCTTCTTGTTCTAAATACAGCATTATAGGCTCATTTGAGGACAGAAACTTTCTGGAATGTATTTTGGCATTTTAAATGTAGTATATCCTTTGATCAAGCAATACAGCTTCAAGTGTTGATGTTAATGAGATAATCACACATGTGACAAGTTTTCACTTCAAGGATGTTCGTTGAGGGATTACTTATAGTATTAAAAAGTTAGAAAACTCAAAAGTTCAATAGTAGGAGGTTTGTTCATTAAAATGCAGTAAAGCCACAACAATAATAATCAGTAATTAAAATTCACATTGATGCTTGATGACATACATTGTATTACTGAATGAAAAAGTACTTGAAAATCTACTTTGAATAAACTCACATTATTTGTGAAAACATACATTGAAAGAGATTTGTAAGGGAGATATCAAAATGTTAACTGTGATTATTGATGAGCTGTAGAATTGTGAGGTGATTTTGTTTTCCATTTTGCTTATGTAAAAATTCAAAATTTTCTACAACAAACCTGTATTACTTTTTAATTAATAAAATTGTTTTTAAACTTTAAAAAAGTACTCAAGTTCATGACCATATATTTCTTTATTTAACCCAAGGTTCTGCCTGAGTGTTAGCTTTTTGAAACTTTTCTTCAGAAGTCCATTATGTACCTTAGACATGCATTTTCCTTTCATATTTTCTACCTACCCTCTAAAAATCAGGACATGGTAAAGATATTCCTATCTAGCCCCAGAACTTTCTATTTTCTTTTGGCCACACCTACAGCATGTGGCAGTTCCCAGGCCAGAGATCCTATGCAGTGACAATGATGGATCCTTAACTGCTAGGCCACCAGGGAACTCCGCCCAGAGCTTTATTTAGTTGCCTTCTCCTTTATTTCCCACATGACTTTCTTGTCTGAATTCCTTTAAGACTGTTGCATTTTTCCAGACCATCTTACATTTTAGATTATCTTTATTCCTCACTTTCAAAAAAAAAAAGAAAACTTTTAATTTTTAGAACAGTTTTGTTCACAGCACAGTTGTGAGAAAAGTACAAGGGCGTTCTCATATACCCTCTGCCCCTCCCCCAGTCTCTCTTTCCATCAACATTCCGCACCAGAGTGGGACAGTTTTACCATCAGTGATCTACGCTGACACATCATTATCACCCAAATTCCATAGCTTGCATTATGTTCATGTTTGGTGTTGTACATTCTCTGGGTTTTGACAACTGTATAATGACATGTATCCATCATCACAGCATAACACAGACTAGTTTCACCATCTAAAAATCCTCTGTGCTTTGCCTGTGCATTTCTCCCTCCCACACAACCTATGAGGATCACTGATCCTTTCATGGTCTTGTTTCACCCTTTTGGCTTTTCCAGAATGAAATAGAGTTGGAATCACATAGCACATAGCCTTTCAGATTGGCTTCTATCATTTAGCAATATGAAATTGAGGTTCCTCCATGTCTTCATGGCTTTATAGCTTTTTTTTTTTTTTTTTTTTTTTTTTTTTAGTGCTGAATAACATTCTATTGTCTGAATGGAACACAGTTTATGTGTCCATTCACCTATCAAAGCATTTCTTTTTGTTTCCAAGTTTTGGCAACTATGAATAAGCTGCTGTAAAGATTTTTGTGTAAACATAAATTCTCAACTCATTTGAGTAAATACCAAGAGCATGAGTATGTTTAGTTTTGTAAGAAACAGCCAAACTATCTTCCAAAGTGGCTGTACCGTTTTGCATTCTCACTAGCAGTTAGCTCCTTTGCTCCACATCCTCATCAACATTTGGTGTTGACAGTGTTTTGGATTTTGACTACTTTAACAGGTGTGGATGGTATCTGGTTCTTTCATTTGCAATTCCCTAATGACATATGATGTTGAGTATCTTTTCAAATACTTAATTGCCATCTGCGTAAATTATCTGGTGAGGAGTCTATTCGGGTCTTTTGCTCTTTTTTTTTTTTTAATAATTTTGCTTGTTCTCTTACCATTGAGTTTTAAGAATTTTGGTATACTCAAATAACAGTCCTTTATCATATATGTCTTTTGCAAATATTTTCTTCCAGTCTATGGCTTGTCTTCCCATTCTCTTGATAGTATCTTTTGCAGAGCAGAAGTTTTTAAAATTTTAATGAGGTCCAACTTATCAATGATTTCTTTCATGGACTGTGCCCTTGGTTTTGCCCTAAAATTCCATTGCCATCCCCAAGATTATCTAGACTTCTCCTCTGAAATCTGGGGGGTTTATAGTTTTGCATTCCAAATTTAGGTCTATAATTCATTTTGAATTAACATTTGTTAAGGGTATAAAGTCTGTATATAGATTCACTATTTTTGCTATATGGATGTCCAATTTTTCCAGCAACAAGTGTTGAAAAGACCTTCTATTCTTCATTGCATTGCTTTTGCTCCTTTGTCAAAGATTAGTTGACTATATTTATGTGGATCGCTTTCCTCTTTGAGGGAATAGCTTTCACTTTTTTAGTTTTAGTTTCTCCAAAGCTGAAACTGAGTTTCAAAACTATGTCACAAATGTATTAAGTTCTCTGATTTTAGCTAATTTAACCAGATATCCAGCTAGGAGAGTTTTTCTGTTGCCACTGTATCTCATTCCGTGCTGATTTAACTATCTTTGTCAGAAATACATTTTTAGGTCCAGTAAAAGTGAGAATTCTAGAACTTATTCACTAATTTCTATACCTCTCCCACTTTCTCCAATTCCTCACCATCAGATTTACACATTCCTTTTAGGTATAGAAACATTTACAATCTTCCACCTTTATATCAATGCCAACATCTTTCAGAGATTGAGAGAGGCCCAAGTTGCTAAAAAATTTTGAAGTTAGCAGATTATTTTAAAATGAAAAAAAAGTCAAAGGGTTCCCGTCATGGTTCAGCAGAAATAAATCTGACTAGCATCCATGAGGACATAGTTTCGATCCCTGGTCTCGTTCAGTGGGTTAAGGATCCTGCGTTGCTGTGAGCTGTTGTATAGTTCGCAGATGTGGCTCAGATCTGGTGTTGCTGTGGCTGTGGTATAGGCCAGTGGCTACAGCTCCAATTCAACCCCTAACCTGGGAACCTCCATATGCCTTGGGGGCGGCCCTAAAAAAACAAACAAAAAGTCAAAATACAGTGTTAAAACTTGATGGTATATTTTAACCAGTTACCATTTTTAAATATAGTTTTTCATATAGAGAAAATAATTCAGTTATTTAATTACTAAATAATAATTGTAGGATTTATTTAAAATATTAATTCCTATTGTTAACTCAGTTTGTCTGCCCAGTACCCTTTTTCTTCTTCTTCTCTAACATAATAATTTTTTTCAGAGCAGAAATGAGCTAGCTGAACAACCAGATTTCCTCAGCAGTAAGAGGTGGTCTATGACAGAGCTCTATTCACAGTGGATAGCAGACAGCCCTGGGGGAGGAAGTCCCCTTTTCAATAAAACAAGCAGCAACCTTTGCTCTCTGCCCATCCCACTTCTGTTTCTTCCCACCTGAAACTTGGACAGGAAAGCTCCAATTGCAAAGGTTATGTTGCCAAATGCAGTGGAATGGAAAAAGAAGTAGGTTCTGGGAGGCAGATCTAATCTTCAATTGTCTAAACCACTGTTTGTTCAGTTTTTCTATTTGCAGCCAAACACATTCCTAAAGTGAACATGTGCACATATTGTGTCTTCTCTGGTCCTTCCACAAATCTCCTGAGACTGTTCATAAAACTCACTGCAGAGACAAGCCCCACTGGCCCCCCATCCATGCCCACCCTCCTTTTTCCAGCCAAGTGGCCTGCAACAAGCCTCATCAGACCTATGCTTTTGAAAAAGGAATAGCCTTCTTTTATTATCACGTTTTGGTTGTAAATTCCATCTAATAAAATAGTACTGATTTTTTTTCTTTTTTTAGGGCCACACCCACAGCATATGAAAGTTCTCAGGCTAGGGGTTGATTCAGAGCTAGAGCTGCCAGCCTACACCACAGCTCACAGCAATGCCGGATCCAACCCGCATCCTCATGGATCCTAGTCGGGTTCATTAACCACTGAGCCACAAAGGGGACTCCCCAAACAGTATTGATTATTGATGTTTATCTTACTAGGCTTCCTTCTTTATGTTCAGAACTCCAGTGCACTCTATTTATGTCCCTTGTTCTGTGCCTTAGGACATATGCAGCAGGAGGTACTATTTCCAACTCCATTTGTTTTCATTCAACAAAAGCTTCCCAGTGATTGTTTTCTGCGACGACTTCCTGGAGTTTCTTCCACTGATAACCTCCTTCTCTACAAGTGATCCCAAGAGTTCTCCAACCACCATCCTCAGCCTGGACTACACTGTCCCTTCTTCCATAACACAGAAGATACCATGACCAGAATCTCCTTTCTTTACATTTTTTTTCCTCTCTCCTTTTCCTTTAAAACTCTTCTTTTGCTTTTCCCTACTAAATGTTCCCATTCTTCTTCTATTTCTGATATTCATTTATAGCAGTTGCCATATCCCTGGCATAATCCAGGGAAAACTATCTTAGGCTTGATTGGCTCAACCCAACCCCCAACTCCCATTCGTTATGTACTTGCTGCAAATGCTCTTACAGTTAGTTCTTCTTATTTCTCCATCATGTTGTGTTTGGCTGGTGCCCACACCCTGTCCTCTGCCTCCTGTACTCTCTGAAATGCCTCCATGAGAATTATCTGCCCCTTCTAATCACCGTGAGTAGCTGCTGCCTCCTTTCCAGCATGGATTTCTCTCTCACATAGACAAAATTATTATTTTTTTTTCTTAAAGCTATCTTTAAGTTTGGTTTTGTAGGCATATTATTCCCAGAGAAGTTAAAAGACTCCAAATAACACAAAGTTACTGGAAAAACCTCAAATAGAATTTCCAATTAAGGACTTGTGAATAGATTACATGAAATCAAACTCAGCATTGCTACCAATTCAAATTCATGTCTGCACATAAATAGACAATTGTGTAAGTTGTGATGCTGACAGAGTAATGTTGGGACATGCTCTCTGGTGAGTGGCCTCACCTGTTTGGTTGCAAGTTTCAGTTTCCTGACAAGTCTTGTTTTGCTGCCCGTTTTGTACAAACGCACAGCAGGGAGCCAGGATAAGCAGAAATTCATCAGATACAGGAAAACATCACTCATCTAGCAGGTGGTGTGAGTGATTTCAAACACCCACTCTCTTTTTCCTTTTGGAAACTAGGTATAACCTATTTGTCAACCCATCAGGGAGTTGACCACCAGCCATATTGGAGTTCCAATCCAAATTTACAGAGAGTAAGTCTTGATTACCTGCACATAGGAAAGATGAGTGAATATTTTAGCTTCTCAGGCACATGCATAAAGCTTGTTGTCTTGCTTGGTACAGGACCCAGTTCTACTTTATGTGAAGGAAACTATTAAGATTGGACTTCCTAGAAAACATATTGGGCTGTTATCCCTGAGAAGTACCAAGTTGAGACCCACACTTACTATATATACCCATGCCGGGGCCAGTCCTGCCTCTCCTAACAGCAATAAATATACTAAGGCTCCGATTTAGGTCATGCATCTTCAGCTCATTAACTCTGGGCTCAATTTCTTCATCTCTGAAATGGGAATATTACCACCTACCCTACAAGATTGTACTAAAAGTTAAGTCATTTCAAGGCATATATTAAATGTCCAAAAATATTGCATTCATTATTCATAGAATATTTATTGAGCATATGCAGTGAGCCAGACACTGTACTAAGGATGGAGTCTCTGCTCTTAAGATGTTAATCTAGTCGAGGAGATAAAAATTTTACAGATACCCTTGCAAATAATGCTATAATTACAATAAACATTAAGGAAACAAACAGGGCACAATGTTAGTTCCTGCTACCACTTAACCCTAAATGTGGTACTATGGAGGAGATCAGTAGCTTTTAGTATAAGGCAGGTAACAAAACATTTTAGGATCTACCTCTTAGCAGAAAATTGGAGCTATGACATAATATGCATTATGATACATACTAGAAAAGTTGAAGGAGGTGTCTAATAGATGATAATTTGTTTAGGTTTAATCCTTTTTTTTCTTTTGGTCTTTTTAGGGCCGTACCCACGGTATATGGACGTTCCCAGGCTAGGGTCAGATTAGAGCTACAGCTGCTGGCCTGCGCCATAGCCACAGCCATAGCAATGCAGGATCCAATTCGCATCTTCAACACACACCACAGCTCACGGCAATGTCACTGAGCGAGGCCAGGGATCAAACCTGCAACTTCATGTTTACTAGTTGGATTTGTTTCTACTTTGCCACAACGGGAACCCCTAGGTTTAATATTTTAAGTGAAAATCAATCCAATTCAAACCAAATAAGCAAGCCAACTCAACAGCATATCAACCAACAAATCAACCAAACAACATAAAATAATTAAAAAGTAAGAAATTTCTAACATTTCAGAAAATTATTGCAGTGACACTTAATTCAAAAGAAAATAACGGGAGTTCCCGTCGTGGCGCAGTGGTTAACGAATCCGACTAGGAACCATGAGGTTGCGGGTTCGGTCCCTGCCCTTGCTCAGTGGGTTAACGATCCGGCGTTGCCGTGAGCTGTGGTGTAGGTTGCCGACGCGGCTCCTATCCTGCGCTGCTGTGCCTCTGGCGTAGGCCGGTGGCTACAGCTCCGATTCAACCCCTAGCCTGGGAACCTCCATATGCCGCGGGAGCGGCCCAAGAAATAGCAACAACAACAACAACAAAAGACAAAAAGACAAAAGACAAAAAAAAAAAAAAAAAAAAAAGAAAGAAAATAACAACAATGAGAGGAGTTTATATTTATCAAGTTATTTTCATGTCCAGTCCTGTGCTAAGTGATTTCATGGATGTTCTCATCTATTCTTCATGACTCTTCCAGATATGCAGAGGAATAGCCACATTTAGAAGATGAAATAATTAAGGGAAAAATAACTTGCCAAGAGTCACACTGCACAAAAAGGGCTGAGTTGGTTCTCCAGTAAATATCCTTGTGATCAAAAAACTCTTTGCTATCAACCACCATACAACAAATCAATAAAATTAAAATTAGTTATGAATTAATTCTGGAAAGAATTAGATTCTCCGACCATTCTTGAATAATTTCCAAGTGGGTGAAATATCTAACTAAAAATGCAAAACTACATGAAAAGGTAAAATGTAGAAAAATTATGTTTATATTATTGGGGTGGAGAAGCTCTTTCTAAGTATGGCATCAGCCCATAAATTATAAAAGAAAGTAAAGACTCATAAGACTAATTTAAAATGTTGTTAGGGCAGGAGTTTCCGTTGTGGCGCAGTGGAAACGAATCCGACTAAGATGAGGTCTTGGGTTTGATTCCTGGCCTCACTTAGTGGGTTAGGAATTTAGCGTTGCCATGTAGGTCACAGACGTGGCTCGGATCCTGCATTGCTGTGGCTGTGGTATAGGCCGGCAGAAGTAGCTCAGATTCGACCCCTAGCCTGGGAACCTCCATATGCTACGAGGGCGGCCCTAAAAAGCAAATAATAATAATAATAATAATAATAATAAAAAATGGTGTTAAGGCAAAAGATACTATTAATAAAGTTAAAGGGGAAATAACAAGGAAAAAATTTGCAATCTAGATAACAAAGAGTAAAGAGCTATAAATTAATAAACCAATAAAGGAGACAAACAAAGAGATGGAACAATAAATTAACAATATGTCTGCCGTGGTAAGATTAACTTTACTTAAAATTTGAAAAAACATCAAAACTAACTATAATTATTATTTATTAGGTATTTTCAAATTTAAAAAACATTAAATGTCAAACACACATAAATACCAATAATAGTTACCTCCAGGAAGTGAAAAGGATAGAAGAGCCTTCAGCATCTACTCTTATATTGTTTGTTTTGAACACGCATACACATACGTATTTCTCCAAAAGTTTTAGAGACAAGTCAGAAATATTTAGTTGCTTTATAAAATACAAAAAGATATTGTTTATTTAAGATCCAACTGACCAAAGTATGATTTTATGCTATGGATGGTTGGATGGACACTTTTATTCTTCTATAGCTATATGGGAGAAATCCTTCAAGATTTTCTTTTTCTGCTTTTTAGGGTTGATTCTGCACATATGGAGGTTCCCATGATAGCAGTCAAATCGAAGCTGTAGCTGCCGGCCTATGCCACAAGCCACAGCAACGCCAGATCCGAGCCACATCTGTGACCGTACTGCAGCTCATGGCAACACTGGATCCCTAACCCACTGATAGAGGCTAGGGATCCAACCTGCTCCCTCATGGATACTAGTCGGGTTTGTTTCCTCTGAGCAATAATGGGAACTACTCAAGATTGCTTCTTATTCTTTCTGGGGGTGTCAAAGGTTTTGTCTGGATATTTTCCCTGGGGAAAAAAGACAATTCTCTCTAACTGGTGATGTGGACCTGTCTGTTGACCTAAAGAGGTGCAGCTCTAACCGCACCCTTGCTCACACTGCAAACACAGGCAGCCACCCTCGATGTGGAGGCTGCTGTTTATCTATATGACCACATCTCTCATTCTTCGTCTTCATTAACTCCCAAGGGAATCCCAGTTCTTGTTAGCAGCTCCAAAGTTTTAACTATCAAGCCTGAGGCAGAAGAGTTGTATCTTTTTAAATAGATAATATTGCTCATTGAAAGACAACAGAGCTTGATCGACCTTCGGCTGGATGATCATCAGATAGGATAGGAGGTCTTGCCAACAGAGGGACTATCATTCACACTGGCCACAGGGGCACCCACAAGATTCCCAAATGGAAGTCATTTACAATTATCTCATCATTGAAGTCAAGATATTAAAAGTGGTCTATGAAGTGGAAAAAGTTAATGGAATTTGGATGGAATGAATGGCAAAGAGAGATGATTCTTTCCTCCCTGCCCCCCTGCCTCCCTTCCTTCCTTCTTTCCTCCCATTGAACAGATATCAGTTTACATAAAACATCCAAATTTCTTAGTGTATATGTGGAAACTGCCCATAACCAATTTATGATTTATTCAGAACAACTCAGGTGGGTCCATATTTTCTTGAAATCCTCTTCCACATGTTTAAATTATATAAAAATGTTCTTATAAGGGTCAACAGTTGCTGCCTGATCAATAGAACTCGGTCTTTCTTGGTTTGGTGGTGCCCATAGTTCTAATGATGTGTTTTCCTTAAAGCTATAGGACTCTAAAACCTGGTAATTCACCTTATTCCTCCTAGAATCAGAAAAGTCACACTTGTTGAGAAGCTGGGGCCACATCACTTTCTGTCTCATTCATTCTCCGGTTAAACATATGTGGTCTTTTGGGAAAGCAATGAAAACCACATTCTGTACATTTTCAGTTTTGTTGCTTTGCAGGGCTAAGAATCATCCCTTCACCTCTCTTAAGGCTTTCCTCTAAATAAAGTCAACCTGTTTCCCAGTAAATACACCCATTTCTTTAAGGACATGATACAAAAGTTAAATGTTGATGCTGATAATAAAATATAGGACTTATTAAACGGTGAATGAATTTAACCATGTCAGTTTATATTGTTAAAAATGAATAAAATATTAAAACACATAAAAGTAAAAAGGGCCTTCTAAGCCAGTCCTTCTTCTTAGAGTAAATAAATATATTTTCAAGTTTACTTTCTTTATTAAATATATTCATTTAATTAGTATCAACAGAATTTTCCCCTAAAGTTAGAAATATATGGAGCCCTACTATCTATTAGACTAATTCTTGGCATTGAGTCTGTTTTAGACATAAGGTAATAAAATGATTTGGAGTCTATCATTGTGTAATCCCAATTTATTTAAGGAAAAACATTTAGCATGTCTTTTAGAATATTCTTTTATTATCATTGAGTTGATCATTGTTAAATACAATTACACTTTGAAACTCTTTGTTTCAAGAAGAAATACAACAGTCATAGATTTGATTTGATTTTTAACTTCTAGCAGTGTGGGAGAAAAGGGAGTTTCCAAATTAAGGTCTCACTTAACAATGGGAACTCAAAGTAGTTACTGCTTTCAGGGAATGAGGGTTACCAATCTAAATATTATTGTCAGGGCCTCATGGTAAGTAAGATAACCAATCAATAGTAAAGACTTTTTAGAGGTTAGGTTTCTTTCACAGGACATAGAAACAATCTCTGAAGTCTGTTTATCTCATAGGATTAGTTATCAGCTATCTCACAGAGAGACAGAGACAGACACACAGAGAGAGACAGGGAGACTGAGAGAGAGGTTCCGAGAAGATCAAAGCTGACAATGTGGAAAAGAAAAAGGTAGAATACAAAGATGAACAAATGAAATAGTGAGCGCATGATGTTTTGTATCTACCATTACTCAGTCCTCAAATTTGCTCAAGACCTATGAAATAAAGAGGTGTGTTTCATACATAATAAATTCCTGAGAATTATCAATATACATACACAGTAACAAACTAAATACTGTTAGAGAAAATTTCCTTAAAGATGAATTTTAATTAATAAGTTTGAAAAATTCCATTAAATGACGTCATCAACTTGGTAATGAAAATGTAACTATGTCACTGGCTAATATTTTTACTTCATATAAGCACTGTACCACTAACTCTAAAAGGATATTTACTGGAGTTCCCGTCGTGGCTCAGTGGTTAACGAATCCGACTAGGAACCAATAGGTTGTGGGTTCGATCCCTGGCCTTGCTCGGTAGGTGAAGGATCCGGTGTTGCCGTGAGCTGTGGTATAGGTCGCAGATGCGACTTGGATTCCGCATTGCTGTGGCTCTGGCGTAGGCCGGTGGCTACAGTTCTGATTCGACCCCTAGCCTGGGAACCTCCATATGCCACGGGAGTGGCCCAAGAAATGGCAAAAAGACAAAAATAAATTAAAAAATTAAAAAAATAATAAATAAAATAAAATAAAAGGATATTTACTGCTGACAGGTGCTCTTTTTAAAATTTCTCTAGTCCAATCATTTTGTCAGAATATAAGATAACTCTTTTCACTCTCCTTTGTTGTCCTTTTCTCTCTTTCCATTGAGAAAAAGGAAGCAATATGGACAAGTGTTTCCTATATTTAGACCACCACATCTCTCTACCCAGCTGCCTAATATTTTCCTTTCCTTCCTTCTAAGGATGAGCAGTCCACATTCCTGTCTCAGCCCAATCACTCCATTTCTCTCCTGGATCCTATCTTCTCTCTCCCACTCAAAGACACTGCTCTTGCAATTGTGTCTTCTTTCTTCAGTATTACTCATTTTTCCTCATCTTACTGGATCATTCCAATTAGCTTCCATACATGCTTTGATAGACTCCATCTTAAAAACAAAACAGGAGTTTCCGTCGTGGCGCAGCAGTTAACGAATCCGACTAGGAATCATGAGGTTGCGGGTTCGGTCCCTGCCCTTGCTCAGTGGGTTAAGGATCCGGCATTGCCGTGACCTGTGGTGTAGGTTGCAGACTCGGCTCGGATCCCGCGTTGCTGTGGCTCTGGCGTAGGCTGGCGGCTACAGCTCCGATTGGACCCCTAGCCTGGGAACCTCCATATGCCGCGGGAGTGGCCCAAGCAATAGCTAAAAACAACAACAACAACAACAAAAAACCAAACCAGTTCCTTGATCCCCAGCCCCCCCCCCCCAATTCAGTTCCCTCATTTCTGTCCTTTATTTGGCAGCAAAATTCCTTGATTAGATTGACTAAACTCACTGTCTTCAATTCTTTTCCTTCCTTCTCCCTTGAACCCACTCACCAAGGTTTTCATCCCCATCCCTCTGCCAAAACAGCGCTTTGCAAGGTCATTGACAACCTCCCCATTGCCACATCCAGTGACTCAGGCTTCACCTTATGCTACATACTGCAACAGCAGATTGTTTCTTTCTTCTGGAAAAACATTCATCTCTTAGCTTGCACAACTCTCTCTCCCAGGTTTTTTCCCACCTCATCAGTCTCTCCTTCTCATTCTCCTTTGCTACTTCCTCATTCCATCAAACTCTAAACTTTGAAATGTCTCTGAGCTTTATCGTTTAATCTCTTTACTTCTCTATCAAATGGACTATTTTAAGTAAAAACATCTAGTCCTGTGATGGCTAACTCCCAAATCCGTATTTCTATCCTGAAATTCCCCTCTGACTTATATATCCAAATACATAATTGACTTCTTTACATTCATGTCCATCTCCCACCATGGTGTATCCAAAACCAAATTCTCCTTCGTCTTTTTTTCTCTCAAGCCTACTCCTTTCCATGGTCATTCCCATCTCAGTAGATGACACCTTTCTTCCTTCCTTCCTTCCTTAATTTCTTTCTTTCTTTCTTAGTTTCTTTCTTTCTCTCTCTCTCTCTCTTTCTTTCTTTCCCTTCCTTCCTTCCTTCCTTCCTTCCTTCCTTCCTTCCTTCCTTTCTTTCTTTCTTTCTTTCTTTCTTTCTTTCTTTCTTTCTTTCTTTCTTCCTTCCTTCCTTCCTTCCTTCCTTCCTTCCTTCCTTCCTTCCTTCCTTCCTTCCTTCCTTCTTCTTCTTCTTCTTCTTCTTTTTGGCCATGCCCAGGGTATACAGAAGTTCTCAGGCCAGGAACTGGACTCATACAATAGGAGGACCCATGCCATTGCAGTGACCATGCCAGATCTTTTAACCACTAGGCCACCAGGGAGCTCCCATAACATCTTTATTTTTCCACTTGCTCAGTTGAGAAAACAAACCCTTGACTCTTCTCTTTCATTAATCCCTTGGTAAATTCCACCAGCTCTTCCTTCAAAGTATATCCAGAGCCCGGGCACTTCTCCACTGCAACTGCTATATTTCAAGTGGGCTCTCACAATTTTCTCCTCATTTGTCCCCTTCTTTTCTGCTGTGCCTGAAATGAAAATATGCCAATAGATTCTCATGTCATTTATAGTAAAATTCCAGTCCTTTCCACAGCATACAAGGTTGTACATTGCCCTGCTCCTTGTTCCTCTCTGAGCCATTTTCTATAACTCTGTGCTTGTTCACTGTCCTCCAGCTGTGCTGGCCTCTGCTCTTCCTGGAAAATATCAAACACATTCCTGCCTCAGAGCCTTTGCATTTGCTCCTCTGTTTCTCAGAACCCTCTTCTTCTATGTAGTCCTGTAGCCCTTTCTCTTAGTTCCTTTGTGTCTCTGTTTAGACGGTGTCTCATCAAAAAGGCTGACCCTGATGATCTGACCCTACTGACACTTCTGTCACTCTCTACAATGCTCGAATTTTCTTCATGACACTTGTTATGTCTCTACATAGTAGATATTTGTTGGTTTCTCTGTTTATTGTCTCCTTCCATTATAGTATGAATATTCGTTGATATAGTTTATTGATTATTAGATCCCTAATCCCATAATGGAGGCTCAATAAATAAATCCTAAGGAATAAAAACGTGAATGATAGATAGCTACCAGATTTTGAGTACTTGCTATATGACAGATACTAAACTATATCTACATTATCTGTATTTAATACTTTTAACACATTCTTATTGTTATTCCAGTATTATAGTTGAGGAAACAGGTTTAGGAAGATAAGAAACTTGCCCAGGGTTGTTCTGTAGTGAATTGGATTTGTTAGACTGTAAAGCTGATGCCTTAGATTGGTTTCTTTGTATCATCCATCCATGAGAAGTCATATCTCACTTTTATGTTGATCCTCAAAAGAACTCCATGAGAGAGGCAGGGAATATTTTATTATCCTTGTTATAACAATGAAAAAAATTATGATTTGGAAGGTTAAGAAATTTACCTAGAGTCACAGAACTAAAATATGTCATAGTAAAGATTTTGATAATTATATCCCAAGCACAACAAAGAAGTTATTTCAAATTTGTAAATTCATTTTATGAAAGAGCTTGCAAAATTTTAAAAATAGTTTACAAGGAACCAATTGCTTTTATTGATTCGCATGCAATTTTTTTTAATTGAAAAAAAATCTAGGATGCATGGATTTTATATTTATTCTCCAAGCCTGGCCTAGATCCTTGAGTTAATAAATGCTTGTTAATATACTTTCTTTCTCTCTTTTTTTTTTTTTTTTTTTTTTGGTTCATGTTTTGTATAGTTCTAGACCTCCGTGACAAAGCTTTTGGCTTAACTGATGATGATAATGTATTAAGCATTAGGAGATTATTTTACAAGCCTAACTCCTAGGAATAATGATTGGGTAGAGGTGACTTGGTTTGTACTTTCCTCCTTCCTATTCCTCCCTTATCCTTTTTTTGTTTGTTTGTTCGTTTTGTCTTTTTGCCATTTCTTGGGCCGCTCCCATGGCATATGGAGGTTCCCAGGCTAGGGGTCTAATCTGAGCTGCAGCCACCGGCCTACACCAGAGCCACAGCAACTCGGGATCCAAGCCGCATCTGCGACCTACACCACAGCTCACAGCAACGCCGGATCCTTCACCTACCGAGCAAGGCCAGGGATCAAACCTGCAACCTCATGGTTCCTAGGCAGATTCATTAACCACTGAGCCACGACGGGAACTCCCCTCCCTTATCTTTTAAAGACTTTTCTACCAGTCAAGTTGACAGGGTCTCCTCACAGTTCAGAGCTTCCATTTCACTCTTATTTTAGCTTGTAGCATCGTTCCCAGCCAGGTACCACACCTCACCCCATCTCCACCTTCCTCTCTTATCTCCAGCCTTTCTTGCAATTATTTTTCTCACGTGAAATTAGACAAAACTGAGAAGCAGGGGAAATAGTCTCTTGGGTCCCTCATTCCTCCTTCTGGGGTAACTCTTGCTCCTCCTTGGGTAGCCGATAACCTGATAACGTTTTTCTAAGAATGGGGAAGACAGAATGGAGAGGTTCTTCCCTGAACCACATATCAGGTGTGGGGTCTTGGGAATAATCTTAACACTTGGTGCTTCAATATCTTTGCCTGTGAAGCGGTGATAAAGCTAACACCCATCTCACAAAATGCCAGCACTTTGAATGAGGAGTGATAGGAAATTTTGGTGAAGCATCAACATCTCACAAGTGATTGCATCAGTTATGAAATTCAGATGAGCAACTAAAATGTGTAATAAGGACTATCAGAATGTATTATTATGGGGAGTTCCTGCTGTGGCGCAATGGGATCATCAGTGTCTCTTTGGGGCTGGGACTCAGGTTTGATTCCTGGCTTGGCACAGTGGGTTCAGGATCTGGCATTGTTGCAACTGCAGTGTAGGTCATGACTGTAACTCGGTTCTGATCCCTGGCTGGGAACTCCATATGCCATGGGGCAGGCAAAAAAAAAATATATATATATATATTATGATTAACATATCTAGAACTCACTTTTTAATTGCACAACGGTATTCAATCCCATGAGAAAAGCAGATGAGCCAGAGCCTTACCTGTCATTTAAATGAGTGCTGGGAGATGTCAGGTAATATTGTACTCAACCAGTAATTTTACGTGAGTAATTTATAAATGTATATATTTATTACATTCTAAGTGCAGGATATGTCTATAGATGAATATTTTCCTATCTGAATTTTACATGAGTTGAAAAAATCCCTAAACTCTCTACCTACAGGTAGAGAGAGACAAAACTGTGGTCCACAGGTGGGCTCCTAGGCAGGACACAGTAAGAATTTGCCTTGATGGTGGATGAACAGGAGGTGTGAAATAGTGACCTTGAACTTGATTTCCTTCTGAAATAAACCCATGCTTTGGATTAGACAGATTTTTTTTCAATTCCTGACAACACTGCTTATTTTTTGTGTGGCACTGGGCAGATTACCTGGTAGCTTTAAGCTTTTTCTTATCTAGGAATGACAATAAGGTTCTTCTGGTTATTTATCCAAAGAATCCAAAAAATAATTTGAAAAGATATGCACACCCCTATGTTCATTGCAGCATTATTTACCATAGCTAAGATATGGAAACAACTTAAATGCCCATGGACAGATGAATGGATAGAGAAGATGTACATACATACAATGGGCTAGTACTCAGCCATAAAAAAGATGAAATCTTGCCATTTGTGACAATATGGATGGATCTTGAAGATAATATGCTAAGTGAAATAAGTCAAATGGAGAAAGACAATACCTGTATGATGTCACTTATACGTGGAATCTAAAACAAAACAAAAACAAATGAACAAACCCAAACCAACCAAATACTAACACATAGATACAGAGAACAGAGTGGTGATCATCAGGGAAGATGGAGATAAGGGGTAGAGAGAAATAGGTAAAGGGGGTCAAATGCATGGTCATGGATAGAATCTTAAATTTTGGTACTGAGCGTGCTATAGTTTATACAGAAGTCGAAATATAATACTGTTCACATGAAACATATAATGTTAAAAACCAATGCTACCTCAGAATGAAAAGGAAAAAGATCTTTCCAGTAGGATCATCGGGTGAAATAGATGAGATAATAAATGTAATATACCAATTCCAGTGTTTAGGGCCTAAGGTGCACACTTTTTTTTTTTTTTTCTTTTTAGGGCTGCTCCTGCAGCATATGAAAATTCTCAGGCTAGAGATAGGGGTTATATTGGAGGTGCAGATGCTGGCCTACAGCACAGCCACAGCAAAATGGGATCCGAGCTGCATTTGCGCCCTACACCAGGCTTGTGGCAATGTGAAATTCTTAACCCACTGAATGAGGCCAGGGATTGAATCTGCATCCTCATGAATACTGGTCTGGTTCTTAACCCTCTGAGCCACAACAGAAACTCCCCAAGGTACACACTTAATAAAGGGATACAATAACTCTCAGTTACCTTTCAATACCTTGAAATCATTTTTACTCCCCAAAGAAGCCATTCAATGTAAAAGCTCACAGATAAAATCAAACTAACCATTACTTAGTGAGTCTCCCCATGTATAACAAACACAGTGTAGTGGGCTCCAGAACACGACCCAGGAGAGAATGGTTGTGGTGTCTAATTGACCACCAACTGCTGATACTAACATGACAGGAATTAAAGTCTTGCTTCATAGAGTTTTTCCCCACATTTTCTAATCACTTATTTAAAATGTGTGGTTGATTCATTTCTCCATCTTGCCAACAGAATTAATCCTTGCCAGGAGGCAACAAATATCTTATATTCAACTCATTTAACAGTCTGTTTGAAACTCACCCAAAGACAGGGATCTTCATAGCTTCATTTCTAAATCTGGCTCCCTTGTGTCTAATGAGTTTAGTTGCTTTTGTCATCTTTGTTTGTTTGTCTTCTCTGATCAATTAAACAAAATTTAAATACTTTCTTTTTTTTTTGTCTTTTCTAGGGCCACACCCACAGCACATGGAGGTTTCCAGGCTAGGGGTTGAATCTGAGCTGTAGCCGCCAGCCTATGCCACAGCCACAGCAACGCATGATTTGAGCTGCGTCTGTGACCTACACCACAGGTCATGGCAACGCCGGATCCTTAACCCACTGAACAAGACCAGGGATCGAACCTGCAACCTCATGGTTCCTAGTCGGATTTGTTAACCACTGAGCCACGACAGAAACTCCGTAAATACATTCTTAATCTTGTGAGGAAATATCTGAGACTGCTGGGAACGCACAAATGGTCACAGTGAGTTTTCCTTATAGTTTTCTTGAGTCATTCTTTTTTCTCCCTCAGTGTCCCTCCTTTCAAAAGTGTCCTTTTACGTACTTTCTCCTGCTCTCCTGTTTTTCTGGGCCTTCAGCATGACGTTTTCCTTCCTCCTAGCCTGTCCTCTTTCCTTCTTTTATTATTAAATGTAAATTTCATCTTAGTTTCAATTATGTAAGTGAGGCCTGTAGAATTTACATGATAAAAGTTCAAATAATTCAGATAATCAAAATATCCCTCTAGGAGTTCTCATGTGGCTCAGTGGGTTAAGGATCTGGAGTTGTCTCTGCTCTGGCTCAGGTCATGGCTGTCTGATCTGGTCACAGGTTCGATCCCTAGGCAGGGAAATTCCACATGCCCCAGGTGCAGCCAAAAAGAAATTAAAAATGTCCCTCTGGAAAACAAAATATCCCCTTAAGCACCAATCCCTAGTCTCACTCCCATTCCCAGAAGTAACCATTTTTATTAGTTGATATATATCTTTTTTTTTTTTTTTTTTGTCTTTTTGCCTTTTCTAGGGCCACTCCCTTGGGCATATGGAGAGGTTCCCAGGCTAGGGGTCTAATCAGAGCTGTAGCTGCCAGCCTACGCCAGAGCCACAGCAATGCTAGATCTGAGTCACGTCTTCGACCTACATCACAGCTCATGGCAATGCTGGATTCTTAACCCACTGAGCAAGGCCAGGGATCGAACCCACAACCTCATGGTTCCTAGTCAGATTTGTTAACCACTGAGCCACGACGGGAACTCAGGTATATATATCCTTCTATATCTTTTCCTTTACAATTATTAAGTTGAATCATATAAAATTGTGGTTTTTTTGTACGACGCAGATGGTTAAGTATCAGCAATTTTATATGATTTATCCATCACTCTGTGATGTGTACTCTCTCTATATGTATATAAGTGTATATACAGAGTATAAGGTATTTCATGGATTTTTAAAACATAAATTGGATCATTATCATATATTACATATTTTATTGCAATTTTTTTCACATAGTAATATATCCTGAGGATCTAGGTCATTTTAACTGCTGATAAAATTCTTTAGTATGGATCATTTATTTACCTTCTTCATTTCTCTCTCTCTCTCTAACTTACCTATTTGTTTGTTGCTATTATAAATCCTATAATACCTGCACATGCCTCTTTGCATATGTGAGAGTATTAAACATTTTAGTTTCAAAAGTAAAGGTTTCTGTAAGGAAACAAATTAGCAATAGTTTTGGTACTATTACCTAAAGAAGCAGAGCATAGCATAGGATTAGAGTAATCAATACGGGATCCACTCCTATATTTTTCCAAATGAACCTGAGGTTTAAGCTTGAGATACTGGTGGTAAAGCAAACGATACTTTTAAATTGTTTTTGCCCAACGATGTCCTCTATGGGTTCAACATTTTTTGGTCTGGCTTTAAGGGTCTTCTAGTTCTGTGTGTCTCCTCTGCTATTTGGCCCTTAGGAAGTTCTCCTTGGGGTTGCAGGTGGGCCATTCTTTTTGTAATAAACACAGAAACAATCCCAACAGCTGGATTCTGTGTTTCTTAATTTACTAAGCTGTTTGATCACACCATGACAGAACTGCCTGGCTCCAAACATTTCTATCACCAATGTGCTCCCCTCTTTGTATTTTTCCTCACAGTAGACCTCAGATTTTAAAAAAGTTCCTTTTGAATACCAAATAGCCTTTATTTATTTGCCTTTTTTTTAGGGCCACACTTAGGGAAGTTCCCAGGTTAGGGGTTGAATCGGAGCTGCAGCTGCTGGACTATGCCACAGCCACAGCTACAGCAACACAGGATCCGAGCAGCATCTTTAACAAGGACCTTGCCGGGTCCTTAACCTACTGAGTGAGGCCAGGGATTAAACTCATGTCCTCATGGATACTAGTCAGGTTTGTTAACTGCTGAGCCACAATGGGAGCTCCCCAAATAGCCTTTATTAAGCAATACATTTTATTTTGCAAGTATTTATAACCGTTAGAGAAATATAGCTGTCATTCCGACCAGCAGGAGGGTACACGTGTGGTTGCACTCTTACTCTGATTCCAGTTCCAAGTGAGGAAATGTAATATTTGAGTCTGTCTCAGAGCCCTTTTGAAGGCTGGTATCTCATCACATTGGGCTATTCAAGAGATTGAAGAAAAGATTGGGGCCCCTCAACTACTTGCATCAAGTGAATAAAAGGGGGGCCTTCACATTGTCTCGTTGAGTCTCATTTGAAGAAAATCTGCCTAATGAAAGTGATGTGAAGCATATCAAGTGCTTATTAGAACTTCCTGTAGAATATTTATGAGGACTCCATTTATATCCTGTGTAAAATTCTCATTTCCCACTCCTTCATAAAATTGTTGTTTTTCTCATTTCTCTTGCTCTCAAGATCTATCAACATACGGCTACCATGGAGTTTCTCTGTTTCACTTCCATTAAAAACTGCCTCCAGGAGTTCCCATTGTGGCGCAGTGGAAACTAATCCGACTAGGAACCATGAGGTTGCGGGTTCAATCCCTGGCCTTGCTCCGTGGGTTAAGGATCCGGCATTGCTGTGAGCTGTGGTGTAGTTTGCAGATGCGGCTCGGATCAGGTGTGGCTATGGCTGTGGCTGGGGTAGCGGCTGTGGCAGCAGCTGTAGCTCTGATTGGACCCCTAGCCTGGGAACTTCCATATGCCGCAGGTACTGCCCTAAAAAGATACACACACACAAAAGACAAAAACAAAACAAAACAAACAAACAAACAAACAAAAAACCCGCCTCCAAACCCAGCCCTGCATGGTTCTTGACTTCCTGCCCTGCATCTCTATGTCACTTAACATTTACCCTAAAAGTTTCCCTGCTGTCACTGTTACCAGATTTATAAGGTAAGGATCCTTTGATTTAGGTTATTCTCCGGTGGAGGTGAGGAAGACCGGCTTGGTGCCAGCTGCAGGGAGCTCAGAGAAAAGGGTTCCTCCTTCTCTGCTGGAAGTTGCCATCCTAGCAGGAAGAAGGAGCCGTGATGCGTGAGGCTTAGTGAGTCCTTAATTTTATAGTTCCTGAAAATAACATGTGTGTAATACACTTTTTGACCATTTTCTTGGCACTTAGGAGGAAACAAACAGAATTCTATGCATATTTTCTGAAAGTTACATAACCATTTCCTCCTTCTTGATCTGCAGAGAAGAACTACTGTGTGTTTCCTATAGGAGTGCAGGCTCAACCTCCTTCCACAAAGGCCTTTGGGTTCTTTACTGGGGGAAGGGAAGGCAGGGCTGAAAGGACTAGAGATTGTGGAAGCTTATGTTTCTGGGCACAGATTGATGGGAAGCTGAATGATGGTTTAGGGTCACTGCTGGTATTCTCTTACCCCTGCCTCTGCTCCCTCTGAAGTCCTAGTAGAGAAACACTGAGACCTGAGAAAACAATATTAGAACTTTTTTTTTTGGCCTTTTTAGGACCACACTAACGGCATATGGGAGATCCCAGTCTAGGTGTTGAATCTGAGTTATAGCTGCTGGCCTACACCACACAGCCTCAGCAGCGAGGGATCTGAGCTATGTCTGCAAACTACGCCACCGCTCATGGCAATGCAGGATCCTTAACCCGCTGAATGAGGTCAGTATTTGAACCCAAGTACTCATGGATATTAGTTGGATTCGTTACCACTGAGCCACAACGGAAACTCGTTAGAACTTTTATTCTTACTTTTTTACCTCATTCTTTTTCACTTCTGTTTTGGTGTGTGTTTTCTAGTGTACAGAATATCTATTAATATAACAGTATACAAATATAATAACTAAGTATGTTCATGTATATATATACTAGGGGTGCTTGCTCAAATGTTTTTACCCACTGAGCTGCACTGTCAAAAATACCCTTGTCCATTCATTCATTTATTCATTATTGAATTCCTGCTCTGTATTTTCTAGGTGATGGGGATGAAACAGTGAAAAAAGTTTGAGAATTATTGCTTCCTAGTGATGGTTCCACCACCCCTCCACCGGTAATACTGATGAATAGTTCAGTCAATAACTAATAAAACTCTTGCCTTCAACTCCTATTGATAGATAGACTAAAAACAGAGTCAGCCCCACATTTCATGGAAATGTTTAGAAAATAGGTGTGAAATCTTTATGAGAGAAAGCATCCAAATCTAAACATCTGTTTTTGCACAGTGTAAATAGATGATCACTTCCCTTCTCAGAAGAAAGAGGAGCCTAAGAGTAAAAGGGAAGAGAAAATGCTCAGAGATGTTCAGAAGATGTTAGCTTTGGGGCTGCAAAGCAGGGAAAACTCTTCCTTCTACATCTCCTGTGGCAGAGTTCCCGTCATGGCTCAGCAGAAAGGAAGCTACCTAGTATCCATGAGGATGCGGGTTCGATCCCTGGCCTTGTCCAGTGGGTTAAGGATCTGGCCTTGCCATGAGCTGTGGTGTAGGTTGGACCCTGCATTGCTGTGGCTGTGGCCAGGAGCCGCAGCTCTGATTTGACCCCTAGCCTAGGAACTTCCATATACTGCAGGTGTGGCCCTAAAAAAAAAAAAGTTAAAAAAAAAATACAAATCTCCTGTGGCATCCATATTAAAGCATATAGCAACTTTATATAAATTATTCTGCCAGTTAAACATTTGGTATAGGCAAACATTGGTGAGAGGAAGAGGGTTAGGCTATTTCCGCCCTTCATCTGAGTACCAGGTAGGTATTACTATTCCATTCTCCAGACGAGAGTCAGCTAAATAAAGTTCCCATGACCCCACCAACTAGTTAGGGAGGCTGCCTTTACACTCAGGTCTGATGCCAACTCTGTATCTTACTCAGAATACCACGCCGCCCGAGGTGCAGAGAAAAGCTGGAGGGGTTAGAACAGAGATGGAGAAGGAAATTCAGAAGAGGCAAAATCAAGGAGCAGGGTGATTGCTGATCCTTCTCCTCTGGCGATGTCCTCTCATAAAGTCTTCCCTTCACAGAATGCTAGGAATCCTCACAATTAGGTCTGTGGTTGGAATGAAATCCAGAAGGAAGTCTTTATGATGAGGGGAGGGTTGGGGGGCCTGGCAGAGATGCTGTTCTGGGACAAATGCTGCAGTTTTGGGAATTAGGCTCGCAGTGGAATCTTCAGTCTGCCACTCACCGACTGCATGACGAAGGGTCTGTTCTTTAGCATCTCCATACCCGAGTTCCCACATCCCTTTTTGACAGAGCTAAGCTAATTCCACTTACTTACAGAGCTCATAATATATACAGAGTGTTTACACAGCAACCTAGCACACATTGGGGCTCTCTAAAGCTCTTTTCTTTTTCTCTAAGGAAGCCAGTCTATCTGCTTTACTACTGGAGTGAATAAGCAACGACAAATCCTACAAAGAAGACCAGGTTTCACTTCAATTAGAAGCAAGTAGTCTTTCACAACAGCCTGTAAGCCTTGCCCTAAACTCTTGTGCATGTTATCTTTAATACTTGTAGCAACGCTGCAAAGTAGCGCTGTTATTTCTGTTTCGAGATAAGGAAAAGGAAACTCTGAGAAGTTCAGAATGACCACTAGAAAACAGAAGAGCTGGGGAGTACTATTTTGCACAAATAGTGTTTCCTTTCCCTAGTCTCAGTCCTGTGACTGTTGTGGCAGGAGAGGCAAGGACATTGACCTCTGCCTAGTCAGAAGAAGCAAGCGTGTTCCTCCGAATTCTAAATCAGACCTCATTCTTTAGGGGAGCCAAAGAATGTGACTCAAGCCTTTACTGCCTATGTTCATTCTGGGGGAAGAATATTCCAGAGCTGTTTGTGGAGGCAGAGAAAGGAGGGGGTGACAGGAAGGAATGAAGCAGAAGTATTACACATTTCCCTTTTGACTCTGAATCAAGTTCTCTGAAACAGGACCACTTGGAAGCACGGCCCAGGGCAAGATGTCATCCTGACACTTCCTTATTATTTGACTATGTTCTAACCTGTCTTGGTAGAGAATGCAGGGCTGTTCAGGAGGAGAGCATGGAGACCCTTCCCAAATGCATCACTTACCAAAATGAAAGCTGAAGAATTCAACTGATCACATAAAATTCTTTCAAGAAGAGGCAATCTTGGATTTCCCTGGCAGCCCAATGGGTTAAGGATCTGTCACTGCTGTGGCTCAGGTTCAATCCCCAGCCTGGGACTTTCCACGTGTTGTGGGAATGGCCCCCCCCCCACAAAAACCCAAAAACAGGCAGTCTATGTTTTTTACTTATTTATTTTTCTTTTTAGGACTGCACCTGTAGCATATGGAAGTTTCAAGGCTAGGGGTCAAATCAGAGCAGCAACTGCCGGCGTGTACCTCAGCCATAGCAATGCCAGATCCGAGCTGAGTCTGCAACCAGCACCACAGCTCATGGCAACGCCAGAGCCTTAACCCACTGAGCAAGGCCAGGGATCGAACCTGTATCCTCAGGGACACTAGTTAGGTTTGTCACCTGCTGAGCCACAATGGGAATTCCCGAGGCAGTCTATGATTTGATTAATAGCAAGAGATTTGGTGTTAGATAGACTAATATTCAATTCACAACTTTGTGATTCACTAGCCTGGGGACCATGAGAACTTGTGTTCCTGGAACTAGAAAATAGAATCAGACATTCATTAGGTGATTATTGAGCAACCGCTCTATGCCATGCACTATTTTTGGCATGAGGGAGCTAATAGAGGGAAAAGGAAATAGAAACCTCTGCCTCTTGGAGCTTACATTCAAGGCAAGGGAGAGAAATAATAAGTAAGATATAGAAATAAAAATATGTTAGATAGTGCTAAGAAGAAAGAGTAAAGCAAGAAAGGGAGATGAGAATTGTTTGGCAAGGGGAGTTGGAGTTTCAGAATGCTCAGGGCAAGCCTCACTGAGAAAGTGAGTTTTTCAGTAAAAAGATGGAAAAAGCAAGGGAGCAAACTCTTCAGATTGTGGCAGGTGGCACTAGTCAGTTGTATGCATGCGTTGTTGTTTAGGAGAAAAGTTCCAGCCTAGAGGCATAATTGAGAAGTCATCACCTAATAGATGACACTAAAATTAAAGCTGTTATATTGAATGAGTCACTAGAGAGTGATTGTAAATAAAAAAAGTGGTCCAAATACAGAGTCCTACAGCATGCCTTTCTGTACAAGCATGAAAGTACCTACAAAAGAAATTGAAAAAGATTAGCAGGCCATGTAAGAGTGCAACCAGGTGAATGTGGTTCTGGGAGACAAAATGAGGATGCATCTTAAGGCAGGAAGAATGATGCTGAGACAGTTAATAAGTAAGATGGGGACTGGGAAATGATCCCTGGATTTAGCAACATAGCAATCAATGGTGTTGGTGGTGGTGGAGAGCTGGGGACAAAAACCTACTTGCAGTGAGTGTAAGAGAGAAAGGTGGGAGAGAAACAAGGAGATAGTGTCCAGATAACTCTTTCCAGAGGTTGTGCTGTAAAGACAGAAAGTACATGTCACTGAGGAAGACAGAGTGGGATCAGAAGTGGGGGTGGGGAGCGAGGTGGGGTGTTATTTCTTTATTAGTCTGCTAAGGGGAAAAAAATCCCAAATAGGTTTGTATGCTGGTGGAAAAGAATCTTAGAGCAGGAATAACATTCGAGATTTCCAAATAATGAGAACCAGGATAATGATAATAGTAACCATAAAATTGTAATTAAGCTTTTCTATTAAATAACCTATGGTGAGTTAGGTTCTGTATCAGGCCCTTTGCATTTACCATCACCCTTTGAAATACCCTGCAGATCATTCCTATTTTACTAATGTGGAAACTGGGGCTTGAACATAAGTTTCCCGGCTTTGGATCAAGGACATTCAAGCTCATGGTGTATATGCAAATCACCTGGGCATCTTGCTTGCTAAAATGCAGATTTTGATTCAGGAGATATGGGCTGGGTCCTGAGATTCTGCATTTCTAACATGCTCCCAGGTGCTGCTCCCCGGTGCTAGAACCACGCCATGAGTAAGGAGAGTCTAGAAGAGATGGCCTGGAGGGTGCTGAACTCCTGGCCTGTCTGATGAAAAACTCAAGTTCTTCACACTGGTCGGGCCCAGTTCCCGGTTGGGCCACAGATTAGAAAACCAAAGTGAAAGACAAACCCAGAGAGGCAATGGAGAAAGGAAAAAACCATCTCTTCTGCTCTCTTGCTGGAAGAAACCTGAGGGGGGTGAGCCAAAAGATGTTTGTAGCACAAAATTTGTAGCTGCTTATTACCAGCCCAGATGAAACACCAAGATTCTCCCAGAGCCCCCTCCGGGTGTCTGGGCCAGACTTGCATTTCCAGTCATGATCGGAGTTGGTTCATCCAAATTCATTCTCTTGTTAAAATTTTTACTTTTTTTAAATTAAAGTATAGTTGATTTACAATGCTATGCTGGTTTTAGGTGCACAGTGAAATGATTGTTTTATTTATATATATATGAATATATAAACTTTTTCAGATTCTCTTCCCTTATAGATTTTTACAAAATGTTGAGTTATTTCCCTGTGCTATACAGTAGGTCCTGGGTGGTTATCTATTTTATGTATAGTAGTGTGTATGAGTTACTCCCAAAATCCTAATTTATCATTTCCCCCCTCACCCACCTTTCTTCATTGGTAACCCTGAGTTCGTTTTCTATATCTGGGGGTCTATCTCTCTTTTGTATATGTTTCCTCTCTATGATCCCGGCTTTTGTGGTATGTACAACATGTCAAAGTTAGTTCCAAGTAGAGAGCTGCATGGAAAAATAGACAGCTGACTTTCTTATAGTTCAACCTGAAAACTTGCTCTTTGATCAGTGAGATGTGATGCAAGGTGGGGCACCCAGATTTGGACATTAAACACAGCTGGGTTTAAACCCTGGCTCTGCTAGATATTCAGTGTGTGATCTGTGCACATTTCGAACCTATACTCTCATTTCTAAAATGGAGCTCTGAGCTAGGAGGGCTCTCCAGGCAGTGCTCGCCTGATGCTAAAGCAGCAGGTAAGACTTCCAGAGATTTCCAGGTGGATGTGGCAGTAGAGCTACTTTGCAGAAGTGTCTTCCAGGGGACGTTATTCATGCCATCCTGAAATGCCATTATTTCACCTCTAGGTCTTCAAATATTATTTGTACAGACATGTTTTAAAATTTTTCCTTTACTATGAAGAATAGAAAAATCATTAACATTCATGTCAAAGCATAATCTAATTTTATCATTAATAAGGGCGAGCAACATATCATTTAAAAATGATGTTTGGGCCTATACAGTTTCCTCTGGGATGGGCCTGGCAGGGCCTGCTCTTGTTGCATGAAGTCCATAGGTGCATCCTTGAAAATCACTGATTCCTAAAGACATGATGGACAGTCTGGTTCAGGTGGCACCAACCATGTGCAGAAGTGATGGGTGAGGGTGGCAGCATTGAGAAAACGCAGCCATGTGTGTCAGAAGGTCAAACCCTGTTTAAGGTCAAGTCCAATATTTCTCTGGGCTGACTGGGCGTATTTTATGAGCAAAGCCTCTATAAATATTTGTGTGAAAGTTTTTGTGTGGACAGACGTTTGCAGATCCTTCGGGTAAATACCAAGGAGTGAATCTGCGGTGTGTTGTATAAGGATAGGTTTAGTTTTGCAAGAAGCTGCAACACTGTCTTCCAAGGTGGTTGGTACCATTTTGCATTCTCACCAGCAATGAGTTCTTGTTGCTCCATGTCCTTGTGTGCTTTGGGGGTTGCCAGTGTTTTGGATTTTGGCTATTCTAATAGGTATGTAGTGGTATCTCAACATTGTTTTCACTTGCAATTCCCTAATGATGATGATATTTAGCATCTTTTCATATATCTGTTTGCCGTCTTTATATCTTCTTTGGTGAAATATTTTGTCTATTTTGTAATTGGGTTTTTTTTTTTTTTTCTTGTTGAGTTTTAAGAGTTTTCAGACATTTTGGATAATAGTCCTTTATCAGATAGGTCTTCTGCAAATATTTTCTCCCAGTCTGTGGCTTGTGTTTTTGTCCTTTCAACAGTGTCTTTTGCAGAGCAGAAGCTTTTTAAATATTTTTGGTCTTTTTAGGGCCACACCTGTGTCATATGGAAGTTCCCAGGCTAGGGACCCAATTGGAGCTATAGCCGCCAACCTAAACCACAGCCACAGCAATGCCAGATCTGAGCCGCATCTGCAACCTACAATGCATCACGGCCAACGCTAGATCCTTAACCCACTGAGTGAGGCCAGGGCTATCCCTTGTCCTCATGAATGCTAGTTGGGTTTGTTACTGTTGAGCCACAATGGGAACTCCCAGAAGTTTTTAATTTTAACAAAGTAAAGTTTATCAATGGCTTCTTTCATGGATCATGCCTTTGGTGTTGCATCTAAAAAGTCATAATCATACCCTCTATATTATTATCACTTGGGACCTCCTGAGAACACAAATGCCCAGGTCTCATCCCAAACCAATCAAATAAAAATGTTTGGGGTGGGACCTAGGCTTTAGGATTTTTTTAAGCTCCCCAGGTGATTCCGACATAGATCCTAAGTTGAAAACCTCTACCCTAACAAGAGAAAACATTTTCACCAAATGTTAATATAGGCTGTGGGAAATTTCGGAAATCAATGAGAAATGAAAGTGGTTTCAGAAAAGTAACTTGATTTTCTTTCTTTTTTTTTTTGTCTTTTTGCTATTTCTTTGGGCCGCTCCCGCGGCATATGGAGGTTCCCAGGCTAGGGGTCTAATCGGAGCTACAGCTGCAGGTCTACACCACAGCCACAGCAACATGGGATCTGAGCCGCGTCTGTGACCTACACCACAGCTCACGGCAACACCGGATCCTTAACCCACTGAGCAAGGCCAGGGACCCAACCCGAAACCGCATGTTTCCTAGTCGGATTCGTTAACCACTGCGCCACAATGGGAACTCCAGTAACTTGATTTTCAATTTCAGGCTTTAGATGGTTTTGAAAACAGTAGGGCAAGCCATCTAACAGCTTTTCTATTTGGAAAGCATCATCATCCTCAGTAGTATGGATAGTCTGTATACATCCAATTAGCATCTGTAAACCAGGTGGTAATGGTAAAATACAAGACTGAAATGCAGTTAAACTTGCCTACAAAACAAAATAAAATCATTACCATACTCAGGTCATCTTGATTTTCTCCTATGTTATCTTTTAGGAATTTTATACTTTTGCATTTTTCACTTATTTCTATACATTTTGAGTTAATTTCTGTGAAGGGTGTAAAGGCTGTGTCTAGATACAATTTTTCATTTATATATATATATTTTGTATGAGGACATCTAGGTTTCCAGCACCATTCACCCCATTTTCTTTTAAGTTTACCTACATATTTTAAAAAATGTTTGTTTACTTTCTAGGTATTTTACAGTGGGAAGTTTTGCAGTATATCTTTTCTATCATGATGCCAGAAAAATAAGTCCCCATTAATGCTTGTTGAAATGAATAAATTACATGACTGAGAAAGTATACTGAAAGTTGAGCCTATTAGACAACCACAAAAAAAGATGCAGTAGTAAGTTCAGCAGTTTGCTTGTTTTCTCTATAATTTTATTTCCAAGATTTCATCAGCATTTATCCTGTTTTACATGAATGCACAGACACACCATGGTATTACTTAACCTTAGCCATGGGCATGACTTTCCTGGGTCAGACGCACCATGGTATTACTTAACCTTAGCCATGGGCATGACTTTCCTGGGTCAGATCCAAGCCTGACAACCCTGGTAAGTTCAGATCCTGTTTGCAGCTACACTGGGGCAGGTTGCAAGGGCAGTATGTGGTCATGAACTGGTGGCCATTTGGTAGAGAGAAGAGACTACAAAATAAAAAGACCTGCCTTGTTGTTCTAAAGAGGGAATTATCATGGTTAAAAGTTAATATTCATAGAGAACAGCCTTGTAGTTGTCCCAGGGGGAGGGGAGGCGGAGAAGGGATGAATTGAGAGTTTGGGGTTAGCAGATGCAAACTATTATATATAGAATGGGTGAACAAGTTCCTACTCTATAGCACAGGAAACTATACTCACTCTCCTATGATAAACCATAATGGAAAAGAATATAAAAAAGAATATATATATATATCACTTTGCTGTATAGCAGAAATTAACATAACATTGTATATCAAAAAAGGCATAGGATTGTGACTCTTATGGAGATGGAAAAGTGAACATGTGTTAAATATTTTATTTAATTCATGATGAGGAAATCACATGGATTTATAACTAGTTCAAAGGAGAAATTACAAAAGCACACATTTCTATGAAATAAAGGAGTATTGTATTGAATGCACATGGGCAGACAACACTAGCCTCTTCTAAGTAGGGGAAGAAAGTCAATTGCACCCCTCCTGGAGCGGACAGAATTTGCATGCTCCCAGACAAGCATTCATTTCTATCAGTTATCTATAATTTTCAGAGTTGTAAAATAGCTTCCATAGAATTATACTAAGATACCCTGGAAAGATGTGCTATAGACAATGCCTAGTATTCCACTGAAGCACATTTTTTTCTCTACACCATCAAGTCTGAGATAGTTTGTCAATCCATGAAATGGATCTAATTTTCTAAAATATAATTGATCTACCAACCCGGTCCTACGTGAAATAGAGAGGGAAGTGAGAGTAAGACCCTCTCGACTTGTTTCTCCTGCAGTCTCTGTCTGTTAGGACTCCGTCGTGGATTCTCCTCTACCTAAATCAATATTCATCTAATGTTCTGGACAATAACATATGCTAAGTGTATGTTATGTTACGTTGCAGCACAGTGCAAGCAAAAGTACACATGGCAGTGAAACCAAAGTCTTACTGAAACTTACCCTATCTTTATTATGCAGAGTACTCTCTTATATTGTCTTTTCCATTCCTCTCCTTCTTACAAGATGTTGGTTGTGACTCACTACATCACTAAAGATCCACTAATGATGTGGTATTCAACTTTGGTTGCACATATATGTCACCCAAAGAGCTTTCAGAAATACTGATGCCTGGGTGGCACTCCCAAAGATCATGGTATAAATGCTCTGGCTTATGGCCTGGGCATTCATATTATTAAAAGTCCCTTAGGTGGTTTCATTTCC
Source organism: Sus scrofa (assembly GCF_054392235.1). Lineage (NCBI taxonomy): Eukaryota > Metazoa > Chordata > Mammalia > Artiodactyla > Suidae > Sus > Sus scrofa. The sequence continues at coordinate 123,232,516 of NC_139396.1, read as the reverse complement.
AGCCAAGACTGAGAACTACACTTTCAGACAGAGCCACAACTTTTTCACCCTTTTCTTTTGATGCCTGGCCTGCATTCCTTGGCCAACCAACATGTCAACAATGTGTTGTGGTCATCAAATAAACCAACCCTTGTTAATAAGATGAGATAACCATTTTGCCTTAAGCAGGGCAAAGGGCAGCTATTCCTTAATATGATCCATGTGGAATAAGACTAGTTTTTGGAATTTTAGGCATCTAACAGCCTGAGGCAGCCGAAACAAAACTTCTCATGTTCTTTTCTTCAGAATTGAGGAACTGGTTATTCTTTTAAAGCCAGCCTTTTCATAGAGGCATTTTCTGTGATCCATTGATTACTGAAATTATGCTCTATATGCTTTCATAAACTCTCTGGGTCTATGTTATGATTAGAACCCTCAAATTTGCTTCAGGCTTGGGAGTTTATTCTCAAATCTTCCACCTACTGTTTTTATGACTTTGGGCAATCCCTTAACCTCCTGGTGTTTCAGTTTTCTTTTTTAAATTTTAATCCTTTCTGCCTCATTGTTCTCGTAATACTGTTGGATAAGACTTTTAAATGACAACTAAACATGAAACTAGTAATAGGGCATCTAACCCTCACAGAAGCCCTCTAATTTAATTTCATGCATCCAGGCTGTGCATCTTTACAGAACCTCGACGGCGCCTCAGCCACTATTTTAGAAACTGGTTCACAAAGATAAACAGGTCACCACCCTTACTGCCAAGTTGTTCACAGATGGAACAATAGACAGGAAAACAATGGCAATACAAGATGGTGTCTGCCAGACCAGAGTCTCGTTGCCAACACAATGGACCTATGGGAATGTCGCCTGAGTTTCCTTGGCAGCATCACTGAGGTTTCCCAGAGGAGCCTGTTTAGAAGTGGTAAAGACTGAGCTGATCACTCTGATTTCACACACTCATTTGCGTGCAGAAGCTGAGCTGCAGTCAGTATACTTTTATCCCCCCCACTCCCGCCCCGTTATCTATCCTTTTTCCTATTATCTATATCTTGTGAGGATTTTTCTTCCACCACTGGGTTTTCATCAGAACACTGAAGTTCTAAACCATTATCAGATCTCTTAATCTTAGATACCTTAAACAAACTAGCAAGGTCTTTCCTGGCAGGGAAAATAACTTCTTAAAGCAGAGGAAGAGGGTGGTGACCAAATACCATCTCTCCCTTTTAAGGCCGTCTTGTTCCAGGATGTTATCTTTTGGTTATCAACCCACTCTGTGAGTGGGGTTTAATCAAGCCAGCTGTGCTTTCCACATAATAAAAGATGACTGGTAATAAACGTGTCTAGAAGGACTTTTATTTAAAGACTTAAGTTAGTATATAAATGATTTTTAATTCTCCACAGAATTTAGTTTTAACTTTGTGCAGAGTGTCTGGATGAGGTTGTTTCTGTAAAAGTTTTTATTCCAAATTTGGTTTAAAATTGGGGTCCATACGGTGTCATTTTACCAAAAGACTCAGAGATAACTAAATCCTACCTTCTAAGTAACAGAGTGAATTACATCTGAGAATCAGGGGCATAGCACTTACACATTTATACATTTATTATAAAACTTTGTGATGTAAAAGATATGGAGCATGCAGTTTACAAATAACAATAAAATATGCAATATTCTTTTTTTTGGGTGTACAGCAAAGTGATGATTCAGTTATATATATATTCAGATTGTATGACATTGTAAGTTCCATATAACCAACTGATTCTCAAAGAATGCCTTCAATGGTTTTGGCTGAATCTTACATCTGTAGTCAAGCTGTAGTTACAAGTGATAAAGGGATGTTTATTGATATTTTCATAGGCACTAAGGAGTAAGTTGAAAATGAAGCAACAAAGGCACTCATTCATCAGCTATGGGAGTGACTTTATTGCTGAACTGAATAATAGTTTTAGAACCCTGGAAGAACAATCTTCAATTTTTGGTATTACTCTCAATACAGCAGTTATGACACTGTTCAAACTTTTAGGTTTAATTTGCACTGTTAACACTTCTTTATTGCTTTCCTAAGTCTAGAGCAAGGGTTGCCAAACCACCACACCACCCCAAATTACCTTGATTTTAATTAAAAGAATGTTTTATTGGAATACACACATACCCATTTGTTTCCATGTTGTGTATGGCTGCTTCTGAGTTATAGCCTGAGTTGATTAGTTGTGACTGGGATGGTTTGTAATGTTTAAAATATTTATAATCTGGCTCTTTACAGAAAATATTTACTGACCTCTAGTCTAGACAATCAACAGAACAACAAACTGCACTCTATTCTGTAGTGTTTGCCAATTTCCATGTTGTAGAACTCCAAGGCTCATTTCAAGCTTCCAACATGACATCACTGAATGTGGAGCTGGGAAGAGCTGCATAGCAGTAACACAAGATTGTGTAATAGTTGCACCATACAATTGAAATTGACATAAAGAATCTCAAGGGCATGTATTATCATAAAACATAGTAATTAGGAAGTGAACAGCTTTGTGTTTATTATATTTGTTATTTTATTTTTGGGGGGGATTTAAATAAGTTTATTTTATTTTTTCCCTTTTTAGGGACATACCTGCAGCATATGAAATTTCCCAGGCTAGGGGTGGAATTGGAGTTATAGCTGCCGGCCTACACCACAGCCACATCAACTTGGGATCCAAGCTGCATCTTCGACCTACACCACATGGCAACACTGGATCCTTAACCCACTGAGCGAGGCCAGGTATTGAACCTGCATCCTCATGGATACTAATTGAATTCATTTCTGCTGTGCCACGACTAGAACTCCAGAAAGTGACCCAGTTCTTTCTCTCACATTGTCCTCCAGGAAGTGACCCAGTTCTTTCTCTCACATTGTCCTCCATCATGTTCCATCACAAGTGACTAGATAAAGTTCTCTGTGCTATATAGCAGGATCTCATTGCTTATCCATTCCAAATGCAATAGTTTACATCTATTAACCCCAAACTCCCAGTCCCTCCCACTCCCTTCACCTCCCCCTCGGCAACCACAAGTCTGTTCTCCAAGTCCATGAGTTTCTTTTCTGTGGAAAGTTTCATTTGTGCCATATATTAGATTTAATTAGATTTAAATAAATATAATTAAACTAAAATTTTAATATATTTATAATTAAACGGTATTTTAAATGTAGTTTTTTTGATTCCGGATTAAGATGGCGGAATAGAAGGATTGGGGCTCAACCTCTCTCCTAAAAACAACAAAATTCACAACTAAAGGCTGAGCAATCTCCACCCAAATGGAACAGAAACCTTAAAAAAGATACCCTACTCCAAAAGAAAAAGAGGAGGCCACATTAAGAGGTAGGAGGGACAATTTTGTGATATAAACAGCCCCATACCTCCTGGGTGGGAAGCTCCACAGACTGAAAACTAACTGGTTCACAAAGACTCACCTACAGGAGTGAGAGTTCTGAGCCCCACATCAAACCCTCATGTGCGGGCATCCAGCACTGGGAGAAAGAGCCCCCGGAGCATCTGGCATTGAAGGCCAGTGGGGCTTGTGCGCAGGAGCTCCACAGGACTAGGGGAAAGGAGACCCCAGTCTTAAAAGGCGCACATGGACTTTCACGTGCACTGGGTCCCAGGGCAGAACAAGGTCTCCATAAGAAGCTGGGTCAAACCTGACTGCAGTTCTTGGAGGACATCCTGGGAAAACAGGGGTGAATGTGGCTTGTTGTGAGGGATGGACATTGCAAGCAAATCTCTTGGGAATATTCAGCACCTTGCCTTCCTCTGGGGGTGGCCATTTTGGGAAAATGTGGCCCCACCTGTCAGTCAGCAGCTGAGAAGCTCCAGGGCAAACAACAATCCAGGTGGGATCACAGCCCTGCCCCTTAGTAAACAGGCTACCTAAAGACCCCCCCTCAGGCACACAGCTACCTATATTTTAAACGTAGGTTTTTTTTTTTTTTTTTGGTCTTTTTGCCTTTTCTAGGGCTGCTTCTGCGGCATATGGAGGTTCCCAGGCTAGGGGTTGAATCGGAGCTGTAGCCACCAACCTACACCAGAGCCACAGCAACGCAGGATCCGAGCCGCATCTGCAACCTTCACCACAGCTCACAGCAACGCCGGGTCCTTAACCCACTGAGCAAGGGCAGGGATCGAACCCGCAACTTCATGGTTCCTAGTCGGATTCGTTAACCACTGTGCCATAACGGGAACTCCTAAATGTAGTTTTTTTTATTTGATATTTATATTTGGAACTTTTAAAAATGGTACAAATGAGCTTAATTAAAAAAACAGAAATAGATTCTCAGAATTCGATATCAAACTTATGGTTATCAAAGAGGAAACTACTGGGGAGAGGGATAGATTAGGAGGATGGGATTGATATAAACACACTAATGTATATAAAATGGATATTTAACAAGGACCTACTTATAGCACAGGATAAATGTGGTTTAATTTCAAGTTTATATCATTAACTTTACTCAAGTTTACCAGCTGACTCACATAGCTCCTGAACATTTTTTCTTTTTGTCTTTTTAGGGCCACACCTGTGGCATATGGAAGTTCTCAGGCTAGGGGTCCAGTGAGAGCTGCAGCTGCCAGCCTATGCCACAGCCACAGCAATGCCAGGTCTGAGCTGCATCTGTGACCTACAACACAGCTCACGGCAATGCAGGATCTTTTAACCCACTGAGCAAGGCTAGGGATCAAACCTGTATGGATACTAGTCAGATTCTTAACCCCTGAGCCACAAAGAGAATTCCTTCCTAAACATTTTATAACTAGCTTTCAGGATCTAATCTGAGCCAGTGTCATTCAGCACACTGTTATAGTCATCCAGTCAATCAATAATTTCTTGCTCCCCTATTGTGCCACAGATTTAATAATAGTAAGATATCACAAGCAAATAATTATGATGCAAAATGTTCAAAGCTGCAACAGAAATATGGAAAAAAATATCTGGAAGGAGTTGGCAAAGCTTCCATAGAACCCTTAGGGTGCCTTCCACATTTAGGTAACAACGCCTTCCAAACTAGGTGTCTCGCTGCCTTGGAAAATGCTGTAAGTTTCTTATCTTTAATGCTTTTTACTCTTCCTTTGACCTTGTTTCTCTTACCCCATCTGCCTTTATAAATTCCAACCACCCCTTAAGACTCAGTTCAGACTTGACCGCTTTCTTGAAGTTTTCATGGATTCCTTCAGACCATGGTTCTATCTGCCTTCTCTGAGCTCTTGTAACATGGACTGATTGTAAAATTCTCTGGAGTACTTTTCAAATTGTTAACTATTTGCCTTCTTGTAAGTTGGAATGAGCATACCACAGTCGCAGATGCGGCCCATAAAAAGACAAGTCAGTGAATTTCAAAATTATAGGGCCATATTACATAAGACTGATTGAAATAAAAAGCTTGTAAAATTTTGCAAAGTCATGCACTCTCTTTGTTCCTGTGGGTATAAACATTTGATTGACTATGAGCAAAAACCCACCAAAGTATAAAATTTTTTTAATAAAAGAGCTTAAGTCCAGAGGAAAGCCACATAGTATACTGGGGAAAAAGATGGGCCTTAACCTCAAATGAATGTGTATTCAAATTCCTTAACTGTCATTTCTTAGCTGGATGACCTTATTAGCTGGATGAGTTATTTGAGCTTTTTGAGACTTTTTTCTTTTACCTAACAGTGCGTAGTGGTACATCTATCTCGCATAATTATTGTGAAGATTACTAGACCATGAGATCTTTGAGATTATGGGTTGATTGTCACTTCTCTGTCCTTTCAGGATCTAAGTTGGCTTGCAATATATATTTCTTAAAAGAATGATTGAGGCAGTTCTTAGTTACCATTATGAAGCCATTTTGAAATATCATTGGCGTTCCCACTGTGTCTCAGTGGGTTAAGGACCCAACATAGTGTCTGTGAGGATACCTGGCCTCTCTCAGTAGGTTATGGATCCAGTGTTGCCAAAAGCTGAGGTGCAGGTCACAGATGTATCTTGGATCTGGTGTTGCCTTGGCTGTGGTGTAAGCCTCAGCTGCAGCTCCGATTTGATCCCTAGAGCAGGAACTTCCATATGCCACAGATGCGGCCCATAAAAAGAAAAGAATACATGTAATTACTTCTTACTGCAATGGAATAGATCCATGGGCATGTCCTCTGTCCATGTGACCAAAATAACAACTTACATTGATAATTAAAAATGGAAATAAAAAACCCCTACTGATGTAAAAGGAGAAATGAAATTAAGTACTCAGTGGATTTGTAACATGATCCAGTTCCTTCTTGTGGTCACTCACTATAGATATGTCTGAACCATTTCCTAAAGTCTCAGTTTGTCATTCACTGACAATATTGCCCCTTCGAGGTTATTTATGCCTGCAGAATCCCTGAGCACTAAACCAAAGAGAATTGCCCACAGTATTCTCTCCTATGCTGCAGGTTTCTAGAATTGATATGTAAATCAGAAACAGGGAAATGTACCAAGAACAGTCGTTATGAGGAATGAACCCTGGTATTCTCTCCTGCTTAGACTCTTTGCATTACCATCAGCTTTAAAAAAAGCTGACAGTGATTTACTGATTCAAGGCTAGGATTCAGTTTCTGTACCATATGTGGTAGGCAGAATAATACTTCCCCAAAGTGCCAACATCCTATCCCCGGAACCTACAAATAAATATTCTACCTTTTATGCTGAAAGGAACTTGGCAGAGGAGATAAAAAAAAAAAAGGTCTCAACGTAGAGAAAGTATTCTGGATTATCCAGATGAGTTCAATGTAATTACAAAGATGGAAAATAAAGGCAGAAGAGTCAGAGAAGGAGATGTAGGAATGGGAGTAGAAGTTGAAGTGAAAAGATTGCTGGTTTTAGAGAAGCAACACACCAAGGAATGTTGGTAGCCGTGAGAAGCTGGGAAAAGCCAAAGAAATGCTCTTTCCTAAAACCTGCAGAAAGAACAAAACACTGCATAAATTCTTGATTTTAGTCCAGGATGGCCCATTTCAGATTACTAATTTCTAGAAGTGTAAGATAATAGATTTGTGGGTTTTTTGTTGTTTGTTTTGCTCTTGAGAAAATAGTATTTTATTTATTTATCTATATTATAGTTGCTTTACAATGTTTTGTCAATTTCTGCTGTTCAAAAAAGTGACCAGGTCATACATATACATACATTTTTTTATCACATTATCCTCCATTATGTTCCATCACAAGTGACTAGATGTAGTTCGCTATGCTATACAGCAGGATCTCATTGCTTATAAGGCACTATGTTTGTGGTAATTTGTTACAGTGACATTGGAAAGTAACACATTTTAGCTGCATACATAAGTTCCCATGCTAGGGGTCAGATCGTAGCTGTAGCCACTGGCCAATGCCACAGCCACACCAATGCCAGATCTGAACTGCATCTGCAGCCTACACCACAGCTGCAGGCAATGCAAGATCCTTAACCCACTGAGCGAGACCAGAGATCAAACCCAGGTCCTCAGGGATACTAGTCAGGTTCATTACTGCTGAGCCATGATGGGAACTCCCTAGGTATACAATTTCTAAAGAATTTTGATTGTTGTATATAATTCTGTTTTGCCTGGGTTGTGAGTTTCTGGCTCATGGTGGATCTCTGCCCAACATGACTGTCAAATTGCTTCACAATATGGGAAGTCTAGAGTCATACACTAATTCTGTACAGATTGTGCCCCCAAAAACCTCTGTTCTCTCTTCTGTCTGAATTGTTTGCATCAGGCTTGCCATCTCCTTAAAACTGAGTAGTCATCCTAGTCTGGTATATTGTTGACCTGCAAAATATCATTAATTGATTTTGCTTCTGTAAGTAACATTTTCTTTATTTGGAATGATGTTTCGAATATATTTGCCCAACTGGTTTTCTTCCTACACCTTTCTCTCTTTCTGTCTCTCATGACAGTCAAGTATCATGTTTTGTGTTCTTTATATCTCACCAGTATTTTCCTTGAAATCTGACATTTGCAGATGTAAGACATGAACCTAATACTTTACTGCTAATGGGTGAATCCTTGTATTAGAATTATTTTTCAACAGAGTAACAATAAATGAAGGGGAGGCAATGGCAACATTCCCTGCTGACTACCCCAAAATTATTACAGGAAACACTTCTTCCTTGTGACTTACAGAATGTCTTTGCTCAACTTCAGCTATCACCCTACTGCCTCTAAAAGGGGAAATAACTGCAGAAATCTCCTCTTATGATGAAACAAAACTCTACAATTCTGCCCTGATTATATCAACTCATCGTCAAAAAGCTTATGCAAAGGAAGCCAGATTTGAGTTAATTAAAGTTTTTTTTGTTTGTTTGTTTGTTTTTGTTTTGGTTAGAATGTCAAATGGTACTGTCATTTTGGAAAGCATTTGGCAGTTTCTTTTTTTTAATTATTCAGTGAATTTACTACATTTATAGTTGTACAATGATCTTCACAACCCAATTTTATAAATTGATTCTGATCTCTTTAGAAGGCAACAAATGTTGCATTTGATTAAAAGCAGTTCCTGTATTTTTTCTTTAAAGCACATGGGAAAATGAGCAGTCTAGCCATATGGAGATGGGATGGCGCAAAGGCAGTGCCATCTCCAAGGGCACATTTACTCACCTGCAGAGGGACTATTCCTGTGCGGAGCAGAGTGGCTGTGTCACATCATTGGATCTGAAGATAGAAAGAAGGTACAAGGGCGTGTACCAGAATTTTTCAAGCAGATCTCTATTAAGCCTCTTGCTTAAAAGAGATGGAAACTCAACTTAAACAAGGTTAGAAAAAAAAATTTTTTTTAAAGGATAAATTGTATATCTTAGTCAAAAAAGTCAGGGATAGAACTTACCAGATATGCTTGAATATACACAAAGGATATCATTAAACAGTATCTCCTTCTATCTCAGCTCTTCTTTCTTATTTTTTTTGGCTTCATTCTCAAGCAGGCTATTTCCATCATGCTGACAGGATGTTTGCTCACTGCAAAATGGTTACCCTGGTTCATATCTTTACAGCTTAGCAAGCTTCATAGAAAGAGAGACTCTCTTTGCCAAAAGTTCCAATGATGATATAGGACTGGGTCTCATTGAACCAGTGTGGGTCCTGTGTCAATACCTGAACCAATTGTGATGTCCAGGAAGTCAAATAAGTTCATTTCAGTTACTATTATCACTTAGACTGAGCCATCCTGGATCTTTGATGAGGGGGGTAGAGCGTAGCATGCAGGCAACTCTATCTGGGAAAGGCAGGCTGAGATAATGGTATGGTTCACCCTTCACCAAATCTGTTTTCTCTTCTTCCTACATACATATTCTAATTATATTTTTCAGCCTCCTTAACAGTTGGCTATGTCCACATGACTGAGTTCTAGCCAATGGGAGGTAAGAAGAAGTAGGTATTCCTTATACATCAATCAAAACCTCTCAGCCAAATTTGGAATTCATGGCTAGAAGATGGCGGGGACACAAACAGAAAGAGTCCGAGTACCTAATCTTCACCACTTGGAAAAAAGCTGTTCACCAAAAAATAACACTCCTTGCGGATATTCTATCTTTTTTTTTTTTTTTTTTTTTTTTTTTTTGGTCTTTTTGCCATTTCTTGGGGCACTCCCGAGGCATATGGAGGTTCCCAGGCTAGGGGTCGAATCAGAGCCACAGCTGCTGGCCAACACCACAGCCACAGCAACACGGGATCCGAGCTGCATCTGCGACCTACACAACAGATCACAGCAACACCGGATCCTTAACCCACTGAGCAAGGCCAGGGATCAAACCTGCAACCTCATGGTTCCTAGTTGGATTCGTTAACCACTTCGCCATGACGGGAACTCCAAGGTTTACTCTCTTATCAGCTTTCAAATACACAATGCAGTATTATTAACTGTAGTCACCATGCTGTACATTACATCCCCAAGACATATTTATTTTACAACTGAGCATTTGCACCTTTGATCCCCTTCACCCGTTTAACCCAGCCCGTCATCCCCCCACCCTTTTAACCCAGCCTCTGGCGACAACCAATCTGTTCTCTGTATCTACCTATGAATTTTTTTGTTTTGTTAGTTTTATTTTAGATTCCACATATAAGTGAAATATATGTTATTTGTTTCTTCTCTGTCTGACTTATTTCACTCAGCATAAAGCTTTCGAGGTCTATCCATGTTGTCACAAATGGTAAAACATCCTTCTTTTTAGTGGCCGAATGATATTCCATTGTGCACTTATATATACCACATCTTTGTCCATTCATCTATCTCTGGACACTTAGATTGTGTCCATGTCTTGGTTATTGTAAATTGCAGTGAACATGGAGATGTGTATATACTTTCAAATTAGTGCTTTTGTTTCCTTTGGATAAATACCCAGAAGTGGAATTACTATATCACATTGTAGTTCTATTTTTAATTTTTGAGACATCTCCATACTGTTTTCCATAGAGGCTGCACAAATTTACATTCCCACTAACAGTGTACAAGGGTTCCCTTTTTTCCACATCCTCACCAACACTCGTTATTTCTTATCTTCCTGATAAGAGCCATTCTAAAAGATAGGAGGTGATACCTCATTGTAGTTGTGATTCACTTTTCTCTAATAATTAGTGATGCTGATCATCCCTTCGTGTGCCTTTTGGCCATCTGTATGTCTTCTTTAGAACAATGTCTATTAGGTTCCTCTGTTCATTTTCTTTTCTTTTTCTTTTTTTCTTTTTTGTCTTTTCAGGGCCGCACCCGGGGCATATGGAGGTTCCCAGGCTAGGGGTCTAATCAGAGCTGTAGCAGCCAGCCTATGCCATAGCAACTCGGGATCTGAGCCCTGTCTGCGACCTACACCACAGCTCATGGTAATAGGCAGATCCTTAACCCTCTGAGCGAGGCCAGGGATTGGACCGCCACCTCATGGTTCCTAGTCGGATTCATTTCTGCTGCACCACGACGGGAACTCCTCCTCTGTTCATTTTCTATTTGGATTGCGTGGTCATATTATATAAAGTCCATATGCTCAGGGTTAATGTTCCAACACCCAAATCACATTACAGACATCCTAGCTCCTGGAATACAGAGTCTTGGAATACACCCTTGTTTCATTTAATTTGGCTCTTTCCACTTTCTGGAAACTAATCTTTTTTTGGATATAGCCTTTGTCTGGATCCCAGGAATTCTCTTTTATTTTTAAGTGCTGCTTTTCTCAACCAAGACTCACCTCAAATTCTTTTAATCTTTTTTCTGACTCATTTTCCTTTTCCTCTCTCTCCAGACACTTGAGGTCCTTTGCCCTTCACTCCCATTGTTCTCTATTCTAGATTAAAAAAAATTTTTTTTAATCTTGAAGACTGAGAGATTCTTTTGGAGGGTCATTAAACATCATTTCCTTGCAGACTTGATGTGACTTTTTATTCCCAAGTCCAAAAAAACTTCAGATTGTGCTATTATGCTACTTTATGTGTGAATAGCAACATGTTCACTTTATCGGTCTTCCCCCCTTGAGTATAGAAGGTGGGCTTTCATCTCCCACCTAGCACAGTTCCCAGCACAGAGTTAGGAAGTGTTAATTGAATGAATAAATTTCATAAACAGTCAGATACATTGAGTAGAGCTCTACTTGTTGTACTTGCTTAAAAAATGGTGAATGAATTAGTGAAAAAATAGTGAAATTAACATGGGTATATTAGGGTTTGTTTAAGTCTTGGTACTTATTTACCAGTATATCTTTGCAAAATACCTTAAAGCCTGGGTTTTTATTCCGAGAGTTCCTCTCCAAATATTACCCATTTCTTCAATGTTCAGCTCAAATGCATCTAGATTCTTCCTTGATCACACCCAAGTATAGGTGGTCGGCCTCTCTTCCTTCTTTGAACTCCTGTTGCTTCTGGTACTCCTTTAGTGATAAATACCAATATATCAATGAATCTACCATACTGCTCTGGATTCCTGCCATCAGTGAACTCACTTTATTAAAACTTCAGGTTGCAAACTCTTTGTGTAGCACACAGATCTATTTAATTTACCTTTGTATCCTGTTTCTCCCCATACACAAAACTTTGATCTGAGTTAGCGATGACTAGATATTTGCTGAATAAATAACATCCAGTTATATTTATTCTGTTAGCCAGCTCTACCTTAGGTAATTGCGCATGTAATACTGCTTCCAGATGAAAAGCAGTGTTGAATTTGAGGAGTGTTTAAGTTTATTCTTACCCTTTCCTTTTCTGAAGACAATAGTGTGTACTACACAGGGTTCTTTATCCCATTTTTTTTTTTTTAAATTTTTGCTTTTTAGGGCCACACCTGCAGCCTAGGGACATTCCTGGGCTAGGGGTCAAATTGGAGCTGTAGCTGTGGGCCTATGCCACAGCCACAGCAATGCTAGATCCGAGCTGTGTCTGCGACCTACACCACCACTCATGGCAAAACCAGACCCTTAACCCCCCGAGCGAGGCCAGGGATCGAACATGCATACTCCTGGATACGAGTCAGGTTTGCTTCCACTGAGCCACAGTGGGAACTCCGGGTTTTTTATCCCTTGAAAAGCCTATTTTACCTCTCAGGTGCAACTTCTGTCCGAGTCAGTTGGAGATCCATTAGCTAAAGTTTTATACTTCAGTGTGGAAAATTTAGGCAATGTCTATCTAATGCTTGGCAGTATAACTGAAAATTCATGTTCCGACAGGGAGCTGAATGTCCTTCCACATGTCTTACTGGTTGAATTTTTTAATGTTTAAACTGATATTTTGGTGTAGCCATAGGCTTGGTGGACAGACCCAACTTATATGTTCTTCTTCAAGATTTTACCTCAGTAATTAGAATGATAGCATGGGGGAGGGGTGGGGGGAAGTATAATATATAGATTAAGAGCACACATTCTGGAGTGAGACAGACTTGAGTTCACAGTTATACTCTGCCACTTACTAGTTGTGTGACTATGGACCAACTACAGATCTCCATGCACTTCAATTTTCACTTTACTAAAACAGAAATAATCTAGTACTAACCTCATACAGTTTTGGTAAGGATTTAATGAGATAATTTATGTAAAGAGCATAGGAAAATTCCTGGAACTATGTAAATATCCAATAATTATTTACCATATCTTAGTCAAATTTAGGCAGAGCAGAGAGTAAGAAATGAAAGCTTATTGGAGCCCCTGTCATGGCTCAGTGGTTAACGAATCCAACTAGGAACCATGAGGTTTCAGGTTCCATCCCTGGCCTTGCTTAGTGGGCCAAGGATCCGGCATTGCTGTGAGCTGTGGTGTAGGTTGCAGAAAAGGCTTGGATCTGGCTTTGCTGTGGCTGTGGCCTAGGCTGGCGGCTACAGCTCCCATTAGACCCCTAGCCTGGGAACCTCCATATGCTGCGGCAGCGGCCCAAGTAATGGCAAAAAAAAAAAAAAAAAAAAAAAACAGAAAAAAAAAAAAAAGAAATGAAAGCTTATTGAACATCTACACATTCCAGCCTCTATGACAGGCACATGCATAAAATATTTTATTTGAACTTTCATTCCAAGAGGAAAAAACTTTCATTTCCTGTAGGTTTTCTTTAAAATTATTATTATTATTTTTTTTCTGGCCTTGCCTGCAGCATGCGAAAGTTCCAGGGCCAGGGATGGAATCCATGCTGCTGCAGTTACCCAAGCCCCAGCAGCGACAATGCCATATCCTTAACCTGCTGAGCCACCAGGGAACTCCAAAATTTCATTTTTTGGAAAACTTAAAAATCCTGTGCCTTTGAAATTACATTTTTTTAGATAAAAATGTCCTCTGTTAAAGGTTATACCCTTTAATTATCCTCAATTTATCTTCTGCTTTAACAATTACTTTAAATTAAAGAATTAAATTTAAATATGAATGCATTGGCACTAATAATGACAGAATGTCTTTCACTTTCTATAAATGTAATACATGAAAGGGAATTCTCTTAGGGCAAAGGCACATGACTCATAGCCGGTTTTCTCTTTCAAGTTTCTAAATAAACTCTCATAGATAGTAATCACTTGTATTTAGAATTTTTTTTTCAAAGTTTCACAGTTTTACATCGTGGTAGTTTAAAGAGCAGAAGGACCTTCTTCAGGACTAGAAGACCTCCTTATACTGGGAGTGGGTTTAAAGCAGGAAAAGAAACCAACAGAAACAAACCATGACTCTTTCTGACAGGAAAGAAAGGGCAGTTTGTTGTGAGACTGCTAATTGTTCTAAGCAATTAGGTGTGGAAAGGCAGAAGGGAAACAGGGGTGGTGTTCTAATCTGATAAACAATCTAGCACATAGTGAAACAAAGGCCAGCCATAGCATGGATTCCTTTCATGATGATAACTATTCTACTTGACCCAATTCATGTATGTGTGTGTGTGCTTTGGGAATAAAACAAAAAATTTTTTTCTAGGATTACTAGAACTACAATGACTTAAATCCAATGATTTTTGCCATCTATATTCTTTTCAGATCATTTCAATTCAATAAAAACAAACAACAATGACCACAAAGGCAATCATAGGCATGGTTTTATGGCAGACATTATTACAAGGCTGAGGATACAAAATTGAATAAGACAAAAATAGACATTAAGAAAGCTTGCAGTCTGGTGGCGTGAGAGTAACTCTCCCCTCCAAGATCAGCAGGATAATTATTTTTAAGGTATTAATAAAGATTTATGTTGCTGTGGCTGTGGTGTAGGCCAGCAGCTACAGCTCTGATTTGACCCCTAGCCTGGATACCTCCATATGCCACAGGTGTGGCCCTAAAAAGACAAAATAAATAAATAAATAAATAAATAAAAAGATTTATATCTTAGAGATTAAAAAAAAAAAAAAATGATCTGTGACTACAAGGAAAATTTCCAGGGAAAGAACTTGACATTCCTCAGTGTGAGAACAGGTTTTTTTTTTTTTCCTTTTCTAGGGCCGCTCCCTCGGCATGTGGCAATTTCCAGGCTAGGGTTTTAATCGGAGCCATAGGCCTGGCCTACACCAGAGCCACAGCAACTCGTGATCCGAGCCGCGTCTGCAACCTACACCACATCTCACAGCAACGCCAGATCCTTAACCCACTGAGCAAGGGCAGGGATCGAACCCGCAACCTCGTGGTTCCTAGTTGGATTCGTTAACCACTGTGCCATGACGGGAACTGCAGAGGACAGGTTTTTAAAAAAATTAATCTTTACATACTAAGACCAGACATAATGAAAGCCCTCATAAGTGATCACCGAATTGCAATGAACATTGAAAGTGAAGGTAGAGATTTAGGGTGTTAGAGATTAAGGCTGAATTAAAATTTAGATTAATCATTACATTTAGCATCCTTCTCATGGGACACTTGATAGCTCAATAGAATGAAAGGACTACTATATTATTTGCTTTGTAAGCGTCTTCTCTATAATTCTGTGAATACATGATTTAAACTCTGTTTTACAGAATAGAAAAAGGAAGCCCAGAGAAGGAAATGACATGAGTCTTAAAATTAGACTTTCCATCACATCCCATTCCTACTAATTTAACTCAATATTTCCTTTCTGATTCCAGCTACTACTGAAACCCTACAAACGTTATGTTAGAATCCACCGTCTTGTTGCCACAGACTGAATGTATACTTCCATGAATAGACACTTGTCTGCTTCCTGGTCGCCAGGGTTTAACATCTGCAAGTCCACAGTCTATTAATGCACCCTTGCAGTCTGTATTGAAATCCTAGCTGTTGTATCACTTCTCCCCAATCATTGAGAATGAAAGCCATGTTTAATTTGTCTGTATCCTCAGTTTCTCACACATTGGAATGTTTTCTGAATCAACAAAACAGTAAACTGTAACTTTCCTTCAGTGGAAGTTTCCATACACTCCCTTGATTTATCGACACAATTATTTTCCTCAGGGCCCAAAATTCTCTAAACTCTTCGTGTCCCAAGACCCCTAACAAAGACACTCATCAGATATTTGTGTATATATATATATTTGTATATATAACATATATTACATACATGTATTATCATAGTTGGTATTTGTAATATATACAAATATGTATATTTATGTTATATATACATATACATATTTGTATATGTAACAAAATAATCACTGTAATACATCAACATCCATCACCATGCATAAATACAGACTAATTTTCTTATGATGAAAACTTTCAAGATCTGCTCTCTTAGCAACTTTCAAATATGCAATCCAGCATTACTAATTATAGCCACCATGCTGTACATTATATCTCCAAGATTTATTTTAGGACTGGAAGATTGTACCTTTTGACCACCTTTCCTTTAGCTTTGTTTTCAGTTTCAGTAAGGTCCAATTTTTTTTTTAATTCTTTATTTTCAACTTTGAAACATTTAACTCTAAACAGAAAGTAATATAAAATGCACCATCTTTCTGAATTCAGATTCTTCTTCCTGAACTAATATTCATTCACTGCCTTTTCAGCAAGGGTAAGTGAGCTGTCTTTGCTTGAAATGTCTGTAGTTTCCCTTAGGCTGGGACAATAGCTTGGATGGTATAGAATATTTGGATCACATTTACTAGATCCTTTCAAAATGAAAGTGGCCTTCAGTCAAACCTAGAGCATGAGGAAAGCATCTTACAACATTGGGACCAAAGTTTTTACTTAAAGAGAAATTTAAACCTAATTTATTAACTACATTGTGTTATTGCACCTTTGAGTCATTTACCTAAAACACTTAGATTTCTCTCTCATTAGATTTCTCTCTCATGTTTTCTTTTTTCCCCCCACTCATGGATTTACTTGTAAATTTGGTGATATGTTTTAGATACAAATAGGCACCTTATTTAGGAAAGTGTGAAATTAAACCTTCTGGTGAAGTCTTAATGAAAAGAGGGAATGGTATGGAAGGAAGGACACCAGACTGGGCCCATGAAGGAAATTGTTCAATGACTAACTCTGATATTTATAAGTAATGTCAACATCAGCAATCATTTTCTTGCTCTGGACCTTACTTCTCATATCTGTAAGATGAGGAGTTGAACGAAATGGTTCTGCATTAATGTTCTCCATTTTTAGAAGGACAAATGCTAATTTTCCTATCAGAGAAGCACAATTGTATACAGATGCTGGTTCTGTGTATACTTTTTTTTTTTTTTTTTGTCTTTTGTCTTTTGGCCATTTCTTGGGCTGCGCCCATGGCATATGGACTTTCCCAGGCTAGGCGTCAAATCGGAGCTGTAGCCGCCGGCCTATGCCAGAGCCACAACAACGAGGGATCCAGGCCGTGTCTATAACCCACACCACAGCTCACAGCAACACTGGATCCTTAACACACTGAGCAAGGCCAGGGATCAAACCTGCCACCTCATGGTTCCTAGTCGGATTTTTTAACCACTGCACCATGATGGGAACTTCTGTGTATACTTTTATATCAGCTGGTGCGTGGTGTCTCCTCTGGGCTTTAGCTGATGACAGGTGGACAACATCCTTCTCCCTACACACCCAAGTGCACTTGGGGCAACTGGAGTTGGCCTTCCAGTTCTCTCTTCTTCCTTTTCTTTTTTTCTTTTTTCTTTTCTTTCTTTCTTTCTTTTTTTTTTTTTTTTTGGTGGGGAGCATGCCCATGGCATGCAGAAGTTCCTGGGCCAGGAATTGAACCCGTGCCACTGCTGTAATCAGAGCCAAACCAAAGACAATGCCAGACCCTCAATATGCTGAGCCACCAGGGAATTCCTCTTCCTTTTTTTTTTTTTTTTCTCGTCTTTTTGCCATTTCTTGGGCTGCTCCTGTGGAGCAGCCCAAGAAATGGAGGTTCCCAGGCTAGGGGTCGAATCAGAGCTGTAGCCGCCAGCCTACGCCAGAGCCACAGCAACTCGAGATCCAAGCCGCGTCTGCAACCACACCACAGCTCACGACAATACTGGATCACTGGATTGTTAACCCACTGAGCAAGGGCAGGGATCGTACCTGCAACCTCATGGTTCCTAGTCGGATTCGTTAACCACTGTGCCACAACGGGAACTCCTCCTCTTCCTTCTTAATTATACTCTCTGATTTCCATTAAAAAAGAGCCAGAAAACAATCAAGAGTCTGGGCTGCTTAAGGCTTAAGGACTGAGATGGCTTTTGATTCCATCCACCTTATGCAGCCTAGGAAACATGAGTATGTCCTAGGAATTTTGTTGTTGTTGTTGTTGTTGTTTTAGGGCTGCAACCATGGCATATGGAGATTCCCAGGCTAGGGGTCTAATCAGAGCTGTAGCCGCTGGCCTACACCAGAGCTACAGCAGTGCCAGATCCGAGCCGCATCTACCACCTACACCACAGCTCACGGCAAAGTTGGAACCTTGACCCACTGAGCAAGGCCAGGGATCGAACCCACAACCTCATGGTTCCTAGTCGGATTTGTTTCCGCTGCGCCACGACAGGAACTCCGAGTCTTAGGAATTTTTTAATTGATACATATTAATGTGAATTGAATGGGCTCTCATCAGGTTCTCTAACACTTTGGTACTGAAGCTGCTTTTGCTGTGGGATTCCACTTGAATGAGTATAACACGGGCAGAGAGAGAGAGTTCAAAAAGGAAATGTGGCAAAATGTTAACAGCTGTGGAATCTAGATAAAGTGGATGTGGGAGTTTATTCTGCATTTCTGAAGTTTTAAAAATTAAAAGTTGGTGGAAACATCCAAAGATCTCAAAATCAATTTCCTTAAAAACTACCCATGTCTACTTACCTTTTATGCAGTTGCCGCCAGAGGTATGCAGCAGCTCTGCTGTCCAGTATTTACCAAAATCTTAAAAAGTAAAAGAGACACGTCTCAGGAATTATGAATGCCAACTTCCTCAGCAGCTCGCCTGTGTACAGCTCAGAATCACTTTCACAGCAGGCCCTGGAAAGACTCACCTGGCCTTTCGAAGAGTTTTTCTTATAAGGAACTTCCTTCTCCAAAGAGACACCTTTCTTCCCAGGGCTTTTAGTTTCTTCCTTACCCCAGTAGCAGGAAGCTGGGTTCTGTTATCTTGGCCTGGTGTCCTTCATCTGATGATAATACATGAGCAGAGGGGGCACCAGGGTGCTATGGGATGAGCAAGCTCTCTGACCCCTGTTCTGAGTGGCCTGATCTCCCACATGCTAATACCTCAAAAGATGCCACCAGAATCACCCCTTAGAGCCAATTTTCACCTGTCTCCCCCTGATCTCTAGCGGTCAACGAAGAAGTCTTACCTAACTCCCTTCCTTTCTAATGTCGTGTAGGCTGACCTGTTTTCTTCTAGCTCCTGGGACACCTAGAATGTACTTTCTGCTTATGCAAATGTTT
Organism: Sus scrofa; assembly: GCF_054392235.1. Classification (NCBI taxonomy): domain Eukaryota; kingdom Metazoa; phylum Chordata; class Mammalia; order Artiodactyla; family Suidae; genus Sus; species Sus scrofa. The sequence continues at coordinate 123,213,285 of NC_139396.1, read as the reverse complement.
GCAGGTCCAGGTTCCTGAAGAGACATCTCAGGTGTCAGAGACACCTAGACTAAAGAGGATAGAAGCAGGATGCCCAGGAAGCAGAGGAAGTTTGCTCTTAGAACATGTTACTGGAGTTCCCGTCGTGGCGCAGTGGTTAACGAATCCGACTAGGAACCATGAGGTCGCGGGTTCGGTCCCTGCCCTTGCTCAGTGGGTTAACGATCCGGCGTTGCCGTGAGCTGTGGTGTAGGTTGCAGACGCGGCTCGGATCCCGAGTTGCTGTGGCTCTGGCGTAGGCCGGTGGCTACAGCTCCGATTCAACCCCTAGCCTGGGAACCTCCATATGCCGTGGAAGCGGCCCAAGAGATAGCAACAACAACAACAAACAACAACGACAAAAGACAAAAAGACAAAAAAAAAAAAAAAAAAAAAAAAGAACATGTTACCAGAAAGTGGATGGAGGCAACTGGCAAGTGAGTTTGAACCTAAAGGACCAGTTCTAGCAAAAAGGTAAAGACAGTGAATTCCCAGTGTCCACTTTCTAGACCTTTTCTCCCTCCATTGTAGCATTTCTTCATCAAATGTTCTCAGTTTTGTTTATTTTTATTTCACTGCCTTTTTACTGAGCACCTATCACAGGCCAGGCAACATACTGGGTATATGGAAATGAATGAGAACTAGCTCCTATCCTCAAGTCAGAATTTCACCTATTCTGAATTTCCCATCACAAGGGAGTGGAAAAAATAAGCTAAGACTTCTTCCGTTGACTGCTAGAGATCAGGGGGAGACAGGTGAAAATTGGCTCTAAGGGGTGATTCTGGTGGCATCTTTTGAGGTATTAGCATGTGGGAGATCAGGCCACTCAGAACAGGGGTCAGAGAGCTTGCTCATCCCATAGCACCCTGGTGCCCCCTCTGCTCATGTATTATCATCAGATGAAGGACACCAGGCCAAGATAACAGAACCCAGCTTCCTGCTACTGGGGTAAGGAAGAAACTAAAAGCCCTGGGAAGAAAGGTGTCTCTTTGGAGAAGGAAGTTCCTTATAAGAAAAACTCTTCGAAAGGCCAGGTGAGTCTTTCCAGGGCCTGCTGTGAAAGTGACTCTGAGCTGTACACAGGCGAGCTGCCGAGGAAGTTGGCATTCATAATTCCTGAGACGTGTCTCTTTTACTTTTTAAGATTCTAATGAGCTTGGTTACTAACTCATTCCATTGTGAGAATTAATACATTTGACTGAATAGGAATGTATCCTTCCCACATTTTAAAGAATATGCCTGAAGGGGCTCTGAGCAGTTCTTTCCAAAGCAACTGAGCAGTTGAGTTACCTGTGAACCTACGACGCCGATGATGAAAAGGTAGGACCTCTTCGGGTGTGGCGATTTCCATATCATAAACTTATGATGCTGAAAAAAATCTTTAGGTAATCTGTCATCTTAGACTGTAGTTGAAAATCTGTCTGGAATTTCAGATCTTGCTTTGTTCTGGAATGGTATTTTAATTACCATGTTTCAGTCTTAACTTTTACTGTCCGGATTCTTCTGGCCAGACTGCCCTTACTAATCTATACCCCCCTCCCTCATTACACTTACTCTAACATTGTATCTTTTTTACAACTACCAATATTGAATAGTTTTAAGAGATAAGTTGGTAAATTCTATATTCCCATCAGAGATTGTTGTTGTTGTTATATTGGGGGAAAATATTCCAAACAATGAGAGACAGTATTTTATATCTCATTGGTGTATAGGCTAGCTCCTTTTTCTCTTCTTTTATGGCACAATATTGCCATTCTTGTGATATTTTTGGAGAGGCCTGTTAACCCTATGTTTTAGGAAAATTATAGGATGTCCTGCAATTGCTGAATTCACTAGTTCCCTTTTCTTTCTAAGGGATCGCTTTATTCTTCCTGAAATCCACCTCTCTTGGAACGTAATGAAAACATTATGTCAACAAAGGTAACCTAGAGAAATTAACTGAGGAAATGATTTAGTGAAGGTAGAAAGAAAATTAAAGTTCTGACCAAATGTGTGGAAAATTAAAGCAAAAGTCTTTGCGGCTTTAATTTTCCCTTCATTTTACTCAGATTGTGGCAACTGGCTGTAAAACGGTGAAACCTCACACAAGAGGACTGTTTATCTTATGATTCAATGGCAATCAATTGCCTTCAATCTCAGTGTCAAATAGCAAGCCAGGTCCTATTTCATTTAATCATTCTCTGCTACAACTGCAATCTGCTTTGGTTCTTGCACAAAACCACATTTTGAAAGGAGCTCGATAAAAATCAGTCACCTGCAGGGGGATCCCTGGTGGCCTAGTAGTTAAGCATCTGGCATTGTCACTGCTGTGGCACGGGTCATTACTGTGGTGAGGTTCGAATCCTGGCCTGGAATTTCTCTATGCCATAGTTGCAGCAAAAAACAAAACAAAACAAAACAACAACAACAAAACAATCACCTGCAGGTGTAGAGGTTTTTAAATCAATATACGTTTTATCTTCTACTATTGCTCATACTCCACTGCTGATTCTTTCTTTATAAAACTTCTCAAGAGTAAAAGAAGGAGTCACAGGCGATTTTTTGTGAGTTCCGCATAATGGAACAGAATAGGGTGATGGGTTTGCTTGAACCATTAATAACCTTGAGGAATTATTTTTTTTATGCACTTGTGGATGGGTGGCAGGAACATGAAATAAACATTTCCAGCTAAAAATTTAACTTTTTCTAGGGATAGTGATGACTGCAAATTACATGCTTACTGTGTACCAGGTACAAATGCTAAATATTTGATTCACCTATAAAGTGAGTGTAAAGTAGGCATGGTTTTTTCCCATTTTACAGAAGAAAACAGGGGTTTGGAGAGAAGTGATGTAAATTTCCCAATATCAAACACCTTGGAAGGTGTGGAGCTGCGGTTGAAACCCACATTGTGGTCTGGACGCCTACACTACTCTTCCGGTTGATCAACTTATTTGCTTATCATTTGGTGACCTTTGTAGTTGTGAGAGAACAAAAGTCATTCACTGACAAGTATTCCAAGATTTTGCCGTAGCCTCCCCACACTTACCGACTAGTGAATTTTGCCTCTTCAGTTCTTTCCCCTCAGATCTGGGAAACCTGACGAGTGAGAAGTACATGCTGGCTTGAATGTGGGAGAAAAGGTCAAAGCGTTTAGAGAAAGAGAAAAAGAAGAGTCAGTGGTGTGAGGGGGAACTGGAGGTGGAAGGAATCGAGAATCATCCGCACGGTATTTGAGGAAGCCACTTTTATCCCATAGAATTCACTCCAGCCTTCATGTACAAACCTGTTATTAAGGACCTGGAACCTTGCTTTGCTTTGTTTTTCTTTTCTTTTCTCTCTCTCTCTCTTTTTTTTTTTTTTTTTTTTGACTTTTTGCCTTTTTTTCTAGGACCACACTCACAGCATATGGAGGTTCCCAGGCTAGGGGTCTAATCGGAGCTGTAGCCACCGGCCTACACCACAGCCACAGCAACGAGGGATCTGAGCAGCATCTGCAACCTACTCCACAGATCATGGCAACGCCAGATCCTTAACCCACTGAGAGAGGCCAGGGATTAAACCCGCAACCTCATGGTTCCTAGTCGGATTCGTTAACCACTGAGCTACGACGGGAACTCCATCTTCTTTCTTTCTTTCTTGGCCATACCCATTACATGTGGAAGTTTCGGGGTCAGGGATAGAACCCAGCAGTAACAACAACAAATCCTTAATTTCTAGGCTTCTAGGAAACTCCTTTTTTTTTTTTTTTTTTTGGCTTCTTGGTTTTTAATGGAGTATTTCTTGAGTGAGGACAGGTGCACTGGTGTTGGTCCATGGCCTTTTTGCTTTACCTGTCAAAATAGGAATCACTGGCAATCAGATCGGGTGAACCACTCTATGGAGAGTGCTATTCATCATTCATTGGAAATTCTGGTCAGGCCTATCTGCCTCTAGGAACCATAGGCACATGGGGGCATTGTAGTTCCTGATCCTGAGGAGAATGATTTGGTGTTGCGGTCTCACACTTGCTTGAGTTGGGTCTTCATTTGGGTGCTCCTTAGCGCAAACCCAGAGATAAGCAGTTTGATGTACACTTATTTTGAAGGTGATCCCAGAAGGCATGCCCACAGCATGGGGAAGGGAGACCAGGCAGGGAGAAGAGTCAGTGAAGGGTGACTTCATCAGCAGGTGACAGCTAAGAGTCACTGGGGCTCAACTCCACTGGGGACCTTCTGAGAAACTATGTGGAACACACGTTAGAATTGTGTGAAGAGGGGCAAGGAATCTTTTTTTCTTCTGTAGGCCAGGGTCCTGCCTGACACCTTACTCTTTAAGTTCCCATTGATTTCATTTTGAATAAAAATACTTCAAGAGGAAGAAGAGAGGAAAAATGAAGCAATGATAGAGAGCAAGACCAAAGAGGGAAGGCAGGTTTGGAGATGCCTCTTTCTATCCCATGAACCAATGAGCTGAACCTCCTGTAAGTGTGACTCGGCTGTTTAAGTTCAAGAATCCACAAATAAGATCCTAAGGATGGGAGATGAAGACCCCACTTGAGGTCACAGGTATCAAAATAAGTTGAAAGTTTTGCTTTTACTCTGCTTCCAAGTTCAAAGAAACAAAAGGAACGGCGCATTCTCTAGCACAGCCCGGCCCGGGATGTTTGGTTTGGAAAGAGAAGACAATTAAAAAAAAGTACCACTCGATGAGGTAGAAACACTTACCCATCAGTTTTGTACATTAAAGGGACTAGTGCCTTGTGGCAGGTTGTACATATGAAATAAACTATTTTGTTCCTCAAATAAAGATGATCATGAAAAGCTGTGGTGGGCTGGAGTGATGAGAGAGAGAGCTTAGAGGGAGCAGGTTGGGAGCCCCCCCCCCACTAAATAATGCTCCTTCCCAGATGGGTGGGGCCTTGGCTGTGAGGATATAAATATGGCAGAAGAAATTCAACCTGCCTTTAGGTCACCTGAGAAGCTATCCTACTGCAATTGATGAAATAACTTCCCATTCTCCAGCCTCTGAGGGCCCCTACTAACATGCATCGATGCTGCTAGCCCTGTGCATGGCAGGGTTAGAATGGTGGTGATCCACTCCAGAAAGCCAAGATGATGCTGTCCCCCCACAAGGCTGAGTAAGAAAACAGCCCCTCCACTGTTCTGTAGTTGTAGCGGCTCCAGAAGACATCCGAATTTTAAATTAATAATTATTTTTAGAGATGGGTAGACTGGGACCTTAGGTCATTAGCATTCCCCGAATTTATGATTGATAGTCTTTTTCTCAAGCGTGTCTCATACTGGAGTGTCACCAAGCCTGCTTGAGCTGAAATATCTAAATTATGCAGGAGAATGGATACAATAGACTCTCCAAGCTGAATCATAGTTTCCTGTCAACCTGCATCTCTCTCCTTGGATAATTCACAAAATTTTCCTTCCATAGCTTCATGTAGAAGGAAGAAAGAGGAGTATCAGTATAAAAAAACAGCTAGACGTTGTTGTCGGGATCATTTTCTGTGTGTTTCTTTACTGACAGTAAAGTTAGAAATTAACCTAAGAGTCACGTGGATGGACAAAAATGGTTTTATGAATAGCCTAAACTCCTCCTTTTTAAGAAGTATATCTAAATGATCTGCATTTAGTTGGAAAATCATTTTGTTCCTTTCTTGATAATTAAGGTGAAAGGCCACATTTTCTTGATTAAACAAAAGAATATTCTTGGTACAAGGGAAGTCAGTACTAAGAAAGGGGTTTGTTCTGCTTTTTCTAGCGCAGTTTCCCAACACTGGAGAACTGGAGGCCCTGTTATTAGGGAACTAAATATCAAACAAATTGTACTAATATGTGAACTTAAATGAAGCAGTGGAACAGAGTTAGACTCTTAGAACCTGGTCATGGCCACCTGGCAGTGGTCTCTCTCTTTTGTTTCATGATGTTCCTTCCTAAGTACTTAACTGGGTCATCTGATTTAAGCATTGCTTGTCCTTTCTTTCCTAACAACAGCAGACTGAGGCACCAAAATATTATCTGGGATTGAGAGAAATTGGTGCATCTCAAAATACATCAAGTCTTTGTACCAAACCAATTGCAATTTCCTGAATGTTCCATGTTTTTTTTCACATCTCCCTGTTAATCCTTTTGCCAGGAAATGTCTTCTGTCTTCTCATTCTGACTCTCTAAAAGCTGACTTATTCCTCAGGACTCAGTTCAAGTGACATCACGTCTGTCATTCCCTGAGGGAGTCTATGCTATGGCACTTATTACCTGATATTCACAATTATTGGGGAATTTCTTGGGTGAGGTGGTTGTTTGGGTTTTTTTTTTCTAGGTGAGAGTTTCTCCAAGTATAATCCTTGGATCTGTGGCATCAGAATACCCAGTATACACTGAGCATCCATCATTGTCTTTTCCACATTTTAATGCTCATTTTCCAGAATGCCTGCTCCTATCCTCACCCTTCAAATTCTGCCACATCTTCCACACTGAGTTTAAGTTTCATTTCCTTCTTGGAGCCTTCTTCCTTATCTCCTTAGTCTTAGGTTTGTTTTTCTCCTCTTGACCTCTCAAGGATCTCTCCCCTCAATTGCTTTAGGTATTAAATTTTTCAGAGGGAGGATGTCCCATGTAATTTTCTCTCCCTATATATTATATCGTGTGACTGGATATATATCCCGTGACTCTCATAAGAGATTACAAACTCCATGAGTGGGGAATCAGACTATATCTTTTCCTGCAAGTTTCATGACACTCAGCTTTTCATTTACTTACTTCTGTATTTGATCCATAAACAGTCAGTGAGCAGCAAATGTATGTGAGACTATGTTGGCCAGATCCTGAGGGCACAAAAATAACTGGAGATGTCTGCATCAAGAATTCCCAGTCATGGGAGGAGCAGAGGTGCTGAGAAAGAATCTCAGTCGACTGGGTGGACAGTGAAAGTGGAGGTATTAACAAAGAGCCATGTAGCTCAGCAAGGTGCATAGTAGACGTTGACTCAACAACCATTGATTTGAATTACCATAGAAGCAGTTATTTCATAGGACTTAAATGAATGTACTTTCAATTGCTTATGCTATATCTGTGCAGGTTATTGTATTCATATATATTTGCTTATATTCATTTCTTCTTTGACCCATCTCTGCCTAGAAATACATTACCTTTTTCTTCCAGCACTTGTCTCAAGTTCTATATTAGAGTTACCTAAGGAGCTTTGAAGAAAGAGGAGGAGGAGGAGTCCCCATTGTGGCACAGTGGTTAACCAACCTGACTAGGAACCATGAGGTTTCTGGTTCTATCCTTGGCCTTGCTCAGTGGGTTAAGGATCCTGCGTTGCTGTGGCTGTGGTGTAGGCTGGCAGCTACAGCTCCCATTAGACCCCTGGCCTGGGAACCTCCATATGCCACGGGAAGCAGCCCTAGAAAAGGCAAAAAGACCAAAAAAAAAAAAAAAAAAAAAAAAAAAGAAAGAAAGAGGAGGAGGAGAAGGAGAAGAAGAAGGTAAAGCATGAGTGCCCTAAATCTGGACTCTACCCAAACCAATTAAACCAATATCTGTGGAGATGGAGGCCTGGCATTGGCATTAGCATTTTTTTGTTTTTTGTTTTTTTAAGTTATTCAAATGAGTCCCCTAAGTAGTCAGGTAGCCAACTAATGCTAAAGGTAAATATGTATATTAACAAGTCCTTTTTGCTCCAAATACCATATTAAATGCACTCTAATGCTATTCTGCCACAACATCCAGTCAAATAAATGTCTGAAAGATATGGGCACCCACCCGTTTCATAACCCTCTGCACGATTAATATCTGCCATTTCTACAAAGAGTAGGGATTAGCAAGAGACAAATGACATGTGAAACGGGATTGGAATGGGAAGCAGATAAAGTGAATGTAGAGAGAGGTAGAGTATGAGGAGGCAGAATTGTGTTATTGTGACTTTTACAAGCCATGAGTGAGCCTGGCTCTCCCCAGACAAAAACATGTACTTACATATACACAGGAACACACACACACACACACACACAGCCCTCCACCTGACTTGCTTTTGTGCTTTAGTATGTAACTAGAAGCAGAGTATCCTGAAGGAGAAAAACAAAACAAAAGAGAAAGCGATGAAGGTTATTGTTATATCATTGTAAGGTTTGCTTTTCACTGAAAAAAAATTCGTTTGGCTAACAAATTTTGTGCTTCATCTTGAGGTGCTTTTCCTCATTATATAAGAAAATACAGATGAAATTAGTATGATTAGAACAATATATTTTGGAGTTCCCGTTATGACTCAGTGGTAATGAACCCGACTGGTATCCATGAGGATGGATCCATGGCTTGGATCCCACGATGCTGTGGCTGTATCATAGGCCAGCAGCTGCAGCTCCAATTCGACCCCTAACCTGGAATCTTCCATATGCTGCATATGCACCACTAAAAAGAAAAATGAAAGAACAATATATTTTAGCAATGTTGTACCTCCTAATATCTTAAACAAATATTCATTGAATGAATAAATGAACTCAAGCTGAATAACATTAATGTAAACACACACATATAGATGTAAGCATCTTTTCCATGATGGCTCTTGAGTGGATACTAGCCTCAAACAGCAATTTCCAAACTTTGCTGTATATTAGAATCATCTGGGGAAAACCCCTTGCCTAGGCCAAACTCTATATCAATTAAGTCACATTATCTGGGAGTGACAAAGACAAACCTAGCCTTTTTTTTTTTTTTTTTTTTAAGACTCCCAAGTAATTCCAATGGGTGCAAAATTTGAGAACTACTGTCATACTAGGTTTTTTTTTTGTTTTCTTTTTTTTTGTCTTTTTGCCATTTTCTTGGACTGTTCCCAAGGCATATGGAATTTCCCATGCTAGGGGTCGAATCAGAGCTGTAGCCGCTGGCCTACGGCCAGAGCCACAGCAACGTGGGATCCCAGCCGTGTCTGTGAACTAGACCACAGCTCACGGCAACGCCAGATCCTTAACCCACTGAGCAAGACCAGGGATCGAAGCCGCAACCTCATGGTTCCTAGTCAGATTCGTTAACCACTGTGCCACCAAGGGAACTCCTGTCGTACTAGATTTTTAAATGAAGACCTTTTGGAGGATAGTTAATCATAATAAGTAAATATCTTTGGGTGTATCATGCTTGGATTTCTAAAGAAACAAAATGTCATGATCCATTAAGGAACCAGTCTTATATCTATCTACCTTTATATTGAGTTAATTTATACCTGTGAAGGGCAATTTCAAAAAACATGGATGATTTAAAAACCTTGGCTATATGAGTTTGACTGTGACTTAATATCTAGTGTTCTTTTTTTTTTTTTTTTTTTTTTGTCTTTTGTCTTTTTTTTGTTGTTGTTGTTGCTATTTCTTGGGCCGCTCCCGTGTCATATGGAGGTTCCCAGGCTAAGGGTTGAATCGGAGCTGTAGCCACCGGCCTACGCCAGAGCCACAGCAACGCGGGATCCGAGCCACGTCTGCAACCTACACCACAGCTCACGGCAACGCCGGATCATTAACCCACTGAGCAAGGGCAGGGACCGAACCCGCAACCTCATGGTTCCTAGTCGGATTCGTTAACCAGTGCGCCACGACGGGAACTCCAACATCTAGTGTTCTTATTAGGTGTTCCAGAAGCTAGTATTCCAGAGAGTTTGTCTTTCCATGGTAAATACCACCTAATGGCGGGAGATGGATTCCAGAATAATGCAAGAAGGTAGAATTCACTGGAAAAAAGTAACAGTGAAAGAAGAAAAAAACCAACTTTCAGAGGGAAGGATGAATTTATTGTAGTCTTCGGAATTTAGTAGTAGAGTATAAGGTGTCACATTGTGTTCTGACTGTTACAGATCCCAGAATATGAAGCTTATATTAGTTAAAAAAAAAGAAGTTACAAGGGCACAAGTGGACCGCTTACCTAATCATGTACTGTTATTCACCAGGTGTTTTATATGTTGTTTATATACATCATCATGATTAACCCTGCCATGGACAATGTAAAGTGGATATTATTGTCTCATTTTCCAGATGAAGAAATGGAGGCTCGAAAATGGTTAATTTTCTAAGGCCATAGAGTTCTCAGTGGCAAAGCCAGGATTCAAACTCAGACTGACCCAGCCCTGGGCTTTGCATCCTTCCCATTGCACAGAGGTGCAAAACACGATCCTTCCCCTCCATCTTCCCTCTCCTCCTGTCTCTCATCTGGGTGTACGGTGTGTGCTCTCCAGCAACAGGTTCTAACTTCAAAGGATGCCAAGCACTGTTCTAAACAATTTATATATATCAACCCTGCAAGGTAGGTTGTATTATTCTCTTCATTTTACAGATAAAGCACTCTGAGGGTGGTAGACAAAATCATGCCCTGCCCCAGCCCAAGATGCCCATGCCCTGTGGATAAATTACATTACACGACGAAAGGAATTTTGTTGATATGTACTGATGCCAATGAATGGAAACTGACAGCATCTGCCTCTGAAGTCTGCCTAGTGGAGCTGGGTGGAGACAGGATGTGGGAGAGAGATTTGATCTGCTACGTTTGAGGAAACTGGAAAAGCTTAGCAAGAGACTTGCCCTGATTTGAATATACTCTAATGATTGGAGAGAATGAGTCTCTAACATTAGTATCTCTCAAGACTGAAAGTGGTTTAGCCTTAGAACGTTTTTCTGGAGGCCAGAGAAGATGTTTGTTCCTATATTTCCAGAAACACTTAGGGAGAGAGGATGCAGTCTGCCACAAGTAATGCCGTCTTTGAAACTGTGTCCCCTTCTTGGACATTTTTACAACTTCCGCCAGCCATGAGGAGTGTATGCAGAGAGATCCTGGTGGCCTTTTGTGAAGAGCTATCATGACTCACTTCTGTGCTCTCAGCTGTCTTCCATCTGTTCCACCCGCATCCTTGATTGCATCATTAGCTTTCTTCATTCACCAGGGTTTGAAGATTCACCACACTTTCAGCTCCCACTCCACTTTCTTTGCGTTACAACACTTCTTGTTTTATAGGGAAGGCAGTGTCTGCTTCAGTAAGGCACGTTGTGCCATCAGCAGGTAGCTTGCACTCCACTCATAGGCAGAGTGGAGACCCCTTTGCTCTGTGTAGATAAGAAGGCAGTGCAATTACGCAAGCAGCTCCCTCCCTTCAAAATTCCTTGATATTCTCTATGCAATGGGTTTCCACTTCATTCTAGGTACCTATGGCCATATCTGCTCTTTAGACCAACTGGGAATGTCTATGGAAGAAACTAGTGTACCATTCTCTGGTCACAGCCTTCTTTCCAATCAAATTCCTGATTCACATGATATCACTTTAATTGAGATTTTTAGTCCCTCTGCCACTGTCTTTTCTCCCCATATGAAAGTGGAGTATGTCTTCATGTTGACATCATGCTTCTCTATTTCTTTATTCTTGTTTCCTGGAGTGTCTTTCCTCTCCTCTTTCTCCAGTCTGTAGGGTATTTTCTTGGTCTTGGAGATGATAGGAGAATGAGGAAACAATTCCTCTACCTTTGGAATCTCTCAATTTTATGCCTTCCTTTCAGTCTTTAAATTCATAGGCCAGAGATGCTTCTTCTATGGGTTGACTCTGAGATCGTACCCTAAGGCAATGGTTGACACATCAGTGGTTTCTTGAATAAGGAAAGGGCTGGAACAAACTCAGCCTTTGAGGGAGAGGAGATGAGGGATCAAATAGTGAGGGATCATCTATTAGGGCTTTGGAATGTATTTCTGCCACATGTGTAAATAGCTGTAAGACAAAGTGACAGGTGCCACAACAGAGGCAGGCAAGAAACTCAATTGGAACACTATTGAGGGAGCCAGGAAAGTTTTACAATGCTTTTTGTTGTCGTCGTCGTTGTTGTTTTAAGCTGCACCACAGGCAGATGTTTCTGGGCCAGGGATGGAACCCACACCACAGCTCACAGCAACACCGGATCCTTAATCCACTGAGCAAGGCCAGGGATCAAACCTGCAACCTCATGGTTCCTAGTCAGATTTGTTTCCTCTGAACCACAATAGGAACTCTGCCTTATCTATTTAAAGCTTGCTCATCAAGCTTCCTCCTAAGCATCTCTAAATGGATGGAATGTCAGAGGACATTTTTTTAACAAATTTATTTGGAGGAGATTTTTTTTCTTGGGAACTTGGAAGTTAAAGTTAAATTTAAAATCATGTTTAGGAGTTAGACATCCTAGGAATCTTGATGAGGGTGGATACATTTTTCCATTTCTTCAAAAAGACTTTGGTGAATGTGCTCAAATAATGTTTGCATGATTCCACCCATATATAGGGAAAACAGAAAATGTGCTAAATCATCTTGATGTTTTCTTGGCATGGAAAATAAACTCTAGATTTGTTCAAGCATCTGGGTAACTGAGAACCTATTGATCTCCATCCTATGGAAAGTCACAATTATTCAGATTATTCTGTCCTTTTACCACTATTTCAAGTTATTTTCAGGAGCTCAAGAAAAAGGGACAAAAATTAAGAGCCTTCTTCATGATTACAGTCGGTATAACATACTTTAGGAAGGAGAGAAGGTAGGAACTTGGAGGTTCAGCCATTAAGAATGGGAGGCTGAATGCAGAAGTTTTCTCAGAGCAAGTCATATAATCCACATGAATTAGCTGAATTATTTCTAGCTTGTTTCCCCTCTTTCTATATATGTCCATGGGCTGCCATTTTGTGTCTGGGAGCAAGAATTTTAAAATGTCCTTGGCATTCACAAACCCATTCTTAGACATCTGTTCCTTTGGTTCTGCATCATACACCTGGGCTCCCTTTTTGTGGCAGGATTGGTTCCTGGCTCTGATGGTGGATTCCTGACTCTCCATGGTCCCATCTCCCATTATTATTAATTAACTTATTTAAAATATTTGATCTCAGTGCTCCCAGTTTGTTGATCTTCTATGTCCTTTTTGGGTTCAATAATTTCATAAAAACTCTATCAATAGTGATTTTTGATGGTTTGTTTCTTTTAGTCAGGTCTGGAGCCATTCCTCCTAGGTGTTACACATACAGGCAGATCTATGGGCCAGACTGTCCTAGGGTGGACCCAGCAACAGACTGCACAGTGTGTCCAGGCCCATCACAAAATCATCCCCACTCATGTGGGCAACTGCTTGACCATATTCCAGGCCATGAACCACAGCCATGAACTATGGGTAGCTATTGTTCAATAGAGAGAACTGGCCCTAAGAATGTGGTCCAAATGATGCAAATGTATGTCCACTTCTGAGAAAAATAAGTCATAGCACACACAATACTGCATAAGGGTCAGTTATCTGGACTTTGGGGTTTCCTTAATTCTTGCTAAAGGAAAAAGGGAGTAAATTACAGGCTCTAAATTTTTTTTTAGGTGCTAAAAAGTTAAGATGGATCTAAAAGCACCTCCCCAAGATAAGGAGGTGATATTGATTTAGGGGAGAAGAGAACACCATCTTCCTAGATGCTTTAGATGTGTTCACGGATTGGATGTGGGTGCAGTAGAAGCTTAGCTTTCATGACTTTCACCTCCACACTTTTCAGCCATAGACCATGACCACCCAAACTGTGCAGTAATGAAAGTTTTAAATAATATGCCGGAGAGGATCACTCAGCTCTGGAGACTTTGGCCTATTTCATAACCTGAGCAGTTTAAGTATCCAATGGAAGGTAAATTCTTCCAGGACAGAGTGATTGTATCTTGTTTACAGTTCTGTCCTTGGCACCCTACACAGTATTTTACATGATAAATGCTTTTGCTAAAAAGAAAAATGAATGACTCCGACTCTCTGCTCACTGCTTGTCATGATTAACTCTTGTCAATGCCTAAATGATATGTTGTGAAAATTGTCATGGGGTGAAAGATAAAACTTGATAGGAGTTCCCATCTTGGCTCAGTGGTTAACCAATCTGACTAGGAACCATGAGGTTATGGGTTTGATCCCTGGCCTTGCTCAGTGGGTTAAGGATCTGCCATTGCCATGAGCTGTGGTGTAGGTCCCAGATGTAGCTAGGGTCTGGCATTACTGTGGCTCTGGCGTAGGCCAGTGGCTACAGCTCCGATTAGACCCCTAGCCTGGGAACCTCCATATGCTGCAGGCGTGGCCCTAGAAAAGGCAAAAAGACAAAAAAAAAATTTAAAAAAAAGATAAAACTTGATAAAGGCAATTAACTTTCTTATGAAACTGCCCAGGAAACTGCAGCTTACTCCGTGGAAATGTGACACTGTAGAAAGTCTACATTTAGACTCTCTATATTTAAACTATGTTTATGACTTTGTCATAATAGATTCAAGATTTTTTTTTCTCTGGCTGCTCCTCTTTGGTAGGTGTTATGCTAGAAAATAGGGGAGCAATGGTGAGAACCTTGATGGTCTGTTATATCCTAAAAATCAGTAGGTCATGGATTTCTTCCCCACTTAACTTTATACCCGAAGGTCATCTTTGCATGTGTGTTGGGTTAGGGGTTGGGGAGTGAGGCATGTGTGTAGCTGGCAAGTGGGAAAGTCTTTCCTCATATTGCAATGATCTGTTCAAAGGCATTAGTTATCTGTAGAAGATGCACATTGGCTCTTAAGGAGATTTCAATTTCTAGAGAACACACATGCATTTATGAGGTAAGCCTTGTGGGAGTCAACTGAACACAGTTCCTTCCTCCTTCAGAGGAAAGTGAAAGGAAGGAGAAGAAAGAAGAAAAGAGGATGGAACTAGAGACTCATACTAAGTGAAGTAAGTCAGAAAGAGAAAGACCCTATGATATCACTTATATCTGGAATCTAATGTATGGCACAAGTGAAACTTTCCATAGAAAACGAAACTCATGGATTTGGAGAATAGACCTGTGATTGCCAAGGAGGAGGTGGAGGGAGTGGGAGGGACTGGGAGTTTGGGGTTAATAGATACAAACTATTGAATTTGGAGTGGATAAGCAATGAGATCCTGCTGTATAGCACAGGGAACTATATCTAGTTACTTGTGATGGAACATGATGGGGGATAATGTGAGAAAAAGAATGTTATATATATTTATTATATATATGTATGACTGGGTCACTTTGCTGTACCATATAAATTGACAGAACACAGTAAATCAACTATAATGTATGACTGGGTCACTTTGCTGTACCATATAAATTGACAGAACACAGTAAATCAACTATAAATCACAGTAAAAAATAAAAATCATAAAAAAGCAAAAAAAAAGGGGGGGGAAGAAGAAGGATGGGAAGAGTTGGGGAGTGGGAAGGGAAGGCTTAGTTTGCTGTAATGGACTGGGGAATACCAGAGAATTCCGGGGAGGCCCCTTTGGAAGGTGGGCTTTTCCTGAGACTTAGAGAAAAGTTGAAGACCAAGGGCAATTAGGTCTTTCCATGAAGATATGCAGCCTAGTGGGTGGTGGAGGGAAAGTCTGCTGAGCACTCAGTTGAGAAAGACCAAGAAGACAAATAATTCCGAGGAAAAATAAGGCAGAAAATGATCTTGTTTTACTCGGACTTTTTATCTTCTTCCAGATCAATGGTCAGTTGTAATATTGACTCCTTAAGTGCCAGAGGCCAGCTCCAGTGGCCAGGGAGTGTACACTTTTCCCCGAAGGAGATGGACAAGTGTCGGCATATGCACACGGAGACAGCCTCTTTGTCCCTTCTTTCAGGGCACTGGACTGCTCAAATTTTATTGGCATAAGTGGTTGATTATATAGACAGTTTTTCACTACAGATTACATCATAGTGTTAAAAGTACTTTGGTTAACTATTAGGCTTTGTTTTTGGATCACATGGTACAGTAGCAATACATCATGTTCTAAAATCTTCAGTTTAACTAAATTTAATGAGTACAATTAAAGAACAAACAGGCACAACATATCATGTGGGAAAGAGGAGACCCAGCACAAACCATCTCATGGCCAGTCAATTCCCACAAGTCGAAGAAGTTACAGACACAAAAAACTTGTCTTCAGGCTAGTGTCTATCTTCAAAGTGTCCTTGGCAAAGAGACAGTGTGAGAAAATACAAATCAACTTAGCCAGCTATCACTAAAAGCTTCTAAAACCAAGGACAAAACACACAGCTGGGTTTCTTTTGATCAAGAATAATATATGTCTAACTTCTATGAACCTCATTAAAATCCTAACTCTAAAGTTTACTGTAACTAGTTAGTAGATAAACACTATGTTTTAATTAAATTGGATTTAAATAGGGGAAAGTCCTTTAGAATGAAATTCTTATTATATTATTGCTTTAATTTTGTCAAATCACAAATCTGCAGGAAAATAAGAATGAAAAATAAGAATAATAAGCAAATAATCAGGAAAGACTGAGGAAAAACCTGAATAGCAAGTGAATAACAGAAAAGACTAAGTCATTCATGGAACAATCACCACTCAACAACACAAAATGGGAATTATTTCTTGGGAAATTTAGTTTTCCACCTATGTCAGTGGGCAAGCCTTATTGTCTGCTGGGGCCTGTCCTCGGAATTGCGCCGTGCAGGCAGGCATCCCCTTGTTTAGGAACCTGCCCTCGGAATTGCACCGTTCAGGCAAGCTCCCTTCCTTGGCTCCTTGTATCTTCTCGGCTCCCTGCACTTAAGCACAATGAAAACATTTGGATGATGCGATGAAATAAAAAGAGCAGGGATTTTGACCTATTGAAATAGGTCTATCCATGTTGCTTATTACTTAAGTAATTTGTTTGTTGAGCATCTTTATGTTAGTCATTGTCCCAAGTACTGGGGATCAAAAGATAAATAAGACATGATACCTTTGCAAAAAGGGCACCTTTCTTTTACACTAAAAATATGACTCATATCATAACATATCTATTTACTTTTCACTTGCCAGAAATATATCTGTTACTTACAGCTATGTACATCTAGCATCAAACAAACAGAAAACACTCAAAATCTATCATTTGTCTATGTGGAGAGTATGTCTCACCTTTGTAGATGAAATCAAACATAAATAAATAGGTGGCCATAGCAAAACTGAAATGAAAAATACAGCCAATGTTCAAAAACATTCTAAGACTGAAGACTGAAGTTATAAATCTATATATGTGTGTGCATGTGCGTGTGTGTGTGTGTGTGACTGGATCACTTTGCTGTACAGCAGAAATTGACAAAACATTGTAAATCAACTATAATAGAAAAAATAAAAATCTTTAAAAAAAATATTTGTTGGATGAAAGCAATTTCACATGCCTTATTCTGAAGGATGATCTCCCAGGACTTTTTATTTTCTAAGAGAATACGAAGACATTTTATAACATAGATGAAATACATATTTATTCACTGATTTATTAAGAAATATTTATTGTTGGCATTCCCATCATGGCTCAGTGGTTAACGAATCTGACTAGCATCCATGAGGATGCAGGTTCAATCCCTATCTTCACTTAGTGGGTTAAGGATCTGGCATTGCTGTGAGCTGTGGTGTAGGTCGCAGAGGGCAGCTCAGATCCAGCATTGCTGCGGCTATGGTATAGGCTGGCAGCTATAGCTCCAATTTGACCTCTAGCCTAGGAACATACATATGCTGTGGGTGTGGCCCTAAAAACCAAAAAAAAAAAAAAAAAAAGAAAAGAAAAGAAAAGAAATATTTGTTGTTTATTTAATATAAACTGAGAGCTGAGACTGTAATAATGTGGGGCAATTTTCATTCACCCTTTTTACAGATGACTTGCACTAGTTTGTGTGCCCGAAAAGTGAGAAAATAGATTTGTAACTTCCGTCTTCAGTCTTAGAATGTTTTTTTCTCTTTCCTTGAAAGATGCAATGGTCCATGTCGTATTCTTTGGTGACTTGGTTTATACTATTAGATGATTATCTGAACTCCAGCTGTGGCTTCCTTTGAAACTCTTTGGTGATGTAACTAGTGAGTATGTGTTGGAGTGAAATTACCTTTATCTGATTTTTCCTATCCTCTATCGAAATGTTTGGATCATGTTTTTAGCTTAGAAGGGAGAGGCTGCTGTTGCACTCTTTACTGACTTGTTTTTTGCTAGGATCATGGCAAGTATTGCCAAGGTCCTGAATGGTGAGAGAGTTTGCCAGCTGTCCTGTGTGGAGCTGTTATTTCCTTTCCAGGGATGTGATGCAAACTTGGCTCCTAAATCATGGATCTTTTTTGAAACAATATTTTAAAATTAGGGGAACAGATAAAAGGGTACATGGCTTTTCAGTAAGTGCTCTTTTCTTTCTCTGTAACCTAAAACAATAACTTAGTCTGGGAGTCTCAGGCCAAAACATTTACCCTGAGTGATCCAACATTAGGAAAAAAAAATCATGATATTCTAGCAAATGTTTAAGGCTCTAAAAACTTTACTCAGGCATCCATGGTGATGCGATGCTGCCCCATATCATAAGGATATGACACAGGCTCTTTTTAAGTTAAACTCATGCCTTTTAACCACCAAGATGCTCTCCTGATGGCCCTAACCCTGAGACTCAATCCACAAAAAAATTGCTATGTTTTCTCCTGAATGTGAAATTTCAGCTCCTTTTTTAGTTTCTTGAGTCTAGCTACCCATATTCTGGGCTCTGCTTTTGAATGTTCTGTAATAATGTCCTTAAAATTAATGACAGCAGCTACTATTCATTAAACTCTTCTCTGAGAGGAGGTTGAGCACTGAGGTTAAAACAATGGTCCTGGGGTCTGATTATCGTGTTTCGAAGGCTGAGGACTCTTCACAGGAACACTGGGGCTTTGCCACAGTTTCCCCATCCATTAACTGATTCTAATAATTCTGTATCCCTCACACTACTGGGAGAGGAGTGAATAAATAACACATATAAAGTACTTTTGCTGGTAGGGAGTAAACATGTTAAATGTTAGCCTATTATTAATACCACCTTCAGGTAGTGTGGTAGGAAGCCTCTCAGAAGGCCCCACTGCCTCCTCATTTTTACGTCTTTATGAAATCTCCTTGTCTTGAGAGTGAGCCAGACCCAATAACCCACTTCTATTAAACAGAGTATGGCTAAGTGATGGGATGTCCCTTTTGAGATTTTGAAAAGACTGCGAATTGCCCTGAACTCTCTCTAGCTTCCTCCTGGATTATTCACTGTGGAGGATGCCAGCTGCAGTGTTACAGGACAGCCCTCAGAGATGCTCCCATGTGAGCTTGGAAGCAGAGGCTCCTGAGGATGAACCGAGAAGGGCAGCAGCCTTGGCTAACATCTCGATGGGCAGGCTCCTGAGAAACCTGGCTTAGTGCCTCCCAGAATCCTGACTCACAGAACTGATAAGATAACAAATATTCCTTGTTTCCAGTTGTTATGTTTTGGGGGTACTGTTAACTCTAGAACATCACCAAGGATTAGGGGTATCTACCCTCTCTGCGTTCAAAAATCTCAGTGCAGGGAGTTCCTCTCGTGGCTCAGTGGAAACGAATCTGACTAGTATCCATGAGGATGCGGGTTCCATCTCTGGCCCGGCTCAGTGGGTCAGTGATCTGGCATTGCCATGAGCTCTGGTGTAGGTTGCAGACATAGCTTAGATCCTGCATGGCTGTAGCATCGGCCAGGAGCTGTAGCTCTGATTTGACCCCTAACCTTGAAACTTCCATATGCCATATGCTAAAAAACAAAAACAAAAACAAAAAAAATTCCAGTATAACTTGGAGTTGGCCCTCCTTATCCATGTTTTCTTTATTTTCACCGATAATGTAGGTCCACAGTACACATACAGTGAAAAAAAAAAAATCCACTATAAGTGGACTTGTACAGTTCAACCCAAGTTATTCAAGGGTCAACTGTAATTTGTTACACAGTGATAGATAACTAATACAAATACTAAGCCCATCATGTCACAGAAAACATCTCTTTTTCCTTCACAACCACTGAAAAGGGTAAGAAATATTATTCAATTTATAGATGGGGCCACAGCTGGTCAGAGAAGTTGAGTCACTTGATGGCACAGAGCCAGTATGTGTCAGAAACCAAACTGGAATGTAAATCTTCAATCTTCCAGTCTGTTAGCTCATTCTCTACATTCTGTTGCTTCTGCCTTGAAGTAAATCAGTACTTTCTGTTTTTCATCCCTTCAAACAGCTAATTGATCTATCATTTGACAATAATGTGTTGGACACATTATTATATGATGCCTGAGGATTATAGTGACGAATGATGTCAATAAGATTATTGCCATCATGGAGCTCCCAACCCAGAGAGGAGACATAAATGACTGGTAAACAATGAAATTCACATTATTGTAAGTGCTATGGCTGCTGCAAACAGTGTCAGGACAAAGATCAAGAGGAGAGGTGTGTGGATAGGGAGAGTCACTTGGACTGGAAGGTTGGTGATAGTCTGATATCTGAAGGGTGAGATGGAGTCAGTGGTGGGAAGCCTTTCAGAGGGAGCCATCCAGGAAAATGGGCCACTCAATCCTTCATTTCCTGCTCCTTGGTTTTCCACTGTATCTTTACTGTTTCTTTAACCTAAGACCTCCCACCTCAGAACCTTACCTGGCCCGCCTTGGAGCTGCTTACTCCTTGAAGCCATATTATGTTCATCTTTGATGAATTCATATAGTTCACATTTGCATCAGCCCTTTAGGGCTCTTCCATATTCTCCTTCATGAATTTGGAAATATTTATCCAATTTAAGTTTGGAAATATTTATCTGCTTTAAATAGACCACAATATCCCCCCAAGCTTTGTTTTCTTTCCACTTGTGCCAACTCCCCACCCCCAACTTAGTATTTGTGTTGTCCCTTCACTCATAAAGGGATTATAATTGTAATTTAACAAATGTAATGTATATTTCCTGGCACATAAAATGTTTTGGAGTGACTCATTAATATTTATACATGTAAAGATGTTTGCAATAAGGTCATTGAAGTCCAGAATAACAGCATTTGAATCACAGGGAAAATTCAAATATCAATTAAATAGTAAGAAATAACTCCTTGTTCTCAGAGGAGCTTATATCCTGGCCAGAGTCCTTGCCCTCATCCTAACTATGAAGACTATAATAGCACATTAACAAAAATATATTTTAGCTAACATTCCATTTCCTGACAATAGTCTTTTAGAGTGGACAGATTATAACTTGGCGTGTTTGAAATATGGATGGCTTTTGTTTTAATTGATTTGAAAATGCTAAGAAGTAGGACTCATCCCACATATTGAAGATGAGAAAACTACGAGGGGCTGATGGAGGAGATAGTAGGAGAAAAATGTGGGAAAGAAGAGAAAGGATGAAAGGAGCAAAGTCCAAAGGGATCTTGCCATGAATTTGATACTCACATAACAGCTGCAAAGACAGATGAAGTAGTGCCTAAAACAAAACACAGATGCCTTCCAAACAAATTTAACACATTGGCTCAATAAGAAAAATTGGCACTTATTTGTAGCTTTAATATTTGGCTACAAAATGCAAACTTTATTTCTATACCCAACATGATCATGCCTTATGCAGTAATTAAAGTCCTTTTAGCGGAAACTGAATTTATTCTTGCAATATGTTCTGTTGGCTAGGGTACTAAGCAGAATGAGTGTTGTCATTAATACAAATTGAGACCTTAAAAATGGTTTATAAATGAGACTAAAATGTAAGCAATCTGGTCTGAAAATAGCTATTGAGGTAATTCAGCTGTTTAAGCAGCTATGCTACATGGAGTCTACTAGTACTGTTTTTTTTTTTTTTAACTGCTGCAATAAATAGATTGGTAAATAACTCAGTATTATCTGTTGATCTGTTTAATCACATACTGAAATGGGGGCAATTTCAATCTCATTCAGCAAATTTACCTTCAGTGAACTTACAAATTACAAGTGAATTATTGAGTTTCCCACAGTGAGGTCCTATTATTGTGCATCCTAAGTATTTAGACATGTGTGAAAGTATCTCCTTCAAAAAGAAACAGTAGACTTTTCCTTGAACACTGCATGAGATGTCTATTTCACACCCGTTAGATTCTCTTCTAATCAGACTTGTCAGGCTTCTTTCATTGACTGTACCAGCAAACTCAGAGAAGCTTTGTTACTGAAATTTTTAGAATCATTTGTGATAGGAATTAACTATTTTTTATGCCAATAAATACAGTTGACCAAATGCAGATTTAAAGAAGGAGCAGGGTTTCAAAATTAGAGATTTTATTTGTAAAAATAGAAAATCTTCATGAGGTTAGGAAATGATAATCCAAATATTCAGAAATATTCTCTTTCAATTGAACAGCAATATCTAATAAGAATCAAATCAGTCTTTGTTAGACTAGGAATGGGTTCATGCTAATCTATCAGCTTTCTGTCATCTGGGGACCCACCTGTCTCAAGTTAGGCATTTCAAACTTCCAGGCAGGTGCCGAAGCTACATTCTTTGACCATTTCAAAGCATTTTTCCTTGTGCAAATTATTTGTCTTTTCTGAGGCCCAGATTCAAAGCAGACTTCACATTATTTCTGCGCGCTGTCAAACAGAAGCAATCCACGCCAACCCTACTATCAAATTTTTCATTACTTAATGAAAATCATTTTTAAAAAGGCGTTGTTTTAATCATTTTTAACACTCAAGTTTAATCCTTACAGACCAATGGAGTAGGTATTACAGCCATCATTTTACAGGAAAGGGGAGTAGGGTCATATGATTTCTAAATGATTGAATTGGACCTAATCAAAAGGACAACATGCATGGAGGGTATTAATGCTAAGTGAATACAGTCAGGCTGTATGTTTTCAATTAAATGTGGAATCTAAAGCACAAAACAAATGAACAAATTTAACAAAATAGAAACAGCCTCACAGATACAGAGAACAAACTAGTTGTTGCCAAGGGGAGGGGGGTAGGCCAAATAAGTGAAGGGGATTAAGACGTACAGACTACGGTTATAAAATAAATAAGTCACGGGCATAGGGAATATTGTCAATAATACTGTAATAACTTTGCATAGTGCATAAACTATAAAAACATTGAGTCACTTGAAACTAATATAATATTGTTGTTGGGAATTCCTGTCGTGGCTCAGCGGTAACCAATCCAACTAGTATCGGGGAGGCTGCGGGTTTGATCCCCGACCTTGCTCAATGGCTTAAGGATCTAGCGTTGCCATGAGCTATGGTGTAGGTTGCAGATGAGGTTGGGATCTGGCATTGCTGTGGCTATGTTTTAGGCTGGCAGCTGCAGCTCTGATTCAACCCCTAGCCTGGGAACCTCCATATGTCGCACATGCAGACCCAAAAAGCAAAAAAAAAAAAAAGTTGTCAACTATACTTTAAAAAGAAATTAACATACCCTGTGTTAAATAGCCTATAAAGCCGAAAAAAGAATGAAAGAAAGAAAAAGAAAAAAGAAATGCCGCCACGGTTGAAGGTGCTGCTTCATCCAGTCCTAAATGTAAACCAGATACTAAGTGCAAGGGATGTCCCCACACTTTCCAATTTTCCAAGGGTGATCTTGGAATGTATTTATACTTTTAAGCCTATTTACTTATTCAATAATTTATTCTTTGTTTCTAATTTTATTTTATTTTTTATCCCTTGAGTGTAATAGACTCCTTATATGTACCACCTGCTGTGACACATTGTCTTTTGTTTTATTTGTCCCAAATGACTAGTCTAACTCTCCTCTTTAACAAGGTCTTGGGTAATTTATCTAACCAGGTGGATAGCTTCAGCTGAATCATCCAAGTTCTTTCATCTGGTGTTTGGGTGCACATGGCTAGTTCTTCTCCTTACTTCTTGCCTCTGAGACATTTCTTTGCCTTTTCATAACGTGATTCCCTCCTACCTTCCCGTTCTCAATTCCTACCTCCAAATTAATGATATGGCCTCCTCTGAGTATGTGACTGTCAATTTATCTCCTTCTACCCCCATATTTATTCCACATATCCCCAAACATGGCAGCATTGAGATTTTGATGTGGTTTACCTTATGCCAAGTTCCAGAGTGTAGCCTGGTTGTTTTAGGCCAATTAGATAATTTCTGTCCTCTTCACCTTAGGTCTTGCCTCAGAGTCAGTCTCTCAGGTCCAGTTGTGCTACTGGCTAGGACTTTGGCTTAATGGTGGTGGGAAGAGATTTTCCCTCTGTCTTTGGGTGTGAACCAGGAAGCATGGATCCATGATTCTGCTAGCACTCATCTTAAGGCATGGCAGAGGGCATTGCTGAAACAGTGTGCCTGAAACCTAATTATCTACACACACTAAATTTCCCTTTGTCATTGGGCAGTTTTGAGTTGGTTTATTATTATTATTATTATTTTCAACAATATATCCTAACACATTCAACTACTTAGCTAGGCTAACCTTTATTTCTTGATTGAATTCTGGATAAATTCTCCTAAGATTCTTAGGGGATTGGTCTTCTTTACCTATTTCATTCTTAAAATAGGCAAGAATTTCAAGATTTAAAAGTTAATAATAAACCCAGATATTAAGCCACAATGATTTTTTAAATTTTAATTTATTTTTTAAATTATAGTTGATTTAAGCCAATTTCTGCTGCACAGCAAAAATTTCTGCTATACCACTCATTGTGCCAATTTTTGCTGTGCCCAGTGTGTGTGTATATATATATACCCACTCAGTATATACACATACACATGCACACACTCAGTATATGTATATAAACACACACACACACACATTCTTTTTCTCATATAATCTTCCATCATGTTCTATCACAAGAGATTGGATATAGTTCCCTGTGCTATACAGTAGAACCTCCTTGCTTATTCATTCTAACCCCAACTCCCAGTCCATCCCACTCCCTCCCCCACCGCCTTGGTAACCTTGAGTCTGTTCTCCATGTCTGTGAGTCTGTTTCTGTTCTGTAGATAGGTTCATTTGTGCCACATTTTAGATTCTACATATAAATGATAGCATATGGTATCTGTCTTTCTCTTTCTGACCTACTTCACTTAGTATAAGAACCTCTAGTTGCATCCATGTTGCTGCAGATGACATCATTTCATTCTTTTTTTATGCCTCAGTGTATATGTACCACAACTTCATAATCCATTCATCTGTTGATGGACATTTAGGTTGTTTCTGTCTTGTTAAGCCACATCTCTTAGTTCAATACTCACTTCTTGGCCCCATTTCAGAGTGAGAGAATCTTACAGATGCAAGAGATCTTGGAAGCCATACAGCTCAACCTGGTTGATTTAATGATTCGTGACTCCTGATTTAGTCTAAAGCTGACCAAGGAGGTAACTTCTCATCCTTTGGCTACACATGGAGAAGGAGAACCTGTCCACATATGATGCCAAGTTTTAAGGACTATTGGAGGGTTACCTTATGTGATGGAGCATAGATGACATAATACTATGAAATAATGGCAAATAGTTGTATAGTGCCTACCAAGTGCTAGACACTTTTCTAAGTACTTCATATAACTCATTTAACTCACGCATAGGCTTCATGGTAACACTTTTAGCATATAACCTATGTCCACATTTTACATATGAGAAAACTAGGGAACAGGAAGGCTAAAAAACTTGGACAAGTACAGACAGCTAATAAATAGTCAACTCAGGAGTCATGTCCTGGCAGTCTGGTTCCAGATTCTATGCTTAACAAATTATGCCAGTATAGTAAAAGGGATTCTTATATCAGGTAATTATGCATTTATAGAGGTAACATTGGAAAAGCCCTTAAATTTGAATTTTTCTGATCTCCCTGAAGGCTTTGTGATGATCCATCCACCCACTCTGTCTCATTGCCCGTGGGAATGACTGACATCTACTTACAAGTTGCTAGTCACATTAGGTGTGCCACTAATGGACAGAGAGTATTACTTTGTGGAACGTTTTCCAGCTCATTTGTGGCTTCAATACATCTGAACCTTGGCCTTAAAATCTGTAAGCTATGACTAGTAGGTCACAGCTATACTGTGGTCAAATGTTTCTGTACTTTGTGAAGAATATGTAGGCAGCCCATCTCTATACGGGTTTTACTCTTGATCCTAAAAATTACTTCTCTGACTATACTTCTCCAAAGCCAGAATGATGAATCATTTTTTCTTTATACAAATAAACTTGTTTCTAAGTACACATGTGATTTCATATATTAACACTACACGCTCAAAAGAATGGCTAACATGAAAATGCTGACAACACCAAGTATCAATGAAGATGTGAGTCAATTGGGATTCTCCTATACTGCTCAAAAGAATAGATTCTGGCACAGCCACTTTGGATAGCTGTTTGACATTATCTACTAAAGCTAAGGATATGTTTATTTTCTAATTTTAAAATGCAACTTCTATGGAGTTCCCGTCGTGGCTCAGTGGTTAGCGAATCCGACTAGGAACTGTGAGGTTGCGGGTTCGATCCCTGGCCTTGCTCAGTGGGTTAAGGATCCGGCGTTGCTGTGAGCTGTGGTGTAGGTTGCAGACACGGCTCGGATTGCTCATTGCTGTGGCTCTGGCATAGGCCAGTAGCTACAGCTCCAATTAGACCCCTAGCCTGGGAACTTCCATATGCCATGGGAGCGGCCCAAGAAATGGCAAAAAGACAAAAAAAAAAAAAAAATACAACTTATAGGTATTTAACCAACAGAAATGCATACATATACTCACAAAAAGATAAGCACTAGAATGCTTTTTTTTTTTTTTTGTCTTTTTTGTTGTTGTTGTTGTTGTTGCTATTTCTTGGGCCGCTCCTGCGGCATATGGAGGTTCCCAGGCTAGGGGTCGAATCGGAGCTGTAGCCACCGGCCTACGCCAGAGCCACAGCAACGCGGGATCCGAGCCGCGTCTGCAACCTACACTACAGCTCACGGCAACGCCGGATCGTTAACCCACTGAGCAAGCGCAGGGACCGAACCCGCAACCTCATGGTTCCTAGTCGGATTCGTTAACCACTGCGCCACGATGGGAACTCCTAGAATGCTTTTTATACTACTATTTATAAAAGCCAAAAACTGGAAGGAAAAATCCCCAAATATCTATCAGCACAGTAAGTAAACAAACTGTGATATATTTACACACTGAAATGCTACATTGATCTACAGATATATGCAAGAATATAGATCAGTCTCACAAACATAATGTTGAGTAGAATAAACCAGACTCCAGAAAAGTACATACTGTATAAGTCATTTTTATATAATGTGTAAAAGCTGGCCGAATTCCTTTATGCTTTCAGGTTAACTTTTTTTTTTTTTTTTTTTTTTTTAAAGGCCACACCCTCGGCATAGGGAGATTCCCAAGCTAGGGGTCAAATCAGAGTTATAGCTACTGGACTATGCCACAGCCACAGCAACTCAGGATCCCCAACTTACTGAGCAGGGGCAGGAATCGAACCTGTGTCCTCACAGATACCAGTCAGATTCCTTTCTCGTGAGCCATGATGGGAACTCCCTTTCAGGTAAACTTTGGATGGGCAAAGCTGGGAGGGGGTACCAGGAGATTTCTGAGATGCTTGTGTTCTGTTTTTTGGATTTGAGTGCTGGTTGCATGGGTATGATCAGTTTATAAAATTTGAACTGTGGAGTTCTCATTGTGGCTCAGAGGGTTAAGAATCTGACTAGTATCCATGAAGATGCAAGTTCGATCCCTGGCCTTGCTCAAGTGGGTTAAAGGATCCAGCATTGCCGTGAGCTTCGTCACTGTAGGTCACAGACTCGGCTCGGATCTGGCATTGCTGTGGCTGTGGTGTAGGCTGGCAGCTGCAGCTCTAATTAGACCTAGCTTGGGAACTTCCATGTGCTGTGGGTGTGGCCCTAAAAAGACAAATAAATAAAATAAAATAAAATAAGAAATAAAGTTTGAACTGTATCTTTATGATTACACACTTTTCTATAGGTATATGTCAATAAAAAGTTTTATTATTTTATTGATTTATTTATTTTGTCTTTTTAGGACTGCACCCATGACATATGGAGGTTCCCAGGCTAGGGGTCAAATCAGAGCCATAGTTGCCAGCCTATGCCACACTCACGGCAATGCGGATCTGACTTGTGTCTGTGAACTATACCACAGCTCACAGCAAGGCCAGATCATTAACCCACTAATGGAGGCCAGGAATTGAACTCACATCCTCATGGATTCTTGTTGGGTTCATTACTACTGAGCCACAGTGGTAACTCCTAATAAAAGATTTTTTAAAAAACAAATTACATGCCTGCAGTTTTCCCGCATAGTCTGGAGAATAGTACAGACTGTCAGTGTGTTAAGAGAATGAGTAAGTTTGATCTTCCTCAGAGAATGATTCTTGATTCTGGGAAAAAAGCCTGGCCAGATCCCATAACACTTTAACCAAACAGAACCACATAAACCAAAGTGAATATTTAAAATACAATCAACCTATTTTTCAGAGTTGTAAGATGTTTGGACTAAAAAATAAATAAACAGGATTTTCAACTAGAAAAATTGTCCTGTTTTGACCTTTACATTAATTTTCTGGATAGTTGGGTTGGGAATTCCAAACTTTTATGTGTTCCTTTTTTGGGGAGGGGGCGGGATGCTTTGGGGTTGTTATTTGAGAGTGTTTCTAGCTGTATAACTTGGAGCCTGTGTCTATTCTGAAAAAATAATACATGTTTAGATTAGTAAAATTCTAGAGTATTCAGGTTTTTTCAAACCAAGGAAAGAGACATTTATTGATAAATAATTCTGGTTGTCCATTCTCTTAGGGTTTTGTGAATAATATATAGCATTGTGATCAGTGCTCAAGATGCCATGTCTTAGGAATTCAAACTCAACTTCTTTGCACAAGGTACCATTCTGGATATCTCACATTCTTCATTTAATTTTTATTGCACCTACAGATATGAGTGTAGATATTTATTCCCATTATACAGATAAGAAAACTGAAGGTATTGAGAATGTCTGGTCTACCTAGAATGCTACTCCAAATCCAAGACTCTTCCATCATACCAGTGACCCTCAGAGATTATCTTCTGAGAGACTGTCACTGCTGAGAAATCTAGGAGACAGGAAGCCCCCTGCTGTGTTCACCAAGGCACCAACCTATCCCCATAAATCAGTAGATGTTGGGCTTAGAAGAAACAGGTGTGGAAAAAGGACTATGAACAGAGAGAACTTGCCAAGCATTTCTGTTCATTTCTACTGAGGATGAGGTCTGGGCAAACAAAATCCCAATCCAAGTTTTTGTTTGTTTGTGTTTTTCCTGAATCAGACATGATTTTAACTACCTTGATACAGGGGAATTTAACAATCCTTTTTCTTCTGTACAAAATGTTGATAAGAAAGAACAAACCATGGGGGCCCTTTTGTCCTGTGATCTTGACCTTGGAATTGCCAATTGCTCAAGAATGTTTTCATATTTCTTTTTCACAAGCTCTGTTGGAACTTAAGAGAGAAGAAATGAAGTTCTGTAAACAAAGTTCAGAAAGACGCCCTTTGGTTCCAGGAAAGGATTCACTTTGGCTCTACTCTTGATCTGGGTTGAATTGGCAGCTGCATCGTCTTCTCTGGGAACCCCCAAGTAGCTTGGAGAACTGATGTTGCATAAAAGAGTAATAGCTGTCATTTGAAATAATTAATGTGTGGGTTCCTCCGGTGGTACAGTGAGAAGCAAAATATTTATTAAAGACTGGCTTGTATATGTAAGGAAAAACTAGACCCTGGAGACAGTCACAAAAAAAAAAAAAAAAAAAAAGGAAGAGTAGGGACCTCAAGTCTCCTCCTATTAGAGAAAGTAGGGAAAAAAGTCTATTGGAATGACAGATATATTTCTTTTTTTTGTGCCTTTTTCTTTAAATCAAAAACTGGAAAGAAGACTAGCAGGACCACTTAGGTATGTACATTTTGCCCTTGTCTCTCTCCTTAGCTTTTAGAACCTTAGCCCTAACTGCTATTCCCACTTCCAAAGATCACTCTGCATAAATTGATGTATTTAACTGTCTGTATCTAATGAACCTTTTCTCTATCTTCGTTTTCTCTTAGATTTGAATTGAGCAATGGCTAGACTTTGTTTGAGGGGTCAGCCTTCAAGAGGCTTTTCATTTCCTTTTAGACTCCACGACTAACCTCTGAATAACTACCATAAAAGCTGATGCCTAAAAGATTTCTTAGGGTGGGGTCTTGGTTTCTGAATCTTAAGTCCAGCCTATCATTTGACAAAAAAATTTCCTGGTTTGTGCATTAGCTTATGTTTCGTTCTCCTTTGCAAAATAATTAAGTAGTTCAAATCGAGCTAATTGAAGTACATCTGGGGAGTAGCTGCCCCCCAAACCAATAACTGCTCACTGAGTAAATAAATGGTTCTGTCTCTGGATCTGGGAATGAAGGCTTGACACTGACCCTTCCTTGCCTGGTCCAAAACTCACATACAGTACCAGGATCTCTGGTTATTTTCAGCATGCGTATTCCTCTGAAATTTTTTGAATGGAAAGATGAGGTTAATGAATATGCACCTAGTTCATAAGAGAGGTTGCAAGCTAACAATCCATTGGCTGAATCCAGTCCCAAACACTTTTTATTTGAGTCTTTTTAAATTTTTTCATTAACATTTAGGAGTTGGGAGATTTTATCTAAAAACATAGATTCTACACTTCTTGCACTAGATCTACATTTCTCCATAGCATGTCACGGTGGATCAGAGTATCAGCTACCTGTTTTAGACAAGGCATGAGCCCTACTCTTTACTACAGTACATGTCTGACCTAAGAGGAATTGCCTTTAAAGAGTTTATTTGCACGGTTACTTTTCAAATATATAGTAAACACGTATTTCCCTGTATTACACATTTAGACTGAGAGCTGCATAATTTTAGAAAAAATGGAAGTCAGCATGTGTTTTTCTTTTAATAGGAAAAACAAATTTTTTTTTTTCAGAAATGTAATCATCTTTCATTTGCCTGGCCCCTTTGGGTGTCTGAATTTACAACTCTTGCCTAACCATCTTTTTTCTGTGATGGAGAGTCTCTGCTTTTTGTTTTGTGGAGCTGTACACTAATAACCAGACTAGAGAGAGAGAACTATTGTGATCTGTGAAATAAATCCCTACTATTTTTATTTTTCCTATAAATGTTTATCTGAATAGTGGTCACGTCAGATAGATTATAAACTCATCAGAGACTGCTGATGTGGGGGCAAAAATCAAGGAGATGGAGTCATAGCTGGGACATGAATGAAGCCAGTCCATGGGGTGAGGACCTGAGATCACATGTGGGGCTGAGCCAAGTTGGAAGCAGGCAGGAAGCCCAGAACTGGAGCTCCAAGATTAGATAACTACCAACAGGGCCAAGTCAAAAACTTACTGGAAAAGCCAGGTCAGAGCTCAGGAAACTCCAAGAGGAAAACATATTTGGAACCTGTGTCCTGCCTAGGTTTTAAGGCTTCAGCACATATAGAAACTTGAGGCCAAATTGGGTTATTTTTAATCTTTTTTAAAAAAATCATATTCTAAAACTCTTCCACCAGGTAACTTATTGACATAGAAATGATTTCTTTTTTTGTTTGTTTTTTGTTTTTGTTTTTTGCAGCTACTGCCCTATGCCATAGCCACGACAAGCCACATCTCATGGCAGCTCATGGCAACACTGGATCCTTAACCCTCTGAGTGAGGCCCAGGATAGAATTTGTATCCTCATGGCTGGCTACTAGTCAGGTTCCTGAGCCACAATGGGAACTTCCTAGAAATGATATTTCTTTAGCAACTTTTCTTAACATATACATTTTATTACTGTGGAATGCATACAAATGTGAAGCTTAAGGATTTTTAAAATAAGTGAACATCACATGTCATCAGCACCCAGATAAAAAATAAAACATTCCCAATACTCATGCCTTAGGAAGCATTATCTTTCTAAGAAAACTACTATCGTGTATATAATACATAGCTGAATTTTTTTCCCTAATTTTATGTAGCTGGAATGCAATGCAGTATATACCAGCTCTTTAGATTTCAATATTGTATTTGTGGAAATCACACACTGTTGCAAGCAGAATTATTTTGTTGCTATTGCGTGAAAATGGCACCATAATTTTTTTTTTTTTTTTTTTTTGGCCATTTCTTGGGCTGTTCCCTTGGCATATGGAGGTTCCCAGGCTAGGGGTCGAACTGGAACTGTAGCCACCGGCCTACACCAGAGCCACAGCAATGCGGCTGTGCCTCGTCTGCGACCTACACCACAGCTCATGGCAACGCCGGATTGTCAACCCTCTGAGCAAGGCCAGGGATCGAACCCGCAACCTCATGGTTCCTGGTCAGATTCGTTAACCACTGTGCCACGACAGGAACTCCGAAAATGGCACCACAATTTTTCTATTCATTTTACTCTTGATGTACATTTGATTTGGTTTCAATTTGAGGCTATTATAAATAATTCTGTTGTGCATATTTTGCTACACATTTTATGGTGACTAGCTGTATGCATTTCTTCACAAATTTGTGTACTTTCACAAATGAAATTGCTGGGTCATAAAGAACACTCATGTTCAATTTTGCTAGATACTGCTAAATAGTTAAGGAGTACGCCAAAGTGTCTATACCAACATGGGCTCTGATCACAGGGGCAGGAGCGTGTGGCTGACCCATGATATCACCAGTGTGTGAAATTACTTATCTTTTTCATTTTAGCCTTTCATGTAATGGTGAACTGCTATTGAAATTGTTTTGAGTTAGCATTACCTTAATAACCTGTAAAGTTGAGTACCTTTTCTTATGTTGATTGTCCTTTTGAATATCTCCTTTGTCTATTTTTTCCTATTGCATTGTTTGATTTTTTTTTCCTTTTTACGAGCTTTAAAGATATATATATTGGGTATGTGAACCCTTTTGAGACATGTTTTGCATATGTCCTCTCCCATTCTGTAGTGATGTCTTTTGATGAAGAGCTATCTTTAATTAAAATATACAGTTCAATGCATCCTTTTTCTGGTTAGTGCTTTCTAGTGTATGAGGAAATCTTTGTCTACTTCGAAGTCATGAAGACATTCTTCTGTTCTTTAATCTAGATGCTTTGTTATTTTATTTGTCATAACATCGGTCTCTCTGGAATTAATTTGGTTTACAGTGAGACATAGAGGTGAAGTTTTTTTTCGTAAGCGTGTCCACTTGACACAGCCTCATTTTTCAAGACTGACATTTCCCTACTGCACTTAAGTAATCAAAGAGCCGTATGTGGTTCTGTTTCCGTACTCTGCTTTCTGTTCCATTGCTCTGGTTGTCTGTTCTTGTACCAGTGCCCCACTGAAACGGATTAACTGCTCAGTAGCAAGCCTTTTTATCTAGCAGTTTAAGACCTTCAGGCTTATGTTTCTTTTGCAATATCGACTTAGTTATTCTTGGGTCTTCTCATTTCTCATACAAATTATAGAGGCCTTAATTTCTTTTTTCCATTTTTTAAAGCTTTATTAAAGTATCGTTGATTTACCAGGTGATCATTTTTGCTGTACAACAAGGTGATTCAGCTATACATGTATGCACACATCCATTCTTTATCATATTCTTTTCCCACATAGACTATCGCAGAACATTGGGTAGAGCTCCCTGTACGACACAGCTCCTGTTGCCCACTTATTCCATATACCACCATGTGCATGGCATCTTATTAATTTCTACATGTACATAGGCAGAGACACACAAACTTCCTTGGAATTTGATTGGATGTGCATTAAATTTATAGAGCTATTTGAGGAGAAGTGATATTTTTACAATATTGAGTCTTTTTATCCATTAAAATGATTTCGGTACCTGTTTTATTAGGCTTTCTGCTTTCTCTCAAACTTGATTATATTTCTCAAAAAGACCACACATCATCTTTCTCAGGAGATTTTACTTTTTGTTTACCACTATTTTATTAATATGCACTTTTTCTGATTACGTAAATAATAATTGTTTAATGTACAAAATTTTTCAACTGCAAAGAGGAGAGAAAAATCAACAATTCATTCTTGATTTCAACCATCTGATATAATCACCATGAATATTTTGATGTCAATATCTTCCATATATGCTGTAAAATGAGGACCATACTGTATACAGTCTTTCATATCTTCCTTTGTCTCTTAACATATTTCAGAGATATTTTATCTCTTGAACAAATTTTCATGCAAACATGATTTAGAAAATACCTAAATAGTACTCTTCCAACATATTGGCATCAAATAAACTATTTAACAGAACCTGTATTATTGGTAATCAGATATTTTTCAGATTCTTTTTCTATTCTGAATCATACTGGAGCAAACATTCTGGTAAATAAATATTTGGTTTTATGCTCAGCTGTCAGGACTTTTTGAAACTGTTGGGGCCCCTCTCACCAGGCATCCCCTTGAGAATGAAATCATATTTAAACCCTACTCGACAATCTCTGATGCACCACCAGGTCCAAGGAAAGCAGCATGAATTGGGAGTCCAGTATTTTCTTAAGATCATCCAACTATTGGGTGATTATCCAAAATGCTTCATTGTGGGAGCAGAAATGTAGCTCTAAGCAGCCACAGCTGAGCTGCACCCTCTTTCAGGGGAAGGCTATGGTGCTGACAGGCAAAAACACATGATGCGTGAGGCCATTAAGGACATCTGGCAAACAACCCCTGCCCACTTCCTCTCTTCTCTCTGCCTTTCCTCCTTTCTCTGTGAGGAAAAGCAGTGGGGAGGGGAAAGGAAGTGAGCAAGCCAAAGGGTTGTGGGGCTGCTGTGGTCAAGTGTGTCTGGGCTTATATAGAATTTGGTGCTCATCTCTGTGGGAGTTTGTTTTGACCCTACAAATTGTTTTTCTGATGCCTCTCCTTCATGGCCGGGATGACATGGTCTATCATTTGTTCTGACATATTCTTCTGGGAGTGATTTATCACTTATCTATATCCCATTCTAAAACATTATTCCAGAAGTTCCCATGGTGGCTCAGCTGAAATGAATCTGACTAGTATCCATCCATGAGGATGGATTCCTGGCCTCACTCAGTGGGTTAAGGATCCGGCATCCGCTAGCCTGGGAATCTCCACATGTGGTGAAGCCTTAAAAAGACAGAAAGGGAAAAAAATATATGTGTGTGTGTGTGTGTGTGTGTGTATTCCGGAGGGCTTGCTTTATAGCTGAGGTCCCCTGATTTTAGGGAACCTGCATCTTTCATGCTACAGAGCAAGCAAATTTGCCATGGCCTTCCCAAGGGGACATTGTATCTATCTTCCAAGGCTGCTTGCTATATAAGCCTACTTGAAACGACAGCCAGAAACAAAGGACAGTTAGGAATTCTCTTGTGGTGCAGCAAGTTAAAGATTCAGTGTTATCACTGCAATAGCTTGGGTTGCTGCTGTGGTGCAGGTTGGATTTTGGCCTGGGAATTTCCACACTCCCCCTAAAAGTTAATGCCTCATTCTCAAGACATGGAGAATCACAAGAGCCACATGAGAATTAGTTCTGCCTGGAAATCAAGGAGGGCTTCCTAGAGGAGTTGTCTAATTTTAAGAATAAATGTGCAAACTATTATGTTTAGAATGGATATGCAAAGAGGTCCTGCTTTATAGCACAGGGATTCAATCACTTATGATTGAACATGATGGAAGATAATATGAGAAAAAGAATGTACATATATGTATGACTGGGTCACTTTGTGTATAGCAGAAATTGGCAGAACATTGCAAGTCAACTATACTTTAATAAAAACATTTTTTTAAAAGAAAAAAGAAAAGAATAAATAGGAGGTCACCAGCCGGAGACGTACCAGGAAAGACACCTTAGAGAGTGGAAATTGAGGGAGCAAAGACCTGGAGATGAAATGAGGAAAGTACCAGGACAATTTGCAATGACTAGAGACTAAAATATGGTTCTCACATTCAAAGATGGAATCAAAATTTGATCATTATTTAAATTTATTTTTGCTGCAAATTGGTGTCAGCATGATCACAGGAATATTTGTGAGGCAAATCATTGAACTGAATGCACTGAAGGATGGGAGTACAGATCAGGATTCACTCTGCTGGGATAAATATGTTTTGGCTTCTGGAGCTACACAGAATGAATGCCCCTCCACTCACCTAATTATAAGAGCAGTGCTGCAGCTATCTAAGGACTCCTTTCCCAAGGCCTTCAGAACCTGTTGGTCTTTCAGCCACTCCATATATGTCATGGTTTTAAACTCTTCTTCAAATTAGTCGTCTTTCTCTGAACATATTCCAGAACACCCTAAAAGTGTATCATCTGGGGAGTTCCCACTGCAGCACAGTGGAAATGAATCTGACTAGTATCTGTGAACATGTGGGTTCAATCCCTGGCCTGGCTCAGTGGGTTAAGAATCAGGCATTGCCGAGAGCTGTGGTGTAGGGGGCAGATGCAGCTCAAATCTGGTGTTGGTGTGGCTGTGGTATAAGCCAGCAGATGTAGCTCTGATTTGACCCCTAGCCTGGGAACCTCCATATGCTGCAGGTGTAGCCCTAAAAAGAAAAAAAAAGTGTATCATCTGGGACTGGACAGGATTTGGGGGTCTTGAGGTCATCCTTTAAACAGCCGAGGATCTAAATGACTAACTCCATTGATGGCTTCTGGTTCTACTGGAATTCATGTTGTCAAAGCAACCAACAGAGCAGTAAGGTCATCACCCCACCCGCCCAGTTAGGATCACATGTGGCTTTTGGACGAACCTGGCCCTGCCAAGGGAGGTGCTGACCAATCTGGAGAAAAGAATTTTTGGTAGCCTAACAATCCTTCCTTAACTGGGGCCAGAGGACCATTCACATCAATATTATGGGGAGGGGGAGAGGTGTGACTATTAAATGCAGATTCCTGGGCACTACCCCTAGCAAATCAATCTCCCAGCGGGTAGAGCTTGGGAAATCTACATTTTTCACAAACTCCTTTGGTGATTTTTACACATTCAAATATTTGTGTGCACATGAATATGTTATGCACTCGTAGTTAGAAAATTCCTGCTTAAGAAGGTGGTTAGGAAATGAGTCCTTTTGTCCTGAAGGAGTTAATAAACCTCCCTGAGGAGCCAATGCACTTCCCAGCCCAAGGGAGGAATTTCCCACCTATTCCTGCCAGTATGTCTCCAACATCCCTCAGAGGAAAGGGTAGTTTATTCTCTTTATCTCATCACTGAGGGCAGAGTGGAAGCAGAGATTGTTTTCTTTTGTCCGGAGGGGTGACTCACACAAGTGATCCAGGAGGACTGCCTGCATCATGCAGCTCAGATACGATAATCCTCAGTAGAAAGTCCACATGGATTGTGAGACTCTGTGCAAGGTGCACAAGTGGCAAAGAGTTAAACAAACCACAGTGTGATTGGATGTCTAGAAAAAAATGCTAATGATAATGTTGGTGGGCACACCAGAAACTATGTATCATAGTAAGTGCCATGAATGAAGTAAGGGGAGTACAGTGAGAGAACGGATAGAAAATACATTGGGTTTATTTCCCTTCAAAGGCAAGGCGAAAAATGGAAAGACAACACGCTAAGTCTATGGGAAATCAAAAACAGGCAAATGCTAATAGTATGTCCCGAAATAAACAGTTTATATTATATATGATAGCGTTTAACACATTATGTCTTTTAGTCCTCCCAATTCCTCTAGGTCAGATATAATTATTCCTGTTTAACAGATGAAAAATGAGATTAAGAGGGTTCAAGGTGTTTATTAATTTAGTCCACAAACATTTATGGAGCATCCTTCAGGCACGGTATCAGAATCCTATAACCTGTTAGTCCCTGGCCTCTGACTTCAGGATGCACACTTTCTGTGATCTCTGCAGTCAAATTGCTCACAGCAGGAGTTCCTGCTGTGGCACAATGGGATTGATAGTGTCTCTGCAGCGCTAGGACGAAGGTTTGATCCCTAGCCTGGCACAATGGGTTGGTTAAAGGATCCCAAGTTGCCACAACTGTGGCATAGCTTGCAACCGTGGCATAGCTGGCAGCTGTGGCTCAGACTCAATCTCTGGTCTGGGAACTTCCATATGCCTTGGGTGTGGCCATTAAAAAAAAATTTCCCATAGCATGTTTACCAAAAGGTGCAAATGTGAAAATATAAGTTACAATGTAACTTGAAGGTGAATACAATGCACTACATAAGCTAAAATATAGAGTTGGTAAATTTCTAAAAGAGCTATGTAGATCAAAAATGTCAATGCTTGTGGTTTGGAGGTTCTGAAAGGGCTTCTTACAAAGTATGGACTTGGGATGGGCTTTTAAATATTAAAATAGAATTTAGTGATGATATCAGGAATAGAAGGCATTTGCTAAAGTTACACAGAAAGTTGAAAAATAAAAACAAACCACCGATTATTCACATTAAAATACCAGCTCACTTGATCAAGCAACATGATTTACAAGGTGCACAAATTCTCAAATCACTGAGCTCTGGGACTCCAAAACTATAATACCTACGCTCTTATTAAAGAATTTTCAATCTGGAGTGCCCTTTGTGGCTCAGCAGAAATGAATCCAACTAGTATCCATGAGGATGAGGTTCGATCCCTGGCCTTGCTCAGTGGATTAAGGATACCACGTTGCCATGAGCTGTGATGTAGAATGAAGACTCGGCTTGGATCTGGCGTTGCTGTGGCATAGGCTGGCAGCTCTAGCTCTGATTAGACTCCCAGCCCAGGAGCTTCCAAATGCTGCAGGTGCAACCCTAATATACATATATATTTATGTGTGTGTGTGTGTGTGTGTATGTGTGTGTACACAACGCATTTGGGGAGATAAGATGTAAAATTATAAATTCATTAGTGATAACTAACAATGCTATGGAATTACATAATAGATCAATCAACTGTCTAAATCAAGGAATATGATAGCAAATGATAAAGTGATGGTTATTTAGACAATAAGATCCAAAGAAATCAGGAATAAAGTGAATTTGACCTCATGGTGATTTTTGAAAGTTCCAGGAAGAAAAAACAATGGGGCAAATTAGTGTGTGTGTGTGTGTGTGTGTGTGTGTGTACATAATTGTATTTTTCCAGGAAAGATAGACTCAAGATTGTGTTTTAGTCTTTCTGGATCCTTTTTTTCCTTTTTTCCCCCTTTTGTATTCTTTTTGAAGTAAATTACTTCTTGACACTATAAGAGGAAACTCATGCAATATTTCCCCCTCCTCTGAAGAGTACAGAGTCCTGGTACTTTTGTGTTGAGGAGGCTTTTGATTACTGTTTCAATCCTTGTTAGTGATCAGTCAATTCAGATTTTGTGGTTTGGAGAAAGTCTTTTTGTGTTGAGGTAATTCGGTGCTCTCTTAGTTTCATGGACTTGTATGTGTTCCTTCCCCAGGCCTGGGAAATTCTCAGCTATTATTTCTTTAAATAAATTACCTCTTTCCTTCTCCTTCTCTTCTATTTTAGGGATACCCATTATCCTTACATTTCTCTTCCTAATAGAGTCGGATAGTCCTCACAGAACTTTATTTTTTTAGATCTTACTTCTCTCTTCCCTTCTATTCGTATCATTTCTAAATTTCTATCTTTGAGCTCACTAATTCTCTCTTCCATATTGTCTGCTCTATGTCCAGTGCTTTCTAAGGTGTTCTCATCTCATTTACCGAGTTCTTCAGCTCCAGAATTTTGGTTTGGTTCCTTTTTTAGTGTTTCAGTCTCTTTGGTAAGGTAAGTTTAATAACATTGAACTCCCTTTCTTGTAGCCCACTGAGTTTCTTCATGACAGCTATAATGAATTTTCTTTCTTTCCTTGGCAACGCATATGGCATGTGGAAGTTCCTGGGTCAGGGATTGAACCCATACCACAGCAGCGCTGCTGTGGTGACAGTGCTGGATCCTTAACCCACTATGCCACAGGAGAACTCCTATTTTGAATGTTCAATCATTTAGATGGCCATTTTCCATGACTTTAAATATGGTTTCTGAAGAATTATCATTTTCTTTTAGGGATACTGTGTTTCATGGTTTTTCATGGTACTTAATAAGTTGTTCCTCTGCTGGTGCACTGGAAGTAACAAACACTATTCATCTTTAGGTAGATGTTTTGATTTTTTTTTTTTTTTTCGATTCTAGATTCAAGTTTAATAACTAGAGGCTTTTCTTTTGTTTTTCAGTAGGTGGCGCTATAGCACACCTATAGCTGAGCTGCCTGTGGCTTACAGGCATATGTTAGAGATGGTGTGGGTTTGTTTACAGACCACTGCAAAAAAAAAAAAAAAAAAAAAAAAAAATACTGTAATAAAGCAAATCACATGAATGTTTTGCTTTCCAAGTGCATATAAAAGTCATATTTACACTATACTGTAGTCTATTAAGCAAGTAATCGCATTATGTCTTTTAAAAAAAAGTGTAATAGTCTTGATGGTATTGGTGTCACTGCTGTTGCTGGTGTTGCCACCTGGGGCTTGGAGATGGCAGGTGTTTCTGCCATGTTCAGGGTCACCTGAGTGGTGGGCTCACAACCATAGGCAGAGGGGCGATGAGAGGAGGAATGAGGATGCCACTGTTGTGTCTGAGGTTGTTGGGTTCACAGGCAATACCACTGCAGACAAAGGGGCCAGAGTCTTGGGTACCTTCATGGCTGGAGGGAGGGTTGCAGGCCACACGGCCATTGCTGCCCAGTTTTCTGTGTTCACGGGCACCACGGTGGCTATGAGGTCAGAGGCACTGCCTCCATGTTTCCCTAGACCTGCAGTCACAGTGGCTGAGCCAGCAGCCCCAGAGAACCTGGCAGCAGCAGGGCAGTCAGTGTCCACAACCCAGCCTGCTGCTCCAGCAGATCCAGCTCAATTTCTGGCTCCAGCTCAGGTTCCCAGTGTTTCTAGACCCCCACCAAGGGTCAGAGCAGAGGTCTCTGTTTGCCATTGTGAGGACAGAAGGACTCGTGTGACCCCTGTGCTGCCATCTGTGTGGGGCTGGTGTCCTCTGTGCTGTTTGTGCAAATAAACCTGAGATGGGATCTAGAAGGAAAGAAAGAAAGAGAAGGAAAGAAGAATGAAAGAAAGAAAGAGAGAAAGAAAGAAAAAGAAAAGAGAGAAAGGGGAAGGGAGAAAAAGAAAGATAGGAAAAAGAAAGAAAAAGAAGGAAGGGGAAAGAAAGAAAGGAAAAGAAATTAATAGAAAAGGAGTTCCTGTCATGGCTCAGCAGAAATGAATCCGACAAGTATTCATGAGGACGCAGGTTCAATCCCTGGCCTTGCTCAGTGGGTTAAGGATCCGGCGTTGCCATGAGCTGTGGTGTAGTTTGCAGATGCGGCTCAGATCTGGCGTTGCTGTGTCTGTGGTGTATGCTGGCTGCTGTAGCTCCAATTAGACCCCTAGCCTAGGAACCTCCATATGCCACAGGTGCAGCCCTAAAAAAAAAAAAAAAAGGAAAGAAGGGGAAAGAAAGGAAAAAGGAAGAAAGAGAAAGACATGGAAAGAAGGAAGGAAAAAGAAAGAAAGAGAGGAAGGAAGGAGGGAAATCCGTTATCCTGTTAAAACGAGGTTACCTGATAGGATGAACTGAGGTCACTTTCAAGGTGAATGGGAGTTACTGTCTCAACAGGTTTTGGTTTCTATTTTGACAACTGATAAATTTAAT
Organism: Sus scrofa; assembly: GCF_054392235.1. Classification (NCBI taxonomy): domain Eukaryota; kingdom Metazoa; phylum Chordata; class Mammalia; order Artiodactyla; family Suidae; genus Sus; species Sus scrofa. Next base: position 123,171,963 of record NC_139396.1, on the reverse strand, counting down.
GCAGTTATTTATCAGTCAAAAGTTTGGGACTGTATGCAGAACTGGGGCTGCATAATTCTATGATGAGTCTTCTTGAGCCAGAGACAGAAACACTGAACACACTGTCCCCCCCACCGACCCCACACACATTCTTTTTGAGTAATTATGAAAACAGTGGGGGAGTCCACGGTAATATTCATGAGGTTGGCTTTAAAACTCTGACCTCTGCATTCTTTCAAATTTGTCACATGATGTGGTTAAATGACACTCCTTGTGGTTAAACAACCCTTCCTCGGTTGTTTTATTAATTAATTGGATTAAATGAATCCATTTACTGTCTGAGTATACTAAACACAACTCTGAAGTCATTTTAATGACAAATACTGATCATCTCCTTTTAACTTTTTCAAATTAATTTTTTTCATTTTCACATTCTGAATTTTTTTCTTTCCCAGTAAATTGATTTTACTTTTTCATTATAATTAGAGTATCTTAAATCGAATGTGCATTTTAAACCTCCACTGCCTCATCTGCCCTATGAAATTTTTTGTAAATTCAGGAGCAACCATGAATGGATTTTGCTGCTGTTGAATCGCAAAAAAGAATCGATAATCTCTCATGTAGTTTAAGCTGTGTTTCTCCTGGGGTATTTCTAACATCTGACTTAAATATGAAAGAATTCTGCCTCTTGACCACCTTCAGACTCAAAACTGCAGCCTAGATTCCTGCCCATCTGCTCTGCAAATTGCATACGTGCAAGCCTCATAACTGCATGAGCCAATTCCTTAAAACTCTCTCTCTTGTTATATATATCCTGTTGGTTCTGTTTCTCTGGAGAACTCAGACTGACACAATTGTTTGTTTTGTTTTGTTTTGCTTTGTTTTAGGATATGAAGTGTGATGTAGAAGTGACTGTATATGACTTGTAAGGGTAGCTTATAAAAGGTGATGGGGCTTCTGCTTGCCCCTGGCTTGCTGTTGAGACCCAGTGACCATTGTGTAAGGAATGTAAATGAAAAAAAACTGTGTGTGGGTATTGCAAACTAAATGATTATTGCTGTTTCATGCCTCTAATTTTGGGGTGGGTTGTAAACAGCAACAGATAACTGAAACATCTCGTTAACATATGGATCAGCTTAGACCAGGTTTTACTACAGTAACTATACAGCCCCAAATCCCAGAGACTTAGTAACAGCATAAGTTTATTTCTCACTCATATGACTTGTTTATTGTGGGTCAGCTGCAGTGCTACTCCAAATTTTTTTTTTCCTGCTTTTTAGGGCCACACCCACAGCGTATGGAGGGTCCCAGGCTAGGGGTCAAATTGGAGCTGCAGCTGCTGGCCTGCCACAGCCGCAGCAACTCAGGATCCAGGCTGTATCTGTGACCTACACCACAGCTCATGGCAATGCTGGATCCTTAACCCACTGGGCGAGGCCAGGAATCAAACCCGCACCCTCATGGATGCTAGTCGGGTTCATAACGGCTGAGCCACCACAGGAACTCCAAATAATCTTTGTTCTGGACCCAAAAGGAAAGAGCAGCTTCAGTCCGGAACATGGTGATATCACAGTAAAAGGAAAAAGAAAATGAAGGAACCACACTGTTGCTCTTAAAGCTTCTACTCAGAAGAGGTACATTTCCACTCATATTTCATTGGACAAAGAAATCACATGGCCAAGATGGACATTTCAAATGGGGCAGGAAAGGATGATCTTCCTGCAAGAAGGGATACGAGTTGCACAACCAGCCACACTGGGGCATGTGTGCATGACCTCCCTGCAAGGAGCAGCTGGGAATACACTGGGCAATGTTGTGATCTAACCAGAGTGAACATCCTTATGTAGGAGATAAAACAATAGTCAATGGTTTGGACTCTTTCTAAATCTCGTTTCAGGAAAAATAAATTATTCAAATATCAATACCTCTCTTAAAATGTTGCCCACTCTCCCAGCCAGAGTGTAAGACACTTCCCTTGTTCTATAGCACTTAACATTTCCCTCCTATCCTGCTGAATAGCATTGAGAACTTTGTCTAGATACTCATGTTGCAACAGAACAAAGGGTGGGGGAAAAAATGTAATTGTAATGTATACATGTAAGGATAACCTGACCCCCTTGCTGTACAGTGGGAAAATAAAAAAATTATAAAAAAAAAGAAACCAAACATTTCCCTCCTCAGTGTTTATCATGTGGAGTTCCCGTCATGGCTTAGTGGTTAACGAACCTGACTAGTATCTATGAGGACATGTGTTTGAATCCCTGGCCTCGCTCAGAGGGTTAAGGATCCTGCATTGCCATGAGCTGTGGTGTAGGTTGCAAATGTGGCTCAGATCCCGTGTTGCTGTGGCTGTGGCATAGGCCTATAGCTACAGCTCTGATTCGACCCCTAGCCTGGGAACCCCCATATGGCATGGGTTCGGCCCCAAAAGACAAAAAAAAAAACTTACCATGCTCTTGTGATTATTCCTTACTGGTGTCCAGATGGTCACAGAATGAGTTTAACCTAAAGACTTTCTCTAAAAGACTTTGAGGAGTTTTTGAAGATTTGCGAGCAGAAGAGCAAAGAAATCTGCCTTAGGTTTTAGCAAGACTGATCTGGTAGCAATTTGGAGAATGAGTTGAAGTAGGGTGAGACTGGAGGCTGACTAACCAGCAGCTCTGAGGATTTTGTCTAGAATTGTGGTAGGTAGAGTCTGAATAAGTTGATAATGGGACAAAGACCCAGGACATAGTTTTTAAAAATATTAATCAGTTCCTTTGACCAGCCTGGGTGATTGCTAGATGTGAGATGTGAGGGAGAAAAAGAAGATGAGGATGCTTGAGTTTTCTAGCTTAGATGATTTCCTATTAAGACAGAACAGCTGGGATGTTTCCTTTCACGTGTTATCATTTCCAACTTTCCAGAGACCCTCATCTGCAAAAGAGGCTTCCAGGAACACTGGACATCTCGGTCAAGGCATGAGTTTTTTACTAGTGTATCGCTGTCTATGTCATAGGTTTTAGCAATTTCTTATCCAAAATACACTTGAAAAAAAAAATCTTAAACCAAGAAAGGAATTAGTGTCAGTAAAATTTAGACCTGCACTCTGCTGAAATGTGTGTCTGAGAATACCTGGCGAGGAAGGATGTGGAGCCATTTGAAATGCTGCATCTACTGCTCCGTGACAAGTCATGAAGAGATACAGAGCATTGCCCCGCCAGCATATCTATTTGGATGTTCTCCACTTGAGTGGCAAGGAGAAACTGTCCTTTGAGAAAGAGGAAGGAGAGAAGATTTATCTGCCTAGATTCCTCCCAATGGATGTTTTCTGATGATCAAAATTTTCCCCACAAGAAGATAGTGCCTCTGTACTTCTGGCTTGTGTTACCCAGTCTTTTCGGTAACCTCTTGTGATGCTAGACCCCAAACCCTGATATGTGGGGTTCTGTCTAAGCCCGGAAATGATGATCAGAACTGGAAATGCCAAGAGTGCAAGTGGTCAGTCAAGGCTGAGTCAACAAGCTCAGCGTGAGTTACTGGGTGGCTTTAGGTGGTGGAATGATAGGGATAAGCTGAATTTAGGGCACTTATACTGACCCAGTGGAATGGTAGCTGGGATCCTGGGAGGTAAGTAGAGCTGAAGGAATCTGAAAGGATGCATGAGATTTGTGCCCCATACCTAACCTCGTCTCCTTTTCTAGGTCACTGCTGCATACTAGGTGCTCTCTTCACATCATCTAATCTCTACAACCTTGTAGACATTTTGCATTTGAGGAAGAGAGGCTATGTGTGTTGGCCAAGGCCACACGGCTAGAAATACAGAAGGGTTTGGAAGGAATCTGTGGGTCATAGTACTAAATTGGCAGGCTTGAAGGAAAGTCTCCTGCACTTGACCACCAGCATCATGAAGTTGAGTCCCTGTTTTGTTCCCACAGATGGTATGTGTTCAATTTTCATTGCTCAAAAAAATTAATAAACAAGACACCGCCTAACTAGAAAAAGTATTATATTTGCAATTCTTTCTTCTCAACTTCCCTATTGTGTAAATTTTCAAAATCAGAGGACTCTGAGCCCCTTTCAAATGCTGAAAAATATTGGTTAGGAAAAAAAAAAGGAGAGTCTCAATTTATATAATGTGAGTTTTCATTGGTAAGAATATTTTTCTTATCTACAATATATTATTTATGAAAAAGTGCTCACTGAGATAAGAATGGAATCCCTACCTCATCATTTATAAACCATTAAAATTTTCAACAATAAACCAGCTGACTTTTTAATCTCCAGTGTCAGACTCTAAGCATGTAACCTTAACTCCTGTATAGTAATCCTATGTAGTAATTAAATGTGGAAATATTATTTAATAACACAGCATCTTGAATAGTACTTCTGTCTGCCAATGACATATACATTCTGAGTCTAATATCAAGAAAGAAGAGGGATGGTACAGAGGTAACAGATCTGACTAGGATCCATGAGGTTGCGGGTTTGATCCCTGGTCTTTCTCAGTGGGTTGAAGGATCCAGCATTGTGGGGAGCTGTGGTGTAGGTCGCAGATGTGGTTTGGATCTTGGTTGCGGCATAGGCTAGCAGCTACAACTCGGATTGAACCCCTAGCCTGGGAACTTCCATATGCCGTGGGTGTGGCCCTAAAAAAAAAAAATGAAGGAAAGAAAGAAGAGGGAGAGAAAGCATAAAACAAGGTTTGCATTTACATGGATTTTTTTTTTTTTGCACAAAATGTACAACCTGTTAATAAAATTTTTTTTGGAAATGCAAGAGTCTTCTAATAGCCAAAGCAATCTTAAAAAAGAGGAATAAAGCTAAAACACACACATTTTCCTGTTTCAAAACATACTGTAATCAAGACAATGTGGTATTGGCATAAGGATAGATATATATAGATTGATGGGATAGAATTAAATGTTCATATATAAACTCTTACATTTATCAGCAATTGACTTTTGACAAAGGTGCCAAGGCAGCTCAATGGGGGAAAAATAGTGTCTTCCTGGGACAATTGGATAGCCATATCCCAGTAAATCAGGTTGGACTCCTTTCTCATACCACATTATAAAATTAACTCAAAATAGATATAAACCTAAAGATGTAAAACTATGCAATTCTTAGACTGAAACATAGAAATAAATGTTTGTGACCTTGTGTTAAACAATGGGTTCTTAGATATAATAGCAAAAGCACAAGTGATGAGAGAGGAAAATAGATTAAGTGGACTATATAAAAATTAAAAACTTTAGGACCACAAATGATGCAATAAAGAAAATGAGGAGTTCCTGCTGTGGCACAATGGATTAAGAATCTGATTGCAGTAGTTCATGTCACTGTGGAGGCACAGGTTCAATCCCTGGTCCAGTGCACTGGATTAAAGGATCCAGTGTTGCCACAGCTGTGGCTCGGATTTAATCCCTGGACTGGGAACTTCTATATGCCACAAGTGTGGCCATAAAATGGAAAAAATAAAGAAAAGAAAAGGAAGTGAAACAATGAACCACAGAACAGAAGAAACAGCGCAAATCATATCTCTGATAAGTGCCTTGTATCCAGAATACATGAACACTAATAATTCAATAATAAAAAGACAAATAAGCCAAAAGATGGGTAATGGATATGAATAGGTATATCGCCATAGAAGATATATAATAGGTTCATTAGTCAACATCATTAGTCATTAGGGAGTTGCAAATAAAAAACCACAATGAGATATCACTTCACATCCCCATGAGATGACTATAATCAAAAAGACAGTAACAAGGGTTACGGAGAATGTGAAGGAACTGGAACCCAGTCATTGCTGCTGGAAATGCAAAGTGGTACAAGCAGTTTATAGAAAAGTTTGACAGTTCATTAAAAGCTAGTACACGAATGTGCATAACAGCATTATTCATAATAGCTAAGAAGTATAAACAACCCGCATGTCTGCCAACAGATAAATAAAATGTGATATATCTATACCATGGAATATTATTCATCCATAAAAGGGAATGAAGTACTGACACATAATGTAACATGGATGTACCTTGGAAATATTTGCTCAGTGAAAAAAAGCCAGTCAAAAAAAGCAACATATTGCACGATTCCACTATATCTAGAATATATAAGTAAATTATATATAAGTATATAAGTAAGAAAGTAGGTAAGTGGTTACCTAGAGCTGAGAATGAGAAAATTCATTGTTAATGTTGATGAGTATGGGTGTTTTGCAAGAGGTGATGAAAATGTTCTAAAGTTAGATTATGGTGATGGCTGCACAATTCCATGAATATACTACAAACCTTTGAACTATACACTTTTTCCCCCCTTTTCAGGGCCGCACCTGAGGCATATGGAAGTTCCTGGGCCAGGGATTGAATTGGAGCTGCAGCTGCGACATCTGCCACAGCGAAGGCAACACCAGATCCAAGTCACATCTGTGACCCATGCCGCAGCTTGTGCAACACTGGATCCTTAACCCAGTGAGCCAGAGTGAGGCCAGGGATCAAACACACATCCTCAGAGATACTAGTTGGGTTCTTAACCCACTGAGCCACAAGGGGAACTCTGAACTGTATACTGTAACTGGCAGAATTGTACAGGGTGTTAAGGAGATGGAGGGACTATTAACTCGTCTTCCGTAAACACGTGGTTCAGAGGTTTTTGTTGAAGTGAGCAATGTCCATGAAGTGCTAGACGAGCACCTGGCGCCTGAGAAATGCATGGCAATACGCTTGCACCCATTTTCAAGGAGGTGATTTGTCTCTCATTTACTACATGGATGATAGAGAAACTGATGAACAGAAAGGGCTGATTCCTAGATAAATTTACATGCAAGCTCAATTTAATAGATAATTTTAGAAGATTCAAGTCTCCTGGAAGCCCATTTCCAGGACCTCTCAGTCAGTACTTCTCAGGGGCTCTTCACGGAATTCATTAACGGAGAACTATGTTAGGAATTTAGATGTCAGCACTGCTTCCTCTTCATTGGAGTCTGCGCATGAGAACCATCCTACATGATTTAAATTTACCCCCTTAGGTGATTCATGTGCAATCATTGCCACAGAGGTTAAATGATTGTGGTCAAAATGTCCTGCCTGACATCCTGGGTTATTCACAGGAATGAGAGACTCCAGCTCATGTGCACTCAATATGTGTTTTTATGTCCTTGGCTTGTCTTTCCCACAAGACAGTAAGCTCCCAAGTATGGGAAACTGCCCAATAGCTTCCTTCATATACCAAACAGCAAAGGTGCTCTGACTTGAGCCAGGGCATCATAAAGGACGTTAGCTGCCTGGTGTTTCAGGAAAATTCGTCTCATGTGATGGCTTCAATTAGGGTCCAGCAGACACTGTCAGTATTTGAAATTGTAATGACTATTTTGCAATCCAGTTCTTGGAAAAATAAAACATCTGAGATTTCTTAAGTTCCTCCATGAATATCAAAAGGCTCCTTATTTAGTAAAAGTTACAAAGACACAAAAATGGGTAAAAAGTAGTCCAGTTGTAGACTTGATTGTGCTTAAATCTAACTTTCAACAAATGTGTTAAGTACTTTATCTGAATAGGAAATGCCTTAAAAATACTTGTTTCATATATATATATATATATATATATACACACACACACACATACACATATGTACATAAAATATATATGTATATACACATACATATATAATATGTATATGAAAAAGAATAATCCCAAATAACTCCAGTGCTCACTACCTGGAGATAATAATTTAAAATTTTTCATGAATATCTGTTCATATCTCTACCTCTGTCTATTGACAGATATGGAAAGAAGCACAATTTGATATCATTCCATTGAGAAGCCGTTCCCTGATCTTCTACCCCCATCTCAGTCTAGATTAGGTTTCCCTGTTATAACCAATTCATAACACCTGTACTTTTTCTTGCTAGCCCTTATTAGAAAAGAATTCATTTTGTTAACTATGACAGGTGTTTCCCACTACATATGTCCACCACGAGATAAACTCAATGAAGGAGATAAATTGAATGAAGTAAGAACAGTGCCTATCCTCACTCATTGCTCTATCCCTAGCATTCAACTGAGTGTATTACAGTTGGGAAAATATTCAGTACATATTCTTTAATAAACTATAATATTACGCAATGTAACAGGAAAGGTCTGTGTGTATTTGTTCTCCTAAATCCCCTTAGCTGCCATCTCAATCATTTTGTCAAGTGCAATCAAGAAAGAATCACGTGGAAGCAAAGAATGCCACTAGAGCTCTCATTACAAACCATGGCACTCTGTAAACCTGAAACAAAATAGAGAAGTCACACACACACACACACACACACACACACACAGTTTGTGAAAAGTGAGGAGAGGCATAGGAGGCACATGGCTGAACTGAGCCTGATCTGGTTATCTTTCCTGAGTGTCAACTGAGAGACTTCTCTAGGTGGGGGTAGGCTCCCCCTCACCTAACTCCAAAACTTATGTCAAACCCAGGCCGGTTGTCAGTGAAAATTCATTGGGCTTCTGGTGAGGGGATGACTAAGAGTTCCTTGCAAGCGACACTGTTTACTGTTTCAGCACTCTCTTGAGAGGGCAAAAAAATCAGTCTAAGTTGTCAGCGAAAGATACATGAATTTGTGCAAAGCTTCATCTTCTTGGAGCCTTGGTTTCTTCATCCTTAAAATGGGTGTAATAATACCTACCTCAAAGTCTGGGAGAAAAATGCATTGATGAAAATAAAATCTAAAAGGGTTTTTGCATGGGCCAGTGTTATTACTCCTAAATGGAAGAGTAAAGTTACCTTAAACTTCTCCACATCTGAGACCCTCTGACCTCACTGTCTGCAGGAAATCATCTCAGTAACCGTCCCTATCGAAACACTTGCTCTTCTTGACAGTAAAGGCAGAAACTGAGGTAAGGCTATGAGATGATCTATCAGAACTATTACCGTTGTCATTGGTATTCTGGCTCTTTATTCAAAGCAAACTTGCCGTAGGAAATAGGAGTCTGACAAGCACTGCATATATCGCCTTCTGAAGCTGAAAAAAATCAGAAGAATCTTTGGGGAGTTCCCGCTGTGGCTCAGCAGTAATGAATCTGACTAGTACCCATGAGGATGCGGGTTCAACACCTGGCCCCTCTCAGTGGGTTAAGGATCTGGCATTTCCATGAGCTGCAGTGTAGACTGCAGACACGGCTTGGATCTGGCATTGCTGTGGCTGTGGTGTAGGACTCCAGCTGCAGCTCCAATTCGACCCCTAGCCTGGGAACTTCCACATGCCACGGGTGCAGCCCTAAAAAGCAAAAGAAAAAAAGAAAAAGAAAAAGAGAAGTCTTTGATTGCTGCTCTCAGATAAGAATTAGCTGGCATTACATTTCCTTTTCTGGCTGTGCGGAATTAAAATCTGCAGCTTCACTTGGATGTTTTAGTACTAAGATATACAGCTTCATGAAAGAAGCCAGATGTACGGGACCACATATTACGTGATTCGGTTTATAGGGAATGTCCAGAAGAGTTAAACCCTTAGAGACAAAAAGCAGATTGGTGGTTTCCAGGGGCTGGAGGGAGAAGACAGGGAGAAGTGACCTCTTAATGGATGAAGGGTTTTCTGCGGGAGCAATGAAAATGTTTTGGAATTAGATAGAGGTGGTGGTTGCACAATGTTGTGAATGTACTAAATGCCACCGAACTGAACACTTTCAAGTGGGTAATGTTATGTGAACTTCATCTTGATTGAAAACAAAAAGGGAGGGGTGAAGAAGGGGACTTTCCAAATTCTATGTTCTTGAGAAAGTCCTTTCTCAGTGAAAAGATGAGTAAGGTGTGAGGCATAGGTCAATTCCTAGAAAAGTGGGAGTGAAAAAAATGTCTAAGGGCAGAGTGTGCTCTGCACAAGAAGGCCTTGGCAGGAGTGGGTGTGGAAACTGCTGCATAGAGACCACCCTTGTTTCCTGCTTCCGGGTTCTACCAATTCAACAAATGAGCTTTGCAGACCCTCCCACGTGCAATCAAATCCATTGATTATTTATTGTGCATCTCCTACTGTTAGAATCTCACTTCTACCAAGAGTAGAGCCTTTGGCTATTTTATTAACTTTTTAGTGAAGGGCCTAAAATGGCACCTGACTCATAAAGAGGAAGTGTTCAATAAGAGTTTGCTGGAAGAGTAAAAAGTCTGTAGTTCCATTTAAGTACCTTCCTTTCTCTAGCAGTGCGAAGTCTGAACACAGTTCAAGCGAAGCAAATTGCTACAGCCGTTTCTGAAAAGTTTGCTAACAGCCCTGTCTCCTGTTGCCTAAGATGAGAGTAGAAATGCCCACATCCAGGTGCAGGGATTGTCACATCCAGGCTATTCCAGGCTGGCCAGGTACCCCAGAGGCCAGAAGGCGTATCTCTCCTTCTCTGCTCACTTTGTCAATCAGACCCTCTCTGCCAGGGCAACAGCTCAGTGGAAGAGCATCCTCTGAGGAGCAGAGGGCCAAGTCTTTTGCTTAGAAACTGAAAATCCTGCCAGTACTAGTCAAAAAATCCTGGTAGTCTGGTGACAGCCATGGTGTGAGAAATCTCCAGGAGATCTGTGGAATTTCATTGCTAAGCTTCTTGCATAACTGTCTCATCTGCTTAATGAAGCCCATGAGTCAGCCATTACCAGAGGGCACTGGGTCATTTATTTGGAAGCAAAGAGAAGCCCATGGGAGTTCAAAGGCAAAGTTCAAGGCGACTCTGTTGAGCTAAGTCCTATCACCTAATAATCTGCATAAATTATCTGTGACTTTTAGGGATGCTCTGCAGACTGTCCTCAGTCCGATGATCACCCAAGACATACTTCCCAGAACTTGCTGGGAATATAAAAGGATGGAAAAAACCCACAAAATTCTGCCTTTTATTAGTTAATCTTGGAATAGAAGAGACTTTGTAAAGCTTTTTATTCAAAAGAGAAAATACGTACCATTTTAAGGGAAGTTAAGGATAACTTCTGTGCCTTAGTCTCTTTCCTGCCATAGCATGTATTTGCATAATGCAGTGTCCTAAATTGTGGCCCAAGTGCCTTCAGCATCACAGTTATCAAGGGTGCTTGGTGATACACACATTCCCAGACTTACTTACCGAACATCTCCAGGAGCAGGACTTGGGAAATACGCATTTTAAATGTTTCCTCAAGTGATTCTTACACACATTAATAGTTAAGAACCAGTGTCATAGTACATTCTAATTTATTACACTTGCAGGTGTATATTCTTCTTCCTGTCAATTAGATAAAGGACAGGCGAGATGTGTCTTTCATTTTACAGGTGAGGAAACGGAAATCCAGAGATGTTAAATTCAAGGTCATAAATTAATTTGTGTCAGAGCTACTATTTGAACTTGAATTTACCTGGTTCTAGATAGAACCCTTAACCTACTACTCCATGCTGTGCTGTGCCTCTACTGGAAAAAAAAATGAATTAAAACATGAACTGACTGGAATATGTTTCTGTAGGGATAACAGTCTTTTATGCAAGCAGGGCAGTCAGAGGAGAAACACTGCCACCTTGTGGCCAGCTGGAAGCAAAGCATAGCCTCTTTAAGGAACAAGGGATCATATCCTCTTGGACCTTGATGAACGGTGCTGGATGTATTTGCACCTTGATGTACTGACTTGATGGATTGTACATTGAGCTGTCCTCATTCTCCACTGATGCATTTGAAGGACTAGTTGACTAATCCTTTGACCTCTGGCCTTTGGTTTTGTATCTGAGATATTTTTCCTCCTAGCTGAAGTTAACTTACTCATCTAGAGCAGACACCAGATCATTAATGCCAGTAGATCCAAGGGACCCTAATGAAATACTTTTTGGGGCCAGAATACCGTGGATCTCTATATCCTTGGTGTTTTTTTTTTTTTTTTTGCTTGTTTTGGCTTTTTAGGGCCACACTTGAGGCATATGAAAGTTCCCAGGCTAGGAATTGAATCAGAGCTACAGCTTCTAGCCTAGGCCACAGCCACACCAATGAGGGATCCAAGCAATGTCTGCAACCTACACCACAGCTCATGGCAACACCGGATCTCTGACCCATTGAGCAGCGAGGCCAGGGATTGAACACACATTCCGATGGATACCAGTCAGATTTGTTTCTGATGTGCCACAACGGGAACTCCCTGCTCTATTTTTTAAATTTAAAACTATTTTTGCCATAGTTATAAAATCTTTCTGATGAAACCAATGTGAGAAGGGAATACAGAGGATGGAGGGAAGGAAGAAAGATGGCGAAGAGGGGTCAATGAGAGGGGTGGGCACCTGGAAGGTAATCCCTCCCTTCAAACATTCTTATGGAAGAAAAGAAGTTAGGGTTTGGCCTTAACTTTATTGATAGTGTTTCCAGACAGATACTTGACTTGGTGGTTAGAAATTAAATGTAAGACTTCTAAGCAAAATCTGTGCAAGTCTCTTTATATTCACTTAGTTTCAGAGTAAACTGATCACTTCCTCTTTAAAAATGCAAAGTCAGTAGTCTCAGAGCATAGTAATTATTCCCACCAGAGTGATACCAAGTGACCAACAACTTAACAGTTGGTTTACAATATTCCCAAGTATTTAGCAATTGACTCTTGTGAACTGGTATAAGTAGGCTTTGCTGTACCATGGAGCTGTGACTTTGGACTGCCTGTCCTATAAGGTACCACGTTTTCCTCTTGTTGTTTTGAGTGGGTACCCAAAACATCCTAGCACTCCTACCCAGAACCCAGAAGCCTTTTTTTTTTTTCTTTTTCTTGTCTTTTTGCCATTTTCTTGGGCCGCTCCCATGGCATACGGAGGTTCCCAGGCTAGGGGTCGAATTGGAGCTGTAGCTGCCAGCCTACGCCAGAGCCACAGCAACGCCGGATCCTTAACCCACTGAGCAAGGCCAGGGATCGAACCTGCAACCTCATGGTTCCTAGTCGGATTCGTTAACCACTGAGCCACGATGGGATCTCCACAAGGATCCTTCTTGACAAGGGTTCTTCTCCCCACTACATGTTTAGAAACTCAGGGGAACATGATCTTACCCCAGGCTCAAAGAATGAGGCTCATGGATTAGCCAACCTGCATATCCTATGCCCCTACATGACTGTAGTCTTTTCTGGATGTTGTAGGCAGTCAGGTCCTAGCAGCTTGTCAGTACCCGTCTGACAAGCAGGTCTATGTGAGGAGGGTAAATCCAAGAGAATCATTAGAAATCATGGCTGGAGGCAATGGATTTGGTTAATCCTTAAATTTACCCTTCTGAAGGTCCAGACGAAAATAAGCCCATCAATTTACATTTTGCTTAAGCATCTGAGTTTCTGGGTTTTTTTCCTGCTACTATCCGTCAAGGCACCATGGCATATACTGCATATGCATTTTATTTAATCCTCCTAAAACCTGAAAATATTGAACCAGTTTCCCCATTTTATGGATGGGGAAACTATGGCTCAAAGAGATGAAAACATCTGTCTCTGCTATTATGGAGAAAATAAATATTTATCCCAGATCAGTAGGACTCTAGATCCACTAGTATCATAAAACTTTCCGATGGGAAACCCCCAGTCTGTTCTTCTCTCTTGATTTCTGCAAGGGCTCTATGTAACTAAAAACAAGGAGTGTTACTTGTAACTTAAAAATGTAAAACAAAACAAAACATTGTTTCTGATCATTTTATGACAAAATTGGAGGCTTAGGGTTAATATAGCCTGAGGGCCACTCCCTCTCAATCTGAGCAAATAGCAACACGTTTTGAAAGGAAAACTACAAGGCTTAGTCAGGCTAAAGAATAAGAAATCCTGGGGAGAAGAGTGGAAAACAACTGTAAGATAATTAGTGACCTGGACCCAAGCCAAGCCTTGTGCAGTCAACGCCTGGAAGGAAAGCGGAGTTTGCTCCTGGGTTAAGTCAAAAACAAATGTGCCCACCTGAGGCAAAGGACAGGAACAAGGCTCCCTTTTTAAAACTGGAGACAGAGGCAGAGTTTTCTGGCTTGTGGAAGACAGCTAAAACAGAGCTACCGCCAAACACTACCTGGAACTATAGCTATGTGAAACTGTAGGGCTCTCTAGCAAGATCCAGACCCAACCTTATGACAGGAAGTTGAGCCAAGTTGCCCCTAAATGTGAGATTGAAAATGTGACGGCACCAATGTCACTGTGGGGTGAGAGTCACAAAATGCCTCCATAAATCCTAGCTCAGAACTGGGGACTCTGGAAGCCCTGGGAATAGAAGCCACAAAACTACTGGACCGTGGTGAGTGCAGAAAAGTAGGGAAAAAACAAACAAACAAACAAACAAACAAAAAACTACATTCAAGATGAACCTACAAAGCTCAAAAATACAAGAAGAAAATCACGTGAAAAAAAGCATACTACAAAATCATCAGGAAATCACTGCAGTTAAAGTAACAAAGCAATTCTAAAAAGAACTTTAAAATAACTCTAAGATCCTTAAAGAGATAAGTGGCGGAATAAAATGTATTAAATTATAATAAACTGCCAATGAAAAACAAGCGGAAATGAAACAGGGACATGTGAAAATGTGAAAAAAAGCAATTAGAAATGTTAGGGACAAAAAATGTAGACAACAAAATATATGCCTCAGTGGGTAGAACACCCCATCCTGATTAGTAGGAAAGAAAACAGTCCATGTGAGGAGAGTGATAGAGACAATTACATTAAAAAAACTGAAAAGTAAAATAGGACACCTGAAGAATAACTCAAAAAGCTTCACAAGATAATACTAAAAAAAGAAAAAGAAAAAAAAAGAGAGAGAGAGAGAAAGAGAATAGGAGTTCCTGTTGTGGCTCAGTGGGTTAAGGACCCGACACAGTGCCTGTAGGATGCAGGTTCAATACTGCGCCTGGGAACTCCCATGTGCACAGGTGTGGCCCCAAAAAGAAAAAAAGAGAGAAAGAGAAGAAAAAAAAAAAGTAGAGGACCTTCCATGTAAGACAAAAGCTACAGCCCTATCTTTCTGGTTGAAAATTTACTCTTGTTAAATAGTTAAGTAAAAATAAACCCACATTGGAACGCATTGTTGTGAAACAGCAGAACATGAAAGAAGAGAATGGCTTTAAAAAGTATCAAAAAAATAAAATATCAAAAAAAAAACAAAAAAATGAGAAAAAGAATGTATATATGTCTGATTGGGTCACTTTGGTATATAGCAGAAATGGACAGAACACTGCAAATCAATCATAATAAAAAAATTAAAAAACACATATAACATTTAGTAACTGAAAAAAAAGTACCAGACTTAAAAAAATCAATGTTACATTTGAAGGCATGATATTTAGATCAGCAGTTGACATTTCATCCACAGCAATGGATGTAAGAAGACAGGAGATTGACATAGTCAAAATGCTGAGGGAAACTTGCAGGTACCGTGGCAGAAAATTCTATACTTTTACCTTTCAGGAGTGAGGGTGGAGAAAATTCAAAGTTGCATTGATCATATACCTTGTCCAGATGGTTATACAGAAACTGATGATTCAATAGGTTAAAAAGAAAAAGAGTCTGACCAAACCAGAGTTGGGAGAACTCCACGAGCAAGCCATAAGGAAGACCGACATGTCCGTATAAGCAAGTGTCATTGCAAAGTCTATGACCTCCTGCTACAAACGGCTTCTCTGCAGCTCACGGGTGACCTCTGAATGACACTCTTAATTTTTTTTTTTTTGTTTTTTTTTTTGTCTTTTTGCCATTTCTTGCGGCGCTCCTGCGGCATATGGAGATTCCCAGGCTAGGGGTCTAATCGGAGCTGTAGCCTCCGGCCTACACCAGAGCCACAGCAACACAGGATCCGAGCCGCATCTGCAACCTACACCACAGCTCATGGCAACGCCGGATCCTTAACCCACTGAGCAAGGGCAGGGATCGAACCTGCAACCTCATGGTTCCTAGTTGGATTCGTTAACCACTGCGCCACGACAGGAACGGTGTCCACCACAGAGTGGATCAGGTTCACCACAGTGAGGTGAACCAAGAGCCACCTCAAACTCTAGAATGTGACTGTGATTATCGGGGACTGACCAACTCAGATGTAACCATGAGTGCGCCACCAAGTCCAAAGACCTCAACTTTCCTCTTCCTCCCAAAGGAGCCTGAATTTCTTGGATGGGAACTCACCAGAGTGGGAGTAGGCTGTTCTTGCAAAGTATAAGGCACTCCTCAGAGATACTGCGGATTCCAGAGCACCGCAATAAAGCACATATCACAATAAAGCAAGTATCACAATAAAGCGAGTCACACAATTTTTTTGGTTTCCCGGTGCATATAAAAGTTATGTTTATACCATAGTACGGTCTGTTAAGTATGCAAGAGCATTATGTCTAAAAAACTACTTGTACAGACCTTAATTTTAGAATGTCTTATTGCAGTTCCTGTGTGGTCCAGCAGGTTAAGGATCCAGCATTGTCATTGTAGCAGCTTGGGTCATTGATGTGGCTGGGGTTTGATCCCTGGCCTAAGAACTTCCACATGCTTCAGGTGCAGCCAAAAAAAAAAAAAAAAAAAAAAAAAAAATGCCTTGTTGCTAAAAAATGCTAACCTTCACCTGAGCCTTCAGCAAGTTGTAATTTTTTTTGCAATAGTAATATCAAAGATCATGGATCACAGATGACAAATAGAATCATAATAAATAGAATCATAATAACAAGCAGAATCATAATAAGAAAGTTTGAAATATTATAAGAACTACCAAAATGGAGTTCCCGTCGTGGTGCAGTGGTTAGTGAATCCGACTAGGAACCATGAGGTTGCGGGTTCGATCCCTGGCCTTGCTCAGTGGGTTAAGGATCTGGCGTTGCTGTGAGCTGTGGTGTAGGTCACAGATGTGGCTCGGATCCCATGTTGCTGTGGCTGTGGTGTAGACCTGCAGCTGTAGCTCCGACTCGATCCCTAGCCTGGGAACCTCCATATGCTGCAGGAAGCGGCCCTAGAAAAGGCAAAAAAAAAAAAAAAAAAAAAGAATTACCAAAATGGAATTCCCACACAGTGGATTAATGTGGCTTGGTTCTGCAGAGGCACTGGTTAGTGGGTTAAGGATCCAGCATGCTGCAGCTGTGGGTTAAGGATCCAGCATGCTGCAGCTGTGGCTCAGTTTGCAGAACTTCCATATGTTGAGGGGCAGCTGAAAAAAGGAAAAAAAAAAAAAAAAAGAATTACCCAAATGTGCATGAAGTGAACAGATGCTGTTGGAAAATTGGTGCCGATAGACTGGTTTGATGCAGAGTTGCTACGAAAGCAGTTTGCAAAAGACACAGTATCTATGAAGTGCAGTAGAGAGAAGCACAATAAAGTTTACTCTGGAAGTTTCCTTCATGGTGCAGTGGAAACGAACCCAACTAAGAACCATGAGGTTGTAGGTTTGATCTTTGGCCTTGCTCAGTGGGTTAATGATCAGGCGTTGCCATGAGCTGTGGTGTAGGTCAAAGACACAGCTCAGATCTGGCTTTGCTGTGGCTGTGGTGTAGGCCGGCAGCTGTAGGTCCGATTAGACCCCTGGCCTGGGAATCTCCATATGCCGCTGGAGCAGCCCTAAAAAAAAAAAAAGAAGTTTTCGATCTGTCTGCAGGACTTTTGCTTCTGGCCATAAAGATTAAGTTGTTCCAGACTTGCCCTCTTTCTGTTTAGAACCAGGACACTGGACAACAGTTTGGACAGACGATTCCTCCAAGAAAAGAAACTACTAAGGTGAGCCCTATGGTCACTCAGCCTTTCTGCCAAGGGGCACTTTCCAGATCCTAGCACAGCAGGAACTCTAAAGAGATCAACAGTTATCTGGTCGAATTGAGGAGCAGAGGGTAGAGGTCAGGAGGCTGAGGCTGCCAGACTTTTCACGAGAGAGTTCAGAAAAGAAGGAAGCCACACGGAAAGTGTTCCAAGAATCTGGAGAGAGATTGTGGGGCATCTTCAGCTGATATCAGATGCACATGCAGAGCTAAGATTCCAAGAGATGGGCAAAAACAGCTACCGGACCTGGAAGCAGAACAATTCCCAAAGCTGACGTAGGGGTGGGACATGCTGACGCTCCAAACAATCAGAATGAAGAGACCTCATTGAAAAGAGCCAGGAAGTGCTGGACTTAGTAGTAACGCTAAACCAGCCACAGCGTTAAGGCTGTCAGACTTGGCCTCACAAAGACACAGCCCTGAACTACCTATGCTGTGGCTACTGAATCTCTGAAATGTAGCCCATGCAAACTGAGATGTGCTTGTAAATATAAATGAAAGGCAAACTAGATTTTGAGGATTTGACTATGAAAAAAAAAGCATGTAAATTATCTCATTAATAGTTTTTATATTGCTTCCAGGTTGACATGATAATATTTGGGAAATAATGGGTTAAATAAAATATATCATTAAAATTAAATGTAGAAAAGGAGGTAGTCCAGTAGTCACTAAGTAGCCAGGACTGAAAGTAGCAAAGAAAGAATAGTTTAAATTCCCCATTTAGCTTTCTTACAATAAAGTGCCTTTGAAGTTCCAGTGCCTGATATATAATCCTGTCATAGTAAATCTTCACATAATATATAATTAGGTGTTGTTTGAGACGGGTGTTTTTTGGGAGTAACAGCCTATGGAGGGAATTATTTAACTGCTAAAAGGGCTTTAAAAAGGAAATAACAGAGTTCCCGTTGTGGCTCAGTGGTAATGAACTTGACCAGTATCCATGAGGATGTGGTTCCATCCCTGGTCCCGCTCAGTGGGTTAAGGATCCAGCATTGCCATGAGCTGTGGTGTAGGTTGAAGATGAGGCTCAGATCTTGCATTGCTTTGGCTGTGGTGCAGGCCAGCAAATGTAGCTCCAATTCAACCCCTAGCCTGGGAACTTCCATATGCTGAGAGTGTCGCCTTAAAGAGACCAAAAAGGAAATACCTCCTGAGAGACCAAAGAAAGGATTAAAGATTTATAAACAGGTTACATTTAGCAATTGTTAGAAAAAAGGAAAACCAAAACAAAAAGCAAGGTCCCACCAAAAAGAAGATAACCAGAAAATCCAAAACAATACGGTTTTAATTAAATACTTTTACCTATTTCAAATTTCCACACATAAGGGGGAACCACCTTCCACCAACGGTAGCTCTTTAGCTAAGTTCTGAGATTTGCTTTGGCTTATAACAATCTTCACTTTACAGCTATATACATATAAATAGCATTTATTAAGAATTCACATTTGGAATTTCCCATTGTGGAGCAGCAGAAACAAATCCGACTAGTATCCATGAGGATTCAGGTTTGATTCCTGGCCTCACTCTGTGGGTTGGGGATCCAGTGTTGCCTTGAGCTGTGGTGTAGGTTGAAGACACGGCTCGGATCTCGCATTGCTGTGGCTGTGGTGTAGGCTGACAGCTGTAGCTCCAATTCAATCCCTTGCTTGGGAACTTCCATATGCTGTGGGCGCAGCCCTATAAAGCAAAAAAAAAAAAAAAAAAAAAAAAGTCACATTTTAATACAAACTTTCAAAAGTGTTCAAACGTTAAAGTATAGAAGTGATAGTGGGGAGAGGGGCTTGTCTGTCTAAGAAGCTGCAGGAAATAACAAGAGCAATTCCTAAAACCTGACAGGTTTCACTTTTGCTGTGTATAAGCTGCCTCTGCAACAAGAAAACACTGGGAGTTACTGAACATCTTTTGGGGGGCACGGGGCCAAATAAGAATCTGTCTCATCAGCTTGGGTGGTAGACCTGGATTTACAATTTGCCACAAAGCTATCTAGGACTCTCTAAGACTAATTAAGAGCAGGCTGTTAGGCTTTCCAAACCAAGCTAGCTGTTTCTAAGAGCAGCTTCTTAGGCAGTCTTTCCAGATCTGGGGGCGGGGCACAGGCTGTCAAAGTGCACATCAAGGAGAAAACGGAGACGTCGCCATGCTCTAGTAATTCTTCCCAATCAAAATGTTTGGATCCCTAAGAGGTGGATTATCTTGATCCAGTAAAGTGTCAAACAAATACCTAACATTCAAGCATTATAACTGAGTCTGCATTTTCTATGTGATTTCAAAATTGAAATATTTCACAACAAAATGCTGGGAAATCTGTGCAAAGATCTTTGAGGTAGAACCTTATTAAACTCTGCATTCAGATGTCTATGCAAACTTTCACCAACAATGCTAGGGAGGTTGTTTAGAGGCAGTGATTGTGACATTGCAGCAAAAAAGTCGCAGGGACTGATTCACTGAATGCAGTCAGCCAGGGGCTAGGTACTTGAATTTACTGCATTAGTTACCTTCACACAGAATCATATGTGAGATATCGAGCATGATCTCAGTCTTCTGTCCTTCACATATACTCTTAGATGCTCACTGAACACGTCATCGTATTCACTCTTAACCGTGTCCGTCTTCCCAATTAGATTTTAAGCATCCTTGAAGGAGTCAGAATCATGGGATGTTCAAAGCCTGTAAATATATTATCCCTGCAAATCTAATTAATAAAAAAAGAAAACACATCCAGTAAAAAAAACCAAGCGATGTTTACAGCCAGCAGCTGCTAAGAACGTAATTCGAGCATTAATCTTTCTGTTTAGTATGTTCTCAGAACTGAGTTAGTTGTTTTTCACTCTAGGTCAAGCTTTCATTCTCATTCTGGGAGTTTGCATTTTCTTGTTCACTAGTAACATCCTTCTGGACGATATCATTAATTTTATCTGCAAGAGCAGAAAGTTTGGCTTTTCTGAGACCTTGAATCAAAGTGCAATAGGCGTCTTTCTTCCCATGGTAGAGATACCAATTACGGAGCAGCTGGACTTTCTGTTCAGCTGTATCTTTGGGATTGTCATGCATGATCTCGTCTATTTTGGTTTCTTCGATACCATTCTTCCGAACGAAATCTTTAACTTCAGTTATTTTCATCTGTTCAGCAATACGGGTGATATATTTACCCAAGTCAACGTCTGAAAAATGGAGAACAATCTCTGAAAATTTGTTCTGCTCAACAAAAGACCCCCTACTGAAAACCATGTTTATTTCTCCTCTTATTGTACTTAAGAATGTCGGTAAGTCCCAGAGATCTAAAGAGCTGATCAGGGAAAAACCAGAACAGAAACAACCTTGAGTGCCAATTCCAGGTCCACCTGTGGCCCCAAGTCATTTGCTCTGTGACCAGGGCAAGATACATACTCCCTGTGTCTTCTTTTCTCATCTCTAAGGTTAGAGGGCTGGAAAAGAACACCTCTAACATCCCTTAGGGATCTGATGATTCATGACCCACAAATCTAAAAGGCAGGTAAAGAGTTTATGACCATCTTATTGCCGAGTCACAGGTCAAAGAACAGCACTGAATAGAATCATGATGGTTGTTACAGAACTAGGATACACCAATGACAGAGTCCACAATTCACATTAGCCTCTGTGTTGATTTTGGCCTGAGTTCTGTCATACACCTAACTGCTCATGAAGGAAAATGTTCTTAAGCCTCAGAATACAGGGTCTTACTGATTTGTTTTTAGCTATGAGCATTACTTACACATTTAAACAAACCATGGAATAAACCCTGAGGGTGAGCAGGAAGAATTCTAGTCTCAAGGAATAGCAAGACTCCACAATAGGTCACTGAAATTAACAACCCTGTTACTCCTAAGGAAGCCATCTCTATGAAATAAAATGATCAAAGCCTTACCTTTTATCATTGGCACCTCTTCCTGGGGAGAAAAAAATGGAGCAAATAAGGGAAAGAGAAATACATTTAGACTATTCTAAATGTAATCTTCTAAGTCTTCCTTACTACTGAAGTATAGTTACCTGAGATACAAAGGTAGCTAGACCAAGTGACTTTCACCATTCAAATTTTTATTCTGAAAGTTTCCAGCCTCACCAGAAATTAAGAAATATTGGCCTATTTTTTTACATGGACAAGGAACCTAAGAAATTCAGGAAATGTGCTGAAATTATTCTTTATATTGACTCATGAAAATAAACACAGTAAGCCTAATCATTCTAAAACTTTCCTTACTGAAACCATTCAAATTTTTTTTGTCTTTTCTAGGGCTGCATCCTCGGCATATGGAGGTTCCCAGGCTAAGAGTCTAAGCAGAGCAGTAGCCGCCGGCTTACACCACAGCCACAGCAAAACGGGATCCAAGCCGCGTCTGCGACCTACACCACAGCTCATGGCAATGCCGGATCCTTAACCCACTGAGCAAGGCCAAGGATCGAACCCGCAACCTCATGGTTCCTAGTTGGACTTGTTAACCACTGAGCCACGATGGGAACTCCTATTCAAATTTTTGACACAATAAAATAGTTTTATGTTGAAATTATTTTCCATCATATTGATTTCTTTTCTTTCTTTTTTGTCTTTTTAGGGCATACCTTCAGCATATGCAAGTTCCCAGGCTAGGGGTGGAATCAGAGCTGCAGCTGCTGGCCTGCACCACAGCTCATAGCAACGCCAGATCCTTAACCCATTGAGAAAGGCCAGGGATTACTGAACCCACATCCTTATGAATACTAGTCGGATTCTTAACCCACTGAGCCACAACTGGATCTCCTTAATTCATTTTTGATGCCCCTCTGGCCCATGCACACACAAACACAATAAATGTTCGATTTTTTTAAAGGTAGCAAGTAAAAAATTGAATTACTACTTTCCCTATTTTTTTTTAAGAAAGCCGATGCACATTTTGACACTTACAACATTTGAGGTGATAGGTTTCTGGTAACCATTCTCTTTTCTTCTGCACCGTCTTTTCACCTCTGAAAGATCCAAGAAATTTCTATCAGACTCAGGTCTCAGCCTTGTGGGAAGCATATGAGAACATACACTCAGACTAAGAGAAGTGTGAGAGGAAAGGAGAAATTCATTTATTGAAATTCAAAGTGACCCAGCACCATAAGAGGCAGATTTATCCTGATTTTGAAAATTTGATCCCACCAGGTCAAGTGGTCTTGAGATATGCCATTTTTGCCATTTTATTTTATTTTCCATTTTTTAAAGTTTTATTGAAGTAGATTTACAACATTGTGTTAATTGCTGCTACACAACAAAGTGATTTAGTTATATATATATACACATGTTACATCTTAAAGGAGCCATCTAATTACCACACATTAGCCTAGACTGGAGCTGTCTTTTGACATTGTATGGTCGTCACCACTCCCTCTTGTAGGCTTGGAGCTGGGTGGCATGTCTCCAGCAGGGCACAGACGCCATAGGCTATGGAAAGTCAACATCAGTTTGCCATGGAGTGGCATTTAAAGCCCAGAAACTCAGGTACACACTCTCCCAAATAATTCAAATATGTGCATTACCAAAAGCAGGTTCGGGCTGAAAGAAGAGCCCGGCTTCTCACCACTCTAAAGTCAATAAAGAGGAGTTCCTGTCGTGGCTCAGCAGGTAACGAACCTGAACCCACCTAGTATCCATGAATATGCGGGTTCCATCCCTGGCCTTGCTCAGTGGGTTAAGGGCTTGGCATTGCCGTGAGCTGTGATGTAGGTCACAGTCGAGGCTCAGATCCTGCTTTAGCTGTGGCTATGGCATTGGCCAGCGGTTTCAGCTCCAATTGGACTCCTAGCCTGGGAACCTCCATATGCTGTGGTTGCGGCCCTAAAAAAAGACTAAATAAATAAATAAATAAAGAGGCAACGCTGGTGGAAAGGAAAGTTGGCTTTATTTTGGAAGCCAACAACCAGGCGAGGGGAGGGGAGTTGGCCTTCAGACAGGAGTCCAGACTGGTCTCCTTCCTGGGTTGCTTTAAAGGAAGCAAACTTTCCACCAGCGTTGCCTCTTTATTGGCTTCAGAGCGGTGAGCAGCTGGACCTCACTTTGGTAATATATACACTCAATGAGCATATGCCTTGAAGACAGTAGGAGGTAAAAGAAAGAAGTCTCTGTCTTCAAGCACAATTAAAGTGGTGAAACACTGAGTACGTATATTTTAGCTCAACAACCTCTAAAGGCAAGGGCACCTCTTTGTCTTCAGCTGCCCTAGAGAAACAGTGACTTGTTCCAACAGAAAAGGAAAAATTGGATGCCTCAATGTTTTTGAGAGTTGGCTCCACCTTGTATTGTAAGACTGCTCTAAAGGGATTTTTCTAGAGTAATTATAATTACACCCAATTTTGACTTACCTGCTACCTTTACTAAGGAATGCTTACATAAAATGTATTGCCACAGTATTTTAAGGTAGAGAAATGATCAAAAGGCATGGAATCTGGACAAGGGAGAGGAGGCACAGAGAGGCAGGAATTTATCCAAGAGTCCCCTGAAAAGCCTTTCTCAGTAACGCCCTGGTTTCATGAGTTCTCTTTATGCAAGGGATGATCTCAATGTAGAGTGAAGGACTATATCTGATTCTTGGCCAACTCGGCTGCTGCCTGAGTGAAACTATCCTTGTTCCTGGGGAGGATGGGGTTACCCCATCAGTGCCCCAGAATGGCTGCTCAAAAACAATAGGTGAGAGATAACATCATTGGGTCTTATCAACTCTTAGGGGTGCACTCAGAGGCAGGAATTTAATGTTGTAACAGAGCTGCCTACCTGGGGGGAACTTCCTTATAAGCAAGGGACAGAGGGGGATTCTCGTGAACAACCACTTCCCAAGTTACTTCAATCTGCAGTTTGAACAAAGTTAAGAACTTACCCCTGTATACCAGTGCAGGTACGGGAATGAGGATCAGGAGGGCCCATAACCAGTGTAGGTTAGATCTGGATCCTGCAGATTGGAACACTGGACACAGTATAGGAAAGTAAGAAATCTTTAAGATTAAAACAATCTTTAAGATTAAAAATCAGAAGGGACTGGCCTTTCTGCACATTCTACAGTAGGACTATAATAAAAAGAAATAATAATAAAAGAAATATAATAAAAGACTATAATAAAAAGAAATAATGACCTTCTCTGCATTTGGTGTTGCTGGTTGGTGTGCAATTCTCAATGACTCCATGTTCACACCTAGTAAAAAATACAGAGAAAATTTAAAAGGCCTGGTGGACTGATTGCTTGGTCATTTTCTTTTCTTTTCTTTTTGCCTTTTTTCCCCATTTTTTTGAAGTTTTACTGAAGTATAGTTGATTTATAATATTGTGATAATATCGGCTGTACAACAAAATGATTCAGTTATATATGCACACATATCCATTCTCTTTCAGATTCTTTTCCCACTGATTCCTTGACCATTTTCAACAATACACTATAAATCCAGGGCTATTTTATTCATTTCTGCATCTCTGGCAAATATGTTCCCTCAAATATTTCTACATGAGCATCTACAGTGGTGCAAATTAATAACATAATTTGGATGTTTAGATGAAAAATATCAAAAAAAACCTCTGATTTAAAATAACTTGAGGTAGAGGAAGGTATTAAAATAACATGTAAGAGGGAGTTCCTGTCGTGGCTCAGTGGTAGCGAACCTGACTAATGTCCATGAGGTGGCAGGTTCGATCCCTGGCCTCATTCAGTGGGTTAAGGATCTGGCATTGTCATGAGCTGTGCTGTAGGTCACAGACTTGGTTCAGATTTCAAGCTGCTGTGGCTGTGTTTTAGGCCTGCAGCTACAGCTCCAATTTGACCCCAGCCTGGGATCTTCCACATGTTGTCAGTGCAGCCCTAAAAAGACAAAATAAATAAATAAATAAAATAACATATGAGAAGATGATGAAATAGATACAATAAACTTTAAATCAGTAATAAATTGTGCTCTTAAAAGCATAAATTGCCAAAAGCAATTGCAAAACAGTCCCACAGAGCAGTAAAATGGCCAGATAATAGTCACTGCTCAGGATGCTACTTAGGGAGTCTACCCAGCTGGCCCTTAAATGTTTCCCCTTTTAGCATCAGGTGGTGAGTAGGACACTCAAAAGGCCCCTGAAGGATTTTCTTCAGACACCTAAACACTGACCACTTGTCTGCATTATAGCTTGGCTTTGCCCATTCTCTAACTAGTGAGCTTGGGCAAGTCACTTAACCACCATGAGCTTTCCAATAACAAGGAGACAATAGCACCTGCCTCAAAGGGTTATTGTGAGAAGAAAATTAAATTGAAATTATGAAGTATTTAGAATTATCATCATCATCATCATCATCATCATCATCATCATTATTTTACTATGTAAATTCCTCCCCACCCCACCCCAAGTCCCTGCTTCTGCAATCTTCACGATGGTACTCTCAGACACTTGGGGCTAGAAGGGGGAGGCTAGGTTAATTGCACATAATTTAAATTTTCTAGTAAATAAGGGACATAAGGTATCATGTCCCTACTTTTCAAGTTTACTAGGTGAACCCTTAAAAATTTCCTAAGATAAATTACAAGTTTAAGGAGAAGCACAAGCATATAATCCCTCAAATTTATTAGTTATACGAAACGGCATCTTACAAAGCAAAAGCTATTTTTGCAACACCTATTTCCCAGTTTGATCTTCAAAGAAATGAGGCCAATAGGACAAATGAATATTATTTGCATTCTATGAGTGAGGAAACCGAAATTCAGAGATGTTACATGATCTGCTCAAAAATCACTCAATTAATCAGAAGAAAAGTGAAATGTACACTCAAGTGTTCTGACTTTGGGTCAAAACCAAGCTCTTTAGCATGAAAGACAGGCCCTTCATGATCTGGCCTTGGTTCCTTCCCAGTCTTTCCTACACTCCGGGCAGGTCCTCTGGTGCCAGAGCTTTCTCTTTTCTCTTTGCAGCTGCTGTTCTCCTGTCTGACATGTCCTTCCCATCCATGTACACCTGGTGAGGCTTTTTCTTTGCTTCAAGACTTAAGCCATGTAGGAAGTTCCTTTGTGGTGCAGTGGGTTAAGGATCTAGCATTGCTGCAGCAACTGCAGTGCAGGTTCAATCCCTGGCCCAGGAACTTCCATGTGCCGTGGGTGCAGCCAAAAAAAAAAAAGAAGACTTAAGCCATGTGTCTTATCTTTCACTCTCTCCCCAGGCAGAGCTGAAAGGTTTCCCTATATAATCTGTCACACCCTGAGCACAAGTCTCTAGTTGCCACCAAGAGACTGTCTGTGTTGCAGACACAATAACCATTGCTCTTCTTAACGCTCTCTGCCTCTAGCCTTAGACCTTCGATGCCAGGCACATGTCTGCTCATATTGTTGGCTTGAGCAGCCAGCACAGTATCAAGCACATGGGAAGTGTTCAATAAATGTTTGGCGATTAGATGTTTGGGTGAAGAAATGGTTATCTAATTGCTCAGAGGCAATGCCAGACTAGAACCCAAATTCTTGACTCCTAGCCAGCATTGCCTCCCCTTAGGAAATCATTATCTCTCAAGATATGCCTAGTGATTTAATCAAAGAAAGACTAAAACTTACGTGGTGCAAGGGTTACAGTGTTCACATTGAGAAGTGTGACAGAAAAAGTTTGGTTTACATCTGCACTTGGTATTCTGGGTCCGGGTACAGTTTTTTTCCACTTCTAGGCCTAGAAAACCAATTTGCAGACTATTAATTAGAGCAGGTAATTTGTGCATGGACGATGAAAAGGATGGACAGGAGCTGCATGGATTTTTGAGATCCAGTGCTTATATCTGTAGTCACACCCTCATGCTCTTAATAACACAGCTGGCATTTAAATGCAAAATAGGCAACCCCAGGTTGAAAGGGTTGAAATCTCTTAGCAGAGTTTTAAGTTGACAGACGATCCAGCAACCCAGACAACCCCACCTGTGCTTAAATGGCTCTCCTGTTCTAGCCTAGAGCCGGGCTACTCAAAGTAAGGCTTATAGACCAGCAACATGGACCAGGAGCTTGTTAGAAATGCAGAATGTCAGGCCCTCCTCCAGACCTAGGCAATCAGATCAAGGCCCAAACCCTCACTTAGAGGTGCTGATTTAATTGCTCTAAATGCTTGGCATTTTTCATAGCTTCCTATGTGATTCTGATGTACAGCCAGGATCGAGAAACGTTGCTTTAGAGCCTGAATAGGGACAAGAAAAGCTTTATGTTCAAAGAGTTCTTGATGTCTAACAAAACTGTTATATTTCTATTAAATATATATAATAATTTAGATATATAATATATAATGCACATTCTATATTGTATTATTTATATTAAAATATAACTGTTCCCTATATTTTAATCTGAACCCACAGGATAGACTGGAATATCCCTAAAAACTCAGGTACCCAGCTGGAATTATTGGGTCAAACCAGATCCCCCCAGAAGGGAAAACAACCCACCCAGCTCTCGGGTTTATCTGTCTTTGTATCTGCAGCTTCAGAGCTCTTTCTGGCCAAGAACATGAGCCATTATGCAAGCATAAATCAAGGCAGGAAGACAAAAGCCCCTGCAGTTTTGATTGGAGCTGATGAACCCTGTTCACCAAGTTTCCATTTAGTCATTCTCCTACATCCGGGAGAATTGCCTAGATTTGACTCATAAATGTCTAGATCAGTGATGCGCTCAGTACCTGGTCATGCTGCCCCCCAACCAGTCCCATCCTGCCCTTCCTATAGGCCAATGTAGTGCCAGAATAGGTCCCAATTTCAGACAGTTTATAAACTGGTGCTGCATGCAGTACCACGATTGATCCCTTTTGACTGTTTTCAAGACACTTACCGTGTTCTCCATCACAAACTCTACATCTTCTACATTTAGAAGAATGATGGTTCTTGTCTGTGTAATCCTCCCCTTCAGAGCAAGGCACACACTGTGGTGCACCACCAGGGCTTGCGCAGTCAGCATGTTTCCGTTTGCCTGCCCAAGAAAAGAAAAGGAGCAAACATTTGTATGCAAGGTGGATCTGCAAAAGCATGAGAAGTATGCAGAGATGATAATAAAACACCACTAACACAGATGTGGAGGGGCTAAGTTAGTGAAATAAAAATATGGGAGGAGGAGGTTGCTGTAAAAATCATGTCAAGAGACAGAATTTCTCCCAAGACAAAAGCTAAAGGAGTCACCGAGGAATATGCCTACAGAAATAGGATGACTAACGATAGGTGCATGTAAAAAAGAGATTAGGATGACCAAAGGCGCTGGCAGAGATGCCCTTACCAACATTTTGGGGAGGAGAGAAAGTTGGTAGATAGGGGTTCTACTGGCCACTGAAATTAATCAATTCTCCTTGCTCTGACTTCTCCTCTTAATTTCCAAAGTTCACAAATCCTGACAAGGATGGCATTGCATAAGGAAAAGAACAGTTGAAGTTCTAAAGACTTTGGTCAAATCCTTAACAGCAATAACATCTTTAACAAAGAGCCTAATCTCGCGAAGCCTAAATTTCTTCATGCAAGTGATGGAGATAATAATACTTCTGCATGGCTAAGTCAGAACTAGATAGGATCCTCCTAGTAAAGTGCTTGCAGTTCCCTTTTCTCCCCCCTTTCTTTCTATTCCTTTGCCATTAAGGGACAGAGTACATGTTCAGGTGCAAGCATGAACCTATTTCTAACAAAATTTATTATAAGGTTTGCTAGCTTAACATGCACAATTTTAAATCATATTTGCATTTGCTTTCATTTACTTTAAAAGTAAAATGAGTCATTAGATTGCTATCAGTAAGCATTATGCAACAATGCCTTCTGGAAAATTCATTTAAGAAGTGTTTATTAAATACCAATTGTGTGTCAGACACTTTTGAGGACGTGGAGGTACTGCAGGAAATAAGACAAAGCCTCAATCTACAAAGACTTCACATTCTCAAAGGAAAAGCAGGAAATGCACAAATAAATACAAGATGCCAAGTGGTGATAAGTGCAATGGGTAAAGCTAGATTAGGTAAGGGAACATATCTCTATCCAAAGAGATAGAAAATACAAAAGAGGATTCAAAGAGAAAAGCATGACTAGTGACTCTGCTATAACTAATTAAAAAGAAGATGCAAAGTCTAATATGCCCCTCTTGCAGGTACAGCAAAAATAATTTATGCTATTTCTTCCAGGTATGTGAGAGACAGCATTTTTTTTTTCTTTTTGTTTTTGGCTGAGCCCAAGGCATGCAGAATCAAGTACAAGCCACAGTGATGACGATGCCGGATCCTTAATTGCTAGGCCACTGGGGAACACCTTTTTTTTTTTTTTTTTTTTCCAGGGCCACAGGTTTGGCATATGGATGTTCCTGGGGTCAAATCGGAGCTACAGCTGCCAGCCTACAAAACAGCTGCAGAAAAGCAGGATCCAAGTTGCATCCGAGACCTACACCACAGCTCACGGCAAAGCCAGATCCTTAACCCACAGAGGGAGGCCAGGGCTCGAACTTGCACCTCATGGATACTAGTCAGGTTCATTTCCACTGAGCCACAATGGGAACTCCTTTTTTTGCCTTTTCAAAGCAAATGCATTATAACATTTCAGACAATTACTTTACATGACTTCAGAGAATAGTCTCATTGCAGATTCCATGACAAAAACAAAAACAGATTAATAGATTAGTATACAGAGAAGGTGAAAGAAGGAACATTGGACATCAATATTAAATTTGAAAAGAGAATTCCTCAGTAAGAGTAAATCCTTGCCATTCATAAGAAATATGTTACAAAACCATCACAAATACTAGGTTTCACTGACTCTTTTCCACCCAAAAGAAGGCAGGTAAATAGACGTGAATCCATCAGATCCATAATAATTCTTGTAACAGTAACAATAAAAGATAAGATTAACATTTATTGAGCCAAGCCCTCTGCTAAACACTATTGACATTTTTCTATTCCCGTTCACAGCAATCATAAAGGTCAGAACTATTTTTTTTTTTTTTGGCTTTTTTTTAGGGCCACACCTTCCGTCATGATCCAAGTCACGTCTGTGACCTACACCATACCCCACAGCAATGCCAAGGCCCTAACCCACTGAGCAAGGCCAGGGATTGAACCCAAAACCTCATGGTTCCTAGTCAGATTCATCTCTGCTGCACCACAATGGGAACTCCCAGAACTATTATCATTTCTACTTTATAGTTAAAGAACCAGACTCAATGAGATCAAGTAATTTTCCCAAGGACATGAAGCTTGTTGGTAATTAGCTTTAGGACCAACCATCCTCATTTGCCCAGGATGTGGGACTTTTAGTGCTAAAATTGGGGAAGTCTCAGGCAAACCAAAATCAGTTGGTCATTCCATAAATGTCAGATGGAGAATTTGCAACCAAGTCTGATGCCAGAACTTGAGTTAATAGACACTATTCAATATCTGCCTGGTAAAGATTTCAGCTACCATGTTACAAACTAAGATAAAACTTTGGAAGTGGTTCGTTCCAAAGCATCATCAAATTTACATTCTGAGACTGGAAGCTCCTTGAAGTCGGGCTCTGTCCTGCTTCTATTCCTTCATCTCACAGTCCCAACAGCTCCTCTGCTGCGCTGGAGAATATGTGTCCCAGAGCGTGATCCTTCACTTGCTTTGCCTTCTCCTTTTGAACAAGGTCCCACAACCCGCTCTGAAGTCACAGCGTCCCCGTTTGCATTCCTGGGATTGCTCTACTGGGGAATTATTTACTTTGTATGCCCATCTGGGTGCCAAAACCCTAACTGCCGATGTATGCAGGTCAACCCGTTACATTGCCTTTTCCTTTTCTCTAATTTAGGACTTTGTAAAAGACCATCTCCGATTGTCACCCAATATTGATTTTTCCCTTCTCCCATAGGAATATGCAAAACATACTATCTTTATTTTAATTTGCATTTTAGGTTTTAAGAATATGAGTAAAGGTCACAATTCATTGGACAAATAGGTGGTGCTTAGCAAGTTACTAAAAAAAAAAAAAAAAAAAAAAAAAAAAAAAAAAAAAACAAAAAACAAAAAAAACCCAAAACCAAAACCAAAAAAAGCCAGGAAACTATTCTTTATTCCTGTTTGGGGAAGAGTAAATGCAAATAGGCTTAAGTATAAACAAGTTGGATTATGAGAGATTTTTCATAAGGGTTATCAAAACCTGCAAAGGAGGTGAAGAGACTAGTAGAATCTTCTTATAAACAGGGCCATGCCTGTTTAGCAGCTCGAGTGCTGGAAACCTGGAAAGCCAAACATGAAACCTATGACCATCCTTTAGGGTTCTAGTAATGAATCGCATATGCCCATGTGCTATTTTCCTTTATCTTCCTGTCTCCCTTCACAATGAACATACATCTGTATACAATAGAATCAACACTACTCCACGCTGGAAAAATACAGCCTGCACAACTGCATTTGACTTAGCTTCTAATGTGCTAGTGTTTGAAGGATTTTCAATCTGAAATTGGTTTGCCTTTCATAATACTGATTGTTAAAAATTGTCGGTTTTTGTCCATTGCTTTTCTAGTTCACCTAGTTATTCCGCTGCAAAATGCAGATAGATTTTGCAGGCTTCAGTGCTAGGACGAACAGCTTTCTTAGAGACTTTCTGATTGAAGGAAAGTACTGAGACACTTTTTTTTTTTTTTTTTTGCTTTAATTTAGGGCTGTACCCGCAGCATATGGAGATTCCCAGGCTAGGGGTCGATTCAGAGCTATAGCTGCCAGCCTATGCCAGAGCCACAGCAATGCCAGATCTGAGCTGCATCTGCAACCTATACCACAGCTCATGGCAACGCCAGATCCTTAACCCATTGAGCAAAGCCAGGGATCGAACCCACAACCTCTTGGTCCTAGACAGATTTGTTTTCACTGCACCTTGATGGGAACTCTGAGACACAGCTCTTAAGAATGGAAGTCTCTTGTTTTCAGAGCCCCACAATTATTAGGTATATTCTAACCGGTTCTGATGTGGTAAGTTTTAATATCCACAAATGAGTCTTCTTTTGCTAATAAAAATGGAGCTCAATGGATAAACCCTCTCATTGCTGAGGTACATGTCATTCATAACTTATATCTACTCATATTTGTATCAAACCAGTGTGATAGAGAAAAATAATGGTCTTGGAAAAATAATGTTATATTTTTTTCTTCCCAGTCATGCCATAATGCAGGAGAACCAAATGCTCTAAAAATATCCTCTTCATTATTACTACATGCTACGCCTCACCCTGATTTTAATTCTAATTGCTGGGTTTTCTGTATAACCTACCAGGAGGGCATGGCTGACAGCAGAATTGACCCTCACGATGCTGGCCTTCCGGGCACTCAGACTCCCTTTTAGTAATATTCAGTTTCACCATCTCAGAATCGGGGTCAGTCACTTGGGCATCATCACCTTTAGACAGTGGTCCAGCGATACAGGTAAATACCTGTAAAAGAAAAGCATGAAGAGAATTTTACTGACTTCCGATCTAAGCAACTAAATACACAGGTGTTAAGCTACCCACATGGCCGTCTTTCCCTTGCTGTGCACAGGCAAAATCAATATGGGCTCCATCTTTCCGCTGTATCATCTGCAAAAAAAAGGAGCAGATCAATTGCAGGACAGTCCAGACCACCCAGGAAATAGCATCAGGGATGGCAGGAGCCATAGCTCCTGGCCTCGAAAGTGAACATGGCTCCCACTTCTCAGCCTTATGACTGGAGGGAAAGTCACTTAAATTTCCCAAGTTTCTGCTTTGTTGTCTAAGAAGCAGAAATAGGAGTTCCTGCTGTGGCACAATGGGATCAGTGGCATCTCTGCAGCACCAGGACACAGGTTCCATCCCTGGCCTGGCACAGTGGGTTAAAGGACCCAGCGTTGCTGCAGCTGCAGTGTAGGTCACAACTGTGGCTCAGATCTGATCCCTGACTTGGGAACTCCATATGCCAAAAAAGAAAAAAAAAGTGGAAATAATTCTCTTCTTCATAGGTTTGCTGTGATAATTAAATAAATAATGTGCTTGGAGTTCCTGTCGTGGTGGAGCAGAAACGAATCCGACTAGGAACCATGAGGTTGAGGGTTCGATTCTTGGCCTCACTCAGTGGGTTAAGGATCCGGTGTTGCCATGAGCTGTGGTGTAGGTCGCAGACACGGCTTGGATCTGGCGTTGCTGTGGCTGTGGTGCAGGCCTGCAACTGTAGCTCCGATTAAACCCGTAGTCTGAGAATCTCCATATGCCGTGGGTGTGCCCCTAAAAAGACAAAATAATAATAATAATAATAATAATAATAATAATAATGTGTTTAAAGCACTTAGCACAATTCCTGACACAAAGTAAATAGGTGCCCAGTAAATAGTATTACTATTATTTATTATTAGTCATTGTTATTTTTGTAAAGTTCCAGCGGGGAACAACATAGCAGAGCAGGAAAAAAACACAAAATTTCAAAACGATGATGGTATGAATCCCAGCTCTGCTACCAACACCGATTTTAGGCAAGTTACATACCTCACCGATCCTCAATTTCCTGGCCTGCAAGTGACAGGAGTACTTTCTATCTTGCAGGGTTATTGAGAATAAAAAGTGATAACTTCTCCTGGTACTTAGCGTATAGCATGTTCTGTTTCTTCCCTTTTTATATGCAGCCACAGAATCTACAGTTTCAATAAAATCCTTCCTGGTTATCCAACCATACAACACATTCAACAGGATTTTCTTCACTTCTACTCAGGAAAAATGAACTTCTCCTAACAGAGGACCGACCTTTAATCTATTATTGGTTCCTTTTTTCTGAAGACAAAACCCCACAGGTCTAAGTGACATTGTGTCAAATTTATCTTAGTTGTAGACTTGAGCTCCTTTGAAAAATGAGCCCCCTCCCCCATGTATGGAAGCATTTGAGGGTAGCGTCTGCTTGATCCCTTTCTCAGGTTTCCTAAGCGTGTATTGTTTGTCTCTCTAAACACAAATTCAAGGAGTTCCTATTGTGACTCAGTAGGCTAAGGTTAAGAGCCTGACATAGTTTCTGTGAGGATATGGGTTTGATCCCCGGCCTCACTCAGTGGGTCAAGGATCCAGCATTGCTGCAAGCTGCAGCATAGTTTGCAGATGCAGCTTAGATGTGGATCCGATGTTTACTGTGGGTGTGGGTAGGACTACAGCTGCAGTGTTGATTTGACCCCAGTCCGGGAAACTTCCATGTGCCATAGGAGTGGCTGTAAAAAGAAAAACAAAAATTACAAAAATTTAAACACAAATTCAAATAATCTTTCATCTTATGGGGAATATGTAAATTCATCACCAAGCATCTAGAAATTTTAAACTATCAGTTCTGAGGGTCTGTGTCTCAAGGTCATTTTTCAAAGTTTTCATGGCATATATTGTATTTTCTATTTTTTGGTATAGTAATAATAACACTGCCATCTTCTGGGTCAAGAGAACTAACTATTCTACGTGTATAAATTATTGCCACAGGAGTCCCCACCTCTTCTCTTTTAGCCCTTTCCCCTTTGTCACAAAAGCCTGCAATTCCTTTAAGTCACAAGGTACCATGGGACCTCCAAGGAAGAAGGGATGAAGGAAATGTGGTTGCCATGTTTTCCTCCTGAGATGGATGCGTTTAAAGATGCATTTCTAATATCGAGACTCCAGGAGGAAAAAGGATACCAAAACATCGAGAAAATACCTAACTTGTCCAGGGTCGCTCATGAGTACAAGTAGGAAACTAGCACTTGTCTAAGTCTCCTGACTCCTATTATGGTGTTTTTTTTTCTTTTCACCCAAGAGACAGGGGAACTCACCATAAAAGAGAGCTGACGTTTTATACATGAACTATTCTATGTAAAGGAGAACTGGAACTGGTACACAGATCAGAGGAATTAAGCCTACATGTGCTATCTTCACTATCCAGCCACTGCCTCTTTAACCCAACAGACACGTCTTAAGCA
Source organism: Sus scrofa (assembly GCF_054392235.1). Taxonomy (NCBI): domain Eukaryota; kingdom Metazoa; phylum Chordata; class Mammalia; order Artiodactyla; family Suidae; genus Sus; species Sus scrofa. The sequence continues at coordinate 123,136,448 of NC_139396.1, read as the reverse complement.
CCTACTCTGTGTCTGGTTCTGTGAATACAGAGACGACTAATGTTGATTACAATCGAAAATGAATGTTAAGTTTCCAAAAGAAGATTTGCACAAGGGTGTGCTATTTGTAATGTGTTAATCATTTGGGGATTTTTTTTTTTTTTTAACGTTACATTTGCATGACTCTTAAAAACACATTGGGATCTACAATCTTTTTCTTTTTCCTTTTTATTTATTTATTTTCTTTTTTAGGGCCACACCTGTGCCATATGGATATTCCCAGGCTAAGGAGTGGAATCGGAGCTATAGCTGTCAGCCTACACCACAGTTCATGGCAATGCCAGATCCCTGACCCACTGAGCAAGGCTGGGGATCGAACCTGCATCCTCATGGATACTGGTTGGATACATTTCTGCTGCGCCACAACCAGAACTCCATCTGTGATCCTTTTCTATAGCATAACAAGCAACTTTGAACAAAAGATAGTTATTAGTACCAATTTCTCTTTTCAGGATGATAGTTCCCCCACTTATTTTCTCTACAGAAAGTCATCTTGTCATTTTGCTTGTCCCCCTTCTAGATCAGAGAATCAATAGCTGATGAATAGTAACTGAATCAGACATGTTAGGAAGGAATAATGTGATTGAAATCCCACAAAAGTGTTCACTGCTAAGATGGGAAGGGCTTTCAAATAAAAGTCATTCACCTTTCAGGATCTTTATGCCATAATTTGTTCTATTTGACAGTCAGGGATTGAATATACTAACCATGTAACATTCCAGACATCGCCAGCACATGAAGCTTCTCAAGCAAATGTAAACAAATCTCTCCATAGCCAGAGGAAATCAGTAAGTCCTGTTTACTCCAGGCAATGGGAAACCAAACCAAAGCAAGCTGAGAAGGAACAATTCCTTTCTATCCTCAGCTGCCTCTGCTACTGTGAAGAGGGAGTTAACAGTGAAATATTACTTGCTTTTCTTTTTCTATTATGGTTTTTCACCAAAAGGTGAAGAAAAGGACACAGATTCAAACTCAAAGAGATTTTTTTGATCCGAAATTGGACTAGCCAAAATTGACAAGTTGAAGGCGCTCCAAGTTGATACCCAATAGTATGTGAGTGTGAGTGTGTGTGTGTGTGTGTGTGTGTGTGTGTGTGTGTGTGTGTGTGTGTGTGTATGTATCCTCTATGGCTACTGGGCCCATCCTCCTCGGTATGGTAATTTCATCCAATATTCATGCGACAATATTACAAGCAGGTCTATAATTCCTGATTTAAATGATCAAGCGCTCAGGGGAGCAGTCCATTTCATATTTATGGATTGTTATATTAGTGCTATTTCTAACAAAACTGTGCATATACTCAATCTTCTGGAGCTGTCTAGAAGAAATGTATCTTTTAATTCATTGTGTTTTAGTTTTGATGTTTATGGACTGGAAATCAAAACCCACTGTCCAAAATACATTCAGAATTTGAGAAATATGAAGTAGAACCGTGAAGGACACAAATATTACTGGCCAGAGAGCAGATATGATCACACTTGCTTCACAGAGTTGAATTTCTGGAAACATTTCCTACTTAGTCCAGCACCAAAGAACTATGTTGATTGAAAAAAAAAAAGAACTATGTTGAGAGAAGTCTGAAGAGCATGATATGATGGAAGCAAGGCTCCATACATCTTGTATTTTTTAAAGTTGTATTTTTTGCATTAGCTCAAGTTTGCAGTATGCAAAGATTTGACACAAACTCTCCAGGCAGAAACCGGGGTGTTTTTGACGGTGACAAGGCAGGAAACCCATGAAGAACTAAATGATTAGAATGCTCAAGAAATTTTTTTTTTTCAAAAAAGCTGAAAAGGCCAAAAAATAAATTCTGAAAAGTGAATTAAACTAAGGCAAATGATAACCAAATGGGAGAAAAAAGAAATGAAATTAATTTAAAATCTCCATCATAACAAAGATGAAAAAGTCAGAGAGACTTCAATTTTATATTGGGAATAATAATAGCTAATACATCAATCAATTATTTAAATAATAAACACTTTGTTGAGTTCCTACTATGTGCCAGACAGATATTTGGGAACAGAGCAATAAACAGATAAAAACTCAGCTCTCACAGAGTTTATATGTAAATGAAGTATATTATCAGGATTTGCCAAAGAAATAGCATCAGTAGTGTGTGTGCGTGCGTGCGTGCGTGCGTGTGTGTGTGTGTGTGTGTGTGTGTGTGAAAAGAGAGATTGACTGATTTTAAAGAACTGATTCACACAAATGTAAAGGCTTGGCAAGTCCAGAATGTGCTGCTAGGGTAGGCCAGTGTGCTGGGGAGTCAGAACAGGGCTGCAGCTCAAGTTCAAAGGCAGTCTGGAGGCAGAATTTCATCTTCCTTAGAGGATCTCAGCCTTTGTTCTACTGAAGCCTTCAGCTGGCTGAGGCTCACTCACATTAGAAGGGTATCTAATTTACCCAAATCCTACCAATTAATACAATGAACCTTCAGAGCATATGCATGTTGAAGGTGGAGGGTATCTGGCAGGAACTTTCTGAAAAGCAGAAGTCAGTCCTAAGCCCTCTAAGTCTGGGAAAGTTCTAGCCAGACTGACCAGGCCGGGGTTCTAGCTGGCAGGGAAGGTGAAACTTCCCAGTCCTGCTCTGCAGCCTGAGAAGGCAGTGAATTTAGATTCCCTTCCTCAAAGTGGGCACTGAGTTTCTGAAAACAGCCATGATAGCCACTGTGGGTGTAGTCTCTTGCAGGGGTGGGGATTTACAATGCACAAATAGTTAGGAACCGGAAGTTTTCCTATCCTATGATCGATCTTTGCCTTTGTTCACTCTGAAACTCTTAGAAAAAGGACAACATAAGAGTTGGTCTTTTGTATGGGATGATGAAAAACTGACAGAACAGCTGGATTTTCATTACTTATCTGCATCTGTGATGAATCACTTTTTACAGCCACTCCAGTCACTACACAGAAGACATGAAGCAGGAATGGCCAGGCCCAGAAATTGATGACCGACCCCCAGGCACAAGCTCTCCATATGTTCCCAGGAATCATAAACCCCCAAGACCTAATGTGGCAGTTACAAATCAAGTAACATCACAGTGACTGAATTAAAAAAAATTACTGGAAGAAACTGAGACTCCCATTAGGATTACTGCAAAGAAGCAGTGAGGCAACTGACCCTCAGAGATGAGCTAGGATTTGAAAAGGAAGTTAAAAAAAAAAAATCACATTTTTTTTTCTGTGCTTAGTAAAGTTCAAAGCACACAGGAAAAGAATTTTAAAAAGCAGATCTGAAAAAAAAAAAAAAAAGGCGTTTGGCGGTGAAAAAATGGCAGCCCTTGAAACAGCAAGAATAAGCAGGCAGATGCCTAGAACGATTGGTAAGATGTTTCAATACTGAGCACAGACTTCAGACTGACTCTGCACATCCAAGCTGATTCAAGGTCTCCAGTAACAGTGGTGAAGAGTTTGAGAGATGACCCAACCCAAGCGCCGTAGGGGAAGCTATGCCCCAGACTGGTGCTGTAACTGGCCACGCAGCCAGCTCAGGAGATTCAGACTCTCATGGGCTGAACCACGTCTCCCTTACTTCCAAATTCCTATGTCGAAGTCCTCACCTCAGGTACCCCAGAATGTCACAGGGTCTTTAAAGAGGAAATTACTTAAAATGAGGTCCTTGGATGGGCCCTAATACAATATGACTGGTGTTCTTATAAGAAGAGAAAATCTGGACACAAATAAAGGAGAGAGGATGTGAAGACCCAGGAAGAAGGCCGTTTACAAGCCAAGGAAAGAGGCGTGGAGCAGACAGTTACCTCAGGGTCCTTGAAAGTAACCAAACTTGCCAGCATCCTGTTCTAGCCTCCAGAACTGACAGAAAACAAATTTCCGTTGTTGAAGCCACCCAGTTTGTGGTGCTTTCTTACAGCACCACAAGAAACCAATACAGGTCCAAACCGCTACCTCTTGATTCCTTCAGATTCCAGATCTGAGGTGCATACACACTTGGGAAACCCTTGTAGCTGAGCACAACGGTTTCCCCTCTTGAACTGTCACTGAGCTAAAGAGACAAGAGATTGCAAATGCTCTTCAGAACTGCTATCTTCAGGGGCCAACAGGAAACTGGACTTATTTCCAGTCTTACAGGGCCCACCATGGGATTGATATTTCCCTGTCCCCTACTGCCTAGGATACAACTGGGGCAACACACTAGTTCTTTTTAGACTTTTGACTACTTATCAACACTTTAGGGGAAAGAAATTCTAGAAAGACACAGTTGACCATTTCTGACTATATAATGTGTCTCTAATATATTTGTGCAAAAAGTAAGGAAATAATGGAGTTCTCTGGTGGTCTAGAAGTTAAGGATCTGGCCTTGTCACTGCTGTGGCACAGGTTTGTCCCCTGGTTCTGGGAACTTCTATATGCCACAGGCACAGGCAAAAAAAAAAAAAAAAAAAAAGGTAAGGAATAGTGATGACATTTTGTAGTAGGTATGTTTTTGAAAAACTGAAATAAAAATAAAATTTTCTACATGAAAGAGATAAGTGAAGTTTCCAGTCATTCTTTTTTTCTGCTCCCAAAATGTATAAATAAAAATACACATGGGAGTTCCTTTAGTGGCTCAGTGGTTAACTAACCTGACTAAGATCCATAAGGATGTGGGTTCGATCCCTGCCTTCACTCAGTGGGTTAAGGTGTTGTGGTGTGAGCTGTGGTGTATGTTGCAGATGCGGCTTGGATCCCCAATTGCTGTGGCTATGGTATAGGCCAGCAGCTGTAGTTCCAATCTGACCCCAGCCTGGGAACTTCCATGTGTCGAGGGTGTGACCCTAAAAAGCTCCCCCCACAAAAAATACACATGGTAGGAATTCTGATCATGGCTCAGTGATTTAAGGAGCTAATGTAGTCTCTGAGAGGATGAAGGTTCAATTCCCAGCATCACTTAGTGGGTTAAGGATCCATCATTACCAGAAGCCATGGCATAGGCAGTGGATACAGTTTGGATCTGCTGTGGCTGTGGCACAGGCCTTAGCTGTAGCTCCAGTTCGACCCCTGGCCCAGGAACTTCCATATGCCACAGGTGCAGGTATAAAACAAACAAACAAACAAAAACACAAGGGTAATCTTATTTCAGTAACATCTTCTTTCTTTCTTAAGGCCAGTTCCTGGGAAGACCAGGAGAGATATTTGAGGCAGTGGGAGTAAGTGAATGAATCAAGACCCGTGACTGAAGGAAGCCATAAATAAAATAAAATGAGGAGCCCCAGAGAATTTCATCTGGGAATAGATTTTGAGTTTAGTAATAGAGTTCAAAAAATGGATATACATACTACCATATAGAAAATAGGCAACCAACAAGGACCTACTGTAGACCCCAGGGAATCATACTCAATATTTTGTCATAATCTATAATGGAAAAGAATCTGAAAAGTATATAGATACACTGATTCATTTCGCTGTATACCTGAAGTTAACACACAATGTAAATCAATTATACTTCAATTTTTAAAAAGGAAAGAAAAAAGAAAAATAGTTTTCAAAGCCCTGAAAGACATCAGAATCATGTCATGATGTATTAAAAATAAAAAATGTGTAGGTCCCACGCAGACCTAAAGAGTAGGATCTGTCGGAATGGGGAACGCCTCATAATTATCTCCCACAAGTACCCCTATTATTTGGATGCTCCCCCCAGCTGAAGACCAACTGGGCTGCAAGAAGCAAAATATAACCTTAGCCGGTGATGACACTTACATGTGAGAAGGTAAGAGTGTTAAAGATGAACAGCAAATGTGTTCTGCACTTGCCAATCATATTTTGACTTTTCATGGAAAAAGAATGACCCTTCCGAAAATAAACCTGAAAAGAAGAGATGTCATCTTCGGTAGAGGAGATGGGTAGTGGGAGGTCTACCAAGTCCTAAACCCAAGTTCCAGAGTTCTTAAATCCTAGAGGGGCCACAGGGGTAACACAGGAGTAAAGCATCCAGGTAGAACAGACAACAAAGTGTGGGAGGGGCTTGTCAAAGTGGAGAGAGCCACGTGGACCACAGGGAGGGCAGCCATTGGAACCAGAGTGGGGGTCGGGGCATGTGGGCCCAGATCTCCCACTTTTCAAGAGAAACCAAAATCCTCCAACCTCTAGGTGGTGGCAACTAATATTAAAAATACATACCTTCATACATACATACTACATGAGTCAATTCCATGCAGAGCAGACAAAACATAGTCTAGGGCAGTGCAAGCCTAATTTTTGAAACCAAGCCTAACTGCATACAGACATTCATGTCAAAGAAATCTACTAGGAACAAGGATCCTCTTATGAAGATGGCTAAAAACCAAAGCTCAATCCTGGGCAAGGGGCAAGAGCCTTACAACACATGTTCTGAGTTTATTCTCTCTCTCTCTCTCTCTCTCTCTCTCTCTCTCTCTCTCAAGCTGTCTCTCTCACTCTTTTTTCCAAGATCTCTGACCTCAGAAATCAAAAGTATTGACGTTTCTCACATCCCATGTTTTTATTGCCTCCCAGAACACAGAGGGGACTAAATCCATAATGTCTCATCACTTGACTATAGAACAGTCTGATGCTAATGGCTCTGAAGCAAAGTTTATTCTAATTTTCCAAGTTTATTTCAATTCACAGCTTACCCAAACTTATGTACAATAGGTTTGCTTGCTGTGCTGGGCTGAGTACATTTGCTGATTGAATCTACAGTCAGATTTGCTAATTTACAAGACTGACGTTACTCAAAATGTATAATTTCTTACAATTTGGGGGCATGTGTCCAGTATAGCAATGGCTGCTATTTCTAAGGGCACAGAGGTGGAGGATGGCTTGGTTGCACAAAAGCTCACTTCAAATCAAGAAGGGAGTTGTGATCAAAGGGGAAGATGAGCTCATTTCTTTCTGAGGAAGGTGAAGTTAACAGTCTTACAATGATCAGCTTTCTAATTTGGGCCTTACTATACATACCCTCACTTCAAAGAACATAAAAGTAGGCAAGATCATCTGAATTATTTGTTCCTGTCAAAGACCAAATAGAAGAAACTTAATTGGTATCAGGAGTCCAACTACATAAAAAGCTAAGAATATTTTATTTTGTTTATTTATTCATTTTACTTCTTTCATTTTCAAACAAGGGTCCTCCAGAAAATGAAAAGGACTCATTAGATAGTTAAATGCTGCTTCTCCACTTTCGTGAATAGACACACACACACAAACACACACGCACAGCAAAAGTAATACAATACTATCCATTACGGTACTTATAATGGTTCTACAAATAATTCTTTGGCAATAAGCTATATATATTATTATCTTTATATTATTATTTTTCATCACAAGTCAATAAGTCTCTGGTACCTATTACAAAACATGTGCTCATTTAAGGGACTTTTGGAACCTAAGGTAATTTGCCAAAAGGCAAGTAAGTCACTGGGGGTTTTCAAGTGGGGGATTTCCTTATTCAGGTTTTTGATCATCTCTTAGAATATGATTATTCTGTTCTTGGCAGTTGTGGTATAGTGATCTGGCTTCCCTACAGCATGAGAGCAGCCTTCCAGAGACTCCTTTGAAGGATTGACACTGACGTGATTAAGAACTATTTAGAAATAAATTACTCGTCTAGTATCCCAAAGACACTTAGAAACAACACCCAAATCCCAGTCCTCTTTGCGTCTATTTCATCCTTTTCCTTCTCTAAACTCAGCGCAAGAGTAGAAACGTGTTCTAAACTAAACCCTAATTTGCCACTAAGGGTGGTAATTGTATCATGGAGATGGGTAATAGAAGATTTTTCTTTTATCTAATTGTTCTAGTTGTGGGGGACTGAGGGTTTCCTTATATCGGTTTCATTTTTGCATCCCAATCTTAGCATTATTTATAAATTCGTGTCTTTCCATTCTGCTTGTTCATGTTCTCAATTATATTTCATAGGTTTATTTTATTCATAAGAATTTTCAAGTCTTTTATGATATAAGGAAAACCTCTTAACCACAAGAATAAACAGAAACACACTGGAGCCTATTTCATGTTACTTAGGCTGGGTTAAGGAAAATGATTAAACTATAAATAAACAACTGTTTTTTATTTTCTCCCTCAAATGCTTCTGTATGATTACTTATCAATACACTGGTTTCTTTGTCAACTTCCATTTCTCTCCCTCTGCCATAATTTTGACAACTGCTCTAAGAAATAAAGAAGACAATGGCCATCTAGTAATCACCTAACCATAGACCAAAATGTTACAGCAGAAAACCTATCAGGACTAAATGCAGGGCAGCTATTTCCCACACACATTTCTAAAGTAAATTTGACTCTTTTTCTGTGTCCTCTAGACATTTGTGAATTGTTTTGGGAGTTCAAATGCACTTATTATAGGTGCCATGGAAATGACACCCAGAAACTAGGGGAGGGAAAACTAATTCCAAGAAGAAGGAAAGAAAAAGAAGCAAAGAGGGGAAGCATGAGATATGTACTGACTACAGATCACACCAGAGACAACAGAACTAGAGAACATATGGAAAAGAAAAAATAGGCAGCTCCCGCCCATCTACTTCCAGCTGGTTGACACGATTAAGCCAAACTTGCTTCTGCATTCCATGCAATTAGCACTCCCACCCCCATTTTATTTATTATTGTGACTAGTAAGTAAGTACTACTAAGTATAAAGTCATAAAAACAAGCATTTTCTGGAGACACAAAAGATGACATAATGGATGGTGTGGAAACTTCTTTAAGAACAGAGAGTTGGGCTAGCAGTGGGTGTAAGACAGGATTCTGTGTAAATTTAAAAGAGTCATATTAGAAAAGAAAAATGCAGGATATGTTACAAAATGATAAACAATGACAATCTAGGTGATAAGGATATGTCAGATTTTTTTTTTTACACATCTGTATTGATATATTTTATTCAATAAATCTTCATGTCTTAGACCATATATCATATATTATACTATTAATTTATATTTAATACACAATATTATAGGTATTATAATAATATGCATATATAAACACATGTGCATATATATATGCATATGTGTCTGTATACACGTGTGTGCATTCTTTTAGAAAAGCACTTTCCTTGGTGCTTGCTTTTTTTTTTTTGGTCTTTTTTTTTGCTATTTCTTGGGCCGCTCCCGAGGCATATGGAGTTTCCCAGGCTAGGGGTCGAATCAGAGCTGTAGCTGCCAGCCTATGCCAGAGCCACAGCAACTCGGGATCCGAGCCGCATCTGCGACCTACACCACAGCTCACGGCAACGCCGGATCCTTAACCCACTGAGCAAGGGCAGGGACCGAACCCGCAACCTCATGGTTCCTAGTCGGATTCGTTAACCACTGCGCCACGACGGGAACTCCTCCTTGGTGCTTTAAACTTGCCCATCTGGTAAAGATGTTATAAGTATAAAAGTTAAGCATAGCTCTGGGCGTTGATACCTTTGCTATGCTTACCAGCATTGTTGTCCCAAGACCTAAGAGAGATTTTCAAAACAACTAACACTGCAATAAGGCCACGGTTAATGATAAAGAGAAGAGTGTGGTCTGAGGTTGCATAAATGGTTTCTCAATTTTGAATCTTAAATTTTCTTGGAGGAAATTTCTAAAGGAGCCCAAATATGGTACGTAATTTCTGAAAAATTCAGGGAGAATTCTTTTGTTTTTCTCCCCAATCTAAGATGGTTCCGGACATCACTGATTTTTCCTTTCAATTCTTGGTGTAATCTGGACATCAGGTGCAATCAACAAATGCCCAGGCTTTGGAATTGGGCCTAAATTAAATTCCAGCTCTGCCACTTACTGGTTGCACTCGGTCGAATTACCTAAGCTTTCTGCACCCCGTTTCGCCATCTGTAAAATGAATGTGAGGACATCTTCCTTACCTTGCAGCCGCTGCTGAGAATTGACTGTGATCACGTTTATAAACACTTCTATCACAGTGCCTGGCACTTTGGTGGGGCCAGCAAAATAAGAAGGCATTGCCTTTCAGAGAATTTGGAACTCAAATGAAACCAAACGTCTTTAATTAGCGACCATCAAGGTGGCATTTCCGAGGCAGGGACTCAAAAAGAGGTGGCTGCTGCTTAGGCTTCTAGGCCAAGTACCGGCTCCAGGCTCGCCACCCTGCGCAGGCGCGGTGGCAGTGGGTACCACCGCTTGAGCAGTGGGGGCAAGGTTCCTTCCCTCCCCGAGTTCAGCAAACTAAAGTGAAGAACAGGACGTTAAAAAATAAATAAATAAATAAAGGCCAAACCTAAGGTCGTGACTTACGATCGGTAGGAGAGGGATTCCCGGAAGGGAAACAGTTTCTTTTTCTGTGTCGTGATAAGAAGGTAAACAAACCTCTTGAGGCGCATTCAGCCCCAAGATAACCTTTTCAAGAAAGAAACAGTGACGTTCAAAGCCTCGGGTTTAACCATTGCCTCGGGGCTGATTTACTCCCTAAATTTGTGACACGTTCAGAAAACGTGTCCTCAGAGAGCTCATATTCTCACCGTCCCACAGCTCACACATACACCCGCGCAGAGGAGGACCTTTGTGGTAACATGTAAGGACTTGTCCAGACGATCCCCTCCTCTCTCGGGTAGGGCTCTCCCTCTGGCGACCCCCAAACATCCCAAGTCCCCGCCTGCCCCCGGCTCCCACCTCTCTCCGCGCCACGAACAGGGCCCCCTGGGGCCGCGCGGTGCTGTTTTGCCTGCCGCGCAGGATCGCCGCTTCTCCTCCAACCCCAGGAAAGACGCGTTCCCCGGTTTCCTGAGACCTCGCCCTCAAGGAAAGTCCTAGCAGCCCTGAAAAGCCAGACTGCCAAACACCAGCCAAGCCCGGACGCCCACGCGCATCCCCTTAAGGTCATCGGAGCGCGTCCTGCGCGCTCCTCTAAGCGCCAACCTCTTGACCCAGCGGGGAGAGGCCCCCGCTAGGCAGGAGAGGACTTACCAGTGACAGGAGAACCCAGATCCCGGACATGGCTGTGGAGCCTCTCCAACTGCTAGCAGAGCAGGTCACACACCCCGTGAGAAGTGACAGTCCCGCCCTGCCCCTCCCCGCGCTCCAGCCAGCTCAGGAGTAAGTTCCCCGCCAAGGGCCCGCCCCCCGCGCTCAAGCCCAGTTACTTCTCCAGCCGCTTTCTTTTCTCCAGAAGCGTCTCAGAACACCTGCGTGTGGCTCTTCTGAGAGACCAGAAAAGACCTAAAGAAATGCCCCCGGGCCCTGGGGAGGAGGAGGGGAGTGGGGTGACAGAGGAAGCTTTTCTGGGGAACGCCGGGTTTGGGGAAGGCGCCTTTGATTCAGCAACTCAGCCTGGGCGCGGGGGTGGCGGGACGTGGTGGGGGGTGGAAGAGCGGAGAGAGAGTCAGAGTCAGGGTTTGTTGCACAAATGGGCATTCCCCGTTGGGGTTGTTTCCGCTGGCATGTCTGGTTCAGGTGAGAACCCTGAGAGCCGGCTTGCTGTCTTTGCTACACTCTTTTGCCATTCAAACGGGGAAGGCTGGGGAGGGCTAGGGTACAGAGCGCAGACTTCCCGCCTCCTTGCAGGAGCCAGGGCCAACTGCCGGGAACTCAGAGAAGACCCAGCCTTCACTCAGCTCCGCGTGCCTGTAGGGGTGGGGACAGGAGAGTCTCACAGGAGCGCCGGACTAGTGTTTTGGTAGTGACAGTTATCAAACGAAAAGCTTCAGAGAGTGTGCTCTGGAGATTCTGAAGAGGGAGCACCCCTTGGCTTTTATTTCTCTAGAGGAGAGGGAGGCTAACTCCTATGACAAATCACACAGTTCCAGCCCTATTAGAAGTTCGCAATTACTTCCTCTCCTTTGTTACTCATTATTTCCTCTCTAATTTTCTTAAAAAAAAAAAAAAGCACTTTTAGTGCTTTGGTTAACACTCACTCAAAGTCACTATTGTTTTGGAAAAGATGATCTGTTTAGCTAGTTCTGCAAGGATTTTACAGAAGGGAAGTTTGTATAATGGCATCATTAATGAGCATGTTTCTGAAAGTAGTTCCTAAGCTGGGAACAGATGCAGGGGTCAGTATCTCTGGCAACGTCCACAAAGCTCTGCATCTCACTCTGTTGCCCATTAAGAATCTCCTCCTTCCCCTCCTTCGGCCTGACCTGGCACTGGCTTGTTCCTTATCCGTCAGATTCCCTCTTGGAGGACATTTTCTTCTGCCAGCCTTTCCAGGCTCTAAAGCCTGGGTTAGGTCACTTTCCTAAATACTTTCACTGACCTTGTGTTTTGCCCTGCAGGATGGCCAAGTCTTATAGGTGTTGCTTTGCCTATCTCTGCCTCAGCTCCCAACAGACTGTTAGTGAGTATTATGAAGAAGACTCTGGCCCGGAGTTCCCATTGTGGCACAGGGGAAATGAATCTGACTAGGAACCAGGAGGTTGCAGGTTTGATCCCTGGCCTTGCTCAGTGGGTTAAGGATGTGGTGTTGCCCTGATCTGTGGTCTAGGTCGCAGATGTGGCTTGGATCCTGTGTTGCTGTGGCTGTGGTGTAGGCTGTAGCTCCAATTCGACCCCTAGCCTGGGAACCTCCATATGCTGCGGGTGAGGCTAAAAAGCAAACAAAACAAACAAACAAAAAAGAAGACCCTGGCTGGCCAGTCCTGTTTCTACAGATCATAGCACAAAACAGAAGTGAATGGGTGGTGGCAGATGGGGGAGGGTGGAGTGGGATGGTTATGGAGACTCTGTGTCTGTGTTATCTCTGCAACATTTCTATAAACCTGAAACTATTCTGAAATTAAGATTTATTGAAATAAATCATAAAAAGAAGGAAGGGAAGAAAGGAGGGAGGAAGAGAGAAAGGAAAGGAGAAAAGAGAGAGAGAGGACAATTGACAAAATCAACATCTCTTATGAGTGCACCAGCAACTTTTACAAATGGTTCTTCCTTATTTAATATTTACCATTTTAGCCCAGTGAGGTAGATGATTATTAAACTTACTTTACACATAAAAATTGGAGCCAAAAAAAAGTTTAAGCAACATCGGCGGTTTCATTAGTCAATAAATAGCAAATCTAACAATTACATTTAGATATTCTTGTTCCTGAGGCCCTGCACTGCCTAAGATCCTCCCCATCAACACACACACCTAATTCCCTTCAAGTTCAACAAAATAATAATCTATGCCTCGTGGGGAGAAATGTGATTGATGAGCAAAGGAATGTAGAAAATTTGGGGTTGACTTAAACAGCTCTCTTAATCCAAGGCTTCTCAGAGCCTTTAACATGCTCATCTGCATTGTGAATTAGGGGCTATGATATACACTGTTCCCCAGGCTTCTTGTCTTGTTTATGGAGTCCTTGGAAGAACACCTACTGAATGAACACTTTATGGATGCTTGTGTTCTGGGGAGAACAGTTGAGACATCTCTAAAGGTCATTTTTATTTATTTATTTTATTTCGTTTTCTTTTTAGGGCCTCAGCTGCAGCATATAGAAGTTCCCAGGCTAGGGGATGAATCAGAGCTGCGGGTGCCGGCCTACACCACAGCCACAGCAACTCGGGATCTGAGCCACATCTGTGACCTACACTGCAGCTTGCAGCAATGCCGGATCCTTAACCCACTGAGCGAGGCCAGGGATCAAGCCAAACTATGTCAGCTATGTCAGGTTCTTAACCCACTGAGCCACAATGGGAATTTCGTTATTGTTATTTATTTATTTATTTGCTTTTTAGGGCTGCACCTGCGGCATATGGAAGTTCTGGGCTAGGGGTTGAATCCGAGCTTCTGCTGCTGGCCTATGCCACAGCTGCAGCAATGCGGGATCTGAGCCTCGTCTGTGACCTACACCACTGCTCATGGCAGTGCCAGCCAGATCTTTAACCCACTGAGCAAGGCCAGGGATTGAACCTGTATCCTCAAGGGTACTAATCTGGCTCATTATCACTGAGCCACAACAAGAACTTCCAAGAACTCCATTATTTTTATTTTAATAACACATTCCTAAGGGCCTCCAAGGGCAAAGAAATACAATTTTAATGATGGAATTTTGGGCGCTCTACCAGATGTGGGAGATATTTTGGCATCCATCTGCATTTTACTCAACCATGCCATATAAGTTCAAGCTTGTCTCTTCTACTCTAAAGATATCCTTGCTATTGAACATTTCATTTCAAACAACATTTAAACATGCATATTCCTGGAGTACCCATTGGGACTCAGCTGTAACAAATCCAACTAGTATCCATGAGAATGAGGTTTCGGTCCCTGGACTTGTTCAGTGGGTTAAGGTTCTGGTGTTATTGTGAACTGTGGTGTAGATCACAGATGCAGATTGGATCCTTCATTGATGTGACTGTGGTGTAGAAGCAGCTTGGATCTGGCATTGCTGTGACTGTGGTATAGGCTGGTGGCTACAGTTCTGATTTGACCTCCTAGCCTGGGGATTTCCATATGCCGCAGGTGTGGCCCCAAAAAGACAAAAAATAAATAAACATATCTCTTCCTATTTTAAAAAGCTGGGAAGGGAGTTCCCTAATGGCTTAATGAGTTAAGGGTCTGGCATTGTCACTGCTATGGCTCTGGTTTCAGCTGTGGCATGGGTTCCATCCCTGGCCCAGAAACTTCTGCATGCTGCAGGTACAACCAAAATAATAATAATAAAGCTGGGAGGAAGAAAACCCTCAATATCTTTTAACCCCCAAGATAACTTTTATTTCTTCTCCTCTAATATTTTAAAAGTCATTGTCAACCAAAATGCCCTTACTAAATAGCAACAAATTGATTTTAATACCCCCTCTGCATGTACATTCATGAATACCCTACATTTTTTCCCCTTCTTCCTGGTAATAGCACCTCTGAGCTGCCTTTGAAAAAATTGTTCCTCTTCCTCCTTCTTAGCTATTTGATGTGTGTGGCTGTATTAGTTGGGGTTCTCTAAAAAATAAGACCAATAGGATATATATAGTTATAGCTATAGATAGGGCAATCTATAGAGTTCCATCTATCAATAGATAGATAGATAGATAGATAGATAGATAGATACATAGAGAGAAAGATGTATTTTAAGGGATTGTTTTATGTGATTATATAGGCTGGCAAGTCCAAAATCTACTAGGGTAGGCTAGCAGGCTGGAAACCCAGGGGAAAACTGCAGCTCGCCTCTAAAAGCCATCTGTTGGCAGAATTCTCTCTCTCTCAGAAGACGTCAATCCTTTTCTTAAGGCCTTCAACTGATTGGTTGAGCCCCACACACTTAATGGCAGACAACTTCTTTACTCAAAATCTACTGTTTTAAATATTAATTCCATCCAAAAAATATACCTAGACACACCTATAATAGCACCAAACACTTGGCTACTGTGGCCTAGTCAAGGGGACACATAGACTTAACCACCACGGTGGCACTGACACCAATCCCAGGGCCTGTGCCTGTACGTAGCCGGAGAGGGGGACCGGGAGTTCCACTTGGTTAAGGCAACTGGCCCATCGTTTGGTTGTGAGCTTTGCTGGAAGCAGCAGAACACAGATTCTTTTTTTTTTTTTTTTTCTTCTTTTCTCCACTGTATTTGAAGTGGGAATATTTGAGGTGTTGAACTGATGAGGTTGTGAAGAGAGCTTGTGTATCTGCAAGAGCGGAAGGCAGAGTCAACCCACGCTGAGAGGAAAACCACACTAAGAGGCCAAGCCTGGCAGTATCAACCGAGACCTGGGTTGATTTAGTCCTGAAATCGAAACCTAGATTACCTGCTGTTACTCAGCTCAATACGTTCTCAACGTTTGCTTAAGCGGAATTCTTACGGCTAAAAGAATCTTAACTAATATGTCGTCAGAACTTAAGATCAGCATAAGAAATTCTCTCTTATCAAAGTTAGTTGTTACAAATTGACTGTTACAGAGTCAGGCTCAAGTAAGAGTAACAGCCTAGACAAGCCTAGGAGAGATGGCAGAACATCTATGACCATCGCTTCTACCAAAGGATTTTTTTTTGTCACTAGAGGGCGCCAGATACTATATCAGCCAAAGGTCAGAAGACAATTGAATACTGTTTCTATGTAGAACTGTATTTGGGTTCTTGGCAAATGGAAGGAAAGAGGAGGGAATGCTTTGATTGGGAAATTTTGTGAATGAACCTGATCATACAGACGTTTTCATCTTCCTGAGAACATCTTATTTTTTATGAGGTTAAGAAATGATGTCGCCAAAGCACCTAGCACACTCAGTAAGTTCTAGTTACTGTTTGGCACTGTTCTACCTAAATGAGGTACCTTTACAGGGTAGGTTGCTAACTGTTAGCAGGTTGCTAACAGTTCAGGTGGAAAGAAAGACAGGTTTAGGAGTTCCTGTCATGGCTCAGTGGTTAACGAACCTGACTAGAATCCATGAGGACACAGGTTCCATCACTGGACTCGCTCGGTGGGTTAAGGATCCGGTGTTGCTATGGCCATAGTGTAGGCGGGCAGCTACAGCTCCAATTAGACCACTAGCTTGGGAACCTCCATATGCAGCAGGTGTGGCCTTAAAGAATATGAAAGAAAGAAAGAAAGAAAGAAAGAAAGAAAGATTTAAACCCTACTTCAATTACTTCACTGGCTGTGCGTATCTTTGCCTAATATTTAATCTCTCTAAGTCTCAGTCTTCTCATTAGGCAAATATGAGGGATTTCAGTGATAATAATTTGCCTGGGAGTTGGTCTTGCATTGAAAGGAAGAAAGAAAAAGAAAGAAAGAAAGACAGACAGACAGACAGGTTTTTAGCTTACAACCTCTTTTCTCTACTACTGTGTGAGTGGATTCACGGACCTAAAGGTGCAGCCCAAGGAAAAGTGCCTGGAGTCTGGCTGACCGGGAGCTGGAAAGCTTGGCCACAGGGATGTGAAACAAGTTATTCAATCTCTCAATGTCCCAGTGTGAAAACTTAACTCATGAGTAAAAGACAATGGATTAAAGAACATTTAAACTTTAGCGGTTAGGAAACAGAGCATTCTGGGCAGCAAGTGGTTAGAGGAAACAGCTCTTCCATAGATTTTATAATCCCGTTGAGCACCCCTCGCCTGAGTGCTCTAAAAGCACAGATATTCTATGAATCCACACTTGGGAAGTGGGCCCGCTCCCAGGTGTTCAGAACCAACACATATGAAAAGATACCACTTTTCAAGAAGTGCTGATCTTGGGCAAATGAGATTTAGGGCTTAGCTTCAGATAATGTTTCTTAAGCCTCATTCTACCTTTCATCATTTCTGTGGGCCATTTGTACTTTCATTTAACTACTATATATTTTTAAGTCAACTTGCTTTGTTTCTTAAGTGGTTTATTTTTAAAAATAAAATGTTACATTATAACCGTAAATGGAAAATCAGCATTCCTTGCCAAAGATAGAAGGTATTTATAAAAATAAATACACAACTATTGAACCAAAACATTTGCCTGCATACCACCAAAAAATCTTTCCCAAACCACCAGCAGTAAAGGCACTATACTTCTGGAAAGGTTGATTTAAGGCATGGAAGTCTGTTTTCGCCTTCCTCTCTGCCCTCAGTTGACCATCAGAGAAAAGACCAGCAAACCTGGGCATCAGGCCCATCTCTAGGTGATGTCAAGAGTGAAAGATGTCAGAGCAGCATAGAGTTAGGGGAAGCCATTGCCTCTCATGCCCCATCTACTGCTGGAGGAGTCCAATTGGGGGGGACCCTCTACTGGGACACAAGTCTTTCCCCATTTGAACAGGCCAAGTGGTGGTTCAAGGGAGATGATGAATGGGGAAGAAGAGAGGGCTGCAGAGAGTCCTATGAAGCTAGAGAGGGAATGTGGGGTAAGGTGTTAGAGGAGAAGGTGTTGGAGAGCAGGAAACCAATTTAGAGCACAGAGAACTTGGAGAGAAAGGAGAAATAGATGGTTTTGTGCAGAAGATGGCCTTAGCCACCTAATACAGAAGAGTGAGAAGGGTAGACCCATGGATTTAAACCCTAGTTCAATTACTTCACTGGCTGTGCATATCTTTGCCTAATATTTAATCTCTCTAAGTCTCAGTCTTCTCATTAGTCAAATATGAGGGATTTCAGTGATAATAATTTGCTTGGGAGTTGGTCTTGCATTTGTAATTTCATTTTAATTTTGGCAATGTGCAAATGGTCCTCGCAGGACCACCGGGATCACCAACACATCTTAGAGTGACAACTTATGTGGCTTAGCCTAAAGTTACCAACATCAGTGCCCTTTTATTTACTTGTACTGCTGCTGCTTCTTCACTTGGTTAGAGAGCATCAGCCTGGCCTTCATCCCATCACCTTGGCTTCTCTACAGAGAAAGCAGTATATTTTGAACTTTCTGGAAAAGAACTACAAAGAAATCACGGGCTCAGGCTCTCTGTTCCCATGACCATCTGTTGTCGCCTCCGATCAGGTCTGGAGGTGGTATGATGACCCTTTTTCTCTTTATACATGACTGGTAGACAGTCCAAAAAGCCTCATGAAGAACTAAATGCAGCCTTCATGTCTAATTTGTACAATACCTGTGGTTCATTTACTAGTTCAATTTCACAACATGGGTACTGACAAAGATAAGAACCAAGGTCTTAATAACCTGCTTTGTGATGTGCTTCAGTAATTATTATAAAGTGATTCAAAAACCATAATGAGAAATATCCAATAAGAGAGGGTGGCATGGATATTTGATTTTAAATTGTCTTAAATTGTTTTAAATTTCATATACACACCACCTGCTAGGAAGGATGGTTCTCTAGAAGACTCTCTAGAAGTAGGTCTCCGTCTGCTGGTTTGGAGAGGCTGGGATGGAGCACAACTGACATGGCACATGGGAGTTCCTATTGTAACTCATTAGTAATGAACCCGACTAGTATCCTTGAGGATGTCGGTTCAATCCCTGGCCTCGCTCAGTGGGTTAAGGATCTGGCATTGCCATTAGCTGTGGTGTAGACTGCAGATGAGGCTCAGACCTGGCATTGCTATGGCTGTGGTGCAGGTCTGCAGCTGCAGCTCCTATTTGACCCCTAGCCTGGGAACTTCCATATGCTGCAGGTGCAGCCATAAGAAGCCAAACAAACAAACCAAAAACAAAACCAGAAACAAAAACAGAACCTGCTGTGCACAGGAAAAGGAAAAGGGCGGACGATTTTAAGTGGGGGTAAGGATCTTTGGGTGGGTAGGGTTGGGTTAAGGCAGGAGCCAGGGAAGTGATGTCAGGGTGAGATCAGCAGGAATGACTTGCAGAAAGACTTTTGTTGTTGTTGTTACTGTTTTGTTTTTGTTTCCGTGGCCACATCCATAGCCTGTGGAAGCCCCAGGGCCAGGGATCTAAACTACACCACAGCAGTGACCCATGTCGCTGCAGTGATGCCATATTCTTAACCCACTGTGCCACAAGGGAACTCTGGGGAAAGATTTGTTTGATGATTTCCCCCCTCCCCCTGAAGGAATGTTCTGCATTGTGCCTTGTTTGATGGATCCTCTCATTGTGGAGAATCACAATAGGCTTGGTTGGATTGGGTTCTTTTGGAAGGGTGAAGGGGTCAAACAGAAGCATGGAGGAAGGGAGTCAGTGGACCTCAGATATTTATGTACACTTAGAACAAGACCTGTCAGAGGTCAACAAAGGCCTGGCTCAGAGAACTTGGGCCACATCTGCCTTTGGAGGTTGTTATAGTACATTAAATAAAGCCAACAGAAATCAACACAAATATCGGAATGGGTTGCCAGAAACTGTGGGATGCCTTACGTGTTCCCATTTGGCAGATTGATGCTTTTTACACTTAAAACGTCAGTGCAGAATCTCATTTGGGGCTGGTGGCAAGAATCTAATTTGGGGCCCTTCTTGGATGTGAGACCTGAAACATTCATACCCACTCACGACAGCCTCTGACCTCCACCCACAGAATCTCAGGGTGGGAGACATCTTTGGGGCCACCAGAGTAACACCTCCCTCTTTGATCCCGACTCTCCTCTGTGACAGTCCCAGGCTTACCACAAATCCTTCCATTGATGGGTCCATCTCTTTCCCAGTGTGGTTCATTTTAGAACACTTTCCAATGGTTAGAAATTCTCCCTGACATTATAACTTGTAGTTCAGCATCTGCTCTGCAAAGAACACTCCTTATAAACAGGACTGGAAGAGTGAAAAACGGGTGATAATAATTCTCCCCTCAACCCAGGGTGGGGAGAGGCATTTTTGCCATGCTAAACCTCCCCCCCAAGCCCTTCACACACTTGCATGTAAAGAGTTTTTATCCAGGGGACAAGAATAACAAAGCCTGACTCCTGATCATAATAAAGCTGGAGAAAGGGAGACTTTTACTGCAGCCTGCACACTGAGGAAGGACGCAAAGCAGGCATTCCCCCACTCACCTGGCTTTGACATCTCCTTGGAATTTCCAAGTCATCTGAGGGGTTTATCAAAATTCTTTTAAGTTTTTCTTTAAATTTATTTTTATCTAAACCATGAGCATATGTTGGGAAGGATTGCTTATGGAGAAAGGAATCTTGAAAACCAACAAAACTAAGGTATTATGAATAATAATATCTAGAGTTCCTGTTGTGGCTCAGTGGGTTAAGAATCTGACTGGTATCCAGGAAGATGAGCATTCGATCCCTGGCCTTGTTCAGCGGGTTAGGAATCCGGCACTGCTGTGAGTGTCGGTGTAGGTTGCAGACGTGGTTTGGATCCTGTGTTGCTGTGGCTGTGGGGTAGGCTGGCAGCTGCAGCTCCAATTCGACCCCTAGCCTGGGAACTTCCATATACTACAAGTGTGGCCCTAAAAGAAAAAAAAAAAAATCTAATGCTTAATACTAACACTTGACACAGACATTTGTGTGTTCTTTGCATTCATAGTAACTTATCTAAGCCTCCTAACTACCCCATGAAGTAAATCCTTTTACCATCCCATTTCATAGACAAGAAACTTATAGCAACTTAATGAAGTCACATGGTTCCTAGGTGGCTGAGGTGTATCTCACGTCCATGCTGAATCCACTTCCTCTTCAAAAATATTACATTAATGACCTTATGATCAAGATATAAACTCTCTAAGGAAGTACAGAGCCTGATTGTTTTGTTCTGTTGAACATGTGATTGATTTCCTGTTGATTAATGTCATACTTTCTTCATTTTAGCTTCATAAATGTCAGGCTTTATTTCCTAAGTTTCCATGAGCTAAGTGAATCCATTATTGGACTGAGCAGTTCTAGCAAGTAAGAAATTTTGCTGTGTTTACATCCATTCGCCCCTTCTGAGAATTATAGCTCTTGTCCATGTAAACTGTATTGAAGCAAAGACCATAAAGATGAGGATTGTGTGGTCATAAGGCCACACTCTGACTCGATGCTTTCCAAACCTTGGTATGCAGATAAATCACCTGGTGATTTTACTCAAAGTGAGATTCTGATCCAGTAGGTCCGAAGAGAAGCACAAGGCTCTGTATTTCTCATAAGCTCCCTCCTCCTGTCCTTGGCACATCTGGAGAGGTCACTTGAATTGGCAAGTCGACCAGCTCAGGGAAACCATCCATCCATCCAGTGGTCCGATCTCATACAGATAAAAACAACCTGACTCCATTTTTAACATTTTGACCAGGTGTGTTATTAATGGAGTATCTCTTTTATGGTACGAGGTAGGAAATGTGGGGAAATCAACAAACTAAATAAGGCCCTAATAAACATATTTTTATCCAGTTTCCATTTAGCTTATTATTATACTCCTTGGGCCAAATTTTCACTTAGCAGAAACCAGTCATCCCTGACTACATAAACAAAACTTTCCTATCGAGAAAAAAGGGGAAAAAAACTTAGTTCATTTTCAAACACACTGAGTTTTTATTTCCGTGAACAGAAAGAAAACTGGCCACAAGCTTGCCGATCCCTTCAGCCAATCAGAATAATGTGACCATAAATGTCCATGAATTCCCCCCTCAGTGAATCTCTGCCTTCTTTATTTCTGTCGTGGGGACATGTATCTTACAGTTCTGTGCACATACTCTGCCTTTTATGTCTCACTTTCCCCTTCTCAAAAAAAAAAAAAATAAAAAATAAAAAAGCTCAGTGGAATTGCTCATGTAAAATTTTTATGTTAAACTTAGTATATACAGCATTTGATTACTTTTTAATGATAATATCTAACACTTGTAGAGAAAATACCATGAGCCAGGTACTATTCTAAGGGCTTCATAAATATGTCATTTAATGCTTATAAAAATCCTGTGAAATAGGTCTTCTTATACCCATTATATATGTGCAATAAAAGGTGAGGTCTAAGGTTAAGGATCTTGCACTAGTCACACAGCAAGTCAATTGTCGAGCTAGGATGTGAAACAATTGCTTCCTCTTTTTTTTTTTTTTTTTTTTAATGTATTGGTTTGAAAAAAAATTTTTTTGACTGCACCCATGGCACGCAGAGGTCAGGGACCGAACCCACACCACAGCAGTAACCAGAGCCACAGCAGTGACAATGCCAGAACCTTAACCCACTGAGCCACCAGGGAACACCCAAACAATTGCTTCTTGCATTTAACCATATGCTCCTCTCTTCCTGAGCCAGCACATACGAGCTAATTGAACATTCACTAAGTATGAAACACTTTTCCAAATATTACTTTAATTCTCATACTCACATCTACGAGGAAAGACTGCCGTTTCTTATTCCCATTAGCAGGTACCTTGATCTAGTTTCTGAGGCAAGAAAAGGACTCGGTTTTGTCTGACTCTAAAGCCTGTGCTCTTTGCACCATATATAGATCTCTCCCACCCTTTCAGTGAATGAGAATTGGTGTCCTGCTTTTTTTCTTCTTTTTTAAATATAGGGCCAATCTGAAACCTTTGCATACGCTGGAGCACGGACTAGAATATATATTCTCTGGTTCTTTCTGGAAGGATCTCTTGCTAATTTTTCCCCAGCCTTTTCCCTATCTCAGCTTTCCTACCTCTCTCACCCCTCTTCCTATGACAGCATATCTCCCACCCCCACCCATCTACCTCTCTGTGGTCTTATTAACAAAGTAGACCTCGGACAAAATTGGAAATCATGCCTCTTGTCTTCCCTTGGGGCTTCTCCACGCCCTAGGATTGCATCTCTTCATGTTGCTTTCTTTTCCTTAGGTCCTTGTCTAACCCTCATGCAAAACAGAATTTATTTTCCTGTTTTCATGTTGTAAAGATAGTGAAAGTCCTTAAGCCACGCTGTCAATGCTGCATCACAGCCAGAACTCCTCCCAGGCACTTCCTGTGTGTATCAGGAGATTTGTGATGAGGACAACAGGCGTGGCAGATGGCCTCAGCTCTTTCGATATGGACCCACCTGGCATTTGATTGTGGGTTTAGGAGGAGACGGTTAGCAAGTCATAAGGTCAAGTACCTTTAACCTTTTCTGATAGAATTAATTTTGTCCTGATTTTTGATAGAAAGATCAAAACAATTATATCCATGGTCTCCTTCCAATCTCTCAGGGTTTAGAGACATGTTAAGAAAAACAACAATGGGAGTTCCCCTCATGGTGCGGTGGAAACAAATCCGACTAGGAACCATGAGGTTGCGGGTTCGATCCCTGGCCTCACTCAGTGGGCTAAGGATCTGGTGTTGCTGTGAGCTGTGGTGTAGGTCGCAGACATGGCTCAGATCCCACGTTGCTGTGACTGTGGCATAGGCCAGCAGCTACAGATCCCATTTGACCCCTAGCCTGGGAACCTCCATATGCCGCGGGTGTGGCCCTCAAGAGACAAAAAAAACAAAAAATAAACAAAAAAACCAAAACCAAAAACCAAACAGGAGTTCCTATTGTGGCTCAGTGGATTATGGACCTGACATAGTGTCCATGAGGCTACGGGTTTGATCCCTCGCCTCGCTCTGTGGATTAAGGATCTGGTGTTGCCACAAGCTGTAGTGTGGGTTGCAGATGCTGCTCGGATCCCCTTTTCCTGTGGCTGTGGGGTAGGACTGAAGCTGCAGCTCCGATTCTGCCCCTAGCCTGGGAACTTTCATATGCCACAGGTTCGGCCCTAAAAAGCGAAAAACAAAAGAAAACAAAAACAATGGAAAAGCAGAGACAGACAGACAGAGAGTGAGAGAGAGAGGCTTCAGCTTAAGGCCTTCGCATTCCTTTTCCCACTCTCCGTTAGGGTTATTGCTACTACACTAGCCAGAACGGAATAGCCTCCCAAGATGAGTAGCCTACATTTTAAGGATTTCTGACAGTTTCTTGGCCAGACTCTCCTCCTTCTTGAATGCTGGCATCTTCTCCTCCTGAACATCTCTCTTTGAAGTCAGCAGGAATCTGGTCTGTGATGAATCACAAGGCTGGCTTCCTCAGGAGCCAGGGCTGCCAAAGCTCCTTGCTACAGAGCCTGGAAACTCACCGACCCCATTTTTTTCTTCTCTTTATCCCAGGTTGCACGTTCCTTCCCTTTGTCCACCTACCCCCCCACACCCGTGTAGATCATTAGAACCAACGTAATAGCTGCTAAAGAATCTATACTTTGAATTGTGCTTGTTTTTCCTCTGTTTTCCAATGTTTCAGGCAGTGGACCATGTTTCTAAATATAAAATAACATTTTTTTTTTGTCCTCACCAATGCCAATTTTTTGATGCACATTTATTCTTCTTTCTCTGCTTCTGGTCATCCTACTTTTTCCTCCAATGAACAGAGGAGACAGAAGGACAACTTGCTCAGTGTGGATGAGGACAGGGAAAGTGCCCTGTGCTCACATCCGTCCTGGGAGACTCTTGGGACCAGCATCCTCTTAAGACTGAAACTTCTCTCTGTACAAGCTGCCTTCCCCTATACTTGCTGCTTTTAAAGGCTTGCTTGTATTAAAAGGTCTTTCTCTACTGTTATTGTTGGGAAGATGATATGATGCTGGGTGTGTACGGTAGGGCAGCCAAGTGAAAACAGATTTGGCTTATTAAACAGGGAGAGGGAGAAGAAGAACTTTCCAGTAACCCTGACAATCAACCATGGTTTGGCTTTTCCTTGATTTTTAATTCTGAAGGTATACAGGGAAACCTTTTTTATCTTCAAATCTGTACCCAAATAGTTCACTGCTACATGTCACTTTCATATCCCTCAATGAGGAAGTAATGACAAGCCAGCCTGTCCCTGCCCAGGAATGAATCTAAAGACCAGTTTCCTTCCGGGTTTTAATTCCAAAACTGTGTATTGAAATTTTGGGCCAGTCTCTGTCATTGCTATGGCAGGAGAGAAGGAAGATTTAGGATGCCGAGATAAATGGGACAGGGGTCCTGTGCCCTTGAAGAACACAGGCAACATGGATTCTGCAGGTCAAATTCTGGCTCTACAGTGATTAAGTATGTGGAATTGGGGCAGTTAATTTTTCTGAGCTTTCAGTAGGATCTATAGAAAGAAGGTAACCACAGAGTGTACTTCATATGCTTGTATAAGGGTATAGGTAACTCATGGAAGGGATGTTGCACAGTGTCTGACCCATGGTAAATATTACTTCCTTAGTGTTAGTAGTGATATAAGAGATAAAACTGCTAAGAGGACCATGAGGACCAAGTGTTGCTTCCAGCTTCAGGTAGCACAGGATCTTTCTGGAAGCTGTGGCTAGGAGTGGCACATTCACCCTGTGTTCATGGGAGAGAAGACCTTCTAAAAATTCCTCCTCTCAGGGTGGTCCTCAGATACGCTGGACTGCTAGGTTCTCTGACAGAAGGGTGAGCTGGAGCTTTAGTGCAAACAGACCAAGCTTGACTGAGGACTAGACCAGCTCTCAGCCTGAGCCTGATTGTTTTCATTTCTTCCTTCCTTTGTGGTTGGTTCCAATGGAACAGAGTTTTTCTGTCTCCTTTGCTGACAAGTCAGAGCAGGTGTGCAGAAGCTCTCCCAGTGTCCACAAGAAACAGGCTCGTGCAGATTTATAAAGTTCTGACAAGCGTATTGACAGTTATGTTTTCTCGGCTTCACTTATGTATGAGGAAGGGATTTCTTTTAGCTTTTCAGTAATTCAGTCCACAAAGTATTAATTCGTTCAGTGCCAAAGATGCCTGGAATAAGTTTCTCCTTTGGGATCCAGAGGAACACATTTTGCTGCTTATTCAAAGGAATCTGGGGACATAGGCAAAACTCCCTAAACCAGAGTTAGCATCTCAAACAATGTAAACATCTTCTCTAAACATTAGTATTGGTTTAAGCTTCTAAGCGGGTCTAATAATGTTTGATAAATTATTTAATTTTAAATTAAATAAATTTTAAAGCTTAACTCTACCCAAGTGCCTAGGCAGTTATGTGTTGCTTTATTTAATGAATTATTTTTAACTAATTCTGTCCAATCTTTTCTTTCTATCATAACTTCTTGATTATGGACGCACATTTTGAAATGTCAGGAGAACACAATTGTGTTAATTTAAAATTACAGAAGTTCTGACTATAGTACAATGTGTTAAGGATCTGGCTTGCATTTAATACCAAGAATTTCCATAGGCCAAAACAGGTGCAGCCAAAAAATAAAATTATGGTCAGGAGTCCCCTTCTTGGTGCAGGGGAAACGAACCTGACTAGTATCCATGAGGATGTGGGTTTGGATCCCTGGCCTTGCTGAGTGGGTCGGGGATCCCACATTGCTGTGGCTGTGGTGTAGGCCAGCAGCTATCGCCCCCATTTGACCCTTAGCCTGGGAACCTCCATGTGCTGTGGGTGTGGCCCTAAAAAGCAAAAATAAATAAATAAATAAATAAATAATTACCATCAGTCTCAAAACCTAGCATATATTTAAATATAATAAAATACAATTGTATAATAAAATACAATACAATTGTATAATAAAATACAATAAATATAATAAAATACAATTTTGCTGAATTATAAAGAATTCAACACTCATTGCAGATATGTTAGTCATTTTCAAATCAGTAGAGTAGAAGTTCATTTTAACTATAAAATTACAAAATTTGTGCAGTCCCCATGGGACTAAGGATCTGGCATTGTCACTGCAGAAGTCCGGGGTGATCTCATATCTGGAAACTTCTGCATGCCATGGGTGTGGCCAAAAACAAAAATGTTAAAAATTAAAAAAAAAAAGAATTACGGAATTTGAGAGCCAAAAACTTGGATTAGACCAGGACAATGAAAGGGTTATTTAAATGTTATTAATGTACATTTCTTTTGCATGACTCTCAGAATGGACCAATATATTGTCCTCAACCTATTAACCTCTTTGAGACTAAATACTTCCCTCCCATCTTGACTCTGACATTTGTGATAATAGTATTTATTAATATATTAATAGTATATTAACTGTTACACATTATATAATTACTATAATTAATAATGATAACTCATGATAATCTATGATAGAGTCTTAATCTCACAAAGGACATAAGAATCACTGGCTAGCCGAAAGTGCAGCCTTAAAAAGCCCTAAAAAGCCTCCCCCCAAAAAAAAAGCATCGGTGGCTGGACATTTGGTTCTCGCCTTAAGCTTGAGAAGGACTTCAAATTTTGGCAACAATTAATTTGGGAATTTAACAAAGAGGAGCCAGATGAAGTCTCTGTCACAAATATTGGTTCTAAATTAAACTGAATTGTAGCTATATAGTACTACAGTATCACACTATAGTATTCATACTGTAGTATTGGTACTATGCACAAATACTATACAAATACACTAATACTACTTCATTCCCATCTAAGGAGTGAAGGTAAGTTTTTATTACCTTAACAGTTTAGTATCTCCCAGTTTGTATCCTTGCTTATATTCTAAAATACTTATTGAGAGCCCACTATGTGCCAGGCACTGTGTTGTGTCCTAGAAATGCAGCAGTGAACAAAACTGAAGAAAATTCCCTACTCTTATGGATTTTACAGTCCAGAGGGAAAGCAAGCCTGGCCCCTGGTTTAGAGATCCCAGAACACACGGATTTGTTTTGTGAAGGCTCCTTTCTCTCCCTTTCCACTCTGCTTCCTCTATTCTTCCTGTCTTTTCACCTGAGAGTCTTGGCTTAGAACTCTGGGAAGCTAGGAACGACAGGAAAATTTTTGTTATGTCTAATCCATAACAAGCCAAAAATACTTGCAGTATTTTTTGTTTCCTAAAAGAAATTAGAAACCTATCTTCCTCCTCAACTGGTTTCCTTTCATGGGGCTAGTACCTCACAGAAGCTTAGATGGCTGACCTACAGGAGACTTTTTCTATCTCTGATTTATCATCTCTCTTTTTATAAATTCAGCAATCTTCTTCACAAGCTTTAAAATACCCAAATGGGAGTTCCCATTGTGGCTCAGTGGTAAAGAACCCCACTAGTAACCATGAGGATGTGGGTTTGATCCCTGGCCTCCATCAGTGGGTTTTAACCAGATCCAGCACTACCATGAACTGTGGCATAGGCCACAGACACGTTGCTGTAGCTGTGGCTGGCTGCTGCAGCTCTGATTCAACCCCTAGCCTGGGAAATTCCATAATGCCCTGGGTGAGGCCCCAAAAAGATAAATAAATAAATAAATAAATAAATAAATAAATAAATAAATAAATAAAATACCCAAATGTTCAGAGATATAGAAAACATAGAGGCAGTATCATTGCTTGCCCTTTCTTGAAAGTTGTCTTCTTTTTTATTTTATTTTGTGTGTGTGTGTCTTTTTAGGGCCACACCCATGGCATATGGAAGTTACCAGGCTAGGGGTTGAATCAGAGCTGCAGCTGCCAGCCACAGCTACAGCAATGCCAGATCCAAGCTGTGTCTGTGTCCACAGCTCACGGCAATGCTGGATCCTTAACCCACTGAATGAGTCCAGGGATTGAACCTCTGTCCTCATGGATACCAGTCAGATTCGTTTTTGCTAAGCCATGATGGGAACTCCTTGTCTCCTTTTTTAAATTGATGACTTGAAACACTGTTTTGCTTTGACTTCAGTTAGTAATTTAATGTGATACCCATACAATCTGTGATAATAGTTAAAAGGCATGAGCACTAATTACATGCAAGGCATTGCACTAAACAATTTGCAGTATCTCATTTGATTGTCAGAACAACCATATCATTTCCCCTACTTTATTTTTTTTAATGGCTGCATTGCAGCATATGGAAGTTCTAAGGGTCAGGGATCGAATCCAAGCCACAGCTGCAATATACACCATAGCTGAAGCAATGCTGGATCCTTATCCCACTGCACCTGACCAGGGATGGGTCCTGGTGGGGGATCAAACCTACACCTCACCAGTGACTGGAGCTGCCGCAGAGACAACCTTAGATCCTTAACCCACTATGCCACAGCAGGAACTCCTCATCTTCCCTATTCTAAAGATGTGGTTTGGAGAGGTAAAGTAAATTGCCCATGGTCACAAATCCAGCAAGTCCCTGATCTGGAGTTTGAAACCGGCTCCTATTTTAACCTCCTGCTGTTTGTTCCAGAAGGTTGTCCTGCTCCTGGCAACCACCCAGAATATTCTTTAAAAGAGGGGCCACATTCCACATATTTTTTGACCCTATAGTGTTAGAGCATTAGTCAGAATCCCCAAACTGCTTCCTAATTAGCAGGAAAGAGATTTATTTTACCAATCAGAGCCTTATGTGAGTTATGTCAAGGTCACTGATCAGGTAGAATTCACAAGGACACTTTTATTATTTAATAATCATTAACCGATCTATCTGACTCCCCTCCCCTGGCAAATTCATTTTGAAAAAGGCCACCAACGTTTAATAAATTGCATTCTATGACAATTACTTTTTCCATGCTTTCCAATTAATTGGGTAGGGCTTCAGCCTCAATCTCC
The DNA here is from genome assembly GCF_054392235.1 of Sus scrofa. Classification (NCBI taxonomy): domain Eukaryota; kingdom Metazoa; phylum Chordata; class Mammalia; order Artiodactyla; family Suidae; genus Sus; species Sus scrofa. Next base: position 123,106,794 of record NC_139396.1, on the reverse strand, counting down.
CTTTTAATACATAATGCATCCTATCTCAGGTTCAAACTCTTTGGACATCTATTTTGGGAAAAAGACTAAGAACATTTTTCTATTTGCTGCTGGTTTCCTAAATCAGGGTCTTGAGAGCCTGGTTTCTTTACCAAAGTTTTAAGCCAAATAAAATATCGCTGTAGTCAAGTTATACTTACAGTTCATCTCAATGTCTGGTTTAGTCCCAGCTTTAAAAGTTAACAAAAATCTGTAGACCTGGAAGTACACACTTATGTAACATGCAAAACACACAGGCACTTATGCAGGTGCATGTATATATACTTGTTTGTATTTGGCCTGACAAGAACTAGATTGCCAGGTGACTTTGGTTCAGTTGTCAAAATGAATATAGATTTTATCCGCATGTCTACAAATGGAGGAGGGCCATTTGGGGTTTGTTCATTTTCAGCACTTTGTCCCTGAAGAAAGCATGGCCTGTGTTAAAGAGGCTTTGGGGGCCCAAGAATTCAGATGAGCTCTGCTCTGCATCCCAAATAGGACCTACGGGGCATGTTGCCTGACGTCCATGAATATGCAATAGATTGGTGAATCAGAATGAAGTGATACATTTTTCTTGAGAAAAGGGCAATCTCTGAGGCTGCCTATCTCCCACTCAGGTCATTTCCTTTCCTGTCTCTCTTAGATCTGTTCAGATGGAGATGATGACCTGGAGGTCCATCGGGTGCAAACTGAGATCTCCAGGGTCAGTTTCATGGCCTCTGTCTCCAAAGCAGTCCCTGAAATTATCCCAATAAGGAATGTCGGACTCTGTGGGTCACACAGAGGAAAGAAGGGGGTTGAGGGATGCAGGGGGAGGTCCAGGCAAAACCAAAATAGAAAAGTGAAACTTAGAAGTTAAAATTTATCTGGGGAAAGACCAAGGACTTAACAAAGTTGGCTTTTAAAATAAAGCCACCACAAACACCTTCTGGGTTCAATCTGCTTAAGTCTCCTGCAATGGCTCTTTTTAAGTAGTTCAGTTCTTACAAACACACATACACACAAACACAATTTTTGGATCAGCCATCTAAAACACATTGAACATTACACAATTGCTTTTTGAATTCTCAGTTGCAATAGATATTGGGGAAGCAGATGAGAAATGGATCAAAAGATAAATGGGGTGCTCACTTTGACAGCACATATACTCAAATAGAAATAATACAGAGAAAGTAAAGCAAAAATGATACCATTGTATGGGATTTATAATGGGCACTGAAACAGGATGAGGGGGTGAAAGTACTTGTATACTTGTAAGGTTTTAACTTTTTCCATGCAGTGATACAATGTTAACTCAATGTTGATTATGAATATTTAAGGATGCATAGTGTAATCCCTAGAGCAACTGCTTAAAAATAGTGCAAATAGATACAGCTAAAAAGAAAATAGTTAAGTTAAAATGACTTTTAGGAAATATTTAAATAGTACCAAAGACAGCTGGAGAGGAGAAAGAGAAAAACAGCAATCACTGTTAAAAATATCAGTGGTCAGGAGTTCCCTAGTAGCCTAGTGGTTGAAAGATCTGGCCTTGTCACTGCTGTGGCTCTGGTCACTATTGCGGTGAGGGTTCGATCTCTGGCGTGGGAACTTCCGCATGCCACAGGTACGGCCAATAAAAAATAAAATAAAATAAAACAGCAGTCAATCCATTATTTTCCAGCTTCCTGAAGACCAACCATTAGCTGAATTGAAGCTCCTGTCCTCCTGTTAACAATTGATGGAGTAGTTTCATTTCGTTACAAATGGATAAGTAGTAAGTGGTTCCACTGAACATTAGCCTCCTAGTTCTCCAGAAACTAAGTCTGGCTAAAATAAATAATGAACCCTTGAAGAAGCTACAGATCTGTATGCCAGCTCATCATCAGAGGCCACCCTCTGAACACCCATTCTGGCTGTTTTCTAGGGAAAAACTATGCAGCAGGGGCAACAAGAGAGGTATTGAACAAACTGCTGAAGTCGCTGCATGCTGTGACTTCATCTGCATTATAGTCTTGCTTTTACAAATGCTTATTAGTAAAACTAAACAAAAACAAAAGCCAAGCAACAACAAAAATCTCTTCAAGTGGTTAGCTTTGTTCCTCCTGCTTCTGACAAACCCATTAGAAAACATTAAACCCAAATTGTTGAAAAGGGAAGGAGTTAGTCAAATGAGGTGTGAATCTAAATCTTTAGCAGATGGGATTTAAGGAAAGATGACTTCCACTCATTCTTACATTATTCTAATCTTACCTAAACACCTCCGTCCTAACTAGAGTTTTCATGGGCCATGTTGCCAAAGATAGAGACAGAATCCTATAGTTCCACCCCCATAGACACCATTTACAAAATATACCACATGGGGTTTTCTCATTTTATTTTTGAATTTGTCCTTAGCTATTCTTATTTCATCACATTAATGATTTGAGGATACAAAAATACATCATCTGTTATTTTACACACTTGAAAGTGAGATACTCATTTAAGCAGCTGAGTTTTAAACTTTAGGAAAAGTGAAGATAAGAATGCCTGCCTTCTCCAGCTTAGGGGTTCTGGAAAATCCTTTCTGCCCAAATCCACAATTGTCTGAGAAGAGCTTGAAAATCAGACTCTATTACTCATGAGGACCTCTATTACCTGTGTCTTTTGTGGGTAGGGTCAGGGAAGACAAAGTCTGTCATTACGTTTTGTTTTCTTTTGGTGGTGAAATCCCAGTGTCAGTCTCAGGCATATCTCTTGTCAGATTCTGGATTCCTAAATATCCAATGGAAAATTCTAGAACTGTGAAGACTGTCTAATTTCAGGCCTATCCAAATGCAACATTGATAGTCTGTTGTGAGGTCCTACTTCCCACCCCGTAGTGCTCACTGCTGAGTTGAGCTGTGCTTAGCTAGAAAGAGATCTACTCAGAGGGTCCCTGCATTGCTAACTGAGTGCCCTCTCTGCTGAGCAGAGGCCTGAGCTCCAAGGAAATCTTGGGATAAAAGTGGTGATGGAAGTCAGGGAACACTCAGCACTTTGCCCTGTTCAAGAGGGTACTCAATAGAAAGGACAGTCAGGTCAATAAGACTACTGGGATTTTGGACTGTTTCTGGAGAGTGGAATAGTGGATATGGGAGGAGTGCTTCTTGGAGAAATAGATCTACTTGAATGGAGTGGTAACTTTGCCTCTGAGTAGAGAAAGAACTGATAAGCTCCTTGGCCCAGGTACTTAGAAGTAAAAATTTTTCTTAAGCATCAGGTCCTTCTTTTTTTTTTTTTTTTTTTCCTTTTCTCTTCTTTTTAGGGCCACACCTGCAACATGTGGAAGTTCCCAGGCTAGGGGTTGAATTGGAGCTGCAGCTGCCGGCCTACACCACAGCCATAACAACATGAGATTCTGGCTGAGTTTGCAATCTACGCCGCAGCTCATGGCAACACAGGATCCTTAACCCCCTGAGTGAGTCCAGGGATCGAACCCACATCCTCATGGGTACCAGTCGGGTTCCCGCTGAGCCACAATGGGAACTCCCAAAGCAGTTTTTTAAAAAGATGAAATATTGACATGAAAGTCAAGAAAGTTTTTTGGAAGTTGAAGGAAGTAGCAAGGTGGACAGAAAAATCTATTTTAATCTCATGGAAACAACGTATGCCACTTTCCCCTACTCACATTGTTTAGGATTATAGTTGTTGGTTCAACAACCAAGATTCTACTTATAAAATTGTCTTGAGTACTATTCAAGGTGAGGAGGAAAAAAATCCTAATATAATGCAGATAATAGCTTTCCAAACCCTTAACACTATGTTTTCTGGGATGTTTCTTCTTATTCAGAAGGATCTTCCACTCAGACACATGTTCCATCTGTATAGTCTGGGAAAAAAGAAAATAATGTCATGTTTTACTCCCAAATGCCACACCCATGCAAAGTTCTGATGGACAGAAACTTTTCCTTCTGTAAGTCTGGGAAATCTTCCATCTGCATCCACTTTCCAAGAAGAAGGCTTTAAAAGGGGTGAGTGAGCTATAAGGATCTGCAGAATTTCCACAACACATACACACTCTGTTACTAGAAAAGAGGACAGAAATTCCTAAATCAACAGCTGCCTGAAACATTTTTAGCAGAGCCTCATTCCAGGCCAGCCAGTGAAAACTAAGCAGGAAGAGACTTTCTGTGACTCAGAAGCTGCCTTCCCTTATAAAGTCAAGCTTCTCCGGAGTGGTATTTTGACTACTTTTGGAGGAGGGGTTGCCTGCATCCAGTTCTCTGAAGAAGCCAGAATTTTCTGTTCCTTGCTACCAAAAAAGTACTCCATCGGCAAATAGGCACGCAGGATACAGACCTTGTCTGAATTCCTTCAGGTCAGCGGAGTGCCTGTGTTACCAGCCTCCACAACTGGTTTTTGGATAAAGCCCTTATTGTCATGGATTCAGGAAAACAAACATGTTTTATTACTCTGAGTTTTAAATTCAAGGGGAACAAAGAACCTGCCTGCAGACTTCTTGGGTTCCTGTGCCCGACAGGAATGAATTATATTACATATAAGAATATGAGGAAAATAAGGGACTTATATATGTTATAAATATATATGTGTGTACAAGTATAAAGAATTTCATTAAAGCATAGATGTGACCACACAGAAACATAATTTTTTTTTTTTGCCTTTTAGGGCTGCACCCTTGGCATATGGAAGTTCCCAGGCTAGGAGTCGAATCGGAACTACAGCTGCTGGCCTGCGCCACAGCCACAGCAATGTGGGATGTGAGGTGTATCTGTGTCCTACACCACAGCTCATGGCAATGCCGGATCCTTAACCCACCGAGCAAGGCCAGGGATCGAACCCAAGACTTCATGGATACTCGTCAAAATTCGTTTCTGCTGCACCACAACAGGAACTCCTGGAAACATAATTAAATATTGTTATTAGTCAGATATTCTGGATAAATGAGAGTTGTTAAATCTCACATATCCAAGTTAGAAGTGTTCAAAGACTTACATACAAATTTAATAGACAACATACAAGCTGGATACCAATATTTATTCATACAACCCCACTGAATTGGATACTTTACTTCTGAGGAAATTTCTGGACCATGCCACATCTTCAGGCCACAACTGGAAAATCTCCATTATTGTTATATGTTATGACAAAAAAAGCAGTTGTTAAATGGACAGTATCGTTGTTTTAATGCTGGATAAAATATAAGCTTGCAGTATCAACAAAATCTTGAGATTCATTTAAAAAACTCAAATTTATATTTATTTCAGTTAGAGTTCCCAGATGGGAGGGTGGGAGAAGGCGTGTCAGGGGTCTTCCTATTTTTCATTCAGTGATGATCACATGGGTTCATGGTATAAATTAAAAAATTGTGAATCAGTATATTGTATTCCTGTATCTTATATGCAACATTGTACATCAAGTATACTTCAATAGGGGAGTTCCCTTCGTGACTCAGCAGTTAATGAACCCAACTAGGATCCATGAGGATGCAGGTTTGATCCCTGGCCTCATTCAGTGAGTGAGTTAAGGATCCGTCATTGCTGTGAGCTGTGGTGTAGGTCGCAGATGCGGCTCCTGCATTGCTGTGGCTGTGGCATAGGCTGGCAGCTATAGCTCCAATTCCACCCGTAGCCTGGGAACCTCCATATTCTTCAGGTGCAGCCCTAAAACAGCAAAAAAAAAAAAAAAGTGTACTTCGATAAAAGAAAAAGAATAAATGCATATGGTAATTAGACATATCACCCAGAAAAATGAAATAAACTGGGTTCAAGGGTGTGAACTATCATGGCTTCTGGCCTGGCTAAAGTAATTCACAGAGATTCAGCCTGTTTTTCTTTTATTGGCCTTTACAAGACACAGCGTAGGGTAAGAGAATTCAGAAACAATTTGTTCTACTTCATATATTCATCTTCCATCTTTGAAAGTTTATGAAACAAGGGTTCTTAGGCTTATGTTTGTGGTTGAAGGTTGCCAGGATGTGCCACCTTTGCAGTTTGGTACAGGCAATGCAGATGGTGATCAAATGCATGTAAGAAGGGATAGTGCTGGAGTTCCTACCATGGCTCAGCTGGTTAAGGGCCCAGAGTTGTCTCTGCAAGAATGTGGGTTGGATCCCCGGCCTCAATCAGTGGGTTACAGATCCAGCGTTGCCTAAAGCTATGGTGTGTTCATGGATGCAGCTTGGATCCAATGTGGCCGTGGCCATGGCGTAGGCCTGCAGCTGCAGCTCTGATTCAGCCCCTAGCCTGGGAACTTCCATAGGCCATAGGTGCAGCTGCAAAAAGAAAAAAAAAATTTTTTTAAAAACAAGGGACGGTGCTGAGGGACCTGTTATTGAAAGTCACCAGGATTCAGTTCTCCACTGTTCTCCCTTCAGTCCTCACGACAACCTGATGAAATGGATATTACAAGATTCCTGTTTACAGATGAGGAAACTGAGCAGCTGAGACACTGGATGATTTGTCCAGTGACTCCAATGAGATTGTTGGAAAAAACTGGCATTTGATTCCAACTTCATTCCAAAACCCACGTGCTCTCTCCTACTTTAAGATGCATTTCATCATAGAGAGTAAGAGTCTTGGCCTGTTCCAACTATCTCAAATTCCAATTAGGTTTCAAAGAACTGGGAGTTCCTCTTTGAAATTACCCTATAGGGTCTCAATTTTGTTGGAAAAGGAAGTGAATGCTTCAAATTCCAAATTGCAGCTTTTGGAATTCTTGAAGCATCCAAAGATCTCTTGCTGGGCCCTTCCTGTTCGCTTTCTTTTCTAAGGACTAAAAGTATGTCTGAGGCTAAAACGAGAGTGTTGGGTAAACTCCCGGCAGATCTTGGCACAGAGCCTACCCACCCTGTCCAATCAGGCCACTTTGCTCTCTATGGGATCTTCTCACTCTGACCTCAGGATCTTTTAATGGAGCCCTAAGTTCCCAGTGCTGCCCATGGCACTCTGGACAGCAAGCATTTAATCATCGCCAGACATCCAATAGCTGGATTAATCCTCATTTAGGTGACAACTGATAATAGGCCTCTTGATTGGCACTTGATACTATTCAAAACCCTGGAGCAGTTTATGTCTTTCTGTAAGTAAATCTTAGCTCAGGAACCACATGCAGTGGCTGAGCAGGTGTCATTCTCATGTTGCACAAGAGGAAACTGGGGTGCATGTCAACTTCTACAGCTGATTTGCCTCAAAGATGCCATCAAGCCTTTTATACTTTATGTCTTGAAATTTAATATTTCAATCAGAGATAAGTAGAGGGAAAAGGATATTAAAATCTAAGGCCACATACTTATAGTTATGGATGACAAAACCAAGGCCACAGGGGTTAGTGAACTGTTCAAAGCCACACAGGCAATTAGTGACTGAGCCTAAAATAGAACAAAGGCTTCCTGTCTTGCTCAATTGCCTTCCCTCATCTCTGTATCTGCTCTCTGAGAACACGTGCCTGGGACCCAAGATCTAGCAAGAGATGGTAATGCTAGTGACGACCCAATCCACATTCTTTTCCTAAAATTTTGAGAGTTCTATGTCACATTATCCCTCTACCCTCTCTCTGCTCCAGGGCTTCTGGGTGGCTCGTTGAAATACACATCTCCAGACCCCATGGCAGGTGAGCCCCAGGAATGTACATCTTGACAAACTAACAAGGGATCCCAATGGCATAGGTTCTATAAGTTTAGGCCACCCTTTAAGAAACTCTGCTCTAACTCACTGTTTCCCCAAGGACTGGAATGGGAAATGCATTGGTTAACTAAGTGGAAGCGTCAATTTACTTTTTGTCCCAGAGACCAGTTATAATTGTGACCAGTAATTTGTTAGCAGCAAATCAGCCCAAGCCAGTGTCATATCATAAAATAGCGACCCTACCAATGAGCCTGCTGTTCCATTAATACAAGTTTTCTCCACTCAGCAATCCTGGGAAAATCAGCCCTTTGCAAGTGCAGAGAGAAGCTTGATGGCCACCCTGGGCTGCTTTGCAGAGTGACCTGACCTCATAAACTGTGGTCCAGCCTGCTTGGCTGTGGGCCCTGTTCTGGGCTTTGGTTTCTAGCAGTAGATACAGACTGATACATCCTATGGCTGGGGTACTAGACAACCACACTATCTTTGTTTTGTTTTTGTCTGCACCTGCTCCATGTGGATCCCAGGCCAGGGATCAAACCCTTGCCACAGCAGCGACATGAGCAACTTCAGTGACAACACCAAATATTTAACCTGCTGCACCACCAGGGGACTCCATAGACAGTCACACTGTTTAAGGAAAAGAGTACAATGCTACTGTATTGTAAGAAGCCTGCAATGTGCTAAAGAAAGGTTAGGGCCAGAGAGCTTCCTTATCAAATACATCTTACCTGTTCTTTTCTCAGAAAACATTGGGAAAACGTTCTGAAAATAGCAATGCCTGAGATGGTTACTTCAGCTCTTTTAAGGTTTGGAGGAAATAAGAAGTTGCTTAAGTGCATTCCTGAGCTCCCACTCAGTGTGGGTGGGCTCTATGCCCTGGGGGAATAACCAACCCACAGGCTGCCCCCAAAAGTTTGCAACCTAATGGTGAGTGCAAGGCACAGAAGAGAAAATATAAGAGCTTATAACAAGGAAAGGAAATGAGGGCATCGCTGGAGAGAAAGAACATTCTCCATGTAGAAAAGTTAATCGAGGAAGCTTTATTTGAGTAGGCTTTTGAAATAAGGCAGAAACAGGATTTAGCAGAATAAGAAGTAGGAAAATATCTCAAGTCTTCAGAAATGGGATGCCTGAGGGCCTAGAGGTTGAACAGTATGAACTTTGGGGAAAGAGGAAGTTGGGGATATTAAAAATGTTTGTAGGAGTTCCTGCTGTGGCTCAGTGGTTAACGAATCCAACAAGTATTCATGAGGATGCGGGTTCAGTCCCTGACCTTGTTCAGTGGGTAAAGGATCCAGCATTGCCATGAGCTGAGGTGTAGGTAGCAGACAGGGGTCGGATCCCTTGTTCCTGTGGCTGTGGCATAGGCCGGCAGCTACAGCTTCAATTTGACCCCTGGCCTGGGAACCTCCATATGCCATGGGTGTTCCCCTAAAAAGACAAAAGACCAAAAAAAAAAAAGTTTGTAAAGCTTGAAGTGGAAATTACAAGGGGGCAGAAATTGGGAGATGTGGAAGGACACCTCCTTCGAATGTTCTTGCTCTATTGATGGTTGAATTCTTGCAGCTATGTAGACAGAAAGAGGCCAGTTGGTACAAAAGATCTAGATATTTTATGCATATCTGAAATATTCTTTTTTGAGATAACCACTTTCACAGAATTTGTTTAAATTCTTTTTTTTTTTTTTTTTTTTTCCGTCTTTTCTAGGGCCGCACACAAGGCATATGGATGTTCCCACACTAGGGGTCAAATTGGAGCTGCAGCTACCGGCCTACACCACAGCCACAGCAAAGCAGGATCCAAGGGCATCTGCGACCTACACCACAGCTCATGACAATGCCGGATCCTTAACCCACTGAGCAAGGCTAGGGATTGAACCCGCATCCTTATGGATATTATTTGGGTTTGTTAACCACTGAGCCACGACAGGAACTCCTGAACTAACTCCTGATAGCAATTCACACTTCTGCTCCTCCCTTTTAAAATGAATAATTCACTGAAATACTGTAGGGCGGAATCTCAGAGAGCAATGGAGTTGTGATTGGATTAGTCGTTATTATTGTTGGTACCTCAGTTTACAAACCGAAGACCCCCCAGAAGGGATTGATTTTAACCCCTTTAATTTTTTTAATGTGGATTAATTGTCATCATTTAAAAATCGTGGAATTGCCCATAAAAATTGCAATTTACTTTCTCTTAAAAAGTGGAAAATTGAGCAACTCTGAACTAGCCTATCATCAATGGACAGGAATTGAGTGGTGGCTGAACACTTTACAGGATCCCTGGATTCCCTGTTTATCAAAGTTATCATTTGGCATTTTCAGTCATTTTTTTACTTTATGGGCATTTAGATTTGCAAAACTGGCTCTAAATTTTGGGACACAGGCGACTCACCCATGACAAAAATGTCATATAAAGGATTGTGCACACTTAGAGAAATTAGGAACTAGAAAGATCAGTCAATACAGTAGTAATATTTCTGTTGTTAATATTTTCTGGAGCACCATTAGCAAAGCCTAGTATCAAGGCTTTTGATTTTCAGTGAATGGTAATGCCTAGTATTTTTTCATTGGGATTTAGCAAACACTGGCTGAAGATAACAGCAAAGGAAATATTAGAGAATGTAAGAACTAGCAGAGGCAAAGTAGCTCTAACTTTCATTTCAGAAGTAAATTATGGAGATTTGGTGATGAAAATATCTCATCCCAAGTCACCATAGTGACTTAGTGGCAGATTCCAGACTATGTGATTTCCACATCAGGGGTCTTTCTCTTATACTGTGGCTCTTCTCTTCTCTGCCTGCACTGTTTTCTTCTGATGTGTGTAGATCAGCCAGACTGGGAAAAACATTGCTCTGTTATTTATTGCATATTTGTGAATATGTATAATTTTTCTCATTTTTTTTAAGGGCCCCACCCACAGCACATGGAGGTTCCCAGGCTTGGGGTCTAATTGGAGCTACAGCTGCCGGCCTACTCCAGGGCTACAGCAATGAGGGATCCAAGCCTCGTCTGCGACCAACACCATAGCCACAGCAACACTGGATCCTTAACCCACCGAGCAAGGCCAGAGATTGAACCCGCAACCTCATGTTCGTAGTTGGATTCGTTTCCGCTGTGCCACGACGGGAACTCCTCTTTCTCATTTTTTTAAGGAAGAAAGATGGGCAGTAATATTCATTTAAGACACTTAGCATTGTGTCATTCATACTGTATCAAAAGATAGGAAAGTCGGAGTTCCCATCGTGCCTCAGAGGTTAATGATCCTGACCAGTGTCCATGAGGATGCAGGTTCAGTCCCTGGCCTTGCCTAGTGCATTAAGGATCCAGCATTGCCATGAGCTATGGTGTAGCTTGCAGACAAGGCTCAGAATCCCGAGCTGCTGTGGTTGTGGTTGTGGTGTAGGCAGGCAGCTACAGCTCCGATTGGACTCCTAGCCTGGGAACCTCCATATGGCACAGGTGCAGCCCTCAAAACACCAAAAGACCAAACAAAACAAAACAAAACAAAAGCAAAAACAAACAAAAAAAAAGAAAATAGGAGAGTCAAACAGCTAAAGGGTACTTAAAAGTCTCTTCAAATTTCCTACGTAGTATAGAAACCCATTCTTGAATAGCCCTGAAACCATCTCCATTCCAATTAGTTAATTCAATGGACAAGGCCTCTCCACCTCATAAGACAATTTGTCCTCAGTGTCATTGGGTTGTTAGAAAACCCACTCCATCATGAGGATCCTTACTGGCCATTTCCGTGATCATTAAAATGAAATACTTTGCTGATCAAAATACTTTGCTTAAAATACCGACAGATTGCGTCTCTAACTGCAGCTTGTGGCTCAAGCCAGCCTGGGATCCAATTGCAGAGATTTCCTGTGGCCTACAAACAGTAGGAGTAAGACTTTCTCCTTAACATAACAGCTTTGTTGCAAGTTCAAGTCTTCGTTAGTAATAAATGAGTCTCTGAATTACCTTTTCCACCATAAACTCTCTCAGTGGTTCATGTGCCAAACCTCTTACTGATGGTTCCATCTTTAGCTCACCTCCCCTGCGCTACTTCTCTGAAGTCAGCAACTTTCATAAAGGTACTTGCTTTTTCCACCTTCCCAGGTAAGAGCATGGTTGCCTCTCACCTATTTTATATGTACTATATCCTTCGCATAGCTTTGGGAGTGTCCTATTCCTCTAAGACTATAGCTGACCTAATCGTTCCCTTTAAACTCAGGTCATACATGCTTGAGTTTGAATCCTAAACCCATCACTCAGTAGCAGTGTGACTGTGGTAAGTTACTTAAACTCAGCTTGTTTCCTCATTTAGAGAATGGATGTATTAGCAGTATTGCTAATTGATGCCTGATACGTGCCAGTGGCTTAATAGATGTTTGCTGTTAATAACACTGTTATGGCTCTCAAGTGTCCTGTACTGCTCACATGGCCCCATGTATATATGACCTTCCTCACATGGCCCCATGTACCCTAGAATCCCTGGCTTCACCATGACACCATTTCTCTAGCTGACACAACTGATGCTTTTTCTTCTTTAGCTGATGCTCCCATGGCATCTATGACTCCAGCCCAAAGCACTAGGTATATTCTCCTTGGTATGGCTGTTTTCTCCTCCAACACACTGGATCCAATTCCAAAACACTCCGTGGTGGTAATATCAACAATTCTATATTTATCCACTGTTTTGTGTCTAGAGGGTCCGCGACTTGGTTTCTAGACTAAATACATGATTATCAGTTAGTCTTCACAGAAATCCAGCAAATCCGCCCATTCACCATATCATCCACACTCAAGACAAACAGAGAGTCAGCAAGTTGGAAGGAACCCCGGGACATCACGTGATTCTGCCCTTCGGCCAAGTGATTTCCAAATTTCAGTATGGATAAGAATCACTGGGGATCTGGAGTTCCCATTGTGGCTCAGCAGGTTAAGAACCCAACATGAGGTTGTGGGTTCGATCCTTGACCTTTGCTCAGTGGATTAAGGATCCAGTGTTGCTGTGGCTATGGCTTAGGCTGGCAGCTGCAGCTCTGATTTGATCCCTTAGCCTGGAAACTACCATATGCTGCAAAAACAAACAAACAAAACTTTCCATATGCAGCTCTAAAAAGAAAGAAAAAAAAAAACCAGAAAAAAAAATCATTGGGGATCCTTCAAAAGTAGATCTCTGTCCTTCCCCATTGTAAGATTCAGTTTTATGCATCACAGTTAACATGTCAACAGGCCCCTCCACCCTCCCCTGTCCACATTGCTGTGTTGTGAGATGCAGCTGGTCACTCCTGTGACCCGTCCTGTGACCCATATTTAGCCGTGTTTGGGACTCCAGGTCTTCAATGGTTTGTTAATTGCCATTACAACTTGTGCGAGTAGTTATCTTGAGTTCTTGCAGTTAAAGTGTCCTTCTGTCTATTTACAGTTGGTGTTAGTGTTAACTCAGTTTGTCTTTAAATAGTTAACGGAAGGGATATGTCATCTGTGAATGCTTTTGTGAAGTGCGTTAAACGAGCTTTCTGTATCCTAATGCTTTAGTGTTGCAGTTTTATAAGCGAAGATTTTATTAAAAAAAAAAAAGTAGATCTCATGCTGGGCAAGTTACATAGATTTTCTGACCTCAAGGAGATGGAGTGAAGCTTTCTGTTAAGTGTGGGTGGGAAATAGTGACGTCCTTTCAAAGACCACAGTGTGGAGGGGGTTGGGAGAAGGACAGTTTCACAGTGGAGAGACTTGACAAACCTCAGCCAGGAGACTGAGACTGACCCACAGCGACAAGTCATCCTGAGAGCTTGGACTTTGACCTGAAGTGATGAGAATAGCATTTGACCTCTGGGCTCTTCCTCCCCAAGACACAGAACCTCAGTTGAATCCTGAGAAAAACATCAGATGAGTCCCAGTTGAGGGATATTTTACAAAATGCTTGACCAGTAACTCCTCAAAACTGATGGTCTTTAAAAATAAGAAAAGTCTAAGAAACTGCCATAGTCGAGAGGAACCTCAGGAGACATGACGACTAAATGTAACGTGGTGTCCGGCGTGGGGCTCTGGCACAAAAAAGGGGGATTAGGTTAAAAACTAAGGAAATTTGGATACTGTATGGACTTGAGTTAATACCAAGGTATCACTGCTGGTTCCTTAATTGTGACAAATTACTAATGTACCACATTAACGCAAGATGTTAATAATTAGGGAACATAGGTGCGGGAGACGTGGGAACTCTCTGCACTATTCTCACAACTTTTCTATAAACCTAAATCCATTCTAAAGTTAAAAATTAATTTAAAAAATTTATTCTGGGATCTTCCCCAGGGGTTTACATTTAGGAGGTGTGTTTGGGTGGTGGAGCGGGTCCAGGTCTGTGTATTGTGAACACATTCTCTTGTTAACTCTGATGCACTCAATTCACAGACCATGCTTCAAGAGCCAGGTCTATTCGGAAGGTCTTCATCCTTGGCTGCTCTTTGGATGCCTGTATAACTCCCTGGATGCTCTGATTTAATTGATCTGGAGTATGGTCTGGGCACTGGGATTTCTTAAGCCCCTTAGTGATTTAGTCAAGTATAAAAAAATCACTTTTTATACTGTGCTGCTCCCTATGGTAGCAACTAGCCAACTGTGGCTTTTTTAATTTAATTAAGTTTTTTTTTTTTTTTTTTTAAATAAGAGTTCCTGTTGTGACTCAGTGGGTTAAGAACCTGACATAGTGTCTGTGAGGTTGCGGGTGTGATCCCTGGCCTCGATTAGTGGGTTAAGGATCTGGTGTTGCCATAAGCTGTGGCATAGGTCATGGATGTGGCTGGGATTCCGTGTTGCTGTGGCTACGGTATAGGCCAGCAGCTGCAGCTCCAATTTGACCCCTAGCCTGGGTACGTCCATATGCCACATGTGCGGCCATAAAATTTTTTTTTTAATTAAAAATTCAATTCCTATCTACATTGCAGGGAGCAACAGTAACATGTGACCAGTGGCTACTGTAGCGGACAGTGCAAATATTGAACATTTCCATCATTGCACAAAGTTCTGCAGCACAGTGCTGGTCTAGATCACTGGTGTGAAAGGGATATTCGTGGCTTCTCCAAGAGCCTCAGAGAGGAAGAGAACCTAAAGATGCCCTGGGAGTGGCACATAGGACAGGCCACTGTTAACACTGGTGAAAAATAGAGTAAGTGATCTGTCCTCGTTGTCTGAACGTCTTTCAGCACTGAGAGTCCTGTGTCCTGGAAAAACCACAACAGTCATCCTAGAGCTCCAGGCTTTGGTGAAAGAGAGCTTCATCCTGTAGGAAGCTGGGGGGCGGGGTTGAGTCTAGCCAGGACAGGAGGGACAAGCTGATGGTGGGACCTTTTCTCTCGCTTGAGACAGCTGGTACCTCTGTTGTCCTATGTGCCCAGGATTTCATGAGGCGTGATTGTTAAGTAATGAAGTCTTCTCCTTTGCATGATGGTTTAACCTCTTGCTGCCCTCTGCCTTGGTGGGTGCTAATACCCAGAGGATGATCCACAATTCTGTGTATGTACTTGAACTCAATCTCTGGTCAAGTGCAGACATGCAGTTGTGGGTCTGAACCCACTTACTAGCTATGATGCCTTTCTCAAGATATTTAATTTATCCGAGTCCCCATTTGCTCAACTATTAGAGGGAGTCATAGTGTCCCTTAGCTGATGTGATGATTAAATGAGCCCATGTCAGTAGAGAATATAGGTCTGATAAAAATTAACTGATACTGTTATTATTTGCTCTCTCAGAATATCCTTGACCTTCATTATTTAAGAATTATTTGTTAAGCATTTTCCGTGTTTGATTCAGTTCAGTACAAGAAACATTGAATGTTCTAGACTCTAGGAGTATAAAGGTGAAATCAATTTAATCTTCGCCTTCAAATGCATTGTAATCTGGCCTGGAAGTTAGGTGTATTATAGAAAAGCAATGTTGTGAATCCTAGGAGAGAGGAAAACACACTGTGGTGTGGGCAGAGCAGGTGCATTTACGAAAATGGAGGTGGTGGGGAGGCTAACTGGGGCTTAGTGACACCTGAGTTGAGGAGGGTGGGTAGAGCAAGACAGAAGAACAGGAATGGAGTTAGAAAGTAAATGGGGAAAGACTAGTCCAGGCAGAGGAACAGCAAAAACAAAGGCCCGAAGCTGCAAGCTAGTCCAATTTATTGGTGGAAAACTCCACTGTTCAGTATTACTGGGGCAATGTTGGAGCATACTACTTCTGAGTGTGTGTGGGGGGTAAATCAGATTGGAGAAACAGGCAAAATGTAAGTGCTATTAACCAAGAGACAACAGATAGTGTCCTTCTCCTCCAGGAATTTAACCCAGTTTTTAAAGCTCTCTATTCTTCATGATTAAAGTTATCCTTTCCCAAGTTATCCTTTTTTTTTTTTTTTTTGGCTGCACCTGCAGCAAATGGAAGTTCCTGGGCCAGGGATCCAACCTGAGCCAGAGCAGCAACCCACGCTGCTGCCATGACAATCCAGGATCCTTAACCTGCTGCCCCACAAGAGAACTCCCCCAAGTTATCTTTTGATGACAACCAGACTATTAAAATGTATGCTGCCTCCAAAATCTAACAGGGTGCTATTCTGTGATCCATGTATACATTTTCTTCTTTCACAAATAAAATAGAATAAAATGAAAACTTGAAGGTGCTCTCTTAAGCTTGAAATACATTACATATTCTAGACACTCTGAAAAGTTTAAAGGAGTGATTAAGCTAACTCTGCTTTCCTAGTTGGCCTTTATGGCATCAGTGACAACTAGCTTTATAGTTTTCTGATCGCTTTCGTAGCACAGGACTTGTATATTATCTCTTCAGTGTCCTCTCAGTTACAAATGCATTGGTGTGCAACAGGAAATACATTTGTGTGTGATTGGGTAAGTATATGTGGTACACGAAATAATGGACTCCCCAATACATCCACATCCTAACCCCCCAAACATGTGCATTTGCAGATGTGATTCAGTTGATCAGAAGTGATGCAGTTAATCATCTGGAAATATGAAGATTATCCTGGACCCATCAGGGCCCAATGTAATCACAAGGGTCCTTCTCTGAGAGAAACAGGATGGTCAGAATCAAGAAGAGAGATTTGAAGACACTACACAGCTGGCTTCAAAGACAGAAGAGCCAAGGAATGCAGTAGCCTCTAGATACTAGAAAAGACAAGAAAACACATTCTCAAAATGAATCTATCTGCAGAAAAGAAACAAACTCATGGACATGGAGAACAGACTTGTGGTTGCCAAGGGGGAGGGGGAGGGAATGGGATAGACTGGGAGTTTGGGATTAGTAAATGCAAACTATTGCATTTGAAGTGGATAAGCAATGAGATCCTGTAGCCACTTGTGATGTAACATTATGGAGGATAATGTGAAAAAAAGAATGTGTGTGTGTATAAATATATATATATATATATATATATATATAGTGTGTGTGTGTGTGTGTGTGTGTATCTGGGTCACTTTTCTGTACAGCAGAAATTGACAGAACATTGTAAATCAACTGTATTAAAAATTTTTTTAAAGATGAAAAAAAGAAAATACTTTCTCCCCAGAGCTTTACAAAGAAAGACAACCACCCTGATTTTATCCCAGTGAAATCTACTTTGGACTTCTGACTTCAAGAACTATAATAGGGAGTTCCTGTTGTGGTGCAGCCGAAACGAATCTGACTAGTATGCATGAGGATGCGGGTTTGATCACTGGCCTTGCTCAGTGGGTCAGGGATCTGTCGTTGCTGTGAGCTGTGGTGTGGTCGAATATGCATCTTGAAGTTGCTGTTGCTGTGGCTATGGCATAGGCCAGCAGCTATAGCTCCAATTTGACCCCAGCCTGGGAACTTCCATATGCCACGGGTGTGGCCCTAAAAAGCAAAAGCAAAAAAAAAGGAACTGTAATATAAATTTTTGTTGTTTGAAGCAAGTTTGTCGTAATTTGTTAAAGCAGCAACAGGAAATTAACACAGGGTGTGCCATTCTTCTGGTTAAGAATTTACCTCTGCCCACCCACCCCCCTTTTTGCCCGAGAAATTGTCTCTTTTACCACTAGATCTAACTTTCCCTTACAGAACACTGGATGATAATAATAGTTAGCAATTCCATGGTGTTCTCCATGGGCTAGGCAGTATTCCAGGCACTTCTCATTTATTAACATCTCACTACGACCTTGTGATAAGGTATGATTATTAACCCTATTTTTCCATTGAGAAAACTAAGAGGAAGAGAGAGGACATAGAGCTAGAAAGTGGCAGATCCAAAATTTGAACTGTGTATCAAAATCCCTCGGGTGCTGCTCTAAAAATGTCTGTCTTTGCACAAAGACAAGGTCTGAGGGCTGATGGGCATCGCCTTCCTTCCTTATGCTGCAGGTTGTTTCACATTTCATGTGCCAAGTGTCTTTTCTTAGGGGAGCTTCTTTGAACTTGTTAGATTTTGAAATAAATGAGAACATTACGAAAAGACATACCTTCTACCGAGTGTTAGCATATCCCCCAAATACCAGCATTTACCTTCCTGTAGGAGGCGTCAAATCAAATTTGCCATAAAAAAAAAAAAAAAAAAAATCCTGATTTTGCTCAAGCAAAGAACAGAGCCTGGTGAATCCCCGCAGATGCTGTCAGAGTGGTCACTGCACCAGCATGGGCTGGATGAAATGCCTGCTTGGGCTCTCAGGAGAACTCAGCCTTTGGATCTGAAAATTCCAGAAGCTGGAGGATTCTGAGAATGAGAGATAAGAAAGGATGCCTTGCTCTCATTGAGTCTTGTCAGACAGGATGAACTCTGTGACCTGAACAAAATACTAATGAGTGTGATTCGTCTAGAGAAAACAATTTCTACAGCCCAAGTTTTCCACAGCAAGAGAAAATCATTATCCTTTCCAGACCTCCATGTTATGTGAATGTTTGCCGGTATAAACGTGGCCAATTTATGTTATGTTTTTAATTTTTTTAAATTATTTTATTATTTTAAAATGATTTTTAATTTGTCCATTATAGTTGGTTCAAAGTGTTCTGTCAACTCTCTACTCTACAGACTCAGCCAATTTAAATCTACACAGTACTGGGGATAAATGACTACTCAGCCATCAAAAAGAACAAAATAATGCCATTTGCAGCAACATGGATGGAACTGGAGACTCTCATACTGAGTGAAATAAGTCAGAAAGAGAAAGACAAATACCAAATGATATCACTTATATCTGGAATCTTATATACGGCACAAATGAAACTTTCCACAGAAAAGAAAATCATGGACTTGGAGAATAGACTTGTGGTTGCCAAGGGGGAGGGAGTGGGATGGACTGGGAGCTTGGGGTTAACAGATGCAGACTATTGCCTTTGGAATGGATAAGCAATGAGATCCTGCTGTGTAGCACTGGGAACTCGGTCTAGTCACTCATGATGGAGCATGATAACATGAGAAAATAGAATGAGTACATGTATGTGTAACCGGGTCACCATGCTGTACAGTAGAAGAAAAATTGTATCAGGGAAATAACTTAAAAAATTAAAACTAAATAAAAATAAATAAATAAATCTACATAGTACTGGGGATAAAGGATATATGTAGATAAATAAATAAATCTACATAGTACTGGGGCTAAATCAATAAATCGTTAGACAATTAGTGAGCACTCAGTGCTTACTCAGCTCTGGACTGGACCTCAAAGAAAATTAAAATGGTACCAGATTTCAAGGAATTTATAGTAAATCATTGCTGGATAATGTTACCAAGATGGTGTATGCTGTTTGTGGAACAACACATCTGGGGATGATTCTTGACTATGCTTATAGCCTGAGATTTATTTCATAGTTTTCCTGAACTGCAACCAAGTCCTCAGACACTACTACTGTTTCTCTAATTGGCTCCATAACTCCTCAGACACATGGCTGAGAGCCCCAGAAATTATCTGGCCACTTGACAGGAGATTTCTTGGTAGACATACACGCATACTCATCCACTGCTGCTTTCTCTCACTGAAGACACTTGGATGAGGTATGAAAGTATAAATCTCAAACCCAGACCACAAGGCCATTTAATCACTTGCTCAGAAACTTATTTTCAGTTACAGGTCCTCCCTGGTTAATGTCATAAATTTTAGGAAGGAAGGGAGGGAGGAAGGAAGGAAGAAAGGAAGGAAAAAACAACTTGTGAGAAAAATTAAACCTTGAATCATCGCCTTGTATGTCTATTTATGTCATCAGAGTCTGATTGCTATCAGGCTGTGAATGCAGCCTATAATCAAGGGAGAAAATGACATAAGAACATTAAAAGTCAACATCCAAACTCTTATTTTTGGTATTTAAAGAACATTTGGAGTTCCCGTCATGGCTCAGTGGTTAACGAATCCGACTAGGAACCATGAGGTTACGGGTTCGATCCCTGGCCTCACTCAGTGGGTTAAGGATCTGGCGTTGCCATGAGCTGTGGTGTAGGTTGCAGACGAGGCTCAGATCTGTGGCTCTAGTGTAGGCCGGTGGCTACAGCTCCAATTGGATCCCTAGCCTGAGAACCTCCATATGCCACGGGTGCGGCCCTAAAGACAAAAGACCAAAAAAAAAGAACATTTATTTCATAAAGCTGTCAAGGAACACATAGACACTGCTTGAGACCGAAGTGGGAGGAGGCGGGATCCTACCTCTACCCCCTTTGACCCCCAATCAGAAAAATATGGATTTTTTCACTTTACATGATCCTTATGATCAATACCCTTGGATTAATCCCAAATGCTCCGATTTATGTTGTCCTGTGTAGTCTTCCTGTTTGAACATTCAGACAGTTATGTTTTGTGGTGATTAAAAACTAGATACAGTTGACAAATGCTCAAAAAATACAAAGAAGTCTGTTCTCATGCAGTCTTAAGCTATATAAAATTATATAATCATCACCAGTGCAATTTCTCAAAGAAAAGTGTGTGTGTGTGTGAACCATAAATCAAACAGGTCAGACCCAGTAACATGAGTGAACAGCTGGCACAGCTGTAAAATGGAGACATTCATTCTGGGATTTTTTTACGTGTCAGCAGACATGCTTGGTATCCATCAAAAATATTCCTACCATGAATTTAGTTGGCACGTTGGCTTGGAGGAGGGGAAAAGGTAAATGTAAAACCACTGAAGGGATCCTTTGTCACCTGAGACTAACAGCTTAAGGCCAGATTTGTGTTCACTCCCTACCTTCCTCTGAGAAAGGCCTGGATCTCCCGGCTCCTCTGTCACCTGCCAAATGTGTCAGCGGAGAGAGAGGACGCTCAGGAAGCCTTCCCTTAAACATGCCCTTTTCTCTGTGACTGTTTCTGTGACAGGTTCCTACATGGACTCTTGCTCCCTATGGAAGTTCCTGTTGTGGCTCAGAGGTATTGAACCTGACTAGTATTCAAGAGGATGCATGTTCGATCCCTGGCCTCGCTCAATGGTTTCAGGATTGCCGTGGCTGTGGTGTAGGCAGGCAGCTGTAGCTCCCATTCGACCCCTAGCCTGGGAACTTCCATATTTTGCACATTCGGCCCTAAAAAGCAAAAAAAAAAAAAAAAAAAAAAAAAAAAACGGTGGCCCCTATCATGCAGCTACATTGCTCAGGACAAATCAGCAGATGTATCTAATGCATCAGGGGACCAAAGTGCCAAAGGCAGGGCTGACTTCCAAGCTCCTCTGTGAAACGGGCTCTCAACCCTGTCTCCACTTCATCCCCTACTTCCATTAACCATGCTCTCCCACCTCAAGACTTGATTTATAAACCCAGCATTGACGACCACAAAGTCCTCACTCCCTCTAGATATTTACAGACCATTGAAGAATCTCTTTCTTCATTGCAGCCCATGTCTGCGGGAGAAATTTTAAAAGGTCCTTACTCCTCAGAGGCTGCTTCTGTCTGTACTCAGTTTATGAGGAAATGCCCTGAAGTGCCAGCATGACAGCAGGCTGGCATCTCTCTCCTGAGGAATGTGCAAACCGTGCCTGCATCTGCCCCATGACACTCACTCAGTATTTCTGGGCATCTCAGCAGTTGTTCTGAAGGCTGGGGGTGTTTATCTCCCACAGGCAGCTGAGCTGCCTCCCATTTCATGAGCAGAGCAGTGGAATGCAGTGGAAGAGACCCAGGCCTCCGGCCACCCAGATTAGAGAGTTTTGTGCTGAGGTCCCTATATGGTCGTGTTAGACTGCACGGAGGGCTCCAGTCTGTCTTTGTTCCTTGTTTGGGAAGCAAGTGGGAGGGGAGCAGGCCAAGGGGCTATATAACCCTCCAGCGTCCAGCTTCCCTGAACACCACCCAGAGCGGAGAAGCTGAGTCCAGAGCAATCAGGGTAAGTGGCACGGGCCCAGGGATGTGTCTTGGATTCTAGTGGCCCTGATATTCCCCAGCACGATCAGACGTCATCTGCGGGGATTTGGCCGGGTTCACGTACTCCGAAATTTTTGAATGAAAATTGTACTACTAAAAAGATTGCAGCTTTTAGCTCTAATTACCTAACATTAAAAAGAAAGCTAGGATATAGCCCGGTGTAGGGGAGGAGGGGGAGAGGAAGATGGAATTGAAATCTAAGTGTGTCACCTGCAGAATCTGTTTATACTAAACTAACAGCTCAGGTCTTGCAGCACATTTCAGAGATTCTGTCCAGCTGTTTGCAGTCAGTTTATACCATCATTTATATTTGAGCCCTGGAAACTCCAGTATCTGCTTGCGGTTCAGATTTGGTGTGGGGATTTTTCACTGGACTGTACTTTTTGTGCCGCTGAGATATCTGGAAGTGAATTTTAGAAATGACCAGCAGTTAGTTGCCTAGCCTTTCATACTGGCTACCCGTGTATTTGCATCTGGGTTCCTCCGGCTCTAATTGGTCATTATCTTCTGTAAGAACATCTCTTGAGTGTAACAGTGAGCTTACAGGTCAGGATATGTGTCTCGGTTGGTTGGTCCTTTGCAGCAGAGCGCAGCAGGAACCCAACTGAATCTTTATGAATAAAGAGGGAGGGAGCTGGGGTGCATCTGACAGCTGTTTGCCTTTCAGCCTATGGGATGTCTGATTTGCATTTCTCAGCCAGGCGAGGAGGTGGGACTGTGGAACCAGCCCTGCCACCCCAGGCTGATCTGCACTGTAAATCAGGGTTTGGCAGCTTCAGCCTGGACTGGAGTTTTCATGCTGAAAATTTCCTTCCATTTTGTGATTCATGACTAAATATGGTTTGCATTTCAAGACCGAAGAGCTGGGAACTGGAGCATTTCCCTCCCACTAACTCCTCATTTTTTGGCACAAGATGCACTCAAGTCAGTTAGAGCAAACCCCCTGACCTGGGGGCTGTTCCAAAAGCAGACGTTCAAGTGTGTTTTACCTAATTAGGAAATGCTTTGCTCCAAACCCAGCTGCTCATCAGGTTAAATAAAAAGTTGTAAACCACTGAGCTGGCTCCTTTCCGGGGACAGATTTCTCTAATGACAGTGCTCGTTTTAGAGATTTTGAAATTCTTCCTAGACATTTTTTTTGCCAAATAAAAATACATTTACTAAATTTTGGTAGCTTTTTTTTTTCCCCTGCATGCTTGATGACGCCGAGGGTCAAGCCTACTTTTTCTGCAGTACATTCCAATATTCTTTCTGTCCAATGCAAGAGTTATTAAGGACAAATGTACTCATGGTGACGACACTATCGCATTTGCAGAGCCTTCTGATTCCAAATATTTCATCCTATTTTCAGCTCTTGCTTTTGATTTGAAAGGTCTGCTTGGCACATCCAGGGAGCCTACCGATCCAGTGCTGACCAACCTTCCTCGAATTCCACCTGCTTCTGTCTTGTCTCCCTTGCATTTCTCATCTCTATTCTTGCTTCTTAATCTGCTAAGAAGGAAGCCAAATCACCCAAATGCTAAACATAATTCAGTATCTGGAAAGGGAAATGTGTGGGGAAGGAAAGAACCAGCCAGGTACAAGCCCTGTTCTTATAAGTGGGATCTACAAGTTGAGGTTTTCTGTGCTAAACCTGAAGGCAGTGGGGAAAGAAAGCAAAGACTTGAAATTTAAAAAAGGAGCTGAATAAAGATAATAATCACATAAAATAGTATTAATAATAAGTTTTTAAATAATATTGAGAATTCATAAAGCATATGCCACTGTAAATGATTTTAAATGTATTTAAAAAATCTAATCCCCATAAGGATTATGGCCTACCTCCAGATATTATTGCTGCTTTGTAGATAAAGAAAGTATGGTGTAGAGATGTTAAATAACTTACTAAGTCACACAGCTTCTAAGTAGTGAAACCCACACTCAAATCCAGGCAATCTGATTCCAGAGTCCAAGTTTCTAGTCCTTGTGCCCTATATCTCCATTATCCTACATGTAAAAGTGCTGAGATTTGGACAAGTTGCTCCAACTCCTTGAATCTTCATTTCCTTGTTTTGTCATTTGGTGATAATGGATTTTCAAATTTATCCTCTCCGTTGAGGTTCATGTTCTTTGCAAAGGGTTACGCTACCATGAGGTATCACTATGGAAGTTCTAGGTGTTCGGGAAGACGCAGCATTGGATTCATGGGTACAGTCTGGCAGAACTCAAACTGCAACAGCTTTTTTCCTTTACTTACTTCCAAGAAATCTCTTTAAAAGGGTCGCCTTTTACATCCAGGTCTGCAGTGCAGTGAGCTCACCAACTTAGAAGAATCTTCCTTAATTTGAAATCCTACAAAGAATTTTGTCTCAAAGTCAGGCAGAGAACTCTGGGTGTTTCTCTCTTTAAAGACTATTTCCACTTAATTCTACTTGCAAAATGGAAGCCATCTGGTCTGAAAGTTGAAGGGTAGCCAAGAGGAACTGATTTCTGCTTCAGCTTTGCTTCTAACGCCCTGTGTGCCCTCAAGCAAGTCACTTCCCCTGAGTTTTCTCATTTGTAGGGATGAGGACATTGGACGAAAATGTTCTCTAATAAGCCTTCAATTTCCCAAATCTGTAAGTAGTTACTTTTGCTCCAGACTTCCAAATTTTGTTGTAGGATCTAATCTTAAGGGTGGAATATTTAAAAGATTAAATTTAGGAAATGTTACAGAATCCAGGGACAATAATTAAAAACACCTAGAAAACCCCCACTTCAAAAATAAGCCCCATCAACATCTTTGTAAAAATAATCAGTCTTTTCTCAATGCATAAAAATACATTTTAATGGGATCATTCAATGTTACTTTCTCTATCATTATATAAGAATATGCCTGTAGTGTATCTTTTTGTTATTATCTTCCAAAATTCTACTGCATGATGTGTAATTTTTTGAATGTGCCTTGGCTTATTGGACTTATAAGTTGGCAGTGATTTTATTAATGGAATAACTCTGGCTCCTGACATTTAAAGCACCTTCTTAGAATGTTTGATTTGTTCTAATGTCTTTCCAAGGGCAAAATTCAAGTCCTCGGGATCCAAGAGACAATTTTCTTTTAAACATTTTCCATTAAATATTCCAATATTTCTAAATTTTCACATGCTGCCCATTCCTCAAAATCTACCTTTTTGAAAAAAAAAAAAATTGAAGTTATAACATACCCAGAAAAATGTGAGTGTGGGAGGATACAGACAGCAAATTCTAGATACTTCTTCAACCCATAGTCTGATATTCCACCTGTGCTCTGCAATAGTTCACACATGTAACAAGCCGATCATTTTGTGTGAATGTGGAAGTTAAAGTTTTGGCCTATAAAAAGCTTTCCCGTGAAAGCACTTTGAGACAGATGTTGTGTTAGATAAGGATCAGCAGAGGGCGCTCTAGGATACAAAGGAAGGGCCTCAACCCAACCTGGAAGGTGGGAGTGGTCAGGTAAGTGCCCTGGCTGCTGGATCACAGCTGGGGCACCTTCCTCCCTTTCCCCTGCAGGACCCTGTGAAGCACCAGCCAAGATGTGTGAAGAAGAGGACAGCACTGCCCTGGTGTGTGACAATGGTTCTGGGCTCTGTAAGGCCGGCTTTGCTGGGGACGATGCTCCCAGGGCTGTTTTCCCGTCCATTGTGGGACGTCCTAGACATCAGGTGAGCAAAATTCTCTCTAGACCAGAGAGAAACAGGGCTATAGATTTGGTCCCTCGATGTGAGTGTCTATGAGTATTTGATCCCTCTATGGGAGCTGTGAGTATCCGCAGATTGTCTATTGCCCTCTGCCCAGAAATTATGTAGACTTGTTAAAAATATACCTCTGATAATTGATTTCTAGAAAATAAGTGCCAATCTCAGTATACAATGTTGAGAGGTTATCTGGTGGGTGTCTGTGGTCTATTATGACTCTTTTGGATAAATCCTTTGTGTCTAAATGTAGTTGTCATCAGCATCAGCAGCAACAGCATCAAAACTACTTATGAGTTACCTGCTGTATTCCATAGCTCCTCTTTGGAGAGAAATTAAAATAAAAGCTCAGGTCACTCACTCTCAAAGAGCTTGATGTTAGAGGAAAGTAATCATTGTTACCAAATGTAATTTTACATCTCCTAACTGTCAATGAAATATACATGGACAGCCCCATGGTAATTTCACCTGACATTATGTAGAAACAAATGTTGAGGGCAGCCAAAGGATAAAAACTGAGAGTTTCATCTCTGAAATTCTCACACCAGAAATGTATTTTGCACATTGAGCCTCTCTGTTGATCTTTAGGCTTTCAGTTTGGCATATATTCACAAGAATATATGCCAAATATATATATATATTTGGCATATATTCACAAGAATATATGCCAAATATATATATAAATAAATATATAATATATGCCAAATAATAGAAGCCTTCCCCAGTGAATGAACTCTGTCTCCTTGTTGAACTTGTGCAATGGGGATTTTTTGCACAAACCACTACTTCTGGAACTATAGTAGCCATGACTGTTTTTCAATTTTAAGTCACTCTGCTGCAATTTTAAATTTTCGTGATGAGAATTCTCTTTTTTTAAAGCTTCACCTTAGTGAATAAAAAATACATCCAACTCCTTCAGGCAGATGTGTTAATGTCAACTAGTATGAGTTTATCCATTAGAAATCAAGCACTGAGTAATTATTTGTAGAAATAATGCTTTTGCTCATAAGGGTTAGATATACTTGAATAGTTGACACCTCCGAAAATACACTTTAGAGGATTTATAAGGAGTCCCTATTGTGGCTTAGCAGGTTAAGGACCTGATGTTGTCTCCTGAGGATGTGGGTTCGATCCCCGGCCTCACTCAGTGGGTTAAGGATCTGGCATTGCCCCAAGCTGAGTTGTAGCTTGCAGATGTGACTCGGATCCAGTGTTGCTGTGGCTGTGGTGTAGGCCTCAGCTGCAGCTCTGATTCAGTCCCTAGCCTGAAAACTTCCATATGCTGCAGGTGTGGCCATAAAAAGGAAAAAAAGAAAAAGAAAATTAAGGATTTATAAGAGGCAAATGGCATTTAACTAATATGTAAAATTTCACACATCCTTTCAACAAATAATGATGGAGTGCCAAACAGGGCCAGGCAATTTGTTAGAGTGGCGAGCAAAACAAACACAATCTCTGTCTTAAGAGAGCTCATCAAGAAATCCAGGAGATAAAAGACACAGTGTAGAGCTGCCTGACCCACAGGATCCTCTGCTATTTGGAGACCAATGCAGGCCTGTTTCCAATTAACTAAGGGTTGTGTCTGAAGAACTTAGTGACAGCAGGACTCAGCATATTGTGAGGCCAATGATTTAGCCCTTTGTGCTTGGATAGTTATCGGTTCAGAGGTTCGACGAGAGACTGACTCATAATGTGTTGAACCTTTTTAGGGGGTGATGGTGGGAATGGGACAAAAAGACAGCTACGTGGGTGACGAAGCCCAAAGCAAAAGAGGAATCCTGACCTTGAAGTACCCAATAGAACACGGCATCATCACCAACTGGGATGACATGGAAAAGGTACCACAATTCATGTCTAATTCCTATGGCTCCTGGTTCCAAACCTCATGCTACTGCTGGGATAAAAGACCTGGGTCACTCTGCCCAACTGTACTTTTACGTGTTGACATTTCTTCTAGATTGGAACTAGCTGGAAAAAAGAAAAAATCCCGAACTGTTTCTTTAAAAAACAAAACACAAAACCTTTCCGAATAGGGTTTATAAACCAATTAGAGGGAGATAGCTGTGCAGCTGAGAACAGTCCTTCAACAGCGGTAGGAATGAATAGTTATTGCTCAATCTCATGGCCTGCTCTCCTCGGACAAGCCCTGTAGGAGCAGCAGCCAGGAGAACAAGGGATTGAGAGCTGGGAGTAGTCTTACTTCACCTACCCATCCTTGAAAATATATCATTAACTCACCCTAAAAGTTAAAATATATATATAGTTTTCACTATAGGAAAAGAGCTGTGACATTGTGGAGTTGGTACATTCCTGAATGTCCCTCAGCATAGAGAAGCTCAAGCAATTGACAAAAAATTATCTCCCTGTGTAGCATTAAGTGAAGTCTTTATCTCCCAGAACCATGTAAAATGAGAAGAGTTAAATCCTAGGATCTTGATGTTTGTTTTTAGGATCATGGAAATACAAGAGGTCAGAGAAAGAGCGGAAAGAATAATGAGAAAGTGACATAAATTTTTTTTAATACAGCAAAATATATTAGAACCAGAATACCTGGATTTTTATGTATCTGTCAGCTACACACACGCACACACACACACTTACTAGTTTAAAAGAAGATTGTACTGCTAGAATTTATCAGTAATAATGCTGAAACCTCTGCTTCTCCACACAAAAAAATTGTATTTCCTTGGATTTACCGAGTCTAAGAGTCTGCATTTGGTTAATACTGAAGTTTGCACTGACAAGAAGATATTAATAGCAGTGGGAAAACACTCTTCTAAGTTTCTCTGTGGAAATAGCAGCATTTCAGGAGGGATGCATGTGGAGAAGGATCCTTGGAAAACCAAGCATTCCATCATTTCTAAAAATTAAAATCAAAATGTTTTCTGAGGGGGAGGGAGAGAGAGAGAGAGAGAGGGATTAGTTTTTTCTTAAATGATGTTTCACAGTATCCACAATATCTAATACAATTGGTAGAATTTCTTTTCTTTTCCTTACTTTTTTTTTTAAATTTCTTGAGCACTGTGCTGCTTCATTCCATCAAAGGTGTAGAACTTTCAGGAGTCTCACATCCTTTCTAGAAACCAAATTCAAAATCAAAGAAACTGGAATGAGACAAAGGGTCTTTAAAGTCGATCTAGCTTTTGTTAATCTATGAACTTTCACGAGCAGTTCTTGTTTTGTGTCTATTCTGAATGAATTTAGTATTTCTGGTGCTAGTGGAGAATTTTCACCCTTTTAAAAATAATTACGGAGTTCCCGTCGTGGCTCAGTGGTTAATGAATCTGACTAGGAACCATGAAGTTGTGGGTTCGATCTCTGCCCTTGCTCAGTGGGTTAATGATCCGGCGTTGCCGTGAGCTGTGGTGCAGGTCGCAGATGCGGCTCGGATCTTGCGTTGCTGTGGCTCTGGCGTAGGCCGGTGGCTACAGCTCTGATTAGACCCCCAGCCTGGGAAACTCCATATGCCGCGGGAACGGCCCAAGAAATAGCAAAAAGACAAAAAATAAAATAAAATAAAATAAAATAAAATAATTACGTAACTGGACCCTTTTCACAATGTTTTGTTCTTTATGGCAGCTGAGTCTTAACAAGGAGGCTCAATCATGAAGCAAACACAGATGTGCAAAGAATATCACACAGACATTCTATAAATAGGCACTGGCTTCTGTGAAACACCTGAAGGCCAAGTGTCCGTCCAGAGTGTGCCAAGCAAGACAGCTTGTCCCAGCCCTAGGGGTCCTTTTACCTCCTACGCTAAGTTGTTTGGCTGTGCATACTGACTAAAGGGGAAGCCAGGGGTAAAGAAGATACAGTTGAATAATAGTGACATTTACCCTGGGCCAGGCCCTAGGCTAAAAAGTAACTCTAGGGTTTCCTTACTTGAGTCTCACAAAGACATACAGATTATTTTTATACTACCCATGGGGAGATTAGAGCTGAGTAGGGTTAAGATTTGCCTAAACTCACATAACCAAGAAGTGGTTAAGCCAGGATTTGAACCTAGATTTGACTCTCAGAGCCTATGCCCTAACCCACTACCCCACCCTGGCTCACAGACCTGGCTTTGGGTGTTGGCTCATTCGCCTCCTAGGTGTGAATCCTTGGGTAGGTTAGTTATAGTCGCTGAGCTTCAGCCTCTGCATCTGTAAGAATGCAGATGCATAATGAGTACTCCTAGCATTTTAGCTGGACCTGGTTTCATGAGCTCGTACGGGTCCCTTTTTGGGAACTACGGTGCCCCTGCTGCATCGCATCATTGTGCTTTCCTTCGGTCCCCCTGCTAGATCTGGCACCACTCTTTCTACAATGAGCTTCGTGTTGCCCCAGAAGAGCATCCGACCCTGCTCACCGAGGCACCCCTGAACCCCAAGGCCAACCGGGAGAAGATGACCCAGGTAAATATCCACTCCAGGACCCAGTACATTAGGTTTGGGGAAAGTCCTGTGTGAAAGAGGCCGTGCAGGACAGCAGAGAGCCGCCCACCCGACAGTCCTCTCGTGGGCTGACAACTTTCCAGGATTCTCAAGGATAGGATCGTCTTGACAGTATGACATCATTACTGTAGGACTAGCCCCTTGGCTCCAAGAACAATAGGGCTTTCCAAGACTTAATTGAAAAGGGGACATGTTGAGGTTAAACACTTCTGAGGAGAAGTCATTTCAAAATGCAGGCTAACATAGGGAGTTCCCGTTGTGGTGCGGTGGTTAACAAATCTGACTAGGAACCATGAGGTTGCAGGTTTGATACCTGGCCTTGCTCAGTGGGTTAAGGATCCGGCGTTGCTGTGGGTAGGTCACAGATCCTGCGTTGCTGTGGCTCTGGCGTAGGCCAGCAGCTACAGCTCCAATTAGACCCCTAGCCTGGGAACCTCCATATGCTGCAGGAATGGCCCAAGAAATGGCAAAAAGACAAAAAAAAAAAAAAAAAAAAAAAAAAAAGAAAGAAAGAAAATTCAGGCTAACATAAATTGGGGACTTTGGCTTCTGGAGTCAGACAGATCTCCGTTGAAAACTTGATCTGTCCCTTATCAGCTAGGTGACTTTAAAGAATCCACTTCCTTTCTCAGAACCTCAGTTTCCTTTTCCATGTGTTGGGAATAATATTCGTGCTGTTATTTTTCAAAGGATTGATGTAAAGTTTAATGAGGCAAGCGCTCAATGTGTTTCATGGATTCTGGTATAATACGTATTCAACAAATACTCACTATTGTCATTATTGTGACTTATCTGAAGCTCAAAGATTTTGGAACAGGAGACCATTCATTCTACCAGCCAGACAAGGTTTCCAGTTTGGATGAGCTACCCAAATAAATACACCTTGTGTCCATTTCATGCCTGCTATGATTAAGTACTGGGCTGAGTTTTCTAAGTGCTCTGTCTCTTTAAATCTCAACTATGTAAAGCAGGCGCTATTATCCTGTTAATATGAATGAAGAAATCCAGACTCAAGTACATTCGGTGATTATCCCAAGGTTACACAGCTAGAAATGGCAGAGCCTGGAGATTGGCCCCAGAGCTTTTGGCCTCAGAGAATAATAAATGTAAACTCTGCAGGGCCTTTTTCTCCCCAAAGAGCTCTGGGTGCCACAGCAACACACCAGTTGTCATTCTTTACAGAGGGACATCTGCATGCCTGGGAGGTATTCTTGCAGCAAGAGATGCTGTTTTTATGGCTGCTGCTTTTCCTGTGAATGGTTTAAAAAAAAGTTGGGAATTATGGCTATCTAGGAAATGATGCAAAATATTCATTCTGGTTAATAGACCACAGAGGGCTTTGCAGATGGAGAAATGAAGGTCCGTGGGCTTCTCTGTGGACACAGATTTCTAATGCTTGATCTGGAGGGACTCTGGTTCCAACAATGTCCTTGGATGCATGAGCTGCCACACAGACATTCCTCCTTGGGTCTCTGTTACCAGCAGGCAGTTCTTTTCTTCCAGGAATCAGGGCTCCTTTCCCGCAGCCACAGTGACCTCAGAGTCTAGGGCTGGCCTTGACACTGCAACTGCTTTCAAAAGTGGAACAGATTAAATGGAACCTCAGACAGACCACAGAACAGGGCTAATCCCAATCAGACAGAGCTTCCATTTTAAAACGCCTGTTTCATTACCGTGGAGAAGTCAAAACCCAGATGCTGTCTTTTCGTTTCTTTTGGCTTTGACAACAGTAATAAATCCTAGACTGTCCACACTGGAGGAGCCTCAGAACTCATCTCATCCAAACGCCTTCTCCATTTACAATCCAGAGACCTGGAATGAAGCCCACATTTGTCAACCGTTAGTTTGGTGAATTGCCTCAGGTTACATTCAAGTCAGAGGCAGGGCCAGGGCCAGAATCTGGACCCTGCTTACAACTGCCCACTCATATGTGTACCCTGCCACTTTGTCCCTCCTTGCCATCAGGTCACTGGTATGATGACTTCTCCATTTATACCTTCATTTCTCCTCTTCCAGTAACCAGAGTTGCCCTGACCTTCCTTTGTCTTAGGTTCCTTTGCCCAGAACTAGCAGGGCCCATCTGCATTCATCAACAAGATGCTCTCTTGTGCATTCTTGGTAAGACTGGCAGCATCACTAACTCAGCTCTTGGCATTGCTTTGCAGATTATGTTTGAAACTTTCAATGTCCCAGCCATGTATGTGGCTATTCAGGCGGTGCTGTCCCTCTACGCCTCTGGACGTACGACTGGTAGGTGGCTGGAAGGAATGGGACCCTCAGTTGAATATACCATCAGTTATAAGATTTGATGATTTATAAACATGTGGGGTGCAATGGGCTGGGGGTTAGTTAGAATTGACAAGGCTATTCCTAGCCCTAAGAGGTCTTCTCCTCACCTTTAAAAATAAGCCCTCGTGGCTCAGTAGATTAAGGATATGACATTGTCTCTGTGAGGATGTGGGTTTGATCCCTGGCCTCGCTTAGTGGTATTGCTGTGAGCTGGGGTGTAGGTCACAGATGTGGCTCAGATCCAGTGTTGCTGCGGCTATGGTATAGGCCTGCAGCTACAGCTCTGATTCGACCCCTAGCCTGGGAACTTCCATGTGTCAAAGGTGCGGCTATAAAAACATTTTTAAAAGTCCTTGAGCTTGTATTTCTAGCGGGACTTTTTCAATTATTTCCCTCTTCCTGCCCTTTTTTTTTTTTTTTTCCCCTTACCCAGCCCTGCCCCACTTTTTCCATCCTATTAAATGCCTTCCTTCCTTTTAGACAAGAGGTTTAGAAATCCCCCTTCTTGACCAGCAGGTGATCACACACCAGCTGCCATGGTGACTTTTCTTGTGCCCACTTATTCCCCAGGCATTGTGCTGGACTCTGGAGATGGTGTCACCCACAACGTGCCCATTTACGAGGGCTACGCCCTGCCCCACGCCATCATGCGTCTGGACCTGGCGGGCCGAGATCTCACCGACTACCTCATGAAGATCCTGACGGAGCGTGGCTACTCCTTCGTGACCACTGGTGAGGCTTGTGGGAAATGAAGGGAGGGGTGGAGCAGCGGGTGTTCCTCCTGGTAATTCACAGAACCACAGTGACCATCCAAGGAAACAGGGACAGGGAGCCTTGCAGATGGCAAGGTCCACCTCTAATGCAAAGCGCAGCATATTTTGCCTGGTGAAACTGCAAAACAATCACACTCTTTTCTCTAGGAGAACAGCTATAGCCTTCTAGTATTACGAACTGGTCGGAGCTGCATTATTTAGACATCTTTTAATCCCTTCCATTCACACAAAGAGCCTGAAGATAGTGTGGCACAATGAGTGACTGTCTTGGGAGGGCTTGGGGACCAGCTCTGCCATCGCTAGCTGTGTGATTTTGGACAGGATGCCCCACCTCCCGAAGCCATAGCCTCTTCGTCTGCAAAGTGGGGGAATCATAGACCCTTTTTCACAGGGTGTTGTGAGCAGTAAGTAGAATCCATGCATGTGGAATCCTGGCACGGAGGAAGCATGCAGTACTTGTTAGTGACTATTAATACCAACCCACAGTCAGCAATGCATTTATCTTCAGGCTATGAACCAGTGCCACCTGGTCTCTACTAGAGGCAGTGGTAGACGGTACTAGGGAGGTTAGGATGTCCTCAGTGCCCCTGGCCCCAGCTGCCCGCCTTCCCTTCAGTCTGGTCTGCTCCAAATGTTAAGGTTTCTGGACATGACTGAGGCTTATTCGGGACTCCAGGTTTGAGCCCTGGAGATGCTAACCTCTCCTTTTGGAGTAGGGAGTCGAATGAATTCCATTCCTTCTCTGCTCTCTCTGAAGAATCCCCAGATGCCTCCAAAAGATGCACAGGACCCAGATGAGACCAGTAGCTTAGAACTTCAGAGGGCAGGAGTCTGAAAGGGGTCTTCCATGCACCCCTGGGGCCCTCTCAGTTGGGACTGGTCCTGAGCCAGGGCCTGCTTTTTCCTGGAAGACAATGCATCTTCCAAGGATTTGAGCTGGAATCTACCTGGGCCAGACCACATGGGTCTCTGGAATCTTTTGGAAGCTTTAGGGGCCCCTAAGGGGCTGCTTCAGCAGAAATCTTCCTGGTCAACTGATAATCCAATACGATAAACTGATAAAGCACTTATAGCAGAGATTGATTAGTTAGTGTTGCAGAAAAGTTCATGTACAAAAGGCTTTCCTGCTCTTTGCCTGTCTCTGGCCAGCTTATTGTCTTCTTAGACACTTAATAGACACTATTTGCTAAGAACCTTTGCTGTGAGAGTCACTTTGCTAGAAACAGAGGTGATTTACTAGAGGGCCTGTATGTTAATTACCCTCATGGATTTCGGGTTGCAGAATATGGAAGTTATACATTTTTTTGGAAGAAACCTGTATTGCAGGAGAGTCTGAAGTGGGGCAGCTGGATTTTTACCGCCTGTGCAAACCCTAAGGTTTGCCGCAATGTTTGCATCTCATTGACAGCCGAGCGTGAGATTGTCCGGGACATCAAGGAGAAGCTGTGCTATGTAGCCCTGGACTTTGAAAATGAGATGGCCACTGCCGCGTCCTCCTCCTCCCTGGAGAAGAGCTACGAGCTGCCTGACGGGCAGGTGATCACCATCGGGAACGAGCGCTTCCGCTGCCCGGAGACCCTGTTCCAGCCCTCCTTCATCGGTAGGTGGCACCGCCCTGCCCCA
Source organism: Sus scrofa (assembly GCF_054392235.1). Taxonomy (NCBI): domain Eukaryota; kingdom Metazoa; phylum Chordata; class Mammalia; order Artiodactyla; family Suidae; genus Sus; species Sus scrofa. The sequence continues at coordinate 123,072,040 of NC_139396.1, read as the reverse complement.
GGCTCCCGGGAGAGCACCCTCTCCTCCTGAAGCAGCTGCCTACTCCCCACTCTCCCCCCCCCCCGGCCCCAGTGCCCTTCTGCATGTGGGGACCTGTGTCAGTGGCCACAAAACCAAGGGCATTTCTAAACCAGGGCAAGGGAAAGAGGTCATATTTTTAAGGGGAAAAGACTTAAGGAAGCCACAAAAGGAGTTTTCTTTCTAAGAAAACATTGTCTTTAAGAAAACATAGTCAAGCCAGAAGCATTCTTGCTGCGTGGTATACAATGAAAGAATCAGATACCGTCTGTGCTTAGGATACAGTGGAGCCAGTGGATGGATGGGGATGGGCTGAATGTCGAGTTTGGGAATACTAGGGAGAGAGACAAAATGGAAACGCCTGTTCCTACCCTAGCATTGACCTTGGGAAACAGGTTAGCATAGTTATATAGAGAGAGCAGGCTCTGGGAGGGATGAGCCTGGGTCTGAGTCTTAGCTTTCTTTTCATGACTTTGGATCCCGAAGCCTCAGGGTCCTCCTCTGTAAAATGATGGCTGTCATAGTACCTATGGGATAGGATGGCTGTGTGGATTATGAGAGATGTGTGTGGAGCACTTAGCCCAGTGCCTGGCCAAATTAGATACTGGCAGTAATTAATCACTAAGTGTTATTACATCATAAACCTGCAAAAGGTGATGCCATGTAGAGGTTCTTTTCAGAAGACCCATGTTGGAAATTAACAAGAGGTCCAGACAAAAAGAAATCTATTATCAAGATTGAAGAAAAATAAATCTTTGTCCAAATGAAGCACTTTTTGATGATTCAGCACTATTTGGCTTTAAAGGGTGAGAACGAGGCTGTGACCCAAAGGAGACTTGGAGGAGTTCTGAGCAATGGCCATGACATTGGCTCAGCGAGGGACCTTCTACAGGGAGTCTGAAGGCTTTGCTTCTTATTTGAATCATTTATAGTAGTGAGTCTACTAAAAATTAGGGATATATGTTGTAGCCCTCCTACCCTCCCAGAGATGCTACAGCAGGGCTTCCTCCCTAGACAAGCCGTAGGAGGACGTGGGGGCATTCGAAGACCTTTCAGTCCCGAGATGGGCAGTTCCTAGAGCATCATGCCTGCCCAGCTTCAGTCCAGTGTAAGGTCATCCAGTTGCTCATATCCAGGCTTCCATGTCAATCTGAGTTGTATTCACCACCTGAGGACCACGGCCTGGGTCTCTTTTCCAGGGATGGAGTCTGCTGGCATCCATGAGACCACCTACAACAGCATCATGAAGTGCGACATTGACATCAGGAAGGACCTCTATGCTAACAACGTCCTCTCTGGGGGCACCACCATGTACCCCGGCATTGCCGACCGCATGCAGAAGGAGATCACAGCCCTGGCACCCAGCACCATGAAGATCAAGGTAAGTTCAGAGAGGGACCATGTGGGTATGCCAGCCTTACTACCATGTGGGATGTGAAGGAGGCTACATCTTGGTCACATGCTCTTTCGGGTTTTAGAGCGAGCCGGGGGCACAAGTCCACAGGTCCCATACTTTACAGGATGGAAGTCAGTCCAGTTCATACAGAAGTTGAATTGGTAAAGGAGAGAAAAAATATGATTATCTAGATAAGAGTCACTTGATAAAATTCAACAATCATTTATAGTTTTTTTAAAACTTGGTGACCTAGGACCAAAAGGGAGCATCTTTATCCTGATAAAGGGGATCCACAGAAACCATGCAGGAAGTTTTTAGTTAGTATTAGCTACAAATATACATATAAAGGCTACTATTTTATAGCTAATATGATTTGCTTTACAATTCAAGAAGCATTGTTGAACCTATTAAATTCTAGATCTGGGATACAAGGAGATAAAATTTATAAATCTTGACCTCAGGGATACAAAAAAATCTGGTAATGCGGGTTGACATATAGTCATTTAAGAAACATCCTCATTTGGAGTGAGATTTGAACATATTCATTTTATTTATTTATTTATTTATTTATTTATTATATTTTCTAGGGCTGCACTTGTGGCATATGGAGGTTCCACAGGTCTAGGGGTCTAATCGGAGCTGTAGCTGCCGGCCTATGCCTGAGCCACAGCCATGCAGGATCCGAGCCGCTTCTGTGACCTACACCACAGCTCACAGCAACGCTGGATCCTTAACCCACTGAGTGAGGCCAGGGATCGAACCCACCACCTCATGGTTCCTTGTCGGATTTGTTAACCACTGAGCCATGATGGGAACTCCTTGATTTATTTTTTTTAAATTAAAGTACAAATGTCTTACCATATTATATATTTCAATTGTACCACATAGTGACTTGATATTTTTATACATTACAAAATGACCACAATAATCTAGTTACTGTCACCATACAAAGTTATTACATCATTGACTATATTCCCTATGCTGTAATTACATCCCCATGACTAATTAAACATATTCATTTTATTTTATTTTAATTTTGTAATTTTTAATGATTTTTATTTTTTCCTTTAGAGTTAGTTTACAGTGTTCTGTCAATTTTTATACTGTACAGCAAAGTTACCCAGTCACACACACACACACACACACACACACCCACACACATATATACATATCTTTTTCTCACATTATCCTCCATCATGTCCCATCACAAGTGACTAGGTATCATTCCCTGTGCTATACAGCAGGATCTCATTGCTTACCCATTCCAAATGCAATAGTTTGCATCTATTAACCCCAAGTTTCTCTTCAGATCTAACAAATCTTTCGCCTTAAACATATTCATTTTGAATGTAAAGCAAAAAGAAAGGTTGTTGAATTGGAGTTTCCTGATGACCTAGGGGTTAAGGATCCAGTGCTGCATTGTCGATCCCCTGGTCTGGAAACTTCTGTATGCCTCAGGTGCAGGTGGGAAAAAAAAGATGTTGAATTATCTGGTACAAAACTGAACCTATACTTATCTTTGTCAATCAGCTATATTTAGCAACTGCATTGAAGGTCAATAGAGCAGCCCTTGTGCCCATATCTCATTAAAATGCACATCTTGTTGTTTTTTTCTCATCGCACATCTCACATGCAGAACATTAAAAACATTAGACATAAGCCAAGCTTATTTTGGAAGAGTTTTAAACCCTGTGGATTCAGTAGCGTATACTCTTCTTCCAGTACTAAGTGTGACTCCAACTCAGCGGCCAGGAACTAGAAGTTTATCTTCATCTCTCTGTCTGGCACATCTTTTGATATAAGTGCTCAAAAGCACTACTTGACTCCAGGATGACCAAGCTCAGTCCCTGAGCCACCAGGACACCCACACGGGGTGAATGTTGAGTCACAGTCAAAGGAAATCAGATTGAAAGGAGACCATTCTTTGGAGGCAACCTTACTTCTCAAAGGCTATTACCACTCTGAAATCAGAAGGTCAGGTGGGGACCCTCTGATCCACATCCCAGGGAGCAGGAGACGGGGTGCAGTTCACACACATGAAGGGTTTTCAGACACATCCTCTGTTATTTGCACTCACTTCTCTTTACTTGGAAAGGGTCTGCAGCTAACATAAAAGGTGTGCTAGATGCAAGCCTGCTCTCTCCTCACATGAGAGGCTTGGAAAGACGGTGAGGCCAAGAGAAGAGAGGCTGTTTTCTGAGGATTTGTATTTCTCGATGCCCCTCCCTGTCAACCCTCACCCCTGGAGGAAGGGAAATGAAGCCAGCTGCTGGGCTCACTGACAAAGCCAACCCAGTTGGGGGTACATGGCAGGCATTCAGCTAGAGCTGGGTAGTTCCTCCTTCTCCAAACCTGGCCTCCTGCATAGAAGTGAATGTAGAACTTTGAGCTCCAGTGTGGTGACAGCAAACCATTAAAAACCTGGGGTGGTAAGATGATGACATTAGGAGAAACTGAAACTAGATTGGGGGTGGGAGAGGTGTCTATAGGAACTCTCTGTACTCTATTAATTTTTCTGTACATCTGAAATTACCCGAAAATGAAGTTACTTCTACAACAAAACAAAACAGACGTGAGAGGTCCAGATGTGCATATTGGGTCTGATGTGTACATAACTGGTGTGACCTAGGTCAGTTAATTAAAGCCCCTCTCCGTCTGTTTTCTCATATGGACTCTGTGAGTAATTCAGTACTTACTCTTCAAAGTGGTTATGAGAATTAAATGAGAAAGAACACATAAAATGCTTAGTGCAGCACTCGTCACATAGTAAGTGCTCAGTGAATGTCTGCCTACTTGCAATAAAAGTAAATGTTCAAGGAGTTCTCTGGTGGCCCAGTGGGTTAAGGATCCGGCATTGTCCCTGTTGTGGCTCAGGTTTGACCCTTGGCCCAGGAACTTCCTCATGCTGCAGGAGCTGCCAAAATAAATAAATAAAATAAAATAAATGTTCAACCAGAGCTCGGGGGATAAATAGAAATTAAACCTTTTCACCACGGTTTCAGAAATAATCTTATCTGTTGGCCAAAGTATCCATATTAATTTCCACCCATGTAACCATATTTGCAGTGGAATTTGAAGTGCTCGATTAGAGTTATTTTTTTTTAATTTTTTGCTTTTTAGGGATGCACCTGCAGTATATGGAGGTTCCCAGGATAGGGGTCCAATTGGAGCTACAGCTGCCGGCCTATACCACAGCTCATGGCAAAGCCAGATCCTTAACTCACTGAGCGAGGCCAGGGATCAAACCCTCAACCTCATGGTTACTAGTGGGATTCCTTTCTGCTGCACCACGATGGGAACTCCCGATTCTAGCTATTTGTAGCGCTGCACAAGTAGACATACTCTTGGCCTGATTGACTGCTCTTTGGGCCTAAACATTCATTTATTTAAGAAATGTCAGCATGTCCTTGCCTGCCAAGGCTGTGCCATGGGTAAGGCCAGCTGGTGTAGCCTAACCGGGACCTATCCCAGGGGCGTGGTCATCCCAGTGGGGAACCCTGGGCCCCTCAGTGTTAAACAGTGCATCTCGGTGGACTTAGCCGAGTATATAGTAAGATCTTGTAGGGTAAGTTCTGGCACAGTCAAACTGCTCTTTGGAGATGCTGGAGTTTGTATCTGTAGGATGCATGTGCCCATGTGCTGTGCTGAGTTCTGAAGAACAACTGATGGCAGTCAGGGACATGGTCAGGGCTTAAGTGGTAGCCAAGCAGGATTTGGGGCTCTCAGTTTTCCCAAAGGTAGACTGAATGCAGCAGAGGCTTCACATGCTCTGGAGGAGAATGTGTAAAAAAGAAGCCAGGAAAACAATGCACTTACTGAAGAATCTCTAAATCCACAGCTTATTCACACCTCAAGGGTTAGGAAGGTTGGATATCTAACAGCTAAGACGGTCCCTGCTGTCCATGAAATTTGAGCCAAGGTCACCAAATCCGGACCACAGCAGAATGCCCAGGCCCTGTCCTTGTGCACTAATGGCCCTTCTTTCTCATCCTGACCAACAGATCATTGCCCCTCCTGAGCGCAAATACTCCGTCTGGATTGGTGGCTCCATCCTGGCCTCTCTGTCCACCTTCCAGCAAATGTGGATCAGCAAACAGGAGTACGACGAAGCCGGGCCGTCCATTGTCCACCGCAAATGCTTCTAAAACACTTACCCTGCTCGCTGTCTGTCTCTAGCACACACTGTGAATGTTTTGTGGAATAATGCCTTCAATTCTTTTCCAAATCATTCCTAGCCAAAGCTCTGACTCGTTACCTTATGTGTTTTTTAATAAATCTGAAATATGTTACCTGTAATTTGCAGCTTTGGTCTCTGTTGGGTTGACCTCACCCGTTACAGAGTGGCTCCCTCTAGTGGTGCAGCCGAGGATATGACAACCAGGACGTGTAAGTTTCCCAGGAAAGGGTAGACTCACATTAACACTGGAAGTTCCACATAAATGCTTTTAAGTGGGAAGAATTTGAAGATACACCGGAGATGAATATAAACATGGATTAAAGTGTATCAGTAAGAGAGTCCACACTGAATTCCAACTTGCGGAATCATTATACAACTCTACTCTCTTATAACCTCGGTTCTGGTAGCCTGATGGCTGAAAGCAAACAGGTGTGTGTGTGTATATTGCACATACACATATATCATATTTTGTAATATATTAACACATAACTTTTAACTTATGTATTAAACTTAATAAATATATATTAAAAGGTGGTATGACTTTCAGGTTTACCAGAGGACAAAAACAGAAAGAAATACTGCTCTAAAATCTCACTACACATCTAGATCATCTGTTTCCCTTTTGATCAATATTTGTCTCTGAAAACAATACTACAAATACATTCACAACAGGAGGGACGGGAAAAATAACAATACTTCCCAAGGACCACTGGTGTCAATCATCATGTATTTACAGGTATCCTCACTCATTTGTTCATCAGAAATACATGTGGAAAATATTATCCTGTCCATTTTATAGATAAATGGGAGTTGTTCCCTTAATACCATCATACAGGAGAGCTGCCACCCTCTGTTTCTCTTTTACCCATGTGGCTTGTAGGAGATACAAATACATATAAAAACTCCTCTCTGTCCCTAAACAGAGACAGAGACTCCTGTCCTTAGTCTCAAGGCAGTGTTCTGTCCAGACTGTTGAGTGTCCTCAGCAGCTCCCAGGCTGGGTACCACTTGTTCTCCTGGGTACAAACATCTGGATGGGGTAATCAACCACCGATTGTCCTTGGGAGTGAGAGGATCTCCATTCACGTCGACATCTCACTGCAGAGACCTCAGGGCCCAAGATTTAATGGCTATTTGGTCCAGAAAACCCAAGCTCCCCTGGTCTTCTCTGCCCTGTAGCTTGAGGTAATTAGGATGATTATTGCAAATAATATGAGCTGTCATGTGCTGGGCACCTGTCATGACCAGATCCTGCCAAGCCCTTTCTATTAGGATCTCATTTCATCCCACAACAGCCCTATGGAGTGGATGTTCTCTCTCTCTCTCTCTTTTTTTTTTTTTCCTCACAGTTGGAGCAACTGAGGCTACCCAGGTTAAGGAATATACCCAATGTCATTCCACTGACAGAGGTGAGACTTGAGCTGCAAAACTATACTTTTAGCTTTTAAGCCAGCATTTCTCAAAGAATAGTCCACACAGATCAACCTCTTTGGGGGCTCACTTTAAATAGGCAGATTTCTGAAAAATCCAAGGGCTGCTGAGCTACATCTGTTGATGTGGCTGCAAACCTGAGCTTTAATCAGATTTCTCTGGTCATTTTTTTTTTTTTTGGTCACTTCCATGGCATGCAGAAGTTCCTGGGTCAAGGACTGACCCCGCGCCACAGCTGTAATCAGAGCCACAGCCATGACAACACCAGAACCTTAAGCTGCTGAGTCAGGAGGGAATTCTGGTAATTGTCTGGCACATCAAAATTTAAGAATCTCTGTAACATGCTATGATTGAAATGCTCCAGTTGTGAATTTTTGCTTACCAGGCAAGGCACTCAATACCTCCTGGACTGAAATTTAAGGATTAGACACTTGGGAATGGATCACTTTGAAAATTTAGGCAAAACTCACCAAGCATTCCCAGAGTCATTGCAAGGTTTAGGACAAGTGAACCAAGTTGGCTGTACTTCATATTCACCACCAGAGGGCGCGAGCTCTCCGCTAAAGGAAAGGGCTTTTAGACCAGTTTCTCAATCTGGAAACTGGCAGGGCCAGAGGCAAAAATCAGGGAAACCAGAACCATCCACTGAACATGCATGATTGAAATGTTCTTTGTGAGCACTCAGCCACAGGGCCTAAGCACTTCCTCCAGCGTAGATCAGTAACTCCTGGCCTTGATCTCACAAGATTCTCATGACTTGAAGGGCTGGACTTGGTGGCAGAGTCCCATTATCCAGGCTCATACGAATCTCCCGAGGAGAAAAAACCCACAGCAGACAGGTTTGGCTGCTTCCTCAGTCCTCTTCTCGCCTTAACGATAGCAAACCAAACACTAAGAGCCTTCTTCTATGACAGCCAATTTTCCCACCACGGGCTTTTGCAGCCCCTGAGGATGACATGGGATTTTAATAACATTGATCCACATCATGCAGCCTTTGCACAGGAGGAAGCATGACTTTTTAAATAAATGAATAATTCTCTGTTGTCTTTCTGATCTCATTTGTGCATTCATGCTAAGCTTGGGTATTTTTAGCAGGATTTCAAAGAACAGCCTGGAGAAGAATTTGCATTTCCTGTGAGGGATGGGGGCGTTGTCTGGGCCAGCATACTCACAGAGTGACCACAAGCCACTGCAGCAACTAAGCTTATACAAAAAGCCAGGAGAGAGAGAGAGAGCGAGAAAAAGAGAGAGAGAGAGACGGAGGGAATGGGATTGCTAGGGATGTAGTTCTTCTGTATCAGAGTGTAAAAACCAGATGTTTAAGTAATATTTGTTCCTGGGTGAGCCAAGCCAATTTAGAAAACATTTGAAAGGCACTTTCCAGATTTACAAAGAACAAGGTTCTGGCTGGATCAAACTTACTGTCTATGAGGAAATGGACATTAAACAAATAGGTAGAGTACACTAAGAGGATTACGAAAGTGGAAATACATGGGTTATAAGCTCTTATGACCTTGGGGAGGCTTCCTTGAGAAGGTGGAGTTTAAGAAGAGCCTTAAAGGAGTTCCCGTTGTGGCTCAGTGGTTAACGAATCCGACTAGGAACCATGAGGTTGCGGGTTTGATCCCTAGCCTTGCTCAGTGGGTTAAGGATCCGGCGTTGCTGTGAGCTGTGGTGTAGGTTGCAGACGAGGCTCGGATTCCGCATTGCTGTGGCTCTGGTGTAGGCTGGTGGCTATGGCTCCAATTTGACCCCTAGCCTGGGAACCTCCATATGCCGCGGGAGCGGCCCAAGAAACAGCAAAAAAAGACAAAAAAAAAAAAAAAAAAAAAAAAAAAAGAGGCTTAAAGAGTCACAGTTAACTGGGAAAAAAATGGGGAGGGGAGTGAGGGTGTTGAGACTGGAGAAGAGGAAGTAGCATGAACAGGAATGTGCTCCAGGCAGAGGCCCAGAGATGGGAGAGGACGCATGTGTAGAAAAGAGAACCCCAAAGAACTGGGCCACACATAGACTTTAGAAGTATGACTCTAGTCGACTCATTTTTCCAAAGCAGAGCTCATAGCGTTTTCTCTGTGAAATGTCTGCCTTGAAATCCGTCACCCATTACAAGCAATTAAGGCAACCCTGAATAAGTTGGTAGCTCTGAGTCATTTGCCCTTGGCAAACATTTCCTCTTGCAGATTAATTCAATTCTTCATCTCCATTTCATAAAGGTATCTGGGAAACAAAGACCCTAAAACTACCGACTTTCACTCTGCTCTGTCCTGATGGCTCCATCTAGTCCAGACTTCTGTTCTTCTTGTGGTAACTTCATGCCCCTTAAAGACGGAAGGGAGATGTGCTCTCATGGCACAGTGGGTCTAGGTTCTGGCTTTGTCACCGCAGTGGCTTGGGTCACTGTTGTGGCAGATAAGGAAACAGGCTCCTCTGTAGTTTGGTTAATGACAATTTTCAGAGGCCTAAATAAAGCTCAAAGTCCGTAAGTAGGTTTCTTCTCATTGGAGAAAAACCACTGTCGTCACACCAAATCAAAAGCTATTCTTTTTTACATTCTACATTCTTCTTAGATCATATCTTGTATTTCTTTCCCTATGCATTTTGTTTTGAAACTTATTCCTCACTTCTCTCCCCCCCCATATTTATTTATTTATTTATTTATTACTTTTTAGGGCCACACCCGAGGCAGAAGGAAGTTCCTTGGCTAAGGGTCGAATCGGAGCTGCAGCTGCTGGCCTACGCCACAGCCACAGCAATGGAGGATCTGAGCCACATCTGTGACCCACACTGCCGCTCACAGCAACACTGGCTCCTTAACCCAGTGAGCGAGGCCAGGGATCGAACCTGTGTCTTCAAGGATGCTAGCCACGCTTGTTACCGCCGAGCCGCCACAGGAACTTCCTTCCCCTTAGATCTTTGTACATGTGCTATAATGTAAAACGCCTTAAGAAGTGGCCTGAAATCATTTAGCGTCATCCTTACTTTACAAAATAGCATCCCTACCCGGACAAAAATGTATTAAGCAGGTGGATTGTCATCTCCAAATTAAAGCCAGTCCTCGTTGTTAAAAACAGAAAAAGTTTGTGATTTCTGATGTGTGTTCTAATGTGGTCTTCTCCCTTTTGAATGTATAACCACTGCATTTACTGAAAAGCAAAAATAGCATTTGAGAGCACCATTACTGTGGCTCTAGTGGGTTTCTCTCACTTCTGTATTTCTAATCCTACCCAGTCCAAAGTGTGGACCATCTTTGATGAGGTCCTGCTTAGTAATGTTTTTGTCAGCTGCCCCCAAGTAACCAGAGCCAAGCTGTTAGAAAACAAATTTCTTAAAAAAAAGAGAGACATTTTGGATATTGATGGTCTTCACAATAAACAAGCTAAAGTCTTCTAAGAACAAAGAGCTGAAAGTTTACCTCTCTCCTTTTATCTTTGCCAAATACATGACATTTCTCAGGCATCCTCTTCACAGAAGATGTCTTTCACTAGGAAATTCTGCAAGACATGCTAGAGGAGCAACATCTGCTTTCCACATTTGGGACAACTGTTGCTGGTTTTGTAACGGAATTTTTTTTTTTTTTTTTTTTTTTTTGGTCTTTTTCTTAGGGCCACACCCTCAGCATGTGGAGGTTCCCAGGTTAGGGGTCAAATCGGAGCTGTAGCTGCTGGCCTACGCCACAGCCACAGCAACGCCAGATTCTTAACTCACTGAGCGAGGCCAGGGATCAAACCCTCATGGATACGAGTCAGGTTTGTTAACCGCTGAGCCATGATGGGAATTCCTGCAACAAAAATTTTAAGTCCAAACCATTGTAATAAGGCACTTTCCAGCATGACCAAAGCAGCTGCAGCAGGGGAATACTGAACCAATTTTAGGATGTGGCCTTAATGGACACTGTATCTCAAATATAAGGGCAATTTTTCCAAAGCAAAATTCTCCTAGAAGAAACCAGACACAACTTCAGTAGCTGAGAAGAGTCGGCAGACATCCTGCTTGGCTCCTCTGTACATGATAAGGTCTATGGAGAAGAGGGTGATTTCTGCATGACAGCAAAGAAAGTCATTTCCACTCTGTCTCTGAGAAAAAAGAAAACAAACCACTCCAGTAAATATTTATTGAGCACAGCATTAGTTCGCTAGTGTTGCCATGACAACACAGGCTGGGTGGCTTAAACTGCAGAAATGTATTTGCTCCCAGTTCTAGAAGCTGGAAGTCAGCGATCAGGGTTTTGGCAGATTGGGCTTCTTCTGAGGTCTGTCTGTCCGTAGCTGTCCATCTCCTCCCTGTATCTGTGTCCTGGTCGCTTCTGACAAGGGCACCAGCCATAGTGGGTGAGGGCTCCCTCTAGTGGCCTCGTTGTAACAGTTACCCTTTGATGATTTGGTCTTCAAATCCAGTCACTTTCTGAGGTACTGGGTTAGGACTTCAACATAGGGACTTTGGGGAAACACACTTCAGCCTGTAACAAGTACATACTAGATGCCTGGCACTGAGTACGAACAGACTAGCATGAAAACCCAGAGGAATCTTAGGCTTAATTGGGTCATTTTCTCCAGATACACACATCTGAAAAGAAATGATTTTTACCATAGAAGAAGGTAAGGAAGGGGCAGATGGGGCGCTGGAACAGATTCATACTCAAAGGAGGGAGCTATACTGCCTGCTGAGATGAGATCTTCCAGAGGAGGCTCTCCCAGGGAACCGCTGTGGTCACACACTCACTGCTGCCCCCCCACCCCAAGCCCACTCACGTGGGCCTCCAGGGTGACTCAGGGGTCTCTGCCTCCTGGCCAGCCCATCCCTCTGTGTTATGGCTCTATCTCTGATGCTTCCTCTTTCAGACATAAAGCCTCAGAAACTCTTTCTTCCAGGCAGGGCAAGTCACAGCTTCTCTGCATCTAAGCGTCCTTCAGCTTGGGGACAAAGTCTTTCTGGGAAGTCTGATGAGTTGGGTTTGCATCCGGCAATAAGAAAACCACAGGCCCTTCAAAAGACGCTTTTCAAAGTTCATCTCAGGCCTGAGACTTTGCTTGTCTTTGCAAGGGAATGAAAATGCCAAAAAATGCTTTGCTTTTTCAGGGGATATATCTTTTTAATGAAAAAATGGGTTCTCTTCTAACTTGCTCTTCAGAAGGGATATAGTTGGCTCTACATACTCATAGTAGCTCTTTCTATTCTATCCAGAAATCTAAGAAGCAAAATGTTCTTGCCTTTCAATCAAGGCCTTTCTACCTCTAGGCACAGTTTGTTTTTCAATGGCCACAGTTTTTTGTTTTGTTTTTTTCAATCCGATAGCTCTCATTTACATCCTCCTGGTCTACGACTGTACCTTTAGTTTCCACCTCGAGGACAGTACTCATTTCTCAACTCTCCCTAGTCATTTTCCCTTGAGGAAGTTATATATAATCTTTTCCTTTGATCAAAAATGTCACAGTATCATGATGTCCTTAAATGCTGAAAGGACAGGATCACTCAGGGAAAAGTGGATCCATCTTGTGGAACCAGCCCCGGAGAGTTAATTCATCCTTAGCTGGAGGTGACTGCAGACTCAATCCCCATGCTTTGGGCAGGGCAAGCTTTGCCTCCAGAGTCTGGGACCTGAACTTTCCCACCTATATGTTGTCATAAAGCAGAAACAACCCACCAAGCTACCCATGGTAGGCTCTTCATGAATGAGAAGTAGAGTAGAATTTGGGTGGCATGACAACTTTCTTAGGGATTAGACAAGAGGAGGATTGTCACCTTGTCCAAGCACAGAGTACAGGGAATTTCTCTCCTAGGAATACAGAAATTTCTGGCCTAAAAAATGGACACCAGTACATGCAGACAAGATCATTCAGGCAACTCAGCTATGGCGCCAGGGGGAAAGCAAAGTCTGGGAAAGCTGTGGCTGACACACAAAACACTGGGAAGAGAGAAGATTAGGCCAGGTTAGCTTGACTTCCATTCATCTCTCCTTTTATTTGGGTTCAATCTTCTTCATAATGTTTTCACCCTCAGGTTCTCTCCACAAATTCAGCTTGCCGACAAACTCCAGAAGTCCCCCATTCCTTCCATTCAATCCATTATCTTTTTTTGGCTGTGCCCGAGGCTTGCAGAAGTTCCTGGGCCAGGGATCGAACCAGTGCCACAGCAGTAACCAGAGCCACAGCAGTGACAACACTGGATTCTTAACCCACTGAGCCACCAGGGAACTCTGACCCTTTCAATCCATTATCTTTTGATCCAGGTAAAGGCTTTTATTGTTGAGGTACCAGTCACAAATCCCATTCCATCATGTCGCAACAGAAGAAAGGGTGGGGGAAAAAACTGTAACTGCAATGTATACATCTAAGGATAACCTGACCCCCTTGCTGTACAGTGGGAAAATAAAAAATAAATAAATAAATAAATAAAAAATGTTTAAAAAAAATAAAAATAAAAAAAAAACAAAAAACAAAAAACAAATCCCATTCCAAGCTTTGGTAATACCACAACGTTGTAGTCATGTTACCCCATTCAGTATAAACATATTTTTCTTCCTATTTCCAGTGCTTTGGTTTATAGAGATACTTTTAACTTTGAATATTCTTTCCAAATTATTTTCTTTCTTTTTGTGTCTTTTTAGGCCCGCACCTGCAGCATATGGTGCTGCAGGCTAGGGGTCGAATCGTAGCTGTAGCTGCGGGCCTATATTACAGCCACAGCAACGCAGGATCCTAACCCACTGAGCAAGGCCAGGGATCAAACCTGCATCCTCATGATGCTAGTCAGATTGGTTTCCGCTGAGCCATGACAGGAACTCCCCAAAGTATTTTCTTACCTATTCTTTTTGGCTGAGAATTATGAGTATTTCCTATGCCTCATTTCTTCTCACTGTCCCCCCCTGTTGACTTGCACAGAAATAGCCTTTTCACTTCCATCTGAACCTTTTTTTTCATTCCTCCCTCAAGCATCTCTGCATCTAGTCCTCTAAATCAAGTTAATGAATTATCTGCAATCTCAGACCCTCTGACACCAGTTCCCCGAGTAGAAGTGTGGGGCTCTGGTCGTCTGCATGAGAGGTGTGCATGGACACAGCTCCAACTGGGGATTCCATGACGCTGAAAACACAGGACGGGCTCAGCTGTCTGCAGCCCTGTTTCTTCTCACACTGGAAACTCTTCATCTTCTCCAACCACACCTTTACATTCTCTGTTTTCTGCGGAGAAGAGCCGCAGAAACTGATGGCCTGCTTAGAGACAACCTGGTGCTCAGAATTTCTTGTTTGGAGCTACATTTTACAGGAATAATGATAATAATAATACCGTGAAACATTTACAGTTCTGAAAAACTATGCAGAGATGTCTAAAAATACCAGGCAGGAAAACTTTGAAAAATTATGAATCACTATGTTGAACAGCAGAAGCTTATATGATATTGTACATAGCTATAGGTTTTAAAAAAAAAGTTAAAAAAAATCAGACATATTGTTGTTTGCAGCACAATTTATTATCTGCTCATAGGATTTGGGTACATTAATAGGTACTGATCTAACACCATCGTGACCTCTCTTGAGACAGAGCAACCCAAAAAGAAAGCTTCAAAATGTGCAAAAGTAATAAATATCAAACTTTCTGATCTAAAATGTATAAATATAAAATATCAGTCATTTCTGGAAACATCTTAAGAAAATCCAGCAACCACGGGTCCTTGGGTTTAAGTGTCTGGCACTGACGGTGCTAGTCGTTGGGCGTTATCACCTCAGATCCAGCACGATTATTTTTATGTCTTTTACCAACACATGTTTGCAGATCTAAGAAAGAAAAAAACTGACTTTACAACATGACGTTTACATGATTCTTTTTCGGGAGGAAGTATGAATTTCCTCATTTAAAAAGGTTCCTGGAGTTCCCACTGTGGCTCAGTGGGTTAAGGACCCAACATAGTATCTGTGAGGATGCGGGTTTCAATCCCTGGCTTTTTTTTTTTTTTTTTAATCCCTGGCTTTATTCAGTGGGTTAAGGGTCCGATGTTGCTGTGGCTGTGGTGTAGGCCAGCAGCTGCAGCTCCAATTTGAGCCCTAGCCCGGGAACTTCCATATGTGGCAGGTACAACTGTAAAAAGAAAAAAAAATCTTCCTAATTTTTGTTTGTTCATTTGTTTGGGTTTTTTTTTTGGGGGGGGGCAGGGTGGAGGGGTTTGGCCATGCACATGGAAGTTCTTGGGCCAGGGGCTGACCCTCGACACAGCAGTGACAAAACTGGATACTTAAGGTGCTGCACCAAAGGGAACTCCAAAATGGTCCCAATTTTAAAAAATAATGTCTACTCAGAGTAAATATAATCATATGTATTCATTTTCAACAAGAAAATGTTTACAAAAGATGCCATCTAATTCTCATTTTAAATAAATTCTAACTTCAAAATAATGTTTCCTTGATATCACAGCCAGAGAACAGCTAAGCAAACAGAAAAAGATGGGGTCAAAGCATGCGGAAGTTCTTGGGCCAGGGATCAAACCCTTGCCACAGCAGTGACAAAACTGGATCCTTAACCCATTGCACCACAAGGGAACACAGAGAACAGCCAGGCAAACAGAAAAAGATGTGGCCAAATAATGTTTCTTTGGGCCTATACAAAGCTAATCAAAAAGTCAGGATTAGATGTTTCACTGAATTGTTATGAAAAACTAACTTGGCCTTATCAAGCAGGTATAATTCAGGACATATTTAATGCCATTTTCTTCCATAATTGTTTGCTTACTTGGACTCCTGAAGAAAATTGTATTTGTTTAAGTATCACACAGTTAATGGAAAGGAAACTTTATGCATAATCAACTCTGCTACAGAAATACTGTCATTCCTTTGTAAACAAAATAGGTATGAGAAGAAATCAGAAGAAAATACAAAGCTAGATTACTTTTCTGAGATAAGAAAATTCCAAACTAAGCAGTAAAGTATTTTATCCCATATTTTAAGGCTATTATTTCTCTCTCTCTTTTTTTTTTTTCAAAGAGGCTTATTTGTTTTAACCGAAGGTTTGTATCTCTCAGTCTCCTTTACCTATTTTACTCTGCAAACCCCCTCCCCTCTGTCAACTGCCCATTTGTTCTCTGTATTTATGACTCTTTTTTTATTTTTTTATTTTTTATTTTTTTTTTTAGGATTCTACATACAAGTGAAATCATATGGCATTTGCCTTTCTCTGCCTGACGTATTTCACTTAGCATAATACCCTCTAGATCCATTCAGGTTGTTGCAAATGGCAAGATTTCATTTTTTGTGGCTGAACCATATTTCATTGCATGTATATATACCACATCTTCTATAAGCTACAGGACTATGGCCAATAATATTTTAATAACTTAATATGAGGACAGATGGTTATTAGACTTATCATGGCGATCATTTCATAAGATATGAAAAATGTCACTATGTTTTACACCTGAAATTAACATAATATTGTACATCAGCTATATTTCAATTTTTAAAAAGGAGGGGGTGAAAAATAAATATTACATGCAAAAAATAACCCATGTTGTCTACTCACACTGAACAGCCTGGGATCCTTGGTATGTGGATGAAAGCCCTTCTTTTTACACGCAGAAACCTCAAGCATGCCAGCGTCTGTGAGCCTGAAGATGCCAGTGCTAAGTTTCAGGGTGAAAAAAAGGTACAAAAATTAAGGATCATTTGGGCTTTCCAGATTTTTATTTGAATGACACAAGCATACATACTCCTCAAATGGAATGGAGAAAAAAGCTATGAACTAAACATTTTACAGTGATTTTTTTTTTTTTTTTAATCAAGCTTGTGCTGATGGCCTAGGGAGAGAGTGACCAGTGCTACCACCAAGCACCTATAGAACTGTGATGGGCTGAACTGCTGTGTGAGACCCCATGGGAGGAAATCACAGGAGACGGGTATTTCTAATTTTTCTAACACAAGGGTATCTTGTTTTACTGTGCTTCACTTTATTGTACTTTGAAGATACTTTTTTTTTTTTTTTTTTTTTTTTTTTTTAACAAATTGAAGGTTTGTGGCAGCTCTGCATTGAGCAAGTCTACTGGCACCATTTTTCCAATAGCATCTGCTCACTTCATGTCTCCTTGTCACATTTTGGTAATTCTCCCAATATTTCAAACTTTTTCATTGCTATCTTTGTTATGGTAATGTGTGATCAATGATCTCTCTCTCTCTCTCTTTTTTTTTTTTTTGTCTTTTTAGGGCCATACCCGAGGCATATGGAGGTTCCCAGGGTAAGGGTTGAATAGGAGCTGCAGTTGCTGGCCTATGCCAGAGCCACAGCAACACGGGATCCGAGCCCTGTCTGTGACTTACACCACAGTTCATGGCAACGCCGGATCCTTAATCCATGGAGCAAGGCCAGGGATCAAACCTTTGTCCTCACAGATACTAGTCAGATTCTTTTCCACTGAGCCACGGCGGGAACTCCTGATCAGTGATCTTTACTGTTACTACTATGACTCGCTGAAGGCTTAGGTGATGGTTTGCATTTCTGAGCAGTCAAGAATTTTTATGTTTATTTTTATTTTATTTTAGTTTTTGGCCATGCCCATGGCACGAGGAAGTTCCTGGGCCAGGGATCAAACCTGTACCACAGTTGTAACCAGAGTCACAGCAGTGACAACACCAGATTCTTAACCAACAGAGCCACCAGGGAACTCCAAAATATTTTTAAATGAAGTATATACATTGTTTTTTTTAGACATAAAGGTACTGTGCATTTAATAAATTACAATGTAAACTTTTTTATACACACCTGGGAACCAACATTACTGTGACTAGATTTATTGTGTTATTTACTTAGTGTGGTGGTCTTGAACCACACCTTCAATCTTTCAGAGGTATAACGAGTATTTATAGATAACAGCAACTATTTACTGAGTGCTGGCTATGGGGCCAGGCACTAGACTAAGTCCTTTAGGTCGCCTATCATCTTGTTTTGCTTCACATCAATCTGCGATGGGCAGGTCTTGGGGGTGAGGCTCACAGTGGACAGGTATCAAGCTGGGATTCCAATATCAGTTTGGCTGACTCCTCTGCTTGTAATCGTGCTACAATAGTCATTGTCCCCCAAACTTAGGAAAGTCTTAGAGATAATGAAGCTAAGACTGCAGATTTTCTCACAACCAAAATAATGTATTAGTTCTATCGCAATAGAGCTAAGATCTCACTGGCAAACTGGAATAACATCCTGTTTATCCATTTCAAGGTCATGCTAACTAAAGAAAGAGAACCAGTAGTTCTACCACTGAAAGGACTTTAAAATGCAAAAACTGCAGAGCTACAGGTGTATGGAAGCCAGTGGGCAAAAATCTCTTTTTCCCAAAGGCATGAGGTGACTGCTTATCCAAGTCCCACAACCTGGTGCATGGACACACTCAAACCCAGCAGCCCCAGGCAGAGCCTTACTTGAACCCTCTTGATAGTTATCACTTACTCTTTATGCTTTGGTGAACAAACAATGGCAATCGCTTCTGGCAACATAAGCTGATAGGAACAGTGAGTGTGGAGGTCAACACTGGATAAGAATGCAGTCTGGGTCGGATGTGTCTGCAAAAAGAAGAGGACAATCTTATTGGGGTAGCTGAGTCTTAGCCAAAGCCATAGCCCATCCCAACTCCAGTTATCTTCTTTTTCTTTTCCTTTCCTTCTTCCTTCCTTCCTTCCTTCCTTCCCTCCCTTTCTTTTCTTTCTTTCTCCCTTTCAGGGCTGCACCTGCAGCACATGGAGGTTCCCAGGCTAGTGGTCGAAGTGGAGCTATAGCTGCTGGCCTACACTAGAGCCACACCAACTCAGGATCTGAGCAGCATCTGCGACCTACACCACAGTTCACAGCAATACCGGATCCTTAACTCACTGAGCAAGGCCAAGAATTGAACCTGCGTCCTCACAAATATTAGTCAGATTTGTTTCCGCTGAGCCACGACAGGAACTCCCTGCTTTTCCTTTTTCACCGTCAGTAATCAAATGAGGATTTTGAAAAACGTCTTGTTGACAAAATCCTTCCCTTTGTGCTTCCCATAGTTATTCCCATAGTTATTCCAGAGACTTCAAGAGGCTCTAGGGAATGTGGATGTACTTTCTGCTTATTGGCAAAGATGAAACTGGACATTTTTCAGAGGCTTTAAATAGATCCTCGTTTAATCATCACAACTCATCTGGGAAATGCTTATTATCTCAGTTTTACGTACAAGGAGCCTGAGGCTCCTTTAAGTAACTTGCCTGCAAGGAACAGAACTATGACTGAACCCAGAGATACTTCTATACACAACCATGGACACAAAAGGAAAAGTTTTCACTAAATATACTACACTTTGCTGGTATCCTTCTATGGATAGCCATTCCTGAAAAATGGAGGAACGGAACTCTCCAAAGTGTGGAAGGTGTCTGGGATTCATCTTACATGATGAGAGGGAAGGGGAGATGATAAATTCAGAGAACTGTCTTCCAGATTTTTGGCTATACACAAAAGTGTGTTTATGAGAGACAACTCAGAGGTTCATATTTGAATGAAAAATACATGCATCCATAAGGATTTGTAATTCACAATAAACTCCAGCTACCCTTGAAAAAAAAAACCAAAGGAATGTGATCATTTAAATCAGGAATCCAAGGTACTAGTCCTGCTGGGTCCTGGCTCCATCACTTACTAATTGTGTGACACCACGAAGATTCCTTAACCGCCCCATACATATTTCATCAATTTTAAAATAAGAATAGTCATTTTCTTCATGGGATTATGATGAAAATTAAATGAGACAATCCATGTAAAATTCTTAGAACAGTGCCTAGCACGTAGAAATGAATCAAAAATCATTAGCTATTATGATTGCTCTTATTGCTGCTATTATTTTAATGTTGTCATCATCATTGTTATTTTTTTTTTTTTTCCTTTTTTGGTTGCACCTTGGGCATATGGAAGGTCTTTGTCCAGGGACTGGATCCAAGCTGCATTTTCAACCTACACCACAGCTGTGGCAACAGTGGATCCAATGCCTCAGAGACAAGCAGGATCATTAACCCACTGTAGCACAGTAGGAACTCCTAATGTTGTCAATATGAATTAAAAGGCTTAGCCCATAGAAACTGCTTCATGCCTTTACACATAGCTATGACCTGTTGAAGAAATGCATGGTATTAAAACTCCTTTCTATTTTATTTAATAGAATGAAGGTAAAAATCCATTGATACCTATTTCTAGAAAGATACACATTCTGCCAAGGAAAAATAACTCTTGGTCTACAAAGACCTAGATCAACTGAAGGATAGAAATTAACTTAATTTTTAAAACCTAAATCTTTAGTGAGGGCATGAGTGGGAGGGTCTGACTGCTTATAACCTGATTCGGTGAAAACCTTTTATTTATATACTGAGCCTTCTATGCCTTCATGAAAAAGTAAGAAGTATTTAAAGAAACTTTAGTGCTGTGGTGGCAGCAAGTAGATGGTCAAAGAGACAAATCACTCTCCTGTCAACTTATTTCCAGACTGCAGGCACACTGTAAGACATTCTTTTGTTTCTTTTTGTTTTGTTCTTATTGTTGTTTTGTGATTTTGTGTTGCATGTTTTGCACCTTAGGATACTCTGAGCCCTTCATTTCTGCCAAGAGGAATCACTCTCACTCGCATAAGGACAACTCTCCCATAGGAGAATGGTGCTCCAACCCCACGCCCCACTCATGGAAATAAAGATGATGATAAGATGATGATGATGGTGGTGGTGGTGGTGATGGTGAATGACAGCAGGAAATGCCATTATTTCAACTGAATGATGTGCCAGGCACTGAACTAATCACTCTCCGTGAATGATCTCATTTAACTCTCAACACAAGGTGATATAAGTGCTACCATTATTCCTATTTTGCACGTGGGACACTGAGCTAAGCAGAAGAGTAAATAACATGCTGAAGGACACAGAACTAGTTAAGCTAAAGTCTAAAATCAAATCCGGATCCATCCGATTCTTTTCAGACATTTTCTAGGACCAAATTATAGCTGAAAAAAGCACTGGAATGTGTTGCTACAGCTAGGCCATTAAAAATCATCACAAGGAGTTCCTGTTGTGGCACAGCGGAAGTGAATCCGACTAGGAACCATGAGGTTTTGGGTTCGATCCCTGGCCTCGCTCAGGGGGTTAAGGATCCGGCGTTGCCGTGAGCTGTGGTGTAGGTCACAGATGTGGCTCGGATCTGGCGTTGCTGTGGCTCTGGCGTAGGCCTGCGGCTACAGCTCCGATTTGACCCCTAGTCTGGGAATCTCCATATGCCGTGGGTGTGGCCCTAAAATGACAAAAAGACAAAAAACAAAAACAAAACAAAACAAAATCATCACAAAAGAACATTACAACCTCTGAGGTTCAGAAATACATTTTAGTGTTTTCACTGAATCACAATAATTTGACATGGTGAAAGGAACTAAAGGCAAAGCCCTGGGATTCTAAAATTATGCCGATTTCTTATTTAAATGATAACTTCATTACTGCATACATCATCTGCATAGCTCATAAAGGAAAAACCTTTGTTTCTAATCTGGGAAATGTTTTGTGAGATAAACACTGACTTTTCAATATAAGCATAATTTTACTGTCATTCTTTCTCAATTTATATAACAATTTTTTTTCTATAATTTGTTTTGATTTAAAACGCATTCTTGGGAGTTTCCATTGTGGCTCAGCAGCAATGAACCCGACTAGTATCCATGAGGATGCGGGTTTGATCCCTGGCCTCACTTAGTGGGTTAAGGAGCTGGCACTGCCGTGAGCTGTGGAGTAGGTGGCAGACTTGGCTTGGATCTGGCATTGCTGTGGTTGTGGCAGAGGCCAGCAGCTGCAGTTCTGCTTTGACCTCTAGCCTGGGAACTTCCATATGCTGCAGGTGCAGACCCAAAAAGCAAAAAAAAAAAAAAAAAAAAAAAGAAAACAAAAAATAAAAAAGTAAAATTCAGTCTTGTTATAGAAAATTACATTACACTAAGTAATGTCTTTACTTTCAGCTATTTCTAGGCAAACAATAAGGCACCTACTGCTAAGGAAAACAAATATATAGAAAGTTTTTGCAAACTCTTCATCATAAATAATTTGGTGTATTTGAGAAGTGGTATGTTGTTTACAGCTCACACAAATTCGGTGAGGGAGAGAAGGCATTCATTAGCCCCACTTGATCAATGAGGGGACCTGGAAATAAGGAGGGTAGGAGTCCTGACCAAGGGCAAACAGTAATTTGCAGGCGGAGTGAGGACTACTTTCTCCTCTGCCCTCCTAAATTACACAACACCAAATGCTCTGTATGTGAGAGTGTGTGCAGCTGTGGGTGTGAATGTGTGTCCTGCCCTGACTCAGTACCTCTATAAAGCAGGTAAAATAAAAAATGGTCCCTTCTCACTCTTCAGGAGCCCTTGAGGTCCCCAGGATATGCCTGGAAATCCGGGCCACCATCCAGTGGCCAAGTGCCAGTGGGATGGCTTGTCCCTACCCCCGGGCCCCGGTCTCAGATGCATGAGATAGATGCAACCATGGGTAGGAAAAGTACAATACCCTCACTAAGAATAACAGCTACAATTTTCTGAGTGCCTAGAAAAATGTGATGAGAAATTCCCTGACATTATCTCACCTTCACAGGAAGTACAGGTCCATTATTATGATCCCCTTTTTATAGGTGATTAAGCTGATGCTTGAATACCTTGCCAATATTCCTACAGTGAATGTGCAATAGAGCTGAGATGTAAACTCATGTCTTCTGATCTGTAAGCCTTTTCCTGCTCCTATGGTGGCCTGGTGGATGGTGGAATCCAATATTTTTGTCCCTACTCTGTGGCTGTTTACATAGTGACTCACACATCCTTGGCCTGTAGGGGAGGTGCTGTGGCCCCTATTCGATATGTACAAATGCTTCTATTTTTTGTGGGGGGTGTCATTTTGTCTTTTCAGGGCCACACCTGTGGCATATGGAGGTTCCCAGGCCAGGGACTGAATCAGAGCTGTAGCTGCTGGCCTACACCACAGCCACAATAACACAGGATCCAAGCCGAGTATGTGACCTGCACCACAGCTCACAGCAACACTGGATACTTAACCCACTGAGCAGGGCCAGGGATCTAACTTGAGTCCTCATGGATACTAGTTGGGTTTGTTAACCACTGAGTCACGATGGGAACTCCCAAAAGCATCTTTAAAAGAAACATTTTCAGAAATTTTCTTAAAATAATCTCTTTTTTTTTTTCCCCCAGGGCCGCAGCCGCAGCATAGGGAAATCCCAGGCTAGGGGTCAAATCAGAGCTACAGCTGCTGGCCTACACCACAGCCACAATAACACAGGATCCAAGCCGAGTATGTGACCTGCACCACAGCTCACAGCAACACTGGATCCTTAACCCGCTGAGCAAGGCCAGGGATCTAACTCGTGTCCTCATGGATACTAGTCGGGTTTGTTAACCGCTGAGCCATGACAAGAACTCCAAAATAATCTACTTTAGACCCACACCAAAGGGAGAGAGAATATTAATAACTGTCTAATCATACTAGACCATTAAACACCTGACAAGGCCTCCATGAGACTATGTAAAATCATCAAAACAAGTCTCCTGATTTCCAAAGGTGTTCCTCTCTCTTTTAACTTCGGATGGTGGAAAAAAGCATACTATGGGCCTCCAGATTTGACTGGAAAAAAGCATACTATGGGCCTGTCCAAATCCAGATTTTATTTAGACATGGCCCAACATTGAAGAAAATGCTTTCATATGATGACATTTGTTCCACTTGAAAACATTAAAAATAAAAAATGATTTAAACGAAACATTAAAAATAAAAAATGATTTAAACTAAGCTAAATTTCCTCCAGGAAAATTTAAACTAATCTAAATGATTTAAACTAAGCTAAATTTCCTCCAGGAGGAAAATAGCCCATCAAACTCATGTGCACAAATGCACACATGTGCATGCGCAGCACCCCCCCCACAAAAAAAAAAAAACAACACACACACCAAAACCCTCTCAAACCCCAAAGGTCAAACATACGTGGATCCATCCTAGAGTGAGGAGATCGTGTTGATCCTGAACACTGAATAATTCCTCTACATTCTCCACGTCACAATAGTCTGGTCCCGCAGACTGCTTTGGCACAATTAAGTGGGTAATAGTAAATTCATTATGCGTCTGAAAAACAAACAGCAAGAAAAATAATAATCACCTGACAGAAAAAAAAAAGCTTGAGTAGGAAGTGCGGTGTTTGGATAAAACTAGAAAGTGCCTGACCACTGCTTACATCATTGTCATCCTCACGCCCCCGTCACAACTCAAAAATAAAGCCTGGAACTTGAACGTGGATTATTTGCCAAAAATTTGAGCCAGTTGTTTGGAGCTGGAAATCCATTCTCACAATAGAAAATGTATCATAAATAGGAATCAGCCTCCCAGACTGGTCCCTGGAAGTTCAGTTAATAAATAATGTTGTGTGATAGTCCATCTGCAATGGAAACACTAAACAACAGCAGGTTTATTTGGAAGGGGAGATGCTAATGAAATCATTTTATGGTTTTATTGAAGGACATTCTAAGGTTTGTGAAGGTCGATGGTCCTGTTTTTGTTATTATTTCATTTCACTTTGAAGACGTAGGATGTTCTTCTACTATGGGGGGAATTACTGGAATTTTCCATAATTAAGCTAATGTTTTGGATTTGCAGTTAGATAAAGAGAAAGGAAAGACAGGCTTCCCCTCCCCTCTTAGGTAAAAGTGGTTGAAGGAAGAGGGTTGTAAAGTTGATAGGATCCTCAGATAAGAGATGCTTGTGCCCCAAGGAGCTGTCCATCCCTGGCAGCACTGTCTTCTTTCTAGATTCCAGGCTTTTCTGCAAGCTGGGAACTATTCCTTCAGCCTTGATTACACCTCTTCTCTTCATCCCACCCCCTTCTTTCAGGGCTAACTTTATGTATTCTGCAGGCCTGGTGTAAATATCACCTTTCAAAGCAGCCCTTGTTGACCCTCCTAGATGAGGGTTCCCACTTACCCCTTCCTATGACACCCTGCACTTTCACAGACAGCACTCAGCCCCATTTATGATTAATCATTGGTCTGGTTCTTTATAAGCATCACAAAGGCTTCATCTGGCACAGACTGTGGCTCTCATAGGCTACTGAATACCAGCACCCAGCACAGCACCTGTAAATGTCTGATGAAGGAATGGATCGGAGTTCCCCTCATGGCTCAGCGGAAACGAATCTGGCTGGTATCCATGAAGATGCAGGTTTGATCCCTGGCCTTGCTCAGTGGGTTAAGGATCCGGCATTGCCGTGAGCTGTGGTGTAGGCCAACGGCTATAGCTCCGATTCAACCCCTGGCCTGGGAATCTCCATATGCTGTGGGTGGGGGTCCTAAAAAAAGACAAAAAAAAAAAAAAAAAAAAGGAATGGATGAAGAATGAATGAATCAAACTAAGTACAACATGTGGTCTTGGGGAGGAAGCAGCCATAGCACACTGCCCCCTGCAGGGCAAAGAAGGTGGCTGTGGGGAGGAGATGGCAGGTCATTCTGTGCTTGACTTTTGAACTTCCTCTCTCCCCTGGAGGAAATGCAAAGATGCAACACCAGACCACATAGGAAAACATGTGTTGAATGAAACTTTTTTATTTTTAATTTTTTAGGGCCACACCTGTGGCATATAGAAGTTCCCAGGCTAGGGGTGGAATCGGAGCTGCAGCTGCCAGTCCACATCACAGCCACAGCAATACCAGATCTAAGCCACATCTGCGACCTACACCAAAGCTTGCGGCAATGCCAGATTGTTGTTAACCCACTGAGTGAGGCCAGGGATCGAACCGGTGTCCACTTGGATACTAGTCATGTTCTTAACCTGCTGAGCCACAATGGGAACTCCGGAATGAAACATCTTATTCAATTAAATAACAGTTCCTGGAGTTCCTGCCATGGCTAAAAGGGGTGAGGACATGACATTGTTTCTGTGAGGATGCAGGTTCAATCCGTGACCTCGCTTAGTGGGTTAAGGATCTGGTGTTGCCACAAGCTGTGATGTAGGTCACAGATGTAGCTCGGATCTGGTGTTGCCATGGCTGTGGCATGGGCCTCAGCTGCAGCTCAGATTCCACCCCTAAACCTGGGAATTTCCATATTTCACAGGTGCAGCTGTAAAAAATACGTACATATGTACATACATACATAAACAGTTCCCTAGTAAATGTTTAGGAATGACAATGTGCTGGGGCTCAGAAATATAAACTGATACCCCAACAAGAGTACCAAGGGCAATTCCAAAGACACAATGTTCCTTTTTCTTAAAGGAGGAAATTAAATGCATCTTCTCTCATTTATCTCCTTGCATTTTGATGTTGATCTTTCATCACCTATTCCTGAAAAAATCTTCCATACTTAAATATGACCTGGGCTATAAGATTTCAGTTTGTTGAAACCACTGCCTTAAAGAAAACAACAAAACCCTAGCTTTATTCCTCATGTATCTGAAAAAGGGTGGCAAGATAATACCTATCACAGATAAAAGCAGGTAGAGTTAACATATGAATGTATGTAAAACAAACACTTGCAATGGAATCTGATTTAGAAAACTAGATGGGTCTGGAAATGTGAAGATCTGAAAGCCACCATTTTTCTAAAAAATGATTTAAATTATGGTTTGATTAGTTCTTTACAACAAACTTTTACAGTATCCCTGAAATTTTACAATCCATTTTCTAGAAGGATAATTTCACTTATAATGACAGTGGTTATTGAAAGTTAATCTATATGAAGTTAATTTTGTAATGTTTATGACACTTAGGATGCTTTAATTCTGCTCAGCTTATCACAGAAAGCCAATGTTTATGACACTTAGGATGCTTTAATTCTGCTCAGCTTATCACAGAAAGCCAATCCTAGTAAAAGTACCCTGTGCAGAAAAATACGAAACAAAGACCATACCAGTTTTCCACAGAGAATTCCACAGGTTTCTATTCCTCTCACTGTATTAGATTCTGCCAGTAGCAGAAATCTGTGGCAAAGATCTCTTGATAAAACTACATATCGCAGTCCTTCCACCACTAAATCTAAAAAACAAAAAAAGGGAGAAAAAGCTAAAAAATAAACCTTATACCCCATCCTTGAAAACTGTTTTTATCAAGTGACTGCAGGTAAATATAAATTTAAAAAATGAAATTATCAGGTGCTCCACTTTTTGTCTTTTATTTTAGCACTTGTAAAAGTGAATACTGACTAGAAGGAAGGTAAAATTGCACCTTGCATATAAATTATTCATATGCAAGTGGGAAGGTACAAGCATTTTATATCTTTGTGCCTGGATCAACTCTTTACATGTACGTGTATGCATGTTTTCTTTTGGCACACATTGCACAAGCTGCATAGAACACATCGCATATTGCATAAGCCATAGGATAGACATGTGTTTACCACGCTACTTAGAACCTATAAAGTTGGCAATCATTAAGTAAAAGCATCACGTTTTCAGAAATCATCGGCAGTAGAATATTTTATAAAATGGTTGTTTATCATGACTCTTTCAAAATAAATGGAAACAAACTCCATCTGATAGTGTCTGCTGGGAAAATCCACCCCCCTCCCCAATTTGGTTTTGGAAACCTGCCTACACTGATGTAGCAGCCCCAAGCAGAACTAATTTTTGGCAGAAACACATAATCCATTTGGAGGTTAAATACCCATGTGTACAGATCCTCCTGGCCCAGGGAAATGCTAAATATTTAAATTTAATGACTGAGCAGCATTATGGGTAAATAAGTATTTTAGCATCTTCTTTCCTCTCTGGTGTAAGTGTGGATTCATGTGTTTCTTGGTTAAAATACATAAAAGATAAAAATGTTTGGAATTCTTTTTTAAAATCTCTGTACCAAGACCAATTACAGTCCAGTTTAATATAGAGACTCTGCTCTATCAGGGGAAAAATCACATTTCCTGAAAAAAATACATTTTTTTTTTCAATGGCAGTACCGGAGGCATTTGGAAGTTCCCAGGCCAGGGACTGAGTCCAAGCCACAGCCATGGCAACTCTGGGTCCTTTAAGCCACTGCACCAGGCTGGGGATTGAACCCTTGCCTCCAAGCTGCTGCAGTCACATTCTTAATGCACTGTGCCCACAGGGGGGAACTCCACATGTCCTGACCTTTGAGGTTACATATAGCAAAAGCCAGATGGTACTGAAAACTAGCTCTGTCATTCACACCACATCATCTAGGGGCATAATCACAACCAATAATAAAATGAGGAGACCTCTCCCAGATGTCACAGAAATGTGGTTCCATTAGAAAAGATTCCACGTCTTGTGGGAGTGCATTTCCTCACTTACTCTGACCAGCACTTAGAGTAGCAGCTGGTTTTAAGGCCCTGTTTACCGGAGGAGAGTGGCCAGCATAATTGGTTGCATCACTTTTATTAGGCTGATCTGCAAATACATCCAGCAAGGAATTGTTCTGGTGAGTGGAGAAGCAGGACAAAGCACTCCCATCAGTCTGCTCCGACAGTGCTGGGGTTTCCTGGCTTCGCATCTGACCCCGGGCTAATTCTTGCTTCTTGAGCTGATCTTCAAAAAACAAAAACTGTTCCGATTCCAGCTGCTGCTGGCGCATCTGAGCGACCCGCTTCCTTTCCGCCTCTATCAATCTCTGATGCTCCAGTTTTTTGAGAACTTCAGCTTTATATTTGTTCTAAAAAAAAAAAAAAATGTGGTTGCCAGAATAAAAGGTTAGCTTCCAAGGCAAAGACATCAAACTAGGATTAGACACCTTCAATCTTCGCGCAGGCAGAGATGCTGTGATATCTCCACAGGGACGTGCTTGAGACCGCGCAGGGAAATTTAACATCATGGTAGAAGCCCCTTAATCTGATTATGGGAGCAGTTCTAAATCCACTCAGGTTCTAGCACAAGACAGGCCAGGACAATCAAGTTCCCTCCAGTCTCCAGTACTTTTAGATATTAGAAAATCAAGGTCAGGATTGTCTGCACAGGCTGACTGAGAAGACCCTATCTCAGAAATGGTTCCATCCCCCGCGGCTGCTCGGTCCAAGATAATAGCTGCTAGCCACATGTGATTATTTACATTTAAATTAATCAAAATGAAATGAAAGTAGAAATTCCATCTCTCTGTCTCACTCGCCACATTTTAAGTACCGCAGGCTGGTGGCTCCCACATCAGAAAGAGCCAAATAGGACATTGCCATCATCACGGGATGTTTCAGGGGACAGTGCCACCTTAGGACCTTTGGCATTTGACTCTAGAACTCACACTGCTGGAACTTTAGGGAGAAGGGGAATCACTATGAAATGTGGTCTAATTAGCTCTCTCAGAACAAACTAGTTTTGTTTAAAATGAAGATTCCCAAGCTCCCCAGTTTTAACAAAAATGTCCAGACATTATTGGGTCAGAGATAAAGCTTTAATGAGCTTCCTAAGTGACTTTGATGACAGCTAGACTTTGGGAGCTACTGTAAAGCCGGGGTGGGGTGGGGTGGGGTGGGAGACGCAGCTTACAGCAGCACTCGGAGAGGCACACGGATCCCCCGGGTCCTGTTATAGGGCAGGCTGGCATTCAGTGGGTCTGGGGTGGAGCCTGAGAATCTGCATTCTAACAGCCTCCCGGGTGATGTGAGTGTTGCCAGTAGCAAAGGCTTTACCCATGTATCTGCTGATCCCTCTCAGACATAAAGGGTGCCATTCTATCCCCCCACATATTTCTATAAGTCATATACTTGGGATACTATTGTGGGCTCTGAGGTCATTGGGATCACCAAAGGTAGACCAGGTAACAGTTCCTGAGGCCATTCCTCCCAGAGAGATGTTGTAGGGACGACCGTACACACTGCTGAGCAGAAAGGAGACTTCATTGGGCTTTCCTTTCCCTTCCTGTTGCTCTGTCTGAGTGGCCCAAATCACTCTGATCTTTCAAAGTTCAAATCAAATCATCAGTATCCACACTGGAGGGAATCTTCCGATTCCAACCTGCCTTCTGTCACGGAGTGAAACACTTGACTCAAACCTGCCTTCTAGCTACGACAAAGGAAATAAAGAAGGCCAGTGACCGCCTGTACTGAGAGGTAGGGAGATTGGACTGAACTGAGAGTCTGTAAGACTGACACCTTTCAAAATACATAAACACACACACACACAAAAGCAAAGCAAACTTTATCATAATTCAGTAAATAGTATGAGGTCAAGTGGTGAACTTGGGTAGCCCATAGACTGACGGGTCAGTTTCTTCTTTCAATGCCCTTCAGTCTCTTGACTTCATTTTCATTTTCAGTCTCTATTTAATAAGAATCCAGAAGCTACCACTTCTCGGTGATGCAATTATATTCCACTCCTATGGTTAGCTCTCATTCCATCTCAATGTAATACTGACTCTAATATTTAAGAGTTTAATTCACATTTCCAAGGTGTACATAATTGGATTCATCAGAAACCATACATTGTTCTCTCTACCTCTCTTACTGCCTCCTTTTATCACTAAGGAGTAGCCATCTGGCTCAGGGTTACATTGGCAACAGTTGGTCAAAAGCTCTGTTGAAATTGCTGTATGAAGTCTACTTTCTTTTCTTTTTTATGTATGTATTTATTTATTTGCTTTTTAGGGCCACGTTTGTGGCATATGGAAGATCCCAGGCCGGGGATCAAATTGGAGCTATAGCTGCCAGCCTTCACCACAACCACAGCAATGCAGGATCCGAGCCATGTCTGAGACCTACACCACAGCTCATGGCAACACCAGATCCTTAACCCACTGAGTGAGGCCAGGGATTGAACCCTCGTTCTCATGGATCCTAGTCGGGTTCATTACTGCTGAGCCATGACAGGAACTCCCAACGTCTATTTTCTAATGCTTTGCTTCACTAGCTATTGGAGGGAAAATAAAAACACCACATCTTTGGTGCAAGTGCTTAACCTAGACATCAACATGAATTTTTTATGGGGTTTACATCACTGTACTTTTAATTAGCTGAAATGCATATGACATTTGACAAACACACGAAAATGAAATTCAAAAAATATCTGCACAGAAAACAGTCATGAAATAAATGCACCAACTGAACTTACTTTGCTTTGCAAATATTCTTGGTATTGTATGTTATATTTCTTTAAAAGGTCCTTTTTCAATTCATCTGTCCTTGGGAATGCAATCTCCTTCAGTTTCTTTTAAAAATATATATACATATTGATTAGTAGGATTTTCAGTATAGTCTTTCAGATCATCAGCTGAGAAAGAAAGACAGCTGGTATGTGTATTAGACATCAAGACACAAGTAACCAAAGATGATGGTGGAAAAGCTGCTTTTTTCTGGAGCTCTGAGATAAAACTTTTCAGTAGGGAAGAGAAAAAATTATCCCCTGCATAAGACCTTTGTTGATTCCACTGCTTAGATAAGCATTTTGTTTAGGTAGGCACCTCATTTTTAAGTGGTAGGTTTGCAAATGCACATTCCATGGTATGTAAATTACATGGAATCACAGTGAGAAGGGACCCTGGAGAACACAGTCAACAGGGATGTAGATGGTAAAGAGCAGCTAAGGCACCTTTGACAAAATACAGATTTCCAGTCCTGGCCCAAGATCCACTGCATCAACATTTAGTTTTTCTCTTTAGGGCCGCACCTGCAGCATAAGTAAGTTCCCAGGTCAGGGGTTGAATTGGAGCTGCAGGTGCCGGCCTGCGCCACAGCCATAGCCACACCAGATGTGAGCCACATCTGTGACCTACACCGAAGCTCGTGGCAAGGCCAGATCCTTGTTAACCCACTGAGCGAGGCCAGGGATCAAAGCTACATCCTCATGGATGCTAATCAGGTTCTTAACCCACTGAGCCACAATGGGAACTCTACGAATCAACATTTTTTAGGGAAGAGATTGAGGTCTGGATCTCAAACATCTTCCCAGTGATTCTTAATGGCAGGAAAATCCGAGACCGTTCACGCGCCCACCACCCACCTTGGTAGAGATGAGAAAACTTAGGCTTAGAGAGATTGAAAGGCTTGTCCCATATATACAACCAGTTAGTGGCCCCATAATGACTAAAACCCAAATCTCCTAACTCTAGCCAAACTCTTCCTTTAAAATTTTTGTGCTCTTAATCTTTTGTCATCTCCCCATCCATTCATTTAATCAACAAGCACAACAAGAGAAAATGTATATGCTCTTGGAGAATTTTTTTCCCAAGTAAAAATACAAATAATGTTAAATTAGAGTAAAAGAGTCACCTTGGTAGCCTAAGACCTTTGGTTTCCATACAGAACTGTCTGAGGTTAAGTGAAGAAGAGAATTGAGGAGAAATGCTACCTTAAAGGCCTGGGAATGAATTACGCTTCAGATAGTGTGGAAATGTACACGACCTTTTGTCAAAACTTCTGTTCTATTTACAGGCAGCCTCAGGCCTGACATAAGTGGTAAGAAACCTTTATTCCAATATTTTTTGAGAGTCAGTTAAAATTTCATGCTGTGATTGGCTCTGTATATATTATTTTATCTTCCATTTTATAAAACCAACCTAAACTATTTACAATAAATAAATGGAAAACATTTTAAAATGTTATTTAAAAGGATATATTCTCAGCTAAAGATATGTGAAACTATATATGTAGCAAATGTTAATAATAAATAAATAAATTTCAACCACCTTTCTTTTCTTTTGGAATAGTTCAGGTCGTCCGCTAAACACTATATTGTCTATTATGCTAGTCCTATAAGAAGAAAGTAATTAAAACCTTGTGGCTGCCTTTACAATCAACATTGATGTTCAAACAGAGTTGGGGTTCAGAACTGTAGGGAATAATCAAAATCAGCCAAAATGACTATCTCAAATAAGTATGGAGAAATAGAAAATCCTTCTCTCAGTCTCTGGGAGGAATTGTGAAATAATTCTTTTTCACATCTCAAGGTTACTGAGTACATTACTGATCCTTTTTTTCTTTTCTTCTCCCTGTTTTAAGACGACATCTCAGAGTAATGATGATTAAAGGTCTAAGAAGAAATTGAAACATCACAGCTAATAGCATGGATTTTTGAGCTTCAACTCTCAAGAGAATGAGACAGAAGAGGAGAAGAAGGGGGTGAATCAATACTGGATACTTGTGGAACGTATGATCCCCCTGGGGAGAGCCGATGCCACAATACCTTCATAATGTCCTGCTTTTCGGGTACCGCACATTGCTGGTAATCTCGATGGCTGGGAAGCTTTTCTACAAACAAACTGGAGAAAGAGAAAACATGGCCTTAGAGCTTTATAACAGAAAAAAAGTTCAATGATGGTTTCCAATAGGATAATGGGCCTCCATTTCAAAAAAGGACATCGTTAATAACATTATTTAACCTCTATTCTTTCCATCTGCCTTTCCATCAAAGGTTGGCCTGAGAATGATTTTGGCATTACAAGGTAGTTATGCTCAGCAAACTAAGACCTGAGGTTTAAAAGGGTTGAAGTCGGGAAGCTCCCTGAACAGACCACATCACTTTGGTTTTTCTCAGCTCTTGGGCATTATATCCCACTCGAGTACCACTTTGCTTAGGTGAAGTGCTGGCAACACTGAGGATCACAGAGTTCCCTGGTGGCTCAGTGGGTTAAGAACCTGGCATTGTAACTGCTGTGGCTCTGGTTCCTGCTATGGTGCAGGTTGGATCCTTGGCCCGGGGAACCCTCTGCCAGAAAACAACAACAACAACAAAAAACAAGACCAAAAAAACACTGAAGATCATGTGAAAATGTAAGAGTTTAGAAAGATGGATGTAATCCCTTCTCACCACTGAAACGGACTCAAAGCACCACCAGTGAATCGGTAGTGCCATGGTGTATACATTAAAAATTCTTAAATGAAAATTTATAACTTAGAAAAATGTCAGCGTGAATCTCTAAAGGATTAAGAGGTGCTAATTAAGAGTTCATTTTTTAAAAATCGCCTCTTGAGGAACAAGGGATAGTAAAAATAAAGAGAAATCCCTACAGCTAACTGGACACATTACTTCCAGGTAAAGTGAAGATATCGCTTCCACAAGGGCAGGGAATTCTGTTTTGGCTTTTCTCCTTGTATCCTCAGCTTACAGAATAGTGTCCACCTCACAATAAGTGCTCAATAAATATTTGTTAAATGAATGACTGGCCTGTAGATAGAGCACAATGGACTCTAAACACTTTTTTTTTGATCAACTAATCTGTTATATCTGTTATAACTTATAATTACTGATGTTCTGTTGTTTACATATCACACAAAGATTCATCACCTCATCTGCAGAATACATAGGAAGGGTATGACAACTGAGTCCTCAAATGAGAAAACTAAAGCTGAAAGAAACGACATAAGGTGTCAGCTGCCTAAGGCTTTTATAAGTAAAGTCATAGACATTTGACTTGGAGAGACCTCAGAGATTTTCACACGTAAGTTTCTCATTTATGTAGATGAGGAACTGAACTCTTATAGGACTGCTGAATTACAAAAGGGCCTATCATTCATGACAGAACAGAATTCAAATATTCTAATTACTCACTAACTCAGAGAGTATAGTGGCCTTTAACCACACTTACGTGTTGTGTACCAAACCCAGGAAGAAGGTGAAAAAAATATTATCAATCAGTAACGTAGTGTTCAGAAGCTAAAATGGAAAATGTGTGCTGTCAATGACAATTGATGGTCCAATTTCATCGATAAAGTCACTGATTAACTTTCTATAAGTTTGATTGTTCCCAGGTAGGAATGAATGTTGCCAATCATTCTTTAGATTTCCAAGAAGTTCATTAACTTGAATACAATGCAGAGCCCAGTTTTCATACCATAGTAACTGCTTTTAATTTCACTCATGGTTGAATTGTGGAATGAAATGCTTAAAACAGCTGATCTTTTCAACTTCTCAAGTGTTCTCAGGTTAAGTACCCAGCAAAACCAATACAGCTAAATCACGCATTCCATAATTTTTGACTAAGACAAGAATAAGGGGTTCAGCTCCGATGAAATAATATTTGGTAACAGAAGCTCCTCCCAATTAATAAGCTGTCAAATTGATAGGGAAAATCCAAATCCCCTTTCTATTAACTCAAACTAGGTTTTTTGTTTTTTGGTTTTTTTTTTTTTTTTTTTTTTTTTTAATGTTAATGGTATATTCAGGTGCTGTAGATGGACCTACAACACAGCTTCTGTTCTCATAAAGCTTGCATTCCTGTAGAGGGAGAATGACAGGAAACAAGCAATTATATTTGCGAAGAGAGAGAAGGGGACACACAGGTTACTGTGCTGGCCTCTTGAGCGGGTGTCTGATATACCTGGGCCTCACTCCACCCCTGGGCTTCCAGCCCTAAGCCTCAGCGATGACAGTAGGGATGCCTTTGAGGCCATTACTTGGTAACTTAAAAACTGGACACCCCACGCTTTTAGAAATCGGAAATCTAGTTGGAACAGGAAAACATGCCTGGCGTCCAAGCCGTCTCACCACCGTGCCATGTAAATAGTTTTTTCCAATTTCTTCATTTCAAAGACGTCCAAAATAAAATACTTACGTTATAAATTTATTATAAAGAACAAAGGCATTTTCCAAGTTTCCTTCTTCCAAATACACCGAGGCCATCCTCTCCATTTCTACTCCGGATCGAAAGTAGCGCCGCGGAGTGATGTCTTCGTTGATGGTAATATTACAACCCAGCTTGCTGAGGGCGCGGACTCGCTCTTCCGGGCTGAGGGAAACGTCTGTATGGTCAGGCATGGCGGCTAACTTTCTCTGCAAAGCAAAATTTGAATCCCTGGTTATAATAAGCAATGAACACGGCTGCAATTAGAGGTGCATGTTCTGTACTAAATACCTGACATTGATACCTATGGAATATTTCTCATAAGAGTTAACGATGCGATAAAAGTGAAGACTCTTTGCTTAAACAGGTGGTCTACACTCCAAAAAGACACACATTTCATGGTAAATATGCAGTTTTATTGGACCTTTTGTAGGTTTTAGCTACAACGATGTGGCAGTTCCTGGGTAGGCGAATGTTTTGGGTCATTTTAGGTCGAATAACATTGACCTGTGTATATCCTCACAGTGGTAGCAGGACAGAGATGGATGCCTGCCAGGGTTGCATCATGTCATTACACGTGAAGGCTCTCTAAGAGATAGCTTGGATTCCAAGGTACAATAAAGATTCAATTCTATTTAGCACCCTTGCATCTTTACCAAGTGAATAAAACCCCACCAGCAAGTCCTGAAGAAGCCTTTCAAGCATATGGACACCTCCCTTTCTTCCTTTTTTAACCAATAAAGAGATTCTTGGAGTGCCACCTATAATAATTACACTGTTAATTGGTCCCCTGAGACAATAATGATAACAACTTTTAAAAGCCCATGATTTTAATTAAAACATATGTATTTTATTAATAAAAACAGTGACACATTTGAAAAAACACAGAACATACACACTCAGGATAATTATTTAGTTATTCAATAAAAAGTCAGTACTTCTAAAAGGTGAAAAAGTCAACAAATATTTTTTTCTGTTAAAGACCAGATAGCAGGTACAGTGGG
Source organism: Sus scrofa (assembly GCF_054392235.1). Taxonomy (NCBI): domain Eukaryota; kingdom Metazoa; phylum Chordata; class Mammalia; order Artiodactyla; family Suidae; genus Sus; species Sus scrofa. The sequence goes on along the minus strand of NC_139396.1, from coordinate 123,035,524 downwards.
GAGCCTAGAAGTTAGGGATCTACTGGTGTCACTGCTGTAGCCTGGGTTCCATCTCTGGCCCTAGGAATGTCTTCCTGCCCCAGACAAAAAACAAACAAACAAAAAAACCCATATAGCAAATATAATCTCCACCACAGCAACTTAGTTCTGCTGGTGTGAAAGAAACTCTAAACAGTACATTAACACAGAATCCTGGCTGTGTTCCAAAAAAAATTTATTTCCAAAAACAAGCCAGTGATGTGGCCCTCAGAACTTATTTTGCTGAGCCCTGCTTTAGACCATTGCTTCTCAAAGTATGGTCCCCGTGGCAACAGCAGCAACTAGAAATTTCTTAAAAATGCACATTCCTGATAAACCTCAGCTCAGATCTATAGACCCAGAATCTCTGGAAATGGGCGTGGAGTTTTAACTAGTGTTCCCTGAGACACCTCTGCATCCAACAGCTCTGACCACTCTGCACTCCTTTGATGATTCAAGAACGGAGTTAAACCAGGCAAAACAAATTCAGCTTCCCAAGGACCCCTCAGTCACTCAAGGGCAGATTGTAAGTCTGCCTAGAGTGTGGGTGGAACATCTGAGTAAGGTTTGTAGAAAGTTGAAAAAGAAAACCAGGTAGACATTGTTTTGTTTTGTTTTGATGGTCACATCCACAGCATATCAAAGTTCCCAGGCCAGGGATTGGATCTTTTGACCCATTGCACTGGGCTGGGGATCGAACCTGCAGTTGGAGTCTTAACTCACTGTGCCACAATGGGAACTCCAGGTCTATATAGTTTTTGTCTGGCTATGAAATGCTGACTGAGGGGGGAAGGATCAAGATGGAGGTGGAGTAAGATGCAGCACTCATCTTCTCCCACAAACACATCAAAAAACACAGCTACATGTAGAATGACTCAGACAGGACATCTACTGAACGCTGGCAGAAGAACTTAAACCTCCAAAAAAAGGGCAAGACACTCTTGACATAATTGGGTAGAACAAAAGAAAAAAAGAAAAGAGAGAGATAAAAGGAATCAGGATGGGACTAGCATTCAGAAGAGGGAGATGGGAAAGAGAAAAGGAACCCACACCCTGGGAAGCCACCTAACCAACAGGGAGATCAGCTGAGCTGGAGGGACTTCAAAGTTGCCCAGAAAAGCACAACAGCTGGACTGAGGAGGGCGAAACAGAGTGAGAGCCACACAGATCATATGTATCACCATCCCACACACCACAGCCTGAGACGCTTGGATGTGGGCTGGGTGCTGAGACTCAGGCTCTGGAGGTCAGTCGGTGGAGAGGACTAGGGTCGGCTGTGTGAAGACAGCCTGAGGGGCTAAGGAGCCATGTGCCATGGGCTGGGGAGAGGGGTGCTACAAGCTGGGGAGTGGAATATCACAGCTGAGAGAACCAGGGAAGAGATCTGGGCCTGCAGGAGAAGCAAGGCTCCATTGTTGGAGAGGAGGAGGGATGGACCACCATAGGCATCTCCATGCATGGGCTCTCAGAGGGTGGGGCACCTCTGGTGCAGGCTATGGGTGGTGCGAGGCCACTTGCTTGGGATACAGGAGACCAGGTGCTTCTTGTGTGGACTGCAGGTGGCCAGGACCCTCTTGTGGGGGCTAAGGGCAGTGGGGGCTAAGTGTGATGTGGTGCCTCTTGCATAATCTGCAGGTGGCAGGGTCAAACCACAGAAACCAGAGGGAGGCATGGCTTGCCACCACTAGGAGTCTGTGAACAGGCTCCACCTGTGGCCCCAGTCACCTCAGAGTTTGGCAAAAAAGAGGGCACTGCAACCGAGCATCACCCGTTATTGCTTTCACTCCCCTGGGAACACACCTGTCCTACTGCTGCCACTGCCAAATGCTCTGGGCAGATCCCAGATGCTTGCTCACTGTCACTTCCCAGGACCCTGCAACTAGGATCAGCCTGTGCAGCACCTCCTGTGTGGGCTAAGTGGGATGGGAGTATGGTCCCACTCTTACTTCTTGTATGGTCTATAGGTGCTGGGAGTAAACTGCTGCAGTGCATAGCTCGCCACCTCCAGGAGTCTGTGAACAGGCAGCACTTGTGGCCCCAGTCACCACAGAGGGCGCCCAGAGAAGGGCACCCAGAGAAGGGCACTGTGACTGAAAACCACCTGGTGTTGCTCTCGCTCCCCTGGGAACTCACACACCCTGCTGCTGCCCCTGCCAAATGCCCTGGGCACCTTGTAAATCTGCCTAATGCTTATTACTACTTCCCAGGGCCGTGCAACTAGGAGTAGCCTGTACCACCTTCCTGCAGGCCCTTGCTATTGTTAAGAGCCCAGTAACCAGGCACTACTACTAGCCCTACCCATTGCCTCCTTTTCCTTGGAAACACACTCAGCACCCTGGGAATAGTAGCCTGCTCACAACGAAGGAAGAGACAGCAAATATCCAAATACCAATGCCAAAAATAAATAGTAACCCCCCAAAAAAATACAAAGGTGTGCTCTTGCACAGTAATAGCCCTCCCAGACTAGTTTGGCTTCCCTAAACTCACAGAAAAAGAAAAACATAAACAGAATGAAGAAGCTCAGGAAACATTCCCAGTTAAAAGAACAGGAGAATTCACCTGAAGCAGCAAACAATGAAACAGAACTCTGCAGTCTAATAGACACTGAGTTCAAAAGGGAGATAGTGAAAATACTGAAGGAATTAAGGGTGAATATGAAGGAATTAAGAGCAGATATAAACAGTAATGCAGATTACTTTAGAAAGGAACTAGAAAATATAAGGAGAAACCAAGGAAAATTAGAAAATTCATTTGCAGAGACACAAACTGAGCTAAAGGCACTAAAGAGTGGAATGAATAATGCAGAGGAATAAATTAGTGACTTGAAGATAGAATAATGGAAATCACCCAAGCAGGACAGCAAGAGAAAACAAAAAGAAAAAACATGAAAGCAATGTAAGAGATCTAAGGGATAATATAAATGGGGTCAATCTATGCATAATAGGAATTCCAGAAGGAGAAGATAAAGAAAAAGGGATTGAAAATATATTTGAAGAAATTACAGGAGTTCCCGTCATGGTGCAGTGGTTAACAAATCCGACTAGGAACCATGAGGTTGTGGGTTCAATCCCTGGCCTTGCTCAGTGGGTTAAGGATCTGGCGTTTCTGTGAGCTGTGGTGTACATCGCAGACGTGGCTCAGATCCCATGTAGCTGTGGCTCTGGTTAGGCTGGTGGCTACAGCTCCAATTAGACCCCTAGCCTGGGAACCTCCATATGCCATAGGAGTGGCCCTAGAAAAGGCAAAAAGACAAAAAAAGAAAAAAAAAGAAATTACATCTGAAAACTTTCCAAATCTAAAGAAAACAGATATCAAGATACAGGAAGCACAGAGGGCCCCCCAAAAGTTGAACACCAAACAGGCCCACACCAAGACATATTATAATAAAAACAGCAAAAGTTAAAGAGACTATTCTAAAGGCAGCAAGAGAAACGCAAAGTGTTAATTAAAAGGGAACCCCCATATGGCTATCAGCTGATTTTTCTACTGAAACACTACAGGCCATAAGAGAGTAGCAAGATATATTTAAAATTCTAAAAGGGAAATACTAGCCTAGAATACTCTACTCAGCAAAAATATCATTTAAAATAGAAGGAGAAATAGAGAATTTCTCCAACAAACAAAAGCTAAAAGAATACAGCAATACTAAACCCATTTTAAAAGAAATACTGAAAGGGCTCCTCTAAATTAAAAAAGAAGTAAGAAGAAATAGGATGGAGGGAATCACAATTGGAAAGCAATTACTTAAATAAGCCAGTATACTTATTTAAAAAAAATCTACTGTAAAAGTGATAATAAACATAAGGAACAGCAAGAGGACAAACATGAAGATGTTAAAAAAGGACTTCGAAATCTTAGAATGTGGGGAAGGAAAGTAAGAAAATCTAGACTCTTTTTTGTGTGTGTGTTTTGTTTTGTTTTTGTTTTTTTAATAATGTGTTTGGGCCTATATGACTGTCAGGCCAAAGCAAGCAGATACAGGAAGGGGTTAACACACTTAAAAAACAGGGCAACCACAAATCAAAACCAAATATTACATTCACAAAAACTAAAAAGAAAAGTACACAAGCATAAAATAAATAGAAATCATCCAACCAAAAAAAGAAATGAACAAAGGAGAAACATAGAATCAATTGGAAAAAAAGGTTTAAAATGGCAATAAATACATATTTATCAATAATTAGTTTAAATATCAATGGAAGGAATGCTCCAATCAAAAGACACAGAGTGGCAGAATGGATAAAAAAGCAAAAACCTACTACAGTAGACTGTCTACAAGAGACTCACCTTAGGGTAAAGGACACATATAGACTGAAAGTGAGGGGATGGGAAAAGATATTTCATGCCAGTGGACAAGACAGGAAAGCAGAAGTTGCAATACTCATATCAGGCAAAATAGACTTTAAAATGAAGGCTATAAAAAAGACAAAGAAGGACACTATTTAATGGTAAAAGGATGCATTCAAGAAGAGGATATTACAATCATCAATATATATGTCCCTAATATAGGAGCATCCAGATACATACAACAAATACTCACAGACATAAAAGGAGAAACTGATGGGAATACAATAATAGTAGGATAAGTCTACTCACAACACCCCACTCATACTGATGGACAGATCTTCTAGACAGAAAATCAATAAGGCAACAGAGATCCTAAAGGACACAATAGAAAAGTAGACTTAATTGATATTTTTAGGACATTACATCCAAACAAATCAGAATATACATTCTTCTCAAGTGCACATGGAACATACTCAAGGATTGACCACATACTGGGGCACAAAACTAGCTCAACAAATTTAAGAGTATAGAAATTATTTCAAGTATCTTCTCTGACCACAATGGCATGAAGCTATAAATCAACCACAGGAAAACAAACGAAAAAAACTAACTACATTGAGACTAAACAACCTGCTACTAAAAAACTAATGGATCAATAAAGAAATCAAAAAGGAAATTTAAAAATACCTCAAGACAAATGATAATGAAGATACAACTATTTAAAATCTACGGGATGCTGCAAAAGCAGTGCTTAGAGGAAAATTCATAGTGATCCAGGCCTTCCTCAAAAAAGAAGAAAAATGTCAAATCAATAACAACCCACCACCTAAAAGAATGAAAAAAAGAAGAACAAAAAAAACCCTAAAGTCAGCAGAAGGAAGGAAATCATAAAGATCAGAGAAGAAATCAATAAAATAGAGATTCAAAAAAAAAATAGAAAAAAAATCAATAAAACCAAGCACTGTTTCTTTGAAAAGATAAAAAAATTGACAAACCTCTAGCCAGACTCACCAAGAAAGAGGAGAGAGAAAACCCAAATAAGTAGAATAAGAAATGAAAAAGGAGAAATCACAAGGATACTGCTGAAATTAAAAGACCATAAGAGAACACTACAAACAATTATATGTCAACAAATTTGACAACCTAGAAGAAATGGACAACTTTCTAGAGACATAGAGCCTGCAAAAGCTGAATCAAGAAGAAATAGATCAACTGAACAGTAAATCACTTGAAAAGAAATATGTGATAAAAATACTCCCTACAAACAAAAGTCCAGGACCAGATGGCTTCACAGGAGAATTCTAACAAACATACAAAGAAGAACTTATACTGACCCTTCTTAAAATTTTCCAAAAGGTTGAAAAAGAAGAAACACTCACAAAGACAGTCTATGAAGCCACCATTGCCCTAATACCAAAACCAGACAAAGATACTACCAAAAAAGACAACTATAGGCCAATATCTTTGATGAATATAGATGCAAAAATTCTCAAAGAAATTTTAGCCAACCAAATCCAACAACAAATAAAAAATAAATAAAAAAGATCATACACCACAACCAAGTGGGATTCATCCCAGGTTCACAAGGATGGTTCAACATTGGCAAATCAATCAACATCATATACCACATTAACAAAAGAAAAGTCAAAAACCACATGATCATCTCAATAGAGGCAAAAAAAGCATTTGACAAATTTCAACATTCATTCATGATCAAAACTCTTACCAAAGTGAGTATAGAGGGAACATACCATAACATAATAAAAGCCATTTATGGCAAACCCATAGCAAATATAATACTCAAAAGAGAAAAGCTGAAAGGCTTCCCACTAAAATGTGGTACAAGACAAGGATGCCCACTCTCAACACTTTTATTCAACATAGTATTGGAAGTCCTAACCACAGAAATCACACAAACGAAAGAAATAAAAGATATACAAATTGGAAGAGAATAGGTAAAATTGTCACTGGATGCATATGACATGATACTATATATAGAAAACCCTAAGGATGCCACACAAAAACTACTCAAACCAATCAACAAATTCAGCCAAGTAGCAGGATACAGGATTAACATTCAAAAATTGGTTGCATTTCCGTGTACTAACAATGAAATACTAGAAAAGGAATAAAAAAATACAATACCTTTTAAAATCACGCCCCCCAAAATTAAATACCTGGGACTAAACCTGACCAAGGAGGTAAAAGACTTACATGCTGAGAACTACAAAACATTAATCAAGGAAATTAAAGAAGATGTAAAGAAATGGAAAGATAATTCCATGCTCCTGGGTTGGAAAAATTAATATTATAAAAATGGTAAAACTACCCAAAGCTATCTACAGATTCAATGCAATCCCTATCAAATCACCCATGACATTTTTTTACAGAACTAGAACAAATAATCCAAAAATGTAAATGGAAGTGTAAAAGACCCAGAATTGCCAAAGCAATCCTGAGGAACAAAAACCAAGCAGGAGGCATAACTCTTCCAGACTTCAGGCAATACTACAAAGCCACAGTCATCAAGACAGTGTGGTACTGGTACCAAAACAGACATATGGACCAATGGAAGAGTAGAGAACCCAGAACTAAACCCAGACACCTATGTCAATTAATCTTTGACAAAGGAAGCAAGAAAATAAAATGAGAAAAAGACAGTCTTTTCAGCAAGCAGGGGTGGCAAAATTGGACAGCCTCATGTAAATCAATGAAACTGGAACACACCCTCACACCATGCACAAAAATAAACTTTAAATGGCTTAAAGACTTAAACATAAGTTAAGACATCACCAAACTCCTAGAAAAGAACATAGGCAAACCATTCTCTGACATCAAGCTTACAAATATTTTCTCAGGTCAGTCTCCCAAGGCAACAGAAATAAAAGTAAAAATAAACCAATGGGACCTAATCAAACTGACAAGCTTTTGCATAGCAAAGAAACCATTAAAAAAAAAATACGGAATGAGAGAAAATAGTTTCAAATGATGCAACTGACAAGGGCTTAATCTCTAAAATATACAAACAACTTATACAACTCAATAACAATAAAGCCAACAACCCCAAAATGGGCAAAAGACCTGAATAGGCATTTGTCCAAAGCAGATATACAGATGGCTAACAGGCACATGAAACAATGCTCAACATCACTGATTGTTAGAGAAATGAAAGTCAAAACTACTGTGAGGTACCACCTCCACACCAGTCAGAATGACCATCATGAATAAATCCACAAATAGCAAATGCTGGAGAGGGTGTGGAGAAAAGGGAACCCCCCCTACACTGTTGGTGGGAATGTAAGCTGGTACAACCACTATGGAAAACAGTATGGAGGCACCTCAGAAAACTCAATATAGAACTACCATATGAGCCAGCAATCCCACTCTTGGACATATATGTGGACAAAACTTTCCTTGGAAAAGACGTATGCACTCGTATGTTCATTGCAGGGCTATTCACAATAGCCAAGTCATGGAAACAACCCAAATGTCCATCAACAGAGGTTTGCATTAGGAAGACGTGGTATATATACACAATGGAATACTACTCAGCCATAAAAAAAATAAAATAATGCCATTTGCAGCAACATGGATGGAACTAGAGATTCTCAGACTGAGTGAAGCATGTCAGAAAGAGAAAGACAAATACCATATGATATCACTTACATCTGAAATCTAATATATGGCACAAAGGAAACTTTTCACAGAAAAGAAATTAATGGACTTGGAGAACAGACTTGTGATTGCCAAGGGGGCGGGGAAGTAGTGGGATGGACTGGGAATCTGGGGTTAATAGATGCAAACTATTGCCTTTGGAATGGATAAGCAATGAGATCCTGCTGTATAGCACTGGGAACTATATCTAGTTACGATGGAGCATTATGGAGGACAATGTGAGAAAAAGAATGTATATATATATGTGTGACTGGGCCACTATGTTTTATAGTAGAAAACTGACAGAACACTATAAACCAGCTATAATGGAAACAGTAAAAGTCATTTAAAAAAAAAAAAAGAAAGAAATGCTGACTGACTTTCAGAGGCAGAGTGGGGTGAATTAAATACATACAGTTTTTTCAACACCATCTGTTCTTTGGTGGTAATTTTATAGCAGATAGAACCCCAGAGACCTGTAAGGGTTCCTTCTTCTAAACATTTATTATAGAACCTGGGAGGCTTTCATGTGGTTCTCAAGGTCCCATGAAGTCAGAAGCAGGCCATGCCTCTTGTATCTTCTGGTCCTCTTTTGATCTGGCCTGGAGCAATGCGTCTTCCTTCCTGTGTCTTTTCTCCTAAGGGATCTCTCAGGGCCTGAGCTTCCTCACCCTGAAGGTCTCTAGCTACCTCTTCTGTGGCTGGGTGGGTAAGATAGGTCATTTTAGAGCAGAAGAGACAAGAAGACTTAGAAGTCACCTGGGTTCTCCAGGTCCAAATTAAAAGGAATAAAGAGCACGCTTGATTCTGATCCTCACCCAACATCTTATTTTTAAAAATTTTTTATTTGTTTATGTATTTATTTAGTCTTTTTAGGGCCACACCCATGGCATATGGAGGTTCCCAGGCTAGGGGGTCTAATCAGAGCTGTAGCTGCTGGCCAATGGCACAGCCACAGCAAAGCGGGATCCTTAACCCACTGAGCAAGGCCAGGGATCAAACCTGCATCCTCATGGTACTAGTCAGGTTCGTTAACCACTGAGCCATGACAGGAACTCCATTACCTGGCATCTTAAATCTATTTTCACTTGGTCCTGAATTCTGAGGTCAGAGGGGTATGACTAGCAGCAACACCAACATTCAGATACTTCCTTCTCTCCAAATCCTGTTGTGCTGCTCTTTTAATTCTCTGAAAGACTTTCTAATTTTAGAGAAGCTATTGGAAGCTTCCCCTCATCAAAGGCAAGAATCAGCCTAAGCCCTGAGTATACGCTGTCTTTTCCAACTGAGATGTCTCAGACACCATGGCAACCCATCCACATCTCCCCAGTCTTACTCACCTGTGGAGCTGGATGCCACTAAATGAAAACTTTGTTATTCAACTACTGCATTTAGAAGGGATAAGCCATGAAGTCCTACTATACAGAGAACTATGTCCAGTCTCTGGGGGTAGAACATGATGGAAGATAGGACGGAAAAACAATGTATATATGTGGATGACTGGATCACTAGGCTGTACAGCAGAAATTGACACAACACTGTAAATCAACTGTACTGTAATTCTTTCTTACTTTTTTCTTAAAAAAGAAAATATTGTTATTTGACCACAGATAAATACTGCAATGACATCAGAAAATGACTGGGAAAAAAAATCTATGGGAATTTGGACATTTTCTAAAGGGGACTCCCAGCCCTGTATGCACAAAAGTAATGTGTCTATTTTTTTTATTACTATACAGTCTACACTGAGTTATAATTATTTGTATACAAGTATTTTTTATCTGTTTATGAACTCCTTGAGGGGAAGAATCATTTTACATTCATCACTATCCTCTGAAATGCAGTGCATTCCCCGCAACACAGATAATAATCAACAAAAGTATCCAATAAAGGAGGAAGAGAGAAAGGAAGCAATGTGATTATAATTGTATTATCACATTACTTGAAGATAATTCAGATTTATTTTCCCTTTAGGAATAATGCTACCTTTCCTAATTTTAAAATTGATTTCACAGATAAACTGGGAAATAGCTTAAAGTCTTCATCAACCTATAGTGTTTCATCTTCATATGAGCATCTTAGATGTAAATAAAATTTCCCAGGTGCAAAAGCCTTAGTGTTCATTTTTACACTGACATGTTCACTAAAATTTGAATTATTCCTACACAATGTTCTAGAAGAACACACATGGCACTCCATAAAGTTAACTCCTTCCTCTGCAGAGGTGGAAATGGGGCAGTCTTTTTTATCCCCCAGTGCCTTGACAACATGGGGTCAGAGGGTGAAAAGTTTCTGTAATTTTCTGTTCCTCAAACATACTCTCAAAGCAACTGAGCACCTATGAAGGACTATCTTGGCAGAGAGGGAACACTGAGTCATAACCTGCTTCAGAGCATGAATAACACCCTCTGTTTCTTTGTGTTCTGGTGCTAAACTTTGTGAGTATAGCGTAGTCAGTACGGGGCTGCTCCCAGCACTACCTCTACAGGTTGCATTGAGGGGGTTTGGGAGGGTCGTCCAGAGGAGGGGAATGGTAATGACAGCTTTTGTTTATCAAGCCTCAATGATATGCTGACACATTGAAAATATGATCTCTAGGGTATTTCCTTTGTGGCTCAGTGGGTTATGAACCCAGCTGGTACGCATGAGGATGTTCGATCCCTGGCGTCGCTCAGTGGGTTAAGGATCTGGCGTTGCTGTGAGCTACGGTAAAGGTTGCAGACTCAGCATGTTGCTGTGGCTGTGGCACAGGCTGGTAGCTGCAGCTTGGATTTGCCCCTTAGCCTGGGGACTCCCACATGCCGTAGGTGTGGCTATTAAAAAAAAAAAAGATCTCCAGAAGTTCCCATTGGGGTTGAGTGGATTAAGAACCTGACATAGTATCTGTGAATCCTCAGTTGAACAAGGCCTTGTTCAGTGGATTAAAGATCCAGTGTCACCAAAAGCTGCACTGTAGGTCAAAGATGCAACTTGGATCTCATGTTGCCATAGCCATGGTGTAAGCTGACAGCTGCAGCTCCCATTCAACCCCCAACCCTGGGAATTTCCACATGCTGCAGGTGTGACCATAAAAGGAAAAAAATATATATGATATCCAAAAAGTCGAAAGGTACAAGTACAAAAACAGGGCCATGGAGATTATGTAATGTTCCTATATTCACACTCAGAGACTGATCTGGGACACAGAACAACCCCATGGGACCCCAAGCCCCTGTTATTTCCTCTTTAGCACATTATTTCTTCTAAGATGTCACTCAAGAAGATGTGGACCATGTTGGCTGTGAGGGGGAATGATGAAAAGGACGAGAGTTTCGAGTATTCACACGTTTACACAAGGGTACCAAAGCAACATTTAGGTGTTAAATGTGAAATGTTTTCCTTGGTCATTACTACACAAGGTAAGCCTCCAATTTTGATCTGTGAATACTCAGAGGCACAAAAGAGGTGAAGTAGCTGCTACAATAGTCTCATCTGTAAAACCCTCCTCTCTGGTGTTGAGCTAAAAGACTACACTCGTGGAATCCAACCAGATAGAGTGCGATTAAAATTTCACACTTTTATGGAAAAAAAGGATTATTTTTAATTCTCACAAAGATGGTTTTATTAGTCACTTCCTCAAAGGACTGGACCACACAGATGGATGGAAACGGCGAGTGCTACACTTCTTGAAGTAACTGTGACTCATTTCACATTCGCTGTGTTTCTGTTCTTCATTTTGGGTTTTCAGACCATATGTAAAATATCAGTTGGTGCCACCTACCAGAGCATTCACAGTGAATGGCTGATCCATGTCGCCCTGGTCACAGAATGAAGGCGTTTACTGTTTCTTCTCAATCACTTCATCTGTTTCAAAGACAGAAAGCAGAGCAAGGGTTATTTCTTGAGAACTCAAGTCTCAAATCCCAAACCCCAAGGTTCGTTCTGCCTCAGAACAATATGAACAAATTGAAATGACTTATATAATCTGAGACTATTGGAAATCTCTTCCTGAAATTATAAAACTGCAGGGAGTTGTGAGGTTTCCTGAAGCAGACTTTTCAAAGGGGGGGGGTGCTGAAAAGATTGAATTATCCCCCAGGACCCAATATGAATCCACTGGGTGTGATCTTACTTCCAACGCTAGGCAAAATTACAACGTGGCTTTGCTTGCTTCAAAAAGAGAAAGAAAATCATTGCAATTGAAAGCCTGGACCCTTAGACCTGGAAGGGCTCAAACTAAGTCTTACTGACTGTGATCGGTGGAATTTCAAGATGGCCCTGTGAGTCCCGCCTGTTAGTATCCACAGGTTTCTGCAATCTCCTCCCTTGAGAGTAGACAAGACCTGTGTCTGGCTTCTGCTCTCAGCAGAACATAGCAAAGGTGATGGGATATTATTCCCATGTTTGTGTTCTTTCACATGGCAAAGATGAAGAGATTCTGCAGGTATACTAAGGTTCCAAATCAGGAGTGGGAGACCTTTCAAAGAAGGAGACACTCTCTGCTGACCTTGAAGACTCAGCTGTCATGAGTCACAGCTGCAGGGAGATGAATTCTGCCAAGAACGACATGCATTTGGAAGAGGACTCCAAGCCTCAGATCACCCTGGTTGACACCTCTGTTGCTGCCTTGTGAGACCCCAGCAGTGGGCCTACTTAGGCAGTGCCTAAACTCCTGACCCACAAAACTGTGAGATAATAAACGTGTGTGGTCCTAACACTTGAAGCTCAGGGTGATTTGTAATGCAGCAGTAGAAAACAAATACTCTAGCTGTGTGACTGCAAGTAAATATATAGCCTTTCTGTGCATCTGAAAAAGGAGGGGAGGGAATAACAATACCTACCTCATGTCCTTGTGATAAGGCATTAAATGACTTAGCATATAAAGTGCTAAGAATAGTTCCCAGCTCATAGTCAATATCATATCAATGTCAGCTATTATTAGAATCTCGATTTTGCAGTTGAGGAAACTAAGGCTCAAAGATGTTAAGTGCATATAGCCAAGTTCAAATAATCACTCAATAAATGTCAGTCTCCTTCATTTTTATGCTAGTGTAGGTCCAGCTCTGCCTTATTACTTCCCACTTCTAAATTTATTTTAGCTTTTATACTCTACTGATCACTTAGGTGAAGTTGGGCATATTTCTTCCCCTCGGTTCCTCATTTATAAAATGAGGGAGTTAAGCTACATGCTTTCAAATTATAACATTGTGTGAGTCGAGAAATCTCAGGAGTAGATTATTTAATCCTTCTGTGCTATTTTTTTTTTTTTTTTTTCCTGGCCTGACTCCATGGCTGAAAAACCTTTAAGGAAAGTCACTTAGGGTGTTCTAGTCTGTCCCCTTTGTCCTCCTCAGTGGTTCCTGCAGTAAACATCAAACTCTAGGCTTGCAGGCTGCAGAAATGCCCAAGAAAGAAATGACTTGCAGAGAGCCCCAGTCACAGTGTTGTGTAAAACCCAATTAATCCCAGAACCACTGAATGCAAGCAATCCCATTTAGGAAATTATGACTTCTTAGTGAGGATAAACCAGAAAAAAAAAAAAAAAAAGATATTAAGAGAGTTAAAGAGATAGAACAAAGAGGCTTGGGAGAATTTAAGGCTGGGTAGGGAGAGAAGACAAGGAAATACTAGTTAGTCATTGCTTAGGGTCTCCTAAAATTTGAGAATTAATTCTTTTAGAGGTTACTCAGATCCTTAAACAGAGCACAAAAATTTTTTTTTTTTTTGGCTTTTTCTGGGGCCACACCCGTGGCGTATGGAGGTTCCCAGGCTAGGGGTCTAATTGGAGCTGTAGCTGCCGGCCTACACCACAGCCACAGCAATGCCAGAACCAAGCCACGTCTGCAGCCTACACCACAGCTCACGGCAACGCTGGATCCTTAACCCACTCAGCGAGGCCAGAGATCGAACCCGCAACCTCATGGTTCCTAGTCGGATTTGTTAACCACTGAGCCACGACGGGAACTCCTAATTTAAAAGATTGGAAAGGTTAGGACAAGTTCTAAAAGCATGTAAACCTGAGACTTATTTAAAGTGCAGATTCCAGAGTTCCTGCTGGGGAACAGTGACATCCACGGCATCTCTGTAGCACCAGGATGAAGGTTTGTTCCTGGCCCAGCACAGAGGTTTAAAGGATCCGGCACTGCCACAGCTGCAGTGTAGGTCATAACTGTGGCACGGATCGCAATTCCTGACCCAGGAACTTCATATGCCACAGGATGGCGATCCCTGACCCAGGAACTTCATATGCCACAGGGTGACCAAAAAATAAAATAAAATAAGATGCAGATTCCTGGAACTCAAAAGGAAGCTGGATCCACTAGTTTTAAGTGCACAGATAGGCACTGATTGGTAGGATGTGGTCCAGGCAATTTTGACACATAAGATTTCCAAACAATGCTTTGAAAGACACTGCTTCTGAGAATGTATCAAGCAGGATTCTTCACTGCCAGCAAAGGCAGTGAATCCAAAGAATGATAATGGGAAGATCACAAACTTCCAAGAAAACTGGAGGAATTTGGCTTGGAGGCTACATACCAGTAACACCATCCAGAGTCCCACAGAAGCACTGGTCTGCTGCTTATCCCTAATGGGTAGGAGAGCCTGAAGCTTCCACCATCGACACCAGCTGCTGCCCTGGAACCACCTGCCACATAGTTTTTGACGTCACTACTTTCTATTTCAAAATATGATATGGAGGTAGGTGCCTGACTGGCAGATCCTAGGTCACATGTCTGTTCCCAGGCTGAAAAGGTGGTTTTTTAGTGCTATAATGCAAATATCTAGCAGTTTAAATTTCCATGGGAAGCAGAATGGGATGTGCCAAGCGAGGAAAGGTGGACTGAGGGCTGGGTGGCCAAAACCAATGATAAATGTGCACAAAAATTAAACTTCTCTCTAACGAGCTTCTTTAAATGTATAAAATGTTAAATTCAATTTATCTCAAACATCAGAATTTATTATCTTGCTCTAGATGAAAGCCAATAGTTAAACCTCTCTTTAACCCTATCAACTCCTCTCAAATCTAAGATGAAAGAAGTTTAGAGATCGGTCAGTTGACTGACCTTTGGGGGCCATTAACTACTCATTGGCAATGACCCTATCTTAATTTCTTTATTTTTAATCCCCAGTCCTAGCAGTTATCAATATAAACAATTACCAATGCCAGCTTAAACAGGTTATATTCTCAAGGCCAGGGGATGTCCAAGTATGATACAAGGTCCCCAAGATCCTTTTAAGGGGTCTGCAAGGTCCATATCATTTTCACAATATTACTAATCTGGAAATCTCCTGTATACAATATAATTTCATAATATTGCACACAGGAGATTTCCAGAAAGTACAAATTAATAGATATGCTCACTTACATATTCTTGTAAATGCCTGTTTTCATGTTTAATACAGTAAATATAAATAGACCCATATAAAGAAGCTTTGTAGTGTCCTTAGTCATTTTGAAGAGTGCAAAGGGGTCCTGAGATGAAAACATTTGAAAACTCACTGCTCCATGCAAACAAAACAAAAACTCACCATGCGCTTCAAACTAACCAGAAATACAGTGAGCCATAAGAATCTTAATGATGAACTTCCATTTGCACTACTGAGGTATTACTAAACTAATTAGAAAAATGGGGGTACAGTAGGAGATACCTTACTTCACAGAACCCAAGACCCACAAGAGTAAGTGCAGCAGACTGCTGTATAATCTGCAATACCCATTCTCTTTTTCTAAATAAAAATATTTTTTAGCTGATATATAGCCATTCAGGCAAACCCTACATTTTCCAGCCTTTCGTGGAGGTAGACCACATCACCAAGTTCTGGCCAATGGGGTATGTGCAGAAGTACTGTGATCAAAGTGTGGATCCCGCCCTTTAAAGGAAGGGTCATGGCCTTCTCCACCCACCTTTCCCTTCCCTTCCTTCGGGCTGGAATGCTGATGGCCACGGGACCCATCTTTGGGTCATGACGATGAGCCTTGGCAAAGCAAGAAGAGAAAAGGAACTCTCTAGTTTGCTTACACTCAGACCATTACAACAGAGGTAAGTTTCTATCTTACCTAATACTTTGTTTAGGCAGCTGGACCAATATCCTGACAAGTGCAATAACTTTAACCTAAAAAGGATGGCTCGGTGTTAACCCAGAGGAGATTACTGCCATTGCTGCTAAGAATAGGCATCCTCCATCACCCTCCCCCAGCCCCAGCCTCAGCGCCCCACCTGTCCTGCCTCTACACCTTTGCCCCAGGTACCAGAAGCTGCAGAAATACACTCCTTCCTCCTCCCCTCCACATGGTGCACCTAAACCCTGCTCAGCCTCCAAGATCCACCTCTCCATCCAGAAGTTTCAGACTTCTTCCAAATTGGTACCACATTATCCTTCAAACTGGCATATATTATAAGCCACATCCCCCAAAGCAACTTTTGGTTATCATTTGGTTGTGATAAATGTTTAATTTGGTTATCACAGTAAACTTTAAATACCTAAGTTTTATCAACATTTAAAAATAGATTTCATGTAAAAATTCAGATTTCAGCTTCACTTAAAAAAAAAAAAAAGGAAGTTCCTGTTGTGGCTCAGTGGGTTAAGGACCCACATTGTCTCTGTGAGGATGTGGGTTCGATCCTTAGCCTCACTCAGTGGGTTAAGGACCTGGTGTTACCGCAAGCTGCGGTGTAGGTCACAGATGTTGCCTGGATTCCGTGTTACTGTGGCTGTGGCATAGGCCTCAGCTGCAGCTCCAATTTGACCCCTAGCCTGGGAACTTCCATATGCTGCAGAGGTGGCTGTAAAAAAAAAGGAGAGAGATAGAAACAAATGGGAAGTTCTGGCACCAAGGAGCCCAGTACTTGGAATACTTATTTGTTATTTTTTGTCTTCTATCCTTAGTTTAGAACAGTGCCTGCTATATTATAAGGACTCAATAAAGATTTGTTGAATAAATGAATGAAGAAGCAATTCCCTTTCTCCCCATCACATTCCCAGGCATATACCAGAAACTTAGTAACTATTTGGCTGTAGATCTGTGCTAAAATATATATCCCCCCAAAACACTAACCAGCCTTCAAAAACTTACAGGTAGGTAGATCATTTAATTGTCTTAATACAGGTCTATTCATTAATTCAATCCTATATTTATTCAATAAACATGAATTTAACACCTAAGATGCACCAGGTATTGTTCTAGGTATGTGGGGGTCGTCAGCCAACCAAACTGGCAAAGACTCCTGCCCTTGTTGCATTAACACAACAGATAATAAGCCTTTTAAGTAAATGAGTTGTATAGTAAGTTAGGAGATCATATGTGTTATGGAAAAAAGGAAACAAGCCAAGTAAGGAAACCAGGCATGAGGTGGAGAAGGATTACCGTATGAAATGGAGTTTTCAAGGTGAGTATCACTTTGAAATGGAAATGAAGCAAGGGCTTGAAGGAGGTGAAGGTTAGGAAAGAGCTAGTGCAGAAGCCCTAAGGTGGAAAATGCATCCACTGGTGTGATGGAGAAGAAGCAAGAGGAAGGAGGTGGGTAAGTGGAGAGGAGGGTGGTCAACCTGAAATCAGAGAGACGAGGACAGTAAAGGAGGACATAAGCCTTCCATAGGAACACAAGATCACCACGTGGACTTCCACCTTTACTTGGAGTGAAATGGGGAGCTATTTAGGGCGATGAGCAAATGAGCGACATAAATAGCATTATAATTTAAAAAGTGACCTTTGGGTGTGCTTTTGAAAACGGACTATGGGAAGCAAGGGAGGAGGTGGGAGATCAGTGGGGAGCAGTGATGATGGTTTGAGGGGTGCAGAGAGGTGGTAATTGCAGAGGATCAGGCAAGTACAATGTTTAATATTTCCTCCATTTCCAACAGGGGGAAAGAAGAATTAAGTGCCATAATTATAAACAAATGTATTTAAAGAAGGAGGAAGTAATCCATGTAACATTAACGCACAGGAGACCTGGCAGGATGTTAGCAGTGCCATCCTCTCAAGTTATCGTGGGAAGACAGGCTGAAGACGACCTCAGGTGCTAAGGAGAAGATAAACGCTGCAATTTAAAGGATCGGAAATGCATTGAAACAAGACACCCTGAGAATGCCAAAGGCACATGGGAAACACTCAACTTCATGCAGTATTAAAGGGAATGCATACATGCGTGTGACTGGGTCACTATGCAGCAATTGGCACAGTATTGTAAATCAACTATACTTTAATAAAAAAAAAATAAAACCAAAAGATTCAATACATTGAAAAAATAAATTCTCTTTTCAAAGTGGAGGCTCCAGGAGCACACGGTACAAAGGCAGCCTTAGGTGTCAGCTGGGGGTGTGCGTCTTGGCTTCATGATCTACTTGCTGGTCAACCTCGCTGGACGCCCCCAGGCTCACTTTCCTCCTTCACAACTGAGCGTATCAAAAACATTCATCAGGAGTTTTCGTCGTGGCTCAGTGGTTAACGAATCCAACTAGGAGCCATGAGGTTGGGGGTTCGATCTCTGGCCTTGCTCAGTGGGTTGAGGATCCGGCATTGCCGTGAGCTGTGGCGTAGGTCGCAGACACGGCTCAGATCCTGTGTTGCTGTGGCTCTGGTGTAGACCGGTGGCTACAGCTCCAATTCGACCCCTAGCTTGGGAACCTCCATATGCCGCGAGAGTGGCCCAAGAAGTGGGAAAAAGACAAAAAAAAAAAAAAAAAAAAAAAAAATTTCATCAGGAATGCCTGCTTTAATCTTATCCCACTCCGTATCCTCTGCAACCCCCTCCCCGCATAGTGCCCACATTCCTGCAACCGGATAACATCTGATCTAGGGCCTTGCATGCCTTTAACATGCAATAAACTTCTCAAGAGAATTCTTTTTGCTTTAGAGCTCCTGCTTTCTTGCCATTATCTCCAGATCCTTTTCTTCACTGTAGATTCCAAAAACTTAGCTTTTTTTCCTCTTTAAACTGACCTTTTACAGAGAAGCAGGGAGGGTGTCCACGTTCTGTTACTCCTTGCACACAAAGGTGGGGGAACCAGGCAGAGAAGAGGCATCAAAACAACATTCACCATGACCACACGGAGGCCAACCCTCATCCCAATGGAGCAGTTAACAAGCAGCTTCTAGAACCAACTGAGCAATTCCGGACTGTGCCCAGAGGGGGTGAGGGAAAATTCCAGTCTCATCCAAGAGTGGCCTAGGAGGGGGCAGAATGCTCTCCAGACTGACAGTTTTCAGCTCTGCATTTTAACAGTTGATTCTCTCTATGCCCTCACTGGGTCTCAGCCTGATAGCAGGATGCTTCTGGGTGCTGGGTCCGAGTCAGATGACTCTATGTCTCAACTGTCCCCAAGGATCTGGGCAGGCAGTGCCATGATTCTACCCTTTCCAACCAGCAGCAAGTCGGCCAAGAACAGACGAGGAAAATATCCAACCTGACACAGCGTCTCTTTTAGGACCACTTTTAAGCTTTAACTTTCATCCCCTTAAAGTTCCTTTGTTTTCTTTTCTTTTCCTTTTCTTTTTTTTTTAATACTTTTTGTGTGTCTAAGCTCAGAATCCTGACTTTCTTGCACACACAGGGCCAGATTTTCTAGAGCATAGGAAGGAGACTAACCAGGCAGTGAACAGACCCTTCAGGGACTAGGCACATGGAGAAGGGCCAGTGAGACCGCCGCCCAAATGTGTCACTTGCTCCCTGGCACTCCTTTCAGGCTGAGTGCTGTAGGGAACTGGATAAGGAGGTGTAGACTGCTAGCAGGAGGGAGAGGCTGGAACATCTCACGCTGCTTCCTGGAGTCTCCTTTTTAATTGGCTAAACCAGCAGCCTTTTCTCTCCCCACTGGGTTAGAGGTCATATTTTCCAGGAAGAACATGGTGCAATTTACTTAGTTGGAGCTAAGGAAGGAAATGATCATAACCCAGACTGTGAGCTGCAGTGACCTAACCTGACTTAGATGAAAGGAGGCAAAGGGTCACTCCCACACCTTAAATGACAGAGGCAGCAAGAAGGATCTCCTGAGCCACATTCTTGCAGATTGGGACCTGCTTTAGGGGGGAAAAAAAAATGACCTAAGCCCATCCTTGCTGTTCATTTGGAAGGATTCAGACATTAAAACCAAAGATTATTTTTTTATACTCAAAAGACTATTTTTATATAATAACTATAAAGCGGAAATATGATATGACCCAGATAATATTTTATTTCTGCCAAAATATTGTTGAGATAAATATGAAACTTGATCTGAATGTCAGAAATAGATTTATTGCCTTTTTTGAAATACTTGTAAGTACTACATGTGAGTACCTGCTAGGTATCAGATGTTTGTCATTTATCCCTAGAGGGGAAAGTTAAACATACCTCAGCAGTGCGGTTTAGTTTAGATCAATCAGCAAGAATGCAGTTGCTCCAGGAAACATTATTAAATAAATCACTATGCCCAATGTATGCTTTTAAATTACTTTGAGGTTAAGCCTAGCCTACACTGAGGGTAATCAAGGTGCACTTTGGACCATAAAAGAATTATTTTCTGCAACATAGTACAGTTTTTATCCTGACATATGATGAAGTGGTTGGGTACCTTTATCATCAATAGCTCAAGCTTTGGGGCCCGACAGACCTGGAGGAGAATCCAGCTGATTCTGTATTTAACCTTTTTGTGCACTCTATCTACATCTATTAAATAGGGAGAAATAACACCCTTCCAGGAGGACTCAATGGAAGCATATATGAGGTTAAAACAAACCAACAAAAAAAAAACCCCAAAATTATATTACAGTTCCTGGCATGCAGTAGAAAACTTTAAGAAAATTAGATCTTTTTCATATGAAATAGAGAAGTAAGCTTATATAGACTTCTATCATCAATATCAAAGATGACTCATGTTTAACTACTTGTTTCATTATAGTTTTTGACAGACACTGTTAGTTGTCCATCCAAAAGCTGCCCACTCCCTCCACCACCTCTGCTTCCTGCCAGCATGGCCCAATCTCACTAGAGATATTCACTTTTCCAGGGTCCCTGGCACTCAGGACATGACTAGTTGGCAAATGACCGAGTCTTGGACAATGGGACTAAAAGAGAGAAATCTGTTAGGAGGACTGTGACAGACTTTCATCTCTGATACAAAGAGACAGTCTGGAAGAATACATGCCTTTTCGTCAGCTGGACATGTGTCTTCACCTAAGACACGAGATGCAGCAGCCATCTCACAACCCAGACAGGTCAAGCCTAAGAAGTGGCTGGTGTGCAGAGGATGGCAGAGGCTGAGGGCAGAAGGAGCCTGGCCCCTGCTGACACTGTTGAGCTGCTGAGTTTATCCTGAAATCATTCTCCTCTCAATTTAAATTTATTTGTAAAATTAAAGTTTAATTAGACAGGGATCTGAAGGGATCACCTGTGAGTAAGCTATATGCTAATTGCAGTGACTATGCATCATGATTTCTAATTTGGCTGCTCAAAATCCATTTTTCTTACTTTTTCCTCCACTGTCTTCTAGATAAGAGCAAGCTGAGTTTTGGACAGATGGAGGTAGGACTACGTACGTCACCTTTGATTCAGCAAAAGAGCTATCTTAATAATAATAGGTACTACTAATTGAAAGCTTTCCTTCCCTGGTTAACTGAAATAATGCACTAACACACGTGCTCTTGGCCCTCACAACAGCCTCTCAGGTAGGAGGCAGTTCAGTCTAGAGATTGGATAGGCAACCTCCAGGGTCAGACCATGTGGTTTCAAATTCTGACTCTAACCACTACCTGCAGAATCAGAGCTACTCAAACTGCAAAATGAGGTTGGAAAGAGCTGTCGAGAACGAAAGGTGAGACAATGCCTGTGGAGCAGGGCGTACTGCTTGGTGTCAGGAAGCACTCAATGAATGATAACCATAATCTCTGTTTTATGGAAGAAGAAACTAGAGCCTAGACTAGGTATGCACCTTAAGCAAATGGTGGAGCTGGGACTGAAAACCAAGTGCATAAGATTCCAGAGTTCATACTCTAAGTCACACAGCGATACTGGCAATTAATATTTAATAGTGAAATCAGGGGAAGGTCAAATTCTTGGGCTTTGAGTGATAGAATTTATTGCAGAAATGAGACTTCGGTTCTTCTTCCTGCCAGAGAAATCAAAGGGCATCCATTCCCTCTGCTTGTTTCTTAGGCAGAATGATTCAATGTTTGTGGGCTGACCACCTGGAATACGTAGTTAGGAAATTCAAAGGCAAGAGTTCCCACTGTGGTGCAGTAGGTTAAGGATTCACCATTGCCACAGCTGTGGCATAGGTTGCAGCTTTGGTTTGGGTTTGATCCCTGGTCTGGAAACTTCCATATGCTATGGGTGCAACCAAAAGAAAAAATTCAAATGCATTATTTTTCTACCAACACACAGATCAATTCAAAATATTTACTGGTTTTTAACACAAACTCTAAATTGTGGTATTCAAATTACTCAGCCATGAAAAAGAATGAATTATTGCCTTTGCAGCAGGATGAATGGACCTAGAGATTATCATGCTGAGTGAAGTAAGCCAGAGAAAGACAAATGTTATTTGACATCACATATATGCGGAATCTAAAAATTAATAGGAATGAACTTATTTATAAAACAGAAACAGACTTACAGTCATAGAAAACAAAGTTACAGTTACCAAAAGGGTAAAAGGGGGAGGGGTAAATTAGGAGAAGGGGATTAAAAGATATGGAGTTCCCATCGTGGCGCAGTGGTTAACGAATCCAACTAGGAACCATGAGGTTGCGGGTTCAGTCCCTGCCCTTGCTCAGTGGGTTCACGATCCGGCGTTGCCGTGAGCTGTGGTGTAGGTTGCAGACGCGGCTCGGATCCCGCGTTGCTGTGGTTCTGGCGTAGGCCGGTGGCTACAGCTCCGATTCGACCCCTAGCCTGGGAACCTCCATATGCCGTGGGAGCGGCCCAAGAAACAGCAAAAAAAGCCCCCCCCAAAAAAAGATACACACTACTACACATATGACAGATAAACAATAAGGATTTACTCTGGGAGTTCCTGTTGTGGCACAGTGGAAACGAATCCGACTACTGTCCATGAGAATGCCGGTTCAATCCCTGGCCTCGCTCAGTGGATTGGGGATCTGGCGTTGCCGTGAGTTGTGGTGTAGGTCGTAGGTGTGGCTTGGATCTCACATTGCTATGGCTGTGGCATAGGCTAGCAGCTATAGCTCCAATTCAATCCCTAGCCTGGGAACTTCCACATGCAGTGGGAGCAGCCTTAAAAAAAAGAAAAAAAAAAAAAAGATTTATTGTTTAGGGGACAGCATTCAGTATCTTATAATAGAAAATAATAGAATATAATAGGAAATAATTGGAAAAAATATGTACAACTGAATCACTGGGTCACTGGGCTGTATACCTAAAGCTAACACAATATTTTAAGTCAACTATAGTTCAATAAAAAAATAAAATAAAATGTGATATTCAAAAGGCATTTCATTTTGAGTGCTCATAAATGTTCTAATTTAGGATTCTGTTGGATTTTTTAAAATGACATGATTCATTTAATATCTTCATAAAACAATTAAATATTCATAAAACATTCAGAAGATGAAATTGAAGTACTGAGGAGAAATTCATATGTGTACGTGTACACAGTTAATTTGTCATTATAAATCCATTAACTCTGTGGAAATACTAAAGTTTTTTGAAATAATGCATTCTAAATGTAAGCCATGCATAAGACACTAAACTCTAATGTACACTTTAACATTCTTCCTTTTTTATTACAATTTGCTTTTAAGAAAATACTATCCAGAAGTTATCTAATTCAAGGAAGCATAATGAGTCAGAACTAATTTTTTTTTTTAATAACATCATTTTCTTGCCTGACAGTTGCCTGAAACTCAGAGAAGAGATCAGTGCTTGGGCCTTATTAATCAGTTTTATTTAGTTTTCACAAATTTCCTAAAGGTAGTACTTGAGCAAGATGAATTTAGTCCAGCCCTACTTTCAAAAGCAAAAGCTATCCTTTTTTTTTTTCTTTCTTTTTTTTTTCTTTTTAGAGCCACCCCTCAGTATATGGAGGTTCCCAGGCTAGGGGGTTGAATTGGAGCTACAGCTGCTGGCCTACACCACAGCCACAGCAATGCTGGATCTGAGCTGAGTCTGTGACCTACACCACAGCTCATGGCAATGCTGGATCCTTAACCCCACTGAGCAAGGCCAGGGATTGAAACCCGCAACCTCATTGTTCTTAGATTCATTTCCACTGCACCAAGATGGGAACTCTAGCAAAAGCTATCCTTGAACATCTCTCATTCATTGCTTCTCCAGTGTTCTTCAACTGCAGGAATCTCACTGTTCAACATGTTTCAGGAGACAGCTGCAGTCCCAAGACACTGCACTAGATGATCTCTTCAATAGAGTGAACAGAATCAAAACAGGCTGTAGACCTCCTTAACTTTCCCCAGCAGGTTTCTTTTGAATGCTTAAAGGGCCCCCTAGCCTGGCAAAGTCAGCAGGTGGTTGTCCACTGTTCCTCCTTGCTCACCCCACTCACTTCCTTCCTATTTTTCTTCCTTGCAGGTGACACCGACATATCTCTACTCTGAAGTAAAGATTCTTCTGAGTGTGGTTCCCAGACCACCTGCACCATAATTACTCGGTGGAGGAAGAGGGTAGTTGTTGTTAACAAGAAACAGATTTCTAGGCCCCATCGAGTCAGAATTTCTGGGAAAGGTGCCCTATGAATCTCTATTTTTATCAAGCAGCCCACGAGATCTTTACGCACTTCGAAACCTGAGACACACGGCATCAGATAAAACTATCCTAAGACAGTTACAAACAACCCCCTAAATGCCTGGCTTGATCAGCTGAAGAGTCTCTACTTTAGAACAAAACACCTGCCTCCTTCTAAATGAAGTAGAGGTATTATTTCCTTTTTTCCTCCCATTTCCTTCACTTTGCATCTTAACTATTAATTCTCTCTCTTTTAATGTACTTCTATTCCATGGGACATATGTCTTTCAAGACTTCAGTTAAGGCTTAGTCCAACGACCATGTCTTCACTCCATTCACTTTTACCAGGGCAAGCAACTGTAATTTCTCACTCAGGAGTTCCAAGACTAAACACATCTTTCCCACAAGTATTAGCTCCAACTAAATTCATTCATTCATTTATTATTCAGTATTATTTACAAAGCTCCTATGTTGTGCTAGGAGCTAGTGAGCAGAAGAGACAGGCAATATTGAGCTTATGAAACTTACATTTGACTTAAGGCAGGAGGGTGAGCAGAGATGGTACAAAGACACTAAACAACTGCACAGGTATGTCATTAAAATTGCGGTAACTGCTATAAAGATGAACTGCAACAGAGAAAGTTAAGCATCATCTCTTTTTTTTTTTTTTTTTTTTCAAAAATACCTCAGAAGTGATGGTGTGTCCTCCTCAGTGGACCCGGAGACAGGGATCCACCCTGTTATCTGTGCTGTTGACTTTGATCTCTTATTTAAGTTATGTCTGTCAGGTTTTCCCCTGTAAAAGATACTATTTTGCCTTTTGTAATTACAAAGTATCTATAGGGCGTTACTTTGACAATATGCAAATACAGTTTTGCCCATTCATTTAGCAGCCAAAGATGATTCTTTCCTGACGAAATTATTACTGTAGTGTTTGAAAATGGTGGATTTTCTATTTCTATCCTTCATGCTCTATTTATTCATTTAGTTGGAGTTTGGAGATAAAGGTTATTTAATTTTTGTACAATATTTTAAAAATTAGGCTTTCAAATATATTTTATGATAGCTGAGTTTCTCATCATTCTTTAAAGGGTCTTCAAACCACTGATGATAAAAACTTCAAAAAAATATGGCTATCAATCTTTTCTCTTTACTAATTTTATGGTTACTTATTTTTGGATAAGTATCTTTGATCTGTGTGGAATTTATCTTTATGTAAGGAGTATGACAAGGATACAGTTTCTTTTTACCATCAGGCAAAATGGCCTGGAGTCTCTTCAATTTTGCTTAGCTTCTTGTTTAATTTTCAACTCTGCCCAATAAGGTGACCTGCTGAAACTAGGCACTTAGTACGTACTCATTAAATTGAAATAGGCTTTGTTAATTACACCTCAATAAAACTGAAAAAAAGTGTGGCAGTGATGGATAAACTTACATAGAGTAGTGGTATTGGTGATTCAGAGAGGAGGCAAGTATGCAGCTGTGCTTGAGGTACCCCAGGACTGAGAGTGGTAAAAAGAATGTGGGAGGATAAAAAGCATCTTTCAGGTGCTGAGATGGTCTATGCGAATGGACCCCACTGTCATCTTTCACCCTCTACTTCCTCTGGATCCTTCCAGTGTTAGTTTAAGCATCTCTCCCTCAGGCAGATATTTTTGGCACTTCCAGACTAAGTCACACTCAATCATATACACATGAAGAAGTATCAGATAAACGCAAAATTGAGGGATTTTCTACAGGACAACTGGTATATCCTTAAAAAGTATGGAGATGATGAAAGAGAGAGAAAGACTGAGAGACTGTTTCAGATTTTAAAGGACTAAAAGACATGACAAAAAAAATGCAGTGTGTGATCCTGGATGGGATCTTGGACCAGAAGAAAGGCACTGGTGAAACGTGAATAAGATCTGTAGATTATACGATACAGTATTATAACCATGTTAATTTCTGGGCCTTGATAACTACTGCAATTATATAAGGTCTTAATAGCGGAGGAAAAGGGTAAACGATATGAAAAAATTCTATGTATTATTTTTTCATTTTTTGAAATCCTGAAATTATTTTAAAGTAAAATATTTTTAAAATGTTGAGTTAGTACCGTAACAATCCCTTCAACAAGTAAAAACAAAAAAAGGAAAAGAGTTTGCATCATATGCAACAGATCTAATATTAATTCTGTCTAAACTATACAGCACATTTGCAGAATAGTAAGAAAGCGATACAAAGTTGAATAAAGATGGGCAGATGGAATGAAAAAGTCATGAGAGAAATGTATAAGCAATATGTGAAAATGTTATTTCACTAGTAATTAAGAAATCATGCATTTGAAATATTTTCATTTATTTGACTGATAAAAGTTACATGATTGACTATACTCAATAATGATGAAGACTAAAAGAAAAAATGGCAATTTTAAAAAAATAACATGCATTCCTGTTGACCCAGCAATTCTAATACTTCACCATAGACTGTCCTGCTGAAATGATACACTAATTCACACACATGCACACACATACACACACTCCCACTGCAGCATGGCTTAAAAATATTAAAATCTTGGAAATTAAAATACATAGCCATCAAAAGAGTTATTTCAGGAGTTCCCGTCATGGCGCAGCGGAAACGAATCCAACTAGGTACCATGAGATTGCAGGTTTGATCCCTGGCTTTGCTCAGGAGGGTTAAGGTTCTGGTGTTGCTGTGAGCTGTGGTATAGGTCGCGGATGCGGCTCAGATCTCGAGTTGCTGTGGCTCTGGCGTAGGCCGTCCGTCGGCTACAGTTCTAATTAGACCTCTACGGTGGGAACCTCCATATGCTGCGGGTGCAGCCCTGAAAAGACAAAAGGAAAAAGAGGAGTTATTTGAAATAAAGAATCCTACAGTAGATGAAGCCATTAGAAAAGGCTTACATCTACATGCATGGAACCAGAAAACCATCCTAGTTACAGCATTATGTGAAAAAAAAAAAAAGCAAATTATAAAGTAACATATAAAGTGTGACTCCTTCTTTGCATTACTAATACATATATATTTAATGTATGTTGACATTTGCAAGAAAAATGTCTGAACAACATACACTGGAGTTTTGTCAGCTATTCTCTCAAAGATGGAATCATGAAGGCTTTCATATTTAATTCATTCATTTCTGTACTATTTCTTACAAGCATGTATCATTTCATAAGCAGGTATACTTTTTTTTTTCTTTGTCTTTTTGTCTTTTCTACAGCATATGGAGGTTCCCAGGCTAGGGGTCTAATCGGAGCTGTAGCCACTGGACTATGCCAGAGCCACAGCAACACGGGATCCGAACTGTGTCTGCAACCTACACCACAGCTCACGGCAACACTGGATCCTTAACCCACTGACCAGGCCAGGGATCGAACCTGCAATCTCATGGTTCCTAGTTGGATTTGTTAACCACTGAGCCACGATGGGAACTCCAAATTATACTTTTTTTTTAAGCCTATAAATTGTGAGTAGGTAGGTCCAGATTTGAAGCCAACCCTGCCAGTTTCCAGATATGTGGGGAAAAATTTTTTTTGGCTTTTTAGGGCCGCAATCAAGGCATATGGAAGTTCCCAGGCTAGGAGTCAAATCAGAGCTACAGCTGCCAGCCTACACCACAGCCACAGCAACACCAGATCCAAACTATGTCTGTGACCTACACTACAGCTTACAGCAATGCTAGATCCTTAACCCACTGAGTGAACCCAGGGACTGAACCTGCATCCTCCTGGATGCAAGTCAGGTTCATAATCCGTTGAGCCGCAAGAGGAATACCAGATATGTGAATTTTGATCAATTACTCCCTGAGTCTATTTCCTTGGTCTAAAGTGACAATAATTGTGACTTCTTGCCTCACAATGTTACAAAGGTAGTGATAATTGAAATATTTACTCATAGCTTTCTAAACCCCATCTGTCTGGCCTGATAGCTGGGCTGGATGCCTTTGATATTACATACCATAATATGCAGCTGCTGGAGAGAGCAAGTTACTGGCTACACACCTTCAGGAGAACTCTGCTGAAGGAACCTTTGAGTCAGTCCTACCAAATCCAAGACCCAAGTGCTCACCCTGCTACCTTCTGCCTTCTTAAATCTTCTGCTCTGGACTAGGTACCAGGTATTGGTAGCACAGGTGTAAGGCTTGTGTGCATCAGATTAGTCCCCTGCTCAAAAAAGCAGCTGGTGATCTAGCACCAACCAGAAAGGGTCCAAACACCCTTGCCAGCCCTGCGGTTCTGTGCATTATCAGACTTTGTTGTCCACTGCTCCCCAATATATGTCTCCCCTTACTTTCCTCTTTGATCAAACCCTCTCTGCCCTATCCCAACATTTGCCATTCAGAAGGAGGAGTGACACTCTCTAAAAATTCCTGCTAACTTTGTTGTTTTCTGACTTTAATCCATCTAAAAACAGGTATTAAGGACTTCCTGTTGTGGCTCAGCAGGTGAAGAACCCAACTAGTATCCATGAGGATGTGGGTTTGATCCCTGGTCTTGATCAGTGGGTTAAGGATTTGGGTTTGCTGCAAGTTGCGGTATAAGTCACAGATGTGGCTTGGATCTGGTGTTGCTGTGACTGTGGTGTAGGCTGGCAGCTGCAGCTCCAATTCAACCCTTAGCCTGGGAACTTCCATGTGCCACAAGTGTGGCCCTAAAAATAAATAAAATAAAATAAATAAATAAAAACAGGTATTCATAAAATTAAAACAGTACAAGGTGCCATTATAAAAACTCCAAGGCAGCCCTGATGTATATGTTTTTATGTGAAAATGAGGAGGAATAAATACATAAAACTTAAAAGCAGAAGCACAGATTTGAATATAAAATTAGATTTGGCTCCTAAATAGGTTTTCCTCTAAGTGTGGTTTATTGACCACCCGCATCAGAATTAAGAGAAGGCTCCCAGGCCCTGCCCAAATTTACTGACTAATAACCTATGGGGTTGATATGGAGGTCATTCTGTTTTTTTGAGACTAGTTTGAGATGAACTGCCCTAGTTACCTTTCTAAGTCTTTCAATAATATTACACTTGACAAAAGAAAAATAACCCTGATGCCCTAAGACTGTGGTCATTTATATTTCTTTCTACAGCCACATTTTAATGTCTTGAAATTCTCAGAAACTGCACAAAAAAGTTCCACACCCACTAATGAATCCAATCATTTTCATCTTTCTTTTTTTTTCCCCTTAAAGTATTGTCTTGATTCAGTAAGCAGTTTCTCTGACCTGTTTTTTTTAAAAAAAACATATGAAGGGTTTATTCCAGACTTCTCTTTTCTAATCTCATTCCATCTACCACTTCCATTGTTCCTCCTGTTAAAGAAAATTTATCTTAAAGAAGATGTGGTACCAGAGTTCCCGTTGTGGCTCAGTGGTTAACAAATCCGACTGGGAACCATGAAGTTGCAGGTTCAATTCCTGGTCTTGCTCAGTTGGTTAAGGATCCAGCATTGCCATGAGCTATGGTGTAGGTCGAAGACATGGCTCAGATCTGGCATTGTTGTGGCTCTAGCGTAGGCCAGAGGCTACAGCTCTGATTGGACCCCTAGCTTGGGAACCTCCATATGCCGCAGGTGGGGCCCTAGAAAAAGCCAAAAAAAAAAGATGTGGTACATATGTATAATGAAATATTACTCAGCCATAAAAAAGGAATGAAACAATACCATTTGCAGCAACATGGATGGACTGAGAAATTATCATACTAAGTGAAGTAGGTCAGACAAAGTCAATAATATTCCATGAGATCACTAATATATGGAGTCTAATAAAAAGTGATACAAAAGAGCTTACAAAACAGAAACAGACTCAAGATTTCAATACCAGGGTTATGAAAGGGAAATGTGGGGTGGGGGAGGGAAATATTTGGAGGTTGGTATTGTCATATACACACTGCTATATATAAAATAGGTAACAAGGACTTAACTGTGTAGCACAGGGAAATCTACTCAATACTGTGTAATGACCTATATTGGAAAAGAATCTGAAAAAGAATGGATATGTGTGTATATAGCTAATTTACTTTGCTGAATACCTAGATAAAACACAAAATTTGTAAATCAGCTATATGCCAATAAAATAAAATTAAAAAAGAGTTCCCACTGTGGCACAATGGGGTCAGTGGCATCTTTGGAATATTGGCCTGGCTCAGTGGGTTAAGGATCCAGCTTTGCTGTGGCTGTGGCTTGGGTCACAGATGCGACTTGGATCTGATCCCTGGCCCAGGAACTCCATATGCTGTGGGGCAGCCAAAAAGATAAATAAATAAATAAATAAATAAATAAATAAAATAGAAAATTTCCATTTGTAATAATCCTAGGGAAATTATTCTCTTGGTAGATAAGGAGAGTTTCCATAATATAAGAATATATAAGAAATAAAAGGCATCTTATAGCCTATACACTAAAAAAAAGAAAGGAAAAAGAAAATGTATCTTGTGAAACAGTTTATAAACTAACTTTATAAACTTAAAGTTATAAAGAACAAACAGACTGGAAAATGAACTGGAGTCAATCCATCAGAAGATTGAAGCATGAACCCACTGGCATAAAGGCTTCTCCATACTTCTTCTCAGTGGTTGAAATTCACGCTTCCAGTGTTAAAAAAGACATGACTCCAGCAATGTGATAGTAAAACTACAGGATCCTTACTTGAGGTGAATTTAACCACAATGGCCACCACTGATTGCAGTTTTCTTTCTGCCTTTAGTTAAAAGGTACACAGTTAATTATTGTCCTAGCCATTCAAGTTTGAAATTAATGCTCTTTTTAAAAATTCAATGGATTTTATTATAGTTATAGTTGTACAACCATCATCAGAACCTGATTTTAGAACATTTCCATCCCAAACCCCCAGGCCACCCCTCCCTCCTCCACCAACCTGTCTCCTTGGGTAACCATAAGATTTTCAAAGTCTGTGAGTCTGCTTCTGTTATGCAAATAAGTTTATTTGTATCCTCTTTTAAGCTTCCACAAGTGATAGCATATGATGTTTGTCTCTCACAAACTAATTTCACTTAGTATGATAATTTCTAGGTCCATCCATGTTACTGTAAATGCCCTTATTTCATTCTTTTTATGGCTGAGTAATATTCCATTGTATATATGTACATCTTCTTTAACTACTCCTCTGTCAATGGACAATTAGGTTGCTTCCATGTGGCTATTTTATATAGAGCTACAATGAAAAAAATTAACACTCTCAAAAAAGACTCACTCGGGAGTTTCCCTTTGAGTACCGGCAAAGGCAAAACAGGCAGGGAGTGTTCACCCAGAGCCGGAAAGGGTTAAAAATGAGTCATCACTGGCCTCCTGTTTCCAAATAACCAAAGTCAAATCAAGTCAAGCAATCAAAATGAATAATTTCTGATGAATCTCTGAATAGTTACCTCTTGCATGAGCCTGTGCTGAACTTTTGGTTTATTTACTATGTTCCCACTGAAACCTAAGTATGGCAAGTTTAAAAAACAAACAAAAAAGCCCCACTAAACTCACCCAAACTCAAATTCCTTCATCCTTAATCAAGTTTAAACTCACAAAAGTTTAAAACAGTTCTTTTAAAAGAAATTGGACTTTAGTTAATATAATTATGTAATTTATATGAAAGGCTAAAATCAAATGAAGCAGACTATATTTTTAAAAATGAGATCTAGGAGTTCCCTGGTGTCTCATCAGGTTAAGGATCTGGCAGTTGTCACTGATGTAGCTCAGGTTGATGCTGTGGCACAGATTCAGTCTCTAGCCCAGGAACTTCCACATGCTTCAGGAATGGCCAAAAAATTTTTAAAAAGAAATTACACAAAAATGAGATTTAAAAAAGTTTCCTCAACTAAATAGCATCAATAGAAGACCAAGAAAAGCTTTTGGCTCCTTAGAAAAAGCAATACTAGTTACAGATTTCTGAAAGTTATTTACGAGAACAAAGAATTATAAGGACTAATGCAATGTTAAAATACTGAAATTAATGATGACATATTCCTTCCCAAAGAAGTTCTGGAGGAATTCTGAATTTTTTTATGCTTTGTTGTCATAGCAGTCTTCCCACCTGTAATTAAAATCTGTGAGTTCCTGCTGTGGCATAAAGGGATCAGCAGTGTCTATGCAGTGCCTTTGCAGTGCCGGAACTTAGGTTCAATCCAGGGCTGGCAAAGAAGTTTAAAGGATCTGGCATTGCTGCAGCTGCAGCTGCAGCATACGTCACAACTGCTGCTTGAATCTGATCCCTGGCCCAAGAACTCCGTAAAAATCTGGTTTTTTTTTCTTTTTTCTTTCTTTCCTTCTTTCTTTCCTTCTTTCTTTCTTTCTTTCTTTCTTTCTTTCTTTCTTTCTTTCTTTCTTTCTTTCTTTCTTTCTTTCTTTCTTTCTTTCTTTCTTTCTTTTGAGGTATAAAGTACAATATAATGTTAGCTGCAAGTCTAATAATAAAAAAGTCCAGCCTCTTATAACCAGATGTAATTATTCCAACAAGTCAAAGAATAGCTAAAATTTGGTCTGCTTTACTTTATAAAATATTCTTTTTTTTTTTTTTTTTTACTTTTCAGGGCCACACTCGGGGCATATAGAAGTTCCCAGGCTAGGGGTTGAATTGGAGCTACAGTTGCCAGCCTACACCACAGCCACAGCAATGTGGGATCCGAGCCGCATCTGTGACCTATATCACAGCTCACTGCAATGAAGGATTCTTAACCCCCTGAATGAGGCCAGGGATTGAACCTGTATCCTCATGGATACTTGTTGGATTCATTTCTATTGCACCTCAATGGGTATTCTTACCTCTATAAAGTATTCTGAATGAAAATTTTTATGAAATGTCATCATAACTTCACCATGGCTCATGAATGGGAGATGTACGAGGCTCTGGGAGTGTGGACAAAGGTGGAGGCATAGAAGTTTTTCAGAATACTAATACCTTTCCAATAGTAAAATGTACACAAACTCATTTATAATGTCTCCTTATGTCCAGTGATTCTTTGTATATAATGTAAATGTTTCACTAATATAATGTATTATATAGTATACACTACATATAATAACTATAGTATATTACATATATTGTATAATGTATGCATTATATATAATGCACATGTTACATTATGTATATACTACATACATTGTATAAAATGCATGAATATATATTATATAGCTAGATATTACATTACACATTATATAACATATAATGTATAAAGTTACATTATATCAGAGAGACATATCCTCCTGCCTCCAGCAAAGGATCACTAGGTATAAGGAGAGATGTTACAAATGAATATGTATTGTACATGTCAACTGTTAGCAAAAACAAAAAATAGGAATTCCCATTGTTGTTCAGCAGAAACGAATCTGACTAGCATCATGAGGAAGCAGGTTTTATCCCTGGCCTCACTCAGCGGGTTAAGGATCTGGCATTGCCATGAACCATGGTGTAGGTTGCAGATGCAGCTTGGATCTGGCGTTGCTATGGCTGTGGCCAGTGGCTACAGTTCTGGTTCGACCTCTAGCCTGGAAATCTCCATATGCTGCGGGTATGGTCCTAAAATAAAAACAAACAAATAAAAATAAACTATTAAAAAAAATTTGGAGGGGTTCGCCCACAACATATGGAAGTTCCTGGGCCAGGGATTGGACCCACGCCATAATAGCAACCTGAGCTACAGCAGTGACAACTGCCAGATCCTTAAGCTGCTGAGCCATCGGGGAACTCCAAATCACCTATTTTTAAAGGATATGTAAAAACACAAATTGGAACACTTCTTAATAAAGAATTTAATGAAAAACACCATTTGCAAAATCCCAAAATATCAAGGAAAAATTGCAAAAAATTTGTCCAATAATCTGGGTACTAATTCTATATAGAAGATAACAAACTCAGTGGAAATGACTGGAGCTCCAGATCTCTATGAGGACAAGCCCCCACTTTTTTTGCTCCTGTGTCCTCAGCAGGTGGCATGCAGTCCAGGGTCTACACAAGTTAGGAAAGCAGACATGGATGTCAGATTATCCGGGTTTGATGCTCAGCTCTATCACTCTATCCCAGAGTATGACCCTAAGCTGTTTACCTAGCCTCTTTATGCCTCAACTTTTTAATCTACAACATGGTATCTATTGTATAAGGCTGTTTAATGAATTAATAACAATAATAACAACAAACACATATAGCAGTTAACCTTGTGCCATTTTTCATTTATACCTAGGCAGGCATTTAACCCTCCACCAAACCTTATGAGATAGAAACTAATATCCCAAATGAAAAGATGAAGTAACTCAGCCGCAGAAAAGTTATAACTCACCCAAGGACATACAACTTGTAAAAGGCAATTCTCATGTCTAACCATTCCATCATCTTTGAGATAACATACATAAAGCCTGAGTACAGTGCCTGGCATATAACACATGTTTAATAACTAGTATCTATTAATAAATTTTGTCAAATGTTTACATGATTCTGAGGTTACACCAGGGCTTGGCAAGAAAGAATGCTGTGGTCAACTGGGGATGTCTTCTGTGGATGACAAATATGCTCATGATCACATTGTGCTCCAGGTTCACTATTCCTCTTCCACGTAAAACAAAGAACATTGACGTCTAGCTGTCTGAGGTTTTCCCTTCTTCATCTCAGTGTTGCTGGGATCTTATATCAGGCTGTCACTAGCTGACACCAGATTACCACCTCCATGCTCTCCTACAAATCCACTCCCTACCCAGTTGCAAAAGTGCTCTTCTGAAAAGATGTTTTCATCACTTACTCCTTTCAAGGAAACTTCTTTGAGTTGTCTGTCTCATTAAAATCAAAATTCCACCCCCTTGCTTTCAAAGGCCTTCATAAGACATGGAAGGAACACGCCTTTAACTCTAGTTCAGGTGCTCTGGGGCCTACTTATCAAATGAACACGTGATAAGAATGGCTATGTTTCATTATGCAAGAATAGCCGTTTGTGTTACTTCAAAACAGTGATAAGCAACTTTTAAATTTTGTTTATTTATTCTTGACACAGCCTGATAAGGGCTCATTTGATCTTCATTCAGAATGAAACAAGCTTGATTGCTGGTCAAAAAGGGAAGAATATCAGAGAGAAAATCTGCATTACTAATATGTACCATAATGTTAATATCCAGGCAAATTTCAGTCAGCTTTCTAAGTTTCATCCTGAAATTAGATCATGAATCATAGGGGAAACCCCTAATGACTGGAGATGGAATCAGAACTATTATTTTAAAAAGGAGAAGGGAGTTCTCTTGTGGTGCAGCAGATGAAAGATCCAGCATTGTCACTGTAGTGATTGGGTCTCTGCTATTGCATGGGTTTGATCCCTGGCATGGGAGCTTCCACATGCCACAGGTGCGGGGTGGGGGCGGGGGAAGGAAGATATAACTCGAGATCATATAATGCACCCATTTTAAGAGTATACTGAGAAGTTTCCATCATGGCTCAGCAGTAATGAACCCAACTAGGATCCATGAGGATGTGAGTTCTATCCCTGGCTTCGCTCAGTGAGTTAAGGATCTGGTGTTGCCATAAGCTGTGGTGTAGATTGTAGACATGGCTTGGATCTGTGGTTGTTGGGGCTGCAGCCCCCATTCAACCCCTAGCCTGGGAAATTCCATATGCCAAAGGTGCGTCCCTAAAAAGAAAAACAAAAAAAAAGAGTATATTGAAAGGCTAACTAATCAATCAAAACATATGAATTACTGGTGCTAATATAAAAAGGCTGCATTGTTTGTATGGTTTTTGTTGCTTTTTTAGGGCCACACTCGTGGCATACTTAAGTTCCCAGGCTAGGGGTTGAATTGGAGCTACAGCTGCCAGCCTACGCCACAACCACAGCAACACAGTATCCCAGTCACATCTGTGACCTACCCACAGCTCATGGCAGTGCTGGATCCTTAACCCACTGAACGAAGCCAGGTATTGAACCCACATCCTTATGGATCCTAGTCGGGATCGTTAACCACTGAGCCACAAAGGGAAATCCCTAAAAGGGCTGCTTTTAATAAACTCAAATTACTAAGTAATCACAGGTCTGAATCAATGTCCGTAAGCCAAATACATCAATGGATAAACATAACATGTAATTAATTTAAAATTCAGAAAGAAAATTGAACATGAACTTTGAAGACTTAGCAATTTACCTACCACATGTTTAATGGGCTTTTCCACTTAGCATGAGGAGATGTAGGATTGTACTGGAAGTTCATCTGACTTGCCTAGAAAAGCAACTAATTTCTGACAAAAGGCATATCCAGATCATTCCTGAGTTGAACATTCTGATGTCAACTCAGGACTTTTGAATGTATACTCAACACATCCAGTTGGGTGATTCACAGGTTTAGAGAGCTGAAATAAGCAAGTCAGTGTTTTTTTGTTTTTGTTTTGTTTTGGAGGGATTGTTATTGTTCCTTCAGCTGAGGAAGTTGGTCCTAATTGACTATGTCAATTGGCTTCAATTTGATGAAATGTTTCATGATTCATATAAAGTTAGGGCTCAACATAATCAATACCAGAAGAAGTGATGTAGTAAGGTTGGGAATATTCAAGAACTGGAATTCATTTAATAAATATTTATTGTACAGCTGCAATCCATTAGCCCTCAGGGACAGAAAGCTAACTCTCATATTTTCAGAGATGACCATGAGTCATTTCTTGTAGTTTCAACTGAAGGTACTCCTAAATCTTTCACAGGGTTAAGGAAAGAAGGCTAAGATTAGATAGAATCACAAGTCCTATGGTTTAAAATGTGCCTAGTTGATAAGTGTATTCTCCAGGCACCTGGCATTTCCTGGGCAGCATCTACTATTTCTCCCACCCCTCGGATTTTGAGCAAGAAGTACTAGGTTTTTCTTCTCTGTAAAATGCAGTCTCACTCCTGAGACTGTAGCTGTAAGTAGGCTTCAGAAGAGTCCTTGAAGGAGGAACATGATCAAATTGTATTTAGGTTAACCTATGTGCCGAAAGTAAACAGAGGTAACTATTACTACAATTCTTTAACTATTTCTATCACTCCTCAGAAGCCAATCCCAGAAAGAGTCTCCTCTCCAGGAGCAAAAATCTCTCTGCTGAGGACACCCTTGGGACAAAAATGCTCCCATTTCTCCCTCCAAGCCACTCACTGGGAATGAGTCCTACGAAACAGGGTGAAAGAAAGCAAGACACTGGCCCTAAAGATCGCAATACCCATAAAGGACTAGGATTCTCTATCTGCTGATTTAAATGGTGCTTATTTTACAAGAGTATAGGAAAATAAAATTCTTCTTAAAATTCCCAAGAAACAGCTGACACATAAATTCCAGTTGGGTGAATATTCAAGAGCAGATTCTCAAGGCAAGCAATTTGCTGTATATATGCTTGAATGGAGAAGAAGCAGCCAATTCCTTTTCCAGGGAGATTCCAATTAACATTTCCTGTCTTTGAATGAAGAAGTAATGGAGCAAACAGTAAACAAGAGGAGCCTATTTCTCAAAGGCATTGACTCGTAGATATTAACAGTGTAGCTACAAAATTCTTGCTATCATAGAGTAACAGAGTACACTTTTGAAGTTCAATTTAGCACC
Source organism: Sus scrofa (assembly GCF_054392235.1). Lineage (NCBI taxonomy): Eukaryota > Metazoa > Chordata > Mammalia > Artiodactyla > Suidae > Sus > Sus scrofa. Next base: position 122,997,367 of record NC_139396.1, on the reverse strand, counting down.
CCTCCCACAAACATAAGATTGCCAATTGAAAAGAGTCTGAAAAAACATAGAATACAGAGGCTTAATCTGTGAAAAACAACCCGTAGAAAAACTACCCACAAAAACTTGAAACAGGAAAGCAAACATTAAGGCATAATTGATCTGCTGGAACAAATCTGCCATATTGACCTTGACAGGGCCTTGAATCATAAGATCAAAAATCAGCATTCTGGTGATACCCATTACAAACTTGGAAAGGCCTTAAAACCTAGGACTTCATTTTATTCTCAGTGATTAGCAGGATGGCTGGAAAGCAACGTGCTCCTTGGAGCTTACTTTGAAAGATTGCTGTTTTACTTACTACCAAACACTGATTTCCAGACAGCCACCCTCACACTTAAGATTTTTTTCAATCTTCTGGATCAGGTTCTGTTTTCTGAATTACTTATTATTTATTTATTTTTAAATTTCAGTAATAGCACCTTAGGCTCTTGGCTATCACTGGTGTGGGTTGTTTTAGAGTTTGGGAAATCATATTTTAGGGATATGGCACTTCCTTGTGCATTTCATTCAAGGCTTTCAGGTAAGGCTTACACATCATTCGGGTGAGGGAAAATGTCTTCAGAGTGATTCATAAAGGGCATAACAGTAAGTACGCATCTTCTAGAAAGGCAGGGCACACATCCTGCAGGGATGCCTGTTTCTCCAACCCTGGTCCCTTCCTTCCCCACACCACGCACCCCGAAAGACAGTGCGCTGGTTTCTCTGAATGCCGCCACCATGTCGGAGGCCACATCCCAAGTTTGAACCAGAAACACATGCATGTAGCTAGATCACTGCCAGCGTCCCGCCCTGTCCCCAGGAGCCACAGCTTCCTGCCTTCCCACCAAGGTGAAACTAACCCCTGAGGGCCGGCTGCGGGGCGGACAGAGGCAGGCGATCCCAGGACTGGCAGGAAGGAAGTGAGCAGCCACCAATTTTTCTTCCAGCGGACCAAGCCCCGGACCACACGTCGCAGGCGGAAAAGGGGCAGGCGCGCGCCAGGCCACCGGGCACACGCACCCAGCGTGCACACTCGCCTGTGCCAGTGCGCGTTCACACTTACGCACACACACAAGCGCACGCGCATGCCTACTCACCAGCAGCCCCTAATGTCCGGAGCCCGCGTGGGACGGCGACTGCAGCGGCTGTCCCCGCGCCTGCTGTGTGGCCTTGGCATCCGTCTGGCCGCTGCAGCCCGGGCCGCGGTGGCTTTTGCTAGACGGCACTGCAGCTGGGTGATATGGCACCCAGCGAACAGGCTCTGGCTCCCTTGCCTCCGCCAACCCTCCTCCTCTTCTCTGCGGACTGATGGAGCTTTGCTAGTTCGACTCGCTGGAGCAGCGTGCTTTCCTCTCCTCCTCTCCTTCCCTTCCCCGGAAACCCACGCGCAGGCCTGCGGATCCTGATCCTGCAGCAGCCGTCCCTGCTGCCGCCGCCGCAGGAAAATAAACTGTCACTGCGATGGTCCCGGCTTCCCCTGCCTTGGCCCCTAGGTGCCGCCTCCGCCTCTGCCTCCGCCCCCTCCTCGTTGGCGGCTGCTTCCCGCAGTCTGCAAAAGACAGCTCGCGAGTGGAAGCAGGTCCTCAGGGTTGGTCTACAGCAAGTGTGAAAAGATTGGGTGGGACTTTCTCTTCTCAAACTCTGCACGTTCCCTCCTCAGGCCAGAACCACCTGGTTTCTCATTTTGATCCATCGTCAATTTCACTGAGGTGAACCAGAGTAGGTACCTTTTAAGACTGCAGGGTACACGTGCCATGACACAGCTGTATTTGACCATGAACCCTCATACCCGTTGGAGGAAGGATAAGGTTTTGATGAAAATCCCACTTACACCTCGTATGAGGAACTCCACTTGGAGATTTATCCATAACCCACCACCATCATGAAACACTTTAGTCTTCTTCCCCTCTTCCCACTACGGTACCAGGGTAATGCAAGCTATTACATCTTCTGCATATTATAGTATTACCATGTGCAGTGTTTTAGAGGGATGGGACTGCCCACTGGCAGCACCAGCGGTGTCTTGGCACTAAGCCAGATTATATATGAAATCTTATTTCATCCTTATAAAATGTCCTCTTTATTTTCCCTGTGACTGAGACACAGACAAGCAAGGTAATTTGTCCCAGTTTACCCACCTAGAAAGTTGTAGAGGTTAAGAATTACATTCTTGGGTCTCCCGTTGTGGTGCATAGTATCCGTGAGGACGCGGGTCAGATCCCTGGGTTAGATCTCAGTGGGTTAAGGAGCCAGCAACTGCCCGTGAGCTCTGGTGTAGGTCATAGAGGTGGCTGGGATCTGGCAGTTGCTGTGTCTGTGGTGTAGGCTGGCAGTTGCAGCTCTGATTGGACCCCTAGCCTGGGAACTTCCGTATACCATGGGTTTGGCCCTAAAAAGCATTAAAAATTATATATACACACACACACACACACACACACACACACACACACACACACACATTCTGATCTTCTCATCAGACACTAAAGCTATTTCTATTGATTTTTAATGTCTGAACCCAGGAATGTTTAAACATTTTACAAACACTACTACGGGATGAAACAGACCTTTTTTTGTTTGTTTGCTTTGTTTTTTATTTTCCTGAGTTTGGTTGGGAAGTTACTACTTCCAACAGAGGGAAGTAACCACAGAGAGGACTTTACTTAATATGTTTTTCCTGAAGAGACCAAACTTCTAGCCCTGGCTCTGCCACCTGCTGAACTGTTTGGCCTTAGATCTCATCTCCCTGCACTGGTTTGTTAAATAAAATGTCTGGCTATTACAGACAGCCTGCAGCGTTGATTTTTAAGAAGCAGTGGTGTCCTTGTTTTTTTTGTTTTTTTTTTTCTAACTTTGAATTTAGGTGTAAATTTTAAAATTGGGAAATTTTACAGAAATTCAGACTCTGGGTATGTCCTGGAAGTTGGAAGAACTGGTGATTTTTGGATCACAGCAGGTTCTAGCAGCCATCAGTTGGAGCCAAGTAATAGATGTATCCTTTAGACTGGGAAGATGCCCTTCAATTTTCCACAGTACCCACACTCCTATATGCCCTACCCCACCGATACTGAGGCTATGGTAGACATTCAAGCTTGTTGTTCTGAACTAGATAATCCCATGACCTATTTGACAATCTAAAATTCAGTGATAATTAAGATTAATTAGATTCCTAAAAAAAAATACTACAAAACTGAGAATTACACATAAATATTTATAGAGGCCATTGACCATGATCTTGTTGCCTAGAATCCAAATTCTTATAAAAGCCAAAATAGCCCAGCACTCCCTGTCTCCACCTTTAGCAGCCAGGGCACCATCATGTGACCTAAGTTCAACCCATCGAAGGCGTCTAGCCAAGTCTCTGAATCTGGAGTCTGGTTCAGAGAAGAAGAGCCATTCTAGGAATAATTCCATTATCTGTGAAGTGGCTTTTGTGCCCACAGATCACAGTGCCAGAGGTGAGAGATGGGACTGTCCAGTGGCAGTACCAGTGGTGTCCTAAGTGAGCTGTTTGGGTGGTGTGACCTGTTCTGATTCCAGCTGTTCTAATTCCAGCTGCCTGTGAGCCTGATTTTCCAAACTTCCTTCCTCTGTGGTAGTCTATGCAGTGGCCTTCCAAGACATTTCTCTTCTAAGTTAACCAGAATTGGTTTCAGTGTTTTCCAGGAGAACTCTATCACAGTGGAGCTGAGTTGATCCAAGCTCTGCCTCCTTTTAGTTAACTGAATTAATGAAAAGTAGGCACATGTTTATTTTTACAACTTTTATCTTGAAGAATTTTTTTTTTCTTTTTTTGGCCGTCTGCGGCATATGGAGTTCCTGGGCCAGGGATCAGATCCAAGCCACAGTTGCAACCTAAGGGGCAGTTGCGGCTGCACTGGATCCTTAATCCACTGAGCTGGGCAGGGGGTCGAACCTGTGTCCCAGGATCCAAAGATGCCATGAATCCCACTGTGCCACAGTGGGAACTCTTGTTTTAGAGAATTTTAAAGTATTCTATAATTTTGTTTGCACTTTTAAAGATTTTATTTCAATATTAGTCCCCAAATGTAAATATTTTAAAAGATAAGATTTTTTGCCTCTATCAATTATGTTAACAAAGACTGTATATAAATAAATGTCCTCAGTGAGGATGCAGTGAAACCAGCCCCCTCATCCTGTGGTGTAATTTTGATACACTCTCGGGGAAGAAATTTACCAGTGTGTTAATAGAAACTGTAAAATACACACATCTTCTTCCCCAAAGTACTCCCACTCCCAGGAATTTATCCTAAGGAAATCCAACACGAGAGTAAGATTTTTCCCTTGAGATATTTATCTCCAACTTTTGACATTAAAGTTATGTTTATGGTAAAGCTGCTTATGATAAAATGTCACATAAATAAGAAGCACACAAAACAGCATATACGTATAATCTCAAGTAGGTAAAAACACAGGAATAACATCCAGGAGAATTTACTAAAATGACCCCTTAGATATTAGACATAGGCAATTATAATTGCCTTCTGTATACTTTATGGTAATTTAAATTTCCTGGAGTTCCCACCATGGCACAGTGGCTTAAGAATCTGACCGCAGGGGCTCAGGTTTCGAGTTTGATCCCTGGCCTGGCACAGTGGGTTAAAGAATTTGGCATTGCTACAGCTGTAGCATAGGGATTCAATCCTTGGCCCTGGGAACTTCTATGTGCTGTGGGTGTGGCCACAAAAAAATTCCTGTAATGGGCATGCTTCTGTTTTATTTAGGGAAAAGAAATATTTGATAATTAAAATAAGCAATATTGGTAGCCAGAAAAATTTAACGTTGTATCTATCATAGTGCCTCAATCATAATAAATGCATAATAAATGTTTCAGAAGAGATGGAGGAAGGAAGGGACGTCATACTATTTCCCAAAGAAGGGTGATGAATTAAAGGATTGCGAATTAAAGGATTTGCTTAGTTTATGGTACATTTAGAGACAGGACATTCTAAATTGCTTTATTAAGTAAGGCTGCATTTGAGTCTGTTCCAACTGTGACAAGTGGCAAAACATTAATACCTTTCTTCCTGGATAAGTAACATGGAGCCAATACTATTAGATGTATTTCCTGTCCCATCACATCAGAGGGTAGATCTGTTCTGAGAAGATGGATGAGCCTTAGAATGTTGTTCAAGTCAAAGAGGCATCATTTTGCCTCTGATTAGCCATTGCAAGGAGGTCTGCCACTCTCTTTGGGGCACCCAAATGTCCAAGAATTTGAAGTAGACTGTATCCTAATAGGATCTCATTTGTTAGAGCTGACAGTGCAAGGAGAAAGTGGGTGGAATTGAATTTACCTTAACGGAGAAACCAAAATTATATCCTTCTACTCCTGTAATTGTTTGATGTTTGCACAGAAAATGGCAGTCCCTCCGATAATAACTGCCCTTACTGGTGTTCTTTGCTGAGACCAGATAGACTGGAGTTCTTGTTCTTTATTTCACAGATTTAGAATTTCCTAGCTCTGGATTATATTTAAAATCAAGGGGGGAAAAATGAATGAAAATACCTAACTGATTCTATTGGAAGAAAAATTCATCTCAGAAATTATATACTTAAAATCATGTACCCCAGAAATTACTATCTTCTTAAAAATATGTGTTCTTAAAACTCTGGGGTTTGCTGTGGTTTATACCAAGGATTCTCAAAACATGGCAGTGACCCTTGAGATCTTTTTGACAGTCAAGACTAGCCAGTCTTTTCAACAAGGTCAAAATTATTTTCGTGAATACACAAATCCATTATATGGCTTTTTTCTGCCATCATTCTCTCATGAGTTTTGCAGTGGAGTTTTCGAGAGCTGCACATATGATGTCACCACAGCTGGAATCCAGACACAGACATGAGAATTTCCTCGGAAGCTAGGTGTGAAAGAGATTTATAATCGTTAGTGATTTTCTCACTAATTTTTGTTTTATTTGGGAAACATATATCGTAATGAAAAGGAGATGGTTCGTTTAATATATGATTAGGTTTTTTTATTTTTAATACATTGATAAACATTTTAAATTTCTCTTTTATTTTTTAGTATAGTAAAAAATGAATAGATATGACTCACATAAATGAAAGCTCTCTGGAGAGTTTTTAAGATTGTCTAAGACTGTGTAGAGTCCTGAGGCTGAGAGGTTTACAGATCACTAATCTAGGCCATTAAGGAGCTAATAAGTTCTAAATAACCTCCCCCCCCAAACCTCATTGAGGAATGATATCATAACTATGGCAACTAACCTGTGTCAGTAAATGCAGGAAGCAACTGCTTCAAAAACGGAAACACCAGGCACGTTTGACTTTTTCCACTTGTGAGATTTGGTTTGATGCTCTCTTCCTGTTAGTTACTTAGGCTCAGAGACTATTAGGTCCATTCTGTTCCCATGTCCAGTATCCTGGATACTAGCTGAGATTTCAGAATTCCTGGAACCTTGTGCTCTCCTAACAAACTGCCCTGGGCTTTATCCCTCTGACCTAGTTTTTCCTTCAGAAACACGGGAATGATGGCCACATTATGAAGGTGGCTATGAGACTCTTAAGGTGGTTATGAAGCTGATGAACATAAATGCATTTTGGAAATTACAATGCGTTTTGCAAGTTACGGAGTCCCCTGGTGGCCTAGAGGTTAAGGATCCGGCATTGTCACTGCTGTGGCTCGGGTCATGGCTGTGGGCTGTGACACAGGTTCAATGCCTGGCCAGGGAACTTCTGCATGCCATGGGCACAGCCAAAAAAAAAAAAAAAAAAAAAAAAAAAAGTGTTACTACTATTTAACATTTTTTCCAACATGCAGGCAGACCTTCTCTGTTCAGCTGAAATTATTTGATCTCTTTGATTTAAGTGCATAAGATAAAATGTAAATAGTGTTTAGAGTGATAGATGTTTTTCTTAAGACTCCTTTTGCAGGCTAACATATAGATACAAAGGATGTGTGTAGGACAGAAAGGTGGAAGGAGGTGGTAGAAGAACCTCTGACCCTCACTGTCAAAACAATGGCAGCTCCCCTGGGGCTGCTTCATGCAATAGAAATCCCTCCATGGTGAGCTTTGATTATTATTTAACAGCTGTTCAGCAGGTTAAATAATAAAATATCTTTGGTAAGCAGAAAAAAAGAATGTCTTTTGTTTACAGAAAAATGTGCCCACTGAAATTTTCACTGGGATAAATAATATCCTAAAATACATTTTTTATTTTATTTTATTTGGCTTTTTAGGGTCATACCCAGGACATATGGGAGTTCCATGGCTAGGGGTCAAATCAGAGCTACAGCTTCCAGACTACGCCATAGCCACAGCAACACAGGATAGGAGGCACTTCTGAGACCTACACAGCAGCTCACGGCAATGCTGGACCCTTAAACCCACTGAGTGAGGCCAGGGATCAAACCTGCCTCCTCATGGATACTAGTGGAATCATTACCACTGAGCTACAAAGGGAATCCCAGCAATTTAAAAATTTTTCTATGGCTATAAGCAAAGAGATGGCCTTTTCCAAGGACAAGCAGTAAAAATAGCAGATCTCTAAATATACGTTCAGGCATGTGCTACTGGGCTGAACATTTACTCTCATAAGGCAGATAAAAAAGCATGTGTCAAAAAAAAAAAAAAAAAAAAAAGGAGTTCCCGTCGTGGCGCAGTGGTTAACGAATCCGACTAGGAACCATGAGGTTGCGGGTTCGGTCCCTGCGCTTGCTCAGTGGGTTAACGATCTGGCGTTGCCGTGAGCTGTGGTGTAGGTTGCAGACTCGGCTCAGATCCTGCATTGCTGTGGCTCTGGCGTAGGCCGGTGGCTACAGCTCCGATTCGACCCCTAGCCTGGGAACCTCCATATGCCGCGGAAGCGGCCCAAAGAAATAGCAAAGACAAAAAAAAAAAAAAAAAAAAAAAGCATGTGTCTTTGTCTGCTCAGGCTGCTGTAGCAAAATACCACAGACTGGGTGGCTTAAACACTAGAATGTTTTCTCATAGTTCTGGAGCCTGGAAAGTTTATGCCAAGGTGCTAGCTGACTGGGTTCCTGGTGAAAGATCGCTTCCTGCCTTGCAGCCACCCAACTTCTCGCTGTGTCCTCACGTGGGGGCAGAAGGGAGACAGAGATCTCTCTTCCTCTTCTTTTAAGAAGAGACCTCTCTTCCTCTTCTTTTAAGGGCACCAGTCCTGTAAGGTTAGGACCCCACCCTCTATGCCCTTATTTAACCTTAACCGCTCCCTAAAATGCTATCTCTAAATAGGGTCACATGGAATCATATTTGAGGGGAGTCCATTCAGTCCCTAACAGTCTAGTTGCCTTTTGAAGTAAGCACAAGATAGACTTGAATGAAACTATATAGGATTCTTTATCTCCATGGCACAAAATAATCATGAATCTGTCCTTTTTTGGGGGGTGGGGGGGAGCCACCCCCAAGACATATGAAAGTTCCCTGGCTAGGGATTGAATCGGGGCTGTAGATGCTGGCCTACGCCACAGCCACAGCCATGCCAGATCTGATCCATGTCTGTGACCTACACCACAGCTCATGGCAATGTTGGACCCTTAACCCACTGACGAAGGCTAAGGATCGCACCTGTGTCCTCATGGAAGCTAGTCAGATTTTTTTCCACTGAGCCACGATGGGAACTCCCAAATTTGTCATTGTCATGCCCTTATTTACTCAGCTTCTCTGGCTAAATGTCAGGCTTTGCCATCTTAGGTCATTGTCATCATGCCTTACTTATGTTTTCGGAGGTTCAGATAAACACAAACACACTCTGCTCTCCAAACATAGAAGGGGGAAATTCTAAGAAGTTGTTATTTCCTTTCTTTGATTTAGTCATTTTTTAAATCAGAGGGATCTTTATCATTCTTTGGGGTAGAACATAGGGTACATTTTCCTGAACAAGCAGAACCTTCAAGTTTGAGAATCAGAAGTCACCACAGATATCATCTAGACCAACTTCCTTACTTCATAGAAGAGGAAACTGAGGTCTTGAAAGAGGCAGTGACTTGTCAAGTCACTGTAGATAGCACCGCAGCCGAGTCTGGTGTCTGTTCCATTACAGTCAGGAAATGTGGTTAGCTCAGCACTAGCTAGTGTTGTTCGATTGTACCTTTACTGTTTGTACCTTGCTTTCCCATCACCTTTACTGATATACTGATTGTACCACGACATCAGTTGGTTCTCTCAACCCTGTGAAATAGAAAGGCCATATGTGAAGCCAAAGAGGAACGTATTCTACTTCAAGAAGGGGTACACAGCAAGGAATGGAGGAGAGGAGACTGTAAATCTGGGAGACATATGACAATAACGGTCGGAATTAAAGACCTCAATGGTTACATAGAAACAAATGGGTATCTGTTACATTTTATAAAGGATAAGTGAATTTGTGAATTTGGATATGAAGGGCCAGGATAGTTAAGGATTAAAAAGTGCCTACTTTTAGATGGACAAATTGTACATCAAAGGCAAGTTGTTTAATTCCTCTAGGCCTCAGTTTTTTGATGGGTGAATACAATAACATTCTTAAGAAAACTAAATGAAGTCATATCTATGCAGCATCTGACACTCTGTGTAAGGCACGAAGGGGTGCAGGTTTTGCAGCCTGGACTACGAAATGAATGGTGTGATTGTTAACCTAAAGCAATAAAATAGCCAATTATTTTTACCACTATATAGGTTTATTTGGGAGAAGCAAAGAATTGTAATTCGGGACATCCAACTATGGCAAACCGAATGCAAGTCCGATGAAGCACAAGAGAGGAAATTCTACTTTTATAGAGGAGAATGGGAAGTTGGGAGGGGATGTTATTAAAAAAAAAAATCCTTTGGAGGAAACTGGGAATTCAAATTACATTGGTTTTTCACTGGCCAAATTGTGACTGTCTCTCATTAGCTGAACTGTTGCCAGACAAGGAAAAAATCTTTCTTCCTCCTGCTGGTGGTTGTAAAGTAGTGTCTCTTCCTGCCAGGGGTGCAAGGGACCTTTTTCTGTAGGGATCTGTATTGATGGCAAGTGGTGCAAGTGTAAGAGCTCCTCCTTCTGCCCCACCCCACCCCAATTCCATTTTCCTGAGATTTTCTTTTATTAATGTCCACAGTATTATTACCAGAAAAAATCAAGTAATAATGCAGACTATATGAGATAGTGATGTGGTGGAGGTGAATGCAGAATAGCCAAATGAAAATACCTAGGAATCCAGAGACATTAACCTTAAAGTGCAGAGTTGGAGACTATTTGCTGAGTGGTGATAAGTAAAAGCCAGAAAATGGATGAAAACCTCAAGGATGGTGAGTGGAGAAGGTCTGGTGCTCAGGTCCACGGATTGGACCTTCACAAATACCCAGGTGTACTGAGCAGCAGAAGGAAGAGGAGCCAGGAAAGGGCCATCTCAGGAGTGAGCCAGACATAACCTAGTGGAGGGGGACTACTAATTGTCTGTGCCAGGCACTGTGCTGAGTGCTTAGCTTGCATCGCTTCACTTTGTCCACACAACCCAACAAAGTGGGTCATTCGTTGAAGTGATTAAGAGAAAGAGCTTTAGTGGCAGACCTTGGTTTGAATCTTAGTTCTGTCATTTGGCTGCTGTGTGACCTTTCAGCAGTAAATTAACATCTCTCAATTTTAGTTTCCTCATCTATAAAGCAGGGATAATAATACCACTTCAAAGGGAGTTTGCAACTATTCACTGAGCTGGTATACCAAAGTACTTAGCACAGTGATCAGTACCCTGTGGGTACTCAATAAATACTCACCCTTATAGTTAGCAGTGAAAGAGGATTCCTGGTTAGGCGGTCAATCAGGTAGGAGCGGCGGGGGTGGGGGGAGTCAGACAGAGAGATATTCGTGAGTCATGCTGCAAGTCACAGAGTAATAAGTTATGTGTGTGTGGGATAGAGGCCGGAAGGGTAAAGGACACAGAGAGTCTGTGTAGGTACTTATAGGCCATTTAGCATGCAAATATCCAAACTCACTTTCCTGGAAAATGATGTGCTCTACGTGTGAGCATTTGGATACTCTTTCAGCCCCAACTCAGAGCCAAAAGGAGATGTTTGCAATGCAGGCTAGACTAAGGAAACAAAGTAGGTCTGTCAGCAGATGTTTCATTAACCTCTGATTTAATTTGATTGAAAACTGTATTGACTTAGCCTAAGGAGGCTGTTGCAATAGAAATAACTTAAGTATTATATCAGTGCCTAGAGAGTGATTTGAATTCTGGAAGTTCTTGGATGATGGGGAATGGATTTATGTGTGATTTTTAGTTTCTTCATTTTGGGATAGTTTTTCTAATTGTATTATTTTTCTATTCTTTCAATATTTCTGCAAAGAACATCTATTACTTGTGTAATCATGACTTTTTAAAGTTATAAAAGAAACACATTTCTCGTAGTAAACACAGCAGTGTGAAAAGCCACTCAGGTCACTGTGTTTAAGACAATTTGGAGAGGAGGGGGCCTAGAGGCAAGCATCCAGGGGTAAGATGGTAAAACTTTGGGTTTATCTTTGATGTATTTTTTTGTTTGTTTGTTTGTTTTGGTTTTGGTTTTTTTGTTTGTTTGTTTGTTTGTTTTTGGTCTTCCAGTGAGTCTTCTGCTGAGGGGATCTATGCCTCTTAAACTAAGAACCCCCCAGGGCCATTTTGCCAAGGAAATCTAGGATGAGACCCTGAGGCTTGGCTTAAAAATAGTTGATATCCACATCTGCTTGCATCCACAGATGCATAGTCTCCTTATGATGATAAATATTCCTCCCCTCTCACCCCAAGTTTGTTCATTTTATGTGTCAAGTTGGTTGGGCTGAAAGATGTCCAGATGGTTGGTAAAAACATTATTTCTGATGTCTCTGTGAGGATGTTTCTGGAAGAGATGGCATTTGAATGGGTAGGCTGAGTAAAGATCACCCTCCCCAATATGAGTGGGCATCAGCCAATCCAACGAGTATGAACAAAACTAAAAGGCAGAGGAAGGGCAAATGTGCTCTCTTTGAGCTTCCATCTTCTCCTGCCTGCAGACACAGATGCTTCTGGTTCTCAGGTCTTTGGGCTTAGAGTGGAACCAACCATCAACCTTCTTGGGCCTCTGGCTCCCAGATGGCAGATCAAGGGGCTTCCCTACATCCATAATCATAGATGCCAACCCCTATAGTAAAGTTCTCTCTCTATATAAATCTATATCCTATTGGTTCTGTTTCTCTGGAGAACCCTGACAAATACTCCATTTAATCAATTATCCAGCCAACTTTTTGAGACAAACAACAGACTATTTCCTTATCATTATAAAACTAGAAGATCTCTATAAAAGTCATCTGTAATTTAACTACCCAGAAAGAGCCAACACCTTAGTGTATTTGCTCTTAGTTTTACTTTAAACACACATACACACACACACACACACACACATACACACACACTCCATATAAAACCTTATATGCTTATTTTACCAAATTAGTATTACAGTATATATTAGAAGAACTTTTTTTCTCTTAACATATGGTGAACATTTCCCCACATCTTTATATTTATGCTGACAATGTAATTTTTAGATCTGACCGTAAGGTCAAGACAAGCACTGCATGACTTCTAAATGCCTCACACTGAGATAGTTGCTCCTGGTTTTATACCCTTAGGTAAGTTCCTGAACCTATCCAAACCTCACTTTCCAGATCTCTGAAATAGTAATGACAATGATATCCACTTTAATGTTTGAGTGATCTTAAATAAGACAATGCTTTTAAGATATGGTTCCTAGCATATTGTAAACACTCAGCCAATATTAAATAGCATTGCTATCATTATTGATAATGCTACTAAGCTTGTCCTGACCACACTTTTCAATGACATCTGTTATCCCCATCCTGCATGACTGTCTTATTTTCTAGCAGGAATTCCCATATTCTTTTCTCTTCTTGTTGGGGGGTCATATAGTTCAAGGGCACATTAGTACTTATGTTCATCTAGAAAGAGTCAGTGCAGTCTTCGATTTCATTGGTTTTAGGTCACATAATCTAACTTTATATTTTATCACAGCCATGTACACTCTACTCCCTACCATCCCATCTAAACATAAGGAAGCCTTCACTTTAAAATTATGTTTAAGGAGAAGTTCCCAGTTGTGACAGCAGTAGCAAGTCTGACTAGTATCCATGAGGATGTGGGTTCAATCTCTGGCCTTGCTCAGTGGGTTAAGGATCCGGCACTGCTGTGAGCTATGGTGTAGGTTGCAGATGCTGCTCGGATCCAGCATTGCTATGGCTGTGGCATAGGGTGGCAGCTTAGCCCCAATTTGACCTCTAGACAGGGAACCCCCCATATGCCACAAGTGCAGCCCTAAAAGGCAAATAAATAAATAAATAAAATTACTTTTAAGGAAGTTCCCAGGTTAAGGATTCAGTGTTGTTTACTGCTGTGGCTCAGGTTCCACACCTGGCCTGGGAGGCACAGTCAAAAGAAAACATGGATTCAACCCAAATGTCCACTGACAGATGATTGGGTTAGGAAGATGTGGTATATATACACAATGGAATACTACTCAGCCATGAAAAAGAAGAAAATAATGCCATTTGCAGCAACATGGATGAAACTAGAGACTCTCATCCTGAGTGAAGTTAAGTCAGAAAGAGAAGGCAAATACCATATAATATCATATATCTGCAATATAATATATGGCACAAAGGAACCTTTCCACAGAAAAGAAAATCATGGACTTGGGAAATAGACTTGTGGTTGCCAAGAGGGACTGGGAGCTTGGGGTAAATAGATACAGGATGTTGCCTTTGGGATGGATTATTAATGGAATACTGCTGTGTAGCACTGGGAACTCTGTCTTGTCACTTATGATGGAACATGTACTATGAAAAAAAAGAATGTATACATGTAAGTGTAACTGAGTCACCATGCTGTACAGTAGAAAAAAAAAACACACAAAAATAAAAGATAAACAAAACAAAACAGGAACCCTCCCCCAAAAAAAACCCCAAATTACTTTTAGGAAGAGATTATCTTTAACAACAGACTATGTATATTAAAATGAAAAATAAATTTGAAAGCTATTTAATATCTGGGAAATGTTTCATAAAACTGCTAACTTTCTTCACTATTTGGGCAAGAAGGGAGGATGTCTTTAAGAAGTACTGGCACTTTAAGAAAAAAGAAAAAAAATGATATGCAACTCAATGGAAAAATAACCAAGAAGTAGAAGGAATATACAATTTAAGATACATGAAAATATACACACTGGAGAAATAAAATACTTAGAAACATGCATTTAGACATTAATAGTGAAATTTCACTTGGATAACTTTTGCAAAACAGGTTTATTTATTTTCCAATTAAAAAAATAAACAAGTATACTTTATTGCTTCAAATGATATAGAACAAATGGTGTGTTTTAAAGAGAAACAGAAATAGTATTTAAGTTTATAGCAGATGGGATTCCCTCCTCCTTTTAAAATTAAGTGATAAACCAGAGGATGCCCTCTGAAGCCCCTTCCACTCTATCAATCCATGATTCTTTAAATTAAGAGGGAGTATGACATGACACTTAATTAATTTGAAATGCAGAGTTGGAATATAATCAAACTACCTGGCCTGGAGTTCCCATTGTGGCCTAGCAGTAATGAACCTTACTAGTATCCGTGAGGACACGTGTTCTATCCTTGGCCTCACTCAGTGGGTTAAAGGATCTGGCATTACTGTGAGCTGTGGTGTAGGTCACAGATGCGGTTCGAGTTCAATCCCGTGTTGCTGTGGCTGTCGCTATGGCTGTTGGCTACAGCTCTGATTCGACCTTTAGCCTAGGAACTTCCTTATGCCATGGGTGAAGCCCTAAAAAGACAAACAAACAAACAAAGTAGCTGGCATTAGAGGGAAGATGATGCAATATACACAATCCATCTTGGAAAACTCCTAGAAAAGTATTTTCCAATATCAGGATAATAGGGAAACTATGAATAACATTTTTAGATAAGAAAGTCAGTACCAAGTTGTGAACAGCTTGAGAAGTAATCCTTCAAGCATAACATGATTTTTTAAATGATTTTAATGATTCTTATCAATGAATGTGCATACTAACCAAGAAATATTAAAACTAAGGCCATTATCCAAAAATCAATATAACAAAAATTATGTCTTGCAAGAACTGTGAATCACTACTCTAGGAAGCATTGCTGTAGAGTAAGAGATCAGCAAATAAGAAAAGTCATTAGTGGTCCTCTCAAAGCTGAGTTTCTTTATATTCTAGACTAAGACAAAATCTCTAGGGTTATAGCAATTTGCAGGCCATGGATCCAACACATTCAGAAACTGTATTACCTGGGGATTTTTGTCTCAGTTCCAAGATCTTGAAGTGATAGAGATCCCGCTTTTTTCTTTCTTTAAGACCAGACCCAAAAGAGATTTTATACCTGCTTCGGGGGGGGGGGGGTGAAAAGGCAAATGATTTACCCAACATCTAAGAGAATAATGAACCAACCAAAATGAACAATGAGAAATGGGTATGCATAGACATTTTCCAGTGAAAAGTAACTATTTCTTTTGGCATGAGTGAACGAAATCAAGCAGAAAATATTGGCCAGAGTTCACTAATTCCAGATGGGTCCAAGAATCAGGTTTGGAGACAATGCAGCCAGGGCCAGTGCTGACAATAATGCTGCAGAACTGGTTTGGAGATACCACTGGCACCATTGTTCAGTTGAGTCACTGCAATTAACGCCTCCAATTCCATCCACACTAATCATTGAACCTTGGGTTCGGAGACATTACTTCATTGATGTTTTGCATTTCGGTTTCTCTTGCAAGCAGAGTTGTTTCAGACTATCTCTCAAAGATGTTTGCACAACAGAAGCCTTAGAAAGTAGAGACAGTATTTCTCTCCAGAGCGAAGAATAGACATGCTTACGGTCCATTATATAAGATCCAGGTTGGTCTCCAGTAACATGGCCACTGTGTATTCAGGTATCTATCAGGCTCATCTGCATTGCTCCCATGAAATTAGGGTCAAGAGGAGCTAACTAGTGCACATGCTCATATTCATGCAGTTGATGTGCCATGATTTACAGAGTCCTTTGTCTTTGACCCAAGGCTTTCGTGTCTTCCATTAGCATTCATTCAACTGTGGCAGGTGAATCTATTAGCTTGCGAGTAGAGCAAAACCTCATACCCATCAGTTTTTGCACTTTGCTGCTAGAATGACTCATTGCTGTCTTAAGAAACTGGAGGCCGTTGGTAGAATGGAAATAGCAGACTCAGCTTTTTTTTTTTCTTCTCTTCTGAGCTTCCAATTCTAAGCTCAGGTGGCAGTTGCTTCTAATTGGCAGACCCTAAGTCATGTGCTCCTGTCTGAGGTGAAATGGAGTCTGGGAAATCCAATGTTTGTTATTCTATAGTTTTCATAATAGGAAAATCTCCAAATGTAGCTTGTTTAGGAACACAGGCAAAAATACATTCAAATATTCATTATACCAGTAGTCATTCCATATTTGTCAAATTTGATACAGAAAAGGAATTCCTAGGTCTTCATCAAGGTTAGATCCAAAGAAAACGGTCTATAAAATCCTCAGAAAAAGGCTTTACATTCCATGGCTCTTAGAAGAGATGTTTATGCCACTTAGTAAAAAATACACTAGGTGGCACTCTAAGTGGTAATTACACTTCCGCTTTCTTCTAACTGTTCTGGATTTGTTTTATTTTGTTTTCGTTTGTATATTCATTTGGGTTTTTTAACTTTATTTTATTTTATTTTATTTTTGCTTTTAGGGCTAAACCTGAAGCATATAGAAGTTCCCAGGCTAGAGGTTGAATCGGAGCTGCAGCTGCTGCCCTACACCACAGACACAGCAACGCAGGATCCAAGCTTTGTCTGTAACTTACACCACAGCTTTCAGCAGCCAGATCCTTAACCCACTGAGTGGGGCCAGGGATCAAACTTACATCCTCCTGGATTTAGTCAGGTTCTTAACCTGCTGAGCCACAACGGGAACTCCCAATTCTTTTTTTTTTTTTTTTTTTTTTTTTTTTAGGACTTATCGATAGAAAAGCAAGACAGGGCACAACAAAATCCTTCCAAGAGAATAAGAGAGATATGGCCAAATTCTAGTTTTTCCTTTCATATAGCTCAGATAATATGGCTTCCTATGGCACCATGGATGATTTAGGGCTGGGATGAGGCAAGTGATAGGTATCCAAGGCCTGTCATAACCATAGGTGAGACCCAGTCCCCACCACTTGGGATAACAAGGAAAAGGGCAAGACTTAAGATGAGAAGGTTCACTAAGAGAACAGTTAGTTGTAGGAGTGGGGAAGCAGCACTGGGGGAGAGGATCCTAGAAATTCATATTTGTTAGAGATTTAATTCCCTTCATTATGTAGAAGACTTGACCTTGGGAGGGGGGGTGTTTGTGAGTGTATGCGCATGTGTTTTCTTTTTAATTTTAGAGTAGCATACATATACAAACATGTGCAGAGCATAAACTCAATTACTTGTCCTAAAGTGAATATATGCATGAAATCATAACCCAGATCAAGAAAGAAAACATTGGCAATACCTCAGAAATTCCCTCAAGTGCACTCCCAATTACTTTCTCTTCCCCGAAGATAACCGCTACTCTGGTTCTGACATCCTATATTAATTTGTTCTTTGGAATTTTATAAAAGCAGAATTATAGGTATATACTCTTTTATGTATGACTTCTTTGTTCGGCATTATGTTCATGTGTTTATCCATATTTTTGCATGTAACAACAGTCTGATCATTTTTATTGCTGTGTAGTATTCCGTTATATTACCCTCTCAAATTTTATTTATTCATTCTATATGGATGGACTTCGGGTTGAGTCCAACTTTTGTCTGTTATAAATAACGCTGCTTGAACATTTTTGTATGCCTTTGACATTTACATTTTGGTTAAGTATATCCCTAAGAGTGGAATTTATTGGTCATAAGATATTCATGTGTAGAATTTTTATAAATACTTCCAAACTATTTTCCAGGGTGGCTGTAGCAATTTACACTCCCACCTGTACTGGGGCTAAACTCCGAGGAACATTAAGCTCAGAAGCTGTATGGAATTTTCCACTTTGGTTTATCAAATTTCTTTGTGTCATTAACTGAGTTTGAGCTGAATGTATGTGAAGATCCCATATTTCTTAGTACAAACTAAGTCACAACCTTCTTTGTCAGATAGCTCTTTCCAGCTCTTACTCCTGGTTTTGTTACTGCTGAGCCACACTGGGAATTCCCAGCTCCTGTGATTTTGATGACTACCTTTCCACGTCTCAGGTAAGGAAATCAGTGGTCAGAAAAGTTGTCTGAAGTCATCAGCCTTTTAGAAACAAAGCCAGAAATGGAATCTCTGTCTCTTAGATTCCAAAGCCTGTGTTCATTTTAATTATGCCACAGTCATCCAGGAGGCAGAGATGAGCCATCAGCTGTTTCATCGGTCTTATGTGACCAGGAAGAAGAGCAGTGCTGAGGTGAGGGTCTAGGAAATTGTACAGGAAACTTGACCATAGCTCCTAGCTGCCTCAGCCCTCGTTTGACCTGCAAATGATGTTGTTTGCCTCAGACCTCCCGTCAGCACCTGCCCTGAGAGGCGGAACATTCTGAGAGTCGTGGCACCAGCTTCTGTGCCAATTATTATGGTCAGAATTAATAATGTCCATTTTGGAGTTCCTGCTGTGATGCAGCAATTTGGGGATCTGGTGTTGTCTCTGAGGCTGCACTGGTTTGATCCCCTGTCAGGAGCAGTGAGTTAAGCTTCCAGCATTGCCAAAGTTGTGAGGTAGGTTGCAGCTATGGCTCTGATTCAGTCCCTGGCCTGGGAACTTCCATATGCCACAAGTCCAGCAGGAAAATCAAAATAATGCTCACTGTTGTAATACAGACAATAGCTAGTTGAGTTGGGTTTTTAAAAGATCAGAGAAGCCAAACTTGCGATTAGCAATATGGGGTTTCCGTGGTTTAGTGGTGTCTGGGGAGCTGAAAGTAGCCAAAGTCTGGAAACCAAGACCTATCATAATGGCAAGCAATCTACTTGCCTTTAAGGTCTACAGCACATTAAGATCAAATGTACCACAGGCTCTTAGAGGTAGCAAGAGCAGTTCATCTCAAGGAGGCTCTTGGCTATGCTCAGCCCCTTGAAGACTGCTGATTTTGATAATTTTACCTCTTAGATCCTTAGTTTCTTCATTAGTAAAAATGGTCCTAACCTCCTGGGGTTACTGCAAAAGAGCACAGAATGAGGTATTTTTATCGTTATTTTTATTGTTATCTCAAGGGATTCCTATGAGGATTAAACTGGACAAAATATTTTAAGCACCTGGCAGAGGGCTCAGCACAGGTTGAGTGCTAAATAAATGAGAGCTGTTGTTATTGATATGGAGATGTTAGGTAGTCACTAAAAATGACATTAAAGATTATTACATGGAAGTGTGTCAATATGCACTGTTGAAAGGCAAGCATAAGATGCAAAAAATTGTATTAAAAACCTCATTTTTAAAACTAAATAACTAAATAAATAAATTGTACATATCCATAGGAAAAAAATCGGAAGGGTGTATACCAAGGAACAACACTTTACTAGAAACTAGAACCAAACCAACAAAATCCCATAAAAACTTAAAGACTGCATTTCATAGGCTTAGTTAGAAGGGAATGAACATTAGGGCCTCAGAAGGAAGTAGACATAAAACATCTCTTTTTTAAACCCTGAAGGCATGAGAAGTAAAAGAAAATTGAAGGTCACAGTGTAAGGTAGGCTACATTCTTCATCCTGGGCATGGTAGTAAACTCATGCTGTGAAATTGGCTTTACCGAGAAACCGAAAGAGGCTTACTATTTAAGTGTTCCAGCAGATCCTTGAGTCAGTGGAGAAATAGTGGAAAGTTTGCAGAAGTAGATGGCTGTATTTTGAAACGGCCCTCCAATGTAACAGGAGTTGTTTTAATATGGTTACTTCCTAGTTTTCTTTTCTGTTTTTACCAAGAAATTAAAAAAAACACAACCCTCTGTCTCAGACATGTTAAATTATCTAAAAAATTAGGAAACACGATTCTCAGCATTTCAAGGCTGATGGGACCATGAGGATGATATTAACTCTTTGTGTTTCCCTGAAAGCACTTGATAATTAATTCTGTGAGTACATGGTAGAGGATGACACAGAAATCAAACACCATGGAATTAAGCATTGCATAAGACCTCAACAATAAAATGACCCTTTTAAAATTGAAACTTGCAATGTCAGTATCTTTTTTTTTTTTTTTTTTTAATTTTAGGGGTTGACTGACCCTATTTCCTTACTATAAATTTCTTATTTACTGGAAAATCCCAAAGTGGTTTCTAATCTGACAAGATTTTTAAAATCTTGGAGGAAAGACCCTATACTAGTACAAAACAACAAAAATGATTGCAATTTACCTTCCGAATCCTGGACTTCACTTTAAGTGAACAAATGATATAAAAAGCATTCACAAGCAAGAGAATTATAGAAAGAAATGGCGAGGCCCCAATGCATAAAACTCAGAAACACAAACATTCTGATTTGCCAAAACACTTAACTTATTGGATAGAAATTCTTAACACTAAAAAGTGCTCAATTGAAAAGCAGAAGCTTTTGTTTTATTTAAAGAAGAAATCAGTCTATATAACCAAGGAATTTATGCAGGTCATAGATGGGGGAAAATAGACTATAATAAGGTATCTCTCATTTCTTACACTGAAAACTACTTGTCTATATGATCTCAAAATCTTGTATCTGTAGAACGACTCTTATTCCAAAATCCCAGATCAGTATAACAAACTTCTTTTGCATATTTCCCCTTAGATATGCTACACGTGTCCCTTATTCTCAATTTATGCAAACTGGAACAGATGTCTCCCCAGCACTTCCCTAATCTTACACCTCTGCCAATATTTTGAGCTTTGGTGAAAGGTATCAAAAGCTACCAAATTTCCCAAGTGAGAAACATGCCTGTCATTCTTGATATGGTATTTCCCATGTCTCATGTCAGATTGAGAATTTCCGCTATTTCTAGTGTTCAAACATCTCTCGAATATTCTATCAGTCACGGTCCAGTAAGGAAAACCACACTAGTCATTTCAACAGAAAGCTTCAATATAAGGAATCAGTTAAGTGGGTATTGGAGAGCTGAGAAGGCAGAGAGGGAACCCTGAGGTAAATGACAGAGAATTTCAGGAGCAGCCACCCGCTCTTAGACTGAGGGAACAAAAGAACGGAGGTGGGAGTTATCAGAACTTAACAACTTGAGGGAAGGGCCCTGAAATTTTGGAACCCAAGCTTGAAAAGGAGCCACTGTCTGGTTGTTGCCAATACTGCAGGAGCTCAAGGGAGGGGAAGTATCAAGTTGGGCTGTGGGAGGGAGACCCCTGGTGCTGGTACCTCTGAAATGTGTGATTAGGCTGGTTCAGGGAGTGTGAAACAAGGCTGGACCAATGGCTATTCCTAGAATGAAAGGCTATTGCTGGGCTTAAGCTGATAGGATCATCAAAAGTATAGGAATGAGTGGGTCTCCTGCTCTCTTCTTAGCCTGTAGTCTCTCTTAAGTGCTTCCTATTGGGAAAAGCTGGCACGAGGCCAGTGGGGAGAAAAAAATGTAGTTTACAGAGTACTAGCGTCAGGCATCACAGAACAAAATATGAACAAGTGTGTTTGGTGTCAGAAGACAGCAGCAAATGACAAAAATAACAGTTTATTTTGATGTCCTTTATTTAAGGGAAAACAATTCATGGATTGGAGGAATTCAGTGGCTCAGAAGCAGTGAAACACTCTTCCCAAGGGATGCTTGGGCAGAAGCAGGTTTTTCAGGTTATTAGAAACAGCAGTACAGAAACAGGGCATGATCGGTTAGGAGGTTGATTTCCTTGTAAGCTTAGCAGGTCGATCAGGGAATAAGCAACATGTATTCAGCTTAAATGGATTGGCCTGGGGTTGCATATCTGACTTTATTTAGAATAAGGATATCAGAATAGATTCTTGGTATCTGAGGACTGGCTGGATGGAAATAACTGTGTTTCTGGTCAAGCAGAGCATTTACAAGACACGAAAGTTATGTAAGTTTTGGTTTGCTAACCTGGCGCCCTACCCCCTTTAGAGTTCCTCTTTTCTCCCCATCCCCGCTGCTCCTCTTCTGCCTTTGGTACCATAATCTCTCAGTTGACCTAAGGCAGTAGGCTCCTAACAGGTCTTGCCATTTGCTCTCTTGCCTGCTGAAAGTCCACTCTCCACACAATGGCCAGAGTGATGGCTTTATTATATAAATGAATTCTGATCACGACACTCCTTTACTAAAATGCCTCCAATGGGAGCTCTTAGACAATGGGATGAGTCCAGATCTCTCTGTCGAAGGAGCCTCTTTCTCCTCTCAGGCAGCATGGTGGTGGTCAGCCGGAGTTGGCTGTATCCATGGCCATATCAAATGGACACCTTTCATTTTAAGCCTGTGATGTCTGGCTCAAACATTGTATCTTGACAGAAGACACTCACGTGTGAAAGCTGTTTTCTAGAACGTCTTCTTTTCTGTTTTTGTAATTAGGGCTCAGATTGCCAGAGTGACCCCCTGAACAGTTAAAAAAAAATTACCTGTTTCTCAGATGATATTACGACAGTGTTTCACCATGAGGGAGGGGTACCAGAACATGCTACCCCAAATATGCCTCCTGGGCATATGGATTACTTTTTTCGGCTAAAGGAGAACCAGCAGAGCAGGAAAAGATTTAAAAACAAGGTACCTGTTTTCCTTTTGTAAAGGGAATGTGTATCTATGAAGAGAATTGCCACTTGTAGAGGACACTGCACAGCTCTTATCATTAAAGAGGGCACTGACTTAAATCTGCCTGACAAACTTTACTAAACAACCCTTGTTTACCATACTTTTCCTGGCATCTATCCATAACTTGCCTCCCTTCTCCTCTCACCCCTCCTTAGAAGCCCCAAACACCTTTTCCTTTAGCCTAAGATTATATCTAACCCTAAATTCTAAACATCTCTTTGAATTACACTCCCCCAGGTTTCTCCTGTGTAGGTATGAGATGTGCATGCAAACAACTTCCCTTTGTTTTTCTCTTGTTAATTTGTCCTTTAAAATTTTTTTTCTATTTACAGCCACACCTAAATACACAATACCAATTTATCAGTAATATAAAGACTGCTTAAAAAGGGGAGGGTGGGGAGAGTTGCCCTTTGGCTCAGTGGTAATGAACCTGACCAGTAATCATGAGGGTGCAGCTTTGATCCCTGGCCTCGCTCAGTGGGTTAAGGATCTGGCCTTGCCTTGAGTTGTGGTAAGTCACAGACGTGGCTTGGATCCTGCATTGCTGTAACTGCAGCTGCAGCTCTGATTTGACCCTTAGCATGGGAACTTCCATATGCCCAGGTGCAGCCCTAAAACCAAAAAAAAAAAAAAAGTGCTTTTTTGCTTTACAATTCAATAGACTGAAAATATATTTTTGAACAGATTAATTTTTTTTTCTTTTTATGGCTGCACCTGTGGCATATGGAAGGTCCCAGGCCAGGGCTCACATTGGAGCTGCAGCTGAGGCCTACACCACAGCCTTGGCAACACCGGATCCAAGCCACATCTGTAAACTACACCACAGCTTGCAGCAACGCTAGATCTTTAACCCACTGAGTGAGGTCAGGGAGCAAACCCACAACCTCATGGAGACTATGTCAGGTTCTCAACCTGCTGAGCTATAACAGGAACTCCTTGTTAATCTGTCTTTTGTTAAGAGGCCCCAACCTAGATGGGTAGAAGTAAAAAGATGTTTTCCTCTATGACTATAGCCCATTCTAACACTAGAACTGATCTAGTCCTCTTTCTCCACATTTCATTCTCCTGCAGCATCCTTGATGTCTACCATTTAGATGTGAGTAGTTTGTCCCTACTTGGTTGTGACAACCAAAAATATCTCTAGAAACTGCCAGATGTTTTTCATTTTTAGTTAAACAACATAATTGTGTAGTATAATAATGTCACATGCAATATTTCAGAAATTTATCTAAATTTCAAATTTAATGAACATCCTGTATTTTTTTTTTTTTTTTTTTTTTTTTGGCTGCCTTAAAGGCATACAGAAGTTCCAAGGCCTGGAATCAAACTGAGCCTCAGCAGTAACCCAAGCCACAGCCATGACAATGCCTAGTCCTTAACCACTAGGCCACCAGGGAACTCCTGAACATCCTTTATTTTATTTGTTAGACCTGGCAGTCTTACCTGGAGGAAAAAAAAAATCCCTGGTCAAGAGTCACTGGTCTAGAGATAAACGCAAGTATTAAACCAATCGCAATGGGTCAATTGCTTTGTTTTTCGAGTCAACTTGACACTGAAAGAGTTCATCTTTCACCATCATCATGAGTATTGCGCTTTTAGAACCAGATTGTAGGGCAGGAAAAAGAATTTTCCCTCTATCCTTCTAGATTCTGTGGCTGAGAACGCTCCCGTAATAAGAGAAAATCAAATAGAACTTTAAGAGCATATATGCCTCAGGTACCCAGGAAAACTCTTGGAAATGGCCCAAGCCACCACCTTAAATACCATCTTCAGCTAAAGACCAAAAGAGGTTCAGAAGTAGAAAGGTAAAAGGAAGTTAACGTGCCATCCCAAGCTAAGGAATGGGACAGAGGCCTGGGGCCTCCAAGGACAGGAGGGTCATTCATGGGTTGATACTAATAAGAGCATGTGTTTGGTAGTTAAATGTTTTCCCTGCATATTAATTGGGCTGCTTAGATAAAACTTATCTCCAGTAATAACTTCTGGGAGAAATCCCCAAGTTAAGTTCTTCTAGATGGTTAAGGGAGGGACAGTAGTTTCTCCTGAACCCATTGTCTTTAGTTCAAAATAATCCTCATGCAAAAGTGGCACCTTTGGGGGAAACTTGTTCTGAACTCCTACACCTTCAAGATGCAGTCAAGGGAGAGATGCAGAATCCAATTATTTGAGTCGTGGTCCTGTTAGGAAATTAAAGTTGCCTCTCAGTTCAGTCAGGGAGCGAAGAGCTTGGAGAAGGAAGCAAAGAGCTGGGAGAAGGAAGCCAGCAGCAACCTTAATGGAGAGGTAGTGAGAGTGAAGGGTTCTGCCCACAACATTTAGAAAAGGTTACAAAGGAAGCTAAAGTGGATTACAAAAGATTTGCATAACACAGAGAAGTACCCATCGGAAATAACATTAAACTTTAAGTCAATGGGATAGACACTTAAATGTCTTAGGAAACAAATTCAAAATCAAACTAAACCAAAGGGGAAGGCAGCTGCAATCTTAGCAGGTATTGCAGACTTCCGGCTCCAACAGAAGAATTAGCTAATTCTTTAGATTCCTGGGAGGTTGGCCCCAAAGCCAAGTCCACAGTAGTGTGTAATTCCTGTTATAATAATTATAAAAATAGCTTGGAGTTCCCTCTATGGTGCAGCGGGTTAAAAATCTGACTGCAGTTGCAGAGGTGCAGGTACAATCCCAGGCCAGGCGCAATGGGTTAAAGGATCTGGCATTGCCACAGTTGTGGCTCAGATTTAGTCCCTGGCCTAGGGAACTTCCATATGCCATGGGTGTAGCCATAAAACAAAAAATAAAATAAATAGGATGGATTATGGATGGGTAGAAGAAAGGATAAAGGGACAGATATTGACAAAATATTTAGTTAAAAAAAAAAAAGTTGTAAGAATAGCTCATTGCGTTAATCAGCGGAGTAGGAAGAATTTTCCTGAATATATATGTATTATATATAGAGAGAAAGAGAGACTCAGGCCTTGGATCCTGGCCCCTGGTCTTGGCCACAAAGAACTTCAACTGATCACAAAATCACATCCATTTGCTTGGGGGTGCTTGAACACTTTCTTTCATGGGTGTGTGTGTGTGTGCAGGTGTTTTAACTCTGGGGAAGTTTAGTATTTGCTGTGATTGTGTTGAGTTCAGAGAAAATATGTGAATATTTTATATCCTATTTGGTATATAAAATGTTTACAGTGTATAAGAGATTTGGCATATTAATGTATTTGACCCAGTGACCTTGTGATTCCATTTAAAATGTGTAATAGAGTAATCGATTTTTGATTTATGATTTTAAAATTGAATATTATAAAATAATTTGACTAAATTTGAAAACACTATTAGAATGTTTAAGACAATTTAATGTTTATTACATTAGAGTAAATTTCATTTATTACATTTACAAGACTGATTAGCTGGAAAGGTATTTCTTAGTTAAAGTGCTCATAGGAAAATCAAATATGGTGATACCATAATTGTGACCTAAACCTTTTAAGATCATTGAATTAATAGAATGTAAATGGGACTAATTCTTCCAAAAGTTAGTTTTTTCAATATGAGTTGATCTAACTTTGCTCAGAGATGCCCTTGAAAGTGATTATGAACACATTTATGTACATAAAATATCATAGTGGATTCCCGGTGTGGCACAGTGGGTTAAGAATCTGATTGTAGTGGCTTGGGTCTCTGCAGAGGTGTGTGTTTGATCCCTGACCCAGCTCAGTGGGTTCAATGAATCGATGTTGCCGAAGCTGTGGCATAGGTCTCAGCTGCACCAGGGATTCAATCCCCCGCTGGAGAAATTCCATATGCCGCTAATGTGGCCGTAAAAAAATAATATACCTTATACATTGATTTTATTATTTTAATTTGTTTATATTAATAAAAATATCAAGGGATAATAAACTTATCTGTGCTTAAAAATAGCAAGAATCCATAGTGATGGTGTGGACGATTATTTTTCATAAAGGTCAAATCCTATGCAGACATGTATGTCTCTAACAAATAAGATTGTTTGCATGTAGCTTTTTATAATAGCCGCTGAAAACCAGATTTCATTTAGGAAATGTCCTAAACGCAGTACCCTGTTTTGAACCCTGAGTCCTTCCTGCCAGTGTGAGCACTTTCCTTCCCCTCTCATCTTTGCTTCCTTCTTTCCATGTTACCACTGGCAGAGCAGATATGACTCAGAAACCGGTTTCTCAGGGTTGTAACATTAGATGATACACCACTTGGGTCATTCATTACACTGTAAACTAATGCCCTTGTTTCATTGGGTTGGGCTCTCTGGAAGGTGTGTGGCTGCCTGGGTTACTGGAAGAAAGCTCGCAAGTGTGGAAAGAAAGAACTTGCCACCGACCTAGGCTCCTAGGGACCTTTCTTTTGGCTGGGAAGGATTTCACTATTCATAGGAAATACCTCCAGAAGCTTCAAGAAGTTGTAGAGGTGAAGTAAGTCTGTGAAAGACCAGCATGGGAATCCTATACTCTGAGGTATGTAACTTCTCTAGAAAGAAGATTCCAAAGATGTTAAAAATCGCTGATTTGCTTCAAATGGAATCTCCTATCCCTGCTAATTAGTCTCCTTTTCTTTGACCTTTCTGTAAGAGTATGAAGTTAAAACAAAGTCCTGTGTCTAGCCTTTTTGACATTTCTAATAGTTTAAGGGAAAATTTTCTGTGAGCCTAAACCTTCAGCTAGACATGAGTGGCGTTATGTGGTATACAGGTCATGATGTCCAGATATTTGCGGGTTAATTTGTAAAATGGAGTTTATGAAAATGGAGTTAATGGAGTTGTGTTTGCTGAGGTCAAACATCCTGAGGACAAGTAAAAATTGTCCTTAGCTGGATTTTCTAAAGAAGCAAAAGATTCTAAACAAGCCTGGTTCTTTTATGGAACCGTATGTATATAGCTTGGAATTTGAAAGGAAATGCACCTCTAGCTATTACTAATAAAGACTATCCCTATATAGAAGAAGGATAAAAACAGAATATAATTTTCATATTTTGAGCTTTTGGTATTTTCATGGATATAGAAATACTTCTTCCTGTTTTGAGAGTAAGCTACCAGAATTAAATAAAATTTTTAATAGTGTTTCAAAGGAGTGTAAGAGAGTAACATTTAAACGAGAGGCTAAGAGGTGTAATGACATAGTTATTCATGGTTTGCTTCCTCTCCTCTCATACACAAATAACCGGTCAGTCTGCATTTCATTACAGATGCTTACACGAAGTTCTTTGGGTGGTTCTTCTAATACTAAAGGCGATTTCTCAGTATTGGCAGTTATGTCTAACGCCAGGGCTGTGTGTGTGTCTGTGTGTCAGTGTCTGTGTGTGTATGTGTGTGTGCGTGTGTGTGTGTGTAGGAACAAGCACCTTTATGTAGTCAATTTGCTCTTTGATTAGTTTATAATTCTAGGTATGTCTTGCCCAGTAGGTTTAGGCTGGTGAAGAATTCACATATGTCAGGTAATATTCTAAAATGCTACTCTGGCCTTTCTTAAACCTTAGATTGCTTAAGTGCCAGGGAGAGGAACTTGTTGAAAATGCAGTTTCAAGGGCCTCCACCCAAGAAAGTCTGTTTCGCTCCGCCTGGGGTAGGGTCTAGAAACCGTTTTAGAAGAGCCTCCCAAGTGATTCTGATGTGAGCGACCAGTTTACCACCCCCCACGCCCCCCCACCCGGGGAGAAACACTGCTCTAGGCTAGTGCTTTTCAAATTTTAATGTGCGTACAGATCACCCAAAGATCTTGTTTAAATGCAGATTATTATTCTGTAGAACAGGGTGGAGCCTAAGATTATGCCTTTCAACTTCCCCTATTAACTGCTGGTTCAGGACCTCGTTGTGAGCAGCCAGACTGTTGTCTAGACCCTCCCACAATAATTACTTTAAAAAAAGACGTTGTGTGAGTAGTATAATTGCTTGTTGATGGGGTGCTGATTTGGCAAGTGGTTGAGTCAAGGCAAGGCAGCATATGTTGAATTATTTATAAGTATCCATGAGAATATCCCCATAAGTGGAACGAATGTTTCACTTAACAGATATATTGAGGGGGACAAAGCAATGCAGAATATGCTATGATATTTAAAAACAAATGCAACAACCACACACCCATACACACACACAGACACAGCCTTAAAAACCCTAACTTACCTAGAGGCTCATAGGTGATTATTCAAATCTCATAATATTAAATCAAAGATAGTCCAAGGTAGTGTTAGGATAAATGGTGTTTCCATGCAACTCAGTATCACAAGTAATCCTACTTTTGAGTAACTCAAAGAGGAACTTAGACCTTGGGCTCCTATAGCATCTTATAAAAGAACAATACATTTTTAGAGAGGCGGCAAGATAAAGGAAGAGGACTTTGAGTTTCTAAGGCAGCAAATTGAGGGAAGGCAAATATGCCAGGGAGCTAGTAGAAGATAAGGCTAGTTAGTAAATGTTATTATGTAGATTACTTTGGTGCTTTCTCCGGGTTGACGAAGGTAAGTTTTGTCCTTCCTGGTAGGGAAGGAAGGGGGAGCACCTTTGCAAATTTATATCCTGCTTTTAGCTAAATAGAATGTTCTTTGTATCTGCTTCTCAATTTCCTGTCGCTCAAACTTCAGAGGTATAAATTGGGGCGCATATTCTACTATCCTTTAGAACCTTGCATTGCTAATAGTTATGCTATTTTATATATATGGCATGTATATATTCATTGAGGTATAATAACATTATGTTAGCTTCAGGTGTACAAATAATTCAGTATTTGTGTGAGTTGCAAAATGATCACCACAATAAGTCCAGTTAAAAACCGTCACCATACATAGTTACAAAATTTTTTTTGATGATAACTTTCAATATTCACTCTTAGCTGTTTTCAGGCGTGCAACACAGTATTATTTACTATAGTCACAGTGCTGTGCATTATATCCCGATGACTTACTCATTTTAAAACTGGAAATTTGTACTATTTGATCCCTTTCACCTGTTTCATACACCCTGCCCCCTGTCTCAAGCAACCGCTGATCTATTCTCTATAGTCATGTGCTCTTTTTCGTGTTTTTTAGTTTTGTTGTTGTTGTTGTTGTTGTTATTTAGATTCTACATATGAGAGCATATGTATTTGTCTTTTTCTGTCTGACTTATTTCACTTAGCATAATATCCTTAAGGTCCATTTTTGCTGCTGCAAATGACAAAAATTTGTTCCTTTTCATGGCCGAATAATTATTCCATTGTATACATTATATATATGTACCACATCTTCTTCTTCATCTTTTTTGCTTTTTAGGGCTGCACCTGTGACATATGGAAGTTCTCAGGCTAGGGTATGAATTGGAGCTACAGCTGCCAGCCTATACCACAGCCACAGCAACACAGGATCTAAGCCACATCTGCAACCTACACTGAAGCTCACATGGCAACACCAGATCCCTAACCCACTGAGTGAGGCCAGGGATTGAACCCACATCCTCATGGATACTAGTCAGATTTCTTTCCACTGTGCCACAAAGGGAACTCCAGTACCACATCTTCTTTATCCTTTATTCACCAATTGGTATTTAGGTTCTTTCTGGTATATTTTTAAGAAAGAAGAAGAGAAAAGGGAGCCTCCCAGATTCAGTCCTAAAGTCTGCAGTGGAGGGGGTGCTCCGAGCTCAGTGAGAGAGCCTTGCTTGGCATGATCACTCCCAGCTATGTAAGACAGGACTTTTAAACAGGGCTGACTCATTTAAATCCTTATCACTCATATTGACTCATTCTATTTATAATAATAACACACACTTAATGAAGGCTTATTATGTGCCTAGCTGTGTTCTCAACATTTTATGTGTATTAACTCATTTAATACTCATATCAACCGTATCAGAGTGTCCCTATGACTATCCTCAGTTTCACAAATGAAAAAACTGAGGCAAAGACAGTTTCAAGAGCTTGCCCAGAGTTATGTAGCTAAAAAGAACTTCCTGGCTACAAACTTGCATCTGGAAATATAGGGAAATTCTGCTTACAAACCTGACAAACATGCTAATTTCTTGTCCTACTGCTCTTTCTGATGGCGATGAAATATACCATAAACTAAGCTGTCTTAACCACTCTGCTTTTTTGCCAGTATTCTTCCCCACTACGATACGCTATTGCTCTTTTCCCTTCGTTAAAAAAAATAGGGTCAATTAATTCCAGGTTCCAGTGAGATACATTCTACTCCCACCCTGAAGAGAGGTGTTGCATTGCAAAGTATTACGAAATTTAGGAAGAAGGAAGATGTCAAAGAACTTAATTTATAAACCTCAGGATTTCTTATTTAGGAGACCTATAGAATCTTCTTTAGGTCCTGTTCTTGTCTGCTGGGGAAACAAGCTCTAAAAGGAATATCTACAAAATCATATTACAGTGATGTGTGCCTTTGAGCTTTGGAAAAGTCTGTCATTAAAGTTACTTATAAACAGACATACACACCCACACCCACACACTCTCTCTCTCTTAATGTTAATCCTTTAGGAATGGATCTTTTTTTCATTTTTCAGAGAGTAAGACCTTACCCTAGAAAGAGAGCACATGATTTAAAGAGGAGCAGTGTCCAGAGAAAGCCATTTAGGCTGAGTGGGGCTTTGGGGGGAGCTGGTACCAGGGGGAGGAACACTCAGGGGAGACAGAAATAGCGATGTAATGAATGGGAAGGTCATTGGATTGCAAGTCCAAAAACCCTAAGATTTAGTCCCCACTGTGCCAGGAACTTGGGGCAGTTGGGGGGAATCATTTAACTTCTCCGAGTCAGAGTTTTGATATCTAAAAACAAGAGGGCTGGATAAGATCCAGCTTAGCACTAAACATTTTGTCAATCCATGATAAGGCAAAAGGAAAGACAAGGGCAATGGAAAAAAAAGAATCTCTCTCATAATCTTATCAACGCTCTCAATCAATTTTGTTTGAATATTGAACCCCTCACAAAATTTTGGCATTATATATTTATAATATTTATAATCTATATCGTATATGTGTAATATATAACATAAACCCCAATTGGTTTCTTGATTCTTTCCTTGTGTATTTTACGTATTTCACCAATGATAAGGCAGTCCTAAATCAAGTTTCAGGAAGGAAATGATAACTTCAGGGTATGAACAGAAACAAGAACTAAACATTTGTAAATATTGATTCACTCATTCACTCATCCATGTATTTAATCAACAACATTTTTCAATCACACACTATATTCCAGGCACATGTCAGCAGCTGGTACATAGTGAGAAATACATAAAAGTGGATTTTGACCTCTTGGAGCTACTAATGCAAAATGAATATACAAATTGAAAAAAAAAATAATGATAATAGTGAAAGGAGGAATCAAGGAAGCCAGAGAGCAAAGAGAAAGTATCTGAGAGGGGAGTATATATGTCATTATATTTGATCTGAAAGTCTCCTGTGAGATAATGACATTCAAGCTGGGCAGGAATCTCGTCTTGGGATGCACGAGGAGAGTGTCCGGGCAGGGAGCGTATGTGTGGAGAATCTGAATCGTGGTGAGCTGGGCCTATTGGAATACCTGAGCAATGAATGATAGGTAGGCTGGTGAGAGCAGTTCATCTAGGAGCAGGTGATAGGAAGTTTTATCATCCACTCAGAATTTAGAGACTCATAAAGTCGTTGGAAGGTTGACTTGCTTTTTGTCATTGCCATGCTCCAGTAATTCTTAATAATGTCAGTTTAGCAGGGTCCTCCCTGCCTTTGGCAGCCAGTTTGGCAGGAAGTCCTGGGCTCAGGAGACAAGAAGAGTGACACTACTCTTTTCTCTGGGCCCTGCGTTTTTCTTTTGGGTGGTATGAGGTAGCAGGGAGATAGCAGGCCTTCCAGGGGCTGGGTGCAGCAGATGCAAGCATTCTTCCTCACCTTTTCTCCTCATGCTTGAAGACAAAGGCTTTCTGGCCCTCTCCTGGTCCTCTTCATTGACCTCAGAGCTTCTCAAGTATGGTAATGAGGCTTCTTTTGCTTCCCGGGGAAAAAAAAAAAAGTGAAGACAATATCACTTTCTCAAGAAGAATGTGTTGGAGAAAGAATAGAAAACAGTTAAGTGTGTGCCCTGCCTTGATTTCCCCTCCATTGTTACTACTCCTCATAATCCAACCACTGCTGGAAAGTTTCTTCAGGTTACTTAAAGGCTAAGTGGGCCTAAGACAATCTTTTTTTTTTGAAAAAAATCGTTTTTTTTCTTTTTTTTTTTTTTGTCTTTTCTTGGGGGCTGCACCCATGGCATATGGAGGTTCCTAGGCTAGGGGTCTAATCGGAGCTATAGCTGTTGGCCTATGCCAGAGCCACAGCAATGCAGGATCCAAGCCATTTCTGTGACCTACCACCACAGCTCACAGAAACACCAGATCCTTAATCCACTGAGTGAGGCCAAGGATCAGACCCATAACCTCATGGTTCCTAGTCAGATTTGTTAACCACTGCGCCACGACCGGAACTCCTCTTGTGCTTTTTTTGTTTGTTTGTTTGAAAGAATTTACTAGGAAATTTACAAATCACAGTCTGTGAAGAAATGAGTCATCAGAAAGAAAAGCTTGAGATTTCTTGGCTAAATAAAATAAAACCTGCATTGTGTTCTCTAAGATTTCCTGAATTGCAGAGGAAGTAAATATCTTCTTGCCTTTTCTAGGAAGACATTTCATTAGTGTACAAGGTTCTTTACCTGAACCACATTGCATGAAAAAACCACAAATCCTCCTTGGAAATTGTTAGGGAACATTACGGAGATGGTTGGTATAAGCAATTTATCAAGTTCTGTGAAGCTCAGGCAGAGTTCCACGTGGTATTTCATTAGAGTGACAATTAGAGAAGATCCCTCCATCCATTTCAGGGGAACCAATACTGAGAGTGGGGGTGGGGGTAGAAATTTTGCTTCTAGAGACATCTGTAATGGTGCACACAGTTCCAATATTTCTATGTTACTAAAATAATACCAGGTATTTTTCCAGCTGTGATGTCTATTATCCTTGGAGCAGTGTTAAACCTTGTTATGTTAGATAATATACACAGGATATTTTATTTAATCATCAACAAGCTGAATGGATCATGGGCTACCCAGAGGTACTTATATTTTAGGGCTTGGAGGAAGTTCCATTGTGACTCAGCCATAACAAGCCAACTAGTATCCATGGGGACATGGGTTCGATCCCTGGTCTCGCTCAGTGGGTGAAGGATCCTGCATTGCCATGAACTGTGGTACAGGGCTTGGAAAAGGGAGAAGCAAAGTGGGATGGGGTGAGCCTCTAGCACCCTGTTCTTGGCTATTTTCAAAGTCAGACGCATGGGAAAACTAAAGCGCATAGAAAGTTGTACTTAATATTTCAAGTTCCAAGAACTTTGAATGCTACTTAACTAATACTAGTATAAGAATTGCGATGTTTTGGAGTTCCCGTCATGGCTCAGTGGTTAACGAATCTGCCTAGGAATCATGAGGTTGCGGATTTAATCCCTGGCCTCACTCAATGGGTTAAGGATCCGGCGTTGCAGTGAGCTGTGGTGTAGGTCACAGACGTGGCTTGGATCTGGTGTTGCTGTGGCTCTGGAGTAGGCCAGCAGCTGTAGCTCCGATTAAAGCTCTAGCTTGGGAACCTCCATATGCCACAGGGGCGGCCCTCAAAAAGGCAAAAAGACCAAAAAAAAAAAAAAAAGGAATTGCGATGTTTCATTATGGCTTTACTTTCAGTATGGGGGCTTGTTTCTTTTATCTTGGCAGTGGTTCTCAAGCTTCACTGTGCCTTAGAATCACAAGAAATTTTTAATGCCCTCACCCTGCTCACATAGACTCCAACTCAGTGGCCAGTAGTGGGATGTGGTTCTGTATTTTAAAAGTACTTTTAAGACTTAGCCAAGGATCCTGAACCCCTGAGCTAAAATACTGACGTGGTTCTTATATGATATGTTACTTTCTAAACCTCAGTCCCTTCTCTAAGCTCACTTCCTCAGCCAGGTCAGGTGGATGATCAGTGTGCCAATCAAGAAGTGTTTTTTTCCTTTTCTTTTTATGGCTGCATCTGCCACATGTGGAAGTTCCCAGGCTAGGAGTAGAATTGGAGCTACAGCTTCCGGCTTACACCACAGCCACAGCAATGTCAGATCTGAGCCACATCTGTGACCTATGCTGCAGCTTCTGGCAACGCCAGATCCTTAACTCACTGAGGGAGGCCAGGGATCGAACCCACATCCTCATGAAGACTACGTTGTGTTCTTAACCCACTGAGCAGGGCCAGGGGTGGAAGCTGGAAGCTGCATCCTCACAGAGACAACACTGGATCCTTAACCCACTGAGCTACAACGGGAACTCCAGCAAGTTTTTCATCCACATTCTATGTGCTCAGCACGATAGAAGTCTGACTTCGGGAAGGCTGCAGTCTAGTTAGGAAGACTAGACCTAACCTGCTGGAAAAAGACCACTGAGCAGCTTGTATAGTTCTTGCTGGAGGATAGATCGAGAAGGTTTCTTGGGAGTTCCCATTGTGACTCAGCAGTAATGAACCCAACTAGTATCTGTGAGGACAGGCGTTGTTCAGCGAGTTAAGGATCCGGCACTGCTGTGAGATGTGGTGTAGGTTGCAGGTGTGGCTCAGATTCTGTGTTGCTGTGGCTGTGGCATAGGCCGGCAGCTGCAGCTCCGATTCAACACCTAGCCTGGGAGTTTCCATGTGCTATGCGAGCAGCCCTAAAAAAAAAGACAAAAAAAAAAAAAAAGAGAAGGTTTCTTGAACATGAACTATGACTGGGCCTTGAAGGATCCACAGTGCAACTTGAAAGGCATAAGAGGTAGTGGCTTGGGATGCTAAAGGGGAAGAAGGCGAATCATATAAAGATGGAAAAGCAATTGTTCGGAAAATACATGTTTGCTGGTCTGCGGAGATGGTGGGACATAGAATTGACTCTGATCTCTAGGCTTTGCTGAATTTCTTCCACATTCTTTGCAGATACCTTGGGAGATAGTTCTACTCCCGAAGAGGCCCTTTATCTAAATTCTTTAGGCAGTTAAGGGGGAGGTAAAAAGAAAGACTTCCTGACTTTCTGTTTCTTAAAAATTATCAGCCTAAATTAATCCTCCTGCCAAAGAGACACATTTGGGGATGGCATATTTTGCTTCCTTACATCTTTAACCCATTTATTTAAATGTATGGCTGTCTATTGAGTTATCTATGCCTATCTATTTATTTATGATAAATACATGTTTGCATGAAGTATAAAGATCAAACCTCAGACTTTCTGGCAAAAAATTCAGCTAACACAAATTTCTCTCTATTGCTAATATTTATCTTTCCTCCCCTGCTTTGGCCTTAGAACCAAATTGCCATTCTGTTTAGTCAGGATGAGGCTGCACTTCTGTTATCTACCCTATCATTTCTTCATTCTCTTTCAGTGATTATTTATTCTTTCATAACCCCACCTCTGCCCATCATTTTCACTGGCTCCTTAAGTTTTTAAAAAATAATTATAAGAGTGCTTTACATTAATTAAGGGTTTATGATGCGTCAGACCTGAACTAAGAGCTTCATCTATACAGTCACGCTTAATCCTTTCTGGAACCTGATAAAGAAGACATGATAATCAGATGGAGAGAGAAACCAGGCACAAATCGTTTAAGTATGTTGTCCAAGTAACGTACCTATTACCTGGTGGAGTTGAGACTGGAACCCAGAAAGTTTGCTTCCAGTGTCTGTATTTGTAACCACTCCCCCCCCCACACTCCGCCCCACGTTTATGTCCATTGAAGTCACCTCATTTATTTGTTTTAAGAGTTAGATGCCATGGGACTCCCAATTCTAGTGTCTCCCAACTTTTGGACATCTGTGCCCCTTGCTTACCCAGAAGAGAAGTGTAGGACCTGTCTAGACCTACGGACACCCAGTGGCAGCTATCGCTGCCCCTCTTGGGGCTTCTTCTGGCTGTGTCCTTTCTTGCACCTGTTCTTCTGTTCCTGACATTTCAGCTCTTCTTCTAAATGCTGCCACTTTGCCTACCAATGTGCAGAGATTTGGCTGGACCTTGCTACATCCCTCTGGGCACTCACTAGCCCCCTCTTAGCTTTCATTACCAAACATATCACAGATTCCTCTCCAATCACACTGAGTCTTCACAGACCACATTCTCAGGCCCCTGCATTCAGCCTTCTGCCCAACACTGTATAAAAATTGATCTCTGAATGGTTGTTAGTGATCAAATCCATTTCTTACACTTCATTCTCTTAACTCTATCTTCCTTCCTGAAACTTTAAAACCTTTTTTTTTTCTTTTTTAGCAGATATTGCTAAACACAGAAGTCGTCTACGAAAGATTGGAAGATAAGATCAGATAAATACTCTAAGTGAAATTGCTCAAATGGGATTGAGAAAGCACTCAAAGGGGACTGGGCAACTCCTGCAGGAAGACTGTCCACTTTTCTTTTCCTCTTTATAGTTAACTCTCAGTAAAGATTTTGAGGAGCCAAACAGTGGGAGATTTCTGTGGTGTTCTGAGTAACTGTGAGCTCAATGTTGTCAAATTTTTCAATTTTTTAAGAGACGCTGGAAAGCCAGATAACTACATGAAAACTCCAGTTTTTTAATATTGTAATTTAAAATTTTAGGAAAAGAAAAATGAGTAATTTATAGGTGGGGAGTTCCCACTGTGGCACAGTGGATTAAAGGATCCAGCATTGCTGCAGCTGCAGGATAGGTTGCAGCTGTGGCTCAGATTGAGTCCCCGGCCTGGGAATATCCATATGCTACAGATGTGGCCATTTAAAAAGATTTCACATGTGATGTCTGAGCCCAGGAGATATTTTACTTTTCACCAGAAAAATGAACTCTATAGCCGCCCATTTTAAAGTTCTGCGCAGTAGACCATCACTTCCCAAGTGCGAGTCTGTGAATAGCAGTGATCACTGGCAAATTATCACTGGTGTACGGCAAATTAAAAAAAGTGAAATAGGTTTTTCTCTGCAGCTACATCTATGTAACAGTTTTTTCCCTGATGATAGACTTGTCAGTACTTTTATGACCCTGCCCCCTAGTGGTGACTGAGAGATTATAACAGCATAGACTCCAGCTGCCTGTGTAGTTCATGCAACAAATTACATGTATGTGATATCTAGTTAAAAATTAGACATCACGATTAACTTAATTTTCTAATTTTTTAAAAAAAGCTTTTCCTTCTTTGTATTTGGGCCGTATCTTTTTCTAGTTTCTCCTGCCATCTCTGACTACTACTATTTCTTTACCTCATGGAAGATACTGCTAATTAATGCAATTAATCTTAATAAGCAATGATAATAACTTGCATAAATTGAGAATCATTCATGTGCCAAGTACTTTAAGTGCTTTTTTTGCACTATCTAATTAAAATCAACCTGAAAATATTTAAGATTTGCCTATCAGGTGCCCCATGCTGTGTTCAATGCTGAGACTATGGTGGTGAACGGAACGATGTAGCTTCTAGCCACGTAGAATTTATGACCTGAACTTCAGAGCCTTCTTTCATTCACTGTGGCCTCAACCCCTCCTGATCACACTAGCTTAAAATTAACAATTACAAATAATTATGAAAAGAGCTATGCCAGTTGCTTTGAATGAACATTGGAGTAAGAAAAGACTTAGATAAAAGGAAAAAAAATTTTTTTTTGTCTTTTTAGGGCTGCACCTGTGGCATATGGAGGTTCCTGGGCCATGTCTGTGACCTACACTGCAATGCTGAACGAGGCCAGGGATTGAACCCACGTCCTCATGATGTTAGTGGGGTTCATTAACCACTGAACCATGATGGGAACTCCATAAAATGAAAGTTAAATGATATGAAGGATTGAGTTAAAAGTTAGCCAGGTGAAGAGAGAGGCTGAAAAGTGTTTTGTTTTGTAGAGGGAGCAGTAAGGGAGGGCCCAGATGGGAGATACTAAACATGAAGTATTGAAAAAAGGAGAGAGTTCAGAGGGAGAGCAGAGGGGGGGAAAGTAATTACCCATTAAAAAATAAAACAGGGAATTCTTGTCGTGGCTCAGTGATTAAGAACCTGACATAGTGTTCATGAGGATGTGGGTTTGATCCCTGGCCTCACTCAGTGGGTTAAGCATCCAGAGTTGCCACAAGCTGTGGCATTTGACCCCTAGCCTGGGAGCTTGCATATGCCATGGATGCAGCTGGAAAGAAAGAAAGAAAGAAAGAAAGAAAGAAAGAAAGAAAGAAAGAAAGAAAGAAAGAAAGAAAGAAAGAAGGAAGGAAGGAAGGAAGGAAGGAAGGAAGGAAGGAAGGAAGGAAAGAAAGAAAGAGGGAGGGAGAGAGAAAGAAAGAAAAAGTAAGAAAGAAAGAAACAAAGAAAGAAAGAGAGAGAGAGAAAGAAAAAGAAAGAAAGAAGGAAAGAAAGAAAGAAAGAAAGAAAGAAAGAAAGAAAGAAAGAAAGAAAGAAAGAAAGAAAGAAGGAAGGAAGGAAAGAAAGAAAGAAAGAAAGAAAAAGAAAGGAAAGAAGGAAGGGAGAAAGGAAGAAAGATGAGGTCTGCTCAAGCCTTGCTGTTAAACTCCTATCGTGCTTTGCAAAGATCCTTGTAATGCTTTCTAAAATAAAAAACATCTAATTGCTGTATATTATTCGTCTAAAATAAGTCTTTCCCCCTATGGGGAATTCCTTGAGTACGGGGGGCCATGCATTTTTGTCCCCTTACCTGATGCTGCCCTAAATGGCTCCACAATGCCGATTTTATCTTGAGTAAAACCCTGCTTTTCTGACAGGCATCAACCATCCATGGCCCCAACACACGATTTCCTTACTGGGTCGAATCAACAATAGTGCATCCTTTTACTCACTCATTCGTCCATTGGATGAGTGTTCCTGAGTGCCAAGCAATTTAGGCAATCCTAAGAGGTTCCTGGTAGACTTAGACTTGTTTTAGACTTAAGCCTCGGCATGACTGAGACTCAAAATCTCATCTACAGAGCAGTGTATTACAATTTGAAAACACTGAATTTTAAGGTATTGGGGGATGATTTTCCTTGATGTGGTTTAATTTTTCCCATATTTTGAAACCCCCTTTTGTTTTCCAGCCTATCTGCCAGGCGGCCTATCAGAATGACTTGGGTCAAGTGTGGCGGTGGGTAAAGGAAGACAGAAGCTTTATCAATGTTCAGGACGGCTTTAATGGAGACACCCCCCTCATCTGTGCTTGCCGACGAGGGCACCTGAGGATGGTTTCCTTCCTTCTAAGGAGAAACGCTGATGTGAACCTCAAAAACCAGGTGAGGCCATGATCGTGGTAATCCCTTTCTCCTCCCATAAGTGGAAGTACTCAATATCATTTTCTGATTGTTTGCAGCTCCTAATACCAACAATTTTTTTTTTTTGGCTTACTTTCTTTTTTGGTTGACATATACTGAGGCCATATTATCTGAAAAAGCAAAACAAAACATAGTTCAATAAGCAAGCATATTTTGTGGATTTTGTGGGTAATTTTTTCCTTGTGTTTCTGAAAAAAAAGAAAAAAAAAAAGGAGTGGTTCACTCATTTGTCTGGATAGAGCTTCTTCCTTTCTTTTCCTCCTCTTCCCAATGCTTTTCCTTGCTCCTCTTCTTTCCCTATTCTTTTTTTTTTTTCCTTTTGACTATTAGAAGTAATGGGAAAGATTTCCTGGGGAAAAAAAGTATTGACCTGGTGGTGCTATTTGGTCATAATTCTCCTATTTCATTAGTTAGATTTTTACTTACTATGTCAATGTTCTGATCTCTAGAAGGTCCTATAATTTGCTTTAGAAAAAAAGGATTTCAGCCAAAAATTTGCCAAGAACAGATATGCTCATGAACCAGAGGCTATTTGAAACCAGACAGAAAGGCACACAGAGCATACTTCAAGATGCATTGTTAGCTGACGTGGAGTCTTCAGGATTAAGGAAGAGCTGTCAGCATCTTTTCAGAACCTCTTTGGAACATCCAGTATCTGCAGCACAGTGAAGGCAACATTTAAAGTACACCCAGTACATATAACAAACCACTGCTCGTCATCACTGTGAACGCCCTATATCCGCTCAAGCACATCCAGTGAGGGAACGTAGCCTGCAGGGCCCCACTGGCCCCTGCTGAGTCAGTCTGAAGACCAGCTCATGTGAACTAACAGTGGATTAGAAAATGGATCACTACTGGCCTTTCTTGTTCGTGCTTCCTATTTTTGTGTGTGATTGCGCTGAAAAGCAAGTCTTGGCTCATCTGAATCTAACAGATACAAAGCTTAGTAGAATGTGTCATGATTGCTCCAGCTCCCAGATGAGAAGCCAGATGTCCGGTCTGGCGGTGAGAGGTGAGGGCCAAGAGAGCCATCTCTGTGTACATACCCTCTCAGGAGACTTGCTGGTTAGGAGGCCCAGGGAGGGGGAGGTTTGTTAACACAGACGGGGCTAAGGAGGTACCCCATCTCTGTTTTGCACAGAGCCTAAGTAAGCCAGCCTGCTCAGGGAAATTATGGGAAGGACTTTAGTGGGTGCTTTACTAGAGGTTTTGTCAGTAGTGTTTGGTTTGTGATCTTCTATTTTTAAAATATTCAATGGTTTTTAAAGGTTGAGTCTTTTCTACTTTCCCCCAATACCAATCTTTGTACATAAATAGTTTGAACCAGTGCTATCTCATTTCTTAAATCTATGAGCGATCTTCAGAAATACTAAAAAAAACAGAGGCCTTAAAAACAAACCAACAAGGAGGTCCCTTGTGGCTCAACACGATAAGCATCCAGCATTGTCACTGCAGTGATTTTGGGTTGCTGTTGAGGTGCAGGTTGGATCCCTAGCTGGGGAATGTACACATGCTGAGCGTGCGGCTTAAAACAACAACAACAACCAAAAGCTCTGGTGTTGGTACACATGGACATGGCTAAAAGAGGACATGGATTGTATGGAAAGTAAATTAAATTAAAACATATATATATGTGTGTGTGTGTGTGTGTGTGTGTGTGTGTGTGTACTTTTTTTTTTTTTTTTTGTCTGTCTGAGCAGGATTAAACCGAAAATCAGTGATGATCAGGAAGGAAGTGTAAATCATTATCATTTTACTGAAGCACGATTTAGCAGTATAGTATGAAAAGCACTAATGCCTTTTGTGCCAGGAATTGTATCTTTTGAGACTTTTGCTAAGGTCAAACTTAGAAAGGTTGACGAAGGTTTATACATGAGGATGTTCAAGCAGTGGTATACATGAAAATGAAAAATTAAAATTTCCCAAATGTTCAGCAGGTAGTGTCGGTGAAATAAATTAGAATAACTCCATTCAGTGGTAAGCTGTGCAGCCATTATAGTTATGTGTTCAAAAATATTAAATAGCATAGGAAAATGCACAGATTCTAAATGCTAATTTTTTTAAATGTTAATTTTTTTAAAAAAGCAGATATAAGTAAGTTCTTAGGAACCTGATAGAGACCAGGCTTCCTGCTCTCCCTCACGAAACCAGGTCTTCTTCTTGGCTAGATTACACAGAAAGTGGTGGTGGTTTTGTTTTCTTGGCCAATGAGAATATTTTTTTTTTTCTTTTTATGGCCAAACCTGCAGCATGTGGAATTTCCCAAGCTGGGGTCGAATTGGAGCTGCAGCTGAGGCCTACGTCACAGCTCTGGCAATACTGGATCCAAGCTGCATCTGTGACCTATGCTGAAGCTTGCAGACATGCTGGATCTTTAATCCACTGAGGGAGGCCAGGGATGGAACTCACATCCTCACAGAGACAACGTTGGGTCCTTAACCCACAAAGAATAGAATTTGGCTACAATAGAAATGCCAAAAAATTTTCGTCAGTGAAAAATGCATAGTAAATTATGCATTTGATTTAAAAAGCAGATACAATTTTGTGTATGTTGTATAATCTTACATTTTAAAATTCCACATAGATGCATTTTAAAAGACTGGATGAAGATATAGCAAAATGTTAACAACTAACTCTGGGATGTTTAATAACGGTGATTTAATTTTTATTTATTTTTTTACATAACGATTTTTATTTTTTTCATTATAGCTGATTTCCAGGGTTCTGTCAATTTTCTACTGTACAGCATGGTGACCCAGTTACACATAGAAGTATAGATTCTTTTTTCTCACATTATCATGCTCCATCAGAAGTGACTAGACATAGTTCCCAGTGCTACACAGCAGGATCTCTAAAAATGGTGATTTTAAATTCTATAATTATACCGTTGTCTAGTTTTTACACAGAACATGTATACTTTGCTATTAGAAAAACAAAATGTATTCTCATTTAAAAACAGTGGAAATGAAACTCTCCCTGACTTTCCCTCTCTTCTCATGGATGTGGTTAGAATGCCAATCACCATGCCTATTTGGCATTATACTTATCTCTTCATGTTTCCATCTATCTTTGATTATGAAGCCCCGAGGCTCTATCACCGATAATTCCTAGACGCTTGTCTACCACCTGACAAATACTCACCCATTTGAAGAATAAATTATTTCCATTCTTCCAGCACTGTCTGTGTGCATGAGGGAACACATACAAATAGCTGTGTGGTTAAAATTTTCCTATAGACAAACCAC
The DNA here is from genome assembly GCF_054392235.1 of Sus scrofa. Lineage (NCBI taxonomy): Eukaryota > Metazoa > Chordata > Mammalia > Artiodactyla > Suidae > Sus > Sus scrofa. The sequence continues at coordinate 122,954,081 of NC_139396.1, read as the reverse complement.
CAAATGAATAACTGTGTACCGTAAATGATTAAGGAGTAGCTATAACTTTTCATACTAAATTTAGTCCCATGATGTGTATATCTCAATGTATTTTTTGACCCCAAACTAAAATGAGTGTGAGAATCCACCTTTTGGTGCTTTGTAAAGTGCACATTTCACTTTTTGGCTTTCTGGGGCCTTTTTCTTTAGACTCTGTTCAATATTTTGGTTGATGAAAGTCTGGGTTTATTAATTAGACATCCACCACAGAAGGAGGTGCTATGGTACCACAAAAGTAAAAAGCACAGACTCGGAGTTCCTGTCATGGCTCAGGGGAAATGAATCTGACTAGTATCCATGAGGATGCAGGTTCGATCCCTGGCCTAGCTCAGTGGGTTAAGGATCTGGCCTTGGTGTGAACTGTGGTGCATGTCACAGACCTGGCTCAGATCCCACGTTGCTGTGGTTGTGGTGTAGGGCCAGTGGCTACAGCTCTGATTTGACCCCTAGCCTGGGAATTTCCATATGCCCTGGGTGCAGCCCTAAAAAGACAAAAACAAAAACAAAAAAAGCACTCACTGCATTTTTTGACATGGAAATCTAAAAATATGCAATTCAAAACATAGTATTTTATTAGTAAAGGGTCCTTTTCTTCATCTTGTAGAAAGAGAGAACCTGCTTGCATTATGCTGTGAAGAAAAGATTTACCTTCTTTGATTATCTACTCATTATCCTCTTAATGCCTGTCCTGCTTATCGGGTATTTCCTCATGGTAAGTACAGCTCTTGTGAGAGCACAAGGCCAATGTGTAGATCAATAACATAGGAGGTCAATAGTAGTAATAGGAGTTCCTGCTGTGGCGCAATGGGGTTGTTGACGTCTCCAGAGAGGTGGGACGCAGGTTTGATCCTTGGTCTGGCACCATGGGTTAAAGGATCCAGCGTTGCTGCAGCTGCATTGTAGCTCAAATCTGATCTCTGGCTCTGGGAACTCCATATGCCATGGGATGGCCAAAAGCGAAAAAAAAGAAAAAAGGAAAAAAGAAGTAGTAACAAAATAAGCTTTTGACTTGTATTCTATAAATGGCATTTCCAACATATATGCCATGCTATGATTGATAAAGTAAGAAAAAAGGTAGCCAAGTAAATCAGTCAATAGTAAAATAATTTGTGCAATGTTTATTTAGAAAAATTAATCTTAAGAATCATCTGAAGAAAAAGCAAAAATCCAGAATACTTTTTAAAAAATTCCTCTTTCTCCAATTTCTCTTTTTTTGGTAAGAGGAGTTTAAATCTTTGTACATATCTTTCTGAGATCCTGATTTTTATCATTCCACCCTGGTGTGAGTTAAAAAACAGATCCCAGGAGATCTGCATCAAGAAGCTTACAAACACAGGAGATCTTATAGAGAATTTGAAACCCACCTTTAAGCTTGATAGATTTACTCATTCATGCTTGAAGGCATGCAGCAATTTGCTTCCATAAAGAAAGATGTGTAGTTGGTATGGGAATGCGGTTATATTATAATAGAAGATGAAGCTTGAGTTTTTTTTTTTTTTACTCCCAAATATAGTGAAATGTTTGCACTGACTCATTCGACTTTTCCATCTGGTTCCTCTTGTGACTAGTTCTGCCTTTGAGAAGTGACTCCACAGATGCATAATTCACTCCAGTTAAATGACTAATGCCCTTCTCTTGTTGCTAATAGACTATGGGTGTTAGTTGTTCTTATTACCATAAGTTCCAGAACAAAGTCTGCCAGTAGGTAATGTTATTATCTTCTTGGATAATTAAATGTTATAAACTTTAAAGAATTATGATTAAATATGATACATCGATCTCGATGCCTGGATTTATGAGAGAGAAAACTATAATTCACTGATAAACACATAATCTGTTTATATCATGAAAAGTCCTTGAAAAGTTGTTATACTTAGTGCATAGCATTTAAATATTTGTAGTTTTGGAGTGGAGGAGAATCTATCATTGTTTGCCAAACCTTTTTAGGGATTATGAAGAAAAAAAAATCACAACTGTGATTAGCAAGGCTCATTCAGAATTTGTTGACACCCAACCTTGCTTTCTAAGACGCTCCAATGTTTAAAGCTGGAGGCCTGGGCAAAAATATGAATTACAGTGATTAACTCAGCTCTAATTGTACACCTGTTTTATTAATCCATGGGGCCTGAAATTGTAAATTTGTGATGTATAAGGGATAAGAGACTTGAGAGGAAATTAAAGGGGAAGGGACGAGAGAGGCTTGTGTTACATCAGAGGATAGGAGGAAAAGGGCAGTTTAGATGCTGACAAAAGAGAGAAGTGCAAAGAGGAGACAACTGGGGCCAGAGGGGCTTCCTAAATGGTAAAGGGCTGAACTGCAGGACATGCCCACTTGGGCAGGGAGTACCATGCTCCCTAAAGCGATGGGAAGTTGGAGGGATGCTCAAAGTGTCCTGTAGTCAGAATCTCAGAGCACTAGGCAAGAAAAGTGGATTTCTGAAGAGTCCAGTTTTTTTGTTTGTCTGCTTCCTGGCCATGCCCACAGCATGCAGAAATTCCCAGGCCAGGGATTGGACCTGAGCCATAGCAGTAATCAGAGCCACAGCAGTGACAAAGCCAAATCCTTGACCTGCTGGGCCACCACGGAATTCCTAAGGAGCCTCGTTAATTTCATTCATGTGTTCAATCACTCAACACATATTTATTATGGACCTTCAATATGCCAGACACCAAGCTGGGTATTAGGAATACAATAAAGAACAAGATACTTGTAGTCCTTGTCCTCGGGAGAGTTAGAGGGTAGTGAAGAATAAGCCATTAGTCAAATAATGGCAGAGGCGTAGGGGTATTGGGATTAAAATGAAGGGTGTTAATTAGAATAGTCCAGATGTAAGATGGAGACAAGGTTTGTAAATAAACCTCTCTTGTTCTTGTGCTTGCTGTTTGTAACAGGTATCAAAGACGAAGCAGAATGAGGCTCTTGTACGAATGCTACTTGAAGCTGGTGTTGAAGTTAATGCTACAGATTGCGTAAGTTTATATTTTTAATCATTTTGAAATAACATTCAAAATGTTTTTTGGAGGTAGTGTATTGGTCATCTATAAAGTCGTTTGCTTTATTTTCAGAAATGTTTGTACATTTACTTTCCCCTCCTTCCCTCCCTCTTTTTTCCTCCCTCCCTCTCTTCTTTTCACTGCCAGGCAGGTGAACTTGAGACTGTTTATATACTTCCACTAAACTAATGGAAATAACACTTTTATGGAATATGGACTATTCAAAAAAAAAAAAAAATTGCTGCACCACTGATGAGACATTGAGCAAAATGGTGACCCTGATTACAAAATCCCACCCGCAGTAGTTAAGTTGGAGTCAGAATGCCTATGTGTAAACCTAGGCTTGCACTTTTTACCTTTGTGAGTTCTGGTGAGTTTTAAACTTACTTGACTCTCAGTTTCTGTAAAATGAAGACATTGCTGGTCCTTATTTCTAGGGTCCCTTCATGTAAAGCACTGAGCAGAGTGCCTGGCACATAGTTAAGTGCTCAATGAAATGTTAAGAGCTGCTGCTGCAGCCAAGATCCCAACTCACTGGTGAGACGGTCCCCACCTGTCAACTAACAAAAGATAAGGTCTAATGTCAAAGCAAAATCCAAATGATAAGTACAGTATAACAGGAGGAGTAACGTCAACTAACTTCTTCCTGTTTATAAATATAAGGTTTTGTTTTCACCTTTTGCTCCACATGCTTACACGCATCTTGCATTCTTAAATGATCATAAAGGGATCAAAAGTCTACTTGTAGGAATTTTATTTGCTTATACTGGTGAAGTAAAATTTTAGATTCCCAGATTTCTTTTTAATGATTTTTATTCTTTCCATTATAGTTGCTTTATAGTGTTCTGTCAGTTTTCTACTGTACAGCAAAGTGACCCAGTCACACAGACATATGTACGTTCTTTTTCTCCCTTTATCTCCATCATGCTCCATTATAAGTGACTGGATGTAGTTCCCAGTGCTATACAGTAGGATCTCATTGCTTATCCATTCCAAAGGCAATAGTTTGCATCAGTCGCTTCTCAGCTAAGATTAAGTGTAATATCTGTTCTTATCAGATTCCCAGTTCTTTATTGGAAAAAGCAGGCAATTTGAAATTTGATCCTAAGCAAACCAATATTCTGTTTGTGATCCCTGATTTAGTTTAATGTGTCTGTCTGTGTGGGCATGTGTGTTACCACTGTTCTGTGATAGAGAAAATGTCCCTAACCCTGTTTCTATGAATTATTTACATCATTTTCGTTTTGTTATATTGGTATCATTGTTTATTTTTTATTTTATTTTTTTTTGTGTGTGGATTGTCTTATTTATTTATTTATTTGTCTTTTGTATTTTTAGGGCCGCACCTGGGGCATATGGAGATTCCTAGGCTAGGGGTCTAACCAGAGCTGTTGCTGCCAGCCTATACCAGCGCCACAGCAACACCAGATCCAAGCCGTGTCTGTGACCTACACCACAGCTCATGGCAATACAGGATCCCTAACCCACTGAGTGAGGCCAGGGATCGAACCCACAACCTCATGGATCTTGGTCAGATTCATTTCCACTGCACCAAGACGGAAACTCTGGTATCATTGTTTAAATGGACGTGGCTTTGTGTGTGTGTGGCCAGGGGGGAAGAACACACATGAGAATACATTTATGAAATGTATATTTTTCCTTTTATTTCAAACAGAATATGGGGGTTAATTTGGATAGACTACCACTGTTCATCATTTCCTTATATAACTTTGAAATGTATTAAGATGTTTTTAAAAACTAAGTAAAAGACTTGTTACAGGTCTTTCTTGGTCTTTTTATTTACATTCAAAAGGTTTAAAACTGTCTGTGACTGAAATTTCTTTAGGACATTTTTCTAGTTATCTGTGTCTCCCTCCACCTCCAAATAGAGAATCAACAGCCCTTGGCACACCCATGCACACACAGCCACACTCTTTCCCCACTATTTTTCAGAAACTATCTGAGTATTAAGATCTATTTCCCAGCTTTAAGTGATGCAGTAGATTGTGTTTTTTTGTTTGTTTGTTTGGTTTTTTTTTTTTTTGGGCCACACCTGCAGCATATGGAGATTCCCAGGCTAGGTGTCTAATTTGAACTACAGCTGCTGGCCTATGCCACAGCCACAGCCACAGCAATGCCAGATCTGAGCCATATCTGTGACCTACACCACAGCTCACAGCAATGCTGGATCCTTTACCTGATAATCAAGGCCCGGGATCAAACCCGAGTCCTCATGGATACTAGCCAGGTTTGTTAACTGCTGAGCCACGACAGGAACTCCTGTAGAGTCTATTTTTAGGTAACGTCTCTCTTTACTTGACATGGAAAAATTCAGAGGCAGAGCTTCATTTACTATATTATCACTTAATACAAATAAGTAATTGCAGCATTATTTCCTATGATCTTAGAAGAGTTTCTGGGGAATAAGATCTAGTGTTAATTCTGTTAGTTTTAACAGTCAAGGATATTATTTCTTCACTTGTTGAATATTATTATTAAAAATCATAATTGTTTGACTGATTTTTGAAAAGCAAAATGTTGGGCACAAATACTCCAGCTATCAATTTCTTTTGACCTGTAGTCAATGCTTTAAATTAGACCCACACAGTAGACACACTACTGTATAATACATAAGCTATGACAAAGGAAAGATGGAAGGCCAATATTGGGCTGGCCCTGATCTGGTAGGCGTGCTATAACAGTCTCAGCACCAGCCACCTTCTTCAGCTTTCCCAGCTTTAAGTGATGCAGTAGAATCACTGTAGGAATTTTGATCAAGAACCGTAGAGGGATGACACTTGCAAAAAGACCCATGTGGAGACTAAGAGAAACAATGGCAACAGGATCAAAGTAATGATGGCCCAGACATATAGAATTGTACAAAGAAACCTTGGGATAATTCATCACCAGCCTTTTATAAGCTGAATTTCTTTGGTCTGGAACAGAAAATAAGAAGGGAAGATATGAATGGCTTATAGGACATTAATAATTACATGTGGAGAGAGAAAAGATTTTTTAAGTACAAGCAATGTGGTTGCATATAGATAGTTTGCAGACTGTTTATTTGGCTTAGCTGTACACAGGATGTGAAAAGTACTTGCTAAGGAAGCCACGTGCTACAATGTGTAAGGATTTCGACCGATGAACTTGAGCGTTGGTCCTTTGTGTTTCAGTATGGCTGCACTGCGCTGCATTACGCCTGTGAAATGAAAAACCAGACTCTCATCCCTCTGCTGCTTAAAGCCCATGCAGACCCCAGGATAAAGAATAAGGTAAGGATCTGTGCACTAGGGCCTGGGGTCCCTCCAGCCACATAACCTTCTAACTTTGGCCTTGTGTGGATGGAAAATAATAGCTTCTGAAGTAAACAGCAAAATATGCATCCTTCTTAAGGGGCCAAGGGGCCAAGTTCTATTATTGCTAGAACCGAATGACATTTGCAGCCCTTACCAAACCTGAGTCAATCGGTCTGAACTGTTTACTAGTCACTTTGCATTGACATTTGACTTTATTGGAGAGAAATAACTATAATTTCTTCTTCTCCTCAGCATGGTGAGAGTTCCCTGGATATTGCACGGAGATTAAAATTTTCCCAGATTGAATTAATGCTCAGGAAAGCAAACTAATCTTTGTGGCCTCATCTGAAGCAGCAGAAAAAGGTCTGGATTCTATCTCCATCTTGGACTATTGGTCTCTGGACCCCTCAACCTGGAGGCCAACATGTTATGGGGAGAATGATGGTTACCATGGATAACATTTTTGAAAAACTTTGTATTTATACTCTTTTCGCTCAGTGGAATTCACCGTGGTCATATTCTTTCCAGGGGAAATCCTAAAGCTGTTGGATTCTCCAGTAAAAAAGGATTTTTCAAACTCAGTCTCTCCTGAAGGAGAGGATCAGCATTATCCGTGTTCTCCTTTTTCCGTTGTGTTGCTCTTATAAAGAGGTTGTCCTGTCCACATCCTGCCCCAGGAGACAAACTATTCCTTCCATGCTCCTTTGAGTCATCAGAGGAAGAATCAAACATGTACATTTGTACAGAATGGTGAGTGTATGTGTGTAGGTTTAGAGAGTCCTATGTAAATATTCCTTTGGTGAAACAACTTTATCAAAATCATCCATCAGTTTTCTCTGTAGAAATCGGCAAATGCCATGAGTCAGGGCTTTGTACTCCTTTCCAGAAAGCCAGTGTAATAGCATACCTCTAGACATTTTGTTGTCAGTTTACAAACAAGAGCCGTCTTGATTTTGAACAAGATTATGTAACTATCAAACTGTTCAAAAATATCTGTATAATTCTCTTGGGAACGCAAGGCATGACTAAGTTTGTTAGTATGGTGTATTCGTTGTTGATAAAATTAATATTAGTGTAAATTGTTGGGAGAAAGGATTTTCTTTATAAGAAATAGAGCTATATGATGAGGTGGTGTCTGGATTATACTTCTATAGGAGAGATCGTGAATATGGAAATATTTGTCTTAAGTGCTTTGTCAGGGAGACAGAGCAGAAATAATCGCATATTAAAATGACTAGATTTTGCAAAGCAAGACTGACTTATGAACATCTTTAGACATGGACTAAACCACACCATGGGTAGTAACAAATACAGTCTAAGCATGAAAGATTTACCATCCTTGAACAGAACAAAGGTCTAATAAAAATAAAATCCAGTAATATTTATTGAACTGTGCACAGAGCCTTAAGGCACATATTTGGTGAGGGAAGTAGCAGTGTATAGATATAGATTCTGAAGCCCTTAAATATCTCCTAACACATTAAGATCCATTCATATTGAACCGAGTTATCAGGTGACTCTGGGGAAGTTTTAAAAAAAAAAGGAACTTCACACATCGGTATACCTTCAACACAGTACCAGTTTACCTTTGATGTGATGTCAGCGTTTTGCAAAATAACCATACCATGTAATTTATCATTGAATAAAATGTCTTTGAAGCTGTGTGAAAATACAACAATTTTTCTAAAGAAATAAATTCATGTTTGTAAATAAGTTGAGGTGATTGTCTAACAGTATCTTTGTCAAGAGCAAAGGATAAAATACATGATTTGTTTCATTATGTTCATAACATTATAAAACTCTCTTCCCAGCTTTTAATTTTTGAAGGCAGAAAGCTGGGCCAGACATTTGTAGCCAGTAGGTCTCCTAGCAACAAGCTGTCAACTCTCAAACGAGTTAGGACTAGAATTTAGGTCCTGACACACACGGGTAGTTTACGCAATGCATAGTTCATTTATTGGAAACCTCATAAATATCCTACAAAAGTATCTTCTCTGACACTAAACTATAAAACTTGGCCTTTTCTTCTATATTATTCATTGAGTTTTCTTTTTCTTCTGTTAAAGCAGTGTGGCTTCCTGAGGTCGTGCTATGTTTCTGTAGCAATAAGGTAGAAACGTTTAGACTATTTTCTCAAATTCAACAACGATCCAGAGATTCAAGACCTCTGCCTCTGTCCCAATTTGTCCTTTCACTTTGTTACTCCAAAAAAATGGCTCATAGAAAAAAACGTTTTAAGGAGGTTTACCTGAATGACATAAAGAAAATCTAGATAATTTTTAGCTGTCACGTAAAACCTACCCTTTAAGATGGCAGAATATATAATAGCACAGGAAACCTATGTTCACTCCACGAGTAGTTTAATTTATTGAAAGAAAATTAAATGTCAGTTCTAGGGCAGTTAATCTGAAAGAATGTATATTATATCTTTGCCTTCCTTTCACTATCTCCCTTCTACTAAAAGCTAGGCTTCCAATGCTGGAAATCTTTAAAATCCTCCATCTGTAGATCCCGGCCCCATTTTCCGGTCATATCTTCCATGAGGTTTTTCCTAAGACTTGTCCGTATCAGAGACTTTACAAGCTGACACCGAAAGTTCCCTGGGAAAGGCTGGTCTCTTCCTGCTTCATCAGATGTATGATTTCATTATACATACGGTGAGGGGCATCCAAACCCCAAATGAAATCCGCATGAGCCCATTCGGGAATGTTCTTATGGTAGATGAGGTGGGTCACCTCGGAGAGCAGGGTTCTCACATCTTCTGGATTTGAAAGCCAGTCCTGACCTCCAGTCCACATTGCCGTAGGGACCGTCATGTCTCTAACTTTGTACCTTACAGGAGTTGGCTAAAAAAAAAAAGGAATCGTTTTTAATTGTAGATAACGTCTGGACTTCCAGACTTATAATTTACTTTTCTTTTTTCGTTTTTCTTTTTTCTTTTTTATTTTGTTAGAGTTGATTTACAGTGTTCTGTCAATTTCTGCTGTATAGCACAGTGACCCAGTCATACCTATACGCATCCTTTTTCTTATACTATCTTCTATCATGGTCTAACCCAAGTGACTGGTGGGAGTTCCCTGCGCCGTACAGTAGGACCTCACGGCTTATCCATTCTGAAGGTAATTATCATTTACTTTTCAAATAAACATAGTAAACATGCCTGTGTTGTGAGGAAGGGTGCATGGGCACTAAGCCATATAGAATGGGATTAAGAGTTTCTGCTTCAGCTCCTACTTGAAGGTAAAAAATTACTTAACCTCACTGAACCTCAGTCTCTTCATCTGTGAAATGGGGGTGCTATCTGTAAGAACTCACTAGGTTAAATGAAAAGACCACATCCATTGACTTGCATTTTAGGCATTACATGTTCAGTTCTTTACCTTCCTATTAAGAAAGATTTAACACATGAATTGCCTTCAAAAGATAATGCTCCTATCCTTTTAATAATTTATAAATAATTATCCTATCCTTTAATAATTTATAAATAATTATCCTTTTGATAATTTCACAAAGTTCCATGAGGTTAGATTTGGAGATAGTCCACAGAGAAAGAGAAGAGGATAGAATCCGCTGAGAAGGGCTTTGGTGTTCAAGGGCATTTTCTGTCCTAATAGAAAGCCATTGGGGTACAGCCAGCTTGACTGGGTCTCTATAACCGTGGGGACGTCAATGGCCCTGGAACTCAGGCAGTTCGAACCAAAAGGAGATAAAAATTAGATCCCTGATCCAGTCTCTCATCACCCAAAGAAGGGTACCTAGGTTTCCTAATTCTTTAAGACTTCCTTATTCAAACAGAATTGCTAGATCAGGCTGGCTGGCTGGGAGCCCTTGAAGTTAATCAGCACCCAGAATTTTCTACAGAAATGTTGAGGTCCATTTCTCACTCAGAAAATCCACCCTGGAGCTGGGGTTCTTGTCCCAGCAGTTCTTATTTCACTTTGTGGCTTTTAAGAATTTTAAGTTATAGCATCTGATACTGCGAGTTACAGGAAGACACATGTATGTGTTCTTTATTCACGGACCTGGTACAGAGCTCCTAAAACCCTCGGGATTTCCTAAGTGAGAGGAGCCATCAAGGTGTGTTTTGTTATGTTAATGAGGTGACTTTTGGGGCCAGGTGGGAGTTCCAGAAGTAGAGCCAAGCAAGTGACTAGAGGATTGGAACTTTCAGTCCCATCCCGGACCTCCAAGGAGGGGAGGTGGGCTGAAGATTAAGTTCAAGTGCCAACGGCCAATGATTCAATTAGATGTAGTATGTAATGAAGCCTCCATAAAAACTCAAAAGGATGGGGGTCAGAACTTCCAGGTTGGTGAACACGTGAACATGTGGGGAGAGTGACACACAGGGAGAGGGCATGAAACTCAGTGCCCCTTCCCTCACTCTGCACATCTCTTCCATCCAGCTGCTCCTGAGTTACATCCTTTCATACTAGACTGATAATCTAGTAAGTAAAACATTCTTCTGAAGTCTGTGAGCCAACCTAGCAAATTAGTCAAAACTGAGAAGGGGGTCATGGGAAACTCTGATTTATAGCCAGTCAGTCAAATGCCCAGGTGACAACCTGGGCTTGCAGCTGACATGCCAGTTGGAGGACAGTCTTGTGGGACTGAGCCCACAACCTGTGGGAAGGACGCTATCCCCAAGTGCATATCGCCAGAATTGAGTTAAACTATACTGTACCCAGCTGGTGTTGGAGAATTGCTTGTTGCTGTGGGGAAATACCCCTTCACACAAACACATGGGAATTTGGTGATCAGACCTATCTTTTATAAGTAACTTAGATATCAAAGTTAGAATATTCTATGGAGTTAGGAATATGCTTTTCTCATCTAACAGTTGAAAAGACTGAACCAAATGTCAGGTCTAGCTCTAAGGCTCTGTGATTCTACGACAGCTTTTTGTATGTATGTTTCTCTTTCTTCTAATGACCATTTTCTGGTACCTACTCTGCACATGTCACTTTCTCTCTAAAACATGACGTCAAACATTGCTAAATTAAATCTATCTTGGAACTGGGATACTTTCTCTAAAGACACATGTTAGGAAATAGAGTTCCCGTTGTGGCTCAGCAGAAACGAATCTGACTAGTATCCACGAGATTGCGGGTTTGATCCCTGGCCTTGCTCAGTGGATTAAGGATCTGGCGTTGCCGTGAGCTGTGGTGTAGGTTGCAGACACAGCTTAGATCTGGCATTGCTATGGCTGTGGCATAGGCTGGCAGCTGCAGCTCTGATTCAACCGCTAGCCTGGGAACCTCCATATGCCATGGTGGCAGCCCTAAAAAGACAAAAATAAAAAATAAACTAAAAAAAGACTTATTTTAGGAAACAATGCAGATGAATCTAAAACAAATAGCTGACGTATGATTAAGAGCTTGCTCTTCAGGGGAGCTACATGGTCTGTCCAATTTCTTGGCCTTTTATATCTTGATTGAGGTACCAAAGCAGATGTTAAGTACCATGCAAGATTTTCAAAGATTTGCATACAAGTGCTCTGCTCCCTGCAGCTTTATGTTCCTGTGGTCAATAGTCATTTACATTCACACACAAGCTAACCCATAATCATCTGTGGAGGTTTTGTGCCCCTAAAAAGTATAATATCCACTTCTAATTCTCCACAACTTTTTTTTTTTTTAATTTTAATCCACAATGTAATTTACACATACGCATGTTTTGGGGTGATATTTTTCTTTCATATTTTTCACTGGCAAATTACAGAGTCCTTAAAAGTGTGACCTGGGAGAACTCTTAAGGATGATCTAGTTCAATAATTTTTCTCTTAAAGAGAAAGAAATCGAGTCCTGAAGAATCAAAGCAGCCTAGCCATGATGACACAAGTTTGTAGTATAGAGGCAAAGCTAATACAGTAATTCTTACTTGTCTTTTAATACTCTTTTTACTATGCCATGAACCAATCTCATCCCTGCCATCCTCATTCCTGTGTTTTTTGTTTTTGTTTTATCTTCAAAAGATCCTTCTAGAAGCCAGCACAGACTATACCTTTCCCTTCTCTAAGGCTACTCCATCTTCCTTCTAAGAAGATTTGTTCATGGAACAGTGCCTTGTTCACAGAGACAGCCTCATCAGAAAAGTTATCCATCCTACTGCATTATAAAAGCTTTTATAAAATTTACTTATTAATTTACTTACCACTCTTGACAAATCTTTGAAATTTTCCATTTTCAAATGCAGTCTAACCAGAATTACTTTCTCTTTGAATTCTTGTATTTTATTCCTATTTCCAGAATAAGCTGCCATTATACCTTCTCTCTCACACATTTCAGAAGGATACATTTTCAGCAGATGGTATTTGATTTTCTTACCTGATTGCTTTTCTCCAGATTTTTAGTCTCGCTGCCCCAGTCAAATGCCCGGAGTTCCCCAGAATTCACTGCCTAAAAGGAAACAAAAATTTACATGGCATTCAAATGTGTCACTGGGTAAGGGTGGGAGGAGGGGTGAAAATGTGCTAGCAAGTCTGCGGAGGAAAGCCGAGAGAAAGGCTGAGGCTGCTCTTCTGTTCAGTGTTAGGATAGCCTAATGGAGAGAAAAACCAAGAAAAAGTATTTTGAGGGAGAAAAACGAGCTTTAGAAATATTTAAAACCACCATGTTATGCAACTCCAGAAAGAAAGTGTATTCCCACCGCAGGCCATGGAAGTTGATGTCCGGCACAACTTCATAGGCTACAATGGGAGAGCGCCCCCTGGAGTTCTACAATGTGGTGATTCTGGGTGAAGCTGACCAACATTTAATCCAACTTAGAATTCTCACACCGACCTCATCTCTCTCTGTCTTTCTCTCTCTCTCCCTCTCTCTCTCTCTGTCTTTCTCCCCTACTAAAATATGGCGATGACCTTTGAAGAACAATTTGACTAGGCTCTAAATTGTTAGAAAAAGAGTTAAGACCAACATTTATGATTTATAAGTGCCATCATGACTATTAAAACCTTTGCTCGAGTTAAAAGCCTCCAGTTTTATTTTATTTAACAAAGTGGTGTTTTTAGCAGGTGAGAATCTAAGGTCAGTAATGCTCTAGCTTTCTGTCTTATATCCATCTTTATTTCCAGAGCTAATCTGGGTCTCTCTATAGCATCATCTATAAGAAGCAGTATTAGCTTCAGTGCTTCTTCCAACGTGGAAGAATAATTAGCAGTCACATTGTCCTTGAACTAACTCTGTTTTACCTCAGCCCCACCCCTCTGTGCCTAGAGACAGTTCCTGTGACTGGTTAATTAGGACTTTCTCTCCTGTGACTGCAGGTGAATTCTGTGGCGCAAAGGACTCCTAGGAAAACCTCCTTGGGTTATTAGGTCACCTTTGCAATTTTTATTACTCCTTGACCATGCTGTTTTTCTAGAAGAGCGGAAAGGAGAAGGTGGAAACACAATCCCCAGCCTCATCTTTGAAGAGGTTAGAGTCAGAGAAAGGTCTAACTTAAACTATCTGCATTTACACTTTTAAGGTCCACTAAAGTTGTTCTAGGGCTAATCCTTTCCACCCATATCCTGAAAAGTTTCAATGTTCTAGATCAAATTCACAGTTGAAAGACCATTGATAGAATCACATGTTATCTTGGAATAAACGTGAAATTACCTTGTGGGCTGTCCAAAGGGCAACCTTTGGCTATTCCAGACAAAATGCACAAAGACCTGTGAAAAAGACTACAAATTGAGTGTCCTTACCTGGCTCCAGTGTAAGATATTTTGCACAGATGTTCCAGCAGGAGTGTGAGCGACATAGACATTTACTCGGCTCTGTAACAAAGCACGAGTAGTTTGTGGGACGTAGAAAAACTCACAACACGTGCACTTTGTCAGGACAGAACCTCCAGAGTATCAGACTGAGAAATAAGAATATTACTAAAGTATCCAAAGTTATCCATGACAGAGCATACACACATGCACGTAAATAAAAATGCTGCTGAATGTATCCCTGTGCACCTATATTTTCATTTGAGAAAATTTCTCATTAGACATTGGACTTTGTCTTCTAGAAAACTTTCTTAGATGCATCAGGTTAAGGATCAGGTGTTGTCTCTGCAGTGGCTTGGGTCACTGCTGAGGCACAGGTTTGATGCCCAGCCAGGGACAGTGGTTAAGGATCCCGTGTTGTGGCAGCTGTGGTATAAGTTGCAGCTGTGATTCTGTTTAGATCCACCACCCCCTGGGAACTTCATATTCCTCAGCATGGCCAGAAAAGAAAAGAAAAAAAATTAAATTGAATTAAAACTCCCAATACTCCTATCTCCCTTCTTTGCTTTACTTGTTATAGTACATGTCACGAACTTGGAACAAAAAATAAATAAAAGACTGAGGGCTCTAGAACTGGACCTGTATTCAAATCTCATCTCTACTATTTAGTTTTTAGGCAAAATTGGGAGCATTACTTAATCCACTAAATCTTAGGTTAGTAATCTGTAAAGTGGAATATTGATAATATCTGTCTCATAGGGTTGTTACAGGGAGTACCTGGCATATAATAAATGAAATGCTTATCAATGGTAGCTAGTAACCATATTATTAATAAAAAAAGGGGAAAAAATCTTCAGGAATTAAAAGCATGCTTCTCCAGCTGTTGGTCACTGCCTTCCGCTATCTGGCCTCCTTAGGAGATTGTTCCCTGTGCAAAGAGTTGCCTTGCCCAGTGTGTCCCCATAACTGGTGTTGTTTGCATTAAATGACTAGTTGAGGTGTTCCCATAATGACTAAGTGGAAATGAATCTGACTAGCATCCATGAGGACGCAGATTTGATCCCTGGCCTCTCTCATTGGGTTAAGGATCCTGTGTTGGTGTGAGCTGTGGTGTAGATCACAGACAATACTTGGATCTGGCATTGCTATGACTGCGGTGTAGGCCAGCGGCTATGGCTTGGATTCAACCCCTAGCCTGGGAACCTCCATATGGTGCAGGTGTGGCCCTAAAAACAAAACAAAACAAAATAAAACAAAACATAAATGACTAGTTGATGTGGGGGTATAAAAATCCAGCCCTCTCATGCTAACCCGGGGCAACTCTGAAGGCTCATCCCATTTTCATAGATCCCTTTAGGTTCAACTGCGTCACAACTGAACTTTTTAAATCTACCAAATCCTGTTTCCTTCCCTTCTCTTGATGTTATTCCAAGGGCATAGCCTCAACTCATTCTGCACACGAGTGTGCTTCCTGAAGAACCCACTGTGACATCTACTAGCTGGTGGCTGATGCCGAAGCCAAACAGAAACTTCCTGACAGCCTATCAAAAGACTTGAACTACAGACCTGAAGGACCCAAGTAAAAAGAAGGGTTGGAAGGTGCATGGCAGTTTTCTCTTTTGACTTCTGGGTTCTAATCACTTTTTTTTTTTTTCCATCTGTTGATTCACTGCAGTAAGCCTGCTTTCAGACCCCTTCCATCTTTAACCTATGAAATTATGCCCTCATGTTAACCTTGACCCAGCCCACGTTGAAGCGTTTTCTGCATATGATTAAGATTTGAGGCAAATGGTATTACTTGGAGTACAGCACTTCTTCAAGTTTTCCCTGGAGTTAGCTCACCCTCCAGGAGGAGACTGATAATTCAGAGCTTTGCTTTGGAAGACTGAGAATTTACTAGGCTCCCACTTACCATATTCATATTGTTCGCATTAAATCCTCCAAGGAGTAACATGATGTTGCTACAAATCTGATCGAGAACCACTTGGCCACAAAGGTAAATAACAAACTGTCTGAGAAATCTGGTCTGGTACAGAAATTCTTTTTTGCCAAACAATCCCTGTGAAAGTATGAAATGGAGTAGTCATGACATGATAGTCAAAAAGAAGTGGCTTTAATTTAAATGTGTATGTCTTAAGCAAATTCGGCTGGAAGACTCTTGTGCTTAGAGGAGGAACTTTCTGAGGAGTGGCATACCTTGATCATCATATCTGGCAGCAACAAAAATTTGGCCCCAGGGCTTTTTGCATATTTAATGGTTGCTATGGGTGCTAAAGCAAAATACGTTTTTATTTTCTGAGCCAGCTCTGGCATGGTCGAAAAGGCAATAAAACCTGCAAAGAAAAAATACGTCAACATGGATATTGAATATTCTAGAACTAATAAAGAAAATGCTTATTTTACTATCACCAAGATATTTCAGCAATTACATGTAATTATGGGTTTTTGTTTTTGTTTTTTTTTTCTTTTTAGGGCTGCACCCAAGACATAGTGTGTTCCCAGGCTAGGGATCGAAGCTTAGCTGCAGCTGCTGGCTTACACCACAGCCATAGCAACTCAAGATCCAAGCCACGTCTGCAACCTACACCACAGCTCATGGCAACACTGGATCCTTAACCCACTGAGCAAGGCCAGGGATTGAACCCACATCCTCAAGGATACCAGTCAGGTTTCTTACTGTTGAGCCACAACAGGAACTCCCATGTAATTGTGTTTTAACTTGCCTGTGAAATTATAAGTCCCTTGATGGAGAAAAATAGCAGAAGCAATAATTCCTCTGTGTTCCCTCTAATGTCTAGTATACTTGCTGTCCAGGACTAGGTTCTCATTGAATTATTGGATTAAATTACTCAGTCCAATAAGATGGACTTTGAGAAAATACATGTAAACTGAGAGGTAACAACTATATGTTAGACATTTTGCGGGAAACTTTCATGGTTCTTATTTAATTCTCAGACACTTATGAGATATTTTCGATACATCTCTACTGTGAAAGACATTGAAAATTAAAGAAATTGGTTATCGATAGCAAGCATGTTCTGTAACATCATGGGTATTGAGGCAGCAGAGTTTTGCTGGTTTTCCTTGATCTCTGACTTTTCTGAAACCCAGATTGTAACTTAAATCTAGTCGATTAGTTGTCTAGTGAACAGGATTTCAACTCCTATTTTTGCCACAGATTAGGTCTGGGACCCTGGTTAAGTCAGTCTGTGCCTGAGTGTCTATATCTGTAAGATAGAGACCGAATCCCTGAATTCCCACTGTACAGGGATGCTCTCTTTGGAGACTTTGGGAGAAAAAGGCTATCCCACACAGCCAGGGCGTGGTCATTATATTTGAGGCACTGTGTGTTTATTTCGAGAGCGTCTATACACTCTCTAAGTTGATATTTGTAGGTTGTAGGAGAGGTGGGCACAGAGTAACTAGAATCTCGTGACCCTGAAGAGGAGCAGGCCAGATCTGAGAGAAGTGTGTGATGACAGATCTGAGGCAGAGCTGCATGCCATATGCCCACATTTCTTCTGTGTATACAAACCTGCTTTTTGTGAAACCTACCTATGGTGGTGCCCTGTGAATAGCCGACATAATAGATCTTTTCCTGACCTGTTTTCTGCAAAATAAAGTTTATGACTGCAGGAAGGTCAAACCTAGCCATCTCGTCATAACTACAAGGGGAAAAGACAAAATAATATGAAAGATTATAATCAGAAATGAACAAAAGCAGCCCCTGGGGTATACAAGCAAGCCCTCGAGTTGTCACCCCAACAACTTGTTACTGTGCCCCTCATAACACTTGTTTCAAACCTGTGATGCATGGGTGCCTCGGGGGTCACAGGCTGTTAGCAAACTGCTGTTTTCTCTAGATGTTACCATAGAGCAATAATCATCTTCAAGGAACATTTACTGAGCACACAATCCACCTCCTGCTGGAGGTGTCTGTCCTGCTAGTCTATTAATAGAACAGCACAGGGCCATGCAGATTCATTTATATGAAAAATGTTAAAGATGCTGTAGGAGCCCTTCTCTGGTGAAATGGATAAAGAACAAGGTGAATATCAATAGATAAATTAAATAAAAACATTAGAAACGTTTGTAAGAGTGGGAGAGAGGTGTTATTGAAATTGATGGTCCCTGAGGTGTATTGGCTGCCCTTTTATCTTTAATACCGCCTTGGTCTTCTTTCCTTCTGGGGCTACTAGTCCTTATCATCACTCATGGAAGAGTTAGTCCCAGGATATCCACCTGCAAGAAATGGACCTATGCTCCTGCCCTTTCAGCCTCAATCACCAAACACCAACCACCGTTCTCATCCCATTTGCTAGACCAAGCTTCAAATTGGGGAACCCAATTTACCTGCCCCAGAAGAATCACCAGTTAATTAAGACAACTGGGGGATATTATGTTAGGATATTGATAAGCCAACCAAAGTAAATTATCCACATACCAGAAGCCATATATTTTTACTCAGTTCTCCCCCAAACCTCCATGTCGGCCTCTACTCTCAAGATTTTCGTATACCTGAAAGCCCAGAACTCATCTTGGTCTATGGAGAGGGTCTTGTGTTTCCGAGACCAGGTGTTTCCCCTGCTATTCCCCATCCACACATCAAAACCAGCATCTGCCAGAATGAAGCCCAGGCTGTTGT
This sequence comes from Sus scrofa, assembly GCF_054392235.1. Taxonomy (NCBI): domain Eukaryota; kingdom Metazoa; phylum Chordata; class Mammalia; order Artiodactyla; family Suidae; genus Sus; species Sus scrofa. The sequence continues at coordinate 122,935,414 of NC_139396.1, read as the reverse complement.
TGGGCAGGTTGGAAATCCAGTTGCTAGCAGCTCCAAACAGGCCATGCTGCAGTAACACCACAGGCCTGGGACCTACAAAAAAAGCGAATTTCAACTGCGTGAAATGTTCTGCACTTCCTGTCATCCCTTAATGTTTGAAGGCTTTCAGGTTAGACAAACCTGTGTTTACATCTTGATTCAGCTGATTGCTAGCTTGATTATCCTGGCCAGTTGCTTAAACTTTCTGTGCCTTGATTTCCTCGTGAAAAAAATGGTATTTTTGTGGAGTTCCCGTCGTGGCGCAGTGGTTAACGAATCCAACCAGGAACCATGAACCTGCCCTTGCTCAGTGGATTAAAGATCCGGCGTTGCCGTGAGCTGTGGTGTAGGTCGCAGACATGGTTCGGATCCTGCGTTGCTGTGGCTCTGGCGTAGGCCGGTGGCTGCGGCTCCGATTCGACCCCTAGCCTGGGAACCCCCATATGCCACGGGAGCGGCCCAAGAAATAGCAAAAAGACCAAAAAAAAAAAATGGTATTTTTGTTATGATTAAATAAAATAGTGCACGAGGAGCAGATGGCACAATGCCTGGCACAGAGAAAGAATCAATAAAGTTTGGCTTCTGTTGTTGTTTTTGTGTAGTTATTAGTAGTAGTAGACTTTGGGCACTCCAGAGGATATTAGAAGTGCCCCAGGAGACAGTATAGTATAAAGATTAAGACAATTATATGTCATAATCATAACTGTGTATGTTAATAAGAATTTCTTATCCTATGTTAATATATTATGTATATATTTTATAACTATGACAGTGTCTGTATATATTCATATTATAACATATATAATGTATACTATATAATGTATTCTAGTAACATAAAATTAATGTGTAATATAAACTTAATATATAATTTTTTTTTTCTTTTTAGTGCCACATCTGCGGCACATGGAAGTTCCCAGTCTGGGAGGCAAATTGGAGCTGCAGCTGCCGGCCTATGCCATAGCCACAGCCACAGCAACATGGTATCCGGCCTGCATCTGTGACCTACAATGCAACTTGCAGCAGTGTTGGATCCTTAACCCACTGAGCAGGGCCAGGGATCAAACCTACATCCTCTTGGACACTGTGTTGGGTTCTTAACCCGCTGAACCACAGTGGGAACTCCAGTTAGGAACCTTTCATGTCAAAAGGACCTACAAGCTAGATTGAAGAAGCTTCCCATGTTCAAACATGGGAAAGTTTGAGCATCGGAATGAACAATGATGGTATAAATTATATCCTATTAAATAAATTTGAAAAATGCACAAGTCGGAGTTCCCACTGTGGTTCAGCAGATTAAGAACCCAACACAGTGTCCAAGAGGATGTAGGTTTGATCCCTGGCCCTGCTCAGTGGGTTAAGGATCCGGCGTTGCCGTGAGCTGTGGTGTAGGTCGCAGACGCAGCTCGGATCACACACTGCTGTGGCTGTGGTGTAGGCCTGTGGCTACAGCTCCAATTCGACCCCTAGCCTGGGAACCTCCATATGCCATGGGAGCAGCCCAAGATATGGCAAAAAGACCAAAAAAAAAAAAAGAAAGAAAGAAAAAGAAAAATGCACAAGTCAACACTGATGTCAATAAAAAATGAAGAAATAATAAGAGGAGAATGAAAAGCTCTTATTTACTGTATAATACCAAGTAGTAAATACAGAAAGCTTGATGATGTTATAAACTCATCAATAGATGCTAAAATTAGTGAGTAAAAGTTTGAAGAGATATTTACATATCCTGAAAGTAGCACCTCTCAAATTCTTTACTAATTACAGAGGAAAAAATATTAACTTTATGGTAGAACAACAGCAGATTCTGCCTTAACAAAGTGATAAAAATTAATGTTGCCAAACAGAAATGCCCGACCTCTTATAAGAAGCAGCGCCTACTATTCAGAGATCTCAGTTCATATGGGGCCACTGTATAGGACAAGGGCCTTTCTACAACAAACTAATCCAGCATCTGGGTAATCTTCATGAATTCTGTTTGCCTCATTTTATCCCTCTGGGGAGAGAACAGGAGGGTTGCTAGTGCAGGACTGGGAGAAAGGAACTCAGAGTTATTTAAGGTTTTCCTTTGTGTCTGGTTATTGAGTTCATCCTCTTAGCTCTCAAGGAGGTGACCACAGCATAAGGTGATCAAACTAAAGTGGTCAGTGCTCGTTTTTGCAATCCTGAAGGACATTTCCCACGGTTGGGGACAGCTTGGTGCTCCTTAGCAGTACAGTACGGTTTGTACTGGTGGTTCACCTTGTGAGACAACTGGCTTATAAATGATTTATTTCATTTCACATATACCCTAGAGTCATGGACTTTCATTTACACTACAACAGCAGGTGAGTGTAAAAGTGCTATTCATAAAGAGCTGTCATTCCCGAGGATATAAATACTTTTCCCTTTTGGTGTAAATATTTGATGCTAAAAAAATTATCTGATAAAACGAAAATTTAAAAAGGCTTTTGTCACAAGCTTATAGATATATTTCAATTGTTTTCAGTATGAATTTCATTGGCTCTCTTTTTGAAGAGATGGTGAGAAAACTTTTTTCCCTTCATTGCTCAGAGATTTCTTCCTTAGAGGCCATTGGGAGCTGCAGGAACAACCTCAGCCACTAGAGGGGAGTATTCCGCACTGACTGGACCCAAAAGGCTGACACCTTGAACTCCAAGTGCCTGGGCAATGAGCAAAGAGTCTAAACAAACAGGACGTGAGAAAACAACTCCATCCATGTACAGGTGCTACAGGTGACCCCTAAGCTTACAAAGTGTCACAGTCTCTCCATTGTTTGAAAGAACCGTGGCTTGCTGATACCCTCTAGATTTAGTGAAAAAGTTCTCTGTGTGTCTCCAGGCTATTCATTCATTTATAGAAAATTCACTAACTCATTCCACATATATATATTGGCACCTGCCAAGTGCTTGGCACTTTTTTAAGGAACTAGTTTAAGCTTTGAATAAATTTATATAGTTCCTGAGTTTACAATCTGGTTGGGAGAGACAGATAATAAAAAAAAAATAAGCAAATATCCATCATACCAGGTTGTTAAATGCTATAAGGAAAAGTAAGAAGGATAAGGGCTAGATCTCAATAGTTGGCAAGGGGTTGCTAATCTGAATAGGGTGGTCAGGAGAAGAATGTGATAGAGAGGGCCTAAAAGAAGAGGCAGGGCTAACTGCATAGATATCTGATGAAACAGTGGTCCAGAGGGAGACCTGTAAATTCAAAGGCACTGAGATGTGAACATGCTGGATATATAGAGAGCACAGCTGTTCAGCTGGTGTTAAAAAAGCTGGTTTTCAAGAAGCTGCACAAATTTAAATTGAATGAAGTTAAACTGTGAAGTTTCTTTCCACCAAAGCTCAGTAATATTCACTCATCATTTTCTGGTCCTAGTTAGAACATGGGCTAGGCTGGCAGACAGATCTTAATTTGAGTGCAGGTTTTGCAATATACTAGCAAGTACTAGCATAGACTTTCTGGGCAAGTTCCTTAACTTCTGCAAGTGGCAATTTATTAGGACTATTGTGAAACTTAAATAGGACTAATGCAAATAAAGCACTTAGCATCATACCTGGCATATAGAAAGAAGACAATAAGAAATTGCATGACCTGTACTCATGTCAGGTAATATAGCTGCTGCTATACACACATAGCTAGAGTAGTAAAAGGAATAGAGCCAAAGGGAAGAGGAATAGGCACACTTTTATTAGTAATGAAGGTGAGTTTTTAAAAATACAACAATAGCTGAAAATCCCACAGGAAAAAAAAATCCCCCTTTTTTATATAAACTATGGAAATATGTACCAAAAATTCAAGATGTGCTTATAGTGCCCAATTCTTTGAAAGGCTTCAGTAAAAAGCTGGACAACATCTAAATATTTAAAGGGCTGTTTGGATGGGGATAATAGAGTGTGCTAGTGTGGGTGCCAGATTACAGGTTGGAGTTTTCACTCTTCATGAGCAAGGGTTGGAGTGGTCTGTTTAAGAGATCATCTGTGGATATTTTAGAATATCTATATAGCAAAGGTTTGGGGAATGGAAGTTCTGGAAGGGATCAAGAAATTAAATTTTCTTTCTTTCTCTCTTTCTTTCTTTCTTTCTTTCTCTCTTTCTTTCTTTCCTTCCTTCCTTCCTTTCTTTTTCTTTCTTTCTTTCTTTCTTTTTCTTTCTTTCTTTCTTTCTTTCTTTCTTTCTTTCTTTCTTTCTTATCTCTCTCTCCCTTTCTTCCTTCCTTCCTTCCCTCCCTCCCTCCCTCTTTCTTTCTTCCTTCCTTCCTTCCTTTCCTCCCTCCCTCCCTCCCTCCCTCCTTTCTTTCTTTCTTTCTTTCTTTCTTTCTTTCTGTCTGTCTGTCTGTCTTTCTTTCTGTCTTTCTTTCTTTCTGTCTTTCTTTCTTTCTTTCTTTCTTTCTTTCTTTCTTTCTTTCTTTCTTTCTTTCTTTCTTTCTTTCTTTCTTTCTTTCACTGCACCTGAAGCATATGCAAGTTTCCAGGCCAAGGATCAAATCAGAGCTGCCACAGAGATGCTGGATCCTTAATGCACTGCACCATAGGGGAACTCCAAAGAAATGAACTTTTCTTGAGGGGCTTTTAAAAGCAAACACTATGTTTATTTGAGACAATCAGGGGTGGGGCAGTGGTGATGGGGATAACAGAGGAACTGAAGCCACCTTTTGGCCAGAACAATGGGCCCAGTCTGTACAAGGATCCCAGCCTCCCTTCTACACACTCAAATCCCAAGGAAGTCTTTATGTTAGGGAAGACCGCCATGCTGGAGTGACGTAGGGTGAATCATACCTGTCTTTTTATGTTGCACAAGGCCTTGTGGAATCCTGTTAACAGAAAGGATATATCCATCTTCTGTTGCAACTTCATACTCCTCACAGGGATAGCCTTTGTGTTGGATGATTTCGCTCTATGGAAAAAGCACAAATGATTTGTGTGTGTGTTAGGTTCTGCATAGTTACATTCTCAATGATCCAAAAGTAAAAAACAGATTCCTTGATGCTGAAAGAGATAGACAAGAAATTCCTTTCTTTTCTCTAGATAATTATGTTATTGTTAAAAAAAAAAAATTAGCCAACCTTCTTCAGTTCTCATTTTCATCTTTAATGCAGAGATTGGACTAGAAGGGTAGTTCTTAAAGTGCGGGCCCTGAACCAAGAGCCTGCCATCACTTGAGCACTTGGTAGAAATACAGAATGATCAGTTTCCGCCCAAACCTAATGAATCAAGACCTCTGAGGCTGGGGCCCAGCAGTTTGTGTCTTAATAAACTCTTTAGGAAATTTCGATGCACTCTAACATTTGAGAACCACTGGACAAGAGCTCTGATTCCAAAACCTTGGCATATGTCAGGAACATCTGGGGCACCTAAATGTAAATATTCTCGAACCCAACTATGGGCCAGGGGTCAGGTAGTTCTAATGCAGCCAATGGGGCTGTTGTCTCAGGACAGGTTATGCGGACTCCTGGGCCAAGTATTCCTAAGGTTTCAAACCACAGACTCAAGAGCAGAACAGTGGTTCTTCAGTATCTGAAGGGGGTTTACTCCAGGACCCTGCCTCCCCCGCCATGGGTACCAACATGGGAGGACTGTCAAGTCCCTTACATAAGATGGGCTAATACATCAATGCTCTGTACCGGTGAGTTCCACAGTCACAGAGGGCAGACCGTAAGTTTGTAACATTTTAGGGTAAGGATCCCTCAGTGAGTTTGAGGAAAACTGTAAATAGGGATATACATGTGGACAACTTATGCACTTTCAGGGGCGTCTCATTCCCTATATATGGACCCCTAGTTAAGGACCCCTACTCTATACAGTTGTTACCCATAGAAACTCTTTGTAAAATAGAAAGCTGCAGAAATCTCCCAAGTTTCTGACCACTGTCATTGCTTACAGAAGGGAATTACTTCTATCAGTTGCTGTTTGTTTGGGTTTTTTTTTGTTTTTTCTTTTTGGCTGCACCCACATGTGGAAGTTCCTGGGCCAAGGATTGAACTCACATTACAGCAGCAACCCAAAACTGAGCGGTAACAATGACACATCTTTAACCTGCTGCACCATAAGGGAACTCCTATTAGATACTGATTTTAGAGGAACAAGAGATAAGAAATCTAGGTGCCAATACTCAGGGTAGTATATAGACAAAAGGGCATAATAGTTAAGAGAAAGACCCTGGGATCACACCAACTGAGTTTTTATTTTTTTATTTTTTATTTTTATTTTTATTTCTATTTTGCTTTTTTAGGGCCATACCTGTGACATATGGAAGTTCCCAGGCTAGGGGTTGAATCAGAGCTGTAGCCGCTGGCCTACACCACAGCCACAGCAACACCAGAGCCAAGCCATGTCTGTGATCTACACTACAGCTCAGGGCAACCCCGGATCCTTGACCCACTGAGCAAGGCCAGGGATCGAACCTGCATCCTCATGGATACTAATCTGGTTTGTTTCCACTGTGCCACAAGGAGAACTTCCACCTGAGTTTTTAAAACCTGGCTCTAGCACTAATACATAAATGATCTTAGGAAATTTAGTTAACCTGCCCCTATTCTTCAGTTTATTCATCTGTGAATTAGGTGCAACAATGGTTTATGCTCCATGGGCTCATGGCAAGGAATGTAAAAAGATAATGCACATATAACACCAACCAGATTAGCTGGCACATGGTAGGGACTCAATGAGTGCTGGCTACTACTATAATTAAAAAATCACCCCTGTCATGTAACTCCTATTCATCTTTCAGGCTTCTGGTTAGGAAACCTTTCTTCAGAAAAAATTTCATTAATTCCCTGAATAGGTTCCCCCCTATTTTAGGTTTCCTTCTTTAATTTCACTGCTCTTGTGATTGGTAATTGAGTGGCTATTATCCCTGCTGGATTGTAAACTCCATGAAGTCAGGGTTTAGATCCCTGTGTCACCTCAGTGCATAGCACAGTATCAGGGGTCTAATAGCTGCTCAGTTAACATGAGCTAGAAAAATACATGAATGAGGCCAGTTGTATACCACAATATAGGATAAATTATATCCATATAGATTAGCACACAGAGTTGAACCCATTCAGACTCTGGAGCACTTTTATTCTATTTGATTTAATTTCTAGGAGTGAGTTGACAACCTTTCTATTTCACTCTGCCTCTCCTTGGATAACTGCTCAATAGCAGAGTTCATTTCAATGGATTTTAGTCTTAGGGCTCCTGAAGCCCCAACAGTGTTTAGATGCCAGGCACACCCAGTGGGTGAGGCCCTGGGAGACTGGCTCTACCTGAAACTAAAGAGATGCCTTTCACTCCACAACCCAGAAGAATCTGTACAGGAACTGCTTAGGGCCACAAGGATGGCTCTTAAGGACCTATACCAATTGGTTGACTATCTGATAACCATCAAGAGACAGTCAATCATTGGAATGGTCAAAAGAAACCTGATACTGGGCATTCTTGTAGATTCAGAATATTACCATGGCCTGTCAGAATTTTAGAATTCATTCAAGTAGGTGTCTGTAAAAACTGTCTCAATTCTGGAAACAGGCAGGTGAAATCTATACTAAGTCTATGGCACATGAACACTATACACCACCATCTTATTCAACCTGAAGTAGCCTCTCCTCCCCTGGGAGGGTTTTTTGCATCGAGGTTGCAATTATGAGCTTTGTGTTGGGGCAGGCCCGGATGTAAATTGTAGCTTCACCACCCACCAGGGGTGTGGCCTGATGTGAGTTGCTTAACTCCTTTAATCTCAGCTCCTCGATTATAAAAATGGGGATGGTCCTATTTACTGCAAAGAGCAATGAAGATGAAGTAAAATAGCATCTCTGTAGCTTTCATCACAACGTCTACTATGGGATAAGTATCGCTACATGATGGACATTGTTAAAACTCAACTAAAAATGTGAAAGGAAGCCAAAAATAACTGTCTGGGGCATCTAGATACATCACATCATTCATGAACTTTATTCACAGGAGGCCCTCTCTAGTATTCATAAGGGTCCTTTTACTGCCAGTCAACAGAGTTATCAGTCCAAACCAGGATTAATTAGGTTAAAACGGCACAGAGTGTTACTGGAATTGACTGTCCTGATCATAAGAGGTGAGGTCTAACACCTTTCTAATATTGGAAAAAATAGGAAAAGAATAAAAAGCCCAGACAAAATGGAGATAATCATGGGTCTGAACTTGGCCCAAGATATTGCAGTGATTTAACTACTTGTAAAATGAACCTAAGGATTCAATTAAAACTTAAATTGTGTCTAAAGCTCAAAGAGATTAAGTCACTCACCTAAATGGACTGAATTTGTTCACAGTGAGCCCAGGTCTACTCACTCCCAGTTTAGAGTTCTTTCTAGTACAATATGTAAGTTTATGACTATTTTGCCAGCAGAAATCCCACTGTATATAGATATAATGCAGATAATACACAGATGCAAATAACAGCATGTAAGGCACTTCATTTCCCCCAAAACATGGAAAAATCTCAACTTACAATATTCATGAATGCTTCTGGGTCCACAGCTATAGTAGGCATGTGTCCTGAATTCACATTTCTCTGGAACAAGTACGCCACCAGAATCAGAAGCCACATCTCATTTCTGTATGAAACAATCCACTCTCTTGACAAGATTTTTGACATGGTCCAACATCTGCATTTACCTTTACCTGGCAATATAACAACTGATTCTAAAGTCAGAAGAACCTGTAGGTTTTAAAAACTCGTTCATGCATTTCCCAGCTGTAATTTCTTCCCCCAATTCTGAAGCAAATTGAACAAGCTTGGTGGAGAGGAATGAAAGGACACTAAGTAGGACGAGAACACCATGAGGATGTGCCAATACCATCCGGCTCCTCCCACTCCCTCACACAACTTGATGTGTAGAACTTCCTTTGATGCAACCTGGAGTTATGTGCATATGATACAGTCCATAAAATCTCTGTTCATCATCAGGTAATACAGACCATAGGGAGCATCATTTTCTTTTTATTCCTTATTCTTATCTTTCTTGGATAGGTAGAAAGCCATGAATTCTGCAGGAAACAACCTTCTAGAGTCACATTCTGGGGCTTTGATGACTACTGTCCTTTGGTTGGAGATTAATGTAGTGGTAAGTATTTTTACTTAAAATGTCAAAAATTTTTAGGACATCTTTTACTTTTAGTGATGGGGGAGAACATTGATTGGAAGAAAATGAATCTTCCATATGTAGGCTCTCTCTAGCTAGCTCAAATAAATAGACACTGACAAAAATTTTATTTGGGCTTGTAATCACTAGTTAATGGTTGAGAGATTAATTGGTGGGCACCTGGTAATTAAACCATCTGCAACAAATAAAATAAGTTGCAGCCTAGTTACGTTCATGAACAAAATGCCCAGGTCAATCAACTGTGGCAATGTGAGCAATTCCTTAGCCTACTAATATTTAAGCAGGCCAGGAGAATAGACTTACTGTCATTTTAAGGAAAGCATGTGTTAGAATTTAAGAAAATACTAATTAAAGTAAGTATTTTGCTGCTTTTACATCCACTCTTCAGCCCTGGGCCACCAGCAGCCACACTAATTCAAAGACTTTTGGAATGTGGTTGGGGAAGGAGCTGAAACTGGAACAGGAATGATGAGTCTTGTGAGAAAATACCTGCCCACATTCCCAGCCTCACCCACTCTGGGCTGGCTGCATAGGTGTGATGAGGTGAGCCTGCAGGTCTTATCAGGACCAATCACAACGTTCCTACCACTAATGATCTGTGCTAAGGGATAGCAATTTGACCTAGTTGAGGAGAGCAGAGGGAGCATTTTCCCAACACTCTGCAGAGCTCCATGTTCTCAGGACACAGTGAGCTCACCATGAAATTATGCAGAATAAAATTTTAGAATAGAACTTTGGATCCCATTGTTGACATTTTAAGACTGTAAAATACTATGCAGTCAGAAGAAAAGAAAATCTCATTCAGCCCCACTTTCATTGGGAAGATATGTTAAAAAGCCTTGCCTTGTATTACCTAGCTAGTTTGTGGCAAGGCCAGAACTAAAACTCTGGTGTTTTAATTCATTGTTGAGTATGATTAAGGCATAGGGAGAAATGTCACATTTCAACGTCCTCTTCTCCATTCAAGGACAAAGCCTCACTTACTAGCAAAAGTCCAGGGAACTCTACCCAATATTCTGTGGGAGTCTATGTGAGAAAAGAATCTGGAAAAGAATAGATGTGTGTATATTTAAAACTGAATCAGGAGTTCCCATCGTGGCACAGTGGTTAACAAATCCGACTAGGAACCATGAGGTTGCAGGTTCGTTCCCTGCCTTGCTCGGTGAGTTGAGGATCTGGTGTTGCCTTGAGCTGTGGTGTAGGTTGCAGACGCGGCTCAGATCCCGCATTGCTGTGGCTCTGGCATGGGCCTGCAGCTACAGCTCGGATTAGACCCCTAGCCTGGGAACCTCCATATGCCGCTGGAGCGGCTCAAGAAAAGGCAAAAAGCCAAAAAAAAAAAAAAAAAAAAAAAAAAAAAAAAAAAAAAAAAAAAAAAAACTGAATCACTGTGTTGTACAGGAGAAATAATCACATCGCTGTATATCAACTGTATCAACTATACTTCAATAAAACATAAAAAGAGCAATTATATCAATCTGAATTGTCTCTTTAATAAATGTTCTATTCTGGGAGTTCCCTGGTGGCTCAGAAGGTTAAGGATCTAGCACTGTCACTTCTGTGGTTCTATACCTGGCCCAGGAGCTTCTGCATGCTGCAGGCAGAGCCAAAAAGTTTTTTCCTCTCCTGAATCTATAATTCTAAGCGATTCTTAACAATTTCCTTACCAATTTGAGAGATAACTCACATTGTTCCAATATATTCAGATAAAGTCAATTCCCATAAAATAAAATCTGAATACTGTACAGACTTATTAATGAAAGAATTGATGCCAAAAAAACTGATTAATTCAGAAAAAAACCTATCTGTTTGGTAGTAGTACTTCTCCCTAACAGCCCCTCTTTCTCAGCCTTTAGAAACTGTGTCCTCCTGTGTACAAGCAGAGAAAATCGAGTTCAATTTAGCTATCAAATTTTTGGGTGATTTTGTGAGCTCACAACTGTCATTTTGGAAACAGGAAAGTGACATCCAAGGTGACAACTAGCTCAAAGAGCTACATTTTGAACAACTGTGAAATCAGTATAGTTCTTCCCTATTTTTGTAGAATTTTAATAATGCCCTTGACACCTTAGCAGTCCATGGCTCATGGAAAGTATCAGACGCAGTAGAAATAGAGATGGGGGACTCCAATGCGTAAGTGTGACCTACAACTTAGAACTGTTCATCTTGAGAGATTTTTTTTTTCTTTTTCTTTTTGTATTTTTGCCATTTCTTGGGCCGCTTCTGCGGCATGTGGAGGTTCCCAGGCTAGGGGTCGAATCGGAGCTGTAGCCACCAGCCTACGCCAGAGCCACATCAACGCAGGATCCGAGCCGCATCTGTGACCTACACCACAGCTCAGGGCAACACCGGATTGTCAACCCACTGAGCAAGGCCAGGGATTGAACCCGCAGCCTCATGGTTCCTAGTTAGATTCATTAACCACTGCGCCATGAAGGGAACTCCTTTTTTCTTTTTTTTATGGCACCTGCAGCATATGGAAGTTCCTGGGCCAGTGTTAGAATTGGAGCTGTAGCTGCTGGACTACACCACAACCACAGTGACCAGATCCAAGCCACATCTGTGACCTGCACCACAGCTCACAGTAACACCAGATCATTAATCCACTGAGTGAGGCCAGGGATTGAACCTGCATACTCATGGACACTATGTTGGGTTCTTAACCCGCTGAGCCACAATGTAAATTCCTATCTTAAGAGACTGATCTTTAGAAGTTTCCATTAAAGAACTTTGTGATTTTTTAAAACTTTTTTTTTTAACCCATACCGATCTCAATACATAAAGGAAGAGGATCTGAAGTACCCTGACATCCTGAAATTAAGAAAATGCTTCTCCCCTAAGGTGCACAGTTTATAAATCAATTAAACATCAAAATTACATAAAAAGTGACAGGTCAAATAGGGAAAGGTTAAGGAAAATCTTTCTAAGAAAAAAGTGACTAAAGGATCATTACCTATAAACGTATTGTGTGTAAAAACTGTACAATTTGAATCAGTTAAAACAGGACACTTCACCCCCAATCCCAACCAGTGACACAAGAGAGTAAAAAACAAAACAAACCCAAATTCCTCTTTTCTGTTTGAGTTGCAGGCAACAGGGCTCTCAAGTGCTGCCTTCCCCAAGGGTGACTTGAGTGTCATTAAAACAATTCTTTCTGGTTTTATAAACCAAAGCCTCAAGTCCAGCCAAGGCTGTGCTGTGGAATTGCCTAAAGGTCCCAGTCAGTGCTCTTGTCACCATCACTCTACAATCAAATGACAAAACCTTTGTACTGAGTCAAACTCATGCCCTTCTCTCAACACAAGTTATTTCACAAGAGACTTAGAGCCATCAGGCAAATGCCCTTTGGGTTTCTCTGCCCTCCCAGGTTGTCAGACATGCCTGAAAATAGATAATCCTCATTTTGTTATAAATCACTATCTCTCAGTGGCATTAATCAACAGGGCACGTTACTGGCATCTAGTGGTAGAGGCCAGGGAGGCTGCTAAGCCTCCTACAATGCAGGGGATGAGCCCCCAAAACAGAGAATTTCCCAATTCCAAATGTCAGTAATGCTGAGATTGAGAAATCTGGGTCTTCATCACAGTATGTGGGTAGAGATTTGGAAAAGATCCTCCTTAGAAAATGTATATGAGCATGTTTTTAAAGTTGTATTTAAAATGATTGTTGTTTGTATCTGTTGACAAATCCTCCAAGGGCTATTTAGCATATGAGTATCTGGTTTCTAGGTGAGAAAAAATGTGACCTTTCCTTACTGTCATTTCTATGAGGTGCTCCCTGTTCTCATGAGTAAGATCTTTTATGTTCCCCAACTGCAGAACACAGTGTTTGAGCCTCTGGACCACAAAATGCATACTAACTGTGTGTTCATGTTAAAGCACTAGATTTTTTGCTAGAGCAGGTGGGGACAAAGTTTTCAAACTTGATTTAACCTCTCATAGTCAAGAAACTAAGACTGAGAATCATCTGATCAATGACACAGATTTCAGTTCCCACCCTAAATCCACTGAAGTAGGGTTTCTGGGCTTGGGGTTCAGGCATCTGTATTTTTTTAAATTTTTTACTAGAGTGTAGTTGATTTACAATGTTCTGCCAATATCCTCTTGTATAGCAAAGTGACCCAGTTATCCACATATATATATTATTTTCCTTATCTTTCATCATAGTTTATCCCAAGAGACTGGATATAGTTCCCTGTGCTGTACAGTAGGACCTCATTGCTTATCCATTCTTAATGTAATATTTTGCATCTACCAACCCTAAACTCCCTGTCCATCCTACTCCCTTCCCCTACCCCTTTGCAACCATAAGTCTGTTCTCTATATCTGTGAGTCTGCTTTTGTTTTATAGATTGGTTCATTTATGCCATATTTTAGATTCCACAGGTAAGTTTTTCTTACTGTGACTTACTTCACTTAGTATGAGAATCTCTAATTTCATCCATGTTGCTGTAAATGGAATTATTTTGTTCTTTTCATGGCTGAGTGGTATTCTATTGTGTATATACACCACATCTTATTAATCCATTCACCTGTTGATGGACATTTAGGTTGTTTCCATAGGTGTTTGTATTTTTATCAGACAAACTAGATCGTTCTGAGGCAGAGCTGGGTTTGGGGGCCCCTCCCCTGCAGCACTCACAGACAACCTGCATTCTGGGGGAGAAGCTTTCATCTTTGTGAGGCAAATTGTTCTGACCTCATTCCTTCCCCAGAGAAGAATTTGGCCCCAGATAGTGAAATAAGACTGGAGCTTCCAGGCCTAAACTTTCCTCTGTACTCACAAACATAAAAAATGTAGTTAAGTGATGATTCATAATGACCACAAATTCTTTGAATTTTTAAAACACGTAAGGAGAAACCATAGGGGTTGAGGAAACAAATGTGCAGTTTAGTCATTTCTATGACTTCTAATGATAGTTTATGTTGGCTCAGTTTTCTTTCATCTTAAAGTTGATTTAAACATTAATTAAGTGTCATAAAACTGGGTTGCATTTAACAAATAAATATAGAAAAGCCTAGAGAAGAAGATCATGTGGGTTTTGTCTGCATGGTGCTAAGTGGAACATACCATGAATCACCTAATGCCACCCACAGAGGCATCTTGCAAACACTCTGATCAACTAAACTTTCCATGGTTTGTTGAGATATTTAGCATCCAAGGCTGGTCACTGCTAGAGATAAAAGAATTATAAGAATAGCAGTGAAGGGGCTGAAATTCCAAAATTGCTGCAATGATAGCAAAATAATTTTCTTTCTTTCTTTTTTTTTTTTTTTGGCTTTTTAGGGGCACATGGAGGTTCCTGGGTTAGGGGTCGAATCAGAGCTGTAGCCACTTATCTACACCACAACCACAGCAACACAGGATTCTTAACCTCTGAGCAAGGCCAGGGATTGAACCTGTGTCATCATGGATTCGTTAACCACTGAGCCACAGTGGGAACTCAGCAAAATAATTTTCTTAAGTACAGTTAACAGAGAATAAAGGTTATCTTGAAGTCTTTAAATTCTAAGTTTTTCAACTTTTAATAGATTCATTATTTTATCATCAAAATGGTTTCCTGGAGAACATGTCAAAGAAGAGAAAAAATCTGGAAAGAATAGACAAAAATTGAATATGTTTGCAAATAATAATGGAAGATTTTTGTCATAGAAGAATTAGAAAAAAAGAGTCAAAGAGCTTGCTAGACATAGTTTCTCCCTGGGAGATTTTGGCATTTTGGTGTAAGAAATAAAGGGCAGAAATCAGAGTCCCTGAGGTCCCTTCTAACCATAAGGACTTGGTAATAATATATTCAAACAGTCTGTCATCTAGGTGACATGAAACCTAGGTGGAAAGGTGATGGTGGGCCAAAGAAGAATGTTTGTTCATGTGCCCATCACACAAAAAGGAAGCTTAGGGCATCAAAATTGTCTCTGTCTCCAAATAGCCCTGGACTGAGTACTGACTTCTGAAGACCAGCTCCTGAGTTCATGTATCTGGGCTAGTGAGTGCAGGCTTATGGCAATTTGAGAACAGCTTTAGCGAAAAGCAGAGTCTTTAAATTTTCACTCTTGTTATAAATGGGCAGGTAAAGAAATTTAAATATTGAACTTAAAACTACCGCAAACTTGTGAGTAAATTTAAGCAGATTAATAGACCTGATAGTATCAGATGTAGGATTAAATTATCCAAGGAGGCAGATAAGCCATTTAGGAACCACTTACGTCACTTACTTTGCCCCCAAACATCTTTCTTTCCCTAATTATGAGAAAAATCTTAACTTTTTTTGTTATAAGATTGAAGTGCCACCAATGGTGGCAGGGGGGATGACAAAAACAAAAGAAACAAACAGAAAAACCTGGTTAAGGAGACATTAAAATGCAGTGAAAGGACCACTGGAGTAGGATTCAGGGTCTGGGGTCCCAGGATAGCACGTTGTATGACTGTAGGGAAGTCACTTCTAGACCTTGAACTCTATATATTTTAGTTTGAAACAGATCAGTAGCTTTCACATAGTGTTTGTGGAACCTGGTATCTGCAGAAGGGCTTCAAGGAGTCTGCCAACCTATGAATTACATAAGTAATTTATTTTCAAAAGTAATTTTACCTATTTAAATAACTGTGCTTTATGTGTAATTTCAAATATATATGTTGTACATCAAATTTCATAGCACCAGTGATCATTTTTTCACTAACTTTTGTCAGAACCTGACAGTAAATCTCACTCTGCTATCCTGTATAATAAAATTGAAGTTCTTGATAACTTCTGAATAGGTTAAAACAATTATGATTTCAGCTATGTTTCTGCAATGATTTTTTTTATTATATCATAAAGCCAAACAAAATAGAGTGCTAAAGTGTAAGCTGAGATGAATAGAACCACAATACTTTTGCTTGTAAAAACTTCTCTGGAGATCACCAAAGTAGCTTCATCACTTTACTTCATAATGGTGAAGCTTATAAATTTGAATTTTATGCAGTAAATTTATACTAGCCACCTGCTACTCATTTATTTGGTGGATGTTGGGCGCTTGTGTAATATTTTTTTGAGAAGCTTTTTTGCTTCTAAAAATGTTTTTAATATCTCTGGGTAAGAGAGTTACTACAAGCTATATCTCCTCTGATGTTATATCTCAGTCCTTTTTTTAAAAAATTAAAAATATCTACTTATATTGGAAATTCTGATGTAGGCAGTAGAGAAATGGCTGGGATTATTTTAGTCCTGGAACATTTGAAGGGAGAGTCAGGCTTACTTGGGTGGATTTAAATTTAGGGTCTGGGGTCAAACAGAGAGTAGCATGAAGACTACAAACCCATGTGAAGGAAAAAGGGAACTAAATCACAAAGTCATGCAAAGACACAAACACGGCAGGTGCTGGAATTTCCCTGGCTGCTTGGGGGTTGAAGCTCCTGGTTATTCAATGCTGCTTTCATTCTGCCCTGATTTTTAAGGTGATCACATTTATAGGAATATAATATATTAAGATCGACAAAGACCTGGCAGATCAGCTAGTTTATTTTACTGATAAAACAGGTGCTGAAGAGGGAAACAGTTTTCCCAAATGTTCAAGACCCGCTTGAGCATGATGGAGGCTAAGGCAAGCAAGAGGTATGGGGAATGAAAACAGAGAGAAGGTCTATAGAGGAATAGGATGAAGAGACCCCTTCTGTCATTTCACTGGCATTCAGAGGACATCCTGGCAACGTGTACTGTCCCACTTTAAGATCATTAAAAGTTTGTGTCTCTGTATTCAGAGCTTGCATCTCCTTTCTATGCATTCCTGCTTTCGAGATTCTATTTCCAGAACATAGCAGCTCATTGCCTACCTCACCCTGTTACTAATGGGACATATTTCCAGAAGGTTCTCTCCAAGGGTTCCTGCCCTGAAATATTTATTTGATTGTGTGTGGTATGCTTGGTATATCTTTCCAACAGGGAATAGGCAGTCTGGTGTTTGTTTTTTCTTGTCTTCTTAGGGCTGTGGCCACAGCATATGGAAGTTCCCAGGCTAGGGGTTGAATTGCAGCTGCAGCTACTGGCCTACACCACAGCCACAGCAAAGTGGGATATGAGCCACATCAGCAATCTATACCATAGCTCATGGCAATGCAGAATCCCTGACCCAATGAGCAAGGCCGGAGATCGAACCCACATCCTTATGGATACTATTCTGGTTTGTTACCACTGAACTGCAATGGGAACTCCTAGGCAGCCTATTTTTAATCACATTAAAATAAAATAGATCCAAAGAAAGAAAATCCAGAAACTTTATAAAAAATTTTAAAACAATACCCTTAAAGATATAGAAGAAAAAATTATTTTCCGCTCTTTCATATCTATAATATACCTAAAGAAGGTTGGTGTAATTGAGGATTATGAATGACTCTAGCTGTCATGAGTTTCTTTA
This sequence comes from Sus scrofa, assembly GCF_054392235.1. Classification (NCBI taxonomy): domain Eukaryota; kingdom Metazoa; phylum Chordata; class Mammalia; order Artiodactyla; family Suidae; genus Sus; species Sus scrofa. The sequence continues at coordinate 122,917,885 of NC_139396.1, read as the reverse complement.
AAATTTTTCCTAGGGGGAGTTCCTTTGTGGTTCAGTGGGTTAAGGAGTCGAGCATTGCCACTGTTGTGGAGTGCGTTGGATCCCTGACCCAGGAACTTCTGCATGCCATGGGTGTGGCCAAAACAATAAAATAAGACAAAATTTAAAAGTTTTTCCCAGGGCCTTTAAAGGAGTAAGTATTAGGATATGCAGATTTAGTTATAAAGCCTGGAAATACCAACTGAGGCTTCAAGCCACAGGGAAATCTAGCAGAGAGTCCTACCTATAAGAGATAATCAACCACAGTGGAATACAACAGACTTGGGTTCAAATCCCAACTCTTCCTCTCACCAATGGGACCCTTGGACAATTTTCTGATTTTCTCTCTTCTTACCTATAAATTGATAAATATGTATGTGAGATGTACGGCACGATGCCTGGCACCCGGAAGCTACCTAATATGTTGCTGTTGTTTGTTGTCATTATTAGGATTAAGTTCCATGTGTAGGCTTGAGGGAGAGAAGACTGAAAAGAAGGCTGCTTTCTTGGAAACTGTCTGCCTCATGTTTCAATATATAAGGAACCTGGAATGGGAGATCCTGACGACAGACCATGCCCTTTAGTGAATAGAGTTTTCAGTGTGAGGTTTCGGTGAAGGTGCCTAGTCAGGCTAGGCTGCTCTGGACGCTGTGGGCTTTGCTATGACAGCACCTAGCAAGGGAGGAATTTGGAAGTTCTCCATCTAATAATCTGTGTAGACAGCCAAAGAAGAAGTTTACTCTAAGCCCACACAATTTGGTTCTGTATGGGTGGAATCATCAAATCTATTATTGGCTGAATGTGTACCATGCAGCAGACTTTTCTGAAATAGACAAAGACCTTGAAAAGACCTTGCACACTGTGCCATAATGGGCATTGTCCATCTGCTTGCTACACCTTTCATAACCTGAAAACACTGATTCTGGAAGTGTTTATAAATTCATCTAAATACTTTTTACAAATTTCCTCACTTATTATTTTTTTTTTCTCTAAGAAGTCATGCCTTTTCTAGAGCATGTCTTTCTGCCCTCTTCTTTCTCCAATAGATGGTCAAGTCAGGAGAAAGGCAAGATATGCTCTTGCTTATCACATAAAATATGAAAGACAAAGATTCTTCTTACTCTTTTTCCCCAAAAAGTTACCACTTATTTCCCTCTCTTTTATCTACTTGAATATGCAATTAATTCTCTTTAAAGATATTTCTTTTTTCAGTGTAAATTTTTATAACTCTCTGCTGGGAACTTTGGCAATATGTATGAAACATATAAATAGTCTTAATTCAGAAATTTTTTTCTAGGAGCAATAGGTTTTGCAGGCAGGTGGCCTTGCCCTGGTAGACCACTACAAATCAGGGCAACTTAAGGGAGGGAAGGGCTAGGTCCACAGGAAAGGGGCAGTAAAGAACTATAGAGTTCATGGCATAAACAGCCATGTGAGTGAAATGGTTACAGAAATTCTACTTTATTCTCCCAACACAATACAGTTCTGTCATTATGAAAATATTGTAAATGCATATTATAGGTAATGAAAAAGTGTCCTTAATATGTTTTATTGGGGAAAATGAAGGCTACTCATAGTATTTATTAAATTCTTTTTTAAGTTATAAGCAGATATGAGTAGAAATGGGAAGAGAGAAATCTATCAAAATATTAACCAAATGTTTTCTCTGTGTGGTGAAGATACTGGTTCTTTACTATTTTCTTTGTTAGCTTCTATTTTTGAAAATGTTTATAATTATCAGATTTTACTTTTGCAATTAGACCAAAACATGGTTAGTCTTTTTTTTTTTTTTATCTTGATAAAATATTCCCAAGCCCATTTTAATCTAAGAAAAAGGCAGTGAAATATAGGAGTAGAAAGATGATGACCTACCTCAGGGCAGAATCCATTCACCAAAGGAGGGCTGATTCAGGAATGTGGTCCCCTCAGCTCCTTTGCTACAGTGTAAAGTGAGACTCCATAGAGGAGGAAGCAGGACACTATCCACATGGAGCTTCCCCTATAATCAGCCACTGTTTTAGTAACCAGCTTTATTGCGTCAGGTCTAAATTCTTCTGCAGTTGTTTTAATCTGGGGTTACCATTTACCCTAATGCCCTAGTATAGTTCATTGGGCAGGGTTTCCCAAGCATAGGGTATACACCACTGGGGCCAGGGGAGATTTTAGCTGACGCACGGGCATGGTATTCAATAATACTGAATCACACAGTATGAGAGTTACTCTCCATATTCATTCCTTATTGCAGCTGTAACACATTACCACAACCTAGTGGCTGATACCCCTATAAGTTTATTCCCTTACAGTTCTGAAGGTTAGAAATCTAAGATCAAGGACTTGATAGGCCTGAATTCTTTCTGGAGACTGCAGCAATTCCTGCCCTTTCTAGGTTCTAGAGGCTGTCTGCCTCCCTTTGCTCCTAGTACATCATGTCAACTTCTGGTCGTTCCATTGGCATATTTCCTTTTTCTGACTTTGGCCTTCTTGCCCCCCTCTTATAAGGACCATTATGATTACACTGGGCCCTTACAGATAACCCAGTATGAACTCTTCACCTCAAGTATCCTGACTTAATCCCATTTGGGGTGGGGCCTCATCATTGCTGACACTTTGTGTTTTCCTTGATGCTGTCCTCAGTGTGAGGAAGGTTTCTTGGGTGCCTTGCTAGACTTGCTCATAATGTGCTGATACAAACCTAGAGCTTAATTTTCTCTGTGTTAAAATCATAAAATATCTTAGTTTATGGATCTACTAATGAGAGATTATTAAAAGCTTTTCTTTACCTTTTATATAATCTGCCTGAGAAGCAAAGAATCTATTTCTTATTAAATAGTTCTGGTACTTCACATTCTCTTATCAGATCTTTAATTACTTAGAAAAAGCCAAGTCTTTTCAATAACAGAGACAGGTTTTTAATTTATTTTCATCTTATTTTATTATTTTTTTAATTGTTATTTCTCCAATACAATTTTTTTTCTACTGTACAGTATGGTGACTCAGTTACACATACATGTACACATTCTATTTTCTCACATTATCCTGCTCCATCATAAGTGACTAGACATAGTTCCCAGTGCTACACAACAGGATCTCATTGCTAATCCATTCCAAAGGCAATAGTTTGTATCTATTAACCCCAAGCTCCCCAGCCACCCCACTCCCTCCCCCTCCCCATTGGCAACCACAGGTTTTTTCTTTTCTGTGGAAAGGTTCATTTGTGCCATATATTAGATTCCAGATATAAGTGATATCATATGGTATCTGTCTTTCTCTTTCTGACTTACCTCACTCAGTATGAGAGTCTCTAGTTCTACCCATATTGCTGCAAATGGCATATGTCATTCTTTTTTATGGCTGAGTAATATTCCGTTGTGTACATATACCACATCTTCCTAATCCAATCGTCTGTTAATGGACATTTGGGTTGTTTCCATGTCTTGGCTATTGTGAATAGAGCTGCAATGAACATGCGGGTGCATGTGTCTTTTTTAAGGAAAGTTTTGTCCTGATGTATGCCCAAGAGTGGGATTGCTGGGTCATATGGTAGTTCTATGTATAGATTTCTAAGGTACCTCCATACTGTTCTCCATTATGGTTGTACCAGCTTACACTCCCACCAACAGTGCAGGAGGGTTCCCTTTTGTCCACACCCCTTTCAGCATTTGTTATTTGTGGACTTATTAATGATGCCCATTCTGACTCTCGTGGTATCTCGTGGTAGATTTGATTTGCGTTTCTCTGATAATCAGTGATGTTGAGCATTTTTTCATGTGCTTGTTGACAATATGCACATCTTTCTTGGAAAAATGTCTATTCAGGTCTTTTGCCCATTTTTCATTTGGGTTGTTGGCTATTTGCTGTTGGGTTGTATAAATTGTATATTCTAGAGATTAAGCCCTTGTCAGTTGCATCATTTGAAACTATTTTCTCCCATTCTGTAAGTTATCTTTTTGTTTTCTTTTTGGTTTCCTTTGCTGTGCAAAAGCTTGTCAGTCTGATTGGGTCCCATTGGTTTATTTTTGCTTTTATTTCTGTTGCTTTGGGAAAATGACCTGAGAAAACACTTGTAAGGTTGATGTCAGAGAATGTTTTGCCTATGTTCTCTTGTAGGAGTTTGATGGTGTCCTGTCTTATGTTTAAGTCTTTAAGCCTTTTTGAGTTTATTTTCATGCATGGTGTGAGGGTGTGTTCTAGTTTCATTGATTTGCATGCAGCTGTCCAGGTTTCCCAGCACCACTTGCTAAAAAGACTTTTTTTTCCCCATTTTATGTTCTTGCCTCCTTTGTCAAAGATTAATTGACCATAGGTGTCTGGGTTTATTTCTGGGTTCTCTATTCTGTTCCATTGGTCTGTATGTCTGTTTTGGTAGCAGTACCACACTGTCTTGATGACTGTGGCTTTGTAATATTGCTGAGACAGGTTTTTTTAAACTTATAATTTTCTGTATTTTTCTTTCAAACCTTAAATAACTGGAAATAGAGATATGTATTGCATAAATGCCCCCCCCAAAGTTCATTCAAAGAAGCTACTTAAACATTGTGTGTAACATTTCTATTTTCCTAATTTTCTACCCTACACATGCTTGTTTTTATAGTACAAAAATATTGTTTGATTAAAACATATAGTATGAATAGTATTGTTTAGTTATAAAATGTAAACATGAGCAGATCCCACTTATGCCTGCAACAAGTCTTGTAGAGCATGTGGTTAGTAATTTTTCCTTTGCTTCACCACAGTGATGATTTGTTGGCTTCTGTTTTCAATGCTCAGGGCTTCTCCATCCCATACTGTTGATGACATGCTTTGCTAGTCTGTGACCAGGTGTTCATTACCTACAGCAGAGTTGCCAGGGATTGTTTTCTTCCTCTTTTTTTAAAAATTATAGTTGATTTACAATGTTGTGCCAATTTCTGCTGTACAGCAAAGTGACTATGTCAAACACACACACACACACATATATATATACACATACATTTTTTTCTTGTGTTATTTTCCATTACAGCCTATCACAAATGATTGGATATAGTTCTCTGTGCTATATAGGACCTCATTGCTTAACCCCAAACTCCCTTTCCACCCAACTACCTCCCCCACCCCCCTTGTCAACCACAAGTCAGTTCTCCATGTCTCCATGTCAACAGATATTTAGATATTTTTCTCTACATTGACTATTGTGCATAGTGCTTCAGTGAATATGGGAGTGCTGACACCTTTTTAATATCCTTATTTCAATTCCATAAGTGGGATTATTGGATTACATAATAGTTTTATTTTTAATCTCTGAGGAACTTCAATACTACTTTCCATAGAGACTGCACTATTTTTTTTTTTTTTTTGTTCTTTTAGGGCGGCACCCGTGGCATATGGAGGTTCCTAGGACAAGGATTGATTTGGATCTGTAGCTGCCAGCCTACAGCCACAGCAACACAGGATCCGAGCCGCCCGAGCAGCATCTGAAACCCTCACCACAGCTCATGGCAATGCTGGATTCTTAACCCACTGAGCTAGGTCAGGGATTGAACCTGCATCCTCAAGGATCCTAGTCGGGTTCGTTAACCACTGAGCCACAAGGGGAATTCTGAGACTACACTATTTTGTATTCTCACTGACAGTTATTTCTCCACTTTGCCAACAGTAATTGTCTTTTGTTTTAATGATAATAGCCATCCCAACAGGCATGACTTTAAACAGAAGATTGTCAGAGGTCGGATTTCATGTTATTCAGCAAAGTTAAAAATATTTTCATCCAAAATTAATATTTTACACACTCTTTGAGCCAGAAGTATTGATTCAAATTACAATATTTATTCTACAGGTATAAATGATATTCATATGAAATCTGAAGTGGTATTTGTGCAATATTCTCTACAATATTGTGTATAATTGCCAAAAATCCGAATCCAACTTAATATCTGTTAATGATGGATTCTCATGTAAATTTTAATATTGTTCCACATGAGCTGATAGGGAATGATCTCCAAGATATACTAAATGATCCAAGCAAGAGGTGGAAGAGTATGTATAGTATGGTACATATAGGGGGAAAAGCTCCACAGGGCATAATCTGTAAAAGAATACATAAAAATATGAGTAGGAGTTAGTTGTCTTTGAAGGGAAGACTGTATGACGAGAAGTTGGGAGGAGGGAGACTTACATTTTATTGTATTCTCTATTTTTATCTTTTGAATTTTGTGCCGCCTGTGTGTAGTAGAATGGATAATTTCCCTTGATTCTGCACTCTCATGCAATAGTATTTTATATCCACACTCTTTGCCATGTGGTTTACAGCCTCCTACTGCAGGTGAAGCAGACTATTCCACCCCACAGAGGCCAGGCTCAGTTATGTGATCTGAATTAGCCAAAGGAGTGTGAACAAGCAGAGATTCAAATATGCTGGTGATCTAGTTGCCTTCTTGTGCTCTTGGGATCTGTCATGTGAGGAATATAACCTTGAGAGCTGCTAGTTCCAGAATGAAGAGAAGATGTGGCGCAGACCACAGCTTTGAGTCAAGCCCAGGTGATCTCAGTCTAACGCCCAGCCAAACCAGCCAAACTGCAGACTTGTGAGCATAAAAAAACATGGTAAGCCATGGAGTTGTTCACGACTGTTTATTACACAGCATTGTTGTGGCAATAGCTGAAAAAGACAAATTCCATAGGAGCTCTCTTAACTGACCTCCACCTAACCAGATTCCTATATTCACCAATGCCCTCTTCTCTCTAATATATTGACTGATGTCCAATGCCTCCTAAATGTTCATAACTAGGAGGCTAATCTGTTACAGTCACTTCCTACTACTACTTCCAGTCAAATCATATGCTTACTAAGAGTTACATATGAGTTCTCAGATTTATTTATGCCTGTTCTATTTGTTACATTAGTTAAGTTACTTAATAAATTGTGGTTAATTTAATTAAATGTGATTAAAAATGTATTTCTTATATGAAAACTACTGTGTAATCTTTGAAAGAGCTCAATAGATGTTAGTCACAAGAAATTGTGAAAAAATTAGTCTAATCTTGGTAAATAAATATTATAAAAATATAAAAGGGTTTGCAACTAAAATTGCTCCCCAAGTTTTAAACATTTTTATCCCTTTTAAAGAGACAAAACTAAAAGTTAAAAATGATCAATTTTGGATTTTTATTGAAGAATGATTACATGGTGTTCAACCTTGATCCTATAAGCAAGTATTTTTGAACTAACTTACATTTATCTGTTTTAAGTTAAAAAAAAAAACTGTTGAAGGTATTTATGTGTATTATTTACGATTCCTTGAGTATCATAATCAGTTTTCCATTAATTACATCTTCATAGAAGGCAAAGGACTTTTCCAAGTTCATACCATTCAGGGATGTGGAACTGGCACTAAAACTTCATGCTATTCTTAGAACTCTGTATTAATTCTTAGAATCAAAGACTGACATCATTTAGGGACTGAAATAGAGCAAGACTTTGGAATTTCCCACTGCCTCTCTTGCTGGTCCTAAACTAGGCTTTCTGGAAACTGCTTTGAAGGTTAATGGGTACAAGGAGTTCTGTTGTGGCTCAGCGGTAACAAACCCGACTAGTATCCATGAGGATGCCAGTTCAGTTCCTGGCATTGCTCAGTGGGTTGAGGATCTGGTGTTACCCTGAGCTGTGGTGTAGGCTGGCAGCTGTAGCTACGATTCAACCCCTAACCTGGGAACTTCCATATGCCGTGGGTGTGGCCCTAAAAAGCAAAAAAAAAAAAAAAAAAAAAAAAAAGAAAGAAAGAAAAGGAAAGAAAAAAAAGAAAGGTTAATGACTACAAATTCAGTCATATAAATTCTACTTTGCTAGAAGACATGATGGCTGATCAATCTATCTTTAGGGCAAAACAAGAGAGAATGAACTCTCATGTTATAACTTAAGACTGTTGCCTACTGTCTATGAGTTCTAGGACATTTTTTTCAGAGAGCTTTATTAATTTAACCTTGCTTTAAAGACAGTGACCTATAGCGAATAATTTTAATAACTAGAAATTCAGCTTATCCTAGTCCTTCCCAATTTTGTTTTCCTTGCCCAACCCCCAGTTTACAGCTTGTAACAATAAAACAAATTCTTAGAACACTTAAATTTGGTCAGCTCTCAATTCTGCTATTTTTTTCATGTATTGTGTGGGCCAGCGCTTATTTTATGGCTTGTTTATAGAGGACCATAATGACTGTTGCCCTAATTGTGATTTCAGGAAAGCCATGAGAGCACAGCCACCCAAAATATATTCCCAAATTGCTGCCTTGACAAGGTCTTTCTCTCTATGCCAGCACCCCTATGTTTATATTCAATCCTTTGACAAAGGGAATGGGGAATGGGTATCATTTGCATGAAACACTGTATATATTTTTGAAATAGGGAAGAGAAGGACCTATTTTAACTCCTCCCACAAGTTCACAGAGAAGATCATTGTAGATGAAAAAAAGGACCTAGCCCTAACTGACAGCAAGAGAGTCTGAGATTTCAAATGTGGACATTTCTTAGAGAAAGAGCAGCACAGTTGAAACAACTCCCCAAAGGGATGCTGCTACCAGGGAATCCTTCAGCAATGGCAACAGGGTGAAGGCTGTAGGCTTCACTGCTGATAAGTAGTTTCTCCAAAGCCTGCTATGGGCTTGGAAGCAAGTAGATGTATTTCTGTTAGGGATATAACTTCATCAAGTCTATGATTTTACTGTACACCCGTTGAGCAGCATCAAGGCCCCAGATGAAATCAAAGTGGTTCCAATCTGGCAACAGTTTGAAGTAACGGAGATTCTTGATTTGGGGGAGTATCCTGGCCACGTCCTGGGGTGTTACAAGGACATCGTTTCCTCCAGCCCAAATAGCAGTAGGTACTTCCATGGCAGTCAGGTCATATAGTGGGGGACGACTCTATGGAAGAAAGAGAAAGGAAGTTCATGAGAAGAAGCTCCTCATAACAACCACTGACTTCACATAAGTCGGGAGCTGCTAAATAAGCATTAACTATGACCATAGGAAGAAAGCATGCAATGGACCCTGTCTTCAAGGAGTATGAAGGTACAAGGCAAGATGGCTAAATAAACATTTGTGTACAAAGGAGGGGATGGTGAAAGCTATAATACATTCCCCAAATGCAATGTAAGTGAAGACAATGAAGAAATTATTTCCAACCGGAGCTTCATAAAAAGAGCAGTAATTTGAAATGACTCTTGAGGGATTGTTGAATTTTACAGATAAGAAAGAGGGTTAGAGGGCTTGCTAGCAGGCAGGAAGAGCATGTATGCAATGGTCAGAAATGGCAAAATGTCCATTGTACCCAGGAAAGAAAATATATGAGGGAATACAGTAGGATGTAAGATTACAGACAGTGATGGACTAAATGTTAGGCTAAGGTTCTTGGACATATTTCACAGGTTTTGGAGACAAGGCAGGGTCATTTCTTGGAGCTCTGTCTTAGGATGACTGAATATCCATCAATTTGTGGGGTAACTTGAATAAGGACTAGGTTGGAAATGGGTCTTAAAAAAATCTAGAAAAGCGGTTTGGATGATCCACAGAAGGTGGTAACTGAAGGGACGGCTAAATTCTCCAAAGACAAAGGGGAGAGAGATGCGAGGAATTTTGGAGGAATTCTGACAATTTGAGAGCAAATTTAGAGGCATAGAGAGTAGTCAGTGAGAGGATAAAGGGAGAAATGAAAAAGGGAAAGAAAAAAAAAATAAAGATCATTGTATTATGATCTCCCAAGTTGGGGGACGAGGTAAATTGTAAGGAGACTGTGGTAACTAATATGTATGTTTGAAGGTGAGAATAGGCAATTAAATTTGGCAGTTAAAACAACAGGTAATTTTAAATATAGTAGCTATAATAAAAAGATGAAGACCAAAACTACATTTTCCAGGGAGTTCCCATTGTGGCTCAGCGGTAATGAATCTGACTAGTATTCATGATCCCTGGCCTTGCTCAGTGGGTTAAGGATCGAAGGTTGCCATGAGCTGTGGTGTAGGTCACAAATGCAGCTCAGATCTTACATTGCTGTGGCTGTGGCTGTGGCTGTGGCTGTGGCAGGCAGCTACAGAACCGATTCAACCCCTACCCTGGGAACTTCTATATGCTACATATGCAAACCTAAGAATGAAAAAAAGAAAAAGAAAAAAAAGTAAAAACTACATTTTCCAGGGTTTAGGAGTAGGTAGAAGAGGGGAAGATGAGAGAATCAGCCCTTTTAAGTATTAAAAAAAAATGTTGATTAAAAACAGAGTGATGGAAGGATGACTTGATAGGATTAATGGGTTGAGAAAAGTTTTTTTGTTGTTCACAATGGACAGGAGTTCATTTAAGAGACTAAAAAGAACTGGGAGGAAGAGATGAGGGGAGATGGAGTCAGGGGCATAAGCCCAGGTAACTTGGATAATAAGGGGACCTTCATTTTCTGAGTTTGAAAGGAAGGAGAGAATCAAGAGGACAGAGACATTTCAAGGTGGATAAGAGGGAGGTTAAGAAATTTCATTCCTGCAACAAAGATGCATTGAGAGGCCACTAAGTTCTAGGTACTCTGCCAAATGAGAAAACGAGGGTGAACAAAACAGAAGGAAATGCCTACCCTCATGATGCTTACATGGGTCAATCCTCCAATTCTCAGGAAAAAAACACAAAGTAGACACAGATTGTGCTGGGAACTTAAAGAAAGGACAAACTGTTGAGGCTAGACTATAATAAAAATTGACTTCCAATGAGCTAAAATCCAAACCGAATAACACTGGATTGGCCTGGAGTAGGGTAGGACCAGTCTTCCATGAATAAAGTCTAAGGACATTTACACTCTCATATACCTGTCATCACGTTGTACACTTGACTCTTAAACCTTTTTGGTCAGTTTTACCTCGGTAAAACCGAAAAAATGGAACGTGACCATAAAATGGTCTTGTGTGTGTAATTTTTAAATTTATTTTCTTGACTCATAAACAATATATAAATATAACATGCTCATTAAACATAATGAAAGAAGGCAGAAGTATGTAAAATCCAAAATGAAATCCTCCTTTACTCTTTCATGTCCACCCACTTCACTCTTTCTTTCTTCCTCTCTTTGAAAACCACTTTAACATTTGTTATCTGTTTGGCTTTTTTCCAAGCATTTGTAAATACATGCATTTGTGCATATACAATAAAATTCACTGATTTTACAAACAAGATACAGAGCATTTTCATCACCTGCTAAACTGAGGAGCAGGAGAAAATTTTGTGGATGATGAAAATGTTCTGTCTGTTGTTTGTGGTGTGGTTACATGAATGAGTGTATTTGTCAAAACACTGGGTTGGATACATAAAATCAGTGAATTTTATTGTATGTCAATATCATCTTAATTTGATTGATTAAAAACAAAAATATAACGTAACTCTCACTGTCGTCTTAAAGGCTATTAGGATCATTTCTCTAACAATTCAGTATATTACTGAGAAACTGACTGTTCTGATGTTCAGAAGCAACTCAGTCCATCTACACTTACACTAATCACCTTAAATGTCAGTCTGAGAAGACACTGAAAAAATTCAATGTGTTTAGTCCTCAATAGGAAACCCAGTCCATGATCTTGGGAAAAGAAATGGTAGCAACAGGATTGGTGAAAAGTACAGGAGGGCTAAATGGCTCCATAAGTTATGATGTGTAAAGTTAGAGGGAAAAAGATGCCGTAAGACTCAACTCTATATAGGTAGGTAATACTCTTAACTTTTATGTGGAATCCTAATTTTTTCTGTTGGTATCAAGAAATATGTATTTATTTACTCTCTAAATTTTTAATAAAACCATTTTCACTATTATGCAGGCATTGAAACTATGTTAAAAACAACCCAGTAATGTTGATTATGTCTTCCCATGACCATAAAGGAAAAAACAAGATTAAAATTTGTGGAAAAACAATGATGCTGAGAAGATTGGGATACATGTAATAAAATATTGATACATCTAGTTATCTTTGGGTGGAGGGGTTATAAATGATTTAATTTCCTTAGTACATGTTTCTTTTATTTCTAGATTTTCTGCAATGAATACATCTTAAAGCTAGACATTTTTTAAAAAAATTCTTTCTACTAATGTGAGTGTCACCAATTGCCAGGTAGAATTCTTTTTACTCTCAAATAACTTCTTAATATAATTTTTTTTTCCAAAAAAACAAAACAAAACAAAAACAAAACCCCTACCCTTCTGAAGTCATTCTAAGTAGCTCACCTGATTGTAATGACGCATGTTCTCAGCTTCACTTCCCCAGTCATAAGCTCTGAATTCATCAGACTGATAAAGCTGAATCAAATGTTTTATGGACAAAAAAATAAATAAATATTCAGAGTAGGCAGCACAATCGTTAACAGCAACCCTTAGAAAAATATTATACACTGGGAAGAAAACAAGGCTTCTGGCTCACCAGAAGATTATTAATACATTTTTACCACTTTGAAAAGCAAGGTCAACAGAGGGAAGCAATGATCTTCTTGGTTCGAGGGGAGAAACTAATGGAAAACCAAGATATTAGGGAGAAGTCAAATCTCAGATGTGTTTCTCTATAGGGAAGGCTCGGTTCTCCTGAAGCTCTACCTTCCAGTTTAACTTCCATTTTAGCTCAGGGCCTATTTCACAAGCTCTTAATTAAAATGGTGTTCAACTACGCCATCTACTTGGTCTGTACCATGACTTGTTGTTTCTCTTAAGATCCAGGGAAATTAAATGATAAAGATGGTGACAAGGACAAAATAGAAGCCAGCTACTAAGCTTCTTAGATAGGAATGCTAACTTGGTTCTTGCATGGATAATGAAAATAAGGATTGGAATTGTTCTCTATGACAAAGACAGTACCTGTTTTATATGCAGGATGTTCTGTACGGATGATCCCGTGGGAGCATGGGACATATAAACATCCATTCGGCTCTGAAGAGAAACAAGACACGTGTTACAGCAATAACCACCCAAGGGAATGAACAATACCTTTCAGGAGCAGAGAACAATTATGCTAACATTCAGTCAACAAACACTGGGGTTGTGAAAATGGCGAGACAGAACACCTGCATAATTACAAATTCATGTCAGAAACGTGAATGTGAATGAACCATGGGCTGGCTGATGGCCTGGGCTGCTTGAGAGCAAACGTGTATCAGCTCTGAAGCTGTGGGGTAATTTGCCTATTGCGAAGTAGAAGAGGTAACAATGGACAACATGGAGCAAAGAGACCAAGAAAGGCACTCTGTGCAAGTGAGGGAGGTGGTGTATATTATTGCACAGACGGACATGATCACAAATCAGTAGATCAAAAATCCTGGAGCTCAGGACCTAATTTTGTTTATGATAAGCTTTGTGACTTTCAGGAAGTTATTTATCATCTTTGAGTTTCTGCATTTTCATCTACTAAATGGACATGGTTAAAATCATGCTACCAATTTGCTGGGCTCTTGTAAGGATAAAATAAAATATTGCCAAAGAAAAGCTAAAAGCTGATCACTTCTAGATGCACTGTACTTCAATTCCCATAAATATTATAGAGATGAAAATTATAGAGATAAAATAGTAGTGATAATTCTGTGGCTTAGAATGTAATGAAACCAATAAGAGGAGCTATAAAAAATGTGCAGTTTTGAATGAGCAGTTTTTCAACAATTGTGCCTCAAGGTTTTCACTCTAACACAACTTGGCCTCTTTTTTTTTTTTTTTTTTTTTTTTTTTTTTTTTTTTTTTTTTGTCTTTTTGCCATTTCTTGGGCCGCTCTCGCGGCATATGGAGGTTCCCAGGCTAGGGGTCTAATCGGAGCTGTAGCCACCGGCCTACGCCAGAGCCACAGCAACGCGGGATCCGAGCCGTGTCTGCGACCTACACCACAGCTCACGGCAACGCCGGATCTTTAACCCGCTGAGCAAGGGCAGGGATCGAACCCGCAACCTCATGGTTCCTAGTCGGATTCGTTAACCACTGCGCCACCACGGGAGCTCCCAACTTGGCCTCTTAAAGAATGAGGATAGGGTGGGCTTTCAGAGAAAATTGATTTTGAGACTAGCTTCATTGTAACAGTTTCATTGGTTGCCATTTGCAATATGACAAGGGCAACTCTTCAATCACACTAGTCTGCAAGTGTGAACTCCTCCTTCTTGAATTCTCAATAACAGGAAACAGAGTTGATGAACCAGGCTGTCTGCTTATTCACAGGAGAGGGAGTACATCTCCATTCTATTCTGTCTTGCATGTTCCAAGTTAAGTGATGAGTTATATTTGAGGCTAAAGTCTCCCAACAAGTGAAGGCACACAAGGAATAAGTCCAATGCTTGTATGTAATTCCCTTCTTTCTTCTAGGACTTTATTTTAATTTTTAATGCACTGTATAATAAAATCAAGTTGACTGTAGTAAGGGCTGGCTGATTATGAGCACATGAAACCATGATCTAGAGTGAAACATCTATTTTCCTACGTGATCAGGGATGAAAAGATGAAGCTGCCTATTTCCTTCCCAGTCTTTACATTCATGGTCCACTGAATACCTAATCCATGCATAGCAAATCTCCATCTAATAAGAGTTTAGACTATTTTATAATTTATGAAGTATAATAGATACATCAAAAAGAATCAAAGAAAAGCTGGAATTTCTAAAAGCACCTAAAAGAATTTCCAAATGGAAATCATTATACATACCATATTCATATTTTTCTTATTGAATCCAGCCCATAAGGACATAATTTCACTACATATCACCCATAATATTTTATTGTTGCAGAGTTTGATAGAAGATGACTTCCTTGCTTTATCTTCTAAAAAGACACCTTTGGTACCAAAAAATTTCTGTAAAAATAAAAACAAAACAGAATTATCCTTTTGGGAATAATTGTCAGACTTCTTGACTTTCCCTTCTTCCCAGGAATGAGGATTCTTACATTTGTGAATGGGGATGTAATTGTATTTGTATATTTGTTTGCTCTTTTGGCCAAGGGGGCCAAGCCATTCAGGAAAAGTAACTATTTATGACTCCATCTCCACCCAAGGAAGATAATCAAACATAAAATACAAGGAGATTGTAGTGAGGACCCTCAAACCCCAATTAACTAATTTCTCCATGTGAAAGCTCTTCTTTACTATATCCAATCAGCTATTGCCTATATTTCTCATTGATTGGCAAGAAAGGTAGAACACCTTCTCCTTAAGGTCAAATATTGCCTGGAACAGCAGGAAGAAAAAGCAGGATTTTCCCCTATTATTCATGTACACATCACCTTGCTAGCAGTGTCCCAGATTAGCCAGCTTTTACAGTGAAAATTAGAGGATGGTGCACTGAGGAGAGGGTGCTAATGGACAGGAAAAATTGATGTGGAGGCAGCACAGTTAAAGCTTCTAGGGCTTGAAAAAGCAGTAGGCTGGCGTGGGGATCTCTGATGGGAGGATCAGAGCTTCTGGGGGCAACAGATATTATGAAATGGTGGGCAGGGTCAGAGAATGAGACTTAAAGTGGCAGAATATTTGACAATAGGGAATAAGAAACTGAAATAAGTCAGGGACAACGTTTGCCTCAGACAGACCTATGGAGGCAAAGCAATACATGTGCAAAACTGACATATGTAGCAATTAGGTGCGTTTGTCTCTGAATTTAACATAACAAATTTGTCTGCTCAACTCTGCCCAAATGTAAAAATCATTCAAAATTAACTGATATCAATACAGTTTGAAATAGAACTAGTAAGCACACAAAAGGCAAGTTACATCACTTGAGCTTACAATAAACAATCCAGTAAAACTACTATCAAACCAATTATTAGGCTTCATGGAAGATCTTCCTTGTGTTAGCTCACAATTGTTTTTTCCATTCTTACCTCTCCATCTCAAACCAGGACCTCATTTTACATATGAATTAATGTGATGTCCTAATTTGCAAACATTTGTTTTATCTTTCACCTCAAATTTCATTAAAGACAGTAGATAAAATACTACGTTCATTGTGGGAATGAACTTTTTTTAGAGAAACAGAAAGCAAATAGAAAAAAAAATTTTAATGAATAAAACCCCAAATTCACAATTGATCATCAAACTACTTTTCCAATACTTGGAAAATAACCAATAAACATTTGAAGAAATAATGGAGCTATAAGATATATAGGCTTTGGAATCTTAACTTTAGTAAATTAGAGCAAATTCCAGTAAGGTAAGGGGTATGTTATTCAGGCTTACTTTATATCAAAGAGGTCAAGGCTCACATGTAACTTGAAAAATATCTTTCCTTTGGACACTGAATTCATTGACATGCCCAGTGAAACAAGAATGGAAGAAGGAAAATTGTAGATAGACCATAAACTGACATACCACGCAGCTTACCTGGAAATTCTGATTTATACTCAGGTCTGTTAATGACGGAGTATAGGGCATTCTATATGGAAACTGTAGAGACTGTGGCATAGATAACACACACACAGACACACACACACACAAGCACATGGTTGCAGGGTCTGTTTTCTATAGATTTCATCTAAATGTCCAACTTGGACTTCATAATAGATTTTAAAATAATAAGGACTTATCATCAGATAAGAGATCCTCATATATATTTTGGCAGAAGGAAGAGCCTACCTTGATTGCAGAATTTGGAAGTAGGAAAAGTCTGGTAAAAATGCCCATGGTGTATTTGAGTGAGATCGTAGGACCCAAGGCAAAATTCATTTTGATTCTCTGTGCCAGCTCAGGTATGGTGGCAAAGGCTACAAACCCTGAGAGAACAGGAAACAAGATAGTCTTGTAAATATTAGCAACCCTTAGGCAATGTTTCTACTAATAGAAGTGGGGCTCTGCTTTGTCGTATTTATCCTTCTACTGCAATGACCTTTGGGATGAACTGGGAAACTCTTTCAAGTCATTCTGCAAAGAGAATCTGCCTTCAGCCTTTTCTGCTCTCAAGACTCTATTTTCTCTAATTCTGGATAATTTAACCTGGTGGGGGAAAGTGAGGGATAAGCAGCTAAAGCAACTCCAGCCAAGTGAACTGGGGACACTCTCAATTCCCAAGCATGGAGTAAGTGCTAGCAATGTTGTTACTTTACCCCCAACTCCTAGATGCTGGAGTAAGTCACAAAGCCCCAAGAATTCCATAATCAGTTCATGGGAGGTGAATCAAGAGGCTCTTTCTGGAGTTCCCAGCATGGCACAGCAGAAACAAACCCAACTCTAAACCATGAGGTTGCGGGTTCGATCCCTGACCTTGCTCAGTGGGTTAAGGATCCAGTGTTGCCGTGAGCTGTGGTGTAGGTCACAGACACAGCTTGGATCTGGTGTTGCTGTGGCTGTGGCCGGCAGCTATAGCTCCGATTAGACACCTAGCCTGGGAACCTCCATATGCCTAGGGTGTGGCCCTAAAAAGCAAAAAAAAAAAAAAAAAAAAGGCTCTTTCTATACTTTCACCCAGTTATCCCACAGTTTTCCTTTCTCACAGTGGGATGAGATTTCATTGCTTCCAGTGCTTCACTGGATGCTTCCCAAACCTTCACAATCCTCCCTGCTTCCAAAAGGGAAAGAGATTTCCTTTGGTCCACAGTGGTCCCAGTAAGGACTGAATATCTCCATCTGCCCTGGTCTTTCAGTACTAGCACTGCACTCATATCCAGCGCTGTGAGGATGAGGGTGGAGGTCAGCCCCACATCGAAAAGGCTATGTGGAGGACCTGTGTGTTTGTGCTTTACCAGGCCCCCTCCACTGTGTGTGTGTGTGTGTGTGTGTGTGTGTGTGTGTGTGTGTGTGTAGCCATAGCAGAGGGGTTTTTTTTTCTCTGAATTTTTTGTTGAAATATTGAAACAGTCTTAGCCAGAAAATGAACTGTGAGTAATAGACACAAAGACTGAAACAGGCATCATAGTTTCCTCTAGAAGATGTCAAGAAATGCGTGGAGGTGAGTTTTTCAATGATCATATTGGTTGGAGAGCCCAATAGTTTTTAAGTGGGCTAGGGCTTGGCTTGTTAAAGGTCCTATGAGGAGTGGATCCTTCCCACATAACAAAAATTTCTCTGCGCAAGTGCAAATAGTGCTCACTGAAAAATTTCATGCCCTAAATGCAATGCAGAGCCCTGATGATCAGATTTTCTGTTTTCTTTGCCAATCAGATATGAGAACATATCTAAGTCTTGACCACATTTCTAGACCCCATTCAAGCCATCCTTCTCCATGCAGTTTCTGCACAGCACCCAAGTAACCCATTGGTGAAGTCAAAATGACCTGGTTTGAATCTGTGTACTCTCTCCTGTGAGTTAGCAGGTCTTGAAAGAGACACTTAGTTTCTCTGAAATTCTATTTCCTCTTCTATGAGATAAAAATAATAATGGTAGGATTGTTCTGAAGCTTAGTGAGAGATATTGCAGGAAAAGTCCTGAACAGAGGGTCCTAAATGCAGTGAATGCTCCTAAATGATAGCTTTTATAGAATAATCATTTTCCTGTTACTGATAGATTTTTTTTTTTAGGGGGAGTAGAGTCCTATTATTAATTCTTTGATACTCTTTTAGTATATTTTCTCTGATGTTCACTGACAATTCTAAACTTGCAAGCTAGCAATATAAAGCACTGGTAAATACATGCTTGCTCTTTATGATAATGGTGATGATTCTTACTACCATAAGAATATTTATTGCCTCTTGCACAGTTTCACTCAAACTAAAATATTGTATTTTCACAAAACCCAATTAAAATTGGAAACTTTACTAACAAATTCATATTTTTAATAATATAGTTTCCCTTAAATTTTTATTCAGAGCTAGATTATTGATTTCTTTTTTAAAAATCTATAAGAAATACATATTCAAAGAACATTTCTTGGACTTTTCAAAATCTTTCCACATAGTGCTTACACTTAATTGCTATTCCATTGAATATTAAATCATACACTAAATGGATAAGCCCAGTTTATTTATTATGTAAGCACTGGTGTTCTGATTCACAAACAAAATGTGACCATATCTTTTCAATTTGTTCAAATACGAATATAAGCCTCTCTTTTTTATTTTTAAAATCCCATATGGGTTGTGAGGAATGTATGACTGATGCATCTTTAACATTCTTCAAGGATATTTCATGGCATTTGACTTTACTTTTTCAGCTCGGAGGAGACCTAGAGACTTATTCTTTTTTTTTTTTTATTACTCAATGAATTTATTACATTTATAGTTGTACAATGATCATCACAATCCAGTTTTATAGTATTTCCTTCCCACACTCCCAGCATTCCCCCACCCCCCAAACTGTCTCCTTTGGAAACCATAAGTTTTCCAAAGTCTGTGAGTCAATAGAGACTTATTCTTTGGAAATACTTCTTTTGATTCTGGGCACATGTTATTCCTGGGAAATCACATCACCATTACAAATGTGCTGCTGGGCATGGAAGAAAGATTTGTCCTGTAAAACTCACAGTCTGTGGAATTCAGGTTCACAGCATAGCACAGGATGGCGAATTAGGGACATTGTAAATACAAATAGTTACTCTGTTTCAATCTAAAGATAAACTCTTGCATGGTGCTAACCCTCTTGTAAAATGTTGACCCTTGTGAACATACCTATTGTAGTACCAAGTGAATGTCCAACGAAATACAACTTCTCCTGACCAGTTTTATTTACAATGAAGTCTACTATTCCTGGGAGATCATATTTGGCCATTTCATCAAAGCTGCAAAATAAAACAGGGCCATATAAATACTCCCAACTAAGTTTAAAATTCAGAGCACTCCTTCACTTATTTTTTACACACAGAATTCTGTGCTGTCCACTTACTTGTGTTTCATCATTTACCCTGTTACATGTACGCTATTGTAGTTTTGTTTGCTGCATCTATGTGTATTACTTTCTAAGAACAGGAATGACTTCTAGATTTGTGTAATCCCATTATCTGACAGTCTTGCCATTCCTCTTCTTCATTCCCTTCCTTTGCATTTCTTTTGCTGCCTCTTCCCCACCTGGATGCATGCCTCTACTTCATGCTCCCCCAGGGGACTTCAAGACTCTTAGGGCCACTTAATAGCCAGCTTTGGGAACAGAACTGGTTGTAAATCATGATTCTACCATGCACTAGTTGAGTAACTTTCCATTAGTTACTTAATGCTCTGAACTTAAGTTTCCTCACCTGTAAAATTAATATGGTAGGGTTGCTACAGGACTTACATAGCATTAAAGGAATGACTCTGGCTGCTATTAGGCACTCAATCAGATGTTGCTATTACTAATATTTCTGTCCAAATAGAGATATATTTAATATATACCAAAATCCTATAGAACCAGTTCATCCAGCATTAATACAAGAGAACAACAACAACAAAAAAGGCCTAAATAACATGTAGTTGAGTCAGGTACCTCCTGAGCTAAGAGCCTGTTTATTAAAAGAATATGAGAAGAAATATAGATTTCTTCTTCCCAACAGAAGAGAATGGTTGTGATGCTTTATGGTGTATAAGATCCAAGCTTTAAGCCAAGGACCAAGGACACGAAATATTTCCCAAAGCTTGCCCCTAGCCAAAAGCTCTGGCCCTAACAATTTAGTCTCATCTTCCTTTCCTTCCAACTTGTCAGAAGGTACTGAATATTGCATTAACATGGTTCTGTTCTCACAGCAGTTTTGCAAACTCACAGGAAGCTTAAGCCTGAGAAAGGAAGTCCATTGAAGGCATCAGCCTGTCCTCTGGTGACAGCAGAAAACACTTGCACTAAAAGAAGCAGTCAGCATATCAAAAGATTCTTGTCTACTGCCCATTAACAAGATTCCGAAGATCTCATATTAGAGTTTTCCTGAAAACTGTGTTCTATATATTCTCAACCACAGTTTCTTTAGGTAAAATATAACACTGATACACATTGTCTTTGCAAAACTGATTGACTCGCTAAGAGAAAATGTGTAATAGCATCACTAGGATGGATGTAAGCCTTGAGAGGGCAAGGACTTTGTTCGCTCTTGAAAGTTCAGGGCCTAGAACAGTGCACACAGCAGGCGCTCAACAAACATTGGTTAAGTGAGTGCATGCGTTGGTCTTAGGAATTTTCCTGAGCTGTCCCCTAGGACATACTTATAATGTATAGTACTGGATACAATAGTGTGTTCAAATGCTATAATTCGCTTGTGGGAGAATCAGTGAAAACCAAAGCTTCTTGCTACTTATCTCCTTTGAGATGTTAGCAGAGAAAACAAGGGGCTGTGTGACTCCAAATATCCCATGCGTAATTATTAATACTATCCACACTATTATATTTAAAGGACCTGTCTCAAATTGCCTTCATGATTTTTCTTGGATACTGTTTACCTAAAGGCCCAGAATTCCTCTTGAGTCAGTGAGAGTGTTTTGTGTCTTCTTGACCAAGTGTTCCCCCGGCTGTTTCCCATCCAAACATCATAACCTGCATCTGCTAGAAGGAATCCAAGGCTGCCATTGGCAAAATTCTGAAGCCAGGAGGCACTGTCTGCAAACAGGGCATGCTGCATGTATACAACTGGTCGGGTACCTGAAGGGAGGGAGGAAGGAAGACAGAGAGAAATTTATAATAAACAGAGTATCTCGAGAACATGATAGAAACACACACACACACACACACACACACACACACACTCTCTCTCTCTCTCTCTCTCTCTCTCTCTCTCTCTCTACCAGAAAAAGCAAAACCCGAAATAGCATTAACTTTTCCCCTTGTCATTAGTGTAGAACACTGCAATCACACAACTTGTTTCCTGAGTACATACTTTGTGCCTGTTGTATGTTGACATTACTAGTTTATTAAATTCTAAATTAAGTTTATAAAGTAGCTCTGACTTTGAGGATCCTCATTTCATTTTTTTATTTTAAAAATTTTTTATGGTTGCATTCATGACACATGGAAGTTTCTGAGCCAGGGATTGAATCTGAGCCATAGCTGTGACCTATGCCACAGCTGTGGCATTGTCTGATTCTTTAACCCACTGTGCCTGGCCAGGGATCAAACCCATGCCTCTGCAGCAAGCCAAGCTGCTGTGGACAGATTCTTAACCCACTGTGCCACAGCGGGAATCTTCCTTTTATAGATGTGGAGCCTTAAAGTAACTAAGTAACTTTTTCCTAAAGGGTTATCTAGCTGACAAGGTGCAGGGCCAGGACTCAAGGCCAATTTTCTTTCGTGCTAAAGCAGGTGCTTGTAACTGCTCTGCACTAAGTATTCACATTTATATATCTCCTGGGTTTGCCTTGCAAAGGCCTGAAAGTGATCACGTTTGATGCAGTTGTGGGGAAGGGGAGGTGAATATAAATGGATAATGAATAGTTACTCGTCAAACTTCCAATCAAATCCCCCAGCCTCTGCCCACTGAAAAGCATCTGAAAACCGTAATAGTAAATTCATCCTCCTGCCAATTCTAAAATTTCTGATGGAGAGAGTATTCAGGGAGAGGAGAATGAAGAACCAGGATGGAAGTTTCTATAATTTAATAGTTAGGAGGCTATATTTAATAGTTAACCGGCTCTGGAGTCAGTCTGCTTGGGTTTGAATTCTGGTCCTGTCAGTTGTTATTTGTGTGAGCTTGAGCCTGTTACATAACTTATTTTACTACAATTTCATCATCTGTAAAATGATAACAATTATCATAGGACTGCTGTGAAGCTTAACTGATTTAATTCATATAAAACATTTAGAACAATACTTAGAACAATTTAGAACTAATAAATAGCACTTAATTCCAAATATCCCCTCAAATTCTCCCACCTTAAGCACAGCCTTTCCTGTAAAAATGCTCTTCTATGTTTCAAATCCCACCTCTACTGCTATCTTTTGTGTTGCCAGATTTAGCAGTAAACAAAGATAAACAAAAAGGCCCAGGATGCTTTATTACATTTGAATTTCTGATTAACAATGAAGAACTTTACCATGTAAGTATAAACTGGGATTATATATATATATATATATATGTGTGTGTGTGTGTGTGTGTGTGTGTATATATATATATATATATATATATCTCCTCACCTGATCTTATCTGTAATTCACCTTTAACTGGACATCTTGTATTTTATCTGGTAATCCTACCCACATCCCACTCCCATTCTTTCACTGCAAAACTCTTGAAGGCTCTGCAGTTATGTTTTCCCATGCAAAGAGTATAATTCCTATGTTTGGCATGGCTGGTCCCTCATTCTAGAGTGAAGCCTTTATAACCCCATACCCTTTCATCACACAAACTGTCTTTCTCTCAGGTAAAAACATACATGAATTTTAAAGTTTTCTTTCCTGGAAAAGTCTCAGAAATGCCACTGTCATTGAATTTGATGTTTTTAATCCTGCAGAGGGAGGCCTATGGATTCTAAGAGGGCTGGGTGAGACTCTTTGGGGACACCCCACAACCAACTTCATACAACCCAGCCAATCTCTCTCCAACAGTGATGAAATCCACTTTCCCAAAATATAGCAATTTTCCACATGAGAAATCAGCAAAGGATAGGCCCCACCTTTGCATTTACTCCCTGAGAAGCATACCTGGTGGCAGTCAACAAGATCTGTCTTGCCCTGTGTATTTTTAGGTTTTGCCTGTCTTCAGAGAATTGGAAAAGAATGAGACTTCCTGTTAACTATTTAAAGACTAAGTCAAAATTCAAACCAACTTTTATAATTCAGGGACTGTCTTAATGGGCAACCAGCACTAAACTTTAATCTTGTGCAGCACTCTTTCTCAGGAGAAACACATTTTGTACCTGTGTTCTTAGTGTCTCTTCGGCCATGAGGAATTCTGTTGATGCTGAGTATGTATCCATCTTGAGTGGTGACTTCATACTCCTCACTGGGGTAGCCATTGTACTCAATGATTTCACTCTGCCCAGGAGAAAGAGAGGCGTTAGCTAAACATCTTCTCTAAAAGGTTATCAACAGGAACTAGAAAAAAGCACTTTGTGTGTGCTTATTTGGGTAAATTATCTGAAATCTGTAGCCCCACGGAAATGTAAAATTAATTTACTGCTTGAGGTCTTGATAAAAAAATAATTAGACTATTAGAAAATGTCTGCTAGTGGTAAATTTTTTTGAGGGGGGTGGAGATAATATCTAGCAATGACCCATTCTTCTTCTCCCCATTTCTTTTTTTTTAGCAGCACCCACAGCATATGGAAGTTCCCAGGCCAGGGATCAAATACGCTGTGCCATAGCTACAGCAATGCTGAATCCTTAACCCCCTGTCCCACTGTGCTGTGCTGTGGAATAAAACCTGCACCTCAACAGAGACAGGCTGGATCATTAACTCACTGCACCACAGTGGTAACTCCTGACAAAACTATATTCTCAAGTGAACGGTCTTTTGAGATCCCTCTTGGTTTAAGGATAACAGGACCATAGTCCAGTAGAGGGCAGTCATATGTGTCATCCAGAGGACTTAAAATGTAATTTTTAGTATTCTTAGAGTCTAATTTCGAAAGAGGAGGTTATCGCCAAATGATAAAATTCTACTTTATATTATTAGACTATATTACTTACACATCCAAAAGAGATCTACCTAGCTTGATTCTTGGAGAATGTTAAAAATCACCTGTTTTATGTTTTCTTATCAGAGATTTTCTGCTATGACAGGAACTTTAATAATAACACAACCCATTAATCTGCTTTATTTGATGTTCTTTGGGATTGTCCATCACTTACAATATTCATCCACACTTCAGGATTTGCTTCTTTTTCCAAATTAAAGTATCCACCAGCATTTAAAGTTCCACAAATCAAATAGGTTGTTGTTAAAAACAGCCACATCATGGAAATGCCTGGCATGATACATTCAATAACCGCAGATTATTTATACAGCATGTATAAACATGTATTATCTATACGTCAAAGTTGATTAATGAAATAAAATAATCCCTTAATGAAAGCTTGACCAACATCCTGAGAAAGCTGAAACAGTCTGGAAAGGAGCAAATACAGTGAGCTAACTTCAAGCACTATTAATTGATTTTTTTTTCACGTAGAACTGCCCTGACATAGTCCAGTTTTAAAAAGGAAATGAATTTAATCTAGTACAAATGCTTATTTTTTCTCTTATTTAATCCATTTTTTCCAATTATTTTAAGTTTATGTTTGCCTGTGAATTGCCAGAATACATAAGGATTCAGAGGAAAAGTTTCATACAGTGGCAAAGCTAAAGTGGAAGTACCCTCTAGTCTTTCCCAGCATTCCACACACCAAAAAACAGCACTGAACAATGAAGCTTCAACCAAACAAACAAGCTTATGATCCATTTCTAATGATGTGATTATTTCTGTGAACACCTAAAGGCAAATTTTGCACATTTAAATGTGCCGTGTCTCTTTCTTGGCATGGCTTAAAAGCATGTCTCTTCAAAGCAGGCCAACAATCATGCAGAGAATTCATCACCGGGCGTTGTCGCCTAATGGCCTGAGTTTGAGGTCCAGCCTTAACCATGAAGGAGATTTCTGATTTGGGGCAAGTTACTTAATAGCTTTGTCTCTCAGTTTTCCTGCTGGTAACATTAAGATAATAATGTAACCTTTCTTAAAGGGTTACAGGGAAGATTCAGTGATACATAAAGCACTGAGCACAATGTAAGCTCTTTCACTGATTTTTAAAAATCTAAGAATGAATAAGAGTAATATTAGAGAGTCTTTGCTGTAACAACTTAATTATAGACTTCTAGAAATGCAGAGTTTACTTCTGAAGTTCAACAGCTTTCCACAAATTTGCTATCTGGTTGAAGATGATTTTCCATTTATCATGTTATATAATTTAAAACATTTTTGAGACTAACAAAGCTATCGAGGACTTGGCTTGTGCCAGACACTAGTCTAAATGCTTCGCATGTAATTTAAACCTCAAAGAAATGCCATGAAATAGCTACTATTATTATCCTCATTTTATCAACGAAATTAACAAAGGCTTAGTGAGATTAAAGATCTGCTCCAGGTTACAGAGTCAACAGGTGACAGAACTGGGACAGGAACGTAGACAGCCTCGGTGCAGAGTCCTTCCACCTGGCTATCACTCCCAACTTGCCTCCCAGTTGTGATAAATCTTGGTCTTACCTAGTCAGGTGAGTTCCTGCTGCTCCTGAGGACTCCTTATTGGTTAGGAACTTGGGAACTTTTGCATGGGACAAAATGAAGAATGAGATATAGTTGCAGTTAGAAGCTAGATAAATGAGAGACCGGAAGCTGGTAGAAATGAAGAAACCCTTGATGGTGACACACACCCAGGGCGTCTTCCTGACACTCCAAGTGCCACGATGTACTTGTGGATTGGGCAACAGTGGTCTATGTTTGTCAAATAACCAGTTTGACTGAATCTTCCATGTTTCCACTGAATGTCTGTCACTGTTGGGAGGGTTCGGCAGCATTTCCATAACAGTGTATCAAATGAGGAGGTATGTACTCAGGATCCTGCTAGACAAAATCAGAGATAACAACATCTACCTTCTTGACACAAGGGTTCACTGTGAGGGTCAAATGAAGCAATGCTTGTGAGAGTTCTGGTGTCAACCATGTAATGTGCAGGGAAGTATCTGACTCTAACTCAGTTGAGAAGATGAGCCCATCCTGACTCACTTTGGAGGCCAGAAAGAGTTTGGAGTCAACAATGTAGCAGAGGAAACTAAACCCAGGTGCCAAAGGATTCAACCTGCTGTCAACTTTGGCAGAGAGGCCTGAGGAGAAGAAAGGCAATTTATTGCTAAAACCCACCTGAAACACTGGAAAATGGAGGTGAAAGTGCCTCATTTTTCCATTCTACTTTGTAAAGCTGAAAAGTCAAAGCAGTAACTGAATCTCTTTCATCTCTCAGAGGGAAGAAAGGTAAGTTGCCACCCAGCATGAAGTAGGTGCAGTTCCATTAGCTTGGTCTCATTCTTAAATCCTTTCACAAACATATTCATACTTGTCCAGATCAATCCTAAGATCCACTTGAGCCAAACAGTTGTGGAGTGAAAGGAAGCACTCAGTAGGTTGAAATAGGTGAAAAGATTATGTAGCAGTCCAAACTCATTCAGTGTATAACAAAAGACTCAACCATGCTTTGCCCTGAATGATAGTAAAATGGGAGAGATGTGTGGGCTTGGCTGGATCCTCTCATGGGTTATGACTTTAAAAACAATCCCTTCTAACAAAACTTCAGTGGACTCCTTGGAGAATTCTGGGAAGCATACTAATATTGATTTGTTGCCATAATTTCATGTGGAAATAGGATGAGTACAGTTAAGCTTCTCAGACCTTTATGGATTGTAGACTAGCTTGACTCACCTAAGAATTTATACACTACTGCCTTCTCATATTACTCAGCTTTGAGGTTTATCTGAATAACCAGGGGAATTCTTCCAATTCAATTTCTTGTATAGGTACAGAGTTGTCCCAAATCAATGAAGCTAATGTTTCATCATTCTTCTTACATATGCTTGTTATTTTAGTCAGTCTTCAATATATCAAAATGAATCAAAACAAAGTACATTGAAACTTCACCCTCTTCCCTGTGAAATGTAAAATGATAGCTTCTCTTCTCTAGAGGCTAAAATTTTCCCTGCCTTTTTTTTTCCATAAAAATAGATGATATTTGGCCAAAGTGTAGATTAAGGGACAACATTCCAGAAGATCAATGGTATTTCTGCTATCTTGACTCAAGGATTGTATCACAACCTGAACAAATTGTTAACAGTGGTTGACCATTCAACTACCTATATGGCTAAAAAATAGACCCTGGAATATAGATCTTTGAACTTGATGTCTTACTTATGAAAATGATTATTATTTTCTTTCTGATGTTCTAATTCAAAATACATTTGTTATTACAATCTCTCGCTCTCTTTTTGTTTTGGTTTGTTTAATTGTTAGCTTTCTTTCCAAAGACTGCTTTGTCTCCACACATAACTATATCAAAGGGGGCATAATTTCCCCTTGAAAACAGTGCAAAGTTAAAAAGATGAGGCTATAATCGACAAAATAGAAACTAATGTGAATTTTGGGAAAAGCAATAATTTAAAACTTTACACCCTTGAGACAAATTTTGCCCTGGAGTAAAAGACTTCCATGAACAGGAACACGGAATTTGTCACTTGCTCACTAGATAATTTATCTAAACTGCTATGCATCCTAAAATGAAAACAGGAATCAAGAAAGCCATAAGTGGTATGTGTGTGTGTGTGTACACGCACACACGCACATGCATGCAAGTGTCTGGGTGTGAGTGTACGTGTGTATAAAAGTGATTGATTAGCACACTTTGCCTTTAGGTGAGAAATACAATTTTAAGACGTAATTTTAAAATTGTATTTATTCACTAATAAAGCAAAGTTGGCAGTGTTCATGATTTCTGTAGGAAATGATATTGTTTTTCAGATTATCTGCTATAGTGGAGTATGTTCTCTTCACTGTTGGTGTCAGTGAATCCCCATTTCAGCTCCACTATACTATACCCATCTTCAAACAGAGCATGGCTATGACAAATAGACAGAAAAGAGAAATGACAAATACAAAGTTCTATCCATCATAAATACTGAAATACTAAAAGCTTTAAAAAAGAGTCCAGAGTAAGCTAATGAATATACAGCTGTCCCAATCCAAAATGCTCAAAGGAAAGTTTACTTACATTTAAAAAGAAGTTATTACCAATTGCCAAAAGTGCAGGCAGTTGTCTTTGATGACATCCAGGTCCTAGAGTGGCAAGCAAAGGACTGAATTGGTGGTGGCAAAGGTCAAAGAGAAAGGGTCATACCACAGAATAGGAGGAAATTTATACCATACATTCTTCCACGCAGGTTTAACTGCTCAACTGCTTACTTAATGTACAGAATTTATGTATGGTATGCTCTATAGCTCATTTCATATTTGAATTTCTATAGGATGTATATTCAAATGGAGATTAAAAAAAAAATAACACATACAGAATGCTCAATTCAAATTGAGTCAGTTTTAGATATAATTTCATCAATTTGTATAGGTAAATAAATGGTGATTGGCATATGCAAAAAGGTAACAGTGGCTGTTTTGATATATGCTTCTGTTTCTTTCCTAAATTTTTATTTTTATTTATATTTTAAACTATTATATTATATTATATTAATTTTTTGTCTTTCTGTCTTTTTAGGGCCACATCTGTGGCATACGGAGGTTCCCAGGCTAGAGGTCCAATCAGAGCTGTAGCCGCCAGCCTATGCCAAGGCCACAGCAACCACGGGATTCGAGCTGCATCTGCTGCCTACACCACAGCTCAAGGCAATGCTGGATCCTTATTCCACTAAACAAGGCCAGGGATTGAACCTGCATCCTCTTGGATGCCAGTCAGGTTTGTTAACTGCTGAGCCATCATGGTAACTCCTCTTTCCTAAATTCTTATTTTGTTAAATCACTATTAAATCACCTCAAATCTCCCCGCATTCCTGAAGATGGGTAGATGGCTTTTAATATCATGGTATCTTGAATTCATCCGTCCCCTGATCACTATCAGTATCAAAAATATTTGTTGAGCGGAGTTTCCAATTGGCTCAGTGGGATAAGGGTCCAGCGCTATCACTGCAATGGCTCAGGTTTGATCTCTGGCCTAGGAACTTCTCAGATCTCAGCCAAAATTTCATTTCTTCAGAAGAGACCTCCCTGTTCACCTTGATGAGGACGGATTTTTTTTTTTTTTGGCTCCACCCACAACATGTGGCAGGTTCCCGGTCCAGGGATTGAACCTAAGCCACAGCAGTAACCAGAACTACAGCAGTGAAAGTGCTGGGTCCTCAACTGGCTTACTGGGGATTCATTGAAATTATAAAGGTTTAACTATGTGAGTAAGTAGCTGTAGATTATCTACCTTTTCATTAGTCTGTAAGTTCCACTTGGAAAGAACAGTGTGTGCCCTACAACTCTTGTGTTCTGAATTCACATCTAGTTCATAAAAAATACTCATGACATTATAGCATAAAGATTAAGAGCTTGGTATCTAAAGTTAAGATTCCAGAGCTTAGAGAACTGATATTTTGGGGCAAGCTGCCAGTATCTCCAAACTTCAATTTCGTAATCTATAACATAGAGATAAGAAAAGCACTATTTTATAAGGCTATTGTGAAGATGAAATAAGATAATTCATGCTGGAGTTCCTGGTGGCTCAGTAGGTTAAGGATCTGGCACTGTCACTGCTGTGGCTCAGGTCGCTGCTGTGGCACAGGTTTGGTCCCTGGCCCTTGAACTTCCATATGCCATGCGCGCAGCCAAAAAAATAAATAAAATAAAATATTCATGCAAAGTACTTACACTGTTATTTCCTTGTGAAAATAGGCTCAATGTAATTGAAAGATTGTATAAGTAATGATTTTTGTGAAATAATATACTCCCTCTGTTTTTTTTCCCCTTGCACAAAAAAGTAATTTTTTTTTTCATTTTAGGGTCACACCTGTGGCAAATGGAGGTTCCCAGGCTAGGGGTCTAATCGTAGCTACAGCTGCCAGCCTATGCCACAGCCACAGCAATGCCAGATCCAAGCTGTGTCTGTGACGTACACCACAGCTCATGGCAACACCAGATCCTTAAATCGCTGAGCGAAGTCAGGGATTGAACCCTCAAACTCAGGGTTCCTAGTCGTAATTGTTTTCTGCTGCGCCACGACAGGAACTTCACAAGTAACATTTTTTTTTTTTTTTGTGCTAGGACGCCCTATGTGTTTCATTATGGAGAAATAATGCATTATTTTGCCCCCCCCCAAAAAAAATCTATATAGCTCTTTTGACAGCTATAGTTTTAAGTGTAAATTATAAAGACTTATTTTGGGTTGTGCCACTCAGGTTCTTGTAAGTTTCAGTTATGTGACTCAGCATGTGTAAGTGCAATCATTTCTGGGACACTGACAAGGTCATGTGTTGGGATTGGCTAGCCTGATATAACATAGTCATCAAACAGGTGCCTCCCTGTGAAGCTTTTTGGTGCCCTGCCAGCCAGCCTTCCCCTACAAAAGCTCACATCTCATTTAGTACCCTCTCCCTCACGTCTATAGCCCCTTTATCTATGTATGCTAAGAAATTTTTGAGGAATGAGTCAGCCAAATATATATTAACTACATGTCTTAAAAGTATTCCAATTTCTGTAGGACAGAGATGACATTCCCAGACCATTCGACAACAATTTATTGATTACTCACTGTGCCTGGGTGATTGTGGGTTCAATCATGAATGAGGTAGCCAGATCCAATGCCCTGAGGAAGCTGGTCTCCTATCCAAGTTCAACTGGAAACCAGACAGATTCCATGTTCTCTGCCTTTTCTTCTGTTTGTAGACACTTCAGGTCTTCTCACAAGTTAGGTCATTAAGTTCCTCCTTTGAGATGTCTGCTCTGGCACTTCAGCCTTTTGTAATCTTCCATTTTTTCGAGCTGCCATAAGACTTTGTGACTAACCATTCCTGTGTGTGTTATGATATGCTATTACCTTTGTGTACATATTATATCCATACCTCAAACAGAGTCTTGAGAGCATATGAAAGTACTCTTGGGAATTAGAGTAAACAGCTAGTTATTTGCTCTTTGACTAGCTTTGGGAACCATGGCTAATTCTGTTATTTATTTTCTTCGTGTGTAAAATGGATATACTAACATCTCACTCATTATGAACTATGGTGAGGATTAAATGAAATAATATGTGCCTCATCAGTACTTGGCATATAGTAGGAACTCAATAAATATTAAGTCTCCACCCCCATGCACACACTCAACACCTCTTCCCCTTCTCCCTCCACTGCACTGGATAGGTATCATTAGATAAGATATTAGGTTATTTAATTGATCCTGTGAATAAATGGAGAATGACTGACAAATACTATTATTCTGGGAATATTGCATTGTGAGAGGCAGTATAGCATCATGGTTAATTAACAACACTGGCCTTTATATTAGTGAAACAGCTTTGGATTTATCCCCCCAGTGCCCCCAGAAAAGTGGGTCTCCCATTTTAGGAAGTTATTAACTTTTCAAACATTCAGTCTCTGTCTATAAAATGGAGGAAACATGAAGTCTGTCTTCAGGACTGTTTTAAGAATCCAACAAGATACTGTACAGAAAGCACTTAGTATGATGTCTGGCAAATATTAAGTGTTTCAAAATAATGGACAGAGATGATTTCTATTCTTAATGTTATTAATATACAAATATATCAAAGTCTCAAGAGGATAAGAAAATAGGTCTTATGATTAAATATGTCTTTACATATGTCATCTAATGTTTTGGTGTACTTAATTCCAATGCAAATTAAGATTTCTATTTTTCCATATGGGATTTTGGTCATGATTAAACATATTAAGCAATTATCTTTACATAACACTTTATAAATAATACGTATTAACTTATTTCTGTGTAACTGGAATTGTGTTAATTCTTTTAATGCCTTATCTCATGACAACCCAGTAATGGAGGATAACTAAAATATCTCTATTTTACAGATAGGAAAATTTGGATTAGAGTGATTAATCAACTTGTCTATGGATATAAAGATAATAATGGAGCTAGGAACCAAACCTAGACAATTTGACTTCAGGGCCCATGTTTAAGTGTTTTGCTAAACAAATATGCTTCATGTACATCTTTGGTCTTCATGACAGCAGATGGGGTAGGCAGGAATGAGGGTCACCCAAAAGAAAATTGCTAGAATCAATGATAAATGCCTTTCCCAGGGCCACATGGCTAATGTAAAAGTGGAGCTGGTTCTGGAACTTCCAGTATCTAGTGCTAACATGATCATTTATCCACAGCCATTCCTTACCTCTCAATCAATAAAAAGGAAGGCAATTACGGCTATGAAAGCACTTTGACTAGAACATGAAGTGTTATAGAAATGAGAGCGATTTCTGTTAATGACAATCTCTGTAACTCTTGCTATTATCCTTGATGCCCTTGAAAGGAAGTGCTGCAGAGGGCTAGTTAATTTCACTAAGTCAAATGTATCCATCTAACATCATACTGGTGTGTGGGACACAGCAGTTGGAACCAACACTGAAAGGCCTGGAAGATGGACCTTCAAAGGTGTGAAAATGTGCAGCCTCGTATGGGTAATCTCAGGCATGAAGATAAAGGAAAGGCCTTTTCTTACAGAGAAGCATGACTTCCCCAAATTTCTGATACTACTAAATATAGGAAGGAGGATTGTCATGTTGAGGGTTGAGTAATCCTCCTGTGTTTCAGGACAGGGCTTTACTGAGATGAATTACATTGGGTAGGGTCAAGTAGATGTCTCCTGGCTGCTGCTCTAAAGCGTTGTGAATGTGGAAAAGCTATCGCAACACACCTATCAACAGATTTGTCAGATAAATACCAACCAGGCTGGCATTCCTGGCTTTGCTCTATGCCAGCCTGGTTTTGACTCAGAACTTGGGTAGCCTGTTTTACATATTCTCCCACACTCCTGTTCTTTCCTGGCATTACCTATTTCTCCCCTGTCCCTGTTTCTGGTTCAACCACTCCCTTTCTTTTGCTTTGGTGACATAGATTTTGCTTTAGTCTTGCTGTTTACCTTAAAAATGTATTAAATTCTGAACTTGCCCACAGTACACAGCTCCAGAAATTCTCTAACCAGGACAATCTATATTGGGTTTCCTCATCTGTATCTTTAGGGGGACAAAGCTAGGAAGTATCAAGAGCTGGAATTTGGATTCCAGCAACTCTGGGCTCAAGATCCATATCTGATCCTAATTCTTAAATAATTGACCTGAGTTAGTCTTGAAGTCTTCTAAGCATCATTGGTCTTCCTTAAAATAAGTATAGTACCTGTATCACAGAGATGTGGGCAGGAATAAATAGCTTTGGCCATGCTTTTGATAAATACTAAACAAATTAACAAGTGCTAAGGAATGTTAGTTACTTTTCTTATATGCCTGTTGGCTTGAAATTCCCCAGTATATTTTCAACTCAATATATATCATAAGAACTTTGTTTTCCTTGTTGCATCAGATATTTCCAGCCTCTAATATATAAGAGGTGCAGGGTAAATTTTTTATGTTAATGACTGGTAAAGATTATAAAACCACTTACCAAGAAGACCTCTGTCTCCCCAACTTCTGTACAAAGTAGGCTTATAATGGAACTGAAAAATGTTTCCTCATTAAAGTATTCTCCCCTCTAGAAGCTGCAAGTTCAGATTTCTGAACATGTAATACAAAATTAACCTAAAATATTAAATAGATATGATTGATGAGAGTGGGGGCAATGTGCCTTGAGACTCCTACTGAAAATAAATTATAAATTGAAATAGAATATTTTTTAAGATGTAGGAATAAAAACAAGAAATTCTTCCTAGTTGACCAAGAAATGCAGTGTTTTAGGGAGAGTGACTGGTAGAGCAGAGCAGAGTAGGAAAATGCTGAGCTTACTTTCTCCATGGGAACACCAAAATTACAACTATTTTCAGAGAAACCATTGATGAGAATGACCTGAAAACTGGCAGAAAATATTTTCCACAATTAAAGATATAAAAAAGACCCAATAAATAGGTAGGAGGGGCAAAGATGTGGTATAGTCAAGACCCACACTGCTGGGTAGGTGAACCACCAAAGAAAGGATAATCACAATTGCAGAGATTCTCCCCAGGGAGCAAGTGAAATGAGCTCAGAGGGTCCTGAACCAGGAAGAACAGTCCCCAGAACATCTGGCTTTGAAGATCTGTAGGGCTAGCATATGGGAAAGCCAGGCAGCTATGGAAAACTGAGACTCCACCCTTAAAGGGCACATGCAAAATCCTACATGCTCTGAGACCCAGTGCAGAGGCAGTAATTTGAAAGGAACTCAGGTCACACACACTTTTCTGTTCTTGGAGAGCCTCTTAGAGAGGCAGAAGGCAACTGGAACTCCCCCTTGGGAGTAATCATTTCTTTCAGCTTGTTCTGCGATGAGGACACTGGTGCTGGCAAGCACCATTTTGGAGTCCTCCCTCTAGCCTATTAGCATCAGGAGCTTACTCATCCATCAGTGGAGGCTGGCATACTCAGTGGTGAAAAGCTGTAAGTTTTTCCTCTAAGATAAGATAAAGAACTATGCAAAGATGCCCAACATAAAATAGAAAGTCCTAGACACAGAATGAGACGAGAAAAATAATGAAAAAGAATCCAAATTGGAAATAAAGAAGTAAAACTTTCACCGTTTGTAGAGGACATGACACCATATTTTAAAAATTCTGAAGGTTGCCAGCATAAAACTATTAGACCAATGAATGAATTCAGTAAAGTTGCAGGATACAAAATTAATAAACAGAACTACATTGCATTTCTATGCAATAAGAATGAAATATCAGAAAGATAAATTAAGAAAACAATCCCATTTACAATTACAGCAAAAAGAATAAAACACCTAGGAATAAATGTAACCAAGGAGGTAAAAGACCTATAGTCAGAAACCTATGAGACACTGATGAAAGAAATGAGGTGACACAAACAAATAGAAAGATACTATGCTCATGAGTTGAAAGAATTAAAGTTTAAATGACCCTTGGGAGTTCCCATTGTGGCACAGCAAAAACAAATCTGACTAGTATCCATGAAGATGTGGGTTTGATCCCTGGTCCCAGTCTGTGGGTTTTGGATCCAGTGTTGCCATGAGCTGTGGCGTAGGTCACAGATGGGGCTCGGATCCTGTGTTGCTGAGGCTGTGGAGTAGGCTGGCAGCTGCAGCTCTGATTTGACCCCTAGCCTAGGGACTTCCATATGCCATGGATGTGGCCATAAAGAGTAAAAATAAATAAGTAAATAAATAAATTTAAATGACCCATATTACCCAAAGCAATCTACAGATTCAATATAATCTCTATCAAAGTATTTTTTTCACAGAACAAGAAAAGATACTTCTAAAATTTGTTTGGAAATGCAAAAGATCCCAGATAGCCAAAACAATCTTTAGAAGTAGAACAAAGATGAGTATATTGTATGTCCTGATTTAAAACTATACTACAAAGCTATAATAATCAAAAATATGGTGTGGAGGTCCCTGGTGGCTCAGCAGATTAAGGCTCTGGTATTGTCACTGTAGGGGCTCAAGTTCAATCCCTGGCCTGGGAACATTTTCTGTCAAAAATAAATTAAAAAAAAAAAAGACATTAGGGATGAAGCTATAAGGCTCTTTGAGAAAAACTGATGTAGAAATACTACATTGTATCAAAGTTCTGGAAATATACAGCACTACAGTTCTAATTTTATTTTACTCAATAACTCATACACATTGGGCTAGTTAATTAAACTCTCTCTGATTGTGGTTACTCATATCTAAAATCAGAGGGTTGGATTTCATCAGTTTCCTGCAACACACAGATAGTAAGAGAGACAAATTTAAATGGAACATAGAGAAACTTTAACATTTTTAATAATTACATTTTTTTCCATTTTTTACAATTACCTATTTTACATCAAGTTGTACTGGCTATGCCTTAGCAGAATGTCATACTTTAAAAAAGAATCTTGAATTTTGCTTCTAGCCATGAGATAATAACAGGGTCTGGAATTATCATCCTATCCTAAAACCTAGAGAATTGGAATCAAATAATGATCAGCAGTTTTTAGGCATTGTAAATCAGGCAGCACAGGACTGTGATCACTGAGGGGGAAGAAAACAAATGAGGTCAGCCTTAATGTTCTGTCTGCCTTCAATTTCTGGATCGCAGCAAAGGTAGTGGAACCCAAAGAAAGCTCAGTGGTCTAACTGACTTAAAAAGACAGAGACTGGAAGTCAAGAAGGATCAGGACAAAAAAGAAAATGTGTAGATCAGAAAATCAAAGAAAGAGGAGCAACACAGAGAAAGAGCTCCCGAAATATGGAGAGACATCCCCTCCAGCATTCGACTAAATAATAATCTGCCCATGCAAAGAGTAAAATTCAACAAAAATGGACAAAGTAAAACTTTCAGAGAAAGAACAATTACTAGGGAACTGTAAGTAAAACAATTTTAGAGCATCCATATTTGCAACAGGAATTAATCTGAATTTCTACCAGCCAGGATTGATAAACCTCCCTGAACATGTGGGAAATTTAATAGAGACATCAGAAAGTTCATGCCTAAGTAGTAGCACAAAACTTCCTTAGAGGAAAGATTATCCTAGACCTGCCCTAAGGAGATGAAAAGCAGGTCTCAAAACAATCAAACTTAACTGTAAGTAAATTAACCAACTTCCAAAACACATCCAACCTTATTTAAAGGAATAAATAAAATTCAGCACTCAGCAATGCAAAACTCTGTGTCTGTCACCTAATAAAAAAAATTAAGCAGGAATGAAGCAGAAAAATGTAACATATAACCAGGAGAAAGTCAATCTATAGAATATTCATAGATGACATAGATAATTGAGTCAGCAGAAAGTATGTTAAAATAAGTATTAAAATATTCATACTATGCTAGAAGAATTAAAGAAAAACATAAAATAAGAATAGATATGGATGGCATGAAAAAAACCTAAATGAGATTTCTAGAGGTGAAGAATACGGTATTCAAAAATTTTAAAATGCACCAGATATAATTACAGCAGTCTAGACACTGAAAAAGAAAAGATTTGTGAATATGAAGTCATAGGAACACAAACTATGTAAAATGAAACACACAGGGGAAAAATAATGGGGAAAAGCACAGCTTTAATGTCTTGTGGGTCAATGAAAATATATATATATATATAATTAAGGACCCAGAAAAGGGAAGGTATGGAAGATATTTTTTAAAAGCAGACAAAAATTTTCAAAATTTGATGAAAATGTAAATCCAGATCTAAGAAGCCCCTCAAATTCCAAGCAAGATATACAACAAAGCCACATCAAGTCTCACCAAAATCAAAAAGCTAAAATTAACTGATTAAAAGAAAATTTTAAAAACAAAGAATAAAAGGTACATTCAGTCCAAAGAAACAAAGAAATCACATACCTATCATAAATTATGTGTGCTAGGAGACAATATAGACTATTTTTAAAGCACTGAGAGAATAACAAAAAAATAAGCATGTCAATCTAAAATTTTATTATCAACAACCAAAAAAGTCTTTTAGAAATAAAGGCAAAAATACCTTCACCAACAGGGCAGATAGAGATTCTGGGAACTTCTCAACCTTGTCTATGGATGTGCACTCGACTCTTCTCCCTCCTTCCTGTGGGAGAAGCCTCAGGGTGTGTACCTTCTCCTATTCATCATGGATCATCAAGAGAATGAAAATCAAAATTGCAATGAGAAACCACCTCACACCTGTTAGGATGGCTGTAACCAAGAAACAAAGCAGCCAGTGTTGGTGTGGAGAAATTGGCGCCCTTATTGGTGGGAATGCAAAATGTTGAAGCCACTAAGGAAAGCAATATAGAGATTCCTCAAAAAATTAAAAACATGGAGTTCCGATTGCGGCTCAGTGGGTTAAGAGCCCGACTAGTATCCATGAGGGTGTGGGTTCGATCCCTTGCATCACTCAGTGGGTTGAAGGATCTGGTATTGCTGTAAGCTGCACATAGTTGCAGATGGGGCTCGGATCTGGTGTTGCTGTGGCTGAGGCATAGTCTGGCGGCTATGACTCCAATTTGACCCCTAGCCTGGGAAGCTCAATTAACTGTTGGTGCAGCCCTAAAAAGACACACACACACATACACACTCACAAAATTAAAAACAGAACTTTCGTGTGATCTAGCAATTCCATCTCTGGGTATGTAACCAAAAGAACTGAAATCAAGATCTTGAAAAGATACATGTACTCTGAGGTTTAATCCAACATTATTCATAATAGCCATGATATAGAAGCAACCTAAATGTCCACTGATAAACAAATGGATAAGGAAAATGTGGTACATAACATGCAATGGAATGTTACTCAAACTTAGAGTGAAAGACAGCGTGCCATATGCAACCCTGTAGATGAACCTGAAGTGCATCATGCTAAGTGAAATGAGCCAGTCACAGGACAAATAGCACATGATTCTACTTATATGAGACATTTAAAATAGTCAAATTTATAGAAGCAGAGTATAGAATGGTGGTTTCCAGGAGCTAGGGGAGAGGGCAATGGGGAGTTGTTCAACAGGTATAAAATTTCAGTTATGTGAGAAGAAACATTTCTAGAGGTGTTCTATACAACACTTAAAAATACACTTGAAAATATATTAAGATGGTAAATCTTATGTTAAGTGTCCTCTCCACAATAATAAAGAGAAAGGCAAAATAAAGACTCTTTCAGACAGACACTGAAAGAATAGATCATTAGCATATCTGCTAAAACAAGAAATGTTTAAGGAAGTTCATCATGACAAGAGAAATAGAGGGAAATAATGGGAATAAGAAATAAAGGTTTCTCAAGCTTTTAACCAAATAAACAAAATAACCAAACAGACAAAATAATAATAATAGTGATAGTAATTCATTATTAATTATAGTAGTAATAATTTACCATTGCTGACTGCAAATTAGCAAAAACTTAGTGGTGCAAAACAATGTATATTTATTATCTCACTGTTTCCGTGGGTCTGTAGTCCAGGCATGGCAAGCTGGTCCTCTGGTCAGGGTCTCACCAGGCTGCAATTCAGGGGTTGAACAGGCTGCTTTCTCAACAGGTGGCTTTACTTGGAAAGAATAGGCTTCCAAGCTCATTTCAGGCTTTAGACAGAACTCGTTTTCTCATAGGCATATGACTGAGTCCCAAATTTTTGTAGGTAATTGGTTGGAGGTCCCCTGCTGATCCCAGAAGGCTCACACAGTCCCTTCCCATGTCAGCTTCCTCAACATATCTGTATTTCATCAAGCCTACAAGGGAGATCTTTTGCTGCAGTCTGCTAAGATGAATCCTCATGTAATACAACATATTCAGGGACTGACATTCCATCTCCTTTGCCAATTCTCTTGTCTAGAAGTAAGTCTCAGGTGCCTCCCACATGCAAGGGGAAAGGGTTCACAAATTCTTGGACACTACAAAGTGAAAATTATTGGAGGGGGTCACCTTAGGGTTTGTGCACCTTATTTTTATTACAAAAATCTCACTTACTTGGAGAAAGGAAAGTGTGTTTAATTTTGGAAACATCCTTCCATCAATCTAATTAGGTCTTGGTAAATTTCATGGGGTGCATCTTGTCCAAGGTAAAAATCCACATGATTGTAGTGAGGAATCAACTTATAATAAATAAGCCTGGTAATTTTAGGGAGTAAATTCTCAACATCTTTGAGATCAGCCACACGGTCCTGTCCACCGCTCCACACTGCTGTTGGAACTTCCATCTTAGAAACGTTGTATAGGGGAGGTGTAAGCTAAATAAAATTAAAGAGAGGAAAAAATAGTTTTCACAGAGAACCACATTATGGAAGTAATTTTCTTTTTCTTTCTTTCTTTCTTTCTTTCTTTCTTTTTTTTTTTTTTTTTTTTTTTTTTGTTACTTATTTTTAGTGCCAAGCTCGCGGCATATGGAAGTTCCCAGGCTAGGGGTCGAATCAGAGCTACAGCTGCTGGCCACAGCCACAGCCACAGCAACGCTGGATCCAAGCCTCATCTGTGACCTACACCACAGCTCATGGCAATACCGGATCTTTAATCCACTGAGAGAAGCCAGGGATAGAACCTGCAACCTCATGGTTACAAGTCAGATTCGTTTCCCCTATCCCACAATAGGAACTCCAAAATAATGTTAACTATCAGTTGTTAAGCAAGTTCTTCAAATGCTAAGAATGTGCAATTAGGACACACTTGATGCTATATAAACATTAAAATGTTAAAAATACTTGAAAGCACTTTTGTGCAATAATACGAATTATAGATAAAAAACACAACCATTATGTTCCTGATTTAAACTTTGGGGAAAATAGATGAGAATCTTAGAGGAAGGGGTTTCTTGTTTCTGTGGAAGATCTTTCTAGCAACAGTTGGATTGAGAGTGTATCCATTTCAAACAATATATTGGATAGAATAAATAGAAACATCCCTTCTCAAATGCAGAAATCTGGGCTTAAGGAATTATTTTTTTCTTTTTTGGCATATGGAGGTTACCAGGCCAGGGATCGAATGTGAGACACAGCTGCAATCTATGCTGCAGCAGCAGCCATGCCAGATCCTTAACTCACTGCACCACAGCAGGAACTCCCTGGGCTCAAGGGAATTATTAATACTCAAGCAGACTCTTCTTTTTTTTTTTTTTCTTTTTAGGCTCAAACCAGTGGCACATGGAAGTTCCAGGGCTAGGAGTCAAATCAGAGCTATAGCTGCCAGCCTATAACACAGCCACAGCAACTCAGTATCCTTAATCCACTGAGCAAGGCCGGTGGATTGAAACTGCATCCTCGTGAATACCAGTCAGATTCATAACCTGCTGAGCCACAATGGCAACTCCTTGAACAGACTATTTAGGGAGGATTGAGATCAGTACAAAAGGAGACATTTGAAAAATGTTTGAAATGAGACAGCCTGTTACAGAGAACTAGATTGGCTGCTATCTAATCTGGCAAATTTCCCTTCCCCCTTCTTTCTGGTAACAAACCTTTCTTGTGCTGATTCAACAAATCCCGAGCCCTCAGTTCCAGAACGGTCCAGGGTGATCAGTGTTGGCCAATTAGTCCTTCACTCTCCTGGCTACAGTCTAATTGTGTGAGAGATGGAGGCATTACAAAAAATGGGCCAGTGTTCTCTTGGGAAATTTTTGCCAGAGCTATTGAGAAAATATAGGCCTTTTCTTTGGGTTTGCAGTTTAAAAAAAGGGATATGAGCTAAGTATATACAGTCATCATTGTACTATCTTGTAAATACCCTAAGAATGGAAATAGCTTATGCAAGCAGAATTGCAAGAAAGTGAGAGGGAAAGAGGTGTTGTGACAGTATATATATTCTTGGCTATTGTGAGTTTACCACTATAGCTTTTGGTTCAGTAAAACTAAACCACATATATAAAATATTAATTAATTTAATTAATATATAATATATAAATTAATTTAATTCAAAATATAGTTGATATCTGGAGTTCCATTGTGGCGCAGAAGGATAAGGATCTGGCATTGTCACTGCTACGGATTAGGTTGCAGCTATGGCACAGGTTCGATCCCTGGCCCGAGATTCTACATGCCATAGGTGCAGTCAAAAAGAAAAAGATAAAAATAAAGTTGATTTCTGCTACTTGCCATGGAAAGAGTTGTGTATTCTATGGACTAAACTGTGTTCTCCCCCAACTCATATGTTGAAACCCCAACCCCCAAGGTGATTGCATTTGGAGATAAGACTTTCAGGAGGTAATTAAGGTTAAATGAGATCTTATGGTTTGGGTCTCAATCCAGTAAGATTGATGGCCTTAAGAGAAGGGGGTAGGGAGAGAGAGATACTACTTTCTTCAATCACACACAGGGGACAGACTCTGTGGACACATGGAGAAGGTGGCTTCCTGCAACCCAGGAAGAGAGCTCTCACTAGAACCTGACCATGCTCGCACCCTGAACTCAGACTTCCAGCCTCCAGAACTGTTAGAAATAAATTTATGTCCTTTAAGCCACTCAGAATATGGGATTTTTTTATGGTAGTCCAAGCAGATTAATATATCCATAGTTACTTTGGGTAGCAAGACTAGGAAGGAAAGGTAATATGGATCAAGTTATAGATGATTAGGAAACAGTAGCCCTAGCCAGGGAGAGGTTTCTAAAGATTAGACGGCATGCCATGAGTTCTCTTAGAGGAGTGATACTCAGGCAGAGTGCACTAGTACAGTCATTCCACATGTTACTGTCAGTGCATGAGTTGGTGCCTGGGTCTTTACATTATTAAGTATCTTAAGTATCTCACCCCTGCTC
This sequence comes from Sus scrofa, assembly GCF_054392235.1. Classification (NCBI taxonomy): domain Eukaryota; kingdom Metazoa; phylum Chordata; class Mammalia; order Artiodactyla; family Suidae; genus Sus; species Sus scrofa. The sequence continues at coordinate 122,875,193 of NC_139396.1, read as the reverse complement.
TATAACACTGGGAAGCCTTGGACCTGGGCTTAGGAGCAAGTGTAGCTAGGAGGAGGCAACATGAAGGGCAGAGAAGGAAATTGGTGCAGATTAGCTAATGAGCAGTGCACACAGGGGAACACTGCGCTCAGAAAAGCCTGGTGCAGGACAGGGTCCCGGTGCAAAGTGCAACTGAAGAAAGAAAAGGCATGATTTTCCTAACTTGACAGTTTTCTCAGTAGGAAAATTCAAAGCATAAATGTTCAAATGTAAGGATGGAGAGGGAGAAAGAATAGAAAAACAACACAGCACTAGGGGCAGCAAAAATATTAGCAGGCCTTAAGATACAGGTGGATCTGAGAAGGCCTGAAATCAGAATACATTTACTGATTATTTAATACTCAGCTAAGAATGAACAGGGGAGTCTAGAAGATGACAAGATCAGAAGCCAAATTATATATGGTGGCTTTTAGCCAAGAAATTATTATTATTATTATTATTACTTTTTTACTAATAAAGGATTGGTGACTCTGTTGGTAATTACACCTGTCTAATTTATGGTGTTATTACTCATAGTTGTGACAAATGTTATTGATTTTTTAAAACATGTATATTGTTTACCCTTGGTTTGTTTTAGGCATTTTTCCTCAAAGTTCCAAGCAAAAGATCCATAATTAAACCTGATTCACCACATATTTTGATAGAATCTACAAGCACAGTGAATAAGTTAATACCTGTGATTCAACTCTCACCCAAGCAAGCATATGAGTCTTATAGGATAAAGTCATCAACTAAAAAAGATTTACCTAAAGCAACTATATTCTCCTGCTAGGACAAAGAATTGGTTAATTATGAGTAAATAGTAATTTGACACAGTGTGTGAGTTTGTATGTGTGGGCAACACCGTCCTCCACACATATAACTATAGCAGTTTAGGAGAAAAATAAGATTTTTCATACTAGCTGAGGTTATGCATTTTGACCATTGTAGTTATTATGGTGGCATTGAAATTGCTTTTTAAAAAATTTCCAAATTCCCACATCCCATATATCTTTGATGACTATATATTTGACTTGAGCTCAGTCTATCAGAAAGAAGCCAAATCCATCACTGGATTTCCTTAAATACTAGAAGAAAATAACAGCATCTATTTGCTTTAACATAGATTTTTATTCCAAAAGTTTTTATATATAATGTCAAGAAATAAATTGACATACAATTATTCTACAGCTAGCACTGCCTCTTCCTAAAAGTGATATTATCTGGAATTTCTTTAATAATTCATATATTTTTACAAAATGAGTAATAGGAGTTCCCATAGTGGCCCAGTGGTAACAAACCTGACTAAAATCCATGAGGATGCGAGTTCAATCCCTGGCCTTGTTCAGTGGGATATGGATCTGGCATTGTCATGAGCTGCAGCTCCAATTCGACCCCTAGCCTGGGAACTTCCATATGCAGCAGGTGCAGCCCTAAAAACAAAAACAAAAACAAAAAAGAACAAATGACACCCCAAGGAATTATTAGGATAGTGTTCGTTAATATTATAAGAGATGGATAAGTCAGAGAATTTGCTCTAGAGAAACAAAATTATGCATCTTTAATTCTTTAAAATGTGGTCTTAATTAAGTGCTAATAGTTTCTATTTTCTGAAAAGGAATAAGTGTAGTGGAAGAAGACTGGACTTTAGATTTTGGAATCCCTGGGTTATATTTTGGTTCTTTATTAGCTAAATGATTTTGACAATTTCCCTAACTCTCTGAACCTCTGGAAAAAAAGAGACAATAATATTTACTTTGTAAGATCACTGAGAATCAAAAATAATGATATAGCATATGGTAAGAACTGAATAAGTAGCATCTGATCTATAAAAATATTTGGTATGGTAAACAGGGCCTAATAGGTCCTTAATGCATTAAAACTATTTTTTTTAGTTCATTTGCATTGTGCAACTGATGATTATTGCTATTATTGTACCTGGTGGAAGTGCATCATGTTCTGATAAGGGTTTCCCCAATCGAATGCTTGGAATCGACCAGAATTAACAGCCTATAATAAAACAAAAATATTTAACATGTAAAAATGACACAAGAAAACAATGTACATTTAAAGACACTAAACAAAAAATATACTAAGAGATTGACATTATGTCCCACTCTTCAGCACATGAGCTAAAAGTCAATAAAGTTTAATAAGTCAAATAATAAAAATGATTAAAAAAATTGATACTAATTCACAGAACTGACTGACAATCTTTTACTCCCTTCTGTAAGTTTCCAGTGGAAAATTCTCAAGCGGTGTTGCCTTTAAATATAATGCTGTATACTAGGAAAAATTTTTAAAGGATGCTGAATTGAATGATTCTTGAATATCTTGTATTCAGGAATTTTTATAATTTTGGGGGCATGCCTGCGGCATGCAGAAGTTCTCTGGCCAGGGATTGAACTCATGCCACAATAGTGCTGACGCCAGATCCTTAACCTACTAAGCCACCAGGAAACTCCTATATGTTTTTTAAAAAAAGTTACCAGCTATCCATCTCCCACATTAAAAAGTGATGGCTATTATTATTAAACAATTTTATACCTTAGTTATCCTTGTCAGATGGTCTGGGATACTACAACTCTTTATCTTATTCTTAAACATTTTTGTTGCTTTTGAATGGTCACTCAAAGAGCATCCTCAGGGCTTTGCGAGGTGTAGCGTCTTTCTGTCTCCCATCTGTAGGGCCAAGAAGCCTGCCATATTGTCAATAACATGGCTATAGGCTGAGTCTCTGAGATGACATGTATGCCCGTTTTTTCATTTTAATTTTTTAACTTTGGATATTAGAGTAGAAACATGCATACCTCTAGGGGTTCCTTTTTCTGTTATTTGCCACCCGTGTTGGATGGAAGAGACAGATACTTCTTACCTTTACCTCAAGAACTTCATTAAATTATTCTCAGATTGTTCCATGGGCTTTCTCCCCCCTTAACTTGAATCTTAGATTTTTTTCACATTAATTGATTTAAGTCTGATTTTTTTGTTTGAAATGGTTCCCATTGGGATTTATACTGACAGAGGCAGTAGTCTGCTGCAATTGAAATTCTGCAGGTTTTCAGCAATGAGAAGCAATAAGAATGCACTAGTTAGGAACTTAGTTCTAGCATCAAACAGACTTGGCCTGAATCCAGGCTTAATCGGTTTTTAACCTGTGATCCAGACAAGAGATGCTTCTTTTCTAAATCTGTTTCTCATCTGTGCAACAGAAATGACAATAATATTCTTATCAAGTTGTGAAGATTAAATAGGGTAATGCATAAAAAGAATGTAGCACCTATGAATGCTTAAGAAATTGCTTTTTATTAATATTAATACTATCTGTATTACCATCATCATGCTTGCCTTCGCTATCTGCATAACTTATGAAAAAATACTTTATCTCCCCTATAACTTATCTCTATTCTGAAGAGAACTTTTTGTCAAAGGAGAATTCTCTTTAAGAACAGTCAGCTCAGAGTTCCTGTTGTGGCTCAGTGGATTAAGAACCCAACTGGTATCCATGAGAACTTGGGTTTGATCCCTGGCCTTGTTCGGTCAGTTATGGATCTGGCATTGCCACGAGCTATGGTGTAAGCTGCAGATGTGGCTTGGATCTCATGTTGCTGTGACTGTGGTATAGGCTGGCAGCTGCAGCTCCAATTCAATCCCTAGCCTGGGAACCTCCATGTGCTGTGGGTGCAAAGCAAACAAACAAAACACAACACAAAACAAAACAAAAAAGAACAGTTAGCTGACATTTGTAGAATGGGGAGTATCAATGCCTTCACTGAAAGATTGTTATAAGAATTCAGTGAGAATGAATGAAATCTTATGTTTGGACAATAAGAGGAACACACAGTAAGAGTTCAATAAAACAAAACTGACGTTGTATTACTCAGAAGGGCATGCTCATCAGAGTCTACTTGTCTCTTCATTAGTAGGAGGTCCTATGTCCTATGTTCTATCTTTCTTCCTGTAGGAACTTGAAGACTTATTTCCTTGGGGTGGAACTCTTCAAAGAATTTCAGAAATCCTCAGCTAGATTTTCAGACTATCTATAGCAGTGATTCTCAACTTTAAAGCATGGAACAAATTAATTAGGGTGTAGGTTAAAATGCAAATTCCTAGGGGTCTCAGATCCCTATTATACTTTTTAAGTATTTAAAAAATAAAATATTTAATTAAGTATTAGAACTTTGAGGAGACCTTCCCTCCTCCTCCCTCCACACACATTCACACTCATACATTCTTGGCTCAGAAAGCTATACTTACTAAATTTAATTTATTTCTGAGCTGGCCAAATATTGAGTAATATAGTAACTCAAAAAAAAAAACTTAAATTGAGAGTAAAAATAGAAACCTTTGATATAGTTTAACTCTTCTCTAACATTTGACTTCCTCTGAATACAGCATTATTTCCGCACTCTGAAATCACCCATATTCCCCTTGGAGGATAAGCAGATCTTTCTGGATAGCCTGTATCATGTTCTATAAAGCTCGATTAGAGTTTATGATTTCCCAAAAGGGGAAACACAAGCTTTGCCTAGAAAAGGTAATTTTGTATAAACTAAGGATGAGAATTCACTCATAATATCTGGGAACCCAAACACCAGACACCGAGGACATAGAGAATAGAAGACAGAAGAGGAAACCAACATGAGTTGATACTGATTCCAAAAACATCAAATCTGACAGTGGCAGAACCTGCAAAACTCTGCTGTGAGCTCCCTGGGATGCTCCTTGGGACTTTGCAGAGATGTGTGCACCATGTCAGGAATAGGGAGTACGTACCTGGGCCCAGTGCAGCATATTCTGAACAGATGTTCCCGCATGGCTCTGTGCCAAATAAACATCCAAGCGACTCTGTAAAGTAAAATGATTATTTCTGGAGTTCCCGTTGTGTCTCAGCAGTAAGGAACCTGACTAGTATCCATGAGGCTGCAGGTTCGATTCCTGGCCTCGTTCAGTGGGTTAAGGATCTGGCATTGCTGTGAGCTGTGGTGTAGGTCACAGAGACGGCTCGGATCTCACGTTGCTGTGGCTGTGGCCAGTAGCTACAGATCTGATTCGACCCTACCTTGGGAACTTCCATATGCCACGGGTGTGGCCCTAAAAAGACAAACAAACAAAAGAAACAATTATTTCTTACCTGGGAGCTATCATATAATCACACTACAAGGAAATATGAGTATTTTCTTTCTCTCTCTCCCCTCACTCTTTCTTTTAAGGAATAAACGTGCACCATACCATTTACAGACATATTTAAGGACTCTCTGCAGCCCATCTTTAAGACTTTTTCCTCCCTCACTTTGATTCTTCTGTCCTGGGCAGTGTAAGCCCCACTAGGGGCATCCTGCTGGTCAAAGACAAATGGTCATGCACCTCTCCTTTCCAGCCTCACCTCTGACAGGTCCAAGAATATAGGCAGTCAAGAGAGAAAAACCCCAGTGAACTTCTCCTTCACCCTGGGTGTTAAGTCCTAAGGGACATTCTAAGAAAGTGTTTCATCATAAGACGCTGAGAACAGATCTGAATGTTTCCTTTTGCTTTCTGTTTAAAAAAACAAAAACAAAAACTGAATATTCTGCAGGGTTCTTTGAAAGTTTGTGGGACTTATTTTTTTCTTTTTTTTTCTTTTTTTTTTGGTCTTTTTGCCATTTCTTGGGCCACTCTCGCGGCATATGGAGGTTTCCAGGTTAGGGGACCAATCAGAGCTGTAGCCACCAGCCTACACCAGAGCCACAGCAACATGGAATCTGAGCTGCGTCTGTGACCTACACCACAGCTCACAGCAACGCCGGATCCTTAACCTACTGAGCAAGGTCAGGGATCGAGCCCACAACCTCATGGTTCCTAGTCGGATTCGTTAACCACTGCACCGTGACGGGAACTCCCTGTGGAACTTAATTTATCCAGTATTTAAACCTCTATTAACATTTACACTTCTTCTTATTTTTATTTTTTATTTTTTGTCTTTTTGTTGTTGTTGTTGTTGTTGCTATTTCTTGGGCCGCTCCCGCGGCATATGGAGGTTCCCAGGCTAGGGGTTGAATCGGAGCTGTAGCCACCGGCCTACGCCAGAGCCACAGCAACGCGGGATCCGAGCCGCGTCTGCAACCTACACCACAGCTCACGGCAACGCCGGATCGTTAACCCACTGAGCAAGGGCAGGGACCGAACCCGCAACCTCATGGTTCCTAGTCGGATTCGTTAACCACTGCGCCACGACGGGAACTCCTACACTTCTTTTTAAATGAAAAAAAAATTCTTGACTTTAATATTTTCATTTTGTTTTCTTTAGTATACAAAAGAATTATTTTCTATCAAAGTGAGTATCAGAAACATCTTGGATCTTTAAAAAAATACAGCTACTTATGAGCCACCCAAACCTATGAATCAATATCAGAATTTCTAGGGCTGACTTCTGGACATGTGTATTTTTTCAAAGTTCCACAAACGCTACTTATGTATCCCTGATTATGCTCCACTAAAATAGACATCCTTGGAGTTCTTGTTGTGGCTTAGCAGTTAGTGAACCCAACTAGCATCCATGAGGATGCTTAGACCCCTAACCTGGGATGCAGCCCTAAAAAGACAAAAAGACAAAAATGAAATAAAATAAAATAAAATAAAATAAAACATCCTCGTAGGTACAGTAATCGTCTATAATCCAGTCCCTAAGAGTGAGAGAAAAGGCAATCTGAATATATAAATGTACAATGAGGGCCCCCAACAAAAGTTCTAGGATGTCATTTTTGTCAAGTCTTTCTACCGAATTTTTTTAAGGTCTGATAACTTAGCTCTACATTCTTCCATCTAAGTGATAGGCAAGTACAATTTCCCTAGTAAATTGAGAAAGTAAGAAAGTAACGTGCAAGGCAGTGGTTAAGGCATGCCTTGCATAAATAGCTTTTTATAAACCCTGCTCGAAAGCCAGGAAAGTATTAAAATCAGCACTTTTCCCTGAGGTAGATGAGGCTCTGGGCAGTAGTCTGTGAGATAGATGGACACTATCTTCAGCTTTGTCCCACCTCTGGTTTCAAATCTATCTCCAATCTAGCTGGGGACAGTAACTTCCTCTCTTTCTCCCACCCATTCTTCCAGTCTGCTAGTGGTAGCTAAGAAGGGGAAAAAAAATCTTAGTTAAGTTGGAAAGGACTTGATAAGAACCCCCACACTTATCCATCTTTGTATCCCTTGAACAGTGAGTCTGTAGCTATCACTGAAGAGCTATTCCTTTATCCATTTGGATAAAAGAAGTAAAATGAAGTTCAAAAAATGACTACTTCCAAATCACATATGAAAGTAGAAAATTGTTTAAAAAAATAGATACCTGGGCTCATTCACTGAAATTCTCCTTCAGTAGGTCTGAGATAGGGCTTAGGCACAGCAAGATAAATTTTAAAACCATAGCCCTAGTCTAAGTGAAGGAATTTTCAATAGCAGCACATTGGCTAGCAACAGGGTTGGTGAGAATTTTCAGTGGCAAAGTCTTCTTAAATCTTTCCACTAAAGAAAGCTGACTCTCATCTTTGACTGGAAGCCTTAAACAGTTAGCTACATTCCAGAGGCAAAAAGGAGAATTTGAAATGTGGTTTTCATGCAATTCAGAATAAATTCTCCTCTCTGTGCAACAAAGCAATTACCTTCCTGGATCTGACTACTTACACCTACCATGTTTAAGTTTTTTGGATCAAATCCACTCAAAGTAAATATAAAGTTGCTGCAAATATGATGAAATATCTTCCGGTTGCACACGTTGGTGGCAATGAATTGGTCAAAAAACGTGTGAGGAGAGAACATCTTGTCACCAAATAATACCTGTAAGATCAATTTAAGACAGCATCAACTTTCATGGAGATGAACATCAAGAGCAGAAAATGAATGGTAATTCAGACAAGGACTAGACACAGGTGACATCTGCTAAGTACTACTCCTCAGTGAAGCCAAGAGGCTTATTAAACTTTGGAGTCAGGGATGCCTTGGTTTGATTCTAGACCCTATGTCTTATACCTTAGGAAAGCATTTAATTTATATTATTTTGAATTTCCTCAACTATAAAATAGAAAATTAATATACACTAAGTAGGACTGTTGTGTAGATAGTAGGTCACATCTTGCCTACTCCAAGATTTAGAGTAGGAAGACCTTGAGCTCATCTTCTTCTACAGGCATGCTAAAATTACAAGCAACTGTTGATGAGAAAAATTGGAAGACCAACATTTGGTCAATAGGAGAGAAGAGAAAGAAAGCCTCAACCTCTAAAAGTTTATGCCATGTCTATAATGCTATCTATCATTTCATTGTCAAATCCTAGCGAGTCTGGCTTCTTTTTGCACAATCCTGTCTCAGTTTCTCAACATATATCAGCTGAAGTATAACAATAATCCCATAACCATTCTTCTCATCTTTTCCCCTTCTTCATATCCTTTACTCTTATCCATTTCCATTTGGTCATCAGGAGGATTTTTCTAAAAAATGAGCATTATGAATGTCATTCCTTTGTGTAAATACCTTCCACAGTCACCCAGTCTCTATGGAATAAAATCCAAACTTATTTACTTGGCATTTAAGCCTTTTAAAAATCTATTCCTAAAAAGACAAACAAACAAACAAAACCCCACTTTGGAGTTCCTGTCGTGGCGCAGCAGAAACGAATCCGACTAGGAACAATGAAGTTGCAGGTTCTACCCTGCCCTCGCTCAGTGGTTAACCCTTAACGGATCTGGCATTGCTGTAAGCTGTGGTGTAAGTTGCAGACACTGCTTGGATCCAGCATTGCTGTGCCTCTGGCGTAGGCCAGCGGCTACAGCTCTGATTCGACCCCTAGCCTGGAAACCTCCATATGGCATGGGTGCGGCCCTAAAAATACAAAAAAAAAAAAAAAAAAAAAAAAAAAAAAAGGATCTATCCCTATGCTTCCAATATTACTTCTCATATACATCACAAATTTTTTTAGATTCCTTTTAAGATTTTTATTTTTTCTATTATAGTTGATTTACAACATTCTATCAATTTATCCTGTACAGCAAAACTCCTCACAAATTTAAAGCCCCAATAATGTCAATTACATGTGGTTTCCCATAACTTGAGCTTCACCCCTTCAATGTTGCTCATGTTTCCTTCCTGGTTTGGAAAGACTTTCTTGTAAATTGAAATCTTGTCCTTTGCTCAAACTCAACAATGCCATCCAAGAAGTCTTCCATGATTCCCAAAACTAGAAACATTTTCTATGAGTTTGTCTACCAATTTCTTTGCTCTCTCATTATGATGATGCTGGCATTTCTATTAGAAATCAGTGAATCATATACAGTAACTTCTCTATTGGAATTAAAGCTCCTTTAGGGCAATATTTATAAAAATATGAAACTTGGTGATCCATTTCTCTGCTTAACATTCTTCAATGGCTTCCCATTACCAACAGAACAAGACCTAAACTCCTTAACGTGACATAACTGCTTTCGGCTATCTGTCCCCTACTCTCTCCTTGGTCAAATCTCCCACCATTCTCACAGGCACTCTAATTTTCAGTCATAGTAATTGACTGAAAAGTATCTTTAAACTTATAAAGTATCTTTATAAACAGATAGCTGTTTCCTGATGACATGCTTTTGAAATAGAAACTCTCAGATATGTTTTTATAGAATAGGATTGAACTGTACTACACCACAGACATGTCAAAACACATGGAAAATTGAAGCAAAGCTGGGCAAATTGAGGAGAATGCAGAGATTCCATCATCTCAAAATGTGTCTTAACTCTATGGGAATGTGGAAATAATTGAACAAGAAGTCCAGTGTTGTTTACCCAATAATGTGGGACCAAGCTGGACTGAAATCTTTGTGTTAAAAGAGGCCTACATACTAAGAGGAGAATGTGAGCATTTTCCATGTTGTTCTGATAGCTTTCCTGCTACTGTCTTTCTCGGTTGTACCGATATGGAATCGAATCACCATGGGATAATTTGCTCATCCTTCACCAACCAGAATGCCTGATTTCTATAAAAACTGTTTCATGTTCACATGCGTTCACTGAAATCACTGAACAGCGTGATCATCTTCACTCTCCCACAGGAGAAGCCCATATTACAATGCAATAGGAAAACACACCAACTCTCACAGAGCAGTTCTCCACTGAGTAAATAATCAGTTTAGTTAGCTGGTAGCTGGCAAAGAAGCATGTGGAGTCTAGGATATTGCCCAGGTTTTGAGACGTTGACAGACTGAGAGTCTGCAAAGTGTGGGCAATCGAGCAAAGTTGGATTCTAGTGATGAAGGAAACTATTCTTTGACAATCATGACAGCAATAACAATAGTTGGCATTTGTTAAAGGCTAACAATGTACAAGACCTATCCCTAAGGGGTTTACATATATGAACTCAATCCTCTCCTATGAGTTCCTCTCTCATAGAAGCGACTACTCTTATCCCACTTTACAGATAAAGAAAATGTTTCCCAGAACACTTAAGGTCTTGACCATATTTACCCAGCTACCTAGGATTCAAACCCATGACATCAGACTCCTACTGTGATCTCAACTACTATACTATACTGTCCCTGATAAACTTGGGGGCCCAGAGAGAAATTTAACCTACTAGATTAAACCAACCAATCATTTAATCAGTCAGATTAGCTTTTGCTATGTCTGTGATTGAGGAATGACATGAGAAGCCTCTAGAAGACAATAGGATAGAATGGCATCAGAGTACTACTCCCTGAACACTTTTGGTAAAAGTGTACATCATCAGTAAAGCTACATGTGTACCCTGAGCACCAACTATAGTCTTAGAAGTTTGTAAAATGTTATTTGTCTCTGATTATCTTCTCTTGAAATCAGTGGAAACAGAGCTAATTTTAGTTACTACAGATTTAAACTTGCGGAAAAGTTGTCACATACCTTGACTACGTCTCTGGAAAGAGCTGTTAATTGTTTCAGAGGACATTGGGTGTATTTCACTGTGGTGACTGGAGCCAGTGCAAAAAATATCTTAATCCTTTTAGCCAGTTCTGGATTAGTGGAGAATGCTACGAAAGCTAAAAGGGAAGAAGATATGAGCCCATAGATTTAAAACAATTACTAATTCCTTTTAAATTATAGTAAAAGTGGTTATATTGAAAAAAACAAAACACAGAAACTCAGAGTAAGGACCATTTTTCGGGAAGGATTTTTTACATTTCCAAAGGTGGAACTGGCTAATTTAAAATAAAGTGAATTTCCTCACTTAAAAAAAAAATGCATATAGATGTAAATCTACTTAGAGAGAATGTTGAAGAAAGAGTTCAAATATTTATTGTGGAACATGTCTGGGTAAACTGCAAGGGCCATTCTAGCTTGACCATAGCTTTTGGTATCAGACAAAACTGGGCTACAATCTTGGCTTCCCATTTGCAGGCTGTGTGAACATTTGGGCAATTTATCTCCCCCGTATGAGTCTCAGGTTTCTCAATCTGTAAATATGGAAAATAAAATCCTTATAGAATATCTTTAGAAGGTTAGATTTTATATATATATATAACTTTCTAATGACATCATCACCATTAGAAAGGATTCTTAAGTTCAGCCATTTGTAAAATATGAATGATAATGCTCTCAAAGGACTGGTGTAAATGCAGTTGGTATTTTCAAGATCTCTAGCTGAACAGAGAACAGGGAAGAGAATGAAGTACCTTATGGCACTGCTAACATGCCCATCCACATCTAGCCTGCCCCAGGACCTACTGGGAACCACAAAAAAACATACTGATTTGTGACATATAATCACTGAGCTCTGTAATTCTCTGCTTTCTTTTTAGTGTCCCTCACTATACTGTGACCTCTTTAAGGGAAAGATGCATACCATACTTTTCTCTGCTTCCCCAGCATCTAACCCAGAGTCTGGCAAATATTTGTTGGATACAAAAATGAATAAATAAATAATTGTCTCTCTTTTAGGCTTATCCATCAATCTCCAAGTTTAGTCCTAGGGGAGGAAAAAAAAAAAAAATCCCCAAATCATTCTAACTTCGCTCTTTAGAAGCCAGCCAGAAGAAATGGTCTCCCAATTCAAAGTCGCCAAGCTAGAAGACTGCACAGAGGGAAGAAACCCTTGACCCCTTTTATGGATATGAAGCAGATCCCCCGATGCTCTCAGATCACACCTGCCCCAAACACACCAATGGTGGTGCCCTGGGAGTGGCCCACATAGTAGAGTTGCTCCTGTCCCGTTTTCTCTAGGATAAAATTGATTGTGGCTGGAAGGTCATATTTAGCCATTTCATCCAAACTGCCAAAGAAAAAGAACAAAAATATTGGGGGGAAGAATTTCATTGTTAAGCCTGCAATCTTCAAACACATTCATTGCAGACATACATGCTCAGCTTTTGTTAAATAGAAGACTAGAATCAAAACATGGTGTTATGTGTCTGTGCAACTTTTCAGGATATTGCCTTGATTGTAAGAGTAACCTTGTTAAGAAATCAGAAAAATCTGACTTGCAAAAGCCTGCACAGGCTTTTCTCTTAATTCTGGAGCAGATTTGCCAAAATTCCCTTGAAAAGAAAAATTACCTGGAATGCTTATTTTAAAAACAGAAAAAAAAGCAGGAGTTCCCTTGTGGTGCAGTGGGTTAGGTATCCAGCATTGTCACTGCAGCAGCTCTGGTCACTGCTGTGGCATGGGTTCCATCCCAGGCCTGGGAATTTCCACATGCTGTGGGCACAGCAAAAACAAAAACCAAAAAACAACAAACAAATAAACAAACAAAACAAACCCAAAACAAAACAACAAAGCAAAAGGATTTGCAGACATCAGCCCAGATAGAGTGAATCAAAATTGCCAGGAAAGAGGTCTGGCAATATGTGTATTTATCAAGTACTCCAGGTACATTTTGTGGGTATGTGTGTTATTGGAAAAACACTCATCTAGGGGATCATTATGTTTTTCTCAATGGTGTACGTGACACAACTGCCGGGGGGGTGGACGTTAGGAAATGCCAAATGGCTTCCAGGAATAAAAGCAGGAATGAGGCCAAGGAACAAACAGCTTTAGTGACTTTCAAGGCATGGTTCTAAATTTCACTACAAGTGCAGGGCTTCCTTCAGTGATGCATCTGGCCTAACTTCTAAAGCAGACAGTGCCCCCACGGGCCGCTGCTGGCACCTTGGTTCTAGGGACAGATTTCAGCACCACCAGCCTATATTCAGCAGGATTACTTCACTGCTAACATTTTTGAGTATAAGCTATGCTAAAAAAGGGCTTGGCTCATCTTGGCTTATCATGAACGTCTAGTTCTCAGGATTTTCAACCAAAAACTTGTTACTGGTCCCAACTAATTCTTTATTAGTTTCATTTTTCCTGTTTAGGAAGAATACCATGTAAAATTCCTCTGGGATCCACGTCAACAGACAGTTCTGGAATCAGTCTTTCTAAAGCAGACTTTTGAATTTTAATGTTTTCCTTGCATATATACTTTACATACACGTACACAGAGTGGAATGTTTAAAATAACTATCGATGCAATAATAAGGGCATTTCTTCAGAGCTTGAGAAAGAAATGTTTTCCTTGCACATATACTTTACATACATGCACACTGAGTGGAATGTTTAAAATAACTATCAATGCAATAATGAGGGCATTTCTTCAGAGCTCTTGGCAGAAGAAGAAATGCTTTATTTCCTTCTTGTGGATTCTATAGTGTGTGTTTGGACAGACAGGAAAAATTCAAAGGGTGTTCATCCATATAAATCAGTGAAGTAACACACTTTATTTACAGGTAGAATTCTCCTTACCTGAAGGCCCAGTATTCTTGTGAGTTGAGTGAAAATTTCAAGTGTTTCCTGGACCAGGTATTTCCCCGGCTGTTCCCCATCCATACATCATAACAAAAATCTGCCAGAAGGAAAGCCAAGCTGTTGTTGGGCAGGTTGCAAATCCAATTACTGGCAGATGCAACTAAGCCATGCTGCAAATATACAACAGGCTTTGGAGCTGTAAAACATGGGTGACAAGAAATTTTTATCTGAACTTCCTTGGTGTGTACAAGAAAACTCTCTTTCCTGACTCACTGTAGTATAGAAGAAAGGTTAAGAGATGAAAATAGGAATCAGGCAAGCCTGAGCTCTAGGGTTTCAAGCTACTTCTGAAGCTGGGCAAGTTATTTACCTTCTCTATGCCTTATTTTTCTCTTTGAAAAAATGGTGTTATGTACAACGTATTGTATGGCTGTATAGCCGTTGGAGTTAGATTGCCCTGATTCAAAACCTATTTTGCTACATAGTAACTTCTTTGTGCTTTAGTTAATTTATTTTGTGATGGGGAATAATAAATGCTATCTTATGGCGTAGTTGTAAGAACTAAATTAGAATTAAAGTACATAAAATTCTGTTCAACCCAATAAATATCTCCTCTATACCTATTCATATTAAAGGCATTTTATTTTTCAAAAAGCATCTGAGGACAAAACTAAGTCTTTTTCCAAAATAATAACAAAGGCAATAGAAATGCCATTTGTGGACTGTTTACTGAATGTCAGGCACTATGCTAATTAACTTGCATTGTCAGAAAGCAAAATGTAAGGTTTTAAGTGAAATTTACACAAGGTAAAATTGTTATTTTGCTATCAAAATTCCACTTGCAATGTTGAATTGGTACAGTTTGACTAAGAAAGAGAAAAGAAAAAGAAAGAAACGGAGAAGTGGTATTGAAAACACAGAGATGAGAAAGAGAAGTGACTAGGATATTTCTGCCTTTTATAAATGACTTGTGATATATGTTGGTACCCCAGGAATTTCCATTAGGTCACCTTTGAGGCTAGACCAGCTTCCTGAGGGCAGGCTGGATTGGACTCTCAGCCATCTGGAAGCAAGGACTAAAATCTATATCCATCCATTTTTTAAGGAAAAAAAAACAAAACTAAACAAGTGTTACTAATTCTGTTCAATTACTCCAAAGAGCAGTCATAATCCACAGCCCCTCTCTTATCTGAGCTCTCAGGCAGCTTCTCATTACGGAGATGACTTTCCATCTCATGCCTTTGGGCAGCTACCTGGCAGAACTGATAAGATAAAAGCTGAGGGAAACACAGTTCTTGTATTTCCAAAGGTAGTGGAGTTATTTTAGGGGATGATCAGTTCTATAAAGTGAACAACAGCCTACCATCTCCTTCTCTTTTAAAAAGTCTAGACTGCCTCTTCAAATAACTAACCCTTCTGATACTGGAGAATTTGGTTATACAACGCTCCAAATAAAGGAGTTAAGAAATGAGATAAGAAAGTCAACAGTTCTTGCCAAGTGTATTCTTCTCCTTTTTACAGGTATCAAACTATATGGTAAAAAAAAATAGAAATGGCTGTTTAATTACATTCAAGTGTAGAACTATTAGGGTCAAATTTACTTCAAAAAATAAAATCCCGGAGTTCCTGTCGTGGCGCAGTGGTTAACGAATCCGACTAGGAACCATGAGGTTGCGGGTTCGGTCCCTGCGTTTGTTCAGTGGGTTAAGGATGTGGCGTTGCCGTGAGCTGTGGTGTAGGTTGCAGACACGGCTCGGATCCTGTGTTGCTGTGGCTCTGGCGTAGTCCGGTGGCTACAGCTCAGATTAGACCCCTAGCCTGGGAACCCCCATATGCCGTGGGAACGGCCCAAGAAATGGCAAAAAAACAAAAAAATAAAAATATGATAAAATAAAATAAAATCCCAGTGACTCATGTAGAGAAATAATTACAAGTGAAGTAACACCGATTAGAAAACTATTGTAGTGGCTGGAGCAAAAGAAAATGATAATGCCCAAGCCTGAACTTGAGAGAGATTGAAGCTGAGAGAAGTTTTCATGTTAGAGAGAAGTTTAGAAGACAAAATGGATAGGTCTCGATGCTTGACTGGATATAGGAGGTGAGGAAGAAGAAAGTAATAAAAGGATCCTAGAGTTCTGGTTTTTAAGCCTGGAAAATGGAATCTCTAGAGTAAGATCAAGTTTTCTTTTGTTTTTGTGTTTGTTTGGAAAGAGGAAGAAGTGATGGAGAAAAGGAAGACTGAATAAACAGTTTATGAGAAAATGCTTAAAAAACTCCACACGGTTATATGAATGAAACAGTAGTAGAGATGGTGGTGATAACTGTCCACTACGGGAAGAGAAAAGGCTCTCTTTCAGAACAAAAGCTGCCCCCCTGCTATCAGCACATGTAAGACTCTCTCCTTAGGCAGTATTCCTTTCATAATGGAATAAATCCTACCTGTTCTTGGACATTCTCTTCCATAAGGAATTCTGTAAATTCCAAGGACATAACCATCTTTTGTCACAACATCATATTTTTCAGAAGGGTAGCCCCAGTAAGAAATAATCTGGCTCTGCAAAGAGAAAGGGAAAATACATACCTTCATGATGTAATCCCTTGATTTTTATACCCACATTGCAACATAGTATTTTAAATCAAAACCTACTGTTCATCTATGTATTGGGACATAAGATGGCAGGAAAATCAGGATAATTTGAGGAGAGTGTTAAAAGGAGGATGCATGCAAAGACATGGATAAGGCAAGGTGGGTGACCATACATCCTGGTTATGGGTGAAGGCTTCAGTGGTACACAGTACACACAGGAATATGTGTTCCTTATGTATTCAATTGAATGAAGCATATAGTAAATATTGGTCATTTTTTTTTTTTTTTTTTTTGGTCTCGTTCGATTCCATTCCACTCTATTCCAATACTTTTCTGGTATGAATAGCCTCATATTAAGATAGTTTTGGTTATAAGCAACCAAAACCAAATCTGGCTTATTAAACTGCAAAAGTGCATGGATAGGGTTCAGAAATCAAAAAGAAACTGCTCTAGAAAGAGCCTGAGAAAGAAGGCAAGGATACTCTACAGAGATCATCAGTATGAACACATGAACCTTCTCGTCAGAAAACCACCATGAGATGGTAGCTCAAACTACCAGCAGAGGGAGTATAACTGTCCCAGTCTGGGTCAGGTATTTCAACTCTTAGTCACTCCAGGAGACAAGAGAGGAAGCACAAACTAGACAAGCACACCAGTTGTATCTAAAATGATAATAACGTGGAGTTCCCATTGTGGCACAGTGGAAATGAATCTGACTAGGATCCATGAAGATGCGGGTTTAATCCTGAGTTAAGGATCTGGCACTGCCATGAGTTGTGGTGTAGGTCACAGACATAGCTTGCATCTGGTGTTGCTACGGCTGTGGTATAGGCTAGCAGATGTAACTCTGATTCAAACCCTAGCCTGTGAACTTCCAATGCTGCAGGTGTGCTCCCAAAAAGCAAAAAAAAAAAAAAAAAAAAAAAAAAAAAAGACAATAACTTAATAATTCCTTAATGAATGACTTACAATATTCATATTAGCTTCAGGATTTGTGGTCCTTCCTTTCTTATGATAACCATACGTAGTTCCAAGAAGAAGCATCCAGCATGCTGCTGCTAAAGGCCACATTTGGAATTGCCTAGAAAAGGAAATATTAATATGCTTATCATCTAGGGGAATTCTAAAATTTGGTGTAATTTTTCTAAAGCACTACTGTGGGAGGGAGTAGAAAGATGCTTCTTGACTGTGTCTTAGCAAGTAATATACTTAATGATTCAAGACTCGTCTCATAACAACTCTGAAATGGTAATTTTTAGTGAGAAAGAAAGAAGGAAAGAAGAAAGGAAGAAACCAATAGCAATTAAATTTCCAATAGAATATTGAACAAAAGAAGGAAATGTATAGTTCACAGAAAAAAATATAATGGCAAATATATTAATTGCATTTAATATCTCCAGTTTCCAGATAGATTAATACTTTTCTTCTGAAAATGGGAGTGAGCATTGGCAAAATCTTTATGGAAAGGCATTTATTAACATGTCTTACAAATTTAAAAATATGTATACCCTTCACTTAATATAGTTCTATTTCCAAGAGTCTATCCAAAAGAAAAATAATATATATGCAAATATCATGTATAAAATTATCACGCATTGCATATCTAATACAGTGAAATTTGCCAAAATAAGAGAATGACAAATAAACTATGGGGGAGGAAGAATGGAATTATTTAAGCTACCTAGTATTATGCTTTTATGTGATATGCAATATTACTATTATATAATATTAAGGGCAAAACAATGTAACTTGTGCATATATTTTGAGCTCAGTGATTAAAAAAACTATAAAGAGAAAAAAGGACCAAACATCAAATTTTATTTATGGCTATAGCTAGATGGTGAATATTTGGGTGATTATTTTATTTTTATTTTTATTAATTAATTTTTTTGTCTTTTTAGGGCTGCACTCATGGCATATGGAGGTTCCCAGGCTAGGGGTTGAATCTGAGCTGTAGCTGCTAGCCTACACCACAGCCACAGTAACATGGGATCTGAGCCGTGCCTCTGACCTACAGCACAGCTCAAGGCAATGTAGGATCCTCAACCCACTGAGTGAGACCAGGGATCAAACCCCACATCCTCGTGGATACTAGTTGGGTTCTTTAACTGCTGAGTCATGACCGGAATTCCTATTTTCTTATTTTTAAAGGACTTTCCATACCTTCTAAATATTCTATATCCTGTATTACTTTATTATAAAAAAGAAGTTATTTTTCAAATAGAAATTTGACAATTATGGGGGGAAGAGATGACATATATTCCTCATTTGGTTTCGAAACTACTTAAGTTTAAAAACAGACAACTGGAGTTCCCACTGTGGCGCAGCGGAAACAATCCAAGTAGGAACCATAAGGTTGCGGGTTGGATCCCTGGCCTTGCTTAGTGGGTTAAGGATCCAGGGTTGCGTGAGCTGTGCTGCAGGCCACAGACACATGTCAGATCTGGCATTGCTGTGGCTGGCAGCTGCAGCTCCAATTCGACCCCTAGCCTGGAAACCTCCATATGCCTCAGGTGTGGCCCTAAAAAGCAAAACAAACAAAACAAAACAAAAAAACAAAAAACACAGACCACAACTGCAAAGGTAACAGAGGGGGACATTTTTGCAGGGGACTTCCCATTAACTACTGTATAAAATGAAGGTCTTCAAATTATTAGAAAATACATTATCTGCTAATTTGTTCTCTTTTCCTTTAGCAAAAGATAAAGACAAGATTTAAGCTAAAGTAAGTTTAGCTCTAAAGCAAATGCCCTTATGACAGGATTACACATTTGCCCAGGCCAGGCAAACGTATACACTCCAGGTATATGTAAATGCGTATGTAAATGTGTAAATGTATACACAGGCGGCTGTGTATACAGTCCCTCAGTATCCAGATGAAATTAGTTCCAGCACTACCCTACTCACCCCTTACCCCCACCCCCACAGAAACCAAAACCCACAGATGCTCAATTCTTATATAAAGTGGCATGGTATTTGCATATGCAAATATATGCACATCATCCTGAATATTTTAAGTTATCTCTAGATTACTTATAATATTTTCACATTGTAATACAATGTAAATGCTACATAAATAGTTGTAAATACAATGTAAATACTACGTAAATTATTGCAAATTCAGGTTCTGCTTTGTGGAATTTTCTATAAAATTTTTTTTTTGATATTTTCTATGTGGAACTCAGAGATATGGAGGGCCAAATGTATATTACGGGGTTCTGTAAAACAGAGGGTTCACTTTGTGCTTTCAACACCACTTCCCCATTTCCTTCTTTCCCTTTCTCTTTCTTAGTCAAATTGTTCTAATTCTATATTGCAAATAGGATTTTTATATTAAATTAACATAAAAGAGAGATGGCAAATCTTACCCTGTAGGAAGTGGAAGGATTTTTTCAGACACTACCTTTGCCATTCTGTTATAGAAAATTCTATGAATTCCTCTCCTGGAATGGTCAAACTCTTAAGCTCTGCTGACAATATATATTAATATAATTAATCCATACTATAATTAATATGATTAGTAATATATGAATTATGTGGTAAATATGTACATTTATATTAATACAATATACTTTCTTATAACTAAGATTGATTAATACAGCTAAATTCCTGATGCATCACTATGGTAGTGATAATAATACCACCACCAACACAATGATAACTTTTGTGACTATTACTAGAACTTTGTTTTGAGCAGCTATTATGGACAAGTAATATTGTAATGGAGCAGGAATCTATGAGGCCTTTCTGAGGCCTTCCCCCATATCCTCTGCTTTAGTTCCTCTCCGAAGTACCTGGATATCAGTTTCTGATAAGGATTTCCTAAATTGTTTTACAAATGTGAAAATCCACCCCCTTCCAAAAGGAGATGTTAAGTACTTGATGACCCTGGGTACTCAGCCCTAGGCCTCCTGGAGCTAAGGGTTGTTCATTTTAACCCCTGTGACCCCGCCCAGTTATCTCACCATCAGCCAATCAGAGAATTGTGCACAAGCTGATCACTTACCCTGTGAGATACCCCTTCTCCCTCACCTGGCTTTTAAAAATCTGGGATTAATAGATGCAAGCTATTGCCTTTGGAATGGCTAAGCAATGAGATCCTGCTGTATAGCTCTGGGAACTGTATCTAGTCCCTTAAGATGGAGCATGGTGGAGGATAATGTGACAAAAAGAATGTATATATGTATGTGTGACTGGGTCACCTTGAGTTACAGTAGAAAATTGACAGAACGTTGTAAACCAACTATAATGGAAAAAATAAAAATCATTTAAAATTTTTAAAAATGCTCCACAATTTTGGTTTGGGTAGTTTGGGCTTGGGCGGCATGAGCCACCAAACTGCTTGTTTGGCCCTGTAATAAACATTTCTCTGCTTCAAACTCTGTTTCAGTTTGTTCGGCCTCACTGTGGGTCTGGCACATGTACTTGAGCTAACAATATGGCAGATATAATTATTTCATTTTATTCTCAAAATAATCCCTAGGGATAATAAATATCATTTCCATTTTATTTCATATAGAAACTTTCCCTGAGGTCAAGTCATTTGCCTGAGTTAAAACACGTGGTGGAGCCAGAATCTGACTCTAAAGGAAATGCTCTTAATTATTATGATTCTTAACCACTCAGTCCATTCAGAATAGCTGATTTTGGAGGCTATATGCATGACTTGCGTAGACCAAAAAAATATGCACAATCTAAAAGTCTTAAGTTAAGATTTATTGGGAGCAAAATGAGGACTTAAGCCCAGGAGGTAGCATCTAAAGTAACCTTGAGAAAACTGCACCTAGGAGAAGTAAGGGGAGCTAGGATATATATGAGTATTGCAGAAAAGTATAGATATCAGCAACAAAAGATTACTGTTAATAAAAGAAAATTAGATAACTCAAATTAAGGAATTTAGTGCTTTTCTATTAATGGGAAAATACAAGGTTCTAGGCTTCTTGAAATTGTTCCATTGATCTGCACTTCAGCTCTCTGGGGCCAGCATCTTATGTTTTCCATCCCGCATTTCCTCAGGGTTCACCTTTGGAGTGGCTGCAGTCTGATGGCAGGTGTACACACACACACACACACACACACACACACACACACACTTGTGTGTATCAAGTATATCAGTAGGAAACGTCCCTGTCATCAGTGATATTATACTTTTTGTTTCATCTTTTATTTACTAATGAACTGAGAAGGATGAAGAAAGACATGTAGGAAAAGAGAGGGAGTGGGAGAAAGAAAGCAATCATATCGTAGATAATTATTTGGACTAAAGGATAAAAGATTCACATTTATAATAATCATTGTTACTTACATGATTGCAACCAGGCCAAGCCATACACTGAAAGAACATCCTCCCCACCCCCAAAGAGAGACACATAGGAGTAAAATTTAAGAAAGACTTATACATTAAATGTCACTTCTAGGCAATCTGAGTACTTTTTGGTTTTTTGTTTTGTTTTGTTTTTACTTCCTATCTTAAAATTGTCTATGTTTGAGCAATTTACCTGTGTTCAGTGGTTAGTATACAAAGCTCCCAGTAAATTCATTTCTGTATATTTTCCAGTGAAATATTAGCAAGTTTATGGCAATTGAGCATTGCTTATTTTTGTTCTACAATCAGATAATACATCATTATTTCACCAGCTGTGCACAGAGTGGGGAGAGTTTTTTATCCTCTTCTCCACTGTTATGTAGAATTACAAGACATACCTGGGGGTTAGTGAAAGAATTTGGAAGAATGGGGAAACAAAAACCCTCCAGATTGGGCCTGTCTTCCCATCTAGAACAACACATGGGGCTGAAAATACATGCTCTGTGCAGCCTACCTCTTCAGGCTGTTGCAAGAGTCCCAGGTGCTAATGTTAAATACAGCATGTTTAAATTATGAGGAAATATAAAATTCTTTTCTTTCTCAATTCCTCTTTTGTCTTCTCAGCTCTAAGCTGTTTTTCCTCTCTAGTCCTGAAAGCTGAGAGTCTTAGACATTTTCTTATGGTCTATGACTTTGTCAAACCCTGCCTATAATCTATTATGACATTCTTTCAAATTTCTCAAAATTGTTTTTCAAAACCTCACTGAACTCAAAGTTACTTTTTTTCTGTTATTCTTTCAAAACTATTTTCAGTTACTTCTGCCACCTCTCTAGTCTACTATCTCATTCCTAATACCTATATCATTTTACTGGACTCCTGGTTAGTCTTTTATTTTCTAGTCTTTGTAACCCAACTCATATTTATGTTGCTGCCAGATTAACTTTTTTGTTGTCTTTTTTTAGGGCCACATCTGTGGCACATGGAGGTTCCCAAGCTAGGGGTAGAATCGGAGCTGTAGTTGCCGGCCTACTCCACATCCACAGCAACGGCCAGATAGGAGCCATGTCTGTGACTTAACACCACAGCTCACGGCAATGCTGGACCCTTAACCCACTGAGCAAGGGATGGAACCTTTGTCCTCATGGATACTAGTCAGATTCATTTCCTCTGAGCCATGATGGGAACTCCTGCCAGATTAATTTTTATAAAACCATTTCTCCTGTCAAATTTTCACTCAAGATATCATAATGAAAAACTTTTACTTTCAATTATGATGCAGTAACCCATACAGACTAGCTGTCTCACTGATAAAGTATAGAGGTCAGTTATTTTCAGAATCAGAAAAGAGGGTACTATATTACAATCCAGAGATAGGTATATTTTTAAAAGCTAATAGAAGAATTAAAACAGAATGCTAAAAATATTTGATCATCATAGAAGAAGGCAGAAAAAGGGTCATAGAGAAACAGGAAAAGAAAAAAAGAGAAAGGAAGGAAGGAAAAAAAATGACAAGCAGTAAATAAAAAGACGGCAGACAAGCCCAAATATTAATGTAATTTTTCTAATTAAAAGACAGAAATTGTCAGACTGGATAAAAAAACAAAACCCAACTACTTTGAACAAGAGACACATTTTAAATATATAGGAAAATAGGTTGAAAGTAAAATAAAGAAGTATACCATGTAAGAAGTAAGCATAAAAAAGCTGGCATGGGTATATTAATATTAGACAAAGTAGGCTTTCAAGACAAAGAGTATCTCCATATTTCAGAGTTTATCTGGAAGACAAGTCAGTTCATAAGAACAACAAAACAACCGTAAATGTGTAGGTACCTAAGAGTAGAACTTAGGAATGAAAAAGAAAAAAAATGACAGAACTATGAGGGAATTTAAGCTTCATAGTTGGAGATTTCAACATCTGTCTTTCAGTAACTGATAGAAGTGAACAGAAAACCAGCAATAATAAAGGAAATCTGAACAATACCATAACTGAGTTGATATAATTGACATTTGTAGAACACATTTAAGGACCATATAGGTAGGTGAAAAATTAAAAAGGGAAATTAGAAAAGACATATAATTGAATAATAATAAAAAATACTACTACTCTAAAGGGACGCAGCCTAAGTAGTGCTTAGAAAGATATTTAGAGACTTAACTTTATTAGGAAAGAGAAAATTTTACAATCAATAATCCAAACTTTAAGTAGAAAAAGAAAATTAAATTAAGCCCAAAGTGAGTAGAAATGAAAAACAAACAAACAAACAAAAAAACAGACCAGAGAATATTGCAGAAAATTAACAAAGTCAAAAGTTGGCCCTTTGAAAAGATTAATAAAATTGATAAGCACTGGCAAAACTAATCAAGGAAGAGCTGTTTCAAGAACAAATAGAACACTTGATTAGCCCTATATATATTAAAGAAATTAAATCTGTTTTAAAAAAATTTCCGTACACACACAAACAGAAATTTCAGAACAAATAGTTACAATGGTAAATATACTATTCAAAATTTAAGCAAGAAATAATTATGTTAAGAAAAAACAAACAAAAAACTCCAAACTCAAAACTCTTCCAGAAATATGAAAGAAATTATTCCCAACTCATTTTATGAGGCCAACATAAATTAATAATCTTATTCTAAAATGATCTAAATAGCCGAAACATGTTTGCAAAAGATACATAGGTGAATGATTTATGCTACCTGATTTTAAGACTTAACTATAAAGCTACAATACCAAGACTCATTGTGTGACATTTTCATAAGGGTAAACATACAGTTCATGGAATATAATACTTGACCCATATACAGACACATACACAAATAGTTGGTCAATTGATCTGTGGAGAAGGCTTCCAAGGTAATTCAAAGGAAAATAATTACATTTTCTAAAATGGCATAGAAGAAAAAAATCAAACTTGATCCCCAATTAACACCATACATAAGGTGAAAACTAAATCATAAGCCTAAATATAAAAGCTAAAACTATAAAAGTATAGAAGAAAACATAGAAAATCTTTGTGAATTTGATGTGGGCAAGGATATCTTAGGACAGAAAAAGCATAAAGAAAAAAGTGATATATTGGACTTCATCAAAATTTAAAACTTATCCTACTAAAAAGACACCATTAAGAAATTAAAAAAGCAAGCCACAGATTTAGCGAATATGTAAAGCAAATACAAATTAACAAAGAAATTTTATTCATGATGTATACACGATCTCTTAAAGTTCATGAAGAATTCAAATAGCCAATAATAACATGGATAAATCCTTATACAAATATTTTAGTAAAGAAAACATATGAGTGACTAATAAGCACATGAAAAGGTGTCTATATCTTTAGGCATCTGGGAAATACAAATCAAAACTAAAATGAGATAACTTTTCTCACCTACTATTATAGATAGAATTAAGAAGATCAATTGTTAAGCAAGGACAGCAAACAACCAGAATGCCCACGCATTGCTGATAGAAATGTAAAATAGAATAAACACTAGATAAAAAAATTTGGTATTATCTTACAGAGTTATATATAAAATATACAGTTACCACAAGACTCAGTATTTCTACTTTTAGGTATTTACCAAGAGAAATAAAAATGTATGTCTACAAAAATTCTTGTAAATAAATATTCATAGCACCTTTATTCATAATAGTCTCCAAACAGATATAACCCAATGTCTGTCAATAATAGAATGGATAAACAGATAGTGGTATATCCATCCAATGATTTCCTATAAAGGTAGTTGTTCAAAGTGAAAGAAAATACAGTCTATTCAAAGACTTATTTGAAAGATTGTTCATTGAAGATTTATTTATCATAGCAAATTTTTGGAAATAACTCATATGTCCATCAATAGTACAGGGGATATACAATTTTATTTTATTTAAGCAATGGAATACTATTTATAGACACATGAAACAAAAAAGATTAATCTAAAAAATGTTCTGCTTAGCAAAAGAAGCCAGAAACAAAATAATACTTCCTCTATAATTCAATTTCTAGGAACATCAAGAACAGATTCTCACAGTAAGTGAAGTAAGTCAGAAAGAGAAAGACAAATGCCATATGATATAACTTATATGTGAAATCTAAAATGTGGCACCAAATGAGCTTATCTCCAGAACAGAAACAGACTCATAGATATAGAGAACAGACTTGTGGCTGCCAAGGGGGAAGGGGAGAGAGCGGGATAGACTGAGAATTTGGGGTTAGTAGATGCAAACTATTACATTTAGAATGGATAAGCAATGAGGTCCTGCTGTACAGCACAGGGAACCTTCAATCCCAAGAGAATCTCCAATCTCTTGGGATTGACCATGATGGAAGACAATATTAGAAAGGGAATGTGTATATATACATACACATATACATATACATATACATATTGACAGAGTCACTTTGCTGTACAGCAGAAGTTGACAGAACATTGTGAATCAACTATACTTTAATAAAAATAAAAAAGAACAGGTAAGATAAATTTGTTGGAATACAAATCACAATAGTGTTTTCTTGGTGGGGGGATTGACTGGAAAGGTACAAGAGGAAACTCTCAGGGTGATGGCCATACTCTATATCTTAACTTGGATAATTGTCAAGACTCATCAAACTGTATACTTAGTATCTGTGTATGTTACTGAATATAATTATAACTCACAAAGAAACTGGAAACTATATTGCAAAGCAGGTTTTCTCAAAGATTACTTGTGCTGGTATGAATTACTCATTTAGAAAGCAGTATTGTTATAATTACAGAGTTTTTAAGAACATCTATATCTTATGTCCTAGAAATTCTGCTCAATAAATTTATAGCAAGAGGATAAATTCTCAATCTGAATGTGCAGGAGATCCCTCTGTACAAAATTGCTTTTATGCTTGTTGTTTATCATAAAAAAAATAAAAAACATTTTAAATTATAAAGGGAGGAGTCCCTGTTGTGGCTTAGGGGTAACGAACCTGACTAGTATCCACAAAGATGTAGGCTCAATTCCTAACCTCACTCAGTGGGTTAAGGATCCGGCATTGCCATGACCTGTGGGGTAGGTTGCAGATGTGGCTTGGAGCCCAAGTTGTTGTGGCATAGGCCAGCAGCTGCAGCTCAGATTTGACCCCTAGTCTCAACACTTCCCTATGCCACAGGTGCGGGCCTAATAAGCAAAATAAACAAATAAATAATAAAGGGAAGCTTAAGTAAACTATAATATGTTAATTAAATCTTGTAGATAAAGCCATTAAAATGTATATGAGGACTATATAATAACATGAAAACACGCTCATAATATAATGTTAAATGGGGAAAAATTATTGTTGGGAGGAAAGTTGTACTCTTCATGCTAGGATAAGCAGTGATTTTCCAAAAAATACACAGGCACATAAATAGTTTTTAAAAATTGAGTTCTAGATACTATCTCCTAAAATTGACATGGCCCGAGATTTCTACTTTCAAGAGGTTCTCATTTTCTAACTCAAAGGAAAGGTATAACTCTCTTCTCTCCTGAATCTTAACTATGATGAACTGTCCTCAGTTTTAAAAAATCTTGGGCTCCTAGCAAAGGAACACTTGACAATATTGACAGAGGTATTAGGAAAGGGAGAGCTTAATAAAGTATCAATCTTTTTTTCAAAAGCAATTAACCTTTGCAAATACAGTAGTTTTAAATTCTTTGCTTCTGGGTTAATAAATGCAAACTATTGCCTTTGGAATGGATAAGCAATGAGATCCTGCTGTATAGCACTGGGAACTACATCTAGTCACTTATAATGGAGCATGATAGAGGATAATGTGAGAAAAAGAATGTATATATGTCTGTGTGACTGGATCACTTTGCTGTACAGTAGAAAACTGATAGAACACTGTAAAGCAACTATAATGGAAAAGATAAAAACAATTTAAAAATTTTTAAAAATTAAAAAAAGAAAAAGGATCTACTTGAGTTCTTAGTAGGTAAATAAAAATCATTTCTGTAGCTGCATTACTGTGTGACTTGTGACACAGATCTTCAGTGAGTTCAGAGTTGAATGGCATTAGGTAAACATGGGGTTTCAGCACTTACAACTGTTAAGTGGGAAAATACAGATGCTAAATTTTGTGTCATCTGTGAATAAATAATAATTATCACTGGATGTATGAATTAAAAAGTTTCATCGATGTCATTGAGATACATTGCTAATAAAATTTGATTTTAAAGCTTAATTATTCATTGAACTTTTAATATAGTTATGATTCTTAACCAATTGTGTTCTAATAAAAATATCAAGGAGAAATCATTAAAAAATGCAACCCTATAGTCAGAAGAAGTGAAAACAATTTAAATTTGAATGTTTATCCACATTTTTAGTTGTAGAGAAAAAGGATCAATTGATCAGTAAAAGACTTTTTTCTTTTTTGGCTGCGCAATAGCATATTGAGTTTCTACACCAGGGATCACATCCAAACTGCAGATTTGACCTATGCTACAGTTGTTACCTACTCTGAAGCTGTGGCAATGCCAGATCCTTTAACCTACTGTACCAGGCCAGGGATAGAACCTGAGTCCTGGTGCCACAGACATGCTGCCAATCCATCCCGTTGCACCACAATGGAAACTCCTAAAAGACTTTTTAGGCATATAAATAAATGATACTAGGATACATATTTATGGAAATATGCAAAACGCTAAAAAAGTGGAATGGAAATATAAATTCAGTAAGAAAACAAAAGTTATACAATTTCAATTCGTGAAATAAAAGATTTTTTTCCAATGGATAATCTTAAATATCAAATTCAAATATAAAAATTAAATATTTTCTTGGATATACTTTTATAATTGTATAACAATTTTGTCTAAAACTGGCAGTATTTATGAGGTATCTTAAACTACATCCTTTACAACTATTAAGAATTATGATAAAGTTGTTTCATATGTCAGTCTAAAAATATGTTAATATTTACAGAGTTTTGACAAATTTGTTTGGGGCTATAGAAGCAAAACCAAATTTTAAGCAACCACAATTTTATTTCTTGAATATCTCAAACAAATAAATAAACCAAAAAATATGATCTTCAGAAACACTGTAAGAATTATTCTGAAATGATAATGGTTTTATTTCAATACTAGGAATAAAAATTTTCCCTCTTCTACCAATTTACCTCTTGGTTATATATATTCCTTAATGACTTTATTAGCTTGAATTACTCTCAGCATAAAAATATAGTAAAATATTTATTTTAATACATAGTATATTTATTATAATACATATTTTATGGTATAAAATATAATAATAGTATAGTTATACTAAAATATACTAAATAAAATACTTATAAATAATTAGCTGTAAGTTTAAACTCAGGGTACTCCGAATAAAGGCCCTAGAAATATTCTTATGGGGCAAAGTCTACAAATTTTAGTATGTTCACCTTATAATAACCATTTTGGCAGTTTCCTATAGTTTTTCTTTATTGTGAGATTTTTGGCAGTGACACAAATGACTGGGTTGGCCAGAAGATTGTTGTTTGTCAATTAAAATTTTTTGACGTCTGCAACAATTTCCCTTTTTATCTGACATTTTCAATATAAAGCCCATTATGGTGTTTACGAAAATTTAGATTCCTTCTTGTCTTCATCTCAGCAACCTTCACAAAACTCTGATATTTTCATCTGTTACCAAATATCAGTGACTCACAAGTTTACACAATTATTAGTAGCAAAGTTAATCAGGATCTAGATCCAAACTGGTTTTTTGTTTTCGGAATTCCCCCACCCATAGAATGAAAGAAGTAAGGAAGCAGGAAGAGAAAGGAGACTATTAACAAGTGGAAGAAAGGAAATCATTACACAATCAGATGTCCAGGCCTGCAAATCTCAGATTTGAGGAGTAGGCACGTTTGTGTCAAAGGAAGAAGGACCAGGCAGCTGTGACAGAATCTTCAAATAGAATAGAGTGGCTCATAGCGCTGTGCTCCAAGCCCAGAGGCAGCAAAAAGAAAGGAGTATTAGGCTGAATGGGGAGGAAAATACACCAAGGAAAAAGGAAAAATAAATAGCAAGAATGAACTATATTTTCATGGCTCTTCTACAATATTAAGGATGAAAGATTTGTTCTGATGGCAAAATAGCCCCTGAAAGATGGCTGTTTTCAAATTTGAAAAATAAATAACAAAAGAAAGGAGCTGTAGAGGAAACAATTTTTCCCTTAAATTATTTTACAAAGTAAAGGAGACATAAGACAGGTCTGTGAGGAGTTCCCATCACGGCGTAGTGGAAACAAATCTGACTAGGAACCATGAGGTTGTGGGTTCAATCCCTGGCCTTGCTCAGTAGGTTAAGGATCTGGTATTGCCTTGAGCTGTGGTGTAGGCCAGAGGCTACAGTTCCAATGAGGACCCTAGCCTGGGAACCTCCATATGCCACAGGTGAGGCCCTAAAAAGGACAAAGAAAAAAAAAAAGGATAAATGTACTTCAAAAGCAAACAAAAATAATAACCTTTGGACTTTAATATATATTATTAAAGGACAATTATTTAATCTCTTAATGTCTGGAGGGGAATATTTGTGCTTCAGGTTGGCTCATCCTCATCTCCCTAAAGTTGAATGCATGTCTGCAATTAGGGGGATTAGAGGAGACTGTACACTTATATAACATCGACATAAATATGAACCACTTTGTAGACGAGGAAAGTGATGGGTCCTTCACAAACTGAGGAGGATGCTCATAATTTCAATAAGCAGGGATATCATTTAGTATGATGACTCTTGCCAATCACTTGGCCCACATTTCCCTGCAGACGACCCTGCTCATAAGAAAAAGTATTCAGGCTAAAGGCTATTGGAGTGAGACAGTAAAGGGCTTTTTGAAAAATCCTAAAGAGTTTTTAAAACATTGTTTAAATATTATTTCCCAAACCCCTAGATGCACAATCCCAAAGAAGTTCTTTTTTTTTTTGGCTGCACCTATGGCATGTGGAATTTCCTGGGCTGGGGATGGAACCCAGGTTACAGCAGCAACTTGAGCCACTGCAATGTCAACACCGAATCCTTAAACTGCTGTA
The DNA here is from genome assembly GCF_054392235.1 of Sus scrofa. Taxonomy (NCBI): domain Eukaryota; kingdom Metazoa; phylum Chordata; class Mammalia; order Artiodactyla; family Suidae; genus Sus; species Sus scrofa. The sequence continues at coordinate 122,844,499 of NC_139396.1, read as the reverse complement.
CCACAAGGGAACTCCTTAAATTCTTAAAAGAATCTGTCACTAGCATTTCCAGGTATAGACTTGTGATACCAATTCTCACTGAGATTCAAAAATAGCAATGTCTGCTTTGTACATGCTACAGTTTTCTGAAAGAGAAACCCATCATAACACTCCTGGAAAGCTCTTCAGTATATCTTCTCCATCTGAAGTGGTCATGTTTACTCTTGCTATCTCTTGCTTAACTTGATGGAATCAAAACACAATATTCCTCAACAACAATTAAAGTTCTGTAGCTCCAAATATTTTCTATTTCTTACTAAAAGACCATGACCCAGGTTCTACAAATAGATCAAGAGTCATTACCTGATCTGTGAAGTCTTTGGGGGGGTCTGTCTTCAAGTCCTGGAAGGTTCAGAGAGATTTCAACTCCTTCCAGAGGCAGCTGTCAATGGAGCATGCTCTGTTTCAAACAGCCCAGAAGATGTTGCAACCAGAAACCTCTCAACTGAAGGCAGATTAATCATAACTTGAAATGCAGCCAATGCCACCCAGACACTTTGACAGGTGAGCTCTTTGCCAGTGATGAAAAAAAGAATCGTAATAGACCAGAGTTCCTGCTCCTGCCAAGCCAGTCCCTGAGTTGCATGCCTCAAGGTATAGATGAATTGAAAGCTTCTCAGCAGAATATAGACTCTTCATTCAGAAAATAATTTTCACTCAAGGATGGATGCATTGACCCAGTCATATGAGCATAAAATGTCTAATCCCCTGCATCCTCCAACTATAACACCTGTAATGTAATTCATTCCCAAATAGTGCTTGGCTTTCCTTTAATTTTCTATCTTTTTATGTAAAGTGTGTATTAAAACTGGCAAGAAACAAAGAAAATGTCATTTCCAGTTCTTTCAGTTGAAGCCTAGAAAAACAATACCTCATCCAAGATCTCCAGCTAGCTAAAGGCAAACAAACAAAGAAGCAACAACAAACCCAGGTTTTCCTCATCCTCTCTAGCCAGGCTCTATCCTATCATGGAAGCAGTTCCTATGTTTGCACTGGGCAGAGGTTTGGTTTAATATCCTGTAAAAAAAATCTTAGAACTGACTAGATTTCTATTTTCTGCTTTCATACTTTTCAGAGGTGCAGATCTAATTTGCTTAAAATAAACCAAGCAAACTTCTTTTTCTTTCTTTTTTTTTTTTTTAAGAGCCAAATGTGCAGCATATGGAAGTTCCCAGGCTAGGGGTCGAATCAGAGCTACACATGCCGGCCTATGCCACAACCACAGCAACACAGGATCCAAGACACCACAGCTTACTGCAACATTGGATCCTTAACCCACTGAGCAAGGCCAGGGATTGAACCTACATCCTCATGGTTACCAGTTGGGTTCGTTACCACTGAGCCACAACGGGAGCTCCCAGCCAAACTTCTAAAATGATCCCAAATTAACATTTTACATGCTTAAATTTCATCGGAAGAGGAGGAAAAGTATTTCTGAATTAGTTCCTGAATTTTCTATCATTGATTCAGGAGTATCCACGTCCACTCAGTGCATAGGAGATGCCTGCAAACCCACTGTCTCAAGAACTTGAATGTTAGGCAGCCAGAATTTAGTGACATGAAACTGATTTAAGTATCTTCAAGTTTCTTTGAATTGTGTCGATTTGTAATTAGATTGAATCAATTGGTTTCAAAATTGTAGTTGGAATTGGCTTTGCTTCTGCTACAATAATGGTTTCAGCAGTAATTAAAATTGTTTAGCAATTTTATTTGCTTATTGGAAAAGTTTTGCATTCCTATGTGTTTAACAGGTAATTACACTTTCAGAGTAATACATTCTGCAAACATGCTATTTTGACTCTGAAAGAAAAAAACAAACTGGAAAGATAGTACACTTGTTGGCAATGTATAAACAACTGGAATTCAGTCTATGTTTGAAATAGGATTATTCTTGAGCAATAGTTTCTGTATTCCAATCAACAGTGCTGGGAGTACCCATGTTTCTACTTATTTAGTTTGCTAATTGTCTTATTGTAAACAGCTCTGGCAGTCTGCTGTTTCTCTATTTGTTTTGCCTATCATTTAACTCATTGAACAGAAACCCATTCCCATTTACACATTTACTTTTATATTAAAGTGTGCTTTGGGGGGTCTTCTTTAAACTTAACTCCTAACCCCTAGATGACAAAATAGCAGGGCAAAGTTTCTTTCCCTTTCCCTATCTTAGTAGCATCTTTAGGGCCCTACAGAGGGGGCAGAGGCCATCTTGCTCTCTGTCTTCTCCTTGGTGCCTTATCACTTGGAGGGGTAGGTACACTTTGGCATAACAATTCCTCTCCCTCTTCCATCAAGATTTCTAAACTTTCAGGGTATTAGGGCAAAGCAAGGAAAAGAACAGGGTAATCCCTATTGATTTCTGCTGTAGGCTGATACTGATTCTGGTGGCCACTTCATTTACAGAGCAGCCTATGTCCTAGGTGTTAGGGAGGTAATACAGAAAATGCAACATTCAGAGTGGAGTGGACCTGGGTCCCCAGTCAAAACATACTTTAAAATCTGTGCCTTCAGAGGATTTTGAGAGCAATGAAAACTCTCTGTATTCTACTCTAATGATGGCTACATACCACTAAACATTTATACACCAGGAGTGAACTCTAGTAAACTATGAACTTTGAATGATTATGATGTGTCAATGAGGCTCATCAATTGTAATATATGTACCACTCTGGTGGGGGTTGTTGATAATGGGGGAGCTATGCATATGTTGGAATAGGTTGTTTATGAGAAATTTCTTGTATCTTTCTCAATTTGCTGTGAACCTAAAACTGCTCTAAAACAATTGTCTTTAAAGAAGTTGTGCTTTTAAGGTTGAGTCAGAAATTTGACTTTTTTTTTTTTTTTTGGCTTCACCTGCAGCATGCAGAATTTTCTGGGTCAGATTTCACACTGTGCCACAGCAGTGACAATGCCAGATCCTTAAACCAATTAGCCACCAGGGATCTCCTCTGGCACTTTTTCATCAAGGAGGTTAAGTGCCTTGATATTTGCATAAGGGCTTCTATTGTTTTAGTTTATTGCTTTGGTATATTGTCCCCTGAGGTCTGCGTTTTTATGGGTTTGTTAGTAAGGACCTAGGATACTTGTGAGGCTTGAGACCTTTATTTTAGGGTATGGCATCCTCCAATGCTGTGCACTGAACACTTTTGCATGTGTTTGTGTGTATGCGCATAACATCTTGATTAGCTGGAGTAAAGTGGAGATCATAAGTCAGAGGGAAACAAGGCCTGTGAACAATGCAAACATCAAAATGTACTCCCTCTAATGAATTTTGTAATTTATTAAGGCATGAGAATTTTTCCTAGGGAGGGGTTGTTAAATTTGAAAAGGCTGAAGACTGTACAGTATTTTTTTGAATCTAAGATTTCCTCATTTACAAATTGTATCCTTCATTATACTATATATTCCTAGGAAAGAAAAATGAAGCCTGTTATACTCAAAAGACACCACCAATTATAAGAAGCTCTCTGAATATGGAGATGGAAAAATGTAAAAAATGCATTTCAAAATCAATGAAATATAGTTTATTACAATGTAGGGACCACAAATCTTTATAAGAATTTGCTTTATAGTTCTGATTTAACGATGAGTTAAAATACTTGCACACTTTGGCATATCATGAAGTGAATTCACCTAGGATCTTGCACGCCCCAAACATCTCTTCTTCAAATTTTATAGGGGCTTAAATTTTTTTTTTTTTTCCTTTTTGATGATTACTATTCTGGCAGGTGTGAGGTAATACCTCGTGATTGTTTGAATTTGCTTTTATCTGATGATTAACTATGTTGAGTACCTTTTCATGTCCCTGTGCCTCTTTCTTCAGTCTCTTCATGAGCTTCATGTATGGGGCCAGTTTATAAACCAATGATGCATGAGAATCTAAGAGGTAGAACATTTTCTCCTACCTCTACTGTAAATCTTGCATAGGAGCATATAGCCTTTCATTTTGAGTATTGTTTCTATTGCATGGAGTCTCATAAGAATTTCCCATTTTAACAACCCTGAGAAGTATTACAATTTTAAGAATTTATTAATTAATATTAGCTCAGTGAAACCCATTTTGGATTTCTGACCTCCAGAACTGTAAGATAATAATTTTGGGTTGGTTAAATTACTAGATTTGTAGTATTTGGCAATAGGAAACTAACACTTTATCCATTTGTTGTATGTTTCTTCCATTAGATTCTGAGCTCTTAAAGGGTAGGGATATTGTTTAATTTTAATATAATAAGTATAAGCAGATATGCATAAGGTGTCAAAAAAAGTTTGCCCAATTTAAGTTTATTAAAGAAAGAGGTTAAATATGGATATAAGGCAATAGAAATCATTTCAGTTTTTTGAAGTACCAGTAATTCTTTCATTAATTGTTTGCAGGTAGATTTTACTTAAATAAACGAGAATTGTTTCCATTCAATTGACAATTATATTAAACTTTCACTTACTCTCTTCTCTCTGTCTCTCTTTAGATACCACATTAAATTTTTCTGTAAAATCATGAAATTTTAGGGCTCAAGGGATCCTTAGTGGTCATGTGTTCATATTTCTTCATTCAAAGGAACCTGCATTTTAAGAAGTTAGAATTAACTGAAGGTTGCAACATAGTTAAGGCTAGAAATGATTTCCTGTATGTATTAAATTTACTAAATTACTGTCTTCCTTTACAGAAAGTCACAAGAAACATTACATGTACATAGGTACATGTACATATAAATATGTGCACACACATAAATTATTTACATAATATTCACAGATTCCACAGATTATGAGGTGAATACATCTGTGAGGGCCCATTTTTTTCCCCAGCCAATCACAAGCATGCAGGTAACTACAATAGAATTAGTGATCTTTTCTTCTCATATTGAGTCTGGATTTAGTGTTAGATTTGTTATGTTTTATAAATACATATATCTTGCATGTATTCTTTTAAATATTTTTCAAATATATCAAATAATATTTTTGAAAGTAATTTACTCATTAGAAACATAATTTAGTGGTAGAAGTTTGAAATGCACACAAATCATTATAAAATACGTGGAAGGCAGTTGCAATAGGTTCTGTTTTGGTTTTGGTTCAGATAAATGTTATGGTTCCCTCAATGGAAAGGAACCCATTAAAAACACTGGGTCCAGTTGATAATGAAAAACTACCCTTCTAGGCAAAGATTAATCTGGTGAATATTAGAAATACATTATATACAATATTATGTGAATTTAAGCATCTTCATAATTAAGGTTTTCATTTGAAAAGTAATTGTGGAATCCAAGTTCTTAAAAACTTCCAAACGTTGACAGGGGAAACCAAGTACTCTGAAAAGGGTGTTCTGTACACAGCAGTGTGCTGACAACATGGGGCCTCTGAGTAATATTTGGACTAGTCTACACAAAGGTAACATACAAGGGCAGAAAGAATGACAGGTTCTTTCCTTCTCTCCTCCAGTATTTAGGGCAAATAAAATGGGGAGCTTCATCTTAACTGGACCTACAGAACCGTGCTTCCTTCACCTTCAGTATTTAAAACATTTCTAAAAGACATCCCCGCTATCCCCATTTTGTCTTTGATTTATTTACTGAGTAGATATTTACTGAGTTTCTATTATGTACCAGGTATTTTTCTAGGCAGTGGAGATCCAGCCTGAACATATAAAAAGTCTTACCCTTGTTGAACTTACATTCTAGACATAGCCAGTAAGTACATGGCTCATTTTCAATGTCAATTTAACTAAGCGTAATGCTTTACTAGGTAGGTAAATAAAAACACAATTACACAATTAGAGTCGTGTTTCTCAAACCTTAATACGTGTACAAATCAATGGGGGTCTTGTTAAAGTTCAGATTCTTCTTCAGTTAGCTGGGGTGCTGCCTGAGATTCTCTATATTTCTAACAAGCTCTGAAATGATACCAAAATACTACTAGAACTTGGACCAGACTTTGAGTAACAAGGCTTGCGTAAAGGATTAGGTTTGAGTTTTGAATGAGGACAACTATGGTAATTATGATAATGTAGCTACCATTTATTGACTATCAACTGTGGATCAAGCACAGTATTTTTGACCTACGTATTTTAATCCTACAAAATATGAATGATTGCTCTAATTTACAGATGAAAAAAAAATGTGCTTGGAGAGGTTAAGTAATTTATTTAAAGCCACTCATCCAGCAGGAGTGGGAGCTGTGCTCTCGCCCTTTGCTCAGTAGGCTCTTATTTGTAAAATGAGGACAAAAAGTCAATGTGATGATCCATGCAAGGTGCCTAAGATTGTGCTCAATGTTAGTAGCTGTTAAATAAATGTCAGTCCTTTCTACTCTTTAGGAAAGGTCTAGATCACATGTTGAAATATAATCAGAAGGTATGAAATCATCATGACTGTACAGAAGGGAGAAACATCAGTCTGGGAAGCCAATTTTAAGTTGCATACTTTTTCTTCCCACTAGATCCTCTCCATTTTCCTAGAAGTCATTATGACTTGTGGACATAATGCATCACTCTTTCCATGGTTTCTGATGAGAATAAGCATGAAAAGAAGCCCAATCCCACAGTCTTCCCTCTTTCACCTCGTCCTCCAGGAGGGCAACTGCTGATACCCCCTCCAGTCAAAACTGCATTTCTTAAATCCTCTCCCTTTGCTGAAACCTTTTTTTTTTTTTTTTTTTTTTTTTTTTTTTTTTTTTTTGCAGCAACACCACTGTCAGCTTGATATTTGTGTGAAGCTGTGTGGAGGGAGAAGAGGCTCCACATGGCCATGTATGAGTGTGTGTGTGTGTGTGTGTGTGTGTGTTTGTGTGGGATATTTTGATAAATGAGACAGCTCCTGTGGACCACAAAGCACTAGCAGCCCTGGGAGCTAGTTCCAAATGCAACATCCTTGGGTGCCCCTCCAGAAGTAGTGAAACAGCATCTCTGGACTTGGGTCTCTGTGTTTTACCAAGTTCTCCAAGAGATTGTAATGTTTACTAAAGTCTGAGAAGCTCTGATGTAAGGCATCATTTTCATAGAAAATGATTTCATAGGAAAATATGTTGCAAGTTCCAAATAGACAATCTAGAAATTAGCATTCAGAGATAACCCATTTTAAATGTAGGCTCTGCTGGCACTGTGAGAATGAGAGGAGATAGCCCCTTATTTCAGGTAGAGTTTTATTGATAACCATCTCCAAGGAGCAGATTAGATAATAAAGCCTCTCACTGTACCTCTTCCAACCTCAAGGCATTGATTTATATGCCCATCCTTGATCAAATATAAAGTTTCCATGTGCACTTGATTTGTGAGGACAGAAAAAGCTCTGAAGAAATACTGAAATTTGACTATTTTTCTTCAGAACTTAGATTTATTCCTGCCTCAACTCTTCAGCTCAGGTCTCACATTTTTACTCACATGATGCTTATATTCAGAAGGACAGACCATTAATAAGTACTACAAAAATATATATTCTGATTTTTTGTGTTGCTGTTTTCAGCTTAGTTCAACTAACCCAACTTTCAAGGGCTACTTCCTGCCTAAAGCTGACTGACCATAGACAAAGTTCTCAGATCTGTGTATCAAAGATTTCAGGTCTTCCTGAAAATAAACTAAAAAAATTCTTTTATTAAGAGCTCAAATGTTTGTCTGTGCTATTTGGCTCATTCCCTTCAGACTGACAGCACAGTTATTCAAAGAGTGCTCAGCAATGAGCCTAAATGAACTTCTTTAACTGTGTCATGCGTTGAGTTCATCTTTCAAGCACAGCAAGAACTATCCCTTGGATCATTTGCGACTAGGGCCCAGGAGAGACTTTTGAATGAGGATATGTACCTTAATAACTTGAGAACACACAAGAATGACTTTGTACTGGAATCTTGCAGCTCTTACAGAACAAGTGGCAAGTATTATTAACTACCTTACTGTGTCATATTGATGATCAGAGCTCCCCTGGAAAGACTTGTTTTTCTGATTCCACCATGTTCTTTATTCAATGGATATAATAAAGATTCCCTCCTCCAGACAAGGGGCTGAACCCATGATGCTGCAGAGACACCAGATCCTCAACCTGCTGTGCCACTGCAGGAACCCCCAGATGGGAAGTTTTGATGATGACAAGTCCAGCAGCCTGAAAGGTTACTCCTTAGCAATCACCTGGGAGATAAAACAAAAATGGTGTTATCTTTCCAAGCCAATGCCAGACTACAGGATAGGAAGAGAATAGGGGGTTTCATGTTTAGTTAAAGTGTGAAGTCTTAAATAAGCATCTTTCGAGGAAGCAGTCTACTTTGACATAGGCTATGTCTCTTGATTTTGAAGTTTCTAGCCTTTGTACAGGAACAGATGCCAGGTGGAGACTTCTTCAGTTGTGAAATGCATATCTAAGCTTCAAGTGCCTGGTGTATGGTTGCCAACTGAGTAGTGAAGAGACTTGGTACAGTTCCTTCCAGGTAGATTCGAGGACAGTTTTTTTTTTTTTTTTCCTTTGTGATTCAAAATCGGAAGAAGGGTGGGACAAAACTAGAAAGACTAGTTTGGAAAGTTGTAGCCAGATATTTGAGGAATCTAGAAGAATACCGGATTCAGTCCAGTACTGGTATACAACAAACCTTAAAGACAATTAACAAAATAAGAATCTAATACAGGAAAAAGAGCAATTTTTTCTACAATTGTAGAAAAGTGCAAAATCTCTACAATTTTCTTTTTCTTTTTTCTTTTTTTTGGTCTTTTTGCTATTTCTTGGGCCGCTCCCGAGGCATATGGAGGTTCCCAGGCTAGGGGTCTAATCGGAGCTGTAGTCTCCGGTCTACGCCAGAGCCACAGCAACTCGGGATCCGAGCCGCATCTGCAACCTACACCACAGCTCATGGCAACACCGGATCATTAACCCACTGAGCAAGGGCAGGGACCGAACCCGCAACCTCATGGTTCCTAGTCGGATTCATTAACCACTGCGCTACGACGGGAACTCCCTACAATTTTCTTATTTATTTATTTATTGCCTTTTAGGGCCACACCATGGTTTATGGAAATTCCCAGGCTAGGGATCAAATCAGAGCTGGAGCCACTGCCTACATTACAGCTCACAGCAATGCTGAATCCTTAACCCACTGAGTGAAGCCAAGGATCAAACCTGCATGCTCAGGGATTCTAGTCGGGTTTGTAACTTACAGAGCCACAACAGGAATTCCCTGTCTCCATTTTTTTAATCCAAAGATAATCACAGCAAAACTAAATTTTTTTACACTGATTACTTATAGTGTAGCAAGAATAGTGATTGAAGGGATGTGCCACTGTGATGGTTGGGACTTGTGTAATGTTTGATAATGTACCCTGTTGCACAAAAGTTTTCTTGAGGTTGGTGGGTAACCTAGGATCAATCTAACTCATTCTGTGACCAACATATCCTAATGTGGGAATTTTTGGATTAGGTTGTCAGTGCTCTAACAGTCTCTAAGTACTTGATTCTTGCCCATCACCTATTGCAGCTTTTTGGCTTTTGAGATTCCGATTAGTGGTACTCCTTATCTACACAAAACAAGACAAACAAGCATGTGCTTTAATACTTCAGCAGTTACCAAGAGATATTGCTGCATTCTGGCCAAGAGAAGGCCCTGGATACAACCACCAATTTCCACCATGAAACTTTGGACTGGGGTAAGAAAAGAATGGGGACTACAGACTGGGGACTCTCCATAAATGGGGACTTGTGAACTGCCACTATCAGTCTGCAAGTGAATATTAGGGCAGATTCAAGGGCTAGGAGCTTCTACCAATTAAACAAGAATTGTGGTTTGAAATAAAGATGAGGGGCTTGGGCTCCAAGAAGAACCATTTGCCAGCTCAAGCTGACCCGCCCTTTGTTGGAGCTTCTGATCTAACTGCAAAAAAGACTGGAGCTCAGAAATGAAAGGAACTTACCTACTACAGTCCTTGGAAATGGTGAGAAAGACAAAGAACTCAAAGTGTTCGTGTGTATCATATCTGTGTTTCTTGTTGTCCTCAAAGCCATAGAAAATCTCCTTCAGTTCCTCTACTGGCACAAAATCTGTTAAAAAATCAAAATTCAGCTGAGTAGATTTGAAGATATAATTAGCTTTGTTCAGCAATTCATGCATTGAGCAGCAGCCCATCTAAGAAATCAAAAGAAGCTCCAAAGAGTGGCAGAAAAGGAAAGACTGAAGGAAGAAAAGCAAAAAGGGAGTGGGACAAAAAAGTCATAAGCTAAGGAAAGGATTATTTCAGGCAAGATTACCTTTCTTTTGGTGAAGGTAGAGGTATATCAGGTAGATTACCTTATTAATGCTCACTAAGTAATTCCAGACTGACTGGTTAATGTTCTCATTCCAGGGTGAGGCTGAAACCACAATTAAGTCTTGGTTGCAGACATGGGGTTTAGTAAAACTGATTCCATTTTGAGTCTGGTGCTTCTTTTTATGTAACGGGCATAGCATGTTTTATTGCATTTGGATTTACTGTACTTTTCAGATAAAGTGCTTTTTACAAATTGAAATTTTGAGGCAGTCTTACATTGTCAGAAGATAGCTTTTTTTTTTCTTTTTTCTTTTTTTTAGCAATAATGTATTTTTAAATTAAGGCATGTACATTGGGCTTTTTTGGACATAATGTTATTGCACACCTGATAGACTACTGTACAGTGTAAATATAGTCTTTATATGCCCTGGGAAAAACAAAAAATGTGATTCAATTTATTGTAATATTTACTTTATTGTGGTGGTCTGGAAGCAAACATACATCTCTGAGGAATGTCTATATAAGAATATTATTACTATAGATCTGTCATGTCATGAAGGAAAAGACTTTTTAAAAAGAAACTGAGAATCTGATATAGGAATTAAGCCTCTGTTGGTTAAATCAAAACCTTGAAATAATGAAAGTTCTGTTGACATAAAAAAAAAATGCACAACCTGAAAGTTGAGAATTAAGTTTTATTTGGGACAAAATTAGGACTTGCTCCTTAGCCAGCTGTACAGGCCCTGGGTGGGTGACATCACTGCTGGAAACCAGCTTTGAGGAAGGAAAAATAAATACATAAGCATGAGTTCCCATTGTGGCTCAGCAGAAAGAACCTGACTTGTATCCATGAGGATGCGGGTTTGATCCCTGGCTTCAATCAGTGGGTTAAGAATGTGGCACTGCCATGAGCTGTTGTATAGTTTGCAGACGCAGCTTGGATCCTGAGTTGTGGTAGCTGTGGTGTAGACCAGAAGCTGCAGCCCTGATGTGAACCCCAGCCTGGGAACTTCCATATGCTGCAGGTGCAGCCTTAAAAAAAAAAAAAAATCAAAAAGAAAAAGAAAATCTGGCACATTACAGAAGTGGACAGATTATTGACCTGGAGAAAAAAATAATTAATTTTTAAATAATTCGTTAAAAAAATTGGGAGTCCCCATTGTGGCTTAGTGGGTTAAGAGTCTGACTAGTATCCATGAGGATGTGGGTTCGACCCCTGGTCCCGCTCAGTGGGTTAAGGATCCAGCGTCGTTGCAAGCTGTGGCATAGGTTGCAGATTTGTGGCTTGGATCTGGCATTGCTGTGGCTGTGGTGTAGACTTGTAATGGCAGTTCTAATTCAACCCCTAGCCTGGGAACTTACATATGCCACAGGTGCAGCACTAAAAAGAAAAATTAGTAAAGATATTAATTACAAATGCATATAATGATATGCTTCAATAACTAAACAAGAGCTCCTATGTACCTGCCTGTGCCATGCAGGAGAGAAAATATAGTAAGAAAAAACAGGGGTTTCCTGAATTTGCAGTTTATAAATTTACAGGAAGTGGTACAAACACTCCACACATACCTACTGTTCAAAACAAAGTGGTAAACGCAGTAACAGAGATAAAAATGTACCATATAGCATGAGCTCAGGTGAAAGATTTATTTGTATTAGAACTTGATTTTGTTGGTGTGAAATACTGGAAAAACTTGTGGTTTGGAATCAAGCAGACCTGAATTTAAATCCTGGTTCCATTATTTGCTGAGATTTTGTGCACAAAATTCATCTTCAGCATCCTTACATCCTATAATTAGAATACCATTACCAGTTTTGTAGGAGTTGTAATACCATATACATTTAGCAGAGCTACCTTCCATTTGTGAATTTTCTAAGACTTAATTTCCTTTTTTTAGGATAAAATTTCCCCAATTTTTAACATAAGGTTTAACATGCTAAGTAAAATGAGCACAAACACCCTCGATTGATGAATTAGAGTAAATGCCTTGGATTCAGAGGAAAAAACAAGCAAATCTCCAAATCTATCCTCTAGTGGCAAATCTGGATAACCGCATTGTTCCTATAGCACTTCTTAGTTAAAATAGATTGTGAATATGAAAATTATTTTAAAAACTGTTTTTTTTTAATTAAGAATAAGCTACCTCTCTCTGGCCTCTTACATAATTAATTTAATAGAACAGTTAAATTTTAGAGCTATGAAAATAAAACACTGGTAGATTTGCAGCAATTCTGATACAGCTACAAAATGCATTTCTGGATTAATAGCATAGATTTCTGGACCTGTGTGCAATTTGAATATCTATAGGATCAGGTCATTAAAACTCAATTTGACTTAAAAACCATTTTATAACTTAAGTAGCCAAAAATATGTTATAGGCAGATGGGAAATTTTCGACTTTTGCTAAGTGGTACCAGCATCTGTACTTTAATCAGTGCATCTTGTAGCTATAGATTGAAATATCATTAATATCAACATTAGGCGGAAGATATTGTTAATATTATTAAGATGATATCAGTGCAGGATTTTTTTCCTCCATTATTTTAGTTGTCTCCTTTGTTGCATATCTGGATAAACTGAAGTTAATAGATAAAGTTTATGAGCATGGAGGTAAAAGTCACTAAGCTATACCATATTGTAGAATACGAGAATTGTGCCTAATAAGAGATATGCTATTCAAGAGATTTAATGACATAAAAGATTATGATAGGTATAAGTCATTTTGAATTGTGAGTTTCTAATTATAAAGCATAGCAAAGTGAAATCACATGAACATTATCAAACATGGTCGGTTTAACAGACATAGAACAGTGACTCAAAGTAGAAATTCCTGACCAGGAGCATCAGTGTCACCTGGGAAACTATTAGAAATGCATATATTTATTTATTTATTTATTGCTTTTTAGGGCTACACCCATGGCATATGGAGTTTCCCAGACTAGGGCTCTAATCAGAGCTGTAGCTGCCAGTCTATACCAGATCTGAACTGTGTCTGTGACCTACACCACAGCTCATGGCAACACTGGGTCCTTAGCCCATTAAGCGAGACCAAGAATCAAACCCATATCCTCAAGGATCCTAGTTGGGTTCATTAACCACTGAGCCATGAAGGGAATTCCAGGAAATGCAGATTTTTAGACTCACCCCAGACCTACTGAATCAGGAACTCTGGTGTTAGCCCTAGCAATTGGTGTTTGAATAAACCCTCCAGATGATTCTGATGTACAGAAGATTGGTTCTCACCATAGAGGTTAGCAACTTCAGCATATGATTTTTTCCCTTTCATTATTAAGTTGAGAACTTTCATATTGTCACAAAAGGAAAGTACTTAAACGGCTCTTCTTTGGCATATCTGAATTTCCAGCATCACTGCTCTTGTTGCTCTGGGACCATTCTTAAGTATAGTAAGGATTACTTGAGCACAAACCCTAAGCCACTGGGACAGTAGAGCTGAAAACCAACATGAAGGAAATTGAGGTTCTGAAAGATAACTTTTCCTATCTGATCAAGGGTTGATCTAGAACTTGAACACAGGTCACCCTGACTTCCTAGGTCATATTTATAGTAATTTAGTTATACTACTTTCTAAAAAAAATATATTTTATACATTCTTTTCTACCTATAAATTGACTAAAATACTTTCAGTTTTAGGTTCCCATATGTCCTTACTATAGAATTTACTATAATATCAACTTGTTATGACACCCTGACTTGTTTTACAGTTTATTTTAGCTATAACTGAATATTCTTGATGAGGTTTTTGGAGTCACTACTATTATGAGCAACCCATTTGGAACCTACTTAGACTGTTATTTAAGTAGACAGGTCATCTCATCTGTATTTTAATTTGTTTTTCTAAGTGCTATTTTCAAAAGGAAATTTTAGTGTGGCATCCTCTTTGCATGCCTTGAATATTTTTCCCTGTTTGGCTCAGTCTATATGGCTTTTCAATTTGGTCTCCTTGAGAAGGGCTAGGACAATGACAAACTGAGACCTGGCAGAGCAGATGAAGTTTGCATCTAGAAGTGCAAATCCCTTCCTGCACCTTCCAATATCTTTTGTGCTTCACTTTTTTCTCCCCTCAATTCTTTCTTTTTCATCCTAACATATATCTAACCACTTCTACTCTCTTTCACATGTTCAGAGAAAGGTCACATTCAACTGGCATTTTTCTCTTTCTATATGTCTGTGTAGAGCTTAAGAACTCAGATATCCAGTATAACTCTGAATAACGCTTTATAAAATCCTCAGAGCCCCCATTTCCTCCCTCAGGTAACTCTAGAAATATTGAATTATGAAAATATAACAGCAATTTACATTAGTTTGGTGTATCAAAAAGAGAAGGGTACTTCGATTAGAGAATGTGGATTTCAGCCTTGACAATGCCATTTGTATATCATTAACACGGGTAATGTCTATGAACTTTGATATCCTTACATGGAGAATGATAGGATTAAAGTAGGTAAAGTTTAGATATCTTTTACTTTGTTTTATTTTTTCTTAGCTGTGCTCAGGGCATGCAGAAGTTCCCTGGGCCAGGGTGAGTACTTACACCACAGCAGTGACAATACAGATCCTTAACCCACTGAGCCACCAGGGAACTCCTTCGGTATATTTAATTTTGGAATATCATGATTTTTAAAAATATAAGTCATGTTATTTCTAGTAGGTTTTAGATTACAACATAGTTCTCTGTTTATATATATTCCTCTTCAGATGAGTTTGCACAGAACATAGGTACTTACTTTCAATCCCAAAATAAATTAGGAAGAATTTTGGAGGGGAATGTGAATAACAATGTGATGGTGCAAGTTAAGAGGTTCATGTGAGGCATGATGAAGAGATAGTTTGACTGGTATGAAAGCTACTAGTTAAAGTAGTTGGAGAGGAACTAGTTTGGATAAGTAATTCTAGCTCTGTAGGGATTTGGGATGGCGGGTTGAAGAATTTGAATTTAAGAGGTTGAAGAATTGAAAAGATATTAGGGATTAGCTTGGAATGTTAAGCATAGACTCTGGAGAAAGGAAAACTATTTAACTTGCTACTACAAAAGTTCAAGCATTATGTGCTCACTGCTATCATGGTAGACAAGGAGATGAAGAACTGATATTTTTTTAAATTGACAGAAGAATGTATATGAGCTCCTGCTGTATTTTATCTTTAAAAATTATTTCTCTTCATTGAAAAGACCACCCCAGTAACAACAATGACTACCCCAATAACAACAATCACCCTTACTAGTAGAATATGATTTTGTATTACCAAGTAAAAGGAGCCAGGACTTCTTAGAGAAATAATTGATTCCAGAGCAGGGGAAGTAAGATAAAGTTTTGGTCTAAAGGACTTGGAAGCCAATTGATAGAGGCTCTCACAAGCAATAAAAGGGATAATTAATATCAATAGGATAAAAATTGCATTGAATTTAAACATCAAATACACATAAAAACATACATGCATTACATATTAAAATAAGAAAAAATAATTTTGGAAATTGGCTGAGGGAAAGAATTGCTCAGTTAAGGTAGGCAAATAGTATGTGAAGAAATTTTCCTCTAACGGAAGAATCCCAGCTAATAAATATATATAAAGAACATATCAGTGAAAACACACTGAGCATCCTGGGAACAACAGCCTGCTCACACCAAAGAAAGAGACAAAATATTCAAACTCCCACACCAAAAATAAATAGTAACCCCCCAAAAATTACAAAGGGGTATTCTTGCATAGAAGTAGTCTTACAAGACTACTGTTTGGCTTCCCCGAACTCACAAGCAAGATGAAGAAGGAACAGGAGAATTCACCTAAAGCAGTCAACAACAAAACAGACCTCTGCAGTCTGTCAGACATTGAGTTCAAAAGGGAGGTATTGAAAATACTGAAGGAATTAAGAGAGGATATTAACAGTAATGCAGATTCCTTTAGAAAGGAACTAGAAAATATAAGGAGGAGCCAAGAAAAACTAGAAAATTCATTTGCAGAGATACAAACTGAGCTTAAGGCAATAAAGAGCAGAATGAATAATGCAGAGGAATGAATTAGTGATGTGGAAGATAAAATAATGGAAATCACCCAATCGGGACAGCAGACAGAAAACCAAATGAAAAAACATAAAAGCAACATAAGAACCTATGGGATAATATAAAGCGGGCCAATCTATGCATAATAGGAATTCCAGAAGGAAAAGAAAAAGAAAAGGGGATTGAAAATATATTTGAAGAAATTATGGCTGAAAAATTTCTAAATCTAAAGCATACTCATATCAAGATACAGGAAGCACAGAGGGCCCCAAACAAGCTTAACCCAAACAGGCCCACATCAAGACATATTATAATAAAAATGACATAAGTTAAAGATAAAGAGAGGATTCTAAAGGCAGCAAGAGAAAAGCAAAGCATTAATTATAAGGGAACCCCTATAAGGCTATCAGCTGATTTCTTTACAGAAACACTACAGGCCAGAAGAGAGTGGCAAGATATATTTAAAGTGCTGAAGGAAAAAAATCTGCAATGTAGGATCTTCTATCCAGCAAGAATATCATTTAAATTACAAGGGGAAATAAAGGATTTCTCCAACAAACAAAAGCTAAAAGAGTACAGCAATACTAAACCCATTATAAAAGAAATACTGAAAGGGCTTCTCAAAATTAAACAAAAAGAGAGAGAGAGAAAAAAGAGAAAAAGAAGAATTAAGATGGAGGAAACCACAATTGGAAAGCAATCACTTAAATAAGTCAGCATACAGATCTAAACATGAAGATGTTAAAAAAAAAAAGACATCAAAATCATACAATGTGGGGAAGGAAAGTAAGAAAATATAGATTCTTTTTTTTATTTTAAGGCTGTGTCTGAGCCTATATGACTATCAGGCAAAAGCAAGCAGATATAGGAAGGGCTTAATGTGGTTAAAAAACAGGGCAACCACAAATCAAAACCAAACATTACATTCACAAAAACTGAAAAGAAAAGTACTCAAGCATAAAATAAATGGAAACCATCCAACCCAAAAAAGAAAAGAAGAAAAGAGAAACATGGAATCAACTGGAAAACATGGGTTTTTTTTGTTTTTTTTTTGTTTTTCTTTTTGCCTTTTCTAGGGCTGCACCTGAGGCATATGGAGGTTCCCAGGCTAGGGGTCTAATTGGAGCTGTAGCTGCCAGCCTACACCAGAGCCACAGCAACTTGGGATCTTGGGCATATATCCAGAGAAAACTGTCCTTAAAAAAGACACATGCACCCGCATGTTCATTTCAGCTCTATTCACAATAGCCAAGACATGGAAACAACCCAAATGTCCATTAACAGATGATTGGCTTCGGAAGATGTGGTATATATACACAATGGAATACTACTCAGCCATAAAAAGAACAAAATAATGCCATTTGCAGCAACATGGATGGAACTAGAGACTCTCATACTGAGTGGAGTATGTCAGAAAGAGAAAGACAAATACCATATGATATCACTTATATCTGGAATCTAATACATGGCACAAATGAACCCTTCCACAGAAAAGAAAATCATGGACTTGGAGAACAGACTTGTGGTTGCCAAGGGTGAGGAGGAGGGAGTGGGGTGGTTGGGGATCCTGGGATTAATATATGCAAACTATTGCCTTTGGAATGGATAAGCATTCCAAAGATCCTGCTGTGTAGTACTGGGAACTATGTCTAGTCACTTATGATGAAGCATGACAATATGTGAAAATAGAATGTGTACATGTACGTGTAACTGGGTCACCATGCTCTACAGTAAAAAAAAAAATTGTATTGGGGAAATAACTATTAAAAATAATAATAAAAAAGAAATAAAATTCAAAAAAAAAAGAAAAAAAAAGAAATGTTTTCCTGGACAGGTGAAAGGTTTGGGAATGTCTAGTTTTTATTAGATTTCCAGTATGAAAATTAACTAGCCTCATGCCACCCTAGAGGGATCCCAGGCAATGCACAGAGCGACCTTACTTGGCAGCAGAATATAATTGCTCATAGCAGCCAGAGTAACCAAACTTCACATTGTTCCTAAAGAATATTAACACCTCAACTCGCTATTAAGAGAACACTATAAGGAATAAACTTTAAAACACAGCCAAGTCGTCAGTCTTGGAAACTGTATTTGCAGAGATGTTCAGGTGAGTCTAATACATACGTCTTGTTCAAAATATATGGTATAATTGGAAAGATCATGGTAAAATGTGATGGTATCTATTGTTTATATTTGAAAAGACTATACACCTAAATAAAACAATTATCACTGGGTGTTTAAATTTGCTCCTTTTTGGCTTGTCAGTATGTTCTAAATCATTATAGTGAATATTTATGATTTCTTTTTTTCTGTTGTGCAATTTCATTTATATGAAATTTCCAGAAATGCCAAACTTATAGAGATATAAAGTAAATTAGCAGTTGCCACGGGACAGAGGTAAGAATAGTGATTAATTATAAATGGATATGAAGAATCTTGTTGGATGAATGAAAATGTTCTACAATCGATTTAAGATGATAGTAAGTTACTAAAAATCATCGAATTGAACTCTTGAAGTGGGTGCATTTTATGACATAAAAATATCTTTATAAAGTTGTTTTTAAAATTTAAGACTATATCTTATGCAGTAGCACTGCATGCTTAGCTTAAATTAGTGTTCCTTTGATAATAATAAAATACAATGAATTTTTATCTACAGCTCTTAACTTATTTTTAAAATTAAACTTAAATAATATAAAATATAAATTATTTTTATAATTTAGAAAATATTGAGCAAGTTTTTTTTTCAGAAAATTAATTCTGAAAAATTAATTACATAATGTAAATGAATGGGCTAAAAAACAGTGTTTCTGCACCAAAGTTTTTTCTGGGAGTTTTTTTTAATTTTCATTTTTTAAGGACTGCACCCATGGCATATGGAGGTTCCCAGGCAAGAGTCCAAACAGAACTGTAGCCACCTGCCTATGCCAGAGCCACAGCAACGCAATATCTAGGCTGCGTCTGTCACCTACACCACACTCATGGCAAGGCCAGATCCTTAACCCAATGAGCGAGGCCAGGGATTGAACCTGCAACTTCATGGTACCTAGTCGGATTTGTTTCCACTGTACCACGTCAGGAACTCCTGGGAGATTTTAAATAATAAACTATAGAAGTTTTTTTCCTTCAAAATGAAATATTTTGTCCTTTAATTTGGTTCACTTCATTTGATTTCAGAGATACTAATTTATTCTGGGGTAATGGGAGTATTCAGACTATTTTTAATTCAATGAATTTTATTATATGTATAGTTGTACAACCATCATCACAACCGAATTCTAGAACATTTCCATCCAAAATCTCCAGACTATCCCTCCCCCTGTATGATTTCTAAAGTAAATTATTTTTTAAAAGAAATATTGTCTTTATTACTTTTAAAATAAAAATTACAGCAAAATCAGATTCTCTTAGCATACCAATAATGGTTCCCTGGGAATAGCTCACATAGTAAGTTTTCTTTTGTCCTGTTTTCTTCACAATGAAGTCAATACTTTGGAAAATCATATTTTATCATTTCATCAAAACTGCATGAAACAAAAATGGATAAAACTTGTGTTAATTCTCTATTAGTAATAAGAAAGTTATTTTTATGTTTTAAATTATGGACTTAAAAAAAAGCCCTCTGAAGGGACATCCAGGTCATGAGAGCTAACATTGATTCTACAGTCCCTATGTGTTAGCTAATACCATGTTACCTGCTTCTAAGCACCACTTCATTCCATGTCCATAAAACATCTTTGAGATGTGTGTAACTACGCACATTGTAGAGCCGAGGAAACAGGAAATGTGCCTGTGATCATAGCCAATAAGTGAAAGACTATATTTCAGATTACTCTTCTACAGCCCAAGTTTTATGATGTTGCATTTTATGGCTTTCCCTTACAAGAAATATGAGCAATACACTGTTTAAAAATATGTGGCAAACCCAAAGAGTTGCTGAAGGTATGAAAATGAAAATAGAAAATCATTCTTTTCCTTTTATTTTTTTATTATTCAATTAATTTTATTACATTATAGTTGTAATAAAACCTTCATCCCAAACCTCCAGTCCATCCTCCCATCCCCCAACCTGTCTCCTTTGGAAAATAGCAAGTCTTGTTTGGGGAAATTGATGCACGCAGACAATCTTACATTATATTACTACTCTGTGGTACAAAGTAACCATGTACACTTTTATCCTTGTTTTCTCTCCCTGTTCCATTTTTTTTTCTCCAAAATCAGCAGATTTACACCCAAAGTAAAAAGTAATGGATGGGTTGGTAACATGATTAATATTTGGAAAGTAGGGGGAAGAACAGGAAATAATGTATTTTTCACATTTTTAATCTTAATTCTTAGCACATTACTGACAATTTTTAAAAATCTAGAATGTTTTCTACATAAATCTTTTAAAATTAGAATTCATTAGTTATATTTTTCAATGAAGTACCATTATTTCAGTTTTGAAAATTTATTTAAATATTAATAATTTAGAGGAAAACATCTAATGCATTTTAAAGTCAAAATAAAAGAATACAGATTTTTTTCTTCCTTACCTGAAAGCCCAGAATTCTTTGGAATTTGTTTCCAGGTGCAAATGTTTTCTGAGCCACTTATTCCCCCTGCTGTTTCCCATCCACATATCATATAACCAGCAGCTGCCAGAAGGAAGCCCAGATTATTATTGGAAAGACTGGAAATTCAGATACTGGCAGACCATGCTATAAACACAACTGGCTTTTGGACTGAAAAATACAACACAGCTTTTCAAACCACCAAATATGTTAGGATTGTCTGGCTTGCAAGAAATGTGATCACTTATTATATTATTTTATACTAACAGATATTATCCTGTAATTCTCAAGGCAAAAGAACTGCTACATCTATGCAATCATATCGTGTCCTCTTTTGCCTTTGCTCCTCAAGTATGAATTTTGATTGTGAATATTTTTAATTTCTAGGATTTACAAATTATATTATTTCTACATATATAAGAGTTTACATTTCATGAAAAACAAAAAGGAATATCCAGAAACAGGAATACCTTAAAAAATTCATATGCAGATTACTAAAGAAAAAAGTACCCTCTGAACTTGATAGCCTCTGCTTTCTCTGAGCACTTAGGCAGAAAAGAGGAGTGAAGCAGATCTCTGCTTGTACACCAGGATGAGCAATGACAATACACATTTGAGTAAACTGAAGCATCCCAGAGAAAAATGTGGTTGAAAAGCTGGGGCTTCCATTTGGGGACTCTAAATTCCCACCCAGTATAACAAACAAAATTTATGGGTCAGTGTATGCTCCACTTTCGTGACTAAAGCAAGTGTCACACAGAACTTTACCTTAATCTCAGAGGTTCAAGGTTTTTTTTTGATTTTTTAATGAGCTATGTAACATCATATTCTATGATTTGAATATACTTGCCTGGAATATATTTGATTTGGGACTTGAAGGCTTTCATTTTCCAACTCACTCCAATCCTATCTAAATGATTAGCGTCATTCTTCCCATGAGGAATCTGGTGCAGTGGAAGGATGTAACCATCTGCAGTTAAAACTTCATGCATTTCACTTGCGTAACCCCAGTAGGAAATCATCTCAGTCTGAATGGAGAGAAGACAAAATTTTATCTTAATGAGTTCACTTGGTCATTTTTGTGATTCTTAATGCAGAATTTCTTATTGGTTGGTATAACAATATATACTATGTAAGGAGAGATTTCAGATTTTATAATAAAAGAAATTTTAAAAGAATGAATGAAAATAGTAGTGACAAAGTCTCTGGAAGTGTTTTTTTCTAATGAATGAGAAAATTAACTTACAGTATTCACATAGGCCTTGGGGTTAATAGTTTTTTTCCCAAGCCTACAAAATGCATTTCCAAACATAGACGAAGAACATTGCTATAAGGAGACGCCACATTTTGAACATATTAAGGAAAAAGCTATTAGATATTGCAGTAAATGTTTCAATGTAAACTTATGTTATTATTCCACCTTGCTGTTTGCTTCACAGATTTTCCATTTGTCACCTCATCCTCCAATTCTACTGTGTCTTATCACCTTATCTGTCATATGGTTTTCACAATGTTTCTGTTACTCTGGTTATTTCTTCTCAGTTGTGTCCACGTTTCTATTTCACAAATGGTCACTTAATCTTTCAGCCTATCTTGTGAACTTGATGTCAGAGCTACCATTTACTATCTGTTGTGGAATGAATTGTGTCTCCCAGCCCCTCCCCCCACCAAAACAAAAAAGATATGTTCAAGCTCTAACCCCTAACACCTTAGAATGTAACTGCATTTATTACAGATGCAATGATTTACACTGAGATGAAGTATACTGGGGTAGGGTGAGCCCATACTCCTATACGATTGGTACTCATAAGAAGATGGCCCTGTGAAGACAGAGACATTACAAGGAGACTGTCATGTGACAATAAAGGCAGATTCAAGTTATGCAGCTGCAAGCCAAGGGCAGGAGAGATTGCTAACAAATCACCAAAATCTAGGAGGAAGCAATGAAGGATCTCCTACACGTTCCAGAGGGAGCATGGTCCTTCAAACACCCTGGTTTCAGATTTGTAGCTTCCAGAACTGTGAAACAATCATTTTCTGTTATTTTAGGCCACCCGTTTTGTGGCACTTTGGTTCCATAGTCCTAGGAAACTGATACACTCCCTGTCAAAAACAGGATAGAAAATCAATACCTGGACTGATTTTTAATTGAAATAATAAAACAAAGCAGTCTATGATTTACTGTCTCTTCTGTATACTGACCAGATTAAGTTGACCAGTTCACCAGTCCTAGTATCCTACAAACATTCATCTTCTTTTCCTCTCACACTCTCACTCCTTCCTGTCTTCCCTCTTCCATCCCTCCTAGTCTTCCTCTACTCTCAAAAGGTGATGGTTTTGAATTGAACTCTGTATGGTTGTAGGTCAAAGTAACACATTAATTTTTTTCTTTAAAGTTCATAAGAAGTCTCTGATGAGTTTCACACTGTGAGTGAGAAAGGATTTTATCATTTAATTTTTTTGTCTTTTTGTTTTTTAGGGCCACACCCATGGCATATGGAGATTCCCTGGCTAGAGGTCAAATCGGAGCTGTAGCTGCCAGCCTATGCCACAGTCACAGCAATGTAGGATCTGAGCCACGTCTGCAACCTACACCAGAGCTCATGGCAATGCCAGATCCTTAACCCACTGAGTGAGGCCAGGGATCCAACAGGCATCATCATGGGTACTAGTCAGGTTCGTTAACTGCTGAGCCATTACAGGAACTCAAGTATTATTTAATTATTGATGAAATGATATGAGGTTTTTAGGAACAGTGGGGCCAAGCTTCTTTTTTTTGTATTTACATTTTAATTGTACTTTAGAAAGTTGGAGCTATTACAAAAAAGACTTACTGCATTTAAAGAATATTTTTTGAATATTTAAAAATGTAAGAAAGAAGAATAAGTTGTAGTAGTTTTCCCCAATGTCAAGACTTAATCATGTTACTCTAAACTAATCAAGTAATCAAGAGAGTGTTGTGAACAAAATGTAGTATCTGTACAATGAAATTATACAGTAATAAAAATAAGCAAACTACTATTACATTCAACAACATAGATGAATCTCAAAATCATTCTGTGAAGAAATACAAAGATAATCAAATCAGAGAGGAAGAAATAGTATTTGAAGATGGCATGATACATACAGAATATCCTAAAGACCACAAAAACCTTTTATAACTAGTAGATGAATTTAGCATATTCACAGGACAAAAAAAAAAAATCAATACACAAAAATCTGCTGCATATTTATACATTAATCAAGACTAAGACAAAGAGAAATTAAGAAAACACTCCCACTTACAATTGCATCAAAAAGAATAAAAACCTAGAAATTAATTTAACCCAGAAAGTGAAAGACCTGTACACTTAAAAGTATGACAGTGATGAAAGAAATTGAAGAAGATATTGATAAATGGAAAAAAAATTTGTGCTCACAGGTTGGAAGAATTAATACTGCTACATTTTTATACTAATCAAAGCACTCCCTCTATCAAACCTCCAATGACATTTTTCACAGAAATTAAACAAACAATCCTAAAATTTATATGGAATTATAAAAGACCACAAATAGCCAAAATGATCTTGAGAAAAAAGAAGAAAGAGGAATCGTACTTTCTGAATTCAAACTATTTCACAAAGCTATATTCATCAAAACAGTATGGTGCTGGCACAGAAACAGACAAACAGATCAATGGAAGAGAACAGACAGAGGCCGGAAATAAACTTACATGTATATGGTCATCTAACTTATGAAAATGGAGCCAAAAACATACACAATGGGGAAATGAGTCTCTTCAAATAATGGTGTTGGAAAATTTAAAGAGCCACATGCCCAAAAAAATGGAATGAGAGGACTATCTTACACAGTACACAAAAATTAATTCAAAGTAGATTAATGACTTGAAGGTCAAACCTGAAACCATAAAACTCCTAGATGAAAACAGGTGGGAAGCTGCTTGACGTTGGTTTTGGTGATTCTTTAGATTTGACCCCAAAGTATAAGTAATAAAAGCAAAAATAAGCAATTGGCATGAAGTCAAACTAAAAATCTTCTATGCAGCAACAGAAACCATCGACAAAATGAAAAGTCTACCTATTTAATGGCAGAAAACATTTGCAAATCCTACAGTCATTCCTAGGAATTTGCAGTGGATTTGTATTAGGACCTGAGGAGAATAATCAAATTGATGATGCTCAAGTCCCATAATCAGCCCTCTGTATCCACAGTTCTGCGTCCATAATTCAACCAAACTCAGATTGTGTACTACTGTACCTATTTATTGAAAAATATCTGTGTGTAAGTGGAACCACACAACTCACACCTGCGGTGTTAAAGGGTACATGTGATAAGGGGTTAATATCTAAAATATATAAAGAACTCATACAACTCAAGAACAAGGAAGCAAAAGTCTGATTTAAAAAATGGGCAGAGGATCTGAACAGATAATTTTCTAAATAACACATACAGATAGCCAAAAGGTACTTGAAAAGGTGCTCAATATCATTAATCAACAGGGAAATACAAATCAAAACCACCCTGAGATATCACCTCACACCTGGCAGAAGGGCTATTTTTCAAAAAGACAATAACACATTGGCTACAATGTGGAATAAAGGAAATCCTAATGTACTATGGGTGGGAATGTAAACTGGTAGAACCACTATGGAAAATAATATGGAGGTTCCTAAAAATTAAAAATAGAACTACTATATGATGCAGCAATTCCACTCCTGGATATTTATCCAATAAAAATGAAAACACTAACTCAAAAAGATATATGCACTCCCATATTCATTGCAGCAATATTTACAATAACTAGACATGGAAGCAACCTAAGTGTCTACTGACAGATGAACGGATTAAAAATATGGTGTGCATACACACAGTGGAATAGTATTTGGCCACAAAAAAGAACGAAATCTGCTTAGACCAGCTCAGCAGGTGGGGGCTGAAGAACAGGTGCTGTGGAACTTAAAAAGTTAACATAAAACAAGACACAGAAACATTTATCTTAATTAAATTGTGCTCTTTAGGATTATATCAAGTGAAGAGAGGATTGTAGATGTAGGATATAGTTCTTTTTATTATTTTAAAAAGTTCTTTTACTATTTTAAAAGTCACATAGGTGGTAGATGGTTAAGTTTTTATTCTGACCTTTAGGCATTTAACAATCATTAGCATTGAGGAAGCTTGGTGTCAGCTATCTATGCATAGCATCTAGAGAATCACCATTGTGCTTCTGCAGAAGGCTCTTCTGCAGTTCTTCTTGGTGATGCATATCCTGGTAACCACCCCTCATAAACCCCTTGGGGCCATGAGGCTCATCTTTCTCTTATTCTTAAGAGGACATATCATGCTATGCAAACTGCGTGCCTATCTGCACAGGTCCAACATGTCTGGACCAACGCATCATGTCCTCATTCAACTGACCATATGGAATAACTTACGCCTTCAGGTCTTTGTTCTTAAGTTTAAGTCATTTGCCAGCACTGCGACTGTTTTCCAAGCAGGAATATAGGGTAAAGGTAAAGCAGGACAAAATGGAGTTTTTAGCATAGAAAATAGAAACAGAGAGGCTAAGAAAAGATTGTAGAAACATGTCTCCCAACAGAAATCTTGCCATTTTCTAGATCTTTCACATCTGTATATACTCTTTCCTAAAACTGACATGGCCTGAAAATTTCTAACTTCAAGGGAGTTCTCTTTTTCAAGTTCTACTTTACGAAGGGAAGGCATAACTTAACTGTAAGACAAGACACCATCAAACTCCTACAAGAGAACATAGGCAAAACATTCTCTGAGATCGACCGTATGAATATTTTCTCAGGTCAGTCTCCCAAAGCAACAGAAATAAAAGCAAAAATAAACCAATGGGACCTAATCAAACTGACAAGCTTCTGCACAGCAAAGGAAACCAAAAAGAAAACAAAAAGACAATTTACAGAATGGGAGAAAATAATTTCAAATGATGCAACTGACAAGGGCTTAATCTCTAGAATATACAAACAACTTATACAACTCAAAAGCAAAAAAACCCAACCACCCAATGAAAAAATGGACAAAAGACCTGAATAGACACTTCTCCAAAGAAGATATACCGATGGCCAACAGGGCACATGAAACAATGCTCAACATCACTGATTATTAGAGAAATGCAAATCAAAACTACCATAGGATACCACCTCACACCAGTCAGAATGGCCTTAGGAAGTCTACAAATAACAAATGCTGGAAGACATGTGGACCAAAGGGAACCCTCCTGCACCGTTGGTGGGAATGTAAGCTGGTACAACCACTATGGAAAACGGTATGGAAGTACCTCAGAGAACTATACATAGAACTACCATATGACCCAGCAATCTCACTCTTGGGCATATTTCCAGACAAAACTTTCCTTAAAAAAGACACATGCACCCGCATGTTCACTGCAGCTCTATTCACAATAGCCAAGATATGGAAACAACCCAAATGTCCATCCACAGAGGATTGCATTAGGAAGACGTGGTATATATACACAATGGAATACTACTCAGCCATAAAAAGAACAAAATAATGCCATTTGCAGCAACATGGATGGAACTAGAGATTCTCATACTAAGTGAAGTAAGTCAGAAAGAGGAAGACAAATACCATATGATATCACTTATATCTGGAATCTAATATACGGCACAATGAACCTTTCCACAGAAAAGAAAATTATGGACTTGGAGAACAGACTTGTGGTTACCAAGGGGGAGGAGGAGCATGTGGGATGGATGGGGAACTTGGGGTTAATAGATAAAAACTATTGCCTTTGGAATGGATAAGTAATGAGATCCTGCTGTGTAGCACTGGCAACTATATCTAGTCACTTATGATAATGTGAGAAAAAAGAATGTATACATGTATGTGTAACTGGGTCACCATGCTGTACAGTAGAAAACTGACAGAACACTGTAAACCAGCTATAATGAAAAGAAATAAAAATCATTATATATATATATATATATGTGTATATATATATATATATAGAATGTCCCTCAAGGTAGACTTATCTCATTAAAAATTTTCCCACAGTGAAAAACAAACAAACAAACAAACAAAAAAACAAAGTGAAGGCACAGCTCTCTCCTCTCCTGAATTTTAACTGGTGGATTTTCATAGGCTGTAAAAAATCTGGGGTCCTTAACAAAGGAACTGGTAATGATATTGATATTGGTGTAGGGAAAGGGAGACTTTAACAAAGTATCAATAATTTTTCGAAAGAAATTAACCTATGCAAAGCAGATATTTTCTTTCTTTTTTTTTTTTTCTTCCTTTTAGGGCTGCACCTGAAGCATATAGAAGTTCCCAGGCTAGGGGTCAAATTGGAGCTGTAGCTGCTGGCCTATGCCAAAGCCAGAGCAACACAGAATCCGAGCCTTATTTGCCACCTACAGATGACCTACAGCTCATGGCAATGCCAGATCCTTAACCCACTGAGCGAGGCCAGGGATCAAACCCACATTCTCATAGATACTAATCAGGTTTGTTACTGCTAAGCCACAATGGGAACTCCCTAGTCAGGTATTTTCTAAATGTTTGCTTCCACAAAATTGAAAAAGGATCTAGTTGAGTTGTTGGGCAGTAAGTCATTAAAATTTTTTTGTAGATGCATCACTCTGATTTGTGACACAAAGCTTCAGAAAGTTCAAATAATTAAATGGCATTATGCAAACATGATTTCCTGATACTTATATCCTTGGAATAAATGAAAAAGAATTGATATTGTGTTCTGTTGCATACTTCAATAAATAATAATTATCACTGGATATATGAATGAAAAGGAAATGGTCTGTTTACAATATCAAGAGATTCATTGCTAAAAAAATTTTATCTTTTTTTTTTTTTTTTTTTTTGTCTTTTTGCTATTTCTTTGGGCCGCTCCTGCGGCACATGGAGGTTCCCAGGCTAGGGGTCCAATCGGAGCTGTGGCCGCCAGCCTATGCCAGAGCCACAGCAACGCAGGATCCGAGCCGCGTCTGCAACCCACACCACAGCCCACGGCAACGCCGGATCGTTAACCCACTGAGCAAGGGCAGGGACCGAACCCGCAACCCCATGGTTCCTAGTCGGATTCGCCAACCACTGCGCCACGACGGGAACTCCTAAAAAAATTTTATCTTAATGCTTATTATTCATTGAATTTAACCTGATTTATAATACTTTGAACATTTATATTCTAATAACGATACGACAATTCATTAAAATATAAAACGCAACCTTATGATCACAAGAAGTAGAAACAGTTTAAATTTTAATGTATATCAACTTCTTAGTTTCAAAGGATCAATTGATCAATAAAAGACTTTTTGAGCATATAAATATATTACACTAGGATATATAATTACAGAAATATATGAAACACCTGTAGAAAAAACTGGATGGAATGGAATATGAATTCAAGGAGTAAAACAAAATACATAAACATTAAATCCACTAAATAAAAGATTTTCAATCAATGATATTAGGTATCAAATCATTATTCTATTGAATACATTAGTAAATATTATGCAACAATTTTATTTTAAACCAGCAATTTTTACAAGATGTCTTACTGTACACCCTTTTCAACTATTTAGAATTATGATAAAACATTTTGGTCTAAAAAATTATAAACATTTACAGAGTTCTGCAAAATTTTCTTGGAGCTATAGATGCAAAACCAATTTTTAAGCAACTTAACATATATGATTACAATTTTCTTCTCAAAATTTCTCTAATTAATAAATCTAAAAGAACGATCTTCAAAAAGACTGGAAAGTGTATTCCAAATATAATGGTTATATCTGGGTACTAGGAATAAAAAATTTCCTTCTTCTCCTAATTTACTTTGTGGTATATTTTCCACAATGACTTTATTAGCTAGAAGTACTTATAATAAAAAAAGTAACAAAAATTACTTTGAATAAAATAAAATTCCTCTTACCCTACTTCAGCATCCTTCACAAAATTCTAATAAACTTATCTATTATGAAAGAACAGTGACTCACAAGGTTAAACAACTATTAGTAGCTAAGTTATTCAGGATCTAGATCTAAAATGGTTTTGTTTTCTGAATTTCCCACCTATATAATAAAATAATTAATGAAGCAGGAAGAGAAAGGGGACTATTAACAAGTAGAAGAAAGGAAATCATTACACAAATATATGTCCCAGATGGCAAATTTCAGATTTGAGGAGTAAGCACCTTTGTGTCAAAGAAGGACCAGGCAGCTGTGACAGCTTCCTCAAATAGGATAGGGGCTCATAGCTCTGTGCTGCAAGCCCAGAGGCAGCAAAGAGAAAGGAGTATTAGGGTGAATGGGGAAGAAACTACACCAAAAAGAAAAGAAAAACAAATACCAATAACAAGAGGGCAAATAACAAAAAAGGAACTGTGGAGAAAATATTTTTCCTTTTAATATCTTTTACAAAGTAAATAAGATATGATAGGCCAATAAAGAAATACTAAATCAAGCTTAATTAGACAAGAATTATTCCTCTAATGCCATATTCTTATCCCCAAATTTAGTTCCACAGTATTGGATTTCTGCCTGAAGTGTTAAATGTATTAAAATTATTATATATTTGATATATGAGTGACTATTTTTTCAAACATGAGGGAAACTGGGTAACAACTTTTTTCATATTTATAGAAATAGAAAATAAAAGATAAATGTACTGCAAAAACAAAGAAAAATAACAGCCTTTTGACTTTGATATATAGAATTAAAGACAACTGGTTGATCTCTTAATGTCTGGGGTGGGGGGTGGGGGTGGGATATTAGAGCATCAGGCTGGCTCATCCTCATCTCCCTAGACTTGAATGCAGGTCTGCAATTATGAGGACTGGAGAAGAATGAACTCTTAAATAGCATCAACGTTAATATGAACCACTTTTTACTCCTCACGCAGTAAGACTATTCATTATGAAGCAGAAAATGAAAGTGGTGGGTCCTTCACCAACTATGAGAAGGATGTTATAATTTCAATAAGCAGGGATATCACTTAGTAGTGTCTCCTGCCAATCACTTGGTCCACATTTCCCTGCAGATGACCCTGCTCATAAGAAAACATATTCAGGCTCAAGGCCATTGGAATGAGACAATAAAGAGCTTTTTGAAAATGTAAAACAGTTATTATAATTTTTTTTTTTTTTTTAGGGCCTCACCTATGGCATATGGAAGTTCTAATCAGAGGGGTCGATTCAGAGCTGTAGCTGCCAGCCCACAGCTACCACAGCCACAGCAACGTGGGATCCTTAACCTACTGAGTGAGGCCAGGGTTGGAACCCACATCCTTCATGGATACTAGTCGAGTTCATTACCACTGAGCCACAATGGGAACTCTGAAAATGTTATAAAATGTTACAATAAACTATTTTATCCAACTTTAGAAAATAGGTCAACTCTAGATAATCCTATGGTGGCGAAAATGGTATTTATACTAAAAAAGATGTTGATGAATTCAAATACATCTCATAACAGTGAGATAAGTAACATTTAATACATATAGAATATATGTATGTATTTGTCTTTTTGTCTCTTTCGGGCCGCACCTGCGGAATATGGAGGTTCCCAGGCTGGGGTCTAACTGGAGCTGTAGCCACTGGCCTACACCACAGCCACAGCAACCCACTATCCCAGCCACCTCTGTGACCTACACCACAGCTCAAGGCAACGCTGGATCCTTAACTCACTGAGTGAGACCAGGGATCAAACCAGCATTCTCATGGATGTTAGTCGGGTTCGTTAACTACTGAGCCACGACAGGAACTCCCGTATAGAATATATAAGTGTAAAGGTTAAGGTACAAGTCTCATATCTGGCCAAATGAAGTTTGGAACCTGGCTCTGTGATTTAATAGCTTAGTGACCTTGGAAAAGTCACCTAAACTCTAAGAGCCTTAGTTTCCTCATCTCAAAAATGTGGATCATAATCCATATTTTATTAGGTTTGTTAGGAACTAAATGATGTAAAGTGTTTATCAGGATATTCGGCACATATAAATTTCTAACAAATGAGTAGTTGAAATAAACATCGATGCATAGTAACATAATCAGCCCCTGTCTGTAATTAATTGGTTTCATTAACAGTAGTATACTTTGGGATGTAATCAAAGAGTTAAGTTAAATTCTATACAGTTTAATATAATAGAACAATTCCTACCCAGTTTACAATGGCACATCTGTGACTTAAGAATGGCCTGAGACACAACCTAATTTAGACAACCACCTCAGCTATATGGCCAGATTTTATTGGAGAAAGAATAGTCTTTCCAAGACCACTGTATTTATTAAGAGGCTCTTTATCTGTTTGCCTAACTTTGCACATTTGTCTAACCAACAAATTCCTCAGATTAAGCAAGAACCACCAGCAAGGAGCCTGAGTGGCCATGGAGCATCAGGAGCATCAGGACAGGTAACATCTCAGAATAAATTTAATCATGTTTTAGACACAATTCAAAGAAGAATACTCATCTAAATTTTCAGCACACAGAAGCCTGGAAGATGTAAATTTAAAGGCAGAAAAAGCTTTTTGAAATTTATGAGTATGGTGACACAACAACAGATTATCCATTGATGACAAAAGAATAGAATTGCTCAAAATCCAAGTAACTTAAACGGGTGGTAGGTTGGAGGTATTTGGTGTCAGGACAGTAGTTAAATTTTCATATAAATTTAAAATTAAAATTTAAAATTTTTGGAAATTAAAGGAGCAAATTTTAAATTTTTGGAAATTAAAGGAGCAAATTTTAGTAATCTGGAACATTTTCTGCTTTTT
Source organism: Sus scrofa (assembly GCF_054392235.1). NCBI lineage: Eukaryota > Metazoa > Chordata > Mammalia > Artiodactyla > Suidae > Sus > Sus scrofa. The sequence goes on along the minus strand of NC_139396.1, from coordinate 122,811,914 downwards.
AATAAAGAAACTGAGTGAATTATTGATCACATTTTTTTTTTTTTTTAATGCCGTGCCACACTCAGCATCACTCATTAAGTCTCAGGCATGTATGCAGCTCCAACTGTACAGAAGGTTGTTATTCCTCACTGATTTTGCATTTTCTCAGGAAAACTGAAGGTTAAGTTCCCTTCCTGGGATGTCCTGGTCAATAAGTGGGAAAAGGACCAGCTACCTAGTCTCACTGGTGAAGACTTTGAAAAACCATCTCAAATAGAATTGTCTGAGGCCCTTTTGGAACTGCAGCACTACCCAGTTTCTCCAACTGTCTAGTTTTGATTTTTGTCTTTTCCTCTAAAAATGATTTTAAAAAAAATCCTGAGTACCAATCCTCATCTGTTAGGAAGATGACCTATTACACAATGACAAAAGACATTGAGAAATGCTTCCTCACTCACCTTTTTCTAAAATTTTACAGGTGAGACTGGTGCTTGAAGACAAACACACAGTAGGAAGATAATTTTCACAAATTCCCACCACCAGTTTCATCCACTTCTTATAATTACGGAGAAAAGGAAGGTGTTAATGGGACCAGAACTAAAACACATCATTATGTCTCCCCTATGATTCCACTCTTCCTCCTTCTGCTTCCACCCTATTCCTTCCCCTTACAGATTCTCTGATGTTCTCTTAAAGTCACATGATTATACTTTTGTCCCAGCCACCCCATCAAAGTTGCTGTTATAAAGGTTCCCCTAGAACATTCATGCTGCCAAATCCAATAGAAAGTTCTCAGACTTCATTTCACATGACTTATCAATAGCCTAAGATATCCACATTCCTTTTCTTATAACACTTCTTCCTCTTGCTTTCAGAGCACCAGATATTCTTGGCTTTCCTTATACCACAGTCCCACTACACCATTGTTTCCCAGTTTATTCATCTGATTCCTCATCATCATCTAAATGAAGTGTGGCCCAAGGCTTAGTCTTTGAACCTCTCCTGTTTTCTGTGTGAATTCACTCCTTTGATTTCTGCCTCCAGTCTCATGCACAGATGACACATATTTTGTATTTTCAGTAGAGTTCTCTCTCCTAAACTCTGAATTTGAATCTATAATTGACTGCTTGACCCTCCACTTGAATCTCCAATAGCATCTAACACATAAGTCCAGAACTGAGGTCCTGCTCTCCCTGCCACATAGGGAGCAGCTCTTCCCACAGTCTCTCTCGTCTCCATCAATCCAGGTGCTCTGGCCACTAATTGCAGTGCCATCCTTGAGTCCTCATTCTCTTATATAGCATAACCAATATATAAGCATGGTTCCCCTTCAAAGTATATCTAAAAAAATACATCTAAAACCTAAGCATTATATCATTGCCCCCACCACAGCTACCCCTACCAACCCCCATCTAGGTCTCTAATATCTCTCACATTATTACTGTAACAGTCTTTTGTTTTCCCTGCTCTGGCCCTTGCTCCCCTTTAGCAACTGGAGAAATCATATAACTCCTGCCACTGTCAGGGATCATAAGGTCAGTTCATGTCCTCTATTCAAAACACTTCTGTGGTTTCTCTTTTAACGCAGAATAAAAACTGAAATATCTACAGAAGTCAAAAAGGCCTGAACAGTCAGCCCTCCTCAAACCCTCCTTTGATCTCATCTCTGTCTCTCTCAATATGGCTCATGCACACAATGAACAACCCCATTGCCACTCCTTGAATATGTTAGGTATGCTTTTGCCTCAGACCTTTTGCATTGTCTGTTCCCTCTTCCTGTAACTTTAGCCTTCCAGGTATAGGCGTGGCTCACTGAGCTCCTTCATGTTTACATAGAAAGTGTTTGATGGTGTTCCCTGTGTGGAACTGCTGTGTACTCCTCTGATGCTCCCAAATACAACTCCCTGATTTATTTTTCTCTCCATAGCATTACCGTTATCTAAGGTAATATGTATTTTACTTCTCAATTTTTGTTATTTTCTCTGCCTCCTCCTGTTGGAGTTTAAGTAGTAGTGTTAGGAAGCTAGGCAGACAAGAGTGAGTCCCACCTTAACCTGGAGGTAGGAATCATCTTCTCCTTCCCCACCCTGACACTGGCCAGAACACACCCAGAGATCTTCCCTGTTGTGGTTTAAGCGATGCTAGGTTCCCAGTCTTGTCAAGGCCAAGCAAAAGGTCAAAAACACCACTGGGTTTCCAAACTGCCAGCATTGGTTGGCATAGGTGTACCAAGACTTAGGAGGTGACCCAGAGTAATCTGGGGTTCATTATACCATATTTATAATAAATTAGCATTGCAGTTTTTGCTCACTCATGGGTTTCACTTGGGTACTTAGGGGCAAGTGCCTGCACATGAGGAGAAAAGTTATGTAACCTAAATGTGTCAATCACCTTGTCAGACAAACGATGCAGGACACAGGTGGGACTTTCTACTACTCTGTAAAACCAGCCCTACTGGCATTGCCGGCTGCTTCTGGTTTCCAGAAAGCCTGCTCTATTCCCTATGGGGGCTTACTTTCGTTTTGCTTAATAAAACTCCTGCTGCTTGAACATGTTCTACGTCTCTTCCACTGAATTCTTTCTTTCTGGGACCAGAACTGAAGAATCTCTGTTCAGCCAGTAACAGTAGGAAGGCAGATATTTTAAATATTTAATTTTAAATATTTAATTTTTTGCTGTATTCTCTACAAACATGGTTGAATGAATGGAGTAAATTCAGCCCAGAAGGCATGTGATGCTACATTTCAAAACATGGGCTTAGGAGTCAGATCGCCTAACCTGGTTTCTGGCTGTCCTGTTTCTAATGACAGCACAAACTACAACCTTGCACAAATTATTTACCTACTCTTTCATTTCCCTGTATATACGGTATGAAAATGATTATTCTATATCATCGGATTGTTGTAGACATTGCATTATATAATGAATGGAAAGCAGTTAGCATGATGACGAACATGTCTGGATAACCACAAGAAAGGGGTTTATATGAACTAGACTACTTGAGAACTGCTTTTACCTACCATTGGTGGTGCCCTGGGAATGGCCAGCATAGTGTAACTTCTCCTGTCCAGTTTTATTTAAAAGTAAGTTGACTGAGAATGGAAGGTCACATTTAGCCATTTAATCAAAGCTGCAAGAGGAAAAAAAAAAAAAAAAAACCAACAAACTGAATACCTACTTTGCTACAATTTCTAAAAGTTAAAAGTTAAATATATTCAGAGTTAAGACTTCCTTTGAGAGCCAGAAAATTAGATTCTCTAAGCACTGCCGCTTATAGACCATTAATGAGTATCAGGGCCTCTTTGGGGTGGCTTCTTAAAAACAACTGACATCATTTCTGAAGCACAAAATTACAGCTGTGCTTTTTTTTTTTTTTTTTTTGTCTTTTTGCTATTTCTTGGGCCGCTCCCGCAGCATATGGAGATTCCCAGGCTAGGGGTCCAATCGGAGCTGTAGCGACCGGCCTACACCAGAGCCACAGCAACACGGGATCCGAGCCGAGTCTGCAACCTACACCACAGCTCACGGCAATGCCGGATCCGTTAACCCACTGAGCAAGGGCAGGGACTGAACCTGCAACCTCATGGTTCCTAGTCGGATTCGTTAACCACTGCGCCACGACGGGAACTCCGACAGCTGTGCTTTAATCTAAATAAGACAATATCTGTAGCTGGGAACTATTTCTATCCCAGAAACTGAATGTCAGTTTTAATCATCATTTGCATGCATCGTTCCACTGTCATGTAATCTGAATAATTTCTCTATTTTATTCTTTACAAATCAGCCAGAATAATCTTTTGAAAATGAAAATGGGCTATGCCACTCCCCTGTTGAAGACTTTCCAGAGGCTTCTCCTTATTCTGAGCATGAGCTCCCAGGCTCTTACCATGATCTAAGCAGCCTTGCCTGATGTGGCCCTTGTCAGCATCTCTGGTCTCCTCTCTGGTCCCTCTCCCTCTTCCTCATTACACTCAAGCTTCCTCTAAGTTCCTGGAACTCTCAGAGAACTTTTGTGGCTCAGCCTCATCTACCAAATTCTCTTCTGTTCTCTACTTCCATTAGTAATTTCAAGGAATAAGGCACAAGAGAGCCAGTGATAAAAAACTTTGTTAATTTCTCCATGGCATCTGAATTTTAAATCTCCTTTAAGACATCTTGTTTAGAATGTGTGGTATCATTAGAAAGATCATGTTAATATACGATGCCACAGCAATGCCAGTCCCAAGCTGCATCCACACCCTATTTCACAGCTTGCGGCAATGCCAGATCTTTAACTGAGCGAGACCAGGGATTGAACCTGCATCCTCATGGATACCAGTTAGATTCTTAACCTGCTGAGCCGCAACAGGAACTCCTATCGTAGTATTTATATTATTTATTTTAAAATAACTCTACACCTATATACCATAATAAGACAATTATCACTGGCTTTTAACTTTTTTTCTTTTTGAGTTGTCAGTATGTTTTAAATAATTATAGTAAATATGTATGATTTCTAAAATTAATTCTTTTTAAAAAGAAATGTTTGTTATTTTTTTAAAAAAAATTACGTCATAGATTTTAATTTTTCTTAGCATACCAATAAGTGTTCCCTGGGAATGGCCCACATAATAAATTTGCTTTTGTCTTGTTTTCTTCACAATGAAGTCAATAGTGGCTGGAAGATCATACTTTATCATTTTATCAAAACTTCATGAAACAAAAGTAGATAAAACTTGTGTTAATTCTCTATTAGTAATAAGAAAGTTATTTTCATGTTTTAAATTATGTCTTTTAAAAACCCTCTAAAGGAAAAAAAAAAAAAAAGAAAAAAAATGGAGTTCCTGTCATGGCTCAGTGTTAACGAATCTGACTTGGAACCATGAGGTTACAGGCTCAATCCCCGGTCTTGCTCAGTGGGTTAAGGATCCAGCGTTGCTGTGAGCTGTGGTGTAGGCTGCAGACGCAGCTCGGATCCCCAGTTGCTGTAGCTCTGGCGTAGGCCGGCAGCTACAGCTCTGATTAGACCCCTAACGTGGGAACCTCCATATGCCGCAGGAGCAGCCCTAGAAAAGGCAAAAAGACAAATAAAATAAAAGCCATTCTGAAAAGAAAAAAAAAAAAAAAAAAAACCCTCTAAAGGAACACCTGGGTCATGAGAACTAACACCCATGCTATTGTCTCCATGTGTTAGCTAATTTCATGTTACCTCCTTCTAAGCATTTCATTCCATGCCCATAAAATACCTTTGAGATAAATGTGTAACTATGCACATTGTAGAGCTGAGGAAACAGAAAACGTGCCTGTGATCATAGCCAATAAGTGAAAGACTAAATTTCAGAGTACTTTTCTTCTAGAGCCCAAGTTGTAAAAAACTACATTATATGGAATTCCTATAAAATATGTATGAACAATATACAATTTAAAAATGAGTAGCAGACAAAAACATTTGCTAGAGGTACAGAAGTGAAAAGTAGAAAGTCAATTTTTTTTGGCCAATTGATGAGGGCAGATGCTATTATTTTTTTCTACTTTTCTAAAGCACAAAGTAAACATGTACAATTTTACACTTGTCTTCTCCCTCCCCCATTTTTTTTTTTCTTAAAAAAAATGCAAAAAGGAGTGGATGGCAATGTGACAGGCATTTGGGAAGTTGGAGGAAGAACATGAAATAATGTCTTAAGGACATATTTTCATGTTGAATCTTAAGTGCATTAATAACCAAATCAAAATATCTAGAGCAATTTTTACACACAAACCTTTGAAAATATTAATCAATAGTTATGTATCTTAAAGGAATAACTTCATTCCAGTTCTACAAATTATTTAACTTTTAATAATTTAATAAACACATCTAATACCCTTTTAGGTCAAAATAAAACAATACAGAAATTTTCCTTACCTGAAGGCCCAGAATTCTTTGGAATCTGTTTCTAGGTACATATGTTTCTTGGACCACTTATTTCCCCTGCTGTTTCCCATCCACACATCATAACCAGCATCTGCCAGAATGAAGCCCAGGCTACTGTTGGAAAGATTGGAAATCCAGATACTGGCAGTTACAAGCAGACCATGCTGTAAATACACAATTGGCTTTTGGACTGAAAAGAAAACATTGAAACTGTTTTAGAACAGAGAAATCTATTGGAAAGTACAATACAGGTTTTCAAATCACCATAATATAGTTAGGACTGATTGGCTTGTATCCCAAAGAAATATGCTAACAATGTATTACATTACAGATGGAATCTAAAAAATAAAACTAATAGTATTCTGTTATAATAAAACAGAAACAGGCTCACAAATATAGGGAACAATCTAGTGGTTACCAGGGGGCAGAGGGTTAAAAGATGTGGGACAAGATAGGGTTAAGAGATTAAGATATACAAACTACTATGTACAAAATAAATAAGCAACAAAGATATATAGCACAGGGAAATATAGTCATTATTTTTTAATAATAACTATTTAAATGGAATGTAATCTATAGAAATATTGGATCACTATGTTGTACACCTGAAACTAATATTGTAAACTAACCATATTTCAATAAAAAGTTTATCTAAGATCTTATATGAGTGTTAAACTTTAACCTTTCATATATGCTCCAGAATTTTGTTCACTATTTGTATTTCATCTTGCATCTTTTGAAATTTGTAAATGATTATGTAGTCAGTGTTTTTCTGTTCAGTTCAATTTTTATGCTCAGTTAGGTTTTGTTTTTTTCTGTTTACAAATGTCTCATTGATCTATATCTTCTAGTTCTATTATCTTTGATTAGATACTTGTAATATTAATCTATCACCAGTTTGATGCCTGGTAATTTCTCCCTACTGTGTACATAAAGTAAAATTTCATTTTTTTTAATGTTTTTGTTATAATTGGCTATCACTGTCACCTTTCTTATAGGTCTGATAACTGTTTAGTTTCTCTAGTTTTCCAGGTAATAATTTATCTGCAATTCAGAGTAACTGAATTTTTAATTTTTTAGTAGTTTAGTCTTATCCTTGCTTTTTGTTGTTTCATTGAGAATTTCCACGACAATGTTAAGAAAAAAAAACCAAACTAGCAGTAATGGCATGAATCCTTATCTCGCTCACCCTTGTGTCTCTTACATTTGGAATGTGATTTTACATAAAACTTAGTGTTTACTTGAGACTAGTGATCTAAAATTTTCTGATGAACTGAATATCTTTAATTTTCAACAATTTGGAATGCAGACATTTTTTTTTTTTTTGTCCCGCTTTGGGGTGGAGAAGTTGAGGTTCAAAAAATTTATATCGCTTACACACAGCCTAAAGGTTACTTTAAGCAAAATCTCTTCAAAAATCTTTTTGCTATTTCGTGAATAGTGGCCCTTAAGGCCCTTGAAGAAAGCAGGCTCTGGCACGCTGGTCTGTTCCTCTCCTCCCCACCTTTCAGACTCAGAATATTAAGCTAATGAAGGTTCCACAAGGCAGAGACAGTAAGTAAACCTAGCAGTTACCTTGGATGGGTCCCTTGCTGTAGTCAACACCAGCCCTGTGGAGAGGCGAGGTCTCCCACTCTAACCTACACGATTTAGGTTTTCAGGGGCGAAGTGGGGGCGAGGGTTGGGCAGGAATTCACACCCTGTCTTAGAAACCAGCCCCTGGCCCTCAAAGCAAAGGGAAGACCAAGGTTTGTTGGTCTTCAGAGCTGTTCATCCTTTCAGCCCCGATCGCCTCCTCTCCGCCCCCTGCAGGCAGGCCGGGAAACTGTTCAGGGGCCGGGTCGGGCCAAGAGTGCCGGGTGCAGAGAGCTCTAGCCCGCTGGGCTTCGCCGGTTCCAGAGTGCAGGCCGGCGGGCCTCGCTGCGGACCCCGCGAGCTATGGCCCGGGTGCTGATCGTGGGTGCGGGGCTGACGGGAAGCCTGTGCGCTGCACTGCTGAGGAAGGAGGCGTCCTGTCCTTTACACCTCTCTGTGTGGGACAAGGCGGGGGACTCAGGTGGGTCGTCTCCAGGCCCAAACTAGGGGAAAAGGAAGCCGGCGGACACCGAGGCTTCCCAGGGGGCGCTGGGCCTCCCTCTGAGTAAGTCTGTGAAGAAAATCCAGCAGCTGGGCGCGCTCCTGGTCACGTGATTGGAGACTTCCGGCTCCCAGGAAGGCCGGAGAGGGGGCGCGGGTGGGGGCGGGGCGGCGACCTCCGCGGGCTGGGGGCGGGGTGGGAATACCCGGCGCCTTAGCGGCGGCCTGCAAGGGCTGGGAAAATTCCTGACTAGAGTTTGCCTAGCCAGCGCCTGCCGCTGTCGCTAATAAATGCACTTTTATCTTGGCCTTGGCAGCTTTCTGCAGGTTAAGAGGGTCCGCACGTGCCCGTAGACTAAGACTTTTGCGGGAGATCCAGTTGACAGAATCCTGTCACTCTCCTGAAACGTGACCGCAGGAGTGAAAGCGTTTGTTGATTCGTTCTGACATTGCATTCATTATTTTGCTTTGTTTCCTCTGTTCATTCATTCCTTTTATTCACATCAGTAAATAGATGCAGGGGCTGAGCATTGCTGCATTTTTCACGTGTTCTTTAAAAACAGCGACAACTACAACAACAGAAACCTCACAGGGATAGAATTGTCTCTTAGCTATTTACTGACAATGTTAGGTGACAAAGCCTTCAACTTAAAAAAACAAATGCCTTCTACTACAGCTGTAAAATAATCCTCTTGTGGTAACCTGGAGTGAACAGCTTTAATTGCAAAAGGTTCATTCTAACGCACTAAGACGTTTTCCTGGGGATTAATTCAAGGGGGAAGAATGACTACAGCCAGCAGTGCCCATAATCCTCAGAGCACAGTCGACTTGGGTGCCCAGTACATCACCTGCACTCCTCATTTTGCCAAAAAACATCAAAGGTGAGTTAGTTGAAAGGGGTGGAATCAGTCATACTGGTTGTATTATGTAAAAAGATACAAATCATCCATTTTTATCAGGGCTAAACTTTGCCTCCTGTAATGTAGTGAAATGATAATACCATTGCTGATCATATTAGCAGTAAAAGGTTAGCCTGAGTAAAGTGGGAAAACTGTAAAACCTTATACAGTTGTTGAGAAGATCAGATGAGATATTATAGGAAACAGAGTAAGGGCCTAATAAATAGGAGTTACTATGTTGATGTTGAGGGAGAGGACAAAGAGATGTGATGGCAGTCAGTCCTAACCAGATTTAAAACTGATGTTCTGAACACCATTCTGTTTATTTTCACTGACTTTAATTTTGAAATATATGAGAAAATAGACCTTTGACTAAGACCAACAAAAGATCTGTGTATTCTCAAAACACTTCTGTCCTTCATCTGAATTATCTGTTTTATTAACACAGAACATATGTTGAGTTGTTTATAGAAAGAGTTCTAGTTATTACTTAGGATTATAATCTCTAAGAATTGTTGGAAGAGAAAGTATAGTTTTTTAGAGCTAAGTATAGCATATAATTATATTATATATATTGATTTATTTCAGTTTTTATGATGAACTGTTGGCTCATGGCGTTTTGAAGCCTCTGACCTCTCCTATTGAGGGAATGGTGAACAAAGAAGGAGACTGTAACTTTGTGGCACCTCAAGGAGTTTCTTCAATTATTAACCATTACTTGAAAGAATCAGGTGAGAATAGGATTTTTCTCTGCTTTCTTTTAAAGTTGGCATTTTTAAAAGTTATGCTCATAATTAAATATTAATACTATAAAAAAAGATAAAGGAGATATTCTACTCACACTGAATAGTCAGATTTTTTTTCCCCTAAAGTAATCACTGAGTTTCTAATATATGCTTCCAGAAAAGTGTTTATGCATCTGTTTTCCTTCATGGCTATCTCTGTTTATCTATTCATATATGTTTGTATATATTCTTTTTCAAAATATATATAAGATTATTTTACATAAACCATTCTACACTTTGTTTCATCTATGCTCATATAATTAATCTCTAGCTCTCTATCTATATCTGTGTATATCTTATTGGTTTTTTCTCTGGAGAATCCTGACTGAATTGATCTTATATAATCATAGACTGAATCCTATCTTGGATCTATTTTCATATCAGCACATTCAGTGTGCTTCATTCATTTCAGTGCCTATTCAGTATTGTGTGCTATGTGTACCATTATGTATTTAACTGTTAACTTTCTGGTAAGTATGTAGGTTGTTTGTGGGGGTAAGGAGTTGTTTTGGTTTATTCTAATACCAATATTACTGTAATATCTAACCCTGACATACTTTTTCTTTTTTTTTTTTTTGTCTTTTTGCCATTTTTTGGGCCACTCCCGCGGCATATGGAGGTTCCCAGGCTAGGGGTCGAATCGGAGCTGTAGCCGCCGGCCTACGCCAGAGCCACAGCAACGCGAGGTCCGAGCCGCATCTGTGACCTACACCACAGCTCACGGCAACGCCGGATCATTAACCCACTGAGCAAGGGCAGAGATCGAACCCACAACCTCATGGTTCCTAGTCAGATTCGTTAACCACTGCGCCACGATGGGAACTCCCATCCTGGCATACTTTTGAAAGCATATTGGTCAGATCAATTCCTAACAGTACGTATGGTAGGGTAGGTGTGTCAAATAGTATGTGCAATTTTTTTTAACTAGGTTGTGCTGTCTGTTTCTCTTCAAAAATATCTCATTAATAATGAAGAAGAACATCTCTTTCTACACATTTTGATATTGTGGAAATTTAAAATTTTTGCCCATGTAATAGGTTAAAAATGGTATCTCCTTATTTTTTTATTTGTATTTACTTATTTATGAGTGTGTTTATGTGTTTTTATTTTGCTAACCAAGTCTGTGCATTTTTTTTCTGTGAATGTTTTTATTCATAACTTTTGCCCCATTTTCTATGGGAATTTTCATTTGTTCTCTACATATATTATGAGTTTTAAAATGGAGTTTTTGAAAAAGATGATAAGTAATCTTGGATGATAAATGATTTGCTTTTGAAAATAGAAGTAGGCTTCTTGATGAATCATAATAAGGTGCCCAATTCGGGATCACTGAGGAAAAGTATAAGTTGAGAACTTGTTTTGTTTCATAAGCTATTTCTAGAATAGTTACTATTTTGGTCTCCTTCATCAAATATCACTTATTGGGAACCCTGAGAATCCCTGATGCTGCCATGGGAGAGATTGGTGAGATTGAATATACAACATGAGAACACAGTATATACTATTTCGGGTAATACTGTTTCTCCATCTAGGATTTAGTCCATGATGGTGTATTCATCAGGGTTTTCCAGAGATACAGAATCAAGAGGATATTTATTGTGAAGAATTAGCTTATGTGATTTTGGAGGTTGGCAAGTCTCAGGATGTGCAGGGTGAGTTGATAAGCTGGAGACCCAGGAGAGCTGATGTTTCAGTTCAGGTCTAAAGGCAGAGGAATAAAACAATGTCTCAGTTTGAAGGCTAACAGGCAGGAAGAATTCTTTATGCCTGCTCAGGAGAGTAGGCCTCTGTTTTATTCAGGCCTTACACTGATTGGATGATACTATTAGGGAGGGCAACCTGCTTTACTTAGTCTGTGGGTTCAAATGTTAATCTCTTCCAAAAACACCCTCACAGACGTACCCAGAAAAATATTTGACCAAATATATGGGAAACCCATGACTCAGTCAAGTTGACACATAAAATTAACCATCATAGATGGGGACACCATTTGGATATTTGGTAGAATGTCATCATCAGCTTAATCAATTGCCACCATACAACTTAAAAAAAAAAAAAAATCTCATTTCCATCATGATTTTTACCTGACACAAATTAGATGTGCAGATATAAAATCTCCAAGTACTGGAGTTCCTGTCATGGCTCAGTGGTTAAGAAACCCAACTAGTATTCATGAGGACAGGAGTTCGATCCCTGGCCTTGCTCAGTGGGTTAAGGATCCGGCATTGCCGTGAGCTGTGGTGTAGATTGCAGACATGGCTTGGATTCCAAGTTGCGGTGACCGGTGTAGGCTGGCAGCTACAGCTCTGATTCAACCCCTAGCCTGGGAACCTCCATATGCCATGGGTGTGGCCCTCAAAAGACAAAAGACAGAATCTCCAAGTACTTAATAACTGTATTATATATCTAGCCACCCACGCATGCATGCATCCATTCATTCAGTAAACATTTACTGAGCATTTACTATATACAGTTTTAGGCATTCATGATACAAGAACCAAGTTCCTGCCCTCTTATAGTTGATGTTCTGGCAGAGAAACAGTCCTTGAATGCATTACACCTACATCCTTTCTTTGTGTTAGGTTTTTGGTGGAGCATTTGTTTTATTTTCCAGTTTTTTCTTTGGAAACTCTTGGGGAGGAGGTCATATTTAATTATTTGTAGTTCATGCAGAATCTAATAGTACCTTCTGCATAGTAAGAAAGTATGGTGATATAGATTTAGCTGTATTTTCAGTTCTAATTTAACTAATTCTTTGTAGAAACCTATTTATATTTTCAATTTGTGCAGTCTCTTGAGAGAGTGAATTCTTTAGATTTTCTTATCACTATGTAAAATATTTATTTCAAAAGTAACTTTTAAAAATTACATGCTCTACTAGAAAATTTGTAAAGATGCAGAAAAATAGCAGGGGAAAATGTCTCTATAATACATAAATCAAAAATAAGTCCATTTTGTGACAAACTTTCTATTTTTTTTTTTTTTTTTTGTCTTTTTAGGGATGCACCTGTGGCATATGGAGATTCCCAGGCTCGAGTCCAGTTGGAACTACAGCTGCCAGCCTATGCCACAGCCACAGCAACGTGGGACCTGAGCAGCATCTGCGACCCACACCACAGCTCACGGCAATGCCGGATCCTTAACCCACTGAGCAAGGCCAGGGATCGAACCCGTGTCCTCATGGATGCTAGTCGGGTTAGTTAACCACTGAACCATGGCAGGAACTCCACTTTATGAATGAATTTTTTAAAATGAATTTTTATATAATTCAGTTCAAGGTCTCCATAATTTTAGTGTATATAAGCTTTTTCTTAGTTTATTTTAATATTATCTTTGTAATGCTCCAAGAGTCCTTTACTCCCTCTACTCAGATATGTTATTAGAGGATTTGTAGACTCCCTCTATACCATTTTAAGTTTTATAATTATGTCCCTTTCAACAGTCTTTAAACTGCTTTGAAGCTTTCTATCCTCTTTTAATTGTTCCATAATATAACTTGAGAGAGTCTCTGAAATCAGAATAACCTGGATTCAGATTCATATATTCCACCCGTTCCTGGCTATGTAGTATTAGGAAAGTTTAAAAATCTATACCTTGGTTCTTTCATTGGAAAAAATGAGAGCAATAGCAATAGCAATATCTAGTACAAAATGTTGTGAATATTATATCCTTTATGGATATAATATACTCATTGTTAATTTGAATAGGCCATGCACATAAAATCTTTTGATAAATGTTAGTTTAAAAATATTCTACTTGCTTGAAGCTGACCTTTGCATATGCTCAGTGCATAAGGATCCAAATTGCTAAGTCATTCCAAAAATAATCTGTATTTTGGAATCAGTTGAGCTTACAGCCCCATAATGTGCTGAGCCAACAAGTAGTCATTTAGTTTGGGATCAGACTTCCAGGGAAATTATCTATATGGGATATGTCTAATCAGGTATGCTTTAGAACAGATTCAAATCTCTAAAACCAACATTTAACTACTCCAGGTTCCCAGAATAAGTAGTAAAGGGCAAAAGGAAATAGACACATGCCCCTTGATTATGTTCTGTTCTCGTTTATTATCTCTTGTGTTTACATAAAGTTTATTACACAGAAAACTGTATTTATTGACATCAATTTTACTGACTGCCTGCCTTCTAAACTAATACAGTCTTCTTGGAGTCCCTGTTGTGGCTCTGCAGAAATGAATTTGACTAGCATCCGTGAAGATGCAGGTTTGATCCCTGGCCTCACTCAGTGGGTTAAGGATCGGGTGTTGCCATGAATTGTGGTGTGGGTCCTAGATCTGACATTACTGTGGCTGTGGTGTAGGCCAGAGGCTACAGCTCCAGTTCGACCTGTGGCCTGGGAACCTCCAAATGCCATGGGTGTGGCCCTAAAAAGACAATAAATAATAATAGTAATAATAATAATAATACGATCTTGAGTGAGTGAACTGTGATTTTTCTGTTGTTTACTTTTGGTTGTCATTGTTGCGGGAGATGGGAGAAATTTGAAATGTCATTTATCTGACACTATATGAGGCACTGTGGTAGGCACTTAACATACATCATTTCTAATTCTCACAACAGCCGTTCAAGGTGGTTATTATTATCCCCATTTACTAATGAGAAAAATGAGACTCATGGAGGTTGAGTACTTGGCATATGGTGGCTTAGTTAGTACATAACAGCAATGCTCTTTAAGCAGACCCTATTGTCTTTCCTATTAATGATCCCATGGAGGACAGTCAGAGGAGCTCATAGCCTCTGATGTATTGTCCATTTCTTTCTCAACTTTTTCCCTGTAGTATGAGATATTGCTCCCTCCCTGCCTGGTGTTACATGTCAGTGGACACATGGCTCAAAAACGAGAACAAAGTCACAGTGCTCTTCCCCTAGTTCCTCTCTTTCATTGGTTAGTCCCTGCCCCAGGGGGAAGGGGCAAATAAGGACTAATGCCATTTTATTTCTTTTATTTCTTTTTTTCTTTCTCTCTCTCTCTCTTTTTTTTTTTTTTTTTTTTTTGCTGCACTTGTGGCATATGGAGGTTCCCAGGCTAGGGGTCTAATCAGAGCTACAGCTGCCAGCCTATACCGCAGCCATAGCAATGCCAGACCTGAGTCATGTCTGTGACCCATGCCACAGCTCACAGTAACACCGGATCCTTAACCCACTGAGTGAGGCCAGGGATCGAACCTGCAACCTCATCGTTCCTAGATGGATTCATTTCCGCTGCGCCATGACGGGAACTCCTCATTTTATCTCTTTATGCAACCAGGAAGATTTATTTGTTTTTATTTTACCATCTACTTCAAAAGGGATGTTGATTAACAATTGAAAGTCAACATGGGCAGTGTAACTTACCAATGTTGACAGGACTGATTTATTAGAAAAGGTGATTTAATTTGCATATGCTCTCAGCTAGGGTGACTTCTTTCTGGTGACATTTACTTTTGCCATTCTCTTCCTTTTTACTTTTGTGTTTATTTTCTTTCTAAAATTGATGTATTGGAAGTAATCCTGGGCAGTTCTATCTCAGGGTTTCTCCCAGGTGGGTGATCATGGCACTCATTCATAACAGTGTCCTTCAGAGAGAAGGTAGAGGAGAGCCTGGAAGCCTTGGCTAAGCATTCTTCTGTTTAGTTTAAGCAGGCATTTAGTTAGACATTGCTCACATCTCTTCAGGTCCATCTCGGAGGTTCTGAACTAAAACCTATTTGTAGGAAATTATAGGAGGAAAATAGAGGAAGACAGGGATATAAACTGAATAAATGTATAGCAGCAACATACTTGCCTTCGTAAAATGTTTAAACCTACTTCGTATTCTGAAATTGTTATAGTTATCAACAGGTTTTTTTATTCTTATGAAAATAAGTGCTGAGGAAACAGTGATAAATAAAACACATGGCCCTTGCCTTTGTTAATGTAGAGTGCAGCATGGAGAAAAGAAAAAAACTAATTATACACACCAAAAAAGGTACATAATAATCTCTAAGAAGAAAGAGTAAGAGCATTATGAGAGAGATATAATAACAAGACCTAACCCGATGTGAATTTCAGAGGAGTGAGGGAGGGAAGATTGGTCCGGGAAAGCATCCCTGAGGAACTAATATTTTCATGGGTACCTGAAAGGTGAGCAAGAGTGAACTAGGCCAAGGGCTGAGGAGTGGTGAAAATTGCATGCAGTGGGTATATCAGATTGGAACTACTATAAATTAAGAGGAAGATGGTGCATTTATGAAATTAAAAAGGTCATCATGACTGGAGGGTAGTGAATGAAGGAGAAAGTGGTAAGAGGTGAAGAAGAGTAAGGCAAGGGGCAGATCATAAGGGCTTTGTAAGCAATGTTAAAGATTTTATACTTTATCCTAAATGATGTGGGAAGCCACTGAAGGATGTTATGCAAGAGAGGGACATGGTCAAATTTACTAAGCTCAGAAGTGACTCTTGAGAGATTTTATGTAGTTCTCTGTTTTAAAATGAGTTTCCAGAGTCCATAGATTTTTTTAATGTGGTCCTTTTGAAAGTTATTACTTTCACAAGAAAATGCCACTTTCCTGGAAACTTTATGCCTCACATTGGAAAGAATAACTTCCGGGTTAGTAAGAGCAGTTATACCACTGCTTCTAACTCTTGGAAAGTGCTATATTTTTTGAGTAGTTTGCTAATTGTGGTGTTAGATTTGGGTCTATTTATTCATCACAGTGGTTCTCACACTTGAATGTGGATCATTAGAAGCCTGGGGGTTTGTTAAATGCAGACCATGGGACCTGATCCCCTGATTCTGATTCAGTAGGTCTGGGTTGAGACCTGAGAATTTTCATTCCTGACAAATTCCAAGGTGCTGCTGGTGCTGCTGGTCTGAGGTCCACTCTTAGAGAACTAATACACATCTTGCAGAACACCTCAGGACCATTGGATATATGTCCAAGACGTTTGATTGAATTTGAAGAATTTTTAGCTGGTGGACTTCAATTCTTTTAAACATACATACCTACTCACCACTAAAAAAAAAAAAAAAAAAAAAAAATTAATGCAGTTTTGAAAGGGAAAATTATGTGAAAAACAACTGAATAAAACATATAAAGTTAATTGACTTTGTTAAGGTATCATGGAGGCCTGCCATGGCAGAGCCCTAGAGTATTTTGGGATAGATGGGACATACCTAAAGCATAGAGATACTTTGAATCGGTATCAGAATGAGTAGTAAAGGCAGTTATGGTTGAGATACCTCACAGAGGAGAAGGATCACATTGAGCTGGAGTAGCTACAGAATGGAAGCTCTATGGCCAAGGTTGGACTTAAGCTGGATATTGAGTAGCTAGGAGCACAAGGTGTCCCATGTAGAGATGGATGGGATCTTTCAGTGTGCTTTCTTAAAAGTCCGTTTTCATTTATTTCTTTTCTATTCCTAAAGCAGAATTAAAGTAGATTTGTTTTAAAATCAAAGTTCACTGAAAACTGGAATGTGAGGTAAGTACTAGTATACCGAGGAGACTTAATGATCCAATTATATTTTCCTGTCTTTCAGTTTATTGTTCCCAATTCATTCTCTTGAACAAATATCGATTAAATACTTAGTATATGCCAAGTACAATACTATATATGCTATATGCCATACATGGGGAAAAAAAACCAGGCATAATTCCTGGCTCATGGAGTTTACAGATTAAGAGGGAAGAAAATGTCAATCAAATAATGACCCAGATAATTATTAAAATATCTTTGTGATAAATACAAAGAAGGGAAATGCAATGAGAGGTTATTCTATATTATATTTCTCTTAATGCTAACTCTTTTTAATAGAGGTAGTTAATGAGGACTTGGATTTCACTTACAGAGATTTTTTTCAGGTTTAATACAGAATATTGATTTCTTTAATAGGGAATATTGCTCTTTCTCGGTATCATTAGAGAGAAGAATTATATTTTTATTCTGTTTTTTTAGTTATATTTATTCACTTATGTATGTATTTTTTGTCTTTTTTAGGACTGAACCCATGATGTAAGTTCCCAGGCTAGGGGTCAGATCAGAGCTGTAGCTGCTGGCCTACACTACAGCTACAGCAGTGTGGGGTCCTTAACCCACTGAGCGAGGCTAGGGATTGAACCCACATCCTTATGGATAACAGTCAGGTTTGTAACCTGCTGAGCCACCACGGGAACTCTGAGAGAAGAATTCTTAATAACTTACTAAGATATGTACTTACTCTACACAAATAAGGAACTTTAGAGTCAGATGGATATGGTTTTAAATCATGGTGTGACATTTCTAAATCTGTTTTCTTATCTGTGAAATTGTGAAATGACGTAATGTATATTGAGTGTTTGGCGTAGTCTTGGCATACCTTAGATGATTAATGAAAGATAGCTGTGGTTACTATTATTATTAATTGTAGTAGTAGTAGTAGTATTTCTTTTCCCCAGAGGAGCAGGCATTGATAGAGAGGTCCAAGGATGTCAGAAGGGAGGGATTACTATTAAATGAGATAGAAATCAAAGAGAGGAAAGCCCAGGCACTGTAGAAGACGAACTTCACCATTTTATTCATCCACATGGAGCCAGTTTGTGGCTCCTCCTCCATCTCATTCATATGGAAAACCCTGATTTTGTGAACACCAGGATTTTGCTTTTGGAACAGGTGCCGATATCTACTTCAGACAATGTGTGACCCAGATCAACCTGAGAAATGACAAGTGGGAAGTCTCCAAGGAAACAGGCTCCCCAGAGCAGTTTGATATTGTTGTCCTCACAATGCCAGCTCCTCAGGTTCTGCAGCTTCGGGGAGACATTGAAAACTGTGAGTCTCAGCCTGTGCTGTATACCTCAGGGAATGGGCTTTCTTTGATAGAGCATGAAATTAGTTGAACTCTTAGGAAAGGGTCTATTATGGATTCTCTTGATTTGCATGTTTGAAAAAGTACCTGGTTCATGATATTAATCTAAGCCAAACTAAAATCCAGATTTTTGAAAACTGGTTAAAAATTCAATACTTCTGTTTTGTCTTTGCCTTTAAGAAGTAAGTGTTTTGATGGATATGTAGTAGTTTAGCCTAAAAGAAGAACAGTCTCTTTGTGGCCATTGTGGAGTAAAGAAGGTTTTATGATACAAGCATTGATTATGTGACAGACCTGGTAAACCTTATCTTGGATTGTTCTTGAGTTTGAGTCTCATGTTCTCTGAGATTTGTTGGCTCAACTTTCACCTGGCTTCTCTCACCTCCTTTTTTTTTTTAAAAAAAGGCTTGAGACTAATTCACATACCATACAACTCATCCATTTAAAGGGTATATTTCAATAGTTTTTAGTATATTTAACAGGACATGCAACCATCACCACAGTCACTTTTGGAATATTTTATCACCTCAAAAAGAAACTCCTTATGCTAAAGCTATCACTTCCATCAGTCCATTCCCCTTTCCTGCCCCCAGCTCTAAGCAAACAATAGTCTGGTTTGTGTCTCTATAGATTTTCCTCTTACCTGGATTCTTAAGAAAAGCTTTTCTATGGCTCTGCTTTGTGTCTACCTGTGCCAGGTTTAACCAATTATTCTCCTATCTTTCATTATGTCTGACCTAACCTGACATATCAGGGTCATTGATTTCTGGAGGAGACAGCATCTTGCCTTGTGGTCCATGAGATATAACAAAGCAGAGTCTGGTGATGGTGGCAAGGCTTTGGGGGATGTGGCAAGCCTGTAGCTTTTGACTTTGTGATATGACTAAAGGTGACTTTGGATTTGATTGAGAAATAGCCTTTTATGCCACTATTAGAAAGAAAACTGGTAATAACTATGGTTTATAGATCTTAGATTTAGAACTGTAATAGAAATTGTTCTCTGAGGAAGAACATAGCTGCGTATTATATCTTGAAAGCAATTTGAGTTTCAGTTCTACCGTGCAGTAACAATATAGCTTCTTTTCTAGTATAGTGTGAGATAGTAGTATGGAAGGAATTAGAATATTTGTTAGATAGCTATAGGCAAAGTAGAAAACTAATTTCAAAGATCTCTTTTATGAGTCTACCTCTAGTGTGTTGCTAAAGTGAATTTAAAGTGGGATAATTTATTACCATGAAGTCTGTAATAATCGGATTGATTTTGAGACAGTATTAAATAACATGCTGTAACATTTAACTAAAACAGTTATTGGTCAGTTAGTAAATTCAGTTATACTGTAAATTATATATTCTGATTTTTAAAATTATATATTCTGATTTTTTACATAGTTTTGTATCTGAAGAGAGACCAATGTTGCATTGGAAAATATTTCTAAATATTTTTATAAGTGACATATAAATACCATGGCATAGACTGACTTCCAAAATGTTTGAGGGAGTTCCCGTCGTGGCGCAGTGGTTAACGAATCCGACTAGGAACCATGAGGTCGCGGGTTCGGTCCCTGCCCTTGCTCAGTGGGTTAACGATCCGGCGTTGCCGTGAGCTGTGGTGTAGGTCGCAGACGCGGCTCGGATCCCGCGTTGCTGTGGCTCTGGCGTAGGCTGGTGGCTACAGCTCCGATTCAACCCCTAGCCTGGGAACCTCCATATGCCGCGGGAGCGGCCCAAGAAATAGCAACAACAGCAACAACAACAACAACAGACCAAAAGACAAAAGACAAAAAAAAAAAAAAAAAAAAAAAAAACAAAATGTTTGAGTGCCTGCGAATTAATTTTATTTAGGTCATCTATATGCTTATTTTTTTGAGTAGCTCAACTGTGTCAGGGAGAGAGAGAGAACTTATTTTTTCTTACTCTTATTGTATTACTTTCTGTCTCTTCTGGGGCTTGGGTGAGGGCAAATTTTGCTTTATGGTTTTTTGGATACCATATTATTTGATTCATAATTTATCTTCATTAAAATTATACCCTTTAAGTTCTTTCTTTAATTCCATTTTCATTTTATTTTGCTTTTATATCAACTTTGACCAATAAATAAGATGCTTATTCTTTTATTTTCATTTGTCTAGTACATCCTTTTTACTTTTATCATTTCAGAGCTACTTTATTTTAGAAGTACCTCTTTCATTTGTGTTTATCTTTGAGTCCAGTAATATTATAAAGATATATCTTATTGTTAATAGTTTTGTGGCAGTTTTTCATGAGTCACATTGTACATTTTCTGCTTGACAATTCAGCTTTTCTGTTATTTTCAGCTAAGTTTCCTTCTAATGCTTACATGAAGATTTATATCAGTTCCATGTGTTATGATCTCAGAGTTATCTTAAAAAAATATATCAGGTATGTCCCTTCTATATCTGCCATTTTGTCTCAACTACCTTTCTATTTCGGTCTTTGCATTATTTTTTACTTTCTATTTCTGGCCTTCTCTGTATGTCACCAATGTGGTTTTCAGATGTGTTCCTTTTGCTCCCTTCCTTGAGACACTGTTTCAGAGAGGTCATATATTCCTTTACTGTATTGAGGTCATTGCCTTGAGTGTGTTTTGACCTAATCTGCTTCCTGGAAAAAAAATTTCTGATATGTATTTTTCATCAGCTCCTTCGCTAGGTTCTGTTCGGTTTCATTGTCTTCTTCCTTTTCTCTGCAGAGGTCCCTGTCTAATCATTACTCTTTTTTTTTTTTTTTTTTTTTTTTTTTTTTGGTCTTTTTAAGGCCGCACCCATGGCATATGGAAGTTTCCAGGCTAGGAGTCAAATCGGAGCTGCAGCTGCTGGCCTGTGCCACAGCCACAGCAACGCCAGATCCAGTATGTGTCTGCAACCTACACCATAGCGCATGGCAATGCTGGATCCTTAATCCACTGAGTGAGGCCAGGGATTGTACCTATATCCTTATGGATACTAGTTGAGTTCATTACTGCCGAGCCACCACGGAGCCACCACGGAAATGCCATAATCTTTAAATGGGGCCATTTCTGTCAGTTCGTGAAGGAAAGTATTGTCATGGAAGGCCAGACATTTTGATTAAAGTATGTTGCCTCAGGACACTTTCTGTATAAACTTTGTAAATATTTAGCTTTGAACTATTAAATACTAGTGATCATTTATTTATTTATTAACATGTAAAGACTTCATTTTTTTTTTTAATTTTAGAAAGATAAAAAGATACATTGCTATTTCTTTTCCATCTACCCAAAATAGTTTGACAGAAACTTGGTGACATTGTTATTGCTTGAATATCATAACTTTAAAAATAAGTATAGTTTACTCTTACTATAAAAAGTGATAATGTGGACACCATTTTAAAAAGGTTATCATGCTGAAAAGGAAATAGATCTTTTTCTTCCTTTTCTTTTTTAGTAGTGGGATATGTAGGCTCTTTATGATAAAAAAAAGTTTAAGAATGATTGACTTGGTACGTTTGATTGAGGCTAAGTATCTTTGGGCTGTTGTGCTGGGTCAATTCAGAATTTAATCTCATGCAAATAATTTTGTGTTTGCTTTGTTGTTATATCCACCCTAGCTGTAAAGGTTTAAAACAGATTTCCTAACCCTTGAAACATGTGGGTCTGAAACAAAGGGATTAAAAATATCTGATTTCTTTTTGTATTATAAATCTTAGTAAAGACCTCAGTTTGAGGAATTAATGTCTTCTCTCTGTTTTCTCAAGAACCTTAAATATACTCTTGCCAGATTATGAAACATCTTTCATTTCAATGAAAGACCTCCCTTTACAAAGCTATCTATTGCCATCTAGTGGACCTGATATATATTGCTGTTCCCTTCAGAATTTTTAAACCAGAGAGAATTATAAAGATGACCAAAATATAGAATATATATACAACTCTATCTGTAATATAATTCACAAAACCCCATTCAGACAGAGAAATAAATTTAGGCCCATGACAATTAACTAACTTACCCAAAAGTACATAGGTAATTAGTGACAGAACTAGGGCTGTTCCCCAGGTCTTTCCTTCATACAGACTACAAACAGCCCCATGTCATTGGCTTCCTTTGTGCTGTCTTCTCCTTCTCTCCCTCCCTCTCTCTCTGAATATGTCTACCCTTTATGATTACCATAGTACCACATTTTACATGAAAGACTTCCCTTTTGATTACAACGTGGTCTGGATTTTCCCTCATCCGCCATCCATTTCCCTATTTTCCTTTTCACAGAAGAAAGAGAACTAATTATTTTGGTAGTAATTTATCACATTTATTACTTTCTCCCAGTTTGGAGAACAGGGGATATGAACCTTATAGTGAATCTCTTATGATTCATGATTTGCCTTCTGGTTTTATTATAACTGTGCTACTCAATATTATAAGGATTATCTCAATCCTTACAACAATCCTAATTATTGTTATTATTTCCATTCTTGGTGAAGATGTTGGGATGTGAGCCTTTGTTGTGTGACTCTAGAGCCCTTTCACTCATAGCCACTGTCATACATGGCTCTTCACGATATACTTCATCTTAGACTCTCCTATTACTGCTTGTTTCCTGTAGGTGTGAGTTGCCCCAATGTCCTGCTCACTCTTGATCACCATGTTTTCCAAACTTGCCTATTGAAGATTGCAAGTTTAAAAGGCTTAAAGGCATCTCTAAGACAATTTTGGTTCCTGGGGTTTGGGTAGGGCTCAGGAATCTTTTCCAAGCACCTTATGGGAATTTTTTTCCTCCCAGTTAGGCCTGTATGGGACATTCTGCCCTATCATAATACTCATCAGTATCATTTTATTGTGATCTTATTTATCAGCAAGTGTCTTCCCCACTAAAAAGGGAGGAAAGGGCTCCTATGGACCACTCCATTCCCATCTAGCATCAAGTACCGTGTTGCATGCAGACCCTCACACTGTTGCTGTTCAATCAATGAGCATCTAATTTCCCAACTTGATTTTAAGCTCCTAGAAGTAGCTGATCTTTTAGGAGTAGGAGGAACCCTGAGGCTCATTGCTTCATCCCCTCTGATGAGGAATTTTAGGCATGATCTGTCCTGTACAAGATTTTACAATTTATTAGGGGCTTATAGAAGAAAGTATAGTCTAGAAAAAGGAGGCACCTTTCAGTTATTGTTATCATCTGATTTTGTGTTTCCTATACTTTTTTTTTTTTTTTTTTTTTTTTTGCCTTTTTGCCTTTTTGCCATTTCTAGGGCTGCTCCTGCGGCATATGGAGGTTCCCAGGCTAGGGGTCGAATCGGAGCTGTAGCCACCAGCCTACGCCGGAGCCACAGCAACGCGGGATCCGAGCTGTGTCTGCAACCTACACCACAGCTCACGGCAACGCCGGATCTTTAACCCACTGAGCAAGGGCAGGGACCGAACCCGCAACCTCATGGTTCCTAGTTGGATTCATTAACCACTGCGCCACGACGGGAACTCCCTGTGTTTCCTATACTTTTAATAGAGCTCTTCATCAGGCTGTAATGGAACATCTGGGCCTGAAATCCCCAGATGTTCCTATCATGGTTCTTCCATTCTCCTGCTAGGAAAGTGGCAGAGGCAGTAGGAAGGATGTGAGAGAAACATTGTAAAAGAAAACTGGTGGGATGTGGTAAGTGATTGTGAGGATTGAGGAGCACAAAAGGTGTCTTTCCTCTATACCAGACCACCTTCCACATAGGGCTCCTGAGGTTTTCTCCCACATGCTTAAAGAAATGCATATTTTTAAAGATCTCCTAATGAATATGCTTCCTTAATAGTTCGGTTACTATCTCACATCCTTAAAACCAAAATACTAATTTGTTTTCTTATGAAAAGAAAGGAAGGAAAGGAGAAAGGAAGAAAGACAGAAAGGAAGAAAGATATATATATATAGAGAGAGACAGACAGACAGACTGGGTTTGGGGCTGGACTCTACATGTGGGAGCCACTCCTCCTGTCCCTGTGTAGACTCACATGCATTCTTGCTCCGACCGGGATGAATCCATAGAGGTGAGCAGAGACATATCAGTACAGCTCCAGGGAGAAAATGTGCTAGTTCTGCCCTGCCCTTACCCCCTCCCCCAAACAGTGCTAATTTGGGACCAAAGGCCTTAAGCCCTCTAACATCACTTCAGGAAGCAAACAAATGAAAGCAAAAGTGAGGTCCATGCTGACCATGTGGCCACCATCAGGAGGGTCTCAAAGAGGAGAGTTGAGAGAGGCACAGAGTCAAACGTTGGCTTCCTTTCTTCTGGAATCTTGTCTCCTCTGGGTTCCTTGCGTGAACGGCACATTTTTCATCAGTGCATTGACTTAAAAGTTCCCATTGCCTGGAGTAATTATGCACATCCTCTGTGTTCTCTCTCCTTCAGCATTCAGCTGGGCCCCTGAGTTCTTCAGAGCAAAGCATTTAGAGCTTTGTCTAGTACTTGGTTTTTATACTCTGCATTTAGTTTTGGCCGCTCCGTGGAGGGAGGTGAGAGCATAGACCACTGACAGGGCCAGGATTTGTAACCCAGCTCTACCACATACTGTCTGGGTGATTTGGGGCAAGTTGCTTAACCTCCCTGAGCTCTGGTTTCTCTGTTTAGAAAATAAGGATAAATAACATTATCTAACCACATAGGATTATAGTGAAGATAAGTGAGATAATCTGGGAAGAAGATTTTAAAGTGTGCTGGGCACACAGTAAGCACATAGTTGGTATTAATACTCCCAGTAACTTTTTAGTGTCTGTGACTTCGTTACCATTAAGGCAAAGGAATGGGATGTCTGTTTAAAGAGTTGTATGTGTGGTGTTGAGGATTAAACAAAGGTGACTATTTCATTCTCAGAGCTTTGCAAATAGGGTACATTATAGACATATTCACTGTTGTGAAAGAATATGACAGTGCCTTGAAAACTCTACATTTAACTAACTTTTAATTTTTTTTCTTTTTTTAGGGCCATACCCACAGCATGTGGAAGTTCTCAAGCTAGGGGTCAAATTGGAGTTACAGCTGTAGGCCTATGCCACAGCCACAGCAACAGCAACGGAGGATCCAAGCTGTGTCTGCAACCTACACCATAGCTCATGGCAACACCAGATCCTTAACTCACTGAGCGGTGCCAGGGATTAAACTTACATCCTCATGAATACAAGTCGGGTTCGTTACCTCAGAGCCACAGCAGGAACTCTTACATTTAATTAACTTTTAATTAACAAACTATCACTTTTGTAAGAGGAGTAAGTCCTTATTGTAAGTCAACAAGTGACATTTTTCTGAGGGAGCTACAACCTGTCTCTGGCCCTACCCCTCTTTACCACAGACCCCAAAACATGTACCGGAGTGAGGGAATAATCACCTTGTCATAACATCTGCCCTGACCCACGTGACCTCTTTGCCCACTGTTTATAGGATCACCTATACCTCTGAAGAAGCATCATGATGGGAATATTTCTTAAGTGTCCTCATGCCCCTGACATTTTTCTAAATGCTAACTCAAGTAAATTTAAAAGATGTGGTGCCCGTTGGCCAGGTGTTCTCATGAAGATGTGTGTGGGCACAAAAATAACAGGTGACTGACAAGTGTAAAAGTTCTGTGTTAGGGGAAACCAATGTGAAAGTATGTTTATAAGAAGATGTGGTCTAAGCTCTTGGTTATGAATAAGCAAATGGTAGTGGGGAATCTTTGTAGACTCCTAGTAAGGATTAGTAGAATACTGATAAGGGTTTTGGAATCAATAGTAAGGATATTGGAAAACCAGGGGAAGATTACTTTGTCCTTCTGCAAAAGAGTGGTGTATTTATATCCAGAGTACCATATAGCCATTTTGAATTAGAATTTACAACGCTAGGATGCAAAGGATTGTCTATTCCTTCATATCTCTAAATTTACAAATTATCTGCTTAGAGCATCTTTGTACCCAGTGGAAAACCCACTCTCAGTCATCGTTACAGCTGCTTTTATCTTCCCTTTGGTTTCACACAGGAATCTCAGGTTTTTATAATGCAAGAAAACAAGGGAGGCATGAGGATGAGTTTATAAGGTTGCCATTGTTATTGTTCCTCCTCTGCTGTTTGGGACTGGTCCAGCCATGGTCCTCTGACATGGGTTAGACACTTTGCCTTGTCCAGGTTGCCTTTCAATGGGTAGCACTGTGCTGACGCGGATATCTCCCCACTGCTCTCCAGGCTAAGAGATATGCTTCCTAGGCATTCTGTGGTGAGATCCCAGCTGGGCTGAGCACACAGGTGTGGGCCAGATTTCTACCTGGACAGGTATCCCCCAACCCCTGTCCCTTAAACATTTCCTCTCCACCCCTTAGTCTCTCCCATTTTCAGGAATTCACCAGCTTAATCCAACTTAAGATTCTGTAAGAGAAAGACACTTTACTTCCTCTCTCTCTCTTTCTCCTGTGCACGTGTGCTCATGTGTGTGTCTGAATCCTAACCTTTAGAAACATAACACTGATCATCTCTTTCCTAAATTGGAAGGTAGGGAAGGGAGAGTTAATTTTCCCTAAATAACTTATTTTGGTATGTTCTTTAATTTCTGGTGGATATGATAGCAAAAGTGTGGTAAAAGTACAGTAGTTCTCAAGAAGGCAAACTATGATAACCAAAGGATCACATACATGTATGAATATAGATTAAAAGAAATGAAAACTTCTTTATCTAGAAATATAGGATATAGCTCTAGAATGGAGATATACAGTGGTGATAGATAAAGATAAACATGTACATATACATATATATTTAATTATAAATTAAGAGAATCTTAGTTGTTATTATTATTATTAAAATTCTAGAATACAACCATCAAAAGAAGAGCGGAAACCTCTAAGCCTTAAGGTACATAGTTTTAGACGGAGGAAATGCTACTCTACTTCAATGTAGAGAAGTTTTCCATCCAATAAAATATTATTTGACTGAATCTAAAAAAAAAAAAAATCCTTACCTTGCTTACATTTTATTTGTAACACTTGTTCACCCAAAGAGTAATTGTTTAAAAGTTCAAGTAAATTCACAGATGGTAGGTTTTTAAAGAACTATTAAAGATCCCGTGGGTAATATTTAACTTTCTAAAGATGTGCTGGTGAAGAACTCTTTCAGGAGTTACCTACAGTACCATCCCTCCCCTTTTCTCACATTTGTGCTACAGCAAGCATAACAGAGCTCCACAGGCTGTCCCCTCACTCAGTTTCTGTTTTTCTTTCAACCTGTGGCTACATACTCTGACTTCAGATATTCAACCACTTACTGCCACCTTAATGTCATACATAAAAGTATCTTTTTTCTTTTGATATTATGTATTTTTAATTTTAATTTTATTTTATACTTAATATACTTTAGTGATGAAATATTTGAAAGTAAAAGTAAAATTAAATCCACTCATAATTCCATCCTCGTAGATACTAAACCAGTTAATATGTGTTTCTAGATAATTTTTGTTTTTTTAAAATTTTTATTTATTATTATTATTTTTTTCTTTTTAGGCTGCACCTGTGGCATATGGGCATTCCCAGGCCAGGGGTCGAGTTGGAGCACAGCTGAGGCCTACACCACAGCCATGGCAACACCGGATCCAAGCTGCATCTGCAACCTATGCTGCATCTTGTAGCAACACTGGATCCTTAATCCACTGTGTGAGGCCAGGAATCAAACCTGCATCCTCAGAGATACAATGTCAGTTAGTTAACCTGCTGAGCCACAATGGGAACTTCTCTAGATAATTTTTAATAATTTTGGAAGAGTGGCAGAGAGGGAAATATTAGCCTGGGTTGCTTCTCAGGCACTTAGAGAATGGAATACTAAGTGGAACCAACTCTCAATCCCTATTATTTTGTACTTAATAATAAAGACAAATAGATGGGGCAGATATAAAAGGTAAAGATCAAGATATAATAAATAAAATGAATTTAATAGTAATAATCATTTTTTTCTAAAATAGAGATCTCCGTTCATTAGCTTGCAAGAAACCCAGCAGAGCAGCTAATATCTAAAGAAGTTTAGAAACTGAATTATTTCCTCTCCCATGGAGATGGCCTACTGGAAAAAGCAGTGAAGCATATTATTTGATGAATAACGGACTTTTGTTTCCTGTGCCTATAATCAAAATCTTTTCAGCAAAATATCAAGGAAAAAATAAAGAATTTTAAACTTATTTTAGTAAAAAGATTTGGTTCTCATTTTTCCATCAAGGATGATAGAAAATTCTAGAAGTTCTAGGAAGGAAGTTGAAGGTGTTCATTATAAGCATTATTTTATTATTATATCCTATGGTGCATAGTAAGTTCTGAGATTATGTACTTTTGTAGAATACACACCACACACTCTCTACATGGACCTGCATCAGACAATAGGAATGATGTGCAGGGAAGCCAAGGCTACCTTCCTACCGCCAACAAACAGCCAGTCTTAGAAGAGATCAGTATCTCCCAGAGAATATTGAGTCTGAAGGGAGAAGCAGGTGGATATTCAAAGAGAGACTGAAGGGGTGTGTGTATATAACAAACCCCACAGTTCACTCTGCTACAGGCCCCTGGTACCACAGACAGATCTACCTGGCATTAGGGATGGAGAGAATGAACTCTGAATTTGAGATTAAAGTTTAAAAATAAATACAACTCAGTCTTAAAAACCAATAGTCTCCCAAAACTCAGGAGTCAGAGGAAGTGGCAGAGACATTCATCCTTCTT
The DNA here is from genome assembly GCF_054392235.1 of Sus scrofa. NCBI lineage: Eukaryota > Metazoa > Chordata > Mammalia > Artiodactyla > Suidae > Sus > Sus scrofa. The sequence goes on along the minus strand of NC_139396.1, from coordinate 122,782,785 downwards.
GGAGTTGAGAGTGATCTGCCACTGATATTACTTGTGTTTATTACACATTTCAAGTCCTGGCAGTACAGAAGGAGTTTCCCTACTTAAATGTCCCTCTGGGAAATGTTGGAAAATAAAAAGAAAAAAGAGTAGGTGGATTAACTAAGTAATGATGATAACCAACATCAAACAGCATTTTGTGAATTTTTGTTATTAAGCATTTTACTTACCTGATATCTTTTACTCATTATAATCACCTTATGAGGAGTATTTACCCCTATTTTATTGAAGGGGAAAGTGAGACTCAGAGAAATTAAGTTAACTTGTCTGATGTCACGTAGCTGTTTGGATGGCAGAACTGGAATCCAGATTTTCTCCAGACTCTAATAATTGGGGCAATGTACCTTTTGCCTCTTTACCCAGCGCTAATGTGTGTGATCTCCTCATGTTTGATATAAATACATCAACGATGTAAATATTTGGACTTTTTTGTTCTTGTACACATGTCATCAGTAGATATATGATTGAAACTAGGCTGCAAGATTGCTACTCTAACAGAAGAGGAGATCTCTTTTTAATGCTGCCTTACTGACTGTGTACTTCCTTCCTAACTTAAAACTCTATTTTTCATTCAGAGTTCTTTGATAACAGAAAGGCTTTAAAAAGAAATGTCAAAACTAGAGATGGGGTGAGATGAAAGAGCAGAGAGCTATAATTTATTGAATTGCGTCATTATCACTAGTTGAGTCATCAACTGAACTGAATTGAATTTTTTCTCATCTGAGCTGGCAAAGACATTTTAAAGAGAGAATAAATTCGAGATCTAAGATTCTTAGCTTTCCTGGTAGAAAAATCTGAAGATTCAAATAAAATGTGCTAAACACAAATGAGAACATATTACCACAATCAACTACTAATTGTAAAGTGGGGGATTTTAAATATTAAGATTAAAAGGAAGCAAGAGAGGGATAAAAGAATACCAGCATTCTACACTAGGTAAGCTTTCCCCCAAATTCGTTTTTCTTCTACACCAATGTATCTCATTTAAGAGCTTTCATATTCTGTAGCATCTGATCCATGAGACATGGCTATATGCTGACTGGACAGTGTGATCATCTGTCATTCTTCTAAAACCCTGTTTCCAGAGTCTGACTTTTTTTCATTCTGATTTGAATGTTTGTTTCTAGAAAAAAATGAGAAAGATTATCTGAAAAAGTATTTGAGTAGCTAGCATAGAACATTTTATGTTTACCAGTGTAGAATTCTCTGTTAGTTTGAGGAAGCTATGTAGAAGTTGGTTTCTCCAAAAATTTCTTCCATAAAATAGATAAAGAAAATCAGTATACCCAAAGCAGAGTTTGTTTTCAATTTCTGTGAGTTGTTAGATATTTTTGTATGTTATAATTTTACTTGCCACAGGCATGTAAGATTATAAAATTTTATTCTGAGAAGAAAAATTAAAATCCATTTCTATTCTTAAAAATGTTAATCGTAATCTTTTATTCAGATGTTGAACTTACTTTTTCATTATATAAATATTTATTGAACATCTGCTGTGTGCTAGAAACTGTTTTGGACACTCTGAATACAGCAGTAAACCAAACAATAAAAGCTCCAAGGTAATTGTGTCCCAGTGGGAGGAGGCATAATATTCTATAATATTCTATTCTAATGAGAGGAGGAAAAATAAGTAAAATATGTGAGATGATAGTGACTACTGGGGAATAAAATGAAGCAATATGGGAATAAAAAGTGACAAGGAGTACTTTTGTGTATAGTATGAGCAGATCTGTGACCAAGTGATTTCTGAGCAGCAGAGACCTAGAGGTAGTGAAGGTGTGAGCCAGGAGAATATCTGGAGGGATATCCCAGCAGACGGAGATCCAAGTAGAAAATCCCCCAAAAATGAGGGATTTCAGAAGGAGGTTGTTGTGGCTGGTGCACAATGAAGAAGGAGGGGCAGTGGAGGGGATGAGAGCAGAGAGGAAGCAGGGAAACCAATTATGTAGGGCATTATGGGCTATGATAAGCACTCTGGATTTTACTCCACATGAGATAGAAATCCATCAAAGGAATGACATGATCTAACTTAGATTTGAGGAGTTTTTATCCTGCCCATTGTGTGGAAGTTAAACTGTCAAAGGGCTGACTTGACTGGATGGACTGATATTGGAAAAATACAGTCAGAAATAGAGGTCACTTGGATTATAGCAGGTGATGTGTTAAATCCAGATGTACAGTGCTCAATAGTTTTTGCATCAATTCTGTGCCTGATGTAGGATCTCAAATGTTCATATAGTTAAAGAGAAAACAAAGCATTAGTGGTGTCAAGAAAATGTTTGAAGAGAGAGGAAGTGATAAGCTATACCAAATGCTGCCTACAGTTTCATGTAAGAGTTGGCCATTGGATTTAGTAATATGGAGGGCATAGGTGACATTGACAATAGTAGTTTCTACGGGATATTGGGAATGAAAAACAGATTGGAGAAGGCTCAAGAAAAAAAGAGGAGGAGAGGACATTGAGATAGTGGGTGTAGACCAGTGTTTCTCAATTGTTTTTTCAGTATTACCTCCCTAAGGAGATCTTTTAGACATTTTTTCCTAATTGTCCTCCATCCACCCCAACTTTGAAATTATAATATCATAGATATGCTTTATATTTTCTACATACTGTATGTAGAATATAAAAAGAGGGAGAATTGTTTGCCCAGCAAGAGTCAGTTTTTGCCCTTTGAGGGTAATATTATTCCTGCTGAGAATGTTTTAGACGATTAATTCTTTAGAGGAGTTTTTCTGTGAAGGGGGCAAAGAATTGGGGTGGTAGCTCAATAAGGAGGTTGGGGAGATCCCGCTGTGGTGCAGCGGGATCGCTGTGACGTGGGAGCACTGGGATACAGGTTCAATCCCCGGCCCAGCAGAATGGGTTAAGGATGGTGTTTTTGCAGCTGCAGCTTAGGTTGCAGCTATGGCTCGGATCCTCACCACAACAGTAACCAGAGCCACAGCAGGGACAATACTGGATCCTTAACCCACAAGCCACTAGGGAACTCCTGTTTTGTGTTTTTTAAGATGGGCTGTATTATAACATGTTTGTGTGCTGATGGAAAGAATCTAATAGGAAGGGAGACATTGATGCTGTAGATTAAGACTGGATAGTTATAGGAGTCATGATCTTGAGTAGGAGGTAGAGGCTGAGGCTATAGATGGGAGCTAGACAGTTCTCCCCATGAAACAGGAGGGAAGGTGGTGCATGTGAGCAGAGGTGGGGACGGGATGATATCTTTGGAAATGAAAGCCTGTGGAAATCCCTTTCCAAGGATTCATTTTCTCAGTGAAACAAGACACAATATAATCAGCCAAGACTAAGGAGGGGCAGGAGGTTTTGAAGTTTTAAATGGAGAGAAGAGGTGTGAGTAATCACCCAAGGGAGTGACTTGAGCAGGATGAGGTAGGGTAGCTAGGTAGCACTAAGATCCACTTGAAGTTAGTAATTACGAGTTTAAAATGAGACCCAGTCAATATTTCCCTCTAGAACTTGATCTCTTCTAAGCACATTAGATATTTTAAATATTTGAGACAATGGAAAATGACTAAAATGAGTGAATACTGAATTTATGCTGCTTTGCTACCTAAGATTTTTTTTTTCAATTTACTACTGAAATGTTTTTAATTGGAATGTTTTATACCTGATTTTGTTAGAATTAAGGCCTTTGGATAAGAACATAGAATAGCTCACTCTGGTTCAACTTTTCTTTTTTTTTTTTTTTTTCTTGATTTTTTGAGTAAGCTTTTTTTTTTTTTTATTTTATTTTTTATTTTCCCACTGTACAGCAAGGGGTCAGGTTATCCTTACACGTATACATTGCAATTACAGTTTTTCCCCCACCCTTTCTTCTGTTGCAACATGAGTATCTAGACATAGTTCTCAATGCTGGTTCAACTTTTCTGATCAAAGTAACCAAAATGAACAAGAATCTTTAGTGCCTTTGTTTTGGTTGATGATGATGCTGAATATGGGAAAAGGATGTAAAAATGACAACTAGTTTGAATCTCTTTCTAAATATATTATTTTCATAAAAAGGGAAATAAGAAGTAAATGGTAGGATGTAATAGTCATTCTCTAGAAATTTCTGAAATTCTGAACTATGCTTAATCATTCATTCAGCCATTTATTAATTTAATAAGCATTTTCTGAGCATCTCTTCTCTCATCAATCACAGGAAGAGCTATACTGAATATAGCATGATTCCTACCTGAATATACCTGAATTCCTACCTGCATTACAGACATTCAGACATTACACTACTTTTAGAGGAGGTGTACATAACTTATATTACAGTATAAAAAGATATGCTCAAGCTAATATATTTAGAGAACATAGTTCCTATGTGGTACCACATAGACTTAGCACTGATAAAGAGAGAATGTTATAAAATCAGTAAAATAAAAAAATTCAAGCTCATGATTAAATTCAATATGTTATATACAAAATCTGTTTCACAGCAAACAGCGTGCTCATGGAGACTTTTTTGTCATGAGTACAGTTCTGTGCTTCCTAAAATCTTAATTAGAAATGACCAATTCTTAAAGAATTACTAGTTCTCAAGATTGTTACACTTCCCTTTTTCAAGACCAGTTGGGGCTTTTGAAGAGTTAACAGTTTCATAAATCTGGCCTATGATTCATTCTTCTGTTGAAGCCAGGCTTGGTGCCCACAGGCTGTAGGACACACAGATGAACAGCATGTGGCAGTGTTTAAATGCTGTTCTGAAAGCTGATGTCACAGGCCTAAGACAATTTAGAACACTTCTCTGCAATGATTTCAAGTGCATCTTGGGATTATATTTTTCTTTTATATTGCTATGTGTCATGCTTTGTTTACCAAACAGAATATAGAAAATGAATAGGCATTTTTCTGGCACAATTCTTAGTAGATAAATTGTCAGAATGAACTCTACTGCTTAAGAAAAACACAGTTTAGTCACTGAATGTGGCTGCATGTAGGTTGTTACTGTGGGGAATTTTGGTTTGGCCAAGGTGTTATTTTCTTTTAAAATTCTGATAGACCAAGGTTTTTTTTTTTGTTTGTTTTCATAATACTCCCACTCCACACACACCCCCCCAAAAGAGCAAGCTATCCTATTACCGAGGCTCTCTCGTATGAATATAGTTGCACGAATCTAACAAAATTGTGAATTTATTTTGTTGTGACTTTAAATTAGAGATTTTATTTGAATAAAAGAGAATTAATCTTTTGATTCGTTTTTTACTTTCATAGAGAATTTTCTTTCAGTTAGATTTTTTTTCCATTTACAATGGAGTGAATTTTAAGCCATCCTCAAAATACAGATATGTTTGTGTGTGTTTCCTCCTCATTGTCTTTAACATTTTAAGGTAATTATGCTCTTAGTGATTAAAATCTTTATATAGTAATATAATAGGGGAAAACATCTATGAACATGCAGTAGTCATTATCAGACAGTAGATGTATAAATATCTTTCTAGTTTGTGACTGTTGACCTTACACATGAATGTTCTCACTACTCTTTTTTATTTACTGTCATCACAAAGACTTTGCTTTGAGAGAATGTGATTTCTTATTGCCTCCATTACCAATTGCTTTCCATTTGTTTAACATACACATACATCTGATGAGTACTCACCATATTCCAGGAATTGTCCCAGATTCTGAGATCATCTAGGTTAATGAGCCCTAGCCCCACTTCTTAAGGAGCTTATAGTGGGAAGATTTGTTGGTTGCATTTCTCTTTTAGTTGCTTCTGAAATATGTTGTTTTGTATGCAGTTGGGCTTAAGAGCAACTACTAGTCATTTCTTCTGCCCTTCTTCCTAATCCTGGCTCTGCTGCTTATTATCTGTGTGTCCTTGGGCACATTACTTAACCTCTCTGACTCCTTGATTTCTTCTCAGTACAGTTGAGGTGGTAAGTCCTACCGTATCAGGGCATTTGAGAGATTAAAATAAATAATGTATTAAAGCACCTGATAAATTGCTGGCACATGATCAGTGGTCAATGAAAGAAGCTGCTGCTGCTGCTGTTTAGCTTGTATTTGTCACATGTCTGGCCCTTCTTGCTAAGGTTTAGTTCCTTTTCATTCCCTTGCTGTTATGCATTCTTCAAACACATTGGGAATTTAAAATAGAATAAATAGCAAGAGCTTCAATTTATGAGCATCTTTTATGTGGTAGATATTTTACATGTCTTGTCAGTAATCCTCAAAACAACCCCAAAAGTATACTTACTATATAGGGCAAGACCAGGGAGATAAAAATTACTTTCTAAAGCTATGAAACTACCTACTAGAAGACCGAAAATACAGAGTCCAAAGCTTATCATCTTTTTACTGCCACACATTCTTTCCAAGATTCCTTCTAATTCTAAATTCTTTAAAAATTTTTTTGAAAAGGGATGTGCATTATGACCAGAAGCAGAAGAAGTGTTCATTCGAACACAATCTCAAACACTCAAAATCTGGATGCTCGATGATGTCATTAAGAAGCTAACATATAGTGACCTGCGTAAGTGTGACTGATAATCCATGGACAGACCAAAGTTACCAAAATAGTTCATGGATCTGGCCACCTGCATCATTTGTTTTTTCTGTATCATCTGAAATTAGAATTCTTTTTAATAGGGGATTATGTTAGGGCAAGTGTTTCCCTTCATTAGGCTTTCGGAAATATTTTAAAAATTTTTGTAAAAGTTTATCACTGATTTTTCTTAAAAGATTTGTTTTTTCTGTTTTGACTTTTCTTTAATCATAGGTGGTAAACATGGACAATCTGTCCTTCCTTTGGTGGAGAAGTTCTCTGTCTTTATTCTTATGTTGTGGTTCTCTGGTAGCCTGAGGACATCAGGCATAAAGAGATGATAGTTAAGGAGATGTACAGCAGACCCATGTGACTCAGTTGCTGAGCCATTGCCTACTGAGTTCAGTGTAGCAAGAGTTCCTCATTTAGAAAGAGGAACTTATGGGTATGTATTTTCCATGGAGAAACTGAACAAACTATTAAATTAAATTAGAATAATTAGAATTCTATGTAGAATTCTCAATATCAGCTTCTAAATGGTTACTTTGGGCAAATGCCATCTGGACTTCATTTTCCTCCTCTGTAAAATGAGACCATTGAATTTTAGAACCCCAAGATCCCTTCTCGGTCTAAAATCTAAAATGATTCTGTGAAAAGTCAGGCATGTGTGTGTGTGAGATCTCTTTTTGAAGTGTAAGTTATTTGCACATAAGTTTATAGACTATAGATGTCAGAAAGTGCGTTTAGAAAAAGTAAATGTGGGTGAGTGTGAGAGAAATATTTCATTGTTGTTTACAAACACCTTCGTTAACAAACTTGCATCTTTCCCGAACATGTTAGGTTTGTGGGGAGCAAAGAAAAAAGCAGCTCATATTCAAAAAATGATTCAATTTTTAAAGATAATGTTTAATTTATTTGCCTTTTTCACCCATTAAACTTCAGTTTCTTGAGTTCTGCTTTATCTCTGCCACCTTACACTGCCCCAAGTCATATTTTTTGAATGAAGGAAGGAATTGAATGATAAAATCCCCAGAGTACCTGATTACACACTGTGGACAACCTTGAGAAAGTAAGACTTACTGGATTTGCACTCTCTTTATACTCAGCTATCTCATCACCTGCTGTGTACCTATATTATGTTGAAGGGAAAAAAATCCACAATCACCAAAAGTTACCAAAGGAAAAAAAAAAATCCTCTATTTATCCTGTTTCCGTCACTGAATTCTCATTAAAAGAAGACAAACTACTATGTTTTTGATGATTAAGTTGAATACTTTTTTTAAAGTTTACACACATAAATAATCTTTATTTCTATAAAGCAGTTCTGTTTGCACAGTAAAACCACTGAATGAAATATAGCAGAAGTTTGAGTAGGGTTTTTCTCCCATTTGCAGAAAGATATATCTAAAGCAAAAGTGAGACATAGTAACAACCAAAAATATAAAAAGTTCTGTGATTGTGTATGTCGATGTGTGGGTAGGTGGGTAGGGATTGATGTTAGTATAGATATCGTATTGAGGAAGGAATGGCATTTAGAGACACTGTTATTTGTATATATTCTGAAGCAACTCATGAGTATAGTACCCACTCTAATAATAGTAAGTTTCAATATTAGTTGTTCTAAATCTAATAATGGTTTATACATAGAGAAGTTTAGGAACTGGATTTGGATTTGTGAATATACAAAAAAATATACTGTTTCTTTTTCTGGGCCTCAGTCTCCTTAATCAGGACATGATAAGATTGGAATAAATGATGTTTAAGTTTCTTTCTGCTCTAAACATTCACTTATTTTGTAAATCAGTTGATCAGTCAGCTGTAACACTGCTTTTCCATCTTAACTCTAGAGTGGCATTTCTCTGCCTCTTTAAATTCATCTCTCCTACACTGCTTTTTCACTCCCTTCTTTTTATCTCCTCTAAAGATTTAAATCTCCCAATTTGAGTTTGTATTAGGAAAAAATTAAATTACAAGCACCTTGGATATTTTTCAGATATATTTTTACATGATGGGCAATATTTTTATTTTGATATATATGGGACCAAGCTTTAGCAAATGAGATAGTATAGGACTACAACTATATGGCAAAAGCTCTAGATTGTTCCTGTGGCCCAATATGCATGGGAGCATTCACCAGGATTTTTCAGATTGAATACAATGTATTATGGCCTAATCATTCAGTGCTGCCAGCATCACTCCCCTACGTGTGAAATTAGAGTTATGCCATACATTCATGCGCTTCAGTTCACTCTTCTTATTAATGATTCTGATTGATGCTATTGTCATACGGCACTTTCTTGACAGCCAGGGGCATGCCTTCAGTCTTGCATTCTGAGGCCTAGCGGAATGCTAGATACTACATGTGTGTTAAATGAATGCTTCTATAATCTGGTGATCTTTGTATGTGTGGACTTTTAAAGATATATGATTATTTCATAGTGCTTGGATTTGGTCTCTGATAGACATGGATTCTAGTCTCAGCTGTGGCATTTATTGACATGATCATGGACAGGTAAGCTGCCCTTCTTAAGACTTTAGCAGACAGGTGCCTTAGTATTAAATTATTTGTCATAGTCTCAGAAAATAAAAATATATACTGCTCTCATAAATATGTAGGGATATATTTGTAATGATGTAAAAATATAATGCAACTAGTTATCTCATGATATGTACCTAAGCAATTTTTAAAAATTTACTTTGTCTTTAAAATTAGTTAACGTAGGACTTGTAGTGATGCTACTTCCTCAAACATTTTGATCTGGAATGCTTCTTTAACAATTGTAGTTTTGCCTGCTCTTTTATTACCTTATGAGATGGTAGGTCATCACCCTATGATATTTCAAGACAGCCACTTAAGAGTCTTAACTGATGACTAAATAAAGTGTGGTTTTGCAAGCCAGGGGAAGCTGGTTTTTGGCCATAAATAAAATATGGTCAGAAAGTAATGAGAAATTTTCTTAGATGTCTCAAAAAGTGAAATGAAGATTATGCCAAGAAATTCCAGAAATGTTTTAAGGATGCTGGGATTAGGGAGTGTATTGATAAATATATTTTGGCTTTGGGGACATTTCTCTGTGGCTATATTTTTATTTCCTCAGTGTTATTCATAGTAGCTTACTCATAAAAGCTTTTTTTTAAAAAACTTCTAATGAAATGCATTGCATAAATTATTGAAATTATTTGGGGAGGGTAGAGAAAACTAACATGATATGTAATCTTTATTAAATGTCTATATCTTGAACACATATATGCCACGTATTTAAATATAGTCTCTGCCCTTAAAAAGAGCACAATAGAGAAGCGTCACAAAACAATTAATCCAGGTACAAAAGGAAACAAATGTCTACAACTGTATTAACTTATCAGGCCTCAGAAACTTCCCTCCCTCACCAGCCATTCTTTTATATTTATGTATAAGGAAATTGAGAGCCAATATGATATGTTTGAAGAGATTTGGGGATATATTAAAATAAAGTTATTTAAGTATGAGAAGGAACTTCATTCTCTGACTCAGCTTTTCTGTTAAAATTTTACAATCATATTCAATATTTCAATGCTTAGTTGCTCAGGTTACTACCAAAGAGTATGATTGTTATTTGGAATTTACACTAAAAGCTCAAGTCTTCACTGGTAAAACTGGTGTCCTACAGTGGTAACTCAAAGGATTCCATAGCTTCAATATGAGCAAAGATTGTAAACCATTACAACAGTTTCTCTGACCTGCAGCCTTGGAACAAAGATTGAAGTATGTTTAATAATAAAATATATAACTGGATTATTTTGATATTATATGCTTTGATATGATAGTTTTTCAAAAATGGTTAACTCAGTTCTTAACAACAACCTGAAGAGGCAGGTACAATTACTACTCCCAATTTAAAGATGAAGGAATTGAGAGTTAAGTAACTTGCCCAAGGTGACAGAGTTAATGAGTAAGTTGAGATTAGAACTCCAGGCAGGCTGAATCCAGGGGGCCAGGCCTTAACCACTCCACTGCGCTACTTCTCACTATTCTGCTTTTCACTCTGAACAAATGAACCATGAGTTTACATGTATAGTAGAATCATGATAGAATGACAAGATGGAGACTCTCACTTTTCATATTTTCCGTATTTTTACATCCAATGTAGACAGAATAATGGCCCCTCAAAGATGTCCACTTCCTCATCTCTGGGGCCTGTGTATATTACCTTACATGGTGAAAGAGACTTTACATGTGTAATTAAGTTAAAGATCTTAAGATGGGAAGATTATCCTGGATTATCTGGTAGCTCAGTGTAATCTTAGAGGTCCTTCAAGTGAAAACTAGAGGGAAGAATCAGAAGCTGATAAGGAGATGTGTTGACTAGAACAAAGTTCAGAGAGATAACAATGGCTGGCTTTGGTGGAAAGGGGCTACAAACCAAGCCTTTAGAAGCTTTCCTGGAAAAGGCAACAAACAGATTTCTTCAAGACTCTCAAGAAGGAACACAGCCTGTGGACACCATAGTTTTAGTTAGCCCCATAAGACCCATTTCAGACTTCTGATCTCCAGTATCATAAGGTAAACACATTGTGTTATTTTAAGCCACTGTGTTTGTGGTAATTCGTTACAGGAGCAAAAGAAAACTAATATACTCAGTAATTATTTTCATTACCAATAATTTTTTTTAAAGAAACTAAATCATTGTCATCTGAGAATGATAGTCATATTGAACATTATATCCATTTCTAACTGAGTATCTAGGAACTTGAGGAATTATCATAAATGATTCCAGTTGACTACATTCTCTGAAAGTATGGAATAAATAATCTTCACATCCTTATAGTTTTGCTAGGTCAAGTACCTAGCAAATAGTCTAACTAGTTAAAAGGAACTTTTGAGCAATTCACTTGAAAATGACTAGGAATTTATAAGGCAAAAACCTTTAATAAGATACTTCTCTGTATCTTATAGTGAAAAAGGCCTGCCCCTACATAGAAGATTATTTATATTCTAACCCATAATTGGAAAAGCCAAAATTGCTCTGAAGTTTCAAATTGCTGATATTTTAGAAACATACTTACTTTAAATGAGATAAAATCACTTTATCTGCAGTTAATTTCACTTAGCATGTTGCAAGGATGTGTCTGTTAGTAAATTTTGTAAAACCCTATTGATTATTTGAAAATAAATGTGCTTTTCAAATTTGTAAAGTTCAAGATAGCATACAAGTACTGACATGCCCAGGCTGGGACAGGCAGACAGGCACTTTCATATCTACTTTCATTTTGAGCTCAGGGATCATAGACTTGGATCATTGGTGTTATCATAAACCAGTGTAAAAAAAGGGAAAACAATTTAAAAGCAAATAGGAAGGAAGTCTTGAACTAAGGATCAGTATCTCAGGAGATTATCCCAAATGTGTGGATATCCCCTACAGGATCATTGTTTCAGAATAATGAAGAAGTTCATATTCCTCCTCAACCTTTCATTCCCAACAAGCTAATGCACACAGACACATACCAGAAATTAAGTTCAGTAAGTATTTATTTGACATCTGTTGTTGGTCCACCATAATCCTTCTTTAATTCTTATCTTGTCATTTACAGGGTACAGTCTATTCCCTAACCATTGTTTTGGTTTCTTGGTAAGAAATCAGGTTAGGATTTGAAAGTTCTCGTTGTCTTTGAAGTGTTATTGTTGGATTTTTTTAAACACTTATTATCACTAAATTTTATTTAGTCTGTTTAATAATGTTTATGACTAGTTAAGAAAAATTTTAACATTCCTTGCCTGGATAATTTCTTGTTTAATCATTGATATATGACATAAGTTTTCTGAATCATTGATCAGATTACAGTATTTCTGTTTATCCCTAACATGAAGCCAATAATTGACTATTTTTAACCACCGTCATTATCAGAAATTTCTTTGGTGGCAGTGTTCATTGACTTATTCATTATCTCTTATGTGAAAGTAAGAAAGAGTGTCTATTTTCAATAAGCACAAAGAACAATGATTAATTCTTTTACTTAATTGCTCTCAACCTAAATCAATGAACTCTGTCTTTAAGTATTCAGGGTTTTTAAAAGTCATCATTCTTTATTTGGAATTTTATACTTTCATTTCTGGTTCAAGTAGATGAAACAGTTAGCAAAGCATTTTTTTTTCTTTTTATAATAATTTAAAATGTTCTGGGAGTTCCTGTTGTGGCACAGCAGAAATGAATCTGATTAGGAACCATGAGGTTGTGGGTTTGATCCCTGGCCTGCTCAGTGGGTTAAGGCTCTGGCATTGCCGTGAGCTGTGGTGTAGCTCTCAGACACGGCTCGGATCTGATGTTGCTGTGGCTGTGGTGTAGAATGGCAGCTGTAGCTCTGATTGGACCCCTAGCCTGGGAACCTCCATATGCTGCAGGTGCGGCCCTAAAAAGCAAAAAAATAAAAAAGCAAAATGTTCTAAATAGACAGCAGTGTCAAAATATTTCTTTATATTTACCAATGATGTTACAATAAAGTAAATATAAAAAGTTAATAAGGAATTTTATCTGTTAACATACAGTCAAAAATACAGTCAGATATACTTGGAGAATTATGAGGTTGGATTTTAGTTTTCATTCTTCATGTGAAAGTAATTACAGAATTTTCCTGCCATTAAAATATGTAAATATTGAATATATTTTACATATTTTATAATTACTTCTCAGTGGCATTGAACTTATATTTTTTCTCTATACCCCAAATATAAGATGCTTTATTTCACATGACTATATATAAATATAATTTTATTTAATATTTATTGAATGATTGAATATGCGATTCAGATTTTTGAAATACGTCAGAACAATCATCTTAGCTAACTTATCATTCATTTGTGCTACTGATAATGAAATTTTTTATTTAAAATTTCAAGTTAATCAGAGTGTACCCATTTGGATATTTTTTCCAAAAGCAGAACATCTCATATTGTTTTTAATTAGATATAGATATAAATATGTCATGGCAGAAACTGACAAAAAATGACATTTTTGACAAAAATGAAGTTCCTGGGAACTAAAGTGCCATCCCTGTAACATAATAGCAGTAATAGTGCTGACTTGTGCTGTTAAATTTATTTCGACTCCATATTGTTAATTTTCCCTTTTTAAAAAAGTCTCTATTTACCTTTTTTAAAGTTTTTGGTCAGTATTCCAGAAAAGTGAAGTTCAAGATAAGATATGGGGCATGCGTTAGTGGTTTCCTACATTGAAAGTAGAGACTGGACTGTGAAAGGTCCTCGGAGCAGTGAGTTCTGGAGGACAGCTCTAGCTAAGCAGGGGGCTTCTACATTCAGACGATGCTGCAGCAAAAGGACCTTATCAGACAGCTGCTAATGGTAGAGACCCAGAAACCAGAGGCGTCCAGGAGATTGCACCCTGGAGTATAACTCTCTTTATCAAACAGCTGCCAAATGAGGATTATTCCAGGGCTGCATGGGTCCTAAGATTAGAGTATTAATTCTGCATTCTGCATGTACATCACAAACAACATGCAGTCTTTCAAATTTTTATTCAATAAAATCAAATTCAGAACAAAACTGTCTTCTATAAAAGAGTGGTGATATTTCCCAACCAAATCATGAAAGAAGACTGAACATCACTGTTCATCTTAATACACTTAAGGAATGGAAGCCCTGTCTCTTAGAGCAGTGTATGTCATCCAGGTATCCATGATGATTTGTTATTTCAAAATTAAGCAAATTAAAGTATCCGTCCTTTGTGGGTTGTTTATCTAAATGCCCCACTTGACATTTTAAGTTGAAGCCATTTTTGGATTTTCACAATGCAGAAGAATACTGGAAAAGATCATTAGTTAAAACCTTTAGTTTGGTAGCCAAATAATTACACAAACCTTGTCACGTTTTTTCCTGACTATTGTGCCTTGAATTTTTCATATTTAGTAGAAAATAGATTTTATTTTTTAGTGGCTGCATCCACAGCATATGGAAATTCCCAGATCAGGGCTTGATTCCAAGCTGCAGCTGCGACCTATTCTGTAGCTGTGGCAATGCCAGATCTTTTAACCCACTACACTGGGCTGGGGATGGAACCCCTACCCCTGGAGTGACTTGAGCCACTACAATCAGATTCTTAACCCACTGTACCACAGCAAGAACCCCTCGAAATAGATATTTTGAATAAAACGTTTCCATAATCATTTTATTAATATCCCATAACTTTATATAATTAGAAGCAGAACTCTTTTTGTGTCTCAAACAAAGTAAATAATATACATTTTATTTTTGAGGGTTTAAATCCTTTTTGGTCATTCAGAATTCACGTAATCAGTGGGCCACTGAGATCTTCTTAGGAATTGGTTCCTGGGTACTCAAGCTTGTAGGAACCCACTGGTTGAAATACCTTCTGTTGTCATGTTAATCTGTTTAAAATATTTACATTTGGCATGTTTTGCATTTTATTATGATTGATTTACAAATTTTCATAAGGTTCTAAAGTATTTTGTATATATTTAGTACCTTTTAACTGATTGCTTCTGTTACATTAGTCTTTGTGAGTTTTAGGTTTGTTTTTCCAGAGACATTTTATCTAAATGTCTTTATCTCCTATGTGTTTTTCTTAACCAGGTATAATGTCTTAAAAAGATGATTTATATTGTACTAGGCAACCACTAGACAATCTCTTGGTCCATCTGAACTTTAAAATATGTGAAGAGAAAGTGTGAAGTGACCTTTAGGAAGTTTCAGAAGGTGGAGAACTCCCAGATAACCAATTTAGTTTAGGTTTATTTTTTTTATATTGAAGTGAATTTCTTCACATGTAGGATTTTTTTTTTTTTTTTCTTTCTGACAGTTATTAGTGTCTGAACTTTCCACTCCATAAGTGACAAGAGAGAGACCTTGGGCAGGACCTAGGGTAGGGATACTAGGAGCTGGGGATGAGAATGAGAGATGGGTAGAGGATAGAGAGACTGTGGGAGTTTGGAGACAGCTGGCAGCCACATCAGTTCATCAAATAACATGAGGAAATTAGGCTGGTTATATTGAGCAAAAAGGTTAGTCGAGGCTTGAGAACAAAGGGAAAAAGCAGAGAGGTGGGGATGTATACATTGTGGTCAATTTAAATAAATCCACCTCTTTTAAAGGCACAGTTTTAAAAAACCCCTTATGCAGTTGTCTGTGTCATGAACTAGACATATGAACTGGAGTAGTTACTCCTCAATTTAGGGGTAACTTTGTTCTCATCATTGTGTATTAGGGACGGAATGGTTTTATATCACTCAAGGGAGATGTTCTTGCAAGTCCTAAGAGAGCTCAGAGCATTTTTATTATATTTTGTGATTACAGTTGGAGATGCTGCTTATCTTATTTCTTGTAAAACTCAGAGGGAAGCCTTCCAAGGGCTTTACTGCTCTTAGGTCCCTTCATAATCAAATATGCTTCTTCAGCAGTAATTTTAGCATCTATTATCGCACTTGAGTCTTTGGCAGCCTGGCAGCCTTGAAGCTTTGACATCACTTGTGGTTTGCAGCCCATGATGCAGTGCTGTCTAGTGCTCCTGATAATAGTTTCTAAATGCATAGCTGATTTATACTGCCTGGAATTGTCCCATCTCTTCCTAGCAATTGAATCTGGCAATCATTTAACCTTTTCTGCCCCATGCCCAGGCCTCACTGTGAGGTCACTGGTGTCACACCAAGTAAGGCTTCACATTGACAGAAGAAAGTCTGTGCTGGATTTGTGAATGTCACCCTCACTAGAATATGTACATGTTGTCTTTTCAGATGAAGAAATGAAAGCAAATACGAGCATCTTTTTCTGAGTGCACTTAATGTGTCCACCACAGAACAGAAAAGGGAGATGCATGCTCATCACTCCCAGTCACATACTCAGCATCTTGGGCTTCCTTCCCTTCTCACCAGAGTAGCATAGGATAATCACACTTGAATTTAGCCTCATACTTAAGTTCCAGAGATGATTCCAATATCATAGGCTTGAGTATTTCGAGAGGGGGTACTGTAAAAGGGGCCTGCATTAATCTAATATGTAGCTCTCCATTCACTTTAACCTTGAATTTTTATATCGCAGGGATCTATCCTTAAAGCTTGTAATTAAGCAGAAAACTCCATGGAAAGAGACTCTGATAGTCACATGACTGGTCCCCCACACAAAATGCAGAGATGTATCTTCCCAATTTAGCCCGCCTACCTCCATAAATGTCTCATTATGTTCTTGAAGTGACCTATGGAGGGTTCCATTTAATATTCCCGTCCCTCCTACCCCCTTCCCCCAAACCCCCATCTTCAGCAGATAAACACTTCAGCCACTGAGGTTTCCTCCTCCATGAAGAATTCTCAAATAAACATCAAAGGCAGGAAGTTCTTGTTAGTACCATATGTTGACTCAGAGTGGCACAACAAGGAATTTCTCCTTGCCTCAGGGGTCAACTTGACCCACACTAGATTTGACCAGAATATGAAATATAAATTGTAAAGCCAAAGGATCTGTTGTTAGGGTCGTTGTCTTCTCAAGCCAAAAAAAGGTTAGAATTACTTTCTTTTACAAACATAATCTTCTCTCTCTGATTTCTTGATTTCTGGTGCACTATAGTACAATGTGTTCTCGAGACTAATTCTTGGAACAGTCTAGAAAGGTTCATGTGCTTCTTATTTTGTTGCTACTTGTTGAAGTCCAAAGGGATTGAATGTGTCAGACACAGTGGATCATTTGTATGACATACTACATATTAATAAAAAAGGATATGTGGGAATTTGAGATATGTTTCATCCTGCTTCAGCATTTAATTTCAGATCATGGCCAAGTATCTGTTTTCATTGAGAAAAGCCAGAATTTGCCAAAATCAGCATGAGGCAAATGAATTGCATCGTGATGGAAAAGAGTTAAGACATGTACACAGACACTTTGTTCCTTTCAATTGTTATCAAAGTATTTTTTAAATTAAACTTTTCATTACAATTTAGAAAACTTTTAGCAAGAGAAATTCAGTTTATGTGTTGATTTGTAGTCCATTCTGAAACTGCTCACAAAGGGTAAATATTTCCTCTCTGTGTAATGGAAACACTTGGACTACAGGTTTTACAGTCAGCAGCCTTACCATAGGTGACAAGTGGTAGAAGTTGGCATTTTTTTATTGAAACAGTATTCTAAAATTTTAAATTAAAGCCAGTTAAGAAATGCAGGAAAGAGAGGAGAGGAAAAGAGGGAGGGCCAATATAAGGGTAGGGGAATAAGTACAAACAATAGGTATAAAATAAGCTACAAGGATATATTGTACAACAGAGTATAGCTAATATTTTATAAATGGAATATATATATATATATATATAAATATAAATGGAATATAGCCTTTAAAGATAGTGAAACACTATATTGTATACCTATAACTTATATAATGTCCTATATCAACTGTGCTTCAACAATACAAAGGAAAGAGAAATGAAGTAAGGAGAGATGGTTAGTGATCCCATTGCATCAGAATGTGATTCCTGATCATGGTGAGAGGACAGCCCGGAGTTTCTAAAATTCAGTTTCTGATTAAGGGTAGCAAACTATTCTCCTTTTTAGCAAATTAGCACACATGTTGCTTAATCTAGATTTGACATGTGAAGAAATTGTATGTATGTAGCATGCATATAATGAGACCTGGTTTTTAAGTTATCTATAACTAATGTATTAAAAAATATGTATTGTCCTTGAGAGAGTTCCTCTGGCAATTACTCTTGTTCTGCAATGCTCAAAATATTTTTTGAAACTTTTGGGAAAAGTTTAACTTTCTTTTAAATAAAGTTATAATCAATTCTTTTAAATAAAACTAAAAGAAAGTATTTTTTCAAAGCTACAGAAGAATGGCTTTGGGAATTTGGAGCCACCCTGGAAAAATTCTTCAAATTGCTGTTGCAGCCACACATTCTTTTAGATACACACCTATTCTCTAGCCATGGCCTGAATAATTTTGACTCTTCTAAAATTATTTTCTCTTTTCAAAGGGGAAATATTTGCTATCCTTGCAGATATTTAAAAGGATGAGCTGCATTCTCTAAAATCAGTTCTGGAAGGGGGCTTTTAAAAATGTTCAGAATAATAGTAACAACTTTAGTATAACAGCATCACTTTTGAAACAGCATAATTATTTGTATGTGTTAGTTCTTACATGTTTGTTGAAAAAAGGTAATACTTTAGAGTCAACAGGGCCAATAGTGAGATAGTGGATGCCTTGTTTCAGAAAACTTTCATTTCCTTAAACTTAAATACAATTCCTGTGCTAATAGTCTCCATAATAGGTCATGAAATGCTTGTTGTTGACTTTGGAGAATGTGTGATCTTGTAATATAGTTTGTTATATTTTTTGAAGTCATAAGCTAGCATAGTTGTTCCAAAGTAATTTTTTAAAACTACATCGTTTAGTAGTAAAAATGTGTTGTTAACAAAACTTCACAAAATAGAAAAAAATTTGCACATTGAAAACCAGATAATCACTTAAAATACTTTTATCCAATATAAATTTTATATTTGAAATTATATTAACATTATTCTGGTGGGAGCAGTATCTAATTTATCTTTGTTAGTTTGTGGCTTATATTATTTAAATAATAGCAGCATTTTATCCATAAATGGTTGCTAAAAAAAATCTATTGATGGAATAAATGAATGTGAATATTGAAAAATTAGATTTTGAATATTTAATGCATTATAATACTTGATGGGTATTTAAAGATACAGATTTACTTTTGTAAATCTTTATTTTGAATGGTTTAACTTTTGAGTAGGTCACATTAACTCCAAAATTATGAACTTGAAATTAGGTTCAGGAAAGTGTTGGCTGTGTTCATGTTAAAAAAGAAAGTTAGGTATTTTCAGAGATTAATTCATTCAACACATTTTACTTGAGTATCCACTGTGGTTCCAGATGTTGCACTAGATGCTGGGGATAATGTGGTGGAAAAATGGGTAGCGTCCCTGCTGTGTGAGCTCATACTCTAGTGACTGGAGGGCTCTGGAGAGAAAAGACCAAACTAAAAGTTGTGGTGACCCTGTATTGCATGGAAAAGCTCTCATTCTTCAGGTCTGTAGGTTCTGGTCTTTATTTTGAAGCGTGATGAATTTGGACTCATGGTCCCTAAAGAGCTCTCAGACTATGCTATGGTTTTCTGAATTCTCCTTTCATCTGAATTGATATTTCTCCTCTTTGATGTTAATTGATAATTCTCCTCTTTCATCTTAATTGATATTGTCCTGTCCCCCAAATTCCTAGTATTTTCAATATGTAATATAATATGTGAGTATACGAGATCATTTTGTAAATTATAAATTTTTGAAATGTAAGGTAGTGTTATTATTAAACCAGAAGGCATTTGAGCTATATTTATACAAAGTACGGTATAGACTCATACAGTCACGTAGTTTTGCAGATAATAAAACAGCTAATCTGAAGATCTTTTTTCCCTCCCTCTTAAAAATTAGAAGCATTTTTTTGCCTGACTTAGCTAGTTAATTTTTCAACTGTCTACCTTACTTAGTCTTTGTAGAAACAATTTCTAAATCCCTTGAAGCTATATTTATGTTCACTATGGTTTAGAGCTTACGTTTTCTGGCGGGCACAGAATGTGTCACCCCATTAAAGAGAGACTCTCAATATTGTTTATGGAAGTAGAGAACAAAATGAAGTCATAAATCTGGAAGACACCCTATTTGGCCACAGCCTTTTGGGGAGAAGTAATTCCAAACAATTAAAAAGGGCCAGTTATCTTTTTTCTTAAACATTTTTTTTAGCAAAGAGATGGTATAATTTCCCTTACTAAACTAAATCAATAGTCACATATATTTTCTTGAATAGGTTCCTTCATGTTGAAAACTGGGACAAAGGAAATGACAGGATAAAGTCTAAAATGTTTTTCTGTTGTTTTGCTTTTATAATAAAGCCTCAACTCAAGGAGTTTCCTGGTGGCTTGGCAGGTTAATGATGCATTGTTGTCATTGCTGTGACTATGGTTACTGCTGTGGCACAGGTTTGATGCCTGGCTTAGGAACCCCCAAATGCCACAGGCATGCACAATAAATAAATAAATAAATAAATAAATAAATAAAATGACAAAATTATAAAGAAAATGCCTCAATTCATATTAAGCCCTCTATGCTAAAAGACTTATTTAACAAAAGGGAAAAAAATCTGATTTTATTAACATTTTTCACCAGAAATGAAAGAGTATTTTAGTCTTTCCTTCAAATTCTGCTTTCTTTAGACTTTTCTGGAAGCATCTCTGAACACAGGCATGGCAGGAGATTTTTGAGGAGAGAGAAATGGTAATCGAATATAACCATGGCAGAAATGCCTTTTCTAACGGTTGATGAAGTCATATAGTTTGTTATATTTTTTGAAATCTTAGAATGCTTCTGGATTTTTATTCTGACAATAAAGTGCAGCTGTTTCTTGTCAACTCTTTTAAATAAAGTTCTTTTTAAAATCCATTTCAAAATCAGCCAACTTTTGGGCCCAGAGTCAATCTAGTCCTATGTGGATGCCAGACATGCATTCATTATGAGAGTCACAGGTTTATCTCCAATGATAATTTTTTTCCAGTCAGAATCACACCTGGGGCTCGTTTTTAATTCATATATGAATTCTTTATTTCCATACACTTGTGCTGCATTAACCATCTCTTGAACATCGATTGCATTTTTTCCACCACTGAAATTCGTAAGTGATTCAACTAGTACATCATTCCTCTTTTCAACTCCAAGTTTTCCTCGGGAGACTAGGTTTGGAAAGGTTCACCTATGAAATTGTCATCATCAATACCATCTTTTCCCCTGAATTTTAAAAATCTTTTTTATTGAAATATAATACACATCTAGGAAAGTACACATATGTTAAGTATACATCTTGATGAATTTACAAATGGAAGGTACACCCATATAACTAGCACTTCAATCAAGAAATAGAGCACATTAGCATCTTGAGAAGCCTCTTTGTATTCCCTTCCAGTCAGGAAGTCGTCTATCTTCCCAGTAGCTGTAACCCTAACTTCTAGACTTTTTATTTGCCTGTTTCTGTGTTTCGTTTAAATGAAATAAAACAGTATATGCTCTTAAAAAGTTTTAGCTTCCTTCACTCCATTATTTGTGAGACTTATAATATTGATAGGTGTAGTTAAAATCATTCCTTCTTATTTCTGCATAGCATTACATTGTGTAGATATAGCATACTTAATCCATCAGGGACGTTTTTCCAGTTGATGATCTAATAAATAGTGCTCCTTTGAACAGTCTTGTACATTTACTTGGTGAGCTATTTGGATATATATGACATCATGAATATATTTTAATTTCTCAGTTTTATTGATGAAAAACTTATATAACTGAGAACTGATCAGCATGAATCAACCAGAGATACTATATTGAGTTGCTAGAATTTTTTTCTAAATCACAGAAACTTAATATTGAAGTTTCCCAAGCTGCCCTCTTAGTTTCATCAAAGCTGGTTTCATTTTTGTCCTTTTCACTGCCATCCTCTCATCCTGCATACCTACTAATACACATTATATTCTTATGCTTACTCCTCCCTATTTACTTTACTTTTGTCTTATACAATGGTATAGTAATAAATAACAGCAACAGCTATTTATTTTTATTTTTTGCTTTTTAGGGCTGCACCTGTGGCATATGGAAGTCCCCAGGCTAGGGGTTGAATACGAGCTGTAGCTGCCAGCCTATGCCACAGCCACAGACAGCAACATGGGATTCAAGCTTCCTCTGCAACCTACACCACAGCTCACAGCAACACTGGATCCCTGACCCACTGAGCAAGGCTAGGGATTAAACCCACATCTTCATGGATGCTAGTCAGATTCTTTTCTGCTGTGCCACAGTGGGAACTCCCTATTTACTGATTGCTAGTTGTGTGGAAAAAACAAAGCTATGTTATTTTTACATTATTGTATTTAATTTTCACACAATACTTGTGCTATGCAGATATTATTATTTCATTCATCAATACTTTTTTTAAGATTGAAATCATGTCAAGCATTATCTACAGCACAATGGTATGAAACTAGAAATTAATCACAAGAAAAAAGATAAAAACCACAGAAATGTGAAGATTAAACAACATGCTATTGAAAAACCAATGGGTTATTGAAGAAATCAAAAAATACCTAGAAACAAATGAAAATAAAAATATGATGTACCAAAAGCCATAGCATGCAGCAAACGTGGTTCAAAGAGGGAAGTTTATAGCAATGCAGGCCTACCTCAAGAAAGTCCCAAATAAATAATCTAACTTTACACTGAAAGCAACCATAAAGCATAGAACAAATGAAGCGAAAAATTAGTAGAAGGAAGGAAATAATGAAAAACAGAGAGAAAATAAATGAAATAGAGACATGGAGACTGAAAAACAGTAAAAGAGATCGATGAAACTAAGAGCTGGTTCTTTGAAAAGATAAATAAAATTTAATCAGCATACCTTTTTCTAGATTAACCAAAAAAAAAAAAAAAAAAAAAACGAGAGAGGACTATAATAAATAAAATCTGAAATGAAAGACAAGTTAAAACTGATACCACAGAAATACAAAGGATTATAAAAGACTATACATGAAACTATGAATAACTAAATACCAACAAATTGGATAATCTAGAAGAAATGGATGAATTCCTGGTAACAAACAGCCTTCTAAGACTGAGTAATGAAAAAAATAGAAAAACTAGAATAGACCAATTACTTGTGGGGACATTGAAATAATAATCAAAAATCTCCCAGCAAACAAAAGCCCAGGACCATAAAGTTTCATTGGCAATTTCCACAAAACATTTAAACAAGACTTAATACCTGTCCTTCTCAAACTCTTCCAAAAAATGGAAGAGGAGGAAAACTTTCCAAATACATTTTACAAAGCCAGCATTACCCAGATAGCAAAATCAGGAAAGGATACCACAAAAAAGTAAATTACAAACCAATATCCTTGATGAGCGTAAATATAAAAATCCTCAAAAAATGCTAGCAAATTGAATAAAACAATATATTAAAAGGATCGTATGTCACAATCAAGTGGGATTTATTTCCAGGAGTAAGAATGGTTCATCATCCTCAAATCAATCACTGTAGTACATCACTTAACAAAATGAAGGATTAAAAATCCCATAATCATCTCAATAAATGTAGGAAAAAACATTTGAGAAAATTCAACATCTGTTTATGATAAAAACTCTCAAAATGGGTACAGAGGAAAAATGTACTTCAACATAATAAAGGCCATATATGACAAAGACAAAGCTAACATTATACTAAATGGTGAAGAGCTTAAAGCTCTTCTTTTAAGATCAAGAACAAGAAGCCCACTGTCACCACTTTTATTCAACATAATTTTGGTAGTCCTAGCCACAGCAATTAGGCAAGAAAAAGACAAGGCATCCAAATCAAAAAAGGTAAAACTCACTGTTTGCACATAACATGATGCTATATACAGAGAGCCATGAAGACTTCAGTAAAATTTATTAGAATTAATAAATGAATTCAGTAATGTTGCAAGATACCAAAACAATATACAGAAACCTGTGGCATTACTATACACAGATAACGAACTATCAAAAAAGAGAAATTAAGAAAATGATCCCATTTATAATTGCATCAAAAGAATAACTAGGAATAAATTAAACCAAAGAGGTGAAAGCCTGTGCTCTGAAAACTATAAAGACACTGGTGAAAGAAATTGAAAGACATGTATAAGTGGAAAGATAGGTCATATTCATGGATTGGAAAAAACAATATGATTAAAATGTCACTACCACCCAAAGCAACCTGCAGATTCAGTGCTCCCCTTCAAAATTCCAGTGGCATATTTCACAGAACTAAAACAAATCATTGTAAAATTTTTATGGGACATTAAAAGATCCCAACTGGCCAAAACAATCTTGATAAAGAAAAGCAAAGCTGAAGGTCTCATTCTCCCTGATTTTAAACTGTACTATAGAGCTTTGGTAATCAAAACAATAGGTACTGACACAAAAACAGACAAATAGATCAATGGAACAGAATTGAAAGCCCAGAAATAAACCTACACATGTATGAACAATTAATTTATGACAAATGATCAAAGAACATATGATGGAGAAAGAATGGTCTCTTCAATAAATTTTGTTGAGAGGAGTTCCAGTTGTAGCTAAATGGAAATGAATCTGACTAGCAACCATGAGGACGCAGGTTCGATCCCTGGCCTCGCTCAGTGGGTTAAGGATCCTACATTGCTGTGAGCTGTGGTGTAGGTTGAAGACATGGCTCAGATCTGATGTTGCTGTGGCTGTGGTATAGGCTGGCAGCTGTAGCTCTGTTGACCCTTAGCCTGGGAACCTAAAAGGCAAAAATAAATAAATAAATAAATTTTGGGAAAACTGAACAGTCTCATGCAAAGGAATGAAACTGGACCACTATCTTACACCATACACAAAAATTAACTCAAAATGGGTTAAATACTTGAATGTAAGACCTGAAGCCATAAAATTCCTAGAGGAAAACATAAGCAGTTGTGTTTATGTGGACTAAGTCATCTCTTAGTCAAGTTTTTGTGGATCTGACTCTAAACTTAAAAATAAACAAATTGGACTATATCAGACAAAAAATCTGCACAGTGAAAGAAACTATCAGCAAAACGAAAAGGCAACCTGCTTAATGGGAGAATATATTTAAAAATTATATATCTGATAAGGAGTTAATATCTAAAATATGTAAAATTCATACAACTTAACAACAAAAACTAAACAACCTTCTTAAAAAGTAGAGGATGGTCAACAGGCTTATGAAAAGATGTTCAACATTACTAATTATTAGGGAAATAGAAACCCAAAACACGAGATGTCACTTCACACCTGTTAGACTGGCTATTATAGAAAAGTCAGGAAAAAATGAATGTTGAAGAGTATGCAGAGAAAAGGGAGTCCTCATGCACTTTTGGTGGGATTGTAAATTGGTATAGCCACTATAAAATACACTATGCAGATTTCTAAAAAAAATTAATGCTAGAACCAGTTTATGACCCAACTATTCAATTTCTGTGCCTTTGTCTGAAGAAAACATTACAAAAACATTAATTTAAAAAGATGTATGAGGAGTTCCCATTGTGGTACAGAGGAGTTCCCGTTGTGGCAGAGCAGAAACGAATCCGACTAGGAACCATAAGGGATCGAACCTTGTGGGTTCGATCCCTGGCCTTGCTCAGTGCGTTGATCCAGTGTTGCCATGAGCTGTGGTGCAGGTCGCAGACATGGCTCGGATCTGGCATTGCTATGGCTGTGGTGTAGGCTGGCGGCGACAGCTCTGATTAGACCCCTAGCCAGGGAACCTCCATATGCCACAAGTGCGGCCATAAAAAAAAAAAAAAAGACCAAAAAATAAATAAATAAAAAGATATATACACCCTATTTAATTGAAGCATTGTTTGTGATAGCCAAGGCATGGAAACAATCTAAGTGTCCATTATTGGTTGACTCAATAAAGAATATGTGCTCTATACACACAGTGACATGCTACTTAGCCATAGAAAGAATGAAATCCATTTATGACAACAGGGATGGACCTTGAAGGTATTGCACTAAGTGAAGTAAGTCAGATGGAGAAAGATGAATACCATATGATTTCACTTAAATGTGGAATTAAATGAAAGTTAAAAAAAAAAAAAACAACATACACATAGATACGGAGAATAGATTAGTGGTTACCAGAAGGCAAGGGAGTTTGGGAGTAGGAGAAATGGGTGAAGCGGGGTCAATCATATGGTGATAGATGGTAACTAGATTTTCAATGATCCCTTTGTAGGGTATACAGATGGCAAATTGTAATTCTGTACACCTGAAACTTACATAAAATAATAAGTTTAAATTATGAAGTGTTACAAATATGTAAAAAAAAAAAAAAAAAAAAGAACATGGACCCAATTCTCAGATTTAAGTAAAGAGTCCTTCATTTTTGCTTTAATTTTTTTCCCGTAACCCAAATTTAGACTGAGGTGACTTGCTTAGGTCACACTGCCACTAAGTGACAGAGCTGATATTTAGCTCTCCATTAGTGTCTCTATAAATCTCTGTCCTCCCCCTCTCACTTCACTTTTTATTTATTTCAGGGTCTTATTCCCTTTAGATGCTCTTTCTTGCATGATTCTGTCTTGTTTTTGCTCCTATCTAAGCATACTAGCTGACATTTATTCATCCATGAAACAAATATTTATGAACTTTTTTTAGATTCCAGAAACTCTGCTAATACTTTTCCATGCTGCATATAATTTATACTACAGCCTGAAAGGGAGGTACTGATATTGACCTCAGTTGACAGAAGAAGAAAACAGAGTTTAGAGGTTGAATCACTTGTCTAGTACAATAGATCTTAGGTGCCCAGTTAGTGTCAATTTCAGGTGTGTCTGACTCTAAAGCCAATGCTTTCAGTAACTCTCAAAATTTTGTTCATTGAAGAAAGAATGCTATTTTTTATTATTTCTTGTAATTGTAGGTTGTATGCAATGCCAGCTCCTCTCCCAAGTCTCTGCTGTCTTTTATTTTTATAAATGAGGATGTTAATGTCCAAAGGGGTTTATATGGCCAGTACTGGGCCACATGGCTACTTAGGAAGCAGGTGCTAGAACCTATGATACCTAGTACAGTGCTTCTCTGTCACATAAGGCTGCAGGTTTCCACTGTAAGGAGATAATTCTGTGACCAGGTCCATGCAACAAATTTAAACCTCTTCTGTTCAGCCTTGGATAAAACCATCCTATTAAAGGCCATCTCCAATGACCTCCTCCTCATCACATTTAAAGTTTTTCTGAGTTTTAACCCTCCTTATTTCAGTTCCTCCTATGTGAAGCTCATCTTCCCTTGGATCAGCTGGAGCTGAATTCTTTCTTATTTTCCTTCTAACTATGATCACACTTTTTCTTCTTTATAAATTGTTCTTCTCTCTTCCTCCCAGACTATAGGCGGTACATAGGCTTTATCTTAAACCCCCTCCTTTTCTTTACTCTCTCTGTTTGTAATTTCATTTACCCCAAGGCTTTCTATGCAGAAGATTGTAAATCTTTGTTTTTAGCCCTGATTTCTCCAAGATTTAGACCTGAGGCTCAGGCTACTTGGGAATTTAAGTTGTGTAAAAATAATTTCAACATCTGCTCTCCTCACCAAACCTGTTGCTCCTTGTATGTTTAGTGCAATATCATCCCGTTGGCTTGTCATGACCCTTTGCATTGCTCACTGCTTGCCTCTACTTTTATAGAAGCTCCTTAAGGAATCTTCCTGTTACTAATCAAATCCAACTTCAACCCATCTTCATATCTGAAACCAAAGTAATCTTAAAAGAGATTCTTAAAAGAGTAATTCTTAAAAGAGAACCTCAGATTGTTCTCCTGTGCATGTAAACTTTCAAGGACTCCCTAGTGCCCACCAACTAAAATTGGGCCTTCAAAGCCCACTTTCGTCTGATTTCAACTGACCTTTCAGGTTAAATTTATTTCTTTTCTTTTTGACATGTCTACACTTCCATTTCTGTAGAATTTCCTAATATTCTTTCTTTCTTTAGAAAACGTTTCCTCACTTCTGTTAAGACCCAATTTATCCTTCAAAGCAACCTCCTTCTATCACTTCATTATATCCTAAGCCAAGAGCAATCCTTGGTGGTCCTCTCTAGTCAAGGATTGATACTAGGGAAAAGGTGAATCTGTATCAAACAGAGACCAAAATTTCAGGGTGAATAATACAGTTGATTGGGATTTTAACTTGAAACTAAAAATAAAAACTATGAACATAAACTTATTTTCTTATAATTAATATATTTTAGGTTATAATTGAAATTATGTGTTAATTTTTATAATGTACAAAGAACAATTAGAGCATTTATTGAGTTTTTTGGTGTAATTTTCTGAAAATTTTTGTAAAATAGAATAATTGTCACATCAATTTTGATTTTTGTCATTCCAACATAAATTTTTTTTCTAAATATTCTAGAAATTCGGTTTTATCTAGAACATCATTTAATTTAATTTGTTTTTAAAGGCACCATGTCAGACTCTTATCTCTTCTTTGGTTACCTGCTTCCTCTCTGCCAGGTCTTCATTTACACGTGATTTTGCATATTATCTGAGAGCTTCTTCTCCAACTCTGCTTTCATTGACTTTATGGAATTGTGCATGTCTTTCAACTTCTACAATTTCTCTTTGCAACAGATTACTATACATGTTATACTCTTTAAACAGAATGTGAGACCCTCTGTGATTACCTAACATTCATCCTTAGGATTTCTATAGTATTTACCATGGTCTAAGTAGCTGTTCTACCAGGTTTTGTCTCTTGAAAGGGTTGTACCTCCCTTGAATCTATGAAAATGTATTTCATATAGTAAAAATTTAATGAATATTTGTTGAATTCTGTTGTCTGTTGGTTAACTAGTAGAACAAATTCTTGCCTTTTGCTGCATTTCATTATTAGAACTGATACCATAAAAGTGAATTATTGAAAAATGATTTATTTTTCTCATAGTAAAATAGGAACAGCATACTAATAATGAATTACATTCTTAATCAAAGACTCAATTTTAGTTATAACCAATAGTGTATCATAAAATAAAAGATATAATAACTAAAATCCTTTATGATAACTTAAAACATATTCCAAGTCCTGTAAAATATTTATCAGTATATAATATACAATGATTATTTAGTACAGCATAACATAAAATATAAAGGTACATAAGTGACACTGGGAACTATGTCTAGTCACTTATGATGGAGCATGATAATGTGAGAAAAAAATGTAAACATGTTTGTGTAACTGGGTCACCATGCTGTACAGTTGAAAATTGACAGAACACTGTAAACCAGCTATAATGGAAAAAAAAATCATTATAGAATGGGAAAAAAAAGAAATTATATATGACCATACCTAAAATATATATATATATGTATATAAAGGT
Source organism: Sus scrofa (assembly GCF_054392235.1). Classification (NCBI taxonomy): domain Eukaryota; kingdom Metazoa; phylum Chordata; class Mammalia; order Artiodactyla; family Suidae; genus Sus; species Sus scrofa. Next base: position 122,753,336 of record NC_139396.1, on the reverse strand, counting down.
ACACATCAGATTATGCACTTAACATAAATGTCAATTAAGATTATAATCGGCAACAAATTCTCTTCTCCTTCTAAAATTTAGACAGAACTTCAGAGAATGAATTTAATTACTTAATTCTTTTCAAAAATTTAATTCAAATATCCCCTAAGCAGGTATTTCCCTTACTGCCAAGTAAATAGAAATGAGGGGTGGGAGAAGCAAAAAATTCTGTTGACTTTAGATTTCCCTCATCTTTTTTTTTGTTTGTTTGTTTGTTTGTTTTTGTCTTTTGGCCATTTATTGGGCCGCTCCCGTGGCATATGGAGGTTCCCAGGCTAGGGGTTGAATCAGAGCTGTAGCCACCGGTCTACACCAGAGCCACAGCAACAAAGGATCCGAGCTGCGTTTGCAACCTACACCACAGCTCACGGCAATGCAGGATCCTTAACCCACTGAGAAAGGCCAGGGATCGAACCTGCAACCTCATGGTTCCTAGTCAGATTCGTTAACCCCTGAGCCATTTGGGAACTCCTCCCTCATCTTATTATAGAAGTAACTCAATACCTGTTCTGGGAGGTGATAATGATTTTGCTTCTACCGCTAAAGAGCTGATCTAACATTTTCTTTATCCACCCTCTCCTTATTCAATTTTAAATCATTCAATCACAGAACAAATGAATTCTACACAATAGCAAAAAGTAGTTATGTCATTCTACTTGATATTTAGTAGTGAGACTACTTCGCACATCATTGGAAAGTCATAAAAACCATTAACAAGTCATTGGAGTGGGCATTTTAAATGGTATTTCTGGCAAAAGATAGTGCCTTGACTTGACTTAACATACACTATTTATGAAAATCACTGAATGAATAAAGGTGGCAAAAATCCAGGAATGCTAGGAAATATGCAACTGTGATTGAGTAGCATTGAGATCTGTGAAATGACTTGGGGTTGTGACTGCCTGCATTGTTAACAACTCACTAGAAAAAAAAAATGCCTCATAACTTAAATGTCTTTATTCTCTTTATAAAGCTTTTATATAAATCTAATGTGGTTTTTCCAAATATTCTGATAAATCTAATGTGTAATTAAAATTGGCAGCTTATCCACAAGATGAGCTTAGAAACTCTCCTCTTATACTTTCCTTTCTTTTCAGTACCTAAATATTCCCTTCTGCCTTTTTGTTACCCTAGCAATGCCTATTAACCTGCAGGGCCATTAGTAAAAGGAAGGCTGCTCTCTGTTGTACTTCCCGATCCCTCCTTAAAATCATGACAACCAAAATCAAATGCTGTTCTCTCCATTCTTCTTCTTCTTCCTTTTTTTTTTTTTTTTTTTTTTTTTTTGTCTTTTTGCCTTTTCCAGGGCTGCACTGTGGCATATGGAGATTCCCAGGCTAGGGGTCTAATAGGAGCAATGCCAGATCCTGGCTACGTCTGCAACCTGCACCCCAGCTCACAGCAACGCCAGATCCTTAACCCACTGAATGAGGCCAGGGATCAAACCTGCAACCTCATGGCTCCTAGGCAGATTCGTTAACCACTGAGCCATGATGGGAACTCCTCCTCTGCTTTTATAAATATCTCTTATATGCTGGATAAGGTCTTGGGACCAGTGGGTTTAGGAGCATTTCTTGAGAAACATTTGCTCAGTTCAACTCTTTTTAAATAATAATTCAATTTGTTTTTGTTTTTCCATTAAACTTTTTTTAAAGCAAATTCTCATTTTGAAAAAAAAAATATTAGAGGGTGAACCAATATGCATTTCTGGAAACCATATGTTATCTCATTAGCCTTCTTTGATGATCTTGCCCTTGGTGCTGCTGTTTCCTATAGGTTCATCTATTCATTTATTCAGTCATTCAGCACAAACATATTAAGGGAAAGCATTTCTTGAATGTGACATTATATTTAGCCAGAACCAAGGTTGTCTTATGTGAGAATAAAATAACACATTTTCAGTTATACAAAAAGTAAATGTTATTTACATGCAATAACCAGGAGAATTATTAAAGGATATACTTAAACAGGAAGAAAAGTAAAACCAAAGGAGAAAATATGAGACACAAGAAGCAATGGTGAACACAGAGAAAGATTTGTAAACATATTTGTTTGTTTGTTTGTTTTTGGTCTTTTTAGGGCCACACTCGCAGCATAAGGAGGACGTTCCCAGCTAGGGGTCAAAATGGAGATGTAGCCACTCGCCTATACCACAGCCACAGCAAAACCAGATCTGAGCCACGTCTGCGACCTATACCACAGCTCACAGCAATGCCAGATCCTTAACCCACTGAGCAAGGCCAGGGATCAAACCTGTGTCCTCATGGATACTAGTCAGATGCATTGCTTCTGAGCCACAGTGGGGACTCCTGTAAATATATTTGTAAATGTAATTAACTGTCAGCTGTAAACAAATAGATATTTTTGCTAGTTTTTTTTTTTAACATTAAATAAAAATGCCAGACAACAACAAAGAGGTTGTGTGTGTGTATGTTCAGTGGGTGGTTAAATTTGTAGTACCACAAAAAAATGAGTAGGTTAAATTATAACTTTAAACTGATGGAGGAAAAAACATGGAATTTAGGAATTGTTCAATAAAAATCAAGAAAAGAGAGAGGACCAAAAGAAAGAGAAAACAAAATAAGGTGATAGAAATAAGCTCAATGAAGTAGTAATTAACAGCATGTAAACAAATTGAAGTTACTATTAAGAAATAAAACTCGTAAATAGGTTGATATGTACTAGGTATTATTCTGAGCACTATACTGATGTTAACTCATTCACTCTTAACATTAACTTCACAAGCAAGAGAAGGTTATTATCTGCATTTTGTAAATGAGGATTCTGAGGTATGGAAGGTTTCCTTGCTGGAAGTCACACAGTTTAAGTCTTGGAGCCTTATTTGATTCAGATTAGGTACTCTTGAACCCACTACTATCCATCAGCATCACTTTGTTATTAGTAATGTTGCCTGAGAAACAGAAGCAGAATTCTATGTACAATATAATGCCACTTATTTAAATGCTAAAACAAATAAATCAGTACTACATGGTGTATACATATGTGTATAGAAAAGTATTGGGAAAACACCTTCAGAGAATGATAGAATGATAAACCAATTTCGCGATAATGGCTACATTTGGAGAGAGAAAATAAATAAGTAAATAATCTCAGAGGACTTCAGCTATATCTGTTATATGCTTGTTTCTTTAAATATAAGGTATGATTCAAACATGGCAATCTTTTACTTTTTATAATTTTCATATTTCTAGTTTTCTTTTCTGCCTAGAGAAGTCTCTATAACATTTTTTTTTATAAAGCTGGCTTAGTGTTGCTGAATTCTTTTCCTTGTCTGTGACAATCTTTATCTCCTTCAAGTCTGATTGATAGCCTTGCCAGGTAGAGTATTCTTGCTTGTAATTTTTTTTTTTTTCACTTTGAATATATTATGTTATTCTGTTCTGGCCTGCAAAGTTTCTGCAAAGACAGGTGATAGTCCTTTGGAAGTTCCCTTGTACACAACTAGTCACTTTTCTCTTACTAATTTTAAGATTCCCTCTTTATCTTTATCTTTACCACTTCAATTAGAATGTGTCCTGGTGTGGACCTCTTTAGGTTCATCTTGTTTCAGAATCTCTGTGCTTACTGGACCTGGATGTGTGTTTCCTTTCCCAGTTTAGAGAATTTTCAGTTATTATTTCTTCAGGTAAGTTCTCTGCCCCTTGTATCTTTTTTTTTTTTTTCTGAGACCTTAGTAATATGAATGTTAGTACACGTCATGTTTTCTCAAAGGTTTCCTAAACTATCCTTTTTAAAAAAAATGTTTTTTCTTTTTTCTCTTCAGATTGGGGGATTTGTACTACTTTGTCTTTTCCAGATTGCTGATTCATGCCTCTGTATCATCTAATCTTCTAATTGATTTCTTCCAATGTCTTTATTGTATTCTTCAACTCTACTTGGTTCTTCTTTATATTTTTTCAGCTCTTGTTAAAATACTCACTATATTCATCTGTTCTTCCTCCCAGTTTGTGGAGCATTGTTATGATCATTATCTTGAACTCTTTCTTAGGTAGATTTTTTTATCTGCACTTAGTTTAGTTCTTTTTCTGAGGTTTTTTTGTCTTGTTTCTTTGAACATATTTTTATGTCTCCTCATTTTGCCTATTTTCTGTGTTTATTTCTATGTGTTGTATAGCTTGGTTACGTTTTTGAGAATTGGAGAAATGGCCTTATGGAGGAGACATCCAGTGGGGCCCAGCAGCACACTACCCTCTGTTCACCAGAGCTATATTGTATAGGAATGCCTCTTATGTGGGCTTTAAGAGCCCTTCTGTTGTGGCAGGGCGGACTACTGTTGGAGTACTTTTAGCTGTGGCTGGCCCCTGGCCCACTTGGCTTTCAGACTGTACGAGTGCATTGGCTGCATGCCTGCTAGCGGGTGGGACCAGCTTCCAGTGTGACTGACTGCACAGCCCAGAGGATCAGGGGCTGCTCTGGCCTGCTGGTGATAAGGGCCAGGTCCTGGCATGGATGGATGCATGGCCTGTGGGGTCTCAGGGCTGGTTTGGGTAATACCCTGGCACTAAGCTAGACGGAGGACTCCAAAATGATGCTTGCTAGTACCAGTGTCCTCGTGGTAGAACAAGCTCCTAAAAGTGACTGCTTCCAGGTGTCTGTGTCCCCCAGGGAGAGCCCTGGTTGCTCCTGCCTCTCTAGGAGGTTCTCTAAGATCAGCAAATGGATCTGACTCAGGCTCCTTTCAAATCACTGCCTCTACATTGGTACTCAGAGCATGTGAGATTTTGTCTGCATCCTTTAAGAGAAAAGTCTGTGTTTCCTACAGCCTTCTAGCTTTCTTGTATGCAAGCCCTTATGGCCTTCACACCCAGGCATTCTGGGGGCTATTTTGGTGCAAGACCCCCAGGCTTGAAAGCCTGATGTGGGGCTCAGACACCTTATTCAGTGAAGAGAACCTTTGCAATTGTGATTGTCTTCCCTTTTATGGGTTGCCTACCTGGGTATATGGGTTTTGGCTACACACCGTGTCTCTGCCACCTACTACCCATCTCATGGTGGTTCCATCTTTATACCTTAGCTGTGGAAAATCTTTGATTCTGGTTTTCAGATTGTTCTCATAGATAGTGGCTCTATAAATAGCTGTAATTTTGGAGGTTCCTATGGGAGGAGGTGAGCTCAGGGTCTTCCTATTCCACCATTGGCCACTGCTATGACAGAATCTGGTTTTGATTTCCATTGACAGTAGTTGAGGTGTTATGATACTTTGCAGAATTATGGAGATGAAGTAGATTTAAACAAAAGTTAAGGTGCAGCTTCAGTAGATTCATTGCACCTTGATAAGCATATTCACTTGGACTTCACATCATCCCACAAATCTTGATTGGTTTCTGTGGGCGTTGGTCCAGGTTTTTTAGTGAAAGTCATATTGTGATTTCCTTAGGGGCTAAGGAGACCTAGGCAGCTAATTCATATTTGTACTATTATAATCTCTAGTGTCTGCTAAAACTGTGATTTAACGTTGCAAAACAATATAGAAATAGTCCAGACTATGCAGTGTTTTTACTAGCCTAGTTGTACCCCATAGCAGCACTCTAGTCAAATAAATAAAAAATAATATTCTTTACCACCCATTTTACCTAAATTATTCTTCTTTGTGGGTAAATATTTATTTGTAAGACCCTAATAGCAAGCCTGAATATCCAATTTAGGAAGATATGGTGACCTAAAAGCCTGAGGCTCACTTTCTTCACCACAGGATCAGTTTGAATGCCAATTTGTGTGTGTGTGTGTGTGTGTGTGTGTGTGTGTGTGTGTGTGTATAGATATATATATAGATACAGATGTATAACTGCACATCCAAGCTATTGAAAATTCATGGAGCATTATTTGTGAACATACTTCTATATTAACCAAAATAAATAAAATTTTTAAAAAATGAGGCCCACTGAAAACCTATTTAGAAAAAACATTCTCCCCTTAGCTTTGAATGCCCTTCTGCATTGCCATAGACTAATCTGAACTGTTACTATTTGGTGCTCTACATGTACTTATTTAGGGCTTTCTTAGTTCCTTTATAAAGATGAAAGATATTCATTGTGTTATGAAAGAGGACGTTTACACATTTCTTTGTTTTTTAGAATATATTTCATATCAAAGATGATCAGTGGGAAATTTGGGGTTGGAGTATAGAATGAAAAATTAATTGTAGTATTCAATCTTTTCTGGTTCAAGTATCTCTTAAACACACACACATATATGTAAACACTTAGACACACATACACACAAAGCAACATCTTTTGCTCTTGGATGACTTAGACAAGTAAAGTTTCTTCTGTTATAGTTTTGATGTATAGTATAGATGTTCCTTGTCATTGTTTTGCCAGATTTGGAAAATAAACTGTAGTGTAATCACCTTTGGACTAGGGCAAGGATTTTTTAGTACTTGAAGTGCACTGAAAGATTAGATACAGTCAGTATTTGGCACAAGATTATATGTTGATCCAATATTCTATTGATAAATTTGAAAATGGTCTTATCCAGTACTATCCAATAGAACTTTCTGTGATGATGGAAATATTCTGTGTCTTTGCTGTCTGATGTGGTTGGCACCTGTCACATGTCATTATTGAGCACTTGAACTTGTCTAGTGTGACTGAGGAACTGAATTTTAATTTTTAATTTCAATTAACTTAAGTGTAAATAGCTAATAGATAATAGGGTGGTTTTTGGTTGGTTGTTTGTTCAGTTGGCTAAGAGTATAGATAACAGAATAAAATTACTTTGAACAGCAGGCTGTCTATAAAACAGAAAATTGCCGCACCCTGACTATGGCATAAGTCATTCATTCAGACATCTATTCAACAAATATTAACTACTTATACCATACTGTTCTTGAACTATATTATACTAGATATTGAGGTAGATAACAAGTTTTCTGTTGCTAAATTGGGCCCCAAATAAATAAAACCTTTTTAAGATCACAAAATGTATGTGAAGCTGACCAACTGTGGCTGGAGGGGCATATGATTCTATTGCTGTTACAGAACAGGATAGAAATAACAGGGCCCAGGACACCATTAGGGACACTGCTGGAAGCCAAGGACAGAGGGCAGAAGCCAAGAGACCTAAAGAATTTGTTATCATTAATCAGTTTGAAGAAATGATATATGGTCAAAAATTACTGGAAGATAGAACCTAAAAGGCTAAAAACAGAAACAAGGGCTAGAGCCAAGTGGAAATTATTAGCACAGTGAATGGCACATTCCAGAAAGTTGCTCTTCAACCAGGGTACAGTATTGTTCTGAAGGACAGCTGAGTGGCCATAACCCCCAGGTGAAATCCATCTAGCAAGCAAAAGTAGATTGGATGAGGTATGAACCTGCCACCCACTCATTCCCCTTATGTATTTGTCCTGGCTCAATAGTAAGGGAGGAAAGGGTGAATTTATAATTTGAACAGTGATTCCGTTATTCTTCAGGTGATTCTGAAACCATCCTTGCCCAAAGAAGCATACAAATAACTACAAAGGACTTTCCTTGGCTTGTTTTTAAATTGAGTCTGTGATCCAAAAAGTCTAATGACTCATGAATCTGAGATTCTGGAATCCAAGAAAGAGATGGGAGAGAGTCATCTTTCATTTTGTTCCTTGTAATTTTTTAAACTCAAAGGGTGGACTGAGGCCTAATGTTCCTGCGCTGATGTAAAATGATCCCTTATTGCTCAGGGAGAAAAGCATCGGAACAGGACAATAATAGAAATGCCACCATCTAGTCGTTTTGCTTTATGGGCTTAAACTGACATTTGAATAATTCCTTTCAGAAGAGTTGTAGCTTATTTTCAAAAAGTCTGTAAACTTGCATTTTTGTGGAATAATAGAAAGTGGAGTATCCTTTTACATGTGGCAAGGAATATAGATAACTGAATAAAGTTATTTTTTGAGTGGCACCATGGGACATGTGTAAAGCAGATTTGTAGCTAATTGACAACGAAATTTTCTTTAAAATTTTATGATTTAAGATTCAGAATTTCCCCTTTTAAGAATCTTAAGAAAACATGCCCTTCTGAAAAGTTCCTTCTCACATCTCTTGATTCCTAAATTTATGGGATGATTTTGAGAATTGCGAAGATAGAAAAGGATTTCTCTGTTTGTTAAATACTCTCCCTTTTCCCTTGACAGCACTTTAGATATATAGCAGCACATTCATGCTAAGGAAGGACCAGAGAAAGAAAAATAACACAGTCTTTTAGGGTCCTCTCAAATAGTATACCCTGGCCCTGCAGGGAGGAAGTTCTCTGCGGAAAACCAGTGGTGCAGCCTGCTTCTCTCCCTCCACTGTGGAAGCTCATTTTCTCTTGTCCTGCCTACAGGGAAACAGAACAGCTGCTTGCCACATTGACAGAATACTTGAAGACTGTTATTTGCTTATCAGCCTTCTCTTTCTAAGGTTAAATAAACGGCATTTCTTTGTCTTTCTGTTTGGGGGCCAATTTTCTTATCATTTTTTCCCTTTAATCTCTTTGATCAGTCTCCTTGGGATTCCTTCCAAATCCTCTATAGATGTTTTCAGAGCCTAAAACTGAAGCTAATCGGTACCTTTATTAAGACTTGCCCAGTGCTAGTTTAAAGGGATGATTACCCTCTATTTCCTATCAGTAACATGCTGAAAATACTCTTGTGCAAAACTAGTTTTAAAATTATAGTGTAGCATCATTGGCTGGAGTTTAACCTGCATTTTTCATAGAGGCACAGAATTTTTGTCATGAGTATTCACTATAATTGCTAAATTTTTATTGGTTCAGAGTGGTTTTGCTTAGAAAAATGTATACTTTTCAGTCTTTATTGTTGTATCTACTTGTCAACTTCTGCAATATCATTGCCATTTAGAATTTTTATTCAGTATTTCCATTTCTATATTCAGTTTGTGCTGAATTAAAGTTTTATGCATTCAATCTCTCATTTATTACTTCAACATATATTTATTAAGCCTCTATATTCCAGGCACTTCCTGCCTTATTATACACATTTTTAAGGTATCAATAAATACAGCTTTGTTATAGTCCAAGGCAAGAGTGCCTTGGATTCATTTTAGGGAAATGTCATTAGAGAAGTATAAAAAATTCCCATTAGAAGGTGAGTCTTCAAAGACAACATTGGGGTGATGTTCTGGTATAGTACCAGCCAGTGAACTGAGCCAGCCAGAGCTTGTTTGAGCCTTTACTCCAGGGTAAAAATGAAGCAACCATTCCCATTTCTTGTTTTATTTAAGAAGAGTTATGATAGAAGTTACTCTTTAATGTCCATTTTCTGGCTAAAATCTGAATCTCTTTTTTTCCCTTTCCATTCTGGTAACTGTGGGTGTTCCAGGGTTTATTTGGTTCTTGGTATTCAGTTCTCTCTGTTCTTTTCTTTGGTAATATGATCCTGTGCAACATTTTAAACTCTTTTTCTATTTATGTTTTACCATCTCTAAGTACTAGTTCTATATCATTAGCTACCTCAAACACTGTTATCTGAAGTGTGTTTTATCCCAAATTTAGTACATTTTATTCCCTCCCAAATTATTTGCCAGTTCTGATAGCTGCATTTCTATGCTGACATACATCCTTCACTTAAAACCTCATTTTTAAAAATTACTTTGTTACCCTTTTCTTCCATTATATCCTGAGAATAACCTGTGCCAACATCTCCCTTCATTAATCCTGATTACCCAATATGGGCAGACAATTTCATCATATCACACCTCTCACAAACCACCAGTGGTTCCGTATCATCTACCAGATAAATTCCTCAAATTTTAAGACACTTAAACTTGGGAACAAAATAAGGTCACAATATTAAACTTTTTTTTTTTTTTTTTTGCAGTCTTGCCATCTGTCATTGCTCCTATCCCCCTTCAATACCATCCTATTAATTTCCTAATAGCCAGTGCCTTTGAAAATTGGGAGAAGGAAATAAAATACCCATGGTTAGGATCTGAACCAGAAAAGCTAACTCAGGAATAGGATAATTTGATAAGAAAAAAATTAAGCACATTTCCCAGCAAGGCCTGAAAAAGACAATTGAAGTGGATAGGAAATATATAGATACCAATGAGAGAGAACAACAATCCTAACATAGACATTGATGGAGGGAGAAATGAAGAACAGAACCACGGGAAAATAAAATAAAAAACTCTAGGGCTATCTAATAAGTTTGTAAAAACTGGTGTTTGCATAGAATCTTAGCCTCTGATAACCTACCCAATCCTACAACTCTCCCAGGTTTGTTTTCAATAGGTCACTATTCTGGGGACATGATTCTATCCTGAATTTAGAAGTTTTCCTCCAGATGGAAGTTTTTCTGTATATTTATTCAGGGATGTGGCTAGTTCATGTTATGTGTATGAGATATAGAGGAGGGCAAAGAGGTGAAGTGTAGGACTACCTGCCCCTTTACCACTAAGTCATCTCTTTTTTTACCTCATACTGTGTGAAGCAGTTTCATATTGGTGTAGGTGTCGTGGTGGTCCTGAGTTAGAGCCTAAGCCAGGCCCATCACAAAAATTCATGTATGTCTGGGTGTGTCTGTTGGACTGGTACAGCTATCAGCTAGAAGACAATTCATAGGAGGGACTAAATAGACCTTGTGGTGAGAGGACTCCCCTGCAGGGAAGATGAAGTTAGACAAGGTTAACCTAGTAATAAAGCTTTAGTCATTGTTAGGAGTGATACTTCCAAAAATATGAGGTGTCCATCATTTGATTCGTCTACTAGCTATTCCCACTTAAAATCCCATGTGAATCATATGGAGACATAGGCAGGAGGGACCTACAAAGAGAAGCAGAGAAATCCATACTAAAGTCCTGGAAGCCTTTGGAACAATACTGCTTCTGTACCCATGTGGAAAAATACAACACAGAGAATGAGACATTCCTAGCCACCCAGCCCCTTTCCGTGCAACACAGAGTGACTTGTACATATTATGAACTTCAGAGAGCCCAAGACAACTTAGCTCTTCAAGGACCCTGGCTCATTGGCAGTAAAGAAACAGGAGATAGTGGTATCCATTGGAAATGGGCATAGTGCTTGGTAGAGACTGCAATGTCCAGAAAGTTATGGTGGCATATCAGTGATCTGTCAGCCAGAGGTAGCTAATGAACACATTTACACATCATGGAAGATCTCAGAGGCCAGTTCCAGATATCATGGGGGTGAGGTGTATCAAAAGTAGAAGAGGAAATTGTCAGACCACATATAGTAGCTGGCAGGGCTTGTCCACGAATACCCATGAACTAACCCTTGGAGATCCATAAATATTCATGAGGGCTTTACAGGGCTTTAGAGATACTTTTTTTTTTTTTTTTAAATAGGATCAGGAAGGAGAGCAAAGTGAATTGCTAAGGTTCTTGGGCTTAGAGAAATGCTTTTTCCTTTTTAAAAAAATTTTGTTAAAGCTTGAAATGAATAATGATATTTAAAATTTTTTAGAGAAACATAAGGCATGTTTTAGAAATAAGGTATGTCTGTATTGTTTATATCAGTTTAAAGAAATGATAACTGGGCCTATGTAAGAGTTGATCCAGTGTCTACTGCCTAGTGAATGAGATTATCTGGGAGGGGCGTAATATGTATGAAAACTTGTTATATAGAGTCTGGAACATAAATACAGTCGATGTTTAGTAAATATTAGCTTGCATGTACTTTTAATCTTATACTTTCAACTAGAAATATGTTTATAATATAGAAAAGGATAGGCATGGAACATTTTCTAGACTTAGAAAAGAATAGAACTTGAAGCCTGAATAAGCATCAGATTCACCTATGGAGATTTTTTTGAAAAACAGAAAGGCCTACTCCACACCCTCTGAATCAAGGTCTCTGGCTGTGAGAACCTGATACTCTTTAAATGCTCCTGATGATTCTGATGAGCATTCAAACTTAAGAGCCACTGATTGGAGGCTAGAGAAGTACTGATTTTCTGCTTCATAAAAACAAAAGCTAATCCTTATAAAAGGTTTATCTTTGTTTTCCTTAAGGATGCTCCATAGCCAAAAGTACAGGGTTGTGATCTAGTCCTAGATTTAGCTCTGCTGATGGAGAAGATCTCAATCTTTTTTTGTCTCAGTTTATCAGCTGCTTAACAGAGTCTTTGATACTTTCTGTCCAGAGCTATTGTGATAAGCAATGAGATCCTGATGGGATAGCATTGGGAACTACATCTAGTCACTTACGATGAAGCATGATGGAGGATAATGTGCGAAAAAGAATGTATATATGTATGTGTGACTGGGTCACTTTGCTGTACAGTTGAAATTTGACAGAACACTGTAAACCAGCTATAATGGAAAAAATAAAAATCATTAATAAATAAATAAATAAATAAATAAAAGAAATGAAGCATCAATACCTAGGAGCTGACCTGTAGTAGGTGGACAATAAATGTTAGTTCTTTCTTACCGTTTCCCCTCTTTATAGGTAAACAGTGATTCTTCAAAACAACTACTTCAGCACCCCAATTCACAGTCTAATGTGATAGATGAATAAAAGATCAATTACACAAATAGTTATTCAATTACAATTTTGTTGTGTCACAAACAGAAATGACATGTTACAAGGATATCTAATAAGATTTTCTGAACTAATTTACATAGTATTTTAGCCTTCTGTTTTAGCTACATTTTCACATTGATGTGTTGAAACTTTTTCTTTAGTGTTAATACAGGAAAGCTTATTGTAGAGAATAGAAATCCCTCATCCACAAGTGTAAATGAACAGATGAACATTATTATTTAGCCCGTGGGTTATATTATACATATGTATGTGACTTACTCTTATGGATCAGTATGTATACCCTTAATGCCAAGCTTTTTGAAAGCCCCTTTTCATGTATTTTAATGAATAATATAGATTTTAAATTTTTCTTAAGCTTTTGGGTTAAAAACAAAAGGACTGGTTCTCATTGTGGTCTAACTTGGCTGAAGGGTCAATAAAAAAATGTCCAGAGTTAGTTCTGTTTGGCAACACAAAAAAGAGAAATTTTTCCTACCATGTTTTTAAAAACAACTTTCAATTAAGCTTCACTTGGGATTAGGGTCTGTCCTAGTTATAGACTTCAGCAAACTAAGATTTATAACAGAAGAGTTTTAGTGTCTTAACACCATTAGGCAGAGTTGTAATCTGTTCATTGTTTCCCATTGTGTAAAGTTTAGTGTTCTTTTTCAAATGACATGAGAACTGCCTCTTGGAATCTTCTGACATTAACAATCAAGTTTCTTTAGGTGGGAAAATCTTTATTGAGTTAAAAATTATATGACCCTCTTTGGCTTTTCACTTTTCATAAGTAACTTAGGCCTTCAGGCCTTTGTGTCTAGAAGAAATCTAGAAGAAATCTCGTCACTGAATGGTATAGATGCCCCATGTTGAAAGATTATTTCTAGATTACCAGTACAAAAATTAGAAGAATAAAGGCTGGCTTGTAGAAATCACTTAAATTTATCAACCTGTTTTATGTATGTATGAATCTGTAAAACAAAAGGCCATTTAACTCAGTTTACTTCATATAAGATAAATATCAAACTGAACCTCTAAGACAACATCATAAAAATTAGCACACTCAAAGCATTTACATTCTCAAAGCATTGTTAAAACATTAAACCTTTTATATATGTTCTCAATTAAATGTTATTATCCCCATTTTGTAGCTAGCATTATGGACATCCAAGGGCAATGTTAATTTTTGCTTATAAATGGTGCATCAAATATGTGCATGGTAAAAAAAAAAGTTGATACATTTATTCTTTCCTTATTACAGAAAGTCTGTTTGTGATAAAAAGGAGTTCTGTACATAGGGCAATAGATTTATGCACAATGAATTCATAATGATTTCCCAGATGTTCATATTTAACTAGCAACCATTATGAAAGGAGCAAGGCTTTCAAAGGTTATCTTCCTGATTAACAGCTTTCACCATTCCTGGCTGGGTGATTTTATAGTCTGTCAGGAAATTAACCATATAGCCTCCTGATCATAGCTATCATAATATAGACAGAATATAACTTCACACATTTCAATCATATTTTGAGATAAAAACCAGACATTACTTGATTTCTCTTAATGATTTTTATACTATTATAGATACACTGACATCCAAAATATGAAGGGACATGAACAGCTTGTCAAAGTTAGCATATAGTTTTTAATACAAAAATATGGCCATCATAAGAGATGAAACAATGTACAACCACAAAAGCACTCTCAAGGACTTTGTGTGCCATGATTAACTTTTCTTTTTTCATAATGCCATTGAGTATGCCAGTGTATCAAATTTCATTTTCTAAGAAAAGCATCTTTTTGACACAGACTAACCCAGTATTTAAGAGGAACTAAATCATAAAACACCATCCAAATTTATAGACAGACTAAATATTATAGGGATTTCTCAACAGTCCCAACAATGCAATATTGCTATGAATGCATGTGCCTCCTTAAACTTGAGTGGCTTATTATAATCAGACTAAATTCTCACACCATATAAATCCATTATAGTTTATGACTTAAATCCATGAGAATTACAACTGAGAGAGCCTTACCCAATCAAAATCAAATTTAATTATATGTTCACATTATAATCTAGAGAACAGAGGTTGTAGCTTAAAATCAGCCTAATCTCTTTGTTTTGGATGGAAAATAAAGAATCATCTTTTTTTTTTTTCCTCAGTTGTGACATACTTGCCAAGACATATAAACCTTCCATATACCTCTAATGCCCTACATTTAGATAGACCTAACCCAGACGTTTTCCCTTCTCTATCTTCTAACCCTCTGTGTTAGTTTTATAGGACTGTATTTCCGTTTTCTCAGACTGCTACAAGCAAAATATTGCAAACTGAGTGACTTAGACTATGGGAATTTATTTTCTTACAGTTTGGGAGACTACAAGTCCAAGATCAAGGTATCAGTAGGTTCTCCTAAAGCCTCTCTTTTTGCCTTGTGAATAGCTACCTTCTTGCTATGTCATCCCATGATCTTTCCACCTGCATCAGGTAGCTCTCTGTCCAGATTTCCTCTTCTTTGAAGGACACCAGACAGATTGGGTTTGTATCCCACTTGAATAGAGTCAATTTACCTTAATCACCACTTTAAGGGCCCATCTCCAAACAAGTCACATTCTGTTAGGTTAGGACTTCATTATGTGAATTCGAAGGGCCGCAATTCACCCATCATACCCTTTGTATATTGTGCCCACTCTCCTCCTGTCCCTTTTTTCTTACTTTTTTTCCCTAAACATTTATGAGCAGCGACTTGTATTCCAAGTACTTGACTAAAGGCTGAAGATACAATGATGAGTGAATAAATTATAGATTTCTTTTCCCAAAAGATCTGAAGGAGAAAGTAAGAAAATTAATTGTATTACGTAAGGATAATGTCCTGATCAGAGTGCACATAGGCACTCCGAAGAAACAGGGTAAGATCACTGAAACCTGCCTTGTGGAATTAAGGAAAACCTTTGCTGTAGAGGCAAGCTTTAGATGTGTTTTGAATGACTAGTATCAATCAGCCAGGAGAGGAGAACCTAGAAAAGGTTCCACACAAAGAAGCAACATACAAAAGAGCCCATAGGTTGGAAAGACACAGGACGCCTGGACCCTGAAAATAGTTCAGTGGAGTTTAAGCAGTTTTAAGAATTGAGACTAAAGCAACAAGTAATGGAGAAATACTAAATCAGCATTAAGTAATGCTTGGAAATAAATTAACATAGTAAATTTATGCTTCATAAAATAAGTTCATATTAAAATCAAAATAGAAATGAAAAATTTGGAAAAATATTTGCAACTTATAGTAGAAAGGGGTAGTTTCCCTAATATATTAAGAGTTCTACTAATCAATATGAAAATGCCAGTTATCCAGTGGAGACATACACGAAGGACTAGGGCTGAAAGAAAAAGAAATACAAGTGGCTCTTAAACATTTACAAAAAAGATACAAAACAAGACTACAAGATACTTTTTCACCTTTGTTATTGGTAAACATTTAAAAATTTAGCAATAATGTATTATAAAGCTAAAGAAATAGATACCTGCATTGCTGGTGGGAGTGTCAATTGTTATCATCTCAAAAGAAGAAAATTTTGCAATATCCCTCAAAATTATAAGTATAAATTTCCAACAATTCAATTTCTAAGAAATAACCACACAAATGTGAAATAGTGTTTATAGAAGTTTTCATTGCAGCACGAACTGAGTTTAATATCTAATAAATTATATGCATTGATTTCAAAGGAGATGTAATGATATCTGCAACATATTCTTAATTTTTTTTTTTTTTTTTTGTCTTTTTACCTTTTCTAGGGCTGCTCCCGTGGCATATGGAGGTTCCCAGGCTAGAGGTCGAATCGGAGCTGTAGCCACCGGCCTACACCGGAGCCACAGCAACGCAGGATCCAAGCTGCGTCTGCAGCTTACACCACAGCTCACAGCAAGGCCGGATCCTTAACCCACTGAGCAAGGGCAGGCACCGAACCTGCAACCTCATGGTTCCTAGTCGGATTCGTTAACCTCTGCGCCACGATGGGAACTCCAACATATTCTTAAATTAATAGAATTATAGGAGGGGTATGATAAAGCAAGTATATAATAAAGTATTATTTATAAAATCTAGCTGGTGGGTGTATGAATATTGACTATGAAATTGAGCTTTGGGGTAAGTTTGAAAACCTTTATAATAAAATATTGGGAGAAAAAGGATTACCAATAATCTTTAAGTCTATCTGTAGGGAAATGGCTTATCTAATGATGGTGCATCTCTACCATGGAACACTACAGCTATTAAAAAAAGAATAAAGACAGATGTTTATGTACAGACAGGGAAGGTTCTCCAAGATATATTGTGAAGTGAAATAAGAAAGATATCAGGAATTCCCGTTGTGGCTCAGCGGAAACGAATCTGACTAGTATCCATGAGGATGCAGGTTTGATCTGTGGCCTTGCTCAGTGGGTTAAGGATCTGGCTTTGCCGTAAGCTTGGTGTAGTTTGTGGATGCGGCTCAATCCCTCATTGCTGTGGATGTGGCATAGGCTGGCAGCTGCAGCTCCACTTCAACCCCTAGCCTGGGAACCTCCATATGCTGTGGGCATGGCCCTACAAAAAAAAAAAAAAGAGAAAGAAAAAGAAAACAATAGATGTCAAAGACTGTGTATATATACTGCCATTTGTGTATAATATCTAAATGTATGGGCAAAAATATTGGAAAAGTATATAACCTCTGGTAGAGTTTGAAAACATAATAGTTTTTGAGCCAGATACTTTTGATGTCTTACTTTATATAATTCTCATTGCCATCTAGCAACATAGGTGTTATTATCACTGTTTACAGATTAGTAAAAGAGTTTCTGAGACGCTCAATAATTTTCCAAAGCCATACAACTTGTAAATGAAAAAAGACACAGCTGGGTAGATCTGTCTAACTCCAAAACCTTTGCCTTTTGCTCTGGCAAGAAAGCACTGTATTCAAAGCAGAAGAGACACTATAAGCAAAGGGCACAGAGGTGGGAAAGGGAAGCACTCATTGGAGAATTGTGAGTGGTACATATTAGCTGGAGTATAGAGCGTACTATGGAGAATATTGGGAGAAATGAAAATGACAGGCCACATTGTGAAGGGAACTTAGATGCCACCTTGATAAATGTGTACTCTATCTTACAGACATTTAGAAGCCATGGGTAATGTTAAAGAGGAGTTGCTTTTTACCATGTATGGGAACAGAGAAGAGTAAAAAATAACAAGTTCAGATAGCTGCTTAATGGGGAGCTTTTGTTACCCATATTGTTTTCTAAGTATCAGTCAAGTAATGGAATGGGAAATGTTTTGTAAACTATAGGGCACTTTCATTATAAATTGTCATGTTTACATTTTATATGCATATGTGAAAAAGACCCTTATTTATATGTAGTAAAAACCTTCTAAATAGAACTTCCACTGACAATTTACTACAGCAAGAATTAGGGCAGAAGGGGACTTGTTGCTGACATAAAAGTATGCAAAAAATTTTTTTCTCTATGTCTTACCCACCTTTAGAAAGAAAATAGTAAAAAAAAATTTTTTTCTCTATGTCTTACCCACCTTTAGAAAGAAAATAGTAATAGCTAATAAAAATAGTCAGCACTATTGAGGGATCACTATATACCAGGATTTTCCTAGCTTCTTTGTTACAATGTTATAAATATAACAAGAATTACTATATGTGCTACTTAATATTAACTATTATAGAATTAAATATTATAATGAAATAATATAAATGTTAATGAGTGATAATTATTGTTAATATGCTATTTAGTGGCAAAACCTCCCTTGTATTTATACTTTTTAGTGCATGCTCTAGTACTCACTTGAATTTACTTAAATATGTTATGACTGATTTACATTCAGAGAAGATTTTGCCTTGTTATTTGCAGAAGGAAAAAAAATTGAAAATAATCTAAATATCCACAATAGCAATTTGCTTAAAGAAATTATTGTACATTTATATTATGAGATATATGGGCATTAAAAATATGGTTTCAAAGAGTGTTTAATGGCAAATGAAAAAAATAAGAAACACAATTATAATCTACAGCATATCAGTTTGTCAAGGATGTCAATGATCTCTAGGTTGCAAAGTCTATCAGTCCTCAGCCCTCGTCATACCTTGACCTACCTGAGCTACTTAAGCATGATTGCTATCACTTCCCTCCTTCTTGAAATACTGTCTTCACTTGGTTTCCCAGACAACACTCCTTTTATCTTTCTTACCTCTCTTCACACCCTCTGCTCATCTCCTCTTATCTTCTCTAGATCTCTAAGTGTTGGAATGTCCCAGGACTCAAGCTAATGTCCTTCCCTTCCCCATCTACACCCTCCTCATCCACTTGCATGACTTCAAGTCCCAAATGTACATCTTTAGCTTGGGTCTTTCCCCTGAACTGAAGCCCATTCAGGAACTCCACCTGCTTGTCTGATAAACACTTCAAACTTAACTCACACAGAGTAAACTTCTGACCCCCCCCCCTTTTTTTTTTTTCTTTTCTTTCCTTTTTTTTTTTTTGCTTTCTAGGGCTGCTTGTGTGGCATATGGAAGTTCCCTGGGTAGGGACTGAATCAGACCTGTTGCTGCTGGCCTACACCACAGCTGCAGCAACACAAGATCCAAGCCATATCTGTGACCCACACCACAGCTCACAGCAACACCAGATCCTTAACCCACTGAGCAAGGCCAGGGATCGAACTATCATGGATCCTAGTCTAATTTGTTAACTTCTGAGCCACTATAGGAACTCCTGATTTCTCCCTTTACAAACATGTTTCTTCCACAGTTTTCTGCGTTTTAGGAAATGACACTACCATCCAACTTGAGTTGCTTAAGGCAGATACTATGGCATTATTCTTGACTCTTCTCTTCCATACCCCACATCTTAGTCACTCAGGAGGTGTGGGAGCTGCTTTGATCACTCATGGCCTGTGTATCACTGAGAAATGATTCTCCTGAAGAGTGAGAGCCTGAGGGTCTCAGTGCAGCTGCCAAAGGCCAGGAACCCACCACTCATGTAACCTGAGAGGGAGGGAGGGAGTTAACGCCCCACAGCATCCACATCTTAGAATAGATAGGCTTCTCCCTCACTCTAAGTTGTATTCTTGTGTTGCCCATTGCTTACATTCAAAACCTCAGTTTTTTCATTTGTAAATTGGGCATACTAATTGTATATACCCCCTAGTCTTTTTATTTGGAGTGAAGTTTTAAGTGTGTGTAAGGTGCTAATGAATATAGAGCTTGGCACATAGTAAGCCTTTAATAAATATTAACTTGCTTATCTGCTTATTTTCTTCTCTGCTAATACAAATATATCCTCTATTAATAGAGATACCTATTGGTTGATCACTATGGAGTGAAACAATTTAGGCATTAGAGAAGTTTAGCAAAATCTTTATTCTGAAGCTGCTTGTGATTGAATCAGTGAAAATTTTCATTGACACTGCTGAATAATCTTTTGCTAGTTAGAATATTTGAAAAATTTTAAAGCCTTCTTTTTATCTTTTTCTGTGCACTTTTCTTGCCTGTTTATATCAGAATGATGAGAATTATCTGCCCAAATGTTTTTGTTTTAATTTTTAAAATGTGGAGTTTTCTTTTCTGTTATACCATACATTTGCTTCTTATCCCAAGTGTGCATTCAATTTATATACAAGCCATACCATCCTATTGGGGAAAATATAGTCCTCCACCTAATAGTCTGACATAAATTTGACATGCTTTCATGAAATGTGAAATGACTGAGACTTCTAATCCTAAATTATTCTCTAAATGTTCATTTATATTAAAAGCCTCAGTAGGCACATGTACTCCAAATGTTAATATCCTATGGGATTTCTTAAAATGGCTATTTGGACATAGCTAGAAAGGAGACTATGAAAAATTTATCAACATTAGAATGAGACTTGATAAGTCATCTTGGCAGAAACATTCCTGAATTGTTCCAGGCAGATGGGTATCACTCTTAGTGTTTTCAATAATACTTGAGGAAGAAAGATTATATGACCAGTTGGTATCTTATTTTGGTATTTAATAATCCTAGCTGTAAGGATATTCTTCCTTATAGATATTATTAGTAATTAAGTCTCCCTACTTTTTTTATAATCGTGTCCTTGGTAGAGTAGCTTTTCGCATTTTTTTGAGTTGTTCCATAATCCTTCATTTTTAACCTAAACTGTTTTTAAACATTCAACTTAACAATTTTTTGGCATTTTAAAAAAGGCAATCAATTATATATATATATATTTTTTTTTTCTGAGTTCAGAACCAAGATTAGAACTACTCTTGTTCTTTCTTTTTTTGGCCTTCCCTTTCTCTCTTATCTCATATCTTTGTCTCTGCCATTCATTCTGTCATTCAACAAACACTTTCCCAGTATCTAACCACCCCAGCCACTATGCCAGGTGTTGGGAATGCAGTGAGGAACAAGATATAAGTGGTCTGTTTCCTCATGGAGTTCACAGACAAAAGCAGTTCTGTGTCTTATTTAGGATAATGGGCAATAATTGCCTGTCTTTGTTTGTCAGTGGCACGACTAGCTTGTCACAAAAATCATGATCATATAAATAGAGAAGAAAGTGGAGTCTCCCTAAGCACTCACTAGTGTTGGACATTGAACTTCAAAGTTTTATGTTTGTTTTTCTGGAGACCAAATAAGAACCACAGAGAATTTAGTTCAGGAATGCAGGAGGAAAAGTCCACAGGCACAACCTTAGAAGGGGTTTAAGAGCCAGGCCCCCTCCCCTGCAAAAATAAATAAATAAATACAAATAAAAAATGTCTTGCCAAAGGAAAATCAGTTCTTCTAAAACTATCGAAACCCAGAGGAAAATGTGCAGTGCCTTTGAGAAAGGATGGAGGAGGGTGATCGTAAATCAGTAAATCAACAGTTATATTTAGGGATTAAGCTGAGAGTAGGGGTATTTGAAATTATCCATGCCAGTGTTTTTTTAAATTTCTCCATAGTTTTCTTCTGTATAAACATTGTCTCAAACAGACATTCCTAGATGGGATAGAATCCTGGGAGAGCAGCAGAGGGGAATTATAGAAAACAGGTCTTTACCAAAAGACAGAAAGTTCCAAGTTTATGGTCTTTTAACTCCCCACCCGCAAGCTGCTACAGCCACTG
Organism: Sus scrofa; assembly: GCF_054392235.1. Classification (NCBI taxonomy): domain Eukaryota; kingdom Metazoa; phylum Chordata; class Mammalia; order Artiodactyla; family Suidae; genus Sus; species Sus scrofa. The sequence continues at coordinate 122,731,671 of NC_139396.1, read as the reverse complement.
TCATCACGAACACCACCATCACCCACAATCCATCCCACTGATGGGAAAACACTAGTAGAGGTCATCAGGATGATATAAAACAATAATGGTAAGTAACAAGGGTGGCAATATTCTGAATACTTACTATGTGTATATGTCAAACAATCTAGCAAATACTTTATACACATTATCTCATGGACTCATCACAACATACCCATGTGCTAGACAGTTACACATGGGGAAATAAAGGCATGGAAAACTGATGTAATCTTCATTAGGTCATACAGCTTGTAGATGGTAGAGTTATTCAAACACAGGTCTGTCTGCCTACCTGCATAGAACACAGTCATAGCCACAAGGCTACCATTCCACTCTCAAGCCTTGTTTTCTCTGAAGAACCCTCACTCAAGAACCTTCAATTTCAAGCTGTTCATCATTTAGAATTTGCTATCTTCCCTAAGTCTGATGGATTCACAGCTGCCAACTGAAGACAGGATAAGAGACTCAATAATAAAAGGCTTCAAAATAGTTCTTTCTTATAGTAAAGAAACCATTCAAGATTAAAACTCAGATTTTCAAAGAATGGTGATTCACTTTGCAGCTGCAACTGCTATCCATTAACTGATTAACTCCTCTCACTATTGACTGTTTACTCTGTTTTAAGGTTGCAGAAATATCCAGTAATCTTACAGTTATCAACTCTAGAGGCATTAGATTTACATATAATCACAGTTCAAAATCATGCCTGTGGATATAATAAGTGGTTACATTCTTTTGTCAGTGGATTTAGTTTCCTAGTGGCCAATAATTTTGAACTCTCAATGTGTGCTGCATTGAAATTAAATATTCATTATGATCTTTTGAAGTTTACATTGGAAAGTACTTCAAAAACTATCAGTACATCAAATTATAATGTATTGCTTCTCTTTTTAAAAATCTGATAGTGGTAATCCTTTGTGAGTTTTGCTCTTTACAATTCTTTCATCAGTGCAGATGTTAGCAACTCACATGGGACTGCTAAAAAATGCTTTCTCATAAAAGCTATAGAAGAAAGTCAGCCATAAATCATGCACTTTAAATATGGGGAGAGCATCTTGCTATGGATAGTGCTGTTTTTCAAGAACAAATGATTGTAAAATGAAAGGTTTAATACTTCCATTAATGTAGCACTTTCTTTATTGATTTGTTTTCAGTTGATTGCACCCATCTTTTAGGGGTATCATTTAGGACTTACTGTTTTGTATTTTTCAATAGCTTTTAAAAACTACAAGGAGAAATACCAAAAGGAAATTATTATATTCATTGTGTGTGTGTGTGTGTGTGTGAGAGAGAGAGAGAGAGAGAGAGAGAGAGGAAGAGAGAGCGAGGGTCGAGAGAGGGAGATTGGGGCAGGTAGGCCCTCAGACTTTGCATTCACATTTAATTGCATTTCATATTTCATCTCATAGCTCTTGGACTTGACTGATGGTTAACAGTAAACATGTATAATTATTCTTTCATGCAACTCGGCCATTGGCAGTGATTTTCACAGCAGTAATTTAACTGCTGAGACTGCAAGTCAAGATTCATCAGTTTTATTAGGATGCTGAACCTTAAAAGCTTATGGTTGATGATGTTATTAACTCTCTCTGCATTTCCTCCATAGTAAAGGGGAAAATTGGAAGTGCAGCACTTTTTAATGTAGTCCACATGTGGGTGGCTGTAAAATATGAGGGTTAAGATTATGCCAGAGCTCAGTAAGTGACTAACCCAGTTATCTCAACTCTGCCACTTCAGTTGTCAAGCATTTAGTTGCTTTAGACTTTACAGTCTTTCACTTTGCAAAAATGAATTTATAGTATTATTTTGTGTGTTAACGTCTTTTTTTGGTTTTTAGAATAGTCACCTTTCATGTGGTTTCTAGACATATTTTTACATTAATTTTTGTTCACTTTATAATGAAAATGTTCAAAATTACAGAAAAGTGGAAGTTCCTGTTGTGGCTCTACCTGATCAGTATCCGTGAGAGTGTAGGTTTGACCCCTGGCCATGCTCAGTGGGTTAAGGATTTGGCATTGCCTCAAGCTGAGGAGAAGGTTATAAATGTGACTCAGATCTAGTGTTGCTGTGGCTGTGCCATAGACCAGCAGATGCAGCTCTGATTCAACACCTAACCTGGGAACTCACAAATGCAGCAGGTATGGCTCTAAAAAGAAAAAAAGAAAATAACAGAAAAGCTGAAAAATATTTCAATGACATCTATATACATCAGCTGTTACTATTTTTAATTTATTTTCTCTTTCTGCATAAATAAAAATATATAAGGCTTATTTATGTTTATTTTTATTAATTTTTCCTGAATAATTTGAAAGTAAGTTAGTAAGTCATAACCGGTTATTTTTTGTAATTTTAAATTCAGGACCCAGTTAAAATTCATTGTGTTACTTATAACTGGAATCTAATATCCAGCACAAATGAACATCTCCTCAGAAAAGAAAATCATGGACTTGGAGAAAAGACTTGTGGCTGCCTGATGGGAGGGGGAGGGAGTGGGAGGGATTGGGAGTTTGGGTTTATCAGACACAATTTAGAATAGATTTACAAGGAGGTCCTGCTGAGTAGCATTGAGAACTTTGTCTAGATACTCATGTTGCAACAGAACAAAGGGTGGGGAAAAAAATGTAATTGTAATGTATACATGTAAGAATAATTTGCTGTACAGTGGGAAAAAAAAATTCATTGTGTTAGGTTATTTCATCTCTTTAGCTTTAATGTAAAAGTTTCCTCCCACAATCCTTCCTAGGCTCTATTTTTGTTGTTGTAGTTGTTATTTGTGACCTTGGCTTTTTTTGAAGAGTTCAGGCCTGTACAAAAATTAATCTGAATTTGTCTTGCTCTTTTCTCGTTAGATTCAAGTTAAACCAGTGGTTCTCAAATGTTAGCATGCTTCAGAATCATCTGGAGGGCTTATTAAACATAGACTGCTTAGCCTACTTCCATAGTTCCTGATTCTATAGATCTGTGTTGGAGCCAAGTTATTTACATTTCTAATAAGTTCCTAGGTTATGCTGATGCTGATTCTGCTGATCTAGGGACCACACTTTGAGAACCACTAGGTTAAACGTTTTTGACATACATGACATGTGTACTTCTTATTGCATCACATAAAAGGGCATAAGGTATTGGCTTGTTCCCCTGTCAATAGTAAGTTTGATTATTTTGGTTAAGGTGGTGATTGTTAGATCTCTCCTTTGTAAAGGGTCATTTTTCTCCTTTGTCATTCTACCTTATCTATGGAATGATGCTCTGTAAGTAATAAATAATCTGCAGGAAGAAAATGTGAATTTCTATTCCTTAATAGTTTTGTTTTAGCACCTAGTGATAATCCTTACTTGAATCATTTGTCATTGTCTATTGTTCTTTAAAGAAGAAGAATATTTTTTCTTCCTCCTTTTCTCTCTTCTTCCTCCTGTCCCCACCCATACATACACATAGTTTCTCTCTTTCTCACACATAGTCCTCCTCTTCTCTCTCTCCCTCGTTCCCTTTTTCCTTCTCCTTCCCACCTACTTACCTCTCTTCTGAGTTTCATTATGGACAAAGATTTTTTATATAATATGTTATAATTTGTCACCATTGCTATTATTTTTGAAACAAAATTTCCCAGATTTATCCAGTGACAGCCCCTCCTGTATACTTCTGAAATGATGCCATTACTATTAGGCACTTCACTGTCGCCTGGCAGAAGATGTTCAGATCTCACCTTATACTTTTTGTGTTTTAGGCCTGAAATCACCCTTTTCTCTAAGGACAGCTGGTTTATTTTGTGGGAATGTTATTTAGAAGCCAATGTCTGGGTTCTAGGGGGGTTTATTTGCTACTGGAGTGTCATTGCTCCTATACCCTTGCAAGGGACAGACTATTTGATTTTTTAAGTGATGAGTTCAAAAGCAGCACCAGAGTTCCTCCTCACCTTCCTCCCATCCACACTGGTTTCCACATTCATCCACAGTGACAAATATGATTCTCAAAAAAAGTTTCAAAACATTTTTAAAAATTTAAAAATTTAAGTATATATAGAAATGTTTGCTCACTTGCTCCAGTCTATACAGAATAGAATCTGAATTACAATACTTCAATCAACAATAATAAAACTACTAAGAAAATTAGATTTCCTTGTAATTTTTTTTGTCCTTAGAAGTTACTAGAGTATATGTAGTCTGAGCGATGTCTCCAAACATTTCTTAAATTGGCTTTTTTTGTGTTATCAGTTTGATATACAGCTTATTATAGTTGTTTCTGTTTTTATTCTATTTTAGGATTTATTTTTCCAACTATTTTTGCCTTAGTTTTATGTTTTGAATATGTAAAATATTTACATAGTCAAAGTTAAAGTTATGTAAAAGTGGAAAAGTTTAAAACCCACTTATATTCATTAGTTTCAGGTTTATTTTTCCTATGCTTCTTTTGACAGAAGTAAATACATGTGCATTTCCTTTTCTTTCTTGTATAAAAGAAGCATATTATATATGTCCTTTGGCATCTTTTTTTTTTTCATTTAGCAATATTCTCTGGGAATCACTCAAATACCAGTTCATAAAGATCTTCCTAATTTTTTCTTAAAGGTACCTATATCCCATTGTGCATCATAGGTAATTCCACTAGTGTCTTAGGAACTTTTAGGTTGCTTTCAAAATTTTGTTCTGGTAACCAATAATAACAGCTTTTAGCTAGCTTTATTCAGGGTTTCTTATGAAGTTGCAGTCAAGCTGTGGACCAGTTATTTTATGCCTCAATTGAGAATTGAGAATCCACTTCCTAGATCACATATATGATTGCTAAGGAGCCCTTGTTTCCTGCCACTTGGGCCTTTCCATAGGCACCCGAGTATCCTTAAGACATGACAGTTGGCTTTCTCCTCCCCTGGGCCACTTTCTGACATGATAGCTGTCTTCCTCCAGATGCATGATAAGAGAAAGCACATGCACATATCCAAGGCAGAAACATACTGAAATGCTACATTTTATTAAATGAGAAGTAAGTCACTGAGTCCAGACCACACTAATGGGAAGGGGAAAAAGTTCCATCTCTTGAGGGGAGTAGTGTCAAAAATTTGTGAACATATTTTTTAAACTACCATATTGTCTAACAGAGACTTCAAACTCAAAATATGTGTTCTATGATAGCACTTATAGTATGTGATATCACAAATGTTCTTATTTACTCCTTACAGCCATCTTGTACTGCTCCAGAGTAGAAGTACACATTTATCAAATCTCAACTTCATAGTTTTAATATGAGTTTCCAGGCTATAAATTAATTTCTATAACTATTCCCAATATAAATTTCAGTAAACTATCATACACATCTGTGCTGTTCAGTACCTTAGTTTTGTTGTAATGTTTTAGGACAAAGATAAAAAAAAAAAAAACCATTTAGAGTGGGGTGAAATGGGTGGAGTGATCAGTTAAAAAGACTGTCTATAAATTGATGATTGTTGAGGCTGGAAGACAGAAAGCTACTTGGGGGCTTTCTATATATACACATATATATAATTTTTAGTTTTCTAATAATGAATTTTTTTTAAAGAGAAGAGGGAAAAAGAAAACCTATCTGTTTTAATTTTAATGTCCTTCAATATTTATTGCAGTAAAGGTATATAAGTGTTTTTGTGATTAAAAAAGTAGACTAGTTCTTCTGATAACCATCAAGTTCTCTGCTCATCAGACAAAACCTCAAGTTCCTTATATGTAGACCTTCTTCTGTGAGAGAGTTCCTAAGTTTACTCTATGTAAGAATCGCTTACAGAACTTACTAAAATCTCCCCAGGTCCCCAAACCATCAATTATAATTTAGAAAAAATCAGTAGAATAAAAATGTCTGCATTTTAAGGAAGTACCTCTGGTGTTTCTCATTCTACCGATAGAGGGACCCCCAATTTGATATACACTGTTTTATGGATTAATAATGAGACACTGCTATAAGTAAATCAATACAATAGATTCTAAGATGAGTAATGTTCTCATACTATGCTATAGTTGCTAAAGGAACTTTCTAAATAGTAAAGAAGAAAGACATACACAAAGTGTTATAATGAGAGTATCAATAATTGGGCTGATTCCATATTATTTTACCATCTCTCAGCAAGGAATGAAGATCACACAGGAGTAAATTTCTTGCCTGGATGAGCAGAATATAATAGCTTTGAAAATGTAGAGGAATATATCATTGTTTGTTTTTCTAAAGACGCAGATGTTTCAAGCTAGTCTTATCTAGTTCTGAAAATTGTTCATTTTTTAGATGACTGCTCTGATAATACCTAGGGTTTTAGGTTATTGATTTTAAAAAATCCTCATGCTTTGACTAAAAAATATGCAAGTGACAGAAGTTCCCACTGTGGTTTAGCAGGTTAAGAATCTGGTGTTGTCTCTAAAGCAGTGTGGGTTCTAGCCCCAGCCTAATACAGTGGGTTAAGGATCCACCATTGCAATAGCTGTGGTGTGGGTTGCAGCTGTAGCTCAGATTCGACCCCTGGCTGGGGAACTTCCATATGGCATGGGTGCAGCCAAAAAAGAAAAAAAAAAAATGTGCAAGTGACAAAGGTAGTTTAAAAACTAGCACCTTGTAGCTCACAAGATCAACTCACTTAAATGTCATGACTGACCTTACAGAAGCTCGGAAGTGTGATGGGCAAAATCATTATTTTAATTCTTCATATCTGCTCAGGAACCCTAACAGATAGACTGTTAAGAGCTTATGCTGTTGAGAATCCAGTTGTTAACACTGAGCTGCCTCACTCATCAGTTAAAATCTAATTTGTGGATAGGATTGTACACTACTGGGCATAGCTGTGGAGGGAATAGGGTTTGGAGAGAGAACTAACATTTAATTAGTGTCTGCTGTGACACTTCACTTTTCTTCACTACCAAATTATGAAATTGGTTTTATCCCCATTTTAATAAGGACAAAGATATAAAAGTAATGACTTCTATAGCTAATTTATAACTATTAGGCAAAATATATATCTGAGTGAGCAAATGATTAGCTTTTTAGTATGAAATTTAATTAATATTATTGATACTAAGTTTTTCTAATAATAGCCAAGTAGGAGAAAGACACTCCTCGTTCAGCAGCATCAAATAATAATAGCTAACTTTTATTGAGTACCTATGAATTAGGTATAGTGTTTAGTATATATAAATCCATCATATATCATCTCCTGAGTTAAGACAATAATGCCATTATATAGATAGCTGTTTATTTAGGATAAGGGAAAGCAAATCTAATTCATCTACTTTCTAGACCAAGTTATACTTTTATTACATATCTCCTTCTACTGCTTGTGAGTAATCTCTTAAAAGGGTAGTAAAACCTGAGGAATAATGTAACAGTTGAGCTAAACTTTAGAAGAGGGTGATGGTTTAAAATGAGTCTTTGGATTAAACACTGATGATTGAGCATTATACTTTTCTCGGTTTCAGAGAAACATCAACATTAAGTTGCATGCTTTGCTTGCCTTGGTTTGTCTCTGCAGTTTTTAATAACTACTTTGTTTTTTTTTTTTTTTTTTTTTTTTTTTTGGCTTTTGTCTTTATAGGATTGCTCCTGTGGCATAAGGAGGTTCCCAGGCTAGGGGTCTAATCAGAGCTGTTGCTGCTGGCTTATGCCACAGCCACAGAAATGCCAGATCCGAGTCGTGTCTGCGACCTATACCACAGCTCACGGCAACGCCGGATCCTTAACCCACTGAACGAGGTCAGGGTTCAAACCTGCAACCTCATGGTTCCTAGTCAGGACGGGAATTCCTGAGTATCTACTTTTATCCCAAATGAAACTAAACAAAAATATAAAAGTTAAAGTGTAACTCTGAAACATCCAGGTGATTGCGGGAGTATTGACAACCCATTATGCTTTCCTCAACAATCATCTAGAACTACCTTCTGTTAAATCCAAAGTTATTAGAACAGTTTGCTTCTAGTTTAGAAAATTCAGCTTTCTCAAGAGTAGATGAGTTCATTCAGCTCTAGAACATGTCTAGCAAGTTATGTAACGGTCTTAATCCCAGTGTTCTAAGTGAGGGATGTGGCCCTCACTGTCTCCAGTGGAGTTAGTGTGGGAGATGATTGCTCAGGTGAAATAACGAATCAATGGCCTCCTGTTCAGACTTCAGCAGGAGCTAACTTTTCTTAGTGATAATTTTTTTTATTAATGTATAGTTGATTTACAATGTTTTGCCAACTTCTGCTGTACAGCAGAGTGACTTAGTCAATGCAGTAATACACACACACACACACACACACACGTAATTTTTCTCATCTGTAGATAGGTTCATTTGTGCCATATTTTGGATCCCACATATAAGTGATATCATATGGTATTTGTCTTTCTCTTTCTGAATTACTTTACATAGTAAGTATAAGAATCTCTAGTTACATCCATGTTGCTGCAAATAGCATTATTTCATTCTTTTTTATGGCTGAGTAGTATTCCATTATGTATATGTACCACATCTTCTTAATCCATTCATTTGTCAATGGATATTTAGATTGATTCCATGTCTTGGCTATTGTGAATAGTGCTGATTCGAACATATAGGTCCATGTATCTTTTGAATTGTAATTTTGTCCATATATATGCCCAGGAGTGGGATTGCTGGATCATATGGTAGTTCTGTATTTAGTTTTCTGAGGAGCCTACCAGGAGCTAACTTATAGCTAAGCTATGTGAGAATAAGCCTTCAAATTTCATGTCTTATTAGTCAAAAGTTCCATTTGGTGCATCAACAGAAATGGCTGCTGAGAAAACACTATTAAAACACTATTATTCTAACCATAAGCAGAGCTTTGCTCTCATTAAATCTTTATAGGTTCATTGTAAAGGATATTTATGATTGTACATGTTCATAATTCTTTCCCCATACTTCTTCTTGCCAATAGAATTTCTAAAAACTCGCATGTATCATAAATATACGTAAAAAGTTATGACTCCCTTATTCTACCTGTTCACATGTCTTTAGACTGCAGTACATCCTTCTTGCTTGTATGCCTATTTCTTATATGTACGTCTCAGGATCTCAGCTGCATGATAAGCAGGGACCTGTGTGGGCTTCGGGCATATGAAGACAAATGCGTTAGGTCAGAGCTGGTAGAAATCGAATGCTGAGGTGGTGGGGGGAAGGGAGGAGTCTAAAAAGCTTCTTGAGAAATAACTCAGGATCTGTCCACTTCTGGGGTTCATGTCTAACTGGTTACTGTGGCAGTGGTCCAAATAAATCTATCTGCAGAGTAGCTGAGAAACCATAGTGGGTAGGAAAGGAGGAGAATACATCCAGTCCCCGGCCATTAAAAAAAACCCATTCCTGACAAAGCAGTCACAATAACAAATATTTTTTGTAAGCGCTTTTAACATTTTAGCTGTTACAAACACAGCCTTGAGTCTTGGGGAAAGAGCAACAACTATAAGGAAATGCCGAATGGCCAGTTTCACTAATTTTTGGAGCTCACTGGAACCAAGAAATCCTGCTATAAAACCCATCTAAGAGTATTAATCAAATGGGATCCTTTGTACCCCAGGGATCTAGACAGTCACTGGCAGAGAAATACTATGCCTAGCTAAGGAGCAAAAGAAATACTGTGCCAAGCAGAGCTGTGCTGGCTGGTGAGTGCTTACCTGCCTTTGCCATACCTACTGAGCAACAGTGGAATCTTCCACATGCATAGCACTTTTATCTTTATTTACTTAGGCACTCTTCTTCTAAAACTAAGGACAGCCTTCTACATAGCATTGTCAAACCTGGGGAAAATTGCAATCATTCCATAATTTCAGCTAGTATTCATCTATTGTCAACCTGGGGAAAATTGCAATCATTCCATAATTTCAGCTAGTATTCATCCATATTCGGATTTCTTAATTCTTTCAAAATGTCTATCATGGCTGCTTTTTCCCTGACCCAGGATCCAGTCAAAGTTCATGGCTTGTATTAGTTTATTCTTTCCAGAGAATTTTTTATTGTTCATTTTTAAATAATTTCAAACTCAGAAAAAGAGATGCAAGAGTAATGCAAAGAATTCCTGTGTATCTTTCACCTGGATTCTCCAAATGTTATCATTTTGCCACATTTGTTTTATCAATTTTTTAACTGTTACAGAGGAAGTTGATGGGTGATGCCTCATATCCACAAATACTTGAGTGTGTACTTCCTCAAAACAAGGATATTTTCTTACGTAAAGATAGTACAGTTGTCAAAACCAGGAAATTAACATGGATACAGTATGATTACCTAATCTACAGACTTTATTTATATTTTGCTAGTTGTCTCAGTAATGCCCTTTATAACAAAGAGGAAAAAAAATGTTGTCACATCTCTTTAATCTGGAATGGTTTCTCAGTTTTTATCTTTCATGACCTTGATATTTTTGAAAAGTTGAAGAGTTCTAAACAATTGTAATACCAAATACCCCCTTTTTTGTGGTTTCCTTTGCTGTGCAAAAGCTTGTCAGTTTGATTAGGTACCATTGGTTTGTTTTTATTTCTGTTGCCTCGGGAGACTGACCTGTGAAAACATTTGTAAGGTTGATATCAGAGAATGTTTTGCCTATGTTCTCTTCTAGGAGGTTGATGGTGTCTTGTCTTATGTTTAAGTCTTTAGGCCATTTTGAGTTTATTTTTGTGCATGGTGTGAGGGTGTGTTCTGCTTGCATTGATTTACATGTGGCTGTCCAGTTTTCCCAGCACCAGTTGCTGAAAAGACTGTCTTTTTCCCATTTTATTTTCTTGCCTCCTTTGTTGAAGATTAATTGACCATAGGTGTCTGAGTTTATTTCTGGGTTCTCTATTCTGTTCCATTGGTCTGTATGTCTGTTTTGGTACCAGTACCATACTGTCTTGGTTACTGTGGCTTTGTAATATTGCCTGAAGTCTGGGAGCCTTATGCCTCCTGCTTGGTTTTTGTTTCTCAGGATTATTTACAGAGTGGGAAAAAAAAAAAACAAAACTTTCAAATGATGCAACTGACAAGGGCCTAATCTCTAAAATGTACAAACAATTTATACAACTCAGTAGCAAAAAAGCCAACAACCCAATTGAAAAATGGGCAAAAGACCTGAATAGACATTTCTCCAAAGAAGATACACAGATGGCCAACAAGCACATGAAAAAATGCTCAACATCACTGATCATTAGAGAAATGCAAATCAAAATTACCATGAGGTACCACCTCACACCAGTCAGAATGGCCATCATGAATAAGTCCACAAATAACAAATGCTGGAGGGAGTGTAGAGCAAAGGGAACCCTTGTGCACTGTTGGTGGGAGTGTAAATTGGTACGACTGCTATGGAAAATGGTATGGAGGTACCTCAGAAAATTAAATATAGAATTACCACATGACCCAGCAGTCGCACTCTTGGGTATATATTTGGACAAAACTTTCCTTGAAAAACACACATGCACCCACATCTTCATTGCAGCACTATTCGCAATAGTCAAGACATGGAAACAACCCAAATGTCCATTGACAGATGATTAGATTAAGAAGATGTGGTATTTATACACAATGGACTACTACTCAGCCATAAAAGAGAACAAAATAATGCCATTTACAGCAACATGGATGGAACTAGAGACTCTCATGCTAAGCGAAGTAAGTCACAAAGAGAAAAACAAATACCATATATCACTTATATCTGAAATCTAATATATGGCACAAATGAACCTTTCCACAGAAAAGAAACTAATGGACTTGGAGAACAGACTTGTGGTTGTCAAGGGGGAGGGAGAGAAAGTGGGACGGACTAGGAATCAGGGGTTAATAGATGCAAACTATTGCCTTTGGAATGGATAAGCAATGAGCTCCTGCTGTATAGCACTGGGAACTATAACTAGTAACCTGTGATGGAACATGGTAGAGGATAATGTGAGAAAAAGAATGTATATATGTACGTGTGACTGGGTCACTTTGCTGTACAGTAGAAAATCGACAGATCACTGTAAACCAACTATGTTGGAAAAAGTAAAAATCATTAAAAAAACTACCCCTTGATTTTGTTTTATTTGATGTTTTCTCATGATTAGATTCACATTTTGGATTTCAGGGTTGGACTGTGTTGTTGTATGCTCAGAACGTTATGTTTAGACAACACACAGCATTGAGTTTTTCCATCACTAGTGATGCTAACTTAGTGATATTAACTGGTGGCGATCACTTGGTAAAGGTGATGTTTGTCAGATTTCTCTACCGTTAAGCTACTATTTTCCTCTTTGTAATTAATAAGTAATTTGTAGGGAGGTACTTTGAGACTATCTAGATACCTTGTTTCTTATCAAACGTTCTACCCACTAGTTTTAGCATCCATCAGTGTTTCTTACCTGAATCATATCCAGATAAACGTTATCCCATTGACCAGGAGTTTGTGTTTTTTCTCTCCTGAATGACCTCACAAGCAATATTTTGTAACTCTGCTTTACTCAATATTTCTTCCAAAATCCTAGCTAGTTGGCTTCAAAAATCTTTCTGTGGTATATTCAGAGACCAGGTGGTGTTGTGTCTCTTCCTCCTCACACCTTCCCTTTGGACAGGTGCTTCTTCTCTCCCAGAACTTTTACTGGCATAAGCCATCAGTTTGTTATATAAGATATTTCACATGACATTTTGCTTAGTCCTAGTTTTTCTCCTGCCTGTTCCTGGTTTTAAACAAAAATCTTTTCTTTTTAATGCCCATATTCTCCAGTCTATCAACTTCCTTCTCCCAAGTCTAGGCTTTTGACATCTTTTTTTGCGAAAGACTCCCCTGTTGTTAGTTGTCGTTGTTCTAAATCCATGACTTTTATCCTCCAAATCTCCCATTTCCTTTATTGTGTCCTTTTTGTATCTCTTCCATTTAGCTTTTGAAAATCACCTTCATCAAACCATCTTAAGTTTCCTTCAAGTGTGGGCTACTGGAATTTGTGGCCTGTTTCTCTATAGGTGTCATCTTCTTTTGTATTGAAACACTAAAACATGAAAATAAGCTAATTCTGTACTGTTCTTATCTGTTTCCAGTAAACTGCTTGTGCCTTTATCTGCATTACTTTTTTATTCTTCAGGTTGTGTTTCTCCAATATTTTCAAACATTTCAGTTTTTATTCAAAACAACTTTGAATTCATTTTTAAAAGTCACTTTACTCATTTTTTCCATTTACCTCATGTTTTATATCCTCCCTCAACCGGCGTTGCTGCTAGCAATCAAGTTCATTCTCACTGAGGCCCATTATGTAGTCCATTCGCTTTTCTCTCTCCTCTCATTTTCATTTCGATATGTTTCTCAAGGAAGCAATACATTCAATTTGAGATTCTCAACTTTTAGAGTACCTATTCTTTCCTCCCTTTTAGAATGTCTGACTTTGGCCATCTCCATAGCTATATTTGTATTCTCAAAAAAGTTCAATGTGATCTCCCTCTTAAAAAATACTAGGTAGATTTTAGTTCTCAAACCAGAAAACTTTCCTGACTGACAGCATAGGGAATTGCTCTTTAGAATTTTGTGATTTTTTGAGATCCATTTTTTTTTATCTGTTTAGTGAATTTGCCCATCTCAGCTTTAACTTTCTCTTCCATGAAATCAAATGTTCTTTAAAAGGAATCCAGTTTGTTGTGTATTGCATGTGGCAAAGGGATGTGGCATATGATCACAGATAACCTCTGAAACCCTTTGAAATTGTGGCATATTTTAGTGCATTTTTCTTGGAAGAGGTTTTATGGTTTCATCAAATTCTCAAAAGTGTTCTATCTCACTTTCTCAAGTTCTGATTCAAGTTCATATTCTCTGGTCAAAGAGCCAATCAACCTATTTTTTTTTTTTTTCCTACATTTCAGTGTCTGAAGAAGTACATCATCAGGCCTTAGAGTCTTCCTTCTCCTATGCTATTCTGAAAGTGTGCACTGGGTTTAGCCTTTGCCAGGTTAATGAAATTATAAATAGTTTTCTTGGAGATTTTGGATCCTTTTCTCAGAGCATAATCCCCCAAGGGAACTCAGCTTTATGACTTGAAAATCATATCATTTCCTTAATTTCAAGGTTTTAATTACTGCATTTAATTTATACAACATACTCTGTAATCACTCTGTCTATTGGGCAATTGCCTTTCTGCTTTCATAGATAACTTCAAGAAGTTTTCCCTTAAAAGTGTACTTCTGGGGTGCTTCTCCCCTTCCAGAAGCTGCATAAATGTTCTCTCCCCTCTTCCTTCTGTCCCCTTTGCCTTCTGCATCCCATATGGAAGGTAAAATAGACAAGTTAAAAATGTTTACCTTCTTTCCCTTTTTGTCTTTTGCATCTCCCATCACAACTTTGTAAAACTGCGTTCCTCTGTCCTGCCCCAGTTTTTCAAATACACTCTGCTTTTCTTCCTTTCAAAATTCCCATTCGAAGATGACACTCATCAAAATCCTGAACCAGAACAAAAAATGCTAAGGTATACCTTCTCATTTCCTGTCCTGTTGCCCTTGATCTTGAATTCCCGTGCCAGTTAGGCTTTGCCCTGACTAAATTCAAACCAAGTTTTCATATCCCTTCCCCTTTCCCTCCCTTTTCTCCCCTCCTCTCTTCTCTGCTCCTTCCTACACATACACTACCCGCTCTCATTTCCATTTCTACATTCTCCCTCTTCTCCCCTAGTTTCCCTACTCTCTCATTCCCCATTGGTAATCCCTTTTAATTTCCCTTCTTTTTTGTATGTTCTATTCACTTAAATGAAGATTATTTATTTTGACACAATCTCTGTGAGGTGGTGAGAGCAAATATATTGTATGCTCCATCTTATAAACATAATAATTGAAGTTTGGAAAGTTTAGCTTACATGTCTAACACGACCAATTGGCATAAAACTTTTAGACTGAAAGCTCTCTGTCACACTCAGTTTATCTAATTATCTCCCCTCTTTTTTTGGAACTAAAAATGAATATAATAAATTGAAGCTATTAACTTTTTCTCAAGTCATTCCAATATCTGTGTGCATCTTTCTCAGAATGATAAATTTTATATTTTTGCAGTAAGTAAAATGTACAATGACTGAAAAATCTCTGTACAAAATCTTTGTCCAGAATTTGTACCAGTTCATTGTCTAACATTACTTCTTAAAAATAGGACAGGGTGTTTTAACATATCTAAAAGTAGGTAATGGAAATAAGATTTGCTATTATAACTAGAAATTGTATCTGTTGTAGAAGAGGTTATTTTTAAAAAGTATAGAACACTTTCCCTCTTCAAAGCAGATGCTGAATTGGAGGCAAATCTCAATGTCTAACCTGCAAAAAATTAAGGAGAGGATGTGTCCAAATTTGTTCAGACATGTAAAAAAATTGATAGTATTTGAATGTTTTTATTATTCTCTTGAATATAGAATATAAGGACAGCAGAGTGATTATTTAGCTGAAATTTCCACTTGACTGTTTATTAAAAGAATCAAAAATTAAGTCTGGCTTAGAGAAAAATTCACGACTGATTTTGATAGTCACCTATCAAAGTTGTCCCAAATTATACAGCTAGTAAAGCAATGGGATTGGGAATTGGACCAAGTTCTTCATTCTAGGTCTAATGCTTTTCTCATATATCTCTATCATCATTGGTAATATGAGCCTTTGAAAACAGTCCCTCTGTCAGGTTAGCTTTTGAAGAGGCACCATTTATATTCAGAAAGACTTTACATGTAATTTCTGAATAAGCTTAGGTCAACTTAGAAATAATGCAATGAATATTTTAGAAAAGTTGGTAGAGCTCCAAGTAAATATTTTAATTAAATGCAAAGGAAATAATAAATATGGTTCCATTAAATTATAGTCTTTTATTAATTTTATTCACTTCTGTTTAAGTTCTTTATTTATCCTGTGTCCCGCATTGACCTAAAACAGAACCTGTTCACAGCATAACTAAAGAAAATATTTTGTTGAGTAGATAGATAAACAGATATGCAGTTTGCATGCTAATTATTAAGAAAGTGAAAGCCACTAAACTTTAAAAAATATGTTCACCTTTTTATAAACAAATAGTTTTTAATATTTTGCCATGTAACTTCCTATTGTGGACATTTCTGCACACTGAAGCTAATTGCTGACTCCTGCTTTCCTTGTTCATTTCAAAAAACCTGTTACTATTAATGCATGTATTTTAACAGAATCTGTATGCTCCTTTTTTTTCTGCCCTTGGCTGAATTTTTTAATGTTTGTCTACTGTGCATATCAGACGTGGCTCTTGACATTAATTTTACACTACAATGACAGAGAATAATCAAAGTTATTTTTTTTTATTTCCTCAATACAGTAGAAAAAAAATCAGTTATTTTAGTTAAATTTTGGAATCAGAGGTCATGACATTGTCATCTGAATGTCTTTCAGAGGTTTCCATCTTGCCTTTGCTCTGCTAGTGTTCAGAAGCTTGGGAATTTTTTTGTAAACCAGTTGTCAATGGTGGTAAAAAGCAACACGAACGGTTACAGCTTTGAATGACTTCACCTCCCCCAATACATCTAAGGAGACATTCAGGATAGTTGAGATCTGTGCCTTTCAAGTAGTTAGAGTTATAACAAAAGGAAGGGCAGAAAAGAGGACAGGAGAAAGAGAGAGAAAAGGAAGGGTAACTGTTATCCCACAATTTTTTAAAAAAGACCTGAATTCATAGATATAACCCTGCAATAATATAAGATAGTGGTCTTGAGCTGGCTTATAAATGATAAGAATAAGTAGAGCACTTGTTTAAAAACATAAAGAAATATTTACAGGAAAAAAACCACTGAAAAACTTACAAATTTGAAAGTGATCTGGGGAGAATAATTTGTTGCATGTTAAAAAAAAATCACAGAATAACTGGTCATCTTGGAGCTATGCATTGACTAATAATTGATGTTTCCCTCTGTTCCTATATATAGTTTCTGTCAGCATCAGAAGATACTCTGCATGATATGGAGAAAAACAAGATTATAATCTGCTTAAGCCCCTATTAAATAGCCATTTACTACATTTATTATCTAATTTGCCAGGATATCAGAATATACATCATTGGTGAAAAAATTATAATAACTGTAACTCCCATTAAATATCCATTTATTATCTCTCCTAACTATACATCTGATTATCATAATGGTTTATTTGAAGTTGGCTTGCAAATAAACACATGCCAGAGCCAGAGATGACATGTGCTGGTGAGATAGTGGAAAATAAGGGTCCATTACATTGATTTAATTTTTTATATAACGGAAAAATTTGTCTAGTATAAAATGTCAGTTACTGTAGGTTAGCAATTGTCCACAAATGTTTTGTCATGAAATATTTTAAGTAGTTTCATACTTTTTATTCACTTTCAAAGTTTAAAAAATCCGAAACACAGAACTTAATCTGGGGTGGAAAGAGGACTGCTATAAACATTGAAAGAGAAGAGAAAATATCATGTTTCTAAGAATTTGGTCATTCTCTGCCTTTCAAGAACCATTTATAGATCGTCTTTAGCCAAATATTTGTGGATTATGAGATTTAAAAAGATTAGGTAACTGCACACATACAAAACTTGGGAGAAAAAAACAAAAAAGCCAATAATTGACAAGTCAATAATGTACATTTTATTCCTATAAATACTTTAGTATCTTGCATGCCATTTCCCAGACTCTTTCTGATGCTTCTTAAGAGAACTAGATGCTACCTCAAATATTACTTTCTAAAAAGAAGTAGAGCATCTTTTCCCAGAGTGTATCCTAGAAAATATTCTAAAGGCTGGAGAATGATGGGACAGGGGTCATGTTTCTGATAAAATAAGACTGGGAGGTTCTCACATGATCTATTTTCCCCTGGACATATACAGTACATTTTAGAATATGAAAAAATCTGCTATAAGAAAAATTATTTAACCTTGTTCATCCCAACTTTTCTCAAATCTACTTTTTTAAAAAGCATTTTAACCTTTCATTTTAATTTACCTTATTTTGAAAATTTTCTTTTACTCTAACACCCTTTAACATCTCTAAGAACTAACATTCTTACTTTAGGGAACCTTGGACTAGCCTTCACTGTCATGGTCTTTCATTATCTCCTTTTCACATCATCACTACCTCTTCAGAATCTGCAATGCTATCAATGGTAATTGTAATGGGTAATTAATGCTCCTTCTTTTTCCACATATTCCATAGCTACTTGGGGCTGTTGATATAGTACTCTCAACACTGCTTGATTATAATGTGGAAACCTTAATAAATGAATGGTAGGCTAATAAAAAATAGTTTGATACATTTAATACAATTTTGAAATAAAGGCCAGAGTACTAAAATAGACTTTCTGAAAATAGTTAATTAGTTAACTCGTGTGTATTCAAGAGACAATGGAAACTGACAGAGTCCATTTCAATCCATTTTTGGGTTCAAAACAAAGGAAAATATTTCTAATAAGGTTTTGAAATGCTCCAGGGGTTTGTTTTTTCCCTCCTATTTTAGGCTTTAATATGTTACAACTCCTAGGTGGTGTGTATGCTATGGCCTAATGAGGTAACTTGAGTTGCTTTAAGAAATTTTACAGAAAAACCCAAAATTTTCAGTTTTGAGTATTCCAATTTTAGATAAGAGATTGACAATTTGATGCTATATTATACAACTTTAGAATTCTGAGAATTTGAAAAGGCTGTGCCTCAAAATAAAGTTTAAAAAATATCATATTTTTAAGTAAGTTGTTACTATAACTTGCAGTCCATGAAGTTTTTAGGAGAGCTAGCACATATATTCCTGCAAAAGGTACATTTACATTTGCTAACAATAAACAGAATTCTTGACCTTAAAAAAAATAGGCAACTTTTTGTATTATCTGATCTCACTTAGTAATTTTTTTGTCATAGCTGTGGCTAATGTTCACTTTATGTGTGCACAGTTCTTTTATGTAAAGATTATAGGAGGTCCCACTCATAAGCTTAAAAAATTCACAAATGAGGGTAAAGAAAAACTTTCAGTTGAAAAGTATACAGTAGAAAATTAGCTACAATGAAGTAACTGCATACTACATGTACTCCTTTTAAAATAAAACTCAGACTGTTTGATATTTAATAAACTTAGAGATCACGTTTTAGAGAATTATTTTGAGGTACTACAAAATAATTTCACTAATTCAGTTTCTAAAGGTAAATGTTTTGCTATAGTTTTCTCCAGAAATAGCTTAAATCATTTCTTTAGGGTGACTATTAAGAGAACGAATTTAAATTAGCATTTCACAACATAATTTTTCCTTATAAAATCTAACCAAAAATTCATACAGAAAGTTTAGTTTTAAAAGAGTTTTAAGAGACTTTTCATGTCATTTTAATCAATATTCCAATACAGCTGGTCCCTCTAGCCATACAATAGACACCCTGCTAGCAATATTTCACCTCTAGTTGCTCAATACAGAAAACCAGTAATTTATAAAAGAGTTCATAGTTCAATCGAGGCCAGACTTTTGAATCTTCTTTCTTGTCTCACAAGAAGTTACAGCCCAAATACTTTTCTGATGTAGAAGAAACTAGAATATAAATTAACGGTTTTAAAATCTCAGATGATGAACTGAGTCTTACAGATCCAACAGAAATGGCTGTTTGGTTCAGTTTGCTGACATGAGCATCTCTGCAATAGACTAATGTACTGATGTGGCCCCCTCTACAAGAGGTATCTGTTCTTGTGAGAAAATGGAGACTCAAATTGATTGGGTTCTTGCTATTAAGTTTCATTTTAAATGACCTTGGGAACCACGGGCTCCACATCCATTTTGGCCTTCTACTTGTTTACACAAAGGGGACAGATTCAAAGGACTTGTGTCCTAGAATTCATGCTGGCCTCATCACACAGAGCTATGGTTTTGATGTTCTTGTTCCCAATTTATTGCAGGGTCCAAGAACCTGGGTACCATGGTGATAAAGTGCCATTGAAATACATAGGTAATCAGTCATTGTACTGGAGGATTGATTTCTTTCTTTCCTTTTCTGAACAGACAAAAGCAGTCTTCTTAGAAGCAATGGGATTAAGAGCACACTTATCATTTATATTATGAGATCAGCACTGATAAAGGCAAAGATGCAATTTAATTAATAACTTTGCTTGGGCAGTGACCAGCTCCAGGGAACTGAAAGTATCGGAAACCCTAATTGACCTCTCCCATGAAGAACACAGGCCTCTCTTTTCCCACTTTTAAATTTAAAGATAACAAAAGGCAAATCATTTGCTTTCAAGCTGACTTTTAGTCCATAATGGAATTGTGACCAGGACTTTTGGGTTCCAAAGCAAGACTGCTGTGTACAGTGTGTCTCATGGATAATGATCCTCACTTTAACCACTATCTGTCCTAAAAAGCACATCACAGTTTAAAAGAGGCCATGCAGTCTGAACTGACTACAGAGAATTTTTAAGTCCTTTAAATATTCAAATGCATGCACTTTATTTTAAATGCTGGCAACTTTGCCATTCACAACTGTGACCCAAATTCCTCCCTCAATTGTTTTAATTGAAACCAAGTTACTTCACTTTCTGCTTTTACATAAGAATTGTAGCACACTCATTGCTGTGACAGTAATCAGAAAATTTGGCTTCTGGTACTTTTGGTCTCTTAGCCTTCAACCTTTCTTTCTTCACTTATATTTCATTTTTCATTCTGCTTTCTCATATTTTAATATTATATTTTATTTTCTGTATAATTTATTCATTTGTCTTTACAGTTATCTCTGAAGTTTTTAGCAGGTGACATTTGGCCATTTTTTCCCTTAAATTTATTGAGGTATATTTAACATATAGTAAATCACACATACTTAAAGTGTGCAATCTGATAAGTTTTATGTATAGAAGTTTTGTCTACAAAACCATTTATGATAGTGAGTGTATCCATAACCCCCCAAATTTCCACATGATTCTATGTAATCCATTCCTTTTCTCATCTTCCACCCCTTGTAGTCTCTTGCAACCACTGATTTGCTTTATGTCTCTATAGATGCATTTGCCTTTTCCAGAATTTTATATAAATGGAATCAGATAGTTTGTACTCTTTTTGTATTCTTTCACTCAGCATATTTATTTTGAAAGTCATCTTCATTATTGCAAGTATCAATAGTTCATTCCTTTTTCATGATGATTAGTATTCTCTGTATTGGTGTATAACAGCGTGTTTATCCAATCATGCTGGATATTTGGGTTGTTTCCAGTTAGGAAAATACTATGACCATTTGTGTGCAAGTGTGTAAATTTCCCTTTCTCTTGGGTAAGTTGCTGGGAATGAAATGGGCAGATCGTTTGTTAGGTGTATGCTTAATTTTTTAATAAATTGTCTAATTGTTTTCCAAATGGTTATACCATTTTACATTTCCACCAGCAGTATATGAAAATTTCAGTTTTTCTATCTTTCTTCTACCTTCTTGCCAACTCATGGTATAGTTAGTCTTTTTCATTTAAGCCATTCTAATATGTGTGTATCTCACTGTGATTTTAATTTATATTTGCTTAATGACTAATGTACAGCTTCTTTTCATGTGCTCATTTGCCAACCCTATATTTTCTTTGGCAAACTATCTATTCAAAACTTCTGCACATTTTTTAAATTCAGTTTCTTCTTATTTTTGAGTCTTGAGAACTCTTTATATATACTTTAGGTTCAAGTCCTTTGTTAAATATTATGTTTTGCAGATATTTTCTCTCTACCTATATATATATATATATATATATATATATATATATATATATAGAAGAGTAGAAGTTTTGAGTTTTGAAGGAGAATTTATGTTTATTCTTTTGTAATCATAGCTTTGATGTCAGAAAGATTTTTCTCAGACTTTACTTCAAGAAGTGTTATAGGTTTTAGCCTATGATCCATTTTGAGTTAATGCTTGTACTTAGTGTAAGGTATGGAACAAAGCAATATTTTACAAATGGCTGTCTAGTTGTTACAGAACAACTTACTGAAAAGACTATTCTTTCTCCACCAATTTGCCGTTGCATCTTTGTCAAAAATCAATTGTCTATATATGTGTGGGTTAACTTCTGAACCTTCTATTCTATCCCATTAACCTAATTGTCTATCTTTACACCAGTACTACACTGTCTTGATTACTGTAGCTTTATAATGAATCCTGAAATCATATAATGTTATCCTTCAAGCTTTGTTTTTCCCTTTTGAAGTTGTTTTATCAATTCTAGGTTCTTTGCATTTTCCATATAAAATTTAGAATCAACATTTAAATTTATTTTTTTTTAAAGCTTATGATTTGGGTTTGGATTTTGTTGAATCTATAGATTTGGGAAAATTGCTATCTGAACAAGTTTGAGTCTTTGACCCATAAGCATGCATCAAATAATAAATGATTAAGGATAAATTGGATTTGTATGAGATACATATTCACTGAAACCATGAAACATTGCTGAGAGAAATTAAAAACCTAAATATATAGAGAGATACATTTTAACTGACCATTTAAAAAATTTGCCTTGTTTTTTTCTCTCTCTCTTCTTATAGTCCAACTTCAAAGAAATTAAGGTATAATAACTTTAAAAGTGTGCTGTTTGTCTCTACCTTTAATTACTAATGAAAAAAATGATTGATGGAAAGTTTAGAAAAGAAGTGTTTGTAAATAAATTATTCATGGAATCATTAGCTGCTCTATGTAATTATCCAGGCACTTTGTTCTTTCTCTTCTTCAATTTTTTTGTTTGTTTGTTTGTTTATTCTGGCACTTCTCATTAGTGTCTTCTGGGGTATATAGAGGTAGAGAGAAGAAATGAAGCTAAACTAATAAGTTATTTTTCCCTGTTATTAAAAGCCTTTATGGAAAAAGAGATTGAATGTTGAGTTCAGGGACTTCACTTAACTTTCCTGTTCCTATTCTGTGCCTCACATTTCTATAGATGAGTGATGATTGGCAATAGTAGGAAAGTACAGATATGCACAATTAAATATCAAATGCTGCCTTCTAAATTTGTTAATGTATATTTTATTGGCAAATACTCAGAACATATGTGAAGTATATTTCTCAAAAGGGAAGCCTGTCTTTTTGAAGTTTTGTCATTATAATAAAGATTTAAAATTTTGGAATCTGTCAAATTATCTGATAGAATTGGCTTGGTAGCTGTTCAGATTAAAATAGGCTATTACAGAAAACTTTCATTAACTTTTATGTTATTCATACTTAAAACTAACAATTTTTTATGAAAATTTGCTTGGGGGGGTCTCATCTTTTCAGAGAGTTGATATAAATTACAGCTGATGTGTATGTTACCAAGACATTTTTCAGAATTGTGAAGTATAATAAATTGAATGTATTCATAAGAATATCATCAATAACATATACTTAAAACTGTGTTAATCTTGATAAAATAAATGTACTGTGATGCAATATCCCTAATTATCTTTTTTATATTCATTTAATTGTTAATTTGCAAAATTAGGTAATTTGAAAAAGATTTTCTTTTATTACTACCAGTTTGCAAGTTTCTTATGTATCTTAGAGTAAAATTGCTCACACAGTATAAATTATGAAGGTTATTTTCTCTTGTTGTATAGTGTGAGATTATTGATTCTCTAGGTAGAAGTGTTGTGAACAAAGAGAAATAAGCAAAGAATGGAAGCCAGTAATTGTCAAGAAAAATTTTATTTGGCCTTTGAGAAACAGAAATATAAAAAACACAATTGGCATAAAAGAAGAAATAGTTAAAGAATACCAAGAAAGTCATTTTGCAATACATATGTGTATTAAACCATCATGTTTTGCACCTTAAACTTACACAGTGTTATGTGTCAATTTTATATCAGCAAATAAGTGGAGAGGAGAGCAACAAGAGAGGCTAACTTTATTCAAATAAGCAAGTTTTGTGATGTGCATCATGTGACATTTAGGGAACCTATAAATGTCATCAGGGAATCAGTAGCTGTCAGTTTGAAAAATCACAGTTAACAGGAAATTTTTCCATGTGTTCTTTAGGAAACTTATTCAGCTTAAAATAAAGAAAATTAAATTCTGCCAACATTTACTGCAAACTTACTGTGTTTTAAGCACTGGAATACAGAAGATGAAGTTAAAAATCCTGATTTAAATGACTCCCAGCTGTGGCTAGGGAAAAAGCTTGGCAAACCCTCTTTCCAAAAAATCAATTGTAAAACTAGAAAAATTTGTAAAAAAAAAAAAAAAAAGACAATAAAAAACATTTAAGTTCTATAGAAGAAACAAAAGCATGCAATAATCTGAAATATTTTATGCTTAAAAAACTATTAAATGTTAGATCTATCCATCAGAAAATAGAAGCTTTACTAACAAAAGTGAGCACAACCTTAATTCAGTCATTGGCTGACCATTAAATTATGCAGTCACAAGAATGACTCCTAGGAATACAGATTTTAAAATGAAAATAAGAATAGTAAAGGAAAACTGAGCAAGGTCATCAGTGGCTATGCTACATGGGGAGACAAATTTTACAGATTTATCCCAGACAAGTTGCTAAACAAACAACAATGAAAGCAACAATAACCACTACTATTGGTGGGGGGGAGGGGTCAGAACCCAGAGTTGCTGCAATACCTTATCTAAAATATTCAGTTTTCAAAAAAAAGGTTAAAACCAGAAAGTGTGACTAAGGAAAAAAGCAGTCAATAACAACTGTCTCTTGAGTATCCCCAGATGTTGGATTTAGTGACTTCAAAGCAGCTAAGTGAAATGATTTTTAAAGAATTAAAAGCAATTACAACAATATGAATCAGTAAGTGATAAATCTCAATAAGCAGATAGAAAGTATAAAAATATTCAAATGGAAATCCTGAAGTTAAAGGTACAGCAACTAAAATGAAAAATTCACTAGAGTAACTCAAGAGGATATTTGAGATTATAGAAGAAAGAATCAGTGAACTTGAGACTGATCATTAGAAATTATCCAATATGAAAAATACAGAGAAAAAGAATTGAAGAAAAATGGAGACTTCCAGATCAAGATGGCAGAGTAGGAAGATCCTGAGCTACCTCCTCCAAGGGACACATCAAAAGCACAACTACATGTAGAACAACTATCTCTGAGAAAGACCAGAGGACTAGCAGAATTGATTTTCTACAACAAAGAATATAAATAAGTGGCCACATTGAAGCAGGTAGGAGGAGCAGAGATATGTGGTCTATTCAAAATACAGCCAACCCCCAGTTGGCTACCTACAAGCAAGAGGGGTATCACAACCACGACGACCTCCTTGAGAAGTGAGGGTTTCAAGCCCCACTTGGTGCTCCCCAGCCTAGGGGACTTGCATCAGGAAGATGAGCCGCCATAATGTCTGGCTTTGAAAAGCAGCAAGGCTTACATATAGGATACTGAGAGGATTGTAGGAAACCAAGACTCTGCTCTTTAAGAACTTATATATGAACTCACTCTCTCCATTCCATTGCAGAAGCAATAGCTTGAAAAGCATGTGGGTCCTATAAGGAGGAGATTTCTTGACTGCTATTAGGGTGGGTTCCAGAGGGACAGGGATCCAGGGTTACTTTCTCTGGAGACAGAAGCCTTAGTCAATGTGGTTTTTTTGTACTCTCCTTCTATCTAGCTGGCCCAACCTTGGCAGGCACCATTTCTATCACTCTCAGTTAACCTGTATAACACTATGAGTCTTGTCCCAGCATTCCCATGAGGATTCAACCTTACCACCCTGGCTGGCCCCTCCAAAGAAGCTCCCATCCCACCCTACCTGGTGAGTAGCCCTGACCAGCACTGGTTCACGTCCAAAGCAGCTTCCACTTTGGGGGATAGACCCAACCCATCTTATAGGCAGTCTCAGCTAGTACCAGTGCCCTTCTGTCACTTCAAGGGGCCAGTTCTACATGCCAGCATGCCTACAGCAGTCTCAAAAGGCCAGCGCTACATATAAATGCAACAGTCATGGCTGGACCTTTCAGCTAGATAAGCAAGGAGCCCCACCACAACAGAAGGACACATGCAAGGCACACAGAAGAAACCCATGGAGCACTTGGTTTTGGTGATTATGGGGGATTATGCCATGGAGCCCCACAGGACACCTTCTACATAAAGTCACTCTTTCAAAACAGGGAGTTGTGGCTGATATACTTAATACATAGAAACAACACAGAGAGCTAGGCAAAATGAAAAAGAATACCTTCCAAAAAAAAAAAAAAAAGAACAAGATAAAACCCAAAAGAACTAAATAAAACAAAGGTAAGAAATTTACCAGATAAAAAGTTCAAAATAATAGTCATAAAAATGCTCACCAAACTCAAGGGAAGAATGGATTAACTCATTGAAAACTTCAATAAAGAGATGGAAAATATATATATAAAAGAATCATTCAGGGAGTTCTTATTGTGACTCAGCAGTTTATGAACCTGACTAGTATCCATGAGGATGTGGTTTCAATCCCTGGCCTCATTCAGTGGGTTAAGGATCTGGCATTGCCATGAGCTGTGGTATAGGTCACAGATGTGGCTCAGATCCCACATGGCTGTGGCTGTGGCATAGACCAGAGCAATAGCTCCAATTCAACTAGCCTGGGAACGTCCATATGCCACAGGTGCAGCCCTAAAAAAATTAATTAATTAATTAAAATTAAAATTAAAAAGAACCATTCAGACTGAAGAATACACTAAATGAAATGAAAAATACACCACAGGGAATCAACAGAAAATTAGAGGACATAGAAGAATGGATAGGTGATGAAGAAGACAGGGTAGTAGACATTACCCAACTGGAATAGCAAAAAGAAAAAAGAACTTAAAAATGAGGATAGTTTAAGAGATCTTTTGGGACAACATCAAGCATACTAACATTCACATTTATAAGGGTTCCAGAAGAAGAGAGACAAAGGGGGATGGAAAAATCTATTGAAGAAATAATGACTGAAAACTTCATTAAGTTGGTGAAAGAAATAGACATCCAAGTCTACAAACCAGAGAGAATTCCAAACAAGATGAAATCAAAGAAACACATGAGACACATTATAATTAAAATGTTAGAAGTTAAAGATAAAGAGAATCTTAAAAGCAGTGAGAGAAAAATAACTGGTTACATACAAGGGAACCCATATAAAGGCTATCAGCTGATTTTCTAATAGAAACTTTACAGGCCAAAATGCTGCAAGGGAAAATCTTACAGCAAAGAATATACTACCCAGAAAGGATATTGTTTGGAATTGAAGAGTTTCTTAGACAAGCAAAGTCTAAAGGAGTTCATGACCACCATACTGGCATTACCAAAAATGTTAGGGGTTCTCTGTGGCACAGTGGGTTAAGGATCTGGCTTTGTAACTGCAGCAGCTCAGGTTGCTGCTGTGGTGCAAGTTCAGTCTCTGGCCAGGAAATTTCCACATGTTATTGGTATGGCAAAAAAGAAAAATGTTAAAGGGACTTCTTTAAATGGAAAAGGAAAAGCCAATAATTAGAAACAAGAAAGTAATAAAAGAGGGAGTTCCCATTGTGACTCAATAGGTTAAGAACCCACCTAGTATCCATGAAGATGCAGGTTTGATTCTTGGCCTCACTTAGTAGGTTAAGGATCAGGTGTTGCCATGAGCTTTGGTGTAGGTTGCAGATATGGCTCAGATCTGGTGTCGCTGCAGCACAGCCTTGCAGCTGCAACTCTGATTCAACTCCTAGCCTGGGAACTTCCATATGCCACAGCTGTGGCCCTAAAAAGCAAGAGAGAGAGAGAGAGAGAGAGAGAGAGAGAGAGAGAAAGAGAAAGAAAGACAGACAGAAAGAAAGAAAGAAAGAAAGAAAGAAAGAAAGAAAGAAAGAAAGAAAGAAAGAAAGAGAAAGAAAGAAAGATAAGGCAGGCAGGCAGGCAACAGAAAATCTTACTGGCAAAGGTAAATATCATAAAGGTGGTCAGTCAGCCACCTCTAAAGCTAGTATGAAGATTAAAAGAAAAATGTAGTAAAATTACCTGTGTCTAAAATAATTAGTTAAGCAATACACAAAACAAAAAGATATAAACTGTGATATCAAAAACGTGAAATGGGGGGTGTAAAAATACAGTGCTTTTCGAATGCACTAGAACATAAGTGATCATAAACTTAAAACAGACTGTTGTATATACAGGTTGTTATATATTAACCTCATGGAAACCACAGACTAAAAACTTAAATCAGGTAGACAAAAAATAAAGAGAAAGGAGTATAGACGTAACACTAAAGAAAGTCATCATATCACAAGGGGAGAGATTGAGAGAAGAAAGGAACACAGAAGGACTACAAATAAATGGAAAGATACTCTGTGTTCATGGATTGGAAAAATTAATATTGTTAAAATGTCCAATCTACAAATTCATGTAACCCTATCAAAATATCAATCACAGAACTGGAACAAATAATCCTAAAATGTGTATGGAACCACAAAAGACCCTGAATAGACAAAGAGATCTTAAGAAAGAATAACAAAGCTGGAGGTAGCATGCCAACTTTAAAAACTATACTACAGAACTACACTAATCAAAACAATATGGGAGTTCCCATCGTCACTTAGCAGAAACAAATCTAACTAGTATCCATGAGGACACGGATTCAATCCCTGGCCTTGCTCAGTGAGTTAATGATCTGGCATTGCTACAAGCTGTGGTGTAGGTTGCAGACACAGCTCAGATCCTGTGTTGCTATGGCAATGGTGTGAGCCAGCAGCTACAGCTCCCATTTGACCTCTAGCCTGGGAACCTCCATGTAGTATGGGTGTGGCCCTAAAAAGAGAAAAAACAAAAAACAAAAAACTATATGGTACTGGCACAAAGACAGACACATAGATCCATGGAACAGAATGAAGAGCCCAGAAATAAACTCATACTTTTATATAATCAGTTAATTTGTGACAAACAAGCCAAGAATATGCAGTGGGGAAAAGACAAGTCTCTTTAAAGATGGTGTGTGGAAAACTGGACAGATACATGCAAAGAGTGAAGTTAGACCACTTTCTTATTCCATATGCAAAAATATACTCCAAATGGATAAAGAATTAAATGTATGATCTAAAACCACAAAACTCCCAGAAGAAAACATAGGCAGTATGCTCTTTGACTTCAATCTTAGTAAGATTTTATTGGATCTGTTTCCTCAAGCTAAGGCAAAAAAGCAAAGGTAAACAAATGGGACTATATCAAACTAAAAAGCTTTTGCACATGAAGGAAACCATTGACAAAATGAAAATAATAGCACAAAGAATGAGAGGGACTAGAACAATAAAGGAGCTAATTTTCTATATTTTACTGCAGTTAATTTATTATTGGTCTGCAGCTGATTGTGCTAACTCAAGATGCACATAGTAATCCCTAGTGCATCCATTAAGAAAATAACTCCAAATAGAATCATTAAAATATCAACACGGAATTAAAATAATATTCTAAAATACGCTTAACTTAAAAAGACAGTAAACAATTATCTCAAGTATCTTCTCTGACCACGCCATGAAATTAGAAATCAACCATGGGAAAAGAAATGAGAAATAACCTACTACATGAAGAGTAAACAACATGCTACTCTTCAATGAGTCAATGAGGAAATCAAGAAGGAAAAAACAATGAGTCAATGAGGAAATCAAGAAGGAAATTTAAAAATACCTTGAAACAAATGATAATGAAGACACAACCTCTCAAAATCTATGGGATGCTGCAAAAGCAGTGCTCAGGGGGAAATTTATAGTGATACAGGCCTTTCTCAAAAAAGAAGAAAGATCCCAAATTGACAACTTAACCCTCCACCTAAATGAATTAGAAAAAGAAGAACAAAAAAGACCTAAAGTCAGCAGAAGGAAGGAAATTATAAAGATCAAAGAAGAAATCAATAAAATAGAGATTCAAAAAACAATAGAGAAAATTAATAAAACCAAGAGCTGGTTCTTTGAAAAGGTAAACAAAATTGACAAACCCCTAGCAGACTCACTAAAAAGAGGAGAGAAAGAACTAAAAAAAAAAATTATAAATGAAAAAGGAGAAACCACAACGGATACAGCAGAAATACAAAAAAACCATAAGAGAATACTATGAACAACTATATGCCAACAAATTTGACAATCTGGAAGAAATGGACAATTTTCTAGAATCTTACAGCCTGCCAAAACTGAATCAAAAAGAAACAGACCAACTGAACAGACCGATCACTAGAAATGAAATTGAAGAGGTCATAAAAACACTCCCTATAAATAAAAGTCCAGGACCAGATGGCTTCACAGGCGAATTCTGTCAAACATATAAAGAGGAATTGGTGCCCATCCTCCTTAAACTCTTTCAAAAGGTTGAAGAAGAAGGAATACTCCCAAAGACATTCTATGATGCCACCATCACCCTCATTCCAAAACCAGACAGAGATAGTACCAAAAAAGAAAACTATCGGCCAATATGTTTGATGAATATAGATGCAAAAATTCTCATCAAAATTTTAGCCAGCCAAATCCAACAACATATCAAAAAAATCATACACAATGACCAGGTAGGGTTCATCCCAGGTTCACAAGGATGGTTCAACATGCGCAAATCAATCAACGTCATACACCACATTAACAAAAGAAAAGTCAAAAATCATGTGATCATCTCAATAGACGCAGAAAAAGCATTTGACAAAGTCCAACATCCATTCATGATCAAGACCCTCGCCAAAGTGGGTATAGAGGGAACATTCCTGAATATAATCAAAGCCATTTATGATAAACTCACAGCAAATATAATACTCAATGGGGAAAAACTGAAAGCCTTCTCACTCAAATCTGGAACAAGACAGGGATGCCCACTCTCACCACTGCTCTTCAACATAGTTTTGGAAGTCCTAGCCACAGCAATTAGACAAACCAAAGAAATAAAAGGCATCCATATAGGAAGAGAAGAGATAAAACTGTCACTGTATGCAGACGACATGATGCTATACATAGAAAACCTAAGGACTCAACCCAAAAACTACTTGAACTGATCAACAAATTCAGCAAAGTAGCAGGATACAAGATTAACATTCAGAAGTCAGTTGCATTTCTGTATACCAGCAATGAAATATTAGAAAAGGAATACAAAAATATGATACATTTTAAAATTGTACCTCACAAAATCAAATACGTTGGAATACACCTGACCAAGGAGGTAAAGGACTTATATGCTGAGAACTATAAAACTATAATCAAAGAAGATGTAAAGAAATGGAAAGATGTTCCATGTTCCTGGATTGGAAAAATCAATATTGTAAAAATGGCCATATTACCCAAAGCAATCTACACATTCTATGCAATCCCTATCAAATTACCCATGACATTTTTCACAGAACTAGAACAAACAATCCAAACATTTATATGGAACAGCAAAAGACCCAGAATCACCAAAGCAATCCTGAGAAACAAAAACCAAGCAGGAGGCATAACTCTCCCAGACTTCAAGAAATACTACAAAGCCACAGTCATGAAAACAGTGTGGTACTGGCATCAAAACAGACAGACAGACCAATGGAACAGAATAGAGAACCCGGAAATCAACCCTGACACCTATGGTCAATTAATCTTTGACAAGGGAGGCAAGAACATAAAATGGGAAAACGAAAGTCTATTCAGCAAGCATTGCTGGGAAACCTGGACAGCTGCATGCAAAGCAATGAAACTAGAACACACCCTCACACCATGCACAAAAATAAACTCCAAATGGCTGAAAGACTTAAATAGACGACAGGACACCACCAAACTCCTAGAAGAGAACAGAGGCAAAACACTCTCTGACATCAACATCAGGAATATTTTCTCAGGTCAGTCTCCCAAAGCAATAGAAATTAGAGCAAAAATAAACCCATGGGACCTCATCAAACTGAAAAGCTTTTGCACAGCAAAGGAAACCCAAAAGAAAACAAAAAGACAACTTTCAGAATGGGAGAAAATAGTGTCAAATGATGCAACGGACAAGGGCTTAATCTCTAGAATATATAAGCAACTTATACAACTCTACAGCAAAAAAGCCAATCAACCAATGGAAAAATGCACAAAAGACCTGAATAGACTGTTCTCCAAGGAGGACATACAGATGGCCAGCAAACACATGAAAAAATGCTCAACATCGCTGATTATAAGAGAAATGCAAATCAAAACTACCATGAGATACCACCTCACACCAGTCAGAATGGCCCTCATTAATAAATCCACAAATAACAAGTGCTGGAGGGGCTGTGGAGAAAAGGGAAGCCTCCTGCACTGCTGGTGGGAATGTAAACTGGTACAGCCACTATGGACAACAGTTTGGAGATACCTTAGAAATCTATACATAGAACTTCCATATGACCCCGCGATCCCACTCTTGGGCATCTATCCGGACAAAACTCTACTTAAAAGAGACACATGCACTTGCATGTTCATTGTAGACTTATTCACAATAGCCAGGACATGGAAACAACCCAAATGTCCATCAACAGGTGATTGGATTAAGAAGAAGTGGTATATATACACAGTGGAATACTACTCAGCCATAAAAAAGAATGACATAATGCCATTTGCAGCAAATGGATGGAACTAGAGAATCTCATCTTGAGTGAAATGAGCCAGAAAGACAAAGACAAATACCATATGATATCACTTATAACTGGAATCTAATATTCAGCACAAATGAACATCTCCACAGAAAAGAAAATCATGGACTTGGAGATGAGACTTGTGGCTGCCTGATGTGAGAGGGAGGGAGTGGGAGGGATTGGGAGCTTGGGGTTATCAGACACAACTTAGAATAGATTTACAAGGAGATCCTGCTGAGTAGCATTGAGAAGTATTTCTAGATACTCATGTTGCAACAGAACAAAGGGTGGGGGAAAAAATGTATACATGTAAGAATAACTTGATCCCCTTGCTGTATATTTGGAAAAAAAATAAATTTAAAAAAATACAGTAAAGAAGGAATAAAATTTAAAAGGCAGGATACATATAGACAACAAATATCAAAATGAAAATTGTAAATACAATCATGTTAATTAAATGTTATGAATAGTCTAAACATCTCAGTCAAAAAGATAGAGATTTTCATACTAGATTTAAAAAGTTCCAGCTATAAGCTTACCAGAGAGACACGTTAGATTCAAAGACAAATCTATTTAAAGTAAATATGTAGAAGAAGACATGTCATTGAAACAGTAGCCATAAAAAAGCTGTAGTGTTAGAATAATATCAGACAAAATAGGCTTTGAAAAGAAATACTGCTAGAAAGATAGAGGGATATTTCAAAATGATAAAGGAGTTAGTAGGCCAGGAAGATAAAAATTATAAATATCTACATACAGCTAACAATAGAGCCCTAAAATACATGAAGCAAAACCTGACAATTGAAAATAAACAAATCATAGAAAAGAATATATGAATTTCAATCAACAAAAAACTTAAAATATTTGAATGTTACTAGTTATGTTCTTGTAAAAATAATATTATCAGACAATATAAGCTATATTTGTAATGTTTAACACACACACGCACACAAGTTACAGGAATGAACTGCTCAGTTTCATAACAATCCTAGAAAAGTATTACATGAGTAAAGATTTCCCCTAAATCTTAAGGAAATAAAAATTTGACTGAAGTCTCATAAGCGTCTTAGGAAAGCATAAATTTTACTAAAGATTTCCCCTAAAGGATAACTATCAGTGGTTAGGCATCGACTTTTGAAGAACCGGTTAGACAAAGCCCATAGGTACATCAAAGAATATGTACTTAATTGATGATCAAGGAAACAGAACTGAGACTACTCTTACCAGTTTTAAAGATCCCATATGAGGTGGCACTTCTAGTTCTCTCAAAGGTGGAATAACATTCAAAGTGTATGTTATTAAATAGGAACATAAGCCATTGGAGTTAAATGAAGTTCTGATCAGGCAAGTGCAATGAAAAATGCAGTGATATAATAATATAATGGATCATGACTAGCTAATCATGAAGTTTGAGAAAAAGAGCTTAGAGCAGAGTTCCCACTATGACACAGTGGGTTAAGAATCCAACTGCAGCAGTTCGGTTCACTGTGGAGGTGCAGGTTTGACCCCCAGCTTAGGACAATGGGTTAAAGGATCTGACGTTGCCACAGCAGCTGTGCAGTTTGCAGCTGTGGCTTGGATTCAGTCTCTGGCCTGGCAACTTTTATAGGCCAACTAATGTGGCCATTAAAAAAAGAGTTTAAAGCATGGGTGAACTTTTTTTTTGGTCTTTTTCCTTTTCTAGGGCCACTCCCACAGCACATGGAGGTTCCCAGGCTACGGGTCTAATTGGAGCTGTAGCTGCTGGCCTACACCAGGGCCACAGCAATGTGGGGTCCAAACCGCGTCTGCGACCTACACCACAGCTCATGGCAACGCCAGATCTTTAACCCACTGAGCAAGGCCAGGGATCGAACCCGCAACCTCGTGGATTCCTTAGTTGGATTCCTTAACCACTGAGCCACGATGGGAACTCCAAAGCATGGGTGAACTTAAAGAGAGCTTAGAGCAACAATGAGTATAAGATGGTGCAAAAAGCTAACATAATACAAGGATATGTTTTTAAAATGTGACTTAGGAGTTTTTAGAAAGAATCTTTTTATTATGATCTGTTGGTAAATTTTTCTTCATATCCTGTATTCATTTTTTTTCTATTATACCTTTAAAAAAGTAAAAACTAAAACAAGTACAGAGAAGAATGGCTGATGTGAAAAAAACAATGAATGGAAAATGGTTCTTTATGAGGGCAAATAAAAGCAACTTGGGGAATTCCCTGGTGGTTCAGCAGGTTAAGGATCCAGCATTGTCACTGTTGTGGCTGTAGTTACTGATGTGGCACAGGTTCAGTCTCTTGCCCTCGAACTTCTACATGCTGCAGGCACAGACAATTTATTTATTAATTGAATAAAAGGAATTTGAGTTACTTTTCCCAAAGTGGGAAGACAAAGAGATGGGGGCATAATTAAAAAAAAAAAAGGCCAAGAATCAACAGCTCTTTTTTCTAGTTCAAATTCTTTTTTGCTTAAAGTCCAGTGATGATGACGATGATGTAATTATATTTATAAAATTGCCACTAATGTTTATAGAGGGCTAATGTTTGTTGTTTACATGGGTTAACATTTCACTTTCACAAACACGCTATGAGGAAATATTCAAATTACCTCCGTTTTTCATATTGGGAAACTGAATGTAATTTTTTTAATCACTCAATGAATTTATTACATTTATAGTGGTACAATGATCATCACAACCCAATTTTTAGCATTTCCATCCCACAACACCAGCGCACTCCCCCGATCCCCCAAACTGTCTCCTTTGGAAACCATAAGTTTTTCAAAGTCTGTGAGTCAGTATCTGTTCTGCAAAGAAGTTCGTGGTGTCCTTTTTTTCAGATATTACATGTCAATGATAGCATTTAATGTTGGTGTCTCATTGTCTGACTAACTTCACTTACCATGCTAATTTCTAGGTCCATCCATGTTGCTAAAAATGCTGGTATTTCGTTCCTTTAAATGGTGGAGTAATATTCCATTGTGTATATGTACCACATCTTCTGGATCCACTCCTCTGTTGATGGACATTTAGGTTGTTTCCATGTCTTGGCTATGGAAAATAGTGCTGCAATGAACATCAGAGTACGTATGTCTTTGCGAGTTGTGGTTTTCTCTGGATAGATGCCCAGGAGTGGGATTGCTGGATCAAATGGTAGTTCTATTTCTAGTTTTTTGAGCAATCTCCATACTGTTTTCCACCAATTTACAATAGGGTTCCTTTTTCGCCACACCTCTCTAGCACTTATTGTTTGTAGACTTTTGGATGATGGCCATTCTGGCTGGTGTAAGGTGGTACCTCATCGTGGTTTTGATCTGCATTTCTCTGATAATGAGTGATGCTGAACATCTTTTCACATTTTTTTTTTTTGGCCGTCCATATGTCTTCTTTGGAGAATTGTCTGTTTATATCTTCTGCCCATTTTTTGATGGGGTTGTTTGTTTTTTTGGTATTGAGTGGTAGGAGGTGCTTATAAATTTTGGAGACTAATTTGTCAGTCAATTCATTTGCAAGTATTTTCTCCCATTCTGTGGATTGTCTTTTCATTTTGTTTAGGGTTTCCTTTGCTGTGCAGAAACTTTTAAGTTGAATTAAGTCCCATTTGTTTATTTTTGTTTTTATTGTCATTACTCTAAGAGGTGGATCTGAGAAGATGTTGCTATCATTATGTCAGAGAGTGTTTGGCCTATGTTTTCCTCTAAGAGTTTTATAGTGTCTGGTCTTATATGTAGGTCTTTAATCCATTTGGAGTTTATTTTTGTGTGTGATGTTAGGGTGTGTACTAATTTCTTTCTTTTACATGTGGCTGTCCAGTTTTCCCAGCACCACTTATTGACCAAGCTGTCTTTTCTCCATTGTATATTCTTGCTTCCTGTGTCATACCTTAGTTGGCTGTAGCTGTGTGGGTTTAATTTTGGGCTTTCTGTCCTGTTCCACTGATCTAAATTTCTGTCTTTGTGCCACTACCATACGGTTTTGATGATTGTTGCTTTGTAATATAGTCTGAAGTCTGAGAGCCTGATTCCTCCAGCTCCATTTTTCTTTTTCAGGATGTCTTTGGCTATTCTGGGTCTTTTGTGCTTCCAAACAAACTTTAAAATATTTTGTTCAAGTTCTGTGAAAAATGTCCTTGGCAATTTGATAGGGATTGCATTGAATCTGTAGATTGCCTTGGGTAGTATAGTCATTTTGATAATATTGAGTCTTCCAATCCACGAGCATGGTATGTCTTTCCATCTATTTGTGTCATCTTTGATTTCTTTCATCAGTGTCTTATAGTTTTCAGAGTACAGGTCTTTTGTCTCTTTAGATAGGTTTACTCTTAGGTATATTATTCTTTTGGATGTGATGGTAAACAGGATTGCTTCCCTAATTTCTCTTTCTGATCTTTCATTGTTAGTATATAGAAATGCCATCAATTTCTGTGTATTAATTTTGTAGTCTGAGACTTTGCCAAATTCATTGATGAGCTCTAACAGTTTTCTGGCAGAGTCTTAGGATCCTATAGGCATAGTATCATGTCACCTGCAAATAGTGATAGTTTTACTTCTTCCTTTCCAATTTGGATTCCTTTTATTTCTGTTACTTCACTGATTGCTGTGGCTCAGACTTCCAAGACTATGTTGAATAATAGTGGTGGGAGCAGACATCCTTGTCTTGTTCCTGATCTCAGCGGGAATTCTGTCAGCTTTTCACCATTGAGAGTGGTGTTAGCTGTGGGTTTGTCATATATGGTCTTTATTATGTTGAGGTAGGTTCCCTCTATGCCCACTTTCTGGAGGGTTTTTATCAGAAATGGGTGTTGGATTTTGTCAAAGGCTTTTTCTGCATCTATTGAGAAGATCATATGGTTTTTATTCTTCAGTTTGTTAATGTGGTGTATCACACTGATTGATTTGTGGATATTGAAGAACGCTTGCATCCCTGGGATAAATCCCACTTGATCATGATGTACAATCCTTTTAATGTATTGTTGGATTCAGTTTGCGAGTATTTTGTTGAGGATTTTTGCATCTATGTTCATCAGGGAAATTGGCCTGTAGTTTTCTTTTTTTGTGGTATCTTTGTCTGGTTTTGGTATCAGGGTGATGGTGGCCTCATAGAGTGAATTTGGGAATGTCCCTTCCTCTGTGATCTTTTGGAATAGTTTCAGAAGGAGAGGTGTTAGTTCTTCTCTTTATGTTTGATAGAATTTGCCTGTGAAGCCATCTGGTCCTGGACTTTTGTTTGTTGGAAGTTTTTTAGTCACAGTTTCAATTTCAGTACTTGTGATGGGTCTGTTCATCTTTTCTATTTCATCTTGGTTTTGTCTTGGAAGATTGTACTTTTCTAAGAATTTGTCCATTTCTTCTAGGTTTTCTGTTTTATTGACGTATAGGTGCACATAGTAGTCTCTTATGATCCTTTGTATTTCTCTGATGTCCATTGTTACTTCTTTTTCATTTCTAATTTTATCGATTTGAGTTCTCTCTCTTTTTTTCCTTGACAAGTCTGGCTAAGGGTTTATCAGTTTTGTTGATTTTCGTTTCATTGATCTTTGCTGTGATTTTCTTTGTTCCTATTTCATTGATTTCTGCTCTGATCTTTATGATTTCTTTCCTTTTACTAACTTTAGGTCTTGTCTGTTCTCTCTCTGGCTGCTTTAGATGAAAGCTATCTTGTTTATTTGAGCTTTTTCTTGTTTCCTGAAATGGGCTTGTATTGCTATAAACTTTCCTCTTAGAACAGCTTTTGCTGCATCCCATAGGTTTTGGAGTGTTGTATCTTTGTTGTTATTTGCTTCTAGCTATTTTTAAATTTCCTCTTTGATTTCTTCAGTGATCCATTCGTTGTTTAGTAGCATGTTGTTCAGTCTCCACGTGTTTGTGTTTTTTGCAGTTTTTTTCTTGTTGTTGATTTCCAGTCTTATAGCATTGTGGTTGGAAAAGATGCTTGTTATGATTTCAGTTTTCTTAAAGTTACCAAGGTTTGATTTGTAGCCCAGGATGTGATCAATCTTAGAGAATGTTCCATGTGCACTTGAGAAGAATGTGTATTCTGCTGCTTTTGAATGGATTGTCCTATAAATATCTATTAAGTCCATCTGGTCTAATGCTTCATTCAGGGCCTGTGTTTCCTTACTGATTTTCTGTCTGGATGATCTGTCCATTGCTGTAAGTGGGGTGTTAAATTCCCCCACTATTATTGTGTTAATTGTCAATTTGTCCTTTTGAGGTTGTTAGCAGTTACCTTATAGATTGTCATGAACCTATGTTGGGTGTGTAGATATTTAAAATTGTTATATCTTCTTTTTGGATTAATCCTTTGATCATTAGGTAGTGACCTCCCTTGTCCCTTAAAATATTCTTCATTTTAAAGTCTATTTTGTCTGTTATAAGTATTGCTACTCAAGCTTTCTTTTGATTCCCATTTGCATGGAATATTTTCTTCCATCCTCACACTTTCAATTTGTATGTGTCCCTAGAAGTGAACTGGGTCTCTTGAAGACAGCATATATATGGGTCTTATTTTTGTATCCATTCAGCCAGTCTGTGTCTTTGGTTGGGGCATTTATTCCATTAACATTTAAGGTAATTATTGATATGTATGTTCTTTTTTTATTACTTTATATATGTATTTTTTCTACTGCACAGCATAGTGACCCAGTTACACATACATGTAAATATGTCTGTTCTTATTGCCACTTTATTAATTGCTTTGCATTTGTTTTTGTTGCTCTTTTTTCTTCCCTTCTCTTGTTCTCTCCTCTTGTGATTTGATGACTATTTTTAGTGTTGTGTTTGAGTTGGCTTTTCTTATTTATTTGTGTATTAATTGTAGATTTTTGGTTTGCAGTTATTTAAAGTTTTAATATAAGAGTCTCTCTCTATATATGAGAGATTGTTTTAAATTGTTGGTCTCTTAATTGCAAGTGTATCTCCAGTGTCCTGCATTTGTACACTCCTCTTCTTATGATTTCTGATTTTGTGGCGTAATTGTGTGTGGATGATTTCATATCTTTGCTATAGATATACTTTTACTGGTGAGCCTTGTCATTTGTGGTACTTTTGTTTCTAGTTGCGGCCTTTTCTTTTCTGTCTAGAGAAGTTCCCTTGGTATTTGTTGTAAAGCTGGTTTGGTGGTGCTGATTTCTCTTAGCTTTTGCCTATCTGTAAAGCTTTTGATTTCTCCTTCAGATCTGAATGAGAGCATTGCTAGGTAAAGTCGTCTTGCTTGGAGGTTTTTTCCTTTCATCACATTAAGTATATTAATCCTTTCTGGCCTGCAGAGTTTCTGCTAGAAAATCTGCCAATAACCTTATCAGGGTTCCCTTATATGTTATTTGTTTCTTTTCCCTAGCTGCTTTCAATATTTTCTCTTTGTCTTTAATTTTGGTCATTTTGATTAATATGTGTCTCAGGGTAGTCCTCCTAGGAATTTATTTTATATGGTACTTGTTGTGCTTCCTGGATTTGAGTGAGTTGTTCCTTTCCCATGTTAGGGAAGTTTTTGGCTATTATCTCTTGGAATATTTTTTCTGTCCCCTTCTCTCCCTCTTCTCCTTCTGGCACCCCTATAATATGGATGTAGGTGCATTTAACGTTGTCCCAGAGTTCTCTGAAACTCTCTTCATTTGTTTTCAATCTTTTTTCTCTTTTCTGTTCCACATCCGTGATTTCCACTAATCTGTCCTCCACCTCGCTTATTTGTTCTGCCTCCTGTTTTCTGCTCTTGGCAGCTTCTAATGAATTATTTCAGTTATTGTATTTTGCATCTCTTCTTGCTTAAGTTTTATATCTTGTATCTCTTTGGTCAGTGTTTCCTGTAAGTTATCCACCTTTGCCTACAGTTTATTTCCAATGTCTTGCATCATCTTCAGCATCAACAGTCTAAAGTCTTTTTCCTGGAGACTGAGAATCTCCTGATCACTTAGCTGTTTTTCTGGGGTTTTTTCTTTATCCCTCATCTGGGTTATAGTTCTCTGTCTTTTCATTTTTATAGGTTTTGGTGTGATGACCTTTTTACGAATAAGTTGTAGCCTCTCTTACTTCTGGTGTCTGCCCCCCTCTGGCTGAGGTTGGTACGGGGGCTTGCTGTAGGCTTCTTGATGGGAGGGACTGATGCCTGCCCACTGGTAGGTGGAGCTGATTCCTATCCCTCTGGAGGGTGGGGCTTTGTCTCTGGGTGAGATTAGAGGTGGCTGTGAGCCTTGGGGGTCTTTAGGCAGCCTCTTTACTGATGGGTGGGGCTGTGATCTCACCTGGATTGTTTTTTAGCCTGGGGCTTTTCAGCACTCATGGGTGGGGCCAGATTTTCCCAAAATGGCCACCTCCAGAGAAAGGCACACTGCTGCATATTCCCAAGAGCTTTGCTTACAATGTCCTTCCCCCACAACAAGCCACATTCACTCCTGTTTTCCCAGGAGGTCCTCCAGGAACTGCAATCAGGTTTGACCTAGATTCCTATGGAGACTTTGCTTTGCCCTGGGACCCAGTACACGTGAATGTCTGTGTGCACCTTTTAAGAATGGTCTCTCCATTTCCCCCAGTCCCGTGGAACTCCTGCACATAAGCACCTCTAGCCTTCAATGCCAGATGCTCTGGGGGTTCTTTCTCCCAGTGCCAGATCCCCACACATCAGAGTTTGATGTGGGTCTCAGAACTCTCACTCCTGTAGGTGAGTCTCTGTGAAACAGTTACTTTCCAATCTGTGGGGCTTTCCACCCAGGAGGTATGGGGTTGCTTAAATCATCTAATAGCCCCTCCTACCTCTTGATGCGGCCTTTTCTTTGTCTTCTGGAGTAGTAAATCTTTTTGAAAGTTTCCGGTCCATTTGGTTGAAGATTGTTCAGCATTTGGTTGTAAATTTTGTTGTTTTTATGAGAGAAGTTGAGCTCCAATCCTTCTATTCCACCATCTTAATCCCATCTGGAAACTGAATGTAATTTTTATCAGGTAAAACTTGTACCAATAAAATGTGTCTTGCTGCTTCAGGTAGAAACATGAAAATGCTTTGCCACACTCTAGGTTCTAAGGTTTATTTGTTTAACAAAATTATAGGAATTCTATGTAGAGGATGTTTCATTACTGTTAAGGATCAAGTAAGGAAAAATTTCAAGAAAAGTTGATTGACAGTTAGTTGTGATATAATCAAAGCCAACAAGCATTGTTGAATACCTACTATGTGCCTAATGTGGTTTTGCATCCATGATAGCATGTACAAAGAATATAATCAAATATATTGAATCCCCTAATAATAATTGTAGCTAGCATTTTTTGAGTACTGTGTGTTCATACAATCTTCACAACAGCCCCATATACTAGCTGTTATTATCCTTACTTTATAAAGAAGAAACAGAATCTATTTAATGATAGAACTGTGATTAAAATCCAAGTATTGTGGCTGTTCACTTGGCTGAAGAGGTATAATATAGGTGATAGATGGATGAATAGATAGATAGAGAGATAGAACAGTCCAAGGTAAACTGGTTAAAGCTATGTGAAGTAAGGAGAAGGGAGAAGTCAGTCTGAACTTGTTCGGACCAATATTTCCAGCATTCTTAAAGAGATGGGCTGAACATGGCAAGGAGTACATTATAAGGAATGTGTTGTATAGGAATAAATGGAGATATTTGGGGTAAGCAGTTCATTCATTCATTCAATAAGCATTTATTAAGACCCTCCTATAGGCCATGCACTACGCTGTTTGCTGAGATATGAAAAAGCAGCAGAGGAAGTTCCCATTGTGGCACAGTAGGTTACAAACTTGACTAGTGTCTATGAGGATGTGAGTTTGATCCCTGGCCTTGCTCCTTAGTTAAGGATCTGGCCTTGTAGCAAGCTGTGGCATAGGTTGCAGATGCAGCTCAGATCCAGCATTGCTGTGGCTGTGGCTGTGGCATAGGCTGGCAGCTCCAGTTCCAATTCAATCCCTAGCCCAGGAACTTCCAAATGTTGCAGGTGGATCCCTAAAAAAGAAAAAAAAAAAAAAAAAGCAGGAGATAAGAGTTCAGCAAACGTAAATAATGATAGCACTGGGTGACAAATGCTATAACAAAGGAGTCATGGA
Source organism: Sus scrofa (assembly GCF_054392235.1). Taxonomy (NCBI): domain Eukaryota; kingdom Metazoa; phylum Chordata; class Mammalia; order Artiodactyla; family Suidae; genus Sus; species Sus scrofa. The sequence goes on along the minus strand of NC_139396.1, from coordinate 122,689,229 downwards.
TGGATCGATTGTGCAGAAGATAAGCTGAAGTTTGCAGAGGAAGACTGTTCTTCCTAGGTCTTAATAGAGAAGTACAAATGAACCCAGAGGGGGCTGCTGGGTAAGTATGAGAGCACATGAAGATAGTTATGTGGTCCACAGTAAGAGAAGTGTTACCACAGAAGGTATTTGGAGGGAGGTAATTAAGGATTTGAAGCTGGAAAGGTGAGTCGAATGAGGATGAATAAGCCCTGAATATTGTGAGTTTATTCTTTATCTGGGGGAACAGTGGACAGTTTTCCCAGACACCACCCTGCCCAAGCATGATTTGATGACTAGAGGAAGGTAAAACTAGGGCCCCATGTTAAGGGATCTTGAAGGGGTGAGGCATTTGGACTTGAGGTGATAGGAAGTGAGGAACCATGCAGTGTGATTAAACCCAGCCATATAGTTAAAATCAGCAGCTGGGCCTGAGGTGATGATTTCATGATGACATGATGGGAGTAGGAATAAAAAGGAAATGATAAATCTGACACAAGTGTTGAAGATATATTGCCAAGTATCAAAGACTCATTGGATATAAGGAAGAAGAGAGTTAAGTCAGATGGCCTCATGTTTTTCATCCCAGGAAACTTGGAGGCTAGGAGGACTGTGGCATTGGAAGCAGACATTAAGAAACTGGCACAAGGAATGTGTGTAAATGGAAAAAAGGAAATTTTTTTTAATATTTGAAAAATAATAAGAGAGCTTTTTGGAATAGATTTTAAACTCTTTATTGACAGTGGTCCTTAGTCCACAAAGAACCTAAGGCAGCTGATTCTCAAGATTTAATGATTGTAGTTTTAAAAAAGCCATAAAAATCTAACCAGTATAAACATTAATCTATCAAGTAAGTACTGGACCATATGGCCTCATAAGATTTCATGAGTGCATTCAGCAGACATGCATTATGAACTCCCAGAGAGTATTACATAGTGGATGATTGCGTAGAAAGCAACAGTGTGCATTCCAGGGTCAAGCAGAGCTTGGGTCATATCTCAGCCCCAGCACTGGAGAGCTGTGTGAGCTTAGCAAAATGCTGATGCTCCCCGACCCTGAAATTACCCAGCTGTGAAACAGAGACAATGGCAGTGCCCGCTCCATAGGAAAGTTATGGGAATTAAGTTGGGTGATGCATATAAAACTTTTAGTCCAGTGCTAGACACACAGAAGATGATCAGTGAAGAGTGAGATGCTGCTGTTATTGACTGTTGTCTCTGAATCCCTGTTATCCCCATCATCACTGTCATCTCTATTGTCAATAATATGACTGTTCACTATTTTCCTTTCCACCACTGTCATCATTGTCATCCCCATGGCCACTGTCATCATCATTTTTAGTCTTTGTGGTGGAAATTCCTCGAAGTGATAGGCACCTGCTTTGTTGCTCTATTAGTGAGTTTTTTTCTGTGAAAAAATACTGAATATTACTATTTAAGAGGCAAATCTAGGCATAGAATGTCTCTGAATTGTTGTTAGTTTAGGTCACATGGTACCATTCTCCTGTTCTTTTTCTAATATTAAATAGTTATCCAGCATTTAATGACATTGATACAAAACTAAAATTTGATTGTTATTCTTGTTTGGGTTAATCTAAGAATTTGAGTTTCATTTATATTATAGCAAGTTAATTGCTCCAAAAAATCATACTATTATTACATTCCTACCTTTTGTGGCAAAGAAACACAGCATAAAGCACTCACAGAGACATATCCCCTATTCAAAATAGATTTAATTAGGTGTGAACCCAGCAAGTCTTACTGGTTAAGGAATGTTAAGGGATGGTATTGTCTTTGCTGTTAGCCATGTTTTGCACTTTCACGGTTTATGAAACATCAGTACCCTGGCAAACAAAGAATGGAGAATTGTCTCCTCTTATGCACTTCTCAACCCATTTATGCAGGTTTTTAAAAGGTAAATAAAGGCAAAAATGTGATTATCTTTTTATTATAGCTGATACCTAATCTATGGGGGAAGTGACTCATATTTAAGATGTGTTCTTCTTAAACAATAATTAAGGGAGATGGTTTATATTTTGTCTAGATTTCTGGTTTGGAATGTCACAAGGTTGTTAATTTAGAAAGTGACTTTGATGAACATTCTTCAATATAAAAAGTATGTTGCTTTTCAATGTCACGTACTCATTTTGGAGTGTGGCGAGTTTATTTTATGCACTCCCTTACCCTCTTCCTAGTGATACACATTCCACCAAGGTTAAGGGTGGTACCTAGTGAATGAAAGAACTGCTTCTCTGTGGATTCCAGGGACCAGTGCCCACCTGCAAATATTTTACTGTTGGTCTAGGACAAGATAAGTCAGAGATTGAGAGTTAGTGCTTAGAAACTCCCATAGTAATTTGGCATTGCCATGGCAACCAAACATATGCTTCTGTATTTAACAAAAATAGTATTCATCAATTGATTGGAAGTTTTTAAAAATGAAAAACTGTAGCAACAAATGAAATGAAAACAGCAAATAAATTCTGGTCCTTTACCACATTAGTCAATAGAACACCAGTTCTATGTGATATTTATAGGTTTTCCATGAGAAGTGCATACTATCCTTAACAAGTTTAGGAAGAACGTGTAAGTCTAAGTTCTTCAGGACTCCTCAGGGACTGCATTGTGAACCTCCAGGGGAGGATAAGGGTAAGCAGAGTCTCTGATTTCATAAAGCCCTGGATTTGGAGAGTATCTGCAGTGTCCTGTAGAGGATACTTTATGACAATACTCTGTAGCTATTTTTAACTTTTCACTTATTTCTTACACAGCTTTGGTACAGCATTATGAATCTCCCAACTTGGTTTTTTCTAATTTTTTTATTTTTGAAACATGGCCTATACTGTTATCACTGTAGTCAATGTTACCATTTCTCTAATATCATGGATATTTTTTGTTTAGTTAAAAAAATAAATGACTGATTGGTCAAGACAAAGCCTCACCTCCTAGAAGCCAGAAACTACATTTTTCTTATGATTTCTTGATCATTACAGAGAATATGGAATGAACCTTTACAGTTTATGTGATGGATGATTTGAAAATAGTTATATTGGAAAATTCTTCTTGGCATAGAAAGGTGAGATTGGGATCTGAAAAGGCATTGAAATGAACCAGATATGAAAAGGTTTTTAATGCTTCTCATAGAAGGTAGAAAGGAAAAGACGGCAAGTGAGGGTTAAAAAAAAGTCATTGAAAAAGTACTTAAAGAAAATATAAAAGTGGTCCTTGAAACACTATCAGTATCAGATAGCAGAGCTCTGAGGCCAAGATCTAGTGCCAGGAACAAGTTATAGGGAAGAGATTGCTTCACTTCCTAGTAAATTGGCCTCCCTTATTAAACCAGTACACTCTCAATTCTAGATTCTTTTTTTTTTTTTTCCAATTTGATAACATTAAAGCAGCTCTGTTAATTGCTAGCCATCACTTTAAGAGTGGGGTGTTAATAAAGTGCGTGGCAAGTGAAAACCCTAATAAAACTGGGCAGACTCTGTGGCCACATAAACGCAGCTTCACATTTGGAAAAGTCACAGTGAAACGCCAGTGATCTCTTTTCTTTCTGTGTGCCCAAGTCTGCTGGCTTCCTCATCTCTCAGAAAGGCTGCCCTTTCTGTCCTTTTGAATCTCAGTCTCATTTTCACCATTTTCTACTGGCCCTCAGTCTTTAAATATACACAGCATTTCCCTATCTTATGTGGTGAGAGGGAAAACTGACAACTCTATACTCTCTAGATCTTTTTATTTCCCACTTTCCCATTTTTGCAGAACTTCTTAAACAGGGTGTCTTATTTCCTTGCCACCTCCCCTCTTTTTAGTCTCAGGCATCTGGCTTTAATAACAATAATGACTGCAGAAACTATGGCTGACTTGACTGAGTGCCTACTTCGCACTAGGCTCAGTGCTTAGTGCTTAGCACACATTATTTCAATGAATTCTCACAGTAATCCTCTGAGTCAGGTATTATTCCTATTGCAATTATATAGATGAGATGCTCAGGCTTAGATTAAGCTTCATAGCCACAATTGACAGGACTGGGATTTAGCCCAGGTCTGGCTGACCTCAACACAGTCTCTTAACTACCTCTTTGTTTACTCAGAAGTGCCAGGAAAAATGCTCCCAACTGAAGAGGTATTATTATGATCCACTTAATGCCCTTACTCTTAACCAGGAGCCTCAGCATCCTCCTTCTGGGCATTTGCACATTTGTAGCCACATTCAATTGTTTTGAAGTTGGAGTTAGGAATGCTACTAGTATTTAATGTCTTAAAAAGGAGTGTAGTAGTGAAAACTGTCCTGCAATGCTGAGAACCACCTCATGCAACTGAGTTATCCTGCCTCAAATGCCAAAAATGCCCCACTCAGAAACAATGGTAATGGATGAAAATCTAATAGTGGATTGAGAAAGCCTAAATAACTTCCCTGAATCTGCAGTCATAAATCAGACTGATGTCTGGCTCTAAAGCTTATGCTTTTTTCACTATATTCAACAGAACATTAAAATAATATGTGTAATTTGATTTGCTCTCAGAATTATCATATTTTATATGTAACATCTCAAATATAATTTATTTAGAGAATAGTTAACTAATTTCCTGATTAAATGTTCTTTTACTACATTTAATGGAGATGGCATGTATCATAGTATTTGCCAGATTTTCAGAAGGATGCTAAAACTTAATGAAGGAAACCATCAACATTGTATTAAATGAAGAAAGCTGTATCATCTGGTGCATGCTGTCTTCTTTACTGTCAACTAGGAGTGGAAAGGATTAAGGAAAGGAAAAAAAGGAGGGGATGGGGAAAGCTAGGCGAAGAGGTTAGGAGAGAGAAAAATATATATATTTGAATTTTTATTTAATTAGTCTCATACATTGAGCTCTGAGCTATCACTTGCAGTCTTTGCTGAATATTCCTTTTTTTTTTTTTTTGGCCACCCCCAAGGCATGTGGAAGTTCCCCAACCAAGGATCGAACCCTTGCCAGAGCAGTGACTTGAGCCACTATAGTGATACCACCAGATCCTTAACCTGCTGTGCCACAAGAAAACTCCTGCTGTTTCTTTAAAAAAAAATCTTTTTTATAAATATCCTATGGTCTAAAGAGTTACCCATATTTAAATAGAATACACATATGAAGGCATCTCTTGAATGTGCTTATTTCCAAAATATATGTCATATATTTTTGTAGCAGTTTTAGGCTGTGCTGGGCAAAAGACCTTGTTACTTTTGGTAAAGGAGAGCTGTGCTTTTTCACTCACACAGTTTTTCTCCTTCCTATTTTCACAACTTGAGGTATATTTAACTTCTCAATACAGATGCTTTTCTGGGCACTATTGAGAATAGAGAATTTCAAACTTTAGTTATAATAAGAATATCTGAGGAGCTTATTGAAAATGCAGATTTCCAAATCCTGTACTGGAGATCTGAATTTAATAGCTCTTGAAGAGTGTCATATGCTTTGTCAGCAGGTGATGGTGTGCAGGTAGTACATGGGCTCTACTTTAAAGACAATTAGTTTAGTGCTTAATGAGCCCTTGATAAGTAGCTGTTGAATATATGAGTGTATCTGAAGGCTGTCCTGACATCTTTATTTCTGTCAATGGAGGCGTTTACCTATAGCCACATGAACTTACAATCCCAGAAGTCTCATTAACCCTTCCTCCCCACCACCTTTGTCCACCTGTTTTCATTGACTTTTGAAGTCTTACTGCAGTTACTTCTCACTGTTTCTTACACAGGTCCTTTCCATCTCCATGGCCATCACACTGCTTTAAGATCTCATGGCTTGTTCCATAGAATCTAGATTCTTTTTACTCCAGCTCAGCTTTTAAACCATCATTAAATTAATAGTCCCCAAACCTCTGTTTATCTGCATTGTAGACTCTTGACCCAAACTACTATTCCACTTAATATTCCTCTGTTCTTTTCCTCTTTAACCATACTAGTTTATACTTTTATTTATCCCTAATCATGCTTTATGCATTTCCTTCTTCCTGTCTTTGTTCATGCCATCCGCTGACATGGGTCGAAAGGTTTAACTCAGCAGGCCTGGGTTGTTCAAACCCTTCACCTTCCAAAGAAATGCCTGTCTTTAGGACAAGTCCTTGGCCAGCTCCTGGGAAATAACTTCTGAGCCCCTGAAATATTCTTACTGATAGGAGTATTTTTGTGTGCCTAAGGCCTTGGATCCTATTATATTAATTGTAAATACCTGTTTGTGTGTCTGAGGCCTTGGCATACTAGTTTGACCAGATAAGTGTATCCTGACAATGTGATTTATGGTGAAGGCCTATTTTGGCTCTAGTGGGCGACCAGACTCTGAGTAGTTGAGATCAATCAAGTGGGCTCTCCATGTCTATTGTGACTGACTCCTTGGACACCAAAGCTCAGGTGAGCTTTCCTGATTGGCACATTTCACATAGGTTGTCACATATCATTGCTGGGAGAATTAAGTTTGTCTCCATAAGACTCTACAAGGAGGGACCCTGGAATCTTACACCTAGTTTCTCTTGGACTTCTACCCCAGTCCTTTTTCCTTTTGCTGATTTTAATCTGCATCATTATGTAATAAAATATAATCCAATAATATAACAGCTTTTCTGAATCCTGTGAGTGCTTCCCATGAATCATCAAGCCAAAGGATGGTCTTGAGAACCCCTGACACATCTCCACAGAACTGTCTTCTATTTTCTGCCTTACCATAGCTCAGTCATTTTCAAGTGCCTGCTAAAATTCCTTCCCCTCTACATTGCCTTTTCAGAAAGGCAGTCAGCAAGTAGCAACCTCTTCTGGTGATAGTGCCCACTAAAAACACTTTTCTGAAAAGAGATTTGGCAATATTAGAAAAACTTAAAATGGGCATATTGTTGGTACAGCAGTTCTACCTTTTGGAATTTATTCTATAGAAATCTTTACACAAGGGTACACTGAGTGTGTTGCTGTCTTATTTGCTGAAACAAAAATCGAAAATAATCCAGTAATCCATTGATGACAATATTAATAGAATAGTAATTCCTAAGTAGTACCTGGCTACTTTCATGCAAGGATATGAAACAGAGAAGATAGAGATCTGAAATTAAAAGTAAAATTTGTGTGCCTCCATTGGTAAAAGGGAAGGGACTCTTGATCCTAAATTTTGACAACAAAAACATACTGCTATGATAGTAATACAACTAATACATTTATGTGAGGAAAGCATGCCTGCATCCTTTCGCAGATATAAACAGACGCTATATTAAATATTATATTTATAAATAAATATATATTATATTTAACACATATATTAAACATAATTTTTAGTTGTATAAAATTTAGAAAATGGAGGCAAGCACCAAGAAAATAATCAACTCACCCATTTTTTTTCTTAGAGTAGCATTTCTTTGTTCTGAGAACAAATCTAAACAGATATACTAGCAGACTTATTCAAAAAAGAAACAAAATTAAAGTTATTTTGGTTAGACAAAGTTAACAAACATTGCATTCTGTATCCTCTCCTTATTACAGTGAAAATATGTTTATTAAAGAAGACCTTCAAAAAAAACCTTTTTTTTTCTTTTTTTATATAATTATTTTTATTTTTTTCCACTATAGCTGGTTTACAGTGTTCTGTCCGTTTTCTACTGTACAGCATGGTGACCCAGTTACACATACATGTGTACATTATTTTTTCTCACATTACATGTTCCATCATAAGTGACTAGACCAAGTTCCCAGTGCTACACAGCAGGATCTCATTGCTAATCCATTCCAAAGGCAATAGTCTGCATCTATTAACCCCAAGTTCCCAATCCCTCCCTCTCCCTCCCCTTCTCCCTTGGCAACCACAAGTCTATTCTCCAAGTCCATGATTTTCTTTTCTGTGGAAAGGTTCATTTGTGCTGTATATTAGATTCCAGGTATGTGATATCATGTGGTATTTGTCTTTCTCTTTCTGACTTACTTCACTTAGGATGAGAGTCTCTAGTTCCATCCATGTTGCTGCAAATGGCATTATTAATCTTTGACAGAGGAGGCAAGAACATAAAGTGGGAAAAAGACAGTCTTTTCAGCAAGTATTGCTGGGAAACCTGGACAGCTGCATGAAAGGCAATGAAACTAGAACACACCCACACACCATCCATGAAAATAAACTCAAAATGGCTTAAAGACTTAAATATAAGACAAGACACCATCAAACTCCTAGAAGAGAACATAGGCAAAACATTCTCTGACATCAACCTTATGAATATTTTCTCAGTTCAGTCTCCCAAAGCAACAGAAATAAAAGCAAAAATAAACCATCGGGACCTAATCAAATTGACAAGCTTTTGCACAGCAAAGGAAACCAAAAAGAAAACAAAAAGACAACTTAAAGAATAGGAGAAAATAGTTTCAAATAATGCAACTGACAAGGGCTTAATCTCTAAAATATACAGGTAGCTTATACAACTCAACAACAAAAAAGCCAATCAACCAATGGAAAAATGGGCAAAAGACCTGAATAGACAGTTCTCCAAAGAAGATACACAGATGGCCAACAAGCACATGAAAAAATGCTCAACATCACAGATTATAAGAGAAATGAAAATCAAAACAACCATGAGATACCACCTCACACTAGTCAGAATGGCCCTCATTAATAAGTGCACAAATAACAAATGCTGGGGGGGTGTGGAGCAAAGGGAACCCTTCTGCACTGTTGGTGGGAATGCAAGCTGGTACAGCCACTATGAAGAACAGTATGGAGGTACCTTAGAAAACTATACATAGAACTACCCTATGACCCAGCAGTCGCACTCTTGGGTATATATTTGGACAAAACTTTTCTTGAAAAAGACAATGCACCTGCATGTTCATTACAGCACTATTCACAATAGCCAGGACATGGAAACAACCCAAATGTCCATCAACAGATGATTGGATTAAGAAGATGTGGTATTTATACACAATGGAATACTATTCGGCCATAGAAAAGAACAAAAAAACCCTTCTTTATTCAGTATTTCTTAGATTATGTGACTGTATAGTCCTTCTACTATATGACTGTCTATCCCTGAGGAGCTCACATAATGCAAAGTAACTGTTGCTTTCTCTCCTGTCTTGTGAATCTGGTCACTGGCAACAACGATTTTCTCACCTCTGTCCAAAGATGAATCAAGAGCCTAAATTTAGTTGCCCAAGTATTTGTACATTCAAGGTCCCCAGAAATTACTCCAATTGACTCTTCCTGAACAACATGCCCCAAACAGTCACTGTGGAGAATGAGATAAGATGCCTTGATTGATCAGGATGGGTCATTGTCTGAGCACTGTGACCAGGGCACTCAGCTCTGTGATGGCCAGAATGGCAAGAATCACTGATATGTGAGTGGGGAAAATTAGTTGCTCCAAGAAAAAGAGAGGAGGGAGAAGGTGACAAAATACAGGATTTCTAATATAGTGCCTTACATTCTTTTTTATACTTTTTGGTTGAAACTCCTTGAGGGTTTTATAAAAACATATGTTGTATGTATTTACCATATATTTGTTCTCACATACTTTTTCTATTAATATACCATGAAAAAATATTCCATTGGCATTATCCTTCAGCTTTTAAAGCTGTGTATAGTCCATGATATGAATGAATTATATTTCTCTATTGTTAGGCATTTAATTTTTCCTCAGTTTTGGTTTTACAAAGCTTTAGGTTGCACATTGAGTATCAGGCTTTCTTCTTGGTTCAGCTCAACATTTAGACTCACAAAGCCACATCTGACATTATTATACTCCAAAGGATATAAGATAGGAACGAGGCTTGCTAGAAGGGCAGTCGATGGTCATTCCTTCTCCTATAGGAGTCCTTGCAGTGATCCATAGCAGCTCATGTGCTAAGAGATGAGATATGCATTAGGTAAGTGTGGGACCTGTCCTGGTTTAGAAACCTTATCCCCCCCACAAAAAGCCAGTTGCTCTTAAAGGAAATTCATAGAGGTAAGTTTCAAGGTCTTGTAAAGGACATGTTCAGCTTTTTTGTTTTTGTGTTTTCGCCTTTTCTATGGCCGCTCCCTTGGCATATGGAGGTTCCCAGGCCAGGGGTCTAACCGGAGCTATAGACGCCGGCCTACACCACAGCCACAGCAACATGGGATCCGAGCCGAGTTTGCGACCTATACCACAGCTCATGGCAATGCTGGATCCTTAGCCCACTGAGCAAGGCCAGGCATCGAACCTGCAACCTCATGGTTCCTGGTCAGATTCGTTAACAACTGCGCCACAACAGGAACTCCAGGACTTCAGTTTTAACAGCACCACCCTCCAGAAAGCTTACAGCTGTGGTTTCTATCAGTTATTTATAGTACTCTTAGTATGGTTGTTACTTACCAGTCCAGGGTCAGTTTATCATAAGTTATACTGACTACTTGTCAACATACTTGACACAGCCCCTCATCAGGTTACCAGGTGTTGACCTAAAGCAAAGAGACTGCCAGTTATTTCCCCAGCAGAAACTGAGTTGATTTGAAATAATCAGAGAATCACAGTCAGGATCTGCAACCATGGCGAGCCATATGCAAGGCCTTGCATAGCAAGGGAAGGAGGACTCTTTAATAGAGAGGAAAAGGAAAGCTGTAGTAAACAGAGTCAGTCCATGACTTTTCCTTGGCTGAGTTCTTGCCGGGAAAGAAGAGCAGTCTTTCTTCCTGTTGGACTCTGCTACCATTGCAAGGCATGAGGGCCCTTCCCCTTTTTGTCTTCCAACTGTATTTAATTAAGGTTTGTTTCTTAATATTTTACACACGTAACTGAAGATCAGATTACCCACAGATGTTCTTAAGCATAAATTATTATCTAAATATGTGATTGTTTCCTTCAATAAATCCTAGAAACTGGGAATACTGAGTTAAACCAAGTGAATAACTTAAAAATTCCTGATGAGTACAGCTAAATTATTTTTCAGAAGGTACAACAAATCAAAATAGCATTGATGCTATACTTGTCACATACGACTTTCCAGCATCATTTCTGGCACTTTCTACCTGAATGTAACTTTCCCTCTAGCCCCATTAGCCTCTTTACCATTCTACCCATTTCATTTTCTTTAGCATTTCTTTCACAGCCTTGTCCTCTGACTAGAATGTCCTGTCATTTTTCTCCCTCTGCCACTTGATTTGCCTTTCAAAGTACACTAGAAATGTCACCTTATCTTGAAATGATCCCCAAACACTACTTCTTAACACTTTCCTAAGTACAATTCTTGGCTCACCCCTCTCATGATCCTAGCTTTTTGTTCTGAAGGCTACTTTAGTGATTTTAAGGTTGTATTATTGTTAGGTGTGTATATGTCTGTCTGCCTTTTATACTAGAATATGAACTCTCTGTAGCTAGGAACTGCATTTACAATCCCCCAGCACTTTGAGTAGTCCATAATAGCCTTTTAAAAATGTCTGTAGGAGAGTGTGAGCTAATTCAGCAATAAATATTTATTGAAGTTACTATAGGAAGGCACTATTAAAAGTACTCTATCTCCAGCATCTAGGACTATACTTGCACATTATATATAGATGGCCAATAAACAGTAAATACTGGTTGAATGAGTGAGTGAATGCAGATACAGCACTGGATAAGACAAGGTCCCTATTCTCATGAGATATAAATTATAAAGAGGGAAGACAGAATAAAAAAACAAATAAGAATATCACCTCATGGAAGAAGTGCAATAAAAAGAATCACATTGAGCATGATGTGATAAAATGCTGAGTGACTAGATTAGGTAGTCAGGGAAGATTTTGCTGTTGAAGAGACAAGCTGAGATCTCTATGCTAAGAAGTAGTTGTCCATACAAAGATTTGGAGAAGGGCATTCCAGGCAGAGGTAAAATCTAGTGCAAAGTTCCTGTGATAGAAAGAGCCTGGCGTATTTCAGGTAATGACAAGAAATGCTCTGAGGTAGACCAAAACAGAAAAAGAAAGGTGATTTTCAAAATATTTAATGACTGGTACAGTATTGGCATTGATGAATCATAACTCAGTTTATTTTGTTCTTTTTTATGGCTGAGTAGTGTTCTATTGTGTATATATACCATATGTTCCTAATCCAGTCATCTATCAGTGGACATTTGGGTTGTTTCCATGTCTTGGCTATTGTGAATAGTGCTGCAATGAACATGCGGGTGCATGTGTCTTTTTTAAAGAGAGTTTTTTCCAGATATGTGCCCAAGAGTGGGATTGCAACATGGATGGAACTAGAGACTCTCATTCTGAGTGAAGTAAGTCAGAAAGAGAAAGACAAATACCACATGATATCACTTATATCTGGAATCTAATATACAGCACAAATGAACCTTTCCACAGAAAAGAAAATCATGGACTTGGGGAATAGACTTGTGGTTGCCAAGGGAGAAGGGGAGGGAGAGGGAGGGACTGGGAGCTTGGGGTTAATAGATGCAGAATGTTGCCTTCAGGGTGTTGCAATGGGATCCTGCTGTGTAGCACTGGGAACTCCATCTAGTCACTTACGATGGAACATGTAATGTGAGAAAAAAGAATGTATGCATGTAAGTATAACTGGGTCACCATGCTATACAGTAGAAAAAATATATATGTAAATAAATGATTAAAAAAAAACTCAGTTTAGCCACTGTCTCCCCCTTCCCTTCTTCCCTTCTTCCCTCCATCCCATCATCCCACTTTCTGGCTCTGTATCTGCCCTGCATACAGAGCTTAGAAAACTTTGGAGACAACTGTCTCAGTCCCATTCTGTTGTTCTCTTCCAACTCCTAATGAGATGGAAGAACACTCCCTATCTATTTTTATCTCATAGAATATAAAGCAGGTCATATTTTCAGTCGGTACTTTGGAACTCTTTTAAGACTGACTCTAAGTTTGTCGGGAGGTTATTTGGAGTGGCAAAAGTATAGGACAGTGCTTCCAAAATTTTAAAGTGCAAGCAAATCCCTGAAGATCTTGTTCAAATTCTGATTCTGATTCAGCAGGTCTGGGGTAGGGCCTGAGATTCTGCCTTTCTAAGAAGCTTCCAGGTGATGCTGATGCTGCTGGTCCATGGTCTCCACATTTAGTAGAAGGTCATAGAGCAGTCTTGGCTGCCCCTTAAAGTCCACTAGGGAGCTTTTAAGTCTCCTGACCACTCCCCACCACCGCTAACCACACTGCTGCTAGTTGAATCTAAAACTCTAGTGTTGAGACTCAGGGGGATGTATAATTTTTTTTTTTTTTAATTCCCCCAGGTGATCCTAGTATTTGAGAACCACTAGCTTACGGGCAAAAGGTTGGTAAATACTTCACACAGTTTCTCAGATCATAGGCTAAATTCTACAGCCACTGATGAAGCACCAGGTGTTCTTTCAGAAAACAGACCTCCTAGGAAGAGTGAATCCTACCCTGTCAAAGTCCTGAAAGAGGTCTAAAAACAATTAAGGTTTAATTTTTTTTGTAAATTTTTGCCTTGCTTAAGAGTATATGTTTGATTTCTCCTTTAAGAGCAGTCAGGACTTCCTTCTTGCCTTTAGGCTGTCCTAATTTAAAACTCCCATTATTGATGCTAAACTCTCTTGTAGGAACTTTTCTTCTGAAACCTTTGGCCAAACTGAGGCTAAAGTAAAGAAAGGAGGGATCCACTCACTGGCTTTTGCCATACAGACCAAAAAAATTAAATAATGGAGTCTGAGGTTTGGGATAAATATGGTCACGTCAAGCTGGTGTTCTCTCCAAACTCCAAACTGATGAAAAAAAATTATACCCTACTTGAGCCCACTGTAATTAACTCTTGGACAGCATTTCCATTATAAACTCAAGTTTTCAGAGGTTTGTTACTCAGCTGTAAAATTTTGCTCTAGGCTATGGCTTGGACATAGACAATTTCAGCTTGAAAGGGGTTTCAAAAATAAGATGACTTTTTTTTCATTGAGCAAGTGAAGTGTGGTTTTAAAAGGAATGAAATATCTACTATGCTCTGACATTTTTTGCATTTCTCTCTATTTTTTTCTCCAAGTGGTCTAGATTTCTAAGAAATGAAACCTAGTTTGTTTGCATATTTTTAAACCAAGTGTTTAAATTAGCAAATGGGGGGGGGGCTCTTTGAATTAAAGAAATGCATTTTGAGGGTCTCAATTCAATAAGAAGGAAGAAAAATGTTCTTTGCTATTTTTCATATCCAGAATGAGGGTGAGGCAGGATTCTGTCTTTGAAGATCCTCAGTCTGTTTCTCATTTTTTTAAAGGGGGGTTACAAAAGAAGAAAGCTGAATTGGACAATAAGAAGCCTATTCATTATTTGTATGCTTTCACTGAAAATTTCTCAAGGCGTTCCTTAAGTGGTCAGTTTCTGCTTATTAGTACTGGGGACCTTATTTGAGATAACCCTCTCCTCAGATTCAGAAAGGTACCATTGCCTTTATCGGGTTTAGATTATCCCTCCAATGGTACATTGTGCAGGACATTAGATTTCTCACAATACATTAGCATCCCATCTGCTCACAGTGAGTTTCCTTTTCCTCCCCCTTTCCCTCTCCCTTTCACAATGGATTCAATAACCATTACCTTTACTTCCTGCCTGACAAAACCCCATTACACACTGGTACCTTAGAGAAGGTTCTGCCCTAGGGCTGTAAGTTTAGAGAATTTTTTAAGAATTATAGTTGATATACAATGTTCTGCCATTTCCGCTGTACAGAAAAGTGATAATTTTCTTATTTATTGGTCAGTAGTGGTCAACTTGAGCAAGTCCCTATAAGGCTTCATGCATCCAAACAGACCTTACATAATATGATCAAAGAAAATCACTATTTACAAATATATACTGTAATCATTCAAAATAATATTTCCTTTGCAAGAGTAAATGTAAAATCATGACATAAAGATTCCATAAACAACCACCAATAGAAGTAGGTATTAACATTTAAAACACACTTTAACCTTTTTGTCGATGGTACTAGGAAAACTAAAGTGTTCTGTGTATTATTCAATTTGATTGACCATATTTAAATGAAAGTATTGCCTCCCCCCTTTCTTTATAATGATTTTTATTTTTTTCCATTATAGCTGGTTTACAGTGTTCTGTCAATTTTCTACTGTACAACATGGTGACCCAGTTACACATACATGTATATATTTTTTTTCTCATATTATCATGCTCCATCATAAGTGACTAGACATAGTTCCCAGTGATACACAGCAGGATCTCAATCATGGACTTGCCTCCAGTTTTAATTCAGACATCATCTTTAGAGCATGACTCCATCCACCCAATCTACACCAAGTGCTCCTCCCTCCTCATTCTTTATACTCCCTCTGTACCCTCCACTTGGCTCAAACATAACTCCCCAGAATTCTCTCTGCCTGCTCTCCATCAGCTAGGCTATGAGCCCTTTGGATTTGGAGACTGTGTATCTTTTTCATTGTTGAAACTAGTATGTGGCACACTGCTCCAACACCATGCTCAATAAATATTTGTTTTATAAATCAGTAACAAAAGTAATAAAGCAACAAAGTGGAAACATAGGAGCTTGTGCCAAAATAACAACTCTTGAACAACTCCTGAATTTATTTGACAGTATTCTATAATACTTTCTGGTTTTACCTATCTGGAAATAATGGTCTTATTTTATTTGACAAGGGTTCATTACCTAGAAGCAGCAATAGAAGCAGAAGTAGTAATAGCTAGCTTTAATTGAATATTCAATTACCAGGTGCTTTACCTGTAGTGATTCACCTAATCTTCTCAATAGCCTATATGGTAAACACTGCTTTTATCCATATTTTACAGATAAAGAAACAGAGGTAGTTGCCCATGTCACCACAGCTAGTAGTTCAAGCCCAGCCGTTCCAATCTGAACCATCCTTAGTTACCCTGCTATGTGGATGAGATGATCAGGCCCACTTGTGGTCCTTACCCAAGAGTGTGTTATGGCTGACTCTGATTTTATATCAGGGGACTGCCAGTCTTCAACGTTTAGTTTGGCAGTCACCATACTCCCATGAGAAGGCATTTCTCCTGATCTTGGTTTTCTTATAGTGAACACATGTTTTTTCTTTCAGTTCCTCACTGTTAGTATTTTATGACTTGGGGAGCTTGAAGAGGCAGCTGTATTGTTAATGTAAGCCATTACCACAGAGGTTTCTGCTCTTTTTCAGAACCTCATAATTTGTTAAAAGTTCTGGTTTGGGTTTTCCTCACATCTTACTGCTGACAGTTTTAGCAGTATATGCCAACATTATCAGCTGTCTCCAAGGTACTGATTGAGATATAAAGGTTTCTGTAATTGTCTGAGATCATCTGCCACTTTATGTGGTACAACTTGCTCACGTAGGTTCACTCTGCTTCCAAGTGATTTTTCTGGCCCCAGTGCGCTATAAAATCATTTGATACTGCTGTCACTTTAAAGACAACAAAATTTTAGCCTTGAATCACTTGCTTTTGTTAACTCAGATTTTAAGGTTGCCTTTGTACACTGAGAGAAGAGAAATGATATGCAAGAATTCTTTTGTTAAATTGAAGAAAATAAAGAGATATTTTTCTCACCATCACTTCTTTTCCTTACTGATATCGATTTGCAGTGCTGTTCTTATAAGCTTTTTGTTATTAGCTCATTCTCATTTTGAAGCATATACATTTCCACTAGAAATTTTTACAAACTGTGGATCATGGCCAATATCAAAGGCTGCTCTTACCCAAGGTTTTCTTGAGCGTATAGCTATTTAAAAATTAAGCACTGGTCCAAGGCCACACATTGTATTAGGGCCAAAACTGAGGCTGACTCTTGGTCTCCAGGCAGCCAGTTCAGTGCTCCTTCTCTATTGTTCAACATCCTCAAAGTTTATTTTTTGAGATAATGGTCAATATTGCACCTTAGGAGGAAAAGTTAAAGAAAAATTGGTAAAAATCAATTATTTTGAGAGGTCAGAACCCTCACAGATTTAAGATTCCAAAAAATAACACACACGCACAACCACAAGAGTAGCTTTCCAAGAACCTAGCAGGGAGAGATATAAAAACTGTATTTAATTTTCTAGCCAAATGCTAGACTGACCTGAAATTAAATTTTTTAAAATATATATTACATATTTGAATGCTCTTAGATAGAAACACTGGAAAAGGAGTAATACTTTCTCAACTCATTAGGTATTTTTTGTCAGTTGAGCTAATGTTCCAGTACTGTGTAGAATCTAGTTTAATATTTCTATAGTCTTTCATTATGTTCCTAAAAATAATTTATAGTCTGTATTAGTTTGTTATAGCTACTGTAACAAATTACCACAAACTAAGCAGCTTAAACAACAGAAATTATTGTCTCTCAGTTCTAGAAGCTAGAAGTCTAAGATCAAGATGTCAGCAGGATTGATTCTTTCTGAGGCTTGTGAGGTGGAGTCTATTCCATGTCTCTTGCCTAGTGTCTTAGTTTATTTGGACTACTGAAACAAAATACCATAGACTGGGTGGCTTATAAACAATAGGAATTTTTTTTTTTAATACTTCTGGAGGCTGGAAAGTCTAAGATCAAGACACTGGAAGAGTCAGTATCTGGTGAGAGCCTACTTAGTGGTTTATAAATAATGGCTGTCTTCTCATATGGTGAAAGGGTCAAGGGATTTCTTTGAGGTCCTGAAACCCTCACCTCCTAATACTGTTACCTTAAGTGATAGGACTTCAACATATGAATTTTGGATGGGGGAAAGGGGACAAAACATTCAGTTTGTAGCATCTAGCTTTTGGTGGTTTGTTGACAACCCTTGGCATTCCTTTGCTCATAGAAGCATCAACCCAACCTCAGCCTTTATCTTCACATGGCATTTTCCCTGTGAGCATGTCTGTGTCCAGTTTCTCCTTTTTTATCAAAGGACACTAGTCCTATTGGATTAGGAATCCACCCTATTCCATTATCACTTCATTTAACTAATTACATCTAAAACAACCCTCTTTTCAGTTAAGGTTACATTGTGAGGTACCAATGCATAGAACTTAAACACATGACATTGTCTCTTTAAGAAAAGGTTAATTCTTTGATTAGCTACATCAAACCTAAATATAGGCAATATCGCTTCCCATCTATAAAGAGAAAATGCAAGTGGCAAGTATTTACTTTAAATTAATTATTTAATATCCTTAAATCCTTCATGTACTTTTAAATGAAGTTCCTATAATTCAAGACCACACTATTTGGAAATTAAGAATATAATGAATTGTTTCATCACCTTGAGATACTGCCTTGATTTTTGCAGGCTTTCCTTGTCTATTTTTTTTCTCAGCAGGACAAATATTTTCATTTACTCAGAGTGAATTTTTGATAAGTTCTTAATCCTCAGCTTCCAGCTCCAATTTATTTAAAAGGTTATTTAGAAGACAGCATTCTTTAACTCCTCTCAGGTAGGTTATTATTCCCTTCTCTGTGTGCTCACAATGTTAGGTACATGCCTCCATCATAGTATGATTGTTTTCATTAAACTATTTTTTGTTTTTATGCTTGATTCTTCTGATTTAGACTGTGAGTACTTTGAGGGCAAGGATTGTCTTTCTTTCTTCTAAGAGTATATTCTTTGAAAAAAAAAAAAAGTATATTATTTATTTTCCCAGTACCTGGCATAGTATCTGGCACATAATTCTTGGGATACTATAAACATCCAATAAAAGCTTACTAAAGATAGAATCAACATAGAAGAGCTCATTGAATCATCATTTTAGAACTAAAAGAGATCCCATATCAAATTTTTTCTAATATACTCTATACACCTAGTATCATGCTGAATGTTTTATCTACATATGCAAATATAATATAGTAAATAATCAACCTAAATTAGTATTTATCAAGCAAGTATTTTCAGGGATAATAGAAAAACTAACACATAGGACATTATTATTTGACAGATTCTCAGAGTGTAAAACATGTTCTTTTGAAACCCTATGAAAGTTTTTTCCAGTCTAAACATTATAATTAAATAGAAAGTATTTCCAATTGCTTTAGATTTTAAAACTTTTGGTAAGTCTTTATCATGCTGATTTAATTCCAAGTAATAAATAATATTTATTTGAGTATATCCCATTTTCTATTTTGTAGCTGCCTGGGGCAATAACTTAATTTTACTTTGGGCTTTATAAAATATAAAATCACTAGTTGGAGTCCTTTTTAGCTCCAAAATTCTATTATTTAAATATGTATCCTACAATTATATATTAGATAGTTGCTATGTTGCTAGTATCTGACAAGATACTAAGATTTTGATTTAAGGATACAAAAATGTATAAAAAACATTACCTCCATGGAACCATAAACTAGACATAGTCCAAGACACATAAGAATGTGACTTTTACACAAGGTAAGTCCTATAAAAGGCACAGAGATGGTAGTGTGTGAAATCAGAGAACTCTTCTATGTGACTGGGGAAGCCAGGGAAAGCTTCACAGGGGCCAGGAACATTTGCCAATACTTTGTGCTGTGATTACTGAAAGCACAAAGATGACTTTCATGGAGAAGGCCTTCTTGCTTAAAATTTGGCAGACACTTTAATGAGGTGGTCAGACTATCCATTTTCACATCCACTTGACTTTGAATTGACAGATGAAAGGTCAGCAATTTCAAGGGTTGCAGAGCCCAGCTTAAAGTATCGAGGGCTTCCTCCCACTCCCACTGCTCCGCCTGAGTACAAGCTACCCTTCCTTCTCCATCTGAGCTCTGGATAGATCCTGAGCCTTAAAGGAAAAACCTAAGTTAGAGGTTCAGGAGCCAAGAAGAGCCTTTGACCATTGCTGTGATCTCAAAGCTGAAGGCAGACTAGTACCATGGAGAAGCATCTAGAAGCTTTCTGGGGAAGATGGGGGATGATCAGGGCAAGGTTCTTTTCATAATAGGAGCCCTTTCTTTCCTCCCATTATTAAGTCTCACAGCTCCTATGTAATACTGGAATTACCAGATCTTTGCTTTCTATCTACTTATATTTTCTCCATTCAGGCCCCAAGTAAAAAGGCCTCATTCCTGAAACAAGAGGTAAACAGCCCAAGTCCTTTGCAACAGAGAAGGATCAAAGCTTACTTTCACCTGAAGTTCAGTGTAACATGATGCAGGATCACTGGTTACCATGATGAAAAAATGCGGTCAAATGGAAGTGAACCCCAGAACAGTTAGAGGGAAAGAGAGAAATAGAAGGGAACTTTTATGTATTTAGTAGCTCTAAATTTCTAGGTGATTTATTATTCATTCACTCATTCACACAATTACTCAACTGGTATTTTTGAGCAGCAGCTACATATGCCAGGCACTGTGCTAAGCAGTAGGCATAGAGTATAATCAACATAGAAACAGTCCCTTTTAACCTACTGTATAGCACAATCTACTTAATACTATGTAATAAACTATATGGGAAAAGAATCTGAAATGGAATGGATATATGTATATGTATAGCTGATTTACTTTGATGTACAACTGAAACTAACACAACTTTGTAAGTCAACTATACTCTGATGAAGTTTTTAAAAAAAGGTGGTCCCTTTTTCATGGAAGCTGATTTCTGTGGGAAGATGGATAATAATAAAATAGTTACAAATTACAAATTGGTGCTATAAATATGATAAGGGGAAATGTGATAGCAAGTTAGGAGGTTAAGGGAACTTTAGATGGGTAACCAGGGAGGCCTTCCTGGAGACAGTGACATTTAAGCTGAGATAAGAAGGCTGAAAAGGAGTTAGCTATGCAAAACAAACAAACAAACAGGCAGAGGGAACTACAAGTGTAAAGATAGCATGAAATATATCATTTATACCTCATAAAAACCACTTGAAATGTGTCACTGTTTTTTATGTGGCAAGAAAGAAAGTGAAAGAGAGAAAAGAAAAATGTAATGATCAGATTTCTTTCTTGTCTATCTATGAGCAGATTTCCATGGTAGGATGCTTTTTAGGCATCTTGCCTGGCCCATCACTTTCTTGCTGAGTTACAGTTCTTTTATCCCTCTGACCCTCAGTTTCATTTCTGTAATAGGAGCATAAAAACCTACATTTCAGAGGAATCTGGTGAGGATTAATAAACTAGTAAATGACTTCGCATCATACTGAGCTCAACAAATGCTCCATCCCTATTCAACTTGTTCTCTTTTTTTGCCCTCCTTTTCCAGTGCTAGGCTAAAAGATGTCATGATATATCTGGGATGTGAGGTAATCATTCAGTAGCCAATAAATTTCTGAGATGGAAATTGTAGGAGTCAACTCAATTTCAGTCCTGCCTAATAGTGTATTTAGTACTGTGAAATGTCTGGAGTGATCCAGTGCCCTTTAATCGTGAACACTGTTACGGAGGAACACAAGTCCCTTTCGTGAACAGAGGGCTGACCTGAGAGTTGCAGTCATGCTGCAGAGAAGTCACTGGTACATTGTATTCTGTCACCAGGAAGCATTATTTGTCCTCCTCCCAGCAAAGTGGAAACACAGAGAAGAGCAGGCCCCGTCATTTCTTTTCCTTTTCAACAATCACTGAAAACCTTGAATTTCTTAACTGTGTCTTACGGCTCTGTTGACTTTAACTAAAATTGATTAATAAGCTCCCAGGGTGCTTGGACTGTTCTAGTAGCAAAGGTCTACCCAGCAGTTCTCCTCTGGCATAATACCAAACAAAAAGAGCAAACTGCTCCATATAGGCTTAAAATTAATGAATTCTCTCTCTTTCTTGATCCTAATGTTTCCCATAAAAAGTGGTGGGTTTGGTCTGTGGCTTTGTATCTAAATTGAACACTGATTTTACCCACTGACAGACTTAATCACTATAAACATCAGAACATGTTTCCATCAAAGGACATAACTGCTGGAAAATAGGGATTCTGTAAAACACATCTTTTAGTAGCAAAACCAAAAAAAAAAAAAAAAAAAAAAAAAAGGGGAAGGAAAAGGAAAGAGAAAAGCTCTCATCCATCTCAAATCTTTTTGAAAACAGTCATTTCCCGTTCTTCTTCTCCCACCTCCCCACCCCACACTGCCACCACCAGATCCTCTTTCTTCCCTACTCCCACTCTCAAAACATCAACAAAAAAATAAAGATTCACACCATATGTTTCTATTGAACAGTGAATTTCTGGCTTATGAAAAAATATTGGAAGCATTAAATTAAAGTTCTAGCTCTGAGGGTCCATGCTATGACATTTTCTGTCCTTCCTTCCATCCTCTTTTACTCCCTTACTCAAAAAAACCTTCTGCTGGTCATTTTTGTAAACTATCTTCTAGTGTTCCCTAGGGAAATGTGTCCTGTGGCTTTTAGCCACAAGCTTATCTCTAAAATATAAACTGGGGCAAAACCAGAATTGAAGATCACATTTACTCTTTTCAAATCTAGGTTGAAGACTGTTACCATAGTTGTTTTGTTTTTTGCTGTTTGTTTGTTTGTTTGTTTTCACTTCTGTCTCTCAATCAGTAGACAAATACTGTTCTTTCTCAATTTGAACATTTGTGTGCAGTATTCTATAGGGAGAGAGAATGACGAATTAGACAAGGTCCCATTTTCAGAGAATTTATAGCACACTGAACCCAAGACATCTATATAAAAAACAAAAAGTAGCCCACCACATAGTATGTCTTCACCACACAATAGGAATTCAGCAGAGAACTGAGAACTGTTCCTGGTTCTTGCTGCTAAGTAAGCAAGGGAGAACTGAAGGTCTGGGCCATGCAGACCCGGTGAGCATGAATGTAGGGAGTGTTTGAAGATGGAAGGATGGAGAAGAGTGGGAGAGGTCTTACCAGAAGAAAAAAGAACTGTGCACAAGGGTCTTTGCTTTGCAAAAAAGAAGATCCATGCTCCATATAGAATTTGCCCAACAGAATAGACAAAAAGAGCCAAATTCCACATGGCACCTGGTAGATTTTGCTAGGCCTCTGCCACACATGTGCCCAGCATCTATGGGATGGAGGTGGCCAAGCACCTATTGGAGAATTGTGGGGCAAGACCAGTGAAAACAATTTGAAACCCATTTGGCTAATATGCCATGCTGGAAGGCAAGGCTGAAAAAGACAGGCACAGGCTACTGCTCATCCTTACTCCATAATGGATGTCCTGGGAGAACAGCCTTCTTAAGGGGAAGTAGAATCAGGAGAGATAACTTGTAAGGCTATCACTCAGGCTGAAGGGTGCATATAAGAGCCGATATTATTTTCAGAATCCAGCTGACCCCAATGGTTGCCTATGTGTCTGTGGTAGAGCACTCAGCTCCAGCAGACAGCATGCCTCCTCCTCACCTCCTGCTACCTCTGAGGTCAAATCAAGCTTCAATACTTCTAGAGCTGCTGGAGAGTTTAGGATGCTGTGTTCACAAAGACATCCAGATACTGAAGACTGACAGGATATGGATGAATTCATCCTAGTAAACTGTACTTCCTGGGTCTGAGTTGAAACATGAACCCTCTGCTAAAAATTCCAAAATATCAATAGCAGAAACTCTATAGGCCCCAGATCCTGCTTTTGTAATGTACCTCATACCAGAGACAATGCATTACATTGGTGTGAATATCATTGCATTCATTCAGCAGAAAATTCTTTAGGTTTACCGTGAATGTGGGGCTACAGCAGGCTGTATTGGTTTTATTATGCAGTTGAGGCGGCAAATGGTTTTCTTTAATGATTTGCATCATCTTCCTCTTCATTGTTCCTGCCCCCCTGCTGATGTTTTCCTCCTCGAGGTGGACCAAGGCTTCAGATAATGAGGTAGTATTTAGTATTATGATTTTGTTACACTTTATTACCTCCTTTAGCCACATAAATCTCCACACTCTTTATAAAAACAACTGCTATGTGTTATGTTCGGTGGGGGCAGCCACTGGGGTGTGTAGTATCAGCCATGTCTCTCAAACAACAGCATAAATGAGGATGGCTGCCTCAAATTTAAATTCATCTAAGCCACTGCTACACCAGTGTAGTTCAAATTCCTGGGTAGTGGCAGAGGAGGAAAACTGAGTTTTTACAGGGCTTCAAGGAGTTTAGCTAGGGCTGGACTTTTTCCTAAAAGCCTGTGAATTTTTTTTTTTTTAAATGTAGCTAGAGGAGGGAAACTGCCTTTATTTTCTATTCTGCTTTACCAAACTACCTTAGAAGGCTTATGCTACGTAAATCCTACGAGTACAACTCAGTAGGATCTTTCCAGAAGCCATTGATATTGTGCAGAATGACAATGAGGAAAACATTTTAAATGATGGTGAAGGTGAAGTGCACTGGTCAACCAGGAGACCTCCCACATCTCTTGAGGAAACCAAACCAACCCTTTAGAGGAACCAGAACTGGCAGAATACCTCCCACCTTGAAATTTTTTAATTTAGTGAGACATCTTAAGCATAATAATGAAGCAATTGATGAGTTTCTGGTGGCTCTGAGGCCACTGTATTACAGGAGTCATCCAAGTCCCCACTGGGGTTGGTTCCAGGCCTGGTCCCTGCTCTACATTCAGGGTGTGTTGTTGCCATACTGTGTGAATGCTACCCTTAGCATTGTGACATAGGCAGCCCTACCTATAATGTAGCTGGCAGGGGACCTGATTCCGTTACCTGGATTCCATTCTTAGCTTTGCTGTTAAAGAGCTGCTTGACCTTGGGAAAGCCACAGACCTTAGTTTTGCCTTACCTATAAATATTCCTGATAATCCTTTCTATTTCTTAAATTATCTCATTCTTCTTATTCTTTCTCTCAATATTATTTGAGAATTTTTGAATACAGATTTCATAGTAGTTATATCAACATAGTGATAGAATTTGTTCCAGAATGATAGAATTGCCGTTTCCTCAGTCCCTGCCCTGCTGTAGCAAAACATTGAAATGGCAGGCATTTTACAAATTTATTAAAGTGAAAGTACATTTTCAGGGAGAAAGAGAGAGAGAAGGTAAAAAAGCCTGCCTCATTTTACATTAGTTTTTATATCCTCATGCTTCGGACCTAAGTGGGACCCGATTTCTCCTGCCCCAGCCCCTTATGCCATGTATAAGGGCTGAGTGTTTTTTGGTCTCTGTATGGGGCGTATTTGATCTTCTGATTGGTTTCAGGCAGGATACCTTATTTGCATGGGGAACAGGTATATAGAGGAGGGGTGAGGAATGGGTGACATTCCTTCCCTAGTAGGGAGTGAGCAGGCCAGGTTGCTCAAGGTTGGGGAAAGGGCATTACAATGAGACATGGCCAGAAGCTTTGGGTTTAATCTTCTTGAAGGGGACTTGAAGCCTATAACATTCTAATCAGCCTGGAACATACCTGGTTATACCTCCCTCCTAGGCTGACTAAAGTGTTCCTTCCTCTGTGTTTCCATACCACTTTGGAGATACTACCCTTAAAATACCTTTGAAATCATACGGTAACTTTGCATGTTCTCCTCGTTGCTAGTCTGAGAACTCCTTGAGGATAGAAGCCATGCTGTTTATTTTTGTGTTTGTTTTAATTTTTTTTAATCTTTTTTTCTCAGTTCCGAATATGGTACCTGACAGATAACAGTACTGAGTAAATATTTGCTGAATTGAATGAGTATTTGTATAGATCAAATAGTTCAAAAGGAAAAAACATGTCCAAACTTGACTAACTAACTCTCAGGGAAATAGGCATAGGTTATCTGTGTTCCTGGTTTCTATATTCTCCATCAATCTCTGGATACACCCCCACCTTTATCCCCACACTTTGGAACAAGTTCTACCTCTCGCTTATTTGGCCACAGGGGAAAGAAATCTGATAAACCTACTCTGTTGAATTATAATTGACTTTAATATGTTTCCCTTGAGTAGCTTAACCACCTCTGTTTATTTGTGCTCTGAGTAATTCTTGGTTAGTCCTTATAACTTTCAGCAAGGAGTTGACCTTGTGGGAGTTTTGAAAATTATAATCATATACCTGACCTCTCTAAATTCTATTTATTAAAATTAGATTCAGAGAGCTATATGAATATAAAAGCATGATTAATGAAACCCCAATAGACTCCTAAAGAACAAAGCCCCCAGCTGAAATGGGATTAAAGAACTTCAGGAAACCAAAGTTGATGCTTCATCCTTTTCTAGGTATCAGTGCAGGAACCACCTTTAGGAGAAGTTTGATCTACAAAATTGACTCTAAATGTATTTCCTCCCATGATGCCACCAAAATATCCCTGGAAGAAGTCACTAATAGCCTCCTAATTACCAAATCTAATAGTTATTTCTTTGCCTTTATCTTAATTGATTTCCAGTTGTTATTTGGCTCTGTTGACTATTCCTTTTTTTAATTTTTCTTTACCTGGGGTTCCAGGGTGCTACCCTTTTTTGATTTTCTTTTCTCCCAACAACCATTCTCTCATGGGCTTTTCCTTTGTTTACCTTGTAAAAGTTGGTATTTCTTGGGGTTCTGTGATAAACCATCTTCCTATCCTTACTCTGTGCATTATCTGTCAGAAGTTTTATATACTCCTATAGCATCTACTCCTGCATATATGCCAAAAACACCACTAATCTACATCACTAATCCAGACCACTGTCCATATTCCAGGTCAACATATTCTTGCTTTTTTTTTTATTACACAAATATTTATTTGTTGACAAATTGCTGTGTAGTAGTAAATAGTGGGTATGAAAAGGTAAGAGTCTGTGTCTTTAAGAAACAGACTAGTAGCAAAGACAGCTATGTAAACAGAGAAAGTGGTGAAATCTAAGAGAATATATGGGAAATACTGAACAAGAAAACTCAAATTGAACAAAAGGATTTGGAGAAGACTTAGAAAGGAACACCTACTTTAATGACACTTAACTGCTGATTATCAGTTAAAATTATTAATGATTCAAGATTCCCTACTCTGATTTTCTTCTCTTTGTCTTGGGTGATGGATAATCTGAGTTCTGGAGGATATTAGTCTGCAGACCTCCTCTTTCCTTCTCACTGAACTGAGTGAGGCAATATCTTTTGGTCAGCACTGTTGGCCTCCTGTGATATCATGGTCTTCTCATGGCTTCTGGTCTGGTAGCCTTCTTAGTACTTGTAGACCTTCCGCAAAGGGCTCTGAAATCTCTCAACTCTCCCTGCCTGAGGTAAAACCAATCCTGTAAGCCTGACCTCTGATCCACCTGCATGGACACTAACTCTCAGATGGCATGATGGGGGTGGCGGTTTTCTGATATGCATGGGCTTCCCAGGCTCTACAAACTTATTTTCTGTCATACAATTCTGAAGGAGTCAACAGTAGGTGGGGGACAGAGAGCAGGGATCCCATATCCATGTCTAGCTTCTCCGCTCTCTTCTGACTTTTTTTCTCTAAGCCCCATTCTTTGTCCTAACAGAAGCATTGATTGATTTCCTCTCTCTGTCCTTTTGAATCAAATCTGTAGCTTTCTGTACTCAAAGATTCTTGATCTAACTTCCACTTTTTAGGTCTTCCAGACTCTATTGCAACTTATAATTTTTTTTTTCCCCTCTCAAAAGACCTGGCTCTTCTGAATCAAAAGCTCTTTGGCTTTCAAAACTATTGACTCTGCCATGAATTTCAAGGACCTATTTTGGAATTCAAAGCCAAGAATTGGACTTTTTGTTCTTCATGTTGCTTTTGTGTCCTCTCCTCCCTAAAGTAAAAAGCTTTAGCCTTATTTAGTTTAATGTTAGAAAGACCCAAAGCTTTTATTTTTTTAATTAAGTAAAAAAAGAAAAATGCATTGGATTTCATAATATTATTTTGCTACACCAGTAGCCCATACCAGTTTTCCATATTTAATTATATGCTCTTCCATTTTTAA
Organism: Sus scrofa; assembly: GCF_054392235.1. Lineage (NCBI taxonomy): Eukaryota > Metazoa > Chordata > Mammalia > Artiodactyla > Suidae > Sus > Sus scrofa. Next base: position 122,661,556 of record NC_139396.1, on the reverse strand, counting down.
ATTTTCTTCTGATTTCTTAACTCTATTATTACCTTTTTAAAATTCTTTAGGGCAGCGAATAGGTCAGAGAAGCCTTTTGTACTCTTCAGAATACCTGGGTTTATTTGTTCATTCATTCATTCATTAAGCAAACATGTATTAAGCTGTTGACAAAAAGGTGAATGACAGTCCCTGCCCTTCATGAATTCATGAGTTAATAAAAATCACTGTTAGGCAATAAAAGGAAAGTGGAAAGTAAACCAAGATAACTCAGAGGAGAATATAAATCAGAATGAGGAATCCAAAACAGCTTCCTAGGGGAGGTGACACTTGACCTGAGTTTTAAAGGTTCAGTGAGTTCAACATATCAAGCAGAGTTGTATTCTCTCCATAGGGATCTGCATGTAGGAATAAATGGGAGCATATTTGGGAATTACAACTATTTAATTATGCCCAGAAAAAGTAGAGTCTTTGGCGATCAGAGAGAAAGAAGGTAGAGAAAAGAGATTCGTATTCAATAAACAGTTTAAGAAGGACTTTTTATGCTTAATAGGAGTTTGAACTTAGTTTTGAAAACCATGAAGAATTATAAAAAACTTAAGGATTTGAAGGAAATCCTTTAAAAAAAGGATTTTAGGAAAGTTGCCCCAGCTACAGTGTTGAATTAATAGAAAATGAATTACATTTTTAGGTGGATCTCTAATTAGAAAGGACAAAAGTTAGAAGATTATTGCAAAATTTAGGTGAATAGTAAGAACCTGAGTATGGATAATGAACTGCAGAGGTGAAAATATGGAAGATGTATAGCAGATCTAATCCTCAGGCCTTGCCTGTGCGAGTTGAGGAAAAGGAGGATGATGCTGAAGTTTCTAGTCATTGAGTGATTATGAAAACAGTAGTTTTAATCTCTGAATTAGGGAAGGGGAAATAACAAGTTCAGATTTGGCTGGCGTAAATTTGATATACCCAAGGGACATGAAGTAGAGATGCTGGGGGAGAGCTTCACATTAGGATCTGTGACTCACACAAGTGTTGGAGCTGAAAGTGTTGATGTGATTGCTAGAGGCATGAATGTGGGCAGGATGATCCATCAGAAGGAATGTGAAAACATGGAGAAACAAAAGACAAAAAAGAAAATCCTGTGGAACATGGTGCAAGCCAAAGAAGAGGAGCCCTCAGAGACCAGTAAAAAGAAATGAGTGGAAGGGAGAGGAGAGCCAGGGGAGATGGGGCATAAAATCCAGGAGATGAAAGATAAGGAGGAGGGCTTATGACATAAATTAAGGATGGAAAAATAATGAGGAAGCAAGTGGAAAGTATGAACATCAAAATTCTGTGGCTTAAGGAAAGAATAGGTAGTGATTTCTGCCTTTTCTAGAAGATTAACAAGAAAGAAAATTCAAGGTGATGAATCAATGGGATTTAAAAAAAAAAATATTTTTTTGCAGGGGGAGGTTTGGGCCACATCCATGGCATGTGGAAGTTCCCAGGCTAGGGGTTGAATCTGAGCTACAGCTGACAGCCTGTGCCACAGCCATAGCAACACCAGGTCTGAACCATGTCTGCAACTTACACCACAGCTCATGGCAAGGCTGGATCCCCAACCCACTGTGCGAGGCCAGGGTTCGAACCTGCATCCTCCTGGACACTAGTTGGATTCGTTTCTGCTGTGCCACAGCAGGAACTCCTTTTTAAAAAATTTTAAACCAGATTCTGAGATGTTAAAACCAAATTTTGTTCAGTTGAATGTCCAATTATGACATATGACATAAGGGAAAGATTTTAGTAGAGCACATATATAAATATATATATAGACACCCTTCCTAAATGAATGGTTTTTTTTGTATAATACATGCAAAATGTACTTAAGAGAGAAATGTCCTGCAGCAGTAAACTATCTGTTTTCTGTGGACATCCTATAAAAAAAACAAACAAAAAACTAAAGAATAAAATCCTACATAAAACTCTATTATTCTACATGTTAAAAGAATTATATCCCCTTCTCAGTTTTATGTCATAAGACTCAGGCCCCCACAAGGATTCCCGTCTCTGCAGAAAGGCTTCTGAACAATTTCCAAATTCCAAAGAAATGTTCCCAGCCTCTTGTCATGTTATGTGAGCTTGTCATTCCTGTGGCAGAGAAGCTTTTGCGAGGGTGGCACTGTAGGGTATATTAACCCTGCCGCCTCTGCCTCAAAGGAGCTATTTTCTTCCTTGCATGCAAGAAACTCGAGTTGGCTGCGTGGGTGAGAGCATCACAGCCAGGAGCTGTCCTCCTCAGGAGCCCCATTAAGACCTGTCAAGTTTTCCCATTTCCTTTCTATGTTTATTAGTCATGGAATAAACACATTTGAATACAGCCGTTGCATCTCTAGCCTGTCTTAGATGTTGTTTGATTATATTTCCAATACTTGGAGAATGATTTCTCCAGAAATTATATACCATCTTAATTACTTCACATGCCATGGAAAGGCCGCCCTCACTGCTGGGCCATCAAGCAGTCTGTGACTGAACAGAGCACACCTATGCTTGATGGTAGAGATAGAATTAATTCCAAATATCCCAAATCATGAAACACCAAACATTCCAGAGTTAGCATTTCTTTACCTTCTCTGTACAGAGAGGACAGCAATGAATGCTGCAGGTATGCTGGGAGACTTTTAAGTCTTGTAAGCAATTTGGCTTTCAGTACCTTTTTTTTTTTTTTTTTAATCTTGGGAAAATTCCCACTTCCCAGCACTCCACTCCTTCCTTAATCACCATGATCAGCATAGCAGTATTTCAGTGAATCATCATCAAATTGTATATAAGTAGGTGGAAAGGAAGAGCTCATTCTAAATAAGTGCTGCATAGATAGAAATTTGGAAGATTTGAAAGGGAAAATTAAATGAATTTTTTCTGAGAAAGAAATTGTTCAACCTGAGGGTTTATAAATTGCCATAGGTTTCCCAAAAGTACATTACTAAACATTTAAAAGAAGAATTTTCCCTAACCAATCATAAGTCATCATGATATAACTCATTTGATCCAATGGAAAGATAATACTGAAATTTTTATATCATTTATAACACATGATTATTTATAAAAATGATAGTGATTTTCTTTCTCTTAACTCAAAATTCCATAAACGAGGTTATTTATACTAATTTACAATTTGAAGAATTGTCATCCTCAGGTCATGGATACTGATGATTCTCTACCAATCATTCATCCTCCTTCTTCCAACAGAACCTAAATTTGTTTAGGTATCCACACCTCCCCAAAGCAGCCAGGAGACTGAAGGGAAGCTAAATAAATACTGAGGTCCAGAGATAGTCTTGAATTTCGAAGCTAGGCAGGATCAGATTCTCCTGTAATGACTGTGATAAGTCTGGCTAGCTGGTCATGTGACCTAGATAAGACCACAGGGAAGGATTTCTATTATATGGTTGGGGTACTGGTTTGCTTTCTTATGCTGAACCTGAATAAGGAAATGTGTAGTTCTCATTGCTAGCAGCAGATAGTTAATGATGAGGAGAGGAATCAGCCTTAGGAACTTGTCAACACCAAAGATTATAGAGGAGAAGGATAAAAAGAATTTAGCCCAGGGGACATGATATGGCTAGTGAATTAGCCAAACTTGGAATCTTTTCTCCTTTCGGGCTTCCTATTATGTGAGATAATTAATTTCTTTATTATTTAAGTCAAAGTGAATGGGGCTTTTCTTTCTTTGCGTCTTGAATAATACACTTGTGATAACATTTTATACTCATGTCTGGGCAGACCCTGCAAATAATTGAAGTCCAAGTCTGTTTCTGTGCTTTGATTGGAAGAGTACCAACCACAGATTATCTCTTTGACCAATCTAACACCACATCTGAAATCCTGCCCATTAATGACTGCTTTAGGCTAAAGCACTGTGTATTCTTAGAGGTGTTTGTTAGGATGCCTAGAGGACTGACAGTTTAAACTGGATATTCTGAAGGAATCAAAGTTTTATTAGAAAGTAAGGTGTGGGAGTAAGAATCGGGAAGACTTCCAACAGTGCCCAACACAGTCTGTTATCCCAAGAGCTAGAAACTGGTATGTTGGGTAAACTTTGCATGGGATTTCCCCCTAAGACCTAAACCTTGGCTACAATAATTGCAGTAATTGTTATTATAATATCTTGATTTTAAAACAAGTCATTTCAAATTATAAATTTCTCTAGTTTCAAGTAACATTGTTGATACAAAAGTTAGTCCAATCAATTATGAGGCTTTAAACATATATCCCTTATTGTTATGCTTTCTGCATGCATGTGTTAATGAAAGGTTGGTAAAGCCATTGGACTGAGAGGCAGGTCGATAAGATGACTGCCTGCCTTTTCTCTTCAGGCCAACTGATGCTTCTTTATGCATTCACAGACTGAAAGCCAATGATCTGTTTTCCACAAATAGCATTTTCTTGTTACAAAAAATAAAGCTAAGTGCCTTAGTTTTATAGCTAGTATTTTCTCAGGCAGGACTTAATGTGCAATTTTCACTCTCATTCCTGAAGTTGTTTAGTGTTGTAAATTATATATTAGCTTCCAAACTACTGTAAGCATCACCTCTATTATTTGTTTGCTTCATCAATAAATTATGCCATTTCAATAATATGCAAATTTCTATCAACATTTTTGGTCTTGAAATCACAAACATCAAGCTTGTATAAATAATATATGGAAATGGAGATGGTATCTGCAAACTGATTTCATTATTGGGCACTTAATGCTAATGAAATATAATATTTAGTTAAATGAGTTCTTTATAAAACATCTAGAAATGGATCCCTAGCTGTCCTGCATCTCTTTCCAAAAAAAATAAAGATACTTATTTAAGTATAGGAGTAAATGGTACAATTCTGATGGACAAAGAGCAACTTGAACCCCAACTCATTAAAAGGCACTTAAGGGTTTGCGTGCATTAGGGCTTTGTGAGTGCATATAGTAATCTGTAGCCAGACAACAGTTCTCACCAGCAAACTGAAAATTACTTTGATACCAATATCCATATTAAGTGATAAAGGCTTTGATTTATAGAGAGATAAAATTGTGAGTGGCTTTGTCAACCTTGATAGAAGTAAAATATAAAACTTGCTTATAGCTGTGGAATTGCTGTAGGACAAAGGCCTGGAATTTTTGTCTTAATTTAGAACTATCCTAAGAGACTCATCTGGTCCAAGGTTATCTCTGATCCAAGGAATCCACAGGATGTTTTGGTGGGCAGGGCACGAAAAGCTGTGAGGTGAATCTAATGCTGGCCTTCTGTGTGGCATCAGACATGTGTGGGTCCTCCATCTGGTCCTTGGTACCATCACACTTTTGAACCTAGAATGAACCTGCAAACCAGCTTAGTTATTGTTCCTCCCTAAATGTCAGGTGGGGCATTCCTCTTTACCTCCCCATGCCCCCTTCCTTCTTGTCCTCACGTCTTGCTTCCTATATTGCCTCACCTAAATTATCAAATGAGTGTCATCATCCTGCCCCAGGATTCTGGCGCCCTGTTTCCTAGCTCCTCTCTGTCTCCATCTTCCTCTCAATGCCATTACCTCTTAGAGTATTAGATCTAGGACCCTGAAGAAAGATCAACTATAGAAACCTCACTTTAGGGATAATAAAATAGCAATTAGTAACATTAGTAACTGAGGATTGTGTAATATGGTTATAGCATCTGTTGTAATAATAATAATAAAGGAGTTCCCGTTATGGCGCAGTGGTTAACAAATCCAACTAGGAACCATGAGGTTGCGGGTTTGATCCCTGCCCTTGCTCAGTGGGTTAACGATCTGGTGTTGCCCATGAGCTGTGGCGTAGGTTGCAGACGTGGCTCGGATCCCACGTTGCTGTGGCTCCGGCGTAGCTAGAGCTCTGATTGAACCCCTAGCCTGGGAACCTCCATATGCCGCGGGAGTGGCCCAAGAAATGGCAAAAAGACCAATAATAATAATAATAATAATAATAATAAAACAACTACTTCTTTTTTTATTACTTTTTTAATTTTCCCACTGTACAGCAAGGGGATCAAGTTATTCTTACATGTATACATTACAATTACATTTTTTCCCCCACCCTTTGTTCTGTTGCAACATGAGTATCTAGACATACTTCTCAGTGCTACTCAGCAGGATCTCCTTGTAAATCTATTCTAAGTTGTGTCTGATAACCCCAAGCTCCCAATCCCTCCCACTCCCTCCCCCTCCCATCAGGCAGCCACAAGTCTCATCTCCAAGTCCATGATTTTCTTTTCTGAGGAGATGTTCATTTGTGCCGAATATTAGATTCCAGTTATAAGTGATATCATATGGTATTTGTCTTTGTCTTTCTGGGTCATTTCACTCGGTATGAGATTCTCTAGTTCCATCCATTTGCTGCAAATGGCATTATGTCATTCTTTTTTATGGCTGAGTAGTATTCCACTGTGTATATATACCACTTCTTCCTAATCCAATCACCTGTTGATGGACATTTGGGTTGTTTCCATGTCCTGGCTATTGTGAATAGGTCTACAATGAACATGCAAGTGCATGTGTCTCTTTTAAGTAGAGTTTTGTCCGGATATATGCCCAAGAGTGGGATCGCGGGGTCATATGGAAGTTCTATGTTTAGATTTCTAAGGGATCTCCAAACTGTTGTCCATAGTGGCTGTACCAGTTTACATTCCCACCAGCAGTGCAGGAGGGTTCCCTTTTCTCCACAGCCCCTCCAGCACTTGTTATTTGTGGATTTATTAATGAGGGCCATTCTGACTGGTGTGAGGTGGTACCTCATGGTAGTTTTGATTTGCATTTCTCTTATAATCAGCGATGTTGAGCATTTTTTCATGTGTTTGCTGGCCATCTGTATGTCCTCCTTGGAGAACAGTCTATTCAGGTCTTTTGTGCATTTTTCCATTGGTTGATTGGCTTTTTTGCTGTAGAGTTGTATAAGTTGCTTATATATTCTAGAGATTAAGCCCTTGTCCGTTGCATCATTTGACACTATTTTCTCCCATTCTGAAAGTTGTCTTTTTGTTTTCTTTTGGGTTTCCTTTGCTGTGCAAAAGCTTTTCAGTTTGATGAGGTCCCATGGGTTTATTTTTGCTCTAATTTCTATTGCTTTGGGAGACTGACCTGAGAAAATATTCCTGATGTTGATGTCAGAGAGTGTTTTGCCTCTGTTCTCTTCTAGGAGTTTGGTGGTGTCCTGTCGTCTATTTAAGTCTTTCAGCCATTTGGAGTTTATTTTTGGGCATGGTGTGAGGGTGTGTTCTAGTTTCATTGCTTTGCATGCAGCTGTCCAGGTTTCCCAGCAATGCTTGCTGAATAGACTTTCCTTTTCCCATTTTATGTTCTTGCCTCCCTTGTCAAAGATTAATTGACCATAGGTGTCAGGGTTGATTTCCGGGTTCTCTATTCTGTTCCATTGGTCTGTCTGTCTGTTTTGATGCCAGTACCACACTGTTTTGATGACTGTGGCTTTGTAGTATTTCTTGAAGTCTGGGAGAGTTATGCCTCCTGCTTGGTTTTTGTTTCTCAGGATTGCTTTGGCGATTCTGGGTCTTTTGCTGTTCCATATAAATGTTTGGATTGTTTGTTCTAGTTCTGTGAAAAATGTCATGGGTAATTTGATAGGGATTGCATAGAATGTGTAGATTGCTTTGGGTAATATGGCCATTTTTACAATATTGATTTTTCCAATCCAGGAACATGGAACATCTTTCCATTTCTGTACATCTTCTTTGATTTCTTTGATTAAAGTTTTATAGTTCTCAGCATATAGGTCCTTTATCTCTTTGGTCAGGTGTATGGTCCTATCTATTCTAACCAAGTCGTCTGATACCAGAGCCTATAGTCTCAACCAGTATGCACTCTGATTTTCACTATAGGCTTTCCAGTTTACATATAATCACAGTCAGTGGTTCATTTAGTCCACACAATATAGTAGGAAGGTTTTATGATTATTGTCTCCAGTTGATTGATGAGGAAACAGACTAAGAAATGTTAAGTGACTAGCCTGGGAACTCACAGCTAATAGTGGCATGTAGCAAATATTTCTACATGTGCAACAAATAATTCTTGGTACATAATAAGAACTCAGTACATAAATAAAAACTTTATACCCCTACACTCCAAGAACTCACAGAATAGAACCTAAAGCTGAACCCAACTTCCCTAATTGTCAACCTCTCTAAGCACCTTATAGTCAACCTCATTACCTCAATTTCCTTGGTCCTGTTATTAGCCCTTTTTCAAAATCATCTTGTTAATACACACACACACACCTTGCTCTATTGGAGACTGCAAATGACAAGACCTGACTTGTTTTTGATATGGATATATCCAATAATGCATTGATATTTTATGCAAGTATATATTAAAGAATGAGCCCTTAGGTTTGCAAAAGATTTCCAATATGGCCACAGTGCTCCAAAAGTTTTACATCTTTGTTTTAAGGTAGTTCTGCAATGTGCTTGGAAATAAAAGAGATAAAACTAGTTGTACTAAAGAAACAACATTGACAAATCAGAAACCTACTGAAGCATCTAATCATCTCAGGAGTCTAGTAGACCATGCTGATTTTTAGTAGTACTAGCAGACACTTCAAATAACATAAAGCTCCTCTTAAGCAACCATGTTGCACTGAAGACTTCCAAGAGACTGTTCCTGTCAACTGGAGAAAAAAATGGGAGCCTCTAATTAAACAATTATGAGCACATTCTATTACATTATTTTGATTTGGGTGCTGTCACCTTGATCTTTGTACTCTAGGTGGGAAAGTATGAAAGCAGAAAGCATTAAGTATCAACAATGAGTGGCATGGCTAAAGTGAAATTTCATTGCCTCTACTGAATAAAAGATTTGATCTAAGTCCTCACTTACCCCTTCATTAGTTATCATTGCTAATTACAACCACCACCATATGTCACACAGCTATTGAGATAAATATCTAGATTCCAAGAAGAGAATTCTATCTTATTCATTACATCTCTACTGCCTTACTTCTGTTTTTGCCCTAATGCAAAACAAAGGCAATAAATAATAGGAACAATACTTTAAACTTACTATTGCTTAATTAAATAATAAATAATTATCTATACAATTTCCTACTTTTAATCCTCATCAAAACATTGCAAAATAAATGTTATATTTAGATTTTAGCTAAATTATGAAAAATAAGGAAACATTCTGAGAATTGGGTGACTTGTCCTGTGTAACACAGCTACCCAAGCACATATCAAGTGGTGAATGAAAACTCATGCTCCATTTATCTGTCCCTGAATCCCTATGCTTATGCTACATTGCCTTGCTTCCCTAGCAATACTCAGAAGAACAAGTCTGAACCACTGGAGTTTGCTATACTGGTTTTCATCCTTCAAATGGAGACAAATACCTTATAAATATATGGCTCTTAGGATTCACTAACACCACACAACTCTTGGAATTTCTCTGTTCTGACCCCAACTCAACTCTCCCACCTATCTGTATGTTCAGCAGAAAATCACAAAGATATGTAAAATTGAATCTAGTATTTCTCCTTATTTTACTGAAATAACAATTTCCTTACTGTGATCACTAGATTAACAGGACTTTTTTAACCCATAATTTGAGTGCCAGGTATTAATGTTTTGCCTGGGTAAACACAATTTCTTATATTTAAACCTATTAAGAAATTCAGCACGGTATCCTAGAGAGCAATATATTACTTAAAAATAAAAATTTTCAGCTGGTTCCAGAATCTCACTTCAACTTTGTACTGGCTTGATGAATTTGGCTTAAAAGCAGTAAAGTGTATTCTGACATTTTGCCTTCACTTGAAAAAGATTTTGAATTGCAAACACTAATTTAACTTGATGTTTTTAGCTCATTCATTTTAGTGCTTCTTCAAAAATTGAAGACAAGACACATAACCACAGACTTTTTAAAGGGGATCAGATTTATATACTCCTTGGTATTTGAATTGAAAACTTTGGCTTTAAAAAGTGCTTTCTTTACAACTCCTAAAATAACAAAACCAAGAGTTATAGCCCATAATCCAAAAAAAAAAAAGCTGAAACAGGAGTCATTTAAAAAGATTAATTTAATCCAGAAGAAAGTTGGAAAATAGAATACAGAACAAATGGGAAAAAACAGAAAACAAATAGCAAATGATAGATCTAAATCAAACCATATCAATAATGACATTAAATGTAAATGGCTTAAAAAGCAGAAATGTTATATTGAATTTTAAAAACTGAGACACAGCTATATGCTGCCAAAGAGAAACACACTTTAAATATGAAGACAGAAATATTTTAAAAGTAAAAATGATAAAAAAATATATACCATGCTCACACTAATCAGAAAAAAAAAAGCTGAGTAGTTATATTAACATTAGATTTCAGAGGAAAAAGTATTAACAGGATAAAAAAATGTCATTTCATAATGATAAAGGAACATATTCAAGAGGACAAAAGAGTCCTAAATGTACATATTACTATTGAGTTTCTAAATACATTGGGGAAAAAAAAAAGCCTATTAGAGCTGCAAGGAGAAATGGTTGGTCATATCCAAAATAGTTTTCAATGATATCAATGCCCCTTTGTCAATAATTTATGGAACAAAGAGACAAAAAAAAAAAAAATCATTGATTTAGTACACTTGAATAATACTTATAAACCAGCTTTATCTAATTGACTTGTAGAACACTCCACTGAACAACAGAAAAAAATATTCTTTTAAAATACACATGGGAGTTTCCATTGTGGTTCAGTGAAAACAAATCTGACTGGTAACCATGGGGATGCAGGTTCAGTGCCTGGACTTCTCAGTGGGTTAAGGATCTGGCATTACCATGGGCTGTGGTGTAGGTCTCAGACACAGCTTGGATCTGGCATTGCTGTGGCTGTGGCGTAGGCCGACAGTTGCAGCTCTGATTCAACCCCTAGCCTGGGAACCTCCCTATTCTGTGGGTGTAGCTCTAAAAAGATTAAAATAAAATAAAATAAAATGTATATGGAAAATTTATTGAAATAGGCTCTATACTGAACCATTAAACTATTTTCAGTAAACTTAAAAGGATTCAAATTATATTATCTGACTATAATTAAATTAAATTAGAAATCAGTAACAAAAATATCTCTGGAAAATCTCTAAATATTTGGAAACTACACATTTCTGAATAGCCCATGAATCAGGGTTTAATCAAAAGGGAAACTGAATTAATATGAAAATACAGAATATCAGAATGTGTGGGATATTACTAAAATGGTGTTTGGAAGGAAATTTATGGCACTAAATGCCTAAGTTTGTAAAGAAGAAAGGTTTAAAATCAGTGACCTCAGCTTCTACTTTAAGAAGCTAGAAAACAAAGAGCAAATAAAGCCAAAGTTTGCAGAAGAAAGGAAATAACAAAGATCAAAGTGGAAATTAATGAAATAGGAAACAAAAATAATAGAGAAATTGGTTCATTGAGAAGGTGAAATAAAATTAATAAACCTTTAGCCAGACCGATCATGAAAATAATAAAGACACAAATTACCAATATCAATAATTAGACTGTCAACATCAGTACAGATTCTACACCTATTAAAGGGATAAAAAGAGATGTTATTAGCAGTTGATGCCTGTAAATGTGACAACTTAGATGAAATGGACAGATTTATTGAAAAAACAAACTACTGAAACTCACTCAAATGGAAAACCTGAATAGCCCTAGATCTACTAGAGAAATTGAGTTTATGGTTGAAAACCTTCTCACAAAGAAAACTCCAGGCGCAGATTTTTTCGCTGAGGGAATTCTACCAATCATTAAGGAATAAATACCAATCTTATATAATTCTTCCAGAAAATTGAAATAGAGGTCCAGCTCATTCTATGACACCAGCATTATTACCTCAATGCCCAAAATCACTCAAAGACATTAAAAGAAAACTACAGACCAATATTCCTATGAACAGAGAAATAAAAATTCTGAGGAAAATTATAGCAAATGGAATCCAACTCTGTTTATAAAAAAAAAAAAAAAGGATCATGACCAAATAGGCATCATCTCATGAATTCAGAGTTTGTTTAACTTGCAAAAAATGAATGTAATTCAGCATGTTAAGAAACTTAAAAAAAATTACAATCATCTCAATAGGTGCAAAAAAAGCATTTAACAAAATCCAATATCCATTCTTGATAAAAACTCTTAACTAACCAGGAATAGAAGAGAACTTTATCAATCTGAGAATGGAAAACCTACATCCAGTACCATGCTTCATAATAAAAGACTAAATGCTTTCCCAATTAGATCAGGAACAAGATAAGAATGACTGTTATCACCATTTTTGTTTAGCATTATACATGGGGTTTAGTCAGTGCAATAAGTCTTAAAAAATATGAAATATATAGATTGGAAAGGAAGATGTAAAACTGTCTTTAATCACAGATCACATAAGCATTTAGCTAGAAAATACAAAATCTATGAAAACAGCAGCAGAAATAGTGAATTTATTAGCAAGATTGCAGACTGTAAGATCAATATGCAAAAATTAATTGTATTTTTATACAAGAAACAAGTAATCAAATTTTTTAAAAAATTAACATATGTCAAATAGCATTAAAAAAAAACTTTGGATTATATCTGACAAATGATACATAAAACCCATTAACTGAAAACCATAAAGCATTGCTGACAGACGCAAGGACCAAAGTAAAAAAATCTGAAGTTGAAATTGACAAACTGATTCTAAAATTCATGTATAAGTGCAAAAGACCTAGAATAATGAAAACCACTTGTAAAAAGAACAAAGTTGAAGAGCTAACGTTACCTGATTTTAAGAATGTCATAAAGCTGCAGTAATCAAAACAGTGTGACATTGGCATGAAAATAGAAAGCTAGTCAATGGAACCAAATAGAAGTACTTCCACACATATATAGACAATTGATTTTTGACAATAATTCAAAAGCAATTCAGTGGAGAAAATATAATCTTTTCAACAAGTTGTGTGGAAGTTGGATGGTTATATACTACAAAGAAAATAAAAGAAAAAGAGCATCAAACTGTATCTCAAAATATGAAAAAAATTAGCTCAAAGTGGATTATAAGACCTACAAATAAGACTTAAAATTATAAAAAAAATTTTTTTAAAGTATAAGAAAAATTCTTGTGGCTTTAGATTAGGCAAAGATTTCTTTGTTATAACACCAAAATTATAATCCATAAAAGAACAAATTGTTGAATGAGACTTGAGCTCAGCAAATGTCTGTAGCCACCCTTGTCCTTCTTAGCTGTGGAAGACAAATTAACTTGAACTCGTTAATTTAACATTCTAGTTTAGAAAACTGAAATTTAACTTATACTGCCTAAGATTACTTTTTCTTTTTTAGCTTTGACTAACTTTTCTATGGCATGGTTAAAGTTATAGATGTATTTTTTATATATTATCTTAATTATACAGCAGCTTTATAAAAAGGATACTGTCATTATGCCCATGACTAAACTGAGGCTCAAAGAGATTCATTTACTTACCCAAGGTTACATTACTAGAAAGTAGCAGGGCCGGAGTTCCTGTTGTAACTTGCTGGGGTACAAACCAGACTAGTATCCATGAGGATGTGGGTTCAATCCCTGGCCTCGCTCAGTGGATTAAGTATCCTGTGTTGCCATGAGCTGTGGTATAGGTCATAGACACAGCTTGAATCCTGTGTTGCTATGGCTGTGGTGTAGGCCAGCAGCTCCTATTCGAGCCCTAGTCTGGGAACTTTCATATGCTGCACATGCAGCCCTAAAAAGAAGAAAAAAAAAGGGAGGGAGGGAAGATGCGGGGGGGGGGGGGAAGAGAAAGAAAAAAAAGAAAGAGAGAGAGAAAGAGAAAGAAAGAAAGAGAGAAAGGAAATATCAGGGCCAAGACTCTAACACAAGTTCCCTGATCTTGGAGTCTAGTTGTTGTTCTCCTGTCTCATTTTCCCTCTCTATACAGAATGGTGAATTGGTCCCTGATTTTTAAAAAGAAGCCAGTTCTTGCCAGATGAAGAGATTAATGACAGCATCAACTCCCACAAGACACCAGGATATTACTTAGTGAACTAGATGTCTATCCTTTATCTTTCAAATCTACCATGGCTGCCATCCATTTTTGTAAGTGTGGCTAACAGGAAAAGATGCATGACCAACTGCCCTTTCCATCCTGTACAGAAATAAATTTGCTTTAGCCTTTAATGACACTTTGCCACTCTGTACTTACTTTGCTATACATTAATAATTCCCAAAGTGACTACCAGATGCCCATAGTGTAACCTTTTCACCTCGTAGGATCTGACCTGATATTCCTCTGATGTTGTCTAAATAGATGACTCACTTCAGGGAGTCTCCCTTTGAATTCAGTGCTCTTGGCATTTGCCCCAGTTCTGTAATAGCCACATACCCCAGGGGTAAAGTAATGGATCTCTGGCAATCTGGCTGTTCCCTTTATTTCTCTTTCACATTCGTTTACACATCTGTGACTGTCCTCTGAGAATGGCACAAAGTAGAAAGGATAATATCCATCCACTATCCTCTCTAAGGGTCAAAACCACATGAACAGTCTTATCAGTCTCAGTCAGGTTATTCTTTAGTTGTGCTTCTAGACATAGTTAAGCCATTTGAAATCTGAAGTAGAGTGTCATTAACAGAATCAAATTTAGACCAGTATACTTATCGCAGAAGACAATATTTGAGAAAAGTAAATGAATAAAAAGTGAGCCTTTCACATTATAGCCAAGAGTTTAGCATTTGAAAGAGGGAGTGCATTTTATGAAGCTACCCAGAGAAATCCAAAACTGTATTTTCTCATTAGTAACAGTTCTAGTCCTTTCCTTTGGAAAAATAAATTTAGTATCATACTTGCATGGCATCCAGAGAAACAGAAATGGAGGAGCAAGGGGTTTGGAAAACTATGACTGGGAGTAAAATACTTTACTTCAAGTGCCTTATGTACATGTTTTGACTGATTTGAGCAATAATTTTTGTCCTTTTTGATTAACATTATATCTACTATAAACTTCTATTCTTTTCTTATTGTTAAGGGTATTTTCAGTCTTTATAACAATTCTGGTAGGAACAAAGAGTTGGTTTCTCTTCTTTCTCCTAGTAGAGGCAACATAGTTTTGTTTTGTTTTTAAAGAGCCTAGGTGCATCTATGTTGCCTCTGCCCCTTGTTAACTGTTTGTCCCACGCAGGGAGTGGGGGAGGGGGGAGTCTCAGGTGGCAACTTACTTAACCACACTGAAGTCCAAGTGTTTCCTATATAAAATGAGGTCATTGTAAGAAACAAATGAGTTAAAGTATGTAAAATAAAAGACGTGTAAAAGACATCCAATACACATCATTTTTATTTTCCCCTTAATGAATTTAAGAGTATGACTAATTTCTCTCATTCTATACTTTTGTTGATGCATGTGCCTTTATTTGGATCAAACAGTAAATAAATTCTTTTTTTATTGTTATTTCCCCAATATAATTTTTTTTCTACTGTACAGCATGGTGACCCAGTTACATATACATGTATGCATTCTCTTTTTTACCATTATCATACTCCACCATAAGTGACTAGACATAGTTCTCAGTGCTACACCAGTCAGAATGGCCATCATTAATAAGTCCACAAGTAACAAATGCTAGAGGGGGTGTGGAGAAAAGGGAACCCTCCTGCACTGTTGGTGGGAATGTAAGCTGGTAACAACTGCTGTGGAGAACAGTATGGAGGTACCTTAGAAACCTATACATAGAACTTCCATATGACCCAGCAACCCCACTCTTGGGCAACTATCCAAACAAAACTTTCTGTAAGTAAATTATTATTCGACAATCAGAAATTTAATAGAAATAATGTAATCCTTAAATCCTCTACTTCTGACGTCTATTTTTTTCTGTTTTGGAATTTGAAATAAGATATGGTTTTCAGTTCAGTTTCTGGAGCTTATAATTTAAAATGTGCCAGGTAAAATTTCTTACTTTAAGAGAAAGAATAGTTCATAGATAAATATTTAAATATTAGATATTAGAAAGAGATCCACAGTTTTCCACACTTGGTAGAGGCAGAGGTATGGATTGTCCAGAATAGTTCACATAGTTCTAGTTCTGAAATGCCATAAAAAGCCAGCCGCGCTGTCAAGAAATACAGCCTTATCCCCTCAGTGCCATGCCCTAATACCATTCCAACACAACAGGGCTTTTGACATCCTAACAGATTAACAAAAGGCAGTCCCAGAGAATTAGTAAAACCAATAATCTGGATATGTAATTAATATGTAGTGTGATGGTAAATGTTAGTCATACTTGTATTCCAGTCTTTGCTAACTTTGTAGATTTTGATAATGATTAAACAAACCTCTTTCTATGCAATATGAGTCTCTTTGATTTTGTTGTTGTTGTTGTAAAATAGGGATAATAATGGTACCTGTGTGGACTACCAGGTACATAGAGATGTTCAATCAAATTTGAAAGCTGTTATTAGTTATCTAAAAGATATCAGACCATTCTCTGTTTACATTTAATTCTAACTGCAGTGTTATAAAATGAAAAAAAATGTAAAAACAAACAAACAAAAAAATGGGCTCTTACATCAGTTTGGTCCACCCATTCAAACTTTCCTTAGATAAAATGATCCTTATTTGATATCTTTCTGAAGGCCTCTCTTCCCCTGCATCGCCCTAACCCAGTGGGATCGTCCCACATGTGAGAAAGCTGTATGGTTTAAGAATACATCTGAGTTTAAATCCTAGCTCCTCCTCTTACTGACTTGGTTCTTTGTGCAACCTTACCTAATCACTGTGTACCTATTTTTAAAAAATGGAGAATCATAATACCTGTTTTCTGGAGTTGTTGTGATAATTGAGTTAATACATGTAAAGCACCTAGAATAGTGTCAGTAATGTGTTCTATACGTGCTGACTAGGATTAAATGTTAGTAATTAGGAGTAACAAAATGTATTCATTTTTTTCTCTTCTGAAAGCACCTGTTTATTCTGGTGTCCTGACTTCCTATTGTGAGGATTTTTTTCCCCCTTGATCTCTTTTTCTTTTTTCCCAGTAGTAAAAGAAGGAGGGCAAAGTGTTGTCTATATACAAAAGTTGTCAATAAAGTTGTCCTATGTTGCAGTATTGAAGTTATGTCATGAGTCCCTCCCTGTGTTTCATTATCCATATTAAACCAGGTTTAATGAACTTCGCTTAAACAAAGTTTTAATGAACTATCAAAGATTCTTAAATTTTGACATGACTTCGACTTTCAACCTGGGTTGTAATTCACA
This sequence comes from Sus scrofa, assembly GCF_054392235.1. NCBI lineage: Eukaryota > Metazoa > Chordata > Mammalia > Artiodactyla > Suidae > Sus > Sus scrofa. The sequence goes on along the minus strand of NC_139396.1, from coordinate 122,644,344 downwards.
TGTATTTATTTCTCTGTATTCCACATTAGGCTGTCATTTTCTTGAGGGCAAAGGACCATTTTCTAACTTTATTATATCTACAGCACCTAATACCCCAGTAATGCTCAGTCAGCTGCCACATAACTGAATGAATGAATGAATGGAGCCACATTCAAAGTATAGTATGCTAGCCCTCTATGCAGCAACAGAGTAAACTTCCAGGTTAATCATAGAACTTTTAAAATTTCAAGGAAACTCTCATGCATCCTATTTTGGGTCTTTCTCCATTCCAGCAGTAGTTCATTGCCTCCCCCATACATAATTTGTGTTTTCCTGTCTCTGTGCCTTTACTCGCACTATCCTTTCTTTTTGGAATGCCTTTGTCTCTTTCTCTACTTAAATGAATCTTAGCTCACACCTCATGGGAACATTTCCTTCTTTATTCTGAATGTAAGTCATTTTGCCTTCTTCCGAACTCCTGTAGCAGCCATTGTCTACACCAGTAGTTGTCCCTTAGTACATATTGTTGCATATGTATAGTTATTTTATCAGAGAAATACTTAACCAGATTTCAAATCCTTTGAAAGCAATGACCATGTCTTACAGTTCTCTACCTAGCATTGCACCTCACACTTGGTGCAATAATAAATAAATAATTGTTACTGGAGTAACTTGGTCTATACCATCTTAGACTGCAGCACAAAATAAAACTAAATGCAGCACAATGAAAACATTCATTTGTGAGTAAATAGGGAGACTCGATGTGCTGAAACACATCAGGACAAATACCTAAGTTTCAGGTAGAGTTTTAGCTTTATTAGTTCCTCTTGATCCTGTGCTTTATTTTTATTTGGTTTGATGCACATTTTTATTTTTGTTTGATCTGTGCTTTGGGGAAAGTATGGTGGGGTAAGGGCATTTAACTTTAAGTCTAGTTGCATCTGCTAACAAATAAAAACTCTACTGCAGAATTGTTTATTTTACAATGAAACATTTCAAAACAAAACATGAGACAACTAATGCCTCTGTGCCATCTGTTCTGAAGAAGTGTGGGGAAGGCGTAGACAGGGTGAAGTGTTAGATGCACAGTTCCCTCCTCCTCTTCAGACTTTTCAGGAACATAGCGCTAATGACAGTTGCGTGGATATCACTCAAATTTACAGTGTGTCTCAATGTATTTGAGCATCCTGATTATCACAATATATGAAGCTACCAAATCCAAAACAGTGTAAAGAATTATAAGTGAGCTGGCTGGTGGAAGGCCATGTAAGTTCTTTTCCATATTTCAATTCTTGATGAATGAGTCTTCTAAAACACAGATGAAGGGACAAGCATCACCAACCATTGCTCCAAATCTCCAAGCAGCCACGATGATAGCTGATCTTGCACCAAAGACAAAGTTTGTCTTTGCACTGGACATTTCTTCTGCCCAAGTTGCCAAGAGCACTTGGTCCCATGCATTTTCCTTACTCTGCATTCATGCCTTAAAATTTCTTACATCTATTCATTGTCTGAATATTTCCACATGGGCAATGCGTCAGCATTGCATGGACTAGATCAGCAGCTTCCTTCACTCACCACCCTAGTAACATTTGCCTTTGATTGTATATCCACAGAGGAGAGAATAATGTCCCATTTGTTTTAGGATATGACAGAGATTATAGGATTGGTGTGGGCTATAAGAGCCCTCTCCTCCGAGAAGCTTCCACTTCAGTTTAGTTTGGCATGCTGCCTTTCTTAAGGTGTGCATCTGAGAGACTCAGTGCCCATGCACTTCCATTAAACTACGATAATACCACCTATCCCTTTCTTTTTCTCCATTAGCATCAAGTTCCCTTTCTTCTCATTCCTGGATTATTTCCTTATTCCTATGATGAACTTCCAGTTTTTCTCTGCTTAATCTGGTTTGTCTTCCAGGAGCATCACGAAGAACTGACATTTTGCACTTAACACATTTTATCTCTATTTTCTAGTCTTTCTTTCACCCATTCATCCCTCCATCAGCTTATGTAGATTTAATTGTTTTGTGCCAGGCAACATTATGTATTGGGTGAATAAGACAAAGTTCCAGCAGTCATGGATCTTTAATTCCAGTGTAAGGAGTCAGAGAATGAACAAATACACAAACACACAAGTGCCAGGTGTCAATAAAAGCTATGGAGGGAAATAAAACAGAGTGATGGGTGGTCAGGGGAGGGGGTAAGGTGTTAGGCAAGGCCTTGAATGACAGATGAGAAAACAGACACTGGAGGGACTCATAATTGGGCCAAGGTCATACATTTAGTGAGTGGCCAAGCCAGATTCAAAACCAGACCACCTGGTTCAAGAGCCCATGCCCTTTACCATGGTGGCAAGCTGTGCTTTTGATCCTATGCTGTCCTATAAGGGGTAGCTGAGAGTATTTCCAGGGGAAGCTTCTATACTTGCTATAGGCAGCACTACAGTCCCAGCAGGAATTTACAATGCAAGAACCCAAGGAATTGAGGAGAATGTACAATACCAATGCACTCCCCAATTGACTAAAAACAAGACTAAGCAGCAAATAAGGTTTAACAGATAAATACCAAGATTGCCAAAACAGTCGGCTAATTCTTTTTATTCAATCAGTAATCTTTGTAAGCATTTACATAAAACTCTCAGTTTGAAATCGCTGTAGCCGACTTAAATCTATTACAATTATAAGCAGTGCTAATTTCAGGACACTCTTAAGTCCATAATCTCAGCGTCATACCCTTTGTTCAATAAACCTACTCTCTTAGTCAATGTTCCTTCGGATGTGGCAAATGCTAAGTAATTAACCATAACAAAGTGTTTGTCCATTTCTGCAAAATTAGTTTCTAAAAAAAGGGTTAAGAGCATTGGTTGCACCACAACGTCAGCTACCCTTTATAGGATAATAACACCCTTGGGTCCAAATAAATAGAGCATGTCCTCACGGCATAAGAAATGTGGAAAATGATGACAAGTTGCATGTTAGCGTATGTGTAGCATAAATGCAAACTCAAGGCAAGCCTAATCATGCTATCTTTTTACAACTCAGGGTCATCAACAGAGCTATTAGGGAAAATTGAAATTAGATTTACATGAAATGGTTTGGAAGCATGAAAAGAATGTCTTATCTTAAAACAGAACTAGTATTCAGTGATTTTGGATTCAGCATCAGGGTTCCTTGAATTTTGAAGTATTCCCTCTATTCAATCTGCCTAATTGGAAAAACAACCATGACAAAAGAAAAAAGAAGTGATTCTCTCCATTGCGTTTTTTTTTAATCTTATTTTTAATGGTATTTCTATCAAGTTTCTCACTTGGGGAAGATAAATTATGAAATAGAAACACTGTCAAACCAAAAATCAGCAATGTATTGTGAGGTTTCATCACAATTAATAAACAGAACACCCTGATGAAGCTTAAGTTAGTTAATCCTCAGAATTTCCAGAGATCTAGAAGAAAGGGTAAGGAAGCAACACACTTCAACAGCAGATGTTCCAGCAAAGGGAATCCAGGCCATCAAAAGAACTCCATTTCCAAGTCCTTGAGAAGAATACTGAAAAGGCCAACTTTTAATGATTTGCTGTATGTCATAGGTTGGATTTGAAACTATTACCACCTGAAGCAAAATTATGTACCTCCAGGAAACTATTTCCTTCTAGGCTTCTAATTTTTATGCCTCACACATCAACATAAGATAGTTTTAAAATCATGAATGCATTGCATAAGGCAATGTTAGCAGAAAACAAGATTAGATACCAGGGAATAGTGCATTCTTTCTCTTCCTATAGAAAGAGTACCTTTAATATTTGGAGCTATCACGTAATATTTAAGTATGTACTTCAAATAGAGAAGTTGGTAAAATCGAGATAGAACTTTTTCTGTCCAAATGCTTTATTCTCATCAAGATTTAGTTACTAATGAAGGACAGTAGAAATGTCAGGCCTAAAAAGAGATTAAAAAATAAAAATCCTGCCCTTCAGGAACTAAGTCAAGATGAGGTGAAAAGACATATACATAAAGATGAATTACAATACAGTGTGACCTTGTGTAATGAGCCAGTCAAGAGAACAATGATGTGTGGACTTTTGTGAGGTTTTCTTAAAGGAGGAGGAGGGAAGATGAGAAACATTCTAGGCAGAAGAGTGGCCGGCAGCAAAGGTCTGAGAAAACATGGTATGTACCAGAAGACCAGTAGATCAGACTTGCTGGAGCAGAAAAAAGACTGACACAATAGGTTATTATCTAGATGTATGGAGACTTAAACGCCCCTAGGAAATCAAAATTTCCTTCTGTAAACAATAAGAAAGCCATTAAAGATCTTGATTGATCTCATGTCTAATGGGGCAAAGGAGTGTACCTATTGTATCAGATACAGTCTGAATTAGAAAGGAGAGTCATTGGAAGCAGATGGTCTAATTAGGAGACCACTTCACAACTCCAGATGTATGTGGACAGCACAATCTAGGGAGATGGCAGTGAAAATAAATACAGATGGGAAACTTTCTGAAGATGTGGGGACTGTCTAAAGAGTGTCTACATGAAAGACAAGACCATATTACAAATGACTTATTTTTAAAAATGTCAGTTGGATCCTTAATTGTTAATGTTTCTAGTTTGATTAAAGGCTTTCTTCCTAGAGGTAAATGAAGAGTAGTTTCTTTTTGTTCTAGGTGAGTAGCCCTTTGCACAGAAAGGACAGCACATACAAAATCACAAGGTATGGGTAAAACATCATCAGCAATATTAATGATGCTTCCTGTCCACGTGAAACCCAGTAAGGAAGAAAAGGGAGGAGCCCTAGAGAAAAAGTTAAGTTCAGTTACCTTCCCGGCTAAAACATTGGCTATATAAAAAGTGCCTACTCTATTCAAGGCCCTCCACCAGGGTCTTATTAGACATTATTTCATTTAATTATCCTCCAAAAGCCAATGAGATAGGTTTAAACTACCATTTTACAAATGAAGATAAAACCACATACCTAGTTAGGGCCAAGTTTGGACCATCAGGCTCTAAATCTGATGCTCTTTCTATTAAATGGCACATGTGTAACAGAATAGAATCTCGAGAAAGGGGAAAACACCTCTTAAAGTTAGAATATGGAGAAATTAACTTTTTTTCCAAAAGACATCTGAATGTTTTAATAGACTTCTCCTCCTTTCAGTTGCTACATCTTTAAAAAGGCAAAAGGATAAGAAGAAATGTGAGGTAAACCTAGAAAATAAAGACAATGACTTGGAGAGTGTGAGCCCAATCTTATTTCCCTTTGTTCCCCGCCCCTCTTGCCCTCCATGACGAGGTCAGAGAGTCCTGGATGAACAGTGGAGTCCTCAGATCCTGAAAGAATAAGTGGCTCTGCCACAGACCTGTTGCATATATCTTCTGACAGTAGCCATATTCCTGATCTCTCAGGCAGAATTCTTGCATTATGTTCCCTATTGGCCAGAGCCAGTTCTGAGTTCAGAGGTTTTAGAAGCAGCACTTTGCTTGGAAGGAAGGGCTGGGAGACCTCTTTGAAATGCCATTTGCATAGCCAAGCCACTGTGTGTACTTAGATGATATGTCCATGGGTGAGACGGGGCCACTAAAGTTCTATTCTGAGCCATTTTTACCCTGCAGTAGACTTTAGCAAACAATCCAAGGAACTGTCGGACTTGCAGGGCGTCCTAAGGAATATGGGCCTCCCTAACCTTGAGGTCAACCAATGGAGTGTTTGTGCAACTCTGCTTAAGCTGGGACTCAGCCATCAGGGTTCAGCAGAAGAGAGTAAGCCTGGAAGCTGCTCAGAGTAAAGTCATTAAGAAAACTGCTTTTAAGAGGATGTCCATGGTGTGCTTAAGAACACAGTCCTTTCCAGAAAGGCTCCTTCCCTGGGTCTCACAGATTATCTGCCTCAGTGCATAACTCCTAAAGTTCTCTATAACATTTGTAAAGACTCTTAGTCAGGAACATAAACACAATGTGTAGTTTATGCTTTAGTGTATACACATATACCCTGAGAGTGCTCATTAAGAACTGGTAGATGGAGATGTTTAACTAGCTAAACATTCCTGGTTGCTCAAACCAATTGTGCAATTCCATGAAAATCCTGCTAATGGAGACAGAAGATTGAGTGTATATATTTGATCCTTATCTTGAATGAGAGCCTTTTTAGCCCTTTATTCAGGAGATTCCTTAAGTCAGATTTTGTAAGCTTTTGATGAAACAAACATTATTTTAGATGGCCAAAATTGAGGACATACTGCAATTTTCAATAATGTCATAAAGAAATAAGTATGCATAGACTTGGCACAATATGGTAGATTAACAATACATCCTTTCTAAATCCTCCAGGAAAACTATCTTATATACTCTAAGTTTTGCTCTGTATTATAGTGAGCATAGCCCAGTGTTGGAGTCAGAGTTGGATTCAGTTCTCAAACGTGCCACACACCACCTGAGTGACCTGGGAAAAGTCATTTTACCTCTGAACCTTTATTTCCTCAACTATAAAACAGGGTTAATTATACATACCTACCAGGGTTGTTGCCAGAAGCAAATGAGATAACATGCAAAGCATGTCTAGGTGTGCAATTTTAAAAAAGATTCTGATGAATCATTAGCTTCATCAAGACAAAAATGTGGCTACCTATTTCTGCATCTCCAGCAAGGAATTTTTTTCCATTTTGAATTTACTATTGATTACTGAATCTCAGCTTCATTTTATATGAATATTTTTTTGTATTTTCAAAGTCCATGGATATCCATTTCAGATTATTAACTCCAGAAGGGAAAGTGAGTAATCGTATAACACATGGATATAAAAGTGAGTCAGAGATGTCAACACTGTCACATAAAACTGTATTCATATATGCATCTTAAAAAGAATTTGTCTACAGTACATAAAATTATGTGGGCAACAAAAAGCCAAAATCGTACAGATTCTAGAGAAGATCACCTGCTGATGTCCTCCACTTGAAATTTCATGAAGTGAAAATGAAAAACATTTTTAATGTAACTTTCTTTGTTCCTGTTCTCCAGGGTACTGAAGTCATGGCTGCAGTCCTCAGCATTATCTTAATAATGTAGACAGTTAAAAAGCTACAAACTCATATTTCAGGAGCTGGCTTTCAGGTCATCTCAAGAAACAAGACGATCATTTTATTTAGTACTGTTGACACTTTGACCTTTTGGGGAAACACACTGTATTACGTTTCACACTGTTACACTATTTGTTAATTTGCCTGTCATATTAATATAGTAGACTATTTATAGCTGTTCTAATGTAAAGTTTTATTGATAATAATTCCCCATAAATGAGGATGCCTGTCATTTAAAAAAGAACTACATTAATCAAAGACTTTTAAATCTAAATTCCAACTTTATGTTTTTTTGTTTGTTTGTTTTATCCTTTAAATAAAGGATATGGAGTTTCCCAGGCTAGAGGTCAAATTGGAGCTATAGCTGCCCAGCCTAAGCCACAGACAAAGCCACAGACAAAGCAACGCAGGATCTGAGCTGCATCTGAACCTCAGATCAGACTCCACAGCTCACTGCAACTCCAGATCCTTAAGCCATTGAACAAGGCCAGGAATTGAACCTGCATCCTCATGGATACTAGTTGGGTTTGTTGCTGCTGAGCCACAATGGGAACTCCTTAAATATGGTATTTTATACCAAGATTTTTTACATATAGAAAGCATATAAAAAGAAACATAATTTTAAAAGGTTTGGGAAATATCTTCTCAAACCACATGTACAAACCCAAGTTTTAGGCTAGTAAACAATACTGCAGTCTTTAGACCCTGCTTTAAAAGTCTTTGGAAATTGTAAAACATATACAGTCTTGATTCAAAAAGTACAACTTCCCCCAGAAGAATTCAGCAGAAAATAAAAATAACCTCGCTGAGCTCCCACTCCCCTCTCCAAACATATCATAAAGTCTAGAAAGGCCAGATTCTCATCCTATATTATTCTATGAGAATTCCCACAGGGAAATCTGTGAAAGAATTCAGAAACTTCTCTTGCGGAAATTCTCATAGAGCTATATAGGATGAGAATCTGGTTTATAAACAATAAACATAAAGTTCTTTAACATATGATCTTTGCCCTCAATTAAGCCCCAGATGTTAACTAGGATAAGATAATCTTGGGGCTCCAATACACTATTTCCTAGGTTCCCAAGAAATCAGTCAGTCTTTCAGCAACTCTCTTGCCATATTTGTAAAATCACCTCATTGTTTTTTTTAACCCAGTTTTCAATAAGTTGGGAACTAGGAAACATGGAACAAGTCATATTTTAGGCAGAAGGGTAATATGATTATATTTTAATATGTAGGGTTTTTTTATGATTACAAAAATGCCATAAATTTGTTAAACATTTGAAAAATACAAATACATATAAAGTAAAAAAAAAAATTCTCAAAAAAGTTAATAGACCTTATCATTATTCTTTTAACATAATTCTCATGTTTCTCTTCTAAGAGCAAAGAGAAAAAATGAGGTCAACTTATCAGGTGGCAACTGAATAATTCTGAAACCTTCACCTACTCAGAATTTGCCGTAGCATTTTCTCTAAGGAAAAGAGCGTGGGAGTTTTCAGTGTGCCTCAACTCATAAGTTGCTGTGATGCAAATACCGAAGCAAGAATTAAGGTCGGGGTCAGAGAGGGCAGAAATAGGCTTTGTCATGCTAACCATGGTTAGAAGTTGAAGGTCCAAGGAGAGCAAGGCAGGAGGAGCTCCAAGGTCAGATTTACAGAAGAGTGCAAAAGTCAGGTCAGCCACAGGAGAAAACTTGGAGGATCAGAACTGCTGCCAATGAAACCTTATTAATATGTCCTTCTCTTCCATTTGTTCATGACTTTCAAATTAACCAATTCATGTTCATTCTTGTCTGGGAGCAAGAACAAATGACATTTATATTATGTAATGGGCCAACACTAGTTGAGTACTTACTATGCTTCAGATTCTATTCCAAGGATTGTCTGTGTACAAATCATTTAATCCTAATGAAATTAACAGCAACTTAGTGAGACAAGACTACTCCTCCTCCCATTTTACAGATAGTTAAGCTGATATTTAGAATGATCAAGTAACTAGCTCAATCATATAACTAGTAAATGTACATGAAGTCAACTTTTTTCTTTGAGTATTTCTACAGGCACAGAAACCAGTATCACTATATTCACCTTATTGATGGAGATGGCCATTCAAAAAAGTACACATCAATTCAGTCTAATAAATGGCATGGTTAACATTTTTGATATGAAATCATCAATTGGACCAATTTAGTCAAAATTAGTAATTTGTCTTTTGAATGTAAACACAACCTATGCACTCTTGAATTCCAGTGCTTTCAAATGCTGTATACACTTTCTAAGCTGCAGAATGGGCTCTAGTTTTTTCCAACATGGATTATTTATTTGGCAAGAAGTGGGAGCTGACATCATTAACAGGCAAAGAGAAATAAGTATTTTACCATCTCATAAAACTGTCTCTTATGGGTTCATTTGCCCATATGCTCTTGAACTTTCACCCTGATCTTCTGTTGCCTTTCCAACACCCTGCAGTGTGTTTGTTCAAAGTTGGACTTTTTTTTTTTTTTTTTTTACCATGCCCAGAGCATGATATGCCTAATTGCTCAGATACTTTATGGTATGTGTGTGCTTTCAATCTGGGTACTTTGGTTGGAGGCTGCATTGAGAACTAGAGGAGAATTTTTGGTACTTTTGCAGTCTCCTTTCTTTCTGTCTCTCTCAGAGTTCTAGCCACTCACAGCCTGATTTTCTGCCTGTTCTTCTCAAAAGTGTTTCTCCCTGCCCAAGATCAAACTTCAGTTTATTCACTGCACTAGATATGAAAGGCACAGAAGCAATCTGGTGAGCTAATTACAATCAATTTAAAAGATAAGTTTGGTTAACTAAATGAATCCCTAATGGGCAGGTTGATTGGAGGAGTCATTTCTGAGCAAGCAAGTCCTCCCAATACTTACAATTCCTCACCCCTACCCTATATGTCATTAAAATAAGAGTTACCAAGGTCCAAAAAGTTGCTAGTGGCTGCATTTGACTGTAAACATCAAAAGATCCTTTCTGTTTTTATGATTTTCCTGTACATACAGTAAGCAAAATGCACACTTGTATTTTAGGATTTCATGTAATAAAACATAGTCAAAGTAGAACCTCTAAAATTGCCTCAAACAGTAGCCTTAATCTTCTTCAAAAGTCTGATAAATGATATGCACACACACGTGGATATAGCATTAAGATCCCATGATGTAAGCAGTTGTAGAGCAAAGAAAAGAAATGGAAACTATGCTCTGGACTAGTCTTTAAGTAACAACCTCATCCTTCTGAGCTTAAGTTTCCTCATCTCCAAAATTTTGTGATTTGAATTTTGTTATCTCTAATGTGCCTTCACCTCTAAGACTTTCTGACCATTTTTCTTACACTGAGGTAAAGCTTTTTATTATACTCCTGCAGTAGTAATGATGAAGTCTCTCAAAATAAACTAAGATTAACAGAAGACCCACCTTTAAGCCTTCGTGTATTTCTCCAAATGGGTTCAGAATATTCGCTTCATGGTAATCAGACATCAAAAGTAAACTAACAGAACCTAAAAACTCCTTATAATTAATTCCTTTAAAGTGGGACATGTGAATAATAGAACCAGCCTAAATAAGAAAACGACATGTTATTTGTATTAATTTCTGTAGATAGAATTTTCTCTATCTTTAATTTTGGTAGAGATGCGGCTGTGGAAATTGCTTTGGTGTGAAATATAAAATGAGAGAATCAAAATAAGGTCAGAATTCTCAGTGGCTTACCTATTAAACTCAAATTATAAAGAGAGGATATTGACAATTGACATGGGGAAATTTCATCACAGTCTGCAGAAGGAATAGAACATAGAATGGGTCAGATCCGCTCAGATAAGTTGTGTGAAACATATCTGAACATGAGAATTGGAGACAAAGCAAAAGAGTCTGATTTGCCAACCAAAAAAAACCACCGAAGCACCGAAGGAGATATCTGAAAGAGGAAGGAAGAGGCCCTTGATCTTAAATGGAAAATATGCCCCCCACCGTTTCACCTCAGTGATGTTTAAGAGTTTGGGCCAAGCTACCAAAAGAGCAGGAAATATGTGGTCAGCTACTTGGAAGAAAATCATAAATACAAAGCAGATATGGTATAAAATCAAGTTGATGTAAGATCAAGTCAGTTTAACACCAAGTAGGTAAAAACCCTTAAACGTAGACTTATCTCTATGAGAGAAGGGTGAGAGAAGGGAATACGATGCCATTCACTGCTGTTTTCACAGTGCCAATAGCAATGTTGGTGCACAGCTGCTTAATATTTGTTGAATGAATGAAGGTCAGGCAATGTTGGAAATGGTGATCCAGTTTGTCGAAGGGAAAAAAGGAAGGAAACTCCAAGCCAGCAAAAGCTATTGCCAGAACTGTAATGTAAGATCTAGATTAGTGAAGGGGAGTGGGGCATAAGAGAAGATCAAGGAAAGAAAAAGACATTTACTGCTAGAGCAAAAGGATTTGGGAGCACAGTGTCTGGAAGCATTTGAATGGGAACCAGGTGGTCTTTGGCTTCAGTCTCCACCTTGGTACATTATGTGACCTCAGGCAGAGAATCTGACTTAATATTTCCTTCTTAGTAACTGGAGTTGACATTTTTTCCACCCTTTGAAGGGTCCAAAGAGATTTCTCAAACACAGTAGTAAATGAATACTTCCTTCTCCTTTGGGGCTAGACATCATCAACAGATCTATGTCCAAAACATAGACTTTACTTTTTTAATTAAAAAAATGTGTTTTAGTTTATTGCAGTAGAGTGGACTTACAATGTTATGGTAATTTCAGGTGTCCACAAAGTGAATTAACTATACGTATGTCATCACATCACAGGATTTCAAAACATAGACTTTAAATATTTCTAGTTAGCTATTTCCAGTTTTTCTTCAAAAACAGTGCTAAAGGTGAAAGTTTATTTGTTCAACAATTATTTAGAACCCACTATTTGAAAGATACCTTTCTAAGCATAGGTAAACATTTTTTATGTCAAGTAGTTCAGTAGTTTGGGGTATAATCTATAGAGAGCAATTGGAAAGTTACAGAATATTTAGGATTACTTTATTTTCATTGTTGCTAAGTGTCTTGAGAGAGAGGTTTTTTGTATCACCTCATCCCTCATCTATCTCTCTTCCCTTTGCCATCTGATCTCAAGCCTTCTTGCTCCAAGGAAACTACCCTTCTCTAAGGTCATCCATGACTGTCTAACTCTTTGGATATTGTTCATGTCTTCCATCTTTTAATTTCTGTTGAGGCGTTTGATATTACTGATCATTCTCTTTCATTCAGCACCTTCCTTATGTTACTGTTATAGGAATTTCATGAAGATAAAGCATCATGCCTAGTATGTCCTAGAATAATAAGATCAGCATAAGAGTTTATCTGGGTTCCCCTTCCTTCCATCTGCACCACTACTGTCTTACTTTGGGTCCTTCTTACCTCTCCCCTGAATTATTTCAGTGGCCTTCTGACCAGTCCCCTTGTCTTACATCTCTCATTGACTCCATTCTATTGCTCACTAATAGACTTTCTGACATGCAAATCTTATCCTACTACTTTCCTTTTTAAAATTCATCAGTGGAACAAAATCCTGACTTCTCAGCATGATGTGACTCAGGCTTGTCTCTCCAGCAGCATTAACTGGAACAACCTCCTACACCCTTTTACTTTGGCCATGTTGAACCACCTGTAGTCCCAGAACACTTAGTTTGCTCATGCACCCCCATGCCTTTGCACATGACTTTTGCTCTACCTGGAAAGCCTTGTCCTTAATTTTCTACCTTGATAACTTCTGTGCATTCAAATTCAGCTCATTACTTATTTTATAATTTTTCCTACAACAGATAGTGCTCTCCTTCTGACATGCTTCATTATTTTCTAATGCGTACATTGTGTTTTAACTGTTAATTTTGCTTGTTTGTCTTCCTAACTGGGTATGCACACCATGAGGGACTGTATCTGTGTCTCATTTTTTTCATAAGGCCTGGAACCTAGTGTGATCAATACATGTTTGTTGACCTAATTACATAAACAATGAGTTTTAGTGTTTTGGCAGCAACAGCATTGAAAAAAGAAAAAAGAAAACAAAACAAAACTGAGCATGGACTTTGAGCCAGGATGAATGTAAAAGTAAACCAATCAGGAGTAAGTGGGCAAATTTGCAAAATCAGTGTTGAAGGCGGTGTGAAACAGAATTAGAGTCTGCCTAATAAGAAACAAGTATACAACATATATTTTCCCTATGGCCCATGGAGGAAACAAATTCTACTTTTTCAAAACCAAAGGAATGTATATGGGTATATCTAAGTTCTAGAACATGGAGCAATGATTAAACATTCACATGTAAATTATTGAGAGCACACAGTGTAAGATGAAGCCATAAGGATTGTCATAAAGTTGACCAGTAGATTGTACAATCACCATCTCCTGTAGAATTCACTGACTGTAGATGAGAGGGCAAATAGCAGAGGGCATTACTAGAAATGGCCATGTCTTTTGGAATCATGAGAATTTAGCCCACTTGGGAGAAGGGAATAAGAGCCTGGTCACATAACAGCTCACAAAAGAAGAATGTTGTTGAAAGCACATGTTTCTATGTGTGTTTTTGTGGCTTTTAACTCTTCTAAAATTTCCCTTGGGCCATCTCAATACACCAAAAAAAACTAGCAATATAGTTTTGTTAAATGTCTCAAACTGTTATGTTTCAGCATTGCCCAATGAATTTATTTATTAGATCACATCATATTTTTGTAAGGATGAATTTATTTTCTTTCTGCACCTGAAATTATGAGTTATCCTCAGTTGTCAGACCAACTTTTTTGTTTCTACCTAGCAAGAAAATGTCAAGAGAGTACAAATGGCAATTCTTTAAATTTCTTTGGGGATTTTATATTGATATCGTCCAAAGTAAAGTTTTATTTCCTGAAAAAAGTATAAAATGAGAAATAATAATAATATATTGATATTGTCCAAAGTAAAGTTTTATTTCCTGAAAAAAGTATAAAATGAGAAATAGAGTAAAATCATTAACTATAATAGTTAATTATGATCAAAATTTCAAATTCTCCAATTTAATTCACTTGAATAATAATAAATATTTTCAATGACTTATTAAAAAGTCTTTTTAATCTCACTTACATGTGGAATCTAAAAACCCTGAACTCATAGATACAGAAAACAGATTGGTGGTTGCCAGGGTGAGGGGTAGCGAGTGGGCTAAATGGATAAAATAATCAAAAGTTACAGATTTCCAGTTATAAAATAAATAAGTCCTGGAGATGGAATGTACAGCATGGTGACTGTAGTTAAAAATACTGTATTGTATATTTGAAAGAAGCTAAGTGTAAATTTTGAAAGTTCTCATCATAAGAAAGAATTGTAACTATGTGAGCTAATGAATGTTATAATGTGATAATGCGATGATCATTTCATAATACATACATATATCAAGTCACTATGTCATAACCTTGAACTAAAACAATGTTATCTATCAATTATATCTCAATAAAGCTGGAAAAATAAATTTTAAAATAAATGGTCTTTGAATTTTTACTCCTATGCCCTTAAATTTGGCAGGGAACCTTTTCTATTCCCCTGTTTTATGAATATTGCCATTATATAGACCCCAAATTGGCAAACTGCTGCCCTTGGGCCAAATCCAACCTGACTCTTGCTTTTGTAAATAAAGTCGTAGCACAGACACACTCATTCATTTATATGTTGTCTGTGACTGCTTTCATGCTGTAATGCAGAGTTGAGTCCTTGCAACAGTGTCTGCATGGCACACAAAGCCTTAAATATTTACTGTCTGTCCTTTTACAGAAAAAGTTTGCTGACCTTTGATAAGACAAATAAGTAAAGCCGACTCCCAGAGCTACTGAGCTGACAGACTTCAGAGTAATTTCTCTTAAAAAAAAAATGGAAAGTAAAAAGTTTTTGAAAATAAAAAGCTGTCAGCTATCAAAAATGAATGTCAGGTCCACCAGCAATTTTTCAAACAACTAACTAACAAGAGTTCCTTGTTCACCACCAAATATGGAAGCTTAATGTGAAGGGCATTTCATATGCATAGAAAGTGATTTATTTGACTCTGATGCTCTATTTATTCCTTTGAAAATCAGAAGTGGCATTCGTTATCAGATATAGGGGAGATGGCCCAGAATCTAGAACTGATTTCTTGTAAGAAAGTGGAGAAGATGAGATACAAAATCACTTTCTATATAAGTGCCGTGCACTGATTGTGCCACTGGAGCTCCTAAAATCAGTATCTAAATCAGAGGACCTGCTGACTCAGAATCTTTCTGGGCTCTATTTAAATCACTGGACACTGAAATTGATGATTTATATATGTGATGGCTCTTGCAGAAGTAAGAAAGGAATAGAGATTCATCTAATGTTAATATATGAACTTTGTTCTATGGCGTAGGGTGGAGAAATGCATTTTTAATGCCTTTAGATGTGGTTTTTTTTTTTTTTTTTTTTTTTGGACCATGCCTGCAGCATATGGTTGTTCCCAGGCTAGGAGTCGAATTGGAGCTGTAGCTCCTGGCCTGTGCCACAGCCAAAAGCAATGTGGGATCCAAGCCACATCTGTGACCTACTCCACAGCTCAAGGCAATGTCGGATCCTCAACCCACTGAGCGAGGTCAGGAATCGAACCTGCGTCCTCATGGCTACTAGTCAGATTTGTTTCCACTGAGCCGCAACAGGAATTCCCTGAGATGTGTGTTCTTGCACATGTTTTTTTCCCCTGATTTTGGATCCCAAGTGAAAAATAAGGCTAATTAAATGACTTCCTAATCGCATTACTGTGAAAATGTTCACAGACAATACCTGAAACTGAGAAGTCATTCCTGATCCTTTTGATTGGAAATGGTGGCCTCAGTGCACATTCGACTAGTGACTAAAAGACATTGTGTATAGATTCTTATTTGTTTTTATCCATACCATATGTGTAAAAAAATTTCACATAGTAATTTCTTGAACAGTTAAACAATTTGGTATAAAGTAACATTTTTGTAAATTGAGCTGTATTTTATTTATTTAAATTGTATTTTCAGAAATGGTTCTCCACTAAGGTTTTTGGTCTGCTCAATACCTTATTAAAACACACATACATGCATATATATATATATATACACACACACACATAGGAAAACTAATCACACTTTTCATAGGGAAATGTAAAGTATTAACAAGCCAACTCAAATTCTTTTTGGAGCAAGGAAAGTGATAAAAAGTGAACAATAAGCCAAAAAAATTTTTCCAAACAAAAAATATACTTTGTGTAAAATACCAAATTGAAAATTTGTTATTCATTGTTTAAAATGTGGAAAGAGATAAACTTCCCCTCCTGCCTAATGCTTACAGATTAAATTTAAAAAAAAAGGAAAAAGAAATGGAAAAGAAAAACTTTCACTTCTAAATGAAAAACTCTCCCTATAAAGCCACCATGATTATCTTTTTAAGATGTATTTAGGCCATTTTCCAGGCATCATTAGCTAAGGTGCTGAAGGTATAGTTTAAATATATTTAACAATTTTATCTATGTGATATGTATGCTATCTCTTTAACACCTTGCCTTATCTTTCCTCTTTTATCAGTACACTGCTGGAGCTGGGGGTGGGGGCAGAGGGGGATGGAGGGAAAGGCAAGTACTTTAAAAAAATCCAGCAAAACAGTGGAGAGGCTGGAAGAGCCAAAGACCACACTAATAGTGATTTCCTTAGATGGAAGCATTTTTTTTATGCTGTATGTTAAACAAGTCTACAAGTCAGGTCACCAATGTCATTCATGATTTGCTCACACACACAAAAAAACAGATTTCCCTGTATTACGGAGTCAATACTAATACTGAAATCAGAGTGCTCTAATGACTTTCGAAGCAGTGACATGGCTGTCCTTTTTAGCCCCAGCAAAATTATGATCCCCTTGGCGATCAGAAGCTGTTCCACAGCAGCAGTAGGCACCATGAAGATTGTGCATGAATACTATGCATTTGAACTAGAACTTAATAAATATTTGTTGACCTACTGAAGAAGCTGAAGTTGGCCATTTCCATTTATTTATACTGACTCCTGCTATATTCCCTCCATTTTCCTCTTATGATGATGTCATCTGTTACCTTAATTCTCATGCCCCTCTTCTTGGTACCAGTAGTATTAATCGCTCCCTAGCACATTAGTCATATGTAGCACAGTCATCTCTTTTTCTTACCCTCTCAGCTACAAAAGAACCTATGAGAGTGTAGCTACAGGAAAAGGAATCACAAACCAAACTAAACAGTTCAAACTCTCAACTAGCCTTTCCATGTTGCATCTTTATAACAATAGTTTTTTTTCACGTGTACAACATAGTAATTTGATAATTTCATAGATTATACACCATGCAAAGTTATTGTAATAGTATTGACTGTATGCCCTGTGCTGTTCATTACATCCCTGTGACTATGTTACATTTTTTCTTGGGGAGAGGAACTAGGTAGATACTCAAGAGGATAGAGATTATGTCCTTTTATTCACAGTGGGCTGGCATGTTCCACATGCACCTAGAGCTTAATAAGAACTTTTTGATGTTGACGATTATGATAGTTCAAGGGAGCAGGAAATTGAAAGAATCAGAGAAGGAAATGAGGCCTGATCTTTGTCTGCCAGATTTGTATCTGCAGTCCACACCAAAGCAATTATTTTCACCCACATCTATGAGATTTGGACATAAATCACTAGATACACATCATTTAGTTATCCTCACAACATCAAGAAGGCTACACTAAAATCATCTCAGGGTAGTTGTCTTCCCTTTGTTTAAAGATCTCCAGAGAAGAAACTTTTCCAATTTTCCAGGTGCCAGGAAGTTTTTTCTAAGCCTAACGATAATTCTTTCTTCTGTAATATAAGCCCTGACTCTACCCAGCTGACTAAAACAGCTCCTTATCTTCATCTGGATAATATTTCTTTGCCTATTTGAAGGTTGTTATTACAGCTTCCCTCTACTCCAGCATTCTTTTCCCTGGCCCAACTGATCCTAGGGCCTTTAGCTTTGCCTAATTTGTAACCCTTTCAACACTTGTATGTTTGTCT
The DNA here is from genome assembly GCF_054392235.1 of Sus scrofa. Taxonomy (NCBI): domain Eukaryota; kingdom Metazoa; phylum Chordata; class Mammalia; order Artiodactyla; family Suidae; genus Sus; species Sus scrofa. The sequence continues at coordinate 122,626,238 of NC_139396.1, read as the reverse complement.
TCTGGATAATCGCAAATATACTGAATTTTACTAAAATGATCCGAGCATAAACTAGATGGAATTTAGACCATGCTGAGTTAAGTATCCAAGTTACCTCATGATTTCCCTTTGATACAGTCACTTATGCATCTTGTGTTATCTAGGTTGAGTTTTCCATTAGAGCACCATTTTTCTCCTTCCTCATAAGATCAGGATCCATTATGATCTTCAGATCTTTCTCTTTAAATTTGAGTTGTATTTTCTCCTTTCTCTAATTCAGAGTTATGTTTCCTTCTCTGGGTACATTACTTTTCCATTTTGAATATCATTTGGCCTATGTCTTAAGGGTTTAGCAAATAGTTTTAACTCCTATGTATTTACTTTTAGAAAGAGCCTTTTATCCTTTTTTCAGGATAAAATTGCCCAAAATACTAGAGATAGTAGAGGTCTGACTTGTCCAACTCCTTCATTAAACAGGTGATGAAACTAAGACTTCGAATGATTAAAACAGTTTGTCCCAGGTCACAAAGGTTCCCAGGAGCAGAGGCAGGATTGAAACCTTGAAACCAAGATCGACATGATTCTCAGTTGCATGCCTTTTCTACAAGTCTCTGATGCTTAAACCATGTTACACTAACAAAGTTGCCAAGTAGGATTGCCAAATGAGAAAGGTATAAAAATTGTAAATTTGAAGCAATTTGATAGAAATTTGCTTTTATTATAAGTAACACAATGTTACCAATGAATAGTATATGCATTATCAATTAGATTTTCATCCTATGTTGTACTGGAAAACTTTATGTGTTTCAGTTAGCCAGAAAAAAAAAATCTACAAGAACTCTTTAATTAATCAAAATAGGTTATCCCTACTGAACTGTCTTTTAGTTTTTAATTTTTATGATATAAATCTTCAAATGTATATAAATACAGAAAGCCTAGAATAGTAAATTCAGATTCAGCAGTCATCAGTACATGGTCAAATCTATGTTTTCATGTCCCCCACAGTTATTTTATGGAAATCTCAGTCATCTTATCATTTTATCCATGAGTATTTAAGTGTGAATTTCTTTAAAACCACAGCTGCAATAGCTATAATACCCATAGCTATGGGTATAATACCCATAATACCCATAAATATTAACAATAATTTCTAAGTATCAAGTCACATAAGTATAGTTAATATTATTAAATAGCTAGCCAGTGTTCTTATTTCCCTAATTTTCATATGTATGTTTGTTTGTATGTTTAATGGAGATCAGAATAAGGTTTTATAATATAACTGCAATTGCAGTATAAGCAGTTGACTTATAGGTCTCTTAAATATCTTTTAATCTTTTCTTGTTTCCCCTTGCATTTTTTTGTTGAGGAAACCAGGGATTGTTCATCCTTTATGGTTTGTTCAGTCTATATTTTGCTGAACATATCCCCATGGTGTTATTTAAAATTCCTATAAACTGACTTTTAGATATGGAGGATTGATCATATTCATATTCATATTTAGAGAACACCACTCCATAGATAAATAGTATATTCATCTATCAGGTAATCTGTCAGCTACTGATGATCATTTCCAAGATCCATTAATTCATTAGAGATTTCAAAAAATAGAATATTTTACTTTATTAGCTGGACTATTTCTATTTATTTTTTGTCCTTTTGCCTTTTCTAGGGCCACTCCCACAGCATGTGGAGATTCTCAGGCTAGGGGTCTAACCGGAGCTGTAGCCGCCAGCCTACACCGCAGCCACAGCAACGCAGGATCCGAGCTGCGTCTGCGACCTACCCACAGCTTGCGGCAACTCCGGATCCTTAACCCACTGAGTGAGGCCAGGGATCGAACCCCCAACCTCATGGTTCCTAGTTGGATTCGTTAACCACTGAGCCACAACGGGAACTCCGCTGGAGTATTTCTAAAGAAAATTTCATTAATTAAATGGTGGATTGCCCATCATTACATCTGTCAATATCTCTTCAGTAATCACTTATCTAAATCTTGTTCTCTTAGACCTTACTTAGTAAAAGTGTAGCTAAATAATATTTTCTGAGTTATTGCATGTTCATAACACTTTGGCTTTTTTGCTTGAAAATCACTTTGGCTGTTAGAAAATTTGAGTTTATTTTCTCTATAATTGACTTGGTCTTTTTACTTGGATTCTCAAAAGATTTTTTTTTTTTTAAAGAAACTTTTATCTTTAAAACTAGTAAAGTCCCAAAGTTTTACTGGAATAAATCTCATCAATGGATGTTCCTGGTTGATTTTTCTGGGGACATGATGCACTTTTTCAAGTAGTTTTGATTGCATTTTTAAAAACAAACAATAACAACAACAAAACTGAGTTCCTGAGTTCAGCAGTGGCTTGGATTACTGTGGAGGTGTGGGTTCAATCCCTAGCCTGGTGCAGTGAGTTAAAGGATCCAGTGTTGCCACTGTGGCATGGGTCGAAGCTATGGCTCAGATTTGAATTCAGTACCCAGCCCAGAAATTTCCATATGCAACTGGTGTGGACATTAAAAAAAAAAAAAAAAAAGTTTAGTGTTTGTTCTATTCTGTTATGATTTTCTTCCTCTGGGACGTCTGTCACATAACTCTCTGACCTACTTGTGTCATCTGTAAGGCAATTATTCTGCTGCTTCTTATTTGTCCTATAATGACTTTGTGTGAACAATTTTATTTGGCTACTCAGATTCAGTGAATGGAATTTCCTGTACTTTGAAAAGGGAGGGGTGAGGCAAAATAGATTATGAGGAATGCCTTCTTTTGAAAGGTGCAATAAAAAATATGTCCCCCATGCTTTCTGATATCTGCCTCCCCTGGTCTCTATGCTTTTCAATTGGCCCTTCTCTTTCCTCTATCCTTTTGCTCCAGTGTGTTCAATTTGGATTCTCCTCCCAGAACTTTCTCTCTAGTGTGAAACTCTGTCTTATTAGGTAGCTTTGGTTGGTTAATTTTGATAATTTATGTGGCTCGGATGGATCTATCACCATCAGACCTAATGAATCACAGACCCATTAACTACCTATGAATTGGATTATGCAGAACACTCTCCCAGTTTCAGCAGCCATATATGAGGATTTGTGGGATACTTTGTCACCTCGTTTTGTTTTAGATATTGTCTATGGTCTTTGATTTTGCTATGAAGTTGTTTTATTTTTATAGAACATAATTATTTCTGTAATATATCTGCCTAGAATCTTCCCCTGTATTACCTTTTATCTTTTAAAAACCGGGCAAATCAACAGCAAAAAGGTGATGCAAAAACATCATCTTATATAGTATTTCCTAGGGCCTAGCCATATTCAGTCATATATCTAACATTTTTTGTCCTATTGTAGAACGCAAGAGAATTGTTCATGATAATTATGATACTTGGGAAATGCAGAATCTTGAATCATTAGGAAAAAAGAATCTCTGACATTTCATTTACTAGGGAATTCATTTAACTAGAACACCCCCATTCCAGTGTGTAGTGTTTTGACAGTCTGAGGCTATTTGAATTCTGTTCAACTATTCCAGTATTTTCTGGGACCAAATTTCAAATACATGATTATAAAACCTGTCTCCCTATTTATTATAGTTAATTTACTGAGAATAGATAACTTACTTGGTATTACTATATTTAGAAGGAATTTATAACCTTCTGGTTTATGGAAAGCATATCTATTTTTAATTTATTTTCTTGTCACATTGATTTTTCAATTTATTATCCCAGAATAATCAGAAGTGTACTTCTGCTAATTGATGTCTCTCCTAAAAGTAAAATTTACCTTACAAGCCAATGGTAGCTATTGGGTGATGCAGAAAGAGGGAAAAAGATGGAAAGAGTCCTAGAATTTAGCATCTAGAATAATTTTAAAATTAAAATGGTTTGCTAAAGGATGGAATTGAATGCTGCTTAAATATATTGATAATATTAATAATATTCAATATTATTGATAATATTCAAGAAGTGAAATTCAAAAAAATTATATTAAATAGCACACTGATAAATTTGAGTTACATATCCATATTTGTAAAAAAAAACTTAAGATGTCCTTGCAGGGGAGTTCCTGTCGTGGCTCAGTGGTTGACAAATCTGACTAGAAGCCAAGGGGTTGCGGGTTTGATCCCTGGCCTTGCTCAGTGGGTTAAGGATCTGGCGTTGCCATGAGCGGTGATGTAGGTTGCAGATGCGGCTCAGATCCCACGTTGCTGTGGCTGTGGCGTAGGCTGGTGGCTATAGCTCGCCAATTCGACCCCTAGCCTGGGAACCTCCATATGCTCCGGGAGCGGCCCTCAAAAAGGCGAAAAAAAGACAAAAAAAATAAATAAATAAAAGGGTGTCTTTCCAAACAAATCTAGGTCACATAGAACCATTGGGATAACTCTCAAAAATTGAGAGTGCAAGATCTTTTCACAAGCAACAAAATCCTGAATGAGTAAAATTTAATTCAAGCCTGCTCTTAATGAGCAATGATTGCTTGAATACTTACAATGATACATTGATGGTCAACTGTTAACTCATTCGTTCCAAATACATGTATTTCTGTGCCTCTTATATGCTGAGCATTGTATTTAACACATATATAGATTAACATGATATTGTCTCTGCTGTAAGAAAAGTGATCTAGGAGTTCCCATTGTGGCTCAGTGGAAACGAATCTGACTAGTATCCATGAGGTCACAGGTTCGAACCCTGGCCTCACTCTGTGGGTTAAGGATCCAGCATTGCCATGAACTGTGGTGTAGATCACAGATGCAGCTCAGATCTGGTGTTGCTGTGGCTGTGGAGTAGGACAGTGGCTACAGCTCCAACTCAACCCCTAGACTGGGAACCTCCATATGCCAAGGGTGTAGCCCTAAAAAGACAAAAAAAGAAAAAAAAAAAGAAGGAAAGGTGGTCTAATAGGATAACAAAACATGTAAACAAATTAATAAAATTCCATGTGATATGTGTCAAAGTAGATGTGCTGTGAAAGTAAAGAGGGTAAAGATGTCGCTTTTTCTTAGAGAAGCTGTCAAAGGATTCACAGAGAGGTGATTAATAAGGACCTGAAAGATTGGGAGTGTGACAAGGAGAGGAGAGTGTGTTCATTGGAGGGGGCAATATATACAAAGGCAAGAAGGGTATCCCATATCCCAAACATGGGATAAAGTTCAGTGTGGCTAGAACAGAGAATCCAAGTGGAAGAGATAAAGCTACAAAGGGAGATTGGAGGAAAATTGAGAGTCCTGTATGTCATATTTAGGGGCTGTGATTTTATGGATTGGTGGTTCTCAATTAAATCAAACCCTACAGTTTGCTGAAAATGGACTCTTAACAGGTTCTAATCTCTGGAACTTGTAAATGTTATCTTATAAGGGGAAAAAAAAAATCTTTGCAGCCATAATTAAGTTAAACCTTTAGGAGATTACCCTGGACTATCTGGGTGGGCCCTAAATCAAATTACAAGTGTCCTTATAAGAGAGATACAGGAGAAGAGCTGACCCAAGCAAACATAGAAAAGGAGGCACTGTGAACACAGAGAGAGGCACAGATTAGGGTGATGGAACTAAGTCAAAGAATGTGTTCGTAGCCAACAGAAGCTTGAAAGAAGCAAGGAACAGCTTCCCTCCTAGAGCCTCTAGACTCAGAGCATAGCCTTGCCAACAACTTGATTTTGGCCCAATAAAACTAATTTCAGACTCATAGACTCCAGAACTATAAGAAAATAAAGTTATGCTATTTAAAGCCACCAAGTTTGGGGTAATTTGTTACAGCAGCCAGAGGAAACCAATACCAATCTAATGTCCTTTTTTTAAAATTGAGATATAATTCACATACTATAAAATTCAGTCTTTAAAGTTTATAATTCAGTGTTTTTAGTATATTCACAAGGTTGTGTTTTGATTTGCAACCATCACCTCTGTCTAATTGCATTATATTTTTTATCATCCCAAAAAGAAATTCCATCCCCATTGTTATTCCCCATCCCCATCTCTGACAACTATAAATCTACTTCCTGTTTCTATGGATTTGCCTATTCTAGACATTTTATGTAAGTGGAATCATAAAATTTGTGGACTTTTGTGTCTGCCTGTTTTTCATTTAGCAGTATTTGCTAATTTCCCTTGTTATTTTTTTCTTTGATTCTTTGGTTATTCAGGTATGTGTTTTTTAATTTCCCTGTATTTTTGAATATCTGTCTTACAGATTTCTAATTTCATTCCATTGTGATCAGAGAGCATATTTTATATACTTAAGTCCTTTTAAATTCATTGAAATTTATTTCATGGTCTAACATAAGTCTATCCTAGAGTATGCCCCATGTGTACTTGAGAAGAATGTGTTACTCTGCTTTTGATATCATGTCTAATTATTCTGTACCTTACTGAAAGTGGGGTATTGATGTCTCCAACTATTATTTCTCCCTTCACTCTGGCAGGTTTTGCTTCATGTAAATTGGTACTCTGTTGTTAGTGTATGTATGCTTGTTATTGTAAATGTCCTTCTTTGTCTTTAGTAACAGTTCTTGCCTTAAAGTCTATTTTTTCTAGTATTAGTATAATCACTCCATTTCTATTTTTGCATAATACATCTTTTTGCATCCTTTAACTTTCTACCTGTTTGTATCTTTGAATCTAAAATGTGTCTCTTATAGATGGCATAGAGTTGGATCAGGTTTCTTCCTTTCTTTTTTTTTTTTAAACCATTCTGACAATCTTGGGCTTTTAATTAGAATGTTTTAAGCCACTTACACTTAATGTAATTACTGAAATGGTAGGGTTCACACCTGCCATTTTGCTACTTGTTTTCTAATGTCCTTTTTGTTTCTCAATTCCTCCATTACTGCCTTCTTTTGTATTAAGTAGATACTTTCTAGTGTACCATTTTAATTCCCTTTCATTCTTTTACTGTTTTTTAAGTTGTTTTCTTAGAGGTTTCTCTGGGCTTACAGTTAACACTTTAATTATAACACTTTAATTATAACAATCTAGTTTGGATTAATGTCAGCCTAATTTCAGTAGTATACAAAACTTTTGTCCCTATATAGTTCTATTCTCTTCCCTTTCCTTTGTGCTGTTATAGACATACAGATTGCATCTTAAATTGCATGAACATAAACACAGATTTAGAACTTATTACTTTATAAAACTGTCTTCTAAATAAGATAAAAAGCTACAAACAAAAAATGTTTTTATATTGTCTTTTATATTTACTTATATAGTTATCTTTACCAGTGCTCTTTATTTCATCATGTGTATTTGAGCCACTACTTAGTGACCTTTCATTTTATTCTGAAAGTGTTAGTATTTGTTGTAGGGCATGTCTTCTGGCAATGAATTCTCTTAGGTTTTTATTTTTTTGTTGTTGTTTTGTTTTGTTTTCCTGAAAGTGTCTTGATTTCAATTTCATTTTTGAAGGTTAGTTTTGCTTAATATATAATTCTTGGTTGATGTACTTTTCTTTCAGTATTTTGAATATGCCATTGCTTCTGCAGTCTCACTTCTGTGGTTTCTGATGATAAATCAACTACTAATACTATCAAAGATCCTTTTTAAATGATGAGTCATTCTCTCTTAACACTTTAAGGTTCTCTTTGTCTTTGTCTTGCAACAGTTTTGTTATGATGTATCTAGATGTGAATCTCTTTGATTTTTATCCTTAGAAATTTTTGAGCTTTTTGGATTTGTAGATTAATGGTTTTTCATCACTCTTGGAATGTTTTTGACATTATCTCTTTATATATTCTTTCTGCTTCTTTTTCTCCTTTCTCCTTCCATGGTTTCTGTTATGCATATGTTGGTATAGCATTTCCGAGGTTTCTGAGGCTTTTTATTTTTCTTTATTCTATTTTCTTTCTCTTCAACAAACTTGATAATATCAGTTGACCTAGCTTCAAGTTTGCTGATTCACATCTTTTATAGAGCCCCTCTAATAAAAAGTTCACTTCTGTTATTTTACTTCTCAACTCCAGAGTTTTCATTTGTCTCTATTTCAGAATTTCTATCTCTATTGATCTTCTCTATTTGATGAGAGGTCATTTTCATACTTTATTTCTTAAGATATGATTTTCTTCATTTTTTTGAACACAACTGAAATAGCTGATTTAAATCTTTTTCTAGTGAGTACAGTGCCTGAGCTTTCTAAGGGATAGATTCTACTGACTGCTTTTGTCCTCTGTGTAAATCATATTTTTCATTTCTTTGCATGTCTCCAAATTTTGTGTTGAAGAATTACGTTTAAATAATACAATGTGACAACTCTTGAAATCAGATTCTCCCACCTCCCAATGGTTTGTTGTAGTTGCTGTTTGGCATTGGTCATTTGGTTGATTTTTCTAAATTAATTTTTTAGTATCTGATTTCTTTGCCAAGGGTGGCCACTGCAGTTTCTACTGGCTAGTTGATATTTGGCTTATGATTGAACAAAGATTTTCCTAAATGCCTGGAGCCAATAAGTTCCCCAGGCTCTTTGTGTGTTTGGGAACATCTTTAATACTCTAACAGGCACTAAGCAGCTCTGCCTTAGCTTTTACTTCCTGTTTTCACAGAGCCTCAAGGTTAGGCAGAAGTGAGAGTTTATTTCTTTTTGGTTCTTTTCTGAACACAGTCCTGGATATGCTCACATCCCAGTGCATATGTTTGGCCTTCTGGAGTCGCAGTAATATGTCTATGCTCTTCAAATATCCCTATGGACATATCTTTCCCTAGTTTTTCATTTTAACCTTTTGGTAAGCCTGTTATTTGCCCCAGTTGTTATTTAGAACCTCTGGTAGCTGTAATGTTAAACAGTTGGCCCTGACTCTTTTTCTACAATGATTTCTATTAAGAAAAAGACTGTACAGTAAGTGGGTGAGCTCTGAGACATGTCAAATATAATGTTCTGAGTAGGATGTTCCAGGGAACCACCACACAGGTCAAATAATGACTTTTTTTTCCCTGGGAATGGGTCTTAGAAGGAACTCTAACCCTGTTCTGCCCTCCACTGGTTCCTAGGCTGCTAGTTTTTAACCATGATTGCATGCTTTTGGTTTTCAGAGTTATTGCAGAGCTGGGAATAGGGCAAAGTAAAATCAAACTAAGCTCACTCTTTTTAGGAGTTCTCAGTGGCTTGGGCCACTGCTGTGGCATGGGTCCAATCCCTGGCCTGGGATCTTCCACAGCTAAAAAATAAAAACAATGACAAAAAAAGCTAAAAAATAAAACAAAACAACAACAACAAAAAAACCTATTCTCACTATTTTTACTTATATTCAGCCATTTTTCTGGAAGAAAAGCTCCCTTCATTGCTACAAACCTGTGGTTAATTTTCCAGAGTTCTAAAAATGTTTGTTCTGACAATTTTTGCCAGTATTTTCTTTGCTTTTATGAGGAGAGGGTTTTTTAGAGTTCCTTCCTCTGGTATTTTTCAATATCGTTCCAATGTACTCTTTTAATAACAGATAATGTTTAATGATACCTTTTACTTTCTAAAATGAAATTAATGGATAATATAACCTACCAGTACACATCATTTAAAAACTATCAATATAATTACCTAACTATAATTTAAAGAATATATTAATAATAATTGAAAATGCTTAGCTACAACAGGGGTCAAATACACCTATTTGCTGAATCATTTTGAATTGAATATTACAAACAGAATGATTATGGTGCTCTTAGAATACTCACATACCACACATAACCATTTATATTAGTTTTCAAAAATGCCGAACAATTCTTTGTAAAATATTCTAAATAAAAGTACAATATTTCCTCAATTTACATTGGATTTGCATTTCTGAAAAATTCATTATATATTAAAACCTTGCAAAACATATTAATGCTTTTATGTATAACTGAATTGGGTCCTAGGGTTAGATAATTACATACAGGTTTTTTTATCCACATGAATGGTTAGTGGGAAAATCTAGCATGATGTAGAATTGTTCTTCACATTCTTAGTCACTACCAACTGAATGTCAGTAACAGCCACATAATAATCATTTAGACACTTTCTGACCCTCCTGACAAAAAAGGTCCCCAAACACCCCCTAGGGGGCAGTGCCACTCCTTTGAAAGTCACTGCTTTAGAGGATTTGGTAATTGTTTTTGTTTTAATCTGAGAGGCACCAAGTTTCAAAGAAAGGTCCTCAATAAGAAAGGCATCAAGTTGGTCAAATGAAAGTATGCCATATTCAAAAGTCACTGTTTCCTCTCCCCTGTATTCTTCCTTTCAGGAAATTTGAATAATGTAATAATTACTGAATAATTTGCAGGCGCTTTGATGGGTTAGATGCTCAAACACTTTGTTTTCCTTTTTAATTTTTATTTTGAATAAGTGTTTTATTTAATACATTCAGATGAATAAATATAGAAGTGATATATGTGGAATAATGCTGTTTCCCTCCATCTTAGGACCCTAAGTGCTCATCTAAGGGCTCTGTAATTCCACAGACATCTTTTTGTTACTGGCTGGTACTCAAATTCCTTGAGTAGGTCCCTGTGATATGTAATCCAGACTGTCTCCAAGAGACCTTCACTTTGTTCCCTTATGGAGATATCACTAAATTTCATGGTCACAACAGTTTCAAGGAACCAACACTATGACCCTTGCCATTTTGATGGACACATTATGGTTTTATCAACTCTGATGAGGAATCTAATGACAAAAGTCCTATGAAATGAATCTCCACTGGTTCTCAATAAAAACCACAACCAAATTCTACTTCCCTCTTTTGTTCATGACTATTTATGAATATTGTTGCAAGTGCTGAAATACCTATAACCTTCTTTTAACCTTCTGAATATAATGTCTAGTTAGTCAGCTTCTGTGTTGCCAGGTAATGTGAAATGCTGTGGCTCCTGGCCTTCATTCTAATGGATTTGGAATTACATTCATTGATATCATGGCCTTTCCTTTGTAGCCCCTGAAGTTTGTATCCCTGAACTTGCAAGCAGATATTCTGAGGCATGTATTTCTTACAGTTCCTTAGTGGCAACAGAACCCTCCTAATAGTTTGTGGACATTTTTATTTAGAGTGGCTTGTTTTCTTTCATGTAGAGTGATGCATTCTCACTAGATAAGAATTTAGTTTTTCAAATGTCCAGATTTGATTCCACCAGAGGGCACCATGGTAAACTTTATTTTCAAAGGGACCTATAATAGATGAGATAAGAAATCCCCAAAACCAAAATGTTGAACTGAATGTAATTAAAGCAGCAATACATTGACCAAGACATGGATTCCATTGTAATTTAAAAATCTCTATAAAATGATTCATTTTGCTAAGGGTGTGTTCATCATTCACAGGCACAACTTGGGCAAATCAGTAATAGATATGGGCTTTATTATGGCTAATGTATGAGCTCCACAAATTGTCAAGAAAACAACAGTTTCCTTGACTGCTGAGGAGTGGGGACCTCTACTTTTTTAGTTATAAAAAAGAATGAATGCCTTTCAGTACATGAATCTCAGGAGCCAAGCAATTTCACACTTCCCTACGTGCTACAAAATAGTTGTCTTTAGTAAAACCCCAATTTGTTTACTACTAATACACCTTATAAGTAAATTTGTACTATCCTCCAACTCCCAACACAAACAGGATTCCATTCCCTTTTTCAGAAATCATAGTGTTGAGATTCCACAGAACTTCCCAAATGATAACAACTATATCAGTGCTTACAACTCCGATAGGAATTAATAAATAACGAGGCACAAACTGGAAACACAGTGTACACTGCCCATGGCTCCATCAGTACATAGGTGATATGGCATATAGGGTGTTTTTAATGCCCTGATATTCATTCATTCCTTCAACAAGCATTACCTCCCATATACCACTATTGTGGATTCTAGGGATACAGTGGTGAGGGAAATCAACTTGGTCTTTGCCTTAATGGAGCTTGGTGACTAGTAGGGAGAAGACATATAAAAAGATGATAAACAAGTAATCAAATAAAAACACATGTAATTTCATGTTAAGAATCACCAGCAGTTAACAAAAAGTTACTATGAGTAAGAATGAAGGGAAACACTCACTTAGACAGGCTTGTGAGAGAAGCCCCCCTCTGTGTAGGTGACATGAAATAGAAAGAGTCAGCCATTGGTGATATAGAGGTGGGAAGCAGCAATACTGAAGGTCTTTACCTAGAAAGACTGCAGTGTTTTCATAACTAAAACAAGGCCTCAGTGGTTAGAGTGGGTGAGTTCTATGCAGAGTGTCGCAAAGTAAACTGGGGCCAGATCCTACCAAGGCTTTTGAGTTATATTCTCAGGGCAGATTTTAAGCAGGGAACTGACATGGTTCAGAGAATAGATTCGAAGGGAAGGGGACCTGAGTTGGAGAAGATGGAGTACAAGAAATTAGAGAAATCAAGAAGGAAGCTATTGCAATAGTCTGGGAGGAAAAAATTGTAACTGTAGAGAGGGGTAGAAGTGGCCTGGTTCAAGATGCCTTTTGTGAATTGAATCTATGTTGATAAATTAGGTATGGGAGAAAGTAAAGACAAAGATGCCATTCAGGTTTTTAGCTTGAGAAATTGGTGAATGTTGATGCTATTAACTAGGTCTGAAAAAAGAATGAATTTCTTCTTTGTTGTTGTTCTTGGGTTTTGTTTTTTTGTCTTTTTTAGGACTCTATGTGCTGCATATGGAAATTCCAAGGTTAGGGGTCCAATCAGAGCTGCAACAGCCAGCTTATACCACAGCCATAGTAATGCAAGATCTGAGCCGCAATGTCAGATCCTTAACCCACTGGGCAAGGCCAGGAATTGAACTTGCATCCTCAGGGACACAAGGTTAGTTTCTTAACCTGCTGAGCCACAGTGGAAACTCCAGGAATGGCTTTCAAAGAAAGAGGTGGAAATAGTTAGGTACCCGACTTCTACATGACAAGTGTAAGAAGTCAGTGATATACTTCATTGAAATGGATTCAGAACTGCCCTCTGAGCTCTCACCTGTACCACTACTATCTCCTCTTCCAAACACCCACATTCCCTATGTCTGTGTTTTCGAGGTCTGAGGTCATGAAAGGCAGAGAGCCACACACACACCTCTATTTGCCCTTCCCACTAAACTATAGGCTGATGTAGTTTCTGATTCTCTTTTCTGCGTTCAGAGCATCTACTACTGTCTGTCCTGCAGGACAACTTCAAATCATTTCCCCAACACCTGTGTGGCATTAGAAGTATTGGATTTGTGGCCAGAAAATCTCTGCTATTTTTCTTAGTAGCTGAGTGACCTGGAGCATGCTATTTAATTTCTGGGAGCCCTGCTGGTCTTTGAAAATATCAATGATTACATGTAAAAGCACTTTGTAAAGTGTAAGCAGTTCCATAAATAGGTGTTGTTATTCATTTTCTCATTTTAATATCAGACATCACCTCTGCTACAAATAATCTGCCGTTCAGTTTGTCCTATTCTCTCCCTTTCCTTCTTGCCTGCTTCTTCGGTCTCTAGTCCCTTCTGCCACATAAATTTGCTTTCCTGAAAAAGCTGGTTATTTGGAGACATCATCACCAGCCAATCAGAGCTCACCATTCCTTCTGGCTGGTAAGCCAATCAGATGTAACCTCCAGGTCTCTTTTCAGTGTTGCTAGGGCTTCAGGTCTACTTCTAAAAGCTGACTTGCTTGCTTTCTGGTAGTTCTCATTCTCTCTCTCTCTCCTCTCTCATTCTCTCTCCTTCTCCTTCTCTCCCTCCCCCACTCCCCCCTTCTCCCCCTCCTCCTTCCTGTCCTTCCTCTGCATCCCTCTCTCCACTCCTCATTCAGGGTTTGGAGCAATTCCAAATACTTAAGCCTTCCGGAAGTTTGGGTTATGGATAAGCAAGGTTTGACAGTGTTTTTTCCCTTGAGAAATAGAGAACAACTATTCCGTGTTCAATATCATAGCAAGTATTTCAGCAGCTTAATATCCCTTGGCTACATACAATTTAATTTTTTTTATGGGAGTTTTGTTTTTTGTTTTGTTTTGGGTTTTTTTTTGGTGTACAAATCGACCTTAATTCAGATAGACCAGAACATAAACTGGTATTAAATTTGGGAATAAAACATCCTATCACTTGAGCCTCATTGGGCTTCACAAAATAACATTCAGAATATTTTAGAGCTCTTCCAGTTTTTAATTGATGACAGAAGATGGTAAACACATTGCTCCTGTTTCTTTGACTTTCAGTGCTGGGATTTTTGAAAATAACCACTAAGGATAGCAGTGATTTGGGAACTAATACCTAATGGCTAAGTGGGTGTCCTCTCACTCACTTCCTGTTTATCTTTGGAAACTAATTAACATGGGAATAATAGCTAGAAACCCTCCCTGTTTAGAAGACCCACTGGTCCATCTTTAAATGCTATAGAGCTGGAATGTTTAAAAAGATTCCCTTAACACAGAACAGCTCTGCTTTCCAAAACCCTAAAGACGTTTGATAAGGAAAAATAACTAAGAACTGATGTCTTTCTCATAACCTTTGCTACCTACTTAAAAACTGAAACAGTACAAGAATTTGCAGCTTAAAATGACCAGAGAAATGGCAGAAAGCCAGAATTCTGTCAGAGATGGCTTAGAAAAGCTTAATGATTAACAAATGGGTCACTGCCTTCAGGCTCTGACCTTTAGAACTAACCAGTTTTAGCCTTTTGGTTAGGTTCCTTCAAATCATTCTGTACCAGGGAAAAACACACTCCCTAATGGCACAGTACCACCCATCCAAAAAGGAATTCTTAGGCCAAAAAGGAATTCTTAGGCAGCCCACGTATTTGGTGAATAGATGTTCTGATACCATGTAGTTGGTCCTAAACACAGTATTAACAACTGTTAAATCATATATTTTTTGGTTAGAGTTTAGGGAAGGCCCTAAGCACTACTGCATATCCTGCAGGTGAAATGTACGAAATTCGGTTAACATGGTAACGGCTCTAAAAATACCTAGGCTACAGTTTAACCACAGAGTTTCCTCCTCAACGTAAAAGAGCCACCGTCACGAGCTGTTCGAAAGTGCAACAAAAGCAATCTCTATCGGACTTTGTGCAAGCAGGCTATTAAATCAGGCCTAGCAATGACAATCTGCAGCCACCCTGCATCAAAGTAATAATTAAAGTTTTGCAGACCAGAACAGCAGAGCACAACCCTGCTAAGAAAAATATAAAATTGATAAGGCTTTTCTTTTCTCCTCCAACCTGTTTTCTCTCTCACTCACCCCACCCCCACCTCCAGGTGGACTAAGCAGGGCGTGGCAGGGGTGCTGAGACAAAGAGTCACCACACTGTGACCGCAGGGCCCCACCCGAAGGAAAGCCTGGGGCAGAGGGACTCAAAGGGACAATGGGCCGGGTGCCACAGTTTTCCTGCTGCTTCTGCACCAGGCTCCCACACTGGGTGCAGAGGAGGCAGAATCACTCACATGGTGGTTCCTGTCTGGGCTCTTCACTTGGCAAAGACATGGTGGATGGGGTCAGCCTTTCTCTTGGAAGCCTTTGCAGTTAGAGTTGGAAATACAGTCAGCTCTTTTGAATTCTGAGGGTTGTTGGCTGTGCAGGGCATGAGGTTTCTTACTATATTCTGTCATGTCTAGGGTGCCTGATGTAATAAAAAAAAATACCTGGCACCCAGTTACATTTGAATTTCAGATAAACAATAATTTATTGAGCATAAGTATGTCCCATGCAATATTTGGGATATACCTACACTAAAAAAAAAAGTATTTACCCGAAATTCAAATTTATCTGGATGTCCTGTATTTTATCTGGCAGCTCTAGTAAAGTCCTTTCATTTTATTTTGTTTTTGTCTTTGTTTTTTGTTTCTCAGTAGTCTCCCTATCCTCCAATACCCAATCAATAAGATGGCTCTTGTTTGTTTGGAGTTTTTTTCACTTTGATTGGTTTTGTTGTTTAGTTTTGCTATGTTTTTAAGCTGTAGATCAATTTAGAAAGGCTAAGGAAAATGAACTAGCATTTACTGAGCTCATTCTTATGCCAAGCCTTGTATTAGGTACTTTTGATGCACATTTTTGTTTTATTTTGTTTGCTTTATTTTTCCCAATTCCTCACATCATTCCTGACTGGTAAACTACCCATAATCTACATTTTACAAAAGAGGATACGGATGATCAGAGAGGTTGAGTCGCAACGTCACACAACTAACAAGTAGCAAAGCTTAGGATAAACCAAGTGAGTATGACCCCAACTGGCTTTCTCAAACACTTAAGTATATCTGCATTAGTCATATTTAAATGTAGTGTTTAATTTCTGCATATACATAACATTAGGGTTTTTTTCCTTAACAAACCTCTACCAATAGCACAGATTCTTTAAGAAGTGAAAAGCTCTAATTGCTAGCTGAATTGGGAATTATTCTCCATCAAATCCTTCTAAATAATAAACTATTTTATTGATTTTTTTCCTGTTATTGGACCTCCAGCCCATTTCTGACTGCTCTCTACTAGAGCTATTCTAAGGACTTTCCATATATTAATTAATTGAATACTTAAATTATTTCTATGATATAGTGATACTGTAGTTATAACCTTTATTTTACAGACGAGGAAACTGAGGTGTAGAGAGTTTAAGTAACTTTCCCAAGGTCACACAGCCTAGGTTTTGCTGTCAGGAACACAGATTTAAATCATAGTTCATTTATTTATTAGTGTATGGCCTTAGGCAAGGCTCCATACCAAAAATTGGGAATAATAGTGCCTCTCTCACAGAGAAGAAATTTTGTACGTAGTAAGCACTCAACATGCATGAGTTTATAAAATGACTCTGAGAATTATCTTTACCTGGACCTTGTGAAAAGGATCGTAAGAAGATATTCTAGGTCAGGTATTGGCAGCTTTTTTCTGTAGGGGCCTAAGAGTAAATATATTAAGCTTTATAGTCCTAGAGGCAAAATCAAGGATATTACTTGTTTAGTTACATAACAAGAGAGAGAACAAATTTCCACAAATCTTATTTGAAAAAATTGAAAATTTAATAATAATGATAATAATTGAGTACAATTTTCTGTAATGTAGGTCTACTAATGAGAAGAATGGAATTCTTTTATTGTGGAGGAGGGATAACATTTCACTTAATTGGGGTTCAAAGTTAGTCTTTCCTGTCATCAGAATCAATTGCACATGTCCATCTGTTAATGCTGATTCATAATGAGATTTTACATATTTCATCTTTGAAAATGTCTTTTCATAGAGATAGGTACTGCCAAATACTAATATCTGTCCATGAGCATATGATTTTAATTGAGCACATTCATTGCTTGGAAGGCATTTAAAGAATTCTATCCGATTCATCTCCTGATACTTGCCTTTTAGCATGTCATTAAATTAATTACTTCCAATTGAAGGGTAGGTGGAAGCTCCTCAATTGCACAGTTAAATAGTTTTTAAAATATGGAAATTTCATTTGCACTTGCATCAAGGTCAAAAAAGTGCTGCTGGAACTATAGTTTGAATTCAGAAAAAAATATACAGTGCATATCTGTGTGGAAATGGAGGCCTTGGTTCTTCTTTTAACAGCAAAGGAAATGTATAAAGGAGCTCAATAGTACGTTTGATTCAAAGAATATTAATTGTCATTGAAATAAACACAGTATGTTTCACTTTTAAGTGCTTTTTTGTCTTGTAATTTTAGGCTGTATTTGTTAAGAAGCATAATCAGTTCTGCAACAAAAGCATATTTCTAAATCTATTGGATGTCCAATAATGGTAGCTGATAGTAGTGCATACCATTCACAAAAATTTCAACCTTGGACCTCAAAGAAATGACACACAAAAAAATTACCACCGCTCAGTAATTAACCTGCTATATAGTATAGAAATAGGGTATTCAGAGTCTTTCTGACAAAGACTTACAGAACTTAAAATGGTTAAATCTACAAAAATAAATGAAGCTCACCATTAACACTGTTTTGATTACACATGACACATTTAAATATTTTCCATAAAGCACCTTCTTGTGAATAATACAGATAATATTCATAGGTTTAAAATGCCTTACATGTTCATAAGCTTTGTAAATTTGTATAACTAAGCCACTTTTTTCTGTTTAAAAACATATTTCTACCACTATCATTTGGAACACATCTTAGAAGATTCCCCTTCAGCTTGTACTGAATTAACATCCCTCTCAGTTTCTTCAAAAATATACTTGCCTGTAATTTTTACAGTGCACTATTCATAGAGGATAATTCTTCTGTCTCGTCAAAAGCAAGATTGATTCCTTAAATAAATAACAAGTAGAGGCATCAGTAACATCTTTCAATTCATCAAGAGCCAAAGAAAACCCAAAATCATTTGTCTTATTTTTTATTTGACTATTGATGTTGCTCCCAATATTCTAAACTCTTCAAGCAGCTGTTCTCCCTGAAGCCAATGGTGCTAAACAAGTTTATTTTCTCTAGACAATTTCTTCAACAGCTACAATCAAACACAATTTAATTTACTCACCATTGGCAAACAGCTTTCCTTGCTTAGGAAACAAAGGAGACACTCAGAAACTTGCTTTGGTTGCAGCCTCATTTTCACTTATTTTTGTAAAAAAAAAAAAAAATTCTGCTGCAATGAGATATTCCATTTAATTTTTTTTTTTTTATTTTTATGACCATTGCTCTCCTGGGAGTTGTGATGAGTATTTAAATCTAGTAATGCCTATGTATGTTGTATTTTTTTTTTTTTAGCATAGCTGTTGTTGTCATTCCACAAAAAGCACAATGCTTTGCCATCTAATTAGGTAACAAAATCATCTACACTGCTGCTGTACATGACATTTGAAGTTCACTTTTCCCTTTTTGTTTGAACATGATGAGTATGCAGTGGCAATTTTAAAATAATAACAAAAGATGTCACAGTACAGCATGGCACTTGAAATATAGTCAAATCGTAACTGGATCGGTGTGGTTTGTAGTGTACCTAGCAGCCAGCACAAGGCAATAAAAGCAACCTATATCATCTGTGTCACAACCACTCTTCTTACTCCATACTGCCATTTTATTTATTTATTTATTTATTTATTTATTTATTGACTTTTTAGGGCTGCACCCATAGCATATGGAGGTTCCCAGGCGAGGAGTCAAATCAGAGCTGTAGCCGCTGGCCTACATCACAGATCTGAACTCTGTCTGTGACCTACACCACAGCTCATAGCAACACCGGATCCTTAACCTACTGATCGAGGCCAGGGATCAAACCTGTGTCCTCGTATACTAGTCAGATTCGTTTCCACTAAGCCACGATGGGAACTACCATACCACCATTTTAGTAGAAAAGCAGCAATGGACAATATATAAACAAATGAGTACGGCTGGTTCCAATAAACCGTTATTTAGGGATCCTGACATTTGAATGTCATGAATAATTTTCACGTATCACAAAACATTGATTTTCTTTTGATTTTTTTCAAGCATTTAAAAATTTAAAAACCATTCTCAGCTGGAGGACCATACAGAAACAGGTAAGGGTCAGTTATGGGCCGTGGGATATTGTTTACCAATCCTTATTCTAGTAACTAAATGTTAAAGCTGACTAAAAAACTTGATGCAGGAAGTTCCCATTGTGGGTCAGCAATAAGGAATATAACTAGTATCCATGAGGATGCAGGTTCAATCCCAGGCCTCGCTCAGTGGGTTAGGTATTCTGCATTGCCCTGAGCTGTGGTGTAGGTCACAGACATGGCTCAGATCCTATGTTGCTGTGGCTGTGGTGTATGCTGGCAGCTGCAACTCCAATTCAACCCCTAGCCTGGGAACTTCCTTATGCTGCATGTGCAGCCCAAAAAGCAAAAGCAAAAAAAAAAAACAAAAAAAAAATTGATGAAAAACTTTCTAAAGTAGGTGATACATGATCTGCATTTTAAAACAGGCCCTGTTAGACATATACACATCTTTTTACGACAGAAAGGATAGAGTAAATATTGAGAATAAAGGCTTTAAACTGGCTCATTTGGGGCTGAGCCTTGCTCTGAAATTTACCACATGGGCAAGATCCTTAATATATTTGAATTTGTTTCTTCATCTACATAAATGGGGAGGATAATTAGAATTCTCACTGAGGTCATAAATAAGACACAGAGACCTCTATCATCAACTACTACCTAACGGAGTAGAGGACCTGCCACTCAAAATGTGGTTCTCCATTACTTGGCAGCTTATTAAAATCAGAATCAGCATTTTAACAGGATCTTCAGGTGATTTGCATGCACATTATAGTTTAAGAAGCACTGGTAAATGAGATGCTAGCCAACGCAATCCTGCGAAGAAGAGAAATTGAAGGAGTTCCTATTGTGGCTCAGTGAATTAGGAACCCAACATAGTGTCTGTGAGGATGCAAATTAGATCCCTTGCCTTGCTTAGTAGGTTAAGGATTGGATCCAGCATTGCAGCAAGCTTCAGCATAGGTCACAGATATAGCTCAGATCCTGCATTGCTGTGGCTGTGGCATAGGCCCGCAGCTATAGCTGATTCAGCCCCTAGCCTGAGAACTTCCATATGCTGCATGTGTGGCCCTAAAAAAAAAAAAAAGAAATTTAAGACACACATTTTGGAAAAGAAGAAGTAATCTGTCATTATTTGTAGATGATGATGGTCATTTATAATTCAAGGTGAAACTCAAGGGGAACCAACTAAAAACTTATATAATAACAATAAAGTAGTAAATAACAGAAAAGAAAGCTAAATGTAAGAAATATAAAATGTATTTTCATACATATAAGTGTAAATACACATATACAAAATTCAATAGTTTTATTATACTCTAACAATGACTGATTAGAAAATGTAATATTAAAAAAAACCCAAAACCACTGTCTTCAAGGATAATAAAAACAGTAAACTACCTACAAATAAATCAAATAAGAATTGTACATGAGTGATGAAGATAACACTAAAACTTTACTGAGGGACCTAAAAGATGACCTAGGTAAGTAGGGAAATATACTATACTCATGTTCACAAAGACTCGATATAATAATTATGTCATTTGGCCCTACATTAACCTATGAACTCAAAACAATTTTCTTAAGACACTTGGAAGGTTGTTTCTGAAATTCATCTGAAAGATGAAATGTTTAAAATTCACCAAGAAATTTGGGGAGCAGGGAAGAGTGGAGACTAAACAAGACCAGGTTACTTGCTTTGCCAGATAGCAACGCATACCAAAAAGCTATAGGAATTAAAATAAAATGACATTTTTATAGAATTGGTAAAATTGATCAATGAGTCAGAATAGAGTCCAGAAATAGACATATATTTAAGAATTTAGTTGATAAAAGAGGCATTCCAGAACAGTGGGGAAAGAATGGATTATTTAAATAAAGATATAAAGACAACAGACTATCCACTTAAAAAAAGTTCAGTTTCCCCTATTTCATACCAAATAAAATAATAAATTAAGATAGCTCAAAGAGTTGGTCATAATTCAATATCTTATAATAATTTATAATGGAAAATAATCTGAAATATATATATATATATATATAAAACAGAATCTCTTTGCTATATGTCTGAAACTAACACAATATTGTAAATCAACTATGCTTCAATTTTTTAAAAAAAGGGTTGGTCATAAACAAAGCTATAAAATTACTAGAAGAGACTATAGAATAATTTTATAATCTTAATTTGGGAAGCCTTTCCTTGGAGAAGATACAAAATCTCAACTCTAAAAAAGAGAAAGAAAGAAGCAACTGGTTGAATATATGTATTTACAATATATGTAACAAGTGTGGGATTATATGCAGAATATTTGAATAGGACAAAAAACAGCCCAAGGGGCAAAGGGCAAAGTTCACAGAAGAAATGCAAATGGTCAGTAAACGTGTGAAAAGATGATTTTCCTCCCTGGTTGTTACAGTTTTCTATTGCAGTAACCCCACCAAAATTTAGTGATAAAACAACAATTGTATTATGTCAGCAACTCTGCAGGTCAGAAATTTGAACAGGTTTCAACAGGGATAGCTTGTCTTAGCTCCACAGTATCTGGGATCTCAGCTGGAAAGACTCAAAAGTTGACGGGTGACTCTACAGCTGGGGGATGATATCTTCTGGGGGCATCTTCATTCCTATCTCTGTGGGTTGACACTGGTATAGGCTGGAGCTGTCTGCCAGAAACCTATGTACCCTCTCAAGTTGCCTGGGATTCGTCACAACATGGTGGCTGGGTTCCAAGATTGAGCATCCCAATAGAACCAGGAATAAATTGTATTATCTTTTATGACCTAGTTCAAAAGTCACATAGTGTCATTTCTGCCTTAGTTACAAGCTTTCTCAGATCCAGAGGAAGGGCACATATACTCTGCCTCTTGATAGAAGGGATATAAAAAGAGAATGTAGAATGGGAGATATTGTTGCCCCCATCTGGGGAAAGTCTATCTGTCATACTGGTTATCAGGAAAATGCAAATCAGATAACTTAAAAACATTACTGCACATCAGATTGATAATTCCTCCCAGTTCCATTCGTTGTTTGGGAGAAGGAGTGGGAGGGGGGATAAAAAAGAAGATAAGAAAAATAAAAACATTGGGTTTTACTGTTGTAGTAAACCTAGCTAAAAAAACAAAACAAAACAAAACAAAAAACCCATAGGTCTTAGAATTTCTTCTTTGCTCAAAATATTATTAAAAACTAGCCATCTTATTAAAATATCAAAAATTAATTTTGCACACTCCACTTAAATAGCTCTACATTTTCATATTTAAATAAATAAAAGCAAAGAAATACCATAAGCATAAAATGTCCCCTCTACTGAACATAAAATTGCATTTTCCCTATATTTTATCATTTTCTTCTACTGGCATGAGTAACAAAAATGGTTTCTGTGTGTGTATGCATGTGAGAGAGAGAAGAGGGGGTGGGAGGGTTGGAGGAGAGAGGGAGAGGGGAGAGAGAGAGAAACATGAAAAATACACCTTTCATATTTGAGCTTTTTAAATAATATTTTTTAATTATACTCAAGAAGAACCTTGTTTAGCTAATTTTGTGATTTTAATAAGCCATACAAATACCATTTTGCCTCAATCGAGAATTTTCCTATATAAAAGAATTTGTTATGTTTAATAAATGATTTGTAACTAATGGGTTTGCTATTTCTGTGAAGTTTCAAGTGTTATATTGTTTTTTATGTGTTAAATGAATTAGCATATAGGATAGTATTTTTATCAAAGCTATTGGAACAGAGAAAATTTTTTTTCAGAAAGGAAATGTTTTGTATTCTTTACTAAAACCATCTGTGTTCTTTTAATATTATTAATGTGAATATATGATTTTATGTTTATTTCCTATACCTGTGATATTTGCATAATGTTAATTGTATAGTTAACTACACACTATATAGCAGAAGATCTGCATAAACTTTATACAACTGGATTGCTGTATATACTGTTATGCAAATTCATAATCCCAGCCTGATTTTAGTTCTTGCCACCATAGAAATAAAGGCAGGGTATTCAGGGACTGGCAAAGAAAAGTGAAGAGTGCACACTTTTCCAGCCATGCTGGAGTAACAGTTGGGGCTGCTTTCCCCACAGTATCATCTTTTTGACACTTGCAAGAGAATAATAGATTATTTTTTTGCAATTGCTCATAAAATACAAACACCACGTTAACAAATTAAAAAGTTAAATTTCTCAGGGTGGTATTGATTCATCTATATTGCATATAAAAAGTAAATATTTTATTCACTGTGTCATTCAATTCAATTTCTCAATATGCATTACTTGAAATAGAGGTGAATTAACTTTTTTATGGGCTGCCTATTCTGATTTCCTCCCTTTACACCATGTCTCTGCATCTTTATGCAAGAGGACAAGCTAGCATAGTGAAATTGGTACTGAGTGACAAACCAGAGCATAAATCAGTTCCCACTCCAGACAGTTCTCAGTTTATAAACTCTGTTCGTAATCTGGTTGTTTTCAATTAGGAATGTGTATCCTTGTAGAAACAATGTTCTAATCTGCTATCTCAGTCTTGCCCACAAAAAACTTATTGTTAATAAAATAAAAATTATATCCATTTGCTCAAATAAAATAGAGAACAATGCAATTGTTCTATTTATATTGGATACTGGTTATTGAGGAAAAGTCAGATGAAGAGGTAGGTGGAATCATTTGTGAGATTCTGAAGGAGACTTCAGGGAACTTAACAAATTATGGTCTTTTATTACTTCTAATTTCAGTCCAAAATATGTGGCTTTCCTTATCCTTGCATCACAACTGTTAAAGCCATTTTCAATTTGTTTGAGGGTCAAGGAATTATTCTATTCTGTTGTGGTGGTAGGGGCCCATGTCTTGTTCAGATAAAGAACAAAAGAGAAAATGGAGAGAAGGCAATTGGATAAAGAGATCTTCCTGTGACAGTGGGACAGCTTGGGTGAGGTTGAGTGGGGAGGAGGGGATTTGGGTTTATAGTGGAAGAAAAGAGGTGGCAAGAGTATGCCATCAGATGTCCATCTAACCAGGATAGGCTATATGCTGTCTGAGCTGGAGGTGAGGGTCGGGTGGGTAGAGTGGAAGCTTGGAGAAAAAAATCTACAATTGAATTCTCATATAGTGGAATAGCCATGACCTAGGGCAAAACCAGATATGTCTGAAAAGATTTCAGTGCGTAATCCAATAATTTTACTCTAAATTTCCTTGTATTCAGTGAAACTAGCTCCATTTTAATGTCCCTCAGTAGACACAGGTATGGAGAAAGGTTTGATCTTTGGAATTTGCTCTTTAAATAATACAATGACAAGATCCCATTTGTCATCCCATCACGGAAATCACACCCTAAGCAGATGTACACTATCTGCAAGCAAAGAATAAACAGGTTTGTGCAGTGGGTGTGTTAAGGCAGGAAAGCAAAGGAGGAATTTATGTTTCTGACTCTACAAATAGTTGAACATATGTCAGAATATGTCATAAGAAGGAAGAAACTACCTACTGTGTTCCAGACTATAGTGGTACTTTGGTTAACTGAGTTAGAGTTAAATTATATATTAACTCTGATTAATGACAGATAACTGGTAAAACCCCAAACCTTGTAGAAAAAAAAAATTACGTAGAGTAAATCTGTTACTAAAATATTATTATAGATGAAGGTGAAGTTATAGATAAGAAGAAAACACTTCGAGTCTTAAAATTGGCTATAAAAACCACTTTTCCAAAGATAAGCTAGGAAAAAATTTTCATTTCTTTCCTTCCTTGCTCCCACTTCTAATCTCCTCTTAACAACTGTACCTTCCTATATCTTCTTATACCTCTCTATATCAGTTAAGGCTGTCTTGTTAATCTCTTTCCCTGCAGGAGGAGTAAGAACAACAATTGTTATTATTACTTTTTATTTGCTCCTATTTTGTGCCAGGTACTATATATATATAATTTTATAATATTTAGAAAATAAAATTTCTCATCTTTGTAACAACCCTTTAAACTAAGTCATACCACTACATAACAGATGAGGAAACAGAGGCTCAATGAGGAGAAATATGTGTTATCATGTTATATTGATATGCACTTATTTATACACATAAAGCTTTTTGCTGAGGCTCAGAAGTGCAAGTATTCAATTAAGGATACCCTCTGTCAAATCCTTCAGGGTAAACATTTGCACTGATGTAAAGATCAGATAAGAAATAGGAGGAAATGATTGAAACCTGGAAGTAAAAACTTAGACTTTAAAATGGGAACAAAACAGGAGTTCCCAATGTGGTGCAGTGGAAACGAATCTGACTAGGAACCATGAGGTTGTGGGTTTGATCCCTGGCCTTGCTCAGTGGGTTAAGTATCCAGTATTGCCGTGAGCTGTGGTGTAGTTCGCAGACACAGACTAGATATGGCGTCGTTGTGGCTTTAGCTCTGATTAGACTAGGAATCTCCATGTGCCACAGGTGCGGCCCTAAAAAGCAAAAATAAATAAATAAATAAATAAATAAAATGGGAACAAAATGAAGATAACAAAAATGAACAATATTATACTAATGTGAAGACCAGTGAATTAATTTTATAAAAATCTTTAAAAATGATTGTGCTTTTCATCAAATTGATATTTTGTTACTTAAGGGAAGATGCTGAATTTAAATTAAGCAAAATGCTGTAGACCCCCTCTAAATGAAAATCTGGTGTCATTTACAGGTTTTTTTTTCTCAAGTCCAATTTATTTGCTTTGGCTTTAGCTAAGCATTGTGGGGAGTTGTTATTTTGTAAATAGAAAAGAAGCTAGTGGATTTGCAAAGTACAAGATGAACATATTTCTGAGTGTCCTAGCTAAAGTATACATCACCAAACTCTGACATTTTGCCTTAATATTGCAGATTTCAGGTCCTTGCAATAATTGCTTTCTGATATCTGAAACTATAAAAGTTTTGAATTAGAATGTTAATTCTCTGAGCCATTGCCTCAGTATAAATTAACTCTAGTCATAAATATAAAAATATATATCTGTATAAAAATGTGAGGTGACATGTAATAAAGTTTTTATTATTATGAATTTTAGAATGACTATATTGCTCATGAATGGCATGGCCATAAAGTAATTAAATGGATAGGCTGGAAAGAGTGGCTATAAAATATGTATGATATTCTGTGACATTTGGTATAAGAGTACACACAATGCTTTATTTCTATATTCTTTCTCATCTGAAACTCAGCACTTTTTTTATAACAAGAATGATGGCATAATAGTCTAAAAATTTAGAATGCATGGAAATAAAGCAAGCATTTTCCAACCTTATTATTGTGGTTTCCAGACTTAACTGTATATGTTCTGCAAAGAAAACAGGAAAAGCCAACTACATTTCTATTCTAAAATCCAAAAAAAAGGGCTCCCAAGGATAAAATTGATAATAACTAGGGTAAATTTATTTTATGTCTCAGTCCAAAATCTATCATAGGGTCTGCTAAGTATTTCGTTAAGAGGTATTTTATGGCTGGCATAGTGCTGGATGCATACTGGACTTCCAGTAAACAATATTTGAGCTAAATAATCCCACATTCTTTTAGAAAACAGTTTCTACATTAAAAAATGTTTATTTTTCTAATCACATGGTTACAACTAGTTGCTATAGAAATAATTGACTGGATCATTTTAGTTTCACAGGACCTCCATCCAGATAAAGAGAAGAGTGGGTAGCAAGTTTGTATAACAGCAGAGACTTCACGTGATTGGGAGAAAGTCAGAGGGTTTATGAAGAGCCAACTACAGCCACATCTGTATAGCAAAATACCTTTTTTTTTTTTTTTTTTTTCCCCAAAGGCCACTGGGATAGAATGGCAAGAAAGCAGAAACAGAGACCAGAGAGAAAACTTTTTTTTGTCCTTGACAGATTGTTCTTTATGATTAGAGAGATGGGGAGACAGCAGGGATTAGAAATCCCTCCTGGATCGCTGGGGAGAAGGAAGGGAACTTGATTCAAAACTGGGGCTGGTTACAGCACTAACAATTTGGGCCTTCAAGTATTGCAAAGACATTTTAGCATGAGATCTCCCCCCAGATCTTATATTGTTTATTTTTATCTTTACCAGAAACAAAATAAAGTCATGATCAACTAAGTATTAGATTTTTAGAAACCTTAGTGTCTTTATGTCTCAGGGTCTTACGGAAATTTTTAGCCAAAGTAATAAATACTGTTTATGACTTCTTTAGAGGTACATAATATTCCAACATATTAATACCCTTCCACAATTTAATTTTTAAAAAATTATTACCTGAAATGGTTTTAGCATATTTAATATGCCTTACTTTTTTCTTTTCATTTTTGGGTGCCCTGTGGCATATGGGGCTCAGATTGCAGTTGAGACCTAAGCCACAGCTGCAGCCGTGCCAGATCCTTAACCCACTGTTCCAGGCCGGGGATTGAACTGTGCCCCAGCGCTCCCAAGACACTGCCAATCCCATTATACCACAGCAGGAACTCCAATACCCCTTACCTTTCAAAGAAAAGTTTTGGGTTTTTTTACCCTCTAATCTGAAAAATGAAGTATATCCAGTATGTATATTTTACCTGCCAGAAATCTTTGATTTAGTATTATCCCCATATGCTTGAAACTTAGGATGTTGCCTCTAAAGGCTTTTAAAACTTTTTCTAAAATATGTTATATATATGGACACCTCTAAAGACTTTTAAATTCAAGAACTGTAGTGTTGAGTTTTTGCCATACATTTATTATGTGCCAGGTATTATGCTAAGTACTTAATATTATCTCATTTAATTTTCTTAACAATCCTTTAAGGCTAGCACTGTTATTATTCTTATTTTATAGGAAAACAGACACTTAGGGGTATTAAGCAATTTGATCAAGGTCACAAAGATTCTGTGTCAGAGTCAGAATTCAAATCCCAATTTTTCTGATTCCAGAGATACCTCTCAGGATGAAAGAAATATTTCCCCAAGGAAATCTCACATCGATATAACTGCTAAAGTCTGTGCCCAATAAACTCTAGATTTACTGCTTGCCAAAACTATTTTTGAAACTGTGCTTCCAGGCATGATGACTTCTATACCTATAGAGTCCACGTGAACATTCAGTTTATTCCAGGTGAAGTGAAATGAGACTGGTTCTGTGGTGCTTTTACACTAAAGGAGTGACTCATGAATGGTAAAAGCTCAGATTCTGTTCGGACCTGCTAGGAGAACTATTTACAGGAATGGGTCTTTCAGCACTATTTCTACAGCTACTTTGAGTAAAGAGAAACCAGCTATTCTGACTAAAATATGATTGTCTCCATGTACCCAAAGAACTAGAAGTCTAGTATTAGGAGTTGAATTTGTGCATAAAACTTCTTGACATCCTCGGAATTCAATGTAAAAGATAAAGGCAATAATAAGTAAATCAAGAGTTGCTGGTGTCCCCTGATGCAGAGCTTAAATTGTTATAATACAATTGACTTCCTAACTTCAGTTGTCCCTGCGCTGAAATTCTTTATATATGATAGCAAATTCCAGAGTTCCAGAGTGCTTTCCTAGAAGAAGCTAGTAAAAAATATAGTTAAATATTGTTTCAGTCAGGGTCCCAGCAAAAAATAGATGGTATATTTTAAAGGATTCCACCTGAAAGAATTCAATAAATGGACATTTGCAGAACAATGTAAGGCAATCAGCAAAAGATATTATGACAGTAAGAGCAGGAAGCCTTTACTACCCTAGGTCTAAATAGATGAGGAAGAAAACTAGGTATCCAGCACCCCAAGAGAGGTGGAACCATGGAAGAAGAGCTTCCTGAAAGAAACTTTAATGTAGAGGAGCTCAGCATTGCTAGCACCTGGCAAAGCAGGACGGAGCAGAAGGAACCAATATTCCAGCCTCTGAGTCCTTCTCCTGCCTCTTCCTCTCATTGGCCCAAACCATCCAGAATCAGAGCTCACAGGGATTCAGCCAAGGAGAGGGCAGTCACCCCAAGCACAGAGCAAACAAAGAAGGGCAGGGGTAGATGTGAGGGAGTAAGAATAACTAGCAGAAGTCAAGTTTTGGTCTCTAAGTGTTTAAACAGGGAAGAAAGGAGGGAAGAAAGAATTGAGAGAGAGAGAAGGAGGGAGGGAAGAAGGGAAGGCGGGAGGGAGGAAGGAAGGAATAAAGGGAGGAAGGGGGAGGAAAGAAAGAGAAAGAAAAACCAATAGATTATCTAAATAGATACTATCATATACAATACTAAAAATTAAACAGAACATAGGAAAAATTTTATAACATACAATAAATGGGGATCTGTTATATGTCATTCATTAATAAAAAATCAACCTAATAATATGAAGAATTTAACAGACCAATTAGCAAAACAATAAGAAAAGATGGTTTCCGAAAGAGACAAAGTAGATATGTGAAGAATGTTTAGTCTCATCAAATAGTTATGGAAACTTACGTTAAAACCAGGGTGAAATCCATTTTTCCTATTAAGTTAACAAGAAAAAAAGGTAATACCTAATACTGGCAAAGATACAGTGAATTTGATCTTTCCATAAACTGTTAGTAGAAGTGTAAATTGGTACATCTTTCTGATAATTCAGTAATTCCACTTGCATCATTCTATGTTAAAGAAATAATTAGAAATTTAGATAAAGATCTATGCACAAAGATGTATAACAGATTTAATTAAAGTGGACAAAAAGGAAACAAATGTCCAACACTAATGAAATAGTTAAATTCAAATTACATCATATCCATTAAATCAGACTGTATGGGGGCATTAAATTATTTTATAGTGAGATTTTTTTTGCAATGCATAAGCAAATATGCAGTATACAAAATTATTTGTACAATATGATCACAGCCACGTTTAAAGGCAAAAGTTAGTAAAATACTAAAGAAAAAATGTCAAAATGTTGATGACTTTGGATAATTAGAATATGGTGGTTATTTTCCCTTTTGCCTGTTTATACCTATGTGTACTTTCCAAATATTCTAAAATGAGGATGTGTTCATCAATGTTTATAGGATGTCTATATTTCATTAATCATTGGTCTTGGACGTGGACACACAAAGCTCATAAGGCACAGTCTTTGCCTCAAGTTGCTTTTAATGCAGTGTCTTATTTTCATCTGTAACTTTTAAAATTATAGAACAGCAAAGCTGTTTACTAACCAGGATAGGTGAGGAGAAGAAGCGTCCCATCTATTCCTCATTTGATGTCTTTCCCTCACACCACATTTTTCAAGCCAACAGGAATTCTGAGTGCTTTATCTTCAGAATATGTCCAAATCCTATGAAAGGTAAACCAATAAAGCTTTCAGAAAAAATAAATAAGAGAATATCTTCAAGTAGGCAGAGTTCTTAAATTGGACACAAAAGGGGTAATTATAAATGAGAAAAAGAGGTAAAATGTGTTAAATTATAATTAAAATTCTTTTCATCAAACCATACTATTAAGAGAGTAAAAAGCCAGGCCACTGAGTAGAAGAAAGCTTTTATAATTCATATATAAGACTCATATCCAGAATATATAAAGAGCTCCTATGTAGCAATAAGAAAAAAAGGCAGACAACCGAGAAGAAAAATGAATAAAGTTTTGAACAAGCAATCACAAAAGGATATCCAAATAAACACAGAAAAAAGCTTCCAAATATTAGTCATCATGGAATACAAAACCACAATATGATGTCATTACATCCCAAATTAAAAATGCAGACTGTAGCAAATGTGGATGAAGATGTGGAACAACTAAACTCTCATACACCCTTGGTGAGAGTACAAATTTGGTTCAGTCACAGTCACTTTAGAAAACTATTTGGCAGTAGCTACCAAAGCTGAACATAAGGGAGCCCCATGATCCAGGAATTCCTGTACTGATATATACTCAGGAGAAGCACAGATATAAGTTTTCACATTACATTTGTAGTCACCAAACTTGCAAATAATCCAAATGTCCATCAACAGAATGAATAAAGTGTATTATATACATATAAGCAATACTATCCAACAAGGAGAATTAAGTACAACTACATGTAACAACACTTATAAATATCACAAGCATGATACTAAGCGAAAGAAACCAGACACAAAGAGTACATACTGCATCATTCTGCTTCCGTGGCATTCAGAACAGCTCAACTAACCTATGGTGTTAGAATTCAGGATTACTGATTTCCCTTGGCAAGGAGTGCCTGTAAAGGAGGAAGAAGGTAGCTCCTAGGGTTCTGGTAATGATCTGTTTTTTTATCTGGCTGCTGATTATGCTGGTGCATTCACCTTATAAAAATTCAGGGGATACTTTTCTGTAGGTATATTAAAACTCAATTTAAAATTATTTTATATATATGTATGTATTTGTATGTGGCATACATACACATACATGCAACACATATTTATAAAATATATATAATGTAAATGTACTATACACACACATATACACACATACATAGAGATATGTATATTACATCCAAAATAGTAACCACTTGTGACCTTTTCAAATGTTACTGTCAAAAATATTTTGACATTTTTTCTTTAGTATTTTCCTTTAGTATAGATTTGCAGTCTAAGACTACTACAATAGCTGCCCAAATTCTTCTCATGCATCCCTTCAGTCTTCAGCTGTAGCCAGATGACAATTTTTAAAAACAAAACCCAGGTCATATCTGTCATTGGCTCAAAACCAATAGCACTTTCCCATATCAATCAGAATAAAGCACTCAGAGGAGACATATATTTCTGACAGCCTTTTTACAATAACCTCACTATCCAGACCTGTCATTTTTATCCCTTTACTTTGTTTTATTTTTCTTTATAGTTCTTATCACCAACTGGCATACCATTTATTTGGTTACTTATTTATAATTTCTCTCTCTGCCACTAGTATGTAAGCTACCCGGGAGCAGGCATTTTTATCTTTCTGTATTATATCCCTAATATCTAGAACAATAGGTATCTGGCATCATAAAATTTGCAATGAATAAATGAATGGGGTCCCCACCACACTATATAGAAAATAAGCAAAATATGTATGTCTAGCCCTTTTTAATACGTTAGGAGAGTAAAAGAATAAAATTACATTAGGAAACAAAAAAACGAAACTATTTGAAGTTATTCAGAAGTACAGTTCAAATCTTCTGTTTGTCTTTCTCCTTCCCCTCTTCATCTTTCTCTCTCTGTTCTTCCCCTCCCCCATACCCACACTCACACACATGTATGCATACACAGCCAAAAGCACAAGGAGAATGGGAAAAAGCCAGTTCTCCTAAATGGCAAACATATGAATGCAAACTACCCCATTTAACACAATTGAGAGCCATTCACTCACATCAGATGGCCATAAAATATATTCTGTATTATATATACATGTGTGTTTAAGTGTGTATATAATTACAGAGATTATGTACTCCTAGTGGTTCAGAATTAAATGAGAATGACATCCAGGCAAAGATTCCTTATTTTTGGAGTTCCTGTCATGGTACAGCAGAAACGAATCCGACTAGAAACTATGAGGTTGCGGGTTCAATCCCTGGCCTTGCTCAGTGGGTTAAGGATCTGGCACTGCCATGAGATGCAGTGTAGGTGTGGTGTAGGTTGTAGACGTGGCTCGGATCTGGCATTGCTGTGGCTGTGGCATAGGCTGGCAGCTGTAGCTCTGATTAGACCCCTAGCCTGGGAATCTCCATATGCCATGGGTATGGCCCTAAAAAAGTAAAAAAAATTAATTAATTAATTAAAAAAAAATAGATTCCTTATTTTGGAATTAGGCATTTTTATATGAGCCTGTTTTGTGGATACATGGTCCTTTTGAATACATGACAGTGAAGAACTTATTACTTTTCTTGCCCAAATATATATTGAGGATAGAAGGCTGCTCCCTCCAGTATCTTGCTTTAAAATCTTTTTCAAACAACATAAGACCATTTTGTTAGGTCCTGCCACAATCAAAAACTTTCTAGCCCCTGAAGACAAATTTTTTGGTAAGTGAATATGTTCAGAAATTGAGATTGCTTCAGTCAAAAGTCTCATCTCCCTGTTCTCAGAATGAATTGTGGAGCCCCTGGAGCAGGCAAGGGTGTGTAAGATTAATCTCTGTTTCTATATAGGTATCAATTACTTTTTCAAAGGGCTACCTAGTGGGATTGGCAGCTCGTCTAAAAATTGGCTAAGTGTGCAAATATATGTGGCGGGGAGAAAAAGTTCCCATTTTTGTCATCAACCTAGTTGACCCCTCAGTTTTGGTTAAAAAAAAATACACACACACACACACACACACATATTTTATATTCATATATTTTTAAAAGAGTTTTAGGCCCTTTCAGTGCTAAATAGCTGACTTCACAATTTTGTTGGTTTATTT
The DNA here is from genome assembly GCF_054392235.1 of Sus scrofa. Lineage (NCBI taxonomy): Eukaryota > Metazoa > Chordata > Mammalia > Artiodactyla > Suidae > Sus > Sus scrofa. Next base: position 122,592,596 of record NC_139396.1, on the reverse strand, counting down.
TTTAATTGAAAAAGTAGGAAACTTAGTGATAAGCCCCAAAGTACACAATATGTGCTCAACTGCTAGTATTAATCCCTTTTACCTCCTCCACTTCAGAAAGCAGTAAGCATGATATCAGACCCCTTAACTCTAAAAGCAGATTGAATAATAAAATGAAGCCCAGGGTACATTGAATGTAACCAGGGCAGGGTTGGTGGTTCACTTGTTCATCAAGTAGTTAATTCTTACAATAAGACAGAAAATGATGGTTAAAGGGAATAATGGCTTTAACTTCTAAGTGCAAAATAACCATTCATGTCAGAGGAGAAAGCAATACTAAAGGTCATTTTCAAGTTCAGACTTACAAATTAAGAGGGGAAAGTATGGAGTAATGACGACATGTGCGTAACTCTAATGCTGGAATTCCAGCTTCATCTTGACCACTCAACTTGGAAGCTGTGTAACCTCTTCCAAGATTAAGTAAGGGCAAGTTACTTAACCACTCTGAATCTCAGCTTCACAGAGATGTTAAATTAGGATGATAAAAACACCCATTTTGTAGGGATTTTGTGAAGATTAAATGAGGTCTTAGTTCTAAAAATGTTCTGTAGCCAAGAATATGCTGTGATAATGTATAGGATTGTTACTGTGTTTAAATAATTTATTGAGGACCCTTCTTGCCTCCTCTCTTCCTCTGGAAGTCAGTTCTCTAAGGTTTAGCTAGAGGTAACTCTTGCCCTTGAAGTCTGCCAATCCCTACTGTTTTAGATTAGAATATTTTTCATCAATTAAATGAGAATTTTTCATGTGCTCCATTGCTAAACCAACCTACCTAATTCTTCAGAATAGAACTATGGCCATCTCTGAATTCCAAATTATTAATATGCTACATATGTGAACAAGCAGCTCCCCAAGACCCTTGAGGGTAGAAAGTTTGGAAAAGAGATTAAAAAGTGAAGGAAAACCTTTCCTTCTGCAGCCCAGGATGGCATATTGTCCCATTTTCCTAAATATTTTTCACTCTATAATAGAAAATGTGACTACTTAATGAACACCTATCATATGCCAAGCAAAGAGCTATGCATTATTCATGCAATCCTCACAACAGACTTAAAGCATCCTATACTATTATTGCCACTTACAGACAAGAGAACTATAACTAGAATAAGTCACCTACCTTGTAAGTGGTAGAGTTGGGATTTGAACCCAAACCTGCCTAATTCCTTTCCCAGTCTTTTTCCATGTGTTGATTATTTACATCCTACATTTTGACTAACTTTGTATGTCTTACTTTCGCTTTTCTATCCCTTAAAACTCTCATCCTTTTTATTTCTATGAGTCAGGTAGAGGACTATAACAAAGATAAGGTATGGTCCCTGTGCTTAAGGAACTATGATAATCCACTGACAGAAAGATAGCAGGAAAACAAATAACTACGTGGCATGGAAGAAATTAAAAGTTTCTTAAGAGATGGAGCACTAGTCTCCTCGCCTGCAATATGGGAATAATACTCTGTACAGTGGTTGTCAGGATAGCGTGAAATGCTATGTTAAGTTTTTGGCAAAGACCCTGACCCATAGGAAGTGCTTAGTGTATGAATCTGTAATGTTACCAGATAGTCCCAGGATAATACTAGGGTACAAAACTAGGAAAGCAACTTGGCATCTGATTTTGAGAGCCTTGAGTGCCGGTCTAGAGTTTGGACCTCCAACTTGATAAAAACAAGTGTGCCAAGGTCAATCATCATTCTGCAAAGAAATTAGATCTGATACTATTTTACATTACCTTTCAAATTCATTGTAAGTGAGGTGGAGCTGGTAGAAACAGTTGGAACTGGTTTAAAGGAGTTTCATATTTGATGTACTAAAAGGAAAGATGATATTTTCAAGTCTGATGCCCTGTCTTTTTTCTTCCACAGTAATTAGTGAATGCCAAAGGCAGCAACTGGAGTCTGTGAGCTACTCCTCTCGCTACGCACTGGGCCTCTTTTATGAAGCTGGCACGAAGATTGATGTCCCTTGGGCTGGGCAGTACATCACTAGTAATCCCTGCATTCGCTTCATCTGCATTGATAATAAGAAACGCAATATAGGTCAGTACCCCCATTATTTCCCTTAAATACAGTAACCGTGGTGGGTGTATATCATGAAAAATGCTGTTTAATTGAGTGTTGCCATTCTGAACAGAGCAAGCATTTAACTTCAAGCCACAGGGGATAAAATTTAATGTCACATTTGGCCAATAATAAAATACACAGTGAAACCAGCGAAGTTTTTCAGAAAATCATTCACCACATGGTTTGTATTACTGAGTTTATGAAAATAGTGTCAGAAGGTTTAAGATTTCAAAATGGCCCAAGTTCTATTGCCTTAATATGAATCCATCTATATGCAAATTTATCTCTCATCATTTGTTCTTTGGTGGGTTTTTTCTTTTTTTTGTTTGGTTTTATTTTTTAAATTTGATGAGCACTTTTCTTTCCAGTTCCCAGGCTAGAAATAAAAAGTGAATTTTACTATGTTGTGAAAATCCTTCACTTCAGTATAATTTTATTTATTTAATTTTCATCTGAAAGACTACATAAAATTACTTTGTGTACAATGTAACTAAAACAATAGGTAAAATGTTCCACAAGAGTTTTACTAGAATGGGATAAAAAAACTACACTCCACCCTTTTTGTTGAAGATAGTTATTAAGATTAGATTTGAATTGCAAGAATAAACATAACTGATTTATTTCAGGCATAAAGGTGAAAGTATATTCCTATTCGTAGGATTAAGGTGATCTGTGAGACATTGCTTTTTGTGGAATAAACTATAATGATCTAAAATGACTAAATTCTTGAAAGAAATCGTCATTTTAATTTGTTATGGTGTTTTATGGTGCAGTGATGGTTTCATCAAGCCATTAGTTAGAAGTCTTGCCTGATAAAATCACCAACTAATGTCTCTTGGCTTGCCAGAACTTCATAATGATAGAACTGGGCTGGAGTATGGTTTTTATATCAGAGCACATGATCTTAGAAAAATGTTTCTTTTATAACTTAAAACTCCCTGAGGGCTGGACTGTTTATATTAACATGATACCACATATATGTACAATCAGAAGTTCATGAAATGCCCTGTAACAGCAATGGACTAACCACTTTTAACTCTACAACTGCTTTGCTCTGAGAAAAGGAAAATAGCCCTTGATCATCTCATGTTATATGTCATGAATTAGACATTATCCTTCATAAGATATGATATCTGTTAGGGTGTATTTAATAACACATAACAGAAAAACTAATTTAATTTGTTTAAACAACATAAGGACATTTGTTATATTATCTGCTTTGGACTAAACTCTATCCCCCCAAATCCATGTGTTGAGCCTTCAACCCCTAATATGATTATATTTGGAGATAGGGCTTTTAGGAGGTAGTTGCAGTTAAATGAGGTCATAAGGGTAGAATCCTAACATAATATGATCAGTGGCCTTATAAAATGAGAGAGAGAGAGAGAGAGCTCTGTTTTTGTACACACACCAAAGAAAGGCCAGGGAAGGATAGTGAGAAAGTGAAAAGTCAGAGTGTCTGCAAGCCAAGGAGAGTCCTCATGAGAAACCAAATCAGCTGGGCCCTGGATCTTTGACTTCCCAGCCTCTGGAACTGAGAAAAATAAATTTCTCTTTCTAAGCCATCCATTCTATAGCATTTTGTTATGGCAGTCCAAGCTGGCTGATACATTTTCTGAAAGAAAGAAGCTAGAGAGATTTCAGGATTGATGGATTCAAGAACTGAGCAATATCTTCAGGATCTAGGATTTATCCTTCTCTGTTCTCTTCCACTTTCAGTGTTGACATTCTCAGAGGACTAGTAGCAAGATAGCAATAGCCGTTAGAGCCACGTCCAGACCCAACTACATACTTAATTAAAAAAAAAAAAAAAAAAAAAAAAAAGACTATTGCTGTTTCTATCCCTTTCTAAGAATCAAGGAAGTATTTCCATAAACCTCTTAACTGGCTATCTTATATTTGATAGGTCAGAATTGGGTTACTTGACCAGTCTGAAGCCAGTCATTGGCAAGTGGGATTGGACTCAAGACAAATCAAGATTATAGCCCTAAACAAACCAAGATCTTCTCCTGGAACTGGCATTAGAATCATCTTCGTTTTAGTCATATGAGGTGTAGATACCTGAATAAAACAGAGGTTAGGAAGAAAGAAGGACTAGTGGATGCTGGGTTAGCAACAAATAGTGTCCATTATCAACAAGTATATTCACATCTTAATGTTGGAGATAAAGTTCTAAAGTTGGAATATAAAGAGAAGAATCATGTATATTCAGAATCATCTTTGAAACTCCCTTTAAGCTACATGAAATTTCAGAGAGTGACATAAAGTTCGTAAATTCAGTACAGCCATTGTGCCAACATTCAGTAGATTTCAGTTTCTTAGGGTGAGTCCAGATGAAATAGTTGGTTTGCATTTATAGGACAGAGTGATATTTTCTGCTGTGAAAGGTACACAGAAAAGAAAGGAATAGCAGTCATATTTCCTAACAGATTAAATCACTGTATAAATGTAGGGGGATAGTGGGTAAAAACACCCACACTACAATGCAGTAGCAATTTGTAAAATCAGAATTATGCACACTTGAAAAAAGGCAACATAAAACTATTAATAAAACTCACAAGATTGGAAGCAAATAATATAAAATCAAAAAAAATTATATTAGCAGCCACACAATTTTTTTTTTTTTTTTGTCTTTTCTAGGAGCCGCATGTGCGGCACATGGAGGTTTCCAGGCTAGGGGTCTAATCGGAACTGTAGCCGCCAGCCTACACCACAACCACAGCAACACGGGATCCAAGCCACGTCTGTGACCTACACCACAGCTCACGGCAACGCCTGATCCTTAACCCACTGAGCAAGGCCAGGGATCGAACCCTCAAACTCATGGTTCCTAGTCGAATTCGTTAACCGCTGAGCCATGACGGGAACTCCAGCAGCCATACAATTTTAAAGCTGGAGGGCCTGGTGAATTGGGAAGCATGTTTTCGATATAGCCCATGGTGGTGCCACGTCAGACACCAAAAAAATATCTTCCCTCCTTTAGCAGTTTTATGAAAACTTTGCTTTGGATTATGAAAGTTGTAAATTATCAGATGCCCCCGGTAATGGCTGTCCCTAACAAAAATCTAACTGCCTTGCATTTAAACTATTTTTGTCTCACATCTGGGTCCAGGTTCCTAAGAATGTGTACTTGAATGAACATAATGTAGATGTCTATATAATGTAATCTCACTGTATTTTATTAATATTGACATTTAAGTAGGCCAGTAAAAATTATCTCTTTATGTTATTAACACTACTCAACTCAATCCTTTATTTGGAGTGTTTGATTGAATCAGTAATTAATGCTGTAAATACATACACTCAACCAATAAAGGAGAGCACTTGTATTCTGTCAAGGTAGGGCAGCAACAAGATGGACTGAGGGGAGCAGGGTTGAGTCCACAAAATAAAGTCTGTTGTCAAATCTTGAAGAGAGCCAGAGGATAAAGGGTTAGTAGCCCAAACTAGACAAAGGTCAAGGAGTAATCATTTATCAAATGTCAAGAGTAGACAGTATACAAAAAAAAAAAAAAAAAAAAAAAAAAAAGCCACAACAAGGACGAAGTTCTCCCTAAGCAGAGGGGCTAAATTCCAAGACTTACTAGACCCAACTTCAATACCAGTGTTTATGGATATGACCCAGTATACTTAGGTTTTTGTTTCTCAGATGTGTTCAATGGAACACCAGTTCCTGATATGCTCTTTGGGAAGGGTATTTGTCACCAAATAACTTTGCAAAATGCTACTGATTCTACCTATTTTAGAGAATCACAAGGCCTATTATCCTACTAAAAGACATTCCTATAGAAAAGACACGTTCTCACTGTTTAAATCTAGAATTTCCCAAATGTACTTGACCATGGAATATTTTCTTTGGACACGAGGCCTATTACTATCCCACAGAAACCATTCCCCAGGGTACATTTGAGAAAGCCTGACTTTGTGTCACCATTTGTGCTCATGCCTGGGCAGGAATTATAAGCCAGATGAGGAGGATGAGGAAGTCTAGTCGAGATATTTTTAAAGGTGGAAGACTTATTGCACTTGAACTCAAAACTTGGTGGGGTTATAACTGGACGCAATTTAGGTTGAAATAAGGTCATGTTAATTATCAATTACTGTGGATAATTTTAAATTATTAATAATATCATTGTGGGAAGAATTTGAAATTTATGTTTTTCATTATTTAAAGTTTTATTCAAGTATAGTGGATTTACAATGTTGTGATAATTTCTGCTATAAAACAGAGTGATTCAGTTGTACACATACATAATCTATTCTTTTTTCAGATTCTTTTCCCATATAGGTTAGCGTAGAATATTGGGTAGTATTCCTGGACTGTACAGCAGGTCCCTGTTGACCAGCCATTCCATATACAGTAGTGTACACATGCCAATCCCAAACCCCCATCAATCCAGTCACCTTGTGTTCACTTAAGGGAGTTCATTATTATTCCAGTTAAGCAGATAGTAATACAATTGACAATACAGAATGGTCTGCTTTAGGATTTGAAACATTGTGGAATGATCCGTTCTTAAACTTGCAGAAAATGCAATCCAGCTAGAAAATACTTTATAAGTAGAACAAAAAAGAAGAAGAAGAAAGAAAAAGGGAAAAGGTGGAAGAAGGAAAAGAAAAGAACTATGATGACGAAAAATTGTCAGGTTCCCAGTTCAGGTTTTCGTTTTAAAATATCAACTCCAGAAACAGAGCTCTCAGATAAAATAGTAATCATCTTAAAATAACAAGCAGTGATCAGTTACAAAATTCATAGTATTGTGTCTTTTGTATTACAGATATAGTCATTTGTAATTCAATTATGTAACTGGCACTATCCCTATAAATCTGTTAAGCCAATTTAATAAAAATAGTCAAATACTAATTACAAATATCCATCTCTCTACTACAGTGATACCACAGAATATCACATGAGATACTGAGATGCTCTCTCAGGGAGGAAAAAGTATATATATATATATATGTGTGTGTGTATACATGTATATGTTCGTGTGTGTGTCATGTATAAATGTACTTACATAAAATATATGTGTACATGTATATAGGTACACATGTATACATAAAAATAAATATTCATATATTGTCATTTAAAGTAATATGCACACATTATGAAAGACTAATGTTATTTCACATGATATTTGCCACTTCTAGAAATAAAAATGAGTTTTCTTTAGAAAATGAAACAATGCAGCCCATTTTGTAAGGAGAACATTTACACATAAATAAAAACGAACATCCCTTTCAGTCTCTGGTTTCCCTATCAAGTAATCCTCAATGGGAAAGATTTACCTCCATGATAACACTTGTCCTCCGACTTGCAAAGCAAGTTAACTCAGTATGAAAATCAATGCCAGAGACAGAGGGAAAGTGGAAAAGCAGCTAAATATATAACATCAAAAAAACCCTTAAAATATCCTATGGAGAATGTTACTGGGAAAATATATGTATCTTATGGGAGGTTTTTTCAGGAAGATGGAATTCACAAATATTTGATTTATATGTTTTCTATTTTCAATTTATTCAATCAAATAATTATTTACAAATATGTATTGGATGCCTCTGTGTGCCAGGCACTGTGCTAAGAATGAGGATCCCACAGCCCCAACCTCATAAAACATAATATTTTATGAAGTCCACTCACATGAGAAATTCTGAAGGAAATAGACACATGAGGCTTTATAGGACTGGTAGACCTTATAGGACTTGGAATCAAGGAAGAGTCCTCACAAATATAAATGGATGAATTGATATATATGTATAGAGAGTATCAACTCATATCTATGATTAAAAAATGGGGAGAGTCCTGTTGTGCCATGATGATACTATGAGCTTTTATTTATTTTTTAATTGAAGTATAGTTTATTTACAATATTATGTTAGTTTCAGGTGTACAGCAAAGCGATTCTGTTATACATGTATATTTTTCAGATTTTTTTCCACTATAGGTTATTATAAGATATTGAATATATTTCCTTGTGCTATACAGTAGGTCCTCGTTGGTTATCTGTTTTATGTATAGTAGTGTGTACCTCTTAATCTCAGACTCCTGGTTTATCTCTCCCTCCCCTACCAATTTCTCTTTGGTAACCAAAGTTTGTTTTCTGTGACTGTGAGTCTGTTTATGTTTTGTAAAAAAATTCATTTGCATTGGATTCCACATATAAGTGATATATAATTTTTATCTTTTTCTGTCTGACTTATTTCACTTGCTATGGTATGCTCTAGGTCCATCCATGTTGCTACAAATGGCGATATTTCACTTTTTAGAATTCCATTGCATATGTACCACATCTTTTTTATCCATTCCTCAGTCAATAGACATTTAGGTTGCTTCCATGTCTTGGCTATAGTAAATTGTGTGCTGCTATGAACATCAGAGTGCATGTGTCTTTTCAAATTAGTTTTTGTCTTTTCTGGATATATGCCCTGGAGCGGGATTGCTGGATCACATAGTAGCTCTATTTTTAGTTTTTTTAAGAAACCTCCATACTATTCTCCACATCGGCTGTACCAATTTACATTCCCACCAACAGTGTATGAAGGGTTCCCTTTTCTCCATGCCCTAGCCAGCATTTGTTATTTGTAACTTTTTTTTTTTTTTTTTTGGCCCCAACGAAGGTATATGGAAATTCTTGAGCCAGGGATCAAATCTGAGCCACAGCTGCGACCTTCACTGCAGCCATGGCAATGCTGGACCCTTTTAACCCACTGTGCCTCAGTGGAAATTCCCTGTAAACTTTTTGGTGATGGCCATTATGATTGGTGTGAAGTGATACCTCATTTTAGTTTAATTAGCATTTCTCTAATAATTAGTGATGAGAATCTTTTCATGTGCTTTTTGGCTATGTATATGTTTCCTTTGGAGAAATGTCTATTTACGTCCTCTGCCAATTTTTTGATTGGTTATTTTTTTAATATTGAGTTGTATGCACTGATTGTATATTTGGGAAATTAACACCTTGTTGATTGCATTGTGTTTTGTTTTTTTGTTTTTTTCTTTTTAAGGTCATACCTGCGGCATATGGAAGTTCCCAGGCTAGGGGTCGAATCGGAGCTGCAGCTTCCAACCTATGCCACAGCCACAACAATATGGATTCCAAGCTGCATCTGCAGCCTGCGCAGCAGTTTGCAGCAACACCGGACTCTTAACCCACTGAGCGAGACCAGGGATGGAACCCACATCTTTACAGACACTATATTGGGTTCTTAACCTGCTGAGCCAAGGTTGCATTGTTTAAAATATTTTCTGCCATTCCATAGGTTGCCTTTGTGTTTTGTTGATGGTTTCTTTGCTGTGCAAAAACTTTTAAGTTTGATTAGATCCCATTGTTTATTTTTGCTTTTATTTCTTTTTTTTTTTTTGTCTTTTTTTTTTTTTTTGCTATTTCTTGGGCCGCTCCCACAGCATATGGAGGTTCCCAGGCTAGGGGTCCAATCGGGGCCGTAGCCACCGGCCTACGCCAGAGCCACAGCAACGCAGGATCTGAGCCGCGTCTGCAACCTACACCACAGCTCACGGCAACGCCGGATCGTTAACCCACTGAGCAAGGGCAGGGACCGAACCCACAACCTCATGGTTCCTAGTCGGATTCGTTAACCACTGTGCCACCACGGGAACTCCCTGCTTTTATTTCTTTTGCCTTCAGAGACTGATCTAAGAAAATACTGCTAAAATTTGTGTCAAAGAATATTTTGCTTATGTTCTCTTCTAGAAATTTTATGGTGTCTTATCTTATATTTTGGTCTGTAAACCATTTGGGTTTTATTTTGTATTTGGTGTGAAGAGGTGTTTTAATTTCACTGATATACATGAGGCTGTTCAGCTTGCCTAGAACCACTTGCTGAAGAGACTGTCTTTTCTCCATTGTATATTCTTGCCTCTTTTTGCCAAAGACTAGTTGACTGTAGGTGTATAGGTTTATTTCTAGGCTCTCTATTCTGTTCCATTGATCCATATGTCTGGTTTTTTTTGTGCCAATACTGGATTGTGCTATATGGATTATTATAGCTTTGTAGTGCTATCTTAAGTCTGGGAGTGTTATGCCTCCAGCTTTGTTCTTTTTCCTCAGGATTGCTTTGGCAATTCTGGGACAATAGCATAAGCTTTTAAAAGGACACTTAAGACCTAAGACCTTGTCAATGTGAACCCAGTAATCTTTGTTAGGTGAGGAAATGAAAATGGGGGATTATGGAACATTTAAATCCATGAAAAAAATCAGAAACTTTAGTATAGCTTATTATTTAACTTTCCCCTGGCACTGCTAAAAAATGTAATAAATACAAAGTCATGAAATGTCCAAGAAGCAGTGAGCAAAAGGTGAAAAAAAGTCTGGAGTCTACAGCATTCAATATTCCACCTTTATGTTCTGCCTTCCCTGCCCTCTGAGAGGGGTGCTTTCACTTGTGGTATTGGCCTAAATGTTTGGTTGTCAGGCTGAGATTTACAAAAGACCTCAGGCTGGCCAGGAGATAGTCCAGAACACAAGATTCAGATGTGTCGGTGACCAGAGTACAGTTTGGATCCACTATTAAGAGGAGAAGAGGGGAATGAGAATCAGATGACTGTTTATGGTGAATAAATGCATGGGTCTGAAATTTACAGTTCGTAGGTGAGAGCAACAGGAAAACTGACAGAGGCTATCATCACTGCTGCCATCTTAGAAAGGAAACAACAAAGGAAAACCCTCATTGGCTTTGTGAGAAGGTGAGGAAAACTAGAGCACATCAAAGAGGGAAAAAATCAGCAGGGATACACAGGTGGAAATTGCCACAGTCCCTCTGACCTCTCCACTAACAAAAGGCAAATCACTTGCTATGTAGCTATCATCTAATGAAGGCACTGCTGTATTAAATATAATGGCATCTAATTTTTGCTGTTTATAAACACAGTCCCTTTAAGGGATGGCTTCTCTGTCTGCCCGCCACCTGGGAGAGGTTAGATGACAGTTTGGGAGTAGGAACAAGGAAAGTAAAATTGTTTTGCCATTTTGAGGGGGAAAAAAAATAGACACCCTGAGACAATGGGAAGGGTAAGGAGCAGAGAAAAAGGAAGAAGGAAAAAGAAAACTACTTGGTGAGAGGCTCTGGCTTGACTTGAGAGATTGCTCTGTAGGTGTGTAACTTATTTGCTGTACAATTTGCTTTGTGACCCACCTCACACAACTACCTACCATTTCAACATAGTTCCAGATTGAACAATTGCTTTAAATTGGTAAGTGCTTTTTACTGGGGAGTGGTTTTTTAAATCAACATAGTCTAGGCACTTTTTTGGAATATCTAGGATGAAATTAGTTAAGAACTTCATTCTTCAGGCTAGTTACTATGCAGAAATTGGGGCCCACTGTCTGTATGGCAAATCTAACATCTTTTTGAGAACCTTAGTTTGAATCAAGACAGAACTCCTCATTCTTTTGACTTCAAATAAAGCAAACTCAGCTTACTGTTTCCATAATACCTGCAACCACGTCAATCTGTTGAAAGGCTTAGAAATTGGGAAAAGGCTCTCTCTGTGGGATGAAACTGTTTCAAAGGATCCTGAAGTTAAGCCTTTACTGTAGCCTGAAGTGAAGCTGTCCATACTGTGGGTTGTGAGCCAGGGCTCAAAATGATGTGCTCTGCTCTACTTCCCAGACAAGGGCCTGGTTTTCATCATTCTGGAGGCATCTCAAAACCTTTGCAAGTTGAGAACAGTCTTGTAAAACTGCGTAACTCTCAGACAGCTTGTGAGCCTCAGGTCCTGGGAGACAGTAAAGACTTGTTGAACTGGATGAGAGCTTGACAAGCCTTCATTCTGGCCCATTTTTATCTGGAACCACAACAACACTATTTCAAAGAAATGGAAACTTTCCTTTGCCTAGAGCTCCCTCAGAAAAGATTTCACCATTTTTCTCACTGTCAAGAATTTCTCCTCAGATCAATCTAAATGTCTCATGGGCTAAGAATTGATATGCCCTGTTTGCAGAGCCTGCTGCACTCTCTAGAATCAGAAACTCTCTCCTTTAGCAAGAACACATGCTGCTATCTATCATACATGCTGTCCATCAGTTGATCCCTCTTATCTTCATCAAGATTGAAAATAAGAGATAGATACTATGCTGTAGGACACCACAGAAGTATGTATTTAGGGCTCAGTAAATATTTGCTGAGCCAAATGTCCTTTATATAGCTCTGAGATGTCCTTCTCTGGTCCCAAAATAACCTTGGAAACTAAACACTGGTCACCCACTTAGCAGGCAAGGAAAAGTAATGGATAGTCAGCAAATTATTCTTCCCTAAGAAAATCTAGGTATGTATGACCACTGCCCTTTAAATCACAGAGAATGAATGAATTCTCTAATTGCCCAATCTGGAAGCCATTGAAAAGCATATGTAAATTCTTGACATTTAGAATGATCAGAAGCCTCTTTTGGAGACTCTGTATCATGCCTATAACATTGGGAATACTTAACTACCTCGTGTCAGAGGTATGTCCAATAAGACCTAGAAGTTTTATCAAGCTCTTTTCCCAAAGAGGTCCAGGTATTCTTGGTAACAATTTTACTGTGATCTCTAGGGAATATACATCTGCTTTGAATGATGCTCTGTAACACAGACCTTGATTTCCTCCAAGGTTACACTTCAAAGGATCCCATTCTTCTTGTTGTGAAAGTTATTTTTTTAAATAGTTGGTTAAAGAACAACTGTGCTCCAGCTGAGATATTTAACTTAGAAAATATGTGATAAGCTCTGCCAATGTGCTGTTTCTCTTCTATGGTTTAGCAGTTATCTCTTTTTTATATCACAAAGGCATTAAAATATCTTGCATGGGAACGTTGCCACAAATGATGAGTCCATAGTAACCCAAACTTGGTGAATGGTGAATTCCTTATTGTATAAATTCATGATTTGGGAATTCCCACTGTGGCTCAGCATTAACAAATCCGACTAGTATCCATGAGGACTCAGGCCTTGCTCAGTGGGTTAAAGATCCAGCATTTCCATGAGCTGTGGTGTGGGTCATAGATGTGGCTTTGGCCTTATTTTGCTGTGGCTGTGTCATAGGCCAGCAGCTATAGCTCCAATGCAACCTTTCTGGCCTGGGAACTTCCATTTGCTATGGGTGTGGCCCTAAAAAGACAAATAAATAAATAAATAAATTCATGATTTAGTTTTTATTATTATGCATAGTCAAAAATAGCCAGTACTGTCCAGCATAGTTCCATGGACTTTGCAATCACACAGGCCTAGTTTCAAATTATAGCTCTATATTTAGAATCGGGTTGAATGTATTATATCACTGTCTTTCTAATTAAAAATGTTGAATACCAGCATTTTCATGTGATTCAACCTAATAGCTCTGTGACCATGAGTAAGTTTCTCAGTCTCTCTGAGCTTCACTTATCTGTACTGTAAGGTTAATAATGTCTCCCAGAAATGTTATAAGGTTTGAATGGGATAGTATATCCAAAACTTCTAGTACCATGTCTGGCACACCAGAGACACATATTAAATGCTGTCCTTATAGTTGTTGTCACATAAATTATTTTGTGGTTTCAGTCTATCAGTTATATAAACTTTTTTTCATTTTAAGGAGAAAAGGGAAGAAAAATGTCAATAGTGCAAGTTTAGTTAAATTATTTTTTTGTTAAAAATAATAACACACATTAGGGTAGTTAAACAATATCTTATTTCCTAAACATGTTGTTAAACTGGGAGAACATTCAGTTAAATGTAGTTCTTTCTTTTAATGGAATCTCAAATCACCTTTTGAATAATTCTCCAAAAATTTACACTCCAGCATATCCGAGAAGAGACAGATATTATGAAGTAAGTCATCAGCAACTCAAAAGGTTGAGACTAATTCAAGAGCAGGTTTCGAAGTCTGACTGTAGAATCTCACCACAGGAAATCGCTCCATCTTATTTCATAAATACTTTATATCAGTTAGCATTTTTAACTCTGTCCAGAATTACCAATCCATCATCTACCCAGATGTGACATTACTGAGTCAATTTAGCCTAAAGAGTCCTTTGGTTTATTACCAGAGACTTTCTTGATATTAAGTGAGCTGAAAATGCTTTGATATACGCTTTAAGATCCTATGTGAGCCCTGCTATTTTTAATGATTATTGCCCCTACAGACTTCATATATGTGCTCATTTAGATAATGAGAAGAATCTGCATGTTCTGTACAGGACGTTGAATTCCCTGCATAATATGAATGAATATTAAACATCAGAATCTGTAAAGAATCTATTGAAATTCCATTAATATTTATAACTGATCTTTGGGACTAGGGGAATTCTTCAATATAAAATGTTCCAAATTCATGTTTGGAAGAATGAAGTATCCTTGAATTTAAAATATAGTTTTCCTCACTGAAATAGATTTCTATTATACATATACCTAGTGAATTCTTTGTTGTTGATATTCTATATCCTTACATTATTTAATAGAGTTAGGAAAGGCATTTTAAAACCTTCAGCTCAGTTGAACCTAATCCACACTTTTTTATTAAAAATAAAATGCCTGTTTATTCCCTTTCCCACTATCTATAGTCATAATATTGGTTTCTCAGGAGTAGCCAACAATACCATAAAGGTTATAGTCCCTTTTATTTAAGAACTTTGGCCAAAATAACTTAGATTCAATTTCTTTTTCTGTCAAAATATAACAGGAAGAATAATTTCACTGGATCTTATTAGTAAAGGAGATAAGAATGTCCACAGTAAACCAGTAAATTTCCTCTATGAAAAGGGCCAGAAATGTTTTGACACAATCATAAATAAAAACTTCATCTGATTAGTCTCAGTCTTTCAAATTCAACATTTTATAATGTCAAGGCAAAACCTTGTCTTTAATATGCCAAATGAACTAGAGCAAAGTATTCGGTCAAATGCTCCAGCCCAAAGATATATTTCATCTGTTCATGGTATCCTCTTGAACAGTTACAAATCTAAAGCTGAACTCAATTACGCAACTATAGTGATAAAGTAATACCCTCAGAGCAAACCAGTATGTTGGCTCAGAGGGAAAAACCTTAACCAATTCAGGAAAAGAGTCCAATCATAATACCATTTAATACACAAAACTTCACATAGGGCATGATGCTGAGTAGGCCAGAATAATGATGTATTATAAAGGATGGCCGCTTATTGCTGGTAAGTAGTGGGAAAGTGGAGCATTTTAGTTGACTGTCATCATAAGAAAACCAGGGCTTTCTTACGCAGTGCAGAAGAGCTCCAGCGAGGTCTGGAACACCAAGTGCGAGTTAGGACAAATCTCCTGCTCTAGGGACCTGGGTAGACCCAATTAAAGGACTATTGAAACTCTTCCATTTTTCCATTTGGCAGTGCCAATAAAAGCTGCAACAGCCTGAAAATCTCCTTGTGTCTCAGGATAAATAGATGTTTTCATAAAACTTGGGAGGTCTTAACCAAAAAAAAAAAAAAAAAAACAAAAAAAAACTTCTCCCAAACAGATCCTGAAATATATGCAGTCCCACTAAATGTGGTCCCAGGCTTTAAATGGGCAGAATCTATGGAATATTTTTTAAAGAATTAATGCAAGGAACAAAGAGGAAAGATTATTCCAGCCTTGGAAAGCAAGTAGAATTCAGAATATGATTGTCAAAGTTATTTTGCTCCTTAAAACACACACACACACACACATATTACAATCAAACTTATATGAAGCACTGGCTCTTTTTTCTCATTTTTTAAAATGAAGTATAGTTGATTTACAGTGTTTCTAGTATATACCAAAGTGATTCAGTTGTATCTATCTATCTGTATATATGTATATATAATTCTGTTTCAGATTCTTTTTCATTATAAATGAAAGTTATAAGACATTGAATATAATTCCCTGTCCTATACAGTAGGTCCTTGTTGTTTATCTGTTGTATACATAGTTGTTTGTATCTGCTAATCCCAAATTACTAATTTATCCCTCTCATCTCCTTCCCCTTTTGGTAACCAAAAATTTGTTTTTGAAGTATGTGAGTCCGTTTCTGTTTTGTAAATAAGTTCATTTGAATCATTTTTAAGATTCCACATATAAGTGATATGTGTTGTCTTTGTCTGTCTGACTTACTTCACTTGGTATGATAATCTCCATGATTATCAGCCTTCAAAATTCAGAACCTGTTCCTCCTCCAGCCTTCTCTGCTTATGAAAATGGAGCCACCAATCTCCTAGCTCCTTAAGCCCCAAATCACGAATCATCCTTGCTTTTTGCCTTCTCTTTCACCCCATATCCAGTCTGGAACCAAATCATACTAATCTTACCTTCAAAGTAGACATTGAACTCACTTCTCTTGTCACTACTGTCACTGTCTGGGCACCATCTAATTTTAACTGGTCTCTCCATACTTGTCCCTTTCCAGTTCACTCATCACAGAACTAGAATGATCTTCAAACATATTGTTTATGCCACACACTTTCCCATGTGGAGCCATTTAATGCTTTCCCTTTGTCTATAGGATTAAATCTTAAATCCTTGTTGTGACCTGCAAGGTCTTGAATGATCTCATATTGGGGTCACAAACTTCTTCTATAAAGGCCAAATAGTGAATACTTTAGACCCTGTGAGTCATACAGTCTCTCGTTGCAACTTCTTAGCTCTACCTGTGTAACATAAGATAAAGACATAACGTAAAGGAATGGGCATGATTATGTTCCAGTAAAACTTTATTTACCAACATAAGTTCAAGCCAGATTCGTTTGCCAACCCCTGGTCTAACACATGCTGATTTCACTGGCTCCTTCCTCTGTACCTTACTTTGCTCTCCAGGCACATCTCTTGTTCCTGCTATGGCTTTTCCCACTCAAGACCTTTGTCTGCTTTGCTCTCTCTGCCTAGACTGTCTCAGATTAAATGTCGCTTCCACAGAGGCAAACCCAGAATTCCCATTTAATTAGGTTTTCTTCTCTTATACTTTTATAATACCGTATATTTTAATTTTCAGTGACTAAACATTGATATGTGTAATCATTTGTTAATGTCTATTTCACCTTCAAATTGTAAGATCCATGAATGGAGAGATTGAATTGGCCTTGCTTCTCTTTGTATCTCCAGCACATGGCACAGTACTTAACATAAAGTAATTTCTCAGTTAAATGTTTGTTAAATAAATAATGAATTAGTGAGTTCTGATCAAAACAAGAGAGAGGAAAACAAAATATATAACAGTTTGGGCTCAGATTTGAAATATGAGAGGCCCTAAGTCCATTTTTCCCCAAGGTCTGTCATTTAAAAAGTTCTACATTTAAAAAAAAGAATATGTAATTAATAGGCATACCTCAAAATCTCAGTGCTACAAAGACATTTGTGGTTGACACACTGTGGCTTTTACACAAAATTGCATGCAGTTTGGGCATCTCTATTTTATCTTGTAGATCTGCTCTCTGAAACATTAGCCCCTAAGGTCAGCATGGAGGTAAGAAAGAAATGGAAGGAATGCAAAGCTCTTAATAGCCTTAACCTTGAGGGACACACTTCACTTCCCCTATAGTGCCCTGACCAAAACTAGTTACATGGCTCCAACTTAACTGCCAAGTATATGCTTGGGAATTGTCAGGATTGTTGTGGATTATTTGATGATCTGTGCCAGAGAATGTAAAAAGTAGTTCAAATAAATTTCCTAATATTAAACAAAATTGGCTATATGAAGGTGCTATAAACAGCATAAATTGGTATAATATAGATGATCTATTTTGCCAATTTAATAAAGTTTTTCTTAAATTTTAATTTACTTAATTTATGTTAATATCTCATTTGGTAGTAATCACTAGGGTCTTACTCTCATGTCTCCTTTAGACATTTTTCTACAAAGAAAGATTTTTAATGTTTGATAGAGGAAAATGCTTATTTTGTAATAATTGCATCCATTAAAAAAAATCCATGATTTTTCTATATAATCGGCAAGTTTTGGTTGAAAGAATTCTATGGCATATTTCTTCTTAAAAGTAAAGTATTATAATCCAAAAGTTGACTGCAGGGTATGGTATTTTTAAGAAAAACAATATCTATATGTTCTCTTTGCTCCCCAAATTATCTATGTTTCCTTAAGTTATTCATTAATCATACATTCAGTAAGTATTGCATTCCAACTGTGGGCCAGACATTGTTCTAGATATTCAGGTGAATACGACAGCTCTTCTAGTGCTTACATTTAATACGGAATATTAAAACATATTCCAATGTAATAATAAAAAAGCAAACTTTCTTATTAGAAAAATTTCAAGGTTTAATCTGATATCCTCTTGTTTCCTTGTTATTTTATTTCTGCAAATGTTTGTGGAATTGAAGTATGGACATCTCTGCAGGGCAGTGTTTTTTCATCCCATCAGTATTCCTAGTCAGGTCTTTATTAATCCTTGAGTAGCACTTAGAGGAAATATAAAAATGTACACTGTTTTTAAGGGACAATAATAAGCTCTGATATCTGCCCCATTAAAGAAGGTGGAAACAATTCTCTACTTTGAAATTAGTATCCTGGGGTTTATTTCCCTTATTTATACAGGTATACCTCATTTTATTGTGTTTAACAGATATTTTATTTTTACAAAGTGAAGGTTTGTGACGACCCTGTTCAAGCAAGTCTGTTGGTGCCATTTTTCCAACAGCATTTCCTCACTTCATGTCTCTCTGTCACATTTTGGCAATCTCATAATATTTCAGACTTTTTCTTTATTATTATTGTGGTGATCTGTGATCAGTGACCTTTGATATTACTATTGTAATTGTTTGGGTGTACCATAAACTGCACCCCAATGAGATGGCAAACTTAATCCATAAATGTTTGATGTGTCCTGACTGTTCCACCAAACGGTGATTACCTTATCTCCCCCACATTCTTGGGCCGCCCTAATCCCTGAGACAACAATATTGAAATATGACCACTTAATAATCCTATAGTAACTTCTAAGTTACAAAGTGAAGGGCAGAGTTGCGCACATCTCTCACTTCAAATCAAAACCAAGAAATGATTAAGCTAACTGAATCACTTTGCTGAAACTAACACAACATTGTAAAGCTCAATTTAAAAAAAGAAAAGAAATGTTTAAGCTTAGTGAGGAAGGTGTGTCAAAAGCCTAGACAGGCTGAAAGCTAGGCCTTTTGCGCACCAAACAGTTAGCTAAGTTGTGAATTCAAAGGGAAAGTTCTTGAAGGAAAATAAAAGTGCTACTTCAGCAAATATAAATGATGAATGAAACAGCCTTGTTGCTGATATGGAGAAAGTTTTAATGGTCCAGATAGAAGATCAAACCAGCCACAACATTTCTGTAGGCCATAGCCTAATTGAGAGCAAGGCTCTAACTCTTTTCAATTCTATGGAGGCTGAGAGGTGAAAAAGCTGTAGAAGAGTTTGAAGCTAGCAGAGGCTGTTGTTTCGTGAGGTTTAAGGAAAAAAGCTGTCTCTGTAAAATAAACATGCAAGGTGAAGCAGCAAGTGCTGATGTAGAATCTGCAGCAAGTTATCCAGATAATATCTAGCTAATTCATGAATGTGACTACACTAAACAGTAGATTTTTAATGTAGATGAAACAGCTTTATATTGGAAAATGCCAACTAGGAATTTCATAGCTAAAGAGGAAAAGTCAATGCCTGGTTTCAAAGTGTCAAAGGACAGGCTGACTCTCTTATTAGGGGCTAATCCAGCTGGTGACTTGAAGTTGAAGTTAATGCTCACTTAACCATTCTGAAGATCTTAGGACCCTGAAGAATTATGCTAAATCTATTCTGTCTGTCCCCTATAAATGAAACAACAAAGCCTGGGAGATAGCACATCTGTTGACATCATGATTTACTGAATATGTTAGGCCCACTACTAAGACCTACTGCTCAGAAATATTGAGTCCTTTCAAAATATTACTGTTTATTGACAATTCATCTGGTTACTCAAGAGCTCTGATGGAGATGTACAATGAGATTAATGTTGTTTTCATCCCTGCCGACACACACTCATTCTGCATTTTTTATTTTTAATTAAGAAATACATTTTGTAAGACTTCAGCTGCCATTGATAGTGATTCCTCCAAAGGATCTGTGAAAAATAAATTGAAAACTTTCTGGAAAGGATTTGCCATTCTAAATGCCATTAAGAACATTTGTAATTCATGGGAAATGGTCAAAATACTAACATTAACAGGAGTTTGGAAGAAGTTAATTCCAGTCCTCATGGATGCTTATGAGGAGTTCACAACTTCAGTGGAGGAAATAATTGCAGATGTGGTGCAAAGAGGAAGAGAACTAGAATTGTAAGTAGAGGCTGTAGGTTTGACTGAATTTCTATAATTTCATGATGAAAATTTAATGGATGAAGAGTTGCTTCTATGGATGAGCAAAGAAACTAGTTGCTTGAGATGGAATCTACTCCTGATGAAGATGTGGGAAGACTATTGATGTTACAATAAAGAATTTAGAATATTGCATAAATTTATTTGATAAAGCAATAGCAGGGTTTGAGAGGAATGATTCCAATTTTGAAGGAAGTTCTACTGTGTGTAATATGATGTCAGACAGCATTGCATGCCACAGGGAAGTCAATCATGAAAAGAGGGGTTAATTGATGTGGTGAACTTCACTCCTGTCTTATTTTAAGAAATTGCCACAGCTACCTCAGCCTTCAACAACCACCACCCTGATCAGTCAGCAGCCATCAACATCAGAGCAAGACCCTCCACCACCAAAAAGATTACAACTTGCTGAAGACTCAGATGCTGGTTAGCACTTTTTAATAATATATATTTTTAAAATAATGTATGTACAGTTTTAGAGACATAATGTTGTTACACACTTAACAGACTATAGTATAGGAAAAAGCATAATTTTTATATGCACTTGGAAAACAAAAAATTCATGTGACTTACTTTATTGCAATATTTGCTTTATTGTGGTGGTCTGGAACCAAACCCACAGTATCTCTGAGCTATGCCTGCATAGTTTGCTTAAATGTACTCCTCTGGAGACATCTGTCTCACAAAACCGGATCTGCTTCTTCCAAATAAAGGCAAGAACCTAAGGAATGGTGGAGAGAGATGGATTCAAGCATGAATTCTTGACCAAGTGGAAAACTTGCCTGACATAGAACCTCCTGAGCACCATGTAACAGGGATTCTGTTGATCTGCAAGGACTGATCTTTGCCATGGCATCTGGAAATCTTGCCTTCTTGGTTTTCCACAATGGAAATCTTTAAAAAATTGCTTTCTTCAAAAAGGTCAGAATTATTCGAAAAACATTGGAATCTTCAATTCAATAGCTAAATGTGATTGGAATAATCAAATAAGTCTCATGGGGGAAAATGTTATCTAAGACCCTCAATAATGCAGAAATATTTAAGAGTCTTAAGCTCTGATGTGCATAATGTATGTCTGGGTTTGGGGAAAATATGGGTCTGCCTCACAGCCTTGAGTCACCTTCCTCTTCCCTCTTGCAAGTGAATGTATACATACTCACTTTTTTTTTTTTAACTCAATGAATTTTATTACATCTATAGTTGTGCAAGTTTGTTGTACAAAAGTTTTTCAAAGCCTGTGAATCAATATCTGTTTTGCAAAGAAGTTCATTGTGTCCTTTTTTTTGGATTCCACATATAAATGGTACCATATGACATTGGTATCACACTGTCTGACTAACTTCACTTAGCATGGTAATTTCTAAGTCCATCCATGTTGCTGCAAATGCCATTATTTCATTCCTTTTAATGGCTGAGTAATATCCCAGTGTGTATATGTACCACATCTTCTTTATCCACTCCTCTGTCAATGGTCATTAGGTTGCTTCCATGTCTTCGCTATTGTATACAGTGCTGCAGTGAACATTGGAATACATGTATCTTTTTGAGACATGGTTTTCTCTGGATAAATGCCAGGAGTGGGATTGCTAGATCAAGTGATAATTCTATTTTTAGTTTTTTGAGGAATCTCCATATTGTTTTCCATAGCAGTTGACCAGTTGACATCCCACCAACCTTGTAAGATGGTTCCCTTTTCTGCATACCCTCTCCAGCATTTATTGTTTGTAGACTGATGTTGGCCTTTCTGGGTGGTGTACGGTGGTACCTCACAGCAGTTTTGATTTGCATTTTTCTAACAATTAGTGATGTTGAAGATCTTTTCATGTTTTTTGGCCATCCAAATATTCTTCTTTGGAGAACTGTCTTTTTAGAGCTTCTGCCCGTTTTTTGATGGATGGGGTTGTTTGTTTTTTTGGTATTGAGCTGCAGGACATGTTTACAAATTTTGGAGATTAATCCCTTGTCAGTTACTTCATTTGCAAAGATTTTCTCCCATTCTGTGGGTTGTCTTTTCATTTTGTTTAGGGTTTCCTTTGCTGTGCAGAAACTTTTAAGTTTAATTAGGTCTCATTTTTCTATTTTTGTTTTTATTGTCATTACTCTAGGAGGTGGTATCTGAGAAGATACTGCTGTGATTTATGGTTTATGTCAGAAAGCGTTTTGCCTAAGTTTTTTTTTTTTTCTTTTTCTTTTTGCTGACTATAGCTTTGTAGTATAGTCTGAATTCAGGGATCCTGATTCCATTTTTCTTTCTCAGGATGGCTTTGGGTATTCTGGGTCTTTTATGCCTCCAAAAAATCCTTAAAATATTTTGTTCTAGTTCTGTGAAAAATGTCCTTGGTAATTTGATAGGGATTACGTTGAATCTATAAATTGCCTTGGGTAGTGTAGTCATTTTGACAATATTGATTCTTCCAATTCTTTTTTATGTCTTTTTATCTGTTTGTATCATCTTTGATTTCTTTCATCAGTATCTTATATTTTTCAGAGTACAGGTCTATTGTCTCTTTAGGTAGGTTTATTCCTAGGTATTTTATACTTTTTGATATGAAGGTAAATGGGATTGTTTATTTTCTAATCACTTTTTTCTGATCTTTATTGTTAGTATATAGAAATGCAGTGTTTTAATTTTGTATCCTGCAACTTTACCAAATTCATTGATGAGCTCTAATAGTTTTCTGGTAGTGTCTTTAGGATTTTCTAGGTATAGTATCACGTCATCTGAAAACAGTTATAGTTTTATTTCTTCCTTTCCAGTTTGGATTCCTTTTATTTCTTTTTCTCCTCCAATTGCTATGGCTAGGACTTCCAAAACTATGTTGAATAGTAGTGGCAAGAGTGGACATCCTTGCCTTGTTCCTGATCTCAGTGGGAATTCTTTCAGCTTTCACCATTGAGAATGATGTTAGCTGTGGGTTTGTTGTATATGGCCTTTATTATGTTGAGGTAGTTTCCCTCTATGACCACTCTCTGGAGGGTTGTTTTTTTTTTAATCAGAAATGGGTGTTGGATTTTGTCAAAGGCTATTTCTGCATCTGTTGAGAGGATCATGTGGTTTTTATTCTTCAGTTTGTTAATGTGGTGTATCACACTGATTGATTTGCAGATATTGAAGCATCCTTGGGGATAAATTCTACTTGTTCATGGTGTACAATCCTTTTAATGTATTACTGGATTTGGTTTGCTAGTATTTTGTTGAGGATTTTTGCATCTATGTTCATCAGTGATATTGGCTGTAATTTTCTCTTTTTTTGTGGTATCTTTGCCTGGTTTTGGTATCAGGGTGATGGTGGCCTCATAGAATGAGTTTGGGAGTGTTTCTTCCTCTGCAATTTTTTGAAATAGTTTCAGAAGGATTGCTGTTAGCTCTTCTCTAAATGTTTAATAGCATTCACCTCTGAAGCCATCTAATCCTGGACTTTTGTTTGTTGGAAGTTTTTTAATCACAGTTTCAATATTAATACTTGTGATGGGTGGTCCATTCATCTTTTCTATTTCATCTTGGTTTAGTTTTGGAAGTTTGTACTTTTCTAAAAATTTGTCCATCTCTTCTAGGTTTTCCGTTTTATTGGCATATAGTTGCTTGTAGTAGTCTCTTATGATCCTTTGTATTTCTATGATGTCCATTGTAACTTCTCCTTTTTCATTTCTAATTTTATTGATTTGAGTCCTCTCTTTTCTTCTTGATGAGTCTGACTAATGGTTTATCAACTTTTTGATCTTTTCAAAGAACCAGCTTTTCGTTTCATTTATCTTTTCTATGGGTTTCTTCATTTCTATTTCATTTTTTCCTGCTCTGATCTTTATGGTTTCTTTCCTTCTGCTAACTTTACGTCTTGTCTGTTCTCCCTCTAGTTGGTTTACATATAAAGTTAGGTTGTTTACTTGAGCTTTTTCTTGTTTCCTGAGGTAGTATTGCTATAAACTAAACTGCTTTTGCTGCATCCCATAGGTTATGGATTGTTGTGTCTTTGTTTTCATTTGCTTTTAGGTATTTTTTAATTTCCTCTTTGATTTCTTCAGTGATCCATTGGTTATTTCGTAGCTTGTTGTTATAGTCTCTACGTGTTTGTGCTTTTGCAATTGTTTTTTATTGTTGATTTCCAGTTGTATAATGTTGTGATCAGAAAAATGCTTGATATGATTTCAATTTTCTTAAATTTACTGAGGCTTGATTTGTGGCCCAGAAAGTGATCAATCCTGGAGAATGTTCCATGTTCAATTGAGAAGAATGTGTTTTCAGCTGCTTTGGGTAGGATGTTCTATAGATTTCTATTAAATCCATTTGGTCTAATGCATCATTTAAGGCCTATGTTTCCTTGTTGATTTTCTGTCTGTACGATCTGTCCATTGCTGTAAGTGAGGTGTTAAAGTCCCCCACTATTATTGTGGTATTGTCAATTTCTCCTTTTAAGGTTGTTAGCAGTTGCTTTATATATTGAGGTGATCCTATGTTGGGTACATATATATATTTGCAATTGTTATATATTCTTATTGGATTAATCCTTTGATCATTATGTAATGTACTTCTTTATTTTATAATATTCTTTATTTTAAGGTCTATTTTTTCTGACTCCAGCTTTCTTTTGATTCCTGTTTGCATGGAATAATTTATTTCATCCTCTCACTTTGTTTGTATGTGTCCCTAGAAGGGAAGTGGGTATCTTTAAGACAGCATATATATGGGTCTTATTTTTGTATCCATTCAGCCAGTCTATGTCTTTTGGTTGGGGCATTTAGTCCATTTAAATTTAAGATAATTATCTATATGTATGTTCTTATAGCCATTTTATTAACTGTTTTGGATTTTATTAACTGTTTTGGATTTGTTTTTTCTTCCCTTCTTCTCTTGTTCTCCCCTCTTCTGGTTTGATGACTATGTTTAGTGTTGTATTTGGATTGCCTTTTCTTATTTGTGTGTGTATGTATTGTAGATTTTTGGTTTGCAGTTACCCTGAAGTTTCGATATAGGAGTATGTATGTATATGTGTGTGTATAAGTTGTTGGTCTCTTAATTGCAAGTACAGCTTCAGTGTCCTGCATTTGTACCCTCCTCTTCTCACAGTTTCTGATTTTGTTAGCATATTTGTATGTGGATGATTTCCTACCTTTACTATATGTATGCCTTTACTGGTAAGCCTTGTCATTTGTAATATTTTTGCTTCTAGTTGTGGCCTTTTCTTTTCCATCAGAGAAGTTCCTTTAGTATTTGTTGTAAAGCTGGTTTAGTGGTGATGATTTCTTTTAGCTTTTGTTTATCTGTGAAGCTTTTGATTTTTCCTTCAAATATGAATGAGAGCCTTGCTGGGTAGAGTAATCTTGGTTGGAGGTTTTTTCTTTTCATCATTTTAAATATATCATGCCACTCCCTTCTGGCCTGCAGAGCTTCTACGGAAAATCTGCCAATAGCATTACCAGTGTTCCCTTGTATGTTATTTGTTTCTTTTCCCTAGCTGCTTTCAATATTTTCTCTTTGTCTTTGATTTTGGCCAGTTTAATATGTGTCTCAGGGTGTTCCTCCTTGAGTTTATTTTATATGGTACTTGTGCTTTCTGGATTTGAGTGAGTGATTCCTTTCCCATGTTAGGGAAGTTTTTGGCTATTATCTCTTCAAATATTTTTTCTGCCCCATTCTCTCTCTCTTCTTTTTATAGCACCCTAGATGTTGATGCATTTAACATTATCCCAGAGTTCTCTTAGAATGTCTTGCTTTCTTTTCAATCTTTTTTCTCTTTTCTGTTCCACACCAGTGATTTCCACTAGTCTGTCCTACACCTCGCTTATTCATTCTTCTGCCTCCTATATTCTGCTGTTGGTTGCTTCTAAAGAATTTTTTATTTCAGTTATTGTATTTTGCATCTTTGCTTGCTTAATCCTTAAATCGTTGCTTTTATAAGAGAAGGTGAGCTCCAGTCCTTCTACTTCGCCATCTTCCATATTCACTTCTGTGTGTGCTAATTACGTATCAAATTACAAATAAGAAAATATTTTTCTCCCCATCACAATTTATTTCGCTGTAAGAAGCAAAGAGAACTTTTCTATAGACTGAATTTAGAACAACTTATGTCAGGAGTTTGAAAAGTAACAAGGAATGAACAGAAAAACCAGAACAATATTTTTCAACCTTTTTAAACTCCATACCCATAATCTTTATTAAGCCAGGCACTGTGCTAAGTGCTTTCTGTGTTTTTTTACATCTTATCTTCACAGCAGCTCTCTAAGATAAATATTATCGTCTCCATTTTGTAGGTGAAGAAACTAAAGCTTAAAGAAATTAAGTAAAGCTGTGACTTTAGCCTGAGCTTTGTCTGTCTCCAAATCATACTTTTTGATAAAAGTAAAATCTCTGTCCTGGAGATCCTGATAAAAGTTCCCCATGGAGACTTATCTCTTGCCTTAGCACCCAGCCTAGAAACTAAGGTCTTTCATATTCTTTAAAATATACTTGCTGTCATTTGTATATTGAAATTAATGGTGGCTTTAAAAATTCATTTCTAAAAATGAGGTATTAACACCAAACATGTTATTTGAAATATCACATATTCCCCTCATCACCTTCCCAGGTTTGTGTTAGCCAGATTCTCAGTGCCTGCCTCTGCCACCATCCCTGGCAATCTACTTCCACCACTGCCACCACTAGCCCACCACTGAGAACCCTGAGAATGAGAGAACCTTGGAAATCTAGTTCTCTTACTGTTTCTCACATGACAAATGATGTTCATACTCCATATGACACACTTCATGAGGATAACTCAAGTTATTAGGAATTCCACAAGGCCCACCATTCTCATACTTAAGATCACATATATCAAAATACACATAAGCAAAAGTAATGTTCTCAGAATGAATTTGAATCCAACTTCATATTTCTTTAAAAAGCAAAATATTTTCATTCCTAAGTATATTAATTTAACTATTGTTAGTTATACATGATTTTTCACAGGGCTGTGATGCTTGTGAATTATTTATCCATTTCAGTGTGTGAACTGTGTATCTGTGATGTGTCAGGAACTCTTCTAGGTACTAGGAGAGCTGAAACCAGACCAAAGCATTCTGAAACAATGTAGCATGTTTTCTCAACCACACCACAAAATATTTCACTGCATTTAAACTCAAAAGTGGGATGGAAATTAAAGCCCTGCAATCTAGGGCAAACTCAAAGCTTAGAAAGCTCAGATGTAGGCAAGTATTTTCACCTCATTGGTCCCATGAATTCTTAGTGTTAGTCTCTTCTTTGAGGACCGGAAATTTCTACCCTAGTGACAGCACGGAGTGGTTACGGAAAGGATGAGCTTTAACTTCTCAAATTGTCGCCACTACCTGCACCTCCATTTTATAAAGTCATAGGAAATTAAAGCTGAAAGGGACCTGAAGAGAATAAACTTCGCTAATCCTTTTACTTCACATATGAAGAAACTGAGGCCCAGAAGGAATTGAGGAGATTTTTTCCCTAATTATTTGGCCAAGCTTTCTAAAGTAAGATTAAGGGCAAACAGGAAGGGAGAAGAAAGAAAGGAAACATATTTGTAAGAACGAGCATACATTTGCCAAACATAGTACTGGATCACATACTTAAGTTAGCTGAGGTTACAAATGACATAAAACCCAACTTGTATGGCTTATCTACTACCCCCCAAAAGGGAAAGGTGGTGAAATTTATTTGCGTTGTTCCTGAAAAATTCAGGAGTAAAACTGCAAGCATATCTGGATTGATTTAGTCAACATCACAAAAACTGAGTTTCCTTCCATTTCTTGGCTCTACCTTCTATGAGGTTGGATTCATTCATGGTACCAAGCATTTCAGTGCCAAGTTTTACCAAAAAAGAGCCTATTTCCCCAAAAACTCAATACTAGTCTTGGAATTGAGTTTCATTGACCAGATTGGCCTGCCTCAGGTTATGTACTCATTGCTAAACTAATCATTGGTTAGGAATGGATTAATTGATCCAGTTAACTTTGTTCACCTTTATGAGGGCTGAAAGTGGGGTAGGGTTGATTCCCTAAAACAAAATTTGGCTTCTGTTGCCACAGAAGAGCCAGTGGACACTGAGCAGGTAATGTCCACTACATAGACATTCACTCATATGATCTTCATAACTAGCCTGAAGGTCAATATTTAACTACACTATACCATGGCTTCTCTCTAAGGGTTACTGTGTTTTTTATTTTTTATTTATTTATTTTTTGACTGTTTTTAAGATCATCTTTTTACTGTGTTTTTTAAAATCTATTAATTAGATCACCAGGCAGAAGACCTTCACCATTTGTGAGCTGGTTTGAGCCTCTTCTTGAGATCTAAAGCCAATCCAGTAAGAAAAGAAATATTACAATGAAATTGTGTAGGCAGTGTGTATTTTTTTCTCCCTATAACCAGGAGCACTCCCTGCTGGTTCTGCAGGCCCAGCCCTGCCTGATATCCCTCACCCTTTCCATTGGTCACCTTGTTTATTATGAAGCCTTATCTATTTTGAAGATTTGGCTCAAGACCTTGATGCTTATACCTATTTCACTCTCAGGACTTGGGGATGCTCCTCTAATCAGTAGAAAATTATTCCCAGTAGTCCAGTCCAGCTCCTGTTCCCATCCTCCCAACCTCATCCCAATGTCCCTAACATTCAGCCCTCACAGGTATTGAGGAAACAGGCAACATGTTTATTATTCAAGTAGTTTGGATTACTGATGAATGCTATCATTTACTTTCCAGCTGGCCGTAGAAAGCAAACACACTCTTCTATGAACAATTTTCCATTGTTTACTGGAAGATTATTTCCTGAATTTGTATACATTTATTTATACTGGAGCTATGGGAAAACATCTTCTGAAATTGGAAGTAGGAGCTTTTGGAGAATTCTCATTTTATTTTCAGTTTATCATGTGGAGTTATACCCACTTGTTTGTATTTAAGTAAATGCCTATCAGAATGGTTATCTTATACAGAATTGTTTAGAGGATGTCTGTGTGTCTTTTTAAACATAATAAATCCAAACATATGTAGCCTAGGATAACCAGAATTACAAACATACATGTGTATCATTTTAAAACTTCCTCTCCTAGCCTCTGTTTAAAATGGCAAATGTATACATCCATAGATGTATTAGTAGCCACAGGCCTAGAATATATGAGTCATAGACTTAAAGAAGAGGAGAAACTAATAGGTAGGTTCATTTTTTTAAAAGCTAGTATTTCCAACTCAGTGATGGAAAAGTTTCTTAAGGTCACATGTGAAACTGGAGCTATAAGTTCATCTGTGAGCAGTCAATGCTGTTAGATTCCAAATATGCTGTTGCTTTGTCCAGTACAGCTGACCCTGTCCTGTTTATGCAATAGATGGAGGAAAGTTTACTCTGCCTACTCATGCCCTCTAGGTATAGACAGACAACAGAACTGTTACATTCAGACATTCATCCAAGTATTCAACAAATGTTGATTGCTTACCAAGTTCCAGGCCCTGAAGTAGGCATTAGAAATGTAAAACAAGTAAGACAGGATCCATGATTTCAGGTAGCCTTCAGACTGACAAGTAAATAGACAATTAAAATACCACATAACAGATACTATCATTCCAGGAAGCATTCACCTCCCATGATGCATCATTTTCTGAGATTCGGATTTCCCATCAATGAAGTGGAAGGTAAGAGTGATGGCACCAAAAAACCCAAGTAACGAATCCCATGAAATGGAATGAGTCAACTTTGATAGGTAGGTTTTCCAAATAACACTTGATGAGCATTTACTGTATGCTAAACTCTGAATTTCTCACTTTTACATGGATTTAATTTATGCAGTAATCCTGAGGTGGTCACTATTGCTGCCAGAGGACAAGAAAAAAAAGGCAAATCACTGGAAAAGAATCCACAAATTGGGTTTGTATGTGAAAATACTACACTCATAAGTAACTAACTGAAAACTCAAGCTAAAAATAAAATAAGACACATTGTAACACAGCAGATTAGCAAAAATTACCTAGTGTTGTTAAAGAGTATGGAGAGATGAGCTCTTCTTTGCTATTAGAGGGAGTGTAATATTGGAGGACAATTTAACTATATATCTGAAATAATTTTAAATGTGCTTATTTACTCTTTGACTCAGTAATTCTATTTTTAGGTCTTTATTCTAGAGATAGTCTTATATAAATGCAATAAAGAAATGTGCTCATTCCAGCATTGCTTGTTACAGCAGTAAACTGGGGGGAAAAATGACATATCCGTCTCTGGAAGGTTGACTAATAAACCATAATAATTTCATACTATTAAGTAGATCCCCACGAACTGATAGAAAACTACCCAAGATAGGATAAATGGACAAAAGCAATTTAAAGAAGAATAAGTAGAGTAAGACCGTATTTCCATTTTAAAGATGGGAGTAGATATGCAGGTTCATGTGTAGAAAATTCTGGAAGGATACATAGAAAACTTTTGACGGGCATTGCCCTTGGGAATGGAATAGCCAGGTCTAACATAAAAGCCATACTTTTATTTATTTTTCACTTTATATCCTTTCATGGTGTTAGAGTAACTTTTTTTTTTACAATTTCATAATTTAAATATAAGAATTTTTAAAACACCAAAAATAATGTCATACTCTCCTTTAAAGTGTCATACTGTACGTAACCATATTAGGGATTAAGAAGTCCTATTTAATTCTGTTTAAAACAGGTGTTTCAAAAATAGTCTTATCCAAAGAATTTCATTGTTGTTGGTTTTTCTAATAATTATGAATATGTCCTGTGATATCCTATGACCTAAGGAATCACAGACGTTATGACTGTCCTGAAGTCATACAAACAGGGAGTGGGGAGACAACACTTCTGACTCAAGATACAAAGCTCACCTGATGTGCCTCAAAAGCTGATTGTGCATTCTGGGTGGAGAAAGGGATCTGAGTTACTCATAATAAGTAAAGCATATCTTTAGGCCAGGGATGGGGGAATTAGCACTGCAAAAGTTTCTGTAGATTTTAGGTGATATATCATAGTTTTCTATGAAGAGTTAGGTTCTGCCTTCAACAGGAAGAGGGAAAAAAGACACTTTTAAATTTAAATTATGTTTCCCAGCATTTAAAAGAGTGCCTTTTTACCCCTATCATTTCTCCATTTTTAATATGCACTTTACTTTTAAAATGGGAAATAGGGGCTAGTCAGGTAATTTTGGCATCTTTTGCTGACAAGAATACAATTTCCCCATTCATTTCTCTTTTCACATCTTTTTCAGGCCATTTACTTTGTCCTGTCACTTCTCTAGATACTGTCTTTATGTCTCCCAAGTGGGGCTGTTCATTCAGATCTCTTCAATGGTTTTAATTGGATATTTAAAGGAATTGCTACTATCAATTAATATAGTCCCTGAGCTACAGGGAAATAAGGAAGAAAATGAAACAACTATTTCTCCTCAAAGATGATAGGATAAAAGTAAAAATGAATAAAGTGGAAGGCTGAGTAAAACCACTTTTTCTCTGTGCCCCACCCATGTGGTCATTTCAGAAGTTTACACTTCCAAAAGCTTACTCTTCAGTTAGAAATATAAAATTGTGCTAAATGAATATAAATTACTACAAAAAGTCCCTGCTGCAGATAAAGTTGGAGGGAATGAAGCTGCCCAGGACATGAGTGGAGCTCTTTTAGGTAAATGTTGGCCTCTGTAACTTATATATAAGAAATGGGCTTGAGATAGTTAGTAAAAGGCAAATAAAAGCTAGAGGTGGTCCCTCTGAATAGTGAGGACTAACTCCTGATTCTAGGCCAGCAGTAGACATACAGAAGAGCAGACACTCTGCCAAGAAGGTGGAATGCCAAATGGTGGTATTGTATGCTTGTTTGGGTTGTCTCCACTAGGAAGGTGAGACAGGGGAAGGAGAGACATCAGGAGTGCATATCTCTCCATCTCTGTCTCCCTTTCCCTTCCCCACTATTCTTCCTTCCCTTTCCCCTGCTATGCTTTCATCATCAAGAGTGAGTGGTTTTTTGTTGGTCTTACTGATGTGATTGGCTTACTCTCCATTACATTTGCTGCTGGACTCGCGACCGTAGGAAAGAGCGAAATTGTAATAAGTGCTCTCTTCTTGAGGCTAGAGGGCAAAGGATAGTTGTGCCAGTTCCACACTGAGAGAAAAAGGGACATTTACCAATTACACTGACAGGAGGAAGGAGGAAGGATAAATGACCACCCACCCCTCCAGTCCCTTTTCTCTCTTTAAAGTAATATGTTTCCTGAACTTAATTTGCACATTCTGTTATGATTATGTCATTTAGAGATAATGGCTTTCTAATTGTTTTGCCTAGGTGCCATTTCCCTGACTAAGATATAAGCTTCTGAAAGGCCTCAGCTATTTCTCTTGGTACCAAACTGCACTAGACATTCACATACTCATTTGCTTGAGTCAGTAATTAAAGAAACATTTTCACCCATATACTGATGCTTTTGGTCTGCAGCTATGGTGTCTGACACTCCTTAAGTTTCTTTAGTCCTCTACTTCCCTGTCAGAGATGGAATCTAGAGCTGGCCTTAGGAAGACAGAAATGGTGAAAATTTGGGCAAGAAGTGGAAGGGGAATATCCTAAGTTAAAAGTGCCCATATATCCAATTTTTAAGACAATATAAAAATGCTTTCTTCCTCCACTGCTTTGATAAGTTCATTGTCCTATACTAAATACTTACTATATTTTAGGGTTTTTTCCAGAGAAATCTATTCTGATTCAATGATTATTATTATTTTTAACTAGTACAAGGCTATTTTGATGACTGTGGCTTTATAATGCAGTTAAATATACAGCAAAGTGACTCCATCACTATTTTTTTTTGAAAAAATTTTATTTTATTTATTTTTTTAATCATTTTTATTTTTTCCATTGTAGTTGGTTTACAGCGTTTTGTCAATTTTGCACTATACCTCAGAGTGACCCAGTCATATATATATATATATATATTCATTGTTTTTCTTGCATTATCCTCCATCATGTTCCATCACAAGTGACTAGACATAGTTCCCTGTGCTCTACAGCAGGATCTCATTGCTTATCCATTCCAAATGCAATAGTCTGCATCTGTTAATCCAAGCTCCCAGTACATCCCACTCCCTACTCTTCCCCTTTGGTAACCACAAGTCTGTTCTTCAAGTCCATTAGTTTCTTTTCTGTGGAAAGGTTCATTTGTGCTATATATTAGATTCCAGATATAAGTGACATCATATGGTATTTGTCTTTCTCTTTCTGACTTACTTCACTTAGTATGAGAGTTTCTAGTTCCATCCATGTTGTTGCAAATGGCATTATTTTGTTCCTTTTTATGGCTGAGTAGTATTCCATTGTGTATATGTACCACATCTTCTTAATCCATTCATCTATCAATGGACATTTGGGTTGTTTCCATGTCCTGGCTATTGTGAATAGTGCTGCAATGAACATATAAGTGCATCTGTCTTTTTCAAGGAAAGTTTTGTCCAGATATATGACCAAGAGTGGGATTGCTGGGTCATATGGTAGTTCTATGTATAGTTTTCTGAGGTACCTCCATACTGTTTTCCATAGTGGTTGTACCAATTTACGTTCCCACCAACAATGTAAGAAGGAATCCTTTTCTCCATACCCTCTCCAGCATTTGTCATCTGTGGACCTGTTAATGATGGCCATTCTGACTGGTGTGAGGTGGTATCTCATGGTAGTTTTGATTTGCATTTCTCTAATAATTAGTGATGTTGAGCATTTTTTCATGTGCTTGTTGGCCATCTGTATATCTTCTTTGGGAGAAATGTCTATTCAGGTCTTTTGCCCATTTTTAAGTTGGTTTTTTTTTTTTTTTTTGCTGTTGAGTTGTATAAGTTGTTTGTATATTTAGAGATTAAGCCCTTGTCAGTTGTGTCATTTAAAACTATTCTCTCTTCATTCTGTGGGTTGTCTTTTTGGTTTATTTATGGTTTCCTTTGCTATGCAAAAGCTTGTCAGTTTGATTAGATTCCACTGGTTTATTTCTGTTGCCTTGGTAGACTGATCTAAGAAACATTTGTATGGTTTTGGTTTGTTTAGTTTTTTGTTTTGCTATTTTAGGGCTGCACCTGTGATATATGGAGGTTCCCAGGCTAGGGGTCGAATCAGAGCTATAGCCACTGACCTTCACCACAGCTCGTGGCAATGCCGGATCCTTAACCCACTGAGCAAGGCCAGGGATCAAACCCACATCCTCATGGATCCTAGTTGGGTTTGTTAAAGACTGAGCCACAAAGGGAACTCCAGGAAAATATTTGTATGGTTGATGTCAGAGAATGTTTTGCCTGTGTTCTCTTCTAGGAGTGTGATGGTGTCTTTGTCTTACGTTTAAGTCTTTAAGCCGTCTTGAGTTTATTTTTGTGTGTGGTGTGAGGGTGTGTTCCAGTTGCATTGATTTACATGCAGCTGTCCAGTTTTCCCAGCACCACTTTTGAAGAGACCATCTTTTTCCCATTTTATACTCTTCCCTCCTTTGTCAAATATTAATTGACTATAGGTATCTGGGTTTATTTCTGGGTTCTCTATTCTGTTCCATTGGTCTGTATGTCTGTTTTGGTAGCAGTACCACACCGTCTTGATGACTATGGCTTTGTAATATTGCCCGAAGTCTGGGAGAGTTATGCCTCCTGCTTGGCTTTCATTCCTTGGGTGGTTCCATACAAGATTTTGGATTGTTCTAGTTCTGTGAAACATGTCATGGGTAATTGGATAGGGATTGCATTGAATCTGTAGATTGCTTTGGGTAGTATGGCCATTTTTACAATAGTAATTTTTCCAACCCAGGAGCATGGAGTATCTTTCCATTTCTTTGAATACTCTTTAATTTCCTTGATTAATGTTTTAGAGTTCTTAGCGTATAAATCTTTCACCTCCTTCATCATGTTTATTCCTAGATATTTAACTTTTGGGGTGTGATTTTTAAAAGATATTGTATTTTCGTATTCCTTTTCTAATATTTCATTGTTAGTATACAGAAATGGAACCTATTTCTGAATATTTATCTTGTATCCTGCTACTTTGCTGAATTTATTGATCAGTTTGAGTAGATTTTGTGTGGAGTCCTTAGGATTTTCTATATATGGTATTGTATCATCCGTATACAGTGCAATTTTACCTCTTCTCTTGCAATTTGGATACCTTTTATTTCTTTTGTTTATCTGATTGCTGTGGCTAGGATCAAAAAAATTTAAATAATCTAATCTCACTGCCTTATTTTTCCTTTAGAATAATTTTTTCAAATTCAAAAATAAACTTGTAGAATTAACTAAGAATTATTTTCTTACTAGTTACTGATGATACACAGTAAAATTAATTTAATATCAAAAATTTTGAAATTAATTTGATGGATTTAATACTGGCTTATGATTATTTTAGGTCATGATATTCCTTCTTCCCAATAAGTATAAATCTTATTTCTGTCTTATTTCTTAGTGCATTGACCAGAACAATGTTAAATACCATTGGTATCCTTGATTTTACTGTGAAAATCTATATTATTTTATAATAAAGTATGATAAAGACCAACAGCTTAAGAAAAGAATATATTCTCTCATTTTGAGAAAAATCACATTTTTTTTCATGTTGTATCTTTTTTCCCTGAGTTGATATTAAATGTTAATGAATGCCTTTTGAATACACATTGTGATTATTATGTTTCTTTTCATTGTACATACTGATATGAAAAAACATTAATAGAATAGTATGTAGTTTGGTGTGTGTTTATATGTGTAAATGCATGTGGATATCTGTAATCAACAATACACTAATTTAACAATTTTAAACAATTCACAAGTAAAGCAGTTAGGTCCTGAAATCTTTTTTGTTTTAAATATTTATTGACTGTGTTTTCCATTTCATTTATGTATTTTAGTTTATGTGGGTTTTATTTATTTTTAGTAAATTTTGATATCTGTTATTTTCTAAGAAAAAGTAGCATGTTTCTTTTAGATTTAAACATTATTCACTTTTATGGCTTTAAAAAACTTCTCTATACTTGCTGTATCCTGTCTGGCACAGGAAGACATTGGGAATGCTTGCCTATGTTTGAGTGGAGTGGAAAAAACAAAAAAGAAATAAAACGTCTCCCCTAAGATGCCACACCACATATCCACCCTCAGGCAGATTTGGTGCCAGAAGTCATTCTGATTGTATGTTCTAAAAATCCAGTTAAAGTAGTCATATGCAGTATTGCCCCCAAGGTATCTGATAGAAAGAAAAGTAAGTCTCCAAAGGAAAAATCTTTAAACTCATGCCTCAAAGGATTTCTGAAATAAAGTTCCTAAGAATTTTAGGCTCACCATAGGAACATTGGCTCACAATAGGAAAAAAAAAATCACAAAAGACACAAGAAAACACACCATCATGAGCAATACTTACTAATGTACCTATTAATATGAAAAAGTACATATTAATATATATGAATATTAATACAAGAATGACCTGTAGTTTCATGTGTGTTTATAAGTCAACAAAAAGCAGAATCAAACTCATAAAAACTGCAGATTTCTGAGTAACTAAACATAACAATATAATCTGTTGAATTTGTTTAAAGAAGAGTACTGACAGTGTGATTAAGGAGAAAGAAGCTATCAAAATTGATCATGCAGATTTGAAAAAAAAATTTTTAATAAAAAACAATAATTTAAATTTGCAATTCAGGGAGTTCCCATTGTGGCTCAGTGGAAATGAATCAAACTAGTACCCTTGAGGATGTGGGTTTGATGCCTGGACTCACTTAGTGGGTTGGGGATCCAGCCCTGCTGTGAGCTGTGGGAGCTGTGGTATAGATCACAGACATGGCTCAGATCACACATTGCTGTGGCTGTGGTGTAGGCTGGCAGCTGCAGCTTCAATTAGATCCCTGGCCTGAGACTTCCATATGCCACATTGGTGTGGCCCTGAAAAGCAAAAAAAAAAAAAAACAAACCAAAAACTTGAAATTGAAATTCAAGGGATAAATTAAACATCAGAATAAACACGTATTTAGGGAGAATGGTAAACTGAAAGATAAATCAGAAGAAATCACATGGATTCTAGAATAGAGAGACAGAGATGGAAAATATTAAAAGGAGATCAAGACGCATGAAGATAGAATGAGAATATATAGTATATCTCTAAGTAGAGTACTAGACAGAGAAGAGAGAATGGAGAGAGCTAACAGCTGAACAAGTTTCAAAATTAATGACAAAAGTGAGTCTTCAGATTCAGAAAACTCAGTGAGGTCAAAGAAACGCAAAACCTCAAAATGTTCAAGTAAAACAGCAGAACACCAAAGCAAAGAGAAAGTAATAGAAGCATCCAAATATAAAAGAAGAATTATCCAGAATTCCCTGACAGTGCAGTGTGTTAAGGATCCAGCATTGTCACTGTTGTGGCTCAGGTTCAATCCCTGGCCTGGGAATTTCCACACGCTGCCATTGCAGCCAAAAAAAAAAAAAAAAAAGAAAAGAAAAGGATTACCTGCAAAAAAGACCTGCAATCAAATTAAAAGTTGTCTTCTTAACAGCATCAATAAAAACAAACCTACATTGGAATAATATCTTTAAAGTGATGAGAGAAAACATTTTCAATCTATTATTATATACCAAGGACAACTATCTTTGACAAATAAAGGTAAAATAGAGACATTTCTAGAAAATAAAAAAACTAGGAAGAGCTTTCCTTCCACAGAACCTCATTAAGGAACTTCAAAAGAAGATACTTTAGGAAAAGGAAAATGACCCTGGAAACATGTGAAG
This sequence comes from Sus scrofa, assembly GCF_054392235.1. Taxonomy (NCBI): domain Eukaryota; kingdom Metazoa; phylum Chordata; class Mammalia; order Artiodactyla; family Suidae; genus Sus; species Sus scrofa. The sequence goes on along the minus strand of NC_139396.1, from coordinate 122,554,504 downwards.
CTGTGGATAAACATTAATAAATATTAACTGTTTTAAACAAAACTGAAGAAGTATATCCTGGACATCAGAAGCTTACACAAAGTTAAGGTATTCTAAAGTTCTTGTATTATTCAGGAGATGGATAGAGATAATAGCTTTTGACTATAATATGGATGCTTAAATCTATGGGTAATCCCTAAAAATATAAATAAACTGTAAAAACTTCCAAACTAGTAGAGGGGAAGAATGGAATAAGGGAGAAAAGTGGTTTAGTTTAAATGAAAATGTTTAATTAAAACAGCAACAACAACAAGGAAATGTTCAAAAAGTGGAACAAATAAAAAGCAGAAGATAAACTTTAAAGTAAAAGGCATATCTAGATATAAAGATATTAACAACATATTTTTAAAAGATATCAGGAAATAGAAGGACACTAATAACATAGCTTCAATATAAATAAAAACTGTTAGAGCTAAAGGGAGAAATCAAATTTACATCATAATGAGGGATTTTTTTTAACATAGTACTTCTCTCAGTAATTGGTCAAACAAAAACTCATAAGATTGTTCCAGTGGACTTAAACTATTAATTAAACATCTAAAAATTATATTCAAACACATCTGTAATACTTATGAAAAATGACTATGAATGAAGCCATTCAACAAATATTAAAGTATCGTATGGATCACTTCTCTGACTCAACACAATTGAGTTAGGATTTGTTTCAAAAATTTATTTTGGGAGTTCCCATTGTGGCTCAGAGGTAATGAACCTGATCAGTATCCTTGATGCAAATATTGTATGATTCCATTTATATGAGTTACTTAGATTGGTCAAATTCATAGGACAGAAATATAATGGCAGTTGACAGGGCCTGGGAGAAGTGGGGAGTGAGAGATTAGTGTTTAAAAGTTACAGAGTTTCAATTTGGAGGATAAAAAAGTTCTAGTGATGGATGGTGGTAATGGTTGCAGAACAATGTGAATGTAAGGTGAAAAGTGAATTTTATGTTATGTATATTTTACAATAAAAAACCCCAAACCAGAAACTACCTTGCCTATACCCAGGAATTGTCTGCCACTGTTCCTAGAGTGTTAATATAATCATCTTAATACTTTGAGAGAAGTCAACTCTGTATCCCTTTCTAAAGCTGTTCTTACCATAGCACAGAGGTCAAAACAAAAATATTATCTAGGGATGCCTTGTGTTTGTATAGCACTTTGTATTTGAAAATCATTTTATGTATCCAAATACGTTTAATCTTTGTGACAGCCTTATAAGGTAAGTAGTATTATTCCCTTTTAATTGATGGAAGAAAGTGAAGCCTAGGAGATTAAATTGTCCAAGACCATGGAGCTATTAAGGATCTAAAAATTCAAATACTTATCATCTGACTGAAGCCATTGTTCTCCCAACATACAGAAATAGTTGTCAACTTACTATGAACTTTACATTTAAAATGCCAAAAGCAGAAGGCAGTGCTTTTTAAACTGAATAAAGAAAAGAAAAAGAAAGATAACATCATTACCTTCTCAGTGACCAAGGAATAATGATTATACTGAATTTATGCTCTGAATCTTATTAACATATTTGTAGCTTTTTATAATGCTCTATTTCCAAACCTTGGTCACATGTAAACTCTGGTTGGCTGTTTGTATTTTTACACTTCAGCTTCTAAAATTACCCTCATTTGGAGAGGTTGAAGGAACTTTCTACTAAAACTCATTGTCTTAGGTTGCAGCTATACAAATTTTAATTGAAATTCTCAAAAATTTTTGTACGATTCCAATAAAAACAAGTAGCTAGGTTTTTCTCTCATTGTTACACAAAGATTGTTTCATTTTGGGTCTTAAATTTCCTTTTCTATTGCTCTACTTGGAGTGGATGGCTAATGTAAATGAGAGAAACTTGGCAAAGCACCATCACTGCCTGTAGTAGTTTTATGAGGTCCCCCCTAGAACGCAAGCCTAGGTCATTGCAACCTCACACACGGCACGCAGCTTGAGTTTGTTTCTTTGAAGCTTCCCATAAATAAGTCAGCTCAGAACCCCAAATCTCCAGCTTCAGAATGCTGACCCAGTAGCTTTCTCAGTCTCTGGAAAGGCATGGAATCTCATGGAAGAGGGGTGGTCTTGCCACCCCCTTTCTGTGAACAAGCCTCCCTGAATGTATTAACTGACAACATAGGTAACACCCCCTGAGGCAATACCCAATAGGTTTCTCTCTGTGGTGATATTCAGTGGAAGAATTGGAAGTTTTGCACTTCCTGGTTCTTCCCTCTGTGTGGTACCAGCAAAGTCGACATTGACAGGTTAAACATTGAATGTTCAAGGAGAGGGTCCCCCTCTTTCCTTTTTCAAGATGTTCCAGCTACTGTGAGGCGAAAACTGGGCGATGTTCTTACCATTGCATTTACAGCAGAAATAACTGAAGTGTGTATATACACATATATATATGTTTGGAAGCACTCCACAGACAGCATTTGGGTCTGTCTTCTCCTGTATTGTGCTATAAAATTCATAAGCCAGAGAGCAACAGAAAAATGAAGTACTTTTACAAAAAAAATAAATAACTCACACCTACCATTTGGGCAACACCAGGAGAACTTTTCCCTTGAGTATATCTGATTTATTGCTTTTATTCCCATAGCTTATATTTATAAAGCATCTCCCCTGTGCCAGCAACTGTGCTAAGCACTTCACGCATATTATATCATTTAATCCACATGAGAGGACAGTGTGGTAGGTACTAACTCATTCTCATTCGACACAAATAAAGTAAAATGTTTAAGTGGGTGTATAGAAAATAAGCGGTTGGTTCTGTGTAAAATTACTCTTTTTCTGTGTAAAATTGTACAAATCTACCTCATAGAGATTGCTGTAATAACCCCCCAAAAGAATTTTATAATCTCAATTTAAAGAATTTTTAGGTTAAGTCTTCCCAATCCCTGTCAATACTTTCTCATTTTAGTGTTTTCTTCTCTCAGCAGGGTGGGGAGCGTTATCTTTCATACAATTATTTCATGTGTTTGATATCTGTTACTGTTTTCCCTCAACTTTCTCTTCTGCATGATTTAAACAAACAATAATAATAGACAAATCCTGGTTAATATTCCTTCCAAGGTTGTATTCTCTAATGCCTAAGTCACTTTGTTTTCACTGTCAAACCTTATTTGATTTCCTGTATTCTTCTAAAGAGTGAAAGATATGAAGCAGACACTCATTACTTGTTATTGTGAAAATTTAGCAAAAAAATATTCAATAGCAAACAAAAATTGAAAGTAGCTCCATGTTATGAGTGCAGTAGACTTTTTTAAATGCAGCTTAAAAGTTGAAGAACATGAGATCAAGCCTATTTTTAGAAAGAAGCTTTCTATTTCAAGTGGTAAAGATACTTTATTCTGGAATTTATAGAATTTCAACAAGATATTTTGCAATCCACTTAAGATAAAATTCACAAGGTAAGTATTTATTGAATATCTACTTTGTTCTCAGAAATTAAGGTGAATATAGGCTATGTATAAGAAATGGTCCCTGCCCTAATGAACTTATGATTTAGTGGATGAGAGAGATGAACATACCAGTAAGTTTAATTATTCCTAAGACAGTACATCTCAGGTCCTCTTACCTTCCTTCAGGTTCTTTAACAATACTTGAAAATTTGTTCTCTAAAATACATCCTGACTCTGTCCTCTTCTTCAGACAAGGCTGATTTTGAATTTTAGAACTAGCCTAACTTTATATTTCAAATATTAGAATCTGATTTTCCTTCATTTATTGTCTGATTATTGTGATCAGTTCTTAAACCTGGATTGAAATGCTGAGAGACACTTCCGTGTTACCCACTTGAAGATCTATCTTTATCTTCCTCTTACACTAGAGTCGTCAGAAATTGGGCCTTCCCTTGTGATTCACACCACTGTCCCATTTGGAATTACATACTTGGAACACAGCATTGAGGATGTGCAGGAATTAATCTTGCAGCAGCTGGAAAACATTTTGCCTGGTTTGCCTCAGCCAGTTGCTACCAAATGCCAGAAATGGAGACATTCACAGGTAATCAGAGAATCCAGTGGTATGAGACAGTTTACTTAATCATACCTGACTTTACTTTTTCTCATCCTTCACCATTCTCTAGTAAAAGAAATTAACATGGGATCTTGGGGGCAAATATGTGTTTGCATGCAGGTTTCATTATCCTGTTATTTCTCCATAAGAGATGCATACGATTTCCCTCAATGTTATGTTCAAATTCTAGCATCTCAAGACTTACATACACTGGAAATCTGGGGTTTCCTATGCAAGAAAGGCAGGTTATATATCAAAATGCAGCTGTTTCTCTGGGGTTTTTCTAAATCAGAACTGTGGTTCTATAGAAACCACTATAACCTCCCAAATTTTTGCAATATGTCAAATTAACCTTGTAAGTATATTTTACTACCACAACTTTCATTTTTGTTATGTTCCTACTTTAGTTTTGACTGCTGCCAGCAGAGCTCTTTGGGGGAGAAAGATGAATACCTGCATACATCAGCTAGTTGAGCTGTTTTTCAGAGTTAGATAAACCTACTGATCACTCTACTAGTTCAAACTTAAAAGCTCTTTACACTAAGTAAATGTTGACTTTTCTGAAAATCTCTGCATATTCCAACAGAAGTTTGAGTATTTACAGAAAATGTCTTTTGATCTATAAACTCAGTTGTGAAGTCATTTGGGGACAATGAAGCAAAGGGCAGAAGAAGAAAAGAAGCAGTGACTTGTCTATTATTTCCTAAGATTTTTGAGTGTCTTGATTAACTGACAAATCAGCACTATTGGTTAGCAAAGCTGTGAAACTTTTAGAAAAAGTAGTTGTGAGAATCGCAACAGATTTTGTGTATTTTAAAGGGCTTTCCAAAATCAGAGGAAATGGTAAATTACTTCCTAAAATATTGCAGCAGGTCTCTGTGTTTACTCACATCTTCTCAAGTTAAATTATGCACTGAACCTTTCCGGAAAATATTTACTTAAACACATCATGGTCACTTTAAAAGACTTTACTTTTTCCTTTTAAAAAAATTTAAAAATCTCAATAGCTAATGTCTTTAAGTGCTGTTTAACTCAGTTTTAGATTGGCCTGAAAAAGAAAACAAGGAAATAATCTTGTTAACATAATTTGAAGCTAGATATATTACCCAGCAAGTCACTCTGCAATTTATAAACATTATTTTTAAAAGAAACAACAGTTTGTGAGTTTCTTCTTATGACATCCTCATAATAATTTATTCATGAACTGAAAAAATAGGTTAAAATCTACTTATTTCTTAAAATTCAGTGTGTTAATGGAAATAGATTTGACCTACCCACAAAATGACCTAGACAAAGTTGTTCACTATCACAAAATTAAAAAAAAAAAAATCTTCGAACACATAGTACATTCAAACCCTAACAATGATTTTTTAAAATTACAATTTGGATGTTCTCCCTTGAAATTATTCTGGTATACATTTACAGCTCTGTAGTCATGAAGTCTCCATTGGCAGCAGATCATGAAAGGGAATAAAATGTCATTCAGATTTAGAGGTTTGCATTTTTCCCTATTCATAGTAACTTGAGCATCATTCAGCAGAACATAACATGGTCATTATGGCAGAGATCTCACCTACATTGTTCAGCTGAGAGAGGGACTGAGAGAGAGATCTCCCACATCACCTTAGAAAAAGTGTTAATTCGTGCTGGGATCAAGAGACTTAATAGCATTTAGCGATTTAGTTTTCCTTTTTCTTTTTTTTTTAATTTTTCTTTATTTCCCCAATACATTATTTTTTTCCTACTGTACAGCATGGTGACCCAGTTACACATACATGTATACATTCTTTTTTCTCACATTATCATGCTCTATCATAAGTGGCTAGACAGCAGGATCTCATTGCTAATCCATTCCAATGGCAACAGTTTGCATCTATTAACCTCAAGCTCATAAAGAAAGACAAAGAAGGACACTATTTAATGATTAAAAGATCCATTCAAGAAGAGGATATTACATTAGTCAATATAGATGCCCCTAATACAGAAGCACCCAGATACCTACAACAATTACTAGCAGACATAAAAGGAGTTTTAAGTTACTATCCCATGAGAACATTTCTCCAGTGCCTTTTAACAGTACATCTTAACCTTTGAAGTTTGACATAAATGTCAATGCACCCCTTTTCCCTTGCCATCCCAAGACACGAGCTCTGCCTTTAATGAATTCATAAATGTTTATGAGAATATAGTCTAAGATAGTGCTGAAACTGAAGAGAAGGACAGTGTAGGAACAGGAACAAAAAACAAAGAACAACTAACTGATATGGAAGTTTCCTTCATTTCTGATTCCCCTTGCAGGGGAATCCCACCCTTTATTTCTTCCAGCCTGAGTCTCACTCTTTATTTCTTTTCCTTCCCTGCCCCATCCTTCTTCACCCAAACCTTCTCTGTTCTTCACACTCCACCCCATTCCTTCTTTTCTTTCTCTCTGATAAAACCCTTCAAGCCCTCATTTTATGGAATCCTAGGTAGACTACAGAATTGGGGTCCCCAGCCCAGGCAGCAGTGGACAGTGTAGATTCCCCATCCTAGGTTTCTAGGGCTAGACTCTCCATCTCTGGACATTTTATTTTTCTCTTCTTTTGTGATCCTTACCCTGCTTCCTGGCACTCAGTGACTGTGGAGGGTAGGAGAAGGAAGAAAGGAAGGGAGATCGCAAAATGATGAACACCCATAGTGCAGCAGACCCGGACCTGGGCAGTTCAAAGATGTGATTTAATTTAATATCAAAAGTAACCTTATGAGGTTGCTAGTTTTAACCCACTATAGCAATGAGGAAAACAAAGGCTCAAAAACATGGAATAAATATACTAAGGCTCCATAGTTAGTAATGACAAAACCAGTCTCCCTGCCTTTCAAGTCTTTCTCTCCTCTTCACTGATCCTCTAATTCCTACTATGGCTGCTATAACAAATTACTACCAGTTTGGTAGCTTAAAACAACACACAGCTATTATCATATAGTTCTGGAGGTCAGAGGTTCAAGATGGGTCTCAGTGGGCTGAAATTAAAGTGTTGTCAGGGCTGTGTTTCTTCCTGTAAGGCTCTAAGAGAGAATCCATATCCTTGCCATTTATATCTTCTAGAAACTGCCCACAATCTTTGGTTTGTGACCCCTTCCTCAATCTTCAAAGCCAGAAATAGCAGGTCAAATCCTTCTCATACTGCATCACCCTGACCTTTTATTCTGCCTCACTCTTCCTTAAAGGACCCTGTGATTACACAGGACTCACCTGCATAATCCAGGACACTGTTCTCATCTCAGGGTCAAATGATTGGCAACATTAGTTCCAGCTGCACCCTTAATTCTTTCTTGGCATATAATGTAACATTTACACATTCTGAGGGTTAGGATATAGACATCTTTGAGGGGAAGGGAGGTCTTATTTCTGCCTACCACACCCTTCTTTCCCCCAGAATTCTTTGGTAGATTCCTTTATAAGGCAGAATCTCCAACTCCTCCTCCTCATAAAAGCTCTGGAGAGAGCACCAGCCCTTTAAGACTCAAGCCACCTTCAGAAAGTGGCTGCTATCTGAAAGAGGTAAGGGAGTGTTTTGTGTGGAGGCAGTTTCCTTGATGTTGCTCTCCCATCCCTTCTGCTGTCTCTAATGTCAGATATCCACAGTGGCAGCAGGGGCGTGAAAGATGTTTGTTCATTTATTCATTTAGTTATTCATTTATTCAGTAAGGGCTTAATGAATGCTTAGGACATGTTTACTGCTCTGCTCATAGAACCCTAAAGACTAATACTGCTGAAGGCCTTCTCCTAAGGCACCGAGTCAAATTTGTCTTAAGATAATGCTGCATTTTTGTGGGCGCAACTCTTAAGGAAAAGGGCAGATAAAGAAAGAAAGCATGTTTGAAAGACTTGGAAACTGCTCCGTGCTTTCCATTTGGGGTTTGAATAAAGCACTTGAGTAGGTGGTTCAAACAAACAGCAACACAATGGCTGATTTTTCACGATTCTCAGTTCCTCCGTTTTACAGCTATTAGCTTTCCATTGTCTAAATGTTTATCCAGTTAATATAATGTGATGCCTAGGCTGTGATACATTGAATTAAGATTTCTGTAACAGATATGATATAGTAATCCTTTCAGCAGGAGAGTAATAATGGAAAACACCTTTCTGTGTACCTTTACAGGGAACACTTAATCAGTTTGATAACCCTAATATTCTCACCACTGCTGTTTGCTGGGCTTTCCTTTGTTTCAGGGTCTGTCATGATACCTTTCTCAAACTATAGTAAATGTCTGATTTGCTTGCAAGTTTAATTTTTCTGTAGTTCCTGAAAACATCAGTGGCTTTTTCTCACTTAGCACACTCATAGATTACTACATTTTTTTAAAAAATCACTGAATATATTTCAAATACCAAGAAGATCAAGAGAGGAATTTTAAAAGAGGGTGAAAAAAGAGTCAGGTGGTAAATGAATACTTTGGTATCTTTGGCAAAATAAATGGATTTGGACTAGCCTGCTAAGTTTTTGCAAGAAAATTAGAAATTGGTTATCTCCCGTAGTTACATCTCTTCAATTGGTCTTTTGCCTGGAGATTGTACTTTCTCTCTCCGCAGTGGTAGTCTTTTATATTTTTTAATGAGAAGGATCATGAACTCTTTAAGAATCTGATCAGGGCTATGAATATCAAGATACTCATCCTTTCAAAATATACATGTACACATAAACAGAAAATTGCATCTAATTATGAAGATTTATAAGCAGCCTAAAAGTCTTCAATGAATCCAGCATTAAGAACACCTGCTGTAAATGTTACACTCCTATAAGCTAAATAAATCAAGAATCCCTCATAGCCCAGTCTTGTGTTGTAGTCAAAGAAACAAAATTCAGCAACCTAAAAGAACGTAAAGTAATTCCATCTTTATCTGTATCTTTTATAGAACTTTAACAAATAGCCAAAATTCATCACCCTTAGCAGTACTTTTTTTTTTTTTTTTTTTTTGTCTTTTTGAGAGCCATACCCGAGGAATATGGAGGTTCCCAGGCTAGGGGTCCAATCAGAGCTATAGCTGCTGGCCTACACAACAGCCACAGCAATGCCAGATCCGAGCTGCATCTGTGACCTAAACCACAGCTCACAGCAATGCCGGATACTTAACCCACTGAGCAAGTCCAGGGATCGAACCCACAACCTCATGGTTCCTAGTCGGATTCGTTTCCGCTGCGCCAAGATGGGGGCTCCTACTTTTGTAGTCTCTTTTTTCATTCCCTATATATCTCAATTCTGGAATCTCCTCAAATCTTTTTGCATCCTTAATTCTAGTTTCCCACAGACTTTTCCCTGATTATCAGCCATGTGGGCTTATCTCTTTTTCTGTCTTTCTTCTTTTCAGCCTCCCATTCAAATTCTTCACATTTGACGCTATTACCACCACCACCACCCCCCCAGACAAATTAAGTCTTAGGCCTTTTCAGTGCAAATTCCCCACTTTGACTTCCCCAAGTCTCCCCTTGATTACCTCAGTTGGCCTAGTATTGCCCAGCAGTTAGAAGGAATACAAGAGAAAAGAGGAAATGTGCAGCTGCTTAAGGCTAGAATTTTCTTTAGAGGTCTGTGTTTGGTGCAGGATAAGGAATGTACACAGAAGAGCCTGAGATAACCCACATACTTACATTATTCCCTCATGAAATTAATTTTTGGCAGGTAGCTGTGTCTGATTTCGGCATTAGAAGGTCCGGTGGTAATTGATATTTTTCTTTTTCCTTTTTCTTTCTTATACATTTTCTATTGTATCCTCTTCGTTTTCTTCTCTTAGACAGGTTGAAACTGAAAAGCAGTGACTGATCGTTTGATATACCAAAATTATAAATCCAGAGGATTGTCTCCTTCAATGTGGTCAGTCACTCTAATAAGCCACACCCTTATTTCAACAAGATCAGGCATCTCTTTCAGAGACTGACACATATTCTCCAGCATGTAATCAGTTGAATCAGGTCTTTGGAAGTTGAGTTCGCATTTTATGTTTTAGAAAAATATAAAGTTGTTTGGTCTTAAATCTTTTTAATACAATGGATAGTCAATCTTGACAATTCTTTACATTATTTTATAGAACTAAGAAAATAAAACTGTTTGTACTTATCTATTTTAATGTGTCTAGTAAGCCAATTCTAAAAGCTATTACCCTAAAAGACATTGACAGTGCATCATTACAGATTTAAACATATGGCCTTCGGTGGTAAGTACTTTGAAAGACAATGATCAATTATGTTTATCATTTAAAGTACATTGGAGGGGGGAGGATCAAGATGGCAGAGGAGTAAGATTACGTGCTCACCTTTTCCCACAAACACATCAAAAAACATCTACATGTGAAACGATTCACATAGAACATCTACTGAATGCTGGCAGAAGAACTTAAACCTCCAAAAAGAGCAAGAAACTCTTTACATAACTGGGTAGAACAAAAGAAAAAAAGAGAAAGAATCAGGATGGAACTAGCATTCCTGAGAGGGAGCTGTGAAAGAGAAAAGGAACCCACATCCTGGGAAGCCACCTAACCAATGGGGAGATCAGCCAAGATGGAGGGACCGCAGAGTCGCTGAGAAAAGCACAGCAGCTGGACTGAGTAGGGCAAAACAGAGTGAGAGCCACACTCTGGGGCTGGGGTCTGAGACTCAGGCTCTGGAGGTCAGTTCTGGGGAGAGGACTAGGGTTGGCTGTGTGGAGATAGCCTGATGGGCTAGGGAGTGGTGTGCCATGGGCAGAGGAGCAGTTTGCTACAGGCTGGGGAGTGGAACACCACAGCAGAGGGAACCTGGGAGGAGGACTGGGCCCACAAGAGAAGCAAGGGGCCATTGTTAGGGAGGGCGAGAGCAGGAAGGGCGGACCACCATAGGACTCTGCCTGCACATGTGCAGGCTCTCAGGGGGTGGGGTGCCTCGGGTGCAGGCTACGGGTGGTGAGAAGCCACTTGCTCGGGCTGTGGGAGACCAGGCACTCCTTGTGCAGGCTACAGGTGGCTGGGCACCTCTTGTGTGGGCTAAGGGCCACAGGGGACTAAGGGCAACATGGTGCCTCTTGCATGATCTATAGGTGGCAGGGACAGACAGCAGCAGTCATCTTGGAGGCTGGAGGGAGGCATAGCCTGCCACCACTAGGGGCCTGTGAGTGGGCTCCACCTGTGGCCCCAGTCACCTCAGAGGTCAGGAAAAAAAAAAAAAAGGCACTGCAACCAAGCATCACCTGTTGTTGCTCTCACCCCGGGGGGAACACACCCCCCTGCTGCTGCCACTGCCAAATGCTCTGGGAAGCACCCAGATGCTTGATCACTGTCCCTTCCCAGGACCCTGAAACTAGGAGCAACTTGTGCAGCAACTCCTGCGTGGGCTAAACAGGACAGGGTGCTTCTTGCATAGTCTACAAGTGGTGGGGGCAAATCACCACAGTTATCTCTGACTCTAGAGGTGGGCATGGCCCCCCACCCCTGGGAGTCTGTGAACAGGCACCACTTGTGGCCCCAATCACCTCAGAGAGAACCACAGAGGAGGGCATTGTGACCAAACATCACCTGTTGTTGCTCTCCCACCCCTGGGAGCACATCTGCCCTGCTGCTACCACTTCCAAATGCTCTCAGCAGTGTCAACATGCTTGATCACTGTTACTTCCCAGGACCCTACAACTAAGAGCAGCCTGTACAGCAACTCCTATGTGGGCTAAGCAGGACACGATGATTCTTGCATGGTCTATAGGTGGTGGGGGCAAACCACTGCAGTTATCTTTGACTCTGGAGGTGGGCATGGCCCCCCACTACTGGGAGTCTGTGAGCAGGCACCACTTGTGGCCCCAATCACCTCAGAACAAGGGCAAGGCAATTGAACACTAGCTGTTGTTGCTCTCACTCCCCTGGGAACTCACACACCCTGCCACTGCCACTGCCAAATGCTCTGGGCACCTTGTAAATTGGCCCAAGGCTCATTACCACTGCCCAGGGCCCTGCAAGTAGGAGGAGCCTGCACTACTTTCCTTCAGGTCATTGCTGCTATTTGGGCCCAGGAGCCAGGCACTGACTACTAGCCCTACCCATTGCCTCCTCCCTGAAAACACACTAGCACCCTGGGGATAATAGCCTGCTCACAATGAAGAAAGAGACAGCTAATGTCCAAACTTCCATGCCAAAAATAAACAGTAACCCTCCCCAAAAATACAAAGGGGTGCTCTTGCATAGAAATAGCCTTCCAAGACTATAGTTTGGTTTCCCTAAACTCACAGAAAAAGAAAAACATAAGCAAGACGAAGAAGCTCAGGAACGATTCCCAGTTAAAAGAACCCGAAGCAGCAAACAGTGAAACAGACCTCTGCAGTCTGACAGACACTGAGTTCAAAGGGGAGATAGTGAAAATACTGAAGAATTAAGGCTGAATATCAAGGAATTAAGAGTGGATGTGCACGGTAATCCAGATTACTTTAGAAAGGAACTAGAAAATAAAAGGAGGAATATAGAAAAATTAGAAAATTCATTTGCAGAGATGCAAACTGAGCTAAAGGCATTAAAAAGCAGAATGAATAAAGCAGAGGAACGAATTAGTGATGTGGAAGATAGAATAATGGAAATCACCCAATCACTTCAGCAGACAGAAAACCAAATGAAAAAACAGGAAAGCAATATAAGAGATCTATGGAATAATGTAAAGCAGGCCAATCTACACATAATAGGAATTCCAGAAGGAGAAGAAAAAGAAAAGGGGATTGAAAATATATTTCAAGAAATTATGTCTAAAAATTTTCCAAATCTAAAGGAAACTGATATCAAGATATAGGAAACACAAAGGGTCCCAAACAAGTTGAACCCAAATAGGCCCACACCAAGGCATATTATAATAAAAATGGCAAAAGTTAAAGACAGGATTATAAAGGCAGCAAGAGAAAAATGAAGTGTTAATTATAAGGGAATCCCCATAAGGTTATCAGCTTATCTGATTTTTCTACCAAAACACTGTAGGCCAGAGGAGAGTGGCAAGATATAGTCAAAGTTCTGAAAGGAAAAAATTTGCACCTAGAATACTCTATCCAGCAAGAATATCATTTAAAATAGAAGGGGAAATAAATAATTTCTCCAGCAAACAAAAGCTAAAAGGGTACAGCAATACTAAACCCATTCTAAAAGAAAAACTAAAAGGGCTTCTCTAAATAAAAAAAAAAAATTTTTTAAGTAAGAATTAGCATGGAGGAAACCACAATTGGAAAGCAGTCACTTAAATAAGTCACCATATGGCTCTGAAAGTGGGGAAAAAGAAACTATTGTAAAAGTGATGATAAACACAAGGAACAGGAAAAGGACAAACATGACTATGTTAAAAAAAAGGGGGGGCTTCAAAATCATAGAATGTGGGGAAGGCAAGTAAGAAAATTGAGACTCTTTTTTATAAATAATGTGTTTCAGCCTATATGACTATCAGGCTAAAGCAAGCAGATACAGGAAGGGGTTAACATACTTAAAAAACAGGGCAGCCACAAATCAAAACCAAACATTACATTCACAAAAACTAAAAAGCACACAAGCATAAAAATAAATGGAAACCATCCAACCAAAAAAAAAGAAAGGGAAAAAGGAGAAACACAGAATCAACTGGAAAACAAGGTTTAAAATGGCAATAAATACATATCTATCAATAATCACCTTAAATGTCAATGGACTGAATACTCCAATCAAAAGATACAGAGTTCCAGATTGGATAAACAAGCAAAAACCTTCAATCTGCTGCCTATAAGAAACTCACTTTAGAGCAAAGGACACATATAGATTGAAAGTGAGGGGATGGAAAAGATATTTCATGCCAATGGACGAGACAGGAAGGCAGGAGTTGCAATACTCATATCAGACAAAATAGACTTTAAAATGAAGGCCATAAAGAAAGACAAAGAATGACACTATTTAATGGTAAAAGGATCCATTCAAGAAGAGTATATTACAATCATCAATATATATGTCCCTAATATAGGAGCTCCCAGATCCTCCAACAAATACTAACATGCATAAAAGGAGAAATTGATGGGAATACAATCATAGCAGGAGATTTTAACACCCCACTTGCATCAAAGAACAGATCCTCTAGACAGAAAATTAATAAGGCGGAGTTCCCATCATGGCGCAGTGGTTAACGAATCCAACTAGGAACCATGAGGTTGTGGGTTCGGTCCCTGCCCTTGCTCAGTGGGTTGAGGATCTGGCGTTGCCGTGGGCTGTGGTGTAGGTTGCAGACGTGGCTCGGGTCCTGAGTTGCTGTTGCTCTGGCGTAGGCTGGCAGCTACAGCTCCAATTCGACCCCTAGCCTGGGAACCTCCATATGCAATGGGAGTGGCCCAAGAAATAGCAAAAAAGACAAAAGAAAAAAATCATAAGGCAACAGAGACCCTAAATGACATACTAAAAAAGTTAGACTTAATTGACATTTTCAGGACATTACATCTAAAAAAATCAGAATATACATTCTTCTCAAGTGCACATGGAACATTCTCAAAGATCGATCATATACTGGGGCACAAAACTAACCTCAACAAATTTAAGAGTATACAAATTATTTCAAGTATCTTCTCTGACCACAATGTCATGAAACTAGAAATCAACCACAGGAAAAAAAATGAGAAAAAACTAACCTCATGGAGACTAAACAACATGCTACTAAAAAACCAATGGGTCAATGAGGAAGTCAAGAAGGAAATTAAAGAATACCTGGAGACAAATGATAATGAACACACAACCATTCAAAATCTATGGGATGCCACAAAAGCAGTGCTTAGAGGGAAATTCATAGTGATACAGGCCTTCCTTAAAAAAAGAAGAAACATCTTAAATTGACAACTTAACCTGCCACCTAAATGAATTAGCAAAAGAAGAACAAACAAAACCTAAAGTCAGCAGAAGGAAGGAAATCATAAAGATCAGAGAGGAAATCAATAAAATAATAGAAAAAAATCAATGAAACCAAGAGCTTGTTCTTTGAAAAGGTAAACAAAATTGACAAACCTCTGGCCAGACTCAACAAAAAGTGGAGAGAAAAAATTCAAATAAACAAAATCAGAAATGAAAAAGGAGAAATCACGACAGTTCCTGCAGAAATACAAAAAAACATAAGACAATACTATGAACAATTGTATTCCAACAAATTTGACAACCTAGAAGAAATGAACAACTTTATAGAGACTTACAGGCAGTCAAAACTGAATTAAGAAGTAGATCAACTGAACAGACCAATCATTAGAAATGAAATTGAACATGTCATAAAAACACTCCCTACAGATAAAAGTCCAGGACCAGATGGCTTCACAGGAGAATTCTACCAAACATACAAAGAGGAACTTATACCCACCCTCCTTAAACTTTTCTAAAAGTTTGAAGAAGAAGGAACACACCCAAAGACATTCTATGAAGCCACCATCGCCCTAATACCAAAACCAGACAAAGATACTACCAAAAAAGAAAATTATGGGCCAATATCTTTGATGAATATAGATGCAAAAATTCTTATCAAAATTTTAGCCAGCCAAATCCAACAACATATTAAAAAGATCATACACCGCAACGAAGTGGAATTCATCCCAGGTGCACAAGGACGGTTCAACATATGCAAATCAATCAACATCATACACCACATTAACAAAAGAAAAGTCAAAAACCACAGGATCATCTCAATAGATGCAGAAAAAATATTTGACGTAGTCCAACATCCATTCAAGATAAAAACTCTTACCAAGGTTGATATAGAGGAAACATACCTTAACATAATAAAAGCCATTTATGACAAATGCACAGCAAATATAATACTCAATGGAGAAAAGCTGAAAGCATTTCCACTAAAATCTGGAACAAGACAAGGATGCCAATTCTCACCACTGTTATTCAACATAGTATTGGAAGTCCTAGCCACGGCAATCAGACAAATATAAGAAATAAAAGGTATCCAAATTGGAAGAGAAGAGGTAAAATTGCACTGTATGCAGATAACATGATACTATATGTAGAAAACCCTAAGGACTCAACCCAAAAACTACTTGAACTGATCAACAAATTCAGCAAAGTAGCAGGATACAAGATTAATATTAATAATCAGTCACAGTTCTGTATACTAATAATGAAATATTAGAAAAGGAATACAAAAATACAATACCTTTTAACATTGCACCCAAAAAAATCAAATACCTGGGAATACACCTGACCAAGGAGGTGAAAGATTTATATGCTAAGAACTACAAAATATTAATCAAGGAAATTAAAGAGTATTCAAAGAAATGGAAAGATATTCCATGCTCCTGGGTTGGAAAAATTACTATTGTAAAAATGGCCATACTACCCAAAGCAATCTACAGATTCAATGCAATCCCTATCCAATTACCCATGACATGTTTCACAGAACTAGAACAAACAATCCAAAAATGTATATGGAACCACAAAAGACCCAGAATTGCCAAAACAATCCTGAGGAACAAAAACCAAGCAGGAGGCATAACTCTCCCAGACTTCAGGCAATATTGCAAAGCCATAGTCATCAAGATGGTGTGGTACTGCTACCAAAACAGACATACAGACCAATGGAACAGAATAGAGAACCCAGAAATAAACCCAGATACCTATAATCAATTAATCTTTGACAAAGGAGGCAAGAACATAAAATGAGAAAAAAAGTCTTTTCAGCAAGTGGTGCTGGGAAACCTGTACAGCCACATGTAAATAGCAACTGGAACACACCCTCACACCACACAGAAAAATAAACTCAAAATGGCTTAAAGACTTAAACATAAGACAAAGACACCATCACACTCCTAGAAGAGAACACAGGCAAAACATTCTCTGACATCAACCTCACAAATGTTTTCTCAGGTCAGTTCTTTCAAAGCAACAGAAATAAAAATAAAAATAAACCAATGGGACCTAATCAAACTGACAAGCTTTTGCACAGCAATGGAAACCATAAAACCAAAAAGACAACCCACAGAGTGGGAGAAAATAGTTTCAAATGATGCAACTGACAAGGGCTTAATCTTGAAAATATAAAAACAACTTATACAATTTGACAGCAAAAAAGCCAATAACCCAATGGAAAAATGGGCAAAGACCTGAATAGATATTTCTCCAAAGAAGATATACAGATGGCCAACAAGCACATGAAAAAATGCTCAACATCACTAATTATTAGAGAAATGCAAATCAAAACGACCATGAGATACCACCTCACACCAGTCAGAATGGCCATCATTAACAGGTCCACAGATGACAAATGCTGGAGAGGGTGTGGAGAAAAGTGTTTCCTCCTAAGCTGTTGGTGGGAATGTAAATTGGTGCAACCACTATGGAAAACAGTATGGAGGTACCGCAGGAAACTATACATAGAACTACCATATGACCCAGCAATCCCACTCTTGGGAATAATCTGGACAAAACTTTCCTTGAAAAGGACAGATGCACTTATATGTTCATTGCAGCACTATTCACGATAGCCAAGAAATGGAAACAACCTAGATATCCATCGATAGATGAATGGATTAAGAAGATGTGGTACATATACACAATGGAATACTCTATTTAGCCATAAAAAGGAACAAAATAATGCCATTTGCAGCAACATGGATGAACTAGAAACTCTCATACTAAGTGAAGTAAGTCAGAAAGAGAAAGGCAAATACCATATGATATCACTTATATCTGGAATCTAATATATAGCACAAATAAAACTTTCCACAGAAAAGAAGCTAGTGGACTTGAAGAACAGACCAGTGGTTGCCGAGGAGGAGGAGGGGGTGGGATGGACTGGGAACTGGGGGCTGCTAGATGCAGACTATTGCATTTGGAATGGATAAGCAATGAGATCCTGCTGTAGAGCACTGGGAACTATGTCTAGTCACTTACGATGGAGCATGATAATGTGAGAAAAAAGAATGTATATATGTATGTGTGAGTGGTTCACCTTGCTGTACAGTAGAAAATTGATGGAACACTGTAAACCAGCTATAATGGAAAAAATCATTAATAAAAAATAAATAAATGAAGTACATTAGGTGTGTTGTTTTGTAGTTTATTTCTACAATGAAATCATTGTATTTTGGTCATTCTGTTACTAAGATTTTTTTTCTCCCGTATTTGTGCCTTATATTTCCTGGCTTTTTAATAACGTGGTGTGACTATGATCTTGGACTTTGGAGTCAGACAGACTTAGTTCATTTCAAACCTCAGTTTCCCCCTGTGCCTTTGAGCAAGCTAGACTGTAGGTCTAAGCCTCAGGGGGTAAATAGTCCAACTGAACTTCCCTCATAAGGTTGTGATTGGAATGAAATGAGAGAAAACGGTAGAGAACATTTACTATAACACAAATACAAAGCGGGTTCTCAACTAATATTACTAAATAGGGGTAGCAAGAGGAGGAGGAGGAGAAAAAATGGTAGATTAAGGTGGTTCCATGATCTTTTCTTAGTAAATTATCTCTGTGTGTCCCTTGCTTTCTTTTCTTGATTACCTCTCTTCATGCCCACATGCTGTCCCAGTTTTTCTTTCTTCTTACTCTTTTCTCTTTTCAGAGTCTCTTTCTTTTCTCTCTGTTACACATAGAGAAATAGTTCTGGACAAAGATGTTTCAGAAGGACTGACTCAATGCCAGGGGCTATGACATGTAGTTATACATAGAGACTGTTAACATCAGAACAAGGTGAAATAAAAGTAGTGGATCCCTGTGGGCACAGAGAACTCTTGTAGTTGGGTTTTTTAAAAGCTTATAGATTTTTCAGCTTTTTGCCATTCATTTCTAAACACTTGCACATTTTCCAGTGTTTGGTAATTTAACACAATTTATGCCATGAGTCAACATTTCCTGGCATGAAATTATGGCCTTAAGAACACATTTCTCTATGTGCCATAAGTTTATGTTAACCTATGGTGAGCCAAAACAGACCCTTTGGGATCAGTGGACCGTGGCATGACCCAGTCTGCCAACAGCCGGAAATCTAACAGGTGTCACTCCTAAGCATTCCATTGAGTAATTTCTCACCTCTTTGTCACTGGCACCAAAGTAAACAGTTGCTTCATTTTATTATGAGGTAGCTACATATGCATGAGATCATTAGCTAAGAAATTCTCATCATTGAATTAGGGATGTTCAGTCACAGTTTAATTGAAGTTTGTATGGCTGATATTTCTCCTTTTCATAAAATTCCACATAGTATGAGCTAGTAAACATCTTAACACATATGAATTTAATTAAATCATTTTTTTCTCAAGTACTCATAGCAGGAACTTACCCTACCATGTAGTCAGCTTCACACTTTTTCAAAAGAACTAATTATTTTGAACAGCATTACTTTCTAGAAAACTTTAAAAAGAAGTCTGTCATTTTTCCTGAACAAATGCAATGTATATTCATCTTTACCCAGTACTACTACTTAAAACTGGATGATCGATGTTATTATATGAGTGTGGACAACCTAAGAGAAATAGCCCCTATTCCATAAAGGGAAGTCTACTTGGCGTATTTACAGTAGATATTAGTATTATGCTCTAAAACTAACAAGCTGAACTAAAAAAGTTCACTTAACAAAGGCCATTCATACCCACATTAGAAATTAATCATACATATTAATCTTTTCATTTAGCATACATTTAGTGAGCTCCTACTGTGTCAGAGATTATACTAGATTCTAAAGACTCAAATACTGCTTCTTTCCTTCAAGGACTTTCCCATGTAATCAGCAAGGCTGACCAATAAGCAGATAATCATGATATGGTGCAGTTTGTTCTAAGAAAGTTGTAAATGAAGTACTGTGTGAACACTGAACAGATTTGAGGTGAAAGTGGCAATAAGCAGCTTCCCAAAAGAACATGCCACTTTAGTTAAATCCTATAAGATGAAGTCAGAGAGGCAAAGGGAATGATGTTCCAATTACACTTTACCAGAGGCAGAAGAGTGCAAGGTGCATTCTTCCTTTCACCCTAATCTTGCCATCATCTGTTATAGCATTCATATAAACAACCATGGTAGTCTACATCATGATCTTATTAAATAGTGTATATATGCATAATCATTCTCGCCCTCTCTTTCTCTCAGAAATGCCATTTATTAATCCCCTACTCTGTGTAGCTCACTGGGCTTTGAATGTAACTTGCTTCATCTCCACCCTGTGGAATTTATATTCCGTCTCTATTTTATAGGTCAGAAAGTTGGGGAAGTTCTTCCCACTAAGTCAGTTTCTTCCACTAGGAAGTGACAAAAATGGAATTCAAACATAGGTCTATGTAAAAGCTGGTGCTTTCAAACAGTCACTCTATTGCTGTTAATTGAGCTCTGGCTTTCTTCCAGTTATGACACATTCTTATACCATCATTCTGTTGCTGCTGTCAGTTAGAAATAATAATGGTTAACATTTATACTCTGATTTTAGAAAGTACTTTTTTACTTGTTTTCATTTGATCCTCACAACAATTCTGACAGGTCAAGAAGTAAATATTACTATCTTTGTTTAAATGAGAAAACTGAGGTTCAAGTTGAATGCTTTGCCTAACGTGATGCAAGGAGTAAGCAGCAAAATAGAAATTGGAACATGTCCACTTTAGATTCAAACGTCCACATTTCACACTGTATACACAAATATAAAACCTTAAACTATAAAAATTCTAGTTGAAAACATAGGGGGAAAATCTTTATGATCTTTGGCTTGTGAAGTATTTTTTAGATAGGCTACAAAAAGCACACAAAAAAAGAATAAATTGATAAATCAGGCTTGATCAAAATTAAAACAATGTCTTCGAAAGATACTGTTAAGACAATGAAAGATGAGCCACAGATTTGAATAAAATGTTTACAAAAACATAACTGATAAAAGACTGATACCCAGAATATATAAAGAACTCTCACAGATCAGTAATAAGAAAATAAACGGCCCAATTATTTAAAACTAGGCAAAAGATTTGAAAGAGCACTTCACTAAAGAAGAGGTGTGAATTTAACCATGAAGGTATAAGAGTTCTACAATGAAAACTACAAAGCATTGCTTAAAGAAATAAAGAAGACTTACATAAATGAGAAGACATCCCATGTTCATAGATCCCAGGACTCAGTATTTGAAAGATGGCAGTATCACCTAAAGTGATCTAAAGATTTATTATAGATTCTATCAACATCCCAGTAGCCTTTGCAGAAATGGAAAAGCTGGTCCAAAACTTCATATGAAGTTGCAAGGGACCCCAAGTAGCCAAAACAAACTTGAAAGAGAGCAAAGTTGGAGGACTCACACTTTCTGATTTCCAAACTTACTACAAAGCTACCTCCAAACTCACTACAAGTAAGTCGTAAGTACAAACTTACTACAAAGCGTAATCAAGACAGTGTGATAATGACATAAGAATAGACATACAAGATCAATGGAATAGAATCAAGAACCTAGAAATAAACCCATTCCTATGGTGAGTTGATTTCTGACAAGATTTACAAAAACATTCAATGGGAAAAGAATAGTCTCTTCAAAATAAAAGTGCTGTAACAACAAAATATCCATATACAGAAGAACAAAGTTGGACCCTTGTCTCATACCACTTGCAAAAATTCACCTAAACTGGATCGAAAACATAAACATACAAGCTATAATCATAAAACCATAGAATAGGGGTAAATCTTTATAACCTTGTTTTTTTCACTGTTTTCTCAGCACCAAAAGCATAAGCAGCAAGAAAAAAAAATAGATAATTTGGGCTTTGTCAAAATTCAAACCTTGTGTGCATCAAAGAATTAGCAAGAAACTGAAAAGACAACATGTAAAATGGGAGAAAATATTTGTGAATCACTTATCTGATAAGGGTCTACTATCCAGAATATATAAAGAACTCTTATAACTCAACAGCAAAAAGCCAAACAGTTCAATTTAAAACTGGACAAAGGACTTGAATAGACATTTCTCCAAAAAGGAAATATAGATGACCAACAGGCACATGAAAAGATGCCCAACATTATTAGTCATTAGAGAAATGGAAACTAAAACCAAATGAGATACCATTTCACCTCAACTAGGATGGCTGTAATTAAGATTTTAAAAAAAGAAAAAGAAGTGCTGGTGAGGATGTAGAGAAATTGGAATGTTCATACCTTGCTGGTGAGAATATAAACTGGTTTAGCCACTGTGGAAAACAGTTTGGCATTCCTCAATAAAAGAAACAGTATTACAAAATGACCAAGCTATTCTAATTCTAGATACATACCTAAAGAATTGACAACATACATTCAAATAAAACTATGCATACATATGTTCATAGCAGCATTATTCACAATAGTCAAAGGTAGAAGCAACCCAAATATCCATCAACTGATGAATGGATAAACAAAATGGTATACCCATAAATGGAATATCATTCAGCCATAAAAGCAGTGAGGTTGGTACATGCTACAGCATGGATGAAACTTGAAAACATTATGCGAAGACGCCAACCATAAAGGCCTCATCTTGAATGATTCCATTTATGTGAAATGTCCAGAATAGACAAATTCACAGAGGCAGAAAGCAGATAAATGTTTGCTATGGCAATTACTAAAGCTAAATTTCATGTTATGTGTATTTCCACTCCCCCACCCCCAAAAAGATGCGGATGGCAAGCAAGCACACAAAAATATGCTGGACATCATTGTTCATTGGGGAAATGCAAATTAAAAGGACAGTGAGATACTGTGACACACCTACTAGAATGGTTCAAATCAAAATCTCTGAAGATAACCAAATTCTGGTGGGAATATGAAGCAACTGGAATTCTCACATATCACCGTGGGAGTGCAGCATGGCATAGCCCCTTAGGAAAACAGTTTCACAGTTTCTTACCAAGTTAAATATACACTTACCCTATGACCTAGCAATCCCACTCTTAGGAATTTGCCCAAGAGAAATGAAGCCATACATCCACATCAAAGCCTAAGTGCAAATATCCATGGCAACTTTATTAATAATAGCCCCAAACTGGAAATATCCCAAATATTAACCACCTGGTAAATGGACAGAGTATCATACATCCATAAATACAAAACTACTCTGTAATTAAAATGGAACAAAGTGTTGACATTTGCAATAGCATGAGTGAATCTCAGAAGCATTATCTACGTGAAAGAAGCTAAACACTTTCTGGAATAGACAAAGCTGCAGGGACAGAACACTGTTGCCAGGGGCTGTAACTGAGAGAATGGGGTAAACTACAAAGGGGCAGAAGGGAATTTGGGAGGGGGCAGCTAATGGGAACTTTTCTATATTGCTTTGTAGTAGTAGTTATACAACTGTATACATTGTCCAAATTTATAGAACAGTACACATAAAAAAGGGTGAATTTTACTGTATATAAATCATACCTCAATTAAGCTGACTTTAAAAACTACTTGCTTAGAGTTCCCAGGTGGTGCAGTGGGTTAAGGATACGGTGTTGTCACTGCTGTCATGTAGGTTTACTCTCTGGACACAGGTGCAGCCAAAACAAAAACAACAACAAAAAAAAACACTTGTTTTTTTTTTCCCTCCATTATTATCTGAGGAGCACAAGCATTGACTTTTTTTTTTTTTTTTCTGGTCTTTTTAAGGCTGTGCATGTGGCTTCTGGAAGTTCCCAGGCTAGGGTGAATCGAAACTGCCACAGCAATGCCAGATCCAAGCCATGTCTGCAACCTACACCACAGCTCACGGCAATGCCCCCTGAGGCATTTTTAACCCAATGAGTGAGGCCAGGGATTGAACCTGCATCCTCATGGACACTAGTTGGGCTGGTTACCACTGAGCCACAAATGGGAATTCCAAGCATTGACCCTTTTATTTTCACAGTATTAAAACCAAAGAGAAGGTTGTTTCTAGACCTGAAGACCAAAATGGCTGCAATCTTTTTGCATAAGTGCACAACCCAAACAAAAAGCTATTTTGTCTGTTCAACATGAATGAGAACCAGAAAGAAATAATGGCCATGTTTCTGGGTCATCAAGAAAGAGAAGGGCAAGGGAATGAGAGAAGGAATGAAAAAGGATTGAGTTAGTGGGAAATTAACAGCTGTTAAATAGGACAGAAGTCTTGACAAGGCTCAGTTGAGTAGGAAAGATGATTTTATCTCTAGACTCCAAATCAAAAATATTTTTGACCCTCTGTATCCTGGAAGCCCAAGCAGTTGGATACCGTGGGGCAACATTTATATTTAGATAAAACCAAAGGATTCAATTCTGCTGAGTCACCTTGTAACTGGGAATTGGTTTCTATATCCTCACACCTTACATGGTGTTCAGCAACTACTAGGAACACAACAAATATTTGAGAAGTTAATGAATAAATATGCTCAAACTTGCTGAAGGACAGAGCAATTTTCTATTAAATTAAAAACTCTAAAGGGAAATGTAATATGACTATGTTTTTTTTCCATTATTAGTGCCACAGTACTAGAGAAAACAGTATCTCATTCTTTATTGTGTGCTTGTTCTGAACAAGTCCTCATCAAAATAGACTGCTCTAGTGTTTTCAGGACTTTAAAAGATAGACTAGGTCTAAAAGGATTCAGTGTAGACTTCAGCAATTGAATATACAATTTCAGCAAAGTATGTCCTTTGCAGTTCGTGCCCACTAAAGCTGCTTCATGGATCATATAATTGATTTGTGGCACATTCTGCCTGCATCTACCCAATGGTTTATTAAAATAGAATAGACAAATACCCATAAAGAGAAAAGCTCTACTGAGAATTGACCAAACCACATCACTTTCTTCACACCTAGTGTATTCCAACCAATAGTAATTTTACAGCAGCTCTTTGTGTACCAGATACAGAGCTCTGTAGCCAGAAGGCTAAAATACAAGCAAACCTTTCCCTAAAGCACAACAAAGAAACAGGTTTATGAAATCACCATTAAATATAATAGAACACTGGAGAGATGAGTAGAACAGAGGCAAGATAAGATGATGCACATAACACATAAGAACCAATTAAAAATGTACCATCTCTGTAGGAAAGCACCCATGTGTTGATAAAGCTCTTCATGAACAGTAAGTCCTGTAACATAAGATAATATAGGATGGAGAGGCCTAGTGGCCTCTCAAACACCAGTGTAATATGTCTATTGTTAAACACCAGTGGCCAAAATTGGTACAATATTTTTAACGAAATATACCCCCAAAAAATAGATTAAATGCTATCATCAGCACCCTGAATTTGTCATTATTATCCCAGTTCTGAATATCGCTGATATTCAGTAATATACAGTATGTGGTTAAGAAATAATCCTTATCAACACTTTTCTTAAGGATATAACAAATATATTCCATATGTCTATGATTTCTGGCTGTGCCACAAAAATCTGCACATAGAGAATTGCTTCTTCTAAGAAAGAATTTTTAAAAGGTATAGATGTGAATTGGCTAGGTCACCCAGAAAAAACATTTTTTTTTCCTCTGTAACATCTATAGCTTTCAAGAATGTATTTACTATCTCCAAGGGGGAAAAAAATATTTAAAGAGTTATGTAGACTACATGTATGTGTAGGTTCACTTCAGTTTAGCTATAAACTGTGGAAATATGGCCTATGTCACTATGGTCTCCATATTTTGAAATGAAGGCAAACATCTGTATATCCCATTATACACATGCACAGACATTCACATGTATACATTCATCTAGTTCGTTTTTATACCCTTTACAAGGTATTCTTTACAGTGGCATTTTATGAGATGAGTGTGAATTATCTGGATAAAGAAACCATCTTTACTACCTATTTGAAATTCAGACCTTTTCAGATATTCCTAGTGCCTTTGCCTGGACTCTACAGAAGGTGAGCTAGAGGCAAAGAATTCAGCTTTCCAGGGAGTTCCCGTCGTGGCTCAGTTGTTAACGAATCCGACTAGGAACCATGAGTTTGCGGGTTTGATCCCCGGCCTCGCTCTGGCGTTGCCGTGAGCTGTGGTGTAGGTCACAGACACGGCTCAGATCCCGCATTGCTGTGGCTCTGGCATAGGCCGGCAGCTATAGCTCTGATTCGACCCCTAGCTTGGGAACCTCCATATGCGGGAGTGGCCCAAGAAATGGCAAAAAAAAAAAAAAAAAAATTTCAGTTTTCCGGAAGTGATAACATAAATGTCAATGCAAGGATCATGGGAACCAGATAGCTGTCTCCTGGACAATGAAGTTGCTCAAGAACTGGGTTAGAATGGTGAGGTGTGATGACATAGAAAGCGGTTAGTAACATGGTCATTCAGAAGGAAAAAGAAAAATTCAGGGACCAAGAAACCAAGGGAAATTATTTTGAATTAATTTTTTGTTGGCCCACATGCCTGCATCCTTTGAGCAAACATTTATTCAACACAAATCATGTATAATGGAGTAATAGATGCTAGAAATACAAAAATGAATAAAACACAGCCTCCATAGCTTTCTATTCCTAAGGACTCAAAAGACTTTTAAACATCAAATATCTCTTACCAAATTGCAAGTTGGTGAATTAAGTGTAGAAAAATCAACAATATTTTATTGCCTTTTCATCAAACCCCAGAGGGACTTTAAAAAAATAAGAAAAAAGGATGCAAACATTAGATTTTTAATTTGGCTAATAGAAAACATTTTGTACTGTTAAAAAAAAGTCTATATTCAACTTTCATTTCTCAGCTCTCCCTTTCCTGTATGATAGAAATTTACTGTGGGTCAACAGCAATTTTTCACTATTTGACATAACACTGAAGTCTCATCTTCGTCAGAGTGCCTGGACTAGTTCCCCACGTATAAATGTGTAAACAAACATTTCCATGGACATCAACATAAGTTATGGTCTCTCCTTCATTTATTTACATTTCTCCCTGTTTTGATAAATAGGCATATGATCGATGCTTATAATCAGTGCCTTGGGAATATGGTAAGAATGGGGAGCTATAAAAAGAGAATCAATATAAACTACATTTACCCTTGTGGTACTTGTAATATGAAGGTAGGTATTTATTCCACATTTGATTAAGTCTTTTCCCCCAATCTCCATTTTTCGCCATACCATTTATGGTTACTACCAGAAAATTTAGCTTCAGGTAAACAAAGAATGTGTTACCCCAGATTCTAGGTTTATCTAGATTAATATTTGTATAACAGGGAAGTTGTGTGCAACTTTCTGGGGAAAAGATTTTATGCCATTTTTTAAAATTACTCATCCACTCACCAAGTCCAAACTAGGGTTGTTTAGTGTTACTTGAGATTACTGATGGTTTTTCAAAGCCAACTTTTGCTGCCCCCCAACCTCCTCTTTATGGGAAACATTCCTTAGACTGACAGAGGCTCTGCTCTGACCCACATCAAGCACCTCACCCCAGAGCAGTGGTTCCAAGCATTTTTATTTCATGGACCAGTAAAATCCCTTTAAATGTTTTGGGAACCAATATATTATTTCTGTCTTCCTGGTCTGCAATTAAGAATTTAAAAACAAAACCTAGCTACAAGAATTTAATAAAGAGAAGAACCCCCCAAATATATAGCAAAGCTATCACCTCATAACAATTTATAAATAGAATACATTTAGCTCTATGAAAAAGCTCATACTTCTCCTTGTTTTTTCTCTTCTTACCATAGATTGACTTTGGGGAACCACTACCTTTGAGCTTTGCATAGGGGCTATAAAAGAATAAGTTAACCAAATATTCAATTTCTGCTGTTTATGTACCATGGCATGGGTTCAGGTTTACACTGGCAGCAGAGTAGAGGAAGTGAGGAAATGTATGAATCAGCTCCATACCATCTCAGCCCTCCTAGCTATTCATATTGCCAGTGTGGTCAGTACCTCACACACACAATGGGCAGAGGAAATGCCAACACAAAGATATTATTACTCAGAGTTTGCCCCAATTAAGTTAGTGTGCAACTAGGAGACAGTAAGATTTCCATGAAATCCAGGGATGGTTTAAGGAAAGAGTCACCCTCAGACACTGTAATTTATTAAAAATCAATTTAAAAGATGTAGTATGTGTATCAAACGCACACGTGGTGATTTAGACACCTCCATCTGCTGTCAAGACTCAGGCATACCCAAGTTTAAATAAAGTGACCCTTAGGAATGTAGAGTAACATAAGAAAGTAATAAAGTTACCTACAGTCTTTTATAACACCAGAGGGGTTTTTTTTAATGTGAATTCTTTCAAATGCAATTGAGAAATCGGAGATCAGTAGTACAACAGGGGAATCGTATTGGTTTCATACATGTTTGTGTTTTCTCACAAGCAAACAGGAATCCTTAGCAAATATGAAACTCTTAAGAAAAAAACTAAAATCTCCAGAGATATCTTCCTTTAGTGCAAATAATGGCTGCTGCCACAGCTTTAAGAACTGCTGGGTTTTCCACCATGTTAGGCTCTTCAGCAGAAGTTCAAGTGCTGATGAAAAAAACCACAAAGACACTTCTCCTTTGGTAAAATGATGGGCTTATGAAGAAGGCTATATCCTGGATATTTTTAATTTTGATCAAATTGGTCTCCTTTAGAAACAAATTCCCCCTAGGACCTACCTCTCAAAAAAGGAAGCATAAGCCCCAGAGTTTAGGCTGCAAAGATGTTGCCAGATTCAGAGGCTGGGAGAATGTTAATCTTGCTAATCACTAACAGCATCATTTTTGTTAGTGCTTTCAAAATTCTTTCAGTTTTGAGCTCTCTGCACCAGCTCTATTTTCCCACAAGCCCTAATACTTGTAATGCATGGCTTTGTAGAACTACAGGTATAACCAAAATATCTGTACTTTATTTGTACACGGCAGTCAGAGCTCCAGTGTGACCCACGGAAGGGCAGTGGTCTGGAAGGAGGTTACTAGTAGGTTATTAGAAGGAATTGGAATTGAGCTTCCAGTGTCATTAAAGGAAATGGCTCCCAATGTGATCCTAATTCTTGGCATTGAAATAGCTCTGCTTTGAACAAAGGCATTGCATCAGACTACCCTGGCTAAATGGGAAAAGAAGACAAGAAAACAGTAAAGAATATTTAATTCCCTTTTTCTAATTATGTGTTTGCTCTGCAGTCTTTTTAATCCAAAATTGATATATAGGATTCCTCTCGAGTGCCAACTCCAATTGACAGTTAGTGGCTGCCTAAAGCATTGAAGTGAGAAGGATGCTGAGGCCACTTCTGGGCTCAGTGGAAAAGAATGCCACAATTGATTAGTGATGTCTGTCAGAAGTTGCTGCACATGTGTCACCCTTATAATCTATGATAGAGTTGAGGAAATTTGCCTACTAAGATGAATGGTCTGGGAAGACAACCAGATTCGGTTCTGGAATCGGTACATTTACCTTTGTAAATGAACAAATCGATTCTGTGATAACCAGTCTATCTCTGTCAGTTTCACCTGAGGCTGCTCATTTGGGTGAAATGAGCAAATGGAGGGTTTAAACAAGCAATGCTGAAGACCTTGGAAATCCTGACACCAAGATGCTGCGTGCCCGAAAAGGTCCTGCCTAATGGATCCTGCCGCTCAGTGTTTTTGCACTTGTTATGCATTTACTAACTACTTGGTTTTCACCATACTTCTCCTCTTACTGTATTAAATATTTGCTGTATTTCATCAATTGAAGATACAGTCAATTCAGTATGTACCAGGAGACATTCAGAATGTGGTCTTGGTGATTTTTAGTGGTCTAACAGTGGAATCACCACTGCATTCCCTTGATATTTAAATTAACAAATGTTTAAGGACCATTTGAGAAAACAGTCTGAGCCTTGGTTGCTGCCAAAAACCTTTCCTTCCCACTAAGGAGAAAGTGCATAATCAGAACATGAAGAATAGGTGTCAGTGACTTGAGGGAAAACCCAAGAGAGAACAATTCAGTGGTGAGCGCTTATAAGAAAGGCTGCATTGCCAGTGCTCAAGGCAGCAGAGAACAGACTGTGTGGAGAAGGCCATGGACACAAACACTCTGAGTGAAAGAGTGCTGCACAGAAGTCAAACTCGGAATGTGAGGCCAACCTATCTATTCCTCTTTTATTTCCTTTTTATGTTTACAAAAGATCTTCCTGTAGATAAGTCTAAAAGAGCTTCTCTAGTAACTATAAAAGCTTTATGTCATGCTGACACATAAAATATTGGTGCCTCTTCCAATTGATAGTGCCTTGGATTCAATGAAATGTGATAAAATTTATATCCATACCAGCCCCAGCAAGAACCTGATTGTCCATAGGTTGTCTAAGTTCTCTCATATTCTCTCAAACACTTCTAGGTTTAGACCTTAATTCTTGCCTATCTCACTTGAACATGACCTAGTGCCATATTTCAGAAAGGTTGGTTTTAGGTAACCAAATCATGGTCTAGACGGCCAGGTAGAACTGGTTACCATAAAATACAGCCACTCTGTAGGCCAAACCAATGAGATTATTCTATGGATATATGTCTGACAACCTAAGGACAAGCTTGAGCTGTCAACATAGGTTTGGAAAAAAGAAGGCACATTGTCATGTGTGTCCCTGAATTCTTTTGCTAATTTACAACTAAAATTTTGTGGAAATACCCATTAGCCTACTTGTCTGCCTTCCTCTTTTATTTATTTATTTATTTATGTATGTATTTATTTATTGTCTTTTGTCCTTTTTAGGGCCGCACCCGCGGCATGTGAAGGTTCACAGGCTAGGGGTCTAATCGGAGCTGTAGCCCCCGGCCTATGCCAAAGTCACAGCAATGCCAGATCCGAGCTGCATCTGCGACCTATACCACAGCTCACGGCAATGCCGGATCCCCAACCTACTGAGCAAGGCCAGGGATCAAACCCGCAACCTCATGGTTCCTAGTTGGATTTGTTTCTGCTGCGCCACAATGGGAACTCCCCTCCCTCTTTCCTTTAAAATAAAAATTTTATCTTTAATTTTATTCTCATGCTAAATGGACTTTTCGTGTGTGAATTTTCGTAATTAATAATCATGATAAAAAGAAACTGTTAGCTTAAATCATATAAAAACTGACAGTATTTTACCATTTCTAACCTACAGAATCAATGACTTTATGTAGCTTAGTTTAATATATGACATATGTATTCACATACAGCAGTTTACAGAGCTATTTATCATTACCAAGAGCCTTCTAAATATAATAGCTTCTCCATTTGAGTTTCTGCCAGCTCTGGGGGAGCCTCTGAATAACACTTTTTGTGTAACTGGTTCTCTATGATGGCCTTCATTTGGTCAACTCTGTGTACAATATTCTCTCTTTTTTAAAAACTCAAACATTTATTGCATACTTAATATGAGCTCAGCATCATTTCAGCCTTGGATACAAAGATTAGTACATCACAGTCCCCACTTTTAGGAGTGTGTAATCTAGGAAGGGAGATAGGCATGGACATAATTACAGTGCAAAATAGCAAGTAACATAATAGATATAAATAACATGCTGAAAAGGCACTTACCCTGCCTGGCAGAGCAAGAAGACCTCTGAGCAGGTGACATTTGTGCTAGTTCTTGAAGGATGAGCGATTTACCTGGCAGAAAAAAGAGAACAATACAACATCACCATGCAGAATGACTGGTCAAAGTCACAGAAGCACATCAAAGAAGGATGTGCTTGAAGAACCTTAGTTTGAATGTAGATAAGACATCTGGCAAAACTGAGAGAAACAGCAAAAGGAGAGGCTTTGGATGGAGGTAAGATTCTGCTTATGAAGGGCCTTGAATGTGGAGCTGAGGAGTTTGCATTTCCTTTTGCAGGTGGAGAGGAGTCACAAAACACACATGGGTTTAAATAGCTTAGGTGTAAAACTGCTTTTTCTGCTTTGAATTTATTCATCCAGTACAGTCATCGCCTAAGTGTATAGAAACATTACGTTAGTGACCCTAGAGCATCGGCTTCTGCAGTGTGAGTTCTTTCTGACCTACCCTGGCACACATGTGAGCCCAAGCATCCTGGATTTCCAAGGGGTTGTTTGAGCCCTGACATCTCTCTTAAACATAGTCATTGAGCTGTGGTTCTTCACTGTGGCTGGAAGCATAGCCAAAGGCTGCATTATTGTGAGAGATTGTGGCTTTGACAATTATGTGCTTCTCCACTGCAAGGCTCTCTGCTTCGCATGGGTGAAGGAGCTTGCCAACACACCCTTCATGTTTTCATATTTTCCTCATTGGGTAATTGCAAAATGAGCGAATCCACCTAAATGCAGCAAGATTGATTTCATACAAACTGCAGACTGGCTAATCAGTGGCCCAGTTTTCCAGCCATGTGATCTGGCATCTGGCATTTACCACTCATCAAATGAAATTACACAGCACCGATAAATTACCAGATCACCCTTGGGCAGAACTTTTTCCCTTAAGCTACCTCCTGCTTAACACTTGTGTAATGTTTAATCATACCAGGGTTTATCTATATAGGGATGTCAGCTGGACTGTATCAAACTTTGCTACAAATGGAGATTTATATATGTGGGTATGTATAAATTATACACAGAAACACGTATATGTGTGTGTATGTGTGTGTGTGTATGAACACATATAAATGAAAGTGAATTGTCCCATTTATGTGTTGTTTTTCAGATTACTGTCAGACACTTTTGTTTTGTTTTACTTAAGTCTTTATGGAATTGTTTCTGAAGGGGTTGGGAGGGTGAGTTCTGGACTTCTGGAATTCTTCTCTGTTTGAATGTTTCTTCACCTCCTAGCTTTTTGTCCTTGGGCAAGTAACGGTCTTTCTGAATCTCAACTTTCTCTCTATAAAATGAGAATAGTAGTAACTACCTCATAGGTGTGGTATGAATTAATCGGGGTGTGCATGTAAAGCATTTGGTATGCAATGAACATTCAATAAATGCCAACAATTAATATTTTGTGCATGTTAGAATGGGTTCTTGAATTTGGAGTCAATCATCATGAGCATTAATGATTGCAGGAAAACATAGCTGGCACCCTCAGGGACTATTGAGAGCCACAAAGTTATTTGCCCTCTACTAAGTGACCCCAGACTGCCAGGCTTTTCCCTAGCCCTGTCTGGTTTTTGAGTGTTTCTACAGCATCCCTTGATTTCAGGCTATTAGTTGTCACATTCTAAAATCACTAATAAAGAGGGACCTAGCAGTTTTCTTCCTCCCTTAGTGTTTCACTGACAAATCAAATCATCCAACTTGTTAAAATTCCATCTAAGGGAGGAGATTAAAAGCTTTGATTGAACACCCAAGTCTGTGCTTCAGTGTTTGCACTGCATGCTATCTGTTTCAGTCACTCAAAAATCTTTTCTGCCTATTTCGAGATTATCAGCTATGGAAAGACAAATAGTGCAAGATCTCACTTACATGTGGAATCAAAAATAGTCAAATGCATAGAGTAAAATGGTGATTGCCAGGGGCTGGTGGGAGGGGAAATAAGGGGATGTTGGTCAAAGGACGCAAAGTTTCTGTTATGTATAATAAGTCAATTCTAGGATCTAATGTATAACAACATCACTATATTTAATAATGTTATATTCTTGAAATTTGCTAAGAAAGCAGATCTTATTGATTACCTTAATTATGGTGATTATTTTGTAATGTATGCATATGTCAAAACATCAAGTTGTACGTCTT
Source organism: Sus scrofa (assembly GCF_054392235.1). Lineage (NCBI taxonomy): Eukaryota > Metazoa > Chordata > Mammalia > Artiodactyla > Suidae > Sus > Sus scrofa. Next base: position 122,520,976 of record NC_139396.1, on the reverse strand, counting down.
AGACATATACAATTTTTATTTGTCTATTATACTTCAGTAAACCTGGAGCAAAAAGAAATTACGATTCAACACCACAAATGAACCTTTCCACAGAAAAGAAAATCATGGACTTGGAGAATAGACTTGTGGTTGCCCGGGGGTGGGGGAGGGAGTGGGAAGGATTGGGAGCTTGAGGTTAACGGATGTAAACTATTGCTTTTGGAATGAATTGACAATGAGATCCTGCTATGTAGCACTGAGAACTATGTCTAGATACTTACAATGCAGCACAACAATGGGAGAAAAAATTATGTGTACATGTATGTGTAACTGGGTCCCCATGCTGTACAGTGGGGAAAAAAAAGTGTGTTGGGGGAAATAACAATAAAAAATCAATTAAAAAAACCCAAAAACAAACAAACAAAACAATTAAACTGTGACTCACATTTCTTACAGATTATCTGCTATGTGTAAGAGAGATGATATTGCTATCCAGTGACCTCCAGAAAAGTGAGAGGATACTCTTAACATTGTACATTTGCATTTAAGTGACTCAGGTCTTTAAAGGTCCATATCTTTAGCAATTCAAGAAGGAAATAATTGTACTGCTTCTTTTCTTAAATCAAAATATGACATATAAATAAACATATCTATGCAAAGTTTTTCTGATTTAAAAAATTATAAAAGCATTTACTAATTCAGCCTATTAAGAGCCAAAATCTCAGCTCCCTGATCCAAGTAGCATTTATTATATTTCTTTACTTTTTTAGTGTGATTTTTTAAAGAAGTAAATCCTCATAGGCCTTATTCTATTACTCTTCATGAAAACATTGTATGAGAGAGACCAGAACTGCCACGTTGTAGTCAATATGAATGGCACCCCTTGGAAGTTGTGCAGGAAAATGGTCCCGAGTGAGATTACCTTTATAATAGGTTTGTGTAATTTGGTTTTTTAGGGAGTTTTTGGTTCTTCAGTAGCCAGTGTCTAAGATAAATTCATTCACCTCCTACTCATTTCCCTTGCTGTGAGTGCTCATTAGCAACATGCATTCTAATTTTGAGAATAATTTTTCCAGGAAATAACTGCTATACTTTTTCCATCATTTCAAATATTATAAGCCTGGTTCAACAAAATAAAATAAATCCCAGACTTCAGCTGATTCTCCCTGCTTTTGGTTCATAAATTAAAAAAAAAAAAAAAGCGAATTATACACTTCACAGACTTTACTTATAAATCTTGTATTTTAAAAATCTGCAACACTCTATTCCTTTTATCTTGCCTCTCAGCCATGTCCCTTCGTTCAGTCAATCCCTCCCCCAACACACACACACACACACACACACACACACTCCTAAACAGTGCCCATAGGCTGTGGGTGCTTATATTTGCTGCTCCTTCTCTTTGGAAAGCCCTATATCCTTTTCCTCCACCAGCAAACTTTTATGCATCCATCAAAACTCAAGTGAAATGACCAGTCCTGCCTGCCCCTTTGAAGCTTTCTCTCTCTGGGTGCTGGCTTCCTCTCTTGTGTGTACTTTGTCCTTCATCCTGACTTAGGCCTTAGACACTTATGTGCCAGCAGTCCTGCTTAACTGAAAACTCCTTAAGGATATGACTCTTAAATCTCTTTAGTATCCACCTTGTCTGGCACATAGCAGGTTCTCAATAATTGGTAAATGATTTCATGAATTTCATTTTCCCCAATGAAAAAAATGCACTTTACTTTCAGCTAATTTAGCAGTTTAGGACCTAATAATTTTGAAGTTCAATGCACCTCTGATTATCTTGTCAAATAACTGAAAATTTAAACATTTAAGAATATCAGTGTAAACATTTGGGCGAGGAGAAGAATTTAGGGATCTTGGCTTTGTTTTCCATTGCTGGTTGTCAAACATCTTGATTTCGCCAGGTAGAGAAATGTTCCCCAAGTAGGCATTGACATGACTGCACAACAAGCACAGAATGTTGATTCTGATTCTTTTTTAAATTGTTTAACATTTTCAGGTGACGAATGCTGCAGCCAACTTTCCTGGTCAAATGACCCTCCACCTCAAACCTCTTCTTGTGTGTGGAGGAGATGGATTTACTCAGTCCAACTTTGATGGCTGTGTCACTTCTGCCCTTTGTGTTCTGGAAGCTTTAAAGAATCATATTTAGTATGTGGATTCTTATTCTTAACATGTATTTTAGGGTTTTATTTTCAGTTTTCTGTTATTGATTATTTTGTTTTCTATTTTGTTGAGAAAAATTATTGGAAAATTGTTCTTTATTGTTAGTTTTCATATGGGGTATAAAATCAATTTTATAATTTCAATAGTTACAACTCATGCTAGAACAAAAATTCCTTGTACTTTATGCTTTTCTCCACTTTTCTGAATTGCTGTGACTACTCCTTGTTGGAGGCAAAGCAATGCTTGAGGATAGCAAATGACTCTCCCCCCAGATAATTTCCAATCAAAGTAAGAGTTGATGTTCAAAAACCTTTCTTATCCTTTTGAAAATTTGAACCCCAAATAAAGAGTAATCATTATCAAGACCCCATAAATCTTCATGTATGTCCTTAATTCAGTGTTTTTGCAAATTGCTGAACTACAAGATTCCTCCAAACTGTGGGTAACAGAGTGTAATTTTTGTTTCTCATTTCTCTTCCAAGTTATTAAATGATCCTGAATTGTAGGTCACATATGTCATCATCTCTAAGAATGCAGTTTGGAGGGCAACTTGACTGACAAAGAAATGTCTTTTTACATTTTCAGAAAATAATAAGATTCAACTTGACTTCCAAGTCACACAGTACTTTTTAACCTTAAAAGAATCCAGTCTTAATATAAAAGGTAAAAATTAAATAGAAACAGATATTATATTGATCTTAACTTATGCTATCTCCTATGGATAGCGCTGTTACTTTTATGACCTCTCTAGTATGTGCTGTGGCATTTAGACTGTGTCAAGTTAAATGAATTTAATACAAAAAAGCTTACTGAACCAGAAAATAGATGCACTTAAAATAGTTCAATATTTGCCAACTTAGTGGTTCAGCATATCACCCACATGCTTCAGTGACAACCCCATGACTTACTGGCTGGAAAGAAATTGATTCCCAGCCTTCCAAACAAGCTACCTGTTGCTAATTTGGAAGGTAACATGGTGAGTTCTGTTTTGTCATTTTGGAAGGAAAAACATTGTTGCAGCCTCTCAAACTAAAAAAAGTTCAACAAAAGACTCCTTATAGAATTTAAAATCTCACCCTTACATGCTCATTGTCAAGCATACACATACCCAGGCATGAGCAGAATTTGTTTACATATCTACAGAGTAGGTTTTTTGATTTGATAAAATGTTATTCTCTGTCCTATTAGGCAGTCAATTGATGAAAAACTGAAATGCCCACATGTGGTTAATGTCACTTATTTTTAAAAGCATGGAAAGGAAAAGGAAAATTAATGCTGTCTCTAGTATAATGTGATGAAAAACACTGATATTTCTTTCATCATTTTGGCCTATATTTGATTAACATTTGTTTTTATTTTGGTTATACTCTTAAAATATGGTAGAAAAATACGTTCGAATATACTAGCTATTTTGTTTTTAACATATAATTTTGGAGCCATTTGACTGAAAGCATCCTGAAGCTTTTAAAAAAATGTTACATTTGTCTCATGAGTGTATATACTCCAAAGAGAGAAACAAATGGTTTATGAAGGTGGGATGGGTTACTTAGAGAAAGTATTCTAAGCCATTACTGATGACTTTTAATACCTATTCATTCGAAGTGTGTTTCTCTAATAATTGTGCATCTGCTTGGAAAAGACTGTCAATTTGAGACAAGACTCAACCCTGTTCAGTTTGTAAATCATTGTTTCTTTGCTATTTTAATCATTTTGAAAATTCATTTTACATTTAGCTCCACCTCTGATAGGAACAGATCAATTCCCTGGTGCTCAAAAAAGGAAAGAAAATGGATCAAAAGCTGTGTTGTCTATTTTCATTTACCTCTTCCTCTTTAGAAATTGAAATGGATATGAGACTGTCTTATGCTGGAAGCCATCCCAGAGGCCCACGAGACCCAGATGTCCAGGAGGCCCTAAAAGACCCAGGGCGAAGGTATCCAACTCCCCTGGGAAATAGGGGTCAGTACCTTTTGGAACAGTTGCCAAGGTGTATGTATGTCAGCCCCACAGTACCACACAGTACCCCAATATTGCCCAATAAGAACTTTTATTAAATAAAGCCAGCCAAGGAAATCAGTTCTGTTTTGAAAGGAGCATATTTAAGTGAGAAACGGCTTGAGCAGTGGGGTGATTTAATACTTGTTAGCTGATAAATACAGCCTTTGCTGGAATAAAACTTTATGATGCAGTGTTGAAAAGCTTAATTACTAAACTGTCTATGCACGTCTTGCTCAGGCAGCAAGGGTGACAAATTATAGCAGTGGAATAGTATTTTTCACCTTTGGCGTTTCTGAAGGGGAAAAGTATGTCTAAAAACATCGAGAAAGCAGTAATAATCCCAGACCAGATATTACTGAGGGAAAAAAAGACAACACTTCATTGAGTCACCAAGCCTTCTGTGCAAAATGCCATCATCCCCACCCCTCCTCCTACTCACTACCTTGTTAAGTAAAAAGAAGGTCAATTTTACATTTATCTGGTATTTTATACTCATCCAAGTATGTTTGTGTGTGTGTGTGTGTGTGTGTGTGTGTGTGTACGCTTTCCATCCTCTTAACACTCTTGTGAAATACACAGAGCAGAGAATGCTTATTCACATTTGACAAATGAAGAAACTGAGGCACAGAGATTGGCCAACCAAGGTCACGTAATCAAATGAAAAACAAGAACCCAGGCCTGCCATGACCCATTTCTATTTACGTGGCACCATGCTGCTGCCAGATGAACATGATAATTAAGGCTGAACTGAAATGACTGTTGGAGGTACAGTCAGCGCCATGTGGTCCTCTTATTGATGTTTCATTTCAGAGAGCTAACACTAATCCTGATGTGATATATACTGAAGTCTAGTATGGAATAAAGTCTCCGTAAGTACTGGCTAAATAATTTATATTCCTGTTATTTTCATTTGCTGGTTTATTTCCTTCTTTGGGGGGCACTTGCTGTGAGAAATGGCTGCATCCTAATGACACTGAATTTCAACCCAGCAGTAGCTGGTTAACAAACAGGCTCTGTTTGCACTCAGCCTTGCTTCCGTATTCTGCTTTGTCTCTCCATTCCCTTTGTTTAATTCTCCACTCCTCTATCAGTTTCTACCATTTCTTTCTCCCCTCCTTTTTTTTCCTCCCCCTTCTTATTGTGTGTCGAATTCTCTGTTCTCAGAAATCTGGAATATAAATGCAATCACATTATGATTCATAGTATTTATAATTTTTTGTTTTAATATATCTTTTTTTCTAAATTTAAAGTAGTCAATGCTGCTTTTTATTCAAGTTGATTGGGTGATCATTATTTTGATATTTCAGAAGTAATGCAAGAATTCAAACCTGTAGCTTTCAGGGATCTCAGTGCTAATAACCCAAAAAAATATGCAAATCATGGTACCAGGCTCTGTGGTAGACAGGATGGAACATAATTAGCCATCTCTACCTAAAGATGCTAGTTAGAGGAAGACAAGTCCCATAGAGTGGGAGGCAGGGTAAAGGCACACAGTGTAATCACAGACAGTAAATAAGATGCTCTATCTCATGAAGATGGGAATCCTAAGAGAAAGAACCATGTTTCTTTGAGAGAGAAGGTCTCCAAACAGAATCAGAGGTCCATCAGGAAAACGCTGACAACATCCCTCCCCTCCACACCATAGCTGGGCAGACCTGGCTGACTCCAGGAATCCAAATTGGTATCAGAGTGGTTAGGATGAGTGAGTGCTTTCTGTGGAGAAGCTCAGTGCAACACAGCATGTGGTCTCTGGGAAAAGGAAAAAGCCTCTGCAAACTTCAAACTGCAGGATTGAGCGGCTGTAATCCAATCTAAGAATGTCCTTGTGTTTCAGACAGTATCATCTGGCCAGGTAACTCAGGGAAGGTTGAAATGGTACTGTGCCCTGTTTTCTTTGCAATAGACAGTAACTATAGTCCACTTAAGAGTTCATAGCAGAATCCATCAAATGAGCCTCCTAAGGAGAAAGAGTTTCTAAGAGCATTTTAATTTAGAAGGCACGTAAAATCATAGAATCCTGGAATGTCTAGGTTTAGAGAGGCTTGAAGACCATTTAGACCAGTTATTATATATCTTGGATTTTGAACCTACTTGAGAAGCTGTGGAAAGCTATAAGATCTTCTCCTAACAGCAAAACAAAAATAGTGATGCATGCATGTAAAATTTGCATACCATTTTAAAGCCTGCTGACTAGCTGCCTGTTTTTGTAAATAAAGTTTTATTGGAACATAGCCTTGCCCACTTGTTTGGGTATCATCTGTGGCTGTTTTTGCACAACAGTAGTATGAGTGTTTACAACAAATACCATATAGCCTACAAAGCCTAAAATGGTAACTATCTGGTCTTTAAAAAAAAAAATTGCTTGCAGTTACCTGGTAGCCTGTCAGTTATGGATTTGGCATTGTAACTGCTGTGGCTCAAGTTCGATCCCAGCCCATGAATTTCCGCATGCCATCAGCTTGGCCAAAAAAAAAGAAGAAAAAAATTGCCGACTCTTGTTTTAGAGGGTTACAAACCCTCCAAAATCTATTTTAAACATTCAGGGGTCTGTGGACCCAAGATCAATGACCTCTAAATCTCCATCCTATTGCTTTATGTAAATGTAGATTTATCTTAGATCTACACACCCGATCCCTTGTTTTTTGATCTTTTGCCCCATTGTAAATCCTTTAAGGTGGGCATTACTGCTTTGCAGTTAACAACATCTTCTGGAGTTAAATAGATCTGTGTTTTAATTCTGTGTTTTGCTCCTCATTGTGTGGCCTTGCAGTAAAACAACCTCAAAGCCTCCTTCATCGTTGAAAAATGAGTTAATAGTAGGTAGCTACTTCAAAGATTGTTGTGAGGCTTCAGTATACATAAAGCCATAATATAATACTGGACACATAGTAAGTGCTTAATAAATGATAGCAACGATGGTGATGATAATGAAGGAAAGGAAGAAGAGTAGGAAGAAAAGTATAAGCAGATCCTTCTGGTGTCAGTGAGGCCCCTGTGAAGGCCAGTTTCTTCTGCATTTACATAGGACACTTAGGAGAGTTATGTTAAGGAGAGTCTTTCATTGATTAAATCATGGTGGAATTCAGGAGGTTGAAAACTTTAGGTTTCTTCAAAACATCCATAAAACAATAGTAGAGTCTACCTAAGACTAGCAGCGGGACACTTTCTCTTTTCCTGTTGTTGAGTTGTGCTTGGGAAAATGGGAGTTTGCTCTAAAGCGGTCCTTGGAAAGAAACCAGGATAGGTCATTCTGAGACTGATGTAAAATAGAAGCATTCTCTGCAACAAACGGTGTCTTCTCCTTGGCAAGTGTGTCTGCTGAATGCAAAGAATTGCATGCTTGGATTGAATCGTGCTAAAGATTATTTACTTAATCTCTGAAATGCTGTGAAAACTGGGAGTGAGTTATTTCACATTCTTAACATGTTTGGCTAAGTCTGCAGATTCATTTCCTGTCCCTGGCCTTCATTTTAAAAAGCTCAACCCCTGGTAAGTTCTATGATGTCCTAAACCCACCACTTTCTAGATATATAATCTAGAATCCAGTTTCTTATGCCTCTGAGCCTCAGAAGCTTCAGCTATAAAATGGGGAATACTAATTATACCTACCTTAGGGTTGTTCTGAGTGTTATAGAGTTTAATATATAAAGTGTTTAGCATTGTTCTCTGCATATAGAAAATAATAAATGTGAGCGGTTATTATTAATATTATTCTTAGTGAGATATGACTTAGGAAAATCATTCCTCTCATAGCCATCACCCCATCTAAAGGTAGCTTTAAAACTAGCTACGGAGCCAGTTCACTACTTATAAAACTCATAAGGGACTGTGTTCACATGCCACAATAAGTTTGGCCTCATTTATTTTTATCTTTTTATTTTCGTTTTTGTCTCTTGTCTTTTTAGGGCCACACCCATGGCATGTGGAGGTTCCCAAGCTAGGGGTCAAATCAAAGCTGTAGTTGCCATAGCCATAGCAACAACGGATCCCAGCCATGTCTGCGACCTACACCACAGTTCACGGCAAAACATCGGATCCTTAACCCACTGAGGGAGGCCAGGGATCAAACCTGCATCTCATGGACACTAGTCATGTTCATTAACCACTGAGCCACAACGGAAACTCCAAGTTTGACTTCATTTAGAGTCATTTTTCCTTCGAAATTCTTATTGACTCTTGAGTAAGTGAATGAATAAATGCTTTATGGTTTATTCATGTGCTCCTTGGCGTACCTTGTACAGCACCCTGTTTTTCCCCAGCCAATCTAGTCTCCCTACTCTTGTGATACTAATCATATGTATGCTAACTTATTCAATAAGCTACTTGCTACCAAAAGTCCAAGATCCACAAAATCAAGGCCTGGCACATAAGAGGTATTTAGTAAACATCTGTTGATCCTTTCTCTCCACACCCTCTCCAGCACTTATTGTTTGTAAACTTCTTGATGATGGCCCTTCTGGTTAGTGTAAGGTGGTACCTCATAGCAGTTTTGATTTGTATCCCCCTAATAATTAACAATGTTGAACATTTTTTCCTGTGTTTTTTGGCTATCTGTATGTCTTCTTTAGAGAAATGTCTATTTAGGTCTGCCCATTTTTTGGATTGGGTTGTCTGGTTTGTTTGTTTTTTATATTGAGCTGCGTGAGTTGTCTGTATATTTTGGAGATTATATGTATGTATTCCTAAAACTATGGTGATTATTTCTGAGTTTTTTAATTTATAGAATTTGTATGTAATCATTTGGAACTTTTCCCCCTCTGAGTTATATTCTTAATATTTTTCCACATCATGGCACATAGACCTAGTTCATCCACTTTCACTAGTGTACACACTTCCATTTTATGGATATATCACAGTTTATTTGTCCATTTCCCCAGTGATGGGCATTCAGTGCTTTAAATCTTTATTCTTGCAAACATTGCTGTGATAAATGTCCTTGCACATGTCTCTTTTTAAACTTGAGTTATTAAAATGTATTAAAATTGTGAGTTCAAGAGAATATGTTATATATTTCTTATACTCTATGTGTTTTAAATAATTAATAATTTGAAAATTAATGCAAGAAATATCATGAAGAGTACCTTAAAGTCAACCGATAAAATTTTCCCATAATTAAAATGAGTACATCATTATACACCAGATTGGAATGGGGTGAGAGATTGGGTAGCCTGTTTGGTAGAAGATCCTCAAGGAGTCAGCAAAACCGCCATGGAGCCAGAACCCAATACATTTCAAGTCTGCACATGTTCCCTGGAAGCAAAGTGTCACTAAGGGTGAAGACAAGGAGCTGTCAAAAGCAGTCACAGTGAATTTGGGATTACTTGGCAGTCCTCTAGTTTCCTGGAACCAAGCACTAGTGTGATTCTAGGAAGTAGGGAGACTCCCCCCTCAAATGACTGAGATTGAATTTCCCATCTGGCTGCTGGAAATCAGGGCAGGCTGTCATATTTTATTTGATGAAAGAGAAAATAACCACAATGAAACACTACTTCAGAGCTATTATGTAACTATTGTCAAACAACAAACAAGGAGTTCCCACTGTGGCTCAGCAGATTACAAACCCAGCTAGTATCCATGAGGATGCAGGTTTGATCCCTGGCCTCACTCAGGGGATTAAGGATCCAGCGTCATCATGAGCTGTGGTGTAGGTTGCAGATGTGGCTCGGATCCTGTGTTGCTATGTCTATGGTGTAGGCCTGCAGCTGCAGCTCCAATTCAATCCTTAGCCTGGGAACTTCCATATGCCATAGGTGTGGCCCTAAAAAACAAAAAAAAAACTAAACTAAAAAAACCCAAAAAACCCCCAGAAAATTACAAGTGTTTGTGAGGATATGGAGAAATTGAAACCTTTGCATATTGCTGGTAGAAATATAAAATGGTGCAGCTTTGGGAAATGTTATGATGGTTCCTCAGAAATGTAAAAAAGAATTACCATATGATCCAGCATTCCTACTTCTGGATATAAACCCAAAAAAAATTGAAAGCAGAGACTTGACTAGATATTTGTGCACCCATATTCATAGCAGCATTATCACAATAGCCAAAAGGTAGAAGTGACCCAAGTTGCTCCCATCAACAGATGAATGCATCAACAAAATGTGGTATAAACACACAATGGAATATTGTGTATCCTTTAAAAAGGCTCCTACAACATGGATGAACCTTGAAGGCATCATGATATGTGAAATAAGCCAGTCATAAAAAATACAAATATTATGATTCCACTTATATAAGGTTCTTAGAGGGTTCAAATTTATTGAAACATAAGATAGAATGGTGGTTGCCAGGGACTGGAGGAAGTGGGGAATGGGAGATAATATTTAATAGGTACAGAATTTTAGGGAAGATGGAGAAGTTTTGGAGATGGATGGTGATGATGGTTGCAGAATGGTGTGAACAGACTTGATGCCACAGAACTGTACACTTTAAAATGGTAGATTTTATGTTACATATATTTTACCACAATTTCTAAAAAGAGAAGAATAAATTGATATTTCCTACATTTTAAAAAAGAGGTAGGAGAACACTTACAAACCTATAAGAGAAGCATGAGGCCCCCCCCCTTTCTCCAGTAGAAAAATAGATTCAGTCTATCTATTTCCCCTTTAATATCCTATTTAACAGAAAGTGCAAAAAAAAAAAAAACAGGAAAAAAAATATATACACATATATGAACATGTTTTTCCTGGTAAATAATCAAAATATATACATACTTATACATGTGTGTATATATATGTGTGTTTTTATATAGATATGTAAATATAAAAATCATGTTCTCCTTCATGAGTGAACAAAAGAATGCAGGTTAAAAACCACAAATAAATGCAACTTTTAACTTATCAAATTGACATCTTTTAAAAAATTACTAACTTCTAAAAGAAGATCAAAACTGACTGTTAGAGGTTAAAATGTCCACATCCTCTCTCATAGTAAGTTGGCAATATGTATCAAATTTTTTAAGGATTTTTTTGACTCGATAATTATAATTTTAAAGGAATCTAGTTTAAAGAAAGATACAGAAAATTTATTTGTAGTATGTTTCAGTTATGATAGTAAAAACCTGGAAACAACCTAAATAAACACTAATAGGAAATGGCTGAATAAATTCCAGTAGATCAGAACAGTGGAATTTAATGCAGTCATTTGAAAATGTGCTTTCAAAGCATACTTGCCTGTCTGGAATAGTTCTATGATATGCTGTTAAGACAGAAAACCCAAAATATGTAACACTAAGACCAGAATATAGTATAATCTCCATTCTATAAAAACATAAGGTGCATGTAATGTGTATTTATATATATGTGTATGTGTGTGTGTATACACATATATATTTTTTTCATACATATATATATCTATTTTCCTTTAGTTTTCATGTATATATATATGAAAACTAAAGAAAAATAGACCAACATTTTAAGTTCTCAAGGTGGTGGGATTTTGAGTGATTTTTATACTTTTTCTGTGGTTTTATTTTTGTATTTTTATACTTTTACTATATTTTTATAAGGAACAAATAGGCTGCCATTCGACCTTGTTTTAAGGTGCTTCAGAGAGCAGAACCAAGACCAGTAGCATTAGGAAAGCTAAACTGAAGCTAATGACCAAAAGAAATTTCTAACCAGCAGAACTTTCCAATGGGCAGCAGACCTCTGGGGGCTTCTCTCTGCCATCCCAGGAAGTGATCCAGCAGAGTCTGGGTGATTACTAACTAGAATAGTCCACAGTGGGGAGAGGTCACAGGAACTGTGCTTCCCAACCCTGGCTGAGCCATTGCCACCTGGAGGAAGGCAAGAGAGGTGGGGGTTGAGGTGGGAGAATGCAGATTCCATACACCCCCATCTACCGGAATTGAACCTCCAGGGCTGAAGTCTAGGAATTTGCAATTTATTTAAATTTTCCCAGAGAACTCAGAGGCATTTAGATAATTTCTGCATTGGAGAATGCACAAATTAGAAGATTTAGGGGTGTACCCAGTGGGGGCACTTGAAGCAAGTCAGAGACTCAGAGTCTGGAGATTGACTATTTCCATATAAAACCAAGGAGAATAGTACGGATACAAAGGGAAGTGTGCTGGTGGGACTAGGATGGAGAATGGAGTCACTTGAAGATAGGCACTGTGCACTGTTTAATAATCTAGGCATTTAACCTCTAGTCTAGGGGCCCCTCAGATTGTAACCCAAATAAAAGAATGTTCTTGTTTTTAGAAAATACATTCTGGGAGTTCCCGTAGTGGCTCAGCAGAAACAAATCTGACTAGTAACCATAAGGTTGTGGGTTCCATCCCTGGCCCCACTCAATGAGTTAAGGATCCAGTGTTGCCATGAGCTGTGGTGTAGGTCACAGACATGGCTCAGATATGGTGTTGCTGTGGCTGTGGTGTAGGCCAGTAGCTATAGCTCTGATTCAACCCCTAGCCTGGGAACTTCCACATGCTGTGGGTGCCGCCCTAAAAAGCAAAAAAAAAAAAAAAAAAAAAAGCTGAAGTATTTAGTAGTAAAGGGGCATTTTGTCTACAACTAACTCTCAGATGGTTTAGAAGAAAAAAAATAGATAAGGAGATGAGAAATGCAAATGTGGCTAAACTAGAAATTTAAATAAAAGATAAAGAGACATCTTTGTCCTATTTTTTCATCTTCTCTGTAAGCTTGAAATTTTAGTGAAATAAAATGTTTCTCTCCAAAAGAACACAATTTTTTTTTTTGTTTTTTTAGAGCCATACTAGCAGCATATAGAGGTTCCCAGGCTAGGGGGTTGAATCGGAGCTGCAACTGCCAGCCTACACCACAGCCACAGCAATGCTGGATCCTTAACCCACTGAGCGAGGCCATGAATTGAAGCTGCATCCTCATGGATACTGGTCAGATTCATTTCTGCTGAGCCATGACAGGAACTCCAATAAGACAATTGAAGACAAATCAAACACAATGGTAATCTCTAGGCCACTTGAATTTAAATCACTAGGTATACTTTTTCATTCATTCATTTATCCAGCCAACATTGATCAAGTGTCTATTCTGTACCAGGGTCTCCATTCAAAACACTTGGGATATATCAAAGATCAAAACACTTCCCTGTTCTCACATTGGTCAAATTAGAATTTCATAATATAAAATGCAAATCTGGTGGCCCTGAGACTGGATACATTAGAATTTCTGGAGAAAGGCCCAGGGATCCATATTATATAAAATTTCCTAGGATGCTGCTTATATATGCTAATGCTGTGCTGTTGTTTGAAATATGGGCTTTGACCTATAAGTGGCTCATAATAGCAATTTAGAGAGCTGAGAGTTTTTTAAATTAAAATAGCAAAGAATGGGAAAAGAACAGAAAAAGAAAATAACATGGTGACATATAGGTATTGTTTCATAAAACTTTTGTTTCAGTGCCCTAGGACACTAAGTAAACTGGATTTCATATAGAAATCCACTGCCAGAAAATATGTAAAACATATCACTCCTCTTTCCTGTCTAGCCCCTATACCTAACAGTTCTCCCTTAGTTCAAATCTGGGGCTGCTAAGAGGCTGGGACACATCCACCACCGTAAGAAGCAACAGGCTGTTCTGGGAATTTGACTAACTGGTCATATTCCTGACGTAACAGCACTTCCTTTTCCTTCTGTGTCGAGCCTAGATTGCATTCTCCCACAGATGGCAATGTCTTCAGCACACATCACATCATTTTCTTTGACAGACCCGACATAGCTCAGCACACTGTCTGTCCTGGCACTCTGTGGCAGAGATGGAGCAGCACACAGAAAGGAACTTCTAGAACCAAATGCTTCCATTTGGTGAGATACTTTTTGAGGGAATGAGAGCACAGGACATGTTGCAACCAGTTTTTCAGGCCACGATGCTAGGTGTTTAATTCAGGCCCCTCATGTATGGTTGAAATCCTAGGCAACTCATACTTTCTGACCCAGATGAGAGATAACGGTTGTCTTAAATCATAATGAAACAGGATGGGGTTAGCAAACCCACATGAAACACGCTGAGGAGTCCTCCTGGGAAACCCAAGAGCCTGCTTAGCTGACCAGTCCTGGGATGCTCCAGCAGTTGACCTGTGAGCTGGCCACACAAGTTTGCTGTCATTAAGAAGAGAAATCCAAAGGCTGGTTCAGCATAAATGGTCCCCTGGCTGCATTGAGGGCGGTGGCAAGTGAGTCATAAGCAGTTCAGGAAAGTAACGACGCACCCGAGGCCTAAGAAGTGCTGCTTTCATCTCTGTCTCATAGCAAGAGGAGTATCTCTTAAGGAGCTGAAAATGGAATTACTCAAACTAAAAACTGCTGACCTCACCAGGACAATTCCTTTCCTAACCTGAGCCTTGGAAGCCCCCCCCCCCCCCAAATAAATTTGCTCATCAGAAAAGGGCAGAATTAGATACTCTCAGATGTACTCAGGGACATATTCAGAGCATTAGAAGCCAACCCTTCTCCACCTCAAACCAAAGCACTGAAGTGCTTGATTCTGTGCAGTTGTGGTAGAAATGCCCTCTATCAAAGGCAAGCTCCAGTACCACAAGCCAAAGATAAATAACAGAGGAAATCATTGAGACCATGACCTCTTGGTGACCCCCGGGAGCTAAATCTTTGCTAGACCTCAGAATATCAAACAGGCCACCAGCCCGCCAGCAGCAGTTTATGTATGAACAGCCTGGAAGCCATCTCTGCCTGCAGAAGACTGGCTCTCTAGAAGCTTGAGAAGAGAAATCCCAAAGGAATTTCTTGTTCTCTTCCCCAAAGCAGGGGTTTGTTGTTTGGGAGAAGAATCCCCTTCTGAAAAATGAGCTCATTCCTGGGACGCTGCCAGGGTCATCCAGAAAAGGTATTTGCCTGGGAGTTGGGATGGTGTCTATTTCCCATCCAGTGGTGAGATAATTAGGATTTGAAAAATGTGTTCTTTGGATAACCAACAACAACAAAAAAATGAACTGGTAGGATCTCACAAGGGCCTTCTCCCTGCTGTAAATTTTAGTAATGGATGCAAATCAGCAAACATTACAGAGTATTTCCTATCTGACAAGCATTGTACAAAGTTCTCTGAGGATGCTGAACAGAACCAGACTCAAGTTGCTCCTAGAAGGAAACACCGAGTGGATGGAAACATGGAGTCCCCTCTTGAGACAGTGTCATAGCCAGGAAAGAGACCTGGCCACCACTTCTGCTTTAGGAACCCTGGAGGCATAGGACAGCAACTGAGGCTGAAGGAAGCCAGTATCTAAAGCAGGGAGTGGCCTCAAATTGCTCTTGGAGTGTCGGGCCTGAAGACAGGCAAAGTCAGCTAAATCCTCAGGGGAAACACACACACACACACACACACACACACACACACACACACAAAGGTATAGAAAGAAGCTGGAAGATAAACCTGACCCTCAGTCTAATAGGAAGGTGATCTTGACCACAGGAAGGATACAGACAGATCTAATTCACATCTCCTGGCTGTAAGAATCACCAAGCAGTACAAAGGTAAATGATAGAGATTATATATGTAGACATAGATGTCATTATTTTGTTTTAGTTTTTTACCCTTCTCCCCTCTTTTGTCTTTTTAGGGCTGTACCCACGGCATATGGACCTTCTCAGGCTAGGGGCTGAATTGGAGCTGTAGCTGCTGGCCTATACCACAGCCACAGCAACTCAGGATCCCAACCTTGTCTGCAGCCTACACCATAGCTCACGGCAACGCCAGATCCTTAACCCACTGAGCAAGGCCAGGGATCGAACCCACATCCTCAAGGATACTAGTCAGGTTTGTTAACCACTGAGCCATGACAGTAGCTCCCCTTCTCTCCTCTTGTGAAAGAAATCATCTCTCTCCCAGAACCTAAAATGCCTCTAAGTTTGGAAGGCTTATGGCTCCTCTTCTCAGGCCTTCACCAGAATATAAAGGATTTGGATGAGATAAGTGGATTTCCAAGTTTGCTTTAGTCATGGATGTTGTTATTCAGACAAAATCTTCCATCATCATGTAAATAAATCAGTCACATGCAGGAGGAACAGCCCTTCAGGTGAAAGAGGACTCCTCCTGGCTTCTTCTGAGGGTTCCTCAAAGTACAGTTTAAACCACAACTAAAGGCTTCTGAGAGCCTTGCTGCCCAGTTCTGGAGTTCTGTGACCTTCTAGCAGATGCCCCTCAGAATTCATGACTGTCCTTGACCCATCATGTGGTAGTCATCCAAATAGCTTATCTAAACCTTGTGAACCCCAAGTGTCCAATTTCAGCATGTACACACTCTAGGAGTGAGCCAGCCCAGGCCTTGGTTTGATGATGAGTGAGAATGACCACTCAGAACTGGTTAATATCACTGTCATTTTGGTTTTCTGCCACTGTATCAAACAAGCAATGAAAACATGAATCTCAGGGACAAAAAAAAAAAAAAAAAAACACTAGTAAAATTCTTTTGGAGTCCCTGCTGTGGTGCAGTGGGTTAAGAATCTGACTGCAGTGGCTCAGGTCCCAGCACAGTGGATTACAGGATCTGGGGGCCTGGCACAGGAACTCCACCCAATATTCTGTGATGATCTGTATGGGAAAAGAATCCAAAAAAGGAAAAAATAAAGAAAGAATAAATGGATCCAGCATTGCCACAGCTGCAGCTCAGATTCAACACCTGGGCAGCACCTGTCCCCTCCCCCCAAAAAAAACCAGTTCTTCCATGCACAGAACCTTAGTTTAGTAAATTAATCCTACTCACATTTAGAGAACCTGCTGCAGGAATCCTGTTGTAAATACTCCTTTACTCAGAGAACTGTCATTTCACATCCACTCTTTCTGAATGCTAAACTAGAGGCTTGTGCAGGAAAAATTTTATTCAATCTCATGGTTATAAAATATTTTTAAAGTTGCCAAACAAGTCTGATAGATTTGATGGATTTTGCATTATATTACTTTTTCTCCCAAAAAAGATACGCCTCCCTGTGTTTCATGGGTCTTTTATCATGGGCTCCAACAATTTCCTGATTCCAGTGAACATTTGTCTCCCTAACACCTATTGCCTTTCTTTCCAAAGACATCTTTTGGATACTGTCCCTTTTCCCATCCTCAGTCTGTGTGGTCCAGGATGGGGCATCACCCCTACACCTGGGTTAATCAACATTTCCACAGTGTTGGCCACAGCAACTGGTTCAGGGCAAAGTAAACACAAAATAAACTCATTCTATAAGATTGAAGCTTGGTACATTGCAAGAGTTTCCCACTATACTTAGATTTGAGGAGCTCTGACACCAGAGTTACTATAGCTGTGCCACTGTGGAGGGCAGCTCTAAAGTTGCCAGGGCCTCCACAGGAAGGTCAAGAGTAAAGTTATCACAGTAGAAGGCAGAGGCAAGAAATGGAGATGAACCGGGACCAGAAGGCATCATTTGAGCTTGAATCCCACCCTGGAATTTTTAGTTATGTGAATCAATAAATTCTTATTTGACTTCATCCAACCTAACTCTGTTTACATCACTCAGAACATGTTCTAATTTATGCAGTGACTATGGAGCTCTTCCTAGAAAGGAAGAATTGTTGCTTTTTCTGATTTCTACATGTTTGATCCACCAACATTACTTATTAGCAGTAGAATGGTAACTCCTACTTACTGAAGAATTTTTCCACCTGGGCACTATATCTCCAGCTTTGCACAGATCAGCTCATTGATACTCTTATTATCTCCATTTTACATATAGGAACACTGAAGTGACCAATACCACAATAGTTTGAAAGTGGCAGATAAGGAATTTAAACCCCAGTGTGCTGGATCCCACAGCCCACAACCACCTATTATGTGGTAGGTGCTATGTAAGCACCAAGGACAAAAGTGACATATGTTGCCCTTGTCGTTAAGGAACTCTCATTGTATTGAGTGACATACAGCCTGTGGGCTATGGGGTCAACCTCCTCTCCACCCTGTTTCATACTATGGCTATACCTACTCAGAGGCAATTGCTTTGTTTTTCTCAACCAGAGAAAATAACACATCCCTGAAGCAGGGCAAGGCCTTTGAAGATGTATGGCAAGTTTTCTGGTTGTCACAATGACTAGTTGGT
This sequence comes from Sus scrofa, assembly GCF_054392235.1. Classification (NCBI taxonomy): domain Eukaryota; kingdom Metazoa; phylum Chordata; class Mammalia; order Artiodactyla; family Suidae; genus Sus; species Sus scrofa. The sequence continues at coordinate 122,502,794 of NC_139396.1, read as the reverse complement.
GGGGGCATGACTGGCATTTAGTGGTCACAGGCCAGTGATGCTAAATGGTGTAAATGTACAGGCCAGTAGTACCCTCTCTCTAACAGTGAAGTTAGATATTGAGATAGTCCAACCTAGAACTGGTAGCATAGCATATATTAAAAAGATCCAATTAGTGTTGCTTTAATAGAAAAATCAAAGTTCAAAAGTCTATGAAAAGCCTATAATAAAACAAAGTGTCATCCCTAATGCATCCTTTGATCACTGCCAACCATTCATAGACTCTTTTCTGCTTACTAGCAAATCTTACACCAAAGTTTCTCCTTCAGATGATAAGCCCACAGAATTGAGTTTCCTTCTTAAGATATGAAAGACCCAAATTTCCCTGAGAACAGCTAGTCCGGGCAGGTTACCATCTTTCCCAAGTGTGGTGTCTGAGCCCCTTATGAAGACATTGGATGATGTCTGCCCTTCTCCATCTCCACACTCAGATTCTCTGCTCCCCTCTCCCTCCTCCCTTCTTCTCATGCCTCCCTTCCATCATTAGACATCTTTTTTAAATGTACCCAAACTGGAAATGTGGAGGTCTGGCTATATCATTCAAATGTCTATAATTTGTAAATTACATGTTAGGGTAGGTGTATATATGTGTAGAGTTTTCCTTCAGGAACCAACCACTTCATGTGTTGGCAGCAGTGTATCCTCAAACATCTGCCAAACTACCAAAGTCTTCACTCTGTGAGATTTTTAATTCATTAAAAATAGACTTGAGGGAGTTCCTATTGTTGCTCAGTGGTAACAAACCCAACAAGTATCCATGAGGACTCAGATTTTATCCTTGGCCCTGCTCAGTTACGGATCCAGCATTGCCGTGAGCTGCGTGCAGTGTAGGTTGCAGATGTGGCTTGAATCCCAAGTTGCTGTGGCCATGGCATAGGCTGGCAGCTCCAGCTCTGATCTGACCCCTCTCCTGGGAACTTCCATATGCCTTAGGTGTGGCCCTCAAAGCAATAAATAAATAAATAAATAAATAAAAATAAAAAATAGAATTGAGGATGTATCAGTTTGGCATTCTGAAAAGCAGACACTGAGATCCAATTAGATGCAGAAAGGAAAATGCCTATGAAAGATAAAGAGTACAGGGAGCAGAAGTAAATAGGAAAAGCTTTCAGCCAGTGATGCAGGTCTGATACCTGTGAAAGGAGAGAAGGAAGGAGGACTGGGTAGTGCAACATTGAGATTATCCCAGACTGGCCGTGTGAGAGCACCAGAGCAAAGACTGCCTGTTAGAGACTCATGCAGAAACTGAGCACCAGCTTTCTACCTTCCTCACAGCAGGTTCTCTGAAAGGCACATACAAGTGGTGGCCCTCCAGGCAGCCATACAAGGCATTGTGGGTATTTTTAAAGTAGAAGCCTTTTGGCATAAGGCGTGTGTGTGGGGGGGGTGCATTTTAAAAGAAAGATTTCCTTGAAGGTAGGGGTCTGAACTGTGACACGATAAAACCATGAAAACCAGAATAGATTCTCTCTGTCTGGGAAACCAGCTCTCACCCTCAACTTCTAGGCTATTGGTCTGCTTGAAAGAGAATAATTTCACCACTTTAAAAAGGAACAGAATTAGAAATGCCAAGAGTAAAAAGTATTCTGGGACTGCTGGGCATCCAACATGCTGTGTTAATCATAAAGGGGAAAAGCCCTCTGTTTTGGCCAGAAATCAGGGGAGTTATTTCGGGATCAGCCTCATCAGTGACCCAGACGTTACCATTTAAGTTCCAAAGCTCTAAGAAACATAAGCCTCCAGAGCCTTTTCCACTGCCCCGTGTTTCTCCATAGGGCTTTTTGCACAAATCTGCTGCAAATCCAGCATTTACCTCCTCAAGGGAGCCTGCAGAGAAGTGGATCATTGTCATTAGGGAGGGTGAGCTTTCCTGGGAAGTGACTTGTCTGCCGCTTCAAGGGACCTCATGACTCACAGTCATTATGTCTTAACTAGCCTCATTAAAAAAAGCATTCAGATTTTACCTATACACTCCAAATTTTACCCAGCTAAAATGCCTCCATATCAGAAAGCCCAACAAATAGAAATCAGTTCTACAAGTTTTATGATATTTTCTGTGTGAACTTCTCTAACCTGAGCTACTGAATGCCTGAAAGATGAAGGAAAAGGGATTCAAAAAAAAAGTATTGCGTGATGCAAACCCTAATGGGATGACAGACTAATTCTCCACTCAGGTACCCTATAAGTAAACCCAAACTCTCTTCTTACTCAAAAGGGAAAGATAAATCAATTAGAATGAACAATATTAATTGTGCACTTCTACATAATCTCATTTTATATTTAGAACGATCTTTTCAAGAAGGTAGTACTTTTATAATCCTCTTTGGAGAAATGAGGACACCTGGGCTCAGAGTGCTTAGCTGCCTAAACTAACCCAGGTAGCAAATGGCAGAACCGAGACTTGAACAAGGCCATTCTGAGTCCAGAGCCTGGATCCTTAACCACACTTCCCTATCTCCCAATTATTGCAATTAGGCAGATTAAGATCTGGGGAGAGCCTGAGCTTATGCACTGAGTGAGAGGCAGCCTTCTCTAAGAAAAAGAGAAAAATATATGAAAACAAAATTCAGTACAGGACCTTAGAAGGAGTTCATGCAAGTGGAGGAGGCTGAAGCTTAAGCTCCGTTTTTCCCAGTAAATCCACTTTTGATTGCGATAATGCCATTATTACCATCAATGTTAACATGAGGAACAATAATTATTCTTAAAATCCAAATATATAAAAATATGGTTGGTTTAGGATTTACTTTGGAAAACAAAGTTGTTCTGGTGCTCAGAGAATCCCTGCCCGTTTCCCAACCACCATATAATTTCTCTGCATCTTGAGTCATACCCCACCTGCTCAAATTCTCTTCATGTTATCCTTGCATCTTTATTGGGAGTGCCTCACTTTCAACTTCTTACTAATAATTATAATTATAGCTAACATTACTAGAGGTGACAGGCACTGCTCTAAGCAGTTTTCTGATTGCTTGTTAAAAACTTTTCAGATGAGGAAACCAAAGCCCTTAAAGATTAGACAGTTTGTCTCTAAAATATGCATTCTTAACCACTATACCAGAGTGTTTTCAATAGCCCAGGTCCATCAGACTCCACTGAGGCCTGAATAGAGTACAATAATTCTAATGCCTTGATAAAGTACCAAATATAAGGCTAGGTGTTCCATAAGCCACAGACCTAACACCTTGGTCAGAGGCCCCTTTTGGCACCTATGAATAGTGCAAGAACAAAAATGTATTTCAAGTTAAATCAGAAATTCTGAGACATATAAGATCTTGAAATATGTGATTTAATGATAAGAAATACATTTTTCCCCCTTGGTTGCAATTGTTGAGACCCAAAGAATAAGCTTGGCAGTGCCCGGATTTATACACCTATCATAAGTATTATACTTTTGTAGTCATTATTGAATTACCCATACCAGAAAGTTGTGCTTCCCCTGAAAACTAATAGCCTACCAGGAATGATGCCTGCAGAAACTAGGGAGGTTGTGTCAAATTATCTGCTCAAACTGGCTTGGCAGTCTTTCTAGGACTGAAGCACCATGGAGAGTGCATATCTGAGTCATGTTCCTTGAACTTCAGTGTTTGAAGGAAACTCAGAATTTACCTCATTCAACCCCTTCATTTACAAATGAAGGCACTGAGACCCTGATATGCCAAAGGTCACAGAGCTAACAAGCATCATTCATTCAACAAACTAATTGAACAGATCTTGGGGCTAGAATAGAGGACTTTCTACTGCCCCTTACTGCACTATGTTTAAGACTTACCATTGGATACAGCATCAGTAATCCTGCAATTTAAAAAATATTTCTATTTAGGATATAGACATACAATGTGTTCAGTGGTCTGGGTTCTGTTTACTTATCACCACCATCTCCCACAGTTTCCCAGTGTGAACTCTTGTTCATTATAGTTCCTGGAAAGTACTCACCATCCATTCTTAGTTCCAGCTGCTATAACAAAATACCACAAGTTGGCAGCCTATGAATAGAAGAAATTTATTTTTCACAGTTCTAGAGACTGGAAGTCTGAGGTCAGGGTACCAGCATGGTTAAGTTCTGGAGAGAGCCCTCTTCCAAGTTGAAAACTGACAACTTCCTATTGTATCCTCATGTGGTGGAAAGAGGGGGAGCTAGCTCTCTGACCTCTTCTTATGGGGTATTAATCCCATTCATGTGGGCTCCATCTTCATAACCTAATTGCCTTCCAAAGGCTCAACCTCCATATATCACCCATTGGGAGTTAGGTTTCAATGTATGAATTTTGGGAGAGGGACACAAACATTCAGTCCCTAACAACTCTCTCTTTTCTGGGCCTTTGTGGAGGCTGCATTCTCCACCTGGATTGGCTTTCTTCCTATGCTCCCCATGTGAACTCCTTCCTTTGTTGAAACTCATAAGTGTCAACTTCACAGTGAAACTTCCCTTGAAGACTTCTCATTCCCCACCCATCCATCCAGAAAGGATTAATTTGATCCCTCTTCTATTCCCTCAGTACACAGTTCTCAGGGCTTTTAGCACTTGCCACATTGAGTTTTGACTCTTGGTTTAATTTTATTCCCTCCATTAAACGCTGAACTGCCTAAAGTCAGTGTTGGTCATTGTTTTAGTCACCTAATGCTTAGGCTCTAGTGGGTTCTTAATAAAATTGTAACAGTAGTCAGTAACATTCAATCCCTACAATAATTTGAAAGGGAGGGTGTGGTAGAGGTTAATATTACAAAAGTGCTCACCAGGGCTTCTGGTTCTCTTCTTGAAGTTAGACGTGGCCACATGACTTGCTTTAGACAATGAAATTTAAGCAGAAGTGATAGACATCACCTCTACATATAATTATCTAAGAACAGGTGCTCTTTTCCCCTGCAACGGTGGATGCTAAAGTCTTGTGTTGGGCAGGCAACATCATAAGGTAGCGAAGCCTCAGTCACCCTCTGCTGATCCATATTAGACATATAGTATGGGTGAGAAATAAAGCTCCACTGTGTTAAATCACTGATACTTGGTATTTGTTACTGCAGCATGACTTAGTCTTTCCTGACTAATACCAAGAGGGTTTAATAGTATCCCCTTTTTATAAATGAAGGTCACCCAGATGATAGGTAACAGAGTGAGGATTCAGACTCTGCTGGGTAGGATGTTAGAGCTTATCTTCCAGTCCACTGTGAATAGAGGAGGAAAGAAATCAATTTTCTTCCACACTGAGCATCCCAATTGCTGCTTCCTTTCCAGCTTCCAACCATTGTCAGGAATTGATAGAGCAGCTATTCCTTCAGAGAATATCTAAGCAAGTTCTCCCATACCTCCTTCCTAAGTGTGAGCATCCAGATGTTCTTTAGGTTGAGAGATATGCGCTTATCAGTAACAGAGCACCAGAGACTACATTTTCTTTCCCCCACTTCCTCATGATCCCTGTGCCAGTGATCCCTAGGTCTCTGGTAAAGGCCTGAGCCTGTTTTTTTTCCCATATCTAGACATTACGAGTCCCTAACACTCCCAAGTTAAGAGTATCTCTATAGAATTGATCAGTGATTCCTATTATGACCTAATGGCCAAATCCTAGGCCTGGGATTTATTACTAACCAACCCCTTACCTTACTGCTTTGAGTTTATCACTTTCCCCATTGTTTCAGTTTGTCCACTTGTAAAAGAGAAGAATGAATTTTTGCAGTCATCAAATAATAATTGGAAGTGAGCATGGACGTGAGAAGTCATGATTAGCGTACATATCAGGGTTATACAGTTACTATTATCTCATGTATTTCTCACTACAGCCTTAGGAGAAACACACTATTCTATCCTCTGTTTACAGCCATGGAAACTGCGGCTCAGAGAAGTTAACTAATTTGCCCAAAGGTAAAACAAATAAGTTATGAAGTCAGAGTGAAAACATGACTTTAAAGACCATTCTTTTCAAGAGTCAAATTAGGTTTTACTTAATAGGGTCCAGAATGCATAGTTTTAAATGTTTATCTTCAGTGTCCAAAGTCCTCTGAAAATATATGCCTAAAATACTCTCTTACAGGAATTACCATTAATGTCATAGTCAGTCAATGATATTTATAAACTACCCTTTACGACCTACCAAGAATAATGATAATGACATTTTACATTCCAGACACCCTTTCAACTTCTCAAAGTACTGTCCGTATCTATTGATGCATTTTATTCTCCCAGAAATACTTTGATTCCTCAGAGATGAGGTCAAAGAATTTTCCTAGGCAATTTTAAAGTCTCCTGACTCTTCATCCAGTAAAATTTCTTTTGGAAGGAGGAATGTGTGTTTATGCATGTGTGATTCAATTATTTTATTGAATGTTTTTAGGTAAGACAATCAGTGTTTGTGGTAACAAACCAAACTGTACAGATCTGGTTTTGAGATGAATCACTTTCCTCTTTCTTCTTCCAATCCCACTCTCCTAAAGTTATCCATAGCAATGGATTGGTCTATATTTTCCCGCTACTCCAGATAACAAAAATTCATGGTTTCTAAGACAATATCATAGACTGACTCATGCAGTAAAGTGTACTTCCTCCAGGACATCAGAAAGTATAATTGTGGTAATTTTTAGCATAAGAATCATTTTGAGATTCTCTTACTGACCCTGGAGTCTATTGCTGCCTCCTTTATTTATCCCATTCCTGAATCCCTCTCTCTAGCTCTAGGCCTCTCAGCCTGGCCATTTACAAACTAGGCTCCCAGGATTAATTGGCATTGATTGCATTTGATGTGTTCCCAGTTTCTCACCTACATGACATAATATCTGTTCATCCTCATACTAAAAATTATGAACCAAACCCACTCTGTCACCCTATCCAGATGCCCCTGAACTTCTGCTGAGAGCATTTTGTAGTGTCTAAGGATGACTTTATAAGAACTTTAAATAGAGAATGAAGTCTTGGTATACACAGCACTCTCTGATATGAATGCAGCACATCTTCCATTTATCCCTTCCTGCCACTCTCCCAACAGTATAAGAGCGTCTCTTGGGCTCTGTCCTAAAATTGTTTAACTTACACTCACATCCCATCAATTTTGACATCATAATGTGATTTGCATTGATTTGAGGCTGCCATCAGGATGAGCTCATAACTATGTCAAAACCTCTGTTGAGTAAATAAAGAACTGATTTTGAATGTGGGGAATGATGGAGAATGGAAAAATCACAGAAAGAGACCAGAAACAATACAAGCTCAGTAGGGAAATTTTAGACATCAAACATTTTTTTTTTTAAATACAAAATACCAAAGGTCACTAGTCTCCCACATCAAATACACAGACAGTATTTTCAAACAAATCCATTTCAGTCTGAGTCTTGAAACAAGTCTGAAATATGTGATTTTGCACAAAAGATTCTGGGACAATTTTAAATTTGTTGTTTTTAAAAAATGAAGGAGGAACTTTTGGGGATGGCAGAGGAGGGAGGGGAGAAGAATGGCACCATCTTTCTCTCCGTTCTCCTTCAGCACATGGACTTAAACCTATCCTGAGAGATTGACATCAAAATAACTGATCATGAAGAGTAAAATTCCAGAATCATACTCATCTGCAGGCCTGAGATGCCACCAGAGAGAGGGGCAAAGTAGGCTCCAAAACGTGGCTGTGTGTCTGTTTTTAAAGGGCTAGCAGCCCCCTTTGTACTCAGTTAAGGCTGCCTGGAGCACCCATGCTTTACCCAAGATGCAACTTCTGCATCTGTCTTGGCATCAGTTCAACAAGGGAGTGAGATTTGGCCAAAGGTGGGTGGAATCAGCCTGAAAGTGTTCCTTCGCCCATACCATCCTGACTGAAAAAGGCGGATGGAGATTGAAGGTTTTCGGGCTGAGTTCCCGCCGACCTTAACTGGAAGAGCTTGCGCTCTTTCACATCTGCAGCTGTGTCCTCCTCCGGGAGTTGTCCAGCTAAATGTGATTTTAAACATCTGTCAGCTAAATCAGAGCTCCAGATTTAGCACTCGGGAACATTATGTGGATTTGTGATGCTCGCTGGAGAACACTGGATCCAAAAACCAAGCTCACATGAAACAGCCGGGTGGTACTCTGGTTGGTAATTTCATCTATGACGCATTTAATTTGCCTGCACATTTATGAACGTTATGTAAAGGGAAAGAGTGACCATTTCCTTGGAAATGGTTTTCTGAATTGCTGCAAGATCAGTAGCCAGAAGGGAGAATCTTTACACTGGAACACTGACTGTACTCCCATCGAATCATTTGCATGCATGGAATTTAAAAAAAGAAGTCCCAACACATTCATTTTGTCTGAATTTCCTGAAACTCTATTTTCCGCCCTTTCTGATCCAGCTATAACTTTGCTCAACTGTACCCATCCTGGAGGAAGAGAAGTTCTGTACACAAAACTACACATGATTCCTAGTTGAAATTGATATCTTCGTCTTTGAAAATATCAAGCTTGGGAGAATCATCCTTGCATTCCATTGGGTGCATGTTTCTGAAGAGATGGGCTGCTGTTCAGGAGAACCGTGAAGTCAGGTTTTCACTCAAAGACTCTCTCTGCAGAGGCAGTGCTCCTGGATGTTAGGCTAGAAATCCTTGTTGCAAATGAGGGTTTGAAACCCATTCTATCAGTTCCTGAGATCATGATGCCTTTGAAGGAAGACAAGTGGAGAAATAGCCTTGCACCTCAGTGTGGGTTCCCAGTAGATGATATATCACAGCAGCCTAAAACTTGTGAATTTGCTTTACTTAGTTTAGTACAAAAATTCACAGCCTCCAAAGTCTATTTCTCCATTAAGCCTTCCCTAGTTCCTCAGTCAGAGATAGTTACCCTCTTCCTTGAGCTCTCAAGACAGCCTCCCATCTAGTATTAATGTGCAATGTCATTAGAGAGTGTCTTCAAATGCCACTGTGATCTCTAAGAGGCAGAGGTGATATTTAATTTGTCCTGTATTCCCAAGATTAGAAGAGGCCTGTGGACTCTGGCCAATTGGTATTTTATAGATTGTGAATAAATGCTCAAGGAACTTGTCCTAGTTTGATCGGCTTGGCTTAAGAATATACCATCTAGAGAGTTTCCATCATGGCACAGCAGAGAAGAATCCGACTAGGAACCATGAGGTTGCGGGTTCAATCCCTGGCCCCACTCAGTGGGTTAAGGATCTGGCGTTGCTGTGAGCTGTGGTGTAGATCACAGACGTGTGGCTTGAATCTGGTGTTGCTGTGGCTGTGGTGTAGGCTGGTGGCTACAGCTCTGATTAGACCCCTAGCCTAGGAACATCCATATGCCACAGATGTGGCCCTAAAAAGCCAAAAAAAAAAAAAAAAGAATATACCATCTAGAGGCAAGGAAGGTGGTTCAGGCACTGGGTTGATGGCAAGAGGAGAACCCTTTCCAAGGTACCCTAGATAATCCACCCATGGATCATGCCAGTATCCAAGGAACTGACTCAACACAGGTTTCCCTTGCTGCTGGAGAGAGGTAGTGCTCTCAGAGGTACCAAATCCCAGGTGAGGACAGCCAGGGACTAGGACACAGGAAGAGCAGTATCATCTGAATGGACTTGTTTGACAGGCTGAGCAGGGAGGGGCTTCTGCCTCAAAATGTCTTTTTTTCTACAGAGTATTTGAAATGTACTCCTAGAAGACCCGTTGATTCTTCCTTCTATTCATCCCACCTCTGGGATGACACACTTACCTGGAGAGATCACATAAAGACAAACTATAGGACTAGACAGATCAGGGTTCAAATCCCAGTCCATAATTCTCCAAGGTGTATTATCCTGGGAAAATGACTAATCATCTCTGAGCTAATTCATTGGGTAGTTGAAGGGATTAAATGAGCCGGTATGAGTAAAGTGGCTGGCACACAGCACATGTTCAGGGTAGTCAATAGTATCATCATTACTATAACTGGTTTGGACTCTTTCATTTGCAAATGATTAAGAATGAACCAACGCTGGCTTAAGCAAAAAATTCGGGTGTGTCTCATAGAAACCAAGAGCTGGAATGTACCTGGGCCTCAGGGTACCTCTGTCCTTGTCTACACATCTGCACTGTTCTCCTTTCAGCTTCCTTTCTTCTCCAGTCCACATCATTGGTGGAGAAAACCCACCTCTCAACTCCAAATCTGATGTGCTTCAGATTCAGCTCCCCAAGAAGGGATCAACACAAGTCCTTTCGTAGACTTCACATTTCTGGGAAAAGAGCCCTATGGCCTCACCTTAAATCTGATGCTAGTCTCGTTCATTCAGCTGTGGCAGGGGTCAGACATAGGTGGAGGCAGGGGTCACAGGTACATGACAGCCCCCTCCACTTGGGGCTCACTTTACTGGTGGGGAGGCCGGCAGAGAGGGAGGGCATTGGGGTGTTTGAGGGAGAAAATCATCATGAGATGTTACAGATGCTGCAGAAGGTATCTTCCCATGAAAATGGGACTTTTAGAAATGTGAAGAAATGTGTGAAATGTTCTGTGTGAAAAAAACCCAAATATTGCATATATGTCATAATCAACTATATTCACTTATAAATGTAAGATTTATTAGGGAACACAAAGAAATTGTTTTCATGTTGTGGCGATGATTTTTTAATGCCCCTTGATTTAGTAAAAAAAAATTTTGTTTAATGTGGAAAGGTCCTACAAGGATTAATAACCCTTTGAGCCTTTGCCACCTAACACCTTAGCAGGGATTAGTTGACAACTGGCTGAAAGCCAGGCCCCAGGGGACAGATCCAGGGCTGAAGGAGAGGAGGGAGGGAGCAGAGAAATGCCAAGGGCACTGGGGGCAAGCCTCTTGCTCCTCGCAGCATATGGATACCATGACCTTCTCTTCCTGGAAAGGCAAAAACCTGGCTTAGAATTCTGAAGTCTCTATCGTATTTTCACAGAATATCAGTGAATTCCAGGCCAGAGACAGCATAGCTACCAGAAAGCTCCTTTGGTAATAAAGAGGCATCAGAAACATTGTGAAAGGCACCACATGGATTTCAGGGCAAGGCTGGTGCCAAGTTCTAAAGACCCTATAGATGTCCTATAGAAACACTTCTATAGGAACAAATACTCCTGTGCCCACCCAGCAGCTGCCCAGCCCGTCTGGCACTCGCTCCCCAGGTCCCACCCCTGAACGCAATGAAGATAACCCGGGAAGTTTCTCTCAATTCGGGCTTTGGCACCCTGCTTCCTTCGCCTGTGTGTCCGTGTGCTGTTGCCTTTAGCGTTTCCCCCAGGGAATGGGCAGGACAGATGGTCACTGTCATGTTAAAGCCAAAAATTCATGAAGCAACTTTGAGAGCACTGTGAGAGTTTTACTCCTACCCCAGAGACGGACCCCTGGGACTCTGGCCTGGACACTGACCCAGGCTCTGAAATGCAGTGGGCAAATCACATCCACAGCCGGAGCTGCCGAGTAGAAACATTGTTTTTGAAATTGCTCAAGTTGGCTGCCCTGCGACATTGCCCAAATGTTTCCTTAAACACTGCTTTTATCTTCAGCAAAGCTATATAAGGCCAAAGCTCCAGAAAAATTCACCAGCGCCTGAGGACTTAGAGCAAGAGTTCAAAACCCAAGCGCTAAAAGATGCAGAGCTCTGGTGCTAGAAACCCTTCCTTTCTCTAGCAATAGGTAAAACAATAGGTAAAACACATCTATTGTTTTACATGAAACATTTAATATCACCAACTTGTGCAATTTCAGCAATGTTCATCTGTAGCCTCAGGCCTCTGTGTTCGGTGGAGTGTAGACCTCCAAAGTTATCTATGTAGCACACTTGCAAAATAGCCATCCATTCATTAAGGTAGTCAATTAACCGAGCACTCACTATGTGCCCAGGAGTGCACTAGGAGCTGCATATAAAATAGAGAATGAACAACATTCTTTAAAAGAAAATAAAAAACAAAATTCATTGAGTAATTAAAAAATAAAAACATTTCTATTGGAAAAATAAAACTCATAAAATGATAACAAATATGGATCCAAAAAAAAAAAAAATAGTGAGTAAGACTCAGCCCTGCCCCAAGGTATCCAATAAGGGAAAAAGATACCTGCTGAACCAATGGCAGTACAGGCTGATAAATGCTCGTGAGATTAAGGACAGAGTACTTAGCACATTGACAGAAACTTAACAGAATCTTGAAAGAGCAAAGACAAGATCTGAGAAGTCTTAAACGAGTAAAGGATGTGAGCAGAGGGAGATGGGAAACTAAACTTCAGTCCTAGACCCTCCAGTCAAGCCTCTGACCCACGTCAAATCATGAAGCCTGATGGTGAGCTAAGTTTGCCAGAGTAGCACACATCTACACATCTATGTGGAGAGCTAGACGGTGTGAGGAGTGGGACAGGAACTGAAAATTTCAATTCATGTGAATTTGAATGTGAATTTGAAAATGAAGGCTTTCCTTCTTCCATGAATCATTACAAAATCTGACTTTCTGATTGGCAGCTTAGAGAACCATCTGAACTTTCTGCCAGAGCAAGTTGGTGAGGTCAATAGGAATAGTTCATTGAATATGTAGGGTGCCTACCATGTGCCAGGTAGCAAGGGCAGGGAGAGAGAAGAGAGGGGGTATAGGAAAGTGTCTAGGGTGGAGGCAAGGAGGAAGGAAAGAGGTGCCAGGCAGACTAGGTGACCCAGCAGCTGCTTACCAAGAGCAGCTCACTGGCTGATTTTTCTCTGAGTATCCGTGACTAGCAAGCTCATCTCTGCTGAGATGAGCAGGAATGAATACTCTTGGAAGTAAGGATTCAACTCCCTATAATAAAGCACTTCTTGGCAGTTGTCTCTGACAAGCTTCAAATGGGAATAAATGCTCTGTGTATGGCACACCGTAGGAAGAAGCTTTATAGACAAGAAAAAAGCTTAGATGACCTACTTAGATTTCTCCCTGGCCTTTGCCTGAGATTTGACAAAGCTTAACTGAAATGTGCTGGGAAGGAATCTTCAAAGAGGGTTCAATGATTTAAGTTCCATGAACTTCTGCCATAACAGAGGTAGTCACAAGAAGATGTCAAAAAACAAAATGTATCACTGCAGCTTTAAGTATACTTGTGCAAGGGCACATGTATGTGTGTGCACGTGTGCATGCTTGTGAGTGCATGCATGCCTGTGTGAACATGTGCATGGAGGTGTTTGCAGGTGCCTTTTTTTTTAACTCAATAATTTTTTTTACATTTACAGTTGTACAGTGATCACCACAACCCAATTTTTCGCATTTCCATCCCAAACCCCCAGTGCATCCCCCCCACCCCAACCTGTCTCCTTTGGAAACCATAAGTTTTTCAAAGTCTGTGAGTCAGTATCTGTTCTGCAAAGAAGTTCATTGTGTCCTTTTTTCAGATTCCACATGTCAGTGATAGCATTTGATGTTGGTGTCTCATTGTCTGACTGACTTCACTTAGCATGATAATTTCTAGGTCCATCCATGTTGCTAAAAATGCTGGTATTTTGTTCCTTTAAATGGTGGAGTAACATTCCATTGTGTATATGTACCACATCTTCTTTATCCACTCCTCTGTCGATGGACATTTAGGTTGTTTCCATGTCTTGGCTATCGCAAATAGTGCTGCAATGAACATTGGAGTACATGTGTCTTTGCGAGTCATGGTTTTCTCTGGATAGATGCCCAGGAGTGGGATTGCTGGATCAAACGGTAGTTCTATTTTTAGTTTTCTGAGGTACAGTTGACTTTTTATGAATTTAAGATCTCTGTTCACTCTCACGTGTTTCAAGAGTAAACAGAAGAGCAGTCTATTAGGTAGTTACACAGCCACCGCATCCACTCTTTGCATCCTCGATGTGTATAGATTTTTAGAGCTTATAGAAATTAAATGAGAACCTGTTTATTAGGAAGCTTAATGCGTACTTGGCCTACTTATCAATGACAATGAGTAAAATAACTTTCAGATTTCTCATTTTGCGCATAAAGAAGCTGAGGGGCACAACCAGTTTAGATGAATTGCTCTAAGTTCTTTAGCCGCAGATTCTTTCATGTATAAATTCATGCCAGGGTTACTGAGTACCCACCTCTTGCCAGGCAGTGTGTGTGTGTGGCACTGGCAAGTACAAGTCCTAGAAGACGGTATCTGGACTTCCAGTCTAATGCCCTCCTTTTATACTCTAAAATTTACGTTTTGGTGCTGTTTCAGTTAAAGGCATCAGCCTGCTTGCTGTCTTTATGAGGGGCCGGGTAATAATGGTGGAAGAGGGATCTAATCTCTAAATAGCAGTTTTGCACCTTCTCTTTGACTATTGAACATTTTGATCAATGGCAGCAGTGGAGGAATTATTTTAACCTCAAAGATAAAACTATCATGCATTTTAGGTTTACAGCTTTTAAAACAATTAAGGCTGGAAGAATGGAGCAAATCGATGTGCGGTTTGCTCTATTATCCTGTTATGTTATTATCTATTTTGTTTTGTTAAAAAGTCTAACTAGTTAACAAATTTATATGCCTCTTTTGCAATTATATTTTTAGAATGATGATCTCCAGCCATTGAAGTTTGGGTTAATGAAGTTATCTGTGGATCATTCCCAGGGAAGTCTAAATCAGAGGACATAGATAGATGAGTGGTCCCAGCCAAAGGTTACATTTGTTTTGGCTGGCAGCGTGTTGGCCCATTCGGCAGTTTTTAAATTTTTGAATTATTTTGTAACATTTGAAAATCAGGAGATATCGTATCAAGTTAAGATGCTAGCTTCTCCTACAAAATTAGAAGCTCTTGAAACACCAAGCCACACTCACTCACTGACAGCATGAATTGACTAGGGTTATCTACAGAGTGGCCTTTTTAGACAGGGCAAACACTGGCCCCAGCCCACCTCACCCGGCTAGACTCTATAACTGCCAGGCTTACTCATTTACATGCCAGGCCCTGCTGGCATTGAGTTCATGACCTGTGCTCAATATCAGGAGTCGAAATCTTTACAAAGCTCTGTGGAGGCTTCCAACCAGTTTTCTCCAGGCGTTGAATGCAATATGGTTTTGGTGATCAGTGGAGTTAGAGGACAATATGCATTAATTCACTCAACATATGTTATTGTCTACTATATTCCAGGTGTGTGCTAAGACTGAAAGCATCTAAGATAAATAAGACTTAGTCCCTCCAGGAGCCCATGCTCTGGTAAGGGAGAGAAGCATGTAAGTGGTTAGAACAGTTTATCCAAGTGTTATGGTGAGTCATGGTAGCACAAAGGTGGGAGGGACCAATTCTAATCAGGGGAATTTAAGGAATTTTAATAGGGAAAATAACTGAACTGAATGTTCAGGGTCCAGCCAGGAAAACAGAAAACATTCTAAGTAAGGAAAATGGCACAATTTCATATTGTAACTTGGTCATCTAGGTATGGTGACTTTAAAACCTGGCCTCCAAATTCTTTGACATTTCTCCTATTGAGCGATGTGTCCCTGCTTGGCCATCCCATTTGAATCTGGGTGTACTTGTGACTGACCATTTCAATGAATAAAGTAGGAGGAGAGTGATGCTCTTTGATTTCAGAAGCTCGGACACAGCAGGGAAATTCTGCTTGTTGCTGGATGGAACACTCTCCTTGGGAGCCCTGAGCCCCTGAGTAAGTTGGCTGACTGCTCTGTGGCTGTCGTGCTGTGTTAAGCCATGTGTGGGTGCTCTCTTTGGCAGTCCCAGTCTTTGAGTCATCCCAGCCCGGGCACCAGACATGTGAGTAAATAACCTTCAGATGATTCCAGCTTCCAGATGTCACATTGCCTCCAGTCTCTGAGTTTTCCCAACTGAAGCCCAGACATTGTGAACAAGAGATAAACCAACTTGATCATTCCCTGTTCAAATTCCTGACCCATGGAATGGTTGTTTTCAGTAAGCCACTGAATTTAGAGGTAATTTTTACATAGAAATAGAAATCAGAACAGGTTATAGAATTACTAAAAGGTCAAACAAGACAGGGAGGCATTTCATAGATTAGCAACAACAGGAAACATTGTGAACATCTCTGGGCTAGAGGGACAAAGAGAATAGTTGGTATTGGTGAGGCTCAGAGTCCAGGGTCACCTGAAGTTAGACCTTCCAGAAAGAGAGGAACAATGGGGGGGCGGGGGGGACGCTGAGGCTGAAGATAAAACCCAAGAAAGAAGAAAAATACTAGGTTTCTCTCTTCTTCCTCCCTTATTATCTTCTGCTACTGCCTTGCATTGGTCTAACCGAGCCAGAAGACTAGAAAATGCAGCCTGCAAGGGTCAGCCCCTTCCAACACAGATTGGTGCAGAGGGAGGCAAGAAATGGATCTAAGGAGAACAGGCTCAGGATTGGTGCACTAAGTATTGGTGGTCACAGACCGATAAGGAGGGAGAGCTCTGCAGATCAAAGGAACAGCAAAGGTATGAAGGTGCATGCTCACACTCAAGAAACTTCCGATGGCTCTCCATGGTTAGAACATACCTTGTATCTGGGGTGGAACCGAATCAGGAGAGATTCCTACTGCCATAGTTTGGACAGGAAAACTGAAGTTCAGAGCTATAGACTGAATGTGTATTTCTCCCCAACATTCATATGTTGAAATCTAATCCCCAGTATGATGGTGTTTGGAGGTGGAGCCCTTGGGAGATGATTAGGCTATGAATGTGGAGTCCTCATGAATGGAATTAATGCTTCTATTATTGTTATTAATTAGTTAATCCCCAGAGATCTCTGCTCTGGGAAGACAAAGAAAAGACAGCTGTCTGTGAACCAGGAAGAGTACCCTCCTCAGACATCAAATTTACCGCACCTTGATCTTGGACTTCCCAGTCTCCAGAAATGTGAGATATAAGTTTCTGTTGTTTATAAGCCACCAGCCTATGGTATTCTACTATAGAAGCCCAAACAGACTGAGACTCTAAAAGATGCTAAGTGTAGTGGACATTTGTCATTGTGGAGTTTTCTGGGCCCCAACCCTCCTTGCTTAGGCCTTGGTGAAAGGTAGGGCACTGTTAACCACTGGGAGATCCAGAGAGGCTGACCCACCTCTGTCAGAGCTGCATCCTTCCAATTAGACATTTTTGTTTGGAAATTGGAATCTTGAGTGGGAAACACAAAGATAGAGAGTTAAAATTTTTTTCATAGCAGCAGTGGTGGCATTGGGAGCCCAGGTTTACTGGTACTGAGTATCCTGTGGAGCCTCTGACCCCTACCAGTCCTGATCTTGAGTGTATCGTCTGATTTCATGCAATTGATCATTCTCAATCCCTGCTAATTTTCTAAATCTGACCCTCCAGCCTTCCAGTTAATTCTACCAACGAATTGGTTTGCTGCTGAAATTAGAGAGCATCAGTTTCTGTTCCTTATGGTTAGACAATAATACAATAAGAATTTGTGCTCATAAGTAGTCTCTATAGGATTTATTTTGTGACTACTAGGTACGTGTTGAAATGAAAATTAATCCAGACTGAACTTGGTAATCGTAAAGGGACATCACGTAATAAGGGGAAAAGTACATCATCAGCTAACATTAAGTACAGTTACAAATATCCATGGATGCTATGAAAAATTACCACAAACTTAGTGGCTCTAACAGCACAAATTAGTTATCTTATAGTTCCAGAGGTTAGAAATCCGAAATGGGTGTCAGTGGGCTGACATCAAGGTGACAGGAGGATGATGTTGTCTTCTTGAGGCTCCAGGGGAAAAGCTGTTTTCTTACCTTTCGCAGTTTCTAGAGGCTGCCCACATCCCTTGCCTAGCAGCCTCTTCCATCTGCAAAGCCAGCAAGGGCTGGTGGAACCTTCTCACTTCGTGTCTCTGGGACAATGACATTCCTGCCTCCCTCTCCCACATTCAGAGGACACTTGTGATTACATTGGGCTCACTCAGGTAATTAGGATAATCTTACTTTATGGACAGCAGTTAGAAAACTGAATTTCTTCTTGCCATGTCACATAACATATCCTCAAATCCTGGGAATTAGTGTGCATCAGAGATTCCCAATCAGTACTTTTCAAATGGAATCAGGAAAATTGCATTTCCAACTAGGAGGCTGGGTAGTTTGGGGACCACATTTTGAGAAGCAGTGGTAAAGGATTCTCACACTTTGGTTGTATTCATCTTCACCTGAAGCCCAGGGTCACTGAACTAGGAGAGCCTGGAGCTCTGCATTTATATCATGTCACCAAAGTGTCAGAAGCACTGACACTCAAACTTTGGAATCACTGGGTGGCAGGGGGGGCGGTGTAAAAACTACTAATGCCAGGGGCTCAGCCCTGGAGATTCTGATTCTATTGACCAGGAATACAGCCTGAACATCAGAAGGCTTTAAATGCCCTAAGTGTTGAGAACACTTGACCTAGAGCAATGGTTTCTCTTTAATGTCCTCAGAAGCACCCAGAGGACCTTTGAACTCTGGAGTTCCAGGCAGCCCCCAGTTCCTAATTGAGCAGGTCCGTGTCAGGGCCTAGGGAAGTGCATTCCTAACAAGTTCCCTAGTATTGCTGATGTTGCTGATCCAAGGATCACACTTTGAGAACCACTAGCCTAGGGAAGGAGAACAGAGTAGGTTGAGCTGTGCTTCTTAGACTTGAATGTACATAGACATCAGTGAAGATCTCGTCATAATCCATGTCTAGCTGTGGCAGGATTTAGGGGTAGGGATGGGGGTGAGAAGTTGCAAGATTGTACATTTCTGTTTTTATTTTTAATTTTTATTTTTGGCTTTTTAGGGCTGCACCCAAGGCATACGGAAGTTCCCAGGCTAAGGGTCGAATCGGAGCTATAGCTGCCGGCCTACGCCACAGCCACAGCAACACCAGATCCTTAACCCACTGAGCAAGGCCAGGGGTCGAACCCGAATCCTCATGGATACTAGTTGGCTTCATTAACCACTGAGCCACAAAGGGAACTCCCAAGATTGTACCTTTCTAACAAGATCCCAGGTGATGCCATCACTACTAGTCCACAGGCTGTACATTTGGTAGCAAGACTTGAAATGTCTGGGTGCTTGTCCTGGAACATGGAGCCCAAGCCAAGGCAGTTTCTCTAGTGATGCTTCCTTGGGCCATATAATGGGCTTTGTGTCCACAGCCCCAGGAATTAATACAAAGATCCTTTGCACACCCTTGTTCTCTCCCTGTATATTTCCAGCTGTGGTGCAGGGAAAGGAGTCAGACTGAGAATAAGATTCCAGTGTTCCTATGTCCCTACTCCATAACCACCTTAATCTCACCATTACTGGCAATGAAACAATACAAATGACAGTTATTTGGGTCAACCGCTTACCATTTTTTGCCTAATTACCATAGAGCAAAAAAAAAAATTAGTCAAAACACATGTCAGATTAGCTTGTGTGAGCTTTATTTGATTACAACAATAACCTCCGTTCTGTATGCTAACCTTCATGGCTGGTTACACATGTAAAATGGTTGTCTGCTCACAACTTCAAAACATCCGAGGGAACACTGGGTGTTAGAGACATGGTAAATTATCCAATGTGTCTATCTATTTCCTACAGTGAGGAATGGTTAAAGCTGTGATTGCTAGTTTAGGGGACCTGTCTGTAGTCCTACGCTCTTTACTTCCGACACCCTAAACATAAAATGGGGTGGGAGGAGAGGGGAAGGAACAGGAAGAGAAAAAAAATGGAATTTAGATAAACGTAATAAATCTGTTATATTACCTACATTACACATTGGTTGTGTTTAAAGAAAAAACCCTCGATTCAGAGCAATTGCAGCAAATCACACATCCCTGATTATATGGCAGTATTCCTGGTGGGAAAGCCAGAAGTAGTGAAGGATGGATTTTAGCATGTACTATGCGTTTATTTATGGTGCAGCACATCATCAAACAACACTTCACAGGCTCTAAGCTGGCAAACCAGAGGGCTTTGAAGAGAAATAATGAGCTGAGAGGTTCATGACATGCTATTAAAAAGTTTGTGATTGGATTTGGAAAATCAGATAGGTCTCCACGGAAAGGGACCATTTCTGAGCCATCGCACTTAGAATATTTTTGAACTCCAGAGCAGATATTTATGAGAAGGGAGAGTTGTTTTTGTCTCCAATCCAGGTTCTGGCTCTCATGTCCAGCCGGGAAGCTGCTTTGCACCACAGACCTGAAGTTCTGGAATATCCATGATGTCACCTTTTTCTACTGATCGGCTACCGCTGCACAGAGGCATGCTATTAGCTCTGTGATGTTTTAGCTTAATTCTCCCATATGTGGGTTGTACTTCCAGCCAAAACAAAGTCAGCAGGGGATTTTGCAGCCACCGCATTGCTCAAGGTGCTGCCGGCTCAGTGAGATCGGGGAGATCAGATCAGGATTCATGATGAACAAAAAGATGAAAAGAAAGAATAGACACCAGGGGAGTGAGATTTCAGGTTGCCTGGTGTGTGATTTCCAAATCAAACCTTTATTTTTCCAATCAGTGATTTGATGTTCTGGGTTTCACCTTTGAGGTTTTCTGTGATTTTCTGGCAGACATGATGGTTGAAAGCACCCTGTTCTGAGTGGATGGAATCCCTCTCATTAAATTAGAAAGGAGACATTTTAGGATATGAGCTCATGAAAGAGAGATTTTGAAATGGAAAAAAAAAAAAAAAGTACACACATACGCAGTAACACATAACTAGGCCAGCACAGGATGCATTTGTGGTTAAGCCATTTTTCCCATTGCAGATGACACTTTAACGCTTTGAATCCCAGAGTCCTTCTGCACACACCCAGCAGGAAAAGAAGTCTCTGCAGCTGCCTCTCTGAAGCCAGGCTGTACCACAGGTGGAAGGAAGAAGATCTAGCCCACACATAGTCACCAAACCCTTCAATTTGAAATCACTCTGGGACTCCTTCTCCTCTCCCCGCCAGTGCCAGCCATGTCATGGCGTAAACACATAACCCTTGCTCCCAGAAGATCTTTTGAATAGAACAAAACATGGGACAGAGCAATAAAGACTCCTTGTGGTCCTTAGGGACAAAAAGGGGGTGTGGGGTGGCTAATCAAAAGCAAATAACCGTTGTTTCTTCTCCAGCTTTTTCCACTCAAGTCACAAGGATGATAGTACATTTTCAAGCCTACTCCAACCAGTCTGAAATGTGCAAGTATTTGCTTCGAATGGGCAAAGTTGTTGTTGTTGTTGTTGTTTTTTCTTCTTTTTTCTTTCACTGTGGGAAAATGCACTTATTTTCAGTCACCCCTGACATCTGACCACTCGACTGATCACGAGGACACTGTGGTAAACCACAGCTCAACTTGAAATTATCTCTTTCAGGCATGGTTCCTGTATTTTGGATGGCACCATCCTTGGCTGTCCAGTTTCGGCTCCCCTCCATGGGAGTTCCATTTTCACTTTCCTCTGTCTCCTCAAAGTGAGAGGTCTTGCTCTCAAGTCTGTCCATTGGGCTTGTCCTCAAAATAAGCTGAATACAAAAAAATGACGCCAGTGCTCCCAGCCAAGATCCCCAAAGCAACCCATTTATACATTGTGTTCTTTTTAAAGGGGGAAGGCACACAGAAAACATGAAGACTTTAAACATCCTGGAGAGAAGGAAAAAAAAAAATTCTCCTGATTAATATTAGGATGATCCAGCAGGGTTTATACATATTCCTTCTGTTTGAATCATCTTGGTTTTTGTAGCTGTTTTACACCTCCAGGATCCTGCCATCTGCCCACTCTAAAGAAATGCAGCAAAGCATTCCAAAAACAATGGCTGGAAGGAAATAATTTTGAACAAACTCAAGAGACCGACTTTTTTGCACCCTTCTGGTTCCTGCTACACTCCCTGGAGGAAAGACAGTGGGGGAGAGGGGGTGCCCTGCGGTTCATGTGGTGGGGGTTCACCTCCTAAGAACCCCCGTCTGGAGCCCTGTCCTGCCATCAGGCTGACAAGAGAGAACTTCGTGTACAGATCTGGCTGCCCTCTTGGCTGAGGAAGCAGGAGGAGGAGGGGTGGGCGGCTCCCTGGGCAGTTCTGTCCTACTCAGATCTGGTGTGTGTCACTGGAATATAGGTCAGCCTTTGCTGGACAACTCGAAGCAGGCTGGAAGCATGGGCCCCGCACCGAGCCTGGTCCCCCTCACTCTCTTCCTGCCTGAGACAAGAGTTAACAGGCCCAAGGAACACAAAGAGGCCATCAGGACCGACGAAAGCGGTCTTCCCTTTGGCTCACAAAAGCCTGGGAAATCTAAAGCTTAGCAAAGGCTTTATCAGTCCTGGGGTTGGGCCAAGGAGCAGGCTGAAGTTCAGCTGGCCAGGCCCAGCGCAGCTGCTGGCTGTTCACGCTTCCCACAGGGACTTTTCCTCAGCCCCCGATTTAGACAGTGAAGGGGATGGGTAGTGTGCATGTCGCTGCCGAGGGTGATTGGAAAAACAAAATGACTTTCAATTACCGAGCAGTTCAGGTGGAGGCAGTGAATGTAGAAAAGGTTTTCTTTCCAGCAGCAAAATGAGGTGTCAGTGAAAAAGCTGCTGGCCTTGCGGAGAGGTTATTGCTTGAAAGGAATATTGGCAAATGCTTTCGGCTGAACGTTTAGGCTTGGTTGCTTGCCTTTCCCCCCACAGTTCATAGAGGGATAAAGATATTACATGAATTGGATTTTTCTTGTGAATTAAAACATCGATGTCCTGATTTTGGGTAACAAGCGTTGCAGAGTTAGTGCTGAGCAGGCAGAAAGGAGGGATGGGACTAATGCTCTGCCTTCAGGGCAAGGCAAAAAGAGGTTCACAAAAGAGCGTGATTCCACTGATTGTTCAAGGTCACCAGACTGTGCATGCTCGACGTGGAACTCAAGACTCCCAAATCCCAGTGTCTGATTAATTGTCCCTTGACTAAAACAATGAATATAAAATGGATTAGCAAAAGGTGTTGCTCCAGGCCAAAAAGTTCAGAAAGCAAACAGAACCTCAAGGAAAGTAGGATTTTCTTTAATTAGGCTGACATTGAATGCCTCAGTAGTAATGCCTTGGTAATGTGAAATTGCCTTTTGCGCAGTATGTATATGTGTAATTTTTTTTTTTTTTCAGTCGTGCCAGTTAAAGGGTACTGAGTATCACTGTGCTGTGTTCCTGTTTTCCCCACATCATGTGATTTACCCCTCACAGGAACCTGGCGGGTCATGTATCGTCACCACTATGTTACTGATGGGGCTGAAACTGATTCAAGTTTTGCTTGATGTGTAAGTGGTAGAACTTGGATGCAAATCTAGGTTTCTAACTTCCATTTTCAGAACCACTTAACAGCCTCTTTTAAATAGCATCTTATTTTGTGTATTCATATCTGGGTTGACTGTTGTAAAGTGTTAAGTTCCTGGATGAGGAAAACTATGAGCTGAAACAGAGGTTCTTTGAATTACCTACTTGCAATATTTTGCCTAACTATGAAAGTAGTGGGGTTGGTCATGAAATACTACCATCCTTTTTAATGAAATAGTGTATATGTTTATAGAAAAAGAAAACTCTGTGAGAAAGACAATATATATATATATATATATATATATATATATATATATATATATACCTCAATATTTGAAATACATTGAGATGTCCAGGCATAAAAATAGTTGTTATGAGATGAAAATATTGGCTTGTATAGCTGGAAAATTAATGATACTAGCTCTTCTCATGTGATTTGATACTAAGTAGCACACAGGTGATTCAGTATGCAGTTGTCACTGCAGCGGCTCAGGTTGCTGCTATAACTCAGGTTCAATCCCTAGCCCAGGAAATTCCACAGGCTTGGGCAGTGCAGGAAAAAAAAAAAAAAAAAACAGAGGAAAAAGATATAGTATCTTTTCTCTATTTTTTATCTTTCTTTTTGAAAAAAGGAAAGATATGGAAGTAGGAAAAATAAGTTAAAAGTGCTAGTAATAATAAAGGTGAAAAATGGATTGCACACCCCCCTCGGGAATCTTATGGCCCAGAAGTGGAGGCAGACGTGTGATATTATATGATATAAAAAAAAAGTATGATAGATGAAAAAATAGGAACATGTGCAAGGCCCAAAAGTAGGATATAAGGAAGTAGTTCCCATTGTGGTGCAGAGGAAACAAATCCAACTAGTATCCATGAGGATGTGGGTTCAATCCCTGGCCTCACTCAGTGGGCCGGTGATCCAGTGATGCCATGAGCAGTGTTGTAGGACACAGAAGCGGCTCAAACCCTGTGTTCCTGTGACTGTGGTGTAGCTGGCAGCTACAGCTCCAACTAGACCCTAGCCTGGGAACGTCCATATGCCACAGGTGCAGCCCTAAAAAAAAGGCGGGGGGTATAGGGAGATGTAATTACCTAGAGAGAGAAGGAAAGGGTCAGGAAAAGCTTTACAAAGTAGGAAAACTTGAGCTGGAATTTAAAGACTTGGACTAAGTGGATAATGGAAGAAAAAAAGAAAAGTCTGTACAAAGTCAGAGCATGAAATGAGCTGACATTTTAGGCCCTTGGAGGAATCTGATATTGTTGGAGGGGAGAGCAGATGTGGAGAGATGAACTGGTGAAGTAGTTAGAGGCCAGAGCTTGGAGTTGGATGGTGAGCCACTGACAGGTTTGCAAAAGTAGATCTGAGTTTCCAAAAAATTACCCTCGTGGTGATGTCAAGAATGAATAGTTGGTCATCTGATCAACAAAATGAAAAGCTGGTTGTTTCAAAAAAGTAATTAAATAGACAAACTCCTGCATGATTGATTTTTTTAAGAGGCAGAAATAAACAGTACTAGATATGAAAAAGAACATTGAAGCAAGAAAAGTAAATATTTAAAAATCATAAGAGAATCACATGAACAACTTTAGACCAATGTATTTGAAACCTTAGACACACCATACAATTTTTAGAAAGCATAAATTATGGAAACTAACTTGAGAAGAAATTGACAGTAAATAAACCTAAAACCAGTAAGAGGGGAAAAAAATTAACTCAGTCAAAAGTATACCACAAAGGGTAGAAGTGCCAGGAGATTTTGTGGACAATTTTTCCAAAACTTCAAAGAAGAAATAAGAACCCTTAGCAAATGACCATTCTAAGGAACAGGAAACAAGGGAAAATTCACCAACATATTTTATTTAAAAAATTCATTATAATCCTGATGTTAAAGCCAAACAGAGATAAAATAAGAATCAATCTCACATATAGACAAAGATGCAAAAATACTAAATAAATATAAGCAAGAAATCCAAAATAAGTGTGTATGTATAATATCAAATAAAATATATTTTATGTGGCATACATACAAGAATTATTTAACACTAGAAAATCAATCATGTAATGTATCATATGACACATTACAGTTGATAATAGGAAACATTCAGGAAAATGCTATACCTTAAAAAAAACTTAAAAATAACTTACAAAAAATCTTTGCCAACTGGTTTGATTCATAGCTCCATGACTTATTAGCTAATACATTTTCAGGTAAAGACAACCTAGGCTTTGTACAAAAAGAGGAAATGAGTGGATGAGAAGAGGAAAGAGAATGGAAGCAAAAAGAGGTGACAGTGGAGGTCACCATGGCAAGTCCAGGTGTGAGACACAGCCTTTGGAGCCTGGAGGAAAGGCCTTATGGCAGAGACAGAGGAGGGCAGATTTCCGAGGAAGACCAGTAGAAGCTGGTAATTGACAGGACGTGGGAGGAGCATTGTAATGAGACGACAGGAGTCCATTGTGACTCCCAGCATTCTGGTCTAGGTGGCAGTGTGGATGGTAATTCAAATACTCTCAACTGGAAATGTAGTTTGAAGGGGTGCCTGAAATTAACAAGTCCTCTTGCATGAGGAGGGAACAACTAAGAGAACTGAGTGCCAGCAGTCTGAAAAGGGACTTTTGCATCACAGGATTTCAATTAATATCAGGAAAGAAAGATAGAGAAATGCAATATGAGCTTTGGAAAGCCAAGCTAGAGCTGGGCCAGGTAAAGTTGCCACTTGGTAAAGGTTTACTGAACTAGACCAAAGCTGCTAGCAATATACAGAGTGTATGGATAGGTAAGGAGCTGAGGCTTTTGGGTACCCAGCATCAGAGCAGGCAAGAAAAAAATAAGTCCATTTTGGAAGTATACAGTAAATCTAAGGTAAAGAAATACCTAAAAGGAGTTCCTGTCATGGCTCAGTGGTTAACAAACCTGACTAGCATCCATGAGGACTCAGGTTTGATCCCTGCCCTCACTCAGTGGGTTAAGGATCCAGCGTTGCCATGAGCTGTGGTGTGGGTCACAGACACAGTCTCAGATCCTGCGCTGCTGTGGCTGTGGTATAGGCCAGCAGCTACAGCTCCGATTTGACCCCTAGTCTAGGAACCTCCATATGTGGAGGGTGTAGCCCTAAAAAAAAAGAAAAAAGAAATACCTAATAATGGTAGTATTAGTGATGGAAATTTTTTTTTGGTGTGTGTGTGTGTCTTTTGTCTTTATAGAGCCGCACCCGCGGCATATGGAGGTTCCCAGGCTAGGGGTTTAATTGGAGCTGTAGCCACCGGCCTACGCCAGAGCCACAGCAACTCGGGATTGGGGCCGAGTCTGCAACCTACACCACAGTTCACGGCAACGCTGGATCCTTAACCCACTGAGCGAGGCCAGGGATTGAACCCGAAACCTTATGGTTCCTAGTTGGATTCATTTCCGCTGCGCCACAATGGGAACTCCCTAATGGAAATATTTTTAACATTAAAAACAGAGCAAAGAAGGAAAGGAGGTCCTTATTTTCTTAAATCTTACACTATCATGTATTTTATTGCTTTTGTAAATAGTTATTACATTCTTACATTGAAAGCTGAGCTTTTTTCACAACAGATTTAATTTGTATAAACAAATCACGAGATGTAATACTTTGGTCCTCAGTGACCCCCACGTGCCAAGGCACTGTGCTCACTTGCTGGCAGCTACCAGAATTTCCTTTTTCTTCCTTCTTCATCTCTTCAGTTTGCCCTCCCAACTTGGCAATATTCATGTATGTCCCACTCATCATGCTGTAACTTAATGAATATCAAAATCTGCAGAGGGAGTTCCCGTTGTGGCATGGTGGAAACAAACTCAACTAGGACCCATGAGGATGCGGGTTCCATCCCTGGCCTTGCTCAGTGGGTCAAGGATCTTGCATTGCTGCGAACTATGGTGTAGGTCACAGACACAGTTCAGATTCTGTGTTGCTGTGGCTGTGGTGTAGGCCAGCAGCTGTAGCTCTGATTCAACCACTCGCCTGGGAACTTCCATATGCCATGGGTGCAGCCCTAAAAAGAAAAAAAAAATCTGTAGAAATAAATCAAACTAAATAACCTATTTACTATGCTTATGCATATTGTCATAAAAGTCATTGGCCAAACATTCCACCCAGTCTGGGAAAAGAGTGGACAAGGCTAGAGCATGGAAGACCCCTTTGAAAGCAATCACATCCTACAAAAGGCAGCATCGTGCAGCTGCCAGCAAGTTTTGTTAATAGCAAGATCACTCTTCCCTAAGATGGTTGAGAATGATGATGACTTCATTTGGCTTTAAGGAAATTCATTCAGGTGTGAGTTGGGTGGAGAGTACAGGAAAAGAATGAGTGGCCCATCTAGAGTCTGCTAATTGTGTCGTAATTGCCAGGTGCTTAAACCTCTGGGACAACAGATTGCAGATGGCATTACCCAGGGACCAAACCCAGATCAGAGGGAGAATGTACTAGAACCCTTTGCCAGGAGCAATCTCCTGCTGCAATGATCCAAGTGGCAAGATCCACAGCAGGACAAAGGAACTTTTGAAAGGGACTTGAAAAAGAGTTCAGTTACTCTGCGGTTAACCCATCAAAGGAGTCTTCCTGTAACCCAGAGGATAGCAGGCCTCGACATGTGCTGGCCATTTGGAAAACGGATTCATATGGAGTAGATCAAACATTTCAGGAGAGCCCCTTGCCTTGAAAATATAGTGCCTTATGAAAATCATTAAGCAATTCATTGATATTTATTTGCTTACACTGTGCTTCAGCAAAGCAAGCAGGAAGATGAGGATAAGAACCATCACCCCAGTTTCAGAGGCTCTAGTTCAGGAAAGGATTCCCTGACATGCCTGATTTTAAAAAGACTTTTAAGAAGACATCCTACCACACCACTGGCATAGAAGGGCTCTCGGCTCCCTTTGACTGTGTGTTAGGTTAATAACTACCTCAAGCTTCTTAGAAACCTAGAAATCCCCAGGCTGTTAGAGGAATTCCACAGGGCTAGGAAAACACTTATAATCTTAGCACTTGAAGCAGAAAAATATTTTCAAACATCTTCCTTTCTCACTCTGTGGCACTTTGTATAACCCACTCCCTGCCTCATAAAACATGGGTGGCCCCACAACATACCCAATAACCTGTCTTTCTTAATGAGCCAAAACTCTTGATTCATGGCTTGGGCCCGTGGACCCGGGAATGAACAAGGGGCAAGTTCTTATTTTCACTTTGAGAGTTACCAGATTATTGTGCATGAGTTCCTTCTCAACCAAAGTAATTCCACTGTCTGATGCAGGGAACTTTGCTGGCTTTAACATGTAAGGAAGTAGCCCCTCAAGATTCCTTAGGCTCCTAGACTCAACTTCCCTTTCACTCAGATGCAAAGTTCCTGTGAGTGGAGACAGGCTCAACAGAATGTCATCATTCTTACACTTTGAGCTTGCAACAATCTATGCTATGGGGGATGCTGAATGCATCGCCTCAGAGGCCCTGGGAAGTAAGGAAGGAGGCTTACTCTTGGAAGCTGAGCTCAGCTTCTCCCAGAACATCACAGAGGTTGAAAAATCTGTCCTCTGAATATTCGACACATATGTTCTGAAATTCATTAAGTTCCAAAATTAAAAAATAAATTTAAAAGATCCAGCATTGGTTCTTGTACAAAGCAGATACTTAAGAAATGCTTGTTGACTGATGAATTTGTTAGCTGATAAATATGAGAAATACAGTCTGTTTTGTTCCACATGGCAGCTGAGGTTGCTCGGAAGACATTTGTCCCTGGTTTGTCATTATACAAGTTTGAGAAAATGAATTGCCTAAACCCCAACTGGGGTTGAAGGACAACTTTCATCACAACGCCTTCTGGATACTCTCTTCTTTGTCATTTTGGAGGGGACAACTGTCACTTGACTTTGAGTTGTTAATTAAATTTTTGTTATCTTCCCAACTTCATGGTCCCCAAAGGCAAAGGTTCTGTCTTATATTTTGTTTACTTAAATTTTGAGGGTAACTCCCTCAGGATCCAACATGAATTTTTGCACCAAGCGTATACTCAATAACTGTTTGTTGACGGATCGATTGTTCGTTGATAGATATTAAAAATACAGTCTGGTGTGTGCCATATGGCAGCTCATAAAGTTGCAGTTCATAAAAAGCATCATTCTCTGCTACTTTTTTATAAACTATACTTAGAAGAAATTTTGTCTTAGAAGACCTTTTCTGTGGTCTCAAGTTAGGTTTAGATACATAGTTAAGAGGGAATAATGTGTTTTATGCAATAAAATAAGAGCGGAAGTATATAAATCAGTAAAAATATTGCAGCATTGCAGTGACACATTTTCTGTTGATTGACAGAGACATTGATTAATTTCTAAAAGGCCTGTGGCAACCATTTCTAAGAAGCCTTAGTTATGACAGATCCTTTATAAATGAACTAATTAGGCTTTTTAGAAAGATCTAGTCGATGCTTTTTGTATTAAGAAAGGAAAGAAGGGAGAAGGGAGAAGGGAGGGAGAGAGAGTGAGCAAGCAAAGATGGAAGAAAGGAAGGAAGGAGAAAGAAAGAGGAAAGAGAAAGAGAGAAAAATAAAGGAAGATGGGGGGAAGAAGGAAGGAGAGAAGGAAGGAAGGAAATTTAAAGATCCATATCCATGTTTAACCACTTATTAACTAAAGACTTGACACATAGTAAATATCCATATAGGAAAGTTGAAAGAAAAAAGAAATTCCAAGCCTAGAAATATAATTGGAGGATATTTGCCACATAAAATGCCGTTATCAGTGATCACTCCCAGCACTGTCTTCCTTCTGGGCCTAAGGAAACCTCATTCTGGGAGCCTGTGTCAACTCTGGAACTTCTGGGTAGCCCTTGACCTATCAGTGCTTCAGATGGGAAGATTCTTCCAAAGAGGCCTGGGAGATGGACTTTTGCAACATTTGCACGTCTCATAACTGGGACAACGGTATTGACTCCTTGCAGTGGACTCTGTAGGCATCGTCTCATTTAATCATTCCATGGAGGTGGGGATTGTCTGTTTTATTTGCAGAGGGCTCAATACGAAAGGTGCTTAATACCAATTAGTTGAGAAAATACATTTTCATATCAGCCCTATGAAATAACAGTAAGAGGCCCATTTACTGGATTGGGAAATTGAGTTGTAGAGAGAATAGTTCACTTGCCTGGCCTCTTCATAGAGCCACTGTCTCTTTGACTGACATCCATACTGAGCTCTCATGAGAGAAGGCTTGGCACCCAACTCATCCTCATATCTGAAGGGCTGCTTTCAAGGGTATCCTTTCCTTTTGCTCTAAGTTAAGAAAAACCTCTTTCGATCTCTTAAAGATTATTAGTTAATGGAGTTCTTGCCGTGGCTCAGCAGAAACGAATCTGACTAGCATCCATGAGGAAGCAGGTTCAATCCCTGGCCTCACTCAGTGCGTTGAGAATCCGGCATTGCTGTGAACTGTGGTGTAGTTTGCAGACATGGCTCGGATCCTGAATTGCTGTGTCTGTGATGTGGGCCAGTAGCTACAGCTCTGATTTGACCCCTAGCCTGGGAACATCCATATGCTGCAGGTCTGGCCCTAAAATAAAAAAAGACAAGGAGTTCCTGTTGTGGTTCAATGGTTAACGAATCCAACTAGGAACCATGAGATTGCGGGTTCAATCCCTGGTCTTGCTCAGTGGGTTAAGAATCCGGCGTTGCCATGAGCTGTGGTATAGGTTGCAGATGTGGCTCGGATCCAGTGTTGCTGTGGCTGTGGCATATGGCTGGAGGCTACAGCTCTGATTAGACCCCTAGCCTTGGAACCTCCACATGCCATGGGTATGGCCCTAAAAAGACAAAAAAAAAAAAAAAAAAAAAAAAAAAAAAAAAAAAAAAAAAGATTACTAGCTAAAAAGAAAGCTCAGCCATCAATGCCTATTTAATAGTGTTTCTCTATTTTTTTTTTCCCCAAGTCAGGAAAAGGTTACTTAGGCCCCCATAAAGCCAGCTCAGACCTCTACCTCTTCCTCCTTTATCAACATTTCCTTGACTCAGAAAGTGGTTTCTACTCCAAGGAGTGTGCCAACAGTTCTCACAGGCTGCCAAAGCTCTCCACCTCTCTCTTAAAGGAGCCAGGGCCTTTCTTTTCCACAATTTGATGGCACAATTAAGCAAACCCCAGCCATTTACAATGTTATACAACAGATTCCTTAAAATATTTTAGAAACCTTCCCATATCTTATTAAATATGATATAGGTATCCAGTATAGGTATTCTCTACTTAAAGATCAAAATTTCTAAAGTAGACAAACATTGATCAGAGACTACCAAAAACTTACTATACATAATTTCTTAAGTAAATGGGTTATATTTACACAGCAACTCACAGTGATAACAAGCACACATGACTCCCAAAACTTAAATCTGTTTTAGTGAAATGCATTACAGTAAGATTCCATCTGTGCAATACTTTTACAATATAAATAAAGAGGGGAAAAAAGAGTAATTAGTTTTCTATTAGTCCATATTGGTCATTTTTACTGAATCCATACATTGCCAAAAAATTGTACATCAATGAAAAAAAAACTGGGAGAAAAAAATAGATAATTTGCTTCGTAACACCAATGGAAGAATACCTAAATCAGAGTGAGTAGGTGGATGAGGTGGGCTTGTATAAATTTACTCAACCATAATCCTTTTTTTTTAATTGAAGTATAGTTGATTTATAATATTGTGTTTATTGCTGGTATACAGCAAAGTGACTCAGAATATATATATATATTAAACAATAATGGAAAAGAATATATATATATATGTAATTGTTTTATCTGCTACCCCAAACTCCTTATTCTCTTCTTTCCTCTGTGGAAACCGTAAGTTTGTTTTCTATGTCTATGAGTCTGTTTCTGTTTTGTAAATAAGTTCATTTGTGTCATATTTTAGATTCCACATATAAGCAATATCATATGATATGTGTCTTTCTCTGTCTGACTTCACTTAGTATGATAATCTGTATCATATTCTTAATCTTGCAATTGAGATGATAGTATTATTCAGGAAGCTGCCATTCATTCATACTAAGTGAGATATTATATGTACACCACACAACAGCACATCTGGCACGTGGGCTTGGTGTTTAGTTTTAGCCATCCATCTCAGTTATTGATATCACCAAGGCCACTCTGAGAGAAAGCATTATAGTGAAATTGTTCATGCTTCTCTGCTTTGACTACTGCCCCTGGTCTGACTGTGCTTACCACTAGTGGAATTCATTTTGGATTTGCTAGGAGTGGATTTCTTTCTATACAAAACACAATAAAACGCCAGTTATCAAGTATGTCCTCTCCTGCATGCCCAACTTAATGAACTCTCCCATCCAGAAAGGCTCATTTTGAATCTCACCTCCTCTATTGCATCTTTCCTGATCTTTCCTCCATGCAAATGTTTTCATTCTCTCTTGAACATCTTAAAAACTTTGGCTTTTACCCCTCTGAGGATACTTCCCCTGCTCTGCCTGCCCCGTTGCTATCTTTTTGCCTTATCCTAAATTAGATTTTAAGTCCCTTGAAAGCAAGGATCAGTCTTATCTTTACATTTCCTACAGGCTGAAAAAGGGTATTGGACTTAGAAGCTCAATAAAAATGTGTTGAGTTGCAGTGAATCGTGACCCAGCCTAGCTACCAGGCCCTCAGCCAGCTTCAGAGTGCAGAACACAATGGCTTCTTGTATTCGCCGCTGTGCACACCCACAAACATACACTAAACACCTGGAAACATGGGGCCACTTAGTTACTTGGCAAATACTCTCCTTCCCCGGGTGTCTTCTCTTTTGAAGAGGCTGCTCTGACAGCTGGCCTGCTGCTGGTTAGATGGGGCACTCTCTGGAATGGCCCATCTCTGCAGCAAATGGCCAAGTTCACTGTGCCAAGAACCGAGAAAAGAGAAGGGTCCAAGTAGGAGAGTCTCAATGCCAAGAATGTGCTCTCAGCCTTATAACTGAGAGGGAAGCAGGGAGCACTGCAATGGAGAAAACAATGTTGAATTTGTACTGAAGCTTCTTCCCTCTCCTGCCCTCTTTTCTTTCTCCATCCTCCCATTTCCCTCTCCTACACCTGACCCTCCACTGTCGCTTGTATTATGGTGCTCAGAGTTCAACCCTAATCCCAAGGAAGATGCCTCTACTCCAGCAAAGTCAGGGCCATGTCCCACTTCCTCTATGAGATGCTCTCCCAAGATGCTGGGGCAGAGATGTTGCTGATCTTTATTAAATACAAATTGTACTGAGCAGTTTTCAGGAACTTAAGTGGAAAGTTGATTCCCCCAAACCCTCAAGGCATTTCCCAGATCCTGAAAGGATTATTATCATTGTTGTCGTTATCATTTACAGAGCCTGCATCATTTTTTTTTTAAGTTTCCTTAAAGGGACAACATAGAGTAAGCGTAAGCATGCAGCTTCCAGAATGAATCTTTAGATTTACTTCCTTCACATGAATGATATAACCTGTTTGGATTCTGGTCAGCCATCAGGGCAGAAGGGAACACGCTTCTCCCCAAAGCTCAGGCAGAGCTGGCAGATTTAGAAAATATAAATACAGGACACCCGGTTCAATTTGAATTTCAGATAAAGAACGAAGAGTGTTTTAGTATAAGTATGTCCCAACTATTGCATGGGACATACTTATACTAAAACAATATTTGTTGTTTATCTGAAATTCAAACTTATCTGATTATCCTGTATTTTATCAGGCAATCAAAAGCCCAGGGAGATTCAGGACAGTAAGATTTTCACCAACAAAAGCGTCTTTTAAAGCCCTGACTGAATGGCTTTGGACGACATTTCAGTTCAGGCCCTGCATTTTCCCTGGAGTGTGAGCTCAATGTCATAGAAAAACAATTGGGAGAATGAGCATTCAGTGAACATTCCGCCCCTTCCTTGCCCTCAGCAGCCTGTGGCAAACTGCTCCCCCTCAACCAGCTGGGGAGGAAAAAGGCTCTCTCTTTTGAGATGGCTCTCCCCTCCCCTTTTACAGATTGGATTGTTTCTAGATTTGCTGGAGAGCTGCTTTTGCTAATTGCTTGCAGACTGCAATCCAACCAGGCCTGCCAACTGTGGAGGCAGCATGGAGGGGCTGAGAGGTAAAGAAGAAGGAGTTTTGGAGTCAGGAGGACTTGGTTTGTAATTCTGGCTCTGGCTCTTCCTGCCTGTGACACATGGGGCAAGTTGCTTAACATCTCTGGGCCCTAGTTTCCACATCAGTAAAAGAGGGAATCCACAGGGTGAAGGTAAGGGGGACATGAGATTGGAGCATATATAGTACTCATGACAGTACCTGACACATAGTAGGTGCTCCTTTAGTATTAACTGTTGTTATTATATCTCCATCTCCTTGGCATCTCACATGTGATGGGTGACACCTGGAATTGAGTCAGCTCAAGCCAGGGACTTGGAAATGTCAGAACACAGTTTCGAGAAGGCAGAGAATAACTCAATTAAAGGATGGTTTCATTGCTCTCCCACAGGGCCTTGCCCCATTCAGTTTAGCAGATGGAACCTCTCTGAAGCTAATGATTAGGTCACCAAATGGAACTTGAATTAGAGCACCACAAAAATGCATTGGGAATCAGAAGTCTACTTGAAGAAGTGGGAATAAGAAAGAGGGGAAGAAAGAGAAGAGGGAGGGAGAGAGTGAGAAGGAGAGGCAGAGAAAAAGGGATCTCCTAAACTTCTGATGAGAACTCAATGGAATAATCTTGATAAGTAATAAAACAGTGCTGAAATGTAACAGCAGCTTAACAAATGTTAGTTCTTCTTATTTGAGATGTCTTAAAGTATGGGTAGGATTTTCATAAGGAGAAAAATGAATTTGGAACTTAGAAGAATAAGTCGTTAAAGTTATAATGAACCTGGCCTTAAATGTGTGAATGATGAATTTGGACTTGGTTTTATAGGCAATGAGGGTGCAAAAAACTTTTGAGCAGGGGCTGAAACATTATTACCAGTAGATGGATGCTGTGGAAAGAGTGCTCTCACCAAGATGTATAAGATGGGCTGGAGGGAGAAAAAGATACAACAGAAAGACTGGTATAAGCAGGAGGCTGTTAGAGAAAAAACAGATGATAAGTAATATGAGCATGAAGGGAGAGTGGAGAGGGCACCCAACCAGGTGAGGGGAAGGGAAAAGAGGAGAGAGGGGAGAGAGAGGAGAAATGTAGAAATTGAATATACAAGCTTAGCTAAAAACTGGCTATCGCTGGTCAGGAAGAAGAAAGAGCCAGAGTTTTAGGACTAAAAAAGTATTGGTTGCGTTTAGCAGATCCTATTGTTTGTCTATCCTACATTCCCCATCTCTCCTCCCCTCTTCCAGTTTTGTTCAAATATTCACCCTACTCTAAGTGGCCACTGCTTAAAAGAAGATGCACTTATCCTCAGCCCCAGGGGTGGGTGTTGATTTGTCCAAGACATCCAGGTGGCTCCGTTTTCTTCCCAGTGACTGAGTGTGAGCCTATGGCAAAATTCTTGGCAAAAAGAGGCAAAGGAGTGAAAACAGCCCAAATGTCCATCAATTACACTATGGGTAAATAAAATATTATTTGTCCACACAGTGGAATACTATTCGGCAATAAAAAAAGAATACTGACACAACATGGCGCAACATGGATGGTCATCAAAACATTATGAATCCATTTGAACAGAATGTTTAGAATCAGCAAATCCATAAAAGCAGAAAGTAGGTTGCACTTGTCAGGAGCTTACAGGAGAGAGGAATGGAGAGTGATTGTGAATGGATACAGACTTTGGGGACATTGAAAATATTCTAAAGTTGACTGTGGTGTGTCTACACAGTTCTGTGGATGTACTAAAAATGCTGAATTGTATATTTTGAATAGGTGGATTATGTAGTATGCAAGTTATATTTAAATAAAGCTGTTACTAATTTTTTTTAAAGAACCAAAAGGAAGACTGCTAGCAAGACTTCTGGAACAGATTTCGTTGCTCTAAAAAAAAAAAATTAAAAAAAAAAAAACAAAAAAACCACAAAGAAGAGTTGGCCCCTCTTTCTGGAGGCTGATGTATCTGAATATGATCACTGAGGATGTTATAATAGCCTACCTACCATGACAGGAGCCAATAGAAGCCAGAACTGACCCACGGGGTAGGCCAGAGCCAAGAGAAGCACCTAGATTTATCATTACTTAAGATAATAACTCTTCTTATTTCTTAGGCCAGCTCAGTTGGGGTTTTCTGTAATTTGTAACTACAGCATTCTAATGAATACAGTTCTGTGAAGAGGAAGAAATTTTGATTTTTCAGAAAGACTATGAATTTACACTAATTTGCAAGTGTAATCCACATGAAAGTTTGAATTGTAGTTCAAAATCTGGAGAAAGGGATGAATGGATTGATTAATCGATTGATTGATAGGGAGTTCCTTGCTCAGAGCTGAAGGCTAAAGCCCCAGAGAGGGCACAGAGAGAGTAAAAGGAGAGTCTGAGCTGCCTGGACAACCTTCACTGAGCTAGAGGAAGAGAAGGAAAAATTAGTAAAGGAGACTGATAAAAAGTATGTGGAAAGGACACGGGAGAGCTTGAAAACCCTGCAAATGCAGTCGTGCACACCAAGAAATGGGTTCAGGAAGAAAAGATTAAAGCTTGGGTCAAATTGTACCAAAGAAACCAAGGAGGAAATAGAGAAAATATGATTAAATAGGTAACAAAGTGGTAATTTTAAGAAAAATATTTTAGGGAGTTCCTGTTGTGTCTCAGTGGGTTACGAACCCAACTAGTATCCATGAAGATGTGGGTTTGATCCCTGGCCTTACTTAGTGGATTAAGTATCTGGTGTTGCTGTGGCTGAGGCATAGGCCAGCAGCTGCAGCTCCAATTTGACCCAGCCTGGGAACTCCCATATGTCCCTAAAAAGCAAAAAAAAAAAAAAAAAACATTTAAGAATTAAAAATTAAAAATGGGAGTTCCCATCCAGGCACAGATGAAACGAATCCAACTAGGAACCATGAGGTTGTGGGTTCAAATCCTGGCCTTGCTTAGTGGGTTAAGGATCCTGGCCATGCTGTGAGCTGTGGTATAGGTCGCAGGCGAGGTTCAGATCCTGTGTTGCTGTGGCTGTGGCCTAGGCCGACAGCTGTAGTTCTTATTGGACCCCTAGCCTGGTAACCTCCACATGCTGTGGCTGCAGCCCTAAAAAGCAAAATAAATAATAAATAAATAAATATTTTAAAAAATTAGGCGTTCCCGTCGTGGCTCAGTGGTTAACAAATCCGACTAGGAACCATGTGGTTGCGGGTTTGAACCCTGGCCTTGCTCAGTGGGTTAAGGATCCGGCATTGCCACGAGCTATGTGTAGGTCTCAGACGTGGCTCGGATCCCACATTGCTGTGGCTCTGGCGTAGGCGGGCAGCTACAGCTCTGATTACACCCCTAGCCTGGGAATCTCCATATGCTGCAAGTGCAGCCCTAGAAAAATACAAAAAAAAAAAAAAAAGAAATGAAAAGTGAAAACAACAACAACAACAAAATGTAGTTTTAAGAGAGTGATGGTGACAAAAGCCAGGGTTTAGAAGATATGGGTGGGGGTACAGTGAGTAGACACTGAGAAAAGAGGTGGCAGCAGTATAGATACATCCTTATGGAAGCTGGGTCATTGTAGAAAACCACTAAGATGTAGAGGCAGTGTGTTATCATAGCATAACCTAGTCTTATTCTTGCTACAGACAGTGAAAGAGAAAAAAGTCAGGAAAAAAAGTGGGAAAAGAGAGGAACTAAGTCGAAGCAAATTTCTCTAATTTTTGTTTTGGTTTTTCATAGTTTTAGATCAAATGAGACCCAAGCATGTTAGTTAGGAAAACAGAAAGAGTCAGTAGAAAGGAAAACCTTGCAAATGAAAAAGCAGTGTCCTAAAAAGAGCAGGAAATACAGCAGTGTTCAAGCCCAGCGGTGGGTCTCTGCCTTTCTTCCAAGACAGGAGTGAAAATCTGGACCCAGAATGAATACCTGCAGTTTGGGTTAGAGAAGGAAATTGAGGGGGCCCACCCTCATTGGCTCATGCACTTGACTTCTGAGAAAGGCAAGGGGAGGCTGGAGTTTGGAATCCTGGGAACAGAGCAATTTCAAGGGATGACGAGTGTCTAGGACTGAAATAACCATGCATGCAACCATCGCCTTTGTGTATCAACCTCCTGGCAGCTGTCCATGTAGAATGACTGGCAAGCACGGCAACTGACTGCATTGCATTCTTTTGGTTTAAATTTGATAGGCATTTCTTGGACAGAATCATCATTATTTTAAAAGGATAGTCATACCCAGGAAGGGTTAAAATTCATTTTTCAAGTTCTAGCCCAGTTCCCAACCCTTACTGTTTCCCCAAGTCCTTTAACAAAATTTGTTATCCCATTGACAGGCCAGTGTTGGTCCCCTCCACAGAACAACACATGCTGTGCTCTCTCTCTGAGTGTACTCATGATGAACTTCAAGCCACACATCTGCTGCAGAGAAGGAACTCTTATTCCCAAATGGCTGACATCAGCTGAAGATTCTGGGTTCATCTCTACTGTAGCGTATTTTTATTAGATAGACTGCTGGAGAATCAGAGGAATAAATTTAGTTACTATGTCTATACCTCATTACAATGCATCCCCAACTATTGTTCTTTTCATCAGCTTAATGTTATTCTGAGACTCTGTTTCTAAAAAGTGAATATCTGGATTAAAACCAACGTCCCATCCTCATTTACTGCCAAGCCATTGCTATATCTGTGCTAAGGATGTATTATTGTGATGTCACCACCCCAAGCCTCTTTCTTTGATTTAAAGCAGTGGTTGGCAAAGATTTTGTGTAAAGGCCCAGAGAGTAAATATTTTAGGCTTTGTGAGACACATGCTCTCTGCTGCAATTAGTCAGTTGTCATTGTAACACGAAAGCAGCCAGAGATGATACCTAAACGAATGAACATGGTCGTGTTCCAATAAAACTTTATTTACAAAAACAGGCAGTAGGTTGGATTTAGCCCATAGGCTATTCTTTGCCAACCTGGGATTGGCAAGAAGACTTCAGGTGAACTGATAGCTAAAAAACAGTATCTTTTCATGTGCTCATCTCCTAGAAGGGAAAAAAAAAAAAACACCACTAAAACATTTTTCTTGGACATTTTATTTCATTTGTAGCCAACAGTATGGCATTTCCCCCATTCTAATACATGGCATCTTAAGTTTTTAGATTCCTTTCCCACAAAAAGTTGACAACAGCAGTAGAATTTAACTCAGGGAAGAGAGGGTTAAGTGGTTCAAAATTGAAGGGTGGAAGTATCACTTATCTGCAAACACAGCCTCCTCTTTAGAAACTGATTTACCCAGACATTGAGTTGATTATAAGAGATGTAGAGTAAAAACAAATTTGCTGACCTTCATTTCAGAGATCAAAGGTTAAATTCATACCCTGTAGGATGGTTCTGTTAAATCACTCCCAAGCTGCCTGGTGACATATTTTTGAAAAATATTTCTCTCCAACTTTATCAAGTGTTCTTTGTGTTCTGGAAACATGATTTGAAGTCCCAGCTGGAGCTGGGACCTTATGAGTCTTAGATAGCTGAAATTCTTCTTCAACTATATCCAGAGACATGTGGTTAGTTGGGAGAGACATTAATTGCAGGGATATTAATACCTCTGAGTCTAGTTTTATTTATCAAAGATTGATATTCTGTCTTTCTAGTTGTTGAAGACTGAAATTAAAATTTTGCACTGGATAACAAGGGGTTGTATAAACTGTGCACAGATAAAGAGCTGAAATTGTCCACTTTGATGTCCTTGACATTGG
Source organism: Sus scrofa (assembly GCF_054392235.1). NCBI lineage: Eukaryota > Metazoa > Chordata > Mammalia > Artiodactyla > Suidae > Sus > Sus scrofa. Next base: position 122,462,883 of record NC_139396.1, on the reverse strand, counting down.
GCTGGATAAACATGTCTTAAATTATAATGTCTGTTGATGACTGAGTGTTCCTAACTTCTTTGCCTCTAAGCACTGCTTCGGCACAGAATCCCAACAGTTCCAAAATTAGGAAAACTTTGTGCACAAATTAGTTAAATTCAAAACCTTTATTTTAAAAAAGGCAAAGTTTTTGTCTCTTCAATTATGAATTCATACAAAACCTTTACAGAATTCATTTTGTGACAAAGTTTTGTCAGTCATAGTGAGATGAAAAAAGTTAGAACACCAGTGTAAGTATTTTATATAGCTAAATGCATTTAGAGGACCTTTCTTTAGTCTATTTTTATATTACTTAATTGATTTTTAATGATTTTTAATTATATAATTAGTTAATTCATAGAATAATGACAAATTATTAGCAACCTTATATTGGTCCCAAGTTGTTTTCAATTACAATTGCTGTGTTCCGAGTTGTGGTCCTCCAAAATTCATATGTTTAGGCCCTAACCCCCAAATTAGAAATATTATTTGGGCGGTTTTTATAAAATAACTGAGTTAAGTTAGGGCGTGAGGATGGGGCAGTCATGATGGGATCAGTAGGTATAGGAAAAAAAGAAGAGAGATTTCTGGAAACCAGGAACAAGACCTTCACCAGGAACCAGACTAGCTGGTATCTTAATCTTGAACTCCCATGCCTTCAGAACTGAGAGAAATAATTATCTATTGTCTAAGCAAAATACGGATCTATGATATTTTGTTATGGCAGCTCCAGCTGACGAATACATCAATTCTATAATTTAATGAGTAGGGAACTAAAAATATAGAAGGATGTTATTAAAACTTTAATTTCTAATATTCGCTGGCTCTATAGAGAGTATCAAATTTGGATTTTCTTCCCTACAAAGTTCAGAGGTTATATCATTGCTGGCTGATCTCTAAGAATCTGGAATGTGAAAACTAAGCTGAATAACTTTTGGTCTTTGGGGAGCATGTTGTGGACACTCAGAAAGAGATTTTATCCTTGATGTAGTAGGAGACAGGTATCAAGATACCTGATTCATTGGAAGAAGAAACTGAGAATTGATTTTTCCAGCTGTGAGAGAGATGAAAATTAAATCCAAATGTCCTGACATTCCACTCATATACCACACACTTCCTATTGTAGCATGAAGCAAGCCAACAACAATTTAGTAAATGAAATTTCCGGTCAGATACCCATTAGGTTACTTTAGGTATGTTCTTTATCCTCTTCAAGGCATGACTACTTAATCTACAAATGGGGATAACAATATATCCAATCTCATAGGATGGTTAGGAATTAGAGATAATGCATGTAACACATTTAATTACTGGCATAAAATAAGTGCTCAATAAACATTTTGTGCTGTTATTTGAATTATGTGTTAAAAAGAGATAAAATAGATGATTTCATTCATGGAATTACTTTCCCAAATTTTGAAGCTAAAATAGAAAATAAAATTACCTAGGTCTTTATCAACTGAAGTCAGTCAAATGGTTGAAAACCTTCCACCCGAGATGTTGCTACTGTGTGTATATGTGTGTGTAATCGCAAAAGATGATTTAAAAAATTGCTAAACTATTTTATTGAGAGGCAGAGAAATATCAAATGGGATCTTGACCTCAAATGTTCACCAGCTAAAAAGCCACTGCAGTGATGCCTTGAAAAGACTTGATTACCCCCTGAGGCTTTGGCCTCAATCCCCTGACTACTGGTCATAGATCCCCAGACCTATGTGCTTATGAAGATTTATTTGCCTGGATAGGGAGGGCTAAAAGGCCCCATCTCTCCTCAAATATCTCCTAAGCAGCAGATGGCCCATTGTTAGCAGTTTTAGCCACAGAGAGCACCAAGTGAGAGAAGCAGTACAGAATATAACCAAAAGGACCAGGATTCCCACATAGAAATCAAGCATTTGTTTTTTGCCCTTACCACTTGAAAACTCTACCTGGCTTACCATGACTCTGCAAAACTCTTCCTTCTTGGAGTTCAGTGATGCATGGGGGCAAAGGAGGATCTTAGGCTTCCTTAAAAGTATATGTTTTTCACTTTGAGGATGGGGCTGAGGCAGCACAGACTTGGGTGAGAACTGTTGAAAACAAACATCCAAAAAAAAAAAAAAAAGGATGGAAATTGGCATATACATAAAATGTTACATGTAACTTGGGAAAGTAAACAGATCTGGAGCCCCAATCAAGAGCTCTGGTCTTATTGCTATTTTAAACAAATACTCATTGAGCACTGAGGGTCAGGCACTATATTGGGCACTTTTGTATCTTCATGTCTTGTCTTTAGATCTCAAACCATTCCTTCCTTGCAGATATTATTGTCCCCATTTTATAGTTAGAAATTGAAACAAAGAAATGTTCAGTGGCCTGTCCTGTTCTAGGTTTTAATAGTAGCTCTGCTTGCATGTACTACCTGCATGACCTTGAGTCAGATGAACTGTTCTTATGCTCCTCCTCAGTTTTCTACTCTATAAAATTGGGTTAAAAATGATGTTTATTGCTGATTGTTGTATGTACTAAATTGGATGTACTAACCTAAATCATTGTGTGACTTAAATGAGATCATGCAGTAAAATATTTTGCACAGATTCTGGGACATATTAATGCACAGTAAATCATCATGTTAAAGAAAGAAATGAAGGAAGCGCCCTTCATGGCTCAGCAGTTAACGAACCCAGCTAGGATTTGTGAGGATTCAGGTTCAATCCCTGGACCCGCCCAGTGGGTTAAGATTCTGGCATTGCCATGAGCTGTGGTGTAGGTTGTAGATGCAACTCGGATCCCACATTACTATGGCTGTGGTGTAGGCTGCCTGCAGCTCCAGTACAACCTCTAGCCTGGGAACTTCCATATGCCACAGGTGTGGCCCTAAAAAGCAAAAAAAAAAAAAAAAAAAAAAAAAAGGGAAAACCTCACCTGATCAGTGAAATGAGCCCCACCAAGTCATCTAGAGAAAACTATTCAAAACTGATCAAATATTCTTTGGATGTAAGAAACAAAATCCTACTCAAAGTAGCTCAAGGAAGAAGGAGGATTATTTAACCAACAATTTACCCAACAAATAGAATGCCAAAATATGAGAGTATCTAATGGAATCTTAGGGCAAGAAGTCCAGCCAGACTTCCTAGACTACAGCTGGAGTCTGGATTTGAAAAAAAAGAGACCCTCTGTTTTTCAAGACCTGCACAGTCCTTCTCATACCTTGTCATGCCTTCAACACCATTTTTGTATCTACTCCAATTTTCTCTCTTTCTATGCCCATCTTTTTGTTTTTGTTGTTTTGCTTTATGGGGCCATGCCTGCAGCATAGGGAAATTCCCAGACAAGGGGTCCAATCGGAGCTTCAGCCAGCCTACACCACAGCCACAGTAACTCAGGATCCAAGCCGCATCTGCGACCTACACCACAGCTCATGGCAATGCCAGATCCTTACCCCACTGAGCAAGGCCAGGGATCGAACCCACATCCTCATTAGTACTAGTCGGATTCGTTTCCACTGCACCACAACAGGAACTGCCTCTCCCCACGTTTTTTCTCGGCATGCCTATTTTGAACATGGCCCAGTGTTGCTATCTCAGCACCAGTCTCCATGTTCTCCCCATTTAAGTATTTTCACCAATTAGAATCCTCCTCTCTGTGACTGAAGACATCTGAAGAAAGGGATCTGGTTGGCTTAACCAGGCTATGGCTCCCCTTATGGTCAGATCACCATAATCAGCTAAAGCCACAGGACCGTAAGAATGAGGGCTCTCAAATGTGCAAATATGATGACCCAGGTCCACTCATTTCAGGTCATGGTGGGTGTCATTTTAGAAAACCGGGTTACTGTATGTCCTGGTCTCTAGGAGGAATGGGGAGGATTTGATTTTGGTCTCTTGGAAATTTATCTCCACCAAGGAAAACTAAAACTCATGTCTACTCAAAAAGTACATATTCCTTTTTTTTTTATGGACAACATATAAACTTCTGGTTTCACATTATGTCCAGATTTTTAGAGAAACACGTCCAACAGTGGTTTGTGCCTGTTTCATACTTGTTTTATTTTATTTGGCAGCAAAATGAAGATTGTGTTTCAAATAAAAGCCCAGTTTTATCCCTTATACGTTTCATTGAGCATTATATGCTGTTCCTGTCCTCTTTTTCCAGTCATGCCCAGGCATGCTTTGTAGACTCCTTTTGTGGGAATATTTTGGTTGGAGGATTTGAGGAAGATAAAAGTCACTTATCAACTCATTATTTATGTTAATGAATTTAAAAGATTGCCTTTTCTTGATGCCATTTAGGAAAAAAACTGCTGGAAAACCTAAAACTGAAACATGTTTCCGGAGAAAACAGGAAGTAGAGAGCCTAGAGGAGATCACAGTGGTGAGAGTCTGAGCCCTGACTCTGCCCTTCCACACAAGCGGTGTGTCCTTAAACAAGTTACCTAAGCTTCCTGGGCCTCAGCCTCCCCTCATTAGTCATGTAGGGGTGATACAATCTTGAGCTAGAGCTGACAAGTTTGAGGACACAATGAGATTAAAATGATGTGTTCTCACAAAAGTACTTTCATGATTTGTGAACATACTTCCAAAAACAGAAGACTCTGAGTTCCTGTAATGGCTCAATAGAAACGAACCCGACTGGGATCCATGAGGACTCATGTTCGATCCCTGGCCTCACTCAGTGAGTTAAGGATCCAGTGTTGCTGTGAGCTGTGGTGTGGGTTGAAGACATGGCTCAGATTCCATGTTACTGTGGCTGTGGTGTAGGCCAGCAGCTGCAGCTCCAATTCTACCCCTTGCCTGGGAACTTCCACATGCCTGGGGTGCAGCCCTAAAAAGCAAAACAAAAAACAAACCAAAAATATGGAAGACTCTTGTTAAAAAATGAAAATTTCCTGAGCCCAAAAAACTGAGTAGAGCTTCCTCCCTTCTAATCTTAGAAGCAGATGGATTCCAACTCTTTGTACTAACTCTGCCTTGTTCAGTTCCCGACCATCTTGTGCACAGATCCTGTCATATTCCACTGGCTAGTGGATCTCAGATGAGTCCCTCCAAAGGTGCGTGCTCACCTCTGATGGTCTTTTAAATACCAAATCAATCAACATACATGAGCATCTGTGTTCATCAGGCTTTTTTCCAGGCTGTGATTTAATAATAATAATAAAGACAATAACAAGAATATACCAGATGGTGTTTTAAGAACTTATATCAACAATCTCATTTGGGCACCATGACCTCCAGAACTATATGCTATTATTACTTTCCTAATAAATTAAGAACTGATGCAGAGAGGTCAAGTGTCTTGTCAGAGGTTAAACAGTCTGTTAGTCATGGAATCAGGCTGTGAATCTGAAAGATAACTAGAACCTCCTCCCTGATTCCAAGAGGCTTATCACCCACCAGGAGGTTTGTATTTCACATCCCACTAACCATAACACAGAATGACACATCCCAACCTAGTACTGTGGGCAGAGGGAACTCAGACGTGGGCTTAATGACTTCTGCCTGTTTCTATTAGGAGGGCTTCAGAGACATTAACAGCTGACTTGAGCCTTGGGCATTGAGCCAAGCTGAGCAAGCCTCTTTTATCACCATTCACTTGGACCGACCCATCCAGGATGTGAGATATGATTCCTGCCATAGTTTTCAGTAGCCGCATTAGCTTAGGTCTCATTTGTATTGAAGGAAAAAAATACATCTCAGTTGAATGATCAAATATTTAATGCTTGATAATACCACAAACTATCCACTATCTAGCTTCCCACACACCATGCACTCGTTCCAGGCAGCTCATAAGAGCTGAGACCCCAGAGATCATCTAGTTCAACAGTAGCAAATAGATTTCATTTCATGTGCCAACTCCAATCTACTAAGTGTTGCTACGGGAACACTGGGTGCAGAGGGAATCCTGAGGCTGTCAGGGATCAAAGGAAAAAGTGCCTCAATTGATTAGTGATGTCTGACATGGGCCCAGAAGCAGAGAATGAAGGCACATGTGCAACATGTATACCAAGCTGAATGTAATCCAACATGTTTGTTTTACAGAGGAGGAAATAGGACCTAAAAAGGAAAAGTTGAATGCCTCAGAATTAATTAACAGGTTCGTTACCTAGTTTCTAGTGTTCTTTCCATAATACCTTGACTCTTGGCAAGTGATAATTGGTGCTCACAGAATCAGCCCCAAAACCCAGCAAGCAAATTCCATTATGCTTAGTACAGTATTTGTGTCAAGTGTATTTCATTCTAATTCCTTGAAATTTGATGATCTATGTAATGTAACTCGATTTACAGAATATCTGGGAGTTCTCATCACAGCTCAGCTATTATCAAACCTGACTAGTATCCATGAGGACAAGAACTTGCTCATTGGGTTAAGGATCTGGCATGGCCATTAGCTGTGGTGTAGGTTGCAGATGTGGTTCAGGTCCAGCGTTGCTGTGGCTGTGGTGTAGGCAAGGAGCTAAAGCTCTGATTCAACACCTAGCCTGGGAACCTCCATTATGCCATGGGTGCAGTCCTAAAAAGATGAAAAAAAAGAAAGGAAAAAAGAAAGAATATCTGAACATTCAGAGCATTCCCTGACTCAACTGAATAATAGCAAATAACCCTCCCCCAGGCAAGTAGCAATTTGTTCCAGATAAGAGGGAAAGAAGACAGGTCAAGGCCTTCCTCCTTTTTCTAAAGGGCCAAACATAAATGTTTATATAGCCATACTGTTTGCCATTCTGACCTGGACTTGTCAGTAAAACCTGACAAAATAAAACACATTTGAAAGAATGATGGCTCTCTAAACAGTAAGCTCAGCTAAACTGAAACTTGGTGGCCAGATTTCATCAGTTCTTAACATTCCTTAAATATGAGCTAATCAAGGTGTGAGCCCAGAGAGATAAGTGGTAGAGAGGAAGAAAGAGGTAGAGGAATGAGGTAGAGAGGAAGAAAGAAGGGCATGCTGAGCAAGGGAACAGCATTTACAAAGGCTTTCTGGTGAAAGGGAGTGGAGCCCCTTGGTGGGGCGTGAGGTCAGCTCATTAGAGCTCATTGGGAGCAATTGAGAAGCTAATGTACCATGCTGAAAATGGAACCTGGACTTTGCAGTCAAATGGACTCCCAACTCGATCCTGACTCTACTGCTTCCTAGCTTCAGGGTCCCAACATGGTACACAACCTCTTGGAGCCTCAGTTTCCTCATCATATATCTTTCAGGACGGCAAAAAAAAATTTTGATTGAAACAATTATGTCAAACACCTGTGCCTAAAATTTAGTAGGTGTTTGATGGATGGCCAAGTTAACTAATTAACACTTTGGCTTATGACAGTTTTAAGGGAGAACAATCATGAGCTAGGAATGAGAAGCCCTGAGTTATGGTCCCAGCTCTGAGACTCTGGACTCTCTACCTTTCACATAGTAAGCACTAAATAAATATTTTCTGAATAAATGAATTAATGAATGAGAAAATCCAAGAGGTTTTACATACTTGTTGGGCCCCAGTTTTCTTATCTATATAAGGAAGACTAATTCCTCAGATCCCTTTCAACAATAATGTCCTTTTGACCTCTGTATTTCTCAAGATGCTCAGCTCCACTATAAGTTGGGCACGGTCCTGACCATAAGACTGAAGTCCCAGAGAAGATTGTAGAACACAGCACTTGACCTCAGCAGTCAACCCCTGGACTAAGTCACCCTGAAGATCTGACCCTCACCACCATTTCTTGGAGAAGAAGCATTTCTCCAAGAAAGCAGGTTTTAAAACAAGGGATAATGAGGGTGAAAATGAGACCTGTGGATGCAGTCCAACCTCTGCTCATTCATATAAATTGCTGTCACCCACACTGTTCTCTTTCTGGGCTTTCAGCCCCCCTCATCTGTGACTCGAGGGCTGTCAGGTGGAGGCCTTATGCTGCTTGGCTGCCAGGAAGGTCAGGATGCTCCATCCACCCTTGGCCCTGATGACCAGCATCCAGGTGGAGAGCCAGCTCATTGAGTGGGAAGGGAGTGGCAGGCAAGGTTTGCTAAGCCATCAGGGCGCCAGCTCAGCTCAGAGACAGCCACGCTTTCCCTGGCTTCCTGTTCCCTGGCAAAGATTCCCTTGAAGGGTGGGCTTACACCCCAGAAGGGGACAAAGGACCTCAGGAGCAGGGAGACAATAACATTCGCAAAATGAGAGTTCAAAAGGAAATAGCACAAGCTGGAAGCAATTGATGTCTTTAATGTTTCAAATATGCCTGCTTTTGTTTATTTTTTTTTAATCTCTACAAGTCACAGACACTGAATGGCAAATCAGGTTTCTTCACTACACCCCCACCCCACCCCCCCACTTTGGTACTCCAGCTTTAGAAGAGCTTTTACACAGCTTTAAAGATAAAACTTCAGAAAAGCCTAGCTCTTTGCCCAGGAGGCAGAGAAAGCAGCCGTCTGACTGGGAGTGGGAAGGGGCAAAGGCTGGCTGCCTGAGCCTCCCTTAAAATGAGGTTGGAACCAAGAAGTGGAATGAGGTAGGAACCAGCAAGATGAGTTTGTGGGAGCTGATAATAGCAAGGAGTCAGGAGACCAGAGAATTCTAGGGGCCAGCTTGTTATTAATGTAGCAAGTACCCACAGGAAATCACTATAGAGTTTTCTAAGCAGAGGATGGACAATAGAAATATTCTGCTGCTGAAAGATATTTTGAGTACCTTTTCTTGCTGCAGATCAAAACAAGTGTCAGAAAGGGCACACTGACCTACTAGTAGATCAAATTCAGATTTAGAAATAGCAAGGATGAGGGTAGGTTGTTATTTTTCCAACCTGTTTTACTCAGATCAAAAGCATATTTTTATTGCTATCAATACCGCTTACTTATGTATTCATTTACTCAATAAATAATTATTAAGTATCTCCTATGTGATCATCCCTCTGGGAGGTACAAGAATGGAAGAAATCAAGAGTCTCATCCACACAGGTATATAAAAATGTGTTAAAAAATAAAAAGAGAGGAGTTCCCATTGTGGTGTGGTAGAAACAAATTCAGCTCGTATCCATGAGGATGCAGATTTGATCCCTGGCCTCACGCAGTGGGTCAGGAATCCTACATTGCCGTGAGCTGTGGTGTAGGTCATAGACACGCTCAGACCCAGTGTTGCTGTGGCTGTGGTGTGGGCCGGCAGCTGTCGCTCTGATTCCACCACTAGCCTGGGAACTTTCATATGCCACAGGTGCAGCCCTAAAAATAAATAAATAAAATAAAAAGAGAAAAAGGGCACAATTAATTGTCCAAGGAGCAGTGCAGATACTGTACAATGTGAGCAATCTGTTAAAGAAAACCCTGAGCGTTGGGATGATCAGGATGGGACGGGTAGATGAGGGTTGGAGTGGGGCTGTCCGGAATGCAAAGCAATGTAAGACATTCCGGCCCAGGGGAAGAGACTGGCAAAGAAGATTCAGGGGAGGTTTGAGGGGTGCTGGGCTTGGGACACTGGGCCTGTCTGAGATGGAGACATTCAAAAGCTCTCCTGGAAACGGAGAAGAGTCCTTGCCGACTTTCAAGACAAGAGTTCACCACTTTAAGTGGTGCTTTAAGAAGATGATCTCACAGCAGTGTTTGGTGTGGTCAGAAGTAGGAGAGTCAAGAAAGGAGAGGTCAGTTGGGGGCTATGCAGAGACGGAAAGGCTGGGAGGCTGCGTCAGGCAAAGCCTGGCCTAACAGTGGGTTCCCATTTGGCCCTTTCAAATATTCCATGGCCCAGCCAGCTGTCCAAGCTGTCCAGAGGGAGGATTGGACACCGGGCTCCAAATTCCTGCTCGTGCCTGGAAATGAATACTTCTGGTGCCTAAGAGGAGCCTGGAGAATAGAACAAAACCCCAGGAAAGTTTGCTTCCCATCTGCAGCCCACAAGGCCAGCAGCCCGCCCACCATTGTGGAAAGGGAGGATTAATGAGCTGCAGATCATCCAAGGCCCAGCCTTACATGATTCATTTTTCTTGGGAATGGCTGAGGTCCTATGCTCTCTCTCTAACCCCAAGTGCCATCCTGGGCTTAGATCTGGACAGACCCAGGGCTGGTCACTGCAGCCAACATCCACATGATGGTGGAGGAGGCGCTGCCTTGTCTCTGCTGAGGGCTAATCACAAGTGGCCTGGGCACCCATTCCAGATGGCATCCGTTAGCCCCCCGAGCCCAGCTCTCTGGCACTCGTCACAGTGCAGAAAACCAGACAATAGGGTATCTTTTTATTTTTTCTCCCCTTTCTGAATTTGAAAGCAACAGGAGTTTTTCTCTAACATCAAACAATTAAATTTCTGAGTTAGAAAAGTCATAAGAATTTTTATTTGTTCTATCCGTGCTCCACTCCTAGTTCAGCATCTTCTCAACTTGGGCTTCTCTTTAGAACTGAGGTGCTCTTTCTTATTTTCCTGGATGGCTTATAATTTATTCTACTATCTAGTAATGTGTTCCCAGGACCCCCTGCTGTGAAAGAAACGTTTCTTGATTTTTTATATCAAATACCACACGTAGAATGAGGATCACCTTCTACCGGTGGGAAAATAAGATATTGGTGGGGGGTGGGGGTGTTCTTTTTCTTTTTTATTGAAAATGTTGAAACATAAACCCAGATCTTTTCCATATTTCTACTCAACTGATAAAAAAGGGATTTCTACAAAATATATGGGTCCATACTGTTCCAAAAGGCCTCTAATTGACTTGGTGCCATGCACATCACCCCATTCCTGATTGTCCTGTATTGTCTGACGTAGTTTGCCACTTCATCCTTATTTTCTAGTCCCTAGGAACAGTGGGTGTTATCTCCCAAATGTCACATCTTAACAGCACAGCCCAGCAGGGGCTGAGAAGTGTTCTAAAAAGCTTGTTTAATAATCACCCCTAATGGATGTTTGAAAATAAATCTGCTTTTCTTCAGGACCAATCTTGCTGTCTCTCACCCGCCACGCACTCCCCCCACACCACCAACTGGGAAACACTCCCAGTTGTGACACACTCTTATCTTTGTCACTGCAGCCTCCAGGTCTACTGGGTCATGAGAATGCCCAGAGCCTACTTAGTTACCCTAACTGATGCCTAAGCAGTAGCCCATATACCACATCTTTCTCTGCGTGCTTCGCCCCGCCAGTGGGGACCCAAGAACCCAGAATTCTGGAGTTGCATTTATTTCCAGATTGAGAAACTCAGTTCTAGAAAAAGCAAGGTGAGCACCTGCATTTTTGCTGCTGTTTGGTCCATTGATGTGTTCCTTTGATTCTGCTTCTTCCTAACTTTCTTTTGGAAAAATATCTTTTTACACATTTCCAGAATTTATGGTTCTGTAAGTGTTCATTCAACTCTCATGCTCCAGAGGACAGAATACAACCCAGGCCCAGCCAGTTCTCTTCTTTGGTTTCAGTAATCGACCTAGGAGGTAGATGTATGACCCAAGCCAAGCCAGAGTGTCATTCTCAGGATTTTGGCTAGAACTCTTATGAAAGAGATACTGTTTTTTTCTGTTTTAGTTTTTTGTCTTTTTAGGGCTGCACCTGAGGCATAAGGAGGTTCCCAGGCTAGGGGTCGAATCGGAGCTGTAACCACCGGCCTACAACACAGCCACAGCGACATGGGATCCGAGCCCCATCTGCGACCTATACCACAGCTCACGGCAACGCTGAATCCTTAACCCACTGAGTGAGTGGATCCTAATCTGGTTCATTAACCACTGAACCAAGATGGGAACTCCACGGAAAAAGACACTGTTTTTGTACTAGGTTTGAATGCTGATAGATTGTAAGCATGGGGCTTCTGAAGACACATCCTGTCATCAAAAGAGGAGAACCTTCTGGAGTACCAAGAGAAGTAAGCAGAGGGGAAAAGTAGAGAGACACAGGTGTCCGAAGCCATTGTTTGAGCCCCTAGAGCTAGCTGTTCCTGAAGCCGACAGTGCCTGAACTTTTCAATTATATTAGCCAACAGAGCTCCCTTTCTTGCTTAAGGCAGTTTGAGCAAAGCTACTGTCCTTGAAGAACCTTTCCCACCTCCTTGGTACCTTGAGCCTATTGTTAATGGAGGGCTTCCTGGTTATAATGATGTGCTGAAACCCAGGAATGGATTGATTCATCCCTGTTTATCCGCTGATTAATACACAAGATAGAACTATGTAGCATTCGTGAACACTACCATCATTTCCAACTTATATGAATCAATATTCTTAGTCTCTTCTTTCCTAAACATGACAGAGTAATGATCAAGAAGCAAAATTTACAGATGGCTTTCCTGTGTGGGGACGGACTAATAATGAAAGGTCTAAATGTGAAAAGCAGTCATATAGGACCTGTCTGATGCACAAAACTGGTATTGAGTCCCCAGAAGGGTAATCATGGAAGGCAGCTATGCTCACCACTGTACCACCAACGCTGCACTCAAAAGGGTGATCATGGACACATTATCTGCAATCCAAGTGAAGCCCTTCTTCAGAAAGAGCCAATCAGGGCCAGGAAAAAGGACTTCCTGGGGCAACGTTATTTCTGTCCCAGAGAACTAAAGGCTGTGTTTATCAGTTAACAGAACCCAAACAAAAATCATAAGCTTTGAAATTAGGCAGACTTGTATTTAACCCCCAAAATTGGTAGCTTTTTGGTTCTGTGAAATCTCGGGAGTTTTTCTTGACCTTGGTTTTCTCACCCAGAAATGGGACTAATACTACCTATCTCATATGTTATTGAGGGTATTCAATTTTATAAATCCGAGTACATTTTCTGGTCACTAGCATAGAGTCAGCAATCAATAATTGATAGCCATCATTAGAATAATTATTAGTAATAATAATTATGATAATAAAAGGGGCAGTAGGAGTTTTCTCACTCCTATTTAAATTTCTATTTAAATTTCATGTGTGTAGTATAACTGGAAGGTTTAGGCCTAAAAAACAACATTTAGAATTTTAACCATAGATAGGCTGTGTTGACCTCTTAGACTGGTATGCAAGGATGAGGGAAGCAAAGAGATGGAAGAAGGAGGTTTGGGCAATTCTGTTGAGGCCAATACAAAATACCTTGAATAAGCCTAACTTCTCAAACACTTTTATAGGATTTTGTATGCTGATCTCTGCTTATTCTCAATTCGGACAAAATGTCACATTTGAAATAATGCTAGCAGATCTCTTTAATTGTTGAATTATATAATCTTTATTAAAAGATAAAAGCTAATACATTCCATTTATTTGTTCAGCATCTACAAATGGCATCCAAAATGACATACCACCTTTTTGAAAGAAGAGTTTTGAAAATGAAATCTAGACTACCCCATTTTAAAAATGGGTATTAATATGGAAAGAAAATGAAAGATAAAATAAAAACTGAAAAAAAATACTGTCATAATAATTGAAACAGAAAAACAAAGTAATGTTCAATGAATGTAAAAATAATATAAACATGTTTATGATTATAGTTCATTCAGACCCTGATAACTGGGTCTCAAATGGTTTTACAGGGTCGAGTCTCTTTTAAAACGAGATCTGGATCCTTTGGGAATAAAGGAAAAGAAAAGAGGCTTCCCCACCCCATTTAGGAGCTGAGGCAGGTAGCTCTTCTCTTTGGTGCTGTGTTGGGCTCTTTGCCCTGATCCCCAATCCAATATCACCTCATCGGGGACATTTTACACTAATCAACATAAACCTAGCCAGAGCGATTGGTTCAGGCATGGGTATGGAAAAAAAAAAATCCTGGTTAATGATAGGTTCAGAATTTTATTGAATATCTTGGGAAGAGAAGCTCACTTTTCTCCACAGGACCCGAAAATCAGAGGATGTATCTACTACTGTCAAATGCACACGAAGCGTGAGACAAAAGCTGAATGTAGCAGAAAGCAAAGCCAAGAAATGCAGAGAAACTGAGTCCTGATATTCCCCTTTGAGTCCTGAATCTAGCTATTCCTAACCTCGCTCCCTGAACTTTCCAGTATGTGAAAGCTAATGAATTGCCCTTTTGTTTTAGCCAGTTTAGGCTAGGATTTCATTATGTGCAAGTTAAAGTGACCTAATGATAGGAAGATCTGGTATCAAAAACAAACTAACAAAGTCAAAAAGTATCTAAGTTTAAATGAAGCCCAGGCAAATCAGGAAAATTTCTAGGCTCATAGCTGAGAGATTGAGACCCAGCACAGCAGACTGTCGAACCTAGAAATGTCCACAGATTGATCCATCAGCTCAAGATGCATTAAACAGACAAATAAAATATCTGATTCATGCCGTGTGGCCAGATCTGTTCAGCTGGGGAGTGCAGAGAGAGAAACTGGAAAAGTAGCAGAATCCAAGATGGCAGCTCTGGCAGGAAAATGGATTGGACTTTGGGAGGTCTCTTCAGGAAACTAGCTGAGGAGTTTTACAACATCTGCCCAATTGGGAAAAGCAAAAGGGTAGTTTGCTAAATGTTGAACAAGGATGCTTGCAACAACTGCATTATTTAGGCCTTCTGTGAATTCAAATAAGAGCCTTTCCCAAACTTGGGAAGGTGCCTTGAGGGCCAGAAATAAAGGGGTGTGACTCTGCTAGCACACAAGCTGAAAGAACTCAGACAAATGAGGAATTGTAGTTTTATGAAATGGGGACTGTACAAAGCAGATGCATTAGGAATTTGGAACCAGCTTAAGACAGTACATTGTTTGTTCAATTCCTGGTAGAAATCCTGCCCTGCAAATTATTTTTAATCATATATGGCAACTTCTTTGCCAAAAAAGAACTTTGATGCAATGCTAGCATAAAAATCACAACAAGCACAGTTCAGAAGAATCTTGGAACTTAGAAGATTCCCTCCCAAACCACAGTTAGTCCAGGGCCCATTCCCGGCAGGGATGACTGCAGGGTGATGGCAGAATGAGGGCCGGGTAGGCAGCAGGGGCAAGAACCAGATTTTTTTCTTTCTATTAAGAACTTTGCATTAGGACGCTAACATTCTTATCACTCTGGCGTTTTGGAGTATCCAGAACTATTTAATTCCACTTCTATTGGGTAAGCATCAGAAACTTTAAAAAATGGGACAGAATTAACCCAGCCCAGTACACATTCAAATACCAAGGTTTAATTCCCTTGAGCAAGACCATTTGCCAACTACGGAAGACTAGCTCTCCACCTCGGAAGCCAAAGGAATCATTCCACACCTTAGCTCCCTCTCATTCCATAAGATGGCTCATCTGGGTACCATGTGCTAAGCTAGGCTTATAGCAGAAAGACATTTCCAATACATTCAATCCTCACTTTATATGGCAAACAGGAGAAGGGGCCTGGCTCCGTGATAAAAAGCACAGTGGGAATTCCCATCATGGCTCAGCGGTTAACGAACCCAACTAGTATCCATGAGGTTGCAGATTTGATCCGTGGCCTTGCTCTGGGGGTTACCGATCCAGTGTTGCTGCGAGCTGTGGTGTAGGTCGAAGACGTGGCTTGGATCTTGTGTTGCTGTAGACTGGCGGCTACTGCTTCAGTTCAACCCCTAGCCTGGGAACCTCCATATGCAGGAGTTGCCATTGTGGCTCAATGGGTTAAGAACCCTACATCGTATCCGTGAGGTCTTGCTCAGTTGGTTAAGCATCCAGCTTTGCTGCAAGCTGCAGCATAGGTCACAAATGTGGCTCAGACCTCATGTTGCTGCAGCTGTGCCGTGGCCTCAGCTGCAGCTCTGATTCAACCCCTAGTCTTGGATCTTGGCTGTATGTGTGGCCCTAAAATGAAAAAAAAAAAAAAAAAAAGCACAGTATCCAAAATGTAATGGATAGTCTAATAAAAAGCAGAGAATCAGCTCTAAAATAGTGCCTTAGGACAGAGCAGACACTTAATAAGTATATGTTGAGTGAATGGAAAAAAAAAACATAAAAAAATGAATAAATGAATGACCTACTAGATTGATTGGTGGGTTGCAGATCTCTTAAAATGAGACCTGCTGGAGAACAACCTGGAGAATTTTGGGAAATGGAACAGCATCACATTTGGTCAACAGGACAAATATTTACTGTTCATCCACCTTGCACAAGTTGAGGTGGGAAATTCTGAGGGGGGGGAGAAAAAAGATGTAGCAAGATGGTTTCTGTGTGTATTGCTCGTCATCCACTTGAGAAAATAAATATGCTAAGGAAACAATAACTGACTTTATAAATTAATTCTCTCTGTGAAATAAGGGGCACAGAGAAAAAAAATTTTATAAACATTCATACGGTTACTGGGGTTGAAAGTCAGAGAGGGCTTCATGTAGAGATCAATGTGGGCAGAACTTGAATCTGCGGATAGAAGGAGCAAGGCTTGCCTGGAAAGGAAGGTAGAGGGTGAAAGCAATCATGTGATATATTTGGGACCAGCCTGACATCTAAACGTTTCAAATCTGTCTACATTTCTTGTTCTTCTGCCATGTTTCTGGTTCCTACAATCATCTCTTGTCCAGATTGCAACCACCAGTTGGGTTTCCAGTCTCTTTATTTTGCATTCTTCCAATCTACTGTCCTCAAGGGGGCAAGAACAATCTTTTTAGAAGATAAATCTTATCAGTTTTCTCGCCTGCTTAAACCTTCAGTGACTCTTTACTGACCTTAAAAAAAAGTCCTAGAGTTCCTGTTGTGGTGCAGCGGAAATGAATCTGACTAGTATCCATGAGGATGTGGATTCAATCTCTGGCTTCATTCAGTAGGTCGGGGATCCAGCATTGCCATGAGCTGCGGTATAGGTCGAAGATGCAGCTTAGATCTGGTGTTGCTGTGGCTGTAGTGTAGGCTGGCAGCTGCAGCTCCAATTCAACCCCTAGCCTGGGAACTTCCAAATGCTGTGGATGTGGCCCTAAAAAAAGAAAAGAAAAAAGTCCTAATTCACTAGGCATTCAGGTCCAGCAGGATCTGTGGCCCCCAATCCCCACCTTACCAGCCCTACCCCACCCTGCCCTCCAGCTACACTGAACCTCTTTCAGTTCCCAGGTGTGCTATGCCTTCTCACTTCTAGACTTCAGACATGGTATTTCATTCACCAAGAAGATGTGTCCCCTGGCTTTCAACTGGCTGACTTCTAGTCACAGGTCAGATTTCCGCCTAGATGTCACTTCCTCTGCAAAGAATCCCTTGGCCTCTGGGTCCAATTACCTATGTTCTCTCACAGCCCCCAATGCTTCCTCTCACAGAGCTTGTCACACTGCATGATCACATGTGTTGTTCCATTTTGTCGCCAGACTATAATGAGAAAAGGCAGCAGGCCTGCTCAGGTGGCACTACATTGTCAACACAAAGTATAGTGTTTGACACTTGTTAGTCAAAGTTTTACTGGATGGATGGATGGATGGATGGATGGATGGATGGATGGATAAATTTTATACAAACAAGTTGGGAAGGATTTGAGGATTGTGATAGGTCTTTAATGATAAGCCAAGGTTTCTGAATTTTACCTTGAAAACACATAATTATTAAACAATTTTGAGTACAAAGTGTGATGAAATGAGACATAATGAAATTGATATTCATGAGGGAAAAAACAGATATGACTGATTTTATAGGAGGGTAAGTTTGGAGAATGAAGGAAAAACAGTCAAAGGTTTCATTTCACTAAAAGAAAAGGTTTAAAAGAAGGAAGCTTGAGATCAAGTGTATAGTCTAGAAATACTTCTTAGAGGAGTTACTGGTATTTGGGGAGTTTTAAGATTGAGCTCAACCCAGAGTTCCTGTTATGGCACAGCGGAAATGAATCCAACTATTATCTACGAAGATGAGGGTTCAATCCCTGGCCTTGCTCGGTGGGGCAGGGATCTGGTGTTGCCATGAGCTGTGGTGTAGGTCACAGACATGGCTCAGATCCTGACTTGCTGTGGCTATGGCATAGGCTGACGGCTGTACCTCTGTGGCGGCCCTAAAAAGCCAAAAAAAAAAAGGTTGGGCTCAACCCAAAGTTGGTCCTCAGAATCAAACAGACCATCCTCCCTCTATGCCATATCATAAACACCAGGATATGCCTCACCCAGACACACACACACACACACACACACAAGGGAAATGTAAAGTCTTGACAGTTTGGAAATAACACTTTACACATGGAGTGAGCCAATTTCTTTGACTGGAGACAGAAGATGATAAGATTTACAGCCGAGTAGATGACATGGACACTCAAGCCTGACCTCTCTCAGATTGGAGTGCCAGCCAAGTGCCAGCCAGTCCTCAACTTACCCAACCCACAAGGCTGAGCTGCCTTTGTTAACAAGACCAAAAAAGAAGGGGGAAAAAAGAAATTAAAATGTGACCATTGTTCTATTATTATGTGCGTGGTAAGTGCCATGTAGGCAGAGGAGGGACAAAAGACCAGCCAGTTTGCAAATACTAGAAAGGTCAAAACAGCCCGACCATGAATTGTCTTAGAATACATAGCCTGGGTGATTCCTAAGCCTTGCTCTGTGTTCGGAGTGAAATGTTGTTTGGATTATAATATTAAACTAGGACTAACGTGACCCACCCTGTTAAGATTACTAAGAGTGGAAAATTGCACAATTGAACATTTTTCTTAGTCTTCTAGCCTGAGGGTCATAATTTGTAGGGATCACTGTACTGGCTTGGATACTGATTATTTACTAAGCGTTGACAGCTTCTTCAGTTCTCTACAAGACAGAAAAGAAGTCCCAGTCCTTCCTAAGGGAGTGATAATATAAGTTAGGCAGGCAAAGAATCCAATGTAATATAGACAAGGTGTGGCTATAAAGTAATGACAGGATATCTTTTAAACAAGAATACCGTAACTTACTGTTCAAGAAAGCTGTTCTGCAAATCCATCACCTTGGGACATGGTACATTTAGTTCAGAAATATGTCTATTGCTCAAGCATTTTTTTGAAAGCATCTTTACTTTTTTTTTTTTTTTTTTTTTTTTTTAGGGCCACACTTGAGGCGTATGGAGGTTCCCAGGCTAGGGGTCTAATCAGAGCTGTAGCTGCTGGCCTACACCACAGCCACAGCAACACCAGATCCGAGGTGCATCTGCGACCTACACCACAGTTCATGGCAATGCTGGATCCTTAACCCACTGAGCAAGGCCAGGGATTGAACCCACAACCTCATGGTTCCTAGTCAGATTCATTTCTGCTGTGCCATGATGGGAACTCCTAGAAGGTGTCTTTAGACATTGTGACACAGCATGGTATAGTGAAAGAAGAATAATCTTTGAATCCTGACAATTTCCAGCTGCACAATCATAGAAGAGTTTCCTAACCTATCAGTTCCTTAGATTCTTTCTGTCATAAAAGGGAGATAAGCTACTACACTACAATCTTAGGAGGATCAATGAAATAATGCTAAAAAGTGCCCGTCTTAGAGTGCTGGCCCACAAAGGCAGCCATTACTTGTGTCATTTAAGTTCAGTTTTTGATCTATAGGATAAAATCATAGAATTTTTTGAGCATCAGCAAGATTTTTTTAAGCTTGTTTCCTTCTTCAGACATCCAAGTCAGTCCCCATATTTTCCTAGGGCTGCTGTTACCAAGTACTATACAATGGGTGGCTTAAACAACAAAAATGTGTTCTCTCACAGTTCCAGAGACTAGAGTCCAAAATCAAGCCTTCAGCAGGGCCGTGCTCTCTCCCTAAAGCTCTAGGGAAGAACCCTTCCTTGCTTCTTCCTAGCTCTGTAGTCCCTAATAATCCTTGATGTCCCTTGACTTGCAGTCGTAGCTCTCCAGTCTCTCCCTTCCTCATCACACATCACCCTCCCTGTGTTGCTGTCTCTGTGTCTCTTCTCCTGTCCTTATAAGGACATCAGTTAGCTAGGATTTAGGGCCCTAATTCACCGTGACCTCATCTTAATTCGACTATAACCTCAAATACCCTATTTACACCTAAGATCATATTCTGAAGTTCTAGGAAGGTGTGAATTGGGGGGGCTCCCCATTCACTCCAGAATAGTCCCCCAAATCAAACTCTAAAAAAAACAAGGAGTTTTACATTCTTGTGGACTATCAAAATAATCCAATGTGGGTTTTATAAAAGCTAACAAAAAAGGAGAGTTCCAAAGATGTTTCAGACAGTGGAAGCTGGCAGCTTTATTGGAAAATATGGCTTGGCTACCACTGCGATTAATTTAAAGCCATCATATTTGACTCTGTGTGTACGTTCTCCTCATTTAAACTTACTTAGACCATGGTTTTGTCCCTCCGTGAAGGTGGAATGGAGAATGTACTCATGCAGGCCTGTGCTTACCAGTTGTCACTCACTTCAAAGGGACTAAAGCTAGTCACTCAAGAAGAATAAAATAATAATAAGAAAGAGATCTTCTAAATTTGCACTGGTCAGAAAAAGATCGAACCTAACTTATTCCCGTTTCACTTCTGATTGCCAAGCTTTGTATTACACAGTTTGAATTTGTAGAAATAATCATAAACTTCTTTAGATAGGCAACATTTATATATCTTTTGATACAAATAGAAAGTCAAGGATGTTCTCCAGCCTTGGATCAGATCCCTGTATTAAAGAAAGCAGATTTTGGAGTTTCCGTCATAGCTCAACAGCCCTGAACCCAACTAGTGTCCATGAGGATGTGGGTTCAATCCCTGGCCTCGCTCAGTGGGTTGGAGATCCAGTGTTGCCATGAGCTGTGGTGTAGGTTGCAGACATGGCTCGGCTCCTGCATTGCAATGGCTGTGGTATAGGCTGGCAGCTCTAGCTCCTATTAGACCCCTAGCCTGGGAACTTACATATGTTGCAGGTGTGGCCCTAAATTGACAAAAAAAAAAAAAAAAAAAGGAGAAGACAGATTTTATTTATTTATATATTTATTGGCCACTCCCACAGCATGTGGAAGTTCCTGGGCCAGGGATAGAATCCTCAACACAGCAGCAACCTGAGCAGTTGCAGTGACAATGCCAGGTCCTTACCCCACTGCACCACGAGGGAACTCCAAGAAGGCAGATTTTAGATGCAGGGCTTTGATTTTCAAAATGATGGGAAATGTCCTTGTAGCCAACATAGCAAGACCAACTAAAAAGAAAGACAATAGAAACTTGAAGGTAGGCTGCATGAGGTTTGAATACCTGAAGATGGCAGAGTCCTGAGACTCTTTTGAAAGAGAAACCCAGGAGTAAATCAGCATCTGGGTAAATAGGGAGTGGTCCGTTGAGGAACTGTTCCAGAATTCCCCTGTAGAGAGATGGGAAGCATACCAGGGGTGGAGGGAGTTTTGGTCACTTAGTATGCTGTTAGCCTGTGGTCTAGACCAAGCTCTGACTTCAAAGGGCTGGGCTGTATCCGGCTAAGCAGACATGATGACCCCATTCTGGGGTCTCCAAGCCTGCTGAGACAGCTGAGCCATAAACAGAAAGCATAGAGCTTAAAAAAAAGAAAAAGAAAAAAGGGAAGTCCTAATTAATCTGGCTCTGAGTGGCTGGAAGGGTTATAATTATCACTCAGATCAGCACAGGGATTCCTGAGCTCCCTGTGCCAGAATCCAGGGGGCATAGGGTGATTTGTCAGAGGCCTGTGAAACAAATAGATGTTCTAGAAACAGCAACACGGGACTGTGGGACGCAGTCAGGCCAACTGAATCCCAGCATGAAGAGACTGTTCATTTAAGGACTGAGCAGTGTCATGTTGGGAGATGTTCTGATCAACTCTCAAGCCTTGTGACTTTAACTCTGGAGGATTATAGAAGCCTTGTCAACTCTTCTTTTCTTCTAATAAAGCATTCCTTGGATTCATGCTGACTTTACGAGCTGAAGAGTTGAAATCCCAAGCAGGCAAGGGAACAATTGTCTCCAGTTGCAGGTGGGAGCTGAGAGAAGTGTTTCGGCCTCATAAAGTCCCCTAATTCCCTTCTGTCATAGTGACCTTTGACACAATGCTCATACTCGAAAAACTTATCTAAAGGGGACTCAATCTAGGAAGCAAGGAGAATATTTGAAAACTCAGAGGTCTGCATGAGGCAGCCTAGGGATCTAAAGTCGACAGCCTTCAAAGACCATGCAGGTAACCTTGATAAGTGAAGCACAACTAGTTGAGTTTGCAGTGAACACAGAGAGGCATTCTGTTGAATGAAAGCAGTGTCTCCACAGCCCCAGCCTGGTGCTGTCCTGTGGGAACACAGCCCCACAGTTGCTTAGTTTGTAAGAGAAACCCAACATCCAAAAAATGGAGATGTAAGAGTTCCCGTCGTGACTCAGTGGAAATGAATCTGACTAGTATCCTTGAGAATGCAGGTCCGATCCCTGGCCTCGCTCAGTGCGTTAAGGATCCAGCGTTGCCTTGAGTTGAGGTATAGGTCACAGATGCAGCTCGGATCTGGCGTTAATGTGGCTGTGGTGTAGGCTGGCAGCAACAGCTCCAATTCGACCCCTAAACTGGGAACCTCCACATTGTGGGTGCAACCCTAAAAAGACAAAAAAAAAAAAAACAAAGCAAAACAAAACAAAAACTTAAAAAAAATGGAGATGTAATCTGCCAATTTTTAACAGCTATGTTGCCATATAATTGACGAATAATAAATTGCGCATATTTAAAATGTACAACTTGATGAGCATGTTAGGTGAAAGAAGATGTGATATGTATAGACAATGCACTATTACTCAGCCACTAGAAAAAAGAATGGTGTTCTGCCATTTGCAATAATGTGGATGGAACTAAGAATATCATACTAAGTGAAATAGAGAGAGACAAATACTCTGTTATCATTTATATAAAATGAATCTAAAAGAATCTAAAAGAAAACAAATGAATGTATATAACAAAGCAGAAACAGCCTCAGATATAGAGAACAAACTAATGGTTACCAGTGGGGAAAAGAGAGGAGGGTGAGGGGACAGATAGAGATAGGGGCTTCAGAGGTATTAAACTACCAGGCATAAAATAGATAAGCAGCAAAGATACACTGTACAGCACATGGCTAATAAAAGCATAGCCATTATTTTCTAACAACTTTAAATGGAGTCTGTAAAAATATTGAATCACTCTGTTGTATGTTTGAACCTGATATAATATTGTAAATCAACTATACTTCAATAAAAATAATAAATAAAATAGAAATAAAATGTACTTTATAAGTATATAGATGTATGTGTATATATATGTATACTTATAAATTTGCATATATATATATAATATTTAACCTTTTAGCAAACTACCAAATTGTTTCCAGAATGGCTGTAGCACCTTGCATTCCCACGAGCAGTGTAAGAGAGCTCCAGTGCTCTGCATGCTTTCTTATACTTAGTAGTCAGGCTTTTTAATTTGAGCCATTTTAATAGTTGTGTAGTGATAGCTTATTGTGGTTTTCATTTGCATTCCCCTAATGACCAATTCAATTGAGTCTTTTTTTATGTGTTAATTGAGTGTCTATATATCTTTTTTGATCAAGTGTCTATTTAAATCTGTCCATTTCTAATGGGGTTATTTATTTTCTTAGTGTTGAGTTTTGAGAATTCTTTAGATAATCTCTGCACATGTCCTTTATCAGATATGAGATTTTCAAAGATTTTCTCCCAATCCATCAATGACTCGTCTTTCGTTCTCTAACAGTTGTCTTCCAAAAACACAGATATTTTTGGCCGCGCCCTGCTGGCATGAGGAAGTTCCCAGGCCAGAGATAAAACTCGAGCCATAGCAGCGACCCGAGCTGACCCAGTGAAACAAGTTTTTAATTTTGCCAGAGTCCAACTTATTTTTTCATGGATCATGATTTTGGTGTTCTATCTAGGAAATTTTTTCCTCACTCAAGGTCATAGAGATGTTCTGTATTTTTTCTCCCCATTTTAAAAGGCTGGAAATAATTTTAAATTCTATGAAAGTGCTCTGTAGTCCAAACAAAACCCATCTCTGGGCTCTATCTAGCCTGTGGGTCAACTGTTTATAACCTTAGAGCATATCCCAAATTTTGTATCATGCTAACGAGTGCCTTGCTTAACTTTTTTGTAACACATCATTTCTCACAAGAAACTGTGATAAGTCTCACACAGGGTCATCTTTTTCTTACACGGAAGATCAATGCCTTAAAAAAAAAAAGGATTGGGGGGTTCCCACTATGGCACAGCAGGTTAAGGACTGGGCATTTTCTCTGCAGTGGGCCTGGGTTCAGTGCACCTGCTTGGGAACTTCCATATGTTGTACCCACGGCCAAAAAAAAAGTATTGGGATGGTTGAATACTTTCATTGAGTATTGAGAAAAAGAGTAAATGATGGCTTAGTTCGCTTGAATTTGAATTTGCTTGGTCTTCTGGTCAGATGAAAACAACCTTCATTAGCATGATATTAACAATCTACCACATCAGCCGACTATTCCTGAACTTTAACTAAAGAGAAAATCATTGGGAAAAGGGGGTTAAAAGGGGAGATGGGGGGCCTGGAGGGAGCCAGAATTTTCTGTTGAAATTTTGATTTCAAGTAATCAGTGTCTGTGCCAGCTGTGGCCCTTTTTTCTTCAATGCCATCTCAGAACTCACAAAGATGATTTCAAAAGCACTTGATAATTAAATGTGCTTTCTTTAACATGGACTCTCTAGCATTGTGTTTTTAATACGTTGGAGAAGATAAAATTCTGGCCCTACCTAAGATTTTTATGTAGTCAACAGAGAAAGAGTGTTCTTAGCCCCTCTGGCCTTGATCTGGAAATCCACACATGATGCAGGAAATTAGTTGTCCCATGTACAAACACTGTTCACAAGAACAGTTTTTTATTTTTTTTATTATTATTTTTTGTTTGTTTTTTGTCTTTTTGGTCCGCACCCTCAGCATGTAGAAGTTTCCAGGCTAAGGGTCGAATCGGAGCTGTAGCCACTGGCCTACACCATAGCTACAGCAACACCAGATCTGAGCCACATCTGCTACTTACACCACAGCTCACAGCAATGTCTGATCCTTAACCCAATGAGCGAGGCCAGGGATTGAACCCATGTCCCCATGGATACTAGTCGGCTTCGTTACCAGTGAGCCATGATGGGAACTCCCACAAGAACATTTTTTAAAATGTAGTCAGGAGTTCCCATCATGGCACTGCAGAAACAAATCCAATGAGGAACCATGAGGTTGCAGCTTCGATCCCTGGCCTCGCTCAGTGGGTTAAGGATCTGGTGTTTGCCGTGAGCTGTGGTGTAAGTCGCAGACATGGCTCGGATCTAGCATTGCTGCGGCTCTGGCGTAGGCCAGCAGCAACAGCTCTGATTAGACCCCTAGCCTGGGACCCTCCATATGCCATGGGTGTGGCTCTAAAAAAAAGAGACAAGAGACAAACGACAAAAGACAAAAAAAAAAAAAAAAAAAAAAAAAAAAACATAGTCAGAAACCATAAAAATGAAGGGTGCAGTTCAGAATATGTGGTGAGTCTTGTGAGTTTGGGGGCTTAAGAATGTCAGTGGGTCAGTGGGCAGGCCACCATGAGGGACAGCGGGAGGTTAGCAGAGACTTCTACTGGGAAAAAGGACCCTCTGAACCCATACAGCATTAAACATCAGGAACTCAAAAGGACCAAAGACAACAGTTAAGTCCCAGTGTGCTGTAAACGGGTAACATTTTTCTTCTTCTTCTTCTTCTTTTTTTAATATTTTTTAGGGCCACACCCAGGGTATATGTAAGTTCCCAGGCTAGGGGTAGAATTGGAGCTGCAGCTGCTGGCCTACACCACAACCACAGCTGCTCAGAATCCAAGCCACACCACAGCTCACAGCAATGCCAGATCCTTAAGCCACTGAGTGAGGCCAGGTATGGAACCCGAGTCCTCGTGGATACTAGTCGGGTTCATTACTGCTAAGCCACTACAGGAACTCCAACATTTATCTTCTATTACAGCTAATTTCGATCAATGACCGTAAAACTTGCAAAACACGTTTGCAACTCTGCTACTCTGTTGGTAGTTTCAACAATGGTTTAAAAGCGTCCTGAACTCTTGTCAAAAGCATTTTCAGAGATGTGAAAGTTTTCCATTGCCCTTACAGAAAAATATTGCCTCTGAACCCCCTTCATCTCCTCTTCCAGGGTATATGTGATATTCTCAAAGTGGCAGGATAGTTTATCCTTCCTCTGAAGCCATTCCATGTCATTATGCTTATTTTACCAAAAAAGAAAAATAGAAGGAAAGAGAAAGAAAGAAAAAGAAAGAAAGAAAGAAAGAAAGAGGAGTTCCCGTTGTGGTGCAGTGGTTAACGAATCTGACTAGGAACCATGAGGTTGCGGGTTCGATCCCTGCCCTTGCTCAGTGGGTTAACGATCCAGCATTGCCGTGAGCTGTAGTGTAGGTTGCAGACGCAGCTCGGCTTGGATCGCGCGTTGCTGTGGCTCTGGCATAGGCCGGTGGCTACAGCTCCGATTCGACCCCTAGCCTGGGAAACTCCATATGCCGTGAGAGCGGCCTGAGAAGTGGCAAAAAGACAAAAAAAAAGAAAGTAAAGAAAGAAAGAAAGGAAGGAAGGAAGGAAGAAATAGAGAAAGAGAGAGGGAAGGAAAGAGAGAGAGAAAGAAAGGGAAGGAGAGAGAGAAGGAAGGAAGGACAGAAGGAAGGAAAGGAGGAAGGAAGGAAATTCGGACCAACAAGTTAAATGCCCCAAGATTTCCAATGTGTCAACAGCTCAGGCCTGAGTACCCATGGAACCTCACAACCTTGATTTTGCAGAAGCAATCAAGTACTTTGTATTTCAAGTACCTTTGTATTTCTTTGTTTTTCAGCATGTAGTGCTAGTTCTTGATCAGTTCATCATAGCCCCAAATGAAACTACTAATTCTTGCTTTTGATCCAAGTTAGGAAAAGTTTGAAATCTCAAAAGATGTGAACTGAGGAATAACTTTCCTGGCAAACTCCATCACAGCAGATCTTGAAAACTACATGGGATCTGTTATCCCAAGGGTTTCCTCCATGTCTTTACAGAAACGATCATCAAAAAGCAGAAATTTTGGACATTGTTCGTCCTGAAGTATATGGAGAGATGATAGTCTGCCTTGGAAAAAAAATTAACTCCCTTTTATTTAATAGAAAACTATTGCCCACCTTGGATAAAGCCACCCATTCCGTATTTATTTTATGTTAGTCCCGGGTGACTTGGTCTGGTGAGGAAAGCACAGGTTTTGAGATTTAGAGCAGGTTTGCCACTTGCTGTTTGTGTGGACTTGAGCAATTATTCTGACCTCTCTGAAACTCAGCATCATCACCTTCAGAGGGGCTCTGACACCCAGCCTGACACTCTGTGAAGATTCAGGGCGTTTTCAAGAGCCCAGCGGGTACGCAAGCCTCAGAGCGCTGTAGACTGTATCACAGCATTCGCCCCTGGATTTTATAATTGCTCATCTCATCTTCTGATTTTTCCCCAATACCCTTTAGGGACCGTGTCTCAGAGGCTCACCTTTTGCACACAAGCCCAGTGCAGAGGAAGCATTCATTAAATACTTTTGGAAGGAAGGGAAGAACAAGTCGATTAGAAAAAAATCACAATTAAATAATTTAAAATATAGACTCTGGAGTCAAACTGGATTTCAAATCCAAACACTGTGACTTTCTAGCTGGCTGACTTTGGGCAAGTTATTCAACTTTTGTCTATAGAAAACAGGTAATAATATCTACCTCAAAGAGTTGTGATAAGGGTTATGAGATTAATTTTGCAGAGGGTTTAGCATATTTCTCAGTACATGGTAAGTTGCTGAATGATTGCTATTCTCATTATTATTGTATCATTTAATGGAACTCTTCTTAAATCTGATTGACACTTTGCAAATGCCTGGATCACAATTGCCTTGGTCTTTGCTGAACGATACAGGCATGTGAAATCACTGTAGGCATTACCTTCTGCTATCACTAGAAATAAGTTGTAAATAATTGGTGCTGCCCTGGAACTGCACACGAGAGAGGATGGGCTGCCATGGACATCGGCAAGCCTCACTCTGCTGCGAGTGTGGAATTTTAACCGATTCAGACAGTCATTTGAACAACACTTATCTGTGTGTTCAGGGCGCAGGGCTAAGGGCTCTGAAGCTTTCAGAGATAAATTGCATTCTGCCCTCCAGGAACTGGAAACTCATAAATCATTCGAAGGAAAGGCGGAGGGTGATTAAGTGCTCCCGCCAAAGTGCAGACCATGGTCTGGACCCAAAGGAGGGAAGAGGGTGACTTGCTAATTGGGAAAATGGGATCTGGATTCAAAACGTTGTCTTGCTCTTCTCTAGCTGGGAAAAACTTCATTTCCTCATATGCAAAGTGGGAGCACCTGGGAGTATCCATTTTATGGAACATTAGATGAGATAACACTTGTAGCTAGACAAAATGCCTGGTAAATCTCGATAAATGTTAGCAGTTACCGTTGTAGCTTTTTTTATGACTCAGCTAGTACTATTTTAACTGGGTAATAGTAATATTGTTATAGGTATTAGTGCACAGGATAGTAACACTACTAGCATGTTTAAAATAGCAGATTATTATATATCTTTATATTACAATAGTTAACATTTTATATTAATCAGTGTAATAATAGTATTGCTGCAAACTATATATAACATATATAATGTATAATAGTATAACTATATATATACTATTTTAAAAACGAAAAGTATAATAATACTATTTGTAACATGGTAAGTGCTTCATGGAGAATCTGGCATTCAAACTCAGGCTTGGAAAATGGTTACATTTAAGTAATATTTAGCTATTTCATTATGTCCAAGGAATGAAAGGTGTTTTTACCTGATGCCTTTCCAGGTTTCTGATCTGTTCTAAGTTTTACATTCTCTACCGTGAAGGATCACTTGCAGAAGGCTCAGTTGCTGGAGGGTTAATGAGGATGAGGCATGGAACCAAAAATTGTCAGGGGTGAAGGAGAGAAAGGAATGCCTATCCAGCACAAGTTCCCCAGGTCACCACTTTCCCATATTGCACCTCACCTACCCAACATCCGCAAGAGAGCAAGAGCAGTGCTGATCAGAGCACTCCACACACTATAAATATTCGCTTCACAATTACGATATTATTAGTATTTATGTTGAAAACAAATTCCCCTTTGGGACTCCTGTTCAACTCTATTGGCACCTGGTGAATCCTTTAATATTTCGGTTCCTCCATCTTCAAAAATCCACATCAGAGTCTTTCCTGAGGCTGAGGAATGGAAGTTCTTGCACCTGGGAATTTCCCTTGTGGCCAGAAAACCCGAAAAGGGGGGCGGGGGGCGGGGGGCTGTGTTTCAAGCATAAAAGAAATGTTAAAGGGAGAAGATAGGGCAAAGTGGAGGGGGGGGTGGGGTCTTGAGGTCTAAAAACTACACATAAAGATTTAAATTAGCCTGCCTCCATCCCCTGCCCCCATTCCCATTAGAAGTTTATAAAACAGTGAGTGTGTTTGCACATATACACACATGCACATGCAAACATTAGGAAGGGAGCAATAAATCAGAGCTGAAATTTGCATTAACTTCCCAGAAAATGTTTCATGAAATTTGTTTGTAAAATAAATCTAAGGCAGCCATTCTCAAACTTCAGTGAGCACAAGAACCACCTGGAGAGTCGGTAAAAATTTATATTTCCACCCCTAGAGAGCCTGATTCAGTAGGTCCAGAATGGAGCTCTGGAATCTTTATTTTTAACAAGCATCCCATGTCGTTCTAGTGCAAATGGTCCTTGAACCACTCGGAAAAATGCTAGTCTAAGGTTTACGTTTTTCTCAATTTTTTTTCTGTCCTTCTATTCATTTGGGGATAACTTTTAGCTATGTATCCCAATTTTCTCACCAAGCTTAAGAGTCCCCCTCATTTGCACAGCTGAGGTTTTTCCCCCCCGTTTTTGGGAACGATTTAGTCTCTGAAAGCTAAAATCCCTGTTCACTGAGTAGGGCTGGAGCAAATGGAATGGAGAGGACATTGTTCTGGACCTCAGCTAGACAATGACAGAGAATACCAGAAAGGTTTTCACTTTAGGGGTTTCACCTCCAAGAGCAGTTTCAATGGAGGAAGGTCAGCTGAACTGGGTCTCCTGTGAGCTGCCCCTTTCCTGTTGAACTTAAAAGCGACGTGGTTCACCGGCACAGAGCACATGGCCACAGAAACACAGCTGTGCCCCCGGGGAGCTGGCGGGGGCGGAATCTAGGGCTTTGATTTGCTACTCGTGAGCAGCTGTGTGTGAGTGAGGGATGAACCCGAGGGACCCCGACACCAGTCAAGAGGCAGATAAGGCAGGACAGCCCTCATTCGCGGTCCTGGGGCTTTGCCCTTTCTTGGCTTCCAGTGGAACAGCCCGGTGCCTGCTCTGAAGGAAGGAAACTTGATAACGTGAATCACAGTGTCCTTTGTGTCCTCTTGCCATTTGAAGTTGAATAAACTGCTCCTGGATGAGGTGGGGGAAGGATGAAAGAAGGCTTCTGGGTACCTAGAGGAGAGCCCTTTTGGGGAGCCCTGCCGCAGAGCACAGGCGCTAGTTAGCGGGAGAGGGTGATGGGAGATTCTGAATCTAGTGGCAGCAGTAAACATCCTCCTAAGAAATTTGAAGACCTGGAAATGTAAGTTATCACAAAACTTTTAGAACAAGTTATCCCCTTTGTTCTGCGACTAAGGGGCTATCGGCTATGCAGTTTTAACAGCTATGGGTTCCAGTTTCTTCTGTGAAATAAAGTATTAGAGCTGATGATGTCATCGCCCCTTCCATCTCTAACATCTGAAATGATTGTTTTATCTAAGTTGTACCTGAGAACCTCCTTAGGATTCACTACAGTGACCTTTAGTAGTTGAAAAGTTGGTTATCTAGTGGTTGGTTATTAGTAGTACAGCAAACTACCGACCTAAAGCAACCGTTTTATTTTGCTCACAATTTTGTGGGTCAAAAAATGTAGAAAGAAGGAGTTCCCATCGTGGCACAGCAGAAATGAATCCGACTAGGAACCATGAGGTTGCGGGTTCAATCCCTGGCCTCGCTCAGTGGGTTAGGGATCTGGCGTTGCCATGAGCTGTGGTGTAGGTCACAGAGGCAGCTCGGATCTGGTGTTGCTGTGGCTCTGGCATAGGCCTGCAGCTACAGCTCTGATTAGACCCCTAGCCTTTGAACCTCCATATGCCACGGGTGTGGCCCTAAAAAGACAAAAAAAAAAAAATGTAAAAAGAGTGTAGCTGAGTAATTCATCTCTGATTTCAGCTGGAACTGGTTCCATTTCTGAGATTCTAGAATGGGCTGTCACTCACCTAATAGATGCCACAGTGCTCCACTTGCCCCCTCTGTCTTTCTCCCTCCTCCCTCTCTCCCTATCTCCCTCTCCATCCCTGCTTTGCAGTTCATCCTCCTGTGCCTCCTGCTTCCCTGCTTCCCAGGGCCTGGCAGACCTAGGGCACTCAGACCTCCCACACAGGCCTTAGTGTTCCAACAGACCAAGTCTTAAACCAGAGGCCCAGAGATGGCACATCATCACCCCCACGTATTCTGTGGATCAAAACATCACAAGTCAACCCAGGTTCAGGTGGAAAGCTGGAATCCACTGCTCCATGGGAGGAGAATCAGAAAGTGTCAAGCTGCCTTCAGTCCATCACAGTCATCATTTAAACAGAAATCAATTTCTGACATGATTAAACTACCCAATGGGAATGACCCAGGGGAAAAAGGAAGGAAGGAAGGATGGAAAGAAGGAAGGAAGGAAGATTGTTCTTTCACAAAACTACAAAGATTCTGCTTTCTTAAAACAAAAGGGCTGTTTTGGCTATCCAGTGATTGTTCTGTGGCTTCTTCATAGTCAGACTAGAAACTGACTGCCGAGGAAGGCCAGGTTCATGAAGACACTGTTTCCAGACCCAAAAGCTGTTTTTAAATAGAAGTTTTTTTAAGTTTTTGTTGTTGTTGTTGTCTTTTTAGGGCCGCACCTGAGGCATGTGGGGGTTCCCAGGCTAGGGGTCCAATCTGAGCTGTAGCCGCTGGCCTACGCCAGAGCCACAGCAACACGGGATCTGAGCCATGTCTGCAACCTACACCACAGCTCACAGCAACGCTGGATCCCCAACCCACTGAGCAAGGCCAGGGATTGAACCTACAACCTTATGGTTCCTAGTCAGATTCCTTTCCACTGTACCATGACGGGAACTCCTCCTTAAGTTTTAACATAAGCAAAAAAAAAAAAAAGAAGAAGAAGACTCATTTTAGTGTAATGGAGTTTTATCTTTGATAATGCTGAGTCCTTGGCTATTTCAGAAAAAATAGCAGGAGAACTAAAAAA
This sequence comes from Sus scrofa, assembly GCF_054392235.1. NCBI lineage: Eukaryota > Metazoa > Chordata > Mammalia > Artiodactyla > Suidae > Sus > Sus scrofa. The sequence goes on along the minus strand of NC_139396.1, from coordinate 122,430,795 downwards.
GTATCCAGAACTCTTATCTACAAAGCATTGTTACTAAGGGCTCCTTCATGGGCCCGGGGAGAAGAGCCCATTTCTCAGTGCTCTGCTTATGGCATTCAGTGTGGCACAGATGCCACCCTTGCAGTCTGCACACAAACAGACCTTTGTTGCCCTGGGTGCAGCAAATTCTTTAACATGAATAATCTACTACAATAAATGCCCTCTTTAGTTCCTTCTCAGTCTCGAGAGTATTTAAGCTACCGAGAAAAAAGAAATCAGTGCTCTATAGGGATTAAATGCTAGAAATGCTCTTCTTAAGCATTGCTGTGGAAAAGAAATGAAATGGACCATTTGTCCTATTTAGGTCTGGCACAGGGAATGAATGAATGAATTTGGGATATAACACAAAATGCTATAGCAGTAGGGAGGTAGCGTGGTGGAGTCGTGAGGCTTCTGGCCTCTGGAGTCACCTAGTCTGGGAGTGTCATCATCTCCCAGCCAGGACACCTTGGACCAATAACTGATTTGGGCTGCACCTCATTGTCCTCAGAAGTAAGAAAAAGACCACAGTAGAAAGATCTGCCTCACGGAGCTGCTTGCCGAGAGTTAAGCAAGATGATGCCTGCCAAGTATTCAGCACGCAGTGAGCATGTGTTTATGCTGATATTGTTACTATTATTAGCACATCGTGGACTCACACACACTCACATTGCTCTTCAGGTGTGCAAAGGAAAAGGAGTTTCCAAATTTTTTCACTCCTGATATGATATTCCTCAGAAGTACCCACACTACACGGAGAGGTCGGGAAGATTTTAAGCGTGTCAAAGAATGGTGACTCAATCTCCTTGGGTTCGGATTCTTTTGGGATGACTCAATCTTTTGTAGGTCATCTGGGGCGTCTTCCCTTCCCACTGCTTCTCACCAAAAATGGAGCCATTGTAGCTGGAAGGAGAGGGCCTAGGACCCACCACCTTGCTTTGGTTCTTGCTTGTCTCTGCAGTGGGGTGGGCCCTGTCTTGCAAAGTACTGGAACCTAGAAACTCAAAGTCTATTATTGTCATTGTTGCTCTTGTTAGGAGTATAGGGCACCACTGACCAAGCCAGCAAGGTCTACTGCTTGACATCACTATGAAAGGAGCTTATTGTGTAAGGACTAGGGAAGGAAGACACAGTGCTGACATGCAATACCAGACCCAGACAGACAGGCACCAGAAAGAACCCAGGGAAGGTGCCCTATTTGGCAGGAAGGAAGAGGTAGGTACCTTAGAAGGGTACCAGCTCACCAACATTGACAAAAACAAACAAACAAACAAAACAGCATTCACTGATTTATTCCATAAACATAGCAGCTGCCATTTATTCAACACTTACTATGTGCAGAGAACTTTACATTCATTATTTCTACCTTCTCTCAAACAACCTCAACAGAGGGGGAAATGGAGATTCAGAGAGGTTCATGGGCTCATCAAAGTTACACAGTGATTAAGTGGCAGAAGCTCGACTTACTCCCAAGACTGGATTGTCTCATGCGCAATCCTATGGACATAGCGATTGGAAGCTGCAGTTCCTTCCCTAAGTCATTATTCATTAAAAGAGGAGCTGGTCAATGTGTTGTCACTGAAGCCAACATAGAGAATCAGCTCTTGCAGCATTTTGAAGGGACTGGAAAAAATGACCCATTTGCCCTAAACACACTGAGCTGTAAATTAATGTATGAACTGGGGCAATAAAGGAATTAGGGGTATTGCCTAACAAGTATTTCACTCCAAAATTCAGTGGATTAAAAAAAATAATCATTTACTCTTGCTCAGAGATCTGCAGATAAGCTGAGTATTGACTCATTTAGGTTGAGCTCATCTAAGTGGCCCTGCCTTGAGCTCCTGGTCTAGCTGGACTTGGCTCCAGTCTGCAGGTTCCCTATGCATTCATCCAGGTCTCAGGTAGAGGGGGGTAGCAGCTACCTGGGGAAAGCTCTTCCCATTGAGGTGAGAGCAGTGATGTCTCTTAAGGCCCAAGTGCAGAACTGGCACATGATCCCTGCCATCCTGATGCCATTGGCCCAAACAAGTCAGCCAGCAGTGGAAAAATTTACTCTTCTTTTGTGGGAGGGGCTGCAAGGCCATCCCATACAGGGTGTGGACAAAGAATTGAAGCCAATAATTTCATCTACCAAAGACATTCTCTGATTGATAGGGAGTGATTAAGAGGGGGTGGAGTGGGCAGAGAGGATCTATAAAATCCTACTAACTTTCAAAAGATTTGCCAGAAAAATTTGCCTATGAATAAAACACCACATTTCTTTGTTTCTCCAACTGAGATAATGAAAGACAAACCCTCCCACCCTCCCACTTTCCTTTTCCTTTTCCTTAAAAAGTATACAAAATTGTAGGATGCCAGAATATTAGGCAAGGCTGGCCAAAAAGATCCCTCCAGTTTCAAGTTTCAACCCACTATAAAAGTTGCATTTGGCAAATAGCTGTAAAAAAATGTGTCCTTCTGCACTGGGGTCTCAGAGTCCCCTTTTGGTGTTTTATCCATACCCCTATAATCTACAGACACACAGACATCAGACTAACAGCTTGACAAATAGGAACAAGCGTACTAATAAAATAAAAAAGGAAAGACCCTGGAAACACAATCTGAAAAGAGGGGGCCAGATCTTATTGCAGAAGTCAGGGTAAGCCTCTGGTGGTATCTCATTGCTGGATATAGCTGTATTTACATTCCCTTGGGTTGGTTCTGCAGTTCTAATGATGGTGTCATTTTCGAGCTTTGGAGATACAGTTCCAGTAGAAAACTAGATTGCTCTGTCTTTTTGATAGAGATCTCCCAGCATCATTTTCTGTTTTGCCTCATTCAGACAAGCTCCACAGGACCAATCCTTTCAGTTCCCAGGAAGCAAGGACACTAGGAGAGCTCTTTCTAGGAGTCCATGCAGTGTCTGGGTCCTCTCCCCCTGCTTGCTATCTCTTATGGACTAGAGGAAGACCCTCCGTGTAGTTTAGAGCACAGGTCAACACCCAGATGCATTTTTAGCCCAAACTAGAGGGCCTACAGGGTTGGGCAACTCTGAAATCCAATCACCAAGGAGTTACAGATATCCTATAGTGGGCCTGGCACTGATGCCAGGCAAGGGGAGGTAGCAAAGGAAGAAAAAAATATATGTTATCTGAACAGAAGGTAGCTAGAATCTATTTATTAAGTTCTGAGCTGCTGTGACTTTAATTGCACTACAACAACTGGGGAACTGGGGGTTAAGAGTTTAGAGCTTTGCTTATAAAAACACAGACCCAAATCAGATAAGACAACTAATTTAGAAGCAACTGTAATGTACTTTATCCTATTCTTTTGCCAGAGAGCACCTTATCTGAGCTTTCTTTTATTTTACTTTTCCTTCTCAGTCTCAAACAGAAGTATCAGAGACCAAGCAGGAGGAGTGAGGGCACTAGGTGCCCACACTGTGGGAGGAGAACTTGGATCCCATACCCTCCAAGTATCAGGGTTGGACAGACTCATTCAAATATAGCCCAACCAACCCCACATTCTGGTGTTCCACCCCCCCGCAACCCAGCAGGAACATATGGATTGTATTAGTGTTTAGGAAGCAGTGAATTTCAAAAGAGAGAGAGAAAACAAAAACAAAATGAAAACAAAATTAAGGTGCAAGGCTGTTTGTGATGTTGAGACCAAGTTCCATTTTTTTGCATGCTATCAATACTCTGTTCCTGGTTATTTAAAAATAAATATTTTTAAGATAAATAAATACAAAAATATTGTCTAACACAGTGGTTCTCCAACTCTTGGGTGCATAAGAATCTCCTTAGCAGTTGTGAAAAATCCAAATTTCAATACAGTGGGTTCAGAGAATAGCCCAGGTATCTCCATTTTTAATCCTTTCTCCAAGGGATGTGGTTCATGATGAACAGGACTCTGTATAACTACCCATATCATTTTCTTTGGTTTACCCTTATGTTACTTAGATCGTGACCTCTTTCTTTCTTTCTTCCTTCCCTTCTTTCTTTTTTCCTTTTTTTTCTTTTTTTTTTTTTTTTTTAGGGCATAAGGAAGTTCCCGACTAGGGGTTGAATCAGAGCTATAGTTGCTGTTCTACACCACAGCCACAGTAATGTGGGATCTGGGCCATGTCTGCAGCTCACGGCAACACCGGATCCTTGACCCACTGATCAAGGCCAGGGATCAAACTTGCATCCTCATGGATACTAGTCGGGTTTGTTTCTGCTGCACCACAATTGGAACCCCTAGTCATGGCCTGTTTCTGACCATACCAGTGAAAGACAGTCAATGGCCTATTCCTGCTTTTCAAGAACATTTGCTTAACCCTGGCGACATTCATGCCTTGTTGGTTCCAAATGAGTAAGTTGTTAGAGAGAAAGACATGAGCCACTTTATCTTAAGATTCAGAGAAAAACACTGGAGACCTCTAGGTCGGTGGTTCTCAACCAGGAATGACAATGTCTGGAGACACGTTTGGTTATCCCAGGTCGGGGAGGGGTGGTAGGAGGTGATTAGGAAGGGTGCTACTGTATTTGGTGGGTAGAGAGGGAACTGGTGCTGAACGTCCTGCAATGCACAGGAGAGCCATCAACAGCAAAGTGATCCTGCACAAAATGGTAACTATGCTGAGGGGGAGAAACTCTGCTTGAGATTCAGCAAGTCTTCAAAGTGAGCTCCCTTCTCCATGTGCTCAAAAGGTATATTGAGCCCAGATGGTGGAGGGTCTTGAATGCCATTCTTAGGCCTCCAGGCACTGTTCCATATTTAGTAAACTTAGAAGAATAAAGAAAATCACCTGTGCCTGCAAAACAATTAGCTTAGAGGGGACTAATTCATGATAAGTCAATGCAAAATAAATAGTTCTCTATGCATGTTGAACTTTGGGACAAAGGGAACCACATCATAGTGGGTCAGTGACTCTGACTGATTATAGCAGATATTTTTTAGCTCAAACATGTTAAGATGTGGCCAGAGACATTGGCGAAATAGCACGCTTCGTGCCCTCAGATAAGTTAGTTTCTGTGAGTGGAGATCATGTTTACACCAAGAGCCATGACATAAAATAGATTGAAACAGACTCAAAATGGAGCATATAAAACTGCAGTAAATAGATGAGGGAATCATGAATTTCCTGTTGGTCAGGGCCTAGGTGGGCATCGGAAGAACTAGGAAAGTATGTGTGGTAGTTTTTAGTTTGGCCTTAAAAATAGGTGTGAGTTTGTCTGAAGACATGGAAACAAGGTTATTTGAGCGAAGATTCAGAGGCAACAAAGTACTGGGTGTCATGGGGTGGGGTGGGGGTTCCTGAAGAAGGACTGCGAAGGTTCCTTGGATACATGGGGGAGAGAAGTAAGGTTGGCCCACTTTTGGAAAGTTTTGAGTGCATTGCTGATGTATGGGGCTTCATTCTGTGAGTAATAAGGGGCCACCCAAGTCCTAGATCCCAGGAGGCTCTAATCCCTAATCCAATCCTTTTGGCTCTAAACAGTTCTTCGGCAGAATGGGTATGACTCCAGGGAGGTCTAGCCCCACACCTTTGCCTCCTGCTCAGTATCCATTTTATAGCTGCAGGCACAGCTTTCTGGGTGGCCTGTTCAATATTGAGCTGTGTGACAGGTAAGAGCATTTGGCTGTTTGTAGGTCATGGTAGAGAGAGAAGAAGAATTTCTAGCTAATGCAAAAACTCCACTGTCTTAAGCATCATGGAGCCAGACTTCTGGCTCTCATTAATCCCAGGAGCTCACAGACCACCTCTCCTTCTCAACAAAGCCAGCCCTTTGCTATCAGGTTGGGGATGGTTAGAGATAAGCCTGTGCTTTGGGGATGAAGGCGTTTGTGTTAACTCTACATCCGTAGAGACTGATTTTTTTATTGTTTCCTTCAACGGGATGGCTCCATGTAAGCTTTCCTTAGTCTTTAAAATTAGCAAGCGGTCAAGTAAAAGTATAAATACAAAAGGCATATTTTATACAATTACGAAAAGAATAAACAGAAGGCAGCACAGCAAGTGACAGACATCCCCCTGGATAAGGAGAATCTTGAGGTCCAAACCAGTAGAGGAGACCTTTGATGGAGGTTGAACAAACTGCTTTCATGTCCCTGGAGCCATGTTTCAAATTGCATTCCATCAGATGCTCTTGACTTCCCTGAGGCCATACTAAGTGTCTCATAAAAACAACTCATAGTCTAAAAAAGTCAGTTTGGGAAATCTCCAACAATACCTGATGACTTCCATAGCATCCGAGGAAGTTTCAAAATTCTCCTGCAGAGCAGCACATTAAATGTTCTAAGTGCTAAAGGAAAAAAGTGTGTGTTGCTTTGATCAACCCAGATTTTCCAAATGACTTTATTTGACTTGGGGAGCTTTTTATGTATTTATTTTTTAATAGCACACCTGCCAACATGTCATGGGTACTGAGGTATTTAACAAGCACCCACCGTGTACCAGATACTGTTCTAAACATTTTACAAATTGTTAGTTGTTCTTGTCATCCTTGAAACCTACCTAAGAGCCAGATAGAATGGGTTTTGTTTTTTGTTTGTTTGGTTGGTTGGTTGGTTGGTTGGTTGGTTTTTTTTGCTTTTTAGGGCCGTACTTGTGGCATATGGAAGTTCCCAGGCTAAGGATCGAATCAGAGCTAGACCTGCTGGACTACACCACGGCCATAGCAACCCCAGATCTAAGCTGCATCTGCGACCTACACCACAGCTCACAGCAATGCCAGATCCTTAACCCACTGAGTGAGGCCAGGGACTGAACCTACATCCTCATGGATACAAGTCAGGTTCATTACCACTGAGCCACAATGGGAACTTCCAAGAATGGGTTTATTGTGTAGATGAGGTACACAGTAGGGGAGCAGGCGGAGCAGGGAGGGCAATTTGCCTGTGTTATCCAGGCAACAGTGCAAATTTTTTTTAACCAATCCATGGAATATGATGTGGAAAATGCAGTGTCCTAGAGGGGCTGTCCTGAGATTGAACATGGAGGCAATTCAGCTCTGTTGTTGAAAAGCTCCCTTACTGATTTGTGCTGCTTCTAGACATGCCATTGGTATCTATGCTCTGGTTTAACAAACCTTCTCTATTTTAGTGGGCCACAGATAAATGTGGGGAAGACGACACATCACCCAATCCAGGCTGAAAGTGCCACAGCAGACACTGCCAATGGCATGAATAAATCAAGGGACAGCATGTACTCAGAGGTATGTGGAAGCCAGAGTCAAGATTGTAAATCTGAGACCGGTCCCATGGAAGGGACTTTCAGAAGTATGATCCTTGCCACTCATTTTACACACAAGTGAGAAAACTAGACCTGACCGAATTATGTCTTGCCCAGGGCTCACTGTTACAGCTGGGTGTCTGCTTCTTGCTCTAGGATTTCTTCCTATAGCACTGCTCATTTTACAGATTGAGAGCGACTTTAACTGAGCCACTCTGAGGACAGAAGCACCCAAAAATTAGTTAATGTGGTGTTAGCACAGGATGCCTCCACCCAAAGCATGGTTTGGCTGACTTATCTCCCTGCCCTCCAACCTCTGCATTTGGTTTCCAAATGAGGGGGAAAAAAAAGTTAAAAGATCTTGCATACTTCTCTTAAAAACAAAGTACAGTTCACCCTATAAAATTCCTCAGGGCTAAGACCCCAGAGCAAAACACAGGCTGCAATTTCACAATCACGTAATGTTCCTACCTGCCGTGGCAGGTAGATGCATTGTATTGCGCTCTTTGGAAAAAGAGGTAGTGAGTCCCTGGGAGGTCAGAGGTGAGCCCTTTTAAGGGAAGAGGTGGGTAGGAAGACTAGGGAGCCACCCTGACAACTGCAGTTGCTGCCAAAGTCCTTGAAAACAGGGCACATGTCCTGCCCCACACACATGTCACTCACTGAGCCAGGCCTGCCAGGCGTAAGAGCAGGAACCCATGGAGAAAGCTCCTGGCATGGTTCTGTGCCTGTTCTTCCATTAAATCAGGCCAGGCAGGACCAGGGCAAGCTTGCCACTCGGCCCTGGGGGCTTTCCTCCACCCTGGACCAGGCCCTCCCTGACCTCAGTGCTAAGAGTATGTAGTGTTTCTGGCTGCACACAACATGGCAGACCTTGCCAATCTGACTGCTCCCCGGGAGGAAACGCAACTCAGAGATGAGCTTTCCAGACTGTGAACTAGGATCCGAGTGGATGGAATATAAGCAAGCACAGGTGTGCAGGAGCAAGGAAGAGGGAGGGGAGGAACACACAGAATCCTATGCCCAACCAACTCAAATCACAAAATATTTATAGCATACAAGGGAAAGAGAAAAGTCTTATAACATATGGAAACCAGAAAGGCCTCATGAATTAATGTAGAGCCTTAATTTTCTAGCAGATCAAAGAGGTTCCATTTTACTACACATGGGCTCACACAACTTTTGTACCAGCAGTAAAAGGAGAAAGAATGAATCCACCCTTGAAATTCTGCTTTCCTTGTAAAATCTTTCCTAATCTCTGTGATCCACACAGACCTCCTTTTTCTGTGCCTTGGTCTCTAATGGCTCCACCTACATTTGTCTTGCCTCCTCAGGTCAGCTGGGGTGTAGACAGCAGGAGAGCCTAGCTAAGGATTCAGACAGTGGCTCACATCTCAGTCCAGTTGCCAAGATCAGAGCAGATGGTGAGTGAGAAACCCAGGTCTGAGAGAGAGAGAGAGAGAGAGAATGAGGCACTTCCTCTCTGTCAAAGCAGAGGATGGGCTGAAAATCCAGGGAGACAGATGCGTCTTGAGATGCATGAAGGCAGGACAGGTCCAGAACTATCTGTCTATCCAGATGAATGTGTGTGTATATAGGCAGACAAACAGATAAAAGAATCTCAGATGAAGGCAGGAAAGGTCCAGAACTCAGCAGCTCAGAGAAATTGAAGAAAGAGTCCCACAGAGCGGAAACCTCACTGATCCCAAGGCAGAGGTCCTTCTCCCTCTGCCCTTGTGTGTGATCACGCTTCCTGCTATCATTTGATCATCCCTGGCCCACAGAAGGGGGCAAACACAGCGGTGGTTATAGTAGTTTGAAAGTTGGAGAGTGGGGGTGAGGCAGTGTTAAAGGGCAGACAGTCAGTATTTTAAATATGTCCACCATGCTTGATTGGGACATGAAGAATGGACAGAAAAACGTATTTCTTCCTCCCTAAGAACAACATAGATGTCATAAACATCGATTTCTCAGTGCTTTGCTGCATTGCATGCTTGGTCCAATGTTTGTTAAGAGATGATTAGTTTAAATCAGTCATTCATGGTTTCAGTGTTAAAACTTCTGTTCCAATCGGTTATTATGAAATTATCATTCAGTCAACAAATATTTACTGACTGCTTGCTACGCACCAAAGCACAGTGCAAGGCTCTGTGAGTGTAAAGGAGTACCACCAAGAATCAGTTCCTGGCATCAGAAAGCTTCCAATCCAGCCTAACAGAAACTTCCTTCCCTCCTTCCCACCTTCCCCTCTTTCCCACCCTTCCTTCCCTCCTTCTTTTTTTCATATTTTTATTGTCTTTGAAGAGTAGCGTTCATAGTTTCAGGTTAAATCTCATCACAAGTTTTCTCTACAGCAAAATTATTATTACATCCCCTTAGAAATCCAAATTGCTGGCGTTCCTGTCGTGGCTCAGTGATTAATGAAGCCAACAAGGAACCATGAGGTTGCAGGTTCGATCCTTGGCCTTGCTCACTGGGTTAAGGATCCGGTGTTGCTGGGAGCTGTGGTATAGGTTGCAGACGCGGCTCGGATCCCATGTTGCTGTGGCTCTGGTGTAGGCCGGCGGCTACAGCTCTGATTCAACCCCTAGCCTGGTTACCTCCATATGCCACAGGAGTGGCCCAAGAAATGGCAAAAAGACAAAAAAAAAAAAAAAAAAAAAAAAAAGAAGAAGAAAAAAGAAATCCAAATTGCTACTTTTCTTTGTTGCTCAGCCTAAAATACATAGAGTGAAAGGATAAGTTATTGACCCTTTAAAATCACGAGTGAAAACAAAGGTAGGTAATTATAAAATTAAAAACCTAAGAAAATATTAGTCTAATGTTAACAGCCTTTAAAAGCTTTTAAAGTCATATCTGAAACCTTAAGAACATGTATATTTTTTATCTGTTTGTCTACCTATATACACACACATTCACCTAGATAGATGGATAGGTACATACATACAGGTGATTTTCTTTGTGTCCTGAGAATGTACATCACGACCATGAAAGCTGAGAATGTTAAAACTAAGAAAATTTGGAAGATGATGAAACTGAATTCCAGATGATCACTTAGTCACAAACACAGTTTGAGAACTAGAACTCATATCTATTGACTACCAACAAAGGAATGCTTCTATTGACCTCATTTTAGGGATTTATGCAAGTCTAAAAGTAAGACTTTGGCATCTAGAAAAGGTACAGTATTTACACAGAGCAATTAAGAAGAGACTTGAAAACAGTGATAATTTTAACTAGCAAAATAAATGTTGAATGAACAATGAATTCTAAATTATTCTACTTACTCATGTTGTTCATCTGGTGACTAGTAATAACTGTTCTTCTGTGCATTTCCTAAAATTGAAGCTAGCTTTCTAAAAAGCTAACATTCATTTTTATATAAACTCCAAATGGAATGCAAATTAGTGTTTTGACTTTAATTACGTGAGTCTTCAGCCACTGATTGCATTGTCTTGACCTTTTACACAAGGCATCCTTGTAGTCTGGGTGCCTTTTAGGGTTTGGTCCAAAGAGAAAAGCCAGTAACCACAGTCTCTGCTTGACAGTTACCTATATTACTGGCTTGCAAAACCTGATTTTTAAAATGTAGATATTGTAATAGAATATATCTGACATCATAAATGTTATATTAATAGCTTAGTTTTTTTAAAAAATCCCTAATGCTGCCATGGTGAGAAGAGTTGTTTTCAAAGATGCCATGGATGAAGAGTTTATCAATAAGGAAGAATGAAGTCCACAGAATGTCAGGTAAATTGAAGTGCTTTTTTTGTGTGTGTGTCTTTTTGCCTTTTCTTGAGCTGCTCCCATGGCATATGGAGCTTCCCAGGTTAGGGGTCTACACCAGAGCCATAGCAATATGTGATCCAAGCCACGTCTGTGACCCACACCACAGCTCACGGCAACACCGGATCCTTAACCCACTGAGCAAGGCCAGGATTTGAACCCACAACCACATGGTTCCTAGTTGGATTCGTTAACCACTGAGCCACGACGGGAACGCCAATCAAAGTGCATTTTAAAAGACTTTAAGGTAGAGAAACCGCTGAGGATTTATTTTCAGGTAAAGAATAAGGCATGTAATCAATGGAAGCACACCAGTATTTCAGGGCCAGTATTGCAAGGGTGCGTGTTTGTTTTTATGTAAAATTTAATACCAAATATATGGTTTTATTGTCCCTGTGAAAAGATTAGCCAAGATTTTACAATCTTAACTCTGTGCCCTAAGAGTGAGAAGGTGAGAAATGAGTAAATCAGAAAAAAAGTGAGATATTAGTCATAAGTATGCAATTTCCCTTATGACAAGAAAGTTGTCTCAGTCCTGTGTATATTAATCTGAATAAGCTAGGTTGTGCTGTGATAATGAACACTTCCCTAAATCTCACTGGTTTGAACACAGAAAGGCTTACTTCTCAGTCCTGTAAGACCTCTACCCGTACAATTGTCCTCCAGGGCAACTCAGGACTCACTCTGCTAGTATCTTGTATCTTATAGCTAGGAAACCCGGAACACATAGTTTTAAGCTCACTATGGCAATGGAAGAGAAAGATCAAGGACGCACATCAGCTTTTTTAATTATAATTTTAATTTTTTAATTGAAGTGTTTTTAATTTATATTTCAGTTGTACAGCAAAGTGATTCAGTTATACATATAGTACATATATATTTTTTCCATATTCTTTTCCATTATAGGCTATTACAAGATATTGAATATACTTCCTTATGCTATACAGTAGGTTTTCGTTTATTTTATATATAGTCATGTGTATCTATTAATCCCAAATTCCTAATTTATCCCTCCCTTTCCCCTTTGGTAGCCATATGTTTGTTTTCTATATCTGTGAGTCTATTATTGTTTTGTAAATAAGTTCATTTATATCAGCTTTTTTTTTTTTTGTCTTTTTGTCTTTTCTAGGGCTGCCCTCGAGGCACATGGAGGTTCCCAGGCTAGGGGTCTAATCGGAGCTGTAGCCGCCGATCTATGCCAGAGCCACAGCAACTCAGGATCCGAGCCACGTCTGCAACCTACACCACAGCTCCAGCAACGCCAGATCCTTAACCCACAGAGTGAGGCCAGGGATCAAACCCGAAATCTCATGGTTCCTAGTCGGATTTGTTAACCCCTGAGCCACAACGGAAACTCTGATCAGGTTTTAAATATTTCAGACTATTGGCCATCTATCTGCAAGGGGGCTGAGATGTCTGTTTCATCCTATGACCCTAATCCGCCTCCAACAGAATGTGTGCTTGGGGCAGAGAACTATATCTAGTCACTTATGATGGAACACTATGGAGGATAATGTGAGAAAAAGACTACGTATATGTATGTATGGCTGGGTCACTTTGCTGTACAGTAGAAATTGACAGAACACTGTAAATCAACTATAATGGAAAAAATAAAAATCATTAAAAAAAGAGGAAAGAGAAGAATGTGTGCTGGGGGAAGTGGAAGTTTAACCCCACTCACCCTCCTTGGAAGGTTTTCTCTAGCCCCCTTTTGACTTGGTATATGAACTCTGATTAATGCCTACATGCACACTAAGATCTGATTAGTTCATACCCACAATAGATTTCTGGGGAGTCTGTTTGCCTTCTTGGGGTACTCAAGTCCTCTCTTTTTGAAGAGCCCTCACTGTAGACTTTTGTGTTTCTCAGCTTGCAAAGTGATCGGGCTCCGATGTGCTGGCTGGCTGTCAATTCCTGTGGTGCCTACACATTTCCCAGCCCAGGGACACCCTGGTTATGAGACCTGAGTGTACAATGTCTGTTGTTAAAAAGTTTTGTTTTGGAGTTCCTGTTGTGGCTCAGCAGAAACAAACCCCGCTAGTATCCATGAGGATGTAAATTTGATCCCTGGCCTCACGCAGTGGGTTAATGATCCAACATTGCCATGAGCTGTGGTGTAGGTCACAGACTCGGCTTAGATCTAGCATTGCTGTGGCTCTGGCATAGGCTAGCAGCGGCAGCTCTGATTGGAGCCCTAACCTGGAAACTTCCATATGCCATGGGTACGGGGTGCGGCCCTAAAAAAATAAAAACAAAACAAAAAAAAACAAACAAAAGTTTTGTTCTTTTCCATGCAGTTTGGTTGAGGCCTTACTTTCTGTTGCAGGGTGTGGTTTTGCTTCTGAATTTGATGATTCTCTCTAGAAAGAACACCTGACCTGTGCAATTCTGCCTTCATGCCTCATTAAAGGGAGGTTGCTGGAATCTCTGCTACCCTTGGAAAAATGGGGATGGGAATATTCTGGGCTTCAGATCTTGTTCATTTTTTTTGAACTGCTGAAAAAAAATTTTTTTTCTTTACTATGGAGAATAGCCGTATAATATTTTCCGACAGAGTTAGCCAAGAACACATCCTAAGTGGGAAGCATTACATTTATTACCATTTAGCACTGATATCACTTAAACACGCATGTGACTCTCCAGCAGTGTAAATTCACACGTATGGCACTGGCTGAGGTGTCTTGTGTTCCCTTCCAGCTTCCAAGCACTTTCATCACGCTGTGACCTTGACTGAGTCACTCATCATTTTTCCTCTGGGTTTTCATAATGAGGCGAGAGATGAACAGAGACAGCATGTGTAAAATACACGTTCTTTGAGGAAAGGGAGGGTGTTATGCAAATCTGATAGTGAAGCATGAGTACTTGGCTCTGTATTTATATGCTATATATCATTTATGGGAGATGTTAACTCCATCCTGACACTTAAAAAAAAAAAATGGGATTAGCAGATTTTACTCTGATTCTTCTGCTAAAATAGATGAAATAAGAGTAGTCTTCTAACATAACTTCTTTCATCATCTGCAGCCCCCAGAATCCCTTCTTTAATTTCCTAGTACCAGTTCAATTATTACAAAGTTGATTGTTGTTTTTTTCTTAAGTCTGCTTAAACCCTGTGCCTTGGTGATTGCTAACCAAACTGCAGACTGTTATTATTTCATTTAAACAGCTGATTTAATTTTATTTATTTACTTTGGGATTCCTCAAACCGTGACTTTCCTTATCTTCTCTGGTCTTCACTTATAATCTCTGGGCTTCTCAAATTAGAAATTCACAGCTGAGCAATACTTCCCAGGAAGGAAGAGTTTGGGGACTTGTTTCCTAGAAATGTTAACGGACCCTTAGTGAGAAAAGACTCTTCCACTAAAACTGATTAGTAAAATCAAGACCTGGAGATGCTTTTGGCTATGTTTTTCTTTCTTTTTGTCTTTTTGCCTTTTCTAGGGCCGCTCCCTCGGCATATGGAGGTTCCCAGGCTAGGGGTCGAATCGGAGCTATAGCCGCCAGCCTACGCCACAGCCACAGCAATGCAGGATCTGAGCCACATCTGAGACCTACACCACAGCTCACGGCAACACCGGATCCTTAACCCACTGAGCAAGGCCAGGGATCGAACCCACAATCTCATGGTTCCCAGTCGGATTCGTTAACCACTGAGCCATGACGGGAACTCCATTGGCTATGTTTTTCAATGTGCTTGGTAATGTTTTATTTCCAAGGAGATTGTTTAAATTTTTTTTTTTTTTTGTAGCCCAATGATACAGACAATGCTACATTTTTTAAATGACTTCTTTTTCTTAGCTTAAGCCTGACATTTCTTTTTTCTCTAACTTATTACATATAACAGGTCTTGAAATATCTAGGGTAGCACTGACATCAAAATACTTGATTGAGTCATAAGGCTTAGTCAAAGAATGTGTCCAATGGCTAAGGAAAATAACACTCAATTTACACTGTGTCCTTATGTGACAAAATTGACCAAATAAGATGTGAAAAGTAAGTTGGAACCACGTCATGGGAAATATTGAAGACCAGGGTGAGGAGTTGGAATGTGTTACATAAAAGAGGAAGATCCTTTAGAAGATTCGAGGCAAAGATAGTGTATTGCTTTTTATGTGTTTTAACAAAATAACCTTGCCAGTGTTGAGAATGGATTGAAAATATAATATAAGGGAGGAAGGAAGACCATTATGGGAGCAATATTTTAAATTAGGACAAAGCTAGTCCAGTGACAGGGAGAATAAAGAGACAGGAAGAGACTAAGAGATATTTCAAAGGTAAAATAATCATATCTTAGTGACCAATGCGTGGAGATGATCGGGACAAAAAGTGAAAATGATAGAGATGAATAATGAATGAATGAATGTGTGTTGTATTAATGGCAAAACCAGTACTTCTAGATCCCTTCCCTCTCCAATACTTTTTTTGATGGCACTGTCCAATCTGAATTTATGGGCTCTTTGACAATCTCTGTCTTTATTATTTATCATATAACCTTGGCCTCAGTGACTATGTGGCTGATTAGCTGATGCTGAAGGTAAGGCAGAGCAACAGGAGATTTTAAAAACTTAGTTCCTCCCTTATCTCAATAGCCTCTAGACTGAACAAGGACAGGGCCCCAATGCACAAAGAACATGGAGTTATTGAAAACACTGTGGCCTTTCCTCCACATCCTTGGAGCATTGGCACCTTGGTGGAAGACCTGGAGGACCTCAGGACTGCAGAGGGAGGCTTCTCAGGGCTCCTATATGGTTGCTACATAGCATCCCAGAGCACTGAGTTTTGCAGATTAAATTTAGATACAGTATTGCTATTTGAAACCATATATCACTAGATTAGCTTGACATGACATTCATAAATAATAAGAACTTTACAGTTTACCCTCAACTACACAGTGTCTATTTGAATCTATGTATCACTAGATTAGCTTGACATGACATTCATAAATAATAAGAACTTTACAGTTTACCCGCAACTACACATAGTGTCTATTTGAATCCATATATCATGAGATTAGCTTGACATGACATTTATAAATAATAAGAACTTTACAGTTTACCCACAACTACACTTAGCAATCTTCAGGGATTTAGCATTCAGAGTTAGTCTGTCCAAATCCAAGTCTGTGTTCTTTCTATTCTACTGGGCTGCCTTTCCAGTGAACTTGCTAATGGTATCATTTCCAAGGGCATTTGCTGACTAGAGTCCCAATTAAAAAAAAAAAAAAAGTTCGCTGTTGATAAAGTTACTTGAACTCAGAAATGAGTGTCTTGTTTGCCAAAAGCAATAGTTCTACATCGTGGGAACTTAAAACCACACACACACACAGAGCGACAGAGAGAGAGTGATAAAGACAAAAAGAAAAAGAGAGGAACCCCCATTACACACTAGTTCTGATTTTTATAAATTAATAGTGATGCTAGATTTCCCAGAGACTTTCAGTTCTATTTAAAAGGATACTGAAATGGGTTCTGGCATAAAGTGAAGCAATTTGATGCGGCTACTTTATTATTTACTGTTCATTATTTCAGATATAAATAGAGCATTGAATAGTCCTAAAGATTTATCCCCATGCATTCTGTATTCCAAAAAAAAAAAGTGTAATCAGTTTGTGGCTTCCAAAAGAATAAACAGCCAAAATGTCATCTGAAACCTAGTGTTGTTTTAAACTTCAAGCCATCCCAAACATGAAAGATGAGTGCTGGCTCAGACCTGAGACCGTGACTAAGGTACATCCTATCACCTGGGTGGCGGGGATTGTTTTTTCCAAATTCTTCACCCCCATGAGCAACCACCCAAATGACAATTCTGAGTTCTGATGTGGTCGAGTGTATTTGAGGGCAGCTACCCTTGAGACTCATAAAAAAGGCAGTTAGCCTCTGACCACTCTGACTAATATGTATGGAGAGAACTCCAGAAAATAAACATACTTCAAGTTGTTTGCCCAGTAATGGATAGTTGACTTACCCTCCCCCACCCTTCTCTAATGCCAGCATAAGTGGTATTTGAAGAGCAAAGCAAATTCCATTTTGATTCCAAAATTTGGTCTGATGCACTTGGACTAATGTTCCAATTTTAGGGAGCAGCTTCACCCTAGAGATCTTCCCAAGCAGCTCTTGAGTTGGCCATTATTCCACTAATGCAGCAGGTATTTCAGTCTACAGAGAAAACAAAGGCTACTGAGGCCAGCTGAGAAGAGGAAAGAGTTATACTGTATACATTAGAAGCCAATAGCTGGAACCAACAGCTGAAAGAAAGAAATAGTGGCTTCCTTTAGCCCTCTGACCCTCTCCCAACAAGAAAGCTATGCTCTTTAAATTTGATTAAATTTTTGCACATCAAAAGCCTGAAATTTTTATATGCCACTGAATCAGTAGTTCCACTTAAATGGATGTATCCTAAAGAAATAATCACATTTCAACATTATTGCATTAGTGAAAAATTGAAAATTACAATTAGAAATACAATTGGTATATTGGTTTCCTACTGTTGTTATAATACATTGCACCAGACTCAGTGGGTGAAAACAACACAACTTGATTATCTCACAGTTTGGTGGGTACAGTGGACTTTCTTGGTTCTCTGCTCTGAGTCTCACTAAGTTAAAATCAAGGTGTCTGCAAGACAGCATTCCCTTGTGGAGGCTATAGGGGAGAATAAGTCCTGTTTTCTTGCAGAGCCATCCCCAAATTCTAGGACCATCCATAAGTTTTGGTTCATGGCCCCAACCTCCATCTTCAAAGGCAGAACAGTGGGACCAGTCCTCATATTTCATCACTATGACCTGTGTTTCTACCTCCCTTTTGCACTAAGGCCCCTGTGATTACATCAGGCCTCCAGTAATCCAAGATAATCCCCTTATCTGAATGTTGGGAACTTTTATTTCACCTGCAAAATTACTTTTGTCACATAATTTAACAGTCAGATTCTAGGGATGGGGCATTTTGATTTTTGGAGGTCTACCAGAATAGATATCAGTAAAGCATAGAATACACATGAACTTGACTGGAATATAAATAAAAGTAATGGTGTTGGAAAAACTATCTACTGGAACAGAAAAAATGCTAAGTGAAATACACTTAAGTAAAATAAGAGAAACTGAAAAACAATTACAAAAAAAAAAAGTCAGGTTACTCAATAGCTTGGATGGTTTGATCACATTTTTTTTTTTTTTAATTTTTAGGGTGGCACCTGTGGCGTATGGAAGTTCCTAGGCTAGGGGTCGAATCAGAGCTGTAGCTTCTGGCCTATGCCACAGCCACAGCAACACCACATCCAAGCCCAAGTGCAACCTATGCTGCAGCTTGCAGCAATTCTGGGTTCATAACCCACTGAGCAAGGCCAGGGATCAAACCCACATCCTCATGGATACTAGTTCTGGTTTGTTACCACTGAGCCACAATGGGAACTCCTCATTTTTTGATAAAGTATATGTCTATATATCTGTACTAGCTCTACAGCTATAAAAGACTTATATATCTATCTAAGTGGACAAGTCTACCCCCAAATGTTGAGTGGCTATTTGAGATTGGAGTTTACTGGTGAATTTTTAGATTAATATATTTTTTAACTTACTAAAATAATAAAGTATGTTCTCTACCACACACACACACACACACACACACACACACACACACAAACACACACTCAGAAAACTTAAAAATTAAACCTTTCTCTTACAAGCTGAATGCAGTAGATGGCCCTTTGACCAGCTGATTGCCCCCTCACCCCACAAAACACCAGAAACTGTTTCTGCTAGATACAGTGGTATTCCCATTCTCATGGGACTGAATTGAGTTCCACATGACAACACCAATCCCAGGCAGCCTGCCCTAATTCTGAGAAATCCAATATCTTTAGCCCAGTGGCCCAGTAGCTATTAAGCCAAGTTCTAAGAGAAGAACCTCACTGACTTTCTACAGCTGTAATAATATATTATTGTTTAATATCCTCACTGAGAAATTTTCTGACATGGTGCAGGCAGAGACTTCCATATGGCAATGTTGGGTTTGGTTTAAGCTTCAGATAGCTAAAAATAAGTCTTTCTCCTCCTTTTGGTTTTAAAATGTAAGCAGATCTAGCTTTTGATGTACAAAGCTTATAAACGAAACAATTTGCTGTCCCCACCCAAAGTCAGCTAATGCAACTCCCAAAAGAGGGGTCTATCTTTAACAGTTTATTCTATGTTCTAACTGTGGTTTCCTTAAGAACACGCTGTATACAAACTTTGTTCCTAAGGATATTTCTGTTGGTGCCAAATTGACTTCAATTCACAAAAATCATGTGGTGCATTCCCATGTAACTTGGACGTTTTTGCTCTAAAGAAAACAGAGGGCTTTCCCCCCCACTTCGGCAACCATTCCTGTTTATGGAAGATCCACTCTCACCCTGGGGATCTTACTCAGAATCAGTCACCAAATGTGGACTTAATTCTTAGAAGACCTAGCAAAAACTTTGACCCCTAACTCAGACTCAGTTGCAGACTATATCCTATCAGTAGCAGACTGCTAGGGTATCTTAGAGCACTATGGTGAAAAAGTATATGCTCTCCTGACTACAGTCCTAGGGCACCAAAATCCTTGGGTCCAAATCTTGTCTCACCTTTATGATTTGCCTCACCATGGGCCAGTTATTTCAACTCTGTGTGCCCCTATTTATAAAATGAATGTAATAATATGACCTACTTCTTAGGACTATTGTGAGGTTTAAGTGAATTAAACATATAAAGCATTTGGAATCTTGTCTGGTATGTGCTAGGAATAGCAATTGGAAGAGAACCATGTAAAGAAGACAGCAGTACTATTTAGGACATAAGAAAGAATACTATTAGGACAAGAAAAAAAAAGATACTAGGATATTTTTTAAAAAATACTATTTAGGATAGTCAAAGAAAAAAATGAAAGAAAGGGAATAAAGAAGGAAAGGGAGAGAAGAGAAAAAGAAAAGAAAAATGTCTTTAGAAAATCATAACCATTTCTAAAGCATGTAAGTTAAAATTCTGCTAACTAGCCAGGCACCTTCCTGCCTCAAGGCCTTTGAGTTGGCTTTTCCTTCAACCAGGTGCTTCCTCATTGAAATAGCCACACAGTTCATTCCCTTGCTTCCTCCAGGACTTTGCAGATATAATAACTTAGCAAAGCCCACCCTGATCATCCACTTTTAAATTATGCCCCCCTCCCCTAGTCTGGCACTCCTCATCCCCCTTATCTGTTTTCTTCTCTTCTCCTGCACATCTAATATTTTTTATCATTTATTTATTGTGTTTACTGTTGGGTCAAGTTCTAAGAGGGCAGAGATTTTTGGCTGTTTCTTGCTGTTATATCTTCCATAGTGCCTGACTCATAGTTGATGCTCTATAAATATTTGTGCAATGCCTGGAAGGTCATCTACCTTCAAGAGAGGAGGCTTCTCCTAAAAAGGAGGGGGTGGATGTTGCAAAACCTCAATGCAGAGCTCCCAAGCAATCTGCTGACAATCCCAGTGGGAGTCCTACACTGTCTTCCCACGATAAGGTCCCCAGTGGAAACTCTAAGGGGACCGAGTGAGGCAGAGCCAAGGGCTGGGTGTTGGGAGACCATGTTCCAGTCCTCCTGCTGCTCCAACCACCAAGCCACTCCAGTTTTCACCCCTTGAATCTAAAATGATAGCTAGGTGACGGGTCAAGCTCATTTAGATGTAAAACATTCGAGTTTTTGTAAGTAGAATAGGGAGACAAGCAAATGGATCAGCATTTATTTAATTCCCATGTGCTCAGGCTACTTCACTTGCCCTTATCAAAGCTTCTGACAGAGCCTGACTGGAGTCAGCAAAGCAAGTTATATTTTCCATTTTACTTGTGGCTGCAGCATCTGGGTGACGTACATAGTAAGACTGCTCCAAGAATCCCAAGAAATGTTAATTATTGTTTTGTGTAAGATTTCTCAAGAAAACCATAACAGAACTTTCTCGCTGTAGTCCAGTGACTGACAAATTTGGAAGTAAAATACCTTTTTTTTTTTTTTCTTTTCCTCTTTTTAGGGCTGCACCTGCGGCATATGGAAGTTCCCAGGTTAGGGCTGAATTGGAGCTACAGCTGCTGGCCTATGCCATGGTCACAGAAACAGGGATCCAACCTGCATTTATGACCTACATCTCAACTCAGGGCAATGCCAGATCCTTAACCCACTGAGCAAGGCCAGGGATCAAACCCACGTCTTCTTGAATACCAGTCGGGTTCATTACCACTGAGCCATGATGGGAACTCCAGAAATGAAATATCTTTTGTTTTTCTCTTCCTTTAAAAATTATTGGATAAAATTTTCTGTGAGGGAAAAAAAAATGGCCTCTCTTCCTCTTCTTGTCAGAAGTAAAGTATTAGTTTATAAGCAATAGTGGCAGAAAGGGGCCTCCTGACACAGCACATAAAAATTACCCAAATCTTTAGGCAGAGAGTGGAGTTCTCATTGCCTCCAGCTTTCAGCTGCTGTGGCAAAATTAGTGTTTCCACTTGCTGTCTAGGTTTTCTGGTCTGTTCTGGGAAATGGAAGGCCCATAGAGATCTAGATCTTATCTTCTCTTCTCATCTGCCCCTTGAGATATAGATAAGATTTGGCTTAAATCTCTAAGGCAGAAGCCCTTCACAAGATTTCTGTAAATTCACAGCTTTCGGTTCCTGCTTACGTTATGAAGGGTTTGGTCTAAGATGCTGTAATCAAAATACTCAGAACAGCAGTGGCTTAAAAAAGATAGAAGTTTATTCCCTCTCTCAAGTAATGGTTCAGGGGTTGCAAGAGTCAGGAACATAAAGCTACTCTACTATCTTCAATGCACGTGACTGAGTTCAAGGTGACTGGTCCATCTCCTGCCATCACCTCTGCATCCCAGGCAGCAGGAAGAGGGAAATGACATGCAGAGTTCATGTTCATGCCTTATATAGGCATGATGCAGAAGTGGAACACATCATGTCTGCTCATATCTCATTATCTAGAACTTATTGCATTGCACAACTAGCTGCAAAAGAGCCTCGGAATTGCATTTGTTACCTAGGTTGTCATGGGTCTAACTGCAAAAATGACATTCAGTGAGTCAAGTAAGGAGAGAGTGGATGTTTAGGAAAACCAGCAGTCTCTGCCATGGTCCTCCTCTCCAGCCACTCCTATATGCATTCACACCCTTTGTCCTGTGAAGAGCATAGGACATACTTGCCCCATCCCTGAAGGATTCAACCCTATGTCCTATCTGGTTGCTGTTTCTAGCTCCAAGTCTGGGCTTTGTCCAAGGAGGAGCAATCTTTTCCATCATCTAGATGCAGCTCCTCAGGGTCCACTAGTGCTCTCTCTTCCTCTTTCACATACACACCCCCCCATGTACAGTGGTGGAATAAAAACAAATAGACTGCAATTTAAAACTCCCATCAGGGAGTTCTCTTGTGGTGCAGTGGGTTAAGGATCCAGTGTCATCAGTACAGCTGCTCGGGTCACTGCTGTGGCTCAGGTTCAGTGGCTGGCCCAAGAAGTTGCACATGCCACAGGTGATGTAATGGATTAATAAAGAACAGAGAACTAAAAAAATGTAAAAAATAATAAAATAATAAAACTCCCATTAGGAAAAGGGAAGATGGAAAAACACAGCGGCCAACAGCAGACCTTCCTCAGGAGCTGTGCTTTTGTAACTCACTTCCTGCTTGGGATTAAGGTTGTTTTAGTGTTGGAAGAATTATAGGCTTCTGGCTATTTGGTTCTGATTCCACATATATGTAACTTCAACCAAAGAGTTCATCCAGAGTAACAGAGTTGTGTTTTTTTTTTTCTAACTGATCTTATATTTCCTCATCTTTGTGTTCTACTCCTCTGCCTTTTCTCTCTCTCTCTCTCTCTCCCTCTCTTATTTAGCTCCCTTGAAGTAATCTCAAACAATGGGTTTCAGTGGGATGGCAACACTCTTTATTGGTTTTTGACTTCTGAATTGGCTTCCCCTATCTGGATGAGAAGTTTTACTGAGAAGTGTTTGAGAGGTCTAGGGGCTATAATATTATCACTTGCTAAAGCTGCCATTTTAGAATACAAGTCACCTATTGTAATCAACCTGAGGTCATCAATCTAAAAGTAGCAAGACACTTGTTGAACACATCAACGTTCTAAGTTTTCCCAATAAGTTTCACTAAACTTTCTGAACCTGGCACCATACATCTTGTCTTCCAAGGCTGATTGGACAATTTTTACAAATATTTTGCCATGGCACAACAAGAATCGCCAGATTTCTAGTTTGCAGTGTTTTTCTTTGCCTCATGCTACCTGGCACTAAGCCACTTGTTCTGGGTTTTGTCATAGTGGCACCCCACTTCTGACAGTAAATTCTGTGTCAGGTGGGATGGATGCTGTCACAACAAAACCAAAGTGCAGTGGCTTTAAACAAGACAGATTTGTCATATTTCAACATTTTTTTTTTTTTGTCTTTTTAGGGCCATACCTGAGGCATATGGAAGTTCCTAGGCTAGGGGTTGAATTGGAACTATAGCTGCTGGACTATACCACAGCCACAGCAACACCAGATCTGAGCTGCATCTGCAACCTACACTGTAGCCCATGGCAACGCTGGGTCCTTAACCCACTGAGCGAGGCCAGGGATCAAATCTACATCCTCATGGATACTAATCAGGTTCATTACTTCTGAGCCATGATGGAAATTCCCTCAACAATTATAAAATAAATTTGTGTTCACTTTGAAGCAATTCTAAAATGGGAATGTGTCTTATAGTCAATAGCATCTTTGCACTATATCACAGCTTAATTGGCCATGAGCATTTTTCTTCTTAAGGCTGTATGAAATAACAGGGCTTTTGCAATTGATGCTGTCTCAGATTGGATTTCTCTCTCACTGAAAAGTCCAGACATTGACAATCCAGGATGAGTAGAGCAGTTGTATCATTCTTCACATGGGACTCCCATCTCTGGGTCTGAGGCAGTTGCTCCAACTCCTCCATCACTTACTCACCATCAAAAATGGAGAAAGAGTCAGGGAAGTACGTGATCATTCCTTTTAAAGGAAAAACCTAGAAGAAATACGTATTCTTTCTATGCCATCCATTAGCCATCCATTAATCGCATGTTCATACATAACTTCAAAACAAGGCTTAGAAGTGTAGTTTCTACCTGGACAATAATGTTCCCAGCTCAAAGTCAGCAGGGTGTTTTTTATCATAGGAAAGAGGGGAAAAAAATAGATATTAGCAATCGACTAACAGAGTTTACCATAACTTTGCATCCAAATTACTGTTTCCATAGCTAATGCATTATCTCCCAACTCATTATTTTATCAAGCCCAATCAGTTCCTTGATCCCCCTAATTCACTCACTCAGTCAATTTACATTTGAGAGGTGGACCTTATGAAAACATGGCTTTGGAGAGGCAAGAGTTTCATCACAACAATGAAAGCAACTTCAGATTGGATAACAGACATATCTGTTCTTGTCTTCCTGCCACCCAACAACCATGGCACTGAGGCATTTTTCAATCTCGCCATCTTCTCTCACTCCTCACCTCTCTGTCCTCACCTCACTCTCTCATTTTTCAGCCCAGGTCTGCTCCCTTCAGTCCTTTGAACCTATGCCTTCAGAGTCTCACTTTTATCCCTAACAGCTTATCAAGGACATTTTCCCAAATAAAGATAGCTGCCCTCCCCAAAAGGAATTCTGATGGAGTCACCTGGAAAGGCAATAATGTTATCAGGCTGCTTCAGAAGACTGTCAGGGGACCCAGGGAAGGATATAAAAGTCAAGGCCAGCTGCCCAAAATTCTGCCAGATGTCACCTGACAAAAAATCTAACATGAGGAAGCAGGATTCAGCAAATCCATAGAGCTGAGCATTGTCTTACCTCTTTGTAAGTTGTTTTGAGAACAAGCCCACAATGTGGTATTCGTTTTCTGCCTCATTAGCCCTCTACCAATATCACCTTCTATATTTGTCTACCTGTTTCCTCACTAAGGTCTTTAACAGTATCACCACTCTCCACACATTAATGATGGTATCTGCTCTGTTGTAAAATCCATACAATTCTTCCTTAGATGCCAGTAATTAGGTATTGATGAGCCACGGCCTCAGAAGGCAGCCGTTTATCTTTCCTCTTGTCTTTCCAATACCTACACCAGCTATTTATACTCTTTCCTGGTGCCTGGGTATCTGCCATTCACATTCTCCTTTTCCCCATCTTATGTGAACTGAAAACACGGCTGTGGGTGCTGCCATTCATGTGCACAAGATATATCCAGTGTGGGGCCTGATATGATCAATGATTTCCATCCAGCTTTCCCAGCATCTGCAGCTCCCTGCCAGGCTTGGGAATTCCAAGGAAGACAAAACTCAGATCCTGCCAGCATCCTGGCACAGACCTGGTGGGTTCTAGCAGAGCTTCAGCAGTGATGTATCATGCTGGGCATCTGAAGGGTGGTGAGAGTCTGGTGGCTTCATGCCACTCATTGTCAGTCTCCAGGTTTGGGTCAGTTCCTGTAAGTTCGGGTCAATTCCTGTAATGGCTGAATCACAGCTGGTCACAGTCCCTTTTAATAAGAAGTAGACTCTTCCGTTTTGCTTTCATGGAATTCTATGTGAATGCCTCATATGGTCAAGAGAAAGCAGCTCTGCACGCCTATATTTAAATGCTGCGAGTAATTCCCGCTCACTCTAACTCTATCCAGATGTGGCTACTTCGTGCCCATGTAAATTAGGTGGCTTGCTTGCTTTTGGGCCTTGTCAAGAATCTGCATTCTGACTCACAGAGAAAAAAAAATGGAAAGAATGTACAGCAACTACACACAAGACAGGCTATTTTAATAATACAAGCTCTGTTGAAGGGAAAATCAGTGCTTTTGTGCTGCAAACAACAGCATTTGCATTTGGAGGGGCTAGACACTAGAACTCAGTAAGAACCCTGCAAAGGGTGGCCTTTCGTCCTGGGCGTCAGCTTCTCCCATAGCTGGATTTCTGATGCGGGTTCTAAGTATTCCTGACTAGGAGCCACGTCTATCCTCTGCCCCCAGCCTTGCAGTGGTGACTTTCTAAAAAGGAAGAATTATTTTGAGATAATGGGCCCTCTTTCGTGCCTACAGCATTTTCCATTCTATCCCTCTCTGTCAGGCAGTGAACGGTAGTCCAGCAAATGTGGGCACCCCAAACTTGGAACACAAAAAGCAATTCACATCACCCATCATGTGTTGTGTTCCACAGTGTGTCTCATTTAAAACATAACCCACTAGCAGCCCATTTCACTAAATTGGCCTCTTACAAAATGGAAAAAATTTATAGAAGAGAAGAAAAGTCGGCGCATCTCTTTTTGTTGTTCTTAAATGGTAATTTACTGAAGGATCTTTGGAAAAGCTTGTTCCATAACTGACAGAATTGAATTAATCTTTATTCCACCTTCATCCCAAACTCATCCTTCCCCCTTTCAGTCAGCAGGAGGGCCAAACCCACAGATGGTGGAGGCGCCTGTAGGCACCAAAAGTAATGGCGTTGCCTTTTCACAGAAAAGTGTTGGAGCAGCTCAGGGACACTCACTCCAGCTCTGAAACCCACCCCCTCGCCACCATCTCAGACACTGCCCCATTATAGTCTGTGGCATTTGACATGTGTATTTGTTTGCCCTGAACTAAATGTGAGGCTGAGAAATGAGATTCAGAATAAATAGGATCAATCACCACTGAGACTCAGGTATATTAATCATAAATTCCTTAGAACAATAAAACCACACTATGCTGACCACATTCTTAGGGTTTGCAGCGTGCTTTCTTAGGCAACATCACGCTTGGTCCTTGCAGGCATTCTGTGAAGCAGGCAGGGCAAGCTTACTACTCAGGTTTTCCAGATGAGAAAGGCAAAACAGGTGAGGTGTTAACGCCACAAGATCTCAGAACTCATAACAAGAGGAAGAGAAGAGCTCAGTCCAGAGCTTCGTGTTTTCCAGCCCCAAATTAGTTTTACCACATTTTAACCAGCCCCCTAGAGTCATTATCTCTCCCTTCCAGTTGTCCAACTCGTAGTCTCCAGAAGGTGGAAATTTTCAACCTGGCACTTCTTTGAGAATGGGAGACCAGCTGTCCCAGTTTGCTTTGGACTCTCAGTGCTAAAACCAGGACCATCCTGAGCAAACAGGACAGTCCAGTTGGTAGCCACAGCAGACAGGACCTCCAGCCCTCAGGGAGCCCATGATAGCTATGCTCCCCTCCACTCAGCAAATGCTGTTCCCAGGCCATGTGTATGCCATTTCCAGAGGACATCTCTAGCAAATGCTTCCAGAAAGACAAAGAAACCCAAAAGGGCTAGTGTTTGGATGAAACAAGCAGGATCTGTCAGCATCCCTGTCCTGCGAAAGCACCAGTGCCAGGCTGATTCAAGGAACAGTGACTCTGCTCCTGGGAGTGTGTCTGGTGCAGATAACTCTGAACCCATCTTTCCCAGGCTCTCTGAGAACAGCCCTCCCACCTGACTGGATTGAAGCCTTGTGACACTGTGTGACCCTTGGGAGGGTGGCGGGTTGAGTAGGAAGGAGAAAAATAAGAGATTTGTTTGTGACTTTTTTTTCCCCAATGACATTGAGCTTTGGGGAATTTTTCTTTCTGGTGACTGAGTTACTCCACCAAAGAGAGGACTGATGCTAACCTTTTTATATAAGTCTTGTGCACTAGATGCCCTTTTGCTCAAAACAAAGCAGGGCCTCTATTCTCTATGCTTCTGATGCTAAAGCAAACCTGATGTCCGGCCAAACACAGCAATATACATCAAAATCTTTTAAAAAAAATGATCCGTAGCCTTGGACCTAGAGCTTTTACTTTGAGACATTGTAGCTTAAGAAAACAATTGGGGATACAGACATTAATATGAGTACTTTAAGATCATCATATCAGGGAGATCATCTTGCCATGCTATGTTTGTTGCTGGGGGTTCAGGAAGGTGTGAGCAGGTTTGGAGCACTGACTGGTAAGGCTGATTGCAAGAGAACCTGAGCTGTATTCCCTGTCAGGGTTCCAAAAAAGCAGGGCTTGCCAGGAGACACTGGTCAAATGGTACAGAAGTCCAAGTTGAGGGTCGTGAGAGAGGTGAGTGAGAGGCTAAAAAGCATCCTGGAAAGCAGCTCAGCCAGTGGGAAGAAACCAGGCTAGTCAAGATGAGCCAAGGGATAAAGCCGTGCACCCTCAAGGGATGCAGAGATACTGAGGCAGAATGAAAATTATTATCTAATCTCTGTCCCCACCCTATTCTAGAGGCATATCTGAGGCCCAGGAAGAGGGAAGGTGAGAGGAGCAAAGAGAGAAATTTCATTAAACTCTGTGACACTCTGGGGCCCAAGGAACTCTGCTTTGGGAATTTTGGGGGAGGAGGCAAGTCGCATGGATGAGAAAGTTGTTCTTTCAATCTGACCGCAAGACCCTTTGCCACCATGAGAGCCCTGGCAGCCACTGGCCAAGAAATACTGTGCCTGGAGCAGCAGGAGAGGCTGCAGTTCTGCTCAAGCTATGTAGAGGGGCCATCCTAATGGCCAAGGCTACTGGGCATCAGAAAAGCCTGAGGGAGAGGGGGTACTGTTACTGAGCACAAGGCAATTAGCTTCCAGGGATGCAGAGAATATCCTGGGGACCTTGAGGGGTGGGGCTGGAATTAAGCAATTGGGATTAAACTTCATCTACAATACAACATTCCAAATATCCAACATAAAAGAATGGAGAACATGGCTCTCTGAGAAAATATTATGGAGGCATTAAAAATGGTACTCAAGTACAATAGTTAATTACAAAAAATTATTATAATAAGTTTACAAAAATTTTTGTAATGCGTATATGTGTGTATACTATATGTGTATATATACACATATATAAAACACACAAACACATACAGATGTTCCAGACTTTAACAGACAAATGAAATAATCATCATCACCATCATCAACATCAAATTTACCTCCCTATCCCCTCTATTAGAGTCTGATTTCCTTGAGAAAAGGAACTTTATCTGCCTCATCCACCTTGATGCCTTAGAATCATAAGTCAGAAGAATATCTGGCTTACAGTATGCACTTGATAAATATTTATCAGGTAAATGGATGGCTGTCACAATCCAGATCCTTGCCAGGATAATTCCTAGAAATTAGGTCCTGCAAAATATTCCCCCATAATTTTCAGAAGCTCCCAAAGGAGTGTGCCATGTATCTCACCATCAGCATCTTCCCAGCATTCAGCATGCTGGTGCACTTGATCGCCAGCATGCAACATCACTGTCACCATTGCATACAGTCAGCCCCCCATCATCTGTGCCCAGGATTCTTCTCTAACCTCGGAATCCCAAACCACTGCTAGGTTTGAGTCAGAGGTTGGAAAAATGTCCTCCTCTCTGATTCTGACCACGATTTGTCACTGGTGCCCAAAGTAGCTCTGTTTGGCCCAGAGACTCATAGTCTTTTTTCAACAGTGATTTGGGGCCTTCATCCCTCTAACCATAAAAGTTCAAATCCAATAAAGGCTTGAGCAGGGATAAGACACTATGCTATTCATTCCAGTCTTTCTGTTCTCCCCATCAATCCAAACTCTCCCCTCCCCATCATGCTAAAACAAAGTCCCCCTTGCATTGAAATGTGTGAATAGACTCCCAGGGGAGGGAAAGGTGGGGCACGTTTTTAGCACTAACTGCATCCCGTCTTTAGCTCAGCCAGTCCAGATAAGATGGAGAGCTAGAGATGGTGGAGGTCCAGAGGACCACAAACAACAATCCTCTTTCCTGCTGACTTCTGAACCAGGTTAGGGACAGCCTAGAAGAGGAGGGCAGGGGAAGATTCAACTATCATCAATTCTCATATACTGTGGCTCACATCTGCTGGTAAACAAATTTCCTAATCCTGAATTCCTAACCAGCCTGATTTAACCACCCTGCCTCCCCACAGACCTCCCACAGACCTACCCTTGCACTTGCTGCATGATTGAGTCCAAGTGGGACCACGTGTCCTAGACAAGAGCACTCCAATAGCAAAGAGAAGGAGGAGCTGGGCTCTGCAAGCCTGGTTCCTCCCCAGACTTGTCAATCCAAAGACGTTCCATCCGCCCAGGAGTAAAGCCAGGATAAGATAAGAGTCCAAGAGTGCTATGGCCAGGAGATGTTCCTCAACATGCAAAGAAATGTCAATGATAAGAAAGAAATGTCCCCCTCACAACAGAAACACAGAGAAGCATGAAGGGTAAGGACCCTAAGTCAACAGTTATTCGTGGGTTGTGAAATTATGGGTAGTTTTCAGTTTCTTCTGTAAATTCAATCACGTGTGTGTATGAGTTTTCACATTTTCTATAAGTATATACTTTATTTGAAATCAAATTGGAATGGAAAAATAATTATTCAAGGTTATATTTCAAATAAAATGAAGGAAAGAAAAGAAAGAAAATCTCATGGTCGTCTCCGCACCTGCCTGGAAGAAACATGCTTCTTGACATCTGATGGCCTTGCACCTGGATTGGTGGCCTGCTTATATTAAAGAAACAAACCGTAAGCCTTGAGTGCAGGGAAGAAATGTTGCTCGGAAATTGTAGGCTAAAGGCTAGAAGCCTAGCAAAAATATGTTCACTGAAGTCCTCCAAAGACATGAAGAGGGTCAACAGACCTCCTCTAACCAGTTATGAAAGATTCCAAGAAGAAATGGTTGCCAGAGGGTAAATCCCTAGAGAGATGGCTCTTGGGTATGACGATGTGGGGTTGTTGCTAGTGAGAGCAGAAGGAAGCTGAAAAAGTGTCTCAGAATCACAGAAGCTGAGAGAATCCTTGGGGAAGGGAAAGAATCTGGTGTCCCACCACCTAAATTTACTGTTGGAGAAAGAAAGAACGGAATTTGATGAGGATTCCACAATTCTTTAATAGCATCAGGGCATCATCAACTTTTCTTCCCCCTTTTTTTCAGTGAGAAATGATAAATACTACGTGGCTAAGAGTAGAAATATCAAAACTGTGAGAATCAGGAGTTCCCGTTGTGGTTCAGTGGTAATGAATCTGACTAGTATCCATGAGGATGTGGGTTCAATCCCTGGTCTCGCTCAGTGGGTTAAGGATCTGGCATTGCCATGAGCTGTGGTGTAGGTTGCAGATATGGCTTGGATCCCATGTTGCTGTGGCTGTGTCATAGGCCAGCAACTGCAGCTCCCATTTGACTCCTGGCCTGGGAATTTCCATATGCTGCAAGTGTGGCCCTAAAAAGCAAACAAAACAAAACAAAACAAAAAACCTAAGAATCAAATGGTAAAAAAGTTGTCTGACCTTAAGAACAACCCTCCTCATAAAAGCAACCAGGTGGTCTATGCGGTTTGTAGGACCTACACAAGAGAGCCAAGGAGTAAGGAGTTAGAGCCTTTTCCCAGAGTGTGATCAGTGGGACCCTACCTCCACGGAATAGTAATAGGTCTGATATGGGAAAAGAGGAATGAGGAATGGCTTTGAAAAATACTGGGTTACACAATGTTTTAAGTGATTCCTGACTGCTACTATGTTTGTGAATTTGTAACTCAAATACCTTCTACCATAGAAATTTTCCTCATCTTGTAGAGCTAATGCTGAACAGATGTAATCTCAGTAGTGCTAGGATAAAGGGTCACTGACTTAAGCAAAATCCAAATTTATTCAAAGCAATCACATCTAGGTTGTCCATGCCTGTGGCCTTCAGTACCATACCCTGAGTCTTTCTTGAGATAGTTAGAAATTCTACTTAGGAATGTTTCTGTACAGTAATCTGTTATTTGAGAGCCACATGTCTGTTTATTTTCATTTTGCTAATTTTCTTGCTCCATAATCTGTGAATCAAAAAAATTTTTTGCACTATAAAAGATATAATGAAATATCTTCCTTTAAATTCCAGCACTATTTTGATTGCAAGCTTCTCTTTTGATAGACTATGGCCCTATGCCAAATAAAGCCAAGAAGAAAATCAGTAATGCTTGACAGAGGATCCTAGGCAGGAAACAAATCAAACAACCTCAATTTGAACAATATCTGTTCAATCACTTCTAAATGATAGCACTGCAAGAAAGGATGAGCTACTGATTTTATGTTTTAGGTTTCTTTCATATTTAAAAAAAAATTCCTTTGTCAAACTGAAGTTTGAAAAGGCATCTGTCACGGGGATGAACCATGGTGCCCTTAGATATTACTTTGTTTGAAGAAAAATAGGTGGCAAACTAAACACCACACAGATATACAATCTTGTGTGTGGATCTTGCTATGAATGGGCTATTTTCTTAGTAGTTCCTAAAAACATAATAAAGAAATAAACTAAAGTTTGATTTAAAGTATTTTTAGGATCTCACAGCCAATAGCTAAATCTAGATTAAAAAAAATAAAGTCAAAGCCAAGAAATAATATATATGTATGAGATAGACAAACTTGATCAAGAGAGTAAAGAGTGAGGGTCACTGAACCGCTTAATGACAAGATACATTTCTTTGTTTCAAACCTATCTCTAGATATGGGAATATTCACTATGAAAGTAACTAAAAATATATGTAGAGCTGCCTTGCAGAAGTTCTTAAGTCATCCAAACTGTCAGAAGTGTGTCACTTCTGGTGAAGGTAATCTAAAACTTAGAACATGCAACCTTTGATATGAGATCCTTTTCTCCCTGCAAGAAAATACCACAATCCCCACCTTGAAACTAAATGGCCAACTAGGGGTTCTACAGAGAGAACCCAAGGCCAGTGAATCCAACAGCCACACCACCAGGAGGAGCGATGGTTGGTTGTGGGTAGGTACTTGTTAAAACACACTTTAGATTAAACTCTGGCACATCTACTGTAGGGAGAACAAGTAACAAACTATGTTAATATATATCTCTACCTCCAAACAAGGTTGTTGTTTTTTTTTAATTTTTGTTTCATGTTCCTTAAATAACACAACCTGCCATGCTCATGGGCATCAGTAATAGAATATTGGTCCTTGTGATCTACAAACCTTCTGTTATATAAACAGGAGCCTGTCTCAGCTTTCTCGAAAAGGCATAATCCAAGAAATATTTATCTTTGAAAGTTGCAATATCAGTAGAACCACATTAACTGTTTTCTTAATTTTTTTCCTCCCCTATTGTGAAAATTAATCTGCACTTGCTTTTTAGAAAGGGCTTTGATTTTGCCTGGGGCTGCAGCAGGGTCTGCAGTGCATAGATAGGTGGAGGTGGTAGCTCTTTAGAAACTATAGCCTGGAATAATAGCTATAACAGAGGAGAAAGTTGGGAAGAGGAAACGAAGTAGCAGTGGAGAGCAGGGGAAGAGATTAAGTGTAACTATGTTCCCCTGTTTTTCTACATCCCCTTCCCTATTCAGGCAACATTCTCAGGTTCTGGGTGTTTCCTGAATTTCAAGTTCTGTTCCTTACCCATTTCACAGAAAAACATTTTTTTTTCAATTTACTAAAAGTGACAATACTATTTCATAGCAGATATTCCCTATAAGACACAGGTGTAGGACTTTGAGAGTCAAACACACAAAGGAACACAGAAGGACCAAAAGAGAGGAAACAGTGTGAGAAAACAGGCCAACAGCTCTAGCCTTCTAAATTAAAAAAAAATTAATCAATAGTGAAGAAGATATACAGATGGCCAATGGGCACATGAAAAGACACTCCACATTGAAAGAAATGCAAATCAAAACTACAATGAGGTATCCCCACACCAGGCAGAATGACCATCATCAAAAAGTCAATAAATAATAAATGCTGCAAAGGGTGTGGAGAAAAAGGAATCCTTTTACACTGTTGGTGGGAATATAAATTGGTGCAGCCTTTATGGAGATGTATGGAGGCTCCTCAAAAAAACTAAAAATAGAGTTGCCCTATGACCCAGTAATCCCATTCCTGGGCATATATCTCGAAAAGACAAAAACTCTAATTCAAAAAAACATGCACTCCAATGTTCATTGCAGCACTATTTACAATAGCCAAGGCATGGAAACAACCTAAGTGTCCATCAATGAAAAATGCCATTTGCAACAACATGGAAGGACCTAGATGTTATCATACTAAATGAAGTATGTCAAAGACAAATATAATATCATTTTTATGTGGAATCTAAAAAATACATAAATCAGCTTATTTACAAAACAGAAACAGACTCACAGACAGTAAAGAATAAATAAATAAATAAGCTTACAGTTATCAAAGGGGGGAGGAAGGGGGATAGATAAATTAGGAGCTTGGGATTAA
Source organism: Sus scrofa (assembly GCF_054392235.1). NCBI lineage: Eukaryota > Metazoa > Chordata > Mammalia > Artiodactyla > Suidae > Sus > Sus scrofa. The sequence continues at coordinate 122,396,608 of NC_139396.1, read as the reverse complement.
TAGATAAATACCACTCTATATAAAATAGATAACCAAGAAAGACCTACTGTAAAGCACAGGGAAATATAGTCAGTATCTTAATAATAACCTATAATGGGAAAGAATCTGAAGCTGTACACCTGAAATAGCACAATATTATATTGCAATATTATATAGCACAATATTGTAAATCAGCTAGAGTTAAATTATTTTTTAATTTTAAACATAATTTCTCACAGGCAACAATACTATGTATATTTTATATGTTGCCTATAAACAAAGGCAGTTTACTTTTCATTAAAAAAAAATCAGGGGTCAATGAAGGGAATAAACCTCTATAGCAAAGATGAGAGGAGGAAGGGGGGGGATGTCCAGCTGGGATGGATTGAGCAGGAGGAACTTCATGCAAGTCCCTCAGACCTCAGGCTGGGGCTCTTAGACCTTGGAGAGCAGACCAGGCTTTGGCCATGATGATACAGAGCCTGGAAGCAAAGATGGTGAAATGGGAGCTGGCAGTGGATGGTTCTGTGGAGAAACTGGTGGACTCACCTGGGAGTGACTCACAGGGATGCTGAGATGGTCCCCTTCTATGGGAAGGTGAAAAGAACCAAAGTTTAGCAAGTAAACATGAGTCCCATGGGCATGAAGAGACCAAAATTAGGGCATGGAAGGGAGCGGAAAAAGCAGGGAATAGGCCTGGTGGGAAACAAACCATGCATCTAGGTGGAAGGAGCCTAAGGGTTCGTGGATGCTGCAGACATTTGAAGCCAATTAATCATTCCTGAAATTCCTGATCCTGGTGGCCTTCTCCAGAGGAAGATAGGGCTTGTCCTCATCCATAAAGGTAATCATCTCCTTTCCTGGGCATTTTATTTGCTGTGATATCATGACCTAAGCCTCTGCCCTCCATTAATCTGAAGCCTTCAAATGATGTAGGATTTTAGGGTTCTTCCATTCATACAAGGACAAGTCAAAAGCCACAGTTACTGTGTTTATGTAACACAGATATGTTTCAAAAGAAAATATAAGCCATGCCCTTGCATTTTGCAAAAGCACTTCCATTGGAACATAAAGAAGTTTACATAGTCTTTATCACGTAGCAAGATGTTTTCATTTTGTTTGGTCCGTGTCCCAAGTTGTATTTTGTTTTCAACTTCTGCTCATTTTCTTTTGTTTGTGAAGAGCTATGTCAGGCAGAGTCTCAATTTCCTCAAACATCCTGGTTCCAAATGAATTATTGATTAGAGAAAAAGTAATGCTATCATCCGGGGGCCTGGGTTTCTTCCTTGGTTCCAGCTGTGTGCTCACCACCAGCTCTTCCTAACCTTTGCCTGAGAAGCAAACATATCAAGTTAAAGGAAGGAGGGGAAAGAACATGGAGTGTTGGGCTTGGAAGGGAAATGGCTAAGGTATGGAGCTGATTGCATCCTATCAAGACCAAGACCGTGATGCACGATGAGTTGGTCATGGCAGCCAGAAAGATCCTCTCGTGTCAGAGGCTTCCACTGATGATGGCTGGTAAAGGATTGGTAGCCTCTGAGGTTTTGATTAGTGGGCATTAAAAAGGGCTAGAAGAGGAATCAAAAGCACAACCTTTGACTATAAACTTGACTGTGACTCTGAGCCTAAATAGAAAATCATCCTAAGAGTTTGGGATAGTCTGTGTGAGATATAGTAGGGAAAAAAGTAATGGATGTTTACAAGCTGGATAAACTTGGGTAAACCTGAGATACTCTTAGACTGAGTCACACCACAGGGCAAATATGACTAGAATTGACCATTAGAAAGAAACAGGAAGGAGCCATGAAGAAACCAGAGGTTGAGGATTTTTTTTTCTTTGTATAGAGCAAGCACATCCAAGAAAACGGACATTTTGCAATAAAAGGGAAGTCAAGAGATGAAATAAAATATTCCCAAATCCTGAAACTATTCTCACAGCCCTGAGAAGCTTTTATCAGCATGGTACTCTCTACCTTAAAGGACCAAGTGGCTTTCCATTTGAGATGGTGCATAGGGAAGGGAAGAGAAAAATAGCAGCCAGTGGGGATCCATGCAAGGTGTCGTCCAAATCATTTTGATCCTAGAAGCAAAGTGGCTGCATTTCCAGTGCTATAGGAAAAAACAGCTTCCATTCCAAAGATGAGGAGTCAGGCCAATCTAGCGATTAGTCAAATATCAGTGATATCCAAGACTCAAGCCCTAGAGATTATCTCTAAGATCCTATAGCCAAAGATGCCCATGGTTCATACCATCAGGAAAAGCAGCATGAGAGGCTGTGATGGTTCTAAAGTCCACTGTGGCCTGGAAAGTGGGCCAGGCAGGAAGGCCAAGTAATAACCTCATTGAGTTCTGAGACCTCTTCACCTTCCAGCACACTTTTGTAGATTATTATCCCATTTAATTTCTGGAATCAGAGCGTCTGTCCTCAAATTCAAGCTCTACCAGTTCTTAGCCTTGGTAATCTTGAACCAGTCACCTCTATGAGCTGAAGTGTTCTTATCTGTGAAACAAGGATAATAAAACTGTTGACTTCCAAGCATAAATGTAAGGATTAAGTGATCTGACATATGCCAAGCTATTTACATGGTGCCTGGAAAAATATTAAGCATTTGATACATTTGATCTAGTTTTTAAAATTATTAAAAAACCTCACACTAACTCTGTGAGGCAGCCAGGACAGGTATCCCCATGTGACAGGCGAGGAAACTTAAGCTCCAAAAATGATTTGCCTGATGCTGCAATGGTGTAGCCCCTCAAAGAAAGAGACTGGAAAGTGTGTTGCACAATCAAAAATAAGAATGTTCTGACAGTAGCACCCTGAAGTTGTGTACCAACATATTTGCTTCCCATCATAGCTGGAGAAGGGTCAGAGGAGCAAAGGAGTTTCAGATTTTTAAACCAAAGGAAAATCTGACAGAACATCTTCTAGCATTTTCTTTGCATCTCAGATGCAGAACTTTCTGATCTCTGTTCAGAAAGGTTTAAGTGTTAAGATCAGGAGGATCTCAGGAGACAGCCAGGTCCCACAAGGGAAGGGATGGGTGGTGCCCATGAGAGGAAGATGTGCCCTGGAAGCCTGGATGCCCTTGTTCACGCACATAGTGCTGGTGAGGACTCCCTCCTGCCAGCCAGCAGGGCCACGCGCCTGTGGCTGAGCTTTGGTCACATCTGTCAGCTCATACCGTAAAACACCGACTTTCTGGAATCCCCATGGGCTGACTCATTGTGGAGAGAGCTGAGGACTTACTCTTTAAAGCACCCAAAACTTTAGAGGGTAAAAAAATTTCTATTACCCTTGTAGTGACATGTGTTAATGGATCACAGCTATGTTGGCTTTCCAAGGGGCGTACATTGGGTATAACTCAGCCTGACCTTGACAATGGAGGACATCACCATGAATATCCATTATTATCCCAGGTTGTGTACAGTCATTCTCTTGGGATATTTTGAAGTGTGGTAGAAAGGGGTTTCCACTAAACTGAATAGTTCCAGATCACTGGACTTTCTTAGTACTTCTCTGTGCTTCTTTTAATATTATTTTTGCCTTCTCCCTTACAATGAGCATTATCTTTGCTTGTCTTTATTTGTCTCTTATTCTCTCCAAATCCCTTTAACTTGCCTTTTCTCTTCTACTAAAGACAGCCAAGCTCTGTAAAATAGGTTGTAAAATAAGAACAAATAACACTTTTAAAGGGTAAATTTTATGATATGTGAATTATATCTCAGTAGAGCTATTTTTAAAGTGAATTGCTGGCTATAAAATCTTGCAAAAGGTGAGATATCATATCATTCTGTTTATATTGATAATAAACTATTTCACTCTTTTGTTCAAAATATAAAAGCACAAATAGACTCGGTGAGGACCTAGCATTTTTTTCCCCATAAGTGATATACCTGAGAGTTAAGGTATAGTCTCTGAAATATCTGTTTTGTTCACCTGACCTTTTGGATTAGTTCTTATCCTATAAGTAAAGTTAATTTGAATGAGATGTAGTATGACTCTGGATTTTTTTTATTAAAGCCTCTTCCCTCTCCCTTTGTTCATTCATTTGGCATTTTTAGTAGCATGTCCTACTATGTGTTAGGTCCTAGAAATAAACATGAATCCCTAAGTGACTCAGATCTTCCTTAGATGAATTTCAGGTATAAATCTTTAGGAAGTATGAGTTTTGATGCTTCTTTGATTTGCAATCCCATAATATCTCCATGATCCCCAAATCTAGTCAGTCCCCAGCGAAACATCACAACTAACTGAGAGGCCAGCCCACTTCTGGAAAGCTGGTCCATGGAGTGGGTAGCCTTGATCAGAGGAGAATGCTGAGAAGTGAGCAAGAGCTACTTTCAGTTGTTGTATTCTCCAGTATTTTTCCATGGAGCACCCAGAACTGTGTTATTCAAAGTATTGCTCAGACCAGCAGCATCAGTATCACCTGGCAGCTTGTAGGAAATACAGAATCTTATTCTCCACCCAAGACCTATTAAATTAGAATCAGCTTTTTAAAAAGATCCTCAAGTGATTCATATGCTCATTAAAGTTTGAAGAGCTGTGAGCTAGGAAATATTGTACACGAGCATGCCTGAAACACCTGGCACTTTACCCACCACCATAACCACATCTTTCAGAGCCCTGGATGAACAATGCCAAACATAAGAAGCCACCACTTGACACAGAGGCACATCCCATTGGCCAGTAGGTAGAGATGGTCTTGATGATGCTGAGCAGATGTTCAGCATATTTGTTGAGCAGGCAGAGACCACTGCTGTTCTCCTCACCAAGCCTGTCAGGTTCAATAACTCTTTTCCAATGACTCATCTCTTCACACACATGTGTTGTAATTTTCTTTAAAGACCAGCTTGTCAGCAGCATTCAAAGCTGGGTGTTTTTCCTTTGTTGCAAAACTTCATCCGTATTCCTGGAAACATCCCCCAGCTCAAATTCAACTCAAGTCTTCCTGACACCATCTCATTCATCCACTCATTCACTTGAAAAGTACTTTCTGAGCACTGACTATGCGCCAGGCACTGCCAGCATCTGCATTTTCCATTCAGTGACCACTATGTAAACCACTTAGTTTCCACATCTTACAGAAGACAGGAAATTTATTTTTGAAGTATGAAATACAACTTCTATCCTTAATGAACTAATGCTATAATTGAAAAGGCAAGGTTTAAAATTTTGAAGTTTATGGAAAACAAATTTTTAAGAACTCAAAAAGGTGATACGTGCTGTACTAGAACCAGGGCTGGATGGTCCTCAGTCAGAAGATCTGGGACCAGGTTCTGGTTCCTCCATTAATCTACTTCAACCTTTGTGACACGCTATTTTGCCTTTCTACAATTTTCTCAACTACTTTAAAAAAACAAGATATTAGACTATCTGATCTTAAAAAATAATTCTTCCTTGTCTCCAGTATCCAAATACCCAAGGATGCATCCTGAACTACGTATATAAACTCTGATCGACTTCAAGGTAAGAAAGCATGGAGTCAACAGGCAATGGTATTTGTCATAATTAAGAGTTCTGGTTTTGATAGCAGACAAATCTATATGCAAATCCTTGATGCGATATAAACTTAATACTCTTGAGGCCTTAGACAAGTCACTCAATCTCTTTGATCCTCATGATCCTCAGTTTTCTCATTAGTTACGTGGGGATGATAATAGAACCTCCCCATAGACTTATTATGAGAATTAAATGTAATTCATGTAAAGCCCTTAGCACAGTGTCCAATGTAAATGGTGTGCTGATAGATGACAATGATGGTGTTGGTGGTGATGATAGCAGTATTCTCAGGGTCTTTTAAAGCACACAGCCTTTCCAATAAGGATAAACTTCAATACTAAATTGGAAGAATTGATAGGATATGGAATAAACTACAAAGAAACTGACCCGCTGACAGCAGAGAAGATGAAGGAAAGAATAATACAAGTAGGGAAGATGGGAATGCAGTAACCATTTGCAGGTAAGTGAATGGACAACTTTGTGGACCAGAATGGATGGGGAAGGAAAAACTTGGTTTGATAGAAAGCGTTGGACATGATGAAGCAGCACTTGAGTGTGGTGGCTCTGGCATCTCTGTGCAAAGGGGAGTTGAGAGACTGAAGGAAGGGAGACCAGCCAGGTGTCTACTGGGTCCTCACTTCTGGGCAAAATGTCACGAGCTGGACAACAGGGCAAAAAGTCATGGAGAAAAAAGCAATCCCCTGGAGCTCAACAAGTGTCTCTTCAAAGACCCTCCCCAAGAAATTCCTCTTGGCCTCCTACACACACATGTTTAGCATTTCTTCCCACCCCAATTAAAGCTGAAAGAAACACATGACCTTGCCCATGTGTATGAAGGAGAAGCTGAGATCACATCCTGTCTCTGAATTCTGAGTCAGAGAATCCCGGAAGAGCATATTGAGAGTTACTAAATAGACCATGTCCCTTTCAGCCTGCCTGTAGTCAGAGATCTGGTTGGATAAGAATAGGACCCAAGCCCTCCAGGCATGGCAGGGCCTCTGCAGCACCATGTGGTTGCTATTACTGACTCTAAATAAAGAGCCAAGCACTTGTATAGGCTCTGTCCCTCTTCATCTCCTTCGTGGTCTGCACCCCAGGGCTGTCCAGGAAGAACAGAATCTGCCCAGTGGAGCCATCCAAGGCAACTACTGTTCCCCAGAGCCACCATAGATGTGGAATTAGGAAATAATTTGGCTTAATTACAGACCAGATTAACCAGAACTTTGCTCCTGGGGCTGTCACTGGTTGTCCCTTGGCATGCTTCACTTGGGCTCAGTGCACTCTTGGGTATAAGCTCTTCTCTACAGCTCCCTGGATGGTAAACATGGCCCTGGCTGTGTATGAGAAACAAAGAAGCTGTCATGGGATATACAGAGCTGTGCCAGGTGAGGTGGACATCAGTGGGAGGACTGGTCAGCATTCCTCCAGCACATGACCACACTCCCACAAGTCCATGGCAGGACTCAAGCTTGACTTTCTCTCCCACAGTCCCAGTCATCTTCTGTCCAAAAAAAAACAAAGATAAAAACAAAAGATGTGATGGGAGATGGAAATGGAAGTAAGCTTTCAAAGCAGCACGTGTGGCATGTCCCCCAAGGCCATAACCAGGTAAAGAATTGAGGCAGTTATGCAAGTAACAAACAGAATGGTTGCGTTGAGACTCTCACAAGAAGAGTCTCCTCAATTCTTTTCTTTCTTAGCCTTAACTCATGTATTCAGTGAGCAATTACTGAGTACTGACTGTATCACGGCTTTAGGTATTTTGAAGGATTCCACAAAGTCCCTGGTATTCTCTGCAGTAGGTGTGACATAGGGAGAAAGAGAAGACATCCCCAAGACAATGACATTTGAGTGGGATCATGGGTGATGAGTAAGGTGCCCCAGCCAGAAGGGGAGTCAGGCCAGGTGGAGAGGACTGCACAGTGAAAGGCCTGATGGGAGATAGCTCATTCCTTTAGTGACAGGAGAGGGGAGAATCCGCTGCTGCTTATAGAGCCCAGCAATCCAATACTCCTAGTGAGTGGAGCTCAATCCTTCTAAATCCTGTCTCAGTCTCCCTTCTCCCCACTAATGTTCCTGAAGGTATCTCCCATATAGGAAGTAACCAGTTATCCTGGAAGTGAGGATCTCTTTGTTGCTAAATGGCTTTCTCTATTTGTTCTTTGCTGATCCCACCCCTCCCTAAATCACAGCACCAACGCTAACACTAAATGCACTAAACCTTCAGCACTAGCATCAGCTGAAACTGAGACTTTATTTTCTAGATAGAAACAGGCTTGATGGTATAACTCAGAAATATGCAAAATGGTGTGATCAGGGCCGGAAGGTCCACAGCCATGTCCAATAGGCTTCCTCAAGAAGTATGGTAAGGAGTTCCCGTTGTGGCTCAGTAGGTTATGAACCTGACTAGTATCCATGAGAATGCAGGTTCAACCCCTGGCCTTGCTCAGTGGGTTAAGAATCTAGCATTGCCACAAGCTGGAGCATAGGTTGCAGATGGGCTCGAATCTGGCATTTCTGTGGCTGGCAGCTACAGCTCCAATTCGACTCCTAGCCTGAGAACCTCTCTATGCCACATGGCACAGGTACATCCCTAAAAAGGAAAAAAAAAAAAGGCATGGAAAAGTCGGGGGGCTATCATCCTTCTAGAGCAGCTCCATTTCTGTCCCTCTTTTGAATTCTGCTTCCATGTAAGAATCCTCAAGGCATGGGAGGGGCTGAGAACCTACTGCATCTCCTCCTCTAAGGCATTAGGACTGAATTCCAGTGCCTGGAGTTAGCACATGTTTTGGTTGGAACTATAGATCCAAAAATGGGTAAGACCCAAATCTTGCCCTCAAAATACACAAAAGCAAAAACACAAACAATAAATTTCTACAATCTTCAAAGGAGGCAGCTCCATAAAAAAACAGGAGTATTTAGAACACAGATCCTAAGCCAGACTATGTAAATTCTAAGACATGTGACCATAGATAAGTTACCTAACTCTCTGCACCTGTTATCTCACCTATAAAATAGGGGCAATAATTTGTACTTCCCTCATTAGGCAGTTATTATGAAATAGGGAATGAATATATAGAAGGCATTAGAATGCCTTAGGTAAGAGCCTAGCATGTGCAAGCAACGGGTAAATGTTCTTAAAAGAACAATAACGATGTGAGTGTATTCATGGGGCAAGGGCTGGAGGTGAGGGGAGGGCGCTCAGAGGATGGAATAAATGATTCTATCTGAGGAGTCGGTTAAACCCAAAGAAGATGATTTTGGTTCTGGATCTTGAAGTTTGCTGAGCAGAACAATAGAAGGGTTTTCTAGTTTTGGGGAATAACACTGGCCAAGTTCTCACAAGGCAAGTTTTCTGATTTGAGATTGAGTCACTGTAAAAGTCTTAGCTATCAACATTGAATGAGGCTTAGCTGAATGTTTCACAAACTGTCTTGCAGCAAAAGGTACAAAATTACAAGATATCAAGAAGGTGATGGGCCGGTAAATGTTTAACCTTCTGGGGAGTGAGGGAGGCCTGATTTGTAGCATTTGCTCATTTCTGTGCTAGAAATACTCCCACCACGGTTGATTTCAAACTATCGGTGTTGTCAACAGATTCATAAAATTCCTGAAAATTTAACACTTGGCTTTCAGAAGCTAGTCCAAGCAGTCTCCAACACACCATGGCCCTCTGAGAAATCTGGGCCTGGACCCTCTTCACCAGGAGTCACAGGACAATGGAGAAAACAGATCTGACCCTCTGCTCAGAGCACAGCTGGGACAAAAGTCTTCTGAGGTGGCCCAGCACACCTACTCCCTGAACTTCATGACTTATTGAATCTGGCATGAGTTTTCTTTGACAGCAACAGAATCTACCCCGGTTCTTTTAATCAGGACGATGACATTTTGCATTTTAGATTAAAAGCTCACGAAAGATCTGGGGTGTTAGAAAAGCAGACCAAGGTTAGGCTTCCAACAGCAATGTCCCAGAAAGACCAGGATGAGAAAGACTGAGCCCTAAAAGGCAGGAACTCCACTAGCACCAAAGCCACTTTGGTCTTGGGGTGCTTACACCAGCACCAAAGTCACTTCTGCATCAGAAATTACAGGTGAAGATGCCTAGAGAGCTGCCACTTCTGCTGCTGGTTTCACAGAATGCCAGACTACCTGTTACAGCGCAAGAGAAAGACCCACACTCACTCCAAGCCCGTGTGTTCCTATGCTTCTTCCTCTCCAGCTTCCCCTGGGAGCTTCAGATCTCAGGACTAAGTCCTATCGTGCCTCCTTGCCTCTCCGGGTCTGGGTGTGAACTCTGCAGTTGCCGGGGTACTAAGATTTATAACACGAACTTTTCCCCAAATCAGAAAGACAGAGCAAGCCCCTTCCACGATTTCCATTGAGATTAGCTTCAGGTCCTTTTCTGCTTTGTACAGAAAAGTTTTCCCTGGAACCCTGCTATCCTGAACTTCTTTCTACAAATAAAACGGTCCCCTGTGCAGTTTCTGTGGTGGCTCAGTGGGTTAAGAATCCAACTAGTATCCAGGAGGATGCGGGTCGGATCTCTGACCTCGCTCGGTGAGTCAGGGATCCGGCGTTGTTAGGTCGCCGAAGGGGCTCGGATCTGGCGTTGCTGTGGCTGTGGCGCTGGCTGGAAGCAGTAGCTCAGATTTGACCCATAGTCTGGAAATTTCCATATGCCATAGGTGCAGCCCTAAAAATAAAAATAAAATAAAATAAAAGGGTCACCTGCTAGGGGAAGAATTTTACACCATATAAGTACGTTCTTGTCTTTAACTGGCACTAGAGAGTTAGGTGCATTCCCACTAGTTCTGCATAATTACCCACAAAAAAAAGGGTCACAAATTCTAGTATTGTAGAGTAAATACAGCCACATGTTGGAAACAGACAGACCTGGTTACCTAGCCTCTGTACGCCTCAGTTTTATCATCTGTAGAATGGGTATGATAATAATACCCTATCTCACTGGTCTTGAGGATTTACTGAAATCTGCTCTGTAAAGGAACGTGCATCACAGTGAAGCTCAAAATCTGTTAAAACTTTGCTAAAGGGCATTATGACTTAGTGGAAAGGGTATGAAGTTTGATGTCAGACAGACCACATGATGAGTATGACCTGAGCCCCCATTTTCTTGTCTGTAAAATAAAGATAATAGCAATTTCTCTCTTACAGAGCTGTTGTGAAGCGTAAAAATAATATACCATGTCTAGCACAAGATCTGGTGTATAATAACTGCTCAATTAATGATAGGCATCCTCAATACTATTACTATTATCTATGTCGTTACAGCCTAAGTAAGAACATAATCTATTTCCAACTGGACTGGCCTCTCAGAAAATAGTAGGAATCTAGATTAGGAACTTAAGAAACAACAAGTTCTATACACTTTTTAAATCATCACATATCATTCATTCTGGCTTATAAAGCTTTCATTATTTCATCTGCACCCCATGCCAGTCTTGTGAGGCAAGCATAACAACTCTATAAGATTGTTACACTGCTTTTATTTACTTTTTAAAATTATTTTTATTGTGACACAATTTTTTTTTTTTTTTTTTTTTTTTTTTTGCTTTTTAGGGATGCACCCACAGCATATGAAGGTTCCCAGGCCAGGGCAACACCAGATCCTTAACCCACTGAGTGAGGCCAGGGATCAAACCTACAAGCCCTTGGTTCCTAGTTGGATTCATTTCCTCTGCACCACAACAGGAACTCCACGTGTCACAATGTTTAAAGATTACACTCAATTTACAGTTATTACAAAATATTAGCTATATACCCCGTGTTATACACTACATCCTTCAGCCTATCTTACGCCCAGTAGCTTGTACTTCCCACTCCTCCACCCATATGTTGCCCCTCCCCCATCCACTGATAACCACTAATTTGTTCTCTATATCTATGAATCTGCTTCTTTTTTGTATATTCGCTAGTTTGTTGTATTTTTCGATTCCACAAGTAAGGGATATCATACAGTATTTGCCTTTTTCTGTCTGACTTATTTCACTTAGCATAATACACTCCAAGTCCACTCACGTTGCTGCAATGGCAAAATTTTGTTCTTTTTTATGACTGAGTAGTATTCCTGTGTGTGTGTATCACATCTTCTTTATCCATTCATCTGCTGATGGACACTTAGGTTGCTTCCATATCTTGACAGTTGTATGTAATGCTGCTATGAATGTTGGGGTACATATATCTTTTTGAACTAGGGTTTTTGTTTTTTTCAGATATATACCCGGGAATGGAATTGCTAGGTAATATGGTATTCTATTTTTTTTTTTTTTGAGATACCCCCATACTGTTTTCTTATTATACTGCTGTGCTTCACAGTTGAAAGAGTCTGCCTCAGAGAGAGTAAGTCACTTGTCTAAATCACAGAAAACTGGAGACAAAGCCAAGGCCAAAATGAGGTCTTCTGGGTTTCTGTGGAGTGTTCTTTCCACCACTTCATGCTGTGTCTTCATTAGCTTGTTCTTCTGTTTATTCAGCAAACTTTTATGTATTACCTTTTGTACATCTGTCACTATGTTAATCCAAAAATGAATAAAAGAAAGTATGAAAGTACTTGCCCTCTAAGATAATTTAAGAAAACACACACACACACCCCTGCAACATTCACCCAGGGGATTTAAAAGAAAATACTTTTACAAATTATAGGACTCTAAATGTTTTAAATATTGTATTTGCAAATAAGATGATCAAATTACTCTCACTTGAGCCATAGCATATAAAATTAATATAATAATATTAAAAACTAATATTAAAATCATGAAAGTGAGGTTTTTTTAAAAGAATTACTTTTCAACTGCTAGAAGTTGTTTCATTTTTAAAATTAACTGTATTGCTAATAAGATCAGCCAATTTGCCACAAGGAATCTAAATATATGCCAATACATACTGTTTACAACACAGACTCAAAATAAAGCTCTTAGCCTTTTTTGGGTCTGGATCTCCTTAAACAACATTCCCTCCAGCTTTGCTTTGACCCCAGCCACTGTGAGAAGAGGATATAAAACACTGTGGGTTCCAGAATGTTCTGTCCTTGGAAGATCTCCATTCAGAGGTTTTGGCCAAATGTCCCATTAATTCCCCTCTGACTAAGGCACTTTGGGGTCAGTTGAACTTGGGGTCTATGGGGATTAGAGAAAAGGGACTGGGCGCAGAGTTCACGCCAAGGCTACATGTTTCCAAAACTTGGGGTGAAGCCAGACTCGGCTACAGGGATTTAGGAGAAAGTTAGCTCAGGGAAGCTTTTCTCTAATAAAAGAATTTTGAAGTTAATATTGTTCTTTTTTACCAGTAATAATATTGGCCACCACTCAATGAGGAACAAGTATGTGCTAAGCACTTTGCATACATATAAAATATATAAAGAATACATATATTTTTTATTATTTTCCATTATAGATTATTATAAGATAACCAAGTTTCTTGTGCCATACAGCAAATCCTTGTTGCCTACACATTATGTTATTTCTAATCCTTACAAAATAATAATGCTGCAAGGTATTATAGTTTCTATTTTACAGGTGACAGAAGTAAGTAATTATATCGCATAAGAAGAGGCAGAAGATTACATTTAAAAGCAAGATCTGTCTTATTCCTTTTTTCTCTTTGTCTCTGCTACCTTATTCAGTATCTTCCCCTCGAGCAGCAAGACGCCTTCAAGTACGTATGGCTCTACAGGAAATTTCAATTGCTCATCTAAGCATATTTACTAATTATCACCTACACACCCAGCTCTAAACTAGGCACTGCGGAATTGTGAAGAATTCTTGGTTTTGGTGTAATTCTTGACTTGGGAAAAATTTGCCTCTTTGTGTCCTGTTCCCTCATTTTCCTATGAGCTATTTTTTTAGCCACTAGACATAATACATAAAATTAGAAGCTTCTCTTTGTGACTTGGGAGAGCAAAATGAAAGATCTTGTACAGCCCCAAATCACATTATCAATAGCCCACTCGAATCACATGGATCCCACACAACATAATTAGTGTCAGTGACAATTTTTAAAAAATGTCTCATCAAGAAACTTAATCCTGGAGTTCCCATTGTGGCTCAGTGGTTAATGAATCCGACTAGCAACCTTGAGGCGGCAGGTTCGATCCCTAGCCTTGCTCAGTGGGTTAAAGATCCGACGTTGCCATGAGCTGTGGTGTAGGTTGCAGACACAACTCGGATCCCGCGTTGCTGTGGCTGTGGTGTAGGCCGGTGGCTACAGCTCCAATTAGACCCCTAGCCTGGGAACCTCCATGTGCCGCGGGAGGGGCCCTAGAAAAGGCAAAAAGACAAAAACAAAAAACAAAAAAGAAAATCCTTAAGCCACTGTATTTGTTATATATATATATATATATATATATATAATTTTTGTCCTTTTTTTTTAAGGGCCATACCCTGCAGCATATGGCCAGGCTAGGGATGGAATTGGAGCTGCAGCTGCCAGCCTACACCACAGCCACGGCAATACTAGATCCAATCCCCATCTGTGACCTACACCACAGCTCACAGCAACACCAGATCCTTAACCCACTGAGCAAGGCCAGGGATTGAACCCACATCCTCATGGGTACTATTTGGGTTCATTACCACTGAGCCATGACAAGAACTCCTGTATTTTTAAAGAAATACCAAACCTTTCCTTACTTTCTTTAACATAGCAAAGTTTGTTCTTGGACTTCCTGCAGAGAATATCCTGAGAAGTTTTGCCAGAATCAGCTGTAGACGCATAGTATTATAAGTAAGGCACTTGAATTGTATCGTTCAGTGACCCTCAAGCAGAGGGGGAGGGGTAGAAGGGAACAATACAGGGTGTAGAGTCAAGGAACAGTATTTTGAAAAAGCACATTAAATATTATAATACAGTGTCCTATTTAGAAAATGAAATGCATTGCTTTCATAATACAAACTTTGAAAATAAAGCTTGCCAATAACTTCTTTGCTGGTGGGGCATGAGCCTTAAAAAGTTGGCCTGAGAAATGCTGCTTTCTCTCTCTTCATATATATTTGAGTTTAGTAGGGACACATCAGCTCGCCCCTCAGTCTTAATTCCATAGCCACGTTCTCAAATGTATGCAAATATTTTTTCACTTTGCAAAACTCTTGTCATTTTAATGATTGGATTTCAGATGCTTGTTTGGCTTTGTTTCATTTTATCTTCCTCACTCAAAGGAGAAATAAACCAAAGTTTTTTTTTTTCCTCCATAAACGGCCTGAGAGGGAGAATAATATGAATCAATTATGTTCTAATGGGTTACTGAAAATTCCTACATATCCACCTGGATTCCACCCAACTTGAGAAGTAAAAAGCATAGGCCATACCCACTTCATAAAGCAAGAGCGTCTGGTAAGTCTGCTTCTGATTTCATGTAATTGAAAATAGGTCCTAGCCACCATCCTCACTGGGTCGGGATGCATGTGCTTTCCTTCCTGCCACTCTCCACATTCATTACTGAGGAAGAGTTTCAATTGGCCAACTCATGATCTTCCAAAGATTCTCATTCACCAGTTCTGTTAGAGTAGAGCCTCAAGGAACTTAGGGTATTTTCATGGTTTACAACAAGTTTGTTAGATTACCAGCAAAGATTAATAACATACTAAAAGGAAGGGAGGAAGGATGGAAGGAAGGAAAGGAGGGAGGGCAGCAAGGACCACTGAACAGGATTCGTAGCATCAAAAGGACATTCAAGTGATCAAAAGTTAAGGCAGAGCATATGAAGGCAACCAGAGAGCATTAGACCCAGCCCTTGTGTTTAGGAGAATCAGTTTGATGTTTTCACAGGTATTAACTTGTTAGATAAGCAATTTCAATAAATCATGATACTCATGACTCCCTTTGACAGATTCTTATTAATATTTTAAATAATCAAGACCTCTAAGGGGCACTGGTTAGGACCATCAAGATGAAAGGTGGGGATACAATGGTACCAAACAGGTATGGACCACTCAGGTACCAAACAGGAAGCAGGAAGCAATCCCTGACTCTAGAAGGAAAATGGCTCTGGGAGAGATGGATGGCCCACTGATACCTGTGTAATTTTAAGCATAGCTCTTTTTCAGTGTTTCATATATTATAGATCCACCTAAAACTTTGTTTGAAAAAAAATTCCCACTGCTGAAAAGAAGTAAAGTTTTAAAATACTAGATGAACACCATTGCAACAGAATAACCTTCTTCTAGAGAACAGTTTTTAAAACCAGATAGAGTATTAAAACAAAACATGCCATTAAAAATTGTAGAGAACAAGCAAAAATAGTAAGGAATTCATGGGATAACACCTAGGATAAGGCAGAACCCAAAGAGATAAGCCCAATATTTAAAGTTGCTTCCTACTAAGGGCATTTGCCAAAATAAAGTAGAAGCTATAAATTCATACTGCAGTTTTGGTGGATTTTTGAGTGAGATAGTTAAAATCAAATTGCAAATCCTGCCTTGTACTCTCAGTGAGAATGTAAATTCATCAGCCACTATGTAAAACAGTATGGGGGTTCCTCAAAAAATTGAAAATAAAACTACCATAATTCAAAAAATTACATGCACACCAATATTTGCTGCAGCACTATTTACAATAGCAAGACAGGGAAACAACCAAAACATCCATCAATAGAGGAATGAATAAAGATGTGGTACATACACAATGGAATATTACTCAGCCATAAAAAAGAATGAAGTAATGCCATTTGCTGCAACATGGATGGACCTGGAGATTATCACATTAAGTGAAGTTAGATAGTGAAAAACAAACATCATATGATATCATGTATATGTGGAATCTAAAAAAAAGATACAAATGAACCTATTTGCAGAACAGAAACAGACTTAATAGACTTTGAAAACAAACAAGGTTACCAAAGGGGACAGGTGGTGGGTTGGGGGAAGGGACATACTAGGGGTTTGGGATTGACATATGCACACTGAGGTATATGGAATGATTAACCAACAGGGACCTGCCGTATAGCACAGAGAACTCTACCCAAAATTCTGTGATAATCTATATGGGGAAAGAATCTAAAATAGAATGGATGTGTGTACATGTATAGCTGAATCACTTTGTTGTACACCAGAAGTTATCTCAATGTTGTAAACCAATTATATTTCAATGAAACTTTTAAAAATGAAAAAATAAAAATAAAACTACTATACGATCCAGCAATTTCTCTACTGGATATAGAGCCAAAGTAAATGAAATCGGAATCACTCTCTCAAAGAGATACTTGCACTCCTTTGTTCATTGCAGCATTATTCACAATAGCCACCATCTGGAAATGACTTATGATATCATTTTGAACATAGAAAACCTAAAAGAAACTGCATTTAAATCACAAGACAATAATAGGATACAAAATCAACATAGAAAAATAATTGTATTATTGTAGTCCACCAATAAAAAAAAAAAACTAGGGAAAAAGTTTTTAATATACCATTTGTGACACCATCAAAAACATCAATTTCCTAAGAATAAAAAAAGACATGTGAGACTACTATGGGGCAAACTAAAATTCCTTACTGAGAGTCATTAAAGAAAAGAGAAAGTTTCCATGTTCATGAATGGGAAAAGTTATTTCAAAAATGTCAATTCCCATGTTGTTCTTAAAGTCATTGTAATGCCTATCAAAATCTCAACAATCTGCTTTTGTGCCTTTTGACTGATGCTAAAATGTATTTTGTGGCTCAGTGGAAACAAGTCTGACAAACATCCATGAGGACGCAGGGTAGATCCCTGGCCTCGCTCAGTGGGTTAAGGATCCACGCTGCTCTCAGCTATGGTTTAGGTTGCAGATACGCCTCAGATCTGGCATTGCTGTGGCATAGGCCAGTGACTAAAGCTCCAATTCAACCCCTAGCCTGGGAACCTCCGTATGCTTCAGGTGCAGCCCTAAAAGAATAAAAAAAAAGAAAAGAAAAGAAAAGAAATATGAAAACACAAAGGAGAAGGAGAGCGAAAACATTCTTAAAAAAGACAAATGAGATGAGAGAATTAGATCTAACAGTTACCAAGCCTGATTTTAAAGATAATGTAGTAACTACATATACTACCATACAAATTAAGACAGCACAGTACTAGCTCAAGGATACAAAAATAAATCTATAAATGAGTAGGACTCAGAAATAGACACATGTTTATATGGATCTGGCTTATGAGAGGTGGTATTGCAGACTAGTGAGGAAAGGATGGCTTTCAATAAATTGTAATGGGATAGTTGGATATTTGTAAAGAAAATTGCCAACAGACCCTTAACTCACACTATATGTAAAAATCAACTCCAGGAGGGTTATAGAGCTAAATGTGAAAGAGAAAACTAAGAGACTCCACATCAGAAGAGAAAAAGATCTTTGTGACCTTGGGGTAGAGAATGATTTCTTGAACAATGATTTCTTGAAAAGCAATACTGACATTAAAATGATTGATAAATTTGACTGCATTAAAATTAAGAATTTCAGAGAGTTCCTGTTGTGGCTCAGCAGGTTAAGAATCCAAAATAATGTCCATGAGGATGCATGTTCAATCCCTGTCCTCACTCAGTGGGTTAAGGATCTGGCACAAGCTTAGGTCACAGATGAGGCTCGGATCTGGCGTTGTTGTGGCAGTGATGTAGGCCAGCAACTGCAGCTCTGATTTGAGCCCTAGCCTGGGAACTTCCATATGCCACAGATGCAGCCATAAAAAGAAAAAAAAAATTAAGAATTTCAGTATATCATAAGGCATCATATTGCAAGTAAAAAGACCAAGATGCAGAATGATAGAAATTACTGCAAAGACAGATAACTCCAGAATAGGTAAGGAATATCTACAAATCAGGTGTAAAGGGACAGAAAACCAAAATACAAAATGGGCAGGACACTTCGCAGTGACTCCAAATGGCCAATAAATGTGTAGAAAATTGTTCAACATCATTACTAATCAGA
This sequence comes from Sus scrofa, assembly GCF_054392235.1. Taxonomy (NCBI): domain Eukaryota; kingdom Metazoa; phylum Chordata; class Mammalia; order Artiodactyla; family Suidae; genus Sus; species Sus scrofa. The sequence goes on along the minus strand of NC_139396.1, from coordinate 122,378,221 downwards.
GAAATGAAAATCAAAACCATACTAGACCACCACTATGATACACATACATCAGACTGGCAAAAAATTAATAGTTCTGCCAAAATCAAATGTTGGCCATAATGTGATGAGAGTGAAAAGTGATACATTCACTTTGGAAAAATAGCTTGACATTATACACACATCCCCACAACTCAGAGATCTCACTGCTGGGTAGAAGCCCTAGGCTAGAGAAACTTGTGTATAGCACGTTAGGTGTAAAGAATGTTTATACAGCATGGTTGTAATAACCAAAAAGGGGCAATCCAAGCACACTGGCAGTGTGATGCATACACAAATTATGGTATATTACTGCATTGAAAAACCAAAGAGAAATGAAAATGAGCAAATGACATTTACACACAATAACACGAATGAATCTTACAAATATACTGGTACAAAATAATGTATGTAACAGGATCCTATTTATATAAAGAAAACACTAGCTATGCCCTCTTGATAGTCAAATGACTTAGAAGATCAGGAGCTGATTACAGGAGCTTGAGGATGATGGTTTCCTCCAGGAACAAGGGAGAGAACTGTGATCAGGAAGGAAACACAAGACACATGTGGAATGCTGGCAGTATTCTATTTCTTGCCCTGGGTAGTGAAACATGGATGTCTGCTTTATAACCATTCATTTTTCAATTTTTATTTTATTTTATTTTAATCTTATTTGTTTGCTTTTTAGGGCCACACTCGTGGCATATGGAGGTTCCCAGGCTAGGGGTCGAATCAGAGCCACAGTTGCTGGTGTATACCACAGCCACAGCAACACAGGATCCGAGCCTCATCTGCAACTACACCACAGCTCATGGCAATGCCGGATCCTCAACCCACCAAGCAAGGCCAGGGATCGAACCCACAACCTCATGGTTCCTAGTCGGATTCATTTCTGCTGCACCACAACAGGATCTCCATATACCAGTTTTATACACTTTTGTATGCATGTTATATTTCATAATTTTTTAAAGATTAAAGCAAGGAAAGAAAAGAAGAGACAAAAGTTTGCCAAGATCTCTTCCATTGATGTTGGAAAAGATGTTTGCTGTTGTTGTTTTTGGTGTTTTATTTTGCATTTGGACTCCAAACCAGAAAACTATCACCAACTTAAAAATAGAATGAATGGGAGAAGGCGGGACTTTACATCATCTCTCCAATGATCTGACTATTCTGAGTCAACAGGTAAAGACACTACCTAACCACTTCCACCATAAAGATGCCACTCTGAGTTTCAAATCCCCAAGAAAGGCTGAAAATTCCTGAAAATCACCCTCACTCCAGAGCTTCCTCTTAGAACCACAGGGGAAAAGAGATAGGCTATTCAGTCTTAAGGAACAAAGAATTTAAAGTCCCTTCTGAGAGATCCAGAGGCCAAAGGCCAGGCCTTGGCCCAAATCAGACCCGAATGTCAGCTGAATGTCCTTTTTTGAAAGGAAAAAGAAAAGAATCATCTCAGTAATTTTTTAAATCTCACTTCCATTGAGTGATAGAACAGCTTGATGCTGTTAAAATTTATTTCTGGAAAGATATTCCTATCCCCTGAAAGAAAAAATGTAATTACAAGAGGGTTTTTCAAGGCAACATCTAAATTTGTTTCTTTTATTTTTTTTTTCATTGTGTCTTTGGCTTTTTTTTTCTTAATGAGTTCATTTTTTGTTTGTTTTGGGGTTGTTTGTTTGTTTGTTTTGTCTTTTTAGGGTCACACGTGTGGCAAATGGAAGTTTCCAGGCTAGGGCTTGAACCACAGCTATAGCTGCCAGCCTACACCACATCCACAGCCACACCAAATCCAAGCCACATCTGCAACCTACACCACAGCTTGAGGCCTTAACCCACTAAACGAGGTCAGGGATCAAACCCACGTACTTATGGATACTAGTTGGGTTCATTATCTCTGAGCCACAATGGGAACTCCCCACATTTTCTTGACCAATAGAATTATATCAACTTTTAGAGACCGGGGAGCTTAGAAATCACCTAGTTTAACTCTCAGCCAACAAGGGGTCAAGGGCGTGACAAAGGGAAAAAGAAATTGACAAACAGACCTGTGATGTAGTCTTAGCTCTGCCATTGAGAAAACCACTCTACCTCCTCGTGGTCCAGATTTTCCTACTTGGAAAGGAGCCTTAAACTATATTCTTTTAGCATGGTCCCATCTAACTTGGGCTTGAGTAATCTTGGCCAAGGCACTCAATTTTTCTGTGCCTCAATTTCCTTATTTGTATATGGAGGATAATAATAGTTTCTACCTCAAAGGATGCTGTAAAGATTAAATGTTGTAAAAGACTAAAGGAGTAATCTCACACATGAAGTATTGTGACATACACACACACACACAGACTTAGAACAGTGCCTAGCACTTGGTAAGCACTCAGGAAAATTAGCTCTCATAATATTTTCATTATTGTTGTTATTATTAGGCTGTGATTCGTTCCTTCTTTGAGATCAGATACAAAAGTCCAGCCCAAGAAAGTACACCGTGGTTACCGACTAATTCAACACTTTGTGAACTTCTGATGACCATGAATATCTAAGCTAAGCCAGATGCCCCTGATCCCGCCACTCACACACAATACACCACTTTCTAAAATGGCAGGTGCTCACTTTGCCCACAGCTGCACCATTTAAACTGCCACATCCCAAAAGCAGACAGGCAACTCAATGATAACATTCAAGCACCTTTCCCCCCACAGTTTATCTTATCCTAATGATATAGAAATGCTCTGGGAAGGAACAAAATTAAGAGCAATTTAAATTTTGCAAATGGACAAAGAGTTTCCAGTGTAATCCTCTAGAATTTCATCATAGCAAAGATGGATGGGGACACAGCTACAACCTGGCCTGTCTACACGCTTTCAAAATATCCTCATTTGGGAGTCAGACTAGATGACCACCAGCATCCCTTCTAATCCCAGAATGTTAGAATTCCATTGGCTAATAATCCATTTAAAATGTAGGAAGTCAAATTGAAAATATTCTACGAAGATCCAGTTAGGGTGTTTACGCGAAGCTTTGTAGTGAGTGTCAAGGCTGGAACTTTCTATTTCACGAACCACTTTCTTTGCCTTGATTTGAGTGCTTTCCTCTGATTAATTTTCTTCTTAACACTAACGTGGACTCACTTTCCTGAGGTGGTTTGATTTGATTTGATTTTTTTTTTTTTTTTTTTTTGCCTTTTCTAGGGCTGCACCTGCGGCACATGGAGGTTCCCAGGCTAGGGGTCTAATCGGAGCTGTAGCCACCCGCCTATACCACAGCCACAGCAATGTGGGATCCGAGCTGCGTCTGCAGCCTACACCACAGCTCACGGCAATGCTGGATCCTTAACCCACTGAGCAAGGCCAAGGATCGAACCCGCAACCTCATGGTTCCTAGTCGGATTCGTTAACCACTGTGCCACGACAGGAACTCCCAGAGGTGGTTTGATATTTAATTTTCAATCTGCTCTAATAAACCACTCTCCTGCCTTTCCAAACTAGTTGCCTCTTCCTTCTATAGAAATTACATTGCACTTTGGTTTTCCAGAATCCACAGCTTTTTCAGATTGTAATTATCAGCTACCTGCATCTTCTCCATTTTAATTCTTTAAGAAAGAAAGAAGAAGAAAATAAAGATGATATTTTATCCTTCTAATGAACACTTTGCAAGAGCAGTTGCTTCATGTCTCCAGTCTGGGTGGGGCTAGGAGAATGCTAAGGGACCACATTATGTCATAAGGGCTAAAAAGAAACACTTGGAGCCATGTCACTAGGACAGTCCCTGCAAAACCAGAATGTCCAGTCACTTTGACCTACAGCAACAGCAAGTATCGAATAACTAGGACCAGTGCTAGTGCAAACAACTGATCAAGTCATTAAACTCTAATGCAGCCACTGGGTACTTGGGGCCATGTTCAAACCAACCAATTAAAGAAGCAATCTGGGAAAAGAGAAACTGAGCTTTTTTTCCTTTTCTTTTTTGGTTTCTCTCTCTCTCTTTCTCAGGAGGCCCTGAGCACATAGGTGAGGCAAGGAACAGCACCCTAGCCAATTTGGGGAATTCTTGACTTAGAAAATCAGCAGAATTTTTTCTCCCTAAATAAGGTGAAAACACTCCACTGCTTTTTGAGCCTTTGCTGCGAGAAACCAGACTCAGTAAAACCCAGTGGATCACAGCCTCCTTCCTGCCTGTGTGTTCATGGTTTGCAGAAAGATGATAGCATTTTAATGGGCAAAAGAAAACCGCTGGTCAGCAAGCAGGTGGCCTTCTAACAGTTGTGCCAAAGGGCAGCGGACAACTTGGGGCTCACCAACTGGTCTGGGTAGATGAGATTATCAGTAGATCAAGAAAGTGATTAAGAAAAGTAATAGAATAGCTCTTATTTCTGCTGCTGTGACTCTGTGGCAGTTCCTCAACTAAGCACCTTATTTAGCTTATCAAATAGTCTCAGCAACCCTAGAAAGAGCTTCTATTAGTATCCTCATCTTTGAAATAAAAAAAACTGAGGTCTCAAGGTATCAGACAATTAGCCCAAGGTCACAGCACTAAAAATCTGCTATGTTGGATTAACAACGCACTCACTATACATCCCTACTCTTCAGCATCTCTGCCCAGACTTTATTTCTTTACCTTCTTTCAGAATGACTGCACCAAGATGCCCTTGCTCATAAGCCACAAGGGTCAAGATCTAATAACATACCCTATATATATTTGAATAAAGGCATGTAATTTTCAAAAATTAACGTATCATCTCGTTTGGCCCCCAATACACTTTTTTGGTAGGTAAGGCAGGATTACTTTGTTTTTAAAGTCCCTTTGAAACTATATTCAGTGACTAAGCATCCCCAATTATTAAATTTTTAGAAGTTTCTTTCAAAACAGTAATTGTCAACATAGAATAAGTCGACAACTTTCCCTCTTAGTGAAAGAGTAACAGACATGCCATTTGTTTGGAGCAGTGTCTCAATGCGGGCTGGGAGAGGAAAATGCATTATAAAACCACAGAGAGGATAGCCAGCACCACCCCCAAGTAGCTCAGAGACTCTGGGGCACAGGGAGTATTTCTGGGTGTTTTCTCAACCTAGTCTTACAGCCTTTTGAAAGCGAGGTCCAAATACAATAAGCACTGTAGGAAGATAGAGCCCTTTGGGAAGTTGACATTTTCCCTAAATTCCCACTCTTCTACTTTTTATTCCAATGTCTAAGTAATGGCATAAAAATGCAGGCTCTGGCAGGCACCCAGAGGAGAAACCAAATCCCTGCTCCTCTACTTATCACTGTGGAACCTGGAGCACGTCACTTCACCAGTCTGGGCCTCAATATTGTCATCTGAAAAGCGGGGATATTAGTTGAGAAAATTAAATAAGATAATGTATAGTAAGTGCTTGGCATAATTCTTTTTTTTTTCTTTTTATGGCCACACCTGTGGCATATGGAAGTTCCCAGGCTAAGGGTCGAATTGAAGCTGCAGTTGAAGCCTACACCACAGCCACAGCAATGCCAGATTCGAGACTCATCTGCGACTTATGCCGCAGCTTGCAGCAATGCTAGATCCTTAATCCACTGAGCGAGACCAGGGATTGAACTCAGAGACACTATGGTGGGTTCTTAACCTGCTGAGTGAGCCACAATAGGAGCTCCCACAATTCTTGATATTTATGAAGCGCCAATTTTTATCATTTTTATCACTAATTAACTTTAATATTTGATATGACTATGAATAAGGCATAACTGGTAACATACAATGTTTTGCTACTTTCCCAAACCCCTGATAATATCCCATACCTGTGGTCACATTGAGTCACATACCACCAGGGAACTGAATATTTTAAGGTTTTGAACTGGGTTTGAAGATAGAAAACATGTTTAAAGAGTGGAACACTCCTGACTGTGTTGAAAATTGCTCACTTTGGGGTTCCCCAGAGATTTGTTCTTAGAATAATCTTGTTCAACTTTTTAATAGATAACCGAAAAAGCCAATTTTTAAATGTCTGTGAATAACACATAGAGTTTCTAGGAGGATAGAGCTAAACATCAGATAGATCCTTCAACTTGCAAGATTTGACAACTGGTCAAAAGTTTAATTTTTGAAATCAAGTGAACCTGAATTTGAATCCTGCCAGTCTTAGATATGTGAAGACACTTCCGTTTCTTCCCATTTAAAATGGGAACACTAAGGGTGCCTACTTCAGAGGTTGTAAAACTGACACGAGATGGTGCAAATAAAGCCTTAGCACTCTGCCTAAACATAGTAAGGGACCAATAAATGTTAGCAAAGAATAGCAGTGGTGAGAGTGGTGGTGAGGTGGGCAGAGGGATGACGGTTGTGGTGGTAGTGAAGGTTATAGTGATACTGTTAGTGACGGTCACAATGGACTAGTTAGAATGATAATGTTCACGGTGATGATGGTGATCACATAACCATATCTAGATGGACTTAATCATGCCAGATATAACATAGAGGCAGAAACACACAAGTTCTAGCCACAGAATAGTAGGGTTTCAACTAATAGTTCTGATTCATAGAAGAATATTGGTCTCGGGATAAGAGGGAAAAAACAGTTGTATGCAAAAGACTACCTTTCAGGACCAGATACAGCCAAGAATGCAGCATTTCCCCCTAGATAATGTGTGCCTCTGGTCTCTAAGAGTTGCAAATTGTGTGACACTATAGGGCATGCTGGGAACTGGGGCAAACTGTTGAGGGTGTGCTCCCTCTTCCTCAGAGAGTAGCTGCTCTCAGTTCTAGACAACTAATGTCATGAGACAGTGCCAACCCAGGATTTGCAGATTTACCAATTTTCAAGATAAGCCGAGAATTCAAAATTTTATGTGAAATCTGTATAAGACAAAGAGAACATACCTGCAAGTCTGATAAGTTGCAACTTTTTGCTTAAACCAAGGAACTTCCCCTACCCCTCGTGTTCTTAATCTCCAGGGTTTCTGGAATATATTAATAGCCTCTTTTTCTCCGAGCACTTAAATTCCTGATTTTATTCCCTGTTTTCTCTGTTTTCACCCAGATGCTGATTCTATTTTTCTACCTCTGTCTGGAATTTCTTACCTATTCCATGTTTTCTTTTCTTTCTTTTCTTTTTTTTTTTCTTTCTCTCTCTCTCTCTCTCTCTTTTTTTTTTTTTTTTTTTTTTTGTCTTTTTTAGGGCCACACCTGTGGCATATGGAAGTTCCCAGGCTAGGGGTCGAATCATAATGGTAGCTGCCAGGCTGCACCATAGTCACAGCAACGCTGGATCCTTAACCCACTGAGCGAGGCCAGGGATTCAACCCACATCCTCATGGATACCAGTAGGGTTCATTACCACTGAGCCATGACAGGAACTCTGTGTTTTCTTTCCTTGAGCCCTTGGCCTTGCCTTGTTGATCCCTATTACAACCTGCAAATGATTCTAGATTCTACTCAGCTTAGATCTTCAGCCCAAACTCTTTCCCAAGACTCAAGTATTATCAATTAGTATCTGAAGACATTATCTCAATGCATCCCTTTCAATAAAATGACTGTCACTAAATTTTCATTCACCTGCATAATTTCCACGCCTTCTGATGACTTTTAAATCTACAGACGCAATTCAGATCTATCACCTGGAATCCATATCCATAGATATAATTCATTGTTTGATAGTTCCATGTGGTTATCACATAGACACCTAGAACTCAAAAGGTACAGGTTGTAATTCATTGCCTTTCCATCAGAGTTGGTCCTTTGGTAGCCCTATCTCTGTGAAAGCTACCACCCCCTACCTCCCAAACATCCACCATATCAGGTGATGGGAGAGTCATCTTAGACGACGAATTACCCACTCCCAACATACAATCCACCATTCAAACCTTCTGGTTTGATCTCACTGATATTGATGTCATCCATCTCCCCTCCCTTTCCATTCATTTATCATGTCTTGTCACAAATGTTGCCACAATCTCCAAAGTGATTTTGCTGACTCTGGTATTGCACACTCCAGTCCATATGCTGAGCCAGAGTAACCCTCTAAAACAAGAATCTGATCATTTTACTTCCTGCAAAGGGTCTTCAGTAATCCCACATAAGCTGCAGGATAAAGTGGAAACTCCTCAGCATATATAGAAAGCACTACAAGATATGAGCTCTGGTGAAACTCTCCTGATTTGATTGGGTTTTTGTCCCTCAAACCTTCATTTCAAAATGTATAGAAACCTAAACACATGCTGTTAAAAGCAAATATATATTCCTTTAAAACTCTTTGAAGTTGTGGCTCTTATTATTCCTTTCTACCTTATAAGGAACCTGGGGCCCAGGTCAGGTAACTAACCTGCCCAAGTCACACAGCTTGAAGTAGGATAGTCAGGATTTGAAACAAGCTACAGAAACCATGCTCTCGATCACAATAGCATCCATGCATTCCTTGAATGCTCCCTGCCAGCAACGCTGTCTCCTTGACAAACACCTTCTCACACTTACACCTCAACTCAAGAAACACCTCTTCTGTGGTGCCTGTCCTGGATTCCAACTTAGACTGGACCACTTCTGATGTTATGCCTCTTCCATTTCTCGTATAGTTGTCCATCCAAGTACTTGTCACTCTTTAGTGTGCTTTTGTATTTATATGCCTATCTCTTCTATTAGATCATAAATCCTTAAGAGTGGGAAGATTGTTTATTATTCTTTGTAAATTCAGTGCCTGGAAGCGTCAAGCACAAAACAGGTATTTAATGAATGTTTGGGGAATAAGTGGTTGAATGAGTGAATCAATGCTATGAATGAATGAAAAGTCAGTAAATCCGTGGGCATTATAAAAGGGGCAATGATGTACAAGGTCCCTATTTGTGCCTTTTAGGAAAAAATATAAAACTGGAAAAGGTCCAATCAATATACTAAGTTTGGAAGCATAAAGAGAGAGAATAGGGGTGGAAAGGACTTGGTCTTTAGGTTCATGGAAGACATGGATATGGTGCGCAAGCACACGTTCACAGAATAACAGAATGCTAAAACTCAGAGCAACAACCTTGAAGCTTAATAGTCTCACCAGGACTATAAAATCAAGTACTACCTTCATAGGGAATGAATGCATGAATCCAAGAGCTAATTCAAGCTGAAAAATGTAAGCAGGCTTTCTAAAGTTGCAATATAATTCGCTGAAGATTGACCCAAATCCCAATTCTATTTCTATTTCATTCGACCCATAAGGAAACAACTACTCCTTATTGCTTGGGACTGAAATACAAACATGAATGATATGGCTCCTAAACCATATCTATGCAAAATCTATGGTATGCAGCAAGAGCAGTTCTTAGAGGGACATTCATAGCAGTAAAAGCCTTCCTCAGAAAACAAGAAGAATCTCAAATAAACAACCTAACCTACCACCTAAAAGAATTGGAAAAAGAAGAACAAACAAAAACCTAAAGTTGGCAAAAGGAAGGTAATAATAAATATCAGAGAGGATGTACATAAAATAGAGATGAAAAATACAACTCCTGCCCTTTAGAAGCCTACTGCCTAGTGGGAAGACAGATTTAAGCAATTATGTATATGGTGCTTCTCAAACCATCGATGGTAAGGAATATCTTTTTTATAGTTTTATCTCCAGTGTGCTAACATATTGATACTTTTGAAAAGAATGATTTAAAAACTACTAGAAAATTAAAAATTTTAAATAAATATAAAATACAAAATATTTTAAAGATAAATAAAAGACAATTTTTTTTTGCAATGGAGCCAACAAGCTTAAATTACTGTTCAATTGCACAACTATTTCTAAATAGTAACCATTGCTTTCTTAGCTCATCATGGAGTAGTAACTGCACACCAGCAGTGATCCACAGGCCACATTTTGAGTAGTACTGACACTTAATACAGTAAGTTAGTTGCTTTAATGGAGACAACTATGGAAGAATAGGACGAGAAGCTTTTAAGGTCACTTAAATTATTTGGGAACCAAGACCCCTCGATATATTTTCCTCAAACTTTATCTACCCCTAAGGATAAAGGATTCTTTGCCTCTCCAGGACATATTTTCTTGAAAATGTAGCCCACATTTGCTGCTTCATCACAATGCCAGAACTATTCCATTGCCTAGAACAGAGAAGAATCACTATACTTTTCCATACTTGGCTTATAATATTTATATCTTGCAATGTGAGATAGCTATTTATCTCTCCTTCCCTATTTTTTAAGCTCTCAAGGACAAGAAAGAACTTGATCATATGTACCTTAATACTCTTGCAGCACCCACTAAAAGCCTTCAGCTTGCTAAGTACACAATGACTACTTGTTGAATAAGTGAAAAAAATGAAGTAGTGAATAAGCAAGTAAACTAGCTACTACTCAATGCCTCCAAAACATATTACTGAGATATACTCTGTTTTAAGTATTTATTTGATACCAAAGGTTAATGATTCCCTTCAGATTTAAGCTGCTGGAATCATTTAATTTTTCTATACTTGGTCCACATGTGAAATTCCAACCAACATCAAATGAAAGTTTGATTAAACAGAATAGGAACGGCATGTGTGATAGATATAAATTCCCCCTTGGGCAGGATGTAGGTCTGGAAACCAGAAGACTTGACACTGCAGAGCTGAAAGTCCTCAAAAAGAGACTATGTCCAATGCCTAAAGAGAAATGATGTATACTTCATCTCCCAAAAATAAAAAGAAATAGGTCAAGTTCAGAGACACAGAGGTATCTGGATCAAGTTACCAGATTTTGAGCCTTCCTTCTTTCCTTCATATCTCCCACTTCTCTTAATTTTTTGTATTCTCATTCACCATAAGAAAAAAAATGGGGAATTCAGTGGTATTTCAAAAATATGTCCAACCTAAGGAGGCAAAAGGACAAAGCGGTTTCAGCTTCGGATTATTCTAGCTTCTCAGAAGCTCTTGTTGCCCTTGAAGCCGGTTTCCTGGAGCAGCAAAGATTCCTGGGATTCTGCAAGCAGCTAGAGTTATCTGGTGAGTGATCAGGAGGCTCCTGGGAGAAGGCCCAGCTGGGATTTCTTCCAAACCGTGTCTGCACCACCTGTAACTCTTCAATACATATGCTTGCCAGAAGATCATCTCAAGTCTGTGGGGGTGGGGAGAGTTACCATTCCAGAAAGAACCACCAGCCAGCTTTGGCAGAGAAGGGCGTCCTTGTGTGTTGGAAGGAGTCAGGGCTTCCAGCTTGGGGCACCTCGCCAGCCCTGGTATGCAGTTCTGGGATCTGTGCCCACCAAGCCTGCCCCAACTTGCCCAGGAGAGAGAGAGGCCAGCAAAAGATGGGAAAGGTGTTCCCTCCCCACCTCCTTCCAGTTCCAGCCAGCTCCAGGCTTACTTTGAAGTCCTGGGCCAGAAGGCATGGCCAGTACTGATGCTGAGGTTTTTTCAGTGAGCCTCTGGCATTAGAGTTCTTTCTCTCTCTGTCTCTGTCTCTCTCTCTGGAAGGCAGACCAATATAAATCAAAAAGCACAGGCTTTGGAAGCAGATAAACCTTGATTTAAATCCTGGCTGGGCCATGTACTGGGTTTATAAACCCCAAAAAATGTTATTCAATTTCTCTGAATCTTGGAGTTCTTAGTTCTGAAAGAACATTAATCTAACCTAGACTTTCTCAACTGGAGCACTCCTGACATGTTGGACTGGATAGTTTTTGTGAGGCTGGGGCAGGGGGTAGGTGGCGGGGTCTGTCCTGTGCATGATAGAATGATTAACGACATCCCTGACCTACCTATTCAATACTACATACTAGTATCGAATTAGTATGTCTATTAGATACTAGTAGCACTCTCTCTCTTGGCCAGTTTTGACAACCAAAAGTGATTCCAGACTTGGTTGCTGTCCTCTGGGGTCTAGCTTGCCCAGTTCAGAACCACTAACCTAATCTAATCCTTTAGGATTGTTGTTTCATACATATTATTGCAAATATAGAGTGTGGTACCTATGAATTAATTAATTAATTAATTAATTAATTAATTAATTAAAAGCACCCCAGGAGTATTCATTCCTGTAACAGATGCCATCACTACCCTACCCGCATCTCCTCAGTGTCCACCTCAACACACTGATGACCCATCCCATGAACACATGGACTCTCTGGCCCTGGGAGTGTAGTTAGTCTGTGAACAGGGCAAACTGGAAATTGACGCTTTTGGAAGCAGCCCTTCACCACCAATAGGTGAGCAGTTGGTGATATAACCCCCAGCTTCCCAGCCCTTTAGTTGAGATAGTTGCATCCGACACTGTCTCCCTGAATTCCCCAGTAGGCTCAGACTCCACTGCTCAAAGTGGCAGCTGGCTGTACAACATCCTTCTTCCCTGCCTTCCCTTTCCTTCTTCCCCCACCCCTGTATTTCCTAGGGTCACTTCCCATACCCTTGGCACAACTTCTTCCATCTCGCTTGTGTCTCTATCTTCATTAGCCTAATATACAAAAACTGTGACTTTTATTTCTATAAACATCCTACCTTTCTGATTCATCCCACTTCTCATGAGTGTCTACCCAGGTCACAGTGTTTTTGAATTTTTCAAAGACTGTAGATAAGCTACTGTCCTGCTCTGGGAGCTGCTGCAAATAATGATCAACACATCCCAGTCTCGTTGCAGGTAAAACAGTGAGTCCAGGATTTTTACTTCTCACGTGGCCCTAAGCCCAATCTACCCTCCAAGTTGTTGCCACGCAGCCCCTTCTAAAAGCAGACCAAGTCGGCCACAAGCCCAGCAGTCTCTATAGCTGTAACCTCAGGACCTAAAACCAGGCCAGCACATGGTAGGTCCCTGATAATTATCTGTTGAATTACTAAGTGAGTGTCATTCTCATGCTTAAAATCTTTTGATAACCCCCACCCAAGTTATCAGTAAAGGATAAAGAGCAAGCTCCTCCAAATGGTACACAAGGCAGAGTCCTCGTGACTCAGTCTCAGCTTCCTCACCACTTATCCATTCCAGCTTACCCCCAAATACATACATGCACTGTACCTTAGCCATCCCATACCGTTTGTGGTTCCTGGAAAGGTAGGTTCTTTTTAAAGCTGTGCTCTTGCATGCTTTTTCCTCCATTTCAGGTGTCTTTTTTGGGATCTTTTCCCTATTGACACCAATTGCTCAACTCTGACTTCCTCAGGGGCAGGAGGCAGAGGGGGTGCTTCCCTGATCTTTTAAATAAAAGCAGACCTTCTCAGCTCCCATTATACTATTGAACTTTGGGGGTTGCTTATTAATCTGATCCACCAGAGAGAGTGCTTCAGTTCTTTTTTGTTTGGCTTTTGGCTGCACCTGTGGCATGCGGAAGTTCCGAGGCCAGGGATTAAAACCCATGTCACAGCAGTGACAATGCTGGATCCTTAAACCTCTGAGTCACCAGGGAGCTCCCAGAGAGAGTGCTTTGAGATAAGGGGCCCTGTCTTTGATTTGGAGGCATCCTTAATATCTGACACACTTTACCTGCTGAGAAAATAAATGCTTGCGCATTAATCAAAATACTCAATCATTCTCTGTAGCAATAATTTAAAGGGGCTTTAGTATGGAAATTAATCAGGATTCTCCAGAGAAACAGAACCAATAGGATATAATAAATATAAAGAGACTTAGTATGAGGGATTGGCACCCATGATTATAGAGGCTAAGTCCCACCACCTGGCATCTGCAAGCTAGAGGCCCAGGAAGGCTGATGGCAGATTCCAGTCTGAACCCAAAAGCCTGAGAACCAGAGACTCAATGGCGTAAATCCCGGTCCGAGTCTAAAGGCTTGAGAACCAAGACTGCTGATTTCCAGGGGCAGGAAAAGGTGATAGTTCCAGTTCAAACAGAGAGCAAATTCTTCCTTCCTCCATTCTTTGGTTCTATTAAGGCCTTCAAAGAACTGGGTGATGCTCACTCACATTACTTTACTGGGTCACGAGGGCTCTGCCTTGTGTACCATTTGGAGAAGTTTGCTCTTTATCCTTTACTGATAACATAGGTGGGAGGCATCAAAAGATTTTAAGCACGAGAATGACACTCACTTAGTAATTCAACAGATATTATCAGGGACCGACCATGTGCCGGCTGGTCTACTGGTTCAAATGATGTATCTCTTCCCAAACATCCTCACAGACACACTCAAAAATGATGTTTCACCAGCAATCTGATCATCCCTTAGCCCAGTAGAGTTGACACATAAAATTAACCAACAGGGTATATAATCTTCATTCCCCTAAAACAGCAACAATTTTCTGCATAGAGAGAATATTTGGTAAATCCCAGGGATTCCCTGACTTCTAACCAGAAAGACCAGCCAGAGGTACCTGAACACCAGTTACCTAAGCCTCTTACTGTTATGGTTTAGTTGTACTAATGATGAGAAACCCACTGCCTCAGCCAAGGAATAATGTGACCAGCCATCCAAGCCCATAGAGAAGACTCAGTATATGAACACAAACTACCACATTGTACAGCCAGCTGAGTGGCGGTCACTAGAACCCAGAAAAGCTGTTTGGAGGCTGTGTTCTTCATTTAACTGAGCTCTTGCAACCTAAAAGAACATCTTCAAGATGGAATGTTTACAGACTCCACACTAGCTCTTAAATCTTAGAACTCGAGGTCAGGAGGAGTGAGTTGGTTTCATGGAAACAAAAGGCAGAAAATAAGGGCAGAAGAACATGTACCAGTTCTGCTCTCAAGACCCAAGTAAGTCTACACCCAAATCTTCTTCTAAAAGAAGGATCTAGCGGGCACAGAGTGACCCCTCCTCATTTCATTATCCCTCATTCACCCTCACCTTCCCAAAACAAGGCTGGTTGAAAAGCTCCAGGCATTTCCTTTCCCTGAGACTGGAATAAAATTTAATCATATGAGGAAAGAAATCATAATGGCAATGAAGAATATAATGAGAGTCTTCATTTTATTGAGTCAGTCATGCCACAACCAAGCACAGAGTGTCTGCTTATGTAACCATCTCATGCATCAGGAGGAGCTGGTTTGCTCCTGGAAATGATAATATTTATAAGGTGCACACGCCAGCCAAGACAAAGTGGAGGAGTCAAAGGCTGAACACGATCTCAAAAGTAATAGACACTCACATGACACTAAATCTCCTGAATCCTATCAGTGGGCTAATTGAAGTCTCTCTTGCTGAACTAAGAATCAACCCAAATTTATTTTCAACAAAGTAGAGGACATAGGTCTTCTACCTGGATCACTTGCAACTATTCCTTCCTTTCAACTTTCTAATCTTTGAATGTCCTGTTGCCATCCTATTTATTTCACCAAAAGAGGCACTTTATCACTACCTAACTTCCCCAGTTCTCCAAGCCCTTCAGTCATTGGCCGTCTGTATCCCTTTATGGAAGCCTGAATGAAGTATGGATGTTGGCTTTTTCATCCTCTGTTTCCACTTGACAACACATGATAACATATGTCATCACAACCTCACTTCAGTAGTATGATCTAAATAGCACAGAGGAATTCCTTTAACTCACCAGACAGTTGTTTACAATGAGATTCCAGGAGTCGGTCCGTTAAAGATGAAAGTTCCATGTGGAAATCAATGCAGAGACTCCAACATCCTTAGGGGAAAAAAAAATCATAGAACAAATAAATGCCCAAGCTGGAAGAAATTCCCAGATACCACAAAACCAGCTTACTCACTCAATGGTTGAAGATACTTCCTAAAAACCAGGAAAGATATTTGAGATGCTTAAATCCCAATAGCAAGGAATGAGAGGATTCAAGTTTCCTGACACTCACACTACGCTCCACACTACCTGTCATCAAGCCTTCCCATTACTGAATCCCTCAGACTCCTGAACAGCTCGCCTGTCATCAGTGGCCCCAGGCATTGCCAATATGTTCTAGCCAACAGATAAGACAATCTCCAGGATTAGTTTGGTGTCCTCTCATTGCAAGTACTAAACCATCCCTTGTTACTTACTTACCAATAAATCATATAGGCTTTATCAGGACATTCAAAAGTTTTTGAGCCAGGACCTTACAGATAATGAATGAAGTAGTTAGGGACAGAGTAGACACTAGATTCTGACTCACTGTACTGCATAGTTTCTACTCCTCTAAAGTCTCCCATACCCACAAGTTTCCCACAGAGAGCCCTCAAAGAGGAAATGATGCACCTCCATATTCAAGATTCTAACCCTTTTTTTTTTTTTTTTTTTTTGCCTTTTCTAGGGCCGCTCCCACGGCATATGGAGATTCCCAGGCTAGGGGTCGAATCAGAGCCATAGCCACCGGCCTACGCCAGAGCCATAGCAACGCAGGATCCAAGCCACGTCTGTAACGTACACCACAGTCCATGGCAACGCCAGATCCTTAACCCACTGAGCAAGGCCAGGGATCAAACCCACAACCTCATGGTTCCTAGTCGGATTTGTTAACCACTGAGCCACAACGGGAACTCCAAGATTCTAACCTATCATTTTGAAGCCAACATGCTACATGTCCAAAATGGCCAAGACAGTCTCTTCAGCTGGAACCTTCCTGGAACCAACTTTTCCTGCTAGAAACAAATATGAATCTAAAGTAACTGCTACTGCTGTTGTAAAAATATATTATTACTTCTAGGGCTCCATAGAAGGAGAGGTAATTCTTTTTTATGTGCAGTAGTAACAGGGATGTTTAAATGTCATCTTTATTTCGATGGTATTTCAGAGGAGGGCATTAATGCTACATTCCCTCTAAACAGGTTTTTATGATACCAAAGACCAGTGCCTTTCCCAATTGGATTCTCTCAATGGACAAAAGACTCTGAAATGGTAAAATACAATACAATACAATACAATACAATACAATACAATACAATACAATACAATAAAATAAAATAAAATAAAATAAAATAAAATAAAATAAAATAAAATAAAATAAAATAAAATAAATAAAAAATTTAGTGCAACCATGAACCTCAAGGAAAAAATTCAAATTTGGACAGAAAACTCTGGTAGGGAATTTGGCAAAATTGCATCAACAACACTAGTGATTTAAGCTTGGTTTTACTTTATTTAAATCCTGGTCCTGACATTTTCCTTCTCCTCAAATTCTCTGTGATTTTCCTACTTTTTGGTAATGTTAGGGCTAGTGTGTGATGAATAGTCCAGCCTTTACACAGTTCAGCAAGAGAATTTAGGTAAACGGTGTGCACAGAAAGTTGGTCCCTTCAGCAAAAAGAGGAAAAGTGAAAATGAAGACATGCCCCCGCTTATCTTGGGCCAGTAGAGAGAGTACCAATTAGTACAGTCTATTTAGAAAGCACAGTGGAGAAACCAAATCAGAGCTGAAAGATTTTCAATCCCTTTGGCAGTCAATCCTGGAAATACCTCCCAGAAAAATAATGTATGTAAAATGTCCATTGCAGTGTTAACCAGAATGGAGAATTGGGGGGTGGAGAGAATATCCATGAGAAAATGAAGATGTCCCTTGCAGTGTTAACTAAAACAGGAGAAGGGTTGTGAGACAAAAGCTGGGAAAGATAAACCTCCAAGTCCAACAATAGGGTATAATTAAAAAAACGCAGTGTCCGTTTGATTAAATACACAGCCATAAAAACAATAATTATGAAACCCATGTAAAATGTAGAAAAACAGGAGTTCCTGCTGTGGTGCATTGGGATCAATGGTATCTCTGTAGCCCTGGGACTCAGGTTCGATCCTTGGCCCAGGACAGAGAGTTAGGGATCTAGCATTACCACAGCTGCTGTGTAGGTCACAACTGTGGCTCAGATCTGACCCCTGCCTGAGAACTTCCACATGCTGTAGGGTGGCAAAAAAAAAAAAAAAAAAAAAAAAAAAAAAAAAAAAAAAACTAGAAAAACACTTTTTGGAACTCACCTGGGAAATTCTAATCCACTCCTTCTCTCATTTACACACCAAGAAGCTGAGACCCTCAAAGGAGCTGGGCCCAGGACAAGTGGATAGTTGATCACAAATCCAAATGAAGAACCCAAGCTTCCCACTCCCTCATTCTCTATTGAGACTTTTTCCATGAACCCATCACCTTGAGAGTTAGGAAGTAAGTCCTACCTTCCTCCCACCCCACATTCTACCTATTTAGTCCATAAAGTTCAATCACTACCCTCTCAGGTGCATCACTATATTTTCATGGACTGGAGCAAGAGTACAAAGGAAATCCACAAATCTGAGGACCTAACAGGTATAAGTCAAGCACCAAACTGCTAAAGAAAATATGTTCTATCCCCCTGCCTTGACAAATAGCCTTCATAATGACCTAGAGAGTGACGTTCAAATCTCAAACCATAATTTGAAAAGATACATGCACCCCAATGTTCATTGCAGCACTGTTTACAATAGCCAAAACATGGAAGCAAACTAAATGTCCATCAACAGATGAGTGGATAAAGTAGATGTGATATATTTATACAATGGAATATTACTCAACCATTACAAAAATGAAATAATACCATTTGCAGCAACGTGGGTGGACCTAGATATTATCATACTAAGTGAAGTAAGCCAGACAAAGACAAATATCATGTAATATCATTTATATGTGGAATCTAAAAATAAATGATACAAATGGACTTATACACAAAACAGAAATAGGACCCACAAACATAGAAAACAAACTGATTGTTAGTAAAGGGGAAAGTGGGGGCGGGATAAGTTTGGAATTAAAATATACACACTACTATATATAAAATAGATAACCAACAAATACCTACTGTATAGCACAGGGAACTATACTCAATACTTTTTAATGACCTATAAGGGAAAAGACCCTTAAAAAAATATATATATGTATGTATAACTGAGTCACTTTGCTGTACCCCTGAAACTAACTCAGTATTGTAGATCATTTACTTCAATTGAAAAAAAGAAAAAAAAAATTCCAAACTCCTCAGAGTTCCTCAGTGAACATGGCACATGAGGAGAAGGCAGTCCCCTAGCCCCAAGGCCATACCCAGCTCTTCCAACCCCTGGCTCTGTCCCACACTGTGAAGGACCTTGATCACGTGTATACAGGACCCTCTAACCATGTCTAAGCTGCACCCACAACTTTCTGCCATATCTGCCACACACGACCCTCAGTGTGGCAGATTCTCAGCCTGGGTATGGAAGTGGGTTCAGGGCTTTGGGGGCGGGACTTTGGGGTTCCAGCACTTGCAGTATGGAGGGGCGTGGGCTCTGAGTGGAAGGAGTTCCTCAGCCCTGCAGAATACTTGCCTGTGTGGAGAGGTGCGGCAGGAGAAGGCCAGGCTAGTCTCTCGAAAGGTGGAGCCCAGGTGAAGGCAGTCTGCTTGCTCTACCTGTCCAAGTGTCACCAGAATAATTTCAGAGAAGCAGCCTGAAAGGAAACCCCTGAGAACGGAAGCATGCATCTCACCTCCCCAAACCATGGGCTTTTTAACTACAACAGCCCTCCAGCCCCACAAGGATGGCCATTCCCCAGGTTCATGAGCAGAAGCCCCAGGAAGATTTCGTGTGACATACCGAGGCATCAGGAAGGGCACAGCAAGGTGACCTGGGGAGACTTTTCTCAGCACCCCCCCCACACACACACACCCCCATTTGGTAAATTAGAGAAGATCAGTAAAAACTGGAAGGAGACTCGAGGCTCACATTATTTCTGGATGGTTTGCTCCATGTAAATAATAGGAACTTTATGGTGGCAAACAGATTGTACATTATCATTAGTATGATTTCAGCCTGCTTTATGGCTCCTCAGCTAGTTGGAAACATATTTTTAGTTCTAATATCAAAACCTGTCAGAATTTGTTTTGCTAAAGCTAACAGAATGATACAGGTCAGATCAATTATTATGAAAAATTCAATTAAGAAAGCGCCATATGTGGCACTATAAAAAAGACTGCGCCGGCACATATGGCTGGAAAAAAGTGACGGCTCCAACACTGTCCTGCCCTTCAGTCCTTGTCACTGTGGCCATATTGGAGGGGAAACTCCCTCCTCCTTTTCCATGCTAGGCTCATGCTCCTCTCTGCCCCCCCAAAACTCCTGCTCTCCTCTGTCACCCCAACCCAGGGGATCGGCAACCAGTTTAATTGTGTTTGCCTGCAGAGGACTTAGTTAACAGGGCTTCTGGTATTCCAGAGCGCTGAAATGTTTAAACAGGAAACAAAGAAACGTTTGGACAATTAAATACAAGGGCTTAAGTTTTATTGGCTGTCCTACCTCTGGCCTGCTGCAGGAGGGGTCATGGGTTAGGAACACCAGCTCTGGGATCCCAGGAGTTGGATTTAGGTCCCTACTCTGCTACTTGCTCTTCATGTGACAGTGAAGAATGCACTTAATCCCACTAAGCCTCACTTCTCTTATCTAAAAATGGGGATAATAACATCAGCTCCCTCATGTATCTGTCAAGTAAACTCAGTGAGATAACGCACGTTAAAGTACTTAGCATGGTGCCTGGCGAATGGTAAAAACTCAATCCGTATTAGTTATTATCTTTATTTTTCTGTCATTGACAGGCAACAGGTGTGGTGGAAAGGCTTACAATTTAAGTCAGGTAATCTGGACCAGCCAGGAGCTCTAACACTGCAGGTTGGTCAGTTCACCTCTCTACTTCCTCATCAACAAACGGAGAGGAATCAGACTTCCCATTGTGGCGCAGTGGAAATGAATCCGACTAGTAACCGTGAGGTTGCAGGTTTGATCCCTGGCTTCACTCAGTGGGTTAAGGATCCGGCCTGGCTGTGAGCGGTGGTGTAAGTCACAGACATGGCTCAGATCCCATGTTGCTGTGGCTGTGGTGTAGGCTGACGGCTGCAGCTCCAATGCGACCCCTAGCCTGGGAACTTCCATGTGCCCTGAGTGCAGCCCTAAAAAGCAAAAAAAAAAAAAAAAAAAAAAAAAAAAAAAAAAAAAAGAGGGAGGAATCATATCCATCCGGCAGAGTTGTTTCAGGCTTCAGCGAAATACTGCATGGGGAAAGTGCTTGCAAACCATTATGTGATATGCAAGCATAATTTAATGTAATCATCTCCGAGCTAGACCTGAGCCTCTGGAAGCACTGGGCAGATGCCATCTATGTGAATTTGTTCAGAATATGGACTATCCAGACAGTTGAGTAATACCAAAAAGCATCCTAAGAGTCTAATGATGCAAAGCAAAAAAATGAGGCCCAGAAACGAGGCGGTCTGAACTCAGAAGGGTCGGAGACAAACAGCAAAGCCAGGTTCACAAAGAAATTGCCTGACTTCTCGCACTTAATAGCTTAGCATCTTTCAAAGAGATGAGACACAATTTTTTCAAGTCCCCAAATTGATAGGCAATAGCATGGTTTCAAGTCAGGAGTCGACAATGGTTTTTGCCTCTTAAAACTATAACCCAAGAGATATACCCGGGTGGGGTTGCTGGGACACACCCCCATTGGCAGCCATTCTGGGGCTGGCCAGGCCTGGCCTCAGCGTTTTGCTGATGGAGGCAGCCAGTGATCTGACCACTTGGCTCGGATGGTGGAATGTTTCAACCTTCTGGTCCGCAGCTCTTGGCTAACAATCATGCTCTCCGAGGGCCCTTCCAGCCTGACCATCCTCCAAGGCAAAGTGAACTGATTATTTACACACAACTCTTCCTTCTTGGACTCCGAGGCCTGGGGTGTGGTATGCATTTTCAGCCTGAGTCTCTTGCTTTTGGAAAGCCTCGGGGATGTCGGTACCCCACAGGAACATGGCAAGGGGGAAGGAGGTTGGGAGAAAATGAAAGGAAGGAGGAAGCAGCCAGTGTTCTCGCCAGGCCCTGCTTTGCCTCTTCAGGTGGAGGAAGAGGAAGGGTGGCGTCAAGGTTGCACCAGAGCGGTTCTGAGGAGGAAGCAGTTTGGGGAAGCGGCAGCTTGCAAAGCTCAGGGGAGCTGCTGGCTCCTGGAGGAGGTGGCCTCGTCCCCAGGGAGACTCAGTGTCAGGGGCCCACCGGGAGAGCGGGGTCCTGCTCCTTCAGGGTCACAAAGGGGCTGTAGGCAGGAGCAGGAGACACGTCCCGGGCAGATGGCAACAGACACGGCGGGGCCGGGGCCATGAGCCTGGCCTCGTCCCCACGCTCTGGTCTCCACCTTGGTTTCCTCTTAGCTGTGGCTAAAGAAACAAAACCACGATTTAAAAAAAAAGAAAGAAAAAAAAAAAAAACCCTTACGTGTGTGATTTCAACATTTTATTCAACGGCAGCGGGGGGGGGGGGGGGGGGGCCTATAGCTTAGCAAGCCTCCTGGGGGCTCCTTCCTCCCCACCTGCTTCCTTCCTGTCCCCTCTCGCTGCTCCCTCTGCTTTCTCGCCCCAGACCCCTTCCCTCAAAATGTCTCCTACTTGCCCCCCCTTTTGCTCTTGGCCCCCTTACCCTCCTCTCTGCTCCCCTCCTTTCTGCCCCCCTCTCTCTCTACCCGCCTCTCTCTCTGCTCCCCTCCATCCTCCCCTCTCTGCTCCCCACACTCCACTCCCTGTCTTTGCTCTCCCCTCTGTCCCCCTCTTCTCTCAACTCTGCTCCCCCCTTTTCTGCCCGCTCCTCCCCTCTGCACCCCCTCTCTTTCCCCTCTGCTTCCTCCTCTCTTCCCCCCTCCCCCGCTCCCCTCTCTCCCCACTCTTCTCCCCCTTCTGCTCCCCCCTCTCCTCTCGCCTTGCCCCCCTTCTCCCACCTCTGCTCCCCTGCCCCGCTCCCAACCCTTGCTCCCCATTCTGCCCCCCTTTGCCCCCCTCTTCTCTGCTTCCCCCCCTCAGATCCCCCCTCCTCTCTCTTGCTCCTTTTAGTCTATCTTTCCTGTCCGCAGGCCATCTCTTCAAAATGCCCTGATGAGGACTTTCTGATTTCTCTGTTTCTGGCTCCCAGGACTTTAAAGAGAGTGTAAAATCTTCTATGCCACTGTCAAAAGGCTTTGATGCGGGTGGGGAAAGAATAAGGGAGAGGATATGGTGACTCAAGTTTAAAGAAAGTAAGTGTAATGATCAAATAAGTTTCTGGTCAGTTTTCTAGGAGTACCGATTTCTTCTCATATTTCTTCGCAGCCTCCATAGAGCCTAGCACTGTGCCCAACATATGAAAAATACTACGTAAGTATTTGTTGACTGAGTCAATGAATGAATGGAATGAATGAATGAATACTAAAACAAAGTGTGGTTTTAATCCTTTTGAACACATGCAGCCACCATGCCAACTGAACCAGCGAGCAGATGTGCCCAGTCTTTAGAGGATCTTGGAAATCCTCTAGTGAATGGACATATTCACTAATAATTTGCACAAGTGTTATTAAAATGTACATGCTGCTGCTAAGCTTTGCCCTCTTCCATGGGCTAACATTTCCCATGTTTACATTACTAATTTTCTGGGCAAACCTTCTTTTACAAACACAGGTAGAATCCCAATCCACAGGTTCAGTAAACAGAGCCGTGGACTCTGCCCACATCCCATGGTGACACTGCTTTACTTGCCCCATCCTCTCTGTACCCACCTGGTTCCCTGGCCAGCTTGATCTAATTCATCCTCTCAACAAATATTTGTTTTATATCTTTCTATGCCAACCTTTATGCTGCGTGTTTCACACATACCATCTCATTTAATCCATTCCCTGCCCTGAAGAAGGTACAGCTATTATCTCTATTTTTCTGATGAGGAAACTGAGGCAAAAGTTGATCAGATGGGTTCACTAACCATCCTGGTTTGCTCACCTCTGAGGGGGCTCCCAGGATAAGAGACTTGCAATTTTCCTTCCAGGACAGTCCCAGGCAAACTGGCCCAGTGTGCATGGGGCTGTGGAGTTTCCTGGGACATGGGACTTTCAATGCTAAAATGGAAAACTCCTTTGCAAACTAGATGAGTTGGATACCTGACCCTAGTCACGTGCTCAAGGTCACACAGCTGGTAACATCAGACTGGGATTCAAGGCTCCCCCTTGGTCTGATGTCAAGGGCCCACTTTTACCCACCCAGCTTCGCTCATCTAATCCTACATTTCTGTAGGATTAGATATCCTAAGACATCTCAGCATCACCCCACCCCCCCAAAATCTCTCTTCCCCTAAAACCAACCATGCTGACTCCAACTCCACTGAAGCTACCTAAAAGCATCCTAAGAGTCACTTCCAAAGCTCCCATATCCTTCCCTCCTTTGCTGCTCCCTTTATACCACCCTGGTCATGTTTTCAGCCCCTGAATTCCTAGAACCAAAAGGTTTCTCTGCCTCAGGGGTCCACCCTGCAAAGCACCCTGAGATGCATTCTCTAGAATGTAGATCTGAGAAAGGACTCATGGGGCAACCTTGCATTGGGTGTCTTAAAAAGCAAAAGCAAAGGAATGAAAGGACAGAGCCCAAGCCAGCACATCTTCCTAACCTAAGGCCAGCACTTTGCCTTCCCTCTCCTGTGCTTCCCCAGGGCCTCAGGACGAATCCAAACCCCCCATCTGGAACATTCCAGTCCTCCCTTCTATCCTGCAAGTCTGTCAGTACCCTCTCTGCTCCACTGAGTTAGGCTGGTCCTTGTAGACCTCCAACGACCCCCACGTCTGCTCCTCTGCACTTGTCCGCCCTGTCCTCCCTCCGTCACTGAGAAGGTCTTCTCTATTGAGTACCTGTTCTGGGAAAAGCCTCACACCAGGGACCCATCGAGGAAGAAGACACAGCCCCATCTCCTCATAGCCCCTCCTCCTGACCCCTCATTTTCCCCATCATTTTCCAGAATATATCTGTCTGTACCATGACTTTTGGCATTCAAGCTTTTCTTTCTTTTGGCTTTTTTTTTTTTTTTTTTTGGCTTTTTCAGGGCCACACCCAAGGCATATGAAAGTTCCTTGGCCAGGAGTCAAATTGGAGCTGCGGCTGCCGGCCTACACCACAGCCACAGCAACACAGAATCCAAGCATCTGCAACTTACGCCACAGCTTGCAGCTTGCAGATCCTTTACCCACTGAGTGAGGTCAAGGATTAAACCTGCATCCTCACAGAGACAATATTGGGCCCTTCTCCTGCTGAGCCACAACAGGAACTCTGGCATTTAAGCTCGCCCGTCTCATTCTGTCTGCTCCACATAGATAGCTGGGCCTTATTTCTAATAAGATTGTCTGGTCTTGGGTGTACTTCAAAAGCCTTTCCTCCTGTTTCTCACAACACATCTGGCCATGTGCTGGACATATACTTGAGAATTACTTGTTGAGCTGAATTATATTGGTCACAACAGATTCTCTGTCACAGACAATTCTATGCAGCAATTTTTTCCCTCTGATTCCAGTGTATTCAGTCCTTCTGCCAAAGAAAACCTCGACTGGATGCTCTTTGCGCTGCGGTCCAGGAGGGAAATTGCTGACATCTAACTGACCCACTAACATTGCTTTATTCCACCGCCGGGGAGAAAGCCACCTCCTTTTCATGCTCTTTTTCCTCCCCCACATGTCTCAAAGGACCTAATCACCTTCTTCTGAATCCTCCCTGTCACCTTCCACCCCCTCAGCGAATGCACATACCACCTCAAATACTGAACCACAGCCCAGACTTTTAAAGTTCAAGAGCTAAGAAGAACTAGCAATTGAGTCATTTCTCCTTGATTCAAAGAGCTCTGGGTTTTCTAGAGCAGCCCTGACAGCCCTTATGTGGGCCTGTTTTCAAAGCCAGGGCAGTGCACAGAGATTCCTACTTCCCTCACCCAGCTGAACAGTGGGCCATAAATTACACGGCCTCGATGTATGACCTTGAGCAGAGAAGTCACTTCACTGCTCTGGACTCGGGATCCTGCAGCTAAAAGTGAGGGGCTGCTTCTCTACAGGTTCTCCAGGGACCTCAGAGCATGCACAGCCTCTGACTCTGATTTCCTTCTCCCTCCACCCCGCCCCCGGGCTCTCTCCCCAGCACCACCCACTCAGAAAACACCTCCAACCCCAATAGGTCCTCTGCCATCCAGTCAATTCTTCCATCACCATGTTAAAAGGTGGAAAGAGGCTTTCTTTTTTATTAAGTTCCAGGCTGAGTCAAGCTCATGAAAACCACTAGTTCACCCAAGATGGAAGGATACCCCAGGAAAAGGGCAAACAAGCCTAAGGAGCTCTCAGCTCTCCCATGGAGATAAAACCATTCTAAAAACTTGGGCGGTTTGATTTCTGCAGCTCCTACTGATCCTCAAGCCATTTACCATCTCAGAGTAGAGCAATAAGTAGATAATGAGGGGACCTCTGGAAACATAATGCCAGCTCTGATATTCTGTGGATTCCTCCTTTGGACGACACATGGGGATGGCACACAAAAGTTCCCACTGGCCATTCCTTGGAGAAATCACTTTCAAAGGAGGAGAAAGTGCTGTTCAAACATCATTGCCTTCTAAGGAAAGTGGCACTTAATAAATAAGAAATGCTCTGGGTCCAAGGGGTACCTTGATGGGTTTGAATATGCAAAATGGGCTGGGAGAAAAGTGAGGGAAGGGAGGCTGGGGCAGAGTTGAGTTGCTCTGCCTAAATAATAAGAATTGGAATTTGTGAGGCGAACCCAGGAAGGAGGGGATGAGAAAAAGCGGGGTCATCAGAATGAGTAACTCTGGGGCTCTCTGTGGGTGGAAGGCCAGTCAAAAAAGCCCAGGGTGTCCAGAACTTGGATGTCTATTTCCAAGATGTAGTTGTGTCCTGTTGCAATAAAAGCCCTTCCCTCTTTCTCTCTGATCTGCTGTAAAATCTCTTCTACAGTCTTCCACATGTGAGTAGGGGGGTTTGTGTGTTTATTTGTTTGTGTTGGTAGAATTCGGGGATGAGGCTCAATTTCAGGCCTGAGGCCAAGGTGGAATAGAATAACTTAAAGAGCAGAGCCACAAAGTAAGAAAGAAGAAGCCAGAAGCCAGGGGTAACCCCCAAAGAATTTGGAGAAATCACTGGACATTCACAGGGCACTGGACTGCTGATTCAAGCTCATCTTTTCTAGATATCAATGGAAAGGAAGACTCCATACAGGTGATAGGGATGGGATGGGGGGGCAGGAGGGCGGGGTCATGTGCGTGCACAGGACTGGAATAAAAAAAAAAATGAAAAGACTGAGAGGGAATGTTTGACCAAGTCTAGGCTCGGATACAGGGGGAGCCTGGCTAATAGTGACCTGGTGCCTCCCACAACCTCAGGGCTCTTCCTTAAAAGAAGCTGAACAAGTGGAGTGTTGGCTGCTGGCTGGGACATGAAAAGTCATCATCAGAAGAGGAAGCTGCTGGCTTGGGGTGGGGGTGGGGTGAGGTGGGGTATGTGTGTGTGTGTGTTCAGGCCAAGTGCTCTCTCCGGTGAGGACAACTGACCGGGAGAGTTTGATCAGATGAGGTATGAATTCCTCTTGATGGTTCAATGCTTTTACATTGAATATTTGGAAACATCTCAAAACCATGGTACCTCAAGATGGAAGACAGTTTTTCTTTATAACTGGAGCCCCTGTGAAAGCTATTAAAGGATATGTGAATATACATTAGGAAAAAACTTCACTACGAAAGGGAGAGAACAGGGTTGGATGGTGAGAAAAACCAAATTCCTGGCACCTAAAATATCATCCCATAGAAAGATGGATGCTAGCCATGGAAATATAGACCCTCCAGTAGGATAGGTTGTTATCTGGAAGGTAACAGGGAAGGAGAAGGAGTCCAGCACAGCCTCAGACAGATCCCCCTGGGCAATTTGACTTCTACCTTTCCATGTTTTGTGACTAAAGTTTCAGTTGTTTCTCCCTCATATATTTACTGAACACCAAATCAGGCACTTTTCAGGCATCCTGAGATGAAACAAACAGACAAGGCCATGCTCATAGAGACTTAAATCAGGCAATAAACAAGGGAAATGATGAATGAGATCACTCATCACTCATCATGATGAATAAGCTTGTTTTAGACACTTAAATAGCCTGTGAGTAAAATAATGCAAAGAACAGTGATGAAGAATGACTTGGTGTAGGGATGCTTTAGAGAGAAGGGTCAAACCAGGCCTTTCTGAGGAAAATTCATTTGAGCTAAAATATGGGCGATGAGAAGGAGCCAGCCCTGAGAAGATGCTGGAGAAAGGCATTCTGAGCCAAGAGAAAGAAGTGCAAAGGGTCTGGGGAGAGCAGAGGGGCCCCGCTGGCCTGGAGCTGGAGGATCCTGACTGGAGATGGGGGAAGAGGGGTGGGCAGGTCCCACGGGACTTTGGGAAGCTAAAGTGAAGAAAATCAAAGTGGGCAGCCATCTGGCACACTGTCCTGAGAAGGAGTCTCCTGAGCCGGAGAGGCCATTTCTCCAAGAAGAGAAACATGGAGCAAGTGAGCTCAGCCCACAGAGAGGCAGCCCCAGGAGCAGCACTTACAGCGAAGAGCCACCAGATGGCTCCATGGGAAGACTGCCCAAGGCCTCCTGCCCTCGCTGATGCCTTTCCTGTCCAAGGTAGAAGCACTTACTCCCACCGAACGAAAGCTTCTTCAGCAAACAGCCACTTTCCTTTGCTATTTTTTTTAACAAAAGGAACCAATAACAACCAGCACAGTAGGGTGGCCCAGGTGACTTCACATCTTTGCATCTTAATGGCTGGAAGAGGCATCTCCTACTAGCCAGGGGCTCCTCAGTGATTCACTTCCAAGCTCCCATTTTTTTTCAAAGCACTCTCTCTACCCCAACTGAGTAGATAGCCCTCCTTTCCAGATAGTCTTAGGGAAAAGGGAACCCCAGGAGCCCAGGCCACAGGCCAAACCCCAACTCTCCCAGGAGCAGACTTGCCCAGGAAGTAATGGTTCTGAGACTGAAGGACCTCAGGTGATGGTGTGTAAGAGCATGTGAAGCTAAAGGAGGCTGAGGAGCAGAATGAAAAAGGCAGGCAAGATGTTTGCTATTTTCACCAAGATTTCTTTGCAATGGTATTTTTTTTTTTTAATAAAGGCAAGAATTTCTCCAGACCTCCTAACATGCACCAGCCCTAGAAACAGAGCTGTGAAGGAAGAGACTTCAGTGACAAGCATGCAGGTGGCACCAGGAAGCAAAGGTCTACAGGACTTATCAGTGAGTCAGCTGAATCCTTTAAGGAGCCACAGGGCTCAGGGCCCTCTCGGGAGCTCTGACGGATTGAAAGGGAAAAAATAGTCAGCCTCTATCTCTGGAGAGCTTTCAATCTAAAGCTGGCATGGGAATTCTTGACAAATGAAATTCTTTTTTCTTTTTTAGCCATCTATTGGAACTAGCCTCTCCTTTCCTTGAATTCCAATAGTCTATGGTATGTATTATAGTGCTCGAAGTTGACCTATGTCCCTCACTAGATGGGAGCTCCCTGAGTCTAGGTCCATGAGTCAATCCACATATGTGTCCCCCAGCACCTCCCACAGAGACTAGAAGATATATAGATATTGATAGACAGAGAAAGATGACAATATTGTTCTCAACTCTGCTCTCTGCCTCTCCCTGACACAGGAGCGCGCGCACACACACACACACACACACACACACACACACACACACACACTTAAAGGATATACACATTATGATCTAGCAATTCATTTTCATAACACCCACTGGGGCAAATTCAAGGTAAAGAAATGACCCTGGAATGTGAAACTGTAAGACGACTTTTCTATCTGCCTAAACAAACAAACAAAACAGCCAGGAAGGGCTCTTGATTAACTGCTTTCAGCAACTAGGAAGAAGAGAGGCTTGCTGTGCTAGTCCATCATGTTTTTATGAAAGGTCATGGGTGCAACACTGGGAAGGATGCTCCTCTAAATACAGCTCACAAACTGTCCCTGTTGAAGAAATGCTCTTCTTGCCCCTGCTTTGCTGGCAGTACAGGGTGTTTGGGGCAAGACTGGCACCCCAAAGAGCATGGTGTAGTGAGTTTAAGAACTACCACTGGCTAAATCTCCCTATGGTCTTGCTCTGACGGCATATCACCCAAGGCACCACCCCTTTAAATGGCTCCTGCTGCCTACATGGTCAGAATAATCCATTGGTCTAGAAGTCAGACCCTTCCCAGCTTAAACATCAGCCTTGGGAAAACTTCCCTGGATTCCCTCACACCCAGTAGCATCCACCATCACGTTTCCATAGCACTCTGAACTTCCAGCCCTTCACACCCTGATAATTGCTTAATTGAATTGGAATTAAATATTTGTTTAGTGTCACCAGAGCAAAACTGCTAAGCCCTGTGTGTATAGGGACCAGGTCTTTTTGTTCAAGCACTCAAATACTGGCTGGCACGGAGGAAGTCCTCATGAATATTTATGACTCATTCAGTGACTGACTGACTTGATACTCTGGTCCCAGTTTACCTTTTCTGCTTCCTCTCCTGATTCCTCCAGGCACACATCTATATTCCATCTAAATCCACTATTCCCTGACATCTGAATTTACTTGCCTATCTCTGTGACTTTGTTCACGCAATTCCTTCCTCTTGGATAACAGGTATTATTTCCATCCAATTTAAAAACAATCAGAGTCAGAGAAGACAGGAGAAGTTTTTTACTGCGATACAGTTTCGCATGCCATACAATTCACCAGTGAGTTCTAGTATACTCACAAGGTGTACAGCACCACCACTAATTCCAGAACATTTCCATCACCCCAGAAGGAAACCCCTTACCCATTAGTCATCACTGCCTATTCTCCTCCTCCCCCAGCTCCTGTCAATCATGAATCTACATTTTGTCTTCATGGATTTGCCTATCCTAGATACTTTGTTTAAAAGATTATACAGTATGTGGCCTTTTGTGTCTGGCTTCTTTCACTTAGCATCCTACTTTCAAGGTTTCTGCTTATTGACGCATGGATCAGTGCTTCATTCCTCTTACGGCTGATAGTTTGTGTTCCAGCGCATGACTACACCACATTTTTTTATTTTTTCATTCATCCGTTGATGAGCTTTGGGATTGTTTACACTTTTGGTCTATTATGAATAATGCTGCTATGAATATTTGTGCACAAACTTGTGAACATATGTTTTCAATTATCTTGGGTTTATACTGGGGAGTGGAATTGTTGGGTCATATGGTAACTATGTTTAACTTTGTAAGAGAACCTCTAAAGTATTTTTCCAAAGTGGCTGTACCTTTCATACACTCACCTGCAATGTACGAAGATTCCAATTGCTCTACATCCTTGCCAGCATGTTGTTGATGATGATGGTGGTGATGATGATGGTGGTGATGATGATGGTGGTGATGATGATGATGGTGGTGATGATGATGGTGTTATGATGATGATGGTAGTGGTGGTGATGATGATGATTGCCAAAACCAGTGGATACGAAGTAGCATCTCACTGTGCTTTTGATTTACATTTCCCTGATGACATGTGATGTTTTTTGATGTGCTTATGGGCTAATTGTTTATTTGAAGAAATGTAATTCAAGTCCTTTGCCATTTTTAATTGGGTTATTTGTCGTTTCATTGTTGAGTCATAAGAATTCTTAATATGTTTCTAGATACAGGATCCTTATCAGATCTTTGCTGTATAACTTGCAATACTTTCTATCATTCTGTGGGTTATCTTTTCAATTTCTTGATAGTGCCCTTGAGGCACAAAAGTTGAATTTTAATAAGATCCAATTTATTCTTTTATTTCTTGTGCTTTAGGTGCCATATTTAAGAAATCATTCTAATCCAAGGTTATGAAGATTTACAACTTAGAAGGTGTTTTGCTTTCAAGAGTTTTATACTTTTGGCTTCTATATTTCGGTCTTTGATCAATTGTGAATTAACTTTTGTATATGGTGTGAGATAGTATCCAGATTAATTCTTTCACATATGGATATATCAGTTATCTCAGGACCATTTGTTTGAAAGATTATTCTTTCCCTACTGAATTTTCTTGGCAAGAGGAAACATTTTTAAGATAATTCTGATCTACGAGTCTGTTGTGGTAAAGACAACTACCACCACAGTCTGAGGTACGGTGGTCAGGAATGTGGAGACTGGCTGGGTTTTTTTAGGCAGTACCTACTACGTAAATGGCACCATCAGTCCACCTTTTTCTATATATACCAAAGGTTCTTAACCTTCTTCAGGGTGAATAATCCAATGACATGGTGGACTTTTGTGTATACAACATGTTCCGCTTAAAATGTTAAGGAGTTCACAGCTCACAAAGCTCAACCACAAACCCTAAGTTAAGGATCTCTACTTGCCTTCCCACAAAGTTGATCTACTGCTGTGGCTCCTGCCAACACCCCACAGTGCAGCTGACTCACTATGTTTTTGTTTATTTTTGTGGATCCCTACCATCTCCTTTGATCTACACATTTCCACCAAACTCCTAGATGTGTGTACCACGTCCCCGGGCATCTCAAATTCAGCACATTTGACTCATCGTCTTCCCTCCCCCAGCCCAGCTCCCACCCAACTTCTCCTTTTCTGGTCTCAGTACCAGTCTTCCCATCACCCAGGCTCAAATCTCAAAATCATCTTCACTTCTTCTTCCCCTCACTGCCCCTCCTCCACCGCCCAATCAGTGTCCACGTTTGTATGATCGTTCCTTCATCCTGACTACTTATCAGTACCCTGCCTGTTCCGAGCTCTTATTCTGAGACCCCCATTGATGCAATATATGTCTCTGGACTTGTTTATCTCTTTCTTTTGTTTTTCTCCCAGTTTTATTGAGATATAATTGACATACAGTACTGTGCTAAGTTCAAGGTGTACAGCATGATAATTGACTCACATACATCGTGCAATGATTATCACAGCAAGTGTAGTGAACATCCATCATCTCATGTAGATACAAAATCAAAGAAATAGAAAAAATTTTTTCTCATGATAAGAACTCTTAGGATTTACTCTCTTAGTGACTTTCATATGTAACATACAGCAGTGTTAATTATATTAATCATGCTATACACTTCATCCCTAGTCCTTCTGTATCTTATAACTGAAAGTTTGTACCTTTTGACAAACTTCATCCAATTCCCCCACCCCTGCCTCTGGTAACCACCAATTTGATCTCTTTTTCTATGAGTTTGTTTGCTTGCTTTTGAAGTGTAATTAACTGATCTACAACAATCCGTTACTTTCTGTTAACAGCATAATGATTTGATAGTCCTATATGTTTTAAAATGATCACCACAATAAGTCTAGTTATGATTTATCACCATACAAAGATATTATATACTTATGGACTATATTCTCTACACCGTACTTTTCAGACCAGTGATTTGCTTGTTTCTTGCCTCTAGGTTCTTCACTTTCTAATTCATTTAGAGCGCTGGATTTATCTCCTGAGAGAACAGTTCTGAGCATTTTACTCTCTGGCTTGGGAAAAAAACTCAGTAGCTTGTCCTGATCCTCCAAATTTAGGACCAACCTAAATAACTGGTCAGGAATACAAGAGCCTCACTCTCTGACTCCATCCCACCATCAGGCCTCATCTCCCACCTTTCCCCAAAGCAGACCCTACTTTCCAGCCAGAAGTGTCTCCACTGACATTCTCTGCCTCGCCTTCACTCACTACCCTGCCACCATCCTCAGTAAGCTAACCCAGCCCAATTGTAACCACCTTCAGGAGGACTTCCTGATTGCCTCTGCTGGAGGAGGAACCACCCCTATCTCTCACATCCTATAGCAATGTATTTATTTTTACATGGCATTTGCTGTGATTATGCATCTTCTATCCATCTTTGCACATAACACAGCGTCTTAAACAAGATATTTCCTTAATGGATACTTGTCGCATTCAGCAGTGTTTCTCGTAAGGGAATATGAATCAGAATCACTTGGGGAACTTTTTCAAAATCCCCCACTTAGAACCCAAACGTCTATATTTTGAGAAGGAATCATCCACTGGTGATTCCGGTATATATTACCAATTAAGAACAGCTCATCAAATTAATAAAACTAGCAGTAGTAATAATGATGGTTAAATATGCTGAACATTTACTATGTGCCAGGCACTGTGTATGCATAATCTCATTTAATTCTCACAGAAACCCTATGATATGGGCAGTATTATTTTCCCACTCTTCGGATGAGGAAATTGAGGACTAAAGACTCATTTGCCTAAAGTCACCCATGAATAAATAAATGGATTAGATGAAATAAAGGTCCCTGTAGGATACTTACAATCTAGTTGAGAAATTTAACAGTGGTTTTCCAGAAATTCTATGTTCAGATATAGCAATTTTGAGCCAGTTTCTCCTTTTCCTAGCTTTGTGACCTTGGGCAAATTACTTGCCCTCTCTGAACTTGTCTTCTTCTTCTGTAGAATGAGCATGGTATAAAACTTACTATCATAGGAAAGATTAAATGAGTTAAATCACATAAAGTCATAAGTACCTGCACAGAATAAATGCTCAATACGTTACCTATAATTTTCATCATAATTATTTTTGTTCAAAAATATGCCTCAACCCAAGGTAGTCCTTTGTAGTTCCAGTCAACAGTGACAGACTAAGCGGCACAATAGCGTAAATAAGTCATGTGTAAGAATGACTCTCAGTTGTCAAGGCAGAACTAGAATTAATACGTATATTTTTACTCAGGTCCTTCTAGGTACCAGGCACTGGAATGCAGAATGTACAGAAATAGAATCCCTGCCCTCAGGGAGCTTATGATTTTAATTCCTGAGATCAGGGCCACTCCACCCACAACAGAGTTTGTCTGTTGGCCTGGAGGCCTGTGAATTCTTGAGGAATTGCATGTGTTAGGATTTTCCTGCCTCTGAGTTTAAGGGTAGCCAATGCTCCCAACATACTATCCCCTCCCAAACAGCAAAAACATGGAGGCACAGGGAGGTGGCTTTGAAGTTTGCTCACTTCTACCATGGTCTGGAATCTCAGCGTCCTCAAACTTCCCTTGGCATGAACTAAGCAGAGTCCAGTTCTGCTTCCTCTCCCTCTCTCTCAAAACTTCTTTGGGATGGGGAAAGGAAGTGATTATAAATAATTCAATGTGTTCTATTGCAATAAGAACACAAATTGTTGGGAATTCCCTTCGTGGCTCAGCAGAAACAAATCTGGCTAGCATCCACAGGATGCAGGTTCAATTCCTGGCCTTGCTCAGTGGGTTAAGGATCCGGTGTTGACGTAAGCTGGGGCGTAGGTCACAGATGTGGCTCAGATCTGGCATTGCTGCGGCTGTGGTGTAAACCAACAGCTCCGATTCGACCTCTAGCCTGGGAAACCTCTATATGACGTGGGGACGGCCCTAAAAAGACCAAAAAAAAAAAAAAAAAAAAAAAACCACCACTATTTCAGCTATTGCAACCTGCATTGGACTACAAGTACTATTTTAATTTAATACTTGCATTTACACAGCATTTTTGGATTTCCAGTGTTCTTTCACATACACCTTGTGAGGTAGAAATTACTGCTGCCAGTTTATCAAGGAAGAAACTAAACCTCAGAGAGTTTGTGTGACTTCCCTAAGATCACATAGCTAATGAGGTGCTTTGGCTTGGAACTTTCAGGAGGATTTTTCAAAAGGAATGTGGAGGTGAAGAAGGGACAGCTTTTACCTTTCTCTCCTCTTCCTACTTCTTGAATGGAATTCAGACATTACAGCTATAATTCAAGCAGCCATATTGTAACTTTGAACTTGGAAACAAAAAGAACAGCAAAGCAAAAACATAGAAGCAGCCTTGGCCACTCATATTTCTTACATCAGCCAGCCCTAAACAGCCTTTGGCTTTTTTTTCTTTTCTTTTTTTCTTTTCGTGTGTTTAAGATACTATAGTTGGGTCTCTGTCTCTATTAACTGTAAGCATTTTTAGGTGAAATACAGCAGAAATACAGTATTATCTATAATTGCACAAAACTAGTAAACATCACCAGTAGGGACATGGTTTAGAAAATGACGTCACATCATTATAATTGTACCTGGGAGTCACTCTCAGCCATTCCTAAAAGGAATCTATATTATCTCTTCCCACATAAACCATTAAAATGACAATTATAAAGAATTTAGATGCAAATTCCTAAGTCCATGCTTATACCTAATGGGATTACCAGATGATCGAAATCATGCAAAATATCTACGTGAAAGAAAAGACTAAAATCTAATATATGAAAATAAAAATAGAAATTTAAGCTGGCAGAATCCAGGTTGATTTTTTAATCCTATTTTCAAGACTATCTTTAATATTGTTGTCTTACCTTTTGAATTAGAGCATTAAAGAATTTTTCAAATACTTCGCCAAATCACCACCTTTTGTGTTTAATTACTACTAAACATATCCATTTTTGCCCAGGAGACCTAAGAAAATATAACTATTGAGTATATGAGGCCATCTCTCCCTGTGTGATACTTATGTTAGTAATAGGAAGAATTACTATCCATATTCACATTCTTAAAACAAAGCTAGAGGAGTAGGGGCATCTCCTTGAATTTGGTAAATTCCTAAGGTTATCTGAAGAGGGTCCCAGGGTGAGCAGGCAGATTCCTTAGGCCTGTGGTGGGATTGCACCACCAGAACAGCCTCGCCAGCCAGTCCTCTGACTTCTTCAATCAAGCACATGTGGGAAACGGGACTAGTTTCTAATGGCTGTCCTTTAATCCCAATTTTCGATTTCCCTTTAGTATAAACACTCCCTGGGGACAATTCAGATTCTGCAGACCCCTCTCTTGGTTTGATAGCATTTCCGATCTCCTAAGAGAACATTATATGTGACATTTGCTTCCTTTCTGAATTCTTCGTTCTTTGCCATGCAGCTCCTCATAGGATTTACACTTGCCACGTTCCATGTAAAGCAAGGTGGTGTGGGGCAAATCCATTTTGTTGGAGGACACACCAAGCACACGTGAGCAAGGGGGCAGGAGAAAGGAAGAGGTGGCAAGAAGGGGAGGAGGAAAATGGGCATTCACTTGACCACACAGAAGGGGCTACAGGTTGACTTTACTTACAGGCTCAGGTTGACTCTTTCAGGGGACACATCATGGGATTATTATCTCTAATGCACAAATGAGAAAGCTGAGGCTTGTAATGTTAACCAATTAGTCAGGGTCGCAGGGTTGGGAAACGGCTGCTAAAACGGATGCGTTCAGCTGTTTCAGTGGTCTTTCCATTACGTTTGCAATGGACTCACCAGCCAGCCAAGTGCATTGGAAACTTTCAGTATATTTTCTAGTTTAAATTACTAACTCTGTGTAAGGAAACACATCCTTCTTAAGTAAAGGGAAGAAACCTCTTAGCCATAGGAGGCAGCAAAACACAGGGATTCACAGGCTACCTCTGATACCCACTTATCAGGTTTGAATACAAACCCTGCCACTGTGGACCTTGGGCAAGTTTCTCAATCTCTCTGTGCCTTGGGCTCTTTATCTGTAAAATGGGAACAAGAATATGACTACCTATAAAGTTATTATGAGAATCCAACAAGAAGGCAGTTAGAGCACACATAAAGCACTGCCTTCTGCAGAAATCTAGTTCTGAGGGATACAGGAGGAGGGAGGCAGGAGCAGCAAGAGGAACAGGCAAAGTCTCATCCAAAAGTGTAAGGAGTGTTGCAGCTCTGCCACTCTTGGATATTTACAATGTCAGATAATAAATCCAAAGTCCTACATTGCAGAAATTAGATTACTTCGTCTAGCTACTCTTTCTCCACGTGTATTTGAACGCAGTGCCCCTATCTTGCCCAGTGCTGGAGTAAGGCTCACACTTTGGGGAAGGCTGCTTTAGGAGAGGGGTGCCTGGCACTCTGCAACCCCTCCCCTCCACAAACTGGCAGAATAATCAAGGTAACCTGAGAATGCTCTGATCTTTTCCCTTGGTGTTTTAAAGAGTGGAGTGGATTTTTTCCATCAGTAATTTGCATGTCGTTCCCACGATTACATTTTGAAGTTGATGAGTAATATTTAGAAGTAGAAGGCTTTCCACTTCCAGTTCCTCTCATTGATATGTGACGTAGGCAAGTTAATTAACCTGTCTGGGTTGAGTCTTGCTCTCTACTAGATGAAGAACCATTCATCAAAAGAAATAATTGCTATATCTTTTTGAATACAGCCAGTTGCACTTTGCTAGAAACGTCTTGTCTAACCTCTTCTCCCCCGCCAAAAAAATCAGAAGAATAATTAACAAACTGAACAATAAAACATATTTACTCACAATTAGAACACAAAAGATGAAGTCATTCTGCCTGCACGAGTATCCCACTAGTCTGTGTGTCTGTGGTATATAGTAGCCTATGAGGGTTTAGCTGGAGACTGGATATGAAAATTGCATGTAACATAGACACACTGGAAAAATGGCCACATCTCTAAAAGGACTTATTTTCTACTTTAACTAGAAGAAGGTACTCAGGAGAAAAATAACAAAGTGATTAATCAGGCACAATTGGACCAGGCCTGACCCTGCTGCAGCAAATTCCATGAAAGAGTAATAAATAAATAAATTAATTAATTAATTAAGATTGCCAAAATTTAGTTTGTCCAAATAAAAATAAATAAAGAGATGTCACTATCTACTACCACCACACTTCAATACAGAAAAGAGACATTTTACGGACAAAAATGAGAGGTACTTAATTTTAGAATAAAAGACAGTTCTTAAAATTGAAAAATTTTAGTGGTGTGAAAAGCTCACTACATGGCCCTTACTTTTCTCATTTCTTCAGCATCAGCGAACTCTTTCCCCTACTGGACCAGTCCAAGGCATAGTGTTGGGAACGACTGCTCTAGTGAAGGATCTTCTGGCTCATTCACATGACCTGGGGAAAATTGCTTCACTTCCCTGAGGTTCTGGGATCATTCATGGCATGGAAATACTGTATGCTTGCCTGGTCTCCCTCACAGGACTGCGGTCAAAGAAGACTCAGTAACATATACAAGACAGCTCTGGGGAACGTGAATTATACAAATATTCAGGACTGTTATTCTTTCTCAAATTATACACTTATTCCCAAAGTCCTGGGATTAGATGATTCCACTATAAAAGCGTTCATCTCAGAGACACAGCAAATGCCAGATGCTAACACAGTTTCTCCATTAAGAATTAAAACACAAATGGATAGTTTGCCATGGACACTAGGAAGCTGGATATACAATTAAGGTACCATCCAAACATCATCCAGTACTAAGGGGTGTTTGTTCTGATCCATCCGTTGACTCTGGGCAGATTCCATCTAAGCCAAGTCACACGAATGGGCGTCTTTACCCTTTTTTAAGATTTCAACAGAAGTTTCACAGACTGGAGACTCAACACTTCACAGACAACATATTTTATTCATCACTGTATGCACAGAACTGGGAATAATGCCGGGAACAGAACGTGGATGCATTGAGTGCTGAATAAATGAATAAACCTAGGACCTGGGCCCTGAGAAGGCATTTTTCAGTTTATCACCCTAGCGTCCTCACCGGTAAACTGGGGAGAAAACTATTAACCTGACTCCTAGGGTGGTTTCAAATATTTTCTATTAAATACAACCAAAAAGAGTATATTGATGTTGGGAATGTAAAATGGTACAGCCACTTTGGAAAAACAGTTTGGCAGTTCCTTAAAAAGTTAAACAGTAGAATAACCATGTAATCCAATAGTTTCGCTCCTAGATTTAGATCCAAGAGAACTGAAAACATACATTCACACCATAAGTTGTAAACAAATGTTCATGTCACCATTATTTATTATAACCACAAAGCATAAATGACCCAAATGTCCATCAGATGGTGAATGGATAAACAAAATGCGGTATATCCATATAATGGAATATCACTTGGCAATGAAGAAAAAATGAAGTATTAGTACATGCTACAATATGGATGAACCTTGAAAACAGGATGCTAAGACACAACAGACACAACAGACCACATATTGTATGATTTCCTTATATGAAATGTCCAGAATGGGCAAATCCATTGAGACAAAAAATAGATTCATGGCTGACAGGGGATGAGGGGGTGGAGATCCAAACTGCTGATGTGTTGGAGTTTCTTTTTAGGGGGATGGAAATGTTCTGGAATTGGATAGTGGTGATAACTTTACAACATAATGAACATACTAAAAACCACTGAAGTGCATACTTTAAAATAGTACTGACTTTTATGTTATATGAATTATAGCTCAATGTAAAAAATATATATATAATTATAAAGACTGTAAGAAACAGGAAAGTTAGGCGTGATGAGTGGAATTATATTTTATTGAATCAGCCTTAAAGAAATTAGTTCCCAGTTATGCTTCCTCTATTTTAAAAGGAGCTGGAGATCCCTGGTGGCTCAGCAGACTGGGGAGCCAGCATTGTCACTGTCAGGGTTCTGGTTACTGCCGTGGCATGGGTTTGATCTCTGGTCTGGGAATTTCTGCATCCTGTGGACATGGCCAAAAAAATTTTTTTGAAGAGCCTCCATCCTCCAGAGCTATTTATTTATTTATTTATTTTTGTCTTTTGTATTTTTAGGGCCACACCCACGGCATATGGAGGTTCCCAGGCTAGGGGTCTAATCGGAGTTGCAGCTGCTGGCCTATGCCATAGCCACAGCAATGCAGGATCTGAGCCACATCTGAGACCTACACCACAGCTCACGGCAACGCCAGA
This sequence comes from Sus scrofa, assembly GCF_054392235.1. Lineage (NCBI taxonomy): Eukaryota > Metazoa > Chordata > Mammalia > Artiodactyla > Suidae > Sus > Sus scrofa. Next base: position 122,337,897 of record NC_139396.1, on the reverse strand, counting down.
TCCTTAACCCACTGAGTGAGCCCAGGGATCAAACCTACAACTTCATGGTTCCTAGTCAGATTCATTTCAGCCGCATCGTGAGGGGAACTCTGAGCTATTTATTTAAATTTGTGTCTGTCAATTTAATCCTTTCACGGCACCTGATAGATAATATGCACTCAATAAGTGGCAGGTGAATGAATATATATGAGGACCCCACATTCAATTTCCTAGCAGACAAGATTTTTTTTTTTTTACAAATATGTTAACTGTAGGACATAGCAGGAAATCTGACAGACTTTGCTCCCAGATGAGAGAGAATCAGTATAGTGGTCCAGCTCAAAACTGAATAAGTACCAGGATCCTTAACTGGAGGATTCTTGAGGCTTAAGAAGATCTAGGAAGTTTTACTTAATGAATGATTTGAATCAGGAATACCTAAACTTTGAGATGCCTTCAGTTACATCAAGTGAAATCTTAAAACCTAAAAGTTCTCAACATAAAATTAACTGAACTGAGAACAGACTTGTGGTTGCCAAGGGGGAGGGGGAGGGAGTGGGATGGACTGAGAATTTGGGACTAGTAGATGCAAACTATTGCATTTGGAGTGGATAAGTAATGAGATCCTGCTGTATAGCACAGGGAACTCTATGTAGTTACTGTGATGGAACATGATGGAGGATAATGTGAGAAAAAGAATATATATATATATATATATATATATATATATATATATATAATTAACTGGGTCACTTGGCTATACAGCAGAAATTGACAGGATATTATAAATCAACTATAATTCAAAAAAAGAAAATGAACTGAACTTCCTTACATGGTTGAAGTCAATCTATTCTCTACAGCACATTAAAGAAGAGAAGAGAATAGTACTCAAACAACTGAGACTCAAACAACTGAAAAGACTAGTGCAGAGCAGTCTAATTATAGCCAGGAATAGAAACTCCAAAAAGATATGCATAACAGTATTGAAAAGACTCAAACAACTAAGACTTGTTCAACCTCCATGAATAGTTTCAACAGGCCAGTGAATTGTGTTGCTGAGCTGAGATGCTTGGGTTTCCCAGTACTCTGTAACCCATATTAACTGAATCCTTCATTTACAGAGGAGGAAACCAAGAACCAGAGACGCAAAGGGACCAGCCTGAGACCACCCTGGTGTTAAGATCCGAGGTGAGTCTAGAACCCAGACTTGTTGATTTCTGGTTCTGTGTTTTCCCACTGCTGGAATTCTACACATTGCGTTATTCTCAAACCACATGGGACATGCTGAGAAAATTTTGGAATTTTAATGCAGGAAAGGTGACCATAATGGGTTTCCTCCAGATTCACGAATTTTATAAATACCATAAGTAAAGGTTTGGCCCAGGTTCAAAAGAAAAAATATTTCCTACTTGCCCGTAGGCTCCTCACCGTGGCATGGATGCTTGGAACTATTTGAAAAGTTGCCATTCTTCCCATAAATCCAGCTATCCCCTTCAGGTGGGCAAATACATCCTGGGACACACAATTTCAGTGAATGCCACTCATTCTTTGAGTTGGTGAGGGGGTGGGAAAGGCCAGCTTTGACTTCAGGCTTTGCCAAGAACAAGTCGTATAATTTATAGCAGAACTAAGGAAGGTATAATCTGCAAATTGGCTGTGTATTTATTTTTCTAAGACATAAGTAAAGTGTTCTTGGGAGGTAACACCACATGGCAAAGTGTAAGCTCTTTTGGAGGGAGGGGGGATAGAAAAACAAGTTCATGAAGAGAAAGTGCAGGAGCCAACATGGAGGACAGTGGGGGATTTTGCCTGCCCAGCACCCATTTCGCCTTCTTTTGATAAAAGTACCCTAGTCGTCCTTGGAAGAATACCCACCCCTCTCATTTCATAAAATTTGGACAGAACTAAAATATGCCCCCATACACACACAACCCCCATCAACTCAAAGGGCAGTTATGTGGCTGAGGCTTGAGCACTCAGAATACTCTTTCCCCCATAATGATAATTGGGCCAAAGACGGCCATGTGGAAAAGCCAAGCCAGTGAGACTCTACTGTTGAACTTTGATGACATTTTGGGAAAGAGAGCTCTCTTGCCACTTTTTTTTTTTTTTTTTTTTTTTTTGTCTTTTTAGGGCCACACCCACAGCATATGGAGGTTCCCAGGCTAGGGGTCAAATCGGAGCTATCGCTGCCGGCCTACACCACAGCCACAGCAACGTGGGATTCCAGCCACATCCGCAACCTATACCACAGCTCACAGCAATGCCGGATCCTCAACCTGCTGAGCAAGGCCAGGGATCAAACCTGTGTCTTCATGGATACTAGTCAGATTCGTCGCCACTGAGCCAGGACGGGAACTCCTCCTTGCCACTTAAATCATGAACTGTTAGAAGCCACCAGAAGTTACCATCTGGATTGGCTAACGTCAGGTGAAGGTAACACCGAGCCGAGCCAGAGATGGTGATCAGGAGCAAGACGAGCAAGGGGAAGACCCACTGGAAACCTGTATCCTGCTACCTGAAGCAAGAGCCGCTTCTGGGCTTTAGTTATATCACCTTTTTTTGCTTACACCGACTTAAGTTTGGTTTTTGCCATCCGCAATGGAGACAGACAATACCATGCAGCAGTGATACAGATTCAAATGGCAGAAACAGTATGCATCCTGGTTCAGCCACTTTCCAGTTGTGAGACCTTAAGCAAGTTACATAATCTAAGTTTTTCTCATCTACAAAATGGGGGCAATAATATCTGCTGCTGGAAGAAATGAGTCAATAGTTTATCCAAAGCACTTGTTACAGTTACTGCCCTGTAGTTTAAGTCCAACAAATGTGAGATAAAATATTTAACTAACAAACTATAATAAAAACAATCCAATGCCGCCTATCAAAAAGTTAAAGTTACTAAAATATTATTTTATTTTTACTAATCTTCATTAGTACACAAGGGAAACTCGGCCTTCAAATAGCTTCTCAGAAAAATGCATAGAGCGAGCTCCCCAGTGGCACAGTGGGGTAAGTACCCAGTGTTGTCGCTGCAGTGACTCGGGTCACTGCTATCGCACAGGTTCGATCCCTGGCCCCAAAACTTCTGCATGCCTTGTGCACAGCCAAAAAAAAAAAAAAAAAAAAGCATAGAAATGGATCTAAATATCATCTTTATCATATTTTCTCATGTTCCTAAAGAGTGAAATAACGTAGAAAAAAATTTTTCAGTAGTACCCTAAGAGAATAAGCATGCTTTAAAATAGCCCATGCTCTATTTGGTAACCATGTTCAAAAGAAAAAAGCAAAACAAAATTTTTAAACCTGTGGATCAAAAACCCTGGAAGAAGCTGCAATAAAACAAGAAAATAAGGAGCTCCCGCTATGGCTCAGTGGGTTAATGATCCAGCTTGTCTCTGTGGAGACACCAGTTAAATCCCCACCCTGGTGCACTGGGTTAAGAATCCAGCTCTGCTGCAGCTGTGGCATAGGTTGCAACTGTAGCTCCGATTTGATCCTTGACCCCAGGAACTTCCATATGCCGTGGGCACAGCCAGAAAAAAAAAGAAAGAAAAAGATAGGAAGGAAGGAAAGAAGGAAGGAAGGCTTTGAACATATTGTCTGATATTTAGATTTTTCTCCTATTTTTTTTTCTATTTTCCCACTGTAGGTCAATAAGCATTGATTATACTTCTGTTTTGAATATTTTGCTGTCTGTGTGTCCCACAGCCACATCATTAAGCTTTCAGAATGTTTGCTAAAGAGTTGGAAAATCACAGATTATTACAGGTGAAAGAAACAATGGAGACCAACTCTCTCAGGTTACAGAAGGGAAAAACTGGTCTAAGATCAAATAGGCAGACACGGCAGCACTGAAATTACAGCCTAACATTCCTACTAGTTCAGAAAACGCCTTGAGGGAGACACTGTTGATTGGACCACATCACCCGTGTTGATTCTACTAATCTTTCAAGGACCCATTTCAATATCACTCCCTCCAAAAACCTTTCCCTGGGCCTCAACTAGAAGAAATCCTCCTAATTTTCATTTCCCAGAGTACCTGATTTTTACTTTTATTATTGTCATTATTATTCTACAGGTGTGTTGATGTCTTCTTTATTAGTCAATAAGTTCCTTGAAAGAGGATTTCTGTAATTTTCGTATTTGTAGTTTGAGCATGTGACACCATGTTTGGGTAACATGATAGTAACCATTTGATAGATGGTTACTGAAAAACAGGCTATTGTTCTGTTTTAGGACCTGCTGAATCCAACTGGCTTCCTTTGGGAATAGGGCTGAATTGCATAGACAAGGTCATTAGCATAGGATCCTTCCTAGGTATTAGGGAGATGACACTTCCTGGCCCCGTTACAGTTAGAAGGGACTGTTTGACTAGTTCTGGCCAAAAGACAGTGTGCAGAAGTAATGTGTGTCACTTCCTTGCTGGCACAGTGAAAAGCCCTTGTGAGACCCTTCAGTTATATGTCCCCTTATCTCAGCATCCCAGAAGCTACATGCTGAGAAGAAGGGGGGCATAAAAGGAAGAGTTGTCACATGGAGGGGAGCCACACTTCAAAGCCACACCTCAGGCTTTGTGTGAGTGAGAAAGATGTCTGTTACAAATCTCCAAGATTTGGGGGTTACTTTGTTGCTGCAGTATAATCTAGCCTAATTAGGTAATAGCCTGACTAAAGCACAGATCTTGTGGCAGGGACTGCTGATGGTAATTCATTATTTCTTTATTCCTTACTAACAGAATCTTGGACAACATGCCTAAGCTGAAAAGTTACATTGCATTACAGATTAGGTAGAGGTGACCAATGGAGTATAAGTAAAAGTTATTAATAAGTTTTTCAAGAAGTCCTCCCTCCTATTTCCTGATAAGAACTCAAATGCAATGACTGGGGCTCCAGCAGCCTTCTTAAGTCATGAGGAATCTTTGATAGTAGAAGTCACAAACTAAGGGTGGTGGGGCCGAAGGATAGAATGAGCCTGGTTTCCTGATGGCACTGTGGATTTGTGTACTAAGCAAAGACTGCCCTACCTCTGTGCTTTTTATTGTTATTATTATTACTCAATGAATTTATTACATTTATAGTTGTACAATGATCATCACAGTCCAATTTTACAGGATTTTCATCCCACACCCCCAGCTCATTCCCCCACCCTCCACCCCCCAAAATGTCTCCTTTGGAAACCATAAGTTTTTCAAAGTCTGTGAGTCAGTATCTGTTCTGCAAAGAAGTTCACTGTGTCCTTTTTTCACCTTCCACATGTCAGTGATAGCAGTTGATGTTGGTGTGTCATTGTCTGACTGACTTCACTTAGCGTGATAATTCCTAGGTCCATCCATGTTGCTGCAAATGCCATTATTTTGTTCCTTTTAATGGCTGAGTGATATTCCATTGTGTATATGTACCACATCTTCTTTAGCCACTCCTTTGTCAATCGACATTTAGGTTGTTTCCATGTCTTGGCTATGATATATAGTGCTGCGATGAACATTGGAGTACATGTGTCTTTTCGAGTGACGGTTTTCTCTGGATAGATGTCCAGGAGTGGGATTGCTGGATCCAATGGTAGTTCTATTTTTAGTTTTCTAAGGAATCTCCATACTGTTTTCCACAGTGATTGCATCAATTTACAATCCCATCAACAGTGTAATAGGGTTCCTTTTTCTCCACACCCTCTCCAGTACTTATTGTTTGTAGACTTTTTGATGATGGCCATTCTGACTGGTGTAAGGTGGTACCTCATAATAGTTTTGATTTGCATTTCTCTAATAATGAATGATGTTGAACATCTTTTCATGTGTTTTTTGGCCATTCACATGTCTTTTTTGGAGAATTGTCTGTTTAGATCTTCTGCCCATTTTTTGATGGGGTTGTTTTTTTTTTTTTTTTTTGGTATTGAGTGGTAGGAGGTGTTTATAAATTTTGGAGATTCATTTTGACAAATTTTGACAAATCCCTTCTCAGTCAATTCATTTGCAAACATTTTCTCCCATTCTGTGGGTTGTCTTCTCATTTTGTTTAGGGTTTCCTTTGCTGTGCAGAAACTTTTAGGTTTCATTAGGTCCCATTTGTTTATTTTTGTTTTACTGTCATTACTCTAAGAGGTGGGTCTGAGAAGATGTTGCTATCATTTATGCTGGAGAGTGTTTGGCCTGTTTTCTTCTAAGAGTTTTATAGTATCTGGTCTTTTATCTAGGTCTTTAATCCATTTTGAGTTTCCTCTGTGCTTTTATTTAAGAGAATTAAACCCCTATGTGTTTAAGTACTGTAGCTAGATCTTTTGTTACTAGCAAACAAATGTAATTCTTAATTGGTAGAGCCCTAATGTCACATAGCTCCAAATGGTATCCTTATATTGAACAGTGAACAAAAAGGTAGATAAGAAGCACTATTTAATACCTAATCCAAGTTGGGAAAGAATGGTATTCTATTCCATTTTGCTTTGATCTTCTGAGGAATTGGGGGGAAAAAAAATGACCTCTCATTTAATTTTGTATCTTTGTTAAAAAAATGCTTTTTTTCACATTAGCAAGCTCAGAAGGAAGCATAACCAAAATTAGATTTTCCCAACATAATCATAAGTATCTTAACTATAAAAACATGTGAAGGATGAGGTTTTAAAAATGAAAAAAAAAAATTAAAAGTAACTTGCTATTTCACATTATTAAAAAAAAAATTTAATGTGAGGCATTCTTCCTAGGGAAGCTGAATTTTAAGAGGCTAGGAGGATTTAAATGGTGGAGATTTTAAAAGCCAGTTCAGTGAAGCATTTTTTATATTCTTCTACTTACTGCTAGTGATTCTCTGAGGGACTCGTCCACCTTTAATAAAGTTTCATTATGTGTGTGTCTGCTATTACTTTAATAAGAACTGACATAAAAATTACAACCAACTCCAAAGAAAAGACTTAATATTCAGAATCACCAAGGGCTTCTTTCTTTTCTGCATTTTTTTCCTGGACCAAAATGTTAGTTCACTTCATCTCAGCTATACATGCCTCTCAAAATCTGGGTTTTTATAAAACAAAACAAAACCAAATTTCTTAAATTATGCAACTGCTATCCCCATCAAGTTTGCCTCTTCAAATAGACAATAAAAAACACATGAAAACCTGTGCCTCTGGTAATGGGTACAAACTCGATTTCTCTAAGTATGTGAGTCTGTTTATTACAAGATTAGGATATGCTCCACACCCTCATGACCAATGGGGAATCCGAAATAGTGTATTTTCAACATCAGGCATTTCAGGCCACCTGAACTAGTAGGGCAAGGAACATGGGCTCATCAGAAAAGATTTCATTATTTGCCTTGAAATATAGCAGACCAGAGTATTCCTTTCCAGTGAGAAATTTCCCAGGAAGTCTTTCACCCACCAGTTTTCCTAGAAACATTGTAATGCATGTGCCCTTTGACACGCTATCTTCCCAGTTGTCCAGAGCCAGGCTTTCAGGATAGAATGGGAGTATGACCAAGCAGCAGTTATTTTAAATCTTCTTTCACTGAATATGACAAAACATCTTTTCAGTTGGAACCACGTTGTTGCTAAAATAAGCCTCACTTCAATACAAAAGCCTTTTAGATGACAAAGGTTATATGTTCCAGCATTCATTTAAAATTGGAAGGCCTTGGATGTCCTTAATACTTTTTACACCCACCCCTGGATTGCATTGAAGGGTTAAAAGTTAAGAATGAAAACAGAAAGGCCTGGAGTTCCCATCATGGTGCAGCGGAAATGAATCTGACTAGGAACCATGAGGTTGCAGGTTCGATCCCTGGCCTCACTCAGTGGGTTAAGGATACGGTGTTGCTGTGAGCTGTGGTGTAGGTCACATACATGGCCTGGATCTGGTGTTGCTGTGGCTGTGGTGTAGGCCGGCAGCTGTAGCTCCGATTAGACCCTTGGCCTAGGAACCTCCTTATGCCGTGAGTGTGGCCCTAAAAAACAAAAAACAAACAAACAAAAAACAGAAAGGCCTGAATTCCCCTGAATACAGCTGCTACCAGTTGTGAAAACTTGCAAGTTACTGAATCTCTTAGCCTTCATTTCTTCACATGTAAAATGAAGGTGATGGTCCCTACTTATCACCCTGATAGGGCTTGAACAAGACAACACAGATAAAGCACTTAACACAATGCCCAGCACATAGTTAGCACTCAGCAAATATCAGCTATTGCTAAAGTATTCCTCTTTCTCTTTAGCTGACAGAACTCTGGGAAGAATCACTGATGGACAAATCTAGAAATTCTTAGAATTATTGCCAGACACAGATACTAACTAGGGCTTCTGTGGGTTTTGGCCATTCTGAGCAGCAGCACTTGGTCCAAGTGGGTAAGCCAGGCACACAGCCTGTAGATCTGGGCTCTAAGATACACCCACAGGAATTTTAAACTACATTTGGCAAACTGATGCTTATTTTGTGTCTACAATCTACCATGCCGCCCAGAGTGACTAAATCCTTTACAATAAACGGTTCCAGATTGCAACCTCTTTTCCCCCACCAGACATGCTTAAAAATGAATCCATATGTGTGTATGAAGTAGCAGTCCCAACAATAATGGTGACTTTAGATACTATAATTCTATAGGAGAGAAGAAATGGTCCTTAAGCAGGATGATTAGGAAAGCATTTGCTAAGGAAATGAGATTTGATCAGGGTTTTGAAGGATGAATAGAAGTTAGATAGGCAGATTAGAGAAAGAGGAAGCCTTGAGTAGAACATGGCATGACAAAGCCACAGAGCAATGAACAAGTGGGCACTGTGAGGACAGTGGGCAATGGCCAGAGCTGAGAGGCTGCATAGGGAAACACAGGGATGGGGTAGGTGGCCAGCTTGTGATGGTATGAAGAGCTTCAGACCAATGAATAAGAAACGGGCCTGATAAGGTCCTATTCATTTTTGTGTCTGCAAAGCAATGTCTGGCACAGAGCAGTACCCAATAAATACCTGTGATTAAATCAGTGGATCCAAAAATGAAATAAAATGACATTTTCAGAAGATTTATCTGACTGGATACATTGGAGGAAAAAGTTGCACTTGGCAAATCAAGTAGGAAGTTACTGCAGATCAGAACCTGAGGTAAAAAAGAGCTGAACTTGAAGACAGTGGCCATGAAGAGTTGGGGATCAACAGGAGAAACATGGTGAAAGAAGATCGTTAAGGACTTGGAACTTAGCTGCATTGAGGAAAGAAATTTGAATTCCAAAGTGCTTGAGCTTTAGAGCCTGAGTAATTGGCTGAAATGGCCACGGAGACAATATCTTAAGGATCAAGGGTGAGGGTAGGGAGGAGAAGGTAAAACTAGTCCGGTTTTGAGCATTTAAGGTGATGGAAGGACAGCCAAGTGCCATCGTCCTGTCCTCATTTGGAGATAAGAGTCTAGGAATGAGTTAACAGAGCCAAGGTCCTCCTCAAGGAGACATTGTCATCCCCAGGTTCATAAACTTTTACATTAAACTTTTTCTCTGAGACAACATCCTAAAATTATGTTAAGCTCTTCACAGTATTTCCTGAAAAACTGAAATTCAGAAAAGAAGATGTTATGGCTGGTATTATGCTTCTGCTGCTCTATGTGAGAGCTTTCATGAGGGCTGTTGTAGAGCCTTGTGCCTCAAAAGCAGCTGCATCAGGATGGCCTGGGCATAGGGTCCAGGAATCTGCATTCATTTTAATTTGCCCATCAAATCATTCTGATGCTTGCTGCAGTTTAAGAATCACTAGTACAGGGGAAAAGGAAGCCTGTAGATAGCCTACTTTCCCTGCTTTTGACCCACTCCAGCAGAAGGCAGCCTAGGCTAAGTGGCTAAATGTGAGAAGCCTGGAGCCAGACTGGCTTGATTCAGATCCCAGCTCTTAGTAGTGCTTGGGTGAATCATTTCATTTCCAAGATATTTAATCTCTTCCATAGTCCCTGATCTAAAATAAAGGAATAGGAGAGTCCCCATTGTAGCTCAGTAGTAACAAACTCGACTAGTAGCCAGGAGGATGTGGGTTCAATCCCCGGCCTGGCTTAGTGGGTTAAGGGTACGGCATTGCCATGAGCTGTGTTGTAGGTTTCAGTCATGGCTTGGATTCTGCATTGCTGTGGCTGTGGTGTAGGCTGGCAGCTGCAGCTCTGATTTGACCCCTAGCCTGGGAACTTCCATATTGCTGCAAGTGTGGCCTTAAAAATAAATAAATAAATAAATAAATAAATAAATAAATAAAATTAAAAAAAATAAAATAGAGGAATAGTAGTAGTACCACCTCGTGGGGTTCCTATAAGGATTATGGGCATTAACATAGAGTTTTTCCACTTTGCCATTCTGATAGTTGGGCAGGATGATTCTTTGCTGTGGGGCTTTCCTGTGCATTCAGGATGTTTAGCAGGGTCCTGAGCCTCTACCTACTAGATGCTTATGCACCCTCCTCCCACTAGTGACAATTCAAAATATCTTCAGATATTACCAAATATCCTCCAGAGGGGAAAATCACCCTTAGTTGAGAACCACCCACAAAACACAGTGCTGTCTCCCGAGCATTTGCAACAAGTGATGCTGAACATTGGATGGAATATTCATTGACTACTTAATTCTTCCAACAACCCAACGAGTTAGGTACAAACTCCAGCTTTATAAGGAATCGGAGGGATAAATACCTTGCCTACATCATTCAGCCAGGGAACTATGGGGACAAGCCCTAGTAGAGGTCAGTCCCCAGCTTTTTCTGAACTGCTAGGTAATCCAGGCTTCACAAAGTGTATGATGGGGAAACTGCTCCTGTCATACTTTTACCTAATGCTGGAGAGAAATGAGTAACACTGGCACCTGGTGGCCCAGCATCCTGGGAGTTCACCTCCCTTCTACCCTGAATCCTAAAAGTCTGCCCTGTGTGAGTTTCGCCCTACGTCAATCGGGTAAACACCAGTTCACAGGAACTAACACCTCCTACCACCTCGCCGTCTGGGTTAGGGCTCTTCTCTGTACATCCATCTGCCACAGGAGATCACTCCCCTCCTCCACCCTGGTCGTCTGTCTCCTGTGAGTGTCCCCTCCTGGAACTGGATGCTTCCACACTCCATTTCCACTACATAAACACGGGCAAAGCACACAGACATGAGCTCCCAGGGATGGTTTCTGAATGAACAGCCTCCTTGTCCATCGACGCTGAGGTACGGCAGGGTCAGCCTCTGCCTCACTCTCATGTGCTGTGAGCTCAGGCTCTCATGTTCTGTGAGCTCAAGAAGGTCCAACAGGCTTCCGGGGTCTCCTCCAACTGGCTTTTCTCAACCTGAGCAGAACATGGAAGATGAAGACAAAGTGCCTGAGTCCTTCAAGCAGGCATTTTGGCTGAGATTATTTGAAGGATGCCCGGCCAAGATTGTGCTGAAAAAAATCAAGGAGCACCCAGAACAAGAAGTTTTAATCTCCCAAGATGGCTTCCCCTTCCCATTAACTATGTTTCAATCTATGTCATCATTTACAATTTAAGAGCTTTGGTGGCAGACAGATGTGGACTAGAATCCCTGCCCCACCGCTCATTATCTATTTGATTTTGGAGCAACATGCTTTACCCTTCCGAGCCCAGATGCCCTCAAATGTAAAATGGGCATCCAAATAATTCCATCATCAGGCTGTTGGGAGGTTTAAGTGCCTCAAAATACCTAAAATATGTAAGACGGTGTCTGGAATACAGTGAGCACTATTATTGGCAATAATATGTATATTGTCTTTCACAATAAGAAACAATTATTTCATTGTCACAGGGTATTAAAGTAGAAATGTGGCACATTTCAAAGGGAAGTGCTAGATAAAAGACACATGATGAGGTCAGAAGAGTGTCGTGGCTGTTACTCACTACCTGGACCACTAAGTCCATTGCTATTATAAGAACACTAGATACGTGCTCACAGGATGCAAAAATAATCCGCAAATGACGGTTGGACTGTGCTGACACTGGGTAGAGGGGAGAAAAAGATAGATGGAGATTACAGACCCAGATTTCACACAGAGCCCAGCCAGACAGGGAGAGGAAGGTGTGAGATGTGATTCATGACCCAACACTTCCTGCCACCAGGCTGAGAACCCATTTTCATGGGTTCACATATAAACCCCCCTGCGGGCCCAATTCACAGTGTCCCGTTCTAACTCCCAAATTGGACTCTGGGGTGTTGCTGCCTGGGGCTGTACCAGGTACTTTGTCAAGTCTTCCTCTTAACACCAGCCTCATGGGTCACATAGAGTGCATCCTCTCGGAAGCTGTGAAATAGAAACTTTCAAAAGATAAGCTCATGTTTAGCTGCACAACTTGTGTCATTTCATAATTCTAAACTTTCATAACCTGCATTTCCCGGGCGTAGCTGGCATGACAAAAGTGCCATGTAATTTGCTCAGCACGGTGCCAAAAGGACTCAAAGAGGTGCTTAATATATTGAATCAATCTTGAATTCAATTCTATATTGAATCACGGAGCTGATTTCTCCATGGGGACGCTTGCCTATCTCCTATCTCTCTTGTTTCCTCAATCAGATTATTCCCCTCTTGGCCTAGAAAAAGAGCTCAGATCTCCTCTATTCTAAAAATAAAATGAAAGGAAAAGAAAAAAACTACCAGGAAAACTTCCTCAGTCCTACTGTCCTCTCAAGGGCATCTTATTTATCACCTGCTATCGCCTACTCGTGGTTCACAAATGCTCCGTCTGAGCTGCCTGTGGACACTGATTCCTGGCACAGCCATAAGATTTGACTCAGAAGGTCTGATGTGGGGCCTAGGAATTTGTATTTTTCAAGTTCCCTCCAAGCAATGAGAATGTTCAGCCAAGTTTAAAAACCACGGGTTTATCCTCCCTGTATTTATTTCATCACCACCCACTCCAAACACCTGCCAAGCTGACTTGATCACAACGGCCTTCTCAAGAGTCGCCAGTGATTTCTAACCACCATGTGCTGTGGGTTATTCTCAGGCCTCGTTCTTGGCTTCTCTGTGGCAGTCAAGGCAGGAACAGGGCTCCACTCTCTTGACACTCTCTTCTCCCTTTTCCGTTGTGACCCTTCTGGTGACACTCTTTCAGGAGCCAGCACCCCTTGTCCTTTCCATCTACCTCCTCCTTCCACCTAACACGTGAACACAAGCAAGACTGAGGCAATGGTTTCCTGCTCCTCCAGCTTTGGAGATCTTGTTCTGTCCTAGCGCTTTAGTGAGCCTTCAAAGTGGCTTCCACATGCATTTCTCCAGTTTGAACAACCCCCCTTGAGCTAGACAGTCAGCTTCATAGGTATGCTCATCCATTAATTGAGCAAGCCTCAAAGTCACCTTTTCCCCTCCAACTAATCACCCTTTCAGAAATTCCTGCTTCTGTCAATGGCATCATTCCTCCAGGAATCTCTCCTCACAACCTTGCATGTCTCTTACCTTTCTACCCCCTTTCCCCACACATTCCACTTTGGACTCTTCCTTTGAGATAGTCACCAGCATTACTTCTTGCACATCTGCCTCCACCTTCAGAGCCTCTACCTGAGCCAACTCCACTGCCCAGCATTCCCTTCCAACCCTCATCTCCATTTCTCTAAGCCCTGGATTTCCTCGAAGCCCCAAACCATGTGCTACCTCCATCAAGAAGCTTTTATCTCATGTCCACTTTAGCACATGGCAATGTCTCCTTCCTCAGACCACCTCGAACATCAGTCTTGTGTTCTATTCAGGTAGTTCACCACTTGCTGCCTGGTAATACTATTTATCGCTCGCATTTTGTTCCCACCACTGGATTTAGGAGGGCTTGGGGAAGGCAAAGACTATCTAAGATCTCTTTGAACCCCATCTTGTAGTACTCATCCTATGCTTAATAAATATTATTGATCATAACCACAGAAGCAAAAGGCTCTTTGCTATCTCAAAAGCAAGAATAAGCCTAATTAGGTGCATGAAAGGCAAGAGGTTAATGGACTGAAGTGCACTCAACAGCTAGAAGGACTCATGCACCCACCGTCCTGTTGGCACAACACGCAAGAGTACTTCTCCCTTTATTCCAGGCTGTCATGTCCCAGTTCAGCAGAGTCATACCTGGTGTGGAGACAATACCCACCCCAGCCGTGCTGGGAAGAGCTGAGTCCCAGTTTTTCTCATGGCTCAGCTCTTCCTACTCACCCGGCTCACTCTCCAGTCCTGGTGGGACCCACCCAGCTGGGCACACCCTTCTTCCCATGTCCATCTGTGCCATTCCCCATTGGTATAGCACTGAAGGACGAGGTCTGTCACTGATTTGAAACAGATGAACAAACCCCAGAAGAAGGTATGATTGGGTTCCAGGTGCCTCTATGCAGGGTTGCAGGTCAGCTGCTGAATTTTAAGCATTGTTCCAACATCTGGAAACCACAGCCAACTGGTCTGACTGCCTCTATCATTTTAACATTGCATTTAATGGGAAGAGCCCCCAGCATTGGAAAGCAGACTCTGGAATTGTTTTTTCAGTAGGAAGAATTTATGCTCCCTCCCACCCCTTTACGACATATCCCAACACACAGGCAGAAGAACCAAGCAAATGTAGTGGTTTGTACTACGGCAACTATACAAACCATATATGTTACAGACAACTCAATTTCCAATCCTCTTGTAAATAGAAAAAGATTGTCTTTAGGTAGAAACTTTCTGGTCATTACTATTTAGTCTTTTTCAGTTTTTTTTCTCCAATTTTCCCACAATGTTCATGCATTACCCTATGTAATCGCTATAAATAATAAAATGCAACATGGTAATAATTGGGGAAAAAAGCTTACATATTGTAGAGAAATTTTTCCAACCAGTAACACCATTTATTCTTGTTGAGTCAGATGCTTCCATTTTGGTTTGGGACGTTTGCATGCCATATAAGGCCAGGCCAACCTGCTGCCCCAGGATCTTGAACCTTCTCTAGCCATGCATGCTAGGGCGTGAGGTGTTGGGAAACCAGGGGCCCAAAATGCCCCAAGCATTTTCCCTAGCAAAAGTACTTTCAAACTACAATGATTCAAGGCGACTGCGAACCCCTCCTAGACATTTCAAACAGATTGGCTCTGCGTGCTGGGCTCATTTTCTCAATCTTAAAATGTCATCTTGTGGATGTTTCGTGGAAGGAGAGAGTCTGCCTAGGGCATTGCGTGGATGCCTGCCTGTTTCAATCCCCTAATTTAGGCAGTGATTAGGACAGAGGAGAGAAATGAGTCAAATAAAATTTTAGAGGGCTCCCCAAGCTATTTAAAAGAATGAAGGACCTCTCCTTTACTAATTTGGAAAGGTTTTCAAGGCATATTAAGCAAAAGTCAATGTGAAGTCAGTATGAGGTTATTTTCTTAAAAGAATAAAACTATAAAAATGTTTTATATGTCAATGCATAAAACAAGGCAAACATAATTGAGATTATCTCTTCTTGGAAAAGGACAACTGTGGTGCGGTAAATGGCAGTGTCCATTTTGCACTATATGACTATTTATAAGAAGGATAGAATAATGGTTTGCTTGCATAATTTGAAAAACTAAAACATTATGTAAAAGAATATAAGAAGTATCTAATCAAGGATAATAAATGACCTAGGTACCTTTATATCTTGGCCTGAAAATGACTAAAATAAATTTTAGGTAGGGAGAAAAAAAGGACTTCAAATAATTCACTTTATCTATCCAATCCACCAGCAAATCATTTGACTCTTCCAAAAAATAGATGCCAAATTTAACTGCTTCTCACCCCCTCCCCTGCTCCCTTTGTCTAAGCTTCACCATCACTCACATGTGTGATTGCAATGGCCTCCTGGCTGTTCTTCCCACTTCCACCCTGTGTTTGCACAGTCCATTCTCCATACTGCTGGTCCTGAAAAATGCTCCTCCTCTGCTAAGGCACTTCCAGTGGTTTTTCATGTTATTTAGGAGGAAAGCCAAACATCTGACAGTGAGTGAAAAGTTCTATAAACCTTCAGCTTATCTCTCCATCCCCATCTCCTACCTCCCTTAGCTCTGGCCACTCTGGTCCCCCTGCTTTTCCTTGAACACTCTAGGCACACTTCTGCCTCAGGGCCTTTACACTTACTATTTCCTTTGCCTGAAATGCTCTTGCATCAGATTTTCCCATCATTTTTCCTTTCACGTCCTTCAGGTCTACGCTCAAATGCCATCCTCAACACCCTTCCTGACTGCCCTAAACACTCCCATTACATTTTCCTGCTTTATTTTTTGCCATCATCAAATATATTATATATTTTATATCTTGTTTATTGTCTGAATCTCCTTACTAGAATAAAAGCTCCTTTTAATTGAGTTTTTTTGGTGGTGGTGAGTGATTTATTTGCTTGATTGGTTGGGTTTTTCTCCAGTTTTATTGCAATATAATTGACATATAATATTGTGTACTTCGATAAAAAAATAAAAAATATATATTTGGAGTTCCCATCGGGGCACAGAGGAAATAAATCCAACTAGGAACCATGAGGTTGCAGGTTCAATCCCTGGCCTCGCTCAATGGGCCGAGTATCCGGCATCGACATGAGCTGTGGTGTAGGTCGCAGACACGGCTCGGATCTGGTGTTGCTGTGGTATAGGCTGGCAGCTGTAGCTCTGATTAGACTCCTAGCCTGTGAACCTCCATATGCCACAGGTGTGGCCCTAAAGAGCAAAAAAATTTTTTTTTAAATTTTAAATAATATTGTGTACTTCGAGGGTGTAAAATATGTTGACTTGATACACTTACATACTGCAAAATGGCATTAGTTAATACTTCCATCCCATCACATAATTACAATTTCTTTTTTTGTGGTGAGAGCATTTAAGATCTACTCTTTTATTTGCTTGCTTGTTTTTAATCAGTTGAGTTTATTGCTATATCCCAGCACCTAAATCCATTCCTGGCCCATATGATGTGTTCAATGTTGTTTTGCGCAATAAATAAAGTTTGAACAAATCTCTTGATTTACATCCTTAACTGTAGGTTCAGACTAGTCTCTTTCTATATGGATACAGTGGACATTTCCCTATCTCTGAGAACAATGTTGAAAGATTAATGGCTTGAAAAGACCAAGATTTCTGCATACTTGGCAAGGAGGTGCTGTGCAAATGCCCACAGCAGCCCCTTGCACAGGTAGCCTTCCTTCTAACCCTCTGTCATCTCTGCTATGCCTGGGACATGTGTCCACCCTACGTCAGAAGACGCTGGCCATACACACCACCTTAGCAGAGGAAGGAGACCATGTCCAGGTGTAGGGATGGCCAAGCTGCTGTACAAACTACAGAACAGAAGCTCAGCTCAAGCCAGCAAAAGCAGACTGAGCTGTGGAGCAGCAAGAGACAAAAAGAAACAATTAATTTGTACAACCACTATGGAAAATGATATGGAAATTCCTCAAAAAACTATAAATATATATATATTTTTTGTCTTTTCTAGGGCCACTCCCGCGGCATATGGCGGTTCCTAGGCTAGGGGATCTAATTGGAGCTATAGCCACCGGCCTACGCCACAGCCACAGCAACGCGGGATCCAAGCCGCATATGTGATCTATACCACGGTTCACGGCAATGCTGGATCCTTAACTCACTGAGAAAGGCCAGGGATCGAACCCATAACTTCATGGTTCCTAATTGGATTTGTTATCCACTGAGCCACGATGGGAACTCCTCAAAAAACTATAAACAGACCAACCATGTGATCCAGCAATCCTACCTCTGGGCATCTATCTAGAGAAAACCATAATTCAAAAACTTAACATGCACCCCAGTGTTCTTTGCAGCACTATTTACAAAAGCCAAGACATGGAAGAAACCTAAATGTCTATTGACAAAGGCGTGAATAAAGAATGTATGGAACATATATACAATGGAATATTATTCAGCCATAAAAAGAATGAAATAATGCCATTTATAGCAACATGGATGGACCTAGAGATTATCATACTAAGTGAAGTTACTCAGAAAGTGAAAGACAAACATCATATGATATCACTTATATGTGGAATCTTTAAGAAAGGATAATAATGAAGTTATTTGCAGAGAGTTCCCATCGTGGCTCAGAAGTTAATGAACCCAATTAGCATCCACGAGGATGCGGGTTCAATCTCAGGCCTTGCTCAGTGGGTTAAGAATCTGGCTTTGCTGTGAGATGTGATGTAGATCATAGACGGGGTTCAGATCTCCCATTGCTGTGGCTCTAGCATAGGCTGGTGGCTACGGCTATAATTTGACCCCTAGCCTGGGAACCTCCGTATGCCACATGTGTGGCCCTAAAAAGACAAAAAAAAAAAAAAAGAAAGAAAGAAAGAAAAAAGAAAAGAAATGATTTGCAGAATAGAAATAAACTCACAGACTTTGAAAGACTTATGGTTACCAAAGGGGACAGGTAGGGGTGAGGGGGGGATGGGCTTAGGGTTTGGGGTTGGCATATGTACACTGTGGTCTATGGAATGATTGGCCAATGTAGACTTGCTGTATAATACAGACAACTCTATCCAAATTTCTGTGACAATCCATGTGGGAAAAGAATATGAAAGTGAATGGATGTGTGTATATGTATGGTTGAATCACTTTGTTGTGCAGCAGAAATTATCACAACATTGCAAATCAACTATCCTTCAATAAAACTTTAAAAAATGGAAGGAAAAAAAATTTGAAAGCAACTATACACACGACATTTGGAAAAGACACCTGATAGAAAGAATATTTTGAGGGTGAGTCTATCTAAAGTCTCAGAAGGTATCGACGATCAAAAAATGACTACTCATCCTTGGCTTATCTCAGAAAGGAGCAATGCTGTTTCCTTCTAAGCCCAGGCATCTTGAGTCTCGGTTGCTCCAGTCAGGACTCACCTGACATCTGCTTAACCAGAGGCAGCTTGATGACGTGGATGCATCTGGGCCTTGAGCTCAGACACATGCTTGTTCCAATCCTGCCTCTACCTTACTGGCAACTTCACTCTGGACAAGTCGCTTAAATGTTGTGAAACTCCCTTTCCTTGTATATCAAATGAAATGGGAATAATAGTATTTATCTTGCAGACAGGGCTATTTGTGAATTAGAATAAATATATATATTTATTTATATACATATTTGTATATATACATGTATAATATTTATATATGTATTCACTTATATATGTATTGATTGATTGATACATAACTGGCAAATGAAGAAGCCCTCGATAAATAGCAGTAGTGGTCAATGTAATTAGTAGTCACACCACTGATGAGAATACACCAATAATGAGTCTTCGACCTTGCAGATCCAATTTAAATTTGACCCAGAATGCCCAGGGTTTTGTTTGTTGTGGTTGTTGGCTTGTTTCATTTCGTTTTGTTATTTCAATCCTTTGGAGCTATCAGACTGCCTTGGTGGTCACGACCTTTAAGGTCAGAGCTCAGGGGTCCACAGCCAGGTTCAGCAGGACAATGAAATGAGGGGGTCATTTGGCTCCCATAGTCATTTTCATCTGAGGCTGAATGTAAGGTGACAGTCCCCAGCAAGGTCTGCAGCCACATGCCATTTTGTAAAACTCAAAAGGGGGACCTGAAGTGAAGCAAGGTAGACAGAGAAAGATAAATGTTAATATGGTATCACTTGTATATCAAATGAAATGGGAGTAATAGTATTTATCTTTCAGACAGGGCTTTTTGTGAATTAGAATAAATAACAAACCAGTGAAAAAACATAAAAGAAGCAGACTCACAGATAAAGAGACCACACTAGTGGTTACCAGTGGATGGGGGAGGGGCAGTATAAGGGTGGGAAGAGGGAGGAACAAACTATTGAATGTAAGACAGGTAACAAGGATGTATTGTACAATATGGGGGATACAGCTAGTATTTTGTAATAACCTTAAATGGAAAATAATTTTTTTAATTGTGTAAAAATTAAAAAATAATTTTAAACAAAAGTGAAAACCAATTTAAAAAGTTATGTAACCTGTAATGAATGCTAGTCATTTTAGTAGAATAAAAAAACAAATAACTGACAGAACATTGTAACTCAACTATAATTTTTTTAAAAGTTTTAAGGCGTTCCCGTCGTGGCGCAGTGGAAACAAATACAATTAGGAACCATGAGGTTGCGGGTTCGATCCCTGGCCTTGCTCAGTGGGTTAAGGATCTGGCATTGCCGTGAGCTGTGGTGTAGGTCGCAGATGCAGCTTGGATCTGGCATTGCTGTGACTCTGGTGTAGGCCGTCAGCTGTAGGTCCCATTAGATCCCTAGCCTGGGAAACTCCATATGCCGCGGGTGCAGCCCTAAAAAATAAATACATAAATAATAAAATTAAATGAAAAAATAAAATAAAAAGTTTTTTTAAATTAAATAAATCATTCATTCATTCATTCAGGGTCCAAAAATGGGGGGGGGGGGGGGGCAGGGGGGAAGCATGGAGGTGGGGAAACCTGAATCTGATTAAGTCATTCTTCTTAAAACTCATAGACTACCTTAGTTGTTCTTAGGACAAAGACTAAGGTCCTTCCCCAGGACCTCCGGCCCTTCTGATCTGGCCCTTAACTCATCTCTCCATCTTTCCTGGCTCACCTCTCTCCAGCCACCCTCACTTCCTGCAGCTCTCTTGAACACCCGATCTCTTCTGCCAAGAATAGGCCCCATTTCCAGCCCTTCACTGCTTGACCCCTTCAGGTCCCAGAGGAAATGTCATTTTCGTAAGGAAGATTTCCTGAACCTCCAGACTAGATTAGGTTCCCTAAGGGGCTCGCAGAGCCCTCTGCTTTCCTACCCAGATGTCACACTGTTACGAACTCATTATGTCTGTGATTCCATTGAATGTCGACCACTCCTAGACAGACATTAAGTTTCACAAGGGCAGTGACCCTGTGGTCCTTTCTCATGGCTGAAGCCGTCCCCAGAGCTTAGCAGGGCTGATCCTAGAAACGGGCTTCATAAATATTTGTTGAATGGATAAGTGGAGTCATGCATATGGGTGGAGAGATGCTGTTTTAGTCCAATGGCGCCCACTTTGGATCTCTGGAAGGTCCCTCTGGGGAATGCGGGTCATTCTGAGAGACAGCTGGGCCATAAACAGCAATCCTCTGAAAAGTAGAGGGCAAAAAAAAAAAAAAATGTGTATTGATGGAGAGAGGGCCTTCTCCCCACATTCACAAGCGTTTGTCAGCTATGAGGCATCTCCATCAACGAAGGACACACATGCACTGTCGGTGGTGGGCGTGGGAACAGAACTTCTGCGATCTCAGAGCAATGCTGCCTTCACCGGAGGGTCTGGCTCTGCCCTGACCACTGGGGCCTCGCCACTGGCCACATGTGACTAGCAAGCCCTTGAAATGTGGTGCATGGGCCCAAGGAACTCATTCTTAAGTGCTGTTTTATTCTGTAACTGACATTTCCATTTAAAAACCGACACTCAATTCAGTCATTAGAAAAAAATTCCAGTATCTTTGGAGCAACTTGGGTATGTGAAACTCCTCTTTTAACTAAATTTTAGGATGTCCAAACACACAGATTAAGAATGTCTTCATGGGGAGTTCCCGTCATGGCTCAGTGGTTAATGACTCCAACTAGGAACCATGAGGTTGTGGGTTCGATCCCTGGACTCGCTCAGTGGGTTAAGGATCCGGCGTTGCCATGAGCTGTGGTGTAGGTCACAGACGTGGCTCAGATCCAACGTTGCTATGACTGTGGCGTCGGCTGGCAGCTGTAGTTCCAATTCCCCTAGCCTGGGAATCTCCATATGCCGTGGGTGCAGCCCTAGAAACGAACAACAACAAAAAAAAAAAAAAAAAAAAAGAATGTGTTTATGAAAATTTAATATCCCATTTGAAGTGTAACATACACCTAATGTCAAAGACAGTACCTCAAGAAGGCGAAATTTCTCACTTAACAATTTGTATATTAACTACATACAGACAACAATACTTTAGAAAGATTAGGTAAAATAAAATGCATTATTAAATTTAATTTTTGATCAGATTCTTTTTTCTCTTTTCTGGGTGGCTGCTGGAAATGTTAACATTGCACATATAACCTGCCTCCCATTTCTTGCGGACCCCGTTTCTTGAAACTGCTGATTTAGAGAAAGAAAAATGAAAGAACATATTTCTCTCAAACCAGAGCCCAGAAGTTTTAAACAGACCTCACTGTGGCCCATATGTGGCAGGAGGAGGCAATAGAAAGGAGGATCTTCCTTCTTTACATGAAAAAATTATCATATTAAAACCTGAAGGAGTAGACACCCACGTTATATCAGGCACCGTGAAAAGAAGCAGGATTTATCTTCTTCCACAGATAGCTGTAATGTTCTTCACCGCAGCATTTTTGACCATGAGGGAGCTGTAGATTGTGGAGCTGGCTTCTTTGAGACCGAGTTGCCGGGCCTATCAGCTAAACTGGTAATGAAATGATGATAGTGACTATAAATTACTTTGTTCGTCTGAAGTACCTTTCCTCCATAGATCTTGCAAGCTTTCACAAATGCTAATTAAATCTTTCACAATAGTCTACAAGGTCAAAATCTTACCTCTTTTTTTTTTTTTTTTTTTTTTTTTTGACTGGTGAGAAAGCGGACTGTGTTGATTTGCCTAAGGCCACAGAACAGAGCAATCAAGGCGAAGAAGGCCAGGCACACAATCACTTAGCTGGGCTGCTCACCCAGCCTTGCTTCTCCGAAGATGCCAGCCAGTTAATCACAAAAATTATGCTTGCTTCCCGGAGTGCCAGCCTCCACTACCTTTGAAATAGCCCCTTTCCTCGTTCAAGAAGAGTGATAGTCTTTGGTAAGTGACAAAAAAAATCCCTGATTTTTGCCATATCTTTCTTCAGTGAAGAGCAGCAGATGGTTGGAAAACAAAGTTTAGACTGGTGAATTTTTACTGTTTCTCGGTAGACAATGTGGTTTGGAGCCTTGGTCTAAAACGTGGTCTGCTGATAACAGTGTTGCCATCCACTGGCATCTTGTTCAAAATGCAGACTCTCGGGTCTCACTCCAGACAAAGAACAGGCATTTTCACAAGCTCCCCAGATTGATGTGCTAATGTAAATTTGAGAAGCACTGGCTGGAGGACTTGGGTTATAATCCCAACTTCTTTACTGTAAGTGATGGAAGGAAACTCACGTGCACGCTCCTCTAAACATCTGTTCCTTGCTCAAGCTCACTCTTTCTCCCTCTTACACACACGTGCACGCACACACACACACGCTTTCAGACTGGCTTCTTTATAAGGCTCTCAGATTATCCTCCCCAGTGACACCAGTTTGCACATCAATGTACATCTCACGGTGCCTATTATCGTCAACTTTAGGCAACCTTAGCCCTCCTCTCCTCAGCCATTGGACTGGCAAGCTTGTGCAAACCTGAATACATAGAGTTCAGGCAGGGAACATGGATGAGTGTCAAGACCATGTTTGTTTCAGAAATAAATTTTCTCTGTGTGTTGTGTAAGTAATGTAAGATAGGAATTCTATTTTTTTATTCTTTTTTCACCTTTTTAAAATTAAAGTATAATCTACAGCGTTGTGTTACTTGTAGGTATACAGCAAAGTGATCCATTTATACGCGTGTGTGTATGTGTGTATAAATTTACAGATTCTTTTCCATTGTAGGTTATTACAAGATATTGAATATACTTTCCTGTGCTATATGTAGGTCCTTGTAGTTTACCTATTTTATATACAGTAGTGTGAATGTATTAATCCCAAACTCCTAAATGATCTCTCCCCTCCACTCAAACTTAATCATAAGTTTGTTTTCAGAAAGGAATCCTCATTTGTGTTCTTCCAGTATTGTGGGTTTTTTTTTTTTTTTTTCATGTTTGGTTTTCTTATTATCAGCCACTTAAAGCCATCATTACTGTCACAAAGTAATATGCCCCTTCTTGTTTTTCGTAAAACAGGCTCTTACTTTTGCTTTCCACTTTTGATAGAAAATGAAGTTATAAGATACAGAGACAGGCTCACAGACATAGAGAACAGACTTGTGGTTGTCAAGGGGGGAGGGGGAAAGAGTGGAATAAGATGGGGAGTTTGGCATCATGAGGTGTAAACTATCACCTTTTGGATAAGCAATGAGGTCCTACTGTATAGCACAGGGCACTATACCCAATCTCTTGGGATAGACCATGATGGAAAATAATATGAAAAAAAGGAAGTTTTATATATGTATATAAAACTGACTGGGTCAGTTTGCTGTACAGCAGAAATTGGCACATTGTAAATCAACTATACTTAATTAAAAATTTAAAAATTAAAAAAAAGAAAGTACAAGAAATAGTTTACATTTCCCTGCATACTACAATACAAGAAAACAAACACAAGCAGCACAGCTTCTGCTTGGCTCCACTGGGATGGAAGGCACCGTGCAGATGGAGAGGGCACCCCAGTGTGAAGGGGCAAGCCATCTCTCCTCCAGCCATTGTTCTCAGGCAGGGATTTGGGTCCACTTTACCGGATCCTCCCATGTCTTAAAAGAGAAGCCGGAAATCTGGATTTTTATGTGAAATCTCCCATTTTTTAATGTTGGCAATTAATTCAATTTCTTTAAACATTGTGTGGGCCAAACAAAACATATCTACAAGCCAAAATCTACACCCTCTGGACTGTGGTTTCCATGTCTCTTAGAGCAAAGTCTCCAAAGAAAGAGAGCATGCAAACTGTTCTGGTTTGGGGTAGATGTCCACCCATGGTCCGAAAAAGTGGGGTCAGGGTGTAGAATCAACTGGAAGAAGTAGAGGCTAAACCCACCCTTCAGCAGGGACTGGGGGACAGGAGACCATTTCCAAAGAAGCAGATACGAGTTGGGTGCTTACCCCAACACGTATGTTACACTGTCAAATATGTGAATAGGAGATTCTGGGGGAGAATAAGCCACACACTCTGTAAAAACTAGGCTCATTGGGGTATAAAGTCACCATTTTGTTTTTCCTTAGGGCCCACCCACAGCATATGGAAGTCCCCAGGCTAGGGGTCAAATCGGAGCTACAGCTGCCAGCCTACAGCACAGCCACAGCAATGCTAGATCCTTCACCCACTGAGCGAGGCCAGGGATCAAACCCACATCCTCATGAACACTAATCAGATTCATTTCCACTACGCCACAATAGGAACTCCCTAAATTCACCCTTTTCGGAGCATGGGTCTATGAGTTCTGACATAAGTATGCAGTCGTACAATCACTACCACAATGATTCTGTCACCTCCCCCCAAATTTCCCATATTCCCTTTGTATGTAGCCCCTACTTCCAGCCCCTAGTAACCTCTAATCTGTTCTCTGTCCCTCTAGGTGTGCCTTTTCCCAGAATGTCATATAAATGAAATCATATAGTTTATCACCTTTTGAGTCTGGCTTCTTTCACTCAATATAATGCATATGAGATTTAATCATGTTGTTGCATATATATCAGCAATTACTTCTTTTTGTCACAAGTCATTCCCCATTGCGGATGACCCACAATTTATTTCCTCATTCACCAATTAAAAGAGACCTGGCAATTGCAAATAAAACCACTGTAAACATTCACACAGAGGCTTCAGTGTGAAAATAGTTTAAATTTCTTTGGGTAAACTACCTAGAAGTGGGATTTCTGGGTCCCATGGTAAGCAGAGGCTTAACTAAATAAGAAATTGCAAAACGATTTTCCAAAGGGGCTGAACCATTTGGCATTCCCAATAGCAACACTGGGGAGTTCTCATGGGTGTATAAGCTCTTGTCATCATCAGCATTTTGGTTGTTTTATTTTGGTGTGTTTCAGCCTTTCTAATGGTGTGTGCCTTTACCCATTTTTGATGAATGGTGCTCAGCTTGTAAATCTATGGTCTCAGCATAAACAATTAAATATTATCTTTGATATAATGTCTTATCCTTGCACAGACCAACCCATCCATCTTTAGTACATTCACATGTGTAATAAGGTAAGTGATTTTTAATACTGCCAGACTGAAATCCCCCTGACGTGACTTATGGCCATTCTGCTACTATGCCTTGAGAGATTATGGGTAAGTGCCAAGAAAAAAAGATGACTTTGAACTGCTCTTTCACCAGTTAAAAATAATACTGAAACCAAATGTAAACATAAAAGAAGTGGTCAGATTCAGGTTACATATTAACGGTGCTTGGTCAGGCCAGAGCCGAGGCACAGCTGCAGAAAACACCTTTCACTTATCACTGTTTCTAAACCTCCCTACCTGGACGATACTTGACTGGATTTACAAGAGATCTTTTGAAAAGATGCAGGGGAGACAAGCAGCACACATTTCCTGGCAATAAATTTAAAAGCTTGCTAAAACATTCCAGAGATTTTCACTCCACATTCCTCTGGCCAACACATCTGCAATCTGCCAATCCTTAAAAAAATCAGTGTTTTTGCATCTTAATCTCACAAACATCTTTGAAAATACCTTTCCTCTCTGCCTCCATGTCAGACAAATCCAGCTTTCTCCATTTTCTAAAAATGGAAAAAAATATATATAATGCTGCTTAATTCAGGCAAGATTGAACTAAACTGGAGTTAAAATAAATTTTCAGATAGTTTCTTTGGGCCACTCTTCCAGACCAGATGATTCAGTTCTTGCAATGTTCCTATGATTTGGTTCCCTCATTACAGAGGTCTCCGGCAAAATAAAGGGGCTCGGTTCGAAAATTTTGTAAAAGCAAAACTATTACTCTAAAAATAAAGATTTGGTAAGGGGTGTCATTAACTTTCCCTATAGGCATATGCCTTTTGCCATGTTCTTCCCACAAAGGGGCAAAGCATATCTCCCCTCCTGTGGACATTGGGTTCAGCCACATGAATTTCTTTGGCTGATAAATGAATCAGAAGCAATGGTGGGCTGAGCCTAGGCCTTCAGAGACTTCATGTGCTTCTGCTCATCCTCTTGTACCTCTGCTAACACCATAAGCATGTCCCAAATAGCCTGCTGGGCCCAGAAAAGCAATGAGTGACATGGATCTGGGCTCAGCCAGCTGCTAACAGCCCCAGGTGACACACAGACCTACATGGAGAAGCAGAACAGCCCATTTAAGTCCAGCCTAGATCAGCTGAGCCCCAGCCAAGCCTATGCATGAGCCACAATAAATGTCTTTTTCAGCCACAGAGCTCTAGGCTGGATTTGGTAAGTAGCAAAAGCTAACTGACATAGGCACATTTCTGAAGAGTGAAAAGAAAAATAATACCAGCTACTCAGTATCTTTAATTTGGCCTGCTTTCTGTGAGGAGTTAATTAGTAGAAGGAGAAACTTGGGAGAGGTCCCGGAGTGGCTGGAGGAAATCTCTCATCGCTCCAGGCAGCCCTATTCAGTAAGCAAGCCTATACTTCATCTTCAGCATCGCTGATGGATGGAGATAGAATCTGAAGTCACTAGAGTGCTGTAGAACATTCCTTCTCTGACTCTTCCTCTTGCTTTTCTCAATTTTTTTTTCTTTCTCTTTAGGGCCACACCCATGGCATATGGAGGTTCCCATATGCCATGGGTAATATGCCATGGGTAAATCAGAGCTGTAGCTGCTGTACACTGCAGCCACAGCAACACTGGATCCAAGCCACATCTGCAACCAACACCACAGTTCACGGCAATGCTAGATCCTTAACCCACTGTGCAAGGCCAGGGATCAAATCCGAGTCCTCATAGGTATTACTGGATTTGGTAAGTAATCTGATAGGTGTTAGTTGGGTTCGTTACTGCTGAGCCACAATGGGAACTTCTACTTTCTTCATCTTTCTACAGTGGTTCTCAAGCAGGAGTGATTTTGCCCCATAAAAGACATTTGACAACATCTGAAAGCATTTTTGGTGGGGGAGAAAGTGTCACTGGCATCTAGTGGGTAGAAGGCAGGGCTGCTGGTAAACCCCGCAATGCCCTAACAACGAAGAAAAATCTGGCTCCAAACATCAATAGTGCTGAGGCTGAGAAACTCTGGTCCATGGTTAACATTGAAATTATTTGACATTTCCCCCTTATAAGAGTGTATAAGTTTGAGTCTGAGGGATTGCATGGTGAAAACGTATTAAATACATAAAAATTATCCTTTTTTAAAATTCCAGCCACCTTTCTGTATACAATAGGCAGATTGTATAAGTGCATACTTTCTTCAAAGTACACATGACGACTTTTCTATAAATGTCTTGAGCAAATAATTGATTGAAGAAAACATTTTTAAATATTCCTGAACATTTAGAAAGAATTACCAGTACCTCAATTTATCTGTCAAGAAAATCTCTTCATTCCAAGGATTGTTGGTGTTTTTTTCTGTTTTGTTTTGTTTGGTTTGGTCTTTTTGCCTCTTCTAGGGCCGCTCCCACAGCACATGGAGGTTCCCAGGCTAGGGGTCGAATCGGAGCTGTAGTCACCGGCCTACGCCAGAGCCACAGCAACGCAGGATCCGAGCCGCGTCTGCAACCTACACCACAGTTCACGGCAACGCCGGATCCTTAACCCACTGAGCGAGGGCAGGGATCGAACCCGCAACCTCATGGTTCCTAGTCGGATTCATTAACCACTGAGCCACGACGGGAAGTCCTCCAAGTGTTGTTGGATAAACAAATAAACAAATAAGCAAAGGCATCCATTCCTGACCAAGCCCCTCACCCTAACCCCCTCAAGCACACTGGAGTTTTAAAATATGGCAGCGACAATGATTTGGGACATGAGGCCATTTTGAGTGAAACTGCTGTATTATGACAATATCCTTTAGTGTTTCAGTAACCAAACCCTCTTAATGACATCCTAGGGAGACAGCTTAATATTGAATTCTAGCCTCAACGTTTGGGTCTGTGCCAAGAAAAATAACCCGCTCCCCAGAATCCCTGAAAATTGATGGGGGTCGTCAGGCTGGTGAGTCGACTGTGGTTGAAATATAGGTGTGGAATAGTACATGTGCGGCTGTGTCTGATGAAAGTCTGTATTTGGCTGGGATGTCTAAAATAACGAAGCTGGTAAATCTGGGAACGACTCTTGAGATTAGTGATTAAAGGTATTTAAAGCATTGATGCGATGGGTAGGTTTTGTGTATTTTGAAAGCTAGAAGGAACTTGAAAGGAAATGGGGAATTCAACGAAAGAGAGGACTCAAGATGGCCTGCTCAAGATTTGAAAGAATGAAGAGAAAGTACGTCTGCAGGAATAGCATTTCTGAACAAAGGATACGGTTACAAAAGAAGAGCCATAAAGCCAGAATTAAGCTGAAGGGCACCAAAAAGGGACAGGTGAAATCTGGGCATTGTCACGATCTATGGCTGGTATGTCCTTCCTCAGCCGTGTTCCACGGGAGGTCCACAGAGCTAGCAGTAGAGATTTGATTGAAGAATCAAGGCCACAGAAGTAGCCCAACTTAGAACTGAGGTTGAACCCTGTGTTAATATTTTTATTATCATTAACTTGTGCCAAGCTTAGGTAAATACAGTATTGCTAACCTAACTTTACCAGGGACCATGAATATTCACCCTGTAAAGTGACGTCATTTTAAACTGAGGGTAGCATAGGCTCTGGCAGCGGATGTGAATCCAGGCTCTACCAAGCCATGAAATTCAACCAAGACCCACACCACACGGAAATAGAGATAGGTCAATTGTGTGGATATTTGAGCTCACTTCCCTTCCTGCAACCAGGAAAGGCTCTGCTTTATCTATTTTGAACATCGGAGCCTAACTTCGCATCTGAAAAAGTAGATTCTGTTGCTAAAAAAAATCAGGGGGACGGTATTATTGCTGAAGAATGAAAGAAGTCAAAACCATGACCCCAGGGCCAAGAGTCTTTTAGACAGAGGCACTGGAAGTTTTTCTGAGCAAAGCAACAATATAAAAAGGCAAGCAAGACTGATGGTTAGAAGTCTCCTGCCTGACCTCATTTATGGTTTTTTTTTGGGGGGTGGGAGCGTATGGTATATTGTCCTAACTGAGATACTTTTGAGAATCAAGTATGGTTCTACAAAAATTTACTGATGGAGACAAGAGGCATAATAAACCAAGACAGCCCTGGGCAAACCAGAATGTTCGGTCACCCTACTTAAAGCAGGTCCTAGCTGTGTTGACACAGGTCTTGGTGGGAAAGATAGACCCATGTCTACGTCTGTTATTAGTATGAATTGCTGTCACATTGACTAAAGAAGATAGTCCAATACAGAAGTGAATTTAAACACTGGATGGCGCATACATACCACTATGTATAGAGGCTTTACTTGTCCACTAAATTGTAGAGGAGAGAGAAAACCTCCTTGAAGTTTCTATAACATTAATGTCAAAATTTTATATTATAGGCCCTTTCCTCCCCTGACTTTGAAAGCAAAGAGTGTGGATTATTGGGGACTGTCCAACTCAAGCCACTAAATGACAAAGAAACTTGGTTTCTGTCCCGTTGCTTATAGATGGAGCCCCAGAATAGATTTGGTTACGCCGTTCACCAAGCTCCAAAGCCCCCGGCACGCTGCTCTGACGGTGGATCTGCTCGTTTGTACCCCCCCTTTTACCGCTGTTGGCCACCACCGTATCCCCAACCCCAAAGCAGTCGGGATTCTGTTTGGGTGATAGTTAACACATCTAACCACTTCACCGAAAGACCAACAAGAGGAAACCACCAGTGAGAGAGAAAGTCAGCTTATTACAAGTACTGGCCACCTCACACCTTGTGTTTTTTCACTGCCTTTGCCAGAAAGTTCTCTTCTGACAGGCTAATTTACAACTTTCTCTGAGCTGCCAGATCATCGCCCAGTAGACTTCTCTTATTACTCCACCCTGCTACCCCTCTGTGGCCTTCTTGTGGAGCTTTAAACCAAAATGCTCAGACCACGCAAAAGTGTGACCCACATCAGGCTCGAATAGTCTACTTGTCACTCACCAGCCACACTTGGCAATTTGTGACAATAATGCAGGCGGCCAAGTAATTACAGCAGGGAAGCTGGAAGAAAAAAATTGACGAGTTTCAATCTAAATGCTTGGCATGCTCTGTCAGTAGAAAACTGAGCTCCTAAAAGTCCAGCACAGAGAATTATAAAAAGAGTGGAGTTTAAGGGCTCTGAGTTGCATATCAGGGGTCTCATCAGTGTCAAAAAATATTTTATTTACTGGCCATTTATACTTTCTTGCCCTGAAGTGGTTCCTGGTTCTCTGCCTGAAAGATATGCAAACTGACGAGGAATAATAAAAGCCAACTAGCCACAGCATCAGAACTAAACTCCAATGCAAATATCACTGCCAACAACACTTGCACGGTGACCATCTCCATGTGGTAGAATTAGGGTTGGTTTCTATTTACTTCCTACTGGCTTTCTGTATTTTCTAAATTTTCTAATATAAACACATATGCCTTTTATAATTAGAGAAATATAAATGTTGCTAGAAAAGGGTTGTGGAATTAGGATTCAAATGCAAGCCTGCCTGATGACAAAGCCCCACTCCTCTTTTTTTTTTCTTTTTTTTTTTTTTTTTTGGCTACATCCCTGACACATGGAAGTTCCCAGGCCAGGAATCCAATTCTCATCACAGCACTGACCCAGGGCCACTAAAAGCACCGGATCCTTAATCACTGCTCCACAAGGGAACTCCACCTGTGTCCTTCTTTTACACCCTCATCTATTTTATTTTTATTTAAGCAACAGGTAAATCAAGTCGAATGTGTGCCAGATATCTTTCTAAGCATTTTAAATGTCTCCACTTGCCTAAGCCTCACAATGACCCTGTAACGTGGATGCTGTTCATATTCTCATCCTGCCGATGAGAAAACTGAAGCAGAGAAAGGTTAGGTATCTTGCCCAAGGCAGCACAGCTGGAAGGGAGTAAGACTGGGATTCTTCCCTGACAGTCTGGCCCCAGAGTCTATGCTCTTAACTGCTCTGCTAAGCTGCGTCAACCTTCTCCCCAGTAAGACAGATCCTCTCTGGCCCTTGTATTTTTTTCCAACCTGGCCAGGCTTCCATGTCCTACGTTAGTGTCAGAGCAGGGCAGTCAGGCTAACGGAGCATTTTTAATAAGAGAACGGCATAGCCGGATTACTCGCGTAATCAGCTCTAGCCTCAAAGCCTCAGGATGAAAAGCTTCAGATGAAATCAACCCCAGTCAGTGTCCCTGATGAGGAATAAAAGATGTGAAGGATCCTGCTGCCTGAAAAGAAAGTCAACACAGAATCATTTTTCTCATCTCATCTAGCGCAAATTTAAAATTTTCCTTGGAAATGTTTTTGCCTCCTTGATTTGTCTCTGGTTTTCTACTTTCCTTCAGTGTTACCTTTTCAGCCCACCCCTCCTCCATCACCCACATGCCAGGCATGACCCTCCCTTGTAAAGGGACGCACCCAAGATGAGCCAGACAGCTGACCTCTCTAGACCTCAGATTTTCCTCTGTAAAGTCAGGGGTTTGCATTGAGGATCTCAAATTAAGATGCCACCCAGCCTTTGTATAGGGATTTGCAGTTTGTAAGCTACTTCAGTGTCCATTATTTTATCCTCTCTCCCAGTGACTGACTGGTAGGCCCAGCAGGTAGGTTATCCTCAATTTTCAGGAGAGGGCACTGAGGTGCCTCTGCAGCAGAGAGAACTGAGATCTACTGCTTAGAAGCCCAGAACTTCTTCCTCTTCACTTCCCAGCATCTCTATGGGCCCGTTCAAGCTCATAGTCTACACTTCTATGCCTGCCTCCCAGGCCCCTGTCCCTGGCTAGGACAGGTCTCTGGAAGCTGAAGCTGGCTGCCACAGCATCCTGGCTCCCGGAGACATTTAAGAGGCTCACTTGGTACCTGAAGACTGCAGTGATGAAAGTTCTCTCTTTAATTTTCATCCTCATGAGTCTGGACCATCGGAGACCACAAACAGATGTCAAATTTGGCCTGGGTTTGGTGGGAGTCACATCTGGTTGGCCTTTTCCCAGCCTGCTATTTCCCTCCACAGCTGGTTGTCATGGAGGCTGCAGGCCTGCCTGTAGGGATGGGTGTGGGGGCGGGTGGTGAGGGAGCTGAAGGATTATTTGGATCCTGGATTGGCTCACCCTCTGGCTTTCATCTGTCTCGTCATGTATATCTGACATGTTTTTACATGTGCACTGGGCCATGCATCTTGAACCTTCCAAAAAGTCCTCATCTACATAATGGGAGTCATTGGCTGAAGAGGGAAAGAACTAACATGATTCAAAACCCATGGCAGTCAGGTAAATATGAAGACTCATAACGCACAGAGCTTGGGGCCCAAAGGGTGCACCCTGCTTAGAGTTCAAAGATACCCTGCTTAGAGTTAAAAGATACCCACCTGCCTGAAACAGTTCTAATTTACACCTGCTGTTCGGCTGTCATTTTTAATAGCAGCTTCTTTCACTCCCCAAAGTTTCCTACTTTGGACAATAAATCACATGAATACATTATCTGTGATGTGAGATCAAAGACCGTCAAACTACAGAATCTCTAAACGGAAAGGCTTGCCAAAGACCTTTAAGCGCAACATCCCTTCCAGTGCTTGGAATCCCCTTCTAAACATGACAACAGACTTCAGCTCTATTAAGCAGTGCATTTGGACCCACAGCGTCATAAAGATTTTGAGGTCACTTCCTATGTATCTGTTTTGTCTCAGTAGTTTGTAACATTAGAAGACATCATAAACATTAATGAGGGAGAGAATGATCCTAGAATAACTTGGTCACAAATGATGCAGAGCTATTTAGCAGAAAGGAGAATTCCTGAGTGCCCCACTATGCACCATACACCATGGTAAGATGATTTTTCTCCAGTAGACCCACGTTGGGAGCAAAGTTGAGAAACAGGGATAAGTTCCCCCCTTACAAGTGAGACAATTGAAGCAAAGAAAATTTAAGCATAAGGCTCAAGATTCTAAAAGCTAACAACCATCGGCAGGACTGAGATTTGAACCCTACTCTTCCTGACCCCAAGGGCCACAAACCTGTTGCTCCTAGTGGAGCCCATGGCTTTCCACTTGGCGCCCCTCCCCATTTCCTGTCTCCACCGACGCTCGAGCTGGGAAAGCAAAAAGTGCCAAAGCTACTGCTCACCTCTTGTGCCAGGCAGCCTCTCCCACAACCTGTCAATTCCTGCAGAACACACTTCTTCAATGAAGGGCAGACGCGGGCACCAAGCTAAAGAAATTCTATTACTAGTATCTGCTTTTGGCGCAGTCCAGATCTAATGTGAAATGGCATTGAATGGTGAACAAAGGCATTAAATAATGTCAGTAAACTCTCTCCTTTGGAGGGAAAGGCAGGGACTGAGACAAAGAAGGAGAAAAGGCACTCGGAGCTGCTCAGTGGCCCTAGAGCAACAGTGCCACGGCCCCATTTCCTGCCTGTGATATCACTTCAGAGCAATTGTTTTCTTCTGTGAAGACACTTCAAAAGATTCTTAGAGACAGAGGCTCTTGCGACTGGCCAGAGCAAGTAACAAAAGGCCTGGGGAGAATTACGAAGCATTTCTCGTGCCCCGTAGACTGGGAAGTGCTTCATAGCCGTGTGGCAGATATGAGTGGGCAGGGCAGCCTGGGAGCTGCCCCAAAGGAGGTGGCAGAGGAAGCAGCAAGCCAGGAGATCAGCACAGCTTGCAGAGGTTTGCAGGTGAAGCCAAGGTTGGGGGTGATGGAAAACTAACATCACCCCTATTAAATAAAAGTCTGAGGAAACTATGAGAAGGAAAGCAAGAGTGATTCAAAATATTGCCAACCACTACCTTTAAGTTCAGCTGTGGGTGTGCAAGTCCGTGTGTGTGCATGTGCTTGTGTGTCCCTGTTACATTAATTCTACACATATTTGCAGCGTGCCTACCATACATTGGTCGGCACTAAGGGCTTGGTCCCTGTCCTGGCAGAGCATCCAGTATCACAGACATTATGTTCTGTTCCTAGGTCCCAGGTTTGGGGGCAACTTGGCTGAACAGCTCAGGGACCAGGTTCAAGTCCTTTTACACCTATTAGAATCTCAGGTAGGATTTTCCAAAGTGCAATCTTGGAGTATTATGTAGTGAGGTGTTTTACTTTAATTGCTTTGTAATTACTTAACGTGTGACTATCCCATTAGACCCAGTGTTTTCATGGGTGTTTTGACTTAAGCAAGGCTAGGTAAAAACAATAAATTAAGCAAATCATATCAGAGGTGGTACAAAGAAACAGCAAAAATTGTGAAAAGTCAACTCAGAGTACTAATGTTTCAAATCCCTGAAATAACGTGTATGAAAATAAAAACGCACATGGCCCGTGGAAATAGAAGAGGCTGTCATTACCCCTCAGTGGGCATTTGCTCCCTCCTGCCCCCAAACAATGATGAATGAAGCAAAGATCTTAGGAGAGCACTGCTCTGAATGCACGTGCCCCTGCCGACAGCTCCACCATTATTCAAAAGGCACTAAGTGTGCGCTGATGCCTCAGGAAACTTAACAAAAGAGTGAGAGCTAGTCCCTGGTCTAAAAAGAGTATAATTTAGGAGGAAAGAAAAGACAAACCCACAAATAACTGTAAAATGAGATAATCCCCAAAGAGGAGGTACAGAGTCCCCATAGGAGGTGCTCAAACGATGAATAAGTCACGCCTGCTGGACGAGGTCAAGAAAGACTTCATGGAGATTTGAGATGGCATTTGAGATAAGCCTGGAAAGATGGATAAAATTTCAGTGGCCCCAAATTCCAGAGACAGAGGAACACTTGAGCAAATGACACGAAGCCTGGAAAGTGGTTGCAGGATAGACAGTTTCTTCTACATAGCTGAGATGTAGAAGACAAGGCAGGCAGATGATGAGGTGGGATTATAGAATAACAGGGCTGGAGGAGCAGACTTCACATCACGGAAATAGGGTCAGGGGTAATGGAGAGTTTAAAACATGATTAGATCTTCTCTGGAGAAACCTAAACCTGAAAATGGACTGAAAGTAGAGTTTACTGTCACCCCAGCCTTGGTTACTGTGACAGCCTAGGATAAGTGCAATAAAAATGTGAGTTTGTAGGACCAAAATGACAGCTTTTCAAAGAGACTGTCTAGGACCTGGGAATTGATTTGTGGTGGAGACCTGGATAAGGAAGATGCAAGGAAAACTAGGTAACTAGATCCCTCCCACTCCTCTCATATATATTAATAATATATTTGCTTTATTGTAATAAATATATTAATATACTATATTAATATGATACTAATAACACTATCTTACATATCAGTGTATTCAGACACATGTACATATATATACACATGTATGCATATATATAATGTATAAAGCATGTTACACAATATAGTGCATATATTATATATTACATATAATGAACCATTGCCATTTGGTAGATTTCGCCTTGATTTTTTGCTATGCTTAGGTTTGCATGTGTGACTATGCAGATATCAAGCCACCTATTTTCTCTTCCGAAATAAGGATCATCTTCTTGGTTTTCTTTTCACTTCCCCTGGTCTTTTCTCCTGAATACCCTCCTATCCTGAGGCTAACCTCATCCCCTAAGGCATTTATATTTCTATTCCATCACTTGCAAGGGTTTGCCTTGGCCTACAACTTCAATATTAAAAGTAGAGAACCACTTCTTTTTGCCATCTTGGATCAGAGATAGAGATGGATGACAAAGCCAGGGTCATGGACATGTGATGTTGCTGGATTTGGAGACAGAGGAACATGGGCAGCCTCTGGACACTGGAAAAGACAAGGACACTAGTTCTCCCTGAGAGCCTCCAGAAGGACGCAGCCAGAAGGCACACAAAAATGATGTTCTGCCTCCTCCACTACCGGTATGGCTCATGGCCTGAGGAAGTCACTCAAACTCTCATGGGGGTGATACCTTGCCAGAGACTGTCAGAAAGTTCAATTAAATCTCACACCCAGTGGACATCCCTTGTTTCTCATGCACAGGCCAGTCAGTAGGAAGGGTCAGGGCTTCTTCAAAAATGGCTGATTAAACATCACTTTATCAGATCATGTCCCTTTTATGTTCAAAAGCTTCCAGATGCTCCTCATCTTACAGAACAACCTAAAACTTCCCCTGTTCTCAAGGCCTTCATGACACAATATGACCCCCATTTCCTCTCTGACTGTATCTTGTTCTACTTTTCCCTTGCTGACTTTGCTCCAGCCATGCTAGCTACCTTGCTGTTTGGGGAGGCAGTTTCCAGCCTCAGGACATTTTCACTTGCTGTTTTCCCTGTCTAGAACCCTCTTCTCCCCACATGGCTTTCTCTCTCAACTCCTTCAGATGGTCATTCATATACTACCTTCCTTCTGAGGCCTTCTGAGGTTCAGCTTCATTGCAGGAACCCGCAACCAAACACTCCTCATCCCCCTCCTCTGGTTTCCTCCACAGCACCTCCATCTG
The DNA here is from genome assembly GCF_054392235.1 of Sus scrofa. Classification (NCBI taxonomy): domain Eukaryota; kingdom Metazoa; phylum Chordata; class Mammalia; order Artiodactyla; family Suidae; genus Sus; species Sus scrofa. The sequence continues at coordinate 122,300,732 of NC_139396.1, read as the reverse complement.
CTAACACAATACATATTTCATTAATTCCATTAGAATGCAAGCTCTGTGAGGGCTCTTCAGGAAGACATAGAATAGGTATGTTAAAAATACTTGTTGGATTAGTGTGTACACAAATCTATAATCAGGAGATAACCATCAGCATGGTCTCCCATTAAAGGCATCTCCTTTCACTTACGGATGGAAAATGAAGTCAGGAGAATGGTAATCAACCTATCATTGAATGATGAAGCTGCAGCTAAGATCAAGTCCTTGAAGATCTTGCAGAGCCCAATCAGCTCAAAGGAAGAGTGAAAACATGGTCAAGGGTCCCAAGACCAGTTCTTGTCTCTCAGACAGAGAGAACCCAGAGAAAGCTGGCCTTCCTATTTCCCCTCCTTCCTGGTCTCACCCAGTCTCTAAAAACCATAAGAACAGTTTGTCTCAATATTTCAGTACTTCCGCTTCCAGGCCCAGGAAAGAGCAGGAAGTGTGGGGGTGTGTGAAAATTGAGAGAGAAAAATTAAACCCACTACACGTAAAGGGCTCAAAGACTTCCTCTGAAGCCTGTCACAGAACACGGGTTTTAATGTGCTTTCACTGTGAGCCCTGGGCGGGAGCGGGGGGACCAAAAACCAGTCCTAGTACTCACTCATCCAACACAGATTTACTTCAGGACAATTGTGTGCCCAGAAGAAGACAAGTGGTCCTTGTCCACTCCACGGTGTTATAATGGTAGAAGGATAAACTCACCTGGGGATCTCCCTTCCCAATATCCATGCTGAGTAGACTGACTTTCCAAAAGGGTCCCCAAGGGGTGCCTTAGACTGTGAGGAATTACATGCTGGGTTTAAGGCAAGCTTTAGAATCTAGTCTTCGAAGACTCCAATCTTGGCCGCACTTACTTACTAAATGTAGGCTTCCTAAAGGAAGGACTGTGTTTATTTCATTTACCATTATGTCCCCAGCACTTAGCACAGTGCCCCATACTCTTTAACTTGTTGCCTAAAAAAATTAAACTCTCAGAGCCTCCATTTCCTTGTTTGTAAAATGAGATTGTAAAACCCACTTTGAAACTGTGAGAGAAAAACCTGAAATCTTCGAGTAGGTGAAGTGCTTACACAGTGCCTGGTACAGGGTAGGCATTCATTTAAATGAATGGCCATTTGGGTGGCTATGGTGGTGATTCTATGGTAGGCGAGGTTTAGTGGGCTCTGGGCAACTTGTAGCACATTCCTGTCCTTAATGATTTGTTCAGTCTGGAATTTTGGACTAAGCATGGGCTTGATGAGTTGGATCTCAGGGAGATCCATTTCTGTTAGAAAAGTCCTGTTCAAATTGAGCCAGAAACTCTGGAAAGGGGAAGGATGTGTTTTACATCCCAGCTACTGGGGTGACTGGCAGCAGAACTGAAAGAGCGTGACTAAGCACAGCCCACATGGGGGCTGAGGTCCCTCCCTCTCGGCTGTGGGACTGCAGGGGGGAGGGGCACCAGGTTTCATTGCATCTGATAAATGGATTGCAAAGAGCAAGGGAAGGCAATTGGAACATTTTCATAGCCATTCCTCTGTTCGTTTATCAAAGCTAAAAAAAAAAAAAAAAAAAAAATCCTTACCCTAATACTTATTTTCCTGTGCCGCCCAGTTCAGCTTCCCTTGAAGTTCACTAGCCTGTTTCCTCAGTAGGTCTACAGGACTACCTGCCAAGGCACAGGAGTTCAGTAAAGACGGAAGGCTTTTCGTGAAGCTGAGACCCCTAGGATTGTCTCAAAGCTTTGGGGGTTCAGCTCAGAATCTCCTTGGTTACAAGGAATGGGCTGTAACCCACTCCTCATTTGTAAAACGAGATTGTAAAACCCACAGCTTCAAGCCAAGCCATACTTTTGGGAAAATCGTGCTCTTTCTAACACTTCTCATTATGGTAATAATCTAAGTGAGACTTCTTCCAGAAAGAAAAGCAGAGAGCCTCGCACTTGATGCCAAAGATGTTTGTGAAAGAGATCCACAGCAATGGGATAGGAGCAGCCTCGGATGTGAGAATCATTTCAGGAGGGATTGCCGATACAGGTGGGTTTTCTGTCAGTGGTCATGGTGGAAACGGGGACTGTCTTCTCCAATGGAAAACGCCGGGACAAATGATTTCAAGTAATTGTCATTCTACGGGGTTTAGACATTTCTATTGTTACTCTTGCCTTGTTTTAGACACCTCACTTTAAATTAACTGCTCTAAGAAACAGCAGCGATTTGATTAGTAATGGGTAATAGACTCTTTTGACTTTTTAAGACTGTGTAGTGGAAAAGACTCCTGAGTTCCACTTCTCTAAATAACCGACTATTCCTCCCTGTTCTTCTGTAAAGCTACCCCAGCTGTGGGGGAGGAGAGACATTTCAGGAACAGCTCAGCGCAAAGTACCAATGTGAACTCTTCTCACAAGGCAAGCAGCATCCTCCACGCCTTCATCCTTGACTGAGGCCCTCCTATGTGTTACTCCCTGTGCTAGGTATTGGGGATACAGGTATGAGTGGGGAAGGGGGTCCTAGTGCTGGGAGAGGCCTCTATATAAGCAGACAAACACAGTAAAATATGGTTTTATTTTAAGCAAAATGTATGAAAATTAATGAGGGCGAGAGAGTCAGACTGTGTCTTAAAGGATGACTAGGACCTTACCAACCCAAGAAACAATGGAGCAATAGGTCAGATACACAGGCTGTTTCTTTGCGGCTTTGCTTTCTGGAGAAATCTGCCTGAACCATGTAGGAGGACCCACAATTGCCTTTGAAAAGGTACGATGATGCATCCTGCCATCTTTATTTTTGTTTCTAGAGCTAGAGACAATTTTTTCTCAGACGTCTCTTGGGCAAGCTCTTCAGGCAGCTGCATCTGGGGCCATTAGTGCTACAACTGGAGTAGAAGAAAGGAGGGTGTGAACAGAGTGCAACAGCCCTGCTGTGAGCAAGGTGACTTCACCCCTTCCCCCCCACCTTAGGTTTGAAATTGAGAAACCCAGAGATGACCACAGCCCTAGGCCACTGTGTGCAAAAATGGGAAATGTCACTCACCAGGTCCTCCCCTGCGTTTAACCAGAATCATCAGCCTATAGATTTTGGGAACTAAGTGGCTTGATCATTTTGCACGTAAGCCGTATGCATGGGTCCAAAGGAGACCAGTGAGCAACAATTCAATTTAGAGTTCACTGAACCCTCTGGTTTGGGAAGGAAATTGCTGGTAATCAATTGCAGCAAGCACACAGGCCCAGGGCCAGGAAGAGAAAAAATCACTTTAATGGGCAAAGCAGATGTTGCTAAACTCATTGCAAAAGTGAGATGGGCACAGAGCCAGGCTTTGCATGAGAGATGCTGATCTGTCCTTCTGAATGAAGAAAGCAGAGATACTTCAAAGGAGGGGTTCTACGAGGGAAGCCAGAGGTCTGTGTCCCCGTTAGATTGAATAAAAGAAAATGCAGAGTTGCTCAGGTGTCCTGTACACCCCAGGACTTAAAGCTGTTAACATCTCATAAGGGTTTAAGCAAATAGAGAATACTAGCTAAAAACTCTGGGGAGTCTTCATGCTGATCTGAGTGACTATATGGGATAGTGGAAAAAACGTGGGCTTTGACATCAGACTTGTTTCTTTCATCAACTTGTTGATTCCACCATCAAGACCGTGGGCAAACCTTTTTGCTTCTTTGTTTCAGGGTTTTGTTGTTGTTTCTTTGGGGGGTTGTTTGTTTGTTAAATGGGCACACCCATGGCATATGGAGGTTCCCAGACCAGGAATTGAATCTGACCAAACTGTAGCTTTGACCTATGCCAGAGCTTCCACCAACGCCACAGCTGCAGCAACACTGGCTCCTTTAATTCACTGCACCAGGCCAGGGATCAAACCCACACCTCCCCAGCAATTTGAGCCACTGCAGTCAGAGTCTTAACCCTCTGTGTCACAGTGGGAAACTTCTTAATCTCATTCAGCCAGTTTTCTCAGCTGTGAAATGGGCCGAAACTGACTGGCTATGCAAGAGCTATTGTGAGGATTAGGGATAATATTGTAAAGTACAGTAGGGAAATGCATTTAAGCAATAACATGTTTTCAGAGCCCTGACAAGACTGGGGCCATTAGAATGTGGGCCAAGTGGTTCATGATAGAATGGGGGGGTGGGAGGAGGGTGAATTTCTGGTCCAGCATCACCTATCTTTGCCACCCCCTCTCAGTGATGGGTGCTTTCACAAGCCAAAATATTTCTTTGTATGTTTAGGTGGATAAAATATCTCTCAAGCATATAGGAGTTCAGAGAATACAGTATCAAGGCCCAAGGAAGGTCATCATGTCTACTAAGAATTTTTCCATGAAGTATCTTCTAATACAAGCCGCCTAAAGAAACCATCAATTCTGATCCCTCAAATTTTCAATGTTCCTTTCTTATCTAATTCCCACTCATTCTTGGAGGGTGAACTAGAGCCCCTCCTCTGAAAATTATCACAGACCCCCTTATTTTTACTTTTTTTTTTTATTTTACAACCGTACCTTTGGCATATGGAAGTTCCCAGGCTAGGGGTCCCACTGGAGCTGCAGCTGCTGGCCTGCACCACAGCTCACTGCAATGCTGGATCCTTAACCCATTGAGCGAGGCCAGGGATCAAACCTGCATCCTCATGGACATTATGGGTTCTTAACCCACTGAGCCACAGGGAAACTCCTCACAGACCCCCTTTAGACATCACCATCGCTACCTACTCAGACATGGCCTCAGTTTTTAGCAGCTGCCTGAAATCCCTCCCGGAACAAGATAGGTTCAATGTCCATCTTATCTAGGAAAAACTTTAAATGCTATTTGCTTGATTCTTTGGCCTGAATAGTATATTTTTTCACATTACTCTTTTGCATGAATCCTGTTGCTGTCTCCCAAATATTGTGTAACTTCCTGGAGTTCAGATATTGATGATAAACTATTCAAAATCTCCAAACCAGAAGTCAGAGAGAATAGAGGGATCCCTTACTGGACAACTTGTGATTTTTCTTACCTTTTCTGAGCCTGACTTCCCTCATCTGTAAATTGCAGATAATAATAGTGCCTTTCTCCGAGGGCCATTGTGCAGACTATATAAGCCCAGTCCTATAAAGTGCCTAGTTAGTGCTGCCCATGTTAGCTGAAAGGAAACAGTCCCTCTTCTAGAAGCTTCTCCACCCAGGGGGGCTAGCCCAGACCTAAACATCTAGAAGATAATTCCATGCACATCCTCTGAGATTTCCAAACCTCAGGCCATTCCCATAAAGCGGCCCCTCTTCAGAAAGCGTATGTCCCATTGAAAATATGTTTCCAAGTTGCCATCAGCTTTCGAATGTTCCTGATAAGTAAGCAAAGCTGCCGAGAGACTTTGGCAGTGAATTTCTGGGGGCTGGTGAGAGGAGGATGTTTACCAGAGCGCAAAGGCCAGGTCCTGAGCAGAGAACATTTTGGCCCAGATAGATTCCTGAGAAGGCATTTTTTGCCAAGCAGACTCCATTCTCAGGTCCTGCAGTCACAGCCTCAGAAACTAAACAAACCTTCCCGGGTTCACATTTGTTTACTTTTGGCAAAATGCAACTTCCTGTTTGAAAGGAAAGGGGCAGTAAAGCCTTCTATAGCCTTCGTGGGCATACAGTCTCCCCTTAAAACAATTGATTTGTTAAGCATAATTGAAACAAACGTACACAATGGGGATCTCCCTTCCCCTCAAAACATGCATGTTTTAATAGGGAAAGCTCTCTGCAAAACCAAAACAAATATTTTTTTCAACCGTTGGCCCCTGAGGATTGTTTAGGCCATTTCTTCTTCTGGAAGAGCAAGAAAAACAGACCTCAGGAGAGAGCCAAGCTACATTTGCTGTGTCAGGGAAGTCACTTCACACACTTGGGGGTTGAGATTTCAGTTACACAGAAAGTCAGAAAGTTTAGGTTCCCATAGCCATGCAAACCACATTCCCCAGCACGAATAGAGAACAACCAGGTCTTTCATTATATGACTATGCCCCTAGCCACGCCCTCCAGGGTCCTGAAATTCCCTTGGATATTTCCATGCCCTGCACTCATGTTCCAACACTGACAACCCCTCACAAATCCACCATAAGCCTTTTACGAGGATCCAGGATCACTTACGCTGTCGATGGGAGAGGTGAGCAGGGAGCCTCTGTAATTAACTCTTAGAGCATCTAGCAAAGTTAGCTTAAGTCTTGGGTATATTTAAATTCCAAGCTCTTTTTACAAATCTTGGATCTTTCTGTCATAACGTATTAACACTTGTTAAGGACCTTAAAAATCATTGGATGGACCCTTCCACACCTGCTCATACATAGATAAATAAATAATGAAGAAGGAAGAGGTCTGAAGACGTTTCCTCCCTGGATTGTAAACGTCTTGCTCCTGAAAGCAAGAACTCTTTTATCGATCCTTGCATTCTGCAGCAGGGTACTATGATCATGGTAAGGATAGGAGGAAAGTGTTGCATGAACAGGTTCTCGTCTGCAAAGCCAAGGACAGCACGCAGGAATTCTGACTCTCAGTTCTGTGTGCTCCCCGCAGTGTATCCACTAGATCGTAAGCTCCTTGAGGGCTGGGGAGGTAGCTTATTGTTTTTTTGGACCATCATATCCTTGGGCATTGAACTTTGCAAGGACTGGATTAAAACATTTTGAATGAGTAATGAACTAATGAATGATTGAGATGAATACAAGTATATGAATGCGTGATTTCTATTTCCTTCCTGAAAGGGAACAGTCTTTCCTCCTCTAGGATGCTGGATTTAAGGAGAAATAGATTCGTACACATTCCATGCCTCCTTCCACCCCTTCCTCTTGGTTTAGACAGTTATAAAAATGAGAGGCGGTTATGACAGGAGATAACCCCCTCACCCCCTACAGTGCTGCCAGTCTTCATCCCACAAACCAAAGCTAACCAAGTCCATCATCTACTTAAACCTTAAACACAAATGTGTCCATCTTGGCCCATGACGCCCTTATCTTGGGCTCCTATCTGCCCACGCGTCTTATCAGGAGCCTCATTGACAAGTAAACTTCTCCAGGTTTTGTGACTTAATGAGATTTTTCATGACTTCATGCTGGCCTCTATCTAGAATATACTTCACTAACCATGACCACTCCCATCCCACAGCCACCTCACCACTACTGCCATCATCGTTTTCACCACCACCATCACTCACCACCACTTCCATTCAAAACCAACCTCACCACCACCACCATCACTGCCCCTCCACCACCAATACCATCTGACGACCACTACCTCACCGCTACCCCTTTAAACTTGAAAAAAAGAAAAGTCTTCTTCCTCTCTTAAGAGCCAGCTCAAAGGCAACTTCCTAAATCCCTCCTGAATTTAGTGCCACGCCCTTTTCTAAGCTCCAACACTTGTTCTCAACTATATAACTGCCATCAAGCAATATGCAGTAGTTTATTCAATATAGTAGTTTATTCAATTGCAGGTCCTTTCTAATAATAGCTCTTCTCCTCTGCTGGACCCTAAATCCTTGACTGAAAGAAAATATTTAAGGAGGGTCTGATGGCAAAGCAATGGGGGTCAAGAAGAAGTAAGTGTTATGAGGGCTGGTGGCATGGAGAATGGGGTGGGGTGCATCTCCCCAAGCAAAGGCCAGAGGGTTTTAAGAATGACTGACCTTGCCCCATAGCCAAACGATGATCTGACTGCTTTTATGGCCTGCCTCTTCCATCTTTCTGGGCTTCTCACTTCCATTCAAATCATTGTTAAACAGAATTACACTGTTTCAGTACCAAGATGGCAGGCATATTGGGGAGATAAATAACCAGACCACTCTCACACAGAATTAGGATACAGTGAGGTGGGATTGTACGAGAAGGGCATTTAGAGGCCAGGGAAACCTCCAAGAGGAAGTAAGGTATGGACCGAAGTCTGACAGCTGGATAAGGACCAGCCAAGTAAGGGGAGAAGAAAAGAGTCCATGATTAGGAAACAGATTTGGGGGGGGGTTGAATGCAAGAAGCTGATTACCACCCAGCTCCCTGAACTTTCCATTTCCATTGCCTGGAATGCTCTGCTTCCAGATCTTTGCATGGATGGCTTCTCTTCACCTAGGTCTCAGCTCAGATGTCACCTCCACAGAGAAGCCCTCCAAAACCACTCAACCTAAGGATCCCCCTTTCCAAACACTCTCTCATGAAGTTCTTTTCAAACATTAATGTGCATTGGAATCCTGGAAGGAGTGGTGGTGGTGATGAGAGGGGGTCTTGTTAAAATGCAGTTCCTGATTCAGTAGGTCTGGGGTGCCTCCTGAGATCTGGCCTTTTAACAAGCTCATTGGTGACTCACTGTCAATCCAGGGATCATACTGGCTAACTCTAGCTCCAGCTGGTCAATGTATCTGTTTTTCTTTACAGCTCTTATCACTACATGAAATTATCCTGCTACCTTTTTTCTATTTATTGTTCTCACATACATACAAATCACCCCCACTAGAATATGAGTTTCATGAAATTAGATTTTTTTTTTGTATTTTTACCACGATTTCCCCAGGACTTGGCAAATAGCAATTGTGTATCAAATATGAATGAAGGTATGGATGAATGGATGGATGAGCAGGAGTGTGGCCTTCTAGCACAGGGCTATACATCTCTCCCACACCCTAGGCATCTATAACAGGACATCAGCACTTCATGCCAATGACCACTGTAGCAACCAACGCAGCAGCTGTGGGTCAGCATGTAGTCAGGGTTTCATAGTTGCTTCCCCTTTATTTCACCCCAACAGCCACCATGAGCTCATTCAAGCTCAAAGAACATGCTGTCCTTTCCTGCTCAGCTTCCGATATAAGCCTTTGGTGTTTCTAGTCAGAGCTATCCTTTCCATCAGAACCCCGCTTCAATGGAATTCTTGGATTCTGTACCATTTTTGCTTTAATCTGCCTGGCTTTTGCAAGGTCCTCGACTGACAACCAACTTGTGCTCTGAAGTTACTCTTAAAAAGACCTCCCTTGGCCAGATAATGAATCTCCTTCTGCTGTTCAACGAGTCCTTCTACGTGGGATTCAGCATAGCTTCCAATTTTTTTTTCGTTTTTGTTTTTTCAAACTAGGTTCGTTTTTCCAAATGCCTTCTTTTCCCTCCCTGACCCCAGTGGGCGCAGATCATCACTGCCAAGCATTTTGGAGCATTTCCTCAAGGTTAAGTGCCAGGCCTGGTGTGGGGAATTCCAGAGGCAGACAGGACTCCAGCCCCTGGAGACCACAAGTCCCATCCCAGCAAGGAAGCAGCTGACACATAAAGAGAGAAACATCCCAGTGCAAGACACGCACAGCGCCAAACGGGTGGTTCACCATACCAGCGTCCCGGGCAGAAGGGCGATGGGCCCCGGAAGCCTGCTTTGTTGACACTGATTTGCCCTCCTGGTTCTTCCCGCTGGCTGTTCCTTCTTAGTCTCTTAGACAGCAAGTCTGCCCTTCCTCGCCTCTAAATGTTGACATGCTCTGGATTTAGCCATGGGCCCTTTTCTCTTCCATCTTTATACTTTCCTGTTCTGGGAAATCTCAGCCATTTATATAACTTTAAATGCTATCTCTATGCTGACAACTGCCAGATTTCTATCGCTATCCCAGACTCTTCTTTGAACAACTGGGTTGTATAATCAACAATTTGGTTAATATCATCACCTCGATGTTTTACAGACATCTGAAGCTTAACATGTCCAAAGCTGAAGTCTTAGACGCCATCTCTGTCTGACTGTCTCTCTCTCTCTCTCTCTCACACACATATACACACACACACACGTATTGATACACACACACACATACTGATAGACATCACCCCCATTTCAATTCTTTTCTTCACCCAGTTTTCCATTTAAATCGTTGTTCAGGGAAAAAGAAATTATTATCATCTTGAGTCTCCTTTCTTGCTTGTTCTACCTCCCATCTGAATCAGCTAGACATTTAATCATGTATAAAAATTTGGTAATATACAAATAAAATTTATCTTGCCGTGATTTAAACAAATAGGAGTTTGATTATATTTTCCACAAAAGAAGTCCAAAGGTAGGCAGCCCTGAGTGAGATGGCAGCTCTGAATGTTATCAGAGATCCAGCTCCTAGTTTTCCATTTCTTAGTGCGTAACTTCATCCTCATCTTGTTGGCCCCTGACCTCCACACCACAACCTGCCATCCAGGAAGAAGGAAAACAGAGAGCCAAGGGGAAAAGTCACTTGGTAGTTGAACTCATTTCCTTTTAAAGAGCTTTCCCAGATTCCCTTTCCAGAAATTTCTTCTTTCATCTTGTTGACGAGAATTACATCACATGGCTACCCTTAGTTGCAAGAGATGCTGTGAAATATAGATTTATTTTTAGTTAGGCATATTGTCACCTCAACAACTTTACGTTATATATGTTGTATAATGTATATTTTATAGCATTATATTGGTAAAGAAGAAGGGAAAAATGGATTAGGAAGTCAATCCAAAGTGTAGGAGATCTCATCTTGGCTGAGTGGTAACAAACCTGACTAGCATCCATGAAGACATGGGTTCGATCCCTGGCCTAGCTCAGTGGGTTAAGGATCCAGCATTGCCATGAACTGTGGTATAGGTCACAGATGTGGCTCAGATATGGCATTGCTATGGCTGTGGCGTAGGCCAGCAGCTGCAGCTCCAATTGCAACCTCTAGCCTGGGAACTTCCATATGCTGCAGATGCAGCCCTAAAAAAAAAAAAAAAAAAAAAAAAAAAAAAAAAAAAAAAAACAAAAAAACCAAACATACACCACAAAATCCATCGAGTTACTGTTCCCAAAATATAACATAAATTGACCCCTCTCTCTCTACCTACACTATGCCAACACCATGATCCCTCCTACCAATTTACTGCCCTTTAAGTTAATCTGATTCTCCAACTGCTGATCTCTATTTTTTTTTCCACTCAAAAGTCAGAGTAAGCCTTTACAAGCATGTATCAGGTCATGTAATTCTTGTGTAAAACTACTTGGTACTTGCTACTGCAAGGGGAATAAAATCCAAGTACCTATCATAACCCACTGGCCCTCTGTGACTTCACCCTTGCCTACTTCTCCAATTTCCTTGTGTTGTCTTCTATCCATTCACTCAAATATATTTTTCGAGTGCCTACTACATTTAAAGTACGGTTCTAAGTACTAGGGATAAAGTAGTGAAAACATCAGACAAAAAGGTGTTTTACCTTCCTTCAAGAAGTTTATACTCTAGAGAATGGAGACAGATAATAAACAAAATATGTAAGATAGTATGCTGGCTGGTCTTGAATCATTCACTCTGCTCCGGTCTCACCATACTTTTAACTGAGGGTCTCCTCAGCCTAAATGGCTGTTTCCTCACTATTTCCAAACCTTCCACATTATTCTTTGGGTATCAGCTTAAAGGTGGCTTCTCCAAAAAGATCTTCTGATCACTCATTCTAAACCAAGACCACCTTGATATTCTCTTTCATAGCACCTATCACCTTTTGAAATCAGATGGATAGATGAATGAATGGATGGATGGTTGATGGGTAGAGGGATGGATGGATGGATGGATGGATGGATAGATGTGCAAATTTGTGTGTTTAATGGTTCAATATATTTCTGTCACTGCCGATTTACTTTAGTAATTGCAGAATTCATGTCTACTTTGTTCACTATTCTAGCCCCAGAGCCTAGAAGAGTCAGTTCCTGGCATATGCAGGCATTTAACAAATATTTGTTGTTGAATGAATAAATCAGTGAATGAGGGAAGTGGATGTGATATGTATAGATGTTCTAAAGTCAATATCAGTACCTTGATAAGCAGAGAGAGAAGAAAAAGACTTTCTTAAAGAGAACTATGTCGACAAAAACAGAGAGGCAGGAATTGGCCTGGTCTGGTAATACTGGGCAGTTAGCCATTTGGGGCTAGAGTTATGGGAGATGATATTAAAGGGGTAGATGGGAGTCAGAAGAAGGAAGGTCTCCAATGCTTGGCCTTGTTTGGGGTAGTAATAAAAATTAGCATAAAAAGCAAGCTCACCTTGGAGTTCCCTTCGTGGCTCAGTGGTTAACGAATCCAACTAGGAACCATGAGGTTGTGGGTTTGATCCCTGGCCTTGCTCAGTGGGTTAAGGATCCGGCATTGCTGTGAGTTGTGGTGTAGGTCACAGACGTGGCTCGGATCTGGTGTTGCTGTGGCTCTGGTGTAGGCCGGCGGCTATAGCTCCCATTCAACCCCTAGCCTGGTAACATCCATATGCCGCGGGAACGGCCCAAGAAATGGCAAAAAGACAAAAAGAAAAAAAAGGAAAAAAAAAAAAAAAAAACAAGCTCACCTTCACAGAACAGCACGTGTCTCCTTAGAACAACCCCCAGACCCAATCCAGTCATTGGGTCTGGGAGCGCCTCCAAAACAAGTCACTCAGGGAAATGAAACGACAAGGAACATCCACAAACTGGGGATTACTCCACGGCTGATATACCAATTGTCACTTCCCTTTGAAGTAATTTAATATTATAAAATTATTTCTTTTTGTTTATAAAAGTAGTATGTATTTATCACAGAATTTTTGGAAAGCACAGGAAATTATACAAGAGAAATTAACTGTCAGTACTATGAACATGAATACAGGCTTTCCCCAACGAAGGAGTTGTGGGGAGGTTTTGGCCTGGTTCTGCAGAGTATAATGGGGGGGCAGCAACTACTGGGGGGATGGGGGCAACACCAGTGACTAAGCAGCTGGGACAACCACAGGAGGAATAGCTAACTTTGGGTTCAGCGAGTCTTTGATGTGTGACATTGAAAAGTCACTTTATTCCCTTATCCTTGGTTTCCTCATCCATCAAAAGAGGAGTTTTCTGATCAGTGATTCTCAAAGCATGTTCCTTCAAGCTTTATGGAGCCCTTCAGAAAAGGTGGGGGCAACGGCTTGAACTCCCCCACCTCTCCTCCCTCAGCAGAGAGCCACTATTACCTGTTTTTCATATTGGATTTTGGCATAAATTTTGTATAGCGGATTTTTGTTATCATTGTTTATTTTGTTTTTAACAATAGATGTAGTTCTAACACAAGATTGCAATTCACTTTTCCAGATACCCAATAAAGTTAGTCCTAGCTCTAAGTTTGGGTGATGATTTTTATTTCCTTCTGGTAAAAATCAATAGACGTAAACTGAGCGCAACTGAAAACTCCTTTTGCTATGGGCCTAAAGGAACTTCCTAAAGATTCTAAAAGTATCCAGTTGCCTTAATGGAATAGCTTATTATCAGCTCGGCTACAGCATCATATGAATTTGGACAAAGTATTTAGTCTCCCCATGGGTCAAACTCTTCATCTATGAGATGGAGATCATATCATCTACCTATTGTACTGGACGAAGGGCAAATGAAATTATATCACATACACAAAAAATGCCTAGCACACACCGAGAAACACAGCAGTAGTTCACATTTCCTGACTTCTTTCTATATGCCAGGATCCGTGCTCCAGTCCATCATTCAATCTTCACACAAGCCTATGAGATGGACACTTTTTTAAATTATTGTCTCCTATTGTCCCCACAAGAGAAACCGAGACAATGCAGTTAAGTAATTTTTTTCTTTTTTACGCTTTTTAGGGCTGTTCCCGCAATACATGGAAGTTCCCAGGCAAGGGGTCAAATCAGAGCTGCAGCTGCCAGCCTATATCACAGCCACAACAATGCAGGATCCAAGCCAGGTCTGCAAACTACTCCATAGTTCAGGGCAATACCGGATCCTTAACCCACTGACCAAGGCCTAAAATCGAACCAGCATCCTCATGGATACTAGTTGGGTTCTTAACCCAGTGAGCCACAATGGGAACTCCCAGTTAGGTAATCGGTTTTTTAATCAGTTTTACACAGAGTTTGGATTTGAATGTAGGTTATAAGATTCTCAAGGCTATGCTATAAAATCAACAACAGTCACAACAACATTAACCCCAGCTCACATGTTTTAAGTGCATCCTTGATAGTAAATGTTGCTTTAAAGCTTTGGCTCATTTAATCCTTATATCAATCCAGTGAAGCCAGCCCTGCTTTCACAGATTTGGAAACTGAGATGCAGAGATGCTAAGTGCTCTAATCTCTCTGCTGACTTTTTTAAGTCGACTGCTTAGAACTGGTTTCAATTCCTCAGGTAGTTTCTCTAGTGGACTTTGGAAATGGATACAATTGCCTAATTGATCCTTCCAAAAGCATAGGAAAGGAATTACCCTCTAGAATGAGAACTCCCAGGAGAAGGGTGCATTCACTCAGGATTTACCGCATCAAAGGATAAATGGAGTGGCTTATATCAGCTCAGCTGCAGCAGTATATGAATTTGGACAAAGTACTTAACCTCCCCATGGGTCAGGGAAGAATCCTTTCCCTTCCACTCTCCATCTCCATTCAGTTATGGGTCCTGCAGTCTCACCTCCGGAATGCCTGTATTTCCTCCCTTCCTTTCCACCCTACCTTGATGGCTTTGGTCTGGGCCACTTTGTCTCTTAATAGCCTCCCACCTAATTATCCTTCTCCAATCCTCACTTCTCCCCTACTCCTCATAAACCCACCCTCCACCCTGCAATTTCCCCTAAATGGCTCCCCAGTGACCCACAGAATAGAGTCTCTACCTTCACTTTGGTCTCCAGCCTCATTTCCTAGCCTATAATATATACTCTAATATCAAAAAGTCACATTGGAGTCCTCATTGTGTCTCAGTGGTAACAAACCCGACCAGTAGCCATGAGGATGTGGCTTCAATCCCTGGCCTCGCTCAGCAAGTTAAGGATTCAGCATTGCTGTGAGCTGTGGTGTACGTCACAGATGCTTGGGTCCCACATTGCTGTGGCTGTAGCGTAGGCTGGCAGTTGTAGCTCCTATTCAAACCCTAGCCTGGGAACTTCCATATGCCATGGGTGCAGTTCTAAAAAAAGAAAAAAAAAATCACTCGCACTGCCCTTTCCCACTTTTGCGCCTTTTTGCATGTTCTCCCTGCATAGGAATCCTTTCTTATCTTTCTGTGTGTAACTAACTCTTGCCCTTCCTTCCTTGTACAGCCAGGTTAATCTCTGCTTCTCTCTGCCAGGCTCCTAATGAACCTTGCATTCTTAGCACATAAGTTGAAGGTACCTGTTTCTAGTCTGTCTACCCCAGCACACCATACATTTCCTGAGGGCAGCAACAGCTATGCTTTATTCTTGCGTCCATGACCCTTGGTACAGTGTGTGCATGTGGTAAGCACTCGATAAATATGTATTTAACAATCAAACCAGGAGTCCCCATTGTGGCGTAGCAGAAACGAATCCAATTAGGAACCATAAGGTTGCAGGTTCAATCCCTGGCCTCGCTCAGTGGGTTAAGGGTCCAGCATTGCTGTGGCTGTGGTGTAGGCCAGCAGCTATATTTCCGATTAGACCCCTAGCCTGGGACCCTCCATATGCCGCGAGTGCAGACCTAAAAAGACAAAAAGACCAAAAAAAAAAAAAAAAAATTGAACCAAAGTCAGGGAATAAAAGATTGTAATGGGTAGTGTATAAACTTGCAGCACGTTGTTAGTTATAATTAACATTCAGTGACATTCAATTCTATTAAGCAGCTAACATGAACCATTTGTTCTTCAAAGCACTCTACCTCATTTAATTTTCACAAGAGTCCTAAGAGGTGCTGTTACTCTTCCCACTTTACAGATGCAAAAACAGAGAGAAATTAAGCCCTTCTGAGGGTCACAGACTTAGTAAGTAGTAGAATGGCATTTGAATCTGATTCCAGGGTCAAGTTTCCAACCAATCATGACAAGATTATAATGTCAACCCCAAAGCATCTGTCATAAACTCAAAGCAAGAGCTGCCAGTGCAGCATACGGGAGGACAAAAATAAGGGCATGATATCTTTCTTAGAAAGAGAACCAAGAGAGATGTATAATCGACATAAACTGTCAGGGCATGGCTGGTGTCAAGAAGAGGGCCACCTGGCTTACACATCTACATGTCACTCTGGTCCTCAAAAGCAAGTTGATGCTATGGCCACATCCATTTAAGCCACTGTCTAGCAAAGGCCTTGGAGTCAAACCCCCCTAGGTTTCAATCTCAATTCCACTGATTTTAACAGCAAAATGGCTCTCCTCATCTGTGAACTAGAGATATTGATACTTAACTGGTTTTGAGGATTAAAGGAAAATAACATAAGTATCCAGTGGTATGCCTGACACATGGGAGTCATTCAAAGTAACTGCTGTCAGGAGTTCCCGTCGTGGCTCAGTGGTTAACGAATCCGACTAGGAACTATGAGGTTGCAGGTTCGATTCCTGGCCTTGCTCATTGGGTTAAGGATCCAGCGTTGCCATGAGCTGTGGTGTAGGTTGCAGATGTGGCTTGGATCCCCCATTGCTATGGCCCTGGCGTAGGCCAGCAGCTATAGCTCTGATTCGACCCCTAGCCTGGGAACCTCCATATGCCGCGGGAGAGGCCCCAGAAAAGGCAAAAAGACAAAAAAACAATAATAATAACTGCTGTCATTATTGTGATCTTTACTATTGCCATGCAAGCACAAATGAGAAATCATTCCAGGAAGGGGGAGTCATACGACATACATGGGTGCTGGGAATCCCCTCTCCCTCCCCCTGGGGGCATGGGTCCATCCTGATCTGGGAAGACATCCTGAGAGCTTTTAAAATGAAATCCAAAGACATGTGACACTGACGCTTCCAGGGCCTTTTCCCCAGCCTACGTCAGGAATACTGCTGAGCTGTCCCCACCAATCATGAAGAATGTGCAGTTGGGTTTTGTTTTAAAAGCTAATGGATCAGCCGGTGTTGCCGTGAGCTGTGGTGTAGGTTGCACACACGGCTGGGATCCTGAGTTGCTGTGGCTCTGGCGTAGGCTGGTGGCTACAGCTCCGATTAGACCCCTAGCCTGAGAACCTCCGTATGCCTCAAGAGCGGCCTGGAAAAAACAAAAAGCCAAAAAAAAAAAAAAAAAAAGCAAATGGATCAGAAATGTAGGGATGGGTCAGAAAATGAGGTCTTTCTTGGAGTTCCCGTTGTGGCGCAGTGGTTAACGAATCCGACTAGGAACCATGAGGTCGCGGGTTCGGTCCCTGCCCTTGCTCAGTGGGTTAATGATCCGGCGTTGCCGTGAGCTGTGGTGTAGGTTGCAGACGCGGCTCGGATCCCGCGTTGCTGTGGCTCTGGCGTAGGCCGGTGGCTACATCTCCGATTCAACCCCTAGCCTGGGAACCTCCATATGCTGCAGGAGCGGCCCAAGAAATAGCAACAACAACAACAACAACAAAAGACAAAAAAAAAAAAAAAAAAAAAAAGAAAATGAGGTCTTTCAGGAGTCGCCATTGCTGCCAGAATCTGGTCAGACAGAACATCCTTGAAGAATAATGTTCCATCTACCCCTGGAGTCCTGTGATGTTTGCATCCCCTGAAGTCTCATTGCTGGTATTTACTTGATCAACTGCTGATAAACAGGGTCTCTGCAAAGACTCTTCCTGCTCGAAAGGCATGGCAGGTGGTGAACTGGGGTGCCATTTAAAAGCCTTATATATGCATGACTAATCAAGAGTCTCTTTTAAATATCTTAACTAGACCAGGATTGGAATAAGTTAAATATGTTGGAATAAGTTTAAAAACAAACAAAAAACCTGATAGGGAAAGACGGAAGGAGACTGCAGAGCTGCCAGCCTCTGGCAGTGCCCAGGAGTCCCCACTACAGCACTGTCAGCCACATCTTACACGGAAGGCCCTTCTGCTCCTCCCTGCTTTTCGCTCACCCAACCCCACCTCTCATCTCACCCTTCTTCTTTACCACATTTTTTAATGAGAAAATTACTTTTGATCCATTCAAAAAGGCAACATTTTTTGGCCATAGCCAGGGCATGCAGAAGTTTCCGGGCCAGGAATTGAACCCACGCCACTGCAATGACCTGAGCTGCAACACTGACACCAAATCCTTAACCCATTGAGCCACCAGAAAATTCCAAGAATGCAACATTTGAGTATGTCAAGGAGTATTTGTACATCTCCTTGACTCAACTGTAATAATTTTTAAAAGCTAATATTTCTTGAGTGTTTACTTGTTCCAGGATCACTGTTGAAAGCTTTTTATGTATTTTATATAATCCTCAAGATGAGGTAGGCACCCTGATTATCACCATTTTATAACCAAGGAAACAGAACATAAGAGATAGTAACTCCTTCGAAGTCACACAGCTAGTAAAAAAAAGAGTTTTTTAAACTTAAATATGCTAAAGTCTCACTAATATTCTTAACCTAGAAATTTCTACCATCTTCCAGTGCAAACTGGTTAACTGACTGCCCCATAACAAAGCTCTTCAAGGGGCTCTGATGGGGGAGTATATGACCATAACTGAGAGTCCTCCATCTTTTAAATAAATACTCAGAAAGACAGGCTCTTCCGAGGTGGTCCTTTCTCTTACAAAACCTATACCCACTGACTGAAATGTGCAAGAAGAGCATGGGCAGAACACCCCAGTGGCCTGCCCTGGGTGCGGGGGTCTGCACTGCTCTGCAGTTGACCTTAAGGCTGCTCAGACTTTGGAGTTCCCGTCATGGCTCAGTGGTTAACAAATCTGACTAAGAACCATAGGGTTGCAAGTTCGATCCCTGGCCTTGCTCAGTGGGTTAAGGATCCAGCGTTGCCGTGAGCTGCGGTGTAGGTCGCAGACGAGGCTCGGATCCTGCGCTGCTGTGGCTGTGGTGTAGGCCGGTGGCTACAGTTCGACCCCTAGCCTTGGAACCTCCATATGCCTCAGGAGCAGCCCAAGAAATGGCAAAAAGACCAAAAAAAAAAAAAAGGGTGCTCAGACTTTGATCTATTCAGCCCATTCCCTGCCACTGCTTTCATAATGGTACTTAAGTCCAACCCTGCTCCGTGAACTTCTATAAAGTATCAAGATGAAGAGTGACCAGACATAATGTCCTTTCTTGGCACCATTTTTTGGACTTGGTTTGAGAGCTTTGGCCTGAGCATAGTGATACCATTTGGGTAACACACAGTGCCAATATAGATGTCGGGGCTCTGAGCCGTAACCAGCCCTGCCCGTCACCTGGCTTTGGGCACCTTGACCTCCGAGCAATGAATGCAGGTCTGGTAAGATGCACTCCCAGGGATCCCATGTACTCTTTCCTGGAAGAAAATATACAACAGTAGGTTCTTCTGAGTTCATAGTTAGCATGTGCCAGAGCACTGTAACCCCACATTATCTCATTTAATGCTTATAGTCACTGTACAGATGATCTCGTTTAATCCTTACACACATCACCATCTGTGAGGTCTAGAGAAGTGGAGCAACCAGCGCAGTGTCTCACAACTAGTTAGCGCCAGGAATTCATCTGAGGTGGTCTGGCCCTCTGACTCTTGGCCTTATCTTTACTCCACACTCCATGAGGAAAAGAGGTAACTAACACCAAGGTCAACATGCATGCAATCACTTTCGTCAAAGACCCACAGGGCTTCCAGATGGATGCTCTTCCCTAACCCACTTCAGTTATGTTTCCCCCGTTGTGGTTCAGCGTTGACATTTTTTGAAGTAGCCCTTTGCTGGAGGAAGAGCTCATGAACACCATTGAGCAATGGCAGCAGTGGTATCCAAGATTGGCTAGTGGGGGTTTTTTGAGTCGACAAGTCCTCAGTCCCAGTTGTTTGTTTGTTTGTTTGTTTGTTGCCATGCCTATAGCATGCAGGCCAAGGATCGAACCCACATCACAGCAGTGACCCAAGCCACTACAATGATCATGCCGGATCCTTAACCCACTGAGCCACCAGGGAGCTCCCTGTAGTCCCCATTTTGAAAAGGGTGGTGTCCTGGATTCCTCTCAGAAAGAGTGATCCTTCCCAAGACTGTACATATAATCAGGAAGTAGAAAGAGTAGAGAAACTAAGATTAGAATCCTCAGTGTTTCCATGAAGGAATTCCTTCCCAGCATATCCCTAGAAATTATTATGTTTTTTTCAGAATCCCAAATCTCAACAAAAGTTGTTCAAGAAATTGAGAAAATGGGGACAGTATTATAATTACATTGAGAAAACTAAAGTTTAGCAATCAACTAAGAGACATTACTGGTTTGAAGGAATACACTGCCATCACGTAGACAGTAAGAGCAGAACAGCTAACATGCAGCCAAGGGTTAAGGACAACATTTCAGGGAACTGGACCAGTTTCATGTGGGAGGGAAGTTGCCCCAATCCAATTGGTTGATCTTTCTTTGTAGCTGTTGCCATGTTACAAATGTGCTTTCATGGTCCTGTTAGCTGTTACCAGAGAGTTGTTTGGAAGGGGAGTGATATTAATAAACTCATATGTAAATACACTTTATTAAAAATTCTATGAGTATATCAAAAAAAGTGGGTTTGGAAGTAAAATAAGTCCTTAAATTGGCAGTTTCAACATGAGATTCTGTTGTGCTGTTAAACTTGCTGGGAGATTCAATGTTCGATTATTCAAATATGACCTCATGATACTTGATGACAATTTCAAGCATTTGAATATTTGCTCTCGGCTATGGTTTCTTGCAAATAATACTAAAAATTATTTTAAGAATGACTTAGGGTTTGGGGAATTCCTAAGAATTCCTGGGAGTTCTGGTTTCTCACCCTTGAATCCTAAAGATTACTATCTGCTGGAAATTTGGAAACACTAGAATTCTTAAAAGAAATGGTTGAAATGAGAAAGGTGGAACATCCTTCCGTACGCTTGAGAGTCTCTTCTTTTTAGCTTCTGGAAGCGGCAGGGGCGGCCCCCTACCCACGTCATCCCACTAGCTGATGGCTAACATGTCACTGCTGGCATGAGCTCTCGGGCAAGAGGCTTGGGATCAGCTGTGAGCTCCAAAGTGCTCACCACAGTGTGCAGAGGTCTGTCCCGTTTTGATGGAGCGACATCACACTGTCAATATCATCCATCCATAGGCTACTGGCGACACTTTAAGGACAATTTAAAAAAAGAAAAAAAAAAAAAAAACAGAAAACTCTACCCAGTATTCTGTGATAATCTATGTGGGAAAAGAATCTGAGAGAGAATGGATATGTGTATGTGTATGACTGGGTCACTTTGTTGTACAGCAGAAATTATCACAGCCTTGTAAATTAACTATACTTCAATAAAACATTTTTTTAAAAGGACAAAGCCAAATCTAAATCCAATGAAAAGATGAGCAAGCTCTATTTTCTGGAGACAACACGTGGACCTTCGGCAAAATTTTCCACCCAAATTTGTGCAGCCAAGATCGAGGGAAACACCGGGAGTTCCCACGGTGGCTCAGCAGGTTATGAACCCGACTAGTATCCATGAGGATGCAAATTCAATCCCTGGCCCCACTCAGTGGGTTAAGGATCTGGCAGTGCCATGAGCTGTGTGGTGTAGATCGCAGACAGGGCTTGGATCTGGTGTTGCAGTAGCTGTGGCGCAGGCCAGCAGCTGTAGCTCTGATTCAACCCCTGGCCTGGGAACTTCCAGATGATGCAGGTATGGGCCTAAAAAAATTAAAATTAAAAGCAAAATAAAAGATGCAGGGAAAAACCTATCCCAAAAGGTCAGACAAAAGAGGAGTCAGAACCTGTCATGGGCTGTAAAAAAATCAAAGGCAGTAGAGACCCCAAAGATCACCCCACAGACGGTGAGCACAAAAGGTTCCCTGAGGACAAGGCAAGACACCCGTGCTGGGTGAATGCAGAGCCAAAAAAAAGCTAATGTTTTTCCTCCCGCCCCTTGTCTGTGTACCTCCTGCCTATTTGTGGCAGATTTTGAGCACAGAACACCTGCCATAGCCCTCTCCTTTGCATGGAAAGTACCTATTATTTAAGAAAGGCCATCACTCCCTTTGTGTTTTCTCTCCTTATGCACTTTTGTACCTTCCCCCCACCCCCACAAGGCTTAGACAGCCCACCCCCTTACATGTCTACGTGGGGGGAAAGGTATGTAAAAGAGGCTGTAATACACTATTGCACAAATTGCTAGGAGGTGGGGCTCTTGATGGAAGCCAAAGACCTAGAGGATGGGTGCACGGCAAATCACTGAGGATTCAGAGCCTTGGTTTCCTCATCTGTAAAATGGGAGTAAAATACCTAGCAGGTGAAATGGGTGTAAAATCCTCACCAGGGTGCTTCTCAGGTAACCGGTTACTCTCCAAATGTTAGCTAAGGTCATCACCACCACCACCAACCACCAGCACCAATATCATGGTCAAGACCAGCAGCAACAGCAGCATGGCCTGCTGCCCACATGGGGGCCAAGCAGACCTTTCCAGAATCTCCTGAAATCTGATCCACTGGCAGCTCCTTATGGCTCATCCCCATCATGGAGAAGTTTCAATCAGGGGCAGGGTGGAGGAAATAATTAAGAAGGCTGAAAGTGTCCACCAGGGAAACAAATTAAGTGTTAATTGAAGCACAATGACGCTCCCCAGAAAATTTAAATTGGTTGGACTCCCTTTGTGTTATTCAAGTGTTCCTTAGAGATGCTAATCCACCCCATGGAGACCCCTTTACAAATGGTAGGTGCCAACAAATAGCCTTGGTTAAATCCATCTTAAGGGAATTATTCAGAAATGGACAAGCCCTGTGCTCCTCCAAGAACCGAGTTAAGATCAGTTGTTCTCTACTCAATTCATCTTTTACCCCCAAACATATTTTCTAGGAGCAATCTTCCTCTTTAGAAGTTCCTCTCTTGGGTTTTAGAGAACTTTTGGCTTGAACTCTTTCTAAAATTAAAGCCAACTGCTGTTGCTCTCAGATGCAGTGATATTTCACTCTGGCCAGAGCTGACTATCAGAGACTCATCCCAAACCACATAAGTTCTTATTGTTTAAACTGTCTTAAGCAGCTGTTAAAACATACCCTAAGATATCAAAGCCACTCTAATTAACTTCCTGCTTCTCTGGGACTTCAAAGTCTTTCAAAAAGTTTTAAATAGGGTTTTTATAGAGAATTTGACCTAATATTTAAAGAAAAATTTTGCAAGCTTGCCCAAGAGACTCCACTTCTCCTTCCCTTTTCCACCCCCCTGCCCTCCCTACCTCACAGAATCTTAAAATTCGGCCACTAGCCGTGAGAATGGAGGAGAAAATTTGAAACTTGCCGTAACCAGCAAGGTGGATCTCTTTATGCTGTTTCTCAGTTGGGTAGTTGACCCCCTGCCTGAATGATGTGCCCTGCTCCAGCCCTTCTTAACCTAGCCATCTTGTCCCATTCTTCAAGGCACAGCTCAAATGCACCTTCTCCTGGAAGGGCCCTTGACTCTCCCAGGATGAAGGTGCCTCTCCCTCCCCTGGTCACTACTTGGCCGTAAGTGCGATGGAGTGGAATGTATGTGTTTATGTGTCTGTTGCCCTGTCTAGACTGTGAGGACCACAGGGAAGGAAGTGTTTTGTATGGAGCTGTGTGTTCCCACAGCTTCACACAGGGTGGTGTGTATCCACGGTCAGGGCTCCATAGACTTCTAATAAATGACTGAATTCCACCTCATTCTGCAGGAGGTAGGGTTGCATTTGAATTGATGCATTCCTTACCCACTTTGCTCTCTCTCTCATAGGTTTTCTGTAACTTAACAAAGGCATTGTACCCATTGTGCCTAGTGCTTACTAGTCTCGGAAACAATGTCATAAAAATAGCCAAAACTTTAAAATAAGGCCCAAAAGGGGGCCATCCAAGGCCACCCAAGGCCCCTTTCCCAGGAGAATGCATGCAGTTCATCTCATTATTTGCTATTGACTAAAGGTCCCTGACTTCCTAAGGTTACCCATTATCTTATAGATTTTTGTCTGGTAGAGATGCAAATACTTTCTGTCTGGTGGAAGCTATAACCCCTAAGATGGATGGCCTGTTGAGCATTAACCAGTTTATATCTAACCCAATAATCTTATCCTAACATTTCTTTATTAAATTGCCTGCACATATCCCTGCTTCTTAGGTAGTATTTTGAGCAGGCCATAACATCTTACTGGCCTCCACATTAATGAATGAGTTTTAAATAAAACCTTTGACTTCTGTTCCTTTTATGTTTTCTAAAGTCAAAATTTCACCATTTTAAAACTCATTCTTTAACACAGGGTGTAAACCAGGTTGACGGTGTTAAAACCTAAAGGTCCACAGGATGGGCTGCACGGAGGGTCAGAGAGTTTAGGGCTGGGAGCAAAAAGAACCTAGCTCTGCTAGGCTCCCTAAAACCTCTGGGACCTCCCATTTCCACTCTCGCCTCCATCCTTATCCATTCTCCACCGAGCAGCTGGTGTGCTTTCAAAAGTGTGAGATGGATGCTGTCACAGCCCTGCTTCAAGCTCCCCAGTGACTTTCCAATGCTCAGGATAAATTGTACGCTCCTTTCATTGGCCTAAAGGTGCTGTGTGCTCCATCACAACGGCCACCCTCCAGACTCAACTCATGCCTTTCTTCCCCTCACTCACTTTGCTTCTTCTCATCTCAGGTGTTATCAGTTTCCTTTGACAGGCTTGGCTTTCTCCCCTCAGGGGGTCATTGCACTTGCTATTTCTTCTGCCTGCAAACGTCATCCCCAACCTCCCTTCTTCAAATCACTGGCTTCTTCTTTTAATGTCAAGTTTAACCCCTGCCCACCCTTTTGAAAGCGTATGTACCATTCTTCTCTCTTTCAGCACCCTGTTCTTTTCCTTCACAGCACGTCCCAGGATGTGACTCTATTTATGTATTGTCTGTCTCCCGCACCAGACTATAAATACTACGTCGGCAGAGATTGTGTCTCTGGTGTTCGCCCGTATGCCTGGCAGTACGAGGTGCCTGATACCTATATGTTGAATAAATGAGCATAAGGGCACGAGAAATCCAGCTGGCTCTGAGGAGAAGTGCCTGCCCTGCACCGTCTGTATACATTTCTGAACCAGTGCCGTGCACGTTCCTCCGTCTCGAGCACATGTTTCGAAAGACGGTAGCCAACAAGAAAAATTCCAAAGCTCACAACACATCATAACGACTCAGAGCTGCTTTCAAGAACATGAAATTCTCTTTCATGAAATGCTTTGCTTCGGGAATGGGTCACAACAGGTCTCCTCACCAACACTTCATCAGTAACTCCAAAGATAACAAATCTCTTCAGGAGGGAATAACCCTTCCTACCAAGAATTAATTGTTACCCAGATAAACGGATGCATCTTTAACCCGAGGGCTAGGCTTGAAGTAGATGAAAGAAACACCCAACTGAAATTCAAGAATATTTTCAACGGGGAGTTCTCATTGTGGCTCAGCAGGTTAAAAACCTGACCAGCATCCATGAGGATGGAGGTTCAGTCCCTGGCCTCTCTCAATGGGTTAAGGATCTGGCATTGCTGTGAGCTGTGGCGGAGGTAGCAGATTCGGTTCAGATCCTGTTTGCTGTGGCTGTGGTATAGGCCGGCAGCTACAGCTCCAATTCAACCCCTAACTTGGGAACTTCCATATGCCTCAGATGTGGCCCTAAAAAGAAAAAAAAAGACTGTTTCAACAGTATGATGGGAGAGAAAACCCCAGCCTGCTTCCCAGAATTCCAGCCAGGGTAGTAGATTACATGGCTCCCTGTAAAAACAAGCTGGTGTTTCTTTGCTTTTTTTTTTTTTTTTTTTGGTTTTTAAGGGCCACCCCTATGGCATATGGAAGTTCCCAGGCTAGGGGTCAAATTGGAGCTATAGCTGCTGACCTACACCACAACCATAGCAACATGGGATCCAAGCTGCCCCTGCAACCTACACCACAGCTCATGGCAATGCCAGATCCTTAACCCACTGAGTAAGGCCAAGGATCAAACCTGCATCATCATAGATACTAGTCGGGTTCATAACCAGCTTGAGCCACAACGGGAACTCCCAAGCCTGTGTTTCTTAATGGAGCCAAAGGGCACAGCTTCATTTCCAGGGTAATCCAGGAATGCACAAATTCTGTGATCACTCTTCCTAGGCATGCCAACCACTTCTGCAAAATGGGCCTTCTCCATCGACATCTTCCCCTTGGCCCCTGGGCTGTGCCAGCTGTGCTCCTTTGAAAAGACAGCATTCAATAAATGATGCTCCTTAGGAGATGCTGGTAGCTGATGTGCTTGTCTGCTTGCTCACTTTTCCTATCAAAAATATCAAACAGCAGCAAAAGAGGTCATGGCAGCAAAAAGCTGTTTCCTGGAAAGGTATCTGGTGGGGGAAGGACCAAAAAAGATTTCATTCCCCATGTAGCTGGCCCCTACAGAGTTGCCTTGAGATCAGACTCTGCTGGAACTCTGCCCCTGGAAGTCCTTCCCCTAAACGGCTCATTGCCAACTGTAACACTAAGGCAGGGGTGCCAATACCGCTGTCTTGCTTTGGGGTGTTACCTTACGATGCAAGATAGGCTTATCCTGGGCAGAGTATGCCTGTCTTTTTCAGTGTTTTCCTTTTTCAGGTGCAAAAAGCATTTTTCTCCCCATCAGCCTGCCTGACTGTAATCAAAAGCCAAGCCGTGGCCTTCACAGCTTTAGCCGGGACCCACCAGCACAGCCTCTCTGCTACCCAGAACTTCCACCCTTCACACTGGTTCTACCCCAGAAACCCAAATTGAATAGTTCCTCCTATTGCTGAGACCAATGGATCCAAAAACTGATCTTCTTCCCCCACCCCAAAATGCATTGAATTCTTAAAACATCTTCAAACTCAGAAAGCGACACACATGAACTTGTTACCAGGCTTTGTTTAATTTTTTTTTCCACAGAAATATTCTGGTGGCCAAAAATAGAACATTTTCCATTCTGAGGAACAAGCAGCATCCATGGGAATTAAAGTAGGGCTTCATGCCTCTCCAGAAAATTCCTGCCAAACACGCACACTCATACACACATAAGCCGCTTGCAAGTTCTAAAAAGCTGCTTTCTGTAGGTACAGGGGTGGTCGGGAGCCAAAAGATCTCTGTTTATTTTCTATCCAAGAAAGTTACCAGCAAAGAGCACTAGGGCACCTCAAGGACGCTTTATAGGAAAAATCTAACTTAATCCACTGTGATGATTTTGAAAATGGCACCATTGTCCACCTCCTCTCCCTCCCACCCTCATCCCAGAATTCCTCTCAAGACTTACTCCTCTAAAATTCCAAAGCTTGCCTCTGAACAAAGTTCACAGCCTTTATTCTAGCCAGCCACTGTTGGATGATCAGCCGTGAGCTCTCTCTATGTTTATGTCTATGATAGGATGAGACATGGTAAATTTAGGGAAAATACTCTCCAGCTTCAATACTGAACAATATGTGCTAGTAAAGTCGGACGTGGGTAATGACAGAATAACAGTAATCCAGAAAATTATGCTACTAGCACAAGATACGGGAGTGTTTTGTACACTCTGTTCTACAAGTTTGTTATTCTCAGCATCACTATAATCCTCTTTAATGGAACTTACATGGCCATAATGACACTTTATATTTTTATATTTGAACATGTAACCCGCTGTACACCCTCCGGCCCCTCCTAAACCAGGAGTGGGTTAGCTCTAAGATCTGCAGGGGTGACATTTTTATATGCAGCTGGTAAGCATTTGGAGAAAAATAAAGAGTCCTTTAAAATAACCATCTACTGCTGACACCCAAAAGTAGGAAAGCCAATGAAGAAAAGTCAATGAAGAAAGAGTGAAAGAAGCCAAGATATAGGGAAACGCATGAGAATACAGGGGGAGAAGGGGAAGCGGAGGAGACGAAGAGGAATCAGAGAGTCTAATAGTCATTGTTGGTGAATAGAGGCAGCCAGAAACAGATTGATTCATCCAAGAGGGGCCATGGAAAGACAGGTATGGCGAGAGAGAGGATGGGAAAAGGGAGGCAGGATGGCCTAGTGGTTAAACATAAGTTATTCACCAGCTAGATTACATTGGGCCAATCCATCGCTCTGAGCCTCAATTACCTTATGTGTTACATGGAGATAACAGCATCTCACGGAGATGCGTGCAGATTCAATGAGTCAATATATAAGATACTTAGAACAGTGCTTGGTGCTGAGTAAATAGTCAACAAATGTTTATTAGTGAAAGGAAAACGTGACATATTTACATCAGAGAACATTTGCTTATGAGTTAGACCTTTGGTTATATTTATTGTCCTTGAATTCTTCTAGTAGACACAAAAGGACAAAAATTACAAGGGAGGCTGTGAGCCAAAGCAAGCGTTGGTGAAAGTGGAGGAGCTTCAGGATAACAGCCCGGAAAATAACGAGTGCTTGGAACAATGAATGAGCCCCCAACATTGAAAGAGAAGGGGTTCATGGCTGTCAATTAGTCACCACCATCCCTTTTAACTTCATTCGTTCATTCCCTCAACAATGTGCAGTGAACCAATTCATAGCACATTGTGCAAGCATCTCCTGAAGCCTGCACACAGTTAGTCTTGCTCTGGCTTATTTCTCTAGCATCAGTGTGAGCCCCTCCCCCAATCTCCCCACTTTGTAGCTGCACCAGGATAATTATTCAATATACTTTCTTTACCATCCTCTCCCTGTGCATTTGCTCAGCCTAGATTTCTCTTTCCTTTTTCTTCAGTCTAGCAAGACACTAATCATCCTTCCAGCCCCTGTTGTGAGGGTTTTGTGTGCCTTCTTTCTCTGTCTTTCCCACTGTCCAGCAGGCTGGCTCTCCCTCACCACAGGCACACACTGCAAATACATTTACCTTTTCATGAGTTGGCTTGTGTTCCCCAAAAACCAATCTGTTGAAGTTCTAACTTCCAGTGCCTCGGAATGAATGGCCTTGTTTGGAATAGGGGAGTTTATAGAGTTAATCTGACATAAGATCGTGAGGATGGGCCCTAATCCAATAGGACTGGTATCCTTATAAAAAGGGAAAATTTAAACACAGAGGCAGACTTGCAAGGAAGGAAGACTATGTGAAGATACGGTGGGGAGGGGGATGCCATGTGAAGGCAGAGGACTAAAGTCATGCATCTATAGGCCAATGAATGGCAAAGATTGCCAACAAAACACCAGAAGCTAGGTGAGAGGCAAGAAACAGACTCCCCCTTACAGCTCTCAGAGGGAGTCAGCTCTGCCCACCGACACCTTGACTTTGGACTTCCAGCCTCCAAAACTGAGACAACAAATTGCCCAGTTTATGGTACTTTGTTACAGCAGCCCCAGGAGATGAATCCAGACCTCCATCGCACAATATGTGCCTGGTTTCCAGGTGGTCTCCCTGAGGTCAGGGACTGAGTCTTACTTGATTTGGGTCCTCAGCCCCCTTACAGCATCTGGCAGGTAAAAAAGTTTAACTCTTTAAGAATTTACAGTCTAGAACTGTGGGCAGAAAACCACAGCTCATGGGTCATATCCAGCCCACTGCCTGTTTTGGTAAATAAAGTTTTATTGGAACACAGCCATGCTCATTCACTGATGTTTTGTCTATGGCCGATTTCACACTATAACCACAGAGTTGAGTAGCTGTAACAGAGACCATATTACTCACAAAGACTAAAATGTTTACTCTCTGGCTCTTTACCCAAAAAGCTTATTGACCCCTAGTCTAGGAGAAAACAAATATAAATGAAGCATAGCAAATGGGATAAAATTAATGTTAGACTAACGCACAGATAGTACAGAAAAGGGAATGAAGGGCTGAATCAAAGTCTTCATTGAAGAAGGTGACATTTGAAAAGTGAGAGGGATTTTACTCAGAAAGGGCAAAATATTTAATATATTCACTCTACTGTGCTGGACTGTTCGTTTTTGCAGTAGTAGTTGCATAACGGTAAAGGTTTGGGGTTGGAGTTGAAGCTAGTTTTGGGGAAAACTATGATAGGTTCTGTTGTCTACGTACTGAAGTTGACTTGCCAAGAGAAGGCATCCAACAAATGGACACTGCTGAACAGTGTAGGTCAGAGACACAGATTTAAGTTCAACTCAACATAATAAAGATGAAGTCATTATTAGAGGAGAGAAGATCACTCAGAAAAAAGAGTGGGAAATGAGGGGGAAAGACGGTTGCACATGAAATTCAGAGGAACTTCAGAACTTAAGTGTCAGGCACAAGAAAAGAAAGAGACCCTGAAGGATTTGAGGAGAGGCTAAACAGGAAGCCCAAACAGAATCATGTCCCCAAGGCCTAAGGAAGGGAGAATTCAACAGTTTTAAAAGCTGCCCAAGGCCAGGAGGACCAATCTGTCAGATTTAGCAACTAAGAGGCCACATGGCCTGGTGACAGTAATTTCAATTCCTCATCACTAGCACATATTAACCTTCAGACTAAATCACGTAGAAGAGCACACTTCAGGTATTGTCAAGAGAGGGAAAAAAAAAAAAAAGAGTATGAGAAAAGGAAAGAAGAAATAAAAAGACAGGAAAACCACAGAAATTGAAGCTAGCCGGGCTGAAATCAATACTGCATAGAATCTAAAAGTAACAACCTCTCTATGTAGATTCTATCCTTTATCTAAATTCAACAGAACTTAGAGTTAATCAAGTGGATAGGATCCATTCTTTTAGACAGCACAGCCAATTAAACAACCAACTTAAAACATATGAACAGGTATTAAAGTAATCACAGCTACAAATTATTGACCTGCTCTGTGCCAGGTGCTATGCTACTTACTTTACATGGATGACCTCATATGACCTCCTCTGAAACCCTATGTGGTGAATATAAAGTAGAATTTCTATATTTGCATGGGTGTGTGTGTGTGTGTGTACATATACACACATATATATACACACACAGATATGTATATATTAGATGAGGCTACGGAGGCTCAGAAAGGTCACACAACTATACACTATTCTGGGAAGAAACAAGAGCAGGGGACATGGGGAGGGAAGAGGTTTGAAGCCAATATTTATTGAATGCTTATCCTGTGGAAGTATTTTATTAAGCATTTTATACCTTTTGGCTCATGTAAGCCTCACAGTAATGTATATAGAAGAGGGATGGTAAGGAAATGAACACTGAGAGGTTCACTACGATGCCAAAGGTCAAAACCAAGTGAGAAGCTTCTTGGTTTTACAAAGAAATCCTCCAGAAATAAATTATGTATTTTGAAGGTAAGAGCTGTTTAAGTCAATGCTAAAATAATGCAAAATAACTCCAGGAGCTGTCTAAGACATTTCTAAAGGGCTCCTCTGACCCCAAAGGATAAGAGAAACCTCAGCTCCTACAGCCCCACCTCCAGAAGAAATGCCCTAAAGAGCCTGTGACGGCTTTGAACGCTTAACCTCAAGGGGTGGAGTTTGATGACCCTCAAGTTCCTTCCAACATTCAAAGTCAATGTTTCCAAGCACGTGATAGCATCTAACAAGCAGAGAGTATGCAGTCAGTGTTTATTAAATAAGCAATTCAGCTGAGACCAAGATCCTAGTAAAGAATTTTTAGAAAATCTTCCAGTGGTCAAAAAATCCCTTCTCTGTTTTGGGAGGACTTTTATTCTGTGAGGTTTTCACTCCCTGCTTTACACAGCTCTACATGGAGTCCAAGATGCTGGTCTATGCCCTCTCCCTGCCCTCATTCATGCATTCATTCCCAAGCAAACCAAAAGTCCTTCTCTGAAATGCAGGTGGTACATTTTCAGTCAACACATAGATGACCTTGAAATGACTGAGCATGCTAAAAAAAAGAAAAAAGAAAAGGAAATTCTTCTGTTTAAGAACAATCAATGTCCATCATACCTCATGGGAGACAAGGAAATAGATTTTTTTTGGTCATGGTTCTGATTATGAATTTGGGTTCTTCATTATTAACTATGGTGAAATAAAACTCTTTACTCTGCTGGTAGAAAAATCTCACTGCTTCTGGAAAATAATCTAGCAAAGCTTATCATGAGCTTTAAAATAAGTCAAGCCCTTTAACTGCCGGATTCTCTTTCAAGGATATAAATTTAGGAAAGTCACCAGAAAAGCAGGCTGAGAGAAGCAGTATCACATATTGCTTAATCTTTGGATATACAATGCCTATATTCCAATGCTCACCAATTGTAGAACTTTAGATGAGCTACTTAAACTCTCTCTGTGCCGTGGGTTCCATGTCTGCAAAATGGAGATAATGATGGTCTCTATCTACATCATGGAGTTGTTAAGAGGATTAAATGAGTTATTAAATTTAACATTCTTCACACACACCTTCTCACTTATTCCTCATAAAAGCTCCACCAGGAAGGCAAGAAAAATATTGGCCTAACCTGGTCAGTAATAATCACTCAATTAAATGTAGGCCCTTCTTTTTATTACCATGTACAGTACAAAGACACAAAGATGTTCATCGCAATATTATTTACTCTAGCAAATATTTATCAAAAAGTAACTGTTCAACAGTAAGAGAAAGGTTAATAACTGATATTTCCACCTGACAAAATAGGCAGCTACTTAAAATGTTTTCCAAAAATAGCTAATGAAATGGGAAAAAATTCAGCA
Source organism: Sus scrofa (assembly GCF_054392235.1). Classification (NCBI taxonomy): domain Eukaryota; kingdom Metazoa; phylum Chordata; class Mammalia; order Artiodactyla; family Suidae; genus Sus; species Sus scrofa. The sequence goes on along the minus strand of NC_139396.1, from coordinate 122,268,415 downwards.
AGAAATATTAAGCGAAAAAGTAGGCAGTGAAGTTGTACATACAGTGTAATCCCAGTTTCCAGGAGACATTGTGGGGGATGAGGCAGTCTTTGCCCAAATTCCTCCTCTGGAGCACGTAGCCCTCCCCAGCTGCCGCAAATATCACTGCTAAGAGCTCACAGCTGCATCCCTCACTGGGAATTGTTTTTGGCCCTAGGAAATAGATTCATTCCAAATTAGCCCCCTCCAGGGGGCCAATGACTTGCTGATGAAGGGATACAAAGCCCACCCACTTACCTCAATTTGGAACCAGCTCCCCCACGTAATCCGCTGAGTCTCAGTGGCAACTACATTTGAAGTCAGATTTCCCCCTCTGCACGGTTCTCCCTCACTTTCTTACAAGGATGTCTCTGAGCCCACTCGCCCAAGAAACATTCATGCAGCTTTTTTCTCTGAGTCTGTGTCCAGGGAAGCCAACCTAAGATATTTTCACATCAGAATATTATGAGGGAATATCTCTGGGTGATGAAGTTCCTGGATTTTCCAAATTCTCTGTGATGAGTCTGTATTACTCATTTTAAATGAGTTAAATGACACTGTTTTCAAAGAGGCAGTCTCCTCCCTGGAGTGCTGAACTTAATTAAGCCCATGAATTTCAATGCATCGGTTTTATTTCTCTTCTTTATCTCAGACTTGGTTTGTCTTTTAAAATACATGGATATTTTAATTCAAATGAGTAATGGGCTCAGGTTAAGCACAGAGCACACACTTGGGAGTATATAGAGACTCAACCTGGCCAACAAGTGGGTTGACCCAAAAGTCCCAAGGCTTAAAATGTAGCTCCTTTCTCTTGGAGAATTGCCCTCATATATTGTACTATTTACTAGTCACAGGAAAGTCATCCTCATTTCTTTGTAACAGTACACTGGTGTTTTATGTTTCTTCATTTGGTCCATCTGCCCTCTCATTCCACTGTCCACTCAGATTTGGTTCTGAATACCAATGAAAGGCCCAAAAGATGCAATTCTTCCTCAAAGGATTAAGATTTTCTTTTCTTCCTTGAGGATATTCCAAGGAATGTGCCAGAGACTCTGAGGAGAGCTTTAAAAAAATCTCAAGTGATGATATATCCTTGGAATAAGCGCTCGGCCATCTAGCACAGCTCCTTGAAGAGAACCACAATTTGAATGTATCAGCTTTGGGTGTGACTCCTCCACATAAATTTGGAGCCACTTTTATATTCAATGTAATCCTCTAGTTCTGTCTTTTTTTTTTTTTTTTTTTTTTTTTCTTCTTTTTAAGGCCACACCCGAGGCCTATGGAAGTTCCCAGGCTAGGGGGCTTCAGCTGTGGCTACGAAGCAGCCATAGCAGATCTGAGCCATGTCCATGACCTACACCACAGCTCATGGCAACGCTGGTTCCTTAACCCACTGAGTGAGGCCAGGGATGGAAGCCACATCCTCATGGATATTAGTTGGGTTCGTTTCCGCTGCGCCACAACGGGAACTCTATAATCCTCTAGTTCTAACACCACAGGTTGTCTATCAACAGCTTGTGTTGAAAAATAGTAATAAAACTTTAGAAGTAAAGGCTTGAGTCAGACTTTGTACTTGTAAGTACAGTACATCTCCTATGGATAAATGCCAAATTGTTGTTAAGGAAGCCAGAAAAATCCATCAAGATCCACAGGAACCCAAGATGAAAGAAAAAAACCAACTTGTGGAAAACTGCCAGCCAAAGAGTATGTACTACCCTCAGATAAGTTTTACTATAACAACTGATAAGTGGGGAAAGGACAGGCAAATCTTTTGGCTGCACCTTTCTTGGATCATCAGTTTTACTCTCCTGAAAATGTATGATGGGAGTTCCCACCATGGCTCTGTGGTAATGAACCCAGCTTGTATCCATGAGGACTGGTTCAATCCCTGGACTCACTACGTGGGTCAAGGATCCAGCAGTGCTGCGAGCTGTGGTATAGGTCACAGACGAGGCTGGGATCCGGCATTGCTGTGGCTGTGGTGTAGGCCAGCAACTACAGCTCCAGTTTGACCCCTAGCCTGGGAACTTCCATATGCTGTGGGTGTGGCCCTAAAAAGACAAATACGAAGAGAAAAGAAAAGGTACAATGTTCTTGCATCAGTAGCAATCAGATTTTTTTCCCACCAGAAACATCAAGTATAGCCCAATATATTATGGGGATATCTGAAAAAAAAGAATTTCTATATTTAGAGAGAAGACCCTATGTGGAATCTAGGAAAATATCGTGTTTTTTAAACAGTAGTCTTTCTAGTAATCCTAATTCTGGGAGTCTATCTCAAGCAAATAATCAGAAATGTAGGAAAATCTTCATGCACAAAGATGTTATCACAGTGCTAGTATTTCTTTAGAATAACAATGGGAATAAGCTAAATGCCTGATACTAGGGAAATGGCTGAGTAAACTGCTATATTTAACTGTTTCTGAAGACTATATAATAATAAGGAAAAATAGTGTCGAATGAACAAACAGGACATACGGTTTTGTGTCAGATGCAATGTAAACTACATGAAAAATATACACAAGCTAAGTAAGCAGTAAAAATCAGCTTGAAGGAGAAACAACAAAATGTCACCAATGAGTGGATATCTTAGAAAGATGAGGTTATACATGGTTTCTATCCTTCCTCTAACTTCTTGGCATGTTGGTGACTCTCTAAATGGGACAAAAATTATAAATTTTATGTTACACAATAGAAAGAAGAGGAGGAGGAGAAGGAGGGAGAGAATAGTTATCCCTTAACCTTGGTTTCTAAGGTGATGAGGGCAACAAAATCTGAAATCAGGCCCCAGGCTATTAAGATGGAGGGCAGAAAATCAACAATGTAAGAAATGGACCTAAAAAACATTAAAATAAAGGGGGAAAGGTAACCATAGGGAGAACTTGCACTAGGATAATATTTTACAGGGTGATTTTCTTGTGTTTCTTTTCACCAGAACTTTCTTCCATGCAGCCAGCTATGTGTTTGGAGACACTTGTTCAGAAAGTAGGGAAAGCCACACGTCTGTCCTTGGCTTAAGTTTTAGAGCCCAGAGCCTCTGAGGAGCTGGAAGAATCTGGGGTGTGATGTAATAGAGGCTTGCTGGCCCTCACAATTAGAAAGCATTGCCCCGACTAGGCTGAGAGGGAGAGTTGTAGCAGAAGCCCAGAGAGCTTAGACCCTATTGAGTCCCCAGCAGGGAATCCCACAGCCCAGCCACCTCTCCTAGTTGTGCAGGGTTGGGTAGGGAAAGGCCACACAGTCTGGAAGGTATTTGTGCCCTTTCCCCAGGTAGAGCCTGGAAAGCTGCAAGATGCTGGAACAGAAGAGGTGACATGGCAGTGATCAGCAACCCAAAGCAGCTGCTGGGGCTCCCCATCCCAAAGTGATACAGAAGAGAAGTTGGAGCCCTGCACGTCTAAGAGGAGCTGGGAAGGAGCGAGTACCCAGTACCCACCTGTCAGCATGATGCATGGGACAGAATACTCTTCACGCTTCAGAGAGCCTAGTGCCTGGTAGAGCCAGGGCCTTACCAACCTCAAAGAGTTTCTGTGCCCAGGGAGGTGTGGTCCAGGCCCTTCTGAACCAGCAGAAAGAGTCATCCAGCTCTTAAAGGGCCCTGAGATGAGGACGAAAGGGACCCAACCATGATCTGTGTGGTCTGCTGACCAAGGTCAGATGGTATGGACATCTCAGGGCTACCAGCACAAATAGAAAATCATGATTGACAAACACACTGTCCCCAGTCTAGATGGTGGCCATACATAGGCCTCCAGAAAATGCAAAGAATCATGGGGAGGGGGATGGCCGAACTGAATGGAATGTAATTTCTAATACCCAGAGAAATGAGAGCTCAAACGAGAAAGTAGCTATTTCATTGATACCAAGAAGACATTGATTGTAAAATGCATCATTAATTTCTGTACCACTAAAAAAGAAGGATGCCAATTAATCTATGAAAGTGCATGCTTTCTCACGACTTTGAGTTTTTATTTTATGCTTACTGAAAAAGCTCTTCTAGGTTTCTTGGGACATAGACTTTTATTATGTATCATTCTTGTGTATATATAAAAAAGAAAATAAATTACTTTAAAAATTTTCTGAAATTATCTTCACATTCAGAGTCTAACTCTTCTGAGCACAATGTTCCTATTTTTCCACACAATATTGTCCTCTCTGTTGACGATGAAACATTTCTTACAAATGCCCCCACTGTTGGCTCCAGGTTTTCTTCCAAGATATTGTCACTCATTCTAAAATGTTTAATATGGGTGCATTCTTATTTGGCATGTACTAAGAGACAAAGCCTTTTTACATAACTCAGTAACAAAATACATCAGAGTCGTATTTTGTTTTTACCTAAGTTTTTACATAAACTTGCAGTAATCTACCTCTATTACCCTGTATGAGGTTGTTCCTTTTCAGTGATTCCTCAAAAATATATATTGCTTTACAGATGCCGTAGTTACACTCCACTGCTCTGTTCCCAAGCCATGCTGTTAACTATAACTTTTCATTTCAATACTGAAATCTAGGATGATATTTTTGAAAGCATTTCAAAGATCAGTTAAAGTCAACTTGGGTAATACTACATACATATAATTCAAGTGAAGGGACAATAATATAAATACCTATGACCAAGTTGAAACATGCACAGGCAACAGAAATTATGTCAGCACTCTCACCCAGCCAATAGCAGACGCAAAAATGTAATCAATTGTAAGATCCTGATTTCAGAGATGTTAACATATGGAAAGGCATATATTAGAATTAATGAAGTATGCTTGTAAAATCAAGTTTGCCCATTAAATCAGTGCAAGACCCTCCCCACACAGCAATGGGGAGGGGGGCTACACTTGCAGTCTAAAGGCATCCAGCTAATAGTACACCAGCAGGCTGGCCACAGGGTAAGGCCCAAAGTTCTTACTGTAATGCATTATGATACCTGGCAGGAATCGGTTAAGCAGACACAGCACCCCTGAACTGCTGACGTTAAGAGGGAAGTTTTGAGAGTTCCCGTCGTGGCTCAGTGGTTGATGAATTCGACTAGGAACGATGAGGTTGTGGGTTCGATCCCTGGCCTTGCTCTGTGGGTTAAGATCCAGCGTTGCCATGAGCTGTGGTGTAGGTCACAGATGCAGCTTGTATCCCACGTTGCTGTGGCTCTGGCGTAGGCTGGCGGCTACAGCTCCAATTAGACCCCTAGCCTAGGAACCTCCATATGCCGTGGGAGCAGCCCTAGAAAAGGCCAAAAAAAAAAAAAAAAAAAAAAAAAAAAGAGGGAAGTTTTATGATTTCCCAGAGGAAGTATTACAACATTCATTTTTCTATACCTTTAAACAGTCCATTTGCAGCTTGGCCCTTAATCAGACAGTGAGTCTTCCTGATAAAGAGCAGATTATAACCTTCCCTTTATGGTATGGCTGTAATGCAGTGCACAAGAGCTAAACTAAACAAACAAAAAAAGTTATGGGTAAAGGGAGTAAAAAGGAGCCTAGATGTGGTTAGAAGGTTGGCCTTGGCCTTCAACTGACATGGGTTTGAATCCCAGATCTGCTCTTATTTATTTTATTATAAGTCACTTAACCTCTGCGTGGCAGAGATATTAGCTAGATAATTCACTGAAATCATTACTTCTTCCTCCTGGGCATATAACAAGATAGTACAGCCCAGCCCCCTTGTATTTATTTATTTATTTATTTAGTCTTTTTAGGGCTGAACCCATGGCATATGGCACTTCCAGCCTACACCAGATCCGAGCCATGTCTGCAAACTATACCAAAGCTCATGGCAACACCAGATCCTTTAACCCACTGAGTGAGGCCAGGGATTGAACCTTCGTCCTCATGGACGCTGAGCCACAATGGGAACCACCCTCCCCCCTTGCATTTAGATGGAAACATGTAATTGATTTCTGGCCAATGGATTTTGAGCACAAGAGATAAACCATTTCTAGGCCTGGTATCAAAGCCCTTCTATTTGATCCTTCATATGCTCGCTCCTTTCTCTTATCCATTGCCACCAGCTTCAAAGGATGTAAGAGAGGATTCTGACACCTCAGAGGATGGTGGCACCTCCATATGCAAGCAGCCTGAATTCCTGAATGACTGTGTGGAGTAGACACTCTTGGCCACCAAACTACATGAACAGTCACCTGAACAAAACATCAGGCTTTGCATGTGTCAGCAGCTTTCCCACTGGGTTTAATACATGCAGTGTTCACCTATGGCAGAGATTAAATTACTTCAAAGGAATTAGCACAATGCCTGCCACATAGTAAATACTAAGTAAGTAGTGACTATGTTATTATTGTTGTTGATATTGTCGCTGTTCTTGCTGAGACCAAGAATGCAGATATAGAATTCTAACACACAAGAGGTTTTTTGCAGGGTATGGTATAGAGAAGTAAAACCTCTATAAATATCAATTGGTACAGAATGTATTTAAAATGAAATTTGAACAATCACATATTTAGAGACTGAGAATAATCTGCAAATAGTAATAAAGATCCTGAAACAGAGAAGTAAAGGATTCTGAGCAGGCACAGTAGGTCAAGGACAGAGTCAGACCCCAGAGGTCAGCAGGAGCTGGGAGAAGAGGAATCTGGATCAGGCCAGAACAGAAACTGCTCCCCTGAGCTACACAGGGTGAAGTCATTCAGCAGTTCCTCAGGGAAGAAGAAGTGGCCATCATCATTAAAATTCTACCCCCGGAATAATAATGGTCAGGTTAATATAGAATAATAGTTCTTTTAATAGCATGATTCTTGTCATCCTCATTTGATTCCTGCATTATTTCCATGACATCCTCAAGTAGCAGACCCTTCCAGGCACTGCTGGGTAGGCACACCCCCATGTGCAGTTTGGAATCAGTTCTGATAAGGAAAGCAGCTCCTCCTGGACAAACACAGCTTTGATGAGCTTTATTTCTAGCTGTGTGCACAACTCATTCTACCGGCATTTGAGACTTCCCCCAATCTTGTCCTTTGCTCATTCACTCATTCATTCTGGGAACATTGATTGAGCACCTACTATGTGGCAGGCTCTGTGTCAGCTACGAGCAATTGCAAAACAAATACATGCCTAATTACATACGTAGAAAAAGTGCTCTGAATGTGAAAAACGGAGGAAAAAGGAAATCATGATATTCCAAGGGGAAAAAAATGAGAGGGACTCCATGTAGAGAGATGACCTAGGAAAACCTGCCTGAGGAGATGATAATTAAATCCTTTTGGTACATGTGCCCTGTCTCCTCCGTAGACTGTAAACACCCTCAAGAGAGGGATTCCCACAGCACTTGGTCATGTCCCTGTACACAGTAGGTGCTCATTAACTGTATAAAGGAGCCTTTTCCTCTTCCAGAGAACATCAGCCCAAATCCGAGTCCTGACCTTCTCTCCACTCCTCTCTTCTGCCCATCTGTTCATCAGCAGAGCCAGCTTCAAGGAGACACCCATATTTGTCCAAGGTCTTCTGCTTTCGTAAAGATTTGCCCCTAGGGCCTCTCAGGCAAGCATCATCTTTGTGGCCTCCATAAAGCTGGGGATGCTGGGTATAGTCTTGATAATTGCCATTTCTCAGACACCAGTCTTGTACAAAGGCTCAGACACCCCAGGGTGGTTTTTCAGTGTTGTCTTCTCCTTAGGGGCACTGTCTATGCTCAGTCTCTTCTTATCCACTCACTTAAAACAGAAATACAACTGTCAGAGTCCTGATTAAAGGGAAAAATCAAGCCTAATAAATGCTCCAGGGATACCAAGAGTATTACGAAAAGGAAGTGTTTAAGTGGAAAATACTCAGCTTTGGAAATAAAACGGCAGGCATTTGAACTTTAAGTATGAAACCCTGTTAAAGGATGTAAGAAGTGGCAAGAGGCTCTTGTGCCATGGAGTCAAGTCTCTGGCAAGTGATCTTTGATGAATCCAAATTTGCACTGGGATTTGGAACTTTCCATGCTCTTGTATTTCATCAGCTGCTTTGAGTTACTTTTAAAGAAACACGTTTTTAATGAGAAATTTTTGACAGAGAATGCGGTGCAGATGTAATTCTTTGGAACAATTATATCCTTTGTTGATGCTTTTTCTCCTACAGTACCCTCTTGCAATTAAATGAAACAGTCATTAAAACTCTAAATGCACTCAGAATTACTCTCCGGTCAGTCATCTTCAGAGATCCTTCAAATGTCATTGTGGGAAATGTCTTATCAGAAATGCCGTGTGTCAATACAGAAGGCCTTTTTCTAATTTGGACTCGTAAATTGATAATATACAGGAAACTTTTAAGTGACTTGAAAATTATCACAAAGAAATAAAAATCTAAGGCTATAGAATATCAGATAGCTTAACTCTCTTGGGGAAAAAAAAAGAGACTTTAAAAAAATGTTTTTTAATTACAAACACATTGAGGAATTTAGTGACATATATTTTATAGACATAGACCAACACCAATGCAGCAATGAAACATTCAGTCTAATTTAGCCACAACAGACATGTATCTTTCAGAGTCTTTTCCTGAGACCATGTGTGTGGTTTAAAACTGATATTAACTCATTGATTCAGTCTTTGAAGCTTCTTAGGGTGATTTAAGAATGGCCTTTGCTCCCCATTATTTCCTCCTCTTCCCCATCTCCTGCCCCTCCTCTAGCATTCCCCACTTTCCTAAAAGGCACCATCATCCTTTCAACAAAACACACAAGCAACTTCCAAGAGCATCTCAAACTGCTTCTTTTCATGGCCCATTTAAGCGATTGGTCTATAATTTTTCTCTCATCTGCTTCCCTCTGGTTCTCTTTTTATTAAATGCACATTATTCTCTTATTATCATTCAGCAGGTCTCCTAACTTCCCCTTCTTCCTCATTCCAATTTTTACCACACTTTGCTTCTGTCAATATTCCTATGGGCAGCTGACAAATGACTCTCCTGTTAATAAAACTCGGATGCCTGTCCAGGACATAATGCACGATTTAATGTCCATTTACCTTTCCGATGTAACGTGCATCTTCCCCTTTTATGTACTCTTAGCACCCCAGGTGAATTGTGTTGTCCTTAATTTCCTATGTACATAGCATACTTGACCCTTTCCATATCTTCAATCACTCTATTTTCTCCAAAAAATGGCATTTGTCCACATGTTCAAATCCTACCCACCTTTCAAGTCCCAATTTAAGAAAAACTGCTCCATGAATTGGGTCCTGAAGGATAACTGCAGTCTCCATAAGAACTAGGTGTTCAGAAAATTCCTGGCACTGACTTCTTTCACATTCAAGCCTTCTCTTTCTCCACTAAGCTAAAATTACAATTATGTTCCTAATATACCCACTGCATACAATTAGTTCTCATCTTTCAGTTCAGCCTGCACCAAGAAATTCATTCCTCAATCCTTCAGGTTTCCTGGGGGTGGGCAAATGAGGAGCAATTATTTAAGTATAGAGTTTTAAAGGTTCTACTGCCTGGCTAAATGTTGGCTTCCCATATCATCAGTGTTTCAGGCCAGGTCTTTTGATTGCAAGAATCCTGTAGCTAATGCTTTTAAAGGATGTATATTATGAGAATACATAGGGATCTCACAGAAACAGGAAACTATATAGCAAGACCTGGTGCCTCATGAGAAGTAGAGCTGGAAAACATCAGGAACCAAAGTCACTTTATTTCTTGGGATTTACCTGCTTTCTTAGCACATCTGTTCTTTGCTTTTCTTTTTGTCATCCATTGCCCTCTGTTTCCTGAGTTTTTCCTCCCTCTTAATTTTAACTTGTACTTGACTTCTTAAGATCTCTCTTGCCCCAACTTGATCGTCCTATCTCTTCCTTACTTGGCTCATTTTCTCAGTGCCCCAATTCCACCTTACTTAGAGGGCAAGGTGACTCATCCAAAACCACTTTGAGCAAGGTCATTGCCTGGCTTAAGTCACGTGCCACCAGCCTGAAATGTTGTGTGATGGGGCAGTGGTAATAATAGAAAGCTGGTACCACTTCCTGTGAGAAACTTCTCCTCTTAGAAAGGAGCTATGACTAAAGCAAGCAGTGAGACCCTGCCATTGGTAAAGGGGCTGCAGTCTAAGGATCATATTAAAGTTTCTGTGATCTCCCTTCATTAAGCATATTTTTTGGGAGAGAGAATATCCTGAATATGCTTCCACAATTTGGGAACCTAGCCCATAGGCTTAGCACTAGGGTCTTAAGATAATTTAGCCTGTTGTTTTACCTTATAGTTAAATACTAAGAAAGCCCTTTACAATCACACACTCATGGAAAGATGGGTCACTTTCCATGACTCTGTGGAATATTTTTTAAAAACCTCCCACATGCATAATTCATTAGCCTTGTATTTAGTTAGAAATTTCCAGGATGTGCCTTGTGGAAATAATTGTGAGCATAGGTGATAATTGGGTACATTTGCCAAATGGTGTTCACAAGAAAAGCATTTACCCATACACATGGTAAATCCTGAGATTTAGGTCTAAAAGTTTAGCATTAACAAAAATTGTCAAAAATGAAGTATTTCAGAATCAAATCCCCTACTCAGAAAACAAACAAGATGGGTATGGGGAACAGAAGCTACAATGGAGTGAATCCTAATGAATTCGGCCCCTGCATCCCCTTTTGACATGCTGACCAACAAGGAGAAAACCTGTGACGTCTGTGTCTGGCTATTTAGTTGGTAAAGAGCCAGGGTCATGATTTCTATCCTGTTCCCCAATTGGCTTCATCCTGTTCAATGGCTACAGCAGGTTCCTGGCACCTTGGCCAGGAAGCTGACTCTGCAGGCCCATGTTCTTTGGGGGGAGGGGGTTGAAATAGTGATTAGAATTTATTGCCATGACTGAAAAAAAAAAAAAAAAAAAAAACATGAAAAGCACTCTTCAATCCATCCATCTTGCCATCATCACGGGCTGGAGACCCCCCTTCACTTGTTAGGGTCTTACTCTTCATCTTGTTCTGCAATGACAGCAGGAGAACAATGAAAGAAAATTAAGGACAAAACAATGACAGTGGCCTCCCTCAGTTATGAAAGGTACTTTTTTCATCAAGTCAAAAGGGAAATAATTGACCTTCTGAATAGGTCAAAAGGAATCTGATAAAAATTCAACATTGATACCTAATTTTTTCCAATTGCTTAGTTAATCTGGAAATAGAAGAAAGAAAAAGATAAAACCCAAAGAGAGTAATGAATATCGATGTACAACCAACAGCAAATAAATTCACAATGAGAGATTGAGTCCCGTTAACACCACAGATAAGATAACGATGTCCTCTCTCACCGTGAGTATTGAACATGGTCTGGAATTTCTAGTTGGTGAAAGAAAACAATGAAAAGTAACATGCAGCTTCTGGTAAGGAGATAAAATTGCTATTTGCATATAATATTATTGTTTGAAAAATTCAAAACGATAAACAAAACCACTATCAACCTGGAAAAGAGAATGTAATGGGGTCAAAAGTTACAAAATAAACATACTTTTCTTCCTTAAATACAGCAGCAACTATATTAGAATTGGATCAAGAACACAGAAGAGGAGTTCCCGTCGTGGCGCAGTGGTTAACGAATCCGACTAGGAACCATGAGGTTGCAGGTTCGGTCCCTTGCTCAGTGGGTTAACGATCCGGCGTTGCCGGGAGCTGTGGTGTAGGTTGCAGACGCGGCTCGGATCCCGCGTTGCTGTGGCTCTGGTGTAGGCTCCGATTCGACCCCTAGCCTGGGACCCTCCATATGCCGCGGGAGCGGCCCAAGAAATAGCAAAAAGACAGAAAAAAAAAAAAAAAAAAAGAACACAGAAGACTATTGATCCTCCCACCTGCTTTTTTTTTTTTTTTTTTTTTTTTTTTTTTTTTTTTTTTTTTGTCTTTTTGCTATTTCTTGGGCCGCTCCCGCGGCCTATGGAGGTTCCCAGGCTAGGGGTTGAATCGGAGCTGTAGCCACCGGCCTACGCCAGAGCCACAGCAACGCGGGATCCGAGCCGCGTCTGCAACCTACACCACAGCTCAGAGCAACGCCGGATCGTTAACCCACTGAGCAAGGGCAGGGACCGAACCCGCAACCTCATGGTTCCTAGTCGGATTCGTTAACCACTGCGCCACGACGGGAACTCCTGCATTTTTTTTTTAATATAACAAGGATAAACCCTATGACCACTGAAAAAATAGGGGCAACTAATCAGTGACTAGAGAAACTGTAATTCTTTGTAACTAGGGACAAAATACTAATAGGATAAAATACTATTAATATAGAGTAGAACAGAACACATGGACCTCAACTCAGATTGAATAAACACAAATTGCAGAGGGGGCCTTGGAGCAACCAATAAGTGATTAACAATTGATAGACAAATTTCACTTGTGAGCTGATACAAAGAAAGTATCTGAAAATTGAATCCAGCAGAATATTAATAGAATAATTTGTTATGACCAAGTAGAACTGATTCTATATTCTATATAGAATATATTCATGAAATTCTCTATAGATCTCAGGGAAAAACTACATGTGTTTTAAAAGACTTTAAAAAGCATTTGGTAAATTTCAATACATATTCCAATTTAAAAAGGAAAAAACACCTTAGAAAAAGAATAAAATGAAATTCATTTGACTTAAAGTTTAGAAGAATATATAGCAGAAGCCTGTAGAAAGCACCATGTTGATGCAGAAACATTGAAATAATTCCCATCAAATCAAAAAGTCCAGAAAATATGCTATCACTGCAATTTTTAAAATATTTTTTATTGTTTAAATATTTTAAATATTTAAAATATTCAATATTTTATTAGCAGTATTAAAAAATTAAGATAGAAGAAATTTTAAAAAGAAATATAATATGGAAAAAGAAAAGAAATATAATCATCATTTGCAAATAATTGTCCACAAAAAACCCAAGGGAATAAACTAAGAAATTTCCAGAATATATATGAGAGTAGATGTGGCTATCACAAGATAAGCACACAAAATTTAGCAGAATCTCTCCAATAATCTGTAATAATCAGTTAGTTAAAAGAAAAAACACACTGTTCCTAACAGCAACAAACACTGAAAAGCCCAACGAGAAATATTCAAGAACCCTATAAGATAAAAGAAAACCTAAATAGAGACATACCATTGTTTTAAATGCAAATACACAATTATTTTAATTAAAACTCCAATGAAAACTTCCAAAAATTAAAAAAAAGAATGAGATAAGCCAAGATATTTTTTAAATAAAAGTAAAGGATAAAGTGGCAAATACTAGAAAGCTAAGGTAAGATATGCTAGTATTAGCTAAAGAATAGAGGGGTGGATCACTGAAGCAAAATATTCAAAAATGCCATGCATGTAGTAATTTAAAATAATAGCATAAAAATGCCAAAAGACATTCAACAAGCTGAGAGACCATATAAACAACAATGAATTACTACTCAAAATTCAGAAAAAGCAATTACAAATGAAGAAGAGACAACTTACTTAAAAATAAGCAAAAGATTAGAAAAAGCAGTTATATAAGAAGAAATACAAAGGGCAATAAAAATATGCAATCTACTCAACCACACTAACTGTCGCAATGATGAAACTTAAATAATTATTTTCCCTCAGATAGAATCTAAAAGATTAATAACATCCAATATCAGCAAAACTGTAAAGAAACATTATTATTTAAAGTAAATTTTGGAGTTCCCGTCATAGCTCAGCAGTTATTGGGGAACACAACTAGTATCCCTGAGGACGCAGGTCCAATCCCTGGCCTTGCTCAGTGGGTTAACGTTCCAGCGTTGCCATGAGCTGTGGTGTAGGTCGAAGACTCGGCTCAGATTCCGAGTTGCTGTGGCTGTGGTGTAGGCCGGCAGCTATAGCTCCTATTCGACCCCTAGCCTGGAAACCTCCATATGCCGTGAGTATAGCCCTTAAAAAAAAAAAAAAGGCCCCCTAAAAAAATAAATAAATAAGCAAAATTTAAAAACCATGACAAATGAATAAATAAACAAATAAATACTGTGACAAAATCCTTTTGCAGAGCAATTTGGAAACATGTGATTAGCATTTCCACAACTGGTAAAAACAGAAAGAAGCTTGAATAAAGACATTAATTGAAGTACTTTTTTAATTGTAGTATATCAGTTCAGTAGACTCAAGCCTGCTGACTTCAGAGGCACTGTTCTTGTCTGTTCCTCACTGCTAAAAATGGATGGAGTTCATCCCAGGCCAGAAAGTTGATTTTTCAGCTTCTGTTTCAGAGTCCAGGGTCTAAGAGGCACAAAAAACAGGAAGGAGCAGAATTCACCACCTGCCCCATTGCCCAGACTCAATAGCAATTTAAATATTCCAAGGGTCAGATCCGAGAGCCTGTGCCAACCAGAGAGCCTCAACATAAACTCTGCTATGACCAGGTGGTTCTGTCAATCCTACTTGCAGTGGATGGAAAGAAACTGGAGAGTGAAAATCTGCACTGTCTGATGAAAGTCCTGGTTACAGGTCAACTCAGTTTGACAAGCATTTACCTAGACCCTAAATGGGGTTAGGTGCTGGGGACACATGGATAAAACATCATTTTCGACCTCTTGGAATTTATATCTTTGTTTTCTACTCCAGATTTTTTTTTCTTTTTGTTTTTAGGGACGCGCCCATGGCATATGAAAGTTTCCAGGCTAGGGGTCCAATCGGAGTTACAGCTACCGGCCTACAACATAGCCACAGCAATGCCGGATCCAAGACACATCTGCAACCTACACCACAGCTTGTGGCAACATCAGATCCTTAACCCGCTACTCCAGATTTTTAGTTATAATTATGATTCCCTGGGCAAAAGCTAGTGACTCTAAACCAGTAGCATCAGCATCTCCTAGCAACTTGATAGAAATGCAGATTCTCATGCCCCACTCCAAACCTAACAAATCAAAATTTCTGGGGGTGGATGTCCTTCTAATGATTCATGTGTACGCTAAAGTTTGAGAACCATTGCTCAACATTAAGAGCTAAACGATGCTCAGATTCTTTTCATTGTAAAAATTTTGCTTAAGATCACTAGTGAATATAAAAGCAACCACTCTATAATTTGTATATGATATTTGATTATAAAATGGTGGTACATGTTTTGCACATATGACTGCTAGAAACATCCCCTTATCATAGAATTATCCTATGCAGAATGTCCCTGTAATGGAAACATACATTCATTTACCACTAGATTAACACATGATTATTTCTTGAGCTCCTGTTATTTATCTGATGCTACAAATAATGTTGCAATGGACAACCATGCATATAGCTTTTTTTCCTCATTAATGCCAGGGGATAATTTTCCAGCATGGGATAAGTGTGTGGGGAAAAGAGAATAGGAACATCTTTATAGTTCTGGGTGCATGTTGCCATGCTGCTTTCCAAATGGGTTTGTCCTCAAATGATGCCAGCTGTCCTATGAACATATTTCATCACCAACTTCCCCACACAGGGTATAATCATTCCATTTTTATGTGTTTGAAACATTGCCTCAAGGCTGCTCTCTTCTACTTTCTTTATTTTCTAATGAGATCGTAGATTTTTCCCATGTGTTGCTTTAATATTCACATTGCCTCCTATGTGACTCATCTGTGGATGATTTCTTGGTTATCAGACATATCATTTTAATAAACACTCGCTTAAGAAATTCCTACTAGACTTAGGAAACAGACTTGTGTTTCAGGTACGTTCCAGTTGTATGAGGGTGTGGAATTAAATATCTAAAGGGAAGGACCCCCTCCTTATTCTATCCCTCATCTGAGCCATGGGTAGAGCTTCTATAGAAATATCTTTTTGAGCTTTTTCAGGGCTGTTATTACCATATGGCGTCTGTGTACATTAGAAGAAAAAAGATGTCTCTTCTTGGGGTTGCAGTCTACCCCCTGCCCCGGGCATGAGGTTTAATGAACTGAGAGTTTCAGTCTCTGCTGACTCCCTTGCTCAGGCACACTTGAACAGTGAGCCATCTTTTGACCTTATCCAGCCGCCCTGAGCCTGTCACTTTGAGTTCCTGTGTGAAACCCTTCTTTTTCTGAAAACCAGAATAAAACAAGAAGGATCCTGCCATTTCCTCATTTCCATGGCTTAAGCTTCTTCTTAGTGGCTTCAGGTTTGAGAAGTGGCCTGACCACTGCTAGTTGTCTTTTCTGTGGTTTGGAAGGAAGCTCTTTGTTCAAGTAGGTTGAACTTGTGCATAGAGTTTCCATTGCAGCTCTTATTTATTTATTTATTTATTTATTTATTTATTTATGTCTTTTTTTTAGGGCCACACCCATGGCATATGGAAATTCCCAGGCTAGGGGTTGAATCGGAGCTACAGCTCTTGGCCTATGCCACAGCCACAGCAATGCAGGATCCAAGCCTTATCTGCCTACATCACAGCTCATGGCAATGCCGGATCCCTGACCCACTGAGTAAGGCCAGGAATCAAATCTGTATCCTCATGGATACCAGTCAGATTCATTACCACTGAGCCATGAAGGGAACTCCAAACACCTCTTTTTTAAAAACCAAAATCTCTTCTCCAAAACCTGCTCCTCTCCCGGTGTGTTCTATCATCATAAATGTCACCATTGTCACAAGTCCAGGAATCATGTTGGGCCTTTTCTCCATCTCACTCACTAAGCCCACGACTTTCCAGGTCCTGTTTGCTCCATATCCTAAATACCTATTTATTATCACCCCATCCCCCTTCCCTATCCCCTGTTCTAGGTTGTGACTTTCATTTTCTCATGACAGATTTTTATCTTACTCTGTATTATTAGCATAGGCTAAACTATGATCATAGACACAAATACACAATGATTCAACATCATAGTGTTTATTTCTGGTTCCTAGGACCATCCAAGGTGTGTTTCAAGATAGTAGGGAGGCTTACGAGATGGCAGCACCAGTATCTACATGACTTGGTTTCCAAGGTCTCAACCCAGTCAGCCAGTACGAAGAAAATCATAAAATCCAGCATATGTGAGGTTTTAATGGGCCTGACCAAGATGTAGCATAATTCATTTTTGCACACATTCCACAGACTGGAATAAGGACACACAGCCACACCTAACCACAAGAGCAACTGAGAAATGTGGCCAGCCTCTGTATCCAGGCAGAAGAAGTACATTTGGGAAAACAGCTCTTCTTCTTTGCCAAATATCTTTTATTTTTTCATCCTTCACATTGCAACCAGAGTGCTCCAGCACAGAACTTGGATATTTGTTGAGTGAGTGAGTAGGGCATGAGTGAACAAGAAGCAATTAAGAAGCTATGAAGATTCTCCTCAAAATTCTCCAATGGTTTCCCATGCATTACAGGGTAAAAAAGGTACTTTATCATTGCATCAAGGCCCCTACGGCTCTGCCTCTCATTACTTTCCCAGCCTTATTTCAAGTCATTCACTCCTTCTCACACTAGTATTCATCCAGATTGGACCATTTGCCACTGCCCAAATTAGCCATGTTCTCACATATGTCATGTGCACGTTTCTTCTCTCTTTTCCACCCACAAAATTCCCACTCATCCCTCAAGCCTCAGTTGAAGAGCTATTTCCACTTGGACGCTTTCACTAACATCCCACCTCCACTTCCACATCAAGCATATTTTGAAGCTAGCTCCCCCTTCAGCTCTTTAGCACCTGACAGTGACCTCTATTCAGTCATCGCTTTACATTGCTATTCTGTGCCTGCATAAACTGTCTCTTCTCTAGGGCATGAGCTGGCTACGGGGTAAGCAGTGGGTCTACCTACTCTTTCCCTGTCACTGATCAACCAGCACATGTTTTTAACTTTCTCCATTTCAAATTCCACCACCTTGTAGAAGTTCATCCCCAAATTGGCATCAACATATAGAGACAATATCAGAAAGATAAATGCAGTTGCCTCACCCTGTTGGGTAAATGGCCCCATCACCATCACCCAAAGTTACCCATGCCAAATGTGTCTGTAATGTATATATGTACATATATATACACAGTCCAATGGGGGTTGCCTTATCTCCTCTCATCATTTATATTTAAATCACTAAATCCTATACATTCTATATCCTCAACATCCCCGGTTTCCCTTTGTCTCTGTGTGCTCCACCCTGGCAAGTTCAGCCCTTCTCCTCACTCTCTCGGTCTCCTAAAGGACCTCCATCTCTTCAACCTCTTTCTATACCACATTTTCACAGTGGCATGGATCTGGACAGGAACTGCCAATGAACTTCTCACCAGTCCTAGCTAATGTTAACTCTTGAGGGGATATATACATCACCTCTAAATCAGGATCCTCCAAGCAGCATCCATGTATGCAACCACTGTTTAATAAATGTTCCTTTAAAGAATGAGTAGAGCTCTATTAAAATGTGTCTTAGTGATAGTCTTATTGCTTAGCCATATTGCAATAGCCATAGACCTATAATTCTATATATTAGAGAAAAAGGAATTTGATCCTAGATATTCCAATCAGACAGGCCAAGAAAGAAGGCTCCTATGTAGGAACCTCTACAGGAACAGGCAGAAAATTCTTCCAAACTGATGCTGACCCCTGGCCTTTTTCACTAAGTTCAACCAGTATTCCATTAAAAAGTTTTAGCCACAAAATGGGGCATTCCTTCCTTGTGATTCACATTACCCAGAAGCCTCTGGTTTCCCAGAATTTGTGTTAAGTAGTAGCTTCCAAAGATGATAATATTTGCCCACCATCCCTGGGGGCACTCACTTTATATTTTCCTCAAACAAAAAGGGGATTATTTTGATCATATTTCTCATTTCTACAGGTTTTGCATATATTATTTCTTCCTCCTCTGGTATTAAATAGCAATCTGTTCCCATTAAATCATGAAAATTACTTTATTGTCTTTTAAACATCAGTTGTCAATTAAGGTTGACAAACAAACTCCCTGACATTCTCAGGAACATCTTACTCAGCATGTGGGTACTAATTTCTCACTCATTTGGAGAAACACTGGTCACAGGCAGGCAGAAATAAATACTTGAGAACTTCATTTTTACCAGCTTCCCATAATCACCTATTCAATTCTATATGCCTGCATTGTCATCCCAAACAATAATTTTTGAAATTACATAGGGAAAAATGATGCTGTAATTATTGTGGATCTAATCAAATCAAATTACTCGCTGTTGACTTATCTTTCCTCTCTGGCCTTTTTTCATCCTTTTTTTTTTCTATCCTAGAGTATGCTTTATCATACTTCCTTCTGACCACAGATTAGTATACTTAGATTCCAGCTTTCCTGTATCATTTCCAAATGCCAGCATCTCCTCGATGAAATTTCTGTAACGCTATCCTGCCCAACATAATCTTTCTGTCCTCAAAGTACTCCCTTCTCTAGTAACTGATACTGCATTTGTAGACATTACCATATATGTCTTAACTCTCCTTCTGTGCTGCAAGGTCCTTAAGAAGAAAAAAATACACATGTTCTTACTATGTTGTCTTTACAGGGCCTATCAGAGAATTGGGTTTATAAAAGACTTCATTAAGCATTTGATGAATGAATACATTTTTCCTGGATATAAATTGCTATTCTAGGTCAACTGTGGTTTAAACTTTTAATGAATAATCAGGACAGCTTTGGAACAAGGTTCTTAGAATTATTTGTACAGTATTTGATGTATGTAATGTGATCCAAGTTCATCTGTTGTTTGGCTCAGGGATTCACCTTCTTTGCTTAGAAAAACTCTTAGTTGTGATTTGAATGCAAGCTTCTTAAGGACAAAGATGACATCTCTATTGTTTCCCTTTATGTCCCCGGGCTGGGCATTGTAGTAAGTACTTAGTACCTAAATACCAAATTAATCCTTTGAGACTGATTCAGCTCAATTTTTTTCAAAAGCCTTTCCAACCAACTGTGGATTCATTTATGCTTGATGCTACACATATATGTGAATGTGTACGTTTATTCATAAGACAGACAGATACATGTATATGTGTATACATACATGTATATATGGCTTTTTCATAATTCAATATATGAATCATCCAAAGAAAGCATATTACCCCTTTTTATAGATGAGAAAATTCAGAGTCAGAGACCTTTAAATAACCAGGTAACAAAATTCAAAAAGACTTTGAAGTCCAATCTAAATCTGCCTATTTCCACATGGTTCTTTTTACTACACCACAATGTCTCTTATCATTTCATGAGGCTTGAAATTTCCTTCACTTTCCAAAATCAATAGCAGAGTAATATAATCCTTCCAGGGTTAGCATTAATTTTAATATCTATATTACTTTGAGATCTATTTCTCTTTCTGTTCTTTACTTTGTGGTTCACACTGCTTGGGAAAGAGTTCTATGATAAGAGCTTCCATTCAAGTTTTGTACTTCAAATTCTGTGGCTTCCTTTTCCATATATGAACAGTAATGCCTTTTTCTTAGATTTCTCTCAATTCTTGTAGTTTAATAAAGCTTCCCAAAATACACTAAAGTTTTTCTTTTTTTTTCCCCTCTCCCCTAGTCACACTTTCCCCCTCCTATGGATCACCTCCTTGTTATGGTCCATCTCTTTTCTAATAATACATATTTCATTTTATCATAAATTGACTAGCTCTCCCCCTCACTTTTTTTTTTTTTTTTTTTTTGTCTTTTTGCCTTTGCTAGGGCCGCTCCCGCAGCATATGGAGGTTCCCGGGCTAGGGGTCTAATCGGAGCTGTAGCCGCCAGACTACGCCAGAGCCACAGCAACGCGGGATCCGAGCCACGTCTGCAACCTACACCACAGCTCACGGCCACACTTGATCCTTAATCCACTGAGCAAGGCTAGGGATTGAACCCCCAACTTCATGGTTTCTAGTCGGATTAGTTAACCACTGCGCCACGATGGGAACTCCGCCCTTCACTTTTTTAATCATGCAAGAAATACATCCTTATTGCAGAAATGCTAGAAAATACATACAAATAAAAGAAATAATATTAATAATTAGAAATTCCACCACCCAGAGAAAAATACAATTACTACTGTCGTCTTCATCATGCTCTATTTTTATCTATATAAATAAATATATTTGTGTAAATATCTTTATACATATTTTAAAATTTAAATTATATATACATATTTACATCTTTTTAGAGCCACACCCAGGGCATATGGAAGTTCCCAGGCTAGGGGTCGAATAGGAGCTGCAGCTGCCAGCCTACACCACAGCCACAACAATGCCAGATCTGAGTTGTGTCTGCAAACGACACCACAGTTCACGGCAATGCCATATACTTAACCCACTGAGCAAGGCCAGGGATTGAACCCATGTCCTCATGGATACTAGTTGGTTTGTTACTGCTGAGCCTCAACGGGAATGCCAACATGAGTATTGTTAATTAAAAATTCATCACAGTGTTCCATGGACAATAAAAATAAGGGGCTTTTTGGGCAAAGAATAAGTTTTGTATATTATTTATATAAGTATTATTAATATATATTATTCAATTTTTTTTTTTTTTTTTTGTCTTTTCTAGGGCCGGAGCTGCGGCATATGGAGGTTCCCAGGCTAGGAGTCAAATCAGAGCTGTAGCTGCCGGCCTATGCTACGGCCACAGCAACATGGGATCCGAGCCACATCTGCGACCTACACCACAGTTCACGGTAATGCCGGATCCTTAACCCACTGAGCAAAGGCAGGGATCCAACCCGCAGCCTCATGGTTCCTAGTCGGATTCGTTAACCACTGCGCCACGACGGGAACTCCTATTATTCAATTTTTATTTGTTTTTTTATGATCATATATACTTGTTTCTTTCATTAGATGAAGACTCAAAGGAATATGCTAATATTTCCCTGCATTATTTTTTTGATCCTTTTCTTCAAACATTACAAATAGATTTAACATTAGGTATTTTGTTGTTATGTTGTTCAATGCACATAATTTTACCACAGTTAAGTATTTATTGATGTTTTGTATGTGTCAACAGTATAACAATAATCTCTTTTGTCCTATTTGTTGATTTTTTATAAGAATATAAAAACCAGGAGTTCCCGTCGTGACGCAGTGGTTAATGAATCCGACTAGGAACCATGAGGTTGCGAGTTCAGTCCCTGCCCTTGCTCAGTGGGTTAACGATCCGGCGTTGCCGTGAGCTGTGGTGTAGCTTGCAGACGCGGCTCGGATCCTGCGTTGCTGTGGCTCTGGCATAGGCTGGTGGCTACAGCTCCAATTCGACCCCTAGCCTGGGAACCTCCATATGCCGCGGGAGCGGCCCAAGAAATAGCAAAAAGACAAAAAAAAAAAAAAAAAAAAAGAATATAAAAACTTTCTGTGTTAAAATTGGGAATCCTGCTTTTTGTGTGTGTATGGTATTTGTACGACGTATTTTTGCTAATTCTTACATTTTGAATCCAGTATTCAGAGTAGTTCCTGGCACATGGTAGGCAATCAATAATTTGATCTGATGATTGGCTGAATCAGTAAAGGCTGATTAACCTCTGATACCTCATCTTAGATGTCTCATCTAGATAGAACTTTTTTCATTTTGTTTTTTGACCCAACTTAATATCTTTTACTTTAATTTGTAACTTTATCCCATTTATATTTATGTTTAAATTATATGTATTTGGATTTGTTTATATCATTTTGTATGTTTTTAAATGTTTCATTACAGTTTTCTAACTTTTATCTGATGTTCTAATATTTATCCCTCTAAAAGAAATTTGGAATATTTTAGTTCTACCAGTGGTTATATATTTTTTTAAATCTACTTAAATCTATGTTTCTTTTCTACATTTTCAAATGTCTTTGTTCACAAATGAATGGTATCCATGATGACTCCTATAAAACATATGGAAAATGGTTTATATAAACCCTCTTATCACCTCCCTTCTAACCCTCATTTAGCCAGTTTGAAGGGGTGGTAAGATTTGGGATTTTTGTCCCAGTATGTTATTTTTTGTGTTTTTTATCTCCCATATCTATTGTATTTCTTCTAATTTCTATTCACTTTGTCCTTTTCCTCTGTGTTCTTAAAGAGTTTCTTACACTCATCTTTCATTTAACTGATTTGATCCTCAGCAGTATTGATTCTGCTCTTCATTGCTTCTAATGCCATCATAATTTCTATTATACCCTTACTTGTTCCCTTACATTGTAGTCTCACATTTCCCTTATATTCTCATCTTGTTGTCTCACCATAACATCTTTTATAGCTTATTCAAAGAATTCGCAATTCTTTTAAGTACCCAGAAAATGTTAAGCAAATACTCCTTAAAATTTAATTGTCCTTCCTAAAGTATGCTCATCCAGTGGTTTTGAAATACTATGGTAATAATCCTCTAATTTATGTGAATAATAATCCTCTAATTTATGTGACAGAATTTTTTCATATTTCTCACCTCTGTTTTATTTCATTGCCATTTAATTATTTTTGAAACCATTCATTTAATTGAAAATGTATTAATTGAAGATCACCACAGGCCTGGCACTGGAAGGATAATGGTGAAAATAAAAATTTAAAAAAAAAAATCCTAGCACTAACTAGCTTATAGTTTCATCCTCCAGGGTGAAAGACAGACTTTAAGCAAGTAAGATAATAAATATCCAGTATGAATTGGGGCAAGTTATCAAAGAAAAAGAAGGCAATTCTATGAGAGAAAACCCTGGGGGAACCTACCATAGATTAGGTGACTCCGTAGACTTCTTGAGAAGCAACATTTAAGATGAGATTTGGAGGATGGAAATGAGTGATCTGTATGAAGAAAGTGTGTGAGAGTGAACAAGGTAAAAGGAAAAGCACATGCAGAAGTCCTGAGGTCAGACACATCTCACTCTTCTCTACCCTAATGACTCTGCAGGAGATAAGGTAAAAGAGGTTGGTGAAAACCAGATCATCCCCTGTCTTGTACAAGCTTGGATATTCTTGGAAATGCTATGAGAAGTTACTATGATCTTTAAGGAAAAGTAGTGCATGACCTGATAGATATTTCGAATTCACTATGGATGATGTCTGAAGCATGGGGTGGAAAGACAAGATTAGAAGCAGAGGACCAGTAGGAGACTAGGTCACTAATCCAAATGAGAAATTACAGTAGTTTGGATTGTGGCAGAAGGATTAAAATATATTTTGGAATTAGAAATTTGGATTAAATGGACTGGATTAAAAGTGGTGAGGAGGGGGTTTAACAACAAGGGAAGAAATGACAAGGCTTTAGGCTTGAGCAACCGGCTGGGCAATGCTGCTATTTACTGAGACATGAAAGACTAGTGGAAGAACAGGTTTGAGGCTGAAAATAAGGAGTTTGGAACATGTTGAGCTTGTGATGCATCTGGAAAATAGACAAGATTGAAACTCTAAAGAGAGATCTGGGATGGAAATGTAAATTTGGGAGTTAGGATGCTGGGGTATTTTATATCATATAAGGAGATTCGAGGGAACTGGGTAATATACCCTCTTGTTTCTCACTGATCTTGAGCAGCCCTTACACCTCCTCTTGAATCCAACTGGAAGGCTGATGATGTGTGTTCTCATAACCATTTCAAAAGAAGTTTACAGAAGCCTGGAGAGAACTGAGGCCAGAGCCTGCCCCCATCAGATTCGGGTAGGGGAATTTGTCTTTGTGGCTTGACTTCCATATTTCATTCTCTTGTCACAGGAAGGCAGTTTTCCAAGCCTACTGTATTGTTTAGCTTGGTAGCCACTCTTGGTAGATCCACTCATTTGGAACAGTGTCCCATACTCTTGATGAGAAAGTAGACATTGCCATCACACATGATCAGGAAAGTCCTAATCTGCCTGTTTGTGAAGCCCTACATTACTGAGAAGATGGGTGGAAGAAAATTCCCAACTTGCTCTTGTATCATGTTCTTATTTTAGCCACATCTCCCACCCACACTATTAACCTTGTACGTTTTAAATTTAGGAGTGACAGTAGGGTTTCCTTCCAGTCCCACTGCATCATACCTAATATAAATTCTTTGAGTTTTGTGGAATGTGATTGGCACTATGCCTTGGTTTCAAAACAAATTAGTTGGGGGTATTTGGTTTTGTTTCTTTAATGTTTCTTAGCCATTTCTAATTCCAAGAAAATCTTCAGAATTTTATGTATAAGCTACCATCTTTCCCAGAAGTCTGTGGCAACTAGCAAGGTTTCTTGATTCTTCTAAATGAGTTTAACTCATATCTAAATATTTTTGTAAAATATATTAAAAGTAGACCTTTATAAATTCACACCCTAAAAAGGAGTTATGTTTCAATGTATACTACATCCCATCACTAGTCTTATATTGATTCAATTATTCATTGTTAACAAGGATGTTTAAAATTCTAATGCATTCCTACACTCTTGGTAAGAATGTAAATTTGTACAACCATTATGGAGAACAGTATGAAGCTGCCTTAAAAGAAAAACTAAAAATGCAACTACCATATGATCGAGTAATCCTACTCCTGAAAAAATAATACTAATAATAATTTGAAAAGATACCCGCACCCCAATGTTGGGTTTTTGTTTAGTTGTTATTTTTGTTGTTGTTGTTTATCACCTGTGGCATATGGACGTTCCCAAGCCAGGGACTGAATCCAAGCGCCAGAGCTGTGACCTACACCACAGCTGTGGCAATGCCAGATGCTTAGACTACTGCGCCAGGCCAGGGATTGAACCCGTACCTCAGCAGCCACCTGAGCTGCCAGAGACAACATCAGATCCTTAACCAGCTGCACCACAGCAGGAACTCCAACCCCAATGTTCAATGCAGCACTATTTACAATAGCCAAAACATGGAAGCAACTGAAATGTCCATTGACAGAAGAATGAATAAAGAAGATGTGGTACATATACACAATGGAATATTGCTCAGCCATGAAAAAAGAATGAAATAATGTCATTTACAACAACATGGATGGACCTAAAAGTTATCATACTAAGTGAAGTAAGTCAGACAATGATAAATATAATATCACTTATATGTGTAATGTTAAAAAATGATAATAAAGTTATTTACAAAACAGAAACAGACTCACAGACTTCAAAGACAGACCAAAAGGGAAAGGTTGTGGGGGAGGGATAAATTGGGAAATTGGTATTAACTTATATAATTACTACATATAAAATAGTCAACAAAGACCTACTGTATAGCACAGGGAATACTACTCAATATTCTGTAATAACCCATATATGGAAAAGAATCTGAAAAAGAATGGATATATGTATATAACGGAATCACTTTGCTGTACACCTGACATTAACACCACATGGTAAGTCAAGTGTACTCCAATATAAAATAAAATTAAAATTAAAACAAAATTCTAATGCAAATGGAAGGTGCTATATATCCATGCAATGGAATATTATGCAATCATAAAAGTAATGAGGTACAACATGGATAAAACTTGAAAGAAGCCAGCTATAAAAGGCCATATATTGTGTGATTTAATTTACATGAAATATCCAAACTAGACAAATTTATAGAGACCTAAAGTAATTTATTGTTTGCCAAGAGATGTAGAAAAAGGAAATGGGAATGATGCTAATAGATGTAAGTGATGAAAATATTTTGGAATTAAAAACTGGTGATGTTTGCACAACTTTCTGAATATACTAAAACTACTGAAGTATACATTTTAAAAGTGCGAATTTTATGGTATGTGAATTATATCTCAATAAAAAACTTTTTCTTGCAATCTCCCTGGGGGCTTGAGACCTGTTGAAAAATTTCAAGCTGTAGCATTCACAATTGAATACACACACAAAAAAAAATAAAATAAAACACAGAACTATGGAGAAAATGGCAAACCCTAAATTACTTAAGGTAGAGTTTTATGTACCAATAACATAATCAAAAATATTACTAAATGTTAAATAAAAATGGAATTTCTGAAATATATATGAAGTGCTACTATTTCTATAAAAAAGAAAATAAAGGATATATAAATGTTTTTATATATGCATAAAACACCTTTTGGCCACATGTAAAAATTGGTTACAGTGACTGCCTCCAAAAAGAACTGGCTAAGGAATGTATAATAAAGTGGTGAGACTTTTCACTATATACTTTATACTACATACACTATATACTTTTTAAACCATGTGAATAGAATAATAATTCAAAGTAAATTAAAATTATTTTGCTGAATCATGGTTTACCTTATGTTTATAAATGTAGTTTCCAACTATAATTGCGGATTTGTCTGCTTCTCCCATCATTTGTATTAGCTTTTGTTTCATATATTTGAAGCTCTGTTATTAGATGTAAACACATTTAAAGGAGTTATGGCTTCTTGGTGAGCTGACCCCTTTTACATTAAGAAATGTCCTCTCTAACATTTGTAATATTCCTTATTCTTAAGTTTACATTGTCTGATATTAATATAGCCACTCCAGCTTACTTTTTATTAGTATTTGCACAGTATATATTTCCCTATTCTTTCATTTTTTTAACCTGTCTTTATATTAAAAATAAGTTATCCAATTTGACAATCATGTTTTCTTTTACATCCTTTAATATAACATTTATAATAACTTTTTCTTTTGGTCCTTTTAGGGCCACACCTGCCGCATATGGAGGTTCCCAGGCTAGGGGTCAAATAGGAGCTAGAGCTGCAGGAGTTTTACAGCTTTACAATCTTCCTTTAGATGTCTGATCTACTTTGAGTTAATTTTTATGAAGGGTGTAAGATCTGCTATGCTAAGGATTTGGGCTTTTACATGGTAGAAGTACCCAAACTTGTTTGTATGGTGATGAGAACGATCAAGTACAAAAGAATCACCGATGAAAAGAGATGAGATGATTACAGAAAAAAAGTTTTGAAGTGACTAAAAGAGATAGAAATCAGGCCAATATGAAGAGCTTGGTCTTTGAAATGAGCAAAAATTTCCCTTTTGTTGTAATAAGAAGAAAGTTGCAAAGCATGGAGGCTGATTCTAACAGGTTTTAGATTCTGTGTTAGGAGATCTGAGTGTTGGTATGTGGTTATTTAAATGATTAGAAAATATAAATTTAGGTCACTGATCAAGGTTTTAGAGGTTTTAAGAGTGAGAACGTGTGAAACAGTCATCTTAGAGAGTGAGAAAGTAAATTTACCAGGGGAAAAGAAAAGGACTGCAGGGGGAATTAATGCAAAATGAAACTAGTAAGCACAGGTGTGTGTTTTATTCTTCAATATTTAGCTGCTGAGGTGCAAGTATAAAGTACATGAATAACTTGGGATTTGCCAGATAAATGACAAGAAGTTGTCAAAGACCTTAAGAATGTGCTATAAGAGAATGATTATAATGATAAACAATAAAATAGGTATAAATATATGTAAGGATATGGGAGGGGGAATGAATGATTTTAAAGGGGTAGGGCCAATAGTCCGGAAATCTTATGAGATTGAAAATATACTGGAGTAGCAAAGGTACAAGAATACATGAATGAAAGTAAGGGAGTAATAGAGTAGGATGGTCAAAACTAGAGATTTGGAGGCATTTGATAATTGCAAATGACAATATCAAGCCTATGACAATAAGAGCTGATAGTTGAGGCGGAGGGAAAGAAAAGATGCATGGAAGCGATCAGGGCAGGAAACTGTGGGTCCAAGTATTTGAGTTACAATCTACCAGGAATCATAAGATTAAGGGGTAGGTAGGAAAACAGAAAGCAAGATAACTAGAGTCATCAGTGAAGAAGAGCAGGTGACCAGGAAATTGCAGCATGGAGGAGAATTGAATTGTAAAATCAAATAGTATAAACCTCAAGGCGCTGTGTTTTGGGGTTTTTTTTGTTTGTTTGCAGCATGTGGAAGTTCCTGGGTTAGGGA
The DNA here is from genome assembly GCF_054392235.1 of Sus scrofa. Taxonomy (NCBI): domain Eukaryota; kingdom Metazoa; phylum Chordata; class Mammalia; order Artiodactyla; family Suidae; genus Sus; species Sus scrofa. Next base: position 122,239,746 of record NC_139396.1, on the reverse strand, counting down.
TTAAACCCGTGCCACAGCAGGGACCCAAGCCACTGCCATGACAACATCAGATCCTTAACCTACTGCACCACAAGGGAACTCCCTTGTAACTTTTTTTTTAGGATAAGAGAGGTGACAATGAGGAGCAAGGACCATGCCCGTTCTAACACCCCATCCCTGGCAAATCTTGAGCGATCTGAAATGTAAAGGTAAAATCAGCTTCCCCTTGAGGGGGGCACAGGGGAATCAGTGCCTTTAGAGGGAGGTCAGATATGAGTTGTGGATGACTAATGACAGTTACTGTCATGAAATAGAAGAAATTATCCAAGCAACCTGATGGTGTAGAAGAAGGAAAGATGGAGAGGGTCAGAACCCTGGAAAACATAGGCATCAAAATCTTATGCTTATTTTTAATTATTCTGTATCAAAATAACCTGTGTACATAATTTTAAACTTCAACTAATGCTAAAAAGTTTATCATGAAAAGGAGCAGATTCCTATCTCTACTTCTCTCCGTGCCCTGACACTACTCTCCAGAGGAAAGTCTAATTCCATTCTCAACTATTCTTATATTCCTTGGTATTTGCCCCCATTTATTTATTTATTTATTTAGTCTTTTTTTAGGGCCACACCCACGGCATATGGAGGTTCCCGGGCTAGGAGTCAAAACAGAGGTCTAGCTGCTGGCGTACACCACAGCCACAGCGATGCTGGGTCTAAACCGCATGTGCGACCTACACGACCGCTCACGGCCACGCGGGATCCTTCATGCACTGAGCAAGGCCAGGGATTGAACCTGCATCCTCGTGGATGCTAGTCAGATTCGTTTCCACTGAGCCATGATGGGAACTCCTGCCTCCATATATTTAACTAAACATTATGCTTTTGTCTCTTCATTCATCACTTTTAGGTTTTAGGCATTAACTATTGACTTTTCATTGTAGTGGATAGGGACTTAGCACTTTCATAACATCATCCTTCTCCCCATGCCACCACCCCACCCCAACCAACATCTGAGGAATTTTTGGTAAAGTCATTAATCAGTGTTTATATTATAATAAGGTAGAGTAATACGTCTGAGGAACCAAATAATATCTTCTGAGGAAACTTTGTAACCATACATTGTGTCCCGTTCAACCCTTCATTTTTCCAGAGATGATAGTTATCCCATCTTTTCATATGTTTGATCTTCAATGTACCTCCAACACTTTTTTCCCAAAATGTTCCAATATTTCTGTCATCCACCTGTAATAATTTTTGCATACACTCAAACACATCACGTCCGTTTTTTCCGCTGGAGATCCTTCTCCCTGTAGTCTCCATGTTTCTGCTTCAATCCAGACTGGTTTTTCTCTAGGCTTGCTACACAGCTCTTATTTGTAGGACTTCTCTTTCCTGTTCTCCCTCCCCTTTTCCAGATCCCATCTCTTCCTCTTTCTTAGCTAACTTCTGCATTTCGGTGGAACATATTCTCCCATACCTTCCTAAGGAAAGTTGCATGGGGGATAAAGTTTCTGAATCCCCAAATACCTGAAAATTTGCAAATTCTACCTTTATACTTGATTGATAATTTGATGAGTCTAGAATATTTCTAAATTGATATATTATTTCACATATACGATACTTAATGTGCATTTGTAACTAAATGAATACATTAAATGTTATAAACAGAGAAATGAGTGAATGAGATGTGAAGAAGTAGAGACGGGGTGGGTGTTTTTGAGCTTGCTTTTAAAAAGTGAGAGGAGAATGATAATGAAATAGAATGCAAGGTGCAAGAGAGAAAAGGCCTTTTTTTTCCCTCTCTGCACTAAAAAAGAATAGATTGAGGAATTTAAGAATTTTTACAGATTCCCCAAGAGTCTAAAATGTTGAAAATAAGAAGAGAAAGAGACAATCTGATAGATATATGATATATATCCACACGATATATATATATGATTTTTGTCCTGGGAAAGAGAGGAATAAGAGCACAGTAGAAAAGTTAGCCTTAAATAAGAGGGAAATATTTTTTACTCTAAAAGTAGAGGAAGGCAGATTGAGGGAGATACAGAGTTAGTTGACGATGGAGATAAGAAGGACAGGAAGTTGAAGCAGTCCTTGCAATACAATAGCCTTAAATTTCTCTGCTCAGTAGAAGGCATCATGGGTTCTGAGAGAAAAAAGTAGAACCCTTCTGCTCGGTAGAAGGCATCATGGGTTCTGAGAGAAAAAAGAAGAGACAGAAGGGATAGACTGAGCAGGGTGGAAAAGGTCTGGGGCTGAAAGCTGGACAGCAGAATATCATAGGATTGCCAAGTCATTCTGGGTTACAAAAGCAATTGCTACTCACCACCCTGCCCTAAACTTTAGAATCCTAAGGCCCAGATGGCATTTGTATGCGGTACACACTTTAAGTTCCCTCTCCATGCTGCCAGGACGGTCAGAATCAGCTATGGATGGGAAAAGCAGCAATAGAGAAGTCCTGGGATTTTTTTTGCACTGAACAGGTCTTTACCGAATGTGAAGTTCTCACTTTCCATAAATGACTCTCCTACAGCAAGATCAAGCTGCTAAGGGTGCCCAGGCAGTGGACAAATTTGCTTCAAAAACATGCTGCACAGGTGGTGACAGAGGCAAGGAAGTGAGAACATGTTTAACAACTTGTTTACAGGGTTTTTTGTTGTTATGTGTCGTTTCTCTTGCAAGAAGAGATTTATGCAATAGTATTGCCAAATATGTTTAGTCGCATGCCCTGTTTCCAGGGAGATCTATTGTACTCTTTTCAAAATTGTACATGCAAATGCTGCATCTTGTGGATGAAGAAACTGAGGCACAAAGTGGGCAAGTAAGGTCAGAGCTAAGCAGTGGCACTGAGAATCAAACTGGTGGCCTGCCCTGGTCCAAAGCCTGAACCCTAAACGCTCCCCATTTTATCTGAAATGTATACATAAATTTTGTACACTCATTTATTCACTCAGTTAGTACATATTGAACAATTCTATGCATAGATGGAAGAAAGGAAAAGAGAAAGTCTCTCATGCCCACCCCTGACAAATTTTGGGAGCAGAGCTGGGAGAGTCCTAGTGTTCATCTGAGAATAGACTGAGAACACATTATAAACCAAATGGAGTCTTTGAGGTGCTCTTGTCAAAACTATGACCTCTGCTTATGTGTCTCAAAAGGTAAAGTTAAAATTGAAGTTCCCTTGTCGTGCAGCAGGTTAAGGATCTGGTGTTATTGCAGAGGCTAGTGTGGCTGCTGTAGCACAGATTCAATACCCAGCTTGGGAACGTCCATATGCCAGGGGTAGGGCAAAAAAAAAAAAAAAAAAAAAAAAAGTAGAATTAAGTCCTTCAAATTATTATTCTTTTGTTGGAAACACTTAGCTATAAGGGCATTGTCAAGTAGAAATATAATGCAAGCCAAATATGTAATTTTAAGTTCTCTAGTATCCATATATTTTTTGCAGTACAAAAAAACAGCTGAAATTAATTGTAAATGTATTAATTTAGCCCAACATATCTGAATGTTCTTTTAACATGTAATCAATATCAAATCATTGAGGAGATATTTTACATTCTATTTCTCACACTACGTCTTCAAAATCTGAATTTGGACAAGTCTCATTTCAAGCGCTCAACAGGCACATGTGGCTAATGGCTACAATATTGATCAGCACAGAGCTGAAGTTAATAATTGTGGGGCAAACTTGGCCTTCAAATATTCCATTTGTAATTCCTGGTTACACTCCATGGAGTGAGAGAATACAACTCATCCCTTTCGGGGGACTCAGCCTCCTCAGTATTACGGGTTCAGGATATAGATACAGAATTGAGGTAACGTGCCCCAGGCCATCCACTGAGTTGGTGGGGAAGCCAGGATGAGCATTCAGATGTTCTGACTCCCAGGGCTGTGCTCTTTCCAAAATACCATGCTACTTTCTGTTACAACACAGACTTCAAATATCTCACAACATTTGAAAATACCCTTGGGCTTCTGGCCTCAAAAAAAAATTCTTTCAGGAGTCCTCCATATGTGCCTCTCAGCCCTGCCCTTTGCCTAACTTAGTATTTTGCCTATAGCAGGTGCTCTGTCAATGGTTTTTAATCAAATGAAATGTGGGCACTGTACAAGCAGTACCTGCACAAATTATTTTTCCATTTTTTTTGGAGATATTCAAACATTTTCACATGTATACCATATAAAGCACAGTGTCAGATGATCACAAAGGAAAAATGAAATTTTAAGATGACCTACCTAGCCCTCATGACATCTGGTAATCGTGGAATTATTTTCTAGTGTTCATAAATTACCTGCTATAGAATATGATACAGTCTTTTTCTGGGAATCAGTGCTCAACACACTGGCCTTCATTACCCAGAACACATCCCTCTGGAGAGTTATGGCAATCTTTTCTCATTTCTGTGCGTCTGAACCCCCTCCCATTTCCCCTAACTTGTCATAGATTACTGCTAGTGATTCTGAGACCTCATTTTCAAGTTCCTCCAGCACTCTGAAAATGAATTTGTCTGGACCATTTAGGTAAATCTCTTACTTGCCTCTTCCCAGTCAAAGCTCTTACATCAGTGATCCTCCAAGTGTGGGCTGCAGCTCCTGTGGAATATTGAGATCCTTTCAGGAAAACAACTCACAGCGTTTGTTGTCAGTAATAAAATTCAAGCTTTTGAGTAAAACAATATTTTTTAAAACTTATATCTGCCACCATGAATTGAACAGCTTCCCATTATTTAAAGACCTATCTGATGAGCCCAGAGTAATATTAGCAAATGTGATTTTTACATTGTGTAATAAAATGTGTCAACATTTGGAAGATCTACACAACTCAGTGAACCAATATTTTCCAAATAACCCAGGCAGGATGTTACCAAATTATGCATGGATAAAAGATCCATTCAAATAACAAGATAAATGAATGTGGTTGCATTAAACAGAATACCAAAGATTCAGTGAAGGTTTCCAATTTCACATTGCAACTAACCTTAAAGAATATACAATTTGATGGATTTGGTAGTACAGAATAAAAATATCTACAGTTACCTGAAAGTGTTATCATACTTCCTTTTCTAACAAAGTACCTATGTGAGGCCATACTTTCTTTATATACTACAACCCCAAACCATATCAAAATGGATTAAATATATGCCGAGGCATGTATGAAGTCCAACTGTTTTCTATTAAGGCAAGTAATAAAAAGAAATGAAAAGTTTTTTTCTTTGCTTTTTCTAGGGCCTCTCCCATGGCATATGGAGGTTCCCAGGTTAGGGGTCTAATCGGAGCTGTACCCACCGGCCTACGCCAGAGCCACAACGACGTGGGATCTGAGCCACGTCTGCGACCTACACCACAGCTCACGGCAACGCCGGATTCTTAACCCACTGAGCAAGGCCAGGGATCGAACCTGTGTCCTCATGAATACTAGTCAGATTCACTAACCACTGCGCCATGACAGGAACTCCTGAGAATGTTTTTTAAAAAGCCACCTTTATCACTACATTTTTGTTTTGGAAAAGGTAGTTATCTTCATTAAAAATGTCAGAGTTCCGGTCGTGGCTCAGTGGTTAGCGAATCCGATTAGGAACCTTGAGGTTGCGGGTTCGATACCTGGCCTTGCTCAGTGGGTTAAGGATCCGGCGTTGCTTTGAGCTGTGGTGTAGGTTGCAGACACGGCTCGGATTTCATGTTGCTGTTGCTGTGGCTGTGGCCTCCGCCGGAGGCTGTAGCTCTGATTAGACCCCTAGTCTGGGAACTTCCATATGCTGTGGGTGCAGCCCTAGAAAAGACCAAAAAAAAAAAAAAAAAAAAACTTTCTTTTTTCGTTGAAGTGTAAATGACCTACAACACCACCTTAGTTCCAGATTTTGGAACACTACATATTTGCAGTGATAATCTCCTCCGTATCATCCCAGTTTTAGTATGTGTGCTGCCAAAGCTAGTACTCACTTTTAGTTTCTAATACGGTAATATCGATAGGTGTAACCCACACAAGCAAAAGCTCTTAGAGATCCTCAATAAATTTTCAGAGTGTAAAGGAAGTTTGAAACCAAAAAGGTTAAAAAGTGCCCCTTATACCACTCTTCTGCCCATCCCAGTTTGAAAACTATTCTCTCTTAAAGAAAATAAAATGTTTCATTAAGTTGTTATAGAAAATAACATGCATAACTTGGTAGTTAATGCCCTGGGTTTGACAATTAGATTGACTTGGATTTAAGACCTGGCTCTACTTACTACTTACTAGTTTTGCTATATTCAAGTTACTGAACCTACCTGTACCTCAATTCCTCATGTATGTGATGGACATAATCATGCGTCCTACCGTGTGAGGATTAAATGGCAAAATTTGCTACACTCTTTAATCCACTCTTTAACTATCAATGCAATCACAAAAATTTATACCACTCTTTGGGAGTAATATGGTGCTAACATAACAATGGGAGGTATTCTAAAGCCCTGAAATTCTTTTCCTCTGTCAGGAAGTCGTTTCTCCAAACGAACTGCAACACCAGTTTTTCTCCAAACCAGCCTAGAAATGTCTGGGTACTCACAGCACTACACATAGAATAGTTTTCTGTTGTAAAATTAAAAAGCCTTCACGATAGGTCAATTTTCTTAGGACATCTCTGTAATAACATCCATGTTTGGGAAAAGGCCCAATTGCAAAGGATGCATCAAAGAGTTAACATGAGCAGGTAAGTAAAACAATTACCAAGCACTGACTCTGAGGATGAGCCAAGCAATTATGTACTGATGACTTTCCCATGTTTCAAATTTGCTTTTACTGCAGGTATACAATGTAAGAGACCAATCAGAAAATTTTTATCAATGCCTCTTTGAACATTATAAGGGATAGACAGAGTATGTTAAGCCTGTAATAAAGGCTGGAATAGAAAATTCACATAATCATCATGGTTGGACTTAAGATAATGTTAGTATGCCTTACTCAACGTAATTGACAAACAGCAGGAACTACATATATACCTGAGGGAACCCCATGTGTGTACTTGGATCAACACCTTATTAAGGGACATGTAGCTAATTACAGTCAGATACATTTTTGCTTTTCAACTCATCCACCTTAGACTTTAAAGAAATCATTAAAACTGGACATTTATTAATTCATCTTCAAGCTTGCTGACACCTATCATTTCCATTTTTCTATTACCCATTTGGTGGTTTTTATTTTTAATATTAGATGGTATACTTTTTGCTGTAAAATTTCCTTGTGGTTCTTTTTATAATTTCTGTTTCTCTGATGAGAACTTTTATCTTTCCATTCAGTTCAAGTGTGTTTATCTCATGGAGCATAATTATAATAGCTGCATTTACATCTGATAATTCTAACATTTGGGTTATCTGGAGGCTGGCATCTCTTCTTTTTTTTTTTTTTCCTTAAAAATTAGTCATATTTTCCTGGTTTTTCCTGGTTAAGTAATTTTGGATATTGGATTATACCAACTCTGGGTCTTATTGGAATTTGGGGGAAAATACTTGTTTTTGTTTAATTAAGCAGGAATAAGCCCAATTAGGCTTATACTGCAAATTCTGTCTTACCCTTTTTTTTTCTTTTCCTTTTTTTAGGGCTGCACCCATGACATATGGAGTTTCCCTGGCTAGGGGTACAATTGAATCAGAGCTACAGCTGCCGGCCACAGCCACAGCCACACCAGATCTGAGCTGCTCTGCAACCTATACCACGGCTCGCGGCAACACCGGATCCTTAACCCACTGAACAAGGCCGGGGATCAAACCTGCATCCTCATGGTTCCTAGCTGGATTCATTTCTGCTGTGTCACAATGGGAACTCCCCATCTCAACTTTTTTTGAGTGGTGGTTCCCATCTCAGTTCCATTTTCCAGGACTTTGCCGTGGTTTCTTGGGTTCGTCCTGTGTGTGCCAGCTCAGGACATGGAATTCCATACACAGAATTAGAGGATCCCCTTTTCCAAATCTCAGGATTTTCCTCAGGACCTTTTCAAGATTTTCCCACTCTCCCCCAACCCCATGCTCTCTGGCCCAAAGGGGACTTTTTCTGGTTCCTCTGGCCAGAAATCTGGATTTCTCTGAGTTTTAGCTACTCATGTCTCCAACGCTGTGCAGCTCCACAAGTGGGGCCCATCTTAAGGCAAAGCTGTAAGAGAGGGAAAAAATGCCAGACATCCTCATATAGGTTGCTTTTCTAAGTTTTGACTCTCCTTCACCATCTGCCTGTGTCTGTTTACTTTTCTGAGTTCTTAGGCACTTTCTTTTCACATTTGCTCCAGATGTTCTTAGTTGTAATTAGCAAGGAAGATGGACTTGAGTGGTTTTAGTCCACCCCAGCTGGAACCAGAAATTCCCCTGCCTGCTTCTCCAAATGCTGTCTTCCACCACTCTCCCGTGACTTACTCTACTCCAGACTTTCTCTTCTGTTTCCCAAATGGCCACTTGTGCCTACAACAAGCCATGGCACTTGTTCTTCCCAGTGTGTAAAATGTTGCCCCACTCTAAAATGTAAACTCTGAACTTTTCTTCTACACCACCATAATTCCACTAGGCATGGAAAGCATGCAACACATACTTGTTGGATGGCTGGTTGGCCTACTTAACAGAGAACCAATTACTTTGAACAGTCCAGGTATTCTACTTCAAGCAAAAGTAATGTACCAGTTTATTCAATCAATGTAATACTAAACTAGAAAATAAAAGAGCTCTCCTTTTGAGTCTTTATATAAAAATGTGTGCCAACATCTTATCATCTTACCTGTCAAGAACTATGCAAGATTCATAGAATTGCTTTCTCTCTTATGGCTCAAATAACTATTAAATATTTCTATTTGCCATTCATTTTGCAGGAGGTATACCTTGTACTGAAGTTTGCTTTTCTTCTGTCAGTAATAAAAAATATTGGCATGACCCCATTGTCCATTTGCTGTTTAGGGTCTGGGGTTTTGTTCACTTTGTGAATTTGATTCTGTTTAACAGGTAGCAGACTGCCTTGTTCCAAACCAGTTCTGCTTACCAGTTGTTACACCTGAGAAATTTAAGTCCTCTGACTTTGTTTTTGTGCAGAAAATAAGATACAACTACCTAAACTTGAAGGGTGTGTAAAGCATGTAAAATACTTACCACAGTGTCTGGCATATACTGCAGGGTCAAAATAATATTTTCCTATCTCTGAACCAGCTTTCCAGTACTGAGTTAATTTGAGCTTCCCTATGCTTTTCTTACTGCTTTCCCTTCTTTTCTTACTTTGGCTTCCTCTCTTTTTTCTGGGCTCTTTTATTTTGATTTCTAGGTAGCTGACTTATCACAGAATTCTCATGAGTTTTATTTATGTGTCTTCAGGTTTTCTGAGGTGGAACTATGTTTAATTTTCTTGAGAAAGGTTCAAGTTGCTTGAGGTCTTCAACTAATTCCCAGTCAAAAATCTACCTCAGTCAATCATGTTCATAGTGATATTTTTGTTTTAACCTTACTGGAGTTTTTATAGAAACAATGGCTTCAGTCTTCTCCAAGGACAGCTAAACATTAAATGATGTCTCTTGAGTCTGGCAAAAGGGAAATTTTACCATATGCCTAACCCTTTACCAAAGACTAAAACTTATTTTCCTTTTCAAACATTCATTTAATATATAGCAATAATAATAACAAACCCACGAATCGTGATGGCTGTACACAGGAAAAAAAGTATTAGATAGCTAATTACTTAAAGAACATTTGTAGTTCCCTTGTTGAGGATAACTATGTAAAATGTTAGACTTTCCTGACAAAGATATCTTCATGGAAATACCGAATAAACCTAAGAAGTTTGTTAATTTTCACATCGGTGCAATTTATTTTATTTTTATTTTTTTGTCTTTTTGCCTTTTCTAGGGCCGCTCCTGAGGCCTATGAAGGTTCCCAGGCTAGGGGTCGAATCAGAGCTGTAGCTGCCGGCCTATGCCAGAGCCACAGCAACACGGGATCTGAGCCGCGTCTGTGACCTACACCACAGCTCATGGCAACGCCGGATCCTTAACACACTGAGCAAGGCCAGGGATTGAACCCAAAACCTCATGGTTCCTAGTTGGATTCGTTAACCACTGCGCCACGACGGGAACTCCACATCTGTGCAATTTAAATACATTTTTCTTCCTTATAGACAACAAGGATTAGAATACCAGGAAATCTCTAATTTCAAAAACATGATTATAATTAGAAAAGGAAGAATAAACATAAGCATAAATAGTATTATCACAGTGAATGTTTTTAGATATTTTAGTGTTTCACAATATCTTCAGGTCACATTTACATATACATATAAATAGAAAAATATAACTAAATTTACCCAAAATTTAAATTCAGATATCTCAAGAAGAGTAAACATCACAGTAAAAACGTGGCTTATATCCTTGAAAATTAGGTTGGAGGTTTACTTATCAATGTTTAAAAGAGAAATTCACAATACTATTGGAATGTAGGGACTTTTGAATTCCAATGAGGTAGGTTCAGGAGATATTCCCAGTATGTGAAGTTTAACCCTTAGGCCAAGATCAATGGATATATGCAGTATTGTTTTTTCAAAATTTACTTGACATTCTTTTCTCATATCGGGGAAACCCATTCAGATACCTCAAATTCTTCTAAAGCCAAGTAAAATGTATTTTTTAAAAAAAGCCTTAGACTCAGGTAAAAACAATGAAAAACTGCCAAGGAAATGTCTTTAAAAACACCTTTTAAAATCCTATTTTTTTAAAAAGAAAAGCTAATAGCATTTTCTTTCAGCATTTTATGTCCAATTATACGTATCATTGCAAATTTCTACCATATCAAATTAATTTAAATATGCAATTTTTCCTCAATCACAAAGTTAAACTTCTTGGATCTCGAAAAGGGGTAGAAGCGGGGGCGGGGGGGGGGGTCCCTCTTTGTGAAAAAACATCTTTTACCTTTAGATATTTACAAATTTCCAGAGGTTTTTGCTTATGTGTTAAGAATATATAGCACTAGGCCATAAATTTCAATTTTGCTTTTTGTGTAACTGAAAATTTACAACTTGTTTCCCATTAATATATCATAAGTGACATTTCCTTTTAGCTTTACAGAAGTATTTAAGGCCATAACAGAACTTTTAACTTCTACTGGAAAGTGATAGCAAATATTTCTAAAATGCACACACACATTTAGTAAGATCGTAAAAAGAATTTTAAATGAACTCAACTGAGAATAGAGAGAAATGGATTGTTTACATAAATTTTGCCAAACCAATTTAGAAAACAAAGTAACTCAGAACATTATGACTATTTTGAGTGGTAGTCTTTATAAAAATTCTCCCTAGATATACCAAATAATAATCTTAAAAACTTAGAATGTAGTTGTACAAGGCCAGAATAAATTTTTACAGAGGATGAGTGCATCTTGTTGATTAAAAGCATGAAAAATTCTAACTACTATTTCAGGGCTCTGTTAAATTCTCAGCTTCCCGGTGAGACCTATTCTGGACTTAACCTATTCAATGCTGCAATCTCTCTATTTCTGCATACCTGGTCTTCTTTACCGACTCCACATTTTCCCCACACAGCACTTATTAACTTATATATGGTATGTTTATTATCCCTCGTTAGAATGTAAGATCCATGAAGATGGGCATCTATTGTTCATCCATTTGTATCCCAAGTACCTAGAACAGTGCTTGACTCATATTAAGTGTTCAGTAACTATTGGGTGACTCACAATTCAGTTTTATTGCATCATGTTTTAAAGTGTCACTTTGCGTTTTGCTTCATTCTCAACTTCCTCTTCCTTGCTCAAGAAAGCCTTCCCTGACCCTTCCAAAGCATTAGTCATAATATAATTAATTACGCTACGGTAAAAAATTGTCCCCAAATCTCAGTGTAAATTAATATCTTGTTTCTTGCTTATGCTAATATCGAACACATTTGATGTTGGAGAATTTGAGGAAGTTCTGCTTCATAGAGTACTTCAAGATCCAGGCTGACAGAGTTGCACCATTTGGAACATGTCATGTCCTCGGTCACTGTAGTAGAGAGAAGCTGAAAGATTGTACAATGGATTTTATTTTCAATGTCGTTCCTTGGAAGTGTCACATCACTTTCACTCCTATTTCATTGGAACAAACTAGTTACAGTGGCCCATCTAACCTCAAGGGGGTGGAATTTAGCAGAGCATATGGAATATTTAGTTATCATAATATCACATATAATTATTTTAATGAAGTCTATTTCCTCTACCAGAGTGGAAACTCCTCAAAAGCAAGAGAGGGTGTCGTTTTGATCTCTAATATATTCCAAACATCTGTTATATAAAGCAGGGATGTGATAAATAATTGTCAAAGTTTAAAATCAGTTATTAAAAATAATTAACTTCTTTAATTTTTTAAGGAAGAAATACTCTCCATAGGAAAGCATTTCTATTTTTTACGTCCATCAGTAGCCAAATGGTATGTGATATAAACATTTCCAATATATCAACTTTGGTTAAATGTGCAACTTAGAAAATAACCCATTAATGCACACAGCAAGATGCTACCAACAAATTCATTAATATGCAAGATTCATTACTGTAGTCAAAGGTCATCCAGGGCTAACATTATTTTCATTAAAATGAGTTATAATACTCCACTGAGAACTGTTTGCCTAAATTCAGCTATTTAATCTCTATAATTGGAGTCTAGCACTTTCAAACATCTAATTCACCCACACACCCACAACCTCCCTACACACACAGATGTGTGTGCACACACTTATAAACGGCCCATTAGGGCATTACAATGGAAAAAGAAAATAGAAACTGAAAGGGCATTTGTAAATGTGGGATATCATTTAGACAACTATAGAGAGTAAGCAGAAAATCCTAAAAATATACATAAAACAAAAGCTAGAGTTTGATAAGCTACAGAAACCAGTTTGAAGAATTTTACTACAGTAAACAGATTTGACAAAACTGAAACACTAGAGCCAGAACTACAAGCCTTACTTCACTCCAACACAAACAAAATCTCTAACCATTTTAAGCACAGTGAGAATCCACATGCAACAAAGGTGATATAAATTTTAATTAAAAAATGAAAAATATAAATCCTTCTTAAACACTTCATTAAAAAATATGCAGCTTTATTTTAAAATGTGGTAATGCTCAAAGATGGCAGTTGACTTCACTCATATAGGTAAAAATGTTCTTAAAATATCAATACATTTGTTTATATGTACTGTCCTCCAATTTTTTTTTCCAATTCTCAAGTAACTGTCAAGAGTTGTAGGTTCTAAGCACACCATTATACTATACATGATTAAGTTCCAGAGCCAAAGGCAAACCATTCATGAAATAGTTTTTTGATGTAAGTCTCATGAGTACACAGATTTAAAGTGATAAACCAGCAGTAGCTTTTTTTCTTTTTTGCAAGTGTTAAACTAATTCGCTTTAAATTGAGCCACTGTTCGGGAATCCTAAAAAGTGAAAAGCTCATCCTTTTCCAACCTATAAGGGGAAACAGAAAGGTGATGATAAAATTAACCACCAACATAGTGTTTAACACATTCTGCTTAACACATAACTCCAAAATGCAAATGTTTGAAATGGTTTTTGAAGAGAAACAGCTACGTTAAGCCTGTCTATACTAAATGAATGTAACTGTTCTATTTACTTAGACATGTACCATTCTGACGCCAACAATATTTAAATGTCCATGATTGATCCACTGATTTGGAAAGGGCTCTTAATAGCTGCACATAGTCTGCACCTGTAGCATTAGAATCCAACCACTGTTCATTTTCTGATATAATTTAACATTCTACAAATCCATGATGGAAGTACTAAGCTTAAAGGCTTTGAGAGGATGCACAGTACAGAATTCATTTCTTAAAGAAAACATACACATGAATATTCAAACAAAATATGTGTATAATCACTAGAGTATTAATAATGGCTATGTTTCCAGGTAGTGGGATTATGAATGATGATTTCTTGTTGTTGCTGTGGAAAAGTATTCTCAAAATAGCTAACTTAAGAACCAAAGGTTATCACCACCAAGGAAACTATTTTGTTCTTCACTGACTTCACATTACAAACGTTTAAAGCTACCAACAAATATAAATTTGTCAGAGTGGCTACATACACTCTGATATACTCGTAAGGAAGATCTTTTAAAAGCTGGAAAAATAGCAAGATCATGGTCATAAAAGAATAGATTGCTCTAAAATTAAAAACAGCTGATAAGCAATTTAATCATTAGGCTTCTTATAGTTACATAATTCTATAGGAAAATCAGTCTCTAACAGCTCATCTTTATAAATTTTAAAATATTTTTCTCTATTGTCTCTTTTGCTAGTTTTTTAGGTACTGTCCTCATGCCAGTTTGGACCGAGTATTTATTACTCAGATATTTCTTCTGCACTAGTATTGGCACTGCTAACCAAAACTTAGGCCATTTAAGACTAAGTTTTAAATCTGTGGCTAATTATCTGGAAAGAATAAAAGAATAAAAAGAGTTTCACATTAGCAGCAAATTAATTAAAGGGTCTTGATTTTTTTCGTAAGCCTTTGGAAGCCTGCATGTTAAACACTGGTGATTTTAAAATTCTCAGTGGAAATGGTGATGGCATTCACTTAACCAAGGCAGCTCAAATTAAGTGTAGTGAGAACATGCAATGAAAACAAAATTTTCAGTAAATTCCTATTTTTCAGACATCACCAAGATCATCCTATAAATCAGGATAATCTTAAACTCCAGTATAGTTTTCAATCATACTTAAGATACCTAAAAAGAAAAAATGTGTGTACACACAATTTTCATACTTCTTTATATTGTTCACATTTACTTTTAAAAAGTCACATGGAGAAAATGTAAACTTGAAATAACATTAAATTCTATTACATAAATGATCTGCTTTATTTTCAAAACATTTGTACAAGCTACACTTTCACTTATTACCTTAAACAATGCTTTGTTGACAGGATATGCCTTAGTCTTTAAGCTTTTAAGAATATTAGAAATAACAAGCTTAAGTTCAAGTACACAAAGTCTGTAAGACTATCCTGGAATATCAATTTTTAAACTGCACAAGTCACACTGAAGAGATGAACTTTTCCTTATGTTGATGGGATACCATAGAATCATATAGAATGGAAAAGCCACAAAACTGAAATTGGAGATACCGAATCCATTCTTGGGAATTATCTTCAGACATCTGACTTAGAAAAGAAAAAAAAAAAATATATATATATATATATATGCACAATTTTTCAAGGATCATGAACTTTTTAAGGATTAGCATAGTATTTAATGTGCTAGAAGCAATTTATTAGTGTTGACCAAGGCCCTAAAAGAGTTAAGTGCCTCTCTCAAACATGAGTAGACTGATATTCTACTCCCAAACTGAGAAGGGCTCATATTTTTATATAATTATAGTCTTTGAAGGACAGCAGGAAAAAAAAAAAAAAAAACCTTACAGAAAACTTACTAATCGCACTTGGCTGCCCATTATTTAAAATGTCAATGAATCTAAGCAATTTAAATTATAAATATTCTCATTTAATAAAACACCCACACAATGACAAGAATGAGACTTTAATCAGTTTTAAGTGGAGTTTATAACACTAAGAGATAAAGGGTTGTTAACAAACACAATAACAAATGGACATCTGATTGGTATGAGGCATTATCCTGTACACATCATATTTTGTGTATCCTCAGTGCATAGCATTTACACACAGAGCCACTGCTGCACAGCACAAGAGTATCTGAAGAGGCTGAGAGTAAGGCTGTTTAACAGACTGAAATTTTTTAGCATATATATTTTATATGAAAACAGATTGAACTTTTGAACTGGCAGGGTAGAAGGCAACTCTGCCAAACACTGCAGTTAAAGCCCCCACTTTAGTGCACAGTTCCACCCCTTCCATCTGCATGCATGACACATTAACAGTATTTAAAGGTAAACGAGGCACTTTGTGGCAACCACAGCCATCGTTATGAACATATTGCACAAATTTTCTAGAACTAAACAGTAACTTGTACCCTACTTTTATTTTTTAAAGCTGAAACATTTGATGCTGCCGGTAAACTCCACTTAAGTTTATAACCTGTGCCACAGCAAAGAATGGTGATGCTATTTATTCAACTACCCTTAATAAGTATGGCAAAAAATGTCCAAGAGGAGCTA
Organism: Sus scrofa; assembly: GCF_054392235.1. Lineage (NCBI taxonomy): Eukaryota > Metazoa > Chordata > Mammalia > Artiodactyla > Suidae > Sus > Sus scrofa. Next base: position 122,223,628 of record NC_139396.1, on the reverse strand, counting down.
CAGAGATCTTGGGATGGTACAGGGCCCAATTGTAAGCTTTCTTAAAAGTGATGCCTTCAAGTAATTTCAGACGTGTAAGCGGCTGCACATCCAAAAAGTCTAAGAAAACATTCCAGAAACTCAAAGAGATTACCTACAGAATGCATTTCAGGCTAATCATGAATACTGTCATAAATAAAGTTTTAATTAGGACTCGAAAACCTTTCAGTCATAGCAATTCTTGTCAAATTCTATGGGGATGGTAACTGAAATAAAGGAGAGTAGTATGTATAATATATATTTATATATATATAATATATATATATATAATGCCATTTTTCCATTTCCAATGACTACACCATAAAAATGTAAGCAAGGCTTCTCAAAAACATTGAAACATTCAAAATCAAAACCCTCATTCAGACCTTCACATTCCAAAGGAAAAATAATAACAGTGCAAAAGCCCATTATAATGTCATTATTTATGACCTGGCCCTCCACGTTACATATTGGAACAATACAAGTTATGTTTTAATATACTGTGCCCAAAACTGTAACAAATAACAGTATTAATAACTATCTTCAAAACATGAATAGTTGATTTTCATTTTAGTCAACAGTTTTCAGCTCTTATGAAAGACAAGGTGGCATATAAATTTCAATGATGAGATCTTAGGAATAGATGTCTCTAACTTTACCGATTTAAACTTATGAGCAGTCAATCAATTCTCTATATATCAATGTTTAAATATAAATGTGTAAATCCTAACAACTTTGTTAAAAATTTTAAAATTTTATTTGTTGAATGAAACTGATGAGGTATGGAAAACATGTCAACATTGTTTACTAAGAATATTTTAGATGAAGTTCTGCCTAATCTATTTTCCATCAAACTCTATAAATGCTGCTCTAATAGGTCCTATGCAATCTGTATTTGTAAATTAACAAGGTCAGACCACAGCTAGTGAACAATTTCAGCACCAGTAAGTTATTGAAAATGAGATTTTTACACCATTAAGAAATAAACTGTCTGGATATTCAAATGTTTCAAGGTCAAGGTATAATTTGAAAGATACCAAATTTCTGGGGAAAAAATTCTTTTTAATAATATCTTCATATTAACTTTATAATACTAGTTGTACTCTGCTTAAAATCATATGCAGTCCGGGCATATCAAATATATGATATTTAAGAAGTGAAACTGAAGCCCTAGTCCTAACTCTAGACTAATGAAGAAATGATTCAACACTGCACATTAAAAAAAAAAAATCTGTTCTTTCAATAGCAAATTGATAAAAGCGTTATGTGGGACAATTTCTACTGAAAAATGCCTTATTTGTGCAGTGCTGAAAATTTACTGCAACTCTAATTTCCTTTTAAACACAAATAACGTCCTTTTAAATATAAACATTATATGTATTCAGTATTCAAGTAAAATTCCCTAACAGTTAATGACATTTAAAAATGTGCAAAACTGCAAAACTCATTGTAATAGAATGTGTAAGGTCAAAAGGGTAGAACGGCTGACATCTATTGGATTGAATAAGTGCATCATAAATCTTTAAAGAAAAAAACGCTTACTGTAGAATCTCAAATTGAAATTTCCTGTGCAGCATTACAAAATATTTTATATTTAATGAGAAAAAAAGAAGCTTGTAGGCAGCACATGAAGCATCCACAGCAGGTATATGATTGAAAACTAATAAAATAAGAGTAAGTTGTTGACTGATGTAGGTACTAATAGCATTTGACTTTTAGCACTGGCCTTGATTACACAGGAGATGGAGCAGTCATTACAATTGAGAAAACATATTTAATAACTCATTGTCAATTTTTATGTTTCAAGCCCATTCTTTGTTGATAGCCTCCACATTTATATGGTTAAGTCATTGTTGCTGTGTTTCTTATCTATTACCACATTATTTTTATATCCCTTCATTTGTGGATTCTTAAGATGTTGTGGAAGGTTCATTCCTGCACCCCAATACAGATTCACTCCCTCTAGCTGCCTTTTCTAGCACCAATATGCTTTAAAAAAATAAAATGCACAAATAACAAGCAGTGACAGCGGCCAATTCCTCAAATATCCAGATTAATAACTGTAGCATGCTAAAGAAAGGTGCGTGTAAATAGCTGGAGATGGTGTATGGTCCAGAGTCCAGCATAAAACATATTCCTTTCTGAGCATTCCTTCCATTCCCCTAACCCGAATACATGCATTAGAATGTAGCAAAACCCTTTAGAAACTCCTCTTAGCCAACTGCAAACTTATCTGTTGCCACAAGTGCAAAGGGGTAGGATGTGAACCTGTATTTCACAAAGCTCTTTAGCCACTTCAGTTGGTGACAGAACACAAAATGAAAAATTCCTACGTATACACATCAGTCTGTCTCCACTTTTTATAAAACTGGAATAAAATGGGAAAGTGCCATCTTTATTTATCCTAATTGAATTTTAAATGTCCTTTTGACACAAAAAGGTATATACATGACACAGCTACACAACCTTTTTTCAACTGGACAACAAGTGTCAAAACCCTGTGGATGTATAGGGTAAAACAAGATTGGTCAGGAAAAGAGAATTGTTCCTATAACTGGTAATCTGACACAATGTCCTATTGCCATTTAAAAAAAAGGTCCATTTTCAGTTTATTCAAGTTTGTTTCTTATGATGTTTTATCCCTCTTGATAAAAAAAAAAAATCAGACTTTTGTAATTTGTGTATGCTGATCTTCATCAAAAGGTTCATTTTCTGGATCAGAGTCAGTGGTGTCAGAATATCTATAATGATCAGGTTCATTGTCACTAACATCTGGTGTTACAGAAGTTGAACTGCTAGCCTCTGGATTTGATGGCTCCTCTACTGTTTTTGTGAAGTACAGCTTCACCTAGGGAAAGAAGAGAAAGTTTAAATAGAAAATCCTAAGTCTATTAAATTACTTAAAGATATATTTTTTTAGCAGATTCTTTTTTTTTTTTTTTTTTTGTCTTTTTGCTATTTCTTTGGGCCGCTCCCGCGGCATATGGAGGTTCCCAGGCTAGGGGTCGAATCGGAGCTGTAGCCTCCGGCCTATGCCAGAGCCACAGCAACGCGGGATCTGAGCCACGTCTGCAAGCTACACCACAGCTCACGGCAACGCCGGATGGTTAACCCACTGAGCAAGGGCAGGGACCAAACCCGCAACCTCATGGTTCCTAGTCGGATTCGTTAACCACTGCACCACGACAGGAACTCCCAGATTCATTTTTAAGTATCATGATACATATGATCTTTAAAAGCAGCTGCCTTTTTTTTTTTTTTGGCCTTTTCTAGGGCTGCTCCTGTGGCATATGGAGGTTCCCAGGCTAGGGGTCCAATCAGAGCTGTAGCCGCTGGCCTTCACCACAGCCATAGCAATCCAGATCTGAGCTGCGTCTGTGACCTATACCACAGCTCACGGCAACGCCAGATCCTTAACCCACTGAGCGAGGCCAGGGATCAAACCTTTAACCTCACGGTTCCTAGTCGGATTCATTAACCACTGAGCCACGGCCGGAACTCCCTAAAAGCAGCTGCCTTTTAAGTGACCCTCTTCTTAAGATTTCCTACATGGTCTTTCTTGATAATATAGTGAAAAGAAATTGGGATATTAACATATATTTTAATAAGAACAAACTGCAAGCCTTAACTAAATAATTTTACAAAAGTACAGACTTTGACAGTCCACATAATATATTTTCAATTCAATTCACAAAGAGATGAGTTCCAAAAGAATGTTTCATTTACTACCTGTCTGAAACTCAATGTATTTTCTGTATATAAACAATATTAGATACATACAAATACTATACTATGTAAAATGTATTTTCTGTATATAAACAATATTAGATACATACAAATACTATACTATGTAAAATGCTGATTAACAATGATGTTCAGGATTCCAGTTCCCCTTAAAACTTCACTGAAAGGGAGGAAGAACAAAATGCACTTCACACAGTGGTCTAAACAGTGAACCAAGGGCCCTTCAGGCAAGAGCTGAAATAATTTCAAAACAACTCTACGAGGCAGATATCTCCACTGTAAAAGAGAAACAACTATAGCTCAGAAAGGTTAGGCAACTTGTTAAGGGCCACATATCTGGCAGATAGTGGATTGGGATTTCAATTAGCTTCAAATCCTTTTCTCATTCTGTTATATCTATAGCTGCCCTTACCGTGATGGAAGAGTCACTGTCAATTCTCCTCTTCAATCCAATATCCACTCTGTCAGTAAATTCTTTTAGTTCTACTTTCAACTAGTCTCCCAGCTTTCATTCTTGCCCCTCTCCAGTAAATATTTTAAAGGAGAAGCAGAGTAAAAATTTCAAGACAAAATTCAGATTATATCCCCCCTGCACAGAAAACACTCTCATGTCTTCACTCTTGGACTGAAGTGTGTTAGTCAAAATGACATCTGTATTGCTCCTCAAATACACCAAGTTCACCCCTGACTCAGGGCTTTTGCAACTGCTCTTTCTTCTTTTTCCAAATTATTTGTATAGCTCACTCATTTCATTCAGGCCTCTAATTGAATGTCACTTGCTTAGAGAGGCCTTCTCTAACCATCCCACTAAAAAATACATGAAGATCATGCTCTATCCTATCTCTGCTTTGTTTTTTCATAGCACTCACCATTAGATGATATTAGATTTACAGATAATTGAAAGTTTTAATCTGTAATCACAAATATAAAACCTCTGGTAGTATTAAAACAGAAAATAATAAAAGTAGAGGAAGTCATTTTAAAAGCCACTTAACTGAGGAAAATGCAGGCAGAGAAAAGAAGGTAAATGGAAACCTATGAGTTCTAAAAGACACTTCTAAACACAAATATAAGATCTAAAGGCACTTAATATTGGATCTATTTTCACTTAAAACAGGTAGCCTGGGAGTTCCCACCATGGCTTAGTGGTAACAAACCTGACTAGGATCCATGAAGACACGGGTTTGATCCATGGCCTCGCTCAGTGTGTTAAGAATCTGGCATTGCCATGAGCTGTGGTGCAGGTCACAGACACAGCTCGGATCCCACATTGTTGTGGCTGTGGTGCAGGCCTGCAGCTATAGCTCAACCCCTAGCCTGGGAACTTCCACATGATGAAGGTACAGTCCTAAAAAGCAAAAAAAAAAAAAAAAAAGCCCCTCCTTTATTTTTATTATTACTAGCAATATTCTTAAAGCTATGACTAGATTTGTTACGTTATAAAAATGGAATGAAGAGAGAATTTAAAGAGAGAAGGGAAGCAGCAATGATGAAAGGAAGATGGAAAAATCAAGTAGAATAAGAAATAGGAAAGGGGAAATAAAAAATGGCAAACCATCATTTGAAAATGTTTACAAGTCAGATATTTAATGCAGAGAATTCTTATCCAGAAATATAAATAGAAATATACATACAAATATCACATATAGATAAAAGTAAAATGAATCAAAGAATTCTATAATAAGAGCAAGTAGACAGAGTTTTAAAAAGGGAAGAAGAGGGGAGGATGATCAGAAAAGCCTTTCAGAGCATATAAGACTGAAGCTGAAGTTAAAAATGTGAGATGGACAGCCATGTGAAGAGCAGGAAAAGGCTTGAGGGTGAAGAGGTCTGAGGAAAAGGAAAAGAATTAGAAAGATCTGAGGCAGAAGAGCTTATGAACATTTTGAAGAACTGAAGAGACCAGTCTGGGTGGATCACAGGAAGAGAATGTGACTAGAACTGATGTAGAAGGTAGTATTGTGCTAAATTATACAGGTCCTTGCAGGTCACATCAAAAAAATCAAAGGCCTTTAAAAGTATAAACAGGAATGACACAATCAAGTCATCTTTAAGATCACTCTGATGAGTTGAAAATAAATTGGAGGGGAAGCAGTGTAGAAGCAGTAACAACATTCCATACAAATCATTCCCAAAGGGCTCAGTTCCTTTTTACTCCTTTCCTCACCCATTCCTACTTCATATCCCCTCCCCAGATTCTGCCCCAGATATCATCAAATAAGAAAGAATAGGGTAAAGAAAATGCAGCCTTTTGACTCTGTGCATCCTAGATTCAATTAGAAACTTTCAAGTTATTGCTACTTAAATATTGCTTCTGAATATACTTAATTTAAAAATTAGTCAAGCAAGTTTTTCACCAGCATAGTGAAATTAGTCAAGCAAGTTTTTCACCGAGATTAAAACACACACACACGCACGCACGCACGCACACACACATGCACCCACCCACCAATTCCTCAAAATGTTTTTAACTGACCTTAAAATTTGGAGAAAAGTATCGGTTGGCCTTGTCTTTATTTGCTTTGTCGAGATCATTTTTTGTTAAAGTGAGTACTAGATATTCCTTGTCATTATCTGCACGTTCTATACTGCAAATACTATCAATTTCTTGATCACACAGACTTCCATTTTCTACTTTTTCTGAGGTTTCCTCTGGTCCTGGTATGAAGAATGTATTTACCCAAAAGTGAAACATTTTGTCCTAAAAGAAAATAGACAAATTTTTCATTAAAAAAGACAATATTACATGTATTTAACATTTATCTCAAGAAATGAACTAATATGTGAGTCGTTTGATATTTTGAATATCATTTTGATCTTTTGATATTCAAAAGACTAATAGTTGGTTGGCAATCTGTGGGTTATCTATCGCATCTAATTCACATATGACTTTTCTTTTATTCAAATTTGGTCCAAAAATACAATTCCACAAGCTCTAAAATGAACTTACTCGAACACCTTAAGTTAAATATCTCCTTTTCTAATCTTAGCATTAAAAAAGGTTGAATTTATATGTAAATATTTTAACAATTCAGAAATGGTTTAATTTTCTCTATCTTTCAACAGCTATTACAAAATTTACTTTAACAAAAGTTCTTGAAATGTCAGTACAACTTCCCAAAGAGTCATTTTTACTTCTACAGCAATACAAACATTAAATGGCTCCAGTTTCCTGCATGACAATATGTTTGAAAACTTTCACATGGGAATATAAGCATCTCAACTTTTTATAAAATGTCTCATTTTTAAAACATAACTTCTTACTAATAACAGGTCTTAAAAATCAAAAACCACATCAGGAGTTCATTACTTCAAATCTTTCCTGACCAACGTAGAAAATGTTCTCCCTTAATTAGTAGAATTTAGCCTGTATGCATCATTGGACAATTAATGATGTACAACCCTGTGACATCTGGTGCCTTAAACTGCTATTGAAATCTTTTATTCTAATTTATCTTCAAGTTTATTTTCCCAGGAAGATAGTAAAACTCTTATATACCTTATGTCTTAAACGTCTTTCTTGTTTTTAATAGTATCTAACATAGCAATTTTATATGTAGTTTAAGTCTTTTAAAAATATTTTGTTAATTTCAACTATTTCAGCAAAGTCATTGAGTTAGTAACTGTGTACATATTTTAGAGTCGGAAGAAAATAAGCTAGTAAAATTTAAATTTCAAAAAATGTGGATTCTGCTAATGTACTGATTGTAGTAAAACTATACATTAAAAACTACAGAGCAAACATTTTTAACAGGCAGGGAAAAAAATCACACAAAATGGAAATAAATGTTAAGTAATTCAAGATATACAAATTATTATAAATATTTAATTTAATCTTCAATTTTACATGTGTTAATGTAATGTACAGGTGATAAGAACTGGAAGAATAAGAATTAGCACACTCCTAAAAGTACAAGGAAACAGTGATACAGGTACCTATTTTTAAGAGCAATATATAAAATCTTATGTGTGCCAGTCTTACAATGAGTAAAAGAAAACAAAAAAACTTCTTAGCTTAGTTTTAAAACATTTGTTAAAACTTCTTGGATTATGAAAAAATAAATTTTCAAAGTTACTGAGATATACTTAACTTTTATTTATACAGATGCAGGAAATGGGTTTCTGGTGAAAAAATCAGTTTTATATTTTGTGATTTTTTTTTCCAGCTACTTGGATTCTGGATAAAGGAAATCGTATTTCTTCTGATAAGTCACAATAGAGTTAAAAAATTTTATAATAAATGAAGCTTCCTCTTATTTTCTCTCTCTCTCTCAAAAAAGCTAAAAATCAGGAAAATGAAATCAATCCTATTATGGAGACTGTCTAAAGATCAGCAATACACTATCAGTGATAATATACAAAGCTAATGTTTTCATTCATTACTACCTAAAAATTTTGCCCTGTAGCTCTCCTTAACTGTTCGCACTTACTATTTTAAATAAAAAAATAGTTTGTTTTAAAATGAGCTCTTGCATTCTTTAAATATAGCTTAGTGAGATGCAAACTTCACTAACTTTCTAAACCTGCATATTTAAATACCACATTTTTCATTCTTTATTACTTCCTCTTCATACTTACTTCTCTCCTAGCTAAAAATCAAAATACTCAGTAAATTTGAGGAAGCTAAATATAAAATGACCCAGTCTCAACAAACATTAGCCAAAATGGGGTAAAAATGGTCTGTGTCATTACACAAGACCACAAAACGGATTTTATTTATACATACAGACCAAATTTCTTTTTCAAATTCATGGTTCCATGCTAACTTCTCAGTTAATTAATTACTCTTTCTAAAAGGACTATAACTAACTGAATGGGGTATGTATGCAATCTTTAATATTTTTATAAAATTTATTTGCATAACCCAAGTTAAAGAAAATTCATCTCAGATTACAATGCCACATAGCCTTTTCCTTCTAATAGGACTATTTACCATTACAGCGGCTCACCAATGCCATGGTAAACAAAGCATGTGTAGATCTAACAGAAAACCATTTGACCCATTAGATGTCAGTCATAAAACAAAACACATCTTTTAATCTCTCCTCACAGAATGATTTCTCTCTAACCAAATGCTTTAAGCAAACGATCTTAGGGTATTATTCAAGGTATAGATATCTTGGTTATTTTTCCCAGTAAAAGTAAAGTGCAAACCTTTTTTAGCATCTTGTTCTGTTTGTGGAAGAACTCTACTTTGATGTCACCACACACAGGCAATGGCTGAGGGAACTCAAAGTACATGAACTTGTCTTCCCGTCGTGTGGGTCCTGAATTGGAGGAATATATCTTCACCTTTAGCTGGCAGACCACAAACTGAGGATCTGCATGGTCAAATACACACTAGTATCATTTCACAGGAAATGCCTTTAACTGTCAAAAGCTAGTTGATGATTAATATTAGTAATATAAACAAAGTAGTAATTCTGCATCTATAACCCCTGATCTGAAACAAATCAATGGAGAGAAAATAATAAGCCAATAAACAAATAAATCAGTGGAAATAAAGTAGGTCAAAATATAATCACTGTTAAGATTTTCCCTAATTTAAACCTTCAACATAAGGTTCTATTACTGGTATTAAAGTCAATTCTACTTCATAAATAGTATGTCTCAAAATTGGACTTCTAGAACTTTATAGTAACATCAAAACTTCAACTTCGCAATGTTAAAAATCTAATATAAATTATTTTAAGAATTAAAATGAAATGCATAAAAGGTAACTTTTAAAACAGATAATTGCTGCAGTATTTTAAAGTAAAAACCACAAAACACCAATCATTACCTGTTCACATGAAAAAAGAGAATATAATCTACAACAAAGATATATTCCATAGACACAAGTTTCAATATTTAAAAAGTATTAACCATAATTCATTTCACCTATAATTTGTTTTATTTTTAAAGGTATATAAAGCCACCACTATGAAACGAATGCAAAGAAATGCAACAGACATTAAGTACAAATTATAACATAACCACCCTCTCTCCAAAACACACTCCATTTTCATTAACAAGAATGTGGGCTTTGGCCTGTGTTAGTTTTAAGATAACTGGTAAAATATGACCTCTCAAAATGTATCATGCTTATTATATTACCAATGTAACTAAAAGGTAGTTAGTATGAAAAAAGGAAGGGTTAGGCATTTTATTTTTAAAATTCACTCATAAATACATTTATACCTCATGACATTACTGATAGAATTTAAAGTCATAAACATTAAGATGCTAGAACTTTAAATTACCAAAATAATTTGATAAAGTGTAATTCATTGGTAGTACACAATGAGTTGTGTACAAGTTCAAAAACAAGAGTTCATTAGAAAGAAAATAATTAACCTGAGGAGGTAAGAAGTGAGTCTTGCAATTTCAAAATATACCAAGATAATCAATAAATAAAAACATAAGCTTGCATAAAGTACATGAGAAATAGCATATAAAGTTCTCGTACCAACAGGCACCATCCTTAAAGGTGATTTTAAAAAAGTATCATATTCTTTATCAATGTGAGTACAAGGCAAAAAGCTTATTCAAGCTAATAAATAAGTTTTCCAGTGCAATAAACACCTACTAATTCAACTATACAAAATAATACTACTTTAGGTATTATCACATAATAAATAGCAGGTTTGACAAAAAGCATGAGGGATTAATCCAATTTATGAGACATTTATCATGAGAAAAAGGAACTCTAAAAATAGGAAACATTACACTAACAATCTGTCAATAATTTTCACTTTCTTGACTAAAGATTCAAAGTACAAAAAGCCATTTTGCAAAACTCATACTGAAAATTTCACTGGGAAGCCTAGCTTGAAGAAGCAAATAAAAGAGGTAAGATATCAAAGCAGTGATAAAAATCAACAAGGATGAAAATGCCTTGTAATCTTATTAATTCAAACTCCACTAATTCAGAATTTGATAACCTTGAACTTGGGACCTTAAAAAGTAAATTAACTGTGTAAGCCAGATTTCAATTAAACTACATCTAAAATGTGTAATTTCAGAGTTCCCGTCGTGGCTCAGTGATTAACGAGTCTGACTAGGAACCATGAAGTTGTGGGTTCGATCCCTGGCCTTGCTCAGTGGGTTAAGGATCTGGCATTGCTATGAGCTGTGGTGTAGGTTGCAGACACGGCTCGGATCTGGTGTTGCTGTGGCTCTGGTGTAGGCCGGCAGCTACAGCTCGGATTAGACCCCTAGCCTGGGAACCTCCATATGCCGCGGGAGCGGCCCTAGGAAAGGCAAAAAGACAAAAAAACAAACAAACAAATAAATACTTTCAAGAATTTTAAAATTATATAAACAATTGATAATCTAATTATAAACCAATGTTACTTAATTTCCTCACAAAACTAAGATGAAAAGTTTTAATAAAAATAAGTGGAAAAGGACTTCCCTTCGTGGCACAGTGGAAGCGAATCTGACTAGGAACCGTGAGGCTGCAGGTTCAATCCCTGGCCTTGCTCACCTCACTCAGTGGCTTAAGCATCCGGCGTTGCCATGAGCTGTGGTGTATGTCGCAGACGCGGCTTGGATCTGGCGTTGCTGTGGTTGTGGTGTAGGCTGGCAGCTGTAGCTCTGATTAGACCCCTAGCCTGGGAATCTCCATATGCCATGGGTGTAGCCCTAAAAAGCAAAAAAAAGAAAAGAAGGGGGGGGTTTCCTCAAATAACTAAAGAAAATAATTTTCCTTCACATTTTAGATAGATAAGACCCAACTTAACAGAAGTCCAAACATTAGTATGGTTCTGTTGATTTCTAAGACACAATTCTGGTATACATATTTTGATATAATTGACTGTGTTTAAAAAAATGAAAAGACTGATGATACCTAGTAAACAAAAATCAGAATTAAATTTTCTTGGGATATATGCATTTTGATACAATATGAGAGAAAAATCATACTGATTATCTTTTATTAACCTTTTTAAACCCTTTTAGATATACAGAATATAGTAATTTTTTCTTTATTTAGAAATACTAAGACAACAATCAAATAAGGAAAAAATTGTTAACCCCTGACAACTTTGCAGAAGATAACTTCATTTTCATATGTTTTGTTTTCTTCACTGACTCTTTTTCCTCCTGAACCCAAACTGTTACAAATCCTATTTGTCTCAGTCCTCACCCTGCTTCCCTCTGAGTTTTCCCATCTTCTAGGGCAATACCATATTTATATGAAAGGCTTAACTATTATGTCTCTTTCCCAATGCTGTCCAAAATATCAGATATATCTCCTCACCTAAGTTCAAATCCATACTTTCAAGTACCTACTGAATATCTTCACATAAAGGCTCACCTTTACCTGATTTAAAACATGTTTAAAAGCAAAATATCAACACTCATGTGTCCAAGTCTCAGTCAGATTCACTTTTCTTCCCTTTTCTGTGAATTATTTCCAACCAGAATCAAAACTTTGACATATTTAGATACAAATGGCAAAAGAAAAGCTAACCGCATCCCATTTGACTGTTCCAGCAAAGCACATCTGACCTATGCAAGTTACATAAATGCTTTCCTTTCTACCATTTTTTTCCTTCTTATAATTATTACTTTCTATACAACTATATCTAAAATACAGCTTAAGCCTCTAGTATGATCACTGACACAAAAATATTTATCAAATCAAGTCTGACATGCCCATTTAGAGTCCTCTAACAGTAGCCACATACTCCATTCCTATTCTATTCTCCATCTCTACATTTCATGTCCAGCTCATTTCCTTCTGCTGTGCTTCAATTCGAGCTATTCAAGCTATTTCCTATTACCTGTAATACTTTCTTTGGTTTTTAAGGCCAATCTAAACTGTGTTTTCTCCAATGTTCAATAAAGAGCTGGACTTCCTTAATGAAACTATTTGACAATCCCCCCAACTTGCTTTTTCTGAACATACAACTTATAATTTATATATACACTCTCCCATTTAATTACATATACTTATAATATAGCTTTACCAAATAATATTAAATCACAGTGCATAAACAAAGAACTAGCAAATTAGTAAAGATTAAAAAGATTTCAGTAGTTAGTAAGTTGAGAAGTTTAAATGTAATACTGACAGATCAAACATACACACACATACAATGTTTAAATGTAAGCAGACAGAGCAGAACTGATAGGTGTTTGCTAGAGAGACCAGTATGAAAAAAATTACAGTAGATAAGATTACTGAACGAAACATTCTCTCTCCCTTCTTATTTCTCTAATATTTTATACCTTACCATTTGGCTCTTACACTGACATCTCACACTATAGAAAGAGCATGGGTTTTTTCCATCCTTTTCCCTTCTCCACTATAAATCTAAGTTCCTGTGTCACCTTTGACAATCTAGTGCCTTTCACTCAATAGCTTTTTAAATTGCACTAAGATGACAAAAGCATCAGTGAGGTCTCCTAGAAGCCTTTAACATGCTATATTAATAGATCTGTAGTCTCTGATAAAGTTACTTGCTCTAACAATACAGGAAAGATCTCAGGAAGATGATCACACCTATCTGACAAAGATAAACAACACCAAGAAATTAATTCCCTAGGTATAAAAAATTTATGGATAGAAAAATTTTCAATTACATAAATATTGTCAAGAAGCAAACAAAGCTGAAAACCAAAACCATCAACGAATTGCAAAATATCACTGAAATATTAGAGATATTAAAAAATAATAGTGATATCTAGAAACAACAAAACTGAACTCTAAATAAATAAAACATAGTTCTCAAACATGAAAACATGACTGATCACTTCCACGGTAGAAACTAATATAAAAACCTCTAACAAAAAAGCTGCAATAGTCTGGTCTTTTATAGGGCTGGACAATACTTTCTTCTTTGTGTTTTTCCTTGACTACCTTCTTTGGGTCAAGGTAGATTAATCCTATCAGTCTAGGTAAGAACCCTGGAGAAGAACAGCAGAGAAGCAGAATAGGACCAGAATGACTGAGGCAAGCTTACTGAGGTTAGGGTAAAAGAGAAGTAAATTAGAGGCAGATATCAATGGCATGATCTTTATTTAGTACTTCTCTAGGAAGTTCCACATTTCAAAATATTTTCATATTATTGATAAGCAAAGATAAAGAGAGGTAGATGTGTGCTCTGGGTTAAACAGCACCCAGATCTACCCATAATCAACCCTGACAAACCTAGCTCTAGAACTCAGATCTAAATTCAGATTTTCTCTACTATTCCACACACAAGGAATCAACCCTATTCACTCAAATATCCTTCAGCTTATTGCCATGTCTTATCATTGTCTTCCTTTCCTTTTTAATTGTCCCTATCACCATCGCTATTCATATCTAGCCTTCCCAAGATATGAAGGAATTGGCCCCTACCCTAACACCAGTAAAGTGATGAATGCCATTGCTACTCTCATGCCAAATCTCTGATGGGACAGGTTTTTTAGTCATCCAGGTGGAATACAGGCTGCAATCGGTAGTTGTAGAACAGAATACTTCTTTCATAAATACGATCTGGCTTCAACAACATTAACACCCATTCGTCTTGGCTTCCTTAGCCCAATGGGCTAAATGACTGAGCTAATCAATTAGTTTGGATGCTTTCAAAATATACAAACCTGCATAAATTTTAAGTGTGGTAAATTTCTTTCTAGATGGTTATATAAATCTGTAGATATGCTAAGTGTTCCAGTACAGGGAAGGATGAGAATTTAGAGCACTTACTGCAAGTTCCGCCACTGAACATTGGAATAGTTTCAAACATCATCTTGTGAAACAACAGTGCCACTGGTCTATAATCCAGATGATTCTTTAACAGGTAGCTATAATAATACACATAGCGCCTCTGACTGGGAATAGTTACTCCCTGGTGGATAGAAAAAAAAAAAAGAAAAGCCAAATTCAAAAGAAAAGTTCCATTACAGTTATTTCACTAAATTTCTAAGGTAAATTGGGTTGTACCCATTGAAGAACATATAGAAGAAATTTAACCTTAAGTGATTTAATATTTAAATCCAGCTCAGTAATAAAGTAAATCAAAGCAACATCAATACAAAGGAAATATCAGAGTAACTTTTCTCTCTTAAAATACAATTATCATAACACTGTCATTTATTCAATGGTCACAACAATCTCTGACCCATGTACCCAATAAGCAAAGGCCACTGTATATATAAAATAACTGTCAAAGGCCTCTGCACTGCAGCTGTGCTCTTTACACAGAGGGTTCCCCAAGAGGATTTATGGATTCTTATTAAACACAGAATTTCTCACAAACCTGGATACTTATTTTCCAGGCAAAAGCATATCAGAATCAGCAAACTAGATAAAGGCATACTGCCTTTAGGAGGCAAAAATATCAGCAGCAATAAGTGATGTTGCTTATTGCTGAATAAGGATATGCAGCTGACATAATGAATGCAAGAGTCTGATAAAAATATTTAGAGATATCTCTGAGTTACATACATCTTTTTGTTGAAGAAGCCAGGAAATATGTAATATTTTAGAAAAGTTAAGTATTACAAATGCTAATAACATATATAATTCCTGTGGTATTTAAAGGAGAACCCTGACTTATCTCAAGGAAAAAAAATCTAATATGTGCAGTAATGTAATCACCAATGATACTGAATAAATGAGGTATCAGGGCACTTATCTAAGGTTTCTTTTCCTACTGCACAATATTACTTCAGAAAAATTCAAACATTTAACTTAAAATTTGCAATATTTCTCTTTAACTTATTACTGGCATCTAAATTTCCTGAAGTATTAAAAACTCTGAACATAAATACTTTTGTTCCCCCAGTAAAGAGTAGAAAATACATTTATGTGAGTTTAAAGACAAGTATGTTGAACAGTAAGTATATAGGTATTCGTTTCAGTGTTCCCAGTACTTTTCTGAAGGTTAGCATGACTTTATTACGGTTTTAAAAGTACATAAACGGGGAGTTCTCATGTGACACAGCGGGTTAAAGATCTGGCATTGTCATTGCAGCAGTTCAGGTTGCTGCTGTAGCGTGTGTTCGATCTCTGGCCTGGGAACTTCCCTGTGCCATGGGCGTGGCCAAAAAATACATAAAATGTCAAATAATGGATAAAAGCCATTTCAAATCAGGGCAAACGATCCAAGATTTTAGCTACAGTGCAATGACTACACAGTCAGAAGACTTAGATTTGAATGCTGATAGTCAAAACACAAACTGTTCAGGAAAATAAAGAAAATAATACCATCTTCACAGGAGTCTCATGAGATGATTAAACACTAAATGCAGTTTCCCAAGAGCATACTAAAACAACGAAGTATTACAGAAATCCTAATCAGTAGTTTTAGAAATTGTACCTGTATTTAAGGCTTAATTTTGGAATTGTGGAATTTTTAGTTCTATATACTTTCATAAAGAAATAGTAGCAGTGTTACCTTGAGAAACTGCTACAAAAACTAATGTTAAAATTATTAAAGTTTAAAAAGTGTTTAAACTTAAAATTATTTTTATATCACATTATTTAATGCCACTTCAACAAAAAGTCATTCATATTTATCAAGATAAATTACAGAATTGCAAAGCAAGTTGCAGGAAAGAGCAGATAGAAGATGGATGGGTGGGAGTAAATCTTTTTGAACAATGTGATTTATCATATAGTCTAAAAATAAATAAGATTTTTAAAAAATTAAATAAATGGAAGTCTATATAAAATGACCAAATTGTCAAGTTATTTGTTGAGGTTTAGTGGAATGATAGATATTTTTTCCTTTATCTCTATTCTTGGTATAAGTTTGCATGAAATTTCCAAAGCTTTATTTTTTCTCAAGTATATATTGATAGCATATCTATAAAGCAGGTGTTTATACACTCAGTTAATCCTTAACAAAAAGGTAAATGCATAGAGAAAGAATGTTATGAATCTATTAGCTGTCACCAGTGGATGAATAACTAATGTGTCAATACAAGATAAACCAAAACTACTGACCCAATTCAAAGAAAAATGCTGAAAAACTTAATTGTAAGTTTATTATTTTACTATCAAATTACATATAATTAGTCTTCTGTATCTTATTTTTGCAATTCTTATCTACCTGTCAGCTTACCAGCATCTCAAATCAAATGTGTCCAAATTAACAGAAATTTAAAAGTTGGAAGGCCCAAATATGTATAGACCATAGGCTTTAATGTGTCCTCCTCACTGTATACTCATATCTTATAACCATGATATACTTACTAAAATTTAATTAATAATACAATGAATCAATGTAATCTAGAATCAGAAATGAGTAAAACTTCCACACTAAATTGACAATGCAATTTATAACACTTCAAATATCATATTTCCTGAATGCATAAAATGAAAATAATGATTCATAGGCATCCTGAATAGTACATTTAAATTTAAACATACGTATCTTATTAAAAAATCTAAAAAATGAACTTTTTACTTTTCCTCAAACATTTCATACATATGAAAAGAGGGTTGAACTTTAAAGCTCTTGAAGATTAAAAATTACCACATTTTCAAATTTTTTCATTTAAATTAAGACTAATAAAAATCAAATTTATTCTTGAACCAAGAATTTTTAAGCTAAGCTGGTCTGTAACTATCTCCAAGGTATAGTTTTATTCTCAACTATAAATTACTCTCCTTTTCTACTTTGTGAAGAAAATTACTTATATTCTTAACTTTTTTTCCTCAGGTAAAACTTTCAAAACATTCTAATTTTAGCTAAACTTAGCATTCTTTAAGTTGACTTAGGATCACATTCCTGGCCATCGTCTCAAAAGGCAGCCACTGCTTCTTCAATTTCCTTATGTTCACAGATCAGGAGGATATTTGGTGTCCCTCCCACTATTCCTTCCAGCCCTGCTTTGACCACTGCTTTTACTCAGTCTTGTCGATTCCAAATCTATATCATTAAATAACTTTCTTTCATATGCACTTATTAACACCTGACTACAATGATTTTAGCATTTTGTTCACCCCACCTCTCTTTCCATCCTGTCCCAAATATTATCCTCAAGGAACTAATACCACGTTACTGGGAACCCAATGTAAGCAACTCTCAAAATTCTTTTACCCCATCTTAAAATCTTTTTTAGTCCTGACACTTTATAAAATTGTCTCTTCATGTTCACCTTAGTTCCATTTTCTGCAAGTAGTCTATTAATTATCTCCTCTCTGGCATTTGCCTTTATTCTCTTCACTTATCTCCTAATAAAAAGCTTGGGGAACCCTTATCCTTTACCCAAAACAAGCAAACAAGTCAAAGACCAAAACCCTACATTCTCCCCAGATTTTGTATCTCAACCTATATCATCTTCCTTCTCTACATAAACTAATGAGGAAAAGCCTCTACTCCTTAACTCTTGGAAATTTGTAATTATGAGGCTAATTTCTTTTTTTCTTTCTTTCTTTCTTTCTTTTTTTTTTGCCTTTTTGCCATTTTCTTGGGCCACTCCGGCGGCATATGGAAGTTCCCAGGCTAGGGGTCGAATTGGAGCTGTAGCCGCCAGCCTATGCCAGAGCCACAGCAACACGGGACCTGAGCCGCATCTGCAACCTACACCGCAGCTCATGGCCACGCCTGATCCTTAACCCACTGAGCAAGGCCAGGGATCGAACCCGAACCTGCAACCTCATGGTTCCCAGTCAGATTCGTTAACCACTGAGCCACAACGGGAACTCCCTTTTTTTTCTCTTTCAGAGAACAGTAATATTTTATTTACTTCACACAATTTACAGACAATGCCCAGGAAATACTTTGTCTTATTAAGTAGTAAATATTCAAGAAAATATAGGCTGAACAGAGCTTTAAAAAAAAAAAAAAAAAAAAAGGCTGTTTTAAGTCAAATTCTATGAATCATTATTTCTCGTTGGTCAGGTGGTCATCAATGTGTTTTACCTTCTTGGTTCTATGCATTCACTCCATGTCCAAGGTATGTGTAGGTAAAGCTAAACCTTATTGAAGTACAGTTTGTGAGGCTGATTTCTTAACGGTCATTTCCTACTGTTTCCCTACTATCATGGCTCATTTCTTTGGCTGCCATTTTGAAAATTCCCTGCTTCTGTCCTCTATCCTCATTGGCTGTCTCTTCTCTTCTTGCCCCTAAATGCAGGCATATCTCAAAAATTTGATCTCAGCTATCCCCTAATTATGTCAATTCTATCTACTCTGATAATTTAATTATCAATCTTACACATTAACTTCAAAACCTGTGTCCCCCAGTATGACTTTATTCCCAACTTCCAGTCCACAATTTCTTACACTTGGCCGGACATTTCTAGCTGGGTATCTCAGAAATACTCAAAATACAGCAAATCCCTTAATTGAAGCTTTCATAGTCTTGCATGGACCAACTCTGTTATTTGTCATTATACTCAATGCACTATTTTCTCCAGCATCTGAGCCCCAAACCTCCTCTAACAGCTTCACCACCTTAGAGTGAAGGAAACAATCAGAGACATCAGTGGTACACACAGGGTTACAGTAAAGAGAAGTGAGGGAACTTCATCACTGTAGCAAAGGTCCAGGCAGCAGAGTGGAGGCAGAGATTGGTATATCAGTCAACATATCAACTACCTAGCACATACACACACATATAGACATGCGCGCACACACACACACACAGAGTCCACAAAAAAATGTAAGGTAAGACAGACGTTAAGCTCATCTAGAACACTCATATTTGATTCTTACACATCTATTCAGATGCCAAAATCCAGATTTTGACTTTGAAATGTCTCCGAAAATACAAGTTCTGGTTTTCTGTGGCCATTCTAGTTCAGTCACCTTCTGCAATTCTGCAATATCCAACTGATTATCAGACTTTGATTTACATATTCTCCAATTTGCTTGTTATGCCACTTTTAGATTAATCTCACAAAAATAAGATTAATTACAATACCACATAATTCAAAATATGTTAAATGGTTTCCCACTGTCTACCCAATTAAAAACAAATCTATCATGCACAATAATTCCTTACCAATATAAAAATATAGCCCAATACCTTTTCCCACCCTTAACCCTCACAACTCCCTTCCATGCACTCTTACTTTTGACTAAACTATGTAATTTCCCCCATATTAAAATTTCTGGTTTTAAAATATGTTATTGTTATTACACTGAGCTAAAAGGGCTATGCAAGAATCATTTGGGAAGTTTTATCTATTTTTTAACACCTGGACCAATTTAGATAATATAGATTTGATACTTCCAGGTCTGATAGCAGCCACCTAAAATGCAATTCACATCAGATACTTCTTGAAGGCTCCAACACATTTTCATTCTTTGATTGTCTATTCAGATTTTGTATTTCATCTTGACACATTTATGATAACATGGTCATTGAAAACTGCCCATTTCCCAGTGAAATTTTCAAATTCATTAACCTAGACCTGAGTATGATTTTTAATATCACTTCCACACTGTAGTTTTATCTCCTTTCTCAAACTTAGCATTTCATTTTTGTTTTCCTTCTCTTTTCTTTTGATTGGCTGTAAAAGAGATGAATTGATTTTACTGGTATTTTCATACAGTGTTCGAATTTTTTAGTTCAAATGGCTTAATGTTTGCTTTCATAAATTTGTTTTCATCTTTATTAATCATCTCTATTTGTTATCTTAATAATATCCAATATGAATTTGTATTTCTTCAATGACCAAAAATTAAATGATTTTAAATTCCCAAATGATTAAGTTTGATTCAATTTTTTAACAAAATCTCCTGTTCTATTTGAATTGTAACCAAGGAATGGGGTTTACATATTTCTATTTGGAGGTGAGATTTTATGGTTACCCTAATGAACTGTTACTAATGATAACTGTTTTGTGGACGATAAAAAAAGAAACACATTTTATGGGCTACCTTGTGTTACATTATTCAAGCCATCTATGTATTTTTGCATTTTGTAACTCTTGGTTCTTAAGGTATATTCAAAAGGATTCCTAACATTGCAATATATTTTGGCATTATGTTTAGCACTTAAAGAGTCCATAACTGTGAAGTCTTCATTGTGGAGTACATCCCGTGTTAATATAAAATGACATTCTTGATCCAGTTTTATACATTTGCTATAAATGTACTCTGATACTGCTTCTGAAATTTACATTTGTCTGATCTATCTTAATGAGCCATTTATTTTTTAACCTGAGTTGTTTTATATAAATCTCTTGTATATGATTAATCTCTTAAAAAACAAAGATTCAAAAATATAGGTTATACACATCTTTCAAACTCAGAATACTGACATAATACTACCAGACCAGAAACCACCTAGGTACAAGATATGTAATATTTTAATCATATTCTGTACAACAATACTCTCAAATCACCTTCTTCAGGATGAATTCACAATCTAGATTCTTCAGTTGAGAAAGTAATTTTCTACCTTAGTAAACTTTCTACTGGCATTTCTAAACTCAAAAATAATGCAGATGTTTTAACATGATAGTGTGTGCTTGAAGCTTGGAAATACATGTTTCGAAATGATCACAATAAGATTATACAGGCAAGTAATTCAACAAAGAAAGAAACATGGCTCTTAGGAATGGCAATTATTACAATGACAACATATAACAGTAGTTATTGTATATTGTATATTAAGCCACATATTAGACAATTTACATATATCCCTAACACTACCACCACTTTACAAGATAGATACGATCTCCTCTATTTTAAGGATAAGAAAACAGTGCTGGTGCACATAATAACCTTGTTCAAAATCAATATTTGAACCTAAATGCAGGTCTGATTCCAAATTTTTTTTTTTTGTCTTTTTGCCATTTCTTGGGCCGCTCCCGCGGCATATGGAGGTTACCAAGCTAGGGGTTGAATCGGAGCTGTAGCCACTGGCCTACGCCAGAGCCACAGCAACATGGGATCCCAGCCGCATCTGCAACCTACACCACAGCTCACGGCAACGCCAGATCGTTAACCCACTGAGCAAGGGCAGGGATCGAACCCGCAACTTCATGGTTCCTAGTCGGATTTGTTAACCACTGTGCCACGACGGGAACTCCCTGACTCCAAATTTTTTTACTCCCATGTCCTGGCTTTTTTAACAGCATGCATACCATCTGTAGCCTGAAAGAAGTCACAATCTCTTTGGGCTCTTATTTTTCCCATCTATGAAAAATCTCCAAATTTTAAGGTACGAACAGTGATTCAGTTCTATGAAACTAATTATAAGCGGTGTATGGACCACAGAATCTTTGAGAATAATATGAAGCAGAAAACTCAGGTTTTTCTGTGTAGTTTTTCTTCTTTGGGAAGCTATCTCTTTCTCTGTGGTTTAGGTTGAGAATTGGGCTCTATTCTTCAGCTTGAGATATATGCCCCAAGCCAATGGACAGAATGTTTGGTTCAGGGATGGGTACATGACCTGATCCAGGTAAACCAGAACCTAATCTAGGAATTTTTGTTCAAACTGTAGCTCTCTTCCCATTGCAGTTTCTAAAGTGGACAGCATGTAAGTCTGGAGCTACTACCTTGCCATTACTTGCAGAGGGTTTGCCTAAAAATAAAGTATATAAAGCTGAAAGATGAGAGTTTGCGAGAGAGAGATTTCTGACATCTGTTAAGCATCTAGATTCAGGCCAGAGCTTTTAGGGTTATATAAGCCAATACATATCTCCTTATGTTTAAACTATTTTGAGTTGGGTGTCTGTGATTTGGAACTGAAAAGAGTTCCAGTATATTATAATATAGCTGCTTTTTTTTTTTCCCTTTTTAAGTTTCTATTTCTACTTTGTGATCAAAATAATAAAGAAAAATAATTTGGACTGAACATATAGTACAGTAGAAAGAATACTGGATTTAAGGCTAGGAGACATGATTTTGAGTTATTACACAGAGAGATTAAATGACCCAGAACAGACTAATCTTTGAAGATCTGTTTTATCATTTATATTAAAATGGGTCTGAACTAAATAATTGCTAAGGTCCTTCAAGGTATAAAAACCTTACAATTTTATGAACATATAGATTGAATAACAGACTTAAAAATGTATTAGTGAAACACAGGTTAGTCCAGGAGAATTAATGTGTTAGAAAAAATAAGAATGTTATATTAGGAGTTTTTTTTAAAAAGTCAACATAGAGGATAATTACAGCTTTACTTTGTTTTAAATGAAGAGAAAATTTCATCATATTACCATAGGGGAAATTTTGTAAACAGACTAGAAACAAAATGACCTGATTATATTAAGACATAAATTCATTCCTCAGAGAAACTAGAAAATTTCCTCTTCTTGGTATCATTCAGAATAAAGTTACTATTTACAACTTCTAGAAGGTTTAAGTGTTCATTAAAGATAAGCTAATGAACTCACATACAGAGATTATACTATATAAGAACTTTAATAACTACCTTTAAAACAAACTAAAAAAAAAAAAAGAAAATAAAAAACCTCAAATTTTTTTTTCCTGAAAGTTTAATCAAAGAAAGTAAGTATGAATGCTTACTTTACCTGCCACCATTCCAGCAGAGGGAAGGCAAAGCAAAGGGAGAGGAGGAACAGGGATTCTAGCTAGGTCTATCATGTAACAGAAGTTTGTCTCTTTAAATTCAGAAATTTGGGGGATCTTTCCAAAATATACACTTATTAGCATTGGTAGGATGTTTTAACTCTTAGTTTATAATAAATATTGTGAGTTTTCTACTTTAATTTTGAAACATGAGCATAATTGCAGACAATGTGAGGCATAGACTAGAAGGGAAGCGACCATAGGAGCCACTGACGGCTCAATTCAGAATAATTTTCCATATGCTCATAAAGCCAAAGGATCAAATATGCAAGAAAATGATACCTAGAGAAGTATAACATAATTGCCCTCTTGTAAATTATTGAATAAAAGATAGAAGGAGTCATCCCTCAAAAGCAGTTGTCCCACTCTCAGAAAACTTTTTTTTAATAGGAGGTATCAGATGTACGCTGACTTCTCTGCAACATTCAAACCCTCAAGTACAGCCTGGATGTTATTAACACAACTGCACATTTTATGGTTAGCTGACACTCACCACTCTGCCATCTAATCTGCACCAAGTCTGCTGAGAATACTGTCAAGACTCTGCACCAGACTAATTTGAGGAGAGCCTCTGTAAGTCTATTTATTCTTCACAACTGGCTCCACTTTCCTTAAAACAAGGGGGAGGAGGGGCTGGGGGAGGAGGAGGGTAAGGAGAGAGAGGAAGAAAAAGAGGGTGGGGGACAGAAAAGAGAAGAGGGAAGAGAAGAGGAAACATTCTGATCCTATAAAAAGTCATCATAACACAATCTTCTTCAGCTTCTTAGTGTTTCTCTATAATTAAAATTAAGGATACAAGCAAAACAACATTAAAGATAGTTCTAATAAAATTAATCCTACACAAACTGAAAAACTGATAAAATGTATATAACTCCTGTAATAGTGGTTCACAATTACAAAAATGCAAATTCACAGATTCAACCTAAAAGAAAGCACTGGCAAGAAAATATTATCTCTTAGCAGGTGTTTCAGAATAATCAAAAATATATCATAAGACACTTATTTCACTGGAAGATTTCTACAGTTGTATAACAAAAGCTTTACCATGCTCAGATTTCTTATGAGGAGATTAATTAAAAGTTAAAAATATACTGGAGTTCCCTGGTGGCCTAGCAGTTAAAGATCTGGTGTTGTCACTGCTCTAATATGGGTTCAATCCCTGGCCTGGGAACTTCTGCATGCCGTGAGCATGGGCAAAATAATAATAATATATTATTTATTAATATATAATTTAACATGTAAGTTATTTGAAAGTTTTAAGACAAATTCCAAAGATTTAAAGGAAGCCTGCAGCATTACATTTACAAGACCAGTAACCTCAGCTATCCTTAATTTCTACTTAAATCAGAGGTCTTTAAAATGCTCCAGCATGTTTAAAGTATAAACCAGAGAGTCTTGTCAAAAAAGGCCAATTTCATCATCATTATATGACCTTTCAGGAGAGCTTGACTCTATACAGAGATTAATTCTCAACAGTTTCAAAATTCTTTTACAATTCCAGGATTTATGGACTTGATAGTGTAGAAAGAAGTTTACCAGTATGTCAGGGGATTCAGATTTTACTCTGCTGTCATTAATTGTTTGGATAATCTTGTTCATCTTTCTGGGCCTCAGTTTTACCATCTACAAAATGAAAAAATACTCCTGCAAAAAAACCTCATAATCTTACAACTTTTATCTACTATGTCTTGCTTTCTAGTGCTGTTTCAACCTAAAACAGAAATGATACCATTTAGTAAAATACAGCTTTGTCAACAACATCTGCTCATAAATGTCTTTTTGCCTTTTTAAATATACACAGGGAAAAAGGTAGGAGTACATTAGGCTACTCCTTTAGAGCCTGTGAATAATTCACCCAAAAAATGGTCTAGGTATATCAATTAATCATGAGTTAATGAAATAAGCAAAGCAGAGCACAATGATTTATTTTGACTCCAAGATGCTAAAGGGATCTATTTTGGCCAAATTACTTAATTCCAAATCTTGATATCATGTAACAGCCAAACATAATTTTACTGAGTCCTTAATACGTACAGAACTCCATTTTCTTTTTTTTCTTTTTCTGTAGTCTTTCTAGGGCATGCTCATGGCACATGGAGGTTCCCAGGCTAGGGGTCGAATGAGAGCTGTAACTGCCAGCCCACACCACAGCCACAGTAACGCGAGATCTGAGCTGCATCAGTGACCTACACCACAGCTCACAGCAATGCTAGATTCTTAACCCACTGAGCGAGGACAGGGATTGAACCCGCATCCTCATGGATACTAGTCAGGTTTGTTAACCACTGAGCCACGATGGGAACTCCCCAGAACTCCATTTTCTATTAGTCCATCACCTTTCACTTGGATGAGATTCCAACCTATAAGAGGATGGAGAAAACGCTGTGCCTGGAGCATATCATCTGCTGATGATGTAGCTATTATATTCTACCATACAACAATACAGGCTTTACATTTTATTTTCATAAATACTTCTTTTGCTGTCTTCTTACTATGGCTCCTATTTCACATCAATATCTCAGGGGGCTTGTCATTTCATCAAATATCCTCTCCTCACTTCTACAGAGAAAGAACTGACAATCACTATTACCAGACTGTGATGACTAAAATACCTTACCACTGACAAATTACAATATGTCCTCAACTTGTTGATTATGGAGACTTCTCTTGGATCTAACTTAAACAGGAAACAGAGAAAATAGAATATAATAAAGTTTAAATATTCTTGGGTTTTATTTTTATTCTTGAACACGATGGGATGGAATATCCCAAGTTCTCACAATCAGAAGTATTCAGCCAACTATCCTAAAGAAGTACCTACATCAGGACATGTATCCATATGTGTGGGGGTGGGTATCCATAAGAGGGTGAGAGAGAGGGAAGGGCAGCAGGGGTGGCGGGAGGCGGGTGTGTGTGCTCTAAGAACACAAAAGTACAGCTTAGAAAAGTCAGGCTGTTACCATTTTGCCCTATTACCAAATAAACCCTTACTGCCCCCCAACTCAAAATCCTTGATTAAAATACCCTAACAAGGGTAATGGCTGTAATGCCAAATTAACAACAACAACAACAACAACAAAATTCACACAGCAAATGTGGTAAAGGCAAATACCTTAGAAATGGTCAAACATAGTTTGCCACAGAAAAGTAAGCTTGTTGTAATACCTCTGTCAAAGAATTTCATCCATTCCAAAAAAACTGACTTTTTTTCTATACTATGAAGCAGTCATGAAAGGAATGGAAATACCACTTCTCTTCAGCATATGAATTCTCAGGTTAGCCAGCTACTAGTTTTCATTACATACATGCATGGCAACACAAAGAATAATTCCTATTTGGAGTCCCCTTTGGAAATTTCAGGGGATATTAACATTTTCATAATAGTGAAGTTTCTTTGCCCCCAGAAAAGTCTCCTGCAGAAACCTCAGTGTACTATAGACATTAAGTACACCTTCATGCCTGGCAAAACATCTGGTTTTCCTGCTTTGGTAAAGACAGAAGCTTTACATGTCACTGTGACCCCATTCTTTGTTCATCAGTATACACCGATGTGTAAGATCCCACCATCAATCTTGAGAGAAGTCTTATCTACTGTTATAATTACAAGTATTCTACCGCTTCATGAGTGTCAAGTTTTGAATCACAGACTGTGTAAGGGTAAATACCCTTGAAAAATCTACTGGTGTGAAAGTTGCCAAATCCATGAAAGACAAGACTTTTCAATCAAGGACTTCTCAAGAGGTTTTCTCAAGTAGGAGCAATTATGAAATTCTTTGCTACACATAAGTTCACTGGGTTTAAGGAAGGCAAATTCAATATCTAGAATTGCATCTGCAAAAAATACAAACTTATGAACAGTTTAATTCTTCAACAATAAAAGTAAAATATGGAGTCATAATCCATTCCTTCCTAACATAGCATTATGCCAGAATCTTGCCAAAAATGACTCAATAACTAGAAGATAAAGAAAATGATGCAACATGAATTTACCTAAAGAGTCAGAGAATTCTTATTCTTTGCTCTTTCATTCTTTCATGAGATAGGGTTTTGAGCAGTTATTTTCACCAAAAACAAAATCAAAACTGATTGGATATAAAAAATGACATAAAAGACAATGGATAGTTTCAACATGTTATTTAAAAGCTAAATAATACCAGCCCTTTCATTAAAACTTACTGTTGAGTAAAATTAAAGCTTAATTTTAGTTAATTTGTACCACTTAGATTTTTTTCATCACTCTTAAATAGTAGCCACTGATTTTGGCATTAAAAAAAGAAAATGAGACATAATTCTTAAGAAGTTTTCTTTTATATTCTTTGTTAAAAAAATTTAATTGGGGAGCTCCCATTGTGGCTCAGTGGTAACAAACCCGACTAGTAACTATGAGGATGTGGGTTTGATAGCTGGCCTTGTTCAGTGGGTTAAGGATCCAGTGTTGCCATGAGCTGTGGTGTATGTCACAGATGCGACTCGGATCCTGTGTTGCTGTGGCTATGCTGTAGGTTGGCAGCTGCAGCTCTGATTAGACCCCTAGCCTGGGAACTTCCATATACCACAGGTACTCCCTCCCTCCCCCCAAAAAAGAGGAAAAAAAATTGAAATTAAAAACTATAAGCAAAACTTTATGTTTAAGTATACCATGCACATTTTTTGTGGGAAAGTATTTATAGCTTTAATCACGTTTTAAAAGGTATATAGCATAAAAGGAGTCCCTAAATTAAATCTAGTCTGGCTCCACATTACACTTTACTATTTTTATTTTAAATTCTCTTTACTTTACTTCTTTTCCACTACCAAAATGTCTGCTGATCATCAATCCTGTTTTAAATTTCTATTACAGCTTCTGTGACTGTATTTTAATTTGACCTACCTCTCTATGGTTTTCTCCCCAGTATCTTTTCTCTGTGCTGCCTACATTTATCCACTTAAGTATAAAACAATTTACCTTCTATATTTTTAATCAGTAAAAGCAATTGTTTCCCTCCAAATGAAAAAAGGATGAACCAAAGTAAGCATCTTCAGGTCCTCTTTTCTGGAGAGGACAGAATGTGCTCTCAAATTTATTCTAATGCTATTATTCCAGGGTATACACAGTATACAGAAATGTACGGCAAGCTGTTAAAATCAACATTTACCAAAATCATGCATTAATAATAAGATACAATTTTGTAAAGGATCACCAATAAACAGTACTTTGGCATCCTAGATAAAATTCAAAAAAGTAACAAAGACAAATAATAAGGAATGAGGAAGGAGTAAAGGAACCAAGAATCAATGCAACTACCCAGCTGAAAATGACAGCTACGATCACTTGTATCTGTTTTGAAGCTGAGTTAAAAAAAAATTAGCTTAAACTGGAAGAGAACCTTCCTCGTTGTAAAAATTATTAAAACCAGGATAAATTTTTCATATAAAGTTAGGATGTCTTCCTCAGTAGAGCTCTCTAAATAAGTTTCTCCATCTATCTGGAATAGTTTGGAGTTTTTTTTCTTCTTGGAGGGAGAGAAATGAACAAAGTCCCTTTGTAAGAAATGTAAACATATTTTGCCATACTCGCTACCCAAAGAAATAAATCACTTGAAAATTACTATAAAAATTCTCCAATAGTTCACCTTTTGCTTCAAATATACTACACAAATTTGTTATTGATTTTAGCACAGTCTTTAGTCTTCTAAATAAGGGAAGAACCTTTAACTAATATTAATTATCATTACACATTTATAAATATTCATATCAAAGAATAATCTTTATGTATTATAAAAGTAAAGATCACACTTTATTAGGTAATAGCATCCAAGTCGTTATCCAAAGATACTTTATTCTCAAGCAAACTTCAGGAATATCAAGCTTACTTTTAATCAATGAGCTTTTTAAAATGTTTCACAAAGATTTCACTAGACCAAAAATGGAATACAGTTAATGGGTAAGATTTGCTAGCATCATATGAAAATACTAGTATGAACAAAAAGCTGAATGAATCAGTAATTTGCTCATATGAAAGTTAAGGTAGTACACTGATTTCAATGTTTAGAGGAAAGAAACAAGGGTTACCAACTAGCTTTCTGTTTTCTAGTAAATTCTCAGACCTAAGAAGAAGGATGAAAAAAAACCAAATATAACTTACCTTTTTGTCTCTGGTCCTTACTTCCCCATAGAAATCTAGGGCCTCTTGTGCCTTTAAAAATTTACCCCGATGTAACAAATATGCACAAATCATTACACCAGTTCGTCCCTTTCCAGCTTTACAGTGAATTGCTGCAACATGATTGTCATCTTCACTTAGCCATTGGTCAAGATCTTCACAAAAAGGTTTGATAAGTTCTAGCTGTGGTGGATTATGGTCTTCGAAAGGATACTGTGCAACTGTGGAAAAAGATAACCTCAGAATAAAAAAATCTCTCCTGAGTTGCTAATTAAAAGTAGGTTAACTTTTGAAATCTTGCATATAAATTCAATAGAGATTTTAAATAAAAACTGAACTCCAGGGAAAAATTGTCTGATAATTTTCAAATAGAAAATAGAAAATAATCTCCTGTTAACTCAAATTTCCCCATTAGATAGGGAGGCCAAGTATCATTTTCCCCACTTTATGAAGGAGGAAACTTTGCAATAGAGTAGCAATGTATCAGAGGTCACAACGTATCAGAAATGGAGGTAAACTCAAAATGAAATGTCACATGAGCCCTTCTTATCAGGGCTTACCATATATTTTCTAACAAAAGGAGTTGCAGTACTTATAATATTGGATCATTACAAAATGTATGTTTCAAAGAAAGTATAGTTCACTAATAAATCAACAATGGAAAAGATAGCAATTTGTGCTTCATACAATAAAAATGCCAAGCATGTTATTTTAAAGATGGTCTTGCTAATAGTGCTGTATACACATGACTTTAAAAGTATTTACAAAAGAAACTGGGGAAAAAAAAACCTATTTAAAAAATGTATAAAATCATAGTAAAGTTTATTAAAGGAAGTTTCAGGTTTTTTCACATGAGTTATAAGAACCCCAAACTTCTCTGTTCCCTATAATTGGAGTAGAGGGTTTTTGCTTGTTTGTTTAATTCTCCAAAAATAGGACTTTAAATATATCACTATTAAATTTTATCTATTGGTCTCTGCCTAGATTCCACTCTATAAAGTCCTGACATTCATAGTACTTAATTATCCTCTGCATCATCTAAATATGTAAAAAATATGTCTTTTATATCAAGCAAGTCATTTACAATGTGGTACAAGGTACGCTCAATTAAGCCTTTGGTGTGACAGAACAGCTCTTCACAGAGTCATCAGGACAGCTTTTACTTAGTCATCTGCCTACCATCTTTGGTTCCCCAATGGCATACAAAAACATCCAGGTAAACCTGTTAAACATCTATTTAAAGCTAGCTAAATCTCTATTAAAAGACTATTTGATTATTATGCAGTAGC
This sequence comes from Sus scrofa, assembly GCF_054392235.1. Classification (NCBI taxonomy): domain Eukaryota; kingdom Metazoa; phylum Chordata; class Mammalia; order Artiodactyla; family Suidae; genus Sus; species Sus scrofa. The sequence continues at coordinate 122,192,960 of NC_139396.1, read as the reverse complement.
CTAAATTCACTAAAAATGAAACATTCTATCCTGGCTCTCAGCTAAAGCACTTCTTAATTCTCAAAACAAGTGCTGGAATGTCCATTCTAGTTATTTAAGAAGGATCAATGACAAATATATCAATCGGTAGCTCATGGTACCCAATTCTCTTTTTGACTTCATTGGCACCCTGTCCAAGCTTTTCGATTCTCTGGGTCTTTCATGGTGCAAAGGGTCCCCACAAATACAAATGAAAGTTGTTGTGGGCTCTGAGACAGAATTTACTATACCTGGAGAAGAACTCATTTAAAGCAGCTCCTTCTCTCATCTATCGGGCTCCTCTTATCCATATTTTATTACACCCTTTTCCACCATTTAGGTCATGTTCCTCAATAGAGTTAAGTTTTTCTGCTTTCTTTCTACCTGTAATCTCTTACTATTTACACCAAATGCCTCAAACTATAGATATAACCCTCTCCTTATTCTACTGTTGGTCTAAGAACTTCTCCCTATTTTCAGTCTACTCTAAATTTTAGTCTTCCTTGTACTACTACCAGCAGGTTTATATGATATTTGTTTCCAAAACCACAACAGTAAAATTTTTCAAATTTTCTAGGACTATCTTTAAAAAAAGTTTATTTGTTACTTTACAGCCAAACCTGAGGCATATCGAAGTTCCTGGGCCAGGAATTGAATCTGAGCTGCAGCTGTGACCTACACCAGATGCTTTAACCCACTGCACTGGGCTGGGGACTGAACCCACACCTAGGCAGTGACCCAAGATGCTGCAATTAGATTCTTAACCCACTGTGCCACAGCAGGAACTCCCTCTAAGACCATCTTTAAGATAAATATCTCACTTGATAATTGAGATTATTCATTATTGCAATGACAGCAAGATTGAGACTACTGGCCTCAAGTTATCTAACATAAAAGAGTGTATTTATACCTACCTCTGCAGTTAAATTTGGCGGTATCATAATGTCTTTCAGCACATCTAAAAGAAAAGTTTAAATGGGATATAAAGTTATTTTCTTCACTTGAGGAAAAAAAAGGTATAACAGTAACAAACATTTTATGGACCTTTATAGAATACTGGGCATTATGTTAAACGTCTTATTTCTTTTAATTCTAAGAATCCTTAGAAAGTAGGTAAGTAGGTACTGTTATTATCCACATTTTACAATTAAGGAAATAGAAGCTTAAAATGTTAAATGTAAGCAATCATAGTTTATACGTTTGCTCACAAAAGTGTGATGTCACTAATACATAACACTGCAAATTCAGCTATATCTTTACTTTCACATTTCTTTATGAAAACTGTACATGCTAATGAACTTTCTGATTTCACAAGTATGTGTAAACAACTAGTTTCAATTTTATCTTTGCTTCATAACTGAGCATATACAGTTTTATCAAACTATTATTTTATTTATTTTAATATTTATTTATTTATTTCGCTTTTTAGGGCCGCACCCACGGTATATGGAGGTTCCCAGGCTAGGGGTCAAATCAGAGCTACAGCTGCCAGCCTACGCCACAGCCATGGAAACACAGGATCCAAGCCGTGTCTGTGACCTACACCACAGCTCAGAGCAACACCAGATCCTTAACCCACGAGCAAGGCCAGGGATCAAACCTGCAACCTCATGGTACCTAGTTGATTCTTTTCGATGCACCATGACGGGTACTCCATCAAACTATTATTTTAAAAGACATCTGTTAAAGATGGTAAAATTACAAAGGCAAAGGAGAAGTAAAGAAACTAAATGGTGCTAATCTACTCAAACACAACACCTACTAAAAATTTTTAAGCCAGATCTTTCTCTCTTTAGAAAGCTAAAGGTTTTCAATAATTTCTCAGGTTATACGTTTTAATTAAAGTCTGAGCATAATGAAAGAGTAATAAGTAAAATAAATGCAGAATAGAAACACACCGATTTAGCATTACTTACAGCCTACTAAAATTTGGCGTTTTAGTAGTAGCCACACATTTATTACTATGTACTGGCTGACTCATGATTAATAAGCCACACTGACAAACATTAATAGGCTCAGAAAGGGATCCCATACATTAGTTTGTGGTCAGCAGCATCCTGGTAACTCCAACTAATAACCAAACCAGATATTTTTTAAATTATTTAAAATAAAAACTTAGCATTTTTAAACAAAGGCCACAGTCTTTTAATCCGCCATTTCAAAATCCCTAAATTCTGAAACATCTAAGATTTTCTCTTAACTTTATGGCAAACTCAAATGCAGCAGAACTTGATCTGAGTTTGAGAATGCATGTAGTCCTTATTGAAGAGGAATACACTTAAAGTCAACAGTTAAACATTTATTTTAGGTACAATTCCAAAACCCACTTGAGTGTTATGTAATTAAAAAATATATATGCATTGATGAATATAGATGCAAAAATTCTCAACAAAATCTTAGCCAACCGAATCCAACAACATACCAAAAAAATTATACACCATGACCAGGTTGGGTTCATCCCAGGTTCACAAGGATGGTTCAACATACGCAAATCAATCAGCATCATACACCACATTAACAAAAAAAAAGTCAAAAATCATATGATCATCTCAATAGACGCAGAAAAAGCATTTGACAAAGTTCAACATCCATTCATGATCAAGACCCTCGCCAAAGTGGGTATAGAGGGAACGTTCCTGAATATAATCAAAGCCATTTATGATAAACCCACAGCAAATATAATCCTCAATGGGGAAAAACTGAAAGCCTTCTCACTCAAATCTGGAACAAGACAGGGATGCCCACTCTCACCACTGCTCTTCAACATAGTTTTGGAAGTCCTAGCCACAGCAATTAGACAAACAAAAGAAATAAAAGGCATCCATATAGGAAGAGAAGAGATCAAACTGTCACTGTATGCAGATGACATGATACTATACCTAGAAAACCCTAAGGACTCAACCCCAAAACTCCTTGAACTGATTAATAAATTCAGCAAAGTGGCAGGATATAAGATTAACATTCAGAAGTCAGTTGCATTTCTGTACACCAGCAATGAAACATTAGAAAAGGAATACAAAAATACGATACCTTTTAAAATTGTACCTCACAAAATCAAATACCTCGGAATACACCTGACCAAAGAGGTAAAGGACCTATATACCGAGAACTATAAAACTTTAATCAAAGAAATCAAAGAAGATGTAAAGAAATGGAAAGATATTCAATGTTCCTGGATTGGGAAAATCAATATTGTAAAAATGGCCATACTACCCAAAGCAATCTATAGATTCAATGCAATCCCTATCAAATTACCCATGACATTGTTCACAGAACTAGAACAAACAATCCAAACATTTATATGGAACAACAAAAGACCCAGAATCGCCAAAGCAATCCTGAGAAACAAAAACCAAGCAGGAGACATAACTCTCCCAGACTTCAAGAAATACTACAAAGCCACAGTCATCAAAACAGTGTGGTACTGGTATCAAAACAGACAGACAGACCAATGGAACAGAAATAGAGAACCCGGAAATCAACCCTGACACCTATGGTCAATTAATCTTTGACAAGGGAGGCAAGAACATAAAATGGGAAAAAAGAAAGTCTATTCAGCAAGCATTGCTGGGAAACCTGGACAGCAACATGCAAAGCAATGAAACTAGAACACACCCTCACACCATGCACAAAAATAAACTCCAAATGGCTGAAAGACTTAAATATACAACAGGACACCATCAAACTCCTAGAAGAAAACATAGGCAAAACACTCTCTGACATCAACATCATGAATATTTTCTCAGGGCAGTCTCCCAAAGCAATAGAAATTAGAGCAAAAATAAACCCATGGGACCTCATCAAACTGAAAAGCTTTTGCACAGCAAAGGAAACCAAAAAGAAAACAAAAAGACAACTTACAGAATGGGAGAAAATAGTTTCAAATGATGCAACTGACAAGGGCTTAATCTCTAGAATATACAAGCAACTTATACAACTCAACAGCAAAAAAACCAATCAATCAATGGAAAAATGGGCAAAAACCTGAATAGACATTTCTCCAAAGAAGATATACAGATGGCCAACAAACACATGAAAAAATGCTCAACATCGCTGATTATAAGAGAAATGCAAATCAAAACTACCATGAGATACCACCTCACACCAGTCAGAATGGCCATCATTAATAAATCCACAAATAACAAGTGCTGGAGGGGCTGTGGAGAAAAGGGAACCCTCCTGCACTGCTGGTGGGAATGTAAACTGGTACAGCCACTCTGGAGAACAGTTTGGAGATACCTTAGAAATCTATACATAGAACTTCCATATGACCCTACAATCCCACTCTTGGGCATCTATCCGGACAAGGCTCTACTTAAAAGAGACACTTGCACCCGCATGTTCATTGCAGCACTATTCACAATAGCCAGGACATGGAAACAACCCAAATGTCCATCGACAGATGATTGGATTAGGAAGATGTGGTACATATACACAATGGAATACTACTCAGCCATAAAAAAGGATGACATAATGCCATTTGCAGCAACATGGATGGAACTAGAGAATCTCATACTGAGTGAAATGAGCCAGAAAGACAAAGACAAATACCATATGATATCACTTATAACTGGAATCTAATATCCAGCACAAATGAACATCTCCTCAGAAAAGAAAATCATGGACTTGGAGAAGAGACTTGTGGTTGCCTGAGGGGAGGGGGAGGGAGTGGGAGGGATCGGGAGCTTGGGTTTATCAGACACAACCTAGAATAGATTCACAAGGAGATCCTGCTGAATAGCATTGAGAACTATGTCTAGATACTCATGTTGCAACAGAAGAAAGGGTGGGGGAAAAACTGTAATTGCAATGTATACATGTAAGGATAACCTGACCCCCTTGCTGTACACTGGGAAAATTAAAAAAAATAAAAAAATATAAAAAAAAAAATATATATATATGCTTCCATGTCACCTTTCTGAAAACTGAAAAATTCTGAATGCTGAAGTACTACTACCCCAGAGTTTCACAGAAGCAATTATGGGCCTTTATTTTACATTTAGAAATCCTAAAAATATCTGTAGAGTTCCTCTATTTTAAATAGTTTTTTGACTCAAATCCTCATGGTTGAACTAGTAAACTGTAATCCACTAATTTCTAACAGCAAAGACCTGAAACAAATCAATTCTCATAATACTGCTGAAAACAAAGCTTTTCCATTTTAGTATTTAGTATATACTAAATATTTAATAAATATTAATTTAATATTAATAGTAAATACTATTTACTATTTAATTTAGTAAATAGTATATATTTATTATATAATTTAGTACACTGAGTTTTTCTAGAAAGAAAATTTAATAATGACATGTGCATATATTTGTATCCTTACTAAATATACTCACTAAAATTAAAAGGAAAAAAAAAGAAAAAAAAAAAAAAAGGAGTTCCCATCATGGTTCAACAGTTAACAAGCCCAACTAATATCCATGAGGACAGGGGTTTGACCCCTAGCCTCGCTTAGTGGGTTAAGGATCCACCGTTGCTGTAATCTGTGGTGTAGGTCACAGACAAGGCTCGGATCCTGCATTGCTGTGGCTATGGTATAGGCCAGCAGCTACAGGTCTGATCAACCCCTAGCCTGGGTACCTCCATATGCCATGGGAGTGGCCCAAAAAAGATGAAAAAAAAAAAGAGAGAGACAGGTAGGAAGATGAGAACTGACCAAGAAAATAGTCATATTTTATACTTTCTTTGGTACAGATTAAAGAAGAGATATGGTCAGTAGTGAAGAATCCATAACAGAGTATTTTATAAGGAATCATGTAATGGTAAGGCTTAAAAGGTGATGGGGAGGCATATGCTAGGAAACAATTCTAAGAAACTGGTCTCATGACAGCACAACGAAAACAAACATATTGAATTTCATGAAGCTTCATTCTCTAATATCCCCATACTTTTTCAGCAGCTCAAAATGTTTGGCTTGATGAACACTGCTTAAGACTACCTTCATACATTGACTCTCAAATATTATTAAGAGGAAAAGATGCAGGGAAAGTGAAAATAATGAGCTACTAATTGTATACTAGATGTACACACCTTACAAAGAAGATTCCATATTTTTAAATTAACCTGAATAACTACATAATAGTTAATATTTCCTCCATTTTATATATGAGAAAGCTAAAATTTAGAAGAGTACTACAAAACTCACCCCAACTACAATATAAATGTAAGAGCAAGGACTCAAGCCAGTTTGACTTTGATTACAAAAGTCAAACTTTTTCCAGTGTTGTTCCACACTTTCACTTAAAACAAAAACAAAAAACTGTTTTAAAAACAAAACAATAACAAATTTTAGTGAAAGTCAGGCTTCCTACAAGAGCAGTATTCAGCATAAAAGATAGAACCAACAAACAATGATAATGGAAATGTAAAAAAAGCTGTGAAATTGACAAGTATGGATAAGGAGTATGTGAGAGCATATACTGGGCCTAGTACTGATGAAAGTGATCTGAGGAGCAGTTGGTAGTGTAAGAAAGGAGACTCTTAATTAAAACCTCCTCCAAGGAGTTCCTGTCGTGGCTCAGCTGTTAAGGAACCTGACTGGCATCCATGAAGATGCAGGTTCAATCCCTGGCCTTGCTCGTGGGTTAAGGATCTGGCCTTGCTGTGAGCTGTGGTGTAGGTCACAGACACGGCTCGGATCCTGTGTTGCTATGGCTGTGGCATAGGCTGGCGGCTACAGCTCCAATTAGACCCCTAACCTGAGAACCTACATATGCTGCAGGTGTGGCCCTAAAAAAGAAAGACCCAAAAAAAGAAAAAAAAAAAAAACCAAGAAAACAAACCTCCAATAAATGTACCTAAACACACACACACACACACACACACACACACACACACACACACACAGTTCCCCATAAATTTTTTGTGGTATGTTGTGATAAGACAAGTCTCTCAACAAACCAAAACTGAAGATACATGAATGGCACATGGGATCTGACTAAGACAAGTGTTAGGTAGATCTAACCATTTATACTACTTATAACTAAAACTCAAAAGATATTTTTTTTTATTACCATCTCATATTGGCTTATATGAGACAAGAGAAATGAAGATGCACTGTACGAGAGCTTTTATGAAGCAGAAGGCAGAAAGTGAAGAAAAGGATAAGATTTGTAGGAAGAGCTTCCAGAGAAGTGAGACTTGACATAGAATCAGCTAAGCAAGTAGGTCTCTTCTTTTTTCTCTTCAAGGGGGCTATCTCTACCTCACAAAAGAAAATAACAAATTAAAAATAACAACAGTTACAGGTTTACCACAAAATGATAGAGTTGTATGTATAATAAAATACACAACGAAATACAGTAAATCTTGTATTTTATTTTTTATTTTTTTGGCCTTACCCAAGACATGTGGCAGTTTCGGGGCAAGGACTGAACTTACATCACAACAGATCCTTAACCTGCTGAGCCACTGGGGAACTCATTTTTTCCCTTTTTTTTGAAGTAATTTTTTTTTAATTAAGATCCTCAAAAGCAAGAACTATATTATGTTTCTATACCCTATCTCCACAATCCTTCCCTAACCTCCACAAAAAGATTATAGAGGAACATACAAAAATGAAATACACACACTTGCACAAAAACTGATTAATGCACTAAGTAATTTATCAAGTATACCTGAGTTTGGTTAATGACATGAAGCTAATGGTGTCCTTTCTTAAAATAATTAACTGAATGCCTGATAATATAGCAATATAAACAGACACAGCCAATCATCAGAAGGTCCACATTAAGAATGCTTCTTCATCCACATGTCAGTGTTGCCATAAAAAGTTTAATATGCTATTAAATACAGGTATGTCTAGTGCAAATATTTTAAGATCTTTCCATTTATATCTGTTTGCAAAGACAAACATCACATGTAATTAATATCCTAAAAATAAAAGAAAATAGAAACATCTGGAGTTCCCTGGTGGCCTAGTGGTTAAGGACCTGGCATTGTCACTGCTGTGGTGCAGGTTCCATCGCTGCCCGGGGAACTTACACATGCCACAGGTACAGCCAAAAAAAAGGGAAACATTTGCTATTCATCAGACTCACTTACCCAGAGCCAGAAATATAAACAAGGGTAGAAAGGTAAAGAAGACTCAAGAGTGACATCAGAAACAACATGCTATAACTTGGTAGTTCTAAATCTTCCGAGGTAAGTAAAAATTGGGGAGGTTAAAACAAACAAGCAAACAAAAAACCAGAAGGGAATACTGGCATCAACAGTGGATGGTCTGCTACCACATGTACCTGTGTGACCTTGTTCAACTCACTTAACTTCTCTAGGCCTCGAATTCCCCATCTGTAAAATGAGAGGACTGGACTAAATGATCTGTCTGGTATTTCCAGTTCTGAAAGTCTATGATTCCATTAAGTGGATGGGTGTATAAGGGAGTTAAAAATATGTGCACCAAATAATAATGAAATAATTCATCAACTTGGGAGTCCAATGTTTGCACATACAAAAACAAAACAGGCAATCAACTTTCCAGGCTAGATCCCAGTGCCAACTTTAACCATAATAACACAAGTGACCAGCAACACTGACAGCACAAACCTAAGTCCTAAATTCTGGGAGCAGGAAGCCACTGAATACAGGAATGAAAAGAATTTCCTTTCCTTTCATTGGTTATAATGTTAAACTCAAATAAAGTTTTGAAAAAGGCAAAATCTGTCTTTAATATCTTGCTACCTTCCTTCTGGGACTCTCTAAATGCCCAATCCTGAGTCTAACCCTGAAGTGACTCATTTATAGTAGACTCTAGTTTTTGACAGTTCATGTCCTGTTTTGCTTTTTAACTTCTGAATCCATTTGTTCAAAATTACAAAACTTTGTGGTTTTTATTTTCCTCCACAGGAGCATTTTGGCACCTGAAATAAGGGTACCAGAAAAGAGGAAGAAAGATGATTTGTAAACTGGGCCCCACCTAAATTTAAATTTCTGCAGCACCTTTTACTTTCTTTCATCTTGTTACATATTACCACTACACTCTCCATACACACCATAATCTGACCATAATGGATTATTTGCTATATTCTAAACACTACTATGCCAACAAGCTTCTCACATACCATTCTCTCTGCCTGCAATGCCATTTCGCTTCCTCCTAAGCCTGCAGGTCAACCTCTACAGCTGTTTTTCACCCCAGCTCAAACATGATTTTCTTTAGAAACCTTTCCTATAGAGGACAATCACTATTTTCACTGTTTGCTAAAGCTCTCTTCTATACAACAGCTATTCTATAATACTTTGTCTACCTTTCACATTAGACTATAATCACCTGAGGGCTGAAACTATATCTTCTTCACCTCTACACTAACAAAATGTTTTAGAATGTCTAACATGTAGCAAGCACTCAATAAATGTTTTGCTTCTTCATGATTCTAGGTAATCAGTGACAAGTCACTAGGAGAAACAATACTAATATCTACTTCACTCCGAGGTCTTATCAGAGCAGAAAGATCACTAAATTAAAGACTAAAAAGCAACATCCCATGAGTTCCCACTATGGCACGGTGGGTTAAGAATTTGACTGTAGTAGCTAGGGTCACTTTGGAGAAGTGGGATTGATCCCTGCCTGGCATAGTGGGTTAAGGGATCCCATGTGTCGCATCAGTGGCTCAGATTCAATCCCTGGCCCAGGAACTTCCATGTGCTGTGAGTGCGGCTTTAAAAAAAAAAAAAAAAAAAAAAAAAAGGCAACATCTCATGAGCCAATAAAACACAGAGAATCTTTCATCCTTTTTGGTGAAAATGTGAAAGCCCACTAAAGACAGAATCTTGTTCTTACATTTGATAAATAAACTTTACAAAACTGTAACAGTGAATTAGTATACATAACTTTAGATTAAAATTTTTCCTGTTGCATAACTGATACTATCTAATAAAAGCCATATAGAGACATATTTCATGTATCATTTTTTAAAATTAGAAAATAGTCAATATTTTGGGAAGCAAAAAATGGTCAAGAGCAAAATGGTAAGATATTCTCTTTACATTTTTCTTTCCTTTAAAAAAAAAAACTCTCATAAAGTCAAAAGAAAAAAAGGAAAGGTTAAAGATAAAGTTAGAGAGCTGTATCAAGCAGCAATCCTCACATCTCTGCCCCACCCAATTCAACAATTTTAGGTAACTTATTTATGTTACATACAGTTAGAGAATACCTTAATAGCTATTTCAATCAATTGACCTAGAGACACAGAATAAACAAAATTATATCCACTCTAGACACATCCCTCCATGGAAGATAGCATTAATGCTTTAACAGAAGCTCTTCTGTGAATTACACTTCAAGTTACCACATGGTTATGGCCTCAAAGATGGGCTAGATGCCAAGTCATTTAAAGCAGATCAAGTAACATGAATCTGTGCCAACACTGTTTTACCTCATCACTACACTTTCGAAACGACCTAACAATGCTCTCAATCAAACTTCTTGAACTAAT